>NC_053456.1:6446968-11900914 GCF_015227805.2 Hirundo rustica
GACAGTATTCCACTGGGACAGACTTCTGAGCACTACACACATTCTGAAAACCAGCTTTAACTGTATTATTTTGGTTTTGCTCTTGCACAACCTGGATTTGTTAGACCAAAATCCATAGAAACAACAGTTTCTAAAATATCATACTTGCCATTCAGCCTGTACATTTTCTGTATGGAATTAGGTTTCCTTGAAAGTATAAATTTCTAAGTCACCGTTTCAGTCATTCCATCAAACTTCAGGAACAACCAGTGTCAGCTCTGTACAAACCACAGCCCCTGGAAGGGTTCTGTTTTAAACAACAGCTTTGAAATAATTTGCATTCAAGGTGGAGTAGCTGGCTATGTTAATAAAACAAAGATCCTTACAATTAGTATGCCCACAGGAAAACACAGGTCTCCATGCTTATCAGCTGCAAGTGAAAATACTTTTCACTGAGACTTAATTCTAGTCATAAGCTAAAAATAAGTGGGTACAGTCAGAATTTGAATGCACATCTTTCACAGGTCTGGAAGAACTGGCTTCTGCAGAATTCCACAGGGAAGTTATAACCTAAGCTGCTCCCAAGGGCAAAACTACCTCAGCTCTTTGGTCTGCCCGGGTCTATTAAACACCCCAGATGCAGAAACGTTTGAAGGGTTAAGTGATGTTCCCAGGGAGCTCACAGCATTCCCTTGGGGGATTTTACAAATCCCAACAATGCACATTTACCAAAGCCACAAACCCACAGCCAGGTGGGAAGGAAGCAGGGTGGTGTTTGGAACTGCAGCTACAACTTAAGGAAGCCCAGTAAGACACAGATGTTTGAACCTGCACTTTGAAGCTCACTCTGGTTCCGTCCTTCACGTGACATCTACTCAATTTCTCACTTTCAAACCCTCCCTCCCTCCCCAAAGTACCACTAAGAAGGAACAGCTGAGCAGAGGAAAGCAGCAGGCACACAGAAAGAGTCAGTGCTGGGTCATGTGAAGCCTGGAGAGCTCCACCACTACTGTAAAACAAATGTTTCACTCCAGGACCAACAAAATCCAACAGACCTGAAAGCTCCAGAAGCTCCCACCTCCACTACAGCAGCACATCTGGCCCTTAAATTCAGACTCCACTGTAGTAAATACTATCTTACAAGACAGAAAACTTGGGTGTTCTAGGCATCTGCTTTCTTTTTACTACAGTCTGAGATTCCACAAGCTACACGAAACTTTTAACACAGATCTGCCTTCCTAAACATGGCAATTTTATGAACGCTGTCACTGAAACAACACTGAGGAACCTGACACAATCAGGACTTCAGGAATTTGCACTGACAGATTTCTAGCTCTGTCTTGGTTCTGAAAAGCAATTAAAAGCAGGATTCTATCCTGCACCAGCAAAAGCTATGTGGACACCCCAGCCAAGAGCCAAACCAAGTCTGTCTTCTGAAGTTCTCCCCACTCCTGTCCCTTTCTTTCACTGAAGATACAGCACATGAAGTCAGTGAGACTTCATTTCAGCTGAAAGCTCTCACTACATACTGTGCTCCATCCTTACATGAATGAACCCTTGAATTTCAAAATGAGAAAGGAGCATGACTTACCATCTAGTAGTTCTAAAGTAACTGAGGGATCTACATACTCCCACCAGTGTTTTCCATCAGTCGATACTGGAATCTCCCAGTTGGACCACTTGCAGGCCAAGTGAATGCACACACATGCTATCACTGTGGGCTTGTACTGGAGACAGAAGGTGGTAAGGTGAAGGCTGGTGCACAAATTTCATAATGAGGAACCAAAGGAAACCAAACATGTAAAAGAGAAAACCCAAAGAAATCAACCATTAACATACAGAATGAGATAGCTCATCAATCAACAGCAGTTAAACATTTTGTTGAATAACTTCATAAGATATCTTACTGCCCTAAGAGAACAAAGGGCAGTGCATTTATCTGGTAGAAAAGTTTGCTTTTGCTATCAAAAGCCTGATGAACTCTCAATAAATTTACCAATTATTCTACTGTACTTAAGAACTAAAAAGGGCAGTATAATATGGTGAATTAAAATTCTGCAGGAGATTGCATAGATCAGCACAGTGATAGTGCAGTCACTGAAGGAGACAATCAGAAGGTCCCCAGCAGTTCCACAGCAGCCAGGTGAGTTATCCGTGGGCTTTGCTTTCACCAGGCCTGCATTTGGAACATTTGTGACCTTGTCTTCAGCTTCCAGCACCACAAATACATTGGTTCACTTTCACTGCTTTAGCATAACTTCTCTTAACAGCTGCTTAAGTACAGAGCCTTGCCCGTCAAGGAACCACCAGGATTTACTGATTTATTCTGAACAGTTCTAATAACCAGCAGATACTGTTTATACTCTATCTACACATAATGTAATCCTTTTAAATAAAGATTAAAGTAGTTTTGCAAGAGGCAAATTGAAGTAATCAAGAAATCAAGACTAAATTCTGCTCTCTTAATTCTTTCTGTGACAGGCTATGTCTACAAAACATCCACTTGAAATCCTAGAACTATAAATTTATCTAAGCAGTTAAGTTTTAAAACTATATATTAAGATTAAAGAGCTGTTTTTTAAAAGAAATAACACCGGGCTAGTACTAGTCTATCTAAAAAGAGAAATCAGCTAGTTGAAAATATCTTAGGCCCAGTAGAATTTATAAGTTAAGACTGAATCAATATACTTAAAGTTAAGAGAAAACTGCCATTAACTACAAGTGTAAACTAAAAATAGTTTTGTACTTACCAAGACGCTCGGATTTCTAGGTTAAGTTTATCTCTCTGTAATCTTTAGCTGCTATTCAGGCTACCAATTTTAGACTTATGCACTCACAATCGAGAAAAAGTCATCAGAAAGCACCACTACACTTCTCATTGTGCATTTCAGCCCTTTGTGCCGTCAGGCCCTTGTCCAATACACCGCACTGCAGGCGGGGAGGTACCACCACGGGAGGTGGCCCAGTCCCCCACTGCAACAAGGGTAAGACACATCAGGGGGCCCTGCAGTAAAGGAAGCTATAGTGTGCTACAACAGTGCAACAAAGAGGTTCAGGATAACAACCTGTTGGTAGCCATGAAATAGGATGTCTGTGCCAAATCCTTGCTTGCTGTAAGAAAAGAAAAACAGAGAGATTAAAGACCTGCGCTAACTTGTCGCGTTCGTTCCAAAATTCAAGCGGTTCTACCTTCCAAAACTCACTGCTGGGTATTTCTAAAGCTCTTGATCTGGCTTTGGCTAACTAGCCTTTAAAATAACCTTTTCCGAGACACAGAAGACTGAGCCACACTAAGTGCTGGAGCTGTCATTCCCTTCAGTGCCCCCTCCCCTGCACAGCCCACAGGACAGCTCCCCTCCAGGCGAGCGCTCTCCTTGGGAAGCGCTGCTTCCCCACCCTCACCTGCAGGGGATCCCTGCTTGGACCTGCAGTGCGGCAGGCAACTCAGAGCACAGAGCTCATCCTGCTCTTGGAGAGGGGCATGGCAGGGCACCCTCCCACCTCCCCAGAAACAGCCACCTCTCTCTCCCAAAGCCCTGGCACACAGCAAGCCCCCAAGCTATGCGGGGAAAAAAAAAAAAATCAGTTTTCTGCTCCTTCTACTTAAGAGCACTGTCGTCATAACATTTTGCTCTGTATTTCTTAAACCTATGGCAAAGCTTGGATAGGAAACAGACAAATTCATTTGAGTTAGTCAGAAAAAAAAATACCGAAACAAACCACAGGACTGCAACATGCCAGAAATGAGAAACTGACTTGGGCTGTTAGAGCCGCAGAGTGCTGACCCCTAGAGTGACACCCCAATGCTCCTCACTCAGGTAAGAGAACTTACTGTAACATGCATTTAATGGAATAGCTGGGCACAAGGGGTTAAACCGCAGATTGAATGCAGCCTTCACTGAATTCTTACTTTGACACTATCACTTGAAATCAGTGCTACCTGCAGAAAGTGTAGTGTTGAATTTTATGTCAAAGGGAACACTGGTAAATTTTTATTTTAATAATATTTCTATAAAGGTTGAGAAATACTACAGTGGTTTTTAAAATTTGGTTTAAAAAAAGCATATTAAAATGTGATTTAACTCAACTTCTAATAATTGCCAAGGAATAAAATTCCGGATTGTCTTGATGCTACGCAGCCAGGCAGTGCCACAATGTGAGGAGAACGTGGAAGCTGCAAGGTAACTGCACATGAATTCTACTAATCCTGATTAATAATAATCAGGTGAACTGACAATGTGTTATTTTATAATATTTAGTTTGCACACTGTAATGGTAATTACATGCCAGGAAACCAAGGAGCTCAACTTCTCCCTCCCATCTAAAAAAATGTAACGTGGAATTGGAAAAAAAAAAAAAGAGAGAGAAAGTGAAATGAGACTGTCATAACAAATAAAAATACACAGTGGTTGAGTAAGACAGAAATGGATGTCTTGCTCTTCATTTTTCATCAAAGCAATGCCTACAGGACCTTCAATGATTTATATACTCTGTAAAGTTACATGTTTGAATTAAGGGAGCAAGACCAAGAAGCATCTCTGCTCTCACTGAAATGTCCCTTTTGAACAAGGAAAAAAACAGATGCCAGAAAACTTCTATTTAACATCAGCTTGAAAGATGAGTAAATCAAAACACATACCTGGAAGAAAAGAATCACATCTTGAAACACACACTTCAGCCTAAATCAAAAATTACTGTGCTAAATACCTTACCTATACTACAAGTAGTATGATTCTGTTTCATCTTATTTACAGCTAAATAATAATCATTGCCAAAACCAGCAAGAAATTTCAGCTCACAACTAAAGCCTTTGATCACACACGGCTCAACTGAAAATATCCGTCCCAAACTCTTCTATGTAGGGCAACTTTGGTTTAGCAGAATCCATCAGTTTCAGAAATTAAATCTAATGAATTTTGGTTCTTATATTTTGGTGGTTTATTTCCATTATAGTAGTGGAAAGTGCATCTCCAAGATTTAAATTATCTTGAAGCAGGGGCTAAATAAAACAAGCCAGCAGAGCTGCTCTTGTAACTCACAAGCTGCAGGACCGATGGCTACGACACCAGCCTTGAATGACCAGTTTTGGATTTTAGCATTCAGGAGTGATTTAAAACATTCATCTTGTCTCACTGCTGCAGGAGCAGCCATAAGACAGGATTAGTGAAGCAGTCATCAATATTTTGAAACAGGACTTGCTGTCTGACACACCCTCCCAAAGGCTGTCTCCAAGAAACTGCCAACTGGAAACCAAAATGCTTTTTATTGGGCATAGCCACACAATTCAACTGCTTGCAATTCCAAGATACCTGAGTCTTTTCTCCAACACAGCTTATTTTGGATCTTGGGATGCTCATGAAAACATGACTGCCAAGTCCTCATGAGGAGCTGGTAACTGGCTATGCCTGGACCCTGACAATGTGTGAGCATTCCCCAGAGAGAGGAGATTGCAGATAAGCCAGTCAGCATCAGAAGAGAGAAGCTTGCTGAAGTCCTTCTGGCAAAAGCAAAAAGCCCCAGGCTCTGAACAGAGGGATGCTGGAGGGTGCCTGCTGTATCTGGAAAGGGCTGGAGGAGGCCATGGTGTAGGCATTCAGGTCTGAGCAGTCCTGGTGGCTTTGCTCTCTTGAAAGTATTTAAAGCTTGGGAACAGGCCCATAAAAGCCTGAGGTCAAAGTTCAGAATGGCAAGGCCGCCTGTAGCAGTGCTGGAGTGCAGCTGGTGTTCCATATTTTTCCACACCACTAAGATTTAAATTTTCTTATGAGAATACCCTCTGAAAAAGCTGATGCATTTTCACCTCCTCTTCTGCTGACTGTCTTTCGTGGCCCGATTTAAGCAATGGCATCTGCACACAGATACTATGGGATATTTGAAGGATCTGACAGTGCAATTTCCACAAAAGATTAGTTAAGGATCACGGGTGTTCAAGATACCTGATAACCTGCAGAGTAGCGAGAACAATCCTAGAAATCCTTGAGATCTCATCTTCAGTTCCAAAAGGTTGTGTCCCAGCATAAAGGAGTGACTGAAGACTTCGCAAGGTGGAGATGAGGATACAGATTCCAAGTTTCACCAGAAGCAGGCTGAGAACACACTGATTTTGCACCAGTGGAAGAGGACCATGCCACAGTCTTGGCACCAGGGCAGTTTCACTGCTGATCATTTAGCTAGTGTTGAAGGCAGCAAGGTTCAAAACCAGAACAGTTTTTGGTCTTTTGATGGGGTTTTCTTCCCCTTTTCTTTTTTCCTTTCTTCTCTTCACTACTGGAGCTTTCTTGGAATGGGCACTGAAGCTTGCTGACAGGCCCTCACATATCCACTGCCTTCAGATTCCTTGGACCTGTGGGATCCTAAGGAATGATGGTCCTGTCTCCTCTTCTCAGTCTCTTGACACTGAGGAAGAATGGTGCAGAAAAAATACTAAGCCCACACCATTTTCCTTGTCTGCTATACTGACCAAACTGCAAAGATGGAACAATTTCATTAACCCATGAGTCTCTGAAGACCAGAAGGAGTAACTAGATATTGTATGCCTGAACATCATGAATCATTATTTATCCTTCCAGTCACTCCTTCTCTGCAAGGATCTGTGTTGTCTAATAACACCTCCAAAAAGGCTTCACTCTTAGAGAAGAATTCCTTTTTTCTTTAGCTGTATGTTGAAGCAATTTTATTTATTTGCACCAATTCCCACTTACTAGTTCATCTTCGGCTTCCAGCAATTGACTCTGGTGTGCCACTGCCAGACTAGACAGTCTTCTGACAAAGGACTTGGCTGAATTCTTTGAGCATCATCAATACAGCCCGGGTTTTTATTTTTTCATTTTGTTTTTAAAAGGGGATAGCTTACAGCTTAGTAACAGCTTACAGTGACTGCATAAAACGAATTACCCTGGATGCAAGACAGCAAAAAGTGGTGGAGAGAATCAGCCATCCTCTGAGGCCCTTTCCCACCACCCGACAATGCAGTGCACAAACCCTAAGCCAAATCCAGAAACACAGTCCTCACCTAACTTTGCTGCCCCTTTCCTGATACTCAGACATTACATTCCTCCCTTCCTCCTCTCTCCAAACACGCATTTGGAGGTTTTAATCATAACAGGCCTGGATAACAGGATAAATTAATCATCTTTATTCAAAAAAGGTATCTCTGCCTTCTGAAATGGTGCTTTTGGTCTAAGATTACGTTATCAGAACTGGATTCAGTAACCTTGGATTTCTTTGACCTCTCAGTCAATTTCTTTAGCACTGAAGGTTTAACACTGACAAATCTTAGGTGTATTTTGAAAGCTTCAGGACTCAGATATCTGAGTGTTGCATCTACTAACACTGAAAACCCACACTGTCCAATAAATAAATGATCAGGGACAGAAAACTAAACTCCTAGCACTGTGCCTTTGAAGATAATCTCTGTGCCCACAGGCCCATCTCTTTGTCCTCTCAAAACATAAAACCAATGTTCCATGGCAGTTATTCTGTCCTTTCACTACTTCAAATTTCATGTTTAATGTTTTAAATGAATTAATTAGTTTTCTTTTTCTTATTTTAATCTGGTGTACTCAAATCTTGTGTCCCCATTTACACCATTCCTAGGGACACATGCTCCCAAGGATTCCATTCACACACACTAAGGAGCACACCTTTCCTCGAGCAGGTTTTCAAACATGACACATTGCATTCACTGTGCACCAGTCCTTGAGCCACACGGATTTGCAGCCCTCACTGAAATCTTCAGATTTCAAGACTTGGTATCACTTTAAACTTTGAAGTATTTTTTTCAAGTCTGCTGACATTAAGTACTTTTTTAAAGACGTCAAATTAAAAAATTCATAGTATCTTCAAAGTATGAATTTTGTCAGTACAAAAAATTAGCTACCAGAACACAAAGGGAAAAGCTGAACCGCCTTAGAGTGGTATCTGCCCTTGATGAAAGGAAATCCAGTTTGTGTAGCAAACTGTGCCTGGAGGCTTGAGTGACACACGCTGATGTGGAAATCCTGAGGCAATACAACATTGCCCCCACCCCTCCCCACAGCCTCAAACACCAAACAGAAGCACAGGGGCTCCCCAGGACAGTCAAACGTGCTCATTTACAGCGACCAACAGCTAAGAAAATCCAAAGCAAAACCCTACAGAGCAGCTGGTGCAGGCTACAGAGACTTCAGGTGCAACTGGACTCATGCACCAAGTCACAAGCAAATCTGGGCAGAAAGCAGAGAATCATTATTATATGGCAATAAAACTACTTATATAATCTTATAGCAATAAAACTACTTTATATGCAAATAAGTTACAGCACCAGCCCTACTCAGTGTCCAAAGACAGGACACCAGGAAGCTACAGCAAATAGGAGACACTGCCTTCAGAGAACACCGTTAATTGCAGAGTTACTACAAGCCAAATCTAGTTAACAGAATTAGGCTGTACCTAACTTTCATATATTTTATAGAGGATAAAGAAAAAACATCAAAAACTTTGAACCACTTAGGCCTTCTTCACTGCAAAAATAGCTAATGACTAGAGACTAACAACCATGGTCTGATCATTTCAAAACACTTTTTACTTAAGACATAATTAAAGTGAAAAGCTTATTTTAGATGCTTTTACAACTGATCCCTGATTTTTTTCACCCTACATCTTATAAGAGGGTGTTTTAATCTTTTTTTTTAAAGCTCCAACAGAAACCAATTAAAAAAGAAGATGTGCCAAAATGCCACCAAAAATATGGAGAACAGACCAGGTTTTCCAGCCAGTCACAGTAATGAGCTGCATACAAGTTAAAGGCTGGGGGTTTTGTGCTACCATCCCAAAACAAGTAAGGACACACTGCTCCAGAAAAACAATTAGTCACCCCTATTTGCATGAGACAGCAGACTTGCTAGGCACTCTCTTTATCCCTCAAGTCCACTACCTGAAAAATGTGCTAAGACAAAAAGCTGGCATTAGCCAGCAAAACTGGCTAATCAACGGGCAAAACTACTTCAGAGTGAAAATCACCAGCTCAGAAGGATACTATGGATCTGGCCAACCAGTTTGCAACCGCTGACTGCTTCTGTCATTCCAGAACACATGGAACAGGTACTATTAAAACCAAAGCTAATAAGAAAACAAAAAAATTATGAAGGACAGAGGACTGGACTCTTTATGAGTCTCTAAAGGCTAAGATAAAACTTTTAATTAATTATTAATTTTAAACATACTCTTTGGACAACACAGTTGGTGAAAAATCGTATTAGACAAATAACATTACTTTCAAATTTTATTAAAAAGGTAAAAAAGGACTTACAGACGCGGTTAAAAGTCACTGACCTCTCACTAACTGTGTACATTTCACAACATCTGTGTGTGGATGTTCAATGGTAATCTCAAAACCTGAGGAGTTACAAATACATTTTAGAATTATACATTTGCATCTTTAAAATAGAAAGCAAACCCCTTACATTTATTTCCCTGCAGACCTCAAATACTTGCTAAACCTTTGCACTGCAGAATAAGTAACAGTGTTTAAGTGCCTTTTATTCTTTACCTTTTCATACTTCTGAATGGCAGATGGTAAAGCCACTTTGTAATCCATTACTAAAATATTCCTCCAGTAATTTCAAATCCAATACACACATAACCTGGGAAATTACTATCTTTTTAAAGCTGAATATATCTGAACAATTTCTAGCAAGTTAATAAGTCAGTAAAAACTGTACTGCAAACACAATGAAATATGTGTGTGTACTTCTATTAATTGATTTCTAGCACTTAAACATGTTGCATGTATAAAATAAGAAATTAAGTCAATTTGTAGATCGGTGGCTTAAGAAATCCTTCTTGGTTTATGACACTGTTTTAAGAATTAGGTCACTACTGTGAGCTATTTTTTTAACAATACCCAAAGTGGTGTTTAAGAATATCTGAGCAAGTCAGTGCTCTCAGGCCTCTGGCTGTAATTGTCTCTATGGTATTTTAGTCAGAAGAGTGTCTTGACAGAACATTCCACCTCAAATTTTGGAATCATCTGAATTCATGAAATGGTTCCACTACAATGTGCGTTGCTCAGAGTCAGCACCTGTTTAATTACATAATGTTCTTCTATGGAAAGTCAGAATGGGGAAGAGCATTGGGTACAAAGCTCTTTCCAACTGCTTCAGGACACACACAGCCAGCCCACTACTCCATGTTACCTTATGGGAAGAAATGGCAATTTCTTAGTATTGTAATTACTACTTGGAGTAAAATGTACTTGGTAACCTACACATTTCTAACTCAAACTGTCAGAAACATCTCTTTCACAAGTACAGACACACCTTTCTTCTCCCCAGTGAACACAGCAGAACTGCTAACACAGAACTAAATTCACAGGTCAGAAGTTATACAAGAAAACAGTTAAATTCTAGTGTACCAACAGCACGTCAAAAATCCAGTTACGTGGGTCCCACTAGCTCTTCATGGCTGCACAGGAGGTATTTAGAAAGACATACCTAAAGTTTGAAGCATTATTGTTTCAAGTATAACCAGCTCTTGGGCTTGCTGAAGGTATGCCTGAAACAAAGAAGCAGACAGGTGAAGACACAGCAGTCCACAGCCTCAGAACTTCATTCACACACTGCCTCTGGCACAGCACCAGCAACACGAGACCAGTACCCAGTGAGCACTGACAGCTCACAACACTTCAGAGGGGTTACATTCTTCCACCAGTACCAGCACTGCTACAAATGCAGTTCCACCGGCCTGCCTTCCACAGGAGGATTAATTTGAGACTGGATCTCAGACAACCTATTTCAGCAAAGCATTTTTAGGAGGCCAGGTGGGTGCTGCAAGAATTTCAAGATGGAGCAATCTCTTCAAGTTTCCTAACAAATAAGTGAGTCTTTAAGAAACTGCATTAAGTAATAGAAGGACTTCAATGGTGTGAAAACAAAGCCTTTTTTTTTCATTCTAGGCTGCAGAAAGCAATAATCCAGCAAGACAATATAACAAATCATTAGATGAAATGTCATCTTTCAAACCATGTATCTTTGTAACCATAACTTCCACCTACATCACTCTTTGTATCCAGCTGTGGCTCTTGAGGATGAAGACAGGCATTTGCTACTTTAATAACATGTTCAAGTTTCCGTGGCTGTTCTTCCACTTTTGCAGCCAAAAACAATGCCGTGGGAGACATTATCTGGAGAAGAAAAACGTTTATTTTTAAACTTTTCACAAGCAGGACTTCAATTTTTATGAAGTCTAAACTAGCACAGAAAAGGTTTAAGAAGTTGGATTTGTGGCTTTTTTTTTTTTTTTTTCCAGTTTTGAAGTCATGCAAGGCAACAAAAATATAACTAGTCATGTTTTATTTTGTAACTGATGCAATCCTCTCAGCAGCACAGGGAAGGAGTAGCATAATGTTAAATTACATTTGTGAGTAAGATGTCTGAGGTCAAACTAATTCTAGTTCAACATTAAAAAAAAAAAAAATTTGGCCCAGAAGACTTAGTCACAGTAGAACAGGCTGTTTCAAGTTAAATATACTTCATGAGAAAGTTCATCCAATTCCTTGCAGAGAACGAGTCACTACACACCATCTTTTCAGTGAAACAGCTGGTCACAAGTTCTGCTAGCATTTAATTCTCCCAAAGAGTGAGAAACTTTGCAGAGAACTTTAATAAAAACAGCCTGTTATAGAAACATAGGCTTTACAGGTAAAAGAAACTTTATATATACACACATATTCTTAGAAACTTTGCTATATGCCCAGCAGTATCTGCAGAACAAAGCATAAGGATCTGTAAAACACCGGTTGTATCAAATGTTAATAAAGACCACACATTACATTTAAAGATGAAAATTTATATCAAACACTAAGTATCATAAGGTGGCAGCTCAGTATCACCTGAGAGTTAGCTGTGAAGTAGAATTTTGGTGCCTGTTGCCAGCCAGAATGACGGATGTGTGCAGACAGAACACAGCAAACCACAAATCATTGATGAATTAGGTTCCCTTAGCATGCAAAACTGCCCTTGCTACCCAGGAATTAAAATGGTACTAGAAATCATCTAGACATAAGCTGATTAAAATGGTTAAAATTAAGCCAGTATAAAGCATTTATTCAGAGACTGAAATAGCTGCTTGCTGAGTATTTAATTAATGCATGGTGCAAGTAGTGCACGTATTGGATTTCTCATTCAATGCCCAAATAAAACTAGGCTAAGTAGGAGGCACAGCCCCCCTAAAGTCAGATTTGCCTTTTTTCTTTGCATCCTTAAATCACTGAAATGTCTGCTTGGATCTTAAGTAAAACTTTAAAGTTGGCAGCCTTGAAAATGGATACCCTGGTAAGGCAATACCCTTTGGTGAGTAGAAGTGTGCCATGAGAAATCTAGCAAAAATCTCAGTCTATAAAACCAACCACCCAAAACAAGTCACAGGGAGAACATTCTTTTACAAGGAAAACAAGAACTCCTGTTTTCTTTTTAAGACTCTTGTAACCTAAGCCTGATGAACAAATGAAATAAAAAACCAAAGTGAAGTGTTCCTGAACAAGGCCATATTAGCACTGCCATTTAATACTTCTGATGGCTCTGCAGAAGTTCCTATCCTCATTACTTGAAGTAATGATTAGAAATTCTGGAAGGAATTTCCTTTGTCAGGGATTGAAATGTGTCTCACACTGGGAGATAAAACTTTTAAACAGTAAATGTGATGGAAACACTTTCTGGAGTTCAGAAAGTGAGAGTATCAACAGCTCTGATGTGGCAGAAGATGCCAGGCAGCACACACAGGCATAACCCAACACACACTTATCAATCATATCAAGGTATTTTACAGAACTCAGTTTTCAACAACTGCCATGGCTGAGCACATTTCCGTGTCACAGAGGCATTATTTGAACCAAGTCACCAATGACCGCACCATTAAATCATCAGCAAATTCTGACTCGCTGTTACTGCGTCTGACTGCACCGAAGTTCTACTTGCTTCCAAAAAAGCACCATCAGGCTGACTTCAGCATCTCTTCTCATTTACTGGAGCAGATCACATCTGGCCAAAAAGTCTCCACGCAATTCCTGATCTCCAAGACCTTACACAAAACACAGCTCTGGAGGCTAATTAAGTCAAGCTGATTAAGTTTCATCTAACTCTGGTTCATCAGAAATCTATGTACAGCCCAATTACCTATTTCCTTCAAAAAGAAGATTTGGCTTCTGGCCAGAGAATTTCAGGTCTTTGTCTTATCTAGGACAAGCATTCCCACTCCCAGTTTAGAGCAGGCCATTATTTTTAGCTCCCCTGGTATTGATTCAGAAAAATAGACATCCTAGTAAAATTCCAGACTTGGCACAAATGTAGTCTTCAGTGAACACACCCTGCTAAGTGTATAGCTGGCAAAGTTACTCAAATGCTTTCATTCATTTCCTATTACCAAAAATGGCAAAAAACCCAAGCAAAGTAGAACAAAAAACCCCCCAAAATTAAAGAAACATACTTGACAAAGCAATAATACATTTCCTCTATATAAATATCTTAATTTGATACCAACCAAAATAATTTAGAGTAATTATATACTATGCACCCAAAATAGTCTTAAAGACTTTGAGAAATCTTCAGAACACATGTGGTATATGACATTAACCCCCACTTTATTACCAGCCGAGAACCTCAGAAACCAAGTCCCACAGAAACAGGAAAAAAACCTAAAACACAAGAGCCTTGTTAACACAGTCCAAAAGCATTATACAGCAAGTTCATTGGGAACTGTGGTACAAGTCCTTTTTCACTTAAAAAGTACAAGACAGTGTAAAGACAAAGGCATTCAGAAAAATCTCAGAACACAGCAGCAGCATGCAAGTGGTTTTCTGAGATCTCCCTCTCCCCTCAAATGCTAACATTAGTATGTTTTTAGATTTGATACAGTTTAGCCTAAGACATTAAGTGCTTCTAGTCTAAGAGAGGGTTTTCAAGTCTGAACACAAAGAGCCTTGTGGAATTTTTTTTATTATAACCAGGAGCTCACATTGCATAAAAGCAGCAAATATGTTAAACTGCAATATTAAAACCAGAACTGAAGTACCCAAAACAGCCTCACTAGAGTTTGAAGCGTATTATGAAAGTTTCAAGAACTTTGCAAAACTGCAAAGTCAACTGTTTAATACTGTGATTTGGACAAGGCACAAGGAAGGGAATGCAGAAGGACTGGAAACAAAACACCCTTCACACAACTCACCTACCTTGCACTTGAAGGGAAAAAACTCCTCATGCAGCCTTCTTCAGGCTCTCTAAGTTCCACTGCATGTCACAAAAACCCCTTGACATGATCAAGGCTATTTTCAACTGCTTGTTTGGTATTCCATATGGCATTTCTAAGGATTCTATTTAAAAACTACAGCTACCATTTGGATGCCTTACCTTTCATTGACAGCACATGAAGGATTTTCCCCCCTTTCTGTTCTACAAATCACAGTGTACTGAAGAATAAGCATCTAAAAGAATTATTTGCTATATAACAATGTAACACACCAAGTATTATAGAAACGGTATTTGCAGAAGAATTTTAATTTTGAAGATATTTTAAAGTATAATAGTGAGGCTAGTGCTGCCTATAAATAGCCAGCAAGCTCCTTCCCATCCCCATATTAGCACAGACTAAGTTTATACTCATAGGAACCCAAAGTTCCTACGCCCTGGTCAGCAACACAGAAAGAATAATTTGTGCTGAAGAGATCCACAGTAGGTCCTGTCATTTGCACACCCAGGGAAATTAGTAGTCAAGGCATCCAGTTCTGCTTCCCAGAATTGGTAAAGCAAGTCCCCATCCTCACTGGGGCACAGCAACCTTGCAAGGACTTTGCCTGCCTTGACTGCAACATCAAAACCTCAGTACTTCCCTCTTTGCACCTAAATATGTGTACTCTGTAGGTAACCCAGAGCAACTCCTAGGTGACCTGCTAGCTCACAGTAACTTTACAAAAAATGGGGTATTTGGCCATTGGAGCAGTACATGTAATACATTCCCAACGAACCAAGACTACATTAACTGGTACTTGCCACCCCTGCAACTCTAGAGATTGAAGATACTGTTGGGAATCCTGTTCCCTGTTCACAGATGACTCAAAACTCCTGAAAGCCTGTAAAACTGTTCAGCAGTAACTTACACTGAAGAAAAAACCCCATGAAATTAAGGCAACATCTATTCTCAACTGGGCTTCCATTAGAAGCCCTATTCATTAAGTGCACGTCACATACGTGACATACGTGTATATTTGTATAACCTGGTAGCTGTACACGATGATAAACGTGTAAGTGCTTATTACCACACTAAAAACATTAATCTACCAATAAACCAACACAGCACAGGCCACATTTTTTCAGCTGAAGATCATAAGGCATTCTGACTAATGGCCATCTAATCTCCTAGCCCCAGCATTCAGATTCCTTCCTGCCATGGATAAACAGCACCACGTGCACACAACAAAGAAATATTAGAGATACACTGCATATGCTGTAGGACAGCTTATCCAGGTCTTACCTTTGGGACTGCCAGTACCTTAGTACTCCTTTCTAAGGGTTACTTTCTTCTTGCAGAGATGACTATTGTTACATTCTTTAGCCTGCCAAGTAATCTGGGAGATTTAAGTATTTATTAGAGTTCTTGGCTTTTGCTTTCTTTACAAGGATCTAATGGATGGTTTGGGAGTATTCTAAAAGAGACTCCATTCACTGAGACCCTCTTTACCCCATAGACTGGTAAAAAAAAATGCTCTTGCCCATCAGCACATATACAAAGCCACTCTCTGGCCTTATGCTCATTAAAAATTACAAAAAGGAGTTCAGCAAGAATCAGCGTTACTGAGATACAACCTGCAGTTCACTTGTCTTTAGCTTTGAAGATTATTACCTGAGAATTAATTAAATAGCACACTTCCCTCCCCTGTAATAGCTGTAGTTTCCATGGAATTCTGCCCTTACATAGCTTACTTGTGAATTTTAAGATCGTAATTTAACTTAAGTTTTTGTACAAAGATCACTATACATTCAAACACTACTGTGCTGCCAGTTCCACGTGACGGTCATTTACCAGTATCCAGTGAAAACACAGCAGCCAAGGCTCCTTGCTGCCTAGATCCAGCCCAGATTCCCAGCTGACAGTACAAACACTATAGCAGGTGCTCTAACAGGTATGGAGGTTCATATATAAACACAGCAGTCCTACACTGAGCCACCTCTCCAATCCAAGCAGCTCTAGTTTATCAAGCCCATAAGCCACTCAATCCCAGAAAACTCGATGCCTCACCAGCTCCAGGTTACTGCTACACGGGCAGAACAGCAGCAGGAGGGGGGAAAGTGGAACTTGTATGGACAAACACTGCAATTCTGGTAACAAGCTGCTGGAAATGTGAGTTTAGCTCAGATTTTGATGAAAAATAGTTATATACACTTCTGAAATGTACTTTTTCTGAAATGAAAAAGTATTTCCAGCTAAACAGGCACGAAGTAAAATGCCCATGTGCTCAGCCAACAATAATAAACAAATTCATGACAGAAAGAAGAGCTGGCTCTCCTTGTACCCCTCTGTGTACCTGCCTCAATTGCAGACAGGACAAGGTTTGCAAGAGTCCACCCCTTGGCAGATGAAGGTCTGCTCTGGCCTAGACCTAACATCTGTCACAGTCTCAGTCTCTTTATTTTGTCATTAAAAGATCTAAGAAAACTCATCCGTAACATTAAATGACAAACCACCATCACTATTGATTGTTCTTCCATAAAACAAACAAACCCCAAGAACACCTAGACTATTATATTATTATTTTTCCACCTATTGCATCCAGTACTGGACATTAAAAAAAAAAAAAAAAAAAAAAAAGCCTGACATTTCCAGGTTGTTACCTCCAGTTCCATACCTGTTACAATATTCCTCAATAACAGCCAGCATTTTTACTGAAAAATTCTGTTCTTAACAACACATTTCGTGTTCAGAGTCAGCATGTCCAGGTCATTAGGTAAAACAAGATTTACCTCATCAGATGTAAACATATTTCTTGTCTAATGTGACTTAACACACCATTTAAGACTAGACTAGCTAAAACAATTTACACTGCTTCAGGAACAGCTACATAATCCATATGGATACACACACAACCACATTATCACTGTCAGACACACCATGCCAGAACTTCCACTGACTTCACCAAGAAAAATGTGTGTTCCTACACATTAGCCTTTCAAACTTCAGCACACAAGCACCAGCCACATTTGAAACATCTAAATGTATTCTTCACACATCTGAAATGTGCTTGCTGATGGTGCCTATTTTTTTTTTATTTTGATGGCAGAAGATAAAATCTAATTGCCACCATTTAAAGTTGAAAACAAGTATCATTACTGCTTCTAAACCATTGATAAGAAGCTGGAATTCCTAAAAACAAATCACACTTCACACTCCTGCATGTAACACTTCTCAGTCAGAACTGCCAAAATTACAGGCATGTTATTACCAAACGTAACATCATACTTACATTTCGATTAAATTTTGTGAAGGAATGATGCATATAAAACCTGTGCATGTAAACAATTGCAGTATTTATCGTAAGCTGAGATCTGGAAGATTAAATGAAGGAAACGCTACATATTAAGAAAACTGTCTACAAGAACTGAAAGCGATGCGCTTTCTACATCAATCACTGCTCTCACCATACTGTCTTCAGCCGAAAATGGACAAGGGACGTGACACTTCGGAACTCAACTGATATTAACACATCCTTAACTGATATTAACACGTATCGCTCCCATCTGTTTCGCAGACCATGTGGAGAATCCTACGCCAGGCTCCCCACAGTCACCCACGGAACGAAAACTCCTCAATGGGGACATACACTGAAACACTCTCTCAAGCGCTTTTGTTTTGTTCCAGTTCAACTATTTCAGTAAGGGATTTGAGGGTTTGGCCTTGCTCCCATCGATTTTTTTTTTTTTCCCCCTTTTAAAAATCACATTAAAGAACGGCTAAAGAGGAGTTGCCCGTTCCGGGGAAAACGGCAACCGGGATTTACTTTAGAAGTGCCCCAAGCCGCAGCTACGGCCACAAGCGCGGCTGAGAGGGCAGGTGGGAACCCGAGCCCCTCACCCGCCGACAAAGAGCGCGGCGCGGGGGCTTCGCCAGGCTCCTCCTCCCATTCTGTGCCTCCAGGCCACGGCTCCATCCCGCGGGGGCGCCGGCCGGGGCTGCGGAGCAGCGGGAAGGGTCCCGGGGACGGCTCCCACACGAGAGAAAAGGTCTCCCACACGAGGGAAAAGGCCTCCCGCCGCCCCTCCGCGCGCGGCCCCCGCCGCCCTCACGCCCGTCCCCGCTCGGATACACGTTGAGGCGCTGGCCCATGTCTTGGATGAGGTTGGCCGCCTGCTGCCGGTACGAGAGCTCCTTGTCGGCCTCCACGCCGCAGCGCCGCGAGGGCGTGTTCTCCAGCTGCTCGCGGCTGAAGAACCAGCGCGACGCGGCCGAGGAGCCGCCGCCGCCCCGCGCTGCGGACCCCGCGGAGCCCGCGCCCGCCGCCGCCATGACACCTCCTCCTCCGCCTCCTCCGGCGCCTCCTCCCGCCGCCTCCATCGCGGCTCTCGCGAGAGTTCGCGGGCCCGCGCGCGCCCCCCGCCATAGCGCCTCGCGGCGGGGCGGCCGCGCGCCGGGCGGGGTCACGTGGGCTCCGGGCGATGAGGGGAGCCGTCATGGCGGCCCCGGGCGTGAGGGCGCCCGGCGGGCTGGGAGCGCGGAGCCTGGAGCGGACCTTCGGGGCCATCCAGCCCGACCGTCGGCCCAGCACCTCCGCTGCGGCCCTATAAACCAGTGAACGCCATCGCCCAGTGCGCCCAGAGCACCTGGAGCACCTCCAGGGATGCTGACTCCACCACTTCCCTGGGAGACCTATCCCATTGCCTGACCGCCCTATAACTGCGTATCTGTTTCATACTATAGATCAAATATCTTATCTCGGTCTGGGTACCTTTGTGCTTAATGAAGTGAAAAAAGGTGAAAAATGTTGGAAGCGAGGATTCATTTTTTAATGCAAGCAAATCACAGAACAGCCTACGGGGAGGAGGATGTGGAAAGGCAGGAAGGAGGGAAAGATTTAGAACGCACAACTAGTTCCTAGAAAATTCCTGTCTCCTGGCAATATCAGCATGTAGACACCTGAGAAATGCGCAAGAAAATTACCGACCTTGTGTTGTTGCAGGTGAGCAGCCGCAGTTTGTCCGTGATGCTCCTGCAGCGTACAGGTTGTTCTCACTGGGTACTCTGCTTTCAGTTGTGGATATGAATAAAAATGGATTTTCAGCAGTGGTTTGACTTTATGGATTCAGGGTTCAAAAGGTATTTAAAGTGCTGATCAGCATGGATGAAAATGAGTGCTCTGAATGTTCTGCTCCTGTTCGGTATCAGTACCAGTCTGCAGTGGTTTTGTTCAGTTACATCACAATGAGTTCTTTTACAACTTCAGTGCCAATTTTATACAAGTAGTTGCAATCTTACAATAGACCCAACAGAATACTGATGAAATATACAAATGTATAATGTGGCACAGACACAAATTACTTGCCTGATCGTCCCAAATGTACATCATCTTTAAGATCCTGCGTGTGCCGAGGAAATTTAACCTCAAAGACTTCTCATATAATTAGCTGATCCTTGACTTTGTATTTTTGTGTCTGTAAACAATGTTTTACCTCATTGTTTAAATCACTGTGTAAAGCTCATGGAGTTTCGGTGTTCAACTTAGATTCTTTATTCCTGCAGTAGTTGGTGGAGGAGTATTAAGAATGTTCTCATCTGACTGCAGTTAGAATTTTACATTAGCTTTGTTAATGAAATGAAAAGATGGAGGGAAGATTATATATATATATCCCTGTCTTAGAAATTGTAACATATCAAGAATAGGTAGAATATCATTAAATAATGACAGTGCATAATGAGTATGATTTATGCAGGGTATGCACATTAATTAACTCCCATGCAGGGTACTGCAATCACCCATTTAGTCACAGGTTAAGGTAATTAAATACTGTTCTTGCTATTGGAGACGTTCCAGACCCTGATCCCCAAAGATATGACATTGCATTTTCTCTAACTTAACTGACTTAATTCATAAAAAATGGAAGAATTAATCCAATTAAAATGTATTGGAGGAATCACAATGTATTTTCCTCTTAAATCAGTTTAAACATCTGTGAGAATCATGTGTACTGAAGGGGAGTATGAGAATGAAAATGTCTTTTGACTTTGAAATTTAATTAAAACAATCTGGTTAAAAAACAATACATGCTGAAAACTCAATGCCTGCATGTGGATATTTAAATACAAAAGGTCAACAGAACCCTTGCGAACCTGAGGACAATAAATATTGTTAAAGCTATTTTCTGGCTCTTCTTTTCCTCTTACTTAAAAACTTGATATTCTAAACCTCTGAGCTGCTGACTACTTCAGCTCCAACTACTTCACAAACCACTTATTTTTTTTGGGGGGAGGGGAGTGGAGAGGTGGGTTTGATGCTGTAAAGAAGGACAGAGCTTTTTTTGAAGCTAGGATCAGCAAGAACTGCTGATGTTCAACATCCCTCAGGTTCAGTCTGTGACAGCTATGGCCAGAGCTAAGAAGAACTTCTGTCTAACACTGTTTTGCCTGGAATGTTCCAAGACTGGACAGAAGAACGGTGACACCACACGTAGCAGCCAATGTTCCCATGAGAACAAAGACTGTTAAGTGCTAATCAGCATTTTTCTGACTGGCACAAAATTCTCTTGCGAGGAGGATGCCTGTGCACTCACTGGATAATAATGAAAACCTGTTTCAATCAATAGTCTATAAAGTGAATCACCTTCCAATTCCTATGGCAGGACTCAAGCTGAGGGAGAACGTTAGCACTGCAACATTTAAAGCATCCAGCCTTACTTTTAGGAAGCATTTTGTGAGGAACAGAACATTAACCCATGCTGTTGCCAAACACCAGCATTTATTGTGACAGTGACAGTGAGAGACCAAGTATTAGCCACACAAATACATTATTTCTGCACCTGCAACCATATTGTTCAAACTGTTTCTGATGAATAAGTTCCCAATGGTGTGGGTGGCAGCTAAAACGTAAAGTCCCCACGCAGACCTTTTCCATCCTGTCACAACACTGACAAAGCACGAGTGCACCTGCAGTGCTGAGCTGAGTGTGGTGTGCTGCATTTTCCACCAGGGGATAAAAGCAAATGTTGCTTTTTATTGGGCATCAACATTGTTTAAATTCTGGTTTAATATTCTTTCAAATTCTGTTTGTCCATCATAACAATGGCAGGAATGTAGTGGGTACAACGTTTTCTCAGCTCTCTCCTTCCTGAGAATCAAGTCCTAATAGCATAGCATTGATTATAATTCAGGGGTTCCTATTACATCTGCAAAAGATGAAATCTCTCCTTTATTAGGAAAGCTAGGATTTCAGAATTGTTTAAAAACAGCCTGAACCCTGTGCATACTCATTTCCAGTGTCCCTGCTTCTGTTTTGGAAATAACAGGAGACTGTCAGATAATTGTCAATTTTATTTTTCATGTGTACAATTGCACACGCTGATAGAATATATAAGGATATTATTTATGAAGTTTAGTCACTTTAGTACTTCATAATTATTCAAATTGTTTTCTGCTAAGACCCAAAAATTCCAGAGCATTTCCAGCCTTGAGTTTATCCTGTAAAAACAAAACACATACATATGTTTGTGTTTAGCTCATATTTAACTCAAATGCTTTTACCTGTGCTTTAAAAGGAACTGCTGCAAAGAGACTGAAGGGCCTCTTCCAGTCTTTGCAGAAATCAGTGTACTACACTGATTTTTCAGTGTTTTATCTCATGTTTCAAACAGAGACTTAAAAAGGAGGGGAACCCCCTCAAATGTAAAAATCATACCTTCAGTTTATGGTCAAAATCATCCATTGAATCAATCAATTTTCCAGGTTCCAGCTCCCCAAGTGGAAAAGGGTAATCTGTCCCCAAAATAACTTTGTCCTGGTAATAAAAAAAAGAGTTGTACATTTCGTAGTAACATTAAGCAACAGAGTTTAAATACGATTAATATTAATGTGATATTATAGTAGCATGAATATTATATTTTAAACCCATAAATTTTAATTTTTTCAGATTTTTAATTGCTTTATAATTAACATTACACAACAGAGCACATGCTTTCTGGAATGTATAATGAAGTACAAGAAATTACATTTATATATTGGACTGATTAATTATGAAAATGAATATGAAGACCGTAACTTCCACTAGGAAAGAACAAAGCTTGAAAACAATGACTCAAGAGTCTTTTGGATAGATTTTATTTGGAAAAAAAATGCAGGTTATTTATTAATCATTTTTGTGTTGTCTAACTGAAGTTATGGTATTTTAATTTTGATAAGTAGAAAGTTGAAAATGCAAATCCCAGGCCTGTGGCATGAGTGTCTATTGCTTGGGTGAATAAAACACAGTTAGAACCTGTTATAATGTTTGAACTCTCTTACCAGAGTTCAACACTGAAATAAGGTGAAGAAAACACAATCCAGTTTTTTTTCTGAAATGGTTTGTTTTTCTTCCTTGTCAAATGCTTTAAAAAAAAAAACATTTTTAAAACACATTTCCTACTCAGACTGATTTTCTGGACTGTGGTGCTGGTTTGAAAGGTAACAGCCCCTGTAAGAGGTCTGCCTAAATTGCAGTGATTAATCTTGGTTAAGTGTTGCCATGATTAAATAGCCAGTAAAGGATACACAGAATTATTCTTTCTGAGTTTTGCCTTACTCATTCCATGCTCTGTACTGGTGTCAAAGTACAAAATGTGCATGAGGCTTTTGGATACTTTTCTGTAAGAATCTCAGGAACTTCTCCACCAAACTCAGAAAAGATGCTTGGATTTGCAGTCCTGAATTTGAAATTTTGGGCCAAATGCACCTACACAAATTTAAAATTTTCAGTGGGTGAGAAGAACATGTAATAACATGTAATTGTCTCAGTGCTGTTTTAAAAGATGTAATAAAATGAAACATGTACCTGAAAATATGGGTGACATGATAGGATTTGTTTCTGAAAGTAAGTCGGTGAAAAGAAAATTCAATAAAAATCTGTGTGCAACATCCCTGTGTTCAGAGATGAAAAAAAATGAGCAGATCCTCAATAGGACCACATTGTTACAGGTTCATTTTCTCTCTGGAATGGTATTTCCCTGTTTATCAACCTTGGAGAGTGCATACTGCCAACTCTCATGATTTTATCAAAAGTCTGTTTTCCTTTAGGCTTCATCTCCTGCAGGCAGGAGGATTTGGGGGAAAAAAACAAAAACAAAACAAAACAAAACAAAACAAAAAACAAAACAAAACAAAAAACAAAACAAACAAAAAAAAAAAAAAAAACAAAAAAAACCCCCAAAACCTGTTTTCATTAAAAATCTATGGTTTTAAATGGCTCATGGATTTGAAATTGAAATGATGAATTTTGGACGCTTGTTATAATGTTTGAACTCTGGTTTGAACTCAGTACTGAAATAGGGTGAAGAAAACATCATTCAGTTATTTTCTGAAATGGTTTGTTTTTCTTACTTGTCAAATGCTTAAAAAAAAAAAAAATAAAATAATCTCCACTAGATGTCACCCAAAAGTCTCTGAAAGAACCTATACAAACCGCCCAAAATCTAAACAGAAGGGGCACATTCAATTGTTCTATGTTCTGCCCTGTATTCTAATTTATTATAGAAAAATTAACATAAGATTAACATGGAAAATTTATACCCTCTAATAAATCCAGTTCTGAGCATAGACTAAACAAAATAGATTTGAATGTGTGCACTTTGAAGCAGCTAAATATATTATCTTATTTATAATATTCAATTAGATGCTTATTTCAGGTAAGAAAAACAAATGTCATGTACTGTTATATTCTTCCAAACCATATCAACAAAGTCAATTTTCCCTAGCAGACTCGGAGGTCTTAATTAGCACACCTCTCCTATTAGAGAGGTACATGAGGCTAATGATTAACCTCAGTGGACCCTGCTACTCAGCACAATTTTTTTCACAGTAATAAGGGCCCAAATCTGAAAATGAATCTCAAAAAGCTTTAAGCATGAATTCATCCTTTTACGTGAGGATAAAATTGTATTTGCCTTGAATTCTTTCAACATGCCTTCTTTCCTACTCCCATGATACACCTGAAAAAAGTCCAGAACGCTGTGTCAGTTCAGCTCCAACTTCTGGCCAGCCTTTGGATGACGGCTCTGGAGGAATCACCACGGGGAAGTTTTTGCAGAGATGCCCTGAATCATTTAATCCCACGTCAACCCAGTTCTTCACTTTTTATAGCCAGCAACGTTGGGGGTTTTGTGTTTATTTGTATTCACCTCCTGCCACCTCATCACGGGGGGAGCGAAGGACCGCAGCGATTCTGCACTCTCACAAAATTCTCTCCCAGAAATGTGTATTTCTGCTTCCATCCCCAATGAACCTGCAGCCCAAACTAAGAAGGGATGAGGTATGGCCACGACTCATCCCAGCTGGCAGCGGATTTTAACGCGGATCAGCTCAAGGCCAGCGCTCCACACGCTGGTGCTGGCAGTGGCTGTTCCCCAGGGAGCCAAAGCCGTGGCCAAGCACATCTTCACATCTTCCCTCACACTGCTGCCCTCCTGCCCAGCTCTGAGCTGTTCCCTGGAGAGCTGGCCTGTTTCAAACCTCCAGCTCACAAAGTTACAGCGTCAGCCTCAAGACTCCAACACGTTGTTTTTAGCCCAGCATTTATTAATGCTCTGTGTGTTACTCTGCCAACACGTGACTGCACTGAAAGCGCTGAGATATTTGGTGTTTCTTTAGGCATTCGACTCGTGGAAGGGTGTTATGTGAGAATGTCAACTTTCCTTAGAAAAAGAGGGTTTTTAATCTTCATGGTTATAAAGTAGTTTGAAATTGTGATGTGAATGTTTTTGTTTTCAAGGACAAGGTGCCTTAGGCTATTGAAAAGAGAAAGAAAGTTCTCCTGAGTGTAAAAGACATTGATGTTTTTGGTATCTGACTCATGACTTTTCAGCACTGGGATTGCACCTGATGTCATGCTGCGTGAGCTCACAATACTCAGAGAAGAATTAAAGAAGACACCAACATCCTGTGTACTATGCTGGCCAAATTTATTGTGTTCAGACTCTTAATTTTAAAACTCTGTTGACAAAATAAATAAGATACTGAGGCTTATGCTGAGTGACTTTTAGATTATCAAATAACAGTCCATAATGTCTCTCCTCAAAGAACTTAATTCCAGTTACAAAGACTAATCACAATTAAGGACCAGAGTCTATGTGCAGCTTCTTAGGCTGAAAAGTAGAGAAATTAAATTGTGGTGCAAAGACAGCAGCTTTCCTACAGCAGCAATAGTTTAGAGCAGCCTTGAGATGCAAAGCTGACTCTAAAGCAGAAGTGCCCTTAGACTTGTGTGCTATACAAGTTCAGACAAAAAACCCCCTCAGTTCTTCAGCAATGGATTCAGCATCCTGTTGTACTTTCCTTTCTGCTTTTCTCTTGACACCTACCCTTCAGCTTAACAACAGATTCAGATCCCAAAAAGAATCCGTGGTCTCAGCCAGGCTGAGTCACACAGCTGCTAATTTACCAAGGTCTTTCTAACAAAGACAAAACATGGCTCCCAACATTTTAAAATGGGTAAAAGGAAACAAGAGAGTGATCTTTTCTCCTTGCACTGGCAATTTAAAATTCAAGAGCTAGACTCATCCTTGTGTACTAGTACTGCATGTGGAACAAAAGTATGCTTATGATGAGCAGGGTCTGGATTTGGGGAGATTTCTCAGAAGAGGAGGTAACAGAGGCAAGTGTTGAACTGTTGTTACTCCATAAGTCTTTGGGTGTCTTATAAAATGGAAGAGCACATCACACACAGTAAAACTTTAAAATCTATTGTAAGAAAACACCTTAAAGCCACTTGCTTACTCTAAGCTACAGTTAGATTGAAAAGATAATGCATATCAAAAACTGCGGGGCTGTGGGCCGTGATATATTTGCTATTTAGAGGCTGGTAACAGAAATTAAAAGCAACTAGTATTGAGAGGGAGTCCTAGTATTTTATTAGTAACCCATCTGGTGCCTGAAATTAATCCCTGGGACAGAGATGGCCAATGCCACCTGAGTGGCATTGAACTTTCCAGTACTAACAGCTATTAGCAGATATTTTTGAGTAAATTAACCTGGGTTTTATCTTGCTTGTTTCTGATGGAATTAGGCTCCATGGCATTTTCTTTGCACATTTTATGGGAGTCTTTCCATAAATCTATTTTTGGTTCAGGGTGGGTTTAACAAAAAAGTTATTCTGTCTCCACTCCTTAGAGCTGCAGTGTTACTGTATTGTACAAACACAAACACCTCAAAAACATTTCCATACTGTTGTTTCAAGCTGTAGTCATGCTGTCACATGGTTGAATTTTCCATGAATCTTCAAAGGCAAAGTTCTCCTAACAGGCACAAGTGCTGCAGGGGAGCTGCAGGCACAAGTCCATTCCCAAAGCCACAGACCTCCTGTGCAGCACAACCCAAAACCCCACAGATTTTAAAGTGTGATACCTGAGCTCAGAGTAACACAACAAAGAAAGCAAGAGTGCTGCTTTGCTATTTTTGTTTGGCCTAGGCAAGTCACTTCTGTACCAGTTCTAGTGCAGATTTATTGCAGTAACCTGTTCATAATATTGGGAGGAAAATGGGAAACCAACGGATTCTTTCTTGTAGAAAGAAAATCAATCAGCTGAGTGGTGTTTGTGAACTTTGGTCATACAGGAGGCCCTGATGACAGCAACAGCTTCAAACCATGAGAGCCTAGGCAGTGATGTAGAGGACACAGGACTGCAGCTGTTGAGACAAGAAAATCCCTGTCAAAGCTTGCATTTCTGCTTTGACATCTGGGAGGTATCTGCCTCTGGCTGCCGACACACCGTGAGGTGCAGAAATCAAAGCACAAAGGCAGCAACAAATCTTGTTGATTTGCAGTGATCCATTGGAAGCTGGCATGAGGGATGTCATCTGCAATCCCTTCCTGAGCATTTAATAAATGAGAAGGGATTATTTGAATGTTTTAGGGTTTTTCTGTCCCATGCTGTACCTCATTTAAATGGTTGGCTAAAGTACAAAGATTTCTCTGCAAACAATTGAAATACTTCTGCAAACCCATAATGATTAATTGTTTCCCTGAGATACTCTCTAAAGCTTTTCTTATTACTGATTTTTTTTCTGTCTGTAACTTCCCAGGTGGAAATACAATTTGATTTCTTCAAGCATGCACTTGAGTTTGAAAATTAAGCCACTTGAAAACCAGGCTCCAAATTGAAGCCATCTTTGCTCGAAGTCCCATCCTGAACAAGCTTAGAGAAGGATGGAACTAAGGCTGACAGTGCATGATTTCCTGGATTAAACCCACCATTTCAATAAATCCATATGGTAAAAACATTATCAACAAGGCAGAAGCCCATCAGTTTATTTCACTGGGTGACACTCTCTTCTCCCTACTTTCTTCTTCTCTTCTCCTTTTGCTGTTTCCTGGAAAACTAACTGAAGAATGACTCACCCAATTCTGGAAACACTGAAACTCACCTCTCCTACTACACTTGTTAGCAGCCTCAGTGCCCCACGGTCGTGGACAAGAGAGTCTGTGTAAAATGAGCCAAGGTATTTCCTTGGATCCACCTTATTATCCATGGCACACAAATCGGGGCGCACGTTGAATCCATGGGAGATTCGGCCCACTGTGTATGGGAAAGCTCCACCTGCAGGAAGGAATTTTTAATAACTTTTAAGAAGCTGAAAATATGTAAGAGGGGAAAAAAAAGCCACCTTATCACCAAAGATCCGTATGTTTTCTTGTCAGCTCTTTAGGAAGAAAGTGCTCTGCACCAGTGGTTTTTTTATTCCTTTACCTTCATTAGCTTCTTTCTCCATTTTTCTCACTTCTTCACTACTGTGATGCCCAAATTCCTCCTGCTGCTTCCTCGTCCCTTTCCTTAAACCACCTGCTGCCTCCCCTTCCTTTTTGTTTCCCTTCAAGGCTGTTGTACCAGTTCAAACCCTGCAGGCTGGAGAGCGTTCAGGGAAGCAGCTGATCTGTCAGACTGTCATCTCTGGGGTGACAGTGCTCAGCTGGTGGCAGGCTTCATGTGGTGACCCCTTTAGCTGAGATATCAGAAAATACAACTGTACCATGCTCAGCCAAAGAGCAGGAGTTTCACGTGGTACACTACTCACCTCCATGTGCAAAGCAAACTTTCAGCTTAGGGAATTTTTCAAAAATTCCTCCCATAATCATGGAGCAAATGGCCATGGTTGTTTCTGTCGGCATGCCTAAGAAGAAAAAACATATTAATTGTATAAGAGCTTTACTTTTAAAATTTTCTATTTGATTTTTAAATGTTATTTTAATTTTCTTCCACTAGCCTTGAGCCAGCTGAAAAAGTAATACTTGGAGGGCAGCTGCCAGAGGTCATGCATTATTTCTGCTGGAGGGATGTGGAGTTGAACTCTAATTAACTGAAATGAGGACACAGGCCTGGACTTCTAAGTCCAGTTTTTATTCCATACCACTAGGACAGACGACAGACAGGCTGGGTATGTCCTGAAATACCAAGTATAGGCCTGATTCCCGTTATCCTTGCTCAAAGAAATGTCTGGAATGCGCCAGGGTGTCTTCTCGGCTCCACTTGTGTGTTTCTTTTGTGTGGAAAGTGGGGCAGACATGTTGATGGATATTCCTACACAGATTTGGGGTTCAGTTATGACATGATGCCGGATCCTGCACTTTGGAACTAACCTGTCTCTCCCTTTGCTCCTGGCTGAGTTGGATGCCCAGTTGGAAACAGAACAGGATTTGAGGTTCCTACAGCAGCCTCAGGTTCTGAGCACACCCAACATATTTAGAATATCATGCCATTTTAAACACCTAACTTTAGACATGCAGCTTGATATTAGGATCTCAGTTCCCCTCATTTATGGGGGAGACAGCACCTCTCCAGCTCAAAAGGTTATTTTTATTAATGTTTTACCATACCCTCAGATGCAAAGCATTGTTAGGCTTAATAAGAAAATACTCTATTTATACTTCGTTAAGTAAATGCAATAATTTTATTTTCTTCTTAGATCTGTGTTGTTGAGCCTGCTCTGATTAAGATTAACTGATACTGTTTCAAGATAATGCACCGGTGACTGGGACCAGCAAGGTTTTCCAAGCAGAATGTGCATTATATGTATCTTGTGTATGTTTTTTAGAACTGGCAGCATTGCAAAACTGTATAAAACAAATCAACACAGAACAAAATACATGCGGTGAGAATCAGATCTGAACTTTTCTGGGTAGCAGAATAATCCTGCTTCTGTTATTCAGTGTTATGATTTACCTATCAAATGGGGAAAAATGAAACTAGATAATATCCTACATCTACTGAGAGCTTCCAAAGTACACGTTCTTTCAGCTACAGTTGATCTAAAGTTAGATTTAGTTCTTCTCTCATCAACCTGTTTCTAAGAAATAACCCAAGATATTCTAGGAAGTAATGCTTGGTTTTGCTTACTCCTCCATTGACTCCTGTTGTTTTTAAGGAGCTCATTTCTGAGATGATTCACTTCTTCCTTGTATCTGCTCTTTGTATTTAGGGCAAAAGAGAATACTATATTCTGTTGTGAGTCTGTTGCTGAATAATTTTAATTCCAAGAGTTTAAAAGAAAAACTAAACAAGCTTAGAAACAAATGACTGCTGAGTTTACACAACAGACTTAATCATAATACTAGATTAAAAAAAAGGAAGTTTGACAGAAAAACGATGTAATTTTCTCTGTACTTGTACTTTACTTGGCAACAATCTCCTGGGTATAATCCAATTCATAAATGTAGATGAAGCAGAGTAAATATACACTTACCTATTAGCCAGGGAAACCAATATTTGGACATCCTCCCATCTATCTGCATGTCCCAGGGATGCACAAAGAGACAGCAATTTAATTTCTCAGCAGCCTGCAGCAAAAAGAAAGGGTCTAAATCTTGACTAATCATAGCAAAATGCATCTCAGATCTTAGTCATGCTTTTCAATGACCTGCAAATTTGTACTGAGCAGTAGTACTAGTAATGAAAATAGGCCCACAGGTAAGAACTATAAGCAATAGTTGGCTGTAAATGGGCTGTATTTACTCCCCTGGGCCGTATTCTGAAGTCCTCACTCAGTTTCACAGCTCTTCCTGTGGCTACAGGATTGGAAGCAGAGATGATAACGTCTCTTTAGTGAACCAAGTGTTTCTCAGAATAATGCAGTATAAAAATGATTTTCCAGCTATGTTTTTCAGCCATCCTGTGGTGTAAGCACAGGCAAACATTCTTTTGGTTTCATTGCACATATGAGGGTGAATTCCCATGATGTCTTATAGAACCATTTGAGGATGCTTTTGCAGAATTGTTTCAGCTGCATTCAGAATTTTTCACTGAGTGGCACTACATTTGTCCGCTTTGGGGACATCTGGCTGTCTTAAAAAAAAAAAACTTAAAAATATTCCTAATCCTTCCTAAGAGTTCAAAATCTGGCTGTATTCTGATCAGTAATCCATCTCTACACAAGTATGGTAATTTTTCTGAAACTACTGACATCTTTGGAAAGGAAAACAGAAGACTAGTGTTGGATGCAGACTTTGACTGTGTAATTTAACTGTGTACTTAAATTTAAATACACAGTCATCAGAGTCATTCATATGCTTAACCAGGATTTAACAGCTTCGTTTTGTCAGATGTATTTCTGGACATGCTCTTGTTGCTAAGGAGATTATCACACATTCGAAAATTTTGGGTTTGTTTACCCATACATGCATAAATAAAAGCTGCAACTTTTGGATCGTGGAGAATAATTGCCATCTACATTTGTAAACTAAAAATAGCAATTCGATAACTGGCCTGGTAATTTGGCAGAGTTCATGATCCGCTATGGCTTAATTTCATAATCTGTGTTACCCAGAGATGTTTCTAAAAATGAAAGGGGTTACTTCCTACATGTGTGAAGCACGAGCTGGAGGATGTACAGTATGAGAGAGATCCCAGAACAAGAGAGGGATCTCAGCAGCAGAGAGACTTGGAGTTACTGGAGAGGATTCCAAGATGATGAAGGGACTGAGCATCTCTCCTGTGAGGAAAGCCTGGGAGGACTGGGACTGTTTGGCCCCGAGGAGAGAAGGTTCAGTGGAGATCAGGAAACATCAGGTTGCCCAGAGGGATTGTGGTGTTTTCATCCTTGGAGATATTTCAAAGCTGCCTGGGCAAGGTCCTGGGATCTGGCTGTAGGTGGCCCTGCTTGAGCAGGGGGTTGGTCCAGAGGCTCCTCCCAACCTCAGCCACGCTGTGATTCCATAAATGTGGGCACCTCCAAGGGCAGATGTTGATATCTGGCTGTATATGGCCATAAAAACAAATAGTCCAGGGGCTGCAGCAACAGAGTTTTTGAATAAATTGAGCATCCTGCAAAATAACTTCTGTGAATCAATTCCAAGCTGACAGCTCTAATAACTTGAGAAACAGATTCAGAATGGACATTGATTAAACCCCTAATTTAGACAAATGACCATTCTCGTCTGGACCTCAGGCTATTTAAGAAATGCTACCTATTAATTCATTTGATAATCAATACATTCAGTTTGGAAATTTTGGTCCTGTTTACCATAGTTCTGTGTGGTGCTTTGTTGCTATAGGTATCTGATAATCTCAGGGAGTTTTATCAATTATTTCAGTAGGGTTGGACTTATCCTCACAAATCAAGAAGGCAGATCTACAGTGAGAACTCATGTGATAAGATGAAATTTGTTATTAATTATTATAAAATGTTTTCTATTTTTAATAAAAAGCAAATTTATAAAATATGTTTCAGAATATGTTGCATTATTGTGTATCGAATATATTGTATTGTATGTGCCATCTTATCCTATAAAGAATTATCATTTACAATTAAAGCTGAGTCTCTCTGATCACCAAGCAGATTAGAGGGCTCAAACGATGACTGAATGTGTATTTTCAGACAGATTTCCACATCGCAGTATTCCCCCAAAGAAGAAAAGCAGCAGCTACTCACGGCATAAATCTCGTACAGCTCTGGGGCGTTCAGGTCCCACTCATTGACGTGAGATCCTATCTGCACTCCAGGAAATCCAAGCTCATTCACACACCGATGCATTTCCTTCACAGCCAGCTCTGGAGCTTGCAGGGGTAACGTGCCCAGCCCAACAAACCTCTTGGGGTACTTTTTTACCGTAGCTGCTAAGTCATTGTTTAATATCTGGGCGAGATCTAAAGTATCCTGAGGTTTGGCCTGGCAAGATATGAAGCAGAACAGTAGATTTAAATATAGTTCTCAAATGTTATCACCTTTGGAAGTTATTGGATAAATGTCAGCGCAAACAACCGATAGGCAGGGTTTGAACCCAAATTTGCTTTACGGTTCTGAATAGCTGGAAAGCAGCAGGGCTAAATTCTGCCTGGCTTTAAAACCTCTGGGTGCAGTTCTGCTTTTTCTCTTGAATATTTTATCAACTGCTGTTGCCTTTACTGCTCAGGATGAGTGTGATAAAGTCCAGGTTGCTGATGCACATAAGTACCTGGTCTTTTGTGGAAATCCATCCTGGTTTTTTTTTTTTAATCCCGATGCAAAAAATCTCAGTATATAATTTTTATGCATAGCAATGAATATTTACTCTCTATTACTGGAGCTGAAGAAATAAAAATAAGAAATGTGAGGTGCTGGAGCATGTGAATTCTACAGAGAATGCTTGAGCAAACTTCTCTAACATTTAGAAGGAGATAACATCCATAATTTGAAAAAATGCAATATCCATGCAATCAATGGGTTTTTTTCCCCCAAATACATATTTAATGGAAAATATTCCCTTAGATACCAGAATAAAATTTTGAAGAGAGGTTAGTAACATGAAATTCTGAATACCAATAGTATTTCTTATATGTGGACTGAACACAATGGTTCCTAATGCACAAATCCATTTACATATAAACATCCTGACCTGTATACACTGCTAAATCGTCACACTCAGAATGTATTTAGAACAGCATTTTGCTGTGATTTATCTCCTCAGCTGTTTTATTTCTTGGAAGCATTCAAGATCACCACCTGGGGAACACAGGAACTTAAATTTGCTCCTGAATTTTAAGACTCAAAGCATTCTAGGTTAAAGAGTCCCATGCCACGTTTAAAAGAAACTGGGACAAGGCCACAAATACATCTTTTATGCCTTTTTTTTTTTTTTTTCTCTGAGGAAATACTGATTGATGTCTAGCTTTCATGGAATGTGTACATATGCATCTGCCTGCTAACCATGGGTTCATGTTGTACATATCTTTTCTCTCCGTTTCCAGCTGCCCCCAGAAGGAATTGAATTGTTTCCTCTTTTCTCACGGTGTGTGCTCCGGTGTGGAGCTTTGCCAGGACATCCTGCAGACATCTTCTCATAGCTGCACTCCTTTTTTGCCTTTTTGTTTTCACAGCACAACAGTTGTAGTGACTACTGCAATTTGTAGGAAGGCGCTTCTGCATTTTTAAGCCGTTGCTGCGTATGAATGATGAAATATGTTAATGGGAACGTACCCAGTAGCTGAACATCACAGGGACTGTGGACAGGACTTGGACGGTGACTCCTGAGTAAGAAAAGGCAAATATTAATGCTTCCTTTTTTGTTGTCTGCTTTTGAAAATCTGTTACAAACAGGAAAGAACTCTGGATTGAGAGGCAGAACGTAAAAGCTTTAATGATATGAAAGGCTGATCTAACAGTGACATAGAGAAATTATTATTTTTTTAAATGAAGGATCATGGCAATAAACCTCATAGTGTATCAATTTCTTAGCATTTGGATATTTTTGCTACGTTGAAAGAAAAAACACTGCCATATTCATACTAGATAATTTGTGAAATTAGGTCGTTTTATTTTTAGGAGGATTTAGTATGCACATGTACAAACAATTAAAATAGCAATTTAGTATTACTCTCACATGAATGAAACTGACATTAAGCCAACAAAATACAGTAACTCAGGTTCATTTTGGGGTTAATTTGTCATATAGATTAAATAAATAAATGAATTAGCCCAAAGATAAATAACATTATGTTAACAATGGTCGTTAAACAATGTTTTCCTAAGTGTTCACACAGCTATATTGTGTTAGGTTGCATTAATCTTGTGTCTGGACTACTGAGGTTGTAAATATAAAAAAATCTGCCTGATTTCAGAAGTAACTTTGATGTTAAAAATGAAAAGACCTCAGTCCATGTTGTTTTGTTTCTGCTCAAACACAAATCTATATCATAACATTGTGTGTGACAGGTTACTGGAGTGAAAACAACAAACCTGGCAGACAAACAAAATAAACAATAAACAGTAATTAGGAATTCACAAAACAGGTACATGCAAAAATGTTTTGTTTTGGTTTTTTTAGGTCTGTTTGTAATATTTTTGCACATATCTTGCCATGCTCTAAAAATTTCAACTTGGTTGTTAGTAATAACTACTGGAACAAAAGATGGCAGAAAAAAACTCCAGGAGAATGAACTCTAGGAGAAATCTAAGACTTGCCAAAACATTGGAATGATTGAAATGATTTATCCTCCTCCTCAGAAGTTTAAGTAGGAAACAAGAGGAGAAGCTGACTCAGATTTCTACAAGATCTGATTAATATTATGTACAGCAGTGATGGTTTAGGGGTAAGGATTAGGTCTGCAAAATTATGTAAATACTGAATTATTCCATTTGGATCATCCACCAATATGGACACTTGATTAGTCTGTTGGGGACATTCTCCATGTTTTCCACAATAACCACTGTATCTGCTTTCAATCCATTTTACAATTCTGAGCAAATTTAACATAAACCTTGAAGGTACATTTCCAAGCTGACTCTTCCTAGACATTAGCTTTAGGAAGAAGAATCAGCACAGAAAAGCCTCTACTTTTTCACCCTCTTCAGAGGGTTTTACAAAGGAGGAAATAACAAGGAAAGGCAGTTAGGATGAACTGATTTATTCTCTCAAACAAAATTGTGATGATTTGTGTCACAGAACTGTGATGTTAATTACTTTTACAGCTTGTTTTATTGAGTTACATGGATAGCTTGTTTTATTGAGTGGATCAAGACAGAAGTATGTACATCAATTAGACTCAGGACATATGATTAGGAGAACTAATTTAGTCTCTTTGGTCCACTGGAGACCATTTCTTATTACTGGCAGGATTTCTTGGGCATTGCACAGACAAAGCCCTTTAGCATCCAAGCTCTAAATTCTCTCTCTGAGTTAAAAATACCTTTCAGTGACTGAGCCCAGTTTTGTTCAGCTGGGAGACTCCTTGCATCTTTGCCCCAAAATTATGCCATGTTTGGAGGTTAAATTTTTGGGTATAATCTGTCTCAGCCTGTGTAAGAGAAAGCAGTCTTTGAACTAAGTAGCCACAGCTTTCTAAACCAAAAAGGAGTAAATGTGGTCCATATTTATCATTAGCAGAGCAGTGAGGATGAAAGAATGAAAAACACCGAGGCCTTTTTTCCCCCCCCCACATAATTAATTGGCTGATGCCTGTATGTCTGGAGTGCTGTAATAAAAAGGGACATTTTTAGGGCACAAGTCACCAGATGGTGCTGTAACATACAGGTTTAGATTTTTTTTTAACCGAGCGAGCACTGTTTAGTTCATGAAGAAATATTGTGATGCTGCTTTCATGATGCATTTTCTTTTCTGGAGAGCTGCTGCAAAAATTTGAAAGAAAAAAACCAAATCCTCCTGTGCTTTCCCTTTGTCTACAACAAACGTGGGGCAGAACTGTTTTGTAGAAACTTGCCATTAGTGCTGAGGGAAATATCTGAAAGAGAAAGATGCCCAAAGGCTATTTATGATCCAGTCTGTAGTTGAGTGATTTGGTAATCCCCAAAATCCCTGAGCTAACTCAGAGAAACATTAGAGTCTAGTCAAGGCATGATTCTATGTTTCTGTGACAAGGCAGCATATTTCAGAGTTTGCAAAGGCTTTCTGGAATTCCCTTTAAATGTCTAATGGTTGGAGTTTCAAATACTCCTTTTCCAGGGTGAAAATGAAGTAGATGAAAATTATTTGAATTGTGTTTACATAATAGCCCAGTACCTGGTGAGTTCCCAAGCTAGCCTATGTTATGTGCTGCACTAAACCTCCCTAAGAATAACCCACAGGATCTCCTAACACAGAACCACAGAGTAATTTAGGTTGGAAAAGACCTCTAAGATCATTGATTCCAGCCATGAATCCAGTTCTGCCAAGGCCACCACTGAACCATGTCCCCAAACACCACATCTACGCATCCTTTAAATCCCTCCAGGGATGGGGACTCCACCAGGGCTGTTCTAGGGCTTGACAACGCTTTTAGTGAAGAAATATTTCCTAATATCCAGTCTAAACCTTCCCTGGTGCAATTTCAGGCCATTTCTTCTTGTTTATTACTCATTATCTTGGAGAAGAGACCAACTCCCTGCTGGCTACAACCTCTTCCATATGCTTGTCGAGGGTGATAAGGCCTGAGAGGAGGAAACAATAATCATAAAGATGCTGCTTGTACAGTATCTGCTCTTTTAAGCAATTTAAGGTGCTTGTTCCTTATGAAAAGTTGAAGATATTCAAGCTGTGTCTGCTGGGAAACTGATGTAGGAACTATTCAGGCCTCAATCTAAGAAAAAAAAAATCTTTAGTAACATAATATTTCTCTTACAAGAGTAATTTGGAATTACAATGTTAATAAGAAATAGCAAAAAATAACGGATCAGCCTAGAAATTCTTTCCCTCATCCTCAGTCTCCCATCTTACCAACCTTATTTAGTGGCTTGCAGGTAACATGATGGAAAATAAATTTGCAAATTTAGCATCTGGTTAAGTTTCTAAATGAGGAAAACTCCCTTTTCTGACAAAGTACCAGTTCTCTAGGCTCAGAGTCCTCCAGCAAAAACACAGAATGAGCTGCAACGTGGCTAAACAGAAAATAGGTATTAGAAAAGGAGACAGACATACAAGAAATCCTATGTGTAAAAAGAATATTTTTTATATTTGGAATAAAACTGAAAGGGCTTCCTCCTCCTTTACATGAATCACATTTTAAGTGGAATGCATGGTGCCATTCCAAGCCCAGGGTCAGTCATCCTTACTTTTGTTAGTGAGTTCCTTGGTGCCTTAAATCCTATCGAAATTAATAAATTCTAGTGAGGAATAAATTGCTACTGAGAACAAGGAAAGTTATGTGCACAGCTTCCTTCTGAGTATAAAGCACATCAGTTTCCAATGACTTCCAACAGATTTGAACCAAGGAATTAGTATGCTAAACCTTTTTTTTTTTTTTTTTTTTTGATATTGTTGTTGAGCACTTTCAGATGGACTGACAGAGAAGTTGTTACTCTAAATGAAGCACAATGATTTGAGTTCCTTCATGGAGGTACCTGACTGGTCCATCTCTTTAATCCGTACTTCTGGATCCCAGCAGTTCTCTTGAATAACTCTAAAAACCTTTCCATCCTTCATCATCTTTGCCTGTCCCTGTGAAATGACATTTTCATATATTATAAATGTGACAAAGTAGTACCTGCTGATTTATAGTCTCTCTATATTGTGCTCCTTACAGAAATTCAGTGGCAAAATTTTGATCTTTTATTTCTATTCAGTAGGTATTTTTAAACAAAGACTATGTTTAAAATAGGCATGAATAGAACAGTCATTTATAGTTCAGATTTAATTCTTCAGAATAATAATTTAAAAATCTCCTTCCTTTTACAATGTCCATCACTCTGTATTTATTTGGAAAACACACCAGGTACCTTAATCTGAGTTTATCCTCAAACCAAATTTTGACCTCAAAAACAATGCTCTAATTACATCTGTGCTAAATTTTCCCTTTGGGTATGTATGTGTTCTTTTAAAGTCAATAGCATCACAATGATTCCAGTAACTACAGAAATAATTGTGCAACACAGTTCATTTCAGTCCAGCGATTTCTTAACACCAGTGATACTGAGACAAAAGGAGAACTATTGTGTTGTCTTCAGTTTTCTCCTTGGGAAGAAAAAAAACTATTGAAGAATTTGGGAAAAAAAAAAATCCCAACCAAAACTTAAACACAGTATAAATCCATGAACTGAACTAGGGTAAAACCTTTCTCCTATCTCACCAATTTCCAGACTTAGGAAATTCAAAATGTTATCACAGTCATGAAATTCTACACTGTCCCTTTATCGTCATGGAAACTTTTTAAACTTCCTATTTGGCTGATGTGTGAATTGTTCAAAGAGAGGCAGTGTCACCACGTTGAGCAAATTTTCTGTTCCAATTCGGGGTCCCCACCAGCTGCTGCAGGCACAATGGGATTTCTCTTGGCACAAATGGATGAGACACAACTCACCAAACTGTTCTTAACCTTGAATTTATTATTAACTTCATATATCATTCACAAATATACTCTCCTAATGAATATTTTAAAGCCCTCCTCCACAAATCTAAGTGTGCTGCCTTGGCAACCTGTCAAGAGACTTGTTAGCTGTATCACAGGTTGTGAAAATTACTTGAAATATTACAATTACAGGGTCCTTATCCCCTGGTGAAATACTTCAGGTTCTTGTAAAACTGGTTTTACGACCTGATGGAGAGGTTTACTGTAGCCATACACTCAAATACATGAAGAAAAGTTTAGTGCACTGATGCAGGTTGTGCAATAAACAAACAAATATTTGGGGTGCGAGAAAAAGGCAGAGTAGAGCGGAGCACTTCATCACATATGAATAGATCACATGGACTTTACTCCTCCATTCTATTTTATACTTCTTTATCCCATCCATTCTATTTTATACTTCTCTATCCCAACCTGAAAATCATCTAATATTTAACATTTTAATCAATGTATGTGGCAATTAAGAGAGAGACACTTAAAAATTAAGTCCTGCAGGCTGATTTGGTTCAGCGAACTACATTTAAAATTCTCCCATCACTAAACTACTCGGTCACATCCCCAACTGCACTTTTAAAATATGCACCTAATTATTTTCTTCCAGTTTGACCCTGGTGCTTCTTCAGAGAAAGATGTGGGAAGCCTTTGGGGTTTTTTTAATCTTAGGAGTTAGCATCCTCAGGTCCACATGTCTGAGCAGGATTTTATTTTGCCATGCACTTTTTGTCGTGCAACATTTCCAGACGGAAGTAGGCCAGATGGAATTCTCGGCAGAGCATGTGAGGCCATTATTGACTTGCCACAAAGTTCCCCTGCAAACTATATTTAGCACAGAGTTTTAGCATCAGACCTGTAAACAAAATCACCAGAGATGTGACCAGCCCTTGTCTCCTTCCTGCAGCTGCCACCTCTCCCAAAAGCTGTGCCATCCACGCTTTGGTTCCGCAGGTGGCTCGCTCTTGTTTACTAAAATATCAGTTCCTTTTGGGTTTGCTTCTCAAACAGATGACTGCATTTAACTCAACCCAAATCCATTTGTAATCTGCTTTACCTGGCCTGTCTTGTTGAAAAGACTTTCTCAGAGCTATCCACTCCAAGAGTTAAAAGGAGATGAATTTTAAGAAGAAGAATGGATGCTGCTTCATACAAGAGAGGGAGTTTCATCTTTAAGGACAAAAGGTTCTGCTGAGGTATATTAGGACTTGGCCTGGTACTGCTTCCTAGGAAACAGACCTCCAGGGAAATCTGTACTAAAGACAGAGCCAATCTTATTGCCACTTTGCTTCTGAATAGATCTGCTGTGCAAGATCAGCTCTGAGCACCAAAGAGCCCAAACCTTGCAGTGATGGTCCAGCTGCACCCATCCACCGTATCCGTATCTCTGCGGAGGAAAGAACAGAAAGCCAGTGCTAGTTAGCTCTCTGCAGTAGTAGTAATAATAATAATAATAATAATAATAATAATAATAATAGTAATAGTAATAGCAGTTCTCACAAAAATACCTCACTCAGGAGAAACTCTTACGTGTGCTCATCTTTGAGCCAGAGCAGCTTCACTGACCTCAGCAGAAGTGCTTTTAAACAACTGCTTTAAAAATGCTTGAAGTTGCTCACAACATTGAGGTTCTGACTGAAATAATTTTGACACAGAAAATATTAAATTAAGCATCTGGCAGGGTGAAAATTGAGCTGACAACTTTCCAATCTGTGATCAGTTAATCATTAGCACAAAGATGCATTGATTCCACTTTTCAGCTTCCATGATTCAGCAGCAGGAGTGAAGGTCAGCCTCTTGTCTATTAATATTTAAACAGGGAAGAGAAGCTAAAAAGGAGAAGCTTAGATGCTCATTGATTCTTCCAGAGAGGTTCAGAATTGTTCAGGCAAAAAACTGCAAAACCTACACAAGATACTTATTTCCTTTTACTTTCATAAATTATCAATTAGAAATGAATGAACTCTTGAAATCTCTGAGTGAAAACAATGCTCAGAATTCCAAGTTCAAAAAAAGAAACATTTAAAAGGAAACTAAGCAAGAGCAAGCATTTGTTTCACTGAAGTGTAAAGGATTTGGACACAGTCCTGAATTTCCTGTGATACCAAACCAGAAGTTAATGCCACTGTGAGCTTTCCTAATGTGGGTGTGAAGAGCAAACCTCCTGACCTCAGCCAGAGACACAGGCACTGGGGCTGTGAGCTCTGTTTAACTATGCAACTAGGTAGATTTTATTTAAATTGATACATTTGTAGGTTTATACACATCTAAAAATACTGACATTTTGGGAATGTTTGATGAGTGACAACTAATGAGAACTTTAAGCTAGATCCATAATTGTAATTGTAAGCTGAGCAGAACAAAGTACCTGAAATGGGTACTGAAGGAGCCCATAGGCAAGAGTAAAACTCACGAGTCTGGTTTTGAATTTATTTTATTCTTTCTTCCCCTCAGCTATTAGTTGTAGGTATTGACAGTCCAGATCTGCTTTTCCTGTGATTTCTTATACTTGAGATATTTTCCTTGGCTGTTAAATCAGTATCTTGCCAATAGAATTTTCTAGTTTCAAGGTCCAGTATTTACAAAGACAGAGAAGTTTAGCACTAACTAAATGTGTGCCTGTTAAGATGCCTCATTGGTTTTCCTTGCATGAAATGGAGAGATCTGTGTTAATGGCTTGAATTTCCAGAGGACTCCAGGGAATTCTGAGAGTTGTTTTCTACTCTGAGCCCATTAATAAACCATTGAATCACTCAGAACAGAGGGAAAAAAAACCTAGCAGGTGCAAATTAAATTTAAAAAAATTTGGTATTTTCCCCTTTCTATCTGTTTAAAGAAATACAATGCTGGCCCACAGCATTCAACATTGGTGAATTTAGTGTGGATGTACATCTGTGAACATCAAGGAATTCTTGGGGTCATTTTATCTCAGTGAATTTATTGCAGACAAAAATATTTAATTAAAAAAAAAAAAAAAACAACAAAAACAACCCAAACCGTATGACATCAGAGTGAAGGAATTCTATAGGCATTTTTATGAATTTATTGCACAAAGGCAACAAAATCTGAAACATGAAAAAGTAACTTGTCTTTGTAGTCTGGATATTTAAACTCCTATCCATTTAAAACAGGCGTAAGTATTCTAGAAGTATCTGTATACTCACCTACATTATCCAGTGTATGTGTTTTTCATCAGGAGCTGTTATTATTACAAATAGGAGGTTCAACTGGATATTTATAAAAACCTTCCTGGCTGAACAAGGAAACCAGCATTCCTTTCCAGGAGGTTTTGTGCATAATAATGTTATTATTCATGACTAATGAAGAAATAATCCTATGTATGTTTTTAATGCCAGTTTTTCTCATGACTTTTTTTTTTCTAATATGCTGTTTACATTTCCCAGCTGCTCTCTCTCTAATATTGACTGAAACTGGACTGCTTAAATCACAGAAATGCAGAGCTAATAGATATGAAATCCTTTCAGATTGATTACATTAAAACCTAAATGACATTTTTCATTCTAAAATCCATTTCACAAGATCATGAAAAATATTGTGGGCAAGAATAAATTTATGTCACTGAATAACAACAACAATAATAAGTCAACAGAAGTTCACTTAAAGCTTCAGTGTTCTGACAACTGAGATTTTCTATTTTAAATACAATAGGCTACTTCTTTCCAGTAACTGAAAAAACAGCAGATATTAGTAAAATTATCATCAATTAGCTGTACTTAGAGTGACCCCACTCCCCCTGAAGTTAATGATTTCATGCCTGTGGGTATAATGGTGTGAATGAATTTGTCTTTGTTATTAATTTTGTCTAATATTTGATTATTTATTTTATTTCAAACTAAAGTGAATACCATTTAGGAACAGAACAGAAAAGCTCTGTTGTCATCACAAAAGTGGATTTTATACCTTATCATCCAAATATTTTGTGTCTCAAAAAACTCAAGGAAAACTTCTAAGTATTGCTTCAGAATAAATAAAAAGCGGGGAACAGAGCCCAGTTTTACAGCCCCTTCTGTCTGGACTCTTGATTTTCAAAGTAGTGCAATACAAATATTTTACAGTTGAAAAAAAAAAAATCCCAAATTAGACCAAAACCAAGAGATATTTACCCCAGAACCCTTCATTCATTTTTCTTTCAAAACCCACATTGGCAGAAATGCTTGCTGATAACGTGAGGCGCTGACTATCTAAACTCTTATTACCTTTTTTAGGTCAGGCCATTCCTTGGGCAGAATGTGGCTGTGAATATCAATTTTCATTTTTGAAGTGCCAGGGGAGAAATACTCCTTCGGTGCTGATGTTTTCTGTGTCAGTGCTGCTGTCCCTGGTGTCCCTGGGTCACAGGTTATTCACTTTGGCTGCTGTCCAGATCCACCTGCTGCCCTATCAGGAGAACGGGGTACAGTGGCCAACCGGGGAGCCGGATTCCAGAGGTGTGGCTCTCCAAAAGAACAAAGAATTCCAGCAGAAAGTGCCTGTTAATGCATAAACTGCAGCTCTCCGAGGGCAGAGGGAAAATACTTGTTTATGTTGGCGCTAGGAAGGGATTTATTTTACGCAGAATCTAAAATGTCGAAAATAATTCAGTAAATTTGAGTTAGAATAAATGTATTAAACATGCTGACTTGGATTTCTTCCTTTCTCCCTCTTGGGTTGTGAAATAATTTGTAGAGGGCACATAATATACCTGTGGCAGAGTCACACATCCTCATCTATTCTATTTTTCTCTCTTGCATTTTCTTTAAGGTTTTATTAAACCCCCTTCCAAATATTGAATTTTAGCCAAATCTATGCTCTGCATTTTATATTCCCCCTCCTCATCCTTGGTTCACTCAGGATATTTACACAAGCTACTGCATAATGATGCTTACAGCCTCTCAAGATGCCTCAACTATACAGTAATACATAGATGCATTTCAAATATAACAGCTTCTGCATCCTAAGTTAAGCTTAACTGGAGCTATTTCAGATTTCCTGTGAAACTACATCTCATCTTTTGCCCTTTACTCAATTTAGAATTACACTTTGCTTAAGATACCCTTGCTCTTTATTTGTGCTGTATTTTTGTCTGTAATTTATTCCCCCTGTCGTTTTATTTCAGTATATGTTACTCACACAGCGTCCTCTCCTGAGTGTTTGTTAACATTCCCTGATTAGCTTTTTTTAGTGAAAAATGCTGATTTTTCCCCCCACCAAACTCAAATGCTGTTGCGAATCTTGCAACTTGAAATCAAGCGTCTTGAAAAATAAGTGGCCCATTTTGTTTTATCCTTTTCCTGATTTCCCTATTGTATTTGGACTTGGAAAAAAAAAACAAACCCCAGACTCCTGTATTTCCCTGCTTGTTCACTCATTAAGCGAGTCTGCTTTGGATTTGGTCAGGTAACTTTCTCAGGAGTTATTTTTCATGTCAACTTCTTTTGACAGGGTTGGTTGGTTGGTTGATCTTGTACTTCTCTGCAGAAAGAGGTCACTTGAAGACTAAATGTTCCAAAGAAATAGGGAGCAGCAGTTTTGGGAAAGTATTCCCTAGATAAAGCAAGACAGACAATGATTTACTTTAACAGATCAAAACTCTGGGATTGAAAATAGCAATTATATCCATCTCAAACCCCAAATCAATCTCTTCACGACCTGGCTGCCAGGTTAAGCAGCGAATTTGCTCTCCTGCTCCCAGATGTGACAGCCACGCCGTGTGATGTGTCAGCCTGTTGACAGTGCTGCTCCTGCATGGACTACAGCTGACAGAAGAAAGAAGCATTGATTCGGCTCTGGGAGCTCTGCATTGTGAATCCACAGATGGAGGCAAACACTTAAAGCGAGTCCTCCCTTGAAGAGATGTCTGGGAGACAATTCCCTACTCAAGCACAGAAAGCAGGGTGAAGTGAGGGAGAGGGGCGGGGAGAGATTTGTGCACCTGAATAGTCTAAGACACCAAGGGGTCTTCAGGCACCAAAGCTGCAGGATTCCATGCAGAGCTCAGCTGCATTTCTTCAACGCTGAGCTCAATTTTCTCCGGCTCTAAAAAAAGCCGTAGTTGTTAGTTACTGCTCCCAAGACACGGCTTAGCTTGCAAACACTGTAGTACTCCCACGCTGCATTTCATTTAACAAAAGACATCGTTTGGAAACCACACCCGTTGAAGGCAAAATGTGTATCCATGTCACTTGATCAAAGGGCAGTGAGACATCTGTCTATATCCAGCATGAGCTGTGGGGTCAGCAGCAGAAAGACCTTCACTGCCTAGAACAAAAAGCTCTAAAAACATGACTAACAACTCCTCCAAGGACAATCTAGCTGGAGACTATTCGGCCAAGGCTGATTTCAGATACACACACAAAAGCCCAGCAGATCTGCAGTTTTATTTCACTGTGGGCACAAGTGCTAAAGTGAAAATGGTGTTGTTAATTGTAGGGCATTAAGTGCTCTTTCTGAAGCTATTTAGCTGCTTTTCTGAAACTAGCAGAATCTGAGATTTGGAGTCTCCAGGATGGAAATTCGGTGTTGTGTTCTGGCCTTTGCTTATCAGGATGGAAAGTGTTTCTTCAGATCAGCGGGAAAACCCTGACATCTTCAAAAGAGGCTGCATCAACAAACACTGGTGAGCTCTGCAGAGAGCTCCGCCGCATCCATGCTCCAAGGCAGCCCATTTTCCATTAGGCTGAACAAAGACACAAAGGGGCAAGTTCAGGATGCTGATCTTAAAAAGGGCTAAAGCACTCATGCCAGTTTTTTATACATTTCTCTCTGGCATCTTTTCTTGGAAGTGCACATTTGGTTGTGCAAATTGGCTGTTTTACACATGTGCACAGCTGCAGAAAAACAAGTGGAAAACTCTTTGTGCTTCGTGGCTAAGATGAAGTACTTAAAGAACACGTTCCTTTCCAAATGAAATAAATGTTGAGCAGCACACTTATATTGGTTGCTTAGCAACAGGTTATCCTTTGGCTGTGCCGGGGACTGCACGGGTCCTTTGAGACTGCCATTACAGACCTGCTTGGAAATGTCAGATTTGGAAAGGATGCAACAGTCAGTAATTCCATTTTTTTTTTTTTTTTTCCTGTGGTATCAAATAATTAAAGCTCTCCTATTAAATTAGCGTGATCACAGAACTTAAAGCTCTTCTGGGACTCCAAAGAACACAGACTTCAGTGGGAGTGGTGTGGTCTGAGTTCTGCGGGGAAGAGCAACAGTGGTTATGGTTTCCCTCCTAATGAGGAATAACATTATGCAGTTCCCATGCAGCACGTTCCACGTGTGGCTCCCAAGTGCTATTTTTCACAGGAAGACATTATTTCACCTAGCAGAGCTACACCAGGAGGACATATCCAGCTACAGCTACAGCAGTAAAGTCCTCACCCAAGATGTATCCTGGAGAGTGGGTGGTATTATGATTCCCTGTTCTCCAGTGCAATAAACCAAATGCTCCAGTGTGACTGCCTGAGCTCCTGGTGGCTCTCACAGCCAGCTGGGCTGCAATGCCAGGGTTCCCTTTATACACATTTCCAGAATGCAGCTGGAAAGGCACACACACCTCCAATCTACAGCCAGCTGAACCAGCTCAAGGTGGCAGCAGCGCGGGTGTACTCGCCACTAAACGATGGAGAGCAGAAGATTTTCCACTTTGTTATTAAAAAGCCTTTTGCAGAACAAACAACTGTAAGAGCCTCTTAGACAGACATCAGAGCTGCTGCTGCCCTGTATCTTGAGCCAATTTAGCCTTGCAGAGAAGTTGGCCTTTTAGCTCAGGTGTGACACTGTGCTGCTGCCCCTCTCTCTGATGCTTCCAAGACCTCAGCTATTAACTGTGCACGGTGAAGCTTCATGGTTGCACAAGCCCAGGGTGATGCTGCCCAGGTGGGCTCTCTGTTAGACCTGCCCCAGGCTGTGTTTGTCACTAAAATCTGTAGTGTAAAGGTGGCCAAGGCTGCTGATGCCTTTGGCAGCCCTGCGCTGCTCTGTGACCACACCATCCTACAAGGGTTCTGATGAATCACACAGTGGTGAAAGCAATGTCCTCTGCCAAATTCGTGACCATTACTGTGTTCTCTGCTGCCTAAGTTAAGCCATTAAAATATCCTTGTTTCTAGAAAATATGACATCGTTGAAATTCAACTGCCATTCTAAAAGAATAAAAGAAAATTATATGGCTAACCTTCAAATAGCATAATTATTTTCTTAATACGCTACAATTGCAATTTACACTGACCGTGTATTTATCTTGCATAGAAACCTTCAACCAAAAATGTTAATTAAATAGATATTTTCTAAAATGCCAGTGCGAGAAAAATAGAACTTTATTTTTCTTCCCCATGTCTAGACTCAAGCAAATGAAAAATACTCTATTTAAGCATGTACCAGGCCAAGTGTCACTCCTGTGCAGTGGCAGCAACCAGACAGATACCAGCAGCATAAACGTGGGCCAGAAAGAACAGATGGAATGAAGCCTACAGATACCAAAAAGTCGTAATTTTCAAGTTAATACCCCATGGTAACATCTGAAATAGTTTCAATTATTTATAAGGCTGGTGCCTATAACAAATAAATAGTAACTCCTGCCGTATGTTGTCTCAACATCTTTTTTTCCTGTGTGCTAGATAGTCAAATCCTCACTTTTCCCTCTTTGCAGAGGCCCCTCTGTGCCCCTGTTTGGGCACATCTGAATTTTGGGGACAAGGACAGTCTTCTCAGAGCTTTCAGTGCTTCAGAGAGGAAGTGAGTGCCAAAGCAAAGACCTCTCCAGCTCTGCAGATGTTTACCATGGAAAGGTTTGGGGTTTCGTGCTGCAGCTGCATTCATTCATTCATTCATTCATCAGGAGGGGGGAGCTTGGCAGAGGAATTCCTCCCCAGAACATTCCTGGAGCCTGATTTCACTTGCTGAGTCCCTACAAACAGGCAGGTACTGCCTTTTCTTTTTATATTCTGGCATTAGGAATTTAATAACAGCCTCTGAGGATGAGCCACCTTCTTCACCACAACTAAAATAGATCCATGACTTCCTGGTTGTATTTAAATGCGTTTACTAATTTGCTTGATTTTCCCCCCTTTCTTTGCTAAAAATGATTAAGAAATTGGCACTTTCTTGGTTACAACTACAGCCAGGACTGTATTGCAGATACACCAAAACATCTGTGTTAATTTCTCAGTGTGAAGATCAGAAATAAAACTGCTCCTAAATAAGATCTATTTCCCTCTTCAGGATATTGCCACTCATCTCCATCTAATGTTTCATGTAAACATTATAACAATTGAAAAAAAATTGCAGGTGTTTTAGAAGAGCTCTATGGTAATTAATAATTTCAGATCCAACAGAAAGACCCCTTAAGTCCCCAGGAAACCCAGTTGTTACAGAAGAAATCTATCAAGTGGAGATTCAAAAAGCAATTTTGACCCCCTGGAAAGACAGACCCATCTAAATGAGGAATCACAGGTAAATCTTGCCTGGAGTTCAGTAATTAAACACCAGAGTGTTTAATTGGACTGGTTTTGGACTAGCTCTGATGGCCCGTGCCAGCTTGGTGCCGCAAAAGCAAGATCTGCGTTACAGATCACAACTTTGTGACTCGTGTTTGTGCATTACGCGGTGAATGCTGCAGGCTGCAGTTTGTGGAGCAGCCAGCAGTGCCTGCAGGGCTCCCTGCGAGCTCGGATCTCCTGTTGATGCCCCGGGTTCTGCCGGAGCTCCCTCCTCGTGGCCGATGCTGCAGTGTCAGAGCAGGACTGGGGTGAGCTGCTGTGAGCCGGGTGGTGATTTATGATCGATGTTTTACACCTTCATATCGTGCCCTGGCTGCTGAATGCGTGTTTTAAGATCCCTCTGTCTCTAGTAATTCAGCTTCTTTTAGGAACAGGAAGAAAACACGTGCCTCCAAATATCCGTTTTTCTCACATGCTTGTTTGTCTCTGCTCTATGTTATTGAACTACTGGGTGTATTAAAATCCCTCGGGGGCTTGGAGCACAACCATTAGGATCCTGATGTAGAATACATGCTTCAAGTACCAGGATTGGGATGTTGACTTTTACTAAGTGCTCACCATTGACTAAATAATAAAGGAAATTTCTGTCACTAGCCTTTCCATATAAAAATCTGTTAATTAGCAATAGCATTTCATGCCATTTGTGAAACTCTCAAGTTTTGGATCCTAGTAATGAAGTACGTGTGTTTATTAAAATTAACCAACAATACAATTAACAAAAATTAACATCTACCAATTTATAATATCACTAACCAACTAAAAGCTACGTTCAATCTCTTCATCTCAAGTGACAAGAGGAAGCCAGTTGCTCTAATTCAGTGCATCTGTACCCTAGTTCATATTTGCAGTTCGTAGGTAATTCAACAATTTGGTTGAAGGCAGCTCTCATGAGGTGTTTTCTATAGCAGTGTTACAGAAGGGCTGGATCCCTTCACCCATCATAGGCAAATACAATCCACAAACACTTCCACGTCAAGGAATCATGCATTGCATTATCTACAGCCATGCACTGCACAGGACAATTAAAATCATCACTTATAGAACCTCAGGGCATAGCACGAGTAAAATAAAGTTTTAAACAGAAAACACAATTTCACTGAGCTCATGGCAATCTTTTGGTAAGTTTCTCCAAGTGGCCTTAATCTGTCCTCTTCACAAAAGCCAATTTAGAAACAAGCACAAGTTCTACTTTTCTATCATGTGTTCCAACAGCATGAGGATTGAAAAGACCTTTTTAATACTGAGCTAATATTTACTTGATTTCTTGTCCTTGGATACTTTTCCATTATTGGCCCAGGCTAACGGAACTGGTTCATCCAGCTCATATTCTGCACCTCTCTTACACTAAATGTTGCAATATTGGATTACCCCTTTCCAGCCTGGAGCCTCTTGCATTCTACATAAAGAATAAAGAAAAAAACAGAGCTCAGAATGCGGAATACAGGGAAGTGTACCCTGGATAACACTTCTGATCAGCTCTTTTGAAGGTGTTGGACTTCTGCTCCACCTCAGGTGGAGGTTCCCTGGTCAGGACCTTGGGTTCTAGATGCCTCACTCTTGAGCAACACATAATTTTTTGTGAGGGGATTGTTAATTTCCTGTGTGGAGGAAACAGCAGCATCTCTACATATAAATTTGAAGTGATAAATTATTCTGATTACCTATCCTGATTTAGTTATTAAAAAAAAAAAAAAAAAAATTCTCATGTGGGGCTCTTTATTTAAATACAATCTTCAGCACTGCAGCTTTAGTTAGGACATCGCTTCAGCTGAAGCCATGCAGCCAGAAAGGAAGCAATCTGCAGCATTGAAGTCACTCTTTAAATGTTCAATGCAGAAATGGTTGGACAAGTTTTATTCTAAAAAGCACATTGCACACATGATCAGATATTGTTGCCATGGCTGACTTCCTTTATTGCTTTGAGTAAATCCATATTTGATCCATTAAGGATGGATTGGGTTGCTGCTAGGTAGAAGTAGGTCAAGTGATTTTTAAGCCACAGTTCTGAGCACAGACTAAGAGCAAACACAATAAATAATTTCTTATTTTTTAAATCTTTAGCATGTGCAATTATAGTCAACCTATAAATTAACTTGCACATAATGCATAATGCCCTCTAGTGGGAAAATCAACAAGTCTAGGGGCAACAAATCTGGATATCCCGTGCAATATCAATCTAATTAGTGTTGCAACCAGTGGACAGTTTTAATACAGAAATAAGTTTAAAGCAAAAGAACCTCCACAAAAACAAATCTTCTCAGATGATCATTAAGGTTCCTTCCAACTCAATTTGTTCTAGGAGTCCATGAAAATTTAAATATCTTCTAAACATGTTTTATCCTCAAAGTTAAGATAAGCAAAACAATCTCAATGAACTTTTATTTAAAATGATTATGGGATGGGAAACAGACTTCGGTAGCTTCTTGATTTTATTTCCTGATTAAATTTCATTTAGAAATTGAATTTTTGGTAAATACAATTACACAAACTTCAGGCTGATAAAGGAGATAATTCAAAGTTTACTGATACATCAGCCAGAACAACCTGTAATTCCAAAGAGTTTCACAACTAATGATCTTCATAAGTATGAGGTCACTTTTCTGTACCCATAAATAAAAAATTAAACAAAGTGACCAAAATTCAAAATTATATAAGGTAACGGCAGTAGGCTTATCATAAAATTATAGAGTAGAATAAGGGGCTTAGATAGACTATCAGATAAGGAATGTACTCCACTGAGAGACCTCCTAAAGTCAACAGTAAAGCAACAATCCAAGAGGAGTAAGTCATCAGAATTTTATCCTTCAGGAAAACATAGCACTTGTCCTTCATTGGTAAATTAACCTGCACTTAGGCTGGAATGATCACTTTCTCTAAACCTCTGCACATTTTGTGTGAACCTGCTTTGATACTACTTTATTTATCATTTACAAGATGAAACCTTACAGCAATACAAGCCCTGAGGTTTGTATTGGTTAAATCAAAGAACTTTGGGCCTGGAGGACATTTAGTCCAGCTCTCTTCCCTGGGAAGGACCACAAGCACCACTATCCCAGGCCAGCTGTGGTCACCTGGGCCTTTTGTGGTAGCTGAACTCAGAAATCCTCCAAGGGGCAAGATTCCTCCACCTCTCTCAGTAAGCTCATCTGGTGACACACCAACATCCTAGTGAAGAACATTTTCCTAATGTTCCACCTGAACCTCTCGTGCCCAGTTTGGCACTGGCTCAGGCCATTTGTTCTCATTCTCCCTCTTCCGTTTTGGAAAGGGAGGAAGAACAAGCAACTCTGCTGAAGCAGTAAAGGAGATTTTGCACAGCAGAATAACGGATAAAAAAGTATCTCAGGTGCAGGAACTCACTGTGTCCCCCCAAATTCTCAGCCTGCAAGTAAGGCTCAAATGAGCAAGCCAAGAAAGAGCTCTCCAGAGCAAAGTTAGAGAAGTGTAAGTTAAGAAACACAAAGCAAAAAGCCAGGTCTATCTTACAACTAAATAACAACTACACCCAAACACTAATAACCTCTTACAAGTATTGTCTGGTGCAAGAAGTGTGCTCAGCTGCTCCAAGAGCAGAAACTGGGCTTCTTTTGGACATGAAACATGCAGTGGGTCTGTAAGAGTATTTTGAGGCTGTGACTGCCACAGTAGCCTTTATCTTCTTCACATGTCTGTGTTACAATATTGGTCCACTTGTTAAAACACCAGCTAATTAAAAAACACATCACCTTGCCTCCATTAGCTGAATTTCAAACTTTATAGGAAGAAACTTTTTTTTTCATGTGACACACACAAAAAATCCTGCCTAAATATGGCTTGTGGTTGACTCAACCTGAGAAGTCACTTGGTGATGCATATCCTGGTAACAAATTATACACTGGTATCCTAAATGTGACAAAACCCAGACATGTGAAAGGAAGACACTTTGGTACAAAGACAAGGCAAAGCCTGTGGACAGGTTTTTAATTGAAGACAAAAGTGAAGAAAGAAGGTGCTTTTAGACATGCAAACCCTGAAGTCAGGAAGACTGCACACCTAGCTACACTTTCTGAGCTACTCTAATTATTTGGAAATTAATTAAACCAGATGGTTAATTAAAATGTATTACTTCTATTTACAGATACTGCCTCTGTTTGCCTCACCATATAACTACAATCAACTTGTATAATCCAGGATCAGCTGTGCTAGTCAGTGGGTGGAGCAAAAACCAATCAAACTATATCAATTCTGTCAGTAAAATACAACCTCTTAAAATACACATTTTCTAATAGAAGAATGTGAAAATTACCTGAAACTTCTGTGGTTATTAAGGCATGCCTGCACCCCAGTACTGAAAATATCAGTGGTGTTGTTGATGGAAAGGGAGCTGTCTGCTTTACTCTGTGACTGCCTGTCCCTTGATAACTTTTAGGCATCATCAAAAGCTTTAGACAGAATCTGAAAGAGGCAGAAATTGACTTTTATCATGGTCTTATTAAATTATATGACTGGCATTGTCATCTTTCTTTTTGGTTACAGAACAATTTTATTGCAGCAGAGGTTCAAAATATCACTGACATTTTGAGCTTCAAACTTCAATTGCATTTAAATTTTAATTTTAGTGGTTGTTTAAGAAGGCATTTGTAGGTGAGGTGGAGTTAACAGTCTTCATTCTACAGAGAAAGGTTCTTCAATTTCCTGAAGATGCTCCTCTCCCTTGTAAAACTGGCAAATGCTAGCAGCCATGCACAACTCTATCACTGCTAATATAACATAAATGTTTTAGTGGGGTTGTTAACTGGCTACCCTATCCATCTTCCATAAATCCAGGCCTGACAGTGCTCACTATGGATAGAAAAATGTCAATATCCACAGTGTATTTCCCCATGCAAGGCCAAATGCAGATCTGTTGCTTTTCCTACTTCTGCACACAGAGAAGGGCCTGGCTTTTGGGCTCAAACTTTTGGGGTTGAATTCCACTTAAAAATGGTCCCCATTTCTTCTTACAGGATGAATGACATCAATGATGTGATTCACTCTTCAGGAGGATGAGAAACAATTAATATATCATGAGAATAAAGAATGCAGAGATCTATCATAACTCCTCTGTATGTTGCTGACAATATTTCTGCCTCTTCCAGAAAGTTAGTTTCTAGAGTATTTAATTATTTTACCTACAGCATCTCCCTTCATTAAAATAAAGTATTCAAACCCAAACTGTGTGTCAGGATTCAGAAGACTTCTTTTATTTCCTCCAGGAAAAAAAAAAAAAAAAAAAAAAAAAAGGCAGTAACAAAATCAAACAGGCAAAAAACAAGTGGATAACACACTCTTCTAGGTATTAGAAATTGGATGTCCATCAAGACCCAGCAGAGTTTGATTTAAAGTGTCAAACATCTGCTTGAGAAGGTGTCAAAAAGCCCCCAAAACTGGCACACAGGGAAATGTGTATGGTTTCCTGGCTATGAAGACCATGTTTTTCAAAATACTCATTTTGGCAGTGGCTATCAGGCTTTTTCCAAACCCTCTCTATAGTTATCCTTGCTAAATCCTCAGATAGGAATGTGCAGAACCCTAGCAACAATTCATCTGGCATCAGAAAAGATAAAATACTCTTCAATAAAATGCAGAAATATTATCATCTTATAGTGTTTATCAAACAACTTACAGCAAAAGGGAGCTGTGGAGTACTTACTCAAGAGCAGAGAAGAAGCAATCTAAGTATTATTGCTATAAAGGAGTAGAAAGGCAATTCCCTCAAACACACAGGGTCTTTTGATAAAAGATAAAAATACAGCAAGAAAAAAAATTCCCCATAAAACCTGTTACATGTCTTTTCTGACACAAGCAAATCCCATAAGAAAATGGGATTTTCTGTTAGGTTCTTACTTTCAAAGTAGGGATTATCACTCTTTTTATTATATTTTTGTTGTTGTTGTTGTTGTTTTTTTTTATTTTTTAAACGCACAGAGTAAAATTAAAAAACTATAAATGCATGGGGGGAATCTGAGTATGAAGTAAATGTGTATTTACCTTTCCATGAAGCCTTTTTAACAAAACCTGGGTCTGGCATGGTGGGAAAAGAGCTCGGTAGACAGGTGCCTCAGGAGGAACGGACTTAGCAAGAGGAAAAGATGCAAAAAATGAAATATCAGCTGCTTAAAGTCACATCACCCATTAGGCTATGGTTAGAGCCTCATTGGAAATAAGACCTCTACACAGTGTGGAAAGCAGAAAAAGAGTAAAAAGGAAGAAGATTATGACTTAAGGAACAGGTTGCTACCTCTTGAAAATTAATTTTCCCTTCCATTTCTCTTTAATACTTGTGAATATTAACAATTAAATAAAACCACTGTCAAATGAGCCATTTTTTCCAGTCACACGAAACTTGGAAACAAGATGTCTACAGTGGTAAAGAAACAACGTTGTTTGGAATAGACACACTTGGTCTTGCTTAACTGAACAATATTGTCAGATTAGTTTTTCACGGTCTCCCATATTTACATGGCAGTTTTACCTTGAATTAAGAACAGCTCTTAAAATAGTTGGTAAATGCTCACTGTAAAAAATCTTTTCCAGGATTTTCTGCCCATTTTCAGATGACATATTTTGCAGCCTCTGTTTTTATTCCTTCTTTGTTGCCACGATTGAGTCTATCAATGCCTGTGGCTCATGCTGGCTGTGGCGTTTTTTGCAAATATGATCCTGCAACAACATTGTATAGGGAAAGGGTAGGTGCTTGTGTGAGGTGTCATCAATTACTTACCAAGGTCAGTGCATGCTGTATCCTCTGGGAACCTGATTATGGGCACTCTTCACAGCCTGCAGGAAAAGGTACTGAATTACCATATTCTTTTTCCAAAGTAACATTCTGATTACTTTTTGACCCAAGTTAATATTCCGTCTAAAAATGCCAAGAAGAGAGACGATTTCAATTTAAACTCTGTTTAAGCCAGTGCAAGAGAAAAACACAAACCCACCAACATACATTGGATAATAATTTAAGTACACTCTGTGGTTTAAAAATTAATGCAGTGTTGTGTACCAACATCAACATTATTTTTTGTTTTAAATTTAAAAAACAAGGTGACGAATACTAGGCTGAGGGGTATCTAGACCAGGTTAAAAGAACCTGGTGTTCTCATCCTATTGACCACTGAAAACGCTGTGGGCCTACAGGTGAGCTACACAACAAGAGCAAGATCTGCGTCTGCCTCTGCCTGCTTGCCACCAAATAAACTAGCAAACAAACAAACAAAGAGTTAAAAAACATCCTTCTGCATGTAGCCTGACTTGTTTGTAGAAGAAAACTGTAGGAGAAAAGAAGACTATGGCAGCCAATGTCACACAGGACGGTTGAGGGGCTATTGAAAGAAATTATCAGGTTTGTGGGGGAAAAAAAAAGTGAAATACAGAATCTAGAGGCTTTTATCACTAAAGAGACATATTTAATCTAGTCATTAGAGAAGGACATGTCTAAATGATCTCAAGTATCTTATCATTTCATCCACAGGCAGACACGAATAGGGAGCTGTAGTGCAAAATTGCTGAGCATTGAAGCTCCATAAACACTTAGCAAAGGTGCTGCCTTTTGGAATATCAGGATAACTCAGACTTTGGTCCCAGAGGAGTGACACTGAAGATGAGCTGTAGTGATGACCTTTATGGGACTGATGGCCACCAGACTGATGGCTTTTAGAACTGGATTGGTTCTTAGTTTTGTTTGAGATGTGTCCCCTGCAGAACTGCTCCTGCTGTAGGGCCATGAAAGGCATATGAATCAAGTAAGAAGTGAGCATTTTTTTATGACTCTCAGCCATGAAATGTCTGATAGACCAAACTAATAAACCATCCTGGCTTACACTTGCACTTTCTGATACTGCCATTGACAAACACAGTATTTTGTTGCAAAAAAGGGCAGTTTTGTGTTTAGTGCATGTGTGAAATGCAGCCCAGCAAACAAAATGGTGTATGGCATTACCTTGCTCTTATGCTTTTGAGAATAATAAAAATTAATCACCAGGTCAGCTGACCAGCTCTTTCCAAATATGCAAGAGGGCTCTTAATTTAAGTGCTGCACTTAAGAGCAAAATGGAACATGGACAAGTTAACATCAGTGAAACCAAGGAAAATTCCTTCTCAGGAGCCTTTGAGTGCACCACTGTGTTCTGTAAATTCTAGTGAAAACATTCCTGTCAGTGGAGCTAAAAAGAAAAGGAAACCTAGAAATTCAAATCTGATTGATATTATTAATTTATTGGAAGGAAGGAAGGCAGGCAGGAAGGAAGGAAGGCAGGAAGGCAGGAAGGAAGGAAGGAAGGAAGGAAGGAAGGAAGGAAGGAAGGAAGGAAAAAGAGTCACAACAAAAGCAGACCACGGACGATACAGAGGAGGAAGAAGAAGTTCTTTGTGTTGCTGCTGTTTGCTGTGGTGCATGAGACATCCATCTCATCTGAAATCTCCTTTCTCTGGAAGTCAAAATATTATGGAAATTACAGGCAGCTCCAGCTGGGAACAAAGTTCTGCAAGGGTATATGAATCTTGCAGCAGCTACAGAAGATAGGGAAGATAGGATGGTGTCAGCCTAGTTAGACTGAATCCAGAGACATGCCTTTTTTTTTCTTTTTTTAAACTGATTTTGGCTTTCCATTATTCCTATCCAACAAAGGGATGTTTGAGGGGCCAAGAAATAAAATAATGTATTAATATGGCCATTAGGGTGAGGTTTTTTTATCTTCATTGACTGCCTATGGACACACAAGAAGTCCAGCAGGGCTGGAAAACAGGATCCATACCTTTAAAAATCCAACCCTACATCTTCATCCAATGGAACACGCTTTGTGTGATTGAGTGTCATGAGAAACACGAGGCAGTGCTGGAAAGCAGCTTCCAGCAGCTATGATATGACAGCCTTTCTGCTCCTTGGTAGCCAGTTTGTATAGACAATGCTGTGATCTCAAAGGCCCTTCATTGTGGATCTGCTTAATGTTTTGAATTTGTATTTGCTAAATGCAGTGTATGACCCTCCTCATGCGAGGCTGTGTTTGAAAGCACTGAAGAGAGTCATTTAAAAGAAACTATAATACTCTTTGCAGGCATCATATTCTTTGCTACAGCCTGAACACTATAGCAATTATACAATTAGAGACAGCTCCAGTCTCTGCCAGACACAGTTTTATGTAAGAACAGCAATTGAGGGCAACTGAAAAAAGAGAAAGAAACACATTAAAGTTTAAAACTTGTGCTTTGGTGTTCTTAGTTCCTATTTTTCTCTAAATCATTTGGAAACCTACCCCCTTGACCTCCTTTTAAAGAAATGGAATTAGGAATCTCCGGGCACTTTCCTCTTGGTTTGATTTCTGGAAGTTATGAGAATACCAAAATAGCTTGGAGAGACTAGGAGAAAGGAGGTAATGCTCAAGGAGAGTCACTGGTCTCTCCTTGAGAGAGAAACTCTCCACTAGTTTCTCATTTATGCAAGGAATAAGAAAGTTCTTACTGGAATGGATCAGATACGGATTTATCTCCATGGAAGAGGAGGGATCCTGCAATAACTGCATTAGGGAGCATTGTATCTGTTGCAGCAATTTCAAGAGACTCTTCATGGTTTGTCCTGGCTGCACTCTGCATGGGACCGTGTCACCAGAGATTTCTGTGTCCCTGCGAGGTCCTGAAGAGTGATCAGTCCCCATTCCTTGTCTCTGACTGGTTTACAAAACTGGTCCTACTCATTTAAGGATTTTCACTCTACAGACACATTTTAAATGAAGAAGGCACATCACAATCTATTTTTATGTAAGCAACAAAAGGTGAGCCTTTTCTACTTGCCATTCACCTCTCACATGCATACATCCATCTGCTCTAGCATCTTGCAGGTTCTAGGTAGCCAGAGCTTAAAAAAGAGCCCTTAAAGAAAAAAAAATAAAAATAATAATAATAAAAAAATAAAATGCAGTTGCTAGTTTTCAACCCCTCCCAACTCAGCCTGAACCCCAAAATAACAGTTCCCTCAAAAGAACTCACTTTTGTTAACTTATGCACATGAGAACAAAACTCTTCTGACATTAACATCAAATAGGCACGTTGTCATTTACTATCCATTTCATGGGGAAAAAGCAAGTAATTTTAGCATTGCTTATATCCATATTAATGCTGATCCAACTAGAAGAGCAAGAGCTCAGCTCTGGGATCACAAAGCAGGGTAGGATAGCCAGGGGTGAAATTTAGGTGAGAGGCATGAAGACTTCAAATATATTTCGTACAGTAGGTATGGTATGTTATACATAAAGAAATCGTAAGATTAGGTAAAAACACCAATCCCTCACATTACAACGGCCATCTCCATAAAACAAGATTGCCAAAAAGCCAATCAGTTTCTAAATCAGTATTTCATGTCTCTTAACATTTACCTACATTTTACTTATGCTTTTTCAAATAATTAATGACTTAAAAATCAGATTAAAAGATTTTGAAGATTAGTATAGAGTTTTAAGAGACATTTTTTAAAAATTAAGACATTCTGGTAATAATGTTGCACTGACCATTTTTAGACAGGTATTACTAAACTGCTACAAAACTTTTTGTAAGGCTGACATCAGCAAGATTCTGACAGTTCATAAAATCATGTTCCCATGTTGGCATAAATATTAATTTCCTGCTGGCCTTTCCATACGCTCCAAATTCACTAATTTCTCAAAAGACAAAGGCAATCTGATCTTCATACAACTTAAATGGGGATTGTATCCTTATGTATCACCAAAGGACCAGGGCTGCAATGTTTAATTGTCTTTTGATATTTTCCTAGACAAATTTTTCAAGTCAAAACCTGATGCAGCTTCAAAATATATCTGCATGCAAGTAAGCATGCAATTGGGAGACTGTGCTCGCACAAAGAATGCTTTGTTTACTTGCACCTCTCCATCTAGTCATTAGAAACCAGCACAGAAGAAGCAAGCAGCCCTGGCACAGATTTATCCGTAAAATTTTACATTTTAAAAAAAACATTTCTGTGCTCCTGAGATTTTATTTTTTTTCCCCTATGTTCTACAGCCCTAGGAAAGGCAGGTGAGCAATGTGAGGACAGCAAGTCTAATCCCATGCTTCAGCATGAGGTGCTGCATGTTCGAGGGCAGCTTGAAGGCAGCTCTGAGTGTGACAGAACGTCGGTGCTGCGGGGTCTGAGAGGCGCCTGAGATTCTCCTCTGATCCCGAAAAGGGGCAAAGGCGGATGGAGGATGAGCAGATCCCCAGCAAAGGGGGCCGTGTCTTTACCTGTGTGAGGGGAGGCGAGGCGGACGGGGCCTCGCTGCCCAGGGCCGGCACCCGCAGCCCTCGGGAGCGGCGGGAGGGCTCCGGCTTTGGACAATCCCTGGACAGCTCTTCCCTCCGAGGCTCGGCTCCGGGAGGAGGAGGAGGAGGCAGAGCCCGCCATGGCGAGGGGAGGCTGAGGAGGATCCCGCTTGCTGAGCCGCTCCCGCCGGCGGCGGAGCTCGGCGGGGCGGGGAGGGGACGGGCAGCGCCGGGAGGCGGCACCGCGCTCCCACCTGCCCCTCTCCGCCGCGGGCAGTGATGAGGCGGCCGCGGGCAGCGCCCGGCGCGGAGCACCCGGAGTTTGTTCGCTGCCCGTCCTCGTCTCCCTGATGCTCTGAGCCGGAGTCTCCTCCTCTCCCCGGGCTCGCACCCGGGCTGGATGCTCCGCTCGCTCCTCGCTTCCCCGCCACAGCCGCCGGCCGCTTCCCGCCGCCCCGCAAGAAATGGAGCCGTCCGCTGCCCCTCTGGACACCACTCCGAACCCCGCCATCGTGCAGCCCCCCGGGGCCAACCCGCCGGGGGCCCCCCGGGAGCAGCAGCAGGAGCAGCTGCGGATCGGGGAGAGCGGGCAGTTCAGCGAGGGGCTGGAGGACAGAGGTGAGCGCCCGTCCGTCCGTCCGTCCGTCCCCTGCCTCCCTGCACGCTGCTCTCCGCTGTGGAGAGCCCCACCACCTCCCCTGCGTCCCGAGGCGCCCCATACCCACCCAGACGGCTCCTCCGACGCCCTGTCCGCAGCATCCTCTCTCTCTCCTGGCCCCGGACCCTCCCCACGCCGCCGCGGCAGCCCTGCCCGCCCCCTCCCCTTCAGCCCCGGCAGCCGCACGCCGGCTCTTGCCCCCCGAGCTTCCCCCCTCCAGCCCCGCTCGCCCACCCCTCATCCCGCCGCTGGCAGCCGCTTAGCATCCCCCCGCGCCGCCCTCGAAGCTCTGCCCCGTTTTAGCTCCCGTGCGAGCGCTCCGCGACAGCTTTGAAGTATTTTTATAAACTCTATTCGTGGCTGCTCCCACCTCGCCCGAGAACTTGCCTGCCCGGCGGCGGAGCGGCTGCCGGCGGCACATGGCTCCACAGGCAGCGGGGCGGGGGCCGGTGGAGCTCCCGGCAGGGCCGGGCAGGGCCGGGGGTTTTCCGGGGGTTTCCCGGGAGCCGCTGAGGTGCCCAAGCCGGCGGGGTGGTCGCAGCCGCCCTTGGAGCAAGGCACAACCGGGCGTTTCTGGGGGTCCGCCCCAGCCAGGCTCGGGGCACTCGTCTCACGCCTTGCCTCCCTTCCCCCACCGAACTGTGCACTTCCACACAACTCGGTTTCTTGTTTGTTTGTTTGTTTGTTTTTGTTATTTACTTAAATACCTGACCAGGGAAGGAAAGGTGCGTGCTTCCCGAGCGCGTTACGCTTTCGTGCGGAGCACATCCATCTCGGACATCTGTTCAGGGCTCACTCACCTGCCGCCCACAAAGGCAGCTGCCATTTTAACCCTCCCCACTGCCCTGTCATCCACAACGCCTCCAGGCTCCTCTTCCACACAATTTGTCTCCATCTTTTAATTTCATCTATTGGCTTCCCTTAGCCTCTCTGTTGCCTTCTCTTCCTTTTCCATTCTTCTTTTTGCATCCCTTTTGTGTTCTCAGTCTTCATCCATAACCCCTTTACATGTAACCCTATCTCCTATCTATCTCCTGTTCCTTGCCCAGCTTCCCGAAGCCTCAAATCGTAGACACAAAGTAGAGGAGCGAGGGGAAGAGCGTTCACCACAGTTCCAGACATGCAGGGGCTGGGAGCAGCCCTTTTTCCGGGGGTACCCTCGCTGTCACTGCCCGTGGCTGAGGACAGACGTTGTGCCTGCCTCAGGGCAGTCTGGGGCTTCAGCTCTCTCCTACCTGAGTGAGGAATTTTGATTATGGTTCGAGCAGAGAAGTTTGGTTACAGAAAATTTTAATTCGTGCCCAGTATGACAGAGCTGAAGGTGAAAGCTTTCCCTTTTGGCATTAAGGGTAATTCCATATAGTGTCTGTTGTACCTAACCTATTTGTTTCTATGAGGGAGATGAAGCTAAAGCTGCTGATTAAATTCTCTTCCTTGCCTCCATGCTCCTCCTATGGCCCTTGCAGTACCTTTCTTTCTGCCTTTCCTGTAGTTACTGATTCCATCTATACCGGGAAAATTCACAGTCATTGCAGAGGAAAATCTGGTATGCTTTTTGCAGGCTGTCCCTGTTGAAAATGTTAAGTCTGGCCTTTTAGATTGTACTTTTTCCTACAATCCTTTCCAATGAATCATACCAGATCCAGTTATAGAGATGATGCTCCCATGTTTGCTAAAAATAAATACTAACCCTAAAATTTGGAACAAGATATTTGCTCCTTAGGAGCCAGATCCAAAATCGCTGATAATTTTGTGGATGGGACCCTTAAATTAACATCTTTAGGTGAACAGGTTTTTTATTAGCCTTATCTCTTCCACAATTTCTAACTTGACATTTTAAAATGATCCCTTAGCCAAATAGAAAAGTACTTCTGGTAAGTCAGCATATGGTAAAGAATATCCTAGAATCACTTCACAAATATGCCAAGCTTGTGTTCTGCAACTGTTAAGCAGGTTTTTTTCTCCTTCTCATTTTTTTATGGGAAGAAAATCTGTTAATATGTGAAGATGCTGAACGATGAATTAAAAATCCAGTTAATTGAACCAGTTCATCATCTTTTTTATACCTTAAGGATATCCATGTGCTAAATAAATTATTGGCAATAAAATTACTCAGTATGTTAATTTCAGGGCGGAGAAATTTCATTTGTAGATGCTAGCTTTTTATTTTTGTAACAGTGCAGGTCATACTGAAAGATTAACTTTCATCCTCTTGCGGACGCTTAAAACTCGCTTTCTTATGGTCAGTGAAAAAATATGGAGGTTTACCTTGTCAATTTTGTTCTTGTGTGTAAATTAATGAGCTGTTGTTCCTTCTAATTAATTTTTTATTCCATGGGCTTGGTGGTCACGTGAATGAGTTTGTATTTTTCTGTGCTGGCCTCAAGACACTCATAAGAATTATATGATCTTGCTTGGGGGTGAAAACTTTAGATACAGAAAATGTGTTTGAATTATTTCAAGAAGGAAGGGATCACATCGCTGACAGCCAGAATATGCCAGCCATTTTGAGAGACAGAGGAACACATACACACACACGGCAGAAGTGGCTGAGTTTTATAAAGAGCGCAGTCTCTGTCATCCTGGACACGTGCTTGACATGTGAATAGTAATCAGGAGTGCTGTGCTAGCTCTGGGGCTTATTATCCATCCCTCAGTTTAATTAGGGTATTGTTTGATTTGTAAGTATCAACTATGCATGCTGGACTTCCCAGGTAATAGTGGGCTGTAGCCATGAATTGAAAATGTCTTAAAAGGAAGAAACGGGTGAGGATATCTGTCATTCTGATCTGTGTTTGAGGTTTAAATGTTGAGAACCAAAATTGGCTGAACAAACCCTTGCTTTACGTTCCAAAAAGATTTGGACCAAAATTTAAAATTTTTGGTTTGGGGAGGGGACAGGAGGGATGAAGACACAAAATGTGAGAAGATGTGTTTTCTCTATGGTTATATTAGTAGAAATGCTTCCTGTGTTTCAAGCTGTGTTGTTGAATTACCTCATACCAGACAGCAATTAAACTGTACATCGTTATATATTGTAGCAGAAGATAGGCCAAACATTTGTGGGAAAAAAAAGAAATAAAATTGTTCACACAAATGAAAGCAGGCATGTTAGAAATATCATGAGCAACAGTATCAGTACAAGACTCAAACCTTTTGGAGTTGTCATCTATCAGTTTTCATGTATTAGACACACAAAGAATGCACCTAATAAGAAATTTCAGTATAGGGCCTGGTCCATGCAAGTTTGTAGATACTTTCCCATTCATAAAGGGGGGAGTGTGTAGGACAAAGTGTGATAATATTTTAAATTTTCTAAAAATACAGTACAAGCATGAAATTCTCAGAGTGGCTTTCTGAGCTCCCATAAAGAAACTCTCCTTGCTTTATTGTAACTGAGGTGTAAAAAGCATAAAGAATTTTTCCAAGACAGCATGTATCCCACCACTAATGCTAGGATTACAACTGGTAATTTTAACATACTCCAAGTGGCGGAATAAATTCTGATGGCTCAAATTTGACCACCCCTGGCTGCCTGCCCCTCTGCTGACACATTGCTGCCCCTGAGGCAAAGATGTCTGATTCAGTTCTGAATTGATTTCAAAACCATTGCAGTTTTCAGCCAGTATATTACAGTCAGTTGAAATTAATATCTGTAAAGGTTAATAAACTTGGTTAAACATGGTGTGGATTCAGCAGAACACTGAATCTAGATCAGATGTCCCTGCCTTGAAAGTGGCAATCACCATAAGAGAGAAAACTGGGGAAGGTGAGGATAATAACAGCTTCAACTCTTATGTTTTAATCTGATGCTGAGTCTGACAGAGCCCCTGTTCTCCATCCTTTGTTTGAGACTTTAGACCAGCTACTCAAAATCATGCTGTTAAACCATCGTCTTAGTTCAATGCATTCAGTGCAGACAAATCTCTCTGAAAAGGGCTCATCATCTGAGGGGAATCACCCACATCTTCTGGAGTAACTCATTAAGAAATTCAAGGCCATCAGGTTTCCTCTTCAGTTAAGCAGATTTGATTTGAAACTTGATGGTGAAAAAGAATGTATGTTTCAAATTGAATGAATGTATTAAACATAGAATGGGTTTTAGAAGTGGCTTAAGACTCAGACTGAGAGAATAAAAACCAAAGAATGTTGTTAATTTATGTTTAACCTGCATACTCTGTGATTTAAGATCAATGGACAAAAGACTTCCACTGACTGAAAGCATCAAAAAAAGAGAAAAAGCAATCACAGCATTCCCTTGTGTTCAACAGCCTTCTGCACCGATTGCAGCAAGGACAGAATTGGTTCTTCAGTTAGTTCTAGACAGGAATGTGTTCTTACCTCGGATGAAGGACAAGGTGCTTCAAGAGGCTTTTTCAGCTGCTCTAGCTGTGATTCTGAGGCATGCCCACTTGTGCTTTGATGATCACTATGTGCAGTGTATCCCTGTGCGTTGGGAGGTTATTCCACAGGGATTGCTGAGCAGGAGCCTTTCTCCTACGGTAATTAGCCCCAGGGTCCTCAGGTTCTGAAACAAGTTTTGATCAGAGGGAGTATAGGACTGAGCCATTTCTTGTGTAGAGGTACAAGTGGAAATTGTAATGACCTGTGGATTTCCATAACTGGAATGCAGTGCTCTTTTTAAGGGATTGATGTGTGGGTCTTTCTGTGTGGCGTCAAAACAGCTTGTGTGTGCTCTTCTTGCTTACTCACATGTTTCTGGTGGCCTCATTCACTTAACCTTAATAATGTGAGCAGGATTTGATTCTGTGTTGCTTTTGTGTGTAATATAGAATGTAAATGTGTGTGCTAGGGCTGAACTAACACAGCTGTGTTTTTAAAAGGAGCAACGCATTGTTCATACATTCTTTGCTTATTGCTTGTCAGGTTTACTAGAAAGCAGTACAAGGCTAAAACCTCATGAAGCTCAAAGCTACAGAAAGAAGGCATTGTGGGTTTCCTGGGTCTCCATTATTGTCACACTGGCTCTTGCAGTGGCTGCTTTCAGTGAGTATTGGGAATATTTTAAATCTTCACACCTCTTCCTTTTTGTTTTTCTTTTGGTCTCTCAGAATTTCTTTCTTTGTGGAAGCTTTCTCATGTTTTTATTTTGATTTTTTTTTTCTTTGCAACTGCTAAAGAGGTTTCTCTCTAAGCTGCCTGTGTCTGCATGGTGCTTATAAATTAGTAAAACTCTTGGTTTTTTTCTGCAGAGTATAGGGTTGTTGAAGGTCAGAGAAGGAAACAGGAGATGTTGATTCCTGCTAGCATTTATGTATGTGGAACAGTTTATTTTGGAGAATAGTGTAAAAATCATGATGCACTGGGTTGCCTTTTACCGAAGAGGTCAAATATGACAATTAATCTGCTTGGGATTTGTAGTGGGAATGCTATAATAAAGAACAGTGAATTGTAAGGGAGAAATATATAATTTGTCTGTATTACACTGAGAGATAACCTAAGAAAATGCTAATCTGGAAGAGAAATTCCATTTTGTTTTTAAGCCGGTGTTTTTCTATATGTTTCATGTAATTTTTCTAGTTTACCTTTAAACAAAGAATTTGAGTGGAAAAAAAATCCAAACTAAACCCAAACCACTTTTATATGGGAAGAAAAATGAAATCTATCTCTTTTATTTCAAATCAGGAAAAAAATGCAACATTGTGTAAACACAAATTTTAGTTCAATGCAAATTTGTAAAATACAAGCTTTCTATCTTGAGCAATTAAGTAACATTAAAGACAAAAAGAAATATGGAACATGGAACAGAATCTTTGCAGTGGCACGTTTTCTGTTTTAGAGAAGGAAAAGTCAGAAGTGATTGAATTTATGCTCTAATACAAACAAAAGGCAGGGTCTGTCTAGGAGACATCAAAGAAATCTCAAAACATCCTTCTTAAGCTTGATAAAGACTAACTTGTATTATTTGTCCCTATTTTTTTTGGAATCACAGCAGCATGTCTTTTGTTATTCTAATCTGCATTGTATGACCTGCTGCTGGAAGTTGGTGTCAGCTCCCAGGAGAGGTGATTAAAATCTGACCAAATGGTCTCTGAAAACTCAACATATATTACTCAGAGCAATTTATGTGGAAACACAGGTACAATAACTTGGTTCAGAAATAAGAAAAAAAGAGGAGGAACACTTAAAAGCAGAATCTGACGCTGTAAAGAATTTGAATGCTAACAGGAGAGTGAAACAAGTTTCCATTTTGTTCTGCTTCATGGAAATACAGAGGTCTGTCTTTGCTACTGAAGCAGCATAGAGGTAAATACTATGCTACAGAATAACCTTGTTACCTATTAACACTATACTTTTAAGGAATATTGTGATATGGCTTAATTTTATTTTTCATTTTCTTTTGTCACCGTTGCGAGAATTAAGCGCATAACTTAGATAACTAAAACTGTGTCTTTAAAAAGGAACCTTAAAAAACAATTTTTTAAAAGATTATTTAGGCTGAATTCTTCTTTCTTTCCTTATTTTTGGCACTCTGGTAGTGTTTAGAGAAACAAACAACAGCAAAGAATGTAGTCCCTGTCTGGACATACTGTGGCTGCGCATTCAGCTGGAGGGGATAGGCGCTGAGCTACTGAAATCAGTAGCAGACTAATTATATGTTTTTGGCATGTATCTTTCCCCATGGCTTGCTGAGACTAAATTAATGAAGAATAAAAGAGGAATCAGCTCACAGATACATATTAAATCTGTATGGAATCTCTTAATAGGTAGTTGGCAGTTAACTTACATGCCACAAAAGCGTTGCCAGGGCTTTTCATGTGTTTACTATTAAAATTTTTCAGTCTTTGAGGAAAATACAGTGACTACTGGGATCACTTTGCTGTCCCTGTGCAATTTCAGAAGTTCTGCTCATTTCATTGTCTCACATTGGCTGCCCTCTTCCTCGGTGCTGTCCTTTTAGCAGGTTCCTGTAGCCAACCCATGAGTTGGGAGAGATGCCAGGTGACCAGAACTTGCTGCCTGTTTGATTTAAATGTCTAGCTGTCACTTTGGGGTATCTGACACTGGCAATTCATTGCAAACAACTGCTATTTAAAGCATCCTCTTTCATTTGTACCCTCCTGTCTGTAATGGTGAAGTGTTAGAAATACAGCCCTGATGTTCCATTTCAGTGAAAAACGGGGACCTGTTGTGGTAATTGTCAGGCTGCACTAACTATTCTCACTGCTCTCTCCTGTAAATTCCTCATTTAAATTCCTGTTTTATCCCCTTATAGGCTTCAAAAGGCCTTCTTGCAAGTGTATCCCACATGATATAGTCAAGATACTAGGCCAGGGAACTGATGTTATTTGATAATTGTAGGGAAAATGCTAATGGGAGTGATGCCCATGTGGAGAGTAGGGAAGAGGTTCAAGAGTCTCCTTTTCCAACCAAGTGTTTGTAAGTAGATTCCCTTTCCTTTTTTATGGTCCACTCCCCATCCTTTCTTTCAAGGCTGGTCTAGTTGCCTCCAACAATGTATTTTTCCAGCATTAGAGTAAGTTGGAATGGTTTATCCTGACTGATATGAGGTGTTTTCTCTTGGTGGGACTATGATGCTGCCCTAGTTGAACTCTGATCTTTCACTTGGTAATTTTGAAGGAGACTGAAAAATCTAGTGTTGATCTGAATAGATAAAGTAGTTTCCTTATTAGGTAATGTTTATGGGAAATGAGGTTTGAGATCATAAAATCATAGAATTTTAAGGTTGGAAAAGACCTCTAAGATCATGCCTGATTGTTATCCCTGCACTGCCACATTCATGACTGAACAGTGTCCCTGAGAGCCACATTCAGAGGTTTTTTGAACACTTCCAGAGATGATGATTCCACCACTTCCCTGCGCAGCCTTTTGCAGTGCCTGACCACACTTTCAGAGAAAGCTGGACTAGGCTAGGCTGGGCATGGAGCAGAATGACTGCCTGAGGGAAAATTAGGTTGTCACCCTTCATTCACTAATATTGACAAGCAGGACTTAGACCATGAAATCAGCTTTTCCACTTAGCTGAAAGAACAGGTCTCTTACTGTCAAGGACTTAATAAACTTAATTTTACTGCAGAAATGGTGTACTTGTAAACGGGCGTTTGGAAGTTCCAGCTGCTGTCTCTGGTGCAGCTCCTGCACTCTGTGGTACCCACTGTGTTCTCATGGCTCTGAGAGCTGTTGCAGATGTTTCTCTCCAGCATGAAATTTCACAAGGCTTGGGTAAAATCTCTATAGACGTAAATGTGTGAGGGCCTTGAGGTCACTGGAAACCCATGTATCATCTTCAGTGGCTGAAAATTTGGTGCTCTCAAAATATTCTGGCACTGTTGTTCTGTGCAATACTTTCATGATCAAATGCTAATCAATGCCTGGTGAATAAATTCCTTTTGCTCTTCGTTTCAGTGCTGCCTGAAATATGCATACTTGTAGAATTCTCATCAAGAGTGAATTTTCTTGGTTATAAATATATAGCAATAAAGAGAGTCTGAGCATGATAAAAGTTATTAAAATGAACATTAAATTATTCCTTAGCACCCCAAGTAAGTGCCAGAATAATAATTCTAATATAATTATTTCTGGATTACAGTAATATAAGAAAAGAATGATAACAGAGAAAAGAATGATAACAGAATAAAAGCATCTTTTTTTCCCAGTGTATATCTGTGTAGTATAAGGCTGCAGTAATTTCATAGTAACTATTATTTCTTTCTGTAGCTGCAGCATTGTGTGTTCATACTGAGCCTAGTTTAAGAATCATAACAGAGAACAGGTGGAATAGAACTCAAGCATTTTGAAACCCATTATTCTTAGTCTCTTGACATTTATGTCGCTAAAGCATACTTTTGAAAAATATACAAACACAGCTTCTGCTGCTGCAGTTCAGTTTCTGCTCAGGCAGCTAATCTCTGATAATATTGTCAAAGCAGAAAACAAGCTCGTTCTGTCTGGCATTTCTTGTCCAGTGCAGACCTGTGATTCACAGAAAGCAGCGCGTTCATTCATCTTCCTGATCTGATTAGCCAAAATTGTTTCACAGTGAATGGAGGAGTCCTGTCAATACCCCAAAACAATGCAGGGACCAAGTTCTGCACTGAAGGCTTTCTTTGTAGTCGGAGACTGAGGGAATATTTAGAATGCGTGGGTTTGTAAATGTGAGCTTTGTGCGGGGCTGCAGCCAGCCCGTCCCAGCGTGGCCGGGTCTGCACCAGCCCTGGTCGCTGGGAGAGTGACAGGGGCTGTCTGCAGAGTGCTGGGAAATGGCAGGCAGCTGGGGGATCCCATCTGTCCCCAGGCTTCTCTGGAGATCCCCCTTTCAGCTCACCTCAGGCACAGGTAAGGTTCAGCTGTATAGGAATAACTGAGTGCAGCAAAAGGCCACATCCTGGTAAGTGTCTGGTGCAGTAAGAGGTGCTGGGATTTTGAGGAGGTGAATTCCATTTATCTGGATCAAATCTCAGGCGGAAACTCAGTAGGTAGGATTCCGTGAGTGGGAGTATTTTACAGGATTAGCTATTGGCCCACAGATAAGGTATTAAATGTAAATGCAGGCACTGACATTCTGAATTTATATAAAAAAATTATTTGTGTTCTGGGATGAATTGCTGGAAAATGATTTATCAAAGTGAGTTTCCACATACTGAGAGGCATTTTGTTTGAAATGTGTGGTGCAAATGCCTTCAAATTTCAGGGTAGGTTTTGCTTTCAAATTAATGCCTTATGCTAATTCAGATTCTAACAGCTATAAATGCCAACAAACTTAGAAATTGTGTATCCAGGCCCACTTTTTCCATTGGAATGACTACACTGAGTCATAAAGTCTCATATGGGTTGGCTATAGGACATGACTACTGGTTTTCCTTTGCTCTGGTGCATGCAAATGAAGTTGCATGGGACAAACATTTTAAGTTGTTTTCTTGGGATGCTCACACCTGGATGTAATCTCAGACAACGGAGATGGGGAGCGACTGTATTAATGTATTGATGAATATATCATTTTCTCTGTGGCCCATTCCTATCCGTACTTGAAAAAATAAATATATGCAGGCTTTCCCTGATGTTTGCACAATACTTAGTATACCCTGGGCACAGCTGTGAATTATAATAACACTACTTAAAAAAAAAAAAGTAGGGGAAGGTTCATGGTTCTGAAGCCCTTTAGTTTGGATATTTCATTCTTTAAAGGTCACTGATTTTAGACAAATGATGGGCATTCAGCGCTCAGGCTGGGGCTTGAGTGTCTCCTCTGGGAACCTAAACAGAACTCTCCAGTATCACAGAAAATGTGAAAAGTTTTAGTGTTTGTGTTTTCCCTTCCAGGAATTATACAGAATTGCATCTCTCACTCCTAAAGACCCACAAAGAGCGCTTTTTTAGATTATTTTTCTTGGGTAGAGCACTGCATTTATTCAGAAAGTTACATTTCAAGTCACAATTCCATTCAAACACTTAATACCAAGTAGAAACTAAACACAGAATAAAGCTCCTCCATGATAGTATGCAGATCCCTCATTTAGAATTTCTCAAGGTGTTTAATTACATCAGTTACACGAAGACAGATGCTTCAGGGCTGTAGCCTCACAGAAGCGTTAATGAAATGTGGAACTCAAATTCCCAAGGCAGAGGTCTGATATTGGTGACTCTTCCTGACATCCTCGTTACAGCTGCACCACTAGAGGTGAAAATAGAGTTTGGTCCTAACCATGTTACACATAAAATCTAAAGGACAAAAAATCCATTGCCTGGGCAGCACTGGCAGAAGACAGCCTTTGGTATAGGTCAGTCTGCGCTTAATAATGACAAAATGCAATTTTCATTCACTGAAAATGAAATGAGAAGCCAGTAAAGGGCCTATTTTTTCCTTTTTTCCAGGCATCCAAAGCTCTAAGTGACTTTCTTGGGAGGAGAAAATAACATATGGATGTCAGGTTCAAGACTGATAGCTGTTGAGCAGAAGTGTGGGTCTAAAATCTGCAGTGCTTCACACTTCATGAAATCTTTTCCTTAGCTGGCAGGGAAAATGATGGTAGAAATCTTTGAAACCTAGAACAGATATAACATTATATCTAATAATATAATGTATTTGAGCAGCAGACAGTTAAAAAATTGTTGCTGTGGTGGAAGTTTGTTAAAACAGCTGAATTTGTGTTTAGATGCTAACCTTTAAAACACACTGGTCTGTGTATTTTTGCGTTTGAAAATTGCAGTTCAATGATTGCTTGTGTTAAGTAGTTATTCTTTTTTCATGAGAGAAGATCATTCCAAAGAATTCTGAAATTAAAACAGGGTGATGCTGATGGTGAGGGAAAAGCATCACTTTAACACAACTCCATGAAGAGTGAGAAACGTGCAAGTACATTGTCTAGGCTGCTTGGTGTAATAATCACAATCACAGTTCTTTCCTTTGTTGTTTTATTTTTCCATTCCAAGGTTTTGTTTGGGTTTGTTTTGTGTGGAAAAGATTGAAATTAGTCTGTGCCATGTTTAGACCAGTAAGAATGGTAATGTCTTTCAAATTAATATACATCTCTGATATGTAACATGGGTAATATATGTTATATTTAAATCGGAGCAGGAGGTTTTAGACACTCGAAATTTGGTCTTCAGTTTTGCCATCAGATCCCTGCTTGGACTGTGTCAAAGGCAGCTCTGTGTTTGATGGTTCAGAGGTTCCAACGATGAGAATACAGTTGTGTAGCAAGGTGCAATGTACAAATAAGTGTAATTATTGTTAAGTAATTGGAGGGATGTCATGGATCCTACTCCTATCCCTGAGAGAATTCTACTGTGCCATTACAGACAGGTGTAGGTCGAGGGTTCATTTTTCTTATGGGAAAAGAGTTCAGCGCTGCATGGGAGGGTTTTAGGCAGGCCACTTGGTGCTAACTGGGTGGTGAGGGAACAATGTGCCCTACAGCCATCCCTAGCTTGTAGTGAGTGAAAAATGTGTGTCTTGACTAAAAGCAGATGGAAGTAGTTAGGGGAAAAAAAGAGTAATATTAAGTTTATTGCATGTTAACTGTTATCCATAAAAAACATGCTTGAATTTTATGTATAAAATTGAAAGTAAATGATCCTTTTGCACAAGTCTCAGTTGTTGCTCTTGCTGTATTTGCTGCGTCACATAAGTGGGTGTGCATCTGCCCTTTGAAGGACCATCCCTGCAGTCTGAAAAGTCAAATGTATTTTCATTCAATTGCTGTAGTATCAGTCCCACAAAGTAGTGCCTCAGCTTGTGCAAAGGCAAGAATGTATTAACAGATTTCTTTATGGATGCCTGATGGAATCGGTTTCTATCAGACATAGAATTTCTATGGAAAACCCATAGAATTTGGTTTTCATAGAACATTTCATATTTTCTCTGCTCTCCCAATTGAAAAATGCACTTCTTTGCTTATTGGCAAAATTGAACTTGTAATTCTATGTGTCTGGAGCTGAAAATCAATATTGATGACAGAAAAGTTATGTTTAACATTCATTGTGTAGTTTCACTTTGTTGTTTGAATCTTGTGAGTTTTTAAAACATTACTGGATTCACATTTCATGGGCAGCAGTGAAAGTAATGAAAACCAGTGCACAGCTTTCTTCTTAGGTTTTCTTCTGCCAGAAATTTTAAAATATTCATGTTTTTAACTTAATATGCAACAAAATTTAAACACCAAAATGTGAACTTGTACTTCAGTTAATTTTTTTAATAACATTTGTAACTTTTGCTTTACTGGGGAGGTTGATAGTGCTTGGTGTTTCCTTTTTGGCACTTATTTTCTGTGATTTTTCAGTAACAGTGTTTGAGTTCCTTTCGTTAGTAGAAATTTATTAGATTTTAGTAGATTTAGTAGATTTTAGTTTATTTGTTAGATTTCAATACTTTCTCAGTGCAGAATATTATTTGCAAATGACTCATTTTATTAAAATTGTGCTGTAGGAGGACTTAGTAAAATGATCTCATAACATGTGTTCTTTACCCTGAATTTGAGCTCCCAGCAGCTCCCATACCTTGAAGCTGGATGTGAAGCCATGGTAGTGCTCGGTGAAAAATGGGAATTGGTGGTGGGACACAGAGAAGATAACAGAGAATGATAAAAAAACCCAAAATAACAGGTTGTGTGTAAGTGGCACCACCCCTGCTGAGGTCATTAACCCAGTCTGAGCTGAAGTTCACTTTGCTTTCTGAAAATGCCACCAGCAAGAGCAGAAACCTCGTGTCCTGGTACTCCTGTTGGTCACATGCCATGACACTGTGAGAGCAGGCATATTAATACTGTGTGGAAAATCCAGTCTGATAAATCTAAAGGTTGGAGAACTTTGGTACCTTGTCCTAAATGGGTGCTACAACCTGGTCAAATTAGTTTGGTTCAGATGAACATTATCACAGTCTTTGGTAAAGACTGAAACAAAAACTCTGGAGGTCGGGAAAGACAAGATAACTTTTAATGGACGCTTAACCTTCATTTGCAAAGCAGTCTTCTTCAGAAAAACCATAAAGAGCTCCTGCGTATCTCTTCTGACTTTCATGTATGACTTCCATTTCTGTTCTTTTTTCCTCTGGGTAGTGCAGAAAAAGGGACAGGGAAGCTTATCTTCAGAGTTCAAAGAAGCAGATTAGTCAGTGCTTAGTCAAAGAAGAATGACCAGGAATAACCAGCTGGTATTTTGCTAGACAGAACTGCAGAGGAAGTGGGATAGTCTGAGAGATACCATAAAAATAGGTAGACAAGAGGCATCTGCCTTCCAGGAACTGTTGCAGGATAAGTGGCTTTTGGCACTTGCACCACAAGCTCTCCTTTCTGGAGAGATCTCTGAGCCATTTTTGTGCCAGGTGCGATGCTGAGAATGAGTAACATCTACTGCAGAGCAGGATCTTTGGCTGAATCCTAAATGGAGTTTTCTCATCAGATATGAGGATTGTTTATCTTCTGCTATTAAAGATTTTGCTTCAAGGAACTGTTAAGTACAATGTATCTTTTCAATAAATCAAGGTGAAGAAAATACACATTTGAGTGCGCCGTCCACAGATCACATTCTTTAGTGAAACATTTTAATGGCCAAAGAATGACAGTGTTTCCCCAGGCTCTGAAAAGAAAAAAAAATTAGAAGAAATATTTATTTTGTTTAGTGGGAGCTTTAATAGGATGGAAATGCAGCCTGCAGTGTCAGCTAGGATGCATAGTTGGGAAAATAAAAAGTAACTTAGTGCATTCCCATTCTGGTAAGGGAGCGATAGACAGATTAAGGTACACTTGAAACGCTGATGTTAAATTCCCATTTAGTGTGAATTAAGTGCTGCTAAAAGGTCTGTGGAAAGCACAGGGCAGAGCCAAGCACCCAGGCCTGGCCAGCACCTTGGAATCCAGAGACAAAACTGATGGTGATTGCAGTGGTGGCAGGTCACTTCCTAAATGCATGGCTCAGGGGCTGCGAGAAAACTGCTCAACAGCTGGAGACAGCCTGTGCAGCGCTGGTTTATGGGGATCAATTTGCATGTGTGCTGGAGCGTGCTGCCAGGAGTGAGGAAGACAGATGTAAGGCATCAGTCTCAGCTTGTTGTGTAGAACAGGGCTGTGTGTATGCCCAGAGGATTATTGTGTGCCTCCCAAATTGATAGACATCACTATTCTCTGACTTGCTGCTGAGGCTAACATATATCAGGCTATAATGTCTAACTGTGTGGAACTAATAGTACCCAAAAGAGCCAATTCATCTGCTCGTTTTTGTGGCACATTAAAAACTAATAGTAAAACTGCGTCCTTTTCATTTAGCATGACTTGATATTTCTGTGTGTAATTGCCTGCAAAAAGAAAAGGAGGCATCGCTTAACAATCCTCTCTAGCCATGAAAAAAATGAGTCAGCAAATTAAATTATTAAGATTTTTAGTTAAAGAGGTAGAAATCATAGTTATGTGCCCTTTACCATAGGAGTTCTGACTGTGGGAAAGCCGTAGTTACTGCCTGTGAATGTGTCAAAAAACCAAGCCCACAAATATCTGACGCTGAGAAGTGGGCAGGAAAAGGATTCAATTTTTGTATTTTGGGTCCTGCCACTTGAGCAAACCCTACTCAAAGTGAAATTTCTTGTTACTCTCCCACTAAGAGACACTCATTGGGTTATTGTGTGTACATTTGCCTGCTGAGAAACATCTGGTGAATGAAAACAAGGCTGTGATTTAAGGGATAATGTTGCAAAGTGATGTTTAATGGCTTATGGAATCTTTAGACTTGAAATCACCTGAATACACTTGAGGTAATTTATAGGGGACAGATCTTCAGCTGGAGGCTATAGATTTGTTGACTTTCATGGGTTTATTTCAATTTGAAACAAATAAGCATCAGTCCCTGAAGCGTATGGCAAATGGTAGGATGAACTTGTACTAGACAAAGTGTTCTCAGACCCTCTTTAGCATTTCCTTGGTGTTTTGGTAGTTAGTTGTTTCTCACTTTCGTGAGGAAATATTTGCTTAAGGCAGTCTGTCTTGACTCTTGCAGGCATTTTTGACCGCTGGGGAAAAAAGGTGAATTAACAGTAACTCAGATCCTGCTAGGTTCACAGAGGCTGGGCCAAGAATTTGCTCCAGGGACTGTTCTAATCCTGGGCAGAGCCCAAGCTTTTTTTTGTGGCTTTGGGAAAACGATTTTACTGCCATAAGCTTGTTCTCCATCTGCACACATCAGGCTTTGATAAATGAAAAGGTAACTGATGTTTCTGCCAAAAAATTGGAGTGTTTTGCTGTATAGTAGCTGACATGTTTATATGCAACCTAAGTCTTTTGGGGTGACAACACGCTCTGAATTTTGTATGTGCAGTTGTAGGAAGGCATTGCTGCCTGCTCCCTCTCAGTATTAGACCTACTGATCTGTGGGGTAGTTTCCGCAGTTTGTTGTGGTTTAACTTGTGAAAGGTATTTCAAAGTCACAGAATTTCTACTGCTGTAATGTACTGAACCCATTTAGAGGTGTTTGACTTCCTGTTGCCTCTACAGGGGTGACTTTAAGGTTGAGTGAGGTGTTTTGAGCTGGTGGGTTTTGTGGTGCTACTCCTGATGTATTTTGGTGGTGCAGTTAACCCAGTTACTGATGAGCTGGAACAATTTGGAGACAATTTAGAGTGAGAGGAGAGGGTTGGGCAGTCACATAGAGTGGTGGCTGTTGGTGGAATAGTTTCACTTTTTGTGGAGTCTCTCAAGGTCCTTGAAGGACTTAGGGCTTGGATCTACTTTTTCCTGCTTTCTCTTTTTTTTTTCTTCTTCCTTGTAGGTGATTGAGAAATGTAAATGTCATTAACATTGGTTTTTCAGTGCCGGCAAGCTTATGTTTGTTCTCTTTCTTTGAGTAACCATTTTCACTGGTCAGGTAGAGGCTGGAAAGGGCTTTTACAAATTGAAACTGCTGTCAAATGAGTACCACTGAGAAATGAAAAGGACAGGAGAATGCTAGGAAATAACCTGCCTTGAGTTCTAAGTGCACAAAGTTCTTGAGATCAAGGAGGAAATCTTTACAGAGGATGGGAGTTTAAAATATTGAAAGTATCATTGAGCAGCAAGTAAGATGGCTCTAACTACTGACAGCTGTCTGGAACACATTAGTGAGGCCTTGAATCTCAAGGAAGAACCTATTTTCCCATGTATCTGTTTGACCTGATGTTCAGTGTGACTTTTCATGTCTGATGTTATTTTTTGCAGGGCTATGTTAGGTTTGTTGCATGTACTTTTTCTCTTTTTGGGAAAAACGGAGCCAGAGGTTTTTGTAACAAAGCTCAGCAGTCCAGCGTTCAAAGTAAGGTTTGAAAGCTGCATAAAAAGTGCAGTTGGATTCCCTGAGGTTACCAAATGTTTTCCTCTTTTTTCTTTGCTTTGATTGATATATATATGTGTGTATATATATATATATATATATAATTTTGCCAAGACTTGAACAGACATTTGAGGTTTGGCTGGCTCAGGTGTGGCAGTCTAAAACTAGGTAAGTTACTTTATTCCCAGAATATATAGGCAGATTGGTCACTGCGTTTACTACTCTGTGAGAATCTGCTGGTAATTTGTAACTGGGCTGTGAATATTTTTCAGGGCATGAGACAGGGAAGTGAAATGGCTGTCTAATGATTCAGGTTAGGTACAGCATGTATGCCCCTGGAGATTGCTGTGGTGTTGGACGATGTCTCCCTACCCCTTGTAGCTGAAAAAATAAACAAAAATCCATTTATGAAGGCTAAGGAAGAGTGCCAACATGAACACTGTCCAGCAGAATGTTGTCCCTGATAGTTTTCTTAGGTGGCTGGAAGTCTGTATTCCCCTGTTTTAGAATGGAGAAGTCAGTCTTTCCATGTTGCCTTAGCACCATAATAAACAGCTTTCTGCATATGAATTTTCCCTTTATAACTCCCCCTGGTGTGTTTAGAGTTCACTGTGAAATAAATGCTGCTCTGCAGTGACCGTGAGGCACACTGGAGTTTAGTGAGCTGGTGATTTGTTACCCTGCCTGGGTACTGTGCACATTTTCTGCATAGGCTTCCTGCTGCAATGCAGCTTTCAGCTAAGCAGTAAAAAACCTTGCTAAATTTTGCTTTTGCAAAAAAACCAAGTCAAAGTAATAAGACAGCCTCTGTAGTAGAGGAGAGAAGGTTTGCTAAACATGGTATGAGTTAGCCAACATAAAAAAGCACCCCAAATTCTGGGTTAAGTTTGTTTAAGAATTAGGGTAGATGGTGCTTATTACTGATGAAATCAATTTTTCATGACCAAGTGCACATCCCTTGTTTAAAGGACATGTTCCTGTGATGCTGTGTTCTTTTCTGAGCCTGTTATACTTATTATTCCAGAGCCTGGCATGGAGAGGAGCTTCAGGGAGATGATTTGAGGAAGAACTACTAAAGAATTGTTGTCTTGCCTTCTCTTTACAGCTACTGCAGCCTTGTATGGCATTTGAGGGTGTGGATGGGAAGTAGGGAAGCCATACAGAGAAGTTCTGAGGAACAGGAGATGTGTGCTAACAGCGCATCTCTAGGGTCCACAGGTTAATCCTGGGAAGTTTTCAGTGTCCTGTGTTGACAAATCCTTGGAACAGACTTTGTGTGAAGAGCTGCATTCAGTCCCAGTCTTTGCTGTTCTTCTGTGCACTGGCTGAGCTCGGTGTTCCTCGAATGAGGAAAAGCCAAAGGGTTTGTTTTTAATCACCCTATGGGCAGATGACTTGGGTGCTTTTAGAGGTGGGAGTGGTTTTGATGCTTGCTTTGCCTTTGTGCATTCTTGGTTTTGCTGTGCTGTTGTTTAGAGGTGAGCACAATCAGCCTTTCTTTCAATGGCGATCTTAAAAACGTCCTTGGGCCTGAGGACTCCGTGACTTTCATATAATTGAAGAAGGCAGACATACTTCCAGTTGGAAAGGAGGGATGGAATCCAGTGGATCCAGTGCTAAGCGCATGTGGAAAGAGACTCGAGTGGATCATCCAGGGTAAAGCCCATCAAACCTGGCAGCAAACCGCTTCCCAAACAGGGAGGTGATATCCTGTCACCCTGCCCTACATAGGAGATGACACATGGGAAAACAGATTGCACAACTGGCTTACAAGGAAGCTGCAGGACTAACAAATTGGTTTGGAGATCTCATACAAACATATAAATATAAGCGTGCAGATTCTGTGGTTTGAAGCAAGGGCACAAACTATGGGTCTTGCTAAGAAATATGTAATAAGAAATTACTTTGAGAGGATGTAGTGCTTCTAAAAACGTGTTCTCAGTTCCAGAGCGAGTAAAAGCTCTCAGGAGAGCTGGGGCTGCTGAGGGACAAGGGTTATGAAACCAGGCTTGCACTCCTGTGCACCACAGCCAGTTCCCTCGCTGCTTGGCACAGGAGGCCGGGGCGCTTATGGCAGATAATGATACAACACTGGTTTTATTCAGAAGGAGTGTCCTACACTGTCAGCATTTGAGCCACTCAGTAATCTTTGGAGGAAATACACTTTTGAAGGGAAAGAATTGAGTTTTCTGCAGCTTCTGGTATTCAGCTGGATTTATTTGTTTTAATTTCTCATACAAGTATAAGGTTATTCAAGAACAGTAGAGGTCACATGAGGAGCTGACCTTTGCTTGTAATGAATCTGTTTAACTGTCATTCAGGTGATATCTTTTGCAGTTAGTTTAAGAAATGCTATTGCTACCTATCCCTTGCAGGCAGTTTCACAGTTACAAAGCAGTTTCACTCCAAAAAGCAGCAGACTTGATTTTTGATTTATATGTGTCAGTCTCCGGGGTCCAATTAGGAAGGAATGGAAATGGTTTTTCTCCTTTCCTGGTGCCCTGGGATTCACATTTGCTGGCAGGTAGAACTGCAAAAAATCTTAGTTACTACACAGTGCAAAGACACGTTTTAGACCTAAACATTTACGATCTGTTTTCTCAGCTCCAACATTCTGTGTGTGTATACAATGATTTCACTCAGGTAAGATGCAGGGAAGTTAATAAAATGTTTTAATCCCATTAATGATTCTGTGTAGCTCCCCTGCTCCAGAAATGTGTCTGCCTTGATTTCACTTCTGTAACTTCAATCAGAATTGATTTTTGCCTTTGTGTGCTTCTGTGTCTGTCTTGTGATGCTGATGAAACGGAGATAAGGAATGTCAAGGCCCTGGGTCAGCAGCAGATGTTGATAAAGGGGCTCTGTTTGGGAGATACTTGGTATTCGTTATCTTCTTTGCAATCAATAGAAATCCTTTGACATAGGGCAACATCAGTAGCTGGGAAGAATTTGACATGCAAAAAAAGTGCACGGCTTTAGGAAAATCTGATCCAATTTCCAGTTCTGGGGCTGGTAGGGTGCTTAACTTTCCTGTTACTGCGTTGTACTTAGATTTTTGAGGGCTCCACTTGTTTTTTAGTAATTCTGATTTAGGATGAAGAATTAGAAATTAAATAGAAATTAGAATTTTAAATTACTAATGTAATTTGTTTTGTTTTCATTGAGATTATTCACATTGTGTTCCTAAGCCTTAGTAAGATCCACTATCTTGAGCTTTGAGATTTTCAGGAAAGAATATGTTTTTCTAAGTGTTGATAGAGCAGAATATGATACAGAATTCCTCCAGATTTAGACAAATATGACTGTGCTAGATAGTTATGGAAAGCAAAGAAATACAGAAGAAGGTACTTAGGATCTTGAAGAAGGTTTAGAAGCAATTACATGTGGTTTTGTTGAATTTCCTCCTTTTAGCTTTATCTGTAAAAAAACCCCAAACAAGATTGTTCAGAATTCCAATAGATAGGGACAAACTCCCTGGCCTCAGAGGTGGTTTTGTAGGATTTTTACTCTTCCTTCAACTGGTTCAGAATTTCATTTGCTAACACTATTAATGATTGCAAGGAATGTTTGGTTTTCCCCATTAGAAGACATTCCCCTTGGCTCAGATGACCCTTCTGGAATGTTTTCTGCCTTTGATTGCTATGATGAAATGCCCAATGTGAGTATAGTTTTCTGTACATGAAAGATTTGTTAATCTTGCTGTGTTCATTTCCAGTGGTGGTCAGCTCCAAGTGGAGGAACAAAACACATCCTTGGCATCCCACTGTTTTCAGCAGCAGCAATACAGGGATGTGGTAACCCTGCTTCCCATCTTACTCCACACAAACTTTTGTCTATTTGGCAGATGGAAAGAAGGGAAGTTTGGGCATTGAGAGTTATTATTAAAATCTTCTCAGATTTTCCTTCCCCACCTTTGGTGAGGGCTGCCCTGCTCCGTGTTTCATTTCACAGCAGCTGCGATCCTGAGTCACACGGAAAACTCGCAGGCAGTGTTTGCCTCTAGTGCCATGCCCACTTCCACAGACACTGGTGAGGGATGCAGAACATCCTGTTACTTTGCTGTTTTGTGAAATGGTGATTAAATCTGAGCTGCTCTAGAAAATAACAAAGTGATTCATAACGCTGCACGGAGCACATGTCGAATTTGGAGATTAATAAAATTGGTAGGGATGGCTGCTTCGAGCAACTATCAGGTTTCTGGCTAAAAAATTAATTGACAATTTCTTGACTTTCTTCCCTGATTTGTTTGGGTTATAGAAAGAGAGGATTTAGCTTTAAGGGATAGGAAAGCAACAGAACCTGCAGACATGGATTCTTTATGCGCTTCCATTATTTTCCAGCGAATGAAACCGTTTTTCAAGCAGAAAAGTTTCTTGGCTTTTTAAGTATTTTTTTTACTTTTTATTGTGAAGATCGATGATTTATCAAACAGATCAAGAGTATTAGGCAACCTCCTCTCTTCTGTGCTCGCTGTAGGGGTAGTGATGCAATATTTCATTGTACAGAACTGTCTTGCTGATGTATGTTCATATGATTAATTGCCTTTAGCAAGAGTTGGGTCAGCCTTGAATGCAGTAGACTTCAAAGCAGCATGTTTGAATGGTTTTCCATCCCTAGCAACTATATGGCTTGTCATCCCTAAAAATGAAATTAGGCTCTCCAGAAGTCCTTGAGAAAGCAATTGTTTTGTAATTGAGGTTTAGGATTGAAAAGGAAAGGTTGGAGAGGGAGAAGCAGTCTTGTTCTGGAAAAGCACATTAGCCTGAATGCTGTTTGTTGAGCGAGAGAGAGACACTGAGGGTGCTAAGAAAGACAGGAATTGTGTTTGTCTGTACTCCAGCTCCTGAAGGAGTAAACAAGTAGCTCCTGCTCCTTTCCTCCAGATGGAGAGGAGAGCACAGATGCAGCCCAAATCTCAGTTTTCTGTTGAGGTGCTGCTGACTCTTCAAGGAAGATGAATGCAAACTCAGAGTTAGGTCTGGTGGACATAGTGGGCTGTTGTGGTACACATCAGAGGGTAAATTGTCTCCTCTGATACTTCTTCTCTTTAATTTTACCTTTATCTTCTGAAAAATAAGGATTTTTTTTTTTTTAATTTTCTGAATAAAAAGCCCTTAGAATAAAAGCTCCATTACATTACATGCTTAGTAATAGAGGATACTATTTTAGGAGTTAGAAAATTTTAAAGAAGTGCATATTCCCTTTCTCTCCCTCCTTTTTTCCCCCTTATACCTGTTGGATTTATGTTTATGTTTCTTTTTTTCCAAGTGCCCACTTGTTTTGAATCTCAAGTTATGCTTCGTTCAAGTGCTTAAACAGTACATCTCAGACCATTCTGATCACTGAAAACTATATTTTGTATTACATTTTTATCATTCTTAGGTGAAACTATGTGGTCTTGGTTATACATACAATGATTATTGACTTCAGGGGCAGGCACTGTTCTTAGGCTGTTACCTGGCTTTAAATAAGATGAACATTGATATCCTTGCTGTGTGGTGTCATGGGCATTTTAACCAGCTCCTCTTTGTTTCTGTGGTTTCCCTGGCTCTAACTCTGCTGTTGTTTTGATCATGTCTCAAAAGTGCATATTCAAGTCCCAAACCTGTACTGTGTTGTGGTATTTTATGCTTCTGGTTTATTATTTATCACTGAATGCCTGTGAGTTGGATTGTATTTACTATTCCGTGCCACTGGGAAGGTTACACTGAAGAAGAATAATTTGAATACTGATTTTAGAAGCCTAATTTTGACTCTTAGTATCTCAGATCACCTCTTTGAACATTCTCCCAGTGGATCGTTTTGCATTACATGGTGTTTCCTTAAAATGTTTGAGAGGAGTTGTTACAGAAATATTGCAACTTTTTTCATATCTTCTTCATTTTAAGGGAAAATTTTCTGCAATATTTTCAGAACTATATTTATGCTTATTAATGCTTAAGGACTCAATAGCCCAGGGCACTGGCCTTCCATCCAGTTTGTTGTTTTCAAGATCTAGCCCATTGCTGGGGATTAGCAACTCGGGATTTCAGATTTAATTGTGTTTGTCATGGTGTGCCCTGTGTTAACAGGCAGCTTTTGAAATTTATCAAGCCAGGGATTGAAGTGGATGGAGTTGTGAAGTTTGAGTCAATTTTCTGTCAGCATTCAGAATTTCAGGAGGAAGGCCACGAGTGCTGATGACTGGGTTGGTTAACAACTGCTTGTGAGGAGTGTTTTTGTAACAAATATCTTCACAAAACACAGTTGAAGCACATTTCACTAGGAACCGAAGCTGAAGAAATGGTTGTGTAGCTGAGAAGCACATTAATGAATTACTGACAAATATTTATGTATTGTTGGCATCTGACCTGCAGCCTGACTTGGGCATGTGTTGGGTTTCCATGTGTAACAACACTGTAATTATCAGAAAGAGATCAGAGCATGGTAATAGTCCTCATGGGTACTTCCAGTAATAAATATAATTGAGTTCACTGAATAACAGTCCTAAGTGTGCATTGATTTTTTGGAAAGAGAAAGAAATGGCGAAATGATTTCCAATTAAATATTTATTTTATAAGTGCAGGAGTTCAGGAGGAGTCTTATAAATTTGCCACTATGCTTTGGAGCAATCTACTGGGGGAGATTGTAATTCTTAAAAATTGCACCAAGAGTTAAATTTATACCAGCTCAAAACACCAAACTGTTTTAACAAGCTCTGTGCTGTATAAATGAATAGATTAAAGCTGTGTTTGTGTCAGAACCTGAAGGTGCTACCACTGTGGAGTTCTACTCCAGCAGCTTTCACACGTCACATGGCAGCTGGGGGGATGCATTGCTATTCAATCAGCAAGGCTATCAAAGAGAGGGCCTCTGAGGTGTCTGATCTGTTTCATCTGATAATTAAATGGTAATTATGCACTCAGCCATTCTAGTGTAAAAGTTTGTTTAAGGCAGTGTTGGAAATTAAGATCTTGTGTAGAGATAGAGACTTTTTTGGGGGTATTGTGCTTTCTTGATCCCTAAAATTGGGCGTATCAATAAAAAAAGTTCATGGATCTAGAATAAGACCACTGAAAGAAATATCAACAAAAAGATGCTAGAAAATTTCATTTAATTATTCCATCCTTTGAAGCATCTTGTTGCTTTAAATGAGAAATGGTTTTTTAACTAAATCAAAAGCCTACTGTGGAGTTCCATACCAAGAGAAGCATGCAAAGCATCTTTCCTGCATAAATATTGGAGCTAGGAGGTCTAGTGTGCAAGGACTGAAAAATATTTTACAATCTTGATACTAGAGTGTATGCTGTGCAAAATCTATATAACCAAGAAAAGACACTGTGTCCCCTCCTGCCATATGAAAACATTTCCCTCTACAGTGAATTCTGTCTCCCAGATGCAGTATTTTTATTGAATAATTTTGTTAGCCCAAGTTTTCCGTAAGTTTTCCTAACACTGATTTTATCATCATCATCTATATATATATATGTAGTCATTGAAAACCAATTAAATATTGGAATGGTTGTGCTGTGAGCTTCACTATTTACTTCATAGCATGAGCTTTTCTGGTTCTGATTTTACAAGCTGAAAACATTTGGAGGAACTCGAAAATCTCACTTATATTTTTGGTAGCTAATATTTTACCTAAGGGGAACAGCTCTTTCCAACTTATGCAGTGATTTTTTCTAATCCTGGAATAGTGCCTTCTGATGTCTTAGCATTTGGAAGTACAAGTGATATTTGATATAAATTATTCAGTGTTCTTGAAATATCATTTATAACATAATACAGTATAGTCTTACTGGTGGCTGCAAGATACATTTGTCCTATGGGCTTATTTTGTGCAGACCTAAAAGGGACTGAAAGGGCTGAAGAGAGCAATGAAACAGCAAATAACATGGGAAGAGGTGCTCCCTTGCAGCAGTTCTTTGGTTTCCTGCTTATTTTATCTTTTGAACCTCCACTGCTCACTCTTCTTAAGACGGCTCACTCTTCTGTCTGAGCTGGGTGGCTCAGTCTGAGCTGAGCGCCTTACCTTGCAAAGGAGAAGGTTCAAAGCTTCACTGGGACAAGGAAACTTTCTTAGGGGATCAGCTGAGTTGATCATATGCTTTATGTAGATTTGCAATCAAATGCATTTCAGCTTTTTACATGTATTTGCTTCTGAAGGTCTCACAGTACCTTCACAGAAAGAGTTGTTTGGCTCATTTGCTGTGTCTCCAAGGAATTTTGCAGTAGTTTAATTGGAGGGATCTGCAAGGACAAAGCTGGTTCTCCAGACATGTCTTCAGCAAATCCCAGAAATTACTGACAGTATCTAAAGTTCTTGCCTTTCACAGACTGTTCTGCTTTGAAGAAAGGAACCTCTGTGTCTTATTGATCAGTGTTTGTGCTGTTTCTGAAGTAGTTATGAATTAAAACTTAAGCAGTGGACTTAGATGTCTGATGTAATCAATCTGGCATGAGGAACCTGAGTAAACCTTTCAGCATTTGCTCTTCTAATGCATTTACAAGCTTAAAACTCTGATGGAGTTGCATGGGCAGCCCTTAGATTTCTGGGATACAATTCAAGGATCACAACCACCAGAGATCTTTGGATAGCTGGGCATGATATAGTTTGCTGATGGGATGGTACTGGGTAGCGCACATATATTGAATTGCACTATTATCATTAGTGGATTCTGCAGAGAAAGACAAAGTCCACAAATACAAATCATAAAAATGTCAATAGAATCATTCAAGCGAGGCTCATTTAACCTTGTTAAATAGAGAAGAATCACTTAGAAAGTTTTATGGGATATTTAATTTATGGTTTGGTCCTTTGTTTTTCTTGGAAGAGGCCCCTCTTTGGAAACAAAACCACATTTTCTGCCGTAAAAAATGTTTAAAGCTAATAGTTGGATGTCATCCTTTGCTAACTCTCAAGTGACAGAGTACAGCAGACAGCTGGTGTCTGCTTGAGGAGCAAGCAGCATGGTTAACTCGACTTGGGACACCACACAAACAGAAACCTAGAGGATTTTCTCTCCCTAGCTTCCCTCACCATCCCTATCTGAATTTCAGCATCTTTGTGGTAATCATGGGTGCCCTGGCTTAGCCAAAACTCACTGTAGGACTTGGTAACACACCAAGTCTCCTGAAAGCAGACAGTAGAGATGTCTCTCCCTAGCAGAAGGGAAGATGGGTTTTGTGGAACCACCGCCTTTTCTCCCTCTTGCTAAGCGATTTCTTTTGGACCAGTCCCTGTGACCCCTGTAGGTGAGTACCTCATTTGCTCAGATTCATCAGGGATATAACACAAAATGGCATTTTGCTCTCTGTGGCTTATCTGAAGCTTCCTTTTAGCTTTTCTATAGCTGTTTACCCTAACGGTATTTCAAGTGGTGTATTTTTAATTTGGCACACCTATACAATCAATATCATGGAAATACGTTTTACAGAGAAGCTACTGACTGATTTATTCAGAAGATGCAGAGCATGGACAGGAGATAATTGTCCCTCGCCTATATAAAACTCACATTCTAAGCACCAAGTCTAATGACAATAAGAAATCCCTGAATTTGCAGTTGTAGCTATTAATCTTTCTTAATGAATGTAGGGGGTTTTATACCTTAGTTATGCAAAAACTGTTTTCAGATGGGAAGATTCTGAATTATTCATGTCATGCATCAACACATATGTGTCCCTTGAGAAACCAGTGCTGTGTATTCTACTGTTTGTTGTTTTTGGGTTGGTTTTGTCAATATTTTAGGAGACTGGCAATTAGTAAATCAGTGCAACAGAAAACTGCTCTCGTAATGGCAGACATGGAAAAGATGAGTAATTTGACCCACTGGAGAGGATTATGTTTAAAATGTATTTGGATTTTATTTTTTTTCTTCTTATTTCTTATCTCCCTGCTAATTTCATTCTTGTTATCTTTTAAATAAAATCAGCAGTAATAGGATTACAGATCCACTGAAATCCGTCTCTGCAGACTGTGCACGATGGCTGTTGCTATGCAAAAGTGGTTTTGTCTCAAACTGAGAAGATTCCAAGGATTCTTGGTGGTACATTGTACTTAAAAAGCGCTTTTCCCAATGATGACTCCTTCAAAGGTTATTTTTTATTTATTAGCCTGTGGGCTCTCCCCCAAACATTGCAAAGTACTCTATAAATAGGGCACAGAAATACAAACACCTTTAAATAATTTGCATGCATAATGATTTCCAGCAATCCAATGATAACCTGGATGTCTGTGTGTATTTGGAGAGCACAGCTGTTCTGACTGGAATGCTGTCTGCCCTGGAGCTCTCCCTCTATTTTGTGGCCCACCAAGGAATTGTTATTTGGGTACATACAAAATTATTCAGGGTAATTAGTTGGGCAATAGTGACTTCTGAGTTTCTTCCAGCAGTGACACTTCATTTGAATGCTGGTTTCAGGGACAAACTGCTCTGGTCACATGGATTAAATCAAACAGGGATCAAAGTGGTTCACTGATTTATTGATGGCATGTAATTAGCTGGCAATCGGTAAATTGTACATTAAGGATCAATGCCAGCAGCGCAATGGACAAGCCACAGCATCAGACACTTGAAAAATGTCTATTTTGCAACACCAAACTCCCAAGTACTCTCGTATAACAAACCCTAACCTCCCCAAGGCAATATGTGCTGCCCCATCCCCTCCTTACAGAAATAAAGCCTGGAGCCTTCCCTGGCCATGTGCTGGGTGTGTTGCCACCCCTCCAGTGGTGGCAGGTGTGGGTGTTCGCTGTTCCTCTGAGGCACATCCTCAGCATTCCCTGAGCTCCCTGTGTGTCTGGGTCCTACCTGGGCTGTTCCTGGTGTTGTCCCACGGCTTGGAGTGCTGGCTCCACGTGGAGCCTGGCAAGGATGTGCCCAGTGCTGCTGGGGGGACTCCAGGTAGTGCCAGGCACGCCTTGGATTACAGCTCTTCCCATGCTCTTCCCTGCTGTTGTTACAAATGCTCGTGTTTCTGGGTTTCAAAAGTTTCCTCATTCCTCTCCTCAATTCATCCCCTCAGCACAGCCAGTTTTGGGCAGACACTGTGTTTCTGTCTTCCCACCATTCCTGTAGGGATTGCTTGAATCCTGACATTTTGTTCTCACAGACAGGGAATGCTGGATGTTCACTCCCTTTCAAGTAAGCGTTTCAAAGACAGATGGATGTTTCTTTTCCTCTTTGTCATGAATTCATAAAGGCAGGCCAAAACTTAACGGAGCTGATTGGGCCCTGCAGGGATTGTTATGTTTTGCATTTTGTATCATTCTCTCTGATGTCACAGAGTCAGACAGTAGCAAAGCTGGGAATGGAACCCCAGAGATCAAACTGCCAGCTCCTGGCCTAAGTGCTAGAGACATCTTTGCCTTCTTGCCCTGGAATTCCTACCTACTCCAGCCTGCTCAGGTTCTTCTGAAGTTCAAGATAAGTATTAACGTTATGAAGATAATTGATATTATATTTTCATTATTTTCATTAACATCTCCAAGCAGGTTTTTTTTCCACTTCAGAAATAGCTTGGAGTTTAATAGGTTCCATGTGGATGTCTGCATGATGAGGGACTTGCTAAAATCTGCTTGTAGAAAGAGGATTTTTCCTGGGATTTGATTCTTTGTGTTGAGGAGTAAGAATTACAGCCTTCAGGATTTTTGGAAACCTTGGAAGGTGTAAGCGTTGGCTTAGCTAAAGAGCTGAGTAATTCACTCAGAAAACAGTGAACAGTCTGCAGAGTGTTGTTTTTTTTTTTTTTCCTCCTCTGAGCTCTGCCAATGTATGTTATGGAAAAATGGCTAAATGAGGAAACTCATGAAAACATTTCCTCAATTCACACCTCCCACTCAACTGACAGTTCAAAAACTGAGTCAGAAGGGCTAAGAATTGCTCAAAGTACTGTTGGAATTTGGCAAGGACTTTGGAGCTAGGATTTTATCTCTAATTTGTAGTAAGATACCTACCGCTGTCATCAGCTGCCATAAGTTTGGACCAGTGAAAGTCCTTCACTGAAGATTAATGGTTCCAACTCAATTATTTTTTTCTTGCCTCTTATTCAGATTTTTGATATTGGGAATCCTTTGAGGCTCTGTTTTGGCAGAGGAGCAGCAAACAGCTGTTGTGTTAAATTCAGCTTCCTGTACTCGTTACATGTTTTATTAGGCTGTGTTTAACTGCCCTGTCCGTGGCTGCGGTTATCTAAAGAATTGAAATACTGCTGGGTTGCCCATGTCATGGTGAAGCAAAGTGTTAGTGCTGTGAGCAGCAGGAGGCAGTTCTACTTCAGCATTCGGGTGTTCTGTAGGCTGGTGTCTACCTAACACACCATTCCCTGCAACAGTACAGCCCCTGTGGGGTTGTGAGGGTCGGGTCCTGCTTCACCAACGTGATCTTCTACAACAGGACAGCCCCTGTGGGGTTGTGAGGGTCGGGTCCTGCTTCACCAACGTGATCTTCTACAACAGGACAGCCCCTGTGGGGTTGTGAGGGTCGGGTCCTGCTTCACCAACGTGATCTTCTACAACAGGACAGCCCCTGTGGGGTTGTGAGGGTCGGGTCCTGCTTCACCAACGTGATCTTCTACAACAGGACAGCCCACTTAGTAGCTGAGGGAAACCTGGGGATGTCTGTACCCGGACTTTAGCAAAGACACCTCTCCCACAGCATCCTCCTGGAGGAACTGGCTGCTCCTGGCAGCGATGGGAGCACTGTTCCTGGGTAAAACCTGGCTGGACATCCAGTCCCAGGGCGTGGTGGTGACTGGAGTTCCATCCAGCTGGGGCTGCCACCAGTGGCGCTTCCCAGGGCTCAGCCTGTTTAATGTCTTCACTGATGACCCGGACAAGGACATCGAGGGCACTCTCAGCAAGTTCACAGCCAGCATCAAACTGGGCAGGAGTGTGGGTGTGCTGGAGGGCAGGAAGGCTCTGCAGGGGGATCTGGACAGGCTGAGGCCAACTGTGTGAGGTTCAGGTGATCATGAGAATCAGATTTAGTGGGGGGAAGAAAGGACACCTTATTCATACAGCTTTGGTTATTTTTTTGGCTTCATTTATAAATCCAAGGTTTGCTGGAGTATGTTCTTAGAATATCAGACTGAGAGGAAGGGGAGGGTTTGAGAAGAATATTAGTTTCAAAATAAGCAGTAATATAATATATATATATCTTATTTACATTTCTTTATTTGAATTTTTAAAATTTAGTTACCATTTGACACAAATGGAACTGCTTCATTGCACGTGCTAGAGCTTGAATTGAAACTGTTTCGTGGTTGAAATCTGAATTTATTTTCAGCCCAGTTGTGTTAGCCATCTCCAGGCTAACATGATGATTTTAGATGCAAGTTGTTAAATCGTATAAAGGTTTGCGTGTGCTCTCCAATAGCAGTAGGAAAAAAGTAAGTTTCTATGAACTTGGTGCGTGCAGAAGTATTTTCAGCAGCAAAACTGATACTACAGTGTACCAGAGCAGGATGAGTTTTGTACTCATGAAGGAATTTTTCTCTGATCTTTTGCAACTGTTTTTTTTTTCTTTAAAGTGTAGAGTAGAAGCTGATCTGTTGGACTCATGGTTGTTCTTTTTCTTTGGTTAAACAGGACTGGCAGAATGTCAGTGTAGAATTTTAACTCTAAACTCTCTATAGCTTAGCTTTGATTTGAGCAGCCTCTTACTCTATATTACAGTCTTATGTCTTGTTTTTGTGAAAGGACTGGCTACAAAAATACAGTGGCTCTAAACCCACTAGAACATCTAGTATTTATGGGGAGATTTTAACAAATCTTTAAAAAAACCCTACCTCTTAGGTGAGTGTTTATTATGTTCTAGAATGTTATGTATTGCAGTAGACTATAGTGGCATGACTGGTGTTACTAGGTGCATCTGTTATGCCCACAAACAGATATAAATACAAATTATTTTTGTTGTTGACATTAATATTTATGTTTCTGGGTCTGCATATGTAATAGGAATTCTGCAGGAAAATGAAGTCTGTTCCAGGCTGCTTATTATAGACATGAAGATTTGTACCCGTTGTTTTATTCCAGTTATTTTAAAAATAGAAATCAAACAGATTTCTTTTCTCCCTAATATGCATATTGGATCTGATACAAGGACTTTTAGACTGCAGATAACTAAAGAACATAAGACTGGAGTACCTTTTATTTCATTATTTTAACTTCAAAACTTCAGTGCCTTACTTCTTTACAGAAGCAATCCCTCAAGGACGTATAGGGAGTGCTGTGAGGTGAACATTTAATCCAGATGTTTCTAAAGTGCTCTGAGAAAGACATCAACTCTTGTTGAGCAGTTTGTACATGTTTTTATTTTCTTTCTGTTAAACAAAAAAAAAAAAAAAAATTTTAAAAAAAAAATCTTCTAGTTGTCTCAGCAGGAGAATGCTATGTACAAGAGCTATAGGGAAATAATAGGCATTGTCTTGAGTTTACTCAACCTACAGTAACTCGAAACATTGGCACATTACACCAGAAATGTAATATAGGAGGTATTTATGAATCTGTTATAGGTAAGGATTTTACCTTTCCTTTAAATCACCAAAAGAGGTAGGTGCTTTTTAATTTTTTTCATGTATAGGCATGTACTCAACATTTTTTGGTTTGTTTTGTTTTTGTCTACATTTCCAACCTGTACCCAAGGCATCCGAATTCTCCAACTGCATAAACCAGTGCTTGACTTTCTCTGAATGTCTCTCTTGACGTCAGTGGCCCAAGTTCAAATCCAGGAAGTACTTGGAGGCTACTGAACTTGGTTGATGTCTTTGTTAGTGTTTTTGTGGCTCTGGAGTTGCTGGCAGGGCGTTTCCACGCTGCTGAAACGTAAAACACACTTGGCTGTGTCTGCTGCTGTCCAGCGTGCTGCAAATGCTTGACTCAGCAGCAAACAAGGCTGTGCTCTGCAGCTGCCAGCACTTTTCCATCCTTTCTCTGGATAATTGCCTAAGGTATCGTTTTGCTGGTCTCAGTTGCATCAAGTCATGTTGCCTGCATGTTGCTGCTGAGATTTTGGGCGTGGGAGATGCTGGGACAGACCTGGTATTTCTGTGCCTTGGAAACAATGGAGGAGGGGATGGCAGCCGCCAGCTGGAACAGCCAAGGACAGCAGCCAGAGCTCTGTGCCATGTTTTGGTTAGCTGGGAGTAGGTGAAAGAAGAAAACTGCTGCTGCTAGGATATGTCTGACAGCTCTTTTTCCTGTTTCTTCCTTTCTGGCTACAGATGTCGAATTTGTCAAGTGAGTTGTAGCTTGGGAGAGATTCGCTGGTTATAGATGCAATCTCTAGGTGGATGTGGAGAAACTCAAACCCCAGAACTAGGCAGCTTTTATGTCAGCTGGTCACTTGAGTACCCAGAAACTGTAGTTTAACTGTGTGAGGGAAAGAAAGGAACTGAAAGAAAGTCTGAAAGAATGAATAGTTATAAATGCAAGGCTGGAAAAAGAAGGTTTCTCCAAGCACACACCGGCTCATAGTGCTGATAGTGCTTGTTTATGGCCACATGTCCACCTCTAATGGAGGCAGTAGTTTAACATTTCTTGTTCAGCCCATTTGACCAGTAGATTGAGTAATTTTGATATCTTTATTTATGTGGTATTGCAAAAAGCATGTAGGCAGGAAGAGTGTGTAGGAAACTCATGCCCTCTGAATCCTGGAGATGCTGATAAAGTTGTAACCTTGCCCAAATACATCGGAATCCTCAAATTTCAATTCATCTGCCACAGAGTTTTGATCATATGCAAAACTTAGCATGCACTTCATAGTGGCAGTAACCATGTTGTGTGAAAAGGGATTGTCAAAATACATATTATGTACCAGGACATGAGCTGTTCTGGCAGAATGAATCCTCTTAGCATCATATGAATATATCCTTAATATACCCCACATTAATACTTTTTTAGGTCTGGCAGAAAGGGCTGCATGCTCCAAAAGCACCATCATGGAGCATCTTTAGACTGCCACGAATAACATTTCATTAGTAAGGAAGTGGCAAATATGTCTTGCTTGAATTTTGTGTCAGGATGAAACATTACTGGTAAAACTGACAGATTAATAAGTTCCTAGTAGGGAGGTTTGTGGGGGAAAATTCCCAAGCAAGTGTTTCTGTTTAGGGAGAGACTGCATGGAAGACTGGTTCATTTAAGAATTGATCCTTGGTCATTACAAATGCAAAAATCCCTCCTGTGTCTGCCCTTAGCTCTGCTAGCAGAATGAAAAAGCAGGAAATTCCTGCAGCTAATAAATGACACACAGCTATTAGGCATCACACTTATTTTTATGTCTGTTTACAAATCTGTCAAAGAGTTGCTTAAACACACTTTTTAGTGAAATAATGCTATTTTAAAGTCCTGTCTGGTGCTGGATGAGTGTGAAGTCTGGTAGCCCTTGGGGATCTGTTACCCAGAGCAGTTAACACAAGCAGGTTGTTACACCTGGAAAGTCGTGGCCATGGGATTCCAGAGCATCTGTGGGGCATTCCCATATTGCTCTCCCTGTAACATTCCAGGTTTCTTAGAGAAATCCTGGTCTCTCTCTTTCTCTCTTTCTCTCTTTCTCTCTTTCTCTCTCTTTCTCTCTTTCTCTCTCTTTCTCTCTTTCTCTCTTTCTTTCTTTCTTTTCTCTGAAAGCCTACTGAGGATGATTAGCAAATAATCCTCTGGAAGATTACCTAATTAGTGGGAAATTGTAGTGATGCAACTCGGCTCTAGAGATGAAAGGAACCTGTGTGTCTGTGTGCACAATGGCGCTGTGGTCTTTCCTTAAAGGATTTCAGGGATGTAAAGTGATAGGTTGGGAAGGCTCTAAATCTTTTCAGAATTAACCTATAATCTACTAAAATAGTGGGAGAGCGTGTTAAATATAAGAATTTGGGCAATCTTAGCCAATTTAAAGGAGATATTGGACATGGGTGAAATTGCCAGTTTCTGTGTGGTAGTTTACAGAATCAGGACTTCCACTTGATACTTATTTACTTATTATTCATCAGGATAATTGCTGTAACGCTAATTATGACTAAATTACTTTTTTTTTTTTTTTTTGGTGCCCTCATATTTAAGAGCAGCAAATTTTGCACAGTCTCGTGTGCCAGAAATGCTCATAAGCTTGATATTTTCTATGGAAATTAACTTAATCAGAAAAAAAAAAAAAAGTTTCAAGATTGTATTAGTCTGCTTAATAACAATCTTTATTTCAGCGATGGTACCCGATATGTTCACGTAGATGAAGGGTCCTGGGAGAGTGACCTGGCATCACCAGCAGCTCCAGCCCTGCACGTGGTTCCTTTTGGCACTCGCACGCTGGGGGCGGGCGCGGCTTTTCCAATGCAAACGAGATAAATCCTCATTAGACGGAAACTGGGCGTTGCAATCCGGTTCTGGAAGAACCCCTTGGCCCCTTCCCCTCCATCCAAATCTCCCCGTGGCACAGGCAGAGGCTGCTCAAACAGCAGACAAGGGCCGAACGTGATGCAGAGGCACATCCTCTCTTATCCCACGGGGAGCGAGTGTTGATTGAGCACATTTGCTGCGCATCCCTGGAGCCCCGCAGCTCTGTTTATAGTACTTGCCTTTGCTGTGGAGGGAACTGATTAACTCTGTTTAAATGCTACAGCAGCCACTGAAAGCGGGCCTGAAAGAAAGATGAGGAGATGAAATATCTGTCTGCCTGTCTGTAAATAAAATGCAGGGAATGATTAAAGTTCAGTCTGGCCTTATTTAATGCATTTCCTTATAGGTCTTTACAACGTTGCTGTGTATTTGCCAGCAAAAATGCCCTGCTCCCCAGGGTCATCTGATTCTGCAATACATGTATATAAGTAATAAAAAGAATAAATATGCGTTATCAGACCTTAGTAGAAGCTCCATACTCTCTGCATGGAAAGGAGGGGACACAAGGTGCTGGTTTCTGTTGTGGGTGGTTTTACATTGTAATACCTATGTGGATGTCTTCATAGGACTTTGCAGTGGAAAAAGGATTTTTTTAAAGGACTGGCTGTTCTTTTTTTCTCTTTGTTTGCGTATTTGTCCTTAAATTACATTAACCAAACAGAAAACTAGAATGGGTTTGTCTCAAATACTTTTATGAATGTAGAATTAAAAATAATGGGATCACTGTTACAGGTTTACAAGTACATGCTTTGAAACTCTTTTAGAGACAGATGGGAGTGTTGTTTTTCTAAAAAAACTGTTCAGTATCATTAATATCCAAAAGGAATTGAAAATTAAAAAATCCAAAGCTCTTAATTGAAAACATCCACAAAATATTCACTTTAGAATTTGGACATTTGAAAAAAAAAAAAAAATACTTGACACATCTTAAGTTTCTTAGTTGTAAATAAGTTATTGGGAAAATATGGCTTTCTGATACACCTGAATTTTTCAGGACTAAAAATTAGTTGAAGCTGCCCTTGTCTGTGCTCAAGATACAGAACTCCTTGCTCATTAAAAAATATTAACATTTTTTCTGGTTTGAGCTGTTGAAATTCTTCAATGTTGGGTGAACAACAGTATGACTAATCTGCGTAATATTTCTTCCTCTAATAAAACAGAGAGGAATACTGCCCCCGTTCCACGAACAATAGCTGCATGAGATATATTCAAGCTTCATATTTCATTTATACAATATTTAAAGTGAGAGCGCTTCCCAGCGTGGGGAGATGTCTGTGCTGCCATGGCAACAGATGAAGATGTGACAGGATGGATGGAGCAGGTCTCAGCCTTGCCCAAGCTGCAGCCAAACCTCACCTGTGGTTTTGAGCCTCTCACTCAAGAGCTGGGCTGTGCTGCTCTTGCTCTGCTCGGGCAGCAGATGCTGTGGGAGGTGGGAAAAGGAGTAGCTGGCCTTGAGAAGGTTTTTTAAGCCTCCACACAATTCCCCTTGTTCTCCCCCATTTGAAGCATTCCCTGCTGGTGACACAAGGCTGAGCAAGGATCTGCTGGTGCTGGGTGCTGACAGGTGTGGCTGTTCCTGGCTTTGATGGTTCAGGCCAGCTCGACTTCTTCCATTCTGTGTTTCCACAAATGTCACCAATGCCATCTCTGTCAGCTCAGCTCAGTTTGCCTTCCCTCCTCTCAGTGCATGTGTAATTGTGCCTACATACACATGGAAAACGCAGGGAAGCATTTGGTTTGCACCTTTCCTGGGCTAAACTGTCCTTTTCTTTAGTTGGAAGATGTAAACAAGCAGCTAGTTTGCATTTGATTCGGTGTGAATTCTGCTTTGTACTTCCTTACAGCTTCTCGAGTCATTTAGTATAACACCTAGGGGCTGAGGGAGTGCTTTTGGCCAGTTTTTTACTGGTTTTCAGTACTTGAGCAGCTTTGGGGACAGTGCTTGCTCTGCAGTACTTCCAAAAGGAAAATAAGAATACGTATTTGTGTCATTTTCATGTTCCGATAATGGAGTTTTGTGTCACAAGAAACACATTGCACTAAACCCTATTACAGAGAGGACCTGCATCTTTAAAGTGACATCAAGGTATATCATTAATTGACCAGACTCTTTAGGAAATCACCTTCTCTCCACAGGACTTGCTATGCAGACACTCCTCTGTCTTTTAATGTTTATAACAATCTGTACAAACCTGTGTAAGGACATTATACAGGGTTTCCTTTGATGCTGTTGCTAGATATTTTTATTCAGACAATATTTCTGTCTGGTTGTAAAATAAAAGGTGAGTTACAAATTGTTCTTCAAGCTATATTAGGGCTTCTTTAAGAAAAAAAGAATACTTTCATTATCCTTGCTGTGATAAACTTTTGCATGGATTCTTAAGTAGTTCTTTTGAAGTCTAAGGATGAACCAGTACCTTACTGGTGTGTTTTATTTTGACAGTAATTTTGCCCAGGGATCAGAACTTTGTCACAAAGTTAATTTCATAAGGAATTGAAAATGTTCTTGGTATGGAACTGTGCAAATTTAAAGTGGTGCTGAGAGGAAACAGATGCTGTACATCCATTTCAGGTCAGCTGCCAGAGATTAAAAAAAAAAAAATTAACACCAGCAGATTTTTTTACTTTTCTGAGAGTTTGTCTGAACATCACAGGGTGTTAAAGGCCCAGCCCCTGACTATTGTCAGATCCAAATTTGCAAATAATCAAAGTGACTGTAATTAACCTTTTCTTAAGGTGTAAAAATCTGGATCTGGTTATTGCTGGATGCCAATTCAGACTTCTGTCTAGATCTGCCAAACTAGTTCTATCCATAAATGATAAACACTGTGTACTTTACATAGGTGGAACTTGAATTATATAAGGGAACTAGATTGGCACAAACAGCCAATTTGAATTAATGTTAAATGTCTAATCTTACTGAACATTTATAAAATTGTTTCCATTTGTTTGTGCAGATATTCTTCTAGCTGTCTCTATGAACTTTTCTTTCTGAGACTGCACTCCATGGTACCTGTCATGAAATTAATCATCTTGCCTGTGTTCAGTGCTGCAGTTCCCAAATGCCAACACCTGTTTTTACAATTCCTTTCACAGTAGAATTGAAGAATTCATTGATTCCATTTGCGTCAGTATAAAGCTGCAGACTTTTAATCCCAAATTTGTTAAAGAACATCAAAGATATGGATCAAATAATCAGTCCTTCTTGTTGTTCCATGACCTGAAATAATAGCAGAAACAATTTAGAGAATAATTTGTATTAATGTACAGCATGAACAAAAATAATTCACGATTTTAGATTAAGTTCTTGCCATTACATTTACTTAATAATTCTGCATAAGCCCCTTTTACTCCTTTATTGCATTTGCTTTTGAATAAATGCTTCATTGGCAGCAAAAGCAATAACTGGTCAAAGGTCATCACCCAGTTCTTAAGGAATGACTTATTTTGGGCCCTACTTCATCAGTATCACACCCCAACGAGTCATTATCTATTGAGACTCTGATATTGAAAATATTTCCCATTAAATTAGTGTTAATGAAGGTGTTCTGCGAGTGCACGTGAGTCAGTGATTATCAGATCTCCGCTCCGACAAGCAGCGAGGTCCCAGCTGTGGGCTGGTGCTGTGTCACTGGGAAAGGAGATCTGGGCCACCCCAGCACAGGGGAGCCAGCCTTGGACAGTGTGGGGGCACTCAGAGCCACGGGGAGCAGGTATTTGAGCTACTAATGGGCAGGATTAATTTCATAAATTATAATTGTACAGAAACAGGTGAACACAGGTATTTCTTCTCGGCTGGAAATTAGAAGAATATTAAAAGCCATGGCAGTGAGTGAGTTTGCTCATAACTCCCACTGTAAGTTTTGTAACCTGTCGATTTTGTTAAATCAAAGCACAGTTCTAGCAGTGAAATCAGGTAGGAATCAGTGTTTGCTCTTACACACAGCTGGCCAGGAGGGATCTGTCCTTTTGTTCCTGTTATGGCTTATGACAAAAGCAAATTCCAAAGAAGTGCTTTATAGAAAAGAGGGATGCTTTTGCTCTGCATTCCTGGGAAGAGCATGCATGTGGAGTAAAAAAATGGGAAAAAAAATTAAATAAATGGAATCTTTAGAGTATCATTTAGGCTTTTGAACTTTTCCTCCTCTGAATTTCCCTTGTTGTAACTGGGATCCATCAAAGCATGTTCAGGATTTTGATTCCATCAGTTTGGAATGTCTGTGGAAAGCGAACTGTCGTTCCAAGAGGCCATTTGTGTATCAGAATTTTGGATAACATAGCTGGGAGAGTTGTGCCCCAAGATCCCTCCTGGAAAGTTTTTACAGTCTTTTGGCTGATAACTCAAAATTCAGTGGAATTTCAGTGGAGCCCACAGAAAGTGGGCTTGTAGTGTACCAGTGACTGATCTTGAACCATGGCCCTTCTTTTTTTGTCATATATTAGTAAAAAAATGCAAAGGATCCCAGAAATAAACAATAATTTTCTTTGAAATGACAAGCCTATAGATATATGCATATTATAAAGATTGCTTTCTGCGTCATAAGAGCTTTCTCTCGCATGGGAGGTTGCAAATCCATTTTACAAACATTATTAGAATTACCCGTCTGCACTGTGTGTGTTCAGAGTGATCCTTTCCTGTACAAAGATAAATTCTTGCTGCAGAAGAACTTTCAGAATTGTTCTTAAGCCCATTCAAGACTTTAAGTGTGAACTGTGACTAATCTCATGGCTTCCATCTGGAGCAGCTGTGTCATTCCTACTTCCTACCCCAGAGGAGTCTCAGCTATAGCTCTGAATTAATTTTTTTTTCTCTCTGGAGTTTCCTTTCAATTGCCTTTTCTTTATTTTATTTTTTGGCAGAATGAAGTAGCATATGGCAGCATATTTTTTTTTAAGCGATAGTATGCAGAACAAAGTAATCAGGATATTTAAGAAGCTGTGAAAAATTCTCATTTGAAGAAAGGATATTATTTTTCAGCATTTCAAACATATATTTGCAAAATAATGTTTTCTCTTGTAAGTATTCTTTTATCTAGCACTATCATTGATCAAGTTATCTCAATAATTTCCATGGGAATTTTTAGAGTTCTTTAGTACACTCTATTCCAAATGGGAAATTTTAAATTTCAGCTGAGTATTACAAATACAGGCAATTGTGTGAAGATATGACAATCAAGTAGTATAAATAAACAAGCGTATCTGAGGAACTCGGGGTAAATTTAAAGTCTGAAGACTCTGGACTCTTAGCTCCTATGTGTGCAATCAAGTTACCATGAAATACACCGTGAGGTGAATTCAGAGTACTCTGGAACTCGCCGTAATTCCCTTTGCACGGATGACAAGAAGTAACTTCTTCTTTCTGCTTGGCAAAAGTGAGTTACTATTAACATAATAATATAATCTACTTTTTTGAATGTTGCAATAGTATCTCCTGAGTCAATATGCTTGGGTGTAGAGGGAAAATATTTGTTAGACTCTCCTGTAACAGTACTACAAAGATAACTAACTCCTGTGCTTACACGCATTATCTTCAAATCATTTACATTCATTTTACACTGCTGATTTTTTTTTTTCTGGATTTTTCTCTTGAAGTGGCTGAATGAGCTCGCTGCAGTGTCTTTTGTGCTACTGCAAAGCAGACTTAGTGCTGACCACTGGGCAGCTGGAGGGATGAGTAAGAGCAGCCCAGGGAAAACAGTAGGATAACCTGAACCCTCAAAGGGGTGTCTCACCTGTGGGGGAGGCTGGGAGCTCATCGAGAGCGGTGGCTGAGCTAACACAGAGCTGTCATTGAACGTGAAATGCCTGCTTTGGCTTGGAAGGCTTTGCAGAAGGAGCACATCTCCCTCATCAGGTGAGGGAAATCAGGGCTGGAATCACGGCTGGGATCACCGGGGGCAGCGGGGTTTGCGTCGTTCGGGGACTCTGCGCTGGTGCATCAGCCCAAGGAGGTTTAGAGCCTCCCTTTGCCAGGGGAGGAAAACACCAACTCTGGCACGGTGGGAATGGTGAGCAAGAGGTCCTGGCTCAATCTGCAGTGTTACAATCTCAGGCACCACTAAACCAACTTCTACTAAATTAATCTCAGGTTCAAGGGTCAGGATTGGGGACTGCAAATCCAGACCACTGGATTTTTTGTAAATACAAGTCCAGCATTCTGGTGTTAGTAATTCTTGCTTTCTTGCTTTTTTAAACCAGCAGGCATTCTCAGCATGATTTAGAAATGAAAAAAAAAACCAAAACCAAACTCAAACCCATCATTACTGATATGTGGAGCCAGAGAACGAGTAAATACTGGCTGATATCTAAAAGGAGAGCAGATGAAGACCTAAGAGTGATTAAAGTGTGTGTGTGCTCATGTCTGTGTGTTTGGGTTTTAATCTGAAAAAATGTTTTAAAAAATAGCGTTGCCAAAATTTTTTAAACCTTTTGCTGTCTGACTATCATAGAAGACATTTTAATCCATTTAAAGTTCCATCCATTTTCAGAAGGGCAACAGCAGAAATATTGAATCTGGATTTTCAGACTGTGCTTATCATTTCTGAAAAAATTAGTCAAGGTATTTTAAACTATTCCGTGGATTGTTGTCTCTTAGTGTCTTCCACTGAAAAGTCATTTGGACTCCAAATGAAGTGCATTATCAACTCTGTTTTAAACATTCCCTGTATACTGACACATAACATTTACATCTTAGTTTTGAAGGCTGCATAACAGGAAAGAAAAGAGGTCAACAGCAGAATTTTTTTGTATGTTAAAAAAATATGTATATGCTGCTTGATGTAACAGGTTTTATTCTGGGAATGTGTTTGTTAGGCTTTCCAAGAGCTTGCTCCTTGGAGTTGTTGTGCATGGGACAGAAAAACATAATTGATCTAGTTTGAGTTTTATTGACAAGATTACATGTAGTAAATAGCAGTGTACGACTTTGTAATATCCCTCTGTCTTATCATCACATTTTTTTTGTGATATTATCTGGACTGTTTTCTGTCCAAGTAAATTAAGCTCATCTCATCAGAGAGGATTGCAAGTGTTCTGTTACTTTGATCAGAATTAGCAGAAGATGTGTCAAGCCAATTGCTCTAAAATTGGGCAGATGCAGAGCAGTGTGGTATGTCAATCACTTAGCAGGTTTTCTTTTAGTTCTACAACTCTGGGTTTGTCAGGGAAGCTCTTCCCTGTCTTTGAATTGCTGGATATGACCATGCAATTGGAAGAAAGCTGCAACAGTCCTAAAATGCTGCAAGACAGTTTATTTAGAATTACCGTATTTAAAAGCTGTTAACAGAGCTTGTTTAAAAAAACACAGAACAAAGGAAGTTTGTTAGTGAGGCTGACATTTCATTTTAATTTTTGCTTAATGCCTGGGAGCTCGCAGTGCTGTGGTTTGCTCTCGAGCTGTAGACCAAGCCTGAGCGCAGAGCTGCGTTACGTGTGCCGTGTGTCTGTGGCATCCTCGCTCTCAGAGCATCCCTGTGCCGCAGCACCGAGGGAGGATTGATGACAGGGTTCTTTATTGCAGCCCTCAGCAAGAGATTGTTGAGATTAACACATTGTCTGAGGAAGAGATTTGTCTGAAGGGCCTGCAATTCCTCCCTGCAGTTACGTTCAACAGGGAACCAGCAGGCAGGTGCTGCTCTCCCCAGAGGGTTTGTTTATATTTCAGTTCACAAAGATAAAAGACAGCACGGAGGATTTACTTTTTCCTATTTTTCTTTCTGACTTTCGATCTATTTGGCAGAATTGTTTGTGTTCAGAACTCGACCGTTTAATTAAATTTGCGCAAGAAGGGTGAATTTTTATTGCTCAGTGGTTGTTATTAAAGGAGCATTAGTAATCCACTTCAGACTTGAAGATTTCCTGGCATTCCAGCAGCTGTACAAGAGGTAGAGCCAGGGTCTGCTATCTTTTAGTTGGTGACCTCTGGAAATCAATCCATTCTACTTGAATTACCTGGACTATTTCACTGCTTTGTGCAAATAACATAATTTTCCCTATCAGAGGTAGAAATGTTAGTTTAAGGTTACTTTGATCAGAACCCATGATAAAATATCCAGAAATAGATGATAAAATCTGCCCTTTGGTCTAACTGAATGAACAAGGTAACATTTTCAGTCATCTCTTTATTTCAAATTATCTGACCATAGAAATGAGCTTTTAGTGTAACAATCTAAGTGATAAACTGCCACAGATTATCTGACAATATGATAAGTGTAAATAAATATCGATAGGACAGTACTGAGATTAAATTATGAATAAACTTGCTGATTCAGGGTGAACATTGTTGTTTTGACATTTCGTAGCTTTATTAGCAAAATGGACAAGTAGAATTTATTATAACTGTGATAATGTTCCCAGTTTACCCTCAGTTTCAAAATATCTGTTATTTTATTCCAGTGTGATCCTTCCAGATGTGAATTTTGATGCTTTGGCAAATGTGCCACGTAAAGAAATTCTTGAACATACTGATCAGTAAATTCATTTTGCATTTTCTTAGAGTGTGGGAACACCTCTGTGAGAGCTTTACTAGTTTATGGAGTTAAATGGCAGGAATTGAACTCTCACTTGTTAAAACTGAAGAGTAAATAGAAGGATTTAACGGGATATGGAACAGCTGGGAAGAAGTATGTGGAGGTGTCCTTAGCATGATGTGCTGTGTGCTTAATTCCTGAGAGCAGGTCCTCAGGCTTCTACATGCCAAAATGGGCTGGAGGATTCTGGTCACGTGTCCTTTCCCACAGCCAGGTGAGGTACTTAAATTTTTTTACATTAAAAAGCAACTTTAAATTGGAGTTCTGTTTAGACATGTATGTAAAACCAGGTTTTAAAATTTCTCCAGCAAGTCACTGAGCTGTCTGGGATGGTGCATTCCTAATCTCCCTTTATAAAAGGGAAATCTCTAAGATTGTGCTGTATTCTGGCAGCCTGCTTAATTGTACTTGGCAGCTTGTTTTGGCTCTGGAGCTGCTCACCAGCCTTCTAATTAAACAGGGGTGCCCTGATACGTGTCTTGTCTCTGAAATCGATGGGGATGATGAAAAGGGCTGCGAACGCAACTAATTATCTTTCAACAGCCAATGTTTTTCAGTTTGGATCTTCCCTGGTTTTCATATTTCTAAGTTCGTTAAAATGCTTGGAGAACAAACATTTTGTATGAGATGAAATGTCATAAGTGTGAATTTCTTCTGGTCTTGTGCTCACACACCTTGTTCCATTTTTGGCACGTTCAGGAGAGCCATGCGCAGAGAAATGAAAATGAATCTCCAGTTTTGGTTTTGGTCAGGTGTGGATGGGCTCCAACCAGGGTAGCAGCCTTAGGTCTCTAAATCCCAAATGGAGACATGAAGAGAATTTATTCTATTTCTGTTTACCTTCCTCAAGGAGAGCATTGCAAGACAAACACCTGTGAGTTAAAGGAGGAACCAGACAAGAATATCAAGGAAAATGCCAAGGAAATTTCTTCTTTTACCTTCATTAAAAAATGGAACACAGATAGGTGGTTATACTAGAAATGGTTTTTTAAAAAAAGTTTCAGCCTGCCTTTATGTTCTCAGATACTTGAGTTTGAATGTAATTTTTAATAGCTCTTCCTTATAATTTTTTGGGGCATATTCATTATTTGGTGTCCAGCTGACAGTTTCATATGGTCTCATTTTTCTCTGTTCCAAATTCAGAACTTTTCAAAGGGCGCTAAAATGAGGGATGCTTAAAATAGTCACCTTTGCATTCATGGCTCCCACTGCTTTTGTGTTCTAGAGGTTTCAGCAGGACAAAAACAAGCTTTCAAACATATCAGTGGGGGTGCACAAGCCACATCGGTTTCGGTAAATATAATTACATTACACTAATGCAAGATAGTAAAATTATTTTCAAACTGAATGGGTTGGTTTTTTTTTCAGCACTTGATACACTTCTGAAGATGTGCTGTACTTCTCCTTAGATGGAAATCTGCTTTGATTTTCAGAAGTCTGTCCAAATACTTTCAGTATAAAAATAGCCTCTCACGACTGTTAAGCTGTGGGAACGCCTTAAAGCTCCTACAGACCATTTCTAATTGGGGTGCTGTTTTCCAGGGGCAAAGTTTGCAGTTTGGAAAGTTATGGCTTTGACAATGTGAAATATCAAAGCCAGGTCATAACACAACACAGTTTATTTGAATATATTTTGAGTGAATATATTGAAGATAATATATTGATTATTGATGGTGCTTGCTGTCACTCTTTGCAGAATTTCTCCATCCTTTTGTATGGTAAAATGAACTGTGGAAGTACTTGCACCTTGTTTTAGAGCTAAGAATCCTAGGAAAGGGGATGTTTAAGGGTTGGCAGAATGGTGTGTGGGACTGTGCCAGCCACCTGGATCCACCTGTTTTTTCACACAGTCACACTCTTCAGAGTCCAGCTCTTCTGGATTATTAAACTTATTCTGGAGCTCTGATCTTCAAATATCTCCTGTGGTCCCCGATCCAGTTGTTTCTTTTCCTCTGAAATAGGAAGACTTTTTTTTTTTTTTTTTTTTTTTTTTTTTTTTTTTAATGTAGTTGTCAATATAGTTACACTTCTATAATGACCTCAAAACCCAAAACTTCCTCCACACACACACTGAAAGAAAAAGTTAAAATCCATCAAATAAAATAAGTTCTAATTTGCTTGGAAAACTTCTCATGGTAAATACAAGCTGCTACAATCATTTCTTCATATGATGAGCTGCTTAAAATTTTATTGAAGTTCTAGGGAAAATAAAAGAACTTTGATAAAAAAAATTTTGTATATTTACCAGGAATTTCACTGGAAATATTCCTGTCTGACAGATTTCTGTTTGTTCATAAGTGGAAAATTCATCTGTTATATTGTGGGTAAAAAAGAGTTCTTACAATTATTGTGGAAAAGTGAGAATTTAGCCAGTGCCTTTGTGGACTGGTTTTCAATGCTTACCACAACTAAAATGTGCTTATTTTCCCTAATTTAAAGACTGCTGGGAAGAGTTGAACTAGAGTAAACTTAAACCATAATTAGGGACTTTTTCTTATCTAAGGAGTGTATTTAACTTACAGGATAGTTGTAATACTTCTAGAAATATAGATATACTTCTAGAACAGGATATAAGGTGAAGCTAACTAAATCCTCTCTTGATCTACATCCTCCATGTTGCACTTCTCTCAGCCAATTTATGCGGAGTAGAGGTCAGATTGCAGTGTGATTCCAGGTATTTAAAACTGGCTTATGTCTGTCTGTCTGCTTTTGAGGATAGTTAATTGTTCCTATTTTTTTAACAGCAGCACTGATTTGTTTCAAAGCTCTTGATTTCTAAAATACCCCCACTTGCTCACAGTGAGGTTTGAAATAGTAGCATGAAGATAGAGAGCAAAAATAAATTAAAAATACCCTGAATCGGGAGCTTTGGCACTTGGACATTTCTGATCTAATTCTTCTAGTCTGAATATGGCAAACTTCAAATTGAGCATCTTCTTAAAATAAAATCAGTAGGCTTCTTTACAGGAATGGACAGAAATAACCAGGGGCAGGGGGTGCAGTTCTCACTGGTTAAGCTTTTTTAAGCGTGCTCTGCTTCTAAATAAAAGTTATTACCAATATTTTTTTTCTTACAGACACCAATACACAGCCAATGATATTCAAACATTTATTGCTGGCTGTGCTGCAGTTAGCCTGAATCCTTGCATATAAATTCCGTGTTAATACATCTGAGGTTTTGTACAATATCTGTCTTTAATTATCTTTTGGAAATGATCTCTTCATCTTTCTAATGTGACCACAGGACAGGAACGTACCAGAACCTGAGAATAACGACAGTGTTTCATCTCTTTGATTAACAATTCAAAACCTTCAACGACTGGTAAAAATGTCTCATCTGTGTGTCCAAGCTGTTACAGGTTTGAGGATACATTTATAAAACATGAGTTTGTTGAATCCCTGTAAAGGTTCCAGAAACCCTTCAGGTCAGATAAGGATCTTCACCTCAGTGTCCTGGCTTATTCTGTTAATTTTGTTTTAAATCAACTGGTCAGACTCCCAATAACAGTGGTTTCATTTATTTATTTATTTATTTATTTATTTATTTATTTATTTATTTTTATTTTGTGCTGAGTAGAACCTCAATGCTTCTCTTGCCTCCAGTCAGTAAAACAAAAACAAAAACAAAAAAATGGGAGAAATTTTGTGTTTGGAGAGTATCCCAGGTCATTAAATCTAGATAACCCATGCCTGGATATAGCAAGTTACAAATCTCGGCCAGAGGGCTTTAGAAACAGCTGCTGAGTGTGTCTGATCTCACCCAACATTTGTGGTAATTTGTGGCATTTTTAGCCAAGGTACCACTCCTTCCTTGTCCCTGTTCAGGGTCAAAGTGCTTCCTTTGGTATTGGAAGCTCACTCCAGGCTTGAAATTACAAAGCTTGCGATTATAGGCATAAACTGCAAAAACCTCCCTGGTAAATGTGCAGTTACAAGCATTTGCAACATTCTAGGCCGTTTCAGTTGTTATATTTGGAGCTGGGGCATCAATAATACATAGTTTCATTAAAAGACAATGTGCTTTAATGTCATTGCAGTGAGTTATTTTGGGCATTTCAAGTGACCCCATTTGAAATACAGCAGATGAAAGTATGCACCTGTGTGTTCAGTCGCGGAGAGTTTGCACCATGTATCTAGCTGGTTTTTTTATAGACTTAAAAGTTTGATTATTTTTATTCTGAAATGCCAACATATGCATTTAGTATCCCGATAAAGCTCAACTGGAGCTGTAACATATGGGCCCTCTCTTAATTCCGACCCCCTGGAAAGCCAAAACTAAACAAAAAGACCAAGTCCTCCTTTGCTCTGATTTATTTTGTGTTCTATTTTTTTTTTTTTTTTCTTTTTTTTCCTTTGAGATGATCTTGTTTGAAAACAGAAGGTTGGCACCTGAGAGAGGAAGCACAGGAGTGTGTGAAGCAGTGGGATGCCAGACAGGAGGGATCCTGCTCCCTCCTGTGCTTTGCAGAGCACTTGCACATGCTGGAATATTGCTGGAATATTGCTCCTGCACGGGCTCTGAGCAGCCCTGGAAATTGCTGCTAACTCTGCCCCATGGGACTTGCCTGATTTCTGGCTTCACAAACAGCTTTCCCTAAAGATTTGGTTCCCGGTGTTCCTCTCTAGTGATGCTGGCAAAGAGTGCCCTAGAAAATTGACAGCTCTGGTATAGCTGGCTGACCATTTATTAGTGCTCTGCTCACTGAAGGGTGGCAGGGAAAGCTTGTTATAGCTAGAAGATATTTCAGCAGCTGTTAAAAGATATCCCAGACATTACTTTTTGCTTTTCCTGAAATCAGGAACCGATTTACTGTCAATGTTTGTTTGTCTGTCATTCAGGGGCTTTATATCAGACTTTTTTATATCACAGCCATGCTCAGTTTGCTGTGTGCTGCAGCTGGGTCACTGTGTTCTCCACAAGGGCAGTGTTTTCATCATTTGAAAAGCTGTACCTTATTTTTTGTAGTAGGATTATTTCACAGTTGAGGATTGGGCAGTCCTGTGAGTTTGCCCAGTCTGGCCCATTTGTGGGAATGCCAGGGGAGGCCTGGCTGCTCTTTTGGTGGCAACAGGGAAGGTGGAAGCAAATAAAGCAGCAGTGGATCTGCAGCCTAAGTGAGGTTTAGGGCCGCACTGTTTTGCTGTTCTTTGTCACTATTGCTGAGCACCATGGTATAATGGATAATCAGTTTCAAATGGAAACAAAAAGCGGGTAAGCAAAGGGAGTTGAAGGAGAACTGGCATTTCTTTTTAAGAACCACAAAAACAAGTTTTACAAACTTCTAAAATTGAAACATTGAAAAATGAATGACTTAATATAGAAAATCCTGAAGTCAGGGATAATAATAATATTAAGAATAACAATAATAATAATAAATAATGAAGTTTTGCTAATGTGAACAAACTGGAAAGAACGGTTTCAATTAAACTCAAAGGAAAACCTTTGCAAAAAGTCCTGAAACTTTACTGCTTCTATAATAATAAATGAAGAATACATTCAACTGATACACACTGCTGTAAATCCCTGAAGTAAATGAAGTTATGGAAGTTTGCAGCTGCTAAAGATTTAACCATTGGCAAACAAGAAAACAAAATAATTAACTACATAATGGGCAAGGAAATACAATTATTCCTGGAAAACTTTACTGCTACCAAGATTTGATCCCTTAGTGAATCTGCAAATATTTTTGTGTTGCCTTGAGGACTTTTTGTGGTTCTTTGGCCTGACAGTGGTACCCCAGGCAGTGGCAGAGCTGAAGGATTGACGTCTGGCTCTGGAGCCTCATTCACTCAGTTCCCAGGGCTGAACTTCCCCAAGGACTGAAATCTCCCAGGAATCTCCTGCAGTTCATTCTGCACAGCATTGCTGTGATACCTTTCAGGTGGGTGGAAAAATGAACCCTCTTAGGGACTTCTTTAAAACTGGTCGTAAATTCTAATGAGATGGAGATCCAGGTTTGAGGTACATTCAATTTAGGCTTCACGTGGTAGATACATAACAGTGTAATGAAATGAGGGCCTTTAGACTGGAGAAAATGAGCAGAAGATTTTGTATAGATAATGTTGGTACACTTTTGCCAATTACTTAGGGGTAGAAATTTGGATCTAGAAGGATGACACCGGTGGGTAGCTCTGGATCTCCCCATGTAGTTAAGGCATCTGGCAGACTTGTGTCTGAGATGCTCAATGTGTGGCAGCCATTTGTAGCTGCTGATTGCAGAAATTTAATGCATGTGCACAAAAATCCTTACATTTTGCTCTACTAGAATTTTGGGGAAGGGAGAAGGCACCTGAGGAAAGGGTATGTGTACTTGTTGATCCGGGTCAGTAGCATTTTTAACAAGTATTAACATTATCAGACATGTCTGTTCTTTGCCTCCAGTTGTTGTGAGGGATTTTTAGAAAGTAACTGCTTATTTGTTTTTCTCTGGCATGCATTTATTTTGAAATATTTGTTGTTACATTAGTTTTAGATGTTTTACCAACACTAGGCAATGAAAACAGACTGTATTTCAGTCTCACTTCTGATTCAGCAGGACTTCCAGTTCCTCTTGCTCGTGACTGTACAACCTGCAAGATCTGCATGACAATATATAGAGACACAATCCCACCACCTTCAGCAGTGTTCCGATTTTGCCTGACTGATTTCTGCCAAGTGCAGGTCATGTGCTTCTGAAGCTTTGGTATTTTATGTGCTGACATCCAAGCGTGTCTTTCAAAAGACTAATTTCAAAGCAAACATGATGGAGTGATTGTCCCATCTTAGAGGAGCTGCCTAAAAATATTTTTTCCCTTTCTGAGTAGGTAAGAGGAGATTTTTCTGACAGGTGGAGGAGCAGTTTTAATGTACCATCTCTCATTTGTAGTCAGACTCATCCCAAAAATTTGTTGTTTGAAAGACCTGGAGTCGGAGTTAATTTTCTCTCCTCTTTCTTGTCTTCTAGCTTTGTACAAAAAGGTGCCAGGGAGCTCTCCCAGCACAAGGAAGGAAACGAGAGTGCCAGGGTAACTGCAGGGTCCTCACCCTGGAACAAATCTGATCTGGATTAAACCTGACAAAGGCTGGTGGCAGACTCGGTGTCTGGAAAGTTAAAGTGGAGCTGTTCTGTGGTTAAGGCCTTGGATTCATGATTTCTTTCTGAAGCACATGTAATGAATAAACCCCTTATTTTGCTGAGGGTAGAATGTGTGGGAAATAGGCTATTTTTGGAAAAAAAAAAAAAAATTGATTTGGAATCACTTTGAAAGGGGTGGAGGAATTCCAGGAAAACCTGACCTCTCGGCTGGCAGCCTTCACAAGCTGATATTGCTGTGCAGGTGGAGACACTGGTAGATTTGTTGCTTACGCTGCTGCCTCTATTTTTAGTTTCTGATTGCTTGCAAGTTCTGTTTACAAATGTCAGGAGAATGCATTAGGGTTATCTGCCTTGCTGTAGAGGTAATAAAACGTTGTCCAATTTAGCCAATAAAGCAGCTAAAAGCGGGCTCCCGCTGCCGTGGCGGTGTCGCTGCTGAGTGCGGCCTCACAGCTGAGGTTCTGAGCCGCCTGCTCCCTTCTTTCCTCATTTCTTGTTTCCCACCATTGTTCTGGCTCGGTGTGGGGATCAGGAATCCCTGGGGAGGTTTTATTCCCGTCTGGGAGTAGCTGGACATGCCCTTTGGGAGAGGAGGGGGGGTGAGGGATCGGTGAGAGCTCCGCGGCCCAGCCCCGCAGGCCCAGCCCAGCGTGGCTCCTGGGGCCCAGCAGTGACGCTGCAGACACAAGGGCCACGATCAGTGCTCTGCCCAGGGCTCGCCAGTGCCTGGCTGCTAAGAAATACCTGGGACAGTCCTTCCAGCTTCAGGGGCTGCTCTGGGAACCAGTCTCGAGAGGATGTGGTTGGTCTGTTGCAGCCTCTCTTGGCTGATACCCTGTAATCTGATATTAGAGCTGCTTTCACTGCCACGGAACCTGGATCTGAGCACAAACATCCTGTTTAACGCTGGGATGACTTTCTGGGGAGCTTTATGACTGCACTTGCCAGCTAGAAGTATGAATGTGCTTAAATCAGGGCTGAAGGTGCTTTAACATTTTTATTTGACTCTGAAAGGAAAAGAAACGCCTTGTTTATTTAATTAGAAAGCCAGTATGTAAATAAATAATATAGAAATACATTGAGTCATTGAAAACCGATATAGTCACGGACAAAGACCCTCTAACTAGTTAAAGTTAGGAAGTGGTATGTTTATTCACTATTCACCGGCGGGCGGCACGGGAGTCGTCTCCGAAAGGCGTGGCCACCCCGAACAAGGCTCTTTGCTCTCTATTTTCCAAGATCTTACCTACAATACATATGCATAACCCCAGCACCTCCCATCCCCACTCTGTACTAAAATGAGGCTATCGGTCCTTCACGTGTGTGCAATCCTTCTCTTGAATTGGGTCAGTGGTCTCAAATTGGGTCAGTGGTCTCAAAGGATGAAGTCAGGAGAGTCTTCATCAGGTCTCTGTGACCCTCTGGCACTGTCCAAGGTCCCCTGCTTCGTGATTGATTGATACCAAGTCCAGGTGCTGGCCATTGTTCTTAGTGGTTTCAATCTGTTCTTATGACAGTTCCCTTACTCCACTTTTTCTATAAACAAGCTCATAATAGAACAGTTAGCTCTAGCTTGGGCATCTAATAATCATTAACCTACCATTTCCTAATCTAACTTACATCTTGATCAATATAAATTCCTTCTAACCCTTAGCTAAAATCTTAACTCTTTAAAGTCATGTCTCAACAACTTTCCAGTGCTTAAAAGGACTTTATTACCTTTATTATGGCCTTCTACCAATAAAAGTTAGTGTTGTAGGATACCAGTCCTAGTCATAATCACCAATTAGCAAAAAAGTTTGAGCAGAGTTGTGACACTGTTAGTCAATACTTGTTTATCATTGCTGTTTTAGATAGCTCAGGACAAACAGATTGTGTGTTACTGCTGTGATAGAATACATAAAATAAAAATAGTTCTCATGCTGAATTCCCTGTGCTTTAAATATACCAAGTATGTCCCTCAAGCATCCTTAAGGTCTGGCTATCTGTATGCAGTTTGTCACCAGAGAAATTACATATTCATTTTTAAAGGAACCATAAAATTAGTTTGTTTAAAGGCTGGATCTGAGTTGGGAAAGAAATTGGCAATTTAGGAAAAAACTGAGGAGTTAATTCCACTAGAGGGGTAAGCTAGAAATAGAAGTAGGAGTAAAAGTGTTGCTTTGAACTGCATCATATGGAAGCAGCAATGACAGGAACATTGCAAGTTTGTATGTACCTGTGAATCCCCATAAATTTTTTTTTTTTTTTTTTTTTTTGCAACTTCTGCACATTTTGAAACTGTATGCCTCTAAGGAGGCAGACAATGAAAATTTGATAGGCAGTATATTATTATGCAGTGAAGTGTTGAAATTTGCAGATCACTGGCAAGTCTGATCAAGGAATATAGCTGCTTTTTTTAACCTAGGGAATGAAGTGTGGGAAATCATGGCTTAAAAATGAGAGGGAGATGTAAATCTACACTGTTTCAGTACTCTTCAACTTTGAGAAAATTGGAGTCTGGAGAGGAACCTTGATGACTTTTCTTTGTGTTTTTGGCCACTTGTAATGATAAAGTCCGAGTATTTGTGACATCTGGCGTGCTTGTGACCACACCTAGGTCTTAGATCCATAACAAAAGGGATTTTTTCCCCAGGATTTTAATTTCTGTTTATCCAGATAAGTGCCACAAAACTGCAGCTTGCTGTTACTGAAAAGAACAGTAAAATCTTGGTGTCTCTGCTCTGCCAAGCTGCTCTAATGAACACTGAGAATTAGATATTGTGTTTGTCAGCCTAAGACTGACAAAGTCATTGATGAGTCTGGTTTTTTGATTTGTTTGGGTTTTGTTTTCTACAAAAATGTGTTCTTATTAAGTTAGCTGATATCTGTTCGTGTAACAGTAGTGAAATCAATCCTTTTAGGATTTATTTCAAGCCCTCTTAATACTGGAGCTGTAGTTCTGTGAGTTTATTCAGGGTGCAGAGGTTCAGGTGCTCCTTCCCAAACCACAGCAAGGAGGGTGGAGGTGCTCAGTGCCTGAGAGCCTGGCTGAGGTGTCTGAGGTCTGAAAGCTGTGTTTGATGAAGTCCCATCTCCAGGAGATTCCTCTTCCCCTGCTGCCTGCTCCTTCCCTGGTATTCCTCTGGCTGTTGAAGTATTTGTTCTGGCACAGGCCTTCCTAGAATTGGAAACTGAGGTGATGGGTGAAATTTTAAAAATTGTGGGGTTTTTTCCTAGATAGGAGCCCATTTTGAGTCTTGGTTATTTTTTAGAAAGTTCTATGTGGTCAGAACCAGGGCTAGTCAAAACCATTCCTACTGATATTTTTGCATTGGAAGGCACTGAAATGATGGGATCTGAAGCATTTTTTGGGGCTGTGTGAGTTACCCTTGGGGTTTTTGCCACAAAAGATGGCACTCAGGAAGTCCCAATGGACCTGTGTAATTTTCTGTCACCCAGTTCAACTGGTCTGAAACTCCTGGCTGGAACAAGGAGCACTTTGAGACGTGTTCAGTTTTCTGTGAGTTTGATATCGTGGTCTCAAAATGTTTTTGCTCAAATCTGCATTGAAAATACAGCTTGTTCCATGAGCAGACTTTTTGAGTGCTGCTCAATCTCTCCCATTACAGTTTTGGAAGAAATCTCTTGAGTGTTCTAACCATCTCCTGTGGCACAAGGTCTTTTCGTAGACATTTTTTAAGTGTTGGGTCAGGATGTTCTAGTAGGAATTGGGTGAAAGTAAGTCCATGTGTTAAAATTGGTTTTGTAGCTCCTGAACACCAGAAAAAGAAAAAAAAAAAGCAAAAGAATTTTAAAGTGATTCTAAATAATTTTTTTCTTTCTTTCAGCTGTCTCCGTAATGAGATACAGTGCGTCATCCTTTGGATTTGCTGTAAGTGTAGAAATACAATTGAAATATTATCTACTCTTTTTTTCTTTTCCAAAGGCATTTTCTGAACACAAAATAATGCCGTTTTTCTTATGGTAAATTAATGGAAAGGAGTGCAAAGTCAATAAATGATTGGAAAAAGTATTGTTAAAGTCAAGCATTGGAAAGGGAGGCGAGGATATTCTAATTGCACTTTTTCAGTTTCTGCCCATTAAATTCTACCCTGGAGTTAATACCCGTGCTTATACCATATCGTTGATAGATGTTATCCACCAGATATGGTTTTCTTATACAAAACCTCTCAATTAACAATCATTTTTGTTGTTGAAGTTGAGCCAAATTGTGAAGTTCCCTTCTGAATTTTTCCCATTGAAGCTGATGGTAGGACTGCTATTGCCTTTGGAATGACAGCTTTCCTCTCCAGTCCTTGCCATGACTTTCTGGATTAGTGGCAGACCAAAAAATTCCTAACGACAAGCAGTGACTCATATCAAATAATTTATCTTTGGCTTTCAATTTTGAAGGTCAGATTGACTCTGTAGGAAGTTTGACATGAGAGTGAAAGTTCTAACAGTGGGACAAGCCTGGTTTTCATTGGTCCTGACACCACATCTGAATAAATTGGGAATACAAACATGGCAATTTTGCTGATGATAGAGAATAATAAATTCATATAGGATGAAATCTTGGTGGGATTTTGGAGAAAAAGTTAGTATTTTCTTGGTTGAAAACAAAAGATATTGCAGGAAATTAGTGACTGCAGGAAAAAAGAGTGCTTGACAGGCAGTTTTCTACACTTATTTCTTTACAGTCTTTGCATTAGAACCATTAGTATTTTAACTCTTGGAGTGCTGCAGTGGCGGGCTGTGATGTTTGGTTTTTTTCTTAACATCTTCACAGGCAATAGATCAAAAATTCCAAGTTTTCAAATCCCTCGATCAACCCTCTGAGCTCTGAAGTGTTTGATTGTGCAATAACACATGGCGAAAATGTGAAGATCAATTCAATAAACGTAAATCCAGATTTCATACAAGTGATTTATTTGAAGCAGCTTCATGCCTGTGCAGCGGGATGGTAAATGCACAGCTCTTAGTGCAGGGCACATTTAATGGCCCACAAAACAACTGACTCTGTATCTCTTGCAGTTTGATGCCACCCTGGATGTTTTGTCGTCAGCGATAGTTTTGTGGCGTTACAGCAACGCAGCCGCTGTGCACTCTGCGCACAGGGAGTACATGTGAGTACACTTAATTACTCCTGCCTCGGGCAGGGGCCTGCAGAGCTTTTGTTGTCAGCCTGGGAGGCTACAGATTCCAGAGCTTTGACAAAAAACCACTCTGTCATGTCAGCAAGTATTCTTTCCTTCTGCCAGCTCACTGCTTGCTCCCAAACACGCAGCCTCTCCTTAGGAAAACCTCCCTGTGATTGTGATTTTCAGTTTCTTTTTAGCCAACGTGGCAATGGTTAGGCCTTTGCAATTTGTTTTCCCTTTCAGCACCGGCATCAAATGAACTGTATTTGCAATCTGTAGTAGATTTGTAAATCTTTCATTTTGCATCTTACTGAATTATTCTTACTAGAGTATGTTTTTTGGAATTGATGCTCTATAATATTTGTACTTCCCTTAACAAGTTTGACTATCAATCACTTTATCTTTTTAAAAGTGAGAGTCTAGCAGTGATGCATGACTTCTTTTTGTTTACTTTGCAAGCAATTTTTTTCATATTTAATGCTTGCTGTATATATCCTATGGGGGGAGGAAGTCTTTACATATGCAATGCAGTATTGATCACTGTGGGAATTGTGTTCTTCATCATTGTGCATCATTTCTATGGGTGATTCATAGGGTAGCTGAGAAGAACAGGTGGAGATTGACTCAAGAATTTTTCCAACTGCTGCAAAAATAAGATTTAAAAGTCCTACTCAAATTTTGGGCGTCTAGGTGGAGAAGTGCAGTACATTTGCCTGGTTTTGGTTTTCCTCTGTACTGCCATTGGTGGCAGCATCCCATCTGGCTGGAAAACAGTTCAACTGTCCCCTGGAATGGACTGCAGTTTTACAATAAAGGGGGATGAGGTAGGTTTTGTGCTGAAACACCTCTAGTGATGTCCCTTTAATAAAGGGCAGCTTGATGAAACTGAACGTTGCATAACTGGTAGGATCAAAAAAAAAACAAACCCAAAAAAACCCCACAGAAAACCAACAACAAAAATCCTGGAGGCACTGGAGGGTCACAATCACATCTTCACAATCTTTTTCTAAAAACTTGAGAAAAAGTAAGCAGTATTTTTACATGCATTAACTCAGGCTCATGCAACAGCTTGCCAGGGCTGTGAGCTCCTTTCTGGCAGGGCTCCATACAGAACAGTTTGAAATAAAAGGCCATAAAAGACTGATGTGGCATTGATTCATAAAAATAAATTCAGAAAAATGTGATTAAAATTAGTCTTCTTGCACAGATTTGGAGATTTTAACAGACATCTTGCTTTTGTGGGTGTCCACAGAGATTCCTGTCAACATTCAATTAACATATTTCTGAAATCTCCTTCTGTTGAGCTTTGTCAAGTGAACCTTGTAAAGTATTTAAAAGAGAAAATAAATCCCAACACAAAAGAAGACTCAGCATATCCCTATGGCTAAGCCAGTGAAGTGAACAGACAAAGTAGTAAACATTTTCCCGCTTTTTAATGCTCATTTTTAATTTGCTTTCATAAAATCCCTCTGCTTTACATAAGGCTAAATTAAGTCAGTGAATTACTTGCCATGCCCATTAGTTGAAGACAGCCAAGGTTACATGATGAGTTCAGAACCAAGTGAAAAACGTTCCCATATGCTGGGAGTATGAATCACTGGATAGTCAGCCTGGTTATCGCTCTGCTTCCAGAGCTGACAGCAGAACCACCACAGTACTGACAGCAAGGAGATGGTGAGGTGGCTGTGCTGCTTAAGGCATCTCTTACTGTCTCAGATTTTTGAGGGAGGCACAATTCTGATTTCCTGTTGTGTTTAATCAATCTCTAGCTTGAAACGCTGCTTGTAATTGTTTTTGCAATGACGCCTGCTGGCTGCTTGCTCAGCTGATGAATAATCTTTGTATCATATCTGCCTCTGGCTCCACCTGGTCTGTCACAATCTTCAGTTTCTGTGGGCCTTCTCTCTCAGGCTCCTGGACAGCGTGGTGCAAATTTGTGTGGGTGTTTAGGTTGTGCTGTGTGTTATTCCTGTTTTTGTGTGCCTGGCCATATTCTGCAGTAGTGCAGGGGTCTGTTTACCAGAGTAAGGTGTGCCAGAGTAGCTTCAGGTTAGTTCTTTATTTATAGGTTTGTCTTTTATTGATTTAAACATTGCATCTGTCTGTGTATCCTAACATATCTGAAAAATTCCTTAGCTCCTTGGCAGAAGCCGAGTGGAATTGCCAATTAATAGTGTTTTGCAAATTTATAAAACTTCCTGTTGCATGAACTTGACAGCGAGAGACTGATCCAAAATCTGTTAAAATCAGTGTAAATCCCCTCACGGAAAGGCAGCGTTAGATTCAGTCCCAGCTCTTGGATGTCATTGAGAGAGAACATGGAGACAGACTGAAAAACACACCCCCAGGAAAAGGCACGGAGAACACAGCCTGACTCATGATGTGCTGTGAATTAAATGCTGAGAATAAAATGCTAAGATGTAAGAGAAGTGCCTAGTCTTACTTAAGCTGTGGCCATATGGCAGTCGGAGCTGCAGCACTCCTCAGAGCACAGAAGTGCTCGCTGTGCCAGGTTCTGCTGAGAGGAACCAGTGCACTTCCATTCGACTTCAGGGGAACTGGAGTGCTGAAACCACCATGCAAATGTGCCCTGCTGAGTTTGACTGCGTTTAACACCTTTCACTTTTATTAGATCATTTGATTTCTCTTGTTTTCTGGGGTGAGAGGGGAAGGGACTTTTTTGGTGTTCATCCCTTCGGTTCATCCCTTCCCTCTGGGGTGTCCACCACAACACACAGCTCAGAAGAGGCTGAACCCTTGGCAGTGGCACCATCCTGTAGCCATTTGTTGGTTCTCCAGGTTCAGCCACTCAAATCTCTTTGCCTTGACTGGGAGGATTGATGAGAAAACTCCTGTTGCTCCAGAGTCCTTTTTTTGCCAATTCTAGGGCTCTGTCATGCTTCCTGCTGCTGCTTAGACTGCTCCTGGATATATCATTGGTGCCCACATGAAGTAAAAACCGAGGCTAAAACATTCACCAAGGTCAGGAATTAAACCACTGCAAGATTGCAGGCCCTGAGACACTGCTTGACTCTGCCTAGCTGGCTCATTAATGAAGGAGCATGTGGGAATGGGATGAATATTTGATGATTTTCAGAAGAGTCCTTGAAAGAATTGTAGGTCTTGAGGCAATGCAAGAGTTGGGAAGGACTACAGATATCTGGGAAGAGAGGCAGAGTACATGCACAGTTCATGAGTACTGGAACTGCTCGGTGTGATCTGCTAGGATGTAAATTAACATGCAGGAAATGTAAAGGCGCTGAACAAGTCATCAAAAAGCAATGATCAAGGAATTAAAGAAAGGAAAGCATGCTGAAATAACTGGAGAAATAATTTGAAATCTCCACTGAAGATGAAAATTTACAACTGAAATTGATGGAGGTATTTAAGATGTGCAAAGAAACGTGAATGGTTCCCCTGGCTGCTCTCCATAGCCAGTTTACAAATGCCTTGAATATTCTGCTCTTTACTAAACCTTTAGCAACTTGGTAGCTTATTGGGTTGCTGAAGCAAATATAAATCTGTTGAAGGAAGAACTTTATTGACACTGGTTGGCAACAGCGGTTTTTCATGTTCTTAAATAAACCCAGTAAATAGCTGCAGAAGAGATTTCTTAATAGAAGGCTGGAAAAGTGTCTCATGAGATGTTGAACTGGCTGTACAGCCATGGGCAGCTTTTAGCTTCTGCTAAATTCAGGAACGAAGGACTTGGTTGGAGTGCAGGGACTGTGTCTGAGGAGAAAGTGGAAAATATCACCAAGAAATGAAGGACTGGAAAAACAGAAAAACGAACTGCATGTACACAGCCTTGTGGGAAATCTTTAAAAACCAGAGCTTTTTCAGGACAGTTGGTTGGAAAGATTTTGCTTTTCTGTACTATGCACTACAGGACCCAGTATCTGCCTGTGCCTGTGGGCTCCATTGATTCTGGGATTTTTGGCTGCTGGGTTTTTTTATTGCAAAACCCAACTCTGTACAGCATATTTAAAACAGTGACTCTTGACAGTTGCAGCTGGTGTTTGCTATATATTATTTTGTTGATGATATCAAGTTAAATTCTGTGTTTCCCAGGAACCAGTCTGTCAACATCTTTCTTAACCCAGTGCCAGAGTAAATAGGAAACTTGACTCATGCTGAACATTCTGGATTATGGCGAGAATACACATTTCTTACGTTTCTTTCAATGTTTTGGTGTTGTGGTTTTCTTTGTTTGTTTGCTTGGGTTTTTGATTATGTATTTCAGACTCTGGCTATGCATTGCTTAATTACCTAATAAGAAAATTAAATTGTATCATGGACTAATTGTTTTAAACACACTTGTGGTGCTCTATGTTGCCATAACATAATGAATGCAGATATGTCCCTTTTTTTTTTTTTTTTTTTTTTTTTTTTAATATTGGTGGAGGTGTTGTCTGAAACAGGAGCAGGAAGACTAAAATTGCAGGAATTAAAATCTTCAGTGTGGATTTCGCCAGAAGAAAAGAGTCATTTTGCAATTAGACATACCCTAAATGCTTTATTATGTGCCTGTAGCTTAACTTTCATCTCCACACCTCAGCTGTGGCTGTGGATTTGATACCTTCAGGATGCTGAGCCCATTTGCCACGTGAAGAATGCCTGTCCCGGGGATTTGCTTCCTAACAGGTTCCTGAATTGTGGGGGGGAAGAACTGGTGTTCTCACCTGTTTTGACATTTGGAAGAACATAACTGCGAGAGTTTAATCCAAGAATTTCTAATTTAGCTTCAGCTAAAAGCAATCCCCAAGAAAGATATTTGACTGCTCCTCGTCAGAAATGACATGAGAAATCACATGAGAAAATGTGATGAGACCTCAAGACAAGAGAGAGCCTCTTCTGGAGTAATTGTAACCCTTCTTTCTCTCTTGCTCTTGTTCAGATGAACCCACTCAGGAATATTTACCCCGGTATCTGGTTGTGGGGAGCCTTGCAGAAGTTATACTGAATATATGTGCATTCCAATCAGGCATTTGGGGAATATGGGGATTGTGATGTATCCTACTTTTGAACTCAAAGCTTGAAAGAATTAGAAGCCACCCTATACGACTGTCACACTGCAAAGTTGGGTCTGGCTCTTCTGTCTTCCTCTGATTCAAAAAGAAAGCATATTGATCTATCTGGTTTCAGGGCATATGTCTCTTGGTTCACAGAATTAAATAAAGCCACCCATATTTTCAGTATTTCTATTGTATTTAAATTTTCATGTGCGGATTGGCTCTGCCCTGCTGGATAACCCAGCTAAATGAGCACTGTCTATTTAGGCAGTGTTGAATGAAAATAATCCTCTGGGTTCAGACCCAACATATCAGTCACATTGAAAAAACTGGGGATAATTTTATCTATACCATACATACGAAAACGACTCGAAGCACAGATGGCAAAATCCGCACCTCTACCCACAGCTCAGGGCAAACCTCTGTGGCTGGAGGAAAAGCTCTTTTGTGATGAGTGAATGGAATACCTAAGTGAGCTGGAAAAATGTCAAATGCATGGAGCTGCAAGCAGCAAACAGCTCAGAGCCAGCCTCTGCAGCTCATGGGTGGTTCTCAGCTGCCAGGAGTTTGGCCTCACACCACTTTTTTGTGTCTCTCCCACAGAAGGAGTTTTCAAAGGGAGTGCTCACCTGTGCTTGGGTAGCTGCTTTGTAGGAGGAGAAGTATTGTTTCTTCTTAACCACACTGAAAACTTCTAAGCCATTCTTTCTTCTGGAATATTTGGCCAAAATTCTGCATCCAGGTGTAGTGCTAGATACAAGTTTCAGAGGTGCTTCATTAGGCTGACTTAATAAACATAATAACTTCTTCATAAAGCCATTATCCCATATTCACACAAAAGTAAATCAGTCACAAACTTTCCTCTTTCCCAGACAGAAATTCATGTATGCCTACGGTTGTGTGTGCACACCCAAAGAAATCATTGCACACACAAGTTATATTAAATATGAAATTAAAAATATATATATTTATATATTCTAAAATCTGTTTCAAAAACTGTGGCATCTGTAGATTTGGCAATGATTTTACTGGAGCTAGATCCAAAACCTATGAAAGCCTTTGCTTTTACTTAACTGGTAGTTGATTAAGCAGGAATTGTGTGTATTGCGTAGTATTTACATGTCGGCCTATGTATATAAAATCAGGGGTATGATCTTTCCTGTGCTGGAATTTGATGATCATCATAAAAAAGAATATTATAGACGTTCTCAAAAGGCTTTAAATTCCAGGTTCAGGGGAATGGCAGGGTCTCTGATCTGCTGCAAGTGGAGGAGCAGTGCTGGGGCCAGGAGGGTGTTTGTAAGGCAGGTGTACTCCAAGTGCTGCTGCAGGGTGTGTGCAGACCTAGGAACCAGAAAATAGGTCATGAGAGTTTTCAAACTCTGCCCTCCGCCCCCCCCAGTTGTAGAAATGTCTGTTATCTTTTTCTGGCAGATATTCCTTACCTGGAACATCAAATTATTTATGGAGCTGTTGCCCGAGTTCAGCTGCATGATATTAAGTATGTAAATACCCTGTTCTGCAGCAACTGGTGGAAATCCTAAGGGATAATAAAAGTTTTAGGAGGCCTGTAACACTTTCAGCATGAAGTGGTTCCCTAGCAGAGCTGATCTGAATTTCAGAACAGCTTTTCCCCTCCATGTCTTTTAAGAAGTTAGACCACGTGGTATCACAAACCACTTTTCCAGCACAATTATTGAAAAAATTGACTTTCAGTGGTCATTGGGACTATTACTTGTATTCTCTTTATTGTGTAACCTAGTTTGGCCTTATGTTTTTGTATGGTGGGAAAAAAGGAGTAGCTGTAATGATGCTGCTCTGGATCCTGGCAGTTGGGGATTATGGAACATGTGTGATGAACAGCAAGCAGCAAGCCCACTGCATTCCTTTTAAAGTGCCTCTTAAACTGACTCTATTCCCTCCTCACCCAGCACCAGGCAGGTGTAAATACTCTGAACAGCTGTGATTCTGTACAGTTTGGTGTCCAAAACCCCTTCAGGAACTACACCTGGTAACAGATAAACTACCAGTAGCTAATATAACTGCCTAATAGGACACAAGGAAGCTTTGGGTTAGCAGCAGAGCATGACAAATAAGCAGGAATCTCAAGACTGAGGCTGATATTGCATCTTTTGACTGTATTACCATAATATGTCACAGTGGCTAGTTCTTTTTAGAGAAAGTCCTTTAATGAGTTTGAGGCAGATGTTACAGCTGTCGGAGTTCTGGGTGTCACCCCATGAGAAATGTGACTACAATGGTCTCAGCAATGCTGCAGAACAGCAGCAAATGTTGGTGAAGAGCTGCATTGTAATTTGGCTGCCTCTGTTTAAAGTGAAGAGCAGCAGAGCTGTGGCACAGTGTGCTGTGTGCTGGACAGGCCCCCTCCTGCCACAGAGGTACCAAACAGAGCTGTTGCTGTCACCTGCTGTCCCTGCTGTGCCTGGCTGTGTGCAGGGGTGCTGGTGCTGTTGCTGTGCTGACAGACAACCCCAGGCCAGCTGCTTGGGGCTCCCCCCTGCTTCTTTACACACTCTTCTTCCATGGCAGGAGTGGTCCTTGCCCAGTTCTTCCTATTCCTCACTTGTGTGACAGCACATTTTCTCTACCGTGCTTCTCATCATCTCCATCAGGCAGATCCCACTGGTTTGCCACCAGAAAATCATTTCTTGGTGACCGCATTTGAGCTTTTCCCTCACAAATTCGTATCCTTTGGATTCCAACATTCGGATTTGACTGCACTTGAGAAATCCTGGGCTGGCTGTAACTGGCATTTTACACTACTGTAAGTAGGCTATGAGAGCTGCCACAGTAGCAGGGTTAAATGAAAACATGCCAAGCTGTGTTTAAACAGGATGGCAGCCTCTCATCTAGAAGAAATGTGGTGCAGGTTATTGCAAGTTCCAAGTTATTAATGAAGGAGCAGCCACAGAATGTAATTCGTGTTTGGTTTTGGGAGGGAAGAGTGAGAGCAAGAGTACCAGCAAGGCAAAGAGATGGCAAAGGGTTCCTCTTGTGTGGTTAGACATAGAAGACAATTAAGAAAAAAAGTATAGACACAGAATTAGAAAGTGAATGAATACTTCATGCTCAAAAATACTTTCCTGACTTCTGACAGCAAGAACCTCCTGGACAATTGCCTTCTGTGTTGCACCGTGTGACTTCCCCTGAATGATTCCATGCATGATATTCACACTGACGGCCACTAATACTAAAATCCCTTCTAATCACAGGGAAACAGGATTTAGCACTTTTATAGTTTTTATTAAAATAATCACTTTTATATTTTTTTTCCTTACTTAAACTGTAGCGGTTTTATTGGTGGGTTTACTCAGAGATTAAGTTCTGTATCCATCATAAAACTGATTTTCTCAGCTTTGCTGAAGAGGCTCACATTACTCCTGGGCTTAGAGCTCATATTGCTCTTATTGGCCTGCAGCTCATTTTAATATGAAGTTACAGCTCCTTGCAAAGTAATACTTTTCACCACTTCAGTGGTGAAAACAGCCTGCAGAGATTTTAACATTTCCTTTTCTGTGGGCAGTTAGGAGTCATTAGTGCTGAAAGATCTTGACAGAGCCTGCAGAGTTAAAGATTTTGTGAATAAAAATTAATATGATCACAGGATAGTGCAGGTCAGAAGGGGCCTCAGGAAGTCTCTGGCACAGAGCAGAGTGAGCTGTGAGATCAGAGTAGGTCACTCAAAACTTCACCCAGTCAGGTCTCCAAAACTTCCAAGGATGGAGGCTCCACAGCCTCTCTGGGAAACTGTTCCACTAGTAATCCATGGTGGAAATCTCATTTCTCTTAGGAAAATATAATGTGGTAAGATTTTTAATAATCAAGGAAATGCAGAATTAAAACAGAGTAAAGCAGCTCTTGTAGAGTAACCAGAATATAGGTAGAAATTAGAAATATTATCTTTTGTTTACAGCATCGTGGCTGCCGGAGATCTGGGTGAGGAACTGAAGCTCGTTTAGATGGCAGCTTTGCAAATGTGAGAAGAGAGTTTCTGTCTCGAGAATATGGATACAAATCCTAGTGGTTTATACAAGGATGTTTTTTTCCTAGCTCTTTTTGCCATGTTTATTCCTCTAGCTCAGCTGAAATGATGTTTTCCATAAATAATCTTGGTATCAGAAAGGAAGTTTTTCCCGTGAGAACAATCAATCACTTTCCCATGAAAGGTTGGACCAGATGACATTTGGAGTCATCTGTTCATCTGTGAGCCTTTTTAGTTTGGTAAATGTAATAAACACACCCCTCCCCAAATAAGACATATAACCAAAGCAGGTCAGCTAATCTGGGATACTGCAAGGAGTGAAACAGGTGGGAGAATAACACAGTATCTGACAAGAAAGTTAGGGTTTTAATACTGCATTTTAATTTTATCATATACTAAAAAAATTGGGGAGTTATTAGACTGCTACTGACAAATATTTTTAGGGAATGGGATGATAATTGAGAAGGGAAAAGCTCTTGCATTGGCTATTTCATAGCAGTCAGTTGATATGAGAAAAACTCAATTTCCAGTCACCCTGGTGGAGCTTTTCCCAGGTCACTTTTGAGGTTCATTTATAGCAGAGCTTGGTACTCAGCATATATTCATAATTTCATTACAATTATCAATTGATTTTTTATAAAATGTTACCAACCAAGTAGCTGAGAACCTAAACCTGCAGTGTTATGTCAATCTGACTGCTGCTTACCTGGAGGAGCAGCCTCTTTATCTGAAAGGGGTCAACTCATGGAAAGGGTGTTTAGTGTGGCAAGGCCATGCTAAAGGTAAAATTGCTTTATTATGTTGAAGATTAATCACCATAGAAATCTGAGTGAAACTAATCTCTAATTCTGTGTTGGCAACATTACAGAATTTTAGTCTTATCACTTATCTGTAGGGAATTATAACAAAGAATTACAAACTGTAAAATAGAATTAAGGCTAAATCCCCAAATTAGGAGGCTGTTCTGCTGCATCTGCTAAATGCAAATGAATTGGATAGCTGGACTTATTCTCCTTAGGAAATTAATTTTATGATAAAATGAAGGGGAAATGTGCAAACTTACTAATAGAAGCTTGAAAATTGACAGTTTGAGGAGATGGAAGCCCCTGAATCTCAGTACTTTTCATAGCTGCCTGCTTAAAAGCCATTGACTTATGCAAAGCAACAAATTTTTGATTAAGGAAAAGAATATCAGGCCCTCACAGTGATTGATTTCCTTTTCTGGTTTCCTTATGAGTTGTGAGAATTTGTCATCAAAATGAGGAATTGTGTCTATTAGAGCTCCACATGGGGAAAATGTGATGGAAGAGGTGAGGTGGCAGCTGTGTGTGCTGTAAATGCAGTTACACTGATCTGCTTCTGATGGGTGTGAGTGCAAATATCCAGGGCTGCTGTAATGCAAAATGGGTATTTATAGGGCTGGAAAAATAGAAATGGGTTGTATGTGGGTTGTAATACTGCTTTCAAGGAAATGTCTTTTGAAAATTGTCAAGATGTAGCACTCCCAGAATCAAGCTTTAGTTTTCAGGATTTATACAGTTATCTGAATTCCAGTAGAAGTGAATTGGCAGTGACCAAAGCTCCAAGGCAGTATAAAGTCTTTGATGGTTTTGATAATTTCACTCTCAATGCCTGAGGCTGCAGTACAACCAGTTTAACAGAGTGTTTAATCTGTGACAAAGTAATGCTGAAAATTTGACAGAACTGATGAGGTCATTTCTAATACAATGAATTACACTTCATGTTGTCTTTTGGATTTTCACATACAAATACTGCCTCAAAAACACATCGAGAGTATCTTGGGCAGATCATGATCAGCTACCAACACCTACAGCAAACTAAAGAAGACTTGGTGGTTCCAATGTTAAGTCTGTCATATTATCTTGTAGTTTTAATTACTCTTGCATTTCCAAATGCCATCGCTTTAAGGAAAAAGCTAACTTTGGAAGCTGAAGCTGTATTTGAGTTAAAAGTTGGTTGTTGCCTGAATATCAGGGAGATGCCCTTACCTTGTCCTTTCTGAATTGGTCTTTGATTCTTTAAACTATACTGCATTCTGAAAGATTCCAGAAAGCTTGTTGCTTCTGAAAACTGAATTAAGATTTTTCTATTATGTTTTAAAATGTTTTGACTGAGTCTTCTCTCTTCCTCCTTCATTTTAGATACAATATATTACACAAGGCTGGAGGATATTCCAGATTCATTCATTCTTCATTAGAGCTTTTCTGTTGCCTGTCAAACCTGTGGCAATCAATTATTTTGCTTTATAGATTAATTATAACTATAATGATTTAGTAGATACTGAGTGGAACCTCTGACACTAACTCAGGTAGAAATGGCTGTAAAATAGGGACATGATATTCAACAGGTGCTGGAGGTGCAAGCCAAGGGTTAGGACAAAGCTATTCAATTCTTCTCTCTTATCAGTCCACCCTCACTTCTGTGTAACTCCTCTTTCTCTAGTTTTTATAGGTACTTCTGAATTGATTTAAACCTGTTTAGAAATGGCAATTTGCTCATCTGATTTAATTGAATGCCATTAATGAAACTGCATTTGCCAAGCAGCTTGGCACTAACACCCTCCATGTGCAGTTGGAAACGCTCTTTAGTCACACAGCAGTGATTGTCAGCAGATGGAAGTGAGCTGGCTTGTGTTAAAATTTTTGTGGTCTAGTGCAGTGAAAGTAGAGCATGCTTACAATAACCAATCACAACTTGTTGATTATGTACTACAGTTTCTCAGATTAATTGTTGGAGGTTTGTTATTTTTCAAATTTGTAGTTGAACTTTGCATGATTTGCAGTCTAGTTAGAGCAAATGAGATTAAAAGAAGACACAGTGCAGTGTTGTGTTGTAGTGGCTTTGCAGATTAATCAATACACTCAAGAAGACAAAAAACATATGTGTTTTTTTTTTCTTAAAGTACTATACTCATGAATTTTGCATGACTGTGGAATCCAGGAGCCAGCATATAAAGAAGCAGCTAGGTTTGCTAAATATGACTACTGAATGCTGATTCAAACCTCAGACTGCATTTCTGCCTGCTATTAATATCCTTGTCACTGTTGTTATCATCTTCCTTTTCTTCTATCCACTTTAGCTATTTCTGGGTAAGTAGGTGGATGGGAATTCTTTTGCCACAGTAAAACTGAGCTGGAGAATAAGAGAAACAGATCAAGATTGCTGAAGTTGTTGTGTATCTGCTGGCAAACATGCAAAATACTTGCTGTTAGACTTGGGTGGTTGGCAAGCTCACAGACATAACCCCCAAACTCTCTGATTTATGTGGGAACAAAATCCAGCCAGTGGTCAGGGCGTTCCCCTTAGGGAATATTTGCCTGTCTTCCTCAGAAGTGTGCAGGGAATAAAAGATGTGCTGAGGGGAGGGGATGATGATTCCACAGGCACCCGTGTGATCCACAGTTTCCAGCTCCCAGGTTTGGGGCTGTGTGGGTTTAAGCCTGTTGGGGGTGACAGAAAAGGCTTTCAGATTAAATCCCAGCATATCCTTGCAGGAATTTCACACAGCTTGTGCCAGGCTGTCACTGGCTCAGCAAGTGACCTGAGGCAAGTCAGGCAGCTTTTGTGGATCAGCTCCCAAGTTACATCATGTCTGACTGGGGAGGAAAGGGGAGGAAACAGCTGTTCCAGGTTCTGTTGTGCTACTGACCACATTTACCAAATATCTCTGCTGGCTTGGTAAAGAGAGTGAAGTTCCCTTCTTTATTTCTAAAGGGAGATCCTAGCAAACCAAACAAGCACAGGGAAACAGTCCTTCTCTAGGGGAATCCATGATAAATCATCAGGAGCAGAAGTGGCAGGCCTTTCTCTCTAAAACATCAGAGAAAGAAATATCATCTGGTGTGCCCTGTCTTCTCATGCATAATCCAGCTTTTAAAAATGGGAGAGGAACTGGATGTTTCATTCTGTTCTTTAATTTAAGCCTCTATCTTTGGCTCCTTAAGACATTTTTTTTTATTATTATTAATATTCTGTCACGCTCTGTTACCCTGGAAGAGTTGGCAACTTCAAGCATGTTCTTAACATTTCTTTGTATTTTTCTCTATTTTTTTTTCCCCAGGGCTTGTGTTATCTTGGGCGTCATATTCCTCCTGTCATCTATATGTATTGTGATCAAAGCCATCCACGATCTTGCGAAGAGGGTGCTTCCAGAAGTGGTAAGGTGATTCCTGTTCTTTTCAATGTTCTCTTTGTTCTCTGCCCTGGCATTGGGACTGAGAAATGCCAGTGTCCCCTTTCAACAACCCCACTGAACTCTGTGAAGCTCTAGCTTTTCCTGCCTGGCTGCACATTACTGGCCCTGGTCTTCCAGCAGCATTTTTTTACTTATGTGATGGAGTCTATTCTACTTCTGGAGTTTAATTATGGGTTTTTATAGGTTTGACCCCAAATCTCTCTTAGTGTAACCACTTAAAACTTTTACACAAGACTGTGGGAGTTCACTTACAGAGAGGAGACCTCTCTGGGCTTAATGAATGTACTAGAAATTTATGAGAAGAACGTTTCCACAGTTTACTACTCCAATGGCTTCAGTATTTTCAGTGTGGAAAAGATTGTATTTTTGGATGATATTTTAATGTCTTCCAGCTCTTGCCTCCAACTCCAGAGCCATGTTATGTGTAGCAGAGATGAAACAGGTGAGGGGAGCATGCTGGGTGAAAGAGCTGGCTTTTAGACTGACTCACCACGGAGCATCACAAAGGGCTTCTCCCCTGCTCTCTGCTTTCTTTTGGCTGTGAAAGCAGCCCCTACCTGCCCTGCAGAGCAGCTCTCCCCAGCGGCCTTTCTCTCAGCTCTGCTCTGGCCTGTCCTGCCTGCTTCCTTTCAGTACTGCCTATTAACTTCTACTCATCTTAACAAGCTGCTCACTGGGAAAAACATTTGGCAGGGGTTCCGCTCCCACAAGACTCCTCCTAATGTGCTCAAACAAAATGAGGCTTCACAGCCTCACAGGCTCAGAGCCTTGTCCTCAGCCTTCGTGAAGTTTGGTCTGGTTGTGTGCTCAGCCTTTCACATCGAGCATTCACCCTGCCAAGTGCCATTCTCAACACAGCACCACACAGAAACCAAAACTCCTTCCTTTCGACCAGGAGATGGAGGCAGAGCTGGAAAATAAGAAAGCCAAAACGGAATTCCATCTGATACCCACTGTTAGCAGATGGCCTATTGGGTCCTGTGTTCTCATGGAAACTTGCAAGAAGCTGGGCAATTCCAGAAGCTGATTTGCAGTAGTTTATTGAAATCTGGCTGGAGATGAGTAGCCCGTGAGTTAGCACGTTACTGAATCACGGCCAGGTGCTTTGTTTGGCTGCAGGTGATTCGTGTTCTCTTTGCATTTTGCTTGCCCTCTTTTCCAAACCTCATCCTTTCCTGCCTCCTCAGCTTTGCCAGCATTACAGCACATGGAGTTCACCAGCCTGGTTCTGTCAAAACGATCTGGGTTAGCTTAAACACTTTCAGTGGCTGGTTCTTAAACACGACCAAAACATTTTGACAGAACTGGGTCGGGGGGTGAGCATGGGGCATGTGCCAGTGAGGCTGGAGAGGAGGCAGGTAAGGGTGAGAGGAAACCCTGCTGGGATGGTCAACTTCTTAACTTGTCTGTACCCAAACAGTGCAAACTGGCTAAACCTCTGTTTAGTGAGAAAACGAAATATGTAGTCCTGACTCAGTGAAGGAGAAGGGAAAAGGGAGGATACAGCCATATTTAAAGCACTCATTTTGGTGAATTTCTGGTAGTGTATATCAGATTAACTTTGATATCTCAGTCTAATTCATTGTGGGCAAATACTCTCTAATAATTCCATCAGTAGGAACAAAAATTTAAAAGTTGCTTCATCTATATCTCACTCTTTCATCATTACAAGTTCTGTCTTCAGGAGCGGGCTCTATTTCTGACATGGAGAGAAATGTCTCGTATTTGGATTGTGAACATTTTTTATGATTTGCAGGCATATTGACTTCCTCATTTTTAATGTCTCTAAATGCAAAAATACGAAAAAAAAAAAAAAAGGTGTCAGAAAGGCATCCCTGAAGAGAAGAACCCATTACATTTTCAGTGTCCTGCAAGAACGATTTATACAGATCCCTTTTGCCACAGATTGCCTTGGATTCAGTTTCCTGTGCTAAATCTGTGTCAAGTAGGTAGATTTTAGAGTACATACTGCTTACATTTGACACAGTATCAAGGTACTGATGGAAAGCCTTCCTCCCGTGGCTATCCTCACTCATTTGGGCACTCAAGTACTACCAGCACTTTGAAGGATGTTATCTGGCAAGGCACGGGCTGTGGATGACTGGTGGCAGGGTAAAAGCCACATGCACACACCTGAAGCATTTTCACACCTGCCAATTCTGCCTGGAATGCAGGCTGGAGCATGGGATGAAAAGAGGTGGTATTTTTGTTCAGTGTGTCTTAAGTGGCATGGCAAGGATTTTAATTTCAAAGCCTTTCAGTACATCTCCCTGTGGGAAACTGATTCTGTGAGGGTTGTGTGACTGGCGAAATATCTCTGTGCAAACTCAGAATAACAGTGAAAAATAGGAAGGCTCAGAGGACAGCACCACTGCTGCAAGCCACAGCCAGTGAGGTATAATGCCAACATAAAAAATAACTGGGGGAAGAGGATGTTGTTGAATAGAAACCTTTCCAGTTGCCCTAGCTGTACCTGACTGTGAGGCTGATTTTCAGGTTGCTCCTTGCTCTCTTAGCTGCTCTAAACAGAAATAATTGTTCTTCCCAGTTGTTTGGGTCTTTGTTGGTGGATTGTGCTCCCAGCAAAGCTGCACTTGCCCAGGCCATATCATCAGCATCTGAGCAGAGGGAAAATCTGCTCAAATTTCATCAGTGGGAGGCAGAAGTTTCTGCCTCTGCTCCTTTACCCACAGTGCTGTCTTCTACTTCACCACTGATGAACAAATTGCTAGTGATACTAATCTCTGTAGTATCTTACCATGTAATTTGGCTTTAATGCATGGATATAGATCTGGAAAAATAACAGAACTATGTTTTCTGTCAATAGTTTTCTGCCTAGCAGTGAAGTAACCAGTTCTGCATCAAAATAGTGACTTGAAATATGTTCTGGTGGCGTTATCTGTGTTACTGGGATATGACATTAACTTGCTACTCCGAGACCAGGGGATTATCCTCGTGGTGTGAGCAAGAACAGAACATTAAGACCAAGAAAAGGTACTGTGATCCACTGGTGTCCCAAACTGGTATAAAACCAGGGTGTAGAGCTCAGCACTAGGTTAAGAGGATCTGAGCCTCAACAGAAGTTTCACATGTGAGTCAGAGTCGCATGATTCTTTTTTTTTTTTTTTTTTTGTACAGTTTACATCCTTATTGCTCTTCATTGCAGCAAAGGTCATTTAAGATGTGGGTAATTTTGAAAGTGTCCTGTGAAATTTTAACTGTGTGACTTCAGTCTTAAGGGAGATAATGTGGCAAAAACCCCACTGGAAAATGTTGCTCTTGAACACAAAGTTGGTACTGTCAGCCCTGGAAATGGAGATGGTTTGGAATACACAGCTCTAAGTGGGGGATTCAAGATGAACCTAATGATAATAATAATGCTAAGCAGCGTGACTGACTGACTGCATTGTTCTCAGAGCTATAAAGTCTCTTTTCATGTCTTGATTTCTGGTAAACTTCAGGAACTCTGTAATAATTTCTCTTAAGTTCATTTTAAATTACAGAAGTTTTGGAGAAAATAGTATGATATGGACAAGTTTAATTTTAGAAATTAAACAGACTGGGTAATCTGCTTGCTAATTGTAAAAAACTAGGACTAAAATCCTAAAAGCAGAGTCAGTAACTTCTGAATAATTCTGGATCAGTTGTAAGAAGTTCACTGTATTTCTTGTTGCATATGAGTTACAGTGGTTATGTATCTGTCAGTTTTTAATATGTACATAGCAAAAAAAAAATCTTGCAAAGATTTTATGAATTTTTTGATGTAGAGATTGTTCTGTTGTCCTTCAAGTGAATCTTGAAAGAGTTGCTTTCATGAAAATACTAGCAATAAGATAAAATATAAAAATCACATGATTAAGAAATAATTAGAAGTACTTTACCAAATGTCTTGAACAGATATTCTTTTACTTACGGGGACACTTAGGAGTCTTTGGTATTGCTGTCATTTCACGTGGCGCTTTCAGGTGCAGGTCTGGCAATCCTCAGCAGGATTCAGAGGACCAGGGAGAGAATGACAGGTTTACTGCACATTAATGGCATTTCCAGCTTGACTTCCCCATTCTGTAAAGGATTTCAATGTCCACAGATTCTTGTTAGACTGCAGAGTGGTGCTGCTCAGTTTACAGGGCAGGAGCTCATGGTTAGCTCAGCCAGGCATTTTCCAGTAAGCCATCTGAATTCTCTTTTATTCCATGCTGGATGTAATTTTGTCGGAACCCTGTGAATGACAGCGCTCCTGATCTGCACTGGCAGAGGACAGAGGACAATTAGAGCTCCTGACTTTCTGTATTTCTTATTATTGCTTCTGCCTCCCTTTTCTGCTCCTTGATTGTTTTACCTCTTGCTGTGTCCCAAGTAAAAAGAAACAATAGGTAGCGTTATGTCTCGACGCAAGCTTTCAGCACAGGCAGTGATTCTGTAATCCTTTTGAATGCCTGGAAACCTTGGGAAGCACAGAAACTGTATTTCTCCTTTTGGTTCCTCAGCTTGATATGCTAAGGATTGTGGTTAACCTTGGCATGGCCTGTAAGGTAGGATGTGAATGACTAGGTGGATTAATTAGTTTAAAACAACTTGGATGAGTTTAATGATAAGCGTTTGTCTGGAATTTTGACTTTGGTAGTGTATGTTTCCTACGTGCAACAGCAACCGTGGCCCTACTGGCCAAAAAGGCCCAAATCTGGTCATCAGTGAGTTTTGTCATGTCTTTCTTTTTAATCTTATCTCCATCTTTGGAGGATTTAACCAAGGAAGCCTGGAGAGCCCACAGAATTCAAAGGATAAAGGGTCACCAGGGCTTTATGCAGCATGTTAATTTATGCAAATTACTGTTTAGCACTGAATTGTTGTTTTCAGAGAACTTTAACTGTAGATTTCATTTCCTGCTGTTAGCAGCAAATCCAGAAATTGTCATTATTAGGTAAACTTGGGGTTTTCCCTTTGCGCAGGACTTTATATTTATACTATAATTAAAAAGAAGTCTGCCCTGAAAAATGATATTCTGTGTCAGGAGAGTTGGCCAGACAATTAATTATACACTTACTATATAATTCCGTATCTGTATTAATTATACATCTCTTAACTGGGGGGAAAAAATCATTTTCAAGTAACTGGGATATGTATCAATCCTCAGTGTTCAAACCTCAATCCCTTGTGCCAATGTTTTTGGTATTTGTGATGTAGAGCAGTGTTCTCCTACAATGATCCCTAGAATGACGTGTGCTTTGAAATTAATTATTTAATGGAGTCATGAATTTCAGGGTTGACATTAAGGAAGGTGTAGGAGAAATATTGCAGCTGAAGGGATCTGTTTGTCCAAGAGGGCTGGAAAATGCCAGTATTGAATATGTGCAGTGAGAAGAGGAATGGATCCTTTTTTTCTCCCACATTTTTGAGGATTTTTACATTACTTTTTGTGAGCATTAAAAAATGTATGATGGGTCTCTGATTCTTGGAGAGAGGGGTAACTGAGGAGAATATAGAGCTTTCATGTCACTTCCAGAGGGGATTTGTCTGCCATGTAACCTCACCTTGGATTTGTAGAGATGCTTCATTTTCCTTTGGAGGCAAATTTGGGTGTGGGAGCAGAGACAATTTCTGCCTGCGCCAACACGTACGCGCCAGTCGCTTTATTGAGCTGTGACCTCCATTCTCACTTGCCTGAAAACGTTCTTAATTAAAGCTTCCTCATTTTGAGAGTTTCGAGGCGTGATGGCATTTTCCACTTGCCTTGGAGCACGTTGGTTTGGAAGGAAATCTTGCTGTTTCTCTCCTACTCTTGTATCTCTATAATGCTTCGGTTTTTGGGTAAGATTCCTGTACAGGAGCTGTCCAGAGCCCAACCCTGCCCCCAGCCCTTCCCAGGATCTTTCAATGACCCTACCAAACACAAAAAAATACATGGAAAGATTACAAAACCCAAAGAGAACAAGTTTCATACGGGAGAGAGAAATGTGCCATTAACGTGTGGGAATGTTACAGCTGCAAATCCCAGTTCTTTCTGTGGTTTTGTCCTGTTTTTTATATAGCTGGGAATTTTTTATTTACCTGGGAATATTTATTCTGTATGGGTCTCCTTCATGACATGCTGCAGTTCTTATTTCAATTTCATATCATTGATCCCTAAGGAAATATTTTTCACCAACCAGATCGTTCACTTTTTGTTCTCCCTCCCTCTCTTTTATTTTTTTTTTCCTTTGTTCCAGCACTTGCTGAAAATGTTGGATGAAGCAGGCCAGCTGCTCTTCTTTCTGGAGTGTTTGGAATTAAAATTTCTGATAATTTTTAGCTTTTGTTCAATATACCTGAATTAAAAAGCTAATCAGTAATTGACATTTGGAAGAGAAGGTCTTCATTTTTGTTTACCCTTCAGGTTAATTTAAATGAATATTTCTCAGATCATGTACTTTAAGCTGGGTTTTGTTCCTACAATGGTGAGTGTTGTACCTAAAATCTTCTTGGGCTCAGAAGTAATTTGCTGAGGTTCCCTTTCCCCTAGCTATGAAATTCAGAATATTTCCCTTATTGTTACTTTCAGCATTTGTTCTCCGACCTGTGTTAGCCATAATAGGATAATTCCCAGTAGGGGAAGGAATTACCATTCCTTTATTGATGTTTCAGAGAGCAATATCCACAGCCAGTGCAGTCCCTGAGGATTAGGTACACTCACATTTCACTACAAATAAGAAGGAATAGTGATTTTGCATACTGTTGATGACATCATGCTTGGATTTTTGCGTGAATTTTAGTGATTTTTGTCATTTTATTAATATATCGAGAAAGGAATCGAAAAATCCTTGAGTGTAGGTTCTGAGCATTGTTTTGTGTTTGCTTTTGCTGCTGTTAGTGCTTGCCATCTCTGTGATAAAAACCCCTTCATCATTTGCCCCTTTACCTTCATCCCGTCAATTATACTAGATATTCTTGGGTCGTACAAATATAATTTAGAAGTGAATGATGTGCTTTATTTTGACCGTCGCCACGAGGCGTTTGCAGACCTTTTCTTGTTCCTTAAAGAAGGCTCAAAAAATCCCAACCCAACCACGCTGAGCAAGACTGTTTTAATTTCACCTGGGGTTGTAAATCAATATCCATTTACTATTCGGTTTCTGCTTGCATTTCCCTGGGTAATCGTATAACACGTGTAATGTCAATGCAGTCTGGCGTTTGTCCTCATTACTATGGCAAAGGACACTTTTTTTTGCAGGAGTAAGCAAGCATCATGCCGTATTTGTGACATTTCCTGCAGAACAAAGAAGGAAAGGTGTGATCAGTTTGTGTGTGAAGGACGTGCAGCCCATCTCACACGGTGCCTCCAATGCTTTTACAAATGAAAAATTGAGCCATATGTTATTCTCTCTTATGTTATTGATTATAGCTGGAAAAGGAGGGTAGGGGGTGGCACAGCGCAGCTTTGTGGGTTCTAATTGGTTTATTGGTTTAACAGTTTAAAATAAATACATCATAAACATATTCAGCAATGTCAGCAGCTGAATTACGGGCTGGTAGCAGCATAACAAATAACACTTATGATTATACACACATATGTCCCTATACACGTTTCCCTATATATTTCTAAACCTCATATATAATTTATTGCTTGCCATTTCAAATCAAAGTGTCATATACATAAATTATACATTAGAATCCTGCTTTATAATTGTTATTTCTATGTATGGCTTGGAGTTTGGCCCAAAATACATGTGCCTCTTGCAGGTTGTTGAGAATGTTGTGGATCTTTGAATGGAAGAGTAAGCCAGGGTTAGGGCAAATGGATCAGCTACACATTGTTCCTTGCTCAGGTGGAAAGCCTCATTTCCAGATTTTACCACATGGTGATGAGAAAGAAAAGCTGTTGGCTGCTCCCCCCTTGGTGGGTGATGTGGAATGCATTGCTGCTCTCGGCTCCCTGCTCATCGGGAAAATCAGTCTCGCTCTTCTGAGGGTGGACAAATCCAATTTTAATTTATGTTCCGTAACTTTGGTGTTAATGGGGATGAATTCTGGGAGAACGGGAAGCCTGACTGATTTATTAGTTAAGTAGACCCTTTGCAGGAGTCCTAAGGTCACCTAAGAGAGTTCTCTGCAGCCCCCAGTCCCTGGGTTCCTGGCCCCTGTGCCTTGCCATGGCATTCAGCACACCCTGTCTTTGTTATCTGTTGCTTGAAAAAGCATTCTGTGCTGTGGAATTGCTCTGTCACACCAAAGACAAGTTTAAACATTCATAAGACTTTTTTTTTTTTTCTTTTTGGTACTAAAATAGATCTTTGTATCTCCATGTGAAGAGACTGTCTCCTGCTTGAGTCAGAGACTGGGCTGTTGGTTTGTTTTCTGACAGCGAAGTGCAATGAGAACTCGTCCCTTTTGAAGTTTGCTAGTCAGAGAGACCCTCTGGCTTCCCAGGAGCTCCCTTTAGACTGATTACATAAACTATTTATTCCTTGGGAGAAAGCGTGACAGAGATTTGGACTTTTTGTGGGTTTTTTAAAATGTTTGTATTAGAAACATCTCTGTTGCTCTCTCTATAGTAACACAATCCTTCAGGAGAGGAAGAGGGAGTCCTTTTTGACTGAGTGACATGCTCTGCAGAGGGGCTTTTAGTGATCCCAGTGTGCCCAGATGAGCTGGCAGCTGCTGGAGGAGCGGGAGGCTGTGGGAAGCGTGTGAAGGTAGGGCTGGGAGCAGGGTGGGAGCAGAACCCAGCAGGTGCTGGGAGGTCACCAATCACCTGGACTGGAGAAGGGTCATTGCTGGGATCCAGGGGACAGATGGTGAGTTGCAGAGATGGGCAAAATTAATATTTAACAACACAAACTCAGCTCCGTTTGGGCCAGCCATGACTTCGCTCCTGCCAACACCATCTGTAGCATTCCAGAAACACATCCCTACCTCAGCCAAGAGCAGCCAGGCTCAGCAGAGGAGAGGCAAAACACTGTGAGACGCCAGGTTCGCTGGAAAGGGAAAAAATGGCATGAAAAAGGCAGCACCAGTAATTCCCAGCTCCTGCAGGAGCGGGGAGGGGCTTTTGGCTGGTTCACAGAGGAGAGGGCAGAGGAGAGGAAGGAAGCCTGCAGCTGCTGGGGTGGGAGAAGGAGCTTGTGCTGGGATTGCAGTAGAATGAGTGACCAAGGTAGGATGGAGCTTCCTCCCATAGCAGTGAATATCTTTTGACTGCCCACTGTACAGAGCAGGTGAAATGAGAACATTTTTACATCTCAGAGGTGGAAGGACTGTAATTAAAGGAGAGTGGGCAGAGAGGAGCTGGTAGAAATAATCTATGAAATCAAGGCAAAGTTTAGGGTCAGAATTAGCAATATGCATTCTAGGGAAAGATTAGGAACACAAATCAGTTGTAACTTAGTTACTAGGCTGAGAATTGGGTTGAAATATTTCTACCTAATAAGCCAAGCACTGAAGAATCCGTTGTGAGATTTAAAATTTTTTTTTACTTCCTAAGATAGATTCAGGAAGAGATCAAAGTTGCAACATAAAACCCAACAAACTTCTTAAGCCATGATATTACAGCTGCTTTTGGTGAAATCCTTGAAAGCAGGGACAGAACTGTTGTGACAGTTTTGCAGCCCCTCTTCTCAGCTGCACAGCTGGGGACAATGCATTCGGATAAAGTGGAGGGAAGCTGCCTGCTGACTTCTATTATTCCTTTCTTAGGAATGGTAAAAGAAGAAAAGATTTTATTCCTAGGAAAGCTTTCTTCTGGGAAAGAAAGCATAAAACCACAGTATAAAACCTGGCATAAAATAAATATTAAGTAAGGACACTGTAGCTATTAAAGTGCTGTGTGGTGAGAAGGCAGCTCAGGATGGGCACCTTGCTTTATGTGCAGTGCTGGTCCATACATGAAGCCATCTAATCAGATATAGGTGTCCTTTAATTAAGGCCTCACATAAAGTGTAGTAGCACTGAGGGAACACGACGCAAAGAAATGAAAAACCTTTATTTACCACACCGGCTTGCCTTTATCGTATGGAAATGATCAGAATTTAAATTTTTCTCATCTCCCACAATTTGCTGCTGCTTTAATTAAAACAGCACCGAGGGCTCGTCGGGCGATGCTGGCTGGATGTGCCCCGTGCTCCCAATGCCTGTCAGATGGGGAGGCAGGGGGCATCCGCAGGGACATGCTGCCAGATGGCCCGCCTTAGTTTATTCCTTTAGGTCTCCATTCCGGCTTTGCTTTGCTTTCCTCCGGCTCTCCAAAGGATGGGTTCGTTTCATGGGAGTCCTTTCACAGCCGCGGGGTGACGCCTTTAACCCTCCGGAGCCCGCAGCGCTGCAGCCTTTGGCACTCGCGTGTCCCAGGGCCTGAGACTTGGCCCACGGCATCCCTCCCTCGGCTAATTCACGGAATTCTGAACCAATTCCAGCTCCTTGGCAGCAAACACAGCGCCGAGGCAATGTTCCGAGCTGTTTCTCTTCTCTTCCATCCTCACCTGCTCGGGATACAGTCCCCGCTGCTGGGCATCGCCGCTTGGGGCTGATCTGTGACACCCCCAAAACCTTCTTGGTGGCAACAAATAGCCTCACTCTTCTTCTTCCAGCCCTGGCGTGCCCGCACACCCAGGAAGCACAGAGAAATACTGGGAAAAGAGAGTTTAAAGGATTTTTTCCCTCTCGGCTTTGGTTCGTGCGGGATCTGCCGCCTCCCGGCGGCTCCTGCGAGGAGCTGCGCACAGCGGGAGCCGCTGAGTCTGGGCGTTGTTTGGGGACAAAGCCGGGAATTTGGAGAAAAAACCTCCCGAAAACCTGCTCGGCACAGCCTAAATAATCTGCATTCACAGCAGGGTTTTGAAAATGTTCTTCTCTTTCTTGCGTCCACAGTGGTAACAAAGGAACTTTATTTGTAGGCTCTTCTGCTTTATCGGGGGTTGTTGGATTAGTACCGGCAAAAAAAATGAGCTGGTCGTGTGTGATTCGGTGAAAAAAACAAACAAAACCGGCAAACTTAGCAACGATTTCTAGATCCTGAATATGTATCCTTTATAAAAAGCCTGTTCAGCAATTCATGACTTCATTGAGAAATGATAAATTCACATTTATGTCATTCTTGGGTCCCAGCAGAGTAGCTAGGCTCATGTTGATTGTGAGTGTATAGCGGAACAAGTAGCAAGATGCATTTCCACATACTGTGATTTTAGTGACTTGTGCAGGAAAAACCCTGAATTCACCCCAAAAATTTGTGGCACGTCATGACAAGAAATAAAACCAAAGAAAAAGCTCTAAATAAAGTTAAAACCAAAGAAAAAGCTCTAAATAAAGTGCCATGAAGAAGATGAAACCTGATGTGAAAGCACAGGGAATAAGGCATAGCATTTTCAGGATTCTGAATCAATAACTGGAATTTTGACCATCTCTACAAATAATTTTCAAAATATCTTGTATTTTGATCCATAGATTATTTTTTCCCAAACCATGTCGATTTGTAATGGTTTTCCAGTGCTTCCATAAGGATTTTACAGGTGTAGAAAAGCTGCATTTTGTCTTCCTAAAGCTGACAGTGACACAACTGCCAGTAGCAAAGTGGGACACGAGAGAAGTGGTGGTGGAGCACAGCATTCTACTTCAGATTATTCTGAAGCCTTATGCTGTGTATTAAACATTTGGTAAAATATTAGATGAAATTAGGTTAGATTAACCAATCAGAACTTGTTAGGCTATCAAAATGCGGACTGAAAATACACATTTTTGGGTAAGATGCCTCAAAATTAGAGGCACAGTTTTGACAAGGATCTCAAATTTTGAGTGTTTTTTGCCATGCTTGTCTAGACTTTTGAAGCTTTGTTGTAATTTCAGACCTTCTGAGGGCTCCCAGCTTTCCTTGTTGGACTGACAGCAACCAAATACTGCTACTTTTCCTTAGTCCTTCCCTAGCACTCGGAAATTGCTTGGATATTTCCCAGTTGTTCAGTTAAAATAGCTTTATGAAGGTTTTTTTCCTACCTTTACCCCGTACTTGGGTTCTGTGTTCTCATTGCTTCTATTTTACTCCCTTTCCCTCGGTGTGTTTTGTCTTAATATTGCTAATATTGTGCCAGGTCTGGAGAGAACGAGCTCATGATTGAGAGTGAGTAGAGGTAGACTTTCAAAATTATACGACGTACAAAATTGTATAAAAATAATGAATGATTTATTTAGGGATATGAGAACATTGTACCAGTAATCTAATTCCCAGTATCTTCCTAAGCAGCTTTCAAAAGCATTTTTTCGATTTCTTTGGGTTTCAAATTGCTGCTAAAATAATGAAAATGGATGGAGCTGGTGATGAATCATCAGGACAGTGTTTGGTACCGAGGGGACTTTTGCTGGAATGTTTTAATCAGGAGAAGGGTCCCAGTGGCACTGGCCCACTTAGACCTGCAGATACAAATTTAAAAAGAATTCTTGCTGTTTCCTTTATTTGTACTGGTGTTGCAACAGCTTAAATTAGAGCTTCTATCAAGAGTAATAACCGAATCTAACTCAAAGCTCTGTGGTTAGGTGCAGGCAGGCTGAGAGCCTTGGGTTTTTCTGCAGCCTGTGGGCTGAGGTACCTCGGGGGGAAGAAGGCACAAGGCTCCCTTTAGGAATTTATTGCAGCACAGGAGCACCCAGGAGTGTCCTCCTGTCCTCCCAGCCCCACCAAACACAAAGCAGTCAGCAGGAAGGGGTGGGGGGCTCCTGATGACCTTTAGAGAATGAGTGTTAACCAATAAATAATAACTTACCCTGCTTTGCCCTGCACTGACACACAGCTCTCTCCTGGGGGAGCCTGGGGAGCCCACGTTTCACCTGCAGATTAAGCAATGGGAACCTTTCTGGGAAATGGAAGTCCCTGAAAAAATCTGTTTTCTATGAAAGAGCTAAACCTTTCTTTGCACATCAGCATCAGAAGTTTTACGGATGTAGCTTGAACTAGACTTTTGAAAAAGGAAATGAGACAAAACCGAAGCAAGCCCAGAATCAGAAACAAAATTAAATGGTAATTTCTTACACTAGGAATCAATATTGGTCTGGTAAGCGGGATTCTATTTTCAAGCCTTCCTGCTGCCTGTGGGGACTTCATTAGAGCTGGCATTAGGCATTGGATGGCCTGGCAGTCTGCATTCAGCCCCACAGGTAAATATAACTCCTGACTCTGGGGAGACTGGGTCAATTCACAATTTGTTGATAGTTACTGTCAGCAGTTATGGCTGCAAAAGCAATTGCAGGTGACAGTACAAGCAAAATTAGCACCAGCTGTTGTGGAGGTCATAAGGTAGGAAATCTTGATCTCAGGTTGTGTTTCTCAGTAGCACAAATAATTGCACAGTAATTAGCACGGTTTGTCATTTAATAGGTGGGACATGACCAGAAGACGTACTAATGTCTGACATCTCTTTTTCCTTTTTTTTTTTTCCTTCCCCCAGGATGATTTTCTGTACAGCGTCTCTGTTCTAAGTGGAATCCTTTGCACTGTCTTGGCAGTAATCAAATTTATGCTGGGAAAGGTCCTTACAAGCAGAGCACTGATAACCGATGGTGAGTGTCACATTGGTCCTGCTGCTTTTATCGACTCTGAGGGACCCCAGCACGATGACAGCTGTGAAAGAGCAGTGAGATAAGGCAGCCACTGAGAAATGGGAAAAAACCCAAACCCAAGCCCTAGAACAGTCTGTGGTACCACTGGCCTCCAGCACTGATAGCTCGGCTGAAATGGGAACGTTTGGAGGAAGCCATGCAGGGAATGTGTGGATAGTAAGCAAAAATAAAGAGTTAGAGGCAGAGCAGAAAAGGGTTAGAGGTGCGTTAGCCAGAGGCTGGGCTGCAGCAGGGGGATATGAGACCAGTTTAGAAAGCTTTGGTTAAATCGCCTCCATCCTCACCGCCTGTGCCTGGTAAAATCCTGAACGTTTAAATGAAGCAAAGTCTGCTGCAGAAACCCCGCCTGCCTCCAGCAGGGATCATCACCACCATCACAGGCACCCCCTTTGGTGTCATTTGTCACCACAGGGCTTTCCCTGCCGCTCAGCAGAGCTGCTGGAGCCTGGCAGGTGTGAAACAAACCCCTGCCCTCCTCTGGCCCTGCCGGCCTTTGGCACAGGGTGGATCTCCTCCTCTGCACCCTGGGGACACCTCACTGCCACCACTGCCTCGGCACAGGCGGGCAGCACCTGGCTGCTTCTGGTTTGGAAGGGAGGTTTGAAATCCTGCTTTAAAAGTAGCTCCAGATATTGCTCTCACTGTCAGGGCTCGAGCTTCTGAATCCTCAGGAATCCCAGGGATCTGCCCTTCAAAGGGGTGAGGCCACAGTGAGGGCAGAAGTTTCACAGCCCCCTACAAATCTCTCCCAGTTTTTATCTGCCAGGGCTGTTTGAAATACTCTGTAAACAGATACTTTAGGGTGTTCATGATTCATGGGTCGTGGTATCTAAATTATTTTACTCTTTACTAAGGATTTCACTTTAAGGAAATTCAATTCTCAGCTTACTCTAGAGATACATAAAATTTGCTTTATTTTAAGCAAATTAAACGTAGTTATATTTTTTCTTGATGATGTGTGATAACACATATTATGAGTATCTCTATCATCCCACATACATAAACTCTTCATGAGTGTTTATTTTTTAAATGTGAAAGAAGCAAAAAAGGCATCAGAATAGCAGTGAGGGGGTTACAACTAAGCTACTGCCTCCCTGCATTTGGGATTCTCTCAGAGATCTTGCTCTTTCCAACGGGCTCTGCCACTCCAGACATTTTAAAACAAAAATATCTCCAACCTGCGAAAAGGATTCTGGAAAGGATGCTGGGAGCTGCAGCCCAGTGAGTTCTGGCTTCCTTCACTGCCAGGGTGGAAGTGGGACACCTTGACCATTTCAGGCAGGCAAATGATGAACCCTCCCTTTAAAAAAATGCAGCTTAATTTTGAAACAGAGCAGTTCATTCAGCCAAAATATTAACTGAAATTTCCTAAATAACTCCAGCTCTGAATTGTTCTCCTGTATGACAGAGAAATCTCTCTCCCCATAATTACATCCTCATGCTAATGATACTGCTACTGAGCTGGAGAATGCTCATTCTTTGATTAAAAAAATTAGGGGAAAAAAGTATACAATTACCTCAGCCTGGTTTTTATCTCTCTTCTCCCCTTTAGAACTACTTTAGAAAATGTAGGAGGCTGATCTTAACACGTGTGGTTAAATATCTGCTTTCACAAGATCTATTTATGTGTGTACTTGATTTATTAATGATCAGGAAGAGACAATGTGATTCAGCAGCTGAGGCAGATTTAGCAGTCCCTTGCATGTCTTTTTTTAGTGTTTTCTGTTTCCTGCTAATTTACCTCCTGTGATCCTTGGCTCCAGACCAACAAACTGTTTTGAGTAAAAGGAGCACAAATTTTTCTTCCTAAAAGATAGGTTTATTTTCAGAACAGCAAATTCCCTTTTATGCATGTCAACCTCTATTAACAATTATTTTTTAGACTAAATTTGTTTTAGACTAGGGCTTAACGGCAATACCTCCTTAAAGCCTAGATGTATGATTCCTAATGGGGATTCATGTGTCATTTGTGCAGTTTGTTCATAGCAAAACCTCTTGGCCTTTTGGATAATAAAAATAGCCATTTCCTGCCTTGAATTTTGTGACATCTCAGAGGACAACTCTGTGACAGTCAGTGATGTCAGCTGACTTTCCTGTAGGTTTTTAGCCACCTGTTTTTTCCTGTGCTGGCCTTACACTTAGAACTGTGTCTGCATTCATATCTGCAGCCATTACATGATTTCCTGCCACGTCAGCACAGAAAGGTTTGGCTGAATGAGACTCAGGAAAGGAAAACAATTCCCTTTGCAAGAACCTCTTAAATCATTTGCAACCATCAGCCAATAATGGCACAAAAATGTTTCATTCTTTTGCATATCGTGCTGATGGGTTCTGAATTAAGCTGGAGCAGGGGAAGTAGCACTGGTTTAAATTTCTGATTATTGATTTATACAATGTATTCTTTATATCTATTGACACAATAGACAACTTCAACACGTGTTAGCAGTATAAATGAATAAATAAAGACTGAAAGGTGTGGATCAAAGGAGACAGGAACAAGTGTCAGGTGTGTCATTGTTGGCAGTCCTGGGGAATTGCAAAAACCTGGCTAAGTCCTGTGAACAGCAGCTGGCTAGAGCTGACTCACCAAGCCACATAGAATATTTCAAGTTTGATATTTCATTTGTTATCTAGGCTAAATAGTGTATGGATCTACCAAATTAATGTATTCTCAGTGCAGTGCCTTCTTTTGTGTAGAACAACAGGGGTATCTTTTAGGTTATTGTGGAAAAAATAAGAAAAAGGGAATTTGGAGTTAAAAAGCAGAACATGAGGAATGACTTAAAAACCCCCAAATCAATAATTAATCAATCAGGAGTTGAATGAAAAAGGGCATTAATTTTTCCAAAAGCTCTGTGAGAATTTTGAAGGGACAGTCTTGGAGAAAAAGAGAAAGGGTTGGAAAAAAAAAAAAAAAGAATCTAAAAGGATGTTCATTAAAATTGTAAATAGTAGATAAGATGATATATCTAAAGTATAAATGGAAAACATTACTAGAATTATCCTGTATGTCTTCAGCAATGTTTACAGCTCTAAGCAGTAGTGCCAAACATGTAAATGAATATATGGAATGGGATAAAAACTCCAAGGGTGAGTCTTTGTCAGGTTACAGTGCAAACCATTTTCCTTTCCATGAGTTCCTACCGTTTGTCCTTTAATTATTTTTTCCCCCCTTCTAGGTTTCAACTCTCTTGTAGGTGGAATAATGGGATTTTCCATCCTTCTCAGTGCAGAAGTGTTCAAACACAATTCTTCTGTCTGGTACCTGGATGGCAGTATAGGAGTGCTGATTGGACTCACAATATCTGCCTATGGAATCAAGTGAGTACCTCCTGGGGCAGGCAGATGGGCTGGCTCTGAGAGGTAGGAGCCTTTAAGAGTTTAGGTAATTCCAGTGAAATCAATCCCTGGAATTTATTAGACTAGCAGCAAATACTGGAGCAGGGTGTGTGGAAAGGGTTATAAAAGGCTGTGTCCCCCACATCAGCCGGAAAGCAACCAGGATGTAAAAGGAAATCGGAATCATTTTAGATTATTTTATACCTGAAATACAATATCTGAAAAATAACCACAAATGATAGATAAAATCAGTCCTCCTTGCATTTATGGCACATTTCTGAGCGCTGCTTTGCCAAAGGAAGTCTGGATTGAAGGAAAGGTGCCCAAGTTTAAAGAAGGATCTTGCTGTTGATTTCTATCCCAGCCCTACCTTTGGCAATTTCTGAACTGAAGGTTCCTGCTCATATTTCAGATGCTGTTTCTCTTGAATTTTAAGATTTCTGTCTTGATTCACACCGGAAACAGAATGAAAAAATCAAATGAAGCCCTGCCATGCACTTCATTTTGGCAACTTCCTTTTCTGCATGGAATCCAACCCGAATTTTGCACTTTATCCCTCATGGCTTATCTGCCCTAAGAGAAAGTGGGAGATGGAGCATCTTAGTTGGAATTATGCCCGTTGAGAAGCAGCCCTTGGCCAGGCTGCAGTCAGCCCTCAGCTGGAAGCTCTGTGGGTTTGGTTGGTTTTTTTTTCAACTTGGAAAATTCAATTAACATTTTAATGGGGAGCACTGCTCTTAAGTAGGTTGGTGTAATCACAATTTCCACTGTAAACCTAACAGTTCTGGAAAACTGTAAAGTCTGTTAGGCCACCTGAGCTCTTTTTTATTCATGAATATTTCCATATTTATGTTGGAATTCTGGAAACTTGGATTTGGGGATTTTAATATATAGTAATACATGTGAGTTATGCTTTGGGCATTTTCTGAGTCCTTCACCTTCTTCTTCCTTCTTCTTCGTGGGTTTAGGTGGCTTTCTGTAATTGGTTGATGGAGTCCACATTGCAGACTTCAAGTAGTTAGTTATTGGGTTTAAAATAAAAATAATTTAGGTGGCATTTCATAACTGGATAGGTTGTCCATGAAAAGACCTGGCAGAGATAGAGAACATCTCCATTTCACCTCATTTCTCTAACTTGCTCGTTAGAGCTCACAGCTCCTGAATCTGTAAATAGATAAATATAAAATAATAAATATCCAAGTCCAAACTCAAAACGTACATTTCCCCTGCGTTAATCCCGACCTTGGCAAGGAAAAAAGGAAGGCAAAAGCATAACATGTTCATTTCTGGGGCTGTCCCGTGCCTGTGCATGATCCTTTGTGCTCTCCCTGCAGGCTGCTCATCGACATGGTGCCCAGGGTGAGGCAAACGCGCCACTACGAGATGTTCGAGTGAACAAGGACTGTAAAACCACAGCCTCCTGCGTCTGGGCAAGTGGTGCCAATGGTATTCTCCTGAACATGCAGTTTGTTTCCCCGTGGTCTGTTTCTGCTGAAGTTTGTTTGAATGGGAAATCTCTCTGTAAATCTGGCATATTGTGCACACTGCTTGCGATTTCAGCCAAACAGCAGCGTTACGGTTTTTCTTTTTTTTCCTTTCTTATTTATTTCCAGTATGCTATTGATTCCTGTGACAATAGAAAACATGCAGTTTGCAGTCTGAACCCAGCTGCCATGTTGTATATTCCAGAGTGAAAGTGTTCTCAATGGTGTGGTAAGCCTGTGGGTAATGAAGTGCCAGTTTCAGATTTGAGTTTTGGATTTATTATTTTCCCCCGGACTGTATTTTCCCAAACACGTGCTGTAACAGGAGTACAATCCTTGCTAACCTCTTCGACTAAGAGTATCTTACACAGAGTCTGGACACCAAGAGCTGTGTTGCTTAAAACACTTAAGTAGCTACTTCCACCCTCTTGTTGAAATAGACACCCAGAAAGAGCGGGTACAGCGCTTTCTGTGATCAGAGAGAAACTGCATTTTTAACCCCAAACTAACCGAAACGATACCTCTTCAATTTAAATTCTATTTTTTCTTAATGAGACACTGTTCATAGCTTTGCATGGACCAAACAAGCACACACAGTGTTACTGTACAGACCAAAGCCAAAAAAAGTCGTGCAGGGAAGAGGAGCTGCTCGAGGAATGGGGTTTTCATCTCCTGTTTTACCATACGCAGCTGTTGCAGCGTGTGTGACGTTGTGGTTGCTCTGTAGTCTGACAACGGCACAGCAGTGGCTCAATCTCGTGGTGAGATACAGATCTATTCATTAGATTTAGATTGTCCTGTAAAGTGTTGCTCACTTTCCACCACACATCTTATATATTACTCAATGGCAGGTTAAATGATCAAAGGATCTTGATGTATGATCAATAAAACTGGTATCTATTTTATACGGTATCTGTAAGTAACATTTGAAAACTATTTCCAGAATGTATCATAGAACAAAGTCTTCCTGTATAGCAGCCTATTAAACTGGATTCTCTGGCTATAGCCATTTTCTCTTTATTTTATGTATTCCAGGTTTTCACAACAGAGGATCAGTATTGTTGCTTCTGTTTATCACAGGTGAATAAAAAACAGAACAGAGCACTGTAGAGTTTGAAATAAGCCCACGGTAAGTAGGTGAGCAGCTAGAAATACCCATTTCTAGTACATAACAACAGGCTACAGGTATGAGAGCAGATGTACAATTAGACTGATCAGTGAAGGATGCAGTGGACACACTGGTTTTTTCACAGGAGTGATGTTCAAACTGTATTTCCCATCATCTGGGACTTGACCAGGTCCTTAAGGACCTTTAGTAAAATCCAACTCCCCGATATGTGTTGGAAGAGACCCTCCAGTGGTTTCCCTGACCTGACAGTACCCACATGAGAGTGGCAGTATTGGAAAGGGAACATGCCTTGATACAGCGTTCCTTGTGGCAAAATGAAATTTGCCCTGCTGCTGTCGTTTGTTTTCACATATTTTGGATCAATTAAGTTTGTGTAAGTGTTTGTATGCAAAGTGGTGCTGTCAGTGCTGATGCTGCTTGTGCCTGGCTGTCACAGGATGATGTCACTCAGCTGTAAGGTGACAAAGGAGCTACTTCAGAGGAGCATTCAGCAAGGACTCCAGAAGGACTGGAAAGCATAGGAGTGCTCACTGTACTCAGCACAGGTGGATTTTAAAGTAGCAAATGCCACCCCAAAACCCTGTCTTCCTGCACAAGACCTTAATGTGTTACACTTTTGCTTTTCCCATTAGGTTTCTTCTCTCACACCAGTTCTGTGAAGGGAGCTGTGGAACTGGTATTTCCTCCCTGATTAACAGTGTCAGGCATCTTCAGCATCTTCAGAATCACAGAGCCAGGGCCTGAACCTAACAATATCAGACATTTTGTGGGTTTGATCGTTTTCTTGGTACTATTCTTTTCCACCTCCAGTCCCATTGCTAGTTTTGAGAATGACACTTGAGAACTGCCAGAAATGCTGCTTCCCATGGCACTGCAGTCCAGCAGCCTGTTTGCAGCCCACTGCTGCAGAAAACTGGGGAGAAGGGACATGGTGGGGGCTGAATTCCTGATAAAACCTTTGCCACACCGAAGTTCTAAACCACTGAAAGTATGCAGGACGCTCAAACCAACACCCAGCTCAAACCTGAAACAGTTGTGTTAAAATGCTGAGTGTAAACAGGAGCACAGATGTGCTCATGCACAAAGGAAGGTTAAACGCTCAGTTAATGAAGTTTCACACTTCCTTCTGGAACTCTGAAATGCTCTGAGGATGTTTCTGAGTGCAGACACCTGAAAAGGAGATGTGGTTAAACAAGTTAATCATGCTCTTATCAGATTAGTTTAAACCAATTGCAGAGTCTTCAGTTACCACAGGTGCTTCAAAGCAGGTAAATACGAGAAAATAACAGAAATACTGGTGATACTTGAAAAAGTCCAGGAAAAAATGATGCTCAGAAATGGTGATAAAGCCAGCTGGCACCAAGGAGACTGTGTGCTACGTGACAATAGCAGAGAAAATAACTGCCCATCCATCTACTGTGAGAGTGCTCGAGCCAGCCTCCCTCCGAGGGAACAGCTTCTGTAGGAGTTCTCTTTATTAAATGTCAGCGCCGGTTGGTTTTTCCCAAGTATGAGAAGGCAAGCGCGCTTCCAGCTAGGCTGTGTGAAGGTGGACTTTTCAAAAGCTGCACCAGCTCAAAAGCACTCGCACTAATCACCTGAAAGTTGGCACTGGCCAGCACAATTACCTGCCTGGTGATCACAGCAGCCCTCAGCACTGCCAAGGGCTCTTTGTTGTGCACAGGACGCCAGGAAGGAGCCTCGGTGCTCACACACGGAGCAGCACTGGCCAGAGTGAGGCTGCAAACTGACACTTATTAAAGTCTGGCCAAGCTCAGAATTGCAAATTAATCCCTGAAAGCGACCGTGACACTGAGCAGATGCTTTGAATCTGGCCATACTGTCCAGCAGAGAAGGGAGCTATCAAAAACTCTGTCGGGAGTACACGAACTGCAATCTTGAATCCCCGGCCATGACCCACACACATCAGGTAGGCAGGGGAAATGATAATGTCCACTTTTAGCTAAAAGCCAGATTTTCTTGGATCTTGATTGTCATTAAAAAAAAAAAAATCACCAGACTGACATCTGCTGCTGATTTATTCCATTTTACTTCTGGCTATAGTAAGCAGACCATCCAGCCACGGTGGAAAAAGAGCCTCAAAAAGAAGCTCCCTGATGATGTTCCAGGAATGGACCTGAAGCAAAGATCCCGGACAAGGAGCTCCTCAGACGTGGGCAAATTCAGCTGTAGGAACACCTGCAGCTGGGAATGTACCGCAGAGGTGCTCACCACTGACAGCCCTTGCATTTCTGCCATCCCAGCTGCCTGGGGAAAAGCAAAGGCATTTCTGGCATTCTTTTTTGTGGGCCAGCTCATGGAGATGTTAGGTCACGGGACAAGGATTAATAGCGTAGTTTGGGGTGGAAGAGATCCTTTAAAGGTCATCTAGCCCAGGGTTATCCAGTCCATCTATTAAGCCTTAATAATATGCAAACCAGGAATGTTTGTTCCCAACCTGACAAGACTTTATTCTTTGGCAGTCAAATAAAGAGCTAGGGAAGCTCCTTGAACAGATTATCCCTGGAATTCACAGATCAGTGTAGATGCTTGACACAGGGGTTGCACACAGTTTTGCTGTGCTGGGATTTCTCATCTCTGCCTGTGCTGGGTGTGCTGCCACAGAGAGGTGCTGTGCCAGAGCCCGTCCCTGCGCCTCTGGCCGTGTTTACCCAGGGCCAGGAACTGCACAGGAGTAGCACAAAAACACATTCCTGCGGCCTGGCATGCGGGGCCGGGTTACGCAATGGGAGAGCATAATTAATTCAAGTTACACACCAGCCAGGGATATTTCCCTCTCCTGCTCTGCTCGAGCTTGGGAGCTGCTGTTCCCCCTTCAGCCACGGGATCGGTGTTGGAGGTAGCACCCAACATATCCTGCTTTTTCCCTGATTTTTCCACTGTGGTGGGCACAGCTGCCCCCAAGCCTGCAGCCCACTCAGCAGGAGCTGCAGGAGAAGAGAAGCTCAGAGCTCAGGTCCTGCAGGGACTGACACCGACAACAACATTCAGCTGCAGGCAGGCTCAAAGTACATTTTCCTCCAAGTTAGCTTGGCAAGTAGCTGGGACACATCCCATTTCGCCAGCTCCCACTGCTGGCACCAAACCCAGCACCCATCTGAAGTCACCTGCTGCTGACACAGGCTGTAGGGGTTATTGTCACCCCGCAGCGGGGTGGAGGCAGCTCCTCAACAGCCGAGTGACAATGCCAACCTCCTCTCACCGGGCAGCTCGGGCTGATCACATCCATCCCACCCTCCTATGGAGGTGGGGGGGAATTAAAGCCAAGAGGGGTCTCTGGGGATTTGGCAGCTTCCCTCCCAAGAGCCCCTGTACTTACAACGGAAGCAGCAGCTGTTACCTGCTCTCACCTCGGTACATTTTCTTTGGAGATTTTCAGCATTTTTGTCCAGCCCTGGTGTGCTTTGACGTGTCTCTCCTCACAGAGGTGCAGGAAGCAGATGTCTGCAGCCAGGCAATCCTTCCCTGAGGTCCTGCAGGAGCAAGGAACCCCGAGCCAAGGCTCCCAAGCAAAGGACACACGGTGAGACCCAACAGCTGGAATCTGCTCTGTGCAAATTGTTCCCAGGGTTTTTTTTTGCTACAAAGATTTACTACCTAGATTTTAGCTAAATGCAGTCTCCATAATCAATAAAATAAAGTAAGTCCTGACAAACATAAACACAAATACAAGGGAGTGTGAGGCAGCAAAGTCCCAGCAAAACGTTTCCATCTGTGGACTCTTACCAGCTGCAGTTTGACTAAACCCAGCCTAAGCATGTGAGAGTCGAAGTATTCAGGATTTAAGCTCCCCCAAATGAGCTTTCCAATACAGCTGCATGGTGTATTTTTCATTCCAAGTTCCAATTTTCATAGATTTTCTTTCCATTATGTGACTGCAACACAGCCCACATCTAACTCTAGCTGCTCACCATTTTACAGATGTCTCTTCAGCTTTTTAGATGTCAAAGCTGAACAACAATTAAGGGAGTGAAACAGGAAGGAAAACGTTTCCAAAAATAAGCAGAACAAGAGCCTGAATGAGCAATGTCCTCCACTAATTCATTCTGATGGTAGGAAACATTTGGAAATTGTGCTATGTTGAATAGCAACACAGAACCAACAACATTTTCACCCGATTTAGTCCAAGGGGAAGTATGCCAAGGACAATAAAGAGGGGCAAGTGCTGAAGGATATTCACATACTTTTCCTCACTCAAACAGCCATAAAAGGCTCTTGTAGCAGCAGAGCACAGTGGAAAACCCACCCTGTGTAGCCACAAGGCACAGAACTCCCCAGTGAAGGGACTGGCCAGGAGGATATCCAAACCCACCTCCCAAACCCTCTCCCAGCCTGCAGGCATCTGTTTGACATCTTTATTTGAGCTCTTGCTTACCAAAGTGTGCATCGTTAATCGGGACAGGGACAGCACAAGGCATCTCAAGCTGATATTTACTGAATTCTGTACCCTTCTGATTCTACACTACTCAGTTACCTGTGGCCACAGTTAAAACAAAAAAAACAACACCTCAGCAAAGAACAAACAGAAGATAATGCTGGAAAAAAATGAGCTGTTGCTCCTCTCCAGTGTAGTTGTGTTGTTTTTTTTTCTTTTAAACACATAGCAACTGTGCTACAAATGGACATTTTTTTAACAGACAAAGAGCTGGGTTTTTTGGGTTTTTTTTAACACTATTATTTTTTCCACTGTATACTGCTCCTGCATTAATTGCTCTATTACTCTTGGATGCCTCCACCAAAACCTCCCCACATTCCCAGCAGCTGACAACAGAGAGCCCTTGGCTGGGCTGACAAAACCTGACGTGGGCAGAATTGTGTCAGCAGAATGGGTGCCACTGAACCACCCTGACAGCTCCCCTGGAGAGGTTCCACTCTGGACATCTGCATCTCTTCAGAGCTGCCAAGGTGATTCCACGTGGCACCTCTCGAGTGTGCAGGATGCACACCCCGATCCCAGGTGGAGCTTCACTCCTGAGCCCTCGTTCCACATGCAAATGTTTCACAAGCTCCCGGGTGCTTTGCGTGTGAAAGCGGATCCTGCAGGAGAATACTCTCAAAGCTGCTGTTTTACCACGGTGTAGCTCCAACTTTCACCTCCCTAGTGTGCCAGTACATCTTGCAGGCCCGAGAGCCACTGTGCAATTCCAGTCTCACTTTCCCTTTCTCCCAAATTTACAGTGTGCTGTAAATTTATAGCAAAGCAGGAATTCCTCACTACTGCTGTGAAAGGAGGCTTGATGTAATCTATTATCCAAGCTAGGTTAAAAACAAAACAAAGCAAACTGTTCATTACTCACCTGAGTAATTCTGGCTAAGGTGTGGGACTTACCTGTGCAGAGGTGGGGCAGCAGCAGAAACACCCAGCTGCAGAGTTGGAGGAAGCCACACAAATGCAAGTTGGGACAAAAGGCAGCTCATGGAATCCCCATTTAAGCACAAAGCAATCATAAATCCAAATCACACAAGAAAAAAGTTTATTGAAAAATAAATTCTCCCTAGTTTTTTTCTACAACAGTGAAAACAAAGCATTTTTTCTATGCCATTAAAGTACAGACATTTACTGTTCTAAAAAAAAAAAAAATTAAAAAAAAAAAATTCCCATCCTATTGAACCCCAGGAACTTGGCAGTATAAGAACCACTGCGTTCTGTTCTGTTTGAATCCAACTGCTTGAACGTAATATAGTGGAACACAACCATTGAAATAAAACAAAGGATTAACCTATTAGGGGAGAATTCAAACCAAACACTCCATAGTACCAGCCTGATCCTGAACTTCTTGTGTACATTTAAAACCCCTCCTTGATTCCACATTATTGTTTACAAAAAGCAATTATTTTACTTTCAGTGAATTCAGTAGGGTTTTTTTTCCCCAATTTACGTTGCTACGGGGCTTATTCAGACTCCGACCCTCTTCAGCCAAGAAGAGGGAGACTCCTCCAGGGAATGATGCAGACCAGAACCCAAAGAGCTGCCCCAAATTGCACTCTGGAGAATCCCTGTGCATTGGTCAGCTCAGCAGGCTCAGGGGGATCTCCAAGCCCAAATTAGCTTTGTAAATATTTCCTGATATTTTTCTTTAAGCTCTCTTAGAATCTTCAGGCTAATTTTTCTCACAAAATTTACTCTCTTTTTTCCCTTTGGTAAAAACCGCCATTTCCTCCTCCTCTCCTGCATTCCTTGCAAAAAAACCAAATTAAACCCATGACTCCCTAAAAAACATTTTTCACCGTCACTGTACTGCAACAGACCTGTTAACGAACATAAATTAGTTCTGGGTATTACACTATTAAAATTAACTGCCCTCAGACAGCAATTGAACTTGATTTATCGTGTGCCTATTTGATACTTCAAACTACTTTGCAGCTGCTGGAGCCCGAGCCAGGTCCTGTTGCATGCACTTGGTGCCCGGATGGCTCCAGGAAATGCCAGGCGTTATTTACATGCTCTCCTTCAAGCCAAGGGTTTGGTGGCTCCTGCAGGACCCAGGGCTGCTGTTTGCAGTGACAGTACAGATGTGTTTTCCTGCACCAGAAGCGGCCACGTGCTCTGGTGGCCGTGGGGACGGCAGGGTCCCCAGTGCTTCGGTTCTGTCAGCCCTTACACGAGGTGACAAATTCTGGCCCCGTGCACAGAGCGCTCAAATGGCACCGGCACCCATCTGCCCCGCAGAGAGAAGGGTTTCATCACTTGAGCACAGCTAATTCTTTAAAGCAGCTTCTGTGTGTTGAGCGTGAAGCTATTACTCATTTTATCAAAACTTGGAGGACCTGGTGTTATTTACTCATGTAATAGCCAGGTGGCTTAGTGCTCTTCAGAGAGGTCCGCTGAATTAAAACACACTTTTGTGTGCTCCTAATTACATGAACAGGCAAAGGATGACACCCATAAGAATGAATGGGTCCCAACGTGCAAGGCACATCAGCAATGGTTGCACTTTGTTGCTTTTCCTGGAAGAAAGAACAACGAATGATGCCTCACACCTGAGGCACTCTGGGGTCCAGCCTCTGCTATTCTCACCACATTCCTACAGAAAACATGTTAAACTTGATACAAGGAGTTGCTGTTTACATATTCCATTTAAATATAATTATATTTGGAAATCACAAACTAATTAAAAAAAAAAAAAACAAAAAAACAACCCTACAGAACTGCTTGAAAATGTGTAGATGAGATTTAAGTCAATGCCCATAAAAAGGTTTGTTTTGATATTACATTTACAGCAATATTATTAAAGCAGATCTCAATAAAATCCTCCATGTCCCTGGCCATTTCAGCTCCAATGAACACACATCTGTCAGTGCATTATTCTCCTTGAGTTTACAGCAATCCCTACAACAGTGGGGCCAAAGGAGAAGTACAGATGCAAAGAGATCACAAGTGAGAAGTTGAAGGCATAGCAGCTACAGGACAAACATCACAAGGAAACAGCCATGCCAAATGCTAGCACCTCTGGAAAAAAGGCTGGGAAATCAGAAACTGGTAACTCCTAGACTCTCTAAAAATAAACAATCAAAAATGCCACCTCTCAGACTCCCAACTGTTGATTGAACAGCAATTTAATAATTAATCAGTAACATCAACTTAGAGCCGACCTATGGTCTGACAGCAAGAAAAACTGGTTGCTGTATGTGGACAATATGCCCTGCAAGTGTTTGTTCTTTATCACTGAAGAAACACCACTTTACACTTATTAAAAAGGGAGGGCTGATTTTTTAATTTTAAGAAACATTAATGGAGGAGTTGTGCTATCACTGAAGCCAGTGGGAGTCACGGAGTTAATTAGGCTTGGATGAGATTGTATCCAGCCTGATTCGTCCCATTTAATTTATTTTACTAGCAAAATATGGTCCCGAAATGAACTCTGAGCAAAAGCAATTTGGGTTTAGTTTACGTGAACAGCGCTGCAAACTCATAAATCACCTCTGCAATTCAGATGGGCCGCGCACTCTGAGAGGAGAGGGTACGTCCTTCGTATTAAGGACAAATCAAGGAGGCTGCCTAGGATTTGAATGGCCAGTGGTGCAACGTGACAGCCGGATTTGGAGCTGATGATATCAAGAGAAAATTTCAATGAGTCTGAATTTTTGATAATCATCAAGGTGCAAGAGCTGACACAAAGTAGCTGGGAGCAGAGTGGAGCTGGGAAGGTGCAGAGTCCTGGCTGGCTACAACCCCATCCCAACTGAAATCTGATCAGCAGCTGCTTCGCAAAATACTGCTGCAGAAAAGCAGTAGCATAAAAGAGAAAATCCATCTGCAAGACCTGCCCAGTCCCTCCCCACCGAGAGCCGCCTGTTCAGCTGTGATAAAAGGCCCCTGATCTCTGCTAGCACCAGGAACCGCCCCGCGCGCAGCTTCATCTGAAAAACCAACACCTGGCAAACCTCAACGCGCACCTCCGACCTTCCTGCTCACCACTGCTCCTGGAGGTTTTCTGTTCTCCTGGGCTCCCTGGGGAATGTTTGCTGATGGCTTTCCTTCGCTCCCTGGTCACTGAACAGACATCCCGGCCCAGCAGGAGCCCTCATGCCAAATCGCAGATTCTCAGCAAATCGCATTCTGCTTGCAGAAGCAACGTTTTGCAGGAATTATTAGAAGTTATATAGCATCTTTTATATTACTGTTAAGCCTTACATAATTTTAGAACAGATTTCTCCACTACTTAAAAACATTCAAAATTCACACCACTAAGTTGTAGAGTCATCAGCACAATTTACCCGGAATTAGTGTTCCATTATACTTGTTCAGACAGTGCCCATATTCCAAACACTCATCCAAACCCCAAAGAAAGTAAAAAAGGCACATAAACATTAAATATTTGTAGAAACGTAATCTGATATAAACGAGCAAACACACTGCCGCAACTATAAATTACAAAAAGAAACATAGAAACTAAGCAAAAAATGCAAAAAGCAACTCTATTTATACATGTGCAAATCAACTTGCATATATGAAATAAATGAGGTTTTTATTGGCATTTTTAAACAGTGTGTATTTACCAACTTTACCTTTCAAAGGCAAGCCTTTTATGTTAATTTTAATAAATATGTAAATGCTTCTCTCAAGTTTTCTAATCCCGTAGAACAAGATTTTTGAAAAAAAACTAGGTCACATACAAAAATACAAAATTTTAAAACAAAGAATGTCTTGATATGAGAGATATGTTTAAAAGCTCGTAAAATGGTTTTGTAGTCAACTTTTGACAATTTTTTTCCCCATCAATCGCAGATCAATATATTCAAACGCAGTCATGCAAAAACCTGACTTCTGAGCAAAGGAAGCTGCAAGCTCTACTGTCAGACTGAAAACAGCAGCACGGTCCCTCCTCTGTTGTCCTTGCTTGAGTGCAAGAATTGGACCACACCTTTATTATTCTGTTAGGAGGGAAAATAGTAATGGAACTCGGAGGAAAAGCTGCCTGCTAGCCTGAAACGTGGGTATCTACTACATGTTTTAGTAAATAATCCCATCTGTTCACTAGTCCCACATGGATTTGCCTGAGTGTTTATCTGCAGAAGGATTCACTAAATTCTCACTGCACGAGGGAAGGCGGCTGTGTGGAGCTCAGTGAGCAATGCTTGCAGGGTCTGTGCACTCACAGTTCTCATGACAGCCTCCTTTTACAGGAATTTAGACTGAAGCTGTAGGGCTTGATTTGTTATTCCTCAAGATTAGTGAGTCTTCTCTATAGGTTTCAGTGGAAATAAGATCAGAGACCACTGACTCTGAAGCCAATTTGGATATTCTGTCCCTGGCTGAAATGCAAGCGGCATCGGTGCTGCTGTTTCATTTTTGCCAGAATGCAGTAATTCAGTTCAGCAGACTAGAAACAGTGCTACAGCATGAAAAAAACAGAGCTTGTCGTAAACTCTCCCCGCTGTGGTAAAGGCAAACTTAGCGTTGAGCAAAGCACTAGACCAGAAAAAATTTATAATAACAAATACCAAACCCCTCCCCATCTTTAAAGTTTTAGAGGCAAAATCAAATGCAGTATGAATTGCCATGTGGGCCTTACAGCAGGGGGAACCAAGCAAACATGTATTTACAGCAAAGAATTACACTACAGCAAACCCCACAGGTTTTGCATCCTTTAAGTGCACACAAATCCTTGTTTCCAACATAATTCTGTGATATCCCAGCCCAAAATCAATTCCTGCCTGAAAACCTTCAGGCTGAACTGGTGAAGACAAGTCCTGCTGCTGCCTTTACTTTCAGCACCAGCTGGAAGCTCATACACTGTGTGACAGGCAGGGTTTTCTAGCTGCACAAATACGCACAGGTATGCAGGGGATATTTTATATAAATACAGAATTAATTGTTGTGCCTGCTCAGACCCATTTCCAATTTCCTCCCCCAGTTGTTCCAGGGCAGTGAAACTATAGTAAACTACATTTGTGCTGACTGAAGCAAATGCTGAGCTGTGGCAACTGGAGGGATTTTCATACTGGTTTGCGTTTGTTTTCGTCTCATACAAAAATTTTGCCTCCCGTTAGAGAACCCAGCTGTTGCGTTTCTGGAAAATTAATCTAAAATATGGCAGATTTTCACATCATCAAACCCAGATCCCGGTGACCCTGCTGTTCAACAGCTCCCACAGACCCTTTTTGGATACTCAACACCCTCCTGCGTTGTGCAGAGCGATGTTATGGACTGTTACAGGGTATCACTGTCAGGAGTGCTGAGGCAGGAAACCAAATGTTTGAAAAGGCTCATTCACTGCTTTTAAAGAGAAAATTAAAATGTAGACTGTTCTGGAGTGTTTGTCCATGGAGCAGTAGCATCTCCCTTGCCTGGTCTTTGGTAGGTCACCACGTCCAATCAATATTCCCACACAGATAATGAACACTGCTCACAAGGAAAATCTGAACCAAGCAGATACGTCTGAGAAAGGAAAATGTAAAGCATCTGTGCCTTTCATTGCTACCTGGAAATCTTTATGGAAAAAAAATAAAAATCTGTGATGATTTGAGGCTTTGATCCAGCATGGTGAGAGCATGTCCAAAGGGCAAACCTACAGACTCTGACTGCAGATTTGTTTCTCACAAATCTGAACATGTAACTTCCTGCCTGCAAATGGTGCTGTCAAGCATGTCACCTGCTGAAAATAACAAAAATTACCTCTGTAAAAAGAAGGCAGTTTAGAGGAATTAACTTGCTTCTCTTAAAAAAAAAAACAAAACCAAAAACCCCAACCAACTTTGATTTAAATTCTGAACTTCTGAATTGTTTTCTTCTAAATTTGTTTTGCCTGATAAAAAGGGAAGAAACAAGCAGCCCCCTAAAACCAGAAAAACAATGAAAGAACCCAAGAGGATTAATTAGTTTTTCTTTTCAGTTCTTTGTCTCCTCTTGTTCTCCAGAAAAAAATTCTCTTTAAAAACCTAGCTAGTTATGAAGACATTTTACATTTCTACCATACAATAATTATAGTTAGCTTAGTTTAACCTTTCTACGTCATTCAGCAACACTTTAACTACTGGAAGCCGTAGCAGACGGAGGCTCTAACGATAATATTGCTCCAAGGATGCTGAATACTTTTTGCTTCACACGGTATTTCTAGTAGACAGACTACAACAGAAGCGTGGGCAAATTCCGAGGATTGCTCTCTAAATGGGACCAGTAAACTGCGATGAGTCCATTCCAAAAATGGTTGTGTGTTTTTGTAGCTTCTCCACACTGAAGGACGCCACAACCCCAGGGAGCTGTGCAGTCACCAAGATGTGTCACACGCTGGCAACTGCCTATTTGCTCATTTGTGACACTCTGCTTAGGCTGCTCTGGTGCAGCAGCTGGGATGCAGACAACACCTTGTTGTATATAAAGATTTAATTTAAAAAAAAAAAAGGAAAAGAAATAAAATACAACAAAACTGGGCCCAAATAACCCGATAGCAAGAGTACAGAGCTCTCTCATGATTCCAAGTTCTTGTGAAGTAAAAACCACTTTGCAGCCACTCAAGCCAAAGCTGTACCCAACCCAGTGCACCTTGAATAAAATGTTAGTCCTCCTTCCCCAGCATCCCCTCCCTCAAGCACGCTTTTCTCAATTTTCTACTGGAATGAAGTTGAGATCCTTTAGCTAACCATGATGGGGGATGTCCTAACTCATTAAAAAAATAGAAAACACTTCACCCAAACAACAAAACCAGAAGTTTGATGGGTCTGGAAATTTTCTACAAACTATTCTGCGCGGTCATCTTCAAATCACTGTCGAACACGAGACTTCGTTTCTCTTCGCAAACAGCTGAGGGAATCTGAAGAGTGACACTGCAAACATCCGTACAGGAAGAAAAGATCAGTTAGAGCTGTTTATTATGAATCCCTCCTCTCTTAGTAGGTAACTCTGCAACGATAGCTCTGCCTGCAGCAGAAAACCCGGACCAAAGTGCAGGAAGTATTAAGGAACTCCTCTCCGAACTCTCCCGGTGTCCCCAGCTGGGAGCAGCCCTGCTGCTGCTATAGGCAGTCCTTGCAGAGAGCAACCTGCCCCTTGATATAGTCCCTGCAGGGGCAGATCCTCCTGTGGGCTGGGTGGGAGCCAGCACAGCTGAACAGCAGCAGGTCACCTTGGAAAACACAGTGCTTCCTCCTTCCATCAAAAGAGGGGACCAGGATATCGTTTGCAGACTCCGCGGTGAGACATTCGATATTGTGCCTAAAAAGCAAAGCACGTGATCTGTATCACACCTGAGTTCAGGGCACTTTGGAGCAGTTCTCATCCTTCCTCGCTCAAAAGAACAAACCCTGCTCTATTAGATCCTAAATCGAGTGCATTTGCAAGTGCAGCTTCCCAGAACGTGACTTTTCTGCTGTACTGATTCTCTCTGCAGAGGGCAGTGCAGCCTTTACAGCTTTACTGTTTCCTAAAGATTAATAAAAGAAGTTCAAGAGAAAAAAAAAAAAAAAAAGTGGTTTTGACTGTTCCCCAAAACATAATATTTAAATACACCGTGGGTTTTCAGTAGGACAGACTCAAAGGATCTGAAATCAGGAGATATTCTCTTTGATTTCAGGAAGTCTCTTCCCCAGGGAAGCCCCACAGAGCCCACTGGGCAGCTGGAGGTGGCTGAGCTGCACTGTGAGGATGAGGGATGCTGCTCCTGGGCTCCAGGAACAGAACCTGCAGCTCCCAGGAGCCAGGCAGCAGGAAAATGAAAAATGCCAGTTGCCATTTTCTGACCACAAAGCTGAAGCACGAGGGTAGCAATTCCAGCAGAGCCTTGCTTTTCACTTATTCTGGAAACATTGGTAACTCTCAGTGCTTAACAGACAGGGTTTTTCCACAGGATTATGATTTTGTCTAGACAGCTAGAGAAGAAAGTTTTTATATGAGCTGTTTCTGAACTCCACTGGAAATTACAACTTTTCAAAGAAAATACAAACCCCAAAACCTTCTACAGTGTAATTTAGCATAAAATGGGGGTAGAAAACCTGGAAAGCAGATTGCCTAAGAGCCATTTGTGGGAGCCTGGTTCTGGGGACTTTGTTTTCATTCTGAAAGGAGCACAGACACATTGCCAAAGAGACAGCACCCGAAAGCAGCGTTCCTTTCCTTAATGCCCAACACCTGCAGTGTACAGAGCTCCCAATCCTTTACCCAGGACAACAGTGACAGGTTTGTGCCCCCTGTGCCCCTGGCAGGGAGCTCTCAGCTGTCACCACTCACTCCACAAAGCACTGCCAGGCCCTCGCTCACAGCTTGCTGCAGCCAGAGCTGCTCTCCACACCTTCCCTTCTCACAGAACTCCTGCTTTAAATTCCAAGTGTGCTAAAAACCGGTGCAATAAAGAGACCAGACAACATATTTGTGCTATAAATACTCACCTAAGCAGAGCTTTGTCCTTGTTAAGATGCTGGAAGAAGGAAGGCTCACAGATGAGCTGGCTTTCCTGACAAACTTGCTTACAGGATTTTCCAGGTTCAGCAATTTTTACTTGAAGGGCACTTAATGGGGGCCACATCACCTGCCCGTGACAGAAATCCTGCAGTGACAGATCATGTTTTGTTATGATGTGTTTGGACAACATTTCACAATACTCTGTATTTTATCATTTGGCAACTCACCAAAAGGGGATCAAATAATTTGGGCCTGGTCCATCACGGTTTGCTTCCTCCAGACAAAACCAAAACTTGTGTGAATTGATCCCTTTGACCCAAAGCCCCCAGATTCATTTACCACTTCTCAATAGCAGCTTGAATGTTTTTCATTCCATTTTGATTTCCTCTGCTGAAGGAGGAAGTTTTCATACTTCCAGGTCTCACCACAAATGTAATATAGTACAGCCATGAACCACGAAAATCATGAGTTGAAAGGACCCACAAATTTTAAGGTGAGACCACAAAGGAAGTGTCCTCCTTCATCTGTCTTTTCTTGCTCTTGGGTGATTGTTCTCCCTCCCTTTGCCAAGCTCTGGGGCTCAGCTGATCTTCGCTGAGCCAAATCATTTTTCTGAGCTCACGGAGTCCTGCCCCAAACATTTTCTGCTGGCCCATGCAGTTCTCTGCTTGGCCCCATCTTTCACAGTCAGCGTGTGTGCTCCATCAGCCCAGCCTGCCCCGTCCAGCAGCTCCCGGCTGTGCAGCAGGGAATCCCTGCTGCTCTGCCTGGGGCTGCCCGGCTGCTCCTGATGCCAGAGCCAAAACTGAAGCGCTCCCTCCCTCTGCTCCCCTCTGCTGCTGCCTTGCAGAGCACACAGCTGTGTGCAGCCACAGAGCAACAGGATCAGGGCTGGGCTCAGCAGACGCCAGGGATGCACCAAAGAGCCCCTCTGGGCTGCTGGCAGCGTGGAGCAGCTCGGACACAAAGCTGCTTTAACACCGCTGGGTGTGCAAGCACAGCTCACGGCAGCTCTCTCACCTCACTGGAAAGGCCTCCAGCCCAGGTGCTGGGTCTGAAGGTTAGGGGAGTTCACTAAACCTTTCTTGTGACCACTGTCCTCCCTCCTGACCCTCAGCCCCAGAAGGGGAGCTCCCTCAAATGCCACGCTTTCACTGTGCCCAGTGACTAGTGGAGAGTGGCTGGCCCCATCTCTTCACACAAACACCCCCTGAAGACCCCACTGTCGTGGTCAAGGCACACAACCTCTGAACCAGACCAATTCTTTATTCCAGCATCTTTGCTCCCATTTCAAGCTTGTACTGCTTTCTCAGTTCTTCCTGCCTCCACCACAAACTCGTCAAAATAAGGTCTCGGTCTTTATTTTTGCTTCTTATTTTTGGTTCATCTGACATGTTCATTAGGCAAAGCGCTAAGCACATGCAGCTAAAAATTGTGCTCGAACATCCTGGGAGCTGTGAAACACCACCGACTTTTGACAATTAGTCAAAGCAATGAATAAAATTACAATATTCTGTGGATTTCTGAGAAGCACGAGGGAGGGCTTAGCCCTCGGGGGAGGGCCAGAGGGAAGAGACAGGTTTAAGCCACAGGTGCCATCTCTTGATTCTGTCATTTTCTCCCTTAGACTGAGCTCCTTTTCTTCCTGATTGACAAGAACTCCCAATTATAGCTAACTTGGGTAGAAGAATCAAAAGCAGCAGTGATACTTTTACAGGTTTTGTCATCAATACAGCAGCAAAAAGCTTGAAGTGTTTATTGGCAGGAAAGTGGGAATAGCTACGCTGTGTTAACTGCCCTCCTGACCTGGAGCTGTTACTCTTTAGGACTGTCATTAATAGCAGCCACCTTCAGAAATACAAGTACAGACACATGTCCAGCGCCCTTGAAAGAAATCCTGGCAATTAAATGACATATCAGAGATAAAGGTTATTGCTATCTCTCTTCTGCAGCAGCCAGAACAAAAGGCAGAGCTGGCTACTGCAACAGATCTGGCTTGGGCAGAAGTCCAAGCAAGCACACAATTTCTAGAAACCAGGATCCCGTGTAAATCTCTGCAGTTTATTACTCCAACTCGACACCTTCTGCTGCTCTCAGCTGGCAGTAATGCACAGGGACCAAAAGTCCTTTAAGTAACTGGCTTCCAAACCATTTCAATCGTTATTGATTGAAACTAAATACTTGAAAAATCTGCCCAGAGGCTGCAATTCTACCAAAAAGTACCTCTGTATTTAAGTGCTCCTTCGTGATCCAAAGCTTTTATGTGTGTACACAGCTCAGGAAGTCACACACACGCTGAAAAATGGCTTTGCCTTTCTGCTTTCACATAATGCCAAGGTCTGCACAGCTACTATTTCTACCTGGACAGCAGCAACACTGAGAAGCTTTAAAATGGAGATGGTCCTACCTTTCCAATATAATCCAAGAGTCATCCACAAAAAAGTTCATACCTGTCTTTCAATAAAGGCATTCATCCTCTGAAGCATTCCCTCACAGGTAAATTCATAGGGCAAGTAAGGGTCAATCTGTGGAGACAGTGTTATGGTTAGGGGGGTTTTTGTTTCAATCAGCTTCTGTGGCAGCAGCTCCTATTCCAAATACTCCATAGCTTGAATAGCAACAAAAGTACTGATAAACTCACTAACATATAATAATTTTACAAAACCATCAGCAGCTTTAGCTGATTTTTCTCTTTTTTAAGGGCAGTAAGAATTGCTCCATGACTATCTTTACGGAACCCCAGGGTACACTGCAAAGTGGCAGATGTAAGGTTAGTCTGAGACCCTCTGGGATTCCAGAGCTCCTGCTCTAAGTTGCAGTTCTGAAGCTGAAGTGACAAAACAGAATGTGATACCTTTGAAAATTCCCTTATACTCCTCTCCCCCTTGAAGTGCCCTCATTACCATTCCACACTGTCGGGGCACAAGCACTTCTGGGAGGATCTCAAGGCTACAAACTCAGAGTGGAGCAGTGCAGAGTCTGCAATGCTCCCAGAATCAACAATGAAACTCCCTCACTGAATGCACAGAAAACACAGATTGCTGTATAATTCACATGTGAAATTCTCACTGCTATACATACTCACCCACACATTTTTTTCAAGTAAGAACCTGATATATCCAGTACTAAAACATGAGAATTTCGATACCAGAGATATGTAATAACCATATTTTCTCCAATATCCTACCAAAATGCAGCACTCAGTGGACTAGCGCTGTATGTGCACTGCACACAACACCCTCGAGTGCTGATAGCAAATTGGAGACACATTTCTCACCTTTTGATTCAAAATTGATTTCACGGCCTTCTCAACCTCAGCAAGATCATTGATGTCCACAGTCCACACGTGGGGCTTCCCAATGTAAACTTCAGCATAGGGATGCTGAGATGTCAACTGGAAGAAGAAATTATATTGGTAAAAATGAATGTGTAAAGATATCCTTGCCTCTCACTCTCTTAATCAGAGGTTTTGGATGAAATGCACTGGGATAGTGCAAAAATTCAGTTAGAACACAACAGTCAGCATCATTCCTTCTGAGTTCCTTTTCAGATTTTCTCTGTAAATTTAGAGAGTGAATTTGGTTGGACAACTGAAAACCAGATAACACAGATCACAAGTAAGGTACGTGCACCTCTGATGTGTGGCTTCAATCCTCACACAGACCCACATCACAGAAAACTTGATGTTCACTGAAATTGAAATTACTGGCACCACGATCCTGCTGCCCCACAGCTCACTCACAGAGCCACCCTCCTTCTTCACAACCTCTCACTGCCACAAGTCCTGCTTAGACCTGCATGGCTGGCTCCCAGAGATGCCATCCTCACCCTGCATCCTTCAAATTCAAACATTTCCAGAGTTCTGCGTGCAACAGTGAAGAAAGAATAATTGTCATAACAAAGGAGGAATTCTGACTCTCATGACTGAGAGCAGAAGAGTAATGTGACCACACCAGGAGTGATAACCAATATTTTGCTCACCACTTTGTCAGAAAACAATATCAATGAATACCCAAGAAGTCAACTCAGAAAAGCTGCATCAGAGCTGCTTTCAGAAGTAGCAGGACAGCCCAGTAAGTATTTTTTGTGACCTGTCACCCAGGAGTGAGAACATGCACATGGACACACAAAAGGGAGCAAATGAAGAGAAAAGTGGTTTACACCAGCCTCAGAAGAAAACTGCTTTTTCAATAAATACCCAACCCCCCCACAGGATAGGTTGTTTATGGGCAATGTTTGTACAGCTGCCTCTTTATGCTGTCGTTCTGATCAAAAGACACTGCAGAGGATCTGATGCAGGGAGCAGTGTCTGTCGGGAAGAACCTTCTCCTGCACCAGGAGATCCACTGTACTTGATCTTTTCCTCAAGTGAATACAACGAACAGTTGCATTCACTGTCAAAAATATTAAAAAAATCCATTTAAAAATAATAGCCATTGCATTTTGCTCGTGGAGAATAGTAACTTGCAAAAGTGACTTTACAAGACCACTAAACACAGACTCTATATTCAAATTCTTGTATGGATAATCATGTCACAGAACTACACGAGCTCTTTTTGTTCTTCCTTAGCACTTGAACAATGGAGAGAAGCATTTAAGGGCTTTCTTAACCCCAAAGAACCAGCACATGGATTACTGGCAATCAGATCTAAATGCAGTTGTGAGCACCAGTCAGAGAAAAGGTTTCTCTCAGGATAGTGAAGGCAGCAGAATTCCTGCTGGATATACATGATGTACTTTGGACTAGAGCAGTCAGTAGGGATTATTTTTCTGTACAAGGCAGGTACACAGCCTTTCTGTTAGTGCTGACACATGCCATCAGGATTTACCAGGGCACTGCAAGCCCTGAAATTCCTATGAAGCACTTAGATGAGTTCAGATTATTTACTGAGCCTGACCAGTTATGGTGTTTGGGCACAGAACAACTGGAAATGAGACAAAACCCGAGGGATTCCCAGAAGAAAAGTTTTGAAAGGGGTCAAGCCCAAGAAGAAAGTTTTGACAGACCTATTGCTGTCTCCTTGGTAGCACGCAGACTGAGAGAAGGGGCAAGCTCCAGCTCGCACAGGGCATGGATTCAGTGTATAACAAAAAGGCAATTACAGCTGTGGATCATAAAAATATAAGGAATTTATGTTCCTGATTGAAAATGGGAAACTGTCTTTTCCTTATCAACCAGCTGGTGCATGCTGCTCAGGACACAACTTATATGGCCCAAAAATAACCTGAACTGGGAAGGGTGGCTGTGCAAAGTTCTCACCATCTGCGTGTTACCTGAGAGCTTTCCCTTGATGTAAATATGTAAAGAATATATGTACACACACCTGTGAGCAAGCCATGGCCACAGACATGAGTGCTGATGTCAGAGATGGTTCTGTGACTATTAAATTTTCACAAGTTATAAGCTGAATTTTACCCACACTGAGTAAAAGAAAAGTATGCCAAACTCAGTGCAAGGATGTGGGGTTAGTTTACTTCGCTTCAGTCTTCTCTCACTAGAGTCTAAACACACTGACTGCTTTGAAAGCTTGGAGTTTGGTTTTCCTGTTTTCTTCAAGAGTCAGTTCTCCAAAAGTCTTCAGCATTCAACCACAAACACAGTGGGTGACCAATTAATAAATACCTTCACTCAACAGTGCCTCAAACAGGTCTTTTCTGAAGGAAAAAAAAAATAAAAATCCCAAAACACACGTAACCACCCACAGATTCCCTTTTCATAATTCACTTAAACACCTATTTACTTCCTGCACAGTACACTGCAATGTCTGTCTCTTCAATAAAAGAAAAACACTTCCAAATGATGTATCAAAATGACAGGATCTGTTCCTGGGCAGAACATCAGGTTTCCAAGTGAAACTTCAGTTTATGATGTCTCAATTAGAAGCAGCAGAATGTACCTACGAGCCAATCTAGAGGTAAAGCTTGAAGAGTGCTAACAACACCATTTTATTTCTCCTATAAAAATAAGGACTGACACTCTCATCAACGACTGAAGAAAAAAACAGTTGCACACCTCTGGCAATAAACCTTGAACATCAGCGCAATTTCTCCTACACTCTGTTACTAAAAGGAAATAAAACCACAAGCATCTTCAATAAAAACATTATCAAGACTAACAGAGCTTACCTCTCGGAGTGTAGGTTTGCCTTTGAAAAAATCTGTGTTTTTGCTACTTTTTGGTGGGTTAAATCTTAAATTTAGGAAAGCACATCCATTGGCAATAGCCTCCAAGGGAGCTGGCCCTTCATATGGAAATCCAAGACCAACAAAGAGCTGAAAAATACAAAACAAGGGATATTTAAATTTTTTGTTATTCACAAAAAAAAGCTAAGAGCTAGCTTAAAAGAAACAAAACCCCATTCTGAATGTACCAGCCTGAGGAAAATGCGATGCAAAGAAGAAAGTGGGAGAAATTCAACAGCTCACCACCTCCCACCCAAGCGGTAACGGAATGTCCTGTAAAACACATTTGACAATCATCATCTCTCATGAGCTGAGGTGGGTTTTTCACGGAGCTGAGGCAACAACAGATCCTTTTAGGGCTTTTTTTTTTTGGGCAGGGGAAAAAAACTGGTGGTTTGATGGGCGTTGAAGTGGGGCTTTCCTACAGGTACAGGGTCTAAGGCACAATCTCCAGGAACAGCTGCGCCAGTGTTTTCCCGACTCCCCAAGCAGCCCAGCCGCTGCCTTTGCCAACAGGACAGGCTCCTGGCACATTAATTAAGCCTCCTAATTAAAACGGTAGGTGGCAGCAAACGGCAGCTCACGGCTCTGGACTCGGGGGCTTCAGAGGGTTCAAGGCCCCCAAGGGAAAGCTGAGCAGAAGAACCCACCCCAAAGCTTTCCCTCCGCCAGCGGGGATCCCAGGGGCTCTGCCAAAGGCGCTGCTCTGCTCCAGTGAGAACGCATTAAATGGGGGTTTTTTGGAGCTGTCTGAATGTCGACCCCTTTTCCTGGCCAAACATAATGGAACCCCCTGAATTCAATATAGGATTCTTCATCTTCATCTGAATGTCTGTGTGTAATGGGAGGACTACAAGATCTGAGGTGGAACAGCAATTTCTCAGTACTTCTGCATAACAATGTGTATATATATATATTTATTTATTTTTATATATATAGTTACTGCTTTTATCAGGAAAATAAAGCACTGTGCAATCAGGACACATAGTCAAAGAGGTCAAGGGATATCATTCTGCATGAAATCTTCTGCAACACGGAAATGAATCCCAGTAACAGAACATTCACAGCTGGAGGCTCTGATCCTAACATTGATGCATAAACCTGAAGTCAGGCCTGTCGTGCACGGGCATTGCAGCATCAATCCTCCCAACTCATGGCAACAACACAATAATTCAGAGTTGGCTCATTTTAGAATTGCAAGTTAACACTTCTCAGCATAGCTGAGGACATTCAATTTTCACTGCGTGGAGCTGAATATTGTAATTTCAGTTCTCAATATTCAGGTTAAAGAAGTTGCCTGCTTGCGAGAACTTTCTCAACCCTCTCACAGATTTATATCTTAAAGAAAGTCTCCAGTGCTGATAGCAAAAGATCTGGAAGTTATTTCTACTAAAGGGAAATTATATAAATTCTGTTTTAATATATGGCATAACATTTACCACCTTTCAGTCAGAGAAATGCATATTACATATAATCTCAAAAGATGCTGACTTTAGAAAAAGGTAATCTCTTGAAAACAATGACTTAAGGACATGAAACCATTTTGTGCAGTCTGCACATAAAATATTATTTATTTGAACTGCTCCTTAGTTCAGGCAGAAAACCAGCTGAGAACCAGCAATTAAACCTCTCTGAAGTATCAATTCTCCTATGATCCCGTGCTTGTCTGTTATGTAGGGAACGCTGGGTTGTTTGCTTAGTTTTGCACCTTTTTCATAAACTGCTGCTGTGCACTGCTGAGCTCTGTGTCTGACTGGTCCATTTATTTGGGAGGAAGCTCCACGGGAAAAGAAACATGGGTTTATGTTTTGACAGCACAGAGCGCACTGCCATCGCTTAATCTGTAATAAATAGCTTGCCACCTGGTTCCCATCCATTTTCCAACCTCACCTTTAAGCAGCACTGCTCCTTTGAAGGAAGAAGGAAGGATGTGTCTGATCCCTAGAACAGGGGGTGTGTTTGTGTGTTTGTGTGCTGCCTGGTGGCCTGAGGTTGCAGTCTGGCTCACAGCTGCCTGCAGCCCCCCAAATCCTTATTTCAGCCCTTCTATCACCCTCCAGCACAACATCATCAAACCAGCTGAAATTCTCAAACTCAATCCAGACCCTTCTCCAGAAAATTGTCCCTTATGGAGTGTCCTTGCCCGTGGAAGGGGGTGGAATGAGATGATCTTTAAGGTCCCTTTGAGCCCAAACCATTCTGTGAGTCTCTACAATCAATGTTCCTTGGTTAGGGAGTCAGTATTTTTGTCTGGTACAAAGACAAAACAGAAATATCTTACATGCCTCAAGAAAGTCACATTCATTATGATTAAAAGAGCGAGTATTAGAGAACACAGGCCTTTTCTGTAACTCATGATGCTCTCATTTGCTAATCCTTTGAATTACATGCAGCATGTTATTTCCAGAAAGGCTAAAACAATCCGTCAAGGTATTTCCTAAGAGTGTGCAGCAAATACTGCAAGTCACTTACTGAAAAAAGGACTGAATATTAGGGAGAAGTAGAAATAAGAGTCACCCATTTTCAGGTACCAGAGAAGAAAACATCCATCCTTCAATACAGATGAGGCTGTGGGGAAGACAAGGCTGTGTCCCACACAGTGAAGATTCAGACCACACTGTGCTTCCCCTGATTTGTGATCTGTGCAGAGGAGAATTGCCTTATGCTGTACTGGTTGATTAGTGCTTGGAAAAAAACCCCACATTCTGTTTGTGAGTGTTTTTCTCACCTTTCCAATGTTTCTGAAAGCAAGAGCCATTATTTTTTCTAGAGAGCTTGAAGTGGGCACACGGCACATCTGGCTCTGCACGCTGACACCCCATGGAAGGTGCTGATTGCCAGAAGGAAGTTACACTGCAAAACTTTATCTAAAAGAGATAGCTGCCAAGGAATACAGAAGTAGAATGATCAAGGACACAGCAGTTTGGTGGGGTTTTTTTTAACCCATTCCTTTTTAGCAAGGTCTGCTGCCCCAGGCTCTCTGTGCCTGAAGGTCTGCACAGACCAGAGAAGGGGATTTATTTCTGCAACATTACTGGCCAAACTTGAGTAAAGTTAAAACCCTTAATAGTTTGGTTTTCATAACAAAGGCTCCTCGGGAGCTTTTTCACCTTTGTAATGAACTGAACCTCTGGTTTGGAACGTCAGACTTCTGAGTTGGCCACCCAGCATCACAGCAGCCAAGACACAGCTCTTGCTGTAATGTAAAGGGTCCTCTCACAGTGCAGCAGTTAATTAGAGACACCTCTGACACAAAAAGTGACTCACGACCCCTCCCATGAAAAGCACATGGGGTTTTTTCTTTTCTTTCTTTCATCAGACTATTAAAATAAGTAAGTAAACAGTCTTCTTCCTAAATTACAGTCAAAAGTATAAAATAAGGAGTGAATGCTTTACTTCACTGACTGTAATTATGACTAGCTGAATAGTTTAGAAAAAAATTCATATTCCAGAGACTATGTGCTGTAGTTCCACGCACGGGAGCATTTATCATCTCTTCCCTTTCTAGCATTACGGCACTATATTTTGTCTGGTTGGTAGGTTTATCACCACTTTAATATGCCTCCTTCCTGAATTTATACATTCTCTTCTGAACTCCAGAAAGAGGAGTATAGCAAAGGTTAACTATCCTGCTGTATTCTTCTCAGCAGTACAAAATACTTTCTGCAAAAGTCAATCCTTTTGTGATTCAAACAACTTGACAATAGAATCACTAGGTAAATATCTTTTCAGTTGATTTTATGAAGTGGGTGGAACTAAATATATGTTTCCTCATAAAAGGCAGTATGGAAACAAAGTTTGTTTGCCTGTGACCATCTAAGCGGGGTGTTGCTCCTACTTTTATTAATCCCCACACAGAAATCGCAAAACCCACTTGGTAAAAGAGTTTGAACTCTCTGAAAAATTCACAGTGACTTGAGGGGAAAAAAAGTTGCCTCTGAAACTTTCTGGAAAGGAGAAATATTTCTCAAGAATTCGACACTGGCTCCTCCAAGAGAGCCTGGTCCAACTCCTCCAGCTGCCCCCTTGGCAAGGAGCCCTGGGAGCTCGCCTACTCCATTCTGCTCCGACGTGATGAATGGCTTTGCATCTCCTCAGTAGGAACTGGAGACATGGCTGGTTTTCCTCCTGCTCCTCACAGCTGAACCAGCCTTGAGGAGCCTCAAAGAGCCCCTCCTGCCTGCAGAACTCACCCCTCCAAAACATGCTGCTTGACAGCAACACAGAACGAGACGGCAGCTGCACGCTGCCCGGAATAACTGTGTCCTCCCAGCTACTGCAGGGCCAGAGACATCTCGGGAATGCAAAGCTGTGAGTAAGAATCACAGGACTCAGCCCATCACCTATTGCTATTTTGCTGTCTGAGGACAAAGTGAAGCAGTGCAGCATAAGCTGACACTTGTGACTAGGCTGAACCATGGGATTTGTTAAATTATTATTTAGCTCTCCCTTCCTGAAAACCAGAATGTCTGTCAGCTGGCCTAACAAAAACCTGCTAACACAGTGTTGAGGTCACAACCGATGACAAACAATTCTTGCCCATGGTCTCAACACACCTGAAGGTTTCTGGAAGTTTAAGGACAAAGGCTGCTGTCTCCCCACGATGCTCCAGATGAGCACTGTACCCGCAGATGTTTCCAGCCCGGAGTTATGGCCCTGATTATTCACACACTTGCAGCACACAGATAGTCTGCTGACAAAAACCCTTAACTAAATTCATTAAGGGACCCTGGCCATGTTGCCTAGTGAATAAAGTGATTATGATTAAAAAGTGTCCTTGAACATCACTGCATGCATGTGCACACACAACACACGGGGCTCCTCGGGGCACAAAGCTTCTGCTCAAGTCAGGTTGATTTTTGTGAGAAACCTGCACTTATTTTAGCAATTCAATCCATAATCCATCTGATATAAACAGATAGCCACTGGTGACAGGTCAGCAGTGTTTTGTACTAAAACTACCTCTGAAAGGGCATCAAAATCAGGACCTGGGAATATACAGGCAGCAAGAAGACTTGGAGCGAGTGTGCCTGTTGATCAACACTGACAGGCTGCTGAGGCACAACAGCCAGAGCACCTAAGAGATGCTAAGCACCAGCCAGCAAAAATAATTAAAAACCCCACCCCGCCCCAATCCCCCTCCAACTGGAACATCCAAACAAATGAGCTGGGAGATCTCAGTTTCCACTTCCAATCCCAGGATGCTGCTGTTTTCCTTTTTCTTTTCAATTAGATATACTGAAACCGTATTAGAAACCATATTAGACAGGAATAATAAGCAAAATGCATGATGCAATAAGCCATATTAAATTTCACTTTGTCGCAAAATCAGAACTACATTGCACTCTCATTTCCCTGACAATACTTATGTATTAGGAGAAGCAGATGGACTATTAACGGCTTATCATCAGGCAAAGTTTTGTTAGCCTGGCTGGATCCCAAAGAAATTATTTCCTTAAAAGGAAAACAGCTTTTGTCATTTGCAAACCTGCTAACAAAAGATCAGGAAAGCCATATAAAAATACTGCTTGAAGATGCAATTTTTAAAACCCCCGATCTCCTGATACAGGGTTCTGATACACATCAATGATTTTCTAAGTGCCATCTACTAAAAAATGCAGCAAACTCTGAAAAGGATTTTCCCCGATGTTATGAAGGAAAAAAACAACCATAATCAATGCACAACAATAGAACAAAAATCATTAAAATCGAAAATGCTCCAGGACTCTGACAACAGTGCAGATCCATGCTGTTCACCAAATACTTTTTGTGAAAAATAAGCAATTTACTATCTCAGGAGCACTTCACAATCCCAACACAGTCTCATCTACCTGATGCTGCAGTTACTGCTCAAAATCTGAGTACAAGGAGTTTGCTACCTCCTGTGTCACAAAATCCATACAACTAAATTGCATAACATCAACTTGAATTTGTCCTAAATTGAATGTAGCTTTACATTGCATCTTAGAGCATAGCAAATACAACCAATAACAACTAGATGAGATACCTAGTTAATATTGAAAGGCAAGCTTTTTAATGTGATACATGCAAGATGGCTGATAAAAAATTAGAGGCTGAGTTAAACATAACTATTATTATGAACTGACATTTGTGTAGGGACTTTGGTAATTCTACAGGAAGTCCATTTGCTTATTTTACTAATTCAGTGAAGAGAACACATGTTTTTTTTAGTAGGTAGTCACTGTTTTCGTGCCTGGGGTTATTACAAGGTCAATATTCTTCCCACATTATGATTAACACAGGGATTTCATACTCCACACAGGCAAAAGCTGTGTAATCTCAGATTATCTATGACGAAAGCAAATGTTGACTTTTTAATATGCAACATTATGTGCATCTGCATGCACCAAGCACATACACACAGTGGTTGCCTCTAAAAACTCGTAATTTACCAACAGCTGTCACACAGAGATGTCAAATTACCATAATTTTTCCAAGTACTTAAAAAAGGAGATCTCTGCAGTTGTGTGGGAAGCCTAAGAGGTGCTTGCTTTTTTCTTTTCTTTTTTTTTTTTTTTTTAAGAGATGTTTCTGCAGAAGTGCGCAGCAAGAAACTATCAACGGTGGTGCACTTCCACGGATTTTGCTAATTTAGAACACACGACCCCCTCCTTTCACCAGCTTGAATTTAAACATCCTATTTAAATGCGATCTACTGAAGTGTTTTAATGCTGCAAAGCGCCACAAAGTTTATGGGAAGGGCAGAGAATCCCGACAAAACCTTGGGGACAAAGGTTTATTTCAAAGTATATCCTGTCCCTTATTTGAGCTCCCTTGACTCTGGAGCCAGAGGCAAAGCCCATCACAGAAAGCCACGCTCTTGTGCTCACTCTCTGCACGCAGCTGAAGCAGAGGAAGGACACGAATGGCAAATGAAGTGCAGCTCTGCTTTTGTCCCTGAGAGAGCAGGGTGGCCCTGGGTTAAAGTCACTGGGAGGGCAGAGCAAGCAGGAGGCTGTGCAGCTGTTGGATGTTACCTAACTTTGACCTCAGGGATGGAAAGCAGAGCACGTCCTCAGCTGATAATCTCCTTGAGCTGAATATCACATTCAAGAAAATGAAAAATACGTTTATCCCCGTTTCTCAGGCTGGTTGTTAAATGGGACTGTAGGTTGTCATCTCAATTTTCTAAGATGAGCTGTCAATCCACCAAACACAGGCAGGATGAAAAACATATTCTTGGCACACAGAACACAGCTTAAGCTCCTTTACCCACGATAATTTTTTTTCCCCAGTGCTTTCAAATCAGGAGTTTACTCATAGGAAGTGAAATGCACGCACTTCAGACACTCTCCATTTGGAGATATTTTTTGCCACCACTCCTGCTCGACAAACTTACTTTGGTTTCCCTCAGTAGAAACTGCAGATCCCGGCCGCTGAGTATTCCATGGTTCTTCACATAGCCAGGAATGTACATGGTGCTTGTGCCATGAACAGTTCCATGGACCTCCATATAGGTGTGGATGACATCCAGGTAAGCCTTCTTATCCTGTAATGGCAAGGAAAAGATATTTTCAGTCGTTACGAATTTGAAGAAGCAATATTTAGTCAGAGCTGGTTTTTTTATCTCCCGTACCATTAAAAGCCAGGGAAAGAAGGAGTTCACTTGTTTCTATTTGATTTCTATAATGTTTGATCTTTCTAGTTTGGTTTTCTGCTAAATTGGAAGAACACTGCAGCTTTTGCACTCATAGTAGAGGTATAAAGAAATCAATATCAAGGCTCTCTTAATTTCTAATTGGATAAAAACCAGGACGCCATCAGGCAGCTGTAATCTCAGCACACCGAAACAATACTTGGCCTAAAAATACGAAAAAATCATTTTGAAATATCAAATTTTCACTGTTTTGGTCAAAGATGCAAAATAATTATCTTCTATGTGAAGAAAGAGGTGAATGTCACCTCATTAAGATGCAGTCTTGCCAACTGAATAACTGAACACAACCCCTTATCTAAATACCCAGTGTCTGAGTTCCATGAGAGATTTACAAATGCTCCACCTACCCGAAGCTTTAAAGGCACTTTGGAAAAGACCCAGAGAAGAGCAGTGGCTTTAATGTTGCATTTAAAAAAATTAAGAAAAAACAGTACACCATCCTAGCTCGTGCACAAGGATTACTTTACTTTCAGTGCCATATGTTTTTTTGAGTTTTAAAGACTACTGGCATTCCAAGGCAATTAGCTGAAGACTGTGTTTACGTGCAGTCTGCAGCACAGATCAGAAGACTTTCCCTCAATATTTGCACATAGTCTTAGTAATAGCTCTAAAATCAGGCAACAAGTTGCTTATACTTCTTGGCAGCAAGTGAGTTTTCACCAATTCTACTTTCCCTCAGTATTTTTGTCATGCAAATTCTGCGCACTGCTCCTCCACAGCCCCGTGTGAAAGCTGGCCAGCGATTTCACTGAAGTTCATTCAAAGGACAAGCAGGCTGGTGAAAACCCTGGCTTTTCCAGCCCTGGGGGAGCAGGTGTCAGGCCTAGGTGGCCGAGTGCTAGTTCTTACAGCTTCCTTGCTGAATCAATTGTTGCAGAGGGTGTTCAGTGTCCGTAACAATGGTTTCTCCCTTCAGCCTGCCCCGTTTGTGCTGGGGAGGATGGGCTGAGCCATCCCTGAATGCCCCTCTGGCAGCGCCGCCGAGGCTGCACCAGCCAGGCACTGTCCTGGCCTGAGTGTTACATAAAACACCAACAGAGAGAGACAAAGATGCTTTCTCGTTCCATGTGCCTGCTCTTGTTGTTAATTAACTCATTATTCCAAAAAGGAAAAAATTGCTCCATTTTTTTTTTTTACTTCAAATTTGAATTACTCCGTAAGGGATGTTCCTCACGCAATGGCTAAAAGACCGTAATCAGAAACAGTGAGAAGCTTCTATGCTTCGTCAAGAGAAGATCCACTCCGAACTTTTTCTTTGGAAATGAGCAAGAGAACTGTAAAAGGAGTGGCCTGGTCTGGTTTCCAGAGGATACCCTAATCCTGCCTGCCTGCCTTTTAATGCATCCAGAACTTTGGAGTGCTCAGGGAATGGAAGAGAAGGCAAGGAAGCAGCAGGTACTACTGACATGGTTCACCTGTAGCAACACCAAGGCACTTGCCTCTGATTTTACTGGTTCATGACACAAACCCTGGTGACACAAACGTACTCCAACAAGAAAAATCTGAGGAACAAGCAGCTAGAAATAACAAAACCAAGATTACCTAAAATTGCACTTCTCTTCAAGATTGCAATGACAATTTTACAAACCTTTTATGGAATATTTAGCTGTTTTAAAATGACATTAACCATGCACAGCCTTAACTGGCTTACTTAGGCACATGACTGACTTCCTTCCAAATTCAGAGTTTAAAAGCACAGATAAAACATTTATTATCCAAAAAAAAAAGGATAATTTATCCAACCAAAATCTTACTCCTTTACTTCCTTATTTATTTCAAGTCAAAAGCAACTGCTTTCATAATCATCTATAAAGTACCATAAAAGTACTATTAGCACCTTGTACTTCACCTGAAGTTCACCAACATTTGTGTCCTTTTGGAATTAAATAGTCCTGAATTTCCACATTCCATACAGACAGGTGTTATTTTGGATTATAAAAAGTTTATATTCTAGAAAGTCACCTCAGAAAAATGATCAGGAGACATAATCAAATTCTAGACATTAAAAAGAATGAATTAGAAAATGAGAGAGTGCAAAAATGGCATTTATAAATAGAAAGGCTACATGCAAATAAAGCAAGAAATGTGACTTGCAAACGAAATACTAACATTGCTTCAACTACTCTGCTTCCTGAGTTGCTCACTTGGGAGCAGATATAATTATTCTTTTATCTTAAACCCCTTGAACGTTACTTTCTCCAAGACGGATTCCAAGAGACAAGGGCATGAGCTGCTGGGGAGTAACGCAAACCTGACATGCGTCAGACTGCACCGTCCACACCGCTGGCCACACTGCAAACCTAGACTCAGAGGATGGAAGGTAATCACACTTCAAAAAAGGCAAATTATGTCTCCTCAGAATCAAAATGGAAATATAACAGTGAGTAACAGCTACACAAACCTCTTCTGAAACACTTTTTCAGCAGCTAAAATAAACATGCCATTCAGAAAAGTACTTTTTGTTGATCACTGACTGCAGAACTGTTATTACTGTTCATCAATCATTTCCACCTACTTCTAAAAGCATCATGATAAGGCCTTTCTCATCAGAGAAATCAAGTGACAACTGTTTGAGAAGTCTTTCCCTAGGACAATGTTGACAAGAAGACACAGTATGAAGAGGAGAAATTTTAAGTTTGGTGGGTGAAAAATTTAAATATAAAAGCTACAAAAGTATGTGGTGGAAACACGGCTCATCAAGGACTAAACTCTGCTTTTAGTTTTCTCAGTGTAGAAGCTGGTGGTAATTAACAACTCTGCTTTACCAACAGTTTGCCAGTCCAAGGTAATGACAGCATTTTGCAACTTTGGACCATTCAGGTGCCCTCACAGAACACCAAAAAATCAGCACTGAGTGAAATTAAGCACCACTACAGGCCAACTGCATTACAGAAGAGCTTGATTCAGAGTCCTCAACTGCTTCATGGCTTGAAAGCTCTGACTGCAAAACATATGTAAAACAGCCCATACCCAGCCTCGCTTCCTTGCACTGACAAATTCAGAAAGCAATGGTTTTACAAAGCTTGACAAATGTAATTCAGAAAAGCAAGTACTGGGATACATCTTTGTGTATCTCCTAAATGCACACTGTAAAGCTGAGAAGTCCTGTCATCTGAGCGCTTATCTGTGGAAGCGTCAAGTCCAAAGTAAGCCAAAATGCAGCGTATTTTTGTACATTTAGAGGCAAAATAATGTGTGAGGTATGACAATTGAGATGGTGACACAAACGTAATCACTGCTCGAGAGCTGTCACGCTCTCAGAGACCTCTCAAGACACGGCTGAATAATGAAAATTCTGTCCACCAGGGAGCTAGAAGGGTGCACAAAGGCTGGGGAATATTAAGAGTGTCAAATACATACGGTGTTTTACAGGGGTAAATCACAAAGAGTAGATTAAGTCTCATGGAAACCAAATATGAAACTTTCAAACTGCCCTAAATTTATAAATGGATGTGGAGAAGATTCAGTGTTTCATGACTAATAAGTATGAATTCTACACTGAACAAGCAATCTGAAATTTAAATAAAGAGTTAACTACGTTTAAAACATAAACCCATCAAAATGATAATGACGATTCTTCCTGTCCAAGGAAACCCTCTCTCACCAAACTGGTAGGATTTTCTAAAGAAGCCAATCAGCTTGTAGGAATTCTTTGAAGTTCTTAAAGGAACTAAATCTCTTGGGGAGAGACTGGGAATCTCTCTTGTGAAGGAACCATCATCATCATGAACAACCATCACGCAAGAGAACAGAGAAGTGACAAAAGTATGCTGTCATTATTCACAGTAACAAAATTCAAACTAACTTCAAAACGTTGCATAAAAACATCATAATATTGAACACCTGGGGGTTTAAAGCCTCTGAAAAAGCCCCTCCAGCAATTTAAAGGACAGAGAGACTAGAAAAGTGTCTCTGATAAATTCAATTGTCACCAAAACCCAGGAAATAAACTCTCCAACCAATTAAGACAGGCTAGAAAGCTGACATTACTTTATTAGCAGCACTGGATGCATGGGGAATTCTCCCAAAGCCATGCTCAGTAACTTAAGAGACCAGGTCATATTCCTGAAACTAATACATATTCATCACGTTTTCTGAATACATGCACATGTGCTAATTATTGCCATGGATTTGTTTGGAAATGGTTCTGCCTCTTTTGATGGATCTTTTCTCCTTCAGAGTATCTGAAATATGTCATCAAGTCATAATGTACTTCTCTTATCCTTTTCTCTAACACACAATCCTTGTTCTGAAAGCGAAGCTATCAGCCAGTACATATTAATCACTAATACAAGTAAACAAGGAGGCATTAGCTGGCACAAGATTTATTAGTCTCAGACACAGGGAGCTAACACAAGGCCACATTAATCTCTGGCATTTGTACTAAGCACTGTATGGTACAAAACTAAGTGTGAAATATGAATATGGGGATCATACACTTTGTGCTAAAGCGAAAAGAATTCTCCAATGTCTTCCCCCACTGCTGCATAGATTTCTTCTCACAGAAATAAAACATATTTGGTAACTTTAGTGACAGAAATATTGACCACCAGTCCTCACTTCAAGTGTGGAAAGAAACCCCTGAGCTAACCACTGTCTCTCAAGAATGAAGACTTTGCATTAGAACAACACATGATTATGGCCCGTGAAAAAAATCAGCCCATTGTTCAGTAGCAGTCAGTCCACTCATCAATCAAGTAAATGATAGGAAAGGAATTCAGAAATAAAGAGAATATTATTGAACGATTCTGTAAAAACCCTCCTCATATACTGCTGAACTTCTGGTCCATTTTCTCAAAATGAAGCTGAAAACACTGGACAGTGTTCTCAGCGGGGTAAGAAGGATCCAAGATACAGGAGTGTTTCCACTGCTACACCCCGAAATCTGCAAGAAATTCTTTAACAATTCTTCAGTTTGAAAAAAGACAACTTGTCAGAATATGAGGGAGGTTTACAAACCCATAGTTGGCATAAAGAATGTGGACAGTGACTAACTATTCAAAATGTCCTATACAAAGAAGTCCAAACAAAGCTCATAGGGGACAGGTTTAGAAAAATGCCCAAGTTAACAATTTCTCCTGCAACAGGTCATAGGTTGAGGGACTCCATGACAGAGAAAGCTACAGAGGCAAAAAAAAAAAAAAAAAAAGTTTGCATAGGTTCACGATCAAGCAAACACTTTGAAATCACCTCTTACTGAGACCTCACAAATGTGTGAACAGTTTATCAACAGAGAAACAGATTCAGGAAATACACTGAATTAGAAAAGCTAGAGAGAATTTGCAAGGGAAATGTATTACTTTGCCATGCTCTTGCCCTTCCTGAATGTCCATTTATAGCTTCTTTTTTAGGCCCCATATATCTCTGAATAAAACACACATTGGCACATATATAAATATTGCATGAAGAATGAATAAAACACCTCAGTGAGGGGTTAGGATTTCTGGCAGGGCTTGAAGAGCCTTTTCCAGTTCCCTGTCCTCATCTTTTTCATCCATGAAGGTTTGGGGTTTTTTAAACTCAGAGGTTTTCCCAAGATTTGACAATTTCATTGTCATGCAATGCACACCAACACCTAAGCAGCAATTTCCTGTCCTTTGAATGGAAGTTTCCAGAACCAAGGAGACACCCTCCTTCACTCTAAGTGCTGATGGAGAAAAGTGAAGGGGTACAGATGAAAATAGGAAGTGGCACCAGAGGAAGAAAAGGTTGTGTTGGTTTTGTGCTAACCAAATAACAGTACATGATTGTGTTAATCAGTACTGTAAGACCTCACTAATTCATTTTGCAGCTGAAGAGTTCAGATCACTGACCTATCTGACAGGTAAAATCATGAAAAACACAGTTCTCTTTCTTCCTTCATAATCAATTAAATTCTAATTTTCATAATATATGCTAAAGAATATGCCTTTAAAATTGTTATTTACTGCACTCACGTGTTTTGTTTCTGATCTGACTTGTTTCTGATCCATACTGCTTTCAGAAGGAAATGGTGAATTTCAGGAATGCTGCTGAGCTAAAGTGTCTGGCTCATTCCAGTTTTATATTTGTGGCATAAGGCAGGACAGAGCTCCTGGTAACTTTGATGGATTGAGAGAAGCCCTCCAGTGCTGCTGCACATTCAGAGGGACACAAAACAGAATGACCTCAAGACAAATTTGTGAGCGCCCTGAGAAAAGGTGAGAAGGAACTTCTGTGCCTTCACTTATTTTTCTTTTAGTCTGAAAGTTGAAATGAAACATTTATTCAAAGTAGAACTCTAAAGAAGTACAAAAACCAAGCAGAAGGAAGGGACTTTCCTCCCGCTTCATGCAAGAGGGCATATGATGGGGAAATTACATTTCATTACACGTCTCCTGGAGCTGTGAAGGGCAGAATTAGTGTGAACAGCCTCGGTGATGTGCTTTCCCATCGAGAACAAGCCAAAGGTAACCATTTCCAATGCAGCTCTTCAGAAGCTGCTATGCAGGCAGTATGTATTTAAGGAGAACGCCCAGCTTTTCAAGTGGTATTAGTAAGAAACTCACATGTTATTTTGCCTCTAAATGTACAAATATTTTCAAGACAGCTCCAATAAACTATAATAAAATATGAAAGCAGTCATCATATACTTATGCATTGATACCTATTTTCTGATAGAAGCAACCCTCTGACTTCTCTCACAGCCACCCACCAAAAAAAAAAAAAAAAAAAAAAAAAAGAGAGAAGCAAGTACTGCAAAATGAATCTTGACTCTTTCTTCTAGGATTAAGGGTCAAATCAGTCAAAGAGTAACAGTAAGCTGCAGGAAGAAGAACAAAGAAAATACTTAGGAACAGGAGCTAAGGCAACATGAAAGGCTTCAAACATTCTCTTTTAATTGAAATGTTCTGTAATTAAAGCAAATTTTGATAATGGAGAGCATTACGGGTTTCACACACATCTTATTAATTCCTTTTTTCCCCCCCACTTTGGCACAGATAGGACTCCTTACTCCTTAGTACTGCCAAAAAATCCCAGACAAAACCTCAAACCTTTAATCCCAACAAGCACTCTTCCAAAACTTGGCAAATGTTCTCCTTCATAGCTTACCCCTAAAGATAACCTTTAGAAACGTGGCAAAATCCTTCAGAGAAAACCTCTGTTCTTTAGAACAGAGAAACCATACACAGTGTACACATCCCTCTGCCATCACGTTTAGTCTTTCAAATGACAATTACTCTTTTTCACAAAAAATGCCTCAGGATTTGTAATCCTCAACACACCTAGGACTGACTTAGTTTAATTAGAGGGAAATAAAGCAGATTTATCTTATACCCTCTGCACCATACATCCCTCCTGACCATGAGAGGTGAACCCAGACTTGGCCACCGTGATATGGGATGGGTGTCACTGGGCTCAGGCACAGAAGAGAACCCCTGTCCATGGCCATATAAAGCCATGGTGGTTCATATAGCCCCAGGGAGAAGAGGTCCTGTGCACACTTCAGTCCCACTTCAGCCTGCTTGGTTTAAAATTAAACAATTGATTTGCCACCGCTATTCCCCCAAAACACCGAAGTCTGGGGACAGGAACGCGCTCCCCTCCCCGCGTGCCTCTAATGAGTGATCACCCCCAGCAGTGACACGTGTACTCTGTGCAGATTACATTTCTCATTAATTGGCTGTGTTCAGTAGAAAGAACAGGAGCAGGATAAATAGATTAGTCTGGTTCCATACAAGCCGTGGTGGCAGATGAAAAGAGCACTGAACGGGGAAAATGAAAGAAATGTCAAATAAGCAAATTACACAGACACAAGATTAGTTCAGGCTTTCTCTTGATCACAAGAATTGGATTTTATCACTCCAGATAAGAAATCCCACACTGTAACTGATTCAAAGTCTATCTGCAGTGATTTGCACTTTATAGATGAGTGCATATGGGCATGACTGCAGTTAAAATCTGCAAGTTACAGTTTTAATCTGCTAGATGTTACCAGCACACAGTACACGTTTTAATATGGCCAGATACCAAATCAAACATCTTGGAGAAAACAAGACAAGCAATACTGATAAAATACAGCAGCGACTTGAAAAGCAGTACTTTAAAAAATGCTACAAAGGTCTTGGCTGAGAGCTTCTAATGGTGGAAAAGGGACCTGTCTGAAAATGAGAGTATTTCCTTTTGGATTTGATGCTGGTATGGCCCACGTGCCCTTTGCAAACATTCACATTTCAAGAGCAATGTGAATAATCTTGAGAAGGTTCAGAGAAAACAGACATGTGAAAACTCTTAAGGATTAGAAAGCACAAAGCTCTCAGGGGTTCAGCATATACAGGCTTTTCAGGAGATGAATATGGGTTACTTTGACCTCAACCTATATATTCCTAAACTGCAACAGAACAGAAACATCAGTCCAGCTGAGAAAATTTATAACTGCTACTGAGACTAGAAACAACCATATGGAAATCTGTACCAGAAATAATGCAAAATCTTAAGGGAGAAGGCAATTATTGGAGGACTTGCCCAGAAGAAACAGTGGGCTTTCCATTGTGTGCTATTTAAAAATCAAGACCAGATATTCTTTTCCAAAAAGCCATGCTTTTGTCTTAATCAGTCCATGAATATCCTGTGTGTCATACAGAATCTGAGACTAATCACAAATCTCCCCTCTGGGCATATAAACTATCCATACAGACTGAATGAAACAAGAAGGATATATATGTCAGTGAAAAACACCCTGGTGACTGAGGAGCTGTCCTGTTCCTTAAATCCAGCTGGAATTCAACAGGTCCTTGTGCTGATGTGCTCTGCAGATCAGGTCAGGACATTCAGACGATTATTGCACGCTGCTGTTCTTGAGAGACTGAGAATGAGATCAGTCACTGGTAAAAGTACAAGCAGAGGCACAAGTAAAAGTAAAAGAGCCTAAGCTTGAAAAGCCTTGAAGAAAGGATTGCAGCTCTGCTCCAGCACTCTGCAGACAGCAGAGACTGCACACAGGGGCACACTAAATCCTCCTGTACCACGAGCCAAACAGAATAAAGAATGCTTTCATGTATTTACTTCATATTCTCTGCACAGTAGCCAAGAGGCATCCAGCTCCACCTGTTCTGCTACCCCTGCAAATATTCTACTGTTTCTATCAAGTTTTAGCTTTGTTTTGTCTCACAGATGGACCATTTACTTGCAGTTATCATCTTATGAGAATTTATTCTGTATAATCTCAGCCACCAGAATGAACGCTGCTTCTGCGGTTCGAAAAACTGTGCAAGACCAATATTCTCATGCCAATAAAGAGAAAAGGAATGACCATGTGAGACCCAGGTGGTCTCACACTGTTACATTGTTTGGCACTATGTATGGCACTGGTAATTCCTTTTCCAGTTGACAAGAGGCTTAAAAATAAGGTTTTTTTAGGCAGGAGGGAAGGCACACAGAGGATACAGGCACACAGAGTATTTGGGCACACAGAGCTGGAGGTAACTTGGAAGAAATCCAGTTAGTAGTAAATAATCTCTTTGAAAACTGCATGAGACACACACTCCCAGGTGTGTCAGTCTGGAAGAAGGAGCCAAAGAAAAGGACAGTGGGTGAAAAAAAAAAAGACCACTATAACTTAATAACAATAAAATTTAGTGAAAATATGACCAAACCTAGGTGTTGTTATTCTGCTGCTCTCATTTGCCGATGAGAGAAAATACAATAATGGCAATATTAAAGAAACAAAACTCTGATATTATCACAGGAAGACAAAATGAGACTGCACACCTTTAGAGCCTTTTGTGAAACAGAATTTCCATCTCAAAATGCAGCACAGTTTTTGTTGTAAATACAAGAACAGAAGAAATTAAGACAGGTTTGCTTATGATTGATGAAAGTTCACACTTTAAATTTTCCATTATGCTTACCAGCCTTCTGCAGTTTCTAAAATTATTGTGACATTAAGACTATACTTTTTATTCTATCAGAAAGGTGTACAGAAATAGCAAAGGATCCACATCAATCTGGACAGAGATTTCTCTAACAGAGAGACTTCAAAATGTTCAATTTAATTATTCAAATACATTTGTTTCCAGAAAAAGAACTTAATGGCTTTAGACAGATGGGACACTTTCACATTTTGAATTATGCTTTATTATATTGATCAACATAAATTTGCTCAAGCATATGAGTAGAAAAAACTCACCTTCCAGAAGTTATCTACTTTGCCATAAACGAGAGATTGATTCTGCCTTTTGATGTCATTAATGTGCTTAATGTCACTGGAATTCAGATGCTGCTCTACCACAAATCCGAGGAAGCTGTTATCTGGAGTGTGAGCTGTAAGAAACAGAGCAGATTCAGCACCTTTGAAAATATTGGTTAATGCTCCATTAGAGTGAATGTTGTCAGAAAAGAAGCTATAAGGAACATATTACGTAATTGATCACCTCCTTATTAGTACTGAAAGACACATTTGCTTGCTTTATTAGCCAAAATAGTTTTTATTAATTTTAAGTCCTGCTCCATATGCCTATGGGAGTGAGCAGCTATTTTCTGTCTTGTTTCTGATAATAAAAAACTCTGCAGCTGGACTGAGTCCAATGGTAATGATCTTTTTTGTCTGTGTGCTAAGCTTTATTTTATTATTACAGATAAAAAAACTCCAGCTTGACAAATCTCAGATATGCAACACCAACAGTTTGAAAACCCCCTGGATTTATGCTTGTTAGCAAAGGGAGATGCTGCTGAATGACATAAATAAATTTTAGTAAATTTCCTGGGTTCACCTCCTATTCTGGAATTACCAACACCAACCACCCATCTCCCTGTGTATTACGTACCCATGCTAATTACTGGCCTACCAAGTCACATTGTGCAAATCAGAATACAAATCGCATTGCCTAAATCTCCCAGACACAGTGATCAAAAAATATTTAAAGGAGGCAAGTGAAGTTGGCAAAACTGTTTTCAATCCAGTCCAGGCAAAAAAAAAAAAAAAAAAAAAAAAAAAAAAAAAAAAAAAAAAAAAAAAGTGAGTGCAAAGGATATGCAATTTACTCATAGCTGTTTAATATTATTTTTAGCCCCTACTGGTCTTTTTTCCAGCAGTGGCATCCAGCAGTGCTGGTCACTGTTCTCCCCCCTACAAAGACACAGATATTTAGGCTCATTAAAAGTAAGGGCTTTTGTTGTTCTGGATATTTTTTTTTTTTTGTAGACTGGGTGTTTAATTCCAGTGATGGACTCCAACAATCAATGCTTTAGGTAAAAATCCACCCCTACTTTGTAAAAACTACTCCAACACATGGGGATTTTTGCCTCTAAAATGTGCCATAACCTCAGAAGTGCACATAGAAAAAGGCTGCAATAAACAGCAGAATCTCCTCTCTAGGCCTCCTATTACATTCTGGCACACAAGCTGATAATTAATCACATTTCGAAAAGCTTAAGAACCCAAAACAAAACAAAAACCCCCTAAATCCAAAGGCAACGCCGCAGGCATTTTTGATACATGCAATGCTAAACCTCTAGCAGAGTTATTAAAAAGAAAATTCTACTGCAATTATGAGGTTTTGCATTTTTGTTCCTGAAAATCAGCCAAGTGGATAATGCAGGAGAGAACAGAGAAACCATACACAGCGTACACGTCCCTCTGCCATTACATTTAGTCTTTCAAATGACAATTACTCCTTTTCACAAAAAATGCCTCAGCAACATCCAGGCAGCCACTTAGACCCAAGGACTTCTTAGAATTTTACATAGAGAACAGCACATTTCAAATATGTCTGAAAAGGGGCATTTTTCCATCCTTTCATATTTTTGGATGAGAGACTGCATTCAAAGGGCAGGCAAGGCAGTACACACTCAAAAGAAAAATAAACCTTTGTTAAAGTTAGCACTTAGAACTGGTGGAATTCAGTGCCTCAAACATCACAGACAGGAAGCAGCACTCAGATTTTTAAGCAAGACCATGAACTTTTAGAAAGTACCAGTGCTGTTATTTTGCACGAAGGTATTTGAATTAAAAACACAGAAAACATAAAAAGGGGGAAAAGCTCTCATGCTTCTGGAAAACTCAGAGAACAGTCAAGTACTTGGTAATATGCCACAGGTTTGAATATGGCTTGCTTGTTGCTCAGGATAATTTTCTGCCCTTATAATCAGAGTTCTAAAAACATAATAGAGTCTGGGGATCTTGGGAAGCTGTCCAGGGTTCCAATCTGCCATAAAATCTTTACTGATGCATAATATGCACTTTTAATCACAACCCCGTAAAGATGGTGCCATCTCTGCAGCAGAGAACACAACAACAAATATAAACCCTAAATATCACAAAACACTTGGACTCTTCTGCACCTAGTACCAAAAAAAAAAAAGGAAAATCCTTGAATAATCCACAGCAACTGGAATCCCTCATGCTTCAGAATTAATTTGCATGCAATCTATTTACCACTTTTCTTGCAGAGGAAGATCCACAGTCATTTCCAGCAGTAAAAACTGGAAATGGTTATTTATTAAAATTCCAACACAGTTGCACTCTTTGGAAAATTCATTACGAAGCAATCTTCCCTGCACAAGAGCCTGTACCAGTGGCAGTCTGTACTTCCACAACAGAGATCTCTAGAGAGAAGATTTACTTTTTTTTGCATTCCATGGAGTGGGACCGAGCAGCGCACACACACAGCTGCCTTCATCCAGCTATTTTCATCCCCCTTGGTGCTATCTTGAACAGGAGCTCACATCTGAATTTCCCAACAGCTGGACAGCTTCAACAAAGCATGATTGAGCCCCTTTTCCATTTAGGACACAAACCAATAAATATTAGCGAATGTGGATCCAGAACAAGCTCTGCTTACTAATATCCAGACACAAGCTCTGCAACCGCTTCCAAGTCACATTTCACCAGCACATGTTTTGTTACTTGCTTCCCAACAGCTGTGAATGGAGCCTTTTATCTCTCGAACAACCTTCACTTCTATTTCTCCGAAAAAAACTTGCGCGGCAAATGTTGACAGACAAAATATGCCTCTCTCAAGGATTTCACAGGGCGACTGAAATCAAAAGCGTGTCAATCCGACAGCAGCAGGGATAATTCTGCTGTGAAAAGCAGGAAAGTCGGAAAGAGCTGTGATGAAAGCCGATGAGAGAGAACAGAGCCCTGGCGTTAATGTCAGACAGGGGCCAGCATTAAACTCTGGAGGTGGGCTGGTCACCGTGGAACGTTTCCTTCCAGATTTGGGCTGAGCAGCAGAAGGAGCTGCCCTGAGCCTCCCTTGCCCTCCAGGCTGCACCCTCCAGAGATAACACACCTGGATTACTGCTACTGCAGGCAGGAGAGGATCCCTTGGTTCTGGAACCTACTGCCACAAAGACTAGGGGTAGACCAGGTCACACCAGTCATTTAATCTGACCCAGTTTACAGAAAACTTACACCTTTTTTTTTGTGTCCGCTCTGTTTCTTTTTTAGGTTTAGCTGGGGACACTTCAAAGTATATTTATTGATGCTAGAAAGATCTACAGCAGCGCTGAAACCTACCACTTTTTATACAATAGTTTTGGACGCTGCTGGCAAATAAATGTTAGTCAGTTCACCTGAGGATAAATATTCACAATATGAAAACAAGCTAGGTAAAAATTTTCACAAAGCCATAAAAAAGCAGAGACAAAGAATTTTTGCTGAGTGGTCATTTTTTAATCCTGAACACAAAGAAACAGTGAGGGGATGGTGCTGCTGGGCTGTTGAGGAACAAAAGCAGAAATACAGCGCTATAGCTAACGTAGTTCCAAACTTCAGTTCAACACAATGAAATGCAGGAGTGCAGTTTATAAAAATGCAACCTAGCAAGCTCCTCAAAGATCTATTGCTTCACAGGAATATTGGAGAAAGCAAAACTAACAAAAACAAACTCCCTGACACTTGAGGGAAAAGCCAAGCACCCAGAGCATAAAGTTCCCTACCACTATTTACATTAGCTCAGTATTTTTATTTTCTCATTGCTGGGTGGAAGCACAACTGATCTTTTGCACAGTCTACAGACACTGACACAATTCTTCCCATTTAGCAGTTGCATTTTATTAAACTGTGAATTTGTTGTGCATAATAAAAATAAATCGCAGTGACAGCATTCCTTTCTAAAGCTCTAAATAATTTATAAGCACAGAGGTACTTACGGAACATTGTATAAAACTGCTGTGGATTGAGGTTCCACTTTCCCCAAGGAGTCTTGTGGCCTTTAGACTGGGCATAATGGGCATGGTTAAACTCTGGCTCAGTCCCAAAGGAATCCAGAACTCTTAGCATACACCTACAAGTGAAAAACAAATTTACTGTAGTTACACCTACATCTGTTATATATAAGAATGTGTGGATATGTACATAATTAGGATAATTAAAATGTGTTTTGTCTTCGCTTGCAGCTGTAGAGAACATATAAGCTTAAGGTACATTTTAATTTCAGACATTTCGGTTCATATTACATTCACAAAGACTTTATGAACAGCAAATTCAAGGATATATCAGATATTCAAATAACAACCCCGGAGCTTATTTTGGGTTTCTTTGTCCTTACAGAATGAAGTTATGCTTTAAAATCCAAGTAGAGCTCATGGGAATGCCACAGTGGTCACCTGCATTTCCTAGGGCTGTGGAATGGAATACAGGCAGAAGAAGAGAGGATTTCCCATGTGTTTTTTAAAGTCCTCAATCATTACCACAAACCAAATGCAGCACCAAGGGGCCACATGTCAAGAAGATCAGAGCAGAAGAGGACATTGTCTTTAGACAATTGTATTTGGTCTCCAGGTTCTGACTTTCAGACCTACTGGAAAAACACTGAAGATGGTTTAATACGCTGAGTTCCTGCAGTCAGCTCATTTATTTGTTTATGAAACATTTTGTCACAGACTTTTGAAGAAACAATATAAAAGTCAATTACCTGCATCAAGCAGCACAGAACAGAGAGAAATCCTGGCACTGGATTACAGTGGGCCAGGGATGAGAGAATCACGCTCACCCTTTATTTTAAATCCTAATAATTCCTTGAAAAAGAAAGGGCCCACAGTGCATGACAGACAGAAAAAGTGTCAGTATGAAGAAGGCAGTACATGTTATAAGACAGAGATTCTAGAAGTTATGTTTCCAAAATGCAGCCTGCCAAACCTTTGATATGACTTGGGCATACTGACCACTGCCACTGAAGTGCATTACAGAGCTGCTGACTCCACCAATCTCCAGCCCCCCACAACCAAAATTGCAGAAAAGACTTAGACAGGAATGAAACATCCTGTGCAATTGTGTTATAAACACATGAATTCTTCTCCCTGCACGCTGTTCCACTGGGCTCGGATGTGCTGAGGAAGGGACACACCCTCATGGGTGGCAGAGAAGGGAGGTAGCTTCAAATTTATTATTAAAAGTTGCTCTTTTTTCACAGTTTTCAACATTTCCCATGCTCCAAGCCCATATGTACATTCTGTGCAGTAAAACACCTGATTTTGGCTTTTAAATGGGAAAGAATTTAGCCCTCAAAAGGTAAAAGAACTTATCTCCAACCATTTGTCAGCTTCAAAAAGAAAAGATTTTAGTCCCCCAAATAAATTTACATGTTACTTGTGTGTTTCTCCTTTCTCTGAGGTACTCAATAATTCGGGGAGTAGGAAAAAAAAAACCCAAACAGCAACTTTTAAATTCTTCTATGAAATGCTACCTTCTTATTTCAAAATACAAATTGAGCAAAATGACGTGTTTTTTTCAAACCTTCACAGAGATACTTCAGACAAAAAAAAAGTCAAATTATGATTCACCAAACAACAAAGCTGACAGATCAGTTTCTCTGCAGTGTTTGATGTCAACGGTTCTCAATGAAAATATTTTACAACAGCGGCAATTATCTCTGCATCACACAAAATACTCCGGCAGGACCAAAACCAAGCCCTGCACTGATGAATCATTCAGTAAAAAAAGCCCTCTTATTTCTTGGCAGGTCTTAAAACAAAATCCCTCTCCAACACACAGCTTTTGGCCAGGTACTTGAGCACAGGAGAACGAAAAACAGGAGAAAGCTCTTGAAAAGCCGCAACATCAGTGGAGTTTGTCAAGGGATAGATGGAAGGAGCGCGGCGCTGCTTTGCTGCCTCTCTTTCTCCTGCAGCCAGATGCAAGATAAGCAGCACCAATCATTCACGGGGGTAAGAGGAACAACACACACGGGGTCCCTGAATCAACGGCGGCGTGATGCAACAGAAATGGAAACCAGAAAGCAGGAAAACAAAAGAAATTATATGATTTGGCATAAAGTAAGTAAACAACAACAAAAAAAAAACAAACAGAAAAAAGGTGACAGCAAAAAGTGCAAGTGTGTGCAGGAATGGTACGAGAGCTCAAAGCTTCAAGTGGTGAAACTGATCCATGAAACGCAGCAGAAAAGAGCTGGGAAATATTTAAAATTTAGAAATGAAGGTAATTACCAGGAAATATTTAAAATTTAGAAATGAAGGTACCAGACTGATATTTTAATACATGCAGGAATGTCTTGATTGTCTACCCTAGTACCATATTCTCCATTTGTTTCACTTTATGATTTAGATGCCTTTCAATACATTAGCATTTCTAAAGTGAAACAATTAATTTTGAAAATGAAAAAAACAGTACTTTTCCCTTTATAAATCAGGGAAATATTTTTTTAAAAAATGCTGATTTGGTATACCTTTAATTTCAGTTTTCCTACTTTTCCTTCCTAAAATGTCACCTAGCTTTAGCAGTGAAGCTGCAGAGAATTGCAGCATGCCCTGAAATTGGTGTCAGACTGAGTCTATTCTCTGCCTAATTAAAAAGAGGCCTGGGAGGTAGTAAATTGCTTTAGAAACATCCATGTTAGTCTTTTTTGTCTAGCACATTAGAAGTGACAATTTTAGGGCTTATAAAATAAAAATCAGACAAAAGTAACCCAGGATTATTTATAGGGAGCTTTTTTTTTTTTTCCCCCTTAAGTATTGGGCAGAAGCACAATCTTAACAGAGCTGACCTAGTGGAAGTATTTATACACTTTTTTTTTTGTATCCTTCTCCCACTTCATCAGGCCACTCAACATTCACATTTAAAATCACAGGACAGAAAATAACCCTCCTAAAAAAGATGCATTCTAGAGAACAGGAACAAGGCAGGAACTTTCTCAGGATAGCTGTCACGTTAATTTATTTCAAGAAAAAACCAAAAATCACTTGGATTGTTGGCATATGGGAGTGAGTCACTGCTAGAGAGACTGTGGAAAAACGAAAAAATACCAGATTTTCATGTGCTGCATGGAGGATGAGGGTGCTAAGAAAGACCGCACTTCTCAAACTATATTAAGCTACTAATTTGTATGTTGATTTATTGCACGCAAACCTCATTCAAACATCCCCACCTCAGAACTGAAAAATCCAGCGCGTCCAGGCGTTGTTCTGCTTGGAAATTAGGGGCACTCCAAAATGAGCTGTGTTTTGCTGTGCTCCTGCTCTTTGCAGCACCAATTACCCCGCAGATAAAGCACACAGTACCGGTCACTGGTGCTCTCAGCTGTGCACAAGAACCTTTCACAAACGCTCGCTCCCGAAGCAGCCGGGTCATTCTTTCGAGCTTGCAGCTCCAGAAACCTGATTTGCAACTGCCTAAAATTTCCTCAGGGCTCAAGTTCACCCAGAAAGATTATATAAAGCACCCTCAGCAGGTGACTCTTATTCTGCCACTCTATTCTGATTTGAAGTGAATAAAAACATTTCAATTCATTTTTATCCGAGTCTGGTCTCTATAAATCAGGCTAAGCTGACCTGCACACATCTACTGAAAAAACACCTTCTTTTAAGACAACAAATTATTCCTGCTGCTATTAAATACAAAAAGAAAAAAAAGCCAAGTTTGTAAAGAACCAGGGCTAAAAAGCAGCTTTATTTGTGGTTATGTTTATTTTACTGGAATTAAATGGAAACGGATGCCTATGCTGTTACAATGCACTTAGTGGTTTTAACTTCAAAACATTTTAATGACAAAATTTATAAGATAACTCATATGCTGGGAGAAAATTCAAGGATTGGAAGAGGATCCTGAAATAGGAGACAACATGCATGAAGCTTCAAATTAATTCTCCTGCTTTAATCAATTCTGTAAGTCCTGCTAGACTCTGGATCCTCTTTTGTACCCTGAACTTGAGAAAAAGCATTACATATTTAGAGATTCACAATAAATGCAACAAGTTTCATGAAAGGTATACAAAAGATGAATTGTAAGTAATGATTCAAACCCCATAATGTATATAGTTTAAAAAAGTAAATTGAAGGAAAAGCAGAATAGAAGACATCCTAGGGGCTGGCAGAGAAGAGAAAGAAGTAATTTTTTCTCCAGAACCTTATTAGAATAAGCAGTAATGGGCAGTTAGCAAGAAACCAGACTAAGAAAAACACATTAAAAAAAGCTTAGCTATATAAAGCAACATGTTGGGGCATCTTTTTCAGTCTTCAGTAAAAGATGAGGCAAAAAATCTCATGAAGGACAATTGCATCCTCATCTGTTTTTCAGTCAGGCCATGGACTAGACGAGACTCCCTTCCAGTCCACAAAATCCAGTGTTGTAGAAGACAGGCATTAAGATATCTTTTTCTCCCCCCAAAGCCTTAAAAAATTCTACAGTACCTAAGGCACCTGGAGGTAAATGTAATTCTGCTCTCCTAAACAAGAAAACACCAGCCATTACTATGAAATGGTAATCAATGAAAAACGGATTGATAATTCAAGATGTAATGATTCTACGAAGAAAGAAAAATTGAACAGCTAATCTATAATCTCAATATGTATTTCCATAGCTTTGTTACAGGATATACCAGACAGGTAGTTGCAAGCAGACAGGAAGAAACATTTAAAATTTATAAGGGTTTCATATCCTGACCACAGTGCTGCATGTGATCTCCTGGTGACAATTACATCTGGCAGACAGACAAGCAACTGCTGCTCAGTGGAAAATGCGATTATCTTTATTAGCAGGCTCCTAAAAACTAGAATATCCATTTACTCCCCTGCTTCAAAAAAGAGATTAAGAGTAATCTAGTCTGCAATGTTGGTCACAGTACTCTCATTTAAAAATTACACTGGAAAGATCCAATGCTCTAGAATATTCTGAGGCTGAAAGAAAACAGCTTCTCCGCCTAGAACACCTTCAAATACCTTCCTTCAAGTAGGATTTACTGGACTTAATGGATCATGAAACACAGCTAATTCGAGCAGGTATAGAAAAATCAACATCACTAATTTAGATTTGGGTTTATTTCGTGCTGATGTGTATTTGTACAACGCATGGGAGGCTTAATGAGTTAAAGCTATTGACAAAAAGAAAAGAGTTTCTAAAACTGCAGACACTAAGAAAGGTGCACAAAGTAATTTCTTGTGACCCTCATCTTCTATTTCTAATGGAAAGATGTTTATAGACTACAAAAGCAACAATAACTGCGGTTTATTCTTTAGACCTGCCCCTGAAGACAATTCTCTGCCCAGTATCTTAAGAGATTGAACAGAAAATTGCACTGCAGCTGTTGGGCAACACAATTAGAATAGATAAATCTTCACAATCATTGATCCAGTGTGGTTACAAACACCAACAAGCAAAACTTGCCTCTGGTACTCCAACTAAACAACAAAATACAGTCATCTCTCAGTTCATCTACTAATTTACAGAAAAAATGCAGAGGGGGAAGTGTGGGTAAAGAAAGGAGGGAAAGAGGGGCAGAGATGATGATTTATCAAGAGGATAATTAAGATTTTTAAGATTAAAAATAATTGAACCCAAGAATCTCAGGCTTGCTGGGGGGATAATGATGGCATGCAAAGAACAAGTAACAGCCCCTTTAATCCTAAGAGCTAAAGACAACAGAAAAGTGCATTTTCACTTTTAAATAACTTCATGTGAACGGACTTATTTCAGTATTTTGACGTGTGTTATTCAACAAAAGCTCTTAACAAAGCAGTTTAGAGGGCAAGTGAATGTTATACTTACTGGTAATGAACCCATGATGGACCAAGGGTCTTCTTAAACTGAGTCAGTCCCACAATATCAATGTAAATGAGTTCTACAATTTTATCCCCCTGGGTCGGGCAGCCAGATCTGTTACCTACAACTTTCTTCATAATCCTAAACAAAAAAAAGAAGCAATATGAAAAAAGCATTACTTTCCAAATACCTTGAATTCAAGCTGCAGTACTATTTATTCCAACAATTCCAGTTTCCAAAAATGTTTTACTCTTTTACTCTGTTTCGAAATCATGAACAATGCAAGAACACGGAAATGCCAGAGATGCTCAACATTTATTGAATGTAAAGCACTAATTTCACTAAAAATCTCATCTGGTTTAAGCAAAAACATAATATGTTTGACATGCTTAAACATAGTGTGCTTTGAAATTATTCAAAATAATTTCTGACTTCTAGTGACAGCTTTACAGTATCAGAGCTCTCTATAAAACAATGCTGTCCTGTAATTAAAACAGGAAAACTGCAGAAAAAGCACGTGTGCTCAAACTTCAAACAGATGTTTTATGTCTGGTGCTGAACTAGTTGGCAAAGCAGGACAACGAAGAGGAAGGAGCGATTTGACCTAACACAAGCAATTAACTACATCAAAAGTAACATGTTTAAAGAACTTAAAGGTTTATCTTAAAATGAGATACTGAAGAAGAACAGCAGAAAGTGAAGCAGAGGACACAGAGTTAGGCTGGTCTGTAACATTTCCCATTGCAGCTGGTTAAAGCACCTGGAATGTTAAAGACTAAGCTGCTTAGTTGGAATTTTACAACATTCATTTACGAAGTCCCAGGAGCCTGAAGCTACAATGCAAACACATTATCCTTTCCATGGCACATATACTTAGCTCATGAAAATAATCTTATCGTCTGTTTAGTGAATTATCACTTCCATTTTATGCTTCAAGAAATTATATACTGTTAATAGAAGCTTCAAGAGTTTACAATTCTTTTAATTCCAGTTCCAAACGCAAAAGTAATCCCCTTACTCCTTGAGCTCTGCCAGTGAAGCTGAAATCCTGATGTCATGGCCCAGTAAGTAGAGAGATGTAATTAAATCACTCCACTGGACTAATTCACCGAGCGGGCCACCGCTAAACGCATTTTCTGCAATCTTGAATCCGGATTCTTTTGTCAAAAGGCCCAAATGAACAAGGACCTGGAAAGGAAAGTCATATGTTTGAGTTACTGACATTAAAAATGCAACTGTTCTACATTACAGCAGTTTTTCTTTCTATTAAATTCAACTATGGCCAAAAAAAAAAAAAGAAAATCAATGAAAACAAGCCAATACTTCCACAAAAATAATTTAATTTTGTAATGAACGCAAGGACTGAGAATCTCCAGCAGGGAGTTGAGCCAGCCAGGTTTAAGAGAGGGTAGAAATTTGAACATACATGGGGCTGCTACCACTCAGGACTGGCTCCAGGAATAACAAGGCAGGAAAGGAAACCTGTTGTTGTGTTTGCAACTTTTGGCTTTATCTTAACTAGTAGTGGTAATTAAAAAAAAAAAAAAAATTAAGTCAAATTAATGGCACCTTTTCACTCCAAGTATCTCATGGCTTTAAAACTGAACTCATCACAGAAGGTCTAAACTGATCCAATCCAAGTTCTGGTCAACTTGAGTCTGTTAACTTTGGTCAACTTTAAGTCAACATTTAGAGTGGGTGTCAATTTTGCACAACAAAGTTGTGCAATTGTTGTTTTCCACGACTACACAAAACACTCCAGTGTCATCAGCTTGCAGTAAATTCCCAGTTTCTCTCTTTAGAACATAGTCTCTATTAAGTTTACATAGTCTCTATTTTCTCCAAAACTACAGAGGCCAGAAAACTTTCTCCAAGATTGACTCACACAAAACACGTAAAACTATCTGTAAAGCAAACACCCATTGCAACAGAATTTCAAACAGCAAAATACTTCTTGAAAAAAGTATAACCACGAGCCTTTTATATATGTTTTTCTATTTCCAGGTGAAGCTACACCAGGAACAAGAAGCTTGAAAGAGCCCATTTAACAGCAAGTGACAGGAATGAAAGTGTTCTCATTTACCTTTTTTCGTTTTCTTTTCTCCAAATTTTGTTTTTCTGCAAGTGATTTAATTGCTTCGATCCAGGTATCAGCCATTCGTCGGATGCGCAACATCATCCACCTGAACTCCTCGTGCCTTGACATCATTTTGTAGAGATTATCAAAGTTGATACGAATTTCAGCCTTCAAGCAAAGCGTTAAGAAACACCCCAAACATTAGTTATTCTTCAGCAAACCTTCCAGAAGTTAAAAAACTGCTCAAATATGAGCTCTGTGCTTTATATCCCTCTTTTTACAAGAAGCAATAGAAAAAAAAATGCATTCATAGCATGTTAAGATTTTAGTTCAATTATTAAAGATATACTTTAACAGACACTTCTAAGCTACATAAATTACTGTTATTTTTATTAGTAGTACTTGGTAGCTCAGAATACGTTTGCAGTGTTTCACAATGCATTTATTTCTGCAGTATAAGATCTGGTTTTGTTCACGTGCTTCAAAATGAGGTAAAGGTATGTTTAAATCATAATACAGAACAGTAGGCTCAAGATTTATGCATATCAAGAATCTTCCAAGCACAAGGAAGTCTCCAATTATACCAGAAAGGAAGAAACATGACTAGGGTATACATTTTTAAGGAAATACTCATTTAAAGCTAGACAGTTCTAAGATCAATTGGTTTTACAAAATCAGACAGCCTATATCTATATTATGTAAGTAGTGTTCATATGCAGCCCAGCAATTATCTTAAATTATCTTAAAATCCCTAATTGCTACATAATTAGGCTGTAACAATTCAGAAATAACTCTGTGTGCTGTATAGTATTTCATGGGAAAAAATTTGGAGTAATCAAAACGTTACTACAAACCTGAAGTGAATATAAGCCTTTTCCATTAAGGCAGTTTTGTAAAAGGGGCCCAGATTTTTGGAACAATAAAAAAGGACATTTTCACATATACTTAACACTGGTGAGCAGTCTGTGGATTTGTTGTTTTTCTCAGTGTCTGTGTACAGCATTTCACAAATTTAAACACAAAAGTGTTTTTAATGAAAGTCTACCAGCAAGAGCACAATACAATGACTGGATACATGAGCTACACATGCCAAGGACGATTCCTTTCAGCTTTGAAGAGCTGAGGAGTAAAAATTGTAAATTCTAATCTTTTTAGCATTTATGTGGCACGGGATTCCAGGATATTTTGCATGAATCACAATTACTGAATTATTGCTTGTGTTTGTCCTTATTAAAGACATGGTTGTTCTTACCACTGTTTTTTGATCAGTTTCTTCATTAGGATTTTTTGCTCTCCAAGGTAAACGAGGACACCAATTTTCAACCTGTAAAACAATCACATCAAAATAAAGAATGTTATTTTCAGCTGCTTGACCAAAGCCTCCACTCACTGCCTTTATATTATACCTTTATGTTAACCTGATGGCCTAAATAAGGCATTAGCTGATAATAAGGTGATTATTTCAAGATAAAACTGCTTTATTTGCAGGAAAAGCTTAAGATTACTTTTTGCAATTCAATGCTCTTTTAACCCAGCAAATTTGCAACCAAAAGTCACATTTAGACATTCATTCATGATAAAGACAACAGAAGATCAAGACAGAGGTCAGCTGTTAAATGCTCAAAATACAATTTTTCTGAGCAGTTCTAAAATGTTTTCAAGAAGTTTTTTATGCTTCTAGAACTTACAAAAATATGTATTTTGGGACATTTCCATCTCCCTAGAATATTTTTATAAAAAGTCAAAGGCTGCGAAATCAAAGGATCAAAATTCTACCTTGTAGCAATGCAGACCAAAAAAGTAAGAATCATCGTAGAATCAAAGCCACCGTGTTTGAAGGGTATAAATAAGGTAATTATTATATAAGTAACAATATTCACAAGTATCAACAGCTGTGGTTCTTACAGAAAGATGATCAATGCAAATGCAATACTTCTACTATTGTCCACTAGAAAATAAAAAAGTCCAACAGGGAGAAGTCAGTGGAGAAATAGCAAATGGATGCAAGTCACTGAAAGCTCCTGAGGTGTCCCCAGGGATCTTGCCTGGTGTGTAGAATCCTTATTATTTATGTACCTTAAGAAATTAGACCGGTTTCTCTGGGGAAGGAGGAATCTCAGTATTGGAGGCAAACCCATGAAAACTGAAACATGACTGTACTGTGAAAAGGGGGAAATGCAAAAATTTATCAGCTGGCTAAGACACCCCATCGCTGCTGATTGAGTTCACAACTCTCAGAGAACTGAAAGTCAGAGTTGCTCTCACGGTCCCTCCAATCACAGACCTGTCAGAACACAATTTTAGCTTAATCATGCTGCAGAAGCCTGGAGCATTGCAGATTAAAGGCTTAAGATCACACCATATGATTGCCTAGAAGGTCAGTCACATGAAAATAAATGAATAGCCACCCTAACCTCATTGAAGGGAAGAAATGCATCAATCTTGTGTTCCTCAGACAAATAATAAAAAAGCATTTTGAATGCTATGACTTAACCTATTCAACGTGTTTAGTACAACACTTGAAAGCAGTCGACTTATCAACCTCCTTTGAAAACATCTGATTCTTCAGTGGTCTTCAACTCTGGAACCACATCAGAAATTGGAGCAATTACGAATCCTTTTACAATTATAAAGCTGTGGCAGAAGAGAGCTGCAAGCTCCACATTACAAATCATGCACAGTTAAAAACTCTCTCTGTTTTTTTTCTTCTTTGTTTTAATAGTACAAATTTTGCATTATTCCTAGCATTAGAACGGATCAAAATTAAGATATGACATTTCAAGGACTACTGTACGTGCCCCTTTTCTGACTTCACGCATTTCACATTACACCACAAGGCATCCTAAAGGAATTGCATATTTTTCAGGGCTGCCAAGGACAGTTCACTGCATGCCTCACTGACTGAAAAACAAATACAGATCTTTCGGACTTTGAGAACTATTCCCTCTAGTCTAAAAATAAACTACAATAATTCTCATCACAAATAAACACTTAAGGAATAGATTCAAAGTAATATCAATGTCTGCAGTTGGTCTGGCTCTCATTTTCTCTTATTGATCTTTAGCAGCAATGGCAGAAAGGATTTGATATCACTAAAGTGTGTCTAGATGAAAACTCCATCAGAAATATATAAATACTTCAGCTTTGTATTTGTTTAGGCACAGAAGATCTACATCCAGTAAGCCCTAATTTTGAGCAAGGTGAAGGAAGGCAGCGATGCTCATTTGGATCCTGATCTTTAATATGTTCATTTGATCATTTAAGAGCAAAAATTAAAGTTGCCTCTGAAGAAGGAACCAGGACTCCTCTTCCCCATTTCCAGCAGTGCCTTCCTCTCACTGGGTTACCATCAGTTCCTCCTCCAGCTTATTTTCTCTCCATAGCAACCTCCTGTTGTACTGTCATGTAAATGATTTAATAGGAAGGATGTGATACCAGACAGATTAGCAGTTAAAGACGACTGTTGGGAAGCAGCAACTGCAGATCTGAAGACAGACCATTTTTTGGATGAGTGGTATAAATGATAAGCTATTATTCAGAACGCACTATATTTATTTTTGTACTGTCATATTTTTGAATAAGACCAGCTGTGCCTCCTGTTCCTGGTACTGAATTCAATGCAAATCAAGTGCATTAGACAGTCTTTGATCTTGCTCAGGAAACCATGTCCACCTGAGAAGTCAAGTGTTCCCTACCTGGTTTGGAATCACATTAGTCACAGCACTGCCTGGAGTGGAAGCAGCCAGCTCCTTAACGTTGACTTGCACAGCAGTTTAAAAGTTCAAAATTTAAGTGCGACATGATTCCAGATACCAGAGAAAAACTGGTGTTCTGAACTGCTCTGAGGTGTAAATGGCTAGGTTTAGGATGAAAAAAAACCCCAAACAAACCTAATAAATTTGAAGAGTACTTCTTTTATAGAAGCTTTGTAGGTATCTGTTCCAGTGGCTCTTCCTCAGACACACACACTGAAAATGAATGCAAGGCAAGACTGCAGCACTCGACCCTCCGACAGAGCAAGCGCTTCAAGCAGAGTTTTAAGAACCTGGCAAACATCTGTAGCACTGGAGTAGTCTGAGCATCTTCCAAATTGAATCAAAGCATACTCTGCCAGCAGCTCTCCACATCCAAAAACTCAGAAAGACCTTTATGCTTTCAAAGAGTCACAGTGGGAGTCGAATAAAGCCAGAGCTGAAGTAGTACGTTCTGAGCACTTGGGATAATCCTCATTCTGGACTCTGCCAAAGGGCAGGTGCAGCCCTTCCACAGGGACGCTAAAACAACTTTCTTTGCACACCAGGTGAACACACTGACTGCTCAATGGACTTCTAGCCACGGTACAGTGCTGCTCTTAAGTGTCTTATGTCAGTCCAAGAGAGAAGAATACATAAACAAAAAATGCCACTGTAATACATGGTGAGAGAAAGTGCACCTTTAAATTTATCAGGCAGCACAAAGGCAGGCAGCGAACTTGTAATTCCACAAATCCCTTTGAGAATTTGAGGTGAAAGAACAGCTCCAGTTGGGAAGGTGACTTTCTCAAGTCCTATTCTTTGTTCAGCATTTCCTCAGTGACAGAATCCCTTTGAAGGGGTTACAGAACCTGTGGTGTGCAAGATGAGTGCCTGCCTGGTTAGTGGAGTAGGATACAGGTGGCTTTGGATGTGGTTGTTTCCAAAGGCAGTCTCAGATGTTGGGTGTTAGGTACCCACAGCCCCGGTGAGAATGCAATAGAACATTTCACACATCAGCCAACAAATGGCCTCTTGTCTGACTTCAGTAACGTGCACTCTGGTTGGTTCCTCTCATACACCGGCATTTATGTCTTTTCTAACAAGCCATTAAAAGACTAATCCAGTTTGAGGTGACAGAAGAAAAAAAAAATTGAGCCCAAATTGCCCCAAATCAGGGCAATCCACCAATAGATAATTCAGGGAGAAAGTGCTATCATTAGCATTTCAGTTTCTTAGGGAGACGTGCAAGATGATTAAATAAGTCTGAACTTTTGGTGATTTACATTTCAGACAACACTGGTTTTGTGAAATTTCTGAGTATTTGCATAGAATTGAAAGATACTGTTTTGATGTTACATTACCCTAAAGAAATGTAAATCATTAACTCAATGTCCAGGATTAGCAGCAGAAGTTGTGGAAAGAGGACTTCCCCATGGACGTGAGCAAACAGCAGTAAACTAGAAAAACCACAAGGATATAAGGAACCTCTATAATTATGATACCCAGGAATTTTCACTAAATTGTGCCTCAGACTACAGCTTGCACACTGGAAACAAATCCATATTCAAAATCACCTTTGGTTTGTGTTTTTCTGCTTTAGCCCTCAAAGCAGAAGTAAGAGCGTGAAAGAAAACCAAACTATGCCTCGTGTTTCCATCAAGTCTGAAGCACTGAAAAGAAGAATTCTCTCCAGCAATCTATTAGCACACATGCAAAAGCTACAGGAGTCTCACAAACTGGGATTCAAACCAGTTTTAAATCTTTGAAGCATTGGATTCCAAGATGGGCACCCAAAATTACACGTGCACCTGAAAGGTGAGCTGGAGATCCAAAGCCTGGGATTTTAGAGAGACCTGCCCAGCTCCAGCAGGCAAGCACCAGTGTAATGGGAGCTGGTAACTTGCACCACAGCTACCAGCTGACCACCAGGCACAGCACCAGTCCCACTCCTGTGTGGAAACACATATGCACATAAGAAAAAAAAAATCTATAAGCCTCCTCTACTTTCTCCACTTTCTTTTTTTTTTTTTTAAGCATGGAAATAGTGTGAAAAACTCATTTTCTAGAAGATATTTTTGAAAGCTTCATTCTTCAGCTGCAAACTGACACTTTGCAGTGAAATGTATTTTTGTACTGCCTAGAAATTAATTTTTTCACATTTCTCCCCAGAGGCAATGCCATCTCTAAAAACGATAACAGTGCCAATGCCATTACAGTGTTAAACTACTGCCTTTTTTATAACTAAATGCTAAGTTTAAAAGTAACTCAATCTTCTCTATGGGCATCACAGTTAAAAGGAAGCAAGTTTAACTTGCTTTTTAATGTTTGCTATTTCTGATCCCTGTCTGGCTCTGCACTCAAGAGAACGTAAGTCTGGTTTTGCTATTCAGGCCATTTGTATCTCATCCACTCCTCAAGGACTCCAGCACAATTTGTGTTCTGAGGACCAGAGGGTGCTGAGGCCCTGGCACAGAGAAGCTGTGGCTGTCCCTGGATCCCTGGAAGTGTCCAAGGCCAGGCTGGATGGGGCTTGGAGCAGCCTGGGACAGTGGAAGGTGTCGCTGCCCATGGCAGGGGTTTGAACAAGATGAGCTTTAAAGTCCCTCCCAACCCAAGCCACTCCATGAGTCCATGACCACACAGCTCCATATCACAGCCCAGGAATGATCCAGTGCCTGAAGCAAAACACTGAGAAAGAAGAGCAAAATTTTTCTGTTTCATCTGCAAGTCTGCACAGGGGACAGCTTCAAATAACAGGCAGAAGTTGGGATGTGCTGGGCTCCTTCTTGCTTTCCACTCACCTCCCATTCTGCTCAAGCAGCCAGGATACTTTTACATAAAATGTGGACAAATTACTTTGTGTTCCTGTGGTTCTGACCCATATTGCACATCCAAATGAAACATTTTGGGCTCCTCCTGTCACACTAGATTGTAGAGGTGATTTTAAGAGTAAAAGTAAATGTATGTAGAATTTTATGCACATTGTTTTTCCAAACTGAGGTTGTACAAAATTTGACGCATATATTGCCTTTTGAAACACGCACGTACACAACCATCTCACTCCAACGGTCTAACCTTGAAGTAAAAAAGAAAAATCTTAACAGTAATATCCTTGCCATTACCCTAATGCATTTTAATATTTTAAATCAGCAGTTCTGACTTGAGAGCTCTGTAGACACATTTATCATTCAGCTGTGCAACCAAGCTATAAACTGTCAACTCTTCATCACTGTCCACTTTGACAAATTACTCTTGCAACAGCATTTCCAAGTTATCCCTAGCAGCCAACACACCTCATAAATCCACATCATTGTAGTGTTATTAGAATTTCATTTCATGCTTGCATTCGCAAACATTTAAGCTTTCAACCTCTGCTGCTGGACATTAATCATGAAATTAATCATAGGATTAAGAATGCCAAATTTAAACTCAAGGTTAATAACAGCTCACCCAATATTAGTTTTACATTCTGTCATAAGCAAACACTCAAAAAAAAAAAAACAAAAGGACAAGACCTACTTCTGAAGTTACCAAATATGCACACAAGCTAATTGCACATCTATTCCTTCATGAAATGAAAAGTTGAACAAATTCAATGTTGCTTCTTGAAGAAAAATTTCAAATCCCAAGACCCTTGAAAAAACAGCCATTGGGCCTTTGAAAGTCTGCTCACATTTGGCCATGAAAGATCAATTATGAAAGAGCTAACAGCATCAACTGACTTTCCAAAACTGATAAAGGAAGATTGTCACATAAAAAACTAAGATTTAACAGAAATGCAAAATCATAAATTTCATTGAAGAATATTAGATTCTCGCATTCAGTTGAGATACAGCATCATTTTTTAGATATATCTGCATTAAAACCATGAAACACCTGCTGGTTGACAGAATACTAATGACCAAACATAGCTCTGCTGATGCTAAAACAAAACCTTCTCGTAGAAACCTTAGAACAACTTCAGATGATTATGAAACCATATCTCTAGCCTCTATGATAAGTAACAAGATAAATAATATAGTCATCCTGTATCTTTTCCTTCCACAGCTTCACAGCCCATAAATAAATCAACACTGGGTGCTAGAAATGGAATGAGTCAAAACTGTGATTCAAGCTAGCCTTTGTTATGCCTTCAGATAAATGTTTTGGATGTGTATTTAACTATTGCTGCTTCAAGCAACACCCCCAGAAGTTCAATGACAGCCAACTGAGTAAATGAACAGAAACTGCTTTGATTACAACCTAGTTATTTATTATAAGAGACTTACTGTTTTAATCTCAGATAATGTAATTTTAAATCCCAGCCCAACCCTCCCAATCCTACAGAAACTATGAAATTATTCTTAGTTGCAATCCTGCAGCCACACTGGCTCTTTCAGTTCTTTGCAAGCAGTGAGCCACTGGATATCAATACTACTTCTAAGATCAATTGCCATAAATTATCAAAATTCCACTTACAAGAAAGAAGAGGCTGAGTGATCAAATACACCTGACTATTTCTTCAAGCCAGTAATAGAGTTCATGATGACTGACAGAATTAATTCTTGGGAAACAAGTGTTACCCAGGAGATAGAAAAAAACACCTCAGCAGGACGAGCACCCTACTGAGCTGTGTACAAAACACCTTAGGCTGTGACAGGTACCAAAGGCTTTGGCCAATATAGCTGCAACTTCACTCAAAAGTGTGACATTCAGGTTTCTTTTTTGGTTCTGCTAACAGATTCCATATCTGACAGTCTCTGAGCAGGAAGTGGCCATGCTGCTTAGGACAATGGACCAGCTAGCACCATTTTCTGAATTGTCCATTCCAAATGCCTCCCTGTTAGTACCTCAGCAGTTGCATGAAAAGCAAAAGAAAAAGTGTTTAAAGGCAAAGACCTCTGACTGAGCTTCACACCCAGGTTTAACAGGATACCCAAGTGAACTCCCTGGAGAACTGCTGCTTACATCACTGCAGTTCCAAACACTACAATTCTCCAGGCTAGAAATCCCTGCAGAGTTTATGAGTAATAGCAATTATTAATTCCATTTTAATAACTTTTTCCTCTTTACACAGTTAGTCTGAACAAAATGATGCTTTCTTTCAAGAAAAGTACAGTTACCAAAGCTATGAAGGCAACATGATGTTCCCCCTCTGCAGATTTAAAGATTACTGACCTCACTGAGGTAAATAAAAAAGGAGCATGTGGATCCATCTACACCATAGCTTGCATAACAGGGATCCGATCGCCACATATCTTTCATCCACTGCAACAGAACAAAGGACACACAAAAGTTTATTAGGTTAAAGTACAACAAAATAGCTCTGTTTCACACCCAGGAATAATGGAGGAAGCGGCAAAGTGACTGTAAGTATCACAAATACCAAACCAGGAATTTTATTAATGATTGGAAGCACACTGCATTCCTGCGCTCAGTAATGCTGGGGAAGCAACAACAGCAGATGTGAGCACAGATTATACAAACTGGCAGCCAGGCAAGCAGAGACAAATATCAAAAGGAGAATAAAACTGGGATCCAGGCATTCGGCTGTGGCTGGAGTTGAATGCATTGCGTGTTCCCCACCATGATATGCTCCCTCTAGAATTTCATAGATCATTTCAGTTACCAAGACTGAAATCTGCCAAGAATCTGCCATTTCTGCAGAAGCAAATAATTAATTTCAGTTCATATTTCAATATTCAAATCATTTATTACATAGTCACTATGCAGCCTGTTTGCCAAAACAGATCAAAACACAGACCACAGATTTAAAATGTAGAGGCTTTTAATTTCACAAATACTTTGGTATTTAAGCAAGCAGAAATTTTACTATTGTCTGCCACTAATCACAGAATCACAGAATGGTGTGAGTTGGAACAGAGCTTACAGATCATCTCATTCCAATACACCTGCCATGGGCAGGGACAGCTTCCATCAGAGCAGGCTGCTCTGAGCCCCATCCAACCTGGCCTTGAACTTTTAGGGATGGGGCATTCACAGCAATAAATCAGTATCCCTTACATTTGAAACATATCTTGGGGGAAAAAAACCCTTAAAAATCTCCATCTCTGCAGGTTTGTTGGTGTTTGTTTCTTTGCTTTTGTTGCCTTTTTCTTATTTACCTTGCCAACTAAAGTCTGATGGATTGTAATATTTAGCCTTTCCAACTGCTTTATTAGTAAAATACAGGTCTTATGTGGAATCCACTGGGAATCCCAGAATTCTGGTTGCACACTTAGGCACTGCCTACTCGTGAGCAGAAGAGGCAGAATGTTTTCAGGAGAAAAGGGGAATAGAGGAACCACACAGACCTGTGGGCAAAGAGATGAAAGAATTGCAAAGAAACGTCAAGCTGAAAAGGGGGCTGGAGTTGAGATACCCACAGAATCACAGTCCTGGGGCAGAGAACACCAAATCACTCATCATGGCGAAGAAAACAGGGCCTTTGCAAAAGGAGAAGCTTCTGAATAACAAGATAGCACTCAAACAATAAGGCTTTTCAGTAAATAATACAGCATTTTAATACAGAAATTTTTCCTGTCTTAAGAGGATGCCACTTTATTTCTCTGCAGCAGTAGTATTAAAGGCTTGAGGTGAGCAATGCTGCAGTGACACACAGTCCTAAATATTCTATTTTTTGACTCAGTTGTTCTTGTTTTACACCACTGAGTAGTGACCTCTTGCAACATATGTTCCATTTTTAACAGAATGCACGTAAGATTAAAACCAGTTCACTTACCTTTATTTTCCCTTCACAGTGAGGAAAACCATCCATAGGAGGCAATTCACACTGTTCCTGGGCTCCGTTTATGAGATCTAAAGAGAAGCACAGACCATACCTGAGCTCCATTTCACAGTTCTGACAGATAGCCTGATGAATCCTGCCTTTTATTCTCATGAATCCACAGTCCAGACTGACTGAAGGGTCCTACTGGGTAATATTTGTCATGACGTTAAAACTCGGTGCGCTCCTTTTTGACCACACAAGGAAATGGTTGCACAGATTTCAACTCTGACTTGAAGTGCTGATTTACAAAAAATTGATCTGTGAAGACTCAAAAATTAAGCTAATCCATACTGAAAATAACAAGAAAATATTTTCCTAATCAAAGGGTGCTTAAAATTACTAAATTGCAGCAATTTGTTTTCATTTGTGAAACATTTACAGCATGTATATGGCTCTTAAACATGAAACAAGCTTTTCAAGCTCTGCTATCACTTTATCAAATACCCACGATCCAAAACTTGGCACCGGATATATGACCCAATTAATAAATGTTGCAATGTGATCTAATTTAACAACTCAGTAGCACTACATCACATCTCACAAGAAATATTTCCTATGGTCTCCCAAGATCTTTTTTTCTTCTTCTTTTTCTTTTTGCCCATTTGGATATTTTTTTCATTCTAGATTATTGCAACACAATAAAGACTGTAATAGAGAGCAAGATTTCTAGCTCATGAGCCAAGGAAAAAGCTGCAGTTTTAAAGGACATTACATCTTTAGCTCCAAGGGGCTTTCTTCTTAGAAGAACCCTCTAATGCAGGCCTTTAAGGCAAGAAAAAATTATTACCATGGTGGAGAGATTCTTGCCAAAGGCAGTGGTTTTCAATTTAGGTAGTTCATCCCACAGTTATCTAAATTATACCTGGATCATTTCTGGCTTTTCCTATGGGCAAGAATCAAGATCATTAAAGTCAGCCAGCCATCACCCTAGGAACACTTTATGCTGTGGCAGTAACCCTGCACAATTTCATCCAGAATATGTTAATTAGAGAGCCCAGAAGAAAACACAAAAATTAAAAAAAGGCTGCAGTATTAGAATAGAACAGCGACAAAAACCTGTGGGTAAAAGTTAGAACATTGCATTATATTACTATACGTAAAACCCACGACCTGATCTACCCATTTTCCAATTTTTTTTGCAAATAGCTTCTTTTAAAGATAAAACTTGAAATGTGAGCCAAGCATTGCAAAATGAACTTGATGGGGGAAAGCAGAGTCATGGCAGGAAGCCCCCACTTCTTTGTCAGTCTCTGCGGCAGGAGCGATTTGACAAACTGAGCTGCACTGCCAACGACAATAGCACCGAGGAAAAGTAGTTTGTGCAATGACTTTGTAATTTCAAATCAATAAGCACTTTCAAAATATTCTGACTGTCTTCTTATCCTTGTGGGATTCTTGCAGACCAGACCACTGACATCTAAGGCTCTTATTTCTGCTCTGAATAAGAACATACAAAGCATGCATACAGATAGCAGCAATTTAAAGTATATTCTCCATTCAGTCAGTAGAGCTACCCTATAATAATAGGGTATTTTGCTTCACTGCAGTTCAGGAATCAGACCTTCCACTTGCATCACACCAGAATCAGTACCTGAGATCTAACAGTAATAAAGTGGCATGGTTACTATTATGGTAATTTTCAATAATGAGTAAAATTCCATTAGAAGAACTTTATGGTCTAAAAGGGTTGGGGCTTTCCTTTCCTTTTTTCCTCCTAACTCATTAAGTCTGAATGCAAAATAACAGTTTTACATAAGGCATGTCTAATTCAAGATCTTCCTAAAACACAAAAAGACCTCTGAAATTTCTGGTACAACATCAGAGATGCAGCTCAACCATAGGGAAAGTTCAACTTTCAGCATCGTACTGAATTTAGGGTGGAAAAATGCTGAATGCCTGGGTATAGCTTGCCAACAAGAATGAGCCATGAATTTTGTAATTTAAAATAAAAAAATGTGTTCTATCTCAAATTAATTATGCTATCATATGATACCTTTCCTCTTCAGAAGGTTAGTCAAGCCAATCCTCTCTTCTCCTTAAGTCCTGTTAAGCACAGGATAATACATAAGCACAAGCTATAATTCCTTATTTTACAGCACAGAGTGTCAAGTCTATCACGTATGCCATATTTCATTTTAATGGGGATCTCATGGCCTGTTTAAGAAAGAAAAGATGGAGAAAAAGCCTCAAATACGGACAACAGCCTGATTTTTGGTAGACGCACAACTGTGTTTTACGTCTGCTTCTGTCACGTGTGAACACATTCCCTGCATCCCAGTGCGCTTTTGCTGACAGGCCAAGATCTTTGCTGCTGTTCATTGCTCACGAGGTTTTCCAGGATCCCTGTATTTGCGAGATCTGTGTTCCAACAGTGACACATTGCAGCAGCCTCACACCCAGCAGCTCCCATCAGCCGTGGCAGTAGCACGCAGAGACGCTTCCCAGGCAGAAACCCTCCCAGCCCTCCCTGCTCCTGTCCATTCCAAGAAGTAAAAATGAAGAGACAAACATTTTTCTCAGCACAAGCTACAGACTTTCTCAGGCTTTTGGTCTCCCTTGTGGCCACTAAGGCTTTTCCAGAGCAGTTCCACTGTTGCTCTTCCACTGGGATGGGTTACACTCAAACAGAGCGTGGATCTTTCCAGGATAATCTGTCTATACAGGAAACACTAATGCCCACCTTTATCACCATGTTGAAATATTAATGCATCTGGGAGTATTACCAAGAGTTTCTGGCATCTCTCCCCCTTCTTGCCAGCAACAGCAAACACTCCTAGGATTCACCTTCCTCAAAAATGTTCATGGTTTTCCTCCACCACAGTCCACAGACAGAGGAGATGCTTTACACAATCACCAGCTCCCCACTCCCATCTTCTCATTCAGCCTTACCATAGATCTATATCTCAAACATCGACATTAGCTTTCACCTGCTTCATTCTCAGCTATTAATCAGGTAATAGCACAGTGAAGCAATTCTATAAAATTTAAATATAAACAGTCCCATGAAACAATTTACATAAAACTACTACCCAGAGCAGAAAAAAATGTAGCAAGATGTGCATACAAGAGGAAATGAATGTGAAAGAACAGCAGAAGGAACAGAGAAATGTAATTTTGTATTCCCTAGAGAAGCAGTCTTTCCTCCGTGCCCGTGAACAGGAAGCCAGCTGATGCAGTCAGACTGGAAACACATCTACATCAAGGACTGCTGTCCAAGGCAACAACTGCCTGCAGAAACGGGCAAGTCAGTGCTGATTTCCACACATAAGCCTGAGAATTCAGTGCAGAACTCTGAATTCACCAGTGAATAATCCTGACAGTTCCAGTCAACTACTGCTTGCTCTGGTCGTACCCTTTCTTCTTGGCTGCAGGCAGTGTGAGTCCTGGGCTGAGAATCATCCCTCCCAAATTCTTTCATAATGACCAGACCCGGCACAAAGAATTACATTTTTGCTCCTCTTGCTGCTCATTTTAACTCAGCATGGAGGGTGTGCACGAGCTTGTTGGTAACACCTCACAGCTGGCTCTCCTTAACCAGGAATTCAGAGGTGAGCAAATTTTGTGTTTCCCATGAGCAGCTGAGACCAAGCTCAACCAGATACCAGTGATTTACACTTCTGAGTGTGATCATAGTGCAAGGGAGATGAAGTGGAACCCTGGGGATGCCAATCTACACATCAGGATCTTCCAAAACATAAAAAACAAGCATTAATATGTAAGTAGAGACTTAGGAGTTTTTCATGATTTAGAGATAAAATCTCAAACCCTAACATCTTATGAGGATTCTTATTAAAAAGTCTGGATAGATGTACTATGCTGTTAGCAAATTCATGTTGGATAATTCTTTCCTGAAGGGGAAAACTACATTAAGCCAGACACTAAAGTTACTTTTGTTGGAAAACAGTATTTGAGAAACCACAAGAATTTTTATCCCTAATTAGGATTTATGTAATTTAAGATGCAAGCTCTGAAATCTCTTTTCCCAGCCAAAACTTAGAACTTTCAGCCAAAAAAAAAGTTAGAAATACAGCTGTCAAGTCAGTACAAAGCAAAATAAGTTAATAAACTCTTTTTTCTCCTAAACTTTGTGTGAGCCATTATGTTAATTCCTGTTCTACACACACCTAAGTGTTTTTGAATTCATGCATAGCTTATCTCCTCTTGACACTGGTATGAAAAGACATAATTATTAAACATTTATCTCATATGATGTTACATTAAAAGTCAATGCATTAACAAACTAAAAGTGTGAACACAGCATATTATAAATCTAAAAGCATGCAGTTGGTACAGAGTTGGTACAGAGTCCCAGATCATACTGGAAAAAAAAATGAAAAATATCAATAAAACACCAACCAACTGCAGATTTTAAAAAACCTCTTTGAATACTGTTTGTGAGGTCCTGGGATATTTAAAATATGACTAACAAACTCATCCTCATGTTTAGAAAGGAGCCATATGTTCCCTTCACAAATGATCTACAGCTTCGCATCAGACGCGGTTAGAGCACAGCAGGTGAACCTGAACTTGTGAGCAATCCTCAGGAGTTTCAGTGCAAAGTCTGGCACGTCAGCATTGACGATGTGGCACATTTGGGCTAAGCCACCAACCCTGCACTGGAAAAGAGGCTCCTCTCTTGTTGTTTGCTGGGAGCAACTGCATCTGCTAAAGGCCCAGGGCTTCAGTACCTAAATACCAGTTCATGGATGCAGGTCGTCACTGCCTCCTGCATTTAAACTCCATGTCCACCAGTTTTACTTGTGATAGTGGAGGTTTACAACACCCACGTTGAGAATGATGTGGGTAAAAGCACAGTCTGTGGTAGGCAATTGATTTTTGTTCACTTTCAAGTTGCTCTTTAATAAAACAGTAAAAATGAGCAATAGTAAGCGTTACATGCATATTTTCTCCCTCTCCTATATTGCACGCTCTTCAAATAATGTGCTTTGTAAAAGGCTAAAAAATTCTGCTTCATTTTTTCTCCATCAGACAGTTTAGGAAGTCTAGAAATATTCCACTAAGACAGTACACTGAATAAGAGTTATAATTAGTCACTCAGCAGTGAGTGCTGTTTGATAGGTGCTCTGTTTGTCATAAGAGCTTTAAAATAGCCATATTGGTTGAAGCAAAGGAAAAGGCTGCACTACAGCTGAAACTGCAAGCTGACACCAGCAGGCTAAGTGCTCTGCTAAAGGACCAGCTTGGGGCTCTTCTGAGAATAGAAATGTATTAAGAATTTAACACAACACTAAAAATGATGTACTTTGGAACCTTAAGGCTTAAACTCTGATTTTCAGACTAGTGCATATTAAAGTATTTTTTGGTGATATACAGCACAGACAATAGCTCAAGTCAAAAGTGTTCCCATCAGCAGATCTCATAAAATACAGAACCTCACTAGTATTATAAGGTCAGAGTAATCACATCCGATCAAATCTATTCACCAATTTTATCTCTGTTCTTCTGGTTTTGATCATTAAATATAAGTACTATTCTTGCATTAATTCATTAAACTGTTCTCTTGTTTCTATTTCAGCCCTGAAATCTGGTATCTGTGGTTAGACACAGACTGTAGTTAATGCTGGTTTAGTTTATGTAAGGTCTTCTTTCCCTTCTCCAACTAATTAACACATTCTCAATTCAATTCACATTTTTCATCTCCAGCTGGTAAGATTTCTTTAAAGAGAGAATTTGCAGTGTGAGCTGAAAGCACTAACAACATATTCAATCAAATGAGCTAAAGGCTTCAAGACTTTGAATGCAGAGCACAAAATGCTTTCTACCAACATTTTAGAAACTTCTGTAGCAAAGTGTTAGTATGATTTAAGGAAAATTAACTTTCCTGCCTCTAGTCCATCCTCACACAAGCTGTGCTGCTGTGTTCCATTAGCACCACTGAAATCAATACAGCGTTAGGAGAATTCAAGTAGTAGTCAAGTGGTTGATCAAAATGCAGCCCAGGGGACCACTAAGAACTCCCTTCAGCATTGTTACGACAGTTTTGCACTGCAGTGGAAAATATTCACCTGTGGTCTTCTGCATACACCACACTGTGCTGCCACAGCCAGGCTTGAGGGCACACAAAACTCCTCAGCTCCACACAGCTGCCCTTGTGGGAGGGGGGAAATCTTAATAAATACACATCTACAGTGTAAAAAAAGAGTACAAGGAATAAGGCACAATAAATATGAGTCAAAGCAAAACATCACCTGGAGGAAGCTGCACTCTTGACTATCAGAGCCAATGCAGCCCCACACTTCTCCCAGCTGGTGCCCCATGGGGACAGCAAGTTTGTTTGCTGAGGCACGACACCCCGTGTTGACTAATGAAAAGTCTGCTCTAGTCCTCTCAAGACAGGAGGGCAGCTTTGGAATTTAAAACAATATGCAGTATCTTAGCTTATTTAATTTCTGCAGTTGCAGGACTATGGTGGAACTGTGGTTGCAGACTGCTAAAACTAATCATTTGTAACAAAATCATCAGAGAGCCTGGAAACAAAATCCACTGATCCTGAGGTTACCTGAGTCTTTCACCCCTGCTTCAGGAATAAAGACATGGAAATACCACCACAAAGGTCCTTCTCACCATAGAAACGTTAAAAAAACAGCCTTCCTGTAAAATTGCCAGAGCTGACTTGTCAGCCTGCCGCACTACGTATTCACCGAGGATGCCAGATATCTGACAGGCATCCAAGCCACCACGTCTTAAATGACAAGTATACACTGAAGTCTGCATCTTAATGAGTGGCTTCAAAGATGTTAAAGCTTAAGTTGTTAAAAGGAAACTGAAGAGCCAACGCAGCAGAACAAGCTAATGCACAAGGCAGAAAAGCTACGGGAACTTTGAACAGACACACCAGAAATGTCCCCCCTCATCGTCACACGCAGCAGCCTGAGCCTGGGCTGTCCTTGGGCTCCAAGAGTCCTCCAAGCACCAGCTGTGCACAAGGGGAAGGCTGAGGAGGATTTAACACAAACCTGCACTCGCTCATTTTTGTGGGATCAAAGATGCACAAGTAAAATCATTCGAAGCAGCACTTTTCAAGGCAAAAGAACATTTTGTAAACAACCAGTCTGGCAGAGTTTTCAGTACAATTATTACCTCTAGGGAGCTGGATGGTCAAGATTATCAAACATTTAGCTTTTCACTGAACAAGCACAGAAAGAATGATGACCACCTCTAAAGAAACCCATCCCACAACACCACACAATAACCCCACTCCCACTGCTTACCACATGAAGAAAACAGAGGACTGATTTTCTGATCATGCTCTGATCAAGCAGATTGCCCTATGTGATGAACCATGATAGTGCAATTCTGTCCCACAGAAATCAAGGATTTCTTTTATCATTATCATAGAAAAAGCACAACTGTTAAAAATGAAATTGCCTAAACCAAACTGATCCTGTGCCTGTCACATGGAACCAAAGATGCAGCTACAACAGTAGCAGCCCTGTAGACAAGCTCTGCTTCAAAGTGCCATGGTTTTGTATTTTCCCACTTCTGTTTAATCATCTCTACAACAGCAACTTTAAATTTACTTTGGGTGACATTTGCGGCAGGGCCTCAAAGCTTCCTGTTCTAAAGGCTGATGAAAACTCTTATCTCCCAGACACCCAAAGTTTAGATTAATACTTTCCCGTGTGTATGGGAATATATTACTTCCCATAGATGCAAAAAGGATGGCTATCAAGTATCTCAGAAGCTTTTCAGATACAACTTAGATAAATAGAAAACAGAGAGAAAAGGAAACACGGCTTTACTGCTTTCGAAACCGATCAGCCAAAGCTTTATAAGTATCTTTATTAATAATTCACTCATTCATAAACAAAACGGAGGTTCTGAAAAAGCAGTTGAAAATTGTCAGTATCAAAACCACCAGATTGTTTGATGGTTTTGTGGAAGGAAGAAGAAAAAGCAAAATATGCTTATGATTTTACACATGGATCTAAAAGGGGGGGAGGAGAAGAAGCAACACTTAAGCTCCCACTCAAGCTCCCCAAGTGTTCACAGCTTTGCTTTTCAACATATTCTATGCAGCCTCACGCACTAGCAAGTCCCATCCTCAACTCCTTTAGGATTAAAGATGTTTATGCTACTAAGAGCTCATGTTCTATTATCCTTTCAAACAGCCAAAAAGCAGAAAAAAAGCAGTTCTGCTCTCAGACTACCCCTAATGAAAGATCCCATAGAACTTCAGAGGGAGAACTAGTGTAGTAGCCCACTAAACACAGCTAACTAAAGCTGAACACAGCGAGGGTATGAGTACACAGTACAGTCTACATACACATAGCAATTAGATAGAGAGTCACAAAATCAGAGACTGGTTTGGGTTGGAAGGGACCTTAAAGACAATCTTGTCCCAACCCCCTGCCACGGGCAGGGACACCTTCCACTAGACCAGGATGCTCCAAGCCCCATCCAGCCCAGCCTTGAACACTTCCAGGGACAGGGAGTCCACAGTCTCGATGGACAACTTGTGCCAGTGTCTCAACATTCAAAGAATTTCTTCATAATATCTCATCTAAACCTGCCCTCCTTCAGCTTAAGGCCATTCACTGGCTCTTGGGCTCTCACACTCCATGCTCTTGTGAAAAGTCCCTCCCCAGCTCTCTTGTAGGGTGCTGCAAGGGGCTCAGGTTCTCCCCAGAGCCTTCCCTTCTCCAGGCTGAACAGCCCCAGCCTCTCAGCCTGCCTTCATGAGGAGAGGTGCTCCAGCCCTGTGATCAAAACTCAAGACTGAATCAAAAGAAGGGCTGAGTTCACCTTCTTCAGAGACAGTTAAGTTACTGTCTTTGCCAAATCCTCAATAATTTCTACTACCATCATCACTTTCTTATCATGAAGAAATCTAATCCAGATGGATTTTCTTCAGATCCTTTTATCTGCCAAAAACTCCACACCACCAGAGTGATATTTCCAAGGCAGATTTCACCACTGCAGCCTCAGTTCTACACCACACTTGATAGCCAGATGTGGAGCAACTTAAAAAGAAAAAAACTTTGTTTCATAACTCAAAACAAAGATAGGTATTTTTTCCAAACTGCTAAACAACTTGATTATTTTCCATGACAGTGCTTCAGTTTTCTTCTGCTGTCAGCCTCCTTCAGAGAAGTTACTGCTCATTCCTTCAGGAAGTAAATTACAGTGGATTATAAATTCCAGGTTTCAACATGGACTGGACTTCCCCACATTTTGTGGCTCACTTTGCTTTACACAGTCAAGACTATGTTTTGTTTTGTTGAGCATAATTTAAAACAAAGAAAAACAAGCATTGCTATTTATTAACTTCTATACTTGCAGAGAGGCTCAGAAGAAGAAATGCTGATCAATCATCATAATCTCTGTTCTTCCTGGTTTGCAGTTGAGTACAATTTTTTTTTTTCCATGAAAGTGTTATCAATACTTGAAATGCACAATGAAGAAAAGCTTTCAGTATATTCGGAGTGACCAGTCTAGCCTGCCATCATAGTCAGTTTTAAATTTTAAGAAAAATACTGTGTTTTGCTCTTGAATTTGTTATAACCAGCAGTGAGGATAAATACTTACAGCATAATCACCTTCCTGTCATTCTATGTCTTATTTTATTGTTTCTGTCTACTCCAGTAGTATATAACAGAATAACTTTTACACAAGGTCGAGGGGACTAAATGCAGATCTCAGGAGGATTTGTGGCTCTACTCTTTACTACCAAGGTTTACAAGCAGTGTCTATAGATTACAGGGTGAACATGAAGCCTCACTTATTTCACAGAGGTTTTCCATAGGTAAAGGGGCATGGCTGTACAGATTGTAGAATCAGAGGTCTCAGTGTACTGTGAAATCTCAGTCCAAAACCAATAAATGCATGATGTAGCTCCACTGGAAGCAGGACTCTTGTAGGAAAGTCTGCTAATGACATGGCATTGTTTCATTGACAAATGAGGCTATAAAACATTCAGTTTACAGCAGAGTTTTAAGCAGCAACTCTGATGCAAAAAAAAACCAAACCCAAAACAATAAACATCAAGAAGCCTTTAAAAAAAGATAACCAAAATTATTATACATTATGTTAATCAGATGCTCCACAAACACTATGGTTATCGAGACAGAAAGACCAAAATTATTAGCAGTTGCTTACATGAATTTGTCTAAAGTCAGCATTAAAATATTACAACTGGTAAAGAGGAAGGGTAATCCTAACATGCTTGTTATGATCACTTTGTAGTGTACAACCGAATGTTATAAAGAAAAGTATCATCTGTATTTGTATTAGAAACACATACTTGTTTCAACTCCAGCAAAACGACATTGTTGGGTAACAAAATGCTTTCACCACAATTTTCACATTACCTCAATTGCTCTAACACAATATAAAAGGGATGTTGTTGAAACGTTACAGACAAAACCAACATTGGTATTGTCACAATGTCCTCACCTAGCTTATTTTCTGAACAATTCCTTCCTAACAGAGAAGATATTTATATTACAATTATGCTGGAATCACAGGGCTTCCAGAGTGTGCTGTCAGGAAACTGCCACAAAGGAAGAAGTAGAGACAAGTTTTTTATTTCCATTTGGCTGCCTCTGATCTGAGTAATTGCCACTGATTGCTTCAAATGGATGAAGAGCAGGCACTTAACACTGGGATTATGTTCAAGCTCTACTCTAACCCTAGGTACTGTCCAGTCCAGAGGTACCTGACATTATCCCGTCATCAGCACAACACATCAATCGAACCTTAAGAAACTCTTACCTAAAGGTTTGTCCTGTTGCTGCTGTTTAATGGTTGCTTCAGACATTTTAAACTCAGTGTACCAAGAGTCAAAGGTAAAAAACCTGCGGCTCTAATAAGAGGAATTGTGTTCTTTGCCACAGAGCAAGCCTCAGGCAGTACAAAGTAATGCAAACACTGCAAACGGAAAACTCTTACCAGGCTCCTTCAGTGTTGCTCCTGAATACCAAAATCGTGAATCCAGCCCACCCAAGAATAATAAACAACATTCAAATCAACCTAAGAACTGATGAAAGATGTTTCCTTTTCAGGTAAGAACAATGAACCTTTGCCTACATATTTTAAAGCAAAAACATGAGTATACATGTTCCAATTATATACAAATCTAAGGAAATAACAGTAGCAAGTCTCTCTTGTCCAGCTGTAAAGATAACATACAGGGATGTTTTGCATTTTATATATGGCTCAGAAACTCTAACAGTGCTATTCTCGTTCACTTTCCATCTCAGTGGAAGTTTTTCCACCCAAGATCTTGTTGCCGTGTGGCAGGAAGGTGGCACAGCCTGTCAGCACCCTGCAGGGGCTGCACCACTCCAGGCACTTGCTTCTGACTTCAGTTTTACCAAGGCAAGGCAGATGGGGGAAGGGAAAGGTCTGCCTGACCAAGAGGTAACATGACTTTAGCACCCTGGTATAGATAAATACGGTTAGGACTGAGCAGCTGAGAGCACCTCTGCTGCTGCCACAGTCATCAGGCAATCATTTGCAAATCTGCTTCCCTAGTGGCATTTCCCTACCAAGAAGCATTTGCTTCTCTATTTTGAGAATTTCAGCAAGTAACACCTTCTCAACAGAAATATTTATTTGTGCAGGAAAGCCAAGGACAGACAAGACATAGGAGCACAGTTATCAACTTATTTACCAAGCTGCCTTAACTCTTCTGTTCTCTTTTTGGAACTACAAAGATCATTTGACTTAGAGTCAGACTTCCCTATGAGTCAGGACTGCCAGTATCTGTTTCATCTTGGTGGCAGAACAAAACAGTCCATTCACAGAAGACAAAATGAATGACTTGAAGTCATCTCAAAACATGTTTTTATTTTAACTGAATGTACCAGGTAGGCGATCTCCCTGTGTCAAATCCTAAGAGCCATTAAACACTGCAGGGAAAGACATTTTTAAATCATGACCAACAAATATAATAGATGCTTTCTTTGAGTTAATAACCAATAAAGTGAATATGGTAGAAGGGCAGAGCAGATTGATATCAACCTAAATAGTTAGGCTTCAAGAGAAAAGATCTCCTCATATTCATAATTTCAAAGTGCAACCATTTAAAGCATGAAACACCTACGATAAATGGATGAACTATTCCCTTTAGCAGAATTTTTGATTTTCTAACGTGTTTAAGTTACCACAAAAGAAAGATCTTCCACGGAGCTTGCACTTCAGTTTGCCATTGATAAAGGCTAGACTTTGAATTTTGTTTTCTAAGACATTCCAAATACCTAACACTGAAAAATCGTGTTATGCTCATGAGGAAAAAGGTTCACATTAAACAACCCATAAATAATTTTAGTAATTGCCATACACACCTGCTACATTAAGCTTTTCAGCTGCCCCTAAGCTGGGAGCAGAAGTGGTAGTATTGTTGGTCGAGTTTGCTCCTGTTCCATTAAGTACAAGATTTTCCACCTTGGACTCCAACTTCCCAATGCGCTGCAAGATATTATCCAACAGGACAGCAAGTGTCTTCTTCAAATCTGCAAAGGAAAAAGAAAAGTTAAACCGCTTAATAATGCTGTGCACACATGTCAGACAGAATCAAAAAAGAGATAGAAGAATGAGACTAGATATATATATACAGAGAGATAGACAGATTGATAGATATACATATATACACACACACACACACACACACTTCCTTAGTGCAAATCTTTGCCACTACCAGCTGTATGCACTCATGTTCCTTGCTTTGTTCAGCCTCAGATACAAGTTTCCCTGGCCATGGAACTTGTCAGCCTGTCTATTTTATGAAGCACACTGCAACTCATATAGATATCACATACAAGGTGAAATGTGAGCCTTTACAGGAACAGAAAAATGCTTGCTTGGCAATGGCTCAAGTAATAAGAAGCTGCTTAAATAATAATGAGTCTAAACCTAAATCCATATTCAAGCACTATCAGAGGAACAGTCTGTTGATACTCAGACACCTGGGAACAAAAATCCCCTTCCCAAAAAGGACAGCTCTGAGCCAGTACAAAAACCCCCTCCTGCATCTCCTCCACATAACCAGCTTCTGCACTGACAAATTAAAAACAGACAATCATTTCTAAAGAAAAGTGAAGTTCAACCTTTCAGTTGTATTCACAAAACACCAAAAATCCTGTTTCCTTTCTTCAGTCTGTTGGTGATTGTCTCCGCTGGGTCTTACACAGCACTTCCCTGGCATGGAAGGCAATGAACAATAACAGGAATTTGCATATCAAACGACAACACAGAAAGAGTTCTCTGATATTTTTTTCCTTGGCTTTTGTTTTGTTCAGATTCCTTGAAGGAACACAAGACACTTTGGGAAGCCAAAAGAACTGATGGCAAGAGGAGAAAACTAGACCACTATCAGACTAAACTGTATAATTATAATGGCAACAAGCCAAAGAAGATGAAACTATTGTCCTTTGTTCATTTACCCTTGTAAAGATTAAAGAATTTGGTACAAGGAATTTATATTATTTTTCCATTTAGTTACGTAAAATAATTGCATGTGTTTTGGTATCATGTATTTTGTTTTATCCACTTTAGAATCACGTAAGATTCTGATCTATAATAGAAAACTTTTCCTTACATCTGAAGAGATTCCACTGCCTCTACATCAGTTGTATTTTTGCACATTCAATCTGTGCTTTTTTTTTTTTTAATGACTATCTCAATTCTTGTGGAAATGAGAGACTAAATAAAAAATGGTATTACCTTAAAAAGCTTATAATTGTTTTCTCCAAACAAAAGGAGAATCATATTTATTCCATGGTGGCATGAAGAAAGCCTTTCTCATTATAACTGTGTTTTCCTTTGTCCTTTGTAAAGATCAGAAGGTGGAATCTGAAGCACTAGTCCACACATCTGGACTATTTAAAAAAGGGTACAGAAGTTATTTAATGGCACAGTGTGCAGAAGAAAAGGAAACTCTGGACTTAACATGAACAAAACCACAGTACAGAAGGAAGAAACAATCTAGGAAAAAGCAGTAAAAATAATTCAGGAAACAGCGATGAAGAAACGTGGCCTACATAAAAGCATACACTGATCATAAAGACAAAAGAGGTTCAAATTTATTATTTTTTAATTCTTATACCAAAACACTGATATGAGAGACATCTTGTCAGAACAAAAAGGCAAGTGGAGACTAGTTTGAGAAGGGGAGCGTAGAAGCACAGATTCACACAATTTTTGTAAAAAAATATTTACTGCTGTAAAGAAAAATCTAATATTCACAGTGTCTATCTGAACTTTTAAAAGGAAAATGTTTGAGCCACCTGCCTATCAGTTGAATACAGGTAGAAAGAAAAAGTGAGAAAGTAAACAAGCTGTGAAAACCACAATTAAGGAATGACTGAAAACCTTTCAGGTGGGTAAAAGCAGCCTAACCCAGCAAACATTAAATTTATTCTTGTGCATGGAAATCACGACTGTGCTCACTTAAAGCAATCAGAGCATAACATTAAGATAAATAAAAAGGCTAAATAAGCAAGTGCATTAATTTTCACAGAATATTGAAGAAACCTCTACCAATTATTATTAACATCAGTCATTAATGTGTTTATTTCCGAAGAGCTAACCCGATTATTTGCTAGCAACAAGTCATTTGGTATGCCAAACAGGACAAATTAACTTATTAAGTAATTACCTTACTCAGTTTCATAAACTATTATTTAATATGGTGTTATTCAGTCAGCAGAGTGCTTTTCCCTGAAATATTTTAAATTACTGCATTACCATTATTTTCCATATTGCCAAACTACTTCGTTGAAAACACCCGGCCAAGCTTAAAATTTATGTCTTTAATCTTCAAAATCTTCTCAGCCGTGGACTTGCAAGTGCTACACAAACCCTTCATAGAAGTGTCACAAAGTTATTTCACCTGCTTCCAAATGCAGTTTAACTTCTCCTTGGGAACTTGACCAGTGTTTGGAGGCAAGTCAGCTTATTCCCCAGCAGGATTTGGAACAGGAAATTAATGCCACAGGCAACAAGCTGCAGGGGGAACTTTGCTTATGGATATCCTGTACCCGTATTAATGCAGTTACCTTCAGTATCTGGAGGCAGATTGTTTGGGGTTTGTTGTCTGTGTTCTTTCTCAATTCACCCACCATCGAGCACCCCTGCATGGTAACAGGACACTGGGAATGGTCATACAGCAGGTAAAGTCTGGCTTTGAGCCTAATCACACAATCCTCTAAGGATCACTACTTGCTCAGAGATCCTCAACCCAAACATTTGTCAGGTGATTGAAGAGATGGGGTCTCGGTTTGCATCCTGAGGATGATTTTATTGAGCACACTGCTGGTTTTTTACACACCTTGCAAGCATAACTACCATATCTATGTTGGTAACATTGCTTAAGTACAGGCTAGCAGAGACTTGCACAACCCAAAAAACCATACATCCATACACCCTGATCTCTTCCTCCTTCAGGGTCTTGCCTCGACTTGCCAGGGCTTGTATCCCTCCAGCACATCTACTTCTGTACTGAGCTCAGCAGCACTTGGAGTCCTGCTCCCGAGCTGTATTCCCACAAATATTGATCTAGCACCACTCTGTTTTGCTTGTGTTGCTTTGGAAGGCTACAGTTCCAGTACAGTTCAACGGGCAGCCACAAATCTGGAGATACAGAATAAGGGCAGCTTGCTATTTAAGCAATGAAGCAATTTAATTTTTAGCTATGTTGGGGATAATAATCTCAGGCTTACAGGCAAGCAAACGCACATCAACTCAAAAATTTGCTTTTTAGAGGAAAAAGGGGTGGTGACAGAAACAAGACACAGAGAGAACCTTCCAGCAGGATATTTTCATTGCATGCACCAAAAAGTACAGAGTATTAAGAGAAAACTAGGGAAAATACAAGTGCAGCTATTCTATCTGTTGCATCCCAGTCTAAGGATGTTGCATCTTTGTCTAAGCATACAAAAACTATCTACTCAATTTCTTCAGAGCTGAATATTAAGACAATTATAAAAGAAAACAAATCTAAATGACTAATTAGTTTTCCAGATAGTCTGGAAGTGCACAGGTAAGTAGGAAAGAAAGTGAGGCTAAAAACTGCTAAACAAGTAAGGTGTATTATGTGATCTTAACGACTGAAAAGGAACCATACCTAACCTGAAATTTGATTATATTTTAATTTTAGTAATATTTTCAGGTAATATGCTTCATTCTTTTCTGCTTGCTTTGTCTGACACATGCACAAAAATGTAACTCTCATGTACAAACTGGAAGAGAGTAAGCATTAAAACTTACTGCTAAACAAAGCAACAAACTCAAGAGTTTTCTGCCCTGAGGCTAATAGGATATATTTAAGCTTAATTTAAGATTATGCCAGATAAAAAACCAACTTAAACATGAAGTAAATTGACTGAACAAAGAAGTGAAATGGGAAAGAAGAAGAAATAAATGTAACAGGTCTCTATTTTATAGCTAAGGCAAGTTTTTTCCACTGGGAATTTCTAAGATCACAGAAGCACAAACTGAAAAGCCTCCCAACCTTCTCAGAAACACCAAGAAAGTTTTTTAAAACTGAGTTCTAACAAATAACCTAAGGCTAATAGATAGAGTTACTGGACAGACATAATAAAAATTAGCAAGCAGCTTCATTTCCAAGTGAATGGAAATGCAAAGCTTATCCCAATTAAAAGGGAGGGCCATTTTCTCCATTTGTACAAAAAATGCACAGGGTAAAGTACTGCTAATTGAGCAGCATTAGGAAAAAAAAAATGTTTGGACAATTGAGGAAAAAGCCTTAATCAGATTATCAAATTATCCAGAGAGCACACTTACCGTAAGCTGTCACTGTCCCAACATAAGGCCCATCAACTACATTTTTATTTTCTTCAGCTAATGCTTTGATGTATCTTTTGCTGAGGTCCAAAATTTGCTCACGCAGGACCGAACTGCTTTCGTGCTGTGTTTGCTGCTGAATAGTAAAATGCAGAAGCATCATTCCCCAAATAAAACCAAAAGTCACCAGAAAAAAGCCGAGTTTCTGAGAGGACAGCTTCCATGGAGAGAATGCCATGATTCCCAACAGCTTCACACGGTTACTACAAAGGTTCCTAAAGCATGAAGCCAAACAGCAAGTTCATGGTCCATGTATATAAATATCACAGAGCAGGACTCAGTCTTATTCCAACTCCTTTGTCAACACATATCTGTATTTCAGTTCCATCCTGTTGAAAGAGAGAAAAAAAGCGTAGTTAGCACACCTGAAGTTTTCACTAGCCACACTAGGTCTTCCCTTTAACTGGTACAAACCAGGAGCAGACAATATGCTTGCTTTGTCAATGTTTAATCTGCATGTCTCATCATTGTACAGGAGTAGCCAGAGCAAAAGGAGGCTGAGAAAAGCACTGGAAGGACAACAAAAGCAGGAGTGATGTGCCCGAGCAGGTGGAGAACACCTCACAGGATCTGGATCAAATTCCCTGCCTGTAGTGGTTTCTGAGCTGTATTTCAAAGTAAGGCTGCTGTTACATATTTATTCGTGCGTGTGTGTACGCAAAACTTCACGATGTTGCCAGTGCAGCAATTTAAGACAATCCTCAACGTAATTCAGTTCTCAGAAAACAAGTAATTTTAGCTGGCAGTGACACTGCTCGGAGTCCCTGGCAAGAGGTACAGCATATGGCTAGATAGGTGATCAGGAAATCAGACTCCCTCAGGGGTATAAAGAGGAAAGAAGAATTCTACATTATTTAAGCCAATACACTCTCCTGGCTTCCACTGCAAGCAGTTGGGAGCCTGGAATAATGTCCTGCTCCTGTGTGGCCTCTGCTGTGCACTGTCGCTCCTTATCCATAAAACATACTCCAACGAGGTTGCTCTTTGCAACTAAATCAAAAACACAAACTTCTGAATGCTGCAACATGTCTTTTAGACATAAGCTAATATTCTCAGAGCTTCTCAAACACAAGGGAAAAAGAATTGTAATAAAGGCCTTCAAGATACAGTAGAACCAACTTTTCGAGGTAAACTCAATTATAAAAGCTGGCATGAAGAATCCAAAGGCAAGAAATGGTCTGTGATGAGAGTCAGAGGCAGGGTCCTTAGCTTAAAGTCCAACTAGAAGAGGGGTAATTAAAAGGTAATTAGGTGTAACCTATCATGTTAGAACACAGATTTGGTAAAATGTTATCCTTTTAACTTCATAATGCTCCCAGACAGGATTAGAGAACATAATGTTCCATTCTGTGCTTCCATAGATAATGCAGCTGTTGCTCTGCTTTAATAGGATAATTACTCAGATGCCTTCTAGCAGTGCTCCCTGCTTGTTAAAATTCCCTATAGATCTTCTGCTTCCAGTTGAACCAGGAGCTCTGCAGTGGGACAGAAATACTTTTGGAGCACTTCTCTCCAACATGTTTGAGTGTGCACATTTCCCATCGTTGATTAAGACTGATTGCAGAAGTGAAGGTGCATTATTTAAACCAAAAGCAGGCAAGGCAGACACTGTCCCGTGCACTCACGCTGCTAAAGGAACAATCTGCAGCCATCTCCTCCTTAAGGGGCAGAGAAATTAACTGCAAGTCCAGTGAAAAACATCACAAAGCCCTCAAGCTGGCTTTTTTCACACTGAAAATATCTCAGTAAAGAAAATGAACAGCCTCAACACAGAAAATGAAGGACTCTGTTTAATGCCGCTCTACATAAATTTCAGCTAATTTTCCAAGAAATGGCAGGGAGAAATTTTACTTCTTTTTGTTTGTTTAACTGTAGTCTTGAGATATTTTTGGTCTGACTGAATAGTAGATTATTGTTCATTAAAAGCTGAAAGTTTTACTATTCTTTTGCAATATTTGGTGTGATAAAATATAGACAATTCCATAGTCTAAAACAATATCACGACTTTAAAAAGAAATCTAAAATGTTCAAGATAAACTCCCTCAGTGACTTAACTTCAAGTAAGCACTGACAGCATCCTCTACAGCAGTAAGATCTGTGGTTAAACAGTCAATATTTCTTCCTCAATTATCACTTGTTTGTGAAGCAGAAAACACTGAATAAGACAGTAAACCTATCACCACCATATTTTAGCAGACAAGCGCTAATGATTGTTTATAACTAGTTGTTTAGGGAGAAAAAAACCTCTGAACATAATTAACATTAAAAACAGCAATTAAAAATGCAAGTGTTTCACAGTCTTCTTTTTAAAGCTCTAGAACAGAAAGAAGGCGTAAGAAACAGCTTAATGACAATGAACTATGAGAATGATCTCCTTAAAGAGGTGTTGACTTTTCTGTTCTATTTATCACAGAAAAATAAATCTTACGTCCACTTAAAAACTGTAAGAAGGTAGACAGCAAATATTAAACTTTTGCCATAAGAAGGGATAAAATTCATTGATGGATGGAAGAATGGCCCCCACTATTTCAACAAACAAGCAGAAAACCCCAAACCCAAGCATCACCAATAAGCCTTATTTTTCCTCAAGCAATTCCAGCGGCCAGCAACTTGATGAGTGGCTAACAACACGTACTTAACTAAATAACTTTACAGCCCTGCTGGTGGTCATGGAGGTTTATAAAGTGCACAGCAGAATCCCTGTGTTTCCCTGAGCCTCCATAGGCAGCTGCAGTGAATTTGGTATATATTTAATCTCAGATTTGACAGCTGTCAAGGACTGTAACACAACTCTTCCTCAGTTAATGATCACCACATACCTATAATGAATCATTATTTGGTACCGAAGTGCACAGTGGACAGAAAATATCAAGGGGTGATGTGGAATGCATGAAGACAGCAGCACAGAAATGCCTCAGTGTATTTCTGTTTTGACAGGAAATTAATAACTGAGCAAGAGCTGAAGCAATAAACACACATTTCTCTACTATAATCACTGATGGATTTTGATTGACAAGTTATCTCTGGCCATACCAAGTAAGACATCCCAAAACTTCAGGTTGTAGTGCATTTCCCTTATTCTCCTGCACACCTTATCAATGTTCCAAAGGAGCTAATCCTGTAAATTACTAAGGCTTTTTCTTAGTCTAGTCTCCAAATGCACATATTTAAAGAGGATATGGACACTCATATTTGTTTGTACCTCTAAAGAATGGCAGGTGCTTTTTCTGCACCCACTCCTCATCCCTTTTTTAAGCTTTGGAAAGAAGTGGTCCCACTCTAAGACATCTCTTGAAATAATTCCAGTATCTTCTGGAAACTGGATGTTAGAGTTGTGAGTTTGTTAGTGAAACTGTTAGGAAGATAATTCCTCCTGACTTAGAGCAGTTAATGTACAAAAACTAAACACCAAGTGTGAAAAACGGGACGAAAGTGAAAGGATACACGAGGCAAGAAAACCTCTAGGAGAACAAACAGCATTTTTGTTATTTCTTTCTCAAATTCAGCTCTAACCAGCCAAAATCCCACCACAACTGAAACAACATTCTGCGGGGTGGAAGGCAGGTGTTTGGGTTTTGGGGGGTGTTTTTAAACAGACTGGTTACAGCTTCTGTGAAAAACATAACACAATTTACAACTCAACTGCACCCTACCCAGAACAAAAATGATTCACCTATTTCTTTGAAAAAGGTCTAACATTACACCCATTTACACAGCCGTTAAGAATTTTAAAATACGAAAAGTACAATTATACAGCCTCATTAGAAACACATTTTTTCTGTTCTGTATTTAATGAACTCCTGTTCAACAGCTGGTCAATTCACTAGCTAGAGAGGATAAGGTTCCCATGCTGACGTCATCGCTACAAATATAAACAATCATCTGAGAGAAGCACCCTAATTAAAGTGATCTGTACATCAGGGGTGCAAACCACATGTTTCTCGGCATTTTAAGATTTTACTCTTCTTTTTCTAAATGCTTAAAATAGAGTACAAACAGTTCATCCTTGTGTGAAGTTTTTGGTGACACATATCCACATATTCCTCTTCACTTTTTAAGAAGAAGAATGAACCATCTACAAGAGATTAAGTAAAGTCTCTTTATAAGTATGTCCATATACACAGCTTGACATTCTCTGTCCAATCTGTACCTATATTAGAAATGGTACTTAGGGTAAGCTTGGAACACCACTATCCTCAGGACACTCAGGATTAAATCAGGATGCTCAGGATTAAATTCTTCATCAGTTGAATGCACCATTATTCATCAGTAGCCACACAGTTCTAAAACCTTAATTGTCTGTAGCCAAAGCAGAAGTTTTTGCATGCACAAAACCAGCAGCCTGACTGGTATTTAGTTATAAGTTTGTTATAAACTCAAACATAAGCAACCTTACACATAATGACTAGTAAACAGCGTATATGTATTTTTGTACCATGTGGCTCAGCAAAAATAGTATTGCAACTGCTAGGAAAAGGCCTGTATCCCAATGCCACAACTGCAAATCCTGGCCTCTTGTGCTTAAGAAATTATTATTCTAGGAATAACTGTATGAGCTAGAGCTGGGTACCAAGTGCCTCTTGTTACAGCAAACAGCTTAGATATGAGACAAGAACCAAGGGCTGGAAAATACAGACATAGGTTGAAAGGAGAGGCTCCAAAACTGTGAGTTACTCAGTGATGGTCAATTACTAGTCAATGATGAGATTCAACCATGAATTTTGGGAAAAAAAAAAAATGCTTTTCTTTTAACAGCAGCAAAAGCTGGAAAGGAGGCACAGTGCAGCTTAACAACAAGTAAAGGCACCTGTGATGGGTCCATGAGTGCTAAATCCATGGCACCAGCTCTGTGACACCCTCTGCTCACGATTTATAATGAAACTTTTACAGACCAATTGCTTTGACTCTGCAGTGGTAATGACCAGGAATGAGTAAAACCCAGTAAAACATGTATTGTCAATGAATGTCAATCGACCCAAGTTCAGTTATAAAGTTTAAAGCTGGTTTTAAACTGCTTTGTTTCATCAGCCTCCTAAACCTGCAGTCACAGCAATCTGGCATTCCCCTCTGACATGCATCCATCCAGACACTAACAATGTGTATTCAGATGCAGCCTCATGCCCCCCTGCCTGACAGCATCACAACCAGCTCCAAGGGGTGCCCTTCAACCCCTCACATCAGCGTCCTAATGAAAATAGTAACTTATTTCCCAGATTGTATCCTGAAGAGGGCAAGGTGCCCTTCTGTTTGCTACTGTTTCATTCTGTAGAACAAGTTGTTACAGTCCAGCCAAGGACAAACACCAAGATGTGAACCTGAACCCTTCTCTATCCTTACCGAGGGCGTGCTAACCTAAAAGCTGAGGAAAATTCAAGTGTGAAGTCAGTGGGCTGCCAGCACACCAGAGCTATGGCCAGCAAACACAGGGCAAGTGAAAACACCTGCCCTCATCCCAGCCCTCCTCTGCTGAGGGATGCCAGGAGTCAGGCTTCATGCAGAAACTGATGCAATACGTCCTAAAAGGGGTAGGCAATCCTCTAAAACCTCTTTCCTAGGAGTAAGAGTCTGAATTGGGAGCGCTACGTTTTAAGAGTTTAAGCCAGACAAACTTCCAGTGTACATAAACTACAATTCCAGGCTGATGGTAACCACAGTCTCCTACTGCAGCTGCATTGCCTAAACAGATGTGCACTATGGCCCAACTGAATGCAAATGAATGGATTTCCCGGTATTGCAGTTGTTTATTCCTGCAGGAATATCCCAGCAGATGTTCCACCTCAGTTGGCCAATCTGTGCTCTGAAACAGAGCAATCCGTGCTGTGATTGTGAGATGCTGGCTTCCCTCAGTCCTTCTGGAGGCTCAATCTACCTTTCCTTCTTTCAAACCACAGCATTAACAATGATAAGTTACGGCCTCCTACTTAATTCAGGCAAGTGAAATCAAAGAACAGTCATTCTCTGTTGGTAGAAGATAAGAAAGGATCAGAGAAGAGAAAAAGAAGCCTGATTTCTGATAAGATTACTTGCATTTAGACACGATGTGTGCTCATACCATTGTCAAGCGCCTTTGTACCACACACATTTTGACTCCAGTCCTGACACTGCAATTAATTAACAAAAGCACTTAGGAAATATACTCCATTAACATTAAAGCATCCACACATCTAAACAAAACTTAGGGGCCCCACTTACACCGAGTGTTCAGAAGCAGTTTAGCTGCTGTTCAGCCAAATGCATAAAGCAGAGGGCAGACAGCAGGACAACCAAAGGCTGAACCCACACATGCTTAGGGTGCCAAGGGCTGTATCCTGCCTGAGTGGGTCACAGAAACAAAAGAAGAACATTCATTTCAATAGGTCAAGCCATAAATTTGAAGCCACTTCAAAACATTTTTGTTAATATTAACACAAAGTTTCTTCATTCAGTTGTGGTCAGTCCAATAAAAGGCAGAAGTCTGATAGAAAAGCTAATAGAATGTCCTGGAAGAAGTAGAAGCATGCCAGCAGAGCTGGTAACACTAACTCAGATCTGCAAGTCCTAAGTCTAGGTGAGGGTTTCCAACTGGTTGAAGCTGTACATACACCCTACACACCTCACAGGCTCCTGAGGAAGAAGAGGCAGCTGAAAAAACCATGCAACTATACCAGATTTATGCACACTTTTGCTAACTCCACATTTTAAAATTTATATTCCTTAATATAGAAAATAAACGCATGCAACCATTTCCCTTAACCACATTATGGAGTCTTAGTTTTGCTGTTCCTTCTGCTGCTCAATTTTATTTTCAGCAATCTTTCTGCCAACCCATTCTCTTCTCCTAGCTGACAGATGTCACTGTGTCTTCTCGCTCACCACCCCTGTGCAGCTGATGTGGCACCACGTACTGTGCCTGAAGAATTCGGGATGTAATCCCATGAAGTGAGAAAAGCAAAACAACACTGGGTCACAACATGAGCAGCAGGACAGATGGACTGAGGGAGAGTAAGAGCAAAAATACGGCAGCTTTGAGGTTTTTTTAGGCTGGGGAGGCATGTTTGCTTTTGTGCATGTGCATGTAGTACAAATTGGCAGGAGGCAGTGGGATGAAAGCTGAAGGAAGGGAAAGCAGTCTCTGATAAAGTGCCATAAAAACAAGTAAATTTTCATCCTGAGCAAACAGCTTGCCTTCACTTTCAAAAATAAATTCCCCCACTTCAAAACAATTTGGGTGGCATCCCACCTTAATTCCCCCATGCAGGTCTGCGTTTTCACAGAGCACTCTAAAGTGTTTCAAATTTTCTACCTAGTGCATCACCTGCTGTAGTTCAGACCTACAGAAATTAAACCATCTGATGTTCTTCCTTTCATGCTATTACTGTCATATTTCAGGGAGGAAAGAGTAGAAAAGGAAAGAACATAACAGATAAGGGGAAAAAGGATTAGAGGAAAATCCATAAGGAAAAATCCTTATGTATTGAAATCCTTATGGTACATACACTGTTTACTGATTAGAAACACTCCAGGCAATGCATTGAAGAACACGATCACAAAACAACCTGGTCTTCTTTCAATAAACTGAACGAATGTTTGGACTAGGAACAGGACTTCAATGAACTTCAGAAAATCAGAAATGCTCCTGACCTTGAACAGGCAAAAGAAGTGTACATTTTTACAGCTACTTGCAGTCAAAGGATGGGGAATATTAATAACCTTAGTCTTGCTACTGTGTTAAAACCACATGCCCAAAATAGCATTTTCTGGCTGAAAAGAACATTTTGGAATGTCAGCATGCTGACCGAGAGATTAAGAAAGAGTTTTTGGTTTTTTCTGGGTTTTGGCGGTTTGTTTTTTTTTTTTTTTTCTCTGCAAGAAAGTAACTTACAGAGCCTGAGAGCCCCAGCCATCATCTACATCTACAAAATCCCGAAAACCAGTGAAGAAGTATCCACAAGACATGCTTTCATGGCTTCAAGAGTCCCTGAAGTCCACTGCACAAACAAACCTCCAAGCTACTTCATTAATTTTAATGAATTTTAAAAGCAGGACTCATAGCCAACAAGTTTTATCATATTTCTAGTGTGGATAAAGTACATATATTTGTCTCTTCCCTCCTTGCAAGTCCCCTTAGTGAAAGGCTAATATATGACACCCTCCTCTGCCATTCTCAATTTTACACTTGGCATTTGTCCTCTGAAGGGTGAAACCGTGGCACCCGCAGAGAAGCAGTGCAGCTTTTCAGATCACCTGGATGATCTCCAGAGTCCTGGGCAAAACCTGCTCAGTTCCTACACAGCAATCCCACGTTCTGGTAACGCTCTCCCATTTCTTTAGGGCACAGGGTGTCTATGGCAGCAAGAGCTGCAAGCGTTGCTATTGAACTTATCCAGAAAACTTTACTTATTTTTAATGAATAATAAAATTAACTTCAGCTTATAATCAAAGCAACCAAATTATGAGGCACTCCAAGAACAACTAAGTTTATTATATAGATGTTGGATCCATTAGCTCGTTTCTTGCATCAAGCTGATACTCCAGGCTCCAATCTCACCCACTGCTATGAACCACAAATCAGCCTGTTACATCACATCTCGTGGCCTGTCCAAGAGGAAAAACAAGCAACTCTCAACAGGAGCTCTGTCCAACTCCCAGAAGAAAATCAAAACCTTCTTTGTATTCAGCAAGAAAGCTCCCATCAAATGTGGATGTCCAGTTATCATCCCCTGTCAAATCCATGGTCATCACACTAAAATGTGGTCTTCAGCAATTGTGCTGGACCCCAGGCAGACAGCCAAAAATAAAGGAAAGATCCAAACACGTTCCTGCTCAAAATACTCACTCTACACCTTACTGAAAAGGTTTTTCAAAAACAGAAAACAAAGAATATAAGTACATCTGTGTAAAAGAGTTAACTTTCTTGAATTTTCTTCCATTTTCTGGGAGTTGTAGATAATCAAAACAAAAATAAATTCTCATTAAAATGGGTTTAAATTAATTGTTGCTACAGGATTCTACACACAAACTTTTTGCAAAAGACCAAGGGAAAAGACAGCAGAGTCATACTAAAACAGAGGAAAGCAGAAATAAATATATAGAAAAATTTTATGTGCATGCTATTAAGCAAGTGCATATCAGATCACAGGGAGGACAAAAAGAGTAAACAGCTAAGCTGAACATTAAATAAGTCTTCAGAAATATTTATCTTTTGTTGCTTTAGAATTTCTTGAACTTGGGTCAAAGTATAACATTTCTTCCAATGGATTTGTTCTTGGCAAGCATGTTGAACACGTTCCAGCTTATGTGGCTAGACAAATGGCTAAAAGTACAAACTGCATCTCCAGAGAACCAAATATAATGGAATTAAAATTTCGACACTGTCACCTGCTTGGAAGCAACAGTGCTGCTGATTATTCCATCACTCTGCATTTAAGACCTTTTCTTTATTATTGAAAGGATGAAATTGTAATTTGTAATCTAATTCAAAAATTAGTAGGGCAACAACATATTTTAGCCTCTTTCCTGCATATACCCTGTTGCTTAACACTGGTATTTTTCAACGGCTGATACCACCGAAGATTAGAGAAGCATTTTTAACTGAAGTGAAAGAATGAAAACTGCCAGTGTTCCTTATTTCTCTTTTAAGAAGCAACAATTTGTCACACAGAGATGTCAAAACATTTAAAGGGACATACATGAAGCTCTGTACATGTGCAATGAAACTTACAGTCTCAGAAGACAGAACCTTATAGCAAAGGGCTTGAAAGTAATGTTGGACGAAACACTGGACAAAAGTTTCACTGTCTACACAGTTCTGATCCATTCAGCCCTAAGAAAACAGCAATAACATGAACCTTCACAAAAAAAACCTCTGCACATGATTCTCATAATGCTGTTAAGAATCTTAGAGCTTTATGAGAAAATATGACAAATATTGAATGATGTGGCCATGACCCCAACAGTATTTTCTGTTGGAGAGCCAGGTGAGAGCAAGCATAACCACACTCTATCCTGTCACTGCCTGTAACCACAGCACTGCTGGGAAAGCATCAGCTTTCCAATCATCTAATAAACTACACAAGTTTGCTCTGCAAACAAATGAGCTGTACTTAGTTTATCACAGGGCACAACTTCTGAACTATTCTGAGTAGGTGGAAAACAGCCTCCCCTCTTTCAGCATCCCTAGACAGCTGTAGAACAACTTGTACTGGCAAACTCTGAGGAATAGCTCTGTTTCAGCTGTAGCTCTTACAAAGCTAAATGGGGAAAAAAAAGAAAGAAGTGACGTGTAGAAAACAGCCGGCACAGGCAGCATAAGGAAAATGAATTAGTAATAGAACTTTGTGGTTTTTCTCTAGACTACTGCTAGGCAGGGAGAGGCAGGACAACACAAACCTCATCACCACGATAAAAAATAATGTGAAAATGCCCTAGCAAGCAGCACAGGTTTCTGATCTGATGTTCTGCACAACACGGTACTAAAGGATGCCTACAGAACCCCCTAAGCTCTCCTCATTGCTTATACCCCGTCATTAACAACAACATCCCTCTTCTTAGCCTCTCTCACTCCCAGGTTTTCAGGTTCTCCAGGTAGTGATAAGCTACTACTCGAAAAAGCTATTTCATCTGCTGGTTCTGGTCTGCAGTGCAGTAATGGTTTGGGTAATGAACTTTCTTTAATGCCTCAGTGCTTTTTATAAATAATCTTAATTACTAGAAAGGCCTACTTTCCAAAGCATGCTTTCTCGAGGCTATTATCAATACTCCCATTCAAACTTTGGTAGCAGAAGTAGCTTCATTTTCAGTGCTGAAAGCAAGCCTCTGTTCACCCTGCAATGCAGTTTCAAAGTAAATGTATGCTAACATCTTGGAAAACTTAATTATTTACAATATTGAATGCCTGATCAGTCATGAGCGTCCTCTTCCTTCTCCAAGGTTCTAGGTAAACTCGAATAAGAATTGTCCCTAACTATATCAGAAAATAAAGCCTGAGGTCTGTCTTTAATAGACATAGAATCACAACTTAGGTGTTGAAATCTCTATTTATGTGAGCAAATACCACAGCAGAACAGGAGCACATCTGCAAAAGAACCCAATAGGTTTTGAGGATGTGACATTCACACCAAAAGCATTTTCAGCTCAGAGGTGTGGGTGTCAGTACTGGGAGGACGGTGCTCTGGATTGTATCTAATCTGGTTTTAAAGAATAAACACCAACAGTTCAAGGACATCACTTGCATTCCTGAAATATTTGCATTACAAAGCAACTCAGCTTGTGGTTTCTAAGAGTACTCCATTATGTGTGTGTGTGTGTATATCTATCTATCTATCTATCTATCTATCTATCTATCTATCTATCTATCTATATATCAGTGTTATCAGCAGGTTATCAATTCACTTCCAAAAGCATGTCTCATGCAAACCCATGTTTGAGCACATGTTAATCTTCTCTGAGCTACCAAACTCACTCATGTCATAGATATTCATCAAAAAAAATCCAAGTAAGTAAACTCATAAACCAATTGCCTGTAGTTATTCTCTCAAGTAGCATAATGCAATTTGTAATGTTAATGGTCAAAAAATTACGCAAAACTCCTATCACTTCCTATGCATGCATTTTGGTTATAGATCAGAACACAAATGCAGATTTACTAAGAACACACAAGGAAACAGGTCAGCTCATGTATGAATGAGCTTTTTTATCCAAAAGGGTTTCTTGAGTTTCTGCAGCTCTGCAACCTGCTAAGGCTTCCCCCACCAGGTATTCTTCCTTTTACAGCCCCCTAACCATTGCAACAAAATGCAAATACAGCAAAGATGAATACCAATTCAGTTTTCTGCATTTTACTTTTAGCTGCTTTTTTTCTTATTCCCTGTCTTCCCTTACCATAGAAGCAGAAGCTTTCTCAGCCAGCTACTAATTCACAGAAAGCTTGCAGAAATTTCATCACCAATTTGACTGAAATTCCAACAGGAACTGGAAGTATGAAGGATAAAACTGGATGACTGAAAGAGTCTTGTTTCACTGGGAAATCGCAATAGAATAAAATCAGAGGCAGAAATTTTGTACTCCTGCATTCTAGGTGCAACGGATAAGAGATAAATTATATTATCAATAGGAAAGCAGAGCTAAGCTCTTCCTTTTAATTATGAGCAAGAACTTGTAAATGTCATCAACATTCCACTGATGCAGCGATGACATTTCAGAATAGCAGATAGGAGAAGAAAGTTGTACAGAAAACAATAGGTAAGCTTGAAAATCTGACGAGCGGGGAAATCACTGTAGGAAACGCAAAGTATTAAGCTGGTAAAGAAATTGGAAGACCAGGAAGAGGGGAGAAAAAAAAAATGCCCTGAGGGAGACGAGGTGAGAAAACATCTAAATATCTAAAGTCTAAGAGAGTAAAGGAAATGAATGTTAAGCAGATGAAAAGGTACAAAAGTGAGCAAGCCTAACAGATAAGGGCTACACAAACGGAATGGCTGAATACACCGGGTCAGGCAAAACCAAGAAACACAGAACATGAAATAATGCTAAATCAACACTGTGAGTGATTTGCCAACAGACACAAAGGCGACTACAAGTGCAAGCAGCAATTAGCATAACTAACATGTTTCCATACACAAATAGGACCTTAACTACTGATAGAGGAAACAGTTTGCTTGTCAAAAGTTATCGCTACTTCCTGATAGACTTCAGCTAAAACTTTCATCTTGAGTGAGAAAGAGGTGGAGCTTTTAGTTTATGAGAATGACACAAATAGCAAAGAGAAGCCCCCTATATCAATACCTCCCTGAAATAAAATATTTAAGATAATGGGAAAGTTGTTCAGAATGACTATTCCTCAGTATTACTGTTAGTCTTATCAATATATAAACTTCACCAAAAAATTAATCGCCCATAGGGTCAGCTCTCTGTGTAATTCATCTTCCAAACACTTGCATCAGTTCAAGCCATAAGGATCTGGTTCTTAGTAAAGAGGGTTTGTTCCACATACACATTCAGGAGTATAATAATTTCTACAGCTTTCAGTAGTCCCCAGGGACAAAATGTACTATTATCTTTTCGTAAAACATTATGGGTCTATGTAAATGTTGCTTAACAGGCACTAAGAGGGCTCTGGAGACAGACAGTAACAGGAAACAAAACCACAGACATTGTAAGAACTTATTCAAGATCTATGTGAAGGATGATGAAAATATTTGGTATAAATTACATATAAATTACATTGGTATAAATTACATTGGCTCAAGAAATCCAAGGTGTAGGGTCCCACTAATTACTTAATTAAACTGGTGAACATCATCCCATGTCGTCAGTGACAACTCAGAGTAATACTTTCAAATGTTCCAAACCAGCCACCCTCTTTAACGTATTCCACACACAGAGTCACATAGGAGAGATACTCAGAAACACACATACCCACACAGCTAACCACAGGTGACAGAAGAGAGAACGAAACATCCTTTATAGACTTCGGTGATTTCCATTAGTTCCTCCACGTTTATTTTGAGAATAAATTCCCCTCAATGCTCTGACAGAGCATAATTAATTACATTTATTGACACTGAGGTTAGAACATTAGTCAAGTGTTGCCACTTTAAATATTGCACAAGAGTGCCATGAGGCTTTTTTTGATACTATGAAATCTGAAGATGTCCAGAAGAGATGTTTTCAAACCCACCCTCGGTGCAGTGCCGTGTTTAAATAGATTTTTACAGGAGTCAGCTGGCAGCTCAGTGTCTGTTAGTAGCAAACCACCACCTCCCAGCCCATGCACTCCCTCCAAAATTTGTATGCATTCCCTTGATCAGGCTTTCAAATTGTACTTTGCTAACAACAGAATATGCTTCCTGGAGGTTGGTAAACGCGCTCCATCACCAGCAGCCACGCTTTAGGTCTTGCACTGGGAATCAGCCGTGTTCCAACAGGCGGCTGCGTAGCGAGTGTCAAGAAACACTCCCTTGCATAACACCCTTTTTTGCATTTTTATATAAGCACAACCCAAGAAGCACATACTGCTAGAGAACAGAATGATTTTGCTGCGTATCAGATTTTTTCAAATCTGGTAAGATTTACTTAAATATAATTCAAATATCTCATCTTGCTCTTCTTCTCCTTTTCTTATATGCCATCTAAACTTCAAACTCCAAATCCAACAAGAGAATAACCCACCAAATACTTGGTAGTTGGCAGAGCTTTGCAGAAGCAGCAATTCTCATTACTTAGTTTTTAAGTATTGTAATGCACTAGAGGCAAAACTTCATTAGAAAAAAATATCTCGTTCTTCCCTGAAGGTCAGCCATTTCTGAGGCAGCTCCCAACAGCCAAATAAGAACACTTTCCTCACTTTGGAATAATAAATTTAGTGGGACAAAAAAAAAAAAATCAATACATAACATATATTGCATATGTCTATATAGTGATTAAAGAAAATATCCCATACAGGACTTCTTGCAAAATCTGCTTTACAAAAATACAGAAGAAAACCATCTTTCAGACTGCATGATAATGAAAAAAACCCCCAACAGGTAGATTGGAATTTTCCCCCATTTAAGTCACCATTTCTCTCTTTTTAGATGATAGGGAGAAGGAAGGAGTTTGAAGGACAAAGCAGGAACCACAAATAACCCAGATCTAACATTAGCAGTGGGTGAAAGATAAATGCCTAAGAAGTTTTATGAGCAAAACTGAAGTGACATTGCAAACATTGCAAGCAAATAAACATCAGGAAGATTAAAAATGCAAGCAAGCAAGACTTAGAGAAATGTCAGCAAAACCACTAGCAAAAAACCTCCCCACTACAGCCAATTCCAAGGAAGTAGTTTTTAAAAAAAAAAGCAGAGAGTTTTTCCCTTTCAAAAAGAGAAAAGGCGCCATGACATCCAACAATTTTTATTCAAGAACATTGACAAGAATTCATTTTTAAACTCAGTGTTGCATAACTACAAAAAAAAAAATAGTCATCCACTGATTTAAACTTATTTTAAATAAAAATATATTCACTAACATTTTCCATTCTTCCTCCTTCACTGAATTTTTCTTATTTTTAATTGAAATATGACAAGAAAGTTCCGGAAGCTCAGGATTGGAAAGAATTTTAAATTAATTTAAATTAAATTGTACTTGTTGGGCAATTTTTCAAGAAAAGCAAACAAACGGAACCAGCTAAAACAGAGTAAAACAAAGCCCAAACAAAAAAAAGAATGAATTGAGGCAAAGAAGAAAAGTAGCAACCCCTAATTTTCAACAAAACACATTGCCTTATACAACAAAACCAATTTTTTTTTTTAAAAATATAAAATTTGTAAGAAGGTAAGGCTGGTTACAAATTCCAGCAACACAGCCAATACATTCATCTCTGTTTGATCTAAGCTTTCAATTAAAGCAGGAGGGAAAAACTAGCTTGTCCAGCAGTATCGTTAAGGGCTAAATTTCCCAGAGGTTTTAAGTCAATGAAATGACAAGGACATATTACAGCTCAAGTAACACATATGTGCAAAATAACATAAACGTATAAATGCAATTCCTGTGAATCACAAAAACCCCACAATCCTGATCATATTTTTCACAAGTCAAGTTGCAACTCTTACGTGGATTTTTCTGTCTGGAAAGTCAGATTCTAGGTACTTCTAAATGTATCAAACCGGACACAAAACGACAAAAGAAATGGAAAAAAGAAAGGAAAATTACCACAGCTCCCTCCTAGCCAATGCTGGATTTCACAGAGGTACACAGTGAACACCTCCTGTCCTGCAGAAAGGGTTTTTAAAGCCAGACCTACCTCTCCAGGCCGGTATTTGCACTGCAGTAAATCCTGCTCAGGGATTAGGAGTCCTCGGTCTCTCTGATACCAAGGACAAAGATCTGCCCTGCGCCCAGCCACCAAACCGTGCAAAAAGAGGTAACAACGAGTGGCTGGACTGGACACATGAAGAAACAGAGCTCAGGAAGGACTGCTAATGAGAGTCCCATTTCCTTTTTGTCCTGTAGTCATCACAGCAAAGCAGAGTTTTCAGAAGAGACCCAAGAACGGTCAGGCTTCGCCGAGATTAAAGGGAGATTTCTCAACCCTGTTAGGGAGGAAGAAGGCAGAAAGCAACAAGATGCTTTTCACAGAGTACGTCGACAGGCAAACCTACCGTGGGCAGCACGTGGCCCTGGGGGAGGGAGGAAGCCAACCCTGCTGCGGGAGGAGGATGGGGACAGGGAAGGGAAAGACAAAATGATGATGTTTCGGTGGGGAGCAAAGGATGGGCAAAGGGAACACGGTCAGACCAGTGCGTGCAGGAAAATACAGAACATCAGGGAGCTGTCAGCACAGCAAGGACAGAGAAAAATCCTTTTACATGAAATTGAGATTAAAAAGGGGGCAGGTGTCCTTGCCTGTTAAAACATTTATGCTACATGACAGGATGAAAATGGCTATACTTCAGAGAAAGTGTGTCAAAACTCTGCACGACTCACGCTTGGGGGCTTTCTGACTTATTTTTTTTAATATTCTCACATCCAGAGTTTGGAAAGGGGCTGATACTGTGGCTAGGAAAGACTGGGAATGAAAATGATTTCAAGAACGTGAAGTTTGATTTATTAGCTTAGCTGAGGCTTACTGTACAATATAGGAATTACATGCAGGACTATGTCATTGCAAAAATAATACCAATGTACAGGTTTTTCTCTTAAATAAAAAAGCTCTGTTACTATCCACAGTTAACCACTATGACTATTAAGGAGTGAGAAAAAATTCTGAATCCCTGCCAATACCAACATTTCCCTTTACTACAGAAGCGTGCCTTAAATGGAAGTAACACAAAGAAAAATAAGGGGTTTTTTGTGAGTCGTGCCAGATGTCTGTCAATAAAAAAAAATGCTCAGAATTTTTCAACAGTTTCTAAAATATTTTTCCATTTAAATTTCAAAGAATTGATGTCTCTGAGGTGTATCTACAGAAGCGCTGTTTTCATTTTATAAAGGCTTCTTTTTGCATTTATCATTAAGACTTTTAAAGCACAAAAGGTCCTCTTCCTGAATTTTAATGTATCCAACAGGTTAAAGAATCCTAGAGAGATCCTTCATGTTATGCAAAGTACCATCCTTGAAAGTTTTTGTCGTTTCTACTCTTGAGACCACAACATTAAGATTTCTTTTAATTAATTGAGAACTATGAGACAAGCGCTTAAAAAAAGTCACTTTAATTATGGCAACTGTCAACAGCACAGCAAGAATTTTAAAGAAATCTCAATAAATATGCAAAGAGGCGCCTCAGAGATTTATGAACACCCCCAAATACTCAACTCCCACAGCACCTAATGAGACATTCCTGGGTACTCCTGGAGGTGTCTGAACACCTTCTGCAAAGCAGACCAGGGGTATGGCTGAGCATAATTCACACCTGTAGCCCCCATCAACGTCAGCGTGGTGTGGTGAGCTTTTGGCACCTCCAGAAAAGCCCACACATTTAAGTCACTTCTGATTATCTCCATCTGTGCACATTTATTCCTGTACAAAATTATCTCATCTCTGTTTATAGTTTAAACCCCAAGCTTAGACCTCGGGCTCACACATGGAGACAGGAATACTAACAGCAATTTCTAAAAGAGTAGGAGTGAGGTTGGAATTTTTCAGCACCAGCTTATTTCTTCTTTCTCCCTCCTCGCATACTTCTTAATGTGTTAAAGAGGGAGGGAAATAAAAAAATTTCTTCAGCATTTGGAATATTATACTTGCTACATTTAGAAATATAAATCATAGCTGTAATAAGAATTCATGAGAATAAGAAAACTTTGAGATTTGAATACTGGTACTGAAAGTTATCTTTTTAGCTACTCTTTGTGATTTGCTTAAACGTGGAAAAAATTAAGACACCTGCATTTTAAGCTTTACGTATTCCAAATTTTCCCCATAACGTGAAATCAATGTTTACAGCTCTGCTTTTTATATTGTACCAGTTTAGCACCTGAATTTAAGATATTTTTGCAGTAGTGAATTTTATATGTTATGAATCTAAACTGCTTAATAATCAGTATTATATAGAAAATTAGACTAACACATATATATATATATCCTTTCTCTTCAGATTTTTCTTCACTCATTATACCCATATATACATGTGTGTGAAGCTATTTTCCAGCACTTTACTTTCGAGAGGGTGATCAAAATCTGCTTAACTGTGGTATTCAAAAAAACACTTGATCGGCTCAAGGACTATCTATTCCCATAAAAAGTGTGTATATTTAGTAAACTCTTTCTTGGCATCATCTTCAGAACATGCATATTAACAGATGGAATAAAAATGTGGCTCATAGGCAGGACAGACTGACCTTCCAGGACAGGACTCATTCAACCCGCAGGCAGATGGGACAGCAGAGTTTAGGAACACTGCACGTTCCTGTCTCCAGTTAGTTCAGAAAAAGTTCCTCTGGGTCAGTCACTCAAACCTGAAGAACCAATAGTATTACAGCTTCCTCAGGTCCAGCAGAATCGAAATAAATTCAACAAATGCAGATATCACAACCAAGACTTGTACACCAAAATGCTGGGCGCCCTGCAAGGGAATTTTTTGCTGTTTCTGGAGCACACATTGCTAAGAAATGTGGCCTCCATGAACACAGGAGAAGCCTGGTAAGGAGCCTGCAGAGGCTGCAGCAGGCAGAGACTGCTGCTGTGCTTCCTTAGAACCCATCAGCATTGTACAGCTGATGGCACAGGGACAGTGACAGCCCCTGTCCTTAGAACCCATCAGCATTGTACAGCTGATGGCACAGGGACAGTGACAGCCCCTGTCCTTAGAACCCATCAGCACTGCTGGGGACAGTGACAGCCCCTGTCCTTAGAACCCATCAGCACTGCTGGGGACAGTGACAGACCCTGTCCTTAGAACCCATCAGCACTGCTGGGGACAGTGATAGACCCTGTCCTTAGAACCCATCAGCATTTCACAGCTGATGGCACAGGGACAGTGACAGCCCACAGGGACCTGGCCCAGGTGCAGTCAAGGTAAGGAGAAGGAAATGAGAAGACAAACCTTGGAAAGCCTTTCATCCTTTGCAAACTGAAGCAGATTTAGTGAACAGGAGAAGCAGGTGAGTGGCTTGTCACTGACAGGGTTGTCAAGCACTGGCACAGGCTGCCCTGGGAAGTGGGGGAGCCACCATTCCTCAGGGATGCATATGTCACATGGATATGGCTCTTAGGGACATGGTTTAGAGGTGAACTTGTCAGTTACCAAAAAAAAAAAAAAAAAAAATCATCATGGCTTGCAGCACTTTAAGAGGGAATAATTTCCATCACTCAGAAATCCATCTAAACGATGTTACTCAAAGTGCATTCATTTACAGTACAAAGAAAATGAAAACTGCTCTAAAATCACTTCCACTCATATATTTTTGTTCCTTTTTTTGCTTTTTCCTTAAGTAGTGAAAGTAGCAGATAGTTTCATTTAGGAAAAGGAACACTGATTGGTTAACCCACCCACTGAATGCACTTAAGTCTCTTTTTATAAAAGATCATTAACAATGTACCTTTGAAGAAGTAAAAGAAACAGTTTGACCCAAATTCACCATTTCTCGCTTTACATTTCTGTTTTCAGCATTGTGCCAGATTTCTCCATCATCCTTAACTCCTACTGCAGTGCCTGGCAATGACCCATTGTTACAGCCTTGAAAAGTGACGGAGCAACTCTTTCAATTTCTGTTTTTGAAACATAAGACTGGGAAAAAAACCCCAAAGCTACTTTCAACTTCTTAAAAAAATCATTCATTTGGCTGAACATGAACATGGTGTTTCTCAATACAAAAAGTGTCCTTGTTTTCCAACACCTGGTAAGTGGTAGCTTGCATAAAAGCAAGACTACTTTTGACAGTGTAGGATTTCATATCCAGCTTTTAGAATGGAAGTTGACCTTCTCCTGCCCTTCCTAAGTATTTAATTGACTTAGTCTACTGACACACTGGGCCAACATCACATAAATCTCACCCAGCACATATTTAATACTTCTACTTTAAAATTTACTAATAAAATATAAGAGGGCCTTCTATCTGTGTTCTGGTTTTCTATTTAGGTCACATGTTTTTCTCCAGTGCTGTGAAGTTTTTATTTGGCTTTGTGAGGATAAATGATTTTTTACTTAAGTCAGTCACACAATTCAAGTAATTTAAATAAATGTTACAAGGTTTGATAGTGACACAGACATGTTTCTGGAATATACAAGAAACACACAGAGCAAATTTATCTTTAAATATTATCTTAAAGCAGCTTGTCTTTTCACGAAGCACCATCAATAGAAGTCCCTGATTTCTTTACAAAGAAAACTTTCTTCTTTCTCCCCAATCTGACATTCATAAAAATTAATGAGATCTCCCCCAAAGTTTCTCTTCTCCAGGCTGGACAGTCAGAGCTCTCTCAGCCTCTCATCCCACGCCAGATGCTGCAGTCCCTTAACAGGTATAACTTCTCTAGTTAAAAGTAAAGTAGGTAAGGCAACTAGTTTTGACAGCGTGGAAAACCACTCAAACCTGAACACTTCAAACCAGACACAGCACCCAAAGTGGTGCACATTAACATGGGAATTCTAGAAGGATCCATCAGCGTTGTGGCAGCAATTCAGTTAAGATTTCTGTTAGCCTGGCATCATCTGTGAAAAACCAAATGCTATTCTTCACGTAGATATAGTACTTGAAATACAGGATAACATCAAGTGCTAAGCATAAAATGACTCAGGGGTTAAGCACAATTTACAGTTTCAACTGTGTTGTTAACTGTGAAAGTGTTATAAAAAACAAGGTATTTTAATGCTTCTCACACTTACTTGGATTATACTGTTACTACCAGAAGCCTACATTTGCCCATCTCGATCTGCTGTAAGTGAAATATTTTCAACACAGTTGTAAATACCAAAGGACAGCATCAACATAAGTCTGCGTGAAACCAAACTCAGAGTCACTAACAACAGCAGCAGTAAAAGTCAACCAAATGAGAAGATACACATTGGAGACACAGTCCAAGGTACCAAGCTGGTACATAGGCTTTTAAAGGCTTACTAAAACATCAAAGACTAAATTAATAAGTTTCATGTTTCAAATATCTAGTCCAAGCATCTTACTTGATTTATGCACAGTTGGCTTTTACAAACAACCCATATAGATAAAGAATTTTGGAGCCAATACTACAAATCTTGCAACCATTTACTAGAAAAAGCCATTAAAATCTTGCAAAACCTATTTTTTTTCCTCCAAGCAATAAGAATTCCTCCATCAACACAATTTCTAACATACAAGTAAATGTATTTTGGACTCAAATCTTGGCTGCCTTTATCAGAGTAAATGATACAAGTCTTTTGAAAACACGTTGAAAGAACTTATATCCAGTATGAAAAAAAAGAATAGCTACAGACATTCCTCCACTCAACAGCTTTCCATAATTACACCATTTTATCAATGAAATTTTATGCAGGTTAATATCAAGCCCATTCTGTTTCCCAGACAACCCCAGAATATATTGCAAAATATTATTAAGCAAGTGTGTGAAGAGCACCTTCTTTCATCCCAAGTGATTAAAAACAAGCTTGGTCGATTCTCATACTTAAGGCAACACCAGAATACAGTACACCTAATTTCAAGTCCTTTTTAAAGATCCTCCCACTGGTTCTTTTCAGTAGCACCTTGCTCTGGGTATCTTCATGCTAACAAAAGGATTCTGGTTTGTCTGAGTTTCCTTATGAGCAAGACTTCAAAGTTCTGCTTTAAAATGCCTGTTTACCAAGTATCCACATATATATGCACTCTTCAGGAATTTGCTGAAAGTCAGTAAAACTTGACTAGCACTTCTTAAATCAGCTGGAAGTCTCCCCTAGTTTAATGAATGTGCTTATCCCATGCATACACACGCAAATTAAGTCAAAACCATTCCCACAAACAGCCTCCTTTTGATACCTCAAAATCTGACTTGTGTGATTAAAAAGAAAGTAAATTAAGTATCAGTATTGTCTCTTCCATGTGATGGCTGCCAGGTAAGTAAAGAGCAGAAAGCTGAAGCTCTGTGTGATTTACACAATATTCAGATCAGCTTCATACAAATGATTAAGGAAGTTTACCAAATCTCTACAATTTCAGCTTTTTCAGATTTAAGAAACACAAGTCAATCAAGTTCTGCAGATATCTGACATCATTTCTATATTGTAGGAGTTAAAAAAAAAAAAATAGAAATCCACAAATGATAAACAGGAACTGCAGAGGAAATAGAAGGGAAAAAAGAAGAAAAGGAAGTAGACGTGGAGAGTTGTTAAGGCAGTTCTGAAGGGACAAAAGAGGCACATAAAGCCTCAGTGAGACACAATGCTCCCTCTACCCCAACAGCTGTTTAAGAACAGTAGTTGAATTGATTTCTTCCTTAAACACATCCTCAATAACTCCAGAGTTGCTGTGGAAGGAAGCATGGGAGAAAAAAAGCCCTGCAAAGTTCATCTTGATTTGTGTGGGAGAACTCCTGGGACCCGGCTGCTGTCTTTCACTGCTAACAGTGCCCCCAGAGCTGCACCTTTTCTGCCTTCAGAAGACAGGAGCACGACTGCAACTGGGTTCTAGCATGCAGGGATGTCACATCAGGCACGACATCTCCCACATCAACGTGACATCCTCCTACTCCCCTCCATTTCACTTCAGCCCTCTTTCCAGTGAGGCAAAGACCTCACCAAGCCATTAGGGGAATTCTCTGTGCAAGGGGAATAGAGGCTTCAGTGCACGAAGTGTGCATTGCAAGAGCTCTTTTAAGGCAGTAAAACTTGGGGCAGGGGGACCCACAGAAATTTACATCCAGTACAAGTCCTCTCACTGAAATGGGAAAAGCCTATCAATATTAGCATGCCAAGCCAGCAACAAAACCCACACAGTTTAAGCAAAATTGTCAATATGACACGATATTACTTATATACTTCACACTTATAGTGCAAATTCTCATTTCTCCACCTCAGTTTGGCTTCCTTTCCCATCATAAAGGACATAGAAAAATGAAACAAAACAGCTACAGGAGCTAAAATCCTCCATATAACATTCCAACATTCGAGCTACAATAGCCACTATTTTTCTGCTTCCTTACACTTTTCACAAAGTTGAATAAAAATTCACAGAGGTGACCTCATAAATAAGGCTGGTAAAGCATTCTGGTCTCAATCTGCAGGAACAGGTGACAAAACGCTTACCTTCCAAAGACTCACACAGCAGATGGCAACCCCTCACTAAGCGTGGAATTGAAGAACAAGGCTCTCTCTGCAATACGTCACAAGCACATGAAAGGTACTGCTAACAAGGAGAAAAACATCTGGAAGAGAGTGTTTATATATGGAACACAGTTGTTGAATAAACAAACGGAAGTGTGAATTTGCATTTGTTAGTTTATCTGTGGTGGGGCTGCTTTGCAAACAGCTACAAGGCAATGTAAGAAAAATCCAGACTGAAAGGCTCAGAACATTTTTGGGGCAATGCGTACACAATGCTTTCCCGTACCTCTTTTTAGAACATGTGCAAAAATAACAGCTTCAATGGGAGATTTTACTTTTATTTAAATATTAAAGAAAAATAGCACTTTTTAAAACTTGTGCACACAGAAAATAATCATGTAGCAGAAAGCCACAGCACAAGACAGTGTGAAATAAGCAAACAACCCATTGCTTTTTCTGTACAATTTCCAGTTGTCATTCTAAAGTAAAACAGAAAGAATTTAAGGAGCTGTCTGTTTTCAGATGAAAATCCCATTCCTAAACAGGATTAGCTGGTAACCTAAAAATATCAATCAGTAATCTCCAAAAGTCATAAGCTCATGCACCCCACAAGTCCTATACCAATCACTAACGAAAAGAAATTAGGTCAGAATCCAAATCAGATCACACTAGAGTAGCATCAATCTTCTTATTTCAGAGATGCCACATTTTAAGTCTTTCACATAATTTCCACAAAAATTATTAAAAACAGAGGAGATCTGCCTCTGAACAGACATTAACTACAAGTGACTTTCTAGTTTAATGTGACAGTTCTAAAAAATACGTATCTTCAGACACTTAAGACATACATCTCTAAATGCACCCCATCAGGCAAACAAACAAAAGCTCTCTGACAGGCTGCTTTAGTTTCCTTAAAGTGATCGGGGATCAGGTGACACTTCTTCTGCCACTGCCATGGACTACTTTCCTTGTACGTTCCCATACCTTATTTTCTACGCATAAAAAAATAATAAACAGTATTTATCTGAGAATTTTTGAAATTTTTTGATGTAAAGCCACACAATAAAATCACTCTCTCCTTCAGCCTGGTTTCCTTTTCACAATTACAAGAGTCTTCTACGATGCAGACTCCAGGATACGTGTAAAGTATTTGAGCATATTACAATAACTTGCATCTGGAAGTCATTAGCTGCACTATTAAAGAAGTGGCCACTTCAGCTCACATTGTTAAGCTCCACGTCTTGACTGACTGCCATTTGGGCAAAACCACAAATATCCAATGAAAGCATCTCGCTGGTATCTGCGTTCCCAGAAGCGGCATCACTGACTTACTGACAATTATCACAATTTTAATGGCTTTTAACCTTGGTGCAGCCCACTGACTGACGCTGCTGACAAGGAGAGGCAAGGAGTAGCTATGACCAGAAAAATAAGTTTCAGCTACAGCTTTTAGATGGAGGCTGACTCTTTCCATAATGAGAAGCAGCATGGTACTCAAGTCCTACGACATCTTCAACTCTAAAATTCATGCTTTATCTACAAACTTGTCACCAGAACCAATGTAGCTAATGGCAGCAAGAGACTTCAACACTCTTATTTTGACTAATTTTATGGTGACATTTATGAGCTGTAATCAGCTATATGAATGAGTGTCATAAACCTCCATAACACATAAGGAATTAGAGGGCAAAGTAAGTGGTTTTCCTGCTAATTAAACAATAGTTTAAATTCCTGCCATGCAGAATAAACCTCTTATTAAATATCACAACTCTTGACTTCTTATATAACAAATTTCTGTCTATCCCTGGCTGAGTTACAATGACAATCACAAGTCTACAGATCAGCAATTCCTCTGGGAAGGCATGTTTATCGACTGCCGTTTGAGAAAATATAGAAAACGTCTTGAAAAAAGCAGAACAAAATTTTCACTCCTGACGCATAACCACTCAAAAAATGCCCCCAAAACTCCACATGCTAAAAACACCAAAACAACCCCAACAATCAAACCCTGCCCAATGATTTAACCAGTGTCTACTAGCTCATCTTTGCTAGTAGACAAAATCCCCACTTCCCCATGTGCTCTGAGCCCATCAGAAACTAAAGTACCATCAGCATAACCTGGCACGTGAACAATGCTCTGCAGACATGGGGTGCCATCAGCAGACATTTGTATCCCAATATCAGTTGTGCAAATGGCATTGAACAAGCAGGGGATTTGTTTGACTTCGTTCTGCCTTTTTCTCCCTTGGATCAGTTTACTTGCAGTGGACCATCTCTGCTAATTTTAGCTGCAGTTCTCAGTCATTTTCAGCCAAATCCAAATAGTTTCTCAGGAACCCATACTCACAGGCATGTAACATCACACTGCTTAACTCTGACAAACCGAGTTTGCATATTCATGCTACAGGCGAAGCAGAGAAATCTGAGTTCTCCTCATACCACAATCTAGCAGTGATGCATAAAAAACAATCAGACCCTGCAGTGAAGAAACCTTCACTTCATGCTCTCTTGTGATAGGATATTACAGCTATGAGAGGATAAAGCATAAGCAAAACCAGCCAACACAAACTCAGTTTGAATGCAAGGCCCAGTGAGGAGCTGTGGGACCCAACTTACACAGCCTGTCACGGAAAACAGGCATGAAAGGCCTTTTTCCTGCCAAAGTGGGCTGAAAAAAAGGTTTGCCAGGACAGTTGAGTTTTCTTGCTGCCACAGCTGTCAGCACTCCTGCTTGTCTTGTCACTTGTCTTCAAAGACTAGAAGTTCCACAAAAAAAGGTAAACTTATCTCTTTTCCTCTCCCAATCTCCTCTGGAGCTACAGATTAATTAAAAAAGCTTAAGCAACTATAAAAGCCATCAACAAGAGGCAGAGAGGAGTACAATTAAATGAACCCAGTAATGTAAAACCCAAACTGCAGGCAGGCAATCGAACCCAGTATCCCTGGGTTGATTTCAATACAAGGAAGGTTGAAAGAGCACTGTGTTACAATCTAAGCCTTAAGAGTAAGTTTCTATACATTCATATCAACATAATAATTTTCTAATGCAGGAAAGAAAGCAGTTCAAAGCCCCAGCTGAAATATGACTGGCATAGTAATCACATAACATTTGTTCTATGTTAAAAGCTTGATGGACTCCGTTAATGTTTAAACTGTTATAAAGCATTAGGCCCCCATGAATTGCTTACCTCCTCATTTTGAAATGGGTACCAAGGCTGATGTTTCTTTTTGAGGAAAGAAGAAACTTCTAAAATATCTTCTCAGTTCTACCCAAAAGGCCTACAGAGTTCCAAAAGTACTGATTCAATGATCCTAGATCTACTTCTTATAGGTTTGTCCTTGAAGAAAATTCTGCCAGTGACAGAGCACCTGAGGGGGTAACTCTAGAACAACCCTAACATTTCTCAGTAGCTACACCACGTTTGTTATGAACCAAAACCATCTTACTAATGCTAATATCCGAATTATCTTCTGACACAACATCCACAGAACTTTGTTATAACAACCATAAAGAATTAATTAACTTTCACCAGCCTAACTTCTTTCTTATCAACAATATTTAAACAAAACAGTACTGATTGTAGAAAGTACAGACAGCCCTTAATAAGAGGTCAAATGAATCAACTTATAAAGACCAGTTTATCAAGAGTGTGCCAATATACTGTGGACACCTCACCCTGAAAATGTACTACTGGCTGCATGCCAGTCCTACTTCAAAGAAAGCTGCCATGAAAGTCATAACTAAGCCCTCCTCCTAATCACAAACATGAAAACTCCTTATTTCTTGGAAATGTGTATTCAGAATTTAAGGGGGAAGCAGGCAGGCAAAAGCAAACAAAAAAACCCCAACAAACCCATACATTACTGATTTTCTGCCAAGGGCAAAAACACCAGGCATTCTCCAAAGAACTGAGATGACTCTGAACATTTTAGAAGACAATGTTCTGGGCATACACAGCAAAGATCCACTAAGAACTTGGAAGTCAAAGAGAGCTTCCACAACAATGATAATAGGTCCTTTGAAAAACAATTATCAGAGCAACTATGGAGGAAAAAGTGCATGCATATAAACAAATAGAACTGGACAGAAGAAAATAGTTGGCAGAATATCTTTAGATTCAAATGGGGAAATATATTTCCTTAATTTTCCTCATTTTTCTCAAGTTTTTTGCAACCTGTAACGTACTTTGCATCTTTTTAGTATTGCTCTTAAATTAACTAGGATTTACCAAATGTTATAAGGACACATTCTAATATTAGATAACTTATGCCAAAACAAAGTTAGTGGGTGGTGAATATCAGTGGGTAGTTTTGCTATCACTGTAACTAAGATCTGGGAGGAAAAAAAAGCCAAACAAACCCAAGAAGAAAGGTTTTTTGTAACCATAACAAACAACAGTGAGGTTTTGTCCACATACTTCTTTGAAGGTCATCATATCAGGCCATAACAAAGGAACTGTTATCACCTTGGTTAAAATCTGATGAATTGTAAATAAAAATCCCAACTGCTTATATTTGAGCTGAAGTACTCATGCTGGAAAGAAGTATACACCCACCATCTGGTGCGCAGTAATTACAGAAATTAAAACCACATTTCTGTGGCTTGCCTTTAACAATTTTTACTGATACAGTAATACTTGATCTTCTTAGGGAGCATAATCTAAACTCATGCTGTTAAATGATCATAAGACTATCCGGTGCATAAGCAGTTCATTAAGCTGGAATCTTTAAAAACACTTGGTCCCCAGCATTGACGGAACAGTTCCCGTAGGTTCACGTCACACTGTTCAATTTAATCCACAGTCATGGTGAGTTAATTTCACACCTGCTGAGCGATATCGTGATGGATGGCACCACAGCAGGTCATTAATTTTGTTTCCTTTTGATTAATTTCACACCATACACTGGACACAGTCTTTCGAGCTACAATGTCTAAGAGCAGGGCTTAATGCCTGCAAAGGGCTAAATCGGGTTTTGAGTGCTTGCCAAAAGGCAAAGAACCCAGATGTGATCCAAGTGAAAGGGAGCCTCACTAGGCTTGGCACTGAACTCTGACGTGCTTACAGGTGTGGCAGGACACACACCAAGCAGCATGCTTTAAGTGTGTTGTTCTTCAGCATAGCCATAAAGCGGAAATTCTGGATATACCTTGCTTATAATCAAGAAGGCAAAGTTAGTTCAATTTGCCACAGAAAAAAAAAAAAAAAAAAAAAAAAAAATCAAGATAACAACAGATGAAAGAAGAAGGTAAAGCTAACATTCAAAGAAGACAACAGCAGCCATCATTGCCACCAGAACAGAAGGGGAAGCAGTGGGTCATTTTTGTCACTCTCCTCAGAGAAGACGTCTGGGGCCTTGGAGGCCTCTGGACACACAGGAGAGGGTCCAGGCACAGCAGAGGGCTGAGCTGAGCTGAGCCAGCAGCCCCCAGCCAAGGAACAGCCAAAGCTCCCTGCACTTATCCTGCTGCTCCAAGCCTCTCAGTCACACCCTCCCTTTGTGCTACGTGTGCCAAATCAGCAGATCCCTTGACGAGCTGATGGAGATCATGAAAACAAAAGAAGCCTTTTTTTTATGTTAGCTTTCTGCTTGTTTCACAAACCAAGCTGTCTAACAGATGGGTCAGGTGCGTATCAGAGCTGGTGAAAATGAAAAGGAGAAATTTTATCTTTTGGTAGCAAAGAAATGTTTAGCTTAGCCCTTCTTCCCCTTTTAAGGAGTGATTCAAAGCAGCAGCCCCAAAAGCCTCATCCTCTCTATTGACTATGGAAGGATCAGAGCTTCCTAAACTCAAATTAGGACGTGCTTTCACCCCTTCTTTTCCCTTTCTCTGTGCACCCCAATATTCTACAACACAACAAATATCAGGGAATCATTATTGCTTATCACTCATTCAAAGCTTTTGCTCTTTTGTTCTTCAAAATAGTGCTTTACAGCATAGTATGAGCAAATTTTTAGTCTCTTTCGGATCAGGAAGAATAATTCAGAAAACACAGAAATGCTCATGCTTAGCAGCAGCCATTTTTGGTAAGAGAACCTACTGCAGTGAAGTCAAAAGAATGGAGAGAGTGACAGGGAAAGTGGTTTTGTGATTTGGCAAATGGAAATGACACAGGACACGTGATTCAGTATGCGTGGCTTAAATCTCAGTGTGACAGGCTTAAGTGAGGAAGACACGTGCTACTCTGAATCCATCTGTGCCAGCAGCCTTCTACTTCTCCAACCAGAAGCCACTGCCCCCTCACATCTGCCCATGGAATTAACCTCCGCGTCCCCTAGACATTATGCAAACTAAGGAGGGCAAGAATTAATTTGCTATTCCAGCTACAAATCTGGTCTTGCTAGTTCGATTAGCATAGTTCAGGCTGTGCAGACTGGCCCTTCCATCAAGATTGCAGGAATCTCTGCTACAATCATGCTGTTGTTCTCTTCTGGTTCAGCACACTGACTGACATCATGACTTACTATCAAGCACTTGATCAAAGGCTCCGCACAAAGCTTGAACAGGTGCTGAGTGGATGTGTTATAATGGTTACCCGTTCATGTGCCAACATGTAATTATCAGCATGAACTGAAAAATTTTACTGTCAACTCCTATAAAGAACCTAAACACAGGATGAACAAGAAGCTGGATTAATAGGACTTAGCCACTGAATGGAAATTCAAAGTAAATTATCTCAATCATCAGAAGCTGAGAGCTGGATTTTGTGGACACAACTCCCATCGCTGGCAACCAATTATGACAATTTTGACAGTCAGGAAGACTAAAGGAAGAGCTAAAGCTTCAATGGGATCCGCAGCAGTTGTTGTTCTTGTTTATCATCATCATCACATGGTTCACATTATGAATGGGAAAGGGAACATTTCAGTCCTTTCCCCAATTACCCTTAACACAGTATAAAAAAAGAGTTTGCGAGAGAATTAGAATTCGATGTTTACCTTTTTGGATGTCTAGAGAACACCTGGGCGTACTTCCCCCTGTATGTCTCAGTTCTAAGGGGCTGCTGAAGAAGCCATTCACATTCTATCCAAGATCTCTTTGTAGCTCAAAAAAACCCAAACAACAAAACCTTCCCCACCCCATTTAAAAAAAAAACAAACCAAACCCCACAACCCAAAACAAAACAATCCCCAAAACCCCCAAACTGAACACCAAACAAAATCCCTAACTAAGTCACCCAGGTCATATTCTCAAACAACCAACTTCTTATCCTCCCCTGAAAGTGGTGTTGCTTTCAAAAAATAGAAACTTAATCTGCCTATATATCATTTGAAATTAGGAAACTAGAGAAGCCCAGCTCTCAAAAGCCAGGTCTTAAATTGTTTTTTTTTCATCTCACACAAACAATGAATAATTAAGGTGAAATTTCCCATAAGTGCATTGATTAATGCTCACCAAATCTCTTTAATTATTACAGCAATTTGTGAACTAAAAGCTAAGTGCAATAAAGAATGAATTTGAAACTGCTATATGCTTGCATATATTCATATCACCTTATGTCAGGCAGAATCTCTGAAGGTGAATCTCAAACAAGTGATTACCACTGAAGCAACATGATGGAGAATAAAGTAGACAAGCAATATTTTTAGCTTCATCCTATCTTTGTCCCTAGAGGAAAGCATTCACTCTAGTGTGGGAAGGGAAGGGGAAAAAAAAAGCCTAGAAAATTAAAACATGTTTTTCCCCAACACTAATGACCCATTTTAAACAGTCTTATGTAACTCAAAAATGAGATTATATTTGTGTTGTCATGGATTTAATCTTATATTTTTCAGACTGAATCATATCAGAAGGTTATTTACCTCACCTGCCTACCACAGTTTTCTCAGCTTTCTCAGTTTAAGAAATTCAGTTCTCTGTAGCTTTTCAAATCGATTAAATTTTTAAAAAGTGGGCATGTCTGGTGAGGTAATTTTGCACTTGTCTGAACTGTACAAGGTTCATACAATCTGAGGCTATGTAATTATGTTAAATACCTTCTACTTTCTTCTTAAATTTTCACCAGTCCTGGAATTCCCCCACCTGTGCTCTTTGCGGGGTTCTCAAGCATGCATGTTGAGCTTTTCTCCCTGCAGGGCTGGGAACACAAGCCAGTTCTTAGAACTAGTGGTTTAAAGTGAAGCACTGTCACTAAATGAAAAGCTTTTCCAAAAACAAGCAGAAATGGCTCCACTTTGGTAACTGTTCTCTAAAAAGGTCACATAAAACTTTGCATTCACAAATCTCTTTGCCACTCATAGTAGTATGGATGGAAGAGAAAAAAAAAATGTTCCTTCTAGTAGAAAATCTTGCTGTGTACCAACTAAAAAACTCCTTCACACGTTAGATGGACATTAATATAGATTGAAAACATCTCCTTCATACAACAAAATATCCACATATTTGTCAAACATTACCTGAATAACAGGGGTAAGATCTACAACGCATTTAAGTCATATTTCCAAGGTCCACTCAAAAATGTTAGGTTACTATTTCTGTTAGTTCTCCTGTGTTTCAACAATACAAACACATTATAAACAATATAATGTAAACACCAAGGCTTCCTTCCCTCTTCCTCAAACATTAGAAAAAAACAAACAAAACAAAACCTCTAAAAAAATATCTCCTAAATAGCCTCCCAAATCCAAATGGTTTCCAGAATCAGAAAGGAAATTCAACAGGCAATATTGTCCATCTCTAGAATGGTGACAGTGAAAAGCTCTGCATTTTGATCTAACAAGGTTCTTCCTGGGGCCACGTTTATATTAGTTAGGTAAATGTACAAGACATAAAATAAACCCACACACAGGAATATTCATCTATAAATATGTACCCAAACCCCTCTAGTTTCAGACAATCTATTTGAAAGTTATTACAATCCAGCAGTTAATATAAATGCACAAAGCTGCCAAAAAGATCACTTACAGCTCTGAGCAGAATGTAAATGATCTTGAAACAGTACTGTAGTACAAGCAGAGAGGAAAACAGAGACCACTTTACTGACACTACCACAGATGAATGGATTTCTTTAGTGTTTAGTCAAACCTAATGAAGAGAAAAAGATAGGCAGAGACAGAGGAATAGATTTTCTAATATTATTAAAATATTCATTCCTTTCAGTTGACAGGGGAAATGTGCTGGCAAACACATCTTAAAAGTTGACACAAAAAGCCTTTCTCTTTTAAACTGTATCGCTGGCCTGCATTGATTTACCTTTATAACAGCCAGGATTCCACAGATAACCTGTAAGTAACTATTTCAGGCATTATCTGGGCACATTTCAACATCCTGAGCAGTCCATTTGCTGTGTGAGCTACAACCAGGAGGGTCCAACACAGACCGTGGTAAATCCTACCTCACCTTACACCTGCCTGAAGTGGGGAAATGTGTCCTTGAGCCACGAGCATGCAGAGGACATCAGTGGCTGACTGCAGGGGGGACACCAAAACACAACAGCCCCCACTCCAACACTGGCTGGAAGTGCTCAAGGCCAGGCTGGATGGGGCTCTGAGCAACCTGGGACAGTGGAAGGTGTCCCTGCCCATGGCAGGGGGTTGGAATGAGATGAGCCTGTGTGATTTTATGATTAATTCTATTATTAGGTCTGCTCTTAAAGAGAAGAACAGTTCAAGCTACTGGCCTGACAAAAGAATCAATTTTTTTCAATAGCATTTTCCTCTGTATTTCAGAGGAATATGATATTTCTTTCTGCAGCTTTTATCATGTAATAGTTTCCAACTTAGGCTTAGCAATGTTGGTTAAGTTAGCTAACTTATTTCAACAACGAGAAAAATCATATTCTACAGTTTGGACTCAACATATGACTTGAGGATCAGGACTGAAAGTAGCAGCTTAATTATGAAGTGACAATAGTTAGCATGGATTTACCAGACATTTCAGAATTTTAAAAGTTGTCTAAATTAAGATTTATTTGCTGCCTTGCTCTACTCAGCTTTCCTACATTCTAACAGACCACTGAGACAATATAAAGTATCAAGCTTACATTTTCTTCATAGTGTTTTCATTTGTTTATTCTGACTAGATTTATTTGGGAGGTATAATGATAGCCTTAGATGAGATGCCTACAGAAACATTTAGAATAATCAAGCCAAATATGTTATTCCAATAACACATTGACTATATTAGCAAAAACATGCAAGATAATTCTGGTGCAAGTAATCCCAAGGGAAAAAAAAATCTGTAGACCAGGACAAATTACTGGACAGTCATGGATTGCCCAGTTTTCAGTGTGCTACTTTCATTTTCTGTGAATTCAAAGCTTGTGCAACGTGCGCAGTGAGTTAGACCTTCAGTAAAAACACCCTCAAATCTTTACAGACATCCTGAGGTCACTTGAAAAAGCCTCATCAGAAAAAAGAAAAACCCAAAAAACCAAACAAGAAAGAGGATCTGTGTATGGAAGACATATTGTGACAAAGAAAAAGATGCAAGATGAACTGGCCTTCTGAAGGCTTGAAATCAATGCTTGAAATCATCTGTTTTTATAAATAGGTAATAAGGAACCCAACAGAAAGGTACAAAATGCACTAGAACCTATTATTAGCTGATTATAACAAAGATTCAGCACAACTGCACATACGCCGTTCAGAGACTTCATCAACATTGATTTAATTGTACAGAAAAAAAAAAAAAATCCATCCAGGCTTGTCTGGTGGGTGGAGCAGGATGAGTGGGTCCTCTTTTAGTCAATTCAGGAAGTCATGGAGTTTAGCAAATAAGGATATTTCCTAGCTGATTTAATAAAGAAATTAGGTTATAGAAACTGACAAGGAATTTCAGAAGAACACTTTGTGGGATGGGAAGGAATGCATGAGGTAAAGCTCACCTGTAATGTGTCTCAAACATTTCAGGTCACATGGTGAAATTGCATCCTTGAAGATGAAATGTTTGGAGTAAAATGGCAAAAGCCATTCAGAAGTCTGGATTAAGATAGAAATCACGCTGGTTTTACATGCACAGCAGGGGATACAGAAAGCCCACAACCCCAAACCCAAATTATGCATACTTGGATTGAGAGATTCCCATGACATTCTAAATAAATTTTACTAAAGGAAACAAAGATCTGAACACCAGAGTAAACTGGACAATGGTTAGCACTGCATTGAGGCACACACACAAGTGGGGATATATTAGCAAAAGAAATAGAAGTATGAAAATAACTTGACAGATTTCTTTCTCTGTTTGTCAAATTCAAGGATGACAGAGTTGATCAGTACAAAATAAAAAATGAGAAGGTTTTAATTCTGCATTTTTGTGGCCTGGACAAACATCTTTATCCTGAGCAATGAGCTTGAACTCAATAGTACAGGCAAGGTGGAAGGTTCCTCCAGTAATTTCTGCCAAACTACAAAGCTGCATCAGCAGCCTTTTTAATTAAATGTCAAAATTTAGCTAAAGAATAAGGTGGGTGGCATACTTAAAAATATTCTGTAGCTTGTTAAAAGGCAAGAGTACACCTTCATTAAAAAACTCTTTTCATAATGCACACCCAAAATCAATAGTGTGAAATCTGAGATGTACATCAGGAATTTATACAGTGAAGAGGCTTTTTTTTCTTTTTTTTTTTTTTTTTTTTAAATTTGGATAAACAAACATAAAAGTATATATTGATACTGGGCAATGGAGTTCAGGTTTGCCATATCCACCATGAACAATACTCAAAGGCAGAACAGACTTGAGGTACAAACAACAGCCCGAATAGAGCCCAAGACAATTTTAACAAACCAGAGTACTAATGGTGGATGAGGGAAAAATCCATTCTTTAAGTACATGGGATAAAGAAAACTTGCACTTCAAATGTAAGGGAAAAAAGAACCCCTGCTTCTTAACATTCTTTTAAACTCCAAATAATAAGAAAACAGATTCTTCAGATCTCCATCTTAACCTCCTTCTTAAGTCAAAAAAATGCAAAATTGATGTAGACCAGTTTTGCACATGTAGTTAAACGACAGTACTATTTTTCAAGTACAGCTCTTTAAAAATTGAACTTTTTCCACTTATAAGGCTCACAGTTTTCTTTGCTCTGGAAGTGGCCACATACATGCCAATATCTCGGTGTGTAAGAAGGTGTTCCTAGACATGTTTCAAGTAACTCAGTTGTGGCATTCCGTGACATTACATAGTGCAAAAGCTATGCAACCGCTGCATATGGAAACTACGACGCCAGGAAATGAATCAAGGTACAAGGACTTTAATAGAAGCTGAACAGAAGCTAAATCTGTTACAAGCTTTTGCTCTGTATCAGCCAGTACAGCCCTCAAAGGAAAGTTTAAGTGCACACTTGGGCCTCATTGTGCTGGTTTCGGTATACAGAGACAGAGGTTTAAGCAGCATCAACTCAAAAAGAGCTTAAGTAAACTGCAATGTGCCTTTTACAGCGGCACAGAACTTCACCCACTGCGGTTAAACTCCTTCCATCACTGTAAGATCCAGTCCTTTCACCACAGACCCGTGGGCACACTGAATCCCTGCTGGTCACAAATCAACAGTGCTGCAGCAACTGCTCCTTTACCACATATTCAGGAGCCAGACTGGATCAACTACTGAACAGGAATTCCAAACTTACAGTGGGAAAGGACTATTGCCACAGAACATCAGCTCAGATGCAAGTATGCAGAAATTTATAAAGGAAACAGCCCTCCAGCATCTTCCAGCCTGAAGCTCCTCCTTGCTCCCTCAAGTATTCTCTAATTTACCTTGGTGAGAATTTTGCCATGATAGGTCAGGTGGAAGTTACTGTAACCTTCTCCTCAAAGGAATCATGAATCATCCCATCAAGTTATCAATCCAGAGCCCAAGGGGAGTCACTTCAGCTGGGGCCAAAACCTGGGATCCATGAGCTGCTGGAGTGGCCTCAAACCAGCAGGATGTAGATTCAGTAATAGGTCAAATCATTTTGTGAAACAAAACACTCCCGCAATTTGGTTTCATTTCTCACATCATTAATACAGTCAGAAGCTTTCATTTCACTGATTAAACAATTTCTTGAACTTAGGAATGCCGAGCTACTGAAAAAACTCAGGGAAAATATTCCAACAAGAACTACACCTTGTCTAGAAGGAGCACAATTTATCTTTGTCTTTCAAGAGAAGTTAAGATATCAAAAGAAAGAAAAAAAATTTTACTATTAATGTTGATTCATAAACAAAGTGTACTGGTATTTAAGAAAATATCTATTACAAATAACAAATGTTTTATTTTAAGCTATAACCATAACCATATTTAAAGTATAACCATAAAATATGGCAACTTGATTACAAGCTCTTAAAATTGGACTAAGTATTCAAAACTGGTTAATAAACAGCGGTTAGCTTTAGCAGAAAAGCCACTGGAAGCATTCTGCTCCTGCATGCTTTTCTGCAGTCTAGTAAAAGAAAAGTAGCTGCATAACACAAAGAGACGTGAAGTGTAAACAGAATGATACTGCATTTCACCATGTTCTTGGAGGATCAATAATCCTGAGAGAGAAACTGCATTTCATGAAAAGAAATACAGGGAAACAAACTGCTCATTTTTACAAGAACTTAGGAAACCAAAACAATGTGCTAAGGGATTGATTGGAACAAGGTAGCTTTAATGATGCGGCCAAATATCCTGTGAAACCTCGGCTGAAGTCTGAGTGGTAAAGATTGAGAAATCTTTCTTTACTGCTCTACGGTGTGTTCCACACCCTTTTCCTATACTGTCAGATCAAACCTGTACAGGGAGAAGCAGACTCGAAGAAAAAGGAAATGAATTGGAATGCCTGACACAGAGGTGTAGTGGTGCAGCACGAAACTTTCTTGAGCAACTTAGAGCTGGTATTTTCACTCTTCTAAATCTACAATATAGAAAATTAAGTCATTGCACAAACTGTACTTGAACTGGGCCTTTCAAGAAAGGCTCATAGAAATTACTTAACAAGCAATTACGTAAGCTTGTTAGGAGGTAGATTATCTGTTCAAGGATTTTTATTATGAGTACTATACTAATTTTCAAATGCACTGAATGAAGGAGTTATGCATATTTTTAACTCATGTATACTATGCAGACAAGGTTTATGTGTCTAATGAAATGTTTCAGACACTACATCTTCAATCAAAACACATTTTATGCATCATTTTACAAAAAAGAAGGTCAAAATAGAAGAGAAGATACAAGTTTAATTATGTGGGTCCTTAAATACTTGAAATTGTCTTCCAGTTATATCACATGCATTCTGCTGAGTACAAAAACTGCATTGAAGCTGCAATGAACAGTAATAGTTCTCTGCAGAAAAGGATCAAACAGAGAGAAAGGGTGAGAACAAGAAAAAACAAAGAGAGATGTGAGGGATAAGACACAGCATTTCAAACTCAAGAGAACTACTGCCCAAGGGAAAATATGCCAGTACAGAATATTCTTATTAGTAAAATGGCAAAAATGTGTTAATCCGCTCTGGTCACACATATTGCAGACAAGAGGACGATGACACAACGTGGCAGAATCCAAGTGTTCAGTATCTTGCAAAGGTCAAAAACCATCCAGTTCACAAAAAATAATCTGGGGCAGGAATGGTAATTCACTGCAGTTTGTACCTTTTATGACAACGTGGAATCCTAAAATCGCTTAGGTTGGAAAAGGTACTTGACATCATCAAGTCCAAGGGTCTAGACATCTTTTAAATACCTCTAGGGATGCTGACTCAGCCCTGGGCAGCCTGTTCCAAAGCCTGACAACTCTTTTGGTGAAGGAGTTTTACCTAGCATGCATTCTACTACATGATTAGTAGCTATGTGAGGACGCCTTGCTAGGACCTCAACACAGGTTAAACAAAAAGCTGAACCAGTCACGGTGCACATAGGAAGGGAGGAACACAACCTTAGCAGGCAATGGGAAACAAGCAGCTATAACTTCATTACCTAACTCTAACAAGAGCGAAAAAACCCCACCTTTTAGTTTTAAAACTATTCTAGGGCAACATAACCGTAAGGAATACATTTTATGTCGAAAATTATACATAAAGAAACCTAACAAACTACATGACTCATGAGCAACAACCAATAAAAATAAAATCAGGTTCAGACTGCTACTTGTAATCTAGGGAAAGTCTTTTGTCTAAAGGACAAGGTCAAAAGAGGTGGTTGATCACTTTCAAAGATTACAGGATTTTATCAGGATATAAAAATCAGTAAGACAAATGTCAGCAGGGTAGACTAATAATCAAGGTTAAACAGTTTGGAATGCCTGTGGGATATAAGAAAAAATACAGTTAGCTAAGAGAACTAAGAGGCCCATGTGAGACCAGATCACAGGATTCTTAACTCATACAAACCATAAATAATAAATCAAATGAATCACAGCATTGACTTAAGCTTTCCTTGTGAAAAGGACTTTGCTATTTAGAGTACTGTAAGAGGGAATCCCCGTCCCCCAAAGTATTTCCTCTTTGTACTTTCACTGCAGCGTCTCCCTAGTACACAAGCTGCCTCACAGGTATGAAATCTCTTCAGCAGAAGTTTCTAAAATAAATAGCTGTATCATGGCCTGAGTGCATGCACAGACCTTGGGCTTGAAGGATTGACCTAACTAATGCAGAAAGGACTTTTCCTTGTGGGAAGGTAAGAACAAAACCCCACAATTCATCTCAAGACAGTAGAACTATTCCAGATGGAGTAAAAGAAGGTGGCTATCCACTCTGATAAAAGTCTGCATTGCCACAGAAAGCCACTGCCTCACCCCTGAAGGCTGTGTCAGCAGTTGTCTCGTCAATTCTTCATCATTATGGTGGCTCCTCCTCAAATGACATCCACTTTAGGAAGCCTCTGACATTATCCAAATCCCTCCACTGAACTAGTCTAAGTTTGTACAAAACTACTCCCCCCGTCTTGGTAGCCATAAATTACAGTAACTTATCAACTCAGAGGAACGAGCAAGAAATAGTAAAAAAAAAAAAAGAGGGTCAAAAGCAATGGGAATCAAGCCACTACTAAAACATGATGTGAGTGAGATTTATGTCTCTGAGGAATTATACTTCATTACATTATAGGTCTCAGCTCTTCAAGGAATGAAAGTCTAATAGATAAGAAAGCCTTCAAAACTTCAATATTCTATGCCAATAATAGGAGTCTTACAGAGGAAAACAAGAGGGTTTTGAGTGTGCTGGCATACAGAGGTTTGCAAATACAAAATTCCACTTTTTCTTCTGAAGTATGGAAGAACAAAAGATTAATTAAGTTTTGGAGTTCTGTGTTTTTTTAAGTTCATGCTTGTATGTGGTATATGAAATAGAGAGATGCACAAATATTAACTTGGCAAAAGTAGAAAGGAATAAAGAATGACCTTATTTCACTCCAAACAGTTTAGAATTTTTTTGAAATTGAAGATGCAGTAATAGCAAAACTGCTTGACTCCTGAAAGAGTTTCCATTCATCAGATTCCCAGCTGATTAGCACTGTGCAGCAGCGTTCATTTCCTCAGCAGATGCTTCCGATGTTTTTCACCAAGAATTGCTGCTGGAGTTCCTGGTTCCAAAACGAGCTAAGCACAAGAGTTCTGCAGACACTTTGGGAATGATGTGATAGCAGTGAAAATACTATCAGAACCTGGCACTTTGATAGTCATCAGTGTATTTCTTTCTACCATCTACTTAAGAGGCTGAGCAAACACCAAGACAAGCTGCCGGCAAATAACCATCATGTTTGCCAGTGGATCTCCCCTGGGACTGCTCTTCCTAACAAAAAACTTAAACTAATTCTCCTCTCAAAAAACACCAAGTCTCCTTTAGATCTCAATCATCTCAAAATATGAACACTGCATTCACATAAGCCTACAAAACACCCACCACACAGCTAATAATAACTGCTAGGGGCAGTTAATGGCAATGACTCCTGAGGTTCTATTAAAATTTTGGAGCCAAGATGAGAAATGAAATTGCACACTAAGCCATTTTACTCAAGAGAAGCAGAAGCAGAGTGAACTTGTTTGATGACGGCAGCATACAATGCCAAAAACATAACCCAGCAAATGAAATTAAAAAAAAAAAAAATTCAAATTTGAAGGGAAGGGAATGGTGCTAATAAAATTCCACGTATTATCTGAAGCATAGAAATTAACAATACGAAGCTTTCTTTTTCTTCTTTATACCAGGGAACAGAAAGGAATTGGGTTGGAGGGAGATGACTTAAAACAGGAGAGCAATTGTCTTTATTCTAAGTCATTTTAAGAATTCAGAATGCTTCATTATTTTGCCAGATTCTATTTCGTGAAGCAGATTAAGGATTTTACATGAATTGTACCTGGTGTTGCTGGCTGCTTCCCAAGTTTTAGGCAGTCTAGTTTGGGGAGCTTAGACAGCCTGATCTTCTTACATTCAGCATTCAGACACTTTGTCTTTCAGCATCTTTTCAGTCCAGGCTGTATAAGCTGCCTTCCTCCAGGACAGCGAGATGGATTTATCACCCAGAGAAGAGAAAGCATATGTTCTTATTTAATCCTTATTCTGTTCGTACAAATAAATCCATATTCTACATAAGAGCAACAGAAAACAGTCTGCATATGTTAAACCATGAAGAATAGACATTTCTTTCAGTAAACATACTGCTTCCCGGGCCATTTTATGAGTAACTACTCCCTACATCTCATATAGGCAAAGTATAGAAAGCAGAAGTGAAAGTACTCTGTATGCAAAAAAGAAAACCAAAACCACCAGGAAAAAAGGGGAAAGGTTTTCCCCCTAATACTGGTATTAATTGTTATTACAACCAGCAATAATTATGTGAACCATGGGTTCTGCAGTAAGCAGGGTTTCTCAGGAAGTGCAGTCACAGTCATTACACAGAGATCAAGAAGGAAAAAAGTAAATCACATATTCAGACTAAATTGTACTTTATGTCCCCAGGCAAAATGGTTTCAATAATACAGAAACCAAGAACTAACCGGTTCCCCTTTTTTGGAAAGCCTTTTACGAAATGGCAAAATTATTCTGAAAGAACTGAGATCACCTAATTGATTTGGGAGCAAAGACATACCCCCAGTCTGGAAACAACTTTAAACGCTGTCCTCCAGAGGACAGAGATTAGCAGATGAGTACCAGCGACTCCCTCCACCCTACTGGCATTTTTACACACAAAGCTGTTTGCCGAGATAAAGCACTTGCACAGCACTAAGTCAAAATTCATTCCTGTATTTCGGATTATGAGTCATGCTGTTGAAAAAGCCATCATACTATTTCATGGGGACAAGACGACAGAGCTTTTTAGACAAACAAGTCTGTATAATAACATGAATCTCAAGAGTGAGCCTTCATCTAAAGAGTGTTCTATTCCTGCTGCAGTTATCAGGAGAGATTGATGTAACAAGACCTAGTGCAAGAATCGAGAATTCATTTTCTCAGGTTTGCTGACCTCAATGCCAGAAGGAAAAATATGCTCTCAAAAGATGAGACTGATAGTGTACCGTATCTGGAAAAGATGGAACCTACAGACTCTTGACAGTGGGGAAAGCCTCTACGAAGATTTACTTCCTCAAAATCGAGAGACATGTTTCCCCCTAAATATGCTAAAAAGTAACTTTGCATTAAACAGTTGCTGAAACTCAAGAAAAAACAATACAATACTCGTTCAGTGCAGGTCCGCACACCTATGCAATCACATCGGGTCGGTCTGTGCCTTTCACAGAAATCCCTGAGATCAAACCACAAGGCGATGTTGATGCGTAAGAAACACCGAAGCTGGCAAATAAAAAGCACTGGTTTTTTTCCAATCCAAACCTCAATGCACCTCTGCCCCCCCCAAAAAATCCCACCAAAAAAGAGAAAAAGAAAAAAAGTAGTAGATATGGCAGCCCAAGGCACATTTGGCACCGAGATGACAGCTTTCAGGAACCTTTTTCTCAAATTCACTTCCTAGAGGTTTACAAAGCATTGGAGGGAGAGGGAACAAAACCAGCAAATCGGGTGGAACCGAGAGCTTGTAAATGTCATCGTAAGGGGGAGATCTCAACAGACTCTCGCCCGGGATTCATCCTCCCACCCGCGGCACCGCCGCCCGCGCTCGCTGAAGCCTCCCCGCGCCGCTCCGTGCGCCCGGGGCCGCCCCCTCCCCGCAGCCACCGCCCGGCCCGGCCGGCCCGGGGGGCCCCGCCGCTCTCCCCGCCGCGGAAGGTCGTTCCGCAAGGTGACGGGGGCGCCCGGGCCGCGGCCAGGACGGGCCCCGCCGCTCCGGGGCGGCCGCTGGGCGCTTCCCCTCATCCCCGCATCCCTCCCGCTCCGCGCCCACCGCCGCGCCCGGGCAGGCGGGGGCGATGCCGGGGGGGATGGGGGGGGTGGTGTTGACGGGCGGGCCCCGGCGCTCGGCGGCAGCGACCCCCGCAGCGGGGCCGGGCCGGGCGCGGCGGCGGAGCCCCGGCGGCCCCGCAGCCCGGCGCAGCCTCACCTGTCCGGGCGGCGCGCAGGTCCCCGCGCCGGGCGGAGCGCGGCGCAGCGCCCATGGCCGAGCGCGGGCGGAGGCGCGGCCGCGCCGCCGGGGGCCGGGCCAGGCGGGGGCGGGCGGCGCCGGGGAGCGTCTGCAAAGTGCCGGCCGCGCACGGGGGCGCGGCGCAGCGCTGCGCGGCGCGGCGGGGCGGGGGCGGGGCGGGCGGAGGGAGGAGGGCGGGGCGGGGCGGGGCGGGGCGGGGCGGGGCGGGGCGGGGCGGGGCGGGGCGGGGCGGGGCGGGGCGGGGCGGGGCGGGGCGGGGGAGCGCGCGCGGCCGGAAGCGCCTGTGACAGGGCGAGGCAGAGCGAGGGAGTGTCTGCAAAGTGCCGGCCCGCGCGCGGAGCGCACAGAGGCGGCCCTGAGGGGGAACCGCCCGGGCGCGGCCACGGCCGCGGGTGTGCGCGCAGGCAGCGGGCACGGGTGTGGGAACGGGCACCGGGCACCGTGACAGCCGCCGCCCGCCGTGGTGAACGTGCGGAGGCGGCTCCCGGCCTCTGCCTCTGCCTCCTCTGGCTCGTCGTCCTCGTGTGAGGGTCTCCCTCGGCAAACGCGTCAGGCCGGGCGCGGAGCCCGCCGCTGGCAGCAGTGCGGCTTTGCCCGCGCTGAGCGGGCGCCTTACACCAGCCAACACCTTTCCTAAGCATTAGAAACAGGTATTAGTGTCTGTTCAGCCGCTTAGGCTGTCTTTAAAATACTCTCTACTCAGAAGTTCGCTTCTGAGAGCCATTAACGCAGAGGAAGCTGGTGTGTTTTTGCAGTGAGGAGATGACGGTGGTTTGGACTGGCCAGACATTCTCTCGTTTAGCTCCGCTTCAGAATGCTCGGTTCCCCCCAGCCTACACTAACGCTCATAGAGGCCGGGTGACATCTCGTGGCCAATCCTGCTATTCTGTATGGATACAGCCTTCTTTCATAAAGGCGACATCAAAGTAAAAAAATGTTTCTGGTTACCTCCACATAAAATAAATTTAAGAAACATAGCTGTATAATATAATAAGATGCAGAACCTGATCAATATCTGTTGCAGTATTCATCACATGCCTTGAATCATCAGGACATGGCTACAAATTAAAAAAAAAACCCCAAAACAGAAACAAACAAAAAACCAAAAAAAGGTAAATGGCAATGGTTTTGGCAACAACGGACAAAAATCCCTGCTGGTGTTTGGTGCCATTCCTCTGGGGTTTCTCCACACGGGACAGAAAAAGATGATGCTACAATGCATGATGAAGTATGCTTGTTTGCACCCACAAGCATCTACAACAATGCTGGGTACTTTGGAGTTTGACTTTTCACCCAGCACTGTGCTCTGTTCCTGCTTAGAAAACCTAGCTGGCATAGCTGGGATTTAACGGGAGGTTAGGGAGTTGGAAACTTTATGAGGCACAGAATGATCAAAGCCTTGGACAACCTTCTGTGTAAAATGGGGAACTTCCTAAATGATCTGCTGTGGTTTGTGGAGTGGGCTGGCATCACAGGGAAAAAAAGCAGGTGAAAGAAGAGCAACTACAGCACTTTCAGTCTTTCCCATTTATTATGGTTTTAATTTGTATAGCTCGTATACAGGAGCTGACCTAACACTGCAGTCACTTTTGAGTTTGCTATGTTCTTATACAGAGATATTATACAACAGTGGTCTCCTAGCAGAGCTCTCTTCCCAAAGCAAGAAGTAGCCCTTACTGGACAGTACAGGATGGTACACTACATATTCCACAGTATTTATACCTGACATGGCTAAATGTAAAAAATATGGCAGTTATGAGCAAATTACATGCCTTGATTAGGGAAGTGAAAACTGCATAGGGGAGTGGGCGTATTCCTTGAGAAAGTTTGGAAATGTTGGATTCTTGGATCATAGAGAGCAGAAGACTGAAAGAAGAGAGAACATAACCCTCTGCAGCACTGAGTGTATCAGGAGAATCTAAACTGACCTCTAACGTGTTTATTCCTCATTCAGTGTGGCACAAGTAGGCCACCAGTTATTCACATTCAGCTCTCCCAGGCCTGTCCCACATTGGAAGTTCCACCCATCTGCTTGCTCATTCCATGACCATGGGAAGAGAGTGGGTGGAGGTCCCAGGAGAGGTTGATGAGGACCATTAAGACCTCTTACTGCAATCGGGGCCCTGGTGCTGGCTTCTCCTCTTGCCTGTTTGCATCTCTTCAGGACTCCGTGTACTGATCCTCTGATCCTTGGTGCAAGGAGGAATCATTACAGAAGTAATTAAAATGATTAAAGGAGACAGTTGTTACATCTGTTGGTTGTGTGAAACCCCCTAAACATTGTATAAGTCTGGGACTGTGCATCTCAGCTGTACCTGTTGCTGAGTTTGGGTTACTGTGAGGACTGTGTTTTCATGAGGGAAACAATTATATTCTGGTGGAGACATTCAATATATCATCTACTGACAGTGTTTTCCCACTTGATTTTGTGTCCAAAACTTGCGGGTACAGCCCTGCCCTGAGTGGATGGCAAAAACTATTTGGTTTGCTGGCTTGCCAGTCACAGCTTTGGAATAACAGATAACTGGGCAGCTGAGGTGCTGAAGTCACATCTGTATTAATTTCAGCTTGCTTGCTGTGCACTTGGCATAAAAGGACAGAAATACTCTTAAGCAGACATTGAACACAACTGGGGCTGTTTGTGTTGTGGAACAATTTGGCAATTCTCTGCACTGAATTTCAGAGAATTCTGATTATGGAGCAGCAATGGTTGATGACATAAAACATAAATGCACAGAAATCATCAGTGCTAACTCCAGAATTGCTTAATGTTACCTTTAAAGTAGCATGCTTGTTGGGTTTTCCATCTCCATTTGTTCAAATAATAAACTACTGTAATGTGGAGAAACGTGAGTAGAATTTAGGAACTCTGAGATTATTCACAGGCAATACCTCCATAAAACTTTCCCTAGGGAAGTAGATGTCAGACGTGTTCCCTTTTGGCTTGTAGCACTGTATAACAAAATTACAGCACACACATAAATTATAGTTTGCCTTTCATAATAGCAAAATCTGTCATGATGACTTATACATTATTATTAGAGAATATAGATAGAGAAAATATTATAGATGTAGAAATCTGTTTCTGGTGAGAGAGGACTACATGCAGCCCTCCTGCCTTTGTTGTGGTTCATTCCCCCGTCTTGTGTCAGGTAGACAGACACAGTGTTACATCTCGTAATACTTGTATCACCACAGCAACAAAGCACTTTGGATAGGCACTGCACAGAATCTGCTTTATAACCTACATCTCCTTCAAAGCCCTGTTCCCTGGATTCTGGAAGGACTCCATCCCTCTGTGAAGGATTTCTTCCCTTCTTTTATAAGCCTCCTAAAAGCTCCTCTGAATAAAGGGTTCTTATAGCTTTGCAGACACTAAGTGAACTCTTTGGTGGTAGGCTGAGTATTGTATTAATAATGTTGGACACTTCAAAACAAAAAAGGAGAGGGGAAAAAAAAAAAAAAAAACACGGAAAAATGAAATTTGAACCAGAGATAAGAAAAAAAAAGACCTTCCTGAAAAGTATCTTTGTCTATTCTTTGCTAAACAAAATAATCATGCTTGAGGATTCCAAGATACGCTTTTAAAGCTTTCTGTTTGATGTCTACCTCAGCTTTATTGATGGGATTGAATTTACTGCAAGATGATAATTGACTCAAACCACTGTGCTAGGGATCAGAAAACTCATGTGTTCTTGTTCAAGAATGTATCTTGCTTTTTTGTTTGGTTGCTCTGATTTCTCAGGACCTCATATATGCTTTTTGAAATGCAGTACAGTACAATTCTAAAAAGCTGAAACACTATCCAATCCTGCTGATATTCTGATCACAAAGTGAAATCTTGAAGAGTCACACTCTCTCCTCTTAGTCACAATTTGAAGCTGCTGTAGAATAACCTTGGTTTAACTCTGATTAAATATCAGAAGAGTAGGTAATAAAAATGTTCTTGTCCTTCTCCCATAATCAGACAATTGCCCATTTTTTTAATATGAGTAAGTCTTTGCAGTTAGGATTTAACTGTATCCTTCCCACCAAGTTTTTATGGATAGTAAAAAGCCAGGTTTTTAAAAGGAATTATAAACTCTGCACAGCTAAAAACAAACAAATGCACAAACAAACAAACAAACAAGGACCTCCCCAAACACCCATAAATTATTCTTTGAGTCTTGCTATTGAAATTTTTTTTCAGTTCCCTTTTCATAAAAGTAACAACTTTTTAGGGCTATAAAATTTTCCAGCACCAGAGAACATTAATCTATATCCAGAACTTTCCAGAGATATTGTAAACATAAATTCTACAAGTCTTTCAATTAACTTTGCACTGAGTTGTCAAGCAGGAAATAAACTCAGGTTCAAACCAGACATTTCTAATAGGTACTGTGTCCACTAAGTGTAATAAGGTTCTCCCCATTTGCAGGAAATTATTTGAGATTTCTTTTCAAATATCACACTAGCATTTCAGTGTAAAGTGGCATCTAACTGTGAAATACCACAGGCACAGTATAAATCTGGTCGAGCTGATTGTCCCTTGTCTTCTTTCCTTTGCCATAATTAATAAGAATGTTCATCCACCTTGCACAGGTTTGAATGACAGCTCAAGGTGCAAGGGACACTCTGTGTTCTCATTTGAATGCAAACTGAAATACCATCATGATTTATTCTACAGACTTCCTTGGGCCTGTGAGAATTAGAAACTTCCCTGAGGAAACAAGTCACCAGCCACTCATGGAGATTTGCCAGAGAGATTGTGCAGCAGATAAATTACTGACGTATGAAAGGAGAAAGACAGAAAAAGAACAAAAGCAGTAAGAACAGAGTAGAAAATATGGATGAGTTATATGTCTTAATGTTCACTTTGGAGGTAGGAATTTTCTACATTTTCCCTCCAATATCATATTTATGAAGCTATTGAAGTAAAATGAGCAGTGCCAGAGCTTGATGATCTTTGTCAAAGGGTTTTAAATGAACTTAAGTAGGAAATTTCTGAGTGGTTATCTTTGTTGCATTGTCTAATCAACCTCTTTTTTTTTTTTTTTTTTTTTTTTTTTTTTTTTTTTAATTATCAGAAGCATGAAATTGAAAAAGGTCTGTAGTGAAATGTGAATTCTGAATTTCAGATTCCCAGTTTGAAAATTGGGAATGGATGGCTTTAGTCTGGCTTCTGTCCTGATGAATCTGCAGAAAATGTACTTAGGCTGTCGATAAGATAGCATGTGTATAAGAGAGAAATATCTATCTGTGATCCTCTTCTATAAACAATAAACTCTGAGGTTGTTTTGTTTTTGAAGGGGTCAGTAAGCATCTCTCTGATCTGCCTAGTGATCTCTATTCAGATATCGGTACAGTTTTTCACAAAACCATGAGCAAATGTTATCATTAAAGGAATGAGATTTTCTTGGCATGTTATAAGATATTTCAAAAATAGTAGGAAAGATAAAAACAGAAATAAGAATATGGGATCTCTTCTTGCTGTGGAGGGAATTTGGAATGTCTCAGGAGCTTGTTTTGCTACCTTGCTTTTCAGCATATTTGTAAATGGTCTGGAAAGGGGAGGAATATTGAGGTGACAGTTGCAGATGCAATAAAATTGCTGAGGATAATAAAATCTAAATCTGATTGCAAAATGTTGTGAAAGGATACTGGGGTGCTACGTGACAGGGAAATGAAACAGCAGATATAATTTAGTGTTGGTCGTACTTTGCATGATAAATGCAAAATTACATTAGAAGTGAAAAGTGACTGCCTATATAACCAAATGGAATTTTGATATTGCTAATCAGAAATGAGATTGTGAAATTACTTCAAAGAGTCTCTGAGAATAGCAGCTCAATATTCAGCAGTGATCAAAAAACCACAGAGCTGGAAATTATTAAGAAAGGACTTGTGAACAAAACAAAACATCCCTTTGTCTGTATAGATCCATGGTACACTCAGATTTGAAGCTGTCAGTCCTCTTTTCCTACTTCAGAAAATATACAGTAAAGCAATACAGGGTGATAGGAGTGATCAGAGACTTTGAATTACATCATTTGAGAAGAGATGAAGCTGACTAGAAATTAGAGAAGGGGCAATTTAGGGAGGAAGTGATGAAGGTTGACTAAAACAAGATTATGAAATGACAGCTCACACATGAATGAACAAGGCAGGATTTTTCAGTGTTTGACACAGGAAAAACCCCGTGGCACCCAATGAAATTTTTCAAAGAAATAAAATTAAATACTCAGGCAGGCAAAATCTAAGTTAAATTGTAGAATCTACAGGGTTTCCTGAAGATGAAAAGTGTAAATAGATGCAAGGAGTAATCACAGAGTTTAAGGATAAGAGGTCCTTTAGCAGCTGTTAAATAGGTAAAAATTTCAAGAAGCCTCTAAGTCTGACTGTTAGGAAGATGGGAAAGCATTCCCTGGGAGGCACCATTCTGTATTTGTCCTGTTTCCTACACTGCTCTCCTAGGTGTCTCCTCATGTTCTTTGAGATGCTGAGCAGTTGGTCCTTCATCTGACTCAGTGCAGCTCTTACAGTGTCCTTATTCCTTCCTTTTAACCTCTAACTCAAGAAACAACCTAAACAGGACATAGTGCCTCTTCTTAACGGTGAAATTCAACCTCTCCAAGGCACAGAAGAGCTCCAGTTCAAGAAGGCCCAACTGTGCGCAGACTCAGTTCCTCCTCCTGGCTTTTGTAGGTTCCTGTGCAGCTCCTGGCTCCTGTAAGGTAACATTCCTTGTTTTGAACGGTGAACCTCAGTGACTTCAGTACAACAGTTCTAAAAATATTCTGGAAATGTTACTCTGCTGTGTCTCAGATGAAAAACAGGGTATCTATCTATCTCTCCATATATTCACCTATTCTTTACCCCCAGCATAGCCCCAGGCTGTTCTGCATCTCACAGAACTGTGTCTTATGGAGAAAATCTGGAAAATCTTGGTAGTGAAAAGTCAAATTCCTTGTTTTTAACCAATGCATGTCCTACAGTGTAGTTGTAGCCAGTGTAACAGTGCTGAATTTGGAACACAAAGTATCTGGTTGGATCTCTGCTACATTATCACAAGTGGAACAGAGGGCTCCAGGTCAATGCCAAAAGCAAATGATGAAGTTCTTTTGCATCCTTAATGTATCTGTTTTTCTGTTTTTACTTGAGATCCAAAGAAAATGCCAGGAGTGAAATAGCCCTTAGTTTTGAATATGGTTTTGCAGTTTTAGCAACTTTGTTCAACTTATTGTATTATATTTAACTGATGTTCTGGAAATTAACAGCTCTCTCTTTCCTCTTATGTCACTAATTCCTTTGCCTTCAGTTGAAGTTGAAGGAAATCACTTTCAGTTTACTCAGAATAATTCCACTCACGTATTTTTGATCTTTCAAATGTTTTGCTTAATAACACAGTATAAAAATACAAAGCTGGTAGCCTTCAATAGGTTGCTAATTTGCCCCTGAAAACATGATTTTTAATGTATTACAAATACCTATACAAATTACTTTCTCCTAACTGTTCTCCTGGCTTTTTTTTTTTTTTTTTTGCTTCTGCTGCTCTTTTTAACCACTGATTGAGTTCAAATGTCATCAGGGATTAACAGCTGAACACCTTCAAGGGAAAAGATGTCAAATTTTCGATAAAAATAAGTGTTTGAAAGAATGGAAATATACTGTCCATTATGAAAAAAGAAATCCAGACTCACAGTCCTCTGACATCTCAATGATTTTTTCAAAGCTAGATAGAGCTCAGATGGTTTGATGATCTCTGTGGGATATTAGGCATAATCTGCTGTCAATTACAAGAAATAATTACAAAGTAGACTGGAAATCAAGTAAACTGAGTTATTCTGAGCTGAGGAGATTGTTGAGCAGTGAGTCCAGAAATACTAAAATCACAGGATAATGGGATTACAGGCTTTGGTTAATTTCCATAAAACATCACTAATGCAGTTTTGACAGTGCTTTTCAGGGGAGCTGACATGCAAAATACCACCAGGACATATGAATAAAAGCAACATCTCATGAGTGATTTTTACTATTAAAGACTATTATTCAGAATTTACTGTAGAAGAGATGATGAATCCAGGCCATGAACTCCATGCTTGTTCCTAATGGCCCTTTAAAATATCAACTTGAAATTTGCTTTGTCTTCTTCACTAGTCGTGTGTGAATCTGAATTCATTGAACAGCTTGCATATAAAACTTTTAACAAAGTTAATGCTGCAGGTTCCCTCCTTTTCTCTCTCTTTCCTTGTTTTTGAAACAGTTTTATTGCTAACTTTGCTTTTTAGTCTTCTTCTTTGGCCAAATTAGATTTTGAGCCTATTAGCTGTGACAGAGTCCTGTTGAATAATATCAATCACAGGGGCAGGGAGTCTGTCATGCACAGCATAGGAAACTATTGAAGGGATGGTAACATATTTCACTTCTAGGTATAGGCTGACTGGGAAAGTGAAAAAGAAATGTTGCCCTGATGGGTACCATTGCAAAATTGATTATCACATTGTGAGGATTTGCCCCTTCCTCTGAGAGATAGTACAGACAGACTACCAGGCTTTGATGGCCCAGTAGTCTGATCTGCCATGACAACTCTTTATGTTCTGATATATGTGGCCTGTCAGTGTCTATACTGGAAAGACAAAAAATTAAGTTATTGGTGAATGAAGACTAAGATATGTGGAAAGAGATTTCTAAAGGAACAGTTCGCAGTTGTCAATGTGTGGTGAACCACTGTTGTGGAAATGAGGCAATAAATAGCAGCAAAACAGCAGTAAAACAATTTACTGTAACAACTACAGTTCAAATATTTAGCTTTACTTAGTTATGTGAGAAAGCACTGCTCTATGAGATAAAGATAAGGCAGCTTTTTTAGGGGCACAAAACTGAAACTGGGAGACTGGGGTTAGAATCATTCACAGACAGGTTGCAGTTATGCAAATGGTAGGAATTTCTTAGCACTTCCTAGAAAAATATTTAGAATCCAGAAAGTTGATTGGCAAGCCTTCAATAATGCATTTCTTGAGACAATCATATCATAAGGATATGTATGGAAGTTGATCATGTAGATCATGTCTAGTGGGGCATGGGCATGGTCTTTGTAATTGGAATATAATTGCATAAATGTGTGCATAGATGACTTGTTTATTTGAAGAGCTGAGCTCTGTGAGATCCTGTGAGCTGTAAAGTCCTGTCAGCTCTTAGAACGGAGTTTTTCAGGGCTCTAAATGCTAAGCAAAACAAAAGACATTGCTGTTGTAGCTGATTTTACTTTTGAAATGATAAATTTTTGTTATAAAAAGAACAAAATAAATTCAATATCAAATGTGTCTCAGGCACCACATTCCTTAAGGACTGGTAGTTCCTGCTAACTACATGATTTAGGTGGAATGAAGAAACAACAACAATAACTGCCTGAAAAGCACTGTAAATACAAGGACTTTAATTAGGGCACTGCTTTGGTACCCAATTTTCAGAGACCAGAAAGGTTTTAATTTGTCACAAGAGGTTTCCATCAGATGTGTCCTGCTTGATGTGACAGTCTGTTGCCTCCTTGGGCAATGTGGTTGGTTCAGTCAAGCAGTTCATGCTACATCCTGTCATTTTGTCCCACCACGGCTTCAGAGACGTCACAAAGATAGCACCTCTTGTTCTGGAAAGGCTGAGTACTGGAAAAAACTGCTTAAGAGAAGCATTTGATTTTAACTTGTTCTAGCAGACATTTGGCTTGATTAAGAAAAAAAATTACCTCCCTTCTATCATAGAGAATATTATCATACTCCTTACAGGGGGCTACATTTTAAATGATGGTAAAGGAGGCAGTTTTACAATATTTATTGTGAAATGAATGTTTTACACATCATAAATGCTCCAGGTACCTGAATAATATAAACATGTGCTATCAAGGAATCTGATCTGGTTACTTTTAATTTGTCTGGATTTTTTCCATCATTTAAATAATAAAAAACCCCTTTTAATATGTTGTTGGATCCTTTTTATTCTTCTTAATCTTCTGTATCTCTACAAAGATACAGTAAAGCTCCTGTTAAAGAAGTAAATGTGCATAGCATGTTATTGCCTGGATTAATTGCTTGGGGCTGAAAACCGATGTGCCTCTGATTATAGAATAATGGAATTCAGTGCTTCACTCATAATACATAATATCTGTGATATTATGTGTATGACCTTTGGCAAGTCAGTTTGGCCACAGTCTAGCAAAAAGTTAAACATTTATGCAATTAGAAACTAACATTTATTTACTTTAAGATTCATCAAGGTGCTAATTGCACTGTGCCTCCGTTTCTCTCTTCCTCTTACATTTTTAGTTTAGACGATAAAAGCTCAAAAGACCCTTCAGTGTGTCTCAACTATATCTAGCACAACAGAGTTCCTGGTCCCTGCTGATTCCAAGGAAATTCTCTTACACATCCTGCTCACTGCACTCCAGCTGACCCTAATGGAAGCGTTTCATGAATAATTTGAGCTCTCTGTATATAATCACACACTAAAATTGTATTGCCCTGGGGAAAAAAAAAAAAAAAAAAAAAAAAAAAAAAAAAAAAAAAAAAAAAAAAAAAAAAGAGGCCCTCCTTTCCTTGCAGGATACACGTTCTTCATTGTGGTAGGTTTGATCTCTCAGTGTAGCCATCTAATCTCTGACCTCAGTGTCAAAAAGCTTCCTTTTTATTGTTGGGTTTTCTTTAACTTGTTCCCAGATGTCTGATGAAACCAATGGCAATAAAAGAAATCAAACAAAGAAATTTAGAATTCTATTAGAAGCCACAGAAACAATTTCCTGAGCTGTCCATTGACTTAAATAAGTAATTTGCCAAAAGACATTTAATGGACTGTTTTGGAAGTAAAATAAGCTGCAGCAGCAGTGGCTTTTTTGTTTGTTTTTCCTGCCTCATTATCTCAACAAATACATTGTAATAACACTTTCTTGTATTATGAATGTACATGCAGTTCAGACTTCTGTAAACCTTAAAGTATCAGTTACTAATGAATGACTTTAAATGCTAGTTGAGTATGCAGCATAAAATGTTATAGATGAGATACGGAATATTTTTATAAACATAAAACCAGAGGAAAAATCAAGAAGTACAAACCAGTTTAAAGCTCAGGTAAAATGAGAGCTGTTTTGAATTGCTGGTGAAAATTTCACCATTTTTGTTTAGAAATCTGAATTCTGTGAGTGGTTTCTATGGTTTTTAACTCCATGTACTAAATGTGTCACTAAGAATATACTGGAATAGCAGTCAAATTCTAGAACAAGGTTTATCCCAGTCAGAAGCACCTATTAGAAAAAAAAATATTTTTTTTAATTTATTTTTATGTATTTATGCCTTTGGAGCAATAGTGAGACAAAAAGATGTGTGAAATTAGACTAGGTGAGAACAAAAACTAATTCTTTACACCTTAGCAAATAATTTACATTTGTGCACCAGCATTCCAGGTTCCTGCCTTTCTCTTGGACCTCACTGTAGTACAGTCAGTAATAAGACAGGTACTTAGTTGTAGGAAGATTGCATCATTCTCTTAAACTGTAATAAATACCTTGCCAGAGATGACAGCAGCAAGCCCATCTGCATATGTCTATAAAGATGTACGTGCTGGAAAACTGCTTATTCTGGTAATTTTGTCTAAAAGTTAATCTAATTCTAGGATTTTGCTAATGAATCAGTCATATACATATCAGAAAGCACTGATGCAAGTTATATCCTCAATGCTACAGTTTGGATCAATCCCTTACCTGCTGTTTATTTGGTATCCCTACTTTGTTCCCCTTCTCCCCAGCTCTGGCACAAACTAAGATCTGAAACACCACCCTGGGCTTCTAGAAGTGCTCTAACATCATCCTGGTGTCATGAGGGCTTTCTAAATGAGTAGCCTTGTTGACAGTATAAAAAGAGGTGTTCTTTGTCTTGTGAAAGATTCCCCCCAAGCCATGATCAATCTAGGAAGTGCTGCTGGATCCATGGATGTTAATGGCTACATTAGGTCCTGCATTTATGTCCTAGAGTGTCTCTGCAGACCATTGTCTGTCAAGTTTTTTTAAAACAAGCAACATCTCTTTCAAATACAAAAGATTAAATTTTGCTTGACAGCCCCAATTTTCCCCTGTTTCTGAGACTAATTCTCACCGTTGTTAATTTTACAAAACGTACTTTTGATTTATAAAAGTCCTTCAGTTAATTAAACCCTGACAACTTTCATGTTTTGCCTTCACACAGTGACAGCACCAATGTGCTCTTCCTGCAAATATCCCCAAAATATAGCCTAGGATGGCAACTTCTCTAAAAAGCAAGACACTTCAAAGTGCACATGGCTGTTACCCTGGTTTTTCTGAGTTTTTTATTAGCCTTTGGATTTTCATAAATGGAGTCAGATCTTTTAGTTACTGTAGAATATTAGAGCAGTTTTTCTACCTTTCCCACAGAAGTAATATAAACAAACCCTTTGTTTTTCATTCTTTGTCCTTTGTTTGCATATTTCTAACCTGAAAACAATTGTAACTGACAATTCGTCTGGCCACTGAGGCTGAGGGGTGGAAACCCCAAAAAGCCAATCTTCTGCTAGACCCACAAATGTATAAAAGTAAAAGAATAAACAAAGGGGTCTCTTCTCTCCGCTCTTTCACCTAGGAGCTGGATCAGAGGAACCTCTGCAAAAATCTCTTGTCTGCGTGTGATTGCTTTGTGTGTCTCGGTGACACATGGCTCCTTCTCTGCAGTTTGAAAGCTTTGGCTTTGCAGGTGCACTGGGTGTGGCTGGGACTGAATTAGTTTTCTTCCTAGGAGCTCAGAGCATGCTGTGCTTTGGATCTGTGACTTGAGCAGTGCTGGTAACACACCAGAGGCTGGCTGCTGCTGGGCAGTCCTTGCAGAGGGATGAGGATTTCCCTTTTACTTGCTCTGCTTCTTTAGTGGCTGAGGGGTGTGCAAGAAATTGAGAGGGGACACAACCAGGACAGCTGACCCAAAAGGATCAGAGGGATATTCTGTGCCAGATAACACCATGCACAGCAATGCTCCCAAACTACAGGAACTGGGCTTTTGAGGATGTGGCCATAGCTCAGCGACTGCTGAGCATTGGGGTACTTGAGGGAAGTGATGGGTGAGGGCTTGGCACAACTTGTTTTGGGTTATTTCTTCTACTTTCTTTCACTTATTAAACTGACTTTAATGTATCTGTATCTGTGGGTTTTCTCACTTCTGTTCTCCCTAATCTCTCCCCTGTCCTGCTGCTGGGGTGATGAGCTGTGTGATGCAGCTGCTGGATGTGGTCAACCCACCACAAGAAGGAATTGGGAAGGAACAGACTAGGGATGAAAAGGAGAGCCCTCATTTTTACAGCATTTTAGACCCTGCCTAGTGTTTGGAAATACCCATAGGTCTAGATTGTCATGACAAGACGTTAGAGACTCTAGCTTGACTCTATTACTGTATGATTTACATTAAGAACTTAAGAAGTCTTTTTGTTCAGGAAACTAACATATTTGTGATTTGGGTATCCTGCAAGAAGCAATGACAGCTTATAGTAAGAAAAGTATGTGAAGATCATAGATGGAGACCAGGAAGAGGCTTGGATAAAACCATGTTATAAATATATAAATTTCTGTGTTAGATAATTTAAAATTTTGTATTAATGTAATAAACAGATTTGATGAGTGCCTTGAAGTATCACATTTAGTATTGAAAGGAGGTTATCCTGAACAGAGAATTATAATACCTGAGAAGGAATAATAGTGAAGATTCTCAGTTGAGGTAGTAACTGATTTTATTTTGTATTTTTGCTACTAACTATGGAATAAAACAATATCCTGAAGATGGAGAAGACTGGATTTCCCAAAGGGACCTGCACATATATGAGAAAGACTTAAACTACCTCACTTGTAGAATTGCATTTCAATTTAGTAATATAAAATGCAAAGTCCTGATTTAGGTAGATGGACAGAAAAATGTTTGCTGTCAACTGGAAGATTTCCTGTTCAAAATTTGTTAGTAGAGAAGACTCACATAAAACAGACCTGACTGTATGATGCAGTCATGAAAAAAAAACAACCACTCAGTCTTTGCTGAGTAAGTAGAGATGAGGGGAAGGATCCATCCTGTAAGATCTAGACATAATAATATATACTGTTCTTACTATGTGCATGTGCTCTTATTTGAGGAGGACTAATTAATGCTGGAATGTAAGCCAGCAAAAAGACAAACAATCTAGGATGAGGTCTTTTTTATCATCATAAGAGAGCAAGAGTAAGACAACTTGGTTTGTTTAACTTATCAAAGGAAAGGCTTATTAGGAAATTCAGCTGCTGCATACAGATGTATTGGCTGAAAAACACCAGAGAGGGAAAACAACCATTTACCTAAAAGAAAAAACTGGCATAAGAACAAATTGGGACACAACTACATTTAGGCAGGATATGATTTCTAAATGTCAGATGTTTGAGTTTTTACATTTTCCTTCTAGGAAGAGAAATGGTAGGAAAAATACCTCTCTCCCCAGGTAGTTTTGGAGATGTTCTTTAATCAGTTTATGAAGGGAATTGTGTGACACAACTGGCTGATAACAGGGACTGAATTTGTGAATTTGGGAAATCCATTCCAGCATGTTGCTGTATGTACACGTAGCTTCTTCTGGGTGCCAGAAGCAGGAAGCACTGTGTGTGAGGTGTATACAAGTGGTATGCACTCACGGAGAGCTGCCATGCTGTCAACATTATCTACAATGAAACCACTCACCACTCAGAAGGCTCTGAAACGGCGGTTGCAATTGTTACAAGTCATTCAATTTTCCACTGCTGGGAAGCGTGCCTTATCTTTAGTTCTTAGCCTTTGGGAGCCTTTAGCCTGATCAACGGGCTTGAGTGAAGTGTCATTTCTTTTTCAGTTTTTCCATTTTTCTGGCCCATCAGATGTTCTGAGAGCCTGAGGCTCAGTGTGTGTGAAGCCCATATGACCAGGAATGCCATGGCAGCTTTTCCATGAAGTGCTGTAGTCAGGCTTTCCCTTCGAAGGCAGGGTCCCTCTTAGAAAGCACAGGATAAATGCATAAGGATCTTCTTTTAAGTAGCACACTCTTCCCTGAAGCACCGCTGCCTACTAATGTTCCCAAAGCCACACCCTCTTAAATAGACAGAGGGATTTGCCTAAAAATACCTAAAAACCCAAGGTGGCTAAACACAAATATTCTTGATTTATTTATTTTTGTGAATGCCTTTCAAAGGGCAGCTGATGTGAGGCATCTTTAGCATGAGAGACAGGCTTCCAGAGCTGACTGAGTGTCTAGACTAAGATCTTACTAAAGTAATGCTTTGAGTATCCTTAGAAACTGTCAATAGCACTTTAAAAATCCTAAGAATAATTCTTTTCATCAATTGTGTAAAGGAATCATAGAAAACTTATGAGTCAAGCAAATCATATTGCCTCAGTTCTTTCCTCTCACTACAAAAATTAGCACAGAAGAGTTCTGATGTTCTGAAGTGGTTTATAAAAGGTGGAATATGTATTTTAAGAATATGGAATATATTGTCTTTGTAGGTGGTGCTAGTCATGAGAATCTACAATTTTTTCACCTGCTGGTTTTCCCTACCAAGCAATCCATGTGATAAGAGCAAATTCTGTCACTTTTTATTTAAATCAATGTCTCATTCATTGGGATAACTGGCTCTTTAGGTTAAGTTGCTAGCAGCAACTTCTCTTGAGTGGAGTGAGAGAAGTTTTTCTTTTTAAATAAGTAGTTTGATTTAACCAAGTGGTGTACTTTAGTTAAGGGGAGAAAGAACAGGTAATGCATGCATAGATCAAAGAATTTATTTAAACATTATTAGTAGCTGTAGTCAGGAAACAGTGCTGAACAGACAGAAAAAGATTGACTTGCAAATAGGTCTTTAGGAGGTTATAATGCAAGTTACATGTATTATTCAGGTAGTAATAAAGCCTGGAATCTCCATCTGGAGATAAATATTTAATTGTGCCAGGAAGTGCACAGGTAAAATATAGGGGGAGGGGTCCACTCACCAAATCACCACTTCCCCAACAACCACCTTCTCAATTTAATGAGAAAATGTGTGCAAGAATGAAACATGGGCCTGCGCCATAACAATGAGCATTTTGAAATCATTGTTAAACTTTCTGAAGACACAGTGGTAGCTTTGCAATCTTAGTTTCTATACTTTAGCAGTCCACATGTCCTGTTAGTGATTCATGCCTTTATTTTACATGAACTAAACAAAGTGTACCTCAAAGGATGAGCGGGTGGAAGCATGATGGGAGTTTTCACGCTCTCGTTTGCAGAATTCCTGTTCCTTTTAGGTCAAATTTGTTAGACAATCAAAGTTCACATCTATTATCTTTGATTTAGTTCAATATTTAGCATCCATTTAGGTTGGTTATCTTTTTTTTCAGAGGTTTTGTAATGCTGTGGAGCAGCTGATACAGTCAGAGTCAGAGGTGCAGGGACCCAGCAGAGTCTGATTCACCTGCTCATATCCTGCTCTCTCAATGACTCGCATGGATATTCTGCTAAGAACAGCCACTGAGATAATCTGGCAGGCAAATAACTTAATCACTGTCATTCATTTTCTGGCTGCCAACTGTTAAAGCGACAGGTGAAAGGAGGTAAAAGCTCTGATTTTGGCTCTTGCTTTTTATTCCTTTTAGCTACTGTTACAAGCACCTTATTTAGTCTAGCCGGTAGGGACTTGTAATTTAGTAGACATGACAATGGTTCATAGATAATTTACATAAACAGCAGAGAGCATCACTGGCAGTAGAGTCATCTGTTATTTTAATCAGTTAATTCAGGAAAAAATATGATGAAGTAGACCACTCTCTCAGCTTTACCTCAGGTTTTCACAGGAAAGGCATGTCAATGACCAATTTTTCACCCACCAGCTATTTCTCTTGGTGGACTTTAACAATAGCTTTAAGTCTTAATTTGAGAATACAAACACTAGTAAAACACAAAAGTTATATCCTCCTGCAGCCCCTACATGCTCTGCTGGCAGTGGTGGAGGCTGGGGAAACGTGAATGCAGCTCACAGTACAGTGTGATGTTAATGCACATCTTCTGTTGAATGTTTAGGATGCAGGAATTATGGGACAGGAGAACAAACTCCTCTCCTGGTTGTTTCACTGAAGTGTTTTTCTGGGGCACTTATCACACCAGAAAATACAAACCATAATTCAAGAAATAATTGTTATAGATCAATCCCTGGAGAAAAATTTTACTGCCGTTGTCTGCAAATAGGGCCATTATCCATAAATGGAGGAAGCAATTGGAGAATGCACAGGTGAAATACTTTGGGGTTATTTAGTTTTAGTGCCTTGTACTTCTATCTGTCCCTATCTGTCCCCAGTCTTTGCTGTGATAATTGCAGGGAGCTATCATGAATGGATTATTGATTACCATGTGTGACTGAATGCAGCTGGGGCAGGGAGCGATGTTAAACATTGATCATCTGTATGTCAGTGTTTGATGGCACTGTATCATGACAGGAAAACCATGACAAGCAAAAAGTGTGGGGATTTTTTCCCTTAAAACAAGACACAAAAATGTTTGATACAAAGGCGTGGTGTTAATTGGTCATTGCATGGAACCTTTGTAAGTTCCCGTTTCAAGAACTCTTGCTTCCATCTCTATGGTACAGAGCTGGCAGCTGCTAATCCACCCTTGCAGATAAGAAGTTATTTTGTGCTTTCCAATTTATTCTTTTTGGGAAGAGATATAACCACATATCTCCAAGAAGTTTATTTTGCTGTGCTGGCAGCTCACACAATGCTGCTAATTGTTCTGTTTACTAAAGCATCTCTAGCCTCAGCATCTGTGAGCTGCTGCCACTGACTGGGCGCATGAAATAAACTGCAGTGATAACATCAGACTTTTGTCGTCTCTAATTTGGCTCATGTGTACTTACAAACACCCTGTAACTGTATGCCTACTCACAGCTGTAACACTTGTTTTCAGCTGTATCAGAAAAGCTGGTTTAAGTAGGATTGGCATAAAGCCTTCTGGTTAGAGTATTCTGAACATACGTCCAAGGTTTTTGCCTTTAACAAACAATGGAGGAAACTTTCAAGTGCTCTAAATGTAGCACCACCCTCTGTTGACTTCAGAAATGAGCTAAGTAATAGTGATGCCTTTTCTATGTCTTGGAACCAAAGAATATTTAAATTGCCTTTTTTTTTTCCTTTTTTTTTTTTTTCTTTTTTTCCCCCCTCTTATTATTATTTTTTAAATTTCAATTCTAATACCTGTATTTTGGATTTGAACACATGTCAAGGGACAGTTCTAATGGTCATTTCAGCTGTGCCTAGAAAAGGGCACAGAAGTTGGCAAAGGGGATGATGGGTACAGGGGGAGGAAAGAGCAAGATTACAGTGTCACTATTCTGGTCTAAAAATCTCCAGTCGCTGACTATTTCTTGTCTGCCTCTCCTGGTAAATGTCACTGTGCAGACACTGATCAGACAGTCAAATGCTTAGGAGTTTATTTTGAGTTAATGGGCTGGTGGAAGTTGAGACCGTGCAACATGATAAAGAAAACTATTTTTCTTTGCAGAAGTATCATTTTTCACAACATAGCCGCACCTTAGGAGAAGAGGAGGAGAAACAAACTCAGTTTATGGGAAACCCTTATTCACAGTCACCAGGGACAAGGAGGGAAAGGAAAACAAGAACAACACTTGTTTGAAGTAGTATGTTTGATGTACCTTCTCTATCACAATGACTTTAGCTCTATGCAGAATTGATTTACACCATTTGAAAAGGAAACCTTAGAGACTAGGTGTACATTTTTTGGCCAAATGTCCCAAAACACTGTTGATAAGGAACTTGGAGAAATACTCTATGTACATCCCATCATCCTAAAGGAAATGAATGTCAATGAGGATAATGCAGTAGGAACTGTGGCCTGAAAGGAGAAAGAATCTTTCATCCAAAGCATGTAAGATCACGTCACTATTTATATTCAGCGCATTCCCAGAAAACAGACTGTAGGAGGAATCAAATAGAGTTTTATGACTTCATAACTTTTACAAGTCTCTTTAAAGTTCTTCATTATTATTCATTCTTCAAAGAGAGTCTATGGCATTCCAGAGTATTAAAGATGGAAAAAGCAAACTTTGAGAACCAATTACTAGAAAGCAAGACTACAAAATGCATTTATCTGTAATCAAGACTGGACAAAGATTGATTTGGAGAGGAGTGTCTGCCTTCACAACATTCGCTGCTGATAAATCACCTGTCAGAAGTCCTCAGGGAATGTACATGTGACTAAAATTAGTGCACACATCTTCATACAAACAAGATCCATACCTCAGGTTGGTGAAAAGCAGTGTCCTTATCATTGCTACGTCGTCAGCATAAGTCAGGGTAAGTAGTATCTGCCTCCATAGCCTGCAGTTCCAGGTTGCTCCTGAATGCTGTAGTCTCTGAATAATATCTTGTAATTTGCTCAGTGCAAGAAGTCCCTAAGAGGACTACGTGTATCTTCCTCTTTCTCCCCTTCTCAGGGCCAATGCTCTGCTTGACAAACTATTGTGGGATATGATTTAACTTTCAGGTTTTAATAATTTAATTTTGTGTATGTTTACTGCCATGTTCTAAGGTTTCCATTAAATATGTATTTATATTCCTACCCCCCGCCCCTCCCTTTGTTGCCCCTTGTTATAGAAGTGCTTGTGTCTGCGAAGCAGGGATTGGTCAGTATTGTGGGAGTTGTTCTTGTCATGAGTGGACTTATTTAAAGGAGAGCTTGTCTTGCTATCTTCTCTAAAGATGCCTGGACTCTGAAATCATCTAATTTCCTTAGCCATATTCATAGTTAGATCCTTCTGACAGACCATGGTCTATCCTTAGCTCTCATGTATGTCACCCTGACCCCTGAAATCTCTATTATATGTCAGCCAAGAGTAATACCTTTAAAGGAAAGGTTTTAATATTAAGAGGAGCAAGGTAAGAACATGTGTGCATGTGCATGTATGTGATGTGGGAGACAAGAATCAAAGGAATTAAGTGGTATCCCATCTCCATCAGGAAAAACAAGCTCTGCATGACTCAGGAGGTACCTTCCAACCCTTCCCATATTCCTAGTTTGAACGACAGCTTCATAATTGCTGTTCTTTTTGTTAAAAACAAACATTGGCATAAAATGATGTATTTTTTAGCACTAACACATTAACAGCAATCATAGTAGCAGCTTTGTCAAGAGCCTTTGCTGCAGGAAGAGTTGGTATATGCAGTTTGCTGTAGTGACTGATAAAATGGTTGACTGAAGCAAAAAAAACTCAACATGTTGGGCAGAAAGAGTATGTGACCTAGACTTTTAAGTGGTCAAGCTACTAACAGCCCCTGGTGTGTGCCAGTGGGACAGGGAAGGAAGGAACAAAATGAGATCACCCCAATGTGTACTGGTAGCAAAGCCAGCTGTTGGGCTGTGGGTAGAAGCTCCTTGAGAAGTTGTGCCCCGAGGTTCAGAGCTAAGGCCCTTGGAATGCTTGTAGGTGAGGTGGCTCAGCTTGTGACCTGTGCAACGCTTTCATCCAGTTCACCACAGCTTCCCTGGAGCAGACAAGGAGCAGCTGAAGTGGGAGGGAGCAGCCCACACGGCTGAATCAGCCCCCAGGCCTCCCAGAGACAGGCACTCCAGTCTGGTGTTGCTGCTGAGGATGGGGGGCTGCCAAGGGCAGCCCTGAGTCTGTGGGTGAGGCTGTGGCAGGAACAGGATGGTGCTTCTGGTGAGCACTGCTAGGAGAGCCGGGAAGGGAGTGCCCTGGGGTGGGAATGGGTTTTGTGGAGCTCAGAGACAGACATGTCTGCAGGTAGGTAAGTGGGAAGAAGAGTTGTCATTCCCAGAGCCTTGAGCTGACCACAGAGGAGCTGAAAGCTGGAATGCTCCCTCCACTATCCTGCCAAATATCCTCGTGCCTGAGGGGCCAGTGTCTTTCCTCTTATTTCATCATATGGGCCTGCCACACCAACAATCATCTCAAGTAAAAAGGAGCTCCAGGAGGTAAGTCTTGGATGAACTTTGATTTCATAGGACCATTGGTTAAGAGAGAGCAATGGATGCTGCCCCTCTGTGCACAAACTGTATGAAATCAGTGGGAATCATAGATTTGACTCTTCAGGATTGATTTTTCCATGCTTATTACTTTACCAAAATGTAGCCAGGTGAGAAGACTCAACTGCCAGAATAGTTTCTGGGAGGAACAATCACATAACTTAGAGACAACTCTTCTTTGGTTTCTGAGCCTTTTATTCTGCTTTGCTCTGCTTGTACTTGCTAAATGCTGGACTGTAATTGTAATGGAGACTGTCACACTGGGGCAGGAATTTGAGAGATTCACTGCATTACTGAGAAGTTCTTGTGGACGCTGAGTACATCCAGAAGAAATAGATTGAGGTAGACAATAAAAGTTGTTCATTAAAAGTATCAATCCAAGACACAAATGAAATCTTCTCCTCTTCCATTTGCCGGCTTGGTTGGGAAACTAAAATTGCTGAAAAGGAGGAGATATTGTTCTCTCCTTAACAACAACATTTGTTTATTTATTTATTTATTGCAAGTGTACTGTCTATTTCACATAATTATTTGGATTTTTGCCTTTAATATTCCCCAAATATTTCTAAATCTTTGTACAAAGGTTTTGATTAAGTTTCAGTAATAGCTCTGTACATTATGTGCAGCAGCAAAAGCATCAGTCACACGAAAAATACAAAGACTTATTTACAAAGTCACTCCTAATCCTTCACAGTGTGTGCACACAGACACACATGGATTGCATGAACTTGTATTTATCACCTGGCACCAGGGCAAGGCTGAACCCACACTCAGTCACTTGTAGCAACTTCAATCTTTTTCACAGTGTACTAAATGGGATTTGAAAGACTTGATCTTTAGACTGAGAAAGGAAGGAATGAAAATTAACCTTGTTTCTTTGTTTCTCCCTCTTTTTTGGCCCTCTCCTCTGTCTGCCTCTTTCTAAAGATTTATATTCAGGTTGGAACCATAAATGGTTTCATTCTGTCCTCAGATCTCCCTGCCCCAGAAATACTGTGGCAACTCAAAAAAGACTGAGATAAAGTGCTTGCATCGAATGATGTTATGAATTAGTGATGCATGATGATAATAAAGAGTAAGGGATGTAAAAATGCATGTGTAAAATAGTAAAAATTTTGTAGTTCTAAGCTAAGTCCTTTTGCTTCGTAATTATTTTTCATTTAAACTGAAATTGCTATACTTGTTTATTTCATGACAAGAATCTGGTGTATGATTCATAGCACTATCAAAGCAAACAAGTGCTAACTTTGTGATTACTCCCTACCTTATTAAATAATTTAGAAACCACTTTATTAACTTTATAAATTAAACAGTAACATTCCCTTCTGCAAATAGAAAAATCTATGTAAACTGCCTTTGGGAATATTTCCCAAGAGTTTATCTTTGCTAGTCATTCCAAAACAAAAAACAATCTTTTACTTGTGACCAGCTGCCACAAAGAGAGTTTCTAAACTTTCCCCAAAGCTGTTTCTAACTTTCCTCAAGATTTTTGGTTTATATACCAGTGACTGAGACAAAACCAGTGCTTTTATGTCTATGTAACAAAATCCTATTTTAGATCATGTAGGCTGTATCTATATATATCTATATCTATTTTACATGACAAAGATACACATTACCCTGCCACATTTTCTAGGATTCAGACAGTCATCTATCTCTCTCTCATATTTCCAAAGGGAAAGTTTTCTCTGATGATTTAAATAGAAATAATGTGCTTTCTGTTAAGATCATGTTCACCAAGGCTCTAAGAGCAAGCATTTGAACCGTTCCTCTTAAGTTTTATGTGCACAACACAGTTAATTTTTTTACAGAGTAGTTTCACAGTATTCATTTTCTTACATGTAACACATATTTAGGGATTGTTGTTTGTCTCTTCTTCAACTGAGGCAAGACATGGCAAGAGTTTTCATTCCCCAAATAACCCAAAATCTACTGGCATACAGGAAGTGAAACAAAAATTTTCCAAGCACCAGTTATACTCCTTCAGGCCGGACAACCCTGAGAATCCAAGCAGGCATTTTTTCCAGAAATCTTTGCATTGGAAAGTTTAAGAGCCCAGTTCTGAGTAGCCAGTAATGTAATGCTATTGGGGGAAGACAACTTATATCATATATCAAAAATGTTTTGATAATTTCCTTTCATTAGATCAGTTGCATCATCCAAGCCAGACATTAATTTCTTTCTTTGGATTCTTCATTAAATGCTCAGTGTTTTTTCCCCCCCCCAGTTTCTTGAGCTTGGAAAGCTTACATTTACTCAGTCTATTTCATTTAGTACCAGAGGGCTAAATGTTGATCAGTGACCTCGTGACAGTGGTCACCTTATGATCACTTGGTTTCAAAATCTGTAGCTTTCCCTGTGGACAATCACATTTTTCTTCTCTCCCCACTTCCACGACTGCATGCTCACCCTGTTTTTTTTTTTTTTTTCCCCTACTGATGTAGAATGGGGACATAACCCAAACCAAAGAACAAGTTGCTGCACTGGCCCTAAAGATCTAACAGAGGTTGCTGATAACAAATTAGGGTCTTTGTCTTAAAGCTGGCTGTTCCCAGGCTTCTGTGGAGGTATAATGTTGAGGAGTGGAGTGGAATTCTGTCTGCTCTAGTACAAGGTGCATCGGGTGTTGTGATACGTAGTTCCAAAGAGCAACAAGTGATTTAGTCTGCCAGCTTTCCTCAGCTGTCAAGAGTCAGACTTCCTATACAATCTGTGGTGAGAAATAGTCCTGACAAGAAAACAAAGCCAGCCAGACGTGGTGCTTAAATTAGGCACTCCAGCAATCTCGTATCTCAGCTCCCTGGTTAAGGAGGGGAGACAAATATACTTCCTGCAGATTTTATTTGTCTTTGGGAGACTGTATCCCTCAATGCATAGAAATTCTACTTCTGTAGATTTTGCCTTTCTACTTCACCTTTCTACTGTACTCAGGAGAAAGGTCTGCAATACAGATTTGTGAAATCTTTTAAAATCTATTTAAAAAATATTTCTGAGCATATAATACAGAGATAAAAACTAAGAAATAGTCTGTGAGTTGTCATTTATTGTTTCAAGTTCTGGCATCAGTCCTGAAGCCTGCATGCAGGCTGACTTTTGGGAAGTGGGAATTCAAGTCCACTAAAGGTAAAACAGTCCTACAATATATATTTAATTCAGTTTTTTGAGTGGAATAATGCCACCTTTCCCACTGCTCTGCTTGGTACAGCTGCTGCTACTGGCTTTTTGTGGTGGTACTTTGAGGTGACTTAGAAAAAAGCAAGGAAAAGGAAAATCAAATTGTACATTAATTTTTAAAGTAATATGAAGGTACTTGAAGGACAAATAATTAAAAATGCATTCAAGTTTATCTAAAGAATTATACTCTCTAATCACAGAAACAAATAAATGGTGTGGGTTTGGGAACATAATGAGACCTGTCAAAAATACAGCCACTGAGCAGGAAACAAAAAAATCATTCATTCATCAAATCCACTGTGAATGAGCTGCTAAATCACAACTAAACTGAAATTATTGCAGAGTGTTTTGTCTAATAATTTAGACAGACGAATCCAGAAATGGAAGCCCTATTTCCTTTCTTCTCTAGTAGCATAAGTCTGTTAAAAATCCTAATCTTGAAATCGGTGAGAATTTAGTCTTGATTGTAGCAAGTTTATGGATTTACCCTTGATTCTTGCTGCTGTAAAATGAATATCGGTACTAGTGAGTCCAGATGCTAAAACTTCCCAGGCAGCAATAAAAGAGAATTACTGGAAATTGAATAATTCGATAAGTGCTCAACAGGGAGGAAAGACAGGTACAGAAACCAACGGCTCTCACGTGGAGTAGATGACATGCTGAGATGGGAGGGAGAAACAAATATATTTTCACAAGTACTGAGCCTCTTCCACTGTAGGTGGGAAAATAGAGAGGGAACACTGGTGAGAAAGAAGAACAAACATTAATTCACAGCCTCTGCAAAAAGGAAAGTGAACGTGTGGAGAGAAATAGAGGAAGGCATAGTATGATATAAATTCACAAGGATTAAAAAAATAAAGGGACAGAAAAGCAGCCCCAGTGTTACACAGACTGTGGTTAAATTTTCAATGGGGAACACAGCTACAGAAAGCTGAATTTCTGTCTATTCTGTATTTGTATCAATCCATCAAAGAAAACCATCAAAGACTGTTTCATATAAAATAAGGAACTGAGATTTGTTCTTTCTTTTGTTGGGGGACAAAACACTAAGCACAAAGCTACAAGAAGCTTCCCGTTTGGTCTATTAAAATTAACCCCCTTAATTTCAACTTACTTCAGCTGGAACAGGCCTACAAGAAATTTGTTGCTAGAAGGGAAGTATCATGGGAATCACATTCATAATCAAGGAACTAAAATTTCCAGTTCCTAAAGCAGAACAAGAAGCAGTAACAAGGACTGTGAACATGATGGTATTAAAAATTCTCTTTTGGGCCAAGGTTGTCCAGAGTGCATTCTCAGAGAGGAGAGAAATTTAATTGCCATAATTCCCCACAATGTGCACATGACCCAAATGATCGTGTTGGAGGTGCTACTGAGTGTTTTTGCTGGGAGACAGTTTAATAATTTATAAAGATCCAGTTTCAGTAGCAGCCTTTATGGTTCCTAGCGCAGTAAAACCTTGGTTAAAGGTTCAAGCAGACATTTTATAGGTGTAGAGTGAAGCATTTTCATAGGATGTGCATAAGCCACCTTTGACCATCCATTTTGTTTCCAATTTATACTTGGCATTGAGAGGAAAGTGAAATTCCACCTAGTCTGAGATCTGCATTTAACGCCCAGGACATTCAACGCCCAAACTTTTTAATGGATATCTGATCCTGCAAGTTTCTAGTCAGGCTTTGAGGTTTCCCAGTTCTCTGAAGAACAAGCAGTCGTAGCCGGAGGGGCTGAGTGGGGCTGACCAGTGTACCAGCAGGTTTTCCCATGGTTTTTCTTCGACGCATTTGACAGTGACATCTGGTGACCAATTATTTAAGTGCAGGTGCTTCAGGGTTCCTCTCCGCTCTGCTTTGCCTCCACTGTGAAAAAACCCCCATAATCTGAAGCCAAGAACGCTTAGTGCCTCCCTCCTCTCATGTCACTGGCTGGATGCCTTACAGAATGGATATAGCAAATTGGACCAGAGCAGCTTAAGGCTTTCATAGCCTTTTATGAAGTCTTGACATTCTGCTTTCATCCCTTGTAGTGCCTGCCTAGTGTAAATACATCAAAGGAGCAGAGGAAAATCCCCTAGCATTTGTAGTAATCTTCCTGCTTACTTTTTGTTTATACTGAGATGCTTGAAAGTAGGGAACTGCTCACCTTCTGTTCTGGCAAACATAACAGAAAAGACTATTCCTAATTTCTACACTATAAGACAAATCTCATGAAAAGGTTGAAGAAAATAAGAGCAAGGAAACAGGGAGAATAGTGTCCCAACATTGTTGGGACATGGGTTTTTTTCCCAGACAGGCTTTTCACAGGATGGGGAGCCTGTGGGTAAAGGCACATATGCAACCTTCTCCTTCAATCAGTAGTGGACATCCCTTTGCAGGCTGTTCAGAGCCTGCAGTAGCTGCCTAGACTTCTCTCCTGCTCACCAAGTCATCTTGCTTATTCCTTGGGTAAAGCTGGGAGAGTAGCCTTGCCTTTTTCTAAGTCTAATCCATAAACTGTTCATGCACTGCAGAAGGGGAGCAGCTTATCCTCTGAGGCCTGCTTTATGCTACTTCTCCTTTTAAAAGGTGAAACAGAGTCAGAGATACAAGCCTTGACTCCAGCTTCAGATCTGAATGTTCTTGAGTCTGAGATCTGGGCTGAAACTGAATCATTGCTAAAGTTCACTTCCATCCCACAAACATCAGTTTGTTTTTCAAATCAAGATTTGAGTCCATGTCTGTCCATGTCTGTACTTGAATTTGTAGATATTGTTTATCCCTTTTCCCCTTCAAAAGGGGCAGGTCTGGAGGTGTAAACCCAACTTTCCACACATTTTGATTTTTTTCAAAATGTAGATGAAGAGTGGAGCCTTACCTGTGAGCAGCCCTGGTGATCCTTACAGGTAACTGCTTTGGCACCACACTGTTGTCTTGCCATTAACCATTCAGCTTTTGCCTTTTTCTTTCTTGTCAACTTTATGTAATAAGGCCCAGACTCCAGCAACAAAATCTTGTTTGTTCCTGCAGGCCTGGCATTGTTGACTTTCCATCTCTGTGACTCTGCACCATAGGGCTGTGAAATTCTCTTCGCATGAAAACTTGTTCTCTGTAATTGGCATTGCCTTTCTATTCTGTGTTACCTAAAATTTCAGTACATGCACCTTGGACTATCTTCTCCTTGGACCAATATTTTCATTAAAATACTAAGCAGAGCTGGGAAAAGGATGCCCTTCTTCTTCCCAATAGTATAAAGAGCCGCAATTGTTGTTTCTTTCCTACCTAACAGTTATTCTTTTAATCTCAATTTTTTCCTAGTTAAATAATTAATCTCCCTTGAGGCAGTGAAAGCAATTTTCGATTAAGTATATTGAGATTAGTTCCGATGCATTGACCGTGTCTAAAAAGCCGTTATCTTATTGAAGACTCTACAGATTACCAGAATCTAGCATGATGAAACCATGTGGTATTTTATCATGGTTTTCATTTAGTTCTCCATCCTAGATTTACTCATTCTGTAATAATGGTATTAAAGTCTTGCAAAATGTCAGTAGTATCCTCTCATTTGCTTCATTTAAAAATACACATAACATGCTTTCTTTTGCTCTAGGTACAGAACCCTAGGCAGCCAACACATTATTGGTTGAAAAGAGGCATTTTTTGTGTTTGAGTGTTGAGTGAGTGATTCTGTATCAATTTTTCATTTGAGCAGGTAAAATTCCACTTATAGACTAAAATATTACCATTTGCTCGATTCAATATTTATATAATATTCAATATATATAAGACATATATATTGTATTCAATTACACTTTAGCCACTTAGAGTTATCCACAGAGGTTCAATCCACATGCATCATGTCAATTCCTTTCCTCTTTAGGCAGCTGTTTGTGCAACAGAAATGTAACAAAAAACCAAAGAATCAATCACTCAAACAAACAAACAAGAAGGATGTATTCAAACTTTTAAGGCTCCATCAAAACTTCTTTAACTCACTATGGGCTCTCACTGAAACTTTCAGGCATAATACAAATGAAGATAGTGTAGTGTGGGTTTAGATAAATACAGAAATTTCAAAATAATTAAGATTGCAAACTACTGATTAAAGAGTATTTGAAATGCTGTATCAGTTTATGAATCATCTGCCCATTGGTCATAATATATAGGAAAATTAAAAATTAGCTGAAAGATATTAATTAAAGAAGATTAAAGGAAAAATGCCACTTAGCATGAAAGAATAGAATGTGCTCATTGTTGAAGGGAACTTCTAACACTTTGATATGTATATAAGCTTATGATGTGTGTTTGACTCATAACTGCAGTATGTGGAATCTGAAACAAGCAGAATGTGCTCCAGAATTGGCAATTTCTGACAGGGTTGGGACTCTTCTCTCAGCCACTGCTTTTTGAAGAGGCCAGTCAAATTTAGTGCCTGGACTTTCCAGAGGGCTCGAAATTTTGAGAAAGAGAAGTTCTGTCTTTATTTGTAGTCCTTTAGACAGACACATCCACTATGGTGGGGAGAGTTTGTTTTTGTATGGGTTCTTAAATGTTACTGTATTTGGTAGCTTTCTGTTTTGTAATACCAAGAAATAACTGGTTTTTAGTGTGAAGGAGCAGAAAGTCCCCGACATTGTACACAAGTACCCATTTGATTTTGGGAGGTCAAACAGACAAGTGAGCTTGAGTTTTTGATCTCTCCATTCCTATTCCAGTTTCTCAAGAAAGGTGGTAGTATTTGGAGCATGTAGCAAATGTGTCCTAAGTTTAAAGTCTCCCTGTAATGCATAAATTAAAATATTACCTTCTGTTAAAGGAACTTCCTTTGAAGTTCCATATAGTTTATGGGAAGAAAAATCTACTTTAGAAACCACTTGTGAGTGGGAGAGAAGAGGAAATGAGGTCTCTTGGGTATCCCTCTTTCTAACAACATTGCTGTAAACTTTTCTTTCTGAGAAGAGAAAGATTCCAAATTGTTTTTCATTCAAATATGTTTCAATGATTGCAAGAGTAAATTACCCCGGTAATAAAATCTAATATCTATTATACCCATATTTCAGCACACCAGAGTCCAATTCAAATCTTGAGTGCACTAGGTAACAAGAGGAGAAACTGTGAAATGCTTTCAAAACTATTTTTCTAGCCAGTGTTTGGGACATACTTTTCATCCTAAACGTTGAAACCAGTTTGCTAAGATGAGTGATGGCCAGGTCAAGCATTACAGCTTCAGTACTGTTGTGGCTGTGGCCCCAGTCCCATGGAAGAGCCACTCAAGAAGGCTGCTCTGGCTTCACCTGGCTGGTCTGTGGTGCAGCGTGTGCAGAGCTGGACTCTTTGGAGTGTTGCCCTGGGTTTTCCTGGGACAGAGTTCACCTTCTGATGGAAAGATTCAGAAACTGAAGCTCGTCTGACTGAGGCTGCTGATGGCACTGCACCAGACATGGCTGGCATAAAGAAGGCCTGTTTGTTCTCCAGCAGTATCAGAACACAGCAGAGTGTAGGTGAAAGCTGATGGAGGAGAACTGTCTCTGCTAAGCTATGTCAGGCTGCAGCTCTTTGCTGGGGAAAGCATGTGTGCAGAGGGGCTGGAGACCACCGCAGTGGGGATGAAGGATGACCAGACCAGCAGTGCTCCTTTCTCTGCCAGGTGACCCCTTTACCTGTAATGCTGGCAAGTGCTGGATGTGATAAAAGGTTTTATTGCTGCTAAAATTTGAGAGGAAAAGAAACAACAGACTGTAGTATGCAGAAATGAATGTCAGAGGCTTGCCACTCTTTACACTGCTTGTCTACCTCATCCATTTCTCTTCCAACATCCATATGTTCTGGGTACCTAAACACCTTTTCCACCACAGAAGTGACATTTTCCAGTAGAGCAGTCAAAGTGCTGAGAAACTGAGGGAACTGTACAAGGTCATACAAGAAGTTTTGATTAAACACACAGTTGAACTTAAATTTCTTGTGTTAGGCTGGAGGTCTAACCAGTGCCTCATGCCACCTTGATGGAGGGAAACATCCTGTAGGTAATCACCCTCCATAACCTCTGGGGAAGGCACCCCTAGAAGATTGGCATCTGTGCAACCAGTGCTGATTTAAGTGTGAGAACTCATTTCCCCAAATCCAGCATCCCTTGTAGGGTGTGAGTTACCAGCAGCGTACTGGAGTGTTTGCAATGAAGGAGAGCTGCTTTCTGGACTCCTGCAGCTGCTACCTGCAGCAATGTGTAAAGACAACAGAATGCCTGAAGTTTTTCCCATTTGTCTTTTTCTGTGGCAATAAAGGGCTGAGAAGTGCTGTGAATCAAAAGGTTAGCTGCAATCATACAGCTGGCACAGTGAACTATTCTGCACCCTGCTGTGCTGGCATTGCTTTGTGCTGCTGTGGAAGAGTGAGTTGCGATGTGCAGGGACAGGTAAAGCGTGTTGTTGCTTCCAAATGAATGAATGCTAGAAAGTGTGCATGTGCATGATTTGGACATGTTTCCTGGATTCCCAAGGAAGGCAATGGATGAGCAGTGAAGGAAATCTTTCCTGCAGCGTTTATGGTTGCTTGGAGAATTCCTCTTCTCTAATGTTCTTACAATTGCTGTGACCTAGGACTGGTTGAACATTCACCCCACTGTAATGTTTTGCTATTGAAAAATGTTGATTTCACTAGTCAAGGTGTATCTCTGCTTGTAAACTTGTCTGTGAAATTCATTTGAGGTTGCTCATTTTGCTATGATTGATGCAAAAATAAAGTTATTTGGCTATTTGAATACAGATACTTTCTGTGAAATATTTGGGATGCGACAAACACTTGTCTCAAAACAAAAATAGAACATTTACCAAAGAATTTGGAAATATTTGCTTAATTTTATGCAATAAAATTATACCTGAAAGAGTCAAATTTTCTCTACAGATGTTAAATTCTGCACTTAGAACTTCCCTGCAAGTCTAGATGACATTGCTGTGTCAACTCTCTAATAAGAACAAAAACATGGAGAATATCCGGCTTTTCCCACCCTAATGCAAGCTCTGTCTGTAATGCTGCTGTTTTGACATGCTTCTCAGAGCTTTGTGAAACACTAATTCGAAAGGTTTTGGATGTCAAGCTCATTTTGGGGCAAGAAGCTCCATTTTACCTCCTCTCACCAGAAGGACCTATTGGCTATCTGGTTTCAGAGCAGAACATACACTACTCAAAATTCTTCAGTGTTCAGGCTGTCCTGACATTTCCTTCTTCCAAACATGAAAAGTGTTGACACCTTCCTCTGACTGAATTTCTCTTTCTACCAACATACTTCATTAGTCTACACTTTCCTACACTTAAAATTTATCTGTAGAGTAGCATTACAGGGTATGTTGCATGATCTCACAAAAGAGGTAATGTGATGTATTGGGAACTCAGTCATATATTTATCAGCATGCCTACAAGTTTGGTGATAATGTGTATTCATCTGTCTGAAGCTTTCGACAGGAAATGGTCTCAGATCAAAGTCTGTCATCTCCTTAAACATCTTGCAGTTGGTTTTGCATTTTGGAGCCACTCTGTTCCCTTCCAGTTCAAAGAAAACTGGTTGCCTTTAACCATTTGTAGTTTGTACTAAAACGGAAGAGAATACAATGAACACGCAGTGACTGGTTTTTGTGCCTTTTAAAGCGTACTGTTTTTGGATGGGGCCAAGTGTTGTACAGACATCTCACCATTACAACAGGCATTCTCATTCCGCTGCTCAGTACCTCTGTGCTTTCTTAGTTTTCCCACCGCATTGTCTGGAAAGCTGGAGCCCCTCTGGGCGCTAGAGCTGCTGCCTGTGCTGTCTGTTGCATTTTTCACGATCTTCCTGCAGTCACCTTGTGCCTCCCACTAAGTGATTGTCTTTCTCTGCCTCGTTCTGCCGTGAGAGCAGAACGTGACAGGCAGGTGGGTGCCTTTCCCAACAAGGTGCCAATCTGACTCCCCCGTGTCGCACCCACTGTAAGGTTCCAATGTAAATGTTGTGAAGGCATATCAATGTCTGAGGAGCTTTCTGTTCACAAAGTGCTTTGATGCTTCTGAAATGTGCTTCCTTGCTCTCAGGAGACTTCATTCAAGGTTAAGGAGTTTTAGGAGAAGCTTGGAGACATTTGCCATCTAGTTTGAACAAAGCGTGTACAAGAGCAGTGGCTTCTATTCTCTCCTGGACCGGGCTGGGCTTAATAAAATCTGTACTTCCCAAATTTGAATGTTCAGTTCTTAGCAGGATCCACCCTCAGTAATTAATAATTTAAAATAATGTGAGATACCATTTAGGCTCTGACAGATGATTTTAGGGTTTTTTTCAGTTATTCTGAAACCTTCTCTCATCTTATCTTGTTTTCTTCCTGCTAAATGAAGTGTTCTAGTTATTCCTTTCAGATGAGGTCTCATAAATTACTTATTATTTAACAAATCTGGTGTTTGAAGCAATCACTTTTTAATTTTTTTTTTTGGTACTGCCTTCACAGTGAATGCCATTTCCTCTGGCAGGGGAATCAGCACATAACTCCAGACTTTGCAGTTGGCTTTTCTGGATAACTCACACAAGACTCACAGAATGCTAACACACGGGAGCTCACGCCCTGCTGAATGTGTCTCCTCGCTCTCAGCAGCTGTCTTGTAGTTCTGTTTCAGCACTTCTGTATCCAATTTTTTTTAACGTTAAAAAGTTTTCACAACAGTGAGAAGGGTACAGAATTTATGTGGCAGCAGTGGTAACTTCAGTCCTAAATGAGCAATTACACTTCATAGTGAAACATGACCAGCTGGCCCAGCCATATGGGTCTGGAGATTCTTCCTAAGCTTGTTTTGACTGATTTTGAAGGTGTCTCTGTGGAAGTGCCAAAAATGAACAGAGACTTTGCTACAAGGGGACTTTCATCACCTATTTGTTTCTTCATTACAAAGACACACGAACTTAAACAAAGATGGCTGTTTTCATCTCAAACTGGGGACCTCAGCTGAGTCATTTAATTGAGGTCAATCATTTCCCTCTTGGGTAATGATATGAGTCTATCCCAGGTTGATTCGCCACTTGCTCCATAGAAAAAGCACCAGTAAGTAATTGGTTTAGGTAAGAGACTTATCTAACAGTGCAGGTGTTATTTATGTCTTCTGCAGAGAGCTCGTCTTTGTTCTGGCATTGCTGTTTTGACACAATTTTATCCAAGCACTTCCTCTGTATGTGCATTAGCAGCAATGGAAGATGTGGCACATCACACCTCTCTTGACAGAAAATGCCTTTAAAAAACTTCCCAGGGAGCATTCACTTTACTCTAAATCCCTTTCCTCCCAGTGAGATGCCTGGAAAAGAACCTCATATTTTAACACATTAATCTCTTCGGTAAAATTAATTTTTAAAAGTGGAAACTCCTTGTTTGTATCTTTTCTCTGGTGCACCCGCACAGCATTGGATTTTTTTTTTTTCAAAGTAACATGCTTGAGGGGTTTTCCCTGTTTTTAATGTTGCAAAATGCTTCATTTCAGCTCTGATCTGTGCCTTGCCTCGGTGAAACTGCCACTAAGATCCTACTGCTACCTTTTATCCTAGTGAGTCTTAGACTCTCTCAGTTGTGAGAGCTGCAGGAATCTGGCCCAGAGAGGAGGGAGGGGGCTCAAAGTACTGATCCTGGGGAGTGGTGTGTTGGCAGCTCTGTAGCAGCTTTCAGTGTTGTTGGACTCATCTGAAAGAAAATACAGTTAGGGATAATCTTGAGAAAAGAAAAAAAAAATAGTTTGGAGCATTTTTATTTTAATAATTTTCAAATTAAAAATCAATACATTTATTTTAATAAAAATAAATTTTAAAACAAAAATCTACAGTTAGAAACCAGAAAATCAGTCCAGTAGAAAATTCTCTGTTTTCCTGGCCTTATTCATAAATTAGCCACCTTTCTTTGATTCCAATTATTTTAACCATTTCAATACCAAACCCACAGACTACTAGATTTATTTCTTGGCTTGCTGGTGTGTAGAAAAAAACCTTTATTTTTCCAGCTTTGTTTACACATCTACAGATATTAAAAAAGAATTCAAAACTACTTTCCCCTGCCCTGTCCCAGTTGGAACTGTTGTTTGCTTACATGGGGCTGGATTTGCCACCAGCCCGGGGCACTCACCACATTATTCCTCTTGAGCTCCTTCCTGCATCACCCCTTGGAATAATGCTCACAGAAAAAAGGGACACAGCGAAATGGAAAGCTGAAAAAGCAAAGTGTGGTTAGTTTTAAGGACAGCGCAAACAGTAAATGAAAATTATGACCAGCTGTAAACAGGAGAAGGACTGACACAAATTTACACTCCTCTAGCTCCCTTCCGAATGAAAAATGGACATAAACCCCTGTGTGCGCTGATTCGCACGCATGAGGAGAGGGACTGGCTGGGTGAAAAATAGCCTGTCGTGCCCAGCCGTCACTCCTTGAACCATCCAAAAGGCCGGGAGGAACATTCACTGCCGGAGGGCGTCGGAACCCGAGCGACTCCTGCCCCGCTGGCCCGGGTGGGTGAAGCCCCGCGGCTTGTCGGCTGGGACCGGCTCCGACCGTGCTCCCGGCACACCGGCGGTCGGGAAAGGCAGGAGAGGCCCGGGGGAGGCCGGTGTTCCACGGGTCGGGCAGCAATGCCTGTAGGCAGGGCAGCAATGCCTGTAGGCAGGGCAGCAACGCCCGCAGGTAGCGCAGGAATTCCTGTCGGTAGCGCAGGAATTCCGAGCGCGGCTCCCGGCAGGTGTCAGCAGAGCCCCGCGATGCCGCGGGCTCGGAGCGGCGCTGGGACCCCGCGTGTCCCGGGCGCGCAGGGGGAGCGCAGGGTCCGCGCCGCACCGAATAATCGCCACAAGTAATCGCAAATGTTTTCGTAGTCTACGGACGAGGTGCTAACAAGCTGCGTTTCTGGAGTGACCCTTGCTTCAGAGCTGGTGTATGCCCGCTGTAAATGAGCTCGCTAAAATTCCCTGGCATTCTTCCTCACAGAGTGAGAGATGCTGTACAGACTTTAAAGTGCCGTTTTCGTGTTTCCCTGCTTACTTAACCCTAATGAATTCATAATGTGTATTGAGGTAACTTTAAGGTTTGTAGCGTAAAGCAGGAGACAGTAGAATGGCAAGTACTTGTCCTTTGCTGATAACTTAGTTGGTTGTAAAGGGAAGGTCAAAACTCATATGCTTTACAATGAAGATCTGGCAGCTGTCAGCAGCTTCCCAAACCCTATGTCACTCTACTCACACGTGATTTTTATACTCAACTTTTAACTAAAAAAAAAAAATTATGAGAGCTCAAAATCTCCCTCCATTAACCAAGGGTGATGACGTGCTGTCTTACAGCCTTTTAATCCACGGATATCAGTCCATGCTTTTCAAAAGCTGTGTAAATAGTTATGTATCAGCATAAATGTGCCTATTGCCTTTCTGTGACCTAATGAGTGCATTTCTGGAGGCTGTACTGAAACTAAGAAATGCTTTGTTTTAAGAGATGTTCTAACATGCCTTGATCGAACGATGGCTTTAGAATAGTCTATAGTTTTTTAAGAAGGAAAGCAATAATGCTACATACAAATAGACTTACAATTATACCTATGTACATGCAATCAAAACTGTTGAAACTGCTTTCAGAAGTTGCTTGGGTGTCTGGAAAGATATCTTGTTGAAAGGCAAAGATGATGAATAACCACTGTCCTGCATATCTACTTTTGTGCCACAGCACTTTCCAGTTACAGATCTCAAAATGCTTTCTTTTCTGACTTGAACACCTCCATGATCTTTCTCTTTCCTGGACAGTTCTGTCAGATGTGTGAGTTCTTGTTAATTACAGGCAGAGCTGGTAGGAAATCCTCCTCATGACACTCTAGAATTTAGGAAGATAAAATTTATCTCCTTTGAAATGCAAATGCATCTTACCGTTGTCCTTAATGGAAAATTGCGTCTTTGAATGTGTTCACATATAATAAATTTATTTCTTTTCAGTGTTTCCTTTTCCCTAACTAGAGCAGTTGGGAAACTCTTGGGCATTACAAGGGATTGTCCTCCTTTTTCTCTTGCCCAGGTATCTCCAGCCATGGGTTATGCATTGGGGTATGGTACACAGCTGTGTGTGTCTAAATGGGAAGTGGTTCCGAGAGCTCCTCTGGGATTACCGAAGGTGGAAACAGACCCCCAGGGAAAATGTGGAGTGGCTGCCCTTACCCAGGTGCTCCTGCTCTCCCTGCAGGGCTTGTTTTCCATAGAGAACATGTCAGAAATCATTTTGATACTGAGATTTTAAACTAGGGCAAAATCTGATGATGATCATCTTTATGTGAGCAATAGGAACAAGACTATAGTCTGCCATCCCCCCTTCCATATCACGTCTACTTCAGTAGCATATTCAAGCACAATCTCATTTGCCTTTTGTACATATTTTTCAATATTATTTTGCCAAAGAGATTTGCTCATCAATATTTGAACTCAAATAGAGAGTTAGTATTTCTGCTGATCTCTATTGATTCTCTCCAAAAGATATTTTACCAGTGAAAATTGATTGAATTTAACTGAAGTGGCAGAAGATTTAGAAACAAGATGTAATGAGGTCTCAGCCTTTTTTTCTTTCAACTTTTATTTGCTAAAATCCTAATACATTGAGCATATGTGAGAGAAAGCAAGATGGATAAGAAAAGGCAATGTAATATGGTAGAATTAGTTTCAATTTCCTTTGCAGGGCATGTATGGGTCATTTTGACATCTTGCTGTGTACATTTAGAGGATGGAGTACTCAAATAAGCTGAACTTTTCCCTCTTCACATTGATCCAGTCAGGTTCAACATAACCTATCACCTGGCCAAAAGCTCATTATTGTGTTAAGTGAGTCAGCTGCATAAGCAGTTCTCCTGCTGAATGTGCTGATCTTATGAAGTTATAAATTATTTAGGACCTTGTTTTGTTTTGTTTCAGCCAGAGAAATAGGGACACCTCATCACTTCTGCAGGATCATGTGTTTCTTGGTGTTCACACAAATCGGTTTATAAACAACAGCGTAAGGGCGAGGATGGCTTTGCTGAGTCAGCAGCACTACCTGTTTGAATCCAGAGAGGAACAGCAGACACTGTTCCAAGAGCACAGAAAGAAGGAGCAATCTTAGTAGTGCTGCTGTGAGGTGGGAACGACAAATAAACTGCCCCCAAACCAAACCTGTCCCAGCTCCTGACCGGCGCTGGCCACATCTGTCATTTGCTGTGTTTGACCTTGAGCAGCCCTCAGAGGGAGAGTGGCCAGGACATGCAGGGACCTGGGCACAGCTGGCATTGGGGTAGGCATCTGGCAGGAGTAGAGGGGCTCCAGCAGAGCTGGGCTGTCCTGGCAGCTCTCTGTGGAGGAGGCTGCTCTGGGGCAGGCCTGCCACATCTGTCCTGCCCTCAGAGGGGCATCTTTGTGCAGCTCTGCTTTGTGCAATCAGCCCAAGACCTGTGCCCCTTGTGCTTCCAGAGCTACGCACATCCCGACTTTGGGACAGCCTGTGAGCTGAGTGTCTCAAAAGCAATGGGGACTCAGCACCTCTCTAAGCATAAAAGGTCTGATATCTGACTTTTAAAGGGCTTCCCAGTGTGTCTCTGCAAAGGATGAAATAGTGCCTGATGATACATCACTTTTCACAGGGCTTCGAGGTAGATAATCATACTGCTCAGAGACAGGCTGTTCTGATTACTTCTGCAGGGAATAATATACGTTTGAACTACTTTTCCACCGAGAAGTTTCAGTGGAGAACTGCACGGATGATTGACAAACTTGTGCCAATGGAAATTTGTAAGGCCTTGCCAGGTATTCTGTACCGGACAATGGCATTATAGAGTACTGTAGCTTCATGTGGTGCTGCTAAAAATGAAACCTGACTATTCAATTAAAATGATATTAAATGATATTCTCAGGCAAATGCTCGTCCTAAGCAGAATTGCAGCTAGGGGTCTCTGTGTACTTGTAGGAGGCAGCAGAATGCCAGCAAGAAGTGCCTCAGAACTTGTTACTCTCAGAAGTTTGTCTTGCAGTGTACTGGAAAGATTTTCTGACTCCAGGTAGGTAAAATACAGACTTTCTGTTTCTGTGGCGCAGACACTTAGACTCACTCCTGCTAACACCATTCCTTTTTGTGGTATGGTGCTTTGCATCTGCCAGCACACTGGTGATTTTTTCAGGCACGTTTTTGGCTTCTCTGGGATTTAAGGCACTCCCTCATGGGTTACCTGGTGAGAAAGGCAGGGTATGGCTGGGTAGCTGACTTTGGGCGATGCCAACATCTGCTGCCCTCGGTAACTTTGCTTGGGGTGTGTTTTACCAGAAGAGTCATTTAATGTGAGACTTAAAGAGCTTGTTTAGCACACTCTTAGTGGTGTAAGCTCTTCCTTTCTGCAGGTCTCCATATCCTTTCCTCTTCGTGGCCTTGCAGGCATGACAATGGCCAGAGGTAGTGACAGCTCTTCTCAGAAAAAGAAATCGTCTCCAGGAAAAGCTTTGGCTGACCAGAAGTGCAGTATTACTGATTTGGTCCCTTTTAAACAATGATACACAGCATAATAAAAACGGGACACACTTGTGTAGGGTGAAGAGCACAGCACTGAAGCCATTTGCACAGATCTATGGCACAGCCAGAACATAATCTCTCTTTCTTAGTCCAGAGGTCAGTGGGGCTTTGGATGCAGACTCTCCTGCTAATATATGTTCCATGATAACATCTGTGTTTTTCAGAATAGAATTAAAATGAATTGTTAAAAAGTGCCTGCAGCAGAGAATGTGATAAGTACCCACAAGTGAACAGAGAAGCTGTGTAAATCTCCTGGATTGGTTTAGTCCCCAGTGGCTGAGATTTTTTAGATCAAAGAAATGGAAAAGAATACAGAAGTAGGAACATGAGGGCGCCCCAAATCAGTTGCTCCAGGTTTGTCATCTTGCAAGGGAGCAGACTCACAGTGGACGGAAGAGGTTTCTGCTTTCATTCTTGCTGTGTTTATGGACCAGAAGATTGCTTATCTCCATTTGAAGTTTACTTTATAGATTCATGATGAGCTGCAGGTGGCTTGTGGAATCAGAGTGACAATGTATCATTCATCATGACACCTTTTGCGGACTAATAGTGTCTTTAAAAAATGATTTGGTTGATTAATGAGCATTTTTATTAATATAATTTATTCTAAGCCTACTTTGTACATGAAACTGACCTGGAAGAAACTGGCTCAAAAAATTCTCAAGTAGCATAAGGTAAAGTAGCAGTCATCTCTTTACTGTGCGCAATTAGTCAAAGGAACAGTAAAACTTAGCAGAACTGGGAACTTCCAATTCTAAAACTAACAGGAGAGTTTTTTTGAAGAAACTATATGAGGGATAAATGGTGTATGTGTAATTTATGCCCTAGCTAATAATAACAGTAAAAACTTCCCTTTTACTGATACAGAATGCATATGAGAAACTGCTGTAAGGGTAAGAGGGGACCAGCCCATCACAACAGGCAGCCTCTTACAAAGTGCTTGTATTTCCCCTTTTCACAGAAGTCCATGGGAGCTGAAGGCATGCTGCACTTAGCACATCTAATGTAATCTAATCCATTTTTAATGTGACTTTCACTTTGGGGCATCATGCTGTATATGAAAACCTGATCCAGCTATGTGAAGAAATTGCTAATGTTTCTAGATGCAGTGGGGTCAGAAAATACAAAAAGTCTTTGAGCATGCACCTCCTCTACTCTGTTGACAGCTACTGAAGTTAGCTAGATAGACAAAGTGGTTTCACAATTTTCGGTATGTTAACACTGTTTGAAATTCCCATTTCCAGTTTGCATCAGCAGGGTAGAAAGTAGACTTGACCCTTTTCACACTGGCATCAAAAATACTTTTGTTCTTGACTGTTCTGAGGACATTTTGAGCCTTGTCTCTGATTCTTCTAAAAGATGAAATTAAGGGACATATAGGGAGAGATTGTGGTTGTACAGTTGGACCCCATCTGTTCACACATCAAAGTACATTTACAGATTATGGAACTGTATTTTTTCCATAGTCAAAATTTGGTCCCTCTGTACAGTTGGGATATGTCATGTAAAAGTGTTCTGGATGTCCTCGGTCATTTTCTCCTGTGTATGCAGGGCATGGAGAAGTGAGAATAACAAGTGCAGCCAAAGAGGGACTTGCCACTGTGATCCAGTTTGCTGCTGACCAGTTAAGAGACGCAAAGGTTGCAAATATATGGAGTCAAATGCTAGAGGTCTGAATCTCTTTGGTGTCTAGCTGACATGGCTTTGTCCTGCAGAGTTCCCTATCCAAACACAATTTGCTGTTCCAGTTCACTGCTTTGTGATGCTTTGAGAAAACTGAAAACAGAAGCTTAGATAATTATGAAAGGTCTTGTCCTTACTTGGTTGTTCATAACTCTCTGGGTTAGCTGCATCTTCCAGCCTTCTTTATTGGTTAGAAAAATATTTGGGCTTACCCAGTATCAGCTACAGTAATTGTGATCATTCCTTGATTTGCAAGCTGGTTCCATAGAAACAAAAAGGGCTCATTTTCCTTTTCCGCATCAAAGCACACTAAGCTTCTTGTCTGTGCCTCATCAAAGGAATGATTTCAACACATGTATTTCTCAGAAGATGACAGGAGGAACTAGGCAACAAAATTGAAATTAAACATTAATTTAAAAGAACACAAGCATCCTAATTGGAGCTTTACTTCAACAGATTTCCCCATGTCTGAAAAATGATGGCTGGGAGCATAATCAGGCTTTCGGCAGGCACCATCTCTGAATTGTCCATAATGACTCTTAAATCCATTCGCTGCGATTTTAAAATGGATTTAGAAGCCATCATCTGCGTGGGTAATCTAAAGGACCACATCTTGATCTTTTGCTCAAGAAAGATGTATTCATTAAAACTGCTAAAAACAACAGAGAACAGAAGGCATGTCAAGGTCACTGTGATATTCTTATTCTGAAATTACTGCTGTAGTCTGTCTAGCATAAATCATATCTGGGCCAGCTAAGTCCCCTGATTCAGACAGTGTTGCATGAGGGATGAAGTGGAATGGGTATCACTGCTTCTGTGTGAGCCTAAATACAGTGGGTCTCCAAACCATGCTCAGCTCATGCAGTTAGAAAACCACTGTGAAAGTGAACATCCCAAATTCTTATCACTAAGGATCACAGTGGGTATAAAGACTATACCCTGTGGCTGGGAAGTAAGGCCTGGCACAGTGCAGACAACAAAAAGAAGCTGCCTCTCTGTCCTTTATAAAGTAAATAATTGTCTCATTAATATTAACAAAAAATACCCAGCCTCATTCACGGGGTTAAATTCAGTCAGGTATTGTGAACGACAGAATATATTGCAGGCTTACATGTGCAAAGACATCCAGTACTAATTCTTTCAGAATACCCCAATGATGGATTTTTGAGGGTTTATAAGCAAGAGATTAGAAAAGCCACACGTCAAGAATGAAAGGAAGACAGGCACACAAACACAGCCTCTAGCATGGAGGAGCATTTATTAATAAAAAGAGACATCCATACAGTGCTGACTGCTAGCAAGCGATGCACACCCATGGAGTGGGTGTGAATTTCCCATGGAATTAGATTAAGTTCCATTTAATCCTGTTTATTATTTAATTAAAAGGCAGGGTAGTGGGAGACTTGCATCTCCTCTGTTGGAGCCCTTCATTTTTTAGTGCTCAACTTTGTGTCAGGCAATATGAGATGGAAAGCAGCTGCCCAGGCAGTGTCCTGGGTTTCAGGGCACAGTGATAGCACTGTGTGTTCATTGAAAGGATGTCTATTATTGCATCTTGTTCCTTCATGGTTAACACTCAGGAGAAGAAAATAAGGAAGGCAGGCAGAGGACTTTTTGATAAGATGGACAGACGGTGTAATCAGAATGATTTTTTACTACTGCTTTCAAAAATCTCTCACTTTGGTTTTCTACATTTGTGCTATACCTTGGTCCAGATTTGCTGCCAGCTCTAGATCTGAAATGATGACAGCAGCAAGGCCTGAATGAAGCTCTAAGTTACAAAACCATTAGGAAAAGAAAGGGAAATGGGAACTTGGCCCGGGCTTCTGAAGGCAGACAATAGGTGATGGATGGCATATGGGATGAAGCAATGGTTTACAGAGCCATATAAATTAGGATGATAGTTCTGAGACTTCATCTGCTTCCTTTTGAAACTTTGTGTTTTCTTAAGGAAAGTGCTATAAAATATCTGTGTTCTTTGGTCAGGTTTCTGATTAATTTCAGGACCTATTGTTTCATAGAGTGTGGTTCAGGAATCTTCCTACAAATTTGCTACTACTGCTGCAAGTACTCAAAGCAAGGCTTTGCATTAGTTTTTCAAGTGTTTGAGTGTAGAAAGTTAGCAAAAGGATTATCTTCAAGTTCAGTCCCTCAGGAGAGCCTGTTGTACAACTTCAGTGCGTACACTATGTCTGTGTGAGACAGCTGTAGATTCATTTAAGTACAAGTGTGGCAGAATGGAATTCTGGCTGCTGATGGGTGCTTTTGGGTACAACTGGAATGCAAATACAAATACAAATAGCAGGCTGCCGCAATAGGCAATGAGGAGCTGGGTACCCTGATCCAAAGCCTTCCCCTCAACTATGCAGACTTACTGCTTTCTCAACACCTGCTTTGGAGGTCTGCCTAAAAGCAATCTCTTCCAAAGATTGTCAGACTAGACTGAGATGATGCTAGACAACAGGAAAATGAGGTGAAAGGGATATCTTTTTTCAAAAAAACCCCTTTGGTTAGTGAGGCCAGCAGCTTGAGAAATATTTCTGTTTGGGAGTGATTGGACTTACAGCTTCCTAGGGCAGCAGAGGCAATTAAGATAATTGGTTTGAATTTTGTTTGTCTAGGAATTTGCTGGTTTTTTTGATGCAGACCATGTGATAGCTGCCTGTGTTTTGTTTGACCTCAGGACTGAAGTTATTATGGGTGACCACTTTTTGTGTGGTGCATCTCTTTTTTTCCTCTACTGCTGTCTGTCTTTCCAAACACAACGAAAAATGATGACTTGTCAGCAGAGCTGAAGCTACTTTTCGGGCTGTCTCTCTCTTTATTCGCCCTCTTGAATGAACATCTGGGACTCTTCTTCCAACACTGCTTTGATTTTTAGCTCAGGAGGAATGGGAGCAGGCTGTTCTCTGTGAATCAGTCCTAACCCCTGTTGGTCTGACAAAGCAAAACCCAAGTTTTTTGACCTTTTTGGCAAGTCTTTTCTGTTTATTCATGAATTTTACTGTGGTCAGGACATGGGAAAGATTTTGGCTTTACATGTTTGCACTGGAAAATGCTTCTCCTTTTGTTCATTCAAATGGAGAAAAGGCTTTTGTTCTCCCCCTTGTATTGCGAGTCTAAGAGGAAACTGCCTGTATTGCCACTGCTGTTTCTACATTGCCATGGGAACAGATTTGAAGTGCTGCATCCATTAAGTCAGTTACATGAAAAGTGGCAGTTTACCAAACGTCCAAACTGCACTTTTGCCACTTTGCTCTGTGTACCTCAGCCTGTTGCAACACGGTTTTTGCACCACCTTGATCCCAGAAGAAATATTGCCGCTTTGATGGCTTTGGGTACCATGGTTTGGGTGGGATAAATGGCTCAATCAGAGCATCGTGCTCACAATGTTGTGATGCCAGCTCAGGCTTGTGTGAGATGGTTCAGGGGCAGTGCAGGTATCTACACTGACAGAACATAACCCCTGATACAGCCCTGCATTTCATTGCTCAGGACTTCCCCTTAACGCTTCTCAAAACCCTTCACATTCATTTACTATTTAGAGGCGTAACGATTTAATGTCCTACCACTTTTTTTGTTGTTGGCTTTGAGGTCTTTCTGGGTCTGGAATGCTGAATCAGACTGCATGTTCCTAAAACGTTACCGAAGCTTTCAAATGTAATTCTCCTGTGGTAGAGTAATTACTGCTTGTTAAGCATGGCAGAGTCAGGAGAGAGCGAGGGACAATTTGGAGCAAAATGAGCCTCCTGGTGAAACTGCAGTGCTCATGTTCTTGACTGCAAGAAGCTTAATTGCTGAAGAAATTCTAAGCATATATTAGTATGATAATATCTAACAAAAACTGTATGAATTGATGTATTCTTGCATAGTGTGGATTTTTTTTTTTTTTTTAATTTTCCCCTTTTAAAACCTAACTCAAGAGTGAAGAATAGAGGAGTAATTGTTTGATACATTCATATTTCAAATGAGACCAAACTCACAGCCTTTTAACTTCATTTGCAGGACCTGCTGGTATGAGCATTTTTCATGAGGAATAGCATTGCTGTTTCAGGTTCCACATTGGAGCAGACACAGAATGTAGAATATTGATTATAGAAGTTTACAGAGGGAATTGTATCTACTTGACAAATGCCTTCGGTGTTCTGCTAATTTGTGTTTGTCACGCCTGGTGCTGTAAATGCTCTAGATAAGATTGTTGGCTGGGTTCAAAAGGGCAATGAGTCTGCAGTGGGCTGGAGAAGATGGGCTACTAGCAAATCATACTCAAGTCATCACAGGAAAAAGGGAAGGAAGGAAGTAAGGAAGGAAGGAGTGAGCAGATTTTTTTCTTTTCCTTTCCCCCCGCCCAACATCTCCACTGTTAATACTGCCAGACTTTCCCCAGCTGGGGGAAATGTTATTTCTCTTTATCTCTTGGACAGACATATGCAGGCTAATTTCCAAATACTTGCCAACAATAAATAACTTAAATCTTCGCTGAGAATTTGTGATGTTTAAAATTTCTTTAGACAATTTATGAAGAGGAAGCTGGGTGCAAATGAGAAGCCAAGTGGTAGCAGCTGAGTATTGGAAAAAATTGAAACAACTTCACAATGATCCTAGAATGCAAAAATTAAAAAAAAACCCTAACTCTGAAATGGAAGTCGAAATACTGTTACTCTCCCCACAGTTCTGTGGTAAAAATCACTCTTTACATTGATTCAAGAGAAAATGGGGCGTTTTGAAGTGCAATGAAGGGAATGGTTAAGCCTGAGCTCTGGCATTTTAAGAACAAAGTGCAGGCTAGAGTGACAATTTATACAGTGCAAAAGTCTCCTCTGAGCCTTCTGCAGTGGGTTCTGTGTGAGGGAAATTCTATTTGGTAGGTGATGAACTGCTTTTCAGGGGTCTGCTCCAATCTACTGCACCCCCAGCTGATACTTACCAGTAGCACAAGAGCGAACATTTGGAATCTACCTGAAAAAAGGTTTTATGGTTTAAAATGAGAATTACCTGCTTACCTGACTCTTAGTCATGTTGGTCTCATTTAGTGAGAAAAGTTCTGAGTGTTTTGCTTGCAAAGTATGTAAAAGATAACCAAGGGTTCTATGAAAATTTTGGAAAAAAGGAAAAAAAAAACCAAAAAAACCAAAGGGAGGGAAATGAAGGGTGAAGCAGACAGGACTGGAGCAGTCAATGCCTTCTCTGTTTTGGTCTTCACCAAATAGTTAGTTATTATTAGACACGTCATGAAGTTAATTTTAAGAAGGGGATAGTTGTAAAGGCCAGCACAAGGAAAGAGCAGATTTTGTGCTTTCTTGTTAAAGAGCTCAGTGAACCTTAGGCTTGGTCTAGAGAACCTCAGGAATTCACTGGAGTACTTTTTCAACTATTAGTGTCTATCTGTAAGATTTCATCAGTGATATCCCAAGGGAGAAGAGAGAAAATAGCCCAGCCATTACCTTTTCAATGAGAAAGTGTGGACGGTCCAGCTGATGCCAGAGCAGCCAGTGAAATCTCAATTCTTCGCGGATTCTGTGCTAAGACAACCCAGATTTTATCTTGACAAATAATATAATTGTGGCAGAGTAATTGAACTACCAACAGGGTGTGAGCAATATCATTGCTATATCTGAGAGGTTTTAAGTACTTTTTAGATAAAGATTTTTTTTGACAGCTCCAAATGCCATTTCTCATAGACCATTTAGGTAACAAAATGGTCACTGCCATAACAAAATGGCTTTTTTTAAAGCCAGCTGTTCACCTGTCTGAGTCCTAAGCCATGGCTTGGTGTGGAACTGGGGAGGCTTCTGAAATTGAAACAGAACTGTCAGCATTTTTCTTTAACTTAGATAATGAAACAACCAACTCAGTTACAAAATTTGTTATGACTAAATGAAGAACGGGAAGGGAATGAAGCATCCTGAAGGATGCCATTGGAACAGAGACTAAAGTGAAAATAAAGTGCCATTCTATTTTTGGAAATCAAATATATATGTACCATGAGGCTTTGTGTGCCAGCTAGTGACGCAGTTGTTAAAAGGCAAATATAATTCCAGAATGTTGTGGGAGGAGTGTCAAATGTAATTACTCTGCTCACCTCAGAGCTGTTGAAACCTCAGCTGGAATCCCGCCTTCAGCTCTGGGCACCACACTTCCAAAAAGAGGTAGAAACAGCTGAGAGTTGAGTAATGAGATCAGCAGGTGGTACAGAATACATGCGATTGGAGATAAGTGATAATTATTTCATCTCCAAATAGAAAAAAACCTGAATTGCTTAAGTTGTGGCAAATATTTGCACAGGTTTTGAGGTTTCTAATTGGATTTATAATGGCTGTTTTGTGAAGAGACAGAGGCAGAGCTGAGGTAGTGAAGCCTTACTGCCGCACCACTAAACTCCTCATGGGATAACTTTGAACATTCTTCTGAGGAATTCGTGTTTGGTGTTTGTTCAGTACAGTGTAAAGCAGATGCTCTTGTACTGTTTATATGGAAGATACAGGATTCATTATATCTAGAATTTTCAGGCAGTACCTAAATTAAAATTTATGTATTTAACCTGGAAAAGAGCCTTGAAAGTGCTTCCCTTGCGCACATATTTTAATCTCACTTACCTATCCCTTTAGGCTAGGTAGACAGCTACTGTTATCTCAAGAGTTGCCATGGAAACAGTTCTACACTCTCCTTCCCTTTCAGTCTGTCTCTCCCAGACAGAATCTGTCTTTTTCTGAACTGTGGCCATACTAAAATGGAAGTAATACCTTAATTATTGAATACCAAGAGTTACCTCACCAGCTGATATTGAGCGAATAAATCTATTTAAATTAGTGAAGCAGTGCCAAATTACAAGGTGAGAAATTGTCCCTGGATTTTTGAACCTTTTCACTCCTCGTTTTCTCCAAAATTAAATATAAAACTGCTTTGAGGTCCAAGTCAGGTATTTGTTTTAGAAGTTTTTCAAGTGAAGAATGGTCTGTTTTCCACTCTGTACATGTTTTTCATCCTGTTGCAGCTTCTTGGGTAATGGTGATTGTTTATGCAAATGTAATTGACAGAAAGTGCTAATGATTTTAAATTTTGAGGAGTTTTCAATGCAGTCTTCAAAAGGAAGATGTTCTGCTTCTAAGTACTGGCATGGTGTGAACTCCATATGGCAATCAGGTAGGAAGGTCACTCACTGAATTAGAAAATATGTCAGAAATGTGGGTTTATAATGTGTAGACATCAAACAGTCATACTGAGAAAAACACATTGAAGTGGATCTGACTTGTCTCATCCTCAAAGCTCAGATTTCAATAGGGAAATTGAAGCTAAAATGAAAGAATCAAGAAAGCCTGTATTCCTGTGATCCTTTATCTTGGAGGGGAATTTATCACTGTCTGATGGAAGAGGCTAAGCAATACCCCTGCAAAAAGTCAGGATTATATACTTGCAAAGTGAACCCCTAACTTTAAGGACTAATCGACAGGAAAGAACTGTGGTAAATGTTACCAACCAGAAAATGACAGGCATTAGTTCTGTCAGTACCTGGTCTTAGGAAGATTGCCATCTGTGTCTCATGTTTTCTGACCAGACAGTGGTAGGCAGTTTTAATTTCAAGTTAATGGCACTCACGTACTGTATCAGCATGTTTCTGAAGTAGTACCCCATGCAGCTACTACATGGTCTAACAAAAATGCAGACACCACAAACAATTTAGACTGAATTTCCTTTTCACAGAATAGAAGCACTGAATCACAGAATAAGCTGAGCTGGAAGGAACCTCCAAGGATTACCAAGTCCAACTCCTGGCCCTGCATAGGGCCATCCCCAAGGATCACACCGTGTGCCCAAGAGCGCTGTCCAAATGCTCCTTGAGATCTGTCAGGCTTGGTGCTGTGACCACTTCCCTGGGGACCCTGTTCAGTGTCCAACCACTCTCTGGGGGAAGAACCTTTTCCTGATATCCAACCTAACCTCCCCTGACACAACTTCAGGCCATCCCCTGGGGTCCTGTCATGGTCACCACAGAAAAGAACCTGCCCCTCCTCTTCCCCTCATGAGGATATTGAAGACTGAGTTGAGGTCTCCCCTCAGTCTCCTCTTCTCCAGGCCAAAAAGGCCAAGTGCCCTCACCTGCTCCTCATATGGCTTCCCCTCAAGGCCCTTCACCATCATCATGGCCCTCCTTTGGGTGCTCTTTAATGGCTTTTATTATGTTGTGGCACCCAAAACTGCCCCCAGGACTTGAGGTGAAGCTGTCCCAGTGCAGAGCAGAGCAGGACTATCCCTTCCCTTGCCCAGCTGGCGATGTTGGGACTGAGGCACCCCAGGACAGGGATGTCCCTCCTGGATGCCAGGGCACTGCTGACTCATATTCAAACTTCTCTCAACCAGGACCCCATTATTCAGCTCAGAAATAATTTTCTAGCACCTTTGAAGATGAGTGGTTGATACAAACCTGGACTGAGAGTACAAATCAGGGTGTAGAATACATAGAGAAAAAAATCTGAATTGAGAGTAGGGAGAAGGGCTGAAGGTCAAAAGGGCTGATGAAGTAGGGATGGATACAGGGCAGATATAAGTTACCATTTACCATTGGGATAGCATCGTGGACAGAATATCAGCTGGCAAAACTTGGGCTGGGTTTGGGGCAGGAGCTTGAGTTGTTACTGACTTCAGAAAGGGTGCTGGCTCAGTGAGGTATCTTTAGGTCATGCAGCCTCTATGTGAGCATTATTTCATGCAGAACAAAGATTGTGACTTTTTGAGAGAAACTAAAGTTCAGCAGATCATTCATGTCCCCACAGATGCCTTGTCAGGATATCGCAAAAGAGGATATAAAATAAATCTCTGCCATCAGGTGTTTATTTTTATTTCCTTTATGAATCCTTTAATTGCTATGATCACTTCAGATGGTCTGTCTGCACAGGTATCTGAGCTGTGCTGAGGTCTATTCATTTCAGCTTGAGTATCTCCAGTTCTATAGCTCCAGCTGACTTAACTTCTATAAAAATCATCCTGCCATACCAAATCCTGTAGTGAAGATGCATTGAAATAGAACTATGTTAAAAGCTATTCCCACACTCCCTATGTGGTAATGAACTAAATATCTGTTGGATTTCAGCAGATTTAGAGTGGTGTTTGTGGTAACACAATTTTTAAGGCAAGATGATACAAGCTTTGAGGCCATGTTATGTATTCCTATAAAAAGGGGAATTAAAAATGATTAGTGCAATTAAAGCTTGTCAAAATAATTACAATAATGACAGCAAATATGAAAATGTATCTGCTTATGCAGAATATAAATGACAAGAATAGGTAAGAAAATCAACAAATGTAAAAATTATAAAAGTTAATACTCTAAAAAAGCAGAGGATCTATCATTAGAGAAAGTTTCTTTCATCTTCTTGTGACTATGTCTATTCATTTAAACCTGTATTGCATTATACAAACTCCTTTGTATGGTTCAGTGTGTCTCAATTAGGATTTTACTGCCCTGTCATAAAGCTCATCGCAGGCTAAAAGTTTTCTTTTATTTCCCTGTATGTGAAGCCTGCCAAGTTCTGTATAAGCTGTCACTCACTGTATTACACTCAATAGATGAATAGAAGTTTGTCCACAATGAAGTTGTCCCATATTTCCCAGGGTTTTCTAGACCATTTACAGTCTATCCTATCTTCCTAAATCCCCTGCACAGAGCCCTGCCTGTCAGAAATGCACCGAACCCTCAGACAATGGACCAGCAAGAACATCTATCATTTAAAAGGTATTCCTGGCATTCTTTTTTACAAGTAATTTGTAATAAAAATGTGCAGTATATTAATGAATAATCTGATTCACCACTTTAAATGTGAAATGGTAAGATTGTTGCTAAGAGTGCTGTGTCTGCAACCCAAGACAAAAGGAGTCAGTAACAGCTCCTTCTACCTGTCATCCTGATATCACTGCAGTGGTTTCTCTTAAAATATGCTCAGAAACCTGTCACAGAGGCATCACCCTCCCCCTGCAGAAGCCTAAATAGGCTGTGCAGTGTCAGTGGTACAGACAGGGGACACTGGAAATGTCTGCTTGCTTCCACGCACATAGATAAGTACCTTGCAGGAAAGCTCACACCGTGTAATAGGTCTTTCCAGTGTCTTTATTTCCGAGGTAAATAGCATTTAGTAATGAATTCCAGGCTCTGAATGCATAATGGAGGTGTATTTGGTGCTGAATTGCATGAAGATATTAAGCATGAGTAGCAATTTAGAGCATTCCTAGAGAATTTGCATTGATATAAAAATACAAAGGATCAGAGGGAGTTTTGGATAAAAGGCTCACAGAAGGTCCTCACAGTTCTCTCCAGCTACCACAGGACATGAGTGCCTCAGCACTATTGCCTTATATAAAGAAGCAAAAAAATAGATTAAAAACAAAATAATTTTTCAGAACATATAGTGTTCAAAAAGGGAGAAAATTTGTGAAGTGTCATCTACATCTGCTCTGTGGCCTCTATTAAGGTGGATGAGAATGGAAAGAATTACATTTTGGTGACTGAAAAACACAAGCAATCTTTCTCCTAATGCTGCATTACCTTACCCTGTATCCTGAAATAAGTCTTGTCTCTGATCACTTTAGGCTTTTGAGTTTTATTTCGGTTTGCTTTGTTGGGTGCACATATACCAGGGAATGAAATGAATACCCATATAGTTTAAGTTAAGCCATTTACAATATTACTTTTATCAGTTCTCCTTTCCTAGCATTATGCAGAACTGTGGAAAAGAACTGTTATTGGACCGTGTTTTGAGCTGGCTATGTGTGAATAAATCGAAATTATGGTTTACAGTTGCAAAACAACAGGAATGAAAAAGAGTGCTGTGAAGATCATTGCTAAACTTTTCTGAGGCTTTCCTGCTATCTCTGTCTTGCCTGGGTGAGATATTTTGGTATGATTCACTCTGCTTTCATCTGGAAGGCATTGATTGTATTAGTTTTCAATTCTGTAAATCAACTACTTTTAGTTATTCATGATCCTTTTAGGGTTGACCTTGGAGTTGTGTCAGTGTCTCAGTGAGATTTGAAGATAAAATTCTGACCCTTCTGAAGTTAAATGGCAGGTTTGGCATCGATGTCAGTATATCCAAGATTTGCATGTGATGAAAACACTGTCCTCACACTGTACTTAAATGTCATGAGGCACAGGCAGATCTCCGAGGAGAGAACTCATTTCTCTGGAGTTTAGCAGTGTGGTTTTCAGATTGGGAAGGACCATAATGCTCCAGCTGTAAGGGTTACCTATTCTTCTTTACAGGAAAGACATGAGCATGTGGTGTTCTGCATGTGCTGCAGTACAAGGACACACAAAAATCTTTTCCAACTGTGTGATTTATTGGCCAGGTCTCCAGGAGCTGGGATAATTCTTGGACCTCAGCAGACTGCTGAAGTTCACATGGTGATTAAGGAACATGCTAAATAAACAAATGTTTATTTCTGCAATTGCATTGCAGGATTGTAACCCCAGATTTCAGGGACATGCCACACTGAGCCACAGAAAGCCACAGCACTCTCGAAAGAGTGAGTTTCACTTGTCACTTACTTCCAGCCAATATTCTCAATAGAAGTAACCCAGTTAAAAAGAACAATCAACAGTAACATTTCACATGCACTCTTCCAAAACAAAACCATTCTGCTGTTAAATTGCGTGTCCTGCCTTTAGTTTTAAATTCTTCAATGTCTGCTCTCTCTGGATTCCTTCCGAATGAATTATTGGACAATTTATCATTATTTCTGTATTATTTCCCTTGTGAAAATCAAATGCTTGGTCAGGGCCATAAAACATGAGTGTCTTAATTTTGGAGTCACCAGATATTTACTTAGGAATGAGAGCTGGAAATCCATTGGAGAGAGCTCCCTATTCTGTTTTGAACCCTGCAAGCCTTCAGTGAGCCGCACAAAGAAATGTGTGAGGATCCACACACAGAGTTGGAGGATATTTGGGATGAAATGGCCAACTGGGCTTTTAAGGTGTCTAGGTTAGATGGAAGCCATGCCATGAAACTCCTCTGAGTGAGAAAGAGGTCACTTCGTGTAGGGGAAGGAATATTAACTCTGAGCTCAGGGACTGGGGATGGCTTTTCCACATAGGCAGTCTGGGCTTTGTGCTCTCAGGTCTCTCAGGAGCTGGAGTTATTTATTATCCATGGGGGGCTTTGGGATTCTGTGGGGGCAGCTTTGTCTTGGTTTCTGTCTACAGAGAAAATGCTGCACTCCTTGGGTTTGGGTCCAGGCAGACCACTGAGGAGGGATAGGTCTCTCTGGTAATTCAGTCTAGGATCTGAAGAGGTTTGTGAGCTGAAAATGATGCAGAAAAAATCCTCCAAGATATCTATAATTATATGTGGTAGAAGTCTACTAAACTGAAGAAGCGTTATGCAGGGAGAAAAGCTGTCATCCATTCACTGGCCCTGGAAAAGGGCTCTTAATAATTTGGGTGGAAATTTTTTCAAGGAATCTTTGTCTTTCATCCAGCAGCTAGAGATCTATATAAAAGTAATTATTTTTATTTTAATTAATGATTATGATAAACAAAAGGCCTCCCTTGCTCATTTTCCTTGGGCTTTTATGCTTCTTGAATTACATTTTTAATAGCACTGAAGTACCTATAGAAGGGGTGCAGTGTGTTTCCATCCCCATATCTGTTGACAGGTCTGAAAAAAAATATTTGAAGCTGTGTTTCTTTAGTGGGGGTTTATATATTTTTTTTTTTGCAAGAAAGGTGATTTTGCTGAAAAGTGTTGATCTTGTATATCTATGACTTCATTCTAGTTTTAAGCATGAAAAATGTGCCACAAATATCATAAAAGTATAACTTAAAATGTAATTTTTTAAAAATGGATTTTACTTGTAATTTTAGTTTGGTTCAGAATACTTCTAAAGAAACTTTAAAAGAAAAAAAAAACACACAGAAAAAAATCAATATCAATAATTAGAAAGTTTAACTACCTGTTTTGTAAACATACAAAATAGTGTTTTTCCACACATCAAAACTCTTAATAAGGTAAATTTACCCTTTATCATATGCAACTGTTCAGTGAAAAATTTTAGAGAGCAGCAGCACTGACATTTTTTCATATTTATATACCTCTATGGTATATACAGCTTGCTTTGTCTTTGCAGACTTTATATACAACTGTAATTCTTTAAGTAATCATATTCACATAAAGACAAAAATAACACCAGAAAAAACACTGAATCACATATGAGATGATGAAAGTACTTATCATTAGGTGTTACCTTTCATTTGTGCTTCAAGAACATTGAATTCTATTAGTAATAATATTTTGTTAAAAAATAGAACAAAAGTAGTATTTCTGTGTTTTTTGGCTGCAGAAACTGACTTAGTGTTTGAAGTGCAGCTTTTGAGGAGTGCTGTGAATAGATTTTCAATATAACATATTTTTAGAGCTCTGAGATAAGAAAGATAATGCATCTTTAATTGATTAGAGAACATCTTTTACAGTTAGAGATGCTGCATGACCACTGTGAGTTGTGCATAAATTTTATTTCTTTTTGGAAAAGATTTTTATACATGGTTTGATTTATGTTACGAGGTGGATGCCAAGAGACGAGCAACATAAATCATAAAAATGAAGGAGTGCAATAGCTAGTTACAAAATTCATACTTGGTATTAGATGAAATAAATGGTAAATACTCAGGAGATGATAGAGTGCCTTAATCTACGGAGTTAATCCAGCTCTGCATGCAGAAACTTGACAAGATGACTGTGCTTGTTTCTTTGGGCAAAGGAACCTTTGGGCAAAGTTTTGTTTCCCTTTGATGTTAATGGCCACTTGGCTTTCCTGATGCCAAGATTTCACCTTGGATCATGATTCTTCATGAACACATTCTAACAGGAGGAGCAGAAAGACGTTCCAGTCCCTCTAACCCGTGGAAAAGAGGGAGCAGAGCATTAGAAAAGAGGATTTACTCTGTGGCTTTCTGTGGAGCAGATTTTTTATGTTATGTGGTGTTATCAATGTAGCATTTGGATGTCTGTGGAATCTTTCTCCAGAGTTTATTACAGGAAGCTTTTTTTGCTGTCAGCCTTGGCACCTCTTTCCTGCATGTGGTCACAGGTTATGTTTATTTAGGATCAGTCTGATGGACAGGACTTTGAAAGCACAACAAATTCTGTTCACCAGAAGTCCAGCAAGTAGTACAAGCCAGCAAACGTTTGTGTGTGAGAGTTTATATGAGCTTTTTAGTGCTTATATAAATAAAGAGGGGACATCTCCATCTATTTTTCTGGTAAGGATAAGGAAGATTGAAATGGCAGCATCAGAGGAAATCAAATTTGAAAACATGACATACATGACATACAGGCAAACAAGCATACAGGCTACAGGATTTATGGGATTGTGCAGCTGCTATGAAAGAGCACTTAATAAACCTTGTGGACAGAAATATCTGTGGAGAGAAGAGGCCGTCAAAGAAAGTCCTGGGATTTCTAATTTAATTTTGAGACTATTGAGAGGGATGAGCTGCTGGTAAGCCTGCAGATAGCTAATTCCCAAGAGGATCCAAACAGCAGGCCCTTTTGTGAGGAGGTTAATGAGAGGAAGAGTGTCAATGTGAGGAAGGGTGATGGAGAGATTGGTCAGTGCAGTAACCACTGAAGAGGATGTGAGGGGTAGAGGCTACCAGTGCTAGGTGATGGAGGGTCATCAAGGAACAGTCAGCCCATTTGAGAATATGAGAGGAAGAAATGAGGGAATTTCTGAGGGCTGTTGTGTACAGAAGCTCAAGGTGATTAGTGTAAAGTTCCATTTAACATAATTTTCGAAAAATATTGATGACATTCTTTAGCATAAACTAAATAACCTCCCTCATAGCATACTGAATGAAGAGATGAAACTGTGTGGCCATAGCAAGGGTATTTAGTCAGTCCGTAGGGAGATACCTGTGTCTGGTTTTCAAACATTTAGAAGAGGAGAGATGGGAAGCACCTGCACAAGCACAGACATGTTTTGTACTCTAAAACTACCTAAAGTCTTTGATTTTGAAAGAAAACTCTTTAATGACATTGAGGCAAGCTTGAATTTGGGCAGAAGCAGAAGATGAATATTTTGTGTAGCTGTCTAATGCCAGCGATGTTTTTTATAACTAGATAATTCATACTGAACTTTCTGCTATCTCTCATGCTGTCTCTAAATGTACCTAAGATCTTTTAGCTCAAAGGACACAAGGGTTGACACTTGCTGTGGTGTTAACACTGTGGTTTTTTTCTGTTACCTGGTCTAAGGCAACTGTAAAGATGTTAATGACATCACCTTTACAGAAATGTGCAGTAAAGCTTAGCATAAATAAAGCTGGAATGCCTAAGACGTCAACCTCAAGGAAGTTATCCCCAACATTAAAACTGTCTCATATCAGCAAAGTGAAAATGATACCTTCTGGATTCCTGCCAGCTCTCTTGTCACATCTTGCTCTTTCTACTGTTCCTGCTCCTTTCAGGGCATAACCTGAATACTAGTAGCAACTTGAAATCTACCAGACACCAAAGAGTACTCGCAAGACAGAGAGATTTTCTTTCAATGATGAGATTTCAAACAATAGGTGTGGGAAACATCTTCCCTTCTTCCTTTCTCCTCTATTTATAACTGTTTCATTCCCATTTCACTACTGGATTAGCAGGCTTTGTGCCAGTAGATATATGCTTTCACTATATGAAATTGAAAATATTGTGGTCACTGAATGAGTGAAAAAACACTCCGCACGTGACACGTGAACAGATCTCTGCATTCCTTCTCTGGCTGACCTTGCTGGTGAGACCTGTTAGCATGGGAGCCATTGGGAAGGGCAAGAGAATAACAATTACAGGTTTATGTGCCTGATCTTACTGGCAGGCAATATCCTGGAGAGTTAATAAGATGTGAGATCACAAAACATCTGGAGAAATATCGGCTGACAAAACCTACTATTTCTGATTCATAAGGAAAGAATTGTGTCTGACAAATCTGGAGATGGAGAGAAGCAGTAAAAATGAGACATTGGATTGGCACTTTGAAAAGATTTGGAGAGGAATTGTGACATTGATGCTATGTTATAAAGATTTGAAAGTAAAGCTGTAGAAATGACTTTAATAGCCATGCTCAGATAGGAAGACAGGCACTTGGTCTGGAGAGTTCTTTATGCACAGTCTTTATTAACCTTTAATCAAATTAAGACTTTAATTCATCTTTAATACACAGCTAATCTGTGCTCAGTGAGCTCCGATCATTTGAACTATAATATTTCTAAGAGGGCAATATAAGAAAATTAGCAAATTAAGACAGAATGAAGACAATATTATCTCAATTCTTTAGCTGAACACAGCTCTTCATGGATAGGTGCTTTTTGTAATTACTTGATCACTTGATCACTTCCCCCCTCTTCCAGGATCTTTAAAAGTGATCATTCCTTGTGGTCCCAACAATAACAATATCTTCTCTGTGTATCTGTATCTCAGAAGAGATATAACCTCCTGTAACACACAAACTTCCAGCCAGAGGGAAAGTTATGTAGCTAAGGGGAGATTATTCTGCTTGTATACAGTATCAGATAATAAATTGCTGTTCTGCAACTGGAAACAATTTAATATTGATGATCCATGGGTGTATGTTTGCAACAGGGCTGAAATTAACATTAAGTTACTCATTAATTTGGATAAGTAGCTGATAGCGTACTAGAGGGAATTAACTCTATCCACCTACCTGCTATTTTATCTTCCTGGAAGAGGCTGTGGGAGATTTTCTGCAGTGTCCAGGAACTTACAACACAGTTCACCATCTATTCTCTCTGCTTATCATGGGCTGTAATTTATTAAATGCCTTGATACCCACTGACTGCTGTGCATGTAAATGGGTTAATGTGTTCTTGTTCATCTTGTAGGTGTTTGTGGGGAATTATTATGCTGTGTGCAATGTGCTGAGCTGCCTATATAGAGTTCTAATGTAGGAACTGCAGAAATGATCAGTTTAGTACTGTCAGGAAGCAGTATCATCCTGTAGGTTTTCACAGCTATGTTCCTAATGCCAAGTCCATAATTTTATACTGGTGACTTCTTCCTCCAGCTAGCACATGATTCTGAGCAAGATTTGCTGTAAACCTGAAGTCAGTGCAGGTTGTTTAGAACAGAGCATGAATAATGGCAAATGTGTATCTGCTTTCTAATTTCCTCATTGACAGACATTTGGGAGCCTGAGCTGACTCTCATGAGAAACTCTTTCCTCCCAACTGTGATCCTAAATCAATGAAGTACTTGAGCATGTATTTAGCTGAGGGTAGGTGCCTCAGCCCTGAAGATTTTCACAAATTCCAAGATTTGTTTTAAACATATGTCTTTTAATTGCAGCTGCTTTCCTCAAGCAACTTTATAAATCCTTATGTCTGAGCTTCAATTCCTCTTCCACTCCTGGAGGAGACTGGAGTTCATCTTATGCCTGCCAATGTTATCTAGAGTTTGAGGGATGCCTCCCAGTGGAGGCATCTGAAAGCAGAGCATGATGCTATTTATTTTTTTCTGGCTATGAAAGATGAAGGCTTTTCTATAATGATGTAGTTTCTTCCATAAATTATAGTAAACCAGTAAATCTTTTTTTTTCTTTTATTTTCTTTTTTTTTTTTTTTTCTTTCCCCCAGAGTAAAAAAAGAAATCTGCCTATTGCAAATGGTCAAATGGTTAGCATAGTTTTTGACACAGGAGAAAGCTTATGATGATGCTATGCAGAGATAAGAAGGCTGTGTGGTATAAATTTCATCTATATTTGTCCTTAAGAAAGTCTATGTGCATCAGCGCTGGAGAAAGCAATTTCCCGTATATGCCCAGATGGGTGGCAGTTGAGGATGAATGGATTTCCCCAAATGATTAAGAACCAGTGTTTGCAAAGTACTTCCTTATCTTTGGATGGACAGGGATGCAAATTCAAAAGTACTGGCAGTGGTTATTCTGAAATCTTTACAGCTATTGTAGATAAACAGCATAAACTGGTCAGTGGGACTATCGCTCAGGGAAGAGTGCAATTTGGGAAGATTTTTTCAGGTGTTATCATCCTTTAGCTCTTCTCTCGGCAAAAATGTTCACAGCAGACAAAACAGAGCTTGCATGTTAGAGCTGTTAGGTGTCAGACCTGACCCTGTGCAGGCCAATCCCACAAAATGTTCTTCCCTGTGACCCTGGCTGGACAATGATTCGGTGCGATGTCACGTGTGCACCCAAACACAAGCCTTCATTGTGCTGACTCTGCAGTCTATGGCACAACACCATTTCAAAAGCCCTCATTCCTCCATTTTTGTTGGATTTATTCCTGCTTAGACTTCTGCTTCTCTTTTTATCTCCTCATTATTTTTTATCTTTTTTTCTTATGAGGACAATGGATGTCATTTTGTATTACCATTACAATTTCTCTCAAAAAGGCAGAAACGTCTTTTCTTTTTTATACTGCGGGAAACCAACATAGCTGTACAGGCCCAGAGCCAAAATAATCATATGCTGATAAATAGAGAACAAAACTCCAATCTGGATTTTTTCCCCAAGTGGGAAAAGTTCCAGTAAACAAGGGTAGGCAAAGAACATGTAAAGAATTATAAACGGGAAGTTCTAGCAAACTGTTCAGTAATGTGCTATAATGTTAAATACATAAGAATTAACATAAATTTTCTTTGGAAGTTATATGCCAGTGCCAAAGATTTTTAATACGGATGTAGTGAGTTATGAATTTATAAGAAATTTAAAACATTTTATAACTTTTAAACAAATAAGTAGTGAAATAAGTTTTCTTTCTGGTTTTGTGTTTAAGAATTATTTTTTGTGAACTGAAAAAACGCAAGATTTCTGCGTAAGCAGGGGTAACATAGAAGCTCTAACAGCTGGAGTCCTTTGACTTTACACATGAGGATAAATCAATGTAATTCAGCATCAATCAAAACACGTCTTCAGATTCAGGTTTGGGCTCAATACCCACAGAACATATGTCAATAGCCATAGAGCATATGTCCACCTTACACATTCAGCACAGTGCAATTACTGAGGGGCAAACTGCAAACTTTATAACAACTTGGCTTCTAAATTACTGATATGTTCAATACTGCACCATAACATCCACCTAATGCCCAGGTACATCCCCATGAGATGTAGAATCTGCATGCACAGGGAGGCATTTGAGAGATACCAACACAGGTACCAGAACAGGGGGAGCTCATTACTGGGAAGTAATTTTTGAGGTATATAATGTAGTTTTTCCATAGTGATAAAAATATGGAACCTGCTGAAACTGCTGAATGGAGTCTCCATTTCTTGGTGATCAAGGGCGAAGCAATGACTTTGTGGAAGATACTTGCTAACTAAGCACATTTTGCTGACTGTATACAGAAGTGGGTGGGTGAAATTCTGGAGGTTTTCTTGTGTTGTTCTATTGTGGTGTGGGCTTGTTTTTTTTTTCCCCCTTTTTAATGCAGGTGTTAGTTGAGATGATCTAATGGTCCCTTCTGGCCCTAAGGCAAAGTGCAGCCTCCACCTGACAATATACGTGGAGTTTTCTAAACCCTTTCTACCAGGCCTTTGGGGAAGGAGGTTTCTAATAGGGAAGAATTTTATAGAGCAGAAAAGTGTTTGCCAGCAGAAATATTTGCTGTTGGCAGTTGATTGTTTTGGGGAGGAGGAAAGGTTTGCCAGGGTTTCCATTTGAAATATCTTTTAAATCTTCATTAAAGGTGCCTATGGCAATACTCAGGCATGTCTTTGTATATTTTCTTCTAGAAAAAAATAGATTTTTTTTCAAGACAGAGAAACAAGATTTGCATTTTATATCATGGCAAAGGTAAATTCAGCCTCACAGTTGAGTGTCTCAGGGGAAAAAAATAGGGAATATGACTAACATCTGTCTCTTGTCACCTTTCTCAGAAACAATGCTTTCCAGCTTTACAAATTCATCCATCTCTTGAGCAAACTGTCAGAGATTTAGAGAAGCTGGGCTGGACTTTCGTCAGCTCTGGTTCACCTTAGAGCACTGTCTGCTGCTCTCTTTTGAAAAGAAGCGGCCACTTTTAATAAGCAATCCTAGAAACATTGATAAAGGTGGCACAATGTAACAATGTGCTTTGTAACCATGGGTAAGCGATCAAATAAACAACTCGCAGACAGCCAAGGTGTCAGGCAGGCCATTGCGCAGGTTATGCACAGCAGGCGGCCTGCTCTGCGCCTGCAAAACAACACGGCAAAGTTCAGACGGCTTGTGGGCAGGAACACTGACAAAACGCAAGTTTTTTGGGCTGTTTCTCCATCCATAATTTAGAAATGAGAATAACTGATGGGAAAACGCTCTGCCTTCAACGTGCTCCCTTCAGGAGGACACTCGGGTCAGAGGCCGGAGCCAGGAGCCCATGCTGTGCCGCACAATCTGTCACGGAGCCGCGTGAATAGCGCCCTTTTGTCAACCTTTTGTCCCCACCACAACGCAGACAACTGGCTCTCCAGCCCATAGGTGCTGCCAGGTGGGTTGTCCTGCGAGGGACAGATGTCCTTAGGGAGCGGTGTGCAGCAGGCGCTGCGGCCCGTGGGGCGCACAGTGGCCGCAACATCCAAAGGCCATATGTAGCCATCTCATTAGTTCCTTGATTGCCTCCTGCACAGGCTGTTGGAAATGTTTAAAAGTGCAAGTTCAAAAGGGAAAGTGATGTATCATGTTTGGATTTTCTCCTTCAGTCATGAAAAAGCAAACAGAGAACCTGCTGTGCTTGGAAGCCAGCATTTTTAGAGACTAAGGCATATCTTAATTGTGCCTCTGTTACGTGGCTTTGCTTCACACTGAATGTCACTGCTGTCTCCCTCAGTCAGAGAGTCCAAAGAGGTATTGAAAACATGCAAAGTACTTTGGGCATTTTCAACCTGAAATATTTATCTGCTTGGTTCGGTTTCAGTCCCAGCAGATATTTATCTTCTGTTTGGAATTTAAGGGAGACATCTGCGGAATTCCTGGGATGTTCATCTTTGGATATGGCTGTGAAGAAAAACACATGACATGGGTAAGGTTTTACTCTGTTCTTTCCATTTTATTCCTCTGTTCTCAGTTTTAAATTGGTGTTATAGGCAGAGTCACATTCAGCACCTCAGTCTGGCGGGTTTGCCTACAGCCTACTTTGACAGCATTGGGAAACCTCTTGCTGCTGATGCTCAGCAGCACATTGCACTGTCCTTACTCCCTGTTTTCATCATTGGAAAGTTCTCTTCCAGTCCCCTCTTTACGTTATTTAACTGTGATTTTTCAGCCTCTCAGAAGGATTTGTTTCTGCCTGAACTTGGCAGCCCTTGTACAGCAAACACCATGTGGAGAAAGTATTCTGGGCAAGATTTTTAACAGAGGCAATGACTTTGTTTTCAAAAGGTACATACAAGTGCAATTGACAATTTTGAAACCACTGTAGACCATTTGACTTTTAAACCCAACACAAAGGGATACTGTTATATTTCTTACCTACAACTGAGGTGTTTTTTTTTTTTTTTTAAATTGATGCAAAGGCATCTTGGATGCTTTGGCAAACAAAGGCATCAGTAAAGATCTTTCAAATCTTACCTTAACACGTATAATTTACAAACTCTCTAGTGAAATGCAAACTGGTGTTTAAAAAGTGTGATTAAATATTATTATAGACAATAAATAGTAGGAATTGCTTTCTTTCAGGGTTCTTCTGTTTTACTTTCACTGTCGTGCTCTCTCTGACTTTTTTACTATGGGGTGTAAAAATTAGTCTGAAAGCTTGATTTTGGATTCCCAAATTGACTGCTCCTTCTCTTTAAAGAAGACACTATCTATTCCTGTGACATAAGAATAAATACTTTAATGTAAATATTTTCCAAGTGGAATTACTCATTATTAACACAGACAGTTCTGAAGGCAAATAAAAAACATTATGTGTCAGCAAAAACATTATTATTAAGGAATTCAGGCTTCAAACCACACCGTGATTCATAGAGCACCTGACTGGTGGTGGTGGTGTTTTTTTGTTTTTTTTTTTCTTTCTTTCTTTTTCTTCTTCTTTTTTCCTCTTCACTAAATATGAAAATATCTTATGGGACATCAGGTTTTTCAGAAGGCTTGTGTTGGTGTCTGATAAACTGGAAGAAGGAAGGAAGATGCCATGGGTAACATGGGTCTGGCAAAATTTTGTGGAGAAATGTAGTAGTTGTGGTGATGAAGTAGTTAAATTATATTCAAGCAAATTCTGATTTTCCCTCTAGTTTCCCCTAAGTTTTTCACACTGTGCTAAGAAACATTTTTGCAGGGACAATTAGAGTTTTGGTGCAGGTCTGAACTTCACTACCAGAGGGAAAGAACAGGACTCTAGTTTAGTTGCTGTTGCTCTAAAGTGACTGAAAAGAGTACTTCTGATTTTTAATTTTTTTTTTATTATTTTTTACGAATAGTTTACATGGAATTACATCAATTTAGTAATAGATTTTTGCACTGTTTGTAATCATCTCTTGGAAGAAGAGAAGATGAAAGATATATAATAAATTGCAAATAATTGAGCTTATAATATTTTAAGTAACTAAATTTTGGAGGGTTTAGCTTTTTTTTTTTTTTTTTTCTTTAACTTTTCATCAAATAAGTCTGCTGTGCTCTGTACCTTCCTTCCTCAGGTCTCTTAAATCACATCTGAACCTCTTTTATGAGGCCTAAGGGAAAGTCGAAGGTTATGTTCCTTACTTTTTTTGTAAATATGTTACAGTCCATTTCATCTAGAATCTGGCTCTTTTCACAGCTGGTCGTTGAGTCAGTTGTAAAGGCTCTGCTGTGATTTAAATCACTTAATAACTTGTCTTTTTTTGATTTTTTTTTTTTTTAAATATGAAGAACATGACCATTAATGTAGTTGAAGATTTTAAAAAGCACACCCTGGAATTCTAAAAGTGTGCTATATTTCCTTTTTAGATCTGGTATATCCAAAATGAAAAAAAAAAAAAAAAAAAAAAAAATCATCTTCATCCTAATCCACATTTTTTAAAAAATGGCTACATATTCAGTAATATGAGTAAGTAATAAGTAATACTCAAAGCAAATAAGTCTTTCACTGCTTAGTTTATATAAAAATATACCAAGTTTTACCAGATTCTTTTCCAACTGAAATGAAGCAAGAGGACAGGAATGTACATTAAGATGAATGACACTTATTTCAGAGGAATGGATGACTGATGCACTTTCCATTGTCCAAAACTCATGTTCTAATCTCTGAGAAATGATTTTATTCTCTATGCTCCCTCAGAACTAATCAGTAAATCAGCTATCAGAACTTATGTTGAGAACACATAAATTTATCATCTTGATTTTGGTGCAAATTTCATAAGTTGAGGAAGTCAGTTTTGCTTTCTTCTGCTTTTTAGTAAAAATAATCATTTCCACAGATTTCACAGGTTCTATCAATATGAATATAAGCATTTTTTTAACAGAACTGGGTTACAACATGTCGCTTGAAATCAAGTGGGAAATGCAGTCAAAAGAAGGAAACAATACCAGTCCACTCAAAGGGAATATCCCTGGTGACAACCCTGTGTGTGCTTGGGGCTGCTCTCCTTCCATCAGACGTGCACTGCAACACTTGCACTTTTCTCAGTTGGCCACAATTACTCTAAGGTCTTTGGCTCTTGGGCCAAGATCACAGATTTAGGGAAACAACTACATTTCCCAGGCACAAATATAAAAATCTGGCACTTTTGCTGTTTGTAAAACAAAAGAAAAGGAACAAGGAAAAGCACCGCGGTCTTGTGTGCGAGGAATTTACCAGTGCTTGTGGGAATGATCTCAGCATTGCATGTTTTGTTGCTTTTATCTGTGAAGCTCAAATCAGGATCCTGTTTTATCTGCAGCTGAAGCTGACAGCTGGGAAAGGAGGATAAAAACCTTTTGGGGTTTTGGCCCATCATTAACTGCTTTATAGTGAAAACTCGTAAGCGTCTGAGCTTAAAAATGTAATGTGCATCCTCCAGCAGTACATGTTTGTTCTTGATTCTATGATCTCTCATTTTCTTGCCAGAGGGGTAGGTGGATTTTCTGTGCTGTGGAAATATGACTAAACTTGGCCTGAAACTTAACAAATTGTACACTCTTTGCTTATAACCATTAAACCACAGGTTAGCAGATCTATTTTTAAATCAGCAGCAACCCTGAGGCCTGAGACTTCTTTCTGCACTAGACACGAATACAAGTGATGGAGCAGAAGGAGCAGAACTCTTCATCATGCAACTCTGAGCAGCTTGTTGCTTCTCTTGTTCATCTATCAAAGCTCTAGTTTCCACTCAGGTCTCTGTTTCTTGCTACAGCAGTCTTCCAGTGCTCCAAGACCCTTTTGCGTAAAAAGTTGCTTTTTCTCCTCTCTCCTCTCCCAAATCAACTTTACTATTCTATGACTTGGTCAGCTTTTCTGTATATTTTTCCTGTGTACTGACACAAGTACCACAAAGGTGCGCTGTTTTGTTCTTGTACAGACATAATAAATAGGAATTACTACAGATAGAATCCCTCCCACAATACAGAATGGAAACAGCTCAGACAACCTGGAAAACCTCAATGTGCTGCAAAGCTGTGGCATCAGTTGTACAGTGATTTGTAGTGCTGGGGTCTCTCTGATCATTGACCAATTGAATGCATCCTTCTTCTATGTTTCCATCCAATGTGTGTCCCCTTTATATAAAAATATTGCTGAATTTCTGTAAATTCCCTTTCTGCACCTTCAGACTACTGCTTAGATGCTGTAGACCAAAAGTATTTCTATCTTCTTGGATGAATGTGACTGCTTATTCCCCTACAGCATGCCCAGTCAGCTTCCATCTGGAGATTTTTAATTGGGAAGAAGGAGGTGGCAAATCTTTCCTTTTAATTGCAACATGACAGTAGAAGAAAAATAGCATATCAAATACATTTTATCTGCTAGGGCTGTTAAGTCTTATCATCCTCATTTTCAGCTGCCTTCTGAGTCATGAAAAGAAGAAACTGTACAATTTTTCTTTGGAAGAAAAGTCATAACCAGAACATGGTGATGATAGCTCAGGAAAGAAGCCATGTGATGCCACTGAGGCCCTGTGCAGCCCCGTGCCCAATTACTGTGGGGGCTGAGTCCAAAGAATAGTGGCAGAAGAAGAGAACAATGAACTGCTCCCCACGTGCTCCCGTGGTATAGACAAGTCAATCCATCATGAGTGCACAGCCTAGCATCTGGGAGATCCAGATGATACACACTGGAGTTTTCCTGTCTCAGCAGTAGTGTCTCTATTGTTGCCTTTTAAAAGCGCTTTTCTAGCGAGGCCTAGGGCATGATTGAAATGCTTGTTATTGCAATTGCTCTGCCTCAATCAATCTTCATGTGTGATACAAGGCCGACCTGGGCTCGGGCTCTTTATCTGCCCCTCGTGCTTGCAGTTTTTAAGAATGCATTTACAGACCTAAGAGCTAAAAGTTTCTTTTATGTGAACTGTATGCATGTACCTCATAGGGAAGAGAACACCTTTTAATTGTGATTCTGATCGCTCAGAGCAAAAATATTTGTTTTAACTGACTGGTTCCCAGACAAACCTTCATCTTGCTGTGTTTATGGCTGTGTTTTTCTAATGTACATTCCTGTGGATTATTTTGCAAGCCCATGGGTGTGTTGAGCATCCAAGCATCCTTGCTAACAGTTACTGCAGATGTATAGCCATAATTCAGGTGAATCATCATTCCCCTTGTTAAAGTTTTACAGCAAAATATTTGGCTAAATTCAAATGGGAGAGGTCTATTTAGGGATCAGATTAAAAGCAACCTAGGTTTGTCATGCAAGGAAGAAAATTGCCTTAGACATGCAGTTTATTTAGATTCAATAATTCCACAGCTGGGCAGTATGTTTAAAAGTTAATTACTGCACTGCTGTCGAATTCTCAGGGTCTGATTCACTGTCAGTGTGTTATCAACACAAGACCCTCATAGAGGGTTTCTGGAATGGAAAGCTGGTGTAAGCAATCATTTGCGTAACACTCTGCTGCAAGTGCAGAAGGGTTAATGTGACCTCAACACACATGGTGCTGACCTGGGTAGCTGGAGGATGCATTGACTCAGAGCATCACTGCTGGGGCTCTGCAAACTCTGGCTATAAACAAACACCACATTTGTTCCTGCAGACGTCCAGCTGTCCTTTCTCAGTCCTGCACCATGAATATGCTTAAAAGTGCTTTGTCATCAGGAGATGCTTTAAGTAATCCATTATATTATTTTGAACTTAGATAAAACCCATCTGTGGGCTGTGTGGTCAAGGAGGCACAGGCCAAAAGCTGTGCTGGCACAAATCAGATTTGATCTGGTGAATGCTTATTGTTATCCTGGAAATAGAAACAGAAGAGCAAATTTGGCTGCCCACACTATAGTACCTAAGGGCCTCAGAAAATGGAGGAGTAATGTGAAGAAGGAAAAAAATACTTTAAACCTGAATTTCTGGTCAGATAAATTGAAATGCCAAACTTCCTGCTTCTTCCCATCCTGGCTGTTTCAATTCTCATCCTTTTTTCGGCAGGGATTTTGCCTTTTTCTTCCTGTTGTTTGCTGGTTCATTGACCAAAATGCTCTTGTTCTGGTTGGAGTGTTTATATATGCTCATGTTCACTAATATGAGTAATTGTAAATAGCACTATCCTACAGAGGTCTGTTTGTTCAGAATTCAACCACAATTATTTAGTACAGGAGAACTGGCCATATCATTCTCTGCTGTGCTCAGAGAGCTTCAACGGCTTTTGGAGGAAAAGTGAAGCAATTGGAAGATCTGACATAGCTCTGTGACCTGCTGTAGTTTTGTGACCTAATAAAATTTGGATCTGTTTACTAGTCATGCTGCAGCTCTTTGTCCCACTCGCTTTCCTGTTTCCCTATAAACAAAGAAAATTCTGCTAAAAATCACCTATGTTCAGGAAAATTTAGTGTAGCAGTGTGTCTAGAATAGATTTCTAAAAGAATGTTGTTTCTCAAGTTACAATGTTCAGCTTCTATAAGTCCTTCCAGCAGAGGATTTCATAGCTAAGTTCCTTGCCTCTTTCTACCACAGTCATTTGAGGAGAAAGTTATCCCATTCTGCAGAGCAAGGAACTGAAAGAAGAGACAATGACAGTAATTCTGTTCTGACTGGCAGATGTCTGTTCTCTCATTTCCACCTTATGGCTGTGATGGTGGAAATGAGAGGCCCAGCTCTGCCTTTATAAGCTGTGTTTTCCTTCTGCACCATCCTGGAACCCAAACCAACTACTGCATGGTGACTGCTGAGGGCACAAATCCTCTGCACGGAGATCCAGTTGCTGGTACTTGTGCAACACCTGGCACAGCCATGCAGAGCTGGTCAGCAAGCCTCAGGCCACCTGTTACTCCACTATTTTAGTTCATGTTTTAACATAAACTGACTAACATTCAAAAGGAGTTTTTCACCTTATTTTAGACCCTTCTTTAGCCCAAGGCAATAGTTTTATAACAGCCCTAAAGCAGATGTAAAATAATCAGCTCTCAATATTAATGCAGCCCAGCCTTCTTGGTCACATTCCCTTGACAAAACCCTTGGCCCATGGAGAGTTTGACCTGGTGAGGGCTCTGAGCTGGCAGACTGCCCTTTCCTTGCCCACCTGCAGTGGAGGGGGTGGACAGCAGAAACATCCGGTTCACCCCAGCTCACTCTGGGGGCCTCTGTGGTAGGACCCCCACTGCTGGGGTGAGTGTTTGCTGCTGGCTCCGTGCTAGTATAGAAAATCCTGATGGGTGGCACCTTTCCTTAGCACATTTTGCTTTAGCTGCTCTTTTGAAGGCACAGAGGAGGAGGTTGTTTCCTCTGGGAGGTTTCTGTGCAAGGTTTTCAGAGTACTTTTCTTGCCAAACATGCTTAAGAGATGGAGACACAAATTAGGATAGAAATAGGAAGAAAGAGTTCTGGAAAACCCTGAATCAGTGCTTCAGGTTCAAGAGGGACTGAAGTTCAGTATGTGGCTTCATGTAGAGTCCCGACTTCAGCACGTGCTGCTGGTTTGTTTGTTTTCTCTTTCTTTTTTCGGTCTTTCCCCATGCATCACACACGCACTGAGGCCAGCCATCAACTCGGAGATCTCACCCCAGACATAAAGCGACCACCACTTTTTACAGGGCTCACTGATGTGGTGGCTTCTTGGATGCGCTGTTTTCTCTGCCTACAGATAGTAAGTGGTGAGTGCTGCCACAAAGAAAACCAGTTGTTAACCAAGAGTTATGTAACTTGCCCAAGAACACACTTTGAAGTGGCTGGTTCCATGCAGGTGGATTTTTGTGGTGCACCACTGAAAGCAGTTCAGTTTAGCATAAACAGAATCACCTATACAATGTTTTAGCAGTAAGCTACAAAAACCAAGTTTTCTATATTAAGCAGAATAGACCCTGACTGCTTTGTTTCAAGGGATTGGAAATTAGTTCAGATTGAAATGGGAAGAGGTAGCAACAACACTAATTCCCAACTGTCACTGTATTTCTCACTTCCTGTACTGAGAATCTACAGTTGTGTAATCATGAAGACAATTTTAGACTCTTTTGTGCTCAAGAACACAGTAAGTTATCTTTTACCTGTCTGTCTCTGGAGAAGAAAAGCTTTAATTAGGTCTTACTTTAATTACGTCCCATCTATACAGTACCTAAAAGCATCATGAGAACGTGTCGTTTACTATATCCCTGCTTTCTGGGAAGGTTTAGATGCTGAATCCTCTAATACTGTATAAAGTTCCAATTGCTGTTATTAAATGAATATTTGAAACAAGTTTATTAATGTATGTATTGTTATAATAATTGCTAAGTAGTGGTGAAAACCTGAGTGAATTAAGTACAATCTAGAACTTTCTTCCATCAGAGGAAAATATTAGAATTCTGTGTGCATATAGAAATTCTCCAGCACTGATGGTCTGCTGGTGTCCTGGATCAGAACCTTATTTCACAAAAATTAGTATTTTACCAGTGTCACTGGTAACACTGTACATTACCATTCTGTGCTGTTCCAAGGCACAGTTTAATTAAAAACCACCTGCTCTTTTCAGGTTGTCTTATCCTAATTAAGCTAATGAGAATGGCGTAACTTCTGATATTTATAGAAAATATTGCTCTTGAAATGAACTTTCAGGCATTATTTTGTCACTAGCTGGAAGTGCTTATGAGGAAGAAATTATTAGAAATGTGCATTAACAAAACATTCTATTTTGTAGAGGTCCTTGATATCCTGTGCCAAGTATCCACTAGTCTTTCTCAACCTAACTGTTAACTTAAGAGAAATTTAAGCTGATAAGGTAATAAGAAGTCATGGGCATGCCTGAGTCTTTCCCAACTTTCGTAAATAACTTAATCCTCAGTGAAAAGTCCTAGAATAGCAGTAGGTGTTTTAAATATTTACAATGAGGTGCTATATGTTTTCCAAAAGAGGAGAGCGATGCACTGATATATAGTGTATAAAATATAGAGTTTTCCTATGGCTCTTTTATATTACTTTTCAAGTTGTCACAGCTTGACATGTGAATCTATTTCGTTAAAAGGTAAACCAACTTGCAGCAACTGAAAATGGCATTTGTCTTTATGCATCAAAGTAAATATTATTCACTTGAAGATGACACACCTCCAGGGCAGCAGACTGACTCCCCTGCAGGTGAATGTGCATCCACGCAGGATGCATAATTTGGATTGTTTTTGCTCCACCTCTGTTTACTTTTGCCCTCCAGTCAGTTATGTTGTCCAGACCTGTTTGTAGTTGGTTGCATTATCCCACAGCCTTTGGTGTTGTCTGCCTTGAAAACTTGAACTCTGAGGCCGTGCCTGGGCAAAGGAATGCTCTGGAGATTTTTGTATCAACCAGGTTTGGTCTTATTCTCCTCTCCATGAACAGATCACTGCCTTCTCTGACTGCAGTGATTTGCAAAGCATATGATGCCATGAATTCTGACACCAAACTCATATTTAAAATATCTTTTCCCTTTTCAAGTGAAATGAGGCAACAAGAAAGTCATAGTATTTTGAGGGAGAAATTTGAGAAGTTGTGGTAAGAAGCCCAGGGACACAAATAAGCTTCCAAATTTATCTTCAGGCTGAATAATATGACTTTATACCCAGCCAATTTTGCTGATAGTATGGATTTAACCTTGGACACAAACTAATTGTTATTTTTTGAATTTTTTTTTCCATATTTAGCACTGAGGCCTACTTAAAAGAATGTAATAGTGCTGGAAATACCTTATCGCAGGAGTGTGTGCAGCAGATAACAGACCAACAATGCATGCAGCTTATCTTTAGGGAACGGATCTATCAAAGGGAGTCTGTCCTCTCAGCTCCTGGTATTCCCTAACATGCCCTGTGTTCCAGTTCCAATATCAGAGATTTTGTTCCTTCAAAGGAGTCCCAGACAGATGACATTTGAACTCCCAGCAGACCGATGACATGGAAGCATTTCTCAGAGTGCTGCTTACTTCAAGGGAGGGGGTTGGTTTCTAACATCTCCAAACCCCTTGCAGTTGCTCTCAAGAAGGTGAGGTGTTAAAGCACGGGGAAAGTGAATTTCTTACCCATTCTTCTACTGCACAGCATCAAGGTCTTGTAAGCAGGTCACCGCCATCCAAAGAGAATAAGATAACTTTTGTGTATATATATATATATTTTTGTTGTTGTTGTTGTTGTTGTTGTTGTTGTTGTTGTTGTTGTTGTTGTTGTTGTTTACCAGGCCTCAACTTTGCTATTCAGAAGCATAAGACACATTCATACCTGGTCATGGTTTTGTTAAGCCCTGTTTCCACTGGGGATATGTCAGCATGGATAAGCAGTGCAATGCAGCAGGAGTGCTGCAGTGGATATAATCTTGCCAGGTACCTGGCAGCCATGCTGTGAGTTTTAGAGCTCTTATACAGTCTTCATGAAGAGAGACACTATGTGTATGTAGGGCTGAATTGGATGTAATTCCCTAAGGAAGAAAGTAAGGGATGTTGAATCAGATTTTAAAAGAAGGTCAGAGAAAGAAATATATTTTAATAAATATCCATCCCTTCCCATACACCACAGCATGGAAGGAGTTGTGCATGTGCTGTGACAACTTTTGGGTGGTACCTAGGAAAGTATTACAGGTCAGTGCAGCTTAACTCAGCTGTTATCCTACACTTGTCTGTGCAGATTTGGAAAAGTACAGAAGGCAGATGGAGAGGCAGAGAACGATGTAAAATGTACAGAGATAATCCCACGTTGTGAGCTGCAATTTATTCTCTGCTTTCCTTCTGCCTGCCTTTTTCAGTTAGGACCAGGGTGAGCCTGATCATCTGATTACTTGCCTTCAGGTCTCTGGATTAAAGAAAAATAATTGAGTGGCCAGCATTCTCACCTAGTTTTCAAAAAGTTACAATAAGCTTCATTTTAATACTTCCTGGTTTCTGGCATACAGGCTAGGTGACATATTATTCCTAGAGTCCTCTTCAGAGACGTCATTTTTGTCATTTCTCATATGTTTCACTAGGACTCTACTGAGCTGCTCTTTTAATAAATCCTACATGCCTGTGTTCTCATCCCCCTCCCCTCCTTCATTTTCAACCAGGTATCAGTTACACTGACAGCCTTATGTATCTCCTGGAGGTTGTTCTGTCAGACTGGAGTCTGGTTCGCTCATGCATGGAATTTGCATAAGAGCACACCAGCTTTTCATTCACTGTGGGGTGTCTCCTTTGCCACAGTTCATTTTTGCTTGTGTGTGTGACTGTAATGTGTTTTTTTAATCCCTCTTGTCCAGCTGAATGCCAAGAGCAGTTAGGAAAGGAAGGCAGCAAAGAATTGCCATTAGGCATGGTGGAAGTATTTATTTACTGCTTTATACTTCTGCATTTGAAGGATTGATTATCTTTCCGTTGATAGCACCCATATTTCTCTCTATGTCTTCTATTTTAAATAGCTTCTGAAATTTCAAAGAAATGCTTTTCCTTTTCCCTGTGTTTAGGGCTATTAACTGTCTTAATAATAAATGTTTCTTATGCTTAAGTTTTGTCAATCCAAGAATTTTCTTGCAGAACTGCTACCAGAAAATTAGTTTATTGTACAGCTTTGCTGAGGCTTATTGTTGCTGTGACTAGAATCTCAGATAAGGCTTGAAAATAAATCAGTCTCCCTCTTTAGAAAATCACACCAGTACTGTTTCTTTGGAAACTTTTGCCAGTGTCTCACATTTAAATAATGGTGAAGATGGATATTGAAGCTAAATAATGGCCAATTGTCTTCTGTGTCCTGTAAGAGTCAAGGACACATCAGGGCTTCATGGCTGTCACCACGCAGTCCCTGACAATGCAGGGGATTCCCAGAGTGACAGCATGAATAGTGTGCTGACCTTTCTCTTCCCAAGTTTGCTGCTTGCCCCTCAGCAGAGGCAGGAGGACAGGAGCTGTCTGTTGTCATTTGCCTTCCTGTCTAGAATGCTTCACCCATCACACCGTTCTTTTCGATACTCCCCTGTATATTTTCATGCAGGAACCTTCTATCAGGAAGATCCTATGCTTTTTTAAACAAACATAAAATCATGTAGGCAAAGCTGTGAAATTTTCAATGATGCATGAGTAAGGATTCAAATATGATGTATTTTGTTTGGTTGTAATGACATAGGATTTTCTTTTCATTTAAAGCTGAGGTCACAGATAGTTCTGCAGCTCTTTTTCTGTCTCTGTCACCTTTTGAACTCAGTTGGAGTTTTGTCATCTGTTTTGGTAGGCTACAGATGAGACAAAGGTATCCGGCTCTCTAATCTTTTTCTGCTTGGATGAGGGTGAAAGAATTCTGGATTTAAGCCTCACTTCTGTTTCCTTTGGCTTTCAGAGGTCTAAGATGCTTCCTTGTGCTTTTCAGCTGTTAACCTGAGTCAGCTCCAATCTGGGTTGCGGCCACAAGTGTCTCTACATGGGACAGTTATAAATTGAGGAAAGCATGGAGGAGCTGGGGTCCTGTCACAAGTTGGTCATAGGCATTGTACCTTCAAAAGGAGGAAAGCATGAATACTGGTGTATGTCATGAATATATTTGAGGATGGAATACGTTAAGTGAGCGTGGTACACTGGGTTACGTAATAATGCAAATTAAGTCTGGAGACCTGTTCGGCCCTCACTCAGTGAAGTATCATAAGGTGGTTAAAATTATTTGGCTTCTCATGTTTTATCATCTGCTTTGGGAATTTTTGCGTGTTTTCAGGACTTTTTAAAGTATTTTGCCCAGTAACTTCCCTTAAGAGCTCAGTGCACTGAGGGTTTCCACTTCTTAGGAATATAAGCCATTTAACTATGGAAATTTCCAGAGTCGGATGGAGGCAAATTATTAAAATAGGCAGCTCTTCTATGATGCAATGGTCTCTCTCTGTGGCATTAATCCTTCTCCTTTACAATGCACTTGAAATGCTGCTTTTCTCTGTAGGCGGCAAGTATTGTCATAACTTCACTTCAAGAACTATTCACCTTTTAAATGCAGAAAACAGTTCTCATTGTACTTCAGCTAGAGAATAATCCCTTTTCTTTATCTCCTTCGTCCTCCAAGGCACGCTGATGATAAGTGAACTCTCAAGCAGCTACAATTTCACAGGAGCTTTCATGGATTGCAGAGCTCTGGGTTTTTCAGATACCACATGTTCAATCAGCGCCACTTGGAATGTCTCTCTGTTTTTAAATCTGACCTGTTAATGTGGCTACATTCATCCTAAATGCTGCATTTTACAGTGGGAATTCTTGTAGTTCTCCCCTTAATGTCTTCTCATTCTTTTTTTCTGAGCAGCTGTTGGTAGCTCTCCCTACTGCTGTCAACTCTTAAACCTCTGCATTACAAACTGCAGGCCAGGGTGAATGTACTACATTAAATCAAGGTCTGCAAAGTTGGCTTGCAATACACATTAGGAGCCCAAAAATAAAGAAAAATGGAAAACTGAGCCATTCCTAATGTAATGTCCTAAACTTAGTTTATACTTTGATCCATGAATAACTAGCACATTAGAAGCTTTTAAACTAATATTATACACAAAAATCCAGCTGGTGACATTCTTGCTGCTCTGCAAGTATAGAAACAATAATACCAGTGTTAGGGCCACAGTGCTGCTACATCAGATAGAGAAACAGCACAAGAAAGGCCCCTCTGGAAAGACTGGGATGTTTGAAAACTAATGCTGAGCGCTGTAAACCTGAGATCACTCCCTAAATGCATCGGCTGATAATCCATTCTAGTCCCAGTATAAGCAAAAACATAGCAGAGAATTATTAATTACATCACCACACCTATATAATAGAGTTCACTGTAGTTATGTAGGAGTTGAGGGTATTCAAGCAGTTTCTTTTGATGAAGTAATCGGGCTGCTTCTGGGGTCTGTTTCAGCTGCTAGGGGCGTGCTTCAAATGTAAATGACTGCCAAATGGATTCCTTCTAAATTCCAGCCAATTAAAATACATTTAAAGTGCAGCTGGTGGAGAGCAAAAGGCTTATAATTGCATAAGAAATGTTTGAGCATGAAACAAATCCCTGAAGTTTAGTGAACAGCGAATATTAAATACTGCATTTCTGGAGTAGAGCAAGCAAACAAAAGAGCCTTCGGAAAGTGCAGTCAGAGGTAAAGATGACACTTTTACCACCACCTTAAAAGAGACAAAGCTGGGAGTGTGTTTGTTAGGGTGTCAGTTTTCCACCCTTGGCTCTTTAAACCATGCAAGTTTGGCAGCTTGCCCTATGTGGTGCTGCATACAAATATTGACAGAACAGTGTGGTATTTGTTAAACCCCTTCTTGGGAAGCAAGTGATTGAAACTCTGAAGGAAGATCTGAGAACCTCAGACATTATATTTTTTCTCAGTAGCACTATAATATTTACAGAATGAAACAGAAAATAGTGAATGGGGTGTAATGAATGACCTTCCTTTTCTTCTTTGCCTTGTAAGTAAGGACAGATTTTTTTGTTTAATGCTTTAAATGTTATTATAAAAGAGGTTTACAGCTAGTAGCACTGAAAGATGCCATTAACACTTTGGATTTAACCTCGTGTTTTGGGGGAAAAGCTTGGCTGATAGAACAGACCATGTAAATAGGTGAAAGACTTTGCCCAGGAAGTTGCTGTGTGCAGCCGCTGTGGATAATGTGTCCTGTAGATGCAGAAACCTTACAGACTCCTTAATTCACATCTGTATTTGAATGTTAGTGCTTTCCAGACATTTTATGCTCATGTCTGCATCTGCCTAGAGCTGAGATTTCCAATTTTTCTGCCTCTACTGTGCCCTAGTAAAATTTAATCTTAACCTGTTTAGTAGATCGTTGTACTGATTTTAGAAATGGAAACAAAATTTTTATAGGCAGTTCAGAGAGTTTTTTTCTGTGCAATATTTTATTGGAGGGTACTGTCTTCAGCCTTTTGGTACAAAACAAATCATTGAAATCAGGTGAATCAAAAGTGTTCCCTATGTTATCTCAGTTTTTTCTTAATTAAATCAGGAAGTAACAAATGTAATAGGAAAAGAAAATGTTTTCCAAAACTAACAAGTATTTGTTTCTACCTGTGTTATATCTTACCACACAAAATGCATAGGAAATTAATTAAAGTTCCTGATTGCTTCCTCTTCTAGTATATCCTAGTCAGTCAATCCATTTTGACTTCACTTTTGTTAACTGTGAGTAAAGACTCCTGCAAAGTTTCTAGCTAAAGATCACATTGCAGCAGTAGGGGTTCAGTTAAGTATGCCTTATTAATTGTTAATGTGAAAGTAGCACAGAGCGTGTGCCGAAGACAGGCTCATAAGAAATAAGCTTATTGCTGAAATAAATGTCAGTTCAATAATAAAATCAAGTTTTAAAGACATTTGTCATGAAACATAAAGGCAAGTACACATTTACTTTGAAAATAACTGTAATGCAGTTAATCCCAAAATATTCAAGAGAATCAACATGAAGAATCTCTGAGATGAAGGATTGGTTTTCTTTTTGAAATACCCTTATTGATTGACAGTCATTACAGAGGGCAACCTATTGAATAGAGTGAACCTACTTTGTTTGGGTAAATCCAACAGATCCTCAGTCACTGTTGCAAAATTAGAGTCAGTGTTAATATTAAAAATTGGGATGGAAATAAACAAGTCTGTGTTTTTATGAAGTACACAATATACATAAAATAAGTTTTAGCAGTACCTGGCCTATAGCTGCATTAAAGGTTTGGTTCAAGCCCCACAGCAGTAAGGGTACAGGAGGGTGCAAACAAGTTACCTGATTGTAAGACATATTTTTTTATTGGTTTTGAGAACTATGGAGAAACAGTGCAACAAATCATTTATTATTCCAGAAAACCAAACCCCTTTCTAAAGTTGCAAAATGAGGAAGCTGATGACTAAATGTAGACTCACTGAAAAGCCAGCTTATGGTTTGCTTTTTCTAATGGAATCTCAGGGCTGACAAAACTTGTTTCAGAGTAAGCCTCTGTCTTAAACTGGCTTGACTCAGTATAAATCAAAAGATGAATCTAGGTCCTCCTGCATAATAACATTTTTCATGTCATTTGCTTCTCCTTTATGCGGATGTGCAATGATGGATGTATCCCCTCTGCCCAGTGGTTCATGTGATATATCAGTTACCTCAAAGAAAGTGAGAGAGGTGCTTAGAAAGTGGTCAAACAGGTGCAGAGGATGCATTAGCCCTCTGTATTCATTCTTGATCTCATTGTACCAGCAGTGGGCTGGGGGTTGGATGTTGGCAAGTTAGACCCTCCTTTGCTGCACAATTAATCAGTGATTGAGTGTCTCTTCAGGGAGCTCAATGGCCTGCAGGCACTGCTGCCTGGGCTCTGGAGCTTGGGGGAACTTAGGTGGAACTGTGTGAGAAACCTTCCAAACTGCCCTGCACTTCGGCACAGGTGTGGAGGAAACACTTTGGGAACACTTAAAAAATTTTTAGATGTCCCCAAGGCTAAATATCCTCTGGAAAGCTGGCTTTCTGAATTATTTCCTTGGATATTAGCCCTTAAATTCTGCCAAAACACAGGCAGGTTTCTATTGGGCTTTTCCCCAGCATGACTTGCTGAAAAGTTGTATGACTTTGGTGTGTCTCCACAGGGAAAATTACATAAGTCCAACTGAAGGGTCGACATAATTTATAATGGCAAGCAGATGAGAACTTGCCTGGAGTTTTCCCCTGGGTGGTATTACTCAGTGATTCTGCTATGGTAAAAGCCACTACTCCTTCACGCCTTTGGCAGGTAAAACTGAAATTTTTGGGTATCTGAATATACACCCTCCTTTATTAAGAGCCTCACATGGAGGCTGCACTGGTTATACTGCCCATAGGACTGGGGAATGGCTGTTCTGCTGGTTTCCTGAATAGTGAAGTGCCCTTTGGTTTCTGCATTAAAACACCTATTAATTGTAGGTCAGATTTACTATTCCTTCACTTAAGATTCTTCTGGTGCTTTAGAGAATTCTGGAGGATGGAGCCTGGCCCTATATTTAAGGAAAGTGGTACAGCAGTGGAGAGATACCAAGCTAATTAGTGGATAAAGATGAAAGTTTGACCCAACCTGAAGCCTAGCTAGCAGCAAAATTCCTTCTACCTGGGCAGAAAGGGGATTTTTTCTAAGTGCATGTCATTCTCCAGTAGTTGTGAGGATGAAGGCCTCTGCTTTTTACATTGTGCTGCATCTTCGTCCTTGATAGTGTCTCATGTATGGTAAAGTGCAAAGGAAGGTACTGGCTTAAGGGAGGTGTTCCCCTGGGTCAGCCCTGGTAACTTTGAGGTTTGGCACTGCTTTCTGTGCCAGGAGCTGCATGACCTATGTTTCTCTACCACTGCTCTGTCCTCCACCACTGTCGCTGGTGCTGATCCTGAGCTCCCCAATCCTCCTGGCACAGGGACAGAAATAAGCTGTTTGCAACAGGAGACTGTGGGAGGAGTGCATTTGCTTGAAGTACTTTTAGTGCATCTCTCACAGTTCTTTCCTAAACTTATTATCACTTCAGCACTCTTGGTCTGTGCTCACATGTGAGGACATGTATTGTAATGGGATTTGAATGCCAGCAATTAATGGTCTAATGGTTTTTATAGCGATTTGCCAAACACCAGAACAACTTAGAACAAAATACCTTTAAAAAAAAGCCAAAAAGATAGTGGTTATTTTCCAGATTAAAAATGAAAATCGTTGATGCTGACTATAAATAGAATTTATCATTTACACTGAAGTGGTGTGTGACAGTTTGCTCATAATCTTGGGACCTGTGAACTGAAAGCAAGTGCAACTACTGCACTGTATTTATAGAGAGATTGCTGAAAGCAGCTGAAACAACTCTCGTGTTTCTTTACCTTCATCAAACAGTAAACTTTGCTCCTCAGTGAGTTGACCAATTCTTGCCTCATTCTTCTATTACTGCTAATTTACATGAAAAGTACAACTGAAGAACATTTTATGTCACTTGCTGGTGGTATCATAAAGCCATACTATAGATTGCTCCTGCCCTTTGGGCATGTTTGCTGTTATAAAATAAACCCTGCTGGGAAGCAGTTCTGGATTTTGAGGTTTGCAGGATATTTAAAAAATAATTTCTCTATTTTTTTGTTAGTCATTGATTTGGTTAATATTTTCCATGGGACACAGGTAGGAAAGTTGGGGGAAAAGTTGTGAGGACAGATATTTATTACCAAACATAGAATTTGTGTAATAAATGAATGGAGGAAGAGAAGAAATACTAAAGTAATATAAACAGTTACACCCTTTCACACGGCCAGTGGAAAACCTAAATAAAAGACTAATGTACACCAGATGTGTGTATCATGCTGAGTATAATTTTGCTAGGAATGATTTCCAGTAGGAAATAGCAGAAGGTAAGCAGGACAAATCTGAATGTACTGCAGGAGATGTCTTGCTGGCAGCGCTCTGTGAGCACCTGTAAGTATTTGTGGAGCCAGTTCTTTGGTAAACTTCCTTATTCCTTGTGCTACAGTTTTATGGCATAAGGATAGCCGAAATGATCAACAGTCATTGACTAATCAAAGAAAAATGATCAATAATCAGTGTTGAAGCATAAACTTACAGCTCTCCTTGAATTACCCAAGATCTGGGACTGGCTACACTGATTCAGGTTGCCCTTCAAATCTGGGAGCTTGTAAGAGCTGAGGCAGCCCACTGCAGAACTTCACTATGGTGAATCCTTCTCTTTAAAATCTTTAGAGATAATTTCAAGCCTCACCCTGTCTGTCTAGAGCCTGTGCATAATCTGACATTAACTTTCTTAGAGCTGCTGACACAGTTTGTTGGTGGCACAACAGGCAGTTCTCCAGCCTCTCACCTCAGCAATAAAATCATCATGCACATGGTGAAGTTTTAGTTTTCTAAAATTGGGCAGGTCGGGGCAGTAGTCCAAAACTTTAATCTTGTTGTGGTAACTAGAGTTGATAAATGAGGACATCCCACTTAAATGAAATTTTAAGGCCTTGATGATCAGTGCAGGCAGCTGTGGTTCACAAAATGGATCCTGTGCCTTAATGAAATTATTGTTCCAGACATACACCCTGCCTACAGGACCAAAGTTATTTTCACAAAGTCGATGAGTTGTCCCCTTGCTGTCTTCTGTGGTAAGAACCATGAAACAGGAACTCAGATTAATTTTTATATGACTTCTTCTGTGGTAGCCCACATGAATGTTGTCTTTGTCACATCAACCCAGGAGAACTTTGCCTGGAAAGGCAGCCAGCCTCATTACTGTGAGCTCTGTTCTTGTAGGGTCAGACTGTGTCTCTAGACACCAATTTTTATAAATGTGATTGCTCCAAGGAAGGAATTGCCTTTATTTCTTTCATTTGTTGGAAGAAAAGTAATTTACTTCTGTTTTCCAGCCTCTCACCCAAACTGGTTCAGTTTTGCGACTGGTCCTAAAGGAAAAGCCAATTCTTTATTCTTTCCAAATCACCCTTCCAGAGAAAATAACAGTAGCTGTGTAGTTCCTACTCTTTCCACCACTCTGAGCCCATAGGGGATGTATGCAGGGACACAATCCAAATAGTGCCTCTACTTGTAGTATTCATCTTTGTTTTCCTGTGGAAAGGCTGCAAAACAGCCTTTTTCTATGAAAAGGCTGTGAAACGGCCTTTTTTTCTGTGAAAGGCTGTGTACAGCTCAAAAATGAAACTGACCCACTGCAAAAAATTATGTAGGGGACAAAATGCATTCTTGGAACCATGTTCACATCCAGAGCAACAGTTTTACCTTCGGCAACAATCTCTGACATCACGAGGCACAAAGAACAACTATTGCTATGCTGGTTAGTTCAGGTAGATATTAAAAAAATATTTTATATCTTCCTGATTCTCCTGTGGAGAAAGACATGGATGATTTTTTTTTTTTTTCTTTCTTGCCATTTTTGTTGCCAAAAATTTACTTTTAATATTGAAACATATATTTGGCGTGAATTATTTAACATAAATGCATGAATTGTTATGCAGCCTTGTAAGGATACAAGGAATATTTGAGTATAAAATGTCATTATTTACAAAATCCTGCAGAGAATAATGTAATCCTACTTTCTTTTGCAATCTAAATCCAGCTGAGCTGGGTAAATGCTCAGCTGGGAGGTTTGAGGTATCACCTGGGCCGTGCAGGTAAAATGGGATGTGCAGAGGAGATATCTGTGCGTGGGTGGGATGTGCATTTACAGCTCCTCTCTGAAATGAGGTCTGGTAAAGGGTTTTGTGACTGCCTGGCCTGAGGTGCATGATACAAACGTGATGTATCACTACTGACAGCAAAAACTGAAAGGATACTTTATGGACTGCATCTCAACAAGGGAGCTTTATCAAGGGCAGAAAGCAAGGCCCCTGTACTGCTGCTGGTCCCTTCAGAAGGCTGTGGTGGAGTGCCAAAACGGAATAATTTTGAAGCTAAATATCTTTAAATGGATTCTTTGTTCATTTAAAGGAGATACACTGAGGACAGAGGCTTCTCTGGGGAATGTCATGGCTTTGTTGTACAACACAAAGACCGTGTTTAAATCAAGCTGTGGGTTCTTCTAGCAAGGTCTTTTCTAGCAACATGAGCCATGCACTATATTTTCTTCAGAACCCAATTTCTTACTCAGAAGTTTGTATTGGCTTCTTGAGATTGCCTTCTATCTCATCTTCTGAACTAACTTCTCCCCGATGGAGGATCTGTAATGAGGTGCTTCTTTCATTGATCACTAAGAGTTCCACACAGGTTGTGCTGTGATCAAAGACATTTTCTCTTTTCTCTAATGGTAAAGCTGTTGATTTACTGCAAGGCAGGAGGCTGATCTTTATGCCAGCACACTTAATTGGAGGGGGTTTTTTTGCCCTACAAAGCTATTTCCTTCATACACAAGGAAAAAAAAAAATTATAAAGAGGTGGAGAGCAGAGCAAACATGAGTAAATACTTATATTTTTTAATCACTGGAATGAATCCTGATATGGGATTTGTTGAACTTACTAGCTGAGCCTCAGTGCAGCTGTGACAGTTGGTGTCATCCAAGAATATGCTTGAGTGACATATTGACATGGCTTTAGAGGCTAACTTGTACTTTAATGTGATTTAAGACATCGGAATTTAGGTGCAGCTTCATCTGGGCTTTGTTAATACCAAGAGGATGCAGCTTCATGCTGCAGGTGCTGGACACACAAGAACTCCCATGGTGGTAGTGCAGGTGCTCGGTTAATATCCTTCTCCCCAGGCAGTTTCATTCATCCCAGCCTGGCTGCTGCTCCTGCTGCTTCCAGCACCAATATTTTGACAGTCAGAATCAACAAACCTGGAAAGAAGCTCAGGTTTATTTCAGAGCAAAGATTTGTTTGATGCATCAGAGAGCTTCAGTAGTATAGCCCAAACCTCTACCTGTTATAGAGTGATGAAGGGAAGAACAAGTAGAATTCTCTAGGGACTTACTATAAAATCCTTGGATTTTAAACACCTTGGATCTTTTGTTTTTCTCCTTTACACTCCCCACTCTCTGGGGAAGAGCTTACAATCTGTTTTCCTCTGCAGAACCCTTGTGATTACCCTTGTAACCCTTGCTTAGTTTTTTATACAACATATTTGACCGTTGAAGAGGATTGCTTGAACTAACATGATCCAGGAATAGCTATCCTGAGAACAGTCTGCTGAGACCTCACAGTTTTATTTCATGCACTAGGGGCAAAGGCTTCCAGTCCCTGGCAAATGGTGTTTCAGATCTCAGTCAGGTCATTTTGCTGCTTTGCTCAAGAGAAAACAATAAAATAATTATTCAGGAGGAATATTTGAGAGCTTGAAGCACTTTTCCTTTACACCAGAGCCATGACCTGGCAAACAATAAACAATGGGAAAGTTTGTCTTAGTACACAATTTAACAGAATAAAAAAGCTGGAATTCTTTTAACAAAGTGTGTTCTCTTCTCCTCAGACATTTTGAAAACTGATGTCACTTGTAATTCTTCAGGAAAGAAAAAAATCTCTGCAGTTTGCAGTACATCAATGCAGGCATTTTTCTCCTGTCTAATCTATAAAAAGACATTGTATACAAATGTTATTTTCTCTGCCAGAAATGCATTCCTGGAACATAATAAAGGCTTTTCTGTTGTTGTTCAGTAATTTGGATAATAGTTCCTCCATGAAGTCTCATAACATTTATTTACTCCCATAAATGATTAGACCAAGTGGTTTTAGCAGTCAAAACTGGAATCTCTCTGCCATAAGCTTTCTTACTGAAATAATTCTGTAAACATTATGCCTAAAATAATTTCAAATGACAAATTTATATGAGTAACATAATACAGATGTGAAATAAATCTGTAGAGCTCTGTGTATAAAGTACAGAAAATTGTACTGGAAGAATCATCAACTGTGTAGATTAAACTAAGCAAAACTTTTTCTAGAATTATTTTCTAAAATCATTGACAGCCTTGAGGAGTTACAAATATTTCTTCTTTGGAACAGCTAGATTGCAGTTATTGTGATAACGTCACTTTTTTGCTTTCCTTAGCCCCTTGGTCAGCCCTCTCAGTTACAGTGAAATGGAAGAGAATTTGAGGGCAGTTTTCCTCTCACATGGTTTGGCAGGTGTGGGAGGGAGAAGGAGGGGTGCAACGCAGCTCACTGTGTTAAATAAACTGTGCTGCATTCTGTGAAGGGGCTGAAGGGGCTGATGGTAGCAAGGCTGGGTTGGAATCAGCACTGCCACAGCCAAACTTTGGGAGAAGTGGTTGTGGCCCAGGCTGTGGGTATCTGCTACAAGGATACCTCACCTTTGCAGTCCTCATTTGTACATAACCCTCTGGGAAGATGGCGGTACAATCTGTAGTGCTACATCTGTCACTACAGCTGAAATTCTCCTGCCTTTTTTACTTACTTACCTTCCTTGGCATCTTGCCTTCACCCACTGGTTTGGGCTTACATTGCTCTTCTTGCATGCAGGAAGAAATAATCACTGAAGGTGACCAGAACAGTGCAAATGAATTTATTTAAATTAAAGACGATGCCTACCTGTTTTGGTTTTTGGGGATCTCTTTTATTCCACTATTTCCTAGTGATGCTCATTTCATCTGAAAACTGAATCACTTGCTGATGGATTTAACAGTCTTCATTTTCTTCACTGGACTACTAGGTATCATCCCCTTTCAATCAAATAAATTTTGAAGTTTAAATTGGATTCAGGAGGCATGAAAAGATGATGTCTTTAAAAACTAATAGATAGTCCTTGAGTCTCTGTGGAATGAGACAAGGGAAAAAATAAGAGAGAGGTGAACATACCCACAACTTGTGCTGTCTGCAGGGGCATCATTAAAAAGTTCGGTGGGGGGGGTCCATCAATGTGTTGGGAGAGCCCTCTCCTCTGCCACAGCTCCTTCAGGTCTGGAATTCAGGTAACAGAGAAAACCAGATTTAGCCTGACTGTAGGCTAAATGCATCCTACAGCTAGAAATCTCATCACGTATCTCTCACCATGACCCCTATTTTTTAGCTGGAAGATTAACTGATTTCAAATATATTGGAGGGTGACTGTATTTTTTTTAAATTTGCCTTTTTTTTTTTTTTTTAAATAGGGAATTTGCTTGACTCTCATCTGAAGGTATACTTGTTTTTTGGTTTTGTGTCAGTTCAATAATACTGTCCCCCTCAAAAATCCACCTTTTTCCTTAAATCAAACCTCAATTTTCAATAACTTCATGGGGGTGTTTCATTTTTATGAGTGGCTTTTAGGCTTCCCTGGGTCCTACAGGTCCCTTTGCATGCCTTTGCATCTTCACACTGCCATCAGTGGCTGCTGGCTCTTGGAACAGAATTACTCCACGGAGAGCTGAAAGTAGGTTAGGCTGAAGCTTTCACAAGGCTCCCTGGAGGGAGTTTCAGATGTGCAAATCCCAGTGAACTCTCATCTCAGAGAAATGTCACTGAGACATCACACAGACAGGGCTGAGTCCCTTTGCTTCCTCCTGGAAACTTTTGGAAATTGGAAAAGGATCCGCGGTGTCAAGAGAGGGCAGAGTGCACGTGTAAAGTGCTTCTGTGTGTGCATCTCGCCCAGTGCTGCTCCTAAAGTTTCCGCTGGGACCACGTGTTCCTTTTAGCTGGGCAATTAGAATATGAAACAGAAAAAGGAGGTCATCTAAATAGGGCCCCTTTGTAGTTTCTTACATAATACTGTGCATGGCAAGAATGACTTATTGACCCTACTTAGGGCACACAAGGATGATAGACACCTCTTAATCCACCCTAGGCAGGGATTGCTTTCAACTTGGAGTTGCTGTGTTTATTGAAAAAAATGTTCTTTATTTAGTATGAAGAAAGCTAAGGTTTTAAGAAAAGAAACGTGATAACTGAGAAGATTGCTTTCAGTTTGGTGAGATTTCTATCAAATCAGTCTAATAGGAATGAAAATCACTGGAAAATTTTGCAAGGTTAAAAGTGGTCTTGTCCTTGATACCCAGAAAAGCCTCACTTAGGCCTGTGTCCTTGATAAAACGGAGGTATTCTAAATCCCACCTAAACACCTCACCTTCTGGATGCTACCTACACTATATGTCTTGAATATATTTCAAATTTTCTTCACACTGGTGAAGAATTAAGCCTTTATTTTTCAGTGGTAGGTTTCATTTAAAGTTATTTCTAAAGAGAAAAATTGCAAAAATCTCAGGTTTGGGCTTGTTTAACACACCTGAGGACAAACGACAGAAGAAAAGCCATGGAATGATACATTTCCACAGCTAATTAGAAACATATCTCTCTTTTTTTTTTTTTTTTTAACCAAAGGAAGTATTTTATTAGAGAGAGTAGTGAAAACATTTGATCACTGAACATTTTTAGAGTTTTTGGCTCATATCTAGTTAGGATCTTCCTCCAACCAACCACACAAGGATTCAGTTGTAGCGAATGTTCAGTGTAGTGTTGATACCCTTTTATCACTTTTCAGCCTTACCCTCAGTGTGTACGCACAGATCTGTTTCTGTGGAATCTAGATAAACACTGAGGAAATACATTAGTACACGTGAGTTGTGTAGTGGCTCATTCTGCAGAGACAGAATGATGTATTAGCTCTTTGGTCAGTCATACAGAGCTACAGGGTTCTTATTTACAGAATAAGTAGTCAACCAGGTTTGCAAAAAGTTTTTAATTTCCAGAATTAGTAGTCAGCCAGGTCTGCAAAAACACTGTCTGGCTTGTCCAAATACCCTCACTGTGATGTCCCTTCATTCTCCCTGAGCTTTGAAAAAATATTGTCCTCTTGGTACTCGCTTTGTGATCTCCTGTTTAACAAGTAAATGTCAGGGCCAGTGGGGGCTACAGACCTGAAAAGTAGCATTCAAAAGGATAACCCATGATGGTGCAGTGTCTGGGTTTCTTTTTAACAGTTATAAAGGGCACATTAACACCTGATAATAGAAAATCATTCTGTTTCACAGTTCCATGTCTAATTGTAGTGAGGATTCAGTCTAGTTTTATTTATTTTTTTTAAATAATACCTGGCTATGGTCAACGAACAGCATCTCCTCCCAAACCTCCTGCAACACAAACCCCTGGAAAACCTTTAAAATAATTATAGTTCAACCCAACCAGCTTTGATGTATTTTCCACCTACCTGTAAACACAGAGCAAAACCCCATAATTAATAGACTAAATTCTGACTGAATTTACTGAGCCAAGTAGCAGTCAGGGCTGGTCTGGCTGCTCTGGCTGGGGGCTTTGGAGTATTGAGATTTTCGAGCTGATCTTTCCCTGCAAGGTGCCTGAACCAAACACTAAGTTATTTTGGTAATAAATCCATCATTGTTTTCTGTGCCCTATTAGTACAATGTACCAAATAACATATTTTTATCTCCAGCACCCTTAAAAATAGTTTTGCTGCAGTTGGAAAAAATATTTTGCAGTTTAATTTTCATAGTCAGAGGCTTTTCATTTACACTGCTTCCTATGACATTAGTTTATTCTGCATGTAATTCAGTTATGTTATGGACTATCACAGCAGTAAGTATCTAGGTGTACAGGTTTTTGTAACCAGTCCCTGACAACATCTGTCAAAACAACATGGGAAAATCCTGGCTCATCTTGTCATTACAGAATGAGACTGTTTGTTTATTCAAAAGAAGAAGTAAAGCATATTGAGAGAAGGCCAGAAGAGTCACTCTGACTCAGTTACTGAGACTTCCAGCTTCCAGCTACAGGATATTTTGGTTCCAGCATTTCACATCAATAATAAACAATCTTTATGGGAACCACTGAATGATGAAAATGAGATCACAAATTGAGAGCCAGGCTATATATTTTTTGATCTGTTGTATGCTATAGTTTACATTAGGGTCAATCTCAAGAGCAGAAAGAGGCAGGTTCTGTACCACAGCATTTCAAATAAATGTTTGCCAGCTATATGAGATACTGTCAATAATTCATCACTGTAATTCTTCCAAGATGGTCTGTTGATGCAAACTGTCAGAGGACATGGTAATAATATGAGCATTTATGTGATTTAGAGTCCTACAAAATGGCAAATAACTAGAAATTTCTTCCACTGAAAGCATGCATAGGATCTTTGGATGTCAGAAATAGTGTGTGTGACAGCTGCAGCATGTATAAATCATGGTCAACTGTTTAAAGTGTTCTCTGTATATAAGTACATGCACTTATACTGGCATCTTCATAGTCCATTTCCAATATCTGAGTGACAGATTGTACTTTATGTAATTCTGCAGTTTCCTCTGCTTTTATTAACTCTTTAATCCCCTGATGAGTTCTGTGGTTACAACAGTATATCTTGGTCATTAGAACTGGTAGAGCTCAAAATACAAACATTTCCCTACGTTGCAGCACCACCAGGGCTTTTTCAGTAATTTGGGTCTTTGGCAATATACTTGAAATTGTATTACACAAAGTGGTTTATAATATTTTTGTGTGTGCTCTTGTTCAGAAAGAAACCAAAAAATGGTGACTTGTGGTAATTTATTTTTGTGTCTTGAAAAAATTCAGGTGAGAGGCATTCTTTGATGGCAGCTACATGAGTGCTGGTAGCAGTGGGAAGAGCTTCTTCATGTTTCAGCTCAATGCCCATCATTGCACCAGCCTTGGTTCCAGAGCTGTTCAGGTCTGTATATGCAACAAAGGACGGCCCTAAGAAAAAAGTGAAGCTGTTCCCACTTGTTCAAACCTTTCACTTTCATAGACTGATCTTTTAGCAGTGCATGTTAATTTTGAACTGGCTCAGGATTTATTAGGGCCTGCACACAACCAATCCATGAATGTGTGATTTGGAACACTGGATTAGAAAATGTATTTACAGTGAAAGGAGTGAGGACTACCGAATTGTTTGGGGTTTTATTTTCCTCTTTGTTTCTGGCATATTGTGCAGGTAGAGCGGAGCCGAATTCCTCTTTTTAGCAGCACTATGGGAGCTGTGCTATGGAGGCAGAGCACTATCCTTTGAACTGGAAACCTATGTATTGTAAGGATACTCAGCAGCTTTAAGCATTTTACAAAAGCAGAGTTTCTGTGGTGAAGGAAGCTCCATTCTTCCCAGGGGTACCTCCACTGGATGTTATCATTCATACTTGAACAGGAATGAAGGAAGAGAAATGGGAGTAAGGGGCAATCTCTGGCATTGAGTTAAGATAGCAGAAGTTGTGATACACTGGATTCCCCCTTGTTTTCCTCCTTTTGACCGTATAGTTGCACAAAGGCACTCTTATAGATATTAGGTGAGTGACTGGAAGCCATAAATATTGGAGAGATTTGTGACAGTGCACAGGTGTTTGAGACTTTAAAAGCCAATTTGTGCAAAAGAGTTGCTTACTCTAAGATTCTTCAGTACCAGCAGGGTTGCAATGTTAATACCTTTGGCTCAGTATAGAAGATAAATCTGGTTTTTGTGTGAAGAAAGTTTAATAGCTTTATATCTTTCACTAGAGTAAGGAATAAAACCAATATGCAAAAGTTTTGGGGCACTTTGTGGAAGCACAGCAAACCTCACTGCACTGAACGATGTGCAGTGGAAGATCCTATAGCAGCCTGGAAATCCACATGGATGCAACTTCATCTTAATGCAGGATAGCTGTGGCTGTGTGTGCCAGTCCATTTCTGTCTGACCATTCCCCATGGATTTCTCTTCCTCTTCTTTTTATGGTTTCTCACAAGGGCATGTGTGTTATTGTGAACAGATAGAGTTCATGTGCGTGAGCAGCAGGGATGATTTTCCTCCTGGGAGCTGAGTCACCCTGAGCTGTGGTAGGGAACAGGGGAGGGGCATTCCTGGGATCGGAAGAGGGACTGTGGCTGCTGACAGCTCCCTGTGCAGCTTTGGGCTCGGTGTAAAGAGAAGCTGTGACATGAGTGACTTTGGATTTGTGAAATCACTGCCGTGCCTCGCTGCATCTGTGGTTTTGCCCTGGAACAAACCTGGGTTTGTATGCCCTCTGCAGTGTGCCATGGCTGAAATATCTGCCTGCTGTTCCCTGGAAGCTGGGAACTATCATTCTGGAGTCTGAGACGGCACTGCATGCTAGGGATAAGCCACAAGCAGTGTGAGGTTTGCCCTTTGGCTTTGGATCTTGTTCGGAAATGTTCTTTGTGGAGGCCTTTCTCCTTTGGTGCTGTGTGCGGTGGTGCAGCTCGTGGCACATATGCCCAAATCCCATGGAAGGCAATGGATTCCCATGGACTTCAACAATCATTTTGTCAGCTTTGAATTGTGGCGTTAAATACAGGGACATGAGGTAGTTCTGTGTCAGCGTCTCTGTCCTTGCCCAGCCCTGACATTCTGCAGCATTGCCTGAGACTCTCAATTGCAGCTCAAGTGTTTTTGGAAGGAAGGAAGGTTTTGCCTAAGCAAATGTGTCAATACCTGCCTGTTGGAGAGCTCTGCTAAAGAAATCATTAGACTTCTGCTCAGTACAATTTATTGTAGTCTGTCAATATCTTGCTTTTAAATATGTTTTAGATTGAAAAAAGTATAGGTTTTCTTTTGGGGTTGTTGAGGGAAAAACAGCGAGGCTGAAAGCAAAAATCTTGTAGGTTGCTTTGGGAAAGGTGGCAACCCCCCCCCCCCCCCCCCCCCCGAGAACTACATTTTAATGTTTATTAAAAATCCTGTGTTTTCAGTGAAGCTGCCTTTAGGAAATGCTGTGATTTCATTTCAGTGATGTGCTAAGAAGAAAACCAGAATTTCTGAGCTGTTGTCTCAAGCTTTATATAGGCTGAAGGTTTATGTTCTGCTTGTGTTTTGATAAATTTTCCTTGCAGGCATAAGGTGTAGAAACTTTTAATTAAAGCTTAAATTCTAGAGCAAGGAGTACGTGTTGTGGTAAGGTGCAGGCACTTGGTCATTGTGCAATTCCCAGAAAAGTTTTCTGTGAAGTTGAGGTGGCTGGTTAGAGGGCTTGAACACCGACAAACTCAGATGGAAGATATTCCAGGTGAAAATCTTCTTTGGGAAGTGTCTCTGCTGCTGCCTTTCTTCCACTGTTGTGTTGTTTCCCTCAAAAACGCTTTGAGAGTATAACAGCTTGAGGACAACTGTTTTCTGTAGGTATGTGTAAAAAATGAATGCTTCCCAATTAGAAGATGTGGCATTAATCATTCTGAGGTGAGCTCTTGGCATTTTCTGGAGAAGCCAAGTGCCACCCAGCCAGGCCAGCAGGTGTGGAACAGCGGAGTCAGAACTGCTTTGGCATTGTTTGGGAAAAGTGTTTTTTTTAGTTCACAGCACCAAACACATTCCCCACAGAAGCAGGGGTGTACAAGGCATGACCATACCATTATTTTGAGTAAATTAAACCATGCTGGCTTGAGCGCCTTGGTGTCAGACAGCCCTGCTCCAGCACACATGGGGCATCTCGTCCTAAGCAGCTGCTTGGGTCATGGCCAACTGTGGTTTCAGCTCCTGACACCAAACATTTCTGAGCTAAACCAACTCTGTGGGGATGACCAAGTGGAGCAGCGACCTGGAATCATTTGATGTCCCCATATGGTTTGACTCACCACTCAATTTAGGGAGAATTGCGCCTAAATAGCTGAAATCAGCCTTCTTCTTCTCTTTCTTTAGAAGTGGTGGTAGGATTTTAATAACTTCAGAGAACCTGAATAAGTAGACTAATTTGCAAGATGTATATAAAATGTACGTAACCTTCAAGGGAATTGATGGACATTGTCACTTGCTGAGTTTGTCCTTCTAGGGAATAAGATCAAATGGCTGCATTTGTATTTAAAAATTGTTGTGGCTGCAGGGAAAATATTGGTGCCATGAGGACATTTTCATTGGCTTGGAGATTAGAGAGGTCTTTTTGGCAGGAAGAAAATGTAGTTTTGCTTGCAGCACCTGCATATACTTGCATGTCTATGATCTTCCAGTTTTTACAGCCTGTGGTGACTATTATCTCATTGATATGCTTGCAAAATTCATGTGATGTTCTGGAAGTTCTGCTGGGTGGAGAGGAAATACAGTGCCTAGTACAAACAGTTCTTGAGAATGCTACATTCCTACATTTATCTGTCATGTAGAAAAAATGCAACTCAATAACCTATTTTTTAGCACAGTTTCTGACAGTAGTAATTAAACATATTTTTTAAAATCATACCATGTAATAGTGAATCAACTTCTATCATTATATTTACCATTTCTGGTACATAGCCCCCATTAAGTTACAGTGGCATTTACAGTTTATCTTGACAACTGTCTGGTCATTGAATATTTCTGAGGGAGGAAGGGGAGGAGGGGAAAGAAGATACCAAGCATAAAATACTTATTTACATTATTTTACCTATATTTTAGTAGCGTTCACTTTAGTCTTGGTTGTAAATTTCTCTTTTGTAATGCATCTGGGCAATCTAATTCTGTCTTAATATATTTCAACTATGATGTCCTGTTGGATTCAGTAAAGATGCTGAGCATTATTACAGGAGGTTCCCAGTGCTGCAGGTGGAAAAAGAGAAAAAGCTGAACTGTAAATTTGTGTCATTTTATCATCAATATCAGTCCAAACTTCTAATGCTGAAGTAAAAGTTAAAAAAATTCAAGCATTCATGATCTGACTTTTTCAGGGATTGTGGTAACCCTCGAGGTCCTGCATGCTGAGTAAGCTATACTTGAGTATTAATCTGTGAATATTTTGTAAATAAAGTTTTTCTTTGCTGTCATTTTATGTAAAAGTTTCTGAAATGCATAAGTCCTAAAAGTAGAAATCTGGCTTTGGGTTTTTGTCTAAAAAATTAGCAGTAAATCACTACAAAATAGCTATTCCACACCACTTCTCAGTGCAAATATTTCTAATGCTACATGGTAGGGTTGCACAGAGTGACAGCTGTCCTGTCCTGTCTTATGTTGCAGCAAAACTTTCATGGGGACCAGCCCAAAGACTGTCTATCTCAATATAATTACTCTAATTTCTCTAATTTGTAACTGTACTTCATGTAAGGTGAAATGCTGACCCTGCAATGGGAATGAGAAAAGTCTTTTAGAGTAAGCATTTTTGGAATACAGTGGAATACCCAAGTTTCCTATAGAATGACTATTATGTTGATATTGGTTTGGGTAATTACAGTTAGATTCTATCATAAAAGCACACATCAGCATTACAGTTCTGGCTGAAATCCTGATAATTTAAAATCCTTTGACTGGCAGAAAGTCCTAGGTATTAATTGGGCTTCATTACAGAAACAAAAAGAGACCCTGATATGACCTTAGGCTACATAACAATAATTTCCATCTGTTAAAAGACATGTGCCAAAGCCAAAGCACCGCAGAAATTTTTCTTGTCCAGACTTCTGGGATATTTGGAAGAGCTCTGAAATGAAATGGAGACAATGTGCCCAATAGGCCTTTTTAAAAATTCTTTGAAATTTTCCATTTACCTGTGGCATCACATAATAATAGCAGATAACACCCACTCATATAGAGTAAGATACCCTTCTGCGTGCTGAGAACTGCTGTATCTGTAATTTTGGAGGGATAAGGAAGCAACAACAGGGCAGGGCAAATGTCAGAGAGGCTGTTCCAAGTGTCTGCCATGACTGACCTCTAGGTCAACACACAAGACTTGACCCGAATTTTTCAGCAAAGCAACCTGGAACGTAAAGTAGAGCAAGAATATCCATGTTAAAATTGTAAGGGCTTCATATTTTAAGGATATTCCAAATATTGTAAGCAAGAGGTTCTGGCTAGTGACAGCTAATCCTGTTATTATTACACGTATATCCATGAGTGTATGGAAGCTAAGAGCATGGCACTTAGCTTTTGGAAACAGGTTGGGGTGCTCACCTGAGTTGCTAAGGTTATTTGAAATCAAGGGAACGTGGAGCAGGCCCCAGCAGCGTTGGGCAGTGTGCACTTGGGTTTTTGCTCCTCTGCAGGCAAAGGCCAGTGAAGTGGCCTGAGCCTTAGCCCTTCATTTGATCAAAAAGAAGGGTGAGTCTTGCTTCATGCTCCCACAGACCATTTCAAAGGTGGTACTCGACCTCAGAGTGACTTTTATTCTTTCAGTTAAGAATGTTGTTCTAGGATGACACAAATGAGCTCACACTATGACTAGGAAAGCCTTTTCAGGTTGTGACTTACACTGTGAAGTGAAAGAATTTTCCTGCCTTTTTCTGAAAGCAAAATGAACACTTTTAATACTTCTGTGGTCACAGGGCAGTGTCGTGTGGAGATACCGGGCTGGCTCTGAACGTGCTCCCTGGGCTGGGGCAGGGCTGTAACACTCTCCCATAGGTCTCTCCCAAGGGTATTTCCTGTGCTGGGCTCCATGCAGGGAACTAACGTGGCCAAGTTGCTTTCCTGAACCAAAAGAACTTATTTAAAGCTGCTTCAAATGTCTCTGCAAGGTATTTCACAGCGCTGTGTGAATACACCCAGCTCCAGCGCTGCCATACACTTTCCATACCCACTGATGTTGGAACAAAGGGAACAGAAAATGCAGCTACATTGGCTTGCTAGTATGCTACAAGAATTTATCATGTCTAATTCCAGATGAGCAAAAAATTATCACAGATCTACTGTTTCCTGTTAGTTTTGTTTTTGTTTATACTCCTATCATCGAGCCAAAGTTGGATCATGGGATTAAAGAAAACAGGGAATGACATATATGCAAGGACCTGTTGAAGGACTTGAGAAAAGTTCCATGTAAATAGAGGCAAAAAGTTGGACAGTTATTTTATTTAGATCTAATTCTCATGGAAGTTAGCATAATCTGATTTTATTTCCCTATTGGGGTTGTTTCTTTTAACCATGAATTCCCATTAAAACAGCTCTTTGACAACAAAATTAGTCAGTCATTTAATTTTAATGTGTGGCATTAAGTAAGCTGGGTGGCAAATTGTCTTCTCAAACAGATTGACTTATTTTACCTGTGGGAAAGGAACAGCTGAACAGCTAGGAGGGAAATCTGCCAGTTCAGAAAATTTATTGTAACTTCCACAGCAGAGATGAAATTGTTTGGATTTGAATGCTAGTTTGGTTTTGATGTTTTAATCTAACTGAAGTCTTTGTCATACCATTTGAAATTATCCTCAGGGTTTGAAGCTATCATTGGAACTTGCAAAAGTAATTGATACTTATTCTGTGTTGTTCACTGTGTTTATATGAGTACAAGATGAGTTTTTCCTCTCTTTATAGCATGCAATAAAATCTTCAGCACTGTAGTGGAGAAAGTAGTGTGGTAAACCAGAACAGCTTACAGCTTTTTTTTGATATACCTGTCCTTTTCTATCCAGAGGAGCAGGATGGAGGCTTTTTTTTTTTTTTTTTTTTTTTTTTTTTCCCTCTCCTTTTTTTTTTTGCCTCGCCGTGTTTTTTTTTTTTTTTTTTTTTTTTTTTTCAGGAAGACTAAGAAACCTTTCTCCTCACAAAAATAATTTTGTGCTTTTTCACCATCTTTGCATCTTGCTAGCTGTTATGAGTTCTAGCTGTTATGAGTTGTATTTCACAGATTTAAAGTAATCATAGCACGCTGTTGAAATCCTAGTGTGTGTACTGTTTATTAGTACAGCTTTCTACAACCCAGGATTTCTTCCAGAGGAGAGCTGAGAGGCCTGAGGACTTGCACTGGGTTACTTTTGAGTAAGACTTCATGGTGTTGTCCAGGGCTCCACTGACAGTGCTGGGAGTGGTAATTCCTAGACTTTAATCTGTTGGTGTCTTTTCTTGGGCTTTAAGCAAGCTGCTTAACCCTTGAACATTTTACATGTGACATGGATCAACTTTCTGCAGATTTTATGGGTTTTAAGACACCAGAATACTGGCAATGCATTTCAGATAGCCTCTTCTTGATAACAGTCATTCATTAAAATGAGAGGGGTTTTATCAATTTATATTGTGTGTCATAGTATGGAATTACATGGTATTAAAAGCAGGCATGTTGTTACGGCCCTCATTTACTAAGTCATCTGCTGGAAGCAATTTTGTCCTGCTTTGGAGATGGAACGGGAAGACCCAAAGACAACTTCAAATTATAGTAGCATATCTCAGACTGGTTTGGGAGTTGTTTTCTTACTTCCTTTAGGACAGGATGGTGCTGAGTTCCGATTATGGTCACGCTGGATATGTGCGGCCGGTTGTGTTTGGAGCCCATGGTGACACTGATGTGTTGCTTCCACAAGCATAATTTTGGCCACTAGAACTGATTAACAGCATGTGTGTGTGTGTGTGACAGAACTGATCAGCTTGTTACTAGGTCCTCATCAAGCTACCAATGGAACAGATGATGGGAGATGGCAGGGAAGATTTGTCCTCTCCTCTCTCTCCGTGGCAGGGGCAGGAATTGGTCTTTATGTGTATTTTCTCTCTTCTGGTGAGTGTTGAAATAAGGGTTGTTGCACCCCATGAAAAGAACTTCATATGGCAAGCACAAGAGCAAAGAGTAAAACCCTGCCAGGGGAAAATGTAGCCCATCCAAATCAGTTTATTACTTATTTTCTCTCCACAAGCAGCAGTGCATAAGAAAAAAGGAGAGACAAATTATCATTTAGAGTGAAAAGGTGGAGGTGGCTTACAAATGGCTGAGAGGCAGATGACAGCTTCGATTTTTGTGGTATCCCTGTGAGAACTCCTTTTTAATGCTTTGTTGTCCCATTTGGTTTTAGCAGTGCCATGTGTTCATTTATTCAAGGGAATTACTCGGAACTGCTCATCATGTTGTGGATTTGTAAATTATGTTTAAAGGCAATTTAAATAAAATTTATTTCAGATTTATGGAATCTTCTCTGAAGATTTTTTTTCTCTCAATAATCTGATGTGCTGTTACCTCTGTGCCACACAGTGTAAGGCTAAACCTTCCAGCCAGATTCTTATCCCCATCTGGTGCCTGCACATGGGAGGACGGTGTATAAAGCCATCTGAAATAAATAAATTGCATTTCTTATTTGATCTGAATACCGTCTCCTGTACAAAGCAGGAACTATGAAATCCAGGAAATCCTATTACTATGGGATGAAGAATGCTGTTCTAGTGTTTGCTCTCAGTTTGGGAAGACAATCCTTCCTTTGGTGTGTTAGGTGTCAGGATGAAGCAGGACAAGGTTAAGCATGGAGTCAAGAGTGCAGAGCTGTAGGGCTGGCAATCTCTGGGCAAAAAATCTCTGCTCTGACACGCACAAAAATGTGGCTGATTACTCCCATCCAACGGCCAGTTCATTGATTAAAAGGGCGAACGGGCTTCCATCCAGGAGTGCAGCAGGAAAACAAACAGCTAGGCTGAAAAACAAGACTATTTAACCATCTGAAAGAGCATGGGGCCATCCCAGCTGCCGCAGAACCTGTCACGACTTGGCTGCCAAGAAGCCAGATGCTTGCATCAGAGGAATGTGTGTTTCACAAGCTGGTACCTCTGCTGCTGACACACAGCGACATGTCCGAAGAGGCAGCGGGAGAGTGCAGATTAGTCAGCTTCCCATTAGCTGCCAGCCCTGCTGGGTCTCTGACACCTGTACAAATACATGCTTCCATCAGAAATAGATTATGGGAATAACCTTCTCCTCGTCATAGAGACCGCTTCCAATATCCAGCAGGGGACCCCCGTCCATATGTGAAGTTAAATACTGCAGAACTGATTCCATGATTGGATCCACTGGAACCTGAATTTGCAGAGGCTTACTTGTGTGATTAAGGATATACAAAAGCCTTTGAAAGTGCATTGGTTTGGGCCTGCTCCAGAATCCATTAATGCCATTGATTTCAGTTAATTCTGGATCAGGTCACTGGTGGTTGAATCAATCGTTTGATTCCAGAAACAACACGAAAGGCAAAGAAGGAATAATGACTTTTACCTACGGAGCTAAGGAGAGCCAGTCCTATGTACTTATATTTTGTAATCACATTTAAAATATTTCTGAGTTCCCTTGTGATTTAAAAATCCAGCTTCTGCCTACTTCTTCCAGTTTCAAGTGGCAAACACTCAAAGCAAACTTTTTATGATTTGCTTGATATCGTATTTTACAATGAGGCAATTTGTAGTGAAAGGCAATGTCCTTTAAAGACATCCCATCAATTTTCTCCAATGAATGCTTTTCATAGAATTCTCCTGAAGCAAAAATTATGGAACTGAAAAAGATTTAGAAATTGATTGCAAATCACTGCTATGGCAGGAACAATTGTATATGCTCATTTTAGTTCTCAGCTCATCTGAAAAGGCTAGATTAAACATTTCATTTTAGACTTTCTTTTTCCTGTGTATGGAATTGGGTGTCAAGGCTTCATCCTGACGCATAAGGACAGGATTTCCCATAGTGTGGGATGTGAGTTAGAGTAAATGTTTCCGTAAAGGTGCTCTTCCAGGAATATAATATTTTTTAGCTGCAGGAGTGACAGGCACTGAGGAGCACATAGGTGGTCACAGAAGCTGTCTGGCAGCTCTTGGAGCGGGCAGCATGGCAGAGCCAGGCATGGAGAGCACAGATGGTTAGGACAAACCAGACTCGTGATATCCCCAGCCCTGCAAGTAGCAGAATGGCCGATCTGAGCACAGTTGCTGTTGTTATATGTTATTTGCTGCTTTCTCTGAAGCTTTAATTCATAAATGTGACAGAAGAGAGAGCTATTGTTTGTTCCAGTAGTAAAACCTGCCTTTTCTGAGGACCTTTTCCCTATTCTTGACACGCAGGGGAGGTAAAAAGTTTTCAAAAACCACCTAGCAAGGTTAAAAACCAAATAATCTTTGTGATCAAACTGCTTCAACTGAAGGCCAGCCTTTGACAGTGAGTATCTGAGGAGATTCATACACTGCCCTCACACCCTTCCTTTTATTCTCTCCACTTATTTCAACTTGTCAGTTGTTTATCTGCTCAGTCAGTTACCCCAGGAAAGTGTTTACTGTGTTAACTTGTGAAACCTCACATCCTTGTATGTACATGTTTTGTAAGACATACTTAACTGTGTTGGTAAAAGTGAGTATAATAGTAATTTTCAAAGAACATTTTGCTCTTCAGTACAATGGAGAAATTTCCATGGTATTTTAGGAACCAGCTCAACACTTCCAACCATGTGCAACTCCAAAGAGGGCAAATTCTGCCACCTACAATTTGTTTAACTTTTTTTTTTTTTTTTTTAAAAATGTGCACTCTGGTGATCTAAGTATTTGCTGTGGGATAAAAATACAACAGTTTAGGATTTTGTATTCTACTATATTACAATCTGTTGGGCTTTTAACATCTTGCAATTTTGCCCAAGACTAAACAGCTCTTCAGCCTGTCAACTTGTCTGTCCTTGCCCCAGCAGTAGTTAGAGAGTAAAACAAGGCTTTTACATGGGCTGGTTGTCTGAAGCTGCACTGAAGCACACAGGACTCTCAGCACAGTGGGACATCCCTTGGGGAAAATGCTCTTAGCTCTTCCCACCAGCCTTTTTACTCTTCAGGCTGTGGGGCTGATCACCTCTGCTGCAGCTTTAGGGGTTTGTGATGAGAGGCTGAACGTTGAGACACCTGTGTCCAAGTTGTTTTCTGCTCCTGAGCTGGTAGTGAGCAAGCACATCACAAGTTCGGGGATTCCTGCATGCTTCAGTAAAGGTGCAGGTTAGGTGGCTCGATCCCAGCCAACTATTGCATTTTCCAAGAAGATCTCCTTTTTTTGGGTTCTTCAGAGAGGAGAAAATTTCTAAGTTAATAACAAAGTAGAGTCAAATACAGGCAGTGAACCCGAAATAGTATGGATTTTGTGTTAGTATGAGACACGGGGTCTTTAAGAGATCCTGGCCATACAGCAAGAGGTGAATTGTCAAGATTTTCTAATGTCTGTGCCTACTTAGATCAGCTTGAAATGTCTCATCTTACCTGTCTGCTCATAAAAATGAGGCAGTACGAAGCTGAATTATTTCCTCAGATACAAGAATCACTTCAGCCTACTGCACATCAGGCCAGGAGCAATGACTGCAGCTCATGACTGACTTCTTTATCTTTTCACTCAACCTGCAGCCAGTCAAGGACTGAATTCTGCTGTTAATTTTGTTCTAGCAAAAGCCATGGCATTCCTGCCAAAAATAAGTTGTATCTGCACAGCCAGCAGCTATATCTTATGACTTAGAATAGAAATTAGATGGATAAGTGCACTGACAGGGTGAGCTAATGGCCACTCCCTTAATAAGTGCTGTAATTTGAAGAATGCAAAATCTGTTTGTCCACCCTCATGGCAATTCTCCTCTTGGGAAGAATAACTCACTGGTTAAACCCACAAATCTCAGTACTTGTTTTGTTGTGCATTTATTTTTACAATAACCACCACTTCTGAAGAACTCAGGAAATTTGCTTTCAGGCAGCACAAGTCAGTGCCTCTGCAGTGCTGCTGACCAGAGGGTGTGAGTAGTGTGTGCGCTGTCCTGGTCCTTCTCACCCAGGTGTGCTTAGCCTGGAAATGCACTAACACACCCCAGGAAATTTACTAAGTGCCAAATTTTGCTAAATAATATAAATTCTTCCTGGGAACAGGCTGCAATTTTCCTTAAGGCCCGCCCTTTTTTATTTCATTAAGCACTTGGCTTTTTCAATTGGACTAGTGGTTTCCTTCTTTTATGACTCTATATTCTCTTCCTTTCTTCTACATATTTGTCTGCATTAGTGTCTCAGAGCAACCAGTTTTCTCATCAAGAGGGCTTCAATGTGTTTTGAAATTTTATAGCTACTTCTAATGGCAGGTGAAATAATGAATTTACTCCTTTATCTGAGCAAGCACATTATTAATCTGTGACAGATTTAAGCAAAATCTAACACGTCTGCTGATCTTATGGGCTCGCTTCTCATGGAAAAAGCTGAAGCCTTATGGAGCTGTATATCCAAGCACAGGGCCTTGTTCATGTTTTCTTCAATGGCACTTGTGAAGCTGGAACTAAAGCTGTATGGCTTGAAATTGATCTGATTCAATATTATGTGTTAATACTTATTACTGCCATAGCCCACTTCATCCTCAAAGTATTTTGAAGACTTCCTGGATCAGACTGGCAAGCTCTTAATGAGCAAGATATAAAACCTTGCTGAGTGCAACAGAAGAGGAACGCAGCCCCGTGTGTTTGAGCCAGGGAGGTAAATACAACCCAGAGTTATACAATGTGGTGCTCCTTGTGCGCTACAGGCTGATTAGCCACGGGAATAAATGTAGGGGATTTACAAAAGATCTCCATCAAAAGTACAAACTTATATTTTAGAGGCAGCAATTGCCTCCGTGAGCAGTTGCAATGAGCTCAGCAGCACTGTGTCAGCAGGGTATTGCTGCCACTCAGGGCAAGCACCAAGAAAATCAGGCACTCTGTTATTAAGGTCACACAAATGTTTTTAATGGCACTCTTTCAGGCTAGAAGCAGGATTTCAGCTCGCAGCTGACTGCTCTTGTTCAGGTGTGTAATTGCATCTAGCCTGATTTACAGCAGCTGAGGATCTGACCCAAGATTGGTTTTCTCTCTGTAAATACAGGCAGAATTTGGGTTGAGGCTTTTATGTGTAGCAATTAAAAATGCAGGGAAAACTTGGCTTCCGCTCATCCCTGAGCTCAGGTTTCGCTTGTTTTGTTGTTTGTGGAGCAGTTTAGGGTGTTTAGCTGTGAGTGGCCAGGTGTTTCCAATATTGAACCTCTTCGTGTGGAAACGCGCACAGATAAGAGAGCTCAGTCTGTCCCAAGCCTTGGTGGTGCTCTTGCAGCGTTTGAAGTTGTGACTTGAAAGGACTGACTTCTGAGAAATCGAGGCACGGAGTCCCAGCCCCTCTCTTTCAGCAGGAGCTCGGTGACAGAGATTCAGATTAGGAGCTGGACCGGTTCTCCAGGGAGTACCCCGTGCCTCGGTGGGAGATGAGTGTGTGCTTCAGCTCCACAGCTCCACTCAGGCTCGGAGCTCCCCTCTGAGAAGGAAAGGTTAGTATTCATGCCCTTAGCACCCTGGGGAGAATGATGTTTGATGCTGTTTCTTGCTTTCTTGTAGTTTCATCTTTGGAAAGTAAGAGAGTTTTCTTCCAAATGCGGTTACTGAAGTTGAGCTGTCTTAAATTTTGCGAAGATTATGGTTTGTAATTCTCTAACTTTTCTGATTTGGAGTGAGTTGAAACTTTCATTTCAACCTAGTAAAGTCCTCTGCTCTGTGCTTTAAAATCTGGGGAGGTTTGCATCCCTATTGTTAAATAAACAAAAGAATTAGGAGAATTCAGTGATAAATTGTGAAGAAGGTTGTGCTGAGTTTTTTCTTTTTTTTTTTTCCTGCCTGTGTTCTTCACGTGGTGAAGCTGTTAAAGTTTTTCTTACTTTTCTGCTTTCCCTGCAAACACTGTTTATTCATTCTAGGAAAACATCAGTTGGGTAAACAGAAGTATATATATGTGTAGCTCTGCTGCTAAGATGCAAATTGTGCTGCAGGGAAGATAGTTTGGGCTTTTCTTTCCTCCTCGCTTTTCTTTTTTGACAGTCGGTTAATAAAGACTCAACAATAAGCAGCTGCCTGTGATGTCATTTGGGACTTTGTCCACAGAGCTTGTATTTACAAGTACTGAGCAACTACAGAGCAGCAGCAAACCCAACTATCAGCAAACTTCGTGTCTGCTGCTACTGAAGGACTTTGGTGCTGTGGAGGGTGTAGAAAGCTAACTCTGTTCTAACCACAGACTTTTAAAGCTTGGTAAATAAACACTGGATAAACTCAAGAGAATTTCTGGACTGCAAAGACTTCTTACGGTTCTGAGTTCTCCAGGGCTGGCATGTTTTGACTGAGCTGCTGCAAGTAAGGTTTTTGCTGGTTTGGTGTTTTTATCATCTCTGTAAAGCTTATTTTCTCTAGGAGTGTGTCAGCATTGCTATTTGTAGTTTTGTTTTAATTAAAAGAGCGGCAAGTATGTAGTTGTTACGAGTAATTACAGCCATGCATCTGACTGCGGTTCAGGACAAATGAAAACTTCATTCTGGCTTTTGTTTGTATGAGTTTACACTGAAGTGGCTCTCTCTTAATTTACTGAGGAAACTTTAGGATTCTTGAAGTTTCCTGAGTGCTGTCATTAACTGAACAAAACCTGGGCTGTCTGTAGAGTGTTCTCTTGTAATAGAGTTACATTTATTTGAATATTCAATATAATTTGAATTTTCAATATAAATTCCCTGTAGTTTTTAGTACAGTTTTCTTGAAAATTATTTTGTTTCTTATGCGTTTATATCAAACAAAACTTGATTATTTTTTGCTTTTAGCTCCTGTTCAAGTTCTGGAGGTGTATAAGTTTAAAAGAAAGAATCATGCAGTGCTTTGAAATCTGATACCTTTTGGGTAGAATGAATTCTCAATTATATGAGAAAGTGTAATTTTTGTTTTGAGTGTTTATGTAAGGAATCACATCCTGAAATATCAGAGCAGAAAAACTAGTATTCTGGTAGCTGCTGTGGCGAAACTTTCTGTGCTGCCTGCTGTTTGTGAGACATGAATGTCTTTCTGAGCAGAGATTAACTAGTTTTCAGGACAACTAGCTGTGATTGGCATGGAATTATCTGTGCTTGACAGAGGACTAAACTGGTCCATAGATGTGGTTTATTAAATTTTAGTTTACCCACTTCAAAAGCTGGTAACAAAACCCCAGGTCTCTTGCTTCTCATTTCAATCTTTCACCAGAAACCCATCCTAAATTACTGTAATTTCAGTTGTAGTGGCTTTTTCTAGGATGTAACCTAATCACAGTACTGTGTGTGAGGACCTTTTTATTGCTGTTTACCTCTGTTTAATGGGCTGTCTTTGTGAAGACAAAGCACATTTCTGAGGCTTGAAATCAGAAAATTATGATTGGCAAGTGTATGAGGGTAAGTCAGTATGAATCCATCAGAGAGGAATTGGAGGATTTCTCATCAGTTATCAGCACTATCTATTTTGATTTGCTTTGCTTGCTACTGACTTTGTTTACAAGGCCTCTCAGTCCCACCCAGCAACAGATTTTTGGGGGCTTCTTATTAATGCCAGAGGGGCTACAACTGCAGATGCCCCTCTCAAGTGACCCTGTTTCTACAGCAGATCAAAACTGTCCAGCTCTTCTTTTTTGATGCTTTAATGTGGCTTGGCATGTCAAGATACTGTTCAATTCAGGAGCTGTTGTTCTGTCTTTGCAATGGAAGCGTATTCTCCTGGGGGGTGAGGGGAACAAACCTAAATTTAGCTCTGCATTAATACCCTGGGAATGGCAAAGGCTTTCAATGTTTCAAATGGGTGTGTAAATAAGAGCATATTTTTTATTCCTCAGGTGGTCATCCTCATTCTTCAGAAGTAATATTTAAAAAGCTTATATGGTCTTTAAAAGACGTTTTTGTAGCTTAGAAACTTGCACCAAATGCAGGAGTGAAGAGCAGAGACTTGTGATAAAGGCTTTCCTTTGGGGAGATGGAATGGGTTTAAACCCAGTTACTGACTCCTAAAAGCCAGTCTTTCCTTTCCTTGGTCACCCTATGGCCAATAAAGATGATTTGCTGTTGTGAAACTGATAATTTTCTCTTGCAAGTTTCAGATATTTTTGGCAAATAAATACCTTTGAAATTTTCAAAGTAATTAGAATGAAGTGAGAATAAACCCCCCTATTTGGGTCCCATTTATCTTTCTCACTTTAATTTAAAATGCAAATTCTAATCTGAAAAATGCGAGTTTTAGTGTTTTCAAAAAAAACTTTATGGGTTCCAATGGTATTATTTTTGCAAATGAATTGTGTATAAGTGTTTAGGGGGGCTTAGATTTATGGAAGTACAAATCCTGCCCCAGTAAACGTAAAGCAGGAGGGTACAATTCCACTTTAGTCATGAGCTAATCTTCAGCTAATTCCCTTAAAAGCAGAAGCAGACACTCAAAACCTGATGAGCCTGTGGGCATCCAATTTTAATTTCCCTCCTTTGCATTTTCCTTCTCCCATTTACATTTTCTTCCTTATATATCAACGTAGCAAATTAGGATATAGGTTGAGCTCACTTTTCAGCCAAGGGATCCCCTGGTTGGATTTTTCCTGAGAAATCTGCTCAAGGATACAGAGTATAATCTGATAATATTCTGGGATGGCATTAAAAGGGACAATTGCCAAGAGAATGTCAATTCTTTGGGCTTTCTCGCTATCTGAAAAGAAATGGAATAAGAGCAGACTCCAGCCTATAATCGTCTGACAAGTGGGACTGGGGTTGGGATAAAAGACACGGAACAAAGGTGTCAAAGGGGAGCTCAGCACGGTGCAGCCAGGGCCAAATGCAGCAGGATGCTCTGCAGCTCGTGTGTGGCTCTGCACGTGTTCAGCTCCTGGCAGGACTGCAGTTGTGCTGAAGAGAAATTCATGCCAAAGCACCTTCAGAAGTTAAAGCATGTAATATGCTGTTTTATTACTCAAACAGGATAAATGTACAATGTAAATAGAACGTGAGCCATTAACACTTGTAATGCTCTGTTCTGTACTGTCTGCTGGTACCGCTCGTGCGGCATGCAGGGACCTGAATTACATTTTCCCTGATGGTTACATGAATTAGTCATGACGTTTTCAGGATGAAAAGTTGGATAGCTATTATGTTAAAAATCTGGGGAATCTCTCATGTGCCCGTTGCTTGGCATTCAGGTGGATCAGATAAATGGGGTTTGTACGGCGGCAATGGCTTCTGGAAAACGGGCTGAGACATTGTCCATGGGCTATGAATGATGCAGGGCCTGGAAAGCAGGTTGGATTATAAAGCAGTGGATAAAGATGATGTTGCTGAAATATGGTTTATTAATATTGACACACAGCAAGAACAAATGCCTCTGTTAAACTGTGTGTTTGATAAGCTTTCCACAGGACAACCCTATTTGTTTTCCAGAGCCAAACCAGCCTTGGATAGTGTGTGCACACAATGGGTCTGGACAGAATCAAATGCGTGTCACAAATTATTTTCTTTGACAATGCTAATTGATTATTATAATTCGTTATCTAAATTGTTAAATTCAATACTTTACCATATCCTTTTGTTTCTTTGTTGCTCAGACATAATACAAATAGGAAGAGTTAATTACCACATGCAACAACAGAGGCAAATTTCATTGTCTGCTTCACTTTGATTGAAGCTGTATTGAATCACCACCGTGGATTTTCAGCAATGGTGGAGAAAAGAAGCAAGCAGGAATTCTTTTGCAGTGAAGTTGCTTTTGGTGGTAGTTAGCATTTGTATTTCAAACAGTATCCTTTTGGCAGCTGGGCTCTATTAGGCTTGTTTTGCCTATACTAAGTATTACCTAATTGTGCAAACTGAAATCATGTGTGCATCAGTCCTGTGGGGAATCAGTGGCAATCCTTGATGAGCACAGCACAACTTGACACAAGTAGAAGGATTGCATTTGTTTCTAAAATTACTCACTCCTCTAGATATGAGCACTTGGCTTGTTTCTTCAAGCTCTGTTGATGGCCAGAGCTGCATCTGGTGGGTGAAAGGAAGTAATGCTCTCCTCAAGGGAATTCTGGGGAGATTAGGTGTTGACTTAATTTATGCAAAGTCCTAAAACTCTGATCGACTCTCTCTAAGATTTGGTGTAACAGCTGTAAAATGTAGGCTCTTTCCTGCTGCTCTGAAGGGATCTGACAAAATGGTACATAGTGGTAAGGTTTTGGGGGGTTATTTTGCCAGTAGAGGGCTGTGTTAAACTGGATAAAATACCTCCCTCTTGGACTCGCATTGTCAGCAAGGAACAGCTTAAAGCATATGGTTGTTTTCAACGCCAAAATGAGTAAATAATTAGATCTTTTAGAAGCTATTGAATGATTAATTATTTAAAATCAGAATCGCATCACTTTTGCAGTGCGATGCGGTTCTGTGTCAGTCTAATGTGAATTCTGGCCTTTAAAATACATCACACCTACCTGTTTATTCTAAATTGTTCAAGGTTGATAGATAGAGCCCTAATAAGTCATTAAGCTGACGTGATATACAGCAGCAGCATGTGCTTTTGCCATAATGACACAAATGAGAAAAGAATTGTTTTTCGGAGGTACAATCACGTTTGTTTTTGATGTGGCCTATAAACTAGAACTCATTATTCAGGCTCTAGTGCTGCAGGAGTTGACCTTTGGCAAAATATTTTGTTATCCTCAATCTTTTATACAGGCCTTTTGTGAACTCTGCTCAGCTCTCATTTTGCTGATTGCATTTAAAGTCATTTATTGCAGTGTTTGCCCTTCTAGCAGATGTTAAAGGATTCCCTGCCTCCCCTTAAAGGCTACTCCTCCACAGCATCTAATTATAACCTACACAAAAGATTAACAGATGTTATAATTGTCTTTACTCATTGATTAAATACTTTCTGCATGATTTGCTCTCTTCCTCTCATTGCTGATTTGTGAGGTCTTTCTGGATGAGTCTCATGCATTTGTAATTTGTTAACAGTGCTGTCTTCAGTTTTTAACTTTGTGTTTGTGGCTCAGTTTGAGCGTTATTGCTATTCTGCTGGACAATGTGACAGAAATCTGTTAAAAACAGATGCATGAACACTTTGATTGCACACATTCCTGTTCTTCCTCTTCACCACTGCATCAAAAATATATGTAAAATGCAGACTCATTCTAATGGATTTAAACTGGAGACTGGAGGAGTAAATGCTGATAGTTGCGTAGCAGTGGTTTTGTCCCTACATTTCAGTTGCCACTTGCAGAAGAAATTAGTGGTTGAGAAAATCAGTTTAAGAAGAAAATTCCTAGGAGGAAATTTCTAGTAGGACTTTCCCAGTAGGGCCATTAGAAAATTGCAAGTTGTTTGGGGTTTTTTTGTTGTGTTTTTTTTCTTTATTTTTTTGTGGTTCATCTCTCTCACTCTTTCCCAAAATTAAGTTGACTCTGTTCTTGAGCTAATTAATCTCTTCTGTGCTTTGTTCCCATGTTGAGGTGAGGGCTCTGTTCTTGGATGGATCCTTAGTTCTTCCCCTGCAGCACAACAGTGCCAAGCTCAGCAACTGTTTTATGTTCTCAGTCTTGTAGCATCTTAAACAAGGCCAGACCAATCAATGTTCCTCTTCAGAGAGGTGAAACATCTTGCACATGTATTTAAACTGCTGGGGATTGATTGTTACCAAACTGTCCTTCCTCCCCTGTTGTTTGGATTCTGTACAAGATTTTCCTACTTTTTTTCATTGACACAGATGTGAATAAGTGATAAGTCCAAAAAAACTTCCATGATAGTCTTGGGAAATGTCTCTGTTCTATGAAGCTGCATCTGCCACAAGGCCTAAACCTGAAGGGCTCTGCCTTGCTTTGCTCTGAATTGGTATAACCAGAAAGAAAATTAATGGAAAAATATTTTCTCACATGTACTTGGACAAAATCTCTGAATGGGTTAAAGAGAAACAAGTTTAAGGCTTGAGGCTTGAATTATGGGCTTGGTTATTCAAAAGCCATAAAGTATTGTGCTATTTCCCCAGCCCCTAAATCCTTCTCAAACACCAAGCTGTTTCCTTGATTCTTAGCCAGAAAACCACCTCATTTTGAGGTTGGGCTCACCTTCCCCTGCTGAAAAACATTTTAGCATTTTTTACTACCAAAACCACTTGAGTTCTCTCTGGGTGTCTGGGAATATTGATTCAATTAATGTTGGTTCATGCATATGTGGGACACCCTGTGTGATTCTACTTCATTGGTGCTGTGTGGTTTTTTTTCTCTTTACAGTGAACACCAAATGTGGTGCTGGTTGAGAGATTTTGATAGAGAACCTACAGCACTTTAGGTTTTTATTTGGTTTTTAACATTGTTACCTTAAGTATAATTCATGAGTTTTGGTAGTGTGATTGATAATCTTTGCAGTGCACAAAGTCACTTGTCCAGGGACTCAAAACTGCTCTAGAAACAGAGGTACTTTGTTTGTGAGATTAGGAAAGAATGCTGTATCCTCCTTGTTTTTAAATGACATCTCAATGCTCCCTGAATACTTTGAATTTATGAGCTGGGGGGAGCAGATTATAAATTCATAATAAGAAAATTCCAGGGTGCCAACTGTGCTTGCAAAGTGTATTTTAATCATATAGACACCTGTCCACTACCAACTTGTAATATTTCTTAGAGGTCACTGAGCAGCCAGCTGATGGAAATTACTTTTATTCCATATCAACCTCATCTGAGTTTGAAACACTAATCCAGAGGTGAAATGCTAAAATCTTTATTATCAATATTCAGACCTTTCTAGTCCCCACAGTAAGCTGGAGGTAAAACACCCAGGGTCTCTTTGCAGTTACATATGAGAAACACTTAGAAAAATACTAAATGCTCAGCTAAATCATTGAGGATTTTTAACATGTGCTGTTGTGAAGGAAAGTCTTAAAGTCAAACCTGGTGTAACACTTTAATAAACAGCTCTCTCTTGTCACTGGCTGTTAGCTCTAACTTTGGAATCCCAAGATTTTCATCTATATTTTGAGGTTGCACCAGCAAATGAAAGAGAGGAACAAATGATTGACAAGGGTAGCCCTATCTTTGAGGTCTCAGGCTGGCCATTCTCCTTGTCTCTCTGCTTGAGAATCTGTAGACTTGTCTAGGATTTAATGATGTACTTTCCTAAAACTAGTAAATTCCTTCCTGTAAGCTGCAATTCTGTCCCGGTGTTATTGATTGGGAATGCATCCCAATGTCGTGGCAAACCAGTTCTGTCATTTGTTTTTACTAATTTATCCTTAGTCAAGTGGTTTGCTTTTCTTTTTGATTACCAGAAAATTCTCCTGTCACAAGAAAAAGCTTTAAAAAGACATTGCCAAGAATTTATCACCTAAATGATAACTTTGGGTGCTGTCCTGGGAACAGAATGGTTTGTAAGGTTTGCACAGACACATGCAGTGCACCACAAACCCCAGGCAGGATTTTCCTTGCTCCTGGCAGGGAGCAAATCTTACTGATGGGTCCTGTCTCCCCAGTGAAGCACCAAAATCTCACTTTTACCCACTGGCTGGTGTCTGTGTGAGAGCAAGTTATGTTTTGCCTGTTCTACCTATTCCTCTCTACCTGAATTTCAGGTTTGGATCCCATGTGTCACTGTGTATTCTGAGCTTGGATGCAGAGTTCAAGTGTTTATAACTTTGGGCAGCACAACTGAGGCCCCTCCTGAGGTCTCAGACTTAACCAGCACTGGTTGAGGGTGGATCCCTTTAGCTCCTACCATACTCAGCTCAGGTGTGAGGCAAAGCAGAGGTGGAGATTTAACTCACAGGATCTTTGTCCAAGAAGGGGGGAAGGATGTGAAACTTTGTGTTTAGGGCACATCCTTGGGCACGAAGTCCCATGAAGGCCTCACCTGGCTTCTTCTTTTCTATTGTTTTCCCTTTCCTGGAGTCGCATTCAGAGTCTTTCTTCACTCCAGTAGCTGCAGGTCACATTATTGTGAGCCAACAAAGAAAATCAAAGATGAAGAGCACTAAAGGATGCAGCAGCCTGCTTAATTCCCCCACTATTAAAGAAAAAAAGGGGTCTGCTCTAAATATTTTTTTAATGCTTCCTAATTTCCCCTGGTGGGAAGATGGGTTTAAATCTGTGAAGGGACTAGAAGATATCTGTCTCACCCACCTAGCTGCTTTTGGTGGCAGAATCTTTTCTTTGTTGGCTTTAATCCAGTTCTAGCTGAATTTCCCCCATCAAATTAATTTTGGCAGAACTGCAAAGATGTGAATGAGAACTGAGTGTCTTCCACTGCACAGTGCAGAGTTTGGAGAGAGGATTATTCCTCTTTGGGTTTATAGTGATGTGCACATCTGGTAGATAGAGAAGAGTAATGACACAAAGAAGCAGCACTAATAGAAAGTTTCATTATTAAAGTCTTTGACAAAGAGGATTTAGCCATTAAATGACACTTAGATATTACTACCTTCACAGGGTGGTAGAGAAAGTGAGACAGGAGAAGTCAGTGAATCAACATAAATCTTCAACTCAAAATATGGGCAAACATTTAGGGTTTACCTGAAATGAACCCAATAGATTTTTTTTTTCTTCCTTGCTTATGCTTAGAACAGTTTTTTCCCAATCCACCCTGAATTATTAAACCTTATGTAGGAAAAAACTATACTTTTAAAGTATATATTTAGTTTTGAAATACACTTTCAAATTCACAGTGGATCACTTAGAACATGCAAGTGTATTAACGCTTTTCCCTTCTATACTAATAATACTTTTTATTTCCCAGCTGAATTTTGAGCTAAATAGTTAATATTGAATAGCTTTGGTTCTTGCAAGTCTGAAGAGGTGCATAAACTATACACTTAAAGGCTTTATTAAAATCCACATAGCATTATTTCCAAGAAATACTCTAGGTAAAAATTATGCACTTTGAGTTGTTACATGAGTTCTATCAAAAAAAATGGGTGAAAAATTCTGTGCCAACCCAACTGTTGTTTCTACAAGCAAAGACATCTTTCAGATTTTAGTGAATAACTGACTTATGAATTGTCAGTAGTTTTGGTTTGGTTAGACTTGTTTTGGTTTTTTTTTCTTTTGTAGTTAAGCTCTTTTTACTTTGCATTCAAAATGGACAGATGCTTGAGAGAGACTAAGGAGTTCTAATAGTGTAGCTCCTTTCTTTCTAATATTTTCTGGCTAGTACTGTACCCATCACCTCAAAGTCTTGGATTATTATCTGTGGTGGCAGTCCAAATGTTCACTGACATTTCACTTGGTGGAACTGAGCACAGGTGAGCTAAAGACTGAGAGAATGATGTAAAACATAGAAGAACTTTTAAAGTAGAAAATTCATATTTTTTTTAATTTACATTTTTATTACATTTCTGGCAGATGGAGAAATTAGAAATCAGTGTGTGACAAGCAGTTTTCACACAGGAACGGGAATAAGTGCTGGCAGCAGCTGATGGAATGGAGAGGAAGGATGGAGAAATATTTTTTCAAAAGCAAAAGCCTTTAATTGTCTCTAATACGGATGAACTACAGCAAAGTATAGAGATGCTGAGAAGAAAGGCAGGGCAGGCTCTTTTCTTTCTTATCACGATTGTTGGGCATCTCCCTTCTGACAGCATTCTCCCTTGCAGTGTATTTTTTGTTTTTCTTCCTGCCCATTTTTTTATATGAGAAGTGTTCCTTTGATTCCCTGCATTGGATTTCACTTTAGGTAATTTCTTCAGATACTCAGCATCATTTCCCCCGCTTTATTTCTTTTCATCCTACTGTCAATAAACCTAATCAATTTCTCGCTAGTGTTAGGATATGTCCCTCAAACTTTTGTGGATGATCATTCCTTGACATTTTAGTCTCCTCTTTGTCATTGTTTAAAGCTGCTGGGACTGGTTAATCATTCCCCACCAAGTCAATACTTGAATCATCTTAACTACAGTTTTATGAATTCCATAAAGTTTGTCTCTATCCTTTTGGCCCAGGCTGAATTCAGCTATAGAGATGAGATTATTCTAGAATTGAAGGGATAAGAGATGGAAGGCTGTTTGGTATGCCAGCACTGTTCAGTGTTCTGTCACCATTAAGAAAATATGGATGAAGCTAGAACATCATTCATTTTTAATGTTTCCATGATAGTTTTCTTGGCCATAAGCTGAAGGTGGAGTTGAATCAGTGTGTATCAATTCCTTTTAATTTTATGGTCTTGATATCCTACAGTCCTACACGCTCTGCTGTGTAAGAATAAAGTGAACTTCTATTGGCTGGGATATCTCCCTGGAGTTTTTCTTTATGTATTCTCATCAATGTACAGGGAATGCATCCCACAAAAAAACTGAAGGTAGTAGAGCAGGGTGAGTTGGGTTGTGCCCTGTCACCTTTCTGCTGTGACCATGAAGTACAGACACTGCTGAAGCGCGCATGAGAGTTGAGCTGATTCTTCTAGGTCATCCTTAGATGATGTGAGGTCAGCTGAAATGGAGCAACTTCTGTTAATGCTGAAAAGGTGGAGAAGCAGCTGGAGGATCTCAGTGCCCATCCTTATAGGAGCTAGATTAGTTCTGGCACCTCCAAATTCTCCTGTGTGTCTTGTCCATAGGAGTGAACAGAGATGACAGCAGAGTCCAAGGACCTGTAACTGTCCTAACTGCACAGATTTACACATCACTGAAGGCATGTGCAGAAAAAGAAGTAATTTTTTTTCCTTGATAGAAATATACATGGTGTTCTGTGTGGTCAGCACCTGGAGCTACTCAGGGGACTGAGGCTCTGTGTCCTTGCTTTGCTCCCTGCTGGTCTATCCCTTCAGACCAGGGGCTCAGTTCTGGTTTGGATGGAAGAGATCAGTGCTGTCTTTCCCCTCTTGTTCTTCCCCAGGGTGGAATTTAGTTATGGTGCGGGGGAGGAGCTATTTTCACATCAGGCAAATGGTGGAGTGGAGCCCTTTCTCAGCCTCCCCCTTCCCAGGTCATGGAGGGAGGAGAGGTATTTCGCTGTACCTCATCTTCCCTTTCTTTTTTTTTTTCCACAGGACAGAATGGGATTATGAGCTTGATGTGGCTTCTTTTCTGGGCTGTTATTGAACTAATACCTTCAACATGAGGTTATTGCCTGTAGAGTAAGGACAGCTCCTGGCCCACTGGGAGTGTCTGTACAGCAAGGTGAAATGTGAGACACCGTGTTACAACCCACAAAGCCCCAGATTCATTAGGAACAAATTCTGCAGCCTAGACGCTGACATTTCCCTCTGATGCAAATGACTTTGGTTATCTAAGGATGCACAGAGCTGGATGCTGAACGTGTTACTAGTAACTAAGGAAACATTTTTACAGTACTTACTTTCTATTGGGAATTTTCCTTTGAGCTATGTGAACATCTTGAAGTGTTACCCAGTGGTCTGACGAGTAAAATCAGATGTCTGAACACTATGTTAAGATGGTTTAATAATTCCTCATATCCACTGAGCTGGAATATCACAGTAAATAAATGACCTCTCATTCCTTTAATCTCTGCTGGCAAGGAGGACTAAATGGAGTTGCATTTATTTGGGATCCTATGACCATTGCAGACATCATCATCTCTTTTAGCAGTGCAGGTGGGAAGGGTGGGGTGCACACAATGAACTGATGATTTTTAGTGGTCCCTCTGGACTATGATTACAACAGATGGACAGGCAAAAGAGATGCTGAGTGAAATGCATCTGCCTCAGAGAGGGAGGGATCTTTAGGCACATTTCAAAAGCTTTTAGTTTCAAAAACCGAATTGGCAATCCACCATTGCTTGCAACAGAGACCCTGACACAGACCTTACATGTAGGTCTGAAATCCTTGGACTTTCTTGAGTACTGCCTTGATTTACACTGATGAAAGAAAAATTAGAAGAAAACACAAGTCAAGCTGAGCAAAACATAGATAACTTGACTTTGTGTTTTAAATTCTTTCCTCCAGTTAGTTGTCTATCAAACTGCTTCAGATGCTGGATTTAATTGCATTTATTTTTCTGAATATTGGAACATATTAGATGAACTGGATGTCAGTGCCTTTGAAGATTTGTAATTTAATGTTTGAGATTTTTGTTGGGTCTCTGCTGCCAGCCAGCCACTTTACCATGAGAAATGGCTAGCGCTATTAATGATGTACTAGATTAGAGGTTGCATCCAGTTGATGCCAGAGGAGTATTTATTGGGATATAAACAGAGTGTTTGCTTTTGAACCTCAAAATTGCCACATAACCCTGTAGGTCTGTGAACAGTAACAGCGAAATTTCCTCAGGTCCTGGAGTTCAGCTTCTGCAGGTGGCTGGAACTGACTATTTCTGACTAAGCTCAGCTGTGGCTCCCAAGGGAGACAAATGTGTGTTGAAACCCCCAGAGGCAGCTGCTGCCGTGTTCAGAACATGCCTTTTGCAGGTTAACACAGCCTTGCATTGCTGAAAGAGGCTCAGTGACTAAGGGGGTCCATGTTTACCACATAATAACCTATTTCGCATAATTTATAATAGTGTTTAGTAATAAGTAATATATAATAGTAGGTGGTTAGAAACTGAGCCAAGAAATGGAAGCTTTGGATCTAATGTTTCATTCAGCCTGAATAGCTTCAGTCATGCTCAAATATCTTTCTTGGTTACAGGTCTTGCAGTGTTCTGAAGGATTTGATTTCAGTGCAGAAGCTAAGAATACAGAAACACCATTGTTATAATCTGTTTTTTATTGATGATAACACTATAATATATCCTTTTTCTTCCCATGCTGTCCTGACTACAGATTCATGCATTCTGTCTGCTTATCTTTCATCATTTTTTGTCTTGATAATTTTATTGCACGATATGAATGCTTCATATGTCCCATAAAAGCAAACAGGGGAGGGTAATCCTTTGACCTTTCAACATTCTTTGGTGTAATTTACTGGCGATTTCTCTCCTCCCTGAGGCATGGCCCTGAAATCCTATGATAAAAATGGACAGCCAATCCAAATAGAAAACACTGAAAAGGTTAAAGCTTTGATTATGTTAGTCTATAAATGTTCAGTCTTTTTTTTTTTCTTTCTGCCAGAAAGAAAATGAGAGCTGAAAATGGCAATGGATGAATCATGCTTATTACAGAATACGGAAATGATATTGGTTCGACCTGTTCCTGTTAATGCTGAAAGAATATAATCTTGTGCCCTCTCATTTTATGTCACTGCAACCCACCTTATCCTTTTAAATGAATGCATGCATCCATTTAATTAACCTGGTGAGATACTGAGATATAAATCTTTTAAATGCTTCTCATGCAATTCATCTTGACAGCTGTCGTAGTAATAATGTCTTTAATGCCATATTCTTTATTTTCTGATGTATTGAAATTCCTGGTATTATTTTGAGCACCCTGATAGGTTTGCTGGATTTAAGCCCTTAATCTTTACTTGTTTAAATCCTAGCAGCAGCGCTATAGAAAGCTTTACTGATTGTTTAGTTTGCTGAATAAATGGAAGATTACCTTGCATGAAGAAAGCATAAATATGTTTTGAAAACTGTGGCTGAAACAGGGTGGAATTCATAGCTGGAATACTTTCTTCCAAGAGTTGTGTTTCTAGAACATTCTACTAAGAGTATCTTCTGTGCTGGCAAGTGCTCACCAGTGAGAAATTTCATGAGACCATCCTATGTGCTCTGATTCCCTTCTAAGGGATGGGGAAAGGGCAGGAGAGATCCCACAGCATTTGGTTCTCGAATGAGTCAACCCTTGTAGACTGCCATGCGTCAATGTCATTGTATTTCATTAAAATCACAAAAAAATTGAAGAATCTTGGAATAGTTAGGGTTGGAGGGGACTTGTGGAGATCATCTAGTCCAACGCCCTGCCAAGGAAGGGTGAAAGATGAGAGGGCTCCTTGTCTAGCTCTGTCTCTTCCCACGTTTGTTTGCGAGGCTACTTTATCATGGCCTGGTAAATGATGGGCAGAGAGTGGCAGGACAAGGGGGAATGATTTTAAACTAAAAGAAGAGATTTGGGTTATGTGTTAGAAACTCTTTACTCAGAGGGTGGTGAGGCACAGGTTGTCCAGATAAGCTGTGGATGCCCCATCCCTGACAGTGTTGGAGGCCAGGCTGAACAGGGCTTGAAGCAACTTGGTCTGATTTGGTGGCATCTGTACATGTGGTGCGGAGGTCGGAACAAGAAGATCTTTGAGGTCCATTTCATTCTATGATACTATGACTGCTGGAAAATTTTCAGTCAGAACTCTAGGACCACTGGATTAGGGAGTGTTTTGGGTCATAAAATAACTTGCAGGGCACAGTTGACAGGGCACTGCCTGTACAGTTCCAATAAACATTGTTAAATCTCTAGAGATTGTAAGAAATTTGTAGTGTATGAAAATTAATTATTCCACAGGAAAACAACAACAAAAACAGAGAACTAGAAAAGAATATTATTCTGCCCAGATCTTTCAGAACCACTTGAGATACTTTTTTAACACAACTTTCCAAAGCCAGTCAATGTCTAGGTATATAGGCAGAATGGTACAGCAGTGCTGTTTCTTGTCTTGTAATTCCCGTAATATTCTACTCTTCTAAGCATTTCAGCTTCCTGCATTGGAATTTTTCTAATTTAATTAACTAATTAATGCTGGCACATGGCACATTCTCCTTCCCTGTCTGCAAAAATGCATCTTGCTAATCTAAATAGCAACCTAATCCAGTGGGTGTGAGTGCATTACATGTACATTAGTGCTAATGAACTGCTGACCAGCCTCAGCAAATACCTGGGAGTATTTGGCATTAGGCAGGGCCTGCCCAATGTACTGCTGTGAAATACACTGGGGCGCAAAACAAAAAGCACTTTTAGCTAAGTGTCAGGTTGCAGAAGTGCTGATATTGTTGCAGTTTTCTGTTTCCCAAGTGCTGAATTTTGAAACACCAACTCGGGAGAATTTGGGGATTATTTTTCTGCTTTGACACTTAAAGTCATGACCAAGCTAAATACCACAGTGGGGAGAGAGGAGGGTGTGGAAATGAAACCATGTTCATGGTTGCCTTTTAATGACTAGGCAGAATGGTTTGAATACTCTGCCATTAGGGGAAGAAAAAAGCCAACCCCCCCCAACCAAACCCAAAAAATTAAGGGAAATAATCAAATTCATTAGTATAAACCTAGTAAATTCTTACTGGCCTATGCCTTGCAAGAAAAATGTAGTGATTTTTATAGAGCTGGACATTGATCTGTTAAACTCTTTAATTCTGGAATCTTTTTTTCTTCCATTTCTGGGAGGCCCTGATAAACTGTACTTAATATGCTTTCCCTGCAAAGACCACAACAAAAGCCAGTGTGTGCACGTCAGTGTTAACACCTGAGCTGGCGAAAGAAACCCAGCTGCAAAATGACAGACTCAATTCAATTAGGTTCCTAAGAAAGTGACTCACTCCACAGATTAGTAATGAGATATAAAATCTTTCACCTTTAGGTCACCTGTTCATTCTAACTAACATTTACATTGATGACAATCTTTGCTTTCTCATTGCTGCTTCCTGACCTATGCTATTGATATTACTTCCCCCCTCCTCTCTTTGCTGAGGGATAATACCAGTTCTGGTTGTTTTCTTTCAGTCTTAGAGTCTGGCTGTCAAGCAAGCAGGTCTAACAGCATAGAAAAAGCACTTAAAGGTGATCACTGTATATCTCTGGCCTCATTCAGTTACCCAACAGTTAGATTTACGCAAATCACAAATCCTCTCCTCTTGTTAACACCTGGGAAAGACAAGCTGGCTGCTGAGAAGGGAATACCTTGCTGCCCTACGGCTGTTTTGCCTTCTGGCACCATTAAGTTGTGCAAAGCCAAGAGCAGGGAGGCTGCATTGTACCTACCCTGAGTTTAAACAAAGGGATGCTGGTTTGCAGAGCTGTCATTTTTGTCATGTGTCATAACTGTTAAATTTATACATGTTTGTAAGAGAAAAATAAATACAGTCCATTTCCAGTTACCTAACAGATATACTGTGCACTAGTTCCCAGCTGGCATATGTTGGCATAACTGTTGAAATGTGACTGCAGTTTCAAACTGCCTGAAAAGATCTTGGATGCTTATGCAAGGAATGTGATGTTGTACATTTTCATCAGCTAAAGCAATATACATCAATCATCCTTTGTTACTACTAGAAATGAAGAGGGTATTATAATCCAAGAAATTTCTCGCATAGATTTTAGAGAGTGCTTTTCTATGTTAATCACACCATTTCTCCAGGGCATACTTTTCGAGCCATCTCCTGAAATAATGAACATTCTTGTACCGAGTACTAAAAATACTGCACTTTAGGATATATAACCAAGCTGATGCCTCTGGCTTGCTGACTTCCTGAGCAGAGAGGGTAATACCCTATTGAAGCAAGACCACACTTGGGTCTTCCTCTGAGAGTTTCTGTGTCCATACAAAACCTTCTGCCCTGAGCTCGTTGCAAATCTGAAAATACACTGGGCAAATATCTGGGACCTGAATTCTCTTAGGCTGATCCCCATACACTTCTTGGGGATACAGCCTTCATGGCTGAGTGCTCTAAACAGGGTGCCTGCCTCCATATGCTCAACATAGATGAACTCTGTAGTCCCTTAGGAAAGAGTCCTACAGCAGAAACTTTTCCTGCAGCACAAAGAACTAGAAGAGAACCCCCCCAAAGATTTGGAAATATACACATGTGAGTGCAGAATGGGTGAAGACACCGTAAATCAGGTGTGACTTTGCAATAGCTCACAGTTCCACTGAGTTAAATGGGATGATCGGGGTCTGAGTGCTGATCGCTGGGGTCTTTGCTGTAAACATATTGACAAGCAAATGGGTCAGGGAAGGCAGGGAAATTTCTACAATCTCTTCTCTTGGTAACACAAGAATAGTGTTTCTGATGATTGGGCAAACCAGTTCTCAGTACTTTCACGTTCCAAGACTGTTCCATCTGGACAGCTGTTCTCCTCTACTGAACTTCCCACTGGACCTGTTAGCTTCATTTTGAGTTTTTGTTTGTCTGTTGTTTGGTCTCAGAGGAAGGGAGATGTACTTGGGAGGGTCATTTTTTCTTTGTGACAAGCAGTATGATGCACAAAAATGACTGTTCCAAGATGGAAACTTTTTCTGCTTTTCTGAAGTGCTTCACTCTGATGATCATTTTTCTTTAAAGGCCTCCTGAGATGGGTACTTTAAGGCATCAACATATGTTGGTACAGGTGATGTATTGTATTATCTTGTCTGATAATTACCTGTGATTCAAAAATTGGTGTGTTTAGCCTTAGGTGGTTAACTCTTCAGAGAGATGTGTAACAGCCTGCTAAAGGTAACGTGCAGAGGTGGGAGCTCTCATGGTGTGTGTGGGGCAAGCAGTGGAGCCAGCAGGTCTGGAGTAGGTCCTTGTGCTGTGCTAGGTATGGCTACAGTTAAACCCACTTCCAGGGCCCAGGGCAATGTACAAACTATGGGAATAATTAATAATAATCCTTCCTGCTTTTACTTCTAAATGAGAATTTGGGGTGGGTCCACCAAATACCTGCCGACAGAAACTTCAGGCACTTAACTCACATTAAGTACTTGACCTTCTATGGGGATTACTGGCTCCAGCTGTAGCTCTCACTAGCTCATTCTTGAGTGGTTCTGTGCTCAACAAAGGCTCCCTTGGTGGAAGGAATGTTCTCCAGGCATGATGCATGCTCAGGAGAATGATATAATAATTACATAAGGTTGTTTACTAATTTCTGGCATAATCACACAAACAGTGTAATACATTGCTGCTGTGTTTGTTTAAATCTATTGTGGTGTTTCTTTTACTCGCTAATCAGGAAACAATAGGAACTATGTGGTATCAGACCACTGAGATTCCTTATTAGCTGAATTAAATAGCATGTGTAGCTTTAGGGTTGGAACTGTAAAAAAAGCAAGGGCTTACAGGTAAACCTGAAGAAAACCCCTCAAGGCAGCAATGAGCACAGTGCAATAAGAGATTTTTCATACCATTGTAGGTATGTGTTCTCCTTGCATGTATTCCTTAGATGAATATATAGAGGGGCTGACTTTTACCTGTTTGGGAGAAAATGGCCTGAATTCTGGTCTTGCAGGAGTATAAACCCCAAGTACAAAAGAAGCAGAGGAACCACCAGGTGCTGTTCAGTAGGAGGCTGGGTTCAGCCCTGAGTGGTTTGATAGTTGGAGTGCTCACAGGTTCCCCATGGGAAGTGCTTTAAAAGAGCAGTCCCAACGTGATGCCCACACCATACCTGATGATCTCAGTGTGTCTGTGCCTCTGAGAGCCCCATGGATGCCAGCTGGCTTCAGCAGCTGGGCCTGGGGTATCCAGCTCTCCTTGCTGTGCTTGGCCCACGTTCAGGCTCCTGGGTGCCTTCATGGCAGAGCATTTGGGGTCAGCTTGAGGAAAGCGCTGCGGAGGTTTCATCCGCTTGATATCCCCACTGCGACAGATGGGATCGTTCATAGGTGCGTGAGAAGTCAAGGCATGTAAATGTGTCTGCAGGGCACGTGCAAGGCTGCTTTTGGGAATGCCAGCTGTGCTACCCTACAGCAGAGGTATTTGTGCATCACCTGGCTGTGTGTGTGATCCAAGGTGATGTCCACAACAAGTAAAAAGGATTAGAAACACGCAGATCTTCTTCTAAGTCTTGTTTTTCAGTCAATGGGACTGTGATACAGTAAATACAATCACTGAGATGCAAGAGAAAATTGCTGTGCATTCTTCTCTGTATCTGCCTGCCTTAATTTAGGCTGGATTCTGACTTCTGTTACCGTTCTACTGCTTTCTGTAAATTCTGAATAAATTCATTAACTCTGCCCATATTCCTATGTCACAAACAATAAATATCTTAAATTGGAGGCTGAAACTTTCAGACACACATAGCAACAAGAACATTTAGGAAGAGAACTGGTAGCTGTTTCTTGTAAGCTGTGGCTTGGCTTTAGTAGAAACTACTGGCCAAGAATTACCAAACTGTATGAAATTGGAAATATTAATTCCCTCTGTGGTAGCTTTGTGGGCTGATTTCCCTGGCTGTTCTGTACAGGCAGTGGGACTGTCTGATTATTACAGCAGAATCTTTGACCTTAAAAACTTAGGGGAAGTGCTGAGGGCATTTGTCTCTTGTTAAGGATAATAGGAGTTGAAAGCTTTTAGGACTCTTCAGGATTAGGTCCAAAACTTGTACATCTCAGTAGCAGCGCAGATGTGCCAACAAGCAGGGCTTGCTGGGGAGTGCAATTAATCTGAAACAAACTGTTTCCCTCCCCCTGTCCAGCCTCAGGTGTAATTTATTGGCTCTGCAATTTCATTTCCCAGCCTGGTTCAACAGACTATGGAAACATGGGTGTATTGCTAAAGACAGTTGTAGCAGATTTTTTTTTTTTTTCTTCCTTTGAGAAGTGACCCAAATATATTGGTAATATTTCTCTTTGGAGAGTTTAGATTTTTTGGCACAGAAAATTTATTCCTGGAACACAGCCTACTAGAAACACAAAGTTATTAGCTGTTGGGTTATTACAAAGTTAATGATGAAAGACGGTAACAGTTAAGTAGGATACTGAAATAAATATTTAAATCTTTTATTCTTTTTTCTAGCTATGCTGAAAGCAGCCTGACATTTCTAGTCAATCAAAAGGAAAACAAATAACCTCAGCTATGGAGAAAAAAAGACAGCTACAGAAAAGGGAATTTGGGAAAAGGCTTTCTCTGGACAGCAGTCTTGTGGTAAGAATGAATATTTACTGCATTTACTGAATATATCTTGTCATTAAAAAATAGCTTTTAAGAGACAATACTCACAGTTATGTATATTTTAGAAGTTTTTCTCTCCATCACAATATCACAGCATTTTGTGGTTATTCAGATTCTCCAGCAAAAAAGTCCTGGAGGAATTTTACAACATCCTAGGTAAAACTTTTCATCATATAGAAACGTGTCCTTGAATTCACTGAATTTCATAAGGGAGGAATCCAGACAATTAGAACATATTTGTTATTAAAATACTACTCAGCTTCTGTGGGATCATCCTGTGTTGCTTCATACTTAATAGCTCAGGTCCTCTGTCAGAAATGTTGATCAGGATATCAGCAAAAATGTGTTCACCATAGTGAATCTATAAACTACTCTAATATCTACTGAAAGAGAAGCATAAATGCCACATACTGTAAAACAATTGCTTTTGCTGCACCTAGGGTTTACATTCGTTGGAGATTGTATTCTAGATTTATTTTTAGTTAATATTTTCAAAGGATGACTGAGACAAACAAGGGATTTTTTAGCGCTGTATTATAGATACCTGACCAGAAGATGCTCATGGATTGTGGAAGAGTTGTGTAGGGATAGGAGTGTCAAGTATTTAGCATAACAGTCTGCAAATACTGAAACAGGCAAAGCTGAGAGATCCAAGGAAAGCTGTGCCATCTCTTTGACGCTCATAGAGGTGTAGTGACTGTGAGACCCCAAAGCCCTTTTGCCTGCAATGCCACACCTGTGCTAACCCCATTACTCAAATTTTACACAACCATGTAGTTTACTTCATCTTATGCTAGAATTGTGATCTAGGCTTTTTTTTTTCCCCAAAGTATGAAGCCCACTGGCATGCTAGTAACAGTGAATGTGGACTCAGCCAGTTTCAGTCTATCCACTGATGCTCTTCAATCACCTGCTGTGCTCTTTATTGGGGTCAGCAGAGCAGTCCCACCTTCCCAGGTTTCCACCCTTTCAAGGACTCTGCTCTTCTCCCTTAGGCCTTAGCCACAAGACACATCTCAGGTTATGTCAACTTGCCAGTGAAAAAATGCTCAGAGAATATTTTAAAAGGGGTCTGTCCTTTTCTTGGCAACATTTCTTATGCTGATGAATTACATCCCTCTGTTTTGAAAAAATATAATTAATTGGAAAGAAATAAATGTAGTGACAAACAATGAATTCTCTCCCAGACTCTTAGCTGCTCAGGATCCTAAGGAAGAGCTGTTTAAGCTGCTCCTGTTCAGGCTGTGCAGCTCAGGGCTCTGATAGTGAGACGTGACTGTTTTCAGGTTGTTCAGCCTGTAACAAAACCTGCTCTCTCAGCTTGCACGCACACAGCAGGTCAAGTTGTGCTCCCAACACTTTAAAACTCTGTCTAGCTTGTGGGCAGAGAAGGAAGGTTGGGTATGAACTCACAACTTTATGTAATACACCTGGAGACAGACAAAATCTGAAAGGTTTTGTAGGCTCAGAAGTAGGTTTAGTCCCAAGGCCTAAACCTCTGTTATTAGTTCTAGGCATACACAGCCCCAAAACAGACTCCAGCATAAATCCTGCATCTAAAAAGTACTGCTGTGATCCAAACAATTGACCACAGACTGTCAATATTTATCAGGAGAAAAGAATACTGGTAGAAACTGGGTACTGAAAGCTGAGGGAAATGCTAGCAGTTGTGAATTTTGCATAAAGAGATTGCTTAGTATTGGCAAATTAGTTCTATTTTCCCCTAAATGTTGTCACTGATGTAATGGACTAGATTTAGTCTTTACTAAAGGTATTAAGATAGAAACTTTGATTTCTCTGAGGTGACTGTGAAGTGTTGTGTGGATGGAAGCAAAGAGCCAGATATTTCTGGCTTCCAGTCCCACCTAGCAGAAATTTGGGTTTGATTTATAGCCGAGGCAGGGCACTATGTGTGATTCTTACCCTTCGCTATGAGTAAGGGGAGAGTACAGAGAGAGAGATTTGCCAGTGACATAGGAAATACTGTGTATGACACCATCCAAAGTGCTTTGTGCTATAATCAGTGCTATGTGCATATTGGAACACCCATAAGGGCTAATTTGGAGGAGAAACAGAAACTGTGGCTGTATGGGATGGTGAAACACTCTCCCCGCTCTTCAGCAAGGTGTGAGTAAGGTGGGAGATTGCACACAGCTGAAATCAGTCTTCAAGCACTGGCTTGAGGTCAGTGAACTTGTACCAACATGTGGCAGCTGAAGTTCTGTGGCTGATTAACCCATATTGCTGTGAAAGTGTTGAGGGAAAGAAATATTGCAATACTTCAAAACTTTGTACGTATAAATCCATCATGCTGTCATCACCCACTTGTAAAGCAATATCTTCTGCTACAGGTGGCCTTTGCAGGTATGGTGCACTGTCAAGTTTCAGTGCACACATCCATTTGCTGTACTGGGGTGCTGCAGGTCTGGATCTCTGAAGCTTTCCATTGAGTACAATATGTGTAGCTAGATCAGAGAGTGCCACCCATGCCTTTAATTAGTAACTTTTGAGTACCTTTTTGTCTACTCCCAGCTATTATTTCATAACAAATTAGCCGAGACATTCTGAGATTCAAGTGTTTTCAGCAGCCTGGTAGTAAGTCACATGGATGCCTTGTGACTCCATTAAATTGAACCAGGAAAGGCAAAGCCCTTTGTATTTTCCTTGTTGCCCCAAATTCCTGTTCTAGCATACCTCCTCTTAATTGTTGCTTTCATATATGTCTATCATCTTTACCCTTGTATCATCAAATTCTGCTTGAGCATCGTGCTTTAGTCCAGTGCCCTGCTTGTCTAAGTTCTTGGCTCTCGTTCCTCTCCCTTCCCAAAGGTTTTGTGTTTAACCTCTCAGGCATTCAGGATTGGACACTCTGCTTGGGAAATCTGGCCTTGATTCTCTCAAATCCAGCTTCTCCTTGTTTGGTGGAGAGTTTGAGCACTATCATATCTCAGAAAGAATTTGGGTGTTTAAAGAAAATATGTTTGTACTTTTGCACTCTGGACCCTGAGATACAAATAGGCGTTTCTGATAACATTCCTTATCCTGCCTGGCTCTGCTGCTTTTCCCATCTGCATCAGATTATAATCTTCTGGAATGTTTTTTCCATGATTTGATGTACAAGTATTTCATAGTGATGTTTAAAAAAACCCAAAAAAGTTCTCTTCCTTCCTCATCTCTTAGACTCTGAATATAGAAGCTATGAAGGTATTTGAGTGAGAAAGGGAAAGGGGTGTTTCTGAAAAAAAAGATATGACTTTTCTCTCCTTAGAATATGGATCTGGGCCTTCAAAATATGATCATAAATTTCATGAGTGTTTTGTATTCAGGCAAACAGCGAGTTTCAGGCTTCAGATGAGAAAGGTCCATGTTAGGGAGAAATTCCACAGCTATTAAAATGCTCTTCCTTACGTCACAGGCACAATAACTACTTTTGGATCACTCAGATAAAGAAGAGTTCAAGTTTATTTCCTGTACTACTCTACCCTTCTCAGGTCAAATCTTGGGGAAATAAGCTTTACAAGGAGGGCAAATTATTATTTTTTTTAATTAAAAAATATAGGTGCACAAATATGTTTATAAATTGTTGTTCGTAGGGCATAGTTTTTTAGTGAGTGATGATTAATACTTTACTGAAGGGTATTAGTTTGGAGCTACGGAATTTAACAAGCTCCAGAATCCTACTGCTGTTAAGAAAATCCAGAGGAACTCCTATTACTGCTGCCCAGGTCAAAGGGACATCTTGCTGTTAGCTTCAATTGAATTAGATCTCTATCAGCTTTTAGTCATTATATCACAGGTGGTATTCCAGAAAACTCCAGTACAGCCAATGGCTGGTACTTCTCTGTGGGTTTCCAATACTGGCAACATTCTGAAGATTTGTTGTACACCCACTCATCTACATTTCCAGGCAAAGTAGGTAAGCCTGCAGTAACATTGGTGTTTTAGAGCTCTGTATTTGGGTGAAAGAGCTAGAAAATATTAACTTCATAACAATTCTCACAGGTGGGAGTCCTATGACATCAGTTATAGAAAATAATATTTTTGTAATTTATGCCTTGTATTTAAAAACCAAAAGAGGATATACCTTTTACAGTTCCAATATAGTTTTATACTGCCTTGTTGTCTCATCTGTTGAACAAGTGAAGCTACTACATTTTGAGTTTATAAAGTTTTCTTCTGCAAATTGATTCCAATTAAAATACCACTACTCTGAAAATCAAATGGGTTTGAGGCAGAAGAACTAAATATTAAATCTTTTTGTTTTAAATAAGAGATTGGCATTTGTCATGCTTTTATTACATTAGTAAGGGTATTTTATTCTATATATGGTTATAAGATGATACGATAGACAACAATTGAAGATCAAGGTAGAACTTTGTCTTCTGATTTGATGTGCAAGAGGTCAAGACCAAAGTAATTGCTGTTATTGCCACAGTACTTTTGTTTAGCATGAAAACAAACTCCAAATTTCATCATATTGAAGGAGTGAATTTATTTGGAATATGTTGCATAGCTGTGACATGACACCCACATCAAATTTTCTGTTAAAAGAGACAGATCTTTCTGAAGAATGTTTTGTGTGTCTTAAATCCTTTAAGTTTGGTTAAATAGAACAGCTTTACAAAGTGTAAGAGTGTGAATATTTCATGGGTATGATTCTTTTCATGAATAAATTTTTTCCTGTTGAAACTTGCATTCAAGCACAACTAGTTGAAAAATAACTAGTGAGAGAAACACACTAAAAAACAGGAAGGAAAGGGATTTTTGTGTCCTTTATTCATTTCAGGTTGGAATATACAAAGAAAACTAATATGGAAATTCAATGTAAAATAAAAAAAGGTACTTTGATAGAATTTAGGCATATATTTTTTAATATGGGTAAAAATTAAGACACATGAGAAGATTTCTTTGTTAATATTTGCAATTGATTATTTGGTATGTGAGGGAGGTATTAAAAAGCCTCATGAAAGGATTGATTGTATTTCACATTTTCCCTGCAAAAGTTCTTAAACAAAAAGAAAAATGGAAAAACTCCCAAACCATAAATAGACCCAAAGCCAAGCTTTTAAGTAATTTGTGTGGGATGAAGGGAGTGTTAGAACATATCACTGCCACCAGGGCTGCGTTGGCTACTCTATTCATTGGGGTGTTCTTTGAAAATAATAAAAGCCCTATCCTTTGCCTGATCCAAACTGTCCAGTTGCCTCCCAGGCCCTTTTGATCAGGAAAAAGTCAATGTTTCAAGCTGTGCTCATTATTTATGTGGATAATTCCCAGCCTGACTACACACGTGGTTTGCCCTTACAGCTGTGGTGGCATTTAGCTGGGGAGATTTGAGAACAGAATATCTTTTTGAAGCAGCCTGCATTTATCAAAGCAGAAGGTTTTGTTTTATTTAAAATGAGGTTTTTGCTTCTGAAAGCAAGTTGTGGTAAAGTGCTTCGCTGGTGGCTGGTGAACTGTGCCCTGCTGCTTTCATTCTGGTCACACAGCTCCTGTGGGGCTCTGTAGGATGGGGCTTTAATGGCACCACTTTGTTGTAATAAGGGTAGAGTGTAATGTAATGAATTGCTCTGGGGCGTGGGAGGAATACCTTCATCTGCCTGCAGCTGGATTGGTGGCATGGGCAAAAACAGAGTTCAGTTGGAGACTGCTGAGAAGTGTGCATGGGTTATCTGGGGCTGGGAGCCAGGATTCCAGGGGTTAAGTCTGACATCTGTCACCTCTAATCAATTCATAACTTGGTTTAATAAATTTCTAATTCAGTTTTCTTGTTAACAAAATTCTGATTCAGTTTTCTTGTCAATAAATTGGGTGTTACAGTAATTTCCTACCTCATAAGTATTCTGGGAGTGGTCAGTTATTAGTGTGAGTCTGTGGCTTGCTTTCATATCTTCAGATGAAAGGTGTCAGAGAACATGACATTGTAGCAGAGCTGAGAAGAGTGCTGCAGCAGCAATGCAGGAGGGGGGACCCTTCATGTCTGGGAATTAAATTCTGGGAATAGCCCTGACTATTTTTTTTCCTAGTTGACTGTGACATTCACAGTGTGTCTGACATCTGTGTGCAACAAAACATAATCCAGCATTTTGAAGTGAAAGGCGGCATTAAAAATATTGCCCTGTCAGATATTAGCTTATGTTCTAACTCTTGTAGCCTGAATATTTTTTTTCCCACCTAAAAGCTGCTGCCAAATTCCTTTGGAGTCTGCAAGTACTTTCAGTCCTCTCATCGCTTGGATTTTGATTTGTGTGCTAATTTATAATTCAGAATTTTGTTTAACTGGGTTACACCATCACAGAAAAGCCCATGCCAAGGTTTTAATCTGGCCCTGCAAAAGTACAGTTCAGCATTGGAAAATGCTCCCAGAATGTGAGCCTCAAACGAACAGGTTTTTGGTGTTTTTCAGAGGCAAGACAAAGCATGGCTAAAATCCAGTACACCCAGGGAGAGAGTATGTCAAAGAGAACAGTTTACTAAAGGTGGCAAGTGTGGAATTTCAAGTAGAAGACAGAATACAGGGAAGAGCAGCAGTGAAGCACAGGTTGTGTTGCTAACTGCACAGGTGAAAGTTTGCACATTCATGAGGAAAACCGTAAGATATGGAATTGTTATAAGGGTTCAGTAAACAGAATTCTAAGACAAATTTGTTCATAGCATCATAGAAAGGTTTGGGTTGGAAGGGATCATAAAAATCATCTTGTTTTAAACCCTCTGCATCTTCCTCATGGCAAGGTTAGTATCACAAAGTTCTGCAAATCTGTCAGTTAGGACATTCCACAGACTGGGCAGGTGAAGTGCTATCAACTGTTTGCATAACAGGCAGTCCTGGAATCTGACTGGAACTTGGTAGAAAAAGAAAATCCCAGTGGGGTCTGAGTGTGTAAAAGCATCTAAACAAGAAGGACAGATTCTCATGTGCATACCCAGGGCCTTTAACACCTGGACTATGAGGAAACTGAGCTATCTATAAATGTAGTCCCAAGAGCACAGACTACTTTGCATTTGCATTTTTAATAAAGTGAAAATTGAGACAACAGCTCTGGTGTGTTAGGCAGAAGAAGAGAGACATCCAAATGGGTCAGTTTACAGCAGAAACTGCTGTGAGGTGAAAAGAGAAACCACTGATATTAGACAGCAGCATTTAGGCTTGATATTAGCATACCAGTAATACTAATAACAGGGGGAAGAAAATGTGATCTGCATGGAGTTAAGGACATCACTCACCAACACAGTAGTACATCTAAGGTACTAGGAGTAGAATCTACATCAGCTTGGGGAAAGAGCAAAACTACACTGAGAGAGATGATGGCACTTCTGTGTAGCAGTGGTGGAGATTTGGAGTGCTTTTGCAGAGGAGGGATTTGAAAATGAAGAAGAGTGTAAAGCACTGGACATCCTGACAGCAGCAGGTTACTGTAAGTCTCATTTATAAACTCCGGAGCAGCCTGGCAAACCTTACAACATAATCAAGAAACACAGGGGCTGTGAGTTCAAAAGCACTTGGTGCATGCAGGGAATTACGTTAGAAATAAATGCCGGGTCTAACGTGAAGAGGTGATTCTGTTAGGTACCAGTGCCACAGAAAGAACTGAAATCTGTTCCTGGGGTGATACAGTGACCAATTGCTTTGACTAAAGCTTGCACCAAGAGAAACCAGTGATCCTTTTCAGGAGCTGGGGAGGTGGATAAACAGTGAGCAGTGGAGAGATGCTTGAAGAGAGAATAGAAATAAAAAGCTCACAGACCTGAAAACAAATAGTTCATGGAACGTGTTGTTCCTGAGCAACACTCTGAATAATATTCCTACTGGAATATGCCTCAATGGTTTATTGATCAAAAGCATTGACTCTAACAGGCAGGAGTGCTCTCTGAGAGAGGAACTGTTTACCATTTGTTGCTGCACATCAAAAGTTACATCAATAGGTGTGTGGGGTGACATGGTGACAGCTGAAACAGTACCCACATCCCCAGAGATCATGCTCTGACAAACTGCTGGCTTTTGCTTTCTCATGTCTCTGGCGCGTAAACTTAAAGTGACAAACGCAAGGATTGAAGGTTTAAATAGAAGCTTTAAAAGAAATTTATGCAGCTGATGTAGCCTTGTTCATTGTCACAGAACCAGATGCAAAAAGTGAAGGAAAAGTAAATACAGAGAACAGAAAAGATGGTTTTACTTAGGCCTGCAAAATAGCTGACAGATGGACTGGGAAAAAACAGAGGGTAATCATATTCTGTTGCCTTCTAAAGAAGCTGGAAAATTGGCCTATGTTGCTACAGAATCTCAGTAATTTCACTGTCAGACTTTTGACATTAAAATATTAAGTTTTTAACAGCTTCTAATAAGTTTTAATGACACTGATTTAGCTGCAGAGGAGGAGCTAAAAATGAAAATGAAGGAAAAAGCAAGAGATAAATGCAGGAATTTTGAGAGTTACTCAGGAAGAAAAGTTCAGCCTGGTACAATAGCAAATTTGGGTGTTACAAAAAGAAAGGATGTTAAGTATTCAAGCTGATAAACTCCAGAAACTGAACTTTGTGAGTTTTATGGTAATGTAGTTGCAGATGTCAGGGCTTGGAAGAAAAAAGTTGTTTTATCTTGATGGAGGGGAGGCTCTGCTGAGTCTTGGCTTTCTTCTTTGAGACATATTAAGGAGAAATCTTGCTGTGGAATTGTTTGATAGTAGATTGTTATTTTGGATGGAACGCCATGCCTTGATTTGGAGGAGTGTGTTGATTTGCAGAGTGCACGCCAGGCTCTGCTCCCCAGGGTTTTTGGGAGGAGCTGGCAGGTGCCTCCCTCTGGTCCAGAGCCAGCTCAGCAGCCTGAAGAACAGGGCTGCAGGCAGGGAACGGGAGCTCCAGGGCTGCGATGGGCTCCTGGCCGCCATCTCAGGCTGCTCGCTCCCTTTGCCCTGCCCCGCCAGTTACGGAGTGGAGCTGTGACAGATGTCAGTGCAGCCCCAGAAGAGGGGAGGTCATGGAGAGCTTTGGATTTAAGGGGAGTGTGCACACATGCTGGGTGTGTGCCACACGATTGCGTGCCTCGTGTGTCGCGAAGGCCGCGTATCATCGGCCTAGCCGGGGATAAGCAGCTACCAAGGGAAATGGATATTCTGGAGACCCTTATCTGGCTCTGCTAAGCTACCAAATGCAGCAGTGTAATTGGACACTTTGCCTGCCCAGATGTTAAGAGCAGAAGGCTGCCTGTAACAAGAGATCTGAAGAGATTGGGGTTAACTAAATAGGGATTTTATTGACAAACCTTTTAAAATGCTTCATGCCTTCGGCAATTAAACATAACACATATCCTGAGAGGCACAAGTCTCCTCTGTGTCTCCCAGTTGCCTGATTCAAGTGGAATACAATCCTAGGGAGATGAGATAGGAAAAATTATGCCCTGTGCTGTTTTCTAGTGTTGACATAATTCCCTACCCTGCAAGACCAAGATTGAGTAGTGAATCTACCTCTTGCTAGGTCAGTCATGGCATCCGCTCAAATGTCCTATTTTGAATATTGTTGCATCCATAGAAGAATCTAAATTTCTTTTCACGGTCTTGTGTGCATACAAAGGGAATAAAATAAATATTTGCAAGAAGGTATGTAGGGATTTTGAGGTTGTTTTCCTTTACAAATAGGTATGGTCAACTTTCACTCATGTTCTTGAATTTTGCTAATTTTGTCCACTTACAGTGAATGTGAGATAAGCTCAAATCAAAATTACTGCTCTGAACTGTTTGTAAACCAGTATTTCCAGCCTGTGTTAAAAGTTTTGAGATTTTTATATTCTACATAAATATGGGTATATACTTTCATTTTGTTCTATTATATATACACTTTTGCTCATTTAATTCTATAGTTATGATAGATGATGCGCACTAAAACCGATGATGTACAATGTTTTGCTTCGCAAGTTTACAATTTTGATTTTTAGATAAAGCGTGCCTTACTGAAAATTCCAGTTAAAGCAGTATGTGTTTTGCCTTTTTGGAATAAGTGTTTGCTCATTAAAAACCAAGCTGCCAAAAACTGGTTAAATTTTCCATATGGAAAATGTTCTGCTTCATGCTGTCAAGAGAGCCACGCAACACTCTCCAGTGTAAATGTGCCTTTTGCTCGGGACCCCTGGAGGCAGGGATATTTGAGGGTAGGTACCCCGATTCCAGACGTCTTTCTGTTCCAGGGTGTCTGTAGGTGCTTGTCGAGCTCTAATTGCTGGGAATGGCTCTGCTGGCAGCTCGTTCCTGCCTCTCTCCTGCACCTCTGAGCCTGCCTGTGTGCTTTGGCTTTCAGGGCCTTGTGTGACCCAGATAGGAAATGAGCTGGGATCATTGCAAGGCATTTAAAATAATTGGGTATCAACAGCTGGCTTTATGGGAAGCTAACAGTGTAAATCCAGAGAGTTTTTATGATTTCAATGGGTATTTTTCCTAGCGTATAAAGTGGATCCAAGTAATTTTGGCTGGGAAACAGTTTCCCAACTTATTTCTATAATGATACCTTAGAGTTTTTCATTATAGTGAAAATCTCTAGTAGGTCTGAAGGGAAAAATTACCTCCACTGTTTCCAGACACCCAATATGTTTTCTCTGTGCTCGAATTTATGAGTTTTGGCAAAGATAACTCACAATATGATCGTGTTTCAGGGTAGTGGTTTCTTGCACTGAATCCCAAACAAAAGTGTAACTGTTCAGAAGGCTCCAATGTGTCTTTGGTGATATGAAAACACAGGACATTGCTCTCCAAAATCTTGCTAGTCTGTTTTTGTCTTAGTGTATTATTTACTATGCAGTGTATTGAAAGAGTTTTATGAAGTACAATTTAATTCTCAAGTTCTTTCAAAGTATTTACAGCATAAATTGCGGTCCTTGTCAAAACCAGCAAGATTTGACTGTTGATGACAATTATTTTGTTTCTACTGCTTTGTAAGTAGATTCAAATATACCTGTTCATTAAAGACCTTTTCTGGAAAATAAGTGCTTGAATCAAATGACTGAGAGGTGTAATGCAGAAGTCCTCTCAGACTGGGACACTAGATTGGGACAGAACAGGTATTTCCATCCAAACAAAAAGCTTCTGATTCACAGGAAGAAAGTGTGTGTCTGTGGGCATTAGAGTCATGTAATTTGTCCCCAGAAATGAAAAATGTTCTGTTGTCCTAAAGGAAATCTGGTATTTTTTAAGAATTGCATTGTCATTGCCCTTTAAAGTTATAATTGTTCTTGTGGAAACTTCAGTCTCCTCTGGAGTAGTCTATAGAAAATTCCTGAATAGTTTTACTAAAGATGTTAAAGATGCTGTTTTTACCTTTAGCAAGTCTGTCTATTGCCTTTCTCCACTAAGAAGAAGCTTCAGTGGCACTGATTAGAGAGATATCTCAGACAGGAAAGTGCACATTCCACATATGTTACGGTGATAGAATCTGACATTACAAGTACTTGCATCTTATCTCAGTCACGTGTGGAACTCAATGGATTTGTTTTGATGTGCATTTGGATGACACAAGGATCAAACTAATGTCCTCCATTTATTCTGTAGGTATTCTCATTCAAACATTTTTTAAATTATCAACTAGCATGTCCTACCTGTTGCTCCTGCTGTTACTGAGGGTTGGACAGGAGATTTCTCTCATGTTGTCTTTGTAGATTGGATCATCTTATGATACTGAATCATGCTGGTTGTCACTGGCAAAGCAGCAGGTTTCTCCTAACCCTCTTCCCTGTGTGGTTCTGTTTGATGGGATTCTTATATACTTTCCAACCACCTTGGAATCTCAGTTTCATCTGTGACTTCAAGCTTTCCTTTGAGCACCATATCAACTACATTGTCAAGGCTTTCTTTTTAATTTTTTTTAATCTGTGTAGGAATCCAGGAAAAGCTCAGGTCTTGCTGTTTCAGCAAGACACAGAGGGTCTGATTTATATCTGGATAAACAGCACAGGTTGAATTATTGCAGTAGCTGGTTCACAGCCTCCCAGATTGGCTGCTACATGGTGTTCTTAAGTTTCTGCGAAATTCACTCTGTGCTAAAGGACATTCAGTTAAACGTGTCTGAAATCAGCACACCACACCTGTAAGAGGAAGTGAATTATGTTGGAATGTGGCATTATTTAAACCTAAAATGTTTTAGCTATGTTTCCCTCCCTATATGCCCATATCCTGGACTATCCCAGTGTCTGTCTGACGTATGAATGGATTTAATGAATGTAACATCTCACTGCAGAATTTAGCTCACAATCCTCTCTCATTGTCCTTGAGGGACTTGGATGCTGCTGGTGTCATGTTGCTGCTTCCCTCTGGAGCAGAAAATCTGGTTCCTTTCAGAATCAGTCCTAAGTGACCTGGGAATTTCCTTTGAGAGTGGTTATGAGTTTCAAAGTAATTAAGTTTTTAATTTTTTTTTCATTCACTGGTTTTATGGTTATAATATTTTGATTTATAATTGCTTAGTTCTGCTGCTTGTTAATTGGCTAATGATAGATGTATTACTTTGGGCATTCCACTTTGGGTGCTTTGTTTACAGGAATGTTGGAGATCTTGACTCATGGGTTCCATTAAGTTGTTCAGCATCAGTGTGGGCAGCATGGATTGTCCCCCTGTACTTGGCACTGGTGGGGCTGCACTTCAAATCCTTTGGTCACTTTTGGGCCCCTGGCTAAAAGAAAGATAATGAGGTCTTGGGGTGTGTGTGGGGTAGGGCAATGGAGCAGGTGAAGTCTAAAGCACAAGTCCCCAAAATGATTATAAAGCACTGGAACAGGCTGCCCAGGGAAGTGATGGGGTCACCTTTCTTGCCTGGAGGTATTTAAAGGACAAGCAGAAGTGGCATCTGGGGATGTGGTGGACTTGACAGTGCTGGGTGGACAGCTGGACTTGATGACTTTAGAAGTGTTTTCCAACCTAAAGGATTCTTTTACATAACATATATGTATAAAATCCCTTTTAGGGTGACCTAGGGACATCAGAAGCAACTGTGAGATCACAAGCAACTTGAACCAATCATTGTTTATTTGGAGAGCAGGTTAAGTGTTATGGTGGGTTGAGACATGCAGAAGGAGGGAAGGGTCATAAAGTTTAATGCTAACCAGCACGCATTCTCTCTTGCTAATCTACATGTTACAGAAGAATTTTTCTGTCAGCCTCCTTTTAAAAATTAAGCTTTCAACTTGAAGCTTCAATGTAAAGGAGAGACAAAGCCTGATTTCACCCCCATATGCTTCAGTAAATCAAGCATAATTTTAAGGAAGTCAGTGAACCAAGCTCTTATGTGATATAAATTGGCACTGATGATAATCAAGCTATTTCAGTTTATACTAAGTCAGTATCAGCTGTAATTAAGAGCTGAACAGTCAAGTAGGTGTGACTAAAATCAGGTCAACAGACAAGAAACCTGAAGTGATTCCTTTTGCTAAAGCTGTGTAAGGACAGCTTTGAGGCATTTTCATGAAGGGTGATGTTTGTACAGATTGCTGGCCTGAGTGAAGGCAGGAGCCTGTGAAATTTCTCCTTTTTGTGAGTAGAAATCTCATCAGTATACTCTTTTCTCTGGTTTTCATGGATCTCCATCAGAGGAAGGAGTGTCAATAGCTTAAGCATAGAAGCCTTTTCTGTGTTTTGAACAGATTGCTTGGTTTGTATAGCAACTTCAGAATCCAAATGCTCAGTTTAAGTATCCTTCCAATCATCCTAGGGATTCAGTCTGGGTTCAAATATCTCAGCCTGTAGGTATTGCAAGTCCTCTCCCGTGTCAGTCAACTGAAAGCATGAATATTTTCATGCCTTGGCTACACCGTTCTCATAAAACTTAAAGTATCTTAGCTAAACATCCTCTGATGTATGAGTTAAGAGGATGAGTATTACACAAGATAGATATAAAATGTGTTACATTTGTTTCCTTGAGGGAAAACTTACAAAGAGTGATAATTAATAATTACCCATTTTCAATTTCCTTATTAACTGTAATAATTGGACTAAAACTGAGGAGATTCCCTATAGTTTATTGGAGGAAAGCACTTATATTAGTGGTGTTAGGTAAAATCTGCTAAATTGCTCTCTGATGTTTGTCTGCATTGGAAGGACATGCACCTTGTTGGATGGTGCTCTTTTTCTTGACAAAGCCATGTTCATGTTCAGTTTGCCAGTAAGGCCTTTTTGAACTCCTGAAGGGGAAAGGAGGGAGATCTGTAGTGCTCTCACTTCCCCCAGACATCTACCCTGCAACAGTTTCCCTTGTCCTGAGAGCTCACAGGATGGAGCTGGGAGCTAAACAGATGTGATGCTTTCATAAAGTATCACATGTTCTGCATTGAAGAGGGAAGCCTATTCCAAGGCTCAGAGGAATTATACTCTGTTTGTCTTTTAAAGTTCATTTCAACAAGGATGAAAAGTAAAGGAATAATGCAACAATGCAATGGTGAACTTGGACCAGCTGTCTTGAATTGAAGTCAAGGCACTGGTGTTCCTTGGTTGCCCAGTTGGTGTTAAATTTTCCAGTGTGCACACAGGATGCGTCAGAGCCATGTGGCGAGGAAGGCAATTAGTTGTGCAGAGGAGATAAGCCATGAGCTCATGCCTGCTCTGTAGAGAATCACACAGAATCACTGGGTTGTAAGAGGCCTCCAAGACCATCAAGTCCAACCCTAACCTCAACTAAACCATGGCACCAAGTGCCACATCCAGTCTTTCTATAAACACATCCAGGGATGGTGACTCCACCACCTCCCTGGGCAGACCATTCCAATACTTTATTACCCTTTGTGTAATAAACATTTTCCTAATATCCAGCCTATATTTCCCTTGGTGCAGCTTAAGACTGCATCCTCTCGTTCTGTTAGTTGCTGCCTATACTTAGGGAAGAGCAAAGTATTTCAATGTGCTTCATTTCCACCTGCAGTGCTCCTCCAACCTGCTAATTTCTGTGTGCTCAGTCTGAAGATTTCCTTAAGAACCAGACCGATTTACAGGCAGCCTGGATTTTACACATTGCATCGGAGAGAGAGTTTGCACAGATTGAAAGAACAAAGCACGAGGCAGTGCTGGATCCACTGAGCACAAACATGCCTCAGTGAATAGCACTCCCTAAGCTTATTTAGCACCATACACAGCAAAATGTGCTAAACAAAGAACAAATTGCTGCTCTAAAGAGCTTCCAGCCATAAGAACCTGAATCCATATGATACAGTGAATAATCTGTGCCAGATAAGCCTTCTAGCTGAAATGTTCAGGAGAAGTTCTTAATTGGAAGGAGCAGGGGGATATAAGTGGGAGTTATGTGTATATCATTAGCAAGAGAACAAATGTCTCCAGCTTTAACTAATGTTGACTACAATAAATTAAAATAAGAAGGAACAAACTGACACTTGATTTGAAGGCTGAGATGAGTGTTAATTTGAATTTTCTTGATGTACCTGGCTTGTTTCATAGTTTAGGGATTAGTTAATTGGACTCTTTGTGCTTTTTTTATTTCAAGAAATGTGAGGTTATTAAAAATTACAATAAAAAAAATCCCAAACAAAAATTCCAAATCCCTTTCAAATCAGATACTGTTAGAATTTGATATTGTGTGACTTTGAATGGAGTTTGGCTCACCCTACCAAATATCCCCAGCTCAGCCTCAGCTTTTTTATTTTTTATTCAAGCATTGCTTTCAGCTCTTCCTTCAAAAACATGATGCTGCTGATGGTAGCTGTGATGCCTCTGAGGTGAAGATCTTTTCGAGGGTGACTTACTGTCATGGAAGTTCAGCTTTTCAAAACTGCAGAGTGGATGGGGGAGAGGATTTGCGCACCCACAACTTACATGGTGGTGGTCATCTAAAGAATGCGTATACTGTTCTCATTTACTGATGCTCAGCTTTGATGGGAGGGAGAGTTATGGAAGGATCCAAGGTAGGGAAAATATATTAAAATTTGAGCCCAAAGCCTTGACTCTACCGTGGTCGGTGTAGCATTATATTATAGCATATTATCGTGATTTGTTGAGACATATCGAGAGCCTGTATGACAGTGCTGCTTAGGCACCTGTTGAAACCAGTTCTAAGGAATGCCAGAGAAATGATAAGATGAATTATACTCAGTGAAAGTACAAGGATAGACCATTCAGAGTTTGCTTTTTCATATTCCAGTCAGGTAAGAAATCTCATTTTCTGGTGGGAAATAGAATTAACTTCTCTAAGACCTCTTGAAATCTTTTGGTCGTTTAAAGTTTGTATTGTCTCTTCCCTGATTTAGTGCTCTCTCATGCTGAAGTTCTTCTCCTGCTGTGGGGAAGAAAATACAGTATTTAGGGAGAGACTTTAGATTGACTCTTAACTCTTTACGTTTGGGTAATTTGCAGGTTGAAATGCTGCCATGCGTAGTAGCCATTTGTTATCTCAGGCTTTTTCCTAGTCTTACCTTTTCAACAGAACACATATTGTAATCATGGATGATTGTGGGTATAAATCTCATGGCTGCTTTTTCCATAAGTAATCTGAGCAACTAGAATGTAAATAATGTCAAAAATGTGACCTTTGTCCCTAATCTTGCCCTTTTGAAAAAGCATTTTGAGGGATGTTTTTAAATGGAACACTTCTGTATCCTACAGCATCATCAAATTTACAGTTCAGTCCATGCTTCCATAAGATTTTAAAGCAATAACATTGGCAGTTCAAGCAAGCAGAGTTATTCAGTTCTGTGCAGATCCTGAGACTCAATGAAATTATCATGTCAGGAAGATTCAAGCTTTGCTTTAGTCAAAGGAAAATATTGACAGAAAACAAATAAAATCCAATTTTTCTAGTGAGCACAACCATTTTATCTCATGCATTCAAGCAATCTTCTTGGATGTGACAATGTGAGTTGAGAACGTTGCTTTATCAAATACCATTCCAGCTGTAGAGTCCCATATCCTGCAATTGAAAACACCTTTAATGTTCTGGTTTCTTGCAGTTTTCTATGATGCCCACTGTAGGAAATATTTCTGAGGTAAACAAGCAATAAACCTGTCACTGCATGAATTCTGTTTGTTCAAAGAGACTATGACTGTCCTTGCTGCAAAAGCTGTACTTTCAGCTTTGCAAAAGATGGAACTGCAAGAAGAGAAATTGCACTCATGTACTAAACCTGAGTTTTTTCACAAGTGTTTGCAATGAGTACAGCATATTTTTTCTCTAATACTAGAATAAATAAGTAAATGAGCACAGCTTGAAATTTGGAAGCTTTTCCTATTTAATTTATTTAATGTATTTATTTAGCATATCAATGTATTACAGCTGAAACTATGGAATGCTTGATGGAAATTAGTATTTGGATTCAACATGCCATGCTTGATGGAAATTAGTATTTGGATTAAACATGCCTATAGTTAAACCAGAGTTGATAAGCTTAAGCCATGTTGTCAATAAGAGCCATAGGAGGGCAAAATGGTAAAATTATGTCTAAATCCATCTAGTAGAGATAATGACACTTATTTGCCAGTAATTCCGCTACAGTTTGGGGAGAGAAGATATATTTCAAATTGTGCCTATTTCTAAAGAGTAGTTTACAAAATATAAATTAAGCAGGGATTATCTGGAGAATGAGCTTAATTCTAAGGTGCACAGATGGGCTGGGACTGGAGTTTTGTGACACAAACTATTTTGCAAGCAGAAGAAGCCACAGAAGTGACACATTGTCATGGGCACCACTAAACAAAGCAGGCACTTACACTGCTCCTCACCTGGCATGCTTGGTAAGAGTTTAGGTGTGTAACATTTTCATTTGATCCACCAGCATGGGCTTAACAGCTTCATGTGGGAAAGCAATCAGGAAAAGAAAACAAAGCATCCAGCATCTGTGTGGGGCCTTTCAGGCAGTAAACAAATGGCTAATAAACCATTGACCCAAACCAATTGCTGCCAAATGGGCACACACAGGGGCATCAGCACAGCACAGGATGGAGAGAGGAAAGTCACCTTTTATCAAGCTGCAGCATTTACACACATATAAAGAAGGAGGTAACTGCAGTATTTAAATATCATTAAGTTACAATTTTATGGAGGAGTACAAGCCTTTGAGTTACGTGGGAGGCACATTTGATATGGTGGAATGTATCATTTGGTCAAATTAGGATGCCTGGGGCATGACCAGTTATCATCAAGGCCTCTCTGAAAAGAAGTGAAATTAGGTTTTCTCAGGAATTCTCTGGAAGAGTAGGATGTCAAAGGAACCACCAGCGCTATCACAGGAGTGACTCCCATAGTGCAGGAGGATGTTGAATACCCTAAGCCATGGTATTTGGAGGGTTTTGATGGGCAGAAAAGGAGAGGGTGAGAGCTGTGGGATTGCCTTGATTTCTTGTGGATATCCTCACTGTAGCTTTGGGATACACTAGGTGTTTTGGGAATGGACTCCTCTGCTGGTCCTGTAGCCAGCAAATGTCCCCAGCCTGGCCACAGTGAAGTGACTCAGAAGAAGCCCCCCACGCAGGAATTAAGAGAGCTCTGCAAGAGAGGGCTCATAATTGGGGTAGCATCTGTTGCAATGGGCTACTGTTCATTTGCTTGAAATGCAGACAAATTGCAGCTTGTGGTGAACCTTCTCATATGATAAATTGGCCCCTGTTCTGGATAGTTTGGTACTGACACTTGTTAAGTATTTTCCTGAAGGAAGGAGGTAATGCTGTGGGTTTTACTGTGATTTCTCTACTGCAAATTTGATACTATTACTTTTTTCTTGTTTTTTATCCTGCTCATTCAGCGTTCTTGAATTCCTGTGAAATAAGGGTAAAAGCAATCTTAGATGCAAGTTTATACATTGTTTTTCCAGTATTTGAGATACAAAAGCCATATTAAATGTGTTTTCAGACTGTTTTCTTCAATTTTCAGTCCCTTACCTGCTCATGTTTCTAGGCAATGTAGAACTGTAGAGAGGCAGTAAGAAAAGGCAGCGTGGGCTTGTACCCCCAGCAGTGTTTTGATCCTTTGCTCTTTCTGTAACTGTGAATAACACAGTTTACTTTTGTTGATGACAAACTGGCATCATGGATAACCCTGGAAAACAGACAGGTGCTGAGTCTGGCCTTAGAACTCTGATGAACACTCTTCTTTATACAGCATTTTCTATTTGATCTGGCAACAGCATTAAATTCAAAGGGAACTGTCAGGCAACCTTCTTGCATATTCTATCAGTCCCAAATTCCCAAACAATGTCAGGAATTAAAGTAATTCAGAATATAAAACTGAATTCATAGGGCAGCTGGCCTTTGTCTCTGCACAAGGCTAACCCAGATTTCACATTACTAAGCTGAGATGCTTCAAGTCATATTAGAGATTTCTAACATCTTTAGTCAGACCTTGCATCTCTATCAAGGATGTTTATTTGAATGCGGCCATCTGTGAATTGCTGACAGACTTTCTGAGCTCACAGCATATGCTTGTGCAAACAAATACAAAACAGAGCGGAGAAAAGGGAGTTTTGGAAGCCTGATGGTGAAAGAGATTGCCTCATCTCTCAGTGAAGGCTCCAGGACTGGGCTGCACTGTGGACTTCGGTTTAAGCAAATCTGCTGTATAGCTGTTCATAGCTCAGGGCTTTAGGGCAATGGCCCTGTGCGTGTAGATACAGCCTGGGAGAGTTGATAAATAAGGGAAAGGGCTTGTAAGCAAATTCTACCCATTTTTAAGTATGGACAGGATAGAGTTAACCTAGCTTTTACTGTTGGGAATGGAGCAGTCAGTAGATATCCGCCTTTCAACCTTACAACTAGTCTCAAGTGCTGCTTCAGCAGGCAGAATCAAGCATCCCTTATTAGTTCTCTTCTCTGACTGGATTACTGAATGGAATTCTGTGGCCTTCGTTATTCAGGAGGTCAGACTTGAAGATAATGGTGGTCTTGCTGCCTATGAAATCTAGTACTTCTGCAGTTCTAGAGGGTTAAGGATCAGGAACTGGATTTTGGTGTCATGCTCTGGCATTATCTCTCCCTGTTATTCAGCTCTGTAATGCTGTGAAGCCACACTATTACTTGTGTGATTCCCAGAGGGGAAAGCGATTTGCAGCATTTTATTATTCTTTGCAAGCCAACAGTCAGAGAAAGCAAGATCTGGCATAACTTTTCAAAGATGATGGGCGAAATGGAAGTGAAAAAGTGAAACTGGTAATTGGTGGCTGCATTCAGTCATAGCTGTGTTTTTAGTGCGGCTAATTCTGTGTCTCATTTTCAGCCTGATGGTTTATACCTTTCCTGAAGTGTTTTGCAGTGCTGTAAGAGGGCTCTGGAGGACAGGCTATCATTATGGTGTGTCACTTCTATTTTCTGGGTAGAAGTGACTACCAATAGTTCGACAAATTTCATCCTCCCCAGTGGAAGGACTGTGTGCAGAATAGCTGGAAGCAGCATGAAGGAAAAGTAGCGAGGGAAGCAGCAGGAAGGGAAGCAGGGCAATTCAGGGAAGATCCCAGGCAGAATTGTTTCACCATCTGGTGCAGCAGCCAATTGCCTTGAGCTGCTCTCCTTTCCATGACTTTTGGGATGGAGGGAAGAGCTGCTGTACTTTTAATAGAAATGTACCAGCTTTAAAATTACTTTGCCCTTTTGGCCAGAGGAATATGCAGTACTGAAAACACTACTTTAAAACCAAGAATTTCTAAAAAAAAAAAGTGTGAGTAGTATGAATGAGAGGACCGTTTCAAAGAACAAAGATGCTTTTATATTTATTTTGGGTTAAGCTTGTTGGTAGAAAATCTATCTGTTCCTGTTCTCTCTGGTCTAGTACATCAGGCCGTGACTTGTCTTGTCTGCTTGTATTAATAGCGTTGCTTTATGATAAATGTTTTAACACAGCATGGCTCAGATGAGTTTCCTCATGCCTTCAGTGCAGGACTGTCACAATGAAACCTTAAAGAATGTGCATCTTTTAATCCACCACTCCATCAGCACTGTGCTGATCCTCCAGCCATTTTTAGAGCTATTTGTGTTATCTTTGCCATGTATTGCTTTTGCTTTTTGAATCCCAATGGAATTTTAAAACTGATCTATCAAAGACCAAGGTGATCTGGTATGAATAAAAGAAAAGAAATAGGAAGAAGAAAAGTGGAATATTTGAAACCTGTCAAATTGTTGTATCATTTACTCACATTGGGGCCAAAACTGGAGGAGAGTTTGATTTTTAATTATGGATTTTCCAGGACAGAGAAGTATTCCAAAGAAGAGCTGGGAAACTCTTTCTGAGAACTGTTCCAACCAGTGCAGACCACATGATAAGTCTAAGAACAATGTCTTTATCATTTTGTATCCAGTAGAATAAGAGAATATAATTCTCTAACTCTCTCCTAAGATAAAAAATACCAGATTACTTTTCTTGCTAAAATGTATCACATTTTTTATTCGTAAAGGTCTCTGGCATTTTCCAGTTCAGCACAGGAAAATTCTGAAATGGGTGTTGAGACATTTCTTGCCAAACTGTTTACAGTATTTACATCCCCAGTGGGATATCTTGGATTGTGCCATTGACACGTCATGGGTTGCCTTTCCCTAGAAGTGGAATAAATTGTGGAACATCTCCTGAAATGGGAAGTTCTTCAAAGAGGACTTATAGGGCATGAGTGGGGCGAGCACAGAAACAAAGCTAAGAGCTTGTTCTAGGTAGAACTTCCATATCCCAGGAATAGTAATACTTAACCCACTGGGATTTGTGAAGCGTATTCAAATGAAATTGCAATGTATGAATATTGTGCTAAATTTCTATTAGCTCTTTTGAAATTATATGTTTTTTATCATATAAAGTCTGCTAAAATTGTTCCTGATCTCCTGCCTGCCTGTTTAATTTTAACCAATGTTGACAGCGAGAGCTGGTAGAAGCATTCTGAATTAAAACTAAAAATCTGTGCAGAAAAAAACCAAACTATTTTTGTAAAATAATCAATTCATTTTGCTGAATGCATGCCGTTTGCAACACACTCTAAGTCCTGTTAAACAAAGATAACAATATAATAGATCTTCACAACATCCAGACACCTGAGGCAGGCATTTCTCCATAAAATTCAGGGAGTAGACTGTCCTCTCATATTCTGTCTCCTTCACTTTCTGTATGCACACACAGACATATAATTATAAATGACACACCATTTTTTGAGGCCAGAATTTGGTTCTGAGTTAGGTACAGTGTGTTTGTGGAACTAATAGCTATAATATTTCTTTTGAAATGTTATAGTCTGTCTCCTGTTTCTATTTTGTTTGCCCTCTAGGTAAGCAAAAACCATTTATGGTGAGCTGATATCAAGTGAGACATGACTGTAGTGATTGTATAAGTTAAGAAAACTGAAAGTTGAAGTTATTTTTTTTAGATTACCCTCTGCTCAGCAGTCAGTGCATGTACTGTTGAAAAAAGAAGAAATCACTCTGCAAAAGGAGAGGCATATATTGGTATAAGGTCTTGTAAGCACACAAAGCATGTATGAAGGTGGCAAAGGACTTAATTTTACAGGCAAATATAGTAGTTTTGTCACAAAAACCTTAACATTGTATCATTTGAAGAGATACCATCACTCAAAAATCTTGTCTGTTGGACTGATAATGCTCCAATAATAATATCTAAGGGTGAAATGAAAATCAAATGAAAGTGTGTGTAGAGTCACTCCACAGATCTGTTCCTTTGTGTGTTAGAAATGTGATTCTCCACATACTGAGGAAAATACACATCAGTGTCACTTCTAGTGCCCTTTATGCACTGTGTGTTACAGTGTGTAATAAAAGGTCTCAGAACTGACAGAATAGAAAATTCTCTTGTGTTTTTCGTCTTTGTGCTCTTCCCGCTTTTAGATGCAAGAGTAGAAGAGATACATGATAAGAGAAAGGGAAACCTAGGTTTCTTTGGGAGTGTATGGCTTCAGCTGTCATTGTCCTGTGTTATTGTCCCCATCTGTGTTTGGGTGTGCTACCTTTTGAATTTGTGCAGGCTAGAAGAGCGAGTCAAGAGCTGCTGGGACTCAGAAAACCCATTTTGGCATTAAGTAATTGTGTTTTCTCAAGTGGAATTCAGCTCCCAAGTGGAGGGGATGCCAGGCACTCAGAGATATTGTTCCCTGCATCCTCCTCTCCCCCAACTGTGTTTCCTTCAGATATCTGTGGAACTTATCCACATAGCTGGGAGAGAGAGAGGAACAAAGCACAAAGAGTGATGAAAAGTTCTTACTGTGGCCCTTGCAGGGTGTGTGGAATCATGTGCTGTCCAATTTATTTACCAGATCTTTAAAAGCTAATTCAGCATTACTTAGGTCACTCCCTATTTGTGCTGGAGAAGTCTACGTTTGCATTTGATGTATTTGAAAGATGTAAATCCATTGAATGCAGCAGAGTCTAATTGCAAGAGATGTTTTTTAAATCAAACTTAAAAAACAGTCTAATATATTTTTTTTCTTCTTTATGATGACCTTCCTCCCTGAAAGTCCTTTTGTGTCCAATAATTTGTAACTCCTGTGAAGATAGAATGTCCATTTCCTGGGAACAGAAGGCATTGGTTTAGCAGAAGAACACAGGCTGCCATCAGAGGCTGTGCAGCTGACAGCCTGATGCCAGGCCAATAGCCTGGGAGGTTAAATCTGGACTGGACACTTCAAGGCCAAGTCTTGTTCCTGCTCGTGTGTGCTGTGCCCATGCTGTGGTATTGACACGCTGCTGCTCTCTGTGCTGAGCAGTCCTCTCAGGGATGCATGGGCTAGAGGCGGGAGTCGTGATGTTGGCTTGTTCCTTGACTGTTAAATTCAGTCCCACCAAAAACACCACAGGAGCCCTTGTATTAGGTTGAAGGCTTTCCACTGAGGTCTGTCAGAACTTTCCAATTTCTTCTCTGTAGCTAAATATACCACAGCGGGATCCCTCGAAGAAAAGGGAATGAATTTTGCAAAGATACTGTGTGTTAGGGGGAAGATGTCCTTGGGACCTGACCTCACACTCCACATTCACCTTCACCATCCAAATGATCCAAAGTAATTCCTCTCTTTTAAACTCAGCTTGTTTTAGGTCTTATTTTGTCCCCCATTCTATTGAAAGATTCTGCATTTCAGAACCAAACTGTGTCAGGGGATGCCACTCCTGGTTTTGGCCCATGTTCCTCCCTCAAGTTCCTTTCCCTGTCTCTGCAGAAGGCAGCAGCGCTGTGGCCCCTTGTGTATCAGATACAAACTTTATCATTTTTGTTGTCTGGTACAGAATGGAAAGAAGTAACGTGAAATACAGCAAACCTACCTCTTTCTGCTTCACTAGGAAATATTTTGGAAAAAGCTTGTAATAAGGAGTAATGATTTGGTTGGAAAGATGCTTTTGACTTGTAATTTTAAAAAATCTCAAATTAACATCCATGTGAGAAACCTTTTTTAAAAAATAATTTATTTTCTGCTCTGGATACAGATCTTGAGACCACTGTTCTATTATAACTTCATCTTTGTTTGGGAGATGTCAAGCAGTTGATGATATCTTTAAATCTATGTTGCCTAATTTTCTTTTTGATAAGAAGGTAAAACGTGTTTTCCAAACAAATTTTTGTCTCTTAGATTTTATTTCAATCAAACCTACAATTCCATAATTTTATCAAATGAATGCAAACAATCTGCTAGTTACTCTCCTTCCTGTGGGGTTGTTTCGTACAAAATATTATTTGTATTCAAATGTAGCTTCTGGTGTATCATTTTTACAAAGGATTAAACTTACTCTTGAATTAATAAGCCTTGGACTGTGAGAACATACATTTAAAGATACAATTCTGTAGAAACCTTCTACTTTAAAAGATAATTCTCACAAAGCTTCCCTGTAATAATGGATGATATGCGGGTTTTGTGGCATTATCCCACATGTAGAAAATGCAACGCCTAAGGCCCTGCTTTCATCACCTCTCTTAAGGTCACACAGACCAGGGAACACAAACTGTGTCTTCCCCAGCCCACAGGCCTCTAAAGCTCCCTTCCCCCAAATTACTCAGTGGAACTTCAACATTTAATAGTATTTTTATACTTTTGCTCTTTGAAGGTTTCTTCCTCTGGAGCAAGAGTTTCTGTTTCCTTGAGTTGCTGGTTAAGCCTCACCTGCTCAGCCTCCTAAAGGTGGATTTGGCTTGCAGGCTGGAAACCAAGGGGATCTTCATGGCTTGGGAGGCTGTAGAAGAGTTCTGTGCTCAGATTTAGCGACATTGGGCATAGCTCCTTCCTGCTCTCTGGGAGGACAGGTTCTGTACAGAATTCCTTGAGACCCCCATGCAACCCATCACAGCTGCAGCGTTGCACAGACATGGACAGTAACTGCGGTTCTGACTTGAAAAAAGGCTGTCAAAAAACGTTTGTAAACTGCATTATTTTCAGAGGCAGAGAAACGGACTTCAGTGAGGAGTCTGGAGCTGAGCCATAGACTTCACCCTCCTGTGGCTTTCACTGAACTCCCACCGAGGTTCTCATCACCTTCTCATGTTTCTGCTGCCTGTGTGAGAGGGAAAATATTGTTATAGAATAATGTGCTGTAATTCTTAAAGGAGGAACTTTGCTTTAGGACAGGATGTGAGATAATCAATAGTTCTAATACACAGACTTCCAGATGATATACAGAGTTTCTGGAGCTGTGTTTGTAAAAAAGCAAAGGACTTGTGTGAGGAACCTGTTGGTTTAGGAACTGTATGTTAAAAGGGTAGAATGCAGAAAAGCTGCAAACTCTTGTCCTCTATTCCATTGTACATGAATTTCAGGGGTTTACCTACTTACTTAAAAGAAAGGCAACAGTAATTTTAATTTATAGCCCAAATGGGAGAATGTTGTAAATTAGGCAAGGTTTGATGTATGAAGAAAAATATTTCATTCAATTGGTGCTATGAAAAACAGATAGCTTTTAGGGAGGAGGTTTTATAGGAGCCTACCTCTAAAAAGAATACAAAATTGGAAAGCTTATAATATCTTTTCAGCTGAAGTGACTGCTGGTCAGAATGAGTCAAGCAATGGCCAGGATTTCACAGACCCATGACAGATGTAATTTCTGGGTCAATTTGTAATTAAAAAAAAAAAAAAATCATCAAACTGGAAATGTGTATTTGTTTTGTTTATTTTCTGTAAGGGGGAAAACCTCCAAATGCTGAGGAGCTGTTCATCATCTCTTACTAACCTGCCAATACAATAGTTGCAGGAGATGGGATTTGTTTCTGGTGAACTGTTTATTCATTGCAGGGACAGTAGCTGCAATTTTCCATGGTTTATCCCTTCTAAACCCTCTTCTGCTGGCAATGTTGGGATCTATTCTTCACTCTAGCTTAGCAGTTCTTATTTCACTTTAATAAGATCTTTTAATCTACCCTTTACTCTTCTTGTTTAAAACCATATTCAATAATTTCTTTGTGAATAGATTCAAAGCAGGAAAGCAGATGATTTCTGAGCAACTTGAAGTATTGATTTAGCAAATTCCTGACACAGCCACAGCTTGAGCCAGTAGCCATTGCTTGAAAGCAAGAAACACTCGCACCAGTTGAGAGAGTTTGTTGAGCCTGATATCTTTGAAGTCATGGCAGTGTATTTTAGAAATGTTGCCCAACAACTTATAAGCTTGAAAGTCCATTTTTGCAAATGGACTCTACAGGAAAGAAAAAAATTGAATATTTTAATGATCCTTGCTGTGGTATAAAATAATTGTGGGTTTACTTGTGAAGAACATCACAGCAATGTTTGTCCAAATGTATAAATTATCAACTCTTGGCAGATAATTATTGAAAAAAAAAGTAATTGGCTAATAAAATTTTTATGGTTCTAGGGACTCTTCAAAATTTGTGAGCATATCAAATGTTGTTAATTATCTCTTGAACCCCTGGGACCTCAGCTGCTCTCATGTCTGCAGGAATAGACTTCTAAATCTGACCGCTCAGAACCAGGAAAACATATTATTCTTCAGCCTTTCACCCCAGCTTCAGATCAGTGTTTCCTAAATGTTTTTGTGTTATGGTTTAAAAAAATAATAAATAAGATTGATAATATAATTCTTGGACTCAATGCAGGCTCTTCCTCCCTTTAGTCATTAGGAAAATATTTTCTCTGACTGATCGTGTTGTAAAACGTGTTATTTCAAACCACAGATATTGACAATTATTATAAATCAAGCTGAACAGACATAATTAAAACTTAATTTTAAGTTTGTCAAGGTCTTTGGAAGTGTACCCTACAGGCCATCTGTGTCTAGCTTGTGGCTTGTTTCCAGCTGACTTCAGGCCAAAAGTTGACATTATTGTTGAACCCCTTCTCAAAAACAATTCCCAGGCACTTCAGATGGTGAGTGCCTGTTAAGCTGATTGAAAATTCAATGGAGTTTCCACAATTTTTCATTAAATATGTGTTGTGGGAAGAAATGGTTCTAAGAACTGAGATACTTTTAGCTAATATTGCTGCCTAATTGCTTCTGATCTCCTCTCCAGCGCTGACAAATTCAGTGCCTGGCCATCATGCACCTTTGACAGCCCCACTGAGAAGGATGAAACATCAAAAGGACAATATGACTCTCTAGGGGTTTTTCACATGTGCATCAGCTTGGTGGTCATGTGGAAAGAAAGTGAGTCTGGATTTGAGGGCAGGCTTGCATTCTTGAATTTGCCATGAACTCATGCTAAGTCAGTGCAGCTTTTACACTTTGTTCCTGAACAATGATGTACAAAGCGTCAAAAGCTCTCAAAATGCATGTGGGAATGTACGTGAATGCCAAAAATCTAGGAGGTGAAAGCAGTTTCTCTAGGCTCTTCTCCTACAAACTTTTATCTGTATTTCACTTTTTATCTATTGTGTCTTTTCTCATAGCCGTCAGCAGCCTGTTTGCAGTATACAGTAAAGCATCTGTTTCACCCTGCAAATTCAAGGCTTCACTGACTCCAGTGCAGCTGTACAGATATTCTGAGCAGGACTGGCACTAGGTCAAAAATATCCAAAGTGATTCATTGTAAGATAAAACCTGAGCTGATACAGCCTCAAGCCAGTATAGGTAGATTCCTAGGTAGTTGCCACAGTAATTTATGTGTGAAAATGTAAAAAAAACCCCCAACCCCTTGCCTGTTTTCAGCTACGTCTTTACTCTTGGCAAGCTCGAGTGCTGATATAAATTTTCAGTATGAGTTTGCTTAGCAACTCTTGCAAGATAGAAGTAAATTGGCATTGTTGTTCTTTCTATTAGTATAGGTGCAATCTGACAGTTCTGTTAAAAGAAATTCTGCAAGCAGAACAGGGAGGAAACTCCTAATGTCAATGCTCATGGCCAACAATGTCTAGCAAGTCATATCTTAATTTTTTTTTTTAACTTTCCTTATGGTTATATTATAACTGTTTATGACACACAGTCATAAAGCCAGGGATTACCGATGAGTTAATAATTCTAATGCCCCTTCTGTGATTTTGGTGGATAAAAAGCCACCAGCCTCAGAAACCAAAACCAAATCCCCAAAATCCTTAGAATATCTGTCTTTTTGATTTCGAATGTCTGAAAGCATCCAAGAGATCATTGGATGTAATTAATGCTCAGCTATATTTCATAAATGTACTTTAATTTTTTAAATTATGATTGTCTTAGGGGCTGGTGATTAGATAAGTGTTCAATATGTTCAATATTTTCACATGGGAACTAAGTACTACTGTTCACAAATGAAACATTATAGTTACTATAGATAGTTTAATGAAAATGTCAGCTCAGTTTTCAGTAGCACTCAGGAAAGAAAATTGAATTTAGGAATTATTGGAGATGAAATTGAGACTAGAACTGTCTGAAAGTGTTCTGTGAAAGTACGACAATATGCTTGCCATCCTCTTAACATTTTCACTTTATCAGCTTCTGCTGGCCAGTTTCAGAGCCCTTGATCTGACTTAGTTTGGCTGTTCTTTCCTCTTCTGATACTTGAAACTCAGACTGTGCTTTGTCACAAATCACATTGCTCTAAGGTGGTTTTATCATAGGGTGAAAGATTTTCTCTGATTCTTTTTTCTTGATCTATTTAAAAAAAAAAAAAAGAGTGCTGAACGCAAGGAGGAAAGGGGATAGCTCTTCTTGAAAACTTATTCCTAAGTAACCTATAGCAATTCTGGAAGTGAAAAGCAGCTATTGACTGAGAAGATAATTGTACTCTGTGGTCAGCCTGATGGAAGCCAATGAAACTTTTCCAGTGTGTAATGTTTGGCCATTGCTTGGATGTCTGCAGGTGCATAAACTTGTAGAATGCTTTTCAGTTACTAACAGATAGATTTATATGCTGTTTAAATGAATTTATGCACATTTTGGAGGCAGCAAATCTATTATTTAACTGGAAATCATCTTGTAGTGATGAGCAGACTTTACACTTTGCATTTAGATGCAAGTGCAACATGAAAGATGCTCTAAAGCAACTGCTGAATTGGTTCCTTACACCTTGACTGTCCTTCTGCCCTCAGTCACAATCTGTAGGGCAGAATGTTTTTGGTAGGATGGGGTCAAACAAATTACCCTTAGAAGATTAGACTTTAATTATTTTGATTGAAGATGAAGATTAACTCTACCGTAACTCCAATTGTGTTTATTAATTGTGATAAAATATCATGTGGGATTAGGAACCAGTGGCTGCTTCTGGTTCCGAATGAAAAATAATGACTGGAGTACATATTTGAAGATTGATTTCATTAATAAAATCTGTCCCCAGTTTAACATTAATGCTTCAGGAAAGCGAAATTGGTGTGGCACAATATTACTTATCCTGCATTGATAACTGTGTTTGTAACCTGAGAACTTTGTCAGCAGAATTGGTAACTTGTAATTACATTGGCATGGCAATTGGAGTGTTTGTGTCAGATGATTAGAATTGATGAACCCTGGTTAATGAAAAGCCCTAAAGGTTAGTCAGTTGTATTTATATAATTGAAGACAATCTCAATTAACTGATAACAGTATTTTTATTTTTAAATTTTATTTTGTTACTCAGTTAAAAGTGAAGTTTCACTTTTTCCATTCAGTGAAGAGGTTTATTTAGGTGGGATCAGTGAATTAGTGAATTTGACAGTGTTTTCCACTTCCTCAGTCATCCACTATAGAAAGTTTATGTCTTTGCTTATGCCCTGCATCACACAGTGACCACCCCTGGACTTCTCTGGCTTGATGAAATTGTAAATAAAGGAAGGATATGGCTTCATAAGAAGAATCACAAACACCATATTAGCACAGCAGCTAAGCTGGCTGCCACAGCATGCGGGTGTTTGAGGCATTTTGTTAACTGCTGCTGCAGGAACAACAGACATGGAGACAGTAATTTTAGCAATTAGGATGGTCTGTATGTGAAGTGATTCGTAATATGCTTGTTTGTATCTCATCAAAGCAGATACTGGCTGTTATTATCTATGAATGCTAAACACAGTGATTAATTACACTGATGTACAAGAAAACAAGATAACTTGCATTTTCGTGATAAGAAAATGCTGATTCCCTTTGTCACTATAATAAATGGTTCTGTCTTAATTTGCTTGCCTGTTTAGATGTATGGAGATAATACTAATTACTTTATAATTAGCTATGTGTACAAATGAATATAGCCCAACAAATGCATACATTTCAAAGAATTGCGTTTCAGTCTGCAGGGAGCAGGAATTTGGAGCTATTAATCTGGATTCATAGTGAAAGAATAGAGAAACTAATACTTTTCCTATGGTGAAGAGATTCCTGGCATATAATCTAAGCCTCTAAATACTGGAAAAATTAGAGACAGAAAAAATATAAGCCACCTCCTGTCTTTCATTAAGCCGTTTAGAAGTGTTAAGCTTTAATCACTTTAACTACAGGGAGCTGAATCTGACATGGAGAGTCCAATAATACCAGATACTTGTGCCAGGCTGGCAGAAGGCCTCTCCAAGGACCATTTGGGAAATCTGGGCCCTTCAGGCTTTTATGGACCTGCACTTTCACAACCAAATTGCCAGTGACTGAGGGAGTTCATGCTGCCTTTGTACGAGGTTGTGCAAATTCTGCAGAACTGTCTGGGATGTGTGTGGAGGTAAATTACTTGGATGGGGAAAACAACTGACATCTCTCTACTAAAGAGATTGTAGGCCTGGTTAAATTTTAACTCAAGGAAGCGTTATTTTATGTTCCATTTCCCCAGTGGCACCTCTCAGACTGACTGTTGAGCCGTTGGCAGCCCTTGCCATGCAGCGGGAGAGGAGCAGCCCGGGCTGTGCCCACCAGGGTGCCGCACAAAGCCTGCCCCACACAGAAGGAGCCTTTTTGCAGCTGCAGTTTTGCATACTCCTTAACCGTGTAATCTTTAATTTTATCCACCCTCTCCTTCCTTGAACAGGAATATGTACTCGAGCTGGTCTTTTGAAAGGAATGTGGTTAATGCTATTCTCATGCATAACTGTGTATGTCCATGGGAAGCACTTTCATTTATATTCTTGTGGCCAGATATGACTTGGATCATTTTTTACCAGCACATTGTCTGTAGAGGCCAATGTTCCTCAGCAAAGTGGACACTTCAGGATTTCATTGTCTCTTGGAAGGCGACTGTCTCTGCATGCACATCAGTTTGAAATGTATCTGAATCAATGCTGATCTTAATAGGCGCTAAAACCTCAGTTTTAGTTTTATAACCATGAAACTGAGGGGAACAATAAAGCACCACAAGCTGCAAACAGGCTATTTTGGAATGCGTGTGATGTGAGCATGTTCTGCAGACTATGTAATGCCTCTAGTGAAGAAAAAATGTTTTTTCAAAATATTTGTTTTAAAAGAGAGAGAAAAATATGCAAATGAAGTCTATTAGAGAGATGACTAGCTACTGAATGCATGCTATCCATTTCTATAAAATATATGTATGGATTTACCATAATATACTTGCATTTGCAATAAAAAATAGAGTAGCCTGAAAGATGACTGAAAATAGAATATGATTAGGGGAGTTAAACCCTGACTTTTAGATGCACTAAAAAAATGTAGTGTATGCTCATTTATGTGCAAATGTAATGGAAAAAGGCTGTAGGTAAAGTGGCGAAAGCCTAAACAAAATAAACGCTTAATTTTCTTTTATTGTACTTTGTGACTATTAATAATATTACGGTACTAAGGCAGAAACATTAAACTAAGCAGGGGACCAATAAATGTTCCTAGACTGTGCAGTGCTGTTGATATTAGTGGCTAATAGCTCCAGAGTTCACATAAAATGCAGATTGAAGTACAAAGAAGATGTTCAGTGAAGTCAGCAGTGGCAGTGAACTGTTTACAGGTGAAACTAATAACCAGAGGGCAGGCACAGCAGGGCTTTTTCTGCTAAAGATATCGGACAGGAACTTTTGGAAGCACTTAATTGGTCTGTCTCTGTCCTCAGGGAAGAGATTTGATAATCCAAATTTATTTCTCATCAAAACTATTCACTGAAAGCATTAATTATTATGTGCCACGTTTCCATTTATAAATATAATGAAAAATGCAAGGACCGTAGGGTATGCTGAAATAAAAAATGTCGACATTGATTTAAGAACATCATGCTGAAATTATGAAAGATGATTTGATACCACACTGTTGGGTGCATGAATGAGAAACTGGATTTGGAGTTAATGAACCATAATTAAGTTCACTCACTGTGACACACAGAAGAATGTAAGACTCGGCAGTAGTCACACTGTGCTTTGTTTTGCCTTGCAAATCCGGACACAAACTGTTTCCCACATCTTTATCTGAGAGATCACAAAGAAAATACTGACTGCAGAGGAAATAAATAGCTGTATATTTAATTGAAGAAAGGAGATCTCCTTCTCTCCTGTGCCCTGCATGCTGAATGGCAGGGGGCAATAAAAGTACAAAACTGACAGTGTTAGACAATATTCATCTTAAGAGTGATGCATTTTACCAGTGTCAGTAGAAGAACTAAAACAAGAATGAGGGCCTAATTATATTAATGGGAATAAGATCATTCAAGCCACAAAGAAAAAAAAAAAAGTTGAGGAAATACTTTTTTCTGGGGTGTTTTTATTCAAAACAGTATAAAATGTTTTTCATTATTATTTTATTGTACAATATATTCTGCATTTATAGGAAAATTTGAGAGAGTATAGTTCATCTGACTTTGATCAGCTTATATATTTATCTCATTTTCCCCCCCTTGATTTGATTTATGATTGGAATAATATGATATGTTACCAGAGTCATTAAATATCTTGTTTATGTGCACATTTCACAGTAGATAATCACTGATTATGCTATCTCTCCAGTTGTCTGTTTCTTCAAGACAAGGAATATAGTTGGGGGGATGGGACAACAAACTATAACTAAAACAAGAGTGAGACAAACAAAATAAATTGTAGTGATTATTTGTGGTTCTGCCCAGTTCTGCCATGAGCTGCTCTGCTGAGTTTCTCAGTGCAAGAAGGGAGCAGAAGCTCAGGCAGGGGATATCTTCAGGGAACAAAGAGCCAGGGTGCAATTATCCTCTTAAGTATATCTTCATACATGTTTGTCTAGGAAGAATAAGGAAGACTGCTGCTAGTATTTGGTGTATTTTTATTTCAAGAGATAATTAATATGGCTTGACTCAAAACTAGAAATGGAAAGAAATCTTTTACTAAATAAATTGGTTATGTTTTAAGATACTGAAAGATTCCAGGCTGCTTCTTTCTGCTGTGGCATTGAAACTCAGGGTAAAAATGCAAGGCTTGCATCCAGAAGAACTCAGAATGAACTTCCAGCACTCTGAGAGTCTCCCTTCCAACAGGAGCCATCTCACTGAAAGTCCTGAGGATCTGCTGTGGAGGCTGAGCCGTCAAGCAAACTCTCAGCATGCATGATGGTGGGCACCTAGTAGTGAAATGCGAGAACTTGATTGGAACAGCTTCCCCTAAGCTGGTCAGAGCCTGTAATGGAGGTCAACTCGACTTTTCTTCAGTTATCAATTACTGTAGAATCACAGAGTATGTTAAGCAGGTTAGATGTAACCGCTGCTATTTTAAGTCTGTTGAAGGGAGAGACTCAACTGTCTGCTCACTTGTTGTCCCTCACTTTGTGGTCTTGCATTACCTCATCTTTCTCTCAATGCATTTTAGGAAATTTATCTCAAGCCTCTTGTGAAGAGCTGACTTGGCCTTCTGACCCACCATTAGTGTAAAGCTCAAATCACCACTCTGCTTGAAGAGGGGTCAAAGACATTCTTACTATTTCCCAGGTCTTCCTCACTCTTCAGAAAAATGTGTCACTACTAGCTAAAGGATACCGCTGTCCTTCAAAAACCTTTAAAATACCTCTTTAATGCACATATATTGAAAAAGAAAAATGTTAAGGTGACTCCTACTCTGAAATCCCTGCTTATTCTCCTGCCCCAAACCCACATTTTACAGAGGATCACTAAGTTGCCCTCCTAGATCAAAATCCTAGCAAGAAGGATAATTGTAATTTCATACAGCAGAAACAGAAACGAGATTCTAGATGGTGGGGGGAAGGATTCCCATCACTTTCAAGATCTGGATCATCATCCTTTGGAGGTAAAAGTACATCCTGATGATCAGTATGGTTTCTTTAGTGACAGGGAGCTCTTCCCCTCCTGCCTTTCAGAAGGTGCTGGCTGTCGTTCCTGTACCTCATGGTACAACTGCAATCCATTAAGTTTTTCCAGCAGGGTAGCATATAACATCTCAGAGCTTCATTACATGTTCTGGCAAAGTTCAGTTGCCTGGAAACTGCTTGTGAATTTGGGTCAAATTTTCCTTCTCATTTCAAGGGAAAAAAAAAAGGCAAACCAGTAAAAGACCTCTATTATCGAGGGAGAAGGAGATGATTTTGTCCTGCTTTTATGAGGTTCAGTTCTCTGCCTCGAGAGCATTGCAGCCTCCGAGCAATAGGTCATTATGTTGCATGGGGCATTCAGTCCCTTTTGTTGACTCTTTTCCACTTTGTATAAATAATTGACTGTCCACTGGTACAGGAATTGGAATCTAAATCTCCCACTACAGGGAAAAAAAAAAAAAAATCTTTCTGCCTAATGAAGTGTTCTGTGCAAAGTGAGGAAACTTCCACACAGTGGGTGGGAGAGACCTCTTCAGGAATCCCTTATTTCAGGCTCACTCAAACTGGCTGTTCCGGTGGCATCTCCTCAGTTCATAACTTTTGTCCAAACCACACTAGGGTTCCCAAGCATGGGATGTCCCCAGCATTCTGCGTGTTATGCTTTCTATTATTTTATCTCAGGCTGTTGAAATGAATTTCAGGCCTTGCTATCTGGAGAAATGAGATGCTGACAGTTGTAGGCAGCTGTGATGAACTGTCACATCAGTACAAGAAAAACCTGAGTAAATGTAATATTCAGTGAATATTCAACTGAAAAGGCAAGTTCAGCTTGGCCAGCGCTGTACTAAAAGACACTTCTTCAGGTCCCAGAACATATTATGTCTGAATAAACTGAAAGCTGCTTGGCCTGGTATAGCTTTGGATTTCCAGTGCTGTCAGTCTTAAAGAAACCTGTGAGCTTTTCAATATTTTATGAGCATATTTATCATCACATACAAACCATCCATTTCTCTAGGTCATTCTTTCAGATTACTGGAATAATACAGTGTCTTGACTCTGCATTTATTTATAATCTTAAGCCACAATCTGTCTGGTATGGTGTATTTCATACCTTTATTTTTAAAATATCTTCTTATCCTTCTTACATGATAGCACTTGGAACTGCAAATTGTATTCATAAAACCAGGATGCATTCCAAGAACAATGGCACTTAACACATGGCAGGTTACAGGTTTTGATTTTAAGCCAAGCTGTTGTTTTTGGCAAATGTATTTTCCCCTGAACCTTCTGCATCTGAAATATTGATGCAGGGGAATTTACTGTGGGGATCCAGATCAAGAGACTTACTTTGCTGGATCAGCTGCCTAAATGTGGTCCTTCCTTTCTCATCTCATTAATGATGCAGGATTTTCATGCACAAGTCAAGAGGTGACTTGACCTTCTTTTGCCCTCAGCAGTGCCCACGGAATTTGTGTAGAATCAAAATGTAGATATTAACACGTTATTTCAATAAATTACACAAATACTGATAAATTTTAGTGCATCTGCTCGTGAAAATAAAGCAGTGGTGTTTGTAGAAGTAATTGTGTCCTGATACTAAGGTGAAGGATTCATATCTATTTCATCACTGCTTTCCACCATCAATTTGATTCATTTGACAGCCTGCACAATGAATTGAATTTCAGAGCTGACAAATATATATGTCGTTTCAACAGGGACAAAAGCCACAGATAAAAAATTTCCAGCAATTTTTTAAGTCTTTGAATGAGAACAAAGTGGAATTCTTTCCTAAAGGACTGTTGGCCCAAAGATTTAAAAATAATAAAATAAAAACTTTTTCTCAATAACTTAGGCAAATGTGACCTCAGATTTAATAACTGAATATCTAATTCTAAACAATGATTCTGATCATGACCCTGCACTTACTTGAAACTTCTGTGCTAAATAACTTGCCTAGTGCATTCGTTTCCCAAGTGCTGTCCAGGACAGGGTTTTGAACATATTTTACCAACTACAGAAAAAAATAATTTGATCATCTGTTTGATGCAATATATAAATCCTAACAAAACAGAAAAATTTGGAGAACAGAGCTTGGTTCTTCTTTTCTTTATGTTTTTATCTTGGGTCTGTGTATTCATCTCTGAGTCCACCTGTCCGGTGCAGCACTTTGAATCTGTAGGTGCACAGTTGTGTTTGGAAGTTAGCACAAGTGTGATTTAATATTTATTATCCAATATAGCTTCTGTTGGATCTATCTCAGAACTGAAAATAGGTAGGAATGGAGACCAAAGCTGTGGGATACGACTGCGCTGTTTAAGTGAAATTCATCCCATGGTGAAGATGAGAGGTACAATGAAACACTTACACCCTGCTGCTGTTCGGACCTGAGGACAGAAGGGAGAAATTAAACACTTTCCTGCTGGCTTTTGTTACCATTCAATTTCTCACAGCTCTGGACTATGCTGAACATGTTCATCATTTAGCTCACAGCTTCCCTTTCTACTGAGGTGTCTTATGATATCATGCTGCAAAGAAAACACTGAGGGGTTAAGCATCAAAGCAGTGCAGTAGAAGAGGAGGAGGAGGAAAGAAGTCATATTGGAAACTATAGATGACGGGAGTCTGGAAGAATGAGATGTAGCAGATTATTTATAATTATGCAAAACTGGAAGTTAAGTACGTCCAGGACTCTGCTGTAGTTGGAGAGGGAAACAGGACCTGACCCTGCATGAGAAGAGCACAGGATCCCATCACTGACTGAATTAATTCATATTGTTTGAATGTGGGCTGGCTGTGAAGCCTTTTTTAATTTTGCTCTTGGCTCTTCTGATGTCTTATGAGTCACAAGTCTTTTATTGGCCTTGTTTTACAGACCAGAGAGCAAGGGAGCCACAGTGTTTACCTATCTCATATGGAAAATGTGAAGCTTAATTAATGTTTGCAAAGACCTGGTGGATCATCCACTAGAAATGTTACATCTGTGCTGTGTTATTCTTATCCATAGTAAAAAGTTCTCCCTCAACCTTTTCCCACCTTCTAATGACCTTTTAAAATGGAGAAAATATTATTGCAAATAGCTCGGGGCTTTATTTAATATGGATTACATATTTTTCAGGGCCAGTGGTGTGAGGACATGTGTCACTTGGGGGCCCAGTCAACTTCCCTTATGGTGCTTTCTTAATGAGTACCATAGGTTTTCCAGCCCTGCATGAATTGCAGGATGACACTTGGAAATGAGGATACAAATTTCAGGAAGCACAAACCTGTGAACCTGGGCTCTCAGGGTATGAGTTAGAGTCCGAAAGCCATGAATGAGAAAAGACACATTTTCCCCTCCTGATGCATCAAGGCTGAGTGTTTTTTCCCAAAGCATAGTAGAAAACAGGAAATTTTCATTGATGGGAAGAAATCTAATTGACATTACTGATATCTCGTGGAATTACTTGAATTATTTACGATGGTAAAGTCATTGTTTATATTGTACTCACAAAATGAAGGCAAGGAAGGAAATATGAAGAACAGTGCTCGCTATTAGACACAATTGCCATCTATTCTTAAGGATATTTTTAAAACTCAAACCCACAAGGTCTTTATATCTAAGCTATATTTATATATCCACATGTATGGCTCAATGCACTTATTAGCAAAGCTCAGGAAGTGGTGCAGAAGAGATAGGGATAGAGATGAATGGATGAAAAACCTAAAAATAGGGTGAGCTACTCTCTATACACTTGTTGGTACTGTACAGAAAGGAGAATTGTGCTTTTGTTTTGCAGCTCCTCAGTTTGGAATGCGCACTCTGGGTATTTGTGGCGTTCAGTGTTGTATCACAAGATTTTCTAAAACTCACAGACCATCATTTTCTAACCTCCAAACGTCCCCCTTCCCCAGCGTGAAGTGTGTCGATTTTGGATGTCATTGTGCTGTCATTAATTACTGTGTGGACTGGAAGCTGGTGTTTGCCCACAGCCCAGTGACCAGAACCTAATTACATTCAGTCTGCACAGAGCGAGGCCAGTGCCAAGGCTGCGTCATGTCAGTGCATCTGAAAATTGTATCTCTCATGGATGCTGGAGTGTGAAACTCCTTTGTTACCAAGAAAAGCTGCCTAAACAAGCTGAGGGCAAGGCTGGTTGAACTCAGCAGAGGAACCTTTAGACAATGAAATTAAGCTCTTCCCAAGTGTTGTTTTTTGTTCTGGCCTTACCAAGTCATTCCCCGTGACTGAGCAGCTAAAACCACTGGATTTGTGATCTGCCTCTGTAAACACTTGTCTTGCAGAAGTCAGTCCTGCTCTTTTTTTTTCCCCCAAGTGAATGAGCCCTCTGGGCCATTTCCAACCAGGCTGCCTGTGAAATTATTGGACTGTAATCTTTCCAGCTGGTTCACAAATCTATGAACTGCATCTCTGTGCACCTGCGTGTGGGGCACCCCGTGTCCCCAGCTGATTTGGGTGGAAAGTGGAAGGTGGTGAGCCCTCTAAAGCTGCTCCTTCCCCCGTGGTGACTTGGCTTGTGGGCAGGAGGAGCTGTGGGAAGGCACAGCCTGCAGCTTTATCTTTATTTTAAGTGCGGGCCTGTCTGATCCCTTTCCTCAAGCAGACTTCAGCCTTTTTTTTTTTGTGTTGTGGCTCCTCTCCAGACATTTGTTGCCTTTGTGTGTCTTAGATGTTAGCACATCTCCTAAGACAAATGCAAAAAAGTGGCTTAAAAGGGCACAGGTATTATAAGATAAAGACCTTTAGCTGAATCCATGTGAATGATCACTGCTGCTTTGTATTATTTAATAGGAAACACAAGAAAGGGTGTCATGTTTACAGACTGGGAATCCTCACACACTCAGGAGACCAAAAGAGAGTGCTGTGGTGATGGGATTGCCCATGGACTTGTTTTTCCCGACTCTGAAAATAATGAGCATTATCACACATTCATAGATTATTTAAGCAGATTCCCCTCATGATTTACAAACCTCTCAGAAAGTTCTGATAATTAATAAGCTTCCAAAGAGAAATTGGGGGAGGCATCTGCACTGTGTATGGTACTTTTCATTATCCTAGCATTTCTTGGGATGTGAATGATGGCTTGCTTTCAGTGAGGAGCCATCAGAGATAAATTCCTCCCATCTCTGTGAGAAAGAGCAGAGTCTGTTAAGTAGAACTTCATTTCCCCAGAATGGCAATACGGGTGTTTATGAGCTAGTCAAAGGCAATGCATCTACTGCCCTTTATTGAAATCCTTGATAGCCTTGCAAAACAGATAAATTTTTCTTCTTCTCTTCCTGACACACATTTTTCCCCATCCATTTGATGTAGGCAATTTCCCTCAGCACAGATGGCACTCTCGGAGTGTGTCCCCACCAGCAATGTCCATTACGCTGTGTCCAGGGTCTGGGCACTGAATGAAGGGCTCTCACTCTCACTGCTGTCACTGCTGGGTGAACAGAAAGGACCCCATCGTAGGCAGATGTAGCAAACTGGAAATGGGAGCAGAAAAATGCATTTATATTTTCTATTGGGAAACAAAATCCCCATGTACATGGCTGCTCTTGAACCTGGGGCTGATGTAGCTTTTGTCCTTTTGGTGGGGTAACCCCTTAGTAAATGGAGGCTGGAATTTGGTGCACAAGAGCACTTAAGGCCAGAGGTAAGCAGTCAAGGAAAACAGCAACAATAAAAGGTTATAGATAAAAAGAGGTTATTTTCTTTTCTGAGCCCTGAGGGCTCGTGATCCCAGTCTGTAGTCATTAAGAGACAGCACAGTGTGAATTCTCAGTAAGGAACTTTGATCTGAGAAGGTTTTGATGGCCTTTGAATGAGCAAGTGGTATTACAGCTAACAATAACATACCTGTCTTCTATGATCATCCAAATACCCTTTAAGGAAGTGAGTAATTAACCAAGACCTTTTGCCTTGGCTACAGCAGTTCCTGAAACATGATGAGAGCAGAGGATGGTACATTGATGTGCTCTACATCAGTGCATGTAGCAACATATCACTGCCAGAGCCTGTAAGGGAGCAGAGTTCGATCCAGAGAAGCAATTCAGAGCCAACAAGCTCAGCTGTTTCTCAGTCAGAGAAAAAACAGCAATTGCTCAGGATAAGATTTTTCCAAAATTTGCAGCAGAGTCAGTATGCTGAAAGTAGAGTATCATGATCAAGAGACAGCATGTTTCAAAGACAATTCAGATTTTTGGTGACTGTAGAGATGAAAAAGGATTGAAGGAATTAAATTCTTAAGCAAAGATTTGTACTTTACTGTACTTGTTGTCCTGGAGTAAGATTGATCTCCCACATCTAGAGCAGAAGATGTTCGATGCCTTCTCATTGGTTACAGAAAAATTAATGTTTTTAATGTAATGTTTTTAATGTTTTATTTGAATCTCTTAATGTTTAAAAGATGCAAATCTTGCAAATCTTGCCATATTTTTGAAAGAATTTGACAAACATTCAAATGTTCATGATTTGCCTTTTTTTTCCTAAGTTCCTACAAAACATACTTAGTTGGCCAGATAAAATACAAAACTCTCAGAAGAGCGGAAGACAATTTTCACTTCAGGCATAGTAGTAAAGATTGATTTCCATTTCCTGAATCAGATAAATGACTTGTTTTTTGACAGGAAAAACGATTCTTAAATATTTTGTCCAGCTTTAGGTGTAACTACAGGGGCAGGATTTTTTTTTTCCTTGCATTTGTGGAGAATACCTACCAGCTTGTATGTGCTGCAGCAAGCATGTATAAAAACCAGATTTTAAAAACCAAATTTCAGAGCAGCTAGGAAACCTTATGACTGTATTCTGCAGTAGTCTCAAATAGAGCTCTCAAATTTGATCACATAAAGGGTGAAATGGAGGCCTTCAGGCTCTCCGAACTCAGCTGCTTTGGGAAATGCCTCATGAAAATTCTTGTTCAGTCCAGGAGGCCAAACACTGGGTCAATATTTAGACTGAGGGCTGGGTCTTCAGCTGGCACAAAACCACTTCTTCCACTGATGTGGAGCTGGAGATGGACAGACTTTGCGGCTGCTCTTTCTTATGGTTTTGTTACTTCTCTTCTGGTGTTGGGTACAAGAATTTCATTTCATTCCCTGTAACCCAGACTTGGGGAACTACATGCAGTCTCCATTTGCATGAAGATGAAGTGTGACTAAGTCTCTTGCCTCTCTGATGTTGGAAAGAGCCTGGAAAACAATAGCCTGGAGGCTCTTAAACTGTAAGGCAAAGAAAACAGATTTATCATTTCAAATAATATGGTTTATACAATGATGTCAAGATTTTTTCAAACATAGAGCTAAAGATGCTCTAATTTATCCCAGTGGAGAATCTGATCCTAAATATTAGTCAGGAGACAAAAATGAACTGTTTATGCAATAGGGATAACCTCCCTCCCTCTTTTTCTCTCTCTGTGTCTCTGAGCTGACTGTTCCTATGGAGATCGCCAGTCTCTTCTGCATGCTCATATTGTATTTTGTCTTGGAAGGCTACTTACAGTTGAGATCCACAGGATGCTGGCTCGTTCCCACTTGCTTTGGAGACAGCAAATTTTGGCAGCAGAACAGCTTTAAGTGCCAGCTGGCATCAGGCTTGACACAGCTGTAGTAGTGGGACGAGAATTTACTTACAAACAAATCTCCCTGTTTGAACCCTGTGTTACCATCCTGACAAATTGTGAATGCTGAAATGTGTTTGCTGAACTCAGAGGATGCTCCTGAAGCTCAGATTTGTATGGCTCAGAGTCCAGGGGGCAGCCAGTAGTTAACTGCATCCCTTCTCCTCACTGCCCCAGACAGCCTCTACTCAATCCCCACTCTCCCACATTGCACCCTTCCAGCTTGTCCAGTGGCCTACAGGAAAAGGAGGTGTTTGCTCCACAAAGCTCTGTGGGCTCCCTACTGGAGAACTGGAAGAATCACAGTCTCCTTCTAATCTCAGGTGCTGCTGCCCTTAGATATTTCTTAGTTACTTCTTATTTCCTTAGTCCTACCTTAGCTGGCAGGACCCGCTTGGGAAGGTGGTGCATTATCAGCCTTTGCCTTATGTGGCTGCATTTTGCTGTCTGACTTGGGTGTTGCAAAGAACCTGATGTTTAAAAACATGCAGAAAAGGAGATATTCCTGCTGAATTTCCAAGGCTGAAATGTGGAAAGCAAAGGATGTGAACCCATACGTGAGTGATCAACAGGAAGATAAATATTTCCTTTATTAAAGCCAGTTCATATTAAGCTTGTTAAGGGCATTCAAAAATAAATATATACTTTACCAATACTGGTAAAATGTATTTTCATTGCTATGGATTTATCTCTATTCTGTTGGATTTTCTTCTAGAAACAAGAGATTAAGAGAATACAGCCTTATTTAAAACCAATTCCCTGAGCTCAATCTGCCCCTTCTGCTTTTGCCCATTGGAAAAATCCTTTGTAATCTGGTAAAGCAACAAGAGAGCCTAAGCAGGGAACACTTTTTGTGTAAAACAGTATATTCCATCCTCAAAGCTTCTGTAACTCTGTCATTAATCACTTTCAAATCAGCCCTTTTCTCTGATTTTACAAAGCAATATTCCAACACCCATTTCTTGACATGGGGGAAGCAATCTTGCTGCAAATGTTCTCTAGAGATCTGCAAAAAATCAGAGTAGACTCTCCCAAAAAGGAAGACAACAATAGAAGCTGAAGTACCACATAAAAAAGGGTTCAAATTTAGGAGAACTGAATGGAATAATCAGTTTTCTACTGTATATCTGATGGTCAGAATGAGGAATAGTGATAATTAACATCGCCACGCCAAAAATTATAAAACTGTTTTACAAAACATTTGACATTTGTCATGGGTGCCTTGTTGCTCAGACCCTTTGGTTTGTGCAGGGATAGTTTTACGTTTGCTGAGTCCTGAGAGTCCCAGATACTCATGTGCCAGGAAAGCAAGCAGAAAGCAGAGACAGCAGCTGTCACGACCCAGCTCCCAGCCAGGAATGATGCCAAATCTGTGCCCTGTGCTTCCTGTGGTTTTAGGAAATAGTTTGGTTTCAAAGTCTTCAAAGAGTTCTGAGTGGTCTTGATGTATGCTGCCATAGAAAAAATAGTCTGCCAGCTGGAGCTGTTTTTATTTTTATATATTGGATATGCTAACGGGGAGACCTGTCAAAAGCCTGTCTAATGGAGGTCTAGTGGTTCCTCAAGTCCCGGGAAGCCCATTTAAAATCCTGTTTTACAGCTTCTTGATTCTCTCCCTCCCAAGGGCAGCCTAATGGTGAATGTGAAGTGTATCATAATGGATGTTTTCTCTCAAATCCTTCAGCTTTAAATCCTTTCTTTTTCTAATTCTAGTGTGAGTTCATGTGCTCTTCCCCTTTTGTGCTCTTGTCTACTGTCTGTGGAGACCTAGGTTTGATCTAGGAAGAAAGTGCTGTGTGTCACAGCAGATATTTTACACATCCTTTAGGCTTCTTCTTGGCAATAAACAAATAAATAAAGTCAGCATCAGAAAAGCTTCTCAGACAAGACCAGTTCTATTTTGCTTTCCTTTTAACTTTACAAAGAAGCCAAGGAAGATAGCAATATGTTCATAAATATAAACTGTTCATAAATATAAACATACTTATATGAGTGTTTATGCGAATGTACTGAATTTGGAAATTTCCACATATAGAGGCATTTTCCTCTTCAGACTTTCATGCATTTTGCCATCCTTGCCCAGGGCCAGGTGTAATAGATGCTTCTCAGTTGGCCAGTTTGGGATTTTTATGATCTTTCCTACTGTTTGGTAGCTATGAAGGAAACTTATTTCCCTGATAAAATTTGAAAGAGTCACAAACTCAAACACCTTCCAAAGAAACTACTTTGTCCTCCAGCTATTCAAGTGCATTAAATAGCATTTAATTTTCTGTAGCTATCATGGTGATTTTCATCTCTGACCAGGAGGTTCAACCTCCCTGAGTTTGTTTTGCTAGCTTGTAATGTTAAATTAATTTACCAGATAAAGTTTATACTCTCATGTTAATTATTGATATAGAAGGCATACCTTGGTCACAGGCAGTTTTGTCATTGATTAAGTGTCTTTTTCTCTGTTTTATTTAAATCCAGCAAATTTTTACTCATCCAGCAGTGGAGATGAATAAATTATTGGTATTTGTACTGCCAGCAAGCCTGGTTTGGTTCATGCAGGAGGCAATGGTCACATTAAGCAGATCTGTTTATTCAGGAGCTGCTTCATCCCCCAGTGACCTGGTGAGGTGCACAGCTGAGGGTTCCTGCACTGAGGTATTGCAGAGCCTCCTCCGCTGCCTCAAGGAGCTCTGAGTTGAAGGTTTGCAGGAACAATCTCCACATCCCCTCTAGCTCTTGTCAAAGGTGACTATTCAGTCAGCAAGCAGCCCTTTGACAGTAAGTAGTTTCACATTTCTTGAACTCAGCTTACAAAAGCTGGCAAAGGGTCCAGAGCACTCTAGAAAGTTTGGCCCTTTCATAATGTTTGTGCTGCGAGTGCTCTCCCTGTTTGCTGGGAAAGTGATATGTATTGACAACAGTCACTCCAATCAACAAGGATTTTTTTGTTGTTGGTCCTGGTAATTTATAGCCTGTTGCTGCTTTGCTTGCAGTAAATAGATTGGGCTCACCATAATACTCAGCAAGTTCATTTTCTTATTTTCCAAACAAAATCTTTTAAATCTGTGTGGTTTCCTCTTAGTCCACCGTACCTCCTGCTGGTGAGCGTCAGCCTTTCAGAGCAGCCTAAAGGAGAACTAAGGGACTTTCTTTCTTTAATGACCTTCAGCTGACCAATGTTTGATTTAAATTTTATGGGTATAACATGTTGTTAATCGCACAGCTATTTGCATTTATGGCCTGCAGCCATCCTTCCCTGGGCTGTGATCTCTCAGTCTCGCACCGAGCCAAGCTTGGCTTGCCAATATTTGGATGTTAGATTTTCCAGCATTTCAATATATGGATAGCACAGGAAATGATGTTTGTAGCTCTTGGGTGACACACTCACCTCAGTCCCACTACAGAACCCCAGAATGAGCTAATACCCGCTGCACTATCTGGGCTGTTATCTCCGGCGAGATAAGGGAACTATAGGATGTATAGGGTGAGGCACTGAGGAGATAAGATTTTGCAAGAGCTGCTGTGACTGCTCTTGGGAAAGAGGGAGATGTGACTGGGAGAGAGGTGGGCGAGAAGGAAACAACAAATTTCCTCATCATTCTCCCTTGGCATCCATGAATGAAGAAAAACTGAAGGTAAGGTCAAAGGAGGGTCTTTTCCGCCTGGAGAAAGTTAAGTTGCCTTCTTACGGAAGGCAATGAAGGTCAAAGAATAAAAGAAGTGTCCACTCCTCAGGTTATAGTTTGGGGCAGAAGGCAGAAAAAGTTTGGAAGGGACATGGTGATGCTCTGAAGAGAATCTGGCAGAAGAGGAAAGCAGTTCCCTTGTTTCCTCTTTAGTTTAAAAAAAGCTTAGTGACCTTGTAGCAAATGTCCTTCTACAGAGGGATGACCTTCAGGTCACTGGGAGCTGCACAGGGAGAGTGTTCCCACTCATGGGAGGGAATGCTGGACTGCAGGACTAATTAAGTCCTCCACATCGTGTGCCATCAGTTTTATTAACATTGCCACTTTGAAAAATATTTAATGTTTCAGAGACCATTTGTTTCTTTCTGAAAAGATCCAAATAGAGGATACGGAGAAATAATTTATTTCTGGAAAGGCTGAACTGCTTAATGCCTTCTGTGAAAAGCAGGTATTTATTTTTTAGCCCGAGGCCATAGCTGTGTGTTGCACAGTAGTGAGGGTTTTGAATTCCTTCATGCCAAATAAGTGAAGTATTGTTGTCAAACAATGCTCTAAACAAGGGATTGGAATGGCTGGACGTACTATAAGAAAACCAAAATATTTAGTGTAAGTGACATGTAGTCAGTGTAAGTGATACTTTCATTTGTGTATTTTTTCAGCCATACATACTGAAAAGAAAACTTTAATAATTGATGAACATTTTTTATTGTTTCTCATTAAAAAGTCATGTCTGGTTTGTTGTGTGATGGGGCAGACATGGCAGTGGTGGCATGGCAGTTATGTCAGATGCTGTGTGCTGTAGGCTGTTCAAAGTTTAATGAACAATTCTAAGACATTCTAAGGTGAAGGAAAACATTGTGAGCTTATAAAAAATTGTATCTTCTCATTCAGCCTGTGGCACTATACTCAATTTATTTAAGTGACACTAAAAAACAATTGCATTCCTTCAGTCTCTTCCAACATCTACTGCAAAAAATGCATTGCCAATACATGTGATGGGAGAAAAGGGTTTTTAACAGTGCTTGGAAAAGTATGTTGTCCCATATGTAAAACCTGCATACTTGGATTTTAAAATGCTTAATGTGAGTTTAAATCTGTTCCCACTGAGGTCAGTGGAAGTTTAATCACTGACTGATTTAACTGGGAACAGAGGCCAAAAGTAAGCACCTTTTACAATCCCACACAACAATTCCTGGCACACAAATGTGGCAGCTACCAAGACAGTTCATTTTTCACCCAAACACAGAGAATGGTCCACCATTTTTTGGGGTTTTTTTTAAGCTTAATTTTGCACAAATTTCCACTGGGGGCAATGGGAGTTTGGGTCCCTGTGAGACAGTAAGAATTCGTCTGACATGTCTAAGATGCATAAGTGAATCTGGGAGTTCCATTTGTTGCAGTGTGTACCAAGAAATGTTCCCCTTTTTTACATGCAAAGCCCTGAATGTGCTTAAGTAGGCTTCAAGAAAGGCATAACAATTTTTCACCGAGATCTAAAGGTTAGAATTTAGTCTCATTCCACAAACAACACAGAATCTGAGCAACATAAATATACCCTTCGAGGTCCCAATTTCACTTCAAATATTGTTCAAGAATGCATAAATGGAGACTTGTGATGGAAGCAGCAGGTAACTCCTTGATGAGCTGTGGTACAGGCAAGTTTTGGAGACAATTGCCAGAAGCCACATGGCCACTGAAACAGCTGCTTTATTCTGTGCTGAAGTGCTCCACGGACGCAGCTATTAAAGAGCTAATTCTGCTCTACGTGAAATTTTTGGTCTTCAGCTCTGAATACCGTCAGGGGAGACATCATTTGGCAGCAGATGTGGAAAGCTATTCATGTTGGCAACCCCAACAGCTTGGCTGGGGAAATTCGTGCAACGCTTAAATAAATAAATAACGGATAAGGAGTCAGAATTGCATTAAGTAAACAAAGATTTTCCTGTACCAGGTTTGTAGAATTTTCTTCCGAGGCTCGTGGTATTTTATATTACTTAAAATATTAGGCAGATTGTGATTATTCTCAGGTTTTCTGCACTCCTCTTTATGTTTGCAAACTTTGAATGTATTTATTTTCCAAAAAGCAGAAAACACCCGAACTTCAACACAACCCTGAAAATATTAAGGGTTTCAGCTTCATAATAAAACCCTCAACATTCTAAGCTCAAGAATGTAGTCTTTCCTAAAGAATTTCGGATGTCTAGCAATCTTGTTGAGATCTGCAGATTCCAGTTATTAAATAATGTCCACTCAAGTTACGTCCAATGATAGGTTTTTTTGAAAGCAGCAACTCAGTTACACCGAAGGTGACCTTATGACCAATCTCTGTATGTTATCTCGTAATCCCTGCAGCCAGATGAGCTCTGTCACACAATGTCCCTGTGACAAAACTCCCCTTACCCAGTATCTGCTCCCTCCCCGTGATTGTGCTGATAGAGGTGAGTCTGTGGAGTTTCCCCAGTGAAAAATAACAGTTAATAAGGCATCATTTGAATGCTTCCACTTTCCCCCTTTTTAACCAATTAAAAGGATGTAAAGAGCCACATTAAAATCTTCTGTCAAGTGATCTCCAATGCATTTCCTCCTGTCAAGGCCACAGGCAGTAATCTTGTGCTTGGTGGTCTTGCAATGGGTCTGAGCAGGAGTTTTGCAGCGGGACCCGGCTCACAGCCCCCAGCAGCTGAGTGCTTCTAATGATAGCGCCAGGGAAAACTTCCACTAGTTATGAAATATGGGTCAGCTGCTTTGGCCACGACTATTGCACGTCAGTTAATATTTATCAAAGACAAAAATATCTTGCTGCAAGAGAGTAGCATTTGTTCCACTACTTTCAGAGGCCAATTGTGCGTGGTTTGGATTTCAGAGTACAAAATCGCTTCTGACTGTTTGAGGCTCAGCATCTATTTCAGGGCAGGCTGAGGGGTTCCGAGAGCACTGGGGAAGGGGGTGGGGAGCTAAGTTGCTCACGAGATTGTATATAGGTTAAGAATCTTTTTATATCTGGAATAACCATTGCACATATGATTTCTCTGGCTGATAACTGTCCCTGCGGGTTTGCGCCTGTCGGGCTGAGAGGCAGATGTGAGCTTCTCTCAGCTTTTGGTGATCTGAAATCATGTCATGCTGGACAAGACCTTGGACACTGACCCTGAAACAGAGAGTTTGTTCTCCTGGAGACAGAGGTACGGGAATGGAGCTAAGCAGCCCTGAGTGCCTCGTGTGCCTGGGTGCTGGCAAAGCCTGGCCCAGGCCAGGGGTCAGAGAATGGCAGGAGATCTTCCCATTTCTTCATCAGCCTCTGTGTCAGGCAGAGCGACACAACGATCTCTGTCTGGTAACTTATTATGAGAGCTCACTGTGTACATCCATGTATACAGAATATTTTCAGAGCTGAATTAGTCGTTAATAATGACTAGGTTAATTTTAACAACCTTATAGGGATGTAAACAATCTGTATTATCAAAGACATGGGAAAGGTTGCCCAGCAGCCACAAAATTGCAGAAGTTCACCTGGGGAGTACAACTAGGTGGATTCCACCCGCTGTACCTTTACTGCTCCTTGCAAGTGATGTGAATCTTATTTCTCCTATCATTTGGTTGAACTGACTTCTTTGGCTCCAGAGGTCCTTTTCTTATTATTTATTTTTCTCTTTTTCTTTTGTTGCTGAAAAAGCTTAGAGGGAGGACAGGGAAAAAGAGATCCATGAGGAATATTTGTATCTATGATTCTGAAACCTGTAGCCTTTCTGCATCCTTTCTCTTTTTGAAAAAAGCAAAGTTCATTTTTAAAAATCAGCATTCCGTGCCCCAACCCACTCCCCAAAAACCTCTCAAACAAGAAATGGTAATATTCTTTTAAAAAATCTACCTTGTGAGACAAAATATAGCAGTGAACCGGTGATAATTGGCTTTTTAGTGTTAAGTACTGTATCTTGAAGCACTATACAGGTTTTGCATCATTGTTTTTGCTGCTTGATATTATTAGTACCTCTTAATTTGGAAGGCAAAATTGTGCTCCATTGAAAACAGTGTTGGCAGATTGCCTGTGCCTAAGAGACACACTTAACGTGCAAATAAATGTACATAAGTGTTGCAAAACATGAATTCATACGAGCCTGTTCATAGCAGTGTGTGGCTGCATCTCCAGCAAGTCAAACTGAACTGGTTTGTTTGCAGACAGCAGAAACAGCTCTGGCAGGGCTGGAGTAGCTGCAGGGAAAAGGCAGCTGCAGCCACATCGGAGGGTGGGATCAGCCCGAAGGAAGCACTTCCTTCAGCCTCTGCTTAAAAAAAATGTCTGCAAAAAGACATAGTTTTATACTAGTTTGTTGAAAAATGTGTATATATTGGAATTCCTCCAATCATTGTGAGTGATGTTCTCATTCTGCTGCCAAGAGTGATCGAGAAATGCTGAAATTACAGCAAAGCCCTTGTCTTCTGTGGGTGTTGCTGTGGAACACAGAAATCATGGCTGTTTGTTCACCATGGTGGTTCCTCTAGTGCATTGGTTTGGCAACTGCATCACCTTTATATGAAAATTCATGCAGGAAGAAACCTTCCAGGCCAAACAAATGACTTTGATAAGATATCAATATGTGACTGAGAAGCTGCCTTGGAAGCACACCCATTTAGTTTGAATTAAAGGAGTAGGATTTAGGGCAGGAGATATAATCCAACTTGACAAACTAGTTAAATATTGACAAGAAGCAGAAAGGCAGCAGCGCTTGCTCTGAAGAGAAGAACACGCTCTTGCTTTTCTGATTGAGCACAGCCAGGATTTTCATACCCACAATGGATGGCTGCAGGAACCCGAAAGATCCAGCCCAGTCCAATGCCCTGCATGGTTTATCATTCCTTCAGTTGCTAAAGGTAGGTTTGCTTTCCCAGGAAGCTCCCACCTTGTGAGGGAGCAGGGTGGGCACCTCAAAGCTGCTTTAACTTCAAGAGGGTGTTTTTATTATGGGTCACACAATTGCATGCAGGCTTACACTATTGAAAATTTAATGACTGAAAAATAGACAGTGGAACATAATGTTGTACATCTTCTGCCTTGTAAATCAGAATGGTTATGCATGTGTGTGTGTGTTTATTTTAAAATGTTTATTTTGTTAGTAGAATTATTATAAGACTGTGTTTTAAACCAGCTATTAGCTAATGGAGAGACCTCATTTGCCAGGGGTATTAGAAGATTATGGCTTCATTTACCATAATGCACAGAGATAGCCCAAGTGTTCTGCTTTTTATTTGTGTTTGTTTAAATTTATATACATACTTTAACCCATTCCACAGCAGTTTGTCTTTCAACAAAATCCTCCTATAATCCAAAAGGTTGAGCAGAGATGCTGCTCCACATGATAACTGGAGAGCTATGTAAATAAAACCTGACATATTAACTGCCTTGGATTCCTGTAACTTCATATTTGGAAATAAGAAAATGTAGTGTAGATATGAGAAACAGCCATGTTTGCTTTTCCAACAAGGTAATTAGTCAGTAGCTGGAACTTCTGAAACAAAAAAACCTGGAGCCAATCACCTCTTCTGTATTGCCCTAGCAGCAGTGAAATTAGAGCATAGAGGAAAATAAAAAATATGGTTGGGTTATTAGCACAAATGGTTTTATAAACAAATAAAACATAAACCAAATTGTAACAAGCACACGAGAGAGCGAACAATAAAATATTGACTGTTTGTTTTAGCATGTGGTCTCCCTGGGAGACATTTCATAAACACATGATGATGTACATGTCAGAAAGCGATTGTTCCGTACCCCCAGAACTGCAGCATTGTTCTGTACAGTTCCGGGGAGCCATATGGCCTGAACATACCATACAATTCATTAGTGAACATATTACAGCTTTATATAGCCTCAGAGAAATGTGGCAACACGTGATGTAATGCTCATGGACAGTAGTTTGTTGGCTCATTTACCAGTGCTTTAAATAGAACTATGCTGGGCACATTAAATTTTATGGCTTTGCTTCTAAAGCTGGGAAAGTCCCTGCACTCTTTCTTGTTAGCAGTCCCTCTGTAGGAAATGTTGCAGGTAAAGGGAGTTGTGGAAAGAGGAAAGCCCAATATTTATATGCAAACTGATGTGCAATGGACATTGCCTGGCTCTGCAAACAGTGGGAGCAATGCTGAACCCTGGTTGTGTTCTTTGACAGAAATCACAAGCACGTTCTTGATAAAAAACTTGGATCCGGGCCCATGGTGCAGTGGCCAAGGTACCAAACTGAGAAGAAAGCCGTATGTGATACTATTTGATTAAGGATTAATACGCTGTGGCTTCATCTAATCAGGAATATTTAATCAATTTTGCTGCCTTACAACACGATAACCTTTGGTATCTCAAATACCTTTGGGTCCCGGTGTGTGTGGATCACTGACATTGAAATCAGTTCTCTGTTTTTTTGCTTTAGGCGAGTTTTCTAAGCGTACCTTGGCAGGCTGAACCCCTATTTTGCAGAATAATGCAGCCAGCATTCGGTAAAAAATGAAAAGCTTTCATTGATTACTCTTTGGGCACATCCAGAACCCTTCCACATGCAGAGCTGCCTGGGTGTGAGTCGCTTTTGCGTTACTGGAGTTTGCTGCTGCTGCAGCTTTACTGAGATCAGGGGAGTTACTGCAGCTTAACCCAGAATTGCACAGCGGTGACATCAGCCTCGTTAGTCCAGGAGGGAATTCTGCACATGGACAGGCTTCCAAACAGAACGTAGTTTTTCAGAAAGGAAAAATGGAGCTAGGAATCCAATCCAATATAAGGAACTGAGATTATTACGTGTAGCACATAGGGGAATGGTATCTGGTCTACAAACAATTCTGAGAGAGAACATTCCTCCCAAATAGAGCCTGATCGTTTTAGATAAATGGTTCAAATTTGCAGGACCGGGGTACAAATCCCTATGTCTAAATAAAGGTGATTAAAGAAACAGAGGAATTAAGAGAGCTGCTCTGAGTTTGCTAGAAATGAAGGAAATATCAAGATATTTGTGTCAGAGCAAGAATCTCACAATAAGCACTGCTAGGGACTTCATTCCATGCATACTTGAACATTAGCTCTGATTTGGCTTTGAATCTGAATGCAGACTTCGTTCTCATGCTGAATCCAGAGCCCAAATATATTTTCTCTATCCCATTTGTTTTCCCAGGCCTTGTTAATTAATAAGATCTGTGTGCATTCCAACCCAAGTTCCAGATTTTGACATCTTAAGGACTTCAGCTATGTAAAGCACAATTCCCATGCATAAGTCATAGTAAACAAGAGCCAGCAGGAAGTTATCTTTCGTTGCTCAAAAAAGTAGTGAGTGCTAAATTAAATAAATAGCATGTCTTTTTAATGTTCTGTCACACAGACTAAAATCAGATAGAGTTTTTATTGAATCTGGCCCAGAGGTTACCGAATAAAAGAAATATAATGAAGTTGATTTAATTCTTCTGTTTGTTTCACTGTAGCTGGAGGAAATATTTGCCTATGGAGGAGAACATTTTGAACAAATTCAGAAATACTTTTCATTTGAATCTCAGAAACTTGTAAGGTGTTGTATTGTGGAGGAAGCTTAATTTTTAATGATTAAACTTATATTATTTTTCAGTGCATTGTCACTTAATGTCAGTCTCTTATTTATGTAGTGAAAACCCTGGAGCTGCTCTGTGTGATTGAGCTAAACCAAATGTTTGGCAGGAGAATGGGGATTTTTAAAATTAGAAGTTGCTTCTTTTGGTGTCTGGTTTTGTTTAAGGATGGAAACAGAAGCTTAGGGGGAAGAAATTTTGTCGTGTGATTAAATGGATGAAAAAAAGTGGCATGTAAAGGCTCCTCTGTGAAGGAAGGTAGCTGAGTTTTCCTGCTAGTCTGAAGAAGTATACAACATCTGTTTTGGTATTGGTTTTTGTGGTGTATTTTTATCAATTTAAATAAAAGCCAAAGGGAACAGCAAAGATATAAGGACAGATTTCTAAGCCAAGTTCACAAATTGACTTTAAAAGTGGATTAATAAGCACTCAGCATAATCAGGCAGTATAATGTAATCACACTTGGGAGAGACATGAGGAGGTTCATCAGTCTCTCCCTGCAAATGCTACAGAAATCAGTTGTTCAGTTATATTTTGTGTTTCTGGTAGAATTTCCTTTAGCATCAAAGGAATTTTGCCATGGAAAGAAACACAGAATTGTCCATTAACGCAGTGTGGGATCCTCATGCAGGACCAGTCACCTTCCCATCAATACACAGGGATGTCCCTGGTTCTGTGACACTAATACAACACTGATCCAGTTGCTGCACTTGATATTCCAGAACTGTGCAGTTCTCCCCAGTGATAATATCTCTGTGTGGGATATACTTTCAATTCAGGCTGAATTTTGAAGAAAGAATCTTGCAACTTATGTTTTCTTTGGATTGTGTTCTGATCCTCGGCCCTGCCCAGGACAGAAATAAAATTGCATGGCAGCTCCTCCCTGAGACTGGGGCTTTAAAATCCAATTTAGAGATTTTAGATTTGAAATGTGACTTGAATCCTTCTCAAAAATTCTTTATCTACTGTGTTCATTTCTTTATGTAATCCACTCCTCAGGCTCCGAGATATGACATAAAATGGTATTTTTAAAGGCGCATTATGTGGAATATGTTGAATGCCTTCAAAGGATATTAATAGGAAAATAAACTCTGGAAATAGCTATGTGTTTTTAGAAGCAAGAACAGAAATGCAATGTTTCAGCAGTGTATAGTAAAAAAAAAAATCTTACGAAAATAAAAATGATGGAAGATTTTATTTATTTATTTATTTATTAATTATTTGTAAATAAATCTTAGCTTGCCCTAAGGACACTTTATGACCTGCATGAAAGTTAAGGATGACTTTGTGAATTATAGTCTAGTTCGTGGGACACAATCAAGCAGCACCTTACATGTACAACTGCTGTCACAAACACCAGGCAGAGCCTGTCTGACCTTTCCCCGTGCTCACCCTGGACACTCGCGTCCTTCCCATATGCAGTTTGCTGGGATCCCATATGGTTTCTCTGCAGACTGCCAGACACGTGGGAAAAGAAAAGCCTGGACTGCTCACAGGATGACAGGCCAGCTAAAGCCTTTAGATATTCTGCACTGAGCTCCAGTTGGCTCGAAGGGTTTGTTTTTCTCCCCATGGCATTTGAACGTGCTGATGGTCAGGTGAGCACTGCAGGCACTTCCAGCGCCATCGACTCCTTACTGAACTTCTCTTTTTAATTCCTAGGTATTCAAAAAGCGGAGGAGTTATTTATAGCATACAGCCACAGGCATGGAAATCAATCTAGCTCCCCAATAGTTTTAAACAAACAAACATCTGTTTGGCAAAATATTTACTAGTCAATGCCAGAATTTAATAAGGCACATACAGAGAACACTGATAGAAGGAATTAAAGGAAAAACAAGAGGAAAAAAGACACTCAGTGAGTGCATCTGCTAAAAGGTGGATATTCCCTGTAACTGCTGCTGGAGGCTGGAGACAGGATTTTAAATGTTTTAGTCACTGGAAAACTGTTTTAAGGTTTTTGCTGGATTCCTGCTGGGTGGGACTGTGTGGCACAGCTGGTGCCTTCAAGAACAGTGGTGCTCCATATCCTGTGTGTGCTCAGCTTTACCTGCACTTAAGTATGCCACATTTTTTTTCTCAAAACTGAAATTTTGCTTCACGTGCTATATGTACATGTATCCATGGAATTTGGTGCCAATATTGTTAATTTTCTAATTCCTTATACCAGTAGCAGGGGTTTTCACTTTTGTATGCAGTAAACTGAAGTAGTGTGAGGTACAAGTCTGTTCTACAGAAGCTTGGAAGTCCAGAGGAAATAGGTCAGGTAGAGAGACATAATCTGGGCAAAGGAATCCCCTAATTTAAAACATTTTTAACTAGGAGAAAAAGCCCTTTGCTGGCATGTTTTCTGGAACAATGCTCAAAAGCAGACAAGTGTAATGCAGACAGGGAAATCTCTTCTGAATTATTTTCCGCTCCAACCCTGACATGCATCTAAATCCTGGATTTGTCTCTGTTTTATAAAATGTGTTCTCCAGAACTTTGTTGTTTTTACTTTTCTGTCCTTGCAGTGTAACTTCCCCAGTGCTCCCAATGCCAGCAGTTGTACCCAGACCCTGTTGGGTTCCTGGGTGTAGCATCAGGGACTGCGCTGCCCTTCCAGCTCCTGCTTCAGGCACCTCTCTTTCACGCTTGGCATTTGCAATCTTTTGTCTCTCATGCTGTTCAATACTTTTTTGCTCTTTTTTCAAGGACTTGGCTGCAGTTCTGTGAGATTGTTTTTAAAATTCGACATCCTGAAGTTATGTTTCTGACATCAACGAAAGCTCTTTGCCCAATATCAATGTCCCCACCAACGCACAGAGCTGTGTGTATTTCTGTGGAATATTTTGTCATAGTGATCAGAACTTCTATGTCCTTCCAGGGAGATATTAGGAAACCCAGCAGATCTGCTAATGTCTGGGTATTGTGTTGTTTGAGAGATGAGTTAAGGCAATGGCATTTTAAATGTAATGACCTAAATACTCTTTCAGCTGACTGTAAAATAAATGGACAAATGAAGCACATTGTTGTTTATGCTTCATTGTGTAATGTTTTAATAGTCTGTCATGCTTGGTGACAAGGACTTCATCTCAACCCATACTTTTGATGACTTTGTTGGAAATCTTAAGTAGAATTTTATGATCCTAAGGAAAATCTCTCAGGTGGCTGTTTGGGGTTTTTTTTCCCCCTAAATTCTCTGAACCTGCCCAACTGTGACAAAAGTCAAGATAAGAAGTCAGTTGCTGCGCTGTGCATTGCTCCCCAGTGCTTCTGCTGGGCCAGGATAAATCAAAGGCTGAGCTAGAGCAGTATCTTTCAGCTGGCTCTCAGCTTTCAATGTCACCTTTCTGTCACCAGCCAAGGATGACTCTAGCTGGTTCCTGGGCTGAAAACCTGACCCTCATGAAAAGCTCAGCAGTGCCTCATGTCTTAGGTAGGGAAATGCCTTGTTCAGCTCCTGTTTCTCCCTGACTGCACCCACAAGGATGAGATCCCAATGGAATTCATGACGGCGGAGAGAAACTCTGTTGGGTGAATTCTGCTCCATTCTCCAAGAGGACATTTAAGGCTGGGGCCCATAAAAGTCTCCATAGCAATGGAGCCAAAGCCTGGCACCCCAGGGGTGGGGTGTGCTGCCCTTCTGGTGCATTTGGAGCCCCCCCAGAAAAAGGAGGGAGGTGGCACCCAGGGGCTGCAGGGCAGGCAGGATGCTGAGAACAGAGGTGCCTGCTCTAATCCCTGCATGCCCAACTCGGGGCTGCAGGCAAGCACCATCCAGACACTTAGCAAGAGTCCAGAGCTGCCTCTGGGCAGTGTGTAATGGATACTAGGTACTTTCTAGTTCTGCTTTAGAGGATTTTTAAAATTCACTTGCTGTCTAAAGCAAGGACTCTGGTCCACCCTGTGTAGCAGAGCATCCTCCAGCTTAGGTCTTGCCAAGACAACAGTGTTGCACAGCAAATTATTGTCAGACTGAAGATTCTGGAGAGTTTGGTAGTTGGTGGGTTCACCTGTAAGTTTTAGTCTTGACAAATGTTTCATGCATTGTAGTGAGGGAACAATCGGTGTAAGAACTGTGGAATTGGGGTCCTGTGATAAAGATTTGTGTGAAGTACAGAACTTCACTTGGAACGGTAAAGATATATATAGCTATAGCTAATGCACAGCATTTATTGGAACATGCCTCAATAGATCTTCCTTTTATAGGATAATTAACTACAAGGAAAAGGGAGAGTGGGAAAATTATGAGTGGAAAGTCTTTTATTTGCCAAAGCTCTGTGTTTTAGACATCTTACATAGTCAGTTATATACTGTGCAAAGACAGACCAGGGATAGAAAATCCCACTGCTATCACTAGGGTTTTCTGTTCTGGCCTGACATTAATCTCTGCTTTCTTTACACTCCGATTAACAGTTTTCAGTTACTTTTTGTGGTCGCAACTTGGAAATAAATGAGACAAACCATGTTTAAAAATCAGAATGCATTCTGGCAGACAGATTGTTGGCACTGGTTACTCTTTCTGTGCTGTGCACGAAGCCGTGATCAGGATCTCCAGTGAGCAGAACTAAGGCCACAAGTGGATCTGTGCAGAGGAAGATGTGAAGTTGAAGATACTGCTGGTTTAGGACCAGAAAATAGCATGGCATATTAATTAAATTGTTTCATATTTTATTAATAGTTTCTTGGTTCCTTCTTAATTCCACAAAATAGTCCCACGTTTTCTGGCTCCCCACTCTGCAGAGTAACTTACAGACATACACTCTATTAGACTCTTTCAAACTCTGCTTCAGGAGTAAACAAATGGTGGCAGCTTTATAAAACCCTTGACATTGTTCCAGGGTTTAAAAACTCTGTTTATCCAGGATTCAGCAAGGACAGAAATGACTTTCATAGCAGAACTCTAGTAATGCTCCCTCCTAAAGCTCGAGTCCTTGAGATACCATTCATTAGCTCTCAAATTTATGTCTACTATTGTCTGCAGGCAGAATAGTTCTCCCTTTAATGAAGGAGAACTGGATTTTTCTCCTTGATCCATGTAAGTCAGCATGTGATGTTATCTTGGAGATAACTAACAAACCTTGAGCTTAAAATAGAAGGGCAATGAGCTGCTCCCCCTGCGGCAGGAAGTCCTCCAGATCTTCCCAGTGCTCTGCTCTGCACCCGGGGAGGAGGGAGGGACTACACTTTGGTGTGAATGTAAATATATCCAGGGAATTATAAAGAAGAGGAAGTTTAAATATAAACAAAATACTAAAAACAGCACAAACAGCACAGTGACCTACCAGGAAGTGACAAAACTTCCAAAGAGAATTGGAAGGAAAGAGATGGAGAGAGCACAGATGAGTGCAGCGTGTCAGCGGACATGAGTTCCCCTGGGAAGAAGGGTCAGGGTGGGATAGGAGCCCTGAGTCTGACCCCTCTGCCCTGCCCATCCCAGTGAGAAGCTCTGCATGTGGAGCAGTCCTGGGAGACCGCATCCTTGCATGCTTTAGAGAAAGTTATTTGGCTTTGTTTTTACCAAGAGAATCCACAAAGGGATGTGAAATGAAGCCCTAAGTAGTATCAAGCTCACAAAGGACACAGGACTAAAACGGAAACCAGAATTTCTGGTTTTGGTGTGCTGTTTCTTGGTTTGGAAGTCATCAGCCTCTTGCAAGTTTGGCAGTGGTTTTACCTTGGCTGAGGTCAAGTTCCTCACTGTAAGGGCCTCTGTGTCCTGTCTGCAAACACAAAATAAGATTCAAGATTCTGAGCTAACTTGGAATTGTGAGCATATTCTCAGAAATAAGAGATTCCACACTGAAGAACAATTACTACTTGTCATATTTCTCCTCATAGCTTGTATTGCACACTCAGTGTTTTGCAGTGCTTGAATGTTTTTTTGGCCTGCAATAATTTGCAGTTCTTCTATCAGGAAGGGAAAGTGATAGCTTAGAAGTTACCCAATGAGGAATTGTCCTATCTACATCCAGGGATTCAGCTTTTGCAGCTTCAGATTGCTCAGACCAGAGGTGCCCACTGCCATGAATTTTAATTGTCCCACTAGTAGAATGTGTTGCTTTGAGTGGGTGGCCATAGATCCTCAGTGCATCACTGACAGTGGCAGTTCTTCAGTCACCCAGTGGAGGAATTAAATACCAGGTGTTATGTGACTGTAATAATGAATAAATAAAACATACCAATTGAGATTAAATACACAAAGCTGGATTTGATGGAATATCTAGGTAGTGGCAAAGGAAATCTTCTGAACAGCAGACTGTTTTCAAATGTGCATTTACATGACTACCATATGAACTCATAACATTTTTTATTATAGCAAGGGGTGTATCAATCCAGCTTTAAAATATGAACATTTGCATACTACCAAGAGTGCTAACTCATGGTCAGTGACTTCCTGACATCTGTAGAGCTTGTCTTCACTCAAGAAAGGGCATAACTAAGGTTTCAGAGCAGGCAGGTTTTGCTCTGGCAAAGAAAGGCACATCTGGGTGTCCTGGCCGTGTTTATCAGTTCACTGATCTGTTCTAACATGGACAGGGAGAGGATACAGAATTAGGCTGTCTTTTATAGAAATAAGCTACTCCATGATGAATGGATTCTCTCTCCTACTGTAGATGAGTGTCCGCAGAGTATCTGCAGCGTGTCTGTGTCAGTATACACTCTACTGATGAGATCCTATGGAGGCACTCACGGTCTCTATAGGATATCATCCTCCATCTCTTCACCTTTTCCAGCAGGATTTCACACCCAGGCAGGCAGCTGTAATCTGTATTACTGGGTCAGGCTCGGTAGATTATTTTCTAGGGTAAATAAATTAGACTGCACTGATCTGCAGATGAATTGTCATAGTGGGGACTGTCTTAAGCAAAAGCTACAATGAGAATCTCATGGAATGTGGTGTCTGCACAAAAGATGTGATGTCCAGAGGAGCACAACAGCTCCAATGAATGTACATATTGCTTACTTACTCTGAATTGTGACCAGTTATGGAGGTACACCGAATAACCATCTAATGCTCTTTTAAAAAGCTGTGTAAAGGTTTTGTCCAACCCATTTAGGTGTAGGAGAGAGGAGGCACATAATTTTGGCTCTTCTTTATACCCTGAAAAGATGCTCTGAGAAAGCAGGCAGACAAATCAGAAGTGTGACAGAGCTTTTTTCCAAATGCTGTTTGGATTTTTATGTGAACAAAAGTTTGATTGGCTTGGGGTTTTTGTTATTTGTGACAAACAAAAGCTCAGATGCTGTAGTGTCCTGTACTTGCTTGGCTGTCTTTGTAGGGACATTTGTGAGCTTGGCACATCTTTCATTTGAAATGAAGTGGAAAGTCTTCAGCACCCTGTCTGGTGTTGGGTTTCATCACATAACTTTCAAGCAACCATAATCTGCAGTGAATTTTCACTAAAATAAGGTATATGTTTCCTCAGATTTAGTGAAGAGAGTAATAAAATGTGGATTAGCTGCTGAAAACTCTTATGAAAACATATTTTCAGTATGTGAAAGGGGAAGGAAATTATTTCTCTGTCTCCACAGTGAAATGGAAGAAATAATTTTAAAATCAGCCCAGTCCCTTTCTCACTGTCTAACATCTGTGATGCTCCATGCCCTTTGTACTAGTGTCAGGTAGAGAAAACTCATGAATGATGCACCTTTGTAGTCACAGCTGCAAAAGCTTCAGTCCTCCACGTTTTCCTATGAAGGTTAAATAAATAAAACAAGCAGTCAGTAGGTATTTCTTGAATTCCTACTGAAAACCAAGATTTAACATCCTTTCGAGAGCGTAAGGTTGAATTTATTGCAAGAGAACTCCATGATAAAAACCCCCAAACTTTTCTCTGGACTACAGAAAGTCAAGATTTTTCATTTTCTCAACTTCTTGTAAAGTTGCTCGCCTTCAGGAAGCACTGGGCAAGGTTCTGTGCTTCAGCTCCTTTCAGTTTTCTCAGAGACGCTTGGATCACATATTGCACCTACCAGTTGTGGTCATGGTGGCCACATGGCATTAAAATAAAGCAACAGCTCAAATTTGGGCCATTTCCCCTTCACAAATCAGGTGTCAATGTACAACTAGAAGAAGGTGAAATGCCCTACTGAAATTCTTTCTCCTTTTCCTGTAAGTTTTTGTGGTTTGTTGTTTGTTTTTTTTTTCTTTGCTCTTCTGTCCTAAAATCTCACAAAGCACTTCCTGACAGTGACAATTCAGTTATGGCACACCTGTGTGGAATATCAGAACACTATCACCAGATTTCTGCGTAACCTATCAAAATTTCCTCGGTACCCCTTTACACTAATTATCTCTGCTAATTCACTCCGAAGCTTGGAAAAATTGCAAGTTTCCACGTGTCCTGATATCATAGGTCAGTACAATTCTCTTCTTCTCCCCAGAGTGTTTATTAGCCCTTCAGCTTTGTTTGTGAACAAACTCCACCGTGGTTGAACTTACATCAAAAGGAGAATTCAGCAAAGCTGTCCTGGTTAGTCCCTAACTTGTTGGTTGTGAGCTGACTCGAATTCCGGCACAGAGGGAGCCTTGGCAGGGCTGGAGGGGCTCTGCTGCAGGACTGCTGAATGCACACAATTGATGCTTTCTGCAACAGCACGACGGCCTCTTCTTTTAATTGCCCTCCACTGGGCGGGGCTGCTTTGTGCCCTTGTGAGAAGTGCTTTCTAGCAGATAATTTTTGAGCTTTGTCTCCCAGCAGTGGACAGGCTGCCACCAAAGCTACTTGACAGCACAGCTGGCCTGGGTGGCCTAAACATCCATGACTCAAAATATTGATTATTGCAGAACATTACATACAAGAATGAAGCTGGACAGACTGAAAAATCCACAAGTGGAGTGCCAGTCCACACAGCATCAATATGTGACTGTGGACATCGTCCTGGTTCTCTGTTCCCTTCACTGATTCTGTGTTAAACAGACAGATCAGTGCAAAGTTTCAGCCCCTCATACTTAAAAGCCAACAATTGCCTGGCTCCTGCTACCTTTGAGATCTCATCTCCTTCCAAACACCTGCATCCCAAACAACTTCCAAACAGCTGCATCCCAAATAAGAGTGACGCTACATTTTACTGTGGGAAATAAAATTTTTCCCCAGAAGTCATGTAAAGTAAAGGGAATATAAAATGGAGAAAATATCAGTTGTTTCCAGAATTGAAGGTCAGATTTGTTTCCTCAGTTTTAGATTTACATCAGTGATTCCATCCCACATGTAATCTACTCTGCTGGCTCAGGTGAGTACACAAATGAGCACACAGTAAACTGGGCTATTTCTCCCGTAGAACGAGAAGGGAAAGATAAAACAGATGCTTTATTATTTCTCCATTTGTATGCTCTAGGTTTCTTGGATAAGGTGATGGAGTGGATGGTGAAGATTGCAATTTAGGGAAGAAAACCCTGCAACGGGTTTTCCTGTTCCTACCTGTCAGTGGGCATATGTGCATGTTTGGGAAGTGAATAGGAGATGCTGATGAGTCTCAGCAGTTTGTTCATTTTCTCTTTTGTTCTTTCTCCTTGCTGTGATGAAGCAATCTGGGCTGCATCACTGAAGACAAAATTAGCATGCCTTGCAAGCGAATAATAAATGTAATCTATTAATTTTTCTTAATTAACCTAGAAAGACTGAACTGTGGCAAGACTCTCTCCTGGTGACATTGATCTAAGAATATGACTACAATCCTGACTAGCAAAAAATCTCAGTTTGGTTAGAAAATATTTAATGTGCTCTCATCAATGATGATCCTCAGATCCTCATGTCTGGGAAGTGCCAGGCAGGAATCAGCAGGGCTGTCACCTCCAGGATAATAGAGCTGCCTGTCACCAGGTGCTTGGTGCCACATTGCAGCTGGCATTTCAACATGAATCTTGGAAAATGTCAGTCTTGGCAGAGTCACCACTCCCAGAGATCATCCTGTTTGGTATAAATATACTTATATGAGGTAGGAACACAAAAGGATGATCTAAAAACCCATGTGGTGGGCATGTGATGAGTTCAGTGGAGTTCTGATGTTAATTTTTGGGTTGTTGTGTTGGAGCTTTGCATAATTCAGTTGGAAATAGAGGTAGTGAGTACCTGCATATTTTGAAAGTAGGGTGCATGTGGGGTGTAGGGCCTTGGCTGAGCCTGTGTGATATGCGCAGTTTTCTTTGCCGTCACTGATATTTTGAGGTTTGGAAAGCTGGATCTGAGGGAAGATGAAGTATCCCAGGGTGTTTGTTCTGTCATGAACAAACTAAAAGTTACAAGATGTTTTTAAAAGCTGTGCAGCAAAATGATAGCCAATGCCTTTAGCTCCTCCTCACTGTGCTCAAAGCACTGAGCTGTGAAATAATGCTTAGAATTGATCACAGATGAATAATACAGTCCACCTAATGTGAAAAAACTCCTTTAGGTATAAGGCACAATTAAATGGAATCCAAAGGCAAGCACATGATGTATGTACCCTGTAAATTGTATAATAATATTATTGTTCATTGTTACTTTAGGACTCTTATGTTATTCATGATGTCTACAGATCTTAATGGAATAAATGTATTATCTGAAAGTGGAGAATATTAGAGCTTATTTTAGCATAAATTGTTTGATTATTGGAATTTCCTATTAGAATTTCCTGTAAAGCTCATTTATGGAAATAATTAGAAACAAACTCTTCGGATCCACTTTGCCAGACTAATCTGCTTTACAGATTGCCACTCCAAAGTAATCGGTGTCTCTGTTCTGAGAAACTTTATCACAAGTAAGAAATGCAATATTAGGTTTGAAAATTAATGTACAATAATCTTCTGATGAGTGTTGGGCAGCACGTAATGAGCTTATGCTTTTGCAAGCAACTGAGTGAGGAAAATATTGCTGAAATGAAGGAGGAGGGATGGATCTAAATCCTTTTGAATTAACTTTCATAACTTAGAGGATAAGTAGAGCTCTGATATCTGGTTAGCAGCTGGACAAGGTAAACAGTGTTGTGACTCTTTGGAAAGGTATATTCCGTTTTTAGGGAACTGGGTTTGAACAGAGACAATCAGGAGTAGTTATTTTAGAGGCTTCAAACAATACTAGAATGCTGTACCCTGGCTCAGACTGAGGTATGATAGAATCATAAGTGCAACACAAACTCTTGTCATCTGGCAGAAAACCTCCACAAAAGTAGCTACTTGGAAATGCTGGACACTGGAAATGTAAATGTAGGTATTATATACACAGCCTTTGCCATAGGTGGGATGCTCATCAGCAATTTCTCATATATTAGATTTTCTTACGTATGTCTCATGGTAAATAATTACCATTTGCTGCACAGTGAAAGGAAGGGATCTAACATGCTTCCTGAGTGGAAGAATTTCAGAAATAATTGAATATACCTCTTGAGGAGGAGAAAAGAACAGCAATCATGCTCTGTGCTTTTAAGAGAATTCTGTGAGTTCTCTCCTAGTTAGAGTGGGTCTGTGATTGATGTCAGCTGGTAACATCACTGCAACTTAAAACAGACATCACCAGGGGCTTTTAAATGTCATTTCTGCAGAGTCAGATCATGAAGCCCAATTCCTTGCAGGATAGCAGGTTGCCCTCTTCACTCAGCTCTGGCACTCTTGCAGCGTAGCTACTGTAAATCTTTGGCACTTCAAATTTAATCTTCTTTTTACTTTTTTCAAACCAGAGTTGACTTAAAAAGAGATAAATAAAAAATCTTGTGCAATCTGCAAAACATTTCACAGGGAAAAGTGCTCCAGAACCAAAAGCAGCCTCCTATAAGTGCTGTCTTGGGAGACACTCAAAGAGAATGGCCCAAAAACCTGAATCCCTCTGTTCAGAGATGAGTGGAAAACTGAGGTTATAAATGCACCTTAAATAGAAGAGTTATTAAAGGTGATGTGCAGGAACATTCCCCACACAGTCCTTAATAAAAAGCCCACTTGCTACAAGGGCTGAAGTGAGATCTCTCGTTTCTGACAGCCCCAGTGTCAGCTGCAAACAACCAGTGTGAAAACATTATTTGTAGACAGGGAGTGAACACTTCACAGAGCCACAGAGCAAATGGATGCTGAAAGGATCTCTCATTACCCACCTGCTGATTGCTGTTTTATCCTTTCTGTCCTCACTCGACCTGGAACAAACTTTGGAGCCTGGAGGGCAGCTGCCCTAAGAGCAGCAGAGGGTGAGGCTGTCCCTCTCACTTTAACCTGGAAACTGGTCCACCAAATGAACTTGAAAGAGCAGGAGGAAAGTGGATTGGCCACAGCCAGTATGTGAAAATGACAACAAACATTTTCTGCAAACAGATGTTGAAGACAATCAACACATTTTTCTTATTTCCCAACTGTAACGACTTGGGTTTCATTATTTCTAATCACCCGTAGATGTCTCTTGTTTCATAACTCTATTTCCTGCTCACAACTTACACTTTTAATTATTTTAACCATCAAGTGAGCAGGAATTATTACTTGGAAATGCACAAATAGTAACTGCTGCTTATAAAGAAGTGTAGGAGAATTTAAACTCATTACCTCATTTCTCCACTGCAGATCAAGATGGATCTGTTTGCCTATATGAACGTGCTAAGGTGTAAAATATTCTGAAGATATGTGTACACGTGATGGTTCCCCTTTGAATATTTCTTTAATGTTTGGCCAAATATGAAGCTTTTCCTCAAGCTTCTCAAAAATCCTCAAGGATTTTTTTTTTTATTCCAATAAGATGTCAGTAATAGGATGTGAATACTGGGAACAGTATCCAGTAGATCTAGCAGCCTTCCAAGGGCTGCATAAAGATGTTTCTCAATTGTTACAGATGTAAATGATGGCTCTGTGCTTCTTATAGGTTTGTGTAGTTGAGCCACTGAGTATTCTACAGGAATGAGAGATTCACAGTTATAAAATCCTGCAGAAAATACAATTTTCCATTAAATTTCATGTTTTTTTTCCAGAAGACCTCATTTCTTAAATGGAGGGCAGGTCGAGGGAGTAAACAGTGAAAGGGAATATTAAGACTTCATTAGAAAATTAGAACTTCACAGAATCAAATATACATTAGTAAAACTTTAAATTGGCTTCATTAACTTCTCTAAATTATGCATGCATTAATGGGATCCTTATTATTAATTCATGCAATTGTTTGTACTACTTTTTTTGATAGGGCTTTATTTACTTATTTATTTATTTATTCCTGCTATTCCAGCACTGCATTGATGAGACTCATTAAATATAATGGTGTTTGGCAATTTATCACACAGATTAAAAGCCCTTTCCAGATCACCTCTACTCACCCTTTCTTTTAGAGAACATTTTTGGCATATATCCGGGGGGCAATGAATTGCACAATTTTCTTGTATGCAGCATTTCAAAATCTTCATGCCTGAGCACCATAGTTGAGTTTTAAACCATCATTCCTTCATTTTCTTTCTTTTATTTTTATTTTAAAAGAGCTCTTTCAGGTTTTTGTGTTAATTCTAACCACAAAAAACCACATGCTTAAAAATGCATAGAGTAGTATAACAGCTCGGTTAAAGTCAATAATGGGCTTTACCTGACTGTATTTTATCAACTACATTCAAAAGGTGCTGTAGGAGAGCTTTTCAAATACTAAAAAGCTCTATTATCTAACACCACTGTAACATCAGCAATATTTAAAATAATGTATTCCCAGTAGTGCATAATGAGGCTGTAAATTCCTTCAAGGGTTCTGGCAATATTATGAACCAGCAGAGCAAACTTGGACTTTTTTTTTTTATTTTGGTCACCAAAGTCACAGCAATCAATTTCTGCAGTTTTTGAAGCAGATCACCCCTTCAGAGCATGGTGGGGCGGAATTCAAAGAGTTGCAAACCCCAGCCAGGCTGGATGGAAGCAGACAGTGCAGGAGACGGGGGATATGAAAGAATCCTTCAAAGTTATATTCCCTAAGCAAAACATTTGAAAACACAATGTTCAGATCACTGATATTTCAGATTCGACTTTAGAAAAAAAATCCCATATATACAGTTTGTTCAAATGCTGAAAACGCAGTGCCAGTATTAAAGGATGTCCAGTATCTGTGTTCCTACAAGTGGGATGGCTCGGTCCTTCAGTGTGATATTCCCCTGGGAAATTTTTGCATAACTTTACCAACTGTGAAACATATGCTTGCAAATACACATGAGCTGTGTACTTTCCAGCCAACCTGGAAACAAGCACTGAATTCCAACAGAAGCCAGGTTTTCCTACAACAAATAATTTCAGGTGGCACACATTTCTGCAAAATAATCCAGTCCTACTGCCAAAGGAAAAAAAAAAAAAAAAGAAAAGGTTCTGTAATATTAGAACGCACTAGAGCTCACTTCAAAATTATAAAATAACAAGTATTTTATAACAGGACTCCTGGATAAAAGGGAGGTCCCTCTCACTAGCAACATGTTCCTGTGTATGTTTTAACAAACAGCTCATAAGATCTGTCAAATTGTCCCTCACCAGCCCTGGCTGAGCACATGAAGTTTCCTGGGCCCGTGATATGGAGGGTCTGGATTCTAGGATTTGGGTTCGAGGGTTCAAAAGTTCTAGGATTTGGGCTCGAGGGGGGAAATAAAGTGTTCCAGTTCGGGTTCTGGGGGGGGTGTCCTAGGGTTCTAGGTTCTAGCATTAGGGTTCAGGTTAGGGGCTGGGTTCTGGTGTTCTAATTTGGGTGTTGGGGTTAGGGTTCAGGTCTGGGTTCTAGAGCCAGTGACTGGGTTCTAGAAGTCCCTGAGTTCCAGGTCAGGTACTGGTTATCTAGAACCACACATTCTTGATCAGGTTCTAAGGTTCGAGAACATAGTGCTCTAGATTGGATTCTGGGGTTCTAGAGTTTGGTGTTCCAGATCGATTCTAGATCTGGTTCCCCCTCCTCCCGAGATCCTGCAGGGATGTCAGGCTGGGGATTGAGTAGAGGCTGTCAGGAACAGTGAGGAGAAGGGATGCAGTTAACTACTGGCTGCATCCTGGACTCTGAGCCGTACAAATCTGAGCTTCAGGAGCATCCTCTGAGTTCAGCAAACACATTTCAGCATTCCCAATTTGTCAGGATGGTAACACAGGGTTCAAAAAGGGAGATTTGTTTGTAAGTAAATTCTCATTGAAGACTCCTCGTTTTGTTCATAGATGAGAAAACATAGACCAAGAACTGACCATCATTCCTAATCCATGAGGGTTTTTTTTTTTCCCCTGGGCATTCATAATTTTTAATCAGAATAATTTTTAATGTGACGTGAAAGTCCCAAATGAGTATCAAACCAAGGCATCTCCCTGCCCTTTTACCTTCTAGAGATATCATCCTTTCCTCTTTGGGATCACCTGGATCTTTCCTTTATTTAAAGACTAAAAGTCTTGTCTTCCAAGAGCTGGTAAATATCTTCAGTATCCTTCCTGGCTGATGGCAGGCAGCGGGACACTGCTTTGGGCACCTCAGGAAGAAATTAGGGCAAAAATCTGTGAATTGTGATTCCTCGTCCTGAGAAACAAAAGGTTTGTATGGGTGCAGTGTGTAGTTCAGAGTGGAATGGCCTCGGCTTGCTAATGATGAGCTCTGTTAAATCAAAGCAAGGTTTATCCCAGGAGCTCCGGGTTCTGAGTCCACTGACTTGCACTAATGTGAATTAGTTGTTTTGAATCTCTTTAACAGAGAATTCAAGATTACATTGCCTTCTGTTTTTAATTTATGTCACTGCTATTCAATTGGTTGACTAATGCTAGGTATTAATGAATTTTAGATTTTTTTTCTTGCATTCAGTATATCACTTTTTCCTACAATACAATTAAAATCCTTTTAAAATGAAGCAAATGTGACTACAAGCAAATAATTGAAAGTTTGACCAAGATTTTCTAGAAACAAGGAAGCAAGCACTGCATCCTGTTGAGGTCTATTAACATTTCCTACCACAAGATGTTCTGTCTGCTAATACAAAACATAATAAGATGATTTGTCAGTAGATATATGCTGAACTTCTTATTCCACTCTGAGTCCATTTTATTTGCATATAAAGTGGCACATTTACACTCAACAATAACTAGTCCTGAAGGAATGATATTTAAGGGGAGAATATAATTAATCTATTCAGGTCATAAACATTTTCTTCAGGGCAACGGGCAACCATCTAAGACAACATTCATAATGATTCATGGACATTACTAAAACACTTTAGAATGAGCTGGCGAAGCTGAGGATGGGCAAAATATTGCCATGTTCTTCCAAGGACATCTTTATGTTTCTCTTATGCAGCTTTTTGAGAATTATATTAATGAAAAATCCTTTCTATTTTTGTATTTGGCTTTGTGCTAATGCTGCATTGTGCTCCACAGAGTGCTTAAACATGATGTAGGTATTGTGTTTCCCATCATTTGATGTCAGAGCTCAAAAAAGCATACCGGAATTTTGCTATTTTTCAAATATTATGACCACCTTAAATAGAAAGCAGTTACAGAGCTCCTCAGTATCTCTAAAGTTTTTCGGCGGGTCTGCCAAATAAGAAGGTGTTTTTCAAGTACTTTTCCATGTTACTTGATCTTGGGTGACTTGGCACACATTTTTATAAACTTCAACTATTTCAGAATTTTTTGAAAGTTACGTGGATGGAAGAGGAGGAGGAGAGGAGGGAATTGGACAGTGTTCAAAGGAACACTGCTCTGTGAACGTTGCACCCTCTGTAGCACTGTGTAGGACTCTGCTGTCCACTGAGGGTATTAACTGAAGCTGCAAGGGGGGTTCGTGTTGGTACCAAATTAAATTCAGAGGATGATGGTGGGTTAATGTACAAAGGCTTTGTGAGAAAACGTGGGCTACCTGAGTTCACATGTACACTCATTGTGACACAGTAATTTTTTAAAAAAATGAAAGATAAAAGGAAAACAATCCTAAGCAGTCACAAAAGCCCATGGTCAATAAAGCATTTGCTAAACCACTCTATCACTGTGGCAGAGGCTCAAGCCTCTCTACTCAGCTCCCTTTAATGCCAAACATGTTTTTAAGGCAGCCCTGTGAAATAAATGTTTTACTTAAAAATGTATTTTGAAATTAATTTCCTTAGGCACAAAAGGGCCAACAGATAATGTTTAAGCCTAGAAAGGGAATACACTGAGACACTTCTGAGATGTTTGGTATTACCCTGTGATAAACTGGCTTAACCACACACACAGATAAGTCACAGGAAAGTAACAGCCACAAGAGCGAACCTGAAATAGATGGTAATTACTGATCACAGTACAAGGCAAACCTTTCTCATGTTGATTAACTGTAACTAATTTATGTGAGTTTATCATCTTTATCATTGATTTTAGCTATTTTGTGGCTGCACCTAAAGAAAACAACAGCCCACATTGACCAGGCAGGAACCACTCTTATTGCAGATGCAGCAAGCAATTCAGTTTGGTCTTTAAAGTCCAGATTTGCTTTAATCTCAGCTTTAATTCATTCCCAAGGAATTCAAACTGCTCATAGAGCAGCGCCAAAGGACTGGCCACAGCAGATGATCAATTTGTCATGCTCTTATTATCACTGCACTTCAACTTGGAGGAAAGCAGAGTTTGGTTTGAGCTTGATGGACAGAGAAACTAAAAGCTGCATATTCTGTGTCATAAGGCAGATGGGTTGGTGTCAGAATGTGTATTTTGCTCTGTGAGAGAGGGAAAAACTGCAGGCACCCTGCATGAATCACAGCATTTTCCTCGAGATTGGATTTTTAATAGTCAGACATCTAATTGGCTGAGCAGACGGCTGCTCAGACGAAAATGAGAAGGCTGTAGGGGCAGAGCTGCCTTTCTGAAGGCCACACATCTATTTGGGATTTAGGCCTTCTCTGAAAATGTGTTTCTAATTTTGTCATATCTGTGGGAAAGAAATTCTGAGCCTAGGCTGGATGGAGTGAATTGTTTTACTTTATATATATAGGGTTCATGCTCTTAATGGCTTTAAAAAATGTGATCACATTTATCCTGTGAGCTCTTCATGTTGTCTCACTAAGTTTTCTATTGACACCTGTTCAGCTGTGTGCTCAGCACCTCTCCTGAACAGGTGAGCAGTTCTGATACGGCTGATTGCTATCCTTGGAGGGATTCCCCTTGTCTCATCCTCTCTCTGCTCTGCCCTCTGGGATGGGTTTTTACCTTCCTGATGAGAAATCAAACCCTTGGAGTGAATGCAGTGGGGTGGGTTGCAGGAAACAAATGGCAGAGCTGTCAAGGAGAAGGTAACAGGATTTTCCATTGGCTCCATCTGCAGATTTCCACTGTCTTAAAGAGAGTTGCAGCAGCAGTAAAATTCATCGCATCTGGACCAACTCTGGGAAGGAGGTTTTCTGTCTGTGGTGTGACAGGAGAGGCATGGCCTGGAGAAAATCAATGATGAGGCAATTGAGAGCAGTGAGCTGTTTGCGCAAAGTGCAAACTTTTCAATCACCATTGTGGGCAGATAATAAGAATCTTTTCATTTACACTGTAGAAACTTGTTCAAGGCAGCAGCAGAGGTGTAATAACAGACTTTGCTTCTGGAACTGACAGCAGGGGATTGAGATAATCCTCAGGCAAATACCGGTCTCTGTGATTTCCCCTCTTATTTTATGAAAGGTCCTATTTCTTTCCTTAAACCTGAGGCTTGTTTGAGCTTCCTGAAATCTCGAGCCTTCAGTGAAAGAGCTGGATGGAACCAGGAGTTCAGGCACCTCCTGCCTAAAGCCTGAACCTGCCTCACACCACTGGCAGTGGTAGAGCTTATAGAAATGGGATTTTACAGGAATCCACCTCCTCTTTGCCAGCCCCAGCCCCCTTGGTGGGAGCAGCGCAGGCAGATCCATTGCTGTATTCCTGTCTATCCTGTTCTTGTCCTGCTGGAAGGAGACAGCGGTGCACTGTAATGAACAGAAAATGTTAAATGCTTGGATAAAAGGTAAAATTCAGCTGTATTAAGTCTACCTTTTAAACATCATAAACCCTGAGAGAAATAAAATGTTTTTTTAAGGGAGTTGGGTGTTTCCCAAAATCCTGCAGTTACACTTGTCCTCTCCAAGACCAGTACTACTGAAATGAGAGGACCTTGAGTTTTCCAGTTCTGTTCTCTCTTCATCACTGTCTTTAATGCGTTTTGCTCAGAAGAAATGGGAAGAGATCATCTGGCACATAATTCTTTGGGAATGGAGGAAGATGGAAAACTGTCAGGGTATTCTGCTTGGAAGTCTGGGGACAGCCCCAAGCCTTCCAGGAGAGGTCAGCTGTGAAGGGTGTGCTCGCTTTTATAGGGTTCTCTTGAGAAATTTAAAGTCTGTCCTGAGACCTGATGATCTGCCTTCAGTGTTTCTTTCTGAATGCCTGCACTTTATTACCTGCTATGGAGCTCCCAGGGCTCCCGGTGAAATTTGTTCAAGTGTTTGCAATCACACCAACCCACCCGCCCAGCCCCATGAAGTCATGCTCAGAGACTGCAGGATGTCAAATGTTGTTGGCATTCCTTCATTGCCTCTGGAGCCCAGGATCCTCCTGCTAGCGCTGACCCAAGACCAGGCTTATTTATGACTTACAATTGGAGCAACGTATGTGGTATTTATTAAGCAAAAGCCCAGGGGATGAGTTTTTAAATGAGAAAAAAAAAAAAAAAAAAAAAAAAAAAAAAAAAAAAAAAAAAAAAAAAAGGCACAGGAGCTTAAGTATGAGTCATTTCTGTAACATACCAGGCTCTCCAGCAAACCATAATGCAATTGATGCATTGCACAGTCTGTGCTACAGACTAATCATGTCAAGGTGGCTGAAATGGGCTCTTCATTCATTTATAGCCTTTTCTGTGTTGTCAAGGATCTAATGCATTCACTTTAACTATAATAAGGATGAAATACATACTTATTTTAAATGGAAACCACTTTTATGCAATCAAAACACTTTTGGTAAAGTAAAAATTGTGAAGTGTTTACGTTCCAGATGAACTGCATGATTATTACTACTGATCTTGCTGTTTCAACTATTTTACTGACAGTGGTTGGTTACTCTCGCAGGTATGAGGCTGAATTTTGCCTTACATGACTGGAGTTGACTTCTAGGCAGTTAATGACAAAAATTTTACTGCAATGACACTGACATTTGTAAACTCACAGAAATGTTCTAAGTAACACCCAACATCATGTGAAGGTTTGAGGTTAAGCATCCACTTATTTTAATAGCTTTATTTATTTTGTTTAGCCCCTAGAAGCCATCATTGACACTGGGCCATTGCTTTTAATTGCCTCACTTAAAGAGCACATTTCAAAGTCTGCAGTTGTTTATCAGATTTATGATTGTTAAAACATTGTTTGTACAACTGATACGAAGAATTTTTTTTTTTTTTTTTTCACACTTTTTGAATTTTCAGCCTAGCAGATGACAATAAGTAACACTCAAATGACCCATGGAAAACAGATTTTCATAGTCAGTTTTCCTATGCAGGGCACAGGCAGAGAATCGCTGCGGAGTCACTGGTATTTAATGGGAGCTGGCAGGAGCACAGCTGGCCCTGACATGTGTCACAACACATAGACCCAGCACGTACATGGAAGGCAGCTCTAGTGATTGTGGAGGCTCAGCACTGAAACAGGCTTTGGCTTCTTTATGCTCCGGCTGTGCATCTGTTCTTGGCATGAAGGTGTGTTCAGCTCCCCAGAGAAAGGACTAGGATCCTTTCATGATCATATTTTCACTCACTGCCCTGGGACATAGCGATCACATTCAGGACAATCTTGGTATTTTTTTCAGCAAAATCTCTTCTCATACAAACCTGTATATAAACTGCCTTCATTTAGCTACAAAATCTCTAATAATTTTGCTCTGCTTAAAGAAGAATAAGTCCCTTTAAATAAAAACTTGTGTTTACAACATCTTGGATAAACTCCATGCTTAAAAATCCCTACAAAATACACTGAGGTGATTCAAAATTTTCATTTACATGAAATAATGCAAGTGGAAAGTTCTTGATACTCAGTGTCAAGCATAAAATGCACTCAGGCTGCCAGCTGTGCACCTGCATCCACAGGGGACACCTGTGGATTGCACAGACACCGAGATAGGTCACTCCAGCTTTTTGTGGAACTGTTTCCCTTCTTGTTACGTTGAAATTCTGTTGACATCTATAATTTTGTAAATATTCTCATTTGAGTCCCTGCTCTCATTACTTACAACCATTTATTTGGGTAATTTAGCAGTAATTATGCAACAAAAACTTGTTCAGTAAGTTCCATAGGTTGAGACACATTGACATGGGAAACAATTACCCTGAACTGGTTAACAAAAACCTGCCAAACACCAGCAGCAGGTTCTTGGCAAGCAGAATGGAGCATGGAGAACCACAAGGATGCAATTTATCCACGGCTTGTCTTCACCCTCAGAAGTGGGGGAAGTTAGCCCTCGATAGAACCACCATGCAGGTTGAAGTTTCTTCCATATTTGAGCTGTTTTGGGCAGTCAGGCAACAGGAGGTGTGGTAAGAAATCCTCAAAAAATTTAATCTTCACTGGCATAATGCTTCCCTAGTCCTTCATTTCTCATCCCCTTTGCAGCCTGTTTGTTTCAATGTATGAAGAAGAGAATCATCTATCAATCTATCAATGATAGAGCATGAAATGCAAAACCTCATCAAAGCTCAAGCACTCTGTTGCATTGGTACCCCAGACCACCAAATATTTAACAAATAACACTGTGACACTGGCTTTTTTTCTTTTAATAATGGTTAGACATTATTATTAGAAAGTAAGTTCTGGTAAAAAGTCTCAGATTTTTTGATGGACCAAGATTTATAAAGTAATTTAGAGATGTAAAGAAGTGTATACATTCTAAGTGTCATTATTCATGACTAATCAACCGAACAATTAGCATAAAGAATGGCAGTCCTCTTGTACTTTTGATGTTAAATGAAGGGAGACCAATAATACATAATGAATGAAGATAAAGCCAAATGAATTTCTGAATTTTGTTTGTAGATGAGTACATACATCAAACGGCCATCTGCCCATAGAGAAAGGATTAGAGGTCTGCTACCACTTCCATTCACAGCTGACAAAAGAAGGGAAATACAGTATTTCTCTTCTGTTGTCTCAGTACAGATCTGTTGAAGATATGATTCTGATACTTGTTGTGACTCAACATTAAATAGCCATAAAAAGTTAGAAACTCAGGATACAAAGTGCCATTTCAAGAGCCATAGTGGACCTCATGAACTTCCACAGGCCAGACTGAAACGTCTGTGATTCACTGATCAAAGCAGATGTAATACTGAATCTGGAATTAAAAGTCAGCTTTTCTAGAGAGTTTTAGGAGAAGAGAAGCAGAAGAGAACCAGAAGATAAACAATGAAATGAAATGAAATGAAATGAAATGGAATGAAATGGAATAAAAATACATCCATATGCTACAGATTTTGGCAACTCACATCCGAAATGATTTGGAATGGAGGAAGCCTTGTGTGCACGTTATCACTGAATCTTTTGGTACATCTCAGCAGAGACCATATGCTGTATCACAGCTTAGGAAAGATTTTATAGGTCAAGCTGTTAAATACTAATTTGGTTCATAGGCTGCAGTTTTGAACAGTTACCTCTGCATAGTGTTTCAATCTCATTAAAAACTAAAAGCCCTTTTTTCTAGCAGATCACATGAAGGAAAGCATTTAGTTTGTTATGCAATGTTCCTTCTTCGCCGCAGATAAATTCTCGGCCAGCAAGAACTGACTTATTTTGCAAAGTATACCCTGAAAGTTCATGCAACACCATGTACACTTGTGGTAAAACAAAAGTGAGGAAAGGCTATCCATGATACAAAACACTGCAAGCAGAATTTTGGAATTTTTTACTTTAACAAGTGGCACAAATCTAGTTTTCTTCACACAGTTTTCCTTGCACGTTTTTTTACTGCAGATATAGATTTAAATGCTAAATTGTATCCTACTATGGGTGTTGTACATTGCGTAGTGAGTTATACATGTCACCTGCAGCCTTCAGAACTGGAGAAGGATTCAGGGCCTTTCTGAATCCTGCCAAACACTGTCAGCAAGTAAACTGCTTTTATCTTCACCACTAATGGCATTGCAACAGCAGGGTTGATTGGGGACTGGTTCTGAGCTGCTGCTGTAGGAGCAGCCTGCACACTGTTCCTTCTGAGTGAGGAAGGTGTCTCATTCATTTTGGGAAGACTATAATCTCAGTCTCTCTCTTCATTGCACAGGGTTACATTTTCCCAATGTTCATTCATTGAAAAATTGTGTGTTTTTGTTAAGATAGATAAGATGGCAAAAGTATAATTATTATCTGAGTAAAGAGATTCTAGACTTTGCGATATATCCAATATGATTAATATAAGACAGATACTTAGAAAATGACTTTAAATGGAGAGTTCTCTTCTAGTATTTTCATATGGAGCACTAAATGTAATGCTCCATATGAAAAAACGGCTTTGCTGCTTGTACTTGCATGCTTTGTTAGAAATAAAAAGTTGTATAAATGTGTGTTTTCTTCTAAAATCCCACAGTTGCATAGACAGTGTCTCCCAAATATATTTTCAGATGATCCCTATTTTAAATGTTAAGTAACGCTTAGTTCATGTTAAGGAAAATAATTCTTCATGACTGTTGTTATTATTATTATTATTGGCTGGGATCATATTGTAGTAAAAATTGAGAATCCTTTTCTTTTATTACTTGAAATTACTCCCAGTACTGCTGTTGCTGATTCTTTTCCCTACAACTGATTTGAGATCCCCTTCCCTAAATCTTAGGATACTGATCAGTACTGTTAGAAACTTCCTTTCAGAATTAGCGAAAGATTAATTTTTTTTTTCTGAAATTTAGTTATAATTCTGCCCTTTTTCCTTTCAAGTGTTTATATATGCTTTCTTCACTTCGGTGGGAAAAAATAATTTCTAAATAGCAACAGACTTATGAGAAACAAACTCTGTATATTAAGAACTGCTGTCTCTTAGCATGCACCTCTGCATCCTTTTGCATGTATGCATGTATGTATATATACATACACACGTATATATACATTTTGTGACTTTGGTTCCTTCCTTTGGCCAGCTTCAAATGTAAATGTCCGGTTGTTTTATTTCCCATTTTGATTCTGAGACTTTTTCTGTTTGATAACAAGAGATTGCACAGGGAAATAGCATCTGACAGTGTGCAAATAAAATACCTGTCCCTTTGTCAGACAGGTTTACAGCCACATAAAACCACACAAAAGGAGTGAAAACAACTGCTCAAATGCAGAGCGGACATAAATCTTATTTCAATAAAGCTGAAAAGTATTATGTGACTCCTGGAGTAAGGGGGGAGAGGGAGAACATAATGTTTTGAGGTGCCTTGTGCTGGAGCTGGGAGCACATTGTTCACTTTTAATTTCCAGTGATCAGACACAGTTATGGGAAAGGCACTTGGGTTTGGCATCTTTCCCTGTGCTTAACAGGCACTGAAGGTGACATCCAGGGGGATCCCAGCTGGGATTCTGAGTGTCTAACCACTTACACTGGCACAGAGCAGGATGTTTATATTTTTAAGCTCTAAAGCTCTACACAAATAGGCCGAAGATTTAGCGAGGACACAATAATTGCTTTTCTTTCAACAGCAGGTGACATATTTCCCACTGAGAAAAATATAAGCCTGCTGCTTTTAGTCATAACATGAGCAACAGGAGGAAAATAGATGAGAAAGTGGGAAATGTCACCAGTTGTGTCTTGGAAAAGATGTTTGCAGGCATGTGCGAGCCTCTAAGTGCACAAAATTAAAACATTAAATGACAGGTCTATGTCTATTATTCATAAGCCACAAGTCCCATAATTACATCATTTAATAATAATAATTACCTGAAACTTTTTTGTTTTCAGAGAATGGTAGGAACTCTTTCTTGTTCCTTTCCCTTGCTGTGTGCAGCACACCTGGACTGAGCAGGGAGCATTTTGTGTGCAGGCAGTGTTAGGACAGAGAGCAGCTCCATGGGCTGGTCCAGGGAGAGAGTGGGCACAGGGAGGGCTTTGATGCTGCTCTTCGTGTTTAGCAATGCAAACACATACTGCTCTATCATCTTATCATCTTAATTAACAGCAATGACTCTACACCTCTCTTACTGAATATCTGACACTGATATCCCACTGCGTCCCTTTCCGTGTCATTTGCATTTCCTAAACTTGGGGTTCAGCTCATTTTCAAACTCACTCCTCCCTGCAGCCTTGTTAGACTGAGGCTTTCCTCTGACCTCGGCTGGCCAAGGCACGAACACAGCGTAGCTGGGCTCCACATCTGAGTGCCTCTCAGTCGTTAGTGGGAGCTGATACACGGTGATGGAAAGAATGATGCCAGTTGGTTGTAGAAGTGGTGAAATCCAGCCTAGAACTGCGCTCAGGTGTCACTGGAATTGCAGTGCTATCCACTAGAAAACTTTCCCAAGGCTTTAAGGGCATACAAATAACCATTGGGAAACTAATTACTGCTCCCATATAAATTATACGTTAGTAAATACTTCTGAGTTTGCAGTCAGGTTCAAGAATTTCCTCTTGATGGATATTAATACGTGCCTCATGTCTTTTTCAGATAAAGCAGTTAGAGCGTATCAGTGCCATAAATTAAAAATTAGATGTGGAGGAAATCCTCAGATCTCCCAGAATAGTACATCTCCACATTATTCCAGCTTTAAGCTACATTCATGATGTACTCTATCGGCTAAGAATTGAATGCTGCCTTTTTTAAAACAATGTAGCACTAATCATGGGTAAATGCATAATTACTGACTTGTGGAAAGCAGAAAACTCTGCCATGATTAATAACTTAGCATTGGATTTGAAAGCAGAACTCTAATCTGGAGCATTTTAGGAGACGAGTAATCTAAAGGACTTTTCCATCAAAACTTGAAAGATAAAGCAATTCAATATGGCTTGAGACTTATCAGCTGATACATATTAGCACAGGCAATGCAATCTGCCAAAGCAGCAAAAAAATCACTTGTGCCTGAGATGTCCCTGGAGCTGGTTGTGTGACCCCCTTATGGAAAGGGCCTCTCCAGTTTGCAAGGCTGTGAGATGAAGTCACAGGATCGGAACTAAAGAAACACTTTTTGAATTAGCTGTTTTGTACACGTGTGTGTGTGTGTGTGTATAATGCACAGCCACACCTGTCATGTTTTTTGGATGTCAGGTTAGGATATAACCAGGTTCAGGGATGGGAAGGACTGAGGATATCTTGCTTTTGCCCATGGTCCTGCCAGGGTGACTCAGAGAATGGGACTTGTTCAGTGACTCAGTTTCCCCTGGTGTGCAGATCAGTCCAACAATCTCTGTGAACTTCTTAACTTTTTTGGCATTGCAGGAGAGCCTGAAAAGTTTTGCAGTCTGAAACAGCAGACTCGTTTGCCTTGTCTTAATCCTCCTGTGCACCATATTTACTTTGTGGCTAGACAGATACTCTCATATTCAGCATGTCCTTCTGGCCCCAGGCATCTGATGCATGAATGCAAAGTAATTATAAGGGGGAATTCTGCTATCCACAGAAGTGATTTTGTCTTTCAAATATGTACAGAGGAAATTTTTCTTCCCCTTATTCAGTATGAATGCAAGGAAAGGAATTTATATGCTGGGCTTCCTTGCCCTCTTCCTCACAGAAGAAAGAAAAGCAAAGCAGTTGGATACACAGGAAGGAAAGGGGAGACAGTTTTTAAAATTTACCAGAAGTCTAGAGGTATTTCAGAAATCTTCAAGGAAGCAGAATGAGCACATTCTCATTAAAATCTCATTAGGTGCCTACCTACTTCTTTAGCTGCTTAAATGCTCCATCTAACACTGTGTTGTTTTTATTTCTTAGTGAATTGTACTTCTCAATTCAAAAACTGGCATGGTATAGGCAAAAGTGGCTGGACTGAAAGACCCAGGCCATACTGAGCCCTGAGATTTTTTTGATTAAGTAAAGGCTGCAGCATTAGGCATTGTCTGAAATCCTACCCTGAGCATCCTCATCAGGTGAGGCTACAGCAGGAGAACTGTTTGGGATGCCAGGTCTAGGGCCTGAGACACATCCCAGGTGCATGGAGACCTTTTCTTTTGAGGCTCTATCCCTTCATTGCCACCACAAAAAATTTTGGGGTTGAACAATTTTCTTTTAAAAAACTCAGTTATATAGGGTACTTGGAAGAAGGGGAGATGAGACAAGAGAAATGGCTCTGCTCACCTGCAAAACTTCTGAGTGCTTCCCTGCAAGTCTTGGATCATGAAGTGCCAAGGCACCTTCCTGCTGAGAGCTCTTGCACTGCTGCCATAGTGTGCTACTGTCTCCACATCCAAGCAGTGACTGTGGGACTCTTGTTTGTGACAGGATTTCCACTGAGTCCCATACAAACAGGGGATATTGCTGTTGTGTAGTGAGGTTTTAGTCTAAACTGAAAAAAGTTGGGAAGGGAAAGAGATGGAAGGTTGTTCAGTGTCTCTTTTTCTTCAAGAGAGAAATTGCAGAAGTACCCAGGATATGCATTTATATAGAAGTAATTCAAAAGCTTTGTACTGACTACCTTGCTTTTCTTCTTAAAGCTTTTGCAGATGATTTATGAAAAGTGTTATTTCTATTACTCAAACATATGAAAAGAAGCAAATTAACTTATTACATGAGGTGGACAGTCAAAAGAAGAGTTAAACGGACCATACAACTTTCCCGTAAAACATTAATTTTCTTGTGTTGTCTTTAATTTCCTTCATAATAAAACGTTCACAATAGCCACTGGGTATTACTTTATGAAAGATAAATTAGATAGTTCCTATTAGATGTAAATCCTTTCCTAGACTTGTCATCAGGACATGATTATTGTAAATTTCTCTATACATGTGCAATGCCAATCCCCGAACACATTTCCTGTTGGAAAACAAGAGATTTTCAGAGTCTTTTCATTTAGATACTGTCAAGTTGATGGCTGTGAAAGTGCTTTTAAAATGAATGATTAAGGGCTATCTAAAGTTTGGAAATTGGTTTTTCTGCCCTGAATAAGTTTAATTCTGCAGCATCAATGAGACCTGCAGATGTTCAGCACTTCTCACAGCAATGCCACAACATTACACGAGCATGGCTTGGTGGGGACAGCAGCTCAGTTTTATGACTCTCTTGGTGTCTGTAACACCTGAAAACCCCACTTACCTCTCTTGATGTGAGGAGTGAGACATGAGACATGAGAAATTCCTGCCACTGAGACTTCTGATGGCGGCTGGGCATCTGGGACACCTGTCCTGCCTGAGCTGGGGAGCAGGGCAGAGCCTTCAGCACTAACCAACCCTTTCAAAAATAACAGCTACGAAGGGCGTGTTGGTGCAGATGATGCAGATTTGAAAGGAAAAGAAGCACTTTCTGGGCTGGAACCTCTCCTAACTTTCAACATTTCTTGAAGTTGTTGTTTGTTTTGCTTTTTTTCTCCTGTGATTTAATGTAAACTCAATATTTCTGATCTAGGCTTTGCATGCAAACTTCCCAAAGCTTATGGAAATGAATCGAAATCATTAGCTCCTGTGAAAATCATACAACAAACTGTCTGTGAGTCATGCATGGAGCACCTACGCAGTTCAGATGCAGAATTTCAGCCCTTCCGTTGTACATCAATTATTGCCACTAGTTTTGAATACTCAAAAACATGAGATGCTTAATAAATGTGAGATAATAGCAAGAGGCCGGTACATTCCAGAGTGTTTATGTACAATAATTACTATCCCCAAATGACTTTTTTAAACCAATGTTTGAAAATCTTTTGGTCCAATTACTCTAAAAATCATCCATTAACAGTAGGGAGTAAAACCTGATTACTTCTGCATCTCATCTATGTTCATTTTGGACTGACGTGGCCTCAGATAATTCCCTCAAGCATGATTCCAGCTGAAGCTGACCCATAACACCCTTACACACTGGAAAGGGGATGTCACCCTCATGTGAAAAAAATGCTTTTAGGTGCAGGATTGATATGTGGTGGGCTTTTTAATTTGCCCTCTCTGGCTCAGAACAATGAAAGACAGGGCCTCTGCAGGAAATTTTGTCTCTGCCTCTGGTCCCCAAGACAGAGACACTGTCTAAACATCACAAAGTTGGCAGTAGAGCAGCGGGTAGACTAAAAGGACTCATCGCTTGTTGCCATAGATTTTCCAGTTGATAATGATAAAGGTCTTTAAAATGTAATTCAGTTAAATATCACAAAGAACTTTTCCAGTAAGCTTCAGTTAATGACAAAATTATATTACCAGAAATATAAAGGTTTATGCTTATATTTCTGCTTTTAATTCCTATTAAGTTCCCTGTGGATTAAAGATTCATGTGTAAGAAACACAGACAGCTAAGTATATCACTTAGTATAGCACACATAAAATTAAAGGCGTTTTTAAAGTTACATTTTTGAATGCTAACTGGCAAGATGGTGTATAAAACAAAAAACTATCATGTAATCTGAATTGTCTCTATATATCCTGCATAGCAGCCGACAATGAATATTTATGTAAGCAAATATTTTCCAGCGTTTCATGCTACAGTTTGTGTTTGTTTCAGTCTGATTTGAATAAACAGAATGCTCTGCAATAACTGTAACTAATATCTTTAGGCACATAACATTTTAGATGGAGCTGCAATTCAGTACAGCAATATTCAACTGCAGAAAAATTATTAGCATTAACCAGGAGCTAAATTACAGCTCTGATTTCACTGGTATTGTACCTGTGAATTCTATAATGCTGAATGAAATTAAAGGTTCACTTTAATTTTTAGGAAAAGGAAATAGATTCTTGTTAAATCGAGCAGCATCATTATATTTGTTTAGAATCTACTGTATATGGCATACTGGAGTCACAAGTATTCAGGAGACAAAGCATTAATAGTGCATCAGATCACTTATAAAAGCACAAGATAATAATGATTATTAATCCTGTAGCGTATAGGATTTGAAGTGGGAATTCTTCTTTGCAACATAAATTAAGGGAAAAAACCTGCCAATTCCTATTTTATGAAAGGCTTTGTATTAGGCTCAGTTACCCTTACATATTAAACTCAAAAATTGGCATCCAAATTCACCCCTGGAAATGCTCTCCTGGTGCCATGGAGCATCCCCCACTTAGCCCATGGGTCTTTTAATCTTACCAGTGCAAATTGGCAGCATCCCAGACTGGTTCCCACAGCTGTGAGTTTTTATAGCGTTGGTGGGGATGACAGGGTTGGAGTTACAGCCCAACAAGAAATTGTCCTTGCAGTGCTTTTGTGCTTTCTGTTCCACTCAGATTTTACTGGGAATTAGTGTCTGTAACTAAAGGCAGTGCTTTGGCTCAAGTATTTAACAGGCTTATACAACAGAAGTGAATGCTTGTATGCTGTTTGCTGACACAAATGTTCCAGTTCTTATTTCCTTTCTGGGACTTTACTGAACTCTCTGCTTATAGCTTACCATTACAGTGAAACATTCTCCTTCCACTAAATCCACTTCCACTAAATCCCTGATACACTGAAAATTTATCTCCAGCCAGGATCACGTGATGCTGTCTAGCCCACACACCACTCAGGACATGCCAAACTTTTCATGATTAACCCCCCGGCCCAGAAAGTCAGGTTCCATCGTGCTGCCTGCCTGTCCTCCACGGGGACTGTGAGCTCCTCATGACAAATCTGCTTTGCAGAACAGCCCACCTTCCTCTCATATGGAACTGAATAGTTACTTACAAGAAAATACATTGAATGTTGCAGAGGTTGTTTTTTGTTCATTTTCCTACCTTCAAATACCTACGAGGAAGGTCAGTCCTGTTGCAATAACGAATTCTTTTATTTTCTTGGATATCTTGTGGAAATTAGTCCATGAGTTGGACTTGAAGGGTTGAAGAAAAGGTGTGATTTGGGCAACAGTTTGCAACTGATCCATGTCTTAGACTCAGTTGTGTCCTAGAATCAGTCAGTATCCAAAGCTGAACCTGATGCTAGTCCTGGTAGTGACAATAGATGTGTTTCAGGCAGACCATGAGTTGACAAAGCTCCCTATGAGCACAGCTCCTGTTTTGTTTGTAATAAACTATGAAAATGCAGAGATATATTTTTGCCTTTGCTTCAGAATTATTTCTTTTTTCTCTATGCACAGAGTAAAAAATGAACAGGGGATGTTTAGGAGCATATTTATTTGTATGTTCTGTCATTTTTCTGTGTGTTTGTGATTATGTATCATGCAGATGAGATGGATGGATGGAAGTAGTCCCGGTAAATTCAGCATACGAGGAAGGGGTGGAGTGCTGGAAGCAGCTTCTGAGATTTTCTGAGCAATGCTACATTATTAACTCAGAGACAATCTTTTCTTTACTATAGATATGCACAGGCGAGACATTGCAGAGATTAATTTTCAAGTTGTGCTATAACCAGTTCCCGCCTCTGTGCGAAAATGTTTGTGGTTAGAGCAGAGCATGGTGGCAGGTGTACAAAAGAGGGGCTGTTGGAGAAAGCAAGTGAAGTCTGTCGGGAAAAGGGGTCCCAGCCTGTGGTGCCGTACGTCATCTGCTCATCTCCAGATTCCCTGCTTTCCATCCATACAAACCCTAAAGGGTTTGTAATTGGGGTTTTGCTAAATTTCAGGTTACCCTTGTCCTTAGATTGGGGATCAGAATCTGAAGATCCTCAGAACTTTTCCTCACCTTGTTTTGTCCACTGATGTTTGGACATATTTTAGCATCATCAGATTGATGTACATTGTTTTGGACTTTTAACTTTACATTGAGGTATTTTATATATGGGAATGGAGCCTCCAAGAAGGACAAAGATGGACTTCTTACAAGAGCATGGAGTGACAGGACAAGGGGGGGTGGATTCAGACTGAGGGAGGGTTGAGATTTGGTATCAGGAGGCTCTGGTACAGGCTGCCCAGAGAAGCTGTGGCTGCCCCATCCCTGGAAGCGCTCAAGGCCAGGTTGGATGGACCTTGGAACAACCTGGTCTAATGAAAGGTGTCCCTGTCCATGGAAGGGGAGTTAGAACTTGAAGGTGCTCTCCAAACCAGGCCATCCTACTGTCGGGGGCTCCATATATATATATATATATATATAGTGTATAACTTATAATTTTTGCTGCTGACTTATAACGATTGAATGAATGAGTATCTACTCTTTGTTTGTTTATTTGGTTGTTTTTAGTAGAAATGAAACCATATGAAGATAGGCTTGACTTACATATATGTACATTGTTCCTCATCAGAAGCTGCCAGAATAAATGTGAGGACAAGTGATAACAAAGCAATTACAGAAAATGGTAGGGGAAACGTCACATCCTGAGGTATTTGTTGTTGGATAGAAGACAATGGTTATTCCAAGAGAGTTAAAAAGTCTGATGCATTCCAAGAGGTAGCATCTTTATCTCTGCATCCCAAACGTCCCTAATAACCTTAGAATTCCATTTTCCCAACTCTGTAATAGATCCTATGAATGTTTCTCTATCCTTGTTGTAACTCCTTGTCTTCTTTAGACAGTGGGAGTCACATGCAAGTGCCATATGCCTACATAAGTCAAATGCCTCCCACCAGCAGTCCTTCCATGTGTTGTGGTTGATTTATATTAAAAAAAAATAAATTCAAGAAATGATTCAGAAATTATAATCACTTGGTAACATCAGAAATTGATTAATTAAATGCTCCAGTGTTTACTCTGCATTTTTAAGGCTGCTAACATTTCTGGGCATTTTCTTACAGCATCAGAGTGTTTGCTGGGTGAAGTTTATTAATGTAAATTGGACTTGACATAAACAAGACTACAGCTAATTATTTCATGTAAATATACGCACGGTGTAGCAGCAAACTCATAAAATCCGCACACCTTCTTGCACTATTTTTTTTTTTTTTTTAAACTCTGGATGTCTGTTCTAGCTAAATAGCAAATTCCTGTTGCCTTAAATAACACAGTCACTTTTCATTTGTGACATTGCTGGGCTGTAAATGTTTGTTTCTCCCTGACACCTCCTTAACTTACACATGGTCATCAATAACTTCTAGCAACCAGGAACTCTTACATGCACAATTATGCTAAGCTTCACTTTCTCTGTTTTATATTTCACTGTATGGAGAGATTTTATACTCAGTGAGGACAAGGACTTTCCATAAGCTGCAGTAAAAGGGAGAACAGCCCCAAACCTTTCTAGGAGGCACAGCCAGGGTGCTCTGGCACAACCTGCTTGTCCATATTCATTCTCCTCTTTCTGGCCAAAAGGCAAATTTTTCCCATTTCCTGCTGAAATCTTTGGCTGGCCCAGTGGTCTTGTTGACTTTTTTGGTAGGTTAGAAGCTCAAAGGGTTCCTGGTGGTTTCCTTCCTCTGGGACAAGCACTGGTGAGTGCAGCCCACACTCTGCAACTGCATCTGCTGCAGTTCCTGCTCTCTGTCACTCAGGTTCAGGCCCTACCCAGCCACTTCAGCCTCGGGACAGGTGGGTATCCATGGAGATTTGGCCTTTATGGAGACTGTTTTGGCTCCATATCCAAATTAAGGACATCCACATCTCGATGCTGTAGGGATGTATTGCTCAGTGACTCTGTTCATGGGTGTTAAAAGCTCCACAATTCAGAGAATACAATTGCAAACTTTCCTACTATGATACCATCCTTTTCTATTTCAAGAAAACTCCAGTAAATTCCAGGTAATGCTTTGTTTTTACTGACTTAAAATTTTGGGGAAGAAAAATAGCTAAAAGGAACATTGATTTGCCTGCTGGGCAAAATGTCCAGTTTCCTTTTCTTCTACAGCTAAATGGAGTAATTTTCTCAATATTTAGTTGAAATAAAAAAAAAAAAAAAATCATAGTCTGCTATTTGCATAGGAAAAAAATTGGTTTGTTTGCAGTTACCCAAACCAGTCAAGCACCTGGAAATCTGACTGTCAGTGATGCTGGTGGTGGTTCCTACCAAATCAGTTCCTCACCTTCCAGCTTATGGCCTACTGGTCCACTAAGCCAGGGAAGAGCTCTTGCAGATTTGCTCCTAGGAAATGTCTTTCTGGAAACGAAAAGCTTTTATAAGCTGAACGAAGACAGCATAGAATTTTGGCATTCTCTCTCCCTGTTCTCTTCCCTGTGGGGAAAGAACACCAACATCAGTGTCACTGAGTAGCAGGGGACCCACGCTCTTATCCCAGGGATGAACTCCTTTAGGGACAAACGGACAAACCCCAAATGCAGCAGGGATAGCATTCCTCTGACAACTGTCCCTGCATCCTCAGAGAGCACAGGGTGCAGAATCTGTCTATCAGTTAATGAGCTTGTGCTATTTCAGGCCTGCCAAACCTCTGCTGCTGTCTGTGGATGGTGCTGGTTAATGGGGTGCAAAGCGGAAGGCAGGCAGCAGTAGGAGGGAAACCCAGCTGATTTCTTATGAAAACAACTGGCTTCAGATGAATTGGTAAATCAGTTGTAATCACTGCAGCTGAGATGTAATATGAACCGTTCACTGAGGCTTAAGTGATTTTGAACAATTAAGAAATTTGCTCAACATATTTATTAAAACAATCATTACTGCTTTTTCCGTAATTGTTTAATGTGCACTGAAGCTCTTGCCAGCCTCCTGCTCCATTGCAGTGGCTCTCAATGTACACTTTCACGCCAGTTTTTAATAAACCCAACAATTAAAATAATGCACTGAAATCATACAGGAAAATGATAAATCAGCAAAAATGGCAGTTTCAAAAGATATTATTTGCTGTAAGCCACATGTTTTAGCTTTCATTGTTGTGTAGGACCAAAAGTGAGTAGTCTAGCCGGGTGTGGTATTGAAAGGAGTGAAAAAATGCTAATCCTAAAGGGTTTTATTTTTTTATAGCAGATTTCTTTTTAGTGTTCAAAAGAAAGCTCACTCAATTCTCATTTATATTGCTTTTGGATACGAAAAACATTGTCTAGACAAGAATACATATATATAAATATATATGTGTGTCCTCTTAGGCTGCTGGAAAAAAGTCTATTTTCTGTCAAAGGTTTATGCAGCAGGATGAAAACAAAAATAAATATTTTACAAAAGTTATAATATTCTCTGAAGTCACTCTCCCACGATTTAAAGTTTTACCCCAGGGCACTCTTCCAAGATCCTTCAAAAATGACTTGCGTCTCCACACTCAGTGTAACAGCTTAGATGTCCCCCTGGTTGCTTTGCTAACATCATTTCCTAATTGCAACAGTCTGCTGTTTGGCTGCAGACAGCTTTGTTGTTGTTTGATTCCTAATAACCTTTCCCTGTGAAAATGTGACTTCCTGAACTGTAGCAGATGATTGTGGGCTCTCCATGGAGCTCCCTGTCTCCAGGGCTGGACGGCTCCAGACATTCAGAGGAACTTGTCTGCGCGCTTATCCCGTTGTTCATTCCGCTTCTCTCTGCTCCCCAGTGACCAATGTTTTTCTCTGTGGAGCACAGGAGCCTGAATCCGTGCTGGTGCTCCCCTGCCTGCTTCCAAATCCAAATGTTATGGGAATGAAGAAGTAGTGTTGTGGAAGAGTGGGCTAGGGCTGTCTGCACAGAGTTTGTGCCAAACCAGGAGTGGAATTAGTTATGCCAGGGGGGAATGGGAAGTTTTGTTTGGCTTTGCAGAGATGAATATGATATTTACCTGCCAGCTCTTCTTCAAAACTGCTCTGCAGGGATGTGAGTGCCAGCCTAGGCTCTGTCCCAGTCTCCCTGTTTTCTGCCCAGCTCAGGCATCTCAGCCATGCACAAGGCCCTTCGCTGGGAGCTAGTTCAGGACAGGAGAGCAGTGGCAGGGGGACAGTGGCCGTGTCCCCATGTGCCTGGCTGAGGGGTGTGGGTTTGGGGCAGCTGGGCTGTCCCTGCTGCAGGAGGGGCCGGTCCCACCCACGGCCCTGCTGCCCAGCCCAGCACAGGAGAGCCTTCAGCTCCGAATGGCCCTATTGAATTAAGTACGTAATCAAGAGATTTGCTGCTATCCCTAATCCTTTTCACATCTCGCTAAGCTCATTAAACTCTCTTTGATACCAAGCTGTGCAGGCTCCTTAAGAGAGGCAGAGACTATGTGCTATTTCCTTGGCTTGACTTTATCACCTCCAGCTTCCAGAGAGGGACTCCTGCGCTGGGAGCCCAAGGTTGCTCGAAGGGTTTGCTCTGTAACAATGGATGGGAAAATGTTCTGTGTGCTGGATAATTTTTGATACCCTGCCCAGCACAACAACAGGGATATGCCAGAACAAATACCCAACTAACCAACTAAAATACCGAGCAGTGGATCCCTGGCCTCAGTGGAGGCACTTCATTTCCTTTCTCTTCCCTGTTTTTTCCTGACAGCCGTCCAGCCAACAAAGAAAAGAAAAATAAAACCCTAAAAAACTAGCAAAACAATTAAGCATTGCAAAGTGAGATATTTAGTTCTGTCAAAACCCCCATATTTAGGTATGTTTCTAGGCTTGTGCTTCAACTTAAATCAGCAACAATCTGGGTAAAGCAATTCTCTAATGCTCTCTAAATTAGATGAGTTGGTATGTGACATTTGCATGCCATCTCCTCCTGCATGCCACAATACATGCAGCTGTTAGAAAGATCTACTGCATTTAAACATATTAGAGAACTTTTTGTCCTTAAAACAGTGGAGTTATGGACCATCACAGGAAGAATAGTGAAGGAGTGAACTTCTCATGGCTGGGAAGTAACTAATTCAGAAGAAAAGGGACAGGTTTCACTCATTATTCTGAAAAGGATTTTAATGTTTGTTTGTTTGTTTGTTTAAATCATGAAGTTCTCAGTAATCCTGCAAGTTGTGAGGAATGGCTGGAGGTAGGAGTGGGACTCCAAGCAGAGCCAGCCATGCAGGCTGCTGAGGTCCAGTCCAGGCGTGGATAACAGCATGGATGGCAATTCTCCAAGCAGCACAATCGCTACGTAACAGTATCAAATGTACATAAATACATTCATTTGGAGTCTTCAGATTAAGAATGCTGCATCATTTCAGAAATATTGACTTGGCCTTACACAGCTTTAGCCCCTCCTGCTCTGCAGGTGCTCAATGTCCATTGTTCTAGGGCGAACAGGAAGAATTGTGACTCCCTTTTGAAACCCTGGGAGCCTTTCCCTCCCATTTGATTGGTCTGTCTCATTAGTATCTAATATGAGTACCATCATGTCTGCCTAAATGTTTTTTGTCCTTACATCAGAAAATGGTGCTCCACGTAATCTTTCAAACTCCATGGTTATCCATGCTACTCAGAGCCTGCATGGCACAAGCATTCATATGACAGAGCTCCAAGGAAGACACAAAATACTTGTATTTCCCTTCTAGTTGTGACCTATTGGGCCCTGTGAAGTGCTTTAACGAACTGTATGCATCGTCTCGTTGAACATAAAGTCAGAGAATCATTTAGGTTGGAAAAGGCCTTTAAGGTCATTGAGTCCAACCATAAACCAGTGGGATTACTCACATTTTCTGCTGCCACAGAATGTGCCGAGTCATTGTAAATCACGAAGTTGTTCGAAATCTCAAGTGACTGTTTGCTATTTGCTTCACACTGACAAAATGATAACACTGGGTCCTGATCCAGGGATGGCAGAATTTGTCTTGTTGGGAGAGTCGATAAGAGAAGAGAGCAGAAACGTGGGCTTGGGGACAGAGGCCTTGTCTGTAGCAGATGGCTTGCTGTGGACACAGCTGGCACATGAATGTGCCAGAAGAAAGGAGGTGCTGCTAACCACCATCAAACCATGGCTGATTTTTTTTTTACATCACTTTTGCACACTGACAAGATTACATACTCCCAGGCTGCAGGTTTTTAAGGAGGAACAGAACAATATTTCTGATTTGTCATAGGAAAACCTTCACGTTAAGGCAGCAGTTGTATAGGATAAACACAGAGCTTTCTTTCTCCCCACTGTCCTTATTTCCAGAAAACAGTTTTAAGAAAATTGCTTCAGAATGAGCTTTTTATATTATCATGGTAGAATTATGCAGAATAAAACTGCTGATCCTATCTTTGCCTGTAGGGCAAAGTGCACTGATGAATAAATCAGGAATATTGTTAATATTACATTAAAAAGATGTAAAGGTATTAATACTAATTTATGCCAGATTCATTGTAGTAAAAAAAATTAAGTAAAATAGGCAATGTGTTTTAAAGAACTTGGTACTGCAACAAATCATCATTATGTATTTGTACAGTACATATTTTGTGAGCTCTAATATATGTGTATTGCAGAATGATTTTACTGGAATTAGAAGAAGCTTCTTGCTTAATTGCCACTGAAGTTCATTGTGTTTTTCAGGATTTACATGATTTAATGTGTTTTGAAAGGAACAGCTAAGTGATGCTTCTATTTACAGCAGTTAGAATAAAATTTAAAACTGGGGAGACTGCAGAGTTTAATGGAAGGTTTTACAACACCCAAAGCTTTTCAATCCACGCAGTTTGAACAGGATATGGCTGAGCTGCTTTTGCAGAGGCTCCTTGGGAGCAGAGTTCTACTCTTGCTTCCTGTCTGTGCCAGGGACTTCTCTTTGTGCCTTTGCAGGACCACTCTCCCTCCCTCCATCTCTCTCTGAACAAGAAAACAATTATTGTGGACAGAAACACAGAATCACTTGGAACAATTCCAGTCCTGAAAAATAAAAATGTACATTTATATATAAATTATGATCATTAAAATCAGCTAACATTTATCTTCACCTGGAGGAGACACAATGATGTACAGTCCCTGCAGAGGCTGTCCCATATTCCTGGTCATGAAGATAAATGGCTCAGGAGAAACAACTACTTTGCAACAAAAATCCATTTTCGTACACAAACGAAATAATAATGGTAAAGAGACAACTTCTAATACAAACAGGAATCCCACAAAGTGGCTCTGTGATGAGTCCAAAGGTAAAACAGTGGAACTATAAAAATGGAGCTTTTCTCTCCAGAAAGTGAAGATGGATTATTTTCTATGCAGTACTCCAATACTTGCAATTTCCTGTATGAAGTTTGAGACATATTTTTGCTTTGGAGAGATATTTCAGGACAGTTATATTATTACTGATAGACTTTCAGAATAATAGTAATGTGACTGTGTTGTTATTTCTGTCATCCAAATATATCATATTATATCATGTTATTCTGTGGGCTCATTCTGAAATATTTGATATAAATAACACCAATGTTGCCTTCCTCCTGAAAATGAGGTGGTGTATTTCTATTACTGACAGATTTCTCTGCTGAGAATAAACATCAACTCTTTGCATTGAGTTTAAAGGACAGGCTTCAGTAGGAAAAAATCCAAATTTTTCATCTGGTCAAGATTATTTATCAGAAATTCTGTCTAGACACAAGTACAGGAGCTTTCCTAGAGCTGATATTGCAAGTTATTGCATCTGCAAAAGTTGGACTGGAAAATAATATAGGAGATGAGTTATAGCTTCATTTTCAAATAGGGTACATGCTATAGTATTTTTCATACTGTCCATAAAATAAATATTTGAGTCAAATATTCAGTTCACTTTGATTTATATCTAAAGTAAACAAAATGTGTACCAAAACCAGTGACTGCACTGCTGTGAAGTTATTTTTCAGTCTGGATCCAGGGAAGATTATTCTGGGCTTGGAATATGGATATGAATTTATATGCACGCTAATTTATTTGTGCTGCTTGTGTATCTTCAGTGCCTCTTGTCTTCCCCTCAAATAATCTCTGAAGAGTCCGTTAGCTACTGCCCTTTTCACATAATATGAATCCAAATGTGGATTTAATCTAGATTTCTACATCACTGTGATTTCTATGCACATGGGATAAGGTTGGGAGCAAAATCGACTCTACAAACTGACTCTGACTGGTTTTTGCTCAAAATTTTACAAATACTTTTAACACTGAAAAACTAATATTTTAATAATTTTTTTCATTTAGGAATATATGGACTCCAACAAATACATAGAACATTTAGTGACTCAGCTGGAAGAACAACGCTGGAATTTATGGAGGCAAGTACCGTGCCACGCATATTTGTTTATGTTGCTATTTTGGAAACGATACTGCAATCCATAGTTTCTGTTTTTGAGTTCAAATGAATGATTGGGTGTTCAGTTTCTCCATTTTTTAATTCCTTGCAGGCTACCAAATCTTACCTCATGAAATAAGTAGGGCAGCACACACGAGTCGAATCACGCCTTTGCTAATCAGGGCAGTTGCACATATGCACAGGTTTATTCATGTTAAAGTTTCTAGGCAGTGGATGCTAACTTCAGATTCTTTCAATTGGACTGGATTTCAGAAATTGTCTTATATCCTTGAACATAAGTGTTTTCATTGAATGGCACATAAAATCTAGACAAAATACCACCATAGCAACACGACCAATTGAGAGTTTTGAAACAAAAATGAACACAGGTTTACAATTTTGCAGTGCTCTTGATAGTTTGGATTTTCTTTATTTTCTCTGTTCATGCTGCCCAGACATCACCTTGGCTTAACCAAAGCAGAGATTGCCACATGTTGGTTGTTTCTACACTGCCTACAGCAAATTGGTAACTGCTCAAATCCTAACATTTAATACAAAGAAAATGGAATAACAGCAGTGATAAAAGTCCTTCAACATTCACAGCATTTTTTTTTTTAATGCAATATTTAACTTTTTTCTTCTGAAGACATATGAACAGTGACAGTCTTTTAAAACAAAGTCAAATATAAAAGTATCTCCAGGGAATAATTTAATGTTCATAGGCTGAAACCTATTTCACCTTAGTTCTGATCAAGGGAGAAATAATGATCTGTCTGATTTTGCAGGTGAATGCCTCTCACGTACAAAAAAAGAGCAACTTTGCACATGCCAGTATTAGTTGTACTACACCTCACAAACTTCTTGACCTGTGCAGTATAAAGTAGTATCACAGCATTTACAGCTTACAGCATTATGAGATTGACTCTTATTTACAGGCAAACTCTGAAAGTTTGTGCTTAATTTCTGCTTTTCTTAAAAAGTAGCCAAATATAACTGGCAAAAAAATTTGAAGTTTTCATTTAACATTACAGAATTCAGGAGACTAACTTTGAAAGAATGAAGGTGATAACATTATATGCAGATGACACTACTGTGATTAAATATAAATGAATAATAAAAATTTAAAATATTAAAGTCTTTGAAAAGTAGCAGGGGTAGTGACTTTATTATAAACAGACATACAGATGCATTTTGAAAATTCAGTGGTTTCGAAAAACCAAACACAATTTAATGCTTTTTTATTATTATTATTATTTTTATGGGGTGTTGGAACAAAAAGTTAAGCCTGATAATGAGCACTACAAGAAAAACCCTCCTGGTTTGGCCAGTCTTCTTTGAACATTTTATTTCTCTCTTTTAAATCTCTGAGAAGTTTCATGGTGAGGATTATGCTAATAGCTGGCACTACACAGGGGCAGTGCTGGGCTGTCTACAGCCAGACAGATGTCCTAATAAATCAGCAGAGCCCTCTCCTCAGCCTTCATTATGCTCTTGATTTGTGACTGCCACGATCTGACCCCAGTGGGTCACTGGGCTCTGAACCTGACATTGACCGATAACCCCACTGTACTCGGGGCGAGCCCATAAAACTGACACACACAAATTCTGCCCATTTAGCTCCTCCAGCCTCGCTCACAGCCAGCACAGATTTATAGCGCCGAGGCAGAGGAGACTAAACCCAATGGCCACGGTGTGCATATCAATTTTACATTTCCTTTACATTTCCACACGGACAATGGGACCCTAAAAGACATGGGGGGAGCCAAAATTTCTTTTCAGTTTAGAGGACGACTGTTTATCCACGGCATTAGCATCTGCTGTGGAACATTTATTGCTGTAATTGCTGTCCCAGGAGGACTGGCTATGGTTAGGTCACGTTTTATGGCTTTCCACTAAAGCAGACCTCTAGCCCAGCTTCAGATGCCTTGTTCTTAAAGCCTTGACTACAATGAGGGAAGGCACGTCAGTAGTTTGTGAAGATGGAGACTTTATTAACACAGCTTTTCTTATACTGGACATTTTACAGTAGTTATTTTCACATTATTGAGCGCACATTTGACTTGTCAGTGGTTTCCCTATTTCTCAGGTTGGAGCTAAACACATTTACCCAACGTGAGGCAAATTTGACCCCCACAATATAAATCACTAACATTTACCATTGGAAGCGAGGTACAGTAGTGGTTGTGCATCTCCATGTATCAGTTAAAAAAAAAAAAAAAAAAAAAAAAAAAAAAAAAAAAATTTGATTTCTCTGCCCTATCCTGTCTGGAAATAGCCTTAAACAGGATAGAATTGTGTCAGGGGAATGGAATCCCCCTGCAATGTTTTTTTCTACCTAGTCATTTAATGCTCTAGTTCAGCTAATGTATAATTTTTATGGCAGATCACATGGACAATCAACATGAGAAGCAAAAACTTGCTCCCGCAGTCTTTGCTAATTGACTTGATGGTAGATCATAATTTTTAAGTCTTGACACACCGATCAGTGGCGACAATTACTAATTCCCTTAACAGAAGAAAGAAGTCATAATTCAGCATTGGATGCTTGCCTGAGTAAGCAAAGGTCAGACCCTGGTCTTGAGACCTTTCCAGGGAATTTTATTAGTATTGCTACTGGAATAAGGACCAACACTTCAGTCTGCCAGGGCGAAATCTTGAGGATATGCTGCAGTTCAGACATGACTAATATGTAATAAGTTAATGAAGGTCAAACAGCACTTCCTTACCTTATTACAGTAATGTAAAACACAGAGGGGAAGGACCAGAAACGCACGTGAGGATTGCATTGCATTTCTCCTATGCTGTATATTCAATATAGAGTTTGTTAAATAGATCTGCTCTGCTTTCATCAGCAGCATTAGCACGCTTCTGTGCTCCTGGTTTTAACGCCCGTGTACTAAAGAGGTGCCAAGTATTAAACAGGTTGCCTTTGCTGTAATCATGAACTTCCATTGGGAAGCCTTAATTGCTAACAAGCAGAATAGCTCGGTGAGAGTTCTTAATGGCCAGCACAGATTAAAATAACAACTGTGATTAGCTTTAAACTGCTTGACTAGAAAAAGACTAATCTTAGGGGAATAAGTTGCATGGCACACAAAGGGAAAACTGTGTATATGATATTACAGTAATGAAGGCTGAAAAAAAAAATCAAATGCTACCCCAAATAAATAAGGTCATGTTCTGCACAAGCATCTTTTTCTTGCCAGGGCTTAGTAACTTGGCCTGAGGGGAATGAAGGTGTAAGCAGCCAGGTCTTGGGGCCAAACCCCCATTTGAACCCATTCTGGAAGTTCTCATAACAAACATTGCCTCTGGTGTATGATGCTAATGTGAGTTATAGACTGCATTTGGAATGAATTATCTTTCAAAATTGTTGTAGTCTATGATTAGAGGTTGGTGTGGTGTGGTGAGGTGTGGTAAGAGCATGAGGCTTCATTCTGCTTTGGTTTTTGATCCACCTGTCTGGTTGTACCATCTCAGCAACGCTTAAAGCCAGGAGAAAGGTGCTTCGGGCTGTTATCCACTAAAGCCTGCCTCTTGTCTCTTCATCAGCCTTTGGTTTTGCTGGGGTTGTGTTTTCCTGGGGTTTATTTCCTACGTGTCTACAGCACTGCTGGATATATATGATAACTTTGTAAAACCCATGCAAACATTGATTCCTTTTAGTCTCCTTAGAATTTGAAGCTGAAGCTGAAGCTGAAGGAGGTAGAGTAGAACTGAATTTGGCAATTAGGAGTCATTCAGGTGCAAATTCAGATTCTTTCAACTAATGATGCAACATACATATCTCTCTAAAGCTGAGGTTTCTGATTTGTTACCTTATGGGTGAAAAAAAAAACATAGCTAAAAATCATACAAGGCTATGGAGTTGTATTACAGGGCTCACAGTACTGCTTCAGATGAGCATTGGTGTTGGATTGGTGTTTAAACATATGCATGAGGATACCAATTAAAAATGTATTTTATTTTTGACCAAATGTGCTTTTCTTTAGCTGAGCATAAATGTGGATGGTTCAGCGAGCAGTGCAGGTGTAGTTACAGGCCACAAAAAGCACTGCCATTGTATCATCTGCAAATGAGAACCACTTGCTTCCTTTGGCTCCCCGGTACAGTGCCCATGTCCCACCACAGTTAAAGAAGATACTTCTTCAGGACCAAACTGGGTGAGAGCAACTTGAATAGCAAATATAGAGAAAAGCAAGGTTTTTACTGTTTGCCTTTTAGATTGCATTTTTAATAGGGTCATAGAATAGTAAGAGAGGATAGTTTAAAGACTACAAGTGAACCTGATGGACTGTGTAAGTCCACTATAAATACTGAATGTGTAAGCACAGGAAGAGGCTGAATAGCTGCTAGAGCACTTGTTGCAGTTGCAGTGGAAACACTGAGGATTTATCTCAAGGTTCAAATCAAGACTGATCACTGTCTTTCAATCCAATATAAATGCTTCACAGAAGTTTATACCCGCTCAGATTTTTTTTATTAGTTCCACTAATTAGTCATATAAAATAATTGTCTTCATCTGATTAAAGTTGATGTGCAGCTCTTTACCAGATCAATAAATAAATCTCTTTCAGCAATGAGCCATTTTAACTACAGCAGGGCATATTTTTGTGAAGTGTTTACTAAGCTGATTTAAAATTAAACTCAACTTGATGTGCCCTGGTAAATGAGAAATATGATCGGCATTATATATTCATAAAAAGTATTAATTTTAAAGAACATGACTCTCATCCTGTTTCCTCTAATTGGAAAAAACTCCCATTAACACTGTTCATCAGTGCTGCATGAGTCAGGAGTGAAGTGTCAAGCCTCAGTATTGAAGTCATTACATAAAGGACTGAGAACCATCTGAACAGAAAATAATCTTGATACAAGCAAATATGCTAAACTACCCAGATTTCAGAACTGCAGGCAAAAGATGAAAAAGTGGTCCATAAAAAGTAACTTCATATGGCTGTGTTGATATTGATAAAATTAAATAAATTAACCTATGCTAAATTATAAAATGTTAATAACATTCTGTAATTAATTAGGGATTGGCGTATTTTTGCACAGATGTATGCTTGTCATAATAGCGAGACTGCCAGAGCCATGAATTGATTTTGTTTCTCTTAAATTATAAAATAGAAGGCCTTGAGCAAAATATATTCTTTAGATATATTTGGTAGAATAAGGATCACAAATGTTCCCTACCAAGTTGAAAGGAAAGAAAACTCCAGCAGGGAAGTATGTGGAAGGTCTATTTGGCATATGGATGTTTGTTAAAAGGAAAATGCATGAACAGCCTAGACTAAATTAGTTCCTCATTTGTATGCTGGGAAATGAAATGTATAATCCTGGCACGGTTCTGCATTTGTTTTAGATTTTTTTCTAAGAACAAACTCTTTTGTGTATGCAGATACACATATTATTGTAGTGGCTATTTAGTGTTAGGGGAAAAAAAAATCTGCTTTGAAGTGGTTTTGTCTGACGCTAAGCGTGAGTGGCAGGATTTTGTCTGTCCCCTGCAGTGCAGCCTGGCCCAGGTAGCAGCACCGGGCGCTGCACAACTGCTGCATCGCTGCATGGGGGAACAGCGCTGACCCCACACGCGGCCCTGCGGGGAGACGTCAGGGCACCTGCTCCTCTGACACAGCACCCAGCTTCAGGGGAAACCGAGATCAGATCAACACAACGATCTAAAGAAACTAATACGCAATTATCTGATGCTGGTGCTCTGAGATTACCTCATTCTTCTTTAGAAATCAAACGTTTTCAAATGGAAACTCGACTGTCGTCTCATTTTATTATTTGGTGCTGAATTTACTCTTCTACTAATGTATGCACACTGCCGTGCTTACTCAAATTGAATCATATTTCACTCCTCAGATAATTCCAATTATGTTATTGGCTTTATTCACAGAGCAAAGAATAATTTCGATGAGTAACAGTGGCATTTCCCTGAAGCCTTCTCTAAGACTGAACAACTTATCTTTGCACAGAGCCCTGGCTCCTATTTGGCAGAGGAAAAACTAGGGGTTTACATCAAGGCAACAACTGAGAATTCAGGCCCTTATAAAACCAGGATGTCAAAATTTATTATAGAAATGAGTACTGCACAGTCACAGGAGATAGGGTTTTATGTGGTGTGGTGGGTTTAAGAAAGAAAATAAAAATTTTAAAATCCTACTTTCAAAGGAATGGTACCTCACTGATCTGTTTCACTGATGAAGTCTACAAATAGGGCACTGCTAATGGCAGATTCAGAAAAGGCCAAGGAGAAATTGTATATGAAGTCATGCAAGGCAGGTTAGCACCTTTCCTTGTAAATGAGTTCTCCTCGTGAAAGAGAAGTTAAATAATCGAGTTTAGCATTTCTATTTCATTCTGTAATGCTCAACTTTTTTTTTTTTTTTTTTTTTTTTTTCCCTAAATTACATTAAGGCGAGAGTTTAAGACCCCAAGTGAGAACAGGGCCTCAATGTTCCACACAAAGTGAGAAACGGTTTTCATCTCCTCGGCCCCAAGGATGCAATAAGAAATAATATAATTCCCTTTTAACAAAGAAAAGTAATGGAGCTTATACAAGAGATCCACGTGTACGCCAGAGTTTTGCTGTGTTCAGTCACAGCACTGTGTACTGTCAGCCTGTTCAGTTCCCACACCACTGCTTGAATCTTTAAAAAGCTCTAAGGCTTAAAACATGCCTGGTGGCAACCTGATCCCATGCTGTGCGCTGGGAGAGGGTTTTCTAGTGTCTACACCATGATGAGGTGTGGAGGTGACCTTTCTTTGGATGTCTCTTCTCCAACTGCTGTCCTCGGCCCTCACCACTCCACAGTATAAAGTAAATTATGTTCTCTCTCAGGGGATGGGCAGGGGCAAGGGGAGCAGGAGAGAGGGGCTCTGTCCTGCTCTCTTCAGGCAGTTTATTTTAAATTACATGGCTGTTCCTGCGCTGATGAAACCACTGGGTTTTTCACAAGGAGAAAACCTTGGATGTAGACCCTGTGTCATGTGGCTGGGCCTGTTACAGGACAAATATTGCTCGAATTGAAAGTAGGACACCCGTGCAGCCAAAGTCCTGCTGTGACAGCACTTATCCCTGCTATTTAATTGTGCGCTGATCCATCACTGTCATCTTCCTGCTTTTTTCCAAGGCAGTCAGCACCTCTGTCCAGGCTTTGTGTGAGACTGGCACTTGAAGATCCAGTTTCCCTGAATTCTGTAGGATTTGGTTGGCTTCCAGTTCACACATGGTGCAGGAGATTCAGGGTGCACTTCCTATTGATTCTGCCTGCTGCACAAAGTCCTTTTTATGTTAACAAATTATATTTTTTCTTGCTTCATTTGTTAATAAAAGGGTAGAATTGTGCCTATAGCAATTCAGATTCTGGGATATCACCCATTCACACTTTTTTTTTTTAATCAGGAGTAAATTCCAACATATTCTGCTGTAGGGAAAATATCATACATTTATAGCATAAACCTGTATAAACATTATTGTAATGGGTTCCACTGGGCACAAGGTTTCAAATATAAAGCAGCATTCATCACATATTAAAGCATTTTTTTCCTACTTAAATCTGCATAGCTCACAATTTGCTAACTCTTGCTTATGTAGCGATTCCCCTGAGATTTTAAAAATTTAATAAAAGCTTGCAAAATGCAGGGCTCTTAGTTTCATTACCACCTGATTAGCTAAGCAGAATTCAGAAAGTATAATTTAAATAAGCAAAAACTAAAACCCTCTCAATGAAAGATTGATCTCCACCAAACACCCTGCAGCAAGATGTAAGCTTTTGCAGGTTTAGTTAGCTGTCCTTTATGTAGCACCTTTAAAGATGGCAGAGGGAGAAGCTGATCGGCATCCACAGCCCACCAGAATCAGCACGTGCTTCTACTGCCCTGTACTGAGGAAGTTTGATGCTACCTTACAAATTCTTCCCAGTTCAGTTCTCAATAACGCTGTAATAAATCCATTATTATTTTTCACTCAGTAGATGCTTAGTCCTCTGCCAGGCAAGCCAAAAGCCTCTGAAGCCCTTTTGAAAGACATTAGTACATATGTTGTGGCTCCTACAAGGCTTCCTATATTTTTAGGATCTTCCACTCCTCGTGGTTGGAAGAGTTCAAATGCCAAGGAAGTATCTATCTTCCTCAAGAGCCCTGGGAGAAATCGTCCATAAACACACCAGAGGTTGTAAACTCTCAATTCCTCTCTGCCTTTCCCCTAATAACAATGTTGTAAATTTTTGAAAAAATGGCCAAGTGACAGTAAAATCACGACTTCACTTCTGTTCTGCAATGTGGCAATGTACAAGTGGCAGCACTTGACCCTTTATTCAACCAATTCAAAAGATACTCAGAAATCCCATGAAGAATCCAAATTCTAATTCCACTGAGATCCAGAGAAAACTTTCATGGAATCCCTTTTGGTTAGAATGCACCCAATAGCAACAGGAGCTGATGCTAACACATCAGCACCAGGCTGCCTGTCTTCCTGTAGTTCTGCTGCACTGGGAAATTCCAGCATGGTTACTGGGGACCAGTTTGTTTTGCAACCTCTCCTCCAGTGACTGATTCTTCCTGCCAGCGCAGGGCACTCCACGAGTGTCCCTGTCAGCTCCTGCTGCACAGCTTTTTGTGCAATTGCCTGGCCTGGCAGTTTTCCCGGGCGCTCAGGCAATCGTCCCCAGAGTTGAAGTCCTCAAAAGGGCAGCGCTGCCTCAGGTCTCGCTGAACAGCGGCCTGTGTCAGGCTGAAAGAGCAACTGTTCCTATAAATGACGTCAGTTCAGGAGATTTCTGCCCTGCTTGTGTTTAACAGAGCCCTGGAACACCGCTGGTGTTAAGCGCCAGTAACCTTGTGGTAGAACATCTGAAAATCTGGTATTACATCACAGCCTCAGTGCTGTGTAAACAAATATATGACTATTAATAAAAGGAGAAGTGAGTAAAGCTTAGCAACTGCATTTTGGGAGGCTTCTTCCCCCCCCCAGATTTTTAAGTATGAAGGTTCTCTGTGGAGCAGAGACCGTCTTAAAGGTTCCGTGGTTGTTCTGGCATTATTGACTACTGCGCAAATCAGTAATTTCCAAGCTGCCAACATTATCTGTTCTTTCCTGGGTCTCTCCCATTTGGAAGAGCTGCAGAATGCAGCAGTGAGCAGAGGTACATCACCTCCACACACACACGCACATTGTACCAGCAGAGAATCACAAATCATTTTAGGAAGTATCTGTCCCTCCAATGGTAGCTTGGTGCCTGTGAGAAAATGAAAAAAAAATCCCCCAAATCATTGCATTTGCCCACGTCAGCTGTTAGGTTGGTTTATTTAAAACTATGGCTACCAGCAATGTATTAAGCTAATGCTTATCACCTACTTCATTTTGTGTTTTAAAGTATGAGCACTGCAGTATTTGTATCTCTCAGAAGCGATGGTGAGCCAAGTAATGAATTTTGTTTGAAGACTGGTGTATTATCTTGCAAATGTCTATGCTAGACAAAATTGTGCAAGCCTAGGGACAAGAAATAATTTGGAACATGTACTTATTGCTATGTATGAAACTGAGATACTACTAATCTTAAAGAGACACAGAAGAACAGTATCTCAGCAGTCAGAGAGAGCACAGCTCGACATGCATAATAAACACTTTCAAGTTGTAATTATAGCTTTAAGTTGTAGATAAATATTGGTTCTTTTCACTTCTAAATCACTTCTAGTTACAGAGTAAGAGACCAAGTCTGTCACTCTTGATTTCAGTGAACGTAAGCTTAGGCCTGAAAATAATTAACGAACTGGCAATATTTTCTAAATTTTTTTTTTGTCCTTTTAGCTGCTGTTAATCTAGCATATTTGGTGAAACCATTCCATGTTTTCACTAGGAATTGAGGAAAGGAGAATCATGGAAAGATAAATGCAGTCTTCAGATAGAAACTTTGTATGCAATAATTTACAGACTTCATAGAAAGACTTGACCCTGACTAGGCTAATATTTTTAGATCTGCAGTACCACACCTCGGAAGGGACCATGATTGTGCCAGTGATTTTACTGCTTGAGTACCAGTTGCAGTTCTGGTCCCCCATTTCAGAAAAGGTGTAAAAAAACTGGGTAAGTTCAGGGGAGGACAGAAATAGGTAATTATAAGCAGGAGTTGGTTTCCACTTATAGAACAACTAGGACTCTTCAGTCTGAAAAAGCAGTAACCCAGGCAGGGGAATGACAGCTAAAATGTGAGCAGCATGGAGAGGAGCTGCTTGTCCACTGCCTCTTTTCAATGCAAGAAATACAGGCTGTCAGATGAAAACAGGCAGCACATTGAGAAACAAATGAAAGGAAGAGATTTTTCATGTAAACAAGGATCAGAGCATCTGCAGCACAGTACCATGGATTTTAAAAGTGTATGTGGGTTCCGTTAGAGGCTGGGCAGTCATGGAAGGGAGCTAGTGAGATGTACTGAACACACAGAGGGCAAGCTTGGGTCAGGAGATCCCTGAGCTCCCAGGGGGCTGGAGAGAGGCGAAGTGCTGGATCTTCCCGTGAATATTTGGGGCTTGCCAGTGAAGAGAAATGACACTGAACTAGACAGACTTGCTGGATAGATCCAGTGCAGCCATTCGCACGTTTGTTAGCCAAGTCTCAAAAACCACACTGCATTTGCAGTCTCAATCATTAATTAGAAAGGAGTCTGGATAGGAGGTTTAGGTTGTCTGTTGAAACATTATAGTGTGATTACACTTCATTGGGATTTTTTTTTTTCTGTTTAAACAGAAAATTAGCATACCTTCTACACAATAGGTAAAACTGGCTCTTACAGGAGTTGCTCAAGTGACTTCCTACAAAACAAAGCAGTTAAAACCCAGAGAAGGTCATGGTTTAAATGATGAATCAGGTTTGAATGGAGGGTAACAACCTCTTTGGAGACCCTAAATTCTACTGGATTTGGAGAGGACCTCTTGTCTGCCATGATGCTCAGTTCCCATTTCATGCTGCTTTGCAGCTTTCGTCCTAGAGTTTTGCAGTATTTAAGAATATCACTATATCATCTACTCTGATTCACAGTGTAGTACAGGCTTTATGCTTCACCTCATTAAAGTTAATTAAACCCAAGATCTTTGACTAGCCCAGGACTCTGGATCAGCCCTCAGAAAACTGAAGAATTGTGTCTCATTAGGAACAAGGTACCTATGTCCTGGAAAGGAAAAACTTACAAGTTTGACAGAGTCAAGTAATTTTGAAGGTTCTCATTCCACACTGGAAAAAGGAATTGCCAACCTGGGAGAAAATCTGCATTGAGAGATCTGGCTATGGGTTTACTCAAAACACCACAGCAACACATTTAGCTGCAAAGACTGCTTTCTGTACCACCACAGGAAGAGATTCCTTCTGTGCGATTTACTGCACTGTCCTCAGGCACAGCTAATTTGTTAAGTAAAATCTGATTATCCAATGATTTGTTCTTCTGAGCTCCTCTGATAAGAAACCGCCGAATTCAAAATCCAGAAAAACTCCTGCCACCTTCATTTTTGAAGTTCTGCTTCTCCAGTACTCGTCTTTGACTCTCAGATAGAGCTCTACCTTTTGATTCTTGTCCCAGCACCATAGATGAAGATTTACTTTACACCCTGGTTCCTGCAATCTCTTCACTCCAGTGTACCCAGTCTCTGATTTGCATTATGTTAGTTTTTCTCACTGTTTCCACGATCTCTCACTTTCCCTCATTAAACTGGGAAATGCTGCCTGAACTCTTGCTCACTGTTCACTTAGCTTCTCTTACACACACCATGGTATCTACAAATAGCTGGATCACGTACCGGTTAGATTTTCTTCTAACCAGGAAAAAAATTTTACTTGCTATTTTTGGATTAACAGATGCCAAAGCTTCCAGCGATTCTTTTGGAACTGCTTGTTCATAGGTTTAAAAGTGTGCCGTGCATGCCAGTGAGCCTCCATCCATCTGAACTCTTTCACCTGCGTGTCACACACCGGGCCCCCGGCAGCTCTACGGGCACAGCCGCCGCTCCTCGGCGCATCCCAGCCCATCCCGCGGCTCCGCCACGCCGCGTGTCCTCTCTCCTGCCTTTCGAGGATAGCCGGGACGGCCTCGGCTCGAGGCGAGCATTGCACCGGGGGCTGTGCGGAGCATGGGTTTTCCCCACGATGTGCAAGCCCGCGGGCAGCGGCCCCGCCGGAGAGGCAGCGCTGCGCGGCCGAGCCCAGGCTGCGCGGCTCCCGGACGCCCCGGCCACGGGCAGCCCCCGCCCGCCGTCCCCGGCCCGGGGGCACCCGGGGGCCGCCGCAGACAATGGCCCGGCCTCCCTCACCCCCCCCGCCGCGGCGAGCCCCTGCTGCCGCCGCAGATTTGCCGGAGCCATTCAGTTGCGACCGATTGCGATCGCGGCAGATGGGCTGGATCTGACAGCCCCGCTCCTCCGCGGGGCCGGGGGCGGAGGGGCCCGGCCGCCGCGCTCCCCGCCCCGCCGAAAGTGCCACCCCGGGCAGCCGCCCGCCCGCCCGCCCTCCCCAGGCACATGTTACGCGTCCCGCGGCTGCGGCGGGAGGAGAAGCCGCCGCGGCGGAACAAAGCGGAGCAGGCGAGCGGCGGCGGCGGGGCGGCCGGCCCGGGGGGCGGCAGCCGCTCTGCCCAGGCGGGGGGCGGCGGCGGGGGGCTCCCCGGCCCGCCGGGACGCGCGGCCCCCGCCCGCCGCAGGATGCGCCACCGCGCCTCAGGTAAGGAGCGGCCGCTCCCGCGCCCCCATCCATCTATCCGTCCGTCCGTCCGTCCCTCCATCCATCCCTCCCTCCCTCCCTCACCTGCCCGCCGCGCCTCCTGCCCGCCCCGCCGCCGCCGTCTCCTCCCCTTCCCCGGCGCCCCGCGCCCGCCCCGGCGGCGCCCGTCGCTCCCCCGCCCGAGGCCGCGGCGCTGAGCGGAGCCGGGCGCGGCCCGCGGGCGGGGGGAGGCACCTGCCGCCTCATCCCGCCGCCGGCCCGGCCTCCTCCCCGTCCCGCCCCGCCGGCCGTGCCGCAGCCAGCGGCGGCAGGAGGCCGGGTTCCTGCGGCCGGGAGCGCCGCGACCGCGGGGAGCGGGCTGGGACCGCGCCGGCCGGAGCCCGCACCGCCCCCTGCGCGCCCGGCCCCGCCGCGGGGCTCGGCCCCTCCTCGGCCCGGGGGTGAAGGGCAGCGAGCCTGCCTTTTTCCCTGCCTTTTCCTCCCTGATCCGGGAAGGAGACCGCGGGGTCTGCATTCGAGCCCTGTTGCTTCAGAGGCAGCGGATTTTGTTTCCGTTTTGTGCCTCTTGATGGAGCATCCTAATGAGTTTTTTATTTCCGTTCTAATTTTGTTTGTGATTGTTTAAGGCTTGACCCCTCCACATCGCGTCGCCGGATTCAGACTGTCCTCATGGAAGAAGTCTGTTAGGTAGAGATATTTCTGAAATGAGTTGAAGCACGCAAAGCAGTAGGGCATGAGGTAAACGCAGAGTGTTGAGGGACCCGCTGCTGGCCGTGAGGCTTTTAGCTGTTGATTCTTTGGTTTTGGTAGGGTGTTAGATCCACTATCCATCTCCCAAGCTGGGGTTAACCAGGGAGTGGCAGAAATAAGGTGGAGTAAGTGTGAGTGGGCCTTGGAGCCGGAAGAATGCAGAGCCACATAATTAGCATGTTGTTGCAAACTTTATTTTGCGTGTTAACAATTCTTTTTCTGCATGTAACAATACAGAGCCCCTTACTGAAATGGTTTTGTAAGTGTCCATTGCCCATCCCTTAAAAATAGATATTCCAGATAACCCCCCTGTTTATCGTTAGGAAGCTAGCAAAGTTTTAACAAGGGAAGTATCATGAAATAGAGAAGTGATTTACATCGGAGGGCTGGCTGTATACATTACTGGATTGCAGATAAGCTATGTAAGTAAACAGAAGCACAGTGCTCTGTTATTGTGCATGACTATGGAGATATCATGGGACTCTTTTGCTAGTTAATAGCATAAGGCTTCGTGGGAACTGTTTGATCTGCAGGATTTTTGCTTGGCAGTAGTTTACTTAAGGTTATTACACTCTGTTTGGAGACTTGTATTTGCTAGCCATTATTGCATTCTTAGCTCCAGGCTTCCCAGAGTTTCAGGTTAGTAGGTCAATAAAAATTGCGCTGAAATGCTGGAATGGGCAGTCTGGAGTTTTAAATGTGGTTGGGGAATAGCTAGGCAGTAATCAGAATATTGAGGATTTTTTTTTCTGTACATTTTTATGCTGGTCATTGGTTCATTGGTGATGAACCAAAAATCCTTTTTTTGCCATGAATACCACAAGAGTTTTTCCATTTCTTGTTAAGAGAGGAAACAAATCGTATAAGCTAAATACAGAATTCCCTTTCAGCTTAAAGCAACCAGTGCCCTTGGTTGAATTCACCAGGACTTAGTTCCTTTTCCTAGTGAACATTGGGATTAATGCCACCGGCATTACATGCGGCTTGCCAGTAGCAAGAATAAAAATGTCATCAGGTTTCTGCTGCTATGAATTTACATGTTGCTTTTAGAACCTGAAATTTGCTGTGCTGTGCAGGGAAGCAGCATGGAAAAGTACATTATTAGGTTGCTCCAATAAAATTTTGAGTCATCCAGGTTTCAGCGCTCGCCGATCTCCTTGTGACCCTCTGGATTCCTGGTGTGTGGAATGAGGCTGGAGCCTCGCTGTGCTGCCCCTGGCTGAAGCTCTGCCTGTTCTCAGAACGTGTGGTGCAGTCCCCGTTCCACCCAGCCCTTGGAGCTGGAGGTTGACTGGGTGGCTGGAGCGGTCCCATTTGTGTCACAGCGCACAATTTGCGCGGTTAAAGTGAGCCATATGGTGTGTCCCCCCTCCTTGGTGATGTGCGGATCAGGGAGGATGGATTGGATGTTCAGGGCAGAGCTCTGGAGGAGAGACAAAAAATATAAAACATTCACGGTGGTTTCAGCATCTCTCGTACCTTCTCCTTTCACTGAACATCATGGACAGGCAGATTATATACTTTAGCTCAGAAATATTGTATGTTATTGTATGTACTTTTTGGCTTTTTCAATCTCGTCTCTTTTTTAGAGTATTTCCTAGGAAATTTATTCCCACTTCAGCTTTTTCTTATCTGCATTTTTGCAGTTTATTGCATGTAGCATGCCCTTATTGACAAGATTTTCTTGCTGAACTGTAAGTGTATGCTTTGTAATACTTTGTGTCGCTCTCTTTCTTTAGCAAAGAACTTCCCTTTCTGTAATAATAATTAATGGTTAACTTTTCTGTGCCATGTAGGGTTGGTTGCAACTCTTGTAGAGCATTACTGCTACACCACTGCTTGTCTCCACCAGCTAAATTCCTGCATAGATAAGCCCAGCAGCAGCAGCAGCAGCCAGGTGTTGTACATAAATCCACTTCTTACACTAATTAATTTTCCTTTTAAGACCCTGATTTTGCCACAAGTTAGACACCTGCTTAGCCTTGGAGTTAAAGCACTGAAATGGGTAGGCTACTCTGCATGCAAAGCTAAGTGTATGTGTCTCTGTTCACTTGTAGCTTGCAAAGAGGTGCTGTACAAAAAAACCCAAACCAACCCAATCCACTTTTGCTTTGCTCCAGTTCTCAGGAAGTGCAGTTCAGTAGCTGCTGTTAGTTTGGTGATTTAGCTAAAACATAATCCCATTGCGTGATGGAACTGACCTGGTATTTAAGGCACAGGCATGGTGCTTCTGCTCTTGGCTGATGTTTCCATGGTTATTTAAACCCTCTTTTTTCACCTGAAACTGCACCATGGTGAAGCTGAGGCTCTGAGAGCAATAAAGCAGAATTTCCACTGCTTAGAAAGGAGAGAATGAAAGACCAATTTTAATAGTAATTGTGTAAAAACATTAACCAGAAGGTTGATGGTAGGATTTGTGTTTATGGTTCCATTCTGAAGAAGGTCTGGAGAGATTATTACAACAGCAAAATTCTGTTTCTTGCTTCTAACTGTTTGATATTTATATCTCATATAGTGGAAACTCCTAGGAATGACGAAAGAATCGATAGTACTAGGACATTAGATGGTGGATACAGTCTGAAGCTGATGGAATAGAATTTAAAAATATATACATATAGTTTTGATATATTCAAATGATTTAAACCTTAAGAGAAAGTTATGCAGCAAGACCCTAAGAGAAAGTTATGCAGCAAGACTTATGTCAGAAGCCCTCAAGCTGTCTATTTCTTTGAGAATTTACTTTTTTTCTATACTTATAATTTGAAATGAACATAGGAAGGTTTTTGTTTGTTTGTTTGTTTTTTGCTGAGAGAATCTTTAAAGTCCAGAAATTAATGGCTCATAAAGGAGAATCAAATACTTCTGCATCTTGCTGTGGTGTGTGCACTGATGGTTGGCATCTGAAATATAAATTATTCCTTAGAATAATCAGAATGAAAATAAGATCATAAAGGAAAAACCAGTATGTGGGAAAAAAAATTGAAATATTACAGAAACAAAGTTCTCAACACTGCTGTGTGCTATGAAAGAACAAAAGGAAGTGTTCTTCTTTTCCCCGTCTCTCTTTATAGGATTTCTCTTAAATCCATGTGGTTCCAAGTGTCTGAGCCAAACATCTACCAGTTGCTATCCATGTACACCTTTGTTCCACCTTCTAATAACTTCCCTTGCTTTGTGTATAAACCTCTCTAAAAAGGCTCTTGGCTCCTGGTGGCCTGTGTTGTTCTAAATAGACAATGCAGCTGCTCTCTCATTACGTCCACTTGAATCCTCTCAGTTCTTCTCTGTGCCAAGGTTTTACCCATCTCTTGGTCTAAGCCACTGCAGGAAGCTAAGATCCTTATCCCATTGTGTAGTTGATGATGATAAAGTAATTTGTGCCTGACTACACCACATCCTTATTCTGAGGTTTTTTTTAATTCTGAAGATGAGCTATGTGCTTTAAGCATTTCAAATTATAATTTTAGGTTTTGTTGTCATAAATAGTCATTTCTGTGGCAACAGACATTAATCATTACAGAACTTTTCTTCCGTTTCTTTCAGTTTATCTCCCCTTCTTTGAATTGACTGCCTGTGTACCTCTCCTCCATGCCCACGGTGTATGTGTGCATTCCAGCGGATGTTCCCAGTCTCAGGCATTTGTGAAATGATGACCTCAGAGACTTCCTGCATCCTGAAGGGCAGCAGTGTCCTGACTAAGAGCACACCTGTGTGACATGTGGTCAGGGGGGAATGTAGGCCAAACCCAGTGCAATAAATGCATCTTTCTGTTGAGCTTGGGAGAAGACCAGAGCTACCAGCGGAGCCACAGTGACCATGTGTTGTGTCTTGGCCTTCTTGGCATCTGCAATAAAGTGATTCCTGGTGGCTACCGAGCATGAGATTGAATAGCAGTCATTCCTGGTGGTGTTAATGGGAACCTGACGTGCCAGCATTCAAGCATATAAAAATATTTTTTCATGTAAATAGCACATGTGGTAGTAGAGAGGACTGCTGGGAATGCCTCTGGTATCTAAGCTCTAGAGGAGTGTTTGTAGTTCATAACGTAGGAACAATTTGCTCTAAGTTTTGCTGCAGGGCTCTCTCTCAACACTGGATTTACAGCTGCTGCTAGAGCTTGTATCCTGGAGATGAGTAAGTTACCCAGTCACCATTTTCAATGTTACCTAATGGAAATGTACAATTACAGTGTTGTATTATGTGGCTATGGTTTGATTTAAATTTTTAATGCTCGCTCTTGTTAAATAATTTTCTTTACGTTTGCTTTGGCACTGTAGCAGAGCCCAGACAAGGAGCATTGGTATTACCAACTGACATGGCACAAATGAGAAAAAACTTGATTATTTGCTGTGATCCCTGGTGGGTTCAGAACCACACCTCCACTTCATCTCCCAGCTGGCCCAAGAGGTTGCACCAGCTGCTTGTCCTGGGCATGCAGCAAAGAGTCAGCTGCTGGAGACCTTGCATCTGTGTTATATCTGGGCTGCTCAGAGTGTTTTCCTGGAGCACAGCTGCAGGGAGAAATCAAGGCACACTCTCATCAACGGCAGGCCCAAGACCTTAAATGTCAACACATGTCAAGTTCTCACTGAGAAAATGCCCCTCTTCGCATTAAATTGGCAGTGTAAAAGCACCTAATGAATTAAAATATGATCACAAAGAATGTCTGTCTCCCAAACTTCACATTGTATGTGGGAAACACAGCTCAGCAAATGCTGAGAGATCTAGACTGCAGGGTACAAAGAAAAACGTGGAATTGTTAGTCAGAGAGCGAAGATAGGCTTGTTTTGATGTCAGGGGTTCTGTTTGTTCTCCAAGCCTGGCATTCTCACTAGGCTGGATATCTGAAGGGCTGCTTCAAAACTGCTGAGCCTCCATGGCTGGCACTGTGTCTTACAGGTCCAAATGTGCCTGGTGGATAGCAGGAGCCTACAACTCTGGTGTCTCCTGGTAACCTTGGGCTGCCTCTCTCCAAACTCCACGTCTGAAACCCAGGAAGTCCCGACACATCTCAAGGTTTCCTGTTCTGGACTCCATGTAAACCAGCTCCTGATTTGAGAGCTGGAGGGATTTCATGGTTCCCTGCTGAGGAGTTAGGAGTTGGTTCCTGAGATTGCAACTTCACAGAGGGTCAGACACCACTTCTGGTATTTTGATAGGAAAGATGTGGAAGAAGGATGAGGATGAGTGGCAGTGTAGTTGTTCAATGTTCAGAGAATGAAGTAAAATCAAGGATGGCTGTTGTTTTTAAGGCAGGAGAGACTGTAATAAACCTGTATGGCAAGGAACTGGAACCAGGGACAGCAGAACTAAGGAAGAGTAAGGTGAACTGGTGAGAGGAGGGGCTGAGACATGGACATGATCTTGGCAAGTGAGGAGGAAGGAAATTACCTTCTTGAATTTTGATCTTTTTAATCAAAGGCAGAAAATACTTAACTGCAAAGGGATATTCTATTAAGTTTGAAAAGCTGAGTTAGGAAAGTGTCAGAAGAAACGGAATAAAAAAAATGCAGTGGAACAATCTGTCTAGTCTTGAGATTCATGATACAGGTGTTGTGAAGTGTGAAAGAAGGTGTGGAGAAAGATATTAAGAACTTCAGCAGCATGCATTTCAGTGAGGGGTGAAACCAAGCTGTAAAACTGCAGAGGAGAAAGTGTGGTGTTAACAGATGTTAGAAATCTTTTATTTTACTGGGACTTATTTTCTAGAGTAGAGCTACTTCTGTCAAAGAAAGAATCAAATTTTTCATAACTACTTAAATATATTTTTGTCAAAAACCAATGCTCTTAACTTACTGGTGTAGTGTGCACCTTTAAAGCAGATGGTGGCAGCGGTCCCTGGATTTACTTCCTAGAGTAGTGAAAACGTGCTTTATTATTTATGTGCATTTTCTTGTCTGATTCTGGGTTTTGTGCGAGGGTGGAGGTTGGATGGTTTGGGATGTATCAATATGTGAGTTTATCTCTCCCTTGTCATGTAAAGGCTTTTCTAAGAGACATATTTTTAGCAATACTTGGATAAATATTATTAGAGTCTGGATTAATCTCCTTAACATTTTCACTTGGCAGCATGTAGCTGTGCTCGTCTTAAGGGCGGTAGGCAAGGCAAGGTTTTCAGTCATGGGTGTCTCTGATGAGATTAACACAGGAAAAGAAGTCAGGCTTTTGGCACACAAACGCTATTGTCGGTCCTTTCAGTTCTGTTAATCTCCTCTTTTCTGGTGGCAGCATGGACCACGTATTTTTGAGTCAGATCCAAGTTGTTGAACCATAACTTGATTTGTTCAGTAGTAGCTGGATCAAACCTCAGTGTGAAGCATGTAATAAATAGTTCTAGTCTGTTTTGCTGCAGTTTTCTGCTGATACAACTATGTAAAGGTAGCAGGTAAATTAATGAGAGCTGTTGTTAGATCTAAAATATAACCCACGGTTCCAGCCAGGCATGGATTTATTGATGGCACTGGGGAGATCTAGGTATGGCATGATCCTCTTCCCTCCAGTTACCCCAATCAATATGTCAGATGCAGAGCTCCTACATGACAGGATGAAATCACAGCCCTACAGCTGTTTCTCTTCCCATTTGAAGCAGTAGTGAATTTCTCTCTGCCTGCAGAAAACTTGCCCCTTTTTGTTGTCGGGTTGTTGTTTTTCCTCTACAGAGCTATTACAAATTACTTTGTCAGTGAGGTTTGGATAGGACGTGTGAAAACTCCTTTTCCAAATGGTGAGGCACTCAGTCAACCAGTGAAATAGTTTGGATTAAGACAGCATTGAAGGTCTTAATTTATTGCTTCGACTGTCTAATAGGTAGTGTAAGTAATTACATATTTCTGAGAGACTGCATCTGCTGCTTTATAGTGAAAGCTGCTCAACACTGCTAACATTAAAAATAAGGAACAGGCATGTATTGTTAGATCTTCAATAAATACACCTTAAACATCTTTCCTCTATAAGAGAAAAAACATTCATCTGTGGAAGATCATAGAGCACTTGCAGGATTGTGGAAGGTTGTGACTAAGGTTACAAGGAGACAGACCAGGGTGACTGGAAAATAACATTTGGGTTTTCCCCAAGGGTGCCCCTGGGGAGCTGTGCCACCTTACCCAGTCAACCCCAAAGTGGCAGCTGTACCAGCCTGATGAGGGACCTGCAGGGGTCAGGATTGGATCGTTTATTGTGAGCAAGAGAGTGCAAGAGAAAACATGGTCTTGACCTACTTGTTATTTATAGTAATTCATATTGGTTCAAAAGCCTGAAAATTGCCTGCTTCACTTCAGTTTGGAGTGAGCTGGCCAGTGGAGCAGGTGGGTTAGAGGATCTTCAGCAGGCAAAATGAGACTAAAGCAGCAGAGCCTGCTGTGAATCCAGCCTGCCTGCCTGGGTCCCAGCTCCTACAGGGAGATCCTCATGAGCTGAGGGGGAGATGGATCACAGCTTCCCAGTGGAAACAGCAGGATGGAGATACAGACATACGTGAATAACAGCGATTGCAATCTGCCAGCTAAATTGAATTTTAAAGTTGTCTAAATATCTTGTATTTTAGGCACATGCCTTATTTTTTAGTTATTTTCTGCCCATAGCAGCAGACCCAGCATGGTACAATGTGGCACTGGGGGGAATTTGGCTTTTGAGTCGACCTAAACCTCCCTCCTGGGAGGGTCCTCTCCATGAGGTCCCTCCTGGGTACTCTCCATGCGCCATTTAAATTAGAATTGCAGGTCTCAGAGAAACTGGAGAAAGGTGTCCACAGAGAGAGAAATTGTCCACTAGAGAATGCCACAGTGAGAAAATTGTGTGGTTGAGTGAAATACCAACCTCTGCAATGGTGGACTCATGTAAATACTTGAGGTGTATGTGCACTCCAGCTTTCTTCCTTATGTTTCTTATTGACTTTTTGAATAATGCTCTGGAGGGAAGACGTATTTCTTCAGAGGTTTGAGTCTCATCAATGGCCTGTGACTACATTTCCATAGGAACTCTTCTCTGGCTGGCAGTGAAAGTTGCCACATGCATTTGCAATAATGAACCTCTGGCTCCTTTGTGTCTTACCTTTTCAGGGAAAAAATCTTTCATAATTGCTCAGCATTCATAAAAAATGATGATTTTGTCAGACTGTATTAGAAATCACAGCTTTTGTTCGGGCTAGCTGGATGGGATAAAACCCTTCAGAAAGGATAAGTTTCAATAATTGAAACGCGACAGTTAAATAAGATTAGAGATTTCCTCTTCATCTGCGAGTATTTACCTCAGTATTTCTATCATAATAAGTAATAAAATATTTTCTGTTAGGAGATTGGATGGTTTTCACATGGATATTTTAGATAGCAGTCTATTTTTGCATGTTTTTGTGCTATTTTTGACAGGTTATCATAATAATTATCAGGATGAGGACAGATTATAAGGCTGTGTATTATCCAGGTCTGTAATAGCGCTATAATGTCATGTCCGCTTTGCTCCTAACAACAGCAACCAATATTTTGCTGTGCCTAATGTGCTGCAACATCGTAGATGTTGATAATTATGATTGGTGCCACGGACTAACCCTCTAAAAGTAGCATTTTGATTTTTTTTTGTGCTGCACTGGGATGGCAGCCAGTTGGCCTCTGAAGATAGTTTCCATAGCTACTGTCCTACAGAGAAAGAAAATGCTGCCACAGCATTTTTCCTTTGCACCTTTATAGTTTTCATGCAAGCTGTCAAGACAATTAATTTTCATCAGATATATTGGTTATTAGCTGTTGAACGCAGGGGGGCATGGGTTGGTACATTTGATGAAAAGAGGGTTGAACTAAGTAAAACATCAAGAGATTTCTTTATGTACACAATATGAATGCATTTCAGATTTACAAAAACCCATTACTGCAGCATCTGATATGCCAGAATGCAATCTGTGCTCAAATGACCAAGTCCTGAGACTGCTTAACTTTATTTCTGAGAATAAGCAAGCCTGGCACTGACTTCCACTGTTGTTTGTTGTTGGATGTTGTGATCTAGATTTTTAATTCCTTTTAAAAACGAAATGAAAAACAAAATCCTTGCCTCTCAGGAAAGCTCTCAAACTTTGCCTGGTTTAAAATAAAGGCAATGTTACATGCTTCTGTGCATAGAAGAGCATAAAAAGTGCAGTAAATACTGGAGCAGTGTGTTGTGTAACAGTGAGCATTGAGTCTGAGTTTATTTCTTGTGGTTGGCATGGGTAATGTGTTAATTTCTTTCTGCAGTGAGGCTCAGGGCACGATGTTTCAAAGTTGGCGCTGGTTCTGGGAGTCATTAACATGGTTCTGTTACCTGCTCAAACTGCACATTTCCTGTAGAGTGCTGAGGTAGAAATAAGTATTTGAGTACTCAGATTATAATATTTGACCAATTTGTGAAAATTTATGACACCATTTTTCATTTTGTATTAAATAACAGGAGGAGTTCTGTTAGCTCTCTGCAGTTACTGATCTGCTGCTGTAACCTCTTCAGAGATTGTAGTGTTGGCTCGCTCCAGTTTTGTCCTCTTCTGTGATGTCCAGAGACAGTACACAGTTATTCCTGAATGGCTCTGTCCGTAATCATTGACTTCAGCATCAAACCAAGTTTGCTTAGGAGAACCAGCACCAAAGCATGTATGGTAGAACTGGTGAGAACTCGTTGACTTCAGCAGTGTTAAAATAAAATCCTAGTGAAAAGCGGAGTGCTTTGTGGAAATACAGAAGGAGAGGATGTGGAGGGAAGTAATACAGGTATAGAGAGGATGAGCATTGGGAGTACAGTTAGATAGGTTAAAGCATGGATCTGGGCTTTAGTGGGACGGTTTGGTGGTTGGCCAGGGAATTCCTGGGAAAACCCTCTGACCATTGAGGAAGGAGCAGATTTATAACCTAAATGAAAATGTCCAACCGAAGTGTGACAGTGGCTGGAGGTCTCTACTGGTGAGCAGATCAATAGACTAAAAGTCTGAGGAGTCGGAGGGAATTTTGCTTTGTGGCAGGGACAGCCTTTCATTCCCTTCCCTTGGCAGTAAATCTGTCCCTGTGTGGTTTTTGGCTGGCCAGCTGGGCCCTGGCAGAGGGGATGTGTGTCCGAGGCTGCTGGTACTGCAGGCTGGCAGGAGGCAGAGGAGCAGTGGGACTGTAATTAAAAGCCCATCTGGGGGATTGTGGCTGGCCTTGGAGGAATGTCCAGCAGGTCCTGCTCAGCCACTGGCGCTTCCAGCAGGTGCCCGTGTTGTCCTGCTGGCCCAGGGAGTGGGGCTGAGCCTCACTGAGCCAAGGGCTGGCCAGCCTCAGGCTGAAGCAATTTCTAAAGCCTGCTGATCTCCAGCTCCAGTTATCCCGCTCCATCATTGTCCTGCTCTTAGAAATCCAGGCTGGTTGTTTGTCTGGGGTAACTCAGCTGATTAAATACACGTCAGTGGAAATGGGCTGACTGAAACCAGCCATCTGGCTGCCTGTTTAAAGTGTTAGACTACTGCTTGATATGATGGGCATCGTGTTCTAGTGGTTTTAAATACTTTTCTTCATTAATACCTTTGACTGTCAGTACTTGTGTGCGCTGAGAAATATTGTCCTCATAGAAGAAAAGTTGATTGGTATTGTTGCAAGTAATGCTCCAAAAATATTGCTCCTTTTAAAGAAAATATATTTTTGGGAAACTGTGTAGACCATGATCTGTGTATAGGGGAAAAGAAAGATTATTCCCTACCTATCTAGAAAATAAATTGTTTTCTCTGTCTTGCAACTCTGATAAATTGGAAGCTCAGGATTTTTAAACAGAGCTGTAGTTTTTACAGATGCATACAGAAGCACTGTTTATATGTAGGTACAGTTTTTCATAATGGTTTCACAAGACAGTGGTGGGAGAAAGTACCTGTTGATAGACCTCATGTACTTTGAGAGTTTATCCTTTTCTGTCCTTTCCTTGTCTTTATCTGAGGCTGAGAAAAAAGCAGCAGTATGCTAACTAAAATAATTCTGAATTTAGCATGTGGCTTTATTACCATCTGACACACTGGGACATTGTGTTGATGCCAAGAGCTTTGCAGAGGCCAGAGAAGCATGGTTGATGCTGGCTTTACCTTTTTGACCAGAGCCAGCAGAAGGGCAAGGGAACACCTCTGTGTCTGGGTCATGCCTTCTCACCAAAAATGTTTGATGAAGGGATGAATCTGTGGGTATTTTGTGCAGAAAAATATTCTAGCATTTCATTTCCACGTGGAATTAGATTTCAGTGTCAGCAGTGAAAATTGTTCTTGTGGGATGTGCAGTAATGAGCAGGTAGTGGTTTTATAATAGGGAATAATATGCAACCTACAAACATATGGGCTTTTTCTGCTTCATTAAAAAAATCCTTAAAAATCCTTGTCTTCTAGATAACCTCCAAATGGCAGATGAAACTAATTAAGACAATATCTTGTTAAGGAAAATATGTCAACATGGAAGGATCTTAGCGTATTGAAGTCTGTTGGTTTTTGCTGCCTGATGAAAAAGAAGCAATTCTATTTTGCTTTGAGGACTTTTGGGAAGAAAAGTGAACCCAAACATCTCTTAGATATCGATCCGCTAAATTCAGAGCAGCTCTGAGCACCTGTATAACAATTTAAACCATTAGTAACATATATTCTGTACAGACAAGTACTTTCAGCTCTTTATGCACTCTTGTAAATCACTGTGAAGAGCCACAGTTGCAATTTTGCTGATGAACCCAGGGAATGAAGGAGTTTGCTCCTGTTGGCTTTCTCTTAAGAAAATTGCTGGTTATTGGGAGTGGATGTTAAAGTAGGTGCTTGTTGCTGCCTCATTCTCACCCTTTTATCATTAAAATCAGGTAAGGAAATTAAGGTAAAGCTTAGGTTTAAACAGAAAGACCTCAAGGTACCAATGTATGAATTTTCTGTCAGATGTTTTGATCTTATGTACTAAAGGCATGGCCATGATGCAGGAGATTTACCTATAAAATTAATTACCTGTTTTATATATGTCTGTTTTAATTTCTAGTCTAATAATCTGGATGCTTAAAGTGTGGTTCTACTTTATGATCTCTAATATCAAAGTAACTTAAAATCAAGATTAGGGTCACTTACTTAATTGGAAATGCCCTTTATTGGATTTATTTTCTTGTTACAGCTTTTGACTGCGGGATTAAATTCTGAAATAATCAATATCTTGATTTGAAATGGAGCTTTACCTGATTCTGTAAATGAAGTAATACTTGTGGTGATGCTATGTGAGCACTGTCTGATTTTTATTTTGCTTTCTGCCAAAGGTGATGTAGCTGGCTGTGGTGATGACTGTAATAAGTTATTTCAGAGCACAGTTCATTACTCTGATCCAATGCATCTGCTGTGGAAAATGGCAAAGAGCTTTATTCAAACATCAAATAATTTCAAAACATGCTATTTGTTGCTGAAACTGGAGAAATGTGGAATTGCCTAAGTGTCTGGTTGACATTTGAACTGCTGAAAGCATTTCCATTTTAATACTTCAGACAGTTAGTATTTCTTAATGTACATTTAATATGTTTGGAAATGCCTGAACACTCGCACATCTTAATCCTCATTCATCCGTATCTTTTAAATGACTTGTTTTGTTTGCTGAAGTTGAACTTCCATTGAAGTTGATGCTGCTTGAGCTCTGAGAAGCTGGCCTCATTTGCAGAGCAGAGCTGGCTGCTGTCTTTGGGGAGAATGATTTAAAATGTCCCAAGAGGGTTTCGTTTGTCAGGGGTTTCTTGAAGGTGTTTGCTTCCCTGATTCAGGTTCTGAACAGAAAACTGTTTTTTTAGATCGTGTTTACTTATAAAAGGATGACAGTTGAGCCTTTTGTAATAGCATTTTCAGTAATAACTGAAAAGGTTCTAAGTAACAGTTCTGGCCCAGCTTTGTTGAGCTGCTAACTGGAAGGACAGACAGTACTGAGCTTTCGCCTGATAAAGTTTTGTCATTTGATATTCAGAGAGCAGGGCTTGAGATGTACTGAGGCAAGTTCAGGGTGCCACATGTTGAGTTTAACCGAGCTCAATAAAACAACTTGAACAACACAAGTGGATATTGTGCCTGTTGCTATTCAGTCTTCCCTATTTTATTCCTAGTTGTGATTTGACTGTATGTGAATTTAAACAGCTTCATAAATACAGAAGTACTGCCATTGCCTCACTGATATGTCTGGATTTCATTTTCAGTGTTGTTAAGTGTTACGCTGGTATATTATGTGGTAAAACTGTCATTGATAACTTAGTTTCTCCATCTCTGCTTGAACATATTGGAGGGTGTTTTGCATATATTGCCCTATGCTGCTTCCATTATTTGAAGTGACAGCTGTAATTTCTCTGTTGGAATTAGGCAGTGCACGGCTCTGTGCTCGGTACAAACACTGCTCTTTGAGGAGTGCTCTCAGTCTGGGCTGAGGTCCCTGTAGAGCCATGTCCTTTCAAAAGCAAAGCTTTTCTTCTCCTCCTCTAGGTCTACTGAGACAGCAGAGCTCGGGTTTGAGGTTTCAGTTAATCATCTAATTTGTCAAAACACATAATCAGCCAGAGGCCACTGCCTTTGACTTTATCTAGCCTTCTTTTATAGACAGACTGATAGAAGAAACAATTATATCATTAGCATGGAACTGATATTATTGCTGTAAGGCTGCATTAATATGAATTCGTGTGTTGGGTTACTGAAGGATACTTCAAAGTGATTTTCAGCATACTGCTTGTTTTCTTTCTGGCGTGGTGAGTTTTGGTGTAGAGAACACTATTTTGTTTAGAGCACAGTGAAACATGTTCCATAGTCTGGGGGAGGACTGCAGGAAGTCCAATGGTTTACAACTTTTTTCTGAGGAAGTTTGTTACAGCATCACTTTGAATTAAAAAAAAAAAAAAAAAATCCTTCTTATTAGCTTTCATCTGTTTTTCTCTTTACAAAACTGTAGCTTACCCAAGTCCACAGAAATTTATTCGAACGTCTGAATGACTTTCTCTTTTGAAATCTTTTCATTCAATAAACAGGATCACATTCCTGAAACTGAAAACTAAGTGGCAATTATTGCCTGTTGGTAAATCTTTAATATGTTTGATGCAGACATTTAAGAAATGCTCTCAGAAAATAATTATTTCATTTATTTCATCTGTCACTTGCTGAGAATCCTATTGGAAGGCACCTGCAGGGCCTGTGTCCAAAAGTGTGATCTCACTGTTCAGATTATTTGATTTTCTGTTAAATGATTGAGAAGAAATTCTGTTGTATCTCAGGTGGGTTGGTAGAGGAGAGCAGGAATGGGTTACAACAGAAAACACTACTCCAGGGGCCAGGTCTGAGTTTCATCTCCTTTGGCCTTAAAATATAGACAGTTCAGAGCAGAAACATTTCCCTGACTGAGTAGTATTTCGGGGTCTTACCAGAACAGTATTCCTGAGGGTGAAAAATGAGATTAAAAGAAAAAACAAACAGAAAACAATTTATTCAGTAAAGAAAAAGACTCTTTCTCATCAGATTAGATCCTTTTTTATATTTTCTCTGCAAGTGGAAGGTCATTGCAGATTTGTTAGTGATTTATACCAAAATATGTAAGTATTGGAACAATTGTGTAGACACAGGAAAAAAAAAAAAAAGAAGTCAAGGTGGGGGGAATTGTGAGCAAAGCATAAAAATCACTTTGGTCTTGTTTCTTATCCACATGGTTTTTACAAGGTATTTCAGTGTTCAGTTAGAACAGGACATGAGTGACGTCCGGGAGGTTACAGAGTTTGCAATAAATATAGCTCAGAGAGAGAAAAGACAGCAAGTGCAGCTTGTTAAGAAAACCATAAGTCCTCATGCTGTGGGCTTTCTGGATGGATAGAAACACATCACACCTTCCTTTAAAAAAAGATTACAAAGGATACCAGGAATTGTTGTGATGATCTGGGAACAAAGGAGTGGAAAACAGAGGTAAGAGGTCAACCAGTAATGAAGCAAAATCAGGTATCTTCTTTGAACTGTAAGAGCAGAAGTGAAAGGCTTTGTAGAGAGCAGGGAGGAAAAATCTTTCCGAACATTCTCACAAACAAATGAGAACTGGGTGTATCTCTTGGGCAGAGCCGAAGGAAAGCTAGTTATGGACAAAGCAGTGGGATCTACAAGTTTGGTTGGGCTTAGTATCCAAAACAACTAATTTGGATCTGTGCCTTACATGCATTTTCCTTCAGTGTTTTTTTGTGAAGGAATGTATTTCTGCCTTTTTATTTCCTTAAATATACAAGGGTTCTGTTGTTTCTGTTGTCTCTGGTTTACAGACCCAGTTGCCTGTAGTGTTCATCACTCTTTGCAAATTTGTTGATTTTCTAAAGATGATAATTTACCACCAGGACATGGAATCAGTGCTTTGCATGAATGTTACCCACAGAATGTAAAAGTAATTAGTATTAGGACTAAGCAAATACCTTCTGGTTCTGGTAAAAGGTTTGTGTGGAAGTAATAGGTGCTGTGAGAAGTCATAGTAGTGTACTGATGTTTCTTGCTGTTAGTTTATGTCTGGGTAACTTTGGTTATGAAAATGTTTCCATGATTTTCAGCTTTACATGAAACAAGAATTCTGACTTCATTTTCATAGAGGACAACGATGTAAATTTCAGCTAACACCCTCTCAGACAGCCTCAGGGGATAAGACGGAAGGAGTGAGAATTCTTTCATGCTTTGATGCATTGGTTGGGAAAGTTACACTCCTGTTAAGTGTGATGCATTTTATGTTAATAAACAAAAGATCATTAACTGAAGACTGAAGTGCTGCCAATCCTGAATCTTTCATGAGCAATAAATTCTCATTAAAAACCCCTTAGGGAAATGCATGTCCTTTCAAAAGAATTTCCACAGCACATCATCTCCATGTGACAAATCTCCAGAGAAAAAATATATATGAGGAAAAGTGATTGGGGGAATTTGTTAGCTCAACTTCCAAGTCCTTTGCAAAAAGAAAACCTTGTTTGCTTTTTTCTTCCTTTGTTTTTAATTTTCCAAGGTTGTCTTGCATCCAGGGAAGAAAATAATTCACTTCTGCTAGAAATGCCCGAAGGGGGTTGGGTCACAAACCAAAGAATTCATCATATAGCAGGAGATAGATATCTTCTGGATTCCAGATATTTACTTAAGAAAAAAACCCCCAAAACTAACACAAGTAAACAATACAATAAAGATGGTATAAATTTGTATGCTGTAAGAATCTGATACTGCAAATTATCCGTAATACCTCAACCAGAAACACAAGAACTGAGACTCTGTCTAGTCTAGAGAATGGCTTGACCCAAATTAAAACTGAACAGCAAACTGAGAGATGAGAATTTACACACTCACAAGCTGGGAGACACTGCTAAGAGCAATGGCACTGAGGAGGAACAGCTTTGCTTGTTGTAACAGGAATTCTGTGCATGACCTGCAGCTGTAGGCTGGCTTGAAATCTGGAGCAGGGCAGAAGTGTTGAATGATGTGTTCAGGGAGGCAAGGTGGGAGAAGTGCCCTTACACAGAATTGTTCCTATCTGCTCCTTGCTCTATCTCTTCTTTCTTGAATGTACATGAAAAAAAAAAATCTTTTGATAGCTGTATAGGCAGAGCTTCTCCATTCACATCTCTGTTGCTTTCAGCATCACCAAGTCACAGAAATAAAAATCTGACTCATTTAGAAGCAACATCTGCTTCAGCAGCACCTTCCCTGTGTTGGTGGCTGACGTGTCAAGAGGCCCGTGTCAGCTCTACTGAACAGCCCAATGTCACCAGCTCTGGTACTTCCAGCAAAGAGAGCAGGTGTTTTCAGGGATTAAGACCAAAAAAAGCATCTTGTGGGTGTGTGAAATCAAGAGTGGCAGTTTGTGTGTGTTGGGAGTAAGAGGGATTAAAAGGTGGTGGCTAACACTGTTGTCTCTCTTCATGGGCCAGATTTCCCTGTAGCAATGACCCTGTGCCTCTTTCTTAACCCACTCTGAACTCAACTGCACTATCAAGCTAAACTGGGAAGTTTTGAGCAACCTGATCTTACCATCCGAGTTAAAGAACTGGAGCTCCTGGACCCTAAACTACTGAGGGAGGATCAGGTGAATTAGTCGTGTACCAGAGGGACAATTTGCCTTTCACACTGACCTGTCCTGGAGAAGGTCGTAAGAATAATGTGGTGGCTCTGAGGATGCCATCAAAAAGCAGATAAACACTACAATATTTTTAATTAGAAAAGTGCAAACTCTAGGCCTTGTGTTATGAAAGGATTCTCAGGAAGAAATCTGGTACCGTTTAAGGTCTTTGATTAAACATGCTTTCATTAGTGTAAAATATTTTTTTTAAAGTAGCACCTGACAAAAAGAGCAAGCAGTAATTCTTTTAGTGAAGAATGGGGATCTCTGTGCAACAGCTGCCTGTATTGTGATGTAGAGTTTTCTTTTCCTGAATTAATATTCCATACTGACTTTTATTGGTCCCTTCCTTCTTTTTTTCTTTTTTGAACACTGAGGTTTTAAGTGATGATAATTCTTTGAGAAGTTGGCAGCTTGCCTAATTGTAAAAGTTCCCACTGTATGCTTCTTGGACTGCAACTTATTGGCAGAAGTAATGCAGCATTAACTATAAATATTACTGTTAATGTAACATTAAAATCGATAAATCAGTCACTTATGTCAAAAAATTCCAAACTACAGCAGTGTAAATTTGTCAAATTGCTTTTGCTCTATATTTTAAGGTATGGATTTCAGAACAGAAACAATAATGTTTATAGTTAATGTACCACTTTTAATAATAACAATTTTTGTGTGATGGATCCAGTGCTCATTTATTTCTGGCAGTGAGTTGTAGCAGTTTCTCAGGAATATATTGAATCAAAAAGTTTAAGCAGGGAGCAAATCCATGCAGGATTTGGCCCTGATAAAACCTTAACTTTGCTTTCTGATAAATGCAAGGTTTATGTAATGCATGGACTATTTAATTTATAATGTGAAAACTTGTACTTTACATGTATTTCAGAGTTCAGTATTCTGGTGCTGTTTACTTGGTGTTTTTTTGGCACTTAGGTTTTGATGTTTCATACTTGAGGAGGTTGCATTCAAGTTGATAGCCAGGTGTAATTCCCTTGCCTGCTGCAATTTACTGCTGTGTTTGAGCTCTTTAGTAAAAGAAGTCTGTAAGTATCTCTCACTACTCTCTGCAGACTTTAGAGATGGTTAGAAAAACGTGGGTTTTTTTCTCCATTTTTGTCTTTCTAGAAAAACTAATTTTCGTTTTCTTTGGTCTGGAATCTCAGACCAAAAGAAAGGCTTCAGAGGAATATTTCTGAAAAAAAATTGCAGTTGAATACATAATCTCACGAATAGTGGTCATAAAGTGAGATGTTCCAGGAGATTTGTAAAATGATTGCTTAGTATAATTCATAATTATCTCAGTGATTTGGCATTGTATCACACAGACATTAATCTTTTATCCTCCAACTGAATATGCGCATAATGGGGGCGAAATCACTTTTTCTTCCTGTTTCTTAGGCAAGAAACTGCATTGATTGTGATTGTGGATACCATGTCCATGGAGCTTGGTGGCTCTATTTCTTGTCATTCTAATTATTTCACAGTTACTAATGAAAGTTACTCAGGTGTCTGTACTTATAAAGCTTTTGCTCTTCACTTGCTGGATTTTCTGCATCAGCAACGTTAAAAACCATCTCAATGTTCAAGAGAAAAAACCTCCACTGTTTTACACTTTGGGTCTCAACCTCCTTAACTATGTTTGCCTAAAAAGGTACAAAATCTGAAAGGTGGGTAGCATTGTGGAGTCAGTGCTAGTAATGGAAGAAGACACTCAGAAGCATTAATAAATAGATAAATATATCTATTTATATATAAAATTATATATTTAAAATGTTGCCTGAAATACCAATGAATCGTTAAAGTATGCAGCCTTGCAATCCTAATTTCAGTGCTGAAACAATAAATATCAATGAAATAATAAATATTGCCGGTATAAGAGAGGATGCTTGTGTTGAAAATACCCATTTCCATGCTCATGCTCAGGTGCCCAGCTGACCTTGGCTGCTGTGCCCGTGCTGGGAGAATAATTTGTCATGGAAACAATTTGGGGATAATCTGCCATGGACTCCTGATAACTTTTCCTTTCTAATTTCTTTGCCATAACTGTCCCACTTTTTAGCCAAAGACAGTGTTTTTCCTTTTATAACGGAGGCTCTGCCCTCATGATGTTCCTCTCTTTATCTCCTCCTTTTTGACCTGTCCTTCTGTGATTTCTTCCGTGACATTTCTTTTGTATTTGGTGTCTTGTTTGGATGCTTCTGGAAAGTAACTAATTGGTTGTCTTTGAACTTCTTCAGATTAATGTACGTGAAAATCCACTGGAAATTGGTGAGGAGCCCATGAGGACTGCCTATCCTTATTTTAGATTATAGTTATAATTTTCTTTTTCCTTGCTGTTAGTGTCACCCAAAGAAAATACAGTTTAAGTAAGTTGCTACCTGTTTCACTTGTCTGGATTTGGCAGAATGATGTCTTATAGAAGGGGAGTTTAATGTAAATTATATTTTCTGTAGGCTTATCTTTTATTACCAATAAGTTAGCAGTGAATAGGAGCTGCTCCTAGCTGGCGGCTCATCCTATCTTTCCTGCTTCTGCCTGACAGCATTAGTACTCTGTTATTGTGTAACTCCAGTCCTTGCAATTATTGTAAAAGTACTTAAATAAAGCCCGTACTTCGCTTGGCTTTAAACTTGCAATGAATATTTTTTTTTGTTCGGGATGACTCCTTTATTTCCAGATCTGGCTAAGGCACTGAGGCTCTGAGAGCCCAGTTGCACAATGCGCTGACATTTATGGAGCAGCGAGCGCCGTGGCTGTACATGACGGGTGGGGGAAGGAGCCTCACTGAGCGCCGCGCCCGCAATCGGAGCTGAAAGAGGCGCCCGAGTTCGCTGCAGCCACCCCACCCTCGGCTCTTCCCCTGTCAGATCTCATCCCCTCCATGGGTGACCAGCACAAGCCTGGTCAGCACTCACATGGGAAACCTCCCTGGAAAACCAAGAGCTGAAGGAAGCCGGGCACAAACTGCTTCTCTCTGCACAGACTAGCACCCTGCCCCTGGGTCAGTTGTTAGCACCGTGCTATGTTTAATCAATGTTTGATGGGGTTTAGTTGTGGTTTTCTTCTGGTTCGTTGGAAAGACAATGCTGTGGCTACAAGTAATGATATAAGGGGGAAAAAGTTAAGGAGTAATTTTGATAGGTGGTAGACAAGGAGTGGTTCCAAGGCACCAGGATGTTTGGGAGGCCTTGCAAAATTGGGTTCTGAGTCTCTGTCAGTCTTCTGTTTGCTTTTTCTCCACAAGAACAAAGTGCTTATTCACCTTCTGAATCTCACAGCAATAGTGTAGAGTGGAAACTTGGTTGGGATTTCTCTGCTCCAAAATAGCCTCCAGAAGGCGTGGAAGGTATCACTGGAATACAGCTTGGCCACTGTGCTTGGCCACTGTGCTTGGCCACAGTCACCAACAATAAAACAAACATTCATTGTATTTTCAAAGCTTGACTTTGTCAGTGGTGATTTTATGGCTTTTCAAATAGTGAAAGTCATAAAATGACAAGGAAAGGTGGGCTTCACTTTGTGGCGCAGGACTGATCACTTCTAAATGAAATTGTTTCAGAGTGAAAAATTCCGGGACAGGATCAAACATGAAGAGAACACATTCCTGTTTGTGAATAAAAAAAGGCGGGTAGAGAAATGAATTAGAATTTCGTTGTGTAGAGGATAATTTACTTAGAAAATAAGAAAAGTTTGAAATCTTTTGTCAGTGTTGATACCTGTTGAAAATGTAAGAGCTGTCAGTGCATGCTGGCAGCTTGTGGGACTGTTCAGGAGAGGAGAGGATAGCGTCAAGGTGGATGGAGCCCTTCTCCTCCCTGGGCATTATGGAGCTTAAGGTTTGCTGGAGCCTTAACTTCAGTTTCAGATGATGTTTCTAAGAAATTCCCCATTCTTTTTGAGTCTTGACTATGTTCTTAATTAAAGATAAAATTACTTCTCATCATTAAAATGGCAAAATTACTATTCACCACTGAAAATACATCCTGATTCTGTATAGCTTAGGTCTTGGCAAATGCATTGATTTCAGCACAATTTATTCAGAAGGTAATTTAAGTAGTATCTTTCTTCGTTAGATGGAGATGCAAAGCCCTATATGTGACAGTTTCTGAATCTCAGATTTCCAAATAAAAACAAAGATCAAAGTTTGGGAAGCTTAAGTACACTGCTAGAATTTTTGGTCTTGTTACATCAATGTAAAGCAGTAATACAAAAAGAACAGCTGAGAAAAATGGAGCCTGTCATGTACCCAGTGTAGCTTTTATTGTGGTGCTTGATCAGAGGAGATGAGTTACCACATCAGGACGAGCATCAGCATTTGCTCAGAATTAGGGATAGGCAGTGGCTTGTGACTGGATTGACCTCCCCGCCTCTGTCCTCATGGATGGGGAGAGGCTGGAGCAGCACCGTTCTTTGGTGGAGCCCTGAGCTGTTACTGTCACCTGATACGGGTTTTCTTTTGTCTGGCAGTTGAATGAGTTGAACCTGGTGGGAAAGGAGAGTGAAGGAGAAATTTTAGTCTAAGGACAGTTTTGAATATGCAGAATTATTTAGCACATTTATGTTTTGCTTGGACTAAATGGGCTTTCCTCAAACTGTTGTTTTTTAGAACGATCTACTGCAATATCTACCAGTGATACTGAGATTTGAAATGTATCTTTCTTCCATCCGCACACTGACTACTTGTGTGCTTGGTTCCATCTGGAAAGGATATAATTGAATCCTTGTTTGGCTTCTTTAATTATTTCTTTGCAAAGTCCTTGGCTGGGAATTTTGCCACTTACAATACAAATATTCAAACCCAAGAGCATAAACTGTGCTTTCAAAGAGCATTTTTGTAAACCTTTTATCATTTGGAGGTTTTTCAAAAGAGAACATGAGACCTTCTCAATGAACATGTTTTAATATTTTAAATCCCCAGAGATTTTGTTTCCTTGCAGGTTGGCTCTAGTTGCTAATTAACTTTGTTAATTAATCATGCTATAGGGATGAAACATGCTTGATTAAAAATAAATAAGACCATATAGCAACAAAGTGATGCTACTGTTTTTTCCTATTTAAAAGCAAAGATTAAAAAACAAGATTGACTTTGAAGCTGCATGTCAAATGTTCTTTGCATTTGAAATATGTGAAAGGCTAAAGCAGCTAAAAGCTGATTATTTTTGCAGCTCGATCGTAGTAAAATGCTTATTCACCATGTTGTAACACCATGTTAAAAATGGGGGCTGAGAGCAGTCACTGAAGGTGCTGCCTTAATCAGAACTGACTGAGATGGTGGATAATAACCGGAGGGTTTATTTGGTCATCCTGAGACATGAAGGTCCTTGTTTTTTCCTGTCATCTATCTCATATGGAAACTTCCAACACTGCAAATTAGTTTGAAATGCTGTTGGCTTGTAAAGGGATTCTGACCACGCTCCTTGCCCTTCACACTAGCGCGTGTTTGCGTAGAGGTGGTGGGAAACGGCTCACGGCGGGCAGTGGGCCAAGTGCATCACTGACAGGGCTCCCTGGAGCAGTCTCAGGGATGCCTGTGGTCCACAGGCACACTGAGCTCCTGCCGCTCGTCCTGCCCAGAGGAAGGTAACCATCTGCATGGTCTGGCTGTGAGGCGGCAGCTCCTTCACCTGGGGAATGCAGCTGGCAGGGAGGAAGCAGGAGCACAAAGTTTGCTTGCCTCAAAGCTGACTATTTGTAGGCACTGTTGGAACAGATGGCTCTTCTGTATCCACTATGGCACTTTTTTTTTCCTCTCTCCTACATGATAGTCAGGTTTCTTTTTCATTTTCCGCTATTGAAAAGCGTTTCTGTTCCTAACAGCAGCAATGCTGTAAACAAAGTTTGAGAAGGCCAGTCTTTGCTGTCCTTCAATGGGAAAATTGCTAAAAAAACTCTTTGGGAACATCAGCTGGGATCCTCAGCCAGAGAGGGAAGACCTGGCATTGTTGGAGGAGCCTTCTTTGTGAATGGACCTTGGGTGAAATTTATTCTAATAAAATTCCAGAAATGTGTAGCTGATTCTGTATTGGAGTCAACATGGAGAGAGGGAAGTAGGAGTATTCCTGATGTAGGAGGCATAGCTAAATAAATCTCTCCAGACCACTGGCAGGAAGTGTATGGAGGAGTGGTTTGTGGGGGGGGGTTGTTTGTTTATTTCCCCCCCACCCCCTGCATATTTTCTCATAAAATATCTTTAGGCATTTGTTTTGCAATTAAAAGGTCAAAACCTCCTCAAAGGGAATACTTGCTTTTTCCACTAGAACATATTAGGGCACTGAAGCAGTGCAAAAATGCAAGGGGCTATTTCCAGCGGATGAACTGAATCCTTAAAATAGGATTAACCAGTTTTATAATTTGCCTGGGATAGTATCTGAGCAAGGAACAGGGAAGTGGTACATGTCTTTCAGAAGATGTGTTTAGGATTCCTGTGTTAAGGCTCTCAATGCTGGACTAATGCCATTTCTCAACCTTCCATAATTTTTCACGTGTGCCAAAGGAAGTCTTGATATCATGCTGTAGAACGCAGACACAATTTCTACAGGGCTGTGGCTGTATCAACTTCAACTTTTGCTGATATTCAATGTTTTCAGCATCTTCCCTGTTAACAGATGAGGATTTTGGCAATGCCTGGTGCTGATCTGATACCCACAATTGTCAGGTGTGTGGGGAATGCTGAGGGTTGCAGCGAACAGGGAGGACTGGTGACAAGTACAGAGACTCAGCTTAAACACCACATCTTCTGCTGAGGTGGAGAGGCGGAACTGGTGCAGTGACCCAGGCGTACACCGAGCTGTGGCTGAGTGACAGGATAGCTGTCATTGCATGGGAATTAGGCAGATTTTCCTCATCAGGAGTGGATCCTGAGAAATGGTTTAAAGGCTACTTTTTTTTTCCTGCAAGTTTGGGAGTAAAATACCATAGAGCAGTTAGTTTTCCATGCTGGATGAGTGTAACCCAGTCAATGATAGGAGCATTTTCAGAGCCTGGGTCCTACTTCTGCTCTGGCTTGGCACCTTTGCAGGTTTTTTGGGGATGGAGTTTCCCCAGGTCCTACAATAGGAAATTATCTTTCCTTTTCTATGTATGCTAATCACTACTTTTCATTCCCTTCTTAAAACTTTTCAGTGTACTTGAAAACTTGTGTTGTATTTGCCAAATCCTTAATTAAACAAATTAATTATAAGTTGTGTCAAGCCAAACATTTGTATAAGGATCTTATATGAAAAAAGGCTAATTAAAAAAAAAAAATCTAATAATTAAGTAGTTGCAAAATGCATCACAGTGTGTTTATATGTAGAATAGATGGTTTTAATTTCAATTTTGTGCATATATTTATTGATGATGCAACAGCCTTCTGGCATGCATTAATATGATGCGGAATAAAGCTGATGTGCAGGGCTATAGGAAAATAAATAACACAATCTGATTTGCACAGTCTGTTTCCATATCCCCAGCATGATGAGCTACTTCGTTGTTTGAATGAAGCAAACGATGTTTGGATTCAGCTGATTTATTGACAGCTCTGTCAAAGTGCCATGAAATGAAACAATAACGCAGCCAGTAAATATTCCAGAGGAACGTGGGGAGGAGAGCGGGGCCTGCCGGGGTTACCCCAGCGATGTGCAAGAATGCTGCCCCGATGGGGAAGCCAGTGGGGAGTGAACTGCTATTCACGGGCTTTTCTTTCCTCAGGGAGAAGCTGTGTGTGGCTCGGCTGCAGCGGGAGGTTGCCCAGAGTAAGAGCGAAGGAGCCATGGTAAGCTGTGCCCGCTCTCTGCTTTGCAGTCCTTGTCTTACTGCCTCAGGCACGTTTGGCCTGCCTGAAGGTGGTCACCAGAGCAGCCAGGCTGCCTTGGACACAACAAAGGGTTGCCAATGACGAATTCATAACTGGGAGGAAACTTGAGGTTCGACTTCCTTGGAAAAGCCATGGTAGAGAAAGGCTGCTTCATTTTGCTGCTGATGGTCCTCACTGGAATTACAAGCAAGGCAAGCACAGGAAGGCAGTTTCAGATCAAAAAGCAGATCAAATATTTGCCTGCCTGTTAAATCTTAGCCAACCACAGAAAAATGAAAGAACACAAGCATGGAAGCTTAAGAAAGCCCCTCAATCTGATAATTTTGTAAATCATGTAATGCTTCTTATATCTTCATTTTTCATGTAGCAATTCATGAGATTAGCCTTGTGAGCAAAAGATGAAATGGCAGATTTTTGGTTGACCGCAAACCTCAGTTTATAGAGTGACTTATCTCTTCAAAACAATTTTCTTTAGGAGCCAACATGTGCTGAGTCTGCTTAATTACTTAATATCTGAGGAACTGTTCCCATCTGTTAAGTTTGTTTGTCCCTATCTTCAGGTAAAGTGTCTTAAACTTCCATGGGATAAAGCAGACCTGTTCAAAATCCTTAAAACCCAAACTATCCCCTTGAACATACATGGACGTGCCACTGATCTGAGTGAGTTGCACAATTGGCTGTGAAAGACTTTGGTGGTCCCAAGTTTGTTTAACTTAGTGGGGAGCAGCTGTAGAAGGTCCCTGGGGAGGGGATGCTCTGTGAACTGTGTGATCCCACCTGCCTCCAGTGAGTGCCATGTATAAACCCTTGGTGATTAATACCGTGAGGTGAGATTTGAGGGACCTAAGTGACGGGTGGGAGAAACCAGCTCTGAGTTTATTGCTCTCACCACGGCCCCAGATGTGCCCAGCTCAGCTGTGGGAGCCACTGCCCTCTCCCATCCCTACTCCACCCCGATGTTCCGTCCTTGGGGTCTGCAGCGTGGCTGAGTTGGCCACAAGGAGACTTTGAGATGGGGTTTAAGCAGTTGGCCCATGGATAATGTGTGTGAATGGACACAAAAATCCTGGAGGAACCAAGGAACAAACTTTTATCGGGTAAAGTTGCAATCCAAGAGTCTCTGACTGAGATAAAACTCCTGCTGCCTCCAGGAGGAATTTTGCCTCAGGAAGAATGGTAAAGATCAGGCATTGGATTTGCAATTGCATTTTAGTTTTCAGTGTAAATAAATGTCAAAATCTGGGAAGAGCTGTTTACTCTATTTGAAATATTTCCTTTATTTTTTTTTTAACTAACATTCCCTTGGAGGCATAGCAGTAATATAATATATTGAGTGTAAAATATACTTAGTGGGATAATCCAAGACTATATGAAATGAGCAATACTGATTAACCTTCCAGAGCTGGTAAGGCTTTTGGTATGTGCACCCACGCTGTGGTCTCCTCTCTTGCCTGTCAGACGCTTCTTACGCCTTTCACTGTGGGTTTGTGGATCACTTCTCTCTGCTAACCAGGGTGTAGAATTGTATAATTTGTTGAGAGGCCAAGTGTTGTAACCCATTAGGAGCTGACAGGTAGCTCTCCAGGGGTGCAGTCTTCCCCCAAGGTAAATACTGGGTAGTTTTTTCCCTCTTCCCTGAGGGGTAATATGCACAATTATCCTGCCACTAGAGCCGAGAGCGAGTGTGCCTGTAGAGATGATTGCTTTGAAGCAGCTGATGTATGGAAAGTTCTTTGTGTCTCAGAGCTCCGAGCCGGTGATTTTAATATGCAACACAGCAGTCATTAATTAACATTAATGAACTTGCTGGGCTTTGAGCGGTGCGAGAGCAGCAAGGGTCCAGGGGCCGGAGTATTTGAACCCAGGGGAGGCCAGGGATTAAGAAAGTCGCGCAGCCCCGTTCCCAGGGCGTGCGGCGAGGCGCCGGCTGCGTTGGGAGCGAATACCTGCCAAACACTCGTAGCGAAATTTCGGCGAGGGATTCCGAGCAAGCAGACCTTTGGCAAGCGGCAGGGCTCCCTCCCGAGCAGCGCTGGCTGCCAGCAGCCTGCCTGCAGGCTGCCCAGCCCATGTGCTGCTCTTTTTGGTGTGATGGACGTCCCCCGGGGCCGGCAGGCTGCGCAGGGCCACCAGCCAGGCGCAGGGCGCCCGAGGGCCTGGCGGTGCTGTCACCGCCCGGGACTGGGGATCAGAGCAACGGCACCCCGCGGCCTCCCTGCCGGTGACAGGCCTCAGCTTTATTTAATCACTAATTAGCTAATCGCCTTTACTCGCTCCCGTTTTCTTTTTGTTTGTTGCGCTGGTTAGATCGGCACGAAGGTTTTCACGGATCCAGCTCGTTCATTTGGAGAAGGGCGCAGGTGACAGCGCGTGGCACCTTCAGTGGCACCTCCAGTGCTCGGTCTCGTGGAGAGCATTTCTTGCAGTGTGAACAAGGCAGGGAGCGCAGGGAGCTGCCCTGCGTCCTGGGAGCTGTGCAGGGCATCACACAGGCCTGTGGCAGGATGGCACCTCGTAATACCCACTAGTGTTTTCGGCTTTTTTCAAAAGAATAGTTGTTTTTGCTGTCACAGATAGGTAAAAGGTGACCAGTTCATGTAAAACACACTCATTGTAAGGGTGAGCAGGGAGCGTGTGCCCTGTCCCTGTGTGTGCTGGAAGGACAAGGACGTGGTGCAGTGGGTTTTCCCTGTCCTTCCCACTCGGGTTCCCCCAGCCCCCAGGAACCACTGCAAAGTGGACACGTACATAAAACCGGTGTCTAATAAACACGAAGCGTGTGCTGTAGAAGCTACTTACACTGCAATGTCTGTGCTGAAGAAGTGGCTCTGTGCATCTGTAAACACCTGGTGAGTGAGGATGAAACGGATGTACTCAAGGAGAGGTTTTTCTGAGGCTGAGAATCAGCCAGTGTGAGCTGTGTGGTACCAGTGTGTGGGACCCACAGTGCTCCCCGAAAGAATTGGGCTTTTGAGATGTCCCAGAGTTACAGTTCTCTTGACTGATTTGTTACTGGAAGGTAATACAGAAGATGTTTTTTCCATATGTTTTCTTGGAAAATTTGATACCTCATAATATTGGATTATGTGGATTTATGACTTACTTTAATTGTGAACTGGATAATTCAGGCTGAATAACTGACAGTTACTCGAGTTTCTTTATTTTATGAACCACCATCAGTAAATATTGATTGTTCACTATCCAAATGTGGAATTACTGCCTATCCATCCCTTGAAAGTTCCAGCAGCACTGAGCCAGGATTGTTGTTTGGCCCTTCCTGTCACTAGTGGTCTTTAATTTCATAGTGTGCATGTTCAGAGTTTTCTTAGTCATGTCTCTTCTGACTCATCAAGGACGACTCTTTGTAAAGGAAATGGAGATGATCAGTTCATCTGTGTACCCTTCTCACTACATGTGATGGGGACTGTGCAGGTGTCTGTAGTGACAGTGATCCCATTATTAAAATAAGCAGCTTTCAAAGCAAATCACAAGTTTATTTCAAAACATACTGAAGGCTGAAAACCATGTTAGTCATCAAAGTATTTTTTATATCTTTGAAATGCGTGATTTTGCACCTTTCGATGCAAAATGATCAGGAAGGGTGTTCATTTTTATGAGATTTTCTTAACAGTGAACAGTGCCAGGTTTGGAAAAATATGAGAAAAGTGTTGCCACACTTTAACAGTAGAGTTCTTGTGGCAGAGTAAGTGTTGTTTTAGCAGAAACTAGTTTAAGAGCCTAAAATGAACCAAAAGTACATACAATTACATTATATTTTGATAGCTTGTATAAGTTTAAGGATTATCCAGAAAAAAAATCTGCATTTTTTTGTTTGATACCTTTATTTGTATCTGTGCTATACAGTTTTGTTATTTTGTTCTTTCCATCCAAGTCCTTTAGTTCAGCTCTGTTTTCCATTAGTTCAGTGGCCTGTAACCTACATAAAAGAAATTGTACCACTCTGGCAATTTAGCTGTGAAGGTTAAAGTGGGATGATACTGCCTTTTATATCTACATGGGTTTCACTTAGGGTGGGCCCTAGGCTCTGATTTACCGAGTGTCCTGCTGCGTCTTTAAGTGATGCAAAGTGATTATCATGGGCTCTTCCTGGTACCCGTCTATTCCACACCTGCACCCTTTTGTTGAAAACACAACCATGTTAAGTGAATGTGAGGTCCCCACTGAATAGGTTTCCACCCTCCAGTAATCCTTCTGCATTAGATTGATTTATGAATGTATCAGATTCTTTGTTAGCATGTAAACCACTAATTAATTTAAAGCTCTCTGTGGAAAAATTAAAGCCCTGGTTAAGGCTTTCAACAGGCTCAGATGGTGCTAATAATGGAAAAACAAGTTATATTAATGAGTTTTGATGGGATCAGCACAATTCTTGCTTTACAAACAGTTTTTGCAGTAAAACAGTGGAGACTGCAAGTTTTTAAATAAAGAGTGGAAGAAATAAAAAAAGAAAAGGCATAAAAAGCTCGCAGCGTCAGTAACGTGTCCCATTATTGTAAGGAACTGAGTCACTTCTGCTTGTTACAACTTTCTTAAATGTAATGGGTTTAGATATATGTAACAGCCTCTTCAAAAACCACAGGAAGTGCAAACCACTCTTGTTTCCAGATTGAATCAGAAGTTGTAATCAGCTTTGAAAAGATCTGCCTCTTCTCATCAAGCGCTGCCAAGCTGGAGTGTTCACATGGAGATGGATGTGTTGAAGTGCAGAAAAGGTCTTGACTGAAATTGCAGTAAAGTCAGTTGAAAGCTTGACTGTGTTCTCAGCTTTCCCAAATTCCCAGGGGACTTGTATGTAGTTTCAGTCTTTTGCTCTTTGCTCAAGTTCAGGCTTTTAGCGTGGGTGCTAGTTTTTGGTGAGATGAAAGAGATGATACCCCAATTTGATGGTGCTTTGTTGAGCTGAGCGAAATGAAGATAGAAAACAAAATCCTTTTTTATTTATTTTTTTTAATTATTCCTTATAGGAAGCTGAAAATGCATGGTTAGAGAGGCAGCCCGTGATTGTAGGAAATCATGCCTCTCCTGGGAGCTGCATTTACCTCTCCTGGTGCTCAGCTCTTCCGGGGCACCGAGACTCAGGCCACCACCCGGCCCTGTGGTCAGCTCTGCAGCGGAGGGTAATGCTGCCCCATTAATCAGCTAGCAGGGTCAGCATGCTCACAGCCCCAGCTCCCAACATCTGCACTGTGTAGCAGGTTTTTAGGGAGGAGGGGGAATGCTGAGGTTGCTCTCGGGCCGGGGTGTTAGAGATGGCAGTACAATGTCCTGCCACGAGCGCAGAGGCTCTCGCTGTCACCAGTGATGAATCCCTGCCATCCCCTCCGGCCCTGGGGAAGGCTGCTGTTGCAAAAGCACCCGGGTCTTTTTAAAGTAGAGGATATTTAGTAATAAATGAAGTGTTAAAGATGAGATACGAAAGGCTAAATGTTCTTTCCCACCTTCTGGGTCTTTATGTTCTATAAAAGCATCTATCTGTGCTTTAATTAGAAAGTAGCAGAGAGAGCGCGTCAAAGTAGCTGTTTTGAAATGTCTAATTGAATATTAAATATCCTAAACCAGAAAGAAGCAATCTGACCCTTGTGCTGCCCTCTCTGTGAAGCTGTGTATTTATGCACAGGTAGCCCTGATGTCTGGCTCCTTTCTCTGAGAAACTTCATCGTGGAAACTCAGTGACATTAGTAGCAGCTTTAGCATCAATAATGATTATCGAAATTCTCTACAAGCCTGGTTTACTGCTCCTGGACCTCATTAGTTTTTCATACTTCATTAGGCCGAATGTCCTCATTCACAACTTCACCGTTTTGTCTTCAGTGGTTTTAAAATAAAATTTATGTCCTGGGTACCTTTTGCTGCTTGCTTCAAGCAAGTACGTGGATATTCTGAAATTCTGTATTTTAAAGCTTTGACGAATTTAGGTATTCTCCATGATTTAAGCTGCTGACACTTCCAGCAGTCCTTTGCCAACGAGAGGCCGATTCCCTCTGCTCAGAGCCGCCTTTCCAAGCGTGCCTTGCTGTGGCTGAGTCCCTGAGCGCGGTTCGTCCATCGGGCTGCCCGACGATTCCCCGCTCCGCCAGGAGAGGGCGCTGCAGGCACGGGAAAGCCGCCCCTGGAATTCCCGCTTGGAGCTCGCCGTTCCAAGGGCAGCCATGCGCCGCCCGCAGCTTCGGCGGCTTTTGCCCTGATCACCGGCGCGGAAACACCAGCGCTGTATCCAGAGGAGCAGAAATAAGATTTTTTTTTTTCCCCCCCTCAGCTGGATCTCGCCGAAGTGGTGTGTCTCTCTTCAGCAAGTATTTAGTCAACGTAAAAAAGAAGAAGAAGGAAAAAAAAAAAAAAAAGTCAAACAGAATTATGTAAAAATCACTGAACACGGAACAAAAATTGCATTAAAATGCATTTATATAAGGTCTGCAAGTAAGACAGGCAATCTGTAGAAAGCATGTCATATTGGCTAAAGTGCCCTCCAGTAGAAATTGCCATTTATAGATAACAAAGGCAGGGGATGTGCAAGTACTGAAAGGGCACAGGCAGTCTCCTAGCATCCTTGGCTGTGTGCAGTATCGGAGCGGCAGTTGGCTCCAGCGTGAAGCAAATCCTGCTTTATGACTGGAAGCAGATGGAACCTGCTCTAGGCAATACCTCACTGCCTAATGGGAGTGATGCGCCCATGCGCTAATAACAGTGAATTGCACACATTTTCATATCAAAGGTTAAGCTCTGCAATCCTGAGCTCCTCCAGGCAATGGCAGGAGTTCACTCGAGTAAGCCACACTCTCGCTGGATTAATATTTTTGCGAGGGTGACCTGGATAGGGCCACCAATCTGCACACTGGAAAGGCAGAACATCTCTGGTCTGGTTTTAGCTCATGTGAAAAAGGGATCTCAGGTAGGACTGAATTAGTCACAACATCTAAGAGTGAGGAAGAGGGAAGGTGAATGTGTGCACTGGGCCAACAGCTGTAATTTTATGCAAACTAGGAAGATAAATTTATACAGATTAATAGTAGTGAAACTGCTGTGGTCTACTTGGTGTTGCAACTTTGTTCTTGAAGTACATGGAGAAATTAATGTGTTACAAGAAGTAAAAGAAGGTGCTAGATTTTTGTTGGGCTTGGTTTGTTTGGTTTATTTTTTGGTGGCCAGGAGTTAAACTATTACTGTAGAATTTATAATACCAGCAATTGCTTCTGTAGAAGATGTGTTTCCATTGTTAATTTGGGGAACAGAGAAAAATGCATTAATTTATCTTCTTAAGACTTCTTTAATTTTTTTTTTAATTAAAGGTTTTGATTTCTTTTTCCCTGCATGTGGCAGAGAAGGTTACCAGGAAGGAGAGAAAGTTCCTGTATAAGGAAGGACAGAATTTATATACCAAGGCTTGCTCAGTTGTGCTGCTTGTGTTAATTTCCCATTTATTTAAATTTTTGGAGCTTGTTCTGTGAAGTCAGTGCTGACCCTTGGAACGAGTCAGCTCAAGCAGTGCTTTAAATTGCGTGTGAGTGTACAAACTCCTTCCTGCAACAAGTCTTTGTTCAGCATCCAGCCCGTGGAGCCCTGGTCCTTAACTGCTCCACAGCACCAAGAGAGCAGGGTAAGGTTCTGCTGGCTTGTCAGCTCCCTCTGGGCAGTGACACAACATAGGTATATAGAAAATAATCTGTTGAGGGTGAATAAAAGAGAGACAGCAGAAACTGGGACAAACTCTTGGTGCATTTCTGACCACTGAACAGTTTGCAGGTAGACAGGAAAGCTATTTACAGATCATCTGAAAAAGATTTGGACTTTATATTTTGGACAGTATTCTTTGTGGCATTAAGTCCCGTGAGCTTTTTTGTTGTTTTTCTCTTGGCAGAGCATAATCTCATCTCTCTGCAACTTCTCTCTGAGATTTAAAAGAAATACTAAAACACAGTAAGGAAGTAATGTCTTCCTGTACTAAACCTATTTAGCTTTGTACAGATTCATATAATCTGGGCAACTGTGATTCTTCCTGTCCTTTCCCTCCCAACTCCAGTTCTCATAAACTTCAATTCAGTTTTTGCTTTGTCAGGAATTTGCTTTTACGTACTTTCTGTTTGTTTTGGCTCCGTGACCATTGCATTGTGATAAGGCATCTTTTGATATTCTACGGGATTTTTCATAATGAAGATCTCATGACACAGTTTTCCAAGTCTGGAACTGGTGATCAGACTTGCTTGCATGTCCTGCAAGAGGAGACTGTCTAGACTGTGGGAATGACTGTGATGTTTGGATTGTGTTATTTCCATACTGCTTGGCATGATGCACTCTGTAGTTAGTCTGGAAATTAATGAAAGTGCCAGGCCTGGTACAGGGCCCTACCTGGCTGTGAAGTGGCTTTTCTTCCTTCTCCAAACTACATGGAAAAGTTGTGCCTTCCGTGTAGTACCTTGCTGTGTGACTGTAAATAACCAGGTGCTTAAAACCCCTCTTCACTACATTCATTAATGGTCATGTTCTTTAACTTTGGTGTTCTACAAGGCCTATAATTACCTTTGCCACCTAAATCCTTTATAACCTTGGAAAAGATTTAATTCCTGACCTAAATAGCTAATTTGTAAAACAAGCTTTGTTCTGACTCTTCTGCTGTTTGTCTCTTTGCCTGTGTAGGTAGTGAACTCTTCGGGGAGGAGGCAGGGTCTTCTAAATAGTGCTGGTTGCTGCTTGGATCCTGGAGTGCTGGTGTGCCGTGAGCAGTCACAGCCCAGGGCCTTGGAATGAATAGCGAGAGGGGATTTGGCTCAGTGTGTGTGTTCACACAACTGTCATTGTGTAATTACATCTTTAGGATGCACATTTGTGATTGGCATCCATGGTGACATTGCTTATTTAGAAATACTTTCTGAGTGTTGCGGAAAAATCATTATCTCTTGGGAACATCCCGTTCCTGGTGGTAAGTATTAAAAAGTGCCCTGTGGCAGTGGCTGGCACAGTTTTCCATTTAAGAAACTTTTTCCATGGATGTCTCTGGAGGAGCAGGTCAGAATTTCCAGGTGCTTGTTGAAAATCTTGAGTTTTGAACTACTTCCTGATGTCATTCGTAATTAACCACCTCAAAAGGGAAAGCTTGTGATGTAGGAGATATCGTCAGAAAATACACGCACTAAGTGAGAAGTTGAAAATTAATTTCATGCTAAAACTAGACTTTGAGAGTTGCCAGCTCTCATAGTCTAAAGACAGCTTTCCAGTGCTTGTGTCTTCCATCGGTGGATAAGGGAAACCTGTTCACAAATAGGTGGGAGGAGATAAGCAGAAGTCAAGGTGTGAAGACTGCATGTGATCTAGTACACATCAGAAGGAAGAGCTTGAGAAGGAACATGAGCAGGTGAGCAGAAATACTCTTGTGAACCGCAAGAAACAAGAATATCAGCTCTGGAAATGTGTTTAATGTATAGAGACAGGAAGGAGAATATTTTCTTAGTTTTGCTCTCCCCATGTAGCTACTGGCTTGCAACTCGATTTCTGGGCAGGGGCAGGACCAGCAGCACTCTGTGGTGTTGGTCCCCATAAAGCCACAGCAGCTGAGCTGTACCAAAACCTTCGTGCACCTGAATGCCAGGAACCCAGCTCTGCTTGCGTGGTCATTTGCAGCGTGGGTGGTTCTTCTCAGCCCCATTTAGACAAGCTTGTTCATAATTCTCCTGTATTGAATTTGATGTCAAACTTGATGGCTTGAGTGAGTGACAGGAGTTGTTTGTTTTAGTAACATATTGCAGGAGTCCCCAGAAGCACTGGGGAAGAGCGAATTTCCTGTTCTGCAAATGGGCAGCAGAATTTATTTCTTGCCAAAATTTAAAGACTATATAATTACAAAGAGTTTGCTAACCCACTCTTCATACTCCTTGTGCCCAGTGGGCTGTACCCAAACTGGCATGGCTGGGATTCAGGAATTCTCTAAAGCCTCACTGAGCTTTCCTGATTCAGGGCAGAGGAGTCACTCTCCTGCTTTTAAAGTGGGAAATGATCTGAAAATTTAATGTGCTGGCCAAAATGTACTAAAAGATTCAGAATGACTCTCCTGACTCCTGTTACAGTGCTCTATGTGGTATAAAATGTTCATGGGAAGTCCTGATTAATTTAATTATGTGATTATGTGTTTTATTGTCCAGGAGCAGAACTTCTGCTCAGTCTAATAGCTGCTGATTTTTTTCAAATAAGTGCTGAAGGTGGAAGTGGCAGGAGAGGGTAGAGCTGTGCTTCTTGGTTCTAGTAGTTAGTATTTTCTAAAGAAAAGGAAACATACTTACTTTTTTCTCTTCAGGAATATCAAGCTGACACTTAAAATTGTCAACACTCACTATTAAATTGAAAAAAAATCCAGATTAGTTTTTTTATGTCTTAAGTCAGATGTGTATGTGACTACATGCAATTAATAGATGAGGATAAACTAGGGTTAAATCCAATAAAACAGATATATTCTGCATAAAAAGATTAATGTGGTAATTGAAGACCAGAGAAGTAAGTCTCAGAGTTTTTATATCTGTTTCTGACCTTCAGCTGTACAAGTGTATCCAGGCTACTTGTTCTAGTAAGAAAGGGGACTAGAAGAGCAGACCCTCTAAGGGCTGGCACTTAGAGTTGAGCTGAAATTGGTCTCTGGAAACACAAACAGAAATTCAAATGGACCTATTACTTAAAAGTGATAGTGCAAAATTATATCAGGTGGAGACAAAGGCTTTTAGTTATTTTATTTTGACGGGTGAACGAATTAAAAACTGCATGAAAAATTGTTGTTTCATTTTTTCATGTCCTGCCCAGTACCAGACTTTTAAACTCAGGCTGGCCCCTGAAAGTTGAGTCAGTTCTTGTGAGTGTGTGTTGTCAGCACTAATAAAGATTTTTGTAGTGGCAGCTCTGTTAAAAATACCATGGAAGATGTGCCAGCTAACAGAAAAACCACAGCATTTCCCTACTGCCTATGGCAGTGCCTGCAGTGCTAGAGGGGTAAATATGGAAAACAGACACATTTGTCAGAAAACTAAAGCAGTAGGACTCTGGAATCTGTGCAAGGAACAGCTGAGTAAATAAGGCACCTTGTTTTGCAGTTACTTACCAACCATAAATGGGCTCTGCAAGTGGACACAGAAAAACTGTAATAAGATCTGACATGTGCATGAGGAATGCTGTAAAGAGCCTGAGGAAAAGAAATGCTGTTTGGAAAGGTAGCAGCAAAGTAGTGGTGCCAGAGGTGTCAAACGTGTCAGATGAGAAAGACAAATAGAAGAGTGAGTGTGAAAATTAAAATATGAGTATATCCCAGATCTGTGGGGGTCTGATGACACTGCAGACTGTTCTGAGCCACATCTCATGACTGGCATGGTTAAGTTCTACTTCTGTCAGCCTCATAAATTTTACTTAACCTTAGATCTCTTTCGGTTAACTCCTTGATGTCCTATTTACTGGCAGGAAATACAAACACGTTAATGAGAAGTACAGAAAATGAAGAAACCCTAACTGTCCTCAGCATCAGGGCAAAAAACAGTGCAGTGAGTAAATCCCAGAGCTCTCTGGAGCACCAGAGTTCCACTGACCAATCCGTTCAAGCCAAATAAAACTCTCAGAAGTGTGCTTTTTCGTGGTGCTTATCCTGTGTTTATCCTGCTGCTTTAACTCCTATCTCACTAACACAGATCCAGGCAGGAAGCTCTTGATTCAGCCCCCATGCCCGTTTGTTCTGTGAGCATTCAGTCCTTCAGAAAAGAAACCACTTGTATCATCTAAAGGCCACGTTGGTCAGGAACAGAGGAGGCTGGCACACAGGCACTGCAGATAAGCAGGAGGCATTTGGGATGTGGCTGTGTCCCTGCTGGGGGTTGCTGTCACCCCCTCCCACTGCGCTGGGATTATGCTGCTGCTCCATCTTCTGCTTCATTGCACCACCCTCCAGGTAACTTCAGAGCCCTGCTGGGGGCTCAGTTCAGCCTTGCCTTGTTCTGTGCTGAGCCTCAGGCAGTGCTCTGCTGGCTGGAGAGGCTGGTGACCTCAGCTGCCCAGCAGGAGGGGTCAGTCTGGGACAGTGACCTTGGCTTCCAGCACAGCTGGATCCAGAGGAAACCTGCTGGCTGGACCCTCTTGTTGCTCGTGCTCTGTGCCTGTGTCCTCTTGACTGCACCCTTCAGAGAGTGCAGCAGTAAATTCTGCATTGTTTCATGTGCATTCTGTAGGTTAAAACCCATACCAGGTGTACAAGAGTAGCATGAGTGGCACATCCCCTTTCATTGACTTTTTTACCTGACCCTTCTCTTCTGCCCTTGCAAAATTGTGTTTTATTTCTGCTGGGCACTATTCCACTGTAACAAGGTCTTTCAAATGGATCAGTGTTTGAGAAATCAAAGTCCATTGTGACTATGAATTCATAGTCTTCCATTCACTTCCTTCCCCCCACTCTGTCTGGCCTTCATTGCCATTTGCAAGTATGCCAAAAATACTGTTCCGTGGTAATGTTTACATAGTGGCTTATCAAAATATTATTACCAAGTTAAAAGGAATTTAAATAAATCTTCTGAGTCTGAGCTGACCACTGTTTGCTACAGTTCATGGAATTATCTTCTGTAGACACTCCAAACAATGACAGGACCTGGAAAATACCTGGCTTTCTAAAAACACTTCTGTAAATCTTTCTTAGCTGTGGGATACTCTGGTTTTCAGAGCTGAAGGATTCTCTTCACCCCTTCCTCCTGAAGTCTGTGTCTAGGCTGAAATATCATCCAAACTGACAGCAAATACCTATTACTTAGGTATGGAAGAAACCAAGGCCACATCAAAAATTAAATGTAATCTCAGCAAGTGCAAGTGTGGAAATTACCCTAAACCATGTGGCCTAAGGCTCATCTCGTGCATCTACGCAGAGCATGGCTGTTGCTGTAGGTCACAAAAAGTCCAAAGAACTTGTAATGTACTTAAGAGAGCTTCACACAAATCTTCTGGTCCTTGCTGGAAGACTTCTGATCCAAGAGGGAGTTTCTGCTTGCCGAAGATAGACAATATCCCATGAGGTCAGGCATATTCTGGAACATGGTTCCTTCTTGGATCATTTATTTCTTCTCTTTGGGTTCATTTATTTCTTATCTTTGTGACTGGGGGGTTTGATCCACAGCCCGTTTGTTCAAATAAATGCACTAGAAAGTGGCTGAGAGTCTTGCAGTCTGTCATCATAGAACATTCAGCTCTGAACTCTCAGAGTCTGTGAAGTATTTATGCGTGTAAATTCAGGCTATACCTGTGTTATAGCTAATGGTTTGGTGCCCGTTTTATTTATTCACAGATATTGTTTTGTTCTTATGAAAAACTCAAGTTCCAGGACCTCAGTTCTATTTCTGTGAGCTGGAGCTTTTGTTTTGCTAGAAAACATTTTACCTTCTGTTTTCTGCATTGCTGTGTTGATATCCCTTCAGGAGATGTTCAAGAATTGCAGATCTGGTAGAGAATTGTAGGAGAATCAAACAACTGATACCTTGCTGGCCCAGGTGGGTTGGCTCTTACAAGTTCTCTGCACACACTATTTTGTGCTGTTTTATGGTTCAAACACCATTGTTACAAAATTTCTGGAATCAAAACATGTGAGAAACACAGAGACGGGATTTTTTTTTTTGTTTGCAACAGAATTAGATAAGGCTCTTTGTAAACAAGTTACCTTGGTTATAAAACTTTATTTCTAATAAGAAGATATTGTATATACCTGGTATGAAAACCCACACAAACAGCTTTTTGCTTAGTTAGAAATCTTAATGTAATGCAAGTCGCCTTAACAGAAAAGCATGTAGTAAAGGGCTTGAAATTATAATTACCTATTGTAATCTAAGATTTTTCAGGGAATTTTTTGTTCTTTTTATTACTTAGCAGTCCCACTGTTTCTAATTTTGGTATTGAGGGAGTTTTTTACTTCACACTTTTGAATACTAGGTATTCATATGGATTATACCTATCTTAATAGAGTTAGCAAGTTTTTATTTGAACTTGAAAAACATTTCATTATGTTTAATTTAGAGAAATGAGATTTCTTTAATTGCTGTCTGTAGAAGTTATTAGAAGCTCAATTACATTTGCAAATTCATTTTTTAAAGTGTTATAATTTAAAGATTACTAATTAAAAAAAAATCATGTGGAATGTTCAGGTTCACTAATAGTAATGCTCTCTACACTGCTCCAACTGGAAGAAAATAACGTTTAAAATGGAGAAATGAATTATGCTAAGAACTGAAGCAAGTCTTCAAAATTGGCCTATCAATTGTGAATTTGAATAAATAGCAACAGTTTTATTAGGGAGACAAGATTTTCAAAAACTGTATTACTTGCCTACATTCAGCACTGCAGATGTGGCTCAGATGAGCTTTAAGAAGCGGGGAGAATGATGGATACTGGGGTGGAAGTGTTCACCTGTGTGAAGCCTACCTGTGCATGCACTGCTGCCAGGGGCTCTGTCTGCACCTGCGTCTCTGCTGAAACACGTCCACAGAGCTCACTGCAATCTGTGAGCTTCTGGAAGGCAATGAGGGGGACTTCTGGCTGTTTAATTTCTTTTCCCAAGATGACTCTGATTTTTTGTGGCCTGTCATTGGGTGTTTCACAGAAATAAAGAGCTGCTGGGCAGTCAGAGCTCCCTTTTGGAGCGCCACAGCTCCTGGAAGGGATGGGTAGGCAGTGATTCTCATTATCCAATTCTGAGCCAAAAGTTTTTATGAGTTACTTAATTTTTTTTTCCCCTTGTAAAATAAATGTTATCACAACTCCAACTATATACACAGAACTGCTGGTGTAATAGCCTGCCTAATTCAGATTAATTGTAGGCTTGCAATGATAAAGGAGCTTCAGCACAGCAGTTATTTTGTCGCACAGATGCAATTAAAATCATATCAATGAAGTATAAATAATGCTAAATTAAGTTGCTGTCCTTCCACATGGTGGCAATTTTGAGCTAGTGCACAATGAAAGCTAGCATCTTATTTTGTTCAGAAGGAGTAACTACACCAAGAAACAGTTTCTAATTTCCTTGAATGGCTCTGGAGCAGCATTATCACCCAACAGTCTGAAGTGTGTAAATTACTATCTCCAAAATATCACTAATAATAATAATAATAATAATAATAACAATAATAAGCATTTCCTGTTTTGTCATTCATCTTAGAGGCAAGAAAAGCTTGAGGTTTACATCTGAAAGTCATGGGGTACTTGTGCTAGTCTGAGATGAAGCCAAAGAGACAGATGTGCTAACATACAGAAATTTCATGGTGGAAAATGAATGATTTGCTTCAAATTATTTAATTTTGACTGGTTTCAAGGCATTTTTAGAAAATTCTAAAAGAAATTATTTAGTGTCAGTTAGATTTTCCTCTGGTTTTTTGGGCAGCCTGTCATTTTGGGAGCAGAATGCTGTTCTCAAGAACCATCATTTTTTCTTACTGGTATGAAAAAGCTAGAAGATACCAGTCTAAAATTAGGATAGTGCTTTTTAATACTATTTATATCTGACTGTTGCAAAGCTGTAGCAGGAATAAGTTTAAGGAAAATGGTTACATCATAAAATAATTGGGGGAAAAAAGTAGAGGCTTAATATAAACCCAGGAATTTTCTTCCTTAGCCTCTGTGGTACAAGTCTTGTCAGGTGAAAGGTGAAACAAAAAAAATTGTTTTGATTGCAAAGCAGCCACACAACCTCACCATTAACTTTCTTATTTTGAAGAGATGTGGACGTAAAGCTACCTCTCCCTCCATGTACCCTCCAAGTGTTTATGTTATTGCTGTTTTTAATTCAGTGCTTCACTGTGCTTTTAATGCACCTGTAACTTCATCCCTGGGAAGGCTTTGGGTGTTTAAATGTATTTGTCAGTATTCTCAGTGTAGCTGGAAAAGGTAATGAGGGACAAAGGCACTGCCACTGTTGGAAAGCCCTGCTTTCAATAGCTGGTTAATTTAATAAGTTTTTCTTCAGTAAAATGATTCCGCTGTAAGCAGCCTGTGAAAATTGTAATAAGCACGATAAGCAGTGAGTGCACTTCTTTTCTTCCCATTCTTTGGGGGAATGTTTTTTTCATGCTGAGAAAGTCCACTACAAGGAATGCTGCAATGTTCTGCAAAGTTGTTTGTCAGTGCCTGGGTTTATTTTTGCAGAGAAGTATTGATTACAGAATGAGAAACATTTGGTTTAACAGGGATCGATGAGTAGCAAACAAAGGACACTGAAGTTTGACTCATTTTAATTTGAACAAAAATACAGTACCCAGTGCAATTCATGATGAAATAAGAAATGATATATGCTCTCTGGTGTTTAGTCACATTTCTTTCCTGTCATTTGTGAGTGAAATAGGTTCAGATAGAAGACTGTAATATCCTGTGTGCTGGATTTGGGAGCAGGTTGCACATGAGGAATTTGAGGGGAGAGCACTGGGCTTGCAGGAGGGGGACAAGCAGGTCCAGCTGCCTCTGGAGAGAGGTGAAAATCTCACCCAAGAGATTTTGTGTTAGATGAGAGTGTAACCTCTGTGTTAGATGAGAGTGAACCACCTTGGATTCTTTGACCTGTTTGATTTGCAAGGCTCAAACACAAGCTCTCCCAAAATACCTGTAACACACAGAGAACATTTGTACTTCCCTTTCCCCAACTGCTTGGGCCGTGAGCAGCTGGGGCTCAGGTGTATTTTGTGGCACTTGAACAAATACCATTTGATCACCAGGCATTTTGTTGGGAGAATTAAATATTCATTGCATCAGAAAGAATGAGTTACTTTGTTAAACCAGCTGGGAGACCAAGTTGCAAATTCCAGTTTCTATTTCAATTAATATTTCATACTTAATTATTTAAAAACGGAACTGCTTCACCATCCCTCTCTCATCTCTTGTCCCAGGCTGTTCTGGGCTCCTGCCTGCAGCAGTCTTTCAAAAGGGCATACAAGGGTGATAAAATAGTGGGCTTGAATACTTTGAATATGCATATTAATTTGTAAGAGTATTGAGCACTGACTTGCTAGAAAAAATAATTTTAGTGTGCTTCTAGTAGCTGCTATTTGTTTGCTTCGTTCAGTTCTCATTGTTGCCTACTCTGTGGCTACCTTTTCTCTGGCTCGTGGGATGTTGTGTTGTAAACCAAGCTATGAGTCTGTTAAATTACGACTTTTATAGCAAGGTATCAGAGGAATAGCATCAGAAAATGCATTAAAAATAAATACATAAAAGCTCAGGTTGGGTTTGCAATGACTTAATGGTACTTCAAACTCTAAACCAAAAAATATTTTAATCTTCCCATCATTTAAATTCACTGCAAAATATCTGTTTGAAATCAATATTAATTACGCAGAAATTGTGACCCTCTTTAGCAAATGCTTTAAAGTAGTTGTTAAAAATTTAATGTGAAGGTTATTAGCCTGATTTTGGGCAACATTAAGCCTGTGCTAAATATTCTCTTGTAGACTTTTTTTGACAAAATATTGGTCCCATGTTTGCATAATTAGCAGCACCATAGTAAACCCGTTCTTAAAATGCACAGGGGAAGCAAAGAACAAATTTAAGACGAGAGGATTCTTATTTCTACTTAGTCAGTAGCTCGCTCTTGTATTTATAATATAACCTTAATCATGAGAGATTGCATTTGTGCCCCTCTTAAGAATTTTTTTGATATTTGAACCAGTCAGTCAGGTTATATCTCGCTGTTCTGAAGAGCTGCTTTTCATAAAGCCCAAGGACAAGCTAAGCAGCAGGAGGAGGGAGCAGTTCCTAATGGAAGTGTTGGGCCGTCCCTGATGGATAGCAATGCTCTGTGCAGCCTGAGTGGGGTGTGTGTGTGCCCCACACCTCTAATTCTTCACTTGCAGTCATCTTTAGTTTTAAATCTTGACACACAGCCATGTTTTTTCTTTAATGTATTGATAATATTAGTGATTATGATGATAAGAGTTTTTATGCAAAAGATAAATTAACAAGTTAAAAAAGAAAATGCTCTGATGTGGTGGGCTGACCTCAGCCTTGGGTCAGCTTTGCTTCTGCTCCACATCCTCAGCAGGACCTGGGGCGCAAAAAATTACAAAGTTTGTACACCAAGATAAAGGCAGGGAAATGGAGAGTTTTGGCATGGGAAATCTGCTTGAGTTACTGAAATGCTTGACCCCCATGAGGAGAAATCCCTGAGTACTTCTCCAAGAAGTATTTTCATGAAGTTGATCCTGCCGTTCTGATGAGACATTTGATGATTTCACCAGCAGGTGAAACAGGTAAAGGAGGTAAAACTCCAAGTCTCTGACTTGGAAGGTTTTAGTGTCATCCGTGTCTGGATTTAAAGTTAACAGTGAAATAGCCCTGAGGTGGAAAAGAGGTAAGACATCAGCATTTCCATGCCAAACCTCACCGTGCCACACATTCCCTCTGTGTGCCGGTGTCAGGCTGTCCAGGAGCAAAAGACCTGTTGTGCCTCCCTCACCCTGCAGCACCACGTGCTCTCTGCCTTGCAGGCTCCCCCATCCACCTTTGTGCTTCCCCACCCAACAGACCAGACATTTGCACTTTGGTAGAACGTGAAAGAACCGGGTGCTGACATTTGTGACACAGCCCAGGGTAATTAAGGGAGACGCAAATGGTTGAGCTCCTCTTGGGAGACGCTTTTATGGCTGCATGGGGTTTGTCCTTAGACCAAGAGCACAGCTATTAACCAGTAACTGAGAATAGATGGTGTCTCTTGGTCTCCTCATGGAGTGTTGGGGAACAAATTTTTCTGTCAAACACTTGCGTTACTCCCAATCCAGTTATAAATAGTTCTCATGCGTTTTGTTTTGATCGTGAGTAGCTCAGATTGGATTCCTTCCTTGACTTTTAGAAGATGACTTAACGTGTGGTACATGTCCCTGCCTGCATGAGGAATGAAACATTTTGACACGAACGTTTCTACAGCTACACAAAAAGGAGCGTGCTGAAGTGCAGGCGCTGGCTCAGGAGCATAATGAGCAGCCCGTGAAACTTTGTTCCATGTTAAAATATTCCAGTACTTGCACCAAAGTATCAGGAGAGTTTGCTAACACTGTCTTTCACTCTAGTTTGTTCACATAATTTTTTTTGCCTGTTTGGAAAGTTACCAGGAGTTTGACTGGGTGATGTGATGAAAGTCAGGCTCTCTGGGGAGGCTGAAAAGGGGAAGCAAGAATCAAGTAAAGGTTATGCTTCTAAGAAGGGAAGGGTACAGCTGTGCTGCAAGGAGAGGAAACGGAAAAATAGTTTGAGCAGAGCTCATGGAAAGAAGAATCTGCAATTAAAGAGGAATTGGCAAGTGGGAATACATAACTTCATTGGAAGATAGCAATGCTTTTTCTAGTGTTAAAATGAACTGAAGCATTTCACATGATACTTTTTTTATTCAACCTTTTCTTCACATAGCATGCTAATTCTATTACTTTCTATAAGCTTATATTCACTATAAAAACTTTAAGGAGCTCTGTTTATTTCTTCTCACACTTTTTTTTTTTTTTTTGCACAGAAATAAAGTGGGGTTAGCACAGAGGAGCTTATAAAGTGCATTATGTCAGCACAAAACTCCTGCAAAGTTCAGGGATATGTTTTCTTCTTACAGGAGACAAAAAACCCTAAAAAAATCTGTCTTTAATCCTGGCCTTTCTGTGTGTTAGGCTCACTTCTCTCTTCTGACACTTCATTATGGATTTTCTGGGTTTGAATAAAAATCTAGTTCTTTTTTCTGGCGGATAAGGTCACTACTGCTGGGAGCTATTTTTTGTGTGTAGTATACTTGAGTGTTTTGTGTCCTGCAGACTGAAAACTTCCCAAGTGTGGGTGGTCTCTTACACAGTTTTCTCCCCACTTCACAGTATTTATTGTCTGCGATCTGGCTGAAAGTAGATCTGCGTTCTGCCTGCAAGAAATGGCAGAAGTGCTGCAAGGTTGCCAATAAATTCTTGTGAAGAATCCTGGGCAGTGAGGGCTGTTGGTTGTGTTGCTGTGCAGTTGTCCTGTGGGCAAGTCTTGGCTCCATTCATACAGGAGGATTTTGGTAGCTGGGAAGAGAACTCAGAAGTTCAGGGCCATAGGTCAGTGCTGATGGTTCTTGTAGCCTTGTGAGTGGTTTGCTGTTCATCCTTAAACCTGAAAGGAGCAGGAGTTTTGTACAGCAACAGTATGTGCTCATAACTATCAACGTGTTGTAACTCCTGCCCGTGAGGTGGCTGAATTGGAACTGGACATATAGCTCGTTCCAGAAGTTACTAATGTTTAGGGATTTCATTCCTGAAATGTTACTGTGCTTGTAATGCCCATTTGTTGCTCGTTTAAGAGTACTTTTCTTAAGGTGATTCCTTACGTTCTTTCTTCTTAAGAAAAAAGTCCCCATGTGGATGTGCCAATCTATTTTGTGTAGGATGATAACATAGCCTTCCCCACATGAATAGAAGGAGTAAATGGCAGCAACAGCATTCTCTGACCTATCAGCAAGAGGTAAATGAAACCTAGAAATAGCTTGCACAGCTCTCTGACCTGTAGGGAGAAGTTTGGGCTGTGAATCTGTGTTCTATGCAGTTCTCTACCAGAGAAGGTGTGGGTTTGTGCTAAGCAGGAGAGTGGCCGTGCCTGTAGGTACAGCACAGTCCTTCTGCAGGACAGGCAGCAGAGCTGTGAGCAAGCTGCAGAAACCTTGGCAGCCAGATGGAGAACAGGAGACTCATCTGCTTTTTGGGGTGTCACATTTTGTCTGTTCTACCCGTGGAGATCTGGCTTTGTACAGAGTGTAGGAAGATTTATTTGAGGTCCGGAGCATGGTCAGCATGGCAGACATGCAGAGGTAGTTGCTGTATCAGAATAAGATCATTGTGGCTCTTGTGATGCTGAATAAGCCATGAAGGCATGGCTGAATCTCTGGTTTCTAGTCCATTGTTGTAGTTAAGCTTTAATGTGTCAGGTAGCTCAGGCATAGCCTTGGGTCAGCTTGGCCGCTCAGGTGTTCATAGTAGTGCCTGAGTTTCCTCCAGGATGGCTTCTCAGTTCCTGTAGGAACAGCTGCATATTTGGTTTGAAGCCCAGTTTCTGTAGACACCAGTATTTTCTGAAAGCTTTTCTTAAGTCCCAGGTGGTAGTTATATATTTCTTTTATGTCATTTTCCTTGTTACCTACTGTGGTCCTAGATGTCCCTTTAGCAGCAGTGAAACTTCTCTACAGGAGAAGATGCTGACAGCAATTCAGCAAGATTTCCTGGAGCAGGATCATTTTGAAGCTGGCATTGATGGGATCTAAGCTGGAACAATACTGACTGCTGTGAATATTCTTCCCATATCATTAGCCTGAATTATCCTCTGTGAGCCAATTGCTGTCTATATTCTGCGTGGTGCTGAGCTCTCTGCACTTCCTTCTGTGGCAGAAACTCAGGATTACTCAGCACCTGGCAGGACATGGCTATGTAACGCTAGGGACAGTGATTAGATAATTTAGTTAGAACAAAGTATTTATTTGCCAGTAATTTGTTTCTTCTTGTGCAGTTTTCCATTTTCCAGGTATTACATATGGCCAACCAGACAGAACCCCTCTGTTCTCTGAGTAATTCCTCCTACTTTTTCACAAGCATATAGATATTTCATTTAAACCTTTGCAGCCTCCCTTTGTGGCATCTGCTTATTTATCACTGTCTTTAAGATCTGTTTTCCACTTGGCAATGTTCATATTTTTGGTCCCCTGGTTACTGCTATTGTAAATTATTATCCAGTAAGATTTATAGCGGTGAGATTTGTACAAATAGCCTGTCTCCCCCATTTAATGGCTTATCTTGGAGATACCTTTGTTATTTACTAATGAAACTGTACGGATAATTCTTATATACATTTTTGCAGGTATGTCATGAAAATTTAGGTCAGACATGGAATTACGTCAGGTTGACAGGCAGCAAATCTCCCTGCACCAGAGGCACAAAGCAGATGGATGTGGGGAGCCCACTGTAGCTTTACAATGACCTAACCTGTTCCTAAACATGGGAACCCCATCACTGACGGAGAGTAATGTAGTGCCACATAAAATCCTTGGGGGTTTTATTGATGTTACCTCATTTAAATTCACTAGGAAAAAATCTAATTTAATTTCATTTCCATTTAACCGGGTCACATGGAAAAGGCTGGAAATACATTTTTTAATTGCAATAACATTTTGAATAAATTTTAGGTTAATTTTTATGATGTTCTTTCGTTTTTTTAAGAAAGGTTAGGCCATGACATGTGTAGATTTATCCAGGTAGTACTGTATGTTGTGGGTTGGGGTTTTTGGTGCTACGTTTTGAGAATCAGCAAAACCCATATCAAAGTTGATAAAGTCAACTTCAAAGTTGAGAGCTGTTGGTAATATTAATGACACTTTTATTTCTCTCATGTTGGTTTGTTTTGTACTCAGTTTTTAAAACATTCATTGTCGTAGTATTTCACTAAGTAAATTCAAACAAACTCTGTTTTACTGATAGGGATCTTCCTCTCAGCCAAAACAAGAAAAGCAGTGGCTGCAGAATCAGGTTCTTTTCCTCCTTGTGAGGTTGAAACATTCAGAGATGGGTGACAAGTTGGCCTCTTGATTTGTTTCATGCTCCCCATGTCTGCATTCAAGCAAGATGGGTCACAGATCTCAAAATACAATTTTTTAATATTTATTTTGAATGGTGGTGAAGGAAAAGCACTTTGAAGGAGAAGGGTGGGTGTTTTTCAATATGCTGACATCCATGAGTGAGCTGGGGAAGGGTAGCTCAGTGTGATGGGGTATTCTGAAAAAATTCTTCCCTCTCTGTAACACAGCTGCACAAAAATTATGGCACTGGATTAGCAGGTTAATTAGTTTGAGTTTTTGATGATTTTTTCCCAAATTAAAGCTCTTTTTTTTTCCTAAAAATGCAGTTTATGTATAAAATTAATGAATAAATCTTTACGGTATTTCAGCGCGAGAAGCTGATACATGAGTTGGAGGAAGAAAGACATTTGAGACTTGAGAGTGAAAAAAGATTACGGGAGGTGACCCTGGAGTCGGAGAGGAGCAGAGCTCAGATGCGGGGGCTGCAGGAACAGTTTTCCAGGTATGTAGCATGAGTAAACTTGAGTGGATCTAATCTAAGGCAAAACCTGCTCTCCCTTTGAAATTCCATGAACACCGCAGGCTCTTGTCTAAATGATTGCTGGAATAGTTAAAAGGTTTTTGCTATCCTTTTACGGGATGGTGTGAAAATCTTCATTTCTAGGGACTTTGCGTTTGCTAGAATTCCCGATAATTTTCTAGGTGTAGCTGTTCACTTCTCAAGAAGTGTGTGCTGCTGATAAGTCAGTATGTGGCTGTTTGTGTCTTGTAACCAAGAATGGGTTTGATCAGTCTGAATAAAGAGAGGAAGAGAAAGTGAAGCCTTTTGGCAGCTTTGGGCAAGCTCATCCTGCTTGGACCTGCTTCAAATCTCTTCCTGCATTGCCTGGGCCAGAGCTTTGGGCTAGAGCAGAGCTCCATTTACAGGAGAACCAGCTTAGAACAGGGATTAACACAAACCATTCATATGATAATAGTAAGGATTTGAATTATTTATTGTTTTCATGATGCATGATGAGATCTTGTACATCAAACAGATTTTTTTCATTGTTTTTTGTCGTGAACAGAAACAAAACAATCCTAAAAATCAAAAGAGACAATGGAATTTCTTGTATATTTTCCATCAAGACTGAATATTAACTCCTTCCCTTAGACCACTGAATTGTTAAAAGCTCAAGTTCAGTTTAATAAGGTGAAAAGAACCTGGAGGGTTATTTTTTTCATTGGTTTTGTTTCTTGGGGTTTTTAGGGTGTTCTGCTTTGGGCAATTTTTGTGTTTTTTTTCTTATTACCTGAGTGTTTGCCATGCTGCTCCTCTAATTTGAATCTGGTTTTCTAGGCAACACTGAAAAACCATTGATAGGAATAATAAAATTTGTTGTCCTCTGTTATTTTTTGTTTGGAATAAGTTGCATTAAATCTCTGCAGAATTCAAAAAAAACCCCAAAAACTATTTGAAAAATCATAAAGTGTTTAGTTAATTCTAAAATTCTCCATTAAAAATGCTAAGGATATTTCTTTTTTAGTTTTCTGTTGTTCCTCTTTATTGACCCTTGGTTTGAATTTTACTTATTCTGATGAGACTCTTGGAATAATATAGACAAAATAAATCCACCCCATGAGTATTCCTGGTTAGAATATTTTGCTCTTTTGTATATTAATCTTTATTTAAGGAGGAATTTCCTGAGGTCCTGATTTCAGAACAGTATTATTGCTGCAATAGCTAGAAACCTGTGAAATTAACTTTGAAGGTGATGGAGCCATGGTTAAGAAGGGAAGGGGTGAGGGGCAGCCAGTCTCCAGACTGATGCTCCCAGTACCTTCATAAAATTTTAACTGATGCATATTCAGATCTTTTCAGGAGAGCTCTTCATTATTCCTGTGGAAGTGAAGTTGCCTGATTCATTTCTACCATGTTTCTGAAAAGAAAAACTATTTTATTAGTCAGGATCCCTGAAGTCCACTATCTTCAAATTAATCCATTCTTTTTCTTCCACTGCTGTTTGCAGTCGAGCGTGCTCGGGTCTATCGAGAAGCAGAGGGACGTGAGTTCTTTGAATTAAAGTTGTTTGTCTCCTTATGTCTGTCCCTCTGATTTAGATAAAGGTGATGGCCCTCTAAATCAGCATTATGTTCTTTTTAAGGCTGTCTGCACATTGGCTAAACTGTTTGAAGGCAAACTTAAATATCATTTTTCATTAATGGCAGCTTGGTTAGCCCTGTGATTCCAGTGAGGAAAACTCCTGCTGGCCTCATCAGGTTTTATTTTAGTGTAGGCCAGATGCTACGAAGGGAATGTGTCACTTAAATGTTTTGTTTTATTTTAAAACATTATGTTTGTTATGATGAATAGTAAAGGTTGTTTTTGCTGATTTTTAGTAGAATATTAAGATAATTGCTTACACAAACAGACTTTCTCTGTTAATGCGTGTATCTTTTTCTTATCCTGCTTGAACAAATAATGGAACTGGAAGCTGGATAATCTTGGGCTGCCTAGAGATTTTGTACTGTTTGAAGGATTTGCAACATTTTTTTCTTAATTTGAACACAATTAAACAGGACAAGAAAAATGCTGATGGGATGAAATGTTAAAACCAAGTGAAGAAAATGACTAGAGAATAATATTTTGGGCTCAAACATTCTGTCTTTCAGTTGTAGGTAGATCAATGTAAGAACAAATACTACAGCAAAAATCTTTTGAATATGTGTAATTCCTGAACTGAGAAGATTTTTACCTAGACATCTCTATATTTTTTTCTACATGTACACTTCAAATTATTTTCTTTGCATGGCGGAAAGAGTGAAATATAATAGTTGGTGGTAGTCTGTAAGTTGACTTTTGTAATCTGAAGAGCAATGCTCCCTATTCCTAAATGAAATTGTGTGAAAACTTTAATCTGTCATATAAGCATATGGTTTGAGATGCAGAACTTCAGAAGGTGAGAGGTTTTCTTATTGAATGACGTTTCTGTTGTTACCAAGTAAGCAATATTTCAGCCCAGTAGTCTGAAATAAATCGAAGTTCTCTTTCTTAACACCTGCATAAATCTGCCAGAGCCTTAAATTGACAGAGTAGTTAGTTTGATAAATATGTGATAGCTGCTGGAAGAGCTTTTAAACTGAAGTTTCTTTTCCAGAATTGTAGCATGTATCCACGTAGTTTTAAATCCGTATTTTAATTGTATTGGACATGAAATATGTGTGAGGTATGGAGAAACCCTGCAGGAAAAAATGTTTAATACTAAATTTGGGTTTTTACACTGTAGTTGGATGCTGTTATCTTTCCATTGTCGTGGTATAATCTCACCTTGAGCTGAAATACTTGATGTTTTCTTTCTTAAACCCACTAAGATCTGTTTGTTTGCTGCAGCTGTTAAATTCCATAAGGCTCTTTTTGGCATGACATAGTATAGCTGCACAGTTCTCAAATGCACAGAGACTGACCCTATAAAAAGAAATCAGCCCAGTTTTTTCCAAGACAGTGCCATGCAGTCTGACTTTCCCATTGTTGTTGTTGTACACTGTGCCTCATTTACCTCCTTGTTGTTGGTTTCAGCTGTGCTTTTCCTGCTTTCAGCATTTTCCTACAACAGTGGGAACAGAAATGCAACATCTCTGCCCACAGCAGTAGGTGTAATTTATAGTATCATTCTAAAAAGTACACTAATAGAAACAATATAAATTGATTGCATTTCCTTGCTGAACATCAGTTAGCAATAGAACTTGTTGTCTGTTGAATGCATACAGTTCAGGTGACCCTAAACAGTGATTAAATGTTAGAACAGTAAAAGAGGTAGCTTTACTTAAGTTACTTTGATCACTGTTTTAGTCTGAATGAAACAAATTCAATAAACACTATTTTAAAGTGTCTCTGGGAAGAATAATTGAAGAGCCCATTATCATATCTTAAAATCCCTTTTGGGTAAATTTCAAAAACTATTTCAGTTAAAGTTGTGTTGTTTATTGGTACCAATGTCTGTGACTGGAAAATTGCCTCAGGCTTTTGAGAATATATGTTATTGGAAAAGTAGGAAATGGTCCTTGTTTGATGTGCCAGGGTGCTGTGAATAGGATGAGTGCAATTCTCATTAGACTGTATATTCCCCTCACATTAATATTGACTTTCGGGTTAAACCTGTTGCTTCTGACAAGGGAGAAAATTACTGCTACAACACTTGGCATAAAAGAACTGTGTGGTTGTAGGTTTAGGCACATCTTCCATGCATTTTGCAGTTCTTGTGAATTCCCCTATCTCCACTCTGTCTTGCTGACAGGTGAGTGGGAATGATAACTGTTTTCCTTGCAGCTCTGATAAGGAGACGTTTATACATTGCATCAGCATGTTGCTGTTGAGTCATCACAAATTAATTTCTAAGGTCTGCTCGATCTAGAGGTCACTCCTGCTTTCCCCTCTGTGGCCTTTCTGCCATGGCTGGCAATCCACATCCAGCTAAGGCCGTGTCTGGGAAGTACACACCTCAGGTAGCCCTGAGTGTGGTCACTTTGCCTAAGGCCAACCATTAATAACGTCTTAATCTAATTTCTGGGGAGATTAAAATGCTCTTCTGGCAGCTATTGGTGGCATTCCTTTGATTCTGTCATAGCAGGGGTGAGAAAGAGCCTATGTGGGAGTTCACTTCTTTTCTCGGAGGGAGATTGCAGAGAGATTGCAATTGTCCTTTGTTCAGCTCTGCAGTAACCTCCTGTCATTCTCCCTGCGTGGCCTGTGGGAGACAGGTTGGCCCGGAGACAGTCTGTATCAAAGGCTGACCTTGTCATCCTGCCCCGTGGTTTTAGATACCACTGGATTTTATGAGCTGATACTGTATGAAATGTCGCAAGGAAAACTGGCGAATAAGTGTCACGCACAAAGGAGTTCTCCCTGTCTGGTGTGTCTGTCTTGTTCACCTGCTCCTGCCTCGCTGCTGACTGCAGGATGAGCGTTGTCAGGCGTGTGGGAGGTTGGCCTTGACTGGCTGCCAAGTGCCCACCCAGCCGCTGTCTCACTCCCTGTCTTCTAGAGGGCTGGGAGAGAAAAGAATAGCAAAAAAAGCCCTCATGGATTAAGGACAGGAGATCACTCACCACTTACCATCAAGGGGAAAGATTTGACTTGGCAAAGATGAATTTAATTTATTGCTACTTGAATATAGTGTAGGGTAGCAAAAAACAATGGCAAAAGTAATAACACTTATTCCCACCCATCGCTTCCTCCCAGACTCGACTTCATTCCTTTATTCTTGACTCTTCCACCTCCTCCCCTGAGCAGCAGGGTGGGTGTCAGGGTTGTGGAGGAAGCTGCTGGACTCTACAAGCCTCAGGACATGGTGTGAATTCTGCTTTTCTGGGGCTCTGACCTACTGCTTAGGATATTGATCTTACCTTTAGATTAGAATTGACAGAGTTAAAGAATGAAGTTTCTTTTAAATTAACACTCTTGGGGTGAGTGCATTAGTATGTTTCTCTATGTTTATTTACAACACCTAGGTACATATTTCATCTATAATAGTTACTCAGAACTGTCAAGAACCATTCTAAGTAAGATCAACGAGCTTTTGTGTGAATAGTTTTCATCTGACAGGAAATAAAGGAATGGCTTTACTAAACTCAGGAAACTAAGCCCAAAGAGGAGATTACCCCAAGTTTGTATGGAGTTTGACCCCACCCAGTTTCTGGGCTACTTTGTACAAAATGTGCTGGTTTCCTGTTGTTTGACCAACAAAAAATAAAACAGAAATGTTATCATTTTTGATACCAGGCCCAGTTTTTTCCACTCTTTAGTTCTATGTATGAATACAATAATTTTGAAAGTACATGCACATGAGAAATACCTTCAGTGAGTGTGGTGCCTCAGTTTTCTTCAAAACCAAAATTCTCATTCTCACATTAGAAACCATCAGGTCAAAATAATGTTTTCGTGCTGAAGTTGAGAAAGAACAAAAGCAATGAGCTCGGAGTGATTGCAGAGAGTGACTGAAGAACCAGGGTAAACTTGTAACACAGAAGTCACGCCAGGAGCAGAAGTTATAGCAAATTGCATTGCATGATGTATATTGACTTGTGTAGCACTTTCAGAGAGCAAGGGATTGCTTTGCTCCAGGCGTTACTCAAGATGCACAGGGAGGGACCCGCAGTTCTCCGTCTTCTCTGGACTCTGAAGGCTCTGAGGCTGCATTAAGAGCCAGCCCTATTTCAGTACCCAATGCACTGGTAAATCATGTGGTGATGTTTCATGAGAGTCCTTAGCTGCTGAAAGCTTCTGGCATGGCGACCAGGGAAATAGGTAATTTTATCTCCCCCAGGCAAAAGCGTGGTGATCTGTGTGCTCAGGAAATCCTGTGTCTGGTTGGTATTTTTCTATGTGCTCATAGGATGCATCATACTCATATTTCTGGATGTTTGCATCTATTGCCTTTTACTGATTTCTCAGACATGAAATGATATTCTGCTTCCTGTTTCATTGGGATAGAAGTCATTTTATTCATGTAAAAATCAGATCCATCTTTCTGAACCCGAACATGGAAAGTTCCCTACTTCAGATTGTTTGTGTACCTTTGTCTTTTAAAACATTACCTACATTTCATAATATCTGTATAACAAAGAATATTAAAAAGGAAATGGAGGAAATACCCAGGCAGTGTGGTGATAAAGGCCTTAAATCCTTACAGTGCAATAATACTATGGAGAGTCACCTTGGAAACAGTGTTGTCATTTACCTTTTTGAATCCAGTAATTCAAAGAGATTTCTGTAAATAGAAATTATGTTCCAGTAAATTGATTAGAGGAGTTAAATTAGGTAAGAACAGGTGAGAAAAAGGCCAGCAAAGAACGAGTGTTACCTTAGGATCTGTTCTGGATGACTGTGGTAAAATAAAAGGCTTTTAAAAGCATCAGTCTGGTTTGAGCTACAGGATTGTCTAGCAGAGTCTTTTTTTCTACACCAGCCCAGTGATTCCATCTCTCTTTGACTTCTTGTCCTACCCTTTAGTGTTGTACAATGGCACGTTTTATTGATGACCCCTTCCTGATCTGGAAATTACGGGACAGTTTTCAAACCTCCGTTGCATGTGTCTGTCACAGCTGGTGGCCTTCCCTGTGCTTCACTAAGTCACACACGAGATCTCCACACTTTGATTTCTTCAAAGTGAGTATTTGCCCCAGACAGTCAGAAAGACGCACACATTTAAAATCAATAGAAATAAGACTGATCCTCTGATTTCGTGATTAACTTTAATTGCTACCCAAACAACATGGATTTATCCCGTTTTAGTTTACTGATCCTCTCAGGCTTGTGGTTTCTTTTGTCAAGCGATTGAAAACCCATGCTTAATATGCAATTTGCAGATTATAGGCTGTTCCTCTTTACTAATGGATCAGAGAGAAACGTGAGTTTATGATCACAATTTTTGTGGTGGTTTTGCTGTTCAGTGCTTGAAGTGGCTTGTATTAGTAATTTTTCTGTACGATAAAACTTGTAGACTGTAAATGTAACATTAATGGGCAGTGGTGTGCATTCAGATTGATGGTGATAGGTACAGAGCAAATTAAACCATGAGGGAATAATATGATTAAAAAGCTGACATAAAGTCAAATGATCTTCGTAGTTGTACTTCTCTTTTATGAACATGATTGGAATCTTCAAAGGTTCCTTGGTTGACTGAGTCTGTGTTTCACCTTCACAGTTTTACATCAAACTAAATCAGGGAGACTACACTCCCATTTTATTTGGAAAGCAGATAAAATCTGATCCTGAAAAGCTCTCGTCCTTATTAAGAGTCTCGTGTGACTTCTGTGAATCGAATCTAGTGGGTGGCATCCCTGTCCATGGTGGAGGAGTTGGAAGTAGATGATTTCTCAGGTCCTTTCCAACCCAAACCATTCTGACCCAAACCATCCTATGATTCACCTCTCATTAAGGGCAGGAGGAAAAGAGTGTTCCGAGTACTTTTGGGGAGTTTAGCACCTTAAATAGTACAAAGATAGAGATTTGTGGGAAAGAGGAGAAGATGATGAAATCCTGACTGTTGTCACTCTGAGTAGAATAATAGAGGAATAATTTGTTTTGTCTCGGTAGATTTTTCTGGTTTTCATGTATATATGAGGCAGGGAGGATAAAAGGCTTTTCACAAAAGGACTCTAAAGGAAGTGGTACAAGGAACAGTACAAAAACAGGCTCAAAGATGTCTCTGGATGAATACCACCTGTTGTACCCAAAGATGGGCTCTGTAGATTGGGACTTGGCTCTCCTCAGTGAGAAACTTTTGTGGAATCATATCTTTACTCACAGTTTGCATAGCTGGCTTTCTAGTGCTGGTGTGTGGGTAAAGAGCTGCTCCTTGAATGTGACCAGTACATAATTTGCAAATATAATCAGTTTTTCATCCTGCTCTGCATAACCTTTTAAGTATCTCCACTAAGTAACGAAAATAGAATTATTTATCTGCCTGACTTGATGTGGTAATGCATTTTTTCAACCTAGTAGCAATTTTTAGTCTGCATAGATTGGATTGTTTCACAGGAGAATTATTATGGTAATTTTAATTTTATCTTAGAACTTGTAATTATTCCACGGTATTGTTCTAATGTAACAGGCTGTGCAGTAGTTCATTTGTTTTTCAATGCTCAAAGTTGGACAGAGCAACTTAAAAATTTCATCTTATTCTTTTGCCAAAACATTTTGGTTGTGTGCTTGCATCTATGCACACATTTCAAATATAGTTATTAAAGGTTGCAGTGAGTATAGCTAAGGCTGAAAAGCTATTATACTAGACACTCACTTTTGTGGAATTTAGCTTTCCAGGGTATATGATAAACATTGAGAGAACAGGATGGATTTTTTCTCCTTGTATTTATTGGCTTATAGACCTAGTTCTTCTAATTATTCATGTCTTACTCTGATACTACATTTTCATGGCTTCTCTACAAGTCTGTCCTCAGGGATTTATCTCCTGAAGGCATAAGGAGTTTTGTTTCGGCTACACAGGTGTTTCTTGTTCATTTTTTTGACATATGTCACACAGAGGAAAAGGTGGGATGTGAAAAAGAAAAGATGCTTGGTTTTAGTCCGTCAGTATCAGCAAGGACAGCTGTGAGGTCTTTCTTCTGATTCTCCCCAGGTTTAGATCTATATCTAGACTTAGCAGAGGGAATGTCCCTTGGAAAGAAACAGACATTTCCCTTCTTAAACACATGAAAAGAAACACCTAAGAATGAAACACATGAAAAGTGGAACAGTTGTAAGTCATCTGATATGATTCAAACTACTCAAACAAATAAGGAAAATTGATAGAGCAGATCCCCGCGAGCTCCTGAAAGGTGCATGGTAACTGCACTATGAATGCAACAAAAAGAGTCAGGTATGGTTGGTTTATGGCAGGAAGGGATCTCAGTAATTACTGTGGGGTTTGCCTGTAAAGGGTTAATTGCTACAATCTTGATAGTTTTTGCAGTATCATTAATCATCCTGAACCTACATGACTAATATTGTTATACCTCCTAACTCCCCAGGGGTTCTGTGACAATTTAGTAACCATTACTGTCTTCTATTTCAGATAGCTTCTATTGTAGAACATTGTCAAAAAACTTAATGTGATTATCTTTGGTCATAATGTGTGCTTCAGTTTGCTTATACTGTAAGCAAATGTAAATTGATTTGAATGATTCAGTTTAATATGGTTTTAATTCTGTGTGTAGTGCCCGCCCCATAATTTCAAATTTTACCAATGGGGCACTACTACCATTCAGTCAAACAGTGTGTTAAATAGTATTAATTAAATATGTGTTTCAGAAAACATCCATCTTCTAAGCATGCAGTGTAATAATTACAGATAGGTTATCCTGGAAACATTGTCCAAAGGATGTTAGTAGCATATTGTCTTGCATCAAACAATGAGCTCCTCTTTTCAGATAATTAAGGATATGCTGCAAAAGGATGCAGAGAAATTACAAATCCAGTTCAGGACAAGTCACATTGTAGAAATCACTTTCAGCCTTTTAGGATGTTGTTGAAGACTCTTAGTTTACATTTTACCTTGGAGAAGATTTTTCTTTTGCATCATTCTGTTCCATGATAACTGAATCCCAGTTCAATCGCTTTCTAGGAAGATAAGGGACTTTACTCTACTTGGTTTTCACCACCACTCCAGATAGGAAGGAAGAAGCGGCATGCCAGGGAGGAGCTGCATTTGTCATGAGAAAAGTGGTTAGGAGGAGATACAAGATCATGAGGCTTAACACTGCAAGGAACAGGGAATTCTGTGGTCTTGTTTTGGCACAGGAGTTTGTGCTGCATTTTAGAACTGGACATACCTTTTTCTGCAAGTGTTTTTGTTCTTCGATATTTATGGGATTTAATTGTCCATTTTTCCATACCAGTACATAGCAGAGAAAGATGTACATCATGGCAGAACTGGAAATCCAAGCCAACTGTGTGTTTCCAACTGAGCTTTCATTTTCTAGGGATACAGATTAGATTATTAAATTGCAGTACCCTTATCAGTGATTGCAAGCCACAGTCCAGTAATTGGATGAATGTGGCATGGGTTGAGACACTGCCTCACCTGATCAGAAGGAAACATTTTTCTGTCTTTAGCAATAGGTTTCATCCTTCATCTTGAAGCCTTTTTGTAGGCACTGAGTTGACTGTGCTTTTATTGCTGCTCACTGTTTGTCTTCCTCTGGAAGATTCCTTCCAGTCTGTGTCTACTAACCATGAGAAAGCTGATCCTTTATAGGTCATGTAGGGATTATAAGCAAGGAACAATGTCCTTGTGTATATTGCTTTTTACTGGAAAAATCAGTAACAAACCAGAAAACTCTGCCCAATACTACTACTTTATGAAGGGCAAGTAAGGCAGAGCAAGGTAATCAGTAGATTAAAAAGACTTTACTTATTTAATTACAGTCACAATTACAGCACATCAAAGTGAGTTTGTGTTAAAGATGGTCTACAGTGGAGATCCCTCTCATTGGCTTGTTGAGTGCAAGTGTATCTCAGATTATGAATTCTGTTAAAGACGAAGTATTTCTTTATCTTCTCAAGTACTGCAAATGTCTGCTGCTGCTATGCTTTTATTCTCAAAGTGTGGAGATAAAAACCACACTCCAGCTGTCAGTGTCTTCCTTTAATGGCAAATGTCTCTCAAATTCTGTTCTTACTTCATAGTCTCAGCCCTTCCCTGAGAAAAGAGCTTCTTTTGTCTAAACCTATGCAGTATAGTGAGAGGGTCTCTTGTATTGGTGTGAATTTACTGTGGAATGTTAAAAATACTAAACTTCAAGCGGGCTATTTGCATTTGTTTCTGAAATATTTGTTGACAATTTTAGTGTATAGTGGGGAGAATAATGGGCCACTGGTTTCACTAGTTTTGTATGTTAGTGAGTGTTCTTTTGAAAATATTTAAAATATTCTGGGTTTCATTCAGCTGAAATTCATAGTGTTGCAAAATAATGAATGATATTTTCCTGTTCCAGACTTGCCTGCATTTCCCTCTGAGCCCTGTGCTGCATATTTTGTGACATATTTAGTGTTTATTGCGGTCCTATGTTTGTGTTCTCAACCAGTGTGTAATAGTACAATTATACTGGCAGCTGCAATGTGAAACACAAGGCACCAGGATCCATTGTAGTGCTGGCAGGATGAGAAATGTCAATTGAGGTTGTTGTAAGAGGTTTCCTAATCCTGCTGAAATAAAGAGTGAGATTCTTTCTGAATCATTGCCATCTGGAGTATATGAAAATTTGAAATAACCTTTTATCATTAGGTTGGCACATGCTATGGAGCAGTATTGGCATTGATGAAGTCCTAATGAAATGAAATACTGTGCAATGAGAAAAACTCACTGCTTCATTATTTTGTCGAGGTTCTTCAAAACCCTCCCCTCCAATTTATGAAGGTTATTGAGTAGTTAATAATGTTTTGAATCTAAAAGATACAGTCTCTGTTTACAATAATCTGGCATTTTATTATGGATAATAATATCGTTATAAATACAAACCAACATGCCTGTGGTGGAGAATAATTCCTACTATAACCAGGTAATTTAGTTCACTTTCTCTATTTTCTTGACTTGCTCCACTTATTTGATAGGTATTTGCTGCCCAAAATTTTTTGTGCCTAAAATTAGGCCAAGAAGCTTCATACCCCACCTTGTCAGGAGCAATCATGGCACATGATCCTTCCATGATCTCAGTGTGGAATATTTACGTATCCAACTGTTGCACACCTATTCTGTACTGAGCTCCTCCTATTTGTAACACATGGAAATACTGCTCAGTTTTTGCTTTTATATCAGGTTGTTTTTATGAATATATACCGAGTAACACCCAGCAGAGTTTCTGAATGGCCATTTTTCTAATTCTTGCATTCTGAACAGGCTGATATTTGCTGAGTTTCTGCTGTTTGGCAAGGCTCATTGATTAGTCATATTTCTAGTTAATTATACTGATGTGGTGTTGGAATCTTGGAAGATTCATCTTGAATCTTTGGTCTGTACCTTGATTTTCATTTTTAAGGGTTAATTGTCATGTTGTTCGGAGAGCTAGAAGATGGTCCTCTTCACTGTTCAGATTAAACAATATAAAGCCTGAGAGTTAGTGCTGGATTTAGATGATGAAGGATTAGGACTGTTTAACTAATTCCTTTGAGGATGTGATTTCATTCTGATGCTTAAGTTGAAGTGGACCAGTGGTTTTTTTTAATCGCATAAATATAGTAGATAAGAATATATTTTATTTTAAACATCTTGTTTAGTCTCTGTATATTTTTTTGTAATTCTAACAGAAATTTATGTCTGCAGTATTGAGATTAATTTAATGCCTAAACTGTGCCAGCCAATTCTTGTGCTAGTTCTGCTTATTTCTGCTACGCAGGCAAACCCAAAACATTGCTGGTTATTCTGTAAATGACATTGCTCTTGATTTTATAAATGCATTGGGGATTAAATAAAAATAATATACAAGTATCATCTTTTATTTCTTAATGTTTTGTATTCAAACTTTTTAGTTAAACCTCTAAATGCATCTGCTGTTATGTGTTATCTGTACATACCAGTAATAGTAATGTGAGTAATACACAAGAGTACGTTTTAGGTATTCTGAGAGTTTACTTGATTTACCTCTTTATTATGATTTTCCAAGACATGTGCAGATTTTACAGTTAGCTCATAGCCTGTGAAGCTGCAGAAATAAATTAAAAAGAAAAACAACACTCCTTCTCTCACCGAAATATTTCAGGATAAGTTCAGATTGGGGTGTGTAAGTGTTCAGTGAGTAACACAGCACCAGAACTGGTGTCTGCATCAGTGTATTTTCCATTCCCTGTTCCTCCAGGGAGTATTCCCTGGACTGCTGTGCAGGGGGCTGCTCAGTGCAGAGCTGTTGGTCAGCATCAACACCAGCTCATTGGGTATTTGAGCTGCAGCACTGCTTTGGATGAAGAGGATGCATATCCTGCAGAAAGGACGTTCAACAAAGTATGTTGGGAAGATAAGCATAACTTTCAAGGAGAAATAATCTCACTTTCTGAAATTTAAAATCTATATTTGAAAAATATGTTAATAAATGGTAGTAATAGCTTCGTTGCCCACCTGGTCAATGGAAATAGAGATTTGTAAAGATTGGTCGTGTCTCGTGTTACAGAAACGCGTATAAGTGTAAAAAATAATATCAACGAATAATTCAGAGTATACCTAGCTTGAAATTTTCTGTTCCTGACCCGAAGAAATATTTGCGTAAACATGTTTTACCCTTTATTTTTCTGTTCCTAAGTCGGTTGGCTTTAAAAGAAGATTATTAAAATGATTCAAAATCTCTTGGGATTTGTTTTCTCTGTTGTCTTCTAAATGAAAATAGTGACGTTTCACAGCCAAACAAACAGACAAATTCTGAACAATTCACTAACTAGTAGTGCTTTGAAATTATATGTGGAATTAAGAAATAGGATGGGAAGTATTTAAGCACTTGAAAGAAAACCTTGGTAACTGAAAATCTGGTCCATCTACCAGCTGAAAAAAAAAAAAAAACCCAAAGCAAGCTATGAATGAAAAGACACAAATGAACTCTAAACAGATGTTGAGTCTTTCACAGACAGATTGCATTTAATGGAAGCCATAAAAATGTTTCAAGTGGCTACTGACCCCGTTATTTCTAACCCCACACCCAGTGGCTGATCATCAGACCTGATGTCTTTCATTGTTGTACATGGATGCTTTTATAATGGAATAATCCAGTGTGTGCTTTGGTGTTGTGTTCCTGACGATGAGTGAGTGACCAAAGAGCACAGTCCACCTGCATCTGGTGTGACTAATCAAAATTGTGCAGTTATGATATGAAAGGGGATTTGTGGGCAGAGACAGTGATTATAGCACAGAAAGTGTGTGCCTTTGCCCTGACCCAGCCAACTAACTCCCATTAAAGATCCACAGCAGCCAGGGCTGAGCAGGAAAAGTGACAACTCCTTGTATGTCTTGTCTCCCTTTCCAGAACCAAGAGTGGTAAATTCAGAAAACTTGCACTTCATGAGCAAGGAAATACTGGAATGCTTCTTGTCAGGAATTTTAAATGATATTTGAAGAGCACATTTGAAAACAAAGCAAGGCTAAACATTTATTATAGATTTTTGGTGTTTATGAGGGTTCTTTTGCATTTGAGGTGTTCACAACAGGGATACAATTGCTTCCCCAGGAGTTCTACAGCAAAACTAAATTCCCCAGTAGGATGTGGGTAGGAACAGCTCCTCTCCTTTAAGAAAATAATCCCATAAGCAGTCCACCTGATAAATATCTGTGTGTTTGTTTTTGAGAGGGGGTGGCAGAGCAGAAGGCTTCATTCTGCAACCCTTTTTTATGAGTAGAGTGCAGGGTTGAGAGGGAAAAGTCTTGATTTCGTTACAGCATTCACTGTGGGCCTCCCTTGCGTGGGTTTGTGCTGCAGGAGGTGTCCCTGGGGCCTCACCAGCAGCTGCTCTGGGTAGTTGAGAGCCAAATAACCCAATTTCTGAGTCCCTGCCTTCATGTATCCTGTGGAGGCAGCCAAAGAAACTACTAGTAAAGGAAAAATAAATTTGCTTGTCATACGTATATGTAAATTGTAATAGATGAGACTTCTCGTCTGTAGAATTCACAGTGTTTTGCAAAGTAAATCTTTGTTTTTTTCAGTAAAGCAATGTCGCACCTGAGAGAAAAGATTCCAGTCTTGACTCTGATGAACTTCATAAGGTGTGTAATAGGATTGAGTTCATCATCAAGCATTGAATGCTTGCCTGAAAAACAAAGGGAAGTAGAAGTTGAGCAAGCCTATTAAGTAGCATTGAATTAATATTAAAAAATAGCAAAAAAAGATTAAAATTGAACATGAAAATGGGGTAAATGGGAAATAACAATGTTAAATGCCAGGAAAATGTTTTTCTATCTGAATTTCCAAGCTCCATGGTCTAACCACCAGTATTCTACTGATTATACAAGACCTTTTACAAACCCTGAACTGAAAATTCTTGACACACATTTCCAAAGGTGCCTGCCCAGTGTAGTGAAGTTTTCAGTCAGCACTAGCAGCCTTCTCACTAATCGAGAAGATGAAAGCTCCACTTACCTGGTGTAAGTCTGCAGGCTCCCAAATTGGATTAAGAACCTTTGGAAAAGAAAAAAAAAAAAATCCACTGTATAATTTTGGGTTTTGAAATTCAGTGTGGCATAGATGATGCTATTTCAATAAACAAATTGCAGGTCCATTACAGAACGTTACTCACTGCAAGCACGTTCTGATTGAGTTCTGTTAAAGCTGATTTAAAAGGTTTATTGTATTAAATGCTACAACAGAGATATCTTGCTTCCTGATAAACAGAGTAATGGCAGGTCATATCTTTGTAGTTTCTGAACACAGTAGATCATTATAAGTGTCATTAATTTTCTCTGATACATTTATGCAAAGAGAAAAAAAAGATATGAAAAAGAAACTGAAGAAAAAGAATATTAATGAATGGTGGGAGCAGGAATAACGCTTCTTGTCACATGCCTGGCTTTCGTGTTTGGGGTTTAAGAAAGTCTGGCTATTAGGACGTGGATTAGTGGAAGATTCATTCTTCTTCCTGATGTAGGTCAGACACTGGCTAACATGTGGTGAGGAAAAAGCTTGATTTCCCCAGCAGCAAGTGGGAACAGGAGCTCTGCGGACTTTGGAACAGAGCGCCAGACAGAATGAGTGGTTCTGATGTCCCGTGTGCTAATGCAACAGATTTGAAATGTATGAGTAATGAAGGCTTCATGCAGAAGAGTCTCTGCTCAGTGTGGGGCCACATTAATGCTTTTTTTAAAAAGCAGCTCAGTTCCTGAGTAGCCCTTTGTGAGAAGTCATTTGTCCAAGTCAGAAAAAGGAACTGGCAATGTCCCGGAACGTGCACAAGAGGAGTGTGCCTGGCAGAGCCTATTCACTGGAGCCTGACTATAATTTCATGCTAAGAGAGGCTGTTTGCAGGTATTGCATCTTTCTGGAGAAACTTTTCTTATCGATTGTGTAAAGTCTGAGAGAATTTAAGATGAATGATACCGTAAAATTCATAAAGCTGATTATATGCTGATAGTTAGAGTTCATACTTGTGTGTAATCAATTTTAAGAGGTCTTTAGACCCCTTTTGGAGAACTTGGAATGTTGGTCAGAAGAACTGTTCCTTTTTTCAGTGTTTTATGTGAAATCTCATCATTTTTCATGCCATGGAAAGCATATAACTCTGATATGTAGCACTGTGTGATTTATGCAAGCCACAAATTTAATCTACCCATGATTTAGATACTTCTGTTATAATAGTTTCATAGATTTATCATGGGCTAGTTCTGCTGCAGCAAAAGTGTTCTGATGGCTTTCTTAATCTCATTTGCAAGTTGTGATAATGCTATTGTTGACTTAAAAACTAATATCCAAGTTTTAGCCATCTTCTGTCTTCTCCTTCCTCACCATTTTAGTTCAACTTTTTAAATTCCCACAATTTAAAAACCTGTCGTGGCAATGACTTCTGAGAACTGTCTGCACACAGACCATGTCTGTCTCATGTGCATCTCAGACTGGAGAAGGTTTGTCTTCTTTAGAGACAAATTTACAGTTGCCACTAACCATCTATCTTATTTATAATTTTAAGATGTGTTTGCTCTTACGGTTATATTTACATTTTTAGATTTTTTGCTGCTCGATTACATATTGCTCTACTAAGGACTAGAATTTAGAACAAAGATGAAAGAGAGAGCATAGCTGTAAACAGTTGGAGGAAAACCTTACCCATAAACTCAGTATAAGTCATCTTTTGTCTTCTTTCTTTTTTAATTTTTACTTTCCACTGTCTTAGTTTCTCAGTTTAGTCATCACAGGAGTAGAATAGAATTGCTGAATTCTTTTTATGCACTTAAGTTCCTGAGTTTTTAGGCTCTGATATCCAGAAAGACCCTTGGTGTATAAGATGAGACAATGTACAGGTTTTTAAAATGTATGGAAGGATTGCTAGAAAGTGAGAAGTTCTTGATACAGTGCAGTGCTGTCTCTGTAAGAAACAGAAAATCTGTTGGTTTTTAACTTCTGTATTTTTCAAGCAGCTTAAATTTCTAGTTCTAATATACCATAAATCCTAAATTGCAATACTAATTGAAACTATAAGCAGGGGCATGTATGAAGTCATCATTATAATTTTAATTTTTTGGCTTCTCTAGCACCTTTTGGATGGATGCCTCATGAAAAAAGACAATTGCTGAATTAAAAAAAAAAAAAAAAAAAAGAAAAAAAAAGTATGATTTTAAAGTGATGGATTGCATGTTGTCAGTTTGTAAATCAAATTTGTTGAGCACTGATGTTGTAAAAGCGGTGACTTAAGCATATTTGAAGACTCCTTGTGGGCATCTTTTATTGTAGAATGTTATGTCCATGAAATAGAAGTATTCTCATTTGCAGGTGATACACCTTGCTCTGTCTGCTGGAGCTCCACTGTGCTCCCATGGCAGGTAATTCCTAAGAAAGGGCTGGAAAATCTGTGCATGCTGCAATGGAGTTAGTTACACCCACTGAGGTTAACTGAGTGCCTTTGTCATCTACAACCACAGGCTTTCCTCTTGTCAGCTCTTCTTTCAGATTTCAAAATTACACTGGCTGGTAGCATTTTAAGGAAGTTCACAGTGGAAATTTTAGTAATGGGAGTATTGATTATATGTTCAGAGCATGACACTTGGAATTGTATCTTTAATTCATTTTTAAGGAAAGATTATATCTACCCCCTGAGGGCATTTTCGCAACTTATCTAGATGAATCAAATTCTTCCTGCTGGGTGTAATTAATTTTTAGGCCACTCTTAGGTTTCGTAGACTGTTTGTTTTGTATAGATCAGTTTGATTGCAATGAGCCATGAACTACAGAATTTCTATCTGGTTACATCAGCCAGGAGAAGACGTCCACCTATTATCTATTTATCAATCTATCTATCCATCTATCTATCTATCTATCTATCTATCTATCTATCTATCTATCTAATCTATCCATCTATCTCTCTGTAGGTGTGTGTATTTTCCTGGTGATGACACCAGGAATGTTTTCCACACATTTTTGTGAACACTTGTCTCTCTATCCTCCTTTCAGTCCACTGCCACGACTCTGGGAGAAAAGACTGATGCAGAGGTTTGGGTTACTTCCTTGCTTTGTCTTGTTAGGTTAAGCACCTTTCTGAGATGATTCTATTGATAAAAATAAAAATTAAAAAAAGAAAAAAACTCAAAAAACCAAAGAAAAAAGCAAGCAAGCAAACAAACAAACAAACAAACAAAAACATACTAAACTTTGGTCATATTGAATATCTAGGGATATTGAAAATAATTTACATCTTTTATTTGTCTTACACACATTATACTGTGAGATGATGTAAAGTTTGTTTAGACTACAGGCTGAAGCTTCTTTCCTTTTATGAGGCTGGTTTTGATGTACAAATACATAATAAGGTGGTTAATTCCAGGAATTATATTCTACCCCATCAGTCCCTTCAAGTTCAACTTATGCAGTTAATTTAATACTAAAGGCAATTTTGGTCACAGGGCAGCTCTAACAGTGCTGCTTACAAGGGTACGTTCCACCCACTTCATGTAATGCAGCATTAAAATGGGATCATTTATCTTTAGGCATTTCTGTGAGTCTCAGCACTGCTGAAAGTCCTAACACAGAAATTCTGTGCTAAGTGTGCAGCCTTCTTTATATCTGGTGAACTGTATTCCTGGGGATTGTTTCAGCAACAACAGAGCCTTTTTTTGGCAGGTGAAGTTAATGGCTTCTGACAGGAATCACTCTGTAGGCTTGTTTTCTTCAGTTTGAGCTCTCATGTGTTAAGTTTTCACATTTCAGTCTTAAAAGAACTTATCTGTATTTACAACTCAAGGACATATAAATAGGACAGGTTTTGATACCACCATTCTAAGGCTGTTTTATGAATTTTCTGGGTTTTGGTGTTTTAAGTTTGCATTTCATTTTTTTGTGGTCTGATATCAATCATTGTTTAAGCCTGCATAGAAATTACTCATTTCTAAACCTAATTCTCTCTATGATGAATTTTCACATGCTTAAAATATCGTCAATATCTTTTTTCTCTTGCGGGGAAGTTACCATGTATAAAATCTGGTGTTTAGGCATTGAATACTGCAGCGCTGTGCCCAGGAGATTCTTCATTGACCATAAGCCTCTGTCAAAACACAACTGATGGTTTTCGGCTCCAAAAATGAGGAGACTATATAGGGGAAATCCAAATTTATCCAGTTAGTCATACAAAATCTTTCCCAGTTATTCAGGAAGTCTGCTTCTATGACTCTAAAAGGCATAGCTAGTAGAGACGTCTTTAGAGAACTATTTTAATTGGAAGGGTAAAACCCACAAACCAAAAGCAAATGTCAAATACCACATCTTTTTTCTATGCCTGGGTATATGACACCTGTAACTTGTAATTGTTGAAATATGCGCACAAGAAAAAAAAGACAGTGTGACGATACTGTTTATGCATATAATTCCCAGCTTCTTCTTATAAGTGAAAAAAGTAAAAATATTTTATGTAACTGCTATAAAGTTTGTCACCAAATTTCCTACCAATATAGAGAAAGGCAAGAAGAAGCCTTTGTTGCAGTTCTGCAGTTAGATATTCTACCTGTGATTCTAAACTGTGAAGTTTAGGATTAGTGAAGTATAGATGGGTGGAGTCCTAACATACTGAGATTTTGTGAAGGACTATCAACTTGTCCAAAGGCAGATAACTTGCCTGCATCTGTTACTGAAACCATGTGAGATTAAAAATGGAATTTTCTTCATTTATGGCTTCCAAGAGGAAACACACAGGAAAGGTATTTGTTGATAAAGGAATCACAGCACCGCTGGAGAAAAATAAACCAAGATTCTTAACTGTAAAGAGCAAATACTGATATCCCACATTTCACAAGGAGCTTTTTTCTTGAGGTTTTGCTCTTATGGATCTGATAAGTAATTAATCTAGACTGAAAATCCCCTTGTAGGGGAGTACAGACCTCTTTTGCCAACAGACACATAGAAGCAAAAAGATGTGAAGCTACTTAACAGTAGTCAAAACCTAAAACGTGTGAATTGTGGCTGTCACCTTTCTCCTGTGAAGCCAGACTGTTAGATAGAATGTGAATAGAGGTAGGTAGATATTCGGTGATTGATTTTTTGGCTCTCTTTGTACTTACATAATTCATAGGCATACATTAACATGCACTAAACCAACTTTTCATAATACTTCAGAATCCTGTCTTTGTGCTGAAAGACATATGTGAATATAGATTGTAACAGTCCCTGTGGCTATGTCTAAAGAGAGGAAGTTGCAAGTGAGGAAAGTAGATGTCTTCCAGCTGAGGATGAATGTGGCAGCTGATGTTGGAGCAAGTTATGTTAATACATGGTTAGCATTTAATTTGCTGCACGCTGTCATTTTGTTAGGAGTTCTTAAGCAAAAGCTTTGCCCTATACAAAAAAAATCATAAATACTTCTTGTGATTTTGTGCATGAGCCTGATATCAGTACTAAATATCTGATAGTCTTTATTTTTTTGTGTGTGTTGTGAAAAACCTCCCACTGATTTCAGCAGAGCTTCATGTTTGTCCTGTGCAGGTTCTTCTCCTTGGCTGGTTACACTTGTAACATAAACACTGTTATAATTAAAATGATGAGAATTACTTTACTCAAATATTATTGGCCATTTAAAAGATTTTCAGCAGCTTTGTGAGCTCTTATTCTTTATGATACCAAAGTATTAAAGTAAGATCTCTTCCAGTAACCTGGATTTGCTCAGTGTAGTTCAGGCCCAATGCCTCTGCTGCTGGGTCTGTTCCATGGGATGGCAATATAGTTTTATACTGAGAAAGTCAAACCCTATTGTCTTGTTTTGCTTTTTAATGAGAACTTCTCTTTGCTTTTATTGGAAGAGGACACTTTATCTTCTTATAAATCTGATGTGATTAATTTGCTAGTGATGGCTCCCATACAGCAGAAATCACAAGCAAAATAAACATCAAGAGAACACGTGACAGTCAAACGTGTTTTTACTCAGCATGTTCTTTGGTAATATCCTAATTTGTTTCTTAAATTTTTATTTTGCTTTTCCTTTTAATATCCCTTTTTTTTTTTTTTTTTCCTTTTCATTCATCCTTTAATTTGCATGCTGATGATCAACGTCTACGTGCTGAAAAATAAACAAACAAACTGAACAAAGCATAAAAATACACTCCTGGGAGAACTTTAATCTCAAGCTCATCATTCCATATGATGCTGTTTAGTAATGGACCACTGGAAACATAAAATTCTACTTTATTAACTTGATTTTACTACTGAACGTGTGGTGTACTACTGAGCTTTGTTGCTTTATTATGTGATTTTCAGGTGTATTGGGCTAGTAACGCTTTTCTTAAGATACCCCAAAATTTCATGTCCTATCTTCTGGGGATGTGTAGATCTAGAACTTGACAAGTGTGTTTCTTTCCATAAATTCTGCCAGCATCTAAAGAGAGGTTTATGCCTTGCTCTCCACGCACACTCTTCTTTGTGCTTTATGAAGCTGCATTAATATCTCTCCAGCCAGCAGTGTCTTGGCACAGCCATCTTGCCTGTTCCACACCCCTCTCCAAGCTCCACAAGGACGTGGGTCATTCTTCCATACCAGGGTAAGAGGACAAAAGGAAATGTTACATATAAAAATATGTCTGCAATTGTAACATCGAGTCTTTATCCTGTTTATTAACCGTTTCTTCTTCTGGAGAGAGAAGGTTGTGCCTAGTTTTCCATTTTAACAGCTCTAGGGACCTCCGAAAGTGAACGAGTTGCGAGATTTCAACAGATCATTGTGTGCTTGGGCGTGGAAGCTGGTAACTAAGACAAACCTCTCCAGAGCTGATCGGTGTTTTTGCCTGCTTTCCGAAGAACCTCACATTAGCATCTTTCATGCCATAATTGGCATTACTAATGTGTTGTGATAGAACTGAAATGCCTCATTGAGCTCCATGCTCTGTAAATTTTTAGTGGGTGTCTCCTCCCATTTACTGGTGGATACTTGTAGTGGCTCCGTGCTGTCTCTGGTCAGTCCCAAGGAGCTGCAGTCCTAATACAAGGTCACTGCAAGGGTCCTGTACCTATTCCTCTTCCATTAGTATTTCATGAGCAGGAAAGGAAAAGAAATGAAATGTGTTTCCCAGCTTATCAGAGCTCTGAGGGGAGTTGCTATTAATTACTGGAACAAAGTGATGATATTAATATCTTTGCCTGGCTGCTCCAGCATGCACAGTATCATATTAAATGGAGTAAGAAAGTGTCTCTTTGCTTTCTTTAAGGAACACAGGCATGAATTAGTTCCATTTTCTATGGGCTTTGTAGGTCTGTTGTATAGTCGGAATTTAATATAAAAAAGTAAAGGAATTTCAAGTGAAATAAAAATAATACCTGCAGAGGGAACAAATTAGGTTTGCGTTATCCCCCCAAATTAGATACATAAGTTTCCACTATGAGAAAGGTGCTTCTGAAGGGTGATTAAAAGGTCTTCTATGCTGAGTGAGAAAGCAGCCAGAGCTGAGGGTCAGACTGTCACTTCATAGAGCTCATCTGTGTAAACTGGTGAACTGCTCAGAATTTGTCTTTTAACTCTTTGGAAGGAGAAATGATGGTGTAGGGGATCCTGTCTTCTGACCACTCAATGAAAGAAGCACCTGAGTCAGAACTGGAAGACTCAGTGTCTACACAAGGCTTAGAGTGAGGGTGTCTGGCTGCTCTGCAGCTGATACATGAATGGCCTTCTCTTGGGAATATTCTCTTTTCCCCTAAAGCTGCTGTCCTTTTGCATGGCTCTGTGTAACTTCACAGTCACTGGAGAAAAAAATTGCCCCATGTCTCTCCTGGAACTGGTAATTTGAAGACCCCTCTTGTCGTGCTTCACACTGGCTGTGGCCTGTAGTTCAATATAAGTTCCAACTACAGAGCTGCAGCACAGAAGGTCAACATCACCTTTCTCTCCCCACATTATATGGTTGTTGTGACCATAATTTAAGACACTTTCAGTCCTTGGCAGAGGTGATAGTTGTATTCAAAGTGCACCCACCACATCAGTTGCTCTTTGATCACTCTAGTGTTGCTCTCCTCCCTTCTAAAATCAGACTCAGCTTTGTCTGAGATGCACAAGCTCTCTTATAAGTTCAGCTCACACTGATCTTACTGATGAAGTTCTAAATTGTCCTTGAAATAGCTGGACTTTTTCCTCTATGAGTTGAATTTGGCCAAAAGTGTAAAAAAGAAAAATTGCTACACTGTTCCAGCCTTCTGTATGTTGTGTACAAGCCTCATTCTGTCATGACTGCTGAAAGCAAGGAACACCATTTTCTAATTGCTTATTATGGCTTATTAAGATGGTTTATGTATTCAATTGTAGCCATGTACTAAGGGAGACTAGTCTCATAATACATTTAAACTACAAAAGCAAATAGTATTAAATTATTAGGAAATGGGTAATCCATAAGCGTATACAAAGCATTACCAAAATTAGCGCTTTTAGAATGTTAAACCAAGGTATGGGCAAAAGAACGTGAAACTTTATTTTGAAACCTTTCCTTTAGACAGCTTAGACAATGAAAAATTACCATTCAGCCAGGGGGAGTTTAAATAGCAAAGAAAACTGAGATAAGATTTACCAGGCAATTGATGGTCATGGCCTGATGCCACATGGTCCTGACAGAATGCACAATTAACCTTTTTGTTTTATTATGTCTGCTTCAAATACCTGCAAGGTTATAATATTACCCTGGGAAAATGAATTTGAGTGACCTACAGCTAAGTAATGACATGAATAGTAACAAGAGATGATAGGTGCAGTGAGGAGAGAGGTATTCCTGCTCAACCACTGAACCTTGTTAACGGTGTATGTGACAGTAGTCTTGGGGCAAGTACTCGGTTAACATCTTCTGATTTTCTCACAGTTTGTTACAGCGGGTAATGCTAGAGCTTCACAAAAACTTTACTTGGGTACACTTAGCCATCAAACAAAATTAAAGCAGTTGTGTTTCTACTTTACAGTGTGTTGCTTTCTAAAAGTCTTACAAAATTTTCATGTGTAGCAGTGATGCAGATCTGGGAACATTTTTTGAACTTGTGGTCTGTTCTTCATAACTCCCCATGTCATTGAGGAAGATGCAATGTCTGAATTTCTACCTAAAAGCAGTGGAGAAATTGCTGTAACTATGTTGCCTTTCTAAAATACTTCCTTTATGATTCTTGTAAGTTGGAAAACAAACTCATATCACTTTCCACTTCTTTTAAATAGAAGTTATTGCTTTTGCACGATACTTGCCTTGGTAGTAAGGATTCATCACTCAAAGCACCACAATCAGTCTGGTTGTGTCTTTTCCATGCAGGGCAGCCACTCTTTTGGAAGCTAAATGCCTCCCTGACACTTTCGCAGGAAATGGCAAAAATCAAACTTCAGTAATGGCTCCCAGCCAATGACTCAACTAATAAAAAAGTGAAAATTGAGGATAGGAAAATGAGCCAAGAACTTCCAGATAAGAGCTGACCAAACTGAGATCTAGGAGCTGGGTTATACAGCTCATGGACGTTGATGATTTGGAGGAGCTGGTGACCAACTAATAAGAGTGAAACATTCTGGCATAGTTTTGTCTTACTGCTATGTGAATATTAGTCTGAAAATAAAATAACCGTTTTTCTTTGCTGTTTTTTTGAGTGAAATTTCCTTATAGTAAGTAAATGAGTATATAAATAGTTTTTTGGGAAGTGTCTGTTGAGACTAATTTAGGGAAGCACAACTCATGGGCAGTGATGCTGGTGATGCTTCGTAGAAGAGGGATCCCATTAAAAAGCTGGGGTTACTAACAACACTATGTTTTAAATAAGGATTAAAAACAAGGCCTCCAGATATTGCTGATTTCTTTTTCAGTTATTTCCTTGGACTGGAAAGAGCTCTGTACTGACCTGCCGCTGAACCCCAGGATTTAGCTGTGTCTGACTTCACAGACGTGCTTTTGGACAATGGGCCTGTTCATGCCTCAGGTCTTATTACAATTGTTGTCATCAAACCAGCAGATTCAATATGATGATGATTGTGATGTTACAAAAATATCCCTAGTAGTGGAAAAAGAAGCATATTTTGCCTCTTCAGGTACCAAGATTAAAAAAAAAAAATCTATTTAAGGGAAAATTTTCATTTTCCCTTAATCACATTAATGTGTCACAAACACTTGCTGTTTATTCTGTAGCAGTTTGTTCATGTGTTATAAGAATTACCAAAAGAGAGAAACAGAGTGTTTAAGATGGGGAGAGGAAGACCTGGAAGGAGAGAAGAGAAAAATATAACAAACATGCATGAAGAATTTTATTGTGGACAACATTTGATTGTACTCTTGCTTAGGGCAAAATAGGAGGACATTGCTGTTTAAAGTATTGCAGATAGGCAGTATAACAAAGTCAGCCTGTTGATGTTGAGGTGAAAACATCTTTTTGTTCTTTATTGCAGTCCTCTGCTTCTTGTTGCAATCCAGGGAACTTAATTTTTCTTGAGGAAAATGTGGGGATAGCATCCCCACATGGTAATGTGCTATTCTGAATTACAACAAGGAGGCAGGAAAGGAAACAAAAATTTCCGGCAGTGTCTTTCTCTTCCTTGGAAGATCGGATCTTCCTGACATACAACTGCAGAACAGTTTTATTCACTGTTCTGCAGTGTTTTGAATCGGCTGTAATAACTGATTATTCTGAACCATTAGAGTGGATGGGCAGCCTTTGTGATGGCTCATCATAAATGTTGACTTACCAGTCCCATTTGAAAACAAACTGCTGAGCCATCCTAATGAGGCTGTCCTGCAGTGTGCACACGTTCCAAATAATTGAATTAAATTGAATATGAGTCCTGTGTAATTAAAGCTGAATTTATTTGATTCTATTCCCCACAAGGAAGGTAGATAGGAAAGGTTTCAGTAATTTTAAAGCTCCTTGAGTTTGTAGACGTTACATCTCTGTTAATTGTGAGTTTTGGGCAATTAATGATATTGGAAGTATTTCTGGAGTGCTTATGTAATCTTTTATCGTGGTTTTTGGCAATATCCACTTAATTCCAGATCCCGTTTTTCCTTTTCTGAGGGTGTTTGTGTACAGTGGGCCTGGGGAAGGTTTTGTAGAAACTTGTGACTGCAGACTGGGGATGGACCACAATCGATCAGTTTTTTCCTCTTATATTTGAGATCCTAGATACATTTTTAGTATTTTTTTTCCCTTACCTTTCAGTAAATCAGTATTTCCTTATAACAGTGAAAGCTGAACAGAGAAGAAAAGGAATCATCCTCTTAGTGCATTTTTGTAAAGGTCATCGCTTCTGCACTTTTCCTTTATGGGTCATATCTGCAGATTTCTGTTAGAAATGGAATGTATGGAATGGAACAAGTCAGAGGTTAAAGAAGGCTTGCTGTTAAAAAAGTTGTAAATTACTGTTAAACTGGTGGGAGTTGATTAAATTAGTGTTAATGGGTAAACTTTGAAAATTTGTACTCCACTGATCATCGAACTGGACCCGTAATAATGCAGTGCTCAACAAAGTGATAATCAAAGTAAAACTTTAGGATAATGCAGAATAGGCCATTGGAGGATTTCCTGGAGAATATGTTACTGAAGTCTATTAATAGATATTTATTAAGTCTTCCTGAGTAACATGTGTGCGTTATCTGGTTCTAAAGTTAGAAAAACACGGCATTAAGATCCCCAATCTTGCTTTTTATAGTGGTGAATATACTCAGCTAGTAACTCAGATAAAAAGAAAGTTCAGCCATAAATTCTTATAAAAGTAATGCTAATTCTCTGATATTCCGTTTTCTTAACTGTAGAAATAAAAGTGGCCAAAAGATTTAAGGAAAACCATCCATCAGAATTTTTGAAAACGTATTCATGGGAATTCCTTCTTTGCTATTTTTTTCCTTTAATTAAATATTAAGTTCATGCGAAAATTTGGGCTGGCTCCGGATTTGAGTAAATTAAATCTGCCTGTCATGTCTGGCAGCATTAACTCTGGATATAATCTAGTGCAGGGATTTAAAAATAGGGCACCAAGGAGGAAGCCCTGGAGCCACACTGGTTATGTGCACGTGTAGTGGTGTAAATAACATTCAATCAAAATGACAACGAAACTTGATAGTAGCAAAGGTAAAATGAAAAGATTCTTCTTTAAAGAAAAACAAAACAAAATGAAAGCACAACCCACCATTTCCTAACTCTGCTCAAATGCCAGCAGACTGGATCCATTCAATCATCCTGCTCTAGCTTTGAATTTTTTATCATTGAAGAAAGTTGAGGACTTGATCTGAGCTTTTCCAAGACTTGGGGATAGCCTGAATTAAGTAGTTATATTAAAAGCAATAATGAGTGGCTTTCTCTGTCTGTTATTCCTGTTGCATATGCTCACCTAAATGCAGACATGCTCATCAAAAAAAGTCAAACAAAAATTAAGTATACTTAGTGGAATTAAATCAATTTTCTTTTAAAGTAAATTTTTTTCTGAATGTGTTTTTCAGTCAGTTTTGATATTTGCCATGGATGACAGAATTATTTTACACTGCCACAGGAAGGCATGTCATCTTATGCTGCTGAGCACAGGTACCTGCTGAAAAAAAAAAAAAAGGAAAGTGACAGAAATGGGTGAATTCTTACATATTCATATTACTAGGTCACGTAAAAAGTCTGTATACAAATGGGACTGAAAATCCTATTGAAATGCCTTGGCTCAGAGAAGGATTTCATGATTCTTTGCAGGATGGAACACTTTTCAGCAGTAGCTGAAAGAAGCATTTGCTTCTGGTGGTACAGTGTTTTGAGAAGTCTATGCAAGAGTGATTTGCTGTATTTTTTGTTTATTTTTTTTTAATAGGCAGTTTATATTCCCCGGCCATTGCAGTTCTGGTTGTGATTCACTGTGCTGTCCAGATGCCAAATTTATCTTGCAGAAGTGAAGCACTACTGACCTTGTGTTTGTAGTTCATAAAACTTTAGCTATCATTCGTTTATATATTTGGCATTTTATCGCAATTTTATGCAACGTGTGGGCAGAAATATATAAATTTTATATGAGATGACATTCATTAGTATATATACTTGAGAGTTTTAATAAAGCATGAGTGTTGTAATTCAGTATAATCTGTGCAGTCTGCATGGCCTGAAAACCTCAAGCAAAATTTTTCATCCCAAAGTAAACATGAGTGAAAAAAATAGGCATCAATATTTTTTTTCCCCATGGTATTTTAAAAATAATTAACAGTTGGATCTGGCTGTCCTCTAGCAAAGTTTAAGTTAAACTTCAATTACTTTAATAGATTGCAATTTTAAGAATATTTTTCTTTAAAATCAGACTTGCACATTTATAATACTTTCACATTTATGTATCACTAGACTTTCATATAGACTGGGTAATAATATTTTTTTAAAACGGGTTTTATATATGGATTCCCATATGTGTGTTTGGATTCTGAAGGTAATGTGTTCATTTCTACTGTCAAATGAAGTATCTTTTTGATTGTTAAAAAGTGATTTTTTTCATGTATTTAAAATGCAAGTATTTTCAACCCAGTACAATATTACATCATAAAATATTCATTATCTTAGACTACACTGATTATAAATTTTCAAGGCCCATTTCAGAAGAAGATGATACCTTTTTTTTTTTTCCCCAACAATCATAGTTGGTGATTCTGTATTAATTTATTAGAGAGTAACTCTATTTTAAATATAGGGATTACAGTGCAAAGTTTAAACCAAACCAGGGAGTTTGTGTTGTGCCTAAAATAAAGGACTAAGATGTAAAACAATGCCTTTACATTATTGAAGAAAGTCAGAGGCAGAGTATACTTGGTATGGTTTGGTAAAAAAGGACTAAACTGGAGTGCTGGGTTTTGTTCTGACTAAATTATTAACCCAATCCAGGAATTGTTTTCACTGAAATCTGAAAGTATGAACCCTTCTGGATGACTGGGCAAGTCACCCACTTTTCCTGTGCCTTTTATTTTTTACCAAAAATGGGAAAGTTTTAAGACAAGACACAGAACGTAGGAAGTCCCAAATGATTTTGGATGTCATTTCTTTTTTTTGTTGTCCAGCATTAAGGCTTTAATACTGTCAGGTATTCTAAAGAATACAGGAAAATGGGATCTTTATAGTCACAGTTGAAAAGTGTTGTTTATTAAAGGCATGTTTGTACTGGAGGTATTTTCTCCCTTCAGATTAGTGTTCATACACAGTCTTTTAGGTCTGTTAACCATTTTTCAGCCCTTAATGCTAACATTTAAATTCCTTCAGTTTGTATGTGTTTTCATAATGTTTGTAAGCAGGTGCTTGAAACAACTCTCATGACAACAGCAGCCTCTGATAAATAATAAAAAATACTCAATAGTAAAATGAGTTGATTGCTTATGTTTTAACAGTGGCTTTTTTCTCTTGCTTTAATTTTTCATCAGTATGAGGCTGAAAGACTTGTTCCCAAATGAATTAAAAATCCAGAAGCTTTCCATTTATTCAAAGAGTTGTGGATATAATCTATTAAAATCAAGATGTATTTGCTCGAATTCTAAAAGATTTACCTTTAACAAACAGTGTTAGGAGTCAAACAGTGAAAGTGATCGCCCCACCAGTTAAGGATTTGTCTCTCCTCCTCCCATAAGACTGTTTTTCATTTGGAGTTGCATCTGCGTAAATATCGGAACAAAAAAGCCTGTGTGAAGAAGAATATGGCCTTTACTGTAAAATGAGCTACCGCATTCCTTCAGCAATTCCAAATATTGCTGGATTCATAATTTTTACTTTTCCAAACAGTAAGTTTGGTTTTTTAGCAGGTTTAGTTTATGCCATTTGCAGCCAAGCAATTTCTCAGAACATGCTATGTGTTTAGTGGCTCCAGCAGTGAATTAGGGTTTGAGATCATGAAGATTAAGGAAATCTACTACACTTTATTGTAGTATTCTGAAATTACTTTAAAGTGAACCATTAGCAATGAGCTTAACAAAGGTCTAAAAATACTGGGCTAACACTATGCTAATAAATAGATTGTCGGCATCCTTATTTTAAAAGAATCTTGAAATAAAACTGCAGTTTGAAACACACTAATACAGACAAATACGAACAAATATGAACAGACAAAAGAGAACAGAGAAATATGGATAATGTACAAATTGCTGTTACAGCAGTTATTTTAAAAAAAAGCGAACATGGGTGATCTAAAGTAATTCAGTTTCATTTTAGTTCAGTTTTACACTCAATGCCAGCACTGGATGTTCTGCAAGATGACATTGCTTGCATTTGTGTCAGGTAGGATTGTCTCTGCTGTGGAGGGAACCAGTGTAGACCCGCTCTACAGCCACTGGATGTGACTTTTTGCAGGGACAGGATTTTTGCCCACTTGTTTCATTCTTCCCTTTTGGCTGACATCTATCTAAAGCCACATAGGCTGGCAAGACCTGTGTTACCCAGAGTGCAGCCCCCATGGGAGGTCTGGCCCATCCGGGGTTCTGTTTGCCCGAGCCCACCCTGCTCTCTCTGCCCGCCTTGGCCTCTCCAGGTCACATCTGCCATAAAAATCTTCTTTCCTTATAACTACAGAATGTTGAAACCTGTGAATTATTACAAATGTGTAGTAAAAGAGAGCTTAAATTAACAGAGCAAGCAGGAGTCTGAGATGTCTCCTGTGGCCACAGGTTCTATTGCTTTTGTGTGACTTCCTGAGAGTCCAGCTTTTTCACCAGCCCACCTATGGGTATAAAAGGACCTGACCAGCCTTCTCACATTTTGGGAATTCCCCTGTCATGCACAAGAGGTCCTATGCAGCAATTTGCTCATGATGAAGGTAAATGGCCTTTCCTTTCTGAAGAACAAATGGACTGTTTAAAACTTTGGCACTGTGAGGTGCTGCTGTTCAGTGCTTGGCATCCAGACCAACCTCTCTTTCCTGTATCACTGTGATACAGGATCACTGTGATTTTTTGTTGTTACTGCTTTTTTCCCCTCCTGGACATAGATATCTAAATTAGTTTGCCAGTTATCAGTCTCCAGCATGGTAATGGTGTGTTGTAAGATAATGATAGTTTACTTTCAACTTTTTATATAATATTTAATTAAGGATTCAAAGGGATCTTTTTCTTTGTGTTGATTCTTGCTTAGGGGTGGGGAAAAAGTCCCTCAGGAGAACTACTAAATAATTTCTTAGCAAGGCAGGCTTGTGAGGCTTTGTTTCCACCAGATTAGCTAAAATAGAGCCTGCCTGCTCACTGAAGTCACAAAGGCCCTGAACTGTTGAGTTCAGTGCAATAACTTGTGCTCAAAGTTAGGCAATTTTGCAATAATTTCTGCTGGTACAAGTTGACACTGGTAGGCACAGTAGTTTCTAGAGTCATCTAATTTTTCTGAATTCCTCTGACATAAACTCAGAATCTTGCAAAATGCTGAACTTCGTGTTTTACAGATATTTCTTGAGGTTTTCACAGTAGACTGCCATATCTGGTATCTGTTCTTGTATATCCAGGAAAAAAAGTGCTAATCTAGTTCACAACACAGGAATTTTAGTTGCTGAGCCAGATTTTCAGGTATCTTAACATAAATGTGTTTATTCCTGAGGTGATCTTACATTTTCGTGGTAGCACAAATTGCATGGGTAAGGTGAGAGTTTGTAGTAAACTAGTGATGTTAATATTACATCTAATGCTGATTTCTGAAGCTAGAAATGTGTGCTAAATATGTCCTGTTTGCTGTTTGGTGGTTAAACTTTTGCCTAGTGAATGTATCAGCCTTGATACATTCCACTGTTCCACTTAGCATGTGTTCAAAAGGCTGAGGATCTGTCCCCTGAAATGGAAGTCCCTGAAGTATGTGTCCAAGTTTTTATTACAAGGGGTGATGGAATGTGATCTACTGTTTGAGTGCATGAAAGTTGATTAAAGTGGTATCTTCATGGATCTGTTCTGAATGCTGCTTGTGAAAGGTGAAAGCACAGAAATGAAGCTCTTGTCTTTGTAGAGCTGGATGTCAAAGATTTGCATTTCTCAAAGCTTTCAAGTTATGTCAGACCTGATCTTGCAAACAGCCTTCCTCTTGAAGGGAGTGAGGGAGCTCATGTTGAAGCTTTTTTCCAGAGTTTGATGAATCTTTGATTAGTGCCTCACTGGTATTTATAATCATCATAAAGCTGTTATGAAATAGAAATTGTTAACTCAATTTTCTGAGGGAAAATCTGAAACAAAGCCACAGAGGTATCCTAAGACAGTGGGAAGCCTTGAAAAGAGGCTTCTTGATGCTTAGGCTGATGTGTTAACTGCTGGATCTTCCTTTCTGAAGCAAATGAGGTTTGAGTTGATTTTGTTCTCTGCTTTAGATATGGAAAAAAAAAAAATCCTAAATAGTTATGCTAAACATTTTTACAATGGAAAAAAATCCCTGTAGGAGACATTAATGACCTAACCTTTGTTTCATTATAGTCATGTCCTATGAGAAGTAAACAGGGTAATGTTCAACTAGTGCATTATTTAGAGATTTTTGGAGTACGTTCTGAAAGCTTCGTACAGAGCTGTGCCCACAGGATTTCCATTAAACACAATGGGAGCCGTATGGCTAAAATCCTGCAGAGCTGTTTGAAAATGGATCCCATGCTGAGCTGAAGACAAATGATTAAACAATGAGGACTTGAACTGGGAGGAGGGAGTGATGTTGTGTTTCTCCACTTAGGGCTGTAGTCGGACTGAAAATCCTTCTCTAAGCCTTTTTAAATGATCTGCTGTTGGAAGATCAGCTAATAGCTCTCCTTTTTTACAAAAGAAATACCAATACAGTACAAATGGTTAAACATTTGCACCTTAGAGATGTCTAGACATCCTTTCACTTCCCTTCTCTTTGCATTTAACTTTTTTGTTACACTTTTCTTTTTCTGTCTTCTTACTTCTTGCTTAAATTTTTCATGTCTTTTTTTTTTGTCCTCGATGTTCTCTTACATCTTTTATGCTATGTTGTCTTTATTTCTGATCCTCATGTCTTGTATTATTCTCTTCCTCTCAATTCTCTTCTTTCTCTCTTCAAATGGAAACAGGCAGTAATGGAAGCACATCCATGCAGAAAATATTTCTGTGCATTTCGGTGCAAATCCTACATACAGAAATATTGCCCTTCATTTATTCAATTCGTCTTCAGGATATCCAATTTAAAGAGAATTTAAGAAAGAAAATTTAAGAAAAAGAGAAGAGTTTCAGTAGTTTCAAATTTGGCATTTTGAAGCTGTGTACTCCTTTTGTTACATCATACAATGTATAGTGGCTGTGACAGAATTCTGAGTTTGGAGGGATGGTAGAGTTCTTTATGGCTCTTATCATAGAAGCATGAAACGGTCCCTGCCTTTTTCTATTTTTTTTTTTCTTTTTTTAATGCAGCTGTTACTTTTTTCCTCTTGCATTTCATTTACACCTTGATATTATTCCTTTTTCCTTCTTTTTCTTTTGCTTTTGACAGGCTTGCACACATACAGAAAGGGAGAACATGAAAAGTTATTAATACGAAATAGATGTCCTTGATTTTTTTTGTGACCAGTTCACAATTAGTTTCGTGCAGCTCTTGTTTGTTGGTATCAAAGCTGATGGTGCTGTTTATGACACTACTGCAGCACTCTTCTGTGTGTGCTGTCATGTATTTTTATTGCCTCATTATCAACTGCTTGGTTGTAGAAAAGCTGTCAATATACTTTTAGAGAGGCTACCACTACCTAATGACACAGGTAATTAAGCCCTTGGAGACTGTTATTGTGACCATATATTACTTGTTTAGACTGTTTTGCTCCACTGCTGTGATTTGGAAATCTAAAGCCACAAAGCTTTTGTTCTGACATCTCTGACATGACTTGCTCTTGTGGGTGTTTTCCAGCCACCTGGAAATTAGACTGCAAGAGGAATTATTTGTACATCTGAGGTTTCTTTAGTAGTAGATCTATATTGCTGCTTAATACATCTGTCCTGCAGAAGGATAAACTCCTTTGAGCTGGGCACCATTGGAATAGAACCTGTGTTGTTCCAGGCAGTGCTGCAGGAAAACCACCTGGAAGAAGGCGTTCCCTACGCTCAGGAGAAGATACTTGGCATTCAGTGTCCTGGCAGTCACTTTGGATCTACTTTGAGGCAAAACATGTTGGAAGCATTTTATTTATATATTTTTCATTCCATAACCTGGTAATTTGGAGACTGTAATGCGGAGGTTTTGTTGTGTAAGGTGGTCCCAGTCACACAGAAGGGACTTCAGCTGCTCCTGAAGACACTTGATCACAGCTGATCAGCCCAGAACTGCCTCATACCCTCTGTTTGGAACATACTTGAAGATCCAAAGGAAGCTCTCTGCTGAGGAGAAGAAAGGAAAGACAAATTTTAGATGTGCCTACAGATGCACATTATCCCTCTTGGAATGAAAATATCATATCATTATATGTAGCACAAATATCAAATATTCCTACACGTTTCATCCATCTTTGCTAATCTTATATTTAGAGGTTTTCCGGAAGTCACCGCTGACATGAAAATCTCCCTTTTTTACTTTCTATATTCTAGTTTTTTGAGCTGATATTTGGAAAGGCTGAAGTCCAAAAATTCAAAAGAATTTATATTAACACTGCTTGTTGTGTTTAAAAATACTTTTAAGTAAATCTCATGGTTGGGAACCAGAGATGGTTTTCTTGATGTTCTTTGTGAACATCAGAGGTGGCCCACTTGGGGTAATTTAAGTACAAAGTGGGAAGTTTCTTCGCATAGCTGGGTCTTGTGTAGTTACACATGCAGGAGTTTGGGCCTTTGCAGTTGGCTGTACAATGTCAGGAATGGGCTGGAACTGCCATGGAAATTTGATGTTTGATGTAAGATTTAGGTTATTGAACCAACCTGAGTATGCTTTCTTCAATTTTTTTTTTTTAATTTTTTTTTTTTTTAATTTAGGGTCCCATTGACTCCATTGGTAGGTAGTTTTTCATAGTCCTTAAATTCACAAATAGCATTGTGACATAACACAGATTTTTTTGCAGTGTGAGGGTGGTCTTGGTGCCACCTTGAAGCTTTGACTCAGAATTGAACAAGAGCGTTTTTAGTTTTGAGTGGTTGTACAATTCCATAAGCAATTTGAAACAATAGTGGTTGGTCTGTATCAGGGTCCTGATGTGCAAAATGAAGTATTGAGTATTTGTGGGAACTGGTAGATATAGCTGTCCATCCAGCTAAACATTTGCAAATAAGGAAAAAAAAAATGTTTAAAATGTAGGGGGGGAAAAAGCAAAAAGCAAACTCCCACCATTATTTGAAATTGGAAATATTTGCAGTCTATTTGTGTAGTTGCCTGTAATTTTTTCTGAAGCTTTTAGTTGTGGCTATTTCTAGTGCCTTCAGCATGAATATAGTTTGAACTTAAGAACATATGTTTAAGATGACACAATAATTAACTTTCTATGTGTGCCTGGTTCTATTCGCTTACAGTTAATGAAAATATCTCCAGTCCTAAGGTCCCAAATATATTACTGGGGAACTGTAGGAGGGACAGAGCTTCCAGCTGAAAAATCCTTTCAGTTGCTGGTGAGCAGTTTTTCTGCAAGGCTTAGTCTTGGATTGCATTTTGTTCCTCCATGCCTGTAACTCACAAAATCATATACAGGGCTGGTGATGGAAGACACCCATGCAGTCCATATGGCATTTGTCTATCTGTCAACACAGAAATAAACATTACCACTGATTTCTATTGCCGTTCAGCAGCTTTTTGCTGTAGATAGAAGTTTGATGAGTGAAATCCATATGACTGAGAGAGACAATGGAAACACTTCCAACATTTCCTGGCTCAGATGGTAGTTAGAGCAGTTTCAGAGAAATGTCAGGCCTGCCGTTCCGTGATAACAGAATTCAGACTTGTGTGGGAGCAGCGATGTGCCAACGCTGAGGTCTTTCGAAATCCTACCCTACTTAGCTGGTGCTCAGAGCACTCGTGTTATTTTAAGGGTGCCTTGAAAATTTCCACTGGGATCAATGGCCAGTGGTTCAACAAAGTAAAAGCTGTGCTGAGTCTTTCAGTTCTGTGTAATTTGGAGCGATGGTATGGCCTGGGGGACAGAGATCCTGGTTAGGTTTGGGGATGGATGCTCCTCTACCCATCTGACCGGAGCTTTATGCCTGTTCCACTCCAGCGTGGCAGAGCAGCCGTTGCCCTCATCATGCACAAGATACTTGTGATACTCCTCATGCTCAGAGAGCTGCCCTTTGGGCAACAGGTCAAATATGCTTCGAGTGTGTTTTGGAAAGAGGGTTTTGTAAGAATATGTGAAAAGAGCATGGCTTGTGCCGTTTGGATTTGCCACTAGCAAATGCCACAGGGCCTAGGGTGGTGATGGTGCTGCAGGAGAAGGATTTGCCTGGATATTTCTGGACTGATAAGCACATGATCAGCTGATGAACAGAAAGAATATATATAAATTATACATTATACATTTGTCTTTCTGCTGCTGTTATGAAGGATGTTATTACCTTATTTTCCAACTGAAATATTAAATGGGGATATTGAGCATTCTGCTTCACCCAGCTCACTGTTACAAGGCTTGTACCAGTGCTGTATCCTAAGCAGAACTGAAAACCCCTTGGGGTTTAAAGCCCCAGCGTTTCCCATCTGTCAGTTCTCTTTTTAAGTTTATCACATACACATTTGCACTTCTCTCTCTCTCTTTTTAATCCACTTCCAGTATCTAAATTCTTTGCAGAAGGTCGTGTCTGTCTCCTGGCCCCCACCCTTGAAGCCATGGGCTCACAGCTGGCTGCAGGGGCTCCTCGGGAGGGGCACAGGGGACACAGCCCTGGGAAGGAGGGGTCATCCTGGGGACCATCATGGCTCATGGCTCTCAGTGTGGCTGCAGGGCACTGCACAGTCTGGAGATGAGCCTGCAGATCAGAGGGAGAGCTGAGAAGAGCAGGCAGCCATGTCTGTTCCTAATGGGAATCCCTGGAGACAGAGGGGAGTGAGCAGCGTCTGCAGCTCAGACAGCCACGAACTTAATTGCTCCTGCAAGGATGCAGTGAACAGGAACTGCTGTTGATGAGCTCTTTTCTTCTTGTTACATCTTGTAATACCACTTTGATGTTTTCCCTGTTCCATTGCAAAGCTTTGAATGGAGTGCTGAGGGAAGTGAGATGCAGGTAATCCCAAACCTGTAGTTCAACAATACAAACAAGTAGGGAAACAGAGATTTATTTGGGATCTGAGAGAAGCTCTTTGGTTGGTTGGATTATGAGATTGGATTATGAGATTATGAGATTGGAGAAAGCTTGGGCAGAGGCATGGAATTCAGTCACAAGGCCAGACAGAATGCAGTCTCCAAAGAGACAACCAAAGTTCAGCTGGTAAAAGTACTGCTGGTTCACAGGTGAACAGGAGCTAAAAGAGCTGAGAAACCACAGGGGAACCTGTTCCTTTGTCTGTGATCAGGTGGTAGGAAGGGCTGAGACAGCTCAAGGAGCTAAAACCCAGACCACAGCTCCAGGAAATCTGTAACTAAAAAGAGAAGTCAGGAGACTTAAATAGGAGACAGGAAGCTTCACTGTCTCACAGATAAGAGCTGGAAAAAAAATACCCTCCTGAGAATTTTAACTACACTGAAGTAAGAACTTAAGCTGAAGAAAGCTCTGTTATTGATATTTTTTTTCTCTAAGACTAAAAAACCACCCTGCGCCTTGCATGACATGAGAAAGAAAAAGCTGAAATATAAATCTCAACTGCTGCAGTAGGATTCTATAGAAACCTTTGGATACATCTCTGTAAGACTTAAGTCAGAATCAAGCTGAGGGAGTTCTTGTGACATACATTTGGAATAACCACCGAGTAACGTCACATCAGCTTGAGGATGATGAGAAGGGAAGGTGATAGCACCTAGCAAAGGGTAGCTGCCAGCCTGTGGAGATCTGGAAGGAAGTAGGTCAAGGTGGGAAGAGTTGAAACTCTCATCTGCCTGTCCCTTGGAGGGAGAGCTGCAAAAAGGGCTGTGTGGGACATGGCTGAGCAGAGCGTGGGTTAGAGAGTATTTATTTATGGCAGAACTTTATTTATTTATGGGAGAGGCACAAAGTGGGTTTTCTGACCGTGACATTGCTGTGGGGATGACACAAAGGACCTGCCTGCCTGTGAAAGTGATGGTCCTGAGAGAACTGATACAGGAAATTTAGGAGCTTGATTGCCTCTGTTACTGATGCATCAATCTCAGCAGGGTCTGCCCAGCCTGGCCTGGTGGAAACTGTGCTCTGGCACTTGCAGGGAGTTGCACCAGCAGGGCCAGGCAGGAGAGGGAGGCAGAGGAGCTGTAAGAAACACATTGAGAAGTGTTAAAAGCAAGTCTCCAGCTAAAATACAGAGGAAGCTTCCTCCTGCAGCCTTGGACACCTGAGCAGCTGTGTGCTGTGGGCTGCTCCCCGGGCGGGGAATGTTGTTTCCTCCTTTCCATAGGTTACTCTCTCCCCCTTGCACAGAAAAACATTCGGAAAAAAAAGCTGAAATAAATAACTTGTCCAATGCAGTTGGATTAATTTCCTGGTATTCTCTCAATGGCATGTGAAAAATGGCATATTTTAAGTGTAGGAATGATGTAGGAGGAATAGCAGCAAGAACCTGTGGATCATAAATTCAAGTCCTCTGCTCTTGACCACAATGTGTAATTAACTGCATAAATTAATCAATTGTGGCTTAAAATTGTTTGTATTTCTCATCGTGTTACTCATCATGGTAGGCTGGTTCAGAATCTCACTTTTTCAATGATTAAAAACATCCTAATTCCAGCCTAAATGTATTTCTAACCACGAAATACAGCTTGTTTTGTCAATCATCTGCCTTAGGTTGCTGTAGTTTTTTACACTTTACTTTTTCTTGCTGATTCTCTTGTGTAAGTCATACCTGGCCACTTAACCTCTTGGTCTCTTAAGTTTAGCAAGTTGTTTAGTCTCTTCTTGTGGCACAGACTGTCATTTTAACGGCTTCAGAGCAATCCCTTTTGTGGAATCCTCTCTGGATGAGCCACTCCTGAGCACTTGTGATTGTAATTGTAAATATCTTCCAGATGGAATCTTGACAGCGCTTTCCACAGTGGCATTAATATTTTATGTTCCCTAAATTCTTATATTTCAAGAACAGATTCTGGTTTTTGAATGCCTCATTTCTTCTTCTGTTTTGTGCTTTGAGAAATTTATCTTTAGGTTAGGACTGGTGGAGATCTGTTCCCCTACACTAAACCAGCATTTTGCCAGGAAACTTAAGGAGCTTTTGTTTTAATTTATTTTTCCCCTAAAAAATCCCCGCTAGATTTATTAAAAATGGAAGTTGAAAGGAACACTTGAGTTTCAAGAAAATGACAATATCCATTCAAATTACATGTGTAACAGAAAATTTAATGGCTCTGTGTGAGATGCTTCAGATGAAGAGGCAGTAAATAAAATACAAGAGAAAAGCTAAAATAAATGTTCTTAAATAGTGCTTGAAGAATATGGACTCAGAAGTGATGAGCTTTAGAGACTGATTTTTCAAATTTTAACAGCTTGCTAATTACATAAGATACAGAGAATCCTTGGCAAACAGTCCAGCAAGAAGGCAGAATACATGTGTGGGGATAACAATCCTAAAATAATCTGGAAGTGCTGGATGTTGGATTGGGTCCAGATGAGATATTAGAATCAAAACCAAGAGCAGATAACCTTTTGTGGTTACCAGAAGGAGGAAAAATACAGGTCAGTGTGTAGAAAATAACCTTTCATAAAGCTCATAAACTTTCTGCTTCACTTCCAAAATTTTCATACCCTTTGGTGGCCTTGTTCAGAGAGCAAAACATGGAATCCCAAGCTAAATTTATAGAGGCTCCATTATTTTAGCATTCTTTAAATAGGGTTTGTAGTAAATTGCTCTGGCATTTGCTGTCACTGTGGAGAGATTTTTAGATCATAAGATAACAATCGGTTTTCAATTTAGGTGCCATTAATTCATGCATCAAAACCTCTCATTCATAAGAAACAAGTCTCGATTATCCTCCTGTGCCATATTTGGTCCTAAAAATGGACAGCTGGGATGTGAGTGAAGAAACAGCAGCTCACAAACTGAAGAGCACTGGTCATCAGAGCTTTGCAGTGAATTTGACTGTAGGCATAATTTACCTCCCTGATTGTCAGAACCTAGAATTCTCTTCTTTTTCCATATTTCCATATTTTCCAGATATTCCATGGTTACCCAAAACGTGTGAGATCCTCCCAGGGGTGGTTTGATGGTGATGTGACCACACAGTCTCTTATGTCTATGGTTCAACTTAGTAGCGGTCAGATCTTACAGACTTTCATAGCAGCTGCAAACAGCAAAACCACAGAAGTCTCAACTGTGTCTTTACCATGAGCTCTTGGTCATGTTGCAAAAATTACCCTATTGCTTGGAAATCTGGGTGCTGATGGAAGGTGTTTTTGATTGCCACAAGAAGATGTGTGGTTGCCTGTCCCTGTTCAACAAGACAGTCTAGTGGTCCAAAATAGATTATATCTGAGTTTGACTGAAAATTAAAGGACCTATTTAATTTAAGAATTCATAATTTTCCTGAGCTGGTTTACATGATTGTAGTAATATGCAACTAGACTTTATTTTCATTAATACTCTTAGGTCTAAATGGAAAAACTGTGATTTAGTGCTGGTTGAATCTATTCTTTCTCCCATTTTTGTTTGTTTATTAATTTGGAAGAATGTTGTGGAGGACTAGCACTGGAACTGCCTTTGCATAGATAAACACAATAATTAAGAATGCTATTACACCAATAATTTAAAAATGAAATGGTGGGCATGTTAAGAAATTAAATCTTTCAGTGAAGACTGCACAGGAACTTATGGTGTGAACCAAAATGATTTGCTCTTTCATGTAAAAGGCATCTGATTAAGGTCAGCCTTTGAGCAGAAATGGTTCCAATCTGCAACTGAAAAACTGCACCACTGTCTGCACTAGAGATTAGAGCTGGCTTGGGTTTGTGCACATTTGGTCAACAGATGGTCAAACTATTCTGTGGGCATTCTGGCAGTGTAGAAGTCTGCACATCAATGACAAAAAGACATCACAGGAATAAGTAGAATGTCAGTGTTCATCTGAGTAGAATGAACACCCAGTGTCAGCTTTTTGAAAAGTAGAGTAGTGGGCTGACTTCAAAGGAGAAAACCTGGAAGAACATCACATTGTTGCTAAATTAGCCAATACCATTCATTCTGATAAGACTGAAAGAACATAAAGACTATGAGGCTCCTATAAAATATAATGCTGTTGGACTTTGGCCAGAGCAGTTAGCTAATATTTTCTGTCTCGCTGGATTGTTACCTTAGAAATAAACAAATACAAAAAAGATATGCTGTGAATAATTCTTCTGCTCAATTTCATTTGGAAAGAATACTGCACAAAAGTCATGTTTCTCTAAACACAGTAGAAATAAACAACAGCAGGCAGTTCCTGGTCTGATATGCTCAGGAACATTGGCACATTCTTCAAGGTCACTGTTTTAATATACAGTGTATCTGGCAGTATGATTTAAGGTATTCCTTTCTCTCTCCTGCTTTTGCATCACCCTCATGTCTGTGCCGCAGCAGTTTTCTCTTCTCCAGCTCCTATTCCGTCTGGGCTGTTTTTCCAACTATCTCAAGGGACTGAGACTGCTTGAAAGGAAAAGAGTGGAAAATATAGAAGGGAGAGAGAAAAGCTGTTGCACTGTGCTGTACAGGAGTGAGAATCTCTGTAGGACATGGGGAGTCGGGAGAACTGTGAGGACCTTTTCCTGGAGTTGTCACTCACCATTTTTTGTTGTGAAACCCAGTGTCTTTGTTGTTGTGTCCATCCCTGCTCTTCTGGTTTTGATCCTTTTCCTCCTCTTACCCATAGCTGAAACCAGCCCTACTCCCAGGCCAGCTATTTGTGGTCAGCCTTGGTGACGTCTCCTTAACCCATGGGACTTAATTTCTGATCCACCTTGAATGGACCAGTGTTTCATAGGTGGCTTCCCTTTTTGCTATTGTGGGAAGGAGCAGAGCTCCTTATTCTGAGCAGGTTCCATTCAGCAGGGTTAGTGTTATCACCACACAGTTTAACATTCTGGGTAGATCAAAGATGACTTTTGATGGTGCCTGTTAACAGCTTCCAAAACGGAGGTGCAAACTTTCCTCTTGTAACTGATGGAGCTGAAGTTGATTGCATTGTCCTGAGATGGTGCCAGCCTGGAGCCTGCCCTTGCTTTTTACACCTGTTAGGAAGGGCAGAGAGGGGTCAATGTGTTCAGCAGCCATGCCTCTATAAAACAAGGCACTGGCACAGACTGCACCCATAACACAGCAAGAGAATGAACACCAGTGATGCCATGGACAGCCTGTCTGAGCTGCACAAACCTCACTGTTGGCTCAGAGCACAGCTGTGTGAGGGGTTTTTAATCTGACTGTTGCTAAATGGCAATAATCTTATCATGGTGCTGTTTACACTGTTAACAAGGTGATGTCTTTTGGTTTTAGTTTTTGTAATGGAGCTCCAGTAGGATTTAAACAATGCAGCTAATTACTGTGCATATTCAAAAGATAAAAGAGGTCCCTTAATGTGTTATTCATAACATGGAGTATGAGAACATTATAAGGCTAGGATTGTCTTTAAATATTAATTTCATGGTAGCCATGGATGCATTAGTCTCTTGTAAAGAACAGAAAACACTGAATACAACTCTTAAATTTTTTCCATACAGTTGACTTTTGTAAATATTTTTATTCTCTAGAATGGAGGAGACAGTGAGAAATCTGCTACAGAGCCAAGGATCCTCAGGCCAGCATGGAGAAGGAACTGTCAATATCATGAAGGTATATCAGGTATTAGTGACTTATTACCTGTTTTCTTGTGACAGAAAAGTTCTTTAAAACAAAAGTCCCACTACGGAGATAAATGTGTCTGGCATTGTTTCCTATATTTGTTTATTAATTATGAATACTTGTAAGTGGTAGTTGGTTCCACCTACATTTTCCCAGGTGTTCTCTCAGTGGAGTTTAAGGTTTTTCACTTTTATTGTCCTTATGTTATCTGTTGTCTTTGCTCCTCATAGTTCACAGAGGACAAAGAAACTGGTTTTGAAGCCTTTATTAAAGCACTTAATATTTTAAGTCATGTTTTCCAGCATCTCTAGTAAACACAGGTGTTTTTGACAATTTGACCCTCAGAATGTGATGGATAATTTTACCACTCATGTTCTTATTGAGTGTGGGGATCCCTATCAAGCTTCACATTTCATATCCCTGCTTGTGGCAGGTGCATTTTATCAGCCTCACTAGGGGTAGAGAGAGAGTGTCTCAGGACAGAATTCAGGAGAGAAAGATCTTAGCAGTTTTTCAAAGGGAACAAGATCTGTTTATAAGACAGAAGAGTTTGACATTTTCCTGACAGACTGTTGCATCCTGGAAACAGTGAACCTAAGGTGGTGGAAAACCTTAATTTAAGAGAGTGGAAACAGGAGTGAGATACATCTCAGTTATTTAAATATCAGGCACATGAATTCTTTTAAAATATCACTTAATGGAGTCAGTCCTGTGCTGTATCTTTTGAAACAGAATAAGCATTCTTATAAAATACTGAAATCATGTATTAAAGTCTATATATACCAGGTCGTGATCCATCAGATAAAACACTTTTCAAAAGTTTTAATTATATTAGTTCATTCTTACAGCTGATGGATAAAAAATACAGCAGTATAGCTAAACAAAAATGTATATTAAAGAGTATTTATCACTGTAATTAAATCTTCATTTTTAGCTTGGTTTGTAGAGAAAGGAATTATTTAGTTTAACCTTTAATAAAATCACATTTTCTTGTTAAAATGATAGCTTGTAAAATTTAATTTCAGGACAAATTAAATTTTTGTTGAAGATATAATAGAACATAATTCTTTAGAAACTGGTGACAAAGGCATCTCTATGCACTATCTTTTTGGGGTGCAAAATTGAAACTCAGTTCCCTTCTCTTATTTCAAGGTTTAAATCCATATTTCTTTCTCTATCCTGCCACCATATAGTGGTTGTTCTGAAGTGGGCTTGATGTCAGTCTCTCCTTAAGGTGAATTACTTGTCTGATCATAACAGACATCAGGGATGATTTTATTATCTGCTTTTCTCTGTGCTGTCTTACTGTGGAAACCCCAGTAAGGTGGTACCACAATTAGGTTTCAGATTCTTTGCATTGTCAAGAAGAAAAGCAAAAAAATACTGCAGTTTTGTTTCATAGAACTGAGGGTTTGGGCATTCTTTTTTTTTTTTTTTTTCTTTTAAGAACTAAACTGGAAAAAATTAGTTATGTGGTCTTTGAAATTTGAAATTTTTTCCTAGAGGAGAGATAAAGTATCATTCCAATTTCAGTGCTTGTATATTTCCATGTAGTTTTTTCACTCTCTTTTATTTGTTTCCTAATTTTTGGAAAAAGAGAGAATTTGTGTATGGTCTTGGCTTTTCTTCTCCTTCTGGGCCACACTGATCCAGACATTTGTTGTCTCCAGCCAGGCAGAAGAGTGGGCTCCATGGTGTGTTTTGTGTAATACTGCCTGGGTTTATCTTCTGACCAGTAAAAGAACAAGGCCATTCTGCCCAGTTATTGATGGGAGAACAGTTCTTCATTTTCCTTTGGCTCCAGCAGACAACTCCCTCCACTTAGCAAACCAACTCTTTGCGTTCCCTTTTTTCTGTTTGAGTTTGATGGGAGGTACTCTGGGCAAAATCCTCAAACTGGAGCTTTGCTTTCTTTCAGAGTGAAGTTGTTCTGTTCCAGGGCCTTAAAACACCCGTATACCCGGGTCTCTGGGATAATTTTAATGCATAGCAGCTTCCTTCCCTTCCTGTTGTTTTCTTGTTCCTGGGAACATTTTCACTCATGGTGTCACTCAGCTTGTTTTTTGGCCATTTTCATTTCTTGCATATTGCCAGTATGCAATCCCCTTTGCTTATGAATTTCCTCTCCTAATCCATGACTCAGAAGCAATGGGTTTTCCTCTCCTGAAGGAATAGCTAGGCTGCTGCATCACACAGCAGACTGTAGCTGGTAAAACAGCTCAGAAATACAGGACATTTGTGTTGTGTTGCGGTTTTTTTTCTGAGTGTCTTTTTGAGCCGTTCATCCTCAGATCCCTTTTGTTCAGTTCTGTGATAAATGTGAACAGTGGGTTTTTTCTGGGAATTTCGAGGAATGGTTGCATTCCCGTGCCCTGGGATGGCTCCCTGCCGTGTAGGTCAGAGATGGGTTCACTCAGTGTGTGCTTGTTACCCAGTCACACAGTAAAAGCTGGGCAGTGGCACGTGGGCAGTGACCACGTGTCACGGTCACTGCTCATATCTGAAAGGCTCCTCAAAACAGGAACTTGGCAAAGAATCTCTGCTCTGAAATGTTTACAATGCATTTTAACATTGAGAAACATAGTAATAAGCTTTCTATGAATCATTTATGTGTGACTGAAACCAGTTGTGTGGAAATCATGGACCATACCATTTAAATAGATGATGAATCTTAAATAAGTGCTGTGTCCAAATTCAGCAAGATACGTCAATATTGCAACAAAGACATTTCATTTGTATTCCTCCAAATGTACTCAGGCGTTTTTTTGATATATTTCTAAGCATAATTCACAAATAGGAATAGAAGCTAAATGTAAAACCCAGGTAATGTTCCTTAAAAACACCAAATGTAAAACCCAGGTAATGTTCCTTAAAAGCAGTGATGTATTCAGGTTTTTGGGAACATGATAGCCATATTATCAATCTTATTTTGTGAAGGAAGTATAAATGAAAATTTTTTATGTTATATTCATATGCATGCAGAAACCTTATTGAACGTATAACTACTAACATTGTTCTGAAAGCCATCCTCTACATTCAGTTACCTTATGGAAAGTATCCCGAACCTCACATTTTCTCTGATTAGTGTGATATGATCAAAACTGCACGATCAGTTGGTTCAGTAGAGTTAGGGATTTTAGTGCAGATTCACAGCTCTGTATTTCATAACAAATGGGGACAAATTAGGTGATTTCCAGTGTGACTTTTCAACATATGTTCCATATTCTCTGACACGGTGGTGACTTAGCTTTAGTGTGTGAAGTTTGTTGAAGCAAATATATAATAGTCATAAAAGATAGCTCTGCACAATAAATGCTTTTGATCTATTGAACATTGTCTATATATATATATATATTTAACAAATCTAATTATTGTTCTGGGAGATATGAAATTGAGTTCTTATTATAATAACAATATGCCTGGCTCCAGAATAAATGTTCTTGCTAATGAACTTTAAATGTTGCATAGGGATAATGTTGGAATAATAGCAATAAGAAGGTGGAGCCTAAAGCATGCAGTGCTATTGCAATATTTTGTTAGGTCTTGCCAGTATTTTTACTTGAAGCAAAATATTCTAACTCTTTCCAGAGAGCTAGATGCCCTGTGGGATTTTAATTCGCTGGACTTACGGATGAGTTATGTGATTTCTTTTGGGTAAATTAATTAAGAAGCAGGATTGTAAATAAAATTCTCCTTTGTTACCATTTTACATAATAATAAAGGGAAAAATTATAATGAATGCTTGCATAAATGTAGACAAGAACGCATGCTATTTGAATAGCCTTAACCATCATATTTTTTACTTTAAAGTTTATTTGACTAGAAGACTCTATTATGTATTAGCTTTATGGTGTTTCCAAGAGACATTGAGCACGTGAAAATAAGATCATGAAAGGCAAAACCAAGAGCTCATGTATTCCCCAGAAATAATTGTGTGCAGCTCTTAAACCCCAGACTTTAAAGTAAGTACCCCACAGATTTCCTTCTTGAATTTGCCTTTGAGCAAAGGTTATCAAAAAACATTCCTGTTTGATCACAATGCTGGATACTCTGAGTAGAGTTTTACCTGATTACAGATCACTCAAAGACTTTAAGGGGTTTTTAACTCATTTTGACTTTATGTCAGTGTACCATGATTGAAATGGATGAGGAAGAGAATTTGTTGTAAGTTCACCATTTATTATAGTTCTGAAATTGTCCACGTGAGCACTAAAGCTCAGGACAGACATGGTACAGTCACACTGGGGAGGCAAAAACATACACAAAAGACAACAGGCACATTTCAGGTGGCATTGTTGGCCACATCAACCCAATTTTTTGTCTGCATGCTTTTGTGTTACTCAAATGCAGAACAGTTGTTGTGGCTGTCACTTCTAATTTGCACAGCCATTGGTGTCAACAGCTCTTTCACGAGAAGAAAAACTGTAACTATTGGCAATACAATTTTATCTTAACACAAAATTATACAAGCTTATTGTTCAGGCCATTGATACCTAACATTTTATAGATGGCGCATGGCCATGAATTGAAAAAAAGGCACTAGTTGAATTCCCTAGCTAAAATCCGCGTAGGATTTTTAATGCTGACTTGTATTGCAGCAAAAGGAGATATATCCTTAAACATCTGCCTCTGGATTTGAAGTGCCCACGGGGGACTGTGTGAACCAAGCCTACTAAGCTACTAAGGAGTACATTACTGGGCAAATATTAGCAGATTTGTGTCTCACAGAGAAGGGCAGAGAAGAGCCATCCACACTCTTGGGAGCTCCACTGGAAATCCTGGGATGTCAAGGACACAAGCATTTGCTGTTGGACTGCTTTTCCATGCAGAGAAATCCAGAGCTAGTTCAGTAACAATTTAATGCCTTACGCTTTTTGTAGATTTCTGCCACTATGCAAAGATTTTGATAAATATTTAACAAAAATGAGGTTGGATTCTCTACCCCCACAAGAGGGTGGTGGTGCTTCTGAGACACTGTTCAAAATTTCAGTTTTGATGGAAAGCGTTTTCCCTTTTTGGTTGTTTGTGATACCGAAGCACAGCAATAGAGTTGTGTTTATGACAGCAAAGTCTCATAAGTGAAATGTGCCATTTGTGTGCCTGTTTGTCAGAAAACAAACTGTTCTTTCCTTCCCAGTATCATGGAGTCACAACATTTTTTGTTTTGGAAGGGACCTAAAAGATCATCTCATTCCAAGCCCCTGTCATGGGCAAGGACACTTCCACTATACCAGGTCGCTCCAAGGCCCGTCCAACCTGGCCTTGGCTGCATCTCAAAACAAAGAACTGGCAAATAAAAGAGAAAGCAAGCCAAGGATATCCTGTATTTATACAAGAGTTATCCGCATATTTGATTATATCCATTCACCCACAGTTTTTGCCTGACCCTGACCATCTTTCTTGCCATCAGGGCTTTGCTTTGAGAATGTAATGGCAGTTCTTGAAGTACGAAGTTTGCAGAAGGATTGATGAGGTCTCCAGATGTCAATCTACATTTTCCCAGTGTACAGGTGCCATTGTACCACCACTTCAATCCATCACACATCCTCTAGATAGCTACAGTACCAAGAGGCAAAGATTGACTGATTTGATGGTACTCTGTTGTATTATACTGACCATAATTCGAGTTTACATTTCCCTCTTCTATGTAGTGTTTTGCTGTATCTTTCTTCTGGTTCCAACTTGGGGAATGAATCCACGAAAGTCACTCAATGTCTGAACCCGATTGTTTCAATTTCCCTGAACGAATGAACTTCTGTATGGTCCAGTGGATTGCTCTCTCCCTACTTCCCCATCTCCATAGAAGATACTGTTCATTCTGCATTTTGACATAATTTCCTTGATATTTGCAAACCAGCAGAAAGCAACACTAGTTACTAAATTTTAAAAAGTTGAAAAAAAAAATCCAAAATTTTGCTTAGTTGAAAAAAAAATCTTAAGTTTCTCTTATTTTCTGAGGAGAAAAAAAAGGGAGGTTATGCTGAATTCACAATCATTCCGTCTTTGAAAATTATTTTAACACAAGAACTCAGCAGTACAGCAGTAAATTTATTTTGGAAAGAAAGTGCTCTTTTGATCAGGAAAAGTTAAGATGGTTAATCTGAATTACAATAATGTATTTGAAAAGTTGAAGTTTTGATCTAATCTGGAATGATTGTTCTTACCTTTTATTTTTGCATGAAGATGAATTCTGATCTTCTTTCAGGAGTTTTCTTGACAAGTCTGGGAGACATGAAACTGTTCCCTGGCACTTAAAAAAAAAAAAAAAAAAATTACCTGGTAATGGAATAATAAACTAGTTGTTTTTCTTCCTAATCCCACAGGTAACTTCTTAGGTCAACCTCTTGTGCTTATGGTGAGAACTAGTCAGTTAATACACTGATCTCATTCCAAAATACTATGGAAGGAAAATTGGTTTATTTCTAGCAACTTAAATCCACAGTAATTTTTTTTTTTTTTTTTTCTTAATTGCTGTTACATAAACTTTACTGAATTTGAATTTCAGAATAGTTTGGCTTATTTCTACTTCAGTCAAAGAAAGGTATTTTAATACTGTAGCTTTAGGCAAGTGTAGTTACTATAATACCTACAAACCACTTCACAAATGTTTAAATGCTACATGTAGGTTTCCTGGAAGGAAAGATTATTATTTTAAGTATGGTACTATAATGAACCAGTTCCTAAGAGGATTATCTGCATGAAAAATCAGACTGAATATTACTCTCCTATTGCCTCATTTAGGTATATGAAAAAGGAGCAGCTTCTTAGAACAGTTCTTTTTCTCCTGCTGGTAACTTTGCTAATCAGTGTAACTGCAGCTTTTCATTTTAGAAGGACCCAGGGGCGCAGTGAGCTCCTGGACATTGCCCTGCCACTGCTGTGCCCGAATCTGCCCTGGCAGAGTCACCTGCACAATGGTCAGTCTTTGATTCTGGCTCTGCCGGTGCCGGGGGTGGCAGTGCTGCTGGGAATGGGAATATCCATTCACTCAGGACAGGAGCTGGTGCTGGGCTGGGAGCCTGGGGAGCAGAAATTTCATCTCCTCGCCCAGCTCTGAGGAGTACGCTCCATCCTCAAGTGCACTCGGAAGGTTTTCTGCTCTTAACGCTCCTTTCCGATCTGAACTTTTTTCAAAAGAAATATCTGTTTTTGATGCATGGAACGGCCAATAAAAGCATCATTGGGAAATTTATTAATGCTCCTGCAGAGCTGTTCAGCAGGGATGATAGCTTGTACTGGTGAGGAGTGTTCTGAGAGGAGAAAAATGCGGAGTACATTTAGATTGATATGCGGGTGGAGGGAGGCACATATCAGAAACATAAAGTATGTGCTCGGTCCTCTTATCCATCACAAGTATTTAATCTAGGGAACGTTGCTGCTCGCTCTGCTTACTTTGTAAGTGAAATCCAGAGATGAAAAAGAAGACTCTAATATGTTTTTCTGACAAGGGTAATGTTAAATCATGAACAATTTGGGATATTTCTGTAAACTTTTGTGATATGTTGCATTCCTTTGTTTTCCTTCAATTTTGGTCAGCTTGTTCTGAACAAAAGCTGTTAGCTAAACAAAAGTATATTATTATTACACTTACTGATGTGCTGTCTAAAGCAAAGCTATATTTTAGTCTCTCCTTCCACTGGGAGAAAAGAAAGCTAGAGAAAACAGCTGAATACTTAGACAAAAGCAAGGAAGGTAAAACAGAAGTCACATTTGTAGCCTTATACTCAAAGATAATTTCAATTGCATATAATTTTAGTTGCATGTAATTTATGTTTTATTTATGTTTTTTAATTTTGTAACTTGTTTGCTCAGTTATGATTTATTTTGTGGTTTTTTTCAGGCCCGGGTTGTTGTGTTTAATTGGATTCCCATTAGGAAATAAAGAATTTTTTTTTTTTTAAGTTGCATATAGAAAAGACATAATCAGATCACAGAGATATCAGTGGTTACTCCTGTACTGAGAATTGTGCAGGACACTTACTTCACATTAGATTTTATATATGTCTTTTACACATCTAGATTTTTTTTAAAAAATGTTTGCTAAATGAAATAAATTATAAAGATTTTTGATCTATATCAGAGGATACTGTGCATTTTCAAAGGCTGTATTTAGGAAAAAGAGGTCATGCTAGGGGAGAAAGAGGAGCAAGGTGACACTGGAAAACAAATTTAAATTTGTTGGAATGTTAAGTCTATAGTGCTTGGAGCAATTTCTGCCTTTTTTCAGCTTGTGCAGTCAGACTGAGCTATTTGTGCATAGCTCGAGGCTGCTTTTCTTAATGAAAGTACAAATAAACCCTCATCTACAGTTTTTATCTTCATCAACAGTCTAGAAATTCTCATTTCATAGTGCTCACAGTGAATAGTGTTGAACACTAGGAGGTCTGCAATAGGAACAGCTCTGAAAAGACATCATCTAAGAGTGCATCAAGGCTCTAGAATGGTTTTGCAAGGAAAAGCCTCCACATTTTATAAATATACCGTTGCGGTTTGCAGCTGGCAACCAAGCCCCACACCTCACTGCAGCAAGATGTGGAGAAGAGAATCAGGAGGGTAAAAGTGGGACAGCTCATGGGCTTAAAAAAGAATAGTTTAGTAATTGAAATGTTGTAACAAAACAACAACAAATTGTAATGGAAAGGAAAATAACAAAGAGAAATAACCCCCAAGAGGACAAGTGATGCAAGTGAAAACAACTGCTCACTCCGCACTGCCTGATGTCCAGCCAGCCCCTGAGCAGTGGACCCCGGCCAGCCTTCCCCCTCTGTGGTGCTGAGCAGGATGCCATATGTTCTGGGACATCCCTTGGGTCACTTGGGGTCAGCTGTGTCCCCTCCCAGCCCCTTGTGCACCCCCAGCCCCTCGCTGATGGGGTGAGGAGCACAAAAGGCCTTGGGTCCGTGTCGGCACCGCTCAGCAGGAGTGAAATATCTTGATGTTCTCAATGCTGTTTGCAGCACAAATCCAAACCACATAGCAGCTACTGTGAGAAAAAATAACTCTACCCCAGCCAAAAGTGGTGCAAACATAAACAGTTCTGTTTATGGATCTGTAAATTGCAGTTTGGGTTTGGAGGGAAGAGTCTGCCTTGATTATAGAAAGAGTGTTAGAAATGTAGTGTAGTGTACTCAGATCACCACACTCAATCACTGAAATCTAAGATAACTGTTCAGTAATTATCATATTCAGAAGGTCCTGTGGAAGCTCTGGACACACCACAGAAAGCTCCAAGTGTTTTGAGATGCTGAGTTATCAGCATAGTTTGGGTTCCACATAGTCTTGGATGTGGAGTCTCGGATGCCTGTTACCACTGCCTCTCTGTAAGAACAATTAATAGGTACATTGTGAATATTTTTGATTTTTTTCTCCTCAGTTAAGTGGTTATGAGCAATCATAAGCACTGTATAATTATATATCCTACATATATTTTATTCTTGGTCGATTAATGTGTGATTAAACTGTGGTTTTGGAAAATTATAGGCATGATTCTCAGAAGAATTTGAATTTGTTACCATTGTAAAACCTTTGTCTCTAATAAATTTCAGAAGCTGAAGAATTAAAAGGAATTCAGAAAAGAAGATCCCACTCAGGCATCACAATCTGACGCACAAAATTGAAATAGAGAACTTTTGTATCCGAGGGATCCTTACTGCATTGCATCTGAAAAACTTCACTTCTCTGAAGGAATTGTGTTTATCACATGAAAATGATCTTTAGCTTCTACAAGCAAAGATGTCATCTCTAATTATTACTTATCACTTTCCATTCAAGCAATTAATGTAATCCAGCACTCATTGGAAAAATCAGCACCTCAAAGATGTTGATCTTTTTTAGTTCTTGTTTGGTTCAATCAGATTTTTGTCACGTACGTGTGAAAGACTGCTTGTTTATAATCAGTGCTCTAGATCCCAGATCCAGTTACATCAGGATTAGATTATGCTGTCTTGTATTATTATAGCCACTTGTCCAGTGCCTAATCATAGTTTTCACTGTAAAAAAATAAATTCTAGAATAATTTCTTTGCCTTTTTTTTTTCTTTGTGTCTTCTGATATTTACTCTACTTGGTTTGAAATTTTATAGCTGCAAATTGAAATATTTTAAAGATTTTCCTTTTAAAAATGTTTTCCTCTCCTTTTCCATGTGTGTATATGTGTAGTGTCATTCCTACAAAGCATCTTAGAAAGAAGAAAGGGCAGAGGACAGAGAACTGATGGTACTTTCCAATAAAACGTCTAAAGTAACATAATGTCTGAAATAATAGTTAAGAAATAGCTGGCTAAGTATCCCTTTAACACTTTTCTCTTCCTTGAAAAGGTGACAGTTCTTAGAGGAGAGGCATCCCAATGAGTAATTGTTAGGGTTAGCAGCCTTTTTGCCTTTCTTGGGATGAAGAAGGAGGTAATTTCTGAAATAGGCAGTCTGTTCTCTTATCTTTTGAAAGCTTCTCTATGATCTTTTCTATCACTATAGTTTCTCCCTGTTTATCAACAGTGAAAACACTTTCTTGTTCAATATTCTGAAAGGTAGGTGGAAGAGAGAAGAGAGAAGAGAGAAAATGGGCTTTGCATTCCACAAATTCCAGTAAATTATTTGCAATTTCAGGTGGATTTCCTGCTCTCTTGATTTATTGTTCTTACTTTATTTATTAGTGGAAAGAGGGAATATTATACTGCTCTTTCCTAGTTCAGCTAACTGAAATCCAGCTTTCTGATAAGTCTCAGTCAGGCCACTGCATCGTACAGCTTCATGGATCAATGTCTGTAGTGATTTATATCTTTCCATTGATCCTGGAGAGCTCGCCATTCCTGGGCTGCAGGGATTGTTTCCATCCCTTGTTTTCTATTGGCCACAGGGCCCACGGTGTTTCATCAAAGGGTTCATCATCAGTGGACTGCTTGTTTGATTTATGGAGCAAACTGGATACTTAGAAATAATGGTCAGGGCAGGACGTCATTTGTGGTTTGCAAAATACTGTTGGTTTCAGAAGAGCAGTGACAGGTTAAACCAGCCTGAGAAGTTTACACAATGTGGGACTCAGTTGTAAGTTTCTCATGAATTTCTGTGGGAATGGGTCTACAGTGAGCAGCATAATCCTAGTTTCAGTAAGATTTGAATTTTTAATATTTTTATTGTCTCTTTGTTGTCACAGAGCATTAAGAGAAGTAGATGGGCCTTTACTGCAGAATTCTCATCAGGCTGCTGTGTTTGCATCCTCTCGTGGTGCAGGCATGTCTCTTAAACTCATTGGTCTGGAGAGACCAAGAGCAGAGTTACTGCTCTTTTTTTCCTTTTTTTTTTTTTTTTTTTTCTTTTCTTTTTTTTTTAATAGCTGTTTTACTTCCGGAACACCATTTCCTTCTGTTACCTTCCCCCAGAAATTAAACTGCACTGATCAGCAGGCCAGCACTTACTCTGCCTTTGCTGGACTTTGGACCTGGGGGGGATTTTGTTACTCAGTTTGAACACAGGCTGCCTGCAACTGTGCAGTATGTGAGGCATGACCAGAGATTGCTCAGGAGTGGAAAAGATGCTCTTTATTTGAGATAACACAAGTGTAGGACTCCAGGGAAAAAAGGAGTAAACTGCTTTACTCCATTGGTTGCTGCCTTCAGCATGCTCACTCCAGAGCCTTCTGTAGGATTTGACCAACATCCCACAGGAGATGCACATTTCCTCTGGCAGATCTCTGCCCCTTCTTTCCTTCCCTTTGATATTAACAGATTTTGCACACTCAAGAGGTTTCTATCATACCAAAAGCCTTTGTCATCCTCCCTCTTCAGGGACTTGGCTTTTAGCATGAAAGAGCTTTACAAATACCTGTTTGCTTTCTGGAGTGTGGGTTTTCCACTCTACCCTCACTGGACATTGCCCAGGTGGAACTGGTGAATGTGATGGGGCAGTGCCCTCAGCACATGGCATGTCTAAGCACAGTTTCTAAGGTTACAAGACTTGTCCTCTGTTCTGCACCTTTTCTGCATCTGAAAGAGTGAAACTAATTTGGTTTTGCTCAGTAGTAAACTACTTTTGGAACTTCTGTGAGCTGTACTTCAGCACTCAGGCAGGGGTAACAGCAGGAAGTGTCATGAGGTATTTGAGTGCATGTCAGGCTAAAACAGGAGGTGTGTTCCTGATTATGCCACTAGTGTGCAAAGTTCATCTAATTTTGTAATGAGAAGATGAACAGGTTACTGTTTTATGTGGCTGGAATCTACTGTGTGAGAAGCTGCATTATTCCACTTTCTGTAATGAAATGTCATAACCTGTATTTTCTTCTGCCTCTCCTTTGAAATTATTGCCCTGAGTTTGTGCAGGAAAGGTGACCCTGTGCATGTTTATGTTTTCTTCTATTTTTAGCCACATCCAATTCATGTCACATTCCCTCCTAAAAATAATAGTTTGTATTTGAATTGCATCAGAGATATACCTTTGTCATTTCTTTCTCCTGAGTCCATTGAAGTGTTTTATCTCAATGCATTCCTTAGGGCAACTTGAAGACAAAAATGGTTTAATGGCTCTTTTACAGATACTTGATGCATAAGTGAGTAGCAGGCACGAAAAAACAAAGCCCAAGTACTATATTTATGGTTCCTTTGTGATCAGGGTAGCAGTAATGTTGGAAACCTGATGGAATATCTCTTTGACATCTATGGTTTGGGGCTCAGAACGAGATCTTTGCTTCATTGTTTGCGTAAGGGCGTTCAATAATTAAGCCCATATAATCTAAAACTAATTCCTGATTGAAGTTTTAACATAGTAATAGTCAATTTCTAAGGTAGTTAATATTTTAAAAAGACGTTGGTTGTGAATGTGATCCAGACTGCTGATTTTTAATTCAGTTACCTATATGGGGTTTAGTTAATATAACGCCTTGCTATTAACTCTCAAATAGTTGTATTTGCACAGTTATTCAAGCTGCATCAGTTCTTCATGAAAACGCACACTTCTATGCTTAGAGTACATGTGGTGTGGTAGTTGTGGGGAAAACATCTCAGTTATGGGGAAACTCAAAGATCACGAATGTCTGAGCTTTTGTACGTAACTATCAGAAAGGCACATGAAGAAAACTGGATGCTCATTCAAGGAATTCTCTAGGATTGTTCTGAAACACAGTATTTGATGTTGATTTACCTTACATTTTCCGTTCTCAGTCTGCTCATGAGTTGTCAGACGGCATCTGCTCACGCAATTAGAGAAGGTGGTTTGCAAGGTAGAGCCTGTCCCTCCTGTGTTGTGCTCTGATGATGTTTCACTCCCGACATCTGTGGAGTGCTCTTTGTTCCCCTTGTGCTTGCCTTGTCATTTTGGGCAATGTTTTACATTGCCTGCTTGTAGTCTCGGAGTTTTCTCTCTGTCTCACTCTCTCCGTGGACAGAGAGCTTGGACAGATAATTGTTGGAGTTAGCAGGATTCACTGTTCAGTCCTATAATTTCTACAGACCTCTGGTAAAACTCAGCAGCCACCACCCACTCAGCAGCTGCAGCTGCTAACAACTCAGGCTGACTGACTGGAGGTAGACTGGGGCACTTCTGAAAGTTTTGTTGTCAGTCTCCCTCTCTCCAGTTATATGCTAGAGCAGATCTTAAATCAGTATTCCGGTAGCAGCCTGATTCTCAGCCCATTATTTAATAATTCCAGTATTAGCTCTTGATGAGGAAGGGTGAAGTACATTAGGCATGAACATATGTTAGCTTTTCCTCAATAGACTGCTTTATCTCTCAGTGACAAAATGCTACCATTGAAAGCTGGTATGTTCAATGTTCATTGCAACTTTTAAAGAAGAAAATGGAAGTTATTAAAGACAGGATGAGTTCCACTTTTCAAAAATCTGAAGTAGATGTAGCAGTTAAGTTGTGCATACGCTTGCAGAATTGGCATAGCATGTGTCACAGGACCCCTCATGACTCGGCTTACTTGGTACTTTAATCATGTCACTAGCAGCTTCCTCTGTCTTTTTTTCATTCATGTACAAGAGAGAATTGGAGATATTTGCATAGTTAACTTCATTTGCACCTGTGAGTAATGACATTTAAAAAAAATCATTTCAGGAAAAGCTGTCAGAAGACAGTAGGAGATGTAAAGAAGGCATGGAAAAAATTCGCACGCTGGCAGATGAAGAATCAAGAAGTGAGAGCAGCAGCACTGAGGAGGAAAAGGAAAAAACTAAATTGCTCTTGGAGCGCTTGAAAGCTCTGGAGGTAAGAAGCACAACAGTTTCACACATAAAAGACCACCCTTCCCCCTGCCTCATCCATTTATTGGCACTGAATCACCCTGTAATATTAATCTAATCTTTCACAGTTCACCTGATTTCATGTTACGGGATATTTTTTTTTACAATTCATTTACCAAGGATGAACAAGAAGCTTAGAACCACTAAAAGGATCCCTCTCTAATGCTGAGCATCACATATCTTTAAAAGGAACTTAATACATTATTTTAATTCCTTGGAGACCATTTAATAAGAAAAATTGGTTTTACTCTTTTTTTTTCAATTATTAATATTGCAAGACTAATATAGGTGGTTTAACAACTGTCATAAAACTAGTTTTGCTCCAATGTAGTTTATTGCTCAATTTTTAATTGCTGGACTGCTTGCTTGGGAGAGTTCAGCCCTTTTTACTGCCAGGCTGTGGAAAATATATTTCCTTGTAGACCTCATGGAGAACTGCGCACTCTACGTTTTGAGTGCATTTCTGGAAAATTAGGATCTGCAAAATACTGCACCTTGTGGTAGCTTCTAACTGGAGGAAAAGTTTCATAGTTTTCTGAGGCAGCCATGGACAAGGTGCAGGTAAAACTTTAATCACAATATGCATGTACTTATTTTGTGCTCCTTGGTAGAAGTGTGGGCTTCAATGTCTATGAAAAAATAAGACTGCATATTTTAATCTAATTTTTAACGACTACCAAGTCGTATTTTTCACCTTTCTAGTATTTTCCTCCCTTCTCTTCTGTTCAAGCATCTATGTGGCATTATAGGTGTGGGCAAATGAATACCTTGGAAAGATTTCAGTGGCATTTTGCCTGGGTGAGGTGTTGGTAGACAATAGATTTATCACTGGCCCTATACATTTTTGCTTTAAGTGTGAAGTCCCTTTTACATGATAACTTTTGGGTTGAGTTGTACTCTGATAGATTAAAACTCTGGGGTTTTGTTCTTGAGGACTTTGTTAAAAGTAAAATATGAACAGTTACAATCAATTCTGTTTGGATCTAAATACAGAATCTGAAATATCAAAGGTGTAGGCAGTCTCTGCAATTTTACTTTAAAGGCTTAGACTGTTTGTAAAATAAATACCTGTAATATTAAATTACTCTAATTTTGCCGTGGCGAGAAAAAAGCCATGCTACTAAGTTTTTAAGAGAGTAAAACACTAAAGTTGAATATAGTCTTGCTTTATCTGTTGATGGAGAATGATTGTAGGTTCCTTGTGGTCTTTTATTTCTGAAAGGTGCATGATTTCTGTTTGCTTTGCCTCATTCTTAATCAGTCTGCATGACATTTGCAGTTCTTTATGTCCTCAGTTGGTAGGGAGGTGTTCAATAATGTCACAGCCTTCATCAGCTGTGGCAAAATGCCCAGATATAAAATGTAGCACTAAGGACAGGCAGGACATGGCTCAGGAGGGGCAGGGGAGATGTCTCCTCATTGGTGTTGGTGTTGTGCAGGTTCAAAACCACATATTAGAAAATGCCAATACTTCAAGGATTAATCTACTTAAGTAGTGCAAGGAGCTATCAAAGTAGAAAGATGAACTCCAGGGCCAACATTAATTGTGGTCCAACGTAATCAAAACAAAGTGTTGTTAACTGTGTGTTGTTTGACATTATGTATTTTTGCTGTAGTTTCCTCTTGAAGGATATGAATTGTAGTGTTAAAGACTGTATGGTTTATTAATTAAGGGACTTTTTTTAAAGTTACATGCAATTAGCTGTTCTAATTCTTTGCTATCTTCAGACTATTTTTTCTAAATATTTTATTAGTCTATGTAGAAAGGAACAAAAAATTACTGTTTGTTAGTTTTTTGTGCTGTGGTTGTCAGGATCTTTAATCTTACTTTACATGATTAGATGTTACTGAATAAATGGAATCAGAAAAGTTAATAAAGTGCTTACTAGAGCTGGCCCTCCATCTGTGCCCTCTAGAATCTGAACACTGCCTATAAACAGAAGCTGTTAAAAGTAATAGAGTGTGTGAGCAAATCCATTAATGCCTATTAATATAATTTCATTAATATCATCAGAGGTAAGAAAACTTTAGATACCTCTTCCTATTAGTTTGTTTGTTACTCAGCTGTAGCACGACATGCTGTTGTGTTGGGGCATTGTCGAATTATTTCATCCTCTTCCTCCTCAGCTGTGTTCACTGGCCTGTTGCTTGGGTGAGCTTCTCTTAAAGTCTCTACAAAGGCACATATGTTATAAGTTTACATTTATACGCATGTGTATATCTGTATTTGACAGTGCACATCTAAGGAAGAGCCTGCACAAGTGGTGTGAAGTTTTTATTCTATAAAAGGTTAAATCCAGCAGGTGTTTTTTGCTCTGGTTAATGCCTTCTCTTGGCGGCTCACATAAAAAGCTGGGTAAATCTGAGCTGATTTTCCAGTGAATGAAGTACCAAAGGAAAAAGGCTATCCACCAGCTCAGGGATAGATGGGTAGCTCCTCCAGATACATGTACAATATAATAGATTGTTTAGTTTCTTTTGTTTGGAATGTCTGTATGGGAAAACAATTCCTGTTCCATACAAAGAGCAAATTCTTTCTGCCTTTCCCGGACTACTGACGTTGTGGATGTGAGGTGTGTGGTGATTTTCTCCAGGAGTTTCTGTGAATAGGAAGAAACCTGTAGTCATCCTGGTCAGCTGGATCTGGAGCAGGAAATATAAGAATGAGAGAAGGGGCAAGGCTTCATTTTCATAGAAAACATTCTTTAAAAAGCTTCTGGATCATGGGAGTTGTATTTAAAATTTCTTTTTTTGCTGTCAATTGTATCGCCAAATAAATTTCAGTGGTACCTTTTATGTTTTATTAACTACTGTTTATCCTAGAAATTTTCTCACTGAACAATACAAATCACTATAATAAAGTATCTTTGTACTCAGCCCAAGTGAAAGCTATCATATACTTTGATAAAATATATCTACACATATTCTCCCATTGCTCCTTTTGCCTATAATTTTTTTTTACGTCCTTTATCATTTACAGCAAATTCTATTTCCACTCTGCTGACTGATAAATACTATACACTTCTAATCAAATGAAACAGATGACAAATAAAAAATGGTTCACACCATCTTGTGTCCCATTTTACATAGTTGAAATTAATTGTGATTTCCTGGATATCAAAATTTCTTTGTGCCTTCGGCATTTTTAGTTGGCTGCTCTTGAAATGCCATTTAATTTTCTTCAGTAGTTAGGATCAAATGTCTTCTAACTCTTACAAAGAAAAAAAACATTCTCTGATATCTTCACTGTGTATTTGGAGTGCTACAAAAAATGAAATATAAATGAAATATGGTGAATAACATATGAACTCTGTCGTGGAATTTCCCTTTTTAAACTCTGCTTTCATCACCAGAAGAATTGCTTTGTTTTTTTAAATTGTAGCCAGAAATATACAAAAAGAATAATTTATTCTGGACATGCATCAACCAACCCCCATACAGCAATTCCAGATTTTTTCACCATTTTCACAGTTAGGGTAAAACAATAATGTTACATTTCCAGAGTCATATACATGCAAGTTGGAGATTTTTCTCAAAGCCTTAATTTGCTCTCCTGGGTATGTTAGGTGTTTTAGGGATTTTCATTTGAAGATTGTCTACTATTTCTTTTTTCCAGCAAGAGCAATTTACACATTTACAGTCCACAGAGGGAAGCTTTAAGAATATTCTATATTAAACAAACAGTGTCTGTAAAGGCCTTAAGAGTGTCCCAAAGCTTTGTTATCCAATATGGAGCAGTGGGTTGTCTGCCCCAATTTAGCCTCAAATGACGGAAATACAAGCACCAAGCACCTGCATAATTGCAAACGATTTAAACTGATACACAGCATTAATGTCAGTCTTAATCTAAACATGTCTGTAAAAGCTATAGTTACTTTGATTTTAAAAATTTAATCAATGATAAATACTGTGTCAGCTTTGAAGGCTTATTAAGTCTGTCATTTGCACAGACATTTATGCAGGGAGGGTAATTCAGTACGAATTAACCGTGGCTGGCTCGATGAAATGTTGCGGCTCTTTTGGACGTCCTTCCTTGCAACTGCAGTCGTGCAACTTGCTTAACAGGTATTTGGTTTTTGCTGCTCATGAAGTGACTGTGACAGTGCACAGCTAACACCTTGGCAAAACCACGGTATTTGCACTCAAAATAAAATAAAATAAAAATAAACAAAGAGGAGGTTCTCCTGGTTTGCTCAGTGTCCGCTTCACCATCTGCATTGGGCAGGAGTTCTTTTGGCCTCAAAATATACTGATTGAGGGCTGCTCCCAACCTTGCCTTTTTCAGCAAACCACTGGGGTAGCATTAGATTGTAACCTTGAAGTTATTGAATGAAAAGCCTAATTCATGTGTGAAAATCTCATTGCTTGCGGGTGAGTGAGACTCAATGGAAGTTTCAGTGAACTAAGCTGCAGTAGAAGCAGTATCTGCTGGGGTAGAATCATGAAACCACTCTAATTTTAATTAAAGAATTTTGCCCTCTTACCCTTTGCGGTTCATCATAAAAAGGTGTGTTTTGTTTTAATAAATTGAGCTTTGGGAGAAAACTCACTTAGAATAATAAGCTAAATGTTCAAATATATTAGAGGAGTAATTTCCCTTACATCATCACCATTAAATGAACGAGGAATTATGTCGAGTATTTCCGATATTGTGTTTTTACTACTCTGCAGAGGAAGAAAGACATGATAGAAATGAACTGTGAACTATAAAAAAGAAATATGAGAAGGGTACATAATTGCTCTGGGTAGATTGAGAAGATAAAATTGAATGGGATGCCACTGTGTTTTTGGGGTTTTGGGGTTGTTTGTTTGTTTGTTTGTTTTTGTTTTGTTTTTTTCTTTATTTTCTCTTATTTATTTTTATTTGAATGATTTTTCATGTACTGCAATGTAAAATGGTAAGAAAACTAGTATTTTCTTTTCCATGGAAAGAAACACACCATATGCAGAGGCGAAGAGCATGAGTTTCTGAAAATATCTGTGAGGAAAGGCTCCTTGTTTATTGAAAGTCAGCTGATTCACTGGTGTATAGGAATGTGAATCACTTGACTCAGATGCACAGAAAAATTATGAAACTTTAAAATATTTTGTAGCAACAGTCTTGTTCCAGCCTATGTGTTTAATCTGATTTGGCCAGAAGCCTCTTACACTTGGCCATGCACGTAACTAGATTCATTATGCTGATTTGTCACCAAAGACCAACCTACTTAATTCTAATTATTGGATTATTTTACTTTTAAATCTTTTCAGTAGGAGACTTTTATAATTAGTTTTCTGAACTGTGCCTGAGAGCTCTTTTGTTTTTTATAGTGAGGGATCGGACAATGAGGCAGGGAAAGTCTTATTTCCAAACTTACACAGCGGCTGATATGAATCGGCGTGGAATCGCGTCACTGGTGTCAAAACCAGCCCAGTTTATTCCAGCTCTTTCTAGATAACAGCATTAGCAAACTGTTTCAGCTTTCCAATAACTGAGTAGATTTTAAATTAAAACCAAACAGGTACTATCAAGCTGAATAGTGACCTGTAACCTGTTGATGCTTGAGTTCATCTACTGTAGGTCCTCAGTGGCTCAGCTGGTCTTTGGGAAGCAAATCTCATGGCTGCTAGCTGTTTCTCCTTGCATTTGTGCCCTGGGGTGCTTTCCTCCTGCTGTCTGTCCTCTCCTGCTCCAGCTGAAGTCCTCAAAAGCATGTTCTTCCCAGATGTTTGTACTCCTCCTGCCCATTCACCTCTTCCACCATGGCTTTTCCAGCTGTCCCACGAGGGTGTGAAGCTCCATAGCTGGCACAGTTATCTGTTGGGATGTTACTGGAAATAATATCCTCATGTGGATGAGGACTAATAGAAACCTCTCCTGGGCAGACAGTTCAATTCAGTTAGAATGTGGTGAGTATTCAAAGAGAAGAGGATGTATTTCTTGTAGTCATGTAAAATATTTATCTTTCTATTTTTCTTTCTCCTTCTATTTTGTTGGGTTAGTTTTTTGGGTTTTTTCCCCTAAGCCAGTTGAAATTCATGGCAATTTCTCTTTTGGCAGAGAAGAATCAAGATGATCTAGTAGGGATATGAATTTACAACAGGATTGTTGAAAATAGCTCTGCCCAGTGGATGTAAGAAGAGCTGTTCAGGTTTACTCTGTCACTGCTGTAACCATTTCCTGCTGTTATTAGAGACAGACTTCTGATCCACTGCTCACCAAACAATTCCACCTCCTGAAATGGGAGAATGCCTTGATAAAAATAACTGTACATTAGGTCATGTTCTCCATGGTCCAGGAGGTATAGAGGAAACCATGCTTATCTGCATTTTTCTAATTATTCAGTTCAATGAGAGCTTAAAATATTTTCTAAAGTCGACTGTGGTGCCTCCTGGGAATTTTAATCTGAGTTACAAACAGTATTGTTTTCTTTTCTGATTGAGTCTAAGGGAAAATAAAAGAATATCAAATTGCATCTCCGATGACACACCATGGCAGTGGTTCAGAAGTTAAATGTTTCAGAACGCAACATGCAGAGCTTCTGAGGTTTTAGCACATGTTGAAAAGGAAAAAAGCTTCTAGATCATCTCTCTGTTTTGTACTCTGAGATACTCATAAAGCAGTAATATATTGAAATAAGCTAATTCAACTAAGTGCTCAACAGAGCATGCCTCAACTCTTACTCCTGTTCTGTTTTGTCTTAAAACAGCATTTAATTGTTTTAAGCGTGTCGTCGTGTCACCCCCAGTCAACTACTCGTGAATTTTACTGCGTATCAGAATTTTTCTCCTTTAGCCTGCTCATGCAGTAAACAGGTTTTTGTGAAAGTTACTTTCTACCTTCAGCGCTTGTCACACACATCAGTGTGTCCCAGTGAGGTACAAGGCACATAGGAAAGGAGTGAGTAACTTGTGCTGTTCCTAATTTCTTCCTTCACAAGGCAGAATAAAATGCTCTTTTCCGGGACAGTGAATCCAACGTCTTGCAGGTGGGAGAAAATGCAATATATGCATATGTTTTATATGCATTTTTTTAGATTCATAATAATGTTTTAGTCAGGGTGCTGTTTAGCCTATCCTTTAGTCCATCTACAGTGGTGATTTTTTTCCTAAGTTTTGGTGCATGCAGTTGTAGAATTACAGGTATACAACAGAATCCTCAAGACAATATACTGAGATCTGGAAATTTTATTGAAACAAATGAGAAAATAGATAAATATTTAATGTTCATATTGCCTCAGCCAAATGAAATTGCATATATTTTTTGTAAAAAAGCAAGTTATAAATTAATTTTTTCTAGGATTTTTCAAGTTCCAGTCCAATGGCTCTTTTCTTATGTCTGTGTACCACAGAGAAAGCTCTGTGGTACTTAGCTGGCTGACATAAGAACAGTCTTTATATAGTTCAGAGTATTGAATATGGCCACAAGAATAACGATTTGGTGCCAGAAGGTCTGAGGAATAGGTGTAGTCAGTGAAGAAAAGGTAAGTCACAGAAGTCAAGGAAAATCATCTCGGTTTTATTAAACCTGTCAGATTTCCTCTGTTGTAATGAATGTTAACTGTATTCTGCACACAGTCCTTGCTGCATTGCAGTGAAGGAATCTGCTCTTTCTGTCTGCCTTTTTATAACCTAATGATGGTTTTTCAGTGCCCTTCTTGCCAAGTGTGGAGCCTTCCTGCAGATAATCAGCAGTTAATGTAACTTCCCTTTTTTAGCTATTGGGTGTGTGGTGCAACTGAGAATCCACTCTCCCCATGGAATGGGATGAGATTTTCCAGCCCTGATCTAGGTGGTTGTGTTTATCCCCACATCCATCGCTGCGGAGAGTGAGACTCCGTATTTTTTTAAATAGTTTCTCTCAGCTGTGCACTCTGGGCTGGGCTCTCCACGAGCCTTTCCTGTGAGCCTGCTCATTACTCACACTGGCACTTGTTTCAGAGGAAAGCTTCTATGTGACAGAGATTTTTAGAATCACGCCCTATATTTTTAATTTACATACTAATGCATGCAATTTGGCTGACAGTAATGACAGTTCTACAGTTCATAAACTAAATAAATAGTTGCAGTTCCTTTCAAACTAACATTTTAAAAATGCCAGTATTCTGTGGACCTTCTTCACTGGCTGCATAAGAAATCCCAATTAATTTACCTCCGCTGTTAGAGATGAATCCCTTACAACTCTTTAGTTACAACGTAGTAAAATAATCTCTCTTTTAATTTCTATTTACTAACCTTGAAAATGATTAAACATTATTGACGTCTCATAGTGATGCACTTTTTCTTAATTTGGTAGTGATTTCTATTTTGTTCGTCTTGTAGAAATACAGCATTGAAGATTATAGGAAGGAATCTTGCCAGGTCTATTTAAACTCATACACTAGAATTAGGGGCACTGTGCTGAATTCTAGCCTGTCAGGGCTGGCTCCTATGTTGGGAAATGCTTAACTACACATGTGAAATGTGTATCATTAGCATACTTTTGAAATTCAATATTCACTGGCTTTATTATGCAGCTAATTTGATTGTCCGCAGCAGAAAATACCCAAACGATTATTTTTAAGTCTGCTTAATCTGTCACGGTGACAAGCACAGATTTTAAGATTATAAATACATAGAGAGAGAATATGTTATATAGAGAGGATAGATAAATCAGACGTGGAATAGTTTGGCACTGGTCCATTATGAGTGAAACTGATTTTTTGCTGATGGTTCTGTAGATACCTGATTAGCTTTTTTGACTATACATTGAAATTTAACCCAGTGATACACATGGATGCATTATAGCCTCATGTGCATGGGTGTGGATAGCTACATGCACATTTTAGTGTACACTTGCCTGTTTCAGAAGCTATTGAATGTCAAGGGGAGTTCTGTTTATTCATAAGGACAATACTTTTTTTTCTGTTTGCTTTTGGTTTTTTTTTATTATATGTTTTCAGATACTGCCCACCCCTTTCAGTTAAGTTGCCTTTCCCCTTATGGGGTCAGATCCTCTGGGGTTTTTTCCACCTTTTGAGCACCATTCCTCCACTTCCCACATGGGAAAAAAAACAGGTCTGTGCCCCTGCTGTGCCCTTCAGGGATGTGCAGCTCTCACCTTCCCACACAGACCAGGAGCTGCCACCTGATCTCCCTGACCTCTGGTTCCCCGTTCCCTGTGCAGGTGCAGATGAGGTTACCTTGCCTGGCAGGGCTCCCCAGCTCCATCGGGGTTCTGCAGGCACATAATGCCATCTAGAGGGCAGAGCTTCTTCCCTTCCCACAGGGATACCTGGCATCCCTGCTGGCCTTCCATCGCATGTGATGGCAGTGCTCCTTCATCTCTGTGATTCCTGGGTTTTCCTATTCCTCTTCTGGGCAGTGTGTACTCAGACAAGGCCAAGACTTGGAAATTATTTAGGAGAAGTGCTCAGTTGGTGATTACAGCTGTTTGCCTTTAATAAGCCTGCAGGTTTCTTTCGTGTCTTCAGTCAAATGGTGTGTTCCCCTGGAAAAACCCTTCTGATTTTAAGTGTTCTAGGTTTTAACATTTAAGTTCTTCAGGAAAAGGTTATTTTAAATAGAGGAAGCAACCTTTATTTTTCATTCGGTTTTTCCTTAAATTCTAAGAAGTACCCACACATTGGCTACTTTGAGACAAAATCCTCAGTAAAGTTATTGCAGCAACAGTTTCAGATCTGAGAAATGGCTGTGAGGGTTGTGCATTACGGGAGACTGCTGTGTGTTTAAACACAAGTTAAAATGTTTTCTTCTCTTGTGTCTGTCCTGCTGCAGGACTTGGTGAGCGTTTCTCTTAACACTGAATGGTAATTTGGAAATGAGTGGAGACTTCTCAGCAAAGAGGTCATGAGACTGAAACAGCTGAAGTTTCTCCTTAATTACCTCCAATAGCTCCTTGTTTTTTCTCTTTTGAACCTTATGGAGTTGGCTTTTTCAGACCTAACCATGTCAGAGAAAAGTCTGTTGCATCCTCCTTGATAATTTCCTTCAGTCCTATTTGATGTCATAATACTTCAGCTGCTGTTACCAATAATGACCATTATAATACTCTTTTTATGAAACAACAAGGAGTGTTCTTTCTGTAACTTAAGTCTGATCTGTATCTCATGAAAAGGGTTTTTGTTAGACATTGTAGTGTCTCCCCAGTGCCGTGCAGAGATTACTGTTACACACATGCATGCATAAATTTGATTCAATTGAGGTAGGAGGTGTGAAGCAGAGAAAAAGGCTCTGTTGCAAGCTTTATAAACAGCATAATCTTTTTATATAATGCCCTGGCATGCAAAGTTCATGTAGCAGAGGCAGTGGAGCTGCATGGAACAGCTTTCATTTGAGCCAATTAGCTCTTCTGGAGAACCAGAATATTGGCCCCAGTAGAACAATGCAGGAGCATCCTGAGCCAGCTTTAGCAGATCTTTGCAGATAGTGTTGATATAACTTCACTTTTAAGGAAACACTCTTCCTCTTGGCTCCTCTTGCTGTGGCACAATATAGGTTTTTTTCCATTCCAGTGATACTTTATCCAGTGATAAACGTTCTTTGTACTCTTATCCTCAAATATTTTGCCCTTTGCAGAGACCCCAGGGTAACTATTCAAAATTTTACCCATTTAGATGAGTAAAAATAGGTATTCTTAGTTCATTGTAAAAAAGAACTTTGCTAGTATTAGGCAAAACCTGTATTTTTCACAGAGACATTGAACAGAAATAAGAGATGAGAATTGCTTTTCTTTTTGAGCAAGTGATTTGCCTCACTGGTGACATCTGCCAGGCAGGAATATTTCCCAATCTGACAGAGCAGTAATGTGTTCAGTTCTAGGTATATGTGACATTGCATAGTATTTCACACATTGATTTATTTCTGTTCTTTTCTCTGCATTTTCCCTTCAGGCCAATTGATTAATCACTGATCCTGCTCTTGAACAGGAGCTTGGAGTAAGATAACAGCAACATTTCCTCATCTTTGATACTGATGTTATTATATTTGGCTATCAAATTTAGACACGTGAAGGTGGGTGCGGTTCCAGTGGCTGCACCTGAGCTGTGTTTAATTATGTGATGTGAATTTGGCTCATTCTGCAGATCGGGGCTGGGCTGCTGCTCCTGCTGCGCTTTTCACGCCTGAGCTTCTCACTGGGGCACCACTGAATCCCATCAACTTTGACCTAAAGTGTGTGCCATATGAGACTGTGATTTTCTGCCAGAGCTTGTTTTTTTAAGAACTTCTGTTTTGCCACATTCTCCCAAAGCTGTGGTCTAAGGCATTTCTTGGACCTCCTAGAACATAGCTTGCCAGCAAATGTAAGTATGAGAAACAAAATTTGAGACAGATTTTATAAGCTGAAGAGCAAGGTTTAGTTAATAATTGAGGAAGAGTTTAATATAACACAGTGGCACTTCATAATATATAATTACAATAGAATTTGCCTTTCATGTAGCTGGCTTGAATATATATATTTCTGTACAGGTTTTTATTTTCTGTTTTCATAATGTACAAAGCTACAAAAATATCGAAGTAGAAAAATTCCTCTGGCACATCTCTCTTGTGTACAGGAAAAAGTTTCCAATGGGCCTCTCTTTTATTTTGGTGTTGTGAGATACATTTTTGTGCAGGCAGTTGACTTCCTTAGGGCTTCCCTGTTAATGCTGGAAGATACCCTGTTACACTTGTGTGTCTGCCTTGGGAGCAGTGGAACAGGAGCAGATCCTCAGACTTGTGCTGTGCACATTTTGGGGAGTCACAGTTCCTATTCCTGTTTCCTGTGAGAGGAACCCAGTCCATTGGATCCAGGGCCACACCATGGTGTGAGCTGTAGCCTGGTCAGTGTGAGGATCAGAAGAATCGCTGGAGAGGACACTCACAGCTCATCCAAGCCCAAAAGCCAACGCGGATGGACCTGATGTCAGCCACCTCAGTAGGAGACATTTCCTGTAACTAGTTAGGATCACAATCAGATGCTGCCACATCAGAGAGTTGCCATGGGACCCTTATCCCATCTTCTCTAAGTGAGCACAGTCTACACAGGGTAGAAAAAACAAAAAAACCCCTCTAATCTGCTGAATCTTTTAAAAGACAGAGTTTGAGGCCTGGGCTGTTGTCCTTCTGGCCCAAATACAATTACTCTGCAAATTCACTCTAAAAGAGTAAAAATTAAATGAATCTGAACTTTCAATGTAACAAATGTCAGTGCAGAAGCCACGTGCTGCTGTGTGGAGCAAGGGGCATTGCCCAGTTCTTGCTGTGTGCCTGTAGGAACGAAAGAGAAAAACCTTCAAAGCTCTCAGGAGAAACAGGGTGATGTTTGCAAACAGAGTTTCATTTCAGCTAGCAAGAAATGAGCAGTAATTTTGTGATTCAGTTGTTAGGAGTTGGCTAGTGGCTACAAAACAATTGCTGCACGTTACGTGGCATTTGCTGCTCTCCATAACGCAGCACCAATACCTGTCCTGCTCCACTTGGCTTCACAGCTCCTTGGCTGGGAGGGACGGAAACGGCTGAAGCCATCAAGAGAAGTTCATTTTGAAACACCTGGGGAGGTTGACTTATGGGTGACTTCTGATGAAGAGAGTGGAATTGCGGGAAACATCGCCTTCAGGAATAACTCGGTGCTCCCATGTAGTTAAAACGGAAAAACTTGTTATAAATTTATGTTGCGAGCTGTGAAACGGGCGACATTAATGGCTTATTGTGGTGGAAAGCTTTTAACTTGAAGTCTTTAAAGGAACAGAGTAAAATGCTTCAGCACAGAGGAGGAAAAGAGTATATTTTATATTTTATTCTGTTTAAAAATACTTTATGGCAGTATCAATTACACCATCACATAATTTTTAAATCTATTGCATGGTTTAACGAAGAAAAGTCATTCTTTTTCTCAGAACTCAAATTAAAAAAAGCTCAAGGGACATTTTTTAAAGTGGAAAACCATTTGTATGCTTTATTTTTTCCATTTCAGAAAAATGCATACATGTTTCTTTGGAAAGGAAAAGAAAACAGTATTTTCCCCCTTGCATAGCAGAGAAATGGTATGAGTTTGCCATTACCCAACCAGTGAATGTGACAGTCGAGCGTATGCAATCAGAGTTTTCCAGGCTGTCAGTATAAATCATTTTATTTCATAATTACTTTTGTTTGAACTAAGTGAAGGAACTTAGGGTAAATAATTAGGAAAAAACATTTCTTGATAAATATTCAGCATCCCCTTTCTCTGAAGTCAGAGCAAAACATCTGTTGTTTTACCTTCCAGTGAGATCCAAAATAATTGGGTGTGGGATACATTTGTGTTGTAGGTTATGCATTAAATGAGGGGACAAAAAGCAGGAAGGCAGTTAAGTCTGAATATTTTGTTTCTATCATCAGCCCCCATGAGCAAACTCAATTCCTTAATTTCCTTGGGGGAGTGGAATGGGTGAGTGAGGAGGAGTTGGTGTTGGTGTTCCTTGAAGATGGTGCCAAATTGAGCTCCAAATTTTTACTGTTTACTATAATTTAATAGCAGCCCTTCAGTTCAGGTGCATTGAGCAGCCAGGAAGCACCAGTTACAGCATTAAAGCAATTTTTTTTGCACTGACCTGCGAAATTGTTTTTTTTTTTTCAGTTCAATGTTATTAGAAAAAAGTGTAGAAAAGCTACCTTAGAGGAGAAGAGCTGCTCTTGATAGACAGGATTTCTAGAAATTAAAAAGAAAACCAAAATCCTGTACATACTTTATGTAATCCTTGTCTTCCTCATACTTGACAGATTTCTACCTGTCAAGGCAGTTTGTCCCTTGGTCTTCCTTTTCCAAATCCACTTCCCAGTGCCAGGAATCACCAGTAGTATTTCCATATTTTCTCTGAATATCTCAGAGACGAGAGGGGGAAAATAAGAAACGTTTTCTGCTGGGATGAAGTGGCCCAAACATTAATTTTCATGCACAGATCTGAAATGCCCTATTCTTTTCAGCATCCCCATTAGACAAACCTTGAAGCTTTGTGTGCTACTCAGGTGTGGATAATGGAATTACAGCAAGTACAAAACTGTCACAGTGTCAGTGAGCTCATGGTCAAAATTGCCTAGCTTTGAAGGATAACTCATTTACAGTAAATTCTGACGTGGCCTCTCTTATTGCTTGGAAAAATGTGTTAAAATACATGATTTTTCCTAAAGATATGAAATTAAAAAAAAAAAAAAAAAAAAAAAAAAAGAGAGAGAGAACAACTACCTTTTAAAAACTTTTTTTTAAAGGTGGTTTCCATATGTATAATTTCAGGATTCAAAGGCAAAATTTAGCTGCTGGTTTCAATGTCACTTCTAAATTTGATAAAAATTTTTCCTTGCAAAGCAGAGTAAATATTTTCCTTGAAAATGACTGCACCATAAGTATTTTTATTGAGCTTCAGCACTGGGTTTACAGATAGTCAGTGGTTTTCAACTAATCTTTACTAATTTCAAATAATTACTATTTCAAAGAGTTAGAATAAAATGCCATTTTTTATTAATCAAGTCCTCACCATTTGCCTTCATCTGTCTGTGTTAATTGTAAGAATTTTAGTTTGGCTTACAGTTTCAGGATCTCAGACCCTTTTTCATAGAGCGGGGATTTTATTTCTTTGATTAAAAAAATAACTGCCTGTGAATATTACATGGTGAAGCACGGTGAGTCTGTCAGAGTGAAGTGCTCTCAGTTCTTAAGAAGAGCAGTTCCATAGGGGAACAAATCACTTAAAACAAGAAGGGGGAGAAGAAAAAGAATGGGATGGGAATCTTGGTGGGGCTTCTGTCTCTCCATCCTTGTACTTCTATGCTTTATCGAGTGTACACAAGTTATATAGACTGTGTCTTTAACCTTAGAAAACTTGTATGCTGGCTGTCTCTGCTTCTTCAGATCTCTTTTACTCCTCATGCTCAAAAAATGTTTTATATGGGATCATTTTGAAGAATTTTTTTTGGGAAAAAAAAAGAATCCTTCATAATTTTAAGCCATTTGTACAAAGGTGTATATTGACAGTGCTGTGCCAGTGGAAATGTTGAGAATCTGTTATTATCTTTGTAAACACTGGTAGAATTTGCTGTTTTCTACCATTTGCATGCAGGTAAATATGCAACTCTATTATTGATATATCTGGTAGTAGTAGCCTAGGTGATTATTTGTTTGAAGTTTAGCCTGTGCTTATAATGCAGTCTGTTTTGCCAGATCTATTCCTAACCTTCTTAAAATGTCAACTCCAAACGTTTCTGTGGTGTCAGAAGGGAAAATATTGAAGGTTTTAGAGGCTTGTCATTCTTAACTACTTTGAGTTAACCAAAAGAAAAAAAAAAAAAAAAAAAAAAGAAGACAAATATTGCCATTCTTGAACCAGTTGAAAATTTCCAGCCCCAAATTCTGAGGGAAAAAAAAAAAAAGGAAAAAAAAAAAAAAAAAAGATATTTCACAGAGGAATTCCCAGGAATATGAGGTTTCCTGTAGTCATTTTTAGAACATAGTCTCATCAGCAGTGTGTGAATTTCATTTGGTTCTTGTTTGTTGGATTCGGCTCCTGAAGTTTGTCCATTTATCTAATAAAAGTAGATTCGGAGGATTGAATTCTAGTTACACTCTTCTTTCCAGGGGGAAGCTTCTTCATTCAGGTTGAACACCCCTTGTTTCATCTTGTGTGAGCTGGGAAATGCTCAGCAGACAGGAAAGGCTTTCTGTGGTTGGGAGCCCCATCCAGGACTGTGGGTGGGAGTCTCTCCCTGCAAACTGCTAAAAATCTGCACATAAGTGGGCAAATTCTCTGTTCTGGTCTTTGACAGCATGAAATCAACACAAATTTTAAAACTGTTACATAATTCCTGCTGTAAATTCATGTTTAAATACATGAATCTGCTCATCAATAATTGGTGAGGCATCGTAAGAAGCTGCGCAGACCTTGGGCTGCTTTTTGTTCACAACATTTAAACCCAAGGGGTTTTTGTAAGGTTAAGTGGTTAGTTTCCTGATGTTGAATAAATATCTTCTGATTTCTAGCATTCATTAGAAGGTTGTTCTGCTCTCTTTGAGTCTCCAAACCCATGGATAGCACAGCTATAGCAGAGCATGTCCTGGGAGATAGACTGCTTTTGGGATTTCATATAGTTTTGTAATGGTAAAGAATTAAAAAAAACCCCAACATTATTGAAGTTGTGAATTGCAAGAATGATTCCCGCCAGTGCTGCCCAATAAGGTTTAATGTGGCCTTTTTATAGACAGAATTATAATTGACTCTTGCATGGTTCTGTGTTTCATTATTTAGCATCACATATGTATTACTTCCATGCCATGTTTTAAGTGAATGGGAATTAAACACTGGCTGAGTATTTCAGATAAAATATGTCAAATGTGTTAAGTGGGGTTAAATACAACAGGCTATTAAAAAATAAAACAGAAAATTATGCTACTGAGAAGGCTAAGTGTTTTGAAGCAAGGGTGAGAAGCTTGGCTGTCATCATATCACTGATTTTTTCTTTTGGGTGTTTTGTATTTTTCCTCCCATCTCCATGACCCAGAAGAAATAGTTAAGACTAGGACATTTAAATAAATTTTTTTAAAAAATATTTTAAGTATTATCCCACTAAATTCACTGATTATTTCATCAGTAGGTAGCACTCCCCAGTCTCAGTGTCCTGGGGATGTAGGGCCAGGGAGCAGAGCTGTTCAGCAGGGAGATGCTCCCTGGTTGCCTGTTGTGGGAAAAGTGTAAAGGACAAGGTGGAAACATCCAAATGTTGACAGGTGGCCTTGAGGTGCAGTTCCCATTTTACTCCTAGCAAAGAGCTTTCTTTACTAATGTAAAAGGCACTGGAAAGTGGCCAGTGGAAATGCTGTTATAGTGCTAGAATTAAATTAAGGCTTTGGTTGCTACAATTATATTGATTTAAAAGCACAAATGTAATTTTCAGCTCTTCTGTCCAGCATAAGTATGATGTTTAACTTTTCTCTGACAATTTTTTGGATTAATCTTTCAAAGGACAAATTTTCTGCATAGCAGGGACAGAAGCATTCGGAAAGCTCCCTGTGAGCAAAGACACAGACATGGTAAAAGTGGTAAACTCTTCCTTGAACAGCAGCTTACCAAAAATGCTCCAAGCACCTAAGGAAAAGATGCAACAGCATCACTTCTTACTTTGCCAACAACAGGGTTTGACCTCTCATGTGCTGTAGGAAGCTGTGACCACAGAAGTTTACAAAATCAGAGGCTGAAAGCAGGAAAAAATTGCTGAGTACATTTGAAGTGCTTGGACAGCTCATAATACACTGCAGTGGGCATGACAAATGAATGTCTGTGTAAATCAATAAAGCTTTCTGTAAATGGAGAGAGGGTTTAGTATGAATAACAAAGGAGTGCCCATGGTAACTGTGGGGTAGCATTCTGGCAGGGATTTTAAAGTTCACTGTCATAACTTTGTTCCTCTTGACCTTTATTGATGATACCTTCAGAGCACGCTGAGCTGCTAACTAGCCATACAACCTTTAGACCTTCATCTCCTGCCCATGACTAGATGATCTTTAAAGGTCCTTTCTGATCCAAACCACCCCATGATTCTATGATCTCCTCTTCCCTTCATGCAAAATGCATGTCTCCCCCTGCTTTCTTCTTTCTACCCCCTCCCATCCTTTTGTTTTGTCTCAGCTCTGAGATAAAGGTTGAGTAAGGAAAACTATCTTGAACATAATTCTCTTTTAGTCTTGCTTCTCTTTTATTCGTGCATTCTAGTAGAAGATTCAGTGTTTTAATTAATTTCATTGTCATTATAAAAGGACAGAGAGCTGTCTATTGAAGCATCAGATGTGTAGATTTTATTAACTTTGAAACAGTGCAAACAGCTGCCCCACAGGAGAAAATATCTATGGGAGAGAGAGAAAGCTATTAACTGACTCAAAGAATTTTTATCATTACCAGGGCTATGTTTTCATTCTGAGGAAAGAATCAAAATCAGTTGGCAAAGTGTCTCATAATGGCTTTATGTTAGCAGTGGTATCAATTCAAGGCAGCCTGTTTGTTAAAGTAGTCTGAAGTTTTACTTTTACCTCCATCTCCCAATTCAGAACCACGTTGTCTCTAATTCAGGAAGTTGGAGGCTGCTTAGCATTACCCAAGTCATCTTTACATTTTCCAGTGTTGGGAGAGACTCCAGTGCAAAATAATTTCTCCCAAATCAGAATTGGGAGGGATGTCTATTTTGACATTTTAGGATCCTTGAATCTGTAGTGATCCAAAAGCAGCAGGTACTGATGTTTCTTTTAATTTGTGCCACAGTTACTTTTGGCTGACTGAATGCTGCTGTGCTTTGTGAGCTGCACCCCCGAGAAATGATGTGCTGGGGGCAGGCACTGCGAGTTCTGTGTGTGCTGGGCTGCATCACTTTCAGTGTTAGCCAGGCTGAGGGACACAGAATGATTGTTCATTTCCGTGTGTGACATAAAATATACTCAAATTCCTAGAGGACAGCTATGCCTGAAACTAGGAACCACTTTAGAAATCAGTGGCTGTGTCAGAAAGTGCCGTTCTCAGGGCTCTCAGTTGCTTGTGCTCAGCAAGCTCAGTGTTCCCTGCATAGTCCCCTGCTGGGTCATGGGTGGGATTAGTGGCTGCACTGGGCTCAGAACTCTCACTGCCCCTGGGTGCCTGCAAGTGTGCAAAAGCTTCCAAGCTGTGAGAAGACAGGGGGGCTTCTTCCTGCAGCTTAGCCTAAGTGTGGCCTGAAAATAAAAAGGGAAATTTAATAGCAGTTTCCTTCAAGGAGAAGTGCTGTGCTTAACTGGCAAACGATGCCCAGAATATACGAGAGGAAGGCAGACCCTTTGGGGCAAAAATTGAGCAGCCTTTCAATAACATCCAAACCCAGTGATTTCTGTTAAATAAATGAAGGTTTGGATTAGGAGGCAGGGTTTTGAGACTGTAAGTGCTATTACAAATTTTCCAAATGAATACTTTCGGGGGAATGAGCATTATTATCAAGTATTTGGTTGCACTGTAGAGTGATTTAATGTCTCAAGTACTGGTTTTCCCATGTTGTGGGAACTGGCACAGATTGTAAAGCAAAGTCAGTCAAGTGTTCCCTTCTACTCTAGTCCTCATTACAAAAATGCCAAGTAAATAGGCATGATTTGCTTGGCAATCAAGAAGCACAAAAGTCAAGCTAACAGTGACTGCATTACATCCTTGCACTACAATTTTAGAACCAATGGTGTGAGAATCGGTTTTATTATACAGATGTTTCCACTGTGGATTGATAAGAGCTTAAATGTAGCCTTTATTTATACTGCTGTCAGGTTTAGATTTCCTAATTTTGGTAGCCTGTTTGGAATGCAATAGCTTGCTGAAATCAGAGGTGCAGTGAACAGATGCTGGAAGATTTAGCATTCCATTTTGCAGCATTCCAAAACATGGAGTAAGAGAAGCACGGGAACTTACTGTGTATTTTGTATAGTACAAGTGTGTGCTGTAGTTCTTCTGCACATTTCTCTGTGTGCAGGCAGTCTGCCCAAACTGTTTTAGGATAAAATTATACCATGTATTTTTCTGTTAATGAAAATGAAAATTAAAACCAGGATCCATCAGTATATCACTATGTGTAAGTCTGTGCAGACGAATCCTTTAGTGATTGCTTCAAAACAGTAGGAATTTCTTCGGGATGACATTTTAGGGGGATATTCATAGAGAAAACATCCAAAAATCTTTAACTCAGGAATATCTTATGTAACCAACATCTCTTTATTTTATCAATGAATCTCAAGAGTATGTCTGTACAGGCAAACTCTGGTCTCTTCAATCTGGAGGACTGTTTACTCTCCAGCTCCTGATTTCTTACCGCTACTTTTGCTTTTGCAGCTTCTTCTTCTCCTTTGCCACTTTTGCATTTGCTGCTTTTTGCTGCCTCATCTCGCAGTGCTCTCTGCAGGATCACCCATAGACTTTTTATAGCCATATGTTGAACCCATTCATAGGTGACATTGTGAAAATATGATGCAGAGCATTTTACCACCTTTGCTGGCTTTAATTGTACCCTGGAGATAAAGCACAGATTCTGTACACTTGCTTATTTAGACTTTTAAATAAGTAAACTCTATATGCCCTTGTTTCTTACCACACTTTGACTCTTCAATCTCTTTCAAGATGCTGGATAATAGTGTACATTTACTTTTGCTTCCTAGCCATACTTCTGTGATTCAGCTGAATTTGAAATTTTTTATTAATGAATCAATTTAATAGACTTTGGCATTCTTATTTTGTTGATTCATTGACTTTTTTTTAACAGCGAAGAGGAAACTGTACATCTTTCAGAGTCTTTCCATACAGCACACTACATTAATTTTCCTCTAAAACTACAAATGTTAACTATATTTATCACTGTTGTTTTGTGTAACCACAATTCCTTTGAAACAGCACTTGTTTAAGTTTTGTAGGTTGACAGTAGGTTAAAGTAATGCAAGTACTGTAAATTGCATAATAGTTGTAATTATGGGGATGTATTGATTTTGGTGTTATGGTTACGTGATAGGAAGTTATGCATGGGAGGCAGAGATTTCTAGAGTCAGTTTTAACTCACAGATTTTTATATGTGTTGTTTTAGTTTCTGAGTCTTTAAGAGAAGACTAGTTGAAACTTGCTCTGATGAAACTGCATCACACTTCAGAGATTTTCCTTTTCTTGTACTGTAAGAATTCCTAAAGTCAATATAGATATATAGAGAAAAATACTTTAATTTACTCTGATTTACTTAGCAGATTATGCTGTTTTTAAGTTTTCACTATATAAAAATTTGAGCGTAATGAAAACTAAAGACAGATGAAAGGCTGTATTGCGCAGGAAATTTTATCATATTTAAAATTACCTAAGTGTGGAAAAAAAAAGTCTGACTTCAAGACTACATTTAGATGTTGCAAAATACCCCTCACTCTTGAAATAATTGGATTTTTTTTTGGTCAGTAAAGACTATTAAATTTATCAGGGTCAGTTAAAGGGCGTATTAATTCACCAATTAGCTGTAGAGTGACCTGTGCATGTGGGGCTCCCCACTGGAGAAACCAGGCTTGAGAGGAGCTGCCACAGCTAAAAGTTTACATAATGTTGGCTTTTGTTTCCCTGTGATAGTGGCTGCCTCTGTTTGTGTCCAAGTGGTTCTCAGGTAGCAAGTTCCCTCTGAACAGGAAAGGGAAGAAGATATGTCAATATCTTTTATGGTGTTTCATTGCCAACTCTATTGCACCTGACAAGGTGAGATGGTGGACATACATGGAGTATCTGCTATGATATTGTTCTAAATTGTAATGCAGGGTGTGAATAAGCTCATAGATGAATGTCACTTCTGGTTTTACTCAAAAGCACCAAGCTGCAGCAAAATAGATGGTATGGTGCATTTTATTCTGGATCTTGAAGAGGTACAGTAGGTAAGCCCCCTGAGGATTCCTATGAATTGTCATATGGTGAAAAATCTCCTTTGCTAAATTTACCTATTTACTTATTTGTTCCATTTTACTGTAGGCAGAGAATTCAGCACTGGCTCTGGAAAATGAAAATCAGAGAGAGCAGTATGAAAGATGTCTCGATGAGGTAAGGTAGATAAAAAGGTTGTTCTTACCTGCTACTATAATTAAATTAATACAAATTAATCTCTCCCTCTCTTAGAAGGTTGACATTGTTCTGCAATTTTTGTATTACTTCATTCTAATTAATTCCAAGAGCATGTGTCTGGCAGTCAAAGGTGTTGTTCTCCACGACCTCTGCCGTAAATCCTGTTTTGACCACAGCTCTTCACTGAGAAGTTGCTATCCCTGTGACCATTGAACTGGTTTGCTTTCATTAGGCAGAGGAGATTAGAATTTGCCTATTAGGTGCTGTGCACTCCTTTTCTGTAAAGTGGAACACATGTGGCAGTGGCTTCTCCATTCAAGAATCCTTCAGCTTTCCCGTGTAAAACCTTCCATAACCCTGGAGTTGAGTCTCTCAGCTCCCCGTTAGGGTTACATACACAGCTTTTAATGCTGTTTTTTCTAGCTCTTGCCTAGATCAGAGCTTCCAGTTACAGCTAGAATATAATTCACCCCTCACATGCTGTCTGAGCACTCCAGCAATGCCTACATTGCAGAAGTGTTTAATATCTCCTGTCACATGGAGCTTTCCCCAAACACGTGCTGATGCTCACTTCTTCCTCCTGACAAGGCTCTTCAGCATGCCTCAGAGTGGTTTCAAAGCTCTTAGTGGCTCAAAGTGTTGCTTGCTAGAAATCATTTACCCATTCCATGATAAGGATGTGTCGTGGCATAAGTAATTAGCTGACATGCAAACAAAACAAGAAGACCCTCAGCTGTACCTTGGAGAAGAGAGTAAGTGAGCAAGCAAACCACCCAGGGCAGATGGCAATTCCAGTCTTCACACCAGCTTTTTAAATTTTTAATCGGTATTTGCTGGAGTGTTGGAAGCATGAGCAATACAGCTCTGGTACAAGATACCTCCTGTTTAGTGCATATTTTCATCAGCAAATCCTCTCTTTTGCCACTATGGCATATTTTTGTCAGGGAATTTGCAGATACACCTTCCCACTGGTCGTGCCCTGCCTGTTCTGTGGCTCTGGGGTAGGAGCAGAGCCTTTGCCTGCAGTGCCTGACTCACTCTTTCAGTGCACACTCGAACCATGCGTGGATACCTTGGTGATAAGGATGAAATTACCATATAATTGCTAACTTCTGTTTGAATTACAGAGCCTGACTTAAAATTATTTTCTGATTGTCTAGGACAAAATCTGCTTACATAATTAGTTTTGGAAATGAGTGAAGCACCGTAGCTGTCCATTTCAGCAAAACACTCCATTGCAGATTATAAGGACAGAAAACATGTTTTTATTCTGTTTGCAATAGCATGACGGATTTCTGAGACAAGATTGTTTTTCACACACTGTTTTAGTTTAAAGATCATATAATTAAATCAAACTATGCTCTGAACTTTATTATCTTCAATTATCTTTATTATGTTGTCTGTTTTCAGTTCTTCTGTATTATCACAGCTGTATCCATCTTCTTTCACTGCGTCAACTTTTTCAGGAGAAAGTGCTTCTCATCACCTCCGGGTTTGCGCTTCTCTGTTTTATTTTTTTTTTAATCTCATTCTTTTTTTGTGTGTTTCACAATGCTTTGGCAGAGGTACTGTAACAGCATTGTTTCAGCTGGCACAAGCTTGGACTTAATGCCTTCTGTTCACTTGGGTGAAGAAGTTTTTTGCCAGGGACTGAAGCAAGAAAACCATATTTAATAGCTGCAGGTTCTTCAGGAGTCCTGGGTCAGCATTCACCTGAGCACATTCCTTTGGTGGAACTGCACAAGAAATCACACGTTCTCACCCTCTTTCTTTATAGTAGCAATAAAGAGAATAGGAGATGAGACAGAAGTTTAGTTAATAACCAAAAAGTCCTTTCCAGCCAGGGATTGTTACTCAAGATCTTAAGCAAATAAAATGCTTTCCATAAAGATTTTTTAAAACATATTTGAAAATATTTCCACTGAAATTTTTAAGTGCTTTAAATCTGATGGTTGCTCTGTTCATAACTCATCCTACACCAGCCCCTCTTCTTGAAAGTGAAAATTTCCTCAGCCCTTCCCCAGTCTGTCTCTCAGAACCTGTTCAGTGTTTTTAGGAGCAGATGTATTTCGAGAGCAGCCGTGTATCTGTGCTGCAGCCACACTTTGCCTCAGGGGCACCTGGCAGGTTTGGAGTGAGGAACAGAGCTGTTCCCAGGAACACAGGGCTGTGATCACACCCAAACCTGAGACAGCTGAAACTGCCACTGAAACGTGTGAGTGCCTATTACAACCATGATTTTAATTTTTTAATTTTGCCTCTGTAGTCAAGTGAGCTGTGAGTGCAGTGAAATTCTCCTGGGCTGATGCACAAGGAGTGCTTCCCTCCCAGGCTACCTCCTGACCATTCTGGCTGTTCCACCTCTGGGAGGCTTGACAGGCCCTTGAGGAACTGAAGGCTGGGAGCATCATCTGGTAACTCTAGAGAGAACGCTGCCATCATTCACTCACTCTCAGCAGGCTCAGATTGCAGCTTCTCTCCCCCGGGCACGAGCAAACTGTGCTCAGGGCACTCCAGCCCCATGTAACCTGGCCACCCTGGCAATGTCACCTGCCTGGTCCCTCAGGGTCACAGCAGAGTGAGGAGGACACCTGTGATGCACTGTATGATCTCTGCTCAGGTGTTGGTGGCCATTAAGCTCAATATGAAGAAAGTAAAAATAGCTGCTGTGATTTTTCTGTCTGTCTGTAGCAGATACCAGAGCTGAGTTTTTAAAGATATGCTTGCCATTATTTTCTCTCATTTTTCTTTTTTTTTTTTTAATCAGTTATTTTACATAGTACTTTTCATTCGTATAATGCCCTACATTTAATATTGTATAAATGCCTGCAACTGTGACATAAAAATGCACGCTCTGTAATCATTTTGATGGTAAAATTCAATGAAACTCAAATGTTCAGAGAGATTAAATCTGAAAAGCATACGGGTCAAGCTGAGCAGTCCTTTATGAATTTTAACAATTATTCACTGGTTCTAAAATAATTGTTCACCTCTGAAGTGTAAATGTAAAAACCATGGAACAGTATTTGGAAAAAAAGTGTTACTGAAATGTTACAGTACTTGATAAATAAGAAAAGAGCTTATTTAATTTCAGACATACTCCATAAATGTATCTTTCTGTTGCTGAAAAATTTAATGCAAAACCCAGGATTGTCTTCATGTACCTTTGGGCTTTGAGGTTAACATGCTTAATCCCAGTTTCCTATTGTGGAATTCAGCTGTCAGTTTATCTGTAGGTGGCAATGTCATGGTTATTCACATCACTGTGCCAACTGAGATTTCTGTCAAAGCTTCACCATATTCACATGCAGGAAATTTTACAGCTTGGGGTAGTTGGTATTTTTGCTGACGTTTTAAGAATTAACTAATCGAAAATGCAGAGTTATCTCAAAAAAAAAGGCATTCTGTTTTTAAGATTTGAATAAAAGATAAATCTTTTATTTTAGTACACTTGAAATATCTTTGCGCATATGGAATCAAACGTTAAAGGCAGCTGTGTAAAATCTCAGTACTTGTAAAAGGCATAACAGATGTTGCATTAGAGTGTCTTTTCTTTGATTCATTCTTTTATACCTTTTCTATTAAGACCACTTTATGACATATATTTGTAAACATAATTGCCTAAGGAAAAAGTGAAGCTGGTTCTTTTATCTCTTTTATTGCAATCCAGAAAAGGAAACATCACCTAAAGGTTTTGGCTCTTAAGTTCAATGGAAAGGCAAGGCAGTGTGAATGCAAGGAGTGTCACCATCTGCAGAACAGCAGACCAAGGAAGCAGCCAGCTCTTTTCTGTTCCTTGTTTCACCTTGATTAACTGCAGTTATCACAGGTCAAGTAGTTTTACAGGGATTGAGCCACAGTTATGCCTCATATAAGTGGGAACGTAATATTTTCACATTTTCTGCAACTCAGAAGTCAGTTCCTCTGCCTTCAGTGATCTCAGTTTCCACAGTTTTTGGTAGTTGTGACTATCAGTTTTGTGGAGCTGGTTGATGTTGTTCATTCACATCCATGGTGTCTCCTGATACCTGTAAGTTAAAATGAAGTAGATTGTTGAGTTCAGCAGCTTATTTCCATATGCTGTAGGAGTAGAATGGCAACCTTATTTGAAATGCAAACATTTGGCTATGATTCCACTTATTGAGTGCTAAATTAATTTTAGTAACTGCAGAACATTTCACTGAAGGCTTCCCACCTCTGTTCCTGCTGAATACCAAAAATACAGACCTGAAAAATCTTGAATGATAATGACAACAGAGTTTGCCAAGTTGCTAGATAATAGAAAAAAATAGCCACATTTTTCTAAAGAACCTGGTTACATATCTTTCTTGCTGAGTTCCATGGGAGCTATGAATCACTGGCAGGTACTTGCATTTAGATACCTATCTTCACTCAAAAGCTGGAAAATTTGTCATACATTCATCAGCAGGTTCAGTTTTTTTCCCGTTTGGAATATTATGCCATTTACACTCCTCTGTACAATATGTAAAGCCGTAGGAGTCATTTTGTAGGCTATGCTGTTGTGAGTGACTAGTGCACACTTCAAAGAACCTTTTAGCTCTTCCTTGCTGAAGTAACTCTGTGTCAGAAAGTAAAGAAATAATGTATTCGCTATGGTTTGTTCAATTTTCAGGTAGAGCAGACAGACCTTAAAGTACCTGCCAGAAGGAGCAGTGTCGGATGGAGAGCCTGAGAGCCTGCAGGGCCAGGCACATGGGCTTTCAAAACCCTAGCATGTTTACTTCTGTTGGTTATTACTGTTCTAATATTAGTCTGTGTCTTCTGTTAAATCATGTATAGAGCGATTCTTTCGCAGCGCTATTCCACAGGCTGCCTGAAGTCAGGGACCAGTTTGGAAAAATAATTTGATACTCGGCAATTTTATGAGTATGAATCAAATGTAGCTTTTGTATCTAGCAGAAGTAAATTATTTACAGAAGTGAATTAGCTGCTGCAGCTCTTTGCTCCCAACGGAGTTTACATCAGTGGTGGGGGAGGGGGTTATTTTTTGCCAAGAAAAACAAGAATCAATGCAGATTATTTAGTGTTACCTGCATAAATTTTAGTGCAATTTCCACAAACCAAAATCAAATCAAAAATCTCTTTTTTCTCTATTTGCTCCACCTAAATGCAGGAGCAAAACTATAAGGCAGCACATTTTGTGATAACATGTGCATATATGGTGTCGAACCTTCAACAGAAAATCTTACCTCAGTCTTTCTTTCTCTCCCTCCTTCTTCCATCTCACTGCCCTTATCCTTGCTGGTAAATATAAACTAGGAAGGATGTATAAAATAAATAACTTCAAAAATTCCCTGTTGAATATATAGTTCTTCTAATCAATGGCGTGTAATCTCGTTCAAGTCAATTATGCTATGTGGGGTGAATGCCTTCCAATCACGTTTCGATGACAGTAGGTACTTTAATTTTCTGTGGCACTTTATGGTTTCTGCTTGTCATGATAGATGTACCATTTTGTCAATAGTTAATCAAGAAACAATTAAACTTCATGAAAACATTCAGGCCTCCCTCCTTGGCTGGTAAAAATCTGCTCTAGTGAATGCAGACAATCCATGCTGGTGCATACCAGCCACATATAGAACTGTGGAAGTTTAATCTATTGCAAAGAAGAGATGACAGAAGTTAACCAAATGCCCCTCATGTCACACTGCAATTGATACAGCGTACATTTGCTTGTAATGAGGACTAGCACAGAGGTAGTTGATGTGAATTTCATGTATTCTTACTGGTATTATCTGATTAAAATACTAGCAAATAATGAAAATGCTGGAAGTGATGGTGGTTGTAGATAGAAAGTGGAGTGTAAAACCACTGGCAACTGTAAAACAGCGAATGAATATAACAATCTTTTAACACTCTGGTCGGATCTGACTTAACCCCTTGGGCCCCACATTGGGTGCCAAAAAAGGGCTGTCGTGGTTTTCAGCTGAGATGGAGACAGAACACCATACAGCTGCTTGCTCAAATCCAATAGGATGGGGAGAAGAGTCAGCAGAAAACTTGTATGTTGAGATAAGAACATTTTCCTTCCTGGCAGCTCTCCTATTTGTGTCACCTGACATTCCTTGGTGTGGAATTTCCCTTTGGCCAGTTCAGGTCACCTGTCCCAGCAGTGCTCCCTCCCAGTTCCTTTTGTGAGCATCCTCACTGGCAGAGCATGAAACAAGATAAAAAAACAGTCCTTGACTTAGGATAAGCACAGTTTAGCAAAAAACCAAAACATCAGTGTGTTATCAACACCATTCTCATTCTGAATCCAAAGCACAGCACTGTAACAGCTACTGAGAGGAATTTAACCCTGCCTTAGCTGAAACCAGGACAGGCCACAAAAGAATGTGTTGTTATGCATACACACACATGATAAAATATGTAATTTTGTTTACTTTTTTTCTTTCAGGTAGCTAATCAGGTTGTTCAAGCTCTACTTACTCAAAAGGTAAGTTGTGGTTTGGGTATTTTCAGTGTAACTGAAAGCTTGCAGATATTCCTTGTTTATTTGAGAGAGATGTATATATTCTTAAACAGTATACATTTTTAAACTATGTTCACACATTCAGTAAGCAGGCGAAGTACTGCACTGGAAAAATACTTGTAGGATAATTGCAAACCTGGCACAATGAAGAGATTCACTGTGGCTTCTTCAGAGGTCTGTCCTGCATCAAGTCCTGCCTGAAGGTCTGGTTTTCTGAAGTGGTCTTTGAGTTAAACATGATTCTGTGATTTCATTTTGTCAGGGAGAAAAAGAGGGAAAGACAAACAAAATATAAAGTTTATAACAATAAGCTGTGAGCATTTCAATATTCATGGAGTGATCCTTTGTGAGGTCTAGACCACTTGATGGATGTGGCATTATTAAAATGCTTTGGATCATTTAGTTTTAAAAAGATGATTCGGAAAGAGACATAAATGCAGTCTTTTAAAGCAGATAGTGGAAAGGAGAATATAAACTATTTTGTCTACACCTAATGACAGGACAAGTAATAATGTTCTTAAAATGCAGCAAGAAACGCCAAGTTAAAATAATCAAAAAAACCTCTTGCCACACACACAAAAGTATTCTAGATGCAAATAGTTTTTGAAGCTCCAAAGCCTCCCTTTATGGACATCATTCTGCCCAGAGGACATCATTCACAACTCTCCCTGTGAAGGGAAGAGTGGGGACACAGGGCACAGGCAGGGTTGAAAGTGTCATTGCTCATCCCGTGATTTTTAGATGCACAACAAAGGTTTTTACTCTGGAAGGGGGGTACTGCCTTCCAGCAGCTCAGAGGTGATTTGTGCAAGCCACGACACCCAGGGAAGTTTGCCCTGCTGCTGTCTGTGCTGTGTTTCTCTGTTTACATGTAGGAGCAGGGTCTGTGCATCATCAGAGGACTGCGGAGCCATTCCTGTGACACCTGCTAGAAATACAATTTGAAGTATTTTCTAAAAAAATCCCAAATAGGTGTTTCTATACAGTTTCAATGGAAATGGAGGTATTTTCTCATGTTAATATACTCAAAAACCTCATACGCATTTTGTGTTTTAAAACCGTGTGTGATGAAATACTCACCAGAGGGTTAATCTCAATATATTAATCTCTAGTTTGGGAATATTTTGATTGTTTCCCAAATGGAGAGAGGAGCTTCCTGATTTCCTTTGCAAAGGTGTCAGACATTTTGATGACTGCAGACTTCTTCAGTAATTAATCCCTTCCAAACCCATAGGAACTGAGGAGTTCCTAAGGATACAATAAAAACAGATCCGAATACATTTAATAAAGTGATTTACTTAGGGTTGATGGGATTTAACAGCTGCTTACCTATTACTGAGTAATAACAGCTAATTTAATATCCATAGAAAGAGGAAAGAGGGTACTTTTCTAAATGCTAATGAATATTAACTGTTATGGTGCTCCTGACACCATTCATACGAGTTCTTTTATAAGAAAAGACAGGAGCACAATAGTGTACAATAAAGAGGAAATTGCACTCCTCACACCAGTCCCCAAAGGGTAGATATCAGAACCCAAATAGTGGCTGGTAAACAGATAAATCTACCATCGTGCAGCTGAGCAGTAGGACAGAGTCAGTCATGCCACAGAGAGATAACACACCTCTGGAGCAGAGCAAGACGTGAAGGAAAGCTGAGAGCTTTCACAAAAGGGAGAAGAGTGATTTTGTACAGTAGCACACACTGCGTGGGCTTTGCTGTGAATTTGAAATCATCCCTCAAGGACTAATTTTCACTTAAATTAAGTACATGCTGTAATGTAACGAATAAAGCGCTGTGTACTTGCTGGGATGTGGAAAGACTGTGATCCCACTGAGAGATTCTGGTGACACAAATTGAGTGAGCAAAGCTTGAGTGATTTATCAATGTCACTGAATCCTTGAAATGGAATTACAGTCTTAAACGTTCACTTTTCAGGTATGTAATTTGTTACAATACGTATAGAATTGCTCTAACATGAGAGACTTTTTTTTGATGTGACTGGAGGAACTGCATTAAATTGAATTTGTGCTGAGTTAGCCACGCAGCATAATTTCACAATTTTATGTAGCAAAATTCTATGGATTTTCTACCACTTACTAATAGAAAATTTTGCCTCTAGGAACTTTAAGAAGTCAGATATCCAACAAAATTAACTGAGCCAAACATGTATGCTATAATACTGAAAACCTCCACTCTTTCTCATTCCACCTGAAGACTTCTCATATAACATGAGCTGGTTGACTGTTAAGAAGTGGATTTTTAAATTTTTTTTTTTTCCATATTAGATCTGGATCAGCAGTTTGAAATTTGAGCTAAACCATTTAAACCATTTAATTAAATCATTTTGTGACCTGTTTATTTACCTCTTGCATTGCAATCTCCGCCACAGGAGTGTATTCAGGAGATTGTTCTTTTTACTCTGGGTTCTGTATGAAAGCTGTTTCTCTATTTTCATCAATTAAATTTTTTTAAAAAGTGAATTATGTGTTAATTAAAGCAGAAAGAAGCACGTTCAGAGGGAGAGCAGTGTTTTTCTGGAACCTCTGCTGAGGTCACTGGATCCCATTTTGGAGAAGAGTGAGTCTCATTCGCACTGAAGAGATAAAACAAGACTACAGAGCTGCTCGGATAGCACTGTACAGAAACCCTGGGAGCACTTTAAATATTTGGGAGATTGCTACTTTAATAGCTAGTTGTTTTGCCCATGGAAGAGGAATTATATGCCTCAGACATTTGATAGTTGTATTAATTGGTAATTTTAGGACTTCAGGCTTCTAAACTCAGACTTTATTTTACCAGAATACTGCTACCTTTATGTGCTTCATTTCTCCTCTGTGCTATGTGTGGCATTACCACTGGCAGGGTTTATAACATCTGGGTGGGTAATCTCCTATCTTATATTTCACTTTTTTACAGAAATTCTAAAGTTTGAAACGTAAATCTCATGGTTTTAAAACTGTAAGACAGGAAAGTTTTGGGCAGAGGCCTTGCTGAGATTTAATTTTTTTCTACACTGTTAGTTTCTGTGAATCATTTTTCCTGTTCAGTGCCCTTAGTAGTCTTGAAATGTTAAGCACTGTTGTAACAGCCAAAGCTCAGTTTTAAATTCTCTGATTTGTGAAAGACAGATAATGATGGCTCTTGATGCTTGCAATCTCTGTTCCTAATAGAGATTGCCTTGTGCAAGACCAGGGATAAGAGGTCTCACTGACAGGAAACAAAGCTTCAGGGCTTTAGAAATCATCAGCCTCGAGATTTTTTGAGGGTCGTGTTAGAAGGCTCGTGCAATTTCAACTGAACAGCCACTTGACAGCCACCTAAAACAAATGCTATAAAACCATCAGGAGGAAATAACTGCATTCATCCAGTATTCATAAAATCTCTTACATATGCATAAAAAGATGTTTACAGTTTTCTGGGAGTCTCAAGATGAACATATTTTATTACGTGTTCACCTCTTATAACCTCAGTGCTGGTTACAGCAGAGACTAGAGCAACTGTAGGCAAGAATTTAAGCTACATTTGGCTACAATTTCCCTCTCTGAGTTGTTTTCTCATCAGGCCGGGTCATCATGTTGTTAATGGTGTTGACAGGACAGCATATGGGGGTGCTGAGGCCTGCTTCTCCACCTTCATGTGGTGGAAAGTAATATGAGCTAGGCAATACCACAGGGCAGCAAATGTCCTAAATTTAAATAAGGGTAAGTATTTTGGAGATGTAAATTTAAAAAAAAAAAAACCAAACAAACCAACCGAGATATGGCTGCAGCTTATTATTTTTACATGTAGTCTTTATTAGGAGACTGCCTTTCCTGGCTTGGGAAGCTCTCTTACCTCAAGATAGGCAGTTGCACAAAATATGCTGAAAAGCTCTTGTCTCCAAGATCCTCTCTCTGACAGAATCCTGTGTTCCTTCAGGTGACCAGGAAAAGCAGGTTTTACACTGAAGATAGATAGATAGATAGATAGATAGATAGATAGATAGATAGATAGATATTTAAATACATAGATAGATTTTAGCTTTATCTTAAAGGCGTTATTGGCTTGACTGGTTTTACACTCCACCTCCACTTCTAATGGCCAATTTTAAATCTTTTTTCATAGAATTTCTTGCACTGGAAAGGACCCTTAAGATCATGGAGTCCAACCATTAACCCAGTGCTGCCAAGCCCACCAAACCATGTCCCCAAGTGCCACGTCTGTACAGCTTTTAAATCCCTCCTGGGATGATGACTCTGCCACCTGTTCCAATGCTTGAGAACCCTTTCCATAAGAAATGTTTCCTAATGGACAACCTAAAGATCTCCTGGAGGCCATTCCAGAGGCCATTTCCTCTTCTCCTATCAGTTGCTGCTTGGGAGGAGGGACCAACACCCATCTGGGGAGAACATCCTTTGAGGGACTTTTAGAGAGTTGAAAGTGCCAGGGTGCCTCTGCCTTCTTGCTCACCTGGGCACATCCTGGGCTGTCAGCCCGACACATCAGGCACAGAAATGCTGATTTGGTTATTCCAGAAAAAGCAAGGAAGGGATCAGGCTTCAGAGGAGTACCTTGAAGGCACAGTCCCACTTTGAACTTCTGCCTGGTTTGGTATAGCTTATGTGTTTTATTTAGGTCATGCTTATTACAGTATTCATGTATTAATTGCTGCTTTATGCTTTTTGTCAGCTGCAAAATGGAAAGTCATTTTTATGCTAACAGAAAACTCTGAAAGGAGGCGCCAGGAAGCTGCTGTTGGTCATGACAAGGTTTTCTTTAATGCTGTAATGGATGATCAAACAACCAGAGAAAACGAAGTAGCACATTTTTCTGATTTATACTCCTTTAAAAATTGTGTGTTTATTTCTTCTTAGTATCTGACATTAGAGCTTTTTACATGCTTCTGTTACCTGCTTTCTAATCTTACTGTTTTCCCTTGTGCTGCAGGGTCTGAGGGAGGAATGTATAAAGCTGAAAATGAGAGTTTTTGATCTGGAGCAACAGAATCGAACTTTAAGTGTGCTTTTCCAGCAGAAAGTCAAACCAGCTTCTGATCTCCTCCTTCAGGTAGGAAATGGCCTTTGCAGGGAGCAAGCTATCTGCTTTATATTTCTTAAAATTATAATATATTTCTCTTATTTTCAAGGCTATGGCAGTGAGTGGGAAATGACAGTTGATAGATTTAATATATTAGAAAATACCTGTTATCTGTACTCTGATCCCATTGAAACTGCAAATGTGTGCCAGTGAGCTCAGATATTGCTTGCAAATCTGGAGAGAGGAGCACACCTGCAGAGTAACTTACTTTTCTAGGTGATTCTTCGCTATGATAAATGGAATGATACGGGTTCATTATCCCTCTGCAGGGGAGAAGCTCGTATTCCTTAACATCCTGCTTGATGGTGAACAGTGTAATTTCCTGTGAGAAGACAGCCCATTTATTTAACTTTTGCCATATGTGATACCGTCCTGGTTTCAGCTTACTTGCAAGGGTTTAAGTACATCTTCACAGGCTTAGAGTGATTTTTTTTTGCCAATGTTTTATGGGAGGATACAGCTGAGAAACCAATTGACCCATGTCTCCCTCATTTGCCATTCTGGAGGACTAAAAGGTGTTTCAGTATCCTTCATCTGGCAACGTCTGTTACTGTGAATGAACCCGTCGCTTTGTCATCCTTTCGTAGAAATGGAATTGCTTTGCAGAAGTTCCCAAAAATCAGACCATGAGCTAGGAGAACAGCAAATGAGGACTAATTAGAACTTCACAGGACATGTCAGCTACATGAATGATATTAAATGTGTATTTTAAACCCTTGTCACTCTGCATCTGTAACTCAGGAAAATGTGTCCCTTGCATTGTTGTCCAACGGCTGAGGGCTGCTGACTCTCATCAGGGTGGGCTGGGTTTTCTGCAGAAATATGGTCTGCTCACAGCTGATGTTAAAGGCAGGAGAGTCTCCACACTGAGGGCAAACAGTTGTACTTCCTGAGGAACTCCAAAGCACAGATCACCATCACAGGGATCTGGGTTCTTGGGTTTTCCTCGGGTTCTTGTTCTGTCTCTTGATTTTGTGCTGATTTTTGTGTTGCTAGGTCAGGACCTCCTCTACTCTGGTTTCTTGTCCCTTGTCCCCTGCTTCCTTTCCTAGTTCATCCTTCACAGACCCCTGTACAGAGGACTGATTTATCTTTATCCATTCACAGTTTTGACACATCCACCACAGCGTGGCTCTTCATTGTTCACTTCTGCTTTTGACAGTCTTGTCACCTGCTCCTTCTTCCTGGTTTGGGGCAGCTTTTTCTTTCTTTTTTCCTGTTTCCAAAGTGTGTGACTCCAGCTGATGTTCATCTTGGGGTTAGATTGCACAGAAGTCACATGCTGCACATTCATTATTACAGATGCAGTTCCTATTCAAAATTCCTTGTGTGGCAACAATAAAATCAGGTTATTTCTGGGAATGCTGCAGAAGTGTTAGATAGCATCTGAAAAGTGGGATCAACACTTTGACGTGAAATTCTTGAAACTGGATTGTGCAGCAGCTCTGAAAAAAGTTTGAAAGAGATGAACCTGCACCAGGTGGAAGAAAGAACCAAATGATCTAATAGGTTTTCCTGAGGGATTCAAACTATTTTACATCATTGTTCTTGCACAGTTTGGCAGGAACTAATGTACACAGATTTTTTTTTTTTCCCCTTTTTCACTGGATGTGTGAGTACTGGCTGAGGACAAAAGGGAATTAAGTTAATTCAGAAAGTCCAGATCTCCCTGGAGCAAAATTTGCTGCTGTGTCAGTTCTCGTGCTATCAAAAGGTTTTAACCTGCTAGGTGTAAAAAAAGAAGAGAGCAAGTTGCAGTGTACATTAGAAAAGGAAGAACTTCGTTAAAACACTTCATATGTCCTTTTTCACCCAAAAAAAAAAAAAATTCCAAACCAAACAAAACAGGAAATCTATGAGTTTCCAGAATTTTAATTATCCTCTAATTATGCTCCAGACTCAAATTAATGGCATGTAGTCTGTGATCTTTCAGCCTGAGATGCAACCTTGGAAGAAGGATGTTTTCTTAGGACTGAAATTGAGCAAATACTGTTGTGTGCCTGCATAAAATGAAAGAACAGTTTGCATTATGTCTTCTTGGAAGTGCACACAGCCCAGATTTAGAGCAGGAGGTAAATATTGGTTTAAATGTGTCACTCTACAGAAAAGTTATAAATATGTGCTTAAGGACATTCCTGTTAGAGCATGACCCCAATCAAGGGAAAGGGTAAATTCTGCTGACTGGGGGTGGGGACACGGGGTGTTTTCACCTTTGCTGTACTCTCTGATACAATACAGTTCAATTTTATTTAATGCTGACCTCATCCTAGGAGTAGCCACACTCTGTAAAATTACAGATTTTGAAGAATGCCAAGCTAAAAATCAGTAATGTTAGCTACTTTTCTGCATATCAGCCTCTGTAATTTCACTGTATATTATCATAAAATTATTCCATATTTGACATTAGGAGACTCTTGTATTACAGAGTGAGCTTATTTTTAAACTGTAAACATTTTGACTTCTCAAATTTCAATGGAAATACTGATTCATTTTTTTAAAACAAAACTTAAAGATAATTGTAGATTTCACCATTGCCCTAGGTTTTTGTGTGTAGTGTTGTAAGCAAATAATACATGATTCATATGTCTTAGATAATTCCCATTTTTTTTACAGTGAATGGATTGGCACAAGTGTTTTGAATTTGCAGAGTAATGGCCTGCACACCATACCAATTGCACTGTGTTGGTTTTGCTCATACTTCTCACACACTTCAAAAGAAACACTTGTTTTGCTACCAATTGCAAAAAAAAATTAAATTCATGTAGTATGGTTTTCATGACTGCCTCAGGAATCCTGCACTGTAGAAATGGTGTTTAAAGTATTACTTTTTCACGCATTTACCAAAAGTGTAAGTACTTACCAAGTTGGAGTGCCTAACTGTTTTTGGAGCAATGTCTGTTGAGATACTGTGATTGTGTGTGTTGCAATGTAAGTTCTTTGCTACCAGGAATTTTGGTGTGCTTACTGCCTGCTGTGTCACTCCTGTCGTGAAAAGATAAGTAATGCAGTCTCTGATGCAAAATTTTAGGTGGATAAAAAGATAATTCAGGCTTTTATCTCTTCACCTCTGATATTGTAGACAGTTTTAAGAGCTATCCTCTCTTTCTGGGGACATTCTTTGTAGCTGAAGTGTGTGATTTACAGAGGCAGTACTAGAATAGACGAATAAGGAGAAGGCTGATTACCTTTTCTTTTTTTCATTATTGTTATTTTACAATATTCAGGAAATCTCTCTGAAACAGCTTTTTTTTAAATTATGAAGCCTTGGAAAAGTCTTTTGTGTCAGATAAAGAGCAATAGTTATTGCTAAAACCTAGCACAAATGAGTAGCTTCTGCCCAAGCAGCCTTCATTTTCATCTGTTAATGTGGTTGCTAAAAAGATATTAAATTCTGCTTTTCATGGCAAGAGGGGTTGGGAAAGAAAACCAGGAACTCCATTTTAGTGACCCACCTTGTACTTCATCTGCAAGTGGGACAAAGAGTTGGGGATAATAGTCAAAGATTTAAAACTGAGTGGAGGAAAACCAATTAGAAGTGAGAAATCTGTGGAAGTGATATACAGAAAGATGCTGAAGGGATAAGACAGGGATCAGGGGTTGCCTTCTTATAAATATCCCTTTTTATTAATTTTTTTATTTATTATACAGCTCTGTTTACATAAATTCAAGATGTTTGATAGATAAATTGTTCCCATGGGAGAAGTCCTGTTTTCACTTCTCACCCAGAAAGTTATTGTCACAGGGTTTTTTTATAAAACATGCAGGATTTTTCAGTGAAAAGGGATGAAAAAGTGGCAAGTAGCCAAATTTATTGAGTTGATTTATTTGATTAAATAAGTAATAAAATTTTCATAGTTGGGAAAGTATAAGATAATATTTCTAATCGTAAGATTTACAATATCCCTGATCTTAAACTGTATTTTCATTGCCATTTTATTTCCATCATAAAAATCCTATTTTATCAACCCCAGAACCAAGCAGGGAGGTCTCCCGAATCATCTATTTTCTCCTTGCGTTTCCCTGGCTAAACTATTTATATTTATTACCCACCGACCATCCACACTGTTTAATTTTACACCTAAAATTTTGCCTAAAATTCTACAGCACAGAGTGTTGAACTCTCAGGTGGGCAAGTTCAATAGTAATTACTTTGTGCTGGCTGCACTGGTATGAGCCCTTTTAATAACCTGACAGCTCTGCCCTGATGTACAAGACAGAGCGTGGCCGTACAGACCGTGATGGAAACAGTTGCACGACTCAGCAGGAAGGGGTAAATAGCACCAACGACATTATTATGTATGGGAAGAAGAAGGAGGGCACTTAATTGCCCTGAGACCTGACAAAATGAGATGGAATGTCTGGGCTCAGAGCCTGACCTCTGGTGCAGACTTCATTAGACATGATGAAGTCTGAATGCTGGAGGTTAAAAGGGAAGTTGCGTTGCTTTACAGCAGGGAGATCTGTGTGATATTTAAGTGTTTCCTAGGGTAGGTGTTGGAGGGTTTAAAACCAAACCCAAAGATGGTCACACACTGTTAGGGAACAGTTTGTCAGCATTCCAAAGTACATTTCAGTAAGTGGATTGTTACATGCCCGGTAGCAGTAGATTTTCCTTCTCACAGAAGTCAGGTGCCTGCAGGCTCTCGAGGGAGCAGGCAGACTTGATACCAAATCAGCAAATTGTGTTTCAAGTTGTGAAAGTCCTGCAGCTGACCTGCCTATTTGCTTACTTCACATTTATTCCTCTGTATGCATCAGATTGTCAGGGCACTCCTTTCTGCAAATCTGCAGGAAAGTTCCAGCTCCAGGACAAACTCTGTCCTTTTCTCCTCTGTAAACATATAAACATAAATAAGGTGTGGCAGCATCTGTAGTGAATATTTCCTTACTCAGAAATCAGGTCTGGTGACTTGAAGGAGAAATTAATTCCAGATCTGCTAATTTCTTCAGCAGTAATTGAATACTGCTTGCAAGTTAAGATAACCTCCAGGGCTGTATCAAGAGAGAAGAAGGTAAATGTAAAGCATGTTTGAGATATATTAGGTTTAAACTAGTACATTACCTTTATCCAAGAATTGCCTTGCTAGTAGAACCCCTTTTAAGAAGTATAAGTGTGGATTTTGCTCTCTTTATGGTTCTCAAAAGATTTCAGGCTGTAGCCCTGCTGGATTGATTCCTCCAGGTCAAGGCTACCAAAGTGCACCATCACCAAAATTTCCATCACCAAGATCCTACCCCAGGATCTTCATGAGCCCCCAACCTTGCAGCCATGAGAAATTATAAGAATGCTTGTTTATGTCAGGAATTGAGACAGGGATCTAGCATGGAACACTCAAGTTTTTTGAGACTTTTAAGAACAAATTAAAGAACATTCTTCATGTGAGGATGGTGATGTTCTGTCCAATCTTGCATTATTTCAGTAAACTGTTATCTACTTACTATTTGTTCCATGTCCTCACTTACCAATAATATCTGGGAAGACAGAAATACAAAACTTTGAAAGTCTGTATTTCATCTCAGCTTAAATCATCAACATGTATTAATACATTCTAAACCATATTTATTACTTGCCTTGTTTGCAGCTCCAAATATGTGCTGAAGAAGTATTACAGAGATAAAATATTTAGGAGAGCCAGTTGGTTAGATGAATGGGTGACCGAAAAAGTCAGTGATGAGGGAACATCCCCCTTCTGGAGAAACTCCATCTAATCTCCCTAAGCCATATGATTTCTAGTTTTGAATGCACAGCAGCAGCACAGCACCTGGAAGAATTTGGTGATGCATCTGATACGCAGCCAGCCCTGGCAGGAGCTCCCAGATAGGCAGGCTGAAAAAGGAACACAGAAATGTTTGTTATAGATGGGGGAATGAGAGGAGAGGTAGGGCAAGATCCCTCACAACAGATCAAACTTAAGCAAAGCACAGTGAGAGGGTCAGTGGTGGACAGTATTTTATTTTGAGGGACTTAGATCAACCCACCTGATAGGCTTGCTCCATCAGTAATTTGTGTTTTGGTGATTTACCTTCTTGTTAGACTCCTGTCCCTTATTTCAGCAGTTCAGTTCTTACCGATTTGCTCTCAAACAAAATCAAAACATTAACTTAAGCTCCCAGGGCATGTAGTTCTGATGAGAATGATAATGCTTTTAAGAGAAAATTACCCCCAGCTGCTCAGCCTTCCTCTGTCCAAGTATTTTAACTAGCCTGGAGAGGTTCCACAGAAAACCACTGAAAGGTTTTCCACATCAACACAAACATGATGTTCTGTGGTACAACTTTAAATAGATAAATTTCAGCTACCAAGTCTAAAAATGAGCCATTTCCATTATCCTGATGAAAATAAATTGCTACAGTGATAGCAAAACTAGCAAATCAAATGAGCAAATAATCTTCAGGAAAGCCACAAGTGATCCTTGGTGAAGTATTTATGAATGATTTTGACTGAGGAGAGCAATATTTTTTAAATTTCAAAGAAATGTAGAGGCATTTTTCAAGAGCAAAGAGTGTATTTCAGAGTAAGCACATGTCAGGAGAATGGTGGGGCTGTACTGATGTGACAGGCCTGGACAACAAAAGTGAGATTTTACTGCCAATTTTCAGACAAAGAAAAATAAGCAACTGACACTGAGTGAACCAACAATTTTTCTTTCTTCTTTGCATAGATTTTTATTATCAGTGATGATCTGCATGATGGCAGGAATCCAATATGGCATTTGAAACCCTAAGCAAGTATGTGAACAGAGTAATTAAGTACAAGAATTTTGTTCATGTTTTTTTTCCTTTATTGTGTATATTCCATATAGGAATAAATTTTTTAAAGGAAGGAATTCCACAATAGGAAAGAATATTGCTGTAGTCCTTTCCAAACCTGCCCTTTGCATCACACTTGTAATAAACATTAAAATGAATTGCTTTTTTATTCCATGCAATTGTATTTAACGTACAGCAATGCTTAAATTGTGGCTGCTCTTTCAGCCTGCTCTATTTGTTGAGTATATTAACAAGATTTATTAGCAACTTTCCATGTGAACCCCTGCATAAATGGTCAAGTGTAAGTACAGAGGCTGCTTAGAGACTGGTTGTGAACTTAGTGAAAACTCTGAGTTACTCATGTGTTTATATTTTGTGTGACCAACGCATCCATGTGTTGTCTGTTATGTTTCTGGTTTTGCAATTTGCAATTTATTTATTTTAATATATAGTTGTTGTATTTAAGTCAAGAGTCATTCAGATTTCCTTTCTAAATGGAAGAAATCTTTCTCATGGACATTCTGATAGCAGAAATTAGCGTAGATTTGAACTAATGTTATCACAGTATGTGATGTGGTACCTAAAAGCCGCGTGTTACGTATAAAAGTGCGAGTTCATATCATCAGGTCAGCTTTTAAAGCTTCCCTCATTTTGGATTTCACAGTGGAATAAAATAGTAGCCACTGCAAGTCCTGCTCAAGTGCAGTCTGCTCAAACAACAGGTGTGCAGGGTAATTGTTCTCACGTCGTGGTGCATATTTCACACTCTGCAACTCTCAAGTGGAATACCAAAAGAATGTATAAAATTAATTCAAAGATTTAAAGGGCTCTGTCTTGTGGCAAAATGGGAATACATTGAAATTCTAAAGCACTACAGAATTATAACCCTTATTATTACAGATCTATGATTTTCTTTTTATTGCATTAATGGAGCTAAGTATGTAGTTCATTTTTATTTTCTTAAAACTTTGAGATTTGAAGAAAGGATAACTGTGCAAAAGCATATATGAAACAAATATTAGATAAAGGGTTATTTTCAACCGTTGTTACACTCAATACATATAAACCCTCATTTATATTTTACTTTATTACTGTGGGTTTCTTACTGTTATTTAAGCGTGGTGGCACTTTGAAGATGTGAAGCAACACAGAATCATGGCTCTTTTACAGAGAAATAGGTGTGGAGTAAGTGCTCTGCTTCGTAACATTTAAACTGTTCAGATTATATCAGGCCGGTGTGAATTGCTAGTAATGTAAAATTACACATTCCATCAAATGAAACAAACTAACATTATGCTAAGGGTTGAAGCACACAGGATTATTCAATAGGTATTTTCTGTTGCCATCTGTTACAGAAAAAAATAATTTTCCTATGATATACTTTATATTTTTTATATATTCTTACAGATACTGCACATAGAAGAAAAGGTTGATAATTAGAATAAAATGTTACTCATAATGAATCATAAAACACCTACGGAACCAACCTCATCTTTTAGTATTGAATTTTACTAATGCTCTCCTTTGTTTCCCAAATGACCTATCTTCTTTAATGATAGTTTGGATTCTGGTAAGATTCAAATTCTCATCCAAAGGCCGTGGCACTATTGACTAAATCTCTGTTGACTTCGCTGAGAATGTGAAATACTGTATTTCAAGATAAAATCAGCACGAGGTGCTCAGTGAAACTGAAGAGTCCATTAGCGCCTTAACTCTTAAATTACCATCTCGGTATCTCTCTTGATAAGGGCGAGCTGAAAGGAAAAGTTACCTTTGTCATTAAATCTTTAACAATGTGATATTGACAGCCTTGAGTTTTCCTGTATTTTTAGCACTTTTAGACTGCGCTCTCACTCCTTTCTTTCTCTAGATGTGGGCAGGCTGTGTTCCATTAGTCACTAAGCGATGTCTGGGTGCAGCAAGGGGCAGTGATTTGTCTGTGTCCTGTGTGCATCACAAGGACATCCTCAACATTATGAATTAAACTCCATCTTACTGCATTAGAAGTATGGAAAACAGACTGCCAAAGTAATGGCATCATGAATTAATAGCAGTGCTTTAAAAATCTCCACTGTACTCCCACTCTTCATCTCATCTTTCTGGTATACAATTTCAGAAACGAGCTACTTAATATTGTAGTGTTTTGATCCTAAATTTTTATATTCAGTTATATTTTAGAAGCAGAAATGCTCTTTTTTTTTTTTTTTTTTAAGTTTCTATTACTTACTATTAATTGTTTTTCCCTAAATGAGCCTTGTGTACTTCTCCTGTACAGTAGATGCAGGCACAGGCACAGGTTTAGACACAATTATTATGAATTATAGATACTGCAAGTGTGAGCATGAGCCAGAGATTAGCATTGTGTTTTAGAGTCTCACTTAGATTTATTCGACTAAATGATCCCTAGGAGATCTTGACAGTAGTTAGAAATATGGGTACTCTCTGCCGTGTCACTGGTCTTCACCTGGTACTTGTTCCCAGGGGAATAACAAATGGATTTAACCTTTCATTTAGGTCTTCAGGTCCTTTATTCACATGGGACCAGACTTGCGAGTGCTCAGGCATTGTGCTGAGCTCTTCTGAAGGTGTGACTACTGCCAAAATGGGAGCTGATCCCTTTTGAATTTCCTATGTAATACATCCTGTATTATAAGCTCTGCTTTTATCCACAGTGGAAAAAGCATCAGTTCACAAGGGCACAGGTTCCTAGTCAAGAGCTGGTTGGCACAGCTTCTTCTGAAAGAGACAGCTGCTGAGAGGGTTTGCGGCTCTCAGCCACCTGAGCTAGAGGTAAAGCTCCCAACGTGGGCCAGGCTGCCTCTGGCTGCAGGGTGGGAGAGGGGATTTTTCCATGCCATCCCATGCCAGACCTAGCCCTAGCCCTCCCAAGGCCAGTTCAGGTCCTAAATGAATGCTTGGAGGACACAGTGCCTTTCCTTCCAGGAGCAGAGCTTGGCCCAGGAGCAGCGACTGGCATTTCTCCTTTCCCATCTCCTGGTGCTCTGCTGGCTGGGACAATAGCAGGGAGGTGCAGAGGAACGTGGGCAGTGCAGGGCTGTGTCCTCAGGCCATCCATGCACCCTCCTTGCTGGTACCAGCACCGGCTCTCCCTCCTCACCTGAGCTTCAGCCTTACCTGCCCAGGTGATGGGGAGATCCTTGCACGGTTTCTCATCGCTCCAGAGCAGGTTGGTGGAATTCCAGAAAGCTACAGACAAGGTTTGAGATGCTTGGTGACATCATCAGGTCTCCGGAGCTGTGCTGTGTCCTACACAAGCCCTGGGATTCCGGTGTATCAGGATAAACCTTGAAGAACTTGAAGTGCCATCTGGAGGTCTTGTGGTCAGATTTGGGACTTTCAAGAATGAAATATCACTGGAAGTGCACACTTACGACCCTCTAGAAGTTTTATTTCTGAAAAGCAGTTGGTTTGGGAGGCCTGTGGGGTAATTCTTGTCCTGGCAGAAATTCTTTTCATTTCAATAGGAGAAGTGAAGCAAATAATTCCTACCAGCTGGGAATCTACCCACTCATTCTTTCTAAATCATATTTTTAAGTAAGTGCTTTGAGGAAAAGGAATAGAATCAAGGACCTTGTATCCAGGTATTCAAGAAAAAAGTCTCTTCTTATTAAAAATTATTCTGTCAGAGACAAAAACAATGCATTAGATTTGGAGAGAAAATATGTATGTAAAAGCCTTAAACTAACAATAAAAGTATTTCTTGCAGCTCCCCTCCTACTTTTAAAATCCTTTCAATCCACATGACATTTCAACAGTATTACACACACATAAAAAAGAAAAAAAAAGAGAGTGGAGGCACGGAGAAAGTTTTTAATGTGTAATACTGAGGCAAGGAAAAGATGGCTTGTTTAACATTAACCTAGACAAATTTGTGCTCATGTCATTTAAATGAATATCCTTTCCAGTGTCTAGATTGCTGGGCCTTGGGAAGCAGCAGTGAGGAAGGATTGCAAAAAAGATGCCCATCTCTCTTAATTTTTTTTTTTTTTTTTGAGTAAATGAATGATTTCAGTGAAATCCAAATAAGGATGAATCTGCTCACTTGAATCCCCTGTTCCAGCCAATGAACTTCCCCGTGAAACGGAGCTTGCCCTCCTGGGTTGCCATGTATTGATCTAAAACATCTTCCCTGAGCCTTCTCTCTCCTTTTCCTCCTACAGGCAAAAGGTTAGTGTTAGATAATAGTATTCATTTTCCAGACATCTGCACATGTTTTAATAGCCTTTAGAAGGTTTGAAATGGTTTCTGTTTGACCACCACAGGGCTAAAATGCCATTAAGACTTAGATTGTAGCAATACATAACAATCATAGCCCTGTAGTTCAACCTGGCAATAAAAAAGCTAATTTATTTTACTGGAGATTTAAATTAATGTGATGAACTCCTCTCTAACAGGAGCTGTAACACCACTCTCACTAAAAATACCACGTCCCTGCATATTTTCAAAACCACATAAAACACTTGTCACAAACCTTGTGTATGTATTGTGTGTGCTATTTTGAGTGTTTGCACGTGTGTTTGTGTGTCCATATAAAACTCCTGCTGTTCCTGAGACCATTTTGATTTTTCTGTCATATTTTCTTTCTTCTGCCTTCTGGCTCGTAGGCTCAGCAAGAAGAAAGTGATTAATAAGGCAGTCTCCAGTGTTAGCATTGGGGTTTGTTTAACACCATGAGAACTGGAATTTTCTTGTGGACAAAAATTATTGCTGCTTAGGTAAATTCAGCTGAAAATAGTTTTTAAAACAGACCTATGCATTTAATTAGGATATTTTTGGAAATCCGTGAAAGAAATATTTAGACTTCAGACAGTTATCATTTCCAGCTATATGCCAGAGGAAAGCTTCAGCTTATCCCATTATAAAGTGATAAAGCAGCATCTGATGGCAGCAGCTTCTGTGATAAAATGATCATGGCAGCACTGAGAATGAATCTAATAAGGGAATTGATCTGTAGATTCCAATTCTAGTAGAGCCAACATTGATCAACATAAATGTCAATAAGAAGATCTCACTGAGGTCTCCCTAATTCCTTTAGATTATTTTGGGGCATAGTCAGAAAATGAATGTGAAAATGGATTTTAAGCTGTAGGAATCACAAAGGCAAAGACCAATATTATGTTGCGCTACCAGGACTGTCACTGTATGAGCAGTTTAGCAGCAGGTTGAAATTAGTGAGTAGCTTTTAATCATATAAGGATAATGCAATGACTGTTGCAGAAATGAGACTTTTCTCCGGTATTTTTATGTTAAAATGTTTCTTAAATACAGTGAAATAATAAAAACCAGCCTGCCTTTTTACTCCTGAAGCATAGATAGCATGTGTAGAGCATGCCAGAAAAGATTAATGGTATAATTCTTCCTTGTTGCAGGGCTTCAGTATAAAGTTGTTTCCTAGCCTCTCTCTGACAATGCTGAAATGTTAAGAACAAAAGGGTTTTGTTAGTGGACAGTGTAACAACAGCAGGTGTCAGGATGTGCAGGGTGTGCCCTTCACTGTGTTGCCATAATTCACAGCAGCTGTGTGGTGCTGGCCCTCATTTAGCACCCTGGAATTGACTTACTAAGTAGTGTTAGATCAGTGGGAAGACATTTAGGAAAATAAGAGGCAAAATACAAATATGCACTTAATAAAAGGCTCGACTCCTGCACATCACTATTCTCACAGCACGGCTGTTTCACCATACTCCAAGGAGTCTTCCATTTGCAAGCTCGTTGAAAACATTTTTTCATTAATTATTCACGTTCTGAGTAGCTGATTACTGGGTCATTGATGTAAACTGTTGACTTTACGGTAATTACAAACCGCAGGGAACTTTATACATGCATTTTCCTAAGAAATTAAATTAGCTCATTTTCATATTACTGCAATATTTACAGACTCCTACCATAGTGCTATTAAAATGAGAACTAACACTTTGGAATCTCAGAGCTTGAAAACACTGATAGACATATAAAATGAATACTGGGATCAGAGGGGATTACTTTGTGTCTTTCAATGTAACCTTTATTTAAAGCACTTTATAAAAATTAATAAACCTAAGGATTTGGAACAGGAGTAATTTTAGCCTTACATTAATGTTGTCATCTCTCTGAAGAATACAGAGGGATTATGCTATTTGTGTTTGTACATCAAATGCTTGCTTAATACCTCCCAATTTCTACCCTGGAATACAAGTTTCCAGCCTTTGGAGTTACTTGGAGTCTAATTCACTGAGTTTTGCCATCTCTGGATGGCTCAATAGTAATAGAGAGCTGCAAGCTTGGAAACTCTGCAGCCAACTCAAATCAGACTTTGTTTTACTTTTTGTGCTGGAATTGCCTTGTTAGCAGGATTTCCTGATGTTGTTTTCGCACCCTAATCTTGCATACAAATGTTTCTAGTATCATACCCTTGTTCTTTGTCTTGGATGTTGCCTTAGTCTCAGTAAACTCACCCAGAGAATTTGCTAGCAAAATGACAAACCCCATTAATTCCAGGGTTGGATTTAAAGTCTGGTGTCTTCTGTAAAGGGTTTATTAGGAAAGTATGCCTAGTAGGAGGGAAAAACAACAAAAGCAGATGGAAAATACCAAATTGGAACTTCTATGGAAGTATTTTTATTAGATTAATGGAAAATTTAGATCACAAATTTCACTTGAAATTTAAGGACTAGCTGAAAACTTCCTTTTTTAATTTTTTTTTTTTTAATTTTGTACTGCATTTAGATTACTGAAATGCATTTTAAAGTTAATCCTTTAATATTCACTTATGTATAACATATCCTCCTATCACCACTGAGCAATACTTCATGTTTATGATGGTCTCCTGTATATTAAAAAGCTGTTGGTAGGATCAATAAAAGTCTCCAACTGTTTGCTCTGACCACTGCAAGAGTTATCCTGGGGCTCACCTACTGTGTGTTAACCCTTTCCTCCCACCAAAAATTAATACAATCAGCTATGGTGGTGCCCTCCTGTGTTAACAGCTGTTGAGAGCCCTCGCAGCAGCAGACGGAGCAAACCGAGTTAATCTGCCTAAGACAGAACTTGAAATGTGAAAGACAGCGAACATGCTCATACTAAATGAAGTTGTAAGGTGTAAGACTTCTGAGCTTCTCTGCCTGTTCCAGACTGAGCTGTAAAATGTTCAATGTGTTTTGTCAAATATCAAATATCTTCACTAACAGCTTGGTCTGTTGGAAATGGTACCTGTAGCAACAGAAAAATATAAAAACTGGCTTAATGTGGTGCATTGGCTTTACAAAGAGAAGTTGGATGTTCTTGGCTGTGCAGAGATTTATTTATAGCTTTTAGAGGTCTAAGTGATGAACATCTAATTACTTTGCATTAGGGAGGAGTATTTTAAACAGTCAGAGGGTGTGAGTTTCTCACTCCAGTTTTACCCCCAGTCCTGTAAATGGTTAAATATGGCTCAACATTAAGAGAAAAATAATTTTCACAGAACTGTGGACTGGTTTGACCTAAAAGCTCATCTCTTTCCAACCTCCCTGTCATGGACAAAGATACCGCTAACTAGACCTGGTTTTCATTTACTTCAAACAGTGTTAGCCATGAAGTTCTGCTTATAGGAAGTGAATAGTAGGAAATAATTCCGAATTTTCTATTAAATAGGTAACTTTCAGAGCTGAAAATAATTATTATCCTTTTAGTTTTGTGATATCAGTTATATACAATGACACGTCAGGCATTTCTGTATGTACACAGTGTACAGTTGCAAATGTATTTCCTGTGTTGGTGATTATTATAATTAAAGAAATGGAAGCATGTTCTTGCAGCTTTTGCTTCATATTTGGCTGTTTTATGTCAACAACCACTCGTTCTACTCTCTTTAGAAGGCAGAATTTCCACATGTCAAAAGAATATATATTCCAAAGTCTTATTTGTCTAAAGACAAAATTGATTTCTACTTTCAGAAGTTTTATTATTTTTCCTTAACTACACTTAATTTTCTCCTTAATTCCAGAATATTTAGTGGATGAGAAGTTCACACCTTGTTTTTTGAACAGTGCATGTTCTGGTCTAGGTAACTTTTGGTGAAGGATATTCTCATCTCCAGTTGAACCTCCCCTCTGAAATGTATCTAAGCCAAGATTTTCTTTAATGAAAGATTATGCTTCTACATAAACCGATAACATATAAATATCTTGCCTAATATTTTTTTTTTCATTCTGTGCCCCAGTGTCTTTCTGGTGAAATGGAAATGAGAAGGTTTTCCCTGCCAGCCCAGTTCCAATGGGTGGGCTGCAGAGGGAAGCAGGCCAGAATGTGCCTGTTCAGGTTTGTGATGCCCTGAAAAACAGCAGACAAGAGAGGGCCACGCACACCAAACAAACATTTACAGCTCTGGCACACAGCAGCAGGATGAAAATGTCTCCTTGGTATCTAGAGAGAGAATTTTCTTCCTGTGAATGATAGACTTTGGCTCATGTGAGAAAAGCAAAGCCAATTGATATAATAGCAATTAGCTCATCCAATATTGGAGAGCTGTATATTCTTTGGCATAATTCACTGAAAATTGTTCTGGCAATGCTGCAGACCATTAGATGTTTAAAAAGGAGATGGGAACTGATAGATACTCTACAGAGATAGAGTCGAGAGGCACAATGGTTAGGGGAGTCTCTGTAATATTGCCTTGTGCCAGCACGTAGTAGCTTTCTTTTATCTTCCTAGAAAGTCTTAATAAGAATGCTCTTGGGGGAGGGGGAACTGGCCTGCTGGGTGATGGATTGGTTATCTGCCTGCCAGATAATTGTATTTCCTATTGCACTTGATATAATAGGTTTCCAACTAAATTATCAATTACTTTGTTTTTATTTTTCACGTGGGTTATGGGCGTTAATCTTGGCAATGAACCACAATGGGCACTGCCTTTCCTGCCTCAATCTCACAGGTGAAGGAGGAGCTTTACTTCTGTTGGTCGCAGGCATCTGCAGAGAAGTCCCCTCTTCTGCCCTGGCTTCTCAGCACCCACTTTCTGGAGAGATATGGGTCCAGTCAAGCTAAGATGGAACAAACTTTTTAGTCCACACCTGCCCTGTAGTACTTAGTACAGGGTAATTTCCAAGGAAGTTGGCACAGTCCATGCTATATTCAGCTCCATGGGGATTTTGAGGTCTGCAACCCAATGATCCTGATGCATTCATCTTTCCAGAAGGGTCCAGGCACTCCCCAGCACCTCTAAGTATTGCTCATTTTCCCCTTACAGGGCACCAACAAAGGGTGCAGATAACTTGGATCTATAGTTGTAACTCCTCAGTTTCATATTTAAGTATTCAATTAAACTGATGTGATCTCTTCAGTGGAGGTCATTCTGGGCAGTGGCCTGCCTTTGTTGCATTGTGTCATGATAGCATCAACAGTGATTTTAACACTGTACAATTTTCAAGGCAGCGGTACTCCTTGATCTAGTTATGTGACTGTCATCTGACAATAACCGTAAAGGACACAGTACATTTTGTGTATCTGAGAAGAAATCAGAATGAAGATACATAGTTAGCACAATCTGTTACTTGATTTTGAATGCATCATTAATGAGTTTTTTTTAACAAATACTAGAGTTTTCCTCATTCTTTTATTAGACAATGGAGAAGGAAAAAGAAAAATAAATGAAAGAGGAACATTCTTCTTACGCTTTTCTTTTGTAATTGGATGACTTGCTTCAGAGCTGTGTGATTATATTTAATTAATGACCTCAAACTTTATTATGCTGTTTGTTAATGCTAGTCATTGTGCTGACCACCCCTGTTAGTTTATTTGCATATGTGTGGGGAGGAATATTCCCAAAGTGATGAGCTCATTTGATACAGAAATATAATCACATTATACATCTTGAGAACACACTTTCCTTCTTTGTTAATCATTTTAGTCTGCTGATTTGCCTTTGGTACTGCAGTTTTAAAGAGTCACTGAGTTTAACAGTGGAAAAGGTGACTCAAACACAGAGTGACCCCTGTGCAGCCCAGCTCCTCTGGTCACTGAGCCACTGGGGAGGGACCCCCAGAACCCTGAGCTGTTTCCAGCTGGGCTATGATCCATCACTGGTCAAAAATTGTTTCTGATTTCTGCCTGTTCTCACTGGGCTGATCTCTGCTCTTACATACAGAATATAGAATCTGACGCTAAATTTCATTGGATGATATTGTAGGGGAGTATTTTGTTTCCCTTATTGAAATGTTTATATGTTCGCATTTAAATAATAAAATGGGAAGGGGGGAAAATGGGAAGACAGTATTACAGCTGTAAAATTCCTTTAGCACTATTTCTAGGATCCTTTTTTTCCTGGAAAAATACATTTTCACCTATAAATGTTCATCCATCTCAGATGTCCCCAGTCATCATCTCCAATGCACAGATCTAACTATTGTAGCTTCCACTAAAATATCTCAGGTGACTTGTTTCCCTGGAGAAAGTAATTAATATGTCCTCAAATCACTTGTTCATGGCACTATTTGACTCTTGGTTTTGAAAACAGTGGAATTCTCTGGTGGCCCAGTGATGCAGTTGGAATCATTGTCAAGAGGAACAAATGTACAGAGTCAGTAAATCTGTGACTTTAGGCAGGCATTTTACCTGGAGTTTAAATCTTTAATAAACACCTGACAGTAATACTAGTGGTAGCACTTTGAAAGGTGCACGCTGAGTAACCAGACATCACTGGTGTTAAAAACACATAGCCTGGGTGTCGTTAGTATTTATAGTGAAAAGTATCTTGGATACTGAGTTCTTCCAGCATTTTTATCTATTCAACAATATATTGGACAATACATATTTATACAGGACATTGATCATTGAAAATATTTTCCATAATCTCTCTACAACAGACAGTGCCTCCTTAATAAAACTGGATGAATAAGTAACTCTTGAGAAATGACTCCCAAGTTCGTAATTAGAAGTTTTTAAAAGAATTTCCTAGATTGTCTGGAATAGAAGCCTGAAGCAGAGCATGCAGATAACAGAGGCTGTAGGAATGGCTGCCTGCTTTGTTCTCTGGCAGATTAATTTCTGCAGTGGGTACCCAGAGAGCTGGCTGGGGAGTAGCTGGGTGTAAGATACTGTGTGACTTGCATTTCAGGGCCCTGCACAGAACTACTGCTACACTGTCTGAAGGCTCTTCTGGCTATAGATCCTTTTTCCCTCTTTGGCCAGTCTTTTTGGACGGACAGGGTGATGGGGAACTCACACAGCCTTGACAAATCTCCGTGAGTTGCATCCCTCACAGAGTCCTCTAGCAAAGCACCTGGCAGGGTCTGCACCTTTTGTTCCTCCAAGCTGAGGGGGGTAGATGTGGTCTCTCAGGTGGCAAGCCTGGAGAATTAATGGGAAAGTGAAAAGAGCCTGATCCAAAGTCCTTTCTTTCTTGGTTTTTGTTTTTGTTTTTGTTTTCAGTCCATTTTCATTGATTTCAGTGGGCGGTGAGTCAGATCCATACGGCCTGTTACATGGTGTGTTGGCCCAGGACTAACAAGACTGCAGATACTTTTTTCTTTTGAAGTCATTGGCTGAGGCATTCACATAAATGATGGATTTTATTGAAACTGCAATTAAACCAAACCAGGCTTAATGCAGACTGAAAACCCTAGAATTAGTGTACTGGTGAACGTGGAGGGAAAGGCACAAGCTTAGCCATCCTTCCAAGCAAAACCGAGAAAAGAAGTGTGTATATAATCGAACAGCATGTGAATATTAATGCACAAAATCCTCTGAGTCCCCAGTTCCCTGATGCAATTATTTTCTATTCACATTAATTGTTCCTAACAGATGACATTAATGACTTTGAGTTAAAATGTGTGCAGAGGAGGCCTTCAGCAGATCAATGCTGGTTAAAAATAGGGTCACTTTTGCAATCATTCACACAAGGTGTAACAGCTCGTAAATAAAACAACATTAGCATGTTGATTGATTTATAAATGTTAATTTTGTAGTTCATTTTTATGCTTTTTTTTCCTGAAACCTGTCAAACTCTGTGGATAATGGCGGGACTCATGTTCATTTGTTATTGTTGTGTGGGAAGTAATGATAAGTTGCAAAGCAGTGACTAGAAGAAAAAGTAGAGTTTGTTTTGGATGAAGAATGATCTGTCCTCAAGACAGGAAGTCTTGGACAAAGTAAGCACGAAGAGCAACATTTCAAATTAGAACAAATCCTCTTTTACCTCAGGCTCTTCATTTCCCTTGAAATTTAACAGCAGAGTTTGGAATTTTAAAAATGCTGATCTGCTGAATATCTTGACAAATGCTTATGCTTTGCTCCTTCCCTTCTGCCCCCCCAGAAACTCCATTCACGCATCTTGGACCTCTCATCTGGGGATTTGCTTTCAGAAGTGGAACGGAACCGAAGCCTGCTGCAAGCTCGAAGTGCTGATGCTCAGACACTCGTGAGTGTTTGTGCTGCCCTTGTCCCCCTCACCTGGAACCTCCTTTTCTCCTCTGAAGTCTGGTGTCAGGGAAGAGCCATAAAGCTGATCTCTGAATTGAAACACTGTTGAGGCAGATAACAGTGCTTTTACTTCCTTCTGTTCTCTGAAATTCAATATTGTGTCCTCGGTTGATATAGTGAGCAGATAGTGTCACTGTGTGCAAAAAAAGCGTAAATCTTAGCAATGTCCCCAATACACCTTTTTGGGTATTGATTACATCTCACAATCTCTGAGAAATGGTCAAGGAGCTTTTTATTAAAGCCCATGCCCCGTATTATTCATCCCACTTTTATGATATATTATGTATGAACTTTTAAAAATTCATGGGCTCTGCATTTTTTTTTTTCAGATGGAGTGAGCTTTGTGCTTATTTGGCAAAATGTTCACCAGCGTGGCTTTCATGTTTCATTGTCAAAGAGAAAAGTAGCTTAAAAAACAAAAATCACATACAGGGAAACAAAGAGTACAAGAACAGAACATTGAACCTGCTTGTGCCTTTGATCTTGAAGGATAGTATTGTCAACAAAAATGTAATCTCCCTTGTAATACCTACCTTAATGAAAAGGCATTGTTTCAAGGGTTCAAAAAAATGCTAACAACCTTTTGCATTATATTTAATTAAGCCTTCAGGTTAAGTTGCTCTAATACAGAGGTTTTTGTCTTTAATGGGCTGATTATTTCAATTTTCTCTGATTTCTAGTGAAAATTACATTTTTAAGCTGTAATACTATGTTCAGGCCTTTTTACTCTAAATTCATTAAAGGTAATGACTAAAGAATCATGATTACAAAAAATTAAAATTTCACCATGTCAGTTAATAGACCCATATGCAAGTTAAATGTATTTAATTAATGCATCATAAACATGCTATTCAAAGTACTTTCTTGAATAATTTAGAGAAAAAAGGCAAATTGAAGGGGAAAACTCCACTCTCTTAAGTGATCTGAATGAAGTCTAGAAATTGAGTAGATACCCTACTTCATAATCTGGAGTGACATGATATTTTTTGCACATTTTCTCCTCTCTTAAAGATGATTACAGTAATATACTGCTTTTTTGCTTTGCTTAGATAGCTCCATTTTTTCCCATTGCTGAAACTGTAGGACCAAATGCCTTTCTCCTCTCTTAGTTGCAAAGGGAACAAAGTGAGAGGATGGAGTGGCTCTCAGACTAGCTGAAGATGACAGGAAGGCAATACTTGTCTCTGTGCTGTGATCTCTTTCCTCCTGCAGGAGATTCTTACAGGAGAGGATTTACAGGCATCCTTCTCTTGAGTGCGGCGATGGCTGGGACACAGCCCAGTGTAAAGGGCAGAATTCCACATGACATGTTTTCCCAATGCCAGAGCCAAAATGCAGAGGAGTAGCCAGAGCAAGCAGCTGCTGCTGTTGGCCTCTGTTCAGTCACCCTCCCCAGGAGGGACACCGCCACAGCTGAGGAAGCTGATGGTAGGGGCTCTCCCAGGGGAACCACAGTGTCACAAATAAAGACTCATTTGTCTCAACAAAACAACAAAATCCGCTTCAGAGCCAAAAACACAGGCATCAGCCTGCCTGTGACGCTGAAAGATGTATTCTTCCCAGAGCCACTGGATTTAAGAGCTGTTCCTCCTGCATCCATTTGACTTCCTAGGAGTGCATGTACCAATAATTCCCAGAGGTGAAATGTGCTCTTGGTGCTTCTAAATGATTTTCCCATTCATAGGTTTTGCCTGTGACGAAGAATAATGATTTGCCCTGTAGTTAGGTTTGTCAAAACCAGAGCATTATGATGTCAGTTGAGCAATGAACAGCTGTACTGATGAACTCCTCAGTAGTAAAAATTCTGCTCTCTCCCACTCAGCTGAAAAAAGGTTCAACCCCAGTTGTAATAAATGGGAGGAATGTGGGGGAATAAATGGAAGAAATTAGCAGAAGGCCAACAAACATGTCAGTGCATGAGTAGTGCCTGCAAACTGAGTGTTGTTCCAAAGATTTCCGTGAAGAAGCCGTCTAGGGCATACGCAGCCTTGATAGTTTTTTTATGGATTCAATAACTTTAGATTTCTTGTTTCTTCCTAAGTGTAAGTTCTTCATTTAAGCAAAATTAATTTGAAGTATATCTACATACAAAAATCAATAAATATTGTTTCAGTTTGCCTTAATGAAGTCCAAAGGGAAGTTTTATGAAACAAAGGCACAGAATCATAGATTCACTTTGGATGGAGAAGACCTTTATGATTAAGATCATCAAATCCAACCTTTCACCCACCACTGGGTGGAAAGGTCCCTTGAGATCACTGAGTCCAACTGTTAATCCAGCAGTGCCAATTCTACCACTAAACCACGTCCCCAGGTGCCACATCTACACAGCTTTTCATTCCCTCCAGGGATGGTGACTCAACCACTTCCCTGCTCCGTTGCCTGACAACTCTTTTAGTGAAGGAATTTTTCCTAAAATCCAATCTAAACATCCCCTGGCACAACTTGCGGCTGTTTCCTCTTTTCCTATCAGTTTCTGGTTGGGAGAAGAGACTGACCTCATTACAACCTCTTTCCATGTAGTCATGTCTGGTGTTCCTGGTAATTAAAATGATGTCTGATTCTGTAAGGAAACTGCAGAATAGTGCGAGCACTTAACACTGAAGAAGCTCCAATGCTGTTAGGCTCAAGAGTATTAGTTTGAAAACAAATTAAAGGCATCCTAGCTACTCCTACAGAGGTTTAATATTTTACCTAAAGTGCTATCTACTCTTCATTACTCTCTTCCTCAAAGCTGGCACTTAGTCACAGTCAGCCGAAATTGCATTTGGAAAGGGGCGATAACTACACAAGTACTAAAGGCAGCCATAAAGTGTCAATAAATTGCATAAGCAAGAGGCTTCAGCTGTCTGCGAGCGACACGAAGATGGATTGTCCTACGTCAGAGAGTTTCTTAGACAAAGCTTTGAACTAGATAGGAAACCAAAATTAGACTGTAATGGAGAGATTCCATTCTCAGTGGACATTCTGCTCAGGATACTAAATTAATTTACCTTGTCCAGGCTGTGCAGCCTCATCTGTTACACTGTGGGGCTATAATGCAGTTGTCAAAATGTACTTGTATTCTTATAACTTTGTTTTCTGTATCTTACCGGCGCACGCTGCTTATGTATGAAGCATAATTCAAATAGACTCAGAATAATACTAGAATACTAGTCCAAGAATAAAGAAGAAAACATTGAGGGTTGTGGATTTTTTACCCCCGACAAATGAAATTGTTAGCAATTTTAAATTTAGTTCTCTGTATGAAATTCACCAGATGCTAAATTGCATGAGAGGAAGGCATAAGTGGCTTACCTGCTTTTTCTTTGCCATTCTTAATCAAGGGGAAGTTAAATGATCATTTTCTACCCATAAGATATTTCAATTTCTACTCATATTTTAGGAATGCCAGCAGAATGTGAAATCCAGCATACCTGTCTTGAAGTGCCAGAGTCAATTAAATATGACAGGCTCTAGCCGCCTGTATCCTCGGAGCAGCTGCAGTAGCAGTGAACTCTCCCTCTCGAGTGCTTGCAGTGAATATTCCAGCGGTTCCTCCTACACTTGGAATGATGGAAAGACAAGCAAAAGGGTAAATCAAGTTAATTTTCTTCAAGTATTACTTCAGGTTAATCGGAAACAAGATTAATTGAAAAGCTGCCTGGTTCAGAAGTTTTTTTACTTTTCTCTCTCTTTTATATTGAAAAGAGTTGTCACTGAACTTAAAAGTTTAGCCCCCTCCATTTAATTTTTTTTAGCTATTCCTTTATCACTCCAGCTTACTTACAGTCTCCTCATTTGTTCAGACATTTATTCTTCCTTTCATAGTCCAAACTGCTCTTCTTTATCTTAATTCTTCCATTCATATTGTTCTTCCTACAGGTTTTCAGTGCACTGCAGCCTTCACACCACTGTGAAATCCTTTATTAAAAAAGAACTTTGCTACAAATAGCAAAGAATGGAATGGAATGCCCTTATGCAACTCTTCTCTTTACCAAACTGGTAACACTTTTATTGACAGCACTTGTAACAGAAGTGGTTTTTATTTTCTTTTGACAGTCATCCGTGAGATGGGATAAAAGAATAAGCATTGGCTCTTCGCTCCCGAGCAACCTCTCAAGTCCTGCAGATGATCTACCTCCAACTCGTATCAAGGAAAACCATATCTTAGAAGGGCTGAAAAAATTGCAGGAGCAAAAAATATTACTTGAACCACCTTCAGTAATATCAAAATGGGGTTACAAAGATTGCATGAACTCCAACGAAGGAATATATTCCCCTGGAATTAAGTGCGGCGGCCATAATGAACAGGCTCATTGTAAGCCAATGGAAATGGGAAGTATTTGCATTGAACACAACAAAACTTTCTCTTATGATTCAGATTCACATGATGATGCGGATGATGACTCTTCATCCTTACTGTTGCTGCAGGAAGTTCCAAGCAAAGACTGCAGGACCTACTGTAACAAATTAACTCATAGCATTTCTGACAGTCTCTTTGACTGGGATCCTAACAGGAAACATTTGCCAGAAAAAAGTTCATTTTTTAATTCAAAGGAAAGACCTGAGAAATTGACTAGTTTTGTCAGTGGATTTCAGACAGAAGTAAAATCATGCACCAGAGCAAAGCTGCCTGAGTTACAGTTAAATCAAAGCCATTCTAATATGGGCTGGAAGGACTTTAATTTTCAGCTTTCAGACACTGATGACAATGAAGTCTTGGATGAATTGCATATAGAAAGCAGTGATGAGAAAAGTCCCTCAGATTTATTAGCAACTCCCTTTCCTGAGAAGTACACAAAGACCTCTGACTTGCTCAAAGTCACGGAGAGTTCTCAGTTTGTATCTACTGGCAAAGAAGAGAACCAGGTACCTGTTCACTCAGACATTAGGCCGAAGACATGTAATTTCATTAAACAACAAAAGGTTATAAAAAAGACCTCTTCTGAAGAGTGCATTACGGTAATATACGATGCTAAGGATGGTGAGCCGATTGAATTCAGCTCACATCAAACTGGAGTTGTCAGTGTAACGAGAAATGAGATTTCAATCAACCAGCCACAAACTATGCCCGGTGCAGAATACACTGAACTGATACCTCAGGGAAGAACTGATTTGCAGCCAGGACCCAGTGCTAGAAACTATACTGCTTTAGAACGACAGGAAGATGAAACTGGGAAAAATACTCTTGAAGATAATACAGGGAATAAAAATACAGTTGTCCCCCTGACCTGTGGTGAATCTTCACGCTGTGGAAGAGTGACACAGCAAAATACTTCACGACAGAAACTAGTGAAGCCAGTGTATGAAGCATCATACAAGGCCAGTTCAAACTCTGCTGTGCATGCAGGAATCAATCAAAAGCCAAGTGTAACTAAAATACCCAGCAGAGGTAAATTTTCTCCCCAAAAAACTCTGATGACTGAGAGTGGGGAGGCACCTGTAGCTCTATCAGTGGGCCCCACAGCCCTTGAGAAATCACCTGCTCTGCCACCTGTAAAGCTTTCAAGATTCAAAAAGGCTCAAAGCCCACCTCGTCATTTTGATTCGAAAGTCGAATTTCAGGTTACAAAGGCCCCTGCCCACCCCCTGCCTGACTTGAAATGTCCTGGCAGAGGAGATGGGTCAAAGTATCCAAAGAGTCAGAGTCCAGCCTCACCACTGTTGCCTCAGCACCTTATAGAGCCCAGTAGCTATGGGGAACCTCCAACCAGAGACTTCCACTGTGATTTAGCCCCTGTAGAAGCCCGGTCTCCATCCCCACCCCTTCCTCCAGGCAGGTCAACATCCCTGTTGATTCGGCCTAATTATGCTAATTCTCCACCTCTAGCAGTAAAGCTAGCAGGAGCTGGTCCCACTGAAACAGCAAAAAATATACTGAAATCATCTCCATTAAAAGGGACTGTGAACTCTGGCTTTCATAATCAATCTAGTCATGAAATGCAAGCAAAAAATGTATCTTCTGGGGCCAAAATTGAATTATCTTACCTTCAAGAAAATGCAGAAGGAATTATGCAAAATAAATGCGCATCTCAGCAATCCCACAGTGCATGCCAAGGACTTTCCAAAGTTTCCACAAAGCAAGTCTGCCCAAAAAACCCTAATCAGGTGGGTCTCCACAGGAGTCATGAGTATTCCAGCACAGATTTTCAAACAGCCAGGTCCTTTTCTCTAGGTTGTCCGTCACTGGAAACAACTCCTTCACAAGACACATATTCCAGGAAAAACAATATTTCCAGTGACAGTGGGTTGGATCAGCTACAAGAGATGCCAAACATTCTCCCCACAACTCCTCAATGTCATACGACGAGCACAAGTGAGCCTTTGCTATCTCAGGTAAACAATTTCCCGTCAACGCTGTTTCATGCCAGTGATGCTGCACATGCCTCTCAAAACTCTAATGAGAGAGGAATGAAAACTCGTCTCCCTGTAGGGCTGAAATTATTTGTCAAATCTCCCCAGCTTCTCCGCAAGAGCTCTACTGTACCAGGGAAGCAGGAGAAGGACAGTATAAATGCAGCTTCCAAAAGTAATGTGAGTTCCAGTAAGTACAGGCAAAGTGAGTCTGTGTGTGTAACCACCAAAGGTGCAATGGATGTGGAATTAAAGGACTCCAAGTCTGATGCTGAAGTAAAAAATAATTGTGCTGTGGAACTTAGTATGGATACAGCATCAGCTCATTCACGTGAGAGCTGCAACTTGGTGGTAGACAGAGGAGATGGATTAGAAAACAAATTAGTTAAGAGATCCGTTTCTTCTAGCAACAAGTCACACTTGAAGCCAGCTCTGGGCATGAACGGAGCGAAAGCTCGTAGTCAGAGTTTCAGCATTCACACAGGGGAGAAGCCATCTGCCCCTGTGACAGAAGGTCTCGGGAAAGTACGGACTCAGATTATCACAAACACTTCTGACAGAGGGAATTCTCTAACGAGGCAGAGCTCAGCCATGGAAGGGCTTCAAATCAAGGCCACTCCTGGGACAGCAGTGACACCAGAGGCTCTTCTATATAATACTAAACCCACAGAAAATTCTTATCCTAGACAAGGCTCTCTTGGAAATACGAGTAGTTGCAATAGCCAGCATGGAAGCCCAAGCAAACTGCCCTTCAGATCATGTCAAAAAGTAGACCAGTTTCACAGCACTTCAAAATGCGATGGAAGCAAACCATTTTCTCAGAAAGATGCACACAGTCTATCTGTGCAGAGTGAGAAAAGCGCTGAAAGCTTTAAGCCTGAAGCTCTAGGTAAGAAAAGTGTTCTGTCAGCAGAATTGGAGTTAGAAACCTCGGCTGCTGTATCTTCCAAACAAATTTTGTCCTTCCAAAACTTTGACAGAGTAAGGTGTCCTCATAAACTGGAAACAACAAAGTCACCAAGACAGCAAATGTCTTTAAAATTAGCAGAAACCTCTGAGAAGGTTAATGATCTTTTGAGTTCGCCGTCTCTGCAACCTACAATAGAGGAGAAAGTCATGTTATGCATTCAAGAAAATGTGCAAAAGGGTCAGGGACAAACCAAGTCCCCCACTGTGGAGACTAAACAAAAGACTGGGCCTTCTATAGCCAGTTGGTTCGGCTTCCGAAAGAGTAAGCTCCCAGCACTGAGTAGCAGGAAGACTGATGTTCCTAAAACCAAGGTGGAAAAAAAGGATGCAAAAGTTTCAGGATTTGGAATTAAGCAGGCAAAATTAGAGAGAAGAAAAGAAAAGAAGAAAACTGAACAACACTGTGAAATAGAAAATGAAATTAACAGGAAAACAGACAGTGGTGACATTTTATCTATGGAGAGCAAAATTACGAAGCCTTCCCAAGACCCTTCTGGTGAGGTTGAGTGTGAACAAGTCAGAGGTTCTACCACAGCTGCCTACTCACCAAAAGACAGCTTTATGAGAGAGCTTTTAAACAGGTAAAAGTCCAGAACACAATTTGGGATGTGTTGATATCCGTGTAGCTTTACAGATGCCCAGATGGGATGTTCAATGTATGTTCTTTTTGTGCTAAGAATGCACATTAGCAAACAGTAGGTGCACAGTTGGGACTTCAATCTCCACAGGAAAAGGAAAAAAAAAACCCCAAACATTAACTATGAGATAATAATTTTGTTCGTGTTACTTTGTTAACCAAACCATTGGTCTTTGAAATTAAAGATAGGCGAGTTACATCCAAGCTGATAATTCAAATTATTCCAGAAATCAAGAATCTAGGCAGATGGTGTGTAAAGATAGAGGGTAATTAGGTACATGTTTCAATGTATTCCATCTTCCTGTACTGTGGCCAGAAAACACATATTTGGTAACTTGTCAGAATTAATTACTTTTCCAGCTATCACAACGTTTGGTCACAGAAGAACTTACCGATTGGTATATTGTGTTTTCACTTCTGCCCCACAGCAGTCCCAAATATCATATAAATCATCACATGTGAAAGGCTAAATTGATATACTACCTGAAATTGCAAGTGACAGGTTTGATCAAGGCTAGTTAGAAACATTTATCACTCAAAGGTCTAGAGACAGAAAGATACAAAGGGGTTACTTTAAGCATTAAAGGAATGGGAAAGTAGAGTGATTGAAGAAGGGCAATGCAATTTATCAGAGGAATCACTCTCTACCTGCAGAGTTGATAAGAAAGCAGCTCAGCAGACAGAAAGTGGATCAAATAATGTTTCCTACAGGAGTGTGTCGAAGGGCAGCTCCCAGGGCTCCTCTCTTCACGGCAACTCTATCAGCTCTCAAGGAAACCACAGGAAAAACAGCAACACAAAAGCTGATATGGAAATGCAGAATCAGACCCTGGTAAGTGCTTCAGTACATGAAAACATTATTACCCTTTTTTTAACTTCTGGATGTGTTTCTTATTGCCATTGCAAGCAGGATAATAATTGTTTATATATAAGATAGAAAGATTTTGTGTAGCTTGAGGATTGTGAATTAATGCAAAAGTTGTCAGCTTGGCTGTAGCCCACATTATACAGATAGTCATGAAGATTCTACTGCTTCTGCTGGCAATTCAATTCCAGTGAAGATACATGCACAATGATAGTCATACTGTAGTAGGGTGAAATAATAGGACTATTTTTTTAGTATTATTTTTTTCCCTTTCCCTGAAAATTGCATACCAGTAAAGAACATTCCTCTGAACATTATAGAAGTCATAAAGCCTGAGAAGTGTACTGCTGATGGGGAAAGGCAAATTATTTGACCACATTTGGGAATATTTGTCACTTAAGAGGGAATGTTCAAAAGCAAAAACATACATTGGACCTGTGCCTCACTTTGTGCCGTTAAAAATCTCCCTGTTAATGGCCTGTAGTTAGTTTTATACTTCAATAACTGTACCTGATAATTTAATTTACTCAGAGAGGAGGAATGTTTTAATGTAGTAGGAAAATTCTCCTGTTTTCTGTTAGCTGCTAGAGTCTGGTTCTGGACTAACTTTGCTGCACTGAGAAGTGTTCACACACAGTCTAGGATTGTAACCTAAAGTCAGGCTGAAGGGGTGCCCTTCCTGGTGAAGCTTCTTTTAATTAACTGTAGAATTTAGTGAGCAATATCTTGACTAGCAAGAGCCTTTCCCATGATGTTTTAAAGTCAAGCACAAGGAGAACAGAGATGCTTTAACCCTATGGCATTCTTTCCTCATTTCTGAGATAGCTGTCTTGTCCATAGTATTACAATTATTATTAACCATAACCAAGCCTGGAAACTTGTGTCAAATATATTTACTCTGAAGCTGAGGCCATTACTTTTGTTGTTCTGATAGAACTGAGTTACTGAAGTGCAGTACATACAACAATTTCATCTGGGGGAATCTGATACACAAGTTCTCTGGGAACATTGCAAAAAGCTTTTTAATGGGAACTTAAAAAACTCTTGGCTTAGGGCTGATGTTGAGGATGCTCGAGGTCAAGGCTTTGCGTATGTAGTTTCAAATTCAGGCAATTTTTTTTTTCCTTTTTTTTTTACTTTAATACATATATCTTTGCTGAGAACATCTGCAAGGTCATTTAAAAAAAAAAAAAAAAAAAAAAACCTTACAGGGAACATATGCAAAATGAATGTGTTTGAAAACTTTCCTCCTGACTCCTCTGGTATCATCTCTTCTTTGAAAATGTAGATGTCTCCTGCATTATAAAACCACAAATTATAAGCATATCTAAGGCTGTCCTTGTAGTGTCACTGAAAGGAAAGAGAGAGAATGAAAGTCTGGAAATGTGCAATATGCAGGAAATTCAATCCAACAGATCTAGAACTTAGATAGCAAAGCAGAGCCCCTTATCAGAGCCACTCAGTTTAACTATGCCCCATTTAATATGGCCCTGACAGCTTAGGGTATATCTTCACTGTACAGAAGTACAAAAAACATTGCTTCTGCAATTTCTTTCTAACTTATTATTTTCTAATGCTGCAATAATTTGCTGTGCTTTTTGTCCGTCATTTGTGAAGTCTTTCTAAATGCTGCAGTAATAGTCTTTTAAGTATATCTTAAAGAAACACACTTCATTTTATGAAGGAACTACAAAGATTGTCCTTAATGTATGTAAATAATGGAGAAATGCTAATGATGCTATTTAGTTTTTAAGGACATGTTAGTCATGGTGAAAAGGCATTACTTCTGCTATGCCATACCCTCTTCTGTTAGCAGGGAAACAAAGTATTTTTGTATGTTTTTTGAAGATTAAGTTATATTTATATGTTTCATTTTTTTGAGTTTCATATTGTGTTTACTGTGGTTCCTGAAAGAAATATCTAGTGCCAAAAGACTGATGACATCTAGAATAACGAGATTTGAAATGTGCTTACAGTTATTATTGCTAACTTATGAAAGAGATATACCTTAAGATTCCTCAGTATGTGGCGTTTCATCTTGTCCTCCAAACTTCTAAAAGAGAAACAGTGCAAAGCCTTTAAATTCAAAGTTCATTAATCTATTACTATCATTTCCAATTATTCTTTGGTGTCTGCTTACTTTGAAGCAGGTTGCAAAGGGCTGGGAGGTAGCTGTGACTGAAAACAGTCACATGCAGTAGAATGCCCTGTTGTGCATTTTTTTTTTTGCTCATAAAAAGACAAAATTAATGCTTTTGGAGAAGACAGCATAAATCTTTTGAAAAGCCCTAAACCGGGAAGATTTCTTTTCTTTTCTGAACAATGCAAAGTGCACTCAGTCATATGGTTCAGTGCTGCATTTCCAAACTGCTTATCAGATATATACTGCTGCTTTAAATCCCGGACAGAAGTTGCTAACATAAATTTTCGAGCAAGACTTTTTCCTTTAAAAGCTATTTAATTTTTGATGATTAAATCACTTTTCCTACTATGTGCCAGGTAAAGGCTGGAGGCACTATTATGCCATAACATATGCACCGATTGCCTCTGATTTCTGTTCATGCAAAGAACATTATTGCTGGACTGCCACTGAATTTATGGAAAAAACAGTGTTCCACCAATGGTGGCCTTGTGCATTCACCTTCAGAGGGAGACGCTTCCCGTTAGTGTTCATCAAAAAAGCACTTTGCTCTAAAGGCCAGCCAGCAGAAATACATAACACTTTAGCCTACACCAAGGATATTCCACCTTCTCCAGTACTTTTTCACGTCCTTGGCTGGAGCTTAAGGTGAGATACAATCATTTTTGTGCTGCGCTGCTTCATTTCGTCTTTGTGATTTTATTGCAGCCGTGTGTGATTTAGAACAGCCACAGGCTTCACTTTGTGAGGTGGAAACGTGGCACCAAATCCAAGACACCAGGAGTTTTGTGTGGCGCTCTGTGTGCGCAGTCTGTGTGTTTGGGGAACACCCAGGGATCTACTGCAATATTGTGAAATGTCACAGCAGCACTTGGCCATGCACTCTGCAAATGTGAGAAGCTGTTCCACCTGGAACTGGATGCCAAGTGAATGCTCGCCTCCTCATTTTCCATAGCCTGAAGAGAGGCATTTCGTAAGAAAGAAAAGATGTAATCAAATCCCCAGGATTAAGAGATGATAAATGCACTTTTAAAAATCCAGAGAGCAAGTCTTTGGTGTCATACTTAGGCTGCTGACATGAGGTCAACAGGTCTTCTTGTGTAACCCAGCAAGCAGGATTTACACTGTGATCGAAGATATGTCATGCAAATGATGATAAATTCCAGTGGTTTAAATTACAAAATGTGCTTTTGTTATTGTGAGCGTGCTGTAAGCAGTTTAAAACAGCAGAGAGTCATTAGCAAATAATTTAAGATGCCTGAGATACTGAAAGCAATTTTTTCTCTGATGCTGCCTTTTCTCCTCTCATCATCCTGGAAGTATCTTTATTCCTGTTTGATTCATGTAGCATGGCAGAAAAATATGTCCTTGAAGCAGAATTGTGACCTTGATGGCACGTGATGGAGGGGGATTTCACTGTGTGTTAGGGAGAGACTCAGATTATCTGTACACCTGGGAAATAGGAGGGCAGAATAACAGGACAAAGATACAACTTTGAAAAAACCCATAATATCTGAGGGATTTGAGTAACACAAACTTGAATGCCACATGCAGGCTCTTAGAGTGCACTGAGGTCTTAAATGAATTTTTTCTTTCGTCTAGCTAATAAATGCTTTTAAACAGAGGTGGAAATAAAACCACCAAAGTTCAGTGTTTGCAAACTGAACTAAAGAGATACCACCATCTATTAGGTTTTTATTTTGAAGAACTGCATCTTCCAAGGGTATTTTTCATTGCTGCATATTGTGATTTTGAATGAAATTAAAGTTGTTACCATCAGATACCATTCATAGAATGACAGGTTATATATTCCACTCTTCCCTGCCGTGTAACTTTACTCTGATTTATTTCTGCAAAACATTCTGTAGTTGTCATGAAGCAACATAAACATAGTCACAGCTGTTCTTCACTTTTGTTGTTGCACTATGTACAGGCTAAAGTAGTCACAGAAAACCTGCAAGAAGAAGAGGAGGACACCATGGCAAGGACTACATGTCAGAGTCATGTGATAGGTATTAAATTATATTTTACACTGGATTTTATTGCTGTCAATTCTTGCGAAAAAGACACGTTTAATTCTCATTACTGTGCTTGTTTGCCCCCTTATGTCAGCTTTAGCCTTCATTTAGCTGCTGGATAGCCAGATTTCGTCAAATGCATGAGATGAGTACAGGGCATTACAGTTGTGGGTCAATGCAATGTTTGACTGCAGGGCCTTGGGATCTGGTTATGAAAGATGATTTCAGCCTCCAAGAACAGTGGGTTACGTACAGGGGCTTAACATAAGGGTTGTTGTGCATGACATTTTCAGTGGGAATAATACTGACATACTGTAACTCTGTCATTTGGGCCTTGAATCAGTAAAATTCAGAATAAAATTTAAGTAGCAGAATAATTGTTGTGATAAACTAAACCACATGGAACAGCAAACAGGTGTCTGTTCAGAAGACCTCAAAGCTGTTATTGAAAATAAAGTTGCCTGTGCTGTAGAAGGGTGGTACCATGCACCCTGCCTCATGATTGGCACGTACTAATTTTTCATCTCAGTACGTGTAAAAATATCCAATAGGCACTGGAGGACAAAACAGAAGTCTGAGGTTTGTATTAGAGCATTGTGTCACCAATATAAGGAACCAACTGAACAAGAAAAATTCACCTTTATCAAGTTCCCTTTGCACATAGAGACTGCAGTAAAAAAAAAAACATTAAAAAGTTAAAATCTGATTCCATTTTTTTCTAGCCAGAATATCTTACATTTCGCTGGTACTGCCAACCCAGCGAGTCCAAACAGAGGTATGACGTCGAAACACATTTCTTTTGGGGGCATTAGGAAAATGTTTGCATGCTTCATTGACTTGTACAACCCTTTCAGTCCTAAATTCAGACAAATAAACTCTGGCTGTGTTACCTGAAGGAAAGATCCCTAAACTCTTCCCTCTCTGAGAACTCAGCCGTAACCTGGCTCCATGACAGCAACTGAATAACAAGAACTTTGTGCAGTGTAAGACTCTGAGGGCATTCTGTCACTAGCCCTGCAAACAGAAATTCATGCCTCTCATGCTGTGCGTAAAGGACTTATTTTCTGTTACCAGAAATTGCCCAGCACAGAATACCTCACCTAAGATAGTTCAAAATTATTTTTCCTTATACTGAAATAATTACTTTGACTCCATCCCAAAAAATTCTCAAAACTTTTACTTTGAATTATGTGAAATGATTCAATTTTTTTAAATCTAGATACTGGGAAAAAACCCATAGCAGCTATTTGCATAGTTTGGGGTTTTTTTCATAAAAAGACTCGAGAGCATCCTTGTTGTTTATCAGTGTAATTGGCGGTTGTGGCTGAGGCCTAGTTGCTATATTTTGATATTATTTGTTATTGGGTCCTGTAATATGTAGTTCTGGTGGCTTTTGAGAGTATTAATATTTTGTTGCTCCTCCCACAGGCACCAAATCTGAGTCTCTGACAGGACGTAGTGGTTATGGAGCGGGTTGTCAGATGCTTTTAAAATTCCGTGCTAGAAGTTCTGGCATTTTTCTGATACAGAAGTTTTCATAGAAGGATACTGATTTTTTTCCTTGCTGAAACTCTGTGCATCTCTCACTAACTTGTTCCATGGCCTCACCACTCTTATAGTAAAGAATTTCTTACTAATTCCTAAATCCTCTCTCCCTCAGCTTAAGGCCATTCCCCCTTGTCTCCTGAGAAAACAAAGTTCGCTGTGGGTTTTTAGCTGTATTTTAACACATTTATTCTACTGGTTTTTATCAAAACAGATCTAAATGTGTAGTAGAAAAGCTATGATTTAGCAGGGAGAATGTTTTTTATGCAGCAGGAAAAGCACATGTTTCTGTAGCTGTCACTAAAACAACTAAACTGACAGCAGTCCTGCCCAGTTAACCAATAAACACGATACTAATAACAGGCTTCGAGGTAGGTGTCATGTGAGACAGTTCTGGTTCATCATGTTCTAACAGTGAGATACTCCTGGGCATGAATCAAAAAATGTGTAAAACACCAGTTGCTACGTTTTTAATTGTCAGTTGCTGATCTAAACCAATTTAAGTATTTTGCTGGCTCTTCAGATTTGCTCAGTTGAAAGAAGGCAACAGTGCCCGGTTATATACAATTTCCCTCCTCATATACTTATATCTCAGGAACACGTAATCATTTCCATATGAAGCAGTCATTATATTGTGCTATATCGTTCTTCAAAATACATTTGAGCCATTTTGAAAGTTTTTTAAAACATGTTACACCCTGAATGCCTTTGCTGTAGCGTCAGTGAAGAAGCCAAATGTGGCTGTGGCTGTAGAGATGCTGCCAGTTCTCCCACCCCCACAGACAGCAGACCTAAGGACCCATGAGTATCTCTTTGAAATCCAGCCATCCTCAGGGCTCTTCCCTCAAGCCCTTTGCAATAAAGTAGTTGTGTTTTGAAAGAGGGATGGAGTGGAAAACGCTAAAGTACCTAGTAAGAGGAAGGACATGATGAAAAGGTTGACTTCCCCTTCATGTCATAACAGACTCCCCAGCTCAGACAGGTACAGCAGGGTCTTCCAAGTATTCCTATAAATAAAATTCCTTTATTGAATGCACAGATGACATGTCAAGCTCCTGACAGTATTGTTCTCATGTAAACATAAAAAATGCACCTTCATTTTTACAAAGAAAAAAAATTCTGTTCCCCTCAAGGGAGTGGAAGTGTCATTATTTGTCTTGAATTTCCCCATTGTCACAATGGCCCAAAAACTTACAAGACAGTTACAGATGACACCTTCACATTCAGAATGTAATAATTGGACATCTTGAGAGGAACAAAGCATTTGTTTAAAAGTTCAATATATCATATTTCAAGTGCTATTTCAAATTAACAGCTACTCCTGGAAAAGTGTGATTGTTTTAATTATAATGCATTCAGAATTTTCATTGATAAACAGCTTCAAGGGAAAAGTCAAAAATCCATGGCACAAGTAAACAAATGCTAATTACTGAAGAATTCATTCCTGCAGACAACTTCACATGGGAATACTAGGGTATGCAGCAACACTGGTTTTGGGTATACACAAATTAACAGGCTGTTTTCTTTTTGGGAATATATCTGTAATGAACAAGAAATTTAGTTGTAATTAATCATATCATTCTTCGGTGTTGGTATGAACCTCTGCTGAGGCTGAGGGGAAAGACTGAATGTGCCATTTTCTCAGACAGCAACACTTGGGTGATTTATCAAACTCCAGTTTGAAATTTGCATGATAATAATTTTTCTGGGTCCAGTTTCCTTTTCTGTTATCCCAAATGGGTGAAATTATGCTAGAAGAGCAAGTCAGAATGGAATAAGCTTTTTGCTAATGATATATTCAAGCTTCACACAAAACAGACCCTCAGCTTAAATAGGCTGATGAGAAGTGTCTGAGAATTTCAAGTCTTCTTAAATTTACACTCAGGTTTCAATAAAAAAGAAAGAGGGTTTCATTTTTTTTTGTCACAGATATTTCTGTGTGTGAATATGTTTATTTTCCATAGTGGGTTTCCAGCAGGCATTGCATCCTTAGCAACATCAGTGAATCAAACACTTCTGGTCTAAAGCACTGAAATTCAGGGAGTACATGGATGCCTGGGCAGTTCATCTGAAGGAATTGTTTTATTGAACTGGAAATCGTATGGTTTCAAATGTTATATTTAATATGTCACAGATTGAACTAAAAGGCCAGATTTCATTGTATAATAAAAGCCTATTGAGTTTTGACATGAGGGGCATCGCTGCTGATTTTTTTCATCAAAATAACATCACTGGTAAGAATAAAATAGATTTTAATAATCAGAATAGACCTGAAGTTCCTTGTGTGTTCTCTAGAGAGCAAGTACTTGATAACAGGAGAATTGGTCGTAGCAATCCAAAATACATGTGGGTGTTACTGGTGCTGCCTGCTCCACTGGAAGCACAAGGTACTTCCTACTGAAGCTGTGTGGGGAGTTAAATCCCTGAGGCAGGCCGGGGTTAGAATTCACAGTAGAACAATTCACAGTTCCTGGAAACAAATTACCTAACTGTGCATTGACCCCTGTTGTGCGTTTGGAGAATTCCAAGTGAAATTCAGAGCTGGACAAAGATTATGGAGATAAATGTAGCCAGAATTCTTGAAACTTTGAAGAAGGACTTGGAACTAATATTTGTCAAATTTTCATTCGAGGGCCAGGTCAGTTGCTCTAAATGGATTCATCCAGTGTTAAATGGGAACCTTGTAGACAGAGCAAATGCTTTCAGCGACTTAAAAGGGTTTTGAAAAGTCTCCTAGCTAGGAAGAGGGTTGGGCTTCCACACTATCAAAGCAACATTAAAAGTGCACTGTAGACTTTGGTGCTTTGTGCCAGAACAAAAACACACACTGAGGTCAAGGGATTCTTTTGTAGCTCTGCTGTAGCCCAGTGCTCAAATCCATTAAAGTTCTTGATAATCATCTGCCTTGTGGCAGGCTTTATCATCCTTTTTTCTGCTTTCCAAGAACAACCTTTCAGAAGGGTTTTGCAGCGTAATTTAAAAGCAATCTGGTCAGAAAAAGGAAGAAACTTATTTTTTTAAGAAACTTTTTTGAGATTTGTCTTCTCTAGGGAGCATTTGGTTGAATCCCTTAGATGCTTCATGTTCCAGAGAGGAAGTACAGTGAGTGCTTTATATGTTGCATTGTGCGTTTTAAAATCCCCTCCTTTAAGCTTTATATGCAGCAAAGTGGTCGAACTCTATTTTCAGCAGAAACCAGGAAAGTCCTTCACAGCAAGTTTTATGGATAAGTTGCCAGCTCCTGTATAGCAATTTTACAGATAATACTGATAGCAAAGGTACAGCATGTAACTTTGCAGATAGAAGTAGGTTTGACTTAAAATGAAATGTCAGCATTACAATTATTTGTATTGACGTATCAAATACTGAAGATGATAACCTTGGCTTTTGTATTCTGATATTGTTTTATTCAGCACCCAGTAGCCATAGTATGAAATTATATATATGATAATAAGAAAACACACTTCATGAGCAGAATATTCTATGAGAAGGGCCTGCATTCTTTCTAGTGCTCCAGATAAATTTGTTTCTGGCTCCTCTTTTCGTCCTGGTTCTTATCTATGTTTTTCCCACAAATAGATCCATTTTTTTCCCTCACCTTTCTCCTCATGTTTGTTCACCTGCTTCATTTGCAACTGGTGGTCACTGCTTGTGTGGACTCTCCACAAGTCAAGACTATCATTCAGAGCCTTTCTGTATCCATACCAATAACCATTTATAACAAACAGATCCTTGCTCCAGTGCCATCTGCCTTTTTTCTTTTTTTTTTTTTTCCCTCTTGGTTTCTTTCTGAAATCTAAATCTGATGAACACTGGAACTGAGAAATTAATATTTCACATTTCATTTCTGAATGGGCCATTTAATGTACCTACTCTTAGTGCTTAGTTATATAAATTATCCGATGTCTTACCCCAATGCTTGCTGAAAACAATAGCAATCACTCGGCTTGTTTAATGAGCTTGTACCAAGTTTCCAATGAGAGAAAAAAAAATACTGGACACCCCCCTCTGCCAAACCAGACACTTGGTTTTGTCCAGCATTACTCAAACTACTAAACCTGAGTGTTTTTACTGGGGTACTAAGTAAACAGCTATTAAGTTCATGTTTTCTCATTCTTGGGGAATTGAAATAGATGTGAGAGAAACAAGCCAGATTAATGTGGTAAATACATTAAATTTGACATGCATCATCCTAAAGCATGTCCATTAAGTCTGATACATTTGAGCAAACACATTTACGTTAGGGAACCCTCAAAGGCTGGAGACAGATTGCATGAGGTTTGTAATGGATTACTGAGATAAATGTAACAGTAAGTGAGAGGGGAGAGATGGTGAGCAAACTTGTCTGTGTTACAGCCTGTGCATTCAGTAAAGAGGGATGATCCACATCACTGTGGAGAGGCAAAGGGATAAGCCACAATTTGCTTAAATGCCCGCCAAATCACTGGGTGCCTCAAATGCATGTAATGAAGAACAATATTCAACTGATATAGTGTCTTCTCACCTCAAAAGAAATCCTCTCTTGTCATGAAGTCTCAATGCCTGAGAAAGCAATTTATCACTGTCAGCATTAATTCCCTTTCATCAGGCCATTGATAGAAGTTAAGAACCATTTAGCAATCATCACTGATACAGCAGTTGAGTCATTCATTTACACATTTTCAGATAAAGGAAAATTGTTTGCTTTATCTTCCCCATCACCACTCAGCAAAGCTGAGGAATACCTAGAAGTCTCTGCACATGAGGTTGCTGTCTATAAAAGTCATCAAGCAGAACCAGTTATCATTGAATCCATTTCCAGCCTGGGTCTGTTCCTATTTCACATCTGCAAAATGTTCCATTTTGATACAAGTTGTGATAAGGTATTAGATTTTTCATGAACTATGAGCAACAGTACAAGTATGCATGGATTTATTTGCACATCGTAACAAAGCTGTTTTTCCAAGCCCTGTGTGCATGTGGAAGCTGAGAGGTTGGTGTTAGATCTGTAGGTGCTAGCTGTATTGCTTAGCAAGTGTGCTAGAGCCTTGAAATGGGAGTTCAGCATAGCAGACAATTTAAAATTTGCTCACTTGCTGTGTCTAACCAGCTTCCAGCCTGGCTGTTAATCCAAAGGGCTAGGATCCCAATTGCTAGAACAATGATGAATTGATAAATAGTAAAATAAATTGCTTGCCTCTAGCAATGTTGGGATCCAAACTTGTTCATTAAAAAAAATACCAAAACAAAACCAAAAAAGCCTCAAAATCTAGTGCCACAAGTGTCCTGAAGGATGTGAGAGACCATCACAATCTTATTTACCATGGTGTTACTGTACAGACAGTAGAGGAGGCATGTTTGAAAGTGCGTGAACAGAATTAAGATCATCTGGATAAAAAGCAGATCCATTTGTACTCTGACTTACCAAAATACCTAAATTTATGCCATTTGCTGCCTCCATGTAATATCCCCAAACTATGTACATTTCCATGCAATTATCAAGCACTATTCTTCCCCTTTGATGCTCCAGAATCTTCATTTTCTGATCCTTCAACACCCTTGAAATGACCTGTGGCTGTTGTTTACCTGTCTGAACCGGAGCAGCTAAAATGAGTCATCACTGATGGGAAATCTCGTTTAATAACCAGTAGGCATTGCAAGAACTGACTGTCCTGTGTGTAGACACATCCCCCTAGGTTGGAAGTCAAGTTTAAGTTTTTTAAATCTTCAAAAATCTGTCCCTGACCAGTGTGCCATTTCTCTGGGACACTTCACACAACATTTTGGAGTCCTGTGTTGCTATTCTGCAATATTTGCATTGCTGAAGATGTGGTGTGGTCCTGCTGTTGAGTGGCCTTCCAGGACAGTGTGCAACAGCCTTAATTACCATCCCAGGTCTTGCTCATCAGAAATACTCACACTGGTGCATGAAACTGATGAAATACCCTTTCCTTCTACTGAGTTGCTCTGCATATTTCCAGTGGAACTTTATTAAAATAAATGACTGCACTTTTTTTTTGTATGGTTTTTGTATGGTTGAGAAGGTGAACAAGCTACACTGCAGAACAGGCAGCTGAGAGAGGAATGGCGTTTTGTGTGTTTGGAGCACTAGAAACAGCATGAATAGTGTCAGCTGTACTGTGTTCTCAACTTGTTTGGCATTTGGGCATTGCTGCAGGGATTGATTTTGAAGTAATGGTCTGTAGGAGCCTATGATAACAGAGTGAAACTTTCTGTGCATTTTTCTAGTTGATACCTGTATTTTTGTGAAGATGATGGAGAACCTTGCCAGTGTGAATAATAAGAAACTAACATCCATTAATGTCTTCTAATTTATGTCATCTTGCCTTCTTCACAGTCTGGCGAAGACAAATCACTTCTTTTTACCTTAAAGATAGTGCACATAGCATTTGTCTAATTGCCAGTTCTTCTACAGCTCTGCTGCAGCCTACTGTCTAGCTTGTCTTCCCTCTGTGGAGAGAATTAATATTTTGGATCAACACTTCCTTATTAGCCACAGTGATTTGCTGTTAATTTCCTTCTTTGTCATTACATCTACTCTCCCAGAAATACCAAATTTTATCACTAGAATGAGGAGTGTGTCTCTTTATGCATTACATATAGGATACAGTCTACTTATTATTCAAGATACTGAGAATCTGCTGGTCTCATTCAGGCTTAAAATGTCAATTAAACAGGATGGCTGGGTTCTGCCACTCTGGAGCGAATGCTGCTGTGTTGATTTACTGTACTTTACAGCCTAGCCCAATCTATATTCATTTTTATCACTCAAATCAGGACTGTGCCTGATTATCCTATCTCTTACAGGATGGCACACACTGGTATTCTCTACAGCAGTATGAGTCCTGTTTGAAACTTTTTTGCTTTACCTGTTTTTTCGCTCCTGGCGAGGGCCATCTGTGGATGTGTTTATGAAGCTTCAGTCATGCATTTCCCATTAATTCATATACCTGAAGTGCAACTGAGCAAACTGAAAAGCATTTCTAGTGTGGATATGTAATTTTAAACGTTTCATCCGTGCTCACAGGGACTTTATGCTCCTTTTCTGCAATGAAATCTAGTGTAACCTTTATGAAAAATACATTTTTACCTGAATTATCAGTTAAGTTTGAGCTGTATTGGCAAATGCCTTTCCCTTTTCGCTCTGAGGATGGGATGCCTATTCCTAATTTTGTTGCTGTTTTTAATTGAGTTCGAGCTTTGATTCATGTCTTCAGTCTGACACCTGAATTGTTGACATATGATTATGCAATTAGTCATCACTGGAGATCATAGAAAAACAGACCCTTCAAAAAAAAATCACTCTAAGAGAGAAATGGTCCCTATACAATTAATGCATAGTTTTTAATACTGGATTAACTCAATTTCCCAGTGTTTGGACAATTCACTGTTAGGAAAAGAAAAGGAAATCAAGCAATGTATTTACAGTGAATAACTTCTTTACTCCTTTTCTTTAACAAGGAGAGGAGCAGTATGTTGTTTCAAAACTGTCATCCTAATGGTGTTTTAGTGGCACCACGTAACGTGGCATGCATTTTTTGCAAAAAACAGAATTCCTGGGGGAAAAAAAAAAAAAAAAATCTCAGTTCATTCTTCTGCCTTCAAATCATGATGATTTCTCACCAGCTCCTGCTCGCCTGCAGTTAGTTCAACATTGATTCAGCTGGTTTGGAATAGCTGAACTTGGGTACCAGAATGGAAGGATTATAGTGCACCTAAAAGTTACTTAAAGCTTTGTGCACTCACTCTGTTAGTAAGTTTTCATTAATTAAGAAATAAAATTTTTTTTCCAGGTGTGCATGTATATTTTAAGTGATTGTTAGCAGTACCCTTAAGTAAAGCCATCCGCAGGGCAAAACTAAAAATAAATTATTTAAAACTTCATTTAATATTCATGTGGCTTTAATTTCAGGGGTTTTTTTACTAACAAACAAAAAGCAGTGATGTTACAGAATAAATATAGTACATTCTCTAGTGCATTGCAAAACCCAGAGCTTCCTATGCACTTAGAAACTGGTCTGTGTTTACCAGAGACAGCATTTTTGCTTAAAGCACTATCCCTAGTCCTATCTGTTGGGAATAGAAAATCAAAGAAGGTATCTCAATGTGAGTAAAACCAAACTCCAATTTATAAGAGTTGCTTAACAGCAAGCAAATCAGTGCTTCCATCCCGTTATCCTTAAATGCCTCCAGCGCAGTCATCAGTGAGCAGAAGCCCTACATGGAACAGCCAGAGGCTCCCCTGGGCACCATGTGCAGCCCATGTCTCTGAGCTGCTAAGTGTGACCTCCTCACTTCTCTAACTGTGCCTTAATGCAGTTATTCTTAAAATAAACCAGCTGCCTCTAATAATACCAGCAAAATCCCAATCTTAATGCATCTTGTAAGTATTTTTCAGCCAGCTGTTAATTCCTGAACTACCTCCAGGAAAGCTGCGTGGAGGTATCTCTGCACAAGCGTTATTCATGACAGGGATTGCAGGTTGGTTATGCTCTGACTGCCAAACATCTACGTTCTTTATCCTCATGGCAGCACTCCAGTGATGGAGAAGTGGGATTAGCTCTGTGTTCTAATGGGAAGAGCTGGGGCATAAAGCGAGGGAGATAAAGGCCTGTGGATACATGGAAAAGGCATGGCTGAGGCAGCCCTTAGCACCTGGGTAGATAACAAACCTTCCTGTCTTGGGCTTTGCTATTTACAGGCAGGACTCCTGAGAGCTGGGATGTGTCTTTCCTGTTAGAAGGGGAGCATCCATCCGCACCTCGCATGAGCCATCCCTGGGAAGATGTTCCTGAGACTGTGCAATTCTGGCTCCCAACCTTCACATTTCAGGGTTCTGAGGGAAACAGAAAGCTTTGCTCAGTGAAAAAGCCTGGGAAAGCTGCGTTCCTGTGCTGCAGCAGACCTGTTGCTTACCTTGGATTCACACCTTGCTTGAGGTGTGAGGACTTCTCCTTCTTCTCAGCTCTTACTCATCTCTAGCTTCCTCAAAGATAGCTACAAAGTTGTAAGGCTTTGGGGATATACAGCCAGAAAAGAGGAATTGCTCCCTAAAAGAGTTTCTAGGCTGGCCTCATTGGCAGCCAGGCTGCACCCAGTCTTCATTTAATTACCTTTTATACAGAGCTTCAAGCTGCTCTTCAAACAAATTATAAGTCTCAATATATCTTTTCTAGTAGGAGTAAAATAGTATCTATTCCTAATATCCTGTCTCCTGAGAACAGTGAGTAGATTTTGAGGAAGAAAATATAACAGCATAATACAAGAGAGATAATTTCAGGTGCTGCTGGTTGTGGGACTTCCTCAGCTGGAAAACTGCACATACACCTTTGTATTTAATAGAGAGAGGTGTCGAGTTGCAAATTTAAAAAATTATCCAATTTCTTTCTCCAGCTCATTTTGTCCTCTTTAATAACCCTATTCCACATTGCCACCATTACAAGCATGAAGGAACCAGATCTAAATGCCTGGAGGAAGATAGGAAACGTTTGTTGAAAAAAAAAAAAAAGGTCCATAGATAACTGCTAAATTGGAGTACAAGATCATTAGTATTCTCTAATAATTAAAACTAATCTTTTGAGTTACTAGTAGAAATGTATTTTAAGATGGGACTAGAATTAAAATGAGGCAGCAATTATCTGTTTCAACTCAGAAAATGCACTTCAGATGGGATTGTGGTCATGGAAAACTGTGAAGACAACTGACAATTTATTTGATAAATGACATACTGAAGTTTGTGGGTTTTGCAAAATGAAATGTGACTAGGAAGAAAATAGAACACCAAATAAGTTGGTAAAGTCTGTATTTATTTAGTTTATTGTTATTATAAATAGGCATAAATTGTAATCCCAAATTCAAGTAGCCATGAATGAAGTTCATTATTTGAAAATACACAGCACAGTCCTCCAATTTATCCTTCTTTAGTATATGTTGGAAATAATCTTGTGCCACCAGTGCAGTGCCCATGGGAGTGTAGGGCTGTGAAAACTTGGGTCTCCTCTAGTTCTACCTTGGATAGCTTTAGAGTTTTTTAATTTTGCACAGTGATTGTACCTCAGATCTAGATAGAAAACAGTGATGCACTCATCTTCGATCAAGTGGATCAAATTACAGTATAAACCCCGAAGGAATAATCTACTTAAAATTGACAATGATTTGGCAGAAATACATTTTTTTTTTTTTTTTTTTTTTTTTTTTTTTTTTCTTTTTTTTTTCTTTTTTTTGTGTATGTGTGTGTGTGTGTGTGTGTGTGTGTGTGGTTGCTTTAGCATTGCAGATGAAGAGAAGGATGTGCAAATAAAGAGATCTGTTTTGCCATCTGTAGTTTAACTTCTTCCTGCCAATGCCACATGTAGCCTAAAGATGTTTATTAACTTTTGAAAGAATTTTGCAGGGACCTATCAACATTTGAAATATTCTTCTGAAAAGAAAAGAAAAGGAAAAAAAACTATTAATTTTTAATTTGGCATGTTTCAAAATGCTAGGAAAAGCTATACTCCCTCTGTGTTCCACAAGAAAGCCAGTATGTTATCTGGTTCCCCGTGACAACTTAGTGGAAACTCTTGAACTTTCTAATGCAAAGAAAGGTAATTTGTTAGAATTGGTGCATTGTGTTTCTGATGGGAACTACATCCTTCCATTTTTAATGTCCTGGATAGTCCTTGGAGAAGGCCTATTCAGTGTTATTTACCTCTCAAAACCTGTCAAGGCTTGAGTCTGTACTTCTGAAAACAGCTTGCTGGAAATTTCCCAGCAAAACTGTTCTTGTTTCAGAGCTATTTTTGACTGATATATTTTTTTTTTCTGAAAATGCCTGCTTTCTGTAGAGAATTCTGGTGGTTACTTAAAAGATTTCAGCTGAAATTTCTGTCAATCATGTACAGTTTTGTAGGCCAAAACTTGAAAATTTATGTGAGGAATATCTCAAACCAGCTGTAGTGGTGAGCACAGGGGAGGATTCCACATTTTTCATGAGGTGGGATGCTTCTTTTAAAGAAAATATGTCCCTGTGCTACTAGTATTATACCTGGAAAGCCTGATATGAGCAGAACTACCTGTGATTTTTCTGACATAAAATACATTTGTCATCTTTGTTGTTGTTTATTTTTTACGTTAAGATAGATTTGCCATCAAATTCAAGTAACATAAAGACTTCTGTAACTTTGCCTCCTCCAAATAGATGCTATTTATGTGTGATATGAAGTAGAAATAGTGTCTGTTTGCAGTAATTGCATCTGATATCTGTCAGTGTGTTTCATAAGTAACATCATGGTGGGGAGTGGCTGAGATTATTGAGCTGCTTCTGGAAGTCTCAATCCCCTCAAGCAGCACTAAGAGGCAGCTGCCTCCTGTCACTCGTGGCACAAGTGGGTAGAGAGGAAAAACTGCACTTACACCACAGTAGGACCTATAATTATTTCCTCTCCAACTTCTAAGTCCTTCCCTCTGTGCCACCATCCAGAAATGTCTCTTCTTATTATGCCTGATCTGAAATAGGTGAATTGCCTGACCATTTTGAGTGATCCTGTGTATGCACGTATACCTGTTTAACAGGACTGCTGATGGGTGCCTTATTTTAGCTCTTTGCGCCTTGTGGTTTCTGGAAAGATTTTTATGGGTTATTCAAGAACCAAAGAAAAACTCACATATTGTTTTAAATAGGTGGTCAAAATAACCATGAGTTATTTTATAGACTTCTCAGCAGTGGAACAGTCCCTATGTAAAAAAGGACTTGTATGTGTTTTGTGAATAAACTAAGCATCTGTGAAACTCATTTAGGATACAACATTTAAAGGCTTTATTAGAATGTGAATCTTTACCTGAGGAAACATTATGAAACACTCCCCAGTTACTCAGTTAAAGGTTTGTTTGCAATAACATTTATCCCCCTCAGCAAAAGCATGTTTTCCCATTATTGAAGGAAGGTGTAATCAGAAGCTGTGTTTAAAAGATGTGTCACCATCTTGTCTTCTCTTTTATGAATTTCATGAATCCTCTTCATTATGTGCTAGGACTCAACCATAGGTTCAATATTAGAAAGATTAACATGTCCCTAATCTAAAAGCGGGATGGATTTTGCACCACTGCTTGTTTTGAGTAATACCTTATTTTGCAACCATCAGAGTAGAACTTAGCCAGGGCTGGACCAACATTTCTTATGTTGTGCTGGAAGCAATTCCCTTCACAGTAGCTGCTCTATGCTTTTTTTAATTTTTTCCCCAAATTGATTTTCCTTTCACATGCATTGTATGAGAAGAGGAGCAGAGTAGGGTGCTGTGTAACAGCATAAAGCAGCGTGGTGCCAGCTCAGAGTGAGAGCTCCTCTCACCCTCACGGTGACCCAGAGCAGTGCTTCTGAAGGAACACAAAAGCAGGGTCAGCACTCAGCTTCCCTGGGTATTCTCTTCCAGTCCCCAATGAATTTTGTACTGAGGATGCTTTCTGAGATAGAGGTGATGTGTTTCTGATGTCTTTGTGGCAAGTGTTTCAGAAGAAATAAAAAAAATGTTGAAGTATAATTAGGTTTAATGATTTGTTGCCGGTATTTAAGATGCATTTTTAAATTATCTATGCTCAGGAGAATGCCCTAAAATACTTCAATGAATTCTAAGCTGTCAGTTCTTAACCAGTGGGGTATGTTTACGTCTAACTCTTTAGTTTTTGCATTTCAGAGGAAAATGTAAAAAAAACCTACAGAATGAGCTGCTAGAGTTGTTTTCCCCAGTGATGATCTGATTTTTAGCATTCCTGATACCTGCCAGCCTGAGTGTATGTCCCTTTCCTACTCTCCTCCTGTCCAGACCCCCAGAGTGGTGCAGAGTTTTCACAGATCCTTTTTATTCCATCTCTAATTTGGGTGCTGGCTCTGTGTTGAAGAGACCTTGGTGATCTACTGATACCAGAAAATGTTGGTAAAGCATCCATGGTGATGCAATCCTGCAAAGCATTGTCCAGCTGTACAAATTACCGTGGTGTCCAGCTGATGTAGGACGTGAACTGCAGGATTGTCGTCTTGCACGTGAAAATAATAAATTTGAAAATTATTGAGTACTTCAGAAAACTTTCAGAAAACTTTCTATGCAGTGGTAACTCCTTTTTTTTTCCCTCTGTTTAAGAGGATTCTCAACATTAAAGGTCTTCCTCAAATTTTCCATTGAGCTCTTACAACACCCTGTCATCAAAAGATTCCCATGCAGTCAAGAGTTTCGTGACCTCCAGGAAGTATCTGTAAATTCTTCCTTGTTTCTGTTTTCACTTTGGAATTTTTCATCTACAGTAGGACTTTGTTTTAGGTCCAGACTCAAATCCCCATGATGAGAGGGAGGGAAGGGGTTATTTCAGTATTTCAGGTTTCTGATTCTAGTCGGATTACTCAGAGGAATGGCTGATGATGAGTCTGTCTGTGTCCACTATAAAGCCAATACCATTCTGTGAGCTTCTTTCTTCCCTGGCAAAGAAAGAGGAGGAAAAAAAAAAATCATAAACAGGCAAGGAATTTGGCTGGTATGCCAGGAAGAATTCTCAAACAAAGGTAATTAAGCTCATATAGAACTCTTTCCAGACTTTAATGTTTCACGAAGTCATTTTTCATCTACTGAGTGGTACTGTCACAGCACCAGAGATCTAACTTTTACATATTTTCATTATGTAGTCTTGTGCAGCTCTTGCTGATAATAGTAATTCGAAGTGTCAGTGCAGCTGATGAAATCAGATGGGCCATGAAGCTGTTTGAGAGCTGTCACAGGGATCTATAAAGTATTTTTTTATTTTGCAATTGCTTCATAAAAATTTAAAAACAACACAAGATAACATGTATTCATTCTCTCAGTAATACAAATTGTTCTGAAAGATACTTTTTTATTTGTATTATATAGCTTTAGGGGGGAGTTAATTACTTTCAGTAATGAAAAATTAAAATTGACAAAGAATTTTGTGGTTTCCTCTGGATTTAAGACCAGGTTTTTGAGGATTGTTCAACATAGCTGAGTCACAGAATTTTCCAAAAATCTGTCTTTAAGTGTCACAACGGGAGCTGCCAAGCTTTGAACACTTTGAAAACCAGACCCTTTTGTGGTTTTTCAGAAATAAAAATTGAGCTGGGTGAGCTGTTTTAAAAATATGTTTTCCACCTGCTATATTTCCTTTATCATAGATAAAATCTCTATGAAGGAAGACTTCATTTTTCCTTTTAATTAAATGTGATACCACTGGTGTGCTCCTCCATCACTCCCCCAGTTACTTTGGAAACAGCAGGAGACTGTATATTCTTGGAAGCCTGGCCCTCAGTATTCATTTCTTTTGATTCTCTGCCATTGTTTTCATGGTCCATTCCTAGATGTACACAAGGTAATAGTGGGCAAGAGAAGAAACATTTTAAGAAACACGCCCTCAGAAGATAGAAGTTTGTGTCTTCCAGTTCTCCCTTAGCCAAGGCTGTAGCTTTGCTTTTTGATGTACGTTTTGATCCTACTTAATCCTCCTGTAATCATTAGGAGGGAATGACTTTTTCATTTCTTAGAGAATGGTCAGAAAGGAAACAACACTACAAGGTCCTTCAGAGTCCCTGTGGAAATGGGTTCCAAAGGAGGTCTCACGTTGACCATACAGACAGGAGAGGGGAGACTCCTCAGACTTCTGTTCTTTTATGTGGTGTTTTCAGTTTACCCCATGTCTCTGCTGAGGAGCTCTGCCCCTCCAGCACAACCAGTGTTGCACAGATGTCTTTTGGTTAAGAGGCAGATAACAGAAGTCCCTTTTTTATTCCATATTTCCCTTTATTTGCTAACTCTCTCACCAACAGTCTTTAGTTGAAGAATTGCCTGTCCATGAGCCAACATGCTGCTTCAGCTTGATTATCTTCAGAAAATGGCAAGGGCAACGCCTGGCATTTTAAATTGCTTTTCCACACTCCCACTTCTATCTAGGTATTTTGCTATTCAAAAACAAGAACAACAAAAAAGTTAGAGGAAGTATTGCTGAGATAAGAGGATTCAGTAGATGGGATACCTCCTTTTGATGCAGCAGAACGAAATTAATTCTCTTTTTTTTTCCCTTCATGTTTCCTGGAAAACCTTCAGCAGCTTTAAAATTCATTATGACACGTTAGCTTAAAAACGTGACAAAAAATGTGGGTGCTAGCTAGGCATGGCTTCCACATCCTTGCCTCCTTTCACCTATGGAGAGAAATTATTGACATGCAGTAATTGTGTGAGGGAAATCAGAGTCACTTACTGCCCTTTTAAAAGCCAAAGCATAGACCATCTGCTGCTGCAGCTCAGCCAGGCCCTGTAATTTTGGGTGCTGAGTCTTTCTTTGATTCTGAGTGATGAGGATAAGGCAAAGAGGACCACATAAATATAGGCTGCTTCTCCTTTTGCGAGAACCATGAAATGGAAATACATGTTTAATTTATCTGCAAGTAGTTTCTTACTTGTTATCAAGACAGGCCCATAGAGATGAAGGTATTTAACAAGAATGACCATGGTAATGTTCTTAGTTCAAAAACAAATGGGCAAAACCCCGTAGGGGAGGAATATTTTCAGTTTTTTGAGAGTATTAGAAACACTGCAGAGGGAAAAACAGTGAAAATTACTTGACAGAGCACTGCTAACTACAACGGACTTTAATAACAAATGGACATATCATAAAAAAAAATCAATACTCAGAAACACATAAAATAGAGATGGAGAAGATATATTGGGCCATATTCTGCATCTCCTGCTAGAGTACAATTGTTCACTGCAGTATATCTTTAGTCTAGTGTAGCCTTAAATTGTTCAAAGCAAAGGAAATTCCACTGCTTCCTTTGGGATTGTCTGCCACAGACTTAAGATCTTGCTGTCGAGGGATGTTTCCAGACATTTAACCTAAATTATGCTCATTTTCCAACCATTAGTGCTGAAGTTCCCTCCTTGGTGTTTATAGCTCTCAGGAGGACTTTGCCATCACAGTTGCTTCTACATTGTTTGCCCCTTATAGAAACAAAAGGGAAGCCTCTGGAAATTGCTAGAGCATGAGAGGGCAGGAGGGTTGCCTGTACATGCTGGTTGCTCAAACAGCAGCGTGCACGCAGCTACACTTGCACCTTTCCCTGTTCCGTGGTTCCTACAGCATCGTTCCAATAGGATGAATAAGCTGGAGCACTGTGTGAGACCAAGCTGCTTCCAAAAAATAATGTACTAAAGTTATCCCTGCCTGGGATTGCGTACACTTACCCAAGCTGGGGTGTGCAGAGCCAGAGTGGGACAAGGTAAAAAAAGGCATGGCTGTTGTTGTCCGAGATTTTCAGGATGCTCTGAGAGATGGGTGTCTGTAAGAAATTCTGTAAATCTTAATTTTGTATAATACATGATACATTTTGGTTAACAACTTCTTGTGTGAGAAGCTATTAGCAAAACACAGGTGCGGAGAGGCCAAACCTTTGTGGAGCATGGGTTTGTACTGAAATAAATATATTACACTACTCCATCCCTCACCCTGGTGCTCTCCAGACCTTCTGTGGGCTTTCAGACTAAATGATTTTAAAATTCCATCTGTGACTGCTTTCCAGGACCTGCCCCACTTATCCATTATCACACTGTTACTCCAAAGCAGGCCAGTGTCAATGTTTTGGCACTTGTTTATTTTCACTGCACCTCAACAGGGTATTTCCTTGTCCTCAGTTAGACAAAATGTCAAAAGTGTTCCAATGACAGGTTACAGTATGATCACAAAGTACAAAATGTTTGCCTTGCCTCAAAACCTTCCCTTTAAGAGGCCCTTTTTTCCCCCCCTAGATCCTTTCCCTGACTTTAAATACCTTCAGCTCCATCCCATCACACCAATTTCCTGTGCCTTAGAGTCCTGCTGCCAGATGAGGACGCTGGATAGCGGGATCGGAACCTTCCCGCTCCCCGACTCGGGGAACCGATCGACGGGGCGACACATTTCTAGGCAAGAATCAGCCCTGGAAGCGGGAGTCTTTGCAGCATCCGAGCAAGTTCCTCTTTCAGCTCCTTCAGTAAAAGCCAAAACTCTTGAGCGAGAAGTGCCTTCAACAGCTAAGAGCCAGGAGTCTGTGGAAAGCGTAATTAGTCACTCAACGTCTGATCCAGCCATGGCTGCCAAGGGTGTACGACCTTTTCAAAGTCGCCTTCCCAAACCAGCTTCCTCAGGTAAAATGTCAATTACACTGAAAATCACATTATTTCTGCCTTGGCCTCTGTTTTGATTAGCAGCAATCCTGTAATAATGGCAATTGATAACAGAAATGTTAAACGCAGAGCAGAAGATACTCTCTTTTACGAATGCGTAAGGTTAACAAGTTTGTGACCTGAGCCTTATGGAAATTTTGTTAAACAAAATGCTTATCTGAGAAAGAAAAATGAGTTTAGTACTTAAAGCCTTTCCTCAAGAAACAGTAGTTGAAGGAAAAAAACCATATGCCAGCCTTGGAAGTCGACTTGAAAAAGAATATGGATGTTCAGTGATATTCAGGATCAGACTGTACAAAGTACAAAGCACAGCCGTGTTGTGACTTAAAAAAGATAAATTCATAAAGACTTGCTTTTGATACTGGATTTGAACTAAAAACTCATTTGGCCTCAATGCATAAATTCTGTCCCACTGAATATATGGCCTTGACCTCAGACAAGGCTCTCATTACTTTACTACATCATACAAACACATTTATATATGTGAACATAAAATACCCGACTTTCACTTATGAGCTACGTGCGTGTTTAAGCTATAAAACAAGAGCTGACAAAGGTATAAAAGGACTGGCCATCCATCAAAGCTCCAGCAAATAACTTTGTATTAGTAAATAGTTCCATTGAAGTCTGCCCATTTTTCATAAACAAACATTGACTATATAGAAGTTTTTGGAAGGTTTTGGAGTTATTAATATGTATGTTAATAGCATTAAAAATCATGTAGCTTTTACAATAGGGAAACTTTGATAGCACAACAAATACAGCAGAAAGCACAGTAAAAGTGATTAGTTTAATGGGGAAGGGTATTGTTTTATCTTGACCAAATGCAATGTCACTCATTTATTTGGGTTATGGTGATTAGCACTTTGTCAGTCCAGTTATTGCTGCTGTAAAACTTGTGAGTATTTAACTGGCATAAATCTGTATCACTTTATAAGAGAGATTCTGTGAAATAAGTGTGTGAGGTTAAATATCAAGTTTGAGCTTAGTTTAAGGCCATCAAATATATGTTCTGTTAATGAACTGACATATATTGAATCTAGGAGGAAAGAAGCCTCTCTTACATGTCCATAGGATGCATAATAGAAGGTTTCTAATTAAACACCTTAGAACTCAGTGCAGTATTGTAGTGGTATAATAGACTGCAGACACATTGTATGCTCTATTGCTGACTCCCCTGCTTGTTTCAAATCAAAGCTAAATAAAAGATATTTTAATGCTTAGTATATTTTAAATAAGTGTACTGTTAATTAATGGTACAGCTGAAAAGGATTCACAAGAGAAATCTTAGTTATAGATTATGTGCTACATGCTTGAATGGCCACATGTGTGACCTCAATTCAGCAGTGTGTTACAGAGGAGAGCCCATGATTAAACACTGTCATTATAACAAATTGAACAGAAACTGCAAGCAGTGAATTGCTTCATAAGAAGCCGGTAGCACTAAGATTGTTCTGATCTTAGTGCTAATATTCACTGCACCAACCTTGTAAGGTTTGTATCTTAATTAAATTGTCATGAAGAGATGTTACAAAAAAGTAGTATACATCAGATGATGGGGTCAGCTCATTCTTTACTAGGCTATCTTCATTCAATTCTTCTCTCCCTCACTTTCTCATCCAAATTACAATTATCACTTTATTTCATATGCACCATATATCTTCTTTGATGTTCTGATTTTGCATAGCGCAAATACAGCAAGTAAAAAAGCTGGCTTCCTGCTAGAAAGGTACTTCCAATTATATTTATGTTAAAAGATTGTTCTGTGAGAACATAAAAGAGCAGAGCAGATCCTACAACGCCTAGAAGTAGTTGTTGAATGTTGTTTCTTTGTTGAAAGGGTATATATTTTATAACTAATGAAGGGATTTAAATTCATGCCTTCCTCTTCTCTTGTTAACTGGAAAAGGATTTGGATGAAATTCTGCCACTTTAGTTAGAACTGTTCCAGTAAGTTAGTAAGTTGTTCCTTTGAGTAGTAAAATATTATTGGACATAATGAAAGTATCGCAATTTGCCCCCAGTTTTTACTGAATTATAATTGACACACTATCATGAAGATGCTGATGAGACCTAGAATTTAAATAATGTCTCCCTTAATTCAGGAATAATTAACCTTGCAAAGCAAAGTGAACAAGAAGCAAGTTCTGTGACCTCTGCCTCATTAGAACACACCGAAGAGACTGTAGAAAATAGAAACGTTCTTCCAGAGTGGACCCCCAAGAAAACTACTAAAACAAAGGTATAAGTTAAGTAGTGGAATCTCTTAAATGAGATGGATATTGTGGCCAGTGTCAAGGTATCAGTGTTTAATGGCCAGTGGTTTAATATGTTGTGAAGAGTAACTAACAATCTAACAGCTGCATTTACTTCCTTACCCTTCATTCACTATCTCATTATTCATCAGTAATAATAGCCCCAGCACCTAAAGGTTCTTTGTCTGCCTGGTTATAAACATGTTTTAATTAAAATCCTCTCAGGCACTTTTAGAAACGGAAATGGAGACCTTTTACCCCATTCTTCTCATCTAGAAAGTTGGTCTTGTTTGTTGCTTTTCATGAGAGTCAGATTGGTTTTTTCCCTGGGACTACGCTTCTTTGTATGTATGGCTGTGTAGTATGAGAGTTTGAGAGGTGCTATTGAACAGGAAAATACTCTTTTGACATGTTTCTGTGTGGTTTGGGGGCTACAGCTGACTTGCAGTCTCTAGTGCTGGGCATTCCTGGCTGCATGCAGATATCCTCAGCTCTGCTTCCCTCTCCACAGGTGTGTGATTCCTAACAAAGGGATGCATCAGTTAAAAGCTGCAGCATGGAAGGAAAGATGGGGAAATTATTATCCCTCTAAGAGAAACAGAATTAAAATCTCTCTAGAGCCACTGATAGGAAATTGGAGTAGGGGTGGTAGGTGGTATTTGTACATGCCATTACCACAGCAGTATCAGGCTTAGCTTCCCCCTGCCTGGTTTGGGGCGTTTGTTGTACTGAGCTGCTGCTCCTGAATGGCTTGAGCCTTCAGGCTTTCCATGATTAGAAGCTGTCCAGAGCTGTCAGTGTTCCTCTTTATTCCCAGAAGAAAATCAATAATAACTGCTTCCTGGAAAGAACTGGGAAAGGAGTCAGCTGGGAACTGAGAGATCTCCAGTACTGTAATATTAGTACCAGGAGAAGGGGCATGAATTTAGGAAACAATCAGGATTTACTGGTGTAGAAATGGTGTATTGTCTACTGGCCATCCTAATTGTCTCTAGAATTGCTTGCAGCAAACTGTGGTGTGGTGATTTTGCATGTTACAAATAGACTGTATTAAACATACTTCAGAACTTCTAAAATTGAACTTGTCGGATAAAACTATACAAAAATGTTGGTAGAATCAAAAACAATGTTAACGGTGGGGAGAAAAAAAAAAGTTACACTCTGGATTGTTTCTGTGAGACTGCCTCAGGGTACATAGGACAAGAATGGGTTATTTCCCCCTTGTCAGACTGATGATTATTTACTGGAAGGAGTTAGACTGGTAATGCAGATTTTACCAGTGGAACCACCTGTTTATAGTGCATGATGAATACAAAATGTGCTACTCCGAATACTATCTTCAGCATTATTTTGATATATTTGCATTGTCTGACTTGCTGCCATGCCCTTCTTTGTGTAGGACACAGCTCTAAGGGTGTGCACGTACTCAGCGAGCAGCACTGACAGTGAGCCAGAGCCAGAGTACAAAACCAGTTATTTCAGAGCTGCAGAGGAGACTCTTGTGGAGTTAACAAAGAACAACAGACAAGGTAATTGAAAATTTGTACATAAAGATGTATGTCCCTCAACCCCACACTGACTCAGCAGCAGATGGTGTCCTTCATTGAACTTTCTGTCTAGATTTCACTTTCTAACCCCAAATCTTTCTTCAGTCTAATTTTCCATTAACTTTTTATTACCTTTTTATTATGTGTAAATGCTTTTTCCCCTCTTCCACAGTTTTTGCTAGTGGGGGTTTAACTTGTAGGTCTTTATGCATAAATCTCTGCGGTGCAAATAAAAACAATTCCATTATTACAAAATTGAAAGGTGACTATAAATACAGTTTTCTTTTTTTTTCTTTTTTTTTTTTTTGCCTTTCTATTATACAGCCAGTTGAAATAATGCAGCGATCAAGGCCACAGTTACCCAACCTCTGTATCAAGGTGATGTTGGTTATGGTGCCACGGTGAACTCTCCCTCATTTTCCTCTGTGTATATATTGCAGCTTTCAAGTAAGAAAGCTTTTAGTGAGAATTGATGGCAATTCGGCATTTACTGAATTCCAGTAGATAAAAATACATTAGGTGAAGTTCTTGAGATAATAGTTTTCTGTGTGCTTAATAACCCGGGAAATTGCTGCCTTGCCTTGCCCACCAGCCTGCTGTGCTTGGAGCCACCTCCCAGAGCAGATGTGTGCCCTGGGGGCGCCGAGGGGAGGGCGGCTCTGTCCTTGTCCTTGCAGCCCATGGAGCCCCTGCAGGGGGAAGATTCTGGCCAGCGCAAAGGCCAGTGCAAGGTCTTGGCAGCACCCTGAGAGATGATGCCCTGTGCAGCCCCAGGCTGGCCTGGCAGGGATCAGCACCTGCAGCACCATCACCGCGGTGACGGTGGCGTGGAGAACACCGTGGGTGGCTGGATGCCGGGCTAAGATGCGTTTCCAGAGCTAATCCACTGCTCGTGGTTCCATGGGAGAGAGCAGAATAGGAAGCTAGGACCATTTATTTACATTGCTGCTGCAGCTTTGTGGGTTTAATCTCTAGAAAATATTGCAAGTCATTTTAGTCAGCCCATAAACGCTTCTTTTTACAGTTTTTGGGTTTTACAAACCATATTTTAATGCGATAAATGTGGGGTTTTTTAAAGGGGTAAATAAGCTTTTTACTTTCCTGCATTCATCACAATTTGAAAAAAAAAAGTCTTTTTATCACGTGTTAGCAGTTGCTTTAAATGACAGCAGATTCTGAGTTTAATGATATCTGAGCATGACTTGGGGTGACCATTTTTACATAGAGATTCATTAATTTTGTGTATATGCATCCCTTTTGAGCCAGTAAGAGAATAAAACACATAATTGTGATTGAGACAAATAGAAGATTATGACACATTATTGCAAAAGTATTTCTGCTGCGCTCATTCTTCATAGCCAGGGTTTCTCTCTAAATGCCATTCTCACACGATATTAACCATACTTTACCCCATTCTGTGTTCAAAGGTCTCAATGTCTTTATGCACACAAGTGATATAACCTCAAAACATCCACATGAGGCTGGGGCAGGGGCTCCAGAAACCAACCCACAGAGAATATTTTTGTAGGGATAGATAATTACATTTATTAGCTGAGTCCCCAAACTCACTGGTTGCACAATTATAATTTCGTGGAGTGATTTTTGTTTTCCATTTATGAGCAGGGAACAGAAAGACTGAATGCCCAATGCAAAGGCTATTAAAAGTCAATGATAAGACTTCTGTTGATTTAATGGGCTTAGCAGGAGATTCCCAGTGCGTTGCCCAATGATACGGAGAAGGTCAGTAGAGTAACAGGGAATATGCCAAATATTCCAGATCCTTCTCTTCCAACCATGAAAGTGTCTTGATTTCAGCCTCATAAATTGGTTCTACCCTAATGGGATTCTGATAGAGGCATGGGAGGCAGAGGTTGTCCTAAGGCTGTAGGTTATAAGGCAGAGTTGAAGTTTGTGTAACAAGAAGCGTGAGGGAAGAGCTTGATGTTCACGTAAACATCTGTCTCCTGTGTGCTTTCATGAAGCTGCAGAAAATGATCCTGGTTTTATTTTGTTCTTCTGAATGAGCTTTCAGCCTTGGACTTTGGAAACTAGGGCTTTATTCCTGATGTTGCTGTGCTACAGCAGGATCTAAAGCAAGCACCACTTTCTTACCTTACTTGTGTATTTTTTATGCTGATGTATTCAGTAACTAAAAGTGTAGAGAAAAGGAAAGAACTCCCAAGTACAGCCGAACTGAAGGGTGTGCTAAAGGAACTTAGCATGTCTGCCATATAAGTCTATTAAAAGAGAAGAACAAAACCTTGCTGCAAATAATTAACTGGGAAGATCCCCCAAATTAACCACTTTGCCTATAATTTGAAAAGAAAGGAGATGAATTCTGTCTGCCTCATACCATCTCCTCCAGCTCAAGCATTAAGTGTGAACACTCCCCTGTATGTGCACTGGAGAATTAGAAGGTAGTACTTTTAATGTTTCTATTGCACTGAGTTTCAGATACCTTAAAAAGCAATTTAAATACATTTTAAAATTGTAAAGTTACATTAAAATCTATGTAGACTGTCGTAATGATATTGTTTGTTACATCTCTTGCAGCTCTGCAGGAAAAACAAAGTCAGAGAAGGTCGTTTTTGGGGAACCCAATATCGATTTTGGATTTATACCAACACAGTCTCTATGGCCATTTTGGAGAGGATGGACCTGAACAATTAGCACATTACAGTTTAATTGAGCAGCTGAGTGGAGCTTCCAGTAAAGACAGCAAGAGCAAGGAGAGCTCAAGTGTGAGTTACTGTATTTTTAATATTACTTCTCATTTTGTTCATTATTATTTTTACTTTCCTTTTGTTGTTTTTTTCCATCAGTATATGATTGATTACTAAAACCAAGCAGACTTGAAAAAAACAACATGACCTGCAGAAGAGTAAAGATCTGAATATTTTTAGAACAGAATGTTACATTTGAATGCTCACCTGTCACAGAATTAGACTTACAAAATTGACAAGTAGAGACAGGCTAGCACTTGTACTCCACCATTAGTGAGGAGTTGAAATTTCAAGCTAGCAAGTAAACACAGAATTTATCTTTTAAGGCTGCTCTTTCACTTATAATTAGATAGTGTATTTAATGATGTAAAATTCTGGAAATTCAAATTAAATTATGCTATGGAAATCACCTATCTTCTGGTCTCTTTTGAAGTCTTGGTGTTATCTCTGGAATTACAGATTTGATGGTTTTAAACACTGTTTTGGTGAAGATCAGTCCTGATCTGATGGGTTGACCTTGATGCTAAGCAAACAAATTTGTTTTCTCCTCTTACTTCCTGTGAATCCACTTCCTTTTCTGTGTCTGAAAGTATTGAACTGATGTAACAGAGTCTCAGCAGCCCTGCAGAGGAACTTTTCAACCTGTTGTTTTTCTCTTCTATTCTCATGCCTTCTCCTCTGATCATTTCACTCCCTTCCCTCTCTCCTTTGATCTAACAGGCCAATTTGGTTGAAAGTAGAGACAGCCAGACGTGATCCAGTGCAGTCATTTTTCCTCCGTGTTCACTCTGTTTCCCCAGCGCTTCTTTTGAGACACAAGCTCTTTTGTTTCTGTGTGTAGCACCCAGCACATTTTGGGAACGTTACACTGTAAACAAAGGTGGTAGCAGAAAATAAGGAATGAGCTGCTGGTTTGTAATTTACTGGTGTAGTGCATAAAATGAAAAAGAATTTTTATCTCTTCCCAGAGCCCAGTTTTCAGTTTCAGGAAATGACTGTGCCTTGCAACTTCAGGGGTGATTAAGCAAAGTTAGACTCTTAGAGCTTTCAGGAATCTGGGCCAAATGTACAGAAGGAATATGAAGAACAAAATGGCAGCAGCCCTGTTTATTCCAACTCTGTTGGCATCAAAGTCCTGCTTAACTGAATATTAAATTGACCACAAACTTCAAAAGAAAAATCCTGAAATGTATGTGCCTCATTTCCCGATTTCATTAGTACCCAGAATAAGATTCAATTTTAATATATGTGGGTCATATAAGAAAGAACAATTTCAAATAATCTGGCTTCATAGTTGGGAAGGAAAAAAAAAAAGAGAAAAAAGGCAGCAGAAGGGTGTTAAAAAGGACATGTGCAGGAAAATAATTTGAGCAGCCACTTAATTCCTCATCTTGAACATCCAGAAATTTATAGCTTAATTATGTGTAGGAGATGAATTATATGTGGGTGCATATATATATGTGTGTGTGTGTGTGTGTGTGTGTGTGTGTATATATATGTATATATGAAAAAAGTACATAAAAATCAGTTCTGCCTTCTGAAGGCCAAGGTCTTTAGCTATTAACAGAGCAATTAGATTTGGTTCCAGTATAGAAAAGTAACTCAGAGTTGCATCTACTTTTAATTAATTCTTTTCATGTATTCCTTGTATCTCATGTCTCTGCAATGTGCCCAGTCAGCCTCGAAACCTAAAGAAAGCCCATTGAGCAGGCCTTGGGATCCTTTAAAAATCCATCATTAAACGAAATTGTATCAGGTGTAGCTCAGCCAGCACCAGCATTTTTCATGCATTATGTTGGGGAGCTCTTGAGTTTACTTTTTCAGGATCTGAAATAACTCTCCAAACAGCATTGCCTCTCCCTGAACAGCACAAGCTCAATAAAGCACTACAGATTTGCCTATTAGTATTAATTTTTTCAAAATGACAAAGGGGAGGAAGTAACCACGAAAAGCAGGATGCCCTGAACTCGTTTGAACCAGCACAGCAAATTTTTCTGAGCTGTAGTTTGTCCCACCCAAGAAGATCCACAGTCCGTTTAAATCAGAGCTGTGTTATCTGCAACATTATCATACAGGCTTTGAATTTAATTCCCAAGTGGCATTTGTCAAGCCTTTAAAAAAAAAACAAACAAAAGATGTGTGTCAAAAAAGCGTTGTGATGGGCAAAATGAGTTTATGGTGCTTGTCTGAAGAGCAAGTGTGCTGAGACAGCCTCTGAGCCCAATTAAATTGGGCTGTACAGCTCTGGGATGGTTCAGACTGGGGCTCTAATGAGACAGTCAGGAAGCTCTCTCAGCCCAGACTTGTCATTCGATTTTTCTCCTTCTCAACCAATGCATTCGCCAGCATTACCTCCAGAGTTTATACACAGCGAGTTTCATCAGCAGGGAAAGTACTGCACAGGAGCTTCAGAGGAAAAACAACTGATGGGCCATTACTGTGGTGGAGGGCCACTGCAGGGACAGTTTGAGGAATCAAAAAGGGCTTTTAGACTTTGAAAGTAAAAATATTTATTGTTACAGTCTTAAACAGCATCCTGGTTAAATTGTCTTGGCATTAAGACCAAGTTTACATTGCTTTTATTTTGACGTGAAAAACGTATTCTGAAATAGTGTCATCCTTTGGCACGCTGCAGGATTTTGGATGAGAAAATCACAGTTTCAAAGAAAGGAATAAAATGCATTGAATCATTACCAGAAAACTTCCACTTAAAAATTAACAACCGTCGTGTGTTTTCCTCATGTAGGATTCTCCAAACAAGAAACATTCATTTTCACATGTATCAAATGGATTATTTTTATTTGAACAGTAACTCCTCTGATTTAATACAATGTATGCAGCACCTGAAGTCCACTGCCGCCAGCCCATGGGAGACAGCTCCTCAGTGAAACTTCACTGAGCCCTGCGTTAAACAGCTGTTCCTATTCCTTGCACACTGGGAATGCCCTGAGCACTTTGCCAACATTATGATGTTACCATGTTCATGCAGTGAAAAAATTATTTCACATTTCACCAGTTAATTTACTGTTTTGACTTTAAAAGCTCAAATGACTTTTTTTCTTGCAAGAATTCAGAAAACAAGATGAATTTCCCTTCCCCAGGCCCATTGTTTATTAACATATTTTATACTCAAATAGGGACTATTTGGACAAGTAACTGAGCTGGTCAAAGATTTTATTACTTAATCATCCTAATGGTCTCAAAGAATTATGAAAAATATGTTTACTTCTCTGTCCTTAACCAACCATCACATATAATCCAGCCCTTCTTGCTCTCTTTTGTCTCTATTACTCAATATATGTCACCATCAAGGCTTGCTTGAGATTCAAAGCATGACTTGAGCAGTTTATAGAAAAGTTCCCTTATGGAAGGAGTTAGCACCCATCAGAAGTTTCCAATTCCTCTTGCTTTCCCCCCCGTTGTGGCGAGATACATAAGAAACCTGACATTTCTGGCAGTTACCTTGTTAATTGCATGGGCACTTGAACTGGGAGACTCATTTAACAAAAGAGTCTTCTCTGTGCAAGGTGAAGTTCTGGCTATATCCACCAGCACAGTTTGGATGTGTGGAACAGATGATTCATGAATGAGATCAAATCCCCGTGTCTGGAAATTCAAGCAGACATTAAAGAGAGCTGGCAAACACAGGCCAAGGAAAAATTAGAGATGTTGCTGCTGTTTAGGCTGCGCTTACAAATAGGACTGACCTGGCAGCATTCCCAGATAAATTCAAGGATTTTACAGCTGAGTAAGCTGATTGGGAGTTAATGCTGTATGATTGACTTGTTGTGCTCACAAGCCTCCTATTAGCAGAGAGAATACCCACGAAAGGAAACGAGAGTGAGTCTGGTAATTGCACAGCACTTGCCGTCCTCGAGGATCTCCGGGCATTAAGCTGATAGTGGAGAGGTTGTTCCAGCCTTGCTGAATTACAGCATCACTTAGAGCAGCCCAGACACCTCTGCAGGCTACACTAAACAAGAGTGAGGGGGAAATAAAGAAAGGCATGAGCTGCTGCTCCTTGCATCCCATCTCCTGCAGAGATCAGTAAGACTTGAGCTGGGGAATGAACTGGCAGCACTCTGGGTACTTTGCACTGTTCACCTCTTTAGGTAGATCTTGGAGAATGTGCCAGAAAAGTTTGTGTGCCTGATTTGGGTTCTCTGAGACCCTCTCTGAAAGAGAGAAGCTCTTCAGCTCTTGAATTAAGTCTCTTTTAAAAAGGACTCTTTATGTTTAAGTATCTGAAGTAATTCTGAGAAGACCACATGCACTCTGCTTTCACAGAGAATTATTTTTTTTCACATTATCAGATGTGATTAGGGAGGGATTCTGCTTATCATCTGTGGAAAAGCCCAAGATAATGATTTTAGTCTAATTAGCACTTGGGAAGAGCTGTACCCTAAGACTAAACTGGAAAGAAAGCATTGCCCTGTGGAACTACTTTCTTCCATTCCCCTGACCAGCAGCTGCTTTATCCTCAACCAGACTTTCAACCCAAAGTTAAAAATATGAACATTGCCTCAAACTTTCCTCTGTGTGAGACCTAATAAAAATCAGCTATTATAGTTACCATCTTTTTTTGGGAGAGTGAAACCACATCTCAGTGCACACTCTGGTGAGCACTAAATAATTGCTTTCTTTTTGCTTTCATAATAACGTGAATACCTGCAGCTGGGGCAGCCCTGGGTGATCTTTTGCTGGGCCAGCAGGATCTGTTTTGCTGTCTGTAAATTGGTGACAGCAACACCTGTGTCATGTTACAACCAGAAGAAAACAGCAAATGCTCCTGGTGACCTCGCTCTTAGCTTGTTTTGTACAGTGTGTGTTACTGCAAATAAAGAGTTTGAACCAGCTCTTACAAATTATTATACCAGAAAGCAATGGAAGGTAGAAGAGGTCCCTTATCAGTAAGAGAAAGCATCTAATGGACTGGATCAAGTGCAGAAATTAGGTGATAGTAGGTTTCTGTGTACTAATTCCATAATTTAGTTTACTTCATATCAGGCACAGAAGCCTCACCTCCTCTTTGCTGTTTTTCTTGCCAGGCTTAAAAGAAAGGAAGATGATGAGGTGGGGAGGGAATCAGCTTTATTTTCTTTCCTAGCCCTGATGAACCTAGGATATTAAGGAAGAAGCTGCCATGGTGCAATCTGTAGATGGGAAAAGTCTGCAGTCCCATTCATCCACCTTGGGTGTATTAAGATTGTTCTTTTTCTTTCAAGCAAGGAGTGACTGTAACAAATCATTGCATATATTTGGGGAGGGGATCTAGCAATGTAAACATTTGGTGGTATTAATACTCAGCACCACCATGTGAGTGTGGCCTCATGGGGACCTCTGAGCTGCACATTTCCATTTGTCAGAATTGCCTCAATGGGATTTTTCCCACTGACAGGCTTGGGGCTGCAGGACTTCCTTTCTATGTAATCAAATGGGTTTGATTCTCAGATGAGAATCTAATTCTTGTGCCATCAAAGCTGGGACTGCCTGTGTCTGAGTAACGCCCGTTGCCAGGGGAATCATACAGGAGTATTTGACAAGGTAAGTGACAAAAACAACAGGAGCACGGTCGGATAAGAAAGCAGATTTGACCACACCACCCATGGGAATAATGGAGAATTAAACATATTTCTTCTAGCCTAAAGATTTCTGATTTGCTCACGTTAAATTAGAAATAGGCTAAGACATCTGCAGACATCAACAAATCACTTGTATCTGCATGTTTTTTCCCCTCCATAGGACAAGTCCACATTCTAAGATCTGCTTCCAAGCCTTATATTCCCACTGAGGTCTTTATTGTTTCTAATACCTTGCCATCAAAGTCGCCCCCAAAAAGTAAAGTGAAGAGACAGCAAAACAAGCAATTAGAAGCCTAGCTAGGCAGTCTTCTGGGACCAAAGCCTCACTTGACACACATCACTTAAGAGAAATGTTGTGCAGTGTGGAAGAACATCCTTACAGCCAGCCTGAGGAGCTGGCTTGGCAACAGTAAAAAGCTGCAGTTATAGGAGACTCATTTCTCTCCCTCTGCCTTCTAGGTGAAACTGCTGAGGTTTCTTATGCTGCTGAGAGTTTTAGTAAAAAATTATGCAATGGAGAGTGGCTCAGCAAGGAGTTTGATAGCATTCTCAATAACTTTCTTAAGTTTTTAAAAGGCTTTGGCAAGACAAAACATTTGGAACTCAGTGTCCGCCAGAGAAAATAACTTCTTTAATGGTATGCAAGGGACATTTTTAGGGAAAACATAACCCTAAAAAAAACCCTGGAAGCTGCTATCTGCTGAAGCAGTTCTGCTTCTAGCATTAATGGCCTCAGTAGTTTTAGTACTGTGCCACCAAAGCCCATTCTGACGAGCCCTCCAGCTGGTATAAAGGCTATTTTATGTTTGTTTAGTGTATTTATGGGGATGGGTAGGTGGCGACATTTTAACTCAAATTATCTTTTAGCACATAGTTTTAAGAGTGTTTGGGTATCAGTGAGGGACAGAAAGTCTTTGGCATAGGAGAGCAGGCTGTGTGGCATTTAAAACACATGCTGTGCAAGGCTAGCAGGAGAAGGGTTTGGGTGTCTGAGAGAAGACGGGGAGGAAGTGGGAAGCAGGAAAGCCAAGGACTTCAGGTGCAGTTCCAGTGCCTCTGGCACAGTGTCAGCGAGTGCTAAACGCCCCAATCACTCACAGCACCCAGTGAACTGTGCCCGTGTGGCTTGTCAGCTGCCAGATGCAGCTGTCTGGGCTTGTGATTGAAAGCAACACACCAAGATGTCCCGTGGCCACAGCTGGAGCCTTGTGCTCACTGAACCCCTCTGGCACTGGAAGGAGGGGAGAACTTTGCCCTTTCTGAGCGAAAAACCTTGATCACTGGAGCAGAAACCGCATATCCCACTATCTCAGCCAGTAATTCCAAGTTCCAGAGGGGAGCTTGTCTTTTCAGCGTGCGGGAGCTGCAATAACCGCGTTACGCGCTGGCCCAGGTGTGAAAGCCCTGCAGTTCATGTGCCAGCATCCCCGAGGGTCAGCCCAAAGCTGCTCGTGTGTGAGTGCCCAGAGCAGCACAGAGCAGCACAGAGCAGCACAGAGCTCCTTTACAGGAGGCTGCCCTGTCACAGCTCTGATGGCCTGGGTACCCAGGTCACTTCTCAGCAGGGCAGAGTAGCTGCAGTAAGCTGGGTGTGGGTAAGACCCCGACACATTTGGTCCCTGCCCACCCCCCTTGCTCACTGCAGACACATCCCCAGCACTCCAATGCCCATTTGGCTTTATAACTGGAGATTACATCTGGATTTTATAGGCACAGTGGCTCTTAGGTGCAACTAGGAAGGTCCTTTAGTCTAATAAGAAGCAAAAGTACATAGGAATAAAAGTGTCATTTGCTAGTGATTTCCCCGAGTGGAAAATGTTCTGGGCTGTTTTTCAGAGGTTTGGCATAGGGACCTGATGTGCTGTACAGCATGGCCCAAAGTGCACTCGTGTTTCTGCCATTTGAAACCAGGCACTCTTCAGTGCCCCATCTTTGGAAATAAAGCTGCAGGTTTAATTTCTCTCGCCGTGGAATTGGAATATTAAAATAATACTGTGGGCCAAAATGGAGTTCAGGACTCATTAACAGCAACAAATGATAAATATTAGTAAGCATGTGAGATAGTGTAATTGTTGTAATGGTAGAAATTATATTAGTAATAAAAGAAAAAGCTGAAAAATAGATTGGATCCAATAAACATTGTATTGACTCAATCAAGATAAGAGCAGCAAGGCGCAGAGGTGTATTCAGTGAGCTGTTTGTTTTCTGAAGCTGGAAAATATTTTGACTCCAAGAGGACCATGTGATTAGCAGAGTTAAATGAGATGAATAACGCTGTAATATTTTTGTGAATTGTTTTTCCAGCTGAAACTTGCCTTCCCCATCTATAACAGCAATATGCTTTGCATAAAGCACTCAAACATCAGGCAGAGAAGGGTGGGAAATGACTGATCTTTTAGTGTGAGAGTTCTGCACCGAGGAGAACACGAGGAGTAAGTTACACAGATGATGGTAGCAGGAATTGTGGCAATATACTGAGAATATGTTGGCAAATTGTTTCTGTTTTTAAGACAACGCTTTTTCTTTCCATATGCACATGACCATAATATCCTAATCAACATGGTCCTTTGAAAAGAAGGCAAATTTTGTGTCAAATATTGACAAAAGCATACTGAAATAATTGTTGATGTTTATAGTTTGTTCCACTCGCTGTTTTCCTTTCCCAAAAGTGATTTGCCTTTTATTGAAATGAGAAGTTATATTAGATTTTGTGCAGTATGTCACATGGATTCACTTAAACCTGAAGAAAAATATTGGTAAATATTTTTTGCAATTTCAAACATTATACTTCATAGCAGGTCCCAAAGTGTAATATTTTATCTCTTACTATATTTTTAGGCCCCAATACACTAATTCCAGGCTTTTGCAGCATTCATATTAATTTAATGAAAAGCAATGTTTGTATTTGATGGCAGAAACAAACGTGGTATTTAAAGATTTGGTAGCAATAAGTGACACAGGGAACTTTGGGAAGTTCACAAGATGTAGTTACATCCTTTAAATGTCTAATTATCCTTGACAAAGGCTAGGAGTGATATAAGTTTCCATAGCACACGTCAGAGTCCTGCCAGCCTGAGCTGCTCATCAATCCATCAGTGGATCAGACACAGCCTGATGGCTCTGCTCCCATTAGTGCCACCTTCTCTCAATTTCTCCATCCTTTGCCTCCTCATTAATAGAGGTCACTAAAAATTTTACCTGCTGTGAAAAACTGTAGCCTGAAGAACTTCTCTTTGCTACTCTAGTATTCTCAGCAAATCAAACCCCGAGTGATTATTATCTGAAAACTTGCCAGTCAAACACTTTAAAGTGATTTTTCTGTCATCCTATTACATATGCACATATCCTGTGGGCTACTGAATGCTCTGTAAAGCAACCTGTAAAACAAGGCCTCCGATGGATTTAGGAGGATGAAGAGTAAAGCAGAAGTGGGTGGGAAAGAAGAAATTAAATATGAATAGAGTGCATTGCTGTGGATTATAAAATTAAAATGTTAACTATGCAGTAAAAGTCTATGATATTTCTTCTAACAACAACAACAACAAAAAGTTACCAGACTGGGAAACTTATTGGTAACATATCTAATAAGACAAAAAGCAGATTTGAAATGTAAAAGATTTTCAGACAGTGCCTGAAACTGAAGAGCAGAAGTAGCAAAGCAGATAGCACAAGCTTCCTGGTTGCTCTTACAAGAATTATTTTTCTCTGCAGAGACTAGAAGGAGACTTGTTTATGGCCTCTAATCAGTAAAAATAAAGGTTAGGGTTTTTTCAAGATTCTTTTCTTAATGGCTGTGCCTAAATGGATATTTAGACACTTCAGCTGCCCAGTTTTCAAAGGTGCTACAAATCTGTAGCTTTTGCTGATGTCTTTGACTGTTTCATGTTATTTGGATCCTGTGAAAATCGTAGAGTTTATATAGGTACTTGAAAATTGGTTTAGCCGTTCTCCCTCTAACTGGCAGAATTTTGGTCTGTAACATCCTGCTTCTGTGCATTGGCTCTGTGGGCAATGACATGGAACGTCAGCAGACATTTCCCCCAAGTTAAAAGGAAGGCCAAATACTCTGCATTTCTAATCTGGTCCTACTGTGTTCCCATTAAGATCGTAGCATAATGAAATTCTTCATATTTTTAAACCCATTTCTTTATTGCATTTTCCGTAACATTCATGTATGGGCAACTGGAAAAAAACCTAAAATTTTCACTTGTGTCATTTTACAGAATATTTTTACTATCACTATTATGGGAACATCATCCCATCTTTTAACGTTTCCTAGTGCCACTATGGCAGGCCAGGGTACAGAGTGCTCAACATTTCCACAGATAAAATCCATTGTGGAAGCATGGAAGCTGTGCTATGACATCATGAGTGGCATAGTGTTGAAAACAGAGGCAGCAGAGCAAGCCAAGGACAGCATCCACCATTTAGAAGCTGTGTGATGTGAGGGCTGGAGCCTTCCTGACCGACTGCTAAAGACTAAATTGTCTCTGGAGCTTCTGTTTGTTTGTGGCAGTTTTTGTGGCACTTGTGGTGATATGAGAAGATGAAGTGCCTGGCTGGGCAGGAAATGTAGGTAAGAAGACATTTATATTCTTGTCTTGTTCTACAAGGCAGATCCTGCTGGGTTTCTCCCTCCCATCCCATAAAAGCTGCCTGGCTGCCCAATTAGTGTGCTTGGGGAGAGGAAAGGGGGCTAAGGCTGATGTCACCCACTGGCGTCACACGCTCTGCTTTTAGCTCAGCGCTGTCCTTCTGTTCCTGTGAAAGTGTTGGGGAGCCCACTCTCTCTCCTCCACAGCCAAAAACTTTCATACAAAGCAGGGATTTGGGATTTCAGCTGTCTCGTGCCGTTCCTGGAGGAGATGTCTGTGGGAAGTGGAACTTTTGCCTCCATATCCTGTTTCCCCGGTAGGCATGGAGTCTGGATGTCAAAGGATAGGAAATTCCAGATTCATGAATGCAGCCTGATGGGGATAATTACCATTCATATTTACTGAGGGGGAGAAACCACTCAAAGTCCATAGGACACAGAGCATGAGGACAAACATCTCCATAGGTTCCACAGGCTCTGGACAGCACAAACCCCTGGGAGTTTACACAGGACAGTCCAACAGGAATGAAATCATCGACGACTCGCGTCACAGCCTGCCTTGCTGCTGGGGGTGGCTCTAGCATTTGCTAACCCGTGCTAAGCCAATTTTGTGAGACAGTTGGGAGTTTAACAAACGTATTTCAAATTGTATTTTGGAGAAATCTCAAGCATGGGGGGAACTGGTCATGTTCTGTTCATTGCAGCAGATGGCATCCCATTTGGTGTTTGTTAGCTTTGTTTGCAGCTCAATATTTTGTTTCTAGGGGAACTCAGTAAGTTAAATAATTCATCTCTCTAATGCATCAAGAGGCTGATCCAAACTCTCCTAAAGTCAGTGCAAAACATTTGATTAACTACCATGTTCAGTGGATTAAATGCCAGGTCCTATATGTTGAAGAGTATTTCAGATGCTCCCTAGTGAAAACAATAGGTCTCTGCCTTTCCACTGAGAAATTTTTGCCTGCAAATAAAAAAAAAATATTCAAAACCTGACAAAAAGCTTAACAGACAAGAGTGCAGGGCTGTGGAGATAGGGATGATGTTCTGGTTGAATTGTCCAAATTGCTAAGCCTTTCTTGCTATTAAATTCCCCATTTTTTAAATAAAGAATATAAATAATACCTTCCAGCTGCATTTGGAATTTAATCTAGCACTGTTAGCAGGCTGCTTTGAGAGCTTTGAAGGCCCCATAGCAGCTCTAAGCAAATAATCATTATCACTTAATATTCTCATCAAGCATTCTTACTCAAGATGGGATCTTGCATTACAAGGGCTAACCATAAACACATTGCTCCTCTGATGAGGAATTTTCAGAATGTCAGATGCAAATTCACACCCTGATCCTGCAAAGAGTTTAGCATGGGCAGAACTCTACCACCTTCAGCAGTCCTGCTGTCCACACAGGGCTGCTTACCATGCCAGTGCCTGAAGGTAATTTTTATTCCATTTTTATGAGTATTTGAATCCTGAATAATCTAAGATATTGAAGAAATCAACACTTAAAATATATTTTTGTGTGTGTGTGTTCTAATAAATATTAAATGCCTGCTCATTCTCAGCAATATTTTTTCAAATTATTCATTCACTAGTAGGGCCTGGCAGCTGCTTTGTTCTGTATTTTCATCCAGATTTTCTGTTTGTATCATCTTTGGGCATTCAAAACCTGAGTGTATATTAGCTGTACCGTGTGTCTGCAGGAATTCCAGTTGTATTTTAGTCCTCCTAGTGGCCTGTTATATTAACAATATTACAATCTGTGGTTTAGGCATAGGAACGTGTTCTGTATCACCAGTTTCTCCCTGCAGCTGCAGCATTGATACTGCAGTAACACTTCTGCTTTGCTAAGGTCAGTAAATCTCCTAAAGCATTTGTCCAACAGATCCAGTCACGTGGCAGCTATCACTTCACACATTTCTCTTTTTATTCAGAAATTGCAGCGGAATCAATGCAAAAAACCACACTACATTATTCTTTCCCTGCTGGAAGCCCACTGTGGGAGCAGGAGCCTATGATGCTTTTTCACACCAAATTCCTTCTTCAGTCGTACCCAACACAGTTTTTCACACAGCCAGACAAGGGGTGGGTCAGAACCCACAAAACCAGGGTTCCCATTAAATCTTTTCACTGTGCCTTCTTTCTCTGAAAAAGCCTCAAAAGCCTTGCCAAAATACCACCTCACAACCTAGGAAGGGCCAGGCAGGCTCAGCCCTTTCAGGTCCTGTTAGATGCTTGACCTGAGCCTTGCTGCTCTCCAGGGCAGCTGAAGGTGGAAAGGCAAAGGTCTGTCTGGCACTCGTCCTTGAATTTTCTGTTTTGAGGCTGTGCCCCTCACAGAGGGTTTGCAATCATGAATGCCTCCTGCCAGATCCCAGTGGGAGACATTCTGTATGCCTGGCTGAGCCACGAAGTTGGATAGAGCTTCTCATGACCAGAGACAGATGTACTCGTTTCTAAAAGATGAAGTAAACACATCTAAATCCATAAATTAACTAAAATTCCCCTCGGATCACAGCCAGATGATATGCATGTTAATCAACATGGGTGTCACTGCTTTAATTCAGTGAGGAGGCAAGTTCAACGTTTATAAATCTCCTGGCTGTGGGAACTTCCATCTGCATCTGCAGCAGTGGTCATCTTGGTGCCCAGCATTGCCCTGCTTGGTTTGAACTTCTTCTTTCTAACAATTCTAATTCTTAATTCTACTAATAATAGAGAAACAGTGTTCCTTTTTGAGCATCCTATAGAGTTAAAAAAAGGGCTACCACCTGCCATCAGCATTTAGGACATGAATTGCCTGTTCCCTGCACGTACCCCGGTTTTGTACACACAAAGTAGGGGTTTTAAGAGTGTCAGGAGCAGCCAAAGAAAACTGCAGGGAAAGGACCAAAGATCCCACGTCCCAGTGGGCACCTCCCCATGGCCACGTGCACGGGAGCATTGCTGACATCCCTTCCTCCTCAGCACCTGCAGCTCCCTGGGCTTTCCCCAGGATTCCGGGAGCTCCAGCCAACAGACCTGGGTTGGAAAACCCGTCCTCCAGCACATCTGAAACTCAGCCATCAATTTCTTAGCTTTTAAATTGCATTTTTTTACATTATTATCTTCCAAAAAGGTTTTCTAAATTTTTGATTAATTTTTGGGTTGGCTATTTAATACAGTGTTTGGTTAACTAATTCATGTAGTTGTTTATAATTATTGCCTTGCTATAAAATCATCTTAATAGGAGGTTGGGGGTTTTTTGTTTTCTTTCCAGTAGAATAACAAGTTATTTTATTATTCAAACAAGGCTTACTTCCTGCTGTTTTCAATAAAATTTTTAATAAATATGTAAATTTTGAAATTAATTTACTGCATACGTTTGGCAGCATGATTCTTGAACTGACAAAAGTTTGATGGATTGTAAAAAATTATCCCCCATAAAAATCATCAGTCACAGTAAACAGAATTTATCAGCCCCTGGTAATTCTACAGCTTTTTCTTCATCTTATCTCCTGTTAGGAACTCACTTAAAATTGATTATAATATAGTATGTTTCTAGAAACGTAATTCATTCATATATTAATTAGATTTTAGGTTAATATCCCATCATGGAATAGGACATGAGCCAACAGTGTTTTCCAGCTGTTACAGAAGCGCAGTAGAGAACCCTTGATTACTGTTCCCATGTGGTTTAACCGCCAGGACTAATCACTAATCAAATTCAAACCACATAAAATGGAACATCCTTCATAGCATTTATTTTCTAGCTGACTTATACTATAGGCTTTTTATTGATACAACTTGCTGTACTGAAATGAACTAAAAATTGCAAGAGAGGATTTATCCTTCTACTTTAATTTGGTTCTGCAGCCCGTGCCTGAAACCCTGTCTTGGATTTTTGTGCGTGTTGTGCTGCTGTCCCTGAAATACTGTGCCCTACAGCAGAGATAAATTGTTTGCATAAATTTAGAAAGTCCATGTAAATAACTGTAGGATTTGATAGCAGATAGAACTTAAAACATAGGTTTCCATCTCCAATTCCTGCTTTGCTTGAATCAGTGCTGGAAACAGTGCAGCTCATAACATCAGCTGGAGAGGTGGCAAGCGCAGTCATGTAACCACATCATTATTTGCATCTGCCCTGTCCCTCTTTTCCCTGATTACACAGGAACTTCTCTAATCTCATCGCACAGGGTCAGAAAACAGTGTGCATGTGGTTCAGGCTGCTCCAGATTTACTGGGAAGGCAGCCTGGGCTCTGCCCTCTTCCCCTGCTCCTCCAGGAGCACTTGCCCCAGTGCAGGACTGCCCAGCCCCAGCCCCTAACCCTCTCCTAGGGAAGGGGCAGAGGAGACACACCTAGGGGGTTCCATTAGTGCCTTTCAGAAGCCAGGTGTCACAGAAGGGGAAAGAAAGGGCAGTGGGTTTTGGTTAGAATCATTAGAGGTGAAAAATCTCTGTTACATGGAGTTGATTAAAATCTGTAGTGAAAAGGGAAATGTCAGCTTCAGGCTCCTAAAATGAACTATGTAATTGGACTGGGGTTTAAGCAAGCTAATTCAGAAGTTTTTAACAATGAAGAAGACCTTGTTCCAAGTCTACAAATTTTGACCTCTATTCCTGGTGAGAGCTTGGGAGAGCTTTAGTTCTGCTGTGTGTGGACATGAAGGCTCCCTCTGCAGCAGCCGAGCGTTGCGGTCACACAGAGGGGAACTGATGGGTCTGGAAAGATTGTTTGTCTCTTCCCAAATTTCCTCCCTCCTCAGAGGCTAGAAGTAAAAAAAGCCCTATTTGCTGTGGAACTCACTCCTTTGTTTAAACTGCGTCCCTGAATCATTTTGAGGACTTGCAAGAAGGGACATTCCCTTTCCTTCCTCGGCAGGTCTTGTGGCAGAGATTCACGCTCCGGGAACTCTCCCCCAGACAGCACAGCCCTCTTAAAGCCCATAGCAAGCTTCATTGCTGGGAGAATTGTTTCTGCATGGTTTTGTCATCCTGCTGATTTCCTCTTGACCCTGCCACTTAATCTTGCTTCTTCAGTGGTTGGACTCAATGATCTAAAGGTCTTTTCCAACCTAAGAAGTCCTGTTATTCCATGAGTCTCTTTCTACTGATTCTGTCTTTTCACCCACAGATCAGCTGGATGGTCATAGGCTATGAATCTAGTCAGTACACAAAAGACAGGATTTCTAGTGAGGAAAATCGTTACCCACTTGCAATTACCTTTCGCAGTACAGTCTTGGAGTGCAATTCCATTTTTCCAATTCCAGTATTCCGGGTGAATGACATACAGACATTACAGGCCAGGAGCTGAGGTGTCACTAGAGAGAGACAGGGGATAAGTGTCCTTGTAACTACAGAAATGTATTGTCTTATTCCGAAAAGCCAAAGGTGGAAGATGAAGACAGGTAAGAACACAGCTAATACTCAGGAAGAGTAGTCTGAGAATAGTTCAGCCATACAGAAAAAATTACTCTGATTACTGAAAATGTCAGTGAGATTATATGTTATATGAGTACAATCCTGCATTTACCAAGTTTGAGAGGATTTTTTATCATCAGTCAAATGGGAGATAGAACTCTGTTTAAGAACTGCATTTGGTACTGGATGTAAAAAAACCCCAACTTTGAATTATACTTTTTCTCCTCCTGGATTTAGGTCTGCATAAGTATCCCAATTAAAAAAACAACAACAACAAAAACCACCAAAGCTCTAGTCTAGGAAGTCTAGGATAAAATTGTAGCCCCTTATATGTACAAAGCCCCTTCTTTATTAAAACAAGCAGCCATACTTTCATCAGGGTAAGGATAACTACTCTCATTCAGTAGAACTCTGTATATTTAAATTCTCTGAGGTGAAAGACAGTCTGATGAAGACTGAAACAGTGACATTATTTAGGACTGCATAGTTCCAGTACCATTTGGTTATCACTGACAACATAACTCTTCATGTAATTCTGTCAAGGAAGAGTATTAACCTTCAAATGGTTAAGTTCAGTAACTTTGTCACCAATCTCACCTTTCAGCATGACTTTTTTTTCAATCAGTAGAAAATCAGAAAATTTTTGCTATTTAACTCCATTTACAAGTAAAGCTAAAAGGATCTCTGAGAAGTTAAGTGAATCCTATACATCTTTTGTTCATTTTCAGTCCATCAGGTTCTAAAAACTGAGTAACAGCTTCCTTTCTCACCATGGATATTTCTTCCTTAATGCCTTGTGGTGAGCTTCTGATTGCACTAAGCATTGCTTTTAGTGGGTAGATTCCCTCTGTGAGAAACAAAATTGGTGATTCTGCCAATGTGAACAGAGTGAGGCTGTGCTTTGCCTTCTGGAGAAACGACTGGTGTTTAATTGCTTTTCTTATTAATGCATTGCTTCAACACACTTGGCTGAGCACCAGCACCGTTATCATTTTCCAAGGTATTGCCACTTAGAATTGTATTTTCTTATTCCCTTTTAAATAAACTTTGTCCGTGCAGAGCCGATGCAGCCAGTGGCCATTCTGTGGCACTGTGATGAAACAACCCCGTTTGTGCCATTCAGTTTGTACCTGAACAGAAGGCAAAAGGCCTGGGAACTCAGACCTCGACATCCTGGTTTATTAAATTATGCAGAAGTTCAAAGAGGGTTGGTATAAACCTAATCAGGTCAAATGGTCTTGTCATGTCAAGGAAATATTCATGTGTGAGGATGGTAATCTTGGCATTAGAATGCTGAATGTACTGAGTCATCTCATCATTTTATGAAAATTAGGCTTTTGAAAGCGTAAGGCCCAATTCACTGAGCTAAATTCTTTTATCTCCTAAGCCACACAAGAATTCAAGCTGTAGACAACGTTAAGTCTCAACTCCTCAGCCCCCTATTCATTAGGCAATAGGTGTTTTGTCCGGATCTGCAGCTATGAATCGTACACAGTTTGTGCTAATCAGCTGGTTTTCCTCTAAGGTAATTCACTTACAATTCAGGATCATGAGAAATGCTTTCCTTGTGATACTAAAATATATTTGTAGATTTTTATACTCTTGAAATGCAGTAGGTTAACTTTGATTGCATTGTCATTGCCACATTACCCATAACGCCATCAGGGGATGATGATACGATGTATATCTGGCTTTCCTATCAGCTGCTGAACAGACTAATCAACTTAAAAATGTTTCCTAGCAATGCTTTTTTTCCCACAAAAGAAGCTGCCGCTTATTGTTTATTATGGAAATCTGATGGTGTGTCTCTGAGAATGTCATTATCTGCCACAGCGAAATAATTCTGGGATTTCTGTTCAAGTAGAAAAAAGAAAAATTATTTCAGAAATTATTTTACTGTCAGTCCAGAAAACAGATGAAAGCTTCTGACAATGCACAATGGAGAGCAAGGCTTATCTTATTATTTAAAGTTGTACTTTAAAGAGAAAGAAGTTCAAACATCCCATTTTTAGCTCGGCCGTAATGCAGCAGAGGTCGCGCAGTCACAGCTTTCACCTTTGTAGTTTGCTGGATGTGGCTGTACAACTATTTCCACTGCAGAGTATTACTTGTTCACCTGATGTTCAGTGGGATCTGGAGATTGTTCACTTTGCACAGAGAGCCTGCATGGCATTCTGTCCTGGCTGCATGACAGACAGCCACTGCCCAACCCTTTTCACCTGACACCTTCTACAGCAAACAGTCGTGTGACACCAGAGAATTCAGGGAGGAGTTACTTCTGATTAGACCAATCCATCTCTGCTCAGAAAACTGCCCTGTGTCTCCTTGCTCCTGCTCTACAAGAAGCTGTGAATGTGTTAAAATTGTCCCACTAAACAGGTTATGTATGAGCAGCCTGTGTAGGGCTGCAGAGCGTATCCCACTAACACCCACTGCATCGTAAATACAAAGCAGTTACAGGAGTTAGAGGCTATCTAAATTGGAAGAAGTGTGAATTTAAAATAAGAAATAGAGGCTCCTGGGATCAAGTTTACCCTGAGCATATGCAGACAAAGTAGCAAGCAGTTTTTAAAAAGTAAAAATCTAGAAAAGTGTTTCCCCTTAAAGTTATGAGCAATAACTAAAAACAAAAACAAAAGGGAACATACTTTGTATCTTCTATTAGAGGTCAGGTCTGAAATGAAAGACCTTGAGTTATACAATTAAGTATTGATTTTGTTGATCTATGTTTAATTCTCGTAGCAATTTCGTTGTTTTTACCCAATTGTGTTTTGCAGTTATACTTCACTCAAAGCAATGCCCTTCTTGCTTTTGTGTTAATCTAAAAACTAAATTGCCCAATGCATGAGAGAGATAAATAAAGTTTGTTTTATTCCTTTTTGCAACTGATTCTGAGCTCTTTAAAGAGCTGCTTAACTAAACTTAGACAGCTGGAAAATACATTTATCCTGCAGAATGGTTCACTGCTATTTCTGGCAGGACTTATAAGCATAGCCTGACCTCCAGATATTCAGGGCTTCTGTGTGTTACCGCTTTGAAGAAACGGCCTTGCTGCTGCTTCCTTCCTGCACACGAGTCTGGGGTCCTTTGTGCCTGGGAACCCAGCCCAGCGCATCCTTCCCTACTCCTCCTCCCCACGGACACCCGTGGAATCCTTGTGCAGTTCCTCCTGGTCCTTGATCACACAGCTCTGAAAAGGCATTCTGCTCACATGTAACCTCTCATTTTTGCAGTTTGCAGAAAACCTGATTTGATGTATTAATGTAGAAATAACACCTATTTATAATGTATCAGTGTAACTGCAGGCTAGTTTTGTTTTCCTAATTTGCTGTGCTCGAAGTGACATGCCAGATTTTATTATATCACTAACGTGTTTTAGTTATTCCCTTTAGGATGTTGCCAGCAAGGAAACATTATTCTGATTCATGACTCATGGGTTTATTTCAAAGTGATGTGGCTTGTGATGAATGTCTGTGTGTGTCAGGAAGAGTTCTTCCTCTTCTGACAGCTGTTCACTGTTCTCAGGTGGTGCAAGGCACCCCAAATTGGGCAGCCAAGAAACTCCAGCCGTGGGAAGCTCTCCACCTAGACAGTGGAGTAGAACAACAAATGCACCCCATACCCTCAGGCCATAAGGGTACAGATTTTCCATACAAAAGTACACTTAGGATAAGTAAAACAAGCTAACCATTGATCTGCTTTAGGGTGATGGGCCAGAGCTCTTACAGAGGCACTGTGAAAACTACAGTTGTCTGCACTGAGCCTTTTTTCCTCTTTTTCTGTTATCTATCTCTTGTAGACCAAAATCTCTGACCATATTTTTGTCTTTTCCTTTAATTAATACTCAGAAAAACATACAGAGTCCACAGCAAATGCAGCACTCACCTTGTTCACAGAACAGATCAGAACAGTCAGCAGCAGAGTCAACACTTTGAGGCTGGAATGGTTTTAAGCATTACTGCTGAGAAGGATCCTGTGTGAGAGCAAGCGAGTACTGTTGGTCCCATCTTAGCTCTTGTAGCAGCACTGAGCAAAATCCTGGAGTCTTTCCCTTTGCTGTGGTGACAAAACCACCTCTTCACTGTGCAGAAAGCCACTCCTGATACAGGAGAGAGCTGATGGAAGCCATCACTTGGGGGTTAGGTGCTCTCTACACTTCTCACCGAATCTCACCACTTCTGGATGTAGAACACACCCGCCTCACGTTCCACTCTGCAGGAGCAGCTGCTGAGTCACGTTAGTGCAACTCTCTAATGCATTAATGAATTAATTACTTTAAAATAAACAATGCTAACGTCTTTGGGCTAACCCTTGTTCTTTGTTATAGCTGTGACTCTGCTGTAGTCAATAGCAAATCTACATGAAAAACCCCGAAGATACTGTGTAACCACATACACAATTTATCAATCAAATTCTAACAATAGGTGTTTTGCTTTTGCCTTTTGTTTCATCTAGCAACTTTTGAGACTGCCATGAATAATAAGAAACTTATTTCAGCACGAATCTAAATAAACACTATTTGGTAGTTTTTTACAAATTGTATCTATAGTAACTAGAGAAAAAAAATTCTTAAGTTGTGTTAACGTTTCTGTTCTGACACAAATAGAGGTTCGAGAAATGACCAGTGACTTTTCAGCTCTAGGAATGTACATAATTGTGCTATGTGAGAGAAAATGATTTCTTGATTGTGCAGATTTCTTACGTTAATATCTCTGGTTAAAGTTTTGGTTTTGCTTATGAGTTTTCTTCTATGTGTTAAAAGTTGCAGGAGTTTTTTACAGAAAGATGTAGCTAGGCACTAGGACACCTAAAAAGGACAACTCTATGTCTGAAAAATACCCATAACTTATTTCTGAGTTGTTTCTTGCTTTGGTAATAAATTTTGCTACCACTGTTAGAATTAGTTTTCCCTTTAAGCTCTGATGTATTGTAGATGCACACTGTTCACTACTCATGATCTTTTGCCAACAGGATGCTCTGATGAGCTTCAGTTTGCTTCAGCTTCACATGATTCAATGTTTTTGCTTAAAATTTGCAGAGTGCTTTTATTCCCTGCGGTTTCTCAAATGTACTCCATAAAATAAATGAGAATCTAGGATGTGATTAAAGTAGGATTGTAGCCTAGGTTGTGCTTGAAGGGTATAAAAAATTATTGATACTGTATATATGCAGAATACAACAACGAATTCAGTCTGTTCTGTCCTGAGGTGTAAATCCATCCTTCAGTAGGATAGCCACAATCCTCCTCTGGTTGTGATCCTTCACCCAGACTGCTCTGTCCTGCAGATTCTCCGAGTGTCTGTGCTCCTTCTGCCCAGGAGTTGAAATTGGCTCCGTTTGAATCAATAAGGGTTTTATCACAGGCCTTCCTAACTCCACTGTTGAGTCCTGCAGTCCCAACTCTGTGCTAACCAGTCACATTCAATTTGTCTAAAGGAAAGCTGAGAAGTGGGAAAATTAAAGACAAAGAAACATAATTTAGTCTGTCATATAATAAAGTGTCTTAGGCTTAGCACTCTGAAAAGCAAAAAGTGTTAACGTGTGTTATTGATGCCAAGGCTGAGAATTTTCTCATCTGGCCTACAGAGGTGAAACAGCTTTTTCAGTATTTCAGATGAGGGCAAAGGGAAGAACATTTTAAGGTGAAATTGTGAAAAACTTCTATTATAGGGTCCTAAATTTGTATTCGTTCCCATTTCCAAGGGTTATATTCCTCTATCTCAGAAAACATTTTAATTACAGATATTGAAGACCTTAGTTTTAACTGTCATATAAAATTAGAATCCAATGCAACATTCCCTAAAACCTTTTAGACTCAAGATTAATTAACGCACCAAACAGAAAATGTTCATTTGCTAAGACTTTAGGATCTCCTATTGCTTTGCTTAAGTTTGTTTGAAACATTTTCCAAAAATAGTAATCTAATCTATGCATTGTCATCTCATGAAATGTGACAAGATTGGAGCAAAAACAATCATTGGACTGGCATTTCAATTTTTATCTAACTGGCCATCAAAACAAGCAATCAAACTGTAACAATTTGTCTCCCTCTCACCAAGGATTTCCAAGGAGAAGCAGCACAGCATGCACAGCATTTGACTGACTTGAAGCTTGAATTCTTCAGAAAGTTCTAAGGACCTTTTACAACTGCACATGTAATGACCCACAGCATCCGCACATCTGCCCAAGCTACACCTTCAGTGTGCTTAAAATGCCATCTCATTTTCTAGCTAAACAAAAATATCGATGCCTTGGATTTACAGTAATTTACTGATCCTGTCTTTGCCATCTGATGGCACTACCAAAAATGAGGAATGGCTTTGCACTCTGATGGCGTGTCTCAGAATGCTCGCGTCTTATCTGCCCAGGAGGTTGTTGAATGTTGATTGTAAAATGTTGGATGCTATCCTATATTTCTCTGGTAATATGATCTGTAAGAGGAGTTAGTTGCTCGGATTTTGAAACACTCTGTATATAAACAGCAGGTCATTTTCATTGAGCTGCTCCCTACACAGTTCCCTAATGATTCCTTGATCAGGTCTCTGATTGAAAATACCAGTAGCTGACAAAGGGATAAAACTGCTCTGGTACAATCCTACAGTGTGTTTTTAATATAATGTGCTAATACATTGTCCAGTGTTCCCACAGAATTACACCACTTCTCCGAGAAGGCCTGGCCAATATCTGATTGATTCTGGTCTGTGGGGATCGGCCCAGTTCAGTGTAATTTCCTGTCTTGTTGCTTTCTTGTCTATTAGAGAGGGTTTGGGTTTGTGGAAATCAATAGGCTTATACATGCAAAATGTGAGGCTATTCCCTAGCAAGTTTCATTTGCATCCTTAATTTATGGAAAATGCTGTTTTCTCCTCTGCACTATTTTTTTTTTTAAACTCTATTTAAACAAATACCTATTTAAACATACCCCCCAAAGTATTCATGCAGGAGAAGATCTAAATTACTGCGAGGATGCTGGAGATGTTTAACACGTGCATAGCCAGGGTCTGCTACTTAGGACATTTAATACCACTTGAGTATTATGTAAATGGAGTCCTATTTGCCTCAGCAGAATCATTCAAGTTATGATTTATCCTAAAATGGACACTAATGTTCTATTTAATCATAACAGTTATTTAAGCATCTAACAATCTATTTCCTCTCACCCCGTGAACTTTGGAAAGACAGTAATAAATATTGTACAATAGGATAACTTTTTAAGGAATATGCTTCCAATATTTCCCTCTCTTTTACAGAAATTGAAGCAAACCGAAGAAACAAGAGAAGATTCCCAGCACAGAGTATCTAAAATTTCCCTGGAGTCTCTCAATAAATTTAACAGCAATAATGTACTTTTATTGGAAAAAGAGAAGAACTGTCTGAACAAGGTTGAAGGACAGAAGGAAGAAAGTGGAAAGAAAGACGCAGCATCCTTGAACGGCTCGGGCCGGCAGGATGTGGACAATTTGGAATCCTTGAGCGATTCCCTGTATGACAGCTTCTCCTCTTGTGCCAGCCAAGGCTCCAATGACGTTTAGGGACACTTCCCAGCGGGCTGCACCGCGGAATGGAGCTAAAAGTGAGCGTGGGGTGGGGAGGGAGAGGAGACTGTGTTTGAAAACTCCCCCTGGAGCTCGCCGTGCTCACATCAGGGTGTTCTGAGCTCCCACCACACAGCAATAAGGCAGGGCGGCGTCACGGTGGTGCAGGGGACTCAACACACCCAACACAACGAATACACAGAATAAAGTCTTAATTTTGCACTTTTGTGAATATTTGTACAGTTGTAAATACCTTGGGAAAATATATTTGTAGGGATACACGACAGCAATAAATATTAAATTGGTGCTATGCTCCTGTAATGGCAGATTACTAACTTAAAAGAAATTGGTGTTAATATTAACAAGAAAAGCTAGTAGATTTTTTTTTAAAAAAAGAGTTATAATTGTCCTAGTCTTAAAACTGTATGTAGAAACACTGCATTACCATAAACTTGAGCCTGCCAGATTTTCTTTAATAAAACTCTCATGGACTCCCTTTTAGAAAACATATTTTATATTTTCCTTTTAGTGCAATTCCATACAGGTATTCTAGGGAAACATGCATTTCAGTTACTACAACTTCACAACAGGTGTCTTATTTCAAAAGGGGTTTGACTTTTGACATGGCAAGAAAATGAATAGATTAAAAGGCCTGATACTGCTGGCATTGGCTTCATCAATCATGCACATAAACTGTTTGAAAGATCAGGGTCAAAGCAATTCACTGCTGACACAAACAGGAGTCTTGTAGGAATGAGAACCACATAAACCACACGTACTTCTGACTGCAACGTGGCTTTTCCACTTCCACCTCCTCTGTACTCATTTCCCATCAAATTGTGAATGTACCATACTGTGTTATCTTTTCTAGTCTCTGTTTGGTCTTAAGTAAATTCTGAACACTAAAATTATTTTTTAAAAGACAAAACAACTCCTGTTTGTGGCGCATTAAGATGTTGGTGCTAACCAGTACTAGTTCAAACATATCTTGGAGCAGGGGGATTGGCCTGTATTGGGTGTTTTTGTTTTTTTTCTACAGAGGTTGTTTATATGTAAGGGAGAGTCTATTTCAAAGGTTCTGTGTATTTTTTCTAGATGTGAAGTATTTATAACTGCTTTTTGTACAGCAATTGTAAACTAGATATATTTGGGGTATTTCTAGACTCTACAGTTTCTTTAGCACATGCTTGTTAATCTTCGGAATATTGTATGATCAGTGTTAATATTTTGTGCAATTTGTTATATTTTAAGTCATTTCTGCCGTAAACTTGCATCGTCTTTTTCAACTTTTAAGAAATTTTCATTGAAACATCTTTCGTAAATAAAACTTCTCTTGCCTACCGGTGCCTGCTGAGGGGTTTTGCGAAGGGGATGCTGTGACACTTTGGGCGTGTAGGGCTGGGATCAGCGGGTACCCAGCGAGACGGCCCCGCTCCGGGACAGCGCCCGGGCGGGCGGCGTTCGGAGAATTCGTGACAGGGCGCTGTTAAACAGCGATTTTACCTTAATTAACTCTTCCTTGGAGCAGAGCTGCGAAACCATCACTGGGAAATAACGTGGTTATCCGGAGAGGAGGCGACCCACGGAGACGGTCCCAGCAGGGACGATGTGGGTGCAGCATCCCGGGCTGCTCCTGCCCTTCCCTCGCCACGGGCGGGCCCTGCCCTGCCCTGCCCTGCCTCATCCCGCCCCCGAGGGCTCCTCACCGCTCCCTCTGCCTCATCCCTCCCCACCATCATCCCCTGCCGCCTCATCCCTCCCCACCGTCATCCCCTGCCGCCTCATCCCTCCCCACCGTCATCCCCTGCCGCCTCATCCCGCCTCCGGCCCATCCCGCGTGTGTCCGCGGAGGAGGCAGGGTCTGGCCGCCGCTCCGGCACGTACACCGCGCCCTTTCCCCCCCAGTTTTGTTACGCTTGAATTCTCTTTTCGGGGGCTGGGAGGAGGGAATGGCGGGGCCGCGCCTCCCCTCAGTCCCTCCCGGGGACGTGGGGGCTGCGGGGCGGCTGTGGGAGGCGATCGCGGCCTCGCAGCGGTGCCCACAGCAGCGCTCCGGCCGCCACCTGTGGGCTCGGGCGGGCGGGGACGCGAAGGGGCCGGGGCGAGTCGCTCCGCGGGCTCTGTGCCCGAGCCGAGGAGCAGGGCGGGGGTGTGAGCAGCGGCCCCGGCGGGCAGAGGGTCGCGGGGCCCCTCGGCAGCGCCCTGCGAGACGGAGCCGGCCCCGTCCCCGGCGGTGCGGGGGCTCCCCTCCCTCGCTGAACTTCGCCCGTCCCCGAGGCGCGCCCGGCGAGGAGCGGGGCGGCTGGCGGGGATCCCCGCCCCGCTCCGCCGGCATCACATGGTGCCGGGGAGGGGAGGGAGGGGGGAGCCGCCCCCCAGCTCTCGCTTCTCCTACAGTTTCTTCCAGTCTCAGCGCTCAACTCCGGCGAGGCTGGAGCGCGGCGCGGGGCTGGGCAGGGCGGGCTCCGCCGCCTGCTCCCGGGGCGCCGCTCCGCAGCGGAGGCGGCGGGGAAGCGGCACAAGTGAGCGGCGCCTCCGCTGCATCTCTGCTTCTGATGCCCCTTCGCGACTGCACGCCAGCCCGGCGGCCGCGGCTCCGGGAGGATGCGGCTCTTCCTCCTCGCTGCAACTTTCTGGGGATTGTGCCTGGCGCCAGGTAAGAAGGGCTCCCCGCCGCTCGCCCGGCGGCGCCCGCGGTCAGCCCGGCGCTGGGAACCTCCGAACCCTCGCAGCCCCTCGACGGAGCTGCTGCCGGGCGCTGAAAAGGAACGGGGCGGCGGAGCTCTCGTCCTGCCCGCGGCCCGCAGAGCTCGCCCGCCGCTGTCCCCAGCGCTGGCTGCCCGCTGGGAGAGGAGAGGAGAGGCGCAGCACCCGCTGCCTTCCGCGGATGCCGCCCGATGCCTCAGCGGGCAGTGGGTGGGTTCCAGCGGGTCGGTGCCAGCGGGCAGTGGGTCGGTGCCAGCGGGCAGTGGGTCGGTGCCAGGGGGTCGGTGCCAGCGGGCAGTGGGTGAATTCCAGCGGGTCGGTGCCAGGGGGTCGGTGCCAGCGGGCGCTCCCGCCGCCGCAGCGCTCCCAGCGGAGGGCGGCCACGGGCCGGGGGTCCCCGCCGCGGGACGAGGGCAGCGGGAGCCGCCGGAGGAACGCCGCTGGCGAGCCCCGCGGAGCGCCTCGTTTGCATGATAAAGGCGGCTGGCGAGAGACGCTCCGCCGCTTTAATTGTGCATGGCAAAAATAGTAATTAAATAATTTGTCATTAATTAGTAGCTAAGCAAACCCGTCGGCTCAGATGAGAGTCGGAACGGATCTCTATGAGCCGGGTTGCTCTCGGCGGGGCCCGGGTGGCTTTCAGCCCGCTGTGCCGAGGGGCAGCCCCGGGCGGGCGATGGGCAGCGGCCGCAGGGCTGTGCCGGTGCCGGTGCCGGTGCCGGTGTCGGTGTCGGTGTCGGTGTCGGTACCGGTGCCCGTCGCCTCCTGGCGGCCGCGTCTCCAGCGCCGGAGCGGCCGCTCCGCGCCCCGCGGAAAGGAGCATCAGCGCAGCCGGCAGGGCTCGGCCTCAGCTGAGCGGGCGGCACGCTTGTTTTACTTTATATTTGTCAAAGGGATACTTGGGCTGAGCTGCTGAGCAGCCAAGAACAGCAAAATGCCAACGGGGAAAGATCGGGAAGATACCTGCCACGTGTTGGTCGTTCGGTTTTCTTCAGGGTTTGGTTTGTTTTGGTTTGGTTTTTTAATACTATTGCTATTATTTAAGGGCAGGTTTGATGGGGTTTTGAGCAAGCCTCTTGAGCACATGGTGTCCCTGCCCATGGCAGGGGCTTGGAATGAGATGGTCTATAAGGTCCTTTCCGAAATAAAACATTCCATGATTTTGAGCAAATCTCTATCTGTTCCAGGTTCTGGTTTGCAAATACAGTGTTACCAGTGTGAGGAGTTCCAGTTAAACAATGACTGCTCCTCTCCAGAGTTCATCGTGAACTGCACAGTGAATGTTCAAGACATGTGTCAGAAAGAAGTGATGGAAAAAAGTTTTGGTAAGAATTTAATATTTATTCTTCTGTTTATCTGGTTTAGATAGCATTTGTTGCTTTTGGCTCCACCCATTCATGGTGTTCAACTACAGATGAATCTCGTGTCCCTAACTGAAGGGACCAGATTCAGTGTCTTCTGAGTGGCTTTGCAACTCGATGAAGTTAAACATTTTCCTTTAAAACTGGTGTAAAAACTGAAGGATGCAAGCCAAATGTTGATAAAGCTGGTTAATACACAGCCTTATGGGTCTCTGATATAGTTTCCCAGCACTGGGAAATTAATAACAAGTTAGTTTAATCTCATTACAGTTAATTACATGGGCTTTTTCCCCAAGAGATAGGAGAGCATTAAATTAGTAATTCTCTCCTTTCTTTTATTTACTCAAGCAATTTATATACTCTGAAGGTTCATCTTAAGGGAAGGAAAGTGTAGTGATTTTTGCTTTCATCCATTAAAGAAACGATCAAGCAGAAGGGAGAAAGGGTTTTTTAAGAAAAGGGGGGAGGGAAATTTAGGGGGGAAGAGAAGGGCACAAATGGATTTGTTATTCCAATTTTTAAGATTTTTTTTTTTCTCCTTACTGCAATTAATAATAAAGTTAACATATTAGGACAGCACTGTGTCCGAGAGGGTATCAGCTGTGATTCTGCACCTTGCCTCTATTGTCTTTTGAGCTGTGTTGTAAATGGCTGGGGTTTGTTCAGCATTGTGGAAGGGGTTTGAGATTTAGAGAGAGCTGCCAGGTCTTACACTGCTGTGGTGCTCTGTAGCTGTCTACGTGAACAGAAGTCAGGAACTTTACCAGGGACTCTGGGGCAGTGAGGGAGGCAGGAAGGGAGCTGGAGCTCGTGGATCCCCAGCCTGTTCCAAGCCAGGGGAGCAGAGGGCAGCAGGGGCTTCAGAACCCTGATTTGAGGGGACGCTGCTCTCTGGGACTGCCCATCAGCTTTGGTGTTTTGCTGTTAGTGTAGATCGAGCCATAGATCAGCTCTGTCCTTTCCCAGCAAGTCCTCCAGGAGCAGCAGGATGCCCCCGTACCCTGCAAATGTGTGCAGTCATCCATCCTGAACAGCAACAAGGGATCTTGGGCTTAGCAAACTCCTCTTCCAAGCGCTTGTCAGTCAGCTGGCCCCACTGTGCTGGTAATTTCAGGTCACTGTGTAATCAGACCTGGATAAATAACAACAATTGTTGTTACGCATCAAAAGTAGCTGAGCTGCTGACATTCCTGGGTAACACCATCCACAGTGACTACTGCTGTGAAACACTTAGAACTTGTCCAGTGTAGGGAAAAAAAAACAAACCACAAAACCTGTTTTTAAGCTGTTTGAAGGAAGATTAGTCTCCCTCAAGTTATTTTTTTTACTGGACTATTTTATTTCAAGTTTACTTGAAAACGGTGGTGAGGACGTGAGATAGTTACAGCTTGCAAGGTACTTTTAAAATCTTGAGTATCTCCTAAATGACTGTTTGAAGGCTTTGCTTTCTCCACACCACAGCTTCCGTAGTACTCTCATGAGGTTAGAAAGGATGTTGCGGTGATTTGGAGGGCCCTAGCTGTGGTAGTAGACACAGACAAAAAAGTCAGATTTGAGCTCTTTCCATTGATGCATAACTTGCCATTACTGCTGTGAAGAAATGGCTTGCAATGCAATAAATAAGCGTCTCCTAAATTTCTTGGTGCGTTTTTTCCCTGTGCAATTTTGTGTTTTCTCTGAGTAGACCTTTGGAGTTTTTCCTTTAGGAGGTTACTAGCATGCTGTGCATAGCAGGTGCCACTGTTCTATTACATTTACTTCTATAAATGCATTTCTTATTAATTTTCAGTTCAGAGATTGTAAATTTCAACAGTTAATAAATTAGAATTTTAACCTATTTCAAATTGAATGAAATTTACATTGCAAGCTTAGTTTCTGTTACCCTCAGTCAATTTTAGAGAGGGTTGGTTGTAAAACAGAGATGATTCAGTTCATCATACTTTATTGGTTTTATTTCTAATTGATATTTAAATGTGTGCCATATAAATGCCTTACTCTCCCAAGTTTTATTTAATAATTCATTTTTCTTCTACCAGTGTATTTCATAACTTGATTCTTTTGGTTGTTGCTTATTACTGAGAGCTGAAACGTTTCAACTATTGATTTTAATTTATAGTAGGCTTGAGTTTGAGCTTTTAACCCAGAATATGAAAGATGCGAATTTGCATGTATTTGACAGCGCAATCTCATAATTAGAGTTCTTTCCTCTTGACTAAATGCAGTCAAAGGAGTGCAATTTTTGCAGATTAACCCATTTTTGTCATTAATAAAACACAGCTGTGCCAGCGAGCAAAGCGCTGCAAGCTCTCTCAAACCTCATTTGAGAGTTAAGCGCGGTGTTTTGAGATAAAGCTCGTGGTGTGAGTGGTGAACACCCCACTGAGGGAGCCACCCTTCCTCTGCAGGAGGCATCAGTTTGTGAGATTTGCTCTCAGGGGGTTGCTGGCTCACTTTCTGCCTTGTGCCTGCGGTGCAGTCCCCAGCGTGTGGCCAGGGACTCTTTTCCATGGGTGTTTGTGGGTGCTCAGGGAGCTGTGCCACGGCAGCTCTGTGGCTCAGCCTCATTGCTGGGTTAAACTTCCCCCTCTCAGAAGCAACACGGTGGCAAATTACAGCCTTGTGCTGTTCTTCTCGTTTACCTTGTAAAAAGTTCCTTGTGCCTGGTCACAGTTAAACAACTCACCCTCAGTTTCTCTACAATCAGGGCTTCAGATGTCCCTGGGTTGTCTCAGAACATTATCTCAGCTCCAGGTGAGAAATAACAGCAGCTCAGGCATGTTCCAGAGCTTAAAAAGTGGCTGCTCCTGTGGCAGCCTCTGGTGGGAGCAGCTAAGAAAGCAGGTGTTAGTGACTTTTATTTTGAGTTAGATCTTCAGGCATCTGATCTCAGCTGTTTGTTCTATCAGGTAGACATTTGCTCCTTTGGACAACTTGAAGTGAATTGAGAATTGAGCAGCAAGGCTGAGTTGTACTTAAAAATTTTGCCAGAAAAAGTTTAATGATTGTTAGCATTCTATTCCAGTGGGAGATACAGGACAAGACAGTATTTTCCCTGTGATGAAGAACCTTACAAATTAATTTCTTAATTAAATCTCAAAGAAAAGAAAAACCTTCTTTTAGAGGGAGGAGTGATGAGAACGGAAAGTGGCACTAAAGACTACCAAGAAATTTTTAATCCCACAGAAATTAATGTTAAGGATAAGTTTCTAGTGCATTCTTCAACTGGATAAGCAGGTGTTTGAAAACTGTGTAAATTGAATGTTTGAGAAAGGATCAAAGTTCTTACAGTAATTCTACTTGCAGATACTTTGTGGAAATACCCGTGGTGGATTCCCTGCTCCCACTCGCCTCTCTCTTTTCAATCTATGGACTTTCAAATTAGAAACGTCAGTGCTCCTTCGTTTTCAGAATATATGTAGCAACAAAGAAATCCCACAGTATCTTGGGATCAAATGAAACATCTTGGTGATATATAGATGAGTACGTAATGTGTATATGCTGATATATATAATAAATATCATAGAAAACATGCTGGTAATGATAGCCTTGCCTTTTTGAGGGGAAGAGTTATCTGGGCATAAAGGCTGATCTAAAACCTACTTAAGGCAAAATGGAACTTGCTATGTGAATGCATCAGAGAGGGATAAAGCAGGAAGGATGAGACAGCCAGCCCAGAGAGGTAGCCAGCCTCAATTTCTTGGAACTCTCTGCAAGTAAACCTGCCCACGTGCATGTTTTCAACAATACGCCGTCTGTTCTAATGTGGTTGTGAACATACTTTTACTAACTTTTGCAAGGAAAAAGAAAATTATCCGCAGTAGCAATGCCAATACTTTAAAATATCAAGGATTTTTTTCCTTTTGCGAGCAAATTGGGGAACAATCCAATTATTGTATTCATCTGCAATAAGAAACTTTGCTTATTTGTTTGGTTTACAATGGTCCTTTTAATATATTTAATTAGCATATAACTCTGCAGTGTAGTTAAAGCAACTGCTGTGGTTGTGTGCTTGAAAGTAGTGCATGGAAAAACCATGAGCAAGATTAGCATCTCACTTTATCTATTTCTTTGAACTCTTTCCAGGACTGGTTTTCCCATCGTTTGTTTGATCAGTGTGGCTATATTGTAGGATGAGTTGGGCTGTGGTAAATTCTTTACCTATGATAATTAAAATTAATTGGTTTTGCCATGACTGAGTTGCTCATGTGCGCCTGTCAAGCATTACAGACCACACACTTTTTTCCGTGTTTGTGTACAGAATCCATTAGTACTGATATTAATTGCATATTTATATCAAGGGAAAATTATGCTCTGGTGTACTTTTATTGACAAAGCGATTAAAACAGCAAACAAAGTTTAATGTTGCCAGAATTACTGCAGGCATTAAACCTTTATAGGAAGTTGTTGCATCCTCAGTATCCATTTAGAAACAGTAAGAAACATCCACTGAATTGGTGGTGGATTTTTTTTTTTATTATTTTCCTCAACACTTTTTTGGTCAAAGGATATCAACATAACTCAATAAAATTTGTTAGAGTTTGGGGTTGTTTGTTTTTTAATCAAAGCAAAGCACAATATAATAAATATTTATTGACAATTTTAAAAGATAAATAAAAATTTTGCATGGGACAGTTGGTACCTATAACATCACGTATTGTGCTATCAGGTGCCCAACCAAATAAAGACATAATATCAATATTGGAAACACAGTTCACTTTTGATATTGAATAAAAGTCTTGCAATGGATGTTGTTAATTTGCACTGTATGCCGAAAACTTGGATCTGTGGATACATTACCATTCAAAAACAGTTTTTCTCAAATGTCAAAGCCATTTCCTTACTTGTAGATTTTTTCCAATCTTTGGGTTTCTCAGAAAACTTCCAGCCACTTACGGAATGAACTGACCTGAGTGTGACAGCTAAGGAAAAACGATGAGAGTGTGCAGCAGTTGCTGTTCTGACTGCCTTTCAATAAAGAAAAGCAGCAGTGGAGTTAACAGTTCAAGCAGTTTATGACTTGAAAGCCATGACAAAGATCTGAGTGCAGAAGTGATGAAGGGTGCATTATTTTAAGGAAGATGGGATATGTGGTCCAGCGAATTTCATTTTTCACAGGACATGGACAATAGCTTTTTATGTTATTTTATTTCTCAGGCTTGTATGAAAGATACACAAATGAATTTTGCAATGATAAAGTGCCCACAGCCTCGTGTCTCTTAAACCTCCCCTAAGAGTTTCCTTTGCATTTCACACACAAATGAGTTTGTGCTTCCAAACCTTCTTGAAGACTGACCCTGTCACTCGTCTTAGATCCCAGTGACACTGTCAAAACATTGGCAAGCAAGCAAGCTTTAATTAATCCAAACTGTTTTCATTTCCACTTTTCCTTTGTAGTCCGGATGGGTTTTTTGGAAAACTTGACATAACTGGATTTTTCCAGCTTACCAATGAATCTTTGAAACTGGAAAAAGCCATATAAAACCCAGGAAAATCCGACACTTAAGCTGAACAGGCTGTAAAACCCTGAGCGTGAAAATAGCTGAAGATTTAAGAGCGGAATGAGTTTCCAAAGTTCTGGCATGCATCTGAGCCATTCCACTGAAATTAGTAAGGACATTAATTAGGGATGCACCAAGACTATCCACCTGTAAAGTTATTTATGTGACTTTTTAGCAAGGCTGTAGAATTTTTGCATTTGTAAAGGCAAAAGGGCCGTGGCTTGTCTTCATCTCAGCACGTGAGGATTGTCCAGAAAAATGATGATACAGAATTCTGAAAATTGAGTCCAAGTTCACCTCTGTCTCTGCAAGATCAAGTATGTTTTGGTCTTGATGGCAAAGGACATTTCAATCTTGATACCTTTGTGTCAGGTAAGAGGAGAGGATGGAGGACTGTGAGCCAGATCTGTTGCAAAGATTGTGTTGTAGTACTTGACTGTATGTCCACTTTAGTGAGCAGAGAAATGAATAAGGACAGTAGGAAACAAAAGAATTACTGGATATGCAGGTGAAAGCTGAGCTTTGACCTCTCCTCCTTGTAGCCTCCTGTGGCTTTAAAAAATATTTGATAACACCACCATTAGCAGTTATACTTCACTTTCCCAGCCTATGCATTTTTAAGCATTTCAATGCCACGCCTCAGCTTTGCAAGCAGTGACAAAGACTTTTTTGTGATGGATTTGTTGTTAACAACACCGCTTTGAGTCACATTTCCAGTACCAGAATTAGAAGGCACAACTTAGAAAAAGATATCAGGGTAATCTAAACCCTTGTCCTCTGCCAGTCGACAATTGTCCACTTTTCTCCTGAGCTGAATTAATTTCTGCAAGGTGTCATGTCAGGGTCAGAAGGAGAGTGAGGAGGCCAGACTTCCATTGTCAAAATCTTCCTGTTAGTTTCTGAAAAAATGTGCAACTTTTTAAAAGTGCCAAACATATGGGGGAATTTGCGATGATATTTGGTTTTCATATAAAACCATAATGACAATATGCTAAGTGAACCAGGTAGGATTTGGTGGGGGGTGTTCTATTTTCCTTCTGTGGGGTGGGCAGAGGCGTTGGGTTTGTTTTATTTTTATTAGAATTGTATATTCAGTAAGAACCTAAAGGCATGAATATGCTTTTATCTTGTCTGTCGAATGCATCAAAGGGAGGACCAGGATGAAATAGCTGCAGTCCTAAAACACAAGATTAAAAATCAAGAAGTGTCTGCATAGCTTTGCAATAGATTTCAAGTCACATACTTTTGGTGCCTTGGGTTTTTGTTTTTTTCTATCTAGGAAACACTGATCATGGTAGCTCACTGTATTTAGATAGCTGTTTACAAGGTGATCAGAAAATTTAATGAAAAAATTTCTGGCAAGGTATGAGTTATTTAAACCACTTGTCTCATCAGCTTCCTCTCTGGAGTTCACAAGGATAGGAAGAGTTAGTGTGAAGTGAAACCTACAGGACATGGTTGATTATATTTTACACTTGCTTAAATTGTTTGGGGGTTTTTGGGAGGGTTTTTCGTAACAATGAATTTACAGCCATAGCTGAAAGGCTGTGTGTTGAGGAAGCTTAATTCTTACTTTAAACCAATAAAAACATGATCTGACTAAAACTGCGATTGTTGGGGAAGCACAACATCAGAAGAATGATTGCTCTTCAATATTCAGTCACCTTCTATGATATTTGGGATCTTATTAGATAAAATATTTATAATCACTCTCTAGAAAACAGCAAATCACGATAGGACTTCTGGAGTCTGTCACTGTTTGATGTATGTGAACAGGTACTAGCTGAGGAACTGATAATCATCATAGCAAAACCACTGAAGCCATAAAAAGATGGGCATAAAACCTAATACGGAAATTAAAAAACATAATTTGCAAACCTATTTGTGGATAGTCTGAAATTTTTTTTTTTACATTACTGATGCAGTAAAATGCAGAAATAGTCACATTTATATGTTATGTTCCTTAGAAAGTGATGTTCACGTGTTTACATGTTATCCTTGCACTAGTATAAATTCTCATTTTATTTCTTGGCAGACATTGAAAAGAGCTTTTGTAAGTCCTACTGGGTGCTGAATTTTGCTTGAGTGCAGGGTAAGCTAGTGACAGTTCAGGGCAAAAAATAAAGAGTGAAACACATGAATGAAAACAAGCGTGGCTGGGCAAAGCACACATCCAGTCTATGCACAATGAGAGGGAAAAGTTGCAGATTCACCAAGAGCAGAAAATTGAACGTTTTGGTGAAATAACACAGCTGGAACTATGGAGGATATTAAAATAAAGGAGTGTTGGTACATAAGCACAGTCCTCAACTTGTCTTTATGAGCAACAACATTAAGAGAACACCCAAACAGTTCCTGTGCAATTCATGTTAGTGCAAGAGCCAGGACACCTTTGGGGGGCTTCTCCTGAGTTCTGTGTGCTACGCTGTGAATTATCCACTGTTGGCCAATTTCCCACATTTTGCTTAGAAGAGATGGGCAAGATTTAAACACCCAGTCTAAAGGGGTCGAGTGGAGGTTCTATCACAATTGGAAGCGTACGCCTCAAACTTGCCTTGATCTACCTGCTGGCTTTCTCAGCTACTTACTTTAAGATACAAAACTTTTCTACAGCTCTTTTTTTCCTTCCAGCACCTGGTGCAGTCTTGAAAAGGCTCAAGGATGCTGGGCCCCAGTTGGACACAGACATCTTTCTGAGCTCCAGAAGATTTATGCTGCAGTTTTGCTCATAGCACGTGCAGGGGATTTTGCTAAAGCACTGTTTGTAGAATGAGCTGCATGAGACTGACTCCACACATGCCTGTGAAATTGGTTACATACAAAATGGTGTAGAAAAAGGTTTCTTTACAATGGAGTGTCAGTCACAGCCCACAAGATCAGGGAACAGGTGGCTTGGACAGCTTGGTGCTGGGCAAAGTGACACTGTCCGCTTGACTGAGGCAGACTTAGAGAGGAGGGGTTTGTGGCCATGAGGTCCTGGGGTGAGGGACAGGGCTGTGATTTCCTGCTGAGCTGTGCCATGGCAGAAAGCAGTTTCAGAGTAGCTGGGTCACAGGAATGGGAAGGTGACTTATTTTGGAAACCAGGTCACTGATCTCAGAGGTGATACCCTGGCTGCCTGTTTTGGCCTCCGAAAGCCTCTGTGCATTTTGCTGAAGGACACTCCTGAGAGTGCAGATGCAAACTGAAGTTGCACACTGCTTGGATTGGGGTTGGCTCTTAAAAGCTGGAGAGTCATGCTTACACAGCATCTTTGTCTGCACCTCCTAGAACAGAAGAATCAGAGGTGTCTAACAAGATCCTTTTCAATCAGTAGGAGAAAAACCTTGGATCTTCCGATGCCTTCTGCATCAACACAGTGTAAGAAGTAGGTGTGATGTCACCTTTTTTTGGTTGTCCTAGTAACAAGTTGAGCTGTTATTCAAGAGAAATGCACTGGGCTGTGCAGACAGGGTAGGGGAAAGAATACTCACTTTTGGGTTTCAATAAATTATTGCTTGGTTTGTTACAATCAAGACATAATGCACCTGCATGTGGCCAAAACAATGCCAGGGTGTAGGTGCACAGGATCCAGCTGAGAAAATAAATATCGCAAGCAGGACCTATAGAAAAGCCTTAAGATTGACACCCATCCCTTCACTGCAAGGAGTAAGGCAGAAATAGTAGCTTGGGCCTTGACACTGTCTAAATATGTGATGACTTGTGGGGCAGAGAAAGGTGTAACAGTGGGCAAGTTGCTTAGTCTAGAAATAAATTTTCAATGCCAAATTTAAGCCCAAATCTGCTTAAAAAAAGAAATCAAACCTAAAACAAATGTGTCTATCATAGGTATATATGACAGGAGAGGGTGTGGGATATTAGCATGTTATCACACAGCTGTTATAGTTCTGTGTACTCCCCTCTTTTCTTGAAAGTTCTTAATCTGCATCCCACAAACCTTGAAGCCAAAATAAAAGAAAATCTGTTGGTCAGTAGTAGGTCCTTCACAGTAAAACATCCTTAGAGTACCTAAACTGTTGTTGGGGGTCTGCTGAATCCCTAGAAAAGGATGAATTACTCTGTATTCATCCATCAAGTAATTGGGCAATAAATATACTAATTGAGTAGTCGTAAATATGCTAATTGATCACTAGTGTCAATTGTTGGGGGTGGGTATCTGGGAACGACCGCATCCCACTAAGAGCAGAGTGTAAGAAGTGAAGTCCCCTTGCTTAGCCAGTGGCTCAGAACAATCTGAGGTAGAAGAAAAGCTTCCAGAAAGGTTTGCAATTATTTTTCCGGGTGATATGTTAATGAATGCATCAAGCTGATTGCTCAGGCAAGAATACCCAGTAATTAGCAGTTATGTCTGTGGTATGAGTCTTATGAGGCAGATAACCATTTCAAAGAGCCGTCTGCAGTTCAGCCTGCTGGTGGCAAATGATTCAGGGAGATCTTGGGGATCGTTCTGGAGCTGGCTGAGCAATGCTGCAAAGGAGGATTTTGAGCAGAGATCTCTGGATATAACCCAGAGAGGAGGCTGCTGTCCTGGCTGAACTCAGGGGGTGAGCTGAAGTTACTGGGGCCCATTAACCTGTTTGCTGGAGCGAGGAGGAGATCTGCCATCATGAAAGTCAGTTGCACTAATGTATTTCCTACCAGAATTATGATAGGAAGAAGGTTTAAGGGTAAGTGAAGCCCCGGCACAAGTGTTTTAAAAATGTCACTCCTGCAGTGCTAACATTCCCTCTTTTCCCCACCAACTTCCGTGCCTGTTTGCATTGTGTCTTCCTGTCAAGATGCTGCAGAACCAGAGAGAGAACACAGCCTTTCCATGCTGATCAAGCTGGCTTCATACCTGATGCTTTGTCAAAAGCACTCAGTGCAATAGCCCCTGGTTTGTGAGATCAAGAGAATCTATCAGTATTTAAAGGAAAAAGTCTTGGATGTGAAGGGCATATTGTTAGCAAAGGAGCTGTTAAAAACCTGGTGGAAATGCTGAGTTTTTTATGTAAGAAATCTTTCTAAAATTTAGATTACTCGAACAGGGAATGGGAATAAACAATCATTTGGGTGTGTAATTTCCTATTGTAAGACATTTACTGAAAAGCCACTGGAGAAGCGTTACAAGGGGATTTTGCCGCTAGTTAGATTATTCCCCTATTTAGCTGTGAACGTGGTCCATCTATTCATGAAACTTTGAGTAGTAAAATTTGGTCTGTGCAGGAATACTTTGCTTTGACTTCAGAAGGAGCTCAGGATTGTTCTATGGGATTGATCCTGGAGAACAGATCTGTTGTAAACACATGGAGTTAAGCTGCAGGACTTCGATTTTTTTGAAGGAGAGGTTTCCTAGAGTTGCCTGGTGAAAACCATGCCTCAGAGGGCGTCGTCTAATTGTTCACAGCAGTGAACAATTCTAGTCTCCTAATCTATGGGAGAGGTGCAAAGTGTGATATTTCAGGGATCCAAATTAATAAATCACTAGTTCAAGTTGTGAAGAGAGCTTTGCAGGAAACCTGTGAAAAGGAAATAGCAGGAAGGGAGTGATCTATAAAATAATGGGAGTAGGAAATCTGCCCGGGTCAAAAGCTTTTTATAGGCTTGGTCTTTGAGGGAAAAGTCAAATTCACTGCTGTTCATACGGAACACTGAGGAATGGCTGAGTTTGGTGGGTGTTTGTTACTCAGGGGAATAATCTGTGATGGGGAGATGTGAGATTAGGGAAGAGAGAATACTCATTGTGCCTAGTTTAACTGAATACAGGAGTCCTTTCTCAAGAGGGAAGGGGAAGGAAAAACATTTATTGTAGCCATGGGAAGGGTCTCATCTGCCTCTGCTCTGGGAATACTGCAGGAGGAACATGGATAAAGCACCAAGTCTTTTTGGGGAACATCAGCTGAGATTTTGGTGTTGTAAAGCTGATCAGTGGCAACGCCACTGAGGCTCCTTGACATCAATGGCTTGTCAGCAGAGACAGAACTCCCTTCTCTTTGCAAACTGTAGTAATAAAGATTGCATTGCTTGATCTGAGTGTCTTTGCTGTTACAGGGAGAACAGCCCACAGCTCCTCTTCCTGCTTGAGAAAAGGCTCTACCTGCTGTGTTGATTGATTGAAGCTCACTGGAGACAGGGGAAGATTTAACACTCACTTGAGGGCTTCTCTTCATAAGTTTAACGAAATAGATAGCCTAAAAACACGTTTCAGAGTCGAGATTTGCAGAGGGAGATCACAAAACGAGGAAAGCCCTGCATTGTTGGGACGGCAGTGTTGTGACAGTGTAAAAGAATTGCTTTAATTAAAAGTCTCTGAAGACAGGAAATCCTTCTTTCTGAGCACAGCCCAAACAAAGGGTGTTCTGCTGCTACTCTCAGCACTCTGAGGTGCAGTGGCTGATGCCAAATTGCAGAGGTTTCTCCTGGACCAGGGAGGTGCTGTAGTGGTTATTAAGTCCCTGGGGACTGAACAAGTATCTGCAGGCACTGTACATCCAGTACCTGCAGGTCATATTCCCACCTCACTCCCTCCAAAAAAAGTCTCAATCACTGTGCGTTTAGACATTTTGGGACCATGCCACAGGATGCAAAGGCACCGTTCTACAAGGGAATAACGTTCCCTTGCGTTTCAGGAGGGAAAAAAAACCCAACTTCTTGAAAATCCCATATTCAAAAAGGAATAGTGATTTTATCATCCTTAGGAATAGCCCTACCTCTTTTTGTAACTACAAGCAGGCAAGCCTCCATTATCTATTTCTATTATGTGCATGTTTTTCCAAGACACAATTTCTACTGTATCACTTGCAGGAAAATTTTGGAGTAATGAGATGTGGAACTACTATAACCATTTTCCACTGTGGCAGAAGAAAATACAACTGTGTACTTTAAAGCCTTTATAAACCATGTTAAAATAACAGCTAAAAAAGTACATGCGTCAGGATGTACTTTTTTCAGTTAAAAACAATCTGAGAAATTATAAATTAGCTTATTAATTAAAATTACCTTAAATTACATTCAAAAAGGGAAGACTTTCAACTCAAGAAAGACACTTCTATAGAAATGGAAATTTTTTGTTATTGAGGGTATTAAACTTCAAAGGCAAGCAAGAACTGAGATTACCTGGAAAGGTACTTATAGTCCTTCTTCCAAAAAAAATTGAAAGGGGAGGGAGGAGGATGAAAGTTTTGCTGATAATCACTCTCTTTTTTCTCTTGGTTACTTGTCTGTGTGTGGCAAAGGACCAAGAAAAGGAAAAAAAAAATTCTCAAAAGACAAATTAAGAGCATAGAAAGCTGTAATTACTTAGACACCTTAACTCAGACATGTTCAGCAATAGAAACAAAACTAATTTTCTCACTAATTGCATTTGAGTTATAGCTATTCAAACAGTTTATTCTGAAAGATGAAGAATTCCAGTTATAAAACGCATCATTTGATATACATTATGCAAATGAGGTCTGTAATATTTTTGGTTCCAGCCGGAATCGAACTACAGAGGAATCTCAAGCAGAGCGACCCTGGTGCTCCTGCAGTGCAGGGCTGCTGGTCCTGTCACTGCTGAGGTGTCTGCCCTAAGCAGCAGCAGTGCTTTGGGGATGTCAGCTGGGTTTGCAGCTGTGTCTGAGCACGAACCCTGCTGTAAAGTGTTCCCCTCCAACGGAGTAACCCTTGTTCTGTGTCACAGGAATCATGTACCGCAAGTCCTGTGCCTCCTCGGCAGCGTGTCTGATCGCCTCCGCCGGCTACCAGTCCTTCTGCTCCCCTGGCAAGGTGAACTCGGTCTGCATCAGCTGCTGCAACACTCCCCTCTGCAATGGACCGCGGCCCAAGAGGAGGGGGAACTCTGCCGTGGTGCCGAGGGCACACGTGATGACCACTCTTCTGCTTCTTAAATCTGCTCTGTTGTTTTTGTACTGCTAAACTTCAAGCAAGTTGTTTTGGGGGGTATTTTTTGGGTTTTTTTGGGTTTTTTTTGCCCTGACACAATTTGTCCTGCATCCTTCTTTCTTCAAAGACGCTGCAATTATTTTCTGTTTCCAAATCCCTGTCAACAGCAAGGGAAGTTCAGTGGTTGTGTGGAGAAGAAGAGCTGATGTTTTTTGTCAGCTAATGAGTTTCGTTAGTAGATCGAATTACCAGTGTGCACCTAAAAATCCCGTCAGGATACAGAACTCCTGTTCCTTTTGTGTAACTGGAAACGAAATCCATCTGTGTTATTCCTTTTGCAATGTTGTCACTTTCCTCGGTCATTTCGATTTCCATGTTTTCCAGCTCATTGCTAAGCATTAACTTTGCCTTACAAAGTCATACTTGATGTTCACAAAGGCCGTTCTGCGCACCTGGACTGGACTCTGAGCCAGTCTCCAGGGGCACCTCTTCCAGGCCGGGCTCTGGAGGTGCAGGACCTGGCTCCTGAGGCCTGCAGCCGGGTGTGGGTTCCCTCTGGAAGGTGCTCATGGAAACTTTGGCGTTGCCCTTGGTGGAAGAAGTGCGTCTGGAGGACGTGAAGAGCAGCGGGCGCAGGGAGCGGCTGCTCCGCGTCCCGGAGCTCTGGGTGGCCCTGAGGAACCTCTCCCTGTTGGCGTGCTGGAGGGTGAGGCGGCAGCACAGGACCTGCAGGAACACGCTGCGGAACTGCCGGGAGGAGATGTTGTACAGCAGCGGGTTCACCACCGAGCTGAGGTAGAAGAAGATGTTGGCGATGGGAAGGAGCTTGATGTAGGCTTTGAAGTAGGAGGAGGTCCAGTCGTGCTTGGGTTTAGCAGCAGTCATGATTCTCCTAACCTGGTTTGGCATCCAGCAAACCGCCAGAGTCGCGATGATCAGTCCTGCAGGAAGAGAGAGCAAGAAAGAGGTCTGCATACATGGAGGAAGACGCACTTACTTGCTAGGAAATGGTACCAATTTTTCAGTGTTTTGCTTGACAGCTTTTTCTGCCAGTAGTATTTTTTGTTTGTTGTTTTTAATAACTGTTACAAGGTCATTGCGGCACATGCTCAGACAAAACACTGCATAGCGCTTGGATGGTGTTTCTTTGTACCTGTTGTCATTTATTAGTTTTCAAAGTGTCTTTCTCTGATCATCTGTGTCTTTGGAAAGAATACGGTTTTATTTTGGTATGTGCTCTTACATTTCTTCTGTCTTTCCCTTTACTTTGGAAAACAAACAAAATAAATAGAACATATAGCCATATTAGATCAGGCAATACCCAGAAGAGATCAGATTCTTGTTTATACTCTACAAAAAAGAAAAAAAAGAAAATGTATGCATAATAATATATTTCGTGTTATTTTTGGTAGATTTCCTCTTACAGAAGCTATTTTTAAGTAAAATGTGTATGGATCTTTTTATGGTAATTAAGATACGTTGGGCTTTCTTAAAAATCAAATTCCAGTGGAATTAAATGATGAATGTAAGTGAGAAAAACCCAAGCCTAGTCATGAAAGTGTAAGCAGTTTCAGATTGTAAATTACGCTTTAAACTGTGGTTATCTGACCATTTTGTATTTATATGTAAATATAAATACATGTTGCTGCATCACTAATGGCATTAAAAAGGGGTGGCTGAAGTGTTGGGTGTCTGAACGTTGTGCCTGCGAGGAGCGTGTTCCGCGGGGCGCGGCGGCGGTGCCGGAGCCGCAGCGCTGCAGGGACGTGTCCGTGCCTGGAGCTGGCTCTTCCCAGGCTGGACATGGAGCGGGAGCAAGGCACCCAGCTCCTCGGTGGCATCCTCTGCTGTGTGCCAGCACGGGAAGTCCTGACGCCTTGTGTGACGTGCCAGGTACACAAAGTCACTCCTCCTGCTGCTCCCCCCGCCACCCAGCAGTGCTGGCACGCAGGGCAGCGTCCTGTCCCCTCTTTGCTTCTCTCTTTGCAGGAGCCGTGCCTCACAGGAACACTTGGAGGGAGGAGAAGCTGCAGTCTGGCCGCTTCCCTGTGGCAGGGAGTGTTCTGGTGGGGCAGTTCTCGCTCTGTGTCACCTCGTTAACCCCATCCAATGCCTGACCTCTGCTCCCAACAGCAGCACAGAAGCTGTTTAATTCTTAGCCCTCTAGGCTGAGCCAGATTGCCCCCACTGAATAGGTCACAGTAGCAATGCCATTCGGAAATAACAGGTTTTTGAAGCCGGGAAAAGGATACTTCACTAGCAGGAAGATAGATATGAATGCAGAAGGGAAGGGAGGCAGAAAATAGAAGAAAGAGTTTTCATAACTTCGAAACTGCCAGAGCTTCATCAGGGTATGTCCAAGTTCTCGCCACCAGTACCCCCAAATAAGGAAAAGGTATGAAATGCCTTTAAAAAAAAAAAAAAAAAGGTTTCATGAAAGGGATAATTTGTTTAATGAATTTACTATGAGCTACCAAATAAAAGCTGTCCTTTGGACCCCTTGCTTCTGTAATCACTTACTGTCACAATAACTTTGTTGGGATGGAGAAGTAGCAGATCTTAAACCTACAACAGTGGCTTAAGAGACCTGGAGGGCTGTTACTGGCAGGCCAGCAGTAAATCCATTGCCAAAATCTTTGCCATTTTCAGTTCTTTGCCTGCCAGAACTCTCCTCAGCCTCTGTTTCTTTGCTCTCAGTCCCACAGTCCCCTCCCTGCCCCTTTGCTTGCTGCCCTGCTTTTCCCCTGCAACCTTGCCTCGCTGTTCTCTACCTGCTGTGCCTCCATCAAAAGTTGATCTGAATTTTGCACTAATCCTGCAAATGTTTGTGGTCTTCAGTGCTCTTTTCCTGCTGTCAACTTAACAAATATAGGGTATCAGTCCTAGCATGGGCCAAAAGAAAATAAAGCCCCTTTGGTAGTGACTTGTGATGAGCTGTATAAAAAGGCAGTGAATGGATTCTGTTGCTTTGCTGGGGCTTTTTCTCTGCTTCAACTAAAACACAAAGTTCACAAGCCCAAATCTGTGGGATTCTCATCAAATTTTACCAGAAAATCTCTTTCAAGTGAGAAGAAAATAAGCTGTATTGTGCAATATATTTTTTGTTGTTGTTCTTGGTTAGAAACAGGATACTTAACCATGCTGATTAATAATTTCCTAAATTATGAATGCTGCTGTGAAAAACTGTGAGCAAACAACGCGTGCATTCAGTTTGAAAGCCCAAGTGCATTGCTCTGAGATGTCTGATTTTTTTTTTTCTATCTGAATTCCTTAGCACTGACCTTTCTTTTTGATTCAAACTGCCAAGTGCTTAAGATACCCCCTTATATTCTTCAGGCACTTTTGTTCTGGAGAACAGAATATTTGGTAGAGTGTACAGCGAGTGAAAAATGAGCTGCGTGTGCCCTTTGTGTGAGGTTTGTTTTTTGAGGCGCAGGAGGGGATGTCTGCAGTACTGCTGTTTTCCAGGGATGACTAATTGTTCATTCTTACACTTTGAAAAGATGCTTGTTGACTCGAAGGAGATGCACCATGCAAATAAACATGCTGACAGACTCACAATATTTTTTCCAACCTTCACCCTTGGCACGGCAGCGCGGCATGGACGGAAGCGCAGCAGAGGAGCACCCTGGGAAGCCACTGCTGCTCTCAGTCTGAACCTGGACGCGGGCTCCAGGAGTTTGTGTTGGGCTGCAATGTGCCAAAGGTGCTTAAACAGCCTTAACCAGCTTGAGTGTAAACCACCCTGAATCTTACACCAGCCCTGATGTATTTTTCCCGTGAGCTTGCTGCCTGATAGGAATAATTCTTCACATTTCAGCTCATGTCCAACTTTGCTTTCTGCTCCTTCCTATTAAAGGGAGAAAGATCAGTAGTTCTGCTTTGTTTTCCCCATTTTCCTGACCACTGCATGGAAGTGACACGGAGCAGAGCTTCTTTCATGGAATAACAATGTTTATAAGCAAAGTAATGCTGTGGTTCTGCAACCTCCATTTCAATGGTGCTTGAAATTTCCAACTCACATTTGAATTATTCCAGTTTAATCATTAGAAGGGCATTAGAAAAACACCAGCAGAAGCCAGGAGCCCTTGTGTTACCTTCTGTAAGTGAGAACATCTCAACCTTTAAGGGCAGGAGCTTAGAATTCATTTAACATTGATTTAGATATTTCAAGGTAACAAACAAAACAAAACAAAACAAAACAAAAGGCATGAAGAGATCCTTGACTAAAACTACATTATAAAGCTAAACCATAAACAAGCCACAAAACAGTTTACCCCAAAGTAGGAATTACCACATCCTACGACTATTTTAATCTGAAAAAAACCCCAGCCCAAGCTTCTTTACAAACAAAGCATACAAATTTAACAACACTTTAAATTTGGGGATCATTATTCTAAGTTCCCAAAAGTCAATCTCACAGTATTAATTCTTAATATGTGACAAAAGATCATTTATGTAGTAAAATAAACCTAGCATTTAAGTGCCAATAGCATAAATATTCATTGCTGGCAGAGAATAGGAGTTTGGCAGTCATCTATCCCTTAGCAATATTTTTTATTACTCAGAAAATTCCTCTGGGCCATAGGGGACTGAATTAAATTCATTATGAACTTTATTGGGAAGGATTTTAAATATGTGCAGATGTCTGGTAGAGAGGGCTTCCTTCTCCACCCTTCCCCTTGTTCTGATGAATTGATTTTTGTATTTTTTTTTTTTTTTTAATATACCTGAGCACTTAAATCTGTCTCCTTTCATAACCCAGCACTTTGCCTCTATCCTGGCCACTGTCAGCCATCCCAAAAAGCCTGAAATTGTCAACAAGGTCATAATTACCACCAGACAGTGCCAAGAACAGGTTTCCTTTGGCTGCCACAGCCCCTCAGCTGAGGCTGTTGGTGACCTCAGGCACACAGTCCTTTGCCTGTGCACTTAACCCTGACCACCCTGGTGGGTCAAGGTCTGCCAGACCCTGCTGCTGGTGCTGCAGAGCTGTCCCAGCCAGCTCAAAACATGGTTAGACCTCAAACTTTGCCTCTCTGGGATTTAATTAATGACACAAAGGCAGCCTCTCAGCATCTGCTTGTAAACTGACATTTAAATGGTGATTGTCAGTGGAATATAAGCATATGGTTACTGAGCTGTGAGTCAAGTGCAGGCAGAAATGCAGTTGGTTCAGTGGAAAAGCTTTTTTTAGCCTTCATTTCACTTTTGTGTACTTGGCCTGTCTATACTCAAAGGCACAACATGACACGAATGCTTAGTTACAAAATCTTCAAACAGTGTATCAGGAGTGCCAAGAAGTCCCGAGAGAGGAAGAAAGACCACCTTTAATTAAGTTTACCATCATAAAGCAATGCTAATCGTGAGGAAAGCACTTGGTCCCTACTGGATTCGGCTACAAATGGCCTTGAAAACATGTGCAAAGATACCTTCTCACTAATCAAGGTCTCAATGGTCTCAATATCAACCACTAATAACTCAGGAGAAGGAAAAAAAGCAAAGACAGAAGTACTAATTAAGAATGCTATTTTCAGGAGGTGGGATTTTGGCTTGTAGTAGTGTTACATTTATTATTTTAACCAGGACAAAGATCTTGCACTTTGTTAGAAACAAGGACATAAGGCACTACTTTATTGTCTTTCTAGCTTCCAAGAAGAGTCAAGGCATGAAATGCAGTCTTCAGTCGCTGAGATGACCTTCCCAGCTGCAGATCAATGCAGCGCTCTCTTCCAGCAACTGCAGCTGCTCCGTGCCTCTGCTGCTGCAGCTCTCTGCATGTGAGGAGTCAGCTGCCAAATGCTTGTTGTCTCCTGACACTTGTCATTGAAATGTCAGTTTACAAACAGCTGTTACTTTCATTGCTGCAAGTTTGGCTTGTGAGTGCAGCAAGGAAACCAGGCTGAGTGATGCCTGAATGGCAGCTGCTCCTCGGCGCTGCAGGCTGCTCTGCCTCGGCGTGGGAAACTGAGGCAGGCTGGAGACTGTCTTCCACGCTCTCCAGTCTCAGGGACCTCCTACTTCGGACACAAGAAGATTTTGGAGCAGCTTCTCTGCTCCTCAAGCAGCTGGGGACAATTTCAGACCCAGGACTTGTAACAGCTCCTGGTGAGTATCTGGTGTCAGCCACTGTCCAGAAAGGGACTCGACAGAAGGATGTGCAGGAGGGTGGGAAACAGGAAAACACCTTCTACTTGTGCTCCTGGTCCCATCATTGCCTCCCCCATCATCTCCCTTGGGTTTAAGGTCAGAAAGTTTAAAACATCCACAGAGGAACTGCAGCGTCTCTTCAAGGCTTCTGTGGAAATTGCAGCGTTTATGCCAGAGCTGGCATCTGCACATAAAAGGGTTTGCAAAGCACAAATCATGTGCTAAAAGGCCTTTGTATATCCTAAATTAGTCTTGTGATATTCGGTGCTGTCATGCCTGCATCTTTTTGTACAGCCTGTCATCATCTCTCTAGGAAACCTCTGCCTTGCTCTCTGAGATCTAGAATAAGGGGGGAAAGGCAATGGGGCAGATCCGAGGGACAGTGCTCCAGACACTGAGAAGTGGCCACGCTCCTCTTGCCCACACACAATTGCAGAAGGCCCAAGCAGGCTGCTGGGTTCTCTGTGGCACAAATCCAGCTCCAGCTGGCCCACAGACACACTCACACACATCACACGGGCGTGAGAAACCCTCCCACAGGGTTCCTATCAGCTCTGCCTGCGTGCCCCTGCCCAACACCTGCAGCATCCCTTTGCAGGCAGTGATTCACAGCTGGCTCTCAAGTCAGTCTCGTCCCTCCTGTCCTGCACTCTGTCCCTGTTAAGGGAGGGCAGTGAGGTGGCCCCTGGGTACAGAGGCACTGCAGGGAGCACCACCAAGTCTGTAAAACAGAAGGGGGGGTTTTCATTGCCCTCACGAGTGTCCCTATGACCATAATCTCCCATTTCCCAAATCCCCACCACCCAATCTGTATTCAGTGCACAATGTCACCACCATCAGTAAGGGTTTTGCTTGAATGAGGGCTGCGCTGTGCTCCACAGGCAGGATAAACTTCTGACAAAGATTAAAAACAGGAAAAGAATACTAATACATACTTCTCCCTTGCCCCTCTCAGCCACATGCAAGTTTCTTCTGCTGAAGGACAAACATTATAGTAATAATAAGCACATATTGATGTATGTTGAGGTGAATATAAAATGTATTAACCTGAAAGATAAATATTGATATTGCTTTGTCCATGTCAATATTTAGTTCAAGGGACAATAAATTTTGATATTCGCTGAAACAAGTCAATACATGCATTGCTACATGAATTTTCTATAAGCTCAAGTTATTCAGCAATTCTCTTTTTTTTTATCCTCAACTTTCAGAATCACAGATTTGCCTCTCAGAAATGCTTCTCTGTGAGAGAAGAAGGCAATAAGTAAACTAGCCTTACTCAGGCAGGGAGAAAACAATAAGAAGGTATGGCCGGTGTCTGTCTCCCAGGGATTTCTTGTTCAGGTTTTCTAACGACCAGGGAGACCCTCTGGTTCCCTGTGGGCTCTGGCACTGAGCTGGGCTGGCTGCTGTGTGCAGACTCCTCAGAGAACAGGGATTTCCTCATGGCTGCACATCAGCAACTCGCTGCCTTTGCTGTGGAGTCACCTCGCTTGCAGACCAAAAAACACGAGTGCCACCAGCAAAGCAAAACTGAGGTCAAGCCCCTGCCCCTGCTGGTTCTGCAGGGGAGCCAGGGGCAAAGGAGAGAGTGACACAACATCTTTGTCACAAGCACAGGCTGGAAAATCTCTGAGTGTTCACAGAGAGGCTCTGGCAAACACCCCATAGTCCTTCTCAGAGTGGGTTTGAACTGAACAGAGGCCAGCAACAACCTCGTTATCGTTGTAAATACTGCTGGAGGGATGAAGCAATATGGCCTGGGACAAACGGCTGAAAAACAGCTCCATGTACATCCCATCAACAGATTCCAGCAAAAAAACCAACGGACCAGCAAGTCCCACAGCCCCCAGAGGCATTTGGGCCCATCTCATGCTCGTTATGCTCCCCCCAGCTTCAAGGATGCCATGCAGTGCAGCCACGTCTCATTAGCGAGCACGCTTGGGTGGCAGGACACTGCTGTCCCATGAACTGGGGCAATAAATGAAAGGCACTGAGGAAAAAACAAGCTGCCTCTTGGGGCAATAAATGAACCAGACCTGCAAGATTTTAATAAATATATTGCTGTTCTGTTGCGCATAATGTGTCTCTTCCAACTGAAGCCACCATTAAGAGTCTCACTAAATCCCAAAAGCTAAAGTGATGCACGAATTCCTCCTGTAAGTGGCCATTCTCTGCTCAGAACAGCAATGTGTTCAAGAGTGGGGCAGTGATAACACAGGGAGTCTATTTTTTATTTTATTTAAAGCTTCTGTAGATAACTGGAGTTGTCAGGTGTATGAAGAAGGATTTCAAACAAGTGTGTGCCCCATGGCATCAGAAAATCACCCGCTGCTGCTTTTGGCACTTTGCTTCACAGGTGGCTACGTAAATCATCACTGAGGTCCAGCAGATGCTGCAGAATCCAAAATGTACATCTCACTTGGATTGGACTAACTCCCCTGCCTTAAATCCCCTTAAGAGTTCCACGGGATCACTGAGACCAAGCTGGCTTCTCAGAGCTTCTGCCCAAGTGTGGTGTCATTGAGCCAAACCAGGGATACGAAAGCATGCCCACGAATCCCTCTCTCTGGCTGAAACCCCAACATCACCCAACAGGTTGCTCCATTCATGTTCTTCCTGCCCTGCCCTGCACATTCCCTCTCTTGACTGGCAATAGAGAGCTGCTCTGGGCTGGCTGAAGCACAGCAATACCCCATCAGTGGCAAGGAGAGAGGCCAATTTTGTGTTTCCAGAAACCTGACCTTCAATAGAAGCCAGTGCTGAAGGAACCTGCCCAGAGCACCTGAGCTTCCTTGCAGAGTGATGATGCTTAAATGTCCATTGTACTTCAGTCTCTGCAGCTGGTAACAGCACATTGAGTTGAGAAACATGAACACTGCCATTAAACAGGAAGATTATGAGAGATGTACATGGAGCTGAGACAAATTTTTGGGTCTATCACTGATCCACACATCTGGGGCTTGCAGGGCACTACAGCAAAATCTTTTCTGCAGCACTGAAATGCAACAGCTTCAGGGGATTTCATCACACACCGCTCCACAAGCAATGGTAAGCATTGCTCTTCAGAAGAATAAGCTATTTTTACTTTGCACCATCATCTAACAGCCCACAGCCCTTAGTTAGAGTGGAACCAGTGGCACCAGAAGTTGCCAGGGGAACACAGATATGCAGAACATAATTAGTGAGGACACAAGTGTTAACAGTTTTGCTTCTCAGCAATTTAAAATGTCTGACAATTATCTTCAGTTCCTAGCAGGGTCAAGTTTTGCTTCTCAAATATTTTTAAATACTGTCATTTCGCAGCACAAACACTAGAAAAAACCTAAAAACACTCGAAAAGGTTTCATGACAGGAGTATCGTTACCGAGCGTCAGCAGATGTTTTGCGAAATAGTGATTAAAGTCCTGATATGCTTTTAAAAATCAGACCTGCTCATAGAGTACCAGCAAGAATCACGTCCGTTTTAATACTCTGTGTTGGGCTTGCAAATCAAGGGTTTGGCAGTGGTGGCTGCAGAGGTGGCTTCTGTGAGAAACTGCCAGAAACTTCCCCCATGTCCAGAGGAGCCAATGCCAGCAGCTCCAGGGTGGAGCTTTATCTCTTCAGAGTTACAAGATCTTACAATCTTACAATATCAAACTCCAGCTTCGCACTCCTCATCAGCTATAATTCAGTCCTAAATGTGCACAGAGATGATGCTTTAATCTGTGATACTGTAATGGATGATTCAGTGCTGAGGCTGCACCCCTGTGATGTGGGGAGCCCCTGAGTGTGGGTTTGTCTTTCAGGTCACTCACCAACACACCACAGCACTTTGGTGGGACCCCAACTCTCTGGACACAGCCAAGGCTGCCCCCAAAGATAAAAGCCAGCAGAATTTCCTATGTTCCCTTGTCCTGTTGGGTGCCTTCCCTCGCAGAGGTGGGTAAACAGTCATGAGCATGCAGTAAATAGCAACTTGGCATTTGGAGTGAGGGCTGACTGCTCATTCAGGTGCCCATCTCGTTTGTCAGTAAAGGACAAAATCCAGCATCTGCTTTTGAGCCATTCATGAGCACAGTTTGCCAGTAAAACATAAAAGCTCCTTTAAAATCACAGATACTTTTGGTGAAAAGAAGATCAAGAATGTTGTGGAAATATACACAGACTCATCAACAGAAGACATAACGATAAAATAAATATAAAGTGTTCACTTTTAGAAATTTTAACATTCCAGCTGTCAGGAAAAACATGCTTATTGGAAATTGTTATTTCTGAATTGAGAGAGTATTTTTAAAAATCACTAATATGGACTGAAAGGGAAGGGAGTGTAGAAGGGAGAAGGTTTAGCTTTTATTGATGTTTCTTTCTTGCAAAACAAATTCTTACCATGCTTGTTTTGATTTTCTTTTAGAAAGAGTGAAGACCTGTTTTCCTTCTGCATTGGCGAAACAATGGGAAAAAATACATCTTCCATATAAATCTCATTTAAATTCTGCATTCTAACTAGCAAACACAATTTGGAATTGAGAGGTTTTTTGTTTTTACATTACAAAATGAGCCGTTGCAACATTAAACAGCTCATCTATTGCAATTCAGCAGGAGAAATCATTGGACAATCAACTGCAGAATACAAATACACAACGACGCTCTATTAGCTCTGCAGATACATCAGATACTTGCGAGCTCTGCCAGAAAGACAAGCTTTAAATATATGTTATATGGAACTGATGATCATGGGGGGATCAGCAAAGCTCTCCCTAAATGAGAGATGTATTATCAAAGTCAGATTTTTGTACGAAAAGCTTGCAAATGAATAAAACTTGCTCTGTTTTAGCGAGTGAGATGAAAATGGAATTATTGATGCACAAATGGTAGCACGATCATGCTTGCCAGCTGCTTTAGAAAACAAATGCAATTGGAGTTTATGTTCAGCAGCCTAAGTGAGAAGAGAAACCAAAGCAAATTGCCATCAAAATCATGTGCAGTTATCCAAATTCCGCCACCAAAATCTGCAGCAGGAAGCAGGAGCCAGGGAAGGGAAGAGCAGAGATTCACAAGGCAGCTGTGGCACCACTGGCACCAGGCTGACAGCTCAGCTCAGCTTTCAGACTGAAGGCCACTTCTTTGCTCTCCTCTGGCCCTGAGAACAGTGATTATTCTAACCTGCAGGAGGGTGAGGAATGAGGAGTTTGGGGGCAGCAGACAGGAGTCTTTTGGAAAGGGTGAGGAGAGGTGGAATCTCTGACTCAGCCATCTCCAGCGGCAATCCCAGCCCCGCAGGCGAGCAAAGGCTGAATTCCAGTCTGACTCTTTGGATTGTGTCCTGGCTAGCATGTCAATGGGGGAAACATAAAGTAAATGCTAAGCAACAAGGCAGCTCTATTTTCTAAATTAGGCCTTAACCCCTGGGTAGTGCACTGCAAAGCTCCTTGAAATCACTCTAAGAAAAATGTCCCAGGCAAACAGGGCTTGTTTGCAGCTTCCCTCCAAGCAGGCTATTCAGGGAGCTGTAGTGTTTTGATTGCAGCAAAGTTTCTTCTCTGCTAACACCTGAATCTCCTTTTATTTACATTTTGGAGCTGTCCAGAGAATTGCAATGAGGAGTCAAAACCTCCTTTCTCAAGCCTTTTCAAGGACTACATGTACAAGATCAAGAGCTTTCTTTCCCCTCACCACAGCCTTGGCAGCAGCCTAATTCAGTTTCCCGCACCAGGTTAGAAGGAGAATGTGCTGTGCAAATGGCATTCTGGTAAATACCTGGGCATGGACTCACCCAGCACTCGGACACCATTTGGTTTGAGAGCTTGCTGTCTGTGCTGTGATATTTACACTTTGCTTCCAGAAGCTGCTGGGGACCTCCAAAATGTCTCAGGTGAGCAGCTCACAGCAGACGTCAGCCAGCGCTGCTTCCTCTCCTCCACAAACTCCACCTCAGCATTGTATCTCCGCTACAGCAAAAGATATCAGCTGGTTTTGGTGCATATATTTTATTTGAAATAATCTCCCTTATAATGATTTAATGTTTGGTATAAACCACTGCGTGCTCCTTTCTTTTATCCATGCTGTGCAGAGTACATTTTGCTGGCCTTTTGATGCTCTTTTATTTCCTTGAGGTGAATCCACAGCTAACCAGAGTATTCCAGGTGGAATTGGAGCATTCAACTCTCTCTATCTTTTGTAGCACCTTTCCAAGGAACACTAAGAACCATAAGATATTACTGCAGACCTGAGAAAACTAATTAGCTTGAGCTCCAAGTACCCAACAGCTTGCTCTATCCCTCTCTTCCAGAAAATGTAGGAACACAATGGTGCTCTTGGAAGGAAGCTCTGTAAACAAAGAGCAAGAATCTAGATGCAGAAATGTATTCCATTATGCCATTTTTAACATAAATTCTGGAATCTGGTGATAAATATGGTGTTTTCTGGAACACAGTGAGGATGCAGAGGATTTTAGCAAGGACTAAATTTACCCTACTGTAAATTACAAAATATATTTCTTCCTCCAGCCTCAGGGAGCTGGTTCCAACTTGTGGACACAGGACCCGTGTGAAGAGAAAATACTTCTACAATAATCCTTTCACATATAATAAAAATGTGACTGTGAAAGAGAGAAAGAAGATCATTAAATATCAGAATTCACAGCAACTGAGAGAGTGATTATAAGAATTTGGGAACTTTCCTATCCATTTATATAGCACTTTAAGTTCAACGGTTGGTCTTCAGTTTGACCCAGACCATGACAGAAGTAGATAATCCTATTTCTTCTGACATTGCTACATAATTAAGTAGCTGTTCTGCCCCTGTTAACACAGCTATATCCACTGGACTTTCCTTTCTAGTTCTCTTTCCAGAATGGTCTCTTCCTTTGAAATAAGTTTTTCTACTCAGACCAATCAACTAAGACATCTTGGGAAGAGATTTTCAAACACCTTCTTTTGAACTTTGTAAGCTTTCTACCTACTAATGAGTGAAACCCTAACTCCCAAGAGGTAATAGAGCTATTTTTTCTCAAAGTATTCAAGAGATTAACCCAAAAAGTATAAATCATCTTCCCATATGGCAAGAAACTTCTTTGACCAGTAAATCACAGAGCAAAGGACGAGCAGCTTTTTCCTGTGATATCCGAACAAAAATGAACTCTTCTCTCCTGGCAGCCAGAGAGCCAAGAGCCAGGACTTGGTGCTGCAGTGACTCCTGGGGAGCTGTGAAGGGGGTGGCAGGATGCCCTTCCCAACCCTGCCTCCCACCTCTGAAATCAGGGAAAACTCTTTTGGCGGCTGCACCTTTAAAGCCTGTTAGAGAGAAACAGAGCAGGAGATCAGTGCTTTGGGGCACCGATGGGCTCCTCCATCTCTTTACTGAGGCAGCTGGAACCCACAAGGGCCTTCAATTTTCCCCAAGCACCAAGTAAATAATGTCACCTGATCTGCTACAAGAACATTCCATCTACAGCATCTCCCTAAATCCAGAGGCGGCACCTCCAAAACCCAGGCACTTCTTTCCTACTGCTTTCCATACACCCGAGTTAATTTATTGGACAAAAAAAAATCTTGCAGAGATGGAAACTAATTCCAGGTGGGTAAAAACAATCACATACACTGGTAAACAACAAGAAACAACACGGAGGAAAACCATATTTTAAAAGGCTGGTGCATAACACTGGGATTGCACTTGCTCTGCTACCCTGAGCCACCTCATTACCTCAGTGATTGCAGAAATCCTGTCACACTCACTCAGATCTTCGCAACAGGATCAGGGGCTGAATGCAGCTAAAACCTGTTTAATTAGTAGCTGATCACAAAAACTAAAATGTACTTACTTGCCTCTCCAGATAATAGGAAAAGAGTTCCAGTTCTTATTGCTGTAGCCACATTTCTGCATTAAACTGTATTATTTTTTAAATCTTGTTTGCAGTCAGTCATATTACCATGCCCTATAGGAGTTTTTTGCTAAGCACTTAAAAAAACACCCGATGGACATAGTGTGGAAAAGCATCTCAGCGTAGTATGAAGACCTGTGCTTAGTTTTACATTCTTTATTTGGCAAAAATAGTAGTTGTTCTGCACTGAAATTCATATTTGTAATAAAAGCCCCACTCAGCTGCTCATATACTAAAGAAACAATTCATGGCTGAATAATGTACCAATTCAAAAGCAATCTCTCTAAGCTACAGGAAACCTCTTGAGTTGCTAGTCTGAACAAAATGAAGCCTCAACAAAATGAACCGCTTTGAAACTAAATGAAAATTTAGCAAATTGATCTGAACGAGAAAATCCTATGTACAATGCAGGGTTTTTTAGCCACACTAGAAAGACCTGCTAGAAATCATGTTGGGGAAAAAAAAAAAAAAAATCCCACCAATAAATCAAAAGATGGTATTATTGTTTGTTTGTTGGTTTGTTTTTCTAAAGGTATTTATTTTTATAATGGGATAGTGTTTTTGTAACCTCGTGTTTCAATAGCAACTGGCTAGTGCTGAAAGAAAAAAACACTGGGTGGTGTCTTAAGAGGGATATTCTGTCTTCTAGCTTTAATTTTTAATCTGCCTTTTGGTGCACCTGGCTCCTCACAGAATTCCCAGCTCCGGAGTTACTTTGAGATCAGCACACGAGGAGCCAGCCCCGGCTGGAGAGAAAGGGAGTGTTTGGTTTGTGCACTGCCGTGAGCTACCGGAGCAAAATGATTGCAGATCAAAATTATGAGATTGCTGGAGCAATTTAGGCTGGCAAGATGAAGAGCAGAGGGAGGGACACGATGCAGATGCTGGATGTGCAGCCGTCCAGCAGTGCAGCAGGAATGTAAAGGGTAATGGAAGAAGGGAAGAGGGGATGGTAAGAGAGGGCTGAAGGCAGTGATTGTATCAAGAATCTCTTATGTCTTTGAAGCGGCATGCCACAAGAAAATGCTACTCCCACTGATCCAGTAAATGAGTCTGTTTTTTCATGGAGGTGGCTTAAGGAAATCAGGGGTGGGTAGAGGAGAAGGTCCAGCCATGCAAAAGCACAATTTGCAGTTGGAAGTGGGTTTTGAACAAGAGTCAAATGAGAACACCTTTAGGGAAGACACACAGCTCAACCTCATCTAGGACTAGTGGGACATGAAAGGGCAGTTACACAATTACCAAGGACAAAAGGGATTTTTTAATTAAAAAGTAAATAAGTATGGTCAGCAGGCTCAAAGCTGGGTTAAGAGGTGTCAGTGCTGGTGATACGCCAGGGGCAGGCAAGGATTCTTTCCCAGATTTAGGTTGGGCTTTAAAAAAAGCTCCTTCCCAATCTGGTCCCAGGGACAAAATTAAAAGTCTGTTGTAACAAGATGAGCAGCAGCATTAGACATGTGGGACTCAAAAGAACATTTTACCCATCTGAAGCACTAAGAGAAAGGATTTGCATCGTACATTTGTACAGAACAAGGGATTTTTTTTTTTTTTCTAATTAAGTGGTATTGAAATATGCAAACTGTGCACTGCTCACTCACTCTGCTTGAATCAGTGATTTACAGTGATGGTTTACCTCCAGTTCCACACCTGGAAATAGGAGATAAATCAAGTGATAAGCTGCCAACAATGGTCTCAAAATGGAGAGCACTTTACCCAAGAGCTCCTTGGAGCTTGCTGAGCTGGCACTGCATTACAGCAGATCCGCAGGATTATCCATTGATGGCAGGAGCTGAAGGCAGATACAGCGCCGTAACAACCCCCCCTCCACACTCTGCCTCCATGCTTTAAAGGGAGAAGGAGCAAAAAAAGCTGCTGCCTCCAGGAGGTGTTTCGGGAACAAAAGCACTCAGAGCATTTCCCTGGGATGAGGAGGAGCTGCTGGCTCTGCTGGGCCCCTTCCCAAAACCAGCGTGATGCGAGGACAGGAGCACACGCGGCTCCCTTTGGTGCCTCGGCCCTCCTGGACACCCAGCACCAGCTGGAACCCTGCTGCGCCCACCCGTCCAGCCAGCCTGGGAATGGGGACAGGGACTGCAAAACTGCCCCAGAGAGGGACATTTTCTAATGTCTGCAGCTGTCCATTCAGAGGGGCACCTTCCCACACCGCTGGCTGGCAAAGCTCAGCAAGGATCCCCCAAGGATCCCCTCTGCCACATCTCTTGGGAAGTTCCGGTCCCCCAGCCAGGACAAGGGTCTGGGGGCTCTCTCTCACACACCCCATATTAACAACATCCTGGAGAAACGAGGGGGCATCAGAGTCAGGAGAAAACTAAAGCAGAATAAAACCCTGAGGCCAGAAAACAAAGCAGCAGCACAAAGAAACCAGCCTCAGTGCTGATGATCGACTTCTGTCTCGTAGAAACAGTCTCAAGAAAATGCCACCTCTCATTTGTGCCGGGTTTCGCTTGCCTCCGCCAGCCAACTTGGCGTCCCCCCTGACAGAGTGCCATTGGTTTCCAGTGTAATGTGTCTGGGAAATCTAATTGTTTCTCAAGAAGCACTTCCTAGCTCGTGAAGTTCTTTAGAGCTGCCATGCTCCGTGGCAATCAAAGTGTCTAAATAAATATGCAAAAGTGTGCTCAAGCCAGAAAGCCTTCCAAGGAACCAAGAGAGATTTTTTTTTCCCCCCTTTCAGCGCGGCTCAGAGCCGTTCGCAGTCTGGTTTTGTCAATAGCAGTCAGGCACCAGAGCACAGGCACTGCACAGGAGGGTGCCACGTCTTACACTCCTGCAGGGTGCCAATCCCACGGGGTGACACCGGGGACAGGAACGCAGGACGAGAGCAGCCAAGAGACACACACGCACTCACACACAGGATTCGAGCTGCTCTAGCTCACAGCCCATGGAAAAACCCCTCTCAGCACTGCGTGTAGAAATGCCTGATAGCTGTAAATAACTTTTTCTCTGCTTAATTCATGTATAATGAAACAGCAGTGAGCAAATGTGGTTCGGTACTCAGAAGAAGAGGCTGCTCAAGCAAATGCATCTTGGAGCCTGCATGGCAGAGCCCTCTTGCTGTGCCACGGGCTAATGGATTCCAGTGGCAAAACATGAGTGCTGCGCATTTAACTATTAGATTTGTTACGCAGCTTTAAAAGCAAAGCAGTTCTTCCCACTTCCAAGCAGGAAGGTTCTACAGTCCTCAAGTGAGAATTCAAACTCTAAGGTCACTTTTGAGTAGAAAAACAAGGCCAGTGCTAATACACAGCTAGCTGCGCCTTTGGGTTGCTCTTTTATAAGTGGATTTGAAATAGGAAGATACTACAGGTGTTAAGAAATTTCCTAAGCCTCACAGGGAAAGCAGTGTCCTGTGGCAGAGCACCAAACAGATGTGGATATCCTCATGGAATCTTTTCTTCTCATCTCTGCTGTATTCCTGGACAAATTTACCAGCCAGAGCCATGGCAGAGCATTACTTCAGCCCTTTCCCATTAACGGGTTCAGACTATGCTGAAAACCTTATTTTCAAACCTTTTTTAAAAACAAAATAATCAAAATCTTACTGCTTAAAAGAAAGAACCCCCAAAATTCATAGTTTAGACAAGAATGTATCCATATTTGTTATATGTTAATGTTTTACCAATTAAAAGAATGGAAAATAAACCCAAGTGACAGATATATTTTTCAAGATCACTGATCTTTCAACTAGGGGGGAAAAATCCCAGCTTTAATTGCACAAAGCTGCATATCATACTTCCCTCTCCTGAGATTTCATTATAGGCCTGAAACCAGAGAATTGCGTTGCCAGCTCTTGCCTGCTCTTCCAGCTATTTCTGGTTTTTAATAATTATTCATTAATTGCACACTATGATAAGATCCTTGCTGTTTTGAAACATTTTCCCTCTGGCCCCCATACTATTAAAGACCCTGATTGCCTGCCAACAGCGTAAAATTAAAAATCAAAGCACTACCTCTGAAAGGTTTAATATGTGCCACATTGAAAGAGTTTCTACAGCTTACAGCCATGTAATTGCATCACCGGCTAACTGCACCATCTCTCCCCGCATTTGAAAGGTTTTCCTTTGAAACATTAGCCAGCTGAGAGCAGAGGTTTTGTTTAACACCCTGATTTACTCTGTGTGCATGCCAGAGTGTTTTTTATGTCTCCCGTGTCCTTCCCTGCTTCCTCTCTGCTTTGCCTGGGGTAGGTGGGAGGGAAAAGAGTGGCCACCCGGACATGAGGCACCCTGCTCCCACTGGGGAGAGGAATCAGGGAAATGAAGAGCCAACAGTTCAAGGAGGAGATTAAGACCAAGCTGAACCTCCTCTCTCACCCCCCCCTTAAAAGCAGGTGGGGCTTTGTGCCGGTAGAATCCTCTTCTTGCCCCCGTTACAGCCCCATCTCTCTCTTTCCTGGTGCTGCAGGCACCTGCTGCTCCCAACAAACAGCAGCCCCCAACACCTCTCCCCCTGCCCTGGGCTGCCCAGCTCGCTGGACCCAGCCTGCTCAGCCTACAACCACAAAAAGAACTTCCATCAGTCCTTTCTTTATGGATCTCCTCTCCAAAGGGGATGAAGTTCCCACATTTTGCCAGTGGCTATGTGGAGGAGCAGGCACCCTGAACCCAGCAGCTCCAGTGAGAGGCAGCAGTTCACAACCATGTCCTTTTGCTGATCCACTGAGTGGATCTAAATGCTATTTCTTCGACTAAAAACCCCGTTTCTAAATCTTATTTCTTCATCATAAAGGTCATGTGGATAAGGACGGGTTGCCAGAGACAAGCCTAGTGCACACATCCTTGCTACTGAAGGAGCCTGGAGAAATTTGTGCAATTGAGTTGATCAAAGTTGGTTTAGACAAAGAAAACCGTGGAGATGTAGCTCGCATTGATCGAAGCGAAGTCATGATGTGCCAAAGGGGAATAAAGATGCCCTTCGCACAGTTTGGCTTCTTTAATGATTTCAATATTAACAGTGCTCTTTCCCAGAAAAAGGCAATTTTCTACCTTCTTTTTTTTTTTTTTTTTGGACCTTGTGATTATTACGAGTGCCAAAAACTGTTTAATGCTTATAAAAACATACCTCAGAAAGATATAATTCCTCTGCAAGCCCTCAAATGAAGAGACTTTGCTTATTTTTATCAGTTTGTGCACCAATACACACTTTTAATTCAGAACCTTGGTCCTGCCTGCGTTGTAATCCAGTTGTCCTTCCAGTTCATCAGGTTTCACTTTCACGGTACTTCTGAAATCAGGCTCCTGCAAGGCTCTGCGGAGCCTCCCTGGGAAGCTGGGTGGGCTTGTCCTGCTTGCTCCCTAACCTAGAGGCTGGAATTCTACTCCGTTAATCCCATGCTATCACTGCAATTGAAAACACAAACACTGGAGATAACAGTAGATGGCTCGGTAAGACAAAGTATATCTCTCTTCACAGTGGCTTTAGGGAGCCAGAAAAGCAGCTGTTTGTTTTCCAAATTGCAATTTAGAGGTTATATAATAAAATGTGCACTTTGTTTTGCAGAGATTTTCTGTTTCAGGCTGCTTGCTGAGGAGGAGGAATGCTGCTGGTGCTAAGGCGTTTTTAATGCTGGTGCCTGTGTCTGGGGCATGGGGGGATGTTTGGAGGGGTAAATGTGAAAATGCGGATTTAGGCTCACAACATCAAGTACTGAGACCTTAAAGACCTTGGGCTGACTCCATCATAGAGCTTAGGCCTTTGAGTCTAATTTAAAACAAAAATCATCTGTCATGGTAATAATTTTTTAGTGGAATTGTACACTTATATAGTGTACAATAGTTTCTGGTCTAAAAATTTGAACTGCAGACACAAAGTGCACTTCGCCCCAGATTTGTAAGAATTTCCATGTAAATTTGTGCTCCCTAGGGCATGTTCATTCAAAATCCAGAGATCATGAATAGAGATGAACAGCACCATGTTAAGGACAAAATTATTAAATTATAAGTCCTCCAATATACATTGTATAACAAAGTGCTTTCATTCAGGATCAGTCTCTGTTCCCAGAGGGAAGCCTGTGCGGCGATGGAGCACAGGACAGGACTGCATTGCACAGGGACATCCCCACTGCATCCTGTCACCACCCCATGGGTGACAGGGGCGGATCCAGGGCCCTGAGAGCCCACAGAGCCAACCACCAATCATCCTGGGAGCGCTCCAGCTTCAGCCCCATCCCCATCTGGCCCTGCATGCCCACTTCATGCTGCCCTAGGAGCGTGGACCGTCCCTTCTGCACCCTCCCCTCGTGCAGGCAGGAGGGATTTGCATCTCTTCCCTTCTGAACCCCTCTCTGATTTAGTGTCTCTCCTTTCTGGACCCACCTGGTATTGTTTAGACATCGTTCCTCTCCTGGTTTGGCTCTGCACAAGCAGTGCCAGAAGGAGCCTGGAGCGTGCTGATCTGCTTTGCACCTCCCCACCTTTTCCTGCACCCCAGTGCAAGCCTGCAGCTCCCCCTCCTCCCCAAATTCCTGGTCTTCCCAGGATCTCCCTCTGCACAGAGGAACAAGGGAGATGCCAAAGCCCCACACTCCTGAGACGGTGCAGACATAAAATCCATTGTGCATGGACTGTCAGACACGGAGATATTTTTTCTGTCTAAGAGGACAGCACACTGACTTTTATCCTGCCTGTGCAGATGAGAGGCACTGAGAGGAGACAGCTGCCTGTTTCTGGGCCTGGAACAGCAAGGAGTGAGGCCACAGTGGTGCCCTGAGTGCTCTTCTGGGGAGAAAACCCTCATGGAGCCCAGGATGACAGACAGGGAGCAGAGCAGGGGCTCTGAGACCACGAGAGGATGGGCTGCTGTGCAGTGGGGTGTTTGTAGCAGTTACAGCCATGATGCTCAGGCAGCCCCTGTGCAGCAGCCTGCTGCACCAAATTCATACATTCACTTCGTCCTGCCACCAATTAGCTCATTAAGGAAAGTGCTGATTAGGAAGATGATGAACATGATCTACACATGTTGGCTATTCCAGATGTTAAAATGTCCTCGTAAGCATTATACACAGGTTTTTTTTTTCCTTTCCTTTTCTTTTTCTTTCCTTCTCGTCTTTTTTTTTTTTTTTTTTTTTTTTAGATTTTTCAAATACAGAAGGACTGTTCTGGTTTGGTTTGGTACACAATGAGCAGGTAATACACACACAGCTCATGTGTTCAGTCCTCTGTCACTTTGCTTAGCAGCAAGAAACAAAAGCCTGACCCATAGCAAGGTATTTGGGCTGAATTACATTCCCTTGTTTCTCCCATTCCCAGCATTTTATATAAATTAATAGCTGGAATAAAAATCTGCAATGAAAGCACAGGGAAAGTGTTCCAAGTAACACCGAGGTTGCTGTGGGCACTAAATAACAGATCTGGCCCTCAGCTCCCAGCTGATGTCATGTCAAAGGCAGCACATCCCTCCAGTATCTTCTACCATACCAGCACCATGCTCATGCCCCTGGTTCTGCATTTGGGATATGATAATCATTAACTCAGGGGCAGTGTTGGAGCCAAAGGTGCTGACCTTACCTCTAAAAACAAGCCCCTTGCATTGCACAGGGAAGAAGGCTTTATTCCAAGTTGTAATGTCAACTTTTCTTTACTGCAATCTGGCATTGCTCACACAGACAAGCTGGAGATACAGCAGCAAAGCCAAGGAGAGAAAACAGGGTTCCCAGCAGGGTTCACAGAGCAGGTTAAACTTTAAAAGGCACATTTGTACCTGCAGGACACACTTAAGCAGTACCCAGGAATTCTGCACCTCCCACAAGAAGAGTAATTGCTTTCTGGGGCTATTTTAAACCAACAACATCATCCTTTCTTACACTCTTCTGCGCTGGAGTGCCTTTTTTCTTCCCCTTTTCAAAAATCAACAGTGAAAACTCTCTAACTTTCCAGTGTTGTAATGCTGCAAAGGCCTCTGCTGTCCCTCCCAGCAAGTAGCAGAGAGATTTTTTATTATTATTATTCTTTTGCAAGTCTACCTAGAAAAGGACAAATACTTGGATTCTAAAGCCCAGACTCCACCATGCACTTCCCTGGACGGACATGCTGGGAGCAGACAGAGCCTTGGGCTGCCCTGCCTGTTTGCATCCCAGCACCAGCGCACAGAGGTGTCTGTCTGAGAGCTGCTTATCATTGCTGGCCACGTTACCCGAGCTGCTTACACCCCAAAGGGCTGAGGCTGAAGAGAAGAATCCCTCCCTGTTTGTCTCTCTGCCAGCTCTTGCCTCCATGCTCATGGCCTTACAATATCCAAACCACCAAGGACAGAGTGTCACGAGTGGACACTCCACTTGAGCACAAGCTTGGAGAGATCAGACTCCAGCACCCGGAATTATCCTGCAGTATTTGTCACTGGAGACACACAGTGATCTGCATTCAGTCCACAAACCATTAAAGCGCTCAGTTTCTCATGCAGAAAGGATCTGGGGGTTGTAGTTGCCCGACAAATGATCCCGTTCATAAACAGGTTAATGTAATCTAGTTCCAGCTGCATGATTCTGCAACTGGAGCTAATGGAATGGCTCATCTGCTAAAAATATGTCAAATGCCCTTTTTTTTTGCCAAATTATTGCAAAAGATGATGATACTGATATAAGTGAGGAAAGACTGCACCGTATTTTTCTTCACTAGCCACATGGGAACAATGTGCTTAATCACCTGAATAAAGCCTGGATTGCATGCTGCCCAAACAACAATCTGTACAAGCCCTTCTGCTGTATCAAAAAATTCCTTACAACTTAAACATATAAAACTTCATCAAAAAATACATTTCTGGCTCATGCAATTATTTCTGTCCAATTCTATAACTCACTGTTATCTGGTCACATCTCTGATTAATGGCAATGAAATTTCGATGAACCCAGAAAAAAATACCAACTGTTGGAAAGTCACAGGTAACAGCATCTTTTCCTTTTTCTTTTTTTTTAATGTGCTTGGAAATTAACTTGAAAGATATCACTGTCTTAGCAGAAACCATCTAATGGGATGTGTACACTCAGGGAACCAAGCAGCACAGTTTTAATTAAAGTTTCATTATCATTTCCATTAGAAAGTAGTTTCCAAGGGATTTGATTCCACAGTAAAAATCGGCTCCACGACGATGCTTTGGATGCAGGGTGCCTGGACATGTCAGAAGCAGCAGGTAATTCCTGACATGCCACAGTCACAATGGTGTTTTTGGCAGAACTGTGTGTCTAGGGTGGGGCAGGGAACCAGCCCAGCCCCTCTTTGCCACCTGAACCCCTGGACAGATCCCCTCAAGAGCAAAGGTCAGCATACACAAGGTAAACCCTGGCGAATATTCCCAGTGCTCCGGGGGCACAGGAAGGGGTCCTGGCCCTCGTTTTAACTTGGCAATTACAGAGCACAGAAAAGAAAATTTAAAGTATCCCTTCTTTGCAAGAGAGAGATCCCACCCACGTGGTGCACACGAACTGGGCTCGCAGCTGTGGCACGAGGTGAGCCGTCCATGCAAGACTGATGAGGGAGCACTTTCCTTTGTTAGGTAAGTAGAAAAGCCCCAGTGATTTTCATTAAACAAACTCATTCACCCAATGCCAGTAAAAGCACATGTGTGTCCCTGGGGAGTTTGCTGTTGGCTCAGTTAGGGTTGCCTCTGGCCAAGCCCTCTCCTGACAGGTTATAAGTGATGCTCAGAGCAGGAGTGAATTTATTAAAGCAAGGAGCTGAGGGTTTCCACAACCCCCTCACTCCAGTCCTCCTCACACACTGCAGAGAACCTTGTGTTTTGTCACCACACCACAACCTCAAGGGCATCTTTCAGTATCAGCAATGAAAGACTGTGGGTACAAAGTAGCACTCTGATATCAGCACAGAACAATGAGACATTCAAATGTGAAAGAGCAAGATATGGAGGGGGAAAAATTGCCCAGTGCTGGACCAAACATTTTTCAAGTCTACAATCCTGGAGTCACTCAGCTGTGCTGTGCATCATCTTGGTGTGCAAAGCCTCAGCAGCTGAGCAGAAAGCAGCATTTGCAATGGAGATTGGCATTCCAGATAAAAGATCTGAAAACGCGCTTTCGAGGGGTGAATTTCTTATTAGCGCAAATAAAATTAGCTGAAAGCTCTATCAGATTAAAAAAATAATTGAAAATGTATCAGTATTTAACAGAGACCATGAGCAGGAAAACAACCCCACAGTAAATAGCATGAAAAATTCACAAGTTCAACCATACACTGAAGGCCAGAAGTGAAGATTTATCCCATGTGAATAAGAGGAGCCAGGTGGTAACACTGCAATCAGACAAAGTGTATGAAAAACTCCTTTAGCTTTAAGCACGTCATGCAAAATTAATATATCACTTATTTATGAGTGGAGAGGTGCCCATTGTGGAGTATCTGAGCATGATGAGTGTCCAGAGGCACTGAGACCACCTTTCACACCAGAATTTAATTACATTTACAAGGTACCATATACAAAACCCTTTTATTAAAAGTCAACACTCCTTTTTAAACTATTCAACGTGGTTAGTCCTGTCCCCTTGTGGTGTCCAGGCGTCCATTTGCTAATGCCACATTGATGGGATTTTACTGAGTGGGAAACAGGAGTAGAGAAACTCTTCTGACACCAGGCACCAGGCAGTCACCCACATGTGGATCTCCTAAAGCCACAGGAAAATGACACAGGCAAACCAGCCTAACAGGTGAAACTTAAAAAAAACCAAAAAACCTATCACCTCTGGTCCCAGTTTCACCTTTTAGGACAGAAATGTGGAAATTCACAGCAAGCTGGATTCAAATGGGCCAACACATATCCACAAACCTGAAAAGCCTCCAGCACTGCTGAAATATGAACAGGTTTTCCTGCTGACTTTGGTCATTTCTTTCAGTGCAGCTAACGCACGAAATGCTTTCCGCATCTACACCTGCGGAGCCATTCGGGTGTGTTTTGGAGCCGAGCAGCAGGCTCATCCACCCCCTGGCTCTTGGAGAAGTTGCCGATTTGTGTGACTCTTCACAGGATTTCCAGCACGGCCCCAAGGTGCAGCTGCACCTCCTTCGTGCCACCAGCGCCCTGCACACGGGAAAACTGCGCTCACACCAGCCGGGGCTATTGGTGGTGCCGGCGGGTCAGAGGGCAGGCTCCGTTCAACCCGCTGAAACATTCGTTTGCTTTCCCTGTATCAGCGGAGCACTTTACAATAGATCTCCCTGAATAATTCATTGAATGGGTCTTCATGTGTGCATCGTAGTGCTTGATTTTCCAACTTACTGCACTAATCTATAAACACTGACTATAAACATTCCGAGCTGATAGCTTTATTTTATGTTGCGCCGGTATTTTTTTTTTTTCCCCCCCTTTTTAAGTGGAGCAAGAGACGGCGCAGATATTTTACTGTCTCCCTCCCTCCTTGAGCAGCACCAAATGCTCCGACACGAGTGTTATTAACATCTGCCACGGCCCGGGCTGCTGCGCTCCCGCAGCTGCTCCCCGGGAGAGGCTGCGGCAGTGAATCAGATAGCGCTAATGAGCGCCTTAATGAACTTCCCGCAGTCGAGCGCCGAGCTCCGACAGGGGCATTAAAAGCATATCCTGGAGTCTTGAAAACCGAAATGGTTTGTGGCAGTTCGGTTTATATATATATATATATATATATATATATAAATTTATTTATTTGCACGCTCTCGCCATTCGGTGCAAAATCCCTGCTCGGGATTCGCTCGGCGAGAGGAACGCGCACGACAGAGAAATGTCATGTCGCCGTCCAGGCTGAATTTTAAACTGGAGAATTAAGGTTAATTCGGGAGCATATTCCAGCTGGACTTCTGCCAGCTCCACTCTGCCCTGTAGAGGGCTGCCAAACCCTTACTTGCCTTTCATTACCTATCTCCCTGCTCACTCTTCCCTCTATTTGGTCATCAATAAATTGTTTCTTTCACTTTTATTACTTTAATAATATAGTTTGTTAGTACTGCAGAAGATATTGTTCCTGAAATTTAATTAAAGCTACGTTCCATAAGTCAATTGCTGCTACTTTCTATAAAAATTTCTCCTACGCTTCCAAATATTTAAAAATAAAAATAACTAAGGACCCTGGAGAAATTTAAAAAAAAAAAAAAAAAAAAAAAAAAAAACCAAACAAAAAAACCTCCTCCAACTGGGCTAGGAATTGTTTCCATGGCAGTCTGCAACTGAATATGGGAAATATAAAAAAGCAATCCCTTAGCTAATGCTGCTGAGAGCCTCATATGTGTCTATATAAAAGAGACCATAACAAGAGGTATACAAAAATTAAGGTACTGTAAATAAAGACAGCAGTTGGCATTGTCACAGAAAAAACCCTGCGATCTTCCAGCCATGCAGCCATTAGGTTAATAATGAAAGTTTCATTCACTTTCTGCACGTCCCCACAATTCTCACCACTGCTCAAGTGACTCCTTTACACAGGTTTTTCTCCTCTCCCTCCCCTGTAAACCAAATGATCTCAAAGTAATTTGGCAACATTTTTTGCTGCACTTCTGTTTAATTGTATGGCAACCGCGCTGGGTTTTGTGGCAAGGGAGATCTAAGCACTCTGCTGCCCTTCCAGGCAATCATGCCAGCACAGAAAAAATAGGGTCAGAAGGAAAAATGCTAAACAAATCTGTTATTTCCTGTTGATTTCCTGGGACAGACTGATTTGCCTGCAAACATCTGGGTTTCTATGAATTCCTTCCTCTAAGAAATAGCTTTGAGAAGATAATGATGCTCTAAAGACACAAGATTTGGCCTAAAACTCACTCTGGCTAGACTTGGTCTCTGTTGTCCCACCTTTGATGGCGTTTTCCACCCATCAGGTTTGGAGACCCTGGCATGAGGAAATTACAGCTCAGCCAGCAATCCTGCCCCAGCCCTTTGCCCTGTTTATCCAGGAGTGCTGGCAGGGCTTCGCAGAGACCCTGGAGCGCTCCCTGTCCTTACTGTGTGCACTCATCCTCTGTGGATCTCTGCAGCTGGGAGAGAAGCACAGGGTTTAGCACTCAGACACCCCACACAGAAACCCAGCACACTGCAGCTCCCCACCATCGTTCCACCTGCCAAACACAGCAGGGATCTCATGGGAGTTTGAAGGGCTGCAAGCACAACACACCACTGCTAAAAGCCTCTTTGTGTCACGACAGAAGGGTGACAAACACACCTCCCTGTCGTTGCAGGGGTATTTCTCTCGTTTTTACCTTACACCTTTGAGAGGAGCAGCCTGCACGCTTGCATGCAAGCTGCAGTTTGGTCTGGCAGAACTCTGTGATCTTTGCCCCCTTTTTAACGCATCCACAGCCTTTGATGTTTGACTGCAGTATTTGCAGTAAGGCAACGGTTGGGAGTTTCACCAACCACACTCTTTTCCTCCTCCACTTTTCCAGATCCCATTTATGAAAAGAAAATCTCCATAGGGCATAAGCAGCCTGCCAAGTTTGCTGCAGGCACCCTGGCATGAGTGAGCTGAAGATAAACAATCACAGGAGCTGGTGTCAACAAATCAGCTGAAAGCATTTGTTCTGCAGTTCTGTTTTGAAGTTCTGTCCACAGCCCTTCTATCAGTGCCATATTGTTTTTGTTGATGATGGAAAAGAGCTCTTTGATGACAGGGTGTATTTTCAGGTTAGCACACTCCTTTTCGATTCTGTGTCCCTCTATCAAGTGTGAAGCTGTTGGTTATCTGAAGCATGCAAAACTTCAAATTTAGTATTTTCGATCCTCCCGAGTTTTGCGAAATGGAAAATACTCCCCGCCCTCACCTAGGTCAGCCTCTTGGATTTTTTTCTGCTTCATTTAATCACCAGAACAATTAATTCCTCACTCTCCTTCCTGTAGGACCATGTGCATAGATTGGTTCTTGGTTCCCCCTCTGCTGCCAGCACAAATTTAGCTGCCATTTCCATGCTGACAACTCAGATCTGCCTCTCCGATACCGACCTGTCTCAGTGAGTCCCAGTGAGAGGCTCAGCCTGTCTACCTGACCCCTGCCTGCATGTCCAGCTGTCAGCTTGTGAGCACTTTGGATGGAGCAAAAATTGAAGTCCCCCTCTCACCACCACTTCTTTTCCTGATCTTTCCAGACCTGCTGCCTCCCTGCCCATCTCCCTGGCCCGTAGTTCAGCTCTCCTGCCTGCAGCAGGGCTGCTCAGCCTGGGCTTCACCCTCACTGACTGCCTGTGACTGACCCGAGCTCCCATTATGCAGCACGTGCTGTGCTCATTTCTTCTTCAGCCTCAGCAAACGCTGCTCTGCTCTGTGTGCATCCATCCCAAGGGCTCAACAGACCTTTTTTCTCTGGGGAGCTGAGATGGAACGACTTGCCCATCTCCCCTGTGCTTCTACCCTCCACCAGGTAAGAGAAGGAATGCCAAGCTAGCACATAGTTTGCACTCTGTTCCTACTCAGCACTGGCTCCTCACTAGCAAATGAGACCTTGGAGCCCACATGTCGTCTGCCCATAGATAACATCAGGCTTCCTTATACTCTTCCTGCCTTTAATTAGCTATTCCTGCTCTGTCCCAGGTGTCTCCTCACACTTACCATCTGCAAAACCGAACTAAGCTTACTCCAGAAATCTTCCAAATCCCTACAGAAATTCCTGCAGTATTTGGTTGCTTACATTCCTTGTTAAAATTCATCATTATACCTACAACATGGCGCCTGGTTATACATCCAGGGCTGCTGTGAGCTTCAGTGCTGCACATTTCTAATACTGCCACTTTTTACCATTGAAATGAAAGCAGAATTCATATACTTCAAGGAAGTGGGGTTTAACTAACCAGCAACCCAGATGACAGTGCTTCCAAGCACAGATGCTTTACAGCTTTTGCTGACCATCCTCAAACATTTATTTCCTGGGGCCTCTGCCCAAGCAAAATTTTAGCCCCTCTCCACACACAGTCCCTCTGAAAATCAAAGTTTTCCAGGATGGACTCCTTACTTGGGAATTTACAGATGTGGGGCAGAGCAGAGCTGTGGCCCCAGGGGTCCCTCTCCCTACCCCATCCTGCAGCAGCACCTCTCTCCACAGCACCCTCAAAGCAAAGCTTTGAAACCCTCTCCCTCCCTTTTCCTAACAAGCCTCTTCCAAGGGACGGGGAAAATTCATTGCAGCAGGAGACTGTTCCATGGTAGATTAGTTCAACATCATGTTTTTCAGAAATAACTCCTGGTGTCAAAATCCCTCAGCTGGGCTCTTACACAAGCTCAGTTTACTGTTGTTGGAGCATGAGGCTGCAAAGGGCACAGAGTAGATAATGAAGGACTCAAGTGTAGCATCAGCATCACCAGAGACGCATGAACACATTCATTTGGTCTGGCAGGTAATGAAATGAGACATGCCTACTTTAAAAGATATGTTTATGATTTGAGAGATTACTTTCCATTTTGAGTCCTAAACATGCATTAGTCTATACTTCCTTTCTTCTGCTGGAAAAATGAAGATCTTAAAAAAAACCCCAAAAACATTTGCATATTATGCTCAACAAGCTACATTTTATGAAGTCATTCACACAGTTCAGAGAAAAAGAGCATCAGATGGAAATGCACTCCAAATGTCAAGTCCTGCAAAACACCATTTAGTTTGGGTTTTCCCTCCTAACGCTTCCCCGCAGCTAGAAGGAAAACAGACTCCAACATCAAAAAATGATAATCTGGTTAAAGGGACTAGAACATACAGAAATCTGGGGCTAACCCCCAGTCATTGCAGGAGATGTACTGATTCAATGCACTTGGGCAGTAGATTACTCTTCCTCCCTGCTAATGGAAGTGCTAACTCAGAGTGCTCTGAGCGAGCATCCACTGCCAGCACAGCCCCAGCCCAGTGATCTCCTGAGCAGAGCACTTGCACCGTGTGTGCTGCAGGGGCAATTGGCAGATGTGTCACAAACCTGACGTATCACAGCTGTCAAAATTTGAGGCAATTATCAACTGGAGACACAGAATAGATTTGACTGGTATGAACGTTATCCCTGCACTTCCACACCTGCCATCACGAGCAGCTCTTTGCCACACCGTGCTTCCCACCACACCGGGGTGCAAAGCAGAATTCAGTGATCAAATGCAAAATGCTTTGTTACACACAAAAGTCAATAAGCTGCACAGAATCCTTCAAAACCTACATAAACAAATTGCATTTCATAACTGCCAATCCTCCGTGCAGAGGATATTTTCTGAACCTGTGTGTGGTTCTATTTAGATTTCTTTCTTCTCTCACATTCTTTGATCTGCTTATTACACCTTTTTTTAAAATAAAAATGAGGTTTGGGATCAGTATTAGACTCTGCTGACAGCCACAACCAGAGCGCTCTGTTCAATGCAAAACAAATTACTTCCCTCAGACTAGTTGTTTGTAATGTTTACACATTAATCAGTAATCATTGCTGGAATTTCAGCATTATGATATATTCATCATAGCTTGACTTAAATGCTGAGACCTCTTACCCTAGGAAGAACCAGGCTGTTGATTTGCTTTTTGGCATTTCAGAAAGCAGACTCAGAATACAGAATTTCTTTCCTGTTATTTAGCTGTTATTGAGAAGTCTGAGAGATGATTAATAAGGGAAAAGAATAGCTTTTTGCAAGGTGTTGCTTTTCTCCCAGTTGGGAATGGAGGTCTTTCCTCTCCTCACTGTACCAGTGGCAGATGCCAATCATATTCAATCAGTCTCACAGACTTCATTTTAAAACTTACATTCTCAATACAAAATGAGGGAGAGAGGTCTGGGGCTTTTTTTTAGCAGCCAACCCCTTTTTCCATTGCAATTGTCAATCAGCTGATGAGAAGGGAGGGATCCAAGAGTGATGGTTCCAGATGCTCGAAGGAAAACCAGTAAACCAATTTTTAAGTAAGAAACTGCTCTCTCTATTGCTTGAAGTGTCTGCCAGTGTGGGAAGTAGAAGAGTAATGATTAGCGTCTGGTCTTTTTGTGGACAAGGCTGTGCTAACACCTAGAGTATGTGATGGCAGCTTGCTGTCCTTAATCATAGAGTAACCTTGAATATTATATATCCTCTACCACTTCCAGTCCTAAGCAGCCAATATTTTTCAGAAGCACAAGTTTCAGAAATTAAATTAGTAATGGAGTGTGGAGAGATATGGCCAATATCCTCTAAGTGACTAAAGCCGTTTAGCACCTGGGTTTCATCCGAAAGTAGCTTAAATAAAAATGTACCCAGCACTATCCTCATCCCTGTGCATTTACAGTCTGATACACCTTTTGAAAAACAGCATTGCATCACAAGAATACAGCATTTCTCTCTGCTCAGTGCACGTCGGCAATTCAGAGGGAATTACTAAATATAACATGTAGGAACACAGCACTAAAGGGATGTATAGGTCAAGGAGCCTAGTCCCTTGATATTACGGACAACCACATCACACAATCACATTAATAAATTAAGATCCATCTGCAAAATAGGCAGGGATTTGCTCCCAAAATCCCAGTGAAAGGCTTTTCCAGAACCTCACCTTTTTACTGATTAGAAAGCTGCTTCTAATTTCCATCTCAAATTTATTCACGGCCGGTTTATTACCAATTTGTTCTCGTGCCAGCACTGTCCTCTAGCTGAACTAGCTCCTTTCCCTTCTCTCCCTGGTGTTTACTCTTCCGATGTATTTATAGACAGCAATTCACTTCCCCTCTCCACTTTCATTATGCTGGGATGAATATGGAGGCAGTCCTGTTGCTCTTGATGTAACCAAACTGCACCATCCCTGTGTTCACCCTGACATCTTTTCCATGGGGGTCGCTTTCTTGAATGCCCCCAAAGTCACCACCATACTCCAGAGAAAACCCCACTGCTACAAAAAGTGACCATTTTTTCCAGTTTCTTGGGAACACTCATCTTGGATCACATTTGCTTCATCGCTCTGAAGCCTGAAGGAAACCCCTGAGGCTGTAGGAAGCTCATCTGCAGTTCTACCTTCTACAAGTCATGAGTTCCTGGCAGAAATATTTGTCTTGGACCTCTCTGTTTTCTCAGCATAATTTACTCAATTTAAATCCGAAATTTCAGTTCCCAAAGATTGTGGTTGTCAGATTTTATCCAAAACGTCCTGGAAGAGCTTCAAGTAAAGGCCTCTCAAGCCTCTAACATTCGATGCTGGTGCCACACGGGAGCTGCAAAGCTCAGGTGCCCAACCCTGGAGTGATGAGACACCAAGGGACATCACAGGCATGGCAGCACTTGGGGCATCATGAGATTCCCTTGACTCTGCAATCTGAAATGAACTGGGCTCATATCCAGTTCCTTCGGCATCCAGGATGGGGCTCTTCCTTTCCCGCAAAATCCTCTAAAGAGGTGAATACCAAAGAACACCTAACCCTTGGTGCCTCAAAAAACACAGTGACTGATTTTTCCGGGGCTCACTGAAGGGAACTTGGAAAAATGGAGAACTTCATCTAGACTTGGAAAAATCTGGCACTGTGTTTTTTGAGGCGTTTCTCCTCTGCCTGGTGGTGCAGTGGATCTAGGACTGGCTGGGATACAACGTTCCCACAGTTAATTGTGGGGTTTCCAGCTCACGGTGCTGCCATGGGGAAACCAAACTCACACACGAAATTTTCCAAACAATAATTATTTCCAAATAATAAACTTTTCCAAGCTGATGAGTTTCTACACAATCCAGGCCACAGGCAGATGACATTCAGCAGGACAGGAGAGCTGTAGGGAGGAGGAGGAGGAGGATGGGCTTAGCCCTGTGGCTTGTCTTTACCAGGATTCAATCACAGCTTGTGGCTGATGCTTCTATTTTATTAGATTTAAAAGGGTGTTGATTGTTATCAGACATCAAAGGATGCAGCACAAATCATCCCATCAAAGCATCCAATCTGAGCATTACCATCTGTACTGCTACTGCTTGCAAATCAAACAGGCTGTTTTCAGCCGTGTCAGGACTACCACCTATATTCATCTCTCCCATCTTCACGTGATGGTGCCCATAGATCAGAGCTCAGATTCCTGTAATTCTGCACATGCTTTTTACTCCATGGAGAAGTGCTGAAAAACTTCAAGAAGTTCACCTAACTTATCTCTTATTGCTTATTTCCCTGCTGGGAAAAGAAAAAAAAAAGGAAAAAGAAAGGAGGAAACTGCCTTTCTGGTCTTTACGGATCCTCAGTGAAATTCTTTGTGTCCTGTCACTTTCCCTTTTCTCTAAACCTTTAATATTTATAGCCTCTACCGTTGCAATCTTTTACAAAAATAAAGCAAAACTCAATCAGGTGAAGTCAGCGACCAAGACAAAAAGGTCATGCACAGTTTAAATGGACCCTTAGACTCCTTCCAGTACTTGTAACTCAAGAGGCCTTCAGTGGCCTTAGGACAAATTTATGCTATAACCTCCAGGCCAACGGATAAACAGGAAAAAAATGAGCTGAAGGATTTAATGGGTTTGGGACACATCCTCACACACTGGGAAATAGTTGCTATCCTGCACTTAAGGAGATTGTAGCCTCTCATGGAGGCTGTGGAGGTGAAAGATTAGACAGTGGAAATTGGTATACAGTGGCAGTAGAGCCAGCTGCTCCTGTGAGGATTCCCTCCGCTCCCTCTGACTCCTGTTATTCCTAACGTAGCCCCATCAATGGGAAGCGCAGCAGAACTCACCTGCACATGAATGCTACAATTCATGGGTGACACCTTTAAAATCACCACTCTCTGAAATGTTATCTGTTATCCACACATTAGCTGTCTGAGGTGACTTGGGTTTGGTGTGGTTTTTTGTTGGTTTTTTTTGTTTGTTTGTTTGGTTGGTTGGTTTTTTGATTTTGGTTTTTTTTGTTGGTTTTTTTTTTTTTTCCATTTCTCAGTGGTATTTCAGATTCACAACAAACTGAGTAAGCAACGAAACAAGTTGTTTAAAGTATAATAATAAAAATCACATTAAACAGGTCCACATTCTCTGAAAATAACCTAGGCCCCGCTGGGACCAGAACTCTGGAGGATTCTCTATCTGAGGTTTGTTTTCTCCTCTCCTGACCTTGGAAAAAGAATGCATTAAATGTAAGTTTTTATAGAAATAAGTGTATAGTTTTAAATAAAACTTTCTCCAGGAAAATATTGCCCAGTCACAGGGGAAATTTCTGATGTAGCCAGAGAAACTCAACCTCAAAATAGCCAATAATGTGGAAGTTCGGGCTAGGTCACAGCCTCTGCTGTTTATTTTCAACAGTACCCCCATCATCAAATTATTCAGAGGATGTTTTCTTTTGGGGGAGTAAGGGGGGAAGGTGGAGAGAGCTCATCCTAGTGCAGAAGAGGAGAAAAGCACTGATATTTTGAAATACAAGGTAGAAGGGAAAAAGTTATTTAATCTAGCTACACCTCTTGATGCTACTTTAGAAGTGAGTTGAGTTTCTAAGCTTCAATCAAAGCATCCAGGTCTGAAAAGGAGTGTTCACGTAAAAAGGTGTGTTGTAATTTGGTCTTGCCTGTCCCAATTCGATGTCTGTCCTGGAGTACTTCTGACAATCAAACATACCATAATGTCACATGTTGTACCAGAGCTGTCTGCTCAAGCCTCTGTGTTCACTTTCTTCTCAAGCACAGACGCTACTGCTGCATATTAATAACCCCAGATATGCAGAAGTCTCTTTTCTTTTGAATAAATTACTTTTCAAGACTTGTTTTTCTACTCCCCTCAATTTACTTCCTCTAGATAAAGATGAGACAACTACAGCTTCTAATTCATATTCCTTCCTATTTTGAATAAAAACATTCAGAAGTAAAATTTCAGCCTTAACAACTAAGAAGTTCAGCACAGCAGGAATTTTGCAACCACAGGAGCTGACCCTGCCTATAGTCGGTGACAGTCCACAGTGCCTTCAGGAAATGCCACCTGTGAAGGAGGCCAAACAAGTAAAATTTCAGGAAAAACATTAAAATATTCTTGCAAACATCAAAGGTGTTTCAGTGTCAGAGCCTGGCATTTCTCAATAATGATGAAAAAAGTCAGAAAATATTCCTGTTGGGAGATGGACACCAGTAACAGCCATTTCAGGCAATGTGCCAGCTGGACTGAATTCAAGTCTCAGCAATGTAATCAAAAGAAAAGTAAGGTTTTAAAACTCACAGGGTTTTGTTGGGTTGGTTTTTTTTGCATTTCTATGCATCAAAAAAATCCAAACCCACAACAACACAAGTTTAAAGACAAGTGAGGTTTCATTGTCTACTTCTTTGTAGCTGTCTCCACTAGACAGAGCCCATCAGCCCTCTGAAACCACATCTCTTAATGGACTGGAGGAACTTTCTTCTAGATTTGAACAGATAAATAAAGATTAGGGATTTGGTAGTTTCCAGCAGTGTCCCCCAAGAACATGTTTTCCAAAACATGCGATATTCATCTCTGGATTAAACATCTCCCATCTAGATGTCCCTCACCAGCCAGGATGTGGGGATAGAAACTGAAACATCCTTCCATCAGGTCCAAAAGTAAGCCACAATGAAGATTATAATATTAATATTGAACTTCATAGATTGGCATGAAAATTCCAGAGAATGACCCCAAATTCTGGATGAGAACTTTGATACAGAGAGGCTACTCTTAGTCAAGAGAGACAATATCAGGTTTGGTATTTGCATGCTGACACCTTTTGTAAGCACTAAGATAGTGCTTCAAATCAATGTTTAGCATTAATAGGGAGGAATCTGCCTGGGAAAACTTCCATTTGATGTTTGGGGTTTTTTCTTCCTAGCTAGAATCGCTTTAAGTAACTTTGATGCTTCAACAATGCATTTTCTAAACAATTTGCTTGATCTAAATTGGAGGCATTATGTTACAAACGAACCCACTGATTCTGATGTAACTGATACAGTTTTTAGGCATTTAGCTTTGTTAAAGCCCAACTCCCTCCATGAAGCAATTAAGGCCATTTGTAAATCTGAAAAGCTAATTTAGAAATTATAAAATTAAGGCTAATGGACTCAATTATAATAAATGCATGGGTCAGCAATTGCAGCAATTTCTCAACCCTTTCTTTATGTCTAGGTTCAGCTTAATAACACACTCTATCTCACAGAGCTGATGGCGTGGCAGAATCTGATCTCCAGAGTGGCTGAGAGGGCTGGAGCCAGGAGAGACTGGGTGACTCCCTCTGCCACTGGAGATCACCTGCAAACCTCACCCCAGGGAGGGTCCAAGGCCCCAGCAGCACTCCACATCCCCAGCTGCAGGACTTCTCCCTGTGGGAGACTCTTTGGGGCACACACAGACCTCCTCTCCCTCGCCTCCTGCTAATTTTAGAGCACGTCCACTTACATTGACTAGGGTTGGGTTTTTTTCCATTTCTTCTCCTTCTCTTGCCTGGAGTTTCTTTGTAGTTCCAAAGACCTTGGTGATTTCATTCTCCTAAACACATCTGCTATCTCCCAGACTGAAGTCCTCAAAATCCTTTTTGCAGTGTCACACTTGGTTACTGAGAGCGTTTTGAAGTGAATAGAGGGGTTTAGCTTCAGAGACTGAACAGCAGGAGATGATTAACACTTAGGGAGCAAAGCTGTTTATTGTGTTTTAAATAGTGCCGAAGAGTTTGGTTTTCAAATTGGCTCTAATTAGTATAATGTACTTGTGCATGTGCACACCTGATCTCTGCTTCACGAGCACCGAGGTCCTTACCAGACGACAGAACAAAAGCACCAAAATCCGCAGCAAGAAAGAGCAGCTGCTTTTTTTTCCTTCAACAAATACATGCTCAGGTGTTTTGTGTGGGTGAGGAGGACACAGGCACCGAGCTACCGTCACCAGTTCTGAACACTCACCTCCAAAGGGAAATGCAGGCAGCAGGTTAAATCCCCCGTGGGTGCTGTGCAATAGCACAAAACATTGATCGAGCCCGGCTCTTCCATCCTGCCCTTCACGCTTGCCCCTGAGGTGCTTTCCTCCTGGGATTTTGAAGCACTATTTGCCTCTTGCTGCTCTTAGTAACAAGTGATGCAGTCAAAAGAAAACCTGGGGGCTTCAGTGTTCTGCTTTTCTTCTCCACTGTCTCCAGGAAAGACATTTCAGGATGCAATTTGCTCGCTAAAGGTGGCCCTGGCTGAGCAGACAGGCAGGTGAGAGCAGGCAGCTGGGACGCCTGATGTTCACACTCACTTCTTACCTCATTTCTGTGACTCAAGAAGGGGTGATCTGTCTGCAATTCACAGCTAAGACTACACTCCACGAATGTCCCCAGAATCCCCCACATGAAGGTGACTGAGGCACCCTTGGTGTTAATCAGCAGGCACTTGCTCAAGATGCTGTTCATCAAACCCTTTCCTTATATTTCACAGAAGTTTCTGGAAGGAGATTGGGAAGCAAAACCCTTACCCAAAACAGCTTCAGGATGTTTGTTAGCAACAACGTCTCTAACCTACGCTAGTGCAGCCACAATAAGAGGAATATTGCAATATCTCACCAACAATAATCCATGTAGCTTAAATGAGATCTGTCTGTAAGCAGCACACCATCAACTGTATCTATTAGCCCTACAGGTACCTGATAAGAAGCAAATTAAAATAGTCGAGATCAAAGAAATGGGAAATTATATTTAGCTGGCTCATATTAAATAAAGTTTTTTACTCAGGCTCACTGGAGACTGATGCTTAAATTGCTACAAATGGAACTGCCATAAAGACAAAAGAGATTATTAAATCTTTGTGCCAATCATAGGATATAGGACCAGAGCTCTGCATTTTGAAAGCATCTTTCAAGCCAGAGAGAGAGTGAGTGAAAGATATGAACTAAATCTAAATTAAGACTTAAAATGCCTTTTGGTATCCATTCAAATCATCTGGAAATCTATTTCAGAGATGTTGCCTAAAATGACAACAACCTTAAAACAGACCTTTGAGAGAAGGAGGCAAAATCCACACAGTGCAATCTAAAATCATGTATTGTCACATGACAAAGCAGCTATGATTCTCTCTTAAAAAAAACAACAAACAAACAAACAAAAACAAAACAAACAAACCACCAAAAAACAAACAGCACCACCAAAAAAATGCATTGAAGGTGTTGAATAAAACACAGGTATAACTCCCATTCAAAAAGTGACCATGTGGTGGAGACAGTTGTCCCAGCCTGGACAAGGGTGGGTGTACAAGGTCAGTCCCAGTGTCACGAGTGCCACACATGAGAACAGCTGCGCAGAGCTATCCTTTCCATTTATTGGAGTAAAATATGACAGGTTAGGTTTTGGTAATGCAGAGCTGATGATCACAGGCTGAATAAATGTAAGAGACAAAAAGGCATGTTGGAATTCAGTGAGAAATAACAACTGGCAAGAAGAGCTCATGGTTTTATACCTCTGAGTCCAAATTCTGGGAGGAGGTAATGGAGCAAGAGAAAAATTACTGATTTTTTAGAAGAAAACATTTTTTTTTACTCAAAAACAAGGAAGGAAAAAATATTCTGAGTCTAGTTTGATGAATCCCTCCACACTTCCTACATGCTACAGGAATAAAGCAGACATCACTGATAGTACTTGACATATGTTAAATTTCCTCCTCTGACAGAGACCTGAAGAATACAGAACATCTGCACAGCTTTATAGTGGTATTATCCTATACTCCTAATGGCTGCTAATTATCCTAATGATCCAGCCCTCTCTGTAGATTGGAGATGCACTACGTGATTAAGGTATGGCTGAAAAAGCCATCCTAAATTGAAGTTAAGAGCCAAAAATAATGCAGTATCTCTCATTTTGCCATCACCACAGCCCAGCACAAATAAAAAAAGGCAGCTTTTAAATCTGAGCAACTTTATTGGGGAAATCTTGTCCCTGGACACTCATTCTGGTGGCCAACAGGGAAAGATTCTGGAGGTGACTTCTCTTAAAAGAAAATAACAGTGTAAAATCCCGATTGAGCCTTTTCTGTCATTCTGATGGAGCTGATACCTGGCACTCTAGAAGCCCCTTGGTGTCTTCTCCCCACCCTGGAACCCCCTCAGCCTTTCTTGGCTCAGCATCTCCCCATGGTGGGAGCACACCCGTATTTTTTTGGAAACTAAAATCGCAACACTACACCCGCCCGACACGCGGCTTCTGGGATGGTGAGCACAGCAATTATTTATCCTATGGGCCCTAAATGAGGTACAGAGCAGCACAGAGCACATCATGCAGTGCAGTACTAATCATAAATCAGACTGAAATAAATTAGGGCTATCTTTTCAACTGTATCAAATGTGTAGTTATTCCTTTCAGATACATCGTAGGTCTTTTATCCAGGGTAGCATCAAGGTTAAAATGATTAAGTAAGTAATTTCATTAGCAATGATAAATGATAACGATGATAGAGAGAGATTTTGGATGCATTTCATAGAATCACATGATGGTTTGGGTTGGAAAGGACCTTAAAAGATCATCTTGTTCCAAATCCCCTGCCACAGGCACCTTTCTCTCGACCAGGGTGCTCCAAGTCCCATCCAAACTGGCCTTGAAGCCAGGGATGGGACATCCACAGCTTTGCCAGACCACCTGTGCCTGTGCCTCATCACCCTCCCAGTGAAGAATTTCTCCCTCATATCTAATCTAAACCTGCCCTTTGTCACTTTGCACAGAAGCAGGCGATGTTTATGTGCTACCAAAAACTGCTGTTATGCACATACATCAAATACACCCGTCACAACTTCAAGAAACATCTTTCCAAGCCAAAGTTCAGCTCTCAGATTTCACATTAGAGATGCAGCACACTAACACAGCACAAAATTGGATTACTTTCCTGGACATGCAAATGCAGTCACTTGAGTTAAACACTGCAGCATAGGGGTGTTTCCCCAGGGATTGGGAGCAGGTGCTGAAGGGTTCATGGACAGGGACATGCTGTGCTGTCCAGCACCCAGTGCATGCCCTCTGTGCCCTCAAATCCTGAACCCCATCCTCCCTGGGATGTGTTTTTGCTCTTACAGGAGTTTTCACCAAGCCTGGCATTTCCTTTCCTCTGCCAGCAGCGATCCTCCCCTCTCTCCTCACCTTGTCCTGGGTGCCTGTGGGGAGGAAAGGGACAGGGCCAGGCATCAGGGTTTCCACTCAATGGCTGGCACGGAGTAGTGAGGAGGAGAAGAGAGAGAGAGCCTTCAACTCCTTCCCACCTCTCTGGTGAAAACAGCTCTGAGTAGTTTTGTGCCAATAGGGGGTCCCTGTCAAATTTTGTACCACCTCCTGCTTGTGCTGGAAGACAGACAGGGATCAGCTTAATCAGAGGAGGGAGGAAATAATGTGTGCAGACATAAGTAAGGAGATGCTAGCATTCAGAAGGATGCTGTCCTGAAGCCCGAGCAGCCCTTGGAGGAGGCAGTGCTGGCTGCGAGGTGCAGCACACGGCGCGGGAGGAGCCGGGTCTTCACCCCAGCAAAGCTCTTCGGGAGCAAGCAGGCCAGGAACTGCTAAAAACCTGCATGGGGGATTTATGGTTAGGTTCATTTGTTTGTTATTTTTAGCCCTCCCAGACTGCACGTCAGCCAACAGCTGTCCAAAGCAGGGTCTGTACCAACAGCGAGCCCAGGGCCTGAAGCAAAGCAGCAGGGTCCGAGCTGTGGCCGGGCTGCTGCGGCCACGGCTGGTGCTGCAGGGACAAATCCAGGCATGGGCTGGTACCCACAGGGCTCCCCCCAAAACAGGCAGGCACAACAGGCTGGAACACATCACTGCCTTTAAAGCACTTACACCTGTTTGATACCGTGTGCTACAGAGCATGACAACATTTAGCAGCTGCTGCAAACGCTGCGGTAGAGGTCTTCGAAACAAGTCCTGTCCTTCTGAGAACTCACCATTTCCCACGGTTAACACTGCATTAGAAACACTAGGCTTGCATTATTCAAGATTCCCCGCTGCATTTTGGTTCTTATACACATTTATTTAGAAGGAAGAAAAGCGTGCTACTCTCTGCACCCATGTGTGACCAAAGTGCTTTAGCGCTTCAACAGAATGTAAGAGTCTCCTAGCAATGCGTGCTTAAAGGCTCAGAGCTGATTCGGGTTGAAAGCTTCAGGGGAAGGAGAAAAAAAAAAAAAAACCAAACAAACCCCACCTAATATGTGTACATGAAAATGCTGACTTCCAGAGCATTCAGAACTCAAAAACACGGAACCAATTTTCTCCAAAAACTTGGAACTCCCCAGTGAGAGCTATAAACAAGCTAATTTGACATCGCTAGCTCCAGCCAGCTTAGACTTATGAGTGTGCACATATTTTATTCTGATGTTATGGGAAAAGCATATTTTCCCCATGCTTGCATAAATCAAGACCAGCTGAACCAATTTAGCTTAAATTAGAATGAGAGATGGAGAGAGAGAGAGGAAGGAGGGGTAAAGAAGGAAGAAAGAAAAGGAGAGGAAAGAAGGGAAAGAAGGGAAAGAAGGGAAAGACTAAATACAAACCCTTCAACCTGCAGGGGAGGCTGAAGAAAGAAATCCCTAATAATCAGGAAACATTCAAGAAGCACTCAACAACTCTGTCTGCAGTCCCACAGAGCTGGCTATTGAATGGCACTGCACTATACCTGGAGGTGGTGACTTCTTATGCTCATGTAAAAGAAAAGATCTAATGCTAGCTGGAAAGCAACAGCAGGGAGAGGCTGAACTTTGCAGAGGGATGTGTCTGCTGGCCAGTGCAGCACTCAAACCACACACTGCTGCCTGCAGGGACCTTGGACTATCAGGAACAATGTCCTCTCAGAAATTTTAATTTCCCTTCCCCTGTTTTTGGTGTTCTGTTCCCACTCGCAAGTTCAGCCCTCAGGAAAGCCCTCTGCTCCTCAGCTCAGCCTCCGCATCCTCCTTCCCCTTCCCCACCAGAGCCACTGCAAACTCCAAAGGACTGATCACTGAGGATGCAGAGGAATGTAGAACTCTGTAAGAACTCAAAGTTAAACTTTATCAAGATGCTGCCCTGTCCCAGCACAGCTAGCACCAACAGGCATTACACCCAATTTCAGATTTCTGAGATGCTCCCTGTGTTGCTGTGCCCTCTTCGAACCCAGTATAGCTTTCTCATAAAAGTCTGCAGTGCTGCTTCAAATTCTGTCTCCTAACCTTCTCTGGACCCTGTCCAACTCCCTGAGGGATGTGGGGATGCCGCTTGCTGTGGTCTGTCTGTAGCACTGAGCACCCTGGTGCCCTGCAGCAGCTCTTGCTGCGCACAGCGCATGCACAGGAACAGCCTCTGGCATGTCAGCCCAACAGTTATGGTCATTTATAGTGCATGTCTACAGCATCTGCTTAACTAGTTTGCTTATAAATAAATTTGGAATATCCACATTGCAATAATCCGCCCAGATTTGAAGGAATTTAATACACGAAATGCAAATCAGAGAGTAAATGAAAAATTAAGTGACCGCGAGAATCGGTTTTTACCATGCAGAGCCAGCTTCAAAATAAAAATGAGAATCATAATCCTACTTTACATATAATTTTCTGCAGGGTTGTGTAATTTACAACTTACACAAGGCAACAGAAAGATTAAAGTCATCTTTTGAATTAAAACTAAAGCACCAGGTAGACTCCCTGCAGTAACAGTTTATTACACCCTATGCAGCTCCGAGGACGCTGAAGTGTGTTTGTCCAGCGAGCCGAGGGGGGCATTTCCAACGTATTTCCTTGGAGGAAGCACAAGGTATAAACCCTTCCTACTGCATCCCCGTTCAGCCCTGGATGCTTTCCAGGCAGCTGCCTGGGGAGGAGCTGCCGGCACTTGCCCACCCCTCACCTTTCACAGGGTCTGTGCCTGCTCAGCCTTCTCTGCTTCCTTACCCACCCCGCCTTTGGCAAAGCCTGGCTCCGGGAAGGAGGGAGACCCGCAGCACACAGCGGGATGGAAGTGCCCCCCATCCCAGCCGAATAATCCCGGGAATGTCCTAAAGCAGCCGGTCCGCAGAGAGCTCTCCTGCCGCTCGCAATTCCCACTGCGCACAGCTTTCAAGAGGGAAGAGGCGCTTTTCAAAAATTCCAAAACAATCTATTAATGTTTCTGAAACACGTAGGAGAGAACAGACTTCCATCGGGGCTTGGGTAATTTCTCTTGGATAATGTGTTTTGTTTTGTTTTGTTTTGTTTTTTTTCATAAGCAGATGTTTAGAACAAAACCATAAGAATAAAGTGCCATCAAGGTGGCAAACTCCTCTTACTTATGAGCTAGGGGATGCCCCAATTCTTCCCCCACTAATGCCTTCAAAAAGCTGGTAAAGAGAAGTCCAAATCTGATCATAAACCATGCACACTTATTTTTAGCAGTATTATGACTACTCACTGTCAAAGAAAGCAAAGAACTAAACAATTAGTTAAGAATATAAATCCATATAATGAACATATAGGGTCCAAGATACACATAAATGATCTCCAGTAATCTAAGTAGTCTAGGACGCCGTTTTAATTCCACTGAATAACCTGATTCCCGCTCCCTGTAACCCTTTTATCTCACTCCCAGCCTTATGAATCCTTATAAAAATCCCTGGGTCTGCACATGCATGTAAAAAACCTTTTTCCAGTCTAATTCCTACTCTTGTGGAACTGCTCCAAGTGCTCCTGCAAGTCCCTCTGTGATGACACGGCAAAAATTCCTTCTGCTGCACCCTCTGGGGCTGCTCCCTGCGCTCACACACACAGTCCCCACTGGGCAAGGTGTGCACTCCTGAAAGGGGCCCTAAAGTTTCCAGCTTTCATGGCAACCACAAAGCTTTCTGCTGGAGCAAAGCATTGGAAATAAGAAGCCTTCCCACTGCTTTTGAGGGCACAGGAAGCACAGCACTGGCACAGGATCACCGAGGTGTTCTGTGCAAACACGCTCGTTTTCTCTTCCCGTGCTTTGCACCGGCTCCTCACAGCAGCAGGTTTATCAGCCTGTGCCACATAAACCTGATTGCTGTTATTTCTCTGGGTTCAGAGTCCTTAAACTATACTTTAAACCTCCTGTCAATGATTTCACTGTATTGCTATTCCATAAGCCATTAATCACTGGGAATGACAGTCTGCTCGATGGAATGAAATGCCTGCAGACAGTTCTCTCTGTGCAGCTGGCACCTCAGCTTTTCCAGGCAGGAGGTGGTGCCTCTGCAGCCCAGCTCCCACAGGACAAGGTGGTCCCCAGCTCCTACTGCTCAGCCCCAGTTCCAACCAGCAGTTGGCGTTTCCCTGCCCCCCTTAACCACTGACGTGTTGTGGGAACACAGCGCAGAAATACACACATAATAGGATACTTTTCTGTAAGCAAGCTGTACCAGAGGTGGAAACCAAACCATTTACCAGCAGTTCAATTCCAGCACAATTCATAGTCCAGTAAAACTTTTTTACTGGACACAGCAATTTAAAAACATTGCTTGGATACAGAGAGTGAAGGTACTGTTGCTAAGCCCTTTATTTCCTTGGGCTGGGAAAAATCCACATCATCCTCCTCATCAAAAACTGGAGATGAGGAGGAGGGAGGGAGGGAGGGAAAACTAATAAATACATTGAGACAGGCCATTTGGAATTTGGGCCTTCAGTCCTCATCATTTACTGCACTTTCTTTGCCAGTCTGAGTACTGGATACAATCTGTAGCTCAGGCAGAACACTTGAAAATACACCTATACTGTACCTACTTCATTTTCCCCTGTCCTTTGCAAAAGTGCTCCATGTCTGAGGAAGCATATCTTAAAAGACAGGCACAATTCAATTCAAACACAGTGCAATTGTAACAGCTCTTTAGTATTCATAATTAATTTTTTGGGGAAAAAAAACTTCTATTAGAGATGTACACAGAAGAGTAAAACCTATAATATGAATGAGGACACAGCACATTAAAAATGTAAATTAAGAATTAAATAGCAAAACAATGGAGCGCTGCCAATATTTTTATAACCATACAAATTGCTCATCAGTATCCAGTGTCATGTTGGCAGATTTGTTCAACAGGCTGTATAAAGCCCGAGACAAGATGATAGACTATCCTTTCTAAAGGATGTGCTCTCAGTGCTGTCCTGCCTGTTGTGCATTCTTGTGCTTTAAAATAGAGAGGTGAATGCACTTGGAACATGAGTGATGTGTTAGGAGAAGGGGGCTTTTTTCCCTAAGTCGTGAAAAATTGGGTTCTCCTATTTCATGCACATTCATTTGTAAGCTTTTTTCATCAAAAAAGAAACACTCTCTGTTATGAGGCCTCCCAAAAAGCACTACTGCTATAAAGTCCTTTTTATTTCAAATCATGTGGACTGTAGTGAATGCAGTATTTTTATGCCAATGCTGTCGTACAGGGCACTTAAATTTCTACACCAGAATTCCAGAGTTCACCAGTAAGATCTGTATATGGTGTATTCCTACTTCCAGATCTCAAGAAATGGTTGGATGCACAGCATTTTGACGCTGAGAGAAACACTTTGCACTGAGAGAAACACTTTGCACTGAGACTGCGAGGGGGAAGATCACCTAAGGAGGAAGGCCAGCCCTCCTCCCCATCACTCTGACACAGGTGGGGTGAGGCTGGCAAACTTCCATTTGGCTCTTCCAAGGAAACCAAGGAGAGAAAAAGCAGCATTTGTGCCTGAAGAGTTCTACTTTTAAAGCAGGAATTTGCTTAGCACTCTGAAATATTTTGTCCCCATATCACTGGTGTAACAAAACCCCCATTCTCTTGGAGAGCAGAAAGTTTGGGATTTCAGATGTGCACACACATGCCCATTTCCACTTATCTGGGAATGAACAGCAGAGAACTGTTTTATGATCCAGACACTTTCTCATCAGCACTTTTTCACAAGGGCCAGGTGAATGTCAGCACTCAGTCCTAAGGGCCCGGTGTATCCTTGCCACGAAGGATGATATCCTGATTACACTGTAAAAAGGTGCTTTGTTTTAATAAATTAAATAAATTAAAATGCCAACCACAGCACCTATCTGGGCATTAAATATAGATTCAGTGTTTTAGTACTGTCACCAATTTACTGAGCAAGCCTTGGGTTCCCAACCACAGCAATGACCACGTGAGGAAAATAAACAGGATGGATCTCACTGCTCCTGGAGTCCTTCCATCCATCCCCCTTCAAAGTGTAGTGCTGCTACTCAGTGTACAGAGGCGTCACCCTGCCCTGAGGGATGTCACTTTGTGACAGCAGATTGTCCCTCCCTGGGTCCCCTCCTGGCCCCCACCTCTCACCACACCCAGTCAGAAGGGGTTTGCATCCCAGCAGCCCTTCATGACAGATCAGTAAAGAGGGAGAAAATGGACAGTCTTAACGTGTGACTGCTAAACCATTCGCTGAGATATACGCTAATGACATTTCAAACCCCAATGCAAACACTACAAAACTCACAATACTCACTGTATCAGAGCGCACTGGAAAAGGGATGTATGGCTTTTCTCTAGGAACTCGAATTTCTATATTATCAAAACAGTTTGGGGGGTGGGAGGAGGAACCTGATAGATTTAAGCTTTATACTTTTCTCCTAGTACATTGCCAGGAAGATAAAATATTTAGTGGCTTCATATTCCCTAACCATATTTTTGACAATATGCTTCATGCTCTATTTGCCACAAAAGTTGTGACACTGCAGTCGGTCCTCAAAGAATAAAGTATGCATTTGTCATGGCAAAAGATCCAAAGATCTCATTTTTTATTACCCTGCCATTGGTTAAGTCAAGCTCTGATAATTAGGATATTGGATATTTATGAGGAGCTATTCTGCCTTTATTACTGCTTTAGGTGCCTGTTGACAGATGCAGCAAGACAATTTACATTGATGTGTGAATTTGCCAGTATTTCAGTAATAATATCCAAGTCTAAGTCTATTAGAAAAAAGGTCCATATCTCACTCGTGGAATATATATTTCCAATTAATTCTGGTTTTGTAGCATTTCCTCTGGCATGCTGTCATTGAAGGTTTCTATCAATTGTTTGTGCTCTGATCGAATAGTAGCTCAAAATAAAGTCCAGAGGGTAACTGGATAAAAGCAGGTTATTAGATTAGAAAGGCAGAATGAACCACTACAATCTCCTGGTCTGACTCAATAAACACGGGCTGGAGGAATCTCCCTCTGAATTGATCCCTGCTGCCATTGCAGCATGGAGGAAGGAAGGATGGGAGGGAAACTCCCTCCTGCACCAAACCAGGGCTTGGTATAGATTTGGTGACAGAGTGTAAGTCACCAGGGCTGGGTAGGTGAGGGGGGGAGGCACAGCTCAGTGCCAGTCTCTTTTCCCAATGCACTGCCTCAGTGAGTTTTTTCTCTTCTGAAATTTTGCATAAACTGTGACTGAAGTCTGCTTTCATTTCATTTCTGTTTACTGCTTTCATTTCATTTCTGTTTACTGTACCTCTCACACCATGCTCTCTCAGGCTGCCCCTCATCTCCTCGCAACTACAACAATAATTTTTTTCCTTTATCCCAAAGATTCAGTCTTACAATTGATGCTATGTGATAAAAGCTCACTGATCCATTCCCAGTTAATCTATGTCTATTCTACAAGCAAATGGTTCAATACTTCCTCTAATGATCTGTACATTTCAGATTTTCTTATGCCTGAGAAAGCTCCAGCAGAAGTTTATGGTAGCAGAACCATAAAATCAAGCACAGAGCAATACATAATTGCAGGAGACGATATGCTTGAGACCACTGATTTAAGCAGAAGCAGGTAAAACCTTAGTGTCTTCAATTACAGGCACTTGAAATGCCCTGTCTGTCTCAAGCATTTCCAGAGAGGGATGAGACAGAAGGGAAGCTTTATCATTACAGCCTTGGCATTTACTCACATCAACATCACACACCTCTCCTGCTTATTGCCAGCAGCACTTCAGTGGCTTCTGGAAGTGTTGCACCCCCAGAGACAAAAGGGAAATTTGACCCCTACAGCTGAAATGACTCAAGGATCTCATATCACTCAAAAGGAGGCTGGGGGAAAAAAAAGGAGTAAAAAGCAGCTTACTCTTGTGCTGAGCCCCCCAGTGAACTTCTGGAGGGTTTCATAGTGCTAAGAAGGAAAGGGTGTCACAAAAGGAAGGTGAAGAGCAGCAGTACTGACTTCTAAATTGGGAAGTTCAGGGTAATTTATTCTAGCAACAGCCTCTCTCCTCTCCTCTCCCCTTCACCATCTCACCATTAATCCACCAAGTCTTCCTTACTCAAGGTGGCAGATGGAAAAGAAAGTTTTAAATCACATGTCCTTCCCCCAGCAAGGCAAATGAAGGCTGACCACTCTAAATAACTATGTTTTATTAATAGGATATTTACAGCACTTAATGATGCTTTGGCATTTTTCTGTAATGGTCAACACTTTTTTTTTTTTTTTTTTTCCCCTGGAAGACTTTTAAATTAAGCTACATTTTTTGTTTTGCTCTGAAACACTCCACCTGAAACACTCCTCTGGGTGAGAGATATTTACAACATAGATGGTTAGAAAACAGCTTAGAAGGAATAGGCAGGTGAAGTATAACACTGCTTCTAACCTGAGCTTTAATAGGTTTTCAGAGGGCTTTAATACATTTTTCCAAGTGTGATGGTGAGTACGCTCCTTTGGCCTCGCTGACACCGTGCTCTATCAGGCGAGGCAGGTGTGAAGGGGAGCAGAGACACAGAGAAAGCAAAGAGCATCCTTTAACCCCACCATACAAGTGATGTTTGAATAAGCTTTCCTTGGCTCTCAAGCTCTATCAAGTGCACAAAAATCCTCAAGGCAAGAGAAAGAACAGAGAATGTAGGAAAGGAAGACTCACCAGGAAAAAGCTCCAGTTTAAGTTGAGTTATTCATAATAGCCAGCCCAACCATGGTCACACAAAGGACAGTGCAAGGCCTCTCTTATTGCTGCCTCTCTGTAATATATTTATTTTGCATTAATTTTCCTGATCACATAAATTATCATGGCAAGAGAACAGATTTTGCCCTTATGCTGTCTCTTCTTCCATTGACAGGAATAAGATGGGCAAGTCAGAAGCTGTGGCCGGCGTTAGAAAATGTAGTCACACCCAGGTAAGCTTTTAACCAAGAAAACATCACAAAATTAGTGACAAAAGCGCATTTCATGTGGGAGCTGTTAGAACTCAATAATAGTGCAGCAAATGCATTTCAGAGATCAATAAGGAAGAAATAAAGGCAACACAAAGCAAAGCATCACCACTAGGACTCTGCCTGCTTCTTCAAGGCTGAAGCACCCATTACTGCAGGGCCTCAGGAAGATGCCCAATAACTTCCCAGTGAGTTATTGCTTTCTGAGCTTCATGATATTACACATCAGGTGCCCAGATTGAAGGAAGACTGGAATGAGGTTAAAGCAATTAAGCTTCAAAGGCATAGGAAAGTCTATTCACAAATCTGGAGGAAGAGTGGGAGAAATTAAAAGGAGTAGAGTAGAAATTGTTTGCTATGAGTTTCTTGCCAGCAGAAATACCCGTGGAAGATGAGGTTGTACAGGCTCCTTCTAGTTAGGTGGCAGACAGGATTTTTCTCCTAGTAGGAGAAATATAAGACATGTCTTTAAATAAAGTAATTGATTAGTTTTTCTTTTACATCTGATTAGACCAAAAAGCCACACCTGAAAGAGGTTTGATAGGGCTTGCATCTCATGAGCAGCACATCGATTGGCCGCATGTTAAATTTAACAAAATAAAGACAAGTTCAAAGCTCTGCAGACATGAACAGCAAGGAGCAGGGCTGCCAGAGCACTGCCTGTGGGTGAGCAGTCCCTGGGGACCACATCCCTGTGTACACAGCTTTGCTGGGAGCCACAGGAGCACGTGCAGCCCACAGCGCTGGTTTTGTTGCGTCTACGCAGGCAAAGACATACATGGCACTAATAGCTAGAGATTAGTGTAGAAATAAGCCTCTTGCTGCTGAGGACTCCAGGACGGTGTAGATGAATGTAGACGAGAGATCTCTGAAGTTGGGTTTTAGAAGAAGGGGTTTATTGTATAAGATGGGAGGCCTTGCTCAGAGCCGCCAGGCGCAGCTGAAGCATGGCCTTGGAAGGTGGGGGTAGTGAGAGATAAGGAAATTCCAAGAGCAAGATGCAAGAGGTAAACAAAGAGATAAGAGGAGAGAAGAAACAGAAGAGACAGAAGAAACAGAAGAAGAAGAAGAAACAGAAGAAGAAGAAGGGAGGCCCACTCTCGCAGCCCCCTGATAAGGGGTCTCGAGGTGGGCTGTAACAGGGTTGTGCCAATGGGGTTACAGATATTTGATACTTCAGGGGGGTGTTACAAGTGTGGGATAAATCATACATTGGGGGTTGTTTTCCTAGGCATCCAGCAGCTAGGACATCTCAAACATCAAAACTTACTTTCAATTCTATCTCAGTTACAGGTTTCACAGTCTCAGAATCTAAGCAATCATATTTATAGGGCTTTCTGGCTTCATCCTTCCCAACAGATTAGCATAATTTCTCAGTGTTCAAGAGTGCTGTCTTATGGCTCCCAACTTCCAGAGGGAAACTCAGCCTGCAGCCGTGAGATATCCCCGGAGCTGTGGACTGGGATCAATTCCCAGTATTCAGGCACGAAGCACTGATGTCCTGTTCAGTGATTACACCACCTTTTGTTGTAAAACCCTAACTTGCGTTTATCCTGCACATTCTGTCGGTCACTTTGTGCCGAGGCTGAGTCCCCCCAGCGGGGGCACCAAGGGCACTGTAGAAGGGATGCTTGGAGAAGGGGTGAGCCAGCAGGTTCCTCCTGCAGCCCGCAGCCTCTGCAGAGAGCTGCGCTTGAACCAGGGATGCACCGAGGGCTTCCACGCACAGCGCCAGCGCTGCCTCCAAGGCAAGCTGAAACACCCGCCCGCTCCTCCAGCAGGAAATTCGAAATCCACCCTGCGAGGCATGGAGCAAGGAGACTCGATCCGTGCAGCTCGGGCCGGGGAGGTGCCGGCACAGAGCAGCCACAAGCTCCTGCAGCAAGAACTCGGGCTGATGCTGCTGCCGGAGCAGCGAGAGAGGAGGGAGGGAGGAGCGGCAGCTCCGGGTCCGGCTCGGGCTTTGGCCGGGAGAATGTCAGCGTTTGCATTTAACCCCTTTCTGACCTCCGTGTAAAATGAAGGTGGCCGGAAGCAAAGCAGAAATAGCGGTGAAACAGTTCATTGCTCAGTTCACAGTAAGCAAGGACATCAGAGACTTTCGCTACCGAAGCCAGCAGCTACAGTGAGATCGGTCTATTTGATGTTTGAATTAGAGGTTAAGGGCGGAGGGAAAGGAGACTCTCGTTGTTTGTGATAAAACTCATCCTTCTCTCTGGATACTGCTAAGCCATCCCTGGCAGGGATGGACTTTCATCCCTGGCTCAGACTTCTGAAGAACAAATCTTTTTGCATTTTGAATGCACCAGATGGTATGCCTTTACAAAACTGGCCTCCAGGGAAGATACCTCTAAAATCCCTTCCTGCAAGGACTTCACTCTCTCCCGCCTCCCCCCAGAATTACTCAGTCCGGGCTCTTTGTAATGCGGGACAGAAGCATCTGCCTTTCCTTTGGCAATTGCATTGTGTTATGCTATTAAGAAATATGCCCGATCTGCCTTCTTTTCAGCTCAGTATATTGTACTTCTCCTAGATTGATGTATACCTCAGACCAAATAGTTCTGCATGGCCTAGACTGGGGTAATTGGATTACATTTATATGAAACCCAGACATTCTCAGGGGTGATTTTCTTTTTCAGTCTGCCATTAGAGTCCCAAGGAAACCAAATACAAAAGCCTAAACTAATCTCACATTAAACAGGATTTTTTTGTTTTGATCGAGCTGCGCGGGGCAGTTGACTTTTAATAGGAATTCCACATCTCAGAGGCTAAAAAAATCCCCAAACTTCCCCAAGGGAAGGACTTCAAAACATGAGAAATGAGGAAATCTGCATTAATACCCACACAAGCGCTTGGGTTCACCCTGCTGTGCCCATGGGTGCTGGCAGCTGGTAATTCACATGGTGACAAAATCCAGGGTAATTGACTCTACTGTAGCAAATAAAACACACTTAGAGAGCATAAAATCATTATCACGATGCTGTGGAAGTGTCAGAGGCACAAGGAGAAGGCACAGCTTGAAGAAGGTCACTCAGTGAGGCCAGAGAGGAGCTGGAGATCAGAGCCTGAGTCTCAGACCCTGAAGCCAAGGGCAAATGCATTTATGGCTGGCAAGATGTGCTGGGAAGATAAGTTACTGGCAAACTTACTGTTCTAACTTTGTTGTGGCAGTGGAAGAGGGAAAAGCCCCAGTCTTGAAAATAAATAAATGAAGGTACTCGTGACACATTCTGAGTGAAATATTTTGAGTGGCTGCTGTGGCCAAGGATTCATTTGGATGTGGCTCAAGGACACACAGGGCACAATCAAACCTGCCTGGGGAGAAAGTGCAGCAGTCACTCCTCATTCCCAACACAGGGGTATCCTCACAGCACCTGGATCTGCACCCTGTGGCTGGCCCACGACCAAGGTGATTTCTTTGAACTCTGTGATTTCCAAACTGTAAATAACCATTTTATCCTGTGACTGGATTTTGTTAGTATTTCCCAAGGGAGAAGATATTCTTGCTTGAAAATACAATTCAGAAAACACTTTCAAGGCTACCCTGAAGCAGAGGGGAGAGCATCCTTTCACAGACATGAGGGGTATTAACTATTCTCCATTATCTTACTAATTGTCTCATAACATCCCAGCAGCATTTATTTTTCTTAGTGCAATGTAACTGAATTACATCTGAATGGGGAGTAATTAAACTAGTTAGCTCTTTTTATTTTGTCTCCCTTGCAGACACAGACCTAATTTGGGCTCATCTTGAATGCTGTTGCTATAGTATGAGCTGTACTTGAAGCTGAACAACAGAGGACATGGAGTAGTAGTTTAACCTGCAGGGCAATTTGGGAAAAGGAACATGGAAAAATCCCAGATAAACGGAATCAGAAAGGCTCCTCTGATTAGATTAGAGTCTTTTTCTTCAGAGCTTAAGACCTTCAGCAGGGAAACCATGGATTGTGTCTCAGAAATTAGCTAATTTGTAGTTTTTCGCCTGTGCTTATACCTTAGACCAGAAGCAGTGATGGAGACTGCAAAGAGAGTGATCAGGAGGGGAGAATGAACCCAGAAAAGGACACAGACCTCACAGAAATGCCACACGCAGCAGGCTGAGAGCTGTGGACAGCTGCATCTCTCCAGTGCCAAACCACAGTGCACAGGTACCTCCTGGCGTCTGTGAAGGCAGCATCAGTGACCACAGCTCAGCCTGGGGTTCAGACGGACGAAGGTGTGTCGGTTTAAACCAAGCCTTACAGGTCACTGCTGTGAAAGGTCACTCTGCTCAGCTGCTGACCCTGGGAGAGCCCCAGGTGGTGGGAACAGCTCTTTTCCTTCATCTCCCCTCTCACCCAGAGGCACTTTCTGGGTGGCTCTCCCAGCACCCACGGGACAAATGAACACCCAGTGACTGTGTGTGCTGCCTGAGCTGTCCCACTGGCACGCACTGAGTTTTCCTGGTGTGGCCTGGGACACCCCCTGCACTCTCACAGACTTTTCCTGATGAGGGGGTGACACCTCTCAGCTTGGATTCCTTTTCCCTCTTGGCATCACCACGTTTGTCGTTCAGTCAATGGCTGATGTCATTTTTATGTTTGGAAAGGAAATTAGTCAGAGCTCAAGGATAAAAGAGCAGCTATCTCTGTTACCCCACAGCTACCAGAGGAATGACATGATTGTGTATTTGTGGGAGTTAAGATGTGTCACCACGGATGTGTCATCACCCTGAGAGCCCCAAAACAAGGCTGTGCCCTCAGTTCTCCCTTCTCTCTGCCCTAGATGGGTTTGCTGTTTATGGGGTGGGAGGAACACCTCAATGGTTGATTCTGCAGATGAGAAAATAAATACCTTTTAACTTTATCTTCTTGACCTACTTGAGGCTTCCTTTTCCCAAGTGATGAACTATTTTGTGACCAATCTTTGTGACCAAAATAATTAAACAACAAAATTGCTGGTATAAATACCTCTTGTTTGATGAGTGAAAAAACCCCTGAACCTCTGTTTTTAAACTAATGGGTGATCTCCCTTTCCAGCCCCCTCCTCCCCTTCCTTCCTGCTCCCTCCCTATAACTGCCTGGTCACCTCACACTCAGCCCCACTTCAGATAATAACAGGGAATGGAGAAACACAGGAGGGAGAACAGGATGAGAACTAAAACTCTGAAGAAATTACGTCTTTCATCAGGAGATTTTCTACCAAAGAACACACAGAGATTTTTTTTCTTTTTTGGGTTTTGAGCTCAAGCCTAGAGCTTAAATGGGACTCAAGGAGAGTTGGTTTTAAATCAACCTGTTACAATCCATTCCAGAATAAGCTACTCACACAGGTTGTACAAGCCACATATAAATGGGAAGAAGGAAAATCTAGCACTGGAAGTCATAGGAAGAAGCTTGTTGGACCGTGCATACCTTATTTAAAACACAGGATGTAGAAAGTAACTAGCTCAGCAAATGACTTTTGGTTTAAATGTGGTTCTAAATTTGCTCCAAACTGAAAAACTCCAGTTAATTTAAAACATTCTTCTTAAAACTGAGCAACCAAACAAACTCAGTCTTACATGGTGAAGATATATAGCTTGGTATCATTAAGAATATTTTCTGTAAGAAATAGAGCAATATGACAGTGAACATATCATTGACAAATTTACCTATAGATCTGTATTATGACAAGCATAAAAATCTATCTGCAATACAATACAGCTCTTCATAATAGGTTTTGATAGCTGAATATATGGGAGCTGTCATGAGTACAAATGGAGGGAAACCTGCTTTCCAGCTATTCTGCAACACAAATCTTTTTGTGTGTCACTGAAATAATTTCTGCTGCTTTTTAAAAGAAAAGAAAAGAAAAAAGATACTAGGAATGTATACTTCTTTTGCCAGCTACACCATTCAAAGTTCTCATCCAATTTTTCTATAGCAAAAGCACAGGGAACTAGAGGGCAGAGTCCCTGAGTGTAAGAGCTACAAATTTAGCAAAGTTATTGCTAGTGAACATGTTTATTTTACTGGATGTAAAGAATGAAACTTGTTAAATAGAATCATATTGATGGCACCATTGGGACAGAACAACTTAAAGTGGGGCCTGGAGGAATTTAATTAAATCTTATTTACTTTTGATTTTGGGGGAAGAAGGAGGAAAATGTTTTGCTACTACTGAGCAGTGAGAAAATTGCTGTTTGCTCCATAACTGTGAAGGGCTAAAAGTTGCTATCATTTTAGAACCCTTATTGCAAGCAAGTTAAATAATAAATAAACCTGGCCGTATTGTAAGCAAAATATATGCATACATTTTGGTGTGTGGTGCTGAGGCACAGAAAAAGTGTTTTAAAAAAGAAAAATCTTCACTGGTTCTCCAAAAGAAACAGAGGCAGCTGGACAGCAGGATAAAAATCTGAAGTTGTAAAAGCTTTAGTTGAACTCAGAACCCTGACTTATGAAAGGAATAAAATCTTTACTGTGCTGTGGATGGGCAATTTCCTATAAAGAAAATCTTCTCCTGTCCAGTGCTTTCTGTTATTAATACTTACTGTGTTTCAGATTATCTTCATCTGTAACCCTTTAGAAAAAATACAGCTTTATGAAGCTGGCACCTCTTTTTCTAACCAGAGAATTAAAAAATCCTCTTAAGCTGGGCGCCAAAACCAGAGTGCTGACAATATTAGCCCTTCCTCAATCACACTGTGCACACACCTCTGGTCAACAGAACTGGGGCTGTTTTCAGGCAACTGTCCTAAAAAGGAGGAGAAAGAGCACAAGAGCCATAAAAATCCCCTGTTATGGATGGGATGTAAGAGAGAGCCACAGGTTTTATGCACATAATACATTCCTGGCTCAGAGCGTTTTATAAGCTACAAAGAGGATGTTTTCTTTGAAGCATAAAGTGGTGGACACTTGGCAGTCACTTTTGGTCTTATGAGCATCCAAGGGGAAAACAACCTCTGTCAAATTTGAGTTGGTTGTTAATTAATTGGCTGGTGAGAAGCTCAAAATGACCCAAAAATGTGCACTTCCCACCACATCCTGGGCTGCATCAAAAGAAATGTGACCAGCAGGGTGAGGGAAGCGATCCTGCCCCTCTACTCCACTCCCATGGGACCCCACCTGGAGCTCTGGGGCCCCAGCATCAGAAGGATGTGGAGTTCTTGGAGTGATTCCAGAGAAACACAGAAAATCAAAGGATTTTGGTTTTCTTTGTAACCCTGGGTGTCCCCGCCTGTAGCAGGCAGTTGAAAAGAGGTTGTCTTTAAGGTCCATTACAACCCAAACCATTCCATGATTCTATGAAATCACAGCCTATATAATCACATTTTTCCACAAATAAACTATGAAATTAAAGGCAGGGAAGACTTCAAAGAAATTTCCTGTATTATCTGCAGTTACATACCCCCACATTGGTGTTCAGCCAGCTGGGGAGGAAGAGATTGCAGGCAGGGCAAAAAGACCAGCCTCCAAAAATTGTTTAATTACTCATTTTTAGGACTCAAATCAAGTTCCATGAGTAAACTGCATGCATTTATCCCATTTTGAGATCTCACATGTTTGTTCGTTTGAGATCTCACATGTGCCAGAACTGGCACATTGGTGGGAGACAGAGAAAGGAGGGGAAAAGAGAGAGCGGTTTCAGCTTAATTTTTTCACATGTGGAGGTCATGGGTTCAGAAAACCTGCACTATTAGCATCAGGTCTTTTCAAAAGTCCAAAATATCTGGTTGTGCATCAAGCATTAAAGTGACACATCCCTCACAGAAGTGGCTGTTCCTGTGGAGCAATGCGTGCCTGGATTAAACTGAGCACTTTCTTCACTCTCTTAATTTCATCACATTCCAAGCAACTCCTTTCCACGTGAAACTGCATATTAGAAGCTACCCAGCTTGGGATATTCTGTGATTCTATGGTTCCATAAGGCCTACACTCCACGTGCCACGGGATGTTTACCCTCTTAAATACATGAAGTTTAATGCACCAGTGTGTCTGAACGTGAAGTTGTAGGAACAAACAAAGCTGCAGGCTGTCCCTGTGTTACTCCAAGACACAATCAGACAAAGCAGACTCGCCCAGGAGAGCTGCAGTCAGTCCATTTGGAAATACAACTGCCCATCAATGACAAACCACGCACTCTCTAAAGCAAATAGTTGGACTATTGCTCAGGCTCAAGATGGTAAAAAAAAGCCTCACAACAGCTCCACGCTCAAATGAAAGAGAGGAAGTGCTTAAAGCAGAAAAGTCCCATATCTAAAAGAGATAAAAATGAAGACTCTTCAAATGCAGATCAGGGAGAGATGAGGTTTTGTAACACTGCCAAGGGAAAAATACAAACGGGCTGCACTTCAGAGCCTCAGCGCAAGTTATATTAAGGAGTTTTCTTCAGAGAAGCACAGCCTTTGTCTAGTCTAATCTGCAAATACACAGAAGTTATTCTCCCTCTGAGCAGCTACAAGCTGGTGCAAATAATCCTCTTCATCTTGCAACACCAGCATCAGAGGTAGCTGACAAGGAATGTCTACCAGCAGTGTTTCTTGCTACTCAAATCCATCTGCCTTTGACAGCTTACTGCAGCTCATTTTCATCTAGTACCCCATGATCAACATCTTAAAAAATGCAGCACATGCTGGAGCTCCTGGTAATCATGAGCTCTCCAAAGACAAATCATTGTTTTTACAACTAAGGTTCTTGCATGTGCATTTTCAGGAGATGCAAAAAACCTGAGTTACCTAAAATCTGCTACACAGTTGTCATGGAGCCTCTGGTTCTCAGAAGCAGCTGGGCCACTTTTCAATTGTAAATAAACATTTCTTATCTAGTTTCAAAATATTTGATACAAGCACTTAAATGTAACTGCTCTGTTAATCAACTCTAGAGGAGATCAGCTTTATATGTCAAATTTCCTTCTCACCATTCTTCCTGGCTCTAGGTAGATTTTGTACATTTTGATGTAGAAATTATTTGTTCTTGTCTGCACAGTGCTTAGACAGCCGGCCCCTGGTCTCAGATGGGGCTCCAAAACACTGTTTTGCGATGAATAAACTACCAGTTACATCCCTGAAGTACCCACATTTCTATAACTCAGCATGTCGTTGTTCTCAGAAGCCAGTGGTTCTAAATGAGTAGCATACAGGTGCTTTGATTTTTTTTTTTTTTTTTGACTTGTTACTATGGCATAATAGGTTGCTTGCAGATTTAAATTTTATTCATGAATTGTCTGCACATCCGCAAAATGTGGAAGATTTATTTTAGCTTGTCTTTTTACAACTGGCCTGAGGATGAAATGCAACTTTGCCATAAAGTTCACCAGCTGCAGGATTTTTCTTCTGTCCCACAATACCCCTTATATGAGGTTCAAGTGCTTTAGCAGGGAAGCTTCAGAGCAGATTCTTTTTAATTTTCCCCCAGCTTTTAGGTGGTGCATGTTCCTCCCTGGGTACCAATGCAGGGCTTGCAAATACTAATGAGAGTTGTGTGTGTGTTCCTGTGGGAAGGCAGACCTGCCACTGAAACTCTGCTCTGCTAGGCGCTCACGTCAACAGCTTCATTTGTTTAGGCTAGAGGTGTCTATGACTTAGTCATTAATCCCAAAATAGAATTTTCGTACTGAAGTGATAGTTAATCTAAAACTGTGCTACTACATTTAAAATAATAATATTGTGTTTAAGAATCTCATTGTTCCTTTTCCTCCACACACAATTTTACATGCCTTTAGGGACGATTACCAAGCATGAGGAATTGAAGTGCTCCCAGCCCAAAGAACACTCCAATTATACCTTAAACGATGTAAACCTAGTGAATAACTTTTAACCAGGTTAAAGGTACTTCTGTCCAACAGCCTGCTTATCAAAGTTTAAAGAAGGGACAACAAGGAACAAGACTGAAAAATCTCCACACCCTCACAGGTCCTGGACACCTCCAACTGCAGCCAGAGCCAGTTTACTCTTCTGCGTGTCTTTCCACACCCTGAGGATGGGTGGTTGGAGAGAAAAAATGCAATTTTCTCAAGGATGGACCTAGAGAGAGCAACTTAACCTGCTTGGCATTACTAACAACACAGCCTCTACAGGCAAGGGGAGAATAAATTCTCATTAGCCCAGCATAACAGGTAAGGTTAACGCATGCAAGTCACTTTATGATGATCTGCTGGAAAATAACTGTCAGCCAAAGCACCCTGATCCACCCGGTGTCACAGTAAAGCAAAGTGGCTTCACCCATGTTAAATTTTATATGAAAAACTGTTTTGTTTTGCTCAAGCTATCAATTTCTAATTTAATTATGCTGAATATTGAATTCTACTTGTGTAAACACAAATTGTCAATACGTTATTTCGTGCCTAAGGATTTTAGGTCCTTTCCTGCAGGACGATGCATCACAGTTTATTGAATATCTATGGCATTGACCAATTTTTTTTATTTGCCTGTATACCAGAATTACTTATTGTAAAATACTTATTTTAAAGCTCAGATGATGACAAAGATATGCCCCCAAAGTTATTTCAAGGATACACTTTAAAACCCCCCTAACTTTTAGTGATAAATAAGTTGCATGCTCATAGGATAGAAAGCAGAATAATTACTCAACTGCTTTAAATAAATTGTGGTACTCTAATGCTAATCAGCTTTAGTAACCTCAAAAAAAAAAAAAAAAAAAAGGAAGTGAATGTACATTCATTTATATTCATTAACTAGGCAGGTTTTCTATTTTAGGAAAGCAGAGGGGTTATCATGAGACTTTTGTTTCTATTCCTCCCATAGAACATCAGTCCTTGGATCAAAAGCACAATATTTCACTTTAAACAGATTTTTTCATGCCTCAGAATTTTCTCCTCAAAACCACATTGAGCAAAAATGATCATAACCATTGATACATTAAAATAGTAGGAAAATTAAATAAAGAAGATTTGAACCCTAGGGGCACTTGGCTTTCTCAGTGCTGCTTCAAGAGATAAAGAATTTGAAAATCGTGATGTCAAGATGGCAATTATTCCTGACCTGAAATGACTTGAAAGCAGAGTTCAGTAGAGTTCAGTCAGCAAGATTTTTGTCACCCAAAGTCTGAAATGCTTTTAGCCCTACTGAATTCAGTGTGATGATCTCCAGTGAACGCTGACAGACGTGGTGTTTGCCACACTCTCCAGGCTCTTGGGGCATTTGCTGGACAGGTCTTTTCCCAAAACATGTCTGATCCTGCTTAAAGACCAAAACAAACAAGCCAAAAAAACCCACCCTGCTGCCGAGTGAGAGCAACGCGCCCTGAGACGTGGCAAGTGGATTGGTGAGAATGGCCACCCCTAACCAGTCAATATTCCCATGTAAGTATCTTTATATACACACATCTGTGGGTGTCTATAGACACAGACCACTTCAGCATTCCCTGGTGTCAAAAAGCCGCATTTTGGGGTGTCACATGAGCCCTGAGGGAAGCAGAGGTGGTGTTATCTCTCAGCTGGCTGCTTCCTTTGAGCTGACTCTGGGTACTGGGCCTCGTATGCCAAGGTCAAATACCACAACATGCATAGACATAAGAGAGATTGTGTCCGGTTGTGTCCCCGCTCCGGGTGGGGGCTGACCCCCAGCTAGCTCGGGTCAACACAATCAGAGAGCAAAATATTCCTTCAATACAAGAGGTCATCTTGGCTTCTCCTGAGCCATTCGGTGCAGCTGACCAACTGCTTTCTTCTGCAGGACAGGCTAGTGGGCAGGAGAGGCAAGGAGCATACCATAAATTCAGAGTGAGAAAAAAACCCCTCCCCAATGACTGCTTTGTGTTCTAAGGCAAAGAGAATGAGAAAACGAAGCATCACGAGACATGATAGAAAAAGTACGTATTTTCCTCATCTTTGTGGTTCTTAATTTGAGGGGTGGAGGGGTGTCTTGTTTTGATTCTTTGTTTGGTTTCATTTGGTTTGGTTTTGGGGGTTCTTTTGTTATTTTAAAGGCAGTTCTTCATCAGAATGTAGCAGAGCATTCTGCTTTTGATGAAGTGTAGTGGCCAAGGGGTCAGGCTATCAGTTTCAAGTAATATAAGACAATTCAAGTGAAAAGTGATACATCTGAAAGACAGAAAATAAAATGCAGGGCTTTATTATCAAGAAAGTGAACCAGAAAATAGCATACAAAGATATACAGGCAATTCAGTAGTAAGGAGAGAGGGGAATTCACCTAAGCATTGCCATGGACAGGAATCCCAGCCAAGGCTCAGAGTATATAGTGAGAAGGACTGTTCCCCAAGACTACTTGGACCAACATCAAATACCTTTAATTTTCACTGATGCCTGTTAAACTGAATTAATGCAGTGGAGCTGTCCCATGCCCCAAGAGGCCCCTGGCACAAGTGCCAGCTCCCAGAGCAAAGCATTCCTGTCTGATTTCCATTCCCAACCAGAAACATCAGTGTCTCAGGGAAGGCCTGCAGGAGCCCACTGCACTGCAGGTTCCCTGACATGGTCCAAGCAGCGTGGGCAAGCTGCCTTCCTCCTGACATCTTAACAAATTCAGGAGCAATTCCTCACCTCGATTGTTAAAGACTAGAACCAAAACAACCCTAATCAATTACAGCATTCAAGGCCCAGGAGGAAATTTAAAAACGAGCTCTCAAGGTCAGGGATTCAGTGGAAATAGATCCTTGCTGACAAGAGGCAGAGCTTCCCCGAGTTGATGGCTACATCTGCAGGACATCTGCACCATGTGCATTTTCAGAATGTTGGAGCAGCAAACAGGAACACCTGGAGCTGATTGGCAGCACAAAGAAGAGTTAACCTTACATTCCATGACAGAACTTAACCCAAATCAGGTCTATGATATCGAGTCTGAAGGGAAAAGAAATCAATTCTGGTTCCCGTGGGTAGGATTTCACCACTTGATTAGAGAAAGAAATGAATCTTTAAAGTGTACTTACAGGAAAGGTATTTTCCATTTGCATGAAAGATGGGGATGGCTGCATCCCAAGTTAATGAAATCAAGTCTTCTGTGCCTGTTTGAGGATTTCATCTATTTGAATTATGCAAATATCAAATATAGCTTCATTGTATAAAACTTCTAAATGAGAATGCTATCCATATATACCCAGGGGGGCCGAAATAATATCCCCACTTCCAAACTTAACATTGTTTCATTGAAGGCCAGAAAGAGGTTATGAGTTTGTCCTACATCATTGTGTTCCAGCTGTGACAGTCAATTTAGAGGACATTCCTGCCTGTCAGCAAATAAACATTAAGTCATTTTAAATTTCACCTCCATTTGATAAGGTTAAAGCAATTCTCTCTTGGAGATAGGGGCTCAGAGGCAGGGTTTTGAGCAGTAGTCATCAGGCACAGGGTGGCTGACAGCCACATGGGCTTGGAGGAGGGCACCAGGGCAGCCTGGCAGAGTGGATCTGGGCGGCAAGAGGAGGAGCAGCACAGGGATAAACTACCCGTGATTCAGAGACCAAAACATGCAGGAAATGGTTCCTTCACCTACAGGCAGAGATCTGTATGTGCCCCAAGGGGGACTTGTGTGGCCCCAGGCCACCTTTCTCAAAGTTTCCTTCTGGCGAAGGTATTTGAGAGGTATCTGAAAGTGTTCAGCTGGCTTAGGCATGCTGGACCTTGCAAATTCAGCAGTCTCTCAAAGGAGGATACAGAGTCACATGGGCCACACCAAGGAGCAGCAAACTCATTTTTCATTCCAACCTTTTCCTTCCAAACCAGAGGAGCTCTTGGCTTTATGGCCAGAGACATGTCTCCACTCCCAACACCAAAGACTTGCAGAAATGATCACATTCTCTACCCCAGAAACTGAATGAGCTCTGTCCCGCTCTCCACTTGGAAAACTGTCCCTGAACATGTCCTTTTCATGGTTAGAAATTTTCTCATTTCTGCCTGTACTCATTCATGGCCCCCATAGACCTATTAGTTCTTGTGCCAATGCTCTCATTTAGATCAATGCAGAGAACATGGCAGTATTTTGTAATACCAGAGTGTTTGCACTGTAGGACAATGTTTCCTAAATTGTCAATATGTTCTCAGTAATAGAAAAGAATGCATTTAAATGTTGGCTTGGACCAGGAGACAAATAGAAGGGGGATGTTTGAATTCCATGTCCCTATCAAAAAGCTTTTTAGAATTCAGTAGAAGTGTATATGAGCAGGAGGTAGGAAAAGGGAAGGGAATCAAGCCAATGGAAAGCTTCAGCCTGCAGACATCAACTTTTAACAATGAGTTCCCAAGGCTGCTCCAAGTATGCCAGTGGGGAAATTTTTCTAAAAAGGGGCACAAGAGGAGCACTGAAGGCAAGAAGAGAGATACAATCACAACCCTCCATGGGCACAGACACTGCTCCAGCTGGGGGGTGATGGCCCTTTGTGCCCACAAAACAAGCAGGCAGCAGTTTCAGAAGAACTTTCTCATCTTGCTCTTCTACTGCTGTTTTGGTTTGGTTTGGTTGTTGTTGTTTTGGTGGTTTTGTTTGATTGTTTATTGTTTGTTGTTGGGGTTTTGTTTTGTTTTTGTTTGTTTTGTTTTTATAGCAAATCGATAGTCAGCATGGATTTAAAGCTCTTTAAATTTGGACTTAATCAAGGGTGCCACAACTTTCAGACCCAAGCCTCTAAGCTGAAGAGGAAGGTGTGCAGGCTGCAGGGAACATTCTTCCTCTGCAGCTGCAGGCAATTGCAAACTGCTTGGCACAACCTGATGTAAGCAGGCTGGGCTCCGTGGGCAGTGTCTGAACACGCACTGCAGGAGTGCCAGGCTCCACTCGCCGCACGGTGAGATCAGACCGATTGTGCCCAGAGTCACTCTGCACTCAGCTGCTTCTGAACCCCTTTTTGGGTTTTCAAACCAGGGTACAAACCAGATCTTCCTCTTTCCTTGGAACTCACTGCCCCACTGTACTCACAGACAACCCAAGGCCAGCTGTATTCTTCTGTTTGCCACATTAAACATTACAACTTCTTTTTAGCTTCTGTTAAAGATCTGTCTCCCCATCCTCCAGCCACCTTAGTAGCTTTTTTCCCTCCAACCTCAATATGGATAGTTACACATTGCATTTTTTCACAAATTTTAAACTCAAAAGTTTAAAAAAACTAGTTTATAATTTTAAAGTTTAAAAACAAATATATTCTAAACCATTAAACTTCAGGAACTAAATTACCCCTCTAGAATCATCATCCAAGAGTTCAAACATTTGTATATGTCTGAAAATGCCAATACATGCTTTTACACATTTGGCAGAAGTTGATGTCATCACTACCAGCACTACGGTTTAGGTATTTCGGCTTTCAAGACAAAAAAAAAATCCCTTAAATACCATCTTTTGAACACCTGTGACACAACCCATTTCATCCATTTTAGACAAGCATTCCTTTCAAGCAATCAGAAAGGTCTGTTGAGTAAACCTGTGACAGAAAACCAGAAGGCTTTTAGCAATTTCACTGTCTGAAGAACAAGGGCAAGCGCCAGCATGCTTGCTTCTGACTTCTGTTTGACCTTCACCACCCAACACTGGTTCTTATCTAATAGTTAAAACCTGACATGTTAAAAGTTGTGTTCACAAGAAAGATTGCTTGAGTATCTGTGTACTCTGTTGCTGACGTACTGCAATCTTCAGCTACCTTAAAAGTTTTATTCTGATTTTTGGTTCAGTCTTAGCATATTCAAGAGCTCTCTTCTACAGATATCTTAAAGCATTACTGAGAGATTCAGCTGGTGGGGACCTTCGTTTTCAGTGCTTCTATGGGACAAATGTCAGCTTTACTTTCAAATTCAGGGAGCTCAAAAGCTGTCTTTATTGGAGAGTGAGGCTAGGTGAGGCATAGGAATTAAAAAATCAGCAAGTACTAGAGCTTATCAAATGAGACACATTTTGCATGTACACACAACAGAGGTAAGTAACACATCCAGAAATGAACAGCTTTTTTTCCTTGAAAAGTTTACATTTTAGGGGCAGAAGTGTGTAGGGAAAAATAACCAAAATTTGAGGGAGAGCATTTCAATCCTCTTTTTTCTCCCGTCTTCTCAAAATTTTTGTTCTGCCATTTTTAAAAGCTCATGTTCCTGTTCCTGGCTGAAGGCAGACAGATTACATGCCTGGTTTTGCATATACAGAAAGTTTCATATTAAAAGCAGACTTACTGGGACAGACCTAGGACTCATGTGCCCATTCATTTCTCTCTGTGATGATTCCACACAGAGATCTGCAGGAGAAGGAACAAGGGATTTTCTTGTTCTATTCGCAACAAGGTCTTGGCAGCCAGCAGTATCAGGACTTTCCGGACTGGAGATTAGATCTTGTTCTTGACAGCACTATCCTTCAAGGTTACATTTAACCTCTTCAGGAGCTCGTTTTTTACATCTGGCCTCCACAACAGTGAGTTTCACAATTTAAATTTTGTGCCTTATGGTAAAAGGACTATAATAATTGCAGTTACAGTGATCTGATAGCAGGCACACGTATATACTGAACTCCAGGGATTTGGTTAGGAAGGAGCAATCAAAAAAGTCTTCTAATATTTCTTCAAATCAAAATCACCTTCAGCAGCACCATACTGGACATACCACAAAAACATGTGTAAGACAATGATTACACTCACCAAAAAGCAAGCTGGCAATAATATATGGAGGAGCAAATCAAGGTGGATTTGCAGAAATGCTGCGTGAGCAGGGACATAATATTTACGCTACACTCTGAAAGGGTCTGAGCCCTTTTGCAAGGTTCAGCTAGAGATTGGAGCAGATACCTAATCAAACTTGGGGAAAGAAAACCATTTACACTGAGGACAAGGCTGGATGGCTAAGAAATGTTATCTTCTCTAATGCACCCCTGTTGTTTTTATACTGATGATTAAAGTTTCATTTCCTGGTAATTGTTACACGTGTGCCCCTGTGCAGATGATTGTCCAGCACATTCTGAGCGCTCACAGAACTCTCCTGCATGCTTCTGTAACAGCACACACCTGCTGACAGATCCACAACTCTAACCTCGTATCTGCATTTCAACTGAAATTCCTTCTTCTAAAAACTGACAAGAACAAAAATGCTGGGTGCTTTTAAGAGGGAATTAATGCAACAACGAGAAGCTTACAGACAGCTTAAGAGGAAACATGGAAAAGTTAGCTCATCACAGCAGGAGATCTCTTTCTCAGTTTCACCTTTCCTTGTAAGTCACAGTTCATAAGATTAAAAGGTTCTTGGCAGACTCATTTAATCCATAATATTCTGACCTTGATATTATTCATCCATGAATAGCAGAGATCATAAGGATAACTGCTTTCTCACCTAAGCAGTATAAGCTTATGACACCCTCAAAAAAGGCTGAAAAACTGCTCCAGCACATTGTGCCAAGTAGAATTTGAAATGTTCGCTGTTCATCTTCAGTGGTTTAGGAACTCACCTGCTACAATGAAAGGGGAGAAGTCTTTAAGATATTGGTCTGTTCTCAGTTTCTTACACAAATGTTGCCTTCAGTAAACCAAGAAGTTATGTAGCGGAATCACAGAACCATTGAATGGTTTGGGGTTGGAAGGGACCATAAAGCTCATCTTTCTTCAACCCCCTGCCATGGGCAGGGACACATTCCATCACACCAGGACACTCCAAGCCCTGTCCAACCTGGCCTTGGACACTTGTCCAAGTCCCTTTGGAAGGCATCCTGCCCTTCAGGTGTGTCAACCACACCACTCAGCTTGGTGCCTGTCATCTGCAGATGTGCTGAGGGTGCACTCGACCCCTCTGTGTCATTAATTAAGATAATAAATAACAAAATCGAAAGCTTCGCTAACAAATGCACAGATATTAAAGTTCTTCCCCATTAAAATTCACAGGCCTACAACCATTGTTAAAAGGCCCCAATATCAGATAGGAAAACAAAAGATTTAATTACAGGAAATGTGGAATGATTTGAATATGAAACAACAGAGGATTAGATAATGCATTTAGCTTTCACAGGTGAAGATTCCAATAAATTATCTGTGAACTTCCCACAAATGATTCCTACCTAGTGAAACTGGGGAGTTGCAAGAGCAATCTCTGCATTTGAGTGGCATCTTGCTCAGAAAAGATAGCAAGAAAACAGAGAAAAACTGGGAAATTAATGCTTAAGAGAATAATCTCTTGACCAAAGCATAAGGGCAGTAGACCAAAATTGATGGGACAGGGTTCCCTAATGCAGGGCTGCTCTGTTTCTCTGAGGGCTATCTCCCTCAATCCACTTCATACCTTAGCAACATCTGTGTTTCTCCACTTTGAGAGAAATAAATCTTCCTGCTTTCTTATCCGCTCTGAAGAAAAAGACATTTTTCGAAAGCTTCTACTTGTAAGAAAACATGTCTTGGGGAGGGTTTGCCGTGAAACAGAGGCATTTTTCAGAAGCTGAGGTGACACAGCCTGTCCTCAACTCCAAAAGCAGCAGTCCCCTTCCTGTTTTTTGGCTCAGGTTGCCACGGTGAGGGATATTGCCTGCTATTCCCTAATTCCTTCCTTAGCATTTACCTCAGAGTGCCAGAAGAACCAAGGGCCACTAGGTTTATTAACTACAGCTTGTAAGAGAGAAAGAGAGAGAGATTAATAATATTAATTTTAAGGCCAACACAGGTAACGGTCCTTAATGAGGCTTAAAGACTTTGGGCAGCTGTAAGTGTAGGGCAGAAGTACTTCAGGAATCTTAGCTTATTCTCTGGGCAGCACAGATGCTGAAGCACAAAGAATCAAAACCTATAAGTCCCTACAGACAGGTGACATTCCAGCTTCCTTGTAGGCATCAGGTGAAAGACAGAGGTATGGCCACAACTTTAACATAGCACCAGCAAAGCACTCATTGTCCTCATGGGCTTCTCATGCAAAAAAAATGCTTAGGGGTCCCCAGAAACCCTATCTGCCAAGGTATCTTCTATGGGGAATTATGTGAATTACATTAGTGATGAATCTGGTCCTCTGACTACAGTATTTGCGGGGTGAGGTTGTTTTCAAAGCTGCAGACTTTAAATGCTGAAGCAATTTTTTAGGATCTCTAATGCAAAGTGTAATCACACATTGATTTTTCCATAAAAACTACAAAAGTCTTAAATACCTTGGGGGTGCTGGCCTCAATTAGTCCCTATTCTTCGATTCTATTTCTCTTGGTGCTGTTTTGCCACCCCTCAGTGTAGGAGGAAAGGAAGACTGTCCCCTCATGCTGAAAGCACAGTCTTCTATTACATGAGTCCAGTTAAAAGCAGGAGTGGATAAATTGCTTTCTGTACAATAGGGAGGAAAATTATGCTGGTCTCTCCCTATGTTCCTTTTTAAATTCCTGTGTGGGAAACCTGAACATACATATGTCTGGATTTTGCAAGTTTGCCTTAAGTCTGTTTTATGGTGGGTTGTTTTGTTGGTTTTTTTTAACCTGACAGAAGTTCCCCCGCTCTTCAGAGGAGATTATTTGTACACAATTGCCCTGAGAAACCATCATCCCTCAATGCAGCCTTTCCATTGTCACCTGTTGAAGAGCCCAGCTTCAGTTTTGTGCTACCAGCATTCAGCACCACTGAACGGTTTTGCCATTGACACCGGGTTAATGCTTTTGCAGAGAAGAGGAAGACAAATTTTACCGAACACCGGCAGGAAAATAATTTGCTTTTATCACTTTTCCTAGAAGCAGGACCTAAAAGAAAAAAACTTACTAGTTACAGAGTGTTGATGCCCCATACAGCTGAGTTGATCTGTGTGTTTCATGTTCCCTCAGCCCCTGCCACCCATTTCAGTGCACTGAGCCTCCTACTTGCCTTGTGGAATTCAAAGCCCTGCTCAGGAAAACTTTCGGATGGAATCGCCACAGAAAACACAGTTTAAAATCATATCCAGCATACAGTGTACTCATCTTCAGACACAACAAAGGTCCTGAAGAAAGACAGCTCAATGGAATGATTAAAGAAATGAACCAAGTGGAGTCAACGAAGCTGAGTTCAAAGAACGTGGGCTGGAGCTGTGTTCTAGAATCTCATAAACTAGGTTATTCTTTCCATTTTTGTTCCATCCCTAACCTTCAACTTTTTCGGTACGGAAAAACCCAGCCAAATTCCAGCCTATGAAGAAGCATCTAATTTTCTTGTAAAAGAAATCTTACAGCTGTCAAATTACTCTGTGCCTGAGTCATATCTAGATGACAACCATGTATTTTTCACAACTACTTGAAGTACTCTGAAGTAATTTGCCCCCTGAAATTCGCCACGTGCCTTACAAAATACACTTCTTTAGTGATCTTTGGAGAGGCTATTCCTACACAAAATACCTTTAATCTGAGCAGAGCATTAAACTGTCAGCAGCAGTACATGGGAAGAAAATGGTGCTCCAACTTAAGTTCTAAGAGATCCTTTGAAGTTCTGAGTCAAGGTTTTATCTAGATTCAGCTTATGGCTTGGCACAGCTGTTCAAGGTGTTTACAGAGGCTTGGGTGTTGTTATAGAATAGCCTGGCATGGTTTTAACACATTATACACAAAAAAAGTGGAATGTCCTTGGTCAGGTCCGACTTCCTGCTGCCTAGCTTTTCCAGCCCTTCCCTTCTGCCCATTTCCTTTTTTTTTTTTTTTTTTTTCCCCACTTAGAGACAGGGATTCTCTTTCCATGGCACTCCCCAAAGTCTCAGTAAAGTCTCTGGCTACTGCTGCCCTGTAAAGCAGACCACACCTGAAGCTGTCTGTACCATACCACATCACAGAACACCACCAGGCCACCACCTTCAGGTCAACACTCAGTGTATTTGACACACTTAAGGGTTACACGACATTAAAAAATGTAAAAATCACCACTGCACTGCCTTTTTCAGATGGAGACCCTGCCATAGGTTATAACAAATTCCCTTGCCTGCTTATTGAAAGAGCTGTAGGATATCTGCTGTCCAGGCAAAATTCATCCTGCATCAGATGGTCCCAAAGCAGAAAAGTTGCAGTTCTGTAGAGCTGGGAAAGAGAGGGCAGCGGGAATTTCCTACCTCACATGTCCCAGGGGAGCTGAGGGTGCTGGACTGGGCCTCCTCTAGCTCCTGCAGACTGCTGCAGCTCCAGCAGTGCTTTAATGCACCTCCGCCAGCACTTCCACAGCAGCCAGAGTATTTTGATATTTCCCTTTTCTGGATGGAACATCTTGGGAAGGATGGATGTTTCATCATGGACAGGAGACAGAAAAATGCTGCCCAGAGGTCAAGTGGCAAAGCACCCACCGTGCCCAGCAGCTCCACTCAGGAGATCTGTGGAAACAGAGGATTGTTGCTCCAAAGGGCCAATTGGGAGTGTAAAATACAAAGATAGAGGATGTAGCAGAAATAATGGACTCTCATTTCAGCGTCTCTACTGCGGTAGGCTTGAAGCTGCTTTATGCAAAATGACCAAGGCTTTTAGCAGAAGCTCAAACTGAAGCTGTCAAGGGAGACATCACAGAAGCTTTAGAACCGACAGCTTTTCCATCTGGGCTTTTCCATCTGCTTTGTTGTAGAGTGCAAGTTCAGGTGAGTCAGACCCAGTGTGATGACAAACCCCACAGCTGTTTTTGTACAAAGAGCTTCTGGACAATGACCAGATTGAGAAGTGTGTAGCCATGGCCAGTGAGCAGGCACTGCTGGTGGTGGAGGCTCATCCCACACTGCTCCCCTTTCCCAGTGTTAGCACTTCCTAAAGATTCTTAACTTATTTTCAGCGATGGAAGCGTTCTTTTTGCAACATTTATAATTATTGCACTAGCTGGAGGTCTTTTTTACGGAATCCTTACTTTACATTCCCTTTCTGTGTTTGCTACAACCCGCTTATAAAATTTATAAGATATTGTTTTCCAAACTCAGCTTTTCTTGACAAGTCTCTGCTAGAGTGCAGGGGCCTCAGCTCAGGTGTTGGAGCAGCAAGAGGCCCCCAGTGGCACCTTGTGACCATTTAGGTGCTCACTGCCTTCATGGCCATGGGAGAAAGACAAGATCAAGTAGCCACAAAGACTAAATGGATCCCTGTCAGGGTGGGTCAAGCATATAAAGAGGTTTTGAATACTGTTAAAAGCTTGCATTTCATGAAAGAGCCATCAGCCAGGTGTTTTCAGACATGTCACAGCTACCCAGTTTCTGCAGTGGTGTTGCCCCCTCCAGAGCTCCTCCTGCAAGCATCAATACCATCCATGGCAAGTAATCTTTCACTTTCAACATTTACAATTAATTTCCATGAATGTTCTCGAGTGCCACACAATAACATGACACTAAAAAAGCATTAGTTCATCCTCTGTGTCATCCTCTACTTAGCTTTTTCTCATAGTCAGATTTATGATTTTAATCTCCCTTTTATAGAACTTATCACTTTTAACAACCAGAAGAAAATGCTAAATTGTTTTTATTGCTGTTAGATGTACAAAGACATGATGCTATATACTGTCATTTACATTTCACATTAAAAGTGAAATATGCTGCAAATGTGCAAGTATTGGTTTTAATTTGACCCATCTGTTAAATGAGAAACAAAGAGGACTTCTAAATCACAATATTTAAATTCAGAGATTTGTAAACAATTTATATGTTCATTTCTTCTGGGTTAAAACTGCCCTAAAGCATCACTCTTATGAAATCTCCAAATTGAATTACTTTGCATTGTTCCCAGAAATGCAAGCCGGAGTTTCTTTCTCCTCAGCTTATTAATTTATTCCCCAAGCCAAGTAAATTAGCAAGACTTGTATTAAGAGTCTTGCCACTGAAATAATTTTGGGGAATTCACACAAGTATCTCCTGCCTTCAGAAAGCAGAGAGTACAGCGGAAGTGTCAGATACACTGGGTGGCAAATTCCCTCATCATAAAGGGCAAACCAGTTGTTTTCATTGCACTTTTGCAATGAACTTTTGCAACTTACCTTCTCCTCCCAACCTAGCCAGGATCTGGATCTTAGGCTTGGCTTTAAGGTAGCTGAGGTAACGCACAAAGGGAGGGAGATCCACATATATCCAAGGATCCCCCAAGCAGCACTTCAAGAACAGATCTCTTTTTCTGCTAAAACAGGTGTGTTTAGATCCACTGCTGAGCCTCTGCCCCAGAAATCCATACTGTCACTGCAGGGAGGGACAGAGACCCCTTTTAATAAACCACAGATGGGGCCTCTCAACACCTTGTGAGAGGAGATGATTTCTTCATTTCACGGCAGCTTCATGGCCTGCGACAGACCATGGCAAAAGCAGAACACGATGAGGAAGCAGAGGAAAAAAAAAAATACAAGAGAGGGAAAAAAGTAATAGGAAATCTAATCGACTTAAAGCTGTAGAAGTGGACAGACCCATGGATTTCAAGTCCATCTCTGCCTTATCAGTCAGAGCACCAAAAATTAACACAGAAATACTGGGTCTGCTGTGCATTCCTACTCTAGATGATTTATTTATCATATCCAGTATCATAATAAGGAACCCAACAAAACAGGAACTAACAGTAATGCAGCCAGGGCATGATTAAGGGTGCCTATAAGACTATCAACAAATGTGGAGACTGCACGGATCACTGCCCAGAAAGATTCCAAGCTAGTGAAATGATAGCTTGATTAGTTTTTTGTCTGACAAATGCAGCAAGAGAGATCAGAATCAAACATAATTTCAGGATTACAGGCCTTCAAATAAAACCAGAGGGAAAAAAAATTCAAAGAGGGCAACGGCAGTTTGTGAGACCTAATCATCTCTCCAGCCCAGCTTCCTTAATGCTCAGATGCAACAGAGCCACAACTGCTGAGGCTAGTAACTCTCCAAGGAGCATCCTGAATCAACAGAGAGCATCCTGAATCAACACTCTGAAATGTCTTCAGAGAGACAAGCCTGAGATCTTGCAAGACAGTCTTCCCTCCCATCAGCAGCTTTACTAAATACACTCATATTCATAATTTAGTGGGAAAACATCTAAGTAAGAGCTACTCTATATCCAGGCCTATTGCTACTCCAAAGGTCAAGCTGGAACAGCCTGTCACCCATATTGCTGCACGCAGGATGTAATAAATGCCAAAAGAAATAGCAGCCAGTAAATGGATTTTTCCTTCTTTTTCTCACTCACCTGTTCTAATGACAGAAAACCCCCCAAACATACAGAAACATCAGGCTTCTTGAAATGCATCATCGCAACCAAAAGTATTACCCCTCATTTTGTACCACTCTCAAACTCTTTTAGAGAGCTTGGTGAGATAAAGACAGAGATTTCTGGGCTTTCTCCCCAAGTGGAAACGGGGTAGGGGAGGGAGGGGAGGCAGAGCAGGACATGGCTCTTACCCAGGAATAAAATGATCTGTCTCCTGGAGCTCTTGCCCTTTGAACTTTCACTTTTCCGCAGGTACTGCTCCTGATGCCTCAGTCCATCCTTCACTGCCACAGTCCCTTCCTTGTGGATCATCAGGGCTTTCATCATGCGGTGGCACATGAAGGTGACAGATGCCAGCACGATGATGTACACAACGAAGGCGCTGAAGATGCTGCCTTGAAAGAGAGACCACTTGGAGGAGAGGTTGGTGCAGATGGTCATGTTGTGCTTCAGCTCAGGAATGTAGTGCCTGGGAGTAGGTTTGACACAGGAGCGGATTCTCTGGTAGCCCTGGACGATCTCCAGGGGATATTCTGTGCCCATGGCAAAGAGCAGGGGCAGAGCCACGATGACAGATGTGCCCCAGACAAAGGCAATGAGCAACTTCACCGTGCGGGGGCCAGACACAGCCTTGAACTTGAAGGGGTGGCAGATGGCCACGTACCTCTCAAAGCTGAGCGTGGCCACATGCAGCACGGTGGCATAGCTGCAGGCTTCGAAGAGGAAGCAGTAGAGCTTGCAGGCAATGTTGCCATGGGGGGTAGAAAAGGGGTTCCAGATGGCACTGTAGAATTCCACGGGCATGCCCAGAAGGATGACCAGCAGGTCGGAGCAGGCCAGGCTCACCATGTGGTCGGTGACCTCCTTCTGCAGGTAGCCTTTCCTCTGCAGGATCCTGGTGACTTTGATGGTGATGCTGTTGCCCAAGAGGCCCGCAACGAAGATGCAGATATAGATTAAGGCCAAGATGATCTTGACAGCCAGAACCACCTCAAACTCTGGGACATGGCTGTGGTCGATGAGATGAGAACAGTCTGAAGTGGGTGTCTCTGCTGCCATGAGCAATCCCAGGGTAGAGGAAGTGCTCTCCTGCCCTCTCCAACTTTCAAGTTCACAGCAAACAGATCCTTCCTTACTTTGCTCCTCTCCCCAAGCCACACATGTCCGAGCAGTCAGGTATAATGAATGTGTCTCAATCAGCCACGCCTGTGGGGTTTGTTGGTTTGTGAGCAGCAGCCTCTGAGTCAGTAAGTTGAACAGGAAAAGGTTTCAGCTCTTACCTTTATAGCAAGCACCTCTCTCTCTTTTTGGGTTTTCCTCCTCCTTTCTCCACAGGGTGAAGCCTCTGTTCTCCAGCCCCTCACGGTGTGAGCTGCTCTGCTTTCCACGCTTGCCTGCTTCCCAGCAAGCAAAGCAACTTTTGGTCCCGGCCCCAGCAGGAGGAAGTCAGAGTCTGGGTGGTTATACTACTCTGTTAACCATTAACCAAAATCTTGGCCATCCTTAGTCACCAGCAGCACAGCAGGTTTCAAGAGACAGAAAAAAAAAAAAAAACAAACCAACCAAATCCCCTCATATCTGAAATTCACTTCCTGTCATAGGAAGAGGTGTTTCTCCTAAAGCTGTGGTTTGGTTGTCAGGCTGAATGTGTGAATGGTGTTGAAGAGAAAGTATCTCCTCATGAGTTTAACATTCACTGGGCTGCAGATTTCACTACTGTATGTGCTACTGCCCACATGCTTCACTACTTCACATTTCCTCTCCTGAAGACCTCAGCATCTGCAGTGCTGTTTATGGAGCCTGTGCAGCCACAGACTGATTTACATCAACAGGAGGTTCTGGTTTTCAGCTGCTGCTATTGAACTCATAGTTTCTTAAAATAACTGGTTAGACTCTAAAGAGGCTTCTTGGAAGTTATAAAATAAGATGAGCTTTAGATTTAGACACGTGGACTGTTTCCCTTCAAATTTCCATCTTCTCATAGATAACAGAAATATCTTCATCTTTCTTAGATAACAGAAATAATCGAGTCAGTAATCCCAATGAAAGTCAATGCTTTCAAATAATCTGAGTAGCAGGGATGCAAATGTTCTTCCCCCTCCTGTGTCTCACCCCAGGGGGAAAGAATTTAATGCAGTCTTTAGTTTTAGTTTCAAACCATAGCACTGAAGGCTCCTAAGGTAACCCCTGGAAACATTTAATTAGAGGGTGTGTATATGGATTAGGAAACCTTTAAATTACATTGCAAAACAGCAGTACAGCTTTTGCAGCTGTAATAGAGAGGGTCCCAGTACAGTGATCTGCTCCAGTACCAAATCTAAGAACAGTGGGTTCACAAAGTGATTTTTATTAACTAGACAAGCTCATGTGACACTTGCAGCTCATGATAAAAGAGAAACATTAGGAAGTGGTTATTAAGCAGTCTCCTCACATTCAGTGGTTATCACTGTACCTCAGCAGCCCAAGTACACAATGAACAAAAGATGCCCCAAACAGGATAATCAGCACCTGTTTCTGTGCATTATTTATGCACCTCTGTTTCAGAAAAATCACCTCAAACCTTGTGGAACTTCAAGCTGTGTAGTCGAAGTCATCTTTCCTTACGTTTGATAATTCACATTTGTTCTGCTCAGACAAGCTTTCTATTATTACCCCATTTCTTTCACTTAATTTTACTTTATAAAAGTGTGAACAAAGATTACATATGCATGACTGAATTGTGGAAATGAAGCTAATTAAAATTTGCTGCTTACCATTCAAACGGGAAAAAGGAGAGAGAGCAAAATAGAAGGCCCAATAGGATTAGATCTCCCCCTTTTTTTCCACACCAATTATAAAATGCAGAACACAATTTTACGTTTTCAATATTATCTTTAGAACATACACAAAGTTTATTAAGTTTCTAATAAAGAACTGATGCCACAAAGGGGATAGGAAGGAAAGAGACAATTGTGGATAATCATAGATGGAGACCATTAAAAATAAAAAAATCCTCCATGGGTTACTGGACTAGATAAACCAGGAATGAGCATTCCAGAGTAAAACGCCTATCGTGGGTAATTATAGAAAGATGTATCTTCCTGGAGAGAGACATTTCTCCACAACCAAATGTGCTTAATGCCTCTTTGTGGCATGGAGGGTGAGAGCTCACGGTCTTTACCCTGGTGGATGTGATACCAGTTTATAAATTTAGGATTTTTGTAATGGTCCTGCCTTAGGCATTTCATTAAGTTTTCCTTGATACTTTGCAGCAGTAAATACCACGAGTTAATTTCTGTTGTTGCCTTTCCGATGGCAGTTTTGAAAGTGAATGTGGCCTGTGCAGCTGTACCTGGGAGAACGCTCCAGGGAGTCCCTCCTGACCGGATTTGTTGCAATTGCACACCACGACTTCAGCTGCCAGCACTGAGGAGGAGGAGACGAGCATTAAGGACAGAAACCACATTATTTCTTTCTAAAATCAGCACCCATGGATGTTGCACACTGCCAATCACTGGGCAGCCCTTGGGGAGGAAGCTGAGCCTCCTGGGGATGCAGATCCCATGGGCTCGGGGTGCGGCTGGCTCTGTGTGCCACTCACTCAGCCACTCCGTGCTCACACAAATGTTTGTAGCGACGCAGTTGCTGGTAAGAGATGACAAATTGTGGGAGCCAGAGAATCACTGAGATGGAGCACAGATTGCTATTGCTGTAGTGCAAGAGGTGATTTTTCACCTTCAGAGATAACAAAGCTTCTGTGATCACCAGCACCAGTTTGTTATCCAACAGAGTGTACGAGGCTTCCCAGAGGGCTGTTTGCTTTCTTGCCTGGTCCTTGGATAGCACCACAGTGAAAAGCCTTTTGGGGCAGTATCGTTATTGCATTTGGGATGGCTGAAATAACAACATGACTCCAATCTTCTTGGAGGGCACACACAGCAACGTTTATCAGAAACACACTCTTTTTATACACTGTTCCAATACACTGAACATGATTGGGTATTCAAGCCAACACCCTTTCGTAAACATCTTTACTTGTAAACAAGTTGGAAAGGAAGTAGGTACAAAGATTAGAAATTGTTTGGAACATCTTCTCACAGCTTCTCCAGAGCAAATTCCTGGGAAAGTCTATCTGACTTGCTTTCTCACAGGCTCTCATTGCTGCCTGATGCCTAAAAATTTCTCTTTGACTACTGTGAGCATCCACAATTCACTTTTTTTATTTTAAGGCAGAAGGCAGTGTTTGTAGTCTCCTGCAGGGAGGAGAACAAACACGGCAGGGCAGAAGAAGGCAGAGCTTCACCATCCATCCATGAGTGAAGCTCCTCCTGCGCACCTTGCAAAGCTCACCCACCGCCTTGCACCCCACCATGCCCATGGACCAGGTGTCCCAAACTCCTGATGAGGTTGGGCCCCCAAAACTGTCAGGTAGCAGAAAATGGTAGCTGGAATGAATGTTGGAGAAACAAACCCATTGGACAGATGCTGTTGCAGTTGGGTAGGCGGGTTGCAGATTCCCCTTTTCCAGCCTGCTCCTGCCTGCCCAGTGCCCTTCCCCCGCCTGCTGCATGGGGCTGGCTTTGCAGGATCACCTCTGGTCACTGCTCAATCACCACACAGCACCGTGCCAGGCTGCTCTGACTGGCACATAGGCACTGCCACACTTGCCTTATCTCTGCAGAATTATTTCTCCATAGCTGTGTTGTGAATATGCAAATCCGCCTTAATTGGATACGCTAATCACACTGCTCTAACTGGTTTCTGTTCTCGAACTGCTCAAGCTACTTGACAGGAACAAAGAAAATATCTTGGTTTCTTGCTTCCCTTAGCTTAAAAACTCTAAAACCTAAATGAAAAAGGAGAGCTATCTCAAAAGCAAAGAAAATGAGGCTGTGGAAAGGATTAACTTTTTTTCAGATAAAAACACACTGAATGTTCTTTTTCTTGCCGGTCTTTACCATTTCCCATCTCAGTGAACCTCTTGTCCCCAGAATAGCTGTGATACCTTTGTCTTGCCAGTATTTGTTTAGAGAAAGTGAATCCTGGGCTTGTTCAATTCCCTTTGAAACACAAAGTAAACAAAATGTGATTGCTGTTCTGCAGAGACAGCTACTCTCATCTGCACAGGCAGAGGGGAAGGTGCTGCAGGAATGAAAGGAAGAAGCAACACTGACAAAAGTGAAATGTCCAAATGATTTCAAAGGTTTTAAGAAATCAATTTGCGTAAAACAGCTCATGTTGGCTTTTAAAATTATTTTTCGTTAGAAATGTAAATAATTAAAGAGTGCTCTCAGATAACTTGAGGCTTCTTTCTATTTTCTGGAATCTAAGAAGTCTCTTTACCCTTAGATCCCTTTCTATTCTTCTGATGAGTTATTCTTGAATCATATTTTTCTCCTTTGGGAGATTATTGTGATAGCTAATACTATAAATAAATACAAGTTGTTTGTGAAATTTATTTCTTATTAATTTCCCTAGGCACTTGGGTGGAACAGTTTAACAACCACTGTACCCTTGACTGCTTGGCTCCCTTTCTTCTGGCAGCATGAGAGACTGGGTTATGTGAGCTGGGCAGTGGATCCTCCATGTAACCTGAGCATCCATAAGGAATTCTAATGGAATTAGATTACCTTTACAAAGGTGGCACGTGGAAAGCTGCCATCCTTTATTCAGCATTGTGCAGTGTTACCTGCTAAAATGCCATCCTCTTGCAGCATTGTATTGTGAATGTTTGCTTATTTGAAGGATAGAGACGGGATTTCAAGAGTGCTTCCAGGATATACAGTGAAAAAGAACTCTGCTCCAAATCATTCTGTCTAAATAAATAGATAAAAGCACTTCTCTACTTGCAGTGTATTTTACAAATTGGCAAGCAATATGAGAAGAAAGTGGGGACAGTGAGAATAAATGGTTTATCCAAGATACAGAAAATCTGTGCACACCTGAGCCTCCTCACCAATACACTGCATTCCTGATAACTTCCTCACACGACCTGCAGCACCCAGACCTGAGCAAGAAATGCACTTACACAGGTCTTCACTGGCTGCTCTGGTGCCTTTAACTGATGTTAATTCATGATAATTAAAACATGAGTACAGCACCAAAGCACATAAGACAGTCATATCTGGAACTGTTGAACAATGCACCACCTGCTGTCTGATCTCCCTGGTAAATTAAAGACATTAAAACTGTTCAAAGCCTTCACTCAATTGCAGTGCTGTCTGATGTAAACCCAATGAACCAGGAGGTCTGTGCTTTGCTGTGATTAGGTGGAAGAACATTTTGCCTGGCAAGGAAGCAAAGGGGTTAATGTTCTACTCTTGGAGTAAGGGAGGAGATGCCCTTTTCTGTCCCCCAGGCCAAGAAGAGGCCACCACTCTTGGACTCAGATGGAGAGCAGCTGATTAGACAGGCTGGAAAATGCAGGTAAAGTAAATCTGAAACAAGATGGTCCTTCTGGCATCCTTTGGCAATGAGGCACCAAAGGAAATGAGTTTATTTATATCCCAGGCCTGACAAAGGAGCAGTAACTTAAAACCAGAATGAACACACACACTAAGCTCAGGTCCCAATAACCACAAATTGATTGTATTGGACTGATATCCCAAAATATCTGTCAGACTTCCCTCTGTCTGAAGCACAGTGGCACCAAAGCACATTTGGTTCAACAAACCACCACCGTGAGCCTTGGGGGACAATCCCCAGCACACTGAATCAAATCCCATGTTCCCATGCCACCTTGTCCAAATAGATGTTAATGGCTGCAAAATACAATTCAAAGCTCCTATCTGAGAGCATACTCACCTCCTTATGCCATATTTTAAGTGAAACTCTTCTGTGCAGTGTACTTTTCCAGCTCATCTTTTAACAGAGGTTCACGCTTTTGGATGCTGCTATGTACTGCCCTAGGAAAAAAACAAAACAAAACAAAACAAAACAAAACAAAACAAAAAATACCCCAAAACCAACAACTTGAGATTTCTTTCTCTGAATGTAGCTAATTGCTAAAAGTGGCAAGACAGAGACAACTTCTGTAAAAATGCATCTCACACCCTGAATTCTCCATAGTTTTTGTTAAAAATCTGCAAGGCCAATAATCTATGGTTGTCACAGGCAGGTACAAAAACATGGCAGTCCAGGGCTCACGTTTTTTGGATTTTTTGCTAACAAACCAATGGAGAATCTTCTTAAAAATTTTTGATGGTATAATCCTAGTTTCCTAAAAAAATCTCTTTATAGAAATATTAAGTCTTATTATTAGGAAAAAAAAAAAAAAGAGAAAAATTTATCCTTGTTCGCTCCTTGTGCTTGTATTTTGTCACTGTCAGGACTTGCACTTACGTGCCCAGCTGAGCTATTACAGAATAATTTTGCCTCTTTTCAGAGCTCAGCTGGTGGAGATTAGCCTGAAGTATCTCAATGCCTGTTTTTTGACCCAATTCTAAAAAGTCCTAGCAGCACATCAGCACAGCAAGGGCACTTCTGCCACCCTGGTCTTTCTCATTCATAATACATATATGATGCCAAGATTCAAAGTATCCAACTTCTCACTTTAAGGATCTTGTACTCTGCCATTATATAGTTCATTCCCTTGCGGAAACATCAACAAATTCAATCTTAAATAGCTTGTGAGAAAAAAGGCAGAGTGTTTCACCTATTGCTGTGATCGGTGCTACAACAGGTAGCAAGAATCACCTCTGGATACAGCAGGAAAATTAATATCGTACAGTAATTTATGCAGCTAGAAGATGCCACATCTAGGTTTCTAATTAAAACATGTAAATTCTGATAGAGATGAAATCTGGCCAGAATGCAGGGCTTTGGTTCTTGTTCTCAGCAAAACACTATGTGAATTTGGCTCCAGGATATTCTATCACCATCAGCTCAGTGTTTGCTTGCGGAGGATTGCATTTTTCCTTCACTGCATTTTAGCTGTCATTGAAATGCAGAGGCAAATATTAACAGTGTAATGGGACTGTTTGGCAATTTAGCACTATATTGATAAGTACAAGTCAAGCAAGGAAAATACAAAACAAACAAACGTGTGAGTGAGTTGTTCTAAATTTAGAGCACACACTTTACCTCAGAGTTAAGATTTGTATTGCTTGCAGCGCTTATTTCTGATGGTCCTGCACAGCGTGTGTGTGTGTGTGTGGTTCATTTGCTTTGGGCATGCACTTATGCTCTTTTTATCTCTGTAACTTCCTTTATTCTGGAAATGCTTCTATTAAACAACGACATGGGAAGAGGCTGGTCACTGTCCTACAGATCTATATCCTGAGACTGAACAGGGAAAATAGGAAATGGGATCCCAAACTGTTTATTTCACCTTATGTTTATGTGGTACTGCATTCTCTGCAAGTGGTTGTTTAAGCACAACAGGGCCACCTATCAGTACATACCTATGATCAATAAATTGTTATGACTTTACATACCAGGCAAGTAGAGCTCTTCTGCTTCGGAAAAATACAAAAACACCTTTGTCTGTAGTGAACTGAGTGCTTTTATTTAAATTTTGAAGCACGAATTATATAGTTAACGTGAAAATATTTTAGTTAAGCCTTTTTTTCCCTTTGCTCTCTGAATCTCTAATTCTCTCCCCCTCATCCCCACCCCTCTTGACAATAGTTTCTATCTTTGTTCCACGGCATACTATTCCTACTAAGAAAACATATGCCTGGAACAGCTGGAAATGCCAACCTGCTGCCACAAGGCCTGTTTAGACACCTGACACTGTCACCCCAGGATTGCCTGTTGGCAGTGAAGATCTTCCTCACTGGAACCAAGACCGGATTGATGCTGTCCTAACGAAAATGTGTAAAATATTCCTGCTGCCCTGGGAGTCTCTCTTCTCTCTGTTGACAAAAAGGGCTTCCAGCACAAACACAGCGTGGAGACAGCATGTAAAAATCTCTGTGAGTGCATCAGCTGACATATCCCACACATTTTGTGAATGTTACTTTCATTGCCCAACTGTCGGGTGACTTTTCTTTACTATTGTAGCTCCCAGTCTTAATTTCTCATTGACTTAAGGGCCATGAGGAAGAATCACTGCATGAAGAAACCAGCTAGCAATACAGACTGCTCAAGAGTCATTAGTGTTACAGGACATCCATTCAGATGAATAAAAGACTGGGATCAAAGGAAATAACTCTTCCAGAATGGACTTGCCTGGTTTCTTCCTAAATAAACATTTGATAAGGAATAGAAATTATGTGGAGATGCCGTCCACAGTCCACAGACAGTCTCTCCAGATGCTACCCAGAAAGAAGGAACTGGAATTCGTAAAAATATAAAGTTTTAACTAAGACTTGTGTATTATCTATAGGAAGAAAAGGCTTTATAGGGCAAAAAAAGAAACTGTCAAACATCAACCATAAGCCAGGAAGGTCTCCTAGAAAATGTTTTGCTTGTGTTTGCAAGATTTAGAGTTGGTCTTGGGTTTTGTCTACATAGGTGAAATTTAAAAATGCAATTGCAAACTCTGTGAGAGTTGCATGGAACTCTGCAGGTGGATGACTGACTCGGGGACACTGCAGCTCCACTGCAGCTCTGGAGGCTGTGCAGGACTTACAACAGGCCCCACTCCAATTCTCAGCACCCATCTCCAAAACCAGTTCTGATAGAGGACCTGTACCCAAGAATGTACTTAGAGAGACAGAGCTAAAGGGCACTTTTCCACTCAGGGAACCTGGAGTGGGCAGGACAGTGCAGGTGCATGAACATCCTCCTCTCCTACGTGGGGTATATGTACACAGCTTGGCAAAGGAAAGGAAATAAAAAGGGTCTGAGGATTGCCGAGTGCCAGAAGATGATGGTTCTCTTTAGATCAGGCTCAACTAACTTGCAGTGAGAAACTCCTGCCTGCTGAGGTTTTCCTCTCCTCTTTTGGCCCTGAATTGGCAAAATCTCCTACTACCAGCACTGAGGTCAAGCCCGACTGCAGGGGTTGTAGGAAGCCCCAGACTGGGGACCTCTGCTCTGCAAGTTATGTGGTGCTACTATAAAAATAAAGGTCAGTCTTAAATCTAAGTACTTTACCTCTTGAAGTCCACTGTGTGGTGAATTCAGCGAGAAGGAGTGGAGGAACCACTAAATGTGATCAAAACAGCCATTTTACTTTGTTAAGTGAAAATACAAGCTCTTTTATGGGCTCCCTTTGTTACTGGCAGAGATAATTTGCCTCCCACACTGAAACATTTTGGAATTGGGTGTCACGTCCGTTGTCTGTGCTGCGCAAAGCACCATTGTTTCATTCGCGCTTTGATTGCAGCATCCCTTCTGGAGACTGCTGTTTCCAAGGCATTGCGTCTCTCACGTGGAAGCTGTGAGTGAAGACAGACCCAGCTTCTCAAACCGAGGGGTGTCACGTCCTTCCCAGGGAACTTGGGATGGGTCCCTGAGAGCTGCTCCTGTTTGCTCCGTGTAGAACAGAAGGAAGCACCTCCCACGAGCAGAGAGATTTCCCTCTCTCCGAGGAGGGGGCTGTAAAGCCCTTCCCCCTTTTATCCAGACTTATAATTCCTGACAATTCTAACCCTCCAAAATATTTTCAAGCAGTCTAACCCTTGGGAAGCAAGTTATTATGGATTTCTACAAGTATGCAAGCTCCAGCAATTGCTCTTTTTTTCAGTCATATGCTTTTTGAGACCATTTACATCTCTACTACGTTACAAATTGCTTAATAATTGTTTTTGACAGGTTAAACTGGTAGTGAGTATAAAAGAAACTAATCCCAAGGTAGTAAGCTGAACAGTTCAGTGGTTCTCTAACACATTACACTACTGGAAAGCCTTAAGGAGCAAACAAGACGGGAATTCCACAGACCAGGGTTTTAGATATAACACAGGTTAAAAATGAACATTATTCCCTAACCTTATAGCACCCATAGGAACCCAAAACTCTTGTGAAGAATTTTAAATTTACAACATTAATAGAATAACTGCTTTAGAATGCCATGACTTGTGTTACTAGTCTGTGGAAACACTTTAATTCCTTTTTATCTCCTATGAGATCCTTCCCATAAGGATTTCTCTAAATTATAACTTCTGTCCTTCAGTGTTGTGGATTAATAATGCTTCACTAATGAGGATTAAATAGCTCAAGAACTCTGTGATGTGTGCAAACAGCAACACTGCAAGGCAAGATTTGTATTCAAAACCAAGAACTTTGTTCAATTTTCAAAAACCTGGAATTACGCTGCAGAAAAATTCTTTAGGCAAAATTTAACTGCCTTCAATAAAAGCTATGCTTTTTCACTCATAGGTTCATTACATTGAAGATCAGAAGGGAACAGGCTGGTGGGATCCCATGGCATTCCCCCATTCCCCCCACAGTGAGCACATTAGCTTCTGTTTGGCTGAGATATCTGCACCCTTCTTCACCCAGAGACCTCGAGACACGGAGGCATCATCATTTCTTTTTGTAGTTCCTTCAAGTGTAAGTACAGTTTTGTGCTTGTTTGATTTCTGTCTGCAGACTCTGGTTCTTGTTGTGACTCTAATTCAAGTTGAACAGCCCTTAAGAAAGGACTTACAATCTCTTCCAGTCACCCATGAACTGTACCTGTGTGTGGTCTTCCTGATTATTTCTTCCTTATACCAAGATACCTGGCCCTGGCCACATTTGTTGTTTTCTACCTGGAATCCAGCTTTTTACAGTTCTCAGGTCAGGGTTTCCCATGAAGGGCATTGCTGCCTTTAGCCTCAGCAGGGTGGTACACCTGGGAAATAGCTTCCCAGTCCTATCAGCCATTGATAGGACAACATCAGCTAACACTTCATTCTTCCTCCTCCTTTCTGCCACAGAAACGCCTTGGCAAATTGCATTGAGTTTCAATTAATCTCCTAAAACATCTTTCAAGCTGCTGTTTCCCAGGGAATCCTCCCTTCTGCAGAAGCACCCCTCACAGGTTGTCTATTGGTTGCATTTTGTGCACGGGCTCAGATTTATCGAACAAACTGTAGAAGCAAACTGGGATGCCCTGCCCTCATGCTGACCACTGCCCCAGGCTTTAATCCATGTGCTTGCAGCTGGACCATTGATGAAAATGTTCAGTAGTTTCAGATGCTGTTTGAAATACATCCAGGTTTTGCTGTTTCCCAGAGGGGATGCCCAGCTCCAGCCTGTGATTAGCCCGAGCTGATCAGTCGATCTGCTGCATTTTGTTTAATGTTCCCCCAGCCAACCTCCCTGGAGCAGTTTAAGAGCTCTGTAATAATTGCCAATGATATCTCATTTTTGAGATCTGCTAGCTCATTTTTAACGTGTGTTTCACTGCAGCTGCAGAATGCGAAATTTTTCATCAAAATATAAGAAAAATATTATCAATATCTATACAACAGCCATTATCAACACATTTGCAATCTCATTCAAAATCAGGTTTGCTGCATTAGCTGCATTTTTCTAAAAAACTGTGCTGATTAACATTTATTATATTTCTGGCCTTTGAATCTCTATTACTTAAATCCCTTTTTTTTCCCACTATTTTACAAATGTAAGGATGAGAGTATAGTTTCTCACCCATGCCATTTTTTTTAAATCTTTGGAAAATGCTATTATATTAGCAATTTTACCCCACATTTCCTGATTTTAAAAGAGCACCACAAGGCCATTTAAAAAATTCTCTTTTCAGTTGTGTAGAGTGCAAGACAAGCAGGTCTGCTGTTTTGTTTAAGTCTGTCTTCCTGCTGTGATATCAGCCAAGAAACTTCAATGAATATTTCTGATTCATCAGAGATAATTTTGCTGTCTTCACCTGGAAACAGCCTAACACTTGAGTGGGGTCTGAAGGATTAGGCTTTGATTTGACTGGAATATTCCATTGCATCACATGGTAGTATTTAATTTCCAACCTCTGCTTTTCTCTGTCTGCGTAGTAAGCGAGCGGCCGTATACTACAATCCTTCTGCAATCGACTGCAACAGTTATTCAACTTCTTTGTGTCCAACCCCAACTGAATTCTGAATGAAAAAAAGCTGCTGAGGTGAGCTTTCCAACTCCCCCACATCTCCTTACTATTCCTGACCTAACAGTAGGGAGGCAGTGTGTGGAAAAGATGAATCACTTCCATTTGCAATTTGAGCAAACTGGTGTATTAGCTGTGCTGAAGACTTTTGCTACTTGGGCAGGTGCCAATCTGTTTTACTGGATTTTGGTAGGAATACAAAGACAGAAATGCAGGCTGCAGATGCCAGATTTCTACTTTATGTTACTGAAGTCCTCCTAGCTTAGCAACATCTGTATAAATAAACACACACTGTGGCATAAGTGGGTAACCTGCTACCCAAGCACTGCAGTGATGCTGTGAGAAAGGATTCTTCTCTGAGGTCTGTTCTGGTTTGGGCTGCTCATAAGGACAGTTTGCTTTTGCAGCAATAAAGGATTAGGACTTTCATGTTCTGCTGAAATAAGCCTGCAGTCTTTATGCTGCAGTGCCAGAGCACTTCATCAGGAGCACAGACTTAGCAAATCACACAATAAATGTGTTATCAGTTTTGCCTTATCAGAAAAGTTAACATGAGCACACTGCTAGGAAAATCTGGCTGGTTTTAATGGTACACAGGCTGTTTTCAGTACCAGTTCTGATCCTGAAGTATTCTGTAATGCTCAAAAGGATGGCATGTAAGTATCTCATTTATGATAAAGAAATATCAGTATAAATTCTGAAGCAAAAACTGCAAAGCTGGATTTCTTGTCTCACAGATTTCCAAACAATATACTTTGTACTGCCGTCATGTTTCAGTGCTGAGCTGTACAATTTATCCTACAGGTGTCATTGCACACTCTCAGATTACTGTGAACTTCAGACATTGGTATGAACATTTTATTAAGTTGTTCTAATGCATTGCTGCCATGATGAAGTTCTGGAAATGGAATTGATTTGGCCTGAATGTTTGAGTAAGATATTCCTCAATGGCCTCAGAGGTAAAAAAAAACTGTGAAAAAGAAAACTTTCAAAAGCCAGCCTTTAAGGGGAAACAAAAGTTGTGTGGAGATTTTGGAGTCACAGCTAGGCATGTAAGGACAGAAACTCCTTGCCACACTGGGACAAACAGCAAACCGTGTGACACAAGCTCCTGGCCTCAGGCACCTCCCTGCCAAAAGGGCTGGGCTGGAACTCCTGCCCTGTCCCTAAACATCAGAGAGACAGGAACGAGAGACAATCACCTGGGCAATCACCTGCCCCTTGGACTCGCTGCAAGACACAGACTAAAGCTGCCCTTGAGCAAGATTCACCACGAAGCCAACTGGGGCAGGAGTGTTGGAGCAACCACCTTCTTTCTTTTAAGGCCACGCTGTCACAGCTTCCTTTAACTGCTGTGGAAGTCGATTCCACCTTTGGCAGCACCAACACCTTCTGAGGTCCACCTGCTCCCCAGGCTCCAGTCCCAGCTTGGGCTCTCCTGCCCTGCAGACCTCAGTAACATGGGGTTAAACCACTGTGGTTAGCACAGGGCAGTAATAAACACGGGTTTAACCCTGGCTTACAGTGGGTTACATTCCTAGAATAAGGTACCTCACCTAAGTGGTGACTGAACCACAGCCTTGCAGTGGGCTGAAAAAGGGGCAGATCCAGCCCTAAGCTCTTTCTTCCAGCTCCATGAGCAATCCTGGGTATTCCACAGCACTCGGCTTCTTCTCAGATTAAAGCAGAAGGAGAAAGGAAGAGCTGGCACTGTCCTCTAGGGACATTTGGCTTCTTATGTTAATGCTGACAATTTTAATTACACTTATCTTTTTTATTCCTCTCTCCCACACTGCAGAAAGCGTAGCCAGCTCGGTGGAGAAGCAGAAGCAGACTGGGAGCAGCAGACACCTGCTTTTCCTGGAGGAGATGAAGAATATTATTTATCTATTGAACACTAATATGACTTTAAGTAAGAATATGCAGATTCAATTTAATAACCAGCCATGAAAATACACACTGTCTGTGCTTGGGGTTGGATCCACAGGGCCACAGAAGAGTTTGGTGAACGGCTTCTTCCATGCTTTTGTGTGTATATATCAGTGGTCAGCTCCACACACATTTTTTAAGGCTACTGTTCATTTCAGATAGCTCTTGCCATTTCAGCTCTGGAAATAAATCTTGCTTTTTGTACCTCTATGAAGTATTATTTAAAAGTCAAAGAGTTATGGTTACCTGGCAACCTATAAAAGATGCCTTTGGAAAAGAAATCTGGAAGAAGGGACCTATTGAATATCAGTCATCTTTCTACATTGTAAATGAAGCTCTCTCACAAAAGATGTCAAGTAAATGGGTCTTTCCACTCTGGGACTAGCTTAAAGTTAGAATTATTAGCAAAATACAAAAATATAAATATGTTTATATGAATAAACAAACATGGTAAAACCTTTTCACTATCTTAGCCTGGTCTGTAACTTCACCTGAGCTGAAAAAAAGTTCAGCTCTTTCTGCAGGTGGAAGTGTTTAATTAATTAATTCATTTAATGATAAGAACAGTCAGAGGAGTAGGTCTGGGTAACTGGTGCAGCCAGGGCATTGCAGCCAAGGCTGCCCTCACCCCTCCCATCAGGAGCTCAGTGCTGGTGTCTGTCCAGTCAACAAAACATTGAGAAAACCTTTTCTCTTCCACTGCTGCTGCAATTGCAAAGCATAACCTGGCTCTAGATGTGAGCTAGAGTCCATTACAAGAGTTAGAGAAAGCAGGATGGGCACTGAAGGCTGAAATGCCAATTTCAAAGCTGTCTGAAGCAGGTGGAGAGCCCGAGCATCAGGGCTGCTCTTCCCTCTTGGCACTCCTTGCTGAGCACAGGAGGAAGCTCAGGCTGTTCTCTGCAGATGCAGCAGCAGCATCCTCCCAAGCAGCTGAACATATCTAGCACACAGATGTCTGGTTTGGTATTAATATCATTTCAGATGTACATTAGAGGGGCAGATGTACAATCTGGGACTGCATCCAAATTGTCATTTAAGGTGGTGAGACAATCAGTAAGAATTTCTTCCCTTTTGTTGTTGCTCATTCTTTCTCCTGCTCCTTAAAGAACAAAGCGAGGAAAACAAAGAAAATTAAAAATAACAACCTTTTAAAAAAAATACAAAACAACAAACCAGAAAAAATCTAAACAAAGAAACAAACAAAAAACCCAGACTGAAGCATCACAGTAGATTATCAAAGACTTGTTTATCTCTGGAAGTGCCATGGCTTTTGAAGTAAACAAACATTTAAACCTGCAATTGTAAAATGACTGTTTAACTGAGGGTCAGACCCCACTTAACAGGTAGCGCCTATAAAGAAGAGAAAGATCTTAAAACGTGTTTAAGTTCTTCTTTTCACAGTTGCTATCAACAGTTACCCCTCACCTCCCACAGAGCTGTCTGTTCTCTGCCCTCTGGGCTGAGAGCACCGGAGGAAGGCAGATGTCAGACAAGACACTGTGTTTGTACAGTTGTTTCCCACTCATGTAAGTAGGGAAGAAGAAATGATAAAAGCTCACCTCCCTGGTAAAATTCAGAGTAGGTGGGATGCCAATGATCCTGCATTGTTCCCGAATGCACACTCTTATGAAAAGAGCTGTAAGACTGCCGCAGAATTTTTCACATGTTCTTTGTGAATTGTATATGTCACCAGGTATAACTGTAGTAAATAGTCTGGAAGAGGGGAAAGATCCCTGCCTGGCTTAACCCCACCTGAAACAATATTCTTCAGGTTGTCTTGGAATCATACAGAATAGTTATTAAAAAAAAAAAAAAAAAAAAAAAAAAAAAAAAAAAAAAAAGTTTCTTCCTACTACTTCACTTTTACTACACAAACAAGAACAAGAAAAGGCTTTGCAGTGGTGCAGTCAACATTCTTCTTCCTGGCCTTTGCTCATTGAGGCCAGCTACAGAAGGTCCTGTGCTGGAAGATGCTAAAAAGAGAGTTATTGTGAGGTTTGTTATCTACATTATAGCAATGGCAGGTTCATCAACACATATAGGAAAAAATCTGCCAGAGCTCCTGTTTGTCATGCAATGCTTTCATCTCTGGAAAGGCAGGAGATCTACAGAATCTTGTGGTAGAATAACGACAAAAATATCAGATTCTATTTTTTCATCCCCCAAAAACCCAAGCTCCAAACCCGAAGCTGTTTTTCCATCGAAATGTCACATCCTAGAAACATCATAAAGCCCTTGTGATGACTGAGAGCTGTGATACTGAATTCATGAGAGCCACAGAGTGCTGGCCTGGGCTCCATTGTTAGTGAAATGGTGGGAAACAATCAGATCACTGCTGACAACTTAAAAGCTCAGCAGGAGAAATAAGAAAGTACAACAGGATTTCACAAATCACTAGGTCCATAGCGATGTTTTACTTACTTATAGAAGAGGAAATAAAATTTTCCTAATCCCGAGGCACAGGCTGTATTGTAGGTGGGTGCGTTTGTCAGATCCAGCAGACATAAAACACTCAAGGAAGGAAAACAATCAAATCTGAAACAGCTGCAGATTACAGAAGTAACAAGATGAAAGTGTACCAAGTATCATTCAGCCTTTAGAATGTGCAGATGGATGTAAAAAACCTGAACCCTGTCCTAGTCTGTGTTATTTAAAGTCACACTCCTAAACACAAAGACCTTTTGTAAGATTCTTGCAGCTGAAATCAGAAAGAAGACTCCAGTTAATTTTAGCAGATGCCCACAGGTATCCCCTGCAGTTTAATTAGTCATCTGGAAAATGGGAGGGGGAAATATGTTCTATTATAATTATTTTCATTTTCTTAAGACAAAAGCAAGCACGAGCACACTAAACAAACATATATCAAATAACATCAGGTACACTTCTTCAGAGATTTCAATAAAAACATTTAACAGAGTGCAGCTGAATGCCTACAGTATAGTATCTGCACCATGCAGTGCAATAATTATGCACAATTAAAGCCTACTGTGCAATTTTGTTGCCATAAAAGCTCTCTGACTCACACCAATTCAAAGATCTAAAACAACCTACTACAGAATCACTTCCCACAATTAAATGCCAATTCACAATTTCATGTCTATGGCCAAAATACATTTCCCAGTTCAGTCTGATCTTTTCGCAGTTGTGGTGTTTAAAGCCCAGGCTCTGAAAAAGTGAACAAGAATTAGCATGAAAATAGCTTGGAGAACACTTTCATGTTTCATTTCTAGGAAACACAGCTCTCATTCCCATCTTGGAGGCTCATAATAGGTACTGAATAATTAAGACCATAATGAAATTTTGCAGAAAAATCTTAGAAATACAGGAAAGCTGTATTCCCACTCTTTGAGAATGAATAGTGCATGCTCATTTATTTGTATGAAATCCACAGTGTGTAAGTACAGGTTTGTGTTTATTATTGAATGCCTGACAATTCATATGGTTCCTGTGCAGAATACATTGCAAAGTGAAAGAAATTTAAGACTTCTAAGTCTTAAATTAAAAGTAAAAGCACTTCCAGGAGTCAGAAATTTTTCAGAGATCCCAAAACTTACTAAAAGACACTAGGATGGGAGCTGAAAAGGGAGAAATCCCAGGAGAACATAACAGGTATTTTAGCCTCTTTTAGTGGAGAGAATCTTAGATCTCTAAGTGATGTATAAAAAGAGACGTAATATATGCACTTCTATTTATGGATGTCCAGCACTTCCCCCAAAAGTGTTCTTTTATCTCCATCTCTGAAAAAGGTGTTTTCCCACTGGCTTCAGTGAGGTCATAATTTCATTCTTTGGAAAGTTTCACAACTGGGTCTCAAGGGATCCTGAACAACATAGCTCTCACACAGGAAAAAAGCTCACAAAGGGTCAGCTGCCAGTGATGATAAAAATGTCAAATTTTTACTACAAAAAAAGCATTATTTGGTCTAGATTTATACAAATAAACAAATATTACCAAGAGGGTGTTCTGGTCATGAGTAAAAAACAAAGGAGAATCAACTAGAAAATCAGTGAAACAAAGAAGATATGACAAGATTGAAAACAGATCCTTAAAAAACATTTAGACGTGGTACTTGGTTATTTACCAATCCCTTTGGGGTAATTTTTGTTAGGCACCCCTATAAAGAAGAACTCAAAACAATTTTCTGCTTCTCCTGATTTGCCTTCCTCAAGGGCTCCTGAGACAGTGGGACACCACCCAGATCTCATCAGCCTCACATTTGAAGAAATTCTGACCAGATACAAAAGCAAAAATAAAATAATTGGAAATATTATCTCCATCAGCTCGAGCAGCCCGCATATCAGCAGGCAAGATTCTTAATTCCTGATAGCATCCTATCCCTGATAAGCATCCTTTTCCTTCTGTAAACTGCTCTTCTTATTGTTATCCCTTTTCTCCAAAGAGAACCCGGCCTAGGCTGCTGAGCCAGTGGCTTTGGGAGCAGAGCAGCTCCAAAAGCAGCAGTTTAAAGCAGCCTGGCTCTCATGCAGACTTGCAGTCTCAGAGTGGCTCAGGGTATCTTCTGTCACTGTAATTCTTCAGCTGTCAGGCTGCAAGGAAGAATTACCTCGAGATGAGGATTTCTTTTTCCTGTTATTTTCTGTATGTTTGTTTGATTTTGTTTTCAAAAATGATAATTTTAACAGCAGCTCTGGCTGCTTGAATTTGCTTGCTTTATTATGCAGAAGAGCAGTTTGTACTACTGCTACTACTATCTGAAAGACTATCAAATGTGATGGATGCATTCTTCCTTGGTAAAAAAAGACTACATATATTACTGCTAAATTATTTTCTATTTAATACTTTATATTTCAGGTTATTTAGCTCCGCATTCTGTATCTTAAAAATTTTTTACTGAAGTAAAAAGTTGCTGTGCCTGTACAAAGAAGCCAAGGTGTCTTCCTTGGAAAACCATGATCCAAGGAACATGGAGCCATTAGGTTTGTTTTGCTTTCAGAGTATACCTATTCCATCAAAAATTACAAAATGCTATCACATTCAGTGAGGCCTGGCTTGCAAGACACCCTGTCCTGCAAGAGAGGATGAGAAAGGTTTTGAATTTTAAAATTCAGCGCACATAATTTCAAATCAGAGAACACAGCAGACAAGACCTTGTCTGCTGTTCCAAAAAGGCAGGATTTCAGGCACGGAGCTCTGCCCAGACAGTCAGACAGCAGGAGCAGCTGTAGAGGACAGACAGAGATCTGTCACCTTTCTGCCTCTGCTCTTGGAAGCTCAGGCTGGATTGCTTTGGAGGGAGTGGAAGCAACACCTTTCCTCCTACATCCCTGCAAGCAGCTTAACCCCCTGAGGTGTTACTGACCAAACCCAGGCTCAGGCTGGAGTGTTTAAGGACAGAGCCAACCTCTCAACCTGCAGCTTTCAGCCTGAGCCTTAAAATCTTCCCAGCACAGGGACAAGCACAACCCAACACCTGCCCAAGCCAAGCAAGAGGTGCTGGGGGTGAATTCTCAGGTTTCCCAAAGAACCTGCCAACTCCAGGCACCAGGAGGTGCTTCCAGGGAAGTTGCTCCACGTCCCAGGCACTACAGGACATGTGGGAGCAGAGCAGCTCCCAGCCTGCAGAAGCACATGGGGGCCAAGTACCTGTTGCTTTGTATCTTCTTTTCTGCCAGAGTAAGGATTAAATGCTCAAGATGGTATTTTGTGTTCGGACTCCGAATTTTATTAATTCTTATCTATATTACAGTCTCACAAGCCGTGAGTTCTACAGCAGTTCTAGCTAACAAAGTAAAAATGGAGCCCTATCTAGCTTGTTACAAGGCGTTTTAAGGATAAATTGTCCAGTTGAGAGGTGGCATTTAAATTATTTTTACTCTTTATACTTTTACCAATAACCAACCACCCGTGGCCCACAATGCAGACTTTTCTATCCAATTACAAAATACCACCTAAACCCATGAAGAAAAAGGTGAAAGAGAAGGACTGGCCTACGCCCTAAACCCTCCATCTTGTTTAATATATACATATATGACTATATTCTAAAACCGTAAACTCTAAGTTTCTACCCTGTGATATTACACACTTCTATTCCAACTACACACCCATAAGCCCAGCCCCATTATTCAGTTTTGGAAGCCTCCTACAAGGCTTCAGGTTTAATGTAGTGTTTTCTTGGGGGTCAGTGCCTGGCAGAACAGAAAGTCTAAAATTCTCAGTTCCCAGAGTTCCAACAAGTACCCAAAGTAGAAATCTCTGCTGTATTTTTCTGGGCTTGTCTATATGATCACGTTTTGGGGCACAGGGTGTCAGCTCTGTGGGGTGGTTTCCCTGCTAAAGCCAAGGGTAAGATAAATTTAGCAGGCATCTATGGAGGGCACACTGAAATGTCCACATGAACCAAAGTCAATGTTAAAGCGATCTCTGGAGACCACATAAGTAGATCAGCATGAAAGAGCACCAGTATGAGCTTATGTTAGTAAGATTATGATTTCAAGGCCATTATTTTGGCAGCTCTCTGAGAGCCACTTCATGTCACTTGGGCAACAACAAAGCACTGTGTCCTTGAGAACCCGTGGGAAGTGACAACTGGAGGACAAGGTTATGGAAAAACACAGGGTAAGACATTCCTTTGTGGGGAAAGAATAAAGTAACAGAGCTGATCCGATGGTTTTCCCAGCCTCATCACCCCACACTGTGCTGTGAACCTGATGCCTTAAGTTTTAGCATTCATGTTTTCCAGATTCTGTGCTGCCTAGGGGTGCAGTTCCGAGCCTCACATTAAATATCAGTCAGTTCTCTTCACAGGGTAGGGGGACAAAACAAATCCTTTTCCTGCTGAAGACCAAGGACAACTTTCAGGCCCAGACTGAATGGTGGAACAAGAAGCATGGGACCTCACAACCTGAAGCTGTAACTGGACAATGAAACCCCAATATGCAAATGGATCAAAACTTATAAAAGCGACCTCACGACCGGTCAGCCATTTTGTGAGAATCTAAGTCCACCTTGGGTGTAACCCTGCTCAGGCTCTTGTCCTGCCCAAGGTGTACCCTAAAGGCCTTTCAATGGATATCTCCTTTATTCTCTGTCCAGTCTCTGTTTCAGGTCAGCCTTCCCTTACCCACCCACACCTGAGGGCCTGGGACAGGAGATCCTGGCGCTCACCCGGCCCTGCCGGCAGCAGAGATCTGAAGCACAGCCGCCAGGGCTCCAAAATCCTCCAGAGACAGAGTCCAGAGCCCAGGCCAGAACTCCTGCTGCCTGCTGTTGGTGTCTGGGCGCTGTCTGTGCAGTTCCCTCCGTGCCAGACTCGCACGGCTCTGCCAGGCCCCACACAGGGCACAGCGGGGCCCACAGTGACACCTGGGGCACTGCAGAAAGGGCCAAGCGCTCCAGGGCCTGAGGGGACGGGTGAGGGACACAGCCTGGAGAGTGCCCGGGGGGCAGCAGGGGGAGGAGGCGCCCACAGAGGGGGACATCGTCCAAAATCGGCCAGGAGATGAACACAGCCCGAAAACTGTGTGAATTCAGCAAGAACTCCTCTGAACTAAGTGCCTGAGGGGATTAGAAGTGGTGGCAGGTTTTAGCAGCTGAGGGCTGTATGGGATAACTACACAAATACACCCACTGGAGTCTTTGCCATAAAATTTTTCTTAGTTTCTATTATGCCATGAAGGATTGCAAATTCTATGCGTTTAAGTCTTTTGACATCAGTAAATATTACATGTGATTTCTTTGGTATTGCACCTTACACACCTGAACCTATTTCCTACAGCGAGTTTGAATGACACACCTCAGTGTGATGATCCATTATTGCAACATGTGCATCCTCTCCCTTTCTCCCTGGCCATGTCTGGAAGACTAAGGAGCAATACTGAGCTGAACACCAGGTATTGTGTCAGCTATCAGGTTCAGCTTCCTGCTGAATTAATTTTGTAATTGTCTGGATGTTTTAATTATTTGGATATTTTAATAATTGTCCATATTACTATTTAGATAAATCAACTCATACAGTGTATATGTGATAACATGATCTCTGGTTGATAACCAAAAACCTGAAGAGTGAATTGGTTTCCTAATTCTTGAAGCATGCTTCACAAGAAGGTGTCTTCACCTTTCTTTCACTTGGAATGAGTGATACTTGTACTGGGTAAATAAAGCTTGACTCTGCATGCCAGAGCAGCCTGCTAGTCTGGAAAATTCTCTACAGCTGTTTGAGCAAGATGGACATTTACAGGCCATGGACCACAGCCAGGCAGTTCAATTAGCTGTATAATCTTCCTCTCAAGCAACTGCAGGCAAAGAAATTTTGCCAGACCTGGATTTGAAACAATAGAACAGATGACCAGTAAAGGAGGCCATGAAGAAAACTATCACACTAATGAAGAGTAAATAATTATTGCAGTGTACATAACTGATTCTTAAAAGGATGCTCTGCAGACAGAAAATAGCAGCAAGGATATACTTACTTTGCAGAAGGATTAAGACTGGGGACAAGACTAGAGACTAGAACTCTCTTCAGGAAAATCAACATTATTAAGGGTAAAGGACAGTCTGCCTTTCCATTCTCTTGGCATGATTAGTTAAATCCCATCCAGAAATTTATAACCAGCATGTAGCCATGAAATCACTTACCCCAAGATCTGCATTTTGGTTACCATTAGTAATAATGTTAATATCCTTCCAAAACCAAACAATTCTGGGAAAAAATATTAAAAAATTCCATTCCAAGTACAGTGCAGAGAAGAGCTGAAGCAGTAACTAAGAGAGAAATGGAAAGACAAAATTTAAAACTCTGCATTGCTCTTAGGGTAATGGACAACACAGAAGTCACATTAAATATAAAGAATTCCTTCATGGGATCCACACTGGCTCATGCAATCAGCAAGGAGCAAGACATTTCTGTTGCTCCTACTATCACTTTTAGTGTAACAAGCCTCAGGATATCTCTTTCTTCTAGTCACACAAATTTCTATCTGCTACCAAAAAATCTACAGTAAAGTTACAAAATCAAATTAACAGAGACTAACGCCCCTGAGGACCGCATTTAGAGACAGTTATTTACCCATTGTAGGGATTAACTGCAGATTATCCATTAAAATCAGATTTTTTCATTGATGTAAATTAGCACAGCTCCATTCAAATAAATGGGGCCATGCCTTTGACTCCCAGTTGATGATCCAGCCTGTGACACTCTCAGAAGCGGGATTTTGTTCACCTGAACAGAGACTCAGTGGGATGCCTCTGAGCAAAAAGTTTTATGTCCTTGTTCACAGCAAGCCCAGTTTCGCACCACACCTGCTGAGATGTTTCAGCTGTCCTGAATTCTCCAAAAGGCCCCTTTGCCTGCAAAGTAAGGTAAAAAACCCTCCCAGTACAGCAGCAAATTAAGAATTGGGAAAGGGACATCCTTTATTTAAAGCCCATAAAGCAGAGAAATCTCAGCTCAATGGGACAGTGAGCATGTGGGCGAGGGGTAATTTTTCAGATGTTTCTTCAGAGAGTTACAATTTACACAGAAGTACTTATACTTTCTGTAAAAGACACACATTTCCCACTCCCAACTTTTTGGAAGCCAGACTATCTCCAAGGAGCAACTTGGTGCATATAAAGATGGAGAAAAGAAAAACACGGTAGGTTTGTGGGAGTAACATGTGATTAAAAACCAAACAAAAAGCACACCAGGGTACCACTAACCAGCAGAGTCCGTTCACCAGTAGAAGGATTTCTCCTACCTAACATGAGTTTGGTGATTTGCAGAACGCAGGAAAAGCATTTTTAGAGGTCCATGAATAGGTTTAGAGGCAACAAGGTGGCTCAGAGGAAGCAAATGTTCAGACTCAATAGATTGTGGGTGGAGAGCGATGAAATTATCACTAGCAGGATGTTTTCAAAATGTTTTTCACGATGTGCGGATTTTTCTAAGACAGAAAAATAAATATGCAAACATCCCTTGGGTGTTTAAATGCTGCAAGGTATGTCTGGTCTAAAGGGACAGAACATAAAGATTATTTCACTGCTGAAAGAAGGAACAGCTTAGAGAAGAGTAAATGTGGAAAAGGTTTGATCTTCCAGAGTTTTGGGAATTACTGAAAACAACCTTAAAGGGCAGAATTGGAGTTGGAGGACTTGCACAGCCTTCACCCTGTGTGTGCCATCCTATTTGCCCCTCTTCCTACTCCTCTCTCCCTCTTAGCTTACTCCCTTCCCTGGTCTCCTACAGATGTGAATTTTGGGAAGCCTGGGCCAGTTCCTCAAACACTTAATCTCAGCCACAGTTTCTAACATTTCTGCATCTCCGTTACGATGGCTCTGCACCCTTTGATACAGGCACAGCTTCTGCAGCAGCAGCAGTGGAGGTAAAGTGACATTTGTTACATTAAAGAAAAAAGACTTTTAGGTGTCTGGAGCAGTCCCCACTCTCTTTTCAAACAGCTAAAAGACTTCCTTAAAAAATGTAAAAATAGTAGTTAATCTTCATTGGGGTCTCTCTGGTGGCATCCCTGCTAAAGGTCCTGGCCCAGCACGGATCTCTCAGTACTGGCATCTCTGGTGGGGACTGATTAAGGACTTTGGGAAGCGAACTGACGGCTCAAGTGGCACAGGTCAGGCAGGGCAGGAGGAATTAGGGAGATTTAAGGGAATAGGAGAGACAAGGTGGCAATAATTGCTGCAGGGCCTGGGCTGAAAGCTGCAGCTATTGCTGCCTTAAGAACTGAGGCATTCTTATGGACATGGGAACTACAACTCTCTGCTGAGGCCCTGAAGCAAACGTGCCAGCAATTTATCTTGTTTTCACCTCCTTAAAAGAAATTGTAATCATTACCTTGATATTAGGAAGTGGAAAACTCTAACCACATAAAAGATTGGGTCCTTGGTACAGGTCAAATTCAAAAGGACACCATGGAATTGACTGTAGGACTCCAGAATTTCTCTAAGAGTTCATTCTGCTTTGAGTTTAAACCCAGGAACCTTTACCTTGAAACTATTATTCTCTGCTGAAAAACCAAACGAAGCAAGAAGCATAGTGTTTTCTAAACATATAACAAAATATTGTTATGTGGAACAAGCAGCTTTTTAAAAGAGTTCTCTTGAAAATCCACTTCAAGACCAACATACACTTCAGATTTAAATAGTCTGCTATGTGAGGAGAAAGTCACAAAGCCAGGATTCTCAACTCCTCTGTACTTGTGCCTCTTTGCTGTACTGCTAGGGTGACTCTGCTGCCAATTTTTCAAACAATTTAGAATTGAACTGTCTTTTTTAAAACCTGTGAGGGGAGAGGGATGGGGGGGGGGAAGGGGAAAAAATGAAGAATTTATAAAGGGAGATATAAATGTGTCAGTTTTAGAAATCATCTGCAAAGGGAAAAGGTAGGTTGGCAAGTATAATGGCAGACCAGAGCCAGAAAGCAGAGATACATCATTAAAAGCATTAACTAGGTGTTTTGAGGAATTACTCTGGCAAGGTGCCAAAATGACATTACTATTATTTCATTACAAACTTGATGTGTCACCAAACCTTTATATCGTTTAGACTCCTAAAAGCAAATTAGTGGGGTTTTTTTAAATAATTAAACACTTCTACCATTTCAGTTTTTGGGTGTTTTGAAACTTTTAATCCATGACAATCTGAAGCTGATTCATCCACGATTCACACAATGGTTGAGACTCTCACAAAATTGTTCCATCTTGAAGCTTTTTCAAGAACTCACCATCGTACCCTACCTTGAGTACAAAAGGAGCAGACAAGGACAGGAATAATTTCAGCTCAGGCTGACTCCTTTTGCAAGAGCTCAGGTAGACCTCATTTAGTGGAAATCCATTATGCATCTAATTCCAAGTGGCTGCTTGTTCCCTTCCCTGGCTCTCCATCAGCTCCTGACAGATCATCACTTTGTTCTTTTCTTCTCTAGGTTAGGCTGGTCCTGATTGCCCCTTCACATCTCAGAGAGGACGATGGCTTAGTCCATAACCATTTCCTGAAACCACTGAAAAATATTTCAGTGAGACTCTGTTTTACCCTAGGAACACATTTTCCAGGAGCTTCTCTTCCTACACTTGAAACTCACTATGGCCGGCACATTCCTGTAGGAAGAGTCATGAATCCAACTCCATTTTTAAGCACTGGGAAAAAACATCACATGCAAAAGAGTGACAGATGGAGCTGTATCAGCTTTTACCTAACAGTGAAAGGGGAGGTAGATGTCAGTCTCAGCACTTTTGTCAAAATGTGTTTTTAACAAAAGATGTGTTAAATTACTAACACATATCCATAATATTTTTAAATATTTATACTATGAACTAATGACATCCTCTCAAATAGTGAAAAGTGTCTTCTGTACATTCCTTTGTGAGGAGGGAAGCAGATAAAAAAGGAAGGAGGACTTGGGGAGAGGTGTGCATGAGACCCAACTCCATCCATCATGGTCCTTGCATCAGATTTCCTCTTTATCTCCCTTTGCTCTAAGACCACCACATGTCCCATGGTCAGAAACCTCTCATGGAGCGTCACTTTCCTGTTTGCCTGCAACACCACAGCCACCAAAGCCATCTGCTTATAACTAAACTCTTTTTTTTTCCTTCCAGAGGGATTTAAAAAAAAAAAAAAAAAAAAAAAAAAAAAAAAAAAAAAAGAAGAAAAGTAGATCTACTGGCAGATGAGCTTCTTTCCAAATGGGTACACTATTACAGATAGACAGAATGGTCCTTTATGTTTATGAAGCTTCTCTAGCGTTGTGTAAATGCACACTTGCAGTGTAATCACGAGTTTTCTATCACCATTAGCAGCAGGACCCCAGCAGTTAAATCAAAGAAGCCAAGAAAATGCCCCAACACTGGAAGATTCCAACAAAGAAAAGCCCATTTAGATAATTAAGGAATCTTTATGATATGAAGATTTTCATCTCCCAGCAAATTATAACACATTAGGTAACACTGCCAAAAAAAAAAGTCCTGAAAGCTTGCAAAGCCACAAACTAGAACTGGCTTTTCTTTCACACGATCTTGAAGTAGTGGCTGTGGGCAAGAGGAGTGGGAAGTGAGCGGAAAAGAGGAAGAGGAGTTCACATTGAGGTAGTAAACTATTGTTTCTTTGGAAACCTTAAGTTTTGTCCAAGTTTGTTAAATAAATATGAATTGAATATACTTGGGTTGCAGATATAAATAAAACCCAAGAATGTCTCCCACATACATACTGTTGATAGAAAATGAAGTTTGAAAATGGGGTTTAAATCATCCTACTCAGAAGCTTTAAACTTCACCTTGTAGCAAGTGACACTGAGCTTCTGGCAAGTGGCAGTTTCATATATGAAATGTGTCTCCTAAAACTGAAGAGCATACAGAGTAGAATAGGATAATGTGTCAACAAATTACATCCTAAAGACTGAAAGCAATCCAGAGAGCCTGCACTGACTGATCCCTTTGTATAGAGAAAAGTACCAGGTGTCAGGGTCTCACAGAGGAGAATTTAGATCTTAATAGCCTAACAGAATAATAATACATCGATTCACACTGTAGATAAGGAAAAACAAACGAACAAATACCCACAAAACAACAACAAAAAACCCAAACCACAAAACAAGTTCTCACCTCAGTTGTTTCCCCAGGAGCTCCTCCTGGGCCCCCACAAATCTTTGTCAAAGCCTCCACTGCAAAACCTACTCCCTGCCCCAGCCATTTATGCATCCAGCTGTACCCTCAGCACAACTCAAGCACTGAGAGCCTAAGACAGTGATGCATTTTAGGGTTTTATGTTTTAATGGCAGAACCTGCCAAAAATTACTCCACATTTTACTTTATCTCTAGGACTTAAAAGGGACGAATCACACAATGACTGGGATTCTAGCCATCAGTCAGGACACTAGAAAAAGTACAGGATTGTTATTGCCAACTTGCCTTTGAAAGTATATAGAAACTTTTAAAGTCAAGTTGCTTCAAATTCTTAATTTGAGCACCAAAATTCCTGTCGCTTGTCAAGGAATATGAGATGAACTCCTTAATTAGTGGCAAAGCAAGTATCCCCTTGTTTTAATGTAAAAAGCTGCTTCTTCCTATAGCTGTGCAGCAATATTTAGGATCTCAGTAAAAAAAAAAAAAAAAAAAAAAAAAAAAAAAAAAAAAAAAAAAATTCAGCTGTAGTCAATCCAGAAAACTCAGAAAAGCCTCTGGTGGAAATTATTTTTTCCTCAAAATATTTTAATGAAGTATTTCGATAAACGCCTATCATCCCCGAGGTTTTAATTATTAAAGACGCTGAAAGTTCAGCTGCAAGAAGAAAGGTCAGTGTCTAGGCCGGGTTAACTGCGAGAATCAGGGATGATAAACAGGTAAATTAATTGTCTTTTCGCCGCTTATACAATATTTGCCGAGCATTGGCGGATGGGCACGGCCGGAGCTCCCCCTGCTGCTCGCAGCCCCGTGCGCACTTCGCCGTTCGGGCGCTCGCAAATAAAAATCCCCGCGGCTGCCAAAACCCCCCAGGAACCGGCGCTGGACTGCTCCAATGACCCGAGCGCCGAGGTTCAAGCCAGCCCCACACAGCCCCAGCTCCCGGCCCCAGCAGCGGGCTCGGGGGAGACGGGAAGGGAAAAAGCAGGAGGTCTCGCGGGTTGAGGTAAAGGCAGTTTAACAAGGAAAGCGAAGTGCATGTGAGCAGAGCAGAAGGGATGAATTCCCCGCTTCCCCACGGCCGGGCAGGCGTTCAGCCATCCCAGGACAGCAGGGCCCTGGCGGTGTAACGGTGACTCGGGAGGACAAACCCCAAATGTGCCCTCCTCTTCCTTCTGCCCCCACTTTGGGAACTGAGCAGGTAGTCCCAGGGTCCGGGATGTCCCTCGGTCACGGATCCCCCATGCCGCCTGTGTCCCCCCAACTCCTGCCCAGGGCGAGCAGGAAAAGCAGCACGGCCCGGGCTCTGTGCAAGCTCTGCTCAGCAGCCACAGGGGCACCTCTGCGTTATCACCCCGTGCTCAGCACAAACCCAAAACAGCCCCGGAACAGCCCCAGGGACAAAAATCAACCCTGCCCCAGCCAACACCTGCACCCAGACCAAGCTGACACCTTCCACATCCTGCCTGACTTCGGGTAGCATGAGACATCCCAAAACTCACCTTTAAGCCCAGCTCTAGTGACCATTTTTTTCTTAACTGATGATATAAAACACATTATAAAGCAGTAACCCCAACCAAATACCAGTTCCTGTTAAGAAAATAAGATTTATAATCTTTATTGTTTACTTACATATAATAAATATAATACAGAACAAAAACATCACACCCATTGATTGTATTACACAGGCTGTTAATCAAGAATACATTACATTTTCTTTTCATTAGCCCTTTTATAGGGTTTTGGTACTGGATATTAAGAATTTCAATTTATAAACTTTTTAACATAAAAACAATATTCCAATCTCCACCTTCATGCATATTTCAGATATTCATATATATACTGGTTTTGTTAAAAAATATATAAGCACTGTTCAGTATTTGCAATATAGGACTTCAATTTCCATTCATTAGATCTCTATTAATATAGAGAATTTCAAAATAATTAATAGCTTAAATCTGATTTTAATTAAAAATACTTACTCTATATTTTTTTATTTAACTGACCTCCCATCAGAAAATGAAGTGACAGGACAAAGACACCCCAGGCAAAAGCCAGTGTTCACTTTTAGAGAACAAAGGCTAAAAACTCTGGTTCTTGCTTCACCTGTATTATCCTGGAATAATGGAGACACAATTTGGTATAAAGAGGGCAGGAGGAAACCAGAGTTTCTGAAGAGATGTGCATCTTCATTTCAGATTTACCACTGCCATCCTGCTGTTTTCTTGGCTTAAAAATCACTACATCAAACCCTGATATACGTTTTTCTCTGCATGAATATCCTTGCCATTAAATGGAAATTAGATTAAAATGCTACATTTCTTTTTTATCAAAAATAGATCAAGGTTTAACACACTCTGAAATCAGGTTTTCAAGTGCAAATGCAATACACATTAGCAATTCACGTTTTGCATTTGCTGAGGAAAATGGTTAAAAGATGATGCATAAAGATGTTTCATATAGGATACTTGGATATCTGGAACTTGCTGTGCTCCCAGAACATCTGAATTATCAGCAAACTGTACAGACTTTCAGGGGAAAAAAAAAAAGTTTCTTCAGGTGAAAGCTCTTCAGTTAAAGCAGCTTCCACTTGAGAAGTCTAACTGAGAATTCCCTGAAAACACAACGCCAGAACAACCATCAAAACTACAACTGGTTTTGTGCATCTTTTAATGCACTCAAGTTTCAGGAGTTTCATAACTCAAGGTTTCATAAACAATTTTGTTTTACTAATACCTACTCCAAAGGGACCTTACACAAATTTTACATCATTACAAGCACCCCTTCAGCTCCACAACGCTGAAGTTGTACCTCATACTTAGTACATTTCTGTAATTCCATTCAGATAACATCAACTCCAGCACCTGCTACTGCTTTCCACGTAGCCCTGTGTAAACAGCCTCTCACGAGTGCCAATTAACAGAGCATTCCTTTGTAACTGCATTGGATGGACTTCAAAAAAACCAAACCATTAACAATAAATAACTCCCAAGTGTCCTAGTATAACATTTTTCCAAGATTTTTTTTTTTTTACCAATCACAGGGCTTAATTTAAGCCTTCAGCTTCAATATGAAATGATTATTTAAAATATCTACTTTCTATGTTATATCAAGATCAACCAGAGATCAATCCAATAAACTACTGCCCAAGAACTTCCTATGTGGAATTAGGCTATGCAAGAAATTACCCCAATGATTTTACAGCATATAATTCTTACTTTCCTAGTAATATTCCTGATTTTCAACTAACATTTCTGTTATAATTTTTTTCTTCTGCAATAGGAAAGTGACATTGGCTGGAAAGCCCCTGCTGCACCCCTAGCTAGAGGAAAACGTAGCTTCTAAAACATTTTAGAAATTCTGGCAGTGGAATTAACTTGATTGGTATGCAAGAAGTCAGACTGTCACCTGTGACACAGACAAGGAAGACTTGTGGACTGGCAACATCAGTAATACATTGACTGGTATCATTGATAAAAATACAACTATTTGCATATTATAAAATTAGTTCTCTGCTAAATGGCTAATTCCCCTCAGCTTGATAAGTGTGGGGTTTTGATTAGTTTTCTTAAAAAAAGTGGGAAAAAATCAGGAACATATGTGAAGAACTATAGAATAAACAGCCCTGAATTTTTATTTCTGAGGCCATTTCCGTATCCAATCATATTTCGTCTGTGGAACATAAAGAAAATTGTGCACCTTCCCTGAAAAAAACCTTCAGAAGGTCATTAATAAAAGAAAGGGAACACTGGATGCAACTTTATAAATTGCGATGCAGTTAAAGGACTCTGAACTTGTAGAACTAAACAGCTATTTTCTACAAAAATCCTCAGAGAAAAGCCCTTTATGCTTTTTAAAAGTAGCAAGTGAAAGCCAGATGGAATTCTGGATGCATTCCACATCATGACATGCATATCCAGAAAAGGTCTGGTTACCTACTAACACCAGATGTAATGACAAGGGTGAGAACACAGATCTCCAAGTAGTCACATTACATGTCAGATTTATGTTTTATGTCAGATTTCTAACACCACAGAGGACTAGGGCAGTCAAAATACAATTAAACTGGCTTTACCTAGAGAGGAAATTCACTTTGCAATGAATGCAACAGGGCATGGAAATGGAAATGTCAGAGCAGAAATCATCAAGAGGAAGCTGATGCTCAAGGCTGATGACCACGAGCACATGGTCTCATCACTATGGACAAAAGAAGTATACAGCGAAGTGCAGGGGTTAATATTTCTCATGCTGCTGATTTTAAACAAAAGTCATGTAGCAAGACAAATTCACCTTCTAAATAATTAAGCTGCATACTGGCTATGTGGAAATATCTTTTGTGATCAGTAACAGCAGCGTTTTTACCAACTTACCAGCACTAAAATCCCTCCATTTAGACGAGGTCTTAAAGCAAACCACTCCAAATACATGCTGCAGACAGAAATACTGCAAAGGCACAAAGGTCAACCTGACTGCAGAGTTCTTTTCAATAAAATTTTACTTTATTAATGCTGTCAATGACCCTCATGGGCTTTGGATAAAGTCCCATTCTAGCCAAAGTAACTTTACTGGAAAAACAAACAAAAAAATCTCCCCAAGTGACTAGACTTCGTAAAAATTTAATGATATAAATTAATATATTTATGTTAGACATTTACACTGATCTATCCCAGGATCAGATTATGTATTATTACAGCACTGCCTGACCCTGAAAGTTAATGTCACTGTCATGCCAGAAGTGCAGCCTCAAAATCAGCAGAGTAACTATTCATTTCTATGGCAAAGAGGACAATAAAATAGAAAATCACACACATTTCAACATCACCTTAGAACAGACATTTCTCCAAAAAGTAACAAAGTGTTGGGCAGAGTAAATTTTATTGACATCTTTAAATGCTCTTAACATTCTCATCATGATTTACCTGACAAGCCTAAGGAAATTCGACATGGAAGTTACATGATGTGAAATGTTTGAGTGAAACCTGGAAATGTTTGTAGCGATTTTAAAAGCAGGAATTAGTTATCGGCTCTCACAATGTATGGTATCATCCATATTTCCCTGAGAAATCATGCCCTGCAATGATCGTGTAAAACAAAATACAACATTGATGAACTCGTGGATTAGATAGGGAAAGAATGCATAACAACAGTTTATGAATCACATAAATGTTACTGGAGTTATAACTATTAAATCGCAGGCACTACACGTGACAGCCACAACAGAAATGGTAACGAACTCAAAACTTATCCCAAGTAAAGGAAACTGATTCAAAGTACCATCCCACAGTTACCTACATGACCCAACATTGTGATAGTCACATCAGTTTGTTGCTTGATTTTTGAGCATGCCAGTTCTTCACTTCATTTACACTCTGCCTTTCCGAGGCCTATTTCCATACGAAATTCAAAGTGTGTCCATACACTCGGCCTGTCTCCAAAATTTAACTGGTTTTCCCTGACCTCTGATAGCTCAGTTCAGCTCAGTAACATCATTTCCCTAAGAGAGGAAGATCTTTCAGTAGGAAATAAGAAAGACAACATTCAACACTAAGAGAAATGGAACCAAGAATTACAAAGAAATCGCTTTGCCACCTTATTTAAAGCCATCACAGCTGTGAGCAGCGGTACCTAGGCATGAGTACTGTGACAGGAATGGCAATCACAGCAGCACACACCAAGAAAAGCAACTTGCAGGCTCTCCAGTTTCTGCTAGTACACTCCAAGGAGGTCTGCTGTGAATAGAACAAGAATCACCTGCAGCTCCCCTGGCTGAACAACAGCCCAGCTTAGAATCCCCTTTCCACAAAAATCCCCACAGGGACACCCAGGCTGTGCCTCAGCCCCCAGCTGCTGAGTCTGTGTGCAGCCCCTGCAGCCCCTCTCCATGGCCAGCCACACCAGCCCTGTCCCACAGCCCCTACAGGCATTCCCAGAGGGCAGAAGCTGAGGAGCAGGATGCAGTGAAGATTGGAAAGCCAAAGAGCAAGCCCTCAGTGCCTTCAGGAGCCCTCATGTGCCCCAGACTGCTACAGATGTGGTATTTCCATCCCTTGCTGAACCAGCATTACATCTGCACGTGCTCCCTTGTAGTGAACGCATTTTCAGCACGACTGAAACCAAACACCAAGTGGCCAGAGAAACTGCAATCCTTTTCTGCCTTTGTTCTGAACTGCAGCAGACTGCTTATCAAACTAGGCAAGACTCACTAAAACCCTAAAAGCAAAGGCATGCTCTGTAGCTTTTGGCAAATTATCATAATTTCCTTCATATATAAAAGCCAAACAGCCCTAAAACCTCAATTGCACGCACAGAAGAAATTGCTGGTTGCCTCGAAGGATTACAGGAATTAGTTCAACTGTTTGACAGAGCAACACGCAGTATTCATTTCCCATTTTGCAGGCCTGGGAAATCACTGTTCCTTCACCATCCAGTGACAGTCAAAGAAATGCTCGACAAAACACATTATTTTTCTAAAGCGTAAGTGGTTCCTACAAGAAGTAAGTCAGAATGAAGACATTCCCAAATTGAAACAGTAAGAGCAATGACAATACACGCTACCACACAGAGGTAAAGCATTCATGGGAGCTCTTTCACATTCCAGTTGTGTCTTGGGGGGAAGAAAAACCCAGCACTTCTCCATCCATTGCATCAGAGGTACCTGAGAATCAAAGCTAAATCTCTTGTGCATTTACCAAACATCCATTAGAGAGTGATGCAATTTACATTTCAAATCAGACGTTATATTTATAAAATATCATTGTACTAAAAATCACAAGGTTTTGTAGAAAAAACTCCATCACATTCTATTAAATGCAGGAACAATGTTGTATGTCATAGCTTCTGGAATTAAAAGTGTTAACACATTTCTTGTAACTACAGGGGCACCACTGTTTAAAAATCCTTTCAGCAAGAACAGTTTGTTTTGTTCCTGCTATTTAAAGAACTGTATTTTAATGCAAAAACATAGCTTAAGTTACCTAGTGCCACGAGATAAGAAATATTTCATATATTATTAAAAAAAAAAGTTAGCACATTTTTGTTAAAAACAAAAACACTCGGAAAGCCCTGACTTTGGGTTTACTGAATGTTCTTCACCATTTCTGGGGTCAGAGACAGAAAAATATTCTCTTAGTACTTCTTAACCTCTCAAACTAATGAATAGTACAAATCAACAGTCATATACATGGGAGGCTATGATGATCTTTGACTTTAAGCCATGAACATAAGGGCAAATACAAATAGCAACTGCGTATTTGACATTACAGATGTAATCCTGTTCACACAACCAATAACAAAAAACCAGTAAAAGAAAATTTTGCTACAAATACTGTCATTGCCCATCTGAAAGCAAACTCGGTTTTCCCAGGTTTAAAGCACTGATGCCCCAAATCCCAGCTGATTCAAATTTGGAGTTAATGGCTGGTATCAAATATTCTGAAGGATCTTATTGAAACATTTCATTAACTGAAAAGAGACTTTTTTCTTTCTTGTGAGCAGGCATTAACAATACTTCTTGAAAAAAAGTTAAAGCAAACATCCTCTAAATTTGTCATAATTTTGAAGGACAAAACCAAAACCTAAGGAAACGCCACAGATCAAAAAATGACTGAAAATTCTACCAAAATGAAACTAGTGCAACATACTGCATTTTCAACCCCTCTACTTGTGGGGTTTGGAAATTTAACTGTGAAATTTAATTGACCTTCTTGTCTCTTTTGGGTTTGTGATTTTGTTGTGGTTGGTTTGGGGTTTTTTTAATTCTTATTTTAGTGTCCAAGAAGGACTTACTATCTCATCTAAAAGAGATGCCTCAGATCACCAAGTTTGCAGCGCAATCCAGTACTAAAAACAGGAAGGAGAAACTTGATAAAGATTAAATATTTGAACAGAATAGCCCCAGGTTCATTTTGTCTTCCTTCTCTACACACAGTTCTTATATTAAATTCCAGTTGCTGGCTCGAATTCTTCTATAAATGTAAATCTTAAGCATGCTGCTTTCCTGCATTCCCTCTCAAATAATAGTTTTATTACCAAAATGACAAAATTGCTTTTGGAAGGATCATTACTGAGTGCCAAAACACAAATAGGCATTTCTGCTTTGTCATCCTTCTGTATTTGTGTGGAGGGACAGTAGAAATACTCTATATTATTAATAACCTTGTTATGTGGAAGAAAATACTCCTGGCTAAAAAATCCATCTTACATTCATTATAAAAAAATAAAATCCATTAAAAGCCAAAATTAACTTTGATCTAAGTGTCTTATAGGCCAGGAGCTGGAACATGGCATGGAACTAATTTCAAATATTCCTGAATATAATTATAATAGATTCTCTGGATTAAAAAGGATAAAACACTGCAGTGGAAGGAAGATAATTATCAGTTTTAGAATGAATTTATTAATACAGCTGGGGGGAAAGAAAAATCAATGCAAACACCTCTCCTTTTCATATTGCTTAGCAGGTCAGTGCAGTGCCAATCCACTGACTGAAAACTTTCACAATTAATTTGATCTCTTTCACAGTGTGGCAGCTACAACTGAAAATTTTCATGTCAGAGAGACAACTGGGATTGAGAATGAGTTACAGAACCAGTCTGTTTTAAAACATGTAAAAGAATGTATACCCAAACGTATTGTGATTAGAAATACTTTACCGTTCACTGAAATTTTAAGCATTCCTGATTGTTGAGCAATTTTTTTGATTTTTAAACATCAGCACCCATTGCCATTACAAGGCTACTCAAAATGGCCCAAGACATTATATATGTAGTGTTCCAGGACCGTACAAAGATCCTGCCTCAGTAATTATAAGAATGCACTTAATAAATTATTTTTTTCTATTTTCATCTATTAATATGCAAATAGTTTATACAACATAAAAAATTTAATTTGTACCTACTACAGGTAACATATCTATTTAGCTTTTCATCTGAAAGCCTGTAAGACTTGATGACCTGCAAACTTATTTACATAACTCACTTCAAAGTATCTTTTAAAAATAATATTGTCCAGCATTTAACAAAATTGTGACTTAAAAAAAGAAAGAAATCACTTAACAGCATTTGCTTTCTTGATTTTGTCAAGTAATGTCACCAGCTCAAGTGTTATAAGGCAGGTTGGTTGTTCAGATGGGCTAAAACTCCCTATGGTGACAGGCATGTAGTAAATCTGTTCATTTATAAAATCAGATGAAAGCAAGAAAAAGTTTAGAGTTTCAAAAGAACTGAAACTTCTTATTTTTACTACAAATTCAGAATAGGCACTGACACACAATTCCTTAGGGACTTTTCCAGAAGATTGTCTCTTCGCTGGGCATCATTCCATTTTTAAACTAAGAAGAAGAAGAAAAAAATTATCAGGGATACATAACTCAGGATTACAAAAGAGGAATTACCATAAGTATTTGTTTCCATCTTACTAACAAAAGAAATAACTCCATGTCTTAAGACATCACAATTACTGTTTTGGTTAGTGTATTTTTAATTTCATTATTAAGTTTAATTAACATTGGAAAATAAAAATATACTTCTCATGTAATTCTGCAAGCATTATTGAAAACCCCGAAGCACAGGGGTAGGAGAATGCTAAACTCTGTCTGCTTTAATGCTCCAAGCCAGTACTGACAAACCATGTAATTCCTTTCAGAGATTTGTGTAACCTCCTCTTAAAGGGGGATATTTTGCAAACTCTTTAGCTATTCTAGTCCACTTGCCCTGTGCTCATCATGGGAAATACTTAGCCTAATATTTAATGGAATTTACCAACTTAATTCTTGTCAACCACAAACACAAGGGCTCCTTTCCACTTTTTGGACTCGCAATGACAAAGTCTGGTGATGTTCTTTAAACGTTCCTAAATGGTTGGTGTTTTTCATGAGCAGCAGCAGCCCAAACTGAGACCTCAACAGCACTAAAGAGCGAATTATTTACTTCAGATGTTTTCCAAACACATCACCCACGCCACGAAGTTGTAAGGCTCTTCTAGTGCACTGACTCACATCCACTTTTGGATGAACTTTGTAATACTCTTTAGTAAAAAAAAATTACATTTCAAAACCATTGACCAAGAACTGTGAGAATAATGCTTGGCAACAAGTAGTAATAATAACTTTGAAGATACACTTTAAAACTCTTGACTGCATGCTCTTTAAAAATGTGTCCTTGCATAACACAAATTCCACCATGAAAACCCATCCTCACCTTCCTGTGCATTGTTTGAGTCTATTAAAGGTTTACCTTGTGTCTATGAACAGCAGCTGTCTCCATCCTGTGAAACGCTGTGCATAGGGATGAGGCTTTCACACTGCTCATTTTCTTCTGGCATTCTTAAAAGAAAACACATTTATTGACACTCCTACAGTAACGTTAAATTGGTTGTTATGAAGCCAACACAAGCACCGAGAGTTCAACTGTTTGAACTTTAGCCACTAGAGCACGCAAAGGCTCCTTAAGTACATGAAGTGTACTCAAGGTTGCACAATTTTCACTGCACGTGCTGGGTAAACTACCATAGGTGCATTAAGGGAAAAAACCATGACAAACACTAGGAAACTTCTTTTAAAAGGTAAACAGATGTCGCATCTTTCCCTTTTCTGAGCATTACATAGGTTAATAAATGGATTGGCAACTACTGCTATTAAGAAATTAGTATACCTGAACACAAAAGAAACAGAGTGTGAGTATTGTGGCTCATAAAAGGGTAATGGAAAGGTTAAAGAGACAGGGTTTAGTTTGTAGACTGCCCTACCTCTGAATTCGATGTTTTCTACAAATAAAGGCAAAAATTCTTCTGATTCCCACCATCACTGGATCCCAGTTGTTATAGTGACACAAGAGAGTCGCAATGAAAAATGAAAAAAATACAGGTACTGCTCCTGCAAAAAATAACCAGGAAAACTGCACCTGGAATTGAAACATAAACATCGTTCACTAGATAGCTTAAAAAAGAATTAACATGCTGTATATTTGGAATGATTGTTATTTTAAGTTTGAGATGCAGTTTATTTTAAACAGTGTGAGTTATTTAGTACAATTTCTGTAGTTATTGCTTCTTGCAAGAACTGCATACCCTGTTCCCACTGATCCATTCTTTACAATGGAACATTCTGTTGCACTGGGAGCTGAATGAAGACTGCTGTTTCCAAATAGGTTTTTTTTTTTAGGTTTTTAGTTGTGTCTCTGGTGCCAAGGAGAAAGTGTCCTGGATATTCCACAGGTAGGAAAGCAATGATTTTTAAAGTCCATTCCAACCCAAACCATTCCACGGCTCTGTGACTCCAAACCAAGGGCATGAGGACAGGAAGAGCCTGGGACCTGCCTCGGGATGACAGAGCCATGAGCATGGCCCCCCCATGTGGAGAAAAGATGCAAAATTGAAGATTTTGGAGAAAACAGATTCACCTTTGGTACACTGATGATCCTCCTCAAAGATCTCATCAACTGCAATGGTTAAGCCCTACATTTCCCAACTGACTTCTAATGAAATTCACAACTCCTAAGTTGCCAAAAGGAACTGGTCATTAGAAACCCGGTTGTGATTTCCTAAGATCCATATTTATGTTAGAAAATTACAGAAAAATAAATATCCAGAAAGTTAGCAATTATGAATATTGTATAATTACCATGCCATTTAATAGCATATTGACATTTTAATCAGGTTTCTTTTAAGTAAAAACAAAGCTGGCCAGAGGCACTAATCAGGCAGCCTGAAGCTGGAAGCTAAAATTTCTGTCAGGTCATCTGAGATGTGGACAGGAGACCAGTGTGCACAGAGCCTGGCTTAGGATGTTCTGATGTCTCTATGACAGAGACAGACCTGCACAAATACACCTGTGCAAAAACCTCAAAGACTACAGCACTTTGCCTTTAATCAGGGTCCCTCACTTGTGGTTCTAAGACGAGTAATTTATTTTCTGAAATGTAAAACAGAAATGATTTACTTCCCACAACATGAGTTAAAAAGGTAATTTGCCCTTTTGTTACCAATGTCAGCTGAAAGTCATCCAACAGAGCTTTGCAGACATTTCTGCTACTTGAAATGCCTCCGTGTTGCATTAGTACGTGAAGAATAAATTAATTTTACAAGATTCGGACTCTGTGTTTACTCAGAATAAACAGCCTAGAGATTAAGCTGTTTACTGGGAATTAGAAAAGCATAGTCCATTTTTCAGTGTATCCCAGAAGAAAGTTTAGATGAATCACTTCAGAAGACAACCTAAAATTTTCATATATTGATATAAGTAACTATATATATATATAGACCTCTACCAATGTATTTGCACATGCACACAAATCTGTGTATATCTAAAATGTGTACTGACACACAAACCTACATATAAAATTATTATTTTTTTTACTACCAGCATTATCACTAAATATAAACCTAATTTAACCTCATGAAAGTGAATTTTGGAAGAGGAGTCTACAGATATTTTATTCCTTGTTTCCTTTACGGTTATCATGAGTTATTTACCATCCCATAACAATTTATGTCTCAAGTGTGTATTGCTGATGCTGTAAGAGCAACACAAATACAACCGTCATATCAACAAACGTTTTACTATTGCTGGAATCACTGCAGTGTTTGCTCTATTTCCATGCTGGAATATGCAGTTAGACTAACATAAAACATGCTGCCTATCATATGTTCATTACAAAAGTATTTATTCAGGGTCTAAGTGTTTCTGACTTTTCTTTTCTTATACTTGCTTTTGTTTTTCTGACTTATTTTCCAAAATCCACACTGACATGAAGGAAAAGCAAAATAGCCATTTGTGTTTGGGGTTTTTTTAACTCCATTTTTACATGCACAAAGTTTCAGAAGTCCAAAGGTGCTTATTACAATTTACTTGTAAAAACACTGAACAGCAAAGCCTCTTTTTTGGCTGGAAACATTCCATGTGCAAAACGTGACTAATCTCTTGTACCAAAAAACACAAGGAATTTAATTGGAAGAAATTCTGTAAATAATGATCAAAATTTAGTAGTACCTTACCTTTTGCATGCACATGTCAGCTATTATGGACAGAGGTATTGTAAGGCTTAGGGCAAGTGTGCCTATCAGTGATGAGGTAAGAAAGCAGCCCCTAAAAGACAAAAAAATAGTAACAATTATACAATTTAATGACAATAAATAATAATTATAATAATGAGGTCTTGCTTAAAAGACAATAAAAGTAATGCATCAAATAAGGAAGACATTTGATGAACTGTTAGTTACTGTTTAATAATCAAAAATTAACTCACACCATCACAGTCCATCATAAATCTGAGAAAGTACATAGAATTCTTAATTAGGCAATGGACGTCTTCTGGGCTGAGGCTTAATTCCCATACCAATCTTTTGAGATGATGGAAATTCCCCTATTTCACATGCAGTAACTTCATCTAGAAAAATCTGCATTTTGTTTCCATACCATGACTCTCTACAGCGTAAGAGGCTGCTTCTGAATTACAAGCAACCTGTCCACAGAAAACTGTAAATGAGTAAATGGTAGAGAGTCCAATAAAAATTTATCAGCAGGTTAAAAAAAAGAAAAAAAAAAAAAAGAAAAGTCACATGTATCCCTACATTATTTAGTTGGGTGGAGTAAATAAGTAGATTAAATGGTATTATTTATTTCCCAAAAAAGTACATAAGACTATACTAGTGGCACACTGGACTGGTAAAGAATGATATCAGCACAAACTCTGTAATTAGTCCCAATCCAAAACTCTAGAGAAAAGGAAGTAAAACTAGCCTGGAATATCATTCTGAGTAATCAAACAAATATCTTGTATGTAAAAACTCTATGCACACCCATATACTTAGCCCTATGCTAGTACTTGATTTTGGGACAACAGACAATGTTTGAGGTTTGGGGGGGTTTATGTGTTTGTTTGTTATTTTGCCTAAATTAAAATTACACTTAACCTGACACTGATACTGAGCTGCAGTCTCATCTTACACATCAGATATAATCACAAAAATATTGTATCAACAAACAAGTTCAACTGCAAAGGAACATATGCTACAATGCATTTATACCTAGGTCTGGTATAAAAGTTTGCCAATAAGCAAAAAACTATTAAAATACATATATAACTTCAAATTTGAAAAAAACCAACCAACCAACCAAAAATCCACAGCCCCTAAAAAAACCGAAAGGTTTTTGTGGAACTCCATCTACTCCACCTTGATCTTCTGTTGCAATATTGTCACAGAACTCCTACAACACAATCCATACTCTCCTTTTGTTACTGCAACTCTGTAGCACAAAGTCTCTTTGTTAATTCTGGAACAAACTAAGCACACAGTACTTAATTACTACAGGAACACATCAGCTACTTCTTAAAGTTAGCTGTTGTCTTAACAGGACATTGTGACAGTGCTAAAAATGCACATGTGGACAGAAAAAAAAAAATGAAAAAGGGCACAAACGCCAACCTAGACAATTTTACATCTCAACATCTGAGAACAGAGGAAAGATAATTCATGTGAAATGTATTCAACATATGGAGTACATACCACAGCCAGAGGAACTCTGACAAAACTGTTCCAATAAGGCCATTTATGACAATGCACATCCATATCAGTTTATTGGGAAACTCAAATGCTTCAAACCCAGTATAGTGAAGCAGGAAGAACCCTGGCCACAGCAGCAACAGATTAAACAGTCCTACAAAACCTGAATATAAAAACAGTATTAAGTAAATCACAATAAATATTCTTCAATATAACCAAAATCTCAGCTAAAATCTGCTATTTTGACAGTATGCATATAGAAAAGCAGCCATGAAGCAGTATTTTAAATCTTTCAAGGGAAACAAATGTAAGAAACTTAACCTGAAATTCACAAACTAAATTTGCATCACGTATTTACAGCTTTGAAATTGAAAAGAAAATAAAAATTAGAAATCTCATTAAGTCAGTGGGGCTGTCTGTATACCTGTTAAAGCTCTAAACAAGGAACAATTCACACAACAGGTGTCTAAAGGACTCATAACCCTGGGAGTAAGAGACTTTCTCCACTTCCTTGGCTTTTCTAAGCCCCTTTACCACTCAGACACAGTTCAGTGCCTGAAAGCAAATCATATAATCACACATTGAACTAAAACTTTCAGCAGAGTTACTTTTGGTCTTACCAAAGAACATTGGTATGTCAAGTTTATCTTCTCTATCTACTTTCCTTTTTATCATGACTATGTAGACAGCATACAGCATTGCTCCTACAAGAGACCAAAGGGAACCTGGAAAAATGGAAAAAATACTCCCTTGAGATAGGCCAAACATGTTATGCACAGTAGCATCAACTCTCCTAAACCTCTGTTGATTACAGAATCCATTACTAAATGAAAAACATGGGAAAATGGAGAAAACTCTGATGTGTAAATACTTTCCCAATATAGGCATAGGGCGGAAAATTATCATAAATGGCGAGTTTTAGAAATTGAAACTAAAAACCAGATTGTGAAATGTTACATGAATAAGACACAGAGCTTGCTATATGACTACTTAGTACTGTCAGAAGATGGTATTGATCACTGTCTATTCCAGGATTAAAACCATAAGTAAATACCTATTGTATCTTTTCCAGCAGATTTTTCAGATCCAGAAAGGTTAACAAGCACCACACCACCAATGCTAGCAAAAAAAAAGAAATGCAAAACATTGCTTGAGCTCAGGAATTTCTTTACAAAAACAGATAAAATAAAAACAAGTATACAATTCTATCTTCAGGTATTTTTACTTAACCAAAACGCACTTCTGGAAAGTCAAAAAGAGTTCTCAACTGCTAAGGCGTGATCCTAAGTTAAAACCAACCAACCCCACTTTTAACTTCCCAGAACAACACATCAGGCATCTAATGAAAGAGGCTGACAACACTGAATGTCAAACCTCTTCCTTTTTCATCATTTACGCAAAAATAAACAGACCACGAATTAACAACAAGAAAATAAGTTCATCTACTTCCGACAGAAATTAATCTAGTTTCCTACGGGAGAATGAGATTTGGAAATGGTTCATGCTATGAAGCATTTAAAAAGCAGTTAATTCACTTGCTCTATTCAGCTGTGAAACAAGGATTTTTCTAAAAAGTGATGGGTATAATTTATTGTCCCAGATACCACAGTTGTCCTCTCACTGTACTAGGGAGTTTTGGAGCAAATGTTCCCTCCCATTATCTTACCTTAAAATAACAGCTAATAATTTGGACAGGGTAAACCGATCTCCACTGTTACTGGGAAAGACTGCAGCTAAGATTAATGTGAAAAGTCCTGCAAGAGAAATTCAGAGGAGTTTATACAATCAAGTTTTGCCAGTAGTTTGCTCAGAAAGCTACATAGCTTCAAAGCTATGACACTCCAAATATATTTCTTTAATATACAGATGTAACTGGAAAAGTACACACGTAAAAAGCAGGGGAATCATGAAGGGGGAATCATACCCTAAAAAACCTCTGCAAATACTAAATGAATTTTCTAAACACACATATTCAATTCCTTTAGGTCAAATCCACAGGTAAAAATGCTACACAAATCCATTGTAACATGAGATTAATATGTTATAAACAGTGTTATAATGCACATCTGGTAGTTAAATAAAACTTACCAGAGGTTGATGACAAGATATTAACTATGGCAACTTGGGTATCTGACAGAGCTTCTTGATAGGAGAAATTTGCCAAGAACCACTGGGGCAAAAGAAAAATAATTTTGTAATTATATGGGTAGCAACAACAGAGCTTAAGATTCTCAGTGCAATAAAATCCTACATTAAGAAAAAACCCTGATTATTTAATCAAAAATAAAATCATAACTATGTTTTTAGCTTAAAGACACTTCTAACTTCTATTAAAGTGGAAGGCACATTAAAAGACAGCAGCAAAGTTAGAATTGGCTCAAACCAACCACATTCAAGTATGTGTTTAATTACAAAATAACATACTTCATAAGTTAAAAAGAATTAAAATGACATTATAATAGCTAGTCTGTAGTAACTAAAGGTACTTTTAACTTGTTTCAGAGTGCTTCAAGATGATAACTGCACAAAAGCTGCAAAGAAATTTCAGTAATGCATGTGACATTAGTTAGCCTAATGAGGTTTTTTTAGAGTACTTAAAAACAGCACACATCTCCAGTGTTAAAAACAAGCATCTCTTACATTCAACGCCTAAAAAATATTTGATTCCTCCATAAAGGAATAAAATGGCAAGTGTTTTCTCACTTCTTGATTGAGATCTCGTTGATAAGATTTCAGATATATTCTAAGGAAAGTAATCACTCCCTAGTCTCGATCAGAAATACATGAACATGCCAGTAGCGTCCATGAACAGAATAAACAGGATTTGTTTTGGACATGAGGACACTACCCCAGATAAAACTACAACATTATTTTCTGGTACATGCATCAGTGGTATTATATTGTTGATGATAACACTAGTAATGGTAACAATAACGTGTAAAGAGCTCTACTATCTGAGGAAAAGCTGTGATGGGTCCACACTACAGAGAAACCATTTGGCAGCATCAGTGAAGGTCTTTCTGGTAAAGGTATCACTGATCTGCCCTCTACATTTCTCTGTTTCAAAAATCCTGCCACTGGAATCTCCCTCTCCCCCCAGAACTGAGGCATGATGCAGCAACAGCATCTACCAGCAGATTCATAATTAAATCTTGCACAATCCATGCCCAGCACAAGAATATTTTTACTTCTTATGGTACGTTTATAAAATAAGGTTTAAAGAATACAAGTCATCTCTAGACTTATTCACTATTATCATACAAGTTTTAAATGCAACTTCACTTCAGCTTTTTGAAACTATGGAGCACATACCACAAAGCAAAAGAAAAAGCTGATTTTTGCTACTTGGCTTGCAGTGAGCTTTCCTACAGTTTTTAAGATAGATTCCTGCTCCTTCACTGTTGGATATGACATGCGGGACAGCTTTGCCTCCAAAGCATGGCTTGATGGGAGCTGCCGGATCTCCATGATGTTACTGAACCTCACACGAGGCTTTTTGGGTGCTTGAGAGGAGGAGATAAAAAGCAAAAGAAAAAAAAAACAAAAAAAACACCAAAACACAGTATTATTATTAAACTTTTTGAGCCAAAGCAATATGCAAATAAATCTATGATGTTGTAACACACCATTGATTCCAACATCGCAGAAATAACAGGCTCTTTTCCAAAGAGAAGACATGACATCGGGATTTATTAAACTAATATTTTGCTATTCAGGAGGCCACTAATAAGATAAAGCACAATGAATTACTGTTTTCAATCAGTAAGTTGTCCACCCACGAAAACCTCACTGAAAAGCACCACCCCTGCTCCCTGTCAAAAATATCAAGAGAATGTAACAACACATTTTTAGATAGGAATTATTCCATCTTGAAAAACATTCTGTATATAAGATTTTCTTTAATTGTCTAATAGTCAAAGAGCGAAAACCTGCACACAACTCTACCTAACTGCAAGGACAATGTTTCATTCAGAAGATTAAAGTCCAACAGACCTCAAAGCTTAGCAGAGACCATAAAGTCACTTGCCCTTTTGAAATCCACTCTCTAACTAACCTTGCAAACTAGGATCAGGTTTTATTTAGAAGGTTATTTTAGTCTTATTAGCTTCCACCATAAAGAAAACACTACACTAAACACTACAGGCAAATATTAGCCTAAATCAATCTGAAACAAGACCTAATTTCCTAAGAAAAAGCAAAGGGAAAGCTGCAGCTGGAACAATTCCGAAGTGATTGGTGCACGTTGCCACTGGAAGCAGAGCCTACCAAAGTGGCTCCTAATGTGTGCCACGAAGAAATTAAAAGAGCTTCCTTTTGATCAGCAGGGACTCTTTTGCTGAGGACTGGCTAACTGGATGTTTTGAAGCCCACCTTTCTACAACTGGCTGGGACAGTTAAGCCAGTTTCAGGTACTATCACAAGATAGTGAGGTTTAAATAAAACCAGAACGCACATAGACTATTAAAATTCTTACTTTGACTGCTTTGCTCCTGCTCTAAAAAGGACAATAGCTTGTTTTTCCAGAGGCTGACTCACTGCTGCTGGTCTTACAAGCCCAGAAGGAAAGAATCACAAGTACTGAACCCAGTTGGTCCCTTGAGATAAACATAGGCTGCATCTGTAGTGACCAAGAAAGGTAAACTGAACGACAGGCCTATGTTTTCTCTACCTGAAAGTAAATATATGAGACTGCAATTCACGCAACGAGAGATTTCAAAAAAGGAATAAAAAGGGGGAAAAAAAGGAGGGGGGGAAAGGGAAGCAAGTCCTGCAACGTGACAGCAGTTATACTAAACAAAGAGAAAAGTAACTCCTTCACCAAAGAACTAACATTACAGCATTCCAAAAGTCTTTACTCACTTTTCTCTGCATCACTACTATTACTGCCATTTTTTTCAGTTGGCAAATCATGAAACTTTACAGGAACATATAAAGGTTCACTCTGCAATGAATCAGTATAAGTAAAAATACGGTTAAGCAGGATATTTAAATTATAACCAGTAGAATTTATTTAGTGAATTAGAAAACTAAATAAAGAAAAGCTTGGTGAACAGTAAGAGACTCAGACTTAAAGGAGATCTGCACATAGTGGATAGACTTGTCAAAATTCATGTATACCATATACTGTATGTTACACATGTTGGTAAAACACAGTGCTAAAAGAGAACTGTGCTCTTTTGTGTGTATCCTCATGAGCACAAAACTTATGGCCAGAAAAATCACACCTACTGACTTAAAATTACAAAGTAAGTCAACAGTATCACAGATATTATATCATTAGCTATAGCTTCTGTCCAAATTGTAAAATAGAAACATGAAATACAGAATGTATGTACAAAAATTCCTGTACCCATTTTTTTCCCATGACCCTAAAACCCCTTATTTTCTTCCCTAGCCCTAAGCATCAAAACGCTTTGGGAAAGATGTACAATACAAAAGGCACTTAGAAGTATTTCAAGCAATTAAAGCTTTTCCTAACAAGTCAAGTTTAAAGCAACATGTTTAGATTAAAGTAATAAACTGTAAAAGTGAAGTCACAATAAAGAACTGGTAGTTGATGTTCATTAGGCTTGTCTAGGATGAGAATTTTAGCAGATATATAAATTAATGCAAAATTGCCCGTCTTTAGAGTCACATGATCCTAATGAATTGAAAAGACCAGGAAGATTTTATTCTTAGATACAGATAGATAAAGTTGAAAATCCCTGAAAAATTAAATGAAGAATACATCTGAAAAAATGTCACTTCAAGTAATTCTGTATAAAATATCCATACAGTCATGTGCAATACTCAGTTGCTTCCCCCCACTCTATTAGAGACAATACTGAGTTGAATATGTAAAGATTTCCTCTGTACAAGATAATATTCTTCAACAAACTACTACAGAAACATTCAAGTAAGTGCTTTATTGAGCTGAGAACCCATATTTCTTATAGTAAGCAATACCATTATTTGCAGTACTTAATTAGTAACATCTAAGTATACAAGTTACCAATTCCCTTTGACTAAAACTATTACACTTAAAACTGCCATATTTTATAAACAGTAAGTCAAGATAGTTGTGCCATGTAATTGTAAAGCACTGACCTTCATAAATTAAGGCACTTACCAGAGAACTGTTCACAGTGGTATCTGTTGTACAAGCAGCAAAATAACCTTCAGCATCTGCAAACTAATTACAGAAAATTTAATATAATAAAATACCAAGGCAAAGTAACTGAAATTTTTGAAGAGTAAGGGTTTTTTATGACTTTTTCCATAATTCCATCACAATTCCCTCTCTCCTCTCAGCCTGCCTCCCCAATACCAAGAGGGCTAACAAGTTCAGTAAATAATTTCAGTGCTTCCTTGTACCTCTTGAAGAACCCCACTGAATTCAACTACCCTGGCACAAATGCAGGAGGAGGCTCTTAGATAAAGAAAATCTGCAAAATTCAGCCTTAGGGACACAGTCTCCACTAAACAATTGAGCATTTATTAACAACAAGCTGCTCTTTCTTCATTTCATTTAGGCAAAGCTCCCTTCCCTCCTCCCTTTTGCACCTTACCAAACCCACATTCCCTGACCTGCAGCTTGCTCTTCTACCATGATGGTAGCAAACCTCCAAACAAAGCCTCTAATGTGGAAGAGAACTTAAAAGTAAGGTTAAGTAAGAACTTAAAGTAAGATAAACTTATCCATTTCAAGGCACTTGCAATAATTAGAGTTGAGTATTTAACTACACCTCTTGAGGGGGAAGGAATTTTCTACAAGCACGTTACGGTCTTGTCTGCACTGTTCTTTTGAAAGAGGAAAAATATTGGGATTCCAGTGTCATGAGAGTCACACACAACATGTGACAGACTGGGCACTCTTACTCATTGCATTCCAGTTTGTATTTCATTACTGTCATCAAAGAAACGAAATTCTGTTTACTCCCTAATAATCTTATGATGATTCTGAACAACATCGAGTCTAACACATGCCACGTTACATACAAACACTTGGTATTAAAGGCTGATCTAGCAAAAATGATATTAAGATTTAGCCAACTTTAAATGCTCTATGTGTTTAACTCAAGAATTTAACAAAAGAATTTTTTAGTTGTTCTCTGTGTTTTGTCTTTTCTTAAAAAAAAAAAAAAATCAGATAAAAGCCATGTAACACTTTAAATATGTTATGCCTACAGCTGTCACTATCAGTGAAGTCTAACATATCCAGAAAATCTTAAGTCAGTTTCTTTCACACAAGTTATTTTCTATAAAGACATGTTGATTAACAGCATGTTCTTGGATCCCATTTTCTGTTGTTTTTTTTTTTTTTTTTAATCTGAGATTAGTATCAGGCCAAATGCCTTACTGCTTCCTGAGTGCTGCTGTTCCACATTTTGAAACACTGGCACAGAACAACTGCTCTTCCCAGCACCTTTTGGAAAAAAATCCAGTATTTCTGTCATATAACAACAATTTTAGCTTCTAGCACAAACTATGTCTAACTCTGGAATGGGCATCAGAAGGTCACTCATGCATAAAAGCTGTAAAAAACCAATATTAACAACAACAAAAACATAATTCTACCACCCTTCCTGAACTTAACTTTAAACCCCTCAAAACAGTCACCAAATAGTTCACAGTTGTGCCAGAGACAAAAGAGTCAGAGTTAAAACCCAACTACAAAGTTCAAGTTGTGATTCCATTGGTTACAGATGTTGGGGGAGTTAAAGGGAACCAAGAGCCAACAGTGAGTTTCAGAAGCTCTTGCTAAGAGGAATTATCCCCTGCAATTGCTCAAGATACAAAACCAGGCTGCAGGGACCAATAGTCTGGCCCAGCAGAGCATTTCTTACATCTCATAATGCTTTTTCTTGCTTCTCATCCTCTCACATGACAACTGCTATTGGCTGCCACGTCTTCTTGTAGCATGATCCAGTTTATATCTCAACTATGTAATCTTTGCTCTTCTCTAGTCTCTATTTTCAGGCTTTTTTTTTCCTGTACAAACTCAGACAAATATCACATCTACAGAGTTATAATACTTACAAAAGCTGCATGCCTTCCACGAAACCCACGAGTACACTGTTGCCTCCATGGCTTCCAAACAATAAATCCCAAGAGGTATAGAACAAACATGGATGTTTTTGCAAATGTACTGAAAAAGGGTTTGTTGTACCTTGTAAAAACATACTGTGGAAAGAAAAGAATTGCAGTATCCAAAATTACCAAATAGGTAAGAATTCACAAAATTAATGAACAGGTGTAAATATACAGTCCAGAACAGTCTGCTTCCCAAACTAACAGAATTGTGAGTATTGGCATGGATGACCAAAGGAACCAAGTGGCCCTACCTGTTCTGGGGGAATCCTCTCCCAAACTGCCTCTAATGCCAACAAAAAGGAGCCTTTTTATAAGAAACAATACCACAGAAGGAAGACTACTTATCACTTATATCTCACCAAGCAACACATTTATATGCTACCGAACTCAAATAGCACTGAAAATACATTTACGTACAAGTATTTTCTAAATTGAAAACCACTTTTATAAGCAGTAGCATATTAATCATAAATTAGAGAAGATTACTTTGGCTAAATAATATTTCAGTATCAAGAGTGACTCCACCGACTCATTCCAAAAAATGTTTTATTAATAAATCACATGGTAAGCACAAACGTTTGTATATGCTTAGTTTCAAAACTGATATAGAACATAACTTAATGACAGTTCAGAAAGCTGAATTTAGGAATTTATTAAAAACTCAATTTCTATTGCTAAAGCTCTGGTTTAGGTCCTAAAACTTAACATGAGATAAATACCACAACAGTTTCAATATGCTTAATACATGAACTAGATAAAATTACAGGGTTTAACTCCATGACCTGAGTCCTTTCATCCTGGACTTCTGGATGTTCTGAACTACAATCCACCAAATCCCTCAGCTTGCCATGCTACAGCTCATTCACTAATTTTTGGGAACCATATGGGCATTATTTTAATCAATATGGAAATGAACTCCATGATTACAGTACAGAGTTATGAGTTTATGCTCTTTAAAGTCATCAGTAACACCTTCTGTCTCAGAAGAAACAGGCACTGAGTTGAACTGTGCAAGTTTTAGTGGATTCAGGCCGGTGAAACACCGAGTGTTTGATGACCATGTTTCTGCTGCATCTTTCTCATTTGCTTCCCCTTTAAAATGTGTGGAACAATACTTACAGAAGTGAGTTCTGAAGAGGCCACCCAGATCACGTCAACAAGGAGGAGAATGACAATTCCTAGAGCCATTCGCCTGCGCTGAGCAGATGAACTGCTCTGGGAGCTCATCCGGTTCATGATAAAAACCCACACCATTTGGAACCTGGGCAAGAGGGACACAGAAACAAAACACAAAAGGTTACACAAAAAAATAAACACTGGGGCAACTGTTTCATATATATGAATGAACAGGACCTAACCGGCAAGGGCACACATGGCTGTGCTGTTAAAAGGCAGATCTCTGACAGATCTGGCAGCAAATTTTCAGAGATGTTAGGGACAATTAGAAAGAAAATTTTGACTTTGCAAAACTTTTATCAACTGCTTTATGAAGTAAGCAAAAAGTAGGTAAAACACAATGCCTTTTTGGAAATTACACTATGAGTTCTGCAAAATTTGAAACCACTATATTTTGGTAAGTTCAGATACCTGACAGTATTAGATTGATGTGTTGTGACAAATGTCAGAAACGTGTTTAAACTTAGAGGCATTCAACAAATATTTCAGAAGACATAGGAAAACATTTGGTAAGCTATAAGCAACAAGAGGTGATTCAAGAAAAAAAAAGAATAATTAATGGTAAACTTAAAAAAGTAGACTACACATGCAGTTGAATAAATATATATACATATATATATATATATATGGCTATTTGGTAATTTATGAAATATAGGCATGAACCAATTCCAGCAAAAAATTGTCTAAAATCCACTACTGCCACTACAAGGGAATTCAGATTTGTGACACAACTTTACAGTTGCCCATTGGAGGGCCTAACTTTATGGAAGGCCTAAATTTAGGAAAACTTTCAATTATATTACTGAAAAGCTTCAAATACAAGTGACAGAGACTGATGACTCATACTAGAATTCTTCACAAACTTTCTAAAGTCAATCAGACATGTATGTGGCATTTCTATCATCAACATTCACTTATTTATGTATATATTTTAAGAACCAATTTATTATGAGTTCATTAACTACAGATGGCATAGCATACCATAAACTCAAACACCATCTCTGAGAGAACTGCCATCTAAGTCATTTTTAGAGAGCAGCTTCTGACTTTCACAGTAAATAGAGGTCATCCGCTTTGCTATTCTGGTTTGGTAAATTTAAACTGAACTTTGTTTTTTCCACATGTGTCAGCATACAAATACTTGCTTTCTTTTCATTATTGACAAATTATTTATGAAAGAGACAGTATAACGATGTCCTCAACAAGTGAGGAAGGTACATTACTTTTTTTCCAGAGTAGCCTGTTCCTCAGATTAAGGGTTTAAATGTCCAGATATGCACAAGCACATTGGAGATACCAGCACTGTTTTCTGCTCTGACTCATATCTCTATACAGTCTCTGTAGCCATGTTCAAACCTTGACACTTTTTCCTCCATTTCTTAAAGGGCTTCTTTCAAAAGTAAAATGAACAGGCAGAGTTCCTGGAGTATAATTATGCCACTAGAACTGTGCTGATATAATGCATGTGTGGGCATCAGTTCTAGATAATTACTTTGCTTTTTTGATGAAATGGTGGGACTGACAAAAGGAAGCAGAAATCTGTAAGTAGAGAGAGGCAAAGCTAAGAAAGACTCAGCAAGGAACTATAGTTTCTACTTGATACAGAATAAAGAAGAAAATTTCTTCTTAAAGAGAGAGCAAATAAATGCATTATCTTAAACTCGAGGAAACTAATATAAAGGTTTTCATGCTTGAAAGCTTGTAAAGGTTTTTTCAGTTCTTAGGAATTGGTTTAACAGTCACTACATAATATACTCTACAAACTTTGCCTTCATTTCATTATGACTAATAGCCTACAAGCCATTACATGAAGTTATATATAGCCTAAAAATTGCTCATGTGTTTGCATAATATGCAGCTTGTGGAAGCTGGGCAGAGAAGAATCCCAAACAAGCTGGAAGGAAGAAATCTCATTCCTGTCAGGCTATAGCACAACACATGGACAGTGGGAAAGTATCCTAGAAATAAAAAGCACTGCAGCCCTCCACCAGCCCTGTGCTGCAGGCAGGAGGGGAGAAGTAGCTGGGGAGACAGGAGGGAATTGTGTTTCATTGTGGAGGGAATGGCAGCAGCCTGATCAACTGGACATCTCCACATCAGAAACTCCTTCACACCTACAGCTCTGCTGCTCTCACCACAGCCTGCTTCAAAGCACGCTCTGTGAGCAGAGATCATGCACAGATAACGTTCACATTCTGCAATTGTTTAATCTTGCACTCAGCCTGTCTACATTCAGCTTGAATAAATCCCCTGCTTTAAAATCCTTCAACAGGAGCGAAGTAAAGGATGATGGAACATCCAGCACTTAGATAAGAGGTTACACATGAAGTTATTCAGTCTATGCACATTTTACACCATTTCTGCTGTACCTTTGATAAGCAGATGTTAAAATTCTAAATAAAGAAACCATAATTATGCCTTGGAAGTTGAATTTTTTAATATATTGCAGTAAGAGCAGCTATTACTTTCTCATCTGACTACCAAGTATCTGTTTAACATTTCTGTGTGCCTAATATAGCCTTTGCTTGATCCTTCCCCAACAAGGCAAAAAGCTTAACAAGAAAAGGTGACTACAAAGTGCAGCATGATCACCTCCAAGGTAATAAGCTGACTAAAAAAGTTACCAAGCAGCAATACTAAAATGCCTGTAAAGTTCATCAGAAATTCAAAAGCCTACTGAAACCTGAATATTAAGTTTTAGGACAGAATTAAAACCCTGTAAAACATCACACAAAAAGCAAAGACAGATTGAAACTACTATTTTGAGAAGTTTTAGACAGATACACTGTCTCACTTATTAACAGTGCTCATGAACTTGCAATGAAACACAATTCCACACTTTCACGTTTGGCTTCTGTACATTGAGGGTAACATGCTCTGATGGAAATGAACACACAAGAACAAGACTTTGCTCATATTACCTTCCACAATAACTGTAAAAAGGAAACAAAAGCGGTGACTAACAAACTTCACACTTCATGTCAAAGTGAAGATAGTCTCCTAAAAAAAAAAAAAACAAAAACAAAGCAAAGTGTGAAACATTGTGTGCATAGGCACATTAAGCACTTATTTTTGCAAAAATTTTAAGTTCCACAAGTGTCTTCTGCAGCTCAAGTCCTAAGTGTTGGGTACATACAGATCTAGAAGCTTAAGAATTGGTCTGTATCAAAAATGCCAGCAGGGCAGCCCTGAACTGCAAGAAAACAGGATCACCACCTACTTTTGATATTACAAACAACATGGTCCCTTCCTTATTAATACACTATAGGAGGTTCATATGAGGAACATGAACCTGATGATAAGTTCTGATTTTCTAAGCTATGCAGAGAAAGGCATTATTTATTAAGTGTACTTTCCTAAGCAAAGAAATTAAACATTAGAACTAGGAAGGTAGTGGAAGAAAATATAGGCTTGTTGGCCTTAAAATAATCTAGAAAGATACGGCACCTCTGTGCAATGTCTTGTGAAAGCCAAGTATCTTTCCTTAAATGGATACAGCATTATTATTGTATTAAAACAAAACATCATCTTACATAAAACTTTTTTTTTTTAATTTTTAAACTCAGATCCTATAAGCACAGTCAATAAAATCCCCTTTAAAACTGTTATGTAGGAAAAGAATGATACAAAAATAGAGCCATAATTTTTATTGCCTGGAAGTGCTGGAATTTTTAAAATTATTATTATTGTGGAATGTTGCTAAGCTCTGTTTTAGGGATATCCTGAATCAACAGGAGTCACACACTATGCTAAGGAGTTTCTAATTAGTGTCCCAAACAGAAGTAGCAGCAATGACAGAATTAAATGCTTACCCAAAATTAGTTTCTGATCCCCTGTCAAGCATGGCTGAGAGTCTGTAAACTGTTAACAGGGAGCAATAGCTAAATTCCTGCTTTTCACCCATTACATTAAGAGGTAACTCATAAAGAGGGACCCCACCAGCCTATGGCTCAGCCCCCACTGAACTCAACATTTACACGCTGCCAAGTTCAAACCTTTTCCACAGTTGACCAAATTATTGTAATGGCTGAAAAGAAACCAACAAACTGGAAGATACATATTTTAAAAGCATGTGATTATCTGTCTTCTATTCCACAAAGACAATGCTCACTGTAGATTCTGAACACAAAGGCAATTAGTCACAAAATCACCAATTATTCTTAGTTGGAAGGGACCCACAGGGATCATAAAGTCCAACTTTTAAGTGAATGGCCTAGGGATTGAAGCCACAACCTTGGCATTACTATTGTAGGGCTTTACCCTTACAGAATATTTAATTTACCAAGTGCACAAAGTTATGATAAATTTAAGCCACCAGAAGACAGAGACTGCAATAAAAATTATGGTTTAAAAGTAAGTATCACATTCTACTCTATTAATAGAGCAGAAACTTCAGAATGTTTGCCCTTTGTTTCCATTATTAGAAAACAAATATGCTTTCCACATGGTGTAATGTTAAACATACCAGCTCAAATCTGACATTTAAAGGAATATTCATTTAAAAGACATTGCTTAGTATCATTACAATTTTCAGCAGACATCATTGAGACCCTTTTTTTTAATTTACCATTCCAACAGTCTTAGAGTTGGTGCTGTCATCTTGCAAAACCATTTTTCAGCCAGTTACATGAAGATCTTCTGAAAAATAAACATCAAAAATTTTCTTGTCATGACACTGTACTTCGATTTTAAAATGCTGCAGTACCCTAGATCATGTAAGAAGAGTCACCACTTCAATTTATGATATCAAAAAGATATCAAAAGCAGTCTACACTGTGTAGTCTACGGTGCATCTTCACACAGCTGATTGAACTAAAGCCAAAAGGCTCAGCAGCCTGTCCAACTCTCCTCTTCTGAACATGCAACAAGCAGCTTCTGAGGGCAGGAAGTAAAACTGCACCATTGATACTTCACGTGCAATCTTATCTGGACAGCATCAAATGTTCCTTTGTGCAGATTATTTCCACATTTAAAGTCCTGCCCAAGAAGAGAAAATCACATGACATTCACAAACTTTTACTGCACTGGCGATCAGGGAAGAGAACGTTATAGGACAAAGAATTACCAAATCGTTGCAAAACAGAAGTATTGCTGTTCTGGCTGTTCCAGGAGGAAAACACACAGCCTGGCTCTCCCCTCCACCACGAAAAAAATAGAAAAAAGGGACATAACAAGAATGCCAAAAGACACAGAACAGCATCTCAGTCACAGTCCATGGTGCAAGCAAGTCAACTGGAAATTATTCCTTGTATCTACTCAAGATTATTTCATATACAATTTGAAAGACAACATATCAAGATAAGGCTTGCAAGCAAAATAAATGGGTTTCGTTTTTCCAGTTATACCAGCTGCACCAACAATACAAGTTCTGGGATACAACCTCCTCCCCCTTTTAACATGTTCTGTCATCAGGTGATTCTTGTTTCATATTGGATTGCTGTTGAGATAAGAGAAACAGAGACACTGCTTTCACTTTAACCAGAAAAAAAAAAAAACAACAAACCAAACCCAAACCAAAAAACTGAAAGTAAAATGATTTACATATATATGTCAAAATCTGTAAGCGTACATTAAAGCAACATTAATCTAACAAAATTCTGACCTCCACTCAACCTCCAAAGGGTACCAGAGATAAGAGCAAAGGCAAGAATATTCACAAGAGATGGAAAAGTGAGCCTTATGCAACATGACTGTTACATTTACTGCAGCCCTGTTATTTTTACTCAAGAAAGTTTCCTGTAGGATCTTAGAATATAGTGAAACAAAAGATCCAAAAAAGCAACCAAGTTTTCCATGCCAGTACTGAGTTCTGCAAGCAGAGATCACCGCTCCCATCTACATAGGAAGCTACACAAGACCAAAGTTTGCACAGAAAACACATTAATCTTATTACCAGAATAGGAGAATTTAGCTTAATAAAAGGAATCTGGTGGTATGTAACAGTCATGCTATCAAACTGTCATGGCACAGCTGGATCTGGGTATCTAAGGAATAAAAAGACCACGGATGTTTGAATGTTTTCATGAATGAAATGAACGCTTCCTATTCAGCACTTACTCAAAATTCATGAAACAATGCTTCAAACAAATTCTCCTATCTAGAACTAGCAGTGCAGAGTATTAATTTGTTTTATACCTCAGAGTCCCTATCAGCTAGCAGCCTATGCAAGCACACAGTTCTCAGTAATTCCTGCAGCAGCCCCAGCAAGGCTGCGGGGACCCTGCAGGACTTGAAGTCTGTTTGCAGTGAATTAGAAACACCCAAGTTTCAGGTCTGCAGAGTGAAAGCTGACAAGCAGAACACACACTGACCTCCTTGTTTTTCTTGTCCAGCAACATTAGGAGAAAAAACCTCCATGTCAAGCTGCCAAGGCCTCTCTAAGCTTCACCACATACAGAGCAATCTCTCAGCCACCAGTAGCTCCACATTTAACATCAGCTAAGGATTACAAATGACATCCATTGCACGTGCTGCAGATCTAATCTTGTCTAGTGCAAGGACTAAACATATCGTGCTTTGTCACAGGGTATACAGACGCAGATCCCTGATAAGAACCAGCAGGGCAGCTTTCAGAGAGACACCCTGGCAGCTGAAAGCTGAACCTTCCAGGCAAGGTAAAAATCGGCGAAATCACTGCATTCAGAGTGAATGGAGGTCTCCTTCCTGCCAACAGGTATCTTTGGGGAAAAGCAACAGGAAGAAAGAGAAGGAAATGTCAAAGAGAAAGAAATAAGTCTTAATGCACTCAGAGAAAAGTGGATGCCTAAAAAAAAAAAAAAAAGACATATGCCTGGGGACCTCGGGGGAGAAAGAATGAGCGAGCTGCACTCCCACCTAGAACACTGGAAAATGCAGGGGGAAAGAAAAAGGGGGCTGTAGTCCAAGCAGGGGAAACACGTACCCCTCACACCCCCAGCAAGGCAGGACAGTAATGCCAGCCCAGAATCAATTAGGTTGGAAAAGAGCTCTGAGATCACCGAATTTAATCCCTGACCAAACACCACCACCCTGTCAACCAGACCATGGCACAGGCTTTCCTTAAACGCCTCCAGGGATGGCAACTCCACCACCTCCCCGGGCAGCCCGCTCCATTGTTTAATCACCCCTTCTGTAAAGAAATTCTTCCAAAAGGTTCAACCTGAACCTCCCCTGGCGCAGCTTTACACTGCGTCCTCTTGTCCCGTCACTGCTGTCCGGGAGCTCGACCCCCGTCTGGCTCCTGTCAGGGACTTGTGGAGAGCAGCAAGGTCTCCCCAAAGCCTCCTTTACTTCAGGCTAAACTCCGTCAGCTCCCTGCTTATAGGACTTGTGCTCCACACCCTTCAGCAGCTCCGCTGCCCTTCTCCGGACACGCTCCAGTGCCTGAACGTCTTTCCTGTAGCGAGCGCACAGAACAGGACACGGCACCCGAGGCGTGGCCTGGCCAGTGCCGAGCACAGGGGCACAATCACTTCCCTGTTGGCGCTGCTCGCACTACTGCTGGAACAGGCTCGCTCCGGGGACAGCGGAACCCCTCCGCACACCCCCAGCCCGCCCAGCGGAGCTCCCCCGAGGCGGGGAGCGGAGAGCGCGTTCCCCGCACCGCTGTCACGGGCGGACGCGGCCGAGGGGCGGCGGGACACGGGGCACTCGCACGGCCCCCCGGCCCGCGCGAAGGGACAAAGTTCCCTCCCAGGCCCGGCCCCGCTCAGCCCTGCGGAGCCTCTCGCCCGCGGTACGCCTGCAGCGGCGGAACCCACCCGCTCCCGTTCCCGGCCCCGCTCCCGGTACCTGAGGCCGCGCCGGGCCCGGCGCCCCCCGCGCTCCGTCCGGCGGCGGCACCGCCCGCCCGCGCCGGACACCCGCAATCCATCCCCGAGCCCGCGAGCGACCGCCCCGCCCGCCCCGCCCGCGGGCCGGCCCCATCGACCCGCTCGGCCAGCAGCTCCACACCCCTGTCCTGCCGCCCGCCCCCCGCCCGGCTGCGGGAGGGGCTGCGGGGGCGAACCGCGCCGGGGAGAGCGGCGGAGGCATCGCTGTCCCCACCACAGCCACCATCACCCTCCATATCGCTGTCCCACCACAGCCACCATCACCCTCCATATCGCTGTCCCACCACAGCCACCATCACCCTCTATATCGCTGTCCCCACCACAGCCACCATCACCCTCCATATCGCTATCCTCATCACGGCCACCATCACCATCCATATCCCTGTCCTAACCACAGCCACCATCACCATCCATATCCCCATCCCCATCCATATCTCTGGCACCAATCACCATCCCTAACCCCATCCCAGTGCCCATCCCCATCTCTATCCCCGTCCCCATTCCGATCCCTGTCCCCATCACTGTCCCTATCCCCGTCTGTCTCCCCATCCCTAACCCTCTCCCCGTCCCCATTGTCATCACCGACCCCGTTCCTATCAGCGTTCCATTCACCGCCCCCATCTCCATCCCAGGCCAAATCACTGCCCGCTTCCTCGTCCGCATCCTCATCCCGATCCCCATCTCCATCCCGTTCCCATCCCGAGGCTGCCGCTGCCCTCTGCGCTCCGTGTCCCGCCGGACCCGCCGCACTGGGCACGGCTCCGGGGCCGCTCCCGGCTCCTGCCCGGGGGAACGGGGACGGAGGGAGCGCCCGGCACAGCGGGGAAGAGCCAGAGCGGGCTGCTAACCCCGGCTCCTGCTGGTGCCGGCACCAGCGGGGTCCGTCCCGGGATCGGAGCTGGCAGCGGGAGCAGCGCCGGCTGTCCCGAGGAGACGGAGCGTCTGTAAGGAGGGAATGGTAGAACAGCTCTGATGGAGCAGAGCTTGCTCCGGAGACACGGGCACTTATACAGGCTCTCTCAAAATTGTAAGATAAACAAGGAAAACAACCTCCAACAAACTAACCAACCAACCAACCAAACCAAACAAACAAAAAACCCCAACCCCCCAAGCAATAAACTAAAATATGGAGGAACAGAGAAGGCAGAGGAAGAGAGCACTGGAGTGAAGAACTAGAGATGGAGAAGTGGGATGGAGCTTTAAACTAGTCTGTCAAAAAAAAAAAAAAAAAAAAAAAAAAAAAAGGGAAGAAGAAAAAACAAAGTTTGCAAGACCTTGAGAAATGTCCTGACATGCAGTGAGGCGGTGGAATCTTGGTTTCATAGCTACCATAATCTTTATACTCTGTGATACAAAATCTCAAGGGACCTGAAAGTAGTGGCAACTAATTAAATTTTTAAAATAGATGTCTGCTTCACTATCAACACACTTATAAGAGCGTAAAAAAGTGATAGTGTGTAGACATGCAAACTAAATTAAAGCAAAAATTTGAGATGTATATGTTAGTGACTAACAAGCTGTAAAAGGAAATACTAGACAAAGTCTATCAAAAACATTGAATAAAATGAATTATCATAGGCTTAGATGAAATTGCAAAATCCGTTTCTGGTCCTGTTTGGTTTGGTAATCAATGTTAGTACTCTCTGTAGTCAGTGTTGATTAATATTTAAGAATTAAACTCACAATACCAACTTAAGATAACCAGGTGTATGTCACATCTTGCAGATTATTCAGTATTCACCTGCTAACAGAAATAAAGCTTTTGGGAAAATTTAGCTATTACATATTTTGGAAATTCTACAGCAAAAACTGCTAGGAAACAATAGTAAGCAATATATACACATGAATAAAAAGGTGTTTAATTGTTATTAGGTGATACATATGATATAGCTGAGAAGTTATTTTCAGTGCTACTCACACTTACAAACTGTTGAAATCAAACATGATATTTCACCCTTCCTACAGGTTGGTGATTGAAAAAATCCATTTCCCCTCATATAAAAATGTGATATCTTATTATCATATATCTGGGTGAGTGTTGCTGCTGGGCTTGAGTTATTTTCTGTAGATAAACAAAAGTTACTTCTTAAAACAACAACAACAAAACAAAAACAAAAACAACAAACTTGAAGAACTTTTAGTGTGAAACTTGTTAGAAGACACAATCCTTACCCAGAAGAATTTATAGCATAAATGGCACAAGGGAATGCAGTGAATTATGCTCCTGGTTCAAACTGTCCTTTTTTAATGTACTCTGAGTATACACTATAAATACAGTATTGATTTGTTGTTCTCCTGGCCTCACTATCACTATTGGCCTTTCAGCCCAAATTGCCCAAATGGTGCTTTTACATGAAATTGTGACTTTACAACTTCGTAATGAGATTTTAGGTAAACTGAATTTCTTAGACAAAGCTTCAAGAACATAGTGGTCATCTTGAAAGGATGCATTCTGTGGAACTCAGAGGAGTTGAAAGATATATAAAATGTAACTGCAAAAACGTGTGTGCATCTCACAGCATCTGATTTTCCTGGGTCTAGTTGATCTTTGTTTATTATTTATACAGAGACTCTGTAAACTTACATGGCTTATCCAAGGTCAGTCGGTTCATCAGCAGCAAAACCTGAAGACAAAACCAAAGAGTTATGACTACAGTACTCTAACAGAGAAACTGCATTTAATACTTTCCTATAGCTAATAGTGCCTTTACTAAATAATACATTGAAAAATATTATGCATAATTTATATGAAAATTGGGCCAATGTTTTATATTAAAAAAAAATCCCCACTGCATTTGAACAGGGAGAATTAATAAGGCAGCAGGGAAGGCTGAGATTCCCAGGCTCTTCTGTCTTACCTGATCGTTCCATTGACAGAAAAGCTCAGCTTGGTTTGCTGCCCCTGGAAAATGCTTTCCCACAGCATACTGCCCACTTACTGATGGGCAGTAAGTGATGACAAAACATCTGTGATATGCAGATTTTCTCTCTTTTTATGCATTAGTCTCCTTCGACAGTGGAAAGCACATGAAATCCCACCTGAATTAAGACCAGCTTCCTGGGTGTAGCTCCATGTGTCCTCTCAGGTATAAGAGTTTTCTTCTTTAGGAGGAAATGCAGCAGTTTACACTTCAGTATGGCAACACAGTTAAATCCTCCTTGTTAAGGTTCTGATTTTAACCATTTTGGCTGGAGCAGGCAAGCAGAAGGGCACTGTTGTCCTTCAGATGGAGTGCCAAGATTTCTTCATCACAGGATGAGACCCTTATTCTGTGGTTCCTGGGGCATTTTGAGATAAACAGGTCAACATTGTCAGAAGCCCAGAAGTTTGTAGTTATTACACTTAAAAATATCACAGGACTTCTGTATTTTTAGCTCTTGATTAAGTAATTTGTTTCCTATTGCAAAAGTTCACATGATGATCTTTTGTCCTCTCTGAAAGAAACTATTATGAGAATGATTTCCCGTTTGTTTTTACTGCGCCTTTTTCAGGAATTAGATTTTAGTAAACATGTAATAAAACAATATGTATCTTGAAAGTATACACATACTGCATATTTGTTTTCCTTGTTGTGAATATTTTAGTTACATACACAGCCTTTTTGTAGGCAAAGCAAAAAAAAAAAAAAAAAATCACTGTAATATTTCTAGCATCACTGTAATATTTCCATAAGATAAAACATCTACAAAATGTGCAAATCTTTTAAATTGCACTTTTCAAAAAAATTTTATTTAGTTTCTGCTCATATACGTTCTACCTACAAGGACATAAAAGCTGATTTGAAAGAAACAGATCAGATCCCAAGAATGAAATATAATACTCTGTTGGTCTCATAATAGATCTCTATAAAGGAATTGGATCCACTTATTTTAGAGAAATGCTTCCTTCAAAAGGATTTGGAACAGATCTTTGATGAATAAGATGTTCCTGTTGATGAACAAGGCAAAGCAGCAGAAGAAACTATTAAAAATTCAAACTGACAAAGTCAGTTTTGATCAACCTCTGTTCTCCTTAGGGAAAGGACACAGTCTGAGTGTTCAGGACTAGACTCGGTGTAGGATGCATGACAGTGGGGTGTTCCCCTGTCCTGTTGGGTTAGATCAAAAGTCCATCTAGCTCAGAATCCTGATGTCTCCCCAATGTCTCATCATGGGAAAGTGCTGTTGGAAACAAGGGAGTGGTTTCCACGGTGCATCCTTGTAGTTTTTAGAAATAAATGGGTACCAGCACCCTTATCTAGAAAGATGTCATTCAGCCAATGCATTTAGTAGCTCTTGATGGACCCATGAATTTGGCTAATCCCTTCTGTGAACCCAGTAATGCAAGAACTGTTATGGATTTATTGAGACAGAGACTTGTGACAAAACAGAAAATGTTTTGTTTTACTTGGGTTTAGGCAACTGGGTTATAAACTTGTCACACAATTTGTAATCCTTGTTCCACTTCACCTTCTTTGCATTATTTGAGCTTTAACTGTCTTATATTTGTCCTCAACTGTCCTTGAAGTGTTCTCACATTCTAAGTCCAGCTTTCTGAGAAGCCTCTTGTGACTGAGGGAATGAATTTATTGTTCATTTATCCTCACTGCATTCCTCTCCTTCTGGTCCAATTCTTGAGAGGCTGAAATGAAAACATTCATATGAATACATGAAATATAGTTAGACTGTTAAAGTTACAATTTCCATTCTGTTTTCAGAACATTTTTTTGTGTATTTACAAACATTTTGTGGTTTTGACCTTGTTGAGCTGTTTCATGGCTGTTTTCTTAAATGTTTTACCTGATGACAAGGCTCTATGAAATTCTAGTGCTTAAAAATGTATTATTTTGAATAAAATCTATGCTGATCACTATGAGAACTACTGGCACTTATAGGAAAAATGTTACTCTGCAGATGTAATAGAAGGAAAAAATCACAAATATTTTTGTGATGTAATTTTTTATCAGTCATTACTTTTAGTAGCTGTAGAAAATTAATTGGAACTGAGAGGTTTTTCTGCTTCCTACTGAACAGTACTTGCAAATATTAGCTAGTAATAAAATTACAGATGAGTAAAACAACTCGTTTGTGGAACTTGTCATCACTTGCTTCAGTCTCTTTACTCTGCTGATTTATAATAGGAAAGAAAACAGGAAGCTTAATTGGCAATGAGACTTCCCAAACTGAAAATTACTAAATTGCTATCACTCAATTATTTTCAGTAGATGAGTTGTAATAATATATATATATTTTTAAGGACAATTTAAAAAACCATTTGAAAGCCTATTCAAGCAAACCAAAAGTAAATGGAAAGTAAACCTTTTGGAAGTGCTCTGAATTACAGAATTACCATGCCATTGAGAGAAACCATATATAGGAGTGGACTGCATGTGTAGCCTTCATGCATGTTGACATCCACAGAGCCATTTGAACACCAGGGCTGGCAGAAATTCACGTGTGAACATGAATACCTGTCCTGCTGGAGATGTGATCCAAAACCACAGAAGAGGTCTTAACAGAGAGCCAAAAGTGAATTCGATTTACACTGAATATCCCCGTTAAAGCAACTCTTCTAAAGGTCAAGTCAAGCAGTTCTCTCAGCACAAGTCTAATCAGATGGAATTGCTGAGAATCTGACCCCGCATGTTCAGAACACAGAACAGATTTTTACATTTGTTCTTTTGCACATTCCTGGGTGAATAAGCACAATGATTCACGGAGGCACGTTGCAACATAAGGTGGTATTCAAAGGGAATTGGGAGCATTGCCCAATATGGCAATGGGGAAGTGATCCCTTGCTGGGAATGCATAATGCTTGAGAGGAGGCAGGGATTCTCCTCGGAAGGGTCTAAAGCAGAGGAATGAATGTCCCACATTGATTCTTACCCCGTCAGCAAGGGAGACCTCCTGTGTAAATGTGAGTTCTCTAGGGAGAGCACACAAATGCGTTAAACAGGAAGCTGTTCCGCAGGGAAAGACAGGAGGTAAAGTTTTGTTTTTCACATCTTCTAATTTTAACACCGCTGGTTTTCTCAACGCACACACTCTTAAACTGCACCAAAAATTAAATTTTATCAGGTGAGGAATTGCATGGACAGAGCTACAGATCTGGGGCTTTGCTGGTGCATTATTTTTAGACCAAAAGGTTTCAAAGTGTATTGTTCATAAAGGTCAAGTCTGTTGGCTTGTTTGGAAGGCACACCAAATTGAACGGGCATGCAGTACTCCAAATAGAGATTTTAATGCCCCTATTCTCAAAGTAAGCACTAAAATAATCAATATAATTTGTCTAGAATATTTTGTCCATTTTACATATTCATTAGCATAATTTACCAGAGTGCTTTCAATACTGTTTTTAAAGCAACGGAGTAGAGAAAAACACTTGGGTACGATGCATTAGTTTTGATAAATTTTTGATAGTGGACATGTGAAGACCACATTATTAAAGATTGGCTGTGGCCTTCTTCAAAGACATCCACATGATCCTTACAGTGTCAGACACAGCACTGTAGAGCTGTAAATCAGCTTTTCTACTTTTTGGTGATTCATTAATATGTTACTTCAGGAAAATTTCCTATGGTCTTTGAGCAGGACAAGCAAGGAACCCCAACTTTACAGAAATGAGGCAACAGTTTCTTTATATGTTACCAAACAGATAGAGTAAACCCTGTGTGGAAGCACCCAGCATTCAGAATTAGCGCTTTGAAATTGTTTCCATTTTGTATGCAAGCAGTTCTGTCGCTAGAAATAGATTGAGCTATACACTTATCGAAGAACACAGTATTTTTAAAGTGTTCCACTGCTGACTAACTTAAGTAGTATTGTATATTGTTTCTAAATAAATCATACATCTTAATAAGAAACTTGGACTGCAGATAGCAGTGATAATTGAAAAAGATGCTGCACGAGCTGTCATTGCCTTCCCCCAGCTCTGGTGGAGGGAACGTTCCCTATTCTGTGAGAGAACATTCCCTATCCTGCAGCCAAATAATTTAACCCATCAGAAGGAGTATTTTTAGTTATGTCCCGTTTTGCCTAGAGACAATTGGAGAGCGCTCATCCATGCTTCTCTGATAGAACTGTGGATGCTATAATATCCAGATGACCGATACTGTATATTCAAGCAGCACCCTGCTGCATCCAGAGAAGGATCCCTGTCCATGTGAGCTCCAAATTCTCCTCCTGGCCCTCCTCTCCTCCCTGCATTATCTTGAAGTAAATACAGTAAGAGTAATGTGGCACAATAACCATAGATGTGATATAATCACCTTGTAACTTCTATTGTCTTCTGCAAGCTAATCTGAGGAGTTTGGGTCAACTGAAGAGAATATATTTTTATCAAAAGTCACCAAGGAGAAAGCCAAATACAATATGAGTGTTTGTAAAAAATCCTCTTATGAAAAGCCTCTCATTTAGAATGAGAGGTCAAATATTAGCAGCCAAACCCTCTCAAAAGTTGATAAGCAACAGTGAAAGCCAGAAAAATGTCTCAGAACAGAAAGCCATTTGTTTATCTGTCACACGTTCAGTTACTTGCAGTTTCAAATGGTTGGGTAGCAAAAAAACCCATGGTGCCATTGCACTCTTTATGACTCTCCATGCTTCTTCTTTTGTGAAATGACCCACTAGGTGCACCTTAATCATCTTTCCCAATCCAGCTTTTCTTGCTCTGGTACTGGCCACTGTTTTAAGGCTTGGTTTTACCCTTGTGGGCTCCTGTGCTCTGCTGGAAATCTCACATAACAGTTAAACAGCTGCTAAACTGCAAACTGGTGACACACTGGTTTTATTTAGCACACAGCTGACATCTTTGGGGGGAAAAAAAAACGAACAATAAATTAAAAACTGTGATTTTACATAAATGTGTGAGTTATCACGGCTTTTACTCAAATTAATGTTCATGACTGAGTGTGGAAGTTGATGCAGGTCAGGCACTTACAGCTGTGATTGATTTAGGTTCTCAGTTCAGTTGAGTGCCTAAATGATATGAAAAAGGCAGCAATACACATTTCTTCCAGCCAAGGAAGTAAATAGGTGCAACTGAGAACACATAATAATGTTTCTATTACACAAGAAAGCCCAGATTTCTGGTCATTGGAAAGCTATGCACTGCTATTCCTTGGCTCCCAGGTGTGACTGTGTGGAGCCTGTGCAGTACAGATACAGCTCAAGGGCAGAGGTTTGTGCCCTGCTTTGCAGTTGTAGGAATTCTGCTGCCATCCTTCTGCTAGTTCACTTACAGTGGCGTTATAAAGGATTAAGAGGTTATGAGAAAGAACAGAATAACAGCATACAGATAAGCAATTTTGAATGGAAAAGCAAGCTGCAAATAGGAATGCAGTTTCCCTTGACTTTTGCAGATTTTGCCTCAGTCCAGAACATCAAGTTCTTGAGGCATCATATTTTCAGTCGAATTCCTTTTCTAGGTTTGTCTTTTGATACACAATTTGCTGTTATTCCTACCAAAGAAAATGGGCAATAGTGGTGTTATCATCATAATAGTGTGAGGATATAAACAAGCCCCAGTTTATAAGTTTCTCTCCTCCTTACACACCTTGTTTCAGCATACCAAGAATTATAGCTGGGTTTTTTCCCATTCTTCATTTGGAAAAAAAATATGGTTGAACTAATTATATTTTGAAAGTTAATAGTTTTAGTTGATCTACGTTAAACTCCTGGAGAGAAGCCACATCAAATGAGTTGCTGGTACTTTGCCATGACTTCACCATGTGCAGCTCCATGAAATTGCATGCCTCCCATATGGCTGTTGCTATAGCTATGCCAAAATCAACCAATTACACTGTAATCTTGCTTGTGGCCCTTCTTGGAGGAAATCTACACACATCCTTTATCTGGGTAGATAAAATGTTTTGGGTTTTTTTAGCTCTCTGTAGTATTCTCTCAACTATTGGAAAACGTATTCATATTAAAATACTCAGAACACGATGGTTAAGTGATTAAGCAGTGTACTTTATAAGAAGTACTTATAATAAAGGAATATTGTCTAATGGATAACCTAGACATGATTTTTCTTGGCTGTTTCTCTAGCTTTTATTGCCATGTTTAGCTGGGCTTAAGGGCTGTTCAGTGAGATGTACTGGATATTAAGGTGCCTTTTAAATTCAGTTTATGCCAATCTGAATGGCAACATGCTGATCCAGGAATCAGATTCTCAGCCCTCCTGGGTGGGCATTTCCAAAATTCTTCCACCCCTGGATTTTTTTTTTTTTTTTTTGAATTTTTTTTTTTCCTCTTGCACTTTACTGCACTTCCCAGGCCTGGATCTAGATATGGATTCACAGCACTGTTCCTTCTGCACGTTCAAGGGCAGGCCATCAACTACATGAAAATGATCCAGAGTGAGCAGGATGCTGAAAAGCTTCCCACACAGTTTAGCAAGGGATTTGTAATGCTTTTGTCTAGGTGCACACTTCTTCAGGCTGAGGTACTTGTGTGAAATTTTAATACTTAGCATTTCTGGAGCTGGTAAACCACACCTGCCTCATGGAAAACTGTGGAGCCCCATGACTTATTTGTATAACACTTGCAGAAGGCTATCTGCAAACTCCTTCCATCTGAATCAAACTGTTAGACTGCATCTCTGTTTACCTGTTGGTTAATAGAAATACTTTTCTTCTGACTTTAATCCTCCCATTCTTTATTCATTTATATTCATCTGCATTCCCTTGCTCTGTGTTTATATTGTAAACTGCCTGGAGGCAGATGGCAACAGAAGGAGGATGCTCTGCAATGGTAATTACTTCTGTTATCATGGATATTTAGGAAAAGATCACCTGCAATCCAGCTGTGCTTACAAAAGCTGGACTTGGTGCATCATAGAAGGATGCTGTTGCTGGATTATGTGTGCTGTATAGGATTTCACAGAATCATAAAGGTTGGGAAAGACCTATAAGACCAGCCCAACACCACCAGGCTCACAGCTAAACCATGTCCCCAAGTCCCACATCCACATGCTTTTAGAACACTTCCAAAGACCGTACCAGATAAAGGCAATTCAGGATTTTGTTCTCTCCCTTTCCATGGTAAGACTGAGAATATACTAAGACATTGCCTCTACACATTAAAATTTTTGTTTCTGGTATACCCTGAAACAATGAAAAGCTTTTCATAACTTAGGACCTGACTTCTGGCCAAATAAGGATGAAAAGATTCAGAAAATTGCACCATGAAAACAGACTGTAGGCTTTACTGCTCCTGTACCAAAGAAATAAGTAAAGGTTGGAAAACTTTTCTATGAAAGAAATATACCAATCAGCACAGCAATCTTGCTGGATCTAGCTGAATTTCAGCTTTATAAGCTCAACTTTGTAATTTAAGCACAAGGCTTCTATGGTAAAAACAGCCACCAAGATAATCTAGATGCCAATGCATAAAACTACAAAAGGTCTATACAGAAACCAGTATTGAAATTTAAACTGATCTATTTGAATTTGGATGAGTTAATATATCAAACTTGTGTTTACGGTCTAAAAATGTGAGATAATAGTACTTAAAGAGAAATCTTGCCCCTTTATTTTGTTGGATTGGGGCCTGAGTCCACAGCTACCTGAAAACTGCATCTGGTGAGGCTAATAAAATGAAACATGAGATCTCATGGCCAGGCAGTTCGGTCTCTCAACCCCTTCCCTTGCAAAACTGTGACTGACTTGGCACTTTAATACTGAGAGAAATCCTATGCTTTTTGGTCCTCAAATGTAAATTCCACTGTAATTAAGTAAATTTTTAAAATGCACCAGCACTGCTCTTTTTCAATGTCATTCTTCATGCAGACTCAGGAAGAACACACACTGATAGCAAGAGATTGCAATGGAGTTGCTTAATAGAGTTGTTTCACTTTCCATATGACCTGCGGTACTTTTTGTTCTGCTCAACCTTTTTGTTCTGCTCAGTGCCCCACCATTTCCCAGAAAACACTTGTACTCACAGGGAGGAAAAGATAAATTCAGCAACGGGATATTTTCTGTAGAGTGCATTACAGTAAGTGCTTTTGGGTATGATTTAAAGTTTTATAGTGAAATGATGCTTCTGCTTGCCGAAAGTCTCCAGCACACTAAATCCCATTCTACCCTCTGCCCTTTGGCTTTGCTATTAAGGTTTAGCAAGACTAATCAGGAGCATTATTTGGAAATATTAGGTAATAAAGGCTGGTCAGCTGTGGAACACTAACGATTGTTCTGTCTGAATCTCACTGAAGCTGGGTAAATTAACTGCTCCTGATCCCCTCTGTGCTGGCTCTGTGAGCTGTATGGCCTGGACAGGACCTGCCAGCTCCATCCTTTCCTCATGCCTCAGGTTTTTGGACCTTGTTTCGTGCTCCTCTGGGAGGATACTTTAACTCCAGCAGCTGGAGCCCAAAGCTGCTCTCTCATTCCATGATTCCATCTGCCAGATGCAGCAGCTGAACCTGCTGCATGTACAACCCTGACTACCAGGTAATAAAACTGAGAGTGAAAAGTCCACATGGTAGTTTATATCCTAACTGTATTTATTTTAGATAAATATTTACCTGTGCACACGCAGCAGCACATACAAAGAAAAGGGCTATTTGCACTTTCTCTGAAAAGCTTTCAGAGATATTCATCTTTAATATTCTAGCTCAGCACAGCTCACAAGATATACAATATCCAGCAGAAATCCCTTTCATTATCTGTAAAATGTCTCATAATGTTCTAGTCATAATTTGCTTTGACATTAAAATAAAAATGTTAATATTCTCAATATCTCCTTTTCTTGCTTATGTTCCTCAGGAAGATCTGGCAGCCCACAGAAGCCAGATGGTGACTTGAACTTCCCAAATGAACTGCCTGGCTGCTGCTACTGAAAGGGATGGCTTTGTTCTCTCCTATCTCATCCTGAAGGGCATGTACTGAGTCCTTCCTTTGCTTTGGCACTCACTCTAGTCTATCCTTCCAGTGAAAAAAAGCAAAGAAGCTATTAGAGATAGATGAAACCAGGTGAGGAGAACATGCTTGAAGGAGGAAGCAAGACCACTGTGAGAATACTTGGAGGGCTTTCTAAGGGACACAGGCACACCTGCAGCTACACAGCTCCGAGGTGAAGTCAGGATGTCAGACCAGGACTAGGAGCAGTGAGGAGGCTACCAGAGGGACAAGGCAAGTCTAATATGAAGCCAGCAAGGAAGGCTAGGGCAGCACAAACCTACAGCATAGCTCAGACCAAATCTGAAGAGCCAGAGCTGAGCTTAACTGGGTCTCCAGTTCTCTGGGACAAGGACTGTGGGGTGGAGATGGCTGGTGATGCTCATTAGAGCCATTAAGATCCATTAGGGCCCGCTGAGTCCTGACAAAGACAATTACTCATTTTGATGGACTACCAAATTTGTTCACAGCTTGACATCCGATTACGCAGTGAAGCTCACACCTTCTCATTGCCAAGGCAGGAGCAGCAAGCAAAGGACTGGAAATGCCTGAAGTACCCAATATGAGAGCTGTTAAATCATTAAGATATTTTGAAAACAAACAAAAAGTAGCGTGTGGCTGCAGTACACCACAGGGCAAGGACTGGGCCAGACTTGGTGTGCTCAGAAGTCTGTCCTTCAAGCCTGAAGGGTTGTGGAAGGTGGAAAGAGAGAGAAAGAGTACAGACTATATTTTGTCCGCCTGAACACCTGACCCCAATTGTCTCTTGCCCTCTTTGGGACACAGATGATGGGGGTTCTGTTGCATCTCTCTTACAAGGAGGGACTGAGGGAGCTGGACCTGTTTAGTCTGGAGAAGACTGAGACTGGATCACATTAATGCACACAAATATCTCAAAGACGGGTGCCAAGAGGATGGTGCTAGACTCGTTTCAGTGGTGCCCAGCGACAGGAAGAGGAGCACTGGCCATAGACTAAAGAACAAGAAGTTTCACCTCAGCATGAGGAAAAATTTCTTTAAATCGAAGATGGCAGAGCACTGCAGCACCTGCCCAGGGAGGGCATGGAGTCCCCCACACCGGAGGGATTCTGGATACACTTGGATGCATTCCCGTGTCACTGCTCCAGGCGACCCTGGGCGTGAGGGACGGACCGAATGATCTGCACAGATCCCTTCCTCGAACAGTTCTGTCACTCTGCCTTTGGAATGGATGGCCCGTGGCGGCGGTGGAACCGCGGTCCCTGGAGGTGTTTGAGGAAGCCTAGACGTGGCACATGGCCTGCTCGACATGGTGCTGTTCGGTCACTCGGTGAACTCGGGGATGTTTTCCATCCCGACTGACCCTGCGCTACACCCGCGATATTCGGTGCCGGAGCGGCCCCGCTCCGCTCCCGCCGCCCTGAGGGCGCTGCCGCCGCTCCGCCCGGCGGGCGAGGCCGCGCCACCGCACGTCACGGGGCGGGGCGGGTCAGCCATCTTGGGCTGGCCGGGCAGCGAGCGGGCGGGGGCGGAGGCAGCGCCCGCCCTGCGGAAGTCCCTCGGTGCCGCCGAGAGCAGCCCGTCGAGCCCCGCCGGAGCCCAGGGCTGCCCGCCGTCCCCAGCACCGCCGCAACCGACCAGCATGGCAGGGCGGCTCCCGGCCTGCGTGGTGGACTGCGGCACGGGGTGAGACACGGCCGCTGACAGCTCGGGGCCGCGCGGGGCGGGGCCGGGCGGGTTCCGCCGCCGATGCTGCTGCAGATGGCGGCGGGGGTCGCGCCGCCGGGCCGGGCAGCCGCGCCCGAGCGGCCGCGGGGCCGGTGCCGGGAGGGATGGGCCGGGGCGGGCCGGGCTGGGCTGGGCCGGGGGGAGCATCAAGCCGCCTTCCCTTCCCCGCCCTTCGCTCTCCGCCCGGCGGGAGCCGTGTCCCGGCGCGGCCCCGCTCGCTGCTCTCGGGCCGCCCGGGGCCACCCCCATCCGTCCCGGGCCGGGGTGCGGGACCTTGTGCGGGTGCCGGGGCCGGGGTAGGCGAGCGGGGACGCGGCTTCCGCGGCTGCCCGGAGCCCCGGGGATGCCCCGGCTCGGGGGAGTCGCCGCTTTGCCCGGCGCCGTCTGGGGGAAATCGTGTGAATTAATTTTTTTTTTTAATGTGCGGATAATGTCATTTATTCTGTGTTACTTCTCTCTGTGGAAGAAAAAAAACCCCTCCCCTTCCATGGAGCAGGCGCAGAGGAACTTCCTTAGTTTTGTCAAAGCCTCTTCCTGCTTTCGGGCTTTTATACCTTATAAGGCAGTTTTCGGTGTCAAACCTGAACCAAATCCGCTTTGCAAACGCTTCTTTTCGTTCCGCGGCTGCCAGGCGGTGCAGGGAACGCCGTGCCGGTGATCCGTAGCGCCGGGAGCGCTGCGGGAGGAGGCCCCGGCGATCCGGGCCGGCCTTTGCGCGGCTCCGGGGGCCGGGGCCGGGCGGCAGCCGCGGCGGTGCCCGGGGGAAGGCGGGCCGGGCGGGCTCCGCGCTGCCGCTCGCAGGAGCGCGCTCGGGAAGTGCGAGCCGCGCTCTGACCCGCGGGCTGCAGCGCCCTGCAAAGAGGAAGCGTCTCCGTCAGGCAGCGGTTTTTCATTGGAAGGGAAAGCGCTGCCGTGTTTTCGGGGCTCTGTAGCTGCCGCTGACGGCATGCTGCTTCTTTAACTCGGTTTTTGGTTTTGTTTCGCTTCTCTCATCCCTCTTGCTAAAATTAAAGAAAAATTTGAGTGAGTGCTCTGTAGATGCAGATATTATGCTTTCTTGAAAGGGTGTGCTCTTCTGCAACATTACCCACTTATTTCTGAAAACACGTGCTCTTCATCCCCTCAAGAGAATCTGTTTGGTGTAGGACATTAATAAATCGGTCCTTGGGAAGAGCAGGTATATGTATGTGTGTGTGTGATGTCTGCACGTCTAACAGTTGTATGGAGAAGTCATTCCTGTAATGGAAGCAGAATTAAAACCTTTAATGCTGTGGGATGGAGGAAAGCTACCCCAGTGGGAATGAGGCGCGTAGCTGAGCGTAATAGAATTATATGTGAGTTTAACATGTGCTGTTTGTCTTTCAAAGCAAAAGATCTGTAACTACTCTGCCACATGCCACCAGAGGCTTCTTCCCATCCCACATGTTTGCGTATCACCGGCAGTCCCATTAAGGGCAATAATTACGTCTTTATAGGTTTGTAAAGTACAGGTTGTGACCACTGGATTAGAAATTCGCTTAAAGCTTTCAGCAGTGCCCCGCAGGAGCAGCACGCAAGCACAGAGCTGTGTAAGAAATAACTTTGTCTTGTTGGTGTGAGAGGTGCACAAAGGGGATGTGAGTGTTAAATGTTCCTGGGGAAGATGTGTGCGCAGGTACACCATTAATCAACTTTGCTTTAGAGGGTGTTCTCTGTAATGTTCTTGAATATGATCTTAGCTAAGTTTTCCTCCTGTTTAATTTATTTATTTCCCTACAAACCCTTAAAAAATGCTTTAAGATGCTGTTTTGTTGTGCGCTGTGTTTTCTTTTTTAATGCAGCCCAGCCTATTTTACTCTCCAGGCTTTTAATTTCAGGTACATTTCCTCACCCAAGGTTGTTCTTTCATAAAATTCTGCTTCAAGAAAGTGGGGGCAAAGATTTCTAGCACTGTAAAGAGTATTGCGGTGGTTTGAATTCAATAGTTTCAGTAGACAAAAATATGAAGTGGTGAATTTACAACAGGAAAATACAGTAGTTGAGATGAATAAGAAACAGGTGGGTAATGGTGCAGTGGATTTTGATAGCAAGATCATGCTCTTGGCTTTTATTTTTTATTTGGTGCAGCCCTCCCAGTCCACCTCACTTTTTGTGTGAGAACACAGACGATGTCAGCCCTGTGCTCAGTGCAGATCAGCTGAGGTCTCGGTGTTCCTTCCTGTCTGCCAAAATGACAGAAAGCAGACAAATTAAATATAGCTCCCAAAAAGAGGAAAAGAGGTTTCCAAAATACAGCCAAAACAGAAAGGGTGAAAGGAGCTGCCTTGCTTAGAACAGGCTTTAAATGTGCACTGGTTTTCCAATAAGTAGGTTTTTTTTAGAGGGAAGGGTTGATAGTTTGCAATCTCAGGAGAATTGACCTTAATCAGCAAAAGGGCAGGTGTAGAAGTGGTATTGAAGAGTGTCTTCCTGCTTGTAGCCACAGTTCAGATTGTTTATCTGGGTGTTAAATTTTGGTGGTTTTTTTAAATGTGTGTGCATTTTTGCTGGCTAAGACAGGGTTATGAGAAAGGCTGCGCAGTTGTGCTTTTCATTATCAGTCTGTGCAGATTATACAAATGGTAAGGACTTCTTTCAAAGCATAAAGAGACCAAAACACAGAATATAGTGGGGAAGATAATATGATGGCTGCTTGAAGTTATAACAGCTCAGTCAAACTTTTTAGGGGTCATCTAAGTACATGTCATACAGCTGGAGCTGGGAAATGGGTTTAATCAGTGACATGGCAATCAGATGCAGCTGAAATTCTTCCAGTGTTACATTTGTTACCCTGAAATTTTCGTTCTTTGCTTAAGCAAACTTGATACCTAGAAAATAAAGTAATTGATACCTAGTAAGAGCAAGTAAATACTTACTTTTGGTTTTAGAAGCTACTTGTCTGAAGCACTGTCCTTTTAATTGTGCAGCAGAGTTGCAGGCATGGTATGAAAAATCTGAAAAGCCCAGTTAGTTTAACATTACTGTTAAACCCAGTATTAGTTATTTCTATAACTGATGGCACTGTCTAGTTTAGTTTTAAGTATGCTGTTGTTTTGTTGGGTAATCTGTAGAACAACACTGTAGACCTTATTTTCAGGAAGTGTTTGTCCATGTTAGTAGTGAATTTGACTTTACTTGGCTAATGAGAGCCCCTCTCTTTCTCTTTTTTCCACAAAAGATGGGCACCAGGCCCATGAGCAATGAACTATGAAGTAGCAGCCGTGTGCTGTTCTGTTTATATCCTTCAAACACCGGCAAATTTTTGATTTTCCTGATGTCAGTAGGTATGCTGTGGATGAGAATTACTTCATACTTTGGTGCGTCTAAGGATTACATGCATTTTAAAACAAAAACTCAAAATAGAAAAATGAGATGGATTTCTTCCAATAAAGTATGTGAGCAACGTACCAAAGAAAGGAAAAGGCTCTTAGTCATTTTTTAATCACAGTGGGCTGCAGTCTTTTGCTCTGTGCCTTTCGGGTGTTTGAATTGTTCTTACCGCCTCTTCTGCAGGCGCACACAGCGCTGCCTGCAAGTCATGATTAAAAGCTCTTCCTACGCCACTTTGGAATTCAGCTTGATTAGGTTGACAAGTAGATTTTAACTGTGTCTTTTTGTGTGAATGCACTTTTTTTCCTTCAGTATAACTTGTACAACACTGTATTAGCTCATTTGCGATGGCAGATAATTGCAAGTGTTCAAATTAATGGCTCTTCAGCTGAGCTGCAGTAAGTGGCTGTGCAACTACTGCACTTCCAAAATGAGAATTTAATTATAGCACTGAAAGGGATTTACAGAATATTATTTGTATTTTCTGTACCTGAACTTTGTTTTCTGCAGGTTTGTGTTCCATTTTGCAATGGCTGCCAGGTGGATCCATTCGATACTTGAGTGTCAGTGGTGACCAGCTTCTCTAATGTACCCAAGAGTCTTTTGTTGGGAGGGTCGTGTCTGTTGGTAGCCTTTTTCTTGAGTAAATTGCTTGTATGATTGTGTGGAAAAAACCCAGCCTGTTGTCATTGGTCTTGTGTTCTGCCTCCTTTCCTGTGCCAAGCTAGGCTGTTCTTTATTTCCCATGCACAGGTTGCAAAAAGTGATGTGGTTTTTTTAACGTCTTTCTTGCATACTAGGGACGAATTAAAGGTTTTGGGGTTGACTGGAGAAAGATTTCCTGTTCTTGATGGGAACTCAGGATTTCTTTGACACCTCCTGGCAGTCTGGGTTCCCTCTGAGCTGAGTCCCAGGAGGATTGAGGCTGCTCAGGGTTTCCAGGTTTTCTTGATGTGGAGTTGCAAGCTGCTCTTTGGAATGAGTCACATACATCTCTGAGAGTTTCTTGGCTATTTGGTCTCTCTAACCAGTGCTGTGAATGAAAGAAGAGTAAATTTGGGCACACAGAACCTCAGAAAAGCAGAATCTGGCTGGAGTGAGCTTTGCTCTCCTTAAGAATTATAGATGTGTTGCATGAAGATTAACTAGAGCAATAGGGTTTGTAGAGAATTTCCCCAAAAGCAAAGTATTTATGGGTTGAGATAAGGTATGACTGGATTATGTTGTTCTGTTTCTCTTCTGGATTTTGGCCTGACAGTGTAAATGAGTACAAGATCCATGAAAAGCAGTAATCTTCAATAGACAGCAAAATCTGTGAGGTGAGAAATCCAGTGCTTAGAAAATCAACGTAGGGGGAAGTAACAGTCTGTTTTGTGAGCTCTTGAACTTTTTAGTATCTTATACTGTGCCTTGAAAATATTTTTCTTTCCTAATGTTCCAGACTTGGGTTATTTCTCCAGGTTTTTCAAAGCCTAACTTATGTTTAGTATAAAGATTTCAGCACCATGATATTTTTGCAGTTTATTCTTCAGCTGGATATCTTGTCACAGCTTTCTGTGGGCTTGAGTCTTCATGAAAATTTTCTGCTTTGGGCTGAATTTTCTCTGTGTTATGTCATCCCTGAAGTAATTTTTCACTATGGAAAGCATGGACAAAATATTTCCTTGATGGCATTTGGAAAAAATACTCGTCCAGTGTTTTAAAAGTATCTTTTGCTTGCCAGTGGCTGAAGTGTGGTTAGGGAGGGAGGGGAAAATGTGTCATTCTTCATGTAGAAAAAGGAATTGTACTAGGTTAAGAATTGATTTAATACATTTTAAAAAACATTTGCAAGGAGACTTTGAAGGCTGATGATGACCTGTGGTGTCTCTTAGATGATTCTAATACGTCACAGTCCACGTTGCAGCGCTAAATGCTCAGACTATGCAATACAATCAGGAATAATAGGAGTTCAGTTAGGATTACGTATATTTCTATTGACACACGCTTTTTTAAAAAAATTGTAATTCTGTCATAGGAATCAGTTTGTATCTTGTTTTAGTGCATTCCAGAAGCCATTCAAGATGCGTGACACCTTCCAGTCTGCCTTTCTGCTCCTCTTTTCCTGTGTCTCATTTGTACTCCCTACAGAGGAAAGGGGCAGTGGCATTTCAGGGTGGAGGACAAACCCACTGGCATCCCTGGGCTGGTTCTGTAAAGTTAATGATTAATGAACCTCCTTCTGTGAACTGCAGGGCTCCTGCTTGGGGCAGGGTTTGAGGAGTGCCTGGCACGGGCAGCTTCCATTCTTGTTCCTTGGTGTGTTTGGTACCTGGCTTGGACTTTCTGCCCGGCATGTGTGTCAAGTGCATGACTCCTACAGACATTTGCTTGTCTAAATTACTTGAAAATACAGTTTTTAGAGAAATATTGCATTACTATTGAGTAGTATTCCATGCTCTGTATTGTTTTATAGGCACATATAAGAAACTTTGCAGTAAGTCTGCTAGTTCATACAGTTGCAAGGTTTCAACATAATGTTTCAACATTCAGTTTCATCATTGCCGACTTTCTTTGGGATGTGCTAAACGGTTCTGACAATTTCAAACAAACGTTTTTAAAAAAAATTTAAAGGAACGCTTGTTCAAATTTAGAAGACTTTAGGGAGACAAGGTTAATTTCAAAGGTAAAATAACAAAAAAAATACTTGGGTTTGTCCCCAGCAAAATTCAAAGTTCTTTTTGGTTCTGTGTAAGAAAAGGAATCTCTGTTGCTTTAATCTTTAATTTTTGGTTTTGGTCATTGAACTAAAATATATTTCGGTGTAGTATTCTAACAGAAATCATCCTTGGGTAGCTGCTTAACAATACCAATTGGATTGCAAACTTGTTAGTGCCCATAGCAAGATTATTTCAAGCATCGATCCTTTCCAAGTGCTACTAGTGATGTATTGCTGGGGTTTCGTTTATTCAGTTATATCCAAAATTGAAAAAAATAATCATTTTATCCACTGACTTAATGTAGGGTATAATATGATTCATGGTTTCTTTTTCTTTTTGTTCTGATCATGGGTTTGCATTTTTAAGACTAGATGGAAAAATCTCTAGATAAATGTACGGTTTTAATTTTTTCTGGGATTTCCTTTTTCTCTTTGTTATTCTCTTGTGGTCAGTGCAAATGTTTGCAGCTGTGCACAGGATGTGTTTTGGCATGCTCAGGCTGTAGAGAGCAAGATGTAGACAGGAGGTTATCTGTTCATACTTTATTTTGATAAATAAATGCTATCAATGGATGAATCCAAATTGTAATTCTTAATGCCATATCTCTTATCTAGGTTTTCAAGATTAGTATTTTTTTTTGTCGTGACTTGCCTTAGATACAGAACGTTGTTTATCATCTGCAAGAGCTTTCACAATACAACTGCTTGCATGTTTACTGTCAGACTTCAGAATCTCTGTGACCCTGTTAAATGAGACCTGCTTTTTATATTAAACAAGATTTACTGATCTGTCTTTGTCCACAGCTGAGTGGGGCCTTTTTTTTTCTACGAGGCAACAATTTCTAATTGGAACAAATCTTTCATTGGAGCGTGGTGCAACATGATTAATATGTAATCTGGTGCTTCAGTGCAAGCCTCCTCTTGGTGGAACGCATTTGGTCACCTGCTGGAAGGCTGAAGTGGTAACAGGGGCAGATGGGAGTGCTGGGACAGTCCCTGGGTGCTCCTGCCCTCCCTCCCTGCTCTCCCAGTTCATTCGGTTTTATCCTGCCCTCTGCTCAAGTTGATGGGATTGGAGCCACAGCTGTTGGGTCAAAGCTGGAGCTCTCAAGTGCTGAAACTGTGCAGATAGCAAACACAAAAGCTCAACTTTTTTTTTTAATTTATTTTAATTTTTTTTTAATATGGCATAACTTTACAGTTTTAGCCGCTTATTCCATTTGCTTGAAGAAACTTCCAAGTCAAGTCAGGCTTTTTCTGCATCATAAGACTTAGATTTCAACTGTTTAATTTCTTCAAGTGTAGTATTTTGTTTACTTGCAGGTTATGTATGTGTTCATTCAATTGATCCTTCCTTGCTGTATCTGTTGAAAAATATGTATAATTAATTTATTTCCTTGAGTTTTTTTCTTCCTGATAAATGTCTGTAATAGAATATTCTGTTCAGTCATAGAATAGTCTGAGTCGGAAAGAACCCAGAGGGATAATTGAGTCCAACTCCTGATGTTCAGCTTATTTTGGGTACAAATGATGTAGAAAGTTGCCAAATAAATCCCCCCCCATACTAAATAACTTACACTTAAGTAATTATCCATGTAAGACTGCCAAACTTTTGGGCATTCTTTCCTCATCATTTGGAAATACTGCATGGAGTAGGCAGGCTGTGAAAAAGGCTCAGAAAGCCTGGAAAAATGAAATATAAATTTATTAAAAAGCCTATCGGTATAGGTGAGTGCTGTGTGGGTGTGGTGTAACACAGAGGCACTGTTAAGACACTTGTTAAAATGAATTAGTCTAGAAGTCTCAAAGGAAGCAGTGAGTAGAAAGGGAGCATTTTGCCTTTGCCAACATAAACTACTCTACTCTCGTTATACAAAGATAATATCCAAAGCCGTTTGCTCTTCTTACTTTGAGGAAAATGCAGTCAAAGGAGAGCTTTAACTTCTGTGTTGAAGTATGTGACAGCATTAAATATTAGAAATGGGTTTACAAATACAAATAAAACTGACAAAGACTACAGATCTAGGTGATGGTATCATCAGGGTGCCAGAATTTGGATTTTGTTAGTTGAAAACCTTTAAATATGGGCTGGTTTCAAATCCACTTTTTGTGGTTCAATTATAAGCCAGTCTTTTGGACATAAATGCATCTTATCTTTGTATTTACTTTTAAAACTTTTCCAGAGTCAGTTTACCAATGTTGTTTGGTTTTCAAAGATTTGGTGGTAAACATAAAGCAAAAGTGGAAATTGTTGCTCTTATACTCCATCCAAATGTTAGTAAAGTTAGAAGCAGCACAATGCAGTAGTTTCCTCTGTTCTCCTGACTGGTGTTTAAAATGTCACCTGGAGACCTGTATTACAGCACATGTGAATTTATTCTGAGTGCTTTTGCCCCCATGTTCCTCTTGGTCATCCTGGCTCTGTGCAGCTGTCTTTGTGGTTTTCACTCCCCATTTTAGCTGGATTTTGCTAGCACACAGTACAGTCGTCTGTGCTCTGGGTTGTAGAGGAGGAAGATGCTGATAAAAAGCAGCACTGGATAAATTTCTACAGGAAAATATAGGTGCCTTTAAAGATAAATCAGCCTTTTTTAAAGGTGGTTTTTATCTATTTAGGAAATCAATACTTGCTAGAAGCACTTCTCTTTCAAGCTGCTTTTGAGCTCATTTATTAAATTGCACACCAATTTGCTTATGGTTTGTTTTACTGTGACAGTTTCAGTATATGGCACAGAAGTATTTGTTGCCAAGGTGAAGGTTCTTGCTTGAGTGGGCTGGTATTTTTGGGGGAAAATACTGTAAAATAGTAGTTTCAAACACACAGTAATACAGTTAATTCCAAGGTCAAGCTTGTTGACTGAGGTTTTTTAACACTTCTGCTACCTAGAGATCACATATGTCATTGAAATACTATATTCCCTTTTACCATCCCTTCATGTGTCTTACCTATGGTTTAAGTTCTCTTTGCCTGAGAGTGCTTCTAATCTTGTGGGGTTTTTTTTCATTTATAGAGTAAATTCTTTTGTTTCCACTATTGATTACTTAACACACTTGTTGATCAAAAATGTTTGAAAATTTGACAGAAGCAACTGCTATTTAAAAATGCAAACTAGTAAGGTGTAAAAGGTAAACTATATTAGCGAAAGATGTAAAATATGAAAACCATGACTAATATTGAAATCTTGCTGTCTTATGTTTTATCAAGGACATTTAAAAAGAGATAGTAAACTAATTTATTAATACAGGTCCCATTTTCCTAATATAATCAGTCCTTCAGGGACTTCTGCTGCTGCTTAACCAATTTGCACCTGATGCTAGAGCTGGGACCTTTTTTAAATGGGTAAGACAGCTTTCCAGTTTCACTGTAATTTTCTCATCATTTCTCTTTACAGGGATTTGAAAAGTAAATACTTCCTAGGCTTTTCAGTCCCATCTGGATGAGAGAACAATCCTGATACAAGAAGGATGATAGAAAAAAAAGCAACATAAGGGCTCGTTCAGGATTTTCAGTCACATAAGTGTAAGCCTAGGAATTCATCCATGTGTGAGAAATGTTCCACTTCTTTTTAAGGCAGCTGTTATCAGAAGACATCAGACAGTAAAAACCCTTATCATTCTTGTCTGTGTAGAATTTATCCAGTTAAAACAGGAAAGGATATTAAGCCCTTTTTGATAAAGTCTTTGATGGACAGATCATGTGTAAGGAGCTGGTATTGAGGAGTGGACTCCCTTTCCATTCTGTTTAAAAATTTGGAGTTTTTGCTATGAGATTTATTTCATGCCCTTTTGAATATATTACCAGGTGCATGTTCTCCTGAGAACCTTCCCACTCTGAGCTTTTCTGTAGTGCCTCCTATACCCTGCTTGCTTAATTACAATTTTCTGAGTTAAGGTAATTTAGCCAGCAATGACCTTGTGTTGAATGATGAGTGTTGCAATCATCTTGCTTTCTGTCTTTGGCCCTCATTTCCTGGAGTATTTTCCACATGATTTTAGTAAAGAAATGCAAAGCACTCATGGCTCGGGAGAGTTCATGAACACAGGGGAAGAGGCTCTCAAGGGAAATGGGAGATTGGCTCCAGACCCATTTGCATGGAAGGCGATATGGAGCAGGGATCTGCTGCCTGAGCAAGTGTGACACCTTGCAAAAAGGCAGTATCAGCTTACACTTAAGAATAAATGCACTTGACTGTGTAAGGCCTAATCTGATCACTGGATGTTAGACTGGCTTGGAGCATGACCACTTGAACGTGCTCTGCATAGGAGTTGAGGCATGTTTAGGTGGGGAAACCTTGCTGGGCTTGATGCACAGGCTGTGGTGTACACCAAAGCAGAATTTTAGAAGTTACACATGTGTACTGTCCAGGCTGTGGTGCCTGGGAAGCCCATTGAATCTGCAGGGTGAGACACAGGTAAAAGATGTGTTTTTGTATTTGGAGTGAGAACTTGCACAGAAGGGTTGTGGCTCAGATGGTGAACAGTCACTCAGAACCATCACAAAGAGAGCAGTTTGATGAGCAAGAGAAAAGAATAGCCCTCTGAATAAAATGCTCTTTTTTTCCTAATGATGCATGTTGAAGGTAAACCAGAAAGAGACCATTTTGATTTCCTTTGGTTTTTTTTTTTTGACTCCCACTTGCTTTACTTTTCCCACAGAAAAATGTTTCTTTTTGTTTGTTTGTTTGTTTTTTCAAGTTACTTTGTATCTTTCCAGTGGGACCAGCATTGCAGGCACATCTTACTTCTGTTTGTGTGTGCATTTGAAATGCATGACATTTCTGTTAGCCCGGGTCATTAGGAGCAGCTGAGGAATAGGCTGCAACCCAGATTTACTCTAGGAGTTGGAGATCAGGTGATGCTTGTCCTTGAGTGCTCTTGTCTGCTTGTGCTCAGTGAACTCCTGTCTTTGTGTGGAGCTGTCAGAGAAACGGCACTCACAGTTTGTGTTGGACCCCTCCATCTCTGTGGCACTTCAGGAGCGGCTGGACAGCTGCACTGCCCACAAAGGAGTTGTGTTGCTCACTTTTGTTAGAATTGCAGTTGTACTTGAACTAGGGTGTATAACTCTGGAGAATGGCATTTGTTGTGGGTAGGAAAGCAGTGGAGCGGAGGCACGTGGTCATAGTTTGTGGTTTGCTGATGGAGGTTCTGGTAATGGCATCCTCATTACAAGTTCTTACCCTGAGCACAGTTTCCTTTTGGCTTTAAAATTGTCTGCGTGACTAATGCTCAAATAACCTCGCAGTGACATTGCTTTTGTGTCATAGCCTCAGAAACATCTATTCTAGGTGAGAGGGCACATGTAAGAAATCCCATTAGTGCTGTTGAGAGCCTTGTGGAAAGCCCTTTGGCTGTCCTTCCAGAGAGCTCTCAGGCAGAGTGCAGAGCTGCTGTGCGGTTTCAGGATGTGAGGTTTTAAGGGTGATGAACACATGCTGAAGATATTTCTCCACTGATAGGTGAGATAGGGGTTAGTAGAGTTAACTCAGAATGAACCTTCATTAGTTGCTCTCCCAAACCTGTTTGTGCTGTGAGTGTCCATTACAAAAATACCATGTTTTGTTTATCACATAGATGTGATCTCTAGTGTGGACTAGAGAGTGGTGTTGCCTTTTGGAGAAGGTGTTACTGGAGAATAGCATCTCTCTCTATATGTATATGCTGAGACAGAGTGGGAGGGGGTGTATTTGTGTATGGTTCTCCATATACATCATGCACATATGTACAGAGACTTTGTGTACTGCTCTTGGATACTCTGTAGCTGATTTTCTGAACTAAAGCTAAAGGCAGTGATTATCCAATAAATTTTTTGCCTGATTTTTTTTTTTTTTTTTTTTTTAATGAGCTAATAGGCCTACAGCAACACTTCAGGGAACTGAGCATAGAGAAATAAGGGAAAGCACCCGAACAATCAAGGCTTTCACCTTTGGGATTTTGTAAATCAGTTCTGTGTTACAGATTTTAATAGAAATTAGCTTACACCATTCCACTCCTGTGTGCAGTGCCTTGTGCTCTTATTGCCAAATGCCCCAAATTCCACGTGGGAGAGCTGAGTCCATGTCTCATTAATGGGGTGTGCCTGCCTCTCTTCATGCAGCTCCCTTCTGCCACTCTTCAGTTCTGGGTTATGAGACAAGGGGTGATGTATGGAAAATCCAGTATTGGTACTGCCCTATGATATCTCTACTCTCAGGATTCTTTTTCTGTAGCAGCAGTAATTCCTGCCCTGAAGAAGCTGGGGTGTGCCTTGTTCCCCTGTGAATCATTCATTAGTCAGACACACATTGCCATGTATGAGCTCCTTGTGGAAACTGTATACTTGTGGAATCTGGATTGCCTATAGTATCCTTCTTTTCATGTGACTTAAATATTTACTTCAAGTGACAGTGATAGATCTGATCAGTCTGAACAAAGCCTTGTATCTGCAAAAGTTAATTGTAAAGAGTCCCATGGTGACTAGATTGTGCATTTGGAGAATTAAAGATTTTTTTTTCACTTTCACTCAGTTTTACCTTTGTTTTTGGTGTCACCTATCACATTTTTAGACTCCATTTTAACTCAAGGGTATCTCTCTGTGCATTTAGTTATGAAAATCAGGTTTAATGTTTATAATGTGCTGTGCTGTGGGTCTGAGGCTCCCAGGGGAGCACGGGGTCCATCCCTGGCCCATGTGCCAGCAACGCTGGTGTTCCAGGTGTGCAGTGAACTCTTGTTACCTGAGAGATGTGAAGCATTGTGTAGGACACTGCACTGGAGACTTGCTGATACAATGCTCTAATATTCAGAGACCAAAAGCCATGCAGGTTTTTTTTCCCCCTTTCTTTCCTTGGAAGCCTAAAAATGCACTATTTTTTTTTCCCTGAGTCAGTACACTTCTTGCTGAGTAGGCCATAGTATTTTTATATATGCTGATTTTATGTCTGCATGCACTCTTTTTATGAAAAATGCATCTTTCATGAGATTATTTTCTTTCAGTCTTGCTGGCTGTGTGTGTGCTGGGCAAAACCACCCACAATCAATGAAGCTGCCAGTTACCTGCAACAGTTCAGCTTTTGCTTTCTTTGAAATACTGAGTTTAATAATCAAACAGTTTTAACCTTTTTAACTGTTAAAAAACACTTCTAATCTAGTTGTAGGTTTAAGCAGCATTCAGGCTCCAAAGTTCTTGTGTAGATTTAGCTTTAAAGTCTACATGCCACAGTTCTGGTGTGCAGGGGAAGGCAGAGGGAATGAGTCAGTATTTGCTAGTTTACTTAGTAATTGTGGCACTAAAAGCTTCTTAACACACTATAAGTACAGCAAACATTTTTACTCTGCATGATAGGTTAAGGAAGCACCAGTTTGTGGAATTCTTGGTACTTCTTTTGCGAAGTAGATCTTTAAGAGGAAAATCAAACTTCAGTGAGCAAAATCCAAGTGGTGTGTCCTGAGGTGAGGCACATATCTGCCTAATGCTGATGTCTTCATGAGGTGTGAAGTTCTTTTTGGTATTTAGTTTCTTTTTTCGTTATTTGTTCCCTTCTGCCTGTGAAGTTTCCTTTGTCAAGAAACATTCCCGTTGATTGGTATGAAATCAAGTTTCTGTGCATGGTTACTCACAACTGTAATGTGTGTTACACACAAGACCGAGTTTCCAGCTTTGAGAATACATCTGCAGAGCATTTGTGGTGTTAGATGAGGTCCTGTGGTAACCACTTTGTTGTTCAGAGAGACACCCAGCTTCCCTGTGAGGATCTGGTGTCTTGGCGCGGCGCTGATGGGTGTAATGAGTATCAGTGACAGAAACCGGCACAGGCACAAGCTGCTCACTGCTGCAGAGGCGTCGCAGCCAGACCTGCTGCAGCAGCACTCCTCTCCCACCTGGGAACCCAGCCTCTGGCTGTCACTGCCATGAATTCATGGTTTGTTAGGGCTACTGCTGCCTTGCACCTCCTGAGATCTTCAGGTTTACATCAGAGTGCTGAAAGCTGTAGTGGTGCTGCTCCAGCCTTTTCATGCCTTTGCTGATGGTGCTAATTTAGTGCAGCTGCCTGCGTGTGCAGGGAAAATGAGAACTTTGGCACATCTGTGTTTGTTAAAAACAGGTGGGTAAGCTCGAACTCCTTAGCTAGAGCTGTGCATTTTGGTCTGCATGGTTTAGAATTTGCCTATGCTGCTTTAGTGACAACATTTCTGGTAGTGGGTTTTGGTACCCTGAGCTTTGTATTTATTTTTCATAAGTAGTTTAATTTCATCAGTTTTCTTGCCTGGTGCTAATGAAGATTGTGTATATATGCATAGCACATTCTGGAGACTGGGTGAAGTTATGTAGGTATTTTTCCTCTTGCTTTTGTTACATATCGCTATACACATTTTGACACTGTTTTCCATTTGTGAAATGGAACGGCTTTTGCCGGGACTTGTCATTATCAGCTGCCTGTGACATGAGGATGACCAGCCCTGTCTCATGCCCAGCTGGCAGTCCATGGGCAGGGCAGCTTTCCCCCCTTATAGTTAAGAATTACAAAAACACTTTTACCACTAGCATTAGCTATATGAAAATATTTCTGTGGAGATGCTAAGCTGCTGAGCAGGGAGGAACTGCTCTGGGAAAATTATACTCCTAAACATTGATAGACTGATTTATTTACTTCGTGTTCCTTAGTAAAATTATTAGTTATTAGAGTAGAAGTTAGCAGTGATACTTGCTCTGTGGTAGGGAGCATTGTTTTAAACTTTAAAGGAGAGAAATTCTTAGTTTGCTTTAGGTTTTTTTTTTTTTGTTTGTTTATTTTCATAGAAAAGTTAGCATGGTGTCCTTCTGATATGGGAAGAGGCGTCTGTTCATTAAAAAAAGAAGATATCTTTGTTTTTTGTGGTATTACATATTACAACCAAATCTTTTTTTGCCTCAACAGGTATACAAAGCTCGGATATGCGGGTAATACTGAACCCCAGTTCATTATCCCTTCATGTAAGTATTTGTTACTTGTGTGTCAATCTTGGACTTTCTGTAATATGCCATAAAAAAACCCCAACATTAAAAGAGATTGACTTGACCTCTGAGTGATGACAGTGAGTAATAATGTGGCTTTTTTGTTTTGCCACGGATGCTCCATTTAGAAAGATATGTTCATTTAAAAAGGATACTAATAGTCGAGGCTAATTTCTTGGACATTGAAATAACATAAAAATCCAGTAGCATGGCTGCATTTACCTTACAGGAGGTTTTTTCCTATTCAGTGGTTTATTTGGTAAAACATTGAGTTGATTATAACTGGGAAAAAAATTAAAATTGCATGATTTGATATCTCTAGAATGTAAAACTTGCCTGGAAGTTTGCAGTATTACAGCTATATTAATTTACCGTATTTTGCAAATACAGCAAGAAACCATGTCGGTTTTTTCCCCCACGTGGAATAGCTTATTTATTTGCTCTCTGGCTCCTGAACTGTTTTTCCCACTTGAAGAGATACAGTTCTACTCCAGAGAGTGGAGTTCACTCAGCTCCCTTTAGAAATGTTTCACCTTTTGACCTCCTACGCCACTTGGCAGTTCCTCATTGTTCATCTGTGCCAAAGTAATCACAGATTACATCCTGGTGAAAAGGAATAATTAGCACACCCAGTTTTCCTTGCAAATACAACAGGAAGAGAGCTGGAACTAATACTACTTCAGCACAGTCACTGTAAAATAGAACTTGGAAGTTCAGGCTCTCCGTTAATTTTTCTAGGAAATGTACTTCAAAAAGTAATTTTCTTGGCAAGATAAGGCTAATTCACTTAGATGAGAACAGGAAAATCCATTCCATATCTTCTATTTTGGCTTCTAATAGGTATTTCTTAGATTATTTTGTTTTCTAAATTAACTTCATTAAGTTGATTTCAGTGTCATATAAAACACTCTACAGTTTTGCTTTTTGCACAAAAGCTAGTTTAGCATTAGATATAAAAAGTTTCTAAACATGGAAAAAACCCTTACAGTGCTGTTTAAACGTTGTAGCACTTGTTAAAATATAAACGGGCCAGTGGTTATTTAATTTCAGATAGAGTTTACATACTTTTTCTGCATCTTTAGATTTGGTTATTTAGTTTGAAGATCACTTTCTTGTTCCAAAAAAAATAAATACCATGATATTTTAAACACTGGGAATGAAATGACCTGTCAGATCATTAGGCAGAGAAATTTATCCAGCAGGGATGCTATTAAAGTAGAAGAGAAAGAGGGGAAATGAGATTTTTTGACAGCCTTTTGATACAGTGTGGTGTATGGAAAAAAGGATGCTCAGCCTAGATGCTCCTGCAGCTGAAATGACCCTTGACTGCAATTCTCTCAAAACAAAAGGCATTTTTCTAATTTGTGCTGCAATCCATGCTAGATAATTACAGAAACAGCACGAGTTTGTGTTAATCCTCTGCCTCGAATGAAACAAAATGGCCCTTGGTTAATCCACATTAGAGAAACGAAAATAGAGTACAGCAGTACATAGTTTCAAAGTAAAATGTTGCAAAAAAGCACTTTGGTGTCTGTAATTTCCTTAATATTATTCCCTGTGGAAAAATGATTTAGTTTCTCCTTGCACTTCCAGCAGTGGCATTTTATCAGTTTGATTCTCTAAAATTAATGTTTGCTGTTAAACAGGTCCGAGCAGCATTCCTTGTGCCTTGTTCACTTGTAGCTTATCTTATTCACCTGCTCTTAACAAATTTTTATCTCTTTATGATGTGCTCTTGATTTTATTCTGAATATGCTTCTGTAGATATGATAAATGCTTACATGAAAAATGAAGTAAATGAGAATATATTGGGCCAATATTTTGATGTGGCTTGGGTTGACTGCTTTCTTCCCTGGCTGCTTTTTAGATCTCAGATCATTAATTTTGCTCGATTTTTATTCACTTAAGCAGGTTTTTCCTGCTGTTTGTTAAAATGGGAGTCACCTTCTTCCATTACCCACTAGTTCCCTTGATTTTTGATTATTTCAATTTATCTGTGATAGCTGATGGCCTTTTTATTACTTCTAAAAGAAAAAAAAACTGGCTTGAGTAGTGCTCCAGCACAAAAATTGATTCAATACAAGAATGTTCTTATTATTTTTTTCCTTGAAAGCTCTTAATTCTTGTGCCAAGAAAACCAAAGGCAACTGCTCTGAGTATTGCTGGGGTGCTGCCCATCCTTAGGCACCTCAGCTGTGGCTTCAAGATTTATTTTCTTGTTTGTGTTTTCAGGATATGATTCTTGATTCGGGTGATTTGCTCCTAATTTCTGTCGTTCAAACGCGGGGCTCAACAAGCTGGCCTTGAGGGCAGCAAAATATTTGAGAACTTCCCATCTTGTTTTAGGCTTGTACCAGGGTGCAACCAGTTGTGCTTGAAAGCTGGTACAATCCTGTGGCAAGTGGTGGATTTTGCTTGAAAGTTCCTGAGGATAATGCCCATCTGGACAGCAAAATTCGTCCAGATGGATCAGCTCCGTAACAGTGACCTGAAAATATTGGTCAAGGTTCCTCTCTTGACCCGAAGCAAGCACCTGCCTTGCAACATTTCCTTCCCTGTGACTTTAGCTTCTGCTTCCCATCTTACCCTTGGCTTCCTCCAGGCTTCTGCTTCCTCTCTGCTCTCCTGTAAGCAGCTACAGAAGTTGCAGTATGATTCAGTTTTCTTCCTGAGGAGCTCAAAATAATGATTTCTGTTCCATCCTGTTCAGTCTTTCACAACATCCAACTTCTTGGTTCCTCTGGCTCTGCTTGTGTTGCTCTGTGTGGGAAGGGAGGGGGCGTTCCATGAACTTGGGGTGCTTTACCCCTTAGGTGGCTGCTGATTTCCAAATCCTCCAGCTGTGCTGCCCTGCCTGCTGGGCTTGAGACTGCAGCTGTTTTCATAAAATTTTGAATCTTAGTTGTGAGCAAAGGTAACTTCTTGCTGAAGGTGAGAACTCGAAAAATACTTCAGCCAACCTTGGAACAGCTGAGGCTGAGTTAATGCTGCTTGTATATATGAATTTCCTCATCTGTGTGAAGGATTGTGTTTGAAGGCAATTAGTAAGATTTGAAAAAATACAGCAGATATTGCTGGTGCTGCAGCCCTGGTAGCTGGGGAGGAATTCTTTTTAAAAGAATAATAACACTAATAATAACACTTGAAATTGTTACTGTTATTACCGGAGTGTGCAGAAAGTTAGCACATTTGTTGAATAAAATGAGATCTGTAGGGATATCCTGTTTTAGTGTTTCTGTGCATATTTTATCTTCCTGATTGCATGTTGAGTGTCTAGCAATTAAATTTGTATTTAAGTCTGTTACTGTGTTACTTTTTAAGTCCTTACCACGCTTACCCATGACTGGAAGTCAAATTATCTGCGCTCTGTGTAGCATTTCAGAGTTATGCTTTTAACAAAGGATGATTGTGATTAGAGTATGTCTGGCTTTTTCAGTGTAGGTTTTCTTTTTTTTGGTGCAGGATATATGACCTACAATAATGTTTTGTGTTCTCTGTTGAAGGTATTGCTATCAAAGAGTCGGCAAAAGTGGTCGATCAAGCACAAAGGAGGGTTTTGAAAGGTGTCGATGATTTAGACTTCTTCATTGGGGACGAAGCAATAGAAAAACCAACTTATGCAACCAAGGTATCAAGAAAAATTTTCAAAATCATTTTTCAGTACTGTTTAACAAGCATCACATGTACAGTAAATATAATGTTAAGAATGTTTAACCTTTACTTAAATCTTATTTATTAACTCTGTTTAAATAGAAAATTAGCTTTGATGTTAACTTTGTTGACCTTGGAGAGCCTGTGGGAATTTGCAAAACACTGTGAATATATTACATATATATATATATATATATATACACACATATATATAGTGAAAGGAGACTGAGAGGGTTTTAAGTGGAAATGCCACATTCTCTTGTTCCTTGGCATCAGAGTGGGACACTGGGCTGGGGGAACTTTTGGTTTATCCCAGTGCCACCACTCTGCTCTGCTGAGAAAAATGCAATGTGTCGTCTCTGCCACTCAGAGTTGGAATCAGAATTTTGAATAGGTGTCACATGGGAATAGGGGAAGCCTAAGCCGAGGTTTCTTGCCTGTGTTAGATCATATACTTTTACAGCAGTTAAAACCAGATTTTTTTGTTTGGTTTTGGGGTTTTTTGTTTCCAATTATTATTTGATATTTTTCTCCAACAGTGGCCTATCCGCCATGGTATAGTTGAAGACTGGGACTTGATGGAGAGGTTTATGGAGCAAGTAATCTTTAAGTATTTAAGGGCAGAACCTGAGGACCATTATTTTCTTTTGGTAGGTAAACTTATGCCCTGCTTTAGAAATGCCGTATGATGAATTACAGTGTGCTGGTTTATGTAAATTCTCAAATATAGACATGCATATTTTGTAAGCAAAAGTAAATAAATTATCTGGTGCTTTCTTGGCCTGCCTTAAGCTATCCAGGTTCTTTAATTTTTCTAAAAATGTCGGTGTGTCTGAACAGCAAACATTTTTCTGTTCTCATTTCCCTCCAAATTGTCTGATTTATCACTTTCTTATTTTCCTTCTCCACTGAATTCAATAATCTCAAGTTTATAAGTTTGAGACAAAAAAAATACTTGTGTTTTGGCTTTACATAATTGCAATTATTTTGTTTTTACAGTACTGCCATCTGGATGAAGTATCTAGAGAGTAAATTTCTGCCTTTTATTTTCTGTGAAACTGGAAGGGTTGGTTGTCATATTTGGGCTGATTAGACCTCAATTAAGGTCAATGTTATTCTGAAGCATCTGCTATTCCTTAGTATTTTATTTAGGGCTGTCCAAATAGGCAATTTGGTTTAGTGTGTTATTTATAGACCAAGTTTGGAATTAGAGGTGTTGGCCATACCTGTTTAAATGCCTTTATCTTCTTGTAGCCATAATTAGGTCCAGTTGCTCAAGGCTGTGTCCAGCCAAGCTGTGAATATCTCCAAGGATCAAAATGCCATAACAACCCTGGGCCCCTTGTCGATATTTGACCACCTTTAAGTTACCTTTTTTCCTCCTAATACCTACTTAGGATTACCAAGTTGAGTTTTATGTCCCTGGCCCCTTGTCCCAGCACTTTTGTGAAGAATCTGACTCCCTCCTCTTTCTATCCTTCTGCTACACAGTTGCTGCAATGGAAGATTGAGGTTTTCTTTTCTCAAGTATTCTGTAGCACTATCCAAAATGCTCCTTCAGAGTGGAGCCTTGAGTATGTTTGATATTTCAATGAAAGCTATAGTACATTATTATGGTCTGTTTTATATTGTTCAGCTTCTCTGACTTGAGTACATTCCTACAGCTGAGCATAGCAAACTTGTGTTACAGTGGCTGCCTTCTGAAGGAAAACAGCTCTTTTCACTGAGACATCTAAAAAATGCCATACTTTAAATGTGCTAAACTGTACCCTTTGACATATTTTGATAATCCTTGATTGTTTCAAGTGAAATGAAAAGTTGTAATGAGCTAACCAACCTACAGAGAGGGTCTTGGATGTAAATTCTTAAGCAGTAACTGATGTAATTTTTATTGCACTTTTGTTTTTCTTTCTTTTAATGCAATTTGCATAAGTTCTTAAAAGCACCCTTTGTCCATTACTATTTTGACATGCTATTGTTGTTGAATGACTCATCTTAACAAAACTTAGGAGCTGGTGGTTCTTTTTTTTTAAAGTCAAATGTTTGGTTTGAATGTAAGTAAAACTTTTTTTATTTTTTTTTTTTTTTTTTTTTGTCTCAGACTGAGCCTCCATTAAATACTCCAGAAAATAGAGAATATACTGCTGAAATCATGTTTGAATCTTTCAACGTTCCAGGGCTATATATTGCTGTTCAGGTAAGGGCAGGGCTATTTGAAAGTCAGAGCTGCAATATTTCTCCTTGGGCTAAAAGTAATTTCCCTGTGAAAAAACTGTGTAAGTGGTGTTTGGAAAACATTTATGTCCTTCTGGCTGGCAATTGCAGCACTGCATGTTTGACATGCTTTGATTCTGTGGGTGGTTACTGGATACTGTTCCTCTGTGTTACCTCTACAGGCTTCTGAGCAGTAGAGTGTGATATCTGTTGCATAGTAAGTAAATAAAAAACCCACACCATAATAATTCTATTAATCCAAGAACTGAGTCCCTTTCAGTATGAAGTAAGAAAAATTATGTTTGAGCGTGGCTGAAAAGACAAAAGTTACATTTGTGCAGCCTCTCTTTTTTAAGCTGCTGTGTAGACATGTATAATATTATTAAATCAGTTTCCATGCTGTCAGTCTGTCCTTAGAGGGGTGGTGGAAAGTGAGGTCTGCAGGCAGATGTTTTGCTAATATTTGATTTTGGTGGGTTTTTTTTTTTTTTTTTCCCAAGGCTGTCCTTGCCTTAGCTGCATCTTGGACGTCAAGACAAGTAGGAGAGCGAACACTGACTGGCACAGTTATAGACAGTGGAGATGGTGTCACTCATGTCATTCCTGTGGTAAGTGTGCCTCAAAGCTGCACAGCAGCTTCAGTGGAGAACAACCTGTGCTCTGAGTTCTCTGAGGTGTACACCTACACACACCGAAGTATAGATAGCAGTCTTCAGAAACATCAGATCGTTCCCAGGGCTGTGGGTGTGAGTTTTGGTTCATTTTGGAGTGCAGAAACTCTTGAAAAACTTCTCTGTAACCCTGAGTTTGGCAGGGCTAATTGTCTTTCAGTGACTTAGCTTAAAAGGTGAACTGCCAAGGCCATGCTAAGTGATGGGTGAAATTGCTTTAGCACATTTCCAGTTTGGTTTGCTGGTAAGAGTGAATAGGCTCTTTACAGTAGTCAGCACAAAAAGTTTTGACTGTACATTTAGCTCAGTCCATTTATATATAAATAGAGGGCAGATGTAAGTATTGTTTGTAGTTTTTCTCCATCTGTTCCCAATATTTAGTAGTGCTTCAGCCATACAAGCAAAAGTTCCTGCTTGACTGGAAGAAAACAAACCCTCAGGTTGGGTAGTGTTGAATATCTGTTCCAGTACATCAAGTTGCTAAAGCAGAAACTTGGATGATTGTGTGATGTTTTATTGAATAATGAGCACCTAGAGCTGCAGTAATTTACCTTACTGTCAAGTTATCACCCATCTTTCCCAGGGGAGTTAAATTCATCTCTATGTACCAGATACATTTGTATTTCCAAAATGAAGTTAGATTACAATTTTTAAGACAAAGATCTGTACAAAGCTTTATCATGCCACAGTAACACTGATTTTTTTTTTTTAGAAACAGTAGCATTGGTGGTGGTCAAACATACACTGTCATGTAGCAATTTCTTATTAATTTTGGTGGAATATAGTGGCTAAATCTTTCTCCAGACTGTTTATCAAAGTTGGTGTATTTTTAATACAAGTTAGGAAACAATTGACACCTCAGACCTTCTGTAGGTAAACGTTTAAAATTGTACTTAGTAGTTCAAACTACTGTTTAAAACAGTGGAACTTTTCCTGATTTGTGGGTTTGGTTTTTTTTTTTAATTGAAATAAGAGTAGGTATTCTATATAATTTGAAGCATTAACTTCTCTTGCAGAGTGTCATTTGCTTCTGAAAGTTTTAATGTGTTGAACAGATTGTCAACAATGTTCTACCACTTCTATTACAAAATAGATAAAAAGGAATTAACAAATGCCTATCCCTGTAGTGAAGCTAACAGTAGTGGTAGATTTTTTTTTTTAATGACATTATTTTCTATGTTAATAGGACATTTTGGTATGAACATAAGATGTGTGTATATAGGGAAACTTCAGCATGTTATGAATGTGGTATCTGGATTCCTCTGTTTGATTTAGCAGGTCTGGTAGGGTTGAAGGCCAGCCCTGCACATTTGGTTTCTTTGTTTAGACCAGATGTTTTTAATGCATGGATAGCGGTCCCCAGGATGAGTGTGACTTGCAAGGGTAGGCTGATGGATGAGGATGGGCCAGTCTGATGTTCTGAGCAGTCTCAGTTAATGTGCTGAAATGTTGCATTTTCTCCCTGCTTTCAGAAAATTATTTTTGGTTCATGTGGATTATAACGTCTTACATCAGTGGCTGTGACTGCAGGGCCACATCAGTTATTCTAAAATAATATTTCACGAAAAAAGGTTCCTTGACCTTTTTGGTAAGAGTAACCTCATTTTGAAGAGAAAATAAAGGCCAAGGAATAGTGAGTATAGTGATTTGTCTGCCTTCTGTACTAGTGCCCTTTCTGTCCCTTCTAACCTTGTAAGAATTATGAACCAATGCCATGCAAAGTGAAGTAAGGCTATACTGTGAAGAATTGGGTTTGTGGTAATTAAATGAGCCGGTCTGAAAGGCCTTTACCCTCAGAATCACAGGTCATGGGTAGGAGTGCAGACTCCATGCCTTTGTCTCTCCCTCTGAGCTTTGGTGAAAATAGTTCTTATCAGTATCTTTGTCCCCATTAATTTTGTTTACAGGCTGAAGGATATGTGATTGGCAGCTGTATCAAACACATTCCAATTGCTGGGAGAGATATCACATACTTCATTCAGCAGTTGCTGAGGGAGAGAGAAGTAGGAATTCCTCCTGAACAATCCTTGGAAACGGCTAAAGCAGTGAAGGTAATGTGAATGTTGCAGATCTTAACGTTATTGTATATCACAACTTGGTAGCTGGTTTTAAAGTACAGAAAGTAATTGTACTTCTGAGTAATGGGGCTCTGATTCTAAGTAATATAAAAATGTCTTAATAATGTAAGAACATGAAATAGCTTAAACTCAAGGTTTACAGTTGGGTTATACTCAGTCTGGCCTGGATTTTCACTATTCACCTGTTGTCTCCCCTTTCTCTTCCCCCTCCATTTTCGTTGTTGTTGTTATTTTCCTGTTGCTATAATAATTTTAATGTTCTGTAGGAAACACTGTTGGCTGGATGTGTCATACAGAGCTGTAATTGCTCTTACATTCTTTCAGAATATTAATGTGTTCTTTTTTGTAGTACACATTACATAGAGAACAAAGCTTTTCTGAAAGACATTCAGCTTAAAGTACTCTTGAATTTTATTTCTCTGGCAGTTCTTCAGTGTATTTCAGAATTAATTTCTCACGATCATCGAAGTTTAGAGGAAAAGCAGAAGAAAAGTAATTTTAGCTCAGCAAGAGCCTTCAGTGCTGCACAGAAATGATCTGTAGTAGCAGAGCCATTATCTACCTGTGTACAGTAAATGTCAGTTCAGCTGTTTTGAGGCCTATTCTTTATCTGCCAATTTAATACTTACTCTTAAAAGTTAAAATTGCTGCATTTTTTGAAATTTCTTACCAGTTTTCTATACTTTAGAACTAACTGTACCTATTCAATTTTCAGGAGCGCTTTAGTTATGTTTGCCCTGACTTAGTAAAAGAATTTAACAAGTATGACACAGATGGTACAAAGTGGATTAAACAATATACTGGAATTAATGCTATCTCAAAGAAAGAGTTTACCATCGATGTTGGTTACGAGAGATTCCTGGGGCCAGAGATTTTCTTCCATCCTGAGGTAAGTTGATTTGACTTTCCTGTATTTTCTGTTTTAAAAGCATTTTAGATGATATCATAGAAATCCTATTTGCAAAATTGTAAAGAGGTGGTTATCCTGACTTATTTCTTCTTATTTATAAATAGATACCAGCTATTGTTTTAAGTCAGTGTGGTTTGATTCTTGATTGCTGCTAATTTTTGTACAAATCCAAGTTGATACACATAGCACTTATAAATGGCAGCAAAAATATTGAACAGCTGTTTCCATTATTAGTTTTCCTGACATCTCTAGTGTAATAGAATGGTTCTTTCCCTTTTTTTCACTTTACCTCTTTTCCTTTGCAATATGTGGTGCACCACAATGACTTGATTTTATTCCTGATTGCAGTTTGCTAATCCTGACTTTACACAACCAATCTCAGAAGTAGTAGATGAAGTTATTCAGAATTGTCCCATTGATGTTAGGCGTCCTCTATATAAGGTTAGTAGCTATAATGTCTTTTTTTAATATATGGGTTTGAGAAGAATTGTGATTTTTATCAAGGTACATATTTGAAACTCTTAAAACCAAAACCAAATGAGTAAAATGAACCATTTTTGTAGGAACTAATCCAATATGCAGAAGGCTTTGTTGCTCACTTAGACATTTCCAGAATGTGCTTTTTTATTAAGGAAACAAACAAAAAAAAAAACCTGAGCAAAGTGGTGAGATGTATTTAGATATAAATAGATTTTAAAGTACAGACAATTTTAATGTGGCAAACTCTTGCTGAGTTCATGTTGTGTCATGCTTATATGTTAGGTAATTTACAGTAAAAGCATGCCTGCTAACTGTAGCTTTAAAAACTGTATTTAGATATTTAGAATTTAGGAACGGGTAAAGTTGGAGATCTGCATTTTCAGACGTGGTTAACAAATTTTGTTATTCAAAACAGAATATTGTCCTCTCTGGAGGCTCAACCATGTTCAGGGACTTCGGTCGCCGTTTACAGCGAGACTTGAAAAGGACTGTTGATGCCAGGCTGAAACTTAGTGAAGAACTTAGTGGTGGCAGACTGAAGGTTGGTTCGTGCAGCTCACACACTTAACAAGCATCTGTTACCTGGAAAATGTGCAAATAACATCTTGCAATGATGTGGTCTTTGGGGTTCAGCTGGATAAAACCCTAAATACCATCCTCTGGCTTCAGAGCTTACCCTGCCGTGAGCAGGAGGCCAAACCAGAGACATGATGTGGTCCCTTCCCACCTCAATTATCTTAAAAGTGACTTCATGTTTTTACTAAACTGCATGATCCTTAATTTGTGCTCTTTCCACTTCAGACCTCTGACCCAACAGTTGCATCTTTCTGTTGTCTCTGCATAAATAAAAGACCAGGTTTTTTCTTTTAAAGCAAAATTGAAGGGATTTTCCTAATTTATTTTTAGTAGCAGTCTAGCTAGGTGAGCTCAAAGAATCCTTTAAAGCCCCATGTCATGTAGACAGCTCTGAAATTTCAGTCATACACAGTTCTCTGGCCCAAGAAACATCTCTGTTTTCTTTACTAGACTTGTACCACTTAGGAAGCAGAAGCTGAGTAAGGAAATTGGATGTGATTCTTATTTTTTTCTAAGTGCCAGGCATGGCAAAGAATCACTGGCTGGAGTTTTGCAAATGTGTTACAGAACATTTTTAGATGCTGTTTGAAATTTCAGCAGGTTGGGCTGGAACAAATAAATTCTGAAACTGTTGCATACACTGGCAGTTTTGATTGGCAGGAGCAAGGAATGGGTTGTGTGCCTGTGGAGGGAAAGGGAGTGGCTGGCTGGGAATGAGTGCTGTAGTTCAGAAAAGCTTGACTTGACTGTATTGATCCTGGATAAACTTTCAATCTGCAACTGATGCTTTGTTAGAATAATCACATGAAACTTGAAAATTAGCTTCTTGAGGTGTGTTTTTTCGAAAAGTTTAGGTACTATGGATCAGTGCTTACAAATGCCTAAGTAGTCCAGGAAATTAATCAGAGCATAGTGTGAATGGAAGTATCTGTCTGATAAAGGAGGTAACTTGATCTGTAAGCAGGAGCTGTTTCTTACTCTTCAATGTACAAGGGAAAGTGATGCCATAAATGTAAATTTACATGCACAGCATTTATGAAAATACTAATTTATGCAAAGTAAGCTTGGTGTATGTACAATCCTTAAAAACTAGATCTGGTTTTTAGCAGCAGAAGTGACTTTTAATGTGTTGCTTTTCTCTCCTCTTTTCTGCAGCCGAAGCCCATTGATGTCCAGGTCATTACACACCATATGCAGAGATACGCAGTCTGGTTTGGTGGATCAATGCTGGCTTCCACAGTGAGTTTAGCTGTAAAGCTGAGCATGTTTGAGCCATTCTGACTGTGCTTTTGGAGCTCTCATCTCCCCTTCCTTGTACATTAAATGTGCTAGGGGAGTTTCTGATAGACCTCAGGTGGTAAATATTTCTTCTCTGGTTTTGCATTAAATTAAAGCTTTGTGTGAGTTGTTAAATAGTGCATTTCAGTTTTGTGGCAGAATATATTCTTTGTGTATGGTGTTTAAGCCACACGTGATATAAGTTAATTTTAGGATTTCTGTGCTATCTTTGCTTTTTTCCCACCTGCTACATAAAGGTAATATTGTTAAAATAAGGTGTCTATACCATACACTAATTTTTTTTTTTTCCTTCCCTTTACAGCCTGAATTCTACCAAGTATGCCATACCAAAAAAGATTATGAAGAGATTGGCCCTAGCATCTGTCGTCACAACCCTGTGTTTGGAGTCATGTCTTAAAGCTGACCCTGCAGGAGTCAGGGATGGGGAACTGGGGAGGAGGAAGAGTCTTTCTGATTACTTGTTTGTCTGATGGCTGGTATTAAGATAACAAACATGACTTGACAATAAGAAAAAGACCAAACACAATTAAGCAGGATAATTTTAATAAGTGTCTCAACATGCGGATGTAGTGGAAAGCCAAAATGATCACATTTTTTCTTTAGATTGATTATTTGAACCTGTGCGTAACAAAACAAAAAAAAAAGTGGATTTTAGTTCTTTCTGTGCCCTGATATTTTGTATATTAATGAATATCCAAGATTTGATGGGATTTGATGGTGTGTAGATAGTCAGCTCTCTAATGCTTCCATTGTACCCCTTCATGGGTACAATACAGGAGCTTGTTTATATTTCATACTTTTTTATACTTTGAGGAAAAATATGAATAAAAGAAACTGTAATATTTGAGAAAAAAAAAATTACCAGTGACCAACTTGAAAGTAAATTTAAAAAAAAAAGAAAAAAAGTCATGACTCATGCAACTAGCTCTTGCAAATCATGACCAGTCTAAATCCCAGGTTCCATACAATGCGAGTGCTTTTGGAACTAAGAAGCTACTATCTTGGATTAACCAATGCCTGCTAGTGCTTTCTGATTACTTGGTGCATTTTCATACTATCTCTTGCTTTAAAAAAAAAAAAAAAAAGGTAAAGACAAGACTGTTGGACCAGTATTGCAGTTCTGTAGTGTCATTTCTAATTAAACCAAATAATCAGGTTATCAAAATTTGGTGTATTTAAAGCCTAACACCATTCAAATAAAGGCACAAAATTTCTTTTTAATGTTGGTGTCAGACTTGTTAATCTCATGACATGGGAAGTTCTGAGCATGGGTCCCCTACATATCCGCTGTGGCTTTTGAAGAGTGAGGTAGAGATGTAATGTACTTTGTGTAACTCAAGTGTGAGCGTTTTAGAACTGCAGTTTGTGTGTTCAGCTAGCTAGCACTTACCTAGAGAAGCCTGACAGCTCCTCCACTGTTGGGTTTGTTCATCTACTTTGTTCTGTAACTTTCCCCCTCCCACTTTCTTGCAGGTGGTGCTATTCAGGAGTCAGCACTGCGTTTTCAATCTCTGTGGTTTTTCTGCAAGAAAATACCATGTAGATAAAAATAAAGTGAAAACGATCTCTTTCTCATTCTTTCTAGGAAGAACACTTTCTGTATTTCTGTAGTGACTGCAATTGCTTACAGCTTCTGTTGATATTTGATGAGGGAGAACTCTTCCATAAGTGCTTCTGAGCCCACAGCTGGAGTTGAGGCTCTTTGCATAGAAGACCACAAGAGGGAGAAATCCCAGTTTCTTCTGAGTTGCAAAGATGCCTCACATTTTTGTCAGAGAAGCTTATCAATTGCCAGAGCTTCAAAACTTGGTAAATGTGACTCCAAAACAAGGATGAATGTGGGAAAGTGTTTTTACAGCAAGCATTGTAAAAAAAAATTGCGTGCTGGAATCAAACAGAACATGATGCAAATAACAAATTTTTGAACAATTTTATTACGAAACTATATTAGTAACATTTCCCTAACAGCAATATGGTATTTTAGGTTTTTTATAACTCACTTTTTAACTCAGTTTGAGTCATAACTGTGGACTGATTCATGTGGTAAGGAAGACCAATAGGCAAATATATAGAGAATAAAGTTGAGTTGTGCTTTTCCAGCAGTTCTGGTTCTGCCACTGTATCATGCTCTAGTGACAGGATATTTTGATACACTGCAGTAGTGTGAAGATAAGGCAAGGATCTTTTTCCTCTCTAGAAAAATGAGTCTTAAAAATTGACTTGAAAAACTTTAAATTCCTGAACAATGAACAAGTGCAAAGAGAGTGAATTCCTGTCGCATGCAGCTGTAGGGAGATCTTGAGTGTTGCTAAAATTCTATGTTCATCTTCCTGAGGCCCCAGGGAAACTGCTCCAGGCTTCTATTTGTCATTTGTGTAGAAGAGAACAGAAAGAAACTGTATCCTTACACAGCCATTGATTATTTTGGTAGCTGTGATCTCAACCTGTTAATTTTTTCATAGAATGAAGTAAGTGGGAGTATTTTTGCAACTTTTCTATATATTTTTTTTTAACTGTAACTGTACTTTTGGAGAAGTTGCACAGCCACAGCTGATTTTGGGTGTTTTAAAAGAGCTAAAACTTATGAGCAGCTCCTATTAATGACTTGGACTGCATGGAGAGTCATCAATACTTAAACAAACCAGATAGAATAGTAAATTCAGTCTTGTACAATGGGAATAACTGTCTGAACGTGGGCCACTGCTGTGTTGTGCACCTGTAACACCAGATCCAAATCAGATCTGCTGCTGGTGGGTGGTGAAGGGGCTGAGCAGGGATTGTGTCAAGCACACACTGTACAATGTGAAGCACAGGCAGTTCCAGGAAAACCCTCTGCTGTCCTGAGAAGTGGATCTTCTGTTCTGTGTGGGGTTGGGCTTAAAGCATCCAAAAGGTTCATTGCAAAGGCAAGTGTTTAAAAAAAAACCCACATAGAATGTGTAGAAATTGCTTCCTCCTGCTGCTGAGGACTCCAGGACGGTGTAGATGAATGTAGACGAGAGATCTCTGAAGTTAGGTTTTAGAAGATGAGGTTTATTGTAAGGGATGTGGGGGCCTTGCTCGGAGCTGCCAGGCTGCAGCTCGTGGCAAGGCCTAGGAAAGTGGGGGAAGGGAGAAGTAGGGAGAGGAAATTCCAAGAGAGGAAAGTCCTCAGGGAAGGGTGCAAGCAGAAAGAGACTGTCCAGCCCCCCTGGGACCCCTTATCAGGGGTCTTCAAGGTGGGCTGGAACAGGACTTGGGCCAATGGGGTTACAGATACCTGATACTTCAGGGGAGGGGTACAGGTGTGGGATGAACCATACATTGGGGGTGAGACAGAACATTCCATTTGACCTCTGGGTCTGGCTGCAGGTAACTTTCAGATGGTCACATAACTGTTTTCCCAGAGATCCAGTATCTAATACATCTCAAACATCAAAACTTACTTTCAATTCTATCTCAGTTACAGGTTTCACATTCTCAGAATAGAGGCAATCATATTTATAGGGCTTTCTGGCTTCATCCTCCCCAACAGAATGAAACTACATTTTTTCTCCAGAGGCTTGGTACTGGGGGGGTGTTACATGAAAAAGGCAATTTTAAACCCAGGTAGGAGGATTTAATGGGACTGATGTCATGGCATAGCTTTGTGTCCTGTGTGTGAGACTGGCTGACAGAATCCCTTAGGAGACTGTCCTGGAGGGCAGAGCAGTCCAGGAGGGCTGCACCTTCTTCAAGGAAGAAATATCAAAGACACAGGAGCAGGTTCTCCCCATCTGCTGAAAACTGGGGTGATCATTTCCAACTTAGTGATTTCACAGTTCTATAAAGAGGATGCACACTTGTACTGTCCTGCTGCCTGCAGGCTGGTCTGGGGCAGTGCTGCTTGTGCACAGAAAATAGCAAAGAGCACTAAACAGCTGCACTCTGGCCTGCCTGAGCTTGGCTCACTTTACCCTTCTCCAGGAATTTGATTTTATTCCAGTAGATGAGGTAGGACTCCAGGTGTAAAAGCTGGTAGTTCCACACAGCTGAACTCGGAATAAATCAAAGGTCACTGCCAAGTCGGTTTAGGCTCATCTCTTCATTTTGTGGTAGTGTTTATAGCCAATGTTAGGTATTGTTGGGATGGATGAGTTATTACTTGAAAAGCTGCCTGGAGGTGGCTCCTGGGCTGGCTGAGCTCCTATTGCCAGCTGTGGGCTGGTGCTGTGCAGCCTCCCTGCCTGATAACTGCTGTTTTCTGTGTAGGTCAAAACACCTGTGGCAGTAAAATTAAGAGAAATACATTGTTAGCATCACTGAATTTTTGTTTTAAGTGGTTTTTTTTTTTCCCCCTTTATTTCCCCCACGGAAACAAAGTGCTGGAATAACCAGCTCCACGTGTCAGTCCCCTCTTCCAGTACAAAGCCTGTGGGTTTCCTATTTTAGACAGGACAGAGATCCCAGCTCCCAGGTGGATGCTGCAGATGTTTCTTTCCTCTCAACATCTTTATCAGAAGCAGGGTTGCCAAAGGGAAGGCAGAGCTTGGTCTGTGTTGGCTGCAGGTGTCCCTCACCTCCGGGAGAAGCAATGCCCCTGTGCATGTGGACAGTAGCATACACAGGGGCTGTAGGTTTCCCCCCCACCACCAGGTTGCAGTATAAATAATATGTATTTTTGGTTAAAATGCTTTTACTACTGGAGGGAGGGCCAGAGAGCGCAGCAGCAATTAGTTTATAGGAGCTGAAGATGTAGTGCTTGATTCCAAGCGTGTAACACTGATACAGCTGAGAAAAGCGCTTGGGTTTTTTTCTTCTTTTCATGAATTAAAAGGTCAAGAAAGATGTTTTGTTTGAGTGACAGGCCGGCACAGAAGAAGCCATTTCCACTTCATGAAAGCCCAGAAGCTGACCTACATGAGCACCCAGGACTGATCTCTTTCAACCACCTTGGAGTTCTTCCAATCTTTTTTAAATAAATGAACATTAACTGGAGCGGGGATTAAATACATCTCTCCTTCCCAGTTAAACACCCTGACTGTATGGAAAATTTTCCCCCGGTCTTGTTTGTGTCTCCCCATCCCTGACCTGTTGCAGAGCCCAAGGCTGGGCCTGCTGCCCACAGCATGGTGTGTCAGCAGTGACTGCTCCGAAATGAACCCCCCAAAACCTCCAGTCAGCATGGTGACATTAAGTTGTGGGTTGGTTTTTTTTTTTTTCTATTTTTCCAACTCTGATATAGCCAGATGGTGTAAGCGGTGAAAAATACCAAAAGTTGTGCCCCAAACAATAATAAATATCAAATATGAAGCAACTGGAACCCAGAATATCAGGAACATGCACGAATCTCTTGTAATGCAGAGTTTGAGCTGGAGCACCCTGGGGAGGGGGAATTTGCTTTATTGCAGCACATTACGTGTTTTACTTGTGTGAGGGCTCGGTGCAGGCAGGGTTTCACCCTTCGCCACAGGATGGCACTTTCCTACAAGAAATCCTGCCTGGCTGCAGCCTGGAAAACCCTTTAGCACAACCTGCCTGGCAAAAAAGCAGCTGAGTGAAAGCTTGGCTTCCTGGAAAGGTTGGTGCCTTGTGGTCACGTCAGGGTGAGGAGGATTAGAGCCTCGTCTTTCTGTCTGGAGCCAAGGAATCCGTGTGTTCCCTGCAGATGCTCCAGCCGGGAGCGGTGAGAGCTCACCTGTGGATGCCGAGCGGGGCCGAGTCCCTCGGCGCAGGGAATGCGGGAGGGGCACTGGAAGGGAATGGATGCCACACGCGGGATGTGACACCACTTCAGGAGAGAGCTGCCAGGGGGTTTTCGCGCTCTCATCGCAATTCAGTTCTAAATTGCCTCAACCTTTCTCTGCACCTGGTTGTAGGGAGAGCACAGGAGATGGCATCCCATCCCATAAGCGGAGATAAATCCAGGGAGAGCTCTGCTTATCGTGGTCCTGAGGGAGATTGGTTGTAGTGAGGTGCCTTTAGTGTGCTGTGTAGGTAATGATAATCTTACCCTGCTGTGGTGGTACTGCACAGATGTCTCGTTCTCAGTATGGTTCACCCGGCATTTCTGAGCAAACTGTGCTGTTCCCTGCGGGTTGATTTGGGGAAGAATAAAGTTTTTACATTGTTCTGGGGAGTTGAGGCTGCTCTGGTGTAATCGCAGTGTTCAGCCCAAGCAGACACCCTGGAAGTAGTCCTGGGCAGCAGCTGTGTGCGCCTCTTGTATCTGACAGAGCTATGAGTATTTATAGAATTCTAATTATTATTATAATATTATTGCTAATGCACTTTGATTTCATGAAGTCATGATCTGGCAACCTTCTGCTCCTCTTTCACCTCCATTAACTCATCTGACCTACAGAATGTCTAACGTGGTTTATCTGCCAATGTGCAAGCTGCCAGCGAGCTCGAAAAGGGCAGATACACCTTTCCTCAGCCGTGAAACACCCTGAGGGAGGGAATGATTTTGTTCTCTTTGGGCAGTCGCCTCTAACTCATGGTCCTTCCACTCTCTTACCCCTGCAGGCCCGGCAGCACCTGGCAGCTGCTAAAACCTCTCCAAGTCAGACAAACACGGACCTGTCTGCAAGGTAAAGGTGAGACAGCGCCTGATGCATCAGGGGCTGAGCCCGAGGGGCTGAGCTCAGGCTCTGGAGCAGAGGAACGGGAGGTGCTTCCCACAGCACAGCCTGGCTGTTTTCCCAGGTGATCTTGGGGTTCCTGGGGTCGTTCCAGTGATGTACTTGGTCATTTGATACTTCAGCTGCTCGCTGCATGGATGTGGCAAAAGCCTCTGAGCCTCTGTGCTGGGAAACCGTGTGGTGATGGCAGCTCTTTGCTGGCACAAATGCTGCCCACTGAATGCCATTATAGTCCCTTGCTTCCCCTCCTCCTCCTGTTGTACTCAGGGAAAGGGTTTCTCATTTATTGCCTGTGCCCTACAGTGCTAAATAGATCAAAACTAATGATCAATTAGTTAAATAGATCAAAAACTAATGAGAGGAGGCAATGCTCTATGACCTCCGGGGTTGAGGTCACATTTTGTAGCACTCTGTAACTGCTTCATCTTTGCTGTTTTTTTTTCTTATTCCATTATGTCCATTATTCCCCTAATGAATGGGGGTCTGTTTGCTGTGGCAATGACACCAGGGCTGGACACCAGGCTGAGAAACCAGAGGTGGCATGGGGGATTAGGGGACTCTGTGGCATTGGTGGTGATGTCCAGACCGTGGTCATGGTCCAGCCTTCCCCTTCCTGCCTGCTCCCACCTCCTCTCCCAGCTGAAGAACCTACTGGGTAGCAGCAGTTCGATGCTTTCTCCTGGTGATGGCTGTGAGGGCCCAGGTGCTGTGACCCACTCCAACCCCCATGAGCTGCTTTTCCAGCCTCCGAAAGACAGGGAAACCAAATGGCACACTATTTTCCAATCCCCTAACAGTTTAACCATGTTATAAAAGGGTGTGTTGGAGGGACAGATAAAATATACCTGGAGCTTGTGTAGAGAGACAGGTTGGTAAATGCAGGGAGGTGGGATTTGAACTGACAGACCTCAGCTGGGGTGTCCTTGGTTCTCCTTTTGCAGCACCTCCTGGAACCCTGACTTTCGCTTGGAAGGTTCATTATCCTTCAAATGAGAAAAGTGTTTGGCTCCAGCAATCAGAGCACAGTTAAGAACCTGCACAGGGCAGAATCCTGTGGATCATTGCAGATGGGCATCCAGAGCAGGACTGGGAAGAAGGAGCAGCTTTCTTTGTTTGCTGCTTATCCCACACAAGCATCTTCCCTGCCAGCTTTTGTGACCACATGCATGCCTTCTGCTGGGTACATGGGCAGTTGGTCCTCAGAAGTGGCATTTTTGTTAAATACATAGCTGTGTAGCAATTTATTAATTTTCACAGAGTTCTTGCTTTTCAGAATCTCAAGCAGGTCAGAGTAGTTTAAAAAAAATCTGAGGGGAAATTCACTGGCATTAAAAATTTGCTTTTAAAAGTTTCATTCAACACACACTAGAAATGTGAAATTTTGCTGGCAGAAAGCATTTACACCTATCTGATCCTATCTGCAGGGTTTTCCTCTCCCTGGTGGGTGGTGCTGGCAGCTGATCCTGGCGGAGGAGGAGGTGCTGCTGCTGCAGGACTGTGGGATGTAGGGCTGCTGTGAATCCCTGAGTCTCCTCAGGTGTGTCACCCCTGCCACCTGCTGCTGCTGCCAAAGCCAGAAAGTGATGAATGTCCCTTTGCTGCTTTGTTTGCTATCTTTCCCAAAGGAAAAAAAATATTTTCCTCTTCATGACTATGATGAGAATGCAGGATTTGTATTGTCTCTCTGCCTTTAAGCCCTGATTAATATCAAATGAATTTGGGTTCCTTTCTTTTGGGTTTCTTTTTCCATTGCTCACCATGGGGATAACTCCACATACTTCATTTCAGGGGTGTTTGAGCAGCAGAGGAGGAGAGAGGGGGACTGGAAATTCCGTAAAGCAGGACAAATGTCCAGACATAAAGAGGAAGGTAACGATGGCACAGGGGCTCCTCTCGCTGTCTGGGGTGGTAGATCAGGAAAGGCACTTTTCCAATACAGGAGAAACAGTCAATACCTGGAGAAGAAGCAGAAGGAAGGAGCTGCAGGGCTGGGATTCGAACCACATGCCTGGAGCTTTTGGACAGCACTGCGGCACCACCAGCCCAGCCTGGTGATCTCCACCACCTTCCACCCCTCACCCAGGCTTTGGCAGCAGGATCCAGACTCATCTTCCTCAGGATTTTCTGCTGCAATGAAGTTATAACTGGAAGTGTCAGCCCTTCAGCAGGGGGATGGTGCTCAGCTTCACACGGGGAATAAAAAAGGAGCAGGAGAATATAAAGAGGCAACTGCAAAGATACGGAAAAACTTAATTCCATTTTTATAGTACTTGTATTTGCCTTAACAGCCTTGGCCTGCCACTGACACAGTGCACTGGCCTAAGCAAGGATGTAAAATGTGCACGTTAACTTGGTAAACACAACTGACTTTTCAATATTGTCTTTATACTGATGTTCACAGGCAATATTGAAAAGGCATTTTACTCATTCACAGCTGGATCACACACTGTGAAGCTATCATGTGTATTAGACTTCAGATATAAGTGGCTCAGAAAACTCCAAATCTGCCCTATAAAATTAAAATAATTAAGATGTGATGGGAAAATAATTTAACAGCCAGGTCTTTACATCTTGAGTGACATGCTGCATATTTTTATAGAATTTTCCTCTGCCATGATTTTTAGGTATTACATGGAAATCATGTGATAATTAACATGTAGTATGTTTTTTGAGTAAGATACACAACAGAGGGGTGGGTCACTCATGGCACTTAGGTGTCTGAGCTCTTTCTACATGAGTAGGGATGGTGTCCCTGCAGTGGGGGGCCTTTGCCTGGAGGGTTGCTGCCTGCAGGCTCCAGATGGAGTTCTGGATAAGTAGCTCCACATTAAAAGGGTGAAGGCAATCAGGAAAAAAGGAGGGGAAGGACTGACAGGCTCTTGTTCTTAGTGGCTGTAATAAAATAACAGCAAATAAAAATTAAAATTAGATTGTTCTTCTAGATAATTACCCAACAATTGGTCAAGGAGTCATATAACTAATCTAATTTTTACACTTTCTACTTTCTAAAATTTCTGTTGATGTATTTTCTCTCTCTTCTTTTCTTGCAGGAGCATTGATCATTTTATTTTAAGTCTGATGTTGGATACAAGTGCTAATAATGCTGCTAGAGCTCTTGGTCTGTGTGCAGCTGTGGTTTGGGGAAGACCACAAAGCCTTCCGTGTGTGATTTACCGGAGCAGAAAAACTTGCTCATCCCTTCCTTGGCTCACCTGAGTCGAAAATACAATCTCTTCTTAAAACAGCCCTGCACACAGCTGGGTGTAATTCAGCCCACAGCTTCTGCTGCCTTAATTCACAAAGATCAATTTACAGAGGGAAGCCTCCAGCTGACTGATGCCAGGTGGTGGCTCTGGCTTCCTGAGGGGGTGGGTGACAAATACAAGTGGCCTGAAACAAATCAAGGGATAATGCTGTGCCACAGAATGGTGCCGGATGCTTCTGTCTGCGGGTATCTAATACAGCTAATAAGCAGCTAACATTAGTGCCTGATTTGGCAGGAATTATTACCTGCTGAATGGCTTAATAGATTTCAATTCCCCCTGTGTGTAATTTTCACTCGTTCCCCAAAGGAAAGCTGTGTAATGTTTGCCACAGTTGTTTGTGGAATTGGGATGCACCACAGGTGTACTTTGGACTTCATAAAATGTTCTGTATTACATCCCATTATGCTTCTTGTGGGGCTGTAATTACTGAGAGCTCTTCTGGGGCAGCGACTGCTTCTTGGGATGGGATTTTCCAAAGCAGGACCTTACAGTGCCTGGCCTCCCTTTGTCGCTGCAGTGTTTGCCTTCATTATCTGTCATGCACAGACATTGGTAAATCTGCCCAGGTAACTCTTAGACAGTTCAGAATATGTTTAAGTGGTTGCATTCAGAGGCGGTTTTTTATGAGGGCTGTGCTTTTAAATAAAGTAAGATTTTGGGAAATTATTTTGAGTAGTGGACCTTTTTCAACAGCTTTTAAAAATAGTGTATTTAAATTAGCAACATGGTCACAGGTTTAATCACTTCGGCGGCCTACCTTATAGGAAACTAATTCACTGTTTCAGATTCTAGTTCAAGAGGGAGAAATAGATTCCAGTAATGCTTCGAAGTAATAAATTAGATTCTGACAAGATGCCCTATACCCCTGTGTTAGGGGAAGAACGGTGTGGTGTGGATGTGAAATGAAGAGAAGAACCCATGCGTTGAACCCAGAGGGGTCCTGCTCACATTCATTAGCCAAGATGATTGCAGCAGCCAAATATTTGATTAAAGGAGATATAAAAATACCCATTAAATAAAAAAAGCCTGCATGGGTCTTTGGCTGGTGCGTCTGAAAATTCCATAACTCTGGAACTGCAGTGTGCAAAGTGAGGGAAGACTCTCTGAAGTGCCCACCTAAGGGGCCTGTGAAAATTAATGGCACAGCAGAAACGCTCTGTAAAGGTCAGCCAGGACTGTGTGTGGAGTCTGGGAGCTCAAAGCACTTGTTGAGCACAGGGCTGCCTGGTGCAATTGTTTTTCAGCAGAGGGGTTTTAATTACAATAATACTTTGTGCATCCCGTGGTTCTTCTGTCAGAGGAAGTGGGGGAACTCCCCACCCGACAAACCAAACCAAAGCTGCTGCCTGCTCCAGACTGGTGCGTTGCCACTATCAGCAAAGACACTTTGAGGGAGGACAAAGGACTTGGTTCATGATGGGCTGCAGCCCATCGAGGGCTGATAATGGCACAAGAGTTTTGCACGTCACATCCAAATGCTCTTTCCAGGTGGCAATCCCTGTGAGCCCAGGCTGCTCCAGGGTACCAGGTACAGCCTATAATACACCTGTACAAAAGGGGTACAGCTTGTGGTCCGAGGATGTTGCTTGTGAAATGCCTTCTTAAAAATATACCATAAGTATATTTTGTCCTCAGTAATACTGCCTTGAAGAAGCAAGCAAATATTTTGGTGCTCTCCAGGCAGAAGTGAGGAACATCAGAGCTGTAAAACATCTTTTAAAGCCCCATTTTTGTTATGACTGCAAGTATCATCACTAGAGCTAGCTTAAAATAATGCCCATGTCAAAGGGGTTTTGCAAGTAGAGAAAATGTAACAAAAATCAAAAAAAGCCATCTATGGTGAGAACTATCACTATTTAATGGGAAGAAAAGTGTGTTTTCTTGCTATGCACAAAAACTAGAAATGCTTAAAAGGATGTCATTCCTGTGACGGTTTGTCATGCTGAAGCCTCACCCAAACTGCAGAAAAGAGCAATCAGGAATGTTTCTATTTTATCTTTAGATAATTTGGAAACTGCTGGAGCAGCATTGGCCTGATGGGGTGGGAGGTTTTCTCTGGGGCAGCCCAGAGGAGGTGGCTGGGCCAGGACCATGTCTGGGGGGAGTTGTCTCATGGTGGTCCAGACTGGGTGAAGGACGCTCCATCCTGCCCCTCAGAAGCTGTGTGACTTCACAGGAAACTTGACCTGGCTGTCAGGGAGGGTTTCCTGCTCTTCCAGCAGGCTGGTTTACATTCCCTCCACACACAGCTATACTGAAGCCTGCTTACATTTCTTTGGATGTTGCCATTTTGCAAAATCCTCAAGTGTGTAGCTGTCATGTCTCCTTCTTCCTGATCCTCAGCAGTCCTTGCTGTCCTTCTCACCAATCCATCCAGTATCCAGTACACTGCCTGCCTTTATTCCCCATGGAGCAGCAGAGCCTGTGGCTATTCCAGGGATCAGCCCTGAGCCCTGGTCACATTTTGATGATATTTACCAGTTTCTGCTCACCTTACACTCACCTTATTTATTGTCTGTTTTTGGGCTACTTCTGTTTTGTTGCTTTCAAGGCTTCATTCTCTTTCTTAATAAAAATTCCACATTTTGGGGTTTATTTCCTGTATATGCAAGGTGGCCTGTTTTCCCATCTCATTTAGACAATACCTGTCCAACTTCATTATCCTCTCTGGACTTCTCACCCTCTGAATCAGTCTGTTCTACAATTGTCAGGGATCTGCCACTAACTCCCCATGACACACGGGGAGGGAAGTTATTAAAAATGCTGCTTTTAAGTGGTCCCTTTGGTGCCCCAGTGCCATTTGAGCCATGGAGGTGGTGGTGAGTGTGCTGCCTCTGGGCTCTATCCCCACAGCTGTGTGATGTTCCTGCCCTGAGTCAGAAAGTGATGCCAGGTTTTATTTGCATCTTGTTGTGGTTCAGCCCCAGGTGACAACTCAGCCCCACTCAGCCGCTCACTGGCTCCCACACAATGGGATGAGGGAGGGAATTGGAAGAGTGGAAGTGAGAAAAGAAGTGGGCTGAGATAAAGACAGCTCAATAGGTGAAACAAAAGCTGTTCTCTCAGGAAAATCAAACCAGGGAATTCATTCTCCACTTCCCGTGGGCAGGAGGGTGCTCAGCCCTCTCCAGGAAATCCAGGCTCTGTCACACACAGAGGTGACTTGAGAAGGCAAAAACAACTGTTTCAAATTTCCTCCCCTTCCTCCTCCTTCCCCCAGCTCTGTGTGCTGAGCGTGATGCCCTGTGGTCTGGGATATCCCTTGGCTCAGCTGGACTCAGCTGTCCTGTCCCTCCCAACCCCCTGCACACCCCCAGCCTCCTTGCTGGTGGGGCAGGATGAGGAGCAGAGAAAGCTTTGGCCTTCTAAAGACACTTTCATTTATTCCAGGTAAAAACAAGAGGAAATCATGAAGCCACATTAATTACCTCAGAGGAAAATGCCAAATCCATCCTGCCTGAGAGAAAGGATGAGGAGATGATAGTGTTATCTAGGCTGAGAGATGGGATATCTGAGGCTCATGGGGATGGGCTGCTCATCTCCCTGCCTACTAATTGACTGCATTTCTTGTGGAGTTGAGCTAGAGGAAAAATTGTGAGTCTAAATAAAAAGAATAAAAAATAATAATTCAACAAGGAATACAAATCATGTGAATGTGAGTAAAATGTAAAGTCTTTTTGCTAGATAGACAGCAGAGCCCCAGCGTATTCTGGAGAATTTCATAAATCTAATGAACCTTTCACACCTTCAGGGACAGGGCTTAAGCTTCTGGGCTTCCTATCCATCTTGGGATCAATAGTGCAGTTAAGTCAAAATCACCTGCAAATGAAGAACACGAGGTAGGGAGTGCAGTAGATCTCTCACAGAGGAAGCAGAATAATAATCAAAAAGTCCAAGCCAGCAAATTTCAAACTTTCAGCATCATCTGTGATGCTGCTTTTTTTGGGATGACCCAATAGTAATTCAGGAAAATGATCACAGGGGCACAGGTAATTTCCTACACGTGGTAGGATCCACCAGGCACCTTCACTTCGGCGCTGTGGCTTTAAGGCACTGGGTAAAGAGCAAGAGCTCCACCAAGACAACAAACCTGGCAGAGCTGGTGGGTGAAGGGAGAGACATCTTTGTGTTTGTTGTCACCTGTGTAGGTGCCAGGTGTGGCACTTAGTGGGGAAATATCTGCAAGCATGGACAAAATATCTGGGGTACAGAAACACTCAGCTCTCTCTGAGGTGGAACTCACACATCCACCTCCTCCAGCCCAAACACAAAAATTATCCACATTAATTACTAAATGGCTGAGGTGCCTTGCAGTACAAATTATTTTATTCCCTGTGACTTCCTGTCACATCATGCAGTGTGTAAGGCTTTGGCAGAGGGTAAGTGCCAAGATATTGGAGTAGGAAAAGTCCTGCTTGAGGAAGGCAAATTAAAATTTTGCTTTTGCCTTGCAGGGGTGGAAGAGCTGTAAAGTTACTCATCTTTAAGAGGTCATTGCATGGCAATGTGTTGCCTTCTGCTGGAAAGAAAAAGAAAAGGTTATATTCTAGAGGGTGAAAATAAAGGAGCTGACTGTAGTGGTTAAGTACACCATATATCCCTGGTCTGATGCTCACAAGTGAAATCAGAAGGTTCTGGCAAGGGAGAAACGAGCAGAAAAAGAGATGACGAAATAGGACAGGTCCTGGGAGTGGACAGCTTCAGGGGACAGGGAATGTGGGGAGGACATGGGTGGGGATGCAGGGACCTCTCTCAGGACCCCCTGATTTTTTCTTTCAGGCTGGCAGCCCAGATGGAAGTTAAACTTCAGCTTTGCTGGGGTCATGCAAGAGTGAGATCCGGTGGTCTGCCCACTCACACAGGATATTTGGAGAAGAAGGGATGTGCTGCAGGGATGACAGTCCTGTGTCTCCCTCACTAAAGGGGTGAGTTAAGTGGGCTGGGGAGGAAACAGACAGCTTGGAAAGGGGGGGGAGGTGGGAAAGAGGGCCCTGCCCAGAGATCTTGCAGGTCTCACTGTTCCCATGCATGCTTTGCACCTCAGAGGAAAAAAATATCTTCATGCTTTCATTCCAAGTAAAAACCTTGTCTAGCTTTAATCACCTCTCAGATCCTGAATGTGCAGAAAAAGAGGGGAATGTTTAAAAAATTGACCTTTATGTTAACACTGGCTTTGTTTCTGTTTGCAAGCTGCAAAACCTGTCCTTTGTGAATTATGCCTATCTGGAACGGGAGCAAAGGATGGAAAGTTAAACATATAATTGATGTAGACTCAAATTTCATGGGCCATCAGTGTCCCTTGGTGTGTAGGACTGCATGGATGAAGTTGTCAGCAAAAATGGAAATGGGGCTTAGTCATCCCTCCTTCTGCCAGGCTGGGGCTGCCTGCAGGCAGGATTTTATCTTAAGACACACAGATTTAAAGATAACTTTTCCCTCCCTCCTTTTCTTTTCTCCTTTGCTTTGGTTCTCAGCCTGGCAGTAAAGCTCAAGCATCTCCAACTCATCACAACATAGAGGGAGAGCTTGTGGGAGAGTAATGACCAAAAAGCACAAGATCTGCTGGCAACTGCTTAATAACAGAGTGTTTTAAAATGTGTCTCTGTCATTTCCATTTTTATTTATTGAATGTGGAGTACATGCAAATAGAGTGTCTTTGGGATTGCGTGCTGAGCCCTGGGACATCCACAGATCTCAGCTATAAATCTGGAATAAGGCAACACCCCCCCTCCACTGTGATATCATTACTGCTGCAATAAACATGGCAAGTTTCCTCTTTTTGTTCTTTTCCTCATGTGAGATACTGCAGATTTCTACTGTCTGCTCCAGTACAGCCAGCCTTTGAAGACATCTGGGCTCTCAAACTTGCAGGTCAGCCCTGAGCTGCTTGTCTCACCTTAAAACTGCTGGAAATTAGGGCTCAAGTTCTCAAAACTCCATAGTCACCTAATCCATATTAACAGCATGTGGTGACAGCAAGAATTAATTGGTGAATTGACATCAAAACCTTGCCAGCAAAATAAATGAAAACCCATCAGAACGGGGGAAAGCAGAAGGTGAAAAGTGATCATATGAAAAAATAGGATGATCATATAGTCAGGTCAGGAGAATAATGTAAAATAACGGGACTAAGAGAAATGGCAACTGCCTGGAAATACAAAATAAAAGATGTGAAATAAAATAGAGGATAGTATGAGAAACATGTGTAGGCACGATGGTGTAAGGCACAATGCAGTCCTGCCTAGGAAAATTAAAGAGACAGCAAGATGTAGGCTGGTGTAGATGTGACAGACAAGACTGGTGGGGGAAGACTCAAAGTGAGGATTTCTTGGACTGCAGTAAAAATGGAGAGAGATTATTTAGCTGATGGAATGAGATAGAAAAACTATGTTATGCAGAATTATCTGTAAAGCAGTATATTGTTATGGCCTATCCCAGCTATGAAACAGATTTAAACTTCACAGCTGATCAACTCCAGAATTTGAAGATGTCTCTGAATTGCTTTCTCTACAGACACAAAATAACCATCTAGAAAATCCCAAGCTGTGACTGCAGCACTTGGCTCCAGTGCCTGTGGTGTGGGCTGACCTAGGTGCAGGTACAGGCTGTGGGCAGGGTATGGCATTTTAATAATTCCTGCTCTGCCTCCAGGGCTTTCCTCTAAGCAGTTTCATCGGTCTTTCCCAATTATTTGCAAAGGTGATATGGGAAAATCTTTGCTCAAGAAAGACCTGAACTGTGACCACGCCTCTTGGTTAATTCCCCTTCTCTTTATTATCTGCTTCCTTCCCAGTCCTGCTCTGACTGAGCTCAGTGCTGGTGATTTGGGACAGCTCGTGGAGGTTTCTGGCTTCCAGTCACTCAGACATATCCTCTTGTGGATATCTCCCACCCTCACAGGAGTGAGCTGGTGAGGAAGATGCATGTGTATTATTGCAGCAGGAAAATGCTGACAGGACATACGTTCCACTTATTTGTACTGAGCAGATGGATATCGGGAAAATTAACAGCGAAATTCATTTGGAGTTTAATTAAATAGGAAAACCCCACAATTCAACAGGCAGATTCCCTTAAATAGAAAAATTGTTCCAGCTAATAAAAAACTTAAAGGGATAGGATATGCTCAGAAATAACACGTCCAAAAATTGACAGCAATAAACTATATATCATGTTGTAGCACTTGCTGTTTTCCTTCAGAAAGGAACCAGCTGCCAACGGCATTTCAGAGGAAAAGGAGGGTTGTGTCTTTGAAGGGATTACTGCTCATGTCTTCACAGGGTGGCTTGGATCATCAGAGAATGCCTCAGCTTAGAACAAAGTGCTCAGAAATGTCACTTGGCAGCCAGGCCCATTGCTGAAATCCTAAAAGAAATAACTTACAGAAAGTTACCAGACTGAGTCTTAATTGGCCCAGATGAAACATCTTGCTGGGAATTGTGACAGGCAAAGTAGGCACTTGGATCTGTAATTTGTAACCCAACATGACTTTGGAATGAAGTTAAGGTACAAAATGTGCATTTTTGGCTGCAACGTGTGCTCCCATGTTGCAGTCCAGCGGGGCAGAGGCCTGCAGGGCAGCTGCTTAAACACTAGGTTCTGGTGCCATCTGAGATCCCCATGGGGCACCTTGCTACGCTTCACATCTACCTCAAGGAGGTCTCAGAAGTCCTCCAGTCACCCCTCAGGTGGCACTTCAGGCAGCTGGAGGGAGCCCATCCTTGCTGGGAGGAGCAGCCTCCTGAGATGACAGGTTGTCTGTGCATCATACGGTGAATCTGTTTGCACTGAAACAGGAGTGGTGGATTGCTGACAGAACAGAAGGGGGCAGGTTCAAGCCTCCCTGTGCCATCTCCTCTCCCTGTCTGATGTCCCTCTGGCTGTCCCCAGCACCTCTGTGCTCCCTTCTCCATCACCAAGCCCTCCTGCTATCAGCCAGGGAAGCATCAAACCTGCCCCTGGCCCTCACCTTGGTGGAGCAAACAGAGGAGAAGCATCCTTTGAAAAGCAGCAGACACACAAGGTTGTCTTGTTCACTGTATGCTGTACATTATTAAAGGCCCAAGTCGTGTTTATCCAGAGCTCTTTGCTGGAGCTGCAAGATGGCTAGAAACAGGAATGAGGGCACAAGAAACCCTTCCCTGCAGCAGCCCCGGGGCTGTGCGTCATCTCCTCAGTCAGCCTGTGCCCCAGCTCTGACAGGATGTTGAATTTCTCTAGCCCTTTCCATGAAAGTCTTGCAAAACCTTTATTTGAGACTAAAAATCAGGCCCACAGGAGTGAAAAAAACCCCTTCCATTTCCAACAGTGTGTGACAGACATGTCCAAGGAGCAGGGAAGGCAGCAGGGGGAAACAGAGGCAAAGCATCTGCTACTGCCTGATCACTGGACCACCCTCAGCAGTTTTCAATGGCCAAGAGCACTTCTTTATATGATTTCTGAATATCTAGAGAAGAAGGTGGTGTCTCTGTAGCTGCTACCCTGGGGACTCTGCTGTGCTCTGGCTCTTGTGAATGGGTCTGGGAAGGGTAACTGAGGAGAGAAGGGGAAGATGTTTTCCTTTTCAAAAGCAGATACCTGCTCATCCCCCTAAGTTAGGCAAAGTGCCCTGGAGCATTGGGCTTTGTGGTTGCAGACACTTTTTGAGCCAGGACCTTCCAGGTGGTCACTCAGAGTGCCTCATTTGGTTTCAGCTTGGAAGTGCCCACCTGAAACCTACAGGAAGCTCAAAGCACAAATGTGTATTTAATGATGAAACACAACTCAGACAATGTGTCATCCAACCCATCCAAAATATTCCGAGTCAGTGTCAATTGGGGGGCTCAAGGGCAGCAAAATGGGACCACAAATGAAGGAAGTTGTTATGGCCGAGCTGAGCTGTACCTCCTTGTGTGCATGGTTTGATTCACTGGAAATACCAGATAGGTGGACTTCGCTCATCCTTCCTTGTTCCACACAAAACTAAATCAATATCCTCTTTTTTGAGTCATGCTAAAAGCATGGACATAGCCAGCTCCTGCAGCCCTGCTGCTCCTTTTAAACTTGTTTTTGTGTCTGAGCCCCTGTTTAAACTCCAATGTTTTCTGCTTACTTCTATTTCTCTAAATCCCAGCATGCTGTGTGATGGGAATGAGTCTACCAATGTGTAACTGAGGGCTGCAAAGTGAATTAAATGTGCTGAGAGCTGCTTGGTGATCTTGCAGAAAGAAAAAGCTGAAAAACACAGAAAGGATAAAGAATGATCAGACTTGGTACTTTAAACAATTAACATTTTCAAGCCCTTTAAAATGGAAGAGAACATCTGTTAATAAAAGAATAAAATGAGAAAACCAAAATCCCTAAAATCAATTATGTGAATCAGCAGCAAAGGCTCAGATCTGTTGTATGTTACTTTGAATTTTCTAGTAACTTCTAAAATCTTGAGTGTGGAGTCACAAATGGATGTATTTGCAACTAAAGCAATTTCCAAAATGTGAAATCTGAACAGCATGCACAAAGGCAGAAAAATAAACGGAAGATAGGACAAAGCACATAGTATTTGGAGAGGCTCTGGCCACACTGAAAAATAAAATAAAGGAGAAACTCCAAGTTCATCAGTTCAGTAGAATTGATAGGAAATGTAAATTTTCATCCCAAATGGAAATCACATTTTCATGGGAACTGAACTTAACTGGATAAAAAAGCACCCAACAAAACAAATCTAAAAAAACCTGAAGTGGAACTAGCTGCATAAACACATTGAAGTATGAATCTGATCATTGTATCCAAAGGGAAATCACAGCAAATTCGTGTCTCTGCAGTGTGGCTGCCACCTTTACAGGCCATTTTCCTCTCACTTCAGACAACTTTGTCCCAGGGAGCTCCCTGAGTTTTGGCCCAATTAGCTACGGACAAACAAGCTGCTCCTGAACACAGCCGTGGGGCACCTGGGTGCTCCCTAGGCTTTCTGCCAGGGCTTTGCTTATTGCCGCTTTTTGGCTGCTCAAGTTGTGCATTTCTTGTAACTGCTGCTCTTTTGGAAGAAAAGAGGGCTAATTTCTAGGGCTGCAAAATGAAAAATGTGTTCCAAACTTGAGAAGACAGAAACGTAATTGTTGCGCCTTTCTGGGTGACCTAGAGGTGGAGTGATTTCAATTAAAAATCCATTCCAGTGAGTATCAGACGGAAGAGAAGAGGAATAAAAACAGAAAGAACTTTACAAACTGTTAAGAAAAATGTTTCATTCATATTTGAAAGACTAAGAATGTTCAGACTTGCATTGCGAAGTGGTAGGGAAAAGGAAATCTATTATCTGTGTAGACAAGGATGTCAAGTTCGCTGCACAGGTACCTCACAGAAAGACCAACCCGACACCCAGCGCTCCCCCTTGCTGTGTCACACTCAGCACTCCAGGGTGGGGCGTTTCATCCAGCATTAAAGCTGCTGCTCCCGGTTGCTTCGACTTCATTAGCAAAAAGAAAGGCAAAATCATTACAGGTGTGTGGTCGGGGTGGGAGGGAAGGGAAGGAGGAGAGTTAAAACGTGTTAATGCTGCAGGGTCCTACAGAGATCTGCTTTACCATTGCTCGGTGCTTGGTCTGGGCTGTGCTCCGGCCAGGGGGGAGCGATGGACCCCGCTGTCCCGCACAGAAATCACAGAAATCAGTCACAGCAGCCAGCTCAGGGCAGGGACACACTCAGCATCGGCAGGGCTTGCTCTGAGAAACCCGAACCAGAAACCAGCTGCTGCTGCCCGTTTTCACCCTTGCTGTATCTGCTCCCGACTCGGCACATACAAACCTTAATTTGCCAAATTATAATCTGTGGCAGGTCCCTGTGTAATGGCTGACATAACATAAAACAACATGAGAAACGAGGAGCTGTAGAGAACTTCCTACAGAGGCTGTTTCCCAGATGATTTCAGTGATGGAAAGATGCTGTCCTGTTACTTCCCTAAGGAAACCCAGCAAGCTCTACCTGACACTCTCATTTACAGGAGCTGCCTTCTTATTAGAATAGCAATTGTGTCTCTCTGGCACTTGTTTTATTTTTATTACTTATTTTGGCTCCGTTTTCTAATTCTACAGCTGCAGATCCCATAAAATGTAGAAGCTAAATCACATTACTCACTCCTGACTCGAGGAATGCATTAAGGTGAATCTTGTGAGGGATTTCACTAGACACATTTTGAAAATACAAACAGATTTTTCATTGTAACCCCATTTTCCTTAATTCCCCCAGAGACAATCAAAACTCCATTGAATTATATATACCGACCATGGTGGGATTGTGTCTACAGACCCACAGACATCAGGGCGTGGAATCCACATCACTTTTCCATAACTGAAGTCCAGAAGGTTAGACCATGGCCATCACTGGGTCTGCAAAGCCCACGGCTCTGGTGCAGTGGGTGGGATTGCAAGAGGTGATGAGGGTGAAGGATGGGGGGCAGAGAGCAGTGCTTTTGCTGCCACCCCTCCTGTGAAGAGTACCTGGTTGTAAATAATAATTTTATTTAAGCTACTAGAATTAATCAAAAGCATTTTACAAGCTCTTTGTCTTGAACAGGGTGGTCATACCAACACTACTGGAAAGAAATAAAGATACGGCACGAGTTCTGTGATGAAAAAATATGGCACATCCGATGGTTCAAAAAAGGAGATTTCTGGAATCTGAACAGCTGAAGTTTGTCTCAGCTTTAAAATTGCTCATTTCACACCTCCCCTTGGGCAAATGGGTGTTGGAATGCAGTGGGAGCTCTGACTGTACCCGACATCAGCAAAAAACCTGGGTTGCCTGCCTTTCTTGTTTTAATTATGCTGCCTGCATAGAAAATGCCTCAACGAATGCAGAGGAATGTAAATACATTGCACTACACACTCTCAGCTCTCATGGGAGAGGAGGGAAGGCTGGAGCTGATCCAGAGGGTGCAGGGGCCACAGCTCCCCTGGCCCAGCCAGCTGCACCCTGCAGGGTCAGGGACAACCCAGTCACTGCCACGGGAGGGACAGGTCAGCACCTGGCAGAATCAGCCTGGGAAAAATGCTGAGATCTTATTAGAGTGCAACAGCACAGGAGCTGCCACCTGCCCCTGGTGGTTCTGGGGTCAGAGAGGAGCCCCCCGACACTGCTGCACTCCACCAAAGCAAACATAACAACATGGATTGTAAATCCATAGCTGGTACAAAGTAAGAACTAACATGAGCTTGGGGAAATCTTATTAAAGTCATGCAGATCACTTGGGAGGCAGGGCTTATTTGGGCAAAATGCATTTTAATCTGATTTTAATGAAACTGATATTTTAAATAGGATGTTGAAGAACACTGTTGGGGATATAGGAAAAAAAATGCTATACACAGAATTTCAGTCTGCAGAGTTGGTTGGGCTCCATCTGAAAGTGGCAGAGTAAAGGAGTTTAAATTTTTTAAATTATCAAAAAGGAAATGGAGAGGTAACTTGATTACCCTGGAAATCCTCAGGGAAAGAGTAGTGGTTACTATGCAATTAAATGGCTCAGGTTAAATAAAGGTATAAAAAGAAGGAATAGCAGAAAGCTGAAGCCAAATACATTCAAATGAGAAATCAAGCACAGTTTTTAGTAGTGAGGATGATTAATTACTGGAAAAAATACCAAATGAAGCAGCTGATTAACAGTCTCCCAGTGTTTCAAATTGTGACTAGTTGTCTTCAGCCCAGAGTGGACATCTTTAGCTGAGGAAAATAGAGTCAGAATCCTTCCAGTGTTGCCAGGGGCAGGGTGACGAACAATGGCCCAGAAGCTTCACCTCCCCATGAGGAGGAACTTCTTTACCTTGAGGGTAGCAGAGCACTGGAGCAGCTGCCCAGAGCGGGTGTGGAGTCTCCCTCTTTGGGAACATTCCAAACCCACCTGGAGGTGTTCCCCTGTCCCTTGCTCCAGGTGGCCCTGCTTGGGCAGGAGGCTTGGACTGGGTGATCTCCACAGGTCCTTTCCAACCCTGCAAGGACCCACACCCCTTCTGCAGCTGCTCTGAGGCTCCCTGTAGCACCCCATCCTGAGGGACACATCCTTGAGCACAGTTCTTGAGAGCTGCCTGGCTCAGTTAGCCCGGGAGTTGTTTGGAAACAAGTCTGGGATTTTCCTCACTCTTACATTGCTTGCCATGTTTTGCTGGGTTTGTTAAACACAATTATGTTTTAAATGCTGCACAGAAATTTGGACTGAAATTCTCTCTGGCAGGAAATGCACACAAATGCTCTGAAAAAGAGAGATTCCCATATACAAGGCTATAAATGACAATCATTCCTCATTCCATCATTTCTCAGCAGAATTGCTGCATTTATATTGTTAGGTGAAGCTACACAGAGCCCGGCTCAGAGTCCATTAAGAAATCTCATTGGCTCTCTGGAGAACACTCAAAGCATAGGCACTGAGATGCTGCATTTAGAAAGATAATGGATAAAAATGAAATCAGTTTTTCAGATGAGTCTTCCATTTCCATAGGGGCTGTCTTTATGGTTTCAATGATGTAGAGTAGAAAGAAAGAGTATTCACTTCCTAATGAAATGAAAAATTTTATTAATTTGGGGATATTCATTCCTTTAAGAGCTTCACTCCTTGAGTTCATTAATTCCTCCAATGTGGCTTGAGCTGATGCTGCCTTCCAGTCCTTGCCAGGATTTTCTTTCTGTTCTCTGGTCCAGGCCAAGACATGAAGAGTTTGCCAAGCCCCAGCATAATGCCTGCAGTTACCGAGCAGAGAGATTTCCTATCAAACGATGAGAGAAATGTCCTCATATTCAAATACCCTGATATTCCCAGCCGTTCAATCTGGCTGACTCCTGCAGCAATTACAGATCTCATCCTGGTCCTGCAAAGCATCCAGACCTTGGTAATTCATGTGATTTTCAGGGAATGCTGTGTGAGCTCCTTTTTTGAACCAAGTGAGGGGAGGCAGGAGTTCCAGCTGAGTGGCCAGGGGGACTTGTGTGCAAGTGCTCTGCGGAGCTGGGGAGCAGCTCCTTGAGGCTGCTGGGCTCCTGCAGAGTCTCAGTCATGCAGAGACCCACTAGCAGCACTGAGCATTGGCTTTGGGGTTATTTGATCTAAGTAGCCAGTGCATATTAGGTTTCAGCAGCATATGAAATTTGGAGACTCTTTCTGTTTACAGCATCAGGGGTGGGCCATATCATGAGAATAAATTCTTCAATTACAAAACATGATTTCTGAAACTATTTTCTATGTAGTCAAAATAATGCTTTTATTAAGATACATGTGGAGAAGGTGTTACAGCAGCTAAAAAGTGAATTTCTGTTTTTTACTTTTCTTTTCTCTCTCATTTCCCTTAAATATTCAATGCTCTTGGCACTACATGATGCTTTCGTAGTCTTAGTTAAACATTTTCTGTGACTGAGATGTGTCCACCTGCAAGCTGATTAAAATGTTTGCATATCTTTGCACTGTGGAAATCATCTTCCGTGTAAAACTCTGCAGAAAACAATCTCTAAAAATCAAACCAAATACCATTGCGGACTGAAATCTGCTATTATTCCCTAAGCAAAAATGTGACCTCATTTAGTGGGTGTTCTACTGCCACAAGGTCAGCAGCATTTGGTCTTATGTATTCAAAATAACTACCATGGTATAAGCATGTGAAATTTTGAAGTATTTTTGGATTTTGTTTTCTGAAACTAATAAATTATGAAAACAGGCTTCCAGGAATCTCGACTTTGATCTAAAGAAAGTTCATCTATAATAAAGCTAAAGGAAAAAAACAGTGTACAAACTGATGATGAACAAATTTTTTAATCTATAAATTTATAGCTCTCTTTATCTCTTTCTATACATAAACACAAATCACTTTCTATACATATAGATGTTTTCTATTCTTGCTCCATCAAACTTCAAATGCCAGGAAGTATTAAAGCATGTTCTTCTAGCTCCAAACCACTGTGACTATCTGCATTTTGCTAAGCAACACATCTATGAGAAACTGCCCCCTTCCATCAATTATCTAGAGTAGAGTGGTTCAACCTGTAGAAAAAAGGTGATGCGAAAATCAAAAGATGGTCTAAATTATAAATGATGGGAAGAGTATCTCTGGTTGTAAAATTGATAAATAGTAAATGAGATATGTGTGTGAAAAGTGGATCCTTGAAAAAAGACATGACAGGAATAGGGGTGGTGATGTGAACTTGTCAAGGAACAGCACTGGGAAGGACAATTAAAATATAACCAGATTTTCTCTTTTTTTACAAGCACCTTAGGCATGGGATTTCTACCCTGGTGGATAAGAATGAGTAAAAATGAAGGGAAGAGCTGTATAACTACTTTGAGGCCCAGAAAGTGATAAGCAATAAAACCATTTGAAGTCCTTGGCTGGAAGTGAAAGGAATGAAGGATGAGGATGCCAGTTATAGGGACATCACATGGCTGAGACCTCAATAGCAGCAAATAACATCATCTGAAGGGCAGATTGGGCTTGATGAGATGCTTTATGGGAAGGAACAGACTGCCCTGGGACACAGGCAGAGGTTCCAGAAGAAACCTGGATACAGCTTTGGACAGAGAAGCAGAAAAAACAGGGAAAAAGAATTGTGCTGCTTTGACCTGAATAGCACAGGGGACTTATTGAAAAAAGGATGGTGAAAGGCACATTTTTATAATCATGATCATGAAAGTGTTCTTGGGAAAGTGAAATGGGAGAAAATAATAAAGACAGCACATTTTGCTTCTCTCCAATAATTGGTAAGATTTCCACATGGAAAGAAAATCTGTGAAAAAAAGGTATTCCAAAGGCTTTGCTGTTCATTAAGGAATTTGAAAGCTAAGTACTCTGCTGTGGAGACTGGGCAGGAAGTTGAACTGTCAGCTTTTCAGTGACCTGAAATTTTAAAATGAATTTTTACAGAAAGTGGAAAGCTGGTGACAAATGATGTTTATATAAAGGACCTTTGAGTCACACACATTTATCCTCCAGCTATCAGGAAAATCACGAACATTGCACATCTCTTGCACATCTCCTCCCCCTAAATACTGCAATATGTAAGGAGCGGTGTGGCAGTTGAAATTTTTGAATTTCAGCTGCGATGTGTGTATAGCACTCTAAGTAGGGTTCACTGGTTCACTGTTCTCAATAACATGAAGTGAACCTGTCCCAGGGAGTGCAGGGCCACCAAAAGTGAGATGTATGAGCAAAGAATGAAGTGCTGTAGCTGTGTCCTGAAGAGGAGAGGATCACTGAAACACCTCAGGCCTAAAATATAGCTAAAAAGAAAGTGCAAAGAAAGAAACTGTTTCCATGATTATGACAGGTAAAGGAAGAAGTACTGGACTTAAATTGCAGCAAGCAGGACTTAAGCATTATAAGGTGTTTGTAGTTTGGGGCTAACTAAGCACAAGAACACTCTGATTCTATGAGGATTCTCAAAATACATCATGGTGCGCTAAAATACAGCCCAAATCAGCATTTCTCAGGATGGGCAGTAGCTAATCTGTCACTCTCCCTTGGTGAGGGAGCCATAGGCAAGGAATTTCTTCTTCTTCCATGTCTGTCTCATTTGAACCACAGTGAAAAAAGCTGTAGGATTTCCACTGCTGGGGTTTAAATGACAGATTAGGCACACATTTGCCAGGGTTTTTCTTGCCTGTGTGGGTTTGATATGTGGTTTCAATTTCAAGTGCAAACTTTCAACCGGAAATTTGAGGACAAAATCCAAACACCCAAATAAAGGACGCTCTTTTCTATCCTCAATTCCACTTCTCCAGCAAGAATTTGGAAGCTGTTGGAGTCCAAATCCCTTCAGCACTTGTGGGGCTTTCTAACTTGCAGTGTTGGAAGACCAGAGTATAAGGCAGAAATTAAAAAGTCTTGGAAAAGCTGACAGGATTTGGAGAGAGCATTCCTTTTCAGAGGAAATCTGCCTTGTGGCATATCTGCCTCAGATCTAAGGATTCTGGCAAGGTTTGCCTGGAAATCAGCCCTGCTCTGTGAGCCAAGCAAAGATTCGGCAAAAGTCCTGATGTGAGCTCAAGATGTTAGAGAGACATAATTCAACCTCCATGGGCATAGCTGTCTTCTTATGAACGTTTCTGATTAAACCTGGCCAGTTTGTGGCATGAGCTGTTTCTCGCCCCGATCTCAGAAACACATTATTTAACATCATTGAATTCCCTAAAAATCTACCCGGGTTGTTGATGTGAGGAAAGATCCACTGAAACACGACAAGGGATGTGCTCCTCAGAGTTTCGCCACAAAAGCACACTCTGCCCTTTCTGAAATGCAATTTTCCGGGGGTGCCGGAGGCAGGGCTGAGGGTGGCATTGCTGAGGGGCCCGGCTGTGCCCGGCCCTGGGGCTGTGGCAGAGAATTCCAGCGGGAATCTCCTCAGAGAGGAGCCCTCGCAGCCAGCACCTGGACACAAACACCCAGTCCAAGGCTTGACTGAAACATTTGACCCTTTATTCCTAAGCACAACTGAAATTAAAGGGTGAGGGGCAAGCAAGAGAGCCGACGGCCGGCGGCTGCCAGGAGCAAGGCCCCACAGGCCCCCACCTCCCCGTCCTGTGCTGTAAGTTGATTTTTATTCTGTTTTTCTAATTTTCCCTCCAGCGTTTTCAATTATTTGAGGATTCACAGCCTCCCTTTTCTCTAGGAACTGAGTTTAGGGAAGGAACACTTCTTTCACAGCCACACCAGTGCCTGCGGAGAGCTCAGGGGTCTCTCCTTCCCCAGGCACCCCTCAGGGTGGGGCCCTGCTCATCCCTGGGGCTAAAAGTGACTTTTTTCAGTTCTACCTCTTCTCTCAGGTGGATCTCTATGTTATAGCAAAGCTTGCAAGTCATTGAAGAGGCAATTACATCAAGCATGCTCAACTTCCTCCCAAGTTTTACCACAGTGGAGTGTTTTCTTATTGATGATAGTCCATATTCACAGCAAAAAATAAAAGGCCACAAAAATGATTTGAGAATACCTTTGTCAGTCAAATATGCTTGTCCATAGTTATGAAAGGTGCACGATTAAATTGTCTGTGGGAAAAATATGGCTGAACGGTTGAAACTAACTTCATTGAAATTCAAATTTGCATTTAAAATTTACCTGTGGGAAAATTTGAGCCTTAATTTTTAAAATTAGTTGTACGGAATCAAACCTTTCACATATGTCCTGTTTTTTCATGAGGAAGATGGTATCATTGTATGGAAGGAGATTGCTTGTTATTACAAGTTTAATTAAATTCATAACTTCTTCTAATGTTGGATGTGGTCTAGCATCCACACTGAGTAGTGTATCAATTTATCATTAGTCTGGACATTTCCAGTAAAACAGCAAATGGTTTATTAAAATCATAAATATTTTTTGGCATTGGAACTACTATTCTGAAAATCACTATAACCGTCACTGATTTCTGTATTTTAAAACCTTGCAATAGTTGTGTAAAAAACAAAAATCTCGTCAAAACAATTTCCCTTAACAATGTTAGGGTTTTTTTCCTATGGTATTGTGGCTATTGTGGTAAAAAGGAGTTGTGGTTCTGAGTGTCTGCAGTGTAGCCTCAGTTCAGCACAGACCAGGGCAGCAATTTGTTTCATACAGCTGGAGAAAACAAGATGCCATTCAAACAGAAAATAATATAGTTGGTAACACCTTACTAGCTTATACCTTTTTATTTCTTTGGCTGGGTAACTTTTTCTTAAATATTTTCTTTCTCTAGTTATTCTTGTCAGCACCTACAGCAGCTTTAGCTTTGATCAAGATTTTGCTTTAGCTCCGGTTGTGGTCTGGTGCAGAGGGGTGCTAAAAAAGTTTTGAACAGAAACCAGTGTGAAGATGCATAATAATAAAATCAAGATTCAGAGTCTGTGAATCTAAATGTGAAAGCCATAAGTTACAGTTTCATTTGCTTAAGAGAAGCACAGATTTATTGTTTAAGGTACCCAAAGCTTTTACATTTGTTATTCTAAAATGAATAGGAGTGTTTCAGGTCAGCTACCATCTGAATGCCATTATTCTGAGGATGTCAATTCCACAAACACCTCTACCTGCCACTGAGTACTGCAGGATTTAAGCACATACAGGGAGCTAGCAGGCACCTGCTGTGAGCCTTAACAACCTTGAATTGCCTTCCTATCAGTAATGTGGTGATTATGTTACCCGTACCAAAATTCCCTCTTAGCCATATCTTAACAGATAAATGTGCATTTTGTGCTAACTGGGTGCGAAAGCAAAAGTAGTTTTCCCTGTAAGACTCTTCTTCCTTCAGCGAAAATGAAAAGCAATTCTAGAGAGAAAAACCTTCTGTCATTTCCTCTTTGTGCTTCCAGAGGCTGTGGTAAAATGTAGCTGTAAATGTTTTTATTTTGTGATTTTAATGCAAGTGATGGCCTAGGTATCTGTAGTCCCTGAGAGTCTCTGTAGCTCTTTCTGGCTGTGAAGCAGTTCAGGTTTCCCTGGTGCTGCAGCAGTCCTGGTAAGGTGGGATGCTAACGGAATTGCAATGGGAAAAGGAGTTTACCACATTGCTGCAGGAACACATTTTTCCTTCTGAAGTTATTCACCAAGTGCTGCAGAAGAGATTGAGAGGACCCCACTTATCCAGCAGGGACACGGACAGCAGCTGTAAGATTTTCCACTGCTGTGTGGGTGCACATCCACACAGAGGTCAGTGCCCAGTCTGTCAGGATGCCGGAACGAGGAGCACTGAGTCATCTGAAGAGACTTTCTCCGAGTTTCTTTAAAAACAGAAACGGAGGGGAGAAAAAAAATATTGTCCCTAAGTGGTGGCTTGGAATTACTTCTGGTAGGGGCCAGATAGCAATTACAGATGTGCTGAACACAGTGTCAGCTCTCTTGACAAATTCTGCATTTGTGCTGCTGTCCACAGTATCTATTTCAGACAGCTTGAGCCATAAAATGTTCTGGCTGTAAGACTGAGAGCGGGAGTAGAGCCTGCAGATGCTGACAGTAGAGCCTTGGGGTCATGCTCCTCACATACATTCATACTGATTGCTGTAATGAGGGGACCAAGTGATTTTAAAATCAGGGCACCACCAATTTGCAGTTTTTCTGCAAGCCCTATGCCCTTCTGAAAAAGCAGTGAGAATTGAAGCTTATAACTTCACCTCTGCTGCTCGTCTGCTCAGTCTGTATTTATGTTCTGAAAGTGATCTGAGGACATTATTATAATTTCACTATTTTCTATCATGTTTTCTAGGCATCCAATTGTTTGATTAGATTTTTTTTGGCCATTGCTGTGCCTGGAGCAGAGAGTTTTATTGCTGGATGATGCTTTGTGAATTTAGAGTTGTGCAGCATGTAGAGACAGCAATCTTGCACACTGTATCTCTTGAATTAGATTGACTGGAATCTCACTGATTCTTATCACCTGGCTTACATAAATAACAAGGGGAGCTGAGATCCTGAAGCCTGCCTTCCAACAGCAACTGGTCTTAAGTGATATTCAGAAATGCAGAGGACAGATAAGTTTATACTTAGTAAAAGCCAGTTAGAGAATTTTAACTAAACTTTGTCAACATAGTTTATTTGCTGTCTTCATTGCTTGTAAGTTTATGAAAACCTTGTCTTGCAATTAAGTTTGATTCATCCATAACAAGAAAAAAGTCTGGCTTCATGTGACATATTTTTTTCTTGAAAGCAGGTTTTGAGTCCAATATGCTTAGAGGAGGAATTCTTCCTGAGAAGTCCCTTGGCACTGAGAGGGCTTTTCAAGCCTCTAGAAAACAATCCCCTAAGACCAATTCTCCTGGCTGTGAACTGGTTTCTTATGAGGAGCTGTGCATTCAGACTTGGCGTGCTCCTGTGCCATGCAGTAGCACTTCCTCTGCTCTCCTGTGTTACTCCTGGAATGGTTTGTGCAGCTTGCACAACTGACAGAGGAGGATGAGGTTGTGTTTGGTATCAGCCAATAACTCACCTGTTATTAAATGGGTTGTTGTTGAGCAATAAATAACAACCTAGAGCAAGTGCAGCCTTGGCTGAAATGCAATCGGAAAAAGGGAATGATTGGGGTGGAAATAGCCACCAGAGGTTGAACAGGCCTTTCATCAAAACATTTATGTTTGAATGTGCTCAGAACTTCTAGGTGGGCTGAGGCTGCTTCAGGTGTGATGGGAAGGATGTAAGAAACAGAGGAGTGTTTTATATCCTGAGACATGGAAATGGATGAAAAGCTAACCTTTACCTGATCTGGGCTTTCATAGGTACAAAATGGATGTTGAGTTACTTACTTGGTGATGAGCTGGATTGCACTGTGCCTTGGGTGGGGGAAGCCCAACAGCATGAACCCAGGGATGCAGATTTAAGAGATGAATCCCCACCACCAGGAATGGGGAGTTTGGGTTCTGGTTGTGTGCTTTTCCCCCCTGTATTGGGATGATAAGTAGTTAAATGAGCACTACTGCCTCTGAAACTTTTGTAAAGCCCTCTGTATGTGAGAATCAACAGGGCTGAATAACATGGAGGGGCAAGGAAAGTGTTCTTATTTCCTTACTAACTCCAGTCAAACGTGGAAATTAAACTCATACTTGACAAAGAAGCAAAAATCAATTCTAATTTAAAAATAAGTACCCATGAAGCTTAAGGTCACCAAAACACTGGCGTTTTTTCCACATTTTTTGTAAAGGCCATTTGTAGGTTTCATTGCTCTGTTATGCTCAGGTTTGTCATGGTTTACAGCCTGGATTGGGTTGAAATTTATGATGTGCTGGAGATGAATTTCCCAAGTCCTTCCTTAAAATGCCTTACCTAGTGAGATGTGTCTTTACATCACACATAGTAACATGTAGAGCCTGACTGAAATTCAGAACATTGTTATCTCAGATATTTAGATATTTAGGATATAATTAGAAATATGTGCTGAAGTTTAATGATGTCAGTGGCTTGTTATAATGGTCTGTATGGGTAGGGATGTGAATTAAAACACGCAGACTAAAAATTTTGGCTAAAAAATGCCTGACAAACAGCACTTAGTTACGAGCATTTTGCTAATGCCTCATTTACCAAAAAATTTGCTTCACTTCATAGGAGCTTGTGTGGTGCTGAGCTTTGAATTGATGATTAAAACAGTGTTGATAACACACCAATATTTTAACCACTGGTGAACTGTGCTTGACTCAAGGTATTCTGTTTCTCAGAGTGGTTTTTGGTGCCTGGCAACAAAGGGGCTTGAGGTAAAGACGATTTTTCATGAATGTGCTCAGTTGCATCTCTGATTTCAGGGATAAGAAGGTGGGGAAGCCCAGCAGCAGGGTTCTATCATGGGGTTATATTAATGTCATGTATTGGAGCTGGGAGGAGGGATGGCCCCACAGCTGTTTGGGTTGGGATACAAGCCCCAAAAGTAGGTGTAGCTTGTATTTGGGAAATGGGCATAAACAACCTGTCCCCAAACACTGCCATTAGTACTTGGGGGACTCCTGGGTTGGGTGGGCATGGCTCTGTTGTCCTGCAGCACTGACAGTGCCTTGTTCCTGGTCCTTGCCTGCTTCTGGCCCTCCTTATGTGACTGAGAAACAGAGGGGAGACTTTCCCCAGAAGCTCTGTAAGACGTGCCTTTACTCAATTGCCTCAAAGCATTCACCTGAATTGTGAATACCTGTTAAAGGTAAAGTGCTTTTCTTCATATGACACTTTTGTTAAGAAAGCTTTGAAATAGGATCGCAAGGCTGCAGAGATGCACAATGAATCTACCAAAGCTTTGTGCAAAGTGGATGATTGTGAAGACAAAGTCCCACTGCTGGAAGTATAAAATTTCTAAAATGCTTGTTATTTCCCTGAGGAATCCTGATATGAATCATCTCGTTGATATTCTAATGGACTTATATCGTACGAATATTCTGATTAAATCAAAAAAAGCATAATGACTTCATTATCAGATACATTTTTGTTCTATTTAAATTCACCCATCTATCAAAAATGCTCAGTGAAATACTAGAAGGGCACTCACTAGTTCTAAAACAGATTAATTTCAAATTCTAATGGACAGGAATTGATCTAATCAACACATCAGGACTCTTGGAGAATTAAAAAAGCAACCAAAACCCACTCAGAAGTCAGATGTTTTATTTTTCTGGACACTGATACCTACAAAATGTAGAGAAAAAATGTTTTCCCTTGCTTTGATTTTAAGACAGTTGTCTACATGCCAATTGTCTGCATAAAAAAAAAGAAAGAATAAAACACCACACAACCAGCTTCTTCCTTGTAAAAAAAGTGTGCTCTCCCTCCTCCAGCCTTTAGAACATTTTGTTCTAGTTAGAAAAACCAATCTTCACAGAAACCATGTTATTCTGTGTGAAGCTAGAATAGACCTGGGACTGCAACCTGTCTTGGATGAACGCAGAATTTTGGAGCATTAGTGCTGGTTTGTGATCTGAACCAGGGGTTCACCAGGGAACCCTTGGGACCTGGGTTTTGGTCCTTGGACATCTGATTGCTACTGAAGCACTCTGAGTGGGAAGTGCCTGGGAGATGTCTGCGAAGGGAAGGCCAGCAAAAGCGTCAGGCTATGGAGAAACACCCCAAAGGTTCAGGGAACCTCCTGAAGGGTTGGGGTTCTGGAAACTGTCCTCTGCTAGTGGCAATGTTCCTCTTGGCTTTCTATGTGAGACGCACCCAGGTAATCCTCTCCAGGAGGTTAGCCTTTGATCATGTGAACTTAAACCATATTGTTAAATTTTAATGGTCTTCAATAGTCTTCACAGTGCTTTCTGCGGAGTGCCCTGATATTATACACAGTAGATGGGATTTTTGGAAACCTCCTCTCCTTCCTTCCCTGCTCTCTGGCCTGACTCAGTCTCAAGCCACCTCAGTCTATTTCCCCAACCAAAAATGCATTTTTTTGCATTCTTGTGAAGTTAGTCTTGGCTCCCTCAGACCCTTTCCTCCCAATTTCTACCAGGGAGATTCTTGAACATTTTCACATGTTGCCTACAACCCACTGAGTCCTCCTCTCTGCTCTCCTAACCTGCCCAGGGTTGCTGGTGGACCTGCCTTGTCCTGCAGACAGGTTATGGAGCGGCCTCCTGGTGAGCCGGCTCCTCTCTTGGGATTCATCCAAGCTCTCCATCAACGAGCTGAGCTGGGATGAAGTGTGAGATCTCCAGCATGTGTGTGCAGGAAAAGCAGTGGAAAGGGAAGCAGGCAGGCAGCAGTAGAATCAAATCAAACTCTTCGTGGTTTCCTTCTCACATCTGTGAATGTCTCAAAATATCACTGAACTTTATTCCCTCATAGTAATACTTCAGATCTGCTGACAAAAATCTCTCAGCATTTTTCAAACTGCTCTTTTAAATGCTGTTTAGAGCAGAAAACTTATGCATAGTTGGCATCATCCTTATTGCTGCACTCTGGTAACTCTGCTTGGCCATGATATGGCCACATGCCCACCAGAACTGATGAAAGTTCTCATTCTTACCTCATCCATAAATTCATGGGGTTCACCTGTGCATTTGCAGTCTTTTACCCTCGTTACTCTTATCTCCCCCCTTAACTTCAATGCCTGTTGCACTCATTTGCAATTACATTGCATACAACTAATGTAATTACTTTGCAAAACAGATTAGTATCTAACACCTGCTCTACTTCTAATTTAAATAACTGCCTTAAAATTATTCATGAGGACAGTAATTTGCTGATGTTTCTCTTAGGGCTAATCCTTGCTTTGGCAGTACAGGTTACAGTGTCTGGCTTTAGGTTTGCTTTTTACCTTAGGACTGTGCTTTCAATTGCTTATATCTTTGTCCATCTTCTAATCCTTAGACAAATTTTTCTTAGGAATGTCTCAACTGAAATTGTTGAATCAGAACAAAGTCTAGGGAAAAAATCCTATATTTTTGATGCTAATAATGCTCTTACAACATTTAGCAGTGTTAACAGGCTTCTTGGTCATTTGCAGGCAACAGGGAACTGAATGGGTCAACCTTTTATTTTGAAGAGATCTAACCCCAGTCAGTAGCAGGGCTGGTGCTGAAGCAAATCCCAGTTCAATCAAAAACCTTCCCAGAATTTCAGCGAATTGGTTTGTGCAGTGGGGTACCTGGCTCTTCTGCTGTCCCAGCTGTAGGATTTATCTGACAAGATCTGAGAATGTATAAACTCATAACAAAAGATCCAAAAGGTTTGCTTGAATAAGGAGACATTTTCATTAAACTAGCAAGAAACATCTGCAACAATATTCTACTCCCTTAACCAATGTTCCTCTGCCTACCTGAAAGCACGAAAACAGCAGAAGTTCTCAGCTAAGAACAGAAAAATATTGAATTGTGCTAAGGAAGGACAAATACAAATTTTCAGTCTTACTTTCATCATGTCCACCTGGCATTGGTTCTGAAATATTAAATGTTCACGCTTTACAGACCTTGTGTTACTGGAAAATTAGAGTGAAGACAAGAACAAACCAGATTAGAGGTCCTCCTTAATTATAGACTATAATTTTAGCACTGATGCTCTTGAAGAATATACATTTATGATAATTAAAACTCAGAAAAATCTTCATAGTGAGACATTTTATCTTCACACCAGTGATGATTTTGCAAGTTGCACCAATCATCTCTAGATATGCTTTTGGAAATGGCTGTGTAAGATATAATTTTTCTTCTACTTGTAGCAATTTGGAGTAAAACAAAGTGCTGCCACTTAAAATTTTTCAGTGCCCTTTTACTGAGCTTAGGCCATTTCAAATGACATTTCCCAGGTAGCATGGGAACAAATCATCAGCAGGGCAGTCATGTTTAGCTGCTCATTAATGAAATCAGTGTTCTGAAGCGTGGATTGGCAGAATGAACAAAGCTAAGGCAATTACTAAACTCTCTGCAGAAATGTGTAGAAAATTGAGGGTCTAATTTAAATTGTTAACATCTTACCAGTACTAGATTTGAACCCAAGAAACAATTAATTTGATCATCTGCCATACATACTAATTATAATGATGATGAAACGGTTGAGAGGGGACTTCACATTTGGTGGGAAAAGGAGATAGGAAAATAACGTAATATGGAGTTGGTCGCGTATTGAATGCTTTCCCTCTTGAGCATCACTTGCCCCTCTTGGTGGGAGGGAGAGGAGCAAGGGGAGGACACACAGGAGATGCCACAGGGCTGCTCGTCGCTGGCTGTGCCTCAGTTACTGTCACTGGTGGTGCTCTCAGAGCAGCAGGGCCACAAGCCTTTCCCACATGTGGGGATTTCCTGCTCACCAGCTACCGGCCCAGAGTCCCTTCCAGGAGAGCAGGGCGGCATTACTAATGTCTCACACCACACCAGCCAAGCCATTAATTTTCTGATTAACAGCAGTTCTTACAAAAAGAGACTAAACTGTGCGTTTCTCTAAACATAAATCTAGTGCAGTGGCACTAAATTGGGTAGGAGCGAGTAAAACAGCCCAGCTGAAGCTTATACCTTGCTAACAGGCCATTTAGATAGGCAGGCCATAACTTCTGAGCAGCCTGAAATAAATCTGTGGTGTATATAGTTTCCAAAATGCCTACATTATCTATTGCTTAATCAGTAGTTGTGTAAGAAATCACCGTGGTTATCGGAGCATAGGAAACAGTTTTACTGCTTCCATTAAGAAGTACCATTATGCTATAGCAACGCATTATCTTCGTAAATCATTTGTACTGGGAATATATTTGTCAGGTTTCAAACAGATTGTGTAATTATCACATAATTCTATTTCAAGGGTTCATAACAGGGAATTAGATACGACATTTGGTAATATAAACAGTGCACTTGACTCGCATAGCAGCTAGCCATAAATGTTTAAAGAACTTGGCTCTAAAGGACTTTTATTATGCTTTGACAACAGGTTCTCAGAATTCATACTGTGCATATAACATATATAAGGGTAGCTTGTGAGACATTGGATGAGCAAGGACAAGTGACAAATGTTGTGAAGTGAGCACAAGTGCTTTGCAGTGTGTTAGAGCTGCCAACGTGTTGTCCACAATGCTTGTGGTGGAAAAAAGTTATGAAGATAAAAAGAAACTAGGAAAAGTTAGAACACTAATAAAACTTCCTGTATTTGTTACAGAGAATCTCTTAAATGTGGAAGACTCAGAAATGTGAGAGGTAATGGACCAGTAGTGCAGTGTCAGTGTTAATGATGTCTGACAATGTGTTAATTTTCCTTTGTACCTGGAACATGTTTTGAGAAATACATCACTGATAAAGCAAAAGAACCAGTGATTTGTCATGTCTAGCTGAATGACGTGCTGTGAAACTGAGCAGTGTCCAGAATCTTTTCTGATGTGAGTATTAACACCTCCAGTATATTAAAGAGCTCTAATATGTCATATGGGGTCTTGTAATTTCACTTATTTGCTGAAGTTTAGAAGGCTGATTTATAATTACTCAATTTGTTCTTCTGCAAAGCGAGTGTGAAATTCTCTGTCTCTTGTGGGTGCCCAGAGAAGCCAAACTAAGTGAAGTCTTCTGATAACTACAGTGTAAATGCAGTCTTGTTTTCACAATGCAGCAATGCTGTGTGGCAGGCTGACAAAGGAAAAATTATGTCTGGAAACAGTAAGCACCTTCCCCTGCTCCCAGAACAACAATAAGGCTGGAAATCCACACTTATTACCAAGCACATCCTGCTTTCTGATTATTGTATTTCATTGCTAAGTTGGAATGCACAATCTTTCCAAAGTAAATTTCCTCATTCCATTCTCCCAGTAGTCCTTTAAATCTGTCATCCATAACCAGGGAGCTGCTATCTCTGAAATTGATATGTTTTCCTGAAATGTTATGATGAATTGGGTATTTCTTTAATAATCCTAAAATAGGGATGGATATCAAAACACACATCTGTTGTTGGACTGAACCTACTGGAGTGACAGAAGGGTACAAATAAAAATGACCATTATTAGGCCTTTTTCTAGATAAGTTTTGCTTGTAAATCCTGGCCTTCACATTTCTGAACTGTTTGTTTCTGCACTAATTATTCCATATCCCTCAGCATTTACAATGTAGATAGTATTGACCTAAATTATTACTATGGTTTTATGTAATGCAACTCTAACAGAAAAGGCTTTTCCTCCTTTACATTTAGAGCGATGTTTTAATACCTTAAGTTATGATAAAAAAGTAGTGCATTGAGTAGCTGAATATTCCAAACACAGGCATTTGAGGAGAGGGCACTTTGGCAGTGTGTCCGAGGTTACAATATAAGATGTGCCCAAAGTACGTATTCCATCACCATCTACATGAAACGTTGAAACTAAGTTGTGCAGTGTTTCCCTTGCCCCCTGCCTCCAGACTATCTTCTGTTAATGGCCCATCAATACCGTCCTGCATGATTCATAGATAACTCTCCCCAGGAGCTATCTCTGTTTAATGGGCAATCAAGGACCCATTACAAGACTGATAAAACAATATCAGCCCATTGTGAGATGCTCCGCCCAGGGGGAGGAGCCAAGCATTCCACCTGGATATAATCTGGGATTTGGGACAGCACAGGCAGCCTTACCTACTGGATTCCCAGAGGACAAGAGCTACCAGACCTTTCTGCAGGAACACTGCTTCAACAAGACCGCTTCATCTGGACTGCTACCACCACAGTTTCAGGTTGTATTCTGACTCTGTCAGTGATCTTTTGTACCATTGCATATGTTTTATTTTATTTTACCTTTTTTTTTTTTCTCTCCTATTAAATGGTTTTTTTTCTGACTTAGAGTCTCTCACTGGTTTTGCCTTCAAGCCAGCACACAGTGGTATTCTGGAGAACTTGCTTTTCACTCTGTCCCAGTCTGTTCTTAGCTGTTCTCAATATGCAGGACAGGATTCCTGCTGCTAGGTGTTGCATGTGGCACAGGATGCATATGGCCCAGGAAATACTGGGAAGTACACGCATCTCTCACTGCCTCTGACTTCAGGATTATTTGGGCAGCTTTTGTTATTCAGAAATGCAGATCATAGCTGGCTGCTGCTGAGGCTTTTGCTAGTTCTTTGTTTACCCAACGTAACTTGTTTTTACTTCTGTCGCTATCAATTACTGCAAAATCCATTATCCTCATGATTAACAAGTGGGCTTTATTTCTTTCTAAAGGCTGTGGTAAGGAACTTGGGAGCTGAGCAAATTGGGTTGATTACAGGAGTGACACATGGGTGATGTCCTTGACACCAACATACAGATTGTGATTCTGCCAAGCTCTTTATGTCTGATTAACTGAGCAAAGGCCTTTTGAGAAACAGTGTACCCTGAAGGCGCGACAACTTGCATTTCTAATATATGGTTCCAATCACCCTTCTAGAAAGATGGTTAGTATTTTATTTTTAAAAATCAAGTAATAGACAACTTGATGGCACATGTTTTAAGTGAAATTGCTGTAGGCTAATGAGAAACAAGCTCTGGCTGCATAATTGGTCATTCTCTATTTTCAAATTTATACTGCATTTAATTTTACATAAAATTACATAGTAGTTAGTAACCCTCAGTCTTGCAGCAATATCCAGGGGGTTAAAGGAACTTGCAAAACCAAGTGTTTAAAAGCAGTGAACTCAGAAAAAGCTTGACAGCCCTAATTAAGGGATACAACAAATAAAACTACTGTAATAAAAATGTGTAGTAACATGCAAACAAGATCACAACCAGTATCTGTCCTGGGAATTTAAAATGTGAAGAAACACAAGTGGTTGTCTAGCCTGATAGAGATAACTCTTTCCCAACCTCATGGAAAATCTTTATTCAGTGAACTTCATGTGAACTGTGGTGTGGGATCAAGGGAAAAATATTTCAGTTCTAAACCTTTCCTTTGTTACCTAACCAGGGAGGAAGCACTTTAGTTACACAACCTGTCATGCCTAGGGTGGATCCACCCTTGTGCTATCCCTGTTTCCAGACGTGCCAGCTCTTGTTTCAGACTGCCCTTGCTACCTGCTAAAAGCCAGAACCATGCTGATCCCATCCCAGCTCAGTCAGGTATGAGGTGGTTCCTGTGTCTGAAGCTGCTTTTCCTCAGCCACTTCCTGTCCTTCTGCTAAAGGCTTTAGCCCCTCTGACTCACTTTCTGAGAGACACAGCTCTTTATTTGGACAGCACCCAGCCCAAGGGACCCAGAGCCAGGGTCAGCCATGCTGGGAAGGTCCTGAGTGCAGTGTTAGCATGGTGAGGATGAGTGAAGGTCACCAGTTTTCACGTCAACCTTGGCTATGCTGGGTCACTAAAAGGGATTGGATCTCTTCTGTCTGAGATGAGTGGAGCTGTAACACTCCACATTCTGCAGTATTTCCTATCCTGCTTTACTTCCTTAAGGGTAGGACTTTGTAGTATATCGGAGGCAAAGGACAGAAAGTGCAGGAGAGGGATTAAAATGTCTTTGAGTGTTCAGCCACATTCTGATAATTCACTGTGGCAGCGCTGTGTGTCTTGGGCCACTGCTGCCTGCTGAGAGCAGAGCTTGAGAAGCTGCTCCCTCCTGACATGGCCTTTCCAGCAGCTGCATTCCCAGCACAACCCTGGGTTACACTTTGTTAGAGAGCAGCCTGTGAAGAGTCTCTGCAGAGCCAGCCTGTGTTAGGATTGCTCTGAGCAAGCCAGCACTTTTACATGTTATTCAGAGACTACCTGAGATTGTCAAAGAGCTTGTCTTTTTTAAGTATGTACAGTTAAATAATGCATGTCCCTGTGCAGCAGAGCTGGGGAAAACGTTTTCAGGACTTCACAACCTAAAGGATATTGATATGAAAGACACAAACCTATAAATTTAATTGTAGTGTTTTGCTTTAGTTTTTACTGATTTTGATGTACATGGAGAGCAGGAAACTATAACATCTGCATTATTTTGGCCTTGTTGGACAAGATCAATAATTTGTGCATTTATTTGGATTACTTTTTAAAAGATCCAATACCATGCATACCTTGGAAAAAAATCTCTGAAATCCAATAAAGTCTGGACTTTTATTAATTCCTTCAATCCTACCCTAAATCAAATAGCTCTTTACAAACATATACATCAAAATAGTTCCCAAAATTGCTGTTCAGTTTCCCACCACTCTAGTCTGTTTTAGGGCAGTGGTGTAAATCTACATTTGGCCTTAAAGTGCCAAGTGGCCAAGAGTGCCTTGAAGGTTTATTAGTCTCTGGTTCATAAGGGAGTGAGTAAATATAAATTTCAAATGTCAAGGACTCTAAAGGAGAATGTTTGGCTTTTTTCATACCGAAAATGCTCAGTTCATGAGCTTGACTGCAGCCCCAGCAGTTGTGCTGCCAGGAAATAGGGAGGTGTGAGGGTAAGTTAGGGCTTTGATAAAACCAAAATCTTGGGTCATTTGGGAACCTGCAGGAAATAGCCTCATACTGCTTATCATGTGGGCTACCAAGTTCTCCAAGGTCAGTCCTAAATGATTTAATATAGACTGGTTTTAAGATTCTAAAGGCCCATGTGTTTATTTCAATTGGTCTTCCTTTGTGAGAAGAAGTGTCAGGCCTTCAGCTGACCTCAGCTGGGGGCAAGTTGCCTTGGCTATGGTAACTACTTGGTTTTCTAGCAGCAACTGAGACCATACCAGAAGCTCAGGAGGCATGTTCTTAACTTGTCCTTTAGAAATGGGCAGGACCTGATTTCCTGTGTTATGAGGATAAAGTCATCTAGCAGCCTGTCTGTACCATTGAAAAGCTATCAAGTGGATTAACAAGGGTAAGGAAAGCACTGGATCTCACTACAACTTCTATAATATTCTTTACTAAAACCAGAGTATGCTCAGCCTAATCTTAACTCATATTTACTTTGGCACTTTCATTTAGAGGGATAATGAGAGAGATGTGGAGAAATATTTAGTTTGCAAAGAAGACTGAGTTGTGTTATCACTGCAATGTCAGCATGGAATGATGGCAAGGGAATAAGGACACTGCCTGAGTGGCAGAGGATGCTCTGGAAGAACAAGGGGTTTTGTCTCTGACTGGGGGTGAATGCTTGAGCCTAGATTTGCTAAGCATTCAAAATATTTTCAGCAAGTGCTGGAGTAAAGAAAACTCGATGTTGCCTTTGCATATTTGCAACCTTGCGAGCAGGTTGTGAAGCTGTGCCTGCTCAGTCCCAGGCAGCTGCTGGGCACTCCCAGCCTCCTGGTGGGTACAAAGGGCAGTTAACACTGGAATGGTAAGTTGGCCTGGGCTATTTCTCCTCTCACATTATGTGCTACAGGCAGGAAACCATAGTGGGATGAGCAAGTTCCTGCACTAGCCATGTAGAAGGCAATGGGGATGGATGGAGATCAAACTTTGTTCTCCCTATTTCCTTGTCTCCACTTTACCAACAGGAGAGATGTAAAATCCCATCTTTTCTCTTGACCTGCCTCTTACAGTAACTGAAGTTATTGCAAGTAACTGCCCATAAAAGCTCTGTCAACAATCATACAGAAATTTAAATAAGAAAATGCAATGCGAAAATGGTACTAAATATTTTTTTTCCAGAAAAGAATTCTTCCTGGTAAATCACAAAGCTACTGCTGAAGAACAGGTTTTTGTCAGATTGCACAGGGTTATACACTCAAAGAAGATATTTTGTACGTAATTACGAACTATCATTACCCCATTTCTCTTATTTGTGTTTAGAGACACAGTTTGGACCTAGGGCTTACTCAGGTGTCTGGAATGTGGATTTTCTTTTAAAACGGATATTTTTGGCAAATCTTACTCTCCTTTGATTGTGGTCCTGGTCATGGAGGAGGTTCCTCAGAGTGAGAAACTGGAGGAATATGTTCCCCCATTTCTTGCTTTCACTCAAGTGGGTGAAACTTTGTCACAGACCAAGGCAGGTTTTACAGAAGCACTTGGTAACATAGTAAAAACTACTGCTTTGTCTGGATACCTCCCACAAGACTCTAGGCTTTGAAGGTGAATGTTGAAAATCTGAAAAGTCACTGCAGATCAGACAGAGGAGAGATTGGAGTGACTCCACTGACATTGTTGGGGTCTTAACTGGCTCTTTAACATTACATGAGCCTCTTCCCCAATGACAAGAAATCTTCTCAATTACTGCAAAGGCAGTAATTGATATCAAAGCTATCTGCACCATTTTGTTAGTTTGGAAGGCAAAACTGCTTTGACACTATCTCTGAGAAAACTAAATGGGTTTATTGTAATTGCTAATTCTGAACACTGGTGGATTCTCTTCAACAATTTGGAGAGAGAAGCATGTCACAAACTTCCAGGCTCTTTCTTTGAACTACTAATTTTTGTTCAAGACAATGAATGATGTACAACTTGGTCATTCTAATTTTGGTCTGTATTTCAAATTAGTTGGAGACATTTTACCTTGAAATTATACTGCAGTATTTGCTGTCCCTGTAAAGGCATTATTTAATGACTTTCCATGAGCTACAAGTGGAGCAACAAGCATATGCTTCATGATATACTAAGTACATATCAGTTCTTGTGTAACATTCCGAGGAAGGAAAAAAAATGAAGTGTCCTAATTTGCTGTTGGAGGAGTCAGTTCTAGACTTGTTAGGAAGCTGCTCTCGATTTTAAAATTAGAGCCTAAGTTCCCCAGGTTCGCATTTCCAATATCATGGGCCTCAGTCATGTTTAACATACAGACATCATGTGTGTACAGCAGCTCCTCACAGTGCCTCAGTGCCTCATTTTTTCCCTCCAGTGATGATGGTGGTGATGAGAGGCTCAGTGAAACTGGAAGGAACATCTTTGTTTTGTAGGACCTGACACTACTTCTAAAGGATGATATTTGCAGATCCAATCTTGTGCCATATATCCAGAGAATGTAATGTGAGCTGTCTGTAGGGTTTTCTTTCTGTTGCATAGTAATGTGTATTTAGAAGCACTTTCTTTAGTGAAGGTAAAGAATCTTGTGTAAATATGTTTATCGAAATAAATTATACAGATAAAAATACCCAGAGTAATGCTTATAACTACATTAACTCAAAAAAAAAAAAAAAAAAAAAAAAAAAAAAAAAAAAAAAAAAGCTTTTAGATGTATTTGTTTTGAAGTAGATAGGGGTAAACAGACTAAAAGCTTTTATTAACTCAGTCTATACAATGAGTTGGTAATCCAAAAATTGACTGAACAGATTGTTCAGGGACAATAGAACAGTGTTCAAAATACATCTTAAAGGGAAACAGGAGAAAAGATGTAAAATTATGGATGAAGATGGAACTTTAAATGACAGCAGATTTTGTCAAGAAGCAGCTTATGCTAAATTTCTACTCTTCTAGTGGAATCTCTGGATATAGACATTCTCACGTTGGAGTCTGTGGTTTTGCAGTGCCTCCAGTAGAGTAGTATTTGCTGTTCCTGAAAACAAGCCTTCCACAAACTCTGGGACGGGGAAAAAACATAATTATGATATCAGATGAATTATGACATAGAATTTATGGAAATACTTACAATATTGGCTAACAAATTGGATTTGCCAATGGTTGCATAAATTTAAAATTTATTTCCTAAAATCATCCATCTAATTTATTGCCAAGATGGAATTGGACAGCAGTTCCAGGTTTGGAAGTTGTATGTTTGACACTGGCAAAGTGGGGTCAACAGTGCATGTTTGCAACTGAAGAAAAACCATTACAATATTTATCCAGCGAAATGTTTCATCTGATTAGTGCTAGTCAAGCCAGCAAGGGGAAATTAGTAAGATGTGGTGAAAAGGTCATAAAGTTTCATTTAGAATGAAATGCAACCAGAAAATACATTAAAAGAAATACCGAGAATTATTTTGGGAAAAAGCTTGCAGCAAATAATTAATTTTTTATACACTTAATTTTGTCTTTCTACAATAAATTCTCAAAACATTTTGGAGTCCTTGTCTTTGTCAATGCACTAAATTAAGCTGTATTTTGCATCACTGGGGCATTTCTTCTATAAAAGGAGTCCTTTTACCTTTTGGGTTCTTGCTTTCTTTGTCCAGGGATTTTGCAGCTTTGTAAAAGTTGTTGGAGCTCATCCTGCACTCTTGTGCAGATTGACTCCCCTGCAAGCAGCTGCATTGTTGAATGACTCAATCTCTGAAACAGTGGGTTTTTGGTAAACGTTTCTTAAATTGCCTGGCAAAACGCAAAGACAAACAAGAGGTGAGTGAGGCATATAACATTTATTCCTGCAGTGAAAGCAGCTGGTTATAGATTTAAGAAAATGAGGAGCTGTGTTTTGCTTTTCAGTCCCTGTTACTACTGGTTAAATGACTCCATCCAATTAAAGGGTAATGTGTTGACTTTATTATGTGATGGCAGATTGTGCTTATGCTCTAACAACCGCTGTAGGCTACCAGAAGAAAGGTGTGCTCAAAGCATGATCATGCTTTGTTCAAACCAATGGTGCAAGTAAAATCGCCTTCTAGGTGTGCATATTATGGGGAACGTCTTAAAAGCCTCTTCCCCTCGGCTGCCTGTGCTCGCATTGCCTTCAGCAGGAGCTTTGCCATTGAATTCCCAGGCACCAGGCAGAGGTCAACAGCAAGCACTTCTCCAAAGGGACATCTGTGTGACACCAAGGGGCACCTTGAGCAAGGACAGTGTTACTACTGAGCCTTGGATGGGGCTTCAGAAGGAGCTGACTCAGTTCCCTGCTCCGGGGGAGATTTGCCTCCTTCACCTTGCTCAGGATTAGGTTCTTTGTCAAGTGGGGTTAAGGCTTTTCCCTCTCATTTGTTTGTCTGTACTTAGATCATACTCTGGTGTTACTGTGTCTATGTGAGCTGCTGGATCTTTTTTCCCAGGTGTGACAGAGGCTTGGTTGTAACATATAGTGCTCTTAAGCCCAACTAATCAAAGCATCCATCTTCAGAAATCTCTAAAGCCCTCCAGATATTAGCCCATGTCCCTATGGTAAACATTAAAAATTTAAAATATCATGAATGCTATTCACAAATATATGCTCAGTTGCTGAGTGCACCACTTCCCGAATCTGACAATGTGCACTGTACTTCATCAGATAATGAAGCGGCATCTGCAATTTATAAAAGTGACTACTTGAAAGAAACTAATTAATTCCTGCAGTTGTTTAAATACAAATTAATTTTGATCAGATAATCAGCTTTAAAAAGTACCTCTTGGAGACAGCTTGTGAGTCCAAGTGGGTACTCCCTCATCCAAGTGGATACCCTCTCATCCAAATCTTTGTAGCATTCGGTATGATCAGACCAGAAACTTCCATGTATGTCAAGATTGTGTCCTGCTACCTGAATGCCATTGCAAATATTTCCCAAATTCATTGGATATTTACATTACACGAAGCTGGATGAAAATATCTTCAAAAGAACGGTTTCAAAGACAGATTTTTCTCTTTCTCTTGCTAATCAATACACAAGCTTGTTCTCAAATCAGAACTAAAACCCCAGCAGAAGTTCAAAAGGAATAGTCATGGTATGTAGAAGGGTTTGGTCCCGTGAGAGGTGCAGGGGCTTTGATGGAGACTGTGGGAGCACCCTGCTGCAAAATATTACGTTTTCTCATGTTTGTTTTAAACTGCTCATGCTTCCTCACAAAACAGGCCATCCCCCTGTCAGGGTGCAGGCGTTTTTAACTTTGTCAGCAAGTGCTACAGCAGAATCTGAGAGTTAGAAAAACTGGGAGTCGGGAAATCATCCCATTAAGCTGCAGGTCAGAGTGTGGATTGTTGTTTACACTTGCCCAAGCACCATCTCCAGAGCTGGTGTCTCTCTGCTGCAGCAAAGTCTGGCTTGAGGGATTTATTTTATTGACTGTGTGGGCCAGTAGAGACTGTGGGAGTATACCAGCAGCTAATAAGGTGCTGGTTTAGCTCAGGACCTGAACTCGTGTTTGCTGAGGGGCTGTGCCAGGAATCAGCCAGGAATGGGAGCAGGGGGCAGCAGGTGCCACTTGGTCTGTGCCATCACCCAGCACCTTGTAGGACAGATCTCTGCACCCACTCAGGTCTGTGCCATCACCCTGCACCTCCCAGCACAGATCTCTGGACCCACTCAGGTCTGTGCCATCACCCAGCACCTCACAGCACAGTTCTCTGCACCCACTCAGGTCTGTACCATCACCCAGCACCTCGTAGGACAGATCTCTGCATCCACTCAGGTCTGTGCCATTACCCAGTACCTCACAGCACAGATCTCTGCACCCACTCAGGTCTGTGCCAGCACCCTGCACCTCACAGCACAGATCTCTGCACCCACTCAGGTCTGTGCCAGCACCTCACAGCACAGATCTCTGCACCCACTCAGGTCTGTGCCAGCACCTCACAGCACAGATCTCTGCACCCGCTCAGGTCTGTGCCAGCACCTCTGCACCTCTTCATGGTTGCTTTGCACAAAGCCTTTTAGAAATCTGGGCCACTTCCTCTAAAGGGGCTGACAAAGACAAATGTTTAGGTTTTGTTTGATTCTCAGGCTTACTGCAGACTGATTGATTTGCATTGTCTGTGTAGGGAAGTTTTAAGAAACTTTCAAGAGATCTTAGTGGTATAACTGGTATTCACTAAGCTGGACAAATTTGTGAATCTAGTTTTTAATGTGGATTCATGCCACTAAAGTTGTTTTTTAATTTTTTTTTTCAAGTGTTGTGTTTGAAACAGAGCTATGGGATATAAATTATCCTAACTCCAAAAACAAAGTGCAAAATTAATTTATTATATGTTCTGCTCCTAGGTGGTTTAGTTAAGTAAACTTTCATTATTTCAACTAATGTAATATTTGAATGGGACTTGTAAGGCATTATGCATTCATGACTTTGTTTTAAATATATGACCAGCAACTTATTAATATTTCTGAGTTCAAATGTACTTAATCACTTGTGTTGCATTATGAATCACCCTGTTCTTGCCTGTAAGTTTCCATGGCAGAGAAGTATGCTCAGGGACTGCTAATGGTGCTAAGAGATGCAAAAAATCAGAGCACAGAGTATTTCTTCAAATTTTGCACAGATTCAAATGAAATATTCTCTATTCCTTCCAGGTCATTAGTTTAAAAGGTCCTTAAGTTAGGATAACTGTGTTAGTCAAGAGAAGGCTGTATTAAGCAATTTGAAAATTGAATTTTTTATCAGTTTTATGAAGATTGCTTCAAGGGTGTGGAATTTTTAATAACTTTCTTTTATGTTGAACTGCCTGCTGCAGCCTTCATGGGGAAATAGAAGGAGCTGGAGATGAAAGGAATGCTAACATGTCTGCTTCCTGGCTTTACCTTAGCAATTTTATAACTGGCAAGAAACACAAAATCCCTTTTCTGCTGTAAATCAGCACCTTTGAAAAAAGCCCTGGGACAGTACAATGGGTTACAATTATTCTGTAGAGTCCTAATGGAAAACAGAACACTAAATTAATTGAAAGAGCAATCATGCTCTATTTCTGAAAAGTCAAGGTAAAATAATTTTTCATAATGAATGGGGAAATCAGGAATATTTCTGGCATTCGACACAGTCACACTTTTATCTGGGCTTCTGCTGACATTAATCTTTGTTCACAGGCTGCTAAGGTGGAAGTGTATCAGAACTTGCCCTGAGCCCCGTGTTTCCCATCGAGGGAGGTTTCCAAGCTTGAAGGGGGTTTTGCTGGGAGGGACCATGGGGGAGGCAGCAAAGGAAAGCAGAAGTTTTGCTCTTCAGCTGCTGTTCAGCTGCAGGAATCACTGGTCCAGGCTCAGTTACAGGAATCACTGTGGCCCTGCTGCAGCCTGCAGGGCACAGGGGAGGCTCTGCTGCCCTCAGCCAGGCTGAGACACATGGGCCATGTGTTTGGAGGCTGAAAAACACTTCTGAAAGAAGAACTTCACCAGCTATTGTTTCTCCTGTTACATAAAAAGTTTGTTTCCTGTTTCTCTCAAAACATATTGTTGGGTTTCAGTTATTGTGCATTTCGTGTTTAATTTTTCCACCTGCTTTTACTTTTTGGGAGTGTTGGTTTCCTTTATGTGACCTTGGTTTATGCAAAGTGTTAGAAACCAGCGCCTCAAGGACCTACTGTTTCCCTCTGTGCTGGCTTCAGAGGGTTAGTTTGGGAACTGGCAGTGCAGAATTTGCAGGGGTAATCCAGCACAATATTTAATAATTTATTTAATCAGCAGATCCGTTCTGCTCTAAACTCATGATATTAAGGGTTTTGAAAAACAAAGTGGGGCAGGATTCACATACAATCTGGGAAGCAGTGATACTGATTTTCTTGCCCGCTCCTTTCATGGTAAGCTCTCGCTAATTCTTCACTCTTGATGGAGAATCAGATTCACCCTGAGAACACTAAATACAGTTCAGAGCAATGCTGTTTCTCTGACAGTTTTCTACTGCAAGCACTTCTGTCTTACACACATGTGTATGGAGCCTGGTCTATCTGAAGTGTGTTCAGAGCATGCAGAGACTGTTTAATTAAATGTGGTGGTATGAATGCTGAAGGAGAAAACAGGCAGAAATAAAAGTAACTGTGTCTTTTAAAAAAAAGGAAAAAAAAGAACAAAAAATGCAATATGAGAGTAACCAAGGAATTGAAAATATTTTCTAAGTAGCTATAACTGTTAAGATTTTTCAAGACCACTTGTGTGCTTTGAACATTTTAAATATCATGCAAGCAGTCAGAACTGCAAGTCTAAGCATTCTGTCTGGCTTTGAGGATGTTGACCCTTTGGTTGCCACAGAGGTGCAGCCTATAGAAGAGCAGTGATTAAAAATGTTGGTTTTTTTCTCTTTTTGAAATTTAAGCAAAGAAATGGCTGGTTTTGCTACTGACACCTGAAAAACATCTCAGGTTTCTTAACTGAAAATATGCTTTTGGGGAAGTATTCATATATTAATGGGAAAGCTGTTTTCAGTGGCAGGCAATGATTTACTCAGGCTGATTTCTGTATGAGGAGAACAGGTTTCTTAGCTCTGTTTGTGCACAAAGTTTTCCATCAGTGTGGGAAGCTGTGCCTTCCAGCTGCACCTGCTGCCATTTTGTTTTCCTCCAAGCGAAGTATCAAGAGTTAATTCATGTTAACATTTGAGGAATGCCACAATGAAGCCCTTAATGGCACATTTTGTTTAAATTTTAAAGGTTGTCTGTACTGGAATATCTGTAAGAGATTGAACTGCCATGCAACGAATTCTAAACATCACTTTGAAAATTATTGTTAAATTAGTGTTAATGTTTCCTTGTGGCATCTGGATGAGTTTTCATTTGAGCTCATAAAAAGAACTGCTTTCTCAGTATTGCTACCTGTGGATTTGACTTCTGGTTTCAAAGACGCTCCTGCTTAACCCTGAGAAATTTTTCTTTCCTTTCCCAAGCAGGACTTGCAAGAGTGGGAACACTGTTTTCTCCAGAGAAAACAGATTGAAACAAAAAAATAAAGCACAAAATGTGCTCATATTTAAAAGGGTTTCTCTGTAATGGTCTTACAGATGAGTGTACATGTCATATTTTTATGTACAGAAGACGTATATTGTTGTATACTAAATTGGGGCTTTGGATGTAGAAGTCTTTAAAAGTAGAGCTACAGAAAACAGTCTTGATGCACAGCTGTTCCATCTATTTCTGACAAGGGAACCTTTCTGAGGTGCCAGAATAACATGCAGGTTTGTATGGGCCCACTTTAACACTGCATATAATACATATGCATGTGTATATATATATATATAAAAACATACATTATCACGTACAATGTGTACCCTCTCCTGCAGGTTAGCAGACGACAGTCCTTCCTTGGGATGGATTTCCACATCTGCCTCTGAGGTGCAGTTTCTGAAAGTCAGAATTTTCTTGGCAAAACACAATAAATAACACTGGTAACTGAAGATGAAAACCTTTTCACAGCTTCAGAATTTTCTCAGATTTTATACCCTCTTTGTTAGTGTGATCATCAGTGATCTATGACAGAAATTTCTGATGTCTGTTTATTTCACAATCCAAAGTGCTCAGTAAATGCTCTTATCTTTTAAATTCAGGCTGAAGAAAATAGCCCAGTACAGAAATCCAATAAGAAACTTATTCTTGAAGTTCACAATGCCAAAGGCAGCATTTAACAACAGGTTTTACCTTTTGTTGGTTATTGGCTGTCATTGAGTACTCTGCATGTGCCATTTGCAGCTCAACAGTAGATTAATGTGCAGAGCAACGAAAATTTTACTGGGAAAGAGAATTTGATTGCTCACCCTATAAGAGAGATCCCACTGCTAGAGCTCAATGTAGCCAGAACCACCACGGGCTTAGATTTGAAAACCATCACTTCTTTCCAGGAATCTCCTTTAGTTTTACCCGCTCTCCATGACAATTTAACCAGGCTTTCCTACTCTAAGGCTGGCAAGCAGAACAAGAGAAGGCAGAAGTCAGTTGTCTAGTTACTGCCAGCAGAAAAAAAACGATCAAGTATTGAAGTTCTTGTGAGAAACCTGGTCTTGGGCAGCTTTTCCTTACTGCTTAAGCCTCAAACGGTTTGGATAACGAGAGAAACATCAGACTTAAATCTTTCATGTCTCTTTCATACTGTTGACTGAGGAATCCAAAGACACTTGAGTGATTCTTGCTCAATGCTCATGCTTAGGATACTAGCCAGGAAGAAAAAAGGTGGAAAATTTCAGATTAACTGAATAAAGAGGCAATCTTAAGAAACCATTGGAAGTTGTTATACAAGGTTTCTACCCTCTCCTTGGAGAGGTCCTGCTTCTTTTCTAGTTTAAGAAGCATTGAAGACATGGATTTATAGTTCTTTCCTATCCCATACTAGCTTACATTTTTAAGCTATTTGACATAAAATCAAAGGTTTTTAGGACTATTGAAAATAACTTTGTTGCCTACTTTGTAGTTTAGACTTTGATACCTCTTGGTAAGGCTGCTGGATTTTTCTTTTTCTTCTTGGACTTTTCAGTCATAAAAACAGAAAGCACTGAGAATGCGAAGTAGTCTGGAAATATTTGCTCTACCATCAAGAAACACAACATGTCCTTTCAAAGCTTAATTGAGCAGCACAAAGCTAATTAGCTGTCCGAAGACATGGCATTTAATTCACAATCCAGCATTAATTTGTTCTACAGACTGAGTTTATCTCATATATAAATGCCTTTGCCCTCTGGCTTTCCAAACAGCTGCAATATAAAAAAAAAAGACTGATAACTCTGTCATGTAAATGTTGCTTGCTTCCTTCACTTGTGCATAAAATATTGAACTCCATGTGAATTGTAACTGGAAAGTTTTCATGGTCACAATGAAAAAATAATTTGTATTTTTATTCCCTTCTGGCTGGGAATAATGTTATCACTCTGGGAAGCAAAAGCCATCATTTGAGGTTTGTGGTAGATTATAATTTACAACCTGTTAACCTAATGTGTAATTTAGATGGGATATTGAATAGTTTCAAAGCTTTTTGTGGGTAGTAAATAATTACCTTATCACTTTCTCTTTATTGTAAAATTCCTAAGTATATTTGTTAAGCTATTAAAACACAGAGGAATTGCTGCAGTTTATATGAAGGAAGTTTTATGTTGTTAATCTTTGAAGCATATAGCGTGATTTTCAGAGACTATTTAACAGATTCTCTCCCTTCTCCATCTCCAGTAAGAAAGCCATGATTTTCTTAGGATTTGCAATGAATGAGTTCATGAAGGATGACTTTTCATGCCTGAATGCTAAAGCCTATAATATTAGCCTCATGTCTTGCTGAATTTATTGTTCTCCAAATGTTTGCAATCAATTTCCTCTCCTCTTAATACCAGTTGCTTCCTTTGTACATTACAATGTTTCTTCAAAGTCCCCTTAGGAAAGATGTTTTGACCCTTTTTGCAGAGACCAAATGAACCTGGTCCTTAAAATAATTTGTAGTAAGGTTATTTTTTTTCCCTAAATTTTTTCTTTGGACATCCATGCCAAAGAATTTGGAGCTGCTCATATGGGACCCTGGGCTTTCTCCAGGCTCTGATGAAATCTCCAGAATGAGCCTCCAGTGCAACTTCCATTTTAGGATGAGTCTTAAAGGGCAAAGGGACAGAGCTGATGCATACTTGGGCTGCCAGAGACTGGGAGTACAGAAGGAGAATGTGAGAGAGGGAAGGAAGGAGAGAAAAAATTATCTCTGGATGGCTGGAAGAGACAACTGTCAGTAAGAGAACTTTTGCCAGTGAAGTGAGATGTGACTTCCCAAAATGTAACACTAATCCATATCAAGTGATTAGGGATAGGAAATAAAGATTTCTCTCTCCTATTAAAATTTTGTCATGCAACCCTTTCTCACAGATGGCTTGTTCTAATGTTCCATTCTGGCTGGTGCCTGGAAAAGTGTGGATATTAGTCCACTGTGAGCCTGTTACTCTGCTGTTGAGTGTCCTGTGTGTCCTCTCTGACATCCCCTCTGGCCCATTTTTCTTTATTCTCTACTCCGTGAAGTCCCTTAACTACATCTTCCTTAGCCCCAAGTTGGTCAGGTGTGTGTGGAAATAAAAAGTAAGGAAATCACATCGTTATTTGCTCATACAAATTGGTTTCCCAGTGTAGACTAATAGAGTGCCAGTGATTTATAAAGGTTATATATCAAGGAAAGAGATAATGAAAAGATATTTTCCATTTTCAAACTTTAAGTGGAAAAAAAAAAAAAAAAAAGACAACCAAAGACAACCCTGTGAATTTTATTACTAGGTCATAATTTATCTTCCTTGTAGTTAACATATCTATATTTAAAGAAGCCAGTATTGAATTTCAAGGTTTATAGGAAGCTGTGGATACTGTCCTTCCAACCTCAGCTTGCAGCTGCACACCTGGATGAGGTTTCTGGAGAAGGTTTCAGAGCACTCATGTGGCAAGTGCTCCTGAGCACTGTCTCATTTTGCACTCTGCTTCCCCCATCCTCTTATGAACCCAAAGTGAAGGAGTTTCCCATGGGGTTGTGCTTTCCTCTCTGCCTTGTTTCAACTGGAGAAGTGTCTTCCCCTCTCCTGAGGGATAGCAATGATGATCCAGTCACCAGATGGCCATTGGACAAAGGGGAAAGAGAATTTTTACCCAGGTGAAAGATGGAAGATGACTGATCACCTTCTCAGGATAACAGGTGGGAAGACAATAAGTCTATCCACAAATCAGTTTTTCTGGGAAAATGACTTCCAGTTGGTACATTGATGTTGCTGATTCGTTGAGCTGCTGATCAGTCTGTCCTGCTGCAGCCCCTGAGTGCAAGAACCTGGGTGTGCAAGAGTGTGAGAACCTGGGAGAGGGCTCTGCGTCTTTAAAGTGTAAGAAGTGCCCTCCACAGATATAAACACTGTGCACTGTGTGGTGTGAACGGAGAACAGAGTGATGAGAGAATGGGAGACATTTATAGACCCACCACACACTGCAAACAAATATGGAAAACAAACAAACAAAAAAAAGGCACTTGTCATTTTGAATGTGGTAAAGTTTGAAAGTGGTTAAATAATGCACAAAAGTGCTTTATCTGAGAGAAGCTGAGGGATGTTCTGTGCCAGGGCAGAGCATTGAAAGGGGCAACCTGACTGGAACAAGACAGAAACAGTGATTTTTAGTTAACATACTTCTTTGTTGTTGTTCTGCCTGTTCCTAGACTCTGTGCAGGTTTTCTTGATCAGCACGTGGTCACTCCATCTAAATGTGAGCTGTGGCTTGAAGAGAGGTTTACACATCCAATAGTGTTTGCCCATTGTGTTTGAAAACCTGGCTTTTCAGACTTGTTGATTTTTTTTCAGCTACCCCAAACAGTAACTTTTCATCTGGAATGCAATTTTAAAAATATGGTGCATATCTGGCTTCAGCTACAAGATCTCCAGGTTTTCTGAAGTAGCAGTCTCCATTTTGGTTGTTTAAAGCTGACATTTAGTTCTAGAAAATCTAGAAAAAACCCACAAAATTTGGACAGAGCTAAGGACTTTTTTCCTGAGCTAAGCAGGAGAGGACTGAAAGAGGAACATTTTTTTGGAGATCTTCTGTTGAACAGCTTACAGGTACTTTGCAGGTGAAATATTTAGAACATTCAGCTGGGATTGTTGTTGTTTTTAAATTTGTGCTTCTGACCAAATGTTTGTAATTGAAATACTTGGAGAACAAGTTAAGATTATTACAATTTATGACAATTTAGATTTCAGGAAAGTTTGGATTATTGGTTTTATTAAAACTGAATTAGTTCCTTTTGGCTGTCAGACTGTGTTATCTACAGAAATAACTTCATTGCACATCCTCACTTGCAGGAATCCTTCATTTTGGCACCAACTTTAATATCATTGTTTATTCTTATCTATTATGTTCCATGGGAGATTTAGGAAAGGTTTATTTTTTTATTAAATGGCAACAGTTATTGCTGATGGATGATAATTTATAACTCTGCTACCAGTAAGAAAGAAATAAACCTTTTGTTTTTATTATGCTCTTGGTATGAAAGAAATGGCTGATTGCTGGTATAAAAGAAATAAAACAACTCATACATCCAGGAAAGCTTATTGCATTATCAAGCAATACACCTGCCTAACTGATGAATAGGACTCAGTCTTGCAGTTAATAAAAAACTGAAGTTATTTCAGGCTGAAATATTATAGAATAAAACAACGCAAATATTGTTCATGACAATTTCGCTATCATAAAGAAATTGGAGGTCTTAGCTGTGAATTGAAGAAAATCTGTGTTCTTCTCTAAGTCCAGGCTTTTGGCTTTTCAGATTCATTTTTTTGTATTGTTTTCTGAATGTCAAAATGGCCATTTTATCTTTAAATTATGTTCAATTTTAAGACAAAAATGACTCTGTATTAAGGTAAGTATTGCAGATCTATAAAATACTATGAATTTCAATTTATTTTTTCTCAAAATAATATAAAAAATATAATCATTTAGATAACAAACTCCTGTCTTCCTAATGAAAGCTAATTAACAATTAGAAAATTTTTGTTCAGCAGTTTTTTACAGTCCACCATTAGACTACTATCCTGTGAAAATAATGAACATCCCAGCAGACGCAAATGGAACCATTTCCCTTCCAGATTTTTCCCTTTTTCCACCGGCAGCAACACTATGAAATAGGGTACACAAGTTCCAGACATGAGAAAAAAGCATGGGACAGCAGAATGAAGAGAATTCATGAAGAAGGCAACAACCTAAAGCAAGCACCTCCCCCAAGATCCAAACTCTCACTTCTCTAAGACAGAAATGTTCTGATACCCACTGACTTCATGGGCCTTTTGGCAGGACTTCTTCACCTTGGCCAGGACCTGTGTGTTGCAGCTGGTCAGGGCTCCAGGACAAGGTCTGCACACCCTTCTTGTCTTCCTCCTTGCCGACTTCCTTGCCTTGCTCTTCAGGATCTGCAGCTAGGACAGGGCACATTGCATTTGGAATGACCCGGGTCTCATTTAAATTTTGAGGGAATACCAGGCATATGGCAGTGCTGGTCATACTGTGAGTGGGAAACACAAACCCTTGGTTATACTACTCTGAATGTATTCCATAAATGGCAATTCTCAGCTCATGGGTTCCATAATTATTTAAATGAAATTTGATGAAAAAGCTAACATTACAGCTTTTAGATAGGAGACATTTGTAAAGCTTTTTTGTCCTTGTGTCCCCAGGACAAGATTTTTTTGAGTGATGTTTGAAGGAGCTGAACTTGTAAGGTAACCATGACAGTGTCTCTTACATTCTTGCCTCAGTTACATACACCTTCAAAATAAATTTTAAGTAATCTTTTGGACTTTCCATGACAATTATTCTTGTCACCTTGTGTATACACTAAACCTGGAAAGTACGAATTAGCTATTCCTTCTTTACCTCCACCTTGTTTTGTTAGATTTTGTGCTAGCTTTCCATGGTTCCCATTGGACTGTACTTTCTGATTCCTGTCCCCTTTGAGTAAGTGAAAACACATTTACTTTGTAAATAGTTGCTTTTTGCAGTTTAATATACTTCAGATCTTCAAGGTCAGAGAAATTCTGCTCAGTGACAGAACTTCTAGGTGACTTTTGAAGTTTCTAAAAGCAAACTAAAAAAATTATTAAGAAGTAGCTGTCAGAATCAAAACTATTTGGCTCCACATGGTAGGAGAAAGTTGCAGACTTCCTAAATGCTAAAACAAATTGTTGATTATCAGAAAAAGTAAACTAGGTCTCAACTCCCATTTTCTTTACATCATTCTGAAATGCTAACACATAAACACTTCTGGAAAGCAACCATATTGACTGTTCAATGAAACAGAAGAATAATCCTCCTCAGAGGGCAAGACCATAAAAATTACAAATCTTTCAATAATTTATTTCCAAGGGCTGGTCCCATTATTCTACCTGACACATTCTGGCTTCTTTTTCAGTCTCCCTTTAAAAAAGAAAACATCCAGGAATGTACACAGGCTGTTCTTGTTATATTTAGGGAGCATGTTGCCCTCAAAAATCAAACATCTGAATTACCTGGGGTAGAGTTATGGTGGATTGGTACATTGGCAGGTTGCCAAACTCCTCTTTTCCTACTTTCTCTCTTCGGCTGGCCAGGGAGAAGATGGGATAAAAATGCTCCTGGGCTCAAATGAAAATGAGGATATCACTCACCAATTGAGCAAACAGACTCAATTTGTGGAAAATTAATTTAGTCAGGAACAGGGGTGCAGAACCTCTGGGAACATCTGCTCTGGCCTGGGGTTCTCCATGGGCTGAAGTATAGATATCTGCTCCAGCATAGTCCTCTCCACAGGCTGCAGGGAAATTGTGGCTCCAGAACCTGGAGCTCCTCCTCCATCTCCTTCTTCTCTGGCCTTGGTGTTTGCATCACTGACCTGGGTGCGTCTCACTCCTGACTGCTTTGCAGAATGACCAGCACAAGACCCCCTCTGTCAGAGCCAAAGTAGCCGAAGCAGCTACAAATATAACCCTGCAGATAATTGCAAAGCTGTTTCAGAGCTTGTGGGTCTCTGCAGAGGGTCTTCATGGGTCAGTTTGGTGGAACTTCCTAACTGGAAGTGTTCACAACTGAAACCCAGGGAAATTTGAATGCTTTAGAAGCCAAAACATGTTTACTGAAGGCAACGTTGACTCTCTTACAAGGCTCTGCAGAAAACTGCCAATTGCAAAAGCTGTTAGTTTGCATCCCTGACGTATGGATGGCATCAAAATTGTCCTTGTGTTGAACTCCCACTGCCATCAATGAGGCACTTCAAAGGTGAACACAAAGAGAAGTTAACTTTGCTTTATAATTTGATGCTGCAAGTTCAGACACAATGTTGTGTGTCATTTCAGGCATGTAGTTCCTCTCAATTTACATTGGATAGGATTCACTGGAGAGTATTCTGTCTCTTGTCATTCTTATAATGGACACTGAGTTTTCCCAAAGAAGTCTGACCTAATTCTCTTGGCAATTCTGTTACTATTTCTAAGACAGTCAAAGAAGTATATCTCCCCTCTGATCATAAAAATCAAAGCAAGCATCGCATATTAATGGCAGACTGTGACGCCAAAGTTTCAATAATCTAAGAACAGTGTGCCTCAACCAAGTTTTTCATGTTCAAAGCCTTGAGCCAAGCCATAAGGTCTTGAGTAAAGCCTTATGCTCTTTGTGAAGAGCTAGCATTTAGATTTTATGGGGTAGGACACTGGGAATTAGAAAAGTCCAGCTTGTTCTGGTTCAATACCACAATGAACAACATCAATACAGTATTTTCAGAACTTCAGCAGCTTTTTTGGTTCCTTTAGCTCATTGTAATACTGCAGGCTGACGTATTTATTTCTAAAAGGCTGTGATGAAGTTTTCTCCATGGAGAGAGACTTTCAGCATGTTGAAATGGATCCAAAGAAAATATAACAGCTTCTTCCAAGACTGGAGCTATCAAACAGAATAGAGGGGAACACATTTTCTCAAAACATCTTCCTCCTGAAAAGATCAAAACAGATGAAGTTTTATAACCACTAGACTCATGTGAAGTTTTCACTTGTTTGGGAATTGCAAATTTTCTTTGATTAGAAAGAGATTTTCTGAAAGACACCTCTTTTGTTCGGTGAAGGAAATGTAATAACCTCATGACATTTCTTAATAGAAGCTTTAACAGTCACCAATTTGATCTTTCCTTATTGCTTTGTGGAATATATATATATATATATATATATATATATATATATATATATATATATATATAAAAGAAAATGCTAGAATTGACTGCTTGTGTTAAACACCTCAGATAAGAGCACATACAAGTTTTAAAATTGGCAGTATATTGAAAACTTTGGAGTTGAAATGAAGTAATTTCATAAACTTGGGAAGAATTCTAAGTGTCAACTTGTACTTATGAGCAATCCTACAGTAATAAGTCATCCACATGCACATAATAAAACTCTAAAAATACTAGTACTAGGCTAGGGAAGCAGCTGACTTACAGTGAGTTTTAGAAGCAAAGCTGGGAGAAAAAGTATTTAAAAATGAGGGAACATGTAACACCTAGACAGTGTAATTTAAAACCTGTCAGAAGAAAAGAAGTTGACTGTATGTGTTATCAATGAGTATTCTCCAAACAATTTAGTAATTTTACTGTTTTCTCATTTCAGAAAGCAGTCTCTAGCATGGTAAAGTGCTGCATCTTTTTTTAGATGCGATATTATTCTGTCTTAATGCTCAGGCATAAGGTCATTTTACTGCGTGTAGGAGTGAATGTTCTGAGAGTTAGAAATTCAAGTAATTAAATCAGAAGTCAATTTCATTGGCTTAATTGGCTGAATATTGTCAAGTATAGAAAATGCCAGAGAGGTAGCTTTTTGTGAGATGTATTTATTTACACAATCTTTCCATGGAGTTGCATTTACTCATTCTTGTGGTCTTGTATGTGTCACAAGCTCTTTTTGAATTGCAAATATGCTGCATGTATTTCCAGATAAAATGATGCAAGTTGCAGATTTTTTCCCCCTCACGATTTATTATTCTTCTTCATATAAAGTTTTAGATTCCCTTAAGACTTTGCAGATGCTAAATGAGAAAAAATTCCTCTGCACTCCCACTGGAGCCTCAAGGGACTTATAGACATGCTTAAATATTTGGTTAAATAAAATGAGGTGTGGATTTGTATCCTATATGCTCTTTTTCCTCCTACAAGTTGCTGTAAGTAGTAACACCCACTCATATTCAGGTCTTACTGAACCAGGGCAAGCTTTACCCAGAGGCACTAAACCCACCGGCTGTGAGGGGTTACTTTGCATTGCAGTGGTTTTTGCAAGGCAGCTCAGCTCAGCTCAGTGCTTATTGCCCCTACTAAAAGGCAAAATATTCTCCATATGTGCTAAAAGTGTGTTTGATTTAGCAGTTTTTGAATGATTAGTTGGATTCTTCCTGCCTTTTACACAATAGTTCTATTTTAAGCTGTTCAGCTTTTAATTGTACATTCATAAAATGTGTTAAGGGTTTTTATTTAATGTTTTTAAAGTGGGCCTAGAAGTCAGATGTTGTTGACTTTCAATGGGGTTGTAGCTATGTAATCACTCTTAGCCCACTGCAAGCATAAGATAAAAGGTATCAATGTAAAATCATTCACGTGTCTGTGAAGGACTGAACTCAGACTGCAACATGCACAGCGAGATCAAAGACAGCATTAGAGCAGAGACAGCATTATAACCATGGCAGCCTAGGCAGGGGTCAGAAACCCACGCAGGATTTACTGCAAGTTCTCCCATTTGGCCCCTGTGCTGTGTCAGGAGTATCAGGATCCCACTTCCACAGTTATTTGGTGCTGAGATGCCTATCTGAATTACAATCATATCTTTGACTGAAGTGAGGACAAGTTCTGAGCACGGAAGTCACTTTTGAAAATGAGATTTAGCTGAGTTCGAAAATTGGATTTCCCTGGTCTATTGACAGACTTCTAAAGGACCAGCCAAGTGGGACGGAAAACAGGTTTATAAATGAAATATGTTATTTACTGGCAGAACATTAGGGATGCCTCTGGTGAAGTGTTTTGAATAAGTTTTCCACTGAAACTATTAGTGAGCTGAGTTTAGAAAAAAGCAATGGCTTCATTAGTTGCTATGATACAAAGTAAAGTAAAAAAATGTAACAGTTCTTACACTGATAAAACTGCTGATGCTGTAAAATAAAATGTCCTGCATCTTACGGTATACATGGATACATGTTTTATCCATATTTCCAAAACTTCCTAGAATATATAAACAAGTATTCTGTTTTTCCACATCAGGTGCTTGAAAAGCTTATTACAGCCTGTTACAGCCTGTTTCTGCAGCTTAGCAGCTTCTCTATAGTACAGTGACTGGTGTTTGATATGTGAATAAAGCAGACAAGACACATCACAGAATATAAAAGGATCAGAACCAGAATGCTCCTCATTACCCCTGGTTTGTGCTCTCAGAGATGTAAAAAACACCTGACTACCACTGGAAATATATGCTAAATTTTCTGCATCAATAGGTTTCTGTGACTTTCACCAGTGAAGTGTTTACATAAAAGCAATTCTTTTGTATAAGCATTTATATCCATGAAAGTGTTTGCATCTTAATCTGAAAAGAGAAATTATCATATTATTGGAGAAAGGCTCAGTGTCCTAAAAATGGCATGTCTGCATGAGGATAATTAGCTTCTTAATTGCATGGCCCAGCACTCAAGGCTTCATTGGAGGTCAGAGGCCCCACTGAGCTAAGCTGTTTATAAGTAAAATTGTAGACACTCTCTTCTTCTTCCTCCTATATTTCTTTTTCTCTAAAATATGTTTCTTAGCTGAGTCAGAATTTCTAGCCAAAGTGCAAGAGCCAGTCGGTAAAGTTGTGCTTTGACTTTGGCCCCACTTAACCTCGAACTAGGCGAAGAGGACCTGAGGTAAGAAAACCTAATTTTTAGTGGAGACATCACAGAAAAATACTTCTGCCTTCTTCAGAGGAAAAAGATTATTTACTGTATTAATATTTTAATTCCTCATTGTTTTCTTCCCTCTTGCAGTTGTCTAAGACATCCTTGCAGAAAAGAAAAAGGCACCATAGAACCCATGTTAGTCTGTGGAAGACCTTTGTTGAATTTCTAGTATTTTTGTGATGTTTTGGGAACCAAAGCCAAGGGAGACTTCAGAGAACTCAAAAAAAAAGGGAAAAAAAAAGAATTTTTGGACTATATTACCCTATGAATCATATTTTCCATTGAATTTCAGTGTTAAACTTTATTGGACTTTTTCTGAATACACTGGAAACAAGTATTTAGCTAACCTGAGAAGTTAGGTAAAGCCTCTTTAGCACAGAGTGGTCAGATTTTGACCTTTCCTACCACAGTATGACTGCACAACCTCACCACTGCAGCGCAAAGTGAGTGATATTGTGATGCCATGCACTGGAGTCAGGAGCAATACAATAAGCTTGGTGCAACAAAATCAGCCTGTACTTGAAAGGAAGAAGATCTATTAGTGCATTCAGGGCTTGAAAAACATCGTACCCAAAGTGAATTTACCTTGAACATTTGAAATTCTTGAAGATGTGGAGGGTGGTGATAAAAACGAGTGAGGCCCAGATCACCCTACTTTATAATATAGAAACCCAACTTTATACTTTAGAAAATGTAACAGCAGAGAACAACTGTGGCACATGAAACATTTCTCTGGTTCTCTCATTACTTCATATGTTTCAGACATGTGGTGTCTGAAAGTGGTCAAAAAATGTTATCAGGCTCCAGCTGAATTCACGTTTCCTCAGTTTACAAGTTATTCACTTGGAGGTTTTGATGTGTACTGGAGATGGAGCTTATTCAAACACTCTCACAGATCCACATGCTGTGCCTAGGTGCTCACCACTGAAGCCAGGTTACTGCTGCTGTTTTCCTGGAATGTGTTTGCCTCTCTTTTTAATTGTTCCCATGAAAAATAATGATCCAGGGGTCTATAGAGCTTAAGATGGATCATATCCCTCTGCAATGGGTGGAATTACCAGTTCAGACGTCTTACACTGTTCCACTGAAGGTGAAGATTTCTAGTCTGTTGGTCAGCAAGTGACTCAGTCTTCATTTTCCCAGGATCTTCTGCAGTCGAGAAAGTAATTTCTGAAAGCTCCACCTTGTACCAGAGGCTGCCTTACCTCTCCCTTTCCAGGCTGGCCCCCAGAATATTTGGAGTAGGTCCATCTGGCAGGTTTTCTGGAAAACCTGTAGCTGGTGGCAACAAACCCTCCTGTCCCCTAGAGTCTTCTTCCAAGGGGTTTGGGAATGGGAAACAGTGGAAAAGTGGTAGAAATCATTTGCATAGAAGCAGGAAAAACATCCACTTAATTTCACGTGTGTGGAGAATGATCTGCACAATATTTCACTGAGATGTCTCTGTGCCTTGAAATGTGGATTCATCTTTTTCTTATGAATTCTTCCAGAAATTACTCTTCAAAAATGTGTCAAGCCATGTAATAGATTTGTGTGGCTCTGACAAATTACAGGAAGGAACAAAAACATTTCTTTCTCCTCACTAAAAAAAAAAAGGCCAATTTGTGACACTTTTCAACATGAGTAGTTCTAATTTAATGTCATCTCAGTAGTCAGATCTTCTCAGTGCATCCAATGACAAAACACACAACCATTTGCAGAGGCCTATGTGTCATTAAAAGAAATTGAATATATTGATGAATGCTCCTGAAATAATTTTCACTCTTTCCAAGACTGCAAGGATTTTTAAAGCAGTTGCCTAGGATTTCATTTCAGACAACACTGAAATGTTTCACTGTTACTTCACTGTGTCCAAAGATTTTATCAGTTTACAGTATTCACAAATCTGTGCTGAGAGATATCCAGAGAAGTGAAAATATTATGACCTGGGCGCAAATGGTACCGTCCAGTAGAAAATGAAATGATGTTCCCTAAGCATGTCAGTGTCAAAGGACTTCGAAGAGGTTTTTTTTTCCTCTATTTTCAGTAAAAAGCAAAGCTAAAAGTAAAATCACTGAGGAACTTTTGACACATATATTCTTATTAGAATTTCTCTCGAATACTGATTTGTTTGTACAAGTTTGTTTAGCATATAATCCTGTACTTGTCACTGAAATGCTTTCCTTATCAGAAACATGACAGAGAAAATGAGTCTTCTTCAAAAGAAAACAACTCAAAAAATTGGTAAATGTTTGTTCCATGGATTCTGAGGGCTTTCTTGTTAAGCTGTATTATTTTCCTTTGCCACTAAGCTCAAGTGAGAGCTCTTATTTCACATCATTAGCTTATGAAATCTCTTTGGTAAGCTGGGCTTGCTATGGGTCCTGCCACTTATCCAGCCTGATTTACAATAGTTGTCAATGGTTTTAGCTCCCTGTGACTTAAATGGGACTTGCAGATGCTCAGCAGTTTTAAATATCAAGCCAATAATTTTTTTCAGCAATTTATTTTACCCTTTGATTTTTCTAGTCTTTTGGGAAATAGTATTTTGGCTGAAGTTCTCCATTGTTGGCTTGGATCTCCCTTTCTTCCCCTAGGAAGGAACGTGATTTGTAGCCAAAAGTTATCAGTTATCTCATAAAAAGGTATATTTTAGTGCTAACAACAAATTAACCCAATCATCATAGTAAGTAAGAGATCTACCAGCAAGCTCTCTGTTTGTTACTCTATGAGATTTGCACTTTCCTTCTTAAACTTTGTTCCTCTTCTTTAATACAAATTGTTTAGTTATTTTTTGAATTTGGACTGTTTCTGTACCAGACAAAAGTGTGACTGGAAGATGTCTGAAAACCGTACAATATCATAATCAATGCTGTATTCAGTATGTGACATCAGTAGATTGAATATCAGGGCTGTAGTTTTTGATACACCCTAAAAGAGCAATGAGTCTCTAGTAGTCAGCTATAGTTATTTTTGTCCCTATATCCCTAAACTGTTATAAAATTAAGACCCTTGAGTTGTAGCTTTTTATAGATAACTGAAGTCACTGAAGTGTTGTTCACCTTGTGCCAGGCCAGGAGCTGCTCTGAAGTGCAGAGCTGTGCACAGTTAACAGCTCTGTCAGATTGTGTTTCTTGATAGAAACCATTATCAGCTCGCTCACAGCCGCTTTGCTCTTCTTTGGATTTTATCTTGACTTACAGGTTGTTTTATTTTGTATGCAGATTCTTAAATTCTCTGTTTGTACCCACAATTTATTCAGCCTCACAAGTGTATTATTGAGTTCTTGCAAAATGCTTGGACGTGCAGATCCAAAGCAAGGTATATTAAAGAGTTTTGTGGTGTTGTTCAAGTAATGATCTCCCTGAAGTGATACTCAATTCACTCTGTGTCTACCTTGCTAATAATGGCCTGAGATAGTGGTACTTAGATCTGTATCTGTTTAGTTTTTCAGAGGAAGAGGAAATCAAGAAAAGCTGACAGGAGAAAAAGAAAGGCTACATGATGGCCCTAGATACGAATTTTTCCAAAGTGTGTTATAGACAAAGGTCTCTTTCTTTCTGGTTTGTAAGGTAGACACAGGAGTAACAGGAGGAAATCTTAAGAAAAAAATGCCTAATGTGATGTAAATCCCCCTCAGTGATCAGCAGCTCTGAGCTATTAATAAACACCCAGTTTTCATTGCATATGCATTCATGCCAATTGCAGATAATTTGATGCATGTATGTAGCAGAAGGAGAAGTTGTGCAGTGTGTACTGAAAGGCCTCAGTGCAGAGATAAAGGTGAAATGAAAAGTTGGAGATGAGAGAAGCAGCGAGGGAAAGTGAGGAGAAATCAAGAAAGAAAGATTGACTCTGATATGTGTATAAAGAGAGTTGTGAATAGGATGGTTAAAGTACAAGAAAGGTAGACAGGGAAAATAACACTAGAGGAAGCGAAAGAAAGGAAAATTGCAAAGAAAGTTGAAAGAAAATAATGGAAAAGAAGAAAGATAGGAGAAAATAGGGCATATTTGTGTTGCCTTCAAAGAGCTGTGCACTGGCACACTACAAAGTCTAGAAAAACATAGAGAATTCCTTTTTTCCCTCTGCAGGGAACAGATTTGTGAGATTGAGGCCGGAAAATATTGCTCCAAACCGTGATTTTGGCCACAGTGAGAATGATTATTTGTCTCTAAAAATTTCAGTGTGAGCAAGAATGGGACTGGGGAAGAGGCTGGTGGGAGAGCGTGGTCCTGGCAATGCAGTGGATGCTCTGAGCAGCAAAGCCACATGCCAAATTATTTAATTTATGAACAGATCTGACACCAAACCCTTACTTAAGTGTTGCACTGGGATTGCAAACCTGACAATGCTTTTATTTATCTGCTCAGAATTTATCTTTGCTTAGGCATCAGCTCCCAAACCGTCCCCAGCACTTCTGTCAATCCCACCTGGGCTTTGTGGCAGCACAGGTTTTGGCAGGAGGTTTTTGGAAGCAGGTCCCAGCCCCAGAGCCAAAGTACAGGAGATGTTGCTGGACATCATCTCTGCGGGAGAGGAACTGGAACCAGACTGCAGGTGGGATTTCCTGGTTTGGGCTTCCAGGAGCTGCATTTTGGGGCACATCAGGTAGCTGAATTGTTCATGTGTCAAGTGGGCACGGACCTGCACAGGTCTTTAGTGGTTGACTTGATATCTGAGATCTTGTAAGCCATTGTGTTTTCAGATGTAGGTTTAAATTGAAACCATTTTTCTGAGGTGCATAATGCTCTCAAATGAGAGGCCACCTCCTGGAAGGTGCCAAGGATTTTCTAATTTTTGTCAGAATTTTATTTTTCTTAGATTTGTTTTGAAATCCATTTATTCCTGGTAGAATTTGTTTTTTACTTACTAGAAAATTTTAGAATTGGAAAGAACTGTTTCTTTTAACTTTGTTAATATAAACATAAAGAATCTGTCTAGAAAGGCCTGCAGGAAATGAAGAGTTAACACACTTAAAAATCTCTTTGGTTGTCAGAATAATTAATGCTTCCAATAAACATGCTAATTAGTTGACACGGAGAATAATCTTCCTGCGTACATCTTGGACTTTACATATTATCCTGAATGCAAACACCACCTTATCATATCCTTACCTTTGAACACTACCTCTACATCATTTCCTGGGTTTAGACATTTGTTATTGACTATACAAAGAGCAGCAAAAAGACTTAATAAAATCTGACAGCAGGCAGCTTCTCCTGCCTGGAAAGATTAAGTGCTTAGCACTTTGCATTTCAATTACCTAAAACTAATGGAAAAAATATTTTACATTTTAGCCCCTTATTTGGCAAATTGCTGGTGGAAAAAATATTTCTGATCTACAATTACGTTATTCTTTTAAAACTGGTTGAAAAGTAGATTAAATTATTGGTGGCAATATATAACACTGCTTTTTAAAATTAAGCAGATATGCAAATTTTAATCAACACTATTGTGTGTCTTCTCTTTGCTAATTTGGCCACTGCCAGAATTTTAGCTCTTTCATAATCTAAAAATATATTTTAGAACTGCTTGTATAAATTGTTTCCTATAAGTCATGACTATTCTAATCTTCATAAATTAGCTAAAATACTTTCTTATGCTTACCAAGGCCCATAAATGAATGTAATCAGTAGAGATTTTTCCGTTTGAATGGTCATTATAAGGAATAAAACATCAACTTGTATTCCAGTTCTTTATTTGTTCAGTTTGAACTCAAGAGTTTTTCAAGCAGAAGAATGGTTATTTAAAACAGCATGTACAAACAACTTGAATCACACTGTTTACTGAATACTCTCTCCATAAATTATAATTATACCCTTCTTTTTCAGTATTGCATATTTCAGTTTCAACAAGTGTAACAAATCTCTTGGCTTATGGATAAAGGACTTGTCAATTTCAATATTTGAAATGTTCTCTTGCAGAGCAATCGTGTATTTCCCTGAAGGTACATCTTGGTTTAAATACTGTTAGTAAGAGTAAAAAGATCATTTTAGATCATGAATGGAATGATGCAGAACATGGCTGGAAATGATATATGAAGTACAGCAAAATTTTAAGGGTAAAGGCCTTGATGCTTCTGAGTTACCCAGCCAAATATTCTCCCTGTAGCTGTCGATGACATCTCTTGAGTGATTTTGCCCTTTTAGCCTGGGCAGTTGCCAGCATTAGCCTCATTTATCCTCTTCCTTTGGGACTAGAAATGATAATAGGGGTGAATTATTCCTTTGGAGCAGCCATATTTATTAACAGATTGCACAAAATCCTGTTCCCTTTGAGCGCAGTGGAGGCGGGGGGGTGCTCCTAGGGATGCCTCAGCAGCAAGTCCTGCACTAGAAGGGACAAAATTCAGCCTGCTCCACACTTGTTCCTGCCACTTTCTTTGGGTTTGGCAGGTCCTTCCTGCAGAGCTCTGGTTATGTCACCAGTGTTGAGCAAAGGCTGCTTGTGGGAACACCAGTTACCTAAAAAACAGCTCAACAAGGATGTTCGAGTTTTAACTCATTTTCTTGCTGTAGCCTCAGAAATCTGCTTTTCAAGACACAGAAGTCTGAGGGATTCTGATAATTTTGGAAGCATTTATGCATGAGGCTGAAACTCTCCTTTTCATGAAAATGGTTGTGACAAACATCCAATCCAAAGTTTCTGTTATCTCTGTGATTATGGAGTTTCCCAAGGATGTGGAAAAATGCTCAGGAAAACAATCCAGTTTCTTCTGCTCCTCCGTTTACCAATGCAAGGCACTTCCATCTGCCAGCAATTCATGCTTTAAAAGAAGAGTTTTCCTTTATAAATTCCTGACCAGCTTTGTTTTAATTTTTTCTTAGAAAAATGAAGACGTAATTTTGATGCAGATTTATTTTGCAATTAATACTGCAATAACTTTGTTGCAATTTATTTATCAGATTATTTATACCACGAATTATGCTAGTGATATGTGGTATAAATAATGTCTGATATCTCCAAATTACTTCATGAAGTGGAAAAGTGACTCCATAAGATTTTATAAACTGTCTCCCAGGGATGTGAGCAGCAGTCTGTCAGATGACAAGGCGCAGTGGCTCAGGAGTAGCTCTGCGCCTGGGAAATGGGTGATGGATCATCCACTCACCAACTCCCTGAACCATCAGGGGATATCTTTGACTGATTCTCAGCTAGGGAGCATGTAATCTCAATGATTGTCCGGGAAAAAATTAGCGTATCTCCAAGTGTGAGGTCCATCCCAGGGATGGATCCCCATGGTCCATCCCTCATTTCCTCATGATGAATACAGTTTTGGAAAAATTGCTAAGTGGACTTCTACTGTAACAAGGAGTCAGTTAATGTGTTATAGCATTGGATGAAAATTATGATGAGAAAATCATAGAGGCATTTTGTCAGTGGGAAAATTATAATTTCTGATTCTTTTCCTGTATAAAGCAGAGATATACACTTAAAACTATTTATTTGATGTGGATGCAAGCATTTTACACCAGTTGAACCTTTCTCTACCTCTTCTACTTTGCTGCAGTCTAACACAAATTATACATTTCAACCCTAAGATTTTAATCAGACAGGAAAAGATATCTAATTAGTACTTCCGTGGAAGTTTCTTCAGTGGAAAGAGCTGCATGAAAATTTGTTTGGCAGTGATTGCTATACATTTCCCACTATCATGAATGCATTTATTTCAGAGTCTGTATAATAATCAACAGTTAGTAATCTGCAACATGGAAAAAATAATAGAGTAGTTTGAGATTGCTGTTTCTGACAAGATTCTATTCTCTTATCATTTTTAAATACCTCTGCTGAGGTAAGGGATGGTAAAAGGGGAAAAAGGGGAGTTCCTCAGGCAGGAGAGCTGTGGGCAGAAGTCAATTCATAATCTCCAGTATCTCATAAAATGTGCTTATTACAGAGAAAAAAAAAAAAAAAAAAAAAAAAAAAAAAAAAAAAAAAAAAAAAAAAAAAAAAAAAGGGGAAAGAGTATTGTGGAAGTGAATTATGGCTGCTCTCTCCCACTTGCCGTGGCAACACAGAGGCATCACCTCTGAGACCACAGCCTTGAAGCAAATAGATAGTTTCAATTATCTAATTTTTATAATGAATGAGACTTGTTTATTGGAAATCTATACGTGGTTGGCAATGGCAAATAGTTACTGTGAATATATCCAGTGCAGTGCAGTGGTTAATTTACAGCCTCCTCTGAACTATAAAGTAGCAACGTTATTTCTAGAAATGAAGGCAGGCAGTATAAGTAGCCCTGGCAGAATAAGCTAACTTTATCTTTCTCCTTAATAGCTTTAAGTTGTTTGCCTTTATATTTATTTACAAGTGAGCCATGGCTGGAGATTCTCATCTGAGGGTCAGGACCTTTTATGCCACAGTGAATAACTGAAGATAATTACTGTTCTGCTGAAAGTTTGGACAAAGTTTATAACAAGATGGCACATGTGAAAAACAAGGAAATAAGGGTCACATTTGCAGCAGTAACAGATTAATAAATCAATCAGACAAGCTGACAGCAGCTCCTGACAGCTTTACCAGGAATTGTTCTCAACGATGCTGTGACATTTTACCATTTATCAGCTCATTGTAAGTTTTGCATGTGGTTTTGCTCTGTAGTCTCTAAGTTATGTACACAAAAAGGATGGCCTGTACACAAAAAGGATGGCCAAACCCTTACTCTTGGCCCCTATTTGACAGAGAGGCTTTGATGCAGTGAAATATCTTGCTCAAGTCAGTGAGAAAGTGCTGCCTTTTGGTCAGGTAGCCCTTGTGACATGAGGTATCTTGTCACCTGCAAAGCACATTTTGACCAAAACCTTAATCTTGTTGCTATGGGAAATCTCTAGGATAAGGATAGCCACTGATAACTTGAAGGTTAGGATAAGGGCACTCTCTGAAAAGACACTGGAGAATGAGGACCATCCAGAATGGCTCATTTCTTTGTGTCCTGCACTCCTGTCCTGGGTATCAATAGCTCCACGTCCAGTTAAATTGTTGCACGATTGTACAGACAGGAACGTGTCTAACAAAGGCACACAGGCAGGTGTGCGACACTGTCTGATAAACGGAATTCTAGTCTACAGGGGCTTATAGAAACTACATGCTACTGCTTCTGCTGTCTGACAGGAATGAGAACCGTGCTGGGCATCAACCACAGACCACAGGAGGGTGAAGTCTGCAAATATTTTGCAATTCTTTTTCCTTTCCAGTGGTGTAACTCCCTCCTCATGTGGATTCAGCTTTAACTGTTTGATTCTCACTGATGTGTTGAAATTCTTTCAGGGATAGAGAGTTTATCATCTGTGTCTCATTGGCAAGAGAATTCAAGTGTTGTTATATTTTCTTTCTGCGAATATATTGAATAGGAGACCATAAACCAAGCAGGTGTGGCATAAGCATTGTTTCCCTTCATTGCTCCTAGGAAGGCATCTTTCAGGTTAGGAATCAATTAAAGAAATTAGCCAATTCCTTGGAATTGAGCTCTGGGGGCATGACTGTCTCCTGGACAGCAGCATAGACATGTGAAAGATAAGTCTTAATGTACTGTGGTCTGACAAATGTTCTGGGTCTGGCTTTCTGCCTGCAGAAACAAAGCATTAACTAGCAAGAAGGAGCAAGTTTTGGAACTGTGGCCAGATCTTGTGCATCCCTGTAAACCTAGGGACTTAAAAAATCTTAGGCAAAAGGAATTTTCGTATTTTTAGTGCAGTTCTTCTCTTTTATGGGAGATCTTGCCAATATAAGTGCAGAAATCTCCCAGCATGAGATTGGAATATTTCACCAGCATGGCTGACAGTGCATCCCTGAATGCATCTTGAGGATTTATTTACCCTTTGGTCTATAAATGAACATCAAATATGAGTGATACTCTTGTAGCAGACTCAACCACCATCCCTTGAGTAGTTTTCATTAAAGCCTGTGAAGGAAAAAATGCAAAGGTGGTCAAAATCTTTGAGAAAATATTAGAAAGGCAGATAACTTAAACTCCAGGCAATGCAGTAACACCAGTGTAGGGGCTACAAGAACATGGAAAAGCTTTGCAGAGCCTGTACAGATACCTGCGTATTTGGGAGTGGCACATTGACACAGTGAGCACAAACCAGCTACACATGATTGTCACCAACATTTCTGGTTCCCTTTGCAGTACAGCTCAAAGACAACTTCTGACCTTGGAGGGACTTTTTCTTCCTGCCATCTGCACAGCTTAGATATGATAAACACACGGTTAAAGCAAGCAATCCCAGGGAATGTGCTCTGGGATGATCCTGCTTGAGCATGGAGGTTGGACCAGATGATTCACTGTGGTCCCTTCCAATCTGACCCATTCTGTGGTTCTGTCATTCTCTGAAATCAAAACCAGGGACAGAGATTACATGAGAACACGTCTGGTACACTGATGGCACAACAAAATTAGGAAAATAAGGATTTTTTTGACAATTAAAAATAGGACCCTAGAAACTGCATTTCATCTCCAGTTTCAGTAATAGCACTCCACATGTTTGACTTCAGAACTATTGATCTAAAACTGATCTTTATTTTTCAAAAGCAGATAATGACTATTAGAGAGCCATGAAGGAAGTCATGACTGCTGTTGGCCAACATGCTACCCTGGAAAGAGGATCTGCCTGCATCCCTACTAAGATAGGATGTTTCTTATTGATATCTTCTGCCATTTAGATACAAAAATAATCAGTCTTTCAATAAAATGGCAGCCTAACATCCAGATTGATAACTGGATCCCTCTCTGGCAGATAGAAGTCAACTTTTTGCTGGTATTTTATTTACAGATATAGAAAATGCCAATCAAAATGATTACATCTGCAGGAATTTTACTGAATACTGATCAAAGAAGATCTAGTGTTTATTAACCAGGGAAATGGGCTTGAAGAGAAAGAGAAATGTAAATGTTGTGTTCAAGGCAACAGAAGGCTCAGAAGTGAACCAGTCAGCAGCAAGTGAATTGAAACTCCTTTACTGGGAGCACTGGTCATTCCTGCCGCATTTCCCTGGCTCCTGCTGCCTGCCCTGGGAGAGGATGTGATGGCACAACACTCCTTGTATAGCACTCAGCACCTCCTGTGGGCATGGAGATCATAGAACACTCTGTTCTCCCCTTTTGCCTACAGTGTAGAAGAGAAGAGCTGCTGGGAATTATTTTTGAATGGAAAGTATGGGGAAATCCTTCTGTTAACTACAGCATGTCCGTGACAATGTCCTCAGAAGGACACAATAACTAATGTATTTTCACTAAGGATAAGCATAAGATTTAATGGAATAGATGAGCTGAAAACTCTGCAATGTTTGAATCTGGTATTTCTAACTTTGCCTTCTTTTCGCCTTATACAGGCCAGAAGATTTATTAAAATTTATGTAATTACAGCTTTGACCCGTAAAATCTGCATGGATGATTTTAAAGTCAAGGATGGTATAGCCTTGAGATACAAACTTTAAAGGAGGCTGTGAGTTATATCCTGAGTTATAAATCTTCACAGGATTGATGCTTGATGGAAGAGTGCAGTCTGCCACAGCACAGGGTGAGATTTGTCACCCTTACTCAAATTTAGTGAGTACATTGCATTTTGAATCTGCTCACTGAAATCAGAGAGAGAGATGATGAAACATGGTCCTTTCCAAAGAGCATCCCAGAAAGGTGCACAAATAAGTACTAGAACCCACTGGAAAATCCATGGGTGTTGGTAACGCTTTAAGGTTTATTTCGTGTCCTGCCAAAAAAATGGATACTTTAAGATAATATGAGGGAAGATTTTCCAATGCTATTATGCATTTAATTTCATTTTTATGGCACAGTTTTTCATACTCTACATGGTAACTGAATGCAGCACCTGGATTAAAAACATTTATGTCTTGTTTCCTATGGAGGGAAATCAATCCTCTCCATTCCATGATGTATTTCCTATGGAAGAAAATCAATTTAATGTATTTTCTTTTATGCAAGTTGGTTAGCGACTGTAGGAGGGGGGAAATGATAAGCTTTACATGAGTGTAATGAAAGAAAGTTATTTTGGATGGCAATTAAAATAATTAAATTTAGAATGAACACAATTATGCTTTCAAGAAAGATCCAGGAATGCAGTTTCTATGAGGTTTGAAATGGACTTTGTAGTGAGCCAGGACAGTCATGTGTCAGCCACCAGAATTAATTCAAGGAGACTGCAAGGAAATGAGTTTTAGTGAAAGCCAAATTTGATAGGTGCCCAAATGCCAATTCAGTCTCCTGAGAATGTTCCTCTGGTTCTCACTAAGGGATGAGAATAAAACCAGCCTCGCTGAAAAACATCCAAAAGACCTTTATATATAAAAAAATGCTCTTGTCCCTGCAGTGTGATTGCCTTGTTTTCTTTTTCCCCAAAGAGTTGATGATTGAAAACAGGGAGATAACTCATTGTGGTTCGGTTCAAGGCAAGAAGAAGGGTATCATGCAGCAGTGAAAAAATGCATTACAAAATAAAAATAGCCTGATCAAAGTTATCTTGATCTCTGATGGAAACAGGAACTCTGCACCATGCTGAAGGAAATGAAACATGGAAATGCAAACACCCCAATTTCAGCCTCAGCCTCCCTCTGTCACCCTGTGCTGGAGAGTGTCCACCTCTGGGCATGCACGTGAAACCCAAGGAGCTTCCCTAGGGGGACACGAGGCAGGGGAAATGTAATAGTTAGTGGGTAGGAAACTGCAAAGAGAAATCCGTGCCCCTGGTGATTTAATAAACCCATGGCAGAGGCCAGCGACAGACTGGATTTCCATGAGCAACCATTTCTTTCATTAGAAACTGCTCTGAAATGCAAACTTTCTGTTGAGAAACTGAGTTTCTTCAAAAAAAAGCTTCCTTGGACATATTTTAGTATTCTGAAACAACTGAACAACAAAAATGGGCTTTGCTGGTGTATTCCTCTGAAGGCAAAAGCAGACACTCTTTGTCACTGGTGTTGATGTCAGTGATTTTTCAGGCATTGCTGCTTTTGCCACTGGTAATTATTCAGTCTTAAACAGCAAACTCTTATTTACGTAATGAGGTAATATTCTTTAAAGTAGTTCTCATAAAATGGCACTAAACTTTGCTGGGATTTAATGTATTTTAATTTCTTTGTTGCAAATCTGCTGAGTTTAGGAGTAACCATTTTAAACATTTTTCTCCGCAAACCCACAAATCAAGATGCATTCTGCCTGACAGCCCCTCATTTGTAAAGATGTTGTCAGTCAGATCTTGTCTTCAGCAGCATCTTTCTTGTAAAGCTGTCATTCTGGAGAGTTTTCAGTCAAGAGGAGAAGAGGCATTAGAAATCAGAGCTTGGGATCTGCAAGTAATGTATGGAAGGGATAAAATGACAGCCAAGAATGCTCTGCACGTATGACTGGGGCATGTTAGCACCTCCTGCGAAGAAAGGGCAGAGTCACAGTTTTCCCTTTGCTTTCTCAGAGCTGCTTTCCTTCCTGCTGCCTCCCACAAGGGCTGGGGTGATGGTTCCAGCCCTGAGTGGGCAGGGAGAGGGCAGGAGGTTGCCCAGGGAGGTCTCACTCCAGGACAGGTCACCTTTCCCCAGCGTGTCTCCCGGAGAAAGCCTCTCCCAGGCTCATGCCCTGTAGCTGCTGCTTGCTGCTCCTCAGGGTGAAACTTCCATTTCCTCCCCTGCTGTGCCTGCCCAGGAGCTGGGAGCTGTTCTGGCTTGGAGTGCCTGCTGCTTGCTGCTTGCTCTGGGTGCATCCATGATACACTGCACTCATCAGCTGGAATCTAAAATACCCGCGTGACTGAGGTCAGGAAAGCTCTACAGGCTCCAGCTCGGAGTTCACAGGAGAAAACAGCACTTACAGCTCCTTTTTATGCCTCCAGGCGGTATTTAGCCAGGAAACCTCTGCCTTCTGGGTCCATCCATTCTCTCAGCTGGATAAAAATGGCTGATGTTTCTGTTTAAACAAGAAGCTCTGAATCAGCTGCAGAGCTGAGGTAAGACTGCTCATGAGGGGCATTTAGGAGGTGTGATGGCCTTGGCTGCCTTTTGGTGCTGCTTTGGGCAGCATTTGTGGTGTTCCACCACTGTGAGACCCATGTACAGCCCTGGGAAGGAGAAGTCCTCTTCCCACTGTCAGCACCTGGAGTTAAACCTGGTGGCTGCGGTGATCTCTTTCCTCCCTGCCAAGTGAGAGTATGGACAACAGGTAAAGCTCATCTGTGGTTGAGTTTATGAGAGAAAAGGTATTAGAAGAGACAGTACAAAAATGATGATATTGCATGATTTCCTTTATACTATTTTCCCTTGATGTTTGCACCTTCTGCAGGGAACAGCAGGCAGGGTGCAAAGTCCTCTAGACTTTTATGGAAAGGAGAGGAAAACGAGGAAAATTCATGAAGTTAGCAGCAAAGTTTTACTGGTTTCATTCTGTCTCAGATCACAGGATTTTTTTCAGTACTCAAGACACTTTATTTAAGTAATTACATTTGAGCAGATTTGGCCCTCAGCATTTCCACTGTGAAATCTTAATTTATCTGGGACTAATGTTTTTACATGGTGCATAGAAAATAATTTCAACCTTTCTCCAACTAAAGGAAAAAAGGAGATGGCATTAAATAAATGTCTTGGGTCATATGGAAACTTTGGCTTATGTCAAGGTTATTGTTTGTCTAGGGTGATAACGGAAATTAAATAATCTGAAGAATTTGTATTTTTGGGAAAAACTCACTCACACATAACTTATTATTATTAATGACATAGTTCAGATCATTGATTTTACATCCTGTATGGTTTAGCTAATGATTACAAAAAGGCCTTCAAAGATTGTATATTAATGGCATCAATTATCACAAATGATAGTCTTTATGAATTGTCATGAATATCAAGTGACACTTAGGATATGAACAACAATAGCATGTGATGTGGGAAGTTATGTGAAGCAATTAAGGTCATGAAAACTTTACTCTGTACCTCTTTTAAAAAAAGGTTATTCAATTATAATCATGGTCAATTCTCAGTAGACAAAATAAAAAAATCCTTCATCTGGTTTCCTTCTGGGCATTTGGTAATGGTGCTCCCACCTACTCTATAAGATTTCATCACATCATTTCTAGTGAAAGCAATTTGCACTGGCAGCACTAATTGAGTGGAAGTTTTCACACATTATTTTCGAAGGAATAAATACCCTGAGTTTTGCATGCAAACACATTCTTTGCTATCAAATTCCTCACTTCTAAGAGAAATTTTTAAAAGCCTAATTTTACTCATTTTTTGAAGGAAAATACAAAAACCAAGGGAATAAGGAACGAGGGAGTGTGTGATGCCTCACTATGTGCCTGTTGTGCCGTGTGATGGGTTTTGGTTGTGTTTGGCCCTGACTATCTGGCTTTGCCAACCTTACACAGCTTGTGCTACAGGAACAACACCTGGCATTTCACAGCGGCGGCAGAGTGACAATTAGTGCCTGCCATTAATTACCCCATAAATAAGCACTGTGGAAAGCCCACAAGCAGTCAAATCTCCCAGCTCCATGTCCTGTGCCCAGGAGGCTGCCTGGTAGCGGTGGGGACAGCACGAAGGTTGGGGTTCAGTGACTCCCTGCCCTCTGTGTTGGGCAGTGCTGAGGTTTGGGCTGGGGGAGGGCACTTTTGGGGGACACTGAGCTGGGCAAAGGGCTGGGGGAGCCACCTGTGGGAGGATGCTGCTGCTTTGGGTGCCCTTTGTGCTGGGCTGTGCGTGGGAGTGACCAAGATCCCTGAATTATCTTCACCGTGAGCTTCGAACAGCTCACAGACATTGCTGTAATTCACTGTAAAGAAAAAAAGAAGTTAAAACAGTCTTTTTTTAGCTGAGAAGATGAACTGTAAGAGTTTTGCTTTTAGGAGGCTTATAAATGCTTATGAGCCCCATGGATCTGTTTAATACTCTGTTCCACTGCAGTTTCCCTTTGAAGTGAGAGACTTCTGATAAAAGTGATGTACTTTATGCTTAGAGCAGGATTTATATTGTGGTGAAACGTGAAAATCCTTGGCCAAGGATATGGAGCTCGTTGCACAAGTTCCTGTGGTCAGGCAGATAAAGGCTCTCTCCTGAGGAACACCCAGGCTGCACCAAATGTCACAAACCTGTTTAATTGAAGAAAACAAATTATGGTTAAGGGCTAGTTCTTCCAAAGAGCTCCTGAAAAATGGAATTCATCTATTCTGATGTCTTTTCTCCATGGCCTAATAAGAATCCCAGCAAATACATCAGATAGGAGGTAAAGGGAACTGCTGTGATGAGAACAGGGTTTGTTCCAGCTGGGAGAGAAAGACTGAGACCAAATGTGTGTGGGGAGCACAGGATTCATGCTCCCTCACATGTGTGATGTTCGATCATGTGCAGAGGTGAAGATCTGCAGTGCCTTTCTTGGACTCATATTATAACTGACATTTTCCTACAGTTTCTGCCTTGGATTGATCTGTTACCTCCACATATGCCTGCTGGGAAGTGAGCCTGGAGAGTTTTGCCTGAGCTAAGTATCTATGGAATTGCATGGGGCATGTTCCTGGGGGTGGCTCTGCCATGAGGATGTTTTTTCACTTCAGCAGTCTTTCAAAAGAGTGATTTAAAGTGTTTGCTGACATAGTGTCCAGTGACACTCATCATGAAGGCCCTCATCCCTGCCACTGCTCAGTTTAGAAAAGCACAGAAATTAAATCACATTTCTGGCTCTGGGATGGTTTCTCTGTGGTTTCAGGAAAGCTGCTTTGCTGCCGTCTGTCTCCTTTGAGGAATGGAGGGCAGTGATGCTTATCAGCTTCACAAAGACTTTGTGATAATTAACATTTTGAGATGAAAAGCTACTTGATTTTGTAACAGGATTTTGGCTTATGTGTCTGCTGATTGGAGACAAGAAGAGCAATAGATGAAATTGCTCAAAGACAAGTCCAAATAACTTCAAACTCCACTGAGGTTTAAATAAACCCACTGTAGCACATTAATTTTTCTTAGAGATATGGAATAACTTAGAAAAAGTATTATAATGGACAAATAGAAATTTTAAGTCTCACCAGCTCTGCTTCCTTTCTTGTGCAGGGGTGCTATGAATTTTCTCTTCGGGCTGCCAGCTACTGATGCAGCTTCCCATCATCTCTTGCCATTAAACTCTGGTTGAGTTCAGTTTTCAAGCAAAACTCTGAAGGGGAGGTGTATAAAGGAAATGGACGCTTTGAATTTTGTGTTTGAGCTCTGGTTATCTCACTTATCTTTTCAATGTTTATTTCAAGCACAAACTATTTTTTTGTGTCCTGTGGTCCTGTATATCACCTCGGATCCAAATTAATGAAAGTACCAAAGCCATCTCCAGCTCCCTGGCTTTGACATTTTTGGCACTTCCTCGCTCCTCATTTGAACTGAATTTGTGGCTAAAAAATTGTAGTGTCATCCAAAATGCTGAAAAATCATTTGGTTCAAACAGATTTCAGTCTCTTCAAGGATCAAAAGCGTAATAGATGAAAACACAGTATGTCAGGGGCTTTGAGTGCTGATTTGAGACACGTCAGACCCAAATTTCCTGCTTCTTCCTTGGAGTTAAAATGAAATGCTAAAGATACACTTTAGAATCCAGAGTGAAATTAAGAGTCTTCCAACCATGCTGGTAGAAATCTTGTGCCCTCTGATCCCTTGCCCTGAGTTTCTGCTGATAGCTATTCAACACATTTCGGAATGCTTTCTTCTGTGTTCACACAGCTGATGTGAACCACCCTGCAAGAGAAACCTGAACATTCAGTGCTCTGCCTTGGTACAGCATGAAAGACATGAAGCAATTTAATGTAATTAATTGCTAGCTGGCTGATTAGATTTACAAGAAATTGTCAAACCTTAAACCCCCCAAATAAGCATTTCTCACCAAAAAAAAGAGAATTTATTATGCCATTAACTCTTTTCCTAGCAGGTTTTCCAAAATGAAATCACTAACTGCTATAAAATTTTTATTGCGCATTTTAATTTATAACTCACTCCAGTTAGGGAACATCTCAAAGACGTATTTTGGTGCTCTCTACTGTCATTCTTTGTCATTCATAGAAAAAGTATTTGTAGCTACTTATTCTATCCAGTCTGAATTGGAAATCCACTTTTCCTTTTGTTGTTGCTGTTGTTGTTTTGCTGTTGTTGTTGTTCTGGAAGGTCAGAGACAAGTGATATCAATGAAGAGTTTAGTTTTTAGAGGACTGAAGGGGAAGGACCAGATGCCTTCTGCAGACATGCAGCAACACAGGGGAAGAGGGTGAAGGTGAAGGCAAATCAGCAGCAATTCAAGGGATTTTAGTGCTAAGACAACACAAAAGGAGTATGGATTTACCTTGCTTGAGGCATCCAGGTTAGGAAGGTAATTGCACTGGGATCTCTGCAGTCAGCAGAGAGTCAGAGATGCTTTCAGGGGGAATGATCTTTTTCTGTGTATTACATGGGGTCAGCTGCAACTACAATTCTACCCAAGTGCTCTAAAATGCCCCAAGCAAGGCAGAGCCTCAGTGCTTGTTAGCGCTGCTTTAAGTGCTTTATGCTCTGCTCTCTGAAGCAGCTGAGGGTGCAGGTGTCTCTGCCTAAGCACCCACGTTAAGAAGCTCCAGAATATAAATTTTCACATGGGTAAAAATTTTCCTGCATGGGGGAAAATCATTTTGTGAGAAATAAAGCATCAGGCTTGCACATTTATTTTATGTGGATAACTACGCAAGGGACCTGGGGAAAGGGATTAAATATTTCAAATTGACACCAACTGCTTTTTGAGCTCAGCATAGATTTAATACTCAGTTCTGGTGCAGGGGGGCTCCAAGCTGCTGGAAGCTTGAATTTCAGTAAGGACATGAAACTTCAGCACCAAAAAGACAGGCTCTGATATTCGTAAGAGTAGTGGAAAAGTTTTTGACAGAAAAGTACATAAACAGAGACCAAGTCTGGGTGTTGATTGTATGAATAATGAATATTTCCCAAGTGTTTAGTGCAAGGTTCTCATTTCTTTCAGTATAAGGGGCATCTCTGTGGATAAAATATCTCAGGTATTTTCAAACCAACAATTGTTTACAAAATTCCTGGAAGATTTCCATGCAGTTGCAAGTAGTAATTGACATGGGAGAATACAAAAAGAATCAATATTAAAACCATCTTCAGAGCTCAGGAAATTTAGTCTGGGAGTCAGACTAATCCGAGCTTCAGAAATATTTAAACAGTGAAGTGCTAGTTGCCTCTCAGTGGATTTGGCAAATGAATATTTCCACTCTCTGTTATCCAGGCTGCCAAGACCCTGAAGTTTTTCCTGCTGTGTCTGAATTTGCCTTCCCTGGGCAGCCCCCCCAGGCCATCAGGATTTCAATGGCTGTGGGCAGCATGGTGGCCACGCTTGGGGCTGGTGGGATCAGAGAAGGGGAGACCCAATTACAGGGTGCTTTCTTTTTCACCCTGAAAGTTTTCACTTGGTTTTCACTTCAGGCTCACCCCTAGCCCTACAGCACAGGGATGTGTGGCCAGTCACACAATTCCTGTGTTCTTCTGATGTGGTGTGGTGGGAACTGCAGCTGGAGCTAGGGACTTTTGCAAAAGGATGAGCATTTCCAGCTGCTGGTATTGTTAGACTCTAGCACTGCTGACGAGAGTTTATGGGATTGCCTTTGAAACTTACCGCACAGACAAAGCTCAGCCTGTTTTCTCTCTTTCATTCCTGTCAAATACTGACTGACTGCTCTTTCCCTGCAGCTGTCAGGACGAGACACCAAAATAGGAAGAGCACACTTTCATTATTTAAGTGTCAGACAGAGGGGTATGTAGCAAAAGGAGATGATGGGAAGTATTCAATCCTTCAAGCAAAATGCTTAGGAAAGCATTAAGGCACTGCTGAAGGCAACTGAGTGCAACATCTTGGTGCACCAGCTCTGCTGACACCCGCTGCTCCCACACTGCAGGCAGCAGGTGTTTGTGAGAGACAATAACACAAATGTGGGCACAGTGCTGAGAGGTTACACATCTCTTAACTGTCACCTCCTTCATCCCATAAGAGGTTATCTATAACACAAACCAAACATAGCATTGCTTCGCCTGGCTGGTGTGCCCAGTCTGGGCCTATATCACTCCGTGATGGCTTTTATAGATAATGATCATTTAATACATCTTCATTTTTCCTTTATGTATGTTAGTGTAAGTGATATTCAAGCAAGGTGATGATTTAGGAACTTTATAATAGCTCTTGTAGTGAAAAAATTGACCAAAGCCTCTTTTTGCACATGTTCATCTGCAGCTGCTGCACCTCTGCCTGGCATTTCAACGTCCCTCCGAGGGGAGAAACCCAAGTGTCACACAAACTGCACAGCAGGAGACGACTGTAAATGTGTTAAAGCCCTCAAGCTGCTCTACTTGCAGGTTTGGTTTCTGTCTTGCTAAACCTTCATTCTCCTGGCCAGCAGAAAGGGGCTGTGTGGGTGGGAGGGATGAGGATGGCACGCAGTCCCAACACTGCATGTGAGCTCAGAGGTGAGACTGTGACTCCTGGAAATGGATCCCAGTCTGGCTGGGCTGCAGGCTGGAGCCAGAGCAGCTCTGGAGCCCGAACTCAGACCTCGCTTTTGCACCCCTGTCTGGTGGCTGAGCATGCTGAGGCAGAACTGAAGTGCTGGCAGTGTTCAGCCCTTCCCAATAACCATTTTAAGGCTGTTTTGCAGCCACCCAAAGATGTGGAGTTTTTTTAAGGGGACAGACTCAGACCGTGCTGCGATGCCTGTGCACCGCAGCATGGCAGGTACAGCTGTGTCCCCTCCTCTGACGTGTTCCTCAGATGGATTTTATAAGCAGATGAATTATGAACGAGTTTTAGTTGTCAGGAAAATCCCAAGGAAAACATGACATTGAGCATCACACCACTCGTGGCATCCAGAAGTTATTTGAAAATTAATGGAAAATTATTTCCCAGTCAGCTCACACACACATCTGAATCTGGGTACTTCCAGCTGCTGCAATGTTTTACATGAGAGCATGTGCAGAATGTTTTTAAAAGAAGAAATATCCTTCTGCCTTTTTAAAAGTAATCTTTATGCAGTTGCACAATTAGCAGTTTCACCAGTGAATCTGCAGTTCATCAGTACAAGTGTTTAATGTGCAAACATGCAAATACTGTGAATTCATTGAAAGCTGATTAAATAACATAATAGAAGCAATACATTTTTTAGTGAGAATAAGCACATTCAATTTTATCTCATCATGAGAGCTGGTTTTAATGTTGATGACTAAAGATGAAATGTTGATAACACATATTTCTTGCTATAAGAATAAATTAATATTGATTAATGTGAGTGAATTATTTAAACTGTATTGTCATGTCATACCACTTAGATTTCCTCTGAATGATTTTAAAAGCAAGAGAAGCTTCAGGGTTACACAAATAGATGAGTAATTATATTTATTTTAAATTTTATAGCTATCTTTTTCAAGATTTTCTTCATCTGTATGCAAGAAATTTTGAGCCTTGGTAAAATTCTCATGCAGCAGCCTTTATCCAACTAAACTTGTCCTTAGTAGAACATGTCATTGTGGGTATTATTACTCTCTATTTGTGTCCATATTTCAATAATTGGATCAGCCTTGGCCAGACACTACAGGGCTTTCTGGGGGTAGAGTAGTAAGTGTTTAGTTAAATTCTGAAGTCTTTATGGGGTCGATGTGTTCAAGGAATTAAAATATTTGCACTTTCAATGCGTGTGCTGAAGTTGCTATATTGTGACCCTCTCAATTGCTTAATGTGTGAACGAAGAAGTTCAAAGCATGAAGGAAAAAGTTCCTAATCTATGTAATTTCTCAACATTTTCCTGTCTCTTCACATATGTGAAAGAAACCAGTAGGCTATATGATCTTTAAAGAAATCTAAGGTATAGAGACATCAAGTGTGGTGTGAACCTTTGGAGTATTTAGACTCTTCCGAAGGAGTGCTTTGTGGCATCAGGTAATACTTGAAGGAGAGCACAATAATGGGACAGTGTTTATCAGGATTTTTAGTAAACTGTTGTAAATATCAGCATGACAAAGAATACAGGATACAGAAGAAAGATTAGAAGGGATGCTGTAGGAAATGTTGTATAATTTCTCCATTTTCAGCGCAGAACTGGCAAGACTGGCAGTATTAGTTGGATAAGAAATTTTAGTGTTGCTGTGTGATTGGTGCAGGCAATGTGGTGCTCTGCAAATCGGCCATGACAATGACTTTCTACTTTTTGGGTTGCATTCCCCAGATCCCAGATTGGCTACGGAGTGTAATCACATGATAAGTCTGTCTTTGTTCAAGATGTTCTTGAGGATGCCTATCTTTCAGGGGCTTCAGTGGCACCGAGCCGATATTCAAAGACCAGCAATATTTAAGTGCTTTTCCAAAGTGTGGTGCTCCCCCGAGTTAGAGCGGTGCCATGGAAATGTTTCGGAGAAGGAAACAACTCCCTGCTATCTGCTTCTGCTTGATCACAGCCTTTTTGATCTGCAGCTGCCTGTACTTTTTAATGGACTGCTTCCCAAGTACACCCATGAGATGTCACTTATCCTCCTGAGGAGCAGAACACTTGGGCATTGCAGGGAGAGTGGTAATTCGGGAAAGAGGAGGCAGTGGATAGCTGTGCCCAGGAGGCACCGTGTGGCTCCGTGTAACCCAGATCCCTGCTCCTTTGAATCCTTTCCAAGCACTGCAGTGCAAATAACTAATAATAACAGAGCTGTTGCTGGGGGAAAGAATCATCCTTGTAAGTAAGTTCACATCAGATGGATGTGAACTTGAATGTTAGGCTGGGAGGAACAAAGCAGGAACCGTAAGCTTCTTAGATTTGCAGAGGCAGTTTTGTACGAGTTTTCCCAGCTTCCTGTGAGGAGAAATATTTTCAAAATGGGTCTGATAACTAATCTGATTATGGCAGCTCGCAAGTTAAATTGAAACATGAAATAAATGAAGGCTTTTGGAGTTATGAATTAATTAAAAAACTAATTAGGACAGATAAAAGAAATGCAAGTCAGGGAATTGTTTTTCTTATCTTGGAATAAGAGCATTTAAATTGAAAAGATGACATTAAACAAAGACTACAAACAACTGGAAACTGTGTTAGGAGAAAGATAAGTCCTAAAAGGGGATTTTTTGTTTTACATCATGATACAGATTTCCAAAATGTATTTCTGAAGAGGGAACAGCAGCTTAGAGGAGAGGATGTCTGTAGGCTCAGGGACAGCTGGAAAAGAAATGCTGAATGGAGAGTGAGTAGATGGGAGGGATACAGGGGTGGGGTGTGCCAGCTCCACTGATGTCTGTTAAGGGAGCAGCCATGGGTGGCTGTGCTGCTGTGCATCAGGATTTTAGGGGAGCATCATTTGGGGGGCACTAACTCCCATCTGGGTGGTGGGAAAATCCAAATCTGTGGCCCTGGGCCATCCCTGCCTGCACCAGGCACTGGTCCTGCACCATGGATGACTGAAGGACCTTGGAGCACCAAGATGAAGATGTTTTCTAATCACAAGTATGGAAAAGTTGCATTCAGACTTTTTCTTTTGCAGCAAATTGTACAGGAATGTATAATGAGTGCCTCAACCATCTGTCCATAATTCTGTGGTAAGAAAATGTTCCTGTGCTGGTTAATATATGCTAACAGTGAATATAAACTGCAATGAATGATGAAATATCTCTGCACTGACTGGAGGAGTCAGAGATTACCTCCAGAGATCAGATGAGAAGAAACTCATTGCTCTGAAGCACTGGAAAACAGCTGGAGGGGAACAACCTGGACACACTGACACCGCAGTGAGACCCTCAGTCCCTGGATCTTCCCCACTGGGCTTTGCACATCCATAACAAATAACTAGGGGGGGCTGCTCAGGAGGTGAGCACTGCAGGACTGGGGTCCAGACAGACAGAGGGCTCTGGACAGCATCCCTGCCATGGTGCTGGGGCACAGAGACAGCCAAGCTCTGCCACCCCACCCCGAAGAATCCTTTGGGTGCCACTGTCTTGAAAAGCCCCTCACACACCCCGGGCACACCTAATTTATGCTGCTTTAGACAGGTGACCAAATCCATTGCTACAGCTCCCTTGAAATGCAGACTGTCACTTGCTGTAATACATTTTAAAATCAGAAAGAGCTTTAAGCACAAATGTTCTTACCAGTAAGAAAGAGGCCCTGCTCAGAAAAGCTGGAAGCAGTATAAGTATTAAGGAAGTTAAAGCAATCATTAACATTAATATATTTCTCTCCTCACCTACATGGATATGAGAAAGAGAACCATAGAGGTGATGTATAATATTCATATTTCTTAATGCATTACAGGAAACTGTTCAGACACTGCAGAGGAAAGACAGATAAAAGGACTTGTACAGAGGAGTAAATGTATATGTCCCTGAAATGTGCTGCAGTATTGGGTGATCACTCAGCCTGGAAGACAGAGACTGCATGGCAGCTACCTGGCTCTGACTTATTGAATTCTCTGGCTGGTAGCTTGTATTTGCCTATTCTTGTTGAATTTTCTATTAGCAAGCAGCTTAAACCAAACCAGAAAAAGCCCAACCAACCAGCCAAACAAACAAACAAAAAAAAAATTAAAAAAAGAAAAAAAGATAGAAAATGCAATGGGAAGAAAAATAATTTCCTGAAGTAGGAACTGTCCAAGATCACAGTGACCAACCTAAAAACCATTGCTCAGAAGGGCTAGCCTGGATTCTGTAGTCTGGCTATGAAGTTCAGAGCTAATTGAACTCCCTCTCTCACACAGCAGCTGATTTTAAGCTTAGCTGAAATCTCTCTCAGTTACACTCTTACTGTGTGGTGGCACAGGGACTCCTGTGATGAAAGCAGAGAGTTAATGATGTTTTCTTGGCTGGCTATGAGAAAAAGCATGGATGGGCTTCTGTTGGGAAAGGAAAACGGAAAAGGAAAAAGGAAAAAGGTCTGCCTGAGGAAAACGCAATATATCCCTGAAGCAGAAGATCATGGAGAAAACTCCACCTTGCAGAGTTTTTATAAAACAGTGTTACTACCTTATGAAGCAGCCTACCTCTGCTGTGAGCTAGGAGTTTAAAAACGACAGACAAACTTGAAGGAAAAAAAAACAAAAGGAAGAATTACAATAATAAAATATACTGTATGAAGGGTGAGAAACTGAAGCCTGGCTTAATTGACATAAATTGTCAATGAAAAATGAATGGGGTTCAATAATGGATCTTCTCACATTTTATTATTTTTGTTCTAGTCATATAGTTCAGAAACTGGAGAGAGTGAAACAGTTTTTTTTAAACTCTCAATTTCTTTGAATTTTATGAGAAGTTGATAGTTCAAAACATATTTTTCCATCACTGTAACCTACAGAGAGTAGCACACCTTCATTTAGTTCTAGCAGTTTAATGAGCACAGGAAGAATTTGGATAGCTCCCAGAGTGATGAGGTGTGCGTCATGTCTAAGTGAAGTAAATCCTATGACTCTACAAAGATATTGTAGGAAAATGTGACCAGAAATTCTCTGGCTCAGTAGGAACAGTAATGACAGTCAATGTCAACTATTCAACAATAAAAATTCTGTTCAAATTAAGTTCATTATGCTTTGTGGAAGAATTCAGACTGTATGCATATTGATTGGATCAAAGAAAATGGGAAAAAGCAGTATTTAACTTCTGAGTTTATGCTTTTAGTTCATATAAATCAGCCTTGTCTGATCATAATCTGCGCAGTAAGTTTGCCACCACTGGAACTTCAAGTATAAAAGCACGTAGAAGTGCAGTATGTGGATTGGTGAGGTTTTCAAACATCCCTACAGCTCCTGAAACTTTCACTAATGCTAATCTGAAAAAGAACTTGGTTAAGTTTCAGTTTCTTAATCTTGGTTTTTAGAAGTTAAAATACTGAAATAGCCAAATAAAGGACAATTTTCTTAAATTTAGAGCTTTTGTCTCTGAAATAGATTTTGGGTTTACATCGGGGTAGCCTATTTTGTGTCTCCTTTAGAGTGTTTACACCTTTGGGTGACTGAGACACGTGACTCCAGCAGCTATATGTGCTGTTTTTAACAAGTATTTTCAAAAATATTTTGAAGACCATTTTCTTTTTGGCCAAACTTGTGTCCAGCAAGGTTGGACTCATTGTCTGATAGGAGGGAGACTTTTCAACAGGGACACTTGCCACTGGTTTACTGAGGAGACAAAAAAAGGAAGTGGGAACTGGTTTTTGAACCACTAGGCAAGTGTGTTGGTTTACCACACTGTAAGATGCCAACCTTGGACACAATTTTGTGAGGGTTGTGCTGCATAGTGGCAGGCATGCAATTTCCAATTGACTTTTTTGAGATTTTAGAATTACCATACAGGAGATGGCCTTTTCCCACCCTCACTTTACAGATCATAATGCCTTTTGTGTGTATATGTAACTATATAGAAACCCAAACTGTGTTTGAATAATGTAACATATATTAGAAATTAATGTTAAATCTGCTTAGTGCCAAAATAACCAGAGTGATACTAAACCATCACCAGTTTTATTTCATTAAACTGATTTAGCACAGTACCAAGGACAGAAACAAGCACTAATTGGACAGCAAACACATCTCAATTATCTATGCTGAATTAGGAAGCCAATAAAAAGCACTAGGTGTTACCTTCATTTGTAAGTGTTCCTGCTCCACTCACTGGCCTTTTAACTCTGAATCACTCCTGACTCCTCAGAAGAAAGAGGTTTCTGCTTACTGTGCAAGGATAAAGTACAACAGAAATACTCTGATCTGGAATGATTTGTTTGATAAGCCAGATCACACACCTCTTATAAAACTTGGAGAATTCAGCGATCTTTTTCTGAAGTGTAATTTAGCTAATTAGCAAAAGCCAGCCTGGTAATCAATAGAATCACTTGTATTACAGATGGCACTAACAAAACCTGTACTAGTTAATAAAACAAAAGGGTTTGCTTACTCAGCTTTAAAAGGCAGAATGACTGGTAGTTGCCAGCTGCTTTGCTGAAAGTGCTGTATAATTCTTATGAATAAAATAGGACTCAGTTTAGAAGACTCTTGCCAGGTTCAGAAGTGGTGATAGCAGAGAAACAAATTAGCTTCCATGTGTTTTGTGTCTCCAAAGAGAAGAACATTCTGCAGGCTCACTTTTGCTTTCCTTTCTAACAGCAGCAGATCTCTGTGATTGCCAATGACGCAGAGTCTTTTCTATGTTTATGTTATATGTGTTACATCCATTAACTAATCTGAGAAAAGACACCATGCAACTAATGTTTAAAAGGCGCCAGTCCAAGTGTGCTGTCCATGGTCCTAAGCCCAGAATCCCGTCCCTGCTCTACCTTTACCTTGCAGCGGTGACATCTAAACTGCATGCAGCCTTTCCGCTGGGTAGCTACCCCGGATTCATCAGGAAATGTCATAAACTGTAGATCATATTTAATATTTAGAAAGTGCGCTAAAGACGAACAACCTTGTAAAGTCTGTGCTCATTTTCTGGCTGTTTAAAAGGTACCCAGACATGTGAGAAGTTCTGGGGTCTGCAATGGACCAGAAGGGTGGTGCTGGATGAGCACACTCACTCACGGGGGCTCTAGGGTAAAATGTGCTGCTTGCTTTTTGTCAGAAATCCCACTGGAGAGCAAAAGATTGCCCCTGGTAAATCAAAACTGACATGTTGTAAGACAAGAATTAATTTCTACATACTGGCATTTTTTTGATGGATAGCTGTTTTGTTGTAAACTCTTTGTCCAGCTGCACCAGCAATTGTTTAGGTTTGGATGAGGTGCAAGGGCACAAAGGCTGAATGGGCACTCGGGGGGAAATACATCAGCCGAGCACATGCCATCCCTGCAGCTTGGAATTGTACAGATGGATCTGACAGCAGCTTTCTGCAAGGAGGCAATCCATGCTGCTGAGATGTCTGGAAATCTGACAACAGCACTTGTAGCTGGATTCTTTGGAATAAAGAAGAAATAAAACTGCAGTATTAAGTGGTGGGTCACATTGCAAATCACCACCTTTTTGTGATCCAGTTAGGGTATGATATTTGATAATGGGCCAAGTGACTCATGCCTTGCATTTGTTTTCAGAGCAGGTACTGAAATTTGAGTCAGATCATCCCCAGAAGGACCGTGATAAAGAAACTTTTTTCTGAACATTCCACAGGCTCAGCCCCGTCCCAGTGCTTGTGAATCTGTCTCGAAGGATGCAGCCACTGAAGGGAAAATGCAGTGATAAAGGACTTTTTCTGCTAGCTTATTTTATATCCATGCTTGTGCTGGCCTTTTGAAGTGCAGTATTATGCCAGAACTTAATTGCAGTACTGTTAATTGCATGCAGAGCCATAAACACTGAGTTAATATAATGCATATGACTGAGTGTGTGTGTAAATGTCAGTCACGGATTACTTGGCTACCTTTTTTGAAATTAAATTTGTGAATGTTTCTTAGGAAAGAAACCTTCACCAATATGAAGTCTTTTGAACCACGGTGAGATTTAAGGCATTCAGGGAGATGACTGCCTCATCTGCAAAAAGACGGTGTGGAAAAATTTAACCTGCCAGTCGCTGCAAGCTCATCTTTGGGTAAGATTCAAATATATAGAACTATCAAAATCAATGAGGAATATCTCCTATGGGTTAACTGAAATATTTTAAGAATGCTGGCAGAAATAGTTTCGCAGAGAAGGTGTGCTGAGCTACTCCACATCATTGCCAGATCTAAAAATAGCGTTTGTAGAAGTTGCTTCTCCTGCAATTTTTACTTCTGTCATCTTTGCAATGTGTTAGTGTCACTTGTTCAATGTGCTCATCCGGTCATCACATTTTCAGATGTAATCACAGTGTTGTGCATCTCACTGCCCAAACCCGGGGGAGTTTCTGGTGAGCTGCTGTTCACATCCTGGGTACCAAACTGAAGGTGCTGTGCTTGGGGCAAAGGGAAACTTCACACTCTAGTTGCTGGAGAAGTTTTAAAATCCACTTTCACTGTGTGTGAAGCAGCACGGGGTGGATCAACTTTTTCTGTCAGAAATCCTTTACTGGCAAATTACTAATTAAGTGAAATGTGTGTGTGAAAGAAAGAAGTTTCTGCTTTCTGCCAAAACTCAGAGTTTGTTCTCTTTTTTTCTTTTTTTTTTCTTTCTTACTTTTAAATCTAGAATTGAAATATGAAGCATTGAAAATGAAAACTTGTAATTAAAATCCCAGAATATTTTGCTTTAGGAATGCTTCCTTTTGGAGCAGCAGCACCACCAGTAACTGTCTGTTACTAAATCTTGTTGCTTTAGCAGAGATTTATATTCAAGTGGCTGCTGCTCTTGTCAGCTGCCAGGCTGCCTTTCTGGATTCCCCTAAATCCAACTGCCTTGCTCTGACAGGGGCTTTCCAGTGGCTTCCCCTCCTTTTTGGACCCAAAAGGGACCAGGGGGGTGCTGGGCTCAGCTCAATCTTCCAGCAGTGCCTTTTAGGGAGGTATCCTCTCAATTATACACTATAGACAGCTTTAAGTACTTGTGTGCCTACAGCTCAGCAGCGTTCATGCATCTGGCTCTTCTCAAAACAAAGTGTTATCTCTTGGGATGGAATTCAATACATTCCACTTCAAGTCATTTGTCAGAGAATTGCCCTTTTCCATGCAAAAGAGGGATGCACTCTCATAGTCCTCATAATGCATTCAGATCAATCCCATGGAAAGATGGAGCCAAAGCAATACATCAAAACCCTGCTCCCAAATTTCTCAAACATTCCCAAATATTTGTTCCCAATTCACTTTGATAATTTTCCTGGCTCATTTTAGAGCATTCAAATCTTGTCTGGGAAGTGAATTCTAAAGTTAAAACTCAGAAACAGGATTTGATATTTATGTGTGCCCACATTCTTAGTATGAATCCTTGTGTTTGCTCCATGTGGGAACAGAAATACTGAAAGGAGAACCTCAAAACACACCTGGTTATAAATTTCTTGTTATTCAGGGGAGTTCATACTGTGGAATCTGGACTAGAACACATAGTGGATTTGGTAAAATACATAAGTAAAGTGAACATAATTATGACAGAGATTATTTTCAGGTTCATCATAACAAACTTCATTTACCTACCTACATCATTTGTTAGTCAAAACCAGATGTAATGAGGCATCTTTAAAGCAACCACTTGCTAAGTGTTTGCATCTTCTGTATGGCCAGGTTTGGCCTGGACAAAATGTCCCAAACCAAAACTCACCAAGCTGGAGCAGCAGCAGAGTGATAGCACAGCAATGGAGCTCCAAGTGTGAGAATAATTCAGCATATGGATGATTCTGTTGAAACAGAATGGCAGTGCCAAGAAAGCTGCTGCTTCTTGGAAGGTGCTGAGGACTTCTCTTCTGATGAGAGTCCCACAGTTTTTAGGTGCAGGGAATTACTATGGTGCTTGGAGGAGGGGGATTTGACAATCACGACAATTATGCTTCATTTTGTGAGCAATTCCAGGAGCATAAAAGGGGTCAGGGAAGAAAACTGTTGTTCCATGCTATGTTTACTGGGGTGTTGCAGAAATACTTTCCTCTTTCCCTGCCTTCCCAGTAGCTAAAATGAGAAAGACTTACTAAACCCAGTAAAAGACACTGAATTTTTTATACATCCATAGATTTTCCACTGCTTTCTGTCTTGCTTTTGAGAGTTCAGACACGCTGTAATGATTCAAAACTGTCCTTTCTGTAACTCTGTTTTTTAAATTAAACTGGGGGGAATTAGGCTCCTTTGATATTTCTCTTCCAAAGCCGGTTGAAAGTATGGTACACGTGAAAAATGAGATTTTAAATGGAAGGAGAATGACTGACATTAATTTAAACCCCAAACTAAAGAGATAATTGCATACAGTAAAACTCCTGTTACAATGAGGAGTTAGTCATAAGTGATTGCATAAATTTTAGAGATTAAATGATTTAAAAAAAATGTTTAGGATTAAATCCTGTCCTGAGTGGATCAGAAAATGCAGAGGCATCTTCCCGCTTTGGCAGTGATACTGCTGCTGGCCAAACTAGAATTTATTGGGGTGGACTCAGAGATTTGCTGAGGAAACATTTTGTTGCTTACCCCAGGCCACTCACTTATCCAGCCAGTCTTGCTGCTTTTTGGGCAGTATGGTATTTATTCCTTACTCCTTAGAGTTTCTTAGGCTTTGTATCCAGATTTACCCTCTGAAGGCCAAAAATATTCCCTAATATTTCCCCCTCCTCTTCTTTCACACCAAAGATTATCCCTTAGTTTTTTTAAAAGGCAGCTACTGACGTGGAATAGCAATATTCACTGTAAATATATTTTCCTATATGAATTGTGGAAGATCCCCAGCTTTTAGCACATCCATTTCCTGATTTAATCAGACCAGCTGAATTGATTTGAATTAGTGACAGGATTACTTAGCAATAGCTGAGGCGAAAAAAAGTTATGCTTTGTATCAGCAAGCCTTTATTCTAAATACTTCGGTAAAAACAGATAGGTGGCTAAACCATAATATGTGAATGAATCATGCAGATGGCCGGCAAAATCACAGCAGTGCTACATGCTAGTATTTATTTTGAAGTGTTGTATGCTTTGGAGTCCCATTTCATCTTAACACCAATCAGTCTTGCCAGTACTCATGAACAAAGCCTCTTTTCAAATTTAGTGGTTTTTTGAATGCTTATACTTAGATCCTATCAAATTCCAAGTTCTTAAAATAAAACAACAAAACAAAGTCTCTCCCCAGCCCAAAGCCTGATGTTTTCTATGTACCAGAGTCATTTTGTTTTAAAAGCAGAGATTAGGTTTGAAACGTCTCGGCAAAGGGGCACTTTCCTTTATTGTCTTTACAAAGCTTAGTGCAACAGCAGCTCAGATGTTTTCTTGGATTTTACTCGTATTATTAGAAGTATTTCAGTGTTCTTTACTAAGTTATCCCATCTTCAGTCTTGGATCTTCTTGTTCGTGGCAGACACCTCAGGGAAAGAAACAAGTGAAAATGTTTCAGTAACTTAGAAGGGCATGTTCCCATCATTTGGCTTTCAGACTTTCCAACGGCATAAAAAGGAATTTTGTTTGTAGTGAGATGTCAGTGTGACAGTTCTTAAAAAGTAGATCTGATGGGCTTCTGCTGTTGCTTGGCTTTGTTTCCTATAATAGGTAGATTTACCTCAAGTAAGTGTGTCCTGCACGAAATCACATTGCTCAGCTGGGTGTTAGGATGATGACTCACTCGTTTTTCTAGTCAGGGACATTATGGGGCCACGTACGCTTCTCCTTCTGAAAAAGGTCATTTTCCTCCTGTGATAGCCTTCAGCCTCCCTGCCCAGCCTGATGCTGGGCTGAATGCCAGCTGCTGGCACAGCTCGTGGGAGGGGCCCTCGGGAGGTCCTGTCTCTCTTTTCCATCCTTCTCTTAGATTTGAGGCAAGGCTCCTCTGTTGCTGTGTTTCTGGATGTTGTTTTGAGGAGGTGGGATGGAAACAGTGATGTCCTGGGTTGTGATGGAAATACCACCTCGTTTGAATGGGCAGTTTCTTGGAACTGATGAGTTGTGTCCCCATTGCCAAAAATTTGCAACCCTCTGAGCTCTGCTAGGGATGCTCTTATCCAGTCCAGCTCTAAATAGATACATATGTTCATCTCTTTTTTGTTTTCTATTGCAATTTGTTATACGTAAATTGATTTCTCTTCCTTTTTTTTCCTGCAGCTTCTCACATGAAATTAAACAGTCTGAGAGGAATAACCATTAAACCTTCATTTCTAATTAATTAAGTGGTTTAAAATCTAGGTCTTTTAACGCTCCCCTAATTAATTGTGTAAAGCTAGATACAAAGTTAACAAGGAATGAAAGAGTATTACTTTGGGGAAGCGCTTTATAATAAACTATCAAGCTATCCACCAAGTAGTGCAGAAGCTGTAAGACATTGGAGTTCTTACAGGCTAGAGGGGAAGTGTCTTTCCAACAGTAGCTGTGATGGGAGTGAAAACTCTCACACTTACAACCTGATTATAAACATGTAATTCCAGGTGAGCTCTGAGTTATTCAATGCTGATAATCCCTCTGTGTTCTGTTCTGCCTTCAGCCTCTTCTGCTTCCCCTCTCCTTCTCCAGCATCTTCAACATCTCCTTAAAAAAAAAAAAAAAGTGAGAAAAAAAATCTCTCCTGAGCATTCTGGGTTCTGCTTTTCACACAGCCAAATATTTGGTCCGTCCCTTCCCACTCGTGGATATCACATTTCATTGGGGATTTTTTATGACAAGTCCTTTTCATTGACAGCATGTCCAGCTATTCTGTTTCCCACCTTTTGAGACAGTTTAATACTTGACATTTTACAGTTTTAAAAAGTGTTTTACTCTGCCAGTCGATTTACATAATCCAGCAGTTCCCGATATTATTGACTACCTCACTAGTTTTTAATATTACTGTGAATTTTATTAATGATCACTTATATCAGCTTCAAAATGTAATGTACAGCAGCACGGAGCTAAGACAGACACTTAAATTAAAATTTATGCTGTAAGATCTCTCAGTTCTATAATTTAAATCCATTTAGCATGAACTTTGTTGTGTAGTGTCATAGTGCTTTTTTCACTTAGAGCATCTTTTGGAACAAAATCAAATCAAAGAACTTTGTTCCATCAGCACAGCCACTTTTACAGCCAAGTTTGTACTTTAATGGGAACACAACTTGAATTTCGTTTGAGATGGCCTATTTTCCATACACAGTAAATAAGGATATTCATAAGTCCTAATTCTTTGTTGATTATGTGACACTGGCTATTTTTTGATCCTGAATTCCTTTCTTCCCCCCCTGCCACTTCAATATCCTGAGACTGCAAAATACATTTCCATCAGGATTGTGCCTGGCACTGACTGAAACTTTCCGTAACTAGAAATAAAACTACACGACCTGAAATGTCTTCTGACAGAACAAAGCAATCCATCAGGTTACAAAATGGGTTTTATTATTTGGTCACCTGCAATGGCAAGGGACTGCACCGAATACCCCAGGATGTCTTTCCAGCCCAGTGTATTGTGATTAGAAACAAAGGAAGCAGCAAATATGTACTCCCTGACATCAGGCCTCTGCAATGATTCTTTGTTGGACTCCAAAGTCCATGCCAGACCTATTGTGTGGATAATCAAAATCCTTGCTATTTCCAGACCAGCTTCTCACAATAGTTGTACTCCATGAGAGCAGTGAAACCACAGATGAAGATTGGTGGGACCACTGGGGTGATCTAATGCACTCCCTTGCAGTTACAAGCTCCAAGTTATAAAGCCTTTCCATAAATATACAAACACAGGAGATAAAACTGAACTATGGATTTACCTCCTGTTTGCAGTAAAGGCAATGACAGAGCCTGTTTTACCCAGAATTTACTACTGAATTCTCCTTCAGCCCTTTTTTTTGCCTTGCCTTTGCCTCCACTCACTTCTACAAATCCAGTTTTGATGCCAGTTCTGGCTTAGACACTCTGGAGAGAATGGGAGAAAAAGAGACAGCATTACTGGTGACACTTGGGTAATGCATTTCCACATCCAGGCCAGTCCCTTGGCAGTTATGTGTCAAGAAATGGGGATGAATGAAACAGATTAGCACAGAGCGAGATTCCCAGGTGGTATAAATTGACATAGCTTCTCTGGGCAGCTTTTTTACTAACTGAAATTGTTTTTCACCTCTTGAAGATGTGAACCACAAATTGAAGTGATATGAAGATTGAAAAAGAAATAAACCCCATATCTTTGCTGTTTTAGTTTCTGAGTTTAGCCAAATACAGTCTCATTATGAGGTCTGTTATCACATTTTCTTCTGTGGCATCTGTCTCTCAGTAGAGAACACTGAATATTTGCAATTTCTAAGGACAATTTAATTAAAGAAAGATGTTCATTTTGTGACACCTTTGTCCCCTAAAAAGTAATTAGGAAAAGAAGTCCAGTGTGAGACAATGCAATCAACCATCTCCAGCTTAACATTATGAAAACTTGTTGAATTATTCACTTGTTTTGAGTGTTGTTGGTGGGTCAGGTGTCAGCCCAGGGATCATGAAGAAGTGCAAGAAACTGCCCATCCAGTGGGCATCCCCTCTCTGCATTTTCATATCAAAGTCCCGTCTCCTTGTTAAGAGACGCTGCAGATGCCAGTCAGGGGTGAAACAGAAGCGTGATACCCCACAGGAAGCAAAAATGATAATATTTCCCCCTGATGTTACCTTTTTTTAAAACAAAGGAAATTCTTCTCCCCAAAACACACTTGGCTTTTCCTCCTTCCTAAGCCAGTAGCACTCCTGGTGGTGCAGTGAGGCCGATGCTTTCAGTGATCAGATTGAGTGCAAATGCATCAGCCATGCAGATGAGATGCTGCAGCCCTGTCGTGTGTGCTGTTCTCAAAACACTAAAAATCCGTATTTCCCTGACAGGCCTATGTACATGTTCGGGTAGAGAAATATGTTGCAAAGGGCTGAGCAAGAGAAAAGAGTTTCCTACCCTTAAGACCGAAGCGTCCTATGGCACGAAGGTGTTTTGATTCTATTTCCTAATTTAAAAATGTGGTAAAAATTTCTAGGTACACCTTAAAATACTGGGGTTGGCAGTGATTTCTCTGGTTCTGAGGATTGCCAGGGGGCCAGCTGTTGCTGGTGTCTATAACTCACCTTGCAAAAGAGATTTTTATATTCCCCCAATTTGCCTTTTGGGAATCCAACAAAGCGTACAGCGAATGCTTTCAACATTTGTGCGCCTGCACTTTGAAGATCAAGGAAAGCCATAATAAAGTCTGTGTTTAATAATATAGAAAGAGCCAGTAGCCTCTTTCTGTACGAAAACAGCTTTGAAAGTGTAAATGGATTACCAGTTAATTGTTAGAAATACATCTCCCTTCAGTTTCCCAGGCTGCCTCTCACCGAGAGCCCAGGAGCATGGTTGGAGGATTAGGGAACCAGCAGCTATTTCCCAGCTCTGCTTAAAGACCCATTTGTAGCCGTGTGGCTTCGTGCTATTGAGAGTGCTGGGACTCCAGCAAGCACCTACAGGCTGTCTGCAGTAATTTACTGAGCAGCTGGGAGGTAAATGATGACATTTCAGAGCTCCCACAGAAGGAGTGAAGCTCTGCCTGTAGGCCAGTGCTTAGCCTCAGCCTGGATAAATGAGAATTAAATTCTGTAAGGGAAAAGGAAACAAATAAAGAAATTCAGACCCTTTTTCTTCACAGAAGGATGTACTGGTTGTACAGTACAAGCCCTGATGAGCACCTTCTGAAGCTGGGCAGTGTTGTTTCAAGTCTGTTAATTTCTTGACTTCTCAATATCATTGACTAAAATTAAAGGAAGGTTCAGAACATGCCTGTCAGTGCCTAGATTGGTCCTTAATTTGAGATGGAAGGTTTTAATAAGTTTGGTTCAAACTGCTATCAGGATAATGGGTAAGTTCTGGACTGCAAAGATCCGCGTGATTTAGACAATGCCTCAAATCCCAAGTAGCTCCTTGGCATTATTGTTTTCATATCAGCCACATCTATATTGTGTATAAATTGCTTTGGGATTCTTGGGGTGAAAGGCTTTAGATAAGTGTAAATTACTGTGTGGCCTGTAATTATTTTGAAATGGTGATTGCTGTGCTGCGCTTTTTATTTGTATTGCAGGGGATTATGATTCTGCTATAGAGATATGGCAGCTTCGGAATTGGGGGAGAAATACGTTTTGAGACTTTGATTTATGTTTTTCTATTCTATTCTTTGAACATAGGTAGGAGGGCAAGAAGGAGAGCACAGATGTTTTGTGAACGTGCTCCTGCAGCGTAATTCATCTTTGAGGCTGAAACAGCAGGTTTATAAACTTGGTTAAGCAAGCTCCAATCCCTTCACTGTTTTTCTTACACCTCCTGGAAGCACTTTTGACAAATCACGCACTTTAATAAAAACATATTTTTGAATCAGTTTGGAAAACATACTGCAATCAAAATAATGGCTGGATTACGTGTTTGGAGCTGGTGTCCTTTTATTGTGTGTGCTGGATGGCCGTGTTACATTTGCCTCAGAGGTTGTGAGTAAATGCAATGAACAGTGTTTGCTTACAGGTACTATAGCTGTCAGCCTTCATTTGAGGTCTTCAGCATCCCAGTAAGCATAAATTGTGGTATTTTCCTGAGAGCAGGATAATATAATTTCTGAATTTAGTTGTTAGAAGATTGCACAATTGCTAGAGAATATGTAACTGCATATGACACTTAGTTGTTCCTGACAAATTCTGCTCAACATTGTGAGTCCCACAGGTCTTCAACAGCTCTCTGGGATTTACTAAAAGGCTCACAGCCCAAAAGAAAAAAGAAAGCCTTCTGATCTCACATCTTCCTTGGTTAGTTTAAGCCTTGTCACACTGACTGGAATTTACACTGAAACAGTTCTTGGTTTGTTGCAAAGCACAGGAGTGGGATCCACACAGTTTTTCCCCGCATAATGTTCTGTTTTTTTTATAAGCAGACTATAAAAAAGGATGTTAAGGCACAAGGAAATTATTTCTATGCATGTTTACATGATATTGGGATGAGCAGCTGGCAGTAACGTTGTGTCTCATTAACAAAGCATTTTTTTCTGACTGGTTGGATGTGATCCTTGATGTCACTAAAAACCCCTGATGTAAGTGTGTGAAGATACATTGGTACTTGCAGGTAGGAGGCAAACATCATTCTAACTAAAGGAAGTAAACAAGTTCCAAATGATTTTTGGGCAGCCAAAACTTTCACAGCTTGTCAGCCAAAGTGCACCAGCGATCTTGGTGGCTGAGCAGTGTGGGCTTGTGATTGACACACTTCTGACTGAACAGAAAAACAGAGATAAGGGGGATTTCAGATGCTTTCTTATTGAAAAGGCATCACAAATCTGGAGAGACTGGGGAATTTTACACATGGAGGAAGAGAATTGTCTTCCATGAACATGTTAACAGCAGCACTTACGGATGTGAGCAATAGGAGTCAAGGGCATGCTCAAGTCTGGTCCTGGACTGCAACCCCACTGTTGACTTCATAGCCCATTGGTAGGGATTATACATAAAATGTGAGGTACAGTTTCTCATTCGTTACTGAAGCTTAGGGCAAGTTCTCCTTTCAAATTCCTGTGGTTTGTCTTCTCCCATTTTCAATGAAGTTGTTTAAGTTTTCTTCTTCACCAGTATTTTCTTTGTACCATCTTGCATTTTAATTTCCTGAAGCAACAATTTGAGATGATGCAGAACCCTTATTTCACCAGATGAGTTCACTTTTTGTGATCAGAACAACTCTGGCAGCTTGACTGAGCCTCTGCTGTTCTCAGGATGCTCTCTCCTGCCCCAGAGGTGGGGAAAAAAAAGCAGTGACAGCCACCTTGGAAATCTGAGCTTTTGACATGGTTGTTGGCTAGCCCATCTTTCACCCTGATTAATTAAAATTATGGGTTTTGCCTCAACAAAGGAATATGTTGTGATGGACCTTTGCTTGGACCTGCTATTGCTTCCCTGATGGTCCAGGCCTGATGTCCTAAAGTGTTTTCAGATAAAGGAAAAGGCTGATCTGTTACCCTGCCTCAGAGGTGGTCATAACACATGGACACAGGATAAGCCAAACCGATAAATTCTGTGAGAAAAGAGTACACCAGAATATTAATCACTCATCTGTGGTTTTTGGGCCTTCTTCAGTGTCCCAAGAGTCTTGTAAAAATATTTTTTAAGTGAGGAGACAGGAATACATGTCCTGTGGGGAAAAGAGACTGAGGGTTGTCTTCAGAGGTTGAGAAATCATCCCTTCATTTCTGAAGGCAATTGCTCCTCGTTCCTTGAGCAAACTGCTCTGCAGTGTTCCAGGGAAAGTACTCATTTGATGGTAGATTATCTTTCATTTGTGAAAAAAAAAAAAAAAAAAAAAATCATGTTATGTGCTATGAGATTTGCACAGAGTAAAGGAAGGAAGAGCTTTTTTCTGTTATTCAGTACCATTGAAGGATAATGGAAATAATTATGGTTAAGGTTTTATTCTTCTCATTTTTTTTCTCTTAGTGATCTGAAAGCCTCTGAAATTTTGCTTAGGCTTGTATTAACCCGGTTAGATGAAGAAAAATGGTCTATGTAGCCAATATATTTTTTTTCCTGTTGTCATTGAATTTTTGTGTTGTTTAATCTGGAAAGTATCTTTTCTGCAGCCTCTGAGACCTAACATAAAATCCCCTACTCCCCCAATTCAGTCTCTGTAGCTACAAACTATTAATTTAAAATTCAAGTCCTCTAAATAATGTAAAATTTATTTTTTATTATTTTTCATTCTGGCTTTACTGGCAGTTGATTTCAGGTTTTCACCTCTATATACAAACAGTTCAGGGCAAAATTTCTCATCCCAAAAGAATGGCTCACCATGAAATTTGCTTTTATGAGAGACACAGTGCAAATATCCTACAAGCAGAAGGAGCCATGGGATAACTTATTTATGTTGAGGGGACAAAGAATTTGATCACATAAAGTTCTGCCATAGTAAGTTTGGCAAAGCCTTGGCAAGTTTTTGGGCTACCTGTTAGGTACATAAATACTTGAAATGCTGGCCTGACTATCAGAGTAGGAATTCTTATACAGTTTCAGAAGTTCATCTATTACCTGGTGTCTAATCTTTGAAAACGGGGCTTGCCTCTGGATGATTTATTTTATATATTGAAAATAAGGGAAATGATCCTGCTTAGACAAAATAATCTCACCCTTGCTTGACATTTCATTCAAGCTGGTGTGCTAGTTTTGAATCTCCTACAACTCCCCCCTGGACTGGCTTTTGGCTATGTTCTCAACACAGAAATCCACTGCTGAGGGCTCTCTTCAGTGGGCAAGGAGATCCCTGGAGAACATCACTTGCAGGGCTGAGATGTTCTTGCAGAGCAAGAGCTCCGCATGTTATTCAGTGTTTACCATGACAAGATTTCAAGGCGTAAAGAAGCACAAGCCTGTACAGAAATTTCACATCACTTGGGACTACTTTTTGGCATGTCTCCAGTACTTTGTGGCAGTTCCTGCATGTGCAGGTGCAATCCCCAAAGGTAAGGAGATGGGTGGCAGTGCTCCTGCAAACCCTCACACACCCAAAAGCATTACTCATCCTGCAGCTCTTGCATGGTAGAAATATTGCATCCTGTTAGCAGTGTGAGTAATAGTTATGCATGGAATTAAATCTACTTCTCAGATAGGTCAGCTTCACCTTCTTTTTATACTGCAGGAGCTTGTGCAAATAGAAGGCTAAATGAACACAGTGAGATGGAGCAGAGTGCTCCAGGGTCTACTATGGAATTCATGTGAGACCAAAAAAAAAAAAAAGATTTGTTCTTTCTTCCTGATGTTCCTCACCTGTAAAGTGTATCTGTCAATACACAGTGTGCTAAAGAAAATGAATCTAACTTGGTGGCCATTTATGTTGGGTTTTTTTGCTTAATTTTGTTTTGTTTTCTTGGATAGTATTGGCTATTCCTCTGAAGCCTCACTTGAAAATGAAAAAGACTCAAAGTTGCTCTTTTCTTCTTCTCTGTTTGAGTCTGGTCACAGGCATTCCCAGGACAGACTGGAGGGATCCTGAAGAGGATGCTCTTGTGGCACTGCCTGTGGTTCATCAGAATTAATTCAGCAGCCCACAGAGACCTGGTAAGAGGTGCCCTGCAAAGTGCTGCTGATAAAGCCACCTCCTGTCTGTGCAGGTTTTGTGGGTGACACATCCAGTTCATTCAGGTACAGACCATTTTCTCTTGCCTCTGCTTGCAGTTTTTATATCTCAAAAACCACTTGCTTCTCTTCCCTGGTAACAAGTCAGTGGTATGCAGGCTGTTTTTTCCATCTCTTCTCACAACATACTCCCTGCACTGAATCAATGATATGTAGACATTACTGTGTCTATTTTCATGATATCTCCTGTTTTCAGGCAAAATCTAGTAGAAATAATTCATTATTATTGTAACAGGGAAGATTTTTTTTCATCTTCTGGCTGTAATTCCATACCATTCACCTTCACCTTTACAGAAAATTAAGTGAAGGAATCATTGTGCACCAATGGTTCCTTTGTGCACCAGAACTTTTTAGTGCGCCTTTTGTTTCTAAAAAGAGCTCCAAATACTTAATCTGTTTTCTATTGAAATACTTGCAGTGAATAAGAATAGAAAGTAATCATAACTAATGTACCTTATAATTCAGTGGATAATGGCTAGTATAAATGAGGAACATCTATATTTGCTTCTTCATCAGTTCCATATGTTGGACTGGATTTTATAAGTTTTGAGCATATCTTTCAGCAATGGAGTGGATTCTCCTTGGTTTTGTTCAATATTTTGATTACTGAACCACGCTGAGCTGGTTTGAAATCATCCTGTAAAACCTCAAGACCGTAAGCTGTGAGGGAATTTTGGAGTGCTAAAAGGGGTGGACATACATACAGTTAATAGGACAACACCTGTCAGGGACAACACGGTGCTTTCCCACGGGGAGAGGCGTCCACTGGGAGAAACCCTCCACTGCAGTACCCAAACACTGGGGGTTAACACAGCAGCAACAGCTCCTGGCACTGCAGCCAGGCTGAAACCTGGCATCCCACTGGTTTGTTGAGCCTGCCTGAAGTTCTGCTTTACTTAAGGGAATTTTCCTTCACGTTCCCTTCCATAACCACAGCCAGATGGAAGGCTGCAGGGCATGTGGGATTGTGCACATGTGAACACGTGTGTGTGCGTGCCGGGCCACAGTGTCATCCTCCTGGAACAGCTTTTCCTGGGATACCTTGAGCTGTGTGTCAGCTTGCTGCCCGTGAGCAGCAGTGCACAATAGCTGCTGGCCTTTCCCTTGAGAGCTGCTTGGGGTAGAGGATTTTTGGGAAGCTGAATGGAGGCAGGCTCTGCCCTGTTCTGTTTCACACAAGCGCAGCACTGACACACAGCATGGCTCCTGGTGGGTAATAATTCTGAGGGAGCTGGCAGCCTCACAGTGATCCCCAATCAGCCTCCCTCGTGGTATTAAAACTTCTTCATCCATAAACAGGGAAGTCTGTAATCTGATTATGGACTGGTGTGAATTAGAAATTGAGTTCACTCGTGTCAATAGCTGCCAACATGGTCGAGCACAGAATTAGGCCCTTGATATGTGGAGCAGCAGTAAAACTAAACTTGATGTACTTGCATAAACAAAAAAGAGAGCAAATATTTTCTTCTACAGCTACAGAAAAACACGCTGCCATGAAGTATGTATACTTACCTATATATACTTTCGTTTTTTATTTCTCAGGATGGTGATTATATAATTCATGTAAAGTGACCAAAAAAAAAAAAAAAAAGAAAAAAAAAAGAAAAAAAAGAAAGTGTTGTGCGGACTTTTTTCTTTTAAGAACATAAGTCTTAGAAAATAAGAGGCAGGAAAATGTGTGGCTGGGGAACTGTATTGGGAGTTTCTAAGAGCAGGTTACTGCAGGACTTGAATAGTGATCAGGAGCCTCTGAAATGCTGCCTCCAGCAGTAGTTCTGCTGCCCACAGCCACTCGCTGCATTTGGACAGCAGGACAGGCAGGCTTTTCTGTCACAAGCAGGGATTTTCATTTCTCTCAAACTTTCTGGATAGCTTATTCAATTTTCCTGGCTGATCATGTTGATTTCTTACTAATTTTAAATATTTCAGGAAGGAGATTCATTCAGTGCACCATGGGGCTGCTCCAACACGGGCAAGTGCCACCTGCTCTATTGCACTGCGTAACAGAGGCATCTGCTCCCAGCTTTCATATTCTCCAGCATATTTTGGTAATCACTCAGTTATTTATTTGCACCCTAAAGGCATTGAAACATTTGAGAACCTCCTTGCAGGACTAACGTGGATGCTTGCATTAGCAGTCAGCGCCCAGGGTGAACTGCATTTTGCTAAGCAGCCAGTTCCCAAAGAAGATTACACCTATGGAGGATTAGCAGCCACATCAGGGAACAGGAGAAATGGCAGGGAATGACATTACTGGAGAACCAAGCAGCAGAGTGGTGCTCGGGAGGATTTCAGCAGGCATTTTGTGGAATCCCACTCTGATCTGTCTTGTTTCTGGGATATTTTATAATGACAAACCACACACTTAAAGAGATTGTACAGCTCCAGACCTCGTTAGGTTCATCCTCTAATTAGGTCCCACCTTGTGAGAGCAGGAGGTTAATAAGCAAACTGTACTCTCTAGGAATGGATTTCTTGAAATTTCTAGAAGTTCATTTAAAAAAAATGCCAGCAAATTATTGATCTTACAACTTTTTAACCCAAGTTGCTTTTCCTTTTCTATAAGGAAGAGATTTCTCTGTTACCTTAAAGCTGGTTTTGGGGCTTGCATGGAAGGTCAGCCACTGTGAAGCATAAAATCAAGCATGAAGCCTTTACACAAAGTTCTCATAGGAGCTTACAAAAAATCCACAGATTTTTAGTCCAACTAAAACTGTCATGAGTCCATTCTTTTTTCTCAACATAGTTCCCATGTGAGATTGTTAAACACACATATATTTCAAGATGAAGAAGAATGTCTTTGAATTTTCCAGGCTACCTCTGCTTGCTTGAGCTCCTGTTGACAATAACTTGAAGTTATCATTTTATTTTCAGGACAAATGTTTGGGCAGACTATGGTGAAAGTTAGCTCGTTAGCCTTTTACCCAAACAGCCATTTACTTGTTCCCTCCTCCTCAACACTCACCTTTGAGTTGAATCATGTCTCATTTTTATGTGAGGGTGTTTCTTTTTCCCCATCTATATCCATTAAGTTTCATTCCTGTCTGCATATGATAGAGAGAGGTGAAAGAGCACTGCTGAGCCCCTGAAATGCTTGCTAAATGTGGTTTTTATTGCTCAAAATCCAATAAATCTGCTAAGGTGAAGGAGGCTAATGTGAGCAGTCCTGCGGGCTAGAGGCCAGCCCAGATGCTTTGCTTGTGGTGCTCAGAGATGATCGTGCCTGGGCCAGGAGAGACCCTCTTGCTGTGCCTTTATTTTGCATTTGGCTTGGCAATGACATTTTTCTGTCTCACTGCAGTGAACACTGACTGCTCTCCACTCTCTGGAGGGGTTGTTTGAACCCAGGGCTGTTTTCCCACACCAGGCTGCCTTGGCAGATTTCTGCAGACTGAGCAGATCAGTCTTTTCCTCACCAGCTCTGTCTCGAGCAGCACCTGCCTTTGTGTCCCAGTCAAGGTGTGCAAAATTAATTTTGACTTTTGAATATTATGTGTGAGATGATTCAAAACAGATTTTCTTCCAGGAAATAAAAATCTTCTGAAGATGAACCCCATTTAAAAGAGCTCTGGCAGATGTCTGAGGTCATGATGAGATTTACAAGCACAGATGAGGGGCCTCATAGGCCTCTGTGAGGATGCATTGAGCTGTGCCCCAAGCAAGGTCTCAGCCTTTTCCTTTGCAGAGTGGGATGGACCTTAAAGTACGGAATCGCAACCTGAAGTCTTTAGCAAAACTTTTGTTTTCTTGCATCACTACTTTTGGGCACATGCTTTGTACATTTCCTTCAAATTACTTCGAAACAAAAGAGGGAGTGGCAGTAGGGAAAGAAAATGAGACAACCACAAAACAAGCTCAACCCAGGGCCTTTTATTTTAAAATTTAAAAGTCATTTTATTTTTGAGCAATAACTTCCTGCACTGGGAGTATAACTTTTGGTATGGTAGCAAATACTGCTCCACAGCCTGCCTCTTGAAAGAACAGATGCTTCAGAGATGCCTGAAGCTGGAGCCTCATGCCGTGAGAGGTTCCAAATCAGCAGTTTCTTTAGGAGACCTGTGCCATGGCTTCTGGCTGTAGTCTGTCCTCATTCCTCTTTGTTTTCTCTTAAACCAACTTTGCCTTCCCTGGCTGCAGTTTCGTGCACCCCTCAAAGACACCCCAGGAATGCCTTGGTGTGTGGCACACTGTGTCTTGTTTTACAGGGAGGTTTCTCTAAAGTAAGAGTCATTAAAGGATGTCATGTGTATACAAAATATTGCTTGTTCATTGTCAGCCTGCGGTGTCACAATCTGCTCACAGAGCTTTACCAACTTCCATCCCCAAATCCTGGCTTTGGCATCAGCTCTGGGTTGGACCCGCAGAAAGAGAATTTGTGCGTTTCTGGCAAGTCCTGCTCGGGAGTCTGGAAGGCACAGATTCTCAGCCCGTACCACAACCAACCCCCTGAAAGTTGTTTGGGTGAAAGTGTAATTAGAGACGCATTTCTTCTGCTCCGCGGGGAAGCGCGGAGCTGTCGCGGCACTCAGCAAAGCGCGGTGATTTCCGAAAGGCCGTGCGCTCTGGCAGGGGCCGTGGGGCTGCTGCCTGCGCCTGTACCTGTGTTACACAAGCACGCCTCTACCCCGCTACCGCAGTGCCTGGAGGCGCTTTGGAACCGAGGGAAGAGGCGGCAGGAGGGAACGGGGGAGGAAAAAAAAAAAAACCCTCTGGAGCCCGAAGGAAAAGAGCAGCCGGCATAAACTTTCTGCTGCAGTCTCTACTGGTCTCGGCTGAGAGCACTGCGGGGCTCGGCTTCCACAGAGCGGGGCTGATCTCGTCCATCTCCCCAGCCCCGGGGGCGCGGGAGGCGCGACGGGCGGGGCTCCCCCGGCCCGCGGCTCCGCTCGCTGCCGGCCGGTGCCGGTCCGGAGCCGGTCCGGCGGGCGGGGCGGTGCCGGGCGGGGCGGAGCGGACGGGCGGAGCCGCGGGGCGCGGAGCAGCGCAGCCGGAGCCGCGGCCGGAGCCCCCCGGCCGCTCAGAGGCGCCGGGAGGGATCCGCGGGGTCCCCGCGCCCGCCCGGCAACATGAACCAGACGGCCACCGTGTCCCACCACGTCCACTGCCACTCGTCCAGGGCCGTCAAGGTAGGGCGGGCGGCAGCGGGGCTCCCCGGCCGTCCCGAGCCCTCTCGCTGCCGCCGGGCCGGGCAGGGGCGCGGGGAAGTTCGGCGGGGCTCGGGGAGAGGCGAGGGACGGCTCCGGCCGCGGGGGCCGGGCTGCGGCACCTCCCGGGCGAGCCCTGCCCTGCCCTGCGCCGCTCCGTGCCCGAAGTTGGCCCCGGGCAGGCGGCGGCTCGGCGCGGAGCTGCCGGTGCCTCCCGAGGCGCTGCTCCGCGGTACCGGCACGGCGCTGCTCGAGGGAGGCGCTGTGAAATCGACCTGTGAGACGTGATTTTGGTAATGTGCGGTCGGAAGGATCCGGGACCGGTGTGTTTGCTGCTGCTGGCGGTGTCCTGACGTGAGGGAGAGTTGGGTGGGTGCTTTGGAAGAGCGGAGGGAACAGCGGGCTCTGTCCTCGACTGCCTCCCTGCCCAGCCTCTGACACCATCCCGCCTTTGCATTGATTGGAAACTACTTTCTAGCCGAGTTACTACGCTCTAGAGTGATAAAATGAAATCCCTAACCAGATTGGTATTCAGTAGGAAGTATCTCTGCAGAAATAAGTGGTTGGGTGTTTTTGTTTTTGTTTTTTTTTTTTTTTTTTTTTTTTTTTTTTCTTCCTTGAAATAAAATAAAAACGCAGTCAGTGACAATATTTGATTAGTGACTCTTAGTCCTGAAAAAAACAATATCGAGAAATTTTACACTAGCTATTTTGTTTCGTAAAATGATGTGAAAGCCTGAAGAGCTCACTTCAGTGCCTTTCTGTCGGTGCCTCATGGCAGTGGGTGCCAGGCTGTGCTCGGGTTTGTGTGGGGTGAGGAAACCTGCTTTGGCTTCCTTCACTCCTTGTGCTGCAAAGTTGAGGGGTCTGGGGTTTGTTTGCTCACGAGGAGCAGCTGAACTTCACATCATGTTAAGAAATTCTCAGTTGGTCGTTATCCCGTTAGTGCTGGGAATAAAAATCATGACTTAAAGCTGAGGCAGGAGGGGATTAAAGGTATAAATCTTCGATTAGTGCTGTCATTTTTATATAGGCTGCCTTAGGCTGTGCAGTGTATGATCAGTAATGCGGAATGTCTGCAGGCTCAGGGACGGGGAGAAGGGTTACATGTGGCTGTAAGTTGTGTAAGGTGTAACTGTGTCCATCACACCACAGAACAGCCCCTTAGATTATGCCCAAATGGACAAGGTCATGGGAAGTGATGGATTACAATTGCCGTGGCCTACTTTATAGAGTCAGCAAATATAATATTAAATTTCTTAAAACCGTTTCATCCTCTCTAGGTCCATCCCTGAAAGTACTAGAGAACAGAGAGCAGTGTGGTACTTGCTCTGGCAAATATTCCCTTGTTATGTTTGGAACAGCCAATGCTAATTTTTCACTGCCAGAAACATTTATTAAATTCATTTGACTGGTCTTCTAAGCCAAAACAACAACCAGCAATATCAATATGCCATTAAAAAAAAAAAAAAAAAAAAAAAAAAAAAAAAAAAAAAAAAAAAAAAAAAGAGCCAGAGGAGTCAATAGTCTTCAAAAAGAGAGCACATGAATCAGAGCCTTCTAGACATGAGCCCATTTTACAACCAACACAGTAATACTGATGCCATTAGAAAACTGTCTCATTTTTCTGCTCTTAATTCTATGTGTCAGGTGTGAAATGTGCCTTATAAATAGTTTTAAGTGCTTCAATTCTGAGCCAGTGGATACTCCATGAAAAAGTATTTATGACTGTAGAGGATCAGTAGCTCCCCTATGGTAATGAGGACCTTGTATTGGAAATTACTTTGAAAATACTTCATTAGTGACCAGACAAATATAAATGGCATTTTAAGCATGACTTCCCAAGAAACAGTGTTAGTTCTAGCAGTTAGGAAGATTCAAGAAAAAAGGTTACAGGAAAACTTCACACCTATTGGAATGAGATCCCTTAGACTCCTTGTATGTTTCTCCCCAACACACAAAGCTGTGGCGTTAATATCAATGTATCAATGCAATGTTACTTCTCAGTGGATTTTGGATCAGCTGCTCTCTGTAACACTGCATAAGCTTCTGGATTCACAAAACAAGAAGTAGAATGATCCTCTTGTCCACTAAACTGAATCCTGCAAACTTCATCCGTTCCGGTTCCCTCTCTGAGTCACCCTGGGGTTGTGGGATGCTGGTGCCCGGATGGATGGAGACCCCTGGCCCTTTCTCACATCCTTCGTTTTTGAGGGATGGGAACAACTTTTTGTGTCTATGAGCTGAGTGCACTGCATCCAAAGTAAGTTTGGTGACAGAGAAACAAATTGACAGAGGAAAATGAATACTGAGCAAGAAAAAGAAACCTAAAGATACCAAACCTCTTGGATAAAATGTGAAATCTCCTAGAAAACCTCTTAGACATTTTATAGCTTGTTTTGAGATGACTGCAATGCTCACCACCTTACTGACGCTGCTATGAGCAGCGATCTTTCACTCTGAGATGTGTAACAAAAACTTTTATTAGGGTCTAGCTGGGAATGCCAAATACCTGCCTCATTTCTGTATCGTTACATGCTTGACTCTGGGATCCCCCCATGGCTGTGAAATGGTTTTTATTCTTCACATTTTGGATCATCCTGTCAACACATCGAGCAAATTAGCTCTTCCAGGAGAATCACTGAGTTTTGTGCGCTTCCATCTTGTGCTGGTGGTCAAATAATTTTTCAACATTCTTTTTCCTCTGACAGAGAAAAAATCTGTTAAAGCATTGTTTGCCTTGCTCAGAGGGAAGAAAAAAAGACCCCCATAATCCAGAAAATAGAAAATAATAATAATCTTGTCTAGCTAGGAAAACAAACCAAATATCTGTGTGAAATTTCAGGGATGGTGGAATTGAAAAGTTTATGTCTTGCTCTTAACACAGTCGCGACTACATTTTGCTCTTGAAAAAAAAAAAAAACAACAAAGGAGTTAAGCTAATATTTCTGTGGCTTTATACATTCTTTAATAATAAAATATTCTTTACCAGATCACAACTCTCTGCTGTTTTCAACCTCATATTGATCTGACTGCAAGCTGGATCATGAAAGGAGTTACTAATTGGCATTTCAGAAGCACATAATTACTGTGTAATATAATATGTATGTTATAACCTTTTACTCTTCTTTCTTTCCTGCCTTCCTTTCACTTTTATTTATTCATTAGCTCTTAGATTGTAAACTATAAAAGGAAAGTGCAGATATGTCCTTAGCAAGAATTCTGCAGCAAGTTTCATCAGTGCCCAGGGACTGTATCAGCAATTTTTACATTTCAGGTTTATTGTAGTTGTGTTTTAGCACCTGCTAATTGACGAGAAGTGGTGTACTAATAGTATTCTTATTTACAAGTAGGTTGAGGAGCAAAGAATTTAAGGGGGTTTGTAGTGTTCCCTTTGGACTTCTATGTGTTTAGAGCAACTCATTTTTTTAAAAATCAAGCCCGTGTCTTAGCAGGAAACATCTGCCCACTCCTGCAAACTGCAAATGCATCTCATCCTACAGAGAGAGGGAGAGATTCATATGTAGCTGCTCCTGGTCATAAGGGCTGCTCCCTCCCACTTTTTGGGCTGAACCTTCAGGTAGTTGGATCTTTGAATGCCCACAGGATGTGCACACACCAGGCCTCGTGCAGATGGGAGAATCACTGCAATCTACCAGCTGCTAAGGAAATAAATCCCTTAAAATGAGAGCAGCGTTTCTGAAATCCATTGCACGAAAAGCAAGTCACTAACAGATAATCTCAGTGAGTGTTCAGTTATGAACTAGCCAGGTTACATAGCAAGGGGCACAAGTGACACAGGGCTGTGTCATTGGTAGGAGCACAGGCTATGGTAGCATAATATTGCAAAAAAAAACCCCAAACAACCCAAATAAGTGGTACATTTAAATGGAATAGGTTTGCCTGGTATTTTGTTTAAGGCAATATGGAATTTGAGCAGTCTTGTGCCATGTGCCAATGGGTTTGTTTTGCTGTGTGAGGAGCTGCAGCTCCAGGGAAGCGCAGTGTCGTGGTGGCAGGAGGCAGCCTGGCCATGGGGACACAGCTCACTGTCACCTTCAGCATGTGGCCAGCTCAAAATGCAGGCTTAGAACAAAGTAAGTATTTTAAATAAAAAAATTTCCAAAGCACTAAGCAAATGTACAATGCTCCTGTGTTTTATTCTGTTCTTGAGACTCTGTCTGGAGGTGTACAGTGACCTGTTAGGGGACTCCAAAAATTATAGATTATAGCACTCATCAAAGAGACTGGCATGGAGCATGATAGAAATACCTTAAGTGTTGTTGCCTGAATGCATTTGTGTTGAGTGGAGTTGTTGGTGTGATTTATTTGTTTTTTGTAGACCAAACCCATGTGCATGATCATGCATACATATGTGTGGGAAAGACAAGCTAGAGGTCTCTAGGTGGAAATTTGAAAAACAAATCACAACTTTTAAATCTTCCCATTTCCATGTATTACCTTTCTGTATTTTTTCAGTTTCCTTGCCAACATCTGTATTACCAGAGAATAAGTGAGGCCTTTTCCTATTAAAACCAGTCAGTCCCTCATCATAAAAAGAGGCAGGAAAGAGGAAAAAAACCCCCAACATTTGAAATGCTTATATTTCCAGTCTATGAATAAAGAATTGCTCCATGTCGAAAGTAACATCAACATTAGTTAACCAGTGTTAGATAAAACCTAAAAGAGAGAGAGAAAGGGAAAGACGTGCTATCAAATCCCCCAGCTGATGCTATAAGGAGCAGCACAGTGTCTCCACAGGTCTGGTGCTCAGGCCCAGTGTGTGCCAGCAGCAGCTGCCCAGCATTCCACAGCCAAGGTGGAAGTGGTCAGGGTCTCTCCTTGCAGGGGACCTCAGTCCCGTTGCCTCCTGTGGCACGTTTGCTGGCACTTGCCTACAAATTGTCAATATGCTTTCAAAACTTTCCACTCTTAATTCCCTGCTCTTTTCATAAAACTTCAAAGCAGTTAGCAAAAAGTGCAAGTACTTTTGTATGCGTGAATATATACTGAATTCTGTGGTACAGGTTTGATGTATATAATGTATAGGCAACACCTCCCCCATGTATTCTAATACATAGAAAATTCATGGATTTCAAATGTAATGCTGATCATAGGAATTTAGAAGGCAGTCACTTTAAAACTAATAAGCACAAAGATACATGAACATGGTGGTAAATTATAATTAATAATAGGTTAGTACTTTCCTGGATTTTAATCATATAAAAATTTTCCTACTGCCCATCATTATTTTAAGGAATGGGGCATTAAGTTTGATTCTCTTTGAAGCTACTTATGATATGGGTCTGTGAGTATTGCATAACACTTTCCTGAACAGATATCACATCACGAGGAATTTAATCTTTCTCATTCTTTAATCCAAAACTGTTTTTCTAACCATGTATTAAGAAAATTTTGTGCTTACTTTGTTCAGTATTTCATTCTTAGCATAGTAAGACCAGCATGCAGTCTAACACCTGAGCATCGCTTTGGAATTTGCTTAGGACCTCTCCTGTTTAAAGATTTTTATCTGAGGTCCTCAAATTGAATTAAAATGTTAAGTTATGCAGTTATCCAGGTTTGTAACTGTGCTGTGTTAATCATTTGACAGTTTTTTGGATCAGTGACTTTGACTTTTCATGTGCTTACAGCACCCAGTGTTACTGGCAGCATGTGCCAGAAGCAAAGCAAAATTAACTTCTGTGATTCTTAAAAATGAGGCACCTGATGTGGCAGAATGCCTTGGGGGCTTTTTGTTTCAAAGAGAGAGAATGAGATAGGCAGGTTCGTTACACGGTGAATGGAACCAAGAGTGATTCACAGCAGTATGCACCAACCCAAGGGAGCTGAGGAAGGAACACCTAGACTCAGTCATCAGCTTAATTAAAGACTCTCCACAGTCCTGAGCTGTGAGGCTAATGCCGCTGCTGCAGATGAGAGTGTGATTTATTTCATTTTAAATTTAACTGGTGAAATAGTTTGAGTGAATTATGCTTTAAAATACTAATTTCTCAGCGCTGATGACAAAGGGAGCTCCAGTGCCCAAGCTGAGTGGTGGGTGTGTGCTGTGGGTCTCATCCCCACATCAGGAGTGCCACAGGGAGGGAGGAGACTGGGGCCTCCAGGGAAGAAGGATAATGTCCAAAGATATTTAAATCCTCGTGATACGGATGCTGGCTTTGAGCTGCCGACCTCTTCCCTGAGGATACATCAGAAAAATAACTCAAAGTTAGAGTTTAAAAAAGGAAGTAAATGGAGAGGAGGAGACGGCCGTTCAGTTTGAGCTTGTGTGTGACCTTACCAAGGGAAAAGGATGGGAAGGCGAGCCCTGGGGAAGTTTTGCAGAAAGTTGAGAAGGAACTAGAGATGATATCTGAAGGACACCTTGAGGCGATGGCGGCAGCTTGGCAGGAGGAGGCAGGGACAAGGGAGTTTCAGGGAGACAGAATCCGAGTGCGACTGGCGGCTAACGGCAGCTGGCAAGTCAGGAAAGATCAGAGCCGGGTATTGTGTTCTAGCTGCAGCGAAGAAGACGTTATTTGGGATATTGGCTGTTGGATTAGATTACGTTGCCAGATCTGACCTGTCACATAGAAGTCGTTGCAGAAAGTCACAGCCCTAAAAAGAAACCAAGAGACAGAGATAATGTACTTTTTTGGAGAGGTGACAGAGATGAGGTTTGCAAAGTTATCTCACTGTGGAACCCCCCAGAAGCAAGGCAGCAGGGTGTCTGCAGGCTTTGGAAAAAACCTATATCTATATGTATATATTTGGAAGAGTTAGACAGCATAGGGAAAAAGACAAATATATACACAGGGTTTGTTATAATTAAGTCCACTGTTTTGTGTAGTAACATAGAAAAGTAGCCAAAAAAAAAAAGCCAAAACCACGAGTTTGTTGGGAAAGTTATAATAATAATAATAATGTAAATGTTTCTCCTTTAAGAAAAGGTTTGGGGGGCACACAAGGATAGTATTTTGGTAATTGTCCAAATTTAGCCACCTGTGCAAATAATGGTTTAGCACTGTGGGAGGCAATAACAGTACATGTGCTAGATTCTTCAAAAAAAATTAAGTTGTTTTAAGCCTATTTTGTAATGTTTTAATTGCTTTAGCTCATTAAAAAATGAATATTTCAGTACCAATAATAAGCATATTACTCCTTGTACCTGAGCTACTTCTGCAAATAATAGATGTCAGGTATATTTATTCAGTGGCATTTCTGCACAAGGATTTCTAAGAATTTTCATGTTAGCACAATGGTGGTGAAATCAAAATTAAAGCTACTTGTGTAAAAAGAGTGTGCAGTTGTGCAGCAAGTTGCTAAGCACTGAAAAATGAATGCTATTATATTAAAGGGTAGCACCTAGGTTTCATGTTCCTGCAGCTTGGGAAATTTGCAACATGCTAGTGCTTAATATCAAACTTGCTTTTAAGTTTTTTTCATTCAAAAGATGAACTTTGTCTTCAAAGGTGGCTGTTCTTTGAGGTGGTAATTGTGTTCCCCCTGCTACTGGAGAGCACCGTGCCTGACCCCATCCTACCTCTCCTTTTCACCAGCAGTGCTTTGCTCAGGGGATGTCCCTGGCTGGCAGCACGTCCTGCAGCTGTTCCTTGGAGAGGAACCTCTGTAGCTGCAGTAAGGAGAGGGTTTCACACCCTGTGGATATGTGAGATGCAAACATTTTCAGTTCTGACAAAACTGAGACCTGTGGGAGGTTTTTCGCGAGGGGAGGGTGGGAGAAACCTGGGGCAGATGCCTGTGCCTGGTGGTCACGCTGGTGGCTGTAAATGCTCACTGTTCATGCTCCTGCAGAAGGTGGAGGAGTTTTCCTGGGGCAGGGGATGGTGCTGGAGCTTTTCCCTGAGATCTGCAGCTCTGTGAAAGTCAATGCACTAAAGTCCATTAGCTTAAGGGGAGCTGATCTCTTGATGCCAGTGGTGAGGGCTGCATGTCCCTCTGGGGACCCCATTTCCTCAGCCCCTGCCGCCTGGGTAAACGATCTGTCAGGGGTCTGGGATGGTGCCTCTGCCTCTGAATTTGCTCTTCGCTACAACCGTCAAGGAATGAAGAATATTTGTTTAAATGCTTGTTTATTAGCCTTCTTTATGTTTTTAAAATCGTGTTTTCAGCAGCATAAAGGCAAGAGTCTATCCCTTGGCTTAGTTTTTCCCAGGGTATTATAGATGAATAGCAGGCTTACATTTTGAAATAAACTCTTTTATTCTTTTGTAAAATCAATTGCTTAGGCAGAAGAGTTCCTGACTTCCCAATTAAGCAATTTATCTAAAAGAAATTTTTTTCCCTTCTCTTCAGAGCATTAAACCCTTACTCAGCTTGAAAGCTGCATCAGTCTGCCAGTGTGGGATTAATGCCACAAACGTTGCTGCTCGTATTTGCTGCAGAGATGACCTGCAGACATGACCATCATGTTAAAAAATAGCTTTTATAATTCCTTGTGCCTGATAACAGAGCCAAAACCTGCCTCTGTTTTCCTGTATTTCTCTTTACTGGTTAGAGGAGGGGAGAAGGCACAAAATGCGGTGCCTGTCGCTGCTGGCCCATCCTGGAGGCTGAGCAGTTTCTGGAATCGCTTTCTGGCTGCCTGTTCCCACCGCACACTGGGAAGATGTAGGGCTTACTTTGGCTTTTTGGATAAATCTAGGGAAGGGAGGAGACTTTTTCTTTTCCTTTTAACCTGTCTGCCTGTTGTCTATATAAATAAGTTTGAACATGTTCTGAGATTATCAGCACAGTTCCTGAACACTGCGAGGAATCAACCCCTCAAGGCTTTTGAGCTTTCCTGTCACTCACATTTTACCTGTGCAAGCAAATCCGGTGTGTGTGCGTGGCACTGAGCAGCACAAGTGTGTTTATTCAATCTCTGTCCTAACCTTGCTCCTCTGAGAGGTTAGAAGGAAATTGCTGTGTTTCTGCATTTTCTCCTTGTGGGACGTATTAGTTTCTGCTGCTTGTAAGGATCCTTTCCCCAACTCTCCTGCTAATTCAAGCCCAAAAAACCATTCTAGCAGTGCTGGAATGATTGACTGAAGGTTTTCTTGCTGTAATTTATACACATATCAATAGTTTCTTAGTTGTTCTTTTTTATTTTTTGTACAGGACACAACGTCTTATTGCTGGAGCTGAAAACTGGAAAATTAGAGTTTGGGCTAGACCCATGAGTTCTGTTTCCTCTGGTGGTAACTGTTCACCCAGGCAGAGATTCTGTGACTGCTTCTGCTGAGCTTTTCCATGGAATTAAAGCTGGCTTTTTAGGTTAACTGTTTCTCTTAGGAGGTGGAAGGAAGCTTTCCATGGCTTAGCAGGCTGACCCAGCTGCCCAAAGGTCAGGGTGACCTGACCTCGCTCACTTTTCCTTTGTGGCTTTCTGTTTTCTTCTGGGTGTGCGTCCTTGTGGGTTGTTTGCCTGGAGAATCGTGAGCAAGTGAACCACTGTGGCAGAAAAAGAGATGGTGTCTGGAGCAGCCTGGAGGGACCTGGCTCTGGCTTAGTCCCTGTGTCACTCTGTTCAGCTGTGCCTGGGGCAGCAGTAATTCTGGGGGGAAAGGAGGCGAAAGGATTGTGGCAGAAAAAGACTGAAGAAAAAGTAGAGGGAGAAAAGTTAATCCCTCAGAGCCACTCTGGTGGCCTCAGGAGACACGTCTGTTGATGGCACATCATACATACCTTGCTCATGTGAGCGTATCTGTGGTTTGGGGTAATTTTTGCTTTCTGAGGTGGCAGGACTGTGCTCATACTAGAACCTTTTCTACTAATTTTTCACACATTATTATTTGGCTGCTGGGAGTCAATGCAAACACGGATTTGTCTGTTTAAAGACCCGGTATATACTACCCATGGTTCTCTTTCCTAATGATGATTTTTAAGCTGTGAATTCCCTACATTTACCTACAGTAAAACCTCATCTGACATCCACGAGTACATATTTTTTGTATTTATTTAGCCTGGAGTTTGAAAAATCTTAGTTTTATAATTCAACAGGTGTAATGTGTTTTCTGGGAACATTAATGTTTCTGAAACTTGGTTATGCAAATATTTACAGAGGGCAAACAAACGCTCAGCGAACAAATCCGTAAAATAATTAAGCAAAGATGGGTGGTTTTCTATTTTCATTGTATTTGTGCCTCTCTAAACATTTCCCAAACTCTCTGGATTTACAAGTCCCTGATGACATTAATTGCATCCCAGGAGAGGTCACCTTTACTGATGAAACCCATCAAGGAGCTGATGCCATGCAAAGCAATTTTTTGAGATATCTTTACATATATTTTATAGATTCAAAGAACTTTACCAGCATCATCAGAATTATAACACTAAGCACTGTTCGAGTTTGAGGACTCTTAAAGAATGAAGGAAAAGAATTTTAGATGACCACTGTCCCCTTGGTTATTATGGGCAGCTATTCCTCTCCTCATCCAGTATTTAAATACCAAGTCATGCTTTTGCTGTAAAAGAGATTTATTTCATGACTTATAACTAAAATTACGTTCTGTCAAAAATCTTGATTTTAAATTGTTTCTTGTCAAATTGGCTTGGAATTCTGCAGGGTCACTGTAGCAATCCTGAGACAGGAAAATTGTATTTGGATTGAGCTCCAGACACATGGAAGAGAGAGGCTCATTCCCTACCAGGCTTTGTGTGCCCAGCACAGCTCTGTCATTTTTGTACTGGATTGAGCAGCATGAAATAAATGCATTTGTAGTCCTGGCATTGTTCAGAATGAATGTTGTGCATAAAATTGCTTGCTGAAGTAACTTGCTCAATGCTGCAAGAGAGATGGGCCAGTAGAGAATTTGGGTCACCATACCTAAGAAGACGTCCCTCATTAAATTGGTTTGCATTTTTACATGAAATAGTTGAAAAAGCTTTAAAATTTCAACCTGTCTATCCCCTTTCCTCCTGAAACATATTGTTATAGCTTCAGATCTAATCCATTTAGAACCAAAAATTGATAAAGAAAAAGAATCGTCGTTGCAGGATTTTGAAGAACTTATTTCTCATGTTGAGAAAGGTGTATCAACATGTGTCTTCTGTGTGTGTGTGTGTGTCATCCTCTGAGTACTCTAGCCTTACAAATAAAATTGGCATGAGTTGGATGCCATGGAACTAAGAAAGAATGAGTTTGAATGGAAAATAAGTAATAACTTATACTCAAGATTTTTATGTTTAATTCTTAAACTGTAATTAAAAAAAAAATAATATGTACTCTCATTTGATGAGTGCTGCACACATTGCAGAAAAGTGCACTGCAAGATTTTGGAAAAGAGCCCACAACTGATACAGTGGGTTTTGGGAAGAATTTTACTTTTTATGATTTGGTATTTTTAAAACATTAACAATTCTTAAGGTGCCTTCTTGCTTAGGTCAATTATTTTTTAAGGAAGGATGCAATGTGCTCATTACTTTCCAGTATTTCTTCTATGTTGTTACTGCAGAGAAAGCAGACAGTAAAGTATCTAAAAGCCCAAAGATCAGTCTTTAATGTTTTCTGCATTTAGAATGTAGGAATGAAACTACTCACATTACAGCTTAATACAATTTTTTGTTTCTATTTAATAACTGCTTTGAATGATGACTTGTGTGATCGATCATGTGCCCTTAAACAATCAGCATTTTAACTTTTTAAATTAAAATGTTGAATACCTACAGGTGTAGGCTCTATAGAGTACTATGTGGTAATGTAGGAGTTCTCCAGATTAGTGCTATGGATGTTTGACAAAGTCTCATAATGTCAAAGTTTAAATTATTGAATAGCTACAATTCTGCTGTAGAAAGTGCAATGTAGATCATGAGACATGAAAGGAAGCATGTTCCAGATGAAGTAGCTGAACCATCTAAGTGGTTGATAAAGTGGCTAAATTACCGTAAACAAACAATAAAACGTCTTAGAGGAAATATCTCAGAGAAATTGCTTATTGAAAGCTTAAATGGATAAATGCAAATTGTAAATATGTAAAGGCTGGAGGGCAGTTTTTTGATATAAGCTGTAGGTTCTCTTGGCTGTCTAATACAGATGATATCCTTGAACAGTAATGACTATTCCCTCTGACACAGAGTAAAGCATAGCAGATGAGAGTTGATAGAAGATGGACCATATCTATTTCAGCCATTAAATACTTATAGAACTATTTCTGGGCATTGTAATATGAAAATGTTCAGTAAAAGGAAAATGTTGAGACTGTATACATCATTAATCAATTATAAGCCGTCTTAATGGATAAGAAATTACTCCCAAGATATTTGTTTTATTAGTGAACTCAGTTCTGCAGAGCATCAATTCACTGCATACCACACAAACAGCTATTTTTTTTTTTTCCCTTTTTTTTCCTTCATTATCTTTGATGATTTTAGTTTCCAAGAAAATATCCAGGCTGGAATTTATCATCCTCTCCCCCTAAGGCTGAAGATGCCAAATCCATGATTTTATGCCAGAATTATTTGTGGAAGCATCAAAGTTCTTGTCTGCCAGCCAGTGGCCAGATGCCATCAGCAGCAGAGGTGGCTGGGAGTTTTCAAGCTGGATCCAAGGTGTTGTGAAAGTGTCCAGGGACACCTTAGAGCAGCCTTGCAACGCTTAAAAGGGCAGCACCTTCTCATCCTAGGGGAAAGGTGGGGACAGACTTTTTAGCTGGGCCTGTCTGGGTAAGGAAAGGGGTAATTAAAATTTAGAGGGTAGATTTAAACTGGATATAAGGATATATTTTACAATGACAGTGGCGAAACACCGGGACAGGTCACTCAGAGTGGTGGTAGAATGCCCATCCCTGGAAACATTGGATGGGGTCCTGAACAATCTGATCTAGCTGAAGATGTCCCTGCTCACTGCAGGGAGACTGGACTAAATAAACTTTAAATGTCCTTAGCAGCTCAAATTATTTCATGATTCTATGAAAAAGGAGAAAATTAAAAGTACTATGAATCACAGCAGGGTTTTTAATAATATCCCCTCCCATCCAATGGGAGGCAGCCTGGAAGAGCTGCAAGAGGCTGTATTTTGTGCATACATTGCTCTGTGGCAACTTTTTCTCTTAATGTTGTATTTTTCATCCTACTGCCTGTGCACAACTCTCATGTAGATGAAAAGGTAGTGGTAATGAGTTCAACTGATGAATCTTTCAGAGGAAAAGGAGAGAAAAAGAGATAAAATACTTCAACTGTTTTCAGTAAGGGAGCTTACTTAAAAATACTTAATTTCTGATTCTCAGTGTTTTCTTAAAATGACACTTAAAAGATGATAAATTTTTAAGATAATGAAGATAGTAAGGGGTAATACTAAAATGACACTGATAACCCTTCTGAATTCAGTATTATTTTATGTGACTACTTTATTCATTATGATTTATGGAGAATATCCCTGGCTACAAAGCTAGATAATAGATGGGTTTTATCTTTTTAATAACAGATCTAATCCTACAGTCATTATTTAATCAAAATTCCTTATTTTCAGAAATTTTCTTGCATGTGTTTTTCTGAGTCAGGTCTGTGACACTTAGGAGTTTCCATAGGTGACAATTTACATTTTCAAAAAACACATCAAGAAATGGTCATGTTTTTACCTTATGCCAACATGATGAACAATTAAGAACTATTAATTCTCTTCTATGATGGACATTGAGAGGAAGAAAAGTATCTTGCACAGGGCTGTTGAGGACTTGGTGTTAGAAATTATGAGACCTTGAGGCTTCCTATCTCTTTTCAATACCCAGCTGAAATACAATATTCAAGAGGAAAAGTATCAGTCTTGTTCCTTTTTGAGACAAAGTGGCAGAAGTTCTGTTGATTTTTAAGAGGACAGAGTCATTGGGTAGGTGACTCTCGATTTCTCTATAGGTCTTCTGTAGGCTCTTGGACAAGGTGCAGAATAAAGGTCTTTTTGTATTCACCTTTCCTAAAGAGATAGAAGGATCTTAAATTTGGAGGAAACATATTCTGTAAATAAAGGATATTACTACAAAGAATATTTGCATTGTCAAAGTGATGAACTGATGTAGTTTTGATCTTCACTGCTGTGTGAAGAACAGAGGAGGGACACAAAAAACTAATGAAAATCTTCCCTGTCCAACCACATTTGATTGATTTGCTTATCGTTCAGTGAGAAATGCCACCAAGCTGGGAAGTCTCTCTGGCTCTGCTGAAGGAGTTTGAGTTATGTTTCTTAATAATGTAGCTTTATATTTAGAGGTGAGTTACGAAGATTTTTGCCCTTCTTTCCTGAAGGCAAGATATGATCTGAGTTTGCTGATGAGACGAAAGCTGGTGGTGTTGAGTGAAATCAACATGCATCAAAAGATCTTATGAGGAAACTCAATTGTACAACTTTTTGAGGCAGACTCCAGGGCTTCTTGGATACATCATTTCTTTAGAACACTGAACATGCTGGAGGAATATACAGCATGTATAATGCACGCTGTAGCAGCGTGCTGATGAAATGTGGATGGAATCAAATAATAAAACCAGAGTAATTGTTGAAATCTGCTGCAGATCCTGGGTGTAATTGATAAACAACTACCAATAACCAGAGCAATAACAGTTCCGCTATGCACGCGCTCAGCAGCAGTTTATGTTTTCAAGGGAAGTTAAAGCCTGTCTGGGTATTTCTCGGGTTTCAGAAGCAAGGCTGCAGTGCAGGTCCTCTTCCCATGTGCAGCAGCCTCACAGGGCTGTGCTGGGAATGGGAACACCCTGCACAGAGACATCCACGTACCCTGGTGGACTCAATCAGATCTGAGTGGGACATACCGAGAGTTCCACTGTCCCACCTGGTGACTCTCTCAGCTGCTGGAATGGGATCACACCTGACCATGGACTTGTACTCTCTGTCACTTGATTTCAAAACTTTGAAATCATATGATTATCCTGGTAATGACTACAAGGAAAGCAAGCTTCGATGGCCCCTCTGCCATGGCTGGAAAGTGCCTTGAATGTTCAAGCACATTTAATACACACAAAGTACCCAGTGACTTCGTGATTTACTGTGATGATAGGAACTCCCACTGATCTTCTTCTCCTTAATCCCATTTCAGTAGGTGGCTCTTGGACAGGTAAGATGAGTAGCCTGCCAATGATTATATGAATTTAACGCCAGCTTCTAAATTTTATTTAATTGCTGTGAGATTTAGGTTTCTGGTCCAATAACATTTTAGTAATTAGTGACCTCACAGGCATGCAATACTGAAACAGTCATTTGGATGAAGGTTTTGTTGGTTAAAAGAGGATCAGGCACTCTTTCTATAATTAAGTGTGGCTGTGAAAAGGGAGGACCAGCACAAGAAAGCACAGGCAAGGGAGAGAGAAGATCTTGGTTCTGCAGATGTGCTGGTGGGGCAGCGAGGTCTGTTGGCCAGAGGGACGGGCGGATAAAGACATGTCTAAGAGGAAGGGGTAAATGCCATGAGCCATCAGGGTCTTCAGCCCCTTAAGGAGCAGCTGATGAGATTTACTTGCCCTCTGCCTGAGGTCTCCCTGGGAGATCTCCTAGGGCTGGAAGGGACCTGAGACAGGTCTTTTGAGACCCATTTAAGGGTCACTTATCACCTGCACCTGCAGCTGAAAACATAAAAGCTGTGTTTGTGTGAGCAGGGAGTGACAAAGCTGGATCCTTCCATGTGCTCCTGGCTTCTGAGGACAGTTCTTACACAGCTGCAAAAGGACAACTTGAAGTCTGTCATACCCTTGGCGCAGAGCTGAAGGTGTAGCCACAAACTCTGGGAAGAACCGGACACCTTTGAGCAAACTGGTGTTCCTGATCATTGCAGGGGGCTTGGAGCGAGATATCTACAGGGTCACTTCCAACACAAACCATTCTGGGGTTCCATGACTCAAATGTCATGATTTGTTGCTAAACTGGAAACGTGTAGAAGCTTTTTTAAAACAAATGCTTATGTTAAATCCCCCCATATCTGTGAGAATCAGAAGTTGCTAGTTTCAATGAGTAGTTTTGTTTCAAAGAAATTCCTCAAGAAATAGAATGAAGGAGATTTTTCTTATTTTTGTATCAATGCTTCAGTTAAATATTTATGAATAGAAGTTTTTCTGTTGTACTTTGAATCCAGCCTATTTCTCAGATATGTATTAGTGCCCAAATCTGTCACTATAGCATCCCAAATCCTTTAATTAAGTTTGCCAGTTCATGGGTAAACTAAAGTTGTTTCATCAGATGTTTTTTGAGACAGAAAAGATGTTTCCTTGATGTTTTGAGTTATTTACATTTTCTGCAATGCAAATTCTAGACATAGCCTTTCAGAAGGCTAAATGAGCTTGAAAAATAGAGGTCATATCAAAGTGATGTAGAGCTGAATCTTGCTTGTGTTGGCTTTATGTCGTTTCTAAGTAAAAAATATTCAGAAATGACAATTCTTCCTTCAGCTCAAACGTTCATAGGGTAGCAATTGGTATAAGACTTCCCTCTTATGTGGCCACAGACCTTCTTTCCCCCCTTCCTCCTTTCCTCCCTTTCTCCTTTCCTCTTTCCCTTTCTTCTTTTCAACATTTTTTTATTTTTAACCCAGATATTACAACATAAGATTCCCCATAAACAAACATTATGAAAATACTTAATTGATGCACCTCTCTACATTTTCTAGCAGGAGCTGTAGCATTTTACGGCAAGACCATGTTCTCTGTGGATGGAAAGCTTTTCAGAAGGAGGGTTGCTGCCTGTGGTATGAAACAGCATAGCTAATATCATGGAACAGTCAGAGTCAGCGTGTGGTCTGGCTGCCTTCTCCTGACATGGCATGAGCCAAAAAACCATAAAAAATTAAAACAAATATGCAAGTTTTTACACTGTATGTGAGCAAGTACTATTCCTCTGGGTTCTACCGTGTGTGTGTTGTTCCAAGGAACATTTGAATGAAAAAACAATGCTGTTTTGGCTCATCTGAGGACCCTGAAGGTCCAAAAAATAAGCAGTATTTCTCAACTTGTCTGGATTCAAAGATATTTAAATGGAGTGTGTAAAAGTTTTAGACTTCAATGAAAAATATTTTTAGAGCATGTGTATGTTTTGCACTTAATCTTATTTTTAGAAGTGAAAGTTTAATTTTTTTTTCCCCCCTAAAGTAGAACTTTAAGTAGAAGTACTCATGCTTTGCACAACCACATCCTTCTGCAAGCTTTTTGAGTTGAACTGAGGTCAAATTTCCCATGCTAATAATGAGTTAAAGATTCAGATTGTGGAGTAAAGTTGATGATCAGTGACAGTTGATTATGGTAATCAAGTGAAGACTAAAAATTCTACTATTTCAGAACAGTTCCAGATCACATTTAAGAATGATTTAACAAATTCTTAGTAAAAAACCCAACCAACTAACAAATTGAGAGTATTTTGGCAAAGAATATACAGCCTTGTAAATGGAAATTAAATGCAACAGATTTTGACTTGACTGTAAAAGACTTTATATGATTCAGCTGAAAGGTTTGTTATTGTCTTCTGATCTGGGAGGAGATACAAGCTCAGGATAGACTGACAAGCATTTATGTCATCACTGATCCCACGTGTGCTTCTCTGCCAAATTGCAAAAATATAAAGTTTACAAGCCACTCATACCTTAAATTCTTATTAGAATAGATTAGAATCTATGCTCAAAAGAAACTGGTTTTGTCTCTTGTGATTTTCTCTCCGTACTTTTGTTTACATTATATTTTATCCTTCTTCCAGGTCAACAGATAAGCAAAATTTTTTGGAGGTCACATTATTCAGCATTTTATTCTGCAAAAATTAAGCTTTTTGTTCTAAAAGAAATGTCAAAGCTGGTTCTGCAAGTAAAACTTCATAGCCTGCCCCTCCCCACCCCCCCTACTTAAGTCAATGGGTGATGGTAAGACATTTTAAGAGTAAACAAATAAATATTAATTCTCTTTCCATCCCCTCATTTGTTACACTTTGTAAGATTAAACAGGTGAGCAGCAGAAGGCTTGTGGGCCTTTCCAAAAGAGGAGCAGAGGGGTTGCAGGCAGAAACCCCTTTGGAGACTGGAAAATGTCAAGTACCTTTTAAACAAACCTCAACCTAATTAAAATTTATTTGACTGAAAATGGTGATAAAACACCTATTGCACGGTGTGTGAGGGTGCTGGTTTTGACATTAAAGGTTTTAACCAAATTTAAAATACCATAAAAATTGTAGCGCTTTGTAAACTCTGAATAGAATGACATTTTCCTTCCTCTTCCTGGGACTGTCAGAGTCTTGACTTCTAAAACTCATGTTACTGCCTTAGAGTCTTTGCAAACACAGCCACCTCATGGGATCCCTTCTGAGGCTATCTCTTGGATATGAAAATGATGTTTTCTTTAGAATCAATCCCATGGCAACCCTGAAGGTATTTTTGGTTAGTTTTCATCAGAAACAGGAAATTTAAAAGGCAAGAAAAAATGCTTAGAATTCATCTTCTAAAAGTGACATAATTTCCAGCTTCCAGTGAGGAATTAGCCTCAGTATTGGATGAAATTGGTTAATGTTTTCCCCTCAGCTGGCTACTCAAGGTTTATGTCAGAAGGAGTTGCTGGTGCTCCAGCTCTCTCAACTTCAGCCAACCCATCACATCACACTGCAACGCACCCAGTGCAGCCGTGTGTTGCCTCTGTTGGATGCCAATTAAAGAGTCTTGGTCTAATTCTTGGTGTGCAGCAAATTAATTAGTTAATTGAGAGATAAAGTCTAAGAAAATTAAAAAAAATTAGCAACCTGTGCACGGATCTGGAGTTTGCTCTTCTGTGATAAGACAATTCACAATTCCAGTTCTGAAAAAGGGGGAAACTCCTCTACTGCCAAGTAAAGTATCAGGTGCAGTGAAATGTAGATAGCTGGAATATTAAAGAGTGTTATAGAAGTAGCAAAAATTTCCAAAGACAACAGAATTTGTGTAGAAGCTGCTGTGGCTGTAATGGACATGTTTTGGGCAGTCCTGTGTCACTACTGAGTAGCTGCTCAGGAAAGTAAAACTGAAGCCAAATTTCTTAAGATGATTAAAAATAACATATTCATAATCTTTAATAAGCTGCTAATTAGAGAGGTGCCTGTGTTTAAAGCATCAACAGATACTGCAGAGCCGTGCTCTGGAATATCTGCTTATGCCTGAGGTGGCGTAGATGGGCTGAGCCAGAGGCAGACAGGAATGGAGGGCACAACAATCCCTCCAGTGTTTGCATATATGCAAATAATGCATGAGCTTTCTGTGAGGAATTTGTGGGGAAATTAGCATCCAGGTCACCAAACTCCATGTTTTTGTTCTTGATCTGCTGGGGGAAGAGAGGTGGCTGCCGCCAGTTCCACCCCCATGCTGCTCTGTGGATGGTTGTCATTAGTGATTACGACTTCCGTGTCTTTAGTTGCTGAGATGCTTTAATTCAGTTTGATACAAAAGGAACTTAAGGCTCTGTGGATTCTCATTTGTGCTTTTTTAAAAACAGGGTTTCATAACGGAGCCTGAAATTTAGTTCACTCTGAACTTTCTAGAAGTTGACTGTCAGTGAGTTTGGGACCAGTTTTGACCAAGACTGTTTATGGCTTTCTGGTAAACCACATGAAAATTTGAGGATTTGGAGGCATTCCCCCATAATCATTACTTCATGTCTGAAAGGAACCTCAAGGTATTACATTTTCAGGTTACTGGGTTTTTTTGGTTTTTTTTGGTTTTTTTTTTTTCAGTCCAAGACAGAAAGTGCTTTTGTCTACAAGGGCCCTCCAAAATAGACATTATCTACATCCTAAACAGTAAAAAAAAAGAACAAAAAAACCCAAAAAACCCCAAACAAAACAAAAAACCCAAAAACAAACAAAAACCAATAACAAACAAAAAACCCCCCAAAAAACCCACCAAAAACCAACACAAAAACAACAACAAAAAAGGCATACTGAGAAGAAAGTCATTTATGAAGCTCCTAGGTAAGCACTAATTTATTTGAAGATTTGTAATACCTCTAAACAAAAAGATTTTCCTAAATGGCATTTGAATGGCATTACCATGTAGGCCAAGTAATGCAAAACAACAATCTGATTATCTGCCTTTTCTCTTGTGGCATTCAGGGTTTGATCCAACACAAAAATGGGAGCCAGATAAGGACAGCACTGAGCTAAGTAAGTAATGTAACTCAACCTCTTGGTTAAAAATGTTTATCTGCATCAGAGCTGCAACTGCCTGTAAATGGCTAAGAGAAATGCCCTTGGTGAAAGCCTTAAAGCATATGCTTAATTTTAAAATACAGATTTGCTTCAAAATACAGAAAACATATTATAGCATAAAAGTAATTTTAGAACACTATAATTAAAAGTGCCCATGTAGTCTCTTTTTGGCTGTGATCAACAATGGTTTTGTAGTCAGATCCCTATTGCTCTTGCTAGGCAAGATGGAGAAACAGTAATGGATGGAATTACTGAAAAATGTCCAGAAATGGATGTACAAATTGCTAAGGGTATTTTTAGTGCTTTCCTTTGGGATTATTGCTTCAGGAGAGAAATCTGGTCTTCCACAGGCACCTGAGTGAGAAACCAAAATTATGCTTGGAGCGAGGGACTACCTGCAGCTACTGAGGGGGTTTATTAGGGGAAAAGGGTTTTCTCAGAACTTGTACCATCCTTTGAGAGCTTGTAGGGAGAAACATTCTGTTGCTACCCAGAGAGCTGAGGACCATTCCCTGCAATGTGGGCTACATCCCTGCTGAGCCCTGCGCTCTCCTCAAACGGGTCTGTCTCTCTGGGCTCTCAGTTTGCCCCAGTGAAGCCATTTCCTCACCTTCTGAGCGCTACTGAAGCTGAAGCCCAAAGACAAATAAAACAGACAGTAAAGCATGTGGGCAATCCTTAAATAATCTGTGCCACCAGAGACTTATTTCAGGATTACTAACTAGGATTATGAGATTTTTGCTCTCTGCATTTGTAAGTACTTTATAGGAATTAGCACAATGTCTTCTGAAGCCTAAATGTATGAAAACCGTCTGGCACTGCAGCTTTTGTTCCTGTCAGCAGCAGCAAAAGCAGGAGAGCATGAAAAATGTGGTCTCTGAGCATTTTGAGGTGAGACAAAGTGGGAGAAGAGGTTGCCAAACCTCAGGTGTAGATAAACTATTTCTACAGCGGTCAGCTGACAGGCTGGCACTACAATGTATTATAAATCATCCTGCCTGTAAGTTAGCTACTAATTTCAGCTGCTTCTGGTGAAAGCAAAAAGTGCAAACTACCTTACCATGGGCAGATAAGCTTTTCTTCCTGCAACGGATGAACAATTTAGTTTCCTGTTTTTAATGTTACTTTTTTCTGATACTAAGCAAGAATCTACTGGAAAAGGAAACATAAATCTCTACACTCTAACATATAGTCAAATAGGATTTTTGAATATGTAAACTGTAAAACCAGGTGGAACTGGAAGCTCATGAGCTCAGTAATAGGTTGCTTTGAAGAAATGTTTAATAGAGTCTAACCAGTAATCTTATCACCAGGTTACACTTGGTACATCCATCAGTGAAATTTAGGAAAGCTGAATAGGAGAATATGTCTTGGGTTGACAGGAGCAGCACTGCGCTGAGAAAAGAAAAGGTGCAGTTTATAAACAACTGCTGCTTACAACGCAGAGGGGAGGAAAACTTCAGTATGTCCAATTAAAATCAGAGGAAACCTTTTGAGGAAAGCTGTCAGGTCTCCCCAGCAGGCTGGCCAGTCTCCCTGTGTTGCAAGGTCTTTTCCATGCAGACATTTCTGTTCCTTGCTGGGACAAATCAGCACTGTTGGTGCTGGGAGGATGATTTGCTGCCCTTTTGATCTGTGCCAACTCTTTTTATATCCTGAGAAGGGATGAGTAAAACCACGCAACTTAAATTTTCTACGGTCTTCTTTATTTTGTCTGTCTACACTTTTTCAAAACCATATATTCACGTTATTCTGCAGTGTCATAAACGTGATGCTTGGAGGGTTGTCCCGTCCCCTCTCCTGTAAGCTTTGAAATGTGTTTAATTCCTTTTGTGTAACGTCTGGTGAGCTGGGTCAGGCTGCACACAGGGGGAGTGTAAATGCTCAGTTTGGTGTGCACCAACAGCGATGCACAGACCCTGGCCCTGTTCCTCTGACCTTACACCCGTCAGCTGAAATTTTAAAATCTGCTTTAGCCCACAGGACTCACCCGCCAACATCCCTTCTTGTGTGGGGTAGGAGTGGATGTGCTGGTGAGGCACAGAAGCGAAGAGAAGCCTACAAGAAGAAGGGTGTTGACCAGAGAGAAAAATAGTATCTGTACCGTATGTCATCTAAAGTGAAGCTGTTGAACATCCCTGCACCAAGATGTTTAATTTTATCTCAGTTGTACAGTAGTCTGTGCCCTCCAAGACACGTTAATACACCGTGAAAGCTTTAATTTTGATGCCACCAGCCAGAATTTTCTCCTAAAGGCTGGGTTCTTGGGCTGTGCTATTAAAAAAAAGAGAGGAAGAAAGAAGAAGAGGTTTATAACACTGTCTTTAGGACTGCTATCCTGTGAAACTTTAAGGGATTATAAACCATATCAGTAGCTACTGAAATCTTTAGTCATGGGTATTTTTTACAGAAAATGTCAGAAAAACATCACAGAATGTGTTAACTGTAACTCGCTTTTACCGCCTGATCCTGAGTGTACATGCAAGTGTTAAAAAATGAGTATTTTAAAAGAAAACTTGGCAGCAGAATATCCAGCATTATCGGGAGAAAATATGTGTTTCTTTTGATGTGGACCATGTGTTAGCAGGGAGGGATAATCAGAAAGTACCATAACCACTCAATATCATATATAATTCTATTACAAATAATTCTCAGCAGATATGACTAATTTAACACACTTCGGCATTACCTCTTGGTGCTGTGGGATATGCTTGCAGCTGTAATTTCAGGTCTTTAGTGTTTATTATGTTACTATCTTTTTCGTATTATTAAATCTTGCCTGGCTGTTACAAAAATTCTCCATTCTTTTTTTATTCCCATCTACTATTCCTGTTAGACACAGTTTATTAAAAACTGGCATAATATTGCCTGTTAAGTGGTAAAGCATGTGTACTTTTGCTAGAAACCATGGCAGTAATTGTGTCTAGTAGTTTAGATCCCTTGCCTAGCAGGGGTGTGATCACAGTAGGGATATAAAAGTCTACTTTGTGTTAGAAGAGCATTCGAAACTCTTTTGGGCAAAACACTTAGCAGAGAGCACAACCCATTGTACAGGTGAGCACTCCATAAAAGCACTCTCTATATGTAAGCTGAGACACTAAAGAAACACTCAGAAAAGCTTGAATTATTTATTTCCGCATGTTACCCGTTAAAAGCACTTTAAGATCACTCCAAAACACTCCTGTCAGCACACGGTAATCTCAGAAACGGGAGGAGATGAGAGACACACTGCTTAGGAGAGGCTTTGCAGCGTGGAAGTGCAGATAACTACTGCTTAAATGGGCCAGCACAGTCTGTCTCTAGACATTGTGATAGGAATGAGACATTTATTTCCATTTTGCAAACGATTTTGCCTTCAAATCCCCAGGCTGTGATCTCCACATGACGCTGTCCTGCTTTGATCCACCCAGAAAACTTGTCTGCGCTCGAAATGGGGCCCAGCCGTGCAGTTACCCCAAACTTTGCCTCATGGTTGGATGAGCTAAGGGAGAGTTGTGTTCTTGCCCCAAATGGCTGTGAAAGGGTTTGGAGTCTCTCCCAGTTTCTCCCAAGAGATGGAGGACAGGCAGCATCAGAGGCCCTGAAAGAACAGGAGTTGTTTCACTGCCTGACAGAGTCATGGCATGGGCAGCCTCTCGTTCCTTTGTGCCATTTTCAGTTCGGTTTCCTTATGGAGTGACTTAAAACTATCCTCTGAAAAATGTGAAAAACCCCTGCCGTTTCACTCCTCTTCAGTTGTCTGCTGGGGCTGTGCAATGTTCCCTCTGGATGTGGCAATGAGGTTTGGAGGGTGATAAAACACGATGCTGAAGGCATTCCCGAAGGGTCGCTCCTGTGGTTCCTTGTCTTGGTGGTCAAGATTCGTGGCAGCATTTGCTGGCTGAAGTGCAGAGTCCCTTACCTTGCTTTGGTGGTACCACTGTGGGAGGGTGTGCTCACATCTCTCATCAATCTTCAAGGTTTCTTCGTTTCTTTGCATCAGTTTTGTTCTAAGATTTATTTTCGTCCTTAAAAGGATAAAAGAAGTAGATCAGATAATGTATTCCTACCATATTTTTAGATTTCTTTTGTCATTTTAAATCAAAAAGGGAATTAGGAGAATGAAATTTTCGGAGAGTCAGTTGAGTGTAAATGTTTATTGCTAAAAAGTGTGGAATTCTACAATTCTTGTTTCGGATGGTGCATTAACTCTCTGTTTTTGTTTTTTTTTTTTAAACTGGCTTTTTAATAGCACAGAGAGAGTGTTGTCAAAGCAATTATTTGTCGGGAGCTCCAAAAATCACAGCTGTGGTTTACACTCTATTGAAAATCAGTGGGATACATTTAAAGTACTGTTGTGCTTTTTAAAATCCCACCAAGGATGAGGGCTTCCAGGGGTGCCCGAATACAAATTCAGCTGCTTTGGACTACAGCATCATTTTGAGGTGAGTGTCTTGTTTGCTCTGTGGGGAAGGAAACTCACAGATCTGTCTTTGACAATCTTCACTGCAGGGCTGGAGGCACTGACTGAGCCTGCTGGTCACACTTATATCTGTCTAGTGTTCAAAAGGAGTCTGTGGCTGTTCTGCCTTTTCTGTCAGAGCATGGTTTTATGACAGGTGATATGGCCAATGCTGCAGGACAGAATACTGCAAAACTTGGATGGTTTGTATGGCAATAGAAAAACCATTTCAGAAATATCACTGAAAGCTGATAACCTAATTTGACCTGCTTTTTAACTGAATGTCCCATTTAAATCTGTGGCACTTGGTGCTGCTGAAAATCAGATAAAGTATTTGTAACAAGACTTTGTAAATGGAAAATACCCATTTGTCCAAACGTCTTCAGTGTGTTGCTTTGCTCATGAAATACGAGGAAAAGCCTTGAATATTGGAATATTTTATTTAAACAATTTTGTAAAAACCCCCGCATTTAGTATCCTCTTGTGATTCAGTTTGGTGATTAATATATTTCTGAAAAGAAACTGAATTCAAATAAAACATTTACAAAATATTGAAAAGAAACACTTGCCTATTAGATGAGTGTGATTCAGTACATAGATAATACCTGGGAGCACTTGAGTTTTTCAACTTTCTTATACAGAAACATAAAGCCTCAGCACAGTCCAAGAACAGAATGTGGATTTCCTGGAAATGCTGTTAAGCTCAAGAGAGCAACTCACCTCCTCCCACCAAAGGACTCTGTCAACATTGCACTGTAAGTTTTTAGACACGACCTTGCAGAGATTTCTTTTCCCCAGGTTCTCCAGTGACCTCTGCTCATAGGTTAAATGAGCTGTTCTCTAATGGAAATATCCAGAAGACAAACCTGACGTATTTCTTGCACTTTACTGAAAAGAATTTGTATTTCCCTTCTGATAAAAAAAAAAAAAAAAAAAAAAAAAAAAAAAAAAAAAAAAAAAAGGCATCTGAAATTATTGCAAGCAGGATGGTTTATAGACTATAAAAGATAAATTGTGGTGAAAATTCTGTCTTCATTTAGGTGAACCAATTTTCATCTGGAAGGAAAACTGCACAGGTAGGTAATGAAGTAAAATAAAATACAATTTGAGCTAATTAGAACTTTGTTTTCCAGATGTATCAGACATCTTGTTTGCCAAATTCAGCATTAAACTGTGCAAATTTTAAATATTCATTAGTATTTTAAAATTGTGGTAATTAGCCCAACAACTGTGCATTTTTCTGACAAGTTAATACATTTCCATTATATGCTCGTGTAGAACTTCATAATTAAAAACTGGACAAACCAAACCTTCTTAGGTTCTGGGATTACTCACTGAATGCATGTGGGTTTTTTTACATCAAATTTAGTCACACCTAGATTGGTATCATAAATCAAAAAGGTTTTTGTGTATCACTATCATCTTCCCTGCCTATGGGTGATTAAATTTTAACTTCTCATGAAATTGCGATTGGGATTTCATGGGATTAACAGTCAGTAAACCATAGGAAAAAGAGCTAACAAAATTACTCAAAAGTGCTAAAGTACATCTACTCTTCTTGGTGTAAACTGGGGTCTCTGAACTCAGTGAAGACTTCCCTGGTTTAACCAGATGAAAATCAGACTCACTGAATTTCATGTTTTGCCTTGGATTCCATCTGCTTCACGAGTTTTTACATATGGAAAATCTGTGGGGCTTATGGCTACCTGGTCCTTGGGCGGCACATCAGAGCAGGAGAATTTTGTTTCCTGGAGAAACACCTTCAAATTTCAGGCTACATGGCTCCTGTTCTCCCGGCCATAGAGTGTGGACAGTGTTAATGTTTGGGAAAAAAGAACAGAAATCGTATGGGAATTCGTTTTACATAAGACATTCCAACATTTTCTACAAAAAGAAAAGCAGCTCCACTCTGGCTGACAGCTTCAGGGGAGGCACCAACAATTGAATTAATATGCTCAATATTTTTTTTGAGAGGAGCAACAGGCTCTGCTTGATTCTCAGCAGGCCAGAGATTTCCTAAGTGGGCTTCTGTGCAGGCAGTGTTGGTCCTTTTATGAAACTCTGCAAATCTTTAATGGCAGCTATACTCTTGCTTTTGCTGCCCAGTTCTTTTTCGTGTGTTTGGGTGTGCCTCTTGATTCTGTGAGGTGATTTAAAGTGTTAGTTTAGGAAATAATGCTTTGAAGGATAAGGGTTTCCTCCCATGGCTGGAGCATTTCTTTCTACACGTGCAGGACAACATTTGCTGTTTTATAAACGTGTCCGTGCTCCAATGCCCTGGAAAAAGAAGGAGCAGGGAAGAAGAGCATTTGACAGTGTTGCCACCTGCTCACCCACCTCTGAACACACATCAAAGAAGAGGTTCAATGGGGAAAGAACTAGTTTATTTTTGTGGAAGAAGTTTGTAAGAACAACTTAGTCATCTGGCAACTGTGGGAACAAGGGAGTGTTTACTTTCATGTAGATGGGAAAAAAAGGAAATAGTTTATTCTAATGAAAATCTTTTTTTTTCTTTTCTGTTGACAAAACCAAGGAAATTGTGCAAACAGAGCTGCTAAAAATGTTTTCTGTCATTATGCCACGTTATAACTAGCACCTTCATGCAATGTTTTCTTAACAGGTAATTCTGGAATTTTATTGAAAAACTTAGCATAAAATGAGTTGATTTTTTTTTTTTTTTTTGGTATTGTGTAATTGAAATCTCAAGAGGGACTTTTTACAAGGGCATGGAGTGATAGGACAAGGTGGAAGGACTTCAAACTGAAAGGGAATAGTTTTAGATTGGATATAAGGAACAAATTCTTCACTATGATGGTGGTGGGGCTCTGGCACAGGGTGCCCAGAGAAGCTGTGGCTGCCCCATCCCTGGAAATTTTCAAGGCCAGGTTGGATGGGGTTTGGAGCAACCTGGGATAGTGGAAGGTGTCCCTTCCCATGGCAGGGGATTAGAACTGGATGATGTTTAGGATCCCCTCCAGTCCAGAGCATTCTTAAATTCTCTGCTTTATTTTGACGTAATTAGGAACTCTTCAAAATTTTAAGTAATTTCCACCTGGTAATTTAGAGGGATGCCCTGGTTAACTTGCTTCAGAATATTCTAAAAGTTGAAAAAAGAACATTGCTCTTTTATGTACTGTGAATAAGTATTGCAGATTAAGGCCTAAACAATATCTCAGATAGCCACACCAAACATGCCAAATTTGATCACTGTATTCAGAATAATTTTCATTGCAGAGCCCAGGCTTTGATTTTAGCAGTTAAAAAGGATCTGATGCCCGTAAATTACAGTTCAAATTCATGCACAATCGAATGATAAAAATAATATCCATGGCTGAAAATTCAGTGGTCTGGCTATAAGAGTTGTCTCATTGTTCAATCTTTAATTAAACCTTTGATCTGTGATTTTTGGCAGAAAAAACTATAACATAAGGTTTAGGAGACTGGACTATGTCTTGATAAATTAATTAATTTGTCAAATGACAGGCTAATGAGTGATTTAAAGTACTTTTTATCTGCAAAGAATACGTCGGTCGTTCCTCCATGACAACGAATGCTTATCTTCCATCCTTTTTGGACATCAATAAAGACAGGTTACCTCTGACTGCACGCCATTTGTGGTACCCAGGTGTTAGCACTGTGCTTGATTAGCCAGCCTCTCCTCCCGTAGCCAGTCTGGGTGTGTCCATCAGAAGGTTGCTCCCTGCCTTATTCCCCAATATCAGTTTAATTTGCTAATGAGGAGCACCTAGCAAACCACAAGTACAACCTCGTTCTGAGGGTGCTTTGCCATTTCCCTCCAGGCCTGTGCACCAAGGGCAGTTTCTCCTGGTGGGCAGCTTTGCTAACGTGGTGGATAATTTGGTGCAAAATCCTCAGGTTCTGTCCTCAGTGTCCCTGAACCAGAAAATCCCTGGGAAATCTATGGATACTTCTTGCTGCCTGGGTTAGACCTGCTTGAGTGAGCATGTGTGATCTTCTAAGGTACAGAACAAACGTTCCAAATTACTTTTCGTGTTTTGTTATTCTGTTTTATCAAAACTGGTAGTTGTGAAAGTACTTGGTTCATACCACTGTGTGTTAGACCACATTCAGCTTTTTTTGACTTTCTGGAACTTTCCCAAAGTTATCTTCTGTTTCTTTTTCATTTGTGCTCAAGCAAAATAATCTATAAAATGCAGTGTAGGCAGTCCAGAGTTTCTTGTAAGATTTCTTCTCTAGTTGCTTGGGAAAAACCTTTTAGTGTGGTTGTGCTTGAGGTAAGAGTTAGTGTAGTGCAGAGCAACCAGGACAGAGATTGTTATTATGATAGTCAGGGCTTGTTTGGGTGAAATTCTATGTCTTTTGATACTGCATTAGAAGTGGGACAAAATAACCAATTTAAATTCAACTATGCAAATAATTTTAAGCTTAAATGTGCTTAGAGTTCTGTGAATGCAGATTGTGGAGGCTGGGTGTCATTTAAAAATGCAGCGACAGAAGAATGTGATTTCTGGTAGCTAAGCCAAACTTCTGTCTCTAATACTGATATGTTTAAGAGGCAATGGGAAAAATCCAGTTCTTTGTGGCATCTTAGAGGCCCGTGATATGGAAGATAACAAGGACAGTTTATTATCTATAAACTTGATGCTTCCAGCTTGGAAAAAATTCTCATAAAACCGAGTAAGATTATCTGGCTGCTGAAGAGATAAGGTGTTTTTTTGTGGTTGTGGGTCATATAAAAAGATAATAGAATCGAATGTTAGAGTTACTGAAAACTACCTTTTGCTTTAGTTCTGAAAGTGAAAGCTTCCTTTTAAATATTCTTTCTCAATAGTTTGTGTGCTGTAACCTATTATATAATGTTAATTTCACTCTGGAATATAGACTGATTCAGGGAAGGACATGACCATTTGGCAGAGCCAGGTATTTGCTGTTTGAACTTCTGATGTAGCATCACACCTAACTCTGCAAATCCAGACACCAGTAAATTTATCTGCTGCTCTTTATTTCTGAAGCTTTAAAGTCAAGGTTTTTTATGATTAGTACTTGCTAGGAGCCAAGAAAGGACAAAAATTCTCTGTAGTGTTCTAGTATAGCTGCAGTCTGAAACGATTTCAGTGTAGTTTGTAGGAAGATTTAGGCTCATGTACCATATGTGTGTTTATCTTACCCAGAATTTAGTTGATTGTAGAGAGGGAGCTCAGTGAAAGTATGTAAAAAATGGCTGAATAGATTTTCTTTGATATAAAACATTCCTTACTTTCAGATAAATTAGCAAATGCCAGAGAAAAGTTGGGCACTTTAAATAACAGAATTCAGAATTTTCAGGGAAGAAAATGTTTTGATTTGTTAATGGAAATCAAATTTAATTCCTGTCTGGGCTTAGTTCACCATTGCTGGAAGACCTGACCAAAGTCACTGTAAATAATACTGAAGCAGCGCTGATAGCATTATAGGAGCACGGTAAAGTACATCAACGAGCTGAGAAGCCACTGGAAACTGCAGCTGAAAAACCCTAAATCAGTGAGCTAAACCACTGAAAACCCACACAGCTGAAAACCTGAAATGCTTGTGAAACATGGGAGGCTTCAGGAACCATCAGATGTGGTGGAGCCAAGGCTGCTGGTTATGGGGACACAGCAATTGGCAACATCAGGGTTGTGCTGCAGCTTCCCAGTGAGTGGTTTTGGGTTCAAGGTCTTTTATGAAAGACCTTGGCACAGAGGCGAGCGTGCTGGTGTGATTTGCTGAAGATGCGAAGGTAAAATGGACTGTCAGTAAGGCTTGAGATGTCCCACAGGAAGGATTGTGTGACCTGGATTATGGTAAAGGAAAGGAAGTTCAATAGTACAGGGGGAAAGGCCCTTCTCCTGGGGAGAAGGAATGCCAGGTATTGGCTGGGAGCTGATTTCCCGGTGGGATACAGGCTTTTAGTGTACAGCAGGTGCACTCAAGCCTTTTTATTATGATGGCTGTCATCTTGTAAGGTTATGAAGCAGGTTTTGTGATTACAAGAGAGTTAATGCATATTGTGTTTTTAATAATTTATCTCATGACCAGCATAAATTGTCTTGCCTGACTCATGAGCTGTTCTGTTTGTGTGCAAGAACAAAAACCTAAGGGGGAGAAGAAAGCAAGGAACTTACTTCCTTGTACTTACCTGTGAGACAGGGAGGGGAAAGAGAGAAAAAGCAAGAAAAGAAAATTCAGCATTCACATGCTCAATCTCATTTGGCAGCTCTTTTGAATATTAGCTGAATATGTGTTTTTTGCCCATTGAGACCAGAGGGTTCCTGTAAGGGCTCGAGGAAAGCTTTGGGCTGCGCTTTAATGCTCCCATCCCCAGACACTTTGTGTTCACAAACACCAGGGCAGCACTCCGGGGGGCTCTCCATGGAGCCAGTGCCTCAAGAAGTGTCTGCTGGCTCCCCTGGACCCAGAGGGGCTCTAGGGGACTACCCACCCAGGCACCTGGGGCTGCTCCCCCTGCCTGAGCCAGGTGCTGCAGGGCTGGCTTCCACACTTCCATCCCACTGCTGGGATTGACCTTTTGCAAATACCTTTTCCCTGAGGGGTCTCAGCTTTCCTCAGGGTCTGCACAGCATGCTGGCAAAAGTGGCACAGATCTCAGGAATCTGGGGAATCCTTGGTGCTGAGGTTTGTGCCTCAGACTGTTTCTGGCAGACCATGAGAGGAGACACTCAGGAAGCCCTGTCCTCTCAGCTTTGGAGCAGGAACTGGCTGGAGAGTGTGGGACCACAGACTGCTCAGGACAGCTCCTCCTCTGCCCTGATGCTGCAGACTAAGGGAAAAGCAAATGCAAGTCCAGCTTGCACTGAGTGAAAAAACTAACAAAAACAAAACTGAAGTCGCAGTGATATGTGTGTGTGACTGATATGGCAGATATTTAGAAGCCTCTCCCCAGTAATGCTCTGCCACATGGGCTGGTCTGCTGGCCAGTCCAGCTGCTGACATCTGGACTTTTTATCAGGACAGGACAAGGGGTTGTGGTTTTAAACTGAAAGAGAGTAGATTTACATTTGGTACGAGGAAGATAATTCTTCCCTGTGAGGGTGGGGAGGCCCTGGCACAGGTTGCCCACAGAAGCTGTGGCTGTCCCTGGATCCCTGGAAGTGTCCAAGGCCAGGCTGGATGGGGCTTGGAGCAACCTGGGATAGTGGAAGGTGTTCCTGTCCACAGCAGGAGGGTTGGAACAAGATGATCTTTAAGGTCCCTTCCAACCTGAACCATTCTATACTATAATAAATCGGTCAGGAAAAAGAAATGGAGTGCTTCAGGCTTGTTTAATATATTCATTAGCAACCTTGACATAAATATTACAAGTGTACTTAGAGAATTTGCTGAAAATGCAAAACCAAGAAGCTCTAGAGGAATAAACCTGCTGGCCTGGGAGGCCTTCTTCAGTTTGGGATGACCTGAAATTAATTTTTCATCTTTTTTGGTCATTGAACTGAAACAGTACTTTTTGCACTGTTCTAGCAACAATAGCATTTATTTACGATGTGCTTTCCTGCCTTTGATCTAGTGCTGCTGGCAGGAGCCGAGAGGAGAGATGAACAGAAATGTTCCTCTGTTTCTGGAAGAAAGCAGGAGACTGAAGGAAACCAAATGGGGAGAAAGTTTGTTCGAGCTAATAAACACTATGGGGACAAAAATGTTAGATATTTTGCCAAAGCATCCCCATGTAGATTTATCACAGTGGAGAACTTTCTTCTGGAGCAACAGCCAGGTTTCTTAAATTTGTATGCAGGTCTTTAAAAACAAGTATGGCTGCGAGTGAAATAATTTTAACTATCCAGTGGAAATGCTGAAATTGCTCAACTCTCCAACTGTGTGGGTGTACTTCCTCACCAGCAGTGACCTGTGAAGAGCATACTTGATGGCCCTGGGTTTGGGGTACTCCTGGTTCAGCAGTCCCCTGAGCTATTCCAAGCAGGATATGTTTTGCTGGACAGTTCTGGGATCAGCAGAGGTGGTCAATGCTGCCATGATAAACACCACTTAGGGAGCATCCTAAAATACTGTTATAGTCTTCATGGAATTTCCACTTTATAAGAAATGAGGCTTACCAAGAGAATGTTTAATTCAGTTTTGTGCAGAACATGAGCTTTAAGTGTGGGAGCACTTCTGATGGGCTTTCAAGGTCATTTTTCTTTATTGAGCATTTATAGCAGCTGTGTAACAATTACTGTGTAATGGATACCTGCCTTCCCTGGAGTATGCAGAATTGATTTTTTTGTGAATTACTGATTGGATTGATTTTATACTTAAGACAGTGCTGGACAATTTAAGTGCATAAGTTAGTTTGCTCTCAGTGACTTTGATTAATCGTGGCAACATAAAGCTTTAGGCATATTTGTCATGACAGTTACAAGTTTGTTACAGTTGTGTTTGTTGCCTTTCTGGACTCTGAGAGGAAGGGTTGGGTGGCTGCTGGCCCTGATGTTACTGTTAGTGGGGTGGAGAGCTTGTTATTAGATTGGAAAAGAATTATACAGATGTTAAAGCAAAAGACAAAAAGCTTGAATCTATAGAAAATGTGAGGAGAGGTTCACAACAGATTGGTCACCATGTGAAGGGTACTCAAGTACCTATATTTTCTTTGTTTCCATGAGAAGTGACAGGAGGGGACATTCCAGGGTGGATATTTTCACTTGGTGATTTCACAGGAAGATGCTGACAGCCATATGTTATGAATAAGTTGCTAATAATTCCCATTTCCCCTCTGGTTTCTCTCTGGCTGGGACTGCACAGTGTTCCTCTGTGTTGTGTTCCTGATAGCACCTGACATCCAGTCACCTTTCTGCCCTCGGTCTGTCCTTCCTCCATGGCATTTATGCACCTCTACTGCAGCATCTAAACACCTCACACTCCTCACTGCTTTTTCCTATTCCCCCAGGAATTAGGCAAACACAGTTATTCCCATTTGAGAACTACACGACTAAGGCACTTGAAAACTAAAGGCTGTAAAGTGAAAGATATTTATGCACTTTACACATTTAGGTGCCTAATGTGATTTTCTAAAGCATCCAAATACATTAAGCATCCAACTCCTGCTGACTGTGATGGAAGTTAAGCGCTTAACTCATCCGGATGTTGTGGTAAATTGCAGATGGCTGCCAATCTGTCTCTTTTCATACTTATTTAGATAAATTTTCAAAAACACTAGTCTAGATCGCTTGCTGTCTGTTACACAGGGAGACCCCCAACTGAAAACCTATTACATTTTTTTTTTCTTCAGCTTTTCTGTTTCATAACAATTGGCTATTCTACTTAGAAGTTAATTTGAAATACTTTCTCCTAAAATATTATAAACCTGCTACTTTAGCTATCAGGTTTCTTAGCAATTCAGCAGTAGTGCCACACTTAGTTTGAATCATATTTAGATTATTTCTCTCCTAAACCACCTATTTTCTTAATGGCATTTATCACAGCTGTTTTTGAAGTTGTTTTAGCTAAATGCAGAGTGCACTGTTTCAGTTACGAGGAAGCAGATTTTGTACCCACACCTACCTTTCTGTGTGGAAGCTATGTATCATATTTCCGTTCTTTAAATCATAATGGGATTTGATAAAGTGATAAAATATAACTGCTGCATTTTACAGTCCTGAATTAGTTCACTTTAGTCTAGGATGCTGCGTTACTGCATCTTTATTACAGAGGTTCTGAAAGCTCCAAGAGCCCCAGGTGTGACTGACATCTGACAGCTCTGTGAGGCTCCTGTGAGGCTCCCTGTGAACTCGTGTGCTCCAGCAGTTATTCCACGTGCACTTCAGACTTCCTCCTGCCTCCAGGCAGAGCAGAACAAGAAGCAGACCCCAACCCTGGGCGGATCTGCATTCTGGAGGAAGAGTTCAGACCCCACTGGACAGACAGAAGGAGAGAGGACAGAGTCTCAAGCTGCACCAAGGGAAATACAGATTGGATATTAGGAAAAAGCTTTTTACAGGAAGGGTGATAAAGTACTGGAATGGTCTGCCTGGGGAGGTGGTGGAGTCACCATCCCTGGATGTGTTTAAAAAAGGCTGGATGTGGCACTCAATGCCACTCAGTTGAGGTGTTGGGATTGTACTCGGTGATCTTGGAGGTCTCTTCCAACCTGTGACCAGCCCAGCCCAAAGTGTGGATTCAATCCCCAAACCCCATGGCTGCACAGATCTGTGCCTGGCATTGTGCTTGCACGTGTTTAGTATCATAGATCCAATTTACAAAAAGCAGTTCTCACAGTTCTCTCAAACTGAGAGATTCTTGACAGCGTTCAGATTCTTATTATTCTTTCATATTCAAACATTTTAAAGTCTTTTTCCTCCTCTTTATCGCACTGTGGAAGGGACTTGAGTTGAAAATTAATTTAAAGGGGCTGCAACATTGTAAAAGCTGCACCAAGTGTCTTTATCAAGTAATAGTTTGTTTTCTAAGTGGTTTAAGCATAATTGAAGTCAAAATAATTTATAGAAGCAACCCTTCTGCCATTGAATTCAGATCTATTTATAGCCTACAGCATTAAAATTGCAATTAAAAACTCCACGCTTGCTTTTAATGAAATGATCATTCATCTTCTGCTCTCCAATTAATACAATATAATGATATTTTTTACTTAGAAAATTTCTTTCTGTGCTGCTGGAAGTGGCTAATTTTGTATTTGATTTTAGCCACCTACAGGACATCATAAAAAAAAATAAAAAATCCATCTTAAAAAGATTTTTGTGGGTGGCCCCTTCATGTCAAACTGAATTCGCACTTCAACTTGAAATAGCTAAAATCTACTCCGGCAGCGGATTGCTTTCGTATTTTTGCGTGGATAGAATTTTGGATTTTTTTTTAATCACTGAATAACTTTTTACATATCTTCTGCTGGAACAAAGCTGAATAAATCTTTTAGTGAGATTCTTCAGGCAGGCTGTTCTGACATAAATGGAGACATTGTAAACTGTAAAATCTGACTGTGCCTCCCGGTGGCAGCACGGTGCAATTCCTGCCGCCTGGAAGGCGAACGACTGTAACTGCAGTGAGGGATAAATGGATTATGGAGAGTACATTTAGCTGCGTGAAACGGGCATTTTTCTCAGCTCTGAAAGCAATCAGCATCACTTCTAATAGATAAAGAAAATCAGCATCTTTTCCATTTTGCCCGTGGCTTTCATATTTAATGGTATTTTCATCAGTATAAACAACGTTTTTGGAATGCAAGCCTGTTTTTAGTATAAAATATGGTTTATGTATGTAATACAATAAATATCTTGACTCTCAATGTTGCTGAAAATCAGCGCCTGTGAGGCTGAAAAAAATAATCTCACAAATATTTAGCTGCAAAACCAAAACGACTTCACGTAACTATTTTGAAGAATCTTTGTATTTCCAAAAATTGAGAGGACCACAGGTTTGTCTCAGTATTTCTGAGTAAATAAAAACCACCCAGCTGTTCACATTTCCCTAGGAGATTAATCCTGCTGCCTCATAAAAATCTTTCAAGCCTTGTTCATGTGTGGTGTGAAAATTACTGTCAGCTCGTGTCCTTTTTGAAGGTTAGAGAGTGAAGATTAACTTTCCCAGAGATCAGCAGAGTAACTTGAAGTTCATAAAAATATCAGCCTGGGAGTTATTCATAGTGCTCCTGCAAGGTGAGGTAGTGAGGGACTTGTCCCCAGATGTTCACATTTCCCTTTTGGGTGTGGGGTTGGATTGAGAGGAAAATTGTAGCTCCACCTAATTGTGAGAACACCAGACCATTAGAGCAGAAAATTTCTACATGTGCCAGCAACAGGCTCTTCGTTGCAAAAAAAAAAAAAGTGATTTTAGGTGTTTTGACACTTGGTATGTCTGTCAAGAGGCTGTGGCTTTGAAGGGGAGTCTTTCCTTTCCTTCAGTGACTGGATTTCAGATCAGAGAGCCAGGTCTTTTTCTAGTTAAAACTGTACCTTTCTATTTATGTTTTTACCTTAATATTTGTGCGTGGTCAGAAATAATCCCAGTCTTCCATGGTTGTCTAATGCTATGGCAGTAGTCTTGTGCAGCACGTTGGGTCTTTCTGTTTAACAAATCAAAGTTTCTCTGTTTTCCAAAGCCATTTTGCTTTCTTAATATTTCTTCTTGCTATACATTTTCTTCTGATTCCTGCCAGCTCTCAGTCTTGTCATTACACAGTTTGCTGTCTTGTCTTCACTTGAAATATTTTCTCTGCCACTAAAATTCCTCAGGGGTTTGAATGACCCCACAGCCCTTCATTTAAAGAATGGCATCTTTTTTGGCCCACCTTTCCAGATGTTGTGTCTGTTTTAGATGAGATGGAGGGTTACCCCTTCCCTACAGTACGTGCTCTTTAGGTGTTTTCCACCTCCAAAGTCACTCACTCATCTTTCTGTAGTTGTCACGGGTCACTTCCAGGTGAAATCTTGTGTACAGAAATTACAGCTTTCACTGTAGCTAAAATCTGTTGGTGTTATCAGCAATGGGGAGAGGCAGTAGAGGAAAAGGACGTATTTTTGGTGACTGGAGTTACAAAATAGCATTCCTGATGACAAATATTTGTGTGTCATCCTTGGGCTATGGGATTTCATCTGCCTGGGAATGGGCCAGAATTTGTGCAGAGTGACTGAAATTTATTTCTGTGATGAATACTGACAAAGAAAATTATCTGTGGAGTTTTTTTTTGTTTGTTTGTTTGTTTGTTTTTTTTTGTTTTGTTTTGCTTTTTGGCTGCTTTTTAAAATGAGGTGTTGAAGAAACTCAGTTAAAATTATTAGATATTGAGGTAGCTGTACTACATTGTGAAGGTGGTTCATGCAGAGCATCCCAAACCTCAAGATGCTGTTCCCTGCTTTTGCCCTTCTGATTTATTGTTGATACAGCCATGTGTTGTGTGACTCTTCCAGGAGAGGTGATAGTGCAACAGATGATTTTGTTCCTTTGGAAGTCTTTGTACCATGGAAATATGGAAATCCCAGCTTGTTACCCCTCATTTTCTTCCACTCTTGCCTCTATTTCTTCATCATACCTTTCTACATTTTTTTTTTTTTTTTCTCCCTTATTTTCTTAGTCTCTTCCTGATTCTCCTAGTGCCCTCCTGTTGCTTCTGGCAAGTGCTGTTCTGTGGAGTGATGTCCCTGTACACATGTGCTCAGACTTCCCTTTTCCCCACCTGTCCTGTGGCACTCTCAGGAACATGCAGGTGGCTCTGGAAATCTTTCACCCATCCTAAAAATCTGTGAAAAATTTCACATCAGCACGGAAGCAGAAGGCAAAACAAGGGCATGGCCATATAAATGGAAATGCTGAACAAGTAGCAAGTTGGAGAAACAGGCTTTAAAGTGGTGCAATTAATTTTAATTCTTCTTTACCTTGATGTACAAAAATATATTTAGAAGCAAGTGTTTGAAGAGGAATGTAATATTTAATGATATGCTTGTGGTCCTTGTGAAAGTTAATTACCAGAGCATCCATTAGAGCCAGGAGCAACATATGTTTCCTCTGGAGTGCCTTTCTGAACCTGTCTAAACATTTTTATTCTAAGAAAGCCGTGCTGGGAAGCCTGTCTAGCATGAGATGTCTCTAGAGAATTGTGGGCTAATGTTCCCGTGCTCAGGAGGCACCCAGTGCTTTTGGCTGAACATTATTGGGGTCCAGCATCTTTAGCTGTATGGGGTATTTCTTCTATCTTTTTCAATTTTGTAATTGGGTAACATGTTTTAGTCATTATCCTTGGTAGCATGTGAAGACAATTAAATTAATTTTGCTGTTGGACTGGTTCCTTTATGACATTATGTATTTCTGCTGACACTTTACTTTCTGGATGTGTGATGTGCTGTTTCAAATGAAACCAAGAGAAATGTTTGTTTTCTAGGGAAAGAATGCAATGGTTGTACTGGTCCAGCTGTGATTTAAGGGTGCATCGCAGGCTTCCCCAGCACAAAAGTGTGATGTGGAGTTTTTAGGAGTAACTTGCTGTAGGGTTACCAAAACTACCCCAAACTGAGCAGCATTAACTGTCAGGGGGTGCAGTGAATGTGTACTGGGTATTTGTGTCTTTTTTATGACTTCTCTGGGGGAGGAAATGTGCCATTAAATCCATTATGTTCTATATTCTGTAGGGTTGTAGTCATCTATGGGGATTTGTCAGAGCTTACAAGTTTCTGTTGAACTCCTTAGGTAGCAGTTTTCTTTCTAATAAACTCTTCACATTTGTCTAGAGCCTCATTGTTTTCATCTTTACTACAACCTAAAGTGACCCTCCGGGATAATTTTGAAGTGAAAAGCAGCTCATGAGTTTGAGGTTATCAGATCACCAAAGTGGTTTTGAATGAAAGAAATATCCAGAGTGACTGAACTGTAATTTTACCACTGTAGGATATCTATCCTTAGGAATTCCTGTGTTTAGAAGCTGTCAGTGTCAGAGCCTGCTACACAGACTTTGAATGGTGGCTGCTTTTTTATTTTCTGAATGAGAATCTAAGTGAAATTTGGTTGCCAGCTGCTGGCAGCACTGCACTCCTGTTGAAGTCTTTGCAGGAAAGTTATGCTCTTTCAGCAGCCTCTGCAGCTACTTGCATCAGTCCAGTGCAGTGAGATGGTCTGAATTTAATTTGCTCAAATATTTGGTTTGAATATAGCGTTTAGAATCGTAGACACGCACGCGAAGTTGAAGGATGTTGCTATTTATTCAGTTTATAAATCAGCCCTGTTTTGATCTGCTGAATGTAATGCAAACATTGGCAAAGAAAAATGATGATAACATACATCACTGCTGCATAATTTTAAGGCTTTTTATAGCCTGGAAAATGCGGTGTATTCTATAAAAGTGACAAATGACAGAACATTGTAATAAATAGCCGTAGTTTATGCATTGTGAATTGGAGTTTAGAGTCAAATGGAAATTCTTTTTCATCAAATGGGATGTGAATTCAATTTCACGGGTTCTCTACACAAATTGTTTTGGTTTTCATATATTAGTCTGTATTCTAATCAATGATGGTGTGCACAATCTATTACATGTAAGTACAGTAACACCTATATTTAGAAGATACTTGACATCAGTTGCTATGACTGTGATACACATGTGTAAGATATTTAAATGAATCTCCAACAATAAGACAAACTGCCTTGACTTAATTCAGAATGACTTTGATTAATTGCCTGTTTGGAATGTTTGGTTCTTACTGAGTTTGTAAGTGAATGGTTCAGGTACTGCTGCATCTTTATCATGGTAATTAAGTCCATTGTACTGGAAAAAAAATCTATTTCCACTTCCACTTAGAATATTATATAAATATTTACAAGGATTGAGTTGTTTGAAGCTCTTAATAAAGGTAAGATTACTCTTCTGGAAAACAATATTCCAGTGGTAGTCTTATTAATATCAGACAGATGCATCACAGTTAAAGTGCTGCAGTGTTTTTATTATTCAGTGGAAATGCACTGGTATTTTTCTGGCTACAAAGAATTGTTAGGGGGTAGAAAACTGCTAACCAATATTAGACTTGATACCTCATGGCTAATTAAACAATGCAGTAAGTCGACATAAGGCTCAAATATGAATTTTGGGCTTTGCTAAATTATTCCACGGGTAGCTTGACTTATAAAATATAATCTGATTATAGTTTGTATGGAATATTTCTGTGACTGCATAGCTCTTCCCAAATGAAAAGTAAATTTTAGCTGCAATTATTTTACTGTTTACCAGACTAGGACAGATCCTGCTCAGCCTTGAACTTCTAATGGTGCACCGTGTTCAGGCTTAAAACTTTCCTGCTGTGGCTGAATCAGCTTGAGTTGGTGTTGATGACAAAAGCCTTTCAGGTGAAAGAAAAAGGTTCTTAATAATAAACTAGGATGGTTGGGGCATGACAGAACTTCTCAAGGCTGCAGTGTAACAAATCTGAGAGTGAAATCCTCTTTTTGGAGAATGTTTTGCATAGGAATTGTCACAGTAGGCTGGGCTGTACCAGACCCGATGGGGTGTTCTGCTGGTGGCAGTTGTGAGCAGTATTTTTGTCAAGAGAAGGGTACAAATAATGCTGTTATAGGAACTGTAAGCTTGCCTTTGGAAAACTGGTCCCACCTCCCAGAGTTTTCTTAAAACTATGAATTATTATTTGTGCTTTAAAAAAAACCTCCAACACACCAATGCCACATAAACGTCTCAAAATTACATCTGTACCTTGAAGAATGAAAGTGAGGAGAAGATCCAGTATGAACAAAATAATTACTTGTATGGTCTGGAGAACTTATATTTTGGATGAAGCGGTAAAATTAACATGGAGGTGACTGAGAAATCCATCAGAATGCTTAAAGCCTTCCTTTAAAACATTTGTGAATTAAGCACCTATGTGACTACAGTGACGTGTGAGGTGTTTGGTTCTTTTTAAGACTTTTGATTTCATTCTAAAATAGGAAAATACAGAGAAAATGACAAAGGGTATAGGGAACAATTCTCCAAAACTAAACACAATTTGCAAAACAGTGTTACAAAGCATTGTAGAGCACAAAGTTAAAAAGAAATTTTCCTGTACTCTGTACCTTACAAAGTTTTAAGCAGCGCAGTTTGTGCTAAGGAGGTAACCACAGGCTTTCAGTGTAGGGGAATTTAAAAGGCAGAAACTGTCCTATTAAGATGTAAATCTTCCCATGATTTGAATGCATAGATCCTTAAGGACTTGCTATTCTGAGTTTTGTGACCATTTAAGCTCCAGGTTAGCAAGTCACTTGAGCTTGTGCATTATTAAGTTTAAGAGAGCTTATTTGAATGTAAGTGTAGAGCACTTTGACTCAAGGCAGAGCATGTGCCCGTATGTTTCTGGAATAGGTATCATTTGTTTGACTCCAAATTGCCACAATTTAACAACTTTTTTCCATTTAAAGGCCGTAAAACGCTGCACTTTGAGTGCTCAGAGCATGAATTCCTAAGCAGAAGTTCCTGACCTATGTGACAGTGTCCAATGCTTCCCTGACCTAGGAAAGTGAAAGTAGTATCTAAACCAGAATCCTTCGGACTTCAAACTTCAGGAGATAAGTTTAGGGTGTGTTTTTTTGGTTTTTTTTTTTTTTCATTCAAGCATGTTTCTTTGACCTATTGCACTTATCCTGGGATGCCAGGGCACTAAGAATTTTAATTGTTAACTCCATGTGATAGCCATGAACAGGAGGTAAACTGTGACTAAATATATTGACTATAATAAAAAGTACTGTAGAACTGGGACTTTTCTTCAGGTAACTAACCAGTTTTGGAGATCATCGGCTCAATAATCTGCAGTCTTCAGAGCTGGCTGATGTGGTGTAAATCTGTGGCCTCTCATGCAGTTTCCTGGCAATCCTGTCATGTATTTCAGAGCAGATTGAGGGAGGTGACATCCTCATGATCTGCAGGAGGGCCCTGGCTCTGCTGCGGTCTGAGACAAAGCTGCAAAAACAAAGTAAGAGAGTAATAGTCTGTATGTATACATATATTAAAAAGCAACAACAACAAAAGCTTTTATAACAGTATATATAGTAAGAGTATATCTGTATTGTGTATTTAGTTGTTCTCTCTTTCAAAGAGACTTAAGCTTCTAGAGGGATACAAATAATTTTGCTTGTGTCTGAACCAGGAAAGATGAACACAGCTGGGAGATTTTTAGAGTACTTCCTGTTGTATTTCTTCAGCTAAGAGGCAAAATAGAGCCATATATCGTGTTCCTCCTCGTGTTACTGTTAGAAAATCACGTAAAACAATGCCTTTGGAAAAAGGCTTTTTGTGCTATGTGCAACTACAATACTGAGCTGCTTATCGTCTATGTGTTTGTGGATTTACAGCAAAATAAATTCATGTGGGTTGGGAGTTAAAGATATCTTTTGTCCTGTAGCTTCAAGTAGTTGGTGAAGTGCAAGTTCTTTCATAGTGTACTTTGAAGACTGCTTTCTTCCTTCTGAGATGCTTGTTTAGTGTAAAGTGTGATATATGTCCTAAAGTTAATTTGTGTTAAAAGATATAAAATGTAATGCAATTTCTGTAAGTATAAGTTTTGTTTTAATCCTGTATGCTAAGAGTTAACTCAGAGGAAAGTAGCTCGGAAAAGGTACAGGAATTTCTCTTGCCTGAAAAGACATGGGAGGGACACGAGATAAAAATGATTGGAATTACCAGAAAGGGAGACCCAAAAATGCCTCTGCCGGGGAAACGTTATAAAAAGAACAATGACAACGGAAAAAGGAGATGAGAGCCCGGAGAAGCAGATGATTACATCAGATCGATATCTAAACCGTCTCCTCCTGAAATTAACATCTCCACACCACACCTGGACCCAACCATTAACGGCATTGTCCTTTCCCGCTGCCCTATTCAAACTCTTAGAACTGGAACATGAATGTTTAATGAAGATACCTCGGAGGAAGGACCCTCGAAATCCCGAGTTTCTCTCAGCAATCCAGTGTATAAAAAGAAGCTGCTGCAAGCCAGAAATGTGAACTTGGGGGATAACAGACTGGCAGAGTGTGTTATCATTGTTCACCCAGCGCTGACCCCGGGCTCAACGCTGTCCTTTTAATTGTGGCTGTCCGAGACTGTCATTCTGTCTCTCAAATAAAATTACAAATTTTGATTTATCGAATTTGGTTGATCGTATTTATTACATAAAGTGAGCCATTTTAGACTGTAAGTATATAGTTGTTCATTAAGTATGAAAAAAGAACATCTTTTAAATATTGACATTGCAGAGTTATTTTCAAGTAAAGGGAAATTCACCCTGCTACGCTCTTGCTTATACTCTCATAATTTGTCTTGAATAAATGATCAAATGTGTTTAAATATGTGATAAATTATTTTGCTTTAGGGTGACATCTTCACGGGATTATTATCCTGCTTCTAATTTTGCTCTTAGTATAATTTTTTTATTTTTTTTTTTCAACTGGCAAAGATGTCACTGTGCCCAGATCTTGCAGCTGCGTCTCCCTTGATGGCAGTTCTCATTTCAGTTTTTCAAGCAATCCTGACAGATAAAGATATATAATAGTACTTCATTTTTTTTGATAACAAACTATTGCCTGAAATGTCCATTAGTGAAAAGCTTTCCAGTTGCTTCCAAACCCCTCAGCTGAGCACGAGCAGGGTGAGGAGGAAGGTGACATTTCGATTTCAGGGGTCTGAGATCCACTGTCAGAGCAAACAATGCACAAATGAATTTTTATCACTGAGCGAAGATTTTAAAGAGTTGAAATTACTGTTTTCTTCTCAAACTTTGTGCATGTTGATGCTGTCAAGGGCATCACCATCCCACTGAGGTGGCACATGAGACAACACATGCTCTGCTGATACAAATCCAGCTAAGTGACAGTAAATGCCCTGCCTTGTGTCTGAGGGATTCGTGGGTGGAGGCCAGTGGGAATTACTTAATGCCCAGCAAACATGTGGGACAAGCAGAGATGGAGAAGAAGGGCAGAGAGAAGGGCTTAGGTTAAAAAGAAAAGGCCTCTGGGAAATTGGAGGTGATAGTGTGTTGAACTTTTGATTTAGCTGCTGCATTCCTGGCAGTAATAGACTTATCTCCAATGCATTCTCTAGGGATATAGGTACAAAGCATGGATTTGTGCTGTTTCTAGAGTGGCATTTTGTGGCTGGACAGTAAATTTAACAGCACACTTTAGGAGAGGGTTGGAAATGATGAAGTGGAGATGCAACCCCAGATGAGCCCTGTGGCAAAGGAGGAGTGGGAAGCTCCTGGTGACACTGGTGGCTCTGGCAGCGCCATCCCAGGACAGGGTGCAGCTGTGTGGGGGAGGTCTTTACAGTGGGAGGAGGAAGGTGCACATGGAATGTCCTCTGGGGGCCATGGCTGTGCCCTGCTGGGGGGCTGAGCACCCACCCACAGCCTGAAGTGTGACTTTGGGGTGCCCTGGGACGTGCCAGCCTGGGACGTGCCACCCTGTCTGCCTGGTGCTGCAGCCCCAGCTTGGGGAGCCAGGAGGGGGCAATGGGATTCCATCAGAAATGCGTTCCCAGCCCAAGTTAAACCCTGGGGGTAGATCTACCCAAGAGCTGCAACCTGTACAGGATAAGAGTTCTGTGGATATCATTGCAGCAGGCAACACCAGAGAATCAAGATACCTGGAAATAAGTTTAGAATTTATTTTTTTTTAGCTGTTATGAGATGTATTATATGAGTCAAGTAACATTTGGCCAGCCAGAAGTGACAAATCCACCAATGCATTTAGGATGATTTTATGTTGAGGAGATGCCTCAAGTTAAATACTGTTAAAATATATATATATGTATGCATAAATGTTTTCAGCTACTGGGGTCCATTTAGATGGGTTTGTTTGTACAATGCAAGGTTTTCTCTTTTAAATGTTACTTTAAATTGCCTGGTTTGTGTAGAAAAGAAAAAAATTGTTACTTCCGCTTGAATCAGGTAACTTTTAACAACCTTAATTGCTACTCTAGTTATACTGACTTGAATTGTAAGGATGAAATTAAAAGAACTTCCTGTAATGACAGAAGGTAGTTTAACATTTATGAGGCCTCAGTCACTCTGCCTTATGAAGAAAATGCATTTTATCCCTTTGTTTGGTTTTTTTTTTTTTTAATAATTTTTGATGTGATGGAGTTTGGTTTGTCTGATTCTTTTTGGTTCTTGTGTTTCTCATGGAGGAGAGAATCACCATGATAAATGGATATTTTATGGATCTGATGAATGGTTACTTCCTATTCCATGTAATTATCAGGCAGTAGTTTCAATGAAAGATGCTGGGAGATGGAACTTTTCACTTCAGATAACCATCCATCCTGTCTGGCAAGAAAAATGGATCTCTATTTTCAATATATTACTGTGGGTCAAGGCCCATGGAGGGAAGGGCACCTTTTTGTAGGTTTTGAAGGATAGGATGGATCTGAAATAGTGCCTGTCCAAATGAAGTTGTGATGAAATTCTGAAGAAAAACCACATACTGGCAATGTTGAGAAACCAGATTAAGAAAGCTGATTTTAATACACATCATCAGGGAAAGGATTAGTGTTTATAAAAGGCACCCAAATGTAGTGGTTTATTTTTGATCCTATATGTCAGGAAATGTTAATAAGGATTAATTCAAGAAGAATCAAATGAATATTTCTGTCTTAGTTTCAAAACAGTAATCTGTGATTTTCTTATTTAAGTTCCACATTTCTGATTTTCAGTTTCTTTCTGAAATGACTTGGGTTGTGCCAATTGGTTATTATTTTGCATTAAAACCAGGAGAAATCAGGTAACAGCTTTGCCAGTGCTCACCTCTTGTTATAAATCCTGTTAAAATTATAAGGAGACTGGCTTTTGCAAAGTTTAGGGAAAGGTTCTGTGACATGGCTCACAAGAGTCGATGTTCACCTCTCCTGTGCTGAGGACCATTAGAAAAGATAGATAAAACATACTTATTTTGGACAAAAGTGTTTCTTTTCAAATTCTGTCTTGTGATTCAAGATATGGCAATGTTCTGTAATATATTAAAAATTGGGAAAGTGTATTCATTTATCAATTTGTGAGGACTGAGAGAAGTGCTGTGTTGGAGCTCCACCAATTTCCTTATGGTGAATGAGAAGGGGCTGTCAGTGTCTTTGGATTTATCTAGTCATTTCCACATAGATATTAATTTTAAACTACTTCTACCTTTAACTACAGCTTAAAAAGTAATAACTTTTTTTCTTTATCAACTTGTTTTTAAAAAGCGTATTCAGAACAAATCCAAATGAACAAATCCCACTTTATTTTTATTTTCCAACCACATGAGGGGAGGGACTGTTTCCTATTTTCTATTTCCCTTTTCATTCTTTTAAGGATTGGATGTGAAAAAAATCCAGAAAAATCACCTATCCTTGATATTATTCTACTTTCTTCAAGGACCACTCATTCTGTGGAATGTACCTCTATGCGTGCAGAGAGAGCCAAAGGGTGAAATGAAGATTTTACATGGAAAAAAAGGAAAAAATTAAGTGTTTTTTTTGGTATTTAGAAACATAAAAAATACCTTTACTCATAAATTCTGCTGCCTGATGTGAAAGTTTTATGCATGTGAAGAAAGGTTTGACACGTAGTGGTTCGGTGAGAGACAGCTGCCACAGGGGAGTGGAGTTTGAAGTTTGCTTTCAAACTTCAGTTTAAATAAAATAAATGAGATAATTTTAACCTTATGATAATATAAAGTACATATTAAGTTGAGTGAGTTTGTTTAAAAATTATAACAGTTACATGAAAATGAGAAAAAAACCCCGTAACTTCTGTTATATTCTTTATGTAGTAGTGTATGAACTGAGATAAATTGCAATTGTGGATGTTGTGATGCGTGATTTGATGGGAAAGCATGGGAAAGAGTTTTTCAGCTTGAAGCTATCTTTGTGTTTCTTTTGTGATGAATGACAAATGTGCTGGAACTCAGTTTGAATAGAGACTGGGTGACTAATCATCTGACATTTCCATTACTATTAATTTATATTTTTTGCAGGAATGCAGTTATGTAGGGCTTCTCTTTTCAGGGGGAATGTAGTGGTGGATTATTTTACTCACATGAGTATGAGTTACTCCCACGTCGTGTGGATTCTGAGGAAATGGAGATGATGAAGAAGGAAAAGGCTATAGTGGTGATATGATCAGAAGGATCATGCTTGCTGCATACTGAGGAGCGTGTTTTCTGCAGCCTTTGTGGGAGATGTAAGAAAGAGGGATTTGAGGGACGACAATTATGCATGTTTTCAAATGGAAATTAACATTTCTGTCCTCAGACTTGCTGCTTTTTCAAGCCCACACAAACCTGTTCACTGCAATTTGGATATTAAAATCTGATGCTGCACGTGTGCCTCGGTGGTTATTTTGCATCACAGTCTCGATATTCTGTTTATTGATGGGAGAGCTGCTGATCCTGTCAGGGTTCTGTGTGCTGGCATCCTTTCCCCACTAGGGTGTACAAACAGCCTGTGCAACTCCAGGCGATGGCAGAGACGGGGTTTTAATTCTGCATACATTTCACTTGTAACAAGCCAGCCCAAATTAATCATTTTTCTCTGAAACAAGCAAGCAGGTGGAAAGATGTTGATTTCTGAGGCAGAAATTGCTAAAAAAAAAAAATAAAAATCTAGAAAGCATTGCATTTCAGAGTAAATGAAAAGCATATATTTCATTCTCTGCAGCCCCTGGAAACTTGATGTATTGTAAATGTTACCATGCATTTCAAATCTCTTGAAAGCTGCCATCTATTATGATGAGATTAAAGGGCTGAGCCTCATCCAACTAAATCTCATACAAATCTAATTTGAGTGGATCCCTTAAATAGGTTGAGTAGGATACTTAAAAGGTAGATATCTAGCTATATGTATAGGAGTCGCAATCATTATTCCCCTACTGGAGTTCACTTGAATATTTTAATGACAAATAGGATTGGAACTAGAGCTAGACTGTGTAATGGCAAAGTTCTCACAAATGACTCCTGACTTGGTGACCTGAATTTCTATTTCCCCAGCTTTAGTTCCATTTAAAGGCTTACTTCCCAGAGGATCCATCCTTATTACAGTTTGATGTGGAGCACTGTCTGCTGAACACATACTGGTGAGATCTCTGCGTGCTGTGCTCGTACATCCTTTATTCAGGGAGACTCTGCCTTCCAGTACTCTGGAGCTCCTCTGGGGAAACTTTAAACCTGTAAACTTTACTGGGAGCTGGGGAAACTGGTTCAGCGTGCCCAGGTGCTGATAGATACTTGCTCTGTACCAGAGGTGTGTGTTGGAAGATACTCAGGAGAAGGAGTGCTGGGGAATACGTGACCTGAGTGGTGGGAAAGTGCTGTGGGACTAGGAGGAAAGGGAATGCAACTTGGTGGTGGTCTGTTCAGCCTTCTCAGGCCACTTGCCTGCTTGAGTTGAGAAGATATTTTTATGCAAAAAGCTTACATTTTTTGTGCCCTAAGCCCAGACTTACTGTGTTGTTTTCTTTTTTTTTTTTGCTGGTGTTATATACATCTCAACTGAGACCTTTAATGATTTAAGGTTGTCTTTCCTGACATATGGCTATATTTAGCATATTCAAATTCAACACCAATGTGTTGCCTAAACACTTGAAAGCTATTTACAAGCAAGAAAACTGAAATATGACACATATGCTTTTCTGTCAGAAATTCTGTAATTAGTCACAGGAAGACACTTGAACATTAAGGTCAGCCTTCATGATTTGAAGAGGAGCAGGAGTTTAGAGTGCAGTGTAAAGGGTCTGGTTGCACAGTTTTTGGAATTCATTATCAGCTCATTATTTTAAGCTGGTAACTTGTACTCCAGCTAAAAAATGAAGTTAAGGAGTGCAAAAGGCATAAATAAAAATGTAGGAAATGCCAGTTTGCACGCTTTTATTTCCCAGCTGAAAAGCTTGCACTTTAGAGCAGAGCTATGAGTTTGGGGCAGCACTGGAGTAAATCAAATAATGTGATGGAGAAGTTGGGAGAGAGATGAAGTACACAGTCTCAAACTAAAGCTTTTCTTGTCTTGGATTTTATGCACCTTCCCTTGTATCCCAGTCCTGCAATTCCTCTTCTGGGACAGTGCTTTTTGTGGCTGCTGTGAAACAGGTTCTCCCAGAAACCAAGGACAACTTAACTAACAGCAACACACACATGGCTTCATTTTATATTGGAAAATGATCCATTTCATTTTCTACCTGAAGACAGACCCACAGTGCCATGGGTCCTCTTCTGGCTCCCCCCATCATTGCTGGGGAGGGCTGGTGGCCTCTGTCCAGGGCAGGAGTAAGAGGTGGGAAGCATTGAAGAGTATTGTAGAGAGTGAAGGAAACAAGAATCTTAAGGGGAGGGGCACACACCCCAGGTTTGTTCAGTTAATTTGAACACTACCATTTTTTCCAAGGGAATAGGAAAGATGCGATCAATTGACTGTTAATTTAATTACACATGCTTGGAGTGTTAATATTCTTAGTTTACCTTCTCATCTACAAAACAAATACAGCTTATCATTAAATTACCACTGAAGATTAAGGCAGCTGTCTGTAGTGCTCTCTACTTTGGAATGCATGACTGCATGTATGATAATGTGGTTTTCAAGAAGAATGTAGTAAATATGCAATTTTTTTTCCCCTCATTTAATAACTTTTGAGATTTGACTGTGTTAAACGTGTCCAAGTAATTTATTTTTGATCCATGCTCTTCACTTATGACTGTCACAGCTGACATTTCTGACTGATTACAGATACATTTCTGCACCACTGTCTTGTCCAGCCCTGCTTTGCTTCATACAGAACTCAAACTCTTGGGGGAAAAGGCCTTTTGCCTCTTCTGTATTTGGGAATTACTCAATAGAGAGCAGTGTCTCTGGGTGAATAAGGCAACTTTCTCCCTTCCCAAGCTTTCTTTTCATCCTTGTCTGCCTGCTGTGGTCCTGCTGGCTGTGTGGGAGGTGGGCACTGATCAGTTGGGTGAGAAGAGACTGAGAGCTCACATTTGGAGCCAAGTGTAGCCCAGATGTGCTGGCTGAACTTGCTTTTGCACTCATTTAGCCATGGCCACCAGAATTTAAACCTGGGCTTGTGTCTCTGGGAAGAATTTTTAGGTGCTTGTGCAGTGATTTTTTTGCCCCTCTCCCTTGTTGACTTTCATTAGGAGACTTTTTTCTTAATTAAGAAAGCTTCCTCATAATGCTTTTCAAATGTGGCTTCCTAGTGGTTTTCTTTGATTGTGTTCAATGTAGAGTTTTCTGATCCTGCTTCTCAGGTGTGGTCTTCTAATTGCCTTTCCCTAATCACACAAATTTGCATGCAGCTGTAAGGTTGCTTGAATAAGTCACATTTTTGATTTAATTTCTTTAGAATTCATTTTACACTGCCATGATTCATGAAAATAAAAACATAGGAAAGTAGTTTGTGAGGGTAGTGCAAGACTGGGAAGAAAAGAGAGAACCTTTGAAAAACAGTGATTTAAATTCCTGCATTTGACCAGCCCACATCCATGGGCACAGCAGAGCCTGAATTAATCTGCTCAAATTTCAAGGAGGCCCTTGCAGAAGAGATCTTCACAGTTTTTGTTGCCTGTGTTATACTGTTTTCTACTGAGAGCGACCATAGACTGCTCTATAATTGTAGTAGAATTTATTGAAAAACACTTTTTGGCTTCAGTGTTGCCCCTCAGTGCCAACTGGATGGTCATGTGGATTTATTTACACGTGGTAAGCACTTTGTCCTGGTGTTAATTAATTCCTGCTCTGAGCTGTTGCAATATAGGTCTACTTTTATATCAGTATCTCAAAGGAACATATTCTTTAATTCAGCAGAGAAAAGGCTTAATAAACTCCCAGGGATCAGAATTTAATTGAATTTTCTCAATTAGAAAAAAGCATTAAATGAATTGGGGAAAAAAAAAATATATAATACTGAAAAATTAAGCTTTCAAAAATAAATTTTAAATTAGATACCAAAGAACATTTTTATCATCTTCCCATTATTAATTAAAGAGGAAATCAGATTTAAATGGGTTACAGAATAATCTGTCTGGGAAGCCTGCAGGATGGGAGCAGCAGGGGCAGACAACAGGTGGGTCCAGAATGCATATAGCCTGTGTTGAGCTGCACTGGTTGAACTAAAGTTATTCTATTTTATCCCTATACAAAGTGTCCTTTTCTTACACTCCCACCTTTGGAATAAATATTGGGAATACACTGGCAGGGTTTTACTGGATATCTTATGAACTTACAAAGTTCTCTCTTAATATGTACGCTCAGAAAGTCACAATATGCAGGGTTTGATTTTTTTTTTGGTTTAAAATGCTTTTAATAGCATTGCCTAATTGATGTGTTAGTTGCATTTGTGGGGCAATAATTTAATTGGAGGAAAAAAACCCCAACCCAATAGAGTACTTCTGTTTTTCTTGTCAACATAAAAGAGATGCCTAGAATAGATGATGTGCAAGAGTATTACATGACTGAGAATCAGGTCTAATTTTATTAATGGAATTATTGATTTTTATGCGTGGTTAGACATGGTGGTGTGTGCATGGAGACATGTGTTCTTTAGGTAAAATCGGACAGGTAATAAAAGAATCTCTTACAGTAACTCAAATAACTTGACAGATCAGCGTGCTCTAGTTAGAAATGTTTATAAATGCACGCTGTGTCTCTGAAGTTTGTCCCTGACTGTGGCTTGGCTCGTATTCTTCCTAAGCCTCTTGACCAAGTTACATGAAGACATTAGGAAATGCAGAAGTAGCTCTGCCTCTTTTACCATCCCAACAAACTCTTTATGCATGTGCCTAATTTAATGAGTGGTCACTGCTAGTGAATGCTTGTAATAAGGATATGGCATCAAAGAATCTGAATAGAACAGACACAGACAAATCAGAATTTGCTTCAGTGATGATCCTGCATGACTGTTCCTCTGGCAGTTGTGTAATAATTTGGTTAGATTAGCCCCATGTGAATGCTGAGGTTTTCTGGGGTTTCATAATAAGGGAGACACTTAACCTCCTCAAGATTTAACCTGAGATCTGTGTCAATGCTACAGTTTTGAAGGTTGTATCAATAACCAATTCAGGTTATTAGAAAGCTGCTGGATTCACACTGCTTTTGTCACGTCTCTGTTGAGGTTTGCACATTTTATGTAAATGTCTGAGTTCTTCAAAGACTGTTTGGAGATCACTATTTTTAAGCAAAATCTGCACTTTAATTTGGCTGGAAACAAACCTGTTTGCCATGAAGTGCTCATGATGAGTAGTTCTCAACTGAAACATGTCTATGGCCTCAAATTTTGGGGTCAGAATGTGGCACTGGCTGCATTGAGCCTGCTCTCACTGGAGGTGCTGGGGGCAGAAACAGCCCAGGGCTGCTGCTTTTCAAAACTTTGGGCTTGCCCCTGGTCCATGCTGTGCTTTGGAGTGCCTTGCATGGATTTCTGGGCTAGTTAACAACCCAGCTTTGGAGCTGAAATCAGGCAAAGCAAAGCTGTGGCTGAGCTGCTGGATGCTGTGGGTTGGGATAATTACCTTGAGTGCAATAGTGAGAAAATCCAGTTACACTCCAGGTCCTGAACTGAGAACAGCACAGTGCTGTGCTGAGCTGCCTGGTGGTATTGCCATAAGTCTAAACTCCTGCTTTGCCTTAAATTCCCCCTTTATTATTTTCTGTTTGAAGATGACCTGAGGTTTTAGTACTTTCTGTCTTCTAATGCCTGAGGAATTTGTCTGCCAAAAGGAAAAGCAGCATTAAATAAAACACAATTGTAGCTGCTTCACTGTTCTCTGGACTAGGAAATGTTAAATATGAAACTAAAACCCAACCAGTTCTCTTTAACAATAAAATATTTTTTTTTCTGAGAAATATATTATGTGTATATTTAACAATAACTTTTGGAATATTTAATTTTAATGCTAACTGTAACTGTGATTTGCAATGTCTCCTGGTGCAATTTTTCTCTGTTAATAACTATTCATTACAGCCAGCTACCATGTGATGTGTATTATGACATAAACTTCAAAATGTAATATACACACAGGCATTTCAAGCAGCAGTGATTCTGAAGTCTCTCTGTTTGGTTATCATAAGTTTCTCCTACTTGTAACAGCAAAATCTAACGTCTGTATAAAAAAAAAAATTCTGAGTGTTGTAAAATCTCAGTGGAAAGCACGTGAATTGTAGCTGATGAATTGGGGATAACCAATGAAACTTGACTTATGGTGAATTGCTTTGGGTCACTTGTAGAGGGATATTTAGTGAGAATCCAACTATTCAGAGGTGGCAAACAATTTATCTGCAGGGAGGAATCAAGTTATGAGGGTCATTGGCCTGTTTCTTGGCAAGCTGTTACTTACCTAGTAGTGGTTTAGGGTATATATAATTTATTGTTTTATTTAGATTAGGGTTCTTGCAGTAGAAACAAGAGGTGACTGGAGCCGTGGAGGGGATCTGTAGAAGCAGTGCAGAGGGTGTGTGTGCACGTTTGTATCTGTGCTCCTCTGCAGGTGTAACTCTTGTTGTGCTGATGGTGTGCCCCCAGTGCACACCACTCCCAGAGTCTACCCAGAGCAAATACCCCGACTGAGACCCTTCTTAACTTCTGTTCTCTTGCCAAACATCTGCTTTGCTAAGGGTGGGAGCAGGAAAGAGGTTTGCATGTTCTGCATCTCTTTAAGCCTTTCTTAAGTTGCTTTAAGCGATCTTTTATTTTCTCCCATATGCTGTCCCTGGTAGACTCTTGTTCTTCTCTCTTACTCTGCAGCTGGAACCCCGCCTTGAGGCTGCTCCATGGCTCTTTGAGTTACTTTTACTTTCTGGTTAATCTTTCCTTGTTTTCTTTTCCCATTTTTCCCCTACTGCCTGTAGCATAAATGCTCGTTCCTGTCACCTGACGCTCTGTTCCTTGCGAGGGAATTGTCTTTCCCTTCCTAACACGCTGTCAGTCTTCATCTTCTTCCAGGGTCTTTCACTTGAAAGTCTTTTTTCCTTACAGATCTTGTTCTTTCTTACACCTGCCAAGGTTTGCTTCCTTATTGCCATGGTTTAAAATTTGCTTTTCTCAAGGAAGTTGTCTTTGCTTCCTGCTGCTCTCCTGCTTTGCCTCTGTCCCCTGCGCAGGGCTGCTCAAGGAGCTGAGCTGACCAGTGACATCCCCTCCCTCTGGCATCTTGGAAATGCTCTAAAGCCCCCTTTTCTGGGAGTTGGGTGAGAATATAACATGATATGATATATCTGACGTACTCAGGGCTGCAGCTAAGCCAGGCACAGCCTGATGTAAAAATAAGGGGACGTGGAAACAAGAAAGTCATGGAGAACCACTAAAGATGTGACCCTGTGCATCCAAAAATCTGAGGCTTTTTTTAATTTCATTCTGTGTTGTAATGGTGTATGTGATGGTAACAATACAGAGTGATTTTTATTTAAAAAAAATACAGAGTGATTTTTATTAAAAAACAAAATTAATTACTACAAAAATGCAAGGTCTGCCACCCAAGCCATGGTAAATGTAGTAGAACACTTTTATAAGGTTTCCTGGCTAAAGCAAAAGTCTATTTTAAAGTTATTAAAGTTCTATAATGAGCTAGCTTTTGAAGCTCACTGATAAAAATACAATATTCTGTGGCTCAATGTAATAATTCAGTGAAATTAACCAAGTAAGTGGCCAATGAAGCAAATGATTAAAAAGCAGAAGATTGAAAAATGAAGATTAAGAAGGGGAAAAATTGTGTTTTCTATTACTGTACATTTTGTAGGTCATAATTAAAGTCCACCACATACAGAGTAAAAACACCCTTATAAAATGTACAAAATTAGGTAGAGGTGCTTACATCTTTGCCTGCTGTACCAAACTGTGTATGTATTGCTAACTTTTAAAAGGCTTAAAACAATTACGAGTGAATTTGCAAACAAGGCAAAAAAGGGCATGAATTGTTAAATGGTCTCAATCAGCTATTCCAGGTTTTCTGCCTGTCTACTGGTTTGTTTGGGTTTTGGTGTTTATTTTTTTTTCTCTGTCTCTGGGAGTGTGAATTGATTATCTTGTACATTAAACAGATATTTATAGTGGGTTCACAGACCATATTTAAGCATTTTAAGGCCATGTTCATCCCTGATATCTTCAAACAGTGCAGTGTTGGTGGCTGTGCTTGTGTGAATAGAGCAGAGTCGGAGATCCTGCTGGAGGGGATGTCAGTGGAGATGTTTGGAAGTCAGCAGGAGCTGTAACTTGGCAGCCTGGCCTATTTCTTTTAAAATTGTGGTGGTGTTAGATATTGTTGTTGTTCAGAAAATTCATTTTGACTTCCCAGTGCTGGTGGTGATAAACAACAACTTAGAGACTCTGAGATGGGCATCGGTGTCACTTGTTGGCTCTGCTGTGTTTGACCTCATGCAAAGACACTGCTGCAAGCTTGGGTTTTTACATCATCTTTTGGTATTGCCTCCTTCCAGCGACACTTGTGTCGGGATATTTGCTGGAACACGCAGAACTTTATGTACTCTGCACCAAGAGAAATTTTTAACTCTGTGCATAAAACAATGGCCTGGGTTTCTGGTGTCAGGCTTCCTCAATTCCCACTGGTGTCAGTGGAAACCATCTGAGTTTAACAGGGCTGAATTTCAAGCCATTAACTGTGAACATGTAAACAGTTGTCCTCAGGCAGTTGGGTGTAAATGTAATGGCTTGAGTTGTGTAACACTAATTCTATAACCAATTAGGGACTATTACTCAATAATTTTGTCATTGTTCATTTCTTTTAACTAATATTTACCCGTATTTCAACACTATAGGCATTAGACAGGGAGTCTTTGGAAGTCTCGGAGTATTCAGTTTTCATAATTAAGTGTGATTTTTGCGGTTACCTTTAATATCCCAACTTGGGGACTTCAATTGGATCTAATTATGTTTCAATTGAAAATAAGATATTCCTCAGACCAAAGCTGTACATCAGGGCTCATTACTAAAGCAACTCATTATTTTTAATGAGTAACTTCATTACATCTGATTCTGCAGAGAACCAGATGTAATTCCATCGATGCTGAGAAGCTTGTTAAAGTTTGGTAGCCAGCAGCACGTGACTAAACAGCCTGAACTGGGCAACAAAGATGAGGAGGGTTAAAAAACCCAATCCCTTAGGATTCTAGCCCATCCCCACAGGTGAGTGAGGCTGCAAAAGAACTTTCTAGGTCTTTTTTGTTGGCATCAGCTTTGTTGGGCTGGAATAGTTGTATATTCCTTTTGTGGTTATGTATTCCACCTTTTAAGCAGTCTGTTTTAGAAAAGGAAGGGCAAGCAAAATTCACAACAGAACGTAATTTTTCAGGGAAGTTCTGCTCCGAAGAAGGAGGTTACAGCATTTTCCTGCCAATCTCAGTGCCTGCTGGGAGTGTTACAATGTGCGCTCTGTTCCCTAACACAGCATTTTTTGTGTTGGGGCTCTGAATTAGCTCTCAAATGTGCAAAATTGTGTTACCTGACAACTGCCTGGGGAGGGTACAAATTAGCAAGGCCTCAGGTAAACATGGTGTTAGTGCAGCACAGAGCAGGTATTTGTGTGCTTCTGGCAGGAGCTCGGTGCTGTTCTGAGTCTTTTGGGGATCCCCTGTGAAGGCGCAGGAGCTCTGTGCCGGGAGGAAGAGACTGTGATTGCATCTCTGCTCCTGGATTTCCATTATTGCATTGTTAAAAAGCAACACTGATTATTAAACAGTGAGGAAGTGTCAGAAAATGTGCTTATCTGTAAGTCTGATCAGCCTTTTTGTGGCTTCTTGGACACACAAGCTATTTAGCTCAAAATTTGTATTTTTCATGAAATTTATTAGAGTCTTTTGGCTTATCTCTTAGTGCTAGGGTCATAAAATTGATAATGTAGCATTTCTGGTTTTGATGCTCCATCCTTATTCATCCATCCTTATGGTGGAATAGAGAATACACTTTGTAAATTTGGAGGTAGAGTTTGAACTGAATTTTCTTATGTTGGAAGAATATCCTGAAAAATCAGAGTCTATAAAATAATCTTGATAAAAACAGTGACATAATCTAAAATCTGGATCGAGATCTGGAGAGGTGGAGCCTCTCCAGATAAATGCCCTAACAGAAGATGGGGAAGAACTTGCTAGAAAGCAACAGAGGGGACATTCATGAAGGTGTGAGCAGAAAATAAACTACGTATACATCAATAGTTTAATGATGCTCAAAAAATGAGGCCTGATACTGACCAGGCTCTTTCCAAAAATGACAAAGCTTCTCCACGTTTGGGTTACTGCATGTTTTGTGCACTTTTCAGTGAAATAGGCCCAAAATCTTGTGCCTCTCACTTCTGCTGTCTCTTCTTTTACGTGTTAAGTTACTGCAATCAGTAACTGAAAAAAAACCCCCAAACCAGAAAAGAGCTTTTGTTACTGCTGTGCATGACTGTTTCTAAAACATCTGACTCATCCTCCTACTTATGTGGTTGATAAAGCAAAACACAAAGCGTTTCATGTGCAGTGCATTTAGAATTCTATTTTTTTCCATTTTAAGGAGATTTTCCGTTGCAGAGATGTTCATGCAATGTGTGAGCATTCCAAAATCAGTGTTAATCTCGCTGTACAGATAATTGCAAGACTGGAACCACTGTGTTAAGCTTTTATGAAGGGCAGTATTTAAATGAGGTCTCAAGTGCTCCTGAGGCACTGAGCTTAAGTCCCACCTAATCTACCAAAATCTTGCTTTAGTGTTACTGAAGTTGACATAATTATCACTGTTATTATTAATATTTCTTGCCATCTGCAACTTCAGGCATCAGTTTAGACTGGGAAGTGTGCTGGGATCTCATTGAAAAGAGTCAGACCCTTGTTACATTGGCTGCAGTGTCTGTCAGTGCAGTTTTCTGATTTGCTTTCTGTGACTGGAGCTGATCACTGGCCACTGGCAATGCAGTGTTTGTATGTCACATACAGGAAATGTTTGTGCAAATCCCTCAAAGCAGGTAAAAAACAACAGAACTACACGAGAGTGTTTTACACACCAAGGAGTGAGGTTTATTTCCTACCTCACTGCTTTCACTTCCTTTGAACTTCAAGTACCTTTGTTCTGTCTTTTAAGATCATGATAAAACCTTCCTACCTGTATATCTATCCTATTTATTAATTTCTCTCCTTATGGAACAGCAGAGCATTTCTACAACATGTAATCTTCTCTTTAAGCGATTCCTTCTCAACCTAGAGCTGAATGAACACAATTTTTGTTCTGTTGAAAAGTTTCTTTCAAGTTTATTTCCAAATCAGAACATGTCAGAACTGGAATCGATCAGCAGTGATGATGTCTATTCTCAAGTCAGAAGCAATTATCATTAGACTCAAAAGATAGCGGTATCTGTGGAACAAAGGCAGCTGATAATGAGCCTGAAATTACATTTGAAAGGTGTATTTCATGCAGTGTATTATATCCTATAAGATGTAGTGAATACACATAATGCCTCTGTAACAACACCCAGTAATGTAGAATTTCTATTCTCTAGAAATTTTGGGGTCAGTCCTTGAAAATCAACCTCTAGCCCTGAAAAAGTTGTTTCTCGAGCAGAGCAGTGCAGAAGTCTGCATAACACACACACTTCTCAAAACCTGTAAATGTGATAGAACTAAAAAAAAAATTAGCCTTTTCTGTCAGGCTGTAGTTACATCTATTTAATTTTGTGTAGATACAGGTTGTATGAGTTGAGGAATGCTGTAAAAAACTGTGTGATCAGAATTGGCAGTGCATGAGGACAGAGAACGTTCGCTGCTCCAAATCTGCATCTTCTCCTTCCTTGGTGCAGCCACAGGCTCTGGAGCAGGAGTGTTTTAATCTTCAGTTCTGGAGCATCACCCAGTTGTTCCCATTAACCAGTGTGGAGCATCCTCAGATCTCAAACTGGGCTCGTTTCTGGCCAGATGGAGCAGTCAGGCTCTCCAGGAGTGGAGCTGTGCTTCCTGATTTCACTTTCCCCCTTTGTGATAGAAAGATAGAAACTCCTATTTCCTGGGTTCCACAGCAGATTGAGGAATGTTTGGTTTATTAATTTTTTTCCTATTACTTGAGTGTCACTGGACATAAAACCATCAGTTTAATAATTGAGCTTGCATTCTGTGGTAAGAAATTTTTAGGTATGTAAAGATTTGCATGGAATGCAACACATTATGGAATTCATTCTCACATTTTAAGAAATGGAGTACCTGTGTTTACTTGCAAGGTGCTTTTAATGTTGCTTAATTAAACTGGGGTTTTCCCATGATGGCCTTTAATCTCAGCATGGATATTCTACAGGAAAGGGGTGACCAGATTTGGGAGCCAGTGGAAATACATATTTGAGTGGGTGATTTTAGAGTAACTAAGCAGAAAGAGCTATTTTCTTGTCTTTATCTGACTCAGTGTTGGAGCCCCAAGTATGAAAATGCAATGTGTATATAAGTAAAACACACTTTGAGTAAGAATGATTATGTTTTAACTCATTTCAAGGCTATAGCTGGCTCTAATTAACATTCTCATGAGATATCTGTGCTTTGATTAGGATAGCAATCAAATACCTGAGGCTTTACACATTTGCCTTCAGAATCATTTAATGAGCAAAAAAGTAGAAAATTCAGCCTTATTTTGCTAAGCAAGTTCAGTCCTCAAGACCAAACAAAACTCTGCATTCAGAATGCTGAAATGAAACAATCACAGTCCCCAGAATCAGGTATTATATGATAAATGTAGTTAAACTTGATAAGCATTGTTAATTGTCAATTCTGTCCTAAAGGAGGTGAAAAGAAAGAAAATAGTATGAAATTTTAATTATTTTTTAAAGAAAAATCTGCCTGAGAAATGTAAAATCATAATGATGTTCTACATTTTCTGTTTCAAAACTTTTTTTCCCTCCACAGAAACAAGGAATGTGGTTGGATAGGTAACAATTTGCAAACCAGAAAATATTACTGTGGTCCCCCTTCCATGAGGAGGGAGTGAGAAAAAGTAATTGCATGAGAAATATTTAAAAAAAAACTTCCAGTGAATTTAAAGAAAATGTTGCAGAAAGATAGAAACAGGGTTTGTAAAGCATGGACCTAATCTTCTATGAAAAACTTATAAGGAAGTTCTTTATAGGCAGTTCCTGGATTTGAAAAGTAGTTTGTTTGTTCGTTCCATTGTAATGGAAGTCATTAGTAGCTACCTTGCCTCATTTTCGTAATATCTGGCACACCACAAGTTCTACAGAAAAGGAAGATAACATTACTATAGCAATTTTTAAAGGACTACCTCTACACTTGTTTGTATTCTTTGGTCACCAAACTACTTAATGTGAGCCCTGCAAGGCCTGGCTGATGAAGTGGGACTCATGGAAGGAGCCAGTGTTGTCCTTGAGGTCTGAATGAATTCTGAGTATTCAGTGGGAAAATTCTTGCAAAAAACAAAACAAAAAAATCCCCAACAACAACAAAAAACCAAACAAAAAAACCCTAACAACCAGCAATAGGACAACGTGAGCTGTGATTTATGTGAATTAATAATACATTGCTGAAAGCACTTGTCTTTATCTGTCTTTTGTATTTCTGTGGTGAAATTTCTCCTGGGGTCAGAAAGGGCTCATGTACATTGTATATTAAAATCATGCAACGCATGCATTTTAATTGGAGAGGTGGTGCTTCATATTTAGTATCCTCTGTAAATAAGCACTGAATAAATCAGTGTTTGTGCAAGAACGTTAACAATACTTGTACCTGCCAGGTTGCAAACTGGTGCATGACAGATGAACAGCACTTGGAATACTTAACCTGAAATATTTTGCTGTCATTTCTGTGCATGAATATGTGAATTATTTTTACCATTTCTTTTCAGATCTAAGTGGACACTTCATCCTGTTATGAACAGATACTGGGTTTTTACATGGTGGGAAGGGGTTGATTCAGCCTCAATATAAGTGGTGTATGTACTGCAGCTGCTTGAAAGACTGTTTATGTATGCTTTGGCTTGAGTGGCCCTGTTCAAAATATTCCAAATATCTTGGGTGTAAAAATCAGAGGATTGTAATAAAATGAAGACTGATATGCATAGTTGAATTATCAGACTTAAAGTGGGATGGAAATATGGATTTCTGTTTAATGAAATAAATTGGTTCCTGTTGAATGATAGCAGAAGGCTCTTTTTCTAATTCCTTGCAAATAACCTGTAATGTTTTTTAAACATGGACTTGATTATAAAAGAAATAGATTGGCATTTGACTTTCAAATGCATAATTCATCAAACTGTCAAATGAATATTAGGTAAAACTAAGCTTTGTATTTTGAAATGCTTCTATATGCAAAAATCAGACCTATACACCCGTGACTTAAAATGAAACAAGTGATTTCTGCTAATGCAGGTATGTAAAAAGTGTGGTGAACTAGCAAACTTCAATGACAATATTGCACCTGATCTGCTTGAAAAAAATTGTGTTTGAGCAAGGCAGGAAAAAAGTTCCTAGACAGGCTCATAAAGGTGATTTTTTGAATGTATTTATAATATGAAGTGTATAAAATGGTTACTAATTAACATAAATGGTATTAATTCTTATTAGAGATATTTTTATTCAGTAATTATATTAAAAACAATGCATTTAAATGTTTAATGCCAAGTTCTGATTTTAAGTATGCAGCAATTCTGAAAAACCTCATACTTTTCATACCAGTTTTTCTTGTTTGGTGATAAGATTCAGCTTCCCTCAGAAGTTCTTTCAGGTGTATCTTAAGAGATCAGAAGCGGGTTCAGTCTAGGGGAAATAATTATAATTGATTCATCCTTTTCAGGCTGATTTCTGCCTTTTCTTTGTGTGAGTGTGATCCATATTGTTCAATTATGGTGAGTCCACTGTTCTCTGTTGAGCTGCAGGAGGAGAGCGTTGACCCAACGCTTCTCCCACTGGCTGCAGCTCCTTCAGGGTGCTGAAAACCCCGAATAATCACTTGAATTGATTGCTTTTGTTGATGGTTTGCTGACAAAAAGGAAATTCTGGGTGTTGTGTAGATGTATACTGAAAATTAACAAAAAAAAAAAATTTCTATTTCCACTGATGGCGAAGTCAACAAACTAAAGAATTCCTGGGCACACCTTATGGAATGTTCTTGCTCAGTTTGTGTACTATTATTGTCCAAAGTTAATGGGTGCTAAGCAAATACTGTAGCTGAGGTGATAAGAGACAAGACTCAAGACCAATAATTGTGCAAACCTGCAATTCTGTGCATTTTTGAGGAAGAGAGTTCCATTGTTGTTGAGAATAAAATACGCTTTTTGAGCAGAGTTTTTGGAAAGAAGCACGCTGGGTTTTTAGGTGTGCTGTTTGGTGTTTCTCAGGGGAGAAAAGTTGTATTAGCTGAGTGGTGGGAAAGGGTTGTTTTTGCTAAATTTGCATTTCCCAGTGGTTTATGATAGCAACTGTTCTGGTCGGTAATTTTAACAGACCAAAGGAAAAAGAGCCTAAATCAAAAAAATTGAAAAGAAATGCTGCTGTGCAAATCACACTCTGAACCTCAACAATGCAGGTTGTCATGCAAAAAAAAGCCTGATTTCAAGAGCCAGCTCATGAGTGGCAGAGGGACAAGCTCCATGCAAAAATGTCAGAATTTGTGGTTGAGTTGGCAGTGACCTTGTGCTCCGCTGTGCCAGGTGGGCTTGTGTACCGCAACAGGCAATGCAAACAGAAACAAAACAGTGATTAAAGCAGGTGCCCAAGTGGCACTTGGCCATGGAGAACCAGAGGAAAAGGGAGCTAATCATTATAGGATTAGAGTTGCTTAATGTAGTCCGTGGATTAGTGCAGCTGTAAATATTCCTTGAGAGAGCCCTGCTGCCAGGCCTGGGTGATGAATGGCCGCCCTTGGAGCTCTCCTCTGGGAGTGTTTAGAAACTGTGGAGGTAGAGACAGAATAAATAGAGCACGCTCCCTTTCCCATAATTTATTCTACCTTACACACCGAGCTTTTCATTGGCTTGGGTTGTTTATTTTGGTGGGTTTTTTTTGCAGTGGGAAAAATATGGAAGAGCCCAAATAACCTTCAGCCTTGCAGCATCCTATTCTTGCAACTTCTTTTTGACTTATGGAGGGTTGGAAGAAAGGTGCTACTGAGTCAGGGAGTCATAATTTTGGAAGCTCTTTCGCCCAATGTACTCTGAGAACATCTGCATTTTCTGCTTTCCTCTCCCAACACTATCTTTTGAGAAATGTTTACATTCTGAATTAAATAAGCGTAGAGTTGAGAAGTTTCTGGATTGTTTTAATGAACTGTGTTGGCTAATAGGAACTGCCTAGATTCCCATGGACTCATGGATTTAAATAATCTCCATTTGAAGTGGTAAGGGTAGTAACATTTCAGAAACAGCAGACAGATGCAGAAACTGTGGTACATAAAAACTAAATTTGTTTTAAATAACATACAAAGATAAATAAAAATGTATTTTTGTAGACGCATGCTTATATTTTTCTTTTCAGCATAACTACATTTGTTAAAGATTACTGGAAATTAACTTGCAGACAAAGAGGAAATATGAAATGTTTTTGTACTTAGAGCATGGTACAAGTTTTTTGTGGAATTAATAACAATTAAGTTTTCAGAGGTCATTGGTGCCTTTAAAAGGCAAAGCTAGACACTAAAACTACTCTAAACTTTTAGATACTTAGGCATTAGGTAATTACTCTGCTGTACTCTTGACAAAAGCCTGGCAGTGGTTCTACCAGTTCACTCTTTTTGTCTCCTTGTTAACCTCAAGTTTCTGGTGCTCTCAGTTGTGATGGGTTACCTTAAAACACAGTAGTTAAAGCAGTGGGACTCTTTCTGCAAATGTGGGGCACGTACTGACTGGAATTCCCACAGCCAGAATTCACTAAAGGGTGATTTACAGAGGGGTACTGTCAGGAATTTTGGCACCCTGGATTTAAACTTCTGTCTCTATAAGATTTACTGCCTGCACTGCGGTTGCATGAAGGACCAAAGTACCAGCTGATTGCAGCTTGTTGACAAAGTAATGGATTTTTTTAAAAAGCAACAAGATATTTTAGAAATGTCAATTGCAATCCTCTTTCATTTTTTTTCCCCTTCTAGTGAAATGTTCAGTTAAAACTCAGAAAGGTTCCATGATAAATAGATAACTTAATTAAAGAGATCTGTGTTACAGTGGACACCAAGGTTCAAGTCTGTTCACAGCATAGTAGGGACTGACTTTCTAAATGCAGAATAAATGTAGTCCAGCTGGGACTCTGGAAAGGGGATACTTCCTCAGGGCAGTCTCTAATTTCTTCCCCATTCCCTCCAGAATTATGCTAAAAATATTTCTCATTTCCAAATTCAGAATGACAAACATGTCAAAAGCTCAACATTTTTTGTGTGAAACAGAATTCTTGGTTTCTGGCCAACCCTCTGCTATTATTTGTGGCAACCACTTAATGCCTATTTCCTGCAGTAAGTCCTGATCCAGGGAAGCCATCAAGGGTGTGTATAATCTGAACTCAGGAGTCTCACTGATTTAAGAGCGGCAATCCTGTACACCTTGTACTTAGAGTGATTTTGGGAATCTAAACACATACGAGCTGGTAATCAGGAATCTGCTCTGGGAGCAGTATTTAGTGCTTTATCAACTGATACCTCATGAGATGATGGAAATAACCCAGAACTATCCTTGTGTGGATTTCAGAATTTCTGAAACTTGATTAGCATCTGCAGTAACATCCCTTTTGCCTGTTCCATGGAGCACTTTGGAGCCCGTGCTGTGCTGGGAGAGCTCACAGAGCTTGCAGAAGTTGCACTGTATTGCCTGTGTTGTGGCCCTGTGACTTAATTGATGTACTCCAGGCTGTCAGCTGACCTTTTAACTCTCATATTCTCATTTTTCTTCCCTGGTACACTGGTTCATGATGTGTATGTGATTTAAACACCTACTTCCTTTCTACACCATCCTTTTCCCTAACCTGTCCATTAAGTTGGGTGCCTGTGGTGGTTTTTCTCTTGTATGTGCTTTGCTGCCTTGTCATACTCATATTTTTGTTCACCAGCGAAAACATAAATAAGAGTCTGGCTGTGTTTTTCTTTTTAGATCTCTTTTAAAACTGTGTGTCTTTAATGCAGAAATTTTGTGCATGCTGATATTTAAGGTTATAAGGACTGCTTATGAGGAAAAAAATCCCTTAAAATTCAAACAACCTAAAGCCTCAAACTGAGTGTCCTTTATTTTTAAATAGAAAAACATGAGCTTCTGACACTCTAAATGAGGTTCCTTCATTTTCTACAGACTGAATTTTTCAAAGTGGAGTGATGAACGTGTTCTGAGAAACAGTACCTATTTCTGAGCATCTGCAAGCACTGAAACTACTACCAGAATAAACTATCACCCATAGAAACATGAGTATAGGAATATGATTAGTTGAGCTGCCTCTTAAATTGATTGCTGAAGCATTTTTCCTGCTATTCATTGCAACTTTTTCTGAATAGATACAATGAGACATTACAGAAAATTTTGCAATTCAAGCTTGGAGGGAAATTATTTAACCAGTCCATCTTACCCAGAAGAAAGCAACTTTTATGTTTGGCACCTGTAAGAAATTAGTTAACTAATCATAATCAGCCTGGCAAATAAATATTGGGGCTTAACACACATACCTGCAAAATTAATCCATACATATACATTTATGTATAGTGTACACCTAGACATGTTTTAATGTCAGGCAACTATCACTAAACTGAGTATGATTATTTTTATTTTCCTTGGGGAAAATAATTGTTATATAGTGGTAGAATTAACAAAATATATGCCTTTGCTAGTTTTAGTTACTTCTGCAGAACTCACTGAAGTGAGATTTCTAGCCTGACTAGGATATTTTATTCTAATATAATACAGAGGGGAAAAAAACTGGCTAAACTACTGTAATGATATTCTGTGTCCTGCTATCCATCTTCCTGTTTGGTTCCCTGAGCTGCAAACATTTTAGACCGATAATTATATTTATCTGTTTGAAAGTGCCTGAAACAATACAGCATAGTTCTCAAAAAAAAAAAAAAAAAAGACAAAATAATCACTTCCTAAGTTGAAACTGTGACTCTCTTTGTGGGTCTATCATTTCAAACTCGTGTTGCATTTATGTTTTGATGTTAGAACCAGCATCGGTATTTCTGCCTTGAGGGTTTGAGTGAGTCCTGCTGAAGTAATTGTAGAGCAGCAGATTAAAAGTGAGGCTCTCGCTCTACACATTGAAGGTTTTGCTTCTGTCTTGGAGTAATTTGTAAAACCTCCTATTTGTGATCTGTTGTTAATTATGGTCCTTGCTCCCTTCCAGCCCACCTGCCCTCCCTTTTCTGTAAATCCTGGGGTCAGTTTGGGGAGGGAAAAGTGGCTTCCTCCCGCCCTGCGTGCAGCAGAGAGTTCTTGGCTGAGAGGAGGACCCTCAAAAAACCCAAACCAAAACCACAAAACAAACAAATAAAACCCAGGAGAAACTTCTTCCTCTTGGGAATGACCAGGACTTTGAGCCCTGGCTGATCCTTGAGGGGGTGAAGGAGAACAAAGCTACCAACATCCCCAGGTTTGATGCCTGGTAAGGGATGTGAGCTGGTGCTGCCCCTGAGACCCCGAGCTAATCTAGCACGCACCAGCCTCTTCCCTGATTTTACTGAGTGCATGGACAGTCTTGACTGCACAAAATGTCAGAAGAGAGAAAGGAAACAGGCATTTCTTTCCCTCCTGGAGCTGAGCCAGCTGTCACTCTGAAAGCATCTGAGCAATAGCATGAAAGGTTCACTCCAGCTTCTGTATTTTATTTTTAACTCTCCCTTTGAGAATCTTGTGGAACTCTGTAATCCTCTGAAATTTAACAGGACATTCCCTGAAGTGCTCTCTGTGTCCCCACTTGTAACTTATCTGTTTATATACCCTGTTTTCAGCCAGCCAGGGTGTAAAATGACCCTCTCAGCTGCTGAGTGTGCTGGAGGTGGAGCGGGTTGTGTGCTGGGGTGGAGAGGTGAGGGCAAGGCTGTTACAGGATGAGGAAGAAAATGCCAGTAGAGAGGAGGAGGGATGGAGGGAACTGGAAATTCAGACCTAAAGCTCTTGTGCCACATGGTCTGAGCTACACCCTGAGCTCCTCTGTGACCCTGAGGGGAGAAGCACCCTTGAACCCTCAGGCTTCTTTTGCTGCCCTCAGCCTTCCACAGACCCACATTCTGCACCAAGACAAAAAACCCTTAATAAAACCCAGTGGATTTAGTTTTAGAGTTCTGAGTAAATCAAAAAGGCATTACCAAGAGAGGTAATTCTTTAGTGGAGGCATTCTTTAGTGGAGAAACCTTTAGTTCGTACTTGTGTGGAGTATTTTGAAAACGTGAGCACACAAGAAACCCTCCAAGCACCAAGCCCTTCCTCTGACGAGAGCAGCAGTAATTAGTGGTTGTTCTTGCAGGCTGATGGTTACATACTGGCTGTTTTATTTGCCCTGTAATATGTAATGAGCATTCCATTTGGGTTATAAAACAACACGATGGATGAATTGGGCTGCATCGATTGAACCTCTGTACCAGTCAGTAATCATTTGGCTCCTCAAGCTTTTATGCCTTCAGAGCAGGAATTAAAAAATGGTTTAATTAGAGTGTGGGGAACTATCCCTTTCAGTCAGCATCTGCTGACAATAAAGATAAAGGGATTAAAGCGGAAAGATTTGTTAGAGGAAGTGGAAAGTCATGAAAGACCACATGAAATGGTGGTGTTCATGTCTTTATCAAACTCTGTGATTACTTCTAATATTTTTTAAACTGGTTTGCTTTTTTTTTAAGTTTTACACATCTAATTATAGTATCTTCTACTTAAGTTACTATTTTTCGATGAATGGCCATTTTCTTAAAGAAATGGACTTAAATTGTCAGTATTTCGTTGAAACAAAATTATTTGGGACATCTAGTAATAAAGAACTAAATAAATTTGTTCCAAAATAAACATCTTTTGTCAGTTTTCTCCATGACCAGCCTCTATCTAATTCTATTTCTTCTACAAGTTAAAAAGAGCAAACCAAAGCAGAGCTGAATCCTTTAGAAGTTAATGGGATGTCCCCAGGGATGTGTCCTTTCTACTTCTTGCTGTTGGCTTTTGCACTGAGCCGTTGATCAACCAAAATATTATTTTATCAAACTTAATTTTCTCTAGGGTATGAGCATGCTGAGGAAAATAGGTGGGAATGGAGAGCAGAAGGGCAACAAGTTATTTTGTGTTGTGCATTTTGGAGCCTCCTCATGCAGCTCCTGCTCCCAGGAGCTCAGCACAGTTGCCACTGCAGCTCCTGGTGCCAGGAAAAGGGAGAACCAGCAGGGCTTTAACATAAAGATTAAATCAAGAGAATGAGTATCACTCCAGGATGATACTTGTCCATTTTCAACTCTGATGCTTGAAGGGGGGAAGGTTCGAAAGGAAAAGAGAGGGATGTGTGCTCAAGTAATGAAATTTAAGATGAAGCACTAGTGATTTTTGGTAGACTTTGTCGAACACCCTGGGACAGGGATGCAGGGATGGCAGAGGATGTTACCTAGCAACTGCTGGAAGGTGGTTAACTCTTTGGTACCCATCCTTTCTGCCTCCCCAGTAAACTGAGAGTAGAAACTGAATTTCTACAGAGAAAAAATTGGGAAGGTTTCTGCTATTTGCAGTGTAACGTTTTATGGAGGTTGTAATTCAAATGTTAGTAAATAAAAATAAAATAGCCCTGAAATGTTATAGTTCCTATTTAAACTACTGTAACTATTTTAGGACTTGTGAGTAGGTTGTTTACAACATTTTAGTGTTTGTGTGGAGGTTTGTTATAACCACGACAGACATATCTATCACCAGCTGTAACACTCCTGCATTTCTGCAGCGTGAATTTCTCTAAAATGTAATGTGCGTGTGATGTGAGTCATTTACTCACTGCCTCACATGTGAATCTCTTGAAGATCTGAGTTTTTTGGGTTTTTTGACTATGAACAAAAAGTATAGAATCCATCAGTTCCACATTGTAGATCAGACTCCCAGGAGGAATCACTGTCAAGAACAGTGGTTTCTCCAGTTAAGCCAGTTAAATACAGTGAAATCGTAGGGCTTAAACCAACTGAAGATGTAACTGGTAATTTGGCATTACCGGGTAACAGAGCTGTTGTTGAGATGAATTTTAGCTGCCATGGTTTTCATAGGTTGCTACGTAAGATCTTGTGAAATGTGTGGAAAGATGGGCTGTGTTTAGTAGGCAGTAGAGAATACTCAGCTATGAATATTCTGAACCAAAACAAAGACAAGGTGATCTTAACTTACCCTAATGTACTTTTTCCTGCAGTAGTCTGGTCAATATCTTTGTGAGGGTGTTTGGATAGAGAGTGTTTTTTAGGAATTCCCATTGCCATGTGTATTTTATAATAGAATGAACTTCTCTGCAAAGAGACACCAGGCAGGACAGCCCAGCGAGTCCCCTGTTAACAATAGGGGCAAGAATCCCAAATGTCCAGTGGGTAGTTAAGTGTATATAATCTTCTATGCTTATGTATAAAAGTGGAATGAGAGAATGTTATGCACAAATAAACACTTTTTTTTTGTCCTGGTAACATTCCTATGTTGCTGTATTAGATGCAAATTCAGGTTAGAGTTGCAGGCAGCGTGTCTTAGTAGTCTGCAGTTATTAGAGCTGTTGGTTTGTGAGCCTTCATTCTTCTAAAAGTTCTCATGAAAACTGAAGTGCAGAAAGTTAAATGATTTCTCTCATTTATTATTTTGGTTTTGCTTTCTTGTTTTTATTTATATTTTCTTAACCCTCTGACAGTTTCCTCTAGGTGAGCAGGGATTTAATAATAGTAGGTTTTATTATGCAAAAGCAAAGGCTGGCTGAAAACAGGGATGAAAACTCCAAAGAATAATAGAACAGAATGTGCTGGTAGCTGCACAGGCAACTTTAAATTACATCAGCAGGCTGTAATGTTGTTACTGTCTCTATAGCTGAATAATGACTTTGATTTTGATTGCTTGAGCTAATACTTTGTTACTATTTCTCATATGAGAATTGTAATTGAAATTCTAACTTTTGGCACATCAAGTATTGCTCGTGTTGTAGGTGACAGTTTAGGAGTCTCAAATACAAAAGTACTTTTCCTTTATTCTTTTCCTTACTGTTCATCATTCTGTCTGCCCTGGCTGGTTTTACACTGAAGCAGGGTTAACGTGTTCAGCTGGAACTGCAGTTTTGCTTTACTGTGCCTGTAATGGAGGTGGTCCAGTCCTTCCTCTTGGCACCAGTTCTTTCAGGTGAGGTGGGAAGCTCTGGGAGAGATTTAGATCAAAAAGGACTTTGTGTTCATCTTATGTTTGCAGTAGCTGGTGATGGCAAGGAAATGCCGTTCTAAAGAGAATTGCATTTCAAGTTCCATAATTGCACCAGGGAATTGAAACCTTGTTTAAACAAATAAATAAAAAAACCCAAGTATTCTGTCCAAGACTGGTTTTATTATCAGCTAGTATTGGTGGTAATGTACCAAGATGCATCAAGAAAATGTCTTGAGTATTGCACAAAAATCCTGTTCATAATGAATGAAAAAATACTACAGGCATTACTTTAGCCACTTTTGACACACACTTCTTGACCTCTCTGAAATGTATTTGGAATGTTCTGTGCTAGCACAAATACCTAAAACCTCATAAACCTAATGTTTTACAGAAGCTGAATTAACTGAATTACTACATTACTTGCTAACTATCTAAAATGTGATGACTGTGGGTCTGCTTTGTCTACGTACTTTTATGGTACTAATATTTATAATTACTCCTAGTTTGCCTTGGAACTACAGAGGGGTGGTGTAATGGGCAAGAACACTTAGCCAAAGTGTAATGCATTTACTCCTCCTTAAACTTCCCCAGAATGACACATGTGCTGGAATCCCTCAAACAAATTGAAAATTTGATGGTACCAGAAGTTCTGCATCTGGTTGCATCCTGTCTCTTATTGACCTATCTGATCTTTTCTTCTTCCATTATGAATATGTTATATTCTAATGGCCAATTTTTGTTGTTTCCCTCTTTGATCAGTAAAACTACTCATAGAAGACCTGTGTATCCAACAGAGTCATCTAGATAAATGGAGAAATGACTGAAAACAAGCACAGCTTTGTCCTCCTGGAGCACCTGCAGGTGCTGTGCCCAGCTTCCCTCATCCCACCAGGCTGCTTCAACCCTCTGAAGGAAGCATCAGTTCCAGAACTGCTGATGCTGACAACAATTCAGTGCAATTACACAATTACCCCATTCGTGGTTCAGATGTGAAATCAGACTACAGCCCTTTAAAAAAATTAATCATATTTAGTGTATTTGAATAGAATGCTGCAGTCATAGGAGAAAAAAAAAAAACTGAATTGCTCATGAAGTTTTCTGTAGAATTAAGTCAGGAGTTTTTATCATCTTCCATGCAAATTTTTATTATAATTTGGCGTTTTTTGTTTAGAAGCCTCAAGCTCTTGCGTGTTCCTGTACCCATTGTTTGTAGGCACTCAGACTCTAAAATAGAGCATCTTATTTTATTTAATGGTGCAAAAAATCCACCGAGCAATATTATTCTGAGAGACAGTGGATGGCACTGTTGGTTTGCAGCTATGAATCTACAAAAATGAAGCAGAGCAGGACAGGACAGCCTTAAAAAAAAAAAAAAAAAAAAAAAAAACAAACCTGAAACAAAACTCCCCCTGAAGAGCAAACAAAATCCCCCACTCCACCCCCCCAAAAAACCCCACAATCAAACTAAACCATAAAGCGGTGTCTCCTTAAACTGGATGGAGTAATTTTCAAACTCTGGAACACAACTCATAAATTATCAGAAAGATGCAGAGAACATGTAAGATTCATAAGCTAGGAAAAAAAAAAAAAAGATATTGAATTTGGTTGCTTCTGTCTGTTCATTTGACACTGTGGTTTTGTCAAAGGAAGAAAAAAAAAAAAATCCCAGCTGGCTGAGGTGGGTCATAGTGGTGATAAATTAATTTAGCTAAGGCACTGGAGGAGCAACACGCCCTCAGTCCAGGCAGGATTGTCAATATTTGTGGGGTTTGAGGTTTGCTGCAGCAAGATTACACCTGTGCAGATGAGGAAGAGAAATGTGTTCAGTCATTTGGAATTTACTTACAGATGTTTTGTAGAAAATAAGGTGTAGTTTTCATGTCTGGTTGTGGTGAGCAGGAGGGAAGGCTGATCTGGTCTTGAAGTTTACTAAGAAAAGAGCAGCTTGGGTTTCAAGACTCTGGAATGGTGCTGAGCTTTGCATCAAGAGATTGGATTCATTTGAAGGTTTGGTTCTTTGTTTTTGATAAGAACAAATGCTCCAATATTTTTGTCCAGTTTTATTCTAAAGTGTGAGGTAGATGTTTGACCAGTTTGCCCTGTAGAAGTCAGATGCGGGCATGGCCAGTCTTCTGGTGAATGTGTGGTGGTCTGTCCAAATCACACGCACAGGAAATCCAATATTGAGTGATCAACTTAGTGTTTATCATCTCAATGCCTTTATGCTTGTCAAACACCAAAATTCAATTCAGTTTCTGTCATGTAAATGTCATTTAAATGAGAGATTGAAACTTTTAAGGGAATATATCACCAAAAGATGAATAAGACTGTCATTATCACTAATCTTTGTTTCTGATAGTAGCAACATCTCTAAAGAGAGAGAAAAAATTGATTTGTGGAAGTTTACTCAATTTTAAACTTATGAATTTGATGTTACATCGTTGCTACAATCCACCAAATATCTAAGCCCTCGAGAATCACGTAGATACTTGTAGCTCACAACCATGCTGTGCTGTATGTATTTTATCTTTCTTTAGAAAGACAAATCCTGTTTAGTTTGTAACAGTGAGGGGAAGAGCCCAGTTGCAATTATGAGAAATTATCGCTTGACTAATTTGCCACAAAAATAAACCCAATGGCTGGAAAGAGAAGAAGTACCCTTGTGAATAATAGTAAATAATTGAATTCAGCCTGGTGTAAATAACACATGAGCATTTCTAATAGAGAATAAAAGACAGGATATGAACTATGAAGTTATCATTCAGAAATTTGGTGTGTTTTTTTTATAATTTGTGCTTTTAAGGGGATTAGAATCAAATCAAGTTCAATATTATTGAATTTGAAATTCAACCTGTTCCTCATTTAATCAAAGACCCAATGGAATTAATGAAGCTCTTTGCTTCTTGCCTAAATGTGCTGTTTCATTGAAAAGTGTGTTTGTGTAGGGCAGTTTTGCTCTTCAGTGCACTGTCCACCTCATTACAGGCAACACACAGAGACCCAATGAATGCAAAGGGAGTTAGTGCCTTAACTCGATGCAAGTTCTTAATTCTTTTAAAACAAAAGCCCTGAGTAAATCCCAGAGACAGCAGAAGGGGGCTGTGTCTGCTCTGCAGCCAGCACATTGCACATGGGTGTAAAAGTTGTTATTCTTCATCCATTCTTCATGTAAGGACTGTCAGGCAGGCACTGGGAGCTGCTTTACTGTGTTCTCATGAAAACTTCCAGTAAGGGTTGCTTTTTTCCTGTCGGGAGATCTAGATGGAAAGGCTGACTTGGCTGCTTACAGGTGAATGGTGTTTTAATTGAGGCTTTCAGTGTTGACTATGTATCCACTGATGAGAGACTCCTATAAACACACACTTGTACGAAAGCGGCACCTCAAAAGTCAAAAGTCAAAAAAAAAAAAAAATTACATGGATGGATAAATTCATAAAAGGAATGAGGTGGTCATCACTGGACAAAAGTTATTTATTTAGAAACTGCTGGTGCATCATCTCTGTGATGCCTTTAAAGATTGCAAGGGACTTCTCCTAAATTAACACCTTTTAACACCAAAGCAGTACAAAATATTGATTCCATAGCTGTTTAATCTGTATTCTGTAATCATCACGAAAGCCAATTTTTATTTCCAGAAACACATTTATAGTCTAATGATACATTGCATTTAGGGGATGGTAATGAAATTACACCGCTCTCAGTGTTAATTTTCTGTATGTGAATGCCCTACAAAATCTCTCTAGCTTTTGTGCCAGCTCTATACACACACACACACACACCAATCATTGTAGCTGCTTCTGGAACACATTTTGAGTATGCTCTAAGGTGACAAGGGATGCTTATGTTTCACCTGCCATGGGGACAGTGCCATTTTTGCATGCTAGGACCAGAAAATTATCAGTTCATCTTATGTTTGGTGGTTTGTATGGATCCCCTGTTGCTCCTGTAAGAAGAAATTATTCTTACTGATGAAACTTTGCATTTTCCAGCGTGGATGCAAGGGAACGGGCTGTTTATCTACACCGACAGGATTCAGGGTTAGGTGCTAGGGAGCATTGCAACAGCCAAAAAAGTCCTGTGCTGGTGTCTTGTTTTCCTGTAAGGAAATACCCATCTCAGGAAAAGAACAGAATTGGACTTTCACTGTTATGTAGGAACTTTGGCTAATACAGCACCTTTGTTTTTTCAAGAGCACCTGCTTGTTCTTTTTCTAAAACACAAAACCAAGGTGGTTGCTGAGGACTCTTATTATCAGTGTGACATGCCTGAGATGAGGATCCTTTGAGATGGTGAATGTTTTTGCCAGTTAAAAGACAATGGGAGGAAATGAAACAGTTTAGTCATGGAGGAGGATAAGAAAAGTGCAGTGGTGAAATTCAAAGGAAGGAGAACAAAAAAAAGATAATGATGAAACAGCTAGCTGAAACTAGCTTCAAAATATAAGGAGACTGCAGAGCCAATCCTTTTTTTCTGCTTAAAATCCTGGAGAGGAAATTGAATCAGGCCTTCTGAAATGCTAGGGGAAATAGACTGTGCTAATAGAAAAACCTCAACATGGATATCAGCCAGAAGTAAAGTAGAAAAATGTGGGTTTGTGCCAAAAAATCAGGCTGGAGATGCAGAACAAAATTGCAGCTTCAGTGCTGTACTTGTCCAGATCCTGATACATCTTGTTCCTAAATGTGCTTTTTTTTTTTTAGCTGCTAACTTACCAATATGTTGTGATTGACGTTATTATTTAATTTAATTATTAAAAGCATCATTTCTCCATGAGAAGCTATGCTGAAGGTAGAAATATGTTAGTAAGGTCTGTTTAGATTGGGAGGTGGCACTGGGCAGCTCCTTGGTTCACTGTATGCTGCATGAATATGATTATGGAATGTGGTCTGTGTGGGTAAATGAAGCGTTTCCACAGCATGAGTGAAATCTCACGCCACAGAGGAAATCACTTTAAAAGCTTTGTTGTACCAACCCTTGGTTAATATTGGCTAAGGAAGAGAGGTAAATGCAGCTGCCTTCTGCTAAGGACAGTGCTTTCTGCTGATGGTCTTTTCCATTCATTAGGCACTTCTCTTTCCTCCCCACTTTTCCAAAGTGTTTTCACATCTCTGGGACAGCTCATCCTTTGCTGTACTGGTTGCCACACAGGGAGAGTTGTTTGCTGGTGTGATTTTTATCCAGAACTTTTTTTATGCATCTGTAGCCCACTGTTTGTTTTTATATTTTCCCTGTTCAGGCCTATGCCTCTATTTTGAGAACTGGTTGGAAATTTCTAATTTTCTAATTTTATAATTTTATAATAATTTTATAATTAGATACTTTTTGGAATGTATCTGTTCTTTAGATATTATGTTGAAAGGGCCTTGTTTACTTCTGTCAAGAAAGGTTTTTTGGGCCTTGGCTGTCTCCGGGTTAAAATATGAGAATCTACAGGAGTGTGTCCCTGCTTAGTGAAGCTCTGTTTTTATTGAAGCAAAGACCTGAATCCTATTTATGCACATTTGTAATGTTCCCAACCACTGAAGTCTCCTTCCTTCCTCTGCATTCTCCCTGCTTTCCTGTGTACATAATTTACTTGACATCCTGGAGGAAAAACTGGAAAACAGATGAAGTGAGTTGGGACTGCAAATCTGTGATCAGGATTAGAAGCTTGGTGACCTTTAAGATCTCATCTCTAAAGAGCATCTTGCTGCTTCTGCTGCTGGATAATGCCAGTAGTTTATTTTTTTATTTTTAATTTGGAAGTTTTATGCTTGTAATAGTTCAAAATGGAATATTTGTGATACTTTGGAAGCTACTGAATGTTGTTCACGTCTAGATGAGAAACCTTAGTGGAGTTTTCAGGACCAGAGGTGTTACATTTCCCGCCGATCCCAGCCAGAGGAGGCTTTGTGGTAAAGTGGTTTCATTTGGTTCCTCTTAGTGCTATTGATGTGAAAAATGGGAGATGGAAAGGAATCACATCATAAAGAAAGAAAACCTCTTAGAATTACAGAAATAAAATCAGCATATTAGAAAAACAGATGTCGAAAAGCTAACGGCAAACAGCTGAGTCATTGGATATTATGTTCTACAGAGCTTGCAGGGTCCTACAAAATGTGAAAATGTATTTTGTTATATACAGCAGAGCATCAGGAGATGGCAGTAGTGCTCACTGAATTGCAAAAAAAGAATACCGGGGAGAAAACCCTAGAAATTAAAATAAGCTGCTTTGTAAATTTGCCAAAGCGGGTAACAGTATTCTAATTTATTAGAACTGTGTACAATCATCCTCTTTTAATTGCAAGTTTTATTGACTATCTGGTATGCTTAGCCTAGAATTTATTGTTTTTTATTTAAAAGCATTGAAAACTGCCATCTATGTTTATCAATAACATATTAATATTAGGATTTGGAAAGACTTTCTGGGACAAATGTCCAATCTTTTCCTTGACCAAATTTATCATTTAGGTCTCTTGAAAGGTTAGAAACATCAATCTTATTCAGGGTAGCAGCTTTTAACAGGTACTACATAAAAGAGCAATCTCTGCTTCCTAGGCAGAAAACTATACTGCTTTATATACAGTCATTTAATTTTACTGAGTATGTCTATTACTCAGAAAATGTACTTGAACTCATTCTATAAAATAATGAAAAGGGAAGTGCTTCTTTTCTGTGCAGAGCTTCCAGATGTGACTTTTGTGTTGTACCTTTGTTTTCCTCCAGCATGTATCTGATACTTAAAATTTCGTTTGGAGGCTAATTACGGTTAACTGCTTTGAAATGTCCCAAAGGGGGGACAACAACAACAACAACAAAAGTCTTTTTCAGAAGTTAAAGGATGCAAATTTCAGAGGAAGTGGAATTATGTCTTATTAGTGAAATATAATTCAACAATAAATGTTGAACAGTATAATACAATGTGTAGCTAATGAATAAATGAGGCTGTGTGGGGGCTTTTTTTGCTTTCATTAATGGAAGGGAAAATACTGAAAAGCAAAAGTTTTAAGTATTGTGATTATGTGGAGAGAGTATGTTTATTATTGCTCATTATTCTAAGAACATTTTCTTTTGATTTAAGACCACAAACAGCCTTTGTTTTTTAAAGACAAACTTACCTACTTACAAAGTTATCAGTATTAAATACCAGTGTCCAGAAAATCCAGCTTGGCATTGCTGAGCAGCAGGGTTGGATTCTGAGGGAATTCCCTTGGTGAACCGTGTGCACTGTTCCTGTGCAGTCACCTACAGGACAGCTCGTTCAGGTGTCACCCAGTGGGGTCACACCTGTCTATGCTTCATCCTGGGGGTGCACAGCGGTCCTGACCAGGGATCCTTTGGAGCTGAACAACTCCTCATCCCCTGGGTAGGACACGGACACCACAGGGGGACCATTCGAAAGGAGCTGCCCTTGGGTTGGTTTGGGTCCATGGCCAAGGCTCACAGAGCTGTGGCAGATGTTCCAGCTGTGTGCTGGAACACAGCTTCATCCTGGGGGTGCACAGCAGTCCTGACCAGGGACAGGGATCCTTGGGAACTGAACAGCTCCTCATCCCCTGGGTAGGACACGGACACCACAGGGGGGCCCTTTGAAAGGAGCTGCCCTTGGGTTGGTTTGGGTCCATGGGCTCACAGAGCTGTGGCAGATGTTCCAGCTGTGTGCTGGAACACAGCTTCATCCTGGGGGTGCACAGCAGTCCTGACCAGGGACAGGGATCCTTGGGAACTGAACAGCTCCTCCTCCCCTGGGTAGGACATGGACACCATGGTGGGACCCTTTGAAAGGAGCTGCCCTTGGGTTGGTTTGGGTCCATGGCCAAAGCTCACAGAGCTGTGGCAGATGTTCCAGCTGTGTGCTGGGCCCTTGGCGCTGCTGTTTCACCCTGAAGCTGGCTGCTCCTCCAGTTGTGCTGATTTGGCTATGGAGAGACCATACTTGAAATTGTATCATGCCGAGTTCAAAGGTTAAGAGAGGATTTTCTGGAAAAATAGCAGTCAGAACACAAAATACCACACAGCCTTTGACAGGGTGCAGTCCAGGGGCTTGCTGAACTGGAGGAGATTGCATTCAGCCTCTTATATTAATCACCTTTGAATACGTGTAATCAGTTTTTAAATCCATCTTTATTGTTGGCTCTGGCAGCCAATCCAATAATTTATTTATGTGTGTGTAAAAGATACTCCTTTTGTTCTAAACCTGCTGCCTGAAAAATTCACTTGGTGTCCATTAGTCCTTGTTTAATGAGAAGTAGTGACTAATCATTCCTATTCATCCTTCCTTCACTTGGCAGTTTTCCTCAGTTAAGGAGTCTGACTCCATTTGAACTGTTCCTTTGTATTGAAGGCTTTTTATGTTTCTGATGATCCTTGTTGCTTTTCCCTTTTATTGTGTTCTTGAGATGGAACACTCAAAACTACATGTGCTGTTCAGGAAGCAGGAAGGAGAAGAAGAATTAATGTAGAAATGTAGAAAATATGTAGAAATAATGTAGGAAAACTATACTATTTTTGTTCTTTTCTCCATTCTTTTGCTAAGACTTTCTAGCAGTCTGGTTGTCATCTTACTGCCTTCTGGTTGATGTGCTGATGTTCCAGGGAAAGATCCATGAGATATTCTTGAACAGCACGAGCTGAATACTCTGTGGGTGTACTGTGGTTACCTTTTTGTCCCCATTGACAATGTTTTGTATTTATCTACATTAAATTTCAGTTGGCATTTTATCACCCAGCCTCTCAATGTTATGAATTCCTCTTGCAATTCTTTTTAGGGTTTATTACCCTGGATAATTTTGTATCAGCACTGGATATTATCACCTCCCTATTCATGCTCTTTCCAAAGCACTTAGGTGTCCTATAGAAAGCTGTGGATGTAACCTCCATCTTGGGAAACTTCATTTATTCCTGCTGTTCCTTTAAAGCTCTGTTGTTTATCCCTTTCAGCTTTTGGGGAGATAATGAAGTAGGAGAAAGGCTTTTAAAGTCACAGCTGTTAAAGTAGTTTGTTTACTCTCTCAGCTGGGTTTCAGTTCACAATATTTTAGTCTTTGGCTATTAGTAATTTTCTTTTGGTGAGTTTTGACAGTGTCGTGCATTTTTTCTTCTTGAAATAGAAAAATTTTGCATTTTTAAAAATTTCTTTTTATTTCAGGGATGTTGAATTTGAAAATCATGTAACAATACATTATTTAAGAATAAGTAAGAATAAGTATCAGAGTTGTTACACTGTGAGATGTCTTGCATGGTTGTGTCTAAACCAGGAACTCTCGGGATTTTGTGACTAGTTTCTTTGAAAGAATCATTTGTGTTTAATATTTTTTTTTCTGTGATCTCAGTATTTCACACTCAGTGCATTAGTTGCTTGTATTTCACTTGTACAATCCTTTCTTCCTTTATGCAGGTAATAAAAAAATCCAGGGGAATTCTGCAATGCTCGTTACACTGAATTTATTCTATTTGGCTGTTGGCTTTCCTTCACAAGAAGGCATTTCTCTGACAGCTAATTCCAACATTCCTACCACATCAATTTTGAAATATTGGTGTTTCAGTTGCTTTCATAGACCACAATTTTGAAGCATTTTCATCATTAGACAATAATATAGTTACTGAAAGCATTACTAATTTTGTGGTGTGAAGACCTGACACCATGTCAGTGTTATGTCTGTTTACAAGTGGACATTTGGGAAGATAAATGTAGGTGACTGGGAGCTGTTTTATCTGTCCACTCTGGGCTTCTCTCTGCCAGGGATTTATTGACTTATCAGCAGAACTGGCAAGAATTTTTGATCTTTCTTTACAACACTGATAGTTCTTGGGTTTTTTGACCTTTATTTTGCTTCAGAGAAAATATTGATGCAGTGTCCAGTGCTGCTATTAACCATGAGACTGAAGGCTCGTTTCTTTCTAGTATTTCTCTTTGCAGCAGGTGTAAGAGTTTGGAGAGTGGCACATGATGTGTGTTGGCTGTGTTTGACAACACAGAGGGACAGAGTGCAGCTCACAGAGTGGATTCCTCCACTAACGAGGAGAATAAAATCCCTTCATGCCCCAGATATAAAACCATAGCTTGCTGTGAGAAACAGGATCAGAGCTTTCAGACTTTCCTACTTCTTTTGTGGGAAGGCCCACTCAGGTTGGGAGGTTTTTGGCTGCTCACCAGAAGCAAGGTTTGGCAACAGCAAGGAACATTTTCTACCAAGTTCCTAATGATAAGTGCTATAAGGGAGTTTCTGGTAGTGCAAAACTTTCACCTTTGTAGATTGTTGAAGAACATGACAATGTTTTCAAGAAACATTTTTAAAGTCTTTTTATAGAAAAGAGAGAGATTCCTTGAATGAAGAGCTGTTAGATCCTAACCAAAAAGAAAAAAAAAGCAATTGTTACTTGGTGCTGCCAGGAATATCAGATAGCATGTTTTCTGTGGCTTTCTTTTAGGGAACACTTGAAAAAATCATGGCAAGATTTTATGCAGAAGTCTGAGTTCTTGCAATCTTTTCAACTTTATTCTAATTTTTTTGACTGTGACAAGATTTAGGTCTGTTTAAGCATTACAGACCCAGTAACGTTTTCAAGGCAATGACAGATAATGTTAGATATTCCTGGTAAGGAGCATTATTGGACATGTTCTCCTACCACTAAACATATTGCTCTGCTAAACTAATTATACTGCTGCCTTAATGTGGAGGGTTTCCAACACAGCAATCATTAACTAATGGTTCTCTAACTAAGATACAATCCAGAAACTGGAAAACTGCTTTCTCTAAATATTTGGACTCTCTTAAAACTTGAAGAAAAATCAAGAGTGTGTCTGAGTTGAGGGTGTGTCTTGAGCAGTTTTCTATTTCTTAATTTCTGATCTCACTTCACAATTTCTTACCACCCTCAGGTTTATTCGGAAAGTTCTTCCCGCTCTCCCAGTGGACGGCATTGTGTATGTGAATTGAAATTTGGTGCAGAAATGTGAGCAGTTTGGTTTAGTTCCCTCTCCAATGTCAAGACTTAAAGGCTCTTAACAGAGCAATTTGATAGATGAAGGTTGCACTTTTTCTTTGTTTTTCACACTGCCACAATAGATGACACATTGAAACTCTGAGCTAAGAATTGACAGAGCATGGGTGGAGAACCAAACCCTATCCCCTAAACTAATAGAAAATGAGGCATTTTAGAAAAAAAGGAAATATGTGGAATAATTAAAAGAAAATTGTACCTCTTCCACCAGAGGTCTCAAGTGTGCTGCTCTTACCCCTGTGGTGCTCAGCTGCCCTGTCCCCACTGCATGATCCTGTCCCAACTGTTCAGTCACCCCTTTGCTCTTTGAGGATGGATTGACCTGTAGACCCACACTTTCACAATGTGATTGCAGTCCTACGCTGCTGCTCCAGACCCTGCCTACATCAGCATCAAGTCCCTTAAAAACAATGCAGATAGTCATGGCAACACAATGCTTTAATAGCTATCATGGTGAGTTGCCAGCACTTCATTTAAAGGGTTAGGCAAACCTGCCTTTGTGTAATCTCTGTCAGTGCCAAGTGCCTTTGGAGTGCTCATTTTGCTGCCCTGCCCTGATTTGGAGACTTTCTCTTTCCTGTGATTGAGATGAATCCATTTGTTGTACAGCTCATAAACAACTTTACATTGATACCTAAAGGAATACTCCCTGGGCAAGAACGGAAATCATTAATTAAGCTATATGTCACTATAACCTGGTAAAAAAAATTATATTGCTAGTAACAGTTTAATGGTCATTGCTCAATGCTTTCTCATGTAACCTTTTCTGCACAGGGACTGAATTCACGCTCAGCCTCGACTGAATGAAATCTTTTAAAGATCTAAAACTTTTCTCATAGCATTTTCATGAATATGAAAATGTGGAATATATTTCAAATAATGAATAGCAGTGAAGCTGTTAGGAACAGTAGTGCTACTGCATTGTATGAGCTGTGATGTTAAGATGAGTAACATCTGTTTCAGTATGTTGACTTGACTGACAAGTAACCATGGTTTCTGCCTTCTTCCTGCTCTCCATTTACACATTTTCATTTACTGGATAAATATACTGGACTACAGAAAAGGAATTGTTTCAATACTTTGAAAAAAGAGAATCAAAGCAAAGCATTCCCAGAGGCTGAAGGGCTGTGTGAGTCACGAAAGGGCTGCAAAAAATATTGTATAATTATTCAAAGAAGCTGTAACAGTTGATTGAAGTGACATTACCAATGGCAAGACTGGCAAACAGACAGTTATCTGTAATTAAAATGGTGCCAGAAAGCTAAAGCTGTAAAGCTCAAATGTGAGGTTTAGGACAACTGTCAAAGGCCACATGTATTCCCCAGGGGCAGCTACGATTCAAAATTCTTTTCTATTCTCTTGTTGAATCATGCTGGTGAAAATAGAAGTGCTGCTTTTTATTTTTAAATAAAACCACTAGAAATACAGTGATCTGAGCAGTAGGTTCCTAAGTCATATCTTAAGGGCCTGCTTTATGTTGAACAAAAAATTATTTTCGAAAGCTTTGTACTACTAAGTGCTGTTTTCCTTTAGAATCATAAAATCATGGTTGTCATTGGCAGACTTGCTGAGGGTGCACTCAGTCCCGTGTCCATGTCACCAGCAAATGTGCTGAGCAGTGACAGTCCCAGTAGCAACCCTGAGGAACTCTGGCACTTGTCCCCACATGGACCTCGAGCCATTGGCTGCAGCTCTGAGTGTGAACACCCAAACAATTCCTTATCCGCTAAGTGGTACCTGCATCAAATCCATGTCTCTCCAGTTCGGAGACAAAGACGTTGTGTGGGGTGGTGTCCAATGCTTTGCACAAGTTCAGTCGTCTGAACATCTGTTTGGCTTTCATAGGGTTTTATCAGGCACTGATAGTTACTTTTTAACTTTACATAAATAAATTTCATGGCATCATACAACTTGGCTTATTTATCTACTGGTTTTCTCATTTTTTTTTAAAGCTTCGCTGGACAAAATAATGCTTGATTTGATCTGATTCCTTTGCCATAACAATTATTACTATGGAAAAGTGCAAAAGCTGTCTCAATAGCAAAGCCATTTTCTTTGCAATCAGTAATCAGAATTGAACTGATTAATGTTCCTTTTAAGTTCAGGTCTTCACAATGGAAATAATGGGTTGTATTTAATACTGTTTTTTAGATATTAGCCTTTGAGATGTTATCTGAAGAAATATAAACATTCAAAGCTTTAAAGTTGATTCTTTCAACAAGATAAAGCAAAAATATGGCATCTAAAAGGAATAATTTCTATATAGTATACTGGGCTTTGTCTTTCTCATACCTCTTGAAAATGTTAATTAGCACAAAATAAAGAACAGTGAAAAACGTCTGCAGTCTTCCTTGGAGACTAAAATTTGGGACAAATAATTTTACACGTGAAGTGAATATGCAAGTGTAAAGAGATTTAAATATCTGATTTTAATAGGTTTCATCCCACTGGGAGAGACACTTTTGATTATCTATGACCTATACCAATTATTGTGATTCTCCCTGTAGGCAAGTCATAATTTTAACAACTAATCAAACCAAGCCAGAAGGTTCTGCAAAATGCCCAATATGTACTTGCACTCTTGCCAGTTACCGAGCTCATAGTTGCTACTTGACTTTGTTTCAGTTTCTTAAACTGCTATTTTCAATCCTTTGAAACATTCATAAATTTAAGTAGAAATCCTTGGAAATCAAAATAAAACTTGGTAACAAATGGTCACTTCTTTGGTTTCGGTTTCACACCAAGCATAGTCATAAAATAGCAAACTCTAAATGAAAGTTGGCTTGTCATGCTGAGACTGGAAGTGTGTCAGTAGTGCAATGATACAAGCTAAGCCAAATTCTAAAGCAATAACCCTATTAAAATTGGTATCCAGTTCACAGCACTGACCTCATCTTTTTAGGCTTTTTAGGTCAGTAGCACATCTTCTCTATTCACTCTGCAAAATAGACTTTAGGAAGCTTCTAAGAGTCAGAACTGAAAATAGTGCTCTGCTGAGGTGATTTTACTCTTCTAAAAATACATTGGCTGAGTTGAAACAGGAAATTCTGCATTTGTTCATCACAGTGCTCCGTTCAGGAAACGTTGTTGGGAAGCTTTAGCAAGTCTGCATCTCTCTTCAATCTCTGCAGCCTCGTGTTGTGTGAATTGGAGATTTTAATGTTGCCCTGAAAGAGACTGTGCTGAGCTTATGGTGCTGTAGAACAGGGTAAATTCATAACAGCAAAGGTATAGCGAACAATCTTAGCTGTGCATACGGTGGTGCATGTGAATCTTAGAGTGAAACCCATCTCTTGAGGTGAAATTTTTAGAAAGTTGTTGTATTCAGAGTGAATACTTCTCAACATTCTTCACAGAAGCTAGTAAGTTATATAAGTGAAAACTTGCATTTAAATGAAAGGAAATATTGTAGATGTGTAAGAATGTACTTCTCTGAAACTTGCAGGCTGCAGGATGGCTATTATACATAAAAATATTCCAGAATTTCAGTTACTGTGGCCTAGTGATGCTTCTGCGGAAGTGTGCTTTAAATAAAGAAAGTATACAACTTATTAGCTGAGACTCAGACTCTGACTGGATTTCCTGTCTCACTCTTAATGGAAATAAACATTTCCTGATTAGAAAGCTTTGGCTGTACCAGCAGATGCTTTTGGGCTGCTGCTGTTCAATTCAATTTGTGGTGTGTCAGCTAAGGCACTACCTACAAAAAATTACTGCTCCTCTCCATTGATAATTTATAAATCTAAATGCACACTGAAGTTTTCCTAGCAGGATTGTTGGGTTATAAAATCATTTGGCAAAGATTGAAGTCTTCAACGTTTCCTGAATCATCTCAGAATTTGGCTTGTTGATTGGTGTGTTTAGTCAACCATGCAAAATATTTGAAATTTGAAAGATGGTACACAGTAGAGTTCTAGTTGTCATCGTGTTTATTTACATTAGCTTTTTATCTTGAGTAATTTTACAATGTGAATTATATTTCAATTAACAATCTTAATTTTGTTAAATGCATACATTTTGCGTAGCTTTTCATATTAACTTCATTCTGTTTAAACTTGGAGCATTCCTAGTTAAATGCAGAATATGCATGGATGAGATATTTTTATAGAACAAGTAATATTCCATTAAATTGCATTAAGGACATTATAAAAATGTATTCAAAACTAGAAAAACTTTCACGTGAGATAAAATATAACAGATGCTAAGTATTTGGTAAAATGGAACAAAAGAAAGGTGCTATATAGCTATATGGAAGAATACATGTAAAAAGGTATATAATAGTTTTTACTAGGCCACCTAAAGTAATTGGGAAAGTCTTGATGCCACTGAGAATGGAGCTGCCATTTTGAAAGCTTTGCACAATTTCCTCATTGCTCAGTAACTCGTTATCGTGATGCTTTTTGCGTTGCTTTCTTGCAGTCAGAAGCTGACCGGCAAGTGCTGATCATTCCCACACTGTTTGGGGCCATCCCCCTTTGGAGCAGATTTGTATTGCAAGGAGAGGACTGGACTTGGCAAAATGGAATTAGAGAGTAAGCTAAGAATTAAGTAGTAGGGATGATCAGAGATCCTGTGTTTTAATTTTGTTGATGGAAACCTTTTTTCCTTTATCAATGTCGATGTGGCTTAAGGCATCACCTGAGTGTTGAGAACACAGTAAATATATTTCATCCAGTAGTCACAGTCATGTTTTTATACTCTGGATTTGGAGGCTACTGAGCTGGTCATGCTCTGGAGTTGAAGCCTCCAAAGTATTTATGGTGAGGGCTTGCTTTGGAGCTTAATTGTGTGATAATGAATCTTCTCCTTGGTTGAATGCATGTAAATATAACACAAGAGGCAGTAGGAGTAGGCCACCCTGCTGCTGACACAAACACAGCTCTCCAGCCCTTTCTGCAGCTCTTCTGTCAATAATGTATCCTTTCAAGGACACCTGATCAGCTGCCTCAAGCTGTTCAATACACTGAATCAAGAGACCTGCCAGCAATCTATAAAATGTGCTCTACAAAGCTTATGAAATCCTGTTATTTTCTCCAAAACCTGTCTCAAGGTGAAGTGTAGGTCAATACTGGGATGACCACATTTAAAAGTGCCCTGAATATCCCAGCTGTTGCCACGGAGTTTGTAATTGATTTGGGATGGTATTTCAGGCAAAAAGCTCGCTTTCTTCTCAGGAGCCAAGAGCAAAGTATCATCACTGGGGTTGCTGCATTTGCCATCATCCACCAAGTGGGTGCTGAGAGATGGCAAATTGGTCTCCTGCTCAAAAATAAACTTGTGTACCAGCAGAGAATCCTACACTAAACAAAGATTGCATCTTTCAAGGAAACAGTATCCTGGTGTAAGAACCATTTGTGTCCCTGTAATAACCTGAACACCTCAGTACAGTTCAGGACTGTGTTATGTGTGATCTGATGTTGGAACAGTCCCCACTGACTGCTACACCTGACTGTGTGTAAGTGCATCCCAGACTTGTAAGAAGTGACCATTATTGCCCCTGGGTGAAAACAGAACTGTCCTTAAATGGAATCTTTTACAAAACAAAAAAGCGAGGCGACAGAAATCTTTCATACATATTAACAGTGAACAGTGAAGTTCCCTTATCATAAGTATTTTTTGACTAAAATGTAGTGATTACTGATTCCCAAAGGCTGTATGTTGATTATTCTTTGTAAGTGAGGATTTGGGTTTTTTCCCCAGTGAAATAGCAGTTGTTTCATTACTTTTATAGCGAATTGTAACATTAACTTGATTGGGGAGAGGATGCATGTTTGTAAATGATGTATTTTCCAGAACAAAATCGTTTGCAGTTATCATTGTAGCACCTGCATCCTTGCATTTTTTTGTTCTAAAATTAACTCTGCAAAGCTGGACTTGATGCATAAATTAAGGCAAGGAGCCTTTTTCCATGTTTACTGACGATGTTCTTGGTTTGCTGCTTTATGTAAGAGGCATGCTTTTTAAGGAAGTTGTTTTCTTGAATGCTATTTGAAATTATTTTCTCTCAGTTAAGCTGTCTCATTAAGCCTTTTTGTAGTGAAAACATAATTGTGAATAAGACTTTATTTAAAGTAAGAAGATTTGTATTCCCACATAGTTGCCACTATAGTGCCTGAAATATCTGTTAGGTTTTGGTTTTCTTTTCCTTCTAAGCTCTTAGATATGTATGTCACTTAAGCATGTTATTTACAAATTTTAAAATGACTGAGAATGCTGCTCTGGCATTTTCAACCTTGTCACTGTGAATCTTGATAAAATACTGACTTTTATTTTTTGCTACTTGATGGGAAAGAGTATCCCAAATCCAAAGACTTCATTTTTATCTTTATTTCATGTGGGTTCAGTGTCTCATGTGGGATGCTCCTGTGTGTGTGTGAATGCTGCACAAAAGGACATATATTTAAGAATATATGTCTCATATATTTAAGAAGACCATAACTTGGGTACCTTAATCAAAAGCCTGATGTTTCTGGGCTTCTGTTTCTGGCTTAAATATTTATCCTTCTTCTTTTTGTGTGTCACTTTAAATCAATACATGAGATGAACAGAAATACCGAACTTATAAATATTCTGGAGCTGTTTATTTCAGGATAAAAAAGAGGTTTCAAGCAGTTTTCTGCTTTCTTGTCTTATTGTACAGTCTTGACATTGATGGGTTGCATTTGTTTACAGTGACAAGCTGACTTGATGAAGGCTAGCAGTCTACTTCTGGAAGCAGAATGAATAGGAAGCGTGCCTGAAATTTTTGGAAATGACAGATACCTGCCACCGAGTGGTAAATGCAGTTTGAAATGACATTGTGGATAGCACATACACATTTTGGTTTTGAAGTTAGTAATGTGCAAAGTGCCTCCAAATACTTGTGTCACCTGTTACAACAAGTGTAACTAGATTTTGCTCTGGTCAAATGGCACAAAGGTGAAATAATTGTTCTCAGTTTGGTGGAGTTGCACCTCAGTAACTGCATTGCAGTTTTGCTGTAAAGTTATTACTGCCCTCTGCTTCAGTGACCATTCTTTTATGAGTTATGCTCTTCATACAAGGTCATCTGGAAAAGTGGACTCCCTAAGTAGGACATCACTAGTGCTTGAATATATGGTAATGGACAGTGGTATAGAATTATATGTTAAATTAAAAAGACGTCCTCTAGTTGAGCTATTTTGGTCTAAGTAACTACTTTTTTTCTCCTCCCTGACTTACCATGTAATTGAACTCTTACTAGGAAACTATTTTTTTTTCCTAAATTACAATTAATAAAGATGCACTATTATATTACATGCAACTTCTAGCTTTGATTTCTCAGTAATCCTGCTCTGTGAGTCAGGGTCCAGCTACCCAGTAACCAACCTGGGCAATCAGATAATAAATCACTAATTTGTCACATTTTTCCCTGAGACACATAATGAGAAAGAGGGTGAGCTACTTGATATTCCAGTATGCGCAGGGCAATTTAGGCTGAATGGGACAAAATCCATTTGTGCATTTGGGAGTGGAGAGTCCCACTGGAGTTGCTGCCTAAGGAACAGCTTTAGTTTGTTGGCAGTGAGAACTGTGCAGTGTCCTTCAGTTTGTGGGTGGGTTCATGTCTGTGTGCTTGGTCACTGCAAGCCCCAGCCCGCTGTTGTGCATTTCGCAGTGCTCAGTTTATTTTCTAATTTCTAACACCTGCTATTCCTGGTGTTCACAGATTAGAGCTGCCTTTGGTGGTTAAACAGTCAGGGCTGCAGTCATCTCCCACACCTGAGAAAGACCTACCCTGACTATTTAGGAGTAAGGTGTGTGTTTAGCTGATATTTCAATAAAAACCATGAACAGAAAAATGCAAAGACGTAGGAACTTCCAAAGATTGCTGTGCTTTGAAGCAAAACACAGATTTTGAATGCAGGCAGAAGACAGACCCACCCTACTGGCATGCTTTATAATAGTTGTTAAAAGTGCATTTTTAACACTAAGATTTTGCCTTTCTGCGTTTACTCTGAGATGCAGAAAGTGAGGGCGGTACCTCAGCAGTGCCACAAATAGTCCAGAGTGTACCCACACACTCCAGACTTTCAGTGCCTTTTCACAGTGTCAATTCTTTGAAAAACGGGCATTTTCTACAGTCTGGAGAGTTCATGTATTTTTTATTGCAGAAGACTGTATGAAGTATGCATTTTCAGGGATATTTAAAAAAAAATAAAAATCAGTTAGTTCTCTCTAGGATTGTAAAGGGACTCTGTGCAAATTCCCCCCAGTAAAATTTACCTTTCAGCCTCTCTGTTATACTTAGGGGCAATACACTCCAGATCTTAATCAGCATTTCATTGCACTCCTACATTTTAGTGCTGCATAAAGAATACAATTTTTTTCTCTCCTCAGTTCCACATCATGTCTGCATTCAGCAGTAATCCATACTTAAAATGCAAAATTAAAATACATGATTGCTGAGTGAAGTTTTTGTAGTATTTCAGATATACCAGATTATCCATGTAAGAGAGGTATAATGTACATTTTTGCCCAAATTCTAGATAAGCATGTTATAACTGTGGTTAGGACTCGCCAGCTCCTTCTGCTTAGAAAAATTCAGAAGAATTAGACAGGCAATAAGGATTAGTTACCTGTTAAACTTCCATTAAAAATCATCTGCATATGCAATGAATGTAAACGGTTGGTTGCTGGAAATTTGGAGTACTTTTATTGTGTCAGTTAAGATGATGCTGACTTATGAATTCATAAGAGTGAACACTTGTGATAGGCTGTCTGATTTCTGCTGTATTCAGGTGTTGTTCCTCAGTCACTTCTGGCATGGAGATGGACGCTTCTCTCTGGTGTCTGACTGTAGCTCATTGTTTTGCTCATCAGGTCTGTCACTGCCTTCAAATCCACTTGCAGAAATTCTCTCAGGAGAATACCCATCCCTGTAATAGCAATGGACTGGATAAAAATGACTATTTTTACCTTTGTTCTGTATCACAAGATTTAAGGTCTGCAAGCTGATTCAAGAAGTGGAATAGCATTAGGTTGAGTATGATGTCACCTATACCTCAGTGTGCATATGACATGAATGAAAAATTATAAAATCCCTTCCGCTTGATTTCACAAAATCTCATTTTGCTTTGGCAAAATGTTACAGCAACACTAATACTGAATATCTTCTCATTGTCATCTTTACCACGTTATATACGGGAGACAAGTATCACGAAGGAGTTAACCCTCTCTCTTTCACTGGTCTCATGAAATACTTAAAACTCTTAAAATAAATTATTTAGCAGAATGTAGTATTTTTGGATTTAAATGTAGATTATTTATTTCCTACTTCAGAGGGCTCTGGGTATCAAGGCTGGTAGATCCCCAAGGAGGCTTGCTTAGAATTGCAGCACTGAGCTCTCAGGTATCTTTGATCTGAGTTGCCAACATTTTCAGTAAAAGTATCAAGAAGACTCAGCCAAAAAATGAGACTTGTGAAGGTCTGGATGCCTGATAGAGAACCAGCAAACAGCTAATTATTAACTAATCAACACAAGTAAATACAACTCCTGTAATAAGGAAGTTTATCTTCACTGGAGATAGTTACATTCTACAGGTCCACTTTTCAATTCATTTGCATGTACAAGAAGCTTGAAGATTGTTGCTCTAAATAGAGCCAGGTGAAATTTGTGCAGTCATGACCAAATTTTGAATAAAATGATCCCAGTCTGAGCCACCTCAGACAAAACAGAGGCGGGATCTGTTCTCAGTGCCGCAGGACACTTAAGTTATAATACCTATGTGCTATCCACATTGTGGGAAACTGGTGAACTTTTCACTTTGTAACAGTACTGGAGATCTTTGGACATTCCTATTCTGCCAGAATAATTTAGCACAATTATAATTGTAATCAATGAAGTGATTCATTTATAATTGAAAAAAAATTAGGAAAAATAAAAGTGATTTATGACTTAAAATGTATTTTTTTTTTTTTTTTAATTTTTTTGGGGGGGGGTTAATTTTATCATGGTGAATAAAATTCAGTCATTTAAAACCTGATTTCATTGTGTTAGGCCTTAGTAGTAAACAGGAAGCCAGGAACAGTAAATATTTAATTGGCTTATCTATATGAAATGAACATGGAGATTTTGCTGTATAGTATAATATTTCAGTGCTCTTATTGAATTTTCTTTTTAGGAGGAAGAGTTTATGTTGAATTTCTGAGAGGTTTCCTTACTGGATTTTTAATACTTACTTTAGTAGGTAAAATGTTCCCTTCAGTGAAATACACGATAAATCAAGAAAGGTTGGTTCAGCTGCTTGAGTGTGCTACAAGCACAGTAATCAAAGAAATAAGGAGGTAATATTTCTGGTACTAGCAGTAATATTTCTTTTGAACTAGGACTACAATGCATTGTGGTATCTGCTTTTCAGTATTTTAACTACACTGCTGCCTCACTAGTGGGCTTTCTTCCAACAATGAATTTTCAGAGTTGAATGTGATGGGGGAAAAAAAACAATCTCTTGCAGTGTCATTTTTGCTTTTGGATACAGTCTTTTTGTTAAAGCGTCTTCTTACCACCCTGCATTTGATAAACTGTGTAACATCTGATTCTGGTCATAGCACTGGAGAGACACAACTCCTATTCCCTAGGACTTAGAGTCTTTGTTTTGCGTTGAGGCTTTTTTTCTTCAATCTGAAATATTTCATACCTATGCACAGTAATGATAAGTGTTATTATTATCAGACACTAGGATAAGTCACTGCTATCAGTGTCTGTGTTAAATCCACCTGGATTATGTTTTATTTTTTAAAAACTGGAATGGAAAATCTCCAGCATTTAACATTGATGAAGATAGCTAGTCAAAACTTAGTATATATATGCCTGCCTGGAAAAATATGGTGGTAATGGAGAGGGATGTAATTCCAGTGGCTGTCTAGTCCAGTACCAATTTCTAGAGGAAGAGTCAGCACTTAAATTTTAATAAAGAAGAAACAATATTTGAAGGTATTGATGAAAGAATGCTATGTCCAGTTCAGATGGTCAGAATCACTTACCATCCTTTTAATAAGATCAGATGCTAAGACAAATAATTGGGGCTTATTCTGAAAGTATTCAAAGGATTTAACCTGAATCTGGTCTCTAACTCATAGAGGGAAAAAAAAAAAAAAAAAAGAGTTTATGTAATCAACAACAAATTTTTCTAATGGAGAAATTATGCCTTTTTTTTTTTTTTAATTATATAATGGAACACTAGTTTGTTAAAGATATGGGGTAAAGTCCTATGATCCTTCTCTGGGAGACCTGGTAATTTTTCCAGCTTTCTCCTTTAAAAGGTGGACAAGGTGGTAACACTCCTGAGGCTGTAATCTAAAATAAAACAGTGCTTGACAACTAAGGCAAGAAATGAGACTGACTCTCCAATTGAAATATTCTGTTCTTATCCACATTAGCCTCGTGAAAGTAAAGATCATCTTTGAATTTATCTTTTGAATACTTCAGATTCACTTTTGAAACAGCATACATGATAAATTACAAATTTTTTAGCCTAAAAAATTTTACTGCCTTGCTATTCCACTTCAAAGCTTGAAGGTTATTTTAATAGCTTAAATTACACTAACTTAAATATTCTGAAAGTTAGAATTAGTTTTTTCTACATCCCCTAGAGGTCTGAAGACAATTCTTAGGTCAGTTTCACTAAAAGAAATGATATTTGATTACCATTAAATGTCACACCAGCCATGGTGCACTAATATGGGAAATATTCTGCTACATGAGGAGATAATGTGGGAAGACTCATTAACCTGCTTCAGTGCTGCACTACACCTGATGAAGGAGCTCAACAGTGAAACAAAATAGTTTCATGCAAGCTGTGAAATTTAGGTGCTGGAGTGCAAGAGACAGAGTTTCTAGATGCAAAATTTCAGGTACTAAAAGCTTGAAGATGCTGAATATAGACAGTAATTTTTGTAACTGTGCTGCATGTTAATAGCTAAACAAAGTTACAACTTAGTTTCTGTGTTTGATTTTTTTTCTTGCATTGGTTGTCTGATTAGAAAGGACTGAATACTCAGTTTGAGATTTAGGAAAATCAGTTTTTACTTGAACAGTCATCTCGCTGCAGGCTCAATCACTTTATTCAAGACTCACCACTGATCAATTCTCTTTCCAAGCTCTTAGAATTTGGTAGCCAAGCCCATGTTGTTACAAAAATGTCACTAAGAGTATTTTATTTTCTTTAATTGTTGTTTGTATAAAACAATCTAAACATTCAGAAAGCAAAAATTGCAAATAAATCCTTCTTACCATAAAACTTACGAGTCATGAACAGGAACTTTGTGGGAATTGGCATAAAATAAGAGATGGGTAAATATTTTCCGTGAACAGCTTTAGACTTATGTGTAATGCAATAGAAACATATTTAATTAAAAATTAATAGTTCCTAAAGTTGAGCGATAAATCATTAAAAAGATATGGGCACTAAATATTTGGATTGCTTCAAAGCATGCAAAAAAGAATTTCCTAAACAGGTTTCTCATCCTGGATTCCTATTCAAAAACAGACCTTGAAAACGGTATTGATTGTCTGTGCAAAATGTACAATGTCTAAAATCTGGTAATAGGAAAAAAAAAGCTCCAGCTTTATGGAAAGTTCCTAAAAGGTTCTGGATTTTTTTTTTTTTTTTAATGAGGGGAGTCTCTATTTGTGGTACCCCCATTTACATTATTTTGCACTGGGTGAGATTAGCACAGCAGACTGTCCCTGTGGTGAGCAGCTCTGTGAATTTTTAGTGCCAGAATCACGGGCAGAGCTGTGCAAACAGACATAATTTATTTATATTTTGTAAGGCTATTTTTTACGTAGGATCTTAGCTGGTGTTAGTATAGCTAATGCTGCTCTTAGGTTTGATTTCGGTGGATTTTCAAGAAGTTTAAACACTTTGTTAAATAAAATCCTATTCCTTCCCTCAAACTACCTTAATTCATTGCCTTCTTGCTATGATAGTTTAATTGAGTGTAGGGTATAAAGCTAATTTACTTCTCTTTTGCCATCCTAATAGTTCTCATTTTCTTTATTGAAATAGTAATTACTGCCTTTAGATACAATAACTGGGAAATTACTTTTTCTAATAACTTAGGTTATCATATCATCGTCATAGTAAAAATCATTAATGCATCAAAAAGAGTTTTGTGACTTCAAATTAGTTTAAAGTAGCTGATATTGCTATAAAAAGTTTGTATTTCTATGGTCATCATTTAACCTTTTTTCAACAGACTTCATTGTTCTGTGCAGGAGGTAAAAGACCAGGAAAATACGAGTTTATTTTTTTGTATTTCATATACTGTTTTAAGGCGTTGAGGAATACATCCAGTTCTTTTAGAACAAATTTGCTGCTTTCACAGATTTTATCCCTCTACCAAATATCTCTGAATGATACAAGTGAAGAAACAAAGGTTTCGTGTTCTAAAGCAGATCTCTTCTGCAATTACTTAAGTATATGCTATAAAAGAAGTTTTAAGTGTTAAAAACAGAACAATGCAGTGTTGATAATGGCGAAAGGTGATTATGTGAGGTTTATGTTAACTACTTTAAAAAATGAGAAAACTGATGCTTAAAATGTGTATCAGAAGAATTACTACATAACCAATTACACACTGGATTATGTGAGCAATTAAAGCTGAGGCAAAGAGTTTTTGATTGCTCCTCTTCTGCAAACTGAGGGCACAGTAAGTGGAATAGAAAATAAAATTGTGGCTTCTAGTCTATATAGAACATAAAACTGAATTCTGCTCTTACACTCGCTTAAGTAATTCAGTGTAATTCATTTTTACTAACGTGTTCATCAGGCAAGATAAGTTATAAATGGGATTGTTTTCCTCCCTCCTGTTCTGTTGGCAATAATTATTTTGCATTGAATAGTGAAATGTTTTCCTTTAGAGGTCAGGGCAAGAAGGAATCATTACACAACCAAGTGTAACAAAGCTCCACGTGCTGGATCTGAAGAACTTTCTAGCAATGTAAAAAACTAGGTGATGATAAAATAATAGATAATAATCATATAGAAAACTTACATAAACTATTTATAGAACTCATTACCTGATCTATCATGATTTCACTGGGCCAGAGTCCAAAAGACTTCAGTTTTGAGAAATGTGTGCAAATACATAGACAAGTACCCATTCCTTTACCTGGCATCCTGCGGATGCTCTTCTCTACAATGCCAGGCATGAATTTTCACAGAAAAGCTGTGCAGTGTGGTACCACTTAATCTCATAGTCATAGAGAGTTAGCCACCATCTTTAATGGTTGTTCCTCTTACTTGGCAGAGCAAGGTCACCTGACTGGTATTTAGGCACTACTTTGACAATAGCCGTATTAATAACAGGAATTGCAATGTTCCAGCAGGGAGCTGGAATATGTTTAGAGTCTCATTATTGAAATTACTAATAATGTTAAATTTACCATGGCCGCCTAAGGTCTAACGTTTTTCTGTCTTGTGTTCTCTTCCAAAACAACAAAAGAAACTAAGCCCACACTATATATCTTCTTATAGCATTTCATCTCTTTGGAGACATAAATTCAATATTATGATCTGTAACTGCAGTATAGCTTCTCAGGGCTTAAATTGATCATAATCAATGATTTGCACAGAATGGAGTACTGATACCATTGCAATTTTGTGATATAATTTTGAATATTTCAGTGTACATGGAATTGTTTGTCCTCACGCTTTTGTGGTTTTGCTCTTAAATTCTGGCCTTGATTGTTTCTACCATTTCCTGAAGCAATGCGCTCATCAGTACTAGTGGTGGAAAAGAAACTGATGCCACCACGTGCTTCCCAGGAGCTTTGCCTTAGTTAGTGCTAGAAATGTATTTCCCTGCGATTGTGCAAGGTCAATCTCTCTTCTTTTAGTGGTAAAAGACACCAAATGCTCTGTGCTGCTTTTTGCCTAGCATATTGGCTAGAAAATATGACACATCTCAGCTCACAGATTTCCCAGTAATAAACTATATGTTTTCAGCACTTCCTAAGTGAAGAAGATGGCAATATCTTTGAATCAAAGGCGCTGCAAATAGAGAGGTCTTTCCCTGAAGACATACATATCAAATATTTAAAATGGAATGGGAAAAGACAGTAAAGAGACTCCCATATGAAACATTTTGCGAGAAGCATGGTTTACTGCACTGTGTGTCACAGAGACAAGCCAAAGCTTGTGTTGTAATGACTTGAAATAGTAAAATATCACCAGGGTGATTTTTCTGTGGCATAACTCTCTTGACTTCAAATAGCCTTATGTATTTTGCACCAAAGCTCTAATTTGCCAGGAAGAAAAGAGTGTGCACCTGGCGACAGTTATTTTATTCCAGTATAGTGCTGGCTTCAAGATGTAAATAATAATGGCTGGGATGAAAGAAGGAAGCTTTGATTCTGTTCATTTTGAATAACAGCAGAGCAGTTGACTGCATGCACAATGTAGTTCCCGCTATGAGATTTAGCCAGTAAGAACATTTGTGACTTTATCAGGCACCTTTAATAAAAAGCAAACAAAGCTGTCTGGTGTCTGCACATTGTTCCAGAGGTGCTTCAGCGGGGTTGGTGTGTCAGAACCCTACAGAGCTCTGAGTGGGCAGGGTTTTCAGATCTCTTAAGGCCTTGGACAAGAGTCCCTGGGGAACTGCAGAAGTAAAAAAAAAACTTAAAACACTTCCTCATTCATTGGAATGTGTATTGGATTAAGTCTTAGTAGCTCAGCAAGGATTTTTCCCCACATTAATATACTGAAAAATCCACGTCTGCAGGACATAGTTTTGTAATTTTCAGGTTTTTAACCAGTGTTATTATTGTCTTAGGAGAATGTGGGAAAATAAATCAGTGACCCATGCTTACTTCTGATAATCTGGTGATGTATAGCTGCTTTGAAGCAAAAGCTGACTTCTTGTCAAGACTTTTACTGCTGTTTGCCTGAATGTACATATATTATATGACAGATGTGTCTGCTTTTAAATTTGGTGGGCTGATCTGTTTTTAGACTGGGGTTTCTGATGATGAGAGCTGTTAAGAGTGTTGCTTTATCAGTACTCTTACTAACTCATAAGTGCTCTAGACATGCTAGTCAAGCTCCATCCTCTGCTGTGCTAAGCAGGAAGCAGACTCTGACCAGGATTTCTCTCCAGCTAAGGAGGCTTTTGAAGTTGTCTTACCTTTTGAAAATAACAAGAATGATCCATAGGACCAGAGAGAACATATCAGGGATCTTCACACTATTGTCTAACATTCACCTGGGAGTGTGGTTTCCTGGGTAGTACCTGTGCATGTTTCATTCAGGTCCTCAGCAAACTCATCTGCCTTGGAAGTTAGTCCTGCTTTCAGCAGGATGTTGGACTAGATGACCTCCACAGGTCCCATCCAGTCTAAATTACCCTGTGATTTAGTATTTAAAGAGTTGTTAGAGTAGATTAAGTCATTCTGTTGATGTTCTGGCTTGTGTTGCTGGAGTATTCTATGCAAGCAGTACTGCTAACAGCTAAGGATGGCACTGGAAGAGTAGAAATCATTTATTTAATTCCTTTAAAATAAAGGTTCCCAGTCTTTCCTGCAAGTTCCACATAAGCAATCAGGTTTAAAGTGTTCAAAAATGGTAAAACCATGAAAATTTCTTTAAATATTTAGCTTGAAAATATGATACTACTAAATGATACATCCTCTTAAAGGCCAAGGCACCGTTGAGTGTTAGCAGCGTGTATCTTTGAAGCTGCCAGCCTAAACATTTGAGCTATGGTGCAGCCTCCTTTGCCTCTGAAGTACAAAAGAGGATGACAAGAGATAAGGGCAAATCAGTCTCAGTCATGGGCTAAATGGAAAGTCTGGAACAAGAAATCCTGCCTCTGAGATTTGGCTGCAGAACACACAGGTAACTCTTTCACCTGCCGTGGCTCTACAGACAGGAAGGAAATGATAAAGCTGGCATGTTATATCATCGAACACAATATTCTTTATGGTTCTGTTCCTGACTTTTTTCCCCCATAGGGAAGTTTTCATGGGTAAGGGCATGAACTCAAACCACTTGGCAAGTGTACAACCTGACCTTTAATCACCAAAGATGATGGGATGTAAAATTTACATTTGTATTATCATTGTTGCACTGTTAGGCAAAAAGGAACATCTTTGTAGCTTATGTCCTTTCTGACTTAAAATTTTATAACCAGTTTTAATGTTATTACTGTTTCAAAGATGAAGGAACGTGGTGTAATGTTAGTGAAAAACTGGACTTTAAGTATTCCCCAAATAACTGTTCTGAGGATTATAACTGTATTAAAAATCAAAGTAGTTTTAGATGAATTTACAGTTGAATCTCACTGTTTCCTTCAGTTCTAAATTTTAAAGAAGGAATCTTATTCAAAAAATTTCCCACGTTTGCCTCAGTTGAAGTGGACTTGCCCGATGTGCTGATCCTGTGAATTTTCCACAGTGCACTGCAGCTACTTCTTTATTTTTGTCTGTAATTGTTTTGCAAAGCATTTTTTGTTGTGACACAGAAGAAATGAGTTGAACGGTGATGTCCAGGGTGAGCCTCAGCTTGGTCTAGTTGGTATTATTCATTTATTGGGTTACAAAAATAAAACCTGTAAATTATAGGGAAATAATTGGAGTGATCAAAAGCTTGATACGATGCCTGTTCAAGCAGTGGGAATCTTCCTGCTGATTTCACTGCTTTTCATCAGGCTCCTCAATTGCATTTTTATTGTCTTTTATGGTTGTTACACTCCCTTGTCATGGCATGTTTAATATTAGATCTGTAAACTCTTAGGGTGAAACCTGACCGTGTCTTTCTTTGCTTCTGCTGACAAATAGGATTGTTCCTCAGTCTTGACTAACAAATTTAGGTTCTACAGGGATACAAATAATAACAATAATAATGATAATGATAATATTAATGTAATTTTATACATTCATGTGGGCTTGTTCACATGTCTACTACAAAAACTTTTAACTTTTATCTCTGTCTTGTTAGGCTTGTATGAAGAAAATGCAATTGTGTGTTGAAACAGGAGGGTGATCCCATGAACTTGTGTATATCCTTTAAGATATAAATCGTGTCATTCAACTTCATCCCCATTTGCAGCTCCATTAAATATAATCAGAAGCTGTTGACAGGGATTCAGTAAGTGGTATCTGAGATTAAGCCATGTAACCAGTCTTAGCAAAGGCTTAACAAGGGTTGGAATTGTTCATTTTCCAATTTGGGTACGAATGTTGTCATGGGAAAAGATTAATGTCCTGCCATTTTCTGTACTTGTTACAATCGGTTTTTTTTTTTTTTTTTTCCAAAGAATGTCATATCAGAATTTTAATGCCTTGTATAATCTGTGAATTATATCATTGTGCTCTACTGCTTTGACCTTTTCTACATACTCTAATTTGATAGAGTAGCCATTCCAGTGCTCTCTTTTTTAACTGCTTTATTATCCCACAGGGAATGTGCAGTCTGGGCAGACATTCAGAATGCACTCCACTCTCATTTTGACGTCGACTGTCTGCCTTTTCATTGCTTTACAGGGCTGTTACTCAGGCTTCATATTCATTAATTGGTACCTAAGAGGGAAGTAGGCCTATCAAGGAATGTTAAAAAGAGAGGGGTTTGGAAGGAACGACATGTACCAGAATACTGAGAAGTCAAAGTAGAGTTGCATAACATATTTCTTAAAGTAGTGTAACTATATGCGTTCCCAGATGACACAGAATTAATTTGCACTATGACAAAGGTGATATCAAAGTGGAAAAAGAAATAATTTCCACCAGTTCTCATTATGATCTGGAGATAGTACACTTGTGGCCTTAGTGCCATAATGATGGCAAAAGGTGTGATGAATGGGAGATAGCACCTGCGTTTGGGAAGGGTACAGGAATAATGTTCCAACGTTATCACTGCCACATCTCAGCTTGAACGAGATCAAAGTATTACAACTGTAAGAAAAAATTGTTTAATTTCCCAGTTTTCTTTCGAAGGTTCATGAGGAGAGTGAGTGATTTCACTTTCTCTGATGCCCTAACAGAGTTTTGCCTGTCTGCTGTGCAAATGGTTGTTCTTGGGCATGTGTCAGAACTGCTTTAGGTGTAATTTGACGTCCTATTTGTCAAACTAACTCTGACTTATTTATTGAATAAAGGTATCACAAACTTTTGTACTTAATGTACTCTTGGAGTAAAAGAATAGAATTTGCTGTGACTGAAAGGTGGTTTAAAAAGAAGAATCAGGGCTAAGGAGAAACTATATTTGTGTAGCAAAGAGAGATTCTGATCACAAGTTACTTGAAATGTACTTGTAAATGTTTATTAGAGGAGGTGCCTCTCACTGTACTTTGATCACCTAAAACTCATGAAACTTGAAATAAGTTTTAAATTACAAGAAAAAGTATGTATAAGCTATTGACATTAAACCAAGACATTTCAAAATTTGGGGATGTATTTCTGACTTCTCACCCTGCATTGAAGCAGCAAATATTTTTAATAGGAACAAAAGCATTCATAATACAATACATAATAACATCTCCCTTTCATTGCTGAGTGACTTTAGAAAAGTTTCAGCCTCTAGGCTTTGCCATTGACCAAATGTTGGTGCGGTAAGGGCTGATTTTTGATTTTTGTCTCTGGGGGCAGCAGCCTTGGCTCTGGGCTGGAGCACCTACACACAGATAAGAATCCCTGTGTTTCCATGTTTCCTTAGGGCTGATGGTTACAGATACAGAAGGCTTGAAAAAGCGACAGCCCACTTGATGGGCGCACAAAAACCTCTCCTGCAGCTACTGTGACTCTTCCCATTGATTTGGCCAGGAGTTTTGTTCAGCAGTGTGGTTTGCAGACACCAAACTGGGGGGAAGGAAGGCTTGGTTTGTTAGTTGCAACTAGAAAACAAAAAGTATATGCCATGGCTAGGAAGACATCTTACATCCTTTTTTCATCTTTTTATTTTTCATTCACTTAGTATTTATGGAGAAAAAAAAAAAAGGATTTTTAGGAGCTTCCATGTCTGATTTCAGTTTATTATTTTTTTAATGTATTCCCTCCTTTATTGCTATTCATTTTCTTCATCTTTTGTAGATTTGCTAACCAATCAATGGCTCTCTCAAAACTTCAGTAGAAGATTGTCTTTTACTATAATGTGCTATAATCGCCCATCTTAGTGACACACTGCAGCAGGCAAAATAGCTCCCAAAACAGACAGACAATTGGTGCTTATTTTCGGCCAATTTTCATTTATGTGATTTTTCTTTTTTTTTCCTTTTTTTTTTTTCCCCTCCTTCTTCCAAATGCCCGTGAGTAACTACTTGACTCTCTGAAGGTCTCTCTGATGTGACTCTGCCTTAGGAAGATGACTCATTGTTCTGACCTTCAGTTCTCTCTCCTCATTTTGATGAGGCCAACTTTCCATTTTTGTAAAACAGAAAGCTGTTTTCACTTGCAAAATCATTTCATTGTGCCAGTCAGATTGCACAAGTCATAGCGGGATGAATCTCTGATTTCCCATGAAGGCTACGGGTACATTTGAAGAATCTCACTTTGTCTGCTCGTGTATTGCATTTTTTTCACTTGTTTTTGAGAACCCACTCAAAGCATTTGTGAAACAAATCCTCTCTTTGTTTTGGTTCCGTGTTTTCTTCCATTAAGTGGATGAGTAATTTTGGTGCAGATGGCTCTTGGAGAGTTCTCACTACACTCAAGCATTTCCCTTTGGTAAGAATCAGGTGTTCTGGGAAGTAGACAGGCAAGGTTTCCTTGATTTGAAATCAAGGGAAAATTCATTTAATATTTTAAAAATGGTCCTTTTCTTTGATGGAGTTTACTAGAAAGCACACAGAGGTTTCTCTAAAATTGCTGATGTTAATTGTGTGTGTTGTTGCACTGAAATTCTAGCAAAGGAAAAAAAGTATTTATTAGAATGAACTTGGAGTAAATGCATCATTCCTCATAGTTTTGTTTCAAGAAAAGTTTCTTAGAGACTTCTGTGCTTCCTGATGTTTTTATTTCCCAAAGGCCTTAGAAAAACGTTTAAGTCTCTATTGCTGTTTTTAAACTTTACAGAACTAAAGAAGCAGGGTTACTTTACTCTGATCCTTTTAAGCTTTCCATAATTACGGGTTTACCACTCTCCCATTAAGAAACATCTGAATAATAAAATTTTTATAGTGACTGCCATTGCCAGTACAATGTGGTGTTTGTGGTGAGGGTTTTTTTTTTTTTTAAGTGCTAACAAATTTTGTTCTGGCTTATCAAAGTCATACCTTTGTCAGTGCACATAAATAAATGTACTTGACTTCATTTTTGACCATCTTTATCTAGGAAATACCTGAATTATGCTGAATTGTTTGAGCCAAGGTGTTTTTCCATATGGGGAAAAGAGGAAAAAGAGTAAAAGCATCTAATTTTCAAGAACCAATACTCTGGCCTCTGATGTGACTCCAAGCCAGAATAACACCAATAAGAAGTCCTCTTTGAGGATTTTAATAAGACTTACTTGCTTTTGTGCAGTGTCTGTGTGAAGCTGTATCAGTTGCTTTTTTTTTGTGCCAGTGGGAAGCCAAGTGTTGATTGGGTGATGTTCAGATGGCAGAAGTCCAGAGCTGGTTCCAGGTGAGGTGCGGTGAGGAATTAAGCTTTTCCTCAGGGAGGATTCCAGTAACTGTGTGTGTGTGTTGGGTCGGTGTCACCACTGAGTGCACACCTCATTTCCTCGCTGCCTCAGCCTGGGCACTGGGTTTGCATGCCCAGGATTTTTCATGGAGATCTCTTTCCCATGGGAGGGACCTCTCCCCTTCTCTCTCTTCTCCCCTCTCTACCTCTCTCCTCCTTTGAACTCAGGAGTGCTGAGTTTTTAATTAGGGTCTAGTTGTGAAAAGAGACAAATATAATTAGTAAATTTTATTTTGTTAAGTCATTTTTACTGTTCTTTTTGATTGTTTACAAAATCTCCAGTACTGACTTGTTTCCCTAGTTATTTTCTTTCTTTGCCTTCCTCATAGGAAGCTGTTTATAGTGCATTTTATTGGCTGTATGATAGGTAATAAATACAAATGCAGATACCATTCTTTGTCATAGACACAGTATTCCAGTATTTCAAGTTTATGAAGCTAGTTTTAAACTGGCTTTTTTGTTTTTATACTTATATTGCCCTCATTTATAGTTCTCCTGAGACCCATGGAATAAGCACCTAGAATGATGAAACTGTTAAACGCTTTCAGGCAATTCTTCTCATAAGCTTAGCTTGAATTGTTGGCTCATGTTCCTGATAGAAGCAATACTGCCATTATTTGAGGGCAGTTTATAATTTCTAAAGTTTGGGAAAAAGCTCTGTAAGATCATAAGAACTGGAAAATGTATCAATTATTTTGTGCATATGCTTTCTCCAACAAATTGAAGGCTCAGGTTTTCATCCCAGACCAAATCAGAATGCTACTTAATGAAGGAGGAACTGAGTTACAGAGAAGTGCAAAGTCACTAACATAATAAATAACAATTCAAACAATTTATTAGAGATACCTCTGAAACTGGGCTAAAGGTGTATCTTGATAAGGTTTTTAGAAGAATATATTATTTGTATAGAGAAAATCCATAACAAAAGGGTTCTTTTCAGTGTTGATTGTTTTAATTCTTATTGTCTACAGCATTTTTGGATTCCTTAACTTTTTAAAAAGCAGCTCTGTGAGAAACTCATTTTAGATGACTTTCTAGTTTAAAAACGTTGCTGTTTTATGCTTTAATAACTGTTGGTGGTAATTTATTTGTTATTTGCACATAGACCCTCTGGATTTGGTAGTTTATGAATGTTTTAAAAGTTAAATGGATTGGTTTTATCTTCTTTTTTTTTTTTTTTTCCATAATTTTAATTAGACGATATGAACTCCCTCCCATCTATGGACCATAATCTTCCCACATGCTGGGTTTTCCTCTGTTTTCTCAGTTCAGGAATATAAATCCAGATGCTACCATAGACCATATAATTAAAACCTGACTTAATGATCATTGCCTTTCAGACCCAGATGACAGGACATTAAGAGAAGATGAATCATCTTTCTACTTCAAGTCCTTCCTTCCCCTTCGATCCCTTCAGCTGGGGACACTCTTTGAACAACAGTTGCCACCTCCCAGAAGGAAGGAGATTGTAGCTGCCCTGTTTTCCCTGCCAGTAACAGCCCTGTACCTGTGTCCTTGTCCGGTTTGGTACCAGGGAAAGCATCAGCTCTGCAGCCACTCCTCCCTTCTCTGGTATTCTCACTCTTGTGGATTAGGCTGTTGAACAAAATGCTGTGTTTAGTGTCCTGCCCCTTCTGAGCTCCGAAGGAGAACATCTTTGTATTCCTGCAGTGGATTTTACTGGTTACATCTCAAACTCTTCTGTTTCCACAGCATCTCTGCCATGGTTTTCTAAGGAGCTAAGACATGTGTGGTTGCACTGTGTTCTATACTCCCAAAACTTCTAAACCTGTCAGAAGTCCTGATGGCCTGTAACGCCTGTTTTGTGTATCCCAGGCTGTGTGAACATCAGGAAGCTGGGGCTGTACCACTGCAGGGAAGTCAGAAAGTCAGCAGCACCTCCCCTTGGAGACTGGGTGAGCTTTGCAGCAAAATTAGACTTTTCCTATTGGAGTTCCTGACTGAAGTGATAGCTATGCTAAACTGAATCCCTACCCCTTCCTTAAGATACCTTCCCTTGAGCAACTGTTAGGACGAGATCTGTGGCACTGTGTCTTGTCTTTCTTTCTTTTGTCCAAATTATCTCAGGGAAAGAGATTTTGTTGAGTTTTATAGTCAAACAACAGTCTTGAGTAGAACTCCTGGTGCCTGGGTATCTCATTAGGTAATTCTCACCTGTCACAGTACATTTGCTTCCAATGTTTCCTCACATCTGGAATGGAAAACCATCTTTGATTGCCATTCATTTTGATCCGAGCAGGGTTTCGGTCTTAAAGTCATGTAAGAAAAGTGTTTGTGAAGGTAAGGAAAGACTGTTGGAAAATGTTGGGATGTTGTTAGATCTTATTTCATGACAACTCCATGAAAACTGCTTATCTGACAACAAGATTATTTTTTCTAATAGACAAAAAAATCTCCATAAGAATATGAAAACCTGTGCAAAGTGGATGGGCCCTGTCTCTGGTGTCCTGCCATCCTGAGGTTTCTGTGCAAAAGCTTTTACCCAGAACCCCAGGAACTTGTACAAAACATTGGGTACAGAGGTCCCATATTTTTCTAGTGAATTGCTATCTGTCTACAGTATATATATATTTTTTTTTTAGTAATGAATATATATTTTTCATTCTCCCTGCTGTGAAACTAACCCTACTTAAAATATGTAGTAAAGGAGGGGAGTTGTAGCAGATGGCAGATAATTTTGAAGATAATAAAGTCCCTTTGATTTCTCTTGGATTATTTGGCCATCTCTGATTAGATGTGTTCTATTTAGGTTTAGGAAACTATTTGTGCTTTGTTAAATAATTGCTTGATCACAGCCCAGAGATGTGTCTTTTAATGTTTTCTTTGGTGCAATTACACCAAATGAGGTGAAATTGAGGTCACTTCTTTCACATGACACCTGAAAGGTAAAAAACCCCTACAGTTAGAGACAGTAATTATTGTAAACTGCTGATTCCATGGAAGAATGTTGGAAGTTTTTTCAACCTGAGTATGCAAAAAAAAAAAAAAAATTCAAAATGTTTGCATCTAATGCATTGCCATGTTCCTGGTCTCAGTACTGACCCATAACAGATGTCAGCTATGGTTACACAGATATTTTTAGGAACCACATTGCTGCTGCAACTGTAATTATTTTTGTGTCTGGCAACATTTGTGGAAAAAAATAATCAATTAATATTTCACCTGATGACTCCATAATTTTTGGGGTTCCAAGCAGTAGTGCTGGCTGTTGATCTTAAATAATTTTCTTTCAAAAGAAGTGTTAAATAGCTAAAATCCAATAATTCCTCTGATTTTGATTCGTGCACATTTGCCAAGGTAAAAAGGAGAACCATTGCAAAGGGAGAAAATCCAGTTTCCAGTGAAGTTTGGTTGCGAGCTACCTCTGCTCTCTTATAAAAGGTATTCCAAAAAGAAGGTTGACTTTCTGGGGAGTGCCTGTACCTTCTTAAGGTACTGTCCTAGCACAAGGAGATCTGGGTGCAGTGTGTGACTTTGGAAAGGTTTGGGTGTGGTGTGTTTTAGATCACAGCCTGACCTCAGGCTTTTTGCCTTTTGCAGGAGTGAGAAGTCTCCTAAATAGCAGAACTATTTGCAGAATGCCTAATGTGTTTGAGCAGCGCCTTACCCAATGGGCTAATATCCACATTAACATGTGCAACGTAATAAAAGTAGTATCATAAGTCAAATGGCAAACCATTAGAAGATATGACTTATATGGATGAAACAATTTCCTCCTGTGTAATTGAAATTCAGGCTCTATAAAGTCAGAAGCAATGCACCCTCTTTGCAGAGCTGTAGTATCACCATTATTGCCATTCTTATAATTTGAATTAATCATATGCTTCCTAACTTGCAGTTCAGTTCTTGCTCAGGCTCTTAAAATGCCTTTTTCTTCTCTGAGCAAAGACAGTGGAGAGCAGTTTGGAAGATAAAACAGAAATTCTTTTGGAGTGGGATGCAATTGGGTTTCTTGGACATTTGCTTCCAATTCCTTTTGCAAATCCTTTTAGGTTTTTGCATGTCTGCTGTGACTCTGATGTAAGGGAAACAATCCTTTCTATTCAGGATAATTCATTGCTACCTTGTGGAGTTATGCAGAAAAAATCCTGTCTTTTCGTCCCATGATGTACATCTTAAAAAGAACTGGTTGTAATTTGAGAGAATGGAGACCATCATTTTCTCAGTTGCTATTTTGATGTCTGAATATCTTATGGATATTTAGATAGCTATGAGTGTTGCAATTTATTAGAAAGATAAACCAGGAGAGATGTCAGGGGCTTACTCTCAACATTATTTCATTTCATGTGAAGTCTGCTGGAGAAACTGAGTGTAAATAATCAAATTCTAATGATGCCAAACTCCTCCCTCTGTAAAAGTGAGCTCGCATCTGGTTGCAATGACACTTGCAAGAAATGGATTTATAGGCTGAGACCTTCACTGTTGGCTGTGTGGGAAGAAATTGGTAATTTGAAGTGCTTTAGCTTTTTGTCTGTTGACAAGCAGAGTGCTGGATGTGGAGAACTACATTTTTCCTTCTGTCAAATGGAGCTGGGTGCTGTCATGGTTCTGTAGAGACAGGGACTGTGTTCCCTGTGGATTTACCAGCCAAGAAGGGCTCTGAAATTTATGCCCAGCCCTCTGCTGCAGCCTTTATCCAAGATCCTGCTCTGGTTATATAAGGAGTCCTGTTCCTCTGTGGATTTATGAGCTCTGTACTCACCTGCACCTCTTGTTAGAAGTTATGTTTGTGGACTCCTTTTGGGAAAGCTTGATAAATAGAAAATACCTGGCCCCCATCCCAAGTTCTAAGCATCAAAATCCCATGAGCTGTTTGTGTAATGAACATTTTGAGTTAAACATGTTCCTTTTTTTTCCCATTTTGAATGTATTTTGTTAGGGATCAGTCATGGGGAAGGTGTGCAATGCCATGCACATAATGTGATGTGTATTTACCATGATGCTGTGCTGTCTTCCTTTTTGAATAATTCATGAATTTGGTACATAACTGAGCATGGATTTTTCATTTTCCTCTAAGTAGCAGTGTTAATTTGCACTGGTTTAAACCACTGCTTAAATTAACAACATTTGGTGGGAGTGGTGTAACAAGAGTTTGAAGATGATGAAATCGACCCTCCTGGGTATTCTAGCTTATTGTGAGGACTTTAAAACTGCTTATACCCTCTATATTCTTTCTTTTAAATTTCTGTTCTGTTCTAGAGCCTCTGAGAGAGGCTCAGGAAGAAACCTGTTGCCTCATTTAAGCTTATTGATTTCCCATGCTTTAAAAGTAGTTTTGGTTTGGGATTTTGGAGGTTGTTTAGGGCTTTTTGTTTGTTTGTTTGTTTGGGGGGCTTGTTATTTTTATTTTCTTTAATAGTACAAATTCAGAGCAGAGGAACTCAAAAGCCCCAGAATCCCATTTGTCACTTGTGGGACCAGATGTTCACAGGAGTTCCAAAGCACTTAATACATGCTTGCAAATGTTAGTTAAGACAGGAGATTGCTTTGATTAAATGCTTTTTCAGACTGCTGCTCTTTGTAGCCCTGCTGGTGATAAATGATGGGAGCAGTGTTTGATAAAAATATCAGAGAACTAATTTATGGATTTCTGCTAGATTCCACTGAGGTAGGAAGCTATTTAGACTCAGTGGGAATAATACAATCAGTTATTCATAAACAGTGCCTTGAAGGTCAGTTCTTGAGGGGCCGTTGATATCATTGCTGAAACAACAGCTGCAGTTAAAAATATTGTGTATATTTGTAGTTATACAGTAATTATAATTGCTTCAGAAATTATTAAGATGTGTAAAAATCCAGAATGCTGTCAGGAAATGCAGACCTTGAACATTACAGGAACTGTAGTCAATTTTCCTACCTAGACGAGAGGGAGGAATTAATTTTTCTTTTGTTGATCCAAATAAATTTTCCTGGCTGGTTATTATGGCCCCTCTAGACCTGCATGTCCCCTGAAGGGCTGTCCTATAGTTCCATAACCCTGCACAACCTTTAAGTCACTTTGACAGCATAAAGGAATGAAAAAGTGTGCCAGGGAAGTCCCCAGGACACTTTTATGGCAGATAAACCCTTACCTGGAAGGGCTGCGCTGTTGCAGGACTGAGCTCTCCATCATCCTGCTCCACTCCCCAGTGGCCTGGGATGGTTTTTGGTGCAGAATTGGGGGGAAAACAGAAGTAAATTAGAAAAGTATGGAATGTATGGGCACTTTAATCCGTAACACCCCATTTTACATCTTTGTTAAACACCTGTAATTGTCCAGTCCAAGTTTATGAGCAGTCACATGACTGGACCAGGCAATCCAGATCAGGATTTTTAAGGCAGCTGCCCTGTGAGTATTTATTTTGTTCCTCTTCTTGCTGGAAATAAAGCTACTTGATTTGGTGACCACTGCCAGGTTTTCTCTAGGAAATTCTCTTTATTTCAAATAGTACACTCTGGCATTCATAGGTGAGGGTTTACTTTTAATCATTGTTATCTTGGTGAAATTCCAAGCATCTGTGGTGTGGTAAATGTGGAATCTTGGGTCTCCATAGCTGTTACCCTATAATAAACAGAATACATATCCCAAAATCTTACCGCGCACTGAGCAGTTGTGGTGTGTGCAGAGATTTTCAAAGTGCAGCAACAGCACCAAAGTGAATTAAAGATGATTAATTTTAAGTAAGTTTTACATGGTTGCATTGATTAGTTTCATTCACCTAAATCATGGGGGAAAAAAAAAAACCCAAACCCAAACAAACAAAACCATCAGCCATTTTCTGCTTAACTGCAATAAATAAATATTTATTTAACTTTTGTTTGGAATATCTGATGTTCAGTCTAGAAAAATTGCCTACCCGGAGATCAGTCAAATGCAGACAGGACACCAAGAAAATAAATTGATATTGGAGAACAGGACAGCAGGAGTTCTACTTTTTCTGGCTCTCTAGGTTTAATCTATAAAATTATAGCTTTCTGCATTAATTAGGCTGCTGTCTAGAGCTGTGTCGTGAAATTTGCAGAGCAGTTGAAGTTAATGAGTTCTCTCACAAATGCAGCTGTGTCCTCCCTCACTGCCATTGGTACAGGGCAGCCACGAGCAGGCACTGGAATCAGGGAATGACTTATTTTCCAGTAAAGGAGCAATGGCAGGTGCTTACATATAAAATATGTGATATATGTGCACAAATATATATGTGTATATTTATTTATACGTAAACAAAAATGGGTTTTATATAGTAATGATGGCTTTTATATATTGGTATATATAAAATAATGTATCTATGTTTTTAAGCATTTTCCAGTACTAATTTTTATGCAACTATGAACTCCTGCACAGCAAATCAGAGAGAGGCATTTCCCTCATTCAATAGCTGCACTCCCCTAATAAAGCAATTTTGAAGGTCAATAATGGGATTTTGTAGATCCTGATTTTGCCTTCTGGGCTGATCACTACTGTTCCCTTGTTAAAACTACAGAGCTTGTGCTGAAATACAAGAACTGCCTTAGCAAAATATTTCAGAAGATGCCACGATTTTGTTGTGACTTTTCTAGCCACTTCTAATAATAGTGTGTAAAAGGAAACGTGAATTTTTTTTTCAGCACAGGACTCTGTATTTTCAAGGAAAAGCATCTATATGTCACATGATTAGTATTAAAAATACAAGTAATTTCTGTAATAAGTGATGTAAAGAACAAGGCTCTTACTTAAATATCATAAGCAGTTTGAGAACCATGTGAATGCATTACAATTCTGTTATCTTGGCCTATTCATTGGAAAACAAATCAGAAAAAGAAAATGAAATGAAATTTAATATGAAACAAAAGACAGGGAAATTCCTTTAGAAGCTCAGAAAGGGAGATTTGCTGAAATCAAGTATAATTCTAGAACCTGCAATTGAAAGGGAAGAACACAGGTTTAATTATGGGATTAATTGTGTCTGGTAGTAGTGCGCTTTAGAATGTATCATCATATTACAAAATACCTTGTAGCACTTGAAAAAGGGAAAGAATAGTAATTACACTGATTCTGGACTTTGAAAGGGAAAAAGGTGGGGATTTTTTTTGTGGTAGGGAGGCTGCAAAACATAGTCAGTTTTGGAAAGCTCAGTTAAATGATTTTATAATTTTAAAACATTTTAAATGTTATAGGTAATGTCTTTTCAAATTCGTGTTTCCGGTCTAATGCAGATAATAGGATAATGAGGCAATTTTGGAGATTATATTTTACAAATTACAAATGTACTGCTTTCCAGCCAGCAGGATTGCACACAAAACCAGAGAGGTCATTCAGGAAACCATTAGAGATGTTCATAGTGCAGAAGAGAATAAATTGAACTTGCTGGGTTTAATGGCTTTTCCTAAATACTTATGTCCTTTTTAAAATCCTCCCTTCTGTAGTGCAGCTGCACTGTGGGTTTAAAGTGCGTTCATGTCCTCCAACCCAAGGAATTAAATTTCACATTTCTAACTCTTCCTTAGGTCCTTGTGAAGGGTGGGGTTCCTTGCCTTGCCCAGTCAGCTGCAGAGGGGCAGGCACTTTGCCTGGTGAGATTTCTGCCATCAGCTGTTGCCTCAGATGGTGTAGGCTGGCTCAAAGTCCTTCGTGTTGGGCAGCCCCAGCTCGTGGCACAGACTCACCTGTCCTGGCTTGTTTGCTTAGCTCTGCAAACCCGTGATGCATTTTTAATTACCCAGCAGAAAGTTACTGACTGTCAGAAAACTGAATTTCTTTCAGAAAACCCAAGTTGTCAGAGTTAGAAAAGTTTGTCAGTACTTTTCCTCAGTAGGCTGGAGAAAAAAAAAATGGATGTAGGGTGTAAAATGAGGTGCAACGTAACCTAACGTGTGAGTGCTAGACTCTGCATTCACTTTGAATCTGGTCATATATGAAGATGATGGAGATAAAGGAATGTGGCACAGAGGGAAAAATGGAGAAGAGAGGAGGAAATTAAGAAAGGAAATCATCAGAGAAGAATAGCAAAACCATCTTCTGCAGCAAATGGGGATCTGTTTGAAGAAGGTGTGGGTAACCATGGGCATCTCTTGTGAGATTGTCAGGGAAGGACTCAGAGCAGAATTGGAGCAGACCCAATGCAATATTCTTCTGATTATGTATCAATGAATTAATCATTACTCTGTGTTGTTTGATGTACCAATGAAATGCATCATTACATTGAACCCTCTGAATTTTTTACACAGCAATACATCACTGGTGAGGTAGAACCCTAATGATAAACTAGCAGGCAGCCAGGCTTCATTATGTTAAATTAACTAAAACAAGATTCTTTAGGCTGATAAATACATAATGAGAGCCATCTCAGCTGGGAGACTGAGAGATAGAAGACTGGTGGACTTGCATGTGTCAGAGTGTAACAGGAGAGCAAACAGCACAATTTGGGGTGGTTTGGGTATGAAATATCTGCCTAACATGGATGTGGAAGTAATTGGATGAAGCAGCACTTCAGTCATGAAACTCGTCACTCTGTAACTACCTCTTGAGTTCAGCATTATCATGCTGGTCTGTCAAATAAGAAATGGGGAATGGTAACTGAGAATGCACATTTGAAAATGTCAGTATTTCTCATTTTGCAGACATGATCATTAAGAAGGGAGAAGGCTCTGAAGGTGCAGCCTCCTGTATTTGCCAGAACACAGATGACAATTTAGTCACAGAGGAAAGAGAAATTTAGTAAATTGCATTCAACCAGAATATAATATATTTGCTTCTGTCTCATATCACCTCTCCTGAAAATGGCTTCATACACATTCTAACATGATCTGATTGATATGAAAAATAAATCATGCCCGTGTGCCTGTAACTTTGCTACATTTTAAATTAATAACAGGAATTCTGACATTTCTAGCATTAAAGCCATAATTCCATCTGTCACTGAGTTAAGAAAATCTCAGGCGGTACTTTTAAAAAGTAACAAATTGAAATTGCTGATGTTGGAAGAAAATTTAGAATGTGACAAACAAGTACCTTTAGTCACCTATTTATAGAGAGGTGATTGTCTATCTAAATATATTAAAGAAAAGTTTTCCCATTAAAGCACGTTTTAGTAACACATGCAGTTATTCACAGGAAAGGTGGTTTTAACTTTTATGGGAAATATTTATTTTGTTTTTCATGTCAATTTTTGACGTGACAAAACAGAAGATGCTTGATTTAATCAGACAAAATGCAAAGAGTCACTTGTTTCTACTTCAAAAATAGAGTATAAAGAATAGAAATTTGGAATAAAAAAGAATAGCGTTTTCCCTTTTAATAATTCTTTGGAGTAAGGAAGAATTTTGATCAACCCTAAACAAAAGTAGCAATAAAATTTTATTTACATAACCTGTTGGAGAACCATTTGGAAAATCAGTAGTCAATGTACAACTCAGTGTTTGAAAAGGTGGAAAGCGTGGCCTTTAAACTTCTCCTGAATTGTGGGTTACAAACTTTACAAAAGAATTGATGCAGTGGTGTTTTGTGTGGGACCACCATAGAAGGATTCAATTCTCAGTACATTTTTGTTATTTGGATTGGAAAATCATTTCAAATCTGCTTATTTGAAAATTTCTGAAATAGTTTATTGTGGCATTTAGAGGTTTAAAACTTGGTCTGTATTCTTCATAAAATATTGGACAGCAAGGTAGTAGCATCAAACAAAATCCATCACTTTGAGCCAGTATCTTCCTTCTTTTCCTAAATTTAAATTTGAATATTAATATTGTTTGCAGAAAGTAGTTAACTAAAAAAAATCAAATCTAATTTAAAAATTCATGGGCTGCATAAGTAAAAGGATTTGTGGAATATAGTTAAACATTCAAACCTAATTAAAAGTACCCTACTACATTAAAAATGAGGGAACTGTGTTCATGATAACTATGCTCCTGCAAATAAATTAGTTTTTTTCATTAAGACTATTTGTTTAATGTTCTCCATTAGGCTAATGAAATGCTGAGAGATAATTGGGGATACACAGTCCTGTGAATTTTTCTTTTAGCCTAATCCTGTGTGTTTTAAGTCCTCCACTGATTATTTTTGAATTGGCTGCGAGGCTTATATCCACTGAAAAGCTGCACAGGCAATGCCCTGAATCAACTACATAAATATATATTTGAAATTTAGCTCTATTTAAAACAAAAAAGGTACAGGTCTAACCAAAGACTGTTGGTATTTATTTTCATATATCCACAAGCAAATAAGTTGTCATTAGAACTGATGAGCAAAGTGTGTGTGCATGTGTTGTGTGTGTACATAATATGTATAACTATTTAAAAAATGAGTATTTACCATGTCCTGCTGTTCCTCTTACTCAATAAGAACAGAAAGGTTACAGCTGATGGAGAGGATCACACTTGAAATCTGGTTCCATAGATACCTGGACAATTAAGCTCCTTTAAAATCTTCTCTGTTCCTTCTTTTCCCATTTGTTTTCAACAGAACACAGAAAGTTCAAGCAGAGATAAGTATTTCTTTTTGATTGGCATAGGTAGGACTTATGGTAAAGAAGTCCTGGTGGCACATCCATCTCTCACCGTCATCGTCTTCTAATGAAAAAAAACCCATTCCCTATTTCAGCCCTGAATTGCTGATAAATCTATTTATTTATCCAGGATAAATCTTTGACCAGTCATCATAATATTCTATTTTTCTCATGAGGAAGCAGATGCAAAAAGGCCAGTACAGGCAGAAGATCTGTAATGTTTTAGTCACCCACATTAAATTAGGGTTGTTAGGCAACAGTTTAATTACAAATATGGAAGCTATTATTTGAACTAGCAAGAAAATAAGCATTAGAAACATTAGACTAGTTCTGTGTGATGATGAGCTCTGCAAGCTGTTGCTTAGGTGGTCAATATTGAGCTGGAAAAGGCAGCCAGGGAAAAATTTTCACCCTTTTTTACCCTCTTCCCATCACTTATTGATATTATAATTTTCACAAAATAAAAATACTTGGTGCCTCTAAAGAAGAACCAGGGCACTGTTTAAATAGAACAAATGACAGCAAATGCTATTCAAAAAAAACAAAAAACACATTTCTGGTATCACAGAACATATCTAGCATATTAAAAATATATTGTTTGTATGAAGTAGATTAGTAGCATTAACTGTCTAATTAGGAACAGTTTAAAAATGTGCATATCAAAATATCCCCAGAACAGAACTTTATAGAATTTGGCATTCTGTAGCATCATCCCTCTTCATTTGCTTTGTATCTGAAGAATGAAATGTGAGCAGAGTGAACTGTGGAGGTTGTGTGAAGAGCCTCGGGGGCTTTGTCTCTAGATGTGATGTGTACACACAGATACACACGGAGAAAGAGCCAGAGCGTGCTGTGGAGAAGAGCATTTGAGCTTAAATTGCATCACTGGATTTTTCTTTTCAATGCCATTTTGCCCCTTCACTTAATTTCTTTCTCTTCTCTCTAGAATCTCATCAAGAAACTAATTGAGAGCGTAAAAGAGCATTGGCTTAGAGTACCTTTCATGGAGCTATTTTCATCAATCTTCAGTAGTGTATATGGATTCATATAAGACCTTCAATTAACTTGCACATTAACACTGGTTAAGCAATTTTAGATCCTTAACTTATCAGCAATGTTGTATGCAAGGGATTTGAATAGCTGAGCAGAGTTTGTCATCAAACACATTTCATCACCATGCTCTAATTATGCTGGTCACCACCCAGGAAAGGAAACAAATGAACTGAGAATGGTGTTTTTCTGAGATTTTCCATTCTTTAAGCATTAATGTTATATGCATGTTGCTGTCTCTCAAGTTTAAGCAGGTTTTCTGAAGGGAGAAGCGCTTCTGTTCCTGTTGACCTCATTCAGAATTGAGAGTGTTCTCTGTGTAAAGCCAGCCTCATTTAGTTTTGTAGTGGTTTGTAACATCTGAATCTCTCTTGATGCGGTACATTGTCACGTCTCTTAGTAGTAGCAGTTGTGAGGAAACCTCATTTCCGACCATTTGGTGCTTGGCTGGCCGTTTTCCAGGGTTTCCAAAGCCAGTGGAACAGCTGGCACAGAGCTCCTCACTCTGTGTCCTGGGAGCAGGAGCTTCTCCCTACACTTGAATGTGGAGTGCCCGATTCAGCTCAGCCCAGTTTTTCCAGCAGTTAACTGGCAAGATTAAGTGAATTGATTCAGATTTTAAGCATTTATTTTTAAATGATCTCCAACTCAAAAAATTCTACTAGAACAAAACTGAGTTATTTTTGTGCTTTTCTACTTTTTAAAGTCACTTTATGGAAAATATTTTTGTCTTATGTTTGTTTCTAGGGCCTCATATGTAATAGGAGCTTATTATGGCATAGATAGAAAAATTCATAGCACCCACTAGCCTTCACCATGAAGAACCTGGATTATTTTACAGTGTTTTAGCCTTTTGTTCCCATGTTCTGCTTTCAGAACCAGCAAGGTAAATCCAAATCCCCATGAATGGAAAGTATTTTACTGAACTTAACAGGAGCTAACGCTTCTTATTTGAAAGTGCTGACAGCGTTTTAACCTGCATTGCGTTAATTTCTCAAAATTAATTACTTTGTGTCCAGGCAAAACCCAGTTATTCTGTTACCTGCTCAAAATTTCTGGTGCCTGGCTGACATTACCATCATCAGGATATTTGTTGGTGTTGCTGACCTTGCAGCAATGGAAGAGAACTCTCTGTTGATGTTGGGTTTTTTTTGTTTTTTTTTTTTTTTAATGCTCATTGGTGACCCTGCTGGTTTGAAACTAAGCTGTCTGTGAGTGGGTGTGACCAGGTCCCCTCAAGTGAGGTGTGTTAGATGTGGATTTTGACCCTGAGATTGGGACAAATCTCTGCATTTAATTTACTGGAGGGATTGTGTGATATAAAAGCTCCTGAAATGAAGACCAACGAGCTTTATTGGAGTTTATAAATGCGTGAGAAAACCGCACAGCATCACAAAGTTGGTGGAACTGTGTGTATGACATTTATTTCTTGACTATACTCTTTGTAGAACTCGGGAAATATGAGCTTGATAAAGTCTTTGCATGGCTTTACTGATGGTTTTCAGTCAGGCTTTGTCATCTGGTGAACTCGGTATGAAACTGAACCCCTTTATCCTTGCCATGCATGTAACCCCAGGAAGTCAGAAAACTGGTTGCAATTACGAGATACAAGATGGCAATTAAAGGGGTGCATTCTTAACACAGACGTGCATAATGTGCTAGAGACTAATTAAAGATGTGAGCACACAGATCACTAGGAATTGCCCAGGAATAGAAGTTCACTGGAAATAAGGTAATTAAGTTAATCTTCTGATAGTGGGGTTTTGCAGTAAGTGCATGTACTAAATATGAAAGTAAGGAACTTAAGAGGTAATTAAAAGTAATTCAGGCATTAAATTAACCTTCTATCTATATGAAGTGGTAGTAATTACAGACATCAAAATTAGAATCATATTGTAATCAGATTAACTACAGTGTAATTAATGTACCTACATCACAACCTGTCTACAAAAGTCAAATATGAGTTGTTGGTTTCCCAGCAAACATTGATGCTTCAGCTGGAGAGCAAGTCTCAGAACTGGGAGCCAGACATCAGTACCCCAAATCCAAACAGAGCTGCCTGTGCTGGGGATATGTACCATTTTGAAGAGCTGCACCCTGGAGTTTCCAGGAAAGCTGCAAGATCCTCCCCAGATTTTACCATCCCTGTGCTGTGGGTGAGCTTTGCAGGCTCCCTGGCAGAGCAGGAGTTACAGCTCTGTGGAGGCAGACAGAGCCTCCACTCTTGCTTTCTGCAATTAGGCTTCTCAACATCCCTCTCAGGAAAGTGCTACTGGATCATTAAGGCTAATTGCTGGCAGACACCTGATTCCCTCGGAGGCCAAGGAGAGGAGCTGGGCTGAGGGGAGGGCTGTGGTGGCTGAGCAGGAGCACCTACCAGGCAGGTGGATGCACTTTTAATCATTTCTACAATTGACTTACAGCTACAGGAAACTTGACCTTTTCTTTGATTAGAATCTGAGCTGATGAAATTCCCCTTCTTTCCTGCAATCAGTTGCCACATGAATTAGGCCATTAGATTTGTGTATCTACCTATCTGCCCTAGGCATGTTGTTAGTGCAGCTGTGATTAAAGTAATTCATTACAAATTATTGGGTGTGAAAAAGGATCTGATACTATGAAGTAATATTTTAAAGGAGACATTCTAATAGGCACAGTCAGTGTCATGCTTTGTTTTCAATTATTTTATCTCTGGCACGAACAATAGATTACCCACTACAGGCTTCGTGTTATAGGGCATCTTGTACCTGATCTGTGAAGCAAATGGAACTAAAAAAAAATCTGATTGCATCTCAGTCTTAGCAGAGCCTGCACCATTTTCCAAGGCTGCAGAAGCAGGTTAAAGACTATGCAGTTTGATTTCTATGTATTCCTTTATGCTAGAATTAAGCATAAACCATTTTTCATGTCAGGAAAGGTTTCTTGCGTGCTATTCCTCACTTCTCCACTTTTTTCTGTGTCTTAATTCATTTCATATATTTCCCTAGACAGTACTCAACTTTTATTTTAATAAAATAAAATTTTAATGTTGAGAATTAAGCTACATTTATTTATATGTGAGCAAGAAGTCCAGCACTTGTCCCACCATATTCATTCCAGAGAGTTTTACTGTAAACTTGGCGAGTTTTTGGCTCGAGGCAGTTCCCATGCAGCCAGACACGCTGAAAGCACCAGGAGGGTGCAGGTGTACATCACTCCTCGTATCATCAGTCATGCCTCTGAGGTTTGATTTTTTGGGCTTCAAACATTTTGGAGTGTTTGGAGATTTCTATGGATGGATGCAGGCACACCTTTGTTCTGCTCAGCGCAGAGGGTCAAGGACGCCGTGGCTGCGTTGATGCCTTTGTGTTTCCAGGACTTTCCTCCACAGTTTGTTATTGACTCGAGCTGGAAAGATGAGAATTGCTTTGTGTAATTACACGATTGAACTGCTGGAAATGCCTGAAGGATAGATTGTATATCACACTCATGGCATTTATTACTTTTTCATCTGAGTGAAAAAAAAAAAAGCGGCGGAATGCTGCAAAAGTCTGATCAAATCACACAACTATTCATCAGCAGTCGTGAGTTAACACATAACATATACAAGACTCGCTGAAATGTGTGAATTTTACCTTAAAACCTGTTTGATTACTGCATTGTGGTCCATCAATGAAAAAGATGCAATCTTTTTATGTAATTGTGGATTAAAGTTAGGGGATAATGGATAAAAGAGCAAAGAATCAGAGAAGAAAGAAAACATATTTTTGATTCAAAGCTCTGGTTAATTCAGTAATATGTGCCACCTCAATATTTTCTAAAAGAAAGAAGTCTTTGTATTTGAGCTGAAACTGCTTTTATGAATTGGAAATCTGTCTACCAGAACTGGGAAGCAGTTATTAAGTCTTCTCCTAAAAAGATTTTTTCATCATTCCTGTTAAATTCTTAGACATCTTTAAAACAATTGGTCTTATTTTTTGTTGGCACTTTAGGGCCATTTCTTGTGAATGAAAATCACATAAGCATATAATTATTTTTGTATGTTTTGATCATAAGGACTGATAATCTTCTTTGTTACTCATCTGAAAAAATATATATTCTTCATATAGGCATTACAACTTTCTTTCCAATCTTAATAGTCAGGAAGATGCAGTTGTTTAAGACATCGAAGAAAGCACAATAACTTTTCATAGTCAAAGGCTCCATGATTTCTCACCATTTTAATCAAAAGTACAAGAAAATGACTCGTTGTTTTTTGGTGAGGAAAAAAATTGGGTCACAGGATGGTTGCAAAACCGGGCATTGCCAGAATTAGTAACACTGAAGTTCTTGCAGTGGTTGAGAGGCACTTGGCTCCTTATGGAGCCCTGGAGCTACAGGAAAAATGTGTCACTGAGTCCAAAATATCCTCACTCTGCATTGTGGTTGGACAAAATTGAGCTAGGGAATCAAATACAGTCTACAGAACAATTCAAGATGTTAAACAGAAGTAGGTATCATCATTTATTTCCAAATAAACATAAGCAGTGCCTTGGTCTTTCTCCTTTATTTTCTAGATCATCTTATTGCAACACTAGAGAAAACCTTAGTGCAGCTGTGTGCTGTAATTCGGAGTGATGGATAGTAAATTTTTGAGAAACCTGATTTTTACATGGGAAACAACACAAACGGACACTCCCAGCCACGCTTTTCCAACAAACAGCTGGTCCCACTAGGAGCTAGATCAATACCTGTTTGTCCTTGGAAGCACTGGTGGGTACCTGGAAAAGCTGTAGAGCCAGGAGACAAATTGTCAAGGGCTTTCAGAAGGACACCTGAACATCTCTGCTGTTGTACCCTGTACTGTTACAGGATTTGTAGTTGAATATTTTGAGTTGATTTCTGAGGAGCAAGAAAACAACATTTGTATTCTCTTAGTTTTAAGGACTTTAGGATCTGCAATTTAAACTTTTACTCAGAATTGTGATAGTGTATCGTGTATAATGGATTTTATAATGGATATATTTTTTTATTATGTAAATTTCAAACAACTGACACTGTAAATGAGTTTTAAATTTTCAAAATTCAAAACACTGCCTGAGAGTTTTCACTACTGTCTTAAACACAGCTGATGAAGAAAGAGTCAAGTTGTGGGAGCATGGGCTGCATGTAACTCAGGGTGCAGAAATGGCTTTGAAGTCAGACTTGAAGCCAAAGTTGCAGATTGTTTACTCTGTGTCCTTATAGTGTTTTCACTGCTCCAGAGCCAACAAGGCAGTTCTTCAGAGCTTGCCACCTGGCACACTGGCCTGAAAGTGGGCAACCCCTCATCAGCCCACCTCAGTGTTGTGGCATGTGGTGACATGGATGAGGGGGCACAGGGTACCACAAGGTCCTTGTGGATCCACATGGGTCCCAAAATCACCAGTCATGAGGAACAATGAATTTATGGATGGTCTGGTGCAGAGATGACGCAGCCATTGTGGACCATGTGGAGAGGTGGAATCGAGTGTCAAGGCTGCTCTGGGTTAGTTCAGCCTAGGTTATCCCTCTCTTGTGGGCCTCAGGCCCCTCAGACCAAGCTGGAACATGGGGCAGCTGGGGACACTCTTAGTGTGGTGTATGAAATGGAGTTGACTGGCTTCCTTTCATGCAGCAGTGAAGAGCAATCCTGTTCCTAAATATCATCACATGTATGTTTGGTAGGTGACCCCACTTGTACAGATAAGGCAGCAAGCACTGATCACGCCCAAGCTTTTTCATTTTAACCCTGTACCATAGGAATTAAAGCATCTCTTGGCTAAGAGCTTTGGATGCCACGTTAGACTGCTGTCAGGTTTCTTTTCTGCTTCCATTCCAGCGTAAATAGCTGACTCTTGTACGGCATGACCTGATCACCAGGACAGGTCATCCAGAATAGAACTTCAAATTGGGTTGGATGTATCTTGAATTCAATTAACTCCTGCTGTTTAGGCCACTTAGGCCTCACTTTCTGAGCTGAATGGTTTACTCTTCTACTTTCATCTCTTCAGGATGAGGAGCTGGGTCCAAAGACCAGCGAATTGAAAGGGCTTCAGGAAACTTTGTAGCCTGTTACAATAATAATGGGGGGAGGGACTCAAAAATTTCCTTTTGAGCAGCTACATGCCAGGTGAGAGCAAACTCGAAAGCGGAGGGCAGGACAACTGGGGTGCGCCACTCCTTAACTTCTGTTCCTGGGGCTGGAGATGAATAAGGCTAGCTTCTGCTCTCTGCTCCACATGCAGCCCAGACTTTCCAGTAGGGAGCAGAGGAATGAACTGAAGTGGATTAAAAGCTTCCAGGTCAGTTAGGGCTCTCTTGATTCATCTTTGTTTTGTTCCTTACTAGAGTCATGACTCAACAAAGCCGTGGAACCGGTGGTGCTTTTAAAGTCTCAAGCAGGAGAAGGTGGCCCTCCTGCCCCCAAATAAAGAGCTGTGTTGGCTCTTTAGGAGGGGCATTTGTGTGTATTTTGGGGACAATGATTGCAGTTCATGCTCTTTGACCTGTCATTTCTGACTCTACCAGATGGGTTTGGAGCATGACCATGATGGCCCTTGCAAGGTGCAAGTGGCCACACTGATGAAAAGAGATGTTAGGATAAAGGCAAGTTTTTTGTTCCCCACACAAAGCTGTTGTCTTGACATTACACGTTATTTTCATTAATTTGCAGAGTTAAACCCACAGAAGTGTTTCCCCAGGTTCTAAGCAGCTGCTCTGTGGCTGAGGTGGCAATTCAGTGTCTCTGCAGCATGTGATGAACCCCATCAAATGGGTCCGAGCAGGAACAGTCTGTTTCTCCATAATCCAACTCTGCTCTGGAGACATCCTTCTAAAATTTCCCACTTGGAAACCAAATTTTTAGTATCCATATTCCCAATCAAGAATAGGTATAGGTTCTTATAGACCCTGAATATTCTGCCTCACCCAGAGGGGTTAGTCCCATGATTGACTGAGCTCATAAAAAGCTGATAATTCTTTGTAAGGGATGGTGTTTCTTTGCAGTGAATAAATAAATGTCTCTATTTTATCTTTACAATTATGTAAGGTAACTTCCTTTTTCATAGATCTTTTTGCATATTTTATGTGATTTTTCTGGTGCCACACATTTTGTGCCATGTGTCTGTTTCTTCCACAGCATAAATGTTTCATAATCACTTAAAAAGTACAAAAAGAATTAGTGTCTGCAGCTGAGCTCTCAAGGGCAATAATCTGATAACAAATGTGTGGATGAGAGAGAAAAAAGACTTGATTAGGCATTTCTAAACCATTATGACAGACAACAACAGATAGGAAATGTTTTTAACCTATGAAGCTTAATTAAATTTTATCTTGCACTGTAAAATGCTCTGGCCATGGTCCAAGAAGGACTTGTGTACAGATGTCTCCTTGCTCAATCCCTGGTTTCTCCAGCTGACTGCATGACTCTGTATTGAGCAGTTCGCCTTCCTAAACACATCATGGGAAGGGCTTGGAAGGGTCAAGCTGGGAGTTGAGCACAGCTGTGTGGGGGTTTAAGAAGTTCTGAATACTGGTCACTCAGGCCTCTTCCTGTCAGCTTCAATCTGCATCAGCTCCTGCCCAGCTCCCTGATGTGTCTGTGTTGTGCACTTGCATCTCAGAGCAGTGATGGGGACACGAACACAGAGCGCACAGAGAACAAATGGCCACCGAAACCAGCTCTGCCTCCTGAAGGAAAGTCTGTGCAGGGCTTTCTGCTTGCTCTGACTTGGAACAGGAGGAAGAAAAGTGCTCTTCCTCTTGAAAAAGGCCTCCTAGAATTTTTTTTTTTTTTTTTTAATATATTTTACATAAATTATATAGTTTACTTTGAATCATCTTTAAGTCAAACACACAGATATTCTCAAAGCCAGACCTGGATGCTCTTCCCAGCTGTCAAGGAGACCTTCCTCCCTCAGTGCTCCTGCTCAGGCACTGTGGTACATGGCATCCTTTCCATGTGAAATGGCTTAAGGGGGACAGAATGAGGATGTGGTGGGATGCTCAGAGATAAATGTTTGCTGCTTGCTGTCTATTACATCCTAATAGTGCAGTAAAAGAACCTGAACAGTGTCCACCACTGAAAAGAGAGATGCACAGGCAATCTACTCAGAGCATACTAACCCTGCCTTTTCTTGATTTGGGGGATTGTAAGCTTTCTAAAAGCATCTTCCTATACAAAATTCCATTTTTCACAAAATATTTCTACTTTTTTTTTTCCTTCTGCGTGGGTTGCCTGTACAAGACAATGAAATTGTAACTTAAATAATGTTGTAGTAATTGTATTGCATGATTTTTCAAGGATGTGTAAAGGTTGACTTCTGTAATCTGAATTTAAATCAGTCTTATTGCAAAATCCATGCCCAGTACTTTGTCTGGCAGAATTGTTAATGTGTTAATGTGTTCTCTGGTTGGTGGGCAAATACTGTTGTCTGCAGTTTATACCAGTGGCCTAAGATAAGGAATTGAATTTAATCTGAGAGAGTGAGTCAGTAGCAGAACCAGAGCCAGAACACAAGTTTTGGGTATTTATGTTCCTCATTTGATACAGCTGCTGAAGCTTCTCCACAGCCCCAGGATGCTTCTACCATTAGTGCTGCTGCAATTGTACCACTGAGAATGATCTCTGCAATACAGACTATTGTACTTTATAGGTAATTTAACTGCTGAGGGAACAGCAATGTTGCAGGAGAGAAGGAAAATTAAAAAAAAAAAAAAGTAAATATGTCAGAAATCTGCTAGATGTGGCACACTTTCTGTAAATCTTGAGCCCTGTGGAAATACTGCCATATATGTACAGGGTACACCACACTTCAAGGAGGTTATTAGTCCTAAAATAGTGTGAAGTTTGACAAAAGTAGGTTCTGAAGTACATTCCAAGACCAGTTCAGGGAGAATAACTTGAAAACTCTGCTAAAAAATAAAGAGGCAAATTCTGCTCTACATTAGATTGAGATATCCAATGGATGTTTGTAACCTAAGTGGAAATGTAAACTACACAAGAATTTTTTGACAGAACAAGCATGGAGAGATGCCACAACTTACTCCATTCTGCAAAAACAGGATTTAAAAACCAATTTACAAGAAGTGTTGCTACAGCAATTGGAAATCTCAGCATAGAAGGACCGGTTCTCACAGGTCTCACTTCTTTCATTTACAAGATTAAATACACTTGAGAAAAACATCATTTCCCATACAGGGGATGAGAAGGAGGAGGCTTTGTCTGATGCTGAGCATGTTTATTTAATGGCAAATACGTGTCTGTACCAGTGGTCTCAAAAGTGCTCTTAAAAGAAAAGCCCCCATGGTCTGGGCATTTCTGTTCCTTTGGAAAACTTCTGCATTGTTTTGGTTGCACATAGCATGGGAGGCGTCACCAAAAAGTAAAATGTGATTTTAATGATTCCAAGCTTACTAAGGTTTCTATGTACTGTAGTTTCATCTGAGGTATAAAATTTAAATGCTTAATTAAATTCTCCATGCAGTGTTAGAAAGAGCATGTAGTGGGTAAAGCAAAACAGAGCTGCCCAGGTCCAGAACTATGCACAAGCACTTCTGTACCACAATCAGTTACAACATCCCTATCTGTGAGTTCAGATGGAGCTGGAGACTTGGAGAAGTCAGCACTGGCTCAATGTGAAGTGGTAAATTTTTCTTATTTGTCATTTCTGTTTCCTAAGCTACCCGTTTATTGCTCATCCTGGCTCTATTGTTCTGGAAGAATACCAGGAACATTTTTCTTTTCAGGTTACAGAGGTGCAGATTGTAACTGTGGAACAAATTCAGAAGCAATTTGATGGCGTACTTTAACTTCCACCAAGTTTTGTTTAGCATTACGAAGTCAGCTGAAGACAGAACAAAAGCATATTAGATTTAATTTAATATCTTTCTTGATGAATTGAAAGATGCAGGAAAGGTTTTATATGAATCATAGTTGCCTATTTTGTAAGGTTTGCATTTGTTTCTTGTCAGAAAGTACCAAAGTTTATTGTTGTTTACTTTAGAGACAGAGTAGTTAGATGTATTTTTCTGTTCAGGCAAAAGCTTCTGTTTTGTACAAAGTGCATAAAAAAATGCAAATAATCTGCTTTTATGGGTTTGCCATTGAGGTTCTGAAGTTCAGTCTCTGAGTTAAGTTGCACTGCATAAGGCACGGCAAGAGCACAGAAAATAAATGCAACAAGCAATGGAGGAACAGCTGTTGCAGAAGATGGATGTTTTGCTGTAACGATGTTGCTAAGATTATTAATTTATTTAATAGAATTCAGAGAGGATTCATCTGTTAGCTGTCATGATTTTATCACTGGGAGTCTGCAGGTTGCCACAGGCTATGGGCATGCTGTGTGCCTGTTAACAACATCCAAGGGGGGTCAGCTGACAAATAGCTTTGTTTATTACCATTTGGTTTATGGTTCAGCGTTCATTTGGAATGTCCCAGCTAACATTTGGTCCCTCAGTTTCCTAATATTGCTGACACCAGCTGTAACAGCAGCCTTTCTCTTCTGCAAAATCCTTCTTCCTTTGATGAGCTTGTTCCCCTAATTGGTTGGGTTGTTTTTTTCCTGCCTAGATTTTATTAATGTTGGTATTGCAGGGGTACCTGCAGGCCAGTTATGACCTTGCTATTCCAGCCACAGTCTGTACACATCACAAAACCATATGTTGTTAAATATCTCACAGTTTATGCTTAAAGTTGAGATAATAGGTGGATGAAAACAGCAGATGCAAGGGCTAAAAAATGATGATAAATTCTCTTAATTAGGTGTATTTGTAGGTTGCCACGTATTTGTTTGCTGCTGCTTTGCTGTTATTTTAGGGCTTGGTGTTTCTGTCTGTTTTTCAATGCCATGTAGTAAAAGGGACTTTTACCACTGTAGCATCTGCCTTAAAGTGTGCTGGTCTTATCTGGAGGCAGAGAGGTGAGGGTCACAGTAATTTATCCTGATACCTCTACTGGTGGCATCCATATAACCCCAAACACCAGCAGTTATTTGCTGTAATCTGGGGTTGTAATTCAAGTGGTCTGATTGAATACAATGTTTCTTCTCATTATTATTATTATTACAGAGAAAAATGTACCAGTGAGTGACCACATAGTCATGATTCCTCATCATCTGGAAACTGTGTGAATCAACACTCTCTGGTTTGATTTCTGAGAAGCTAATGGAAAGATTTTTTTATATTTTATTTCTCTATTTCTTGTTCCATATATATTTTTTTTTTTAAATAGAGGAGCCTTGCATATTGATCCTTTACCTATCCTATCAGAAATTTGACATTATTTTAGAAAATCATTTTAGTTTAATTTCATGCAATTTTTTTGTAAATTTTCTAAGGAGGGATGTAAATGACAACAATTCAAGCCAACTTCTTATTGCAACTCAGGCATATAACCCAGTCAGGTTCTCTTTGAGTGCTAACTGAAATGGGGCACAATGGTTTGTGGAACTAAAGAGAAGCCATGAGTTACAGGAAATGCACATAATGGCAAAATAAGGAAGAGAATAGAACCCAAATTCTAGAACCCAAGTTGTTGTTACTGAACAGTGCAAACTCTTGTGAGACATAAGAGGCTTCAAGTCTTTGTTTGTTGTAGGGATGGAAAGAGGGAAAAAATCCATGTCATCAAACCAGGGCATCATTCATATTGGTCCGTTTTTCAGTTGTGTTGCCTTCAAAATTTGTACCCAGACTAACAAGATGATGATATCTGAAGAAAGTTATTGTGAATGATAAAGGGAAAGGACACATCTGCATAAACTTAATTCATAATGTAATGCAGCAAGGCCTAATTTGTGTTAATCATGTTTTTGTATTATTTCTAAAATTTTGTCTGAGGCAAAATAAAGAATATTGTCTCATTAAGAAATCTGGCTGTATTACTGTGACAGTAATCACATTTTCATTCTATTTTCATAACCAAAGCTTCAAAGCAGCTTGAGAAATATTCATTACTGATGCAGGCTTGAACATGCAAGTGAATAGCTGTATCAGTACTGTCATATATAATTTCACCAACACTATCCAGCACAAGAGAAGTTTCTCTAACTGCAGGATAAAAACAATGGACTGCTGGATAAGATTAATGAAAACATTTCTTAAGAAGAAAATAAGCATCTGAGAAACAACAAAACAGAACAAAACAAGTAATTTTTTACTGAAGTAGTAAAGGCTGCTCTTTTATTGCTTGCTGTTGATACAATTATTTCCCAAAGGAATGTAGTCTGCTGGATTTTGAAGATTTACTTTAAAATATATTTTTGCTCTTTGGGGAAACACTGTAAAGAAAACAGAACTTCAGTAATTCGGTTACATTTTTTTTATGTTTAAAATCAGGCGCCCAGGCAGGCTGAGATGTTCTTATAGATGTTGGTGAGATGTGGTGAGGGTGAACAGGTAGTGGGAAAGGTCAAGGGAGAATTTGTTTTTCTTCTCCAGTATTACTGGTGTGGGGGTGATGGTGATGTGCATTGCTGGTTTTCCTTCGCTAACCTAAAAAGACAAATTAGTCTACTGAAGCTGAAAATATAAATGAAAAGCATTTTAGTGGTGTGGAGTTGAAAAAGAAAGAATTAAAGTGGGAGATGAGTGCTATTCATTTGAATTACCCGAGGGGAGCTATGGGATACACAAGGGGGAAGGCAAAATTAATCCTCACCATGGGGTCTTCCTCTGCACATTCTGGGCTGCATAGCTGTAGTTAGACAGATCTAATACTAAAACTGGTGGTGATATAAAACTACAATTTAAATCAGACTTGCCTCCTGAATCTGTGGAGGGAAGTGGCGTGAGAATGGAACCACCACAGGAGCTCATTTGCACATCCTGAAGCTTGCTGCCACTTTGGCAAATTGTTCCACCTGTTCAGGGATAGTTTTTTCCTCAAGTAGATTTTAACCTTAAATTATAGGGTTGGAATTCTCAAAACTGCTTGTAAGTGGGAAAATCAGTAAGTAAATTTGTCCTATTTATTTTCTGATGGAATCACTAAATAAAGGAGTTGGAATTTGCGGTACTGTCTTTTTAAAACCCGAGATGAAATGCACCTTCTTAAAAAGCAATTCAGAAAATTTGCAGTGGTTTTGAACTAAATCCTTTTCCTGATATTGTCCTAAGTAAAGCCTTGCTGTCATTAGTTTTCTGCAGCAATGCAAACTTAGGAACAGCACTGGGAACATGCAAGAGGGGAGGAATATTTTCTGCATCAAATTCATTGCTATCAAAGATCATCATGATTATTTTAACTATACCCATTCCTCTAAGTCTGTGTGTGCCAAAACAACAGGGCTGATCTATTAACTTTGGGGTCATCCATGTTTTGCTATGGAATGCAGTAATTTTTAATTATTTTGGGTTTAAGACACAACACCGTGGTTATGTTCTGATTGCAGCCTTGTTCAGCAAAAATGCAACTGCAGCTCATTCTTGCTTTGTGGTTTGCACTTGTCACCACGGTGTCATTGTCAGCTGATTCTGCAGCCTGAAGGCTTGGTGGTCTTCTAACATGCACCAATTTCCTGCCACGCTCCATTTCTCTGCTGGTTTTTGCCTGGGCTCTTACTCTTCTGTGGGCTGTGGTTTCAAGGTTTTTGTCTCAATGATATTTACTGATAGTTAAAGCAAATGGGAAAAGAAACTTGTGGCATTCGTACTTGTTACTGAAGAAATGGTTGCAGATTTAGAACTATATTTAAGGGTACCTAGTGAGGTGGAATTTAGAACTACTAATTTAGTAGTTCTAAATAGTATTTAGAACTAATACTTTAAAAATTTTGTCCTTTAAATAAACTCATGGTGACTGCAGTTCCATTTCTATTACAAATACTTAAAGGAGTCAAATGAAACAGGTGGAGTGGGAAGCAGACATAGTGATAAGGGATTTACAAAGCCCAGTCTTGACATTCTGGGGATTTCCTGAATCATATCATGTGCTTTCTGCTCAGCTGTTCTGGATAGCAAAATTGTCCTGTGCCCTGGGCTGAAATAGATATTAAAGTGCCCAGTAAAGCAATGAAATATAAGAAGTTGTTACAGCAGTTTCCTTAAGGAGTGACCCTGAATGGATTATAGGGATTGTGTTTAGAAAATTTTGAAAGAAATGGAGGAAGGCTTATGAGTTAAAATCCATTGGTGTGCTTTTCATATGAAAGGCCTCACTTCTTTGAATAAAGCATTTTACTTCAGCATGAGCTTATTTTTCAGATAGTTCTCCCTAAATTAAGTGCCAGGCTCTGTGAAGCAGCAGCTTTTACGTGACTTTTTCTGTGTATCAGAGGCTGCTGGTGGTCCCACAAGAACTGTCTTGTCTTGTTTTTCATTACTTCCCAGCTCATTACTATTAGGTACAATCAGTGCTTTCCCAGGGTTGAAGTTCTGTGCAAGTCCCTGCATCTGTTGCCCAGGAATGCTGCATCTCTGATATTCAAGCTCAGTACGTGATCGTGACTGGGAAGTATGAAATAAATGAGAGTCTATATTCAGTTGTGGATCCACTGCAGCTCACAGGCATGGGTTGCTATGTAGGAAATAACTTCCCACTGCTGTAGGAGATAATGGAAAATCTTTTATTTTGGACCAGGACTTGGAGTGTGTGACTTCTGCTAAAAATAATTAGAGACCTCATTTATTCTACAGCAGCTGTGCCGACTATTGCTTGATGTTTTTCTTTGGCTCTTCAGATATTTTTGCTTCTCTTTGAGTCCCCTCTTCAAGAGATGCCAGACCTGCTGAGCACCTCTGCAGTGCTCCTGGGCTCTCCTGCGGGCTCTGCAGGGCTTGTGCTATGTGTGCACAGGGTGGGGAGAAAGACAAACCTGGACGTGCTTGTCTGTGCTGTTGCCAAGGGCTCCGGGCTCTGCCCTGCTGGCAATGGCCAGGGCTCAGGTTGCCCTAGGAGATGCTGGATTTTGGGTTTTAGCATGCATTGCTTCCTGAACCAAGATGTTACTCTCCTATTTTTTTAGTGTTGCCTTCCCTGGACCTAAAAATACAGCTAGCTCTGATCTTGTGAACTTCATTCTATTTTTACTTTTCTTTCTGTCTTTCTAAATTTAGTTCACTCATCTCAGTTCTGAGTCTGTGTTGTGCCATTTCTGTGCTCTGACTGCAGCAGTGTTTCTCCATGTCTGCCATTTACTAAACACTTTTGTTTCTAAGCTGACCTCCAGCAAGGAGCAGATCCTGCTTCACTCCTCAGAGCATTTAAATGTTTTAGGGAAGAGTGATCGTGACGTTTGATTTGGAAAGGAAAGGTTAGAACAGAAACATCAAAACAATAAATTCTAATCTGTCTGCTTTAACTGCATAGGACAGAGGAATGGTTGGTGTGCATATGTATGACTTTCTAGTACATTTGTCACTAGTCCTGAAAATCAAACATTGCTCGTAAGGAAGTAGACATTTAATAAAGGAAGAAGGATGGCAGTAAAGTGGTTGAAAATAGCTGCATGAATAAATTGGATCAAAAAAAGAGGCATTGATGGAGTAATGGTGAAACTTGTTAATGCTGAGAAAACTGAGAAATGTGTATATTTGCATGTAAACATAATAGCAACAATGATGAAAACATATCAGAGCTGCGGAACTTAACTAGGTATGCCATTGTTTAATTTGTTTGCTGCAGTTCTGTTTTTAAAATGGGGGGTATATAAGTGCCTATACATTCCATTAAATAGACAAAGAAACCAGTGGGGCTACCTAGAAAAGGGTCAGTCTGCCACCTAATAATGTCCTATGTTGGGTATTGAAAAAGAAATTGAAATGCATGTCAGAAAGTAAGGTGTGGAATAATGTAGGAAAAATATTTGAATGTGGAATAAACAGTTTGAGTACAGTGGTTTGAGCTCCCAGTGCCATGGTAGTGGCCATCCTTAACAGCTCAATGTAAGCCAGTGAAATGAATGCTTTTCCTCTTTTTGCGTGTTCCTAGCCTCCTTCTGTCATTTAAAGCTAATCAAAGGCTCTTGTCACATGTCACAGTTCCAGGAGTGATGGAGAATGGCCTGGGTGACCTAGATATCCCTGTAGTGTCTCAAACTTTTATGATTCCATTAAAAGTGGTTTTCTCCCTGCAACGGAGTAACATAGAGATGTCTTTACCCAGTGTCCCTCCACGTTGTCCGAGTGAAGGATAGATCCTGTCTGGGAGCTAACTGCCCCCATGGTTTTGATTCCTCCCTCTTGTTCTATTTCTGGGACCTCCAGTTAGCTTTTCCCAATATCACTTGTTCAAATATGACATTTGGCTGCTATCCGCAGAGCCCAGCTTTCACATTTACACAGAGTTTAGCATTAAGGGCTAAGCCCAGGCTCACATCATTCTGATTTTGTGCTTATCAATCCCTTTCCCATGGATGTAAACTGTTGCGGGTGTCTGGTACACACTGGAACAATCTTGAAATATTACAGGGTAGAGGCAGTTTTATCTGCTTGCTTTATACATTTTCTGATAAACACACAGGATTTGTCCTTTTATTATTTTAACTAATTATACTGCATTTATATTAGACAGCACAGTGGTGCATTGGAAAGTTAATGCTGTATTGCATTGGTGGGAATGTTTTCTCAGATTTACCAGTGAACTTCTATCCCTTCTGATTGTATCTGATTATTCTGTTATGACCAATGCTTTTAGCAGGACTTTACTGTTAGTCAGATTTCTGGCATTTCTTTTTAAATTCAGCAACCCTGCAGTTGTAGTTACAGCAATAAATGAGGCACAAAATTTACATTTGTTAATTGTGCAGATAGGTGGGGCGGGTTTTTGGCCAAACTGTCCATTTCTGCTTTCAAGCGTTATGGTTTTTAGACATTGTCATGACAAAGCTACAAAATCTTCCCACTGCTGTTACCACAATGACATTAGTGTTCATTATTGATGTAATAATTATTGACTTCTCTGAGGTACAGGTTAAATGCTGTAAACAGTAGAAATATGAGCCAATATTAGCAGTGACACATGTTTATAGCATTGATTTTACATCTCCTCGGCCCAGCCTGCAATATATTTGTTTGCAAAGTATTTAACCTGGCAAGGCATAAGTATTTCTTTTGGGCCATAGTGCTGAGATAAAATATTAGTGGGAAACTGAATGAAGCTTCTCTTTTTAGCTGACTTCCCTGTGTAATTTTCCTCCTTTCTAATCTGCAGTCTCTTTCTTTCACTGCCTCCTTCTTCCCTGCTGGCTCTGTACCAGCACAGTGGAACAGACTAATGGTCCATCAAGTCTATTATCCACTTCCAGTGGTGACCTGTACTCAGCATCTTCTGTACTTTGTGATATTTTTGTTTTGGCTTTGGCCTTGATGTTTGCCAGAGAAGCATCCTGTTACACAAATGCATTAAGAAACCTTAGCTTTCATTAAAAAAAAAAAAAAAAAAGTTTTGGTGCTTTCAGTTAAGTAGAAGTAATTTTGAATCCAAGCAGAAGGTGGATTGTGGCAGCTCTGTGTGTGGGAGCCTGCTGGTATTGTAAAGCAAGAAAAACATCTTTGCACTCCAGGGACATTTGGCTTCAAAATGTAATCATTACGTTATAACAATCACCATGACCACACCATCTAGCTTTTTCTTTTGACTCTTAATACCTAATTTGTCCTGTTCAGGAATCACACCTACTATAGTGGCAGTGGCCAAGAGACAGCAATCCCTTCATTGTTTCACCTGCAAATGGTCTCTGTGCAGGTAGCTGGCAAGCTCTTGCTGAGAAAACCTTTCTGCTGCTGTGTTTTATGTGCTTGTTGTGTTGCATCTCACAGATGAAAAGGGAGCTAAACTTGGAGAGCTGTGTAAGGTTTTTTGAGATTGCTCACTTTGTGACCTTCTGTCTGCTGAGGGCAGATATCTCAGTCAACACAAGGCTTTTCTAAATGAAGATAAGATATGGAATGAATAAACTTCACTCCTTAAAATGTAATGCTTGTAGAGAACAATGCCTGTTGTTCCTCTGTAAGGAACATCACGTAAGTACTGGATTCCTCAATACAATTTGGCTCTTGGGAAGCTCTCCAAATATAGCCCTTAGATCTGTATGACACTGCTGTCTGCTTGAAAGCCTGTGCTACCCAAAAGGCATATCTCATTAAATAGGACCTTGTTGGCACCCACGGTGTCCAGGAGAGCTGTCTGTCCTAGAGGCTGCCTGATTTCACCCAAAAGTGAAGAGAAGGAAGGTTCCCCCACAGCTGATGGGAGCCGCTGGGTGTGTTGGCTGTGAAGGAGTGATTTCAGACTTGGTTCTCTTTTCCGAGGAATGAAAAAGGAACAGTTCCTCCGGCTCTCCAAAGAGACTAGGTTCAGTGTGAGTGTTTGAGAGATGTGTCTATGCAAAGGGTAGAAAATTATGCGCTTCATACTTTTCTGCTGCTTTTGTGCCAAAGCCGTGCAGACTCTGCTTCTCACTTGGCTGCCATTTATTGCAAAGTATTTATTTTTGTGTAGGATGATGTATGCTGAGTCCAGAATGGATTGTCTCTTTTCTTGATGAAACAAATGGAGATTGTCAATAAGTGAAGCAGAGATAAGACAGATAGTAGCTTGTTAGTGATTTGGAAGTGAGGTAATATGGCACAATAGATTAATGCTTTGCCTTCATTTGTTGACATTTAATCTCTAAACTTTGGGTTGTATTCAGTGCACAAAGTAACTGAAAACCTCTCCCATTTGATACTTGTGAAGTTGATATCAGACTTGCAAACAGTTTGCTCTTCAGTATTTCATTTTTTTAAAAAACGCTGTTAGACTGTGTTCCTGAAAATTGCCATTATTTGACCATTTTTTTCCTCGGGAGACTCTGTAATCATGACTTTGTGGCACACCTTTTCTTTTCTGATCTCCTTCCTCCGTTTCCCCCAATGGCCTGGTTGGAGGTTTGCAGTTTTGCTGTATTCCTCAAGCACTGACACTCATTACTACGATGCTCTGCCTGCATTGCCCTTGTAGCCTTGTCCTTCCTGGCACCATTCCTCCTGGGAAGATGAGTCCTGTGGAATGGGCAAAGCCTTTCTGTGCTCTGAATGATACAGGAGCAAAACTGTACCTGTGTTTGTGAAACTCATGGTGAGACAGGGCTGGACTGGTTTTCTGAGATGCTGTTAATGTCATGCTGAATGGTTCCTGAATCCCAGCTGGGAGAAGCAGCGCCTCTCCTTTAGGATGACTGCTGGAAGCAAAAGTGGCACCCATGTTTTAAGCAATGACTATTGCAGGTCAAGAGAGAGCTCATCTTAAGGACAAAGGTGATGGAAATTGCATTTTACCCAAAGAGTCTGGGCAGTCTGGGCAGCATTAACTGAATGAGTGCAGCCTCCTCATCCCTGCACTACCAAGCTTCATTAAACTCCAGAGAGTGTGCATCAAACACTGAGCTGGAGAGAGCAATTAACTCTGCAGGTCTGGTGGAGGGTGCCAGCCCTGCTGATGCATTTGATGATGATCCTCCTCTTGTGGGAATGCCCCTGCCATTAGGAGATTTCCTGCTTGGCAGTGACTGGATGATCTCTTCCACCACAGGAGAGAGACCTGGACAGCCGGGAGCAGGGCTGGGAAGGGGCTCTGTGGGAGCTGGAAAATGCTTCCTGCTCCTGTAATTTCTTCTCTCATCATGGTAGTCACAACTGTTCCTATTCAGCACACAATATTCTTTACCATTTCCAGGGGTTTGCAGGCACAACAGATCCCCAAGAAAAGCAACGGAGTGGCAAAACAAGGAAAGTGATTTTCTGTGCTGGCACAGAAGAGCGCACAGAGAGCCTGGTGCAGTGTGCTGCTGCAATGTGTATTGCTTAGAGCTGATGTTCTTATTCATTCAGGAAATACCAGTTGAGGCAAAAATCCAGCTCATTCATATATTTGCTAGTGATGGAAACAGGCCCCCAGATATTATCTTGTCTTAATACATAATAAGTCAGTAAAGACCACATGCTCTGTATCAACATAAAAATAACATTTTTCAAGGGTGTTTGTTCCCTTTCCTAGGGACAACTAGTGCTTGGTTTTACTTTAATCACACTTTAGCAACCATGTCTGTACCTTCTAGAGCTGATTTTTCTGTAGTTAATATGCATCACCCTATTTGATTATTAATTCATCTAGTCTCTCCTAAATCAGCCTTTTGTGTGCAGAAGAATGCTAATAGACTTCTGCTTCTAAATCTTCTAATGAACAGTGAAAAAGTCTACTACACGGCTGACTCCTGCCTCTGAAATATTTAAATTCGTGTTCTTCTGTCTGCACAACTGATTTGCATGACTGTTGTTTGGATATGGAGCTACCTGGCTGTTGTGAATACTTCATGGTCCCATGATCACCAGAACGAGCCTTCGAAAGCTCTTAAAAAACTAGTTAAAAGAAAACTTCTTGAGTTTTCCTTCAGATCTCTTTGACTTGTTTTTAAAAAGTGCTGCTAAGTGCTGCTCTTTTCCTCTCTAGCACCAAGATTCAGTCTCAGCTGACAGAATGAGTTACCTGTATCTAGTCTCAAAAACCCCCTTTTTTTGCCATTGACCCTACTGGTTTACTCACTGTGGCTGATAAGACAATTGGTTAAGTAACAGCGTTACAGGGCTTGAGCCTGACTGCACAAAATGCCAATAACGAAATCCCCAGCTCAGCCTTAGATGTAGAGACCTGGAGTCATTCTGTGCTTTGGTGCTGTTCCAAAACGAGGTGTGGAACCTAAGCGTTATGATTTTAGCAGTGTGTGTTTAGCACCCTGCGGAGGATCTTCCTTTGAGGACTTCCTTCCTTGGTTAGCCACAGTACAGTCTGGGAAGCAGGATAAGCAGAGATGTGGTGCTTTTAGCATGTTTTGCATCATAATTTTTATTTCTTTTTTTTTTTTTTCATTTGTTTTTAAAGCAATATCTGTAAAACTTCTACATGAAATTACTTTTTTATAGAATTCCTTTAACTGTCTTTTTGGGTCGCGGTTTCTGAGTTCTGTTGGGTTTCTACCAGTATTTTAACAGTATTCCCTACTTTTTTTTTTTTTTTTTTTCTGCAGACCTTGGTCTCACCTGATGAGGTGAACTAACCTGGGTTATATATGGCCATACCCAGTCTGAATCAGAGCAAGCAGCTATTAAACCTAGACACCTATAACACTATTTTATTTCCTGCAGAAGAACTAAAATTGGAAGAAAACAGCATAGAAAATTGATTTTGCTCCAGTGCAGAGTCAATAAACAAACTCTGCCAAAGTATTTGTGATGCTGATTACAGGAAGGCTGCAAAAAAAATGAACGGCAAAGGTCACTCACTGCCTTCTTGTGATGTTCATGACTCATTAATCAGAAAGCCGAGTTTGCATTTATAATTTCCCTAATCAGACAGTGAAGTCCTGAAGGAGCAGGGACCATTGGAGTACATGGGAGGTTTAATGCTGAACTGGTTGAGCACGTCAGTTTGGTGTAAATTGGGGATTTGTGGAGGTCCTGCCTTGCTCTCGCCTGTTCACTCCCCTGCAGTTGGTTTGAAGCTAAATTACTGCCTTAGAGAAAGCCATCAGCATCTGGCCCTTGAGGGGATGCAGCAGAATGCAGATGATGAAGAAAGGAAAAATGTAAAGGTATCCTTCAAAAGTTTCAAATGGTCCTTTCAGCATCAGTAGGTAAATCCCGTGCAGATGATGTTGGTTACGAAGAGGCTTGGATCACTCACTGTGGCTCTGGAAGCGCCTTACCGGGTCCTTTGACGTGGAGGAGGAGCTGGCTGTGGTGTGTCTGAGGACCTGCAGAGACCAGATGCAGGAACTGGGTTGGGTTTGTGTTTTCTGTTTCTCCTGTGGCTGCAGTGACTGTGTGGGCTTCTCAGCCTACCAAGTCCCTGGGCAAACCTCAGAGCTCCATTCCAACCAAACTGCTCCGTGACAAGGTCTTTATTTCACCTTAAAATTGGGGTGAGAATTTTAGGAAAAGAAGGAGGTGGTCGTGAAACGTGGATTAGTTGAAAATTCATGTTTGAGCAAAGGACATTTAGAGAGAATTAACACTGTTGACCTTATAATGTAAGCCCTCTGTTCCTTACAGAGAGCCCAGAGTGTACATTTAGTCAGCTCGTGCCTGTAATCGGGTTCAGTGGCCATATGGCTGCTTGGATACCACAACACTGATAGGAGTTTGGGGATCCTTGTGAGGAGAAACTTTATAAGTCTGTCTGCTGGTGGTTTTAATTTGTAGAACACCTTCTCTTATATTTAGGCACAAATATAGATCTAAATTTTCTTACTCCTGGTTATTTTGAATATAAAATTCCCCTTTTCATAGTGAGGAGGATCCATGAGGACCTGCTGGACTTTTAGTTGATTGTGAGATGGTGGTTTAGGGGCTCTTAATGTAGATGCTGTTGTGTTTTGACATTTATATCTATTTTCTCATCTCAGTCCGGTTCCTTTGATTTTGCTGCCTACTCTCCTAAATTTTTCTTGACTGTTTGCATAGGTCTTTTCAAAGCAGTGTTTATATCCAGCTGGCTCAGACCAAATGGTGGCAGGAGCCTGCTGCTGTTCCTATAGATTTGCTTCAGCACTGTAAGAATAAGATAAATAATGTAAAAGGCATGTTAAACTGATTTTTACATTCATGAATATCTACATATGCAGTCTGAGTGGGGAATGTAGATAGGAAAGGTTCCATTATGTCTCTCTTCTTTTACCTTGCCTACTGCCCTGCATTTCACAGGGGTACAGTGATCTTTGCTGCTAATTCCCCAGACAGGGATGCCTGCAGAGCTTCCTAACTCTTCCCTTCCCTGCTGTTGTAGCTGTCATAAGCATAATTTTAACCCAATATTGTTATTTTACCCACTAGATAAATTTCAACATTTCTTTATAATGAATATTTAGACTATATAGATATGTGTTTCATGATTTTTTTTGGTTAATATTGCAGAGGAATGGATAATATTTTCAAGAGTAATTGCTTAACTTAGTCTTCTGTGTCATGGAATTTATAGAAGCTTATAGAATTCAATTTAGGAAATGAAAATGACATTTGGAGTTCATTTTAAAAAATAATCTTTTGCTCTGACTTTCACTCTGATTCTGATCTCCTGTTTTATCACAGCTGTATTCTCATTTCAGAATAATTATCCTCAACTCTATCTGGCAGAAGAAATCTAGGTCCTTTTTTTCAACTGAGCAGCCATAGTTCTCTTTATTATAGGTAAATCTAGTTATTGAAGTAGTTTGAGTAGAGTAGGAGAACTATTTTAGGTACTTTTGAAAGTGTGTGGTATTCCACGTAGTTGTGATCTGTGAAGAGATCTGTGTGGCAAGAAGACACTGCTGTGCAGGTTGATATTTATAATTATTGCAGGGTTTAACATTTCTGTAAATTGTAGGTAAAATGTTTTTATATTTCTGATAGCAATTATTTGGAAAAGTCAGAATGGCAAAGTTTTGATAAGCATAAACCACAAATATTTTGTAGACAAAGATGCATATCTGGATCACTTGAATATTCTAATTGTGCAAGATGCAAGGAGTCAACAGTTCCATCCTTCTGCAGTTTTGAGGGTTTAACCAATCCATTTCATTTCACAAAGCTGCTTAAAGTTGTCTTTGATGCGCAAACGTTTGGAAACAGTGAATATCTTGTTTTGTTCTTGTTGAAGCACTAATCAGCCAAAGGACAGACACGTGTTTTGTCATAGGAACAAACAAAGTTCCTCAGCTTGAGGGATCAGAGAGAAAGATACGAGGTCTGACAGCTGTAGGGTTCTTAAAGAGGCTGGACTAAAATGAAATTTTACAAAACAAGAGCCTCTGCTGTTGTGATAATCTGTTTTCATCTAAATAACAACATTTGCACGGAAGACGTCTCTGAAACATTGACATTTTAGCAAGAGATCTGTGTGCTTGCATTTGAACAGTAATGTACTGCAGCTATAAAAGCTCTAGAAAGATCTAAAGTATGATTTTGTTTTATGTCAGGTGAATATAAATGAGAAAGACAAGAAATTAGAAGGTTGAAGATATTTAATAAAAAAATATGAAGTGGGAGCACAGTGCTGAGAAAGCTTTCATGATGCCATATTTACATTGCATTGACTAGGGCTAAGCTCTAGGGTTAAGCTCTAGGGTTAAGGTTAAAATATCCATCTAGTTTTGAAAAAAACATGATTTTTACACTAAATGTGTTCATCAAAGTAATTAAACCTTTCTCTTTTTCTTTTTTCCTTTTGTAAAATTCTTATTGCTGATGTAATTCAGTCCACATTTAATGCAGACTTTACAGTGGTTCACAGAGCCACTGGGTTTCAGCAGTGCCACTGAGGTACAAGTCACATCTGCAGGCCAGCGTTTGGACAGTAGTGCTGTATAGCTACTTTCAGGAAAAGAACAAGAAATTTATTCTTTTATCATCTTAAAAACTTTTTACAGGGTGTGAGAGCTGGTATTTCTGATGGAATCTGGCAGAAGAGAGGGTAAACTCCTGCATTTCCATGCCGTGTACTTATTCAGCATAAATATAATGTGGTATTTTGGATTTTTCATCCCCCGACAGAGTTAGAATATATTGTTCTCCAGTATGGAATTTTTAAAAAAATCCTATATTTTTCTGAAACTTTCTGTCAATCACTTCATGAACAATCAGAAAACGAGACCTAATAAAAACTGGCAGCTGAAAACTAATATTCCAAACTCTCATCACCTAATTAATTTTCTCATTTGTATTCTAAGTACAGTCCCAACTCATATGGACTTCTGCCAAGGAACTCAACAATAAAATGTTCATTTGAAATTTCTAACTGTAAGAAAATATTGAAAGACTGGGAATAAACAGTCTAACCTTGGATGAATCAGTCTGAAAATTCTACATTTGCAAGTGTGCAAGAGACTGGCCATAATTTTGAAATAATGATAAAAGCATAGCAACTTTGACTGCTTTGTACTTTAGGACAAATTGAATTGCCCTTCACACCTATTAGCTTAACTTTAGACTTTCAGAATTTACTGTTGTTTTTTTTTTTTTTCTTCCTCACATCTTTAATCATATCAGACAAGCCAGTTGTTCATTTTGCTCTAAAAATTTAATATTGCATACATTAAATGATTTATACAGAGACTGAGCCACCTACAAGTCATTATTTTAATCTGCAGATACTAAATTCAGTAACAAGGTGGGGGTTTATTTTTTTTACGTGCTGGCATACCTTAAGATGCAACTAATGAGATCTATCAGAAAACATCAAAGGAACTAATTTCCTAAATACTGAAGTACTTTAGAAACTCCTTGAGATATTACCTGCATCACTAAATGTCTGTAAAACTCCAGCACTACAACCCATTTAACTGCAGATTGTCAGAGCCTGTGTTCTTACTTTCCCCTGTGAAATCCCATTCATTTAATTATCCGGTGTATAAAATTTATACTCATTTACGTCCATGATACCTGGAATTATGCAGAAGTGTTCATTAGGAAGCCTGTTTGTAGAATTTCTGCCTTGGTAACTTTTCCATGGTGTTTTTTCTCATGTTGTTTTGTTTGGTTAAGCAATGTATTTGTGAGAGCAGCATTGTGCTGGGTGGTTGTGCGACATCACAAAAATATACCCACAAACAATATATCTTCTGCCATAGAAAGGAAAAAAATCATCTCACTTTTCCTAAGATGCTGCTTGGTTTGGAAATTGAAAAATTGCTCGAAACTCTGCTAAGAATGGAAAGTAAATGAAATGGAAATATAATATATTATAATGAGACAGATGTGAGCTCATTTTCCCAGCGCAGGTTCATGGACTGTGCGTTCACTTGGTCCGCCTGACATTTAAATTTGAGTAAATTCAGTGGTTTATGAGAAAAGCATCTGTTGTTGGAATGACAATAGCAAGACACAATAGCAAGCAAAAGGAACCTAATTGTTAATAGGTATTACAGCAGAATGTCAATGCAGGGCTCCCATTGTGCAGAGATGCTGTCACCAGGCTGGCTGTGAAATTGGCCAGCTCATCGGGGAATTCAGCACATTAGTGAGCAATTCAGCTGTGACTGAGTGTGTGCATCAAAACGTGGCCATCAGAAAAGTTCCCAGTGCCATAAATCAAGAACAGAGCTAATACACAACACATTCATGGGAGGAATATGATATAAATTACTGTGCTGTACTTCTACTAACTTTAACCTTTAATCACATTAGGCTCAGCATCTAATTTTTTATAGTGATATTCCTTCTATTATCACATTTTCAGTCCACTGTAACACAGGAAAAACCTTGAATTTTGCTGTACATTCAACCTGAGCAAGCTGTAAACCCTGCAACTTTATGGCTTCTGCTTTAAGATCTCTATTTGGGCATGTTCAGCCACTGAATAGTGAGGGTTGCTGCTAATGACTTTTAATTAAATCAAAAAGCTTTGAGATCATAAACCTGCTGACTTCATTTCCTTTTCCAGTGCACTTCAAAAAAGTAATTACTGTACTGCACATCCAGGCAAATATTGCAAAACACCCTCCAGACACATCTCAAAATTAAGACTTCTGGTAATAAATAAAGTCAGTTATGTTTTTCAGTAAAGAAATGAACCAAAAATTAGTATATTCTTCAAAACACATCCGAGAATTTTATTTCTCTTCTGTTTTTAAATATAAACCCGTTTTCAGGCTTAGAGAGCATTAAATGTAAATCCAGTTTTCCTTTTTCATGATTGCTTTCAATTCTCTGCAGCAAATATAGGGTCTGTAGGTTTTTTGAGTCTTTATATTTGATATACATTGGTTTTTCTTCATCATTAAAATTAGATGAAAAACCTTAGAGAAACTATAGAGGACAAACAGAACAATGGTCTCAGGTGTCACAAAAAGTAAAGACCAAAAGGATGAAGAACAAAATAAGAGAGATTACTTTTGTGGTAATTTAATGTCATCTCCAACCTCCTCTGTGTCTCTCCCTCACCAACTTATCTTTGAATTTAATTTTCCTTTCTGGGATTAAGCACCATTTTCAAGTCAAAGATGGGAAATTTAGAAATACAAAATAAGTTTTCTGAATAAAATCTGTCACGATTACACTATTTTCTGAATTTGGGTTGCAGGTGTATCCTTTGAAAGCCTACACTGCTGGACAGGGAGAAGAAATATTTATTGAAAAAAAACAATTTGCCACTTTTTACTTTCTTGTGGAATAATTATTAGTACAAAGTATTGTTTGTGCCCAGTTCCTTCTTTCATACTTCCAGATTTGTCTCACACTGCAATGGTGGGTGTGGGATATATGGCAGTGCCCATATCTGAGCGTGACTCTTCAGTTGTTCTTAGTAATTTTTTCAGTACTTTATCTGCTTTCAACAGGATTTCTTGAGCTGTTTATTTCTCTCTCATAAGCAACAAGTACATGCCCAGTTTTTATTTGTAACCCTCCTTTAAGCAACAGACAGGCTGACACCTCCTACCCTCTCTGGTGCTTTCACGAGTGTTTTTCCCAAACTCAGAATGCAGAAACTTGAGATTTTCTTTTGCATTTAGGAGCACAATTAAGCATTTAATCTGTGAAGTCAAGGTGTAAGGAAGTCTGGTAGCTGAATATCCACTAATTGTTTCACATTCTTCCACTCCTCCTTGAATACTCACAATAGATAAAATCATCTTAACAGTTAAAAAAAAAGCATTCTTTTTTCCCATAAATTGTTTTAATCCCTATATTTACTGCCTTCTTTTGTAGAAAGTTTGTATAAAGGTAACACATCTCTTGTGTGTGGATGCTTTTGAATTAAGACAATAAGATTTTGGAGGCAGCAGTGTGAAATACTCTTTTAGTACATAGCAACTTAAAAGAAACTTCTGCAGAGATCAAGAAGCAAGGCAGTCATTGCTAGAAAAACTAAATAGACCAGTTTTTCATTCTTTAATTTTTTTTTTTTCCTCCTACACTTTTTTTTTTTTCCCCCCCCTCCTCAACTGTATGTTTACATGTAGCCCAGAGCAAATGTGTTAAAAACCATGAAGTGTACAACCCTGGCTGCCCCTCCCCAGATCTCTGAGCCTCTAACAGCAGAGGCTTCCTGAGGCAGGAGCTGTTTTTTATGTCTGTAGAAGCCTCAGAGGGTTTCTGTTCCTGACCTGGGCACTTTCTTTGTGAACCACCACAAAGCATCAGCGACCACAGGACTCCAAGGACACACAGCACAGGTACACCTGCACCAAGGGCAAACCCCTCCTGCCTGTTACAGCCTTGCCTTGCTGTGCTGGAAGGGGGGGGAACAGGGCCATTCCACCTCTCCCCCCGCCCATGAAGGGCTCTGTGCGGTGTTTCCAGGCTGTCTCGACATCTGAGAGACTGACTTTGAGAACAGAGGTGTGTTTTTGTGTGGGGACCAGGGGGGTGAGTCTCGGAAGCAAACCAGTTCTTTGTGGAGAGCCTCAAGGGCAGCACTGTGCATCGTCACTCCAGGGTGGTCGTGCACAGGAGGCGGCGCTGGGGGATGCTCAAGGATGCTTCCCCAACCCCATCTGTGTGATCTGCTCACACCAGTGAGGTGTAGAGTCTTCAGCTAGGGAATTCTGCTCTGCACAGGAGGAATTCTGTTTGCTTCATTGCAATTCCAAAACAGAATTATCTAGAAAGAGCAGCCACTGTGTCCCGGTGTTGTACCTCCCATTTGCACAGATGAATATCAATGTGAGTGTTTTGTACCTTGTGGTACCCTGCTAAGCTTGGCAGACACTTGAGGTTTTATTCTGTTTTAGGGTTTCTTCCTGTGTTTTTTCTTTCAGAGAGCTGAATTAGTCATTCATTTAAAATGCAAAAGAGGAGGTGAGGGATGCAGGTTTGCAGTTAACGTTCATTTTATATCAGTTTGTGAGGAGATTAATAGTTTGGTTGGGATTCAAAAGACGCTAGAACTTTGAGAAGTACAAAGCATATTTAGAAAACAACAACACAGATTGTTCTGACATTTATTATTTATGTTCTTGTTTCTAAAACTCTTACTCTTTAAATCAGTTTGGGTTTTGTATTCGCGCACGAAGAAATCACCCCTGGACTGGGGCTGTTGGAACCTGCTGTGATAGAGGGATTTGGAGGAAACTTTCAGGGAAGTAGAATATCTCCATTTTATTCTAATGTAGCTGACAGAGAGCGAGCAGAACACCCAGGATCCCTGTGCTGTGGGATGTCAGGGATGCTGGAGACTGGGAAAGGAATATAATTTATTGTAATTGCTACCTGGGAAGTACAGCTGTCTTCTGCAACTGCTGCCTGTCTTTTCCTCAGCAACAGCACTGATAACCACACTTCATCTGTCATCTAAGGCTTGTTTTATTGAAAATATTCAGGTAGTGTTGGACTTCAGTTTGGCAGCAGTTACTGAGAGAATACTGATCCCCTCTGAAACATTTAAACATTAGAATTTTGTTTTAGATCACTGATCATTACATCTTGATCTGAATTGCAAGAAAACAATAAGACCTGTACTAGACTAGACCAGGAGGGGTTATCTGAAAATTTAAATATTCTGCTTAGCAAAAATACATATCATAAAAATATATTATTTAATATAATGATTCAATTTAGTTGTTTATACCTAAACTCTTCCTTGTTCATGCTCTACAGAAATGGTATTTTTCCCCTTTAGTTTTCCAAATTTTTATTAAATTATAGATTCGTTTTACTTTAATATGTGGGTTTGACTTTGTTTCCAAGAAGTACTTTTTTACTTGTGCTAGCTTTCCCTGTTTTCTCCACCCCGTTCCTAGAAATAATAGTTTGAGGAGAGGCTGCAATAATGTTTGCTACTTACAGAGCTTGTGGTTTTTTTTGTCTAGTGAAAACAGTTTGGTAGAAACATTTTAGTGGAGATATTTGTATCCTTTTATCTTTCTGTGTTGAAAACATTTTTGCCCAGCTAGACTATAATTTTAAGAAATTGAAATGCATGATAAAAGCTATATACATAATTGCTACATATAGGGACTAACCGGAGCTCTCTAGAAATGTGTGTTTAGTACCCTGGTAATATCTGAGGAATAAACATAATATTGTCAATTCTTTTAAATTTATATTAATAGTGAGGGTTTATCAACACCTTGAAAGTACATGGGAGTACCTAGGGCCAGGGTTGGAAAGTGCATCCTGAGCTTTCCAATAGTGTCATGGACCAGAAGCCATTTGCATAAACATCACTCCTTCCCAAGCATTTTGGCTGCAGGTGTCTCTAGAAACTTCTGCTGTTCCAAAGGGAACAAATCGTTGCAACTGACATGATCAAAGAAAAGGGACTGTTATTCCATAGGAGGAATGCAAATATTATAGTTGGCTTTTTGTATTCAAATATTTCCATAGAAGTGCAGTAATAGAAAACATCTCCGCCCTGGAGTTGCCTGCACAGGGGGTGTGAGGTGAATTTCCCTGCTCCAGCTGCAGGGAGCATCACCTCACCCCTGTGGGCTGGCTCCTTTTGCTGATAGAGAAACTGAGAGTTTCTTTATGCACCCCTGGTCTTGCTGGGGAGCTGCCACTGAGGAGGATGGAACAGAGAATTCCAAGGTGGTGCTTAGCTCTGGCTGAAGAGCTGCTGTTTCCTGAAGTGGGTTCTGTGTGGTGAGGCATCCTCTGAGAGCAGCAATGTGCACGTAGCCACGGCTTCCCAGTGGTGACAAAATCTGGATTTCTTTTTTCATGTGTTTCAGTTGATTTCTAACACCATTTACACCACAGGATCAGTCTGCTCAGCTCTACCATCGGCCTGAAACAAGAAGCATCAGCACATAAAGAAAAATGAGGTCTGTGCATGAACGGGCATTTATGAATTTGGCATATAACCTTTGAGTATTGTGAGGGTTTTTTACCCATTTATCCCCAAGCATACATACTTCACTCTTTCCAGAAAAATGACTCAGTGCTCAGTCCCATTAACTACTCACTCCCAGCTTTACTTCCACGGAAAACAAGCACCATTAAACACTGAATGGTGTTCATGGGAAGCAGCAGCAAAAACCAGGCTGGTGGGGGGTGGTCTCTTCTTGGCTGCACAAACTGTAGTAGGTTCAATGCAGAAAATGAAGTTGGACAGGGCCATTTAAAAAAAAAAAAAAAAGCATTTATCTTTGTTTTAAGCAATTACTTTAATGGTAATATTCATTCACAAATATCTGTAACATATCAGTTGGTAGTCTGCATGTAGCTGTAAGATAAGAGCTTGGATCACCTGCCTATAACATTATTTTCCAGGCTGAGATGCAATGAGTGAGAATTATTTGTGGCTGTCCTTTTTTTTGGAGAGAAAATAAAACAGCTGTTAGTGAGCAGTCAGGTACATTAGTTGGGATGTTAAGGAAAAAGGAGGAGCTACCACATAATGGTGGCTTAAATTCTTCCAAATCTCTTTGGAAAGGGATTTATAAATGGGTTGGAAACACAAACAGTAAGTTTCAAGTGACTGCTGGAATGAAAAGGACGAGTTCAGCAGTGTTAAAATAGCTGGACTCTCTTGCTTCATGGGTTGCCAGAGCAAGCTGGGAGAGAAGATATTTTAGGAAACATTTAGCCACAGTTTGAAACTGTGGAGCACCACAGAAAATACTTTGATTCTGAAAGTGATTAGAAAATATAATAATAATTGCAATCACAGTGATTTCAAATAAAATTTCCTGAGAATGAGGATTGATTTGGGGAGGTTTTTTGAAAAGGTGAGACCTTGGATAAAATATATGGGGCCAAATGAGAACTTTTCAGCTTGATAGCGTAAAATGTGAATGACAGTTCAATAAAGGGAAAAACCCACCATAGGCATCACAGACATCATCTTTACTGGCATGGTTGTTCCACACCACAGCGAGTTACTCTCTGCAGTGTCTTTAGCCAAGCAGTAGAGTGGAGCTAAAATAAGATCTCATTGTCCAGTGCTGGAAGCATAACTGAGTACGAGTAGAAATCATGGAAAAAGGGAGACTTGGCTTGAAAGCTGTTAACCAACCTGCCAACAAATGTGCCCTTTCATGCCCTCTGATCCTCAATATTCCCAGGAAATGGGGCAGAATTCATAACAAGTGGAAGCTGAGTTATACTGTTATAGTAGTTACTAGTTATTACTGTTCCCCTCTTTTCTCCATCACAGCAATAATAACTTCAGTTGGACAAGGCAGGTGCCGGCTGTCCCCTGGCAAATGCTGCTGCAGACAATCCGGAGTGCTCAATAGTAGACAGAAGCACCTCAGAGCTTTTTCACTGGGCAGTGCCTTGGGATGGAGTGGAGGTAGCAGGCATAGCCCTAGCTGAGGTCTTTCTGGTAGGGGTGATGAAATGATCTTTGTGGTTCTGCGAGGTGTCAATGGCTGGAGAGAGGAGCAGAGCTTTCAGCTGGTGAAGGGAGAGCAGGTGGAGGTGCCTCCGAGGACTCCCATCTTCTCTTGTTGCTGGGTGAAAACACCTGCATCCTTCTGACGTTTGTTTGGGTGAGGTGGACTACCACAGCTGGGGAGAGAAAGCACAGCGTGAGACATCAGAAACAAACCTGAGATGGCAAAGCTGAGCAGCGGGGAAAATCACATAATTTCCAACTGTGATAAAGGAAGCTTTTAGAAGATAGTGAAAAGTATCGAGGTTTTGACAAGCTGATGAAAAAGCTGGAGATGGTGCTGCTGAGAGTGGGGAGTGTCTGGGATCAGACAGAAAGTGCCCAGTAGAGAGTAGGGGCTGAGTTTGCTGTGTCAAGTTACGACTGTAAATAAAAAGCTGTGTGTGAGTAAAGTACCAAGTGAGTGCAGCGGGGTGAAGTGTGGAACACTGAGCAATGCAGGATATTAGAACAGACTCCAGGCAAGATGGGAGACAGCACTAAACATTAATGGACTGTTGAGATGGAGAAGAGGAATGCACAATGAGGTGAAAGCCAGACCTAGCGAAGTTTGAATAGTGAGAAACTTCCAGGAAAAGGTCAATTTAAGAGACACACAAGAATGAACACAGAGAAATGCTTTGTTGTACTCTAATTATGGCCAGTAGACTGTGTTCAGGTGATAGTGCATGTTCTGTTTCTGGTGATGATGGGCATGACTGCAAGGCTTGCTGTAAGTTATCATTACTTGCATGAGAACAAAATTCATCTGTTGCCTGATTGAGGGTCCCTGGGCACCAGCTTTCAAGAAATCACAGAGAAGAGCAGGCCTTATGTCTGGTCCTGTTCCTGCTCTGTGTCTCTCCACACAAAACTTGAACAGAGGACAAATTTACGGCATTATTTTTGCTCTTTGTTCTAGCATCCAAGTATTTATTTCATCCAATTAATTCTTAAATTCCCATTAGCTACTAAGTGCATAAAGCACTTCATAACTATTTACATCTTGATATTTTGTCCATATAACAATTCCTCTGGTAAGTGCTTTCACACTATCTTTTAAGATCAGGAAATAAAAATGAAATAAAAAATACCCAACTCCTCTCTTTCATATCTGCAGTATGATCAAAGGTCAATAGCTAAGGCTGGTTCCATGTCCTGGTGGTTAAATAGCTGCTAGAGGAGAAATAGCTGCTTTGTTGCTGCAATAATTTGACTTGCTTATGCCAAGAAACGTGGCCTGGTAAATGTTCCCTCAGTTACAACAGTTACAAACAGTTCTATTTTCTCATGAAATACACAAAAAAAATGTCTGATGCTGAGGAACCAGTTAGAAGAAAGTTTTCTGCTGAAAATTCAGAGAAGTTTTCTTAAAAAAAAAGGTCTTTTGGAAAATAAAATGTTGCACTTTATGGTATCTTGCTGGGAATGTGGTTTCTATGGGCAAGAGCTGGATGTTTCAGGCTGCTCCTGCTGCTGGCACTCTGGGATACTCCACACAACTCAAATCAACACACACATTTGAATCTATGGGGTGAAAAAAAAGAAAATTAGCTTTTTTAGAAATATAAAGTTTAGCCTACTAGGTGATTGCTTTTTTCAGTTTGGAGGCATTTAATTAGACACATTCATTGGGATCACTGACACCGCTTTTATCTGCTTGATTGTTAAAATTGTATTATAATGAGGTGTCACATCATGGAAGCTCTTCTGCAACAGACCTTAACTATTACTATCAAATTTCAAAATTAATTTCCAGAAACTAATGCTAACTGGGCTGTTGAATATTCTTAAAATTCCAAAGAGTAAACAATTCTCATGATAGCACTTGTTGCCATAATATTAATTAATTTCTAAGCAGTATACAGCATGTTGTAACATGAAGAGATGATCTGGTGTTGTAAAAAGAAACAAATACAGGCTGAAAACACTTTGCAATAGTGTATATTTTAAGTAACTCAGCTCTTTCAAACAGCACATTTGTGTTATGATGCTTGTCATGGAAGGAAACTCTGATTTAGCATGTGGGCACAAGGCAGTTGAAAGGAGAAAATACATTTTTAAGTAAATGGTAGCATTCACTGGCAACTGGGAGGCTGGCACTTAATCTGCAAGTCCTTCTCGTTCTTGCCAGATCAGCTGAAGAGATACTGTATGAAGTGGCTGTTGAATTACATGCTTTAGCAGTCTTTGTAATTGAAATGGTTGCACATAATGACTGTATCATGTCTGGGAACTCTGTGTCTAATGCAGAGCTGGGATAAATTTCCATTTGTCTTGTATAGTTCATGCTCTTTGCTTGAATACTAAAGTATTCATGAAGAAGTGGAGTATTACACCCCCTGATAACTATCATAAAATTTTCTTGTTATTAATGTTATTTCATTTGCTTTCATTTTGTTATTTTTAAGAATTTTTTTTGTTCGTTTCAAGTCTTGAGAAATTTAGTCCAAAATACCAAATGAAGATCTACTGAGGTGGATCTGGGCAGCTGTGGTGACAAGTTAAAAGAAGTAGTTTCCTTGTTCTGTACTGGGAATTGGGGAACTGGAATGTTGTAATTAACTGTAAAATGCAGAAGTTTCTTGTCAGTTCCTGTAACTTCAGTGGGGCCCCAGGGCTGGGGTGTTCCAGATGCGGTGGGCAGAGGGAACCCTCTGAGCTGGCACCTGGGAACAGACGTGGGGCTTCACCCCCCTGTGTGACAGTGGAGTTTTGTGTGTCTGTTTTAGCCTGTTTAGTCATATCTCCAATAACCCTGTGTCCTGGTTTTGTGAGACCTATGAGAAGCCAGGAAGAAGTTAATTACCGACACGAGCAACAGGGTAACCTCTTCCCCAGCTCAGTAGAGATGCAGCCTGATGCAGCAGTTTGTCAGGCTGCAGGGTGCTCAGGTTCCCTGAAACACAGCTTGTAGCAATAAAAGAGCCAGCTGCAGGCTAAGGAAACGGGACTTGTGGATTGTTTTATCCCAAACTTGTCATAGTCTCTCTTTATTCTAATGTCTATTGTCTTGCTGTGTTACCCCTTATCTGCTTTTTCTTTCTTTCTTTTTTCTTTTCTATTTTTTTTTTTTTAATTTATATCAATGATTTTGAAACTCTTCCTTGTCCTTCTGTGTTAGCAGAAAATAGAATATTGGAAAAGCAGAGAGCATGTGCAGGGCTTTCCTTTCACTGAATGTGTGGCACCAAAGAGTTGGATTACAGTTGTTTCTGTAGGTGGGTCTGTCTCTGGTTGTCAAAGGGCAAAGTGAAGGGAGATGATTGTGAAATTGTGTCCCAGGGAAGAGTGGTGAAACCTCACCTGTTTCATATTAATGCTGGGTTCACAATCCCAGCATTAGCTATTGCCTTCTAATAGATATAACAAAGGCAGACATCCTCATCCCTGTAGCAGCTATATCAGCCTCTGAGGAGTCTGCCTAGCACTGCTTTTCTGTTCTTCAACTGTTTTTGCAATTTTTTTGAGGACTGTATGATTTCAGCAGGGAAAATGTCTAACCTTCGAGTGTGGGTGTCTATTGCATGTCAGCACATCTGCTTGCAGTGGAATATTTGCCATTGCAGTGGATTATTTGCCCTTGCAATGTTATCATGAGAGAGACGAAGGAGCCCCTGTGTTTGGGCACCTGAAAATCCCCGTGTCACACTGGTTCATGGCTGGACTCTCAGCTGAGGCAAGTAGATGGTCCAGGATATTTTTTTTTCTTTTGTGCTCTGAAGTTGTGATTTTTTTATCTGATGAAATCACAAAGAGAGGTCTTTATTATTGGAGATTTGTGAGGTCACAGTAGTGACATCCCCTGATCAGACCAGTACAGATGGAATGGGAGATATAAGTGAGCTGTGATAATCCTTTGATATTAACATCATCTTTGCTCTGTTTTCTACAAATGTTTTACATATTTTTTTTTCCTGCATCTAGAGAAGTCCTGTGCAGAAAGCAGACTTTTGTCCTCAAATGCCTTTGGAAGTAAAAAAGACACTTTGAAGCTTTTTGTGGTCAAATAGCTTTAATTTTATGCATTAATTCCTCTAATTTATGTTTTTTCTGCTTATATGTGAATATAAATGGAAATTGAATTATTCAAAATGAAAGTTGAAATGGAACATTTCTGTCTTCTTCAATTCACAAGAAAAAAATTATTCATTACCTACATTTCCATTGCAAGAGGTTCTTGATTTGATCAGAATTGATCAAATTCTTCTATGGAAAATTATTCCATTCATTTTTTTCTAACTGTGGATTCAGCTGCAAATACTGCAAAAATATTGAAAAGCTCCAGAATATGAAATCTCTTCTGTCTCTAATACTGTTTTAATATGATGGGATATTAGAGCTAGAGAGTAGTTTTGTTTAGAAGGATTGGGGAAGAATATATGAGATATATAAAACGGCAGGTAAACCTCTTCCAAACCAGAAATTAATGCATAATTCTGTTGGAATAGCATGAAGTTAAGGTTAATTTAGATTTATTGTTATGTAATGTGGTTAGGGTTATTGTGCACGGTGTGTGGTTCTTTGCTTTGTTTATTTCCTGAATACACTTTTCCTCAAGTCATCCATAGGAAATGAATTTAGAAGGTCAGGACAGAGTATTGTATTTCTTAAAAAAAAAAGAGCAGCTGTGTAAACTGGTAATACTAGCTGGTTGTTATCTTCAGGATTCAGGTTTTTATATATTTTATATAATATTTTAATATTTATATACTAGATACACTGGGTTTTTCAATTAACATTCCTGTGCTCTGCTTTGGGGACATTTGTATGCAGTACAATCCCTGGCTTAATTAATGCTGGTTAGGAACCATCAAATATTTGGTAGAAGTGTTGCCATCCTGTCTTGGCTTAGATTTGTATTATTACAACATGCTTAGAAAACAAGCAAAAGCAAAACCCACCTTCCCTGTCTCTGCATCGTCCTACTGCTCTTCCCCCAGCTCTGTCTCCTAATTTTTGCTCTCTTACTGGTTTTCTACATTTAGAATTGTCTATTTCTGTTGATAATTACCTCCTTTTGTCTTAAACAGCTCCTCCATCTTTCAAAAGTGTGCTGCTTTCTTTACATCAGTCCACTGGTTTGGGAAGATTTTGGTTCTGCTCTGGTGCATTGGGACAGGACAAACAGCAGCAATGGCAGCTCAGCCCATTACAAAACCTTGATTCCCAGACAGATTCTTTTGTGTCCACAAAGACAAAAATGAACATGAACCTTGCTTTGTTCACTGCCTTTTATGCTCCCTCCTTCAAAGTTTACCTGTGGGTTCATTAGAAAAAAGGATTAAAAAAACCCATCAAAAAACCTTTGTGTGGAAAGATTCTGATCTAAAGTTGTTGGCATCTTCAAAGTACTGCTGGTCAATGGAACTGATCTTTTCATGCAGACAGGGATAGATCTAGCTAATATTTAATTCCTAGAATACAAAGGATTCTGCATAATGGATAAGATGAATGTGTTGCTTGTGATATTCATATCTTCCCTTATAGCAGCCTTCCAGTTCCTAAAAGGGGCTACAAGACAGCTGGAGAGGGACTTTTTGTGAGGGCATATAGTGATAGGACAGGGGTTGATGGTTTTAAACTGAAAGATTGCAGATTTAGATTAGATATTATGAAGAAATTATTTAATATGAGGATGGTGATGCACTGGACCAGGTTGCCCAGGGAAGCTGTGGATGCCCCGTCCCTGGAAGTGGTAGGGCTGGATGGAGCATTGGTGAAGATGATTGTAAAGGAGCATTTTCCATCATCTTCATTTGCTCCAGCCATTCTGGGAGTGGGGGAAAAAACTGTGTTTCAAGATGAACAGTGGTTCAAGTCTCTGGTGGTTTTAACTCAAGAGGATGAACTACAGGGGTTTTAGTTTCAGGGAGTGCTGCTGGAATTTCCTGTTCTGCGTCCACCACGTCTTGCTGAGTCAGACCCTGTTCCCAGTGCATGGTTTTAATGTTGGCACAGCAGTCCTGCTGACACAGGGCAGTCCCTGAGCTGAGGTATCACACAACCAAAAAATCTCAGCCGAGACTGCAACAAAGGGGTCTCACTGTAATCATCACACTTTTCCTCGGAACACATGGACTCTGCTGGACAGACAAAATCTAACCATGATCATCCATTCTAATGATCACTTGGCTGGGAAGAGGGCTCTGCTTGGCAGTGCTCTCACACAGTAATGTCAACAGGCTGCACCATGCTATAGATAGCACCAAATGCCACTTTTTATTTACCTCTTTGGAGAGGAGATGGTAGGAAAAGGCCATACATGATATATAATAATGTCTTCTGCCCCTGAGGAAACTGATTCTGTGTGGGAGGACCCCAGCATGGGCCAGCAGCTGCAGGGGACAGAAAGGCCCCATGCATTTGTGCATGTGAAAGGACTCTGGGTTTCCATGTCTCACATGTGGGAGACTGGGATCTTTTATTGAGCTCTGGTTATTTCAATCCTGCTGAAAGGAGAAGAGAGCCAGCCCTCGTGTGCTGGCTCCCTTCCTTGGTGGGGAGTTATTTCATGTGCTCTCCTTTCCTAAACTTTTCCCATGGTGCCAGATGTTGCCATGGCCTCTTATCAGTGGCTGTGGACAAACTGCCCCTTCTGGCCTTTTCTGCACTTCCTGCAGTATCCAAAATGCATTTCTTAATATGCTGTGTCATAATTTTGGGGTTGCTTTTTTCCTCCCTTCTTATGACCAGCAAACAAGTGCATTTAACCATGAAAGCAGGTACAAATGCATTCCTGTTAATGGGTAATAATGAAAAGTCAGAGAGATTAATGTGCTGTTGCTATTTATGCAGTACTGCATTGCTTGTGACTAACTACAATGGATGAGACCTTCTTTCTGCCTCATTAAATAAGTTAATCATGTAAATCAGCAGGAAAAACATTTTGGGTAGTGAGAGTACAGGTTGAGCATCAGATAACACAGTTTTGGCTACCATGTGTTAAAGGAGATCTGACAACATACAGGTGTCCCAACTACAAAACATTAACATCAGTCTTCTGTTATCTCTAAAGTAAATGAAAACAAAATTAAAAAGTCAGACGGGGGCTTGTTTCAATCAGGAGTACATGGCCACTGACTGGAATTTCTTTCAGAGAGAGAGAGGACAACTCTGAAGGAAATGGAAGTTCTTGAAGAAGACAAACTATAACGGACATTGCAATATATTGAGAAAACTTTCATGGCTTTAAAATTGTGAATCAAAAGCACAATTCATTATCTATAAAGCAGGATTTACTAAAACTTCCAGATATTACTCTCCTGGCTTACAAAAGTCATGCACAGATTAAAACTCTGGGTTTGAAGGCAAGAGAACGAAAATGTAAATAGGGACATAATCTTGACAGCCTGGGAAGAAATAGGAATAAAAATGTTTAGATTAAACCAGCAACAGTGATAAAGAAATGTAGCTCTCAGGATTAAAAAACAGAATTAAGAAAAACCCACCCTGTTATCTGAACATTTGTCCAAAACATTTTTTAAGCCCAAACTGAGCTTCTGTGGCTGAAGAAATTTCAGGTTCCAGTAATGTGTTTTTTAATCAGACGGAGTGCTTGCATTTTGTGATTGCAGATGGAATGGAAGAAGTTTCAAAATATCATTTTTTCAGCTCAAGAACTGCTGGAATTTTTACTTTTGTCATCACAGGATTCTTAGTCCAGAAGCTTCAGAAGCCCTAACAACTTAGTACTTTGATGCCAGCCCAAGAATATAGTGGCTCTGGAGGTAATAGGTAGAAGTTGGATTAAAAGATATAGAAATATTGTAAAAGTATTGCCTTCCTTTGTTTTCAATTAAAAAATAAAGTTAAATCCATTATGGGTTGTCTTACAGATGGCAGTGATCACAGGGGAAACAAATAAGGAGGCCTGCAAAAGGATATTGAGAAAATGGTAGTGCTTTATTGTCTGGAAGGAAATGAGTATGGATCTGGAGCAAAACTTGCTGAAATCGATGGAAGATACTCACTGGTTTCACTGATATTTGAGTAAGGCTCAAGAGCTTGAGCTGATGTTACCTAATTAAGCTCCTGATGGCTTATTTGACCCAAGAAATTGTGTTGATGCTTCATTGCTGGAATAATACAGAGATTTAAAACAAAATATTCAATTAAAAACAGCCATGCCTTTGCAATAGGCTTGATCTACATTACAAATCAGAAATCCCTATTTTTAGCATCAAAAGCTGTTCTCCTGCTTCCGAATGGCACTGTAGCAGCTAGTGTTTGGAATTAATTTATTATTTGTTACATCAAACAAAATTTGTATACAATTTGGGTATTGAAACTTTATATCAGATTAACTGTCATCGATTTTATTATAGCCCTTATTTTCATATCTTTTAATTTCATAACATCAATAGATAAAAAATAATTTTCCCAGTGGGTAATAATGAGACAAGTGTGTTTAAAAGTTCTGTCCTAGACTGGAGTCAGTAAATCCCTGAAGGTTTTGTTCTAACTGCCTCATTTTGGCCTGGATGCTTTAGGTTTGGGGAAGTTTTGATTTTGTAGCATTCAGCTTCAATGTGGGAAAAGTGAAAAGTAGAAATAGGAACTGGGGCCAACCAAATACCAGCTCATTTTCCACTGTGGCTGTGGTCAGACCAATCCTCTTTTCTTGACTTAATTTTCATTTTGTTTGAGAAGAGGACCTATCCCAAAATAAATAAGAAGTGAGATTGTGTAAGAACAACTGTCCTGATGGCATTTCAATTCAAGATGATAGAAAAGTGGCCAGAGCACCTCAACTTGTGACATTTGTAGTATTGTCGGCAGAAAAGTTTTCAGACCAGTTATTGACATTTTGGCATTCCTGAAATAATTCCTTAGCTTTATTTCATCCCAAGTGACAATTTTTTAACTGATAATTGAAACAATATACAACCTATTTTCGACAGTAAAAATAGGTGCAGATATGATATATCCTTCTGTTGCTATCTTGTAGCAGTGCAAGCTGTAATACATTATATGGCTTCCAATGACAAAAAAATTATGCTTTCAATTTGGTAAGTCGTTTTCAATTGAAAATATAATGCATTCCTGCATAAGACATATTGCTCTGTGGCAGGCAGTAAGTATCAGGGAAGACCTACTATATCTGAAACAACATAATTAACACACTTTGTTCATGATAGGCAAATAAACAACCAAGGCAGGCCTTTTCCAGTGATGGATAGCATCTTTATTAAAGAATTAATCTAGATCTCAAAGCAAGATCTATCTAGTACATAAATCAGGGCCTTGTGGTTCCATTTATGGTTTCTTTTACAACCTAAGTGTTGTTTATTGCCATATAGCCCCATGATTCATTGTTGAGGGATGCCAAGCCTTTGTCTTCTCTTCTCACTGCAGATGGAGACACTTCTAGCTCACAGCATCAACACCGATTTCCTCTGTTCTTAGTGAGCAGTTTGAATTCTTGGTGTCTAATGTCAGTGATATAACTATATTGAGAAGGCTATGTTGTGCTGATGAAATGCATTTATGTAGGTGAAGTATTTGTTTTCCTCAAACCATATGCAAAGTCAGGACTGCCCTGCCAGAGAGCTGCACTTGTCCTCCTGAGATAGAAGGACATCAATTTTGGAAGAACAGAGGGGCTGCACGAAAGCTGTAGTGATTTATTAGCTCATGTTTGGAGATGATGAGCCTAAATACGCTATTCTAGCTGTTTGGTAGCTGCCATGATCTATGAAAACTTACCTGAGCACGTGGCCAACATATTGAAATATTTTCCCTGGTCAGTAGTTCTCTGTGCATGTTGCAGGTGCTTGGGATCCCCAAAGGGTTTTTCCTTACCTGCCTTAATTGCAAGATGGGCAATTGGAGCACAATATTGAAAGCTGTATTTCAGCTTTCATTGCTCAGCAGCAGATCAGACCAAGGCACCATGTCAGATCATTGGGTACATATGTGTGTGGTGAAGTATATCAGTATAAATCTTGCAAAGTGCTTTGGGGCCCAGAAAGGCTCTGAAATGCCTCATTTTCTAGTTTAGAATATTATTTGGATAAGGTTTCTAGGTTGTTTGGACTTCATTGAATTTATTATATTTGGCTGTGAGCAGACTATTAGATTATTTACTTAAGAATTGAGTGATGTTTCTATGCCTCGATGTGCAGTGGATTATCTGATGATGTTTTTGTTTAAATAATTATGAGATATGGGAGATACCTGCCTATGAGGGGTCACATCAGCTGTCGTTTCAGATTGTTGCCAAATGCATGTAGATACATCTGCAGGGATTACACTCTTGGACTGGAAAATTTCCAGGAAGAACATAGCAGAGCTTTAATTTTTTTTTTTTTTTTTTTTTTTTTTAATTATGCTGGTAGTGTTTTAGTGAAAAATGGGATTTAAGAAAGCATTTTAGGAGTTTGTTTACAAGATTCTCGTGCAGATGCTTCTGCTCGTTAGGAAAACGAATGTGGAAGTTTTTAGTCTACAAAGACTGCAGATACATCAAGGAGAAAGAAATGGATTATTTAAGCATTAACAACAGTGGAAAATCTGCAGTCTGCATACCAGCTTCCACTTCTCATTCTGCTTGGGACCTTGAGAGAAGGAATGTCCAAAGAAAGATAAAACCCTTTTTATGGGGAATGGTTTTTTTGTTTGCGTTTAGTTTTGAGAAGGCAGTGAGCAAGTGAAAAATGTAACTAATCTGATAACTGTGGATTAAATTGTGAGGGGGTTTTCGTGAAAGGTAAATGAATAAGAGTTTTATTCTGTATAGCAAAGATATGCTGCTTTCCAGGAATATGGATCTAAGACACTGGTAAAATTTTTAATATGAAAAGGCTTGTGATTCTCAAAAACCAGTAACTTTTGTGACTTTATATATATCGTGGCATCGAACAAAATGAGGCCCAGATTTCTGAAATTAACAATTGTTAATGCTGTATAATGCTAGTTAAAGGTCATTTGTTAAAGGTCATTTGTTTTGAGTAAAGGTGTGCAACATTGTCTTATTTTCAAGTAACTCCTTTCTGGTTTGTGCACACTTTTCTAAATTCATATATAGGATATCACAAGTCAGAATCTGAGTGCACATCTGTTGAGTGAGCATCAGGAGGTTTTGTGCTTCACCTTGATTTTTCAATAATGTTTGCCAAATTCAGTGGGCTTCTGCTTCAAATGCCTTACCTGGGTGAGGTAATGACATGGGCACTTAGTGAATATTTGCACAGCAGCACCTCTGCTTCCTGGTAGTAAATGATTTCAGCATATTGAAATACGGGTAAATTTGAAAAATAATGAACCTCCCATTTTCTAAGGACTTGGAATTTTAGCGAAATGCTGCCTGGTAAAAAAGTGGTGTGCTATAAAACCCTTGCTGTACTGAAACTAAGGAACACCAAAGCTGGAATAGAATTATCCACATGGGTATTTTTAATAAGTTCAATAGCATGTTTTCCTACCTCTTTGAGAAAATAAATTTCTTGCTTTTGGTGCATCTTGCTTACATTAGTTGGAATAAGGTATGTTACGGCTCAAGCAACATTATCTTCAATCAAGGAGTCAATAGCCTTTTTTCCCCTTATATTATTGATGTAGAAGCATTCCCAATGAGAACTTGTGCAGCTAAACTGAACCAGAAAATCACAGCTGTCTCAAGTGGTGTTGGAAGTGTTGTATGCCCAAATCAAGGTCCCCCCAGATCATTATTCTGTAACAGGTTCTTTTCTGTGTCCACCTGGCGTGCAGGCACTGTCCCTTTCCTCTTGAGTCAGGTTTTGCAGGAGCACAGGATCCGTCTGCTTGAGCCTGACTGCAGCACCAAGGCCACACCTAATGCTGGTACAAAATATAAATAACACATTAGTGTGCAACATGGCAGGCACTGACAGTGGGGCTGGACAAGTGGTGTAAGTCTGAATGAGAGAGAAAACTTTAGTAGAGGTGGAGGCTAGCAAAGAACAGCTTCTTCCAGAGTAGTGTTTTTGTTTAAAAAAAAAAGCATCACACGTTTTGGATTAAATAAAATTATTGCAGTTCTTTTGTTCGGCTGTTTTAATTTCCATTTTGTTTCGATAAATTGCTGCATAAATTGTATGTTCTCTATAAATTCTCTCTGGTTTGGGCTTTGCCTCCTGGGGTTTTAATTTATCAGACTTGTCATTTCTTGACTATTATCACAGATTGAAATGTACAGTAGACACCTGGAGGGTTTTACTTTTTTCCATCCTTGGGCTTTGTAGAAATAGGACCATCTGGCTGTAGGTCTGGAAGCATCAACATTCACTCATTAAACGTGTCTGAAGCCCTCACTTTCAATCTGCCTCATTTAGCTACCTTAGGACTGTAGTTAGGGGGTCTGTTGTTTTCACCTGTTGTTTACATGCAATTTAGACGTGTGCTCCAAACTCAAGGAAAACATCTCCTACATCCATCTCAGTCTTTGTGTTTTGGTACCCTTTGGCTGTTCCTGGCATAAGAATCTGGGGTTAAGGTGTGGTGGTATCTTCAAAATTTCATTCAACATAACCAGGAACATTCAGCATTTCAGAAATGTTATCGAACACAAAGATTTTCAGAGGATCCTGCTGGGTTGTCTGGTGGGAGCTTCTCAAGACGCAAATGGCAGGGAAGTATCTGCTTCCAGTGACATTTGCTGGTGGAAGCCCATGTGGGATGTGCCTTTGCTGTGTCAAACGGGGCTGAGGTGCAAAAAGGAATTCAATAGGGAGAGCTCAGCTCTCTGGCTGTGTCTGGGAAAGCAGCAAAATTTTCACATTGGAAGCAAAAGCATGTTCTAGTTGTGAATTAACTAAAGATTGTCTTGCAGAGTATTCCTGGGAGAAGTGAGACCCCAGAGAAGAGCTTTGTTTTGATTATTAGCAGTAACTTACCTGCCTGTCAGGAGATGGTGACAGGCTGTAAAACCCCCTTCTATTTTGTGCTTGCTTGAAGAGTTGACAGCAGTTCATTGTGAACTCAGCAATGATGTAATTGCACTGGCTTGCTAATGCGGTTTTTATTTTTTCTTCTCTTGTAGCTGATAAATGCCTTTTAAAACTTTTAAATGAAAACAGAGAGTATGACATTCCATGCGAAATACCAAAATTATTAGCTTTGCCGTGTGACTGACTGTGAGCGCTGAGGCTTGTTGCAAGAGCAATCATTACAGGAGTTTGGGCCTGTAACTTGCTTCTGTGGAGGGAGAAAAAAAATCCTCCCACATAAAAGAAAAAGAGACTGAAAATGTGCTGCTGTGATGTAAGCATGAATAAGGATTTAGCTTTATCTGGAGACTCCCAGGATCAATGAGAAATTTTGATAGGAGCTTCTCGATAACATAGATCAGAGCACTTTTACTGAGGTGAGACCTGTATTTTCACAACCACAGTAGTAGCTTTAATACCTGGGAATACTTAAGAGAGTCAGAATAAACACTGAGCTGCTCTTCCTTTCCTCATTTCGCCTGAAATTCATGCAGAACTATCGTTTCCTGAAAGTAGATCTGCCAAAGCTTTGGAATGTGCAAACCATTGCTGTCTCTTTGTATACTTCAGGTCTCTTTTGGTGTAATTTCTTGTTGCTTGTCACATTTTCACTGAAGGGAAATAGCTCTCAAAATTAACATTTTATGAGATGTTCCAGCAGACTGTAAAATACACCATGACTATATGTAATAAATATTATTTGCTTCAGTCTTCTCTAAGTTGTTTCAAGTGTGCACCTTAGTCGTGCACCTTTTTGTAAAACTCAGAGGAAGGGGGGGAAGGTAAAGCTGTGGAGTTTTACCTCCATCTCCCCTTGGAAATATAACGAAGTTCCCTGGGGGTCAACTCTGTAACCCTGCCCAGGTCCCACCAGCATTCTTGAGGAGCCTTTCCTGCACCTGTACAGCCCCTATGAAAACTTCTGAGCCTCTGCAGAGGGATCTGACTACTCCAGTGTCTGGAGAAGACCATGAGCAAAGCCAGTGCTTCAGCCTCACACCATCACCAGGCCCTAGGTCACGCCAATTTTCATATGAGCAAAAAGTAGGGTGGGTGGTGAGGCAAATTTATGAGTTTTCTTAGAGATATTATTTGGCAGTGAATTTCTTGACCTGAGTCAACAGTCTCCTCCTGATCATTCTGCCTTTTTTTTGTTGTACACATTTTTTTTTTTTTTTTTTTTTTTTTTTTTTTTTTTTTTTTTCTTCTGGTGTAACCTGCTCTCATGCAAGGATGTGTATGACACCTCAAGTGTGAGTGCTTAATGGACAGGAGGTCACTGGGGGATGTGAAGGGGAAGGTGGAGGTGAAAAGGAGTCACTCCTCATGCGCCAGATGTCAGAAGTCTCTGTCCTTTATTTCCAGCTTCAGTCAAGTCTTTCTTCAGGCTGTCTCCAACTATAGCAAGTCTCTCTGTACAAGAAATACCTGTTCTGACTGCCAAAAGCCAAAATATTTTTTATCCTGCTTGCTTAGTGACCCATAGCATCACTTGGTCTCTGAAGGGGAGAGAGAAACTCTTCTGTAGAGAAAGGATTTCCTTTAGTGCAGCAGTCACAGCAACTCACAAAACTCGGCTCTGCTCCGTCTCCCAAATTTGGGGCCGGCAATTAGGAAAGCTCAGCTGGCAGGGATGTGGAGTTATTTCTCCTCTTCTCCCACCATTATTAGTATTCAGTTTCTGTCTATCCATCTAAGTTAAATCCCGCAGGCAGGATGAAATGTTGGTGCTTTCTTCCAAGTCAGTAAGTAAGGCACTCTCAGAGACGTGCATCACCTGCTGCCAGAGCCTGCGGACAGATCCCCAGCACAGCCAGGCACAGAGCTGAACAAAAGCTGTCATTTAACCCTGGCGCTATCCTTGAGGGCTTCCTGGCTTCATAAAATGCATTTTGGCCTGTGTTATGATGATTTGGTACCTGAATGATCTGTGCACCTCGGGCAGCATTGGCGAGGTAAGATGACTGAAGGAGAAACCCGTGGCAAATCCGTGTGTCAGCTTAAAGAGTTTTCCAGCCTCTCTTTCCCAACTCTTCAGCTGGAGTTTGAAAATAGAAGAATAAAATTAAGTAGTAGACTTCTTGATTTCTAGCAGTTATAAGAAATCATTCATTGAAGTTGAACTTGAATGGGAATTTATATGGTTCAAACAAAAAGAAAGTTTCACAGTTGGTTAGAGATGAAGAATCAGCACCCATCGCAGAACACGGATTGGCACTAAGGGAGTCTGTTTTATGAATGGCAAAACTGAGGCATAAAATGATGCAGATCCCTCTGTGCAAGCTTCCATCATCCAGAACCACTGTGCATGGGAAGCACAGAGCGTGTTCCGCTGGGCTGTAGTTGTAGTATTCAGGGTGGGATAGGCTGGAGTAAACTCAGTGTTGAGACAATTTGCCCATGAGTATTCACATTTCCAAATACCCCAAAGCTGACAGATCACAGCTAAAATAGCAAACTTGCCTGTGAGGTTGGAGAGTCAGCTGGGCAGCCTAAGAAAAAACGTGTGTATAATATTTTGAATTTTCCACGTTCTTTTTGTGCCTCAGACTTTAATCTGAAGTCTTACAGTTGTTCCAGGGAGGTCTGTATGGAAATCGTTTAAATTGCATCAGTGTGCAACTAGTGTGAGAACAGAGGTGGGATTCTTAGAAAGAGAGCATTGTTTTAGCAGTAAATCAATTCAAAATTAACAATAATACATAGTAACGCACAATTCATCTTGTATTGCAGCTGGTTACTTGGGAATGTGCACGAGTTTAATGCATGCTTTTAGCAGCTGCTTAGACTGCGCTATATAAATAAAGAAATCAATACAAACACCGACTGAACTTTTACACTTACAAATATCTGAAATACTGTAAACGACTGTGGTGGGTTCATTTAGTGACCAGGCAGTAACGAGGGCTGACTGCTGAAGCCGTCCATTATATTGCAGGCTGGTCTGTGTGCCCTTCAAACAGCTTCAGCTGAGGGAAATCCCAGAACTTGGTACCCTGCTTGCATTACAAGAGGGTGAGTTAGAAGTTACTGTGCCGGTGCCAAGTTACACCAGGCTGGACCTGGCGAGGGGGGACAGAATAGAGCCCTCTCTGTTCGCCCGTGCCTCATGAATGTGGGCAAGGCTCTTGCTCTGCTTTCAAACAGAGAAAGAAAAATGCACTGTTCACTCTGAATCTGCAAAACCATATGAAGCGAAAACTGCCAGTTTCTGCTTGCTCTGCCGGAGGAGATGGAACTCCAATGAGCCCAAATCCAGGAATTCCAGTGAAAATATGACTGCTCATTGGCGTACAGGAAATGCGAATTCATCATGTTAATTAGCATTAATCACAGGCAGATCTTTCTGTCTGATATAAACCTGAGAAACAAACAGCAGGTACCAGAAGATCTCATAAAAAGTTAAATCTTTTCACGGTGTTTTTTAACAATACTTTGAAGTATGTGGGGACAGGTGATGCAGGGTTGGGTGTCTCCAGACCAGGAGGAGGTGTCCAGGAGAAGTTGCCCCACAGCACAGATGCAATTTTCATGGATTAAGCAGACTTCATAGCATCTACTCCTCCCAGCTTTGCCAGTTTCAGATCAATTTTTTTCATACTATGCAAAGTTGATGTCATGAGTGCTTTGGAATTGGACACATCTCCCTGAAGTGTGTGGTGTGTATAAATGCTGATAGCACTGATCTCTGTTTTTTGCAGTATGAAATGTGATTAACATTTTAAGCTACTATCCAAATCAAGTTGTTATTTTTATAACCCATCAAATGAAAATTATGAGGCTCTTAAAAACCCCTCAACAACAGACTCGTAAAGGGGATAATGACAGAGACATTAGCTGTTTATAAAAGCTAATATCTCATGCAAATTTGACATTACATGTCTTACTGCATGTTATTAGATGCTCATTTGCTATGCAAATATTATTCACTTTTTGTGAATGTCTGCTCTTCAGTCAGCATAAAGAAACATGAACTTCAGTGCTACGCTTTAGCATTTTTCCATGAAAATACAGAAGAGCAAGACTATGGTCTTTGATCAATGCTTAGAATAAAATAAAAATAATCATTCTTAATTCAAATGTACTTCTTTAAGGTGACAATCTTTTTTTTTTTAATGTCTGCTAAATTATATAAAATGCTTTACATTGTAAGAATGTATGACAAGGTTGGTTCATAATTTCTAAAATAGTTTATTAATAGTTGTCATATTAATGGCACAATTATTTATGTGCCTGTAGATAAGGCACTTTAATAATTAGATAAGGCATAAGGAAGAGCCACTGACATCTTTCATTTAATCTGAAGTTCAACAAGACAGTGAATTTAAGGGTAGCCTTTGATAGTATTTTTCAGCTGTAGTAAATATATGGTGTCCCATTCTTTTTACATGAAAATTTATGTGACCAGATAGTGTAGCCTGGAAGAGAATCAGACATGAATTTTCTTAAGACTGGATAGACCGTGGCTAAATTTAATTCTTGCTTTCAAATACAGTTGCTGGTGTACAGGAAAGGCAGGATTCTGGGTCATCAAAAACAGTCTTCTGTTCTGGTGTGTGAATGTATCATGTAATACTTTAATAAACTAAATATAGCCCATCTACAAAATATTTTTCCAGCTACTTCTCATGGAGGCTGTTCTAGGACCTCTCTCTTCTGAATCAAAATTATCATCTCTACTGCCTAAATGTATTCAAAGCAGTTTATACCCGTTTGTTCCTTTGCCAATATTTTAGCTTTAAAAATGTCTTTTCCCTTCCTGGAGTGTTTCTGAAGTATTTTCTAAGAGCAATCATACTTCTCTCCACTCTCATTTTGTTAGGCTAAACAGGCCAGGCTGTTTTAGCACTGTCTTTTCAGAGTGAAGACTTTCCCTTGATTATGATGCCTCTCTGCTCTGATCAGGTTTTAATTCTTTATATTTTAACAGAGATGAACTGAATTGTTCAGAGCCTTCGCGGCATAAACTAGCACCTTGTACAATTCTGGTTTCCACTTGCTATGTCTTCTTGGTGATATATCTTTGCCTACACAATAAACTGCTTTTTTACCTTTTCCCTGCCTTCAGAGCTGGTGAGTTCTTGACCCCTCCCATTCTGTGCAGTTTCTAACTTTAGGATGCTGCCTTTCAGCAGCTCCACTGAGCCAGCAAAAATCAGTTTTAATGTGGGCATTTTTTTGAGTTTATCCCAGAACATGGGGGAACTCCAGAGCACTCAGTTCCCCCACAAGTGGAAGAGCATTGCAAACACTGAGGCACTTTTGGGGTAAATTATTGGGATGGTGTGATACAACCTGACACGAGGCCCGCGTGTAATGAGCCTCACAAAGGTGCATGGAGTCCTGAGGGTGTCCAGCTCTTCTCAGAAATGGCTTAATAATAATTGTGAGACAGCTGATCGGGTGTGCTTTGAAAATCAAAAGGTTTTAATAAATGAGAAAATAACAAATGATGCAAAAAACAAAAAGCAAAAGCTGAGTACAGTGTTAGGAAACCCCTTTGCACCTGCTAAGGCACCCCAAAAACCACGAAGCAGCTCTGAGCTCGTTCTTAAGTATACAACGATCAGGGAGGGATAATTTGACTTGCTGCCCAACAGAAGCAGCCACAAGTTTTGAGAAACATTCCTAAGATCCAATAGTGCCCCGTGCTGGCACTGAGCCAACCATGGTAGGAAGGGCACAGAACTTTCTAGCTCATTTTCCTTGTATGTTCAGAGGTAAACTGAAACTCTTCTCTTTGTATGCTTGGGAGTGGAAATTGCCATGCAGCAGTGGTGGAACAGGGCACCGAGCCTGGCTTCGGTGAGGGGAGGGAGCACTGGAAATCTGCACAGAGAGTTTGAGCTGCAGCCTGTCCTTGTCCACACCTTGCAGCCTGATTCCAGGGGTTCTGTAATTCCAGTGATCCTGCTGTTCCAGGTGCTCCTCACCCCGGCAGCCTGCTTTAAACATCCCTGATCTGCGCAGCAGCCGCGCAGAGCCGGGAGAGAAGCGCGCGTGTTGGCTGACACAGAACGCGGGCTGTCACCAGGAGTGTCACACCACAGCACACACAGCTCCTTTCCTTGAGGAACAGCCCTGTATTGTGCTTTTCCCACAGGGACATTCCCCCCACCGTTGCTGTGCATGGTTCCTGCGGTGCACAGATGTGAGTAAATGGCTGTGAATTCACCTGACTGCTGCACGCATCCTTGAGTCAGCAGACTGTGCTTAGCACCATCACCAGAGCTGCTGTTTTCCCGCTTCCCAGTGAGTTACTGTTCACTCCAGTCCTGTCAAAGCCTCCCAAGTGCCAAATCCAGAAATATAACATTCAATTAGCACCGTGTTTTGTTCAGGGAGAATTCTTCAGTTGCAATATGCTGTTTGTGTATCATTATGAGATAGCTGCCCTTCTTTGCTAACAGCTTGCTGTAATCTGTGCCATAAAAGCCAGTTGAAATGGAGCTATAATTATATGTTTTAATAAAGCACAACTTAGTTTGTAGTTTACCTTAAATTTCAGCAATTCATGATTTAAAGCAATCTATCTCTTGAGGCATATTATTTTTCCTAGCAGTACTTATACATTAAGTAATTTCTTCTTTCTTTTTTTTTTTTTTAATTGATAAGAGAATTGCTATTATGATCTGCTGATGAGTTTATGCAGTTTGTGAATTTATACCTTGGCTTTTGTACCAACTGCTGGTTTTCGTGTCAATTCCTTCTTCCTGTGGAAGTATTTAGAATACCCTATGTATGTGTCTAAAATAGAAAGGATGATGGTCTCTTTGAGCTAAAAAGTGCTTCAGAAGATCTCAAAAAAAAAAAAAATCTTGAGCAGCTGCCCAGAGTTGAATTACAGCCCATATGAGGTCCATATTAGAAACAAGCGCAAGATATTCCAAAGTATAGGATGAATTTGGGGTATACTGAGACTGTGAGTAACTGAGCAGATGAATTTGAGGCAAAATCTTTTTCAACTGAATGGAGTTTCATTGTTTTTTTTCTGATACTTAATTTGTGTTGCCTCAACCTGATATGGTCTCTTAAAAGCCTAAGATATAGGAGAAAAGTTTTTTGAGGAAGCTCCAGTTCTCAGCTGGGAAGAGCAAATGAGGAAAGAAAGCAGATAATTAAAAAGCCTACCAAATTATTGGGAATACCAAATTATTTTCCTGTCTAACCTTACATGAGAGAGCTCTGTGCAGATATGCAAAAAGTTCCTTCATGCTACAGAGTCTGTACAGACTGACAGGGATTTATTATCTGTTCAGCATAACCGAGGGGGAGGTGGGTGTTCAAAAAAAAAAGGACTTCAGAAAAATCATCTCAGCGTCTCACCTGAGGTTTCAGATTTGCTAGAAGCTTAAATTCAGTTCTGACAAAAAAACATTACCATTTTCCCACCTATTCAGTCAGTCTGACAGTGCCTGTGCAGGCTTTTACTGTTCTCCATCTTGCTGGGTAGGCAGCTAAGAAAATGACTGAGGTTTATTAGCTGGCGCTGGCAAAATAGATAGGAAGAGCATGTAGTAAAAAATGTTCTGTGTATTGTGAGCTGTACAAGAGTGGGTGGTAAGAAAAGACCCTGAAAGTCCATCAATTTTTCTTTCCCCACAACTTCTCATCTTTCCCGGGATCCTACAAGCAGATAAATGGGCCCAGAACACACAAATGCCTTTCTGAAGTCTTTGAAAAGGAGGAGGATATTTTCTACCCCTTACCATAGCACTGACTCACTGAGAGTGCTCTCGTTTGAAAGGTCTCTTTCCTTCTCCTTCTCTACTCCTACACTTTTTCTAATACTTGGAGAGGGTTAATATTCCTTCCCCACTGAAACAGAGCAGCTCAAGGAATACATTTCTGTGATGTTCTGCTCAGCATTCTTGTGACTGTTTTTCAAATACCTCCTTGTATTTCTGGCTGGAAGTGAGAATTTTTATCATTCAATCATCTTCTATCAGAAATCACCTTACTGGCTTACTAAAAATGCAAATCATATTTTTTTTTTTAAAAAAAAAAGGAATTTGGCATTAAGTTTGAAGAAAAAATAATTTTTCTGCCATTTTTCAGTGCATTTGTGTCCAGCTGTTAGTCCTTGGATCACAGGAATAGCCACTCTACTTTTACTTTGAAAGAAAGCTTTCCTTCCATTTTTCCTGGGTTTCTGCTAAACTTCTGTCTTTTCCACTGAGTTTCCAAATGTGGATAATATATATATATATAAGAAACATTAAAAGATACTAAAAAACATTCTAAATTTAAGTAAGATGGCATTGTGTTGATTTGTTTTGTGTCTGAAGTACTTTGGTACCAGCTGATGGCATTCCCCACTTGCTGCAGTTGACTTTGAGTTTTAAATGTGTTCCAAATTCTCAGGATTTGGCACATTAGGCAGTGAAAGTTTGTGGCTAAAACCCAACTCTGGTGACAAACTGGGCAGTAATATTTACTGGTGGCCAGGAACTAAGGAAAAGAGAATTGTTATAATAAAATACAACACAAACCCTACAGATCAAGAAATTGGATTGTGAACGGACTCCTTCTGGACTTAATGACTCTTTCTGAAAGAATCCCAGAATACTATCATGGATTTGTTTAGTTTGGAAAAGGTCTCTAAGATCATCAAGTCCAACTGTTCCACCACTACCTGTGTCCCTGAGCACCACACCTACACCTTTCCTGTGCCTCCAGAGATGATGATTTCACCACTGCCCTGGGCAGCCTGTTCAATGCCTGGCAACCCTTTCAGAGAATATATTTTTCCTAATATCCAACCCAAACCCAACTTAGGGCTGTTTCTTCTTCTCCTTCTCTGGCTCCTTGGGAGCACAGACCGATCCCCACCTTGCTACAACCTCCTGTCAGGTACTTGTAGAGAGCAGTGACCCAATTGGAAGGGTATCAGTGATGAAGATCTGGTGGTACAGATTTCATCTGTGTCTTTACAGGTGCCTGTAGCTCCTGGATTTCATCAGAATGAACCAGCCATGCCAGGAGGTCTTCACAGGCCCTGCTGCTTGCTCTCCAGGAGCTGCAGTGCACCTACGTCGCTTTGTATGCAGGATATTCACTTAGCATCCACCTTGGCTTTATTATAGCCAGCTGGGGCTGTTTCATCTTGTACTCTGTGCTGTTTAAAGGAGGATGGATGGATGGGCAGGAATGGCTGTGGAGCAATTCTGGAGAGGAGTGTTAAAGCATAACTGCAGAAGTGCTGGGTATGAGTGAGCGCGGAATCACAATCAGAGTGTATTTACAAACACAGGAGTCATGCTTTCAAATTAAGATTCCTCAGCAAATGGAATCATTACCATTGCTTCCTCTCTTTGAAGTGTTATCTCTGTGTGCCAAAATGCTGAACAAGACCATTGGAAAGAATCCAACTCTTATTATTCTTCCCTTAAAGCCTCATTTTTAAACTAATCAATGGCACAAGCATTACTTCAGTATTTCTTTTTACTTTCACAAGGCAAACAGCAAAACTTATTCAAAGCAGTGTTTCCCAATGCCTAATCTGTCATGGTTAAACTCAAAAGCAAGGAGAGGTGTTTTTAAACTGTCAAATCATTAGTTATATTCGGGGTAGGATATGTTCCTAAGGAATGGTAGGAAGATCATCTGAGGATTCAAAATCTCCATAAACACTGAAGTGTGAGGAAGATGAGCAAGCTCTGAGATTTTTTTTGTACGTAAACTCTAGACTTCTTACTCAGTTGAGTCTGATTTTTTTGTTTTGCTTTATATAGAAAACCAAACAAATAGCAGACAGGTGCACCATTAACCTATCCCTTTTCCCAGCAATTATTCTCCCCAAGTACTGAAAGAGAATTATACCCACAGGAATGAGATTCAATATTTTATCCACACCCTCATCTTTTATTGTACTAGAATGGATTAAATGTTAATCTCCTAATAATCCTTAATGAAGCAGGATCTTCAGAAGTTAGCCCTATTTAATTGTCAGATGCCACCTCCGAGGAAATGCTGTTTGTTAGTCAGGACAGGCCCCAGTCATCGCCGGGTTTGAAAACAGATTGTTTATTTCTTTAGGACAAAGTGCTGCTGCACCAGCTGGAAACTCTGTGGTTTAATGCCTGTGGATAAATGATAGGAGTGGTGTGAGGCTGCCGGTCAGAGACAGTGAGATCAGCAGCTTGGAGGCTGTTGATAAGCAGCCCTTCCTCTCCGGAAAAGGGAGGTCAGGGGAGAAACAACGCACGGGATTCATAAAAGGAGGGAAATTAGAGCACAGGGAGAGGACTGGGTGCATAAATCAGCCTCTGTGAGTCCTCAGGTGTGGGCTACGAGTGAAGGAACTGGTTTCTACAGACAGAGGAGCTGCAAGAGCAAGAGGGATTTATGGAATATTTCTGTGTTTTTTCAGTGAACCATTTAATATTTCTGTTAAAATGCAGTTACGTTCGAGCTGCCTGAGCTCTGACTCTACAGAAAATATCTGAGAGTAGTAGATTGCCAAAATAAGTCAAATTGCCTAAAAACTTTTTGATAAGTAAAAGGAAATATACTTAGAGGTACTCCTGGCAGGAGGAAAAACTTGTGACTAGGATGTACATGGCTGCCTTAATTTTACCGATCAGCCACGGGGGCTTCTGCACACAAAAAAAGAAATTATGTATCTGTCACAAAAATATTCTCGAAGCTACCCATCAAAAATAGTCTGTTTATGTTATTTTTATCTAATCCTGAACAGTTTTTTAATGCTGTTATCTAAAATAATCGTCTGGTTTTGGATTAATTCATGTCAAAAATGAGGTCTATGTTTGCCTGACTTGAGGCAGCTGTTTTCCCAATTACATTTTGGTAAAAATGGACAAAATAATTTTGTTTTTATAGATGACATGGAATGGAGTCCCTTGGAGTTTGTTTTTGTTATTTCAGAGTCTTCTATCTTCATATCCTAACTGTAGCAGGAACACTGAAAATAATACTGCAATTTGGTAGGAGTAAGAATAGTAAAAAAACCCTCCAGAGTGCAAATGTAAATACAATGTCCATCTTTAAGCCTTACATCATTTTGTGGCACCTAGATAGACTCATGAAAACCAAGCACACACAGCAGAGCCTTCCTAGTACTGAGCATCCCTCATTACAGTTATTTTAATGTATCACCCAATTATTTATAATTTTCCTTCCTTGCGAATGCATGAAGCCTTTATTTCTGGTTCTGTCATAACCACAGGAGTGGGATATACACAACTGGCTGCCTGTTCATCACCTCTTCCATCTCTAGAAATATTAAGGGCAAGATGGTCTCCTTTTTTCTCCATCTACTTCCAGCTAAACTTCTTACATCTGAATCTTTCAGATAATCATCTGTTTAACAGAATAGTTTCTGTCATAAATAGTATTTGTTAATGATACTTTTTAAATTATCATAATTGAAGTCATGTGACTTTAAATATTTTCAGATCTATTGCTTATAAGCCTGAACTTCCTAACTAAGCCATACTGGAAAATAACACAGTTCTGCAAGTAAGGGAACATAACTAATCAAGGATCAGATAGAATAATTCCAATTACTTACACTGTAAAAGATAGAGGTGAGGAGGGAGAAGAAAATGAAGAAGGAAAGTTTCTTAGGAGTGATACTGGTTAAAAAAAGGGTCTATGGTAAATGTTACTTGGAAAGAAAAATAAAAGCATTTCTGGTCGTTGCTGAATTGAACAAAATGCCGTTTGTCATCTCAGAAACTTCCCCATGTCGTGGTTTAAAAGGTGCATTGCAGAGTGAGTTATGTGTCCGTGAGCAGAGGGCTCGCTCGCATCAGTCAGGCTCTCACCCTGCCAGGACCCAGCAATGTCAGGGTCATTTTTCTCCAGTCACAGCCTGTCTGTGAAGGCACAGCACAGATAATTTAAGCCAGAGGAGAAGGGTGTTGGATTCAGCAGAGGAGATGTAGGATGCTGGTGCTTTACCATCAGTGTACCCTGTAAACCCTCACAGGTACAGATCTGGGAAGGAGCCCCTGCCCCTCAGGACCTGGGGTGGAAGGGCTTTGCACCAGGAGCTGCTGACACACAAACCTTGAGGTATCACTGGATTGTGGAATTGTTAAATTTGGAAAAAGCCTCCAAGATCATCAAGCCCGACCATCACTCGTATGCCAATGTTTGCATTGGACCCCTTACTGTTGTTTTTTGTAGTGGACGTAAAGGACAAGAACTTCTCTCCTTTCCCTAATAAGCTCAGTGGCTGTTCTTCTGTGGCAGATATTTCTAAATAAAAAAATCTTCATGACATAGCTTCTATTGTAAAATTTATAAATAATAAATCTTAAAGATGGTTTCCAGTGAACTCAAAATTTCAGTTGCAAAGATGACTTTTTCATTCCTGTATTATGAAATGGTAGATAAATAGAATTTTATTCTGATTGAGCTGTGGGTTTCTTTTAAAAGGTTCATCAATACATGGGTCTTGTCTTTCCACGAAAATAAAATTTATTGGGCAGCAAACTCTATTTCAAACTTAAATGAGAAAATTAAGATTTAAAAAGTTCTGTCTATCTGCAGATGTAATTAATGATCAAAAATGCAATTAAACATTAAAGAAGTTTTAAACTTTCTGGAATAGTTTCCATAATGAGTTCCTAATAATAAAAGATATTGAATAAGTTTGAGAATAGTTTAAATAGGCAGTTACTTTCAGCAAGTGCAATGCTGTAAGGCATTTTATTTTAATCAGAGAATAAAATATATATACCAATGGAAGATGTCCAAGATTTATCAATGACATATTTTCAATATATATTAGCTATAACTAAGCTGCTACAACTAGAAATGTACAGGTGATATTAACACAAATACCAATACTTTGTCATTATAAACAGCATGATTAATTCACACCCAATTTATTTTCTTTAGAATACCCCCAGGATAAACTCTGATCAGTAAAATTGACCCTTAGCTCAGTAAGTAGACTAAACATTTAGAAGATGCTTAAGCAGGGCCTGCTGGTTTTGAACTAAGAATGATTGTGTGAAATGTTTCCAAATGACAATTTTTAATCAGAAATTGCAGTTTTGTTGGAACCAAATAATTTCAATAGGAATGCATCCTCTACAGTAACAATTCTTGAGGTAATTTTTTCTCAAATGTATTTATTTGTTCCAGTTGAGTAAAAAGAAATTGCTCAGATAATATTTTTATTTTGATTTGTTTAGCTCTTTTTTTGGTTTTACATTTAGAGAGTCCCATTATATTTCTGACTTTAAAAAATCATAGTAAGATTACATCTTGTCATTTTTTAAAGGTTTTTTTTAATGAGAGTTCTCTATCACTAATAGCACATTCTTCCATTAGCCTAACTAAAGTTTTGGAAAGATCAACATGTTTCTAGGAAGAAAGGTGTGTGGGAAATTAATTTCAAAACCAAAAGAGCTTTTGGCAAATCTTTTGATGAAGTTTGAAGCTCATTCCAGTAAATATGACTGAAACTCTCTCAGCACAGAAGATGCAGCCAGGATGGTGAGCTTTATGCCCATCTCTGTTACCTCATGTTTTATAAAATGTTGGATCTGAATTTTCATGGTACACCTGGTGTTAAAGCCTTGCTTTTGAAATTCCCACCCTTTCCAAAGGAAAGTGTGTTAGACTGAGAGCTTGTGCTGTGTCAGAGAGAGAGGAGAGAGGACGGGAAGGAAAGAGGTGCAAATCAGGATTTGGTTTCTGAAGGGTGTCTGCATGGTTACAAGGCTGTGGCAACTGTTTTGATGTCCCAACTGGTTTTGAAAAATAAGGTTTTGATGAGTTCCTATTTGTTGTCCTCACATTTGCTCTAAAAGTTTTCCTTGAAAACTAAAACTTGTGAAATATTTATTCATTTTTATAGTGTCCACTTGGGTAAATCAACCTATTCTGAAGCAAGAAACCACAATCAGCTAATTGATATTAGCATAACTGAAAAGGGAATAAATATTCTATATGATTTATGGTTACTTCAAAATGACTTTGTGAATTGAGTGTTTCAGGCTCCTTTTTGAGTCTTTGTCTTCACTACATGGCATCAGCACTGTATCTGATGTAAATGGAGTGAAAGTAGTTTTATTTGTGATGCTGGGTTCACAGGGATGTTCTGTTTTATTAAATAATCTCTGATGTCTTCTTTCTTTTCACATTAGGATGATATAAAATACTGTGGTTTGTTTGTGTGCTTACCTAACCCATCCGGAGATGAACACTGAACATTATTTAATGAAACAAAACTGAAAACATTACCCACACAATTAGCCATTTCCTGTAACAGTAATAAGAACATTAAATTATGTTGAAGATTTGCAGTGTGTTTAGGACCAAGCAGTAATTTAGGGGGAAATAGTTGCTTTTCTTTTCTCTTTAATGAATGGCCCCTACATGTGCCATGAGTCCTGGAGGGGATCACTCTCAGTAAAAGAGAAAGCAAAGCTCTGTGAAGTTTCCACTTGGAGCTCATGTACAAATTGCCCAGGGTTTAGCTCAGGCCCTTTCATCATTTGCATCATTCTCAGACCTGCAATGATCAAGTTGTGTCCTTTTGCTGCTGTGTTTTGGTATTTTGGTGTGATTACCTGAGATTTCCTCTGAGAGGAATGAAGTTTGCTATCTGTGACAAACTTTACCTGTGAACCCGTAATTTCACTGAGCAGATGATACAGTACAGATGCAACAAATATTTTACAGATTTTTTTTTGGTTGTGTCTCAAGAAGTGAACTGTTATGAGTTTTTTCTTAGTCCCTTAGTCTAAAAAACACTTAGAAATTATTTCTTGTATAATCTGGTTCTATTAATGGTGGGTTTTGCCCATTGCTAGAAAATCTTGGTTTAGAGTTATGAAACAGAGCATGTTCTTTCTTAAAAGGAAACCTACCTGCATGTCTGTCTGTATGATGGACATCACATCTATCCCACGTGACATTCACTAACTAATTTAAGAGTCACTATAAATATATGCAGAATTCTTTTATCTTGGCTATAGACAGGCTCTGTTAGCTCTTTGTGCTTGCAATAGCTTCATTGGTCACAAGTCCACTATTGTCAGTATTTTGAAATGAAATCACAGCTCATCAGATACATTGTTTTATCTCATGTTCTAGCTCCCAACTTCTTCTTTTATCTGTTTTGCCCCAGTCTGCTGAGGCTGGTCATGAAAATGTGGGAATATTAACATTCTTTTCAGAACTGAAAGGAAGCTTAAACCCCACACCATTTCATGGACTGAGGTGTAACACATCTTTGTCCATTATGATGTCCACACAGAGTGTTGTTTCCATTAAAGTCAGGGCAGAAATATACTGCCCATATACATCCCATGCTGGAAACTTGTAATTTTTTGTGGAGGTTTATTTAAGGGTTATGGTAGTAATTTAATCTTATTGTTAAATGACCATTTATTAAATCTTCTGTAGGAAGTTAGGATTGCTCTCAAATGAAGTATTTTGGGGCTGTCACTCTTTGTTAGGATTAATGGCATTGTTGTAATGAGTGACTCAAATGGACTCATTGTTTCTACACTTGCGTCTGCTGATGCTTTCCAAATTTTCAGCGTCTTTGGAGATTTATGCATTCAATTTGTTTGTTGCTTTTCCCATTGATAAAAATGCATAACATGCATCTTTCATGGAGGGCTGGGTTTTCCTAGACTGTATCATTATTGCTCTATGGCCATACATTGTGGCTGCTGTCAGTGGGCTGATATAATCTATTTTTTACAACAGTATGGGAAGGTTTCATCCACATAATGCTGCTTTTCTGTTGCCTTTTGGCTTGGAATTTGCTTAGACAATAAATATTCCTTTTTTACATCCTATAATGTGTCCTCTACAACAAGCTGGCTGCTTTCACTATTAGGATTTGCTGTTCTTCTTGTGGTAGATACTGGTTTCCCCAGTAGATTTTATCTCTCATCTTTTATGAAGCTGGAGCTATGTTAATCAGATCTTTAGATGGAAAAACTATTGATGTTTTTTTTAACATGCTACCAAAAGACTGGATTGCTCCTCTTTTGTTCTCCTTTTTTAAAATTTGAAATAGAATTCTCTACCAGCAAGCAATAATTTTCAAGGATAGAAAGAAGCTAGAAGTTAATAGAGCGATTTGGGAGGAATAATAACCTTAGGTCGTGGGCTTGATTATCCCCTTGTTTACACCTTTCAGAACTCACAGGAAGAGTTACCATAAATGTGTATGTTGCTTGTTTTACAGAGATGTCAGTGATTGCAAAAAATGCAGGAGAACATTGTGGCTGCTGGATAAGGTGGTGTAAACCTTACTGAAACTGTTTTATTAACACTTCCAAAATGTGACTTCAAGCTGTCAATGTTTAATGAAGCAGTGGATAGTTACTTCTGTTAGAACGGTGGGTTTTTTGTTTGTTTGTTTGTTTGTTTGTTTGTTTGTTTTGGGGGGGGAGGGAGGGGGTAAGAAATGATAAACAAGGACAATCCCTCAGTGGGAAATAAATCATTTTGGATGTGTTATCAAACACTGATTTTTGGTCATTAAATATTATTAATGTATTAAAAAATATGTCAGATTTTGACCTGACCCCAGTGGTATTTTAGACTCTTTAGTGCATGAACGTACATAGAATTTCTATCACTTAAAGCTATCTTGGCATCACTGTGATGGGCTACTGTGCTTTTGCAAATTACTTTGTCTTCTTTGTGGCTTTGCAATTCTTCTTCTTGATGACATGTCGCTGATAATGTCACTTTTAACAGTGACTGTATGAACACTAAGAATTACTAATAATTTTCTGACAGTCTGTTTTTTAGATAAAGACTTTCCCTTCCTATCTTTCTTTCCGTGAAAATCCAATGGTGACAGATTTTCTGAAAAATAGTGTCTAAATCTTTGTGTTTAAATATGATTTTCTTCACATGGTAGACTGTGCTTCAAGATTGGAAAGATAATAAGCCATCTCCTTTAAATAAAGTCAAGTTGAAATCTGTGATACATAATAACCTTGTGAGGTTTTCACTTTCCAGCAAGTAATTAAACACAGTTTAAGCATACCATAAAATATGCAATTAAAAAAAAAAAAAAAGGTCGTGCATACTGACAGGTAATATAGTAAATTACAGTCCTGCACTGTCTTTTACCTGCTAGTGCATAAGCAAACACAGAGATTGTCTTTTGTTGAAGGTCCTTTGATCAGACAGCTAAATGTTGAATAAACTGAAATATCTGTCAGTGTGTGAACCTAAGGGTCAAAGTAAGGAAATGTTTCATAGGAGTGGAAAAGGGATCCAGACAAGAAAATGTAAAAGCATGTGGACTCATAGATGTTTTTCTTTTCTGCAAAAAAAAAAAAAAAAAAAAAAAAAAAGTTGTTATGAGACCAGGCATATCTGGTAGCATTGAGACAACCATGTAGTTGTTTGTTTTGTTTTGTTTTTTTTAATTGAAAACGATCAAATATTTAATGAGTCCTCCCATTCATTCTGCTTTAAAGTGACATTTGAGTGCATTCCATAAAGCTGCTTTGATCAGGTGTGAAGAGTTTGTTCTTAAATTCCCGCGTGTGTATGGGAGTGCTGTGCAGCCTGCAGTCACCTACATTTGGGTGAATGTGATTGAAGATAAAATCACAATTGATTTCTCTAAGAACAGGACTATGCAGAAGTCTATCGTTTTCATCAGTTTGCTGTGAAAATAATGTGAAGGTAGAAAATGAGGATTAGCAGTCCCTCATTCTTCTCCCCCTTTCCAGGTCTCTTTCTTACAGAAGGCAGTTACCTTCCTGTGTAGCAATAATTTTCACCCATGTCAACGTTGTAATGACTTTGGAGAGCTATAAAGACACAGTTTGCAGAGTTTTAATGTATGTGCTTAAAGTATATTGCTGTTGAGCAAAGCACTTAAGCATGTGCTTAATTTCGGCTATGTGGCAAAGTGTCATTGGGTTTATTTATGCAGCAGTTGGGGTGGCTGAAAAGTGAATTCGAGCCTGGATCCTGCTGCCATGCAGAGGTGAGTGTGGGACAGAAAGGAAAGGGAATGCCAACCTGGAAACTGAGGGTTTGGAGGAAATCCTCAAATTCCTCCCCTGAATGCCTGGAAACCACCTCTGGCAGTACCTGGTCAATTCTGAACCAATTGGTAATGAGAGAAGTTCCTTACCATCAGAAGGAGTCATGCTCCTGAAGCATTCCTGTGGTTTCTGTAAAAATGCTTGTCTTGCTCCAGATCAGGCTTTTGAGAAAACCCAGGTGTCCACTATCTTTTAACACTTCTTCAGATCCTGGGAGATTAACCAGATTCAGGGAAGTTAAATCTAATTGTGTTTTCTCTTGATTAAAAAAATCAAATTTCTTTAACTGCTCCTCAGATCTCAGACTTTCTTAATTACTCCTCTTGTTGCTCCTCACCTTCTTTCTTTTTTTTTTTTTTTTTCCTTTTTTTCTTTTTTTTCTTTTTATTTGGTAGTGCAGCCACTGAAATTAACAACAGACTCACAAGATCAATATTAATCAGATCAAATAAAGGTTTTGCTGACGTATGTATAAAAGCCCTGCTCTTCCTCTCTCCCAGAGCTGAGAAGTGTTTTGGGGTAACAGCATGAGGCTGCTGTGTCCTGTTTAGCTCATGGTCCTTCCCTACTCAGGGATTCCATGATTTTACATTTCCCACTGCAGGATGGAGCGTGGGACGATGCGTGTGTGCTACCTCTGAGCTGTTCATCTTCTTGTCACTTTTCTGCACCGATTTCAGCTCTGCATGGGTAGCACTTCACACACTTTTTGGTTGAGTTTCACACTGTTGATTTGGGATCATTTTTACAGCCTGTTTCCAGTTCTGATTCTGTTCTTAACTCTCTGTAAGAACACTCCAACAGCTGAAGTAGTGATGAATACTGATGGACTTGCATGAAAAGTCCCTGAGAGCTCCTAACTGAAAATACTTCCCCTTTTGACAATTCAGTATTAAGAACTGACATTTCACACAGCTTGTCAAACAGCTGTGCAACAATAATTTCATCTAAATCTAATTTTCTTACAAGAAAATCATGTGGTATTGTTCTTGAAGTCTTGCAGCACTTCGTCCTGGTTATCCCTAATCTGTCAGATAAGTGGAAGTAGATGGGCTGGATATTACCTTGTCTGTATAAATTAATGCTGGTTTTTTTTAATCACCTGATTGTCTGTAAACCTATGTTTTGTATGTTTGGTTTTTTTTTTTTTCTTTTCTAAGACCTAACAACTAAGCTGCTTGTGTGTACTTTATTCTCCCCTTCCTTAGAGTTTTTGCCATTCTCCAATCCACCAGAATTGCCCTGTCTTTTTGAACTTCTCAGTGATTTCTCTTAAAGAGTTCAGAGACGGCTGAAGCCTCTAATATTTCTGAGTGAGATTGTTTTGTTGATTGGGATGTTGATTTATCTATTTGTTTATTTCCTTTATATTTTTTATTTGCATGTTCTGGTCTTCATAATTGGTGAGCATATAGTTAACTGAGTATCTAGTCTCAGGTTTTTGTGTGTGACAGGAGTATTGGAAACATCAGCCTTACTCCTTTTCTCCTTCTCTTGAAGATTGCTTTTGTAGAAGACTTCTCTGTTTCACCTTTCTCTCATTTTTTTCCTGACCTCCTCATCGGAATAACTTTACAACTTTAGATTCTTCACCAGTTCTTTTATGTTCCTTCTATTTCCCTGGTGGTTTCTCCTTCCTTTTGGAAGACAAAATACTGTCCCCAGTGTGCTCAGAAAGTTGACATAAATTGTATCATAAACCCCCTTCCTGCTGCCTGATCCATCCTGAGGGTGCATCTGTGCATCACTCCCATCGATGCATAGACATGAATCTCAGGATGTTTGTGGAGCCTGAGGCTTGTGCTTGATTTCCAAGGTTAAAGACGGAAGGAATGACTACAGTACAGCAATTTTAGTCGTGGTTCCTTTTATCTTTATGCAGTCATTCAAGGAGACACTAATTCCCCCTGTCTGGTTGAACTGCAAACTTCAGAACCAGCAGAGGTGTTACTGGCAAGAGGCAGCGCCTCCCTCTTCCCTTGTCCTGCTGCTCTTGAGCAATTTATTGCCCTTTCACAGCAAAATCCCAGTTCCACAATGCATCCCGTTAATGCTCCAGTGCTGCTTACCTTGTTGACTGTATGCGAAAAAATTCAACCTCTTGCAGCTGTTTTTCATTTTCATGGCATTTACATATCACTACCTTAGATACTTAATTGGGGGCTCCCTTTTTCCTTTCCTATAATTCTGCTTCAATTTCCCAACTAAATAGCTGGCTTGAGAATTTCAGACTCGTAATATCCCCCTTTTTTGCCCATCTCTGTGATTTTTTTCACTGTATCAGCCTAGCTTAGGGGTGCAGTGTGAAGGATAACTCTTCTCCTTAATAACATTTTTTTCCCCTCGAAACCTACTGGATTCTCCAGGGTTAGAAGCATCAGCAATTCTTTATCTGCCTCTCCTGCCCAATAGCCTGTCGAAATCCTCAAGAGGGTTTCTGAATGTAGCTCCCAGATGAGTAATGATGCTGAGGCTGGGTTTTAGGTATTTATTTGGAATCAAAGTGCCTGTGTGTCAATATGTGGCGCTGTGTAAGTCTCCTGAGAGGACGCTGTCGGCACACTTGGGAAGTCTGAGGTTTGTGCCCAGTTCTCAAGGTTAAAAATAGTCCCAAACTTTCTGTAACACCTTGCAATGCATCCTTCTAAGTCTTCAACTGTATTGTTTCCTCAGTGTCTGCATTTTTCCTTACACGCTTTGCTTCTAATTAGAGATTCTTGATAGCAGTACTGGAAGGGAAAGAGCTCTCTTTTGCCTCAAATCACACTCTATGGCTTCAAGCACCCTCAAGTATCTCTGCCACCTTCTTTATTGAGCAGAAATGCTGAAGTGACTGCCAAGCTGAAAAGTCGCAGAATGAGTTCCAAAGGAAATGTCTGGTCACCATAGTCAGAACGAGGACTGAAATGAGAGTTCAGCCATAATGCAGTCTAAATTCAGAGTTCATTTGGGGTGATGCTTTTTATTTTGGATGCTCTTGGTTGCATTAACTTGTGCTGATGGGCATTCAGTAGACTATTGCTGCGTAAGTTTTCTTTTCTAGATACTTCTGTTTCTAGGATAGACTAAAATAACAGGTTGTTTTTTTTTTTAATGTGGCACCAGGATTCAGAGACATGAAGGAAGACATGCAATAAATTAGTCTTAGAACTTATTGCTATACTTAACATTCTTAATGATTTGCTTATCTCACTTAATGTTGCAATTGCCAATGTCCAAGAGAGTTCCTACAGTATTTTATTGAAGAATTTCATTATAAAAGCAAAATTCTTCCAAAGTCTTGTATACTCAGATATTGTATACTTAATATTTTCCTCACAGCCTTGACTGGAGAATACTTCCTTCATTTACTAACTTTTTTTTTTTTTTGTTTGTGTGTATTCACAGAGTTGTTCTGCTTTGCCTTGGGCTGTAGTTGTGTTTCCTTGATGGATGAATAGCTTTCTGAGTGGATAATTTGTATATCAGTTTGTAAAACATTTTCAGATCCTTTGGGAAAGAAAAGGTATTACACAAATCTTGGCTAATGGATGCATGTATTATTGTACAACTGCCTGATGCCTTTCATTATGTAACATCAGCAGTGGATGGACGGGCTCTTAGCACAAAGTTCTGTCACAGCTCCATTTCATGTTGCAATAGCAGCATGGAAAAGAAGTTCAGTAGTACAATTTTACACAAAAACTCATTCCCTTTGATGTAGTCATGAGTCTTTTGGGTTGCTAAGATCTGCTCTACCTAGTGACTGCTTATCAGCATTAAGGGTATTGAAGAGAGAACAAGTGCTGCTCTTCTCTCCACTGTTTCCCCTCAATGTTTTAAAGTGTTCTAGAATTATGGTGGCCAGTGGAGTTGCCATTTTTAAACCCAAACTGTTCACTATTAGAAGATCTTTGTAATTTTCATATAATATAAGTACATGTAGTCATATCTCTGTTTCAAAGGAAAACAGTTCTCAATAGAAATTTGGTGTTTAATCACTGTCAGCTTCATGAGGCTTGTTGGTTTAGTTGTAGGGTGAAGTGGAAAATATTTCAGAGGAAAATCATCCTACAAAAATGAATTTTGATCAAAAGAGTCAGGGGAATTAGATTTTTTTACAAGATTTTAGAATAGGAGAAGAGAATAATTTCTATTGGTATTGGAGTGTTTGCTTTCTGGCTAAAATTAATTTTGACTTTTGTAATGTAGTAAAACTAACATGGTATTACTTCTTTGTAATAAAGCTAAATTAATTACATAGTAGGAAAAAAGTCTGTTCTTGTTTAGTAGTAAGAAATGTAAGTAATCCAATGTTATTGAAATATTTTACTTAGTTTTTTCTCCAAATTTAATTTTATTGTAGATTATTCTCTCAATTTTTTTTTTTCCCTTTTCTCATTCTACTCTTCCTCCTTGCCACCTCCCAAATTAGCGAGTGGAATTTAGTCTTCCTAATCCATTCCTGTTACGTAGAGTACAAGGGCAACATTTTAAAAATTGCTCAATTTGTTTAAGCATTCAGTCTGGGTAATTTTTAGTAGTAAGTGCCTAATCTATTGAGGCCCTCTTTAATATCCCACTTCCTTCCTGCATCCCTCATGGTTAAATATCTGTGAATCTGACAAGTCTTCCAGGAGCAGCAAGGAGATCTTGGATTCCTGAGTAGGCCAATTGCATTTTTGTGGACTGTGATTTAGGTTGTAACCTGAGTCTGCGTATTAATCTCAGTTCTTTGGGATCCTCAGGGAACCATTTGCTGTTACTGAACATCCACGCAGTACGAAGTTCTTTTAGAAACAGCTGTGTGGCAACCATCAAGGGAAAAAAAAAAATAAAAAAATCAGCCTCTCATTTCTGGTTTTAACCATGAGGCTACTCTAGTAATCTTTTTGCTTTTTCGGGACCTGTTTCTGATTCATACCTATGTTAGTAGAAGAATTCTGAGTTCCCAGACCAGTCATTTGTTGACCAAATTTAATTTTATTTCATCTGAAAAATGTTGACAGATTTTCAAATATATGATTACACTGTATTTCTGGATTCATATATTTTACTACAAATATTCATTTGGAACATTTTTAAGGGTCTGAACCTTATTTTTTTTTTTTTTTTTTTTTTTTTCTCTGTACAAATTGTGCTGTTTTCAACCCCCAGTTTCAGGTGTGTCATCTTAGAGAGTTACAAAGTAAGCTGAAAACTTGTACATGCAAACTCTGCTGTAACAGATTTTCATGGGTCTTAGAGTAACTCTTGCCAGATTAAAGATACAGTGCAATGGTCAGGGTATGGGAAATGCACGTTTCGAGATCTAAGATCTCCTCTTGCCTCTTCCCAGCCTAGTCCATAATTTGTATAACTGCTTTCTTGAGGAAAAATAGCATTAGTGTTAATCATGAGTAGTTTTATATTGTATTGTTATTTATATTATCACTCTTTCATGTCAGTGAACTGCTTGTGAAATCTGAATCTTTTTCTGGAAGCTGCCATTAGGATTTAAGTTCCACTAATACATTTGGATGGAGTTGCTCCATAGAGACTTTGGGGGTAGGTCAGGCTTACCCTTTGAACTTTGAATTATTGTTAGAATATGCTGTTTGTTGGATAATGAGAGTTATTTTTGTCTGTACTTGCTTTTGTTCTCTGTACTTCCAGTGAAACATTTGCATGTGTATTTTAATAAGTCTTGTAACTTTCCTACTGGAATATATTTGCATTTATTTGTATTAACTCAGTGTTTGCATGATTGTTTTATCTAAAACAAGACAAGGAGAGAAAAACATGAGTACAATTTATTCACAAAGAAAATAGCTTTTCACTGAAGCAGGTGTTAGAATGTAATGTGTTTCCAAATGCAGAAGGTGCCTGGAATTTTCCCTCTATCAAAGAATTTTTAAGAAGCAAAGTTCAAATATTCAGTTATTTAAAGCCATAATTTGAAAAGCATTATGTACAAAACCACAATCTGTTTTTCAGCTTTATGTGACTCAGAGTGGTTTTCTTCTGGAGAACTATCTTTAGTTCTTGCAAACCCACAAATCTACTTAAAACACAAGTGAGGAACAATCATCTTAGCTTTTCTTGGGTTTTGGTGACATCAGTTTGACTTTTAAATTCACCTTTATAATTTCAAGGATTTTTTTTTTTTTTTTTTTTTTTTTTTTTTTTTTTTTTTTTTTTTTTTTTTTAGTCCTGTTGCCAGAGCTTTAAAATGAATCAGAAACCCATAAATCAGAGTTTATTCATACGATTTCATTTGAAAAAGCCATCGACAAACTCTCAAGCCATCACCTTGCAGCTTTCATAAAGTCATCAACTGGACAGAGGCTGTGGGTGATGTGATGAGTCTTTTCCCCTCAGTTTTAAGAGCCTGGAGCTCTTGGCTGGATGTGATTGACAATCTTTTGATCTCAACTACAGAATCACAGAATCACAGAATGAGCTGAGCTGGCAAGGATCCATGAGGATCATCGAGTCCAAGTCCTGGCCCTGCACAGGACCATTACCAGAAGTCACACCGTGTGCCCAAGGGGGTTGTCTAAACTCTACTTGAACTGTTAGACTTGGTGCTGTCACCAACTGACTTGATCACAAAAACGTCCAGATGCTCTTTGTAGGAATGGCTCAACTGGATGCAAAGGTTCTAAGTGGCTTCTTATTTTTGTGGGAATGCTTATAAATAGGTAGTATTTACACCTTCACTGCAGTTACACAGAAAGAGGGCCACATAAAAAATAGAGGAAACAAAACTGATGCAGGTTTGTTCTTTGAAACTCCACCACTGGAGCAGCAGCAGAACATAAAGGCTCTGTGCCAAAGGAAAGGCCAGGACCTGCACTGTGCCAATAATGCTGTGCCTCTTTGTGCTGGTGGGTACAGGGCAGCATCTGCCTGACACAAGCCAGTGAAATACTTGATCACCAAGACTTTCTCATAACCAGGTTTTCTATCTGTACTGCAGCTCAGACCCTGCAGCTCCCAGCCCATGTCCCAGGGCTCTGCAGTGATGAACACGTGGCACACGGGCAGCCTTTGGGGTGATAGGCCAGGAGAGTGATGGACCACCAGGGTTTCTTCAGGAAGAATTCCCCTCACATGTGGCATCTTGTGCTGTATTCTTTTTGCACATATGTCTGGCCCCTTTGCTTTTCAAACAGTTTCCTGGCTTTCTGGCTTGCCTGTCCAAGATTTTTCCTGCACATTAGTCTGCTGTGTCAACACGTGTGCAATTGAGTCATGGTGTGATGAGAGCTGTAACGACTGGGTAATACTCTGATGGAGCTGATACTCAGCTTACATGGAAGATAAATCATGTTGTGTTTTGACTCATGCACCCAAATCTTATGTGTGAGGATGGAGGAATTTACAAGGAGTCTGTAACATTAAATTGCTGTTGAAAGGTGGATTAATGTAATGCAGCCATAAAAGAACTGCTTCGGACCATAATTCTATTGCTTTCTGCAGCTATTTCGCTCAAGCCTTAGGTGCTTTCCCTGGTGATACCATGAGGTGTTTGGGTGAAAATGGTACAAGGAACTACCATAAGTACCATACAACTTAATTGCTTCACCCATATGGCAGCAGTTTTACTACCAGGCTCCAGTTTCAAAGATACCTCCTATTAACAGCTGTAAAATGTCTGTTCCTTTAAACAGCCCAATCAAATGGCTTTTAAACAGTAATTTGCTAAAAAAAGACCTAAATAAAGTTGGCCTGGGCATTAGTGAAAACTGGTGAATTAATTAAATATCACCAAAGCATCAATACTATAAACCAATGAACCAACATTCAAAAATAATTATAAAAGGTGAGATTGAGTGCTGTAAATAAGTCAGCCTTGATTTTAGGAAGCTTTAGATAACAATCATTGTGTATACAGCCAATTCCCAAAGTCCTACCCCAAAAATACTTGTTTCCCATAATTCTGAGTGATTTATGAAAACCCAACCCAGCATGCACAACCTTTGCAAAATTTGTGCTGCATATCTCAGTCCATTAGAGTGATAAAACCTCACAGTGAATATATTGATAATGAATAACCAAGCTTCAGCTGAATGCTAAATGACTGCTAATGTCTTCTTCCTTCTTGATTAACAGTGGAACCCCATCACAATGGGTCTTATTGAAAACCAGCTGAAAGTAATCTTGATTGAAACATGCCTATTCAAACCCCAAATCATTAGAATTCTTCAGCTTTGATGAGGGCCCAATAATTAGATGAGTTGCAATAGACCTGTGCCATGAACAGCATGAATCAGAACATGCCTGCTTCTAAGACTTATTATTTGTATTACTGTAGCACCTAGAGGCCACAGGCAAAATCTGAGTCTCCCTGTGTTGTACGTTGCTCAGTGCAAACAAAACCCCTATTCCAACAGAATGCAGCCACAACAAAGTCAGGGCTGGCAGAGAAGGCTGCTCTGTGGAAGCAAAGCACAGTGAGAGGTATGGGAGTGCACAAGATGCCACCTTTGCTGCCCTTTTTGCCTTTTCTCTGCATAGTGCAAATGTTAAACAAAAAGAGACAGCAGCAGAGAGCAAGGAAGTAAAGGAACGGGGCTGACAGCAGCAGGGATGGGAAATAATGAATTATAAGAGAGAAAATAGGTATGTAAAAGGGAGAGGGAAGGGAAGAGATGGTGTGAAGAGAAGCACAGGAAATGGTGATTCCTGGTCTGAGAGAAAGCAGCTGTGCAAGCGAGAACAGTCTTGCAGTTGGGTCTCATGCAGGGGACTGTTTGGTGGCCCTCGATGTGCTGGAAAGGGATCATAAAGTAAGCAGCAAAAAGAGATTGAGTCAGTTAATTTAGACAATTCTGCTACTTTATGTATCACCAATTATACTCATAGTGCTCCAGACAGACACTTAGACAATAATCAAGAGATTATTTTCTTTCTTCGGTAGCACCTTTGAAGCAGTTGAACATGTTTCCATATCAGCTTCCAGTTCTCTTAAGACTAACTGATCCAGATAATTTTCTGTTTTCCTTCGGAGCATGTGCTTGCCACAATTCCTGATTCTCTTTGTTACGCGTCTTGTGTTGCTGTGCATTCCCTGACCTTGGCCCCTGTGTTCAATAGATGCCCTGCCAGAACTAGCAAGAGCGAATGGAAATGGTGCTGGAGAAACAGTTTTGGGGATACTTGTTCTAGTTCTAGTCAAATGATTTTTTTCTGTGTCAGATGAAACTGTGCTGTAAGACAGTGCTGGAAGCCCTTGTGAGTCAGTCTACGTGACATTGCTCTCCTACTGACAGGCTTGTTAGCCTAATAAAGAAAGAAATTAGGTTTGTTTGACATGATAAACCCTTGACAAATTAATGGTGGCTCTTAGTCATCATCTAGTATTTGTCTAGGTGCTTGCAAAGTTCATTTGCTTGGGTTTTTTTGTGCCTCTTGACCGGTGGAGGAGTCAACACAACGATGGGTGATAATGGAAGGTGGAAACACTCCGTTCTCTCTATTCTGTGGCTGCCTGGTGTATAGCTCATCAGTCCCGTGTCATCTTCCCACCCCTTTTTAAACAGTTCCCAGCACAGCCTGAAATCTTAGATCTCTGTCACTGCTATTAATTATGCTCACCATCCAGTCAGAATTGACCTTTCTTTTGAGTTTTGATGCAAAATATATTAAAAATGATCAAAAGCTCCTCTGGCTGTGTGCTGACAGCTTTCCTTCTACCTTGCAGCCTCCTGAGACCCAGGCTGACTGAGAGTGCTGGGGCTCTCTCTCCTGCCAGCCACACATTCCCGTCCCAGTGCTCCATCTCCTGCATGGAGACACTCCTGTTTTCTCCATCCTCCTGAGCGCAGGGGCATGAAACCAACCTGAATTAACAAGCAGCCCAGCCCAAGCCCAGGTGTTCCAGCTGCTTGGGCTTGAGGTTCTTTTCCCTTACAAAGGCTTGTGTTCACTATGCCTTGAGTCAGCATCTGTCTTCACAGCTCAACCTTTTCCTTCTTAATGGTTACAATCAACTTTGAGATGGTCTCCTTTATTCATCCTTACACAGAACACCCCTTGAAGCTACCTGATGATACAGCTTTGGGACACAGGGTAAACTGAGTCCCTGTGGTCTTCCCTGACGTTCTCCTTTTCCCTAGCTCTGCATCAGGTTCTGCTGTGCTGAGTTCAGCTGAAACGGTCCTTGGAACCCCTTTCACAGGCTCGGCCTTCGCAAGATGAGTGTCTTGGTGCAACCCAGGGTTGTGATGCCCCCATGCAGAGCTTGGGGAACATTGGGTTCCGGTACAGCCGGGGAGATGCGCCTTTGGCCGCTCGCTGCTGAAACGCCGCGTTGGGGCTGGACAGCGGCAGGGCCGGACAGTGGCGGAGCTGGACAGCGCCGGGACAGCTCCTGCCCTGCCCGGCAAGCCCGGAGCTGCGTGGCACCAGAAGCGTTACAGCCAGCGAGCAGCGTGGCTGGTCTCCCTTCACCCTTTCCTTCCCCTTAGCCCCTCTCGTGGTTCCTGCCCCGGCGGCGGGGCAGCAGCAGCGGGGCCCGGTCCCCGCGGGGCGGTCTCGGCGGCGCGGCCCCGCCGCAGCGGGCAGCGACGCCCCCGCGGGGGGGCGCGGATGGTCTCTCCCGGGCCGGCGGGAGCCGCTGTGACACCTGCTGGCGGCGGCGGGCCGGCCCACGGCGGGCGGAGCGGGAGGAGCGGGGGGAGCGGGGCGGGCGGGCACAGCCTGCCCGCTCGGGGCGCTCCGCGGCCGCGCCCGCCGCTGATGCGCGGCCGCCCCCGGAGCGGGGCACGGCGGGGCCGGGCGCCCCCTGAGCACCGGCGCGCCGGGGCGCTGCGGTAGCGGCGCTGCCGCGGCGGCGGCTCCGCGCCCCTCGCCCGTCCTCCTCTTTCTCCTCCTCCTCCTCCTCCTCCGCCGCGCCACTTCCAGGGGAGGCTGGTGTCATGCGGCTGGCGCCGAGGGAGGGGTGCCCGGGGCCGCAGCAGCAGTGAGCGGCGCCGCGCCGAGCCCCTGCGATGACAGCCATGAAGGAGCAGCCGGCGCACCCGGGCGGCAGGGGGAACCCGCCGCCGCCGCAGCCCGACCAGGTGCGACCCGCGGCGGGAGGCGCCGAGGGGCCGGGGATGCGCGGGGCGGGAGGCGGCCGCCGTCCCGGAGAAGTTGTGCGGAGCTGGGGAAAAGTGTGCGGGAGGGGAGCGGGGGAACGCGGGAGCCCTCGGGGCGGTTCGGCCGGGGGGGAAGAGGGAGCCCCGCGGAGCCGTCTCGGGGATGCGCTGGGGCCGCCCGGAGGGGTCTCAGCCTCGTCCGGATCCGCATCGGGGCGGGGATGTCGGCCCGCCCGGCGCCGGCGGCAGCGGGTCCCGCAGTAGTTTGCGCTCCGCTTCCCTCGAGTTGCGCCGGGGGAAGCGCACGGCCGGGGGATGCTGCCCTGGCCGCGGGGAGCAGCGCTGGCACGGCGGCAGCGGCCGGGGCCGGCCGGCCGTGCGGGGCGCTCCTCATCGCGCCCGCTCCGCTCGGGGCGGACAGGGAGCGGCCCCGGAGGCCGGGGAGCTTTCCCGGGGGGATTTTGGCAGCGGCCGGGCGGCAGTCACGTCCCTTGGCCCGACGGTGCCGCCCCGTGGGCTGGCGGGGCTGGGGCTGTGCTGAAGCCTCTCGGCAGCGGCGTCTCTCGGCAGCGGCTCGCTTCGAGTCTCGGGCGGTGGCCACATCTGGGAGATGGTACCGGGGGAGCAGCCGAACTTGGGTGCCGTTCTCACAAAATCGAAGTTTTCATCCTCAGATCGCTGCGCCCGATGCTGCCGGGCGGCAGCAGGAAGGCACCGGGAGGGATGGGGCTGTCCCCGGGGATCGCTCCGGCAGCCGCGGCGGGGCGGGGGTCGTGCCGGAGCCGGAGCCGCGCACCTGCCCTCGGTATCCCGAGGGAGAGGCCCCTGGGCAGCGCTCAGCATTTCCTGTCCCCCGACCACCATAAAATATGCGAACTCCAGCGGAGGGGGCTTTTTGCACATTGTCCGTGCGCTCCGCTTTCGGATCGGAACTCCGGCATGCTGAACGGGCTCGCAGGACGTGGGGAGCTGCATTTCGCGTTTTCATTTTCTGCTACATCCATCCCCGGAGCTTAATTTCCCTTCGATACGCTCGCATTGGGTGAAAAACGCCAGCAGTGCAAGCTGCTGGGCTCAGATCTGCTTTAGCAAGCCGGAGTCTGAGTCCGGCAAGCACACCCAGGCTGCACGTTCAGCTCTGAGGAGTCTGTCCAGTATCAGTGAACCCATTCATTCAAATAAATTTAAAGATCTATGGTCTCTGCTCAAAAATGTATGCACTATGGCACTTTTTCGTGTAATGCTGGTGAAATAATACATTTGATCCTTCTTGAATAAATTAATTGCATAAGTTACGTGATCTGAAATAGATGGGTAACTTCCACCAGTGCTTAAATTCCATGCAAAATAGTAGAATTTATGGAAAAGTGACAATCATTTTAAATAGGCTCGGAGAATCAAAGAGCTCATAAATTTCAAGGACATTGTTTTGCTTTAGAGGGGTACTGCTATTAGATGTAATAAAAAGTACTTGAACTTCACCAATCTCTGTATCTTTATATTCAATTCAGAGGTGTTGAGTTGGTAATTGTCAGAGGTGGACATCTTTTCAAAGCAGGATTAATATTGTATGAACAAAATTACCAGTTTGACTGCTTTTTTAGGTTGTAATGAGGAGCAGCAGTGAGATATCAATTTTAAAGCACACTAAATATTAAGGTTTATGCTAAATATAGAATTATTATTGCCTGAGTGCTCTGGAGTTCTCAGCCTCTCAGTGGCGGATGTGGCAGCCACTGGTTTGTCTGTGGGCCTGGCTGAATGAAGTGTGGGTGTGAAGTCCTGTGTGTTTGGATCGACTTTTTCAGACCAAATTTGCTTATCTTGATTAAAGTTGACATTGAATCAGCTTTGGTTGCCTGTTGTCCTAGGTGCCAGGGACATCATGCAGTGTGTAACAGCATGGCATACAAAATGTTGCTTTTAGTGGATAGCAAGTCTTTCTATGGGTCTGATTGGCCATCACAAGGACAGGGGTCTGAATCCTGCAGTGAGCTCCGTGCAGAATGAGGCCAGGATTGTGGATGTCCATCATGCAGCAGCCAAAATCCATGGGGCAGGCTCAGCCCCGGGCAGGGCTGGACCAGAGGCTGTGTCTGACTTTGGGTTTGTGCTGGGAACCATTCTTAGAGCAGCAGTGTGATGTAGCTATGATCCTAACAAAAGAATATTAGAGTTTCAAAGCTTTTTGTTGGCTTTTCATGGTTGCAGTCGCAGAGTTTGTGCCATGGTGAGCATGGGGTGGGAAGAAGAAAAGGGCTTCATATGTTCACTCTGCTTTTCCACACCCTAAACCATTCTCATGGGCTTGCTCATATGGAGAATGCATCCTTCTTAGAGCATTCAATAAATCCATCTCTCTGTGTCCTCACGTTTCATGTTGCACGTTGCTGGATGGACTTTGTAGTCTCACTGCATTTGGCACCTGGAGTTTATTGACCTATTTCTAACAGGAAGCTGTCTGCTCTGAGAAGGGTTTCCTGAGGCAGCAGGGACAGCAAATCTTTTTTGGTAGAGAAGTAGAAAGTCCTAGAAAGAATAAGGAATTGTACCAAGATCTTCTAAGTGTAAATGTCTTTCCTGATTCCCATGTCTGGTTTTACAGATTTCTCTGAGGGCAGTCATACCAAAGGTGAAGCATTTCTGGTAAATTAATAGGCTTGTGACCCAAGCTGGGATTTCAAATTACAGCAGAGTAATGCTGGGACTCTCCACTTTAGATGAAAGCTTGGACTGACTGACTGAAGCATCCACAGCCATCACCTTATAAAGGATTGGATACAACTTCATATCCAACGCTCCCTCTGATAGTACTTTTAAACCAAGGCTCCCTTGGGCCAAGGCATCCAATAACAACTTCCATTAACAGTGCTATTGATGTTTTGGCATTCGGTTTGATAAATTAGCCAGATTTATTCTCACCTTGCTGCTAAATGATGAGTCATATTTATTGCAAAAATTGCAGTTTTACGTTCTGGTGATATATCTGTAGAGAGGGAAGTAGCTGTAAATCACCTGTATTTCTGGAATGCTCTGTCCAAGTGCTCAGACTTCGGTCACTCAAGCACTGTGTCAGGAGTTAATGTGGATCCTTCAGTTCTCCTTAGAGCACAAAAATGAGTGTTTTTCTTCTTGTAGCTCTTAAGAACTGTCCTGGGGTCTTGGATAATAATGTTTAATGATCTTTTTTAGAAGGCACAACCATTTGGTAGTCAGTGGACACAACATATTTGAAAAATATAATGTACCTGAATGACTTGCCGGTTGATGAATGTTGCTGTCTTTGCAGATGAAAAACTAAGATAATTCCTCTAGGTATTACCTTTGTGAGGCTTCAGTCTGTTTACAAAAAAGCAGATGATCTACACCACCTGGTGCTACTCGCTGTTCTTTGTGTGTGCAGAAGACAGACCTTTGAAATTTATAATCATTTTCTCCTGAGCCTCTTTTACTTTCCCGACCTGATGCCTTTTTAAAATTGATTTTTAAACAGAAAAAAAAGTGTGGTTTTTTTTTTTTTTTTTTTTTTTTTTTTACTGTATATAATTTTAGAATCTACTACATTATTCTTCTTAAAACAGGCAAGGTCAATTCAGACATTGTGTTGTACTAAATCGGGACATTATTTGGTAAGTATTTAAATTACATGTTTAGTAAGGAAAAAGGACAACTGGCTACTGATTGCTTGACTTGTCTTGATGTCAGGGGTTGACTTTTTCTGTCTCAGAACCAGCTTCTGTCATCACCAGACAAGTGGCACAATCTAAAAGTACATCTGAACAAAAGACAGTTATCTGCATTTTATTTTTTCATTGACTAAAGCCAAAATCACTTCTATTTTTCTGTCTTTCTTCATTGCTTTGCTTCTTCTTCCTAAAACCAGACTCTGTTGTAGTGGTAAAAGCATTGATGGATAGCTGTGTCTGTCCAGAGCAATATTCACCTTAATGAGGTTTTATCAAGGTGAAAGGGCTCTGCCTTGCCCCACGCAGGTCAGTTTGAGCACGATGGGTCAGGCAGAAACTTGAACTCTAAATCACACACACACACAACAGTTCCAGCACTTGAAAGATTTAGTCAGGTGGTCGTCCCCATGCCCCCCACTCCTGTTTGTGTTCAGAGCTGGCTGCAGGCTGAAATAAGAAATCCAGTTCTAGTGCATAATTCAAAGTGACTTTGCATTTTTCTTGCTTACCAGCCTTCTGGTGGAACTTCTAGCTTGCTTTGTTGTGGCTCCCTACTGTCACTGTGAAACACAAAGAAATCACACGAAGACAAGAGATTTCTGCAGAGGTTCTTCTGATCCAGCTTCCAGCTGAAAGGGTGGAGAGAAGACACCCCTTTGTTTATTCTTTTACTTTTATACATTTGTGGGTCTAGCAGAAGATTGGCTTTTTGGGGTTTCCACCCCTCAGCCTCAGTGGCCAGACGAATTGTCAGTTACAATTGTTTTCAGGTTAGAAATATGCAAACAAAGGACAAAGAATGAAAAACAAAGGGTTTGTTTATATTACTTCTGTGGGAAAGGTAGAAAAACTGCTCTAATATTCTACAGTAACGAAAAGATCTGACTCCATTTATGAAAATCCAAAGACTAATAAAAAACTCAGAAAAACCAGGGTAACACCCTACCCAACTCAGTGATTTCATCAAGGCTCAACACCATGTCACAAACAGTAGGTAAGAAAAGCCAGTAGTAGTGGTGAAATAAGGTTATATTATCATGCCCAGAATATTTCATAAAGGGCTGTCATTTGAATAGTTAATTTGAATGAACTTAAACTTTAAAATTCTTTTTCTTATACTATCCAGAGGCCACACTATGTCTGTGCTGAATCCAGCAAGGGGGGACTACAAGCTTGCAATGTCTTTTGACTGTGTGACCAGCTGCACAAGAAGCTTATAGGAAAAGGTATTGCCTGTGGTGGTTTGTAATATCGTTCAGGATTCAGATTCTTGAGGAAGGCACGGGATGTGTCATCCTCCAAACAGTACATGTGGCCTTTATTCCTTTCCTCTTTGCCTGGTGACTGTTTCGATGTAGTTCAGCCGTGTATACCCGACTGTGGTGATTGGCATGAGAAGCCTGAAGCTCGTCTTCCATCTTCACTGCAGTTCTGGAGCTCCCTGGGGCAGGGGCCAGCAGGGTCTCATGTTTGGTGAGATGCTCCTGGTTTTAATTGAGGAGCACCATTGTCTGTGACGTCTGCTCTGAGTGCGTGAACAATCTCGGGGAGCTTGAGCCACCCGCGTTTTTCAGTGTCTGCAGAGCACATGAGGGTATTTCTCCGTACCTCTTAAATTTGAGAAGTGATGAGTGTCACAAACTCACTTTCCTTATGCAGAAAACTTCAGTGCTTTATCCAGCCTCTGCCCTGGGGGGCCACAAAGACATCTCTGCTGATGGACACAGGGCAGGGTGATCACGCTGGTGCTCTCTTGCTCTTGGTACTCTCCTCTCATGGCTCTGATGCCTTTTTGCAGCGAGCCTTGCTTGCAAAGCAGCGTGTTGGAACCTGGGCAGCATCACACAGCGCCTGACTTTCCAGCATGTAGAGCCCTCTGCTTGCAGGTGGATTAAAGGGATTACTTAATGCAGTAAATCAAAAACCGTGAAACAGGGCAACCTTTTTGGCTCTTCTGTGTTAGAAAGAGTTGCAGGCATGCTGTGAGTTACATAGTAGCCTCAGATATTTGAACATACATATTGTATTAACTATTTTTAAAAATCCTGTCCGTGTGTTTTTTCCAGCGTCTTCCAATTGAAAGTATTGCTTTAGGCAAGCTATTTTGATAATTAATGAGAGGGAGGAACTCTTTAAGCAAACAGAGGTGCTGTTTGATGTTATTCTCAAATTTGAAATCCATCATTTTAGCACTTTTTCATAACTGGGAGGCATTTGGAGATCATATGCATGTGTTAGTGACACACAAATGCGACCACAGACTCTTCCCATGGTGGTAGTAAATAATGGAATAAGTGAGCCCTAGAGAGTATCATAGTTGTTGTTGCTGTGTTTTGTTGTAGTGTTTTTATTTTTTTCTTTAACCAAGAGAGCTTTGAAATTTCTCTGACCTATGGAAGGGCTTGTAGGTGTACAAATTTGCATTTCATGTATTTTGCTTTCTCAAACATTGCATCTCAAGACACAGATAGTCTCTCTCACCTGCTGTCACACCTGCCTGTGTCCTGCCAGCAGGTTCCTGTAGCTTGATTTCACTGTCTTTGTAAGTCTAACAGGACCTGTGTCATATTTCAAGTTGATGCATTACTCACAAAATCTCGGATGTCTCCAACTCTGTCCCTTTCCACTTTAATCATGCACTTTTGCGCTTCACTCAGCTGCATCGAATGATGTTCATGAATATAGGATAGTAAAAAGAACAATGCTGGTGGTGACTGATGATGATAAATTACTGTATTTATCCATTAAGAAGGACATTGGATGACCTACAGATCTGAGGCTGAAGCTATGAGACCTTTTCTAATCTTTCTTAACACTGCTGGCAACAGCTACATAACTTATTATGTGTTATTTATGTAGAGAATCTGTAAATAATTTTGACTGATTCTAAGATAAAATTGGTAAGATAAAACCCCTCTGGCGTTTGGAGGGTATTGCCTAAGAAAATCAATTAGGGAGTATTCAACAATGTAATAATTTAAGGAAAATACCGATTCCTTAGAAGCTTTTGGGGGCATATTTTAGACTGCCTGGGGCAATATTTGCAATTTACATTCCTTTGGGGAGGAAAGAAAAGCATTTTGTAGCTTCCCAAAAAACAAACCAGGCCAATATTGAAGTTTTATTTTTGAGAATATGGAGAGAATTCCTACCACCAATGGGAAAACCATTAAACTTGTTTGAAGTGCTGGGCAAGTGCAAGAAAGCAAATCAAACACTGCCAGTGCGAGTGATCATTCATCCCCTGTGTTGTTCTCTCTGCTCCTGGCAGAGGCTGCTGACCTCCTTTCCCCCTTTTCCGTCCTAAGGCTTCAGAGCCTGGTTAAATCAAAGCATTTAAGATATACTGGGGGAGTCTTTCAGAACAAAGATTGAAGCATAAGTCCACCTAATTATGAGTGATAGTGTGCTGCAGTCTTGAGTCTTAAGGAAGAGCTGTTTAAATCGGTGGTCTAATAACAATTCTAAATAAACACCCAATTGCTCTAAAAGTTGGGTGACCTGAGTCAGTGCCGTTCAAGAAGAGTCTCTTGGCCTGCAGCACGTTGCAGTTGGGTGAACCTGTGGTAGCATTTTTGTTTGGATCAAAAACTTTCCATTGAACAAATCCTGACTGACCCCAGTGAATTTTGTCTTGCACCCCCGAGCAGTTTCAGCCTGTGAGCTGGATTCCCTTAGGATGAAATTAAAGAAGCTGATGTGCTCAGGAGCACCCTGGGGTGCACCAGCTCTCAGTGGGTGTGGGGTCCTTGGCTGGAGCTGGTCCATGTAACCCCCAGAAATACAGAAGGTGTGCAAATCAGGTCCTTAACAGGTCTGGCTTCCCTGTCCAGTTCTGCTGCTCCCTCTTTGCTCCACAGATTTAACAAACATAAAAGGTGATGTGTACATTCATCCATTTAAAAGCAGCTGTATGGTTTGGGTTTGCTTTTTCACTTGGCTTAGGCCTGATACCTGCATTGCATGACTTTGTTGTTTTCATTGCAACACTCTATCAGTTTCTTACATGTTCGTAGGTATTTGTTTGCCATTTTTCAAACACACCAGTGTTTATTGCCTCCCCAGTCAAGACAAAAACATACTGACATGAATGAGTGAGTTGCAGGTGGTGGAGAGGTCTCAGTTTCACAGAGCTGCTTATGAGGACCACTCAGAATCTGAAATAGACAGCAGAAACAAAAGGAGTGTTAGCCTTGCTGAAGGTTTATGGATCATATAATCTTCTGTAACAGATGTTGGCTTTTTTTAGCTCTGCATAGGTGGGTGTGGCTGAAAGGATTCCACTAACTTGAAAGAGAACGGAGATTATGAAATTGGGGGTTAAAAGCTCTTGTTCTGTTCTTGGCTGGTTGCAACATTTCTGTGTGATTTAGGTGGGTCTTTGAGGGCTGCAGTTTCAGAAATAATGTCAGTGTTTGTTGTTGTTTTGGGAATTTGAAATGTCAGGGTTGCCTGTGATGGACCTCCAGTGCACGTTTAGGGAAAGCTGACTGCCTTTCTAAAACGTTACTGAGCAATGCCACAGGGAGGTAGCTCACGTGTGCTGCTCTGTTAGTAAGAGTGGTTTGTGGCCAGCCCGAGCCTGGCACACGGATATTTGTGTACTTCTGTGAGGAAAACACTGAGATTTAGGAATATCCTCACAATCCAGAGGAGTTGCAGGGAGGTTGGCGTTATTGGTAGTTGTCTAAGGGTCTGGATTTCTGCCCTTCAGGCAGGAATCTGAGATGGTTGGTGTGCAGAGGGTTGCACTTCCATGTGTCTGTGTTTGCTGTGCCCCTGGAGCAGCCCCGCAGGTGTCTGGGATAAGGCACGTGCTGTTCCTGCTGAGGGGTTATGGCATTTGGTTATTACTCAGCCTCAAGACCCAGCTATGCAACCTGGAAATTCCAGGTGGAAGATTTTCTATTTATTTCAATACAGATTGCACCTGTGAGTGGAGTCTCACATTAGAAAATTTGTCTAGTCTGGGAAAAAAGAGACTGTATTAGAAAATCAGTTTAATCTGACTATGCATACTCCATCCATTATTCCAGGAAAGTGGTAAATAAAGAGCATACTTAGGACTGTTGGGTATGATCCAGCAGAGCTTTCAGTGGTTATCTCTGAAGTGGCTGATAGTGCTAAAGGCAGCATTTTATCTGCATGATTCTATGATTTTGGATAGAAGTATTACCTGTTTATCTAACCCCAGCAGATTTTGGCTGTAAATTCCTCGTCTGTTCTTGCTGCCAGCACAATCCTGTGTGCCTCAGCTGAGCAGGATGGACTCTTAACCACTCACCTATTTTTCGGTGATCTGTGGATGCTGAGGACCCAGCACTGAGTGTTGCTTCCATGAGTCTTTCCATCATTTCTAGGAACTTGAACTTGCACTGCTAATAAGGAGGAGAGGAGCAGCCCACCAAAATTGGCAGCAAATTGCAGAAGACCTGAGAAAAACAAGGTTTTTTTTTTTTTTTTGCCTGTGTTGTGCTTAGTGTGCTCAAGTAGAGTATGGAGTAATGAGCCAGAGTCACATTTACATGGAAACCAGTTCCCCTAATGAGGGGAATGGCGTTATCTATTTTACTGTAGTGGATTTCCATTAAAAGCAGGACTTCAGCACATCCACCAACTAAAATATGGTCTGGGACGAGCTTGGTGGAAACAAGGAACATAAATAGCAGGGCTGGGATGGATGAGATGGAGACCTCTGCCTGTGACCAGTTTAGGGAGAAAACAGACACAGTGTAAGAAATCCCTTCCAGGTGCTGGTCTGTGTTGCAGTCGAGCGCCTGTTCTTGCACAAATCATAACAAGAAACAATAGGTACATAAAATGAAAAGGAAAATGGAAAGTGAAATAAGGTGCATATTTTTTAGCGCAGGCAATTTAACCCTTGGAATAGAAATGCTGAGGTAAGGCACCTTTTGATGCCTTTAAATGAAAAACGGTTTCCAGAAAGATGCCCAAGCAAAAATTTTTGGCCCTTGGAAAAAGGTAGGATCCTAGGGAAGTGTAATGGGTAGCAGTCGACAGGAGATGGAATGATGGGGATGCCTTGGTGAATCAGTGAATTACTGGTAGTTTTACTATTGCTGATAGTCGATACAAACAAACTCCTACCAGGCAAACAAACCAAACCTTTATTACAATCATCTCTCTTTCTTTCCCCTTTCTGCTGCTTGACAATGATAGAAAGTTCCTCGTTTCCTTTTTTATGTGCTACTGTAAATCTTTGTTGTTATAGGAAAGGAATAATAGGTTATCTTAACATCTGAGCTAAAGAGAACTTTTCCTGAAGAGCTGCAGACTGAAGGATGGATTTCTACCAATTTCCACGCAGCACATTACAAAACTTAATATATATTTACTTTGGGGTCTGAAAGCTGCAGCTGTGACTATGGAAAGGATTTCAGAGGCTGCCCTTTGGCTGGATGTAGTCAGCATTCACCCATGACCTGGCATTAACTCTCATGCCAGGAGCTAGATCTGGCTGTTAGTACTATGCTTTTTGTTTTTTTTTTTCCCTTTCTTTTTTCTCCTTGAGAGAGCAAGAACTTCAGTTATACAGCATCTCACTTGCTATAAAGATTTTGAGGACAGGACTTTTTTTTTTTTTTCCTTTTTTATCACATGGACTATTGCAGTGAAAGCAACTTGATGTGTTTCTTCCTTGTGAATGCAGCGTGGTTGTTTGGTTAAAGCAGGGACAAAACCACACAAGCACTTGTTGGTGGCTTTAGCAGCTCCATGTTGGGCAGTGCACATGCAGTAATGTCCACCCAGCTCTAGTGGGGTGACTCCATCTGTTTGGTGGGTCGCTTGTTCTGTACCTCAGGGAGGTGTTTTCCTCCCAATAAGTCTTGTTTTGCATCTGGTACATTGGGACTTACTCTTGAGGCACTGCACATGGTGGGCAGACAAAGCCTGTGTTTAAAAATATTTGTGGAAGCAATGTTTAGTCACTGAAAATGAGTTAACTGGTTCTACAAAGGCTCTTGGATTTAGCTGACGGATTACTGGGAGGCTTTTGCCCTTAAGGAGCTTCTTGAGGTTCTCGGTATGGAAAAAGATTTGAGATTAAATTATTCAGGTGTTTTTCGAAGTAATTAAGGCTTCTAGCATTTAATGTTTTATGTATGCAGGTTAAAAATGAAGCTTGATTAAATCACAACAAAGGGAAGTTTATTCACAAACGACAGACAGTAATGTCTCTTTTGTGACTGGTGGAATGCTGCTGAGCCCACTTCATTACATTGAATTTTGAACCATTATATTAGTGCCCTTTTTTTCTAAGTGATGGCATTGTTAAAAAGCAGGCAGTAGAATTTGATGCAGTACAGCCCTGGCTGTGCTAAGTAGTGCAGAATACTTTTTTTTTCTGTCAGGTATCTGATTTATAGACAATTTTTCAGCTTGTGTTTTTGAAATGGCCAGGTGAGCTATACAAAACTCAGCAAGACCAGGAGGCAGGCCAAAGTAATGATTTTCTTGTTGGAAAGTAATAGACATACCAGTATAGCATGTAATAACAGCAGGTTTTACAGAGTGCTGCAGAACAGTAGGAGTGTGAAGCGCACACGTTACATAAATTATCTGTGCATGCATTTCTGTGGAGTTCTAGGCTATAGTAACTCATTCATACTTTCTTTTCTTTTCTTTTCTTTTTTTCCCCCCCCTTCTTTTTTTCCAGTCATTGAGAGTTTCAATGCATTAAGTCCTTCAGCCTTTTAAAAACTTTACCTGTCTTATCTCCTCTGGATTTGGATATCTCCTCTTATCTCCTGTTATCCTTTGGATACCTATACTTGCTGTTCAGGAATCAGTGAATAGTGCTTGAAATCTAACAGCAAATCAGATCTCACTGTTGTAGGTTCCAGTGCTGTCTCTCATTATCCCCTTTCCTGTCAGGAAAAAGGAAACACAGAAACACCTAAGACACAAATTTAGAATATCCCCCATGCGCTGTGTCAGTTTGAGACCGCTCATCTGTGCAAGTATTTTTTAGTTATTCTGAGCCTGCTTTTTTAAGGGCTACTTCCATAATAACTGAGGTTTTGTACTCTTCTGACAGTGTTCCTTTGTCATTGTGAAGATCTGGAGGCATATTTTGTCCATAATTTTTTTTTTTTGTCCATAATTTTTGTCCATAATTTTTGGATATTTTATGTGAGAACACAGAAAAGCACATTGTCCTGCATGTCTTGTGTTTCCATTCCTGTACTCACCAGCCCATACCATGCATTGTAACAGCTCATCATTCTGTCTTTGATCTCCTTAGTTTTTCTCTTCCACAGGATCCAGGGAGGTCTGGGGCCTCTCCTAATAATTTCTGTAAAAAATAACGAAACCAAAGTTGCTCAAAATTATCTGTGCAAAGCTTACAATAGGCAATGTAGGGTTCTTCTAACCCTGGTTGTTGGAGAGAGAGACATTCCAAGAGCTTAAATCCTTCTAATTTCGTGGACATTTGAGGCAAATCCATGAAAAACTAGTGAGCTCTGTGAAATATCTTAAGGAACCCTTCTGCAGCTTCCACTGGTCCTGGAGAAAGCGTAGTAATAGGTGTTTCTTAATCAGCAGTGGTTTCACATTTTTGTTCCACTGAGATGGAAACTTCCAGGTGATATTAATAGAGTTTTTCCACATGGGAAAATATTCTCCCTTTGTTTTTGCCCTACCTTGCATAAAGTTGTTTTTGTTTTTTATTTCAATCAGTTTTTTTTTTTTTTTTTTTTGTTAGAATTCCATCTGAGAAAAGGAACATTCCTACAGAGATAATATTTTCATGTTATGAAAGTGTTTTTGGCCCTAAGTATCCTGCAAGTCAACCTGGATGAACCAGTGACTCTGCAGTGCCCTTTCCGTTTGGTCTTTTTTTCCTTTTTGTTTTGTGCTCTATTTCATTGTTATTCCTGTCTCTGTGATTCTTTTTGCTACAAGAAAAATTCCTTACCCATTATCATATGACCCCTTCATGCAATTTAAGGATTTATTTTTCAGTAATACTTAGGAAAAATACGTCTATTTTCTGATCATGCTACAGTCTTCTGAGACTTGGAGGTGTCTGTGCCTTACCTTGAAGTGTTTGAAAACAGCTCTCAGTTATCAAGATTTAACATCATTTGGGAAAAATCAGAAGTTAGTTGGCTTTTAAGATATTGCCCAAAGGCAATGCATTCAGCATGCAGCCTTCTCTGATGTTGGTGAAGCATGAAATTCGAGTCGCCAGAAATTCACCTCAAGCATAAAACTTCTAAGTTAAAACAGGATTTGGAGGGTGCCAAGAGGGTAATCTGGGTGAGGGTGAGTTGTTTTCACCAAGAAAATTCTGTTCCTTTATGGGCATCTGAACCAGGGCTCTTGGTGCAGAGGCTCACAGCTCTGAATCTGTCAGAGTCACTGAAATATCCCGTATTTTTTAGTGTACAGGGTTCTGGTACCTTTCATTATTTCTCTTCAAAGCAGCTACTGTTTTTTTGAGGGCTCAATTCTTCAGCTGCCTGGCACCAAAGACTTTGTTTCTGTGGTTTTGTACTTCAGCAGTTGCAGTTCAATTCTAAGTGTTTCTGAACGTTTTATTTATATTGTGACAGGGCTTCAATCATCCTCCAAGATTGAATTGCAGTTGGAACATTGAGGGAAACAAAAGCATTTTTCTGAAGTCTAAATAGATAGGATAAGTATCAAGTGGATGGAAATTAATACTGTTATCTCCATTTCCCATTTTTCTGTTTCAGTTTTTCTAAAATAGCCGTGAATTGGTGTGATTTGACAAACGTACCAGCAGTTTACATTGGCTGTCTCTGAAATGGGGAGAGTCTTTCCGAATAGACAAGAAGGGAAGGAAGAGCATTTCATTCTCTTGAAGTGAAAAAATAATAATAATAAAAAAATCACTACATAAACAGAATATTTGCAAACAATCCCATCAAATTGGAAAAAGAGGCAGCAAGTTTGTGCATTAGGAAAGGAAGTAGCTGAGGGCATCCATGTGATTTGGAAACATTTAACCAGAACTCTAGGATTATTTTCATGGTGACCTTTCTTGCTCAAGGTCTTTTGGTGAGTATTAATAGTTCTATGCATATAATGAATTAATGTAATTGAATACCTTTAGCATAGCATATAGTGATAGCTTCAATCTGCTGCAGTAGGTGTTATGATTATTATCATATACTGACTCAGAGAGTTCATTCTGAATCCACTGCTGGTGTCTCAAACCCCAGGATAAGTTCCTCTTGTTTGGACCATGCCAAGTGTTGAGCTGCTGTGGTCCTGCTTTGCTGTAGTGCCTCAAATTGCGGGTCAGACCCTGAGTGTGGACCAGGGAAGGCGGAGGCTGCAAAAAGCCTCTGGAAACAGTGATTGGAAGATGAACCAGTTGGTATTTCTGACAAGGATCGTGAGTGCATTCATCCCATTTCAAATCTCTCACACTGACTTTTTCTTCTCTTTTTTGGGTCCATGGCCGAAGAGTCTTTCAGAAACTTGCAAAAAGTCTAAATCTGGAAGAAACATAATGGTTTATTTTGGGTTTTATTATTTTGCCACTGACCAAGAGAAGCCTTTTTGTGCCTGGATCTATGATTTATGGACATGTATAAAAGCTATTGTCAGCGCTTCCCCCATGGATTATTCATCTTTTTCTTTCAAAATACACTCACATCCCTGGAAGTTATCCGAGTGCTTGTAGTTGAATCTGGAAGTTTGGAGGATTCAAATCACTTGTGGTACTAAACCAAGCTGTAGTTGCATGTAATGATGCCTGCTTCCCAGGAGGGTTTCCATTTCGGGTAGTGAACATTTGTGATGCAGTTTGAAATGATACAATGGTGAGTGCTTTGAAAACGTTCCCCAGAACACTAGAAGGGCTTGTAAACACATAGCTGCTACTGTTGAGAGTTACTTAAGTTTTCATCTTGGGACATGCGTTGTGTGAATTCGGTTGGAGATTTTATCGATATTTTCTCGGATATTAATGAACCTGCTGGTAGCCCTGCTGCTCAGAGAGTAGCTGTGTTCTAATTCACCATGCTGTGGCTTTGAGGATACGAGCCTTACAAGAGTTTCTCCGTTCTTACAAGACACTGAACTGGTGAAGCTGAATGCGATCCATATTAACCTTGGCTTCCAAGCAGTGCAGCTTAGAGCAAATACCCCTTTCCTCTAACACCCCTTGTCCTCTGCTGTATAAACCAGTCTTGGGAAGAGTAACAGAACAGTGATTAAAAAACTTTAATCCAGCCATCCCCAATCCCTGAACATTAAGATAAACCACGCAATCCCCTTTTCCTTTTCGGATATGTTACATAACAAAGCCACCAGATTGGCTTTGTCTGGATGTAATCTGCCTCTTGCTGCTGTGCTGCTGGTCAGAGTGAAGGGCTCCTGCAGTGGCATATGGGATTGGATGGTGATACACCCATGAAATGAATATAAAGAAAATATTGCAACAGTTTGTGGTAGTTTTACATCACCGTAATCACGGATTTTGGACAAGGTGTTGATAATTTAAAAGCTGGGAAGAGAGATATGGGATGGATGGGCCCCCCACTGTGCACCATGGCAAAGACCAGTGCATGCAGAGTGTCAGGTCCTGTGAAACTGGGGTTGTACCAACACCCTGTGTTATGATCCCACTTCTGACCCCAATTTAATGTTATGATCCCATCTCTGATACCAATTAATGTTAAGGTCTGCTGGAATAATGTTAGGATCCCTCTCCTGAAATAATATTAGGGTCCGAATTAAAGTTCAAATGAGACCATGTGCTAAAGTCAATGGCATAGATTTTATTTAACAGCAAGGAGTGAGAAAAAGAGATTGAGAGAGAGTGAGAGGGGCAGAATTAGGAAGTGAGGGGAGGGAGAAAGAGAAAGAGAGAAAGATTATGTTCACCATCACATGTTGCTCCTACAGCATCCAGCTGGCCCTTCTTCTGGTCTTCTTGGTGATGGGGGTCCCCAAGTGATTTTCTAGAGGCACCACTTTTATACAGCCCAAGTCCTGGGTATCTGTCACCGTGAAACACAAAGAAATCACACGAAGACAAGAGATTTCTGCAGAGGTTCTTCTGATCCAGCTTCCAGCTGAAAGGGCGGAGAGAAGAGACCCCTTTGTTTATTCTTTTACTTTTATACATTTGTGGGTCTAGCAGAAGATTGGCTTTTTGGGGTTTCCACCCCTCAGCCTCAGTGGCCAGACGAATTGTCAGTTACAATTGTTTTCAGGTTAGAAATATGCAAACAAAGGACAAAGAATGAAAAACAAAGGGTTTGTTTATATTACTTCTGTGGGAAAGGTAGAAAACTGCTCTAATATTCTACAGTAACTAAAAGATCTGACTCCATTTATGAAAATCAAAAGGCTAATAAAGAAACTCAGAAAAACCAGGGTAACAGGTATCCAGAGCCATTCCCACAGTTTGAGATGGTGAGTGTGTGTAAGCAGTTTCTTCCTTTCTTGGAGTTTGCCATGGTAGGAGTTTTTGTCCAAAATAGGTTACCCAGATCTGTCTCAGCAGGCCTGGCACCTCCCATGGTCTGCACAGTGGGATCTCATCCAGTGTGCCAGTTCCATACCTTTCTTGGTAAGGTAATGGAGCAGTTTCTATTGAGTGCCATCACACAGCACCTACAGGATGGCCTGAGTATCAGGCCCAGCCAGCATGGGTTTAGGAGGGGTAGGTCCTATTTGATCAACCTGATCTCCTTTTATGGCCAGGTGACCCACCTGGTGGATGCAGGAAGGGCTGTGGATGTTGTCTATTTGTATTTCAGCAAGGCCTTTGACACTGTTTCCTGCAGCACACTCCTGGCAAAGCTGGCAGCCTGTGGCTTGGACAGGAGCACTCTGTGCTGGGTTAGGAACTGGCTGGATGGCCGGGCCCAGAGAGTGGTGGTGAATGGTGCTGCATCCAGCTGGCGGCCAGTCACCAGTGGGGTCCCTCAGGGGTCTGTGCTGGGGCCAGCTCTGTTCAATATTTTTATTGATGACATGGATGGGGTATTGAATCTTTCTTTAGTAAATTTGCGGATGACACTAAGCGGGGAGCATGTGTCGATCTTTTGGAAGATAGGATGGCTCTGCAGAGAGATCTGGACCAGTTGGATGGATGGGCAGAGTCCAACAGGATGAGGTTTAATAAGTCCAAGTGCTGACTCCTGTACTTTGGCCACCATAACCCCCTGCAGTGTTATAGGCTGGGGATGGTGCGGCTGGACAGTGCCCAGGAGGAAAGGGGCCTGGGGGTGCTGGTGACAGCAGCTGAACATGAGCCAGGGTGTGCCCAGGTGGCCAAGAGGGCCAGTGGCATCCTGGCCTGGATCAGGAATGGTGTGGCCAGCAGGAGCAGGGAGGTCATTCTTCCCCTGTACTTGGCGCTGGTGAGGCTGCACCTCAAGTGCTGTGTCCAGCTCTGTCCCCTCAGTTTAGGATGGACATTGAATGCTGTGTCCAGTTCTGGTCCCTCAATTTAGGATGGACATTGAGTGCTGTGTCCAGCTCTGTCCCCTCAGTTTAGGATGGACACTGAGTGCTGTGTCCAGCTCTGTCCCCTCAGTTTAGGATGGACATTGAGTGCTGTGTCCAGTTCTGTCCCCTCAGTTTTGGAAGGATGTTGAGTGCTGTGTCCACCTCTGTCCCCTCAGTTTAGGAAGGACGTTGAGACACTTGAGTGTGTCCAGAGGAAGCAACAAGGCTGGTGAAGGACTTGGAACACAAACCCTGTGACGGAATGACTGAGGGAATGACTGAGTTGTTTAACCTGGAGAAAAGGAGACTCAGAGGTGACCTCATCACTCTCTACAACTTTCCTGAAGGGTGGCTGTGGTCAGCTGGGGTTGGTCTCTTTCTCCAGGCAGCAACTGACAGAATGAGAGGACACAGTCTCAGTCTGTGCCAAGGGAAATACAGGTTGGACATTAAGAAAAAGTTTTTTACAGAAAGGGTGACAAAGTACTGGAATGGTCTGCCTGGGAGGTGGTGGAGTCGCCATCCTTGGATGTGTTTAAAAAAAGACTGGATGTGGCACTCGATGCCATGATCTAGTTGAGGTGTTAGGGCATGGGTTGGACTTGATCTTGAAGGTCTCTTCCAACCTGGACTTTCTGTGATTCTGTGATTCTTTGGAGCTGTAGATGCTGATGGTGTGAGTGGTTTCAGCTCTCCTGCCATTGGCAAACCTGGAAAAAAAAATCACAGACTGAGCTTGTGAACACTTTGTTTTGGAGTGTGACTGATCAACATTCAGAAACGCCAAACGCTCACAACATCCAGCCTGAGGTACTTGGGGGTCTGAAAACCACTTTAAGGCAGAAATTATTACAAACCAGTAGTAACCAATTTTCATGCCACTGTGACAAAGCCTTTTCAAATAATTGCGTGAAAATACAACTTTGAAACATGTATTTTCTGTATTTCTGCTGCCATTTATCAGATATGCATCAAGTTGTTAGAATTAATCTTCATTTGCACATTTCTTTGAAGCAAAGCACTACGACTCTGACTGCATGGTTATTAATCCCTTGAGTTTACCAACATGTGGACATCAGAAGGGAGGCTGTTTTGCTTTGATTGGGCTTTTGTGCAGAGAAAACAGCACATGCTCTGTCCATCTGCTTCATTAAACTATAAACACAATTCAATTTAGTAACATTTTAATGCATGGGCATTAAATATTTTGTGGATCTTGAGTAGCTGTCTGGCTGTTGTATTTTTAAAGCAAATTTAATCTTCTGTTCTAGGTTTCTGGGTTGCCTTTTTTTCTTTCTCTTTTTTTTTTTTTTTTTTTTTTTTAAATTTCTTTTTAATTTGAAAGTCCTCTTATCTGACTTTAAGCCTTAGATGAAGTTCTTAAATCAGCGGGGAGGATTAGACAAATTTTAGGTATTTCAGCAGAACAATTCAGGTCATCAGTCTTTCGCGGTTAATTATAGAGGGAAGCCTGGGTGACTTTGCTCTTAAATTAGATCCTTGCAATGATGATGAAATGAGCCTGAATCTTAGCCTGGTGAAATGATTTCCTATCCCAGTAGAGGCAGGTTAAATCTTCAATCCAAAAATTTATTTTTTTTTCCCTTCATTGCTATTAAAAATACATTCTGAGAGTCAATTTTTATGAACATTTCCTCTGCATAAAACATAGCAACATCTGAGCTGGATTCTCTTCAGATGTTTGCCTGCATTGCCTTTTGAAATGGAGAGCAAACAGAATTGGGAGGTACTAGGCAAGACCATCCCAGGCAGTGAAGAAAGGGGGCTTGGTCTGCAGTGCCTTTGAACCTCTGCTGTGATGGTGTGAGGCTGCTGAATCACAATCACAGGATCTGCTTCAGTGCTGGCATAATTCTGGAGATTTATTAGAGTTATGTCAGGATTTTTCAGAGTTGTCCCAGGCTGCTGGCTCCCAGGAGAGAAAGTGGCATTGTGTCAGAGTGTTCTCGTGGCACAAAATATAAACCTTAGACAAAGGCGATTGACAAAGATTAAGGTTTTGTAATTGGGAACATTACAGAAAGCTAAAGACTTCTGTACTGTGTATTTTTAAAAAAAACAACTAGCCAGCTGTTCAGGGAAGGATAGTGTGGATCAGCATAAAACCTCATTTCTCTGTGTGATTGAGAGCCTTAGTTAGAGTTCAGTAAAAATTACACTTTGCTTTGAGTTGTTTGCTGGCCCTGTTCATGACAGCATACTGATATGTGTGAGGCTTGAGCGTGCTTTGAGATCTACATTTAAACACTGTAGTACAAATATTACATTTTTCACTTCTGAGATGTTTTTCCCCCTGCAATTTAAAGGAATAATATTTCCCTTATGTAGCATTGCCCAAGCTGTTAACAGGCTTTTTTTATGTTTTTACTGTCACATGAAGAGAGTGGAAATCACCATCATAGCAACTATGTGGCTTCAGAAGTGAAAGACAAAAGTATTACCTTTCTCCTGAAAGCATCAGCTACAGGACAAGTGCTTTTTTTTTTTTTTTAATATATATATATTTTTTTCCCCAAGTTGCAGTAAAAAGCTTTTCTCCATTCCATTTGTGTGCCTTCTGTTGGGCTTCAAAGGCAGTTTTACCCTGGGATGGCTGAAGTCAGGAAAACTGTTCTGTACACATCGTGGCAAAACTGACTCCAGCAAGGAAGGAGAGAGGATTAAAATCCTGTTTATCAGAGAAGAGAGCTGACCCCGCTGCCCTGAGCTCTCAGGCTGTCTGAATGGCCTCACTTGTTGGTGTCAGGGTGAGCTCTGTGTTGACTGGAGCTGTTCAGACCTCGCAGGCTTCGCTGTGCTGAGCTGCCTCTGGTTTGGCACTGCAGCCCAGGAACGTCGCTGCAGCCCTGAAAGGAAGGAGGTGACAGAGGTGAATTATTTTTGACCTGTGATCAAATAGCATTTTCAATGAGAAAGAGCAGCAAAGAGAACAGGCTGTATTGCAGTCGTCATGACTCCCCCTTGCCTTCCGCACTGCCTCCCTGCATTTTGCATTTGTGTCCCTGGAAAACAGCGTGTGCCTTGCTTCCCTGGTGCTCTGGCACAGGCAGGTGGCTGTCAGGGCACTGCTGCCAGCTGCTCCAGGGGCTGTCCCACATCCTTGTTCCACATCCTGCACATGACCAAGGTTGGTTTGAAGAAGTATGGACAGTGTCAAGGTGGCACTTTCTGCTACATGAAGGTCTGTGGACCGAGCAGGGATCCCATGGGATGGAACCTGTCAGAAAACATATCTCAGATACTGTTGACAGCAGTAAAGGGTTAAGGAGAGATTTCTTCTTCCCAGCATTTTTTTTTTTTAAATATTTCTTCATTTATGGTGTAAGTGCATCTTCAAGATACAATCTCTTATGTTTTTTCCACAAAAGAACAAAAAGAAGATTTATGTCATCTCAGTGCATGATTACTTTTAAATATTTATATTACTAAAAGCCATTTCATAGTAAAAGATTTTCCAGTGAGGAGCAATAGTAATCATGTAAAGTCTTTCTGCACGGTAATGTCGCTTGGACTTTTTTGAAAAATGTCTCACAGACAACTCTAGAATGTCAGCTGGTAAAACCAAAAGTCATTTCAGCACAATAGTGATTTTATCATTGTGAGAGATAAAAGAGATTTCTGATGGAAGACATTTGTAAAAGGTATGTTTCTAAAACCTTTCTCAGCAGTGGAGCCTGCAGGATGCTCTCGGCTGATACAGCATGTTGTAGAGTTTCAGACCAAAGCTGTGTTCGAGTGGATATTGTTTGACCAGCCACCCTTTCTGAGGTCCTAGCTATGTGCTGCTTCCCACCTGTGTGTCTGCTGGATTACTGTGCTAAGAAGATGAAAGGCTCCAGCTATTACATTTTGGAGATAAAAAGTTCTCAAGTGTCTCAAGTTTCAGCTATTTTTTCGTTTGCCTCTGGAATCCATCTTCTCCATGCACCAGTTTTGGTTTGCCCAGTATCTTTTTTTTTTTTTTTCCTCCTCTTTGAGAGTGGACAGCAGCAGATTCTTCACTGATAAACTGCTCTCAGAAGTTACAGGTGCCATGCTAGTGTTCCTTCAGGCTGTATGCAGCCTTCTTCATCAAGGCAAGAGCTCTAAGACACAGATGGTGTCCCACTGAAAATCAGGACATTTTAGGATCCATTTTTGTCATCTTCCTCTTGTTTTTGCCCTCCACTTGTTGCTGCCGCAGCGCTGCTGTGCCAGGGCAGGTGCTGGTGTGATGGTCTCTTCCCGTGTGTTTTGGGGAGTTGAGGCAACTTATTAATCAGCTTGAAGGGAAGCTCTAGACTGCTGGATGTGATTTGGGTGTGATCACGTGTCCCTCCATGTTCTGCACATCAGGCCCATGTCAGGATGTGCTCCTGGCAGCTGTGGCACCTTGTCCTTGGCCAAGATTGCCAGGGACTCCTGTCAACCGCAAAAGTTTCATGAACACCTAAAAGCAGACAGGGATTCTATATGTGCCTGTTTCTGTGAGTCTGTAATTCCCAATCAAGGAGGGACTGAGAAGGAGGGCAGCAGGGCCTTTGAAAGTGCCTTTGTGCACTGCTGGGGATAGACTGGGGGTGGCTTTGCCCACCTCTCCTGGGTGCAGATGTTCCCAGCAGGCCCTGGAAAATCTGCTGGGTTTGTGCTGCAGCCATCCCGAGTCTGTGAGCAGGCTGTGGGGGGTGAGGGTCTGAGACTCTGGGCAAGCCCACCTGCTCAGCTCTGGGCTCGATTTGCAGGTCCAGGATGGAGCTGGGTGTCTCAAGAGGAGTGCATGGAACCCCCCCCCCAGAAACAAAGCCCCTCCCCTGCAAAGCACTGCCCTCTCAGGAAGCATGAGCAGCCATCTAGGAAATGGCATTTTTAGAAACTGTAAAATCAGCAGTTGGAAATAATTGAATTGTGCCTCATATATTTGTTTTATCAGTGCCTCCTGTATGAGGTTGTTCAGTTATTAAAAGAAGGAAACCCTCCTGAGGTGTCTCCTGCTTTCAGGAGTGCTGGGCAGGGTGTAGCTGCATCCACAGGGTGCTGGTTGCCTGCAAGGTCCCGGTGCCGTAACACAGCAATCTGTATTCATGTGCTGTGCTTTCATCCCAGGATCACAGAAGAAACAGGATCATTACTGTATATTAAAAGAATTAATTATGTGCCTTAGTTTACTGGCAAAGCTGTGTATTGAGAGCAGAGAGCATTATCGTGCAGGTAGTAGAGGTGCATGACCTAAGTCATGGAGTTCATTTCTGCAGTCGATCCTGCATCCTCTCAGAACTTTCCTCACCTCTGGAATCCCATCTGTGCCCACAGCAGGATGCAGAGCTGTGACCCCCAGAAATGAGGCCTGTGGTGGATATCATGCCCACAGGATTTTCAGGGGGAGGAAGGTGTTCATTTTCTCCAGTAACAGGTGGTGCCTTTTGGTCCTCATCTGAGGTGGGAAGTGAGGAGCAGAGCTCTACCCTCCCGTGTCTCTTTGGAGGAGTTTGCTTCAAAGCCATGGGGTGGGTCTGTTCCTAAACTTCCGTCCCACTGAGACTCCTGGCCTGTGGAGGGGACAGAGGTCCTCCTTGTGCCATGGCTCCTCTGCTTGATGCTCCTGAAAGAGGTGTGCTCCTGCGCCGTGCCAGCAGCAGACTGTTCCCCAAAGGCTTGTCAAAGCTTCCTCAGCTATCTCGGCAATACTTTTATCTCTTTATGCATAAGCGGTATTTAAAGGAAACAAATGGTCTGTGTGATCATTCCAGTGTTCATTTTTTAATGCATTTAATTCCTGATGCTGACACTTCGTTTTTCAAAGCAGGATTAGAGCTGCTGAGGATAAACAGTGCCAGCATTACATACGGCAGGAGTGGGGACCTGTGTAAAGCTCAGCCAGGCTTTCTTATTGACAAAGCCTAATTAAAAATGGATAAAGTTAAAGATTTTTTTTGTTGATAGTCAGATGTCCTGGAATGAACTGTCCTGTGCAGCTGTTCTTTTTGTGGTAACACACGGGGATTTAAACCTGGAGTTGATTCCAGTGTCTGTGGTCTCTGGGCATTCCCAGGAACCTTGGGCTGAACATACCATTTCCATGAGCAACACCTCCAAACCCTTCAGCACAGCTGCCTTCTCTCTATGTATTCTATTTAAAAGTCCTAAAATAATTTCCTGGAGCAGTTGCTCAAAGCAGGCAGATTGAGCATCAAAGGATTGCCCAAAGCCCTGGGGTGGACCTGTTTATTAAGGCTGATTAACACAATGAATGTGCTGCATATGAATTCAGGGCCCCCTATAAATACTGGACCTCCAAGGATTTATAGAATGATTTTGGAGAATTTGTTCAGAGGCAGTGCTATAGCTACAGCTTTGCATTTATTTTTTGCCTTTTTTAGATTGTGATTACTGTGGAATTACTTTTAAATTTTAGTTTTTACTCTGTTTAAATGAATATCGTGCTTATAATAGTAAGAGGCGCGCAGGCTGTCTTTCGGAATTAAAAGCAATTTTGTTTTGCTTGCTTGTTTTGGGACGGGGTGAGTAACGACTTCGGGCCAGCTTTGTGGTATAGTCTGTTTTGCTTTAGGTTTACTGACGAATGGTGTTTTCTTCAACCAGCAGGCTGGCAGGGAATTGCAAACAGTGACCTCATTTATCCTGCTAGAGCTCACTCTCCTTGACGTTTTCATCAGCCAGTGCGGGAAGACGTTTGCCGTTCAGCTGCTGCCAGCAGAGCCGGCTCTTATTTTTATCTCGGCAAACCGGGTGAATATTCCGAGCATTGTGTCAGTTTAAGCAGCGCTGTGCCTGTCCCCACAGGGTTCCACGTTCTGTGTTGAGACAGGAGCAGCAGCAGGCCCACGGTGAGCGAGGCAGGCTGGTTCAGGGATGTGTTTCATTGCGGGTTTGTGCAGCAAGTGCTGCAAGGCTGTTTGTGGGGCTGTGCGTCATTTGGACCTCGCCAGCTGGAAACCACGTGCGAAAATAATGCAGTGTGCTACTGATACTTTTCCTCCTTCGTAAGGGATGTGGGAAAATCTACACATATGTAATGTTACTGTCTTGGTCTTCAGGAAAGAAGTTAATGAACCTACTGCAGAGTCATCGTTTTCTTGTCTTTTTTCAGTTTTTAGCAGGTAACATAGAAGAGTTTTGTAAGATCAAGGGTTGATAGATGAACCAGTAGTGAAATGTTGAGAGAAAACCAATTATTCCTGTATTCCTAGAAACAATAGGAACTCTGAACAGATACCTAAAGTGTCTCCTGCTCTAGATTAGTTGTTTTCATTTTGTAAAATCAGGCTTAGACTTTTCCTCCAATACACGAGTTGTTTCTTGGTGTAACCTGGCATTAGCAATGCAGACATAATCCCTACAGTTCGTGTTGTGCTAGAGGAGGGCAGAAGTGTCCTGGCAGATGCAGGCTTGTAGACTGCCAGGTTTCTTTTGTACATGTCCTGGCAGTGGTCTTCTTTAATGGAACACTTCAGAGTATTTTTAAAAATTCATTAGGGTTGTAAGAGTTCATATAAATAATATTTACTTAATAGTCTGTAGTTTAAACAAAATAATACCTATTAATATTAAAATAATAATGAATAATACTTATAATAATTTCAGCGAGTTTTCAGACTTTTAAAAGTCATTGTTAATATACATTGTGCCTTTTCTGCCCCATTTTGCACCAAGTTCCAGCAGGATGTGTAGAGGCAGGTGTGATGCTCATTGAGGTACCTGCAGCTTGTTTTGAGTTTGGAAGAGTTTTCCTTTGGAAGCTATTTAGGTATCTGCCAAGAACATCTCTAGCTCCACTGAGAAACAATGCAGTGGATGCTCTGTGCAAAATAAATAATTAAAAATGTATAAGATGGAAGAATTAGTGGCTTCATGTGATATTGTTTGGAAATTTGAGTAGGTTTTTGCAGCTTTTAAGGTTAAAGAAATGCAGACTACTAATGGGGCTTTTTGAGTAACTGAAAGCTCATTGAGTTTCCTAGGAAGTTTTCTCAATGATGTAATTAATTAATAGTAAATACTTTTGGAAATTGCTGCTGTCATGCAGATTACCTTTCCTGACTTCAGATTCTTCTGGAATAGGTTGAACTCTGATATTTACCCTGCACCGTTCAACTGAGAGCAAACACATCCATCTCAAAGACAAGGCCGGCTAGTTTGCTGCAGTAGCGTGATGAACTCATCCTGAATACTCATTTATTCAGTATCTCTGTTCTTATCACTGTAGCAGTGTTTAATCCTCAACAAAGCTGCTTGTTGCTGTTTTATTTCCTGGTTCTAGAACACACTGCAAACAGCATAAAGTTCCCATACTGTCATTGCACTGGACTCGCAAAATCATTTGTTTTGCTCTCCTGGAAACAGTACGTTCATGTAACTAAGCTATTTTGATGATATTTGTTGTTATCTGCCTCAGGAAACGATAGTGGCATCTTTGACACGTGAATTATATTTCATGTTCCAGTCCTATGAAAAAAACCTATCATTATTTTCTAATTTTAGCTGCTGCCTGTCCATAGCCACCACAGCACGATTTTTACAAAAACAGCGTTCTAAACATCCACAGTTACGTATTGTTTATTTTCAGGATATTTAAATGTCTTAAATATCTGATATTTTCTATCTAAATATAGATAAGTACTGGTGTTTAAAATGCGTGTAAATACTTTTTACTAGATAAATAAAGACATGTAACAATGAAATGCATAAGGCTTGGAATACCATCCCTGCCCAGCCTCCACGTGTTTCTCCAGCACTCCAGAAACACCATGGAGATGGGTTTTCAACACTTGTGTATCTCTCCTTGGTGCTGTGTGCTGTCGAAACAGTCTTTTAACAAAACAGCACTGCCTTCCTTTATTTTGGGCATCTTCAAGCAAAAAAGTCCCAGACAGGTAAATAAATGTGTTTTAAAGGCACTAAAGATGTCCAGACCTGTGTGCAGTGCTGTGCAGCAGGGATGCAGCCAGCAGAGCTGTGTGGGCAAAGCCTTCCCCTGCAGGATTTTTTATGGGCTAGGGAGATTGGAATGGTCAATAATTTAATATGCATTTTGAACACTTGGAATGATTGAGTGTATTACATAAATGGAAGAGGGAAAAGCTATATCTGTTTTTTCCAGTTCATTGTTCATGACGATAAGAGGAGTTTTATTAACTTCACAGCTGGTGCTACTCTGTTGATGCTTTTAATTTTTGCTCTGTTTTGTTTTAATCCATTAAAAAACCCAACTAACCAGGATTATACTGGTTTGGGGGTTTTTTGTGGCTTGGAATTTTTTTTTTTTTTTCCTCTTTCTGGTCTTGTGTTTCTTATTAGAAAGCTGCAATTCTTCATAAAACTGACAAGCAGAATTTTGGCTGAGTATTCTAACCTGAATACTCCATAATAAGCATGCAGGGATAATGTAGACACTGAAAAATGGGGGAAGGCTCTTCATCTGGGGCTGGAAAATCATGTGTTCTCTGTTAGTTTGAAGGCCAAGAATGCCATATTTTTTTCAGTAAGTAATGCAATACTAGAACTGTGGAGAAGGGTAAAGGTAAACATTAATTACAGAATGTAATTACAGAATTCATTACAGAAAATATGGATAAATAAAGAGCTGAAGGAGAGTTTGAGAGATGTCCTTGTCCCTTACCTTTGCCTATGAAGTTTTGCATGTCTGCAGAGGGGTGAGGCAGGAGTTTTGTCTTTCTGTGCTATAGAGGCTGAACTGGAACAGGCACAGGTTGGTTTGCCTGGTTTTTAAAGCACAGAACAATATTTATTTCCATTTTTCTTAGATTTTTGTTTTGCTCTTTGGAATGAATCCACGGCAGATGACCCACAATTCATACGGATCTGGAGGTGCTTGTTATTATTTATAAACATTGATAGTGTGGGTAGTAGAAAACCCTGGAAATGGGTAGGAAATGTAAAACCTGAATTGGAAACCAGAGTATGTTTAGGAATTTGGATGAACATAGCACATTCATAGGAAAACTAGCTTGATTAGATAGTTCTTTAAGACATGTTAGGGATATTTGGTGGACAAGAACAGCATTAATTTGCCACACAAGTATTTTAAAACATGGGAAAATGTCGACAGCTATTAAAGGATAGGGAAAGAGCAGGGAGGGATTGGAATAAGAAAATGAGTAAGGAGTGCAGGCAGACATTACTGTCAGAGGGCCTTCTCTGTGTCTTATCTGCAAACAGTTCATTTTGGAAAGAAGAGTTCTTTTTGGTCCAAACAACAGCTGTAGAAACCATTAGAGGTGATTACCAGGGCAGCCTTGTAGGACACTGCACAACAGATAATCACTTAAAATTACTAAAACTTTCTGAGTGTAAATGTCACAAGTAACAGTTCAGATTTGTGGTACAGCCATGCAGAGCACAGTTGAACAAGCACTTAATAAGAGCTTTGAAGCTGCACTCATGTCCTAAGTGAAGTTTAAATGCAGAAGGATTCAGATGAGGCACTGAAGCTTAACCAGACTTCATTAGAAAATGAATCAAAACAAACCCCAACATTTTGAAAATAGATTGTTGGTATTGAGTCATGCTTGGTTCATTGTTGTGATGGACACCTATAATCCAGATGCAGGTTTACCACACAATTACAGTTATTTGTTCAAATGAGTGTGTATAAATTCTCAGCAGGTTTAAAGATACACTGTGAGGCATTTTCTACTGTCTGAATTCCAGAGGGGTGCTTCATTTATGCTGAGAGATCCATAAAATTTAAGAGAGCATTTCAGGATGTGCGAAAAAGTCGATAAAGAATTGTCTGCTTCAAAAACTTTCTTTGTTGAAGTACTGAATGAAAAGAGCTTAGAGAAGTAAAGGTCTTCAGTCCTAGAAGGTTTCAGGACTTACTCAACCAAAGCAACAGCAGCTTTGAGGGATCATCAAGGGCAGAGCTTCAGAAGATGATCTGTAGAGCCCTACCTTGGGATTCAATCCCCATCTCCGCTGCCTGAGGTGGTTGATGTCTCACTATCAGCAAAGCCCTCATCGAGGAGGAGAGCCTTTTGTAATGATGCCTTCAGTAGGGCCCCTTCTGACTTTTCTTTAAAATGTGCTCGTGTCAATGCACAAATCCTTGCTGTGGTTTCTGAGCTGCTGCTGGACTGCTGCTCATCATTCTCTTGGAAGGTTTGATTTGGGTGCCTTAACCTGGTGAGATACACAGTGCATCACTGAGGACAAAACGGGCTCAGTCTGCGTTTCATCTGGAGTCATCTCTGATTTTGGCCCTGGTGCTCCAGAGCTCTAGCTGAAATCAGAATCTGGGGTAATGTATTGTTTAAAAAACTATTGAAAAACAGCCCAAACCTGGTTTGACCCAAACCTTCTTGTGAAGATGCACGCTGTACCATATATTCTTCTGAAGGAGGACCAACCCTAATCTTAACTCTGTCTTTTTGGCTTTATTTTCTGTCAAGAAGTGGCTGCTAACCCTGGAATGGTATAGATAAAAGGTAGAAAGAGAATTATTTTTACAAAATTGCAAGAACTCCTACAGATCCTGAAATAAGGAAAGAAAAAAGTCTTGTCTATCTCATTATTCTGTGGTCATAAAATGAAGGAGACTGTTGTGAAAACTCATAATCCTTCTCAAAAGTCATCTTCTTAATGTTTGGCAAAATTTAAAATCTTAAGCATGTGTGTGAAATACTAACCGAGGCAGTTTTAAAATCAATGTTACCTCAAACACGTTTTGAATCAGTTCCTGTGAATTTAATTAATCATTACTTCCCTGGCAATTCAGATTTACATATTTTTAAGGCTGGCTCTGATCCATGTTGGCATCTGAAGTACGGAGATCAGAACTCCTCTGAGTAGCAGAGTGAGGCATCAAACAAATACTGAAACTTGAAATGCTGTGTGAATTGTTACCTTCTGCCTAATGATAAAACTCTGGATTTGGCAGGCTGAAGAGACACTGCGCAGCCACTGAAAAATATTTTGTTTCAAAACATGCTGTGTGCTCCAGCAAAGGCAGCCCTCTAGGGCACCTGCTTGCCCTGGAAACCAGGGCCATGGAGAGGACTCAGAAAGTTTCCCTGAAACTTGGTAATTCAAAATGTTTGGAAAGCAATACATGACTGTTCTCCTCATGTGATCTTATCTCTGTCACCAACAGTCCAAGAAAAATGTATCTGTTAGGTAAGGACTAATGGAGAAAAAAAATGAATAAAAATATCTGTTCAGATAAGATGTGTCATGATAGATGTGAAGTGGGTGAGTAATGGTACCTCTTGTTAAATTGGAATTAAGGAAATATTTATAGAAAGAGCTTTCTTAGTGGGAGAAAGGTTTGAGGGCTGAGTTTTATTGCAGTGTCTTCAGTGATGTGCAAATGAGCATGACGTGAGGTAGATAATTTTACTGGCTTAGCTGCACTGCCTTAGCTACAGAAGAAAATTTGTAGTTATGAATTGTCTCTTCCACTACTGCCATCAAGAGCAAATGAAAGAAAAGAGGCTTTCCTCCATTATAATCTTCTCTGGAAGATGAAGTGTCATTCCTGCTGGACTGCTGAGCGCACATGCAGTTTTGGGACTGGAAGTGGCGACAGTGTCTGTGTAAGGATAGTGAAAACTGCCCTCTGGGTGAACACCAAAGGAAGGTCAGCTGCTGGTGTGGGGGTTTTTTCAAGACTCCTTAGGAGATAGAGCGCATGTGCACCTCAACCTCTGCTGTAAAAGCACAGGGTTCTCCTTTCCCATCCACTCACCTGGTGGATGTGTGGTGGGAGTGACTACAAGGGAGCAGAGCTCACCTCCTGTTTCCGTAGTTGCTGCTGTTCTGTTTGTTCTTCCAGGCACTGCTTTCTGTCAGGAAGTGCAGAAGTAGGGAAGTTTCCAGGAGGAAAGTGTTGTTTACAAGGCATTCTGCATTGATGGAGAGGCACTTGCTGTTTCATCCGAGGTTACACAGCTCTGTTTGTGCAGGAGCCAGGAGGATGAGCCTCCAGGTTTTTCCTCCCCTGTGGCTGCAGCCCCTCTTCAAAGGCTTTCCTCAGGAACAAATTTTTGTGGTAACCTAGCTGAGTCTTCGCTCGAGCCAGACACTGACCTGTTACATATCCTCTTTGTTCCCCTCACTTGTTCTTTCTGCTGTGTGGGTGGTTCACTGAAACCCTCCATCCATAGCATCACCTGCTGCCTACAAACCAACATCCCTTCCAAGCACCCAGGCTGGTGTGTCTTTTGTCAAGGGTTACCGTGGCAGGTTTTACTTGGAGTCAAAACAGAGCATTACCAGATTTGCCCCGGGCTCTGTCTACCTTGCTCTCCAAGCAGCTTTGACTCCAATTCAGTATTTCCTGAGCAATGTTTCCTGCCCCTGCTCTGAAGCAGGCACAGAGAACACTCCACGGTACCTGTGTTTAGGATGATGGAACAGGGAAAACACCACAACTCTATCCTCTGTCATCCTCCTTCTCCCAAAAGTCCTTCACAGCTGTTTCAAGAATGCAGCCAGCCAGTACCTGTGGGTTTGTGCTGGTGGGAACTGAAGGTTTTGTTGTCTTTCAGTCATCCCTCAGTTCAGCTTAAAGTGGGTTGGTGTAATTATGATTTTCTGTGTGCCCCACTCACTGTACAAACAGTGTGAGTTTTCTCTTGAGAATGAAAGTAACTTTGGCCACAACTTCTCTCTTTTGTTGTTTTAAAATAATTGTATTTCCAGTGTTTTCAGCTGTTGAAATCATTTTTTTAATGATCTATCTTAATTAAAAGGTCATATTTGAGGACTGAAGTCTATTTTTACGTGCATAGAATCTGCTTCTGGAGTGCCTTTGTTCATTAAAATCAGAAAATTAAAACAGAAAAAATAGACAAGGGAAATGAGGCATATTATACTACTACTTTCATGTTTGGTTTTGAAGGTAAAACTGTATCCAAATGATAATTAGGCTTTGCCCTCAAAATGGCCTTGCTGCAGAACATGCCCTGATAGGAGCAGCTCAGGGAGTTCTCTTTTGGAGTTAGAGAATTCCCATCCTGGCTCAGAGTGTCTCCAGCCACTCTGCTAAAATAAGATTATCATCCCTGAAACCTGGATGCATGAGAGATGGAAATTCGTGTGGGAGGAGTTAGAGGCATCACTTGGAAGACACTGACAGTGGAATTGATTTTGCATTGGAAAAATGTTAACTAAGAAAAACCACAATGTGCATTAAAACTCTGTGTTCGAGCCTCACAGCAAAATGGCATCCTTGCAGAAGTCATTTTATGTTTCAATGCTTTTATGCACAATTTTAAGGTGCCTTTTTTTTTTTTTTTTTTATCTTACAGTACATATTTTGCTTTGATATGCAAAATCTGTTTTATACATCCATTAAATTACATCCTCTAAATTACAGCATATACTGCCTCTGGTGGAAGAAATTATATATATGTTTGGGTAACTTTTCACTGTCAGATGACACTGTCCTTCACATGAGCCTATTTTCAGAACAAACCACATTTATTCACTACTTGGGCACACAGCTCTTGCTGGCTGCTTTGGGGCCCTGCGAAGCTTTCCCAGGTGAGAGGTTGTATCCCATTTCTTTGTCCATCCCTGCATCAGTTTTCTGTGCTGTGACTTAATTACTGATTCCCAGAAGTGCAGAATGGCTGATCCTCTTTAAGTCTTCTAAGCTTTGTAAATAAGGAATGATGTCTAGGCAGGTAGACAGATCGGCTCTGATTATACAGTGGGATAATCAGCCCAGAAATCCATGTGTTAGCTCAAAGTCAGTTGTGAGCTGATGCTCACGTTTGCTTTTAGGCTTTCTTTTTTTTTATTTTTGAAAGGACATTGTTAGGGTGGTGTAAGGTAGGTTTGCATGGATCTGTGTGCAAATACTAAAGTGCAGGGAAATTAAAATGCAGTGCTTTTCATAGTACTTTAACTTGATTAGGACTGGAGTGGGACTGTTGGTACTGATTTAAAATAAGTCATCTCCACTGAAATGAAGAGACTTAATTTAGGTGCTATTAAAAGCATCACCCTGAGAAACTGCTGAGGACTTTAGAGCAGATCTGAGATCCATCCATGGTTCTGCATGATTAATTCAAAATGGGGGAGCCCTTACAAAGTACCTGCAGTCCAAATGCAGTTACAGAGTACACACTCAAAATCAGCAATTCACGTTAAAAAAAGAAAAGGAGCTGATTGCCTATAAACATGAATTATTTTTATCCACTTTTATGATTACAAAATGGGGCACCTCTGAAGTCTCTGAAACTTATTTTCTGGGGGGAATTTTTTTTGAACTCTAACCTTAGAGCAGAGTCCACACTCAAAACTGATATTCAAAATTCATTACAAGTTAATGACTTGTCTTCAGGTTTAATTTTTACCTTTGATTTGAACCTGTGGCATCTGCTCAAGGTCAATCCACAATTGATTTACTTTTTTTAAAGCTCCTTTTTTTACTGTTTTGAAGTCTTGGTTGTTGCTGTGGGAAGGTGAAGGACTGTAATCTTTCTAGGTGGGTTGTGCTGTATTTCAGTTATGCAGATATTCATTGTGGGTGAATAAAGTTTTAGTATAATGTAGCATTTCCTTGTAAACATTACAAAGACCTATAATGTGCTTCCTTCGTTCAAAAAATACAATATTAGCTCCAAAGAACAGGTTGATTGAAAAGAGTTTGATCTACAACAGCAGAGAATTGTGAGGATTTCATTTGATTGGCAGCGCTGCTTGATTTTGGCAAAATCCTTTCTGATGCGAGCTAATAAATGTTGCAGCGATAAATCCTGGAGATTATCAGGTGTTTGGAGAGAACGAAAGTTGTCTTTGCATTGTGCATTGTGTGCTGGGGGCAGTGCAGGGGTGCAGGAGCTGCTGAAGGCTCTGTGAGAGCTCCGGGTGATTCCCAAAGGAGCACGGTGGGCGCATCCCTGGTGAGCAAACCCAGGGTCAGCCTGGCCTCTCTGCTGGAGGAGCTAAAACAATCTTACCAGGTCCATAGGCATTAGAACTTTGAAGATCATTAAAATGATGTCGAGATCTTAGTATTTAGGATTTTTTTTTGTTTGTTTTTCATAAAATGTAGTTTGACCATGAATTAGCTTCACAGTGCAGCATTGCTGGTAAATAGAGTGATTTTTTTTTTTTTTTTTTTTTTTTTTAAATATAGTCCTTTTCAAAGAAAGCTCTATGCGCTTGCATATGTGTGGAAATGTTCAAAATTATTCTTATGGCCACAGACATTTGATAGAGCAGAGTGATTTGGCTCTACCTTTCCAGTTTTTAGTAGTCACTATAGTTAACAAAAGTACTTACAACTCTAGACAGTAAAACTCTAATGCATAGAAAATGAGAACTGTGGAAGGGAAGAGATAGAGTTATATGGTCTCTGTAAAATGAGGACAGGTAAAGATGAGAGGCAGTATAGAGCTTTTGAAGAAAAGGAGATAATTTAAACTCTTCTCTCAGTGTTAGGGGTAACAAAACCAAGGCTAAGTGTCGAATACTGGGCTAAAATGGGAAGGGGAATGAAATTTCAGTCACCTGCTATAGCAGATGTTCTCTGAAAATTATTCCAGTTTTACCAAACAGAATTTAAAAAAAAAGCTTTTCTGAAGGAATTGAGTGGTAGTGAGGATTTTAGTAATTTAAAGAGAAGTCTTATGACAGTAGTGGCAATTTTCAAAAGGCTTGAGTAGATACTCCTGAAGACTGGTTATTGTATTGTAAAACAGCAAGACAGATGTATGAATCTAAGAATTATTAAAAACTACTGGTAGTAATTGCAACTCAGGTGGTCATTTTTAATGCCTCATTTGTGAAGAATTGAGTAGACCAGGGTTGTAATGTTCCTTAGGCTTTATTCTGGATGACTACTTCTGTGGCAAAATGACAAAATGAAAAACCTTCTGAGAACTTAGGAAATGAGTCAAAAACCCCCTTAGAACAGTGCCAAATTGATTTTATTCTATTGGTTTCATTCTGCTGAGATGGACAAGCACTCAGTGTTAAAGCAAAAAACTCACACCACTCTGAAATACACTACAAGGTGATTGCTGTTCCCAGTCTACTGAGAAGTTTCTAAAATGCTATGATTTCCTGAAGCTCTAGGCACCTACATTTGCCAGTCTTAAAAAAATTTGAATTTCTGAGTGTATGTGTTTTGTCTTCTAAGGTTTTTTTTCCTTCTCTGAATTTTCCATTCTTTTGGTATAAGAAAACCGTGATACCAGTTTGGAAATAGACGTGGACAGAAATCTGACAATTAAGATGAAAAACTTGTAAATAAGAATTTTAAAAAAAGTTGAAATGTACTAGATAGTCACTTTTTGCCTCTCTTCATTTTTAGATAATCATGGTGCTTCTGTGATGGAAATTTTCCATACTCCATGTATTTTATTCTCCTTTGACCTTGTATCATCCCTGTCACCTGGTACATTAAACAGCAGTCAGGTTCAGAGCCACTTTATAACTGATAAAGGACTTAATGAAGTTTTACCCATCCTGTGATTATCAGTCTCATTTTCAGGTGTGAAAATTACTGTTGTAATCTCAGAAGACTGTGACCCATAAAAGGTATATGATTGAAAATCGGATCTATAATTGAGAATGTGATCACTGTTTCTTTAAATACACGTTTATGTGTTGGGGCCATCTGGCAGAACCTAGATGTGCCCTTGATTAGCTGTCCTTGGCTGGCTGGTCAGGTACAGGCATCAGGACAGATGTGGGTCATGAGGATATTCCCCTCTGAGATGAGAGTGGCCTTATTATAGTTTATTTTTTTTCATAAGAACAAAAGGAAGGGATCGCAGGGGAGGTAGAGCTGTGATGGTTGTGCTGTTTGAGCTGAGTGAATTCCCACTTTTCCTCTCCACTCTTATCTGACAAGGATTTCAGAAACCGTACATTTAAGGCACAATTAGTTGTCCTGATGATTGCTTCCACTCACCTGCCTAATTACCCGGTGAGGTCTGCAGATCAGCCCGGCTGCAGTCAGAACACACCTAATTGCACCTTAAATTTAGAGCACAAGTGGAGGGCTTGGGGAGATGTGCTCATGCAGAGAGCTGCCAGGGATTGTTTGTGAGATCTTCCCCATGAAGTGGATGTAGCTGAGGCATTGATTTAATTCTTCTCCTCGTCCTGCAACAATAGCTCGATTTGTAATCTGAATAATATGTTTTTCTTTTCTTTGTAACCTTCACATTAACACAGTAATTACTGAGTGGCTGGAAGAATTGGAATGGGCCTCATTTTTTTTTTTAAACATCTTATGCCCTTTTCCTGCTTGGTATGCTTAAATATTTGAAGTTGCAGCGTTGAAATAAATTAGTGACAAAAGAACCCAAGCGTTTCTTTTGTTGCTCACTTGCAGGGTTACCCAAATATGCAACTAATCGCTACAGGGAGTGCATAAAAAACAGAAAATAAAACATTCTTCCTGCAGTGCCTTGCAGTGTGTTGGCTATTGGTGCAGATACATCCAGAGAGGGGTGGTACACTTGGGGGCAGATAATGAGTTTTTGGAAAAAAACTGCAATTTTTGATTCCCACTTCGGTAAGGGCACCCAGAAGAATTAACTTTGTATATTTTTAGTAGCTTCTTGTTTGGGAAGCTGACATTTACAATTACTGTTGTTGCCGTTGTACATTGCAAAACTCTTCATTATCCTCTTGGATGGTCTCAGATGTCTGCTATTTATATTCATTTTTTCCCATTCTTGAAAAAACAATCCAGCTTTCTGCTTGTAGTAAGAAGCAAACACTCCTCCTAAATGCGCAGAATAAAATTGCACAGGTAATAAAATTATCAGGTCAAAGTGTCAGACTTCAATTCTGTTGAAAAATCCTGCTTGCAGCATGAAGTATAAATAGAACAATGTATGCATTTTCCCCTTCTAGGGGAAATAATGGAATAATTGCTACTAAATTTTTTTTCCTAGGTCAGAAAAACAGTTACTACATTCAAACTATGGTACATAAGCAACGATATAGATATATTTTAACTAAGAGCAATTTTAACAGTGTAGATATGCAGTTGTTACGCTGGATTAGAAATTTCAAGTTATTTTATTATAAGATGTATTTCTTCAGTTTCTCTTGTTGCATCATGCTGAAACATCACGTAATGAAAGAATCACGTTGTTTTGCAGAATATTCTCTTGCAGACAGGTAGCATTGGCAAACTGATGAGGTTAATAATTTTATTTCACTTTCAAATATGTGAAAAGCGATGGTTTTTGCTCTCAAAAGCTTCTGTAGAAAGCACTGATGGAAATAGTGCTCCATCATCAAAAATGACTGATTGGATTTTAGAAGCTGAGCTTTTTACTGAAGTTAGTTGTCATGACAAAATAATAATAATAATAATAATTTAAAAAATTGCAATATTTTCCATTAATCCCCAACCAAGTCTGGGTGAGCGGAGTGTGCACAGAAAAATGCCTTGGGGCCCTCTGTTGCTAGGAGTGTGATGGAGCAATTTGTAAGGCTTGTGATGAGCAGCAACACTGGGGGCAGAGGTGAGGAAACACCAGATTTTCAGCCAGCTGGTCCATCAGACCCACTTGGGTCCAAGTCAGCTTTGTCAGAGTCACTTCTGGTTTGTTGTGCTCTTGGGTTTTTGGTTGGTTGGGGTTTTTTATTTTATTTTATTTTTTTCATGTGTTCTGCTTGAGTAGATGGAGAAGTTCGAAAGGGTGGAGCGCAGTCTCTGGGCTCTGTTTCCCCACTCAAGGTGCTGCACAGGAGCTACTTTAGCGCTGGTTTTTATTTTCAGTACCCTGTGCCGGGCAGAGAGCTGCGGGGATTTGGCTGTACACCTCCACACGCTGCGACTCGAGGAGTTGATCTTCCTCCAAGGGCCACTGGAGTCAGAATTCAGGGGCTTTGTCCCTTGGGGTGTCTCAGGTCAGCTTCAAGGATCTTTGCCAGTTTTAATATTCCTCAAAATTTTGATCCTGTGGGAACAGCCAGAGCTGCCTGAAGTTGCAATCTCAGAAGTTGTAATCCAGCAGCTTCCAGGAAATTTCATAAGTTGTTTACACATAGGAGACAGGGATGTAAAAGATTATTCAGTTCCTCGGGAGGGAATAAGGAGCATATGGTGCTAGGAGCTGCGGAAAACAGGAAGAAACCCCACAGGTATCAAATCAACACAAAATGGGAAGAAGGAAATTTTCCTGCAAAAGTCAGCTGTTAACTACACCAACACTTTTGTTACAGTTCCCTTTTTGTAAATTAGCTAAAAACTAATTATTGGCAAGTTTCCATCAGTTGGAAAATACATTTGTTAATCACTGCCACTTATCTGTGATAAAATCCAGACTTCTGTTCTGTGGGTGGTTTGTTTGCTTTAATTTTTTTCTTTTCTTTTCTTTTTTCCTGTTTTTGCTGTGAAAGTGGTTTGTATTTTATGAGCATTCAAGATTACCTGTGAACCCATTTTTACGTGGCATAAAACTGGGGAAATTCCTTTTGTAGGTTATTAATTAAATCACTCAGTTTAGTTGGCCATATAGTTCTGGATTCTGAATTCTAGCAGCTTGTTTTTGAGTAGACACTGAATATGTTTATTCATTTATGTTAAAAACTGAGCAAGTATTTTGAAAAAGGAAGTGAAGGTTGATACATTTAAAATTTTTAATCTGGGGAATCATGGACTATCGCAAGAATCCATTTTTTTTAAAGCCTATAGTGTAAATAAAGCCACAGTGTTACAGCCTGTTTCATAGCCCAACACCTTCATTTGAGTCAAATATTTGCCTTTAGGCATTTCAGTAGGAGCTGTTGAAATGGATCTGAAGGAATTACCTGGCTCTTATATTAAAGCTCAGAGCCAAGGAGAGGTTTTGAGCTGAGTGTCTGTTGTGGATACTGGATCTGTAGACAGCAAAGGACCTTCCAGTGCATTAATGGAAAATACCAGTGATAGGGCTGCTTGGAACTTTTCATCCCCTTTATGTGACAGCCCTGCCAAAGGCAGGTACCCACTTCTGCACTGGTAAAGTCTTCAATCTCTGTTTATCAGAACTCTAAGTATAACTCTTGTTACTTTTAAATGGCAAGAAACCCCAAAGAAATAGATATTACGTGTTTTATAGAGCTCATCCTTGCCTTATTTGTCATTGGAATCAGACAGAAAGAAGACATTACTCTGGAGAAAATGGAAGGTGCCATTCATTTCTTTCTCTAAGTCAAAACTCCTAGTTTGGATGGATTTCTGCCAAAATTTCTAAGATAATGATACGCTCTCACTTTTATTAGTAAAAATGTTAAAGCATATATGGAGTGCTTGACAACATTGCTGCTTTTCTTGGCAGTGATTATTATTATATTAGGGATTATTTATCCTTACTATTGAAGGTTCATTTTAGTTGCTCCTTAGAATGTCCAGGCTTTGCTAGAGCAGTCCTTAGTGTGTCTGTGCATTTCTTTGATTTTCAGTAAAAACAGCATCTGGAAAATTTTGCCAGTAGGAGCTCCTTGACTCTTATTGGGTGGCTCACATTTCCCAAAGAAACCTAATGGATAAAGGGCCTTTGAGGTGTTCTGGGTAGATAGGTTTGGCCATTAGGTAAAATGACTTTGAAGGGGAAGAAAAGCTGGATTTTTACATTATCTGGAAGTGTACTGAAAAAAATCAATGAATCTGGTAAAACAGCCAAGCAATTCCTGATGTTTTTTTTTCCTCCTAGTACTAAATTTGCTTTTTAATTGAGTGGAATATATGTAAAGAGATGATTTTATGACCCATTGTCTTTCTATAAATGCTTTTTTATAGGCTCTATGTGTGTGTATGAGTGTTGGAACAATGTGATGTCCTTAGGGCTGTGAGGACTTTCACTGTTTTTAAGTGAAACGTGATCTTGGCTCTGCTGGGTCATTATATATATGTTAACTGTGTAACTAAAAGTTTCCTGGTCTTTTTCTCCTAAAAAATGCAGGAGAAAACCATATCTTCATAGAATCATAGTATTCTGCTGCTTTAAATAGAATTAATTTTCCTGGCAAAACAGGTAATTTAATGGTGAAGCAGACTGGGAAAAATGAAATGATAAATTTCCAATTAGAGTCCAGTGATATTGACTGAGTAATTTTGCTTTCTACAGTTTTGTTGACAGATATTTACATGAAGAGTTGCTGGTTTCCCTTTCTTGCATGAGCTTGGGAAATTCATGTAACTTTCTACTGCTTTGGATCCCTGTAAACACAGAGATTGTGTTTGTGTTCCCTTTGCTGGCACTGACACTCCTTGGTTTATTAACATTTTTATTTATTTATAGAAATGTTGGCTTGAGTAATATTTATCTCTCTATATATTCAGTGATATGTGCATATGTGTACATATGTATGTGCACAGAGCCTTATTAAGGCACATTTGGATTTAAATTACTTGTTTTATTTGCATGTAATTTATATGTAAATCTGAAAACAAATAGATAAAATTCTGATATAAATTTGCAAAATAACCTTTACAAAAGTGTTCCATAGTTTGATAAATCCTGATTTAATCTCACTCATCTAAAAAAAAAAAAAAAGTTTCTGTCAGATCCATTCTCCAGGACTCTAAAATGGTATAAAATTAAGCATGTGTACAGATACCTGACCAGTGAGAAACTCCAATCTGTTTTTTCTAATCTTACAGTGAATTTACTTGAAAGTCATGCAGGCTTTTTACCATTAAAAATAGGGGCACTATGTTAAATTTAAATTGTAAAATTACGTGCATAGGTCTGAATACGACTCTATGACATTGCTGCAGTTTGGTAAACTTTGCTGTTTATCTAATTTTCAGTGAACTGCAGTGTTATGTTGTCAAACAGATCAGCTTATTAATGATAAAATTATTGATGTCCGTCTTAAAAATCATCTCTTATGGGACCTCTCCAATATACTGGGAAATAAAAATACATGTTAAAACATAGGGTTTTTTTTTAAGCAATCAGGCAAAGTATAACTTTGTTTCTGAGCAATGAAAAGTACAAATTTCAGCAAACAGCTTTGTTCTATCTGTAGAAAGATCTATAGGTATGTAACATGGATAGCTTGTATTCATTTATTTTTCAGTCCCTTTTTCTTGAGATAATTTATTTTACTTGGTTGTGGGATTTTTTCTTTAATGTAATAAAAATGGGAGACATATTTTACTATTTTGTGACATTTCATTAACCTTAGGATCAATAGAAATATGTGAAAATACCTTTTTGGCCATAAATGGCTGTGGCAGGGTTTTTTGTTGTTGTTTGGTTTTGGTTTTTTTTTTGACTTCTTGTGTCACATCATAGTAACCTGGATAAAATCGTGTTTGTGCCTGCTGCTTTGTCATCTTTTTCTGTCCTTGACCTTGCTTTAGTGCAATAGTTTTAAGGATTTTCTTTAATTTTGGCAAATGAGCTGTTGATTTGCTGTAGATGCCCGTGGTGCATGAGCTCACTGGAAATGAGCCGCGAGCTTTATTTCCATCTCACAGTCATTCTTCAAGATACAGAGGCGGCTCTTTAATCAGACAGAAATCTCATTAGCTTCCAGAGGAGACTGGTGTGAGGAAAAGAACACCTGGCATGGTGTGAGTACTGGGGCTTTGGTCTGGTGAGGACACAGGGAGCATAACCTGAAGTCAGAGCAGAGCTGTTGGTGAGCCTCAGCCCCTCCGAGCAGTGTGAGACTCCTCTGGACAACCTTCTGCCTGGAGGTGAGATTTGCAGGGGAGGTTGGAGTCATATTTAATAAAGCAGCTGTTCATTAGCCTCAGGAATTTGCAGAAATCCCCATAGGTGCCTTCCTGTAGCTTTCATGTCCCACTGTACTTCTGAGTCTCCAGATGCTTCCTCACATCTTGTCAGAACTTTATTTTTCTCCTCAGCTCTCCAAGTATTTCTGCTGGCTTGGAAGGAAAGAGTACAGTATCTTTTTTACTTCCGAAACTTTGCTAGAGACAAACTATAAAAGATCCTGAAGACAGGATGAAAAGGGGTAACAGCTCTGAAATGCTGAGGCTCAGAGAAGTTGCCTCTGATGCTGGCATTGTACCCTTCCATCGGAGTGCCTCGCACTCAGCTCAGCTCCCAAAAGCCTGAGGAGCTCCCTTGCCTGCTGCAGCTTCTCTCTACCTTGTGACTGCTTCTTTTCTTCTAGATACAACCCAGTTCTGTCTTCCATTGTTACTTTATTCAAGTCTCCCTCTGCCCCAGTGTTATAAATAAAATCGACCAAATTCAAAGTATCAAAATTTAGAATTTTATTGTGAGACAAAATATCAGTCTCGGAAAGCCACAATTTAAAAGGACAGCACCGAGCCCGGGATCGATGCCGGGTGAACACGGATAACAAGCTCTGTCAGCCTGGTATCCCCCCCAAGTTCACAATTTCTGGTCTCCGGCCACCCCTTTTTATACACAAGATCGCGGAGTGAAGTCCGAAATTCTGACGTTATCCTCTCCGAGGCGTCTTCATTAATTATTCAAGTCCCGGTATCGGGAGTCTGAATAGACCGGTAGGGTGAAACAATGCCGTTGATGGCCGAGCCCGGGTGTGTCGTGTATATGTTAATTTCGGCGGAGACGAGTAGAGATATCCATCTGAAGTGATTATCTTGGTCTCCGGACTTGTATCTTCTTTTTCCGTTGTCTTTTGTATCCTTTCAGGGATTCCCGGCAGCGATAGTTTCTAGGCCCCCTCTCTGGTAATTCAAACAAGCTCTTTCTGTGTCCCTCCCACACCTTTTCAGGCTAGGGATATTTTGTATTTTGTTGAATCCCCCGTCTTCCCAAATTAACCCACAAAATGCTAAAACAAAACCTAACTTCTAACATGCTACTTTATACAGGACTTATAATCATACATTCAGTATTACAATTTATATTCTATTAACATGAAGTAACTTCAGAGCAGATGTTACATTCCTTTTTGACGACCTGTAGCCAAAGCATGTTTGTGTCTCTCTCCTGGTAGTTAATGCATGTTTGTGTCTCCCTCCTGGTAATTCTTAATCATGTTATGTCTCGTGCTTCCCCCTCCCTTGTCCTTTCAAGCGAGAGGAATTCCTGCACTCTCTTCTGAGTTGCTTAACTCTGAGTTAACTCAGAGTTTGTTGGATTAAAATAAAACCTTACATTTATTTAGATGATATTAAATTTTATCTATCAACACGAATTAACTTTAGGACATATATCACAATCCCCCCTCTTCCAAATTCACCAATTTAATTCGTGTTCCGGTTATAGTCTTTTTTCTCTGTCAAGATAAAAAAGCCTCTTAACCATTATTCTGTTAACATTTCCCTTGTTGTTTTACTCCAATATGTTTTCCCATTCAGGGCACACATTTTTTAGTTTCTTCTTATCATAACATAAGGGGTTAACTTGTAAATATCCTACAAAAGTACTTTCTCTTTTTCCTCCAATCCAGACAGTCTTGTTACATTCTTTGCAGGTGGGGATCAGAGGAAGACTGCTTACCTCCCTTCTCCTCCTAGATATTGCCATCGGGTGATTGGATCTGTTCAATTTTAACCCCTTCATTCCATTTGTGATTCTCCCCCCTTTTTAGTGTAAACCAGTCTACTCGTACCCTGGATTCTGAAACTCTGTTCCTGGTAAGGTTTGAAGGAACCGTGGAGGGATTAGTTCCCTTCCCTATTCCCTCTTGGGGTTTGTGGAGGCCATTCGTGGGGTACATGGCTCGACTCAGGATCACCAGGGTTACCCATAGACCTATCCCTCTGCTCCACCCTTCGCCCGTTGGGTTGCCACCAGCGGCGGGGTAAACCATCTTCTTGGCAGCAGGGATATTCTTCCGGGTCCCTGCCGGTGCTCCTCTGAGCATATCGCCTCTTGTACTGTTCCCACCTAGTTATTTTTATTTGATCCGCTCCACAGGGTACTTTCAACGTTCTCCTGCACTCAATTACGAGTGGATCCGCCCTTTTATTTAATCCTCCCCTTATCCCTTTAGTGAAATAGTGGAACCACTCAGGAGAATCCAATTCGAACAATCCCGATTCTGTGGCAACGTATAGGAATAGATTGGTAAGCCTGACTTCCTCCTCGTAACAAGGTACACACAAATTCTAAGGTCTAGCTCCCCGGACACAATGAGTTACCCAAACTTGCTCACAATACCCGTACTTAAAATGAACAAAAGGATAGCAGGGGCATCCTGCCTGAGTGCAACTTATCCGATAAGCGCTGGTCATTGGGTGTCTCGATGAATTCTTAGCTTTAAATCTCCAGGCGCTGAGGTGATTTTCTACTGCAGAGAGCTGCTGTGTTGTTCCACCTTTTTCACTCGGGAGCAATGGGTCCAGCCTTTCTCTGCTGTTCTCACGGCAGTATCTGTAGTGAGGAGGACGAGGAAAGGTCCCTCCCAATGCGATGACAGCGGGGCTTCTTTCCACGCTCTGATTAGCACCCGATCACCCGGCTGGATTTTGTGGATAGCAAATCCCGAGGGGGGGTACTTTGTGCTATCAGTCCACCTCTCCGGAGTTCCTGTAAATTTTTGTTAATCACAACAATATAAGACTGGATCTGACAATCCTCCACCCGGGGATGTCCAACTGGCATTCCATGCTCATAGGGCATTCCGTACAGCATCTCGAATGGAGATAATCCCGAACCTGAATGAGGTTGTGTCCTGATATTTAGGAGGGCTAGAGGAAGGCATTTGATCCAAGTCATCCTAGTTTCCAGCATAAGTTTTGACAACTGTGCCTTCAGAGTTTGATTCATTCTCTCTACTTGACCTGAGCTCTGAGGATGCCAAGGTGTATGATATTCCCATCTGATTCCCAGAGCTTCTGCCAGGCTTTTTATGACCTTAGATGTAAAATGAGTTCCCTGATCTGAATCTATGGAATCAGGGATTCCATATCTGGGAATTACTTCCTCTAATAATCTCCGTGCTACTGTTTGAGCTGTAGCCCTAGGGCTAGGGAATGCCTCCACCCAATGTGTTAATTGGTCTACTATCACTAGCAGATATCTATATCTACCTATTTTTGGTAACTCTGTGAAATCCACTTGTATTCTCCCAAAGGGGCGATATGCTAAAGGACGTCCCCCTAATGCATTGTGTTTGACCTTTGATTTATTAATTTTCTGGCATACCAAGCAACTCTGAACCTCCTGCTTGGCTAACTCAAAGATACCTTTGCATCCAAAGAATTTCAGAAATTGTTCTGCTAAAGCTTGAGTTCCCCAATGAGTTTGTGCATGTAATCTTTTTAATATGATCCTGGCATAAGCCTTTGGGATCAATTCCCGACCGTCAGTCAATTTCCATTTCCCATTTATTAAATTTCCTCCCATTTTCTTGAAATCCTCAATCTCTTTTTCTGTGGGATGAGGAGAAACTTCTCCAAGATTTTCTGTCCTGCTTTCTGGGGTGTCCAGGGTTAGGAGAGCTGCTTTCCTGGCTTCCTGATCAGCCAGATTATTCCCACGTATTCTGAACTGTAGTCCAGCCTGGTGACTCTTTACATATACCACTGCAATAGCTTTTGGTTCCCTTACTGCCTTGAGAATTTGCCTTATTAGATCCTCATGTATTAACCCTTTTCCCCTAGTGTTCACCAGTCCTCTTTCCTCCCAGATTTTTCCAAAGGTATGCACTACCCCAAAAGCATACTTTGAGTCAGTAAAAATAGTCCCTATTTTTCCTTTAAGTCCTTTGAGAGCTTGCAACACAGCATACAATTCACATGCCTGAGCTGACCATGAAGTGCCCAAGGGGCCTGATTTTATCACTTCCCCAGTTTTCCCATCTATAATTGCATATCCTGATTTTCTTTTCCCTTCTATAACCCTGGCTGACCCATCTACAAACCATTTTTCCCCTTCTTCGAGCTCCTCGTCCTCCAGATCTTCCCCAATCTTTGTTTGTAATTCTACTAGGTCTATACAATTGTGTATAGGCTCAGATGAAGCTTCCCCAAACAGGAACCCAGCAGGATTACTTGCCTGTGTTGTCCTTAATTCTAATTCTGGAGCATGAAGGAGAATGGCCTCATACTTCAACAGTCTGGCATCCGTGAGCCATTTTTCAGCTTTTTGTTGTAAAATTGTTCTTACGTTATGTGGAGTATAAACTGTGATGGGAGCCCCAAAAGTAATCTTTTTGGCTTCTTCTACCAATAAGGCAACTGCTACTATCGCCTGTAAACATGTAGGCCACCCCCTGCTTACAGGGTCCAATAGCTTGGAAAGGTAACCTACAGGCTTCCTATCCCCAGCCCATTCTTGTGTCAACACCCCATGTGCTGTGTGGTTTCCTACATTTACAAATAATTGGAACTTCTTATTTATATCAGGGAGGTTTAATACTGGGGCAGTCACCAAAGCACCCTTTAATTGCTCTAATTCCTTATCATCCTGTTCTGTCCATTTTATCTTTTCTGCAGTTAATTTTTCATACAAAAATTTAGCTTTTTCACTATATCCTTCTATCCACTGTCTACAATAACCTAGCAGCCCCAATAGCTGACGTACTTGTCTTTTGGTTTTAGGGGGGGGGCAGTTCTATGATTCCAGCTACCCTTGCAGGGTCCAATTTCTTTTTCCCTTTTACTAACCAATGCCCTAAGTATTTCACCCCAGATTCTGTGAACTGTAACTTTTGTTTTGCTACCTTTAATCCCTTTTCCCCTAAAAAGTTTAACAAATCAATAGTGCATTCTCTTACACCTTCCTCTGTTTCACCAGCCACCAATAGATCATCTACATATTGTAAGATCTTGGTCCCTTTCCTAGGGGAGAACTGACTTAGCAACTTTTCTAATGCTTGTCCAAATAAATTTGGGGAGTCCATGAATCCTTGGGGAAGTGAGGCCCACCTTAACTGTTGTTTCCGGTTAGTGTCTGGATCCTCCCATTGGAATGCAAAAAAATCCCTGCTGCCTTCAGCTAAAGGGCAGGTCCAAAATGCATCCTTTAGGTCTATAACACTGTACCAAGTATCCTTCGGGGAGATCCTATTCAGAAGGGGGTAGGGGTTAGCCACCACAGGGAACCGAGTTCTTGTTCTTTCATTTATGGCTCTTAAATCTTGCACTAACCTATAATTCCCATCTCCCTTTTTAACAGCCAGTATTGGGGTATTGTGTCTGGACATACACGGCTCCAATATGCCCTTTTTGATCAAATCCTCTATTATAGGTTTCAGCCCCCGCCTCCCTTCTAAAGGGATTGGGTACTGCCTGATCCTTATGGGATCCTCAGGCTTCTCAATCTCAATTGATATAGGTTCCATAGCCAATTTTCCGGCTTCCTTCCCTGTATGCCATACCTTGGGATTAATTTTGTCCTCATCTTCACAGGTTAGTTTGTATATGCTAACCGTAATCTGTGAATTCCTTATGATGAGGTTGATCCCCAGTGCAACCATCAAATCCCTACCCAGCAGGTTGTAATCAGCCTCTTCTATTAACAACATATCTCCCAAACAAATTTTATTCTCCGATTCTATTTCCACGTTCTTAACTATGGGTACCTTGAATGGCTCCCCTTTAGCTCCTATAACTACCATAGAATCTTTACTTACTCGGCATCCCGGGGGCAACTGTTTGAATGTACTTTTCTCAGCCCCTGAATCTACCAAAAAATCCATTTTTGTTCCCTGGGGTCCCATTTTTAATGTTATCAAGGGCTCTCCTGATGTTATGGACCCCAAAAGATAGAGCCCCCGACTTCCCTAGTCCTCCCGAAACATCTTCTCATCTCTTATCTTCTTTGGACAATCCTTTTTCATATGTCCCTTCTTTTTACAATAGAAACATTCCATTCCTTCCATCCATTTTCCTGAAGTCCCCTTTTGTGGGCGTGTGGCTCCCCTCGGAGGTGCTTTCCTTAAGGGTTTCTCCGAAGCTTGTGGGCGTTCCTGTTTCTGGGCTTCCCTTACTGCAGCTACTAACACCCTAGCCTGTATTTTCTGTTTTTCCTCATCCCTTCTCATATAGACCTTCTGGGCTTCCCGCAGTAATTCCTGCAATCCCTTCTCCTGCCACCCCTCAATCTTTTCCAGCTTTTTCCTGATGTCCTCCCATGATTTTGCTACAAACTGGGTTTTCAATAGTACCTCCCCCACGGGAGAATCAGGGTCTGTCCCAGAGTATATCTGGAGGCTTTTTCTCAACCTTTCCAACCATTCAGTGGGAGTCTCATCTTTCCCTTGACATTCCCCAAAGACCTTGCTCAGATTTTGTCCCCGGGGCATGGCCTCTCTAATTCCCTGTATGATGATGTTCTTCATATCAATCATACTTCTCCTACCCTCCTCAGTTTGAGCATTCCATCGGGGATCTTGGCTTGGCCATTTCTGATCTCCAGGAGTGCTCTGAGGGTTCCTCCGTTCCCATTCCCGTATCCCTGCTTGTCTGATCATTTCCCTTTCCTCCGTATTGAACAAGGATCTGAGAATAGCTGTGAGATCTTCATACGAATAGATGCTAGTTCCCAAGAACTCGTCTAGCCTTTCGGAGACCCCTAAAGGGTCATCCATAAGCTTTCCCATCTCCTTCTTAAAGGCTCTCACATCACTGGTATTAATCGGGATGTTTACGTACCCGATAATTCCTGGAGCAGTGGGAATTTCCCTTAAGGGGAAAAGATTTGCTCTTTCACCCTCCCCTTCACTCTCCGTCTCATTCATCCTCTTTAGCTGTCTCCTAGTCCTCCTAGCGGGAGGTGAGTGTTTTGCTTCTGCCCAACCCTGCTGTGTGTTTGCAGGAGAATTAAAGAAAGCCGCCAGATCTAGATCAGGCAACAGGTCATCCCTTGTTGGTGCAGGGGTGTTTGTACTTTGTGTCCCCCCCTCCCAGTGGCTGAGTGGCTTGTACAGGTTCTAGCGGGGGAGGGAGCCCGACCGGTGGGACCGGGGCCACTGTCTGTGACTCCATCGGAGGGGCAGAGGGGAGAGACGGGGATATAGGGACCCTTCGTCCCAGAGGGGGTCCCAATCTCCCCGGGTTCTGTGGATTGTTTTGCTCAGGGAGGGGAGGGGGTGAGGGTACTATGTAAGGTGGAGGTAAGTTGTCTAAAGGCTCCCACTTATCCCTGGAAACATCGGCAGGGTCCTTTATCCTTATGGGTAGTAATTTTGCATCAATTCTACCCCAGACCCCAGCATATTCCCGTTCTTCCGCAGTTCCCTTTTCTCCGACATAACGTACCAGTGCCTTACATATCCATTCTTCAAATGTTCCAAACACGGGCCAAATTACGTGATCCCGTATTTCTACCCCACCCCATACTTCTATGCAATAATGCACCATCCGTTTCTTGGATTTTCTTTCCCTTATGGGGCATTCTTCCCAATGTTCTAACATCCATCCCAGAGGGCTCTCAACTGGGATTTCAGGGATTCCTTTACCGGTTCCCCGCTTTGGTTTCCTAAGATTCCTTTTGCTAGCTTTGCTTTTTGTCTGTCCCATGGTGTGGGTTTACCAGATACTTGCCCTTTGTGGGTGATCGCTCCCCCCCCGGGTTTTCTCTGGTGTGTGCGAGCTCTCTTCTCCTTACTTCCTCCCCGGACCGTCCCTGGTCCAAGGCTGAAAGGTTTACCAGCCCCCGGAACTCTTGTAAGGACGTAACCTTCCCTTTCAGCCTTCCTGTGACCGACCCCCCTTTCCGAAAACTCCCCGAGTTTTCAGGGCTTAACGTGTGAGGTGCGTTTTACCCCCGAAACTTTCGCTTCCCCCGCAACCGACCACGCCCCTCGCGGGACTATGGAACTGCGATTTTGGGGTCCCACTCGCTTCGTGATAAAATCACGTCTCACTCACACGCTCGGTCACTCCCCACTCAACCACGCAATACTTACGATCCTTTTCCTGCGTGGATTCTTCGTGCACGTAGATTTTTATGAGTAGATTTCTTCGCCGCGGCTCCGGAGGTTCTGCTTCCAAAGAAAAACCTCCCCGAGTTCCCCGAGAGCTCTGACCTCGCCTATCTCCCTTTTAAATGTGGCTTTTGCTGTTTTTGTTCGTCGTGTGGTTGATCGGTTCCACCCGGATACCCCAGCTCTGCCAGGCCGCTGAATTCAGCAGGGCGCCTCCTGGTCAGAGACGGGGGTCCCTCGGGGGTCCCGGTATCACTCCAATCACGTCGGGGTCACCAGAATTGTTATAAATAAAATCGACCAAATTCAAAGTATCAAAATTTAGAATTTTATTGTGAGACAAAATATCAGTCTCGGAAAGCCACAATTTAAAAGGACAGCACCGAGCCCGGGATCGATGCCGGGTGAACACGGATAACAAGCTCTGTCAGCCTGGTATCCCCCCCAAGTTCACAATTTCTGGTCTCCGGCCACCCCTTTTTATACACAAGATCGCGGAGTGAAGTCCGAAATTCTGACGTTATCCTCTCCGAGGCGTCTTCATTAATTATTCAAGTCCCGGTATCGGGAGTCTGAATAGACCGGTAGGGTGAAACAATGCCGTTGATGGCCGAGCCCGGGTGTGTCGTGTATATGTTAATTTCGGCGGAGACGAGTAGAGATATCCATCTGAAGTGATTATCTTGGTCTCCGGACTTGTATCTTCTTTTTCCGTTGTCTTTTGTATCCTTTCAGGGATTCCCGGCAGCGATAGTTTCTAGGCCCCCTCTCTGGTAATTCAAACAAGCTCTTTCTGTGTCCCTCCCACACCTTTTCAGGCTAGGGATATTTTGTATTTTGTTGAATCCCCCGTCTTCCCAAATTAACCCACAAAATGCTAAAACAAAACCTAACTTCTAACATGCTACTTTATACAGGACTTATAATCATACATTCAGTATTACAATTTATATTCTATTAACATGAAGTAACTTCAGAGCAGATGTTACATTCCTTTTTGACGACCTGTAGCCAAAGCATGTTTGTGTCTCTCTCCTGGTAGTTAATGCATGTTTGTGTCTCCCTCCTGGTAATTCTTAATCATGTTATGTCTCGTGCTTCCCCCTCCCTTGTCCTTTCAAGCGAGAGGAATTCCTGCACTCTCTTCTGAGTTGCTTAACTCTGAGTTAACTCAGAGTTTGTTGGATTAAAATAAAACCTTACATTTATTTAGATGATATTAAATTTTATCTATCAACACGAATTAACTTTAGGACATATATCACACCCAGCTACTCAGCAGTGCTGCATTTTCCATAGTTTCTTTAATGTTGAGGACTGTGATAGTTTACTTCCATCCCTCCCTGTTTGAATACTACTATTTTAGCTAAAAAAAAAAGAGCAGATGGATGCAGATTTTCACTTGTGCAGGTGCCACACTGTTTTGATCAGTTGTGCTGACCCATCTCTGCTTTTGTATTTATGACATGCAGGAATAATGACCTGAGGTTTGAACTAATCTGCTTGTGATTAGCCCTCGAACAAGGGTTTCAGCGGAATGCTTTAGAAGTTAAGCTTTTACTTGTTTGCCTAGTGTAATAACTAGCTCATTGTCTTTGAGTAAGTGTTACAAGGTACACTGCAAAGTGAGAGGGAAGATGTGGAATGTATTCTTAATGCTGGCCATAATGCATTAAATAGATTCCATAAATGTTTCTGGTCTTTTTTATTTGTGAGTGGTTGGTACTAAGGGTGTTGACAAAGCTGTTCCAAAATACCCCAAATAACCAAAATCCAGTTCATGAATGGACACTTGCAGGTCCAAGGAAAAGATCTCTCTCCTTAGAGCAAAAATGATCAAGCTGAAGGAAAGCACAATTTTTTTTTTAAGGTTAATAACCAGTGTGAGTGATCCACACTCCTCAGAATGACTTCTGTGTGCACATTTTAGTTTATTTTTACTGAGGAGGGGTGGGTTTGTTTCCGTTGTTTTGGTCTGGGTTTGGCTCTGCGAAAGGAGGGCTTTGTTCTACCAGCGCAGCCCAAAGAAATAAAACCATGAAGACTGATTGTTCCCATATCCAAACCCTGCACCTGTTCTGAGCAGGGTAATTGCTAACAAGCTGCTCTCTTTTTAAAATGCCCGTTATCCAAAGAGCTGACAGAATCCTGCATTCCTCTGAAAGTGGCATTTTACAGTGACTCTGAAAAGAAGTGCCAATGTTTTCATGAATAAAGATATTGACCGGGGAAAGCAATTGTGTGACCATAATCATTGAGACAAGAACTGTAGCAACAGGATCTTATAACACAGCGGATTGTAAAGGGAACATGAGGGATGAAAATGATAGGTACTTATGCAAATGGATTGGAACTATCCTGTGCCACTTTGTGGATCTGCCTTTTAGTCTCTCTTGCTATCTAGGCCGTGGGATTAGACAAAAACAGCTGGAAAGGAATGGACACAATCACTTAATCACAAAATCAGAAGGCTTGCTGGGGTAATTTCCCTTCAAATAGCACACTGCAAACCCAGGGCAGGTAGTACTTAATATCAGTTGCAAACCTAGAGCTCTATAAAGAGCTTTGGAAAGACTGCACTCTTTCTATTAGAAGTGTATTGAGTCTGTCTTTTAAACTACCTGAAATGTGACATGAAATTATTTGCCTTTTTTTCATGTGTCACCTTTTCTTTATGTTTGGGGAATGCAAATGGCAAGAGTTTAATGAAGTGATGTTGTTGTGATTACATCTAAGCTGCAGAGTGAGACTCACTCTCATTCCTACTGCAAAGCAAATTGCATTTGCTTTTCCTACTCTAATGCACTTTGCCCCTGAAATTCTTGCCAAAATAAGGGGAGGCTGTGATTCTTCACAGTGCTTTTCTCTGTAGGCTTTGTCCTGATGACAGAACAGCATAAAAAGAAGAAAAAGAGACAAAAGAAAGCAGATGATTTATTCAAGGCATCAGAAGATGCTATGCTGGCAGAAACTGCTGCAGCCCAAATGTGCTACAGCCCAAAGCTCTTCTGAGATCTTTCACCTTCCTCAGCACAAAAGCAGGCAAGCAGCAGACACTGCTGCAGCTCTGCTGGTGGGTTTTGTGTTCCAAACACCCTCAGTCCAGGTGCAAACACCAATGTGCATCTGCAGACCTGGACTGTCGGGCACGTCACCCTGCTGAAGTTCACTCTGGTCTGCAGAAATTGTGGCAGAATCTCTGCTTTCAGGTTGAGCTGAACCCAGCAGAAATATTTAAAACTGTTTGAATTCTTGCTTTTAACTTTTATAGAAGGATGCATATTTTCTGCGTTTGGCTCATCCCATCATTTATCAGCTGGGTTGATGCAGCATGGGCAGGAGCTTTATGAGAACTTTGGTTAAATGCCAGCTCTCAGGGTTAGCTTGTCTCTGAAAGTTTGGGTTTCACTTCTTCTGCTTTCACCAGCCATTCTCCTGTTGCTTCTGGCATTGTTTCCGTGGTGGAAATTGTACTGTGGTTTACACAAAGAGTTTTCCAAGAAATCCAGAAAATGCTGTTGGGATAATTCAGAAACCTGACTTATTAATGCAGCATGTTATGCCAATGTTTTCTGACCTTTTGTTCTCCTACAACAATCTTAGTTAAGCACACTTGCTGGAAAAATTATGTCTTAAAGACTTTTTATCCTCATTGATTAACAATAAAACTATGTAACTCGATAAGCTTTAGGAAGGAAGCTGAGATTTATTTTTTTTTCAGTTATGCTGCTTACAAGAAAGATTGTAAGTTTATTCAGGCAGAAATATGGAAATATTTGGAAGTTTTTTGTGTATTCTTCTATCATGGCTCTTAATTCTGAGTGATTCTTTTTCTCAAATCAATATCCCAAATGCTACTTAAAATATGTCCTTACCTTTTTATATAAAGGGATAAAAAATATTTTCATATGAAATAAATCTAATGGAATTTAGTCTCATTTAGTTATTAATATTTTTTAAATTTCTATTGCAATAGTAACTTGGGCCAGGTCTTCTTTTTACAGTTCTGTGTAATACAGCCATTATGGAGGCAATGTCATTTTTTTTTATGGCTTTACACTGAAAAGGGCAAGCTTACATTAGACATAAGAAAGAAATTCTTTCCTTTGAGGATGTGGCACTGGAACAGGCTCCTGGGAGAAGCTGTGGCTTTCCTGGCAGTGTTCCTGGCCAGTCTGGATGGGCTTTGGGCAAGCTGGTCTAGTGAAAGGAGGCAGGGGGGTTGGACTGGTCTTTAAGATCCCTTCCAACCCAAACCGTTTATGATTCTGTGCTGCAGATTGTGATTCAAAGCCGTGTCTTGCTGCTGCTTAAAACATTTTCATGCCTGTAGTGAATCAATTCATCATCAGCCTGTAAACTGTGTTTGGAGATGGACTATGTATTTAGAAAACAGGCTAGAAAAGCAGAGAGAAAGATGCTTCAGCCTATTTGAATTGTATTTGCTTTGCATATTTGCTGGATGTAATTTTTTCAGCATTTCCATCTGAAATACCTTGTTTTGCAGTGGCGAGTGGGATTTAGCTTAGGGGGATGCAGAGGGGTTGAAATGACCCATGTTTTCCTTAACCTGTCCTCTCTTCCACACCCAGACTCTGCAGATTTTTGGTTTAGCCTTTCATTTTGGTTACTGCTCCAGGATTTGCAACCTCTGTAAATGCTGTGTCACACTTATAGTACAGGCTTTTGTAAGATCAGTCTTTTAGGGGTCTTGCCAACAGAGATTGAATGGAGACAGTCCCAGAGCAGAAACTTTAGGCTTTGTCCTTTGGTAGCATGCATTGACGTCCCTGATGGTGAGTGCTTGTAAGCTCTTGGTAAATGTGGTCTTTAGCATTTGGCAGCGTTGGAATCTCTGACATTGGAGTGAAGTGCTTTCGTGCATGCAGTGTTTCATTTTTCTCTTTGTAGCTACGTTTTAGTAAGGTATTACTCAGTCACAATTTAAATTCAGAAATGCGTATTACTTCAGGGCTGTTTTTGGTGAGAATGCAATTAAATGGTTTGTGAAAATGCTACTATAAATAATGAGAAAACTTGCAGTTGTATTATTCTTTGTGCAGCCATTTTCTGATTCATTAGAGTTAGACTGTAAAATCTATAATAACATTATAGGTAGTGTTATATAAACCATCATGTTTGAGAGCTGGTATTTTTTCAAAACACTTTAATAAAGGAGCCTATTTAGAAGATTAAATCCTTAAATCTCCATCTGTGTCTGTATTGTTGTTATGTGCCAGTTAGCAGAAAGTTATGGGGAAACTACATGGTGTCAAAAGTTCTCATTGTACGGCTCTCTGTGATGTTTCCTCTTGAATGCCTCTATCCTCTTGTCACACTCACAAATCACAGCTTTTGCCTTGCCAGTGACACACAGTCCAAAGTTCTATTTAACTGCATTTTGCTTATGGGCATTTTGAAAAGCAGCGCCAGGCTAAAAATATTTTCTTGTTGAAGAACTGCAGCTTACACTGTTTTTGTAGGTTGCAGTCCAAGAGTTGCATTGGTTAGCATCACAAAAGTTAATTTGAGATGGCCTCAATAGTGACTGTGCTATGAATTCACTTTATTACAGTAATTTTTCTAATATTTCATCTTTTTTTTTTTTGTGTAGACTTCATAAATGTCTTACAAGAATATTGTCATTCAATATCAAAAGATTACCATGACCTTTAATAATTTCTAATATAATAATTTGATACAACTTGTAATTTTTTATCCAAATATTAAAACCAAATATCTTAATTTGAGACAAGTCCTAATTTTTATGCTAGTCTCCAAGTTTTTAGCTAGCTGGAAACTCTGTTTTTTCCTCACTGTGGGTACCAATAAGCTTTGTATGCTCAGTACTTGATTCATCTCTTTGATATTCTCCTTGCACAAATTTGCAGAAGTATTTAAAATGAAGCTTTATTTTTAGAAACTGAACAATATTCATGTCTGCAGTGAAGCACCTTGTGAATAATGAGGATTTGGTACATTTTTTAGAAGCTTTGGTACATTCAACAAGTTGCCCAGCTGCTGTCATTTAAAGTCAGTTCTTTGGAACAGGGTTTCATGATGCTCTGAGGGAAACTACAGCTCTCTCACCACTCTCTTGGTCCTGTGAACTTCCAGTTGTTAAACTGGACTCTTCAGGTGTCATTTAAATAAGGCTAATACTGTGATGTTTAGAATAAGTTTGTGTTTCCTAGGCTGTGCTATTGACACTTTAAAATCATTCTCACTTAAGGGAAAATAATAGCTTGGATCTGAGTTCACCCGCAGGACGCAGAAATTCTGTATTTTTGTGGAAAAGCTGTGGATCCCTGCAATGTCAGCGTGGCCAGGGCTGTCCAGAGAGGATGGAGCTGTGATGTTCTGAGGACTGCTGTGAGAATTCCCTGTGGGATTGCTTAGAGATTGTGTTGGGCAATTCCCCTTTAATTTTCTGGAAAAGAGGACCAGGGAGAGAAACTGTCTTTTTATAGGTAGAAGGGAGCCAGCAAGGGGTTAAAAAAACAACATTAAAAAATTAAAGACGCTGTTGCTGCTGTGGATGATGTGTGATGCTGGTGTGTGTGAGCCAAGAAGGCACAAGAACATTGCCATTTTCTGTTACAACTTACCCATTTCACACTCATTATAACCCAGAAATTCAAAATGAAACAATGTGTATGTGACAAAATTTTACCATGCTTTTGGAAGCTTGTAAAACATGGCAGGAAGTGGGATTTTTTGGGGGTGGTGTGTTTTTTTTTTTTTTTTTTTTTTTTTTTTTTATTTTTTTTTTTTATTGCAATCTTACCATAGCATTTAATTTCGAGCTACTAAAGGCACGTGTAATTGTGGCAGGGAGACATTTCTGCTTGCCAAATCTAGATAGAAAAAATATTGTTTTCTGTGAGGGAAGGATTGGGTTGTGAGTAACAATTGTACTAGTTTTGTCGTTGTGGTGTTAGATGTTTTGTGCTGTTTGGTCTCAAGCTGTACCATGAACGTGGGCAATCCAGTGCTGATATTGAAAAAATGTAAATGGTGCCTGGCAGGAATTAAACACGTAACCACAGAGGATGTAGGCTTAATTGCACTGGTAGTTACAGAAACATTCATTTAACGTTTGTTATAAGGTACTGGTGTGGTTTTTTATAACTAATAGGGGAGCAGTTTGCAGTTGATCTACTGCATAGAGAAAAAGAGCTTGTAGCTTCAGATGGAATACTTGCAGCCTCAGGCAGTTTCGCTAATGCTTTCTATTACAAATAAGTTTAATAGTGTGCATTAAAAAGGATGTGTATTTAAACCTTTATGGTCCATACCATGTTAGGTAGAATTACAGTAAATTGCTACATTTCATTTCTGTAATTATCTTACAAACTGCTAGCTGATATTGTCCTGAAGTTTATGTTCAGGACATTTTAACACCAGTTGTATTTTGGACAGCTTGCATAAGATCATTTGATTGTCTCTTAGGGGTATAAAATTACATATGTATATTTAAAATAAAGAAAAAGATCTATTAAAAAAGCGTGGGAGTTGCACACCTTTGGATGACTCTGTGTAATGTGGAGAAGGGAGGGATCGTGATCACCTCCCGTGCTGTGTTTATGAGCGTGCACAGAGCAGCTTTCCTGTCGCTAATAGTTCTGGAAATGTATGTTTATGAAACGTGGTCTTTTCCTTTTATTTCACTTTTTTCCATTCCTGTAGGAACTTGGAAGTAACAGCCCTCCGCAGAGGAACTGGAAGGGAATTGCTATTGCGCTGCTGGTGATTCTAGTTGTTTGTTCACTCATCACTATGTCAGTCATTCTTTTAACCCCAGGTAACCTACTTCTTTATTTTATCTTATTAAAGGTGTATGATCAATAATGCAGTCATTAAAAGCAATGAATGTTAACGTGTCTTTTGCCTTTAAGCATTTTTAACTTGTGGCTATTGTAAGTTTGGTGCCTGTAGGGACTCGGGAGGTACCGGAGGCTTTGAGGAGCAGAAATGTTTGGGGTTGACAATCTTTAGCATTGTGTCGGCCTTGAGGGGGCTACAGCAATCCTGGTGAGCCTCAGCTGGTGTGAGCTGACTTCAGGAGGTTGTTGTTGGTTTTTGGTGTAATTTCAGATTCACATATGAGCTAAGAGAAAATTGTATGCCATGGAAAACTGATTCTGAGAATGCAACTTCTCACTGAATCACCAACATGGATTTTCCTTCCATATGTACATGCACCAGCTTCTCCCCTTTTCTTTTGTTCAGAAACAAAGAGGGGAAAGTAATGGCTCAGTCACAGGGGAAAAAAAAAAAAAGGGAGAGGGTGAGAAGTAGATGAAAAAAGCAAACCCTGAACAAGTTTTAAAGAAAAAAAAAAAAAAAAATCTTTGAATCCTTTTGCCAGCTTTAAAGTTAGACTGTAAAGTGCCTGATTTGCATGGCGTGCCTAGATAGTAAATATTGTTCTGCAAATATTCCACCATTCAAGTGCTCAGTGTGTGTAAACCAGAAAGTTAATGAAGCTTTTTTCAGTTAAATAATGGTTCCAGGCTGTTTGGCCACGAGGTGAAATCACTGAGGGAAGCTGGCTGAGTCTGTGCAGAGCAAATACAGCAGCAGAGTGCTGCTGCTCTAAAGAAAGGTGCTGAGGCTGAATGGGAAAGGATCAAAAAGCTTTGCCTGTCAGAGGGGATGAAGCAGCTGGAAAGAGTATGCAGGAACACCATGGATAGTCTGCTTTTTCTGTTTTGTGTAAATATCTACTCCTTATGCATGCTGCTGTCCAAAATTACTGTTTGCTTATTTCCACTTCGATCATGTTGAGAAAAAATAAAAGCAAAGTTGTGCTGCTGTAGTCTCAGTGAATAGGAGCCTTCCTCAGGGAATAATTAAAAAGAGATTTTGAGGGTACATAGTAGTGTATCCTGGTACACTTTTAAACAAAAGACTGTTTTTTGTTTCAAGGAGAGGCAGCTTTTTTTTGAAGAATTGTAAAATATCAAATGTTTGCTGGAATCTACAATAACAACTTTCAGTTGTGGTTCATATATCTATATAGAATTATTAATGATGTAAAAACGTAAACTGAAGTCTTTGAATGCACTCATGGAAAAAGAATAAATAACCTAGGGGAACGTTAACTTTAAAAAAACAAAAAAGTTTAAAAAGCTATATGAATTACAGCATCTCTGAGGCTGTTTCAAAATCCAGAGATCTTGGTTGAAAACTTGTGTAAGCTGGGACCTACATTTCAGTTCAAGTCATGCGAGTGAAAACTAGTTCTGTCAGCTCAGATGCTCTAAGATATCCCATAGAGACTGTGAAGCTTGATATAAAGAAAAACCTTTCTCCCAGAATAATCTAGGTCTGTAAAATTGAGCTTTCTTGTGGGTTGGAAATGCTTACCATGGAAAGCTTTGGAGGTGCATTGTAGGATAGGTACCTGCCTTGCTTTGGCCCTATTCATTGCTGTTCCCCCTTCACTTGCATTATTAATTTGTTTGATTATTATGAATAGTTAATATGGCTTGGGAGGCAGATATTTTGCTACTCTGTTGGTCTGTTGGCAGGTACCAAGCACTCTAGCTGAAGCTATTTTGTCATGAATGTGTGTTAAGATCACTTTAGGATGTCCAGTATTTGAGGGCAGGCAAAAAGTCGAGACCCCCTCGTATCTGTGAGGTGCTCAGTTCCAAGCTGATGCTGATTTGGTATTATAAATATTTGGGTTTGAAAATCCTTCTCATAAAATATAATAGGTCTGAATGAAGATGTTCAGTGCAAATGTCCTTTGTTACCTTGGGATGTTTCAGCGTTCATTTCTAGCACTGTTTTGAGCATCAGAGTGCTCTCCCTATTTAGTTCTGCCTCTACGGATGGGTGCTTTTTAGATTTCGTGTAAATTCCCCTAAACACTGTACATCATGCTGCTTCTTTTTATGGAAATGATGATAATTTCAGATGGTTATTGCTCAGAAGCCTGATTGTTTCACTGGTATTTTTTGGAGGCAAAAATGTATTTACTGATACGCCAAACACAACAGCGATGATCTCTTTTGCCTGCAATTATTTGCACATTGTTTTGTCCACGAGATAAGAAACTCTTAGGTCTGTGTACACTAGCAGTTGTCATTTGACTTCTCTCAACTTTTGAGCAACAGCTTTCCTGCCTTTTGATAGAGGGACCAATGCTTCCATATGAGAGAGCATGTTTTTAAAAGTGCAATTCACTTGCAAAAGGCTTCAAAGAGGCTTTAGCTTCCACTAAAGAGAGAAACGATAATAAAACTAAAAGGAAATTCTTGATTTTCTTTTTGTATTATCTTTTACTACATGAAATATAACCTGACTATACAATACTAAGCAGGATCTCTGTTGAAATAAGAGATGTATTTTGACCTATTAATATCTTAGCTTTTGTTCAAATCTGAAACCTCTGTGTTACAATTATGTGGTTGTGGTGTGAATAAATGTATTATACCAACAATATTAGTAACATTTCTGATCATTTGATCTTGCTTTTCATCTATGACAATCCTCAGAATCTTTATAAATGTCTTAGTGTTCTCCACAAAGAGATGGAAAAGTGGAATAACAAACCATCCAGTGATATAAAACATTAGTGGCAGAGTCTGAATGAACTCCCATCCCAGTTAGCACTTGTTGGGGCTCAGGAACTTTCTGTGAGCTCCCATGGTCTAAGGAGTACATGAAATAAACCCCGTTGCTCCCAGCAAGTAGAATTTGCTACACTGCTCCAAACCTGAGAGTAAAAGGCCTGCAGGCAAATATCCCTGCTGGTTTTCTTCAAAATTAGAAAAGTGCATTGAAAAGAAAGTGCACAGAGATGCCAAAGAATGAAGTTGTCCTTGTTAAAGCAGGGGACTGGAGTAGAAAAACTCTGAAGTTTCAGAACAGGAGCCTGTCTGCCCTCTGGGGTAACTGCAGTATGATCTAGTGATCTTTGTTTAATATTTGGAGTGGATTGCTGGAGAAGTATTTAAGAGAAAACAAAAGAAAATACCTTGGGAATAATCTTATAAATATCTCTTTATATTGGGAATTAGTGGCCAGTGCAGAGACACAGGTGACTGTCCATGGGATGCCATCATTTGGTTTGGATGTCAGTAGAAATATAATACAGGCACCTTTCTTCTGCTGCTTTTATTCTATTTCATGTTTTTGAGGTTTCATCTCACACCTGCATATACTGAAATAGTCATAGGTAGATCTTTAGATTTCAGTGCCTTTAAATCATTCCTGTCTTGGAATTAACTTGTTCTTGCTTTGCATCATGACAGGATGTTCCACTTTGTAGGAATTATGTGAAGACCTATCTCAACAACCTCTGTTGATCTGTATTTCAGAACTGACAAATGTTCCGTTGAAAGTTTTGGCAGCTAAAAGCTTTTATATGAAAAAACACTTAAGAACAGCCTAAGAATTGTATGGATTTGGCCTCCCCTGTACAGGTGTTTTGCCACAACACTTAAAGCTGTTTTTTTCTTTTGGCACTGACAGTAGTTCTACCTTCATGTTAACTCACAGTTTCTGAAGGTGTGGAAGACTCAAACTCCCTTACTGAGATATTGGCGTTGGCATTTAAACTGTGCCTGCTGATATGTGCACTTACAGTTGAGCAAAGTGTCACCTACCTCTAATCATAGACTGAAGGAAAACTCACAGATGATGGAAAGAACAGGACACCTTCTCGGAAAAATGACTTCAGAGAACATTTAGGTCAGATAAACGGTCAGAGAATGCTGTTTGTGGAAAGGGTTGAGTAAAATCAAGCTCTGGGAAGAGAATCCATTTGGATTATGTCCTGTTCAGGGTTAGGACCGATCTCCCCATACCTTCTCTCATCTTAAAGGAAAAGAAAGCAAACTAATTATATATATATATATATTTTTTTTTTTTTTTAAATTTTTTTAGAGTGGATATTTACTGCAGGAAGATTCAGGTTTCTGTTCAGTTCTGTATAGACTCCCTGGACCTACTGTAAATTGGCAGGCAGGTTTTGATAACTGACTATTTTCTGGCAAGTTTTCTTCCTTTGTCATGATAACACAAAGTGAGCTGTGCTAATTCCCAGTTACACCTGCTGGCTTGCATACAGTTTACTGGCGGTGTTTTTCCGCTTTTCAGATGGCTTTTAACATCAAGCCTTTGTCCTAATTTCTAGCTTAAAACTTTTTTTTTTTTTTTTCCCCCACAGAAAAGTCAGTAGGGAGCTTCAGTTAATGGCATACTACAGAACATAATTATTAGTTTTATTTGCTAAGTTAGAAGGCAGATTTTATGAGGTGTTTAGACTATATTTAACCTGCAAAAATAATATCCTATAAAGTCGTGAAAAGTAACAAGGCCATTAATTTCAAGTTTTGCAGTCTTCTAGTTTAGTAAACACAAACAGGTTTGTCACTTTGGATGAATACATGCCAGTATTTGAACTGTTTTTAATTGGATGTGCAGTTAAAAAAATGGCCATTTAGTCTTTAGCATTTGGTTTTGTTTGTATCTTCTGCAATCTGTGTCATTTGCTATACATAAATATATATATATAAAATTTCAGATTGAAATACAGAAATCTGTGGTAAATAGTGTGAGAACACTGGAAACATCATTCCTTCAAGGAATAATTCGATGAAATTTATCATGGAAATGAAAAAGAGATAGTAGGATATTTTGCAATGTATTAAATACAAAGTAGTGAAAGGAGGTCTTAAAAATAAAACAATACATCCTAAAATTAAAGGTTAGTTTGGGTTGGAAGGAACCTTGAAGGTCATCTCATTCCAACCTCCTTCCATGGGCAGGGACACTTTCCACTATCCCAGGTGGCTCCGAGCCCTGTCCTGGTTCTGAACACTTCCAGGGATGGGACAGCCAAAGCTTCTCTGGACACGCTGTGCCATGTCCTCACCAGCCTCACAGGGGAGAATTTCATCCTAACACCCAATCTAACCCTGCACTCTTTCAGTTTGAAGCGATTTCCCCTTGTCCTGTCACTCCATGACAGTCCAGAAGTCTCTCTCCAGCTTTCTTGGAGCTCCCTTAGGTATTGGGAGGTGCCCTAAGATCTCGCTGGAGCCTTCTCCTCTCCGGGCTGAAGAGTCTCAAATCTCCCCCTGTCTCCACAGCAGAGATGCTGCAGCCCCCTGAGCATCTTTGTGGCCTCCTCTGGACCTGCTCCAGCAGGTTCATGTCCTTGTCACTTGGGAAAGGGTTACCAGCAATGCATTCCAGGCACCTTCTGGGTTGGTTGTGCCCAGCTGTGCTGTCCCCCCAGGATGATTTGGGGTGGTCAAAGTCACCCACGAGGACCAGGGCTTGTGGATGTGAGGACACTCCCCTCGGTCTTCCAGCTTGGGTGGCCCCAAGGGTCTTAGCAGCCCCCAAGGTGACTGTGATGTCACCTGTCCCCGTCCCCTCTTTAATCCTGAGCCATAAGGTCAGCTCCTGTTCCATCCTCAGGTGCAGCTCTGTGTATTCCAGCTGGTCCCTGACACAGAGGGCCACCCCCTCCTGTTCTCCCCTGCCTCTGAGTGTAAACATGGTGGGATACACCTAATTTGTGCTTGTGCTCGATAAAGATCGACCCACTACGATTTTGAAGGTTCCCGTGATGTGTAATTCATCCTGTTATAGATAAACTGGGCATCTGAGATATTGACAGAGGGCAAAGGTAGAGTTAAGGGTTACAAACAGGGCTCTCTTTTGGTTAAATCTTTGCACTGGGAAAAAAAAAAAAAAACAACAAAAAAAACCTTCAAAAGCATCTGGTAAATTTGTGTGAAGATGCCATTATTTTCAGTTTACAAACTCTAACCGTAATTTAAAACTTACTTTAAAATCCAGTTTATATTGAGATTTCTTGCCAGGAACGTGGTACAAAGCAGAGAGCAGAGCTGGTGTTCCTTTCTTCTCTAACAGCCTCTCTCTACTCAGCTGATGTATTGTTTTAGTGATTTTTGTTTAATCGGTTGGAAAAAAAAAAAAAATCTGTCATAGGTAAGGCAACTTTGACAGCATAACAGCTTGTGCGAGCTTGATTGCTAGTTGGCAAACTGGCAGGAAATAAAGGGTCACAATAAGCAGAAACAGACTCAGGTAAGGTTAGAAGGGGAACACGTTTGGAATTACAAACAGCATCAGGACCAGGGTGTGTTGAATCCAAACAGGCGATGGAAAACAGCTTGTGGAGGGTCGGCTGTCAACGAGGTTGCGGAGAAAGGGGATAATGGGTGTGTGAAGAGCCCAGTGCTTGATGCTTTAAAGTCAGAAGCAGTGTTTTGAAGACACAAGGATGTGTTTGTGGAGCTGAGTAGAGAACACGTAACAACGTGTGCTTGCTTTGATGATAAAAACAAGGTGCGTGCAGGAGCAAGAGTTAACAAGGTCCCATGATGTGTAAACAGAGGGATTAGGTATAAATCAAGAGAGATAATGTTGCTCTGCTGTAAAGCTCCAGTAAGACTGAAAGTGGAATATTGTGGCCCGTGCTGGACTGGCAGATGAAAAAAACAAAACAAAACAAAAAACCAAAAACTAACCAAAAATCCTAAACAGACTATTTTGATTCCTGGAAGGTAGGAAGAGGGAAAAAAAGCTTATTTAAGGATTAGAATGTTTGTCTTACGAGAGAGGGTTTGGACAGCTCTGCATGCTTGGCCTCACAAGACATCAGTGCAAGAAGAGTTGATTGCAGTGGGTGAGCGCTTCCCAGAGCCCTGCTGCCACCGGGGAGGGAGCAACATGCAAAAGGCAGCAGAGCTGTGGTGTGAGCAGCTGGCATGGCCTCCTGGCTATTGTAAATCCATGGTGTGCATTAAAAGGAAGTTTCTCCTCGATACACCAAGGATGCACCTTATTAATACCAGCTGAAGTGACCGCAGCAGGCAGTGCTGACATTTAAAGGCAAAACCATCAGATTGCTGTTGATTCCAGTAAGCTTGCAGCTGGCCCTCTAACTTAGAAATTTGGCTGAAGAAAGACCGGTACCAAAGCTATTGGTTGACTTTAGTCTCTTTGAAGGGTCACATTTTCATCCAAAATGTATTGCAGGATATGACCTTTACAAAGCAGGTTTCTTTGTTAAAAATGGCCTGGTAACACCGTGGGTTGACACAAAGATAACAAGATTGCTGCTTGACCACTGTGATGACAGATACCCTTTCTGTGTGTGTGTCTGTTATCAGAGCACTGTTTAACATCAGTAAGGGCAAAATTTTCCTAACACAAAGTTCCTCTCGTGGAGAAGGAAAGAAAAACTCATAAAGAAGAAAAAGAGTGCAGTACTTTATGGCAGCCAGCTCAATAACACAAAACGATTTTAAAAAACCTGGCTGGGCGTTGGACTGGTTTGTGTGGGAAGTGCACAAGTGCATCTTCCTGCAAGGGCACAGGCAGCAAACAGCAAAGCTTTTGGCAGCTGCTGTTCCAGACAGCCTAAAGGTGAAGAGCAAGCTGCTGCCAGTGAATATTGCTGGGAAACTTTGTGTCTTTTGACACTAAAACTTGTACTTTGATAGTAGCAGTTCAATATTACCACTGTTAGTGCAGCAGTTTGCTGTTGAATTTCACTACTTGTTTTTTTTAGCTCATGGCAGAAGATTTAGCAGAGCTTTTTTAGTTTTCTGAAGTGCAGAGATGCTTTTAGATGCAGGAAAATGACGGGGTTTTATTTTGTTTTGTGTTGAAAGTCAATGTTGGGTAATGTTCAGAAGCACAATATTCCTGGGTTGTGTCACGTTTGGGAGCAACACAAGTCCGTTAGTAAAGTTATGTTCACATCACTAGAAAGCAAACACAGGCTATAAAATGTGCATGTAGATTTTTAAAAATTTCATTTCAAATTGTTAAATAGGTGAAGTCGGTTCCAAATTTCCTTGCAGGAGTTTTTTTCATATCCTGTTTCTCTCAGTGTAAGGTACTCAATATGGCCAACAGCCTTTGGCTGCCAGGAAATTTTGGTATTGGTTTGTAATTTTTTGTGGTGTGGGGCTGTGCTAAGAAAGAGCTTTGCTGCAGAAGTCCCAATATATTAAATAACCAAACACTAAATCCTGTAGTTTTCCTGTCCAAAAGGTACCAATTCTTTGTTTCCTGAAGCTTTACTAAACAAAAATGATACTTCTTCTTGTTGTGGGGAAAAAAAAAAAAAAAAAAAAAAAAAAAAAAAAAAAAAAAAAAAAAGGTATTGTTATGAATTTCAACAGGATTTCAGGGTCTATAATTCCAGTATAATTCCAGTGTTTTGCAAACAACACTGAACATGTTGTTTTTAGTAATTATCTAAAATGATCTTGTGTTTCTTTTAGATGAACTCGCAAATTCATCAGAAAACAGATTATCTTTGGAGGATCTCTTCAGAAAAGAGTTCATAGTTCATAATCCAGAAGCCAAATGGATTAATGGTAAGTTTATAAGCTCTCACTTAATTTGAAACTAGGCAAAATTTTTCAGTATTGAATGATATTATCTAGTCACTGAGAGAAAAAAAAAATCAATTAAAATTTCAAACCCTTTTGAAATTAGCCTGTGTCCCAGTTTTCCTTGTTGCTCTGAATCACAACTCTTTCATTAATTTTTGAAGTGGCTTTCTAATTTTAAAGCTCTGTCTAGTAGAAACCCACTAAAATTATCTGTTCGTGTTTCTGACTCGGTTGGAAGCAGCCATGGAGAATTGTGTTTAAGAATTGGATTTTGGTTGTGGATTCACAATAAGATCAACCCTATTAATATCTGAACTTTGGGATTTGACAACTGGATCTCTTCACATCTAGAAAAGATTTGAATATTTCAATGTACTTGTACAGTCGTAGTCATTCTCTGATGACTAAAAGTTGTATTTAGTATTCTGATTTATTAAATGATTTGTGCATGGCATGCAGATTCCTCCAAAATTAAGCAGTTTTAATATAAAAAGGAAAACAAAACTCTTTTCAACTCATTGGATTCCTTTTCTCTTGATGCCATGCCTTGTTCACTTTGTCTCTGTTTGTAGGAAATGTGCACATAATGCAGTGGGGGCTGTTTGGTTTGTGTCATCGTGATGATCTGGGTGTTACAGCAGGTGATAGAATCGAAGGAATGACAACAGGATTTGTGCAAAACTGGGCAAGGCAAAGCTGATATGGGGTGCTCTGTGCAAGGCAGGAGTCTGGCAGTCTGGAGGCTCTGTGTGTAAATTCAGAATGACTTTGCATGGAAATAAATGCTTCAATTACATCAACTTTGTTCTTCAAGTATAACTAGAACTGCTTTGCTTAGTAGGGAGCTGTGTGATTGAATTATTGATTTATGTTAAATTCTGAAGGATGAAGTGGGTAGAATAGGGATAAGTGCATTTAAAAGCAAAAACATAAAAAGGAGAAAAGTGTGGTCAGTCTTTCTTTAGGATGTGCTCTCATTATTTGTTACCCTTTAGTTTAGGGCTCAGAGGAGGGACACTCAGTTTAGTTTCCTGCCTCTCCCTATGCTCAGCTACTACAATGACATCTCATTTCTCAGCTGAGTTGCCCTTAGTTTCTTCTTTGGGCTGGTTTCTGTCTGCAGTCAGTGCAAAAAGATGTGATACTGGGTAAAGCTGGCACAGTTCTATTGTCAAGAGGAGCAGTTTCAATTTGCTGTTCTGTTAAATTCACAGAACAGCTGCCCCTGACCCTACCTATATGAAAAAACACTGTTGTGTTTATCTAATACGCTATTGTGTATTAGATCGCCCTAATTGTCAAATAAAGTTATCACAGACCCAGTATTGTGAAATAAAGTGGTCACTGAAAGGAGTTAAGTTCACAGTGGAAGAAGATTATGCTGGTTTCATCTATTACTCTTGTTACTTAAAAAATCCATGAGATTATTCTCCTAAGGACTCCAGTAGTTCTTCATAACATGTGCATAATATTCTATGCATAAAAATAGTACTAATTTCAAAAGCCAGGACAATAAAACTAAAAGGCTGTGGAAGGAGTTATATTAAATACTGGTGATGCTATAAAACATGGAGTTTATTGTATTTCTTAACTCTCTTCTACAGCCTGTAATAAGAGCAAAGCTTCTTTTATGAGTTTTCTAGATGTGGTAAAAAGAAATGTAGAATTTGATGCTAAACCCTTGCTTGGATACAGGTTTCTCCTGTGGTCTTCAAAATCCATCTTAAAAAGCTCCTGCAGGGAAATATAATTTTATTAGCATCATGCAAGAAATTTGTATTAGTATCATGCAAAAAATTTTTTGTAAACAATCCAGTCTAAAAGCTGTGAGATTGTACAGTATGAAGTTTTCCATCTCTTGAAAATAATATTAGAAATGCTATTTATTAGAGAAAGGCCCCATGTTTTATTAACAGTACATTTGTACTAATATCCAGTCTTTCTGCAATGATGGTTTTCTGAGTCAGAAAACTTAGAAAACTTCTAAGCTTGCAATTAGGTGTTCTCCTGAGTTTATTGGCCAAAGAAACAATGAAGTCCAGTAGTTCAAAGAAAATGAGGAAAGAAAGGACATTTGTTTATTAGAGTATGTGTGTATATGAGAAATAAAGAAAAACTGCAGGTAATTCAGGATTTATGAATTGTTTAGTGTTTTTGATAAGCACAGAAAAAAAGTATATAGGTTTTGGGATTTTTTTACATTTTCTTTGAAAATAGCCAGTATAGTTAATGATATCCAATATCTCGAGCAATAAAACCCCCAAGGAACAGTCTTGCAAAGCAGCATTTCTGCTTCCTGCTTCTATTTTTTTTTTTTTTTTTTTTTAAGACTATTTCCTGGCACTGTGGCATTGCAGTGCTGGCATTATATGCATGGAAAATGAAATATATAACTTCATATTCAGATTCATTACTGTGGAGCTGGAGGGGAGCATTTGGCACTGTCTTTGAATATTGGCAGGGGAAGTGAACTCTGCGCGGGATGATTTTAGCGGAAAATAAATAGCTGCTTACTACCTTTTGCACCTCTTGGAATAGGATAATTTGTATCCATCTGAAAGTTTTATCTTCTTTACCTCCCGGGAAGGGGTAGGAATACAGATTGAAAAAGTGGTTCCTGCTGTAAGCAGTGTCTTCAGGATCTGGAGCATGTTTTGTAGAAAAACAGCATCAATAAAAAGATTTAAGGATTTCAGGTGGTGGATGAATCACTGTGTCCTTAGATAAAGCCTGGTATTTAACTACTGCCCTTTAATGAGACTTTCCTAACTGATCCTTGAATTTCTCTGACATTATTTTGCAAGTTCATTATTTCTTCCTTGTTTGAAAGCTCCTTCACTACAAAATCCATCCCCATGTAGCTATTTCTAGACTGCTCTTTAATAAGAGAAGCCCTTAAATGCAGAAGTTTTCACAGTCCATTTCCTTTTCTGCTTGAAACTGAGTCCACAATTTTATGTGCCTGCTGCCAAAGTTGATAATTATGCAGATGTCTAAAGCTGGAGAGGAGATGTTGGTCTTTATCTGAGATAATCAGATGTTGCTGAAGAAAATAAAAGGAACACTATGAGCTAGTGTTAAAAGTGACAGAATGTATTCCCATTTTATGTAATAGGCAAAGATGTACCCGTGCAGATATCCAGATTTCTTCCTCTCTTCCTTTTTTTTCTCTTTATATTTTGGTTTATTTCAAAGGCTATATATATATATACACACACATATATACACACACACACACACACACGTACATATATATATATATATATATACATAAAACCTGAACTGGATTTTTTTTTTTCTTTCTTTGAAAAAACTTACAAAGGAAAGAGTAAGAAAATAGGGATGATAGCCAGTAATTTTGTTAAGAAGAACTTATTAGTGTACTAAGCTTTCAGTTATAAATCTGACCACTTTGGCTGTGAAAGGACATGGTGGAGAGTAGACACAGACATTAACCAGTCCAATCCCTGTTTGCTGGGAAGGTGTTTAATTTCAGAAGGCATTCCAGTTGTCTGGCTTCGTTCTGGAGACCTTAAATGAGAGTACATCTTCCTTTAGCACTATTGATCTTCAGGTTTTCTAACAGGAAATAAGAATTTAAAATGCTGCCAGTGAATAATGAAAGTAGTTGAACCTGACAGCTCATTGGTGCAGAGCAAAGAATTTTTTCAGGATATTTTCCCAATTTCTCTTAAGTTACTTAGAAATATTCATGCTGCCCCATGGGAAATATTGAGGACTCAACAGGTTTGCATTCCATTACTGAGGTCTGTAGTTACATCTCTTGTTTCAGGGACTATAGCTGTCAATGACAAGAAAATTCAGAATATTTGCACAGGAGAAAGGGTTTGTGGTGCTGCTTCAGGGAGGGAAACAAAGAGAGTTCCTTTCTTTAACCAACCAGCCCCAGTGGGAATGCAGCATTCCAGGCAGAGCTTTCTGGAGGAAGCGTATGTTTGCACCTCCTTCTCTTACCCTAAATCCCTGTTTTGGAATTAGGTTTGTCACTTTGTCCACCAAAAAATAAATTCCAAGGTTGTGCTAGCAGTCTCAGCAGATACACCCTGTTCAGATTTAGTTTTCAAAGCAAATGATTTATTCATGCACACATATTTTCAAGGCAAAGATTCTTCAATTTTTTTTGTTTGTTTGTTTTGTTTCCTCCCCTTTTAAAGTTTTAATGTTTTTCTTTGGCGATGGTAATGAACCACTCCATCTAAGTCAGAAATATTTTCACTCCAGTTTCTTTTTTTAAACTCAAGCCCTTGTATTAACTTTATTTACTTGTTTTATTTGGGGGTTTTTATGGTGTTTCCAGATTTCCTGTATTAGCCTCAGCAGCTTTCATTGGCTGAGATGTGGGCATCTTTATTTTCATGCAGCCAGGAGAAAAGAGAGTAGGTGATGATGCTGCTTTTGGACATCAGAGAAAGCATGGGACTGGTTTAGGGAGGAAATCCCTTTGTTCTCTTCACATTTATTTTGTTTAGTACAGTCTCTCTCTTAAAAAAAAAAAAAAAAAAAAAAAAAAAGGCATTTTTACTTTACAGTTGACCGGTGGTTTCACTGTCATGTTTTGTAGACTCTGTATTGCAGTGAACATGGGAAGATATTACTTGGCAGCTTCTCATAAAATGTTTGCTTTCCTTGAAGAGCAACTGAGAGAGTGTCTGCCCATAATTTTATTTGTGGTTGTCCCTGGCATGTTTCTCATGCTGCATTACTGCCTTTGTCACCTGGGGAGTGAAATGTGTAGACAATGGCCTTTGCTGGAGCTGGTGCTTCCCTTGGGTCTCTGTTGCCTCTTGCTAGCCTGAAAAATAAAATAAAAAGCGGGCTTGGGAAACCTGGCATGAAGGTGGTTGAAATTGCTTTAAAATTACTAATGATAAAAATGGAAATGGTCTGGGAAGCACGGCACATGGATTCCACAGTAGCCCATATGCCAACTCTGTGCAGTAAAAATATGGTTTAAAACATTTGGCACTTCTTAAAGGAAGCTTTTCCTGTACGTGAGATAAACATGAACTTGTTTTCACAGAGCTGAGTGTGTTGTGATGTTTGTCGATGGGTATGGATCAAGTGCAAGAAATAATCCATCACTGAGCTGTAAGAGAGGAGATTGTGCTCCAGAAATTTGTTGCTGAGTTGGATTCAAGAAGCAAAGAAATACCTCTTTCAGCGTTACACATCTATATTTGTTGGTGTTACTCTTGCAATACCAATGATGGATATTAAGAGTGAGGTCCTGTATATATATTTTTTTTCCCTGTCCCCTAAATGAGATGAGACTCTGAAGTGGCCAGCCTGGAATGGAGCATTTTTGGTGTACAAGAGCATTTTTGGTGTAGCAGGGGCTGTGTTTGGTGATCAGGTATTTGCCGTGTGTGATGCATTAGTGCTCTGTCAGGGGCTGGGGCAGAAGTGGAGAGGAGTGTGCTCAGTGTTGCTCGTGCCAGCTCTGCACAGAGCTCTCATTTTTTGTTGGAATCTCTCTGTGCAGAGCCTGGAGCTGGAAGCCAGGCCAGGGAATTGTTTTGTTGCCTGTGGTTCGCTGTGAAGAGTTTATTTCTGAAAGGCAGCAGAGGGGGGTTGGACTTTGATTCTCTGTGCTGCAAAAAGCAGCCTGTGGAAGAACAAGTAAAAAAATTCTGATAGCACTCCAATCTTTGGAGGCTTTCAGCTAAAACTCTTCTTTCCTAAAGCTCCAGCAACTTGTGTGAAATACACACCCAGGTTTTGCCAAGTCTGAAGACAAAGTTTTGGGAAAGGCCCAGAAAATTTGAGAAGATACATAGAGCATCTCCAGGCTGGCTGATGTTTCTCTCAGAAACTGCTAAAAAAGGGGAATAAAAGGCTTGATTGATACCATTCCACTGTTTTATTAAAATATCTCCTTAAACAAAAGAATTTAAACGATGTTTTTGTGAAACGGATTGAGTGATTCAGTTCTCTCATTAGGGAATTGGACTGGAGGAGTTTGAGGCTGTGTTTGTGCTGATGCTAAAGATTCTCTATGAGCCAGCTGTGGATGGGAAATTGATCATTCAGGGAAAGGTTGTGGAGGTACCACCCCTGTACAAATGTAATGTACATTGTGGTGTCCTTTGATCCAGGAATTGTGGTTTCTCAACCAATGAGCAATTCTGCTTCAGGAAGAATTTTTATTTTCTCGTTCATTTTAGGTTTTTTGGGTGGTTGGTTTGGTGTTTTGTCCTCATTAAAATTTTTTCTTCCACCGTTTGTACTCAAAATAAGGTTTTTTTTCCTCAGGAATTTTTCCTCTGGCTCTGGTCTAGCCTTTACCCAATGTGGCTGTTTTACCTGATCTTCCCTGCCCCACCACACCGCAAGAACTGCTGCACCCCCTGTGCCCCTTTCTGCTCTCCTGTTATTGAGGTCTCCAGGGTGCCACACTTCTTGCTGGCTTAGAAGCAGATCTTGGGCAGTTTCTGCTCAGATGGAAGATGTTAATCCCCGTTGCTGCATCGATACTGGTGCCGCTGCTAATGATCGTTAACAAGCATTGAACGGTGCTGTGCACTCAGGGCCATTAACTTGTGTCACCACTGCGTTCTGCAAATGACTTCTCCCTTCCTTCACCAATATCCTTTGTACACCAGGGCAACATTGTGTTACTCCCGACCTCTGCAGTGTCCCGTGGCTGTTGCTTTTTTCTCAAGCATCTCCATTATAGATTGCAAAAATGTTTTTTTCCTGGCCTTTTTTTTTTTTTCTGACATTTTGGTTTTGATTTTTACTAGATGTGTTGTATTTCTTCCACAGAGTACTTAAAATGTATTTTCCTTAAGAGTCCTTGCTTCTTGTAAAAACTTCCTCCTAGTTGCATTTATTGAGTTGTAGTCTGATTTCATGCTAGTTGAAATCTCTCGGTATGATGTCACCGTGAAACACAAAGAAATCACACGCAGACAAGAGATTTCTGCAGAGGTTCTTCTGATCCAGCTTCCAGCTGAAAGGGCGGAGAGAAGAGACCCCTTTGTTTATTCTTTTACTTTTTATACATTTGTGGGTCTAGCAGAAGATTGGCTTTTTGGGGTTTCCACCCCTCAGCCTCAGTGGGCAGACGAATTGTCAGTTACAATTGTTTTCAGGTTAGAAATATGCAAACAAAGGATAAAGAATGAAAAACAAAGGATTTGTTTATATTACTTCTGTGGGAAAGGTAGAAAAACTGCTCTAATATTCTACAGTAACTAAAAGATCTGACTCCATTTATGAAAATCAAAAGGCTAATAAAGAAACTCAGAAAAAACAGGGTAACAGTATGGGACAAAATCCAGAGATTGGGATATAAGTGAGGAAAAAATGGAATCAAGTATTCCAGCTAGTGGGAGGTCAAACTACCTTTTGCCACCAATAGCCAAAACCACAGCTAATCATTGCAATCCCTCTTAAAATTTATGTCCCTATTGATTTTCTACTTATTCCACAGCCCAAAGCATTAAGAATTTAACAAAGACATCGATATACTTAGAAAACATTTACCCAGGGAGAGTGTATCTGTTGCACAAGGTGTCTTTTGAAAGGGGTTAGCAGAATGATTTACATTTTCTAATCAGTATTTCTGGATAGTAACCTAATGTTGGAAGGTTAAGCACAGCAGTTCTGCATGTGGAACCCTGGGAGAGTGGACCAGACATTAAATAAATCTTAGTTTTCTCCCTGTTTGTTGAAGCAAAATTCTCCTGAGTGTAGTGCAGGAGTAAGTTTAAGTATTCCCATAGTTGCCATAGCAATGTTGGTGGAACAGGGAGGCCTTTTAACACATTTCTGGCTAAGACAGCAGTCCTTAATGTGATCAACAAGTCTAAACTGAATGTGCTACATCATTACTCCTAGGATGCAACCCCCTAGGGCGAATGTTTTTGTTGCATGAGCGAAGCTGAGCAGTGCATGAACGATTTTGGAGCGGTAACAGATGGTGGGTGCTACACAGCAGACTTGTGAGTTCCCTCCAGACTTCCACATTGTTTTCTGTGACTCATAAAGGCTTCAGGGATGTGTCTGTGTGCATCAGCAGACTCGTGTACACATGAAGAGTCATCTTTTCACCCTGTGCCTCCTTGTTCAGTTTTCCCCACTTGTCATCGCTGGTCCTCAGCGCAAAGTGTACCCATTGCCCAGCTGGAGCTGCAGTCCTCTCCCCATGGGATGGATTTGGAGTGGCCTCTTGAATTTTCCTTTGGAAGCTGCTGTTTATACCTGCAGCTGGCTTCATGGTCCTTCTTAAAGGCTCATTTAAGTCTGCTCTAATGTGTTTGTCAGTAATTGGATTTTCTTCAAAGGAGTGCTGTGCAGGAGGGGGATAAAGCTGGAGTCCTAGCTGTGTGCTGCAGCAGCACAGTTGGATGATTCTGTCTTGCTTCCATTTGCCTAAACCAAATCCTTGCATTTTTGTCAGTTTTCTTTCTAGACACTTCTTTAACAAACACTCAGTTGTGGTTTGTGGCAGATAAGTAAGCTGTACAGTGCTTAAAGTCGGTATCTTTAAAAGCCAAAGTTTTACATTTCTAATCCTTACATTTTGTTGTCCATCCATTTTTTTTTTTTTTTTTCCCCCTTGGATTAAGAGTCAGTAAAACCAGTGATTTCTATACTATTCTGTGTAGCTCAAATTTTTGCATAATGGATCCATAAAAATTGCATTTTTAAACACATTTGTATCTATGAAGATATATATACACAAAAGTTTATTTCACTTTTAGTCCTTTTTTAGTTTGCTCTCTTTAACTGATTCTGTTGTGGAAGATTTTAGAAACACTGACTCATATTTGCTACTCATTCATCCATTTCCCTGGTCTGTTTTGCCCAGGACAGGGTTATTCTTCATATGAAAATGGGGTTGGCACGTGAAGAGTTTTGCTTGTTATCCCTTTCAGTATGATGCAAAGGGACTTCTGTACGTTTTGTATGTTTAGGTTTTAGTATCTTTGGAATGGTACATTTGGATTTATCTGTCTACATATACTGAGCTCATGTATTTGGGATTCTTTCAAGGTCTATTCAGTGCATCAGTTCTGTTCAATTCTCACAGTAAGTGTTGGTGCTGAGCAGGAGGGGATGGAGCCAGAGCTGCACGGTTTTGGTCCAAGCTGCATCCTCTTGCAGTTGGGAGCTGTTCTTTTTAGGTGCATCAGGACTATCAGGAGAAAGGCACTGGGGGAAGAAATCGACAGAGTGAAAGCATAAAATAGGTAAAAACCAAAAACATAACGAGAAAAAAGGAAAAAAAACTGGGTACAGAGAAAGCAGAAGCAGGATTAGGAGAGGGAAATGAAGGGACAGCCTGATGGAAAGCACAAGGCCTGAATTAGATCATCATCATCGTCAGTGCCACAGGACAGGTGTGCTTCCATTCAGTACATGTCTTTATTCCTTAACTCCAGAGAGTTTGTGGGAGGACACGTGTTAGAGGTGAGAATTTCCAGTTCATCAACGTTTCTGACCTTTGGGAGGCAGGGGCTGGCCCTGGTGGTGAGCAGGACACGCTAAAGGCACTCCTGGGGTGAGTTCCTCACATGCTGAGCCCCAAAACTGCACCCGAGCCATACTGGTGCCCCAATGCTGCTGAGCACTGCCCAGGTGGTGTGACCACTGCTGGTGCTGTGACCTGCCAGCCACTGTACAATTGTTGCCGTGTCTTTATTTAGGGATACGTGAAGTGCAGTGAGAACAACAGTGCTATAAACTTTAAATTACATTTTTGACAGATTTAATTACATTTTTAATTTAGTGCTGTAGAAATCAAACGTGTCCCCCATACTTTCTGTGTGGCACTGTAGAGTTGAGGGGAACCAGAGGCAACTTGATAGTTGCTTGTTTCTCCAATCTGACAAAGTTTATAGGCAATTTGCATGGGAAAGTTGTAGCTGGTAATCATTAGAGCAGCCATGTATTGTTTTTCCAAATCTATAAATATAGATTAGCTTTGATCCATTAATACTGCAGTGCAAACTCAGAGCCTCTTTAGTGGAATAAATTAAACTCTAGAAACTTTGTAAAAATAAATTTGCTTGAACAGGAGAGTGGGAGAAACAATCAGGTTTTTGACAATTTAGATAACAGCCTCCCATGCTAAGATTCATTCAGCTTTAACCCAGTTTTTGCCAATGTTTTCCATGATATTTTTCTCCTCAGGAGTAAAGCGCATCTTTAGTTTTGAGAAGGGTATCCATAGCTGAGGCTTCCTTGATGAATGCAGATGATCTTGTTTAACGAGTGCCTCAAAGGGAAATGCAGAGTGTGCTTCCTGCACTTGCAGCCTGCTTTAGGCATAGGACTGACTGAATTTCTTCTGCATGTGGAATATTGGTTTTTAAGTTCAGCCAAAGCTAATTGGAAGCCTAAAATTTTCTACAAATCTGTAAATTGCCCTTTGAAAGTAAAAATTAGTAGTACTTCAAAAATGTGGCTGAGGAATCCCGGGACTTTTGGGTCGTCATTGTGAGCAGTAGCAGAACACGAAGCAGGTAAGATAATCTGTTTTATTGCAGGACAGGCGTTATGTGAGAACCGTTCTGACTAATTTCAAAAGTTAGTTTTTGACCCCATCCTAAAGCAGCCATCTCTAGGATAAAAAGGCAGCTTAGTTTCTTCTCAGGCCTGGAGTCTCGTCTGCCAGATTGGTTCTGTTAATTCTGTAATGATTCAGATAATTATGTATTTGTTATCAGGATCTCAGCTGAGACAGCTCATCTGTAAAGGTCACTAAGCTGTCAGATTTGGAGTGACAAGTATGGCTGGCTGAAGATATATTTGTTAGGAATATTTTCTGATTCTTTCTTCTTTTCAGTTTTTACTTGCAAGTTTGGGTTGAAGGAGTGTTTTCAGTATAAGCTTTGTGAAGAAGGTTTAGATAGTTTGCTTCAGCTTTCCCACATTTTGGACAGTGTGATTTTTAATTTTGAATGTTGAAATGAAATCTTTGGCATAATAATTTCATTATGACATTGTTATTTTAATGTGTTTTATATTACTTGGCTACACTATTTTATTCATGCAAAAATGATGTGTTATTGAAGTGAACAGTTGAACATTTTTAAAAACAAAAATTTCAATATATTCTATTTGAATTTCTGAGAAATGTTTTAACTAAAAAAAAAATAGTGAATTATAAGGTTTTCAAGTTATTCTAATTTGGAATAAAAATGATTGCACTATCCAATATTTATCCCTCTCTATGGGCAATTTAGAGAAAGAGGCTCTATGCCATATTTTCAGTTACAACTCCAAATCACATTATAAATTTCCCAAGCTATGATGTCATGTTCCATTCATGGAAATCTGTTGCAGAGTTGATATTATAATCCACAGCATTTCCATCGATTCTGGACAGATTCCAGATGTATAGAGATCTGGAAATGGGCTCCTGTTGTGAGGTGCTTCAAAGATAGACGCTAATTCTTTGCTTTCTGGGCAACTGCACATGTAGTGAAATTTATGTAAGCTATGAATTTTTATCTTTTTTCCATTTTCATACCCAGTGTTGTTCCTTATCCTCCTAGAGGCAAGGACTCACTGTTCCAGCAAGTTAGCTCTTTCTTTTTTTAGTAATTTCGAATGGTCATATAACACGTTACATAAATGTTCCTCTCTAGTTAAATGCTCTGCTCTCTTTTCCAGCTATTTTCCAAGCTCTTATTTTGATAAATTGTTAGTTGAAAACAATTTGGCCTCAAACTTCTTGCTGAAGATGTTGATTAACTCATGCATGTTACTATAGTGGAAATAACAGCAACATTCTGCTGAATAATTCTGCTGAATTATTGCAGAAGAAGTTATAATGTAAATTATTATTTTTACCTACTTAGCTAAAGTCAGGGCAAAGAGTATTGAGAAAGAGCTGAAAGTGAAGATAAATATTTTTTTATTTCAGGTACTGCCATTGCCACTATCATTGTTTGATGTGTTTATATGGAAGTTGAGGCGTCTCCCTGGACTCAATCCTTTCTGTCTCACTGCCATCTTCAAAATACTCTTTTTTTTAAATTTTAACAAAACATTTTTTTGAGTGTAGGATGTGTCTGTCCTGAGTACTGCAATACACAGGCACTGACTGCCTCACCTCTAGGTTAAAATGTACTCTGAGTTAACAGTTGCTTTTATTTTGTTCCTCATTATGAAACTGAACAAGTCTGAATATTCAACAATTTGCATTATTTTCTTTCTGTTTGCTCAGTGATTTTCTGGGTTGGGTAAGGCCGGACTCTCAGGAAATAAAATGACATTTGAGGTAGGGTTTGCTTTTGTCTGAGAGTAGCACGTTGCAGAGCTGAGGGTGAGAAAGTGCAGTTATTGGCAGCTCAAATCCAGGCTGGTTTGTGAGAGTTCCTGAACACCAAGCTGAAGGCAGCCCAGTCCCTTTGTTCAAAACCATGAAATTTCCCAATTCCCTACACTGGTAAAGTGTTGGATGAAGGTTATTTTAATTCTTAGTAAGAGCGGATAGAGTACCTGCTTTAGTCTCTGCTTTCTGCTTTGTTTAATAACCATAAAAACCTTCAGAGTAAAACTTCTCGAGCAACTTTATTCAGTAACCCAAACTGAGTACATTGATAAATCAGTAGATACTCATTCCTTTCGTAGTGGACTCCAGTACAGTGTCATATTTTAAAAATATATTTTATTATTACAGTGACTCAAAAAGGAAGTTTGAGCTTAAATCTAGTCAGGATATGGAGATTAATTTTTAATTAAAATTTCAGAAATGCTTGGGAGTTTTTTGTTATTTCTACTAATTGTGATGCCTCTGCTGAATAAAAGTTTATAACGTTATATTCGTGGTATAGATAAAAGAAATACTTGTATAAATGCTAATTTTTCAGGAAGACTTGATTTTTCAGCACCCACAGCTGACTGTGATCCTTATATAAACTAATTTAAACATAAGAGTTTGCAAGGCAGCATTTTTTCTTAGATGTGAAGAAATTCCTTGCTTGGGAGTCGGTTTTTAGACAAGTGTGAAGAGCTCAGGGGTCAGGAAGAGCATTTGGTTTCCTCGCAAATAAGGAAACTGATGAGGAGAAGCTGTTAAGAGCCACTGACTTTGGCAGTGCTACTGAGTGCACAGTGCTGAGCACAGGGAAACCTGCTTGACGTGGCAGGAAAAGATGGTTTGTTACATGCCTTTTCAAGGGAGGTTTGTGTTACGCTTTGGTGTTGTGTTTTGTTGTTGTTGTTGTTGTTTTTAAAAGTGTTGTTGCTTAGCTTGTGCTGGAATAAGAACTAGGCTCTGATCTTTTAGGAGGTTAATCTCAATGACCAAATCGTGTCAGAAAGGTGAGATAGGGATCTGTAAGGTCTCCTGTGCTTTTCCTCAGAGCTCCTGATGGTGTTTTTCTTCCCTGATTCTCAAGGAGGGATAAAGCTTAATGCTTTGTCAGAGAGTTTACTGAATAAACGGAAAAGAAGAAGAGCGTTAATAAGAACTTGGTTTGTTATTTTAAAACGCCATCAGTTCACCATCTTTATCAACACATGATTAGCTGTGTGTCCATAGAATCACAGAATAGCTGATGGAGAGCTTTAGAAGTCCTTTAGGTCAACCCCCCCCTGCAATGAGCAGGGACATCTCCAACAAGATCAGGTTGTTCCAAGCCCCATCCAACCTGGAATGTTTCCAGGGCTGGGTCAGCCACTGCCTCTCAGGGCAGCCTGTTCTGGTAAAAAGAGTAAAAAGCTTCTTCCTTGCTTCTAATCTAAATTGGTCATCTTCTAGCTTCGAAACATTAGCCCTTTTCCTGTTGCAGCAGACCCTGCTAAAACATCTGTCCCCAGTTAGATAATCTAGATCTGTCTAAACCAAAACAGTTTGCTGGTGGATGAAATCACAGTGATTCTTTGGGAGGGTATTAAAGAAAGGACCATAGCTGATTTTATCTTTACTAAATAGCAGTGAAACGTTCTTTCAATAATGGAATATTTTTAAGCATTTTACCATGACAGCCTTTAATTATAAGGGTGATTATTTTTACTGCATTTTGTGATGTATTTTTTTTTAACATAATAGCAAAATGATTTGCTGCATTCAGTTCTTCCAGTGAAGGAGAAATGTTTTCTAAGTGCTTAATCTGAATTTAAATTAATGCAAACCTTTGTACTCAGCTTGCACAGCATGCAAGTGCTAACTTCAGGAAAATACAGCTTTGTGACACACTGATTACTTTTGTAAAGATAGAAGTATTTTCTCCTTTTGATGAGTGTGTCTAACTTCCATTAGTGCTAATGGGAGTTATGCATTTATGCTTTGAAGAGTCTACACTCCAATTAATTATAACACTTAAAGGAAATGTGAGATGTTGTTGAAAGCAGAGATTCTTCAGTGTTGAAATGCTTTTTTTTCTGAATTTCTCTCCTGTTTCCTCTTGCTCTGTGAATGCTTTGACGGTGACTGGCATGTTGTCATGAAATCTTGTAAATACGAGTATTGCGTGTGGTTAAAATTACATTGTGACATACCGATAGTTAAAGTCACCTCACAGGTAGCTCTTAGATATGTAGTCTACCTTCTGGCAGTCTCTTTCTTTTCCTGCTTACCTTTAGGTGACAGCTGGATATCTGTTCCCTTCATTTATCAATTTGAAGGTTAACCTCAGATCAAGTTTTACCTGGGTGAAGTTGAGATAGACAAGAGAGCTGTGTTCCTTACGCCTGGCCTTAATCTACTTGTTGTGAGCAGAAAACAACAAGCATCAGAAAACAGATAAAAGTTGTCCCTGGATCCTGTGCCTCACTCTGATTGCAAACAGGAAACAACACCAGAGAAGTGTGAATGGCTTTGGGGAAAACAGGGATGAGCTGTTGCTAGAAGCCACTCACACTGAAGGTGATGCAGATGCAACAGATTCATGTGGGAACTAAAAGCAGTTAAGCAATTTACTCTTTAAAGAGACATGTAAGTGTAGGACATCTGCACAAAGGGAAAGAGGATGAATCAGTTGGACCAAAGAGACCTAATTATTTCTTTACCCTGAAAGTAGCTTATTAATATTAATCTCTGTTACTTCTCCCTTCTCTCTCTGTGTTGTGACACTTGGAGCTGCCCAGGCATCTGACAAATCCACTGCAAGGCTGAAATCTCCCTGTGAGCCACAGGGGTTATTTGGGGCTGGAGGAATACAAATTCCATTCAAACTCTGATTTGTGGATCTCAGAACTGAGCAAGATCAGTAAGGCTGTAATGATGCTTTTCATATTTATTCTTGTGAACAAACAATGTAAAATTTGCAGCTCAGCTTTGCCACAAGCTGGAGTCTCCAGAATTTTTTTTTGTTTTGTTTTGTTTTCGCTCTTATCCAGAGGGACTGTGATGGTGGGATATGCATCACCTAGAGTATCTAGGGGAAAGGTAGAGTAGGTTTCTGCTTACAGTTAGGGTGTAATATTGAGTTTTATTTATTGGATGTTGTGTCTTTGCCTGACACATTCAACTCCATTTTATGGATTCTGTTTCGTTTCTGTCTCCAGTTTAGTATTATCCAAGTACAAGTTCTTCTACATTTAGAGAAATTTCTTCCTATATTTGTGTATTGAGTTTCACAATTTCTCTTGCTGACTGAAATCAGGCTCTAACCTGACTGCAGGGCTGCTGATGAAAATCCTGACACCCTTCATCACAGCAGCGTGAATGTGCTGATATGATAGTTTAGTCTGAAAACATGTAATTATGATAATGGCAAAAGAGCAAGTCTCTGTGGGGACATAGATTTCCTCCCATAATGCAAACAAAAGACACTCTCAAAACTCAAAGTTCTGTTGTTTCATCTGTTAAAATGGGCAATTAATCAAGGCACAGGGAGAAAACTGCTGATAGTGGTGAGAGCTGGCACGTATCTTTCTAATTTGTATTGCAACAAATTGAGAGATGTAATCGCCGCAGAGGAGGATGTTTAAATAAAATTAGAGCTGTGATGTGAAATGACAAAGGGAAGAGACTGAGAGTTAAGGATGACATCCTGTCTTATTTTTAAAGCAGCTGTGAAATGGAAAAAGACCATCTCAGTGGTTTTTGTGTTGTGCTGACACAGATGAGCTGCCAGCCCTAACTAGAGATTTCTGGTGTGGAATTTTGTGTATGATATGTCAATAGCACTAACAGGAAATATAAATAAATAAGTAAAGATATGGTCTGTGATTTTCTTGCTTTTATTGTGCTTCAACACAAACTGGAGAATGGATTAAAATGCTTTAATTTGAAATAGGAACAAGCTGCACTGAGGTTGATTTATGAATATACATATGATGAATGAGTATACCTGTTATATATGAAAGAATTTCATCTAGACCTCTGTCTGCCTACAAAAACTATTTTTATTAGGCTTAAATAATTTTGTTTTGGTGTCAGAAACCAAGATTTCTATCTGTGGCTATGGGTATATTAGATGTATAACCTAAACAAAAATAACATATTTTCCCATAAAATCAACTGTCATACATGAGTTTGGAGCCAGTCTTTTTTGTTTTCTTTTGTTTTGTTTTTTTTCTGTTCATGTAAACTTAAAAATTCTCTTGAATGAAGCTTGGAGCGGGATGTAAATCTCTGTTTGGCTCTTCCCTGAGAGCCATATACTACTCTAATTCCTGGTCTTTAAAGAGAAACTGGGTGTTACAATGATATTTTCATAAAGGAAGTTCTTCTGTGAGGCGAAGCTTGGATTGATTAGGAAGTCATTACCTAGTAGAAGGCTGCAGTTCCTCCCTTTGCAGCAAAAGGAGCAGCTTCTCTGAACAGGTATTTTATGGAAATGATGACCTCAGTGAAGATCTGCATCATCTCCGTACTATATTTTCTTTATCATTGTGATTCATCAGTGACAAGCATAATCGCTATCCCTGGTTTGACATGAGGAAATTAAGGCACAGCACAGAAGAAATGAAAGCAGTAGCTGAAGAGGATGGAATTATAAACTCTCTCTTTCCAGGGTGGAGATGGTGAGAGCTTGTTGCTTCAGGCTGTGTCTGTGTCAATGAGCAAGTGTGAGCCTGCAGGACCAGGATTTTCGGAGAGAATCAGCTGGTGTGAGGAGCAGCTCCCACCCTGGGTGCTAACAGGGATGTTTTATTTCAGCCCAGCTGCTGTCTGGTCCCAGAAACACATCAGGTGCCCTCCTGGGGAGGTTTTGTTTCACCATGCAGGACTCCAGTTTTTCACGTTGGAGATTGTTCCGTGGTGTGAAGTTGCTTAAAGGGAGAGAAACGAGGCGATGAGACAAGAATCTTCCAAGAGTGGTTTGGATACAGCTGGTTCTTAGCAGAGCAGGGGAAGTTGCAGGAGAAAGAGATCAGGGGAGAAGGAGGTTGAGAGAGGAGAATAAGCGCTTTATTGATGTCTTTTCTGGTCTGTCTTCTCTGATGAGTTCACAGAATTTTCATAACATTGTGGAAAGGCGGTGTTTCTGCTAAGTGAATTCAGCTTTCTTTGCTCCCTCTCCTGTGCTTTTATTATTGCAGGACATTCCTCCTCTCCATAAATATTGATTAGCCTGGGAAATCCATCATGAGCATTGTTACAATGATTTATCACTACACATCTTGCATGTTATGGTGATGATTGCCTTGCAGTACCAAACCTCAAGAGAAATGCATTCCAGGCTTGCACAATGTTCCTGAAAAACAATAAGATTATCTCACACAAAACTCCTGGGTAGAAATAAAGAGTAAAGTTTAATTAAAAATAAAAATAAAAAAATTCTGCTGATTCAATTTGCATAATATGTATATTAAATCCTCCAGGATTTGCCTGTGTTGCTGATCTCTTTTAATTGGGCTTAATTGATTACAAAGAGTAATCCAGAAATGTTTGTGGTATGCCTAGACTGGCATCTACAGTTGAGTGCTAAACTTATTGCAATGACTATTTAATTGCTTTGAATGAAGAGGAGAACTTTTGCTTAATGGTCTTTGCCTATTTCATCTCATGGTAGCTCAGAGGTGCCAGGGAGTGGATTCTGAAGCCTTGCAGTAAATCACAGTCAGGGTGGATGATTTTCGTGCACTGGGATTAAAGATTGGTGCTCCATAACTTCTCTGATAAAGCCCAAATATTCTCATTTACAGTAGGTACAACAAAACAGATTTTTTTTTCCTGTGCTGTTTATTTCAGGATTTGATGCAAAAAGATGGGATACTCAACAATCTAATGGCAGTTGTGTGTTAGGTTTTGGGTTTTACTGAACACTGTGTGGTTTTTTGAACACGTGCCCAATACTGCATGAAACTGATTTTTATTTAATGAGATTACTTTAAGCTAACATTTTAGTAGAAAGGTATTTTTTTTAAGTGCCTGGTAATTGATAGCCAGTTTTAACTTGAATGTCATGAAAAGTGCTGATTATTGTGTTGTTTTTATAAAGAATGTACTCATACACTCCTGTTTCTATTGAATAGAGCTCTATAAAGATTAAATACATGTTACTGGAATGGAGGCACCTCTTGCCCTAGCCTCAGTACATAGTAATTTCTTCTTTACATGCCATTTTTAAATAAGCAGTTCCCCAAAAAGCTAGAAGCAAAAAAAAAAAATCAAGTCAAAATACAAAACCTAAATTAATGGCATCTTGGAATAATAATATCTTACAGCACTATCCAGATCTGCAGTTCCATTTTGCTGACAAAAACTTTTCATTCACTTTTTTTTTTTTTTTTTTTTCATGTACACCTGTCTGTCAGTGTCTAAATGCCAGTATTTAGCACTTAGTGCAAAAAAGAAGTGATTGTGCTCTAACCAATGACAGGAATGTTGAGGGAATCCAAGCTGCTGGGAGTTGCTGTAGCGAGTGAATTTCAGTAGTTTTACTATTGAGCCTCCATATTTTCCCCTGCCCTAATGTGCTGCCTTATCAGTGAATGATGAATTTTAGGTAAAACATGAAGAAACGCGCCGAAGCTGGAGAAATCAATAAAAGCCAAAGACGGAGCCCTGGAATCCCTGAGTGTTATTCAAGAAAGGGTGTTTCCCTGAAAAACATGTTCCTGTGCACATCAGCACGCAGTCAGATAGAACTGCTTAAACAAACCAAGGAATTAGTAAAACCAGGTCAGGATGCTCCCTGCTGCACCTGCCAGGGCAAGCACTATGCCTGGAAATATGTCAAACCTTTAAAAGTCTCTGTGAGATCATTTCTAGGGAATTGCTCTGCAGAAAACGCTGCTTGCCCACAGGGAGATAATAGGAGGCAAACCACTTACCCTGTAGTTGGTGAGGGAGCACGAATTTAGAGCAGTTTTAGCTGACCGTGTACCCTGACAGAAACTAGCTGAAAATAGTGACAATTCTAAACCCAAGGATAAAATGTTTGAAACTAGGGTTTCTTTTATTTTACAGCTCTATTAATAGATTTGGGGGATTTGTTGGTTTTGCCTCTCTCACCTTGGTTTCATAGCAACACATGTCCAGGACTTTCAAGGGTTAGTTATTTTTTGTGACAATGAACTTAGACAGAAATATTCTTCCTCTACATGCTCAACATTGCCTAAGTAAGTCAGTCTCATTTTTAAAATACAAAGCTGTGCAAATAAGTGAAAAATTCAAAGAAAAGTCTCGTTTTCCACCATGCGCTTGAAACACCATGGACAGGCTTTGCTTTTCTCCAACAGCATAAGTTAATTTAGGTTATGTACATAGAAACTGGGACTTCACCTTATGACTCGAGAAGAAAAGCATATTTTCATGGATGCTGGCTTCTTACGTTTTTGGAAATGACCGAGTTCCTGTATTTCTGCCAAAAAATAGAGTCCCATTGCTTTTCTTCGTGTAAACTTATGTCACATCTACCTTGAGGTAGCCCTTAGTGCTTGCATGATTCTGTGAGGAGCTGAATTCTGTTCCTCAGAGCACAGTGAGATGTGCTCCACACTTGTCTATAAAACCACGGCACTGACAGCCCCACTCCATCATATTTAATGTGTCAGTGATAAGTGGGAGAACCCTTAGGTGAGTATCTTGTCGAGATACACCATTAGTGATGAGTTTCACGGTAGGTGATTCTCCCAGAGGTTATTTGGAGTTTTTTGGTTTTTTTAGCTTTACTCTTTGCAATGGGAATCTTTAAATATTATTTTGCTGGAGAGATAATAGTATTTTCTGAGAGAAGGAAACAAAGCGGTGAAGTGGCTAAAGTGAAAATTTACCTATGTTGAGGTAAATTTTTGATTCAGGAACTGATTTTTGCTGCATGTGGCCCTGCACTGTAAAGATTTTGGATCCTCTGAGCTCAGATCAACCATCCCATTTGTGTGCTGTGTTGTAGGACCTTTTGCATAGTTGGAGAAGAAATTATGGTAAATAAGATGGCAAAAATTCATTTTCATTGATTATCTTACTTTTCCCTATCACACAAAGTGGGAGGAATTAGATGTAATCTTTGTTTCCTAATGATCTGAGGACAGAGAAGGAGCTCCTCCCTTATTAAACTGGAAAATAGATGGTCTGAGTGCACATGTAGTTCTATTAACATCAGTGATGTGGTTGAATCCAAAGCTGTAGGCACCTGAATAATCAGGTGTTCCCAAAAAAGGACAATCTCTTTTTTCTTTTCTTCCTGCAGGATAAATTTAGGGAAAACAAAGAAGCATCAAGAGTGTCAAAAAATTCAGTTACTAACTCACTTATTTTTACAGGAGCTGTAATGGGCAGCACATTGCAGTGATACCTGCAAAAACAAACCTTTCATAAAAGCCTTGCAGTCAAAATTTAGGTGAAGGGCAAAGGGGATTGATCTCAGCAGCACTGCTGAGAAAAAGAGTGCTTAGGCAGTTGGGGTTAGGAGGGAGAATACCAGACTGTGCCAAGAAAAAGTAAATAATCTTAAATTTGTGAGTTACATCAGTCTTAGCATAGTTAGAAATGTAGACAGGTTGGTTTTCTGAATGTTCTGCTCAGCTTTATGCAGCAATGCAGCTTCCCTTATTGAGAACAGCCCTTTGTGATGGAAGGTTTAACACATGCCTGAACACAAAGTGATACCTTGCAATTTTTCAATTAGTACTTCAGTGTGGTCAGACTGCTTTTAGCCAGCATTTTTCTCTGAAAGTTTGATGATGATCTAATAAGGTGTAAGAAGCACTCCTAAAGTCAGAGTCCTACAAAATGTTTGTAGCTTTTGTCAGGATACCTAAGAGTCGAATGTTGTGAGGATTAGTCCAAACTAAGGCCTTTTGTGGAACCTGAGTTTTAAACACTCAAAGCATGATGGTTGTCTTGCAGTTAATGCTATAATACTGTTAAAAACCCCTTTTTATCTGAAAAAGTAGTCATACATATTACATGGTTTTATAAGATATGTGTGTAGGATGTAATATATTGTCTTTATGGGTGAGTGAGGTCGCTTATAAATTGTGTCACGGGTGCCCCAGTGCAAATAATGACAATTTTAAGAAGGGAAGCAGGTGGGCTCTGCCCTTGTGCACCACATCAGACTTGCTGTATTTATTCCCAGTGGACTGGAGGATGCTGACAGTGAAGTGGGTGTCAGGCCTCACTTCACAGGTGGGACAGAAGGAAAAACTTCCAGAGATAGATTTCTTGTCCTTTGCTGTTTCGGCCTTTCCATAAAATAAATATCTAAAAGACATGTGCAAAGTACATGCTAGGTTTTAAATCAATAAAAATACAGAGAGCATGAAGTTAGGCATGTAGTGATCTCATCTACCAGAAATCCCAAACCAGGCAAATTCCTCTGTTTCTGGGAAATAGTGTTTCACTGTGAGCCTGAGGTTATTAGAACATTACAGTTAAAATCAGGAGGACTTCTGATATGTTACTCAAAGTTGTGCTTTCACCATAGATGTGCTGTCAAAGCTTTGCTGAGTCTAATTGCTGGCTGCCTCAAGATGTCCTGTGACAGCAGGATCAAAAGGTTCATTATATGTTCTGAGGAAAATCTTTATTCTATCCATATCATGTCTTCATTTTAATATCATCAAGGAAACACTTCTCCTTCAGAGAAGAAAGGCAATATATACATTGCTTCTCACTGTGCTTGAGGCATTATCATTTTTCCTGAATTGAATATATAATTTTCAAATTTTTTTATGTGTTCAGTTTTCAAATGTGTTCTTATGCTTTTCATAGATTATTTGTGTCATGGAAAGTGAAACAAATGTGTACCTCTATGAAATGGCTGCTTTTAACATGTCTTTTTCAACACATCCCCTTCTCTTACGAAGTTTGATTTTCACAGTCGGATCCTGTACTACATTGAAAACATAATATATCTTAATATATATATATATATATTTTTTTTTTCTTAATAAGAAATTGCAGTCCATTCAGAACTCACTCTAGTAAACAAATTCTTTAAAATATTCTTCCTAATGCACACCCCTTTGTGCCTGTTTCTGCTGGCAGCATGTTGTTCCTTGGGTTTGTGAGCTATTGCACTTTACTGGAAAACAGAAAAGAGTGTGCTGAAATGCACCATGAATGTTGTAATATAATCTGTCATCCGGACAGGACTGTCAAGGGGTGGTATATAAGGTTGGTCTTCACAGAACAAACTTAGACTCAAATTTGTGGTTCTGCCTGAAGACCAGCCCCGGGCTCAGTTCCATAAACAGCTGTAGGCTGGGTCAGCTGTCTGACACCAACAGAAAGCCTTGGGAATGGTCCAAAGAGAAGGTGCTCCATTTAAAAGGAAATGAAAAAAAAAACCACTGTGTGAGTTGTGGGCAGCAACATTTGTGAACTGAAATTGGCTCTTTACTCATTGTCCTATGCCTCTTTCTTTGGGTTTACATTCTCTTCAGTGATGGAATAGTTCTGAAACTTTCAGAGGCACCAAAACCTCATCACTGTCTTTACTTCCCTCATTTTGTTGTCTGTACTATTGAGCTGTTCCTCCGGTCACCTTGGGAGAAGAGACTCAACTAAATGAGGATCTGTTTTCATGCTAAGGGCTCTTCTGATTTCATGATGCTTCTCTGGTTGCCCTGCCTCTTGCTGCTCTTGGGGGGATAAGAAAACAGACTCTGCATTCCTGACTCTGCTGCCAAAAGCACATTTCCTATTGGTACACATGAACTTCAATGGTGGCATCATAGAGGCTGATAATCACCAAAACACAGGATTTGGATTGTGTGAGAAGGAATCACTCTTGCAATGGAGTTTTGTGAGAAAGTTTGGGCAACTTCCTCTCTTCTGTGTACACAGAAAGGCAGAGGAAATAGCTGAGGAATGGGGCTGAGATAAGGAGAGCAAGTGGAGGAAAGTCTTGATGTGATCATCTGTAGGCAACCACCTCCCCTGTGCATAACACTTACATGCTCTGGCACTTGGTTTTATTACATGTCTTTTCCTTGTTTCTTGTAAAATCCCAACTAAACCAAGTCTGCTCTGAAGGGGCTGCAGTGTCGAACTTCCAGGTGAACAAAGACAGGGGAATTCTAAAATCCTACTAGAGTTTTCTCTATATCAAGCTAGTTTAGATGGATACTGAATATTGCAGCGATGAGCAAAGACACAAAACTCATAAACAGCTGAATCAAATATTTAAGAAAAACAATTAGAAATTATATCTCTAGGTTGTAAAATGAGAGCCAGGAAATCTTGACTCTGTTCTTGACCTCCATGTTGGATTTATTGATTTAATTGCTAAAATAATCATTATTGCAAAAGACTGAGTGCTGTAATATTGGTGATGATGGACTATCACCTTGGTTCATCCATCATTAGTACTTGGAATCTGACTTTTAAAAATTAAATGTTGACAGTGGTTAAGTCTGCATAAATATGGTTTGCTAAATGTTTTGGTCCTAGAAGATCTGAATTAACAAATATAGGAAGGTCACTTCTCTGTGACTGTGAAGGTCAGTCTCATCTTTTTAATTTTATTAAATTTTATGTCCTTCTATCTGCTGCTGTATCTGCTTCATTATTTTATTTTGGCAGTCTTAGATATATACTTCTTCTGATATGCTTTGGATAAATAATCATTATGTTGCATAATTCAGGAAAAGATCAGACAGTCCTGAATATTTGAGTATCCTCTGTCCAAGAGGATGCAAATAATTTCCATTTGTGGTCATTAACATTAAACTTCTGAAATTCTTCCAAGGTGTCTCAGCTCTTCCTCCAGCCATTTGTCAGGAGAACTAGCAGGAGCTTTTGATTAACATTCAGATGACTCCTTTATTATTTTATCGAAAGTTTCTGTGGTCCTTCAGCCTCATCACCTTTGCATTCTTTCCTTGGAAACTGCAAAATTTATTTGGTTCAAGTGTTGTATAGTCCAGAGGTGGAACTCATTGTGTAATATGCAATGAACATTTTATCCTCTACAATTTTGTGTAGAGTAGGTTTTGTTTTGTGTTTTTTCCCCCCTTCTTTTCATACTCTGATGTGACTGCGTTGGCACAGAGGCTGTAGGGACATGGACTCTAGGGTCTGTGCTTCCAGACAGCCAAAGAACCTCCCCTAATGTTGGATTTGGAACTGGTTTTTGTTTCCCAGATAACTGACAACACTACCAGCCTCTGGTATGATCTGGAGCAGGGATTTTGCAGTGCTTTGTGCTGCAAGGATTTCACTTTGGACAGAATGATGAAGCCTTCATTGATCCTGAGTGTTGCACAGACTGTGAGAGGCAAAGCACTTGACCATGAGTGGGGTATTTGCATAGCTTAAAACTATGTAATTATAAAATGTAGACAGGGATCCTAATCCCAGTTATTTTATTGCCCGAAGTAACAATTCAGTAAGCACGGAAAAGAAAAGATCTTGAGAGTCTTGAAGTAAAGGATGATACTGAAGGTGAGCCCAGGAGCCTGTAAGTTCCACATTTCTGACAAGTACATAACAAAATGCTGTTGAGCTGAAAGAAGAACAAGAGGAAAACAATTCATAAAAAGATATTAGAAAGGAGAAGAGACGGTGGCTCTGAAAAATGTCCTGTCCTCTTTTTAAATTTCCCTATATTCTGGTTAGTTAAATGCCTGTGTGCTGGAATAGAGAGTGGCTGGTAAAAGCTTTTATGTAAAATAATAAAAAAGCAGTATAGTGCTGGAGTAGAAAAAGCATCCGAAGTTTCTTTTTGCTGGAATGTGTGATTACAGCACTGTTGTACAGTTTTATCACACTACAATTACAGGTACGTGAAATACCCTGTGCCCGATAACAGTCTTTTCATACAATTTAATTTCTGTCCTTAAATGGTTTCTGTTTTGTAATTCTCTGAAATACCTGTTCTGTACTCAGACTAAAAGTTTCAAAGGTGGCCTGTTTGACTTACAGCCCAGTTCCCACTAAATTTAGCTGTTTGCAAGATGAATGGTGACATCTAGTCATAAGGAGCTAAAATTTATTTTTAATGGTACTGATAGATGAATGCTGAGTAGCTGTGGTTGTTAGTTCCATTCCATTAGCAATTTCTATAAATTTTTGGGAATTGTCACCAATTCTGTAAATTGGTGACAAATGTGTTACCAAAAAGTTTCTTCACCAAGGCCAAGGTGTGCCAGATGCCTCCAAAATAGTCTTGTGGATTTTTTTTTTTGTTTGTTTGTTTGTTTTGTCTTTTAGTGTTAAAGTATACCAGTATGGGATGACAGAGTTGTAAAATGAAGGCAAAAAGGATTGTCTGAGAGGTTGATGTGGAACGTATTGAGATTAATTGATTAAGCTTTGTTCTTTCTGCTCAAAGATTCTTCCAACCCATGATCTGGAGTGCCCTGAGCTGTCTGATGAAAGTGTTATTTCTTGGATTTCATTTCAGATGGTGTCTCAGGATATAAAACTCTCATAGAGTAAAAATATGTTTTCATCCTCCTAAATCCTTTGATGTTTCTGTGATTCATAATTACAAGTTTTAAGCTTTTAGCTTTTTCAATTTGATGCTAGGAGAAGTAGGCATTGCAAATCTGAGTTGGTGTGCTCTGGAGGGAGGCTTTGTGCCTGATTTGTGTAGAATATGACTAGAGCTGAGGCTATGGCTGTGTTCTATGTTCTATGACTGTGAGAGAGAAGGGAAAGACAAAAATCTGCATTCTGCTGTTCAGCAGAGCACTTAAAACATTAATGTACCAGAATCCCAAGACTAAACTGAGAGAAAATTGCAATACCAAAGAATCATATCTAATAGCCTTTGGCAGATCTTCTCAGCTGCAGGGTTTCTAATGGCAAAACAGAAAAAAACCCCCAAAAAAACCAACACAACAAAATAAAACCTTGTGCACCCTAATAGTCCTGGATTATTTTTCCTGGGGCATCTGTGTATTTGCCAGTTAGGAGATTCTGAGCACATTTTTTGTATCTAATTTGATGTCTTTGTTGTAGTCCCTTTTTCAGATTCTTTTGATGGTTGTGTGTAAGGCCATATTAGCAACAGAAAAATCTTTAAAGCCATTAGGGTAGAAAATATCCTAATGATTGAAACACCTCTAAAATTTTCTTAGGGAATATGCTTCTCAGTGCCTGCTGTACTATTTGAGACCTGAAGAATCTAAAATAGTCAAATGTTAACTAGCTGTACGTTGTGTGTACAGAAATTTTATGACTTCAGTTCATCAGAATTTTTCTTTAAGGCTCCCTGCCAGTATCTTAATTTCTGGAAGAAGTGGATGCAACATGCAAGATCTGCTGGGAAAAAAAGTGATTGTCCTGGTTCACCATCAATTCAGGATTTACTAGGAGTTTTGTATTAAAATATTTACTTGGCTCTAAATTAAAGATTTTATTACATTCAGTTGTAAGCCTTTAGTTGTGACTTATAATTCAACTGACAGGAGCTTTCTTAGAGCTTTCTTAGGATTTAGAAGGATTTATTAACTTTCTATTAATCCAACAATTTAACTAATTAGATTATTTGATTCAAGTACAATACTGAAGTAAGCTTTCTGGATTGGCCTTGATTTGATTGCTATGTTGCTTTATTCCTGATTTAATGTACAGTTATTTGCATTAATACTTGGGGTTTGTTTTGTTTTGTTGGGTTTTTTTCCCCCCATTCTCTCTACTGATTTTTATATATATATATATATATATATATATATATAACCAGATATAGATATAGATAGATATATTAAAAAATCTGATTATTTTTCTTTCAAGAAAAGTGGAATTTCTGATGTCTTGGTTAAAACCCTGAACCAGTTTTGTTTCATTGGAAATATGTTTTCTCACAGTTAGTGACAAACCCTGGGACAATCTCAGCAGCAATCTTGGACACAGTTCCACTGAGCAGCAGATATATCCCAGCTTGTAAGCAGCAAAGAATTTACATCACCTTGTGTTTACTGAGTTTGCAGGCATTAAAAGTTTTGCCATTGATTCCATTGTAATACAAGCTTCACCCACTCCTGACTTAATCAGTTTCTATTTCGGTATTTATTCACTCATAATTTTAGGTTATCTTTCATTAATACCTGAATTCCAAATAATCTTTGAGTTTTCAGTCATCCTTTGGACTCTGTTGTTGCACTGTGTCTGTGTTTATCCTATAAGGGCAGGATTTCTTTAAAGAAATGTGAATGTGACAGAATCCCTCTCATAAAGTGGGAAAATAATCTAATGGCCAAGAATCCTATTTCTCATACTGTTAGTTTTTCTGAGGTTTTCTTAGTATCCACTATAACACTGAAAATAGATGAAGAATATTCAGGTTCAGAAGACAGGTTCTATGACCAGCTCTATTCATAAACTTGGAAGAATCTGGTGAAAGAAATAGTTTGCTGAAAGGTTTTCTGCATTGAGCAATCTTCAATATGAACGTTCTTCCCTGTTCCCCCCAGAGGAAGGTTTAGAGGGGTGTGAGCCTGGCTGAAGGGACATTGTGTCACTGTGACTTCCTTTGTGTTGCAAGTGCAGTGGCTCTTAGGAGGAGTGATGCACTGCCCTTGCCAGAATGGTGCAGAATAAAAAACCACTTCACTGAAGAAAGAGCATTTTTCACGGTGGAGTATCTGAGCGTGTGATGCTAAGATCTCATCAATGTCTCTTCTTTCAGACACAATGTTTGGTTATTACTGCTAATGACAGTGAGTTATAAATACTGGCTGTTCAATGAATATTGCCAGCTCCAGGCTACGGGGAGGAGGGTGGATTTTTTTGGTGCCTTGAGAGATTTGCGACTGTTTGAAGGTCACGTGTCTGAACAGCAGTGAGAGAAGACTGTCAGGACGTATGGATGGAGAGCATTTCAGAAGGCTCTGATGAAATGTTTTCTTCTCAGATTCTTCTTCAGCTTATTAGTAACTATTTTCTGAGTTAGGCAAGCATTTATGATTCAGTAGCATTTTATCCTACTGTATTTTACTGTGTGGCTTCATGGAAAACAAGGCAGCTGAAAATCAAACTTCTGTTTAATTAAAGCAGAAAGAAATACCTGAAGGACAATGAAGTTGTCCTTCCCTACTACTTTGTCTTTATTTTTATCTCCAGCTATAACAAAGCTAGTTATATAATAAAATATAGTCTTTCTTGGTATAGAAATTGTTTCTTTGATGCATCTTCCCTATTGTATCTACAGGTATAGGACACTGATTTCAACACAATTAAATTCATGAAGAAAGCATAATGGACCTTCTTTTGAATGGTTGGAATACTTTAAGGTGCTAGTCAATGAAATGTTAATACAAGTTTAATTCAAAAACTTGAAAAGTTGCATCTCGAGATAGAAAGAGCTCCTTCAATTGAAGTACACTGGTTTATGTCAAAAAAGGTTCTTTCTTATATTTAGCACTCAATGTCTAAAGCATTTTCTATATCTAAGAGTCAGCTATAAGGACTATTCAAGAGCTGAATAATATGGCACCTTCTTTAAAATGGGTAGGACTGCACACAATGTGATGGTAGAAGAAGAGCTTATAAAAATAATTTTATAAAGGAAAATATTTGTATTTACATGTTCTAAAATAGTACTTCTGTAGGCACTTGAATTTTATAGCTGGTTTTATTATCTTTTCTTAGCAGAGAAAATATCTGCAATTGCTCACTGGTAGCTAAGTAAAATAATTGATTCAAATTTTTTTAGTAATTAAAGATGATAAACTTTTCTTACCTTATTACTAATGTCATTTAATGTGTTGACCATTAATTTGGTGCTTTAGGCAATTGGAAGAGTATTTTCCCTCATAGTTATTTTCATATATTTTATAGGGAAGGAATAAAAAAAAATATGTCTGTGATTTCCCTGGTTACTTTTCATACTTTAGACAGGAAGAAACTTTCAGTCTGGCACAGGCAATATGGTGTTTTTCAGTATTAGATCCAACTGAAGGAGTTCACCTCCATGTTTTCCACCAGAATCTTCGTGGTTGCACATCCAGTCAGTTTAACAAGCAGCATTCCCTGTTTCTTTAATTTATTTTTCTTACCTAGTCTTCTCTAGTACAAGGGATTTAAACTAATTTAAAAAAACCCCTGAAAATACAACCCCAGAAGAAGTAAAGGAAAAAAAAAAAACCCAAAAACCAAAAAAACATGCCTGGAGCCCATCACTAAGAAGAAATAACCCATACAAAACAGCTTCCCAGTTCATATGTCAGAACATTTGCTCTTCCTGTGCTTTGAAAGATAAAATTCAAGGCTGTCAAGGAGAGAGAACAGCTCATGAGCAACTGAGTAAATGAGTTCTATATTGCAGTGGTGAATTTTACATCATTTAGTGAAATGCTGTGATAAACCCACATTATTAAATATTATGCTGCATAAATGCAATGAAAAACTATTCATGTGATTAGCGTTTTCTTACTGCATACCGAGCACTACTTTATTGAAAAATCTCTACTATTGTAGAACAATTTTCATTTCATAAGAATACATCCATCAGAAGAAAGACGCTATAAAGGTTAGATATAACTAAATGGCTCAAAATTTGGAAGCTCATTGTGTGCAGAAGAAAGGACAGTGGGTGATAAAGAACAGGAAAGAACAAAGTGATTTGTATATACAAAGGCCTAAACAAAGAACACTGATCAGAATGTGAAATGTGGCTTAAAAGTCATCACACTTGCTTTTCTCCTCCTAGCCATTTTAAATTTGATGAGTTAAGTAGATTTGTTGAAACGATTTCATGAATAAAATTCTTCCTTTATTTTTTCTCAGTTAATTTTGTGGAGTTGTGGGTATTAAAATACTTTATATGAGAATTTTTTAATGCTTTTAGGTGCATTGTCAGGCTGTTAATGCTGTGATACATCAGCAGTTAATGCCACATGGAAAGCACGGGCTTAGAGGTTTCTGGGGCCCAAAAAAATCAGGGGCCATTGTTGAAATTGGTGACTGATTGTGCCACTCAGCTTCTGATCATTTAATATCAGGGCAGTTCTTCCTGCACTTTAGCAAAAATATGCACATGAGCTTCTTGGGATGTGATAAACAGAATGAGTCTTTTAGAAATTCTAGAGTCAAACAGAAGGTAAGAAAAATGCCGAATCAAATGCCAATGTAATTGCTGTTGAGGTGGGTTTTTTGATTTTTTTTCGCAGGTGCAGGACAATGGTTATAGTTGTACACCGAGGAGGGGTGTACAACTAGACATTTATTCTTAGGTTTTTGGAATAATCTCATGTGGAAAAGAATTTGGAATGGCTGGAATCTGTCTGCCTATCTGTTTTAATTTTTAAATACCATTATTTTGTATAAGCCACAAGAAATCATTGCGTGCATGGTAAGCTGCTTACTGAAAAATCCCTATAAAAAACAGGTGCTGTAAATTTATAGTAGTCACGTAACAAATGCTCACATTTTTCACTTACTTGAACTCATTTGATAAAAATAATTTGCTTACTAGCTCAAAGACCTCAGAGGGCAAGTTGCAGTTGCACTGATGATTTTTGGACTCCTAAACCCACGTTAAATTATAAAAATGTTTTTCTTCGCTGTTTGGGGTGGTCCTGGTGCTATGATCGGTTCTGTTGTCACATCTGTGCAATCAAAGGACAGGATGAAGAGACCAGCTTTTGGATGTAATTATTTTTGTGTTTTCCTGTAAACTCCTTTTTCATATTATTGAATTTTGCCTTATAGGTATGATCATATTTACCTATACAGGAATGAGAATACTTTTTTCCCATTTTAATAGCTGAAGAAATGAGTCAGAATAGGAGTCTGGCATTAAGTGAGACCTCTACATTAGCGTAACAAACTGAACCATGGTATTTTATATCCCAGACTCGTATCTTTGCCCAGGGGTAATGAACCCCTTGAACTGACTCACTCTCCTAAACCATGAAAAACAAAAGTGTGGTATGTGACTTAATATACCCTGCTCTCCTTCCTGCCTTTGCAAAGGGACAAATACACCAGAAATGCCAGATAGACCATATTGCTCTTCTATCCCATGTCCCTGTAGGAAAAAAACCCCAGCCAGCCAGGATAATATTCCTGATTTGCACGCACAGAGAGCGTGGCTGCCAGTTTTTCTCTCTGATCTTGTCTCAGTGGCACGTTCCAGCACTGATAAGGCAGCAGGGAAGTGAGAATTGAGAAATACAGCTTCAGTCTTTATGGGGATTTGTTGCAAAGCTGCTTCTGAAAAAATGTCTTGTACATACAGAACTGATGGTACTGGAGTTAGAGAACTTTTTCACCGATTTCAAAGGCCCAAAAAGCAAAGAGGAGGAAGAAATTAATCAAAGATCAGTTCCCAGAACTGTTAGCTCTGGCTCTGACCACAGAGGTCATTGCACTGTCAGTTTTCTTTCTTCATCATCTCTCAGCTGGGTCTGTGCTCACCTCTACAAGAGGAGTGAGTTGTGTAAAACACAGTGTAATATCAAAGCCTTTCCATTTAATGTCAGCCTCTGTTTTTTCCTTTAGGTGACAAGAGGAGTCTCAAAACTCCAATAAGTTCCTTTCCTGTTAACTAAAAGGCCACTATTTAAGAACTAAGTGTCTGACCCATGTAACAAAGCTTATTAATAATCATTTTGTGAACAGGACTCTGTAATATTTTTCCTAAGTATCAGAAATTAATTTGATGTTAATTATGTGATTCCAAGGTCATAGTAAAATCTTTTGCTTGTGTATAATTAGTATTTCTTTCTACCACTAGGGACAGTAGATGAGATAGAGCAAAGGAGGACTCCTACAGCTTGATTTGTATTCACTCCTACCAGCTCTAGGCCTGTCTTTGATTTTGGTGGAGTTACTCTTGATGAATAATAGTATTATACTTTGCAAAACACCTGTGAACATTTTTGTGGCCATTCTAATCCAGCACTTTGCAAACATCTGGACGAAGGCTCAGGCTTGCAGCCTCTTAAGCACAGAAGCATAACTTGTCATGTGAATCACCATATTGATATTTGTGAGCCAATTTAGATGAAATATTACAGCCTTTACACAACACTCAAGATCATAATACAAGAGCAGTTGGAAAGGACCATTTTGTTATACCAGGAACTTCCCTCCAGATATTTCCACAATGAAGATCGCCTGTCAGATATTCCTGGGGGAGGTGGGGCACTGTGACCCCAGTCAGCCTCACTCTGTGAAGGTACAGGGACAATCTTGGGCTTCTCAGTTATGTGGATCTGTGGGGGTTTTCTCAGAGCTCCAGCACTCTTCCTGCCTACAGAAAACTTCTGCTGAATATACATACAGCTTTCATCTGCTCTCTGCAGAGGAGTAATTAGCTAGTAAGAGAGATTTACATTATTTTTTTTTTTTTTCATTTAGAGGAACATGTTATAAGACTTCGTGACATGTTCAGGCTTACCTTGAAAGCTCTTACACCAGGGAAATTGTAATACTTTAGACTGAGTTTTCAGAACTGATTTTGTGTTACAGTGTGCAGAGGATTACACCATAATTTTGAGTAACCATTACATGAACAGTCATTGAAAAGAATTGAATTCAGTAAATTGAATTCAGTGGAATTACTGCACAAAGAAGGATTCTTACAACCAAAACCAGTTTGGGATTCTTGGGGAACAAACTTCCCAGAGGTTTACATTGAATTCCTTTAATATAGTACTGATTGCTTTGGATCAGGGCTCTCATCAGGATTAACTGCAGGTCACGTGTAAAAAGCAGGTAAACAAAATGAAAACCAGAGATTTCTAAAAGGGTGAGGTTTTTTTATATCTTTTTGTTGACTCCTGGATTCTGGGGATTCAACTCAAAGACCTCTCATTCTTCCTTGCTGTCTTTTTTGTTTGTTTGATGATCCCGAGGAGTTTTTTATTCATTCTGTGCCTTTGTAGAAATTGTGAGACCCATGGGCCACATGGTGGTGGTCCATTTGATGTTTTCTTGGCACACAAACATGGTTTCAGCAGCTCACCAGTTCTTTCATTAATAGTGCACTTGACTCAGCTTACGTCACTGCAAGAGTTCTGCAATGACCCAACATTTAAAATCTACATTTAAAGTAAAACTTTCTTGTACGTCACTGTAATACATCTGCCCATGTATAATCTGGAGAGGGACATGCATAGCAAAGGTTGTCCAGGGAATTATTAGCAACAGCTGACTGCTCTGTGTTTGTCATTGTCATCTCATATTTGCAAATAGTGTGGGATTAAAAACAATTCAGCGAATAAGCTCCTCTGCTTTGTTGCCTCAAAAAGCTGCACAAACCCAAATTACATTTGTTATTTGATGAAAGATCATTAACGGCCAAAGTGGATCCATTTATCCTGAAAAAACAGTATTTTGATCCTTGTTTGGTGAAAATTGTATTAAAGACTAAAATGCAGTCTCTTTGTCTTTCATGGGTAGATGTTGGTCAGTGCCATGTCAGTTTGGAACACAGTGAATATTAGGCTGATGGAATTACTGAAGTGTTTGTTATATGATCGTGGCTTTTAAAAATATTATTGTAGTATGTTTGTTTTGTCTATAAATCTATTCTAGCACAGAACATATCAACCGGCTTCTAATATAGAATTCAATAAAAGTTCCAAACTCCTAAAATACTTAATGGCTTGGTGGTTTGGAGGTCTTTGTTTTGTTTTGTTTTTGGGGTTTTTTTGCTTTGAAAGATTCACTGAAGGTTTGATAGATTTGGAGGAACGAAATGTGCAGACAGGTGTGCACTTGCTTCATTGAAATTTAAATTAGTTATGAATTCTCAGGAATGAAATCAGCCTTTTCTGTCAGGAGTGTCTTGTGGAATTTCCCACAGAAATGCGGTTGCAATTGCCAGAAGTGAGTGTTTGCTTTTTGAAAGAACTGAAATCTTGACGCAGTCAGAAGGTTGCGTATAATGTATATTTAATTGCCATTGTGGAGGCCAATTTGCTTTTATGTATTTGGAGGCATATCTTATGGTTAATTTGTTTCTCAGTGTACAGAAACTCCAAGCATTCCCTTCTCAGTCCCCATGTAAAATCCTTGACGAGGTGGTGCACAGGGAGCTCCTTAGAGCTCAGGAGGAAATCAGGCTGCCTCATCTGTTGGTTGAGGTTTTGAGTGGTCACTATTTCAAGTTCTATGGAAGCCTCTCGCAGCACAGTTTTTTCTCTTTCTCCTTGTCAAGGATTTCTATTTCTGAGCAGCCATTCAGCCATACACTACTATTTTTCATTTCAAAGAGCTTTTCGAACCATCCTCTCTTGTTTTTGTTTCACCCATTTCTGTAACCCATACTTGAGATGGAGGATTTTGGCTGTAGTTCTTAGACTTTAGTGCTGAGAGACGAAAACACAGGCTTTGATTAGCTTTAAAGGTTTGTTATCTCTAAGACATGTTTTTAAACACTTTAATTCCACCTAGACTGTGGACGCTTATCTGTTCTCTAGTAGGAAAGGTAGATGTAAATGGGACACTTGAACCCATGACTACTTTTCAGTAAAGGATTGTCATTTAGAATTGAGCAAATTCTTTCACCTCTCACTTTAAACTAAATAGCAGTAGAGTGCATTTTAATGGATTAAGAATCAGCTGATTGACAGACCTTGAAATGAACCTGTCAGTGGGAAGTTAAAATGTCATGAGAATGGTTTGAATGGGGCTCCCCATGAGGGAGCTCTGGGTCCCACACTACCCAGTTTGTTTAATAGTGAGCTCAGAGAATCTCTGCTGCTAAAATTTACTGCTATAAATGATGCTAAGATCCTCATGGGAATAAAAATGTCTGTCTGTGTCATATAGAGAAACAATATATGCACTCTGAGAGCTTTTTGTATTTCTTTTGAAACCAATACCTGTAGTCTTAGGAAAGAAATGATTGTGCTGCAGTCATACTGCTGTGTTGTGTTTTAGAAACCAGTGACTCTGAGAAAGGTTCTGTGATGATGCGCAAGGACGTGAATTTCTAGTGTGATGTTCTGGCAAAAAGAACAGCTCAGGGACGTGGAACCAGCACACAGCTCCTGCAGCTGTTGAGCAGGAGTAGAAGCAGAAAGGTGACTTCCAGCTCAGGATGTGGAATTGGCAGGTTCAATACACGAATGCTGCTTCCAGTTGAGACATCCCTGGCTTTGGAAGCATTTTTGAGGGGAGATAGGGGATGGAATACAAAAATCTTTAAGGAGAAGATGGATTTTAAAAAAGGTTTTTCTGTATCCTGGTTGAATATTATTCAGTTGCTAGAGAAAAAGATTTTCTGCCAAACTGACTGCAAACAAAACCACCTTCTACTCAGTTTGGAAGTATCACTGTCCATTTTCTGTCTGTTTTCAAATGGATTGAGAAACACAGAGGACTTCAGCTGTGGGACAGATAATGTATTGATCTGAACTGGGGCTTGAATGCAGGTAGACATACTGTTCATCTCTGCTCGTGTAATGAATGTACAGAAGCTATAGCACCTGGGAAAAGGTGACATTAAAAAGCAAATTCATTTGCCATTTAGGATTCCCTGTGTTTCTAAAGTAATTGGGGGCTTTCAGGATCACAGTTTTCGCTTCAGGTCCTAAGGAATTGAACACATTTTTTTGAAAGACTGAAAGCTCAGTTCTTCATTCTGATGACCCAGAAGAAGTTGATTATACTCTTCTGAAAATTCATCCATATCCACCACCAAGTGAAGCCTTTTTTATTGTGTTATTGTGTCACAGTTTGACAACTAAATAATTCTGAACAATATTCCCCCTGAGAAGGAAAAGAGAAAATGTCTCAGAATGATTGGCATCTCTCTATCGACTAAGTGCAGAGCACATTAAGGTAATAGATAACTTTTATACAAGTTATTGAAAGTGGAAGGTTCATTCAGGGAATGGTGCCAATAGCTCAGTGTGGTGAAAGGCCAGGGTGCAGGAGCATACCTTAACCAAGTGACCTGCCATAGACTTTGTGTTAAAAAAAAACAAACAAAAACACAAAAAAAGACCCAAAACCAAAAACAAGCCCTTGTGCATTATGTTGTTGTTATTGTTATAACTCACATGCTGTTTATATCTTCAAATTCACTAAAGAAATCATGGGTTAATATTAAAGTGTGAAGGTGCATTTTGTGGTTGTCAGAATCCATCCCCTTCAGTTCACACGTTTACTGTGCCCACACTTGGGCAAAGCTCATGCAGTGAATGTCTCTTCTCTGAAGACTCTGCCTGAATGAGTGAAGGAGAATGAGGAGAAGAAACTTTTGTCTTGCCGTTATTCTGGTTCTTTATATCTGTGAACTTTTTTCATAAGACAAGGAACAATTGAATTATTTTTTGTTCCTCTAAGACTTGGCTACTCTTCGCAGTGCGCACAGAAAACTGCTACTTGTATTTTGTTACTGGAAGATCTGGGTTGTTGAATAGCTGTCAGACTTGCTTTTATCCTATTACATCTTCTCAGGGAGTTGAAAGTGCAGTTTGACATCTAGGAAGAAAAATCTAAAACCTCACTTTAAACTGTTTCTTTCTATCTTTCATGTTCCCAGAATGGCTTTGTTTTTTTCCTCTTTTTTTTTTGTAAAATCATAACAGCCATGCAGAAAGTTTCTGTTTAGGGTCAGTCTGTATATTTGTGTGCTAGAGTATTGCAGTGATAATCAGTAGCCAGTCTAAAGGTGCCTGTGAGTAGAAAAGGTGTGATCTCATGCCAAGAGACACACTGGAACTCTTACGGCTGCTTGGCTGAAATGTCGTGGCGTTGCTCCTAATTCTGCTTGGGGCGGGCACCTTTTCATCTTGCTTGTTTGCAGATGCTGTGTTGTTGGTTCTCATGGGAGTCTGGGTTTAGTTGGTTTACCACAGACCTGGAGCACTGTCTGAGAGCTGGAAATTCAGCCACACTCTATTGAATATGCAGGTTTCTAAAGAAACTAGAAAAAAAACGCAGATGCTTCCACATGCAGTACACTGCTGTGCTGCTGGCATGTGAAAATCCTTCAGACTAACTTTAGTGCTGGAATATAAAGATGCTAGCAGACATCTTAACAGAGATTTAGAATTCCTACATTTGGTATAATCAGTTACTTAAATATGGAATTCTTTTCTAATATCAGTCTGCAGTGTGTAGAGGCTGGGATAAAATCTGATTATTGGAAACCAGCTGCAAACTCCTCCCTCATCGGTGGTGTTGCACACTGAAATGACAGGGTTATATAAGTTTGCCTCTTGGAAGGAGAGAACAAGTGACAAAGACAAGAAGTAACTAAAGATATGTCTAAGCTGAGACATAAGCTTGAAAAATTAGCACAAAGTACTTAGAAAATATTTTTCTCTGAAGAGTAAAATTCACTTCTACAGGAATAAGGCAGACAACAGAAGTGCTGCTTAAAATATATTTAAAATACACTTATAAATTCTGCATAGCATTTCTGCCAGTGCCCAGAACATAGGTAAACATCACCTGTATTTCCAAATAAGTACTGGCAATTTTTCACCAGATTCTTCTTTTTAAACTACATCTTGGAGGTTTAATTGGTAGATTAAACCCACTCAAACTGCTAGATTTGATCTGGTATGGTTACTGTTTGTATCTTCAAAAATAAAACCCCTATAAATAAAGGCACATCCAGAGCTAATGTATATTTGCATAATGTCAATTAAGTTAATGATAGCATTATAGTGAATTATATTTCTGCTGTAATTGTGTTATTTATTTTTATCTTTGTACCTTTGTCAATGAGAGGGGTTTTTTGTTTGTTTTTTTGTTGGTTTTTTTTTTAACTGATTGGAGAAGTTCTTAAATGTCAGCAGAACTAATAACATCAGATCATCATCTTAGATTATCATAGACTTTTAAATATTGCAAAATCTTGAGCTTCGTACATCACAGTTGCAGAAATGTTTGGAAGCAAAGATGTTGGCTCTACCTTTTTAAAAAATCCAGAGTCAAATCAATAACTATCTAGAGCTCCAACCTGAATCGGTCTCTGTGGATTAGGTGGAATTACCCTGGCATTGAAACCAATTGGAAATGCTGAAAACTATTTTTTGTTCTTCTGTTGGTTGCTGTTAAAAGCCTGTCTCGATGGCTTCTGTCAGAATCGAAGTGTATCCCCACTCGTGGTGATAAAGTAGATTTCACTGTTCGTGAGGGGCTAAGTGATTGATATTTAGGAGTGAACCATACCCTGGTAACTCATGCCTTCCCCTCTTTTCGAGCTTGGAATACATCATTTGAGGAGGAACTGAAGTTGAAAGAGGCATAAATTTGTGGGAGAGATACATACGGGGATGAAAGGAATTTGCTGTACTTTTTCTTGAGCCTCTGGAGATGATAGAGGAAATTATTTATTATTCGTGACAATTTTGCAATCAAAGCTGACGGCAGTAAAATATGTGATTAATAGACTGTTCTTTAAGCAGATCACCAATACGAATAAACAGATAATGCGTAGGAGGTGTTCCCATCTGCACATATGTATTAAATATTATTGAAAATTACATTTCTCTTTTTCTCTGCTTCAGCTGTGTATCGAATAATAAAACTAAGCCCTCCTTGAGCTCCCACCTCAAGCTTCCCTATTTCTATGTGTGCGCTTGATCACGACAAAACTAACATTATTGCTTGATACTGTGCTTGGTGTAATTGATCTTAGCCCACTTATTCCTATTGCTCAGAGTGAATAGGATTTCAGCTGTGTTCAGAATAGTTGTATTCCCTCCCAGTTTGTGATTTCGTGCACGTTTGAGTGACATAATAGCAGCTTTATCCGAGCGCACTGTAGTTCAGCAGGCGTTATCATGGGTGGATCGTAATGGCTTTGCATCTTAGTTTTGTGACATAAAGCTGGTAGGGAGAAACATAACAAGAGCAGTCATTGTGAGCAACTGCTGGGCTCTTCTGCAGACAAATAGCAAGAGCCACCACGGTTCCTTGCCCTTCCGTGCTGCAGTACCAGCGTAAATCACCGCGGTGATTGGGATAATCGCGGGTGGCCATGATGGCCCACATTATGAGACCCTGCGATTTCAAGTCTCCCACCGTTTTTTGGAAGGCAGAGATAATTCTGCAGATAGCTCAGGAAAGGTGTTTTTCTCTCCTTGCAGCTGAAGCTGCACGGGATAATTGTTCTTGAGAATCTGCGCGTAAAACGATGTTACCTTTTTAATGTCCCAGAATTGGCTGTTTCAATAGCGGTCAGCTTGTGACGTTTGCAGCTCTGTGACAGCTGTAGTGTGCTGTAGTGTGCTGTAGGATACAACAGCACTATATTATCCCATTTAGTAAGATCTTTTTCAGTATGGTAGCAAAAACCTGCTAAATAACAATCTTCGTAATATAATTGCCTTCCCCATAGAAAGTCAGAAAGTGGCAAATATATGAGGACAATTTTTGAGAGAAAGAGCATTATTGCTTGCAGAATTTATCCTTGCAAAGTATAAGAGCTAAGTCTGTATTAGGAGGCCATCCTTAACTCAAATGTCCTTCCAAATCTCTCTGTGCCTTTCCACATTGTCATGGGACTGTCCTTGGAAATACTGAGCATTCAGTTCTCACTGTCTCCCTGCTCTTAGAAATACTCCATCATTTGTGGCGATTCTGTATCTAATGTACAGATACCACCTTTACTTTTCCGTGTTCATGGCCATTTTAATATATCACAGCTGAAGCTATGCCTGGAACCTTGGTCATTATTCATTCTTCTTCATTCATATTCAAAAACAGGTGATGATCACTCCTGGAAGTGGAATTAAGTGATGTACTTTCAGCCTGAAAATCCAGGGGAAGAGCAGAGCATATTGTGCAGCCAGCATTTTTGAGAATGTGTTATTGCTAGAAACGAAATAACATGAATTATTTACCTAGAAATATTAAACTGGCTTGAGATCACTGCTGGAAATAGAGGGAGTTTTGGGCCTTGTGAATCATTCATGAAGCTTTATTTAACAGACTTCTTTGTCTTCACAGATCACTGAATCGTATTTTATAACTTTCAGGATGTTTCTGTGGGTTTCATTCTACTTGTAATAGGTAGGCGTTTTTTCAGTGCTTTGTAAGGAAGCACAGATCAATAAAGTTACATTTTTATGTTTGCTTTTTTCACACATCAGGAGGTGTGGAAAGGGGCAAAGTGGAAGGAAGTGTGGAAGAAAGAGGTGTGTTATTCCACGTTTGCAGGCACTGGGAGCTGATGCACCCCCAAAACTGAACCCATGGATAGGAGTGGCCCTCATAACCTGAAGTTCCCTAATGTTTACTTATTTTTCAGGAGATTGTATTAAAAAGACTGCTTAATATAACCATAAATTTGTTTTCTTACATGTGAATATTTACACTCTTAACTTTTGGAGATGCACCAGCTAATGCTGATTCATATAATATTCAAAAGTGAGCTTCTAATACTGTTCTTGGGACTTTTAAATCTTTAATAGTTTCAAAGTCTGAAAGTAATATTGCTGTAGGAATAAAAGGAAAAAAACCCATGAGTTACTTTGGAACCCCAATGCAAACACTCAATGCTTGATATGGTTTCATGGTGAGCACTGGGGTTTTTCCCCATGAATCTTCTAAAGGAAATGAGGTAAAAAGAGGAGGGGGAAAAAAAAAAAAAAAGGAATCCTAGCTGGTTTTCAGGAAAAGAAGATAAATGCTAGAAATATCAAAACCTCTCAATTCAGAGAAAAGGTCCTCCTCTTCCCCCTGATGAAAGAAGAGTTGCAAGTACATGAGAAGCAGAGGAACTATAGATCACAATGGCATCCCGAGTCTTGCCTGTGGACGTGGGGTGTATGTGACAAAGAAGCACTGAAAAAACACTTCAATGGTACTTACAGGCAATCTACCTCCAGAACAGCTCATCCTGTGAAAAATACACAGCCCAGCAGGTATAATTATACAATGTTTCTTTACATTTCTTGTAAAATCTCTGGTGGTAAGAGAGATTTCTCAGGAATACCGCTCTTTTCAAATATACATTTAATGAAAAGCGTACAACAACCAAGATCTGTTGGTGGTAGTCAGATGATTACCTGTTCAAAGCACGGGTCAGATAATTTTTGTATTCAATCTGACTTCTTTCTGCTGGAAATTATACATTCATAAAGAAAAAAAAATTAAGTAATGTATAAAATGGATTCTTCTGCTGGGTAGGCTTTCTCTACTTTTTGCCTATGATTTTTCTACCAAGACATATCAAGATGAATCAATCAATTTGGTTTATCTGTAAAGGAGGAGGAGACTACAAGTGACCTGCAGACCTTTGCGTCCTCAGGGAGGAATGGAAAAAAAATCTAAACAATAATTAATTTCTACTGATAGTTTTAATTGTTTCTGCTCCTCTGTTAACCTGCAACAGTAGTGAGAAAAGAGTGGCTCTTAGTTCTGTGCTGCTTGCTAAGTTGGGGGCTTGTGGGGGTACATATCACTGAAGCAAGAGGCTTTTAATCATCCAAATTAGAAAGGGAAATTATTCACCCATATAGACCCCTCTAAAAGAAGTTTGTTAGTATCAAATGTATATACAATACTATATGTACTTAAGGTGCCTGTGGAAATGCACTGATTTTATCCTAAAGTTAATATTGGATTTCATCACAGGATTTGCTTTAGGGCATCTCCAAAGAATATGAATTGTATTTCTGCGTTCACCGTATGCATGGAGTTGCCATCTCTATGAGTTTCTTTTTCATCTTCAATAACATTGAGACAATTAAAGGGAGAAGTAGGATTGTTCCAGCACCTGTGTGACTGGAGCCTCTCTGGAAGCCTTTCCTTTCACAGGACTGATTGATCCCAGACATAATAGCAGTTCTCAGTTCTGTTTCAAGAGTTGCATGTAGTTAAAGCAAGGTTTGGCTGCTGTGGGTGCTGAAGTGATTGTGTTTTGTCCTTTCTGGTATCACTGTGAATCTTGCTCATTTTCAGCTAAAAACCTGAGTGAATGTTTTGCCATAGCAGCTGAACTGAAAAAAGACAGGGAAGTATGTGCATTTGTCTAAAAATGCTGTTTGTGGGTCAGCTCAAATAGTGAGATGCTTAAGGATTTTTGTTGGATGGGGAAACTTTGAGGTAAATGAGGCTTTAAGTTATATTGAACAAATGTAAAGGTCTGAATCACAGAGTGTTTTAGGAGAAATTTATGGATCAGGAAGGAAAACAAAGTTCTTTTCTATTTTGTAGTGTTTCTGACATTTTTTTAGAGACATGGCAAACCTCTTTTTAGTCTTTTCAGTTAAATCAATCTGAAAAGTTAGGACCAACCCACACAAAGGTTAAGACAGGGACAGGTTATCTCTAAGGTCAGATCCTACTTCCTACAACTTGGCATTGTAAAGCCTTTGTGATCAACAGTGAGGTTATTTGAACCTGATTTTGTGCTCACTTGGGTGACGGTGCCATCTGTCATGTCAAAAGGCATAGTGGTTAAACATCTCCAGCTGAAGCACACAGCTTGAGCTCTGTTTTCAAAAGCTGATCTAAGTGATTGTATTTTCCTCTTCCCTTTCTCCAAAGTACTTAACTCTCCTAATGATCAAACTCTTTGTGTGGTTCACCCAGTTGCAAGGAGCCTCTGGCTTCTGCCGCTGAGCTAACTTCTCTTTTAAAACTAAAAAGTAATCCTTTTGAGGAATTAATGACAACTTCTGCCTGTAGATCTATGAAATTTATTAAATACCTCTTATTTTGCTCAGCTTTTTCAGACTTGTCTCTTCAGCCTTTCTGCAATATCAGGTAATAGTGGTAGAAGTTGAAGGTGCAGGAATCTTCAACCATCACAACATGTCTAGGGAAAAGTCAGGTGTTTCCTCTCTCTGTTAAATCATTAAAAATAGGTCATCATTAAAATAAAAAACAGGCGTTTAATGTACTTTATAATGACCCTGCTTCTGCTACACTCAGTGCTAAGATCACTGTTTTTCAAATTTTTGGAAGAAGTGCTAATGTTATATCTGCTGTATATGCCATAAAATGTATTTTTTCCCATTAAAAGAAATATCACAGGCTAGCATGTGACTGATAGGCAATATCAGAATATATATCAGTCTGCAGAGAGTAAAATTCAATTCTCTGTTTTGGTAGAAGGATTCAGACATTTCAGAATTCTGAAGCTGAATTTTAAGCTGTAAGCACTCATTTTCTCTCATGGACTGCTACTGGTCCCTGCAGGTGTTGTTGAGGTGGGTGCTTAGTTAAACTGGCTGTAGTATTTTGTTTCAAAGCCAGTTTAATCTCAAAGCCCCGTGCCTTTTACTTAAATAATTATAGCCTGTGCTACTGCCTCACATCAATACTGGGGTAATCTGTGCTAAGAAATACTATGCACAGTTATAAACTAGACACCAAGTGATAATGACTTATTAAAACCCTCCAAATGGCCTTTTTAAATGGGAAGTCTGCGTGGTGGTACCACACACCATATTAAATTGATTAGTGTGTAGCTTTAAAAGGCAAAATTATAATCGAGGTATTACATGTAGCACCACATAAAGTACTGCACCTGGAACAGAATGAGGTTAAAGTCCTTGCAAAGCCAAAGTGGCACTGAAGTCATCAATACCTCCCTTCCTGTCATTTGCCACTTTATTCCTGTCAGAGTGGCCGCTCCATGATTCCAGGGAAAGCTCTGCTCCCCCCTGTTTGTTCATGCTCCACGGAGAGCTGCTGTCCTTGTGCAGCCACCCCGTGCAATGGGTTCATGACAAAGTCCCTGATTTTGCATTCAGGCTCCGACACCTCCGTCTCTGCCGAGGGCTCGCTGAGCTCCGCTCCAGAGTCACTCCTGACGAATGTCTAGGGCAGCCACTCAGATATCTTCTCCATCTATTGAAAAATAGCAGGATGAGCAAGGGAGGTTTGTCAGCTCATTTTGCCTGCTGTAGATTTGAAGCGACTGGGAAATGTTTGTCTGTAAGTATGAATTTGCTTTTGAAATCCAGTGAGCTGACTTTTTACTTCAGTGCCTTTTATTTGCTGTGAATTTCCTGTAACACTCAAGCATTACCTGCAAAGGTCCTTCATGAATAGCAAAAACTCTTAATGTTGACTGAATGCAAAATATAGCTGTTACGTTTTATAGGCATGTTTTGGTCTGTATTTCTCTGTGTTACAGGAATCACCAGTTGGTGAGCTGAAATAATCTCTGATGTCTTCCATAACGAGAATAGTCTTTCTTAGTGTTAGTCATTTCCTCTGAGGGGGAAAGATTAATTTAAGGAATACACTGATGAACAACCAGCAAGAATTTTGGCGTGTTGTCTGTATAATTTCTTAAATTTTTTTTTTGATCCAGATCATAAATATTCATTCTGATTCTGCCACAAGCAATGACAATTATCCTCTGCAGCATTTCCCCCACATCTTTTCTATCTTCATATCAGTTAAGATAGTTTATCTATTTCTTCTTGTGGAAGGTGCTTCCCACTAAGATGAAGAGCATTTGGAAACACATTTTGATCCCTGAGTGTCCTTCTCTGTAAGGGCATCTGCTTCTCTTCTTCTATCTCATGGTTGTATAATATGACTGATAACAACTACTGATTCTTTACTTGAATAAGGAATATCAGAAAACTGGATTTTTGTTTTAGTTGTTTGATATGGGTTTGGTTGTTGATTTTGGTTGAGGTTTTTGTGTGGGTTTTTTGGTGTGTTGTTGTTGTTTTGTTTTATTTGATTGTGGTTAATTTCCTTCTAGATAGAAGCTTTATGGAAAAATTAAAAACTTAGATTTTTCCTTTACTCCTATATCTAGCAAGCCCTGTTTAAATTTTTTATTTATCGGTTCTTGTGTCATGTTTAATGAGTTGAGACAATCTTCTCTGAAGAAAAATTGAATCTACAAATCCCTTTGTAGTATTAATGAGCTACTAGGGTGTAGGCTCATGTGCACCTTTATTGCTGTTAAACATGTTCTTTTAAGTTATGCTCTGTTTGGCATATTTATGTCTTCTTGTTGCTGCTTTTTAGAAGAATTTATGTCTTTTTGATAGATTAGTTTTCCAAAATGATGTGCAGGAGGTCAAGTTTGGTGACTTTAACAGTCCCTTTACTCTTCGGTGTCATTGTTTCTGGTCTCTGACTGTATGAGTTCCTCTAGAACTGCCATCAGGTAACCAACCCCATAAGTGTTACCCATTTATCTTCCTGGAGCTGGAGAAAGTCTGATGTAAATAGAATAAAGCCTGGTGAAAAAAAAAAAAAACAAAAGAATAATAAAAAAAAAAATTTTAAAAAAGGAGTAATCCAAGGGTTATAATAATAAATAATGAATGGTTTATCAGAAAGCTTGGAAAGGGCATCTTGGAAAGGGCATTTCTTACTGCAGAAGTGCTGAAGGAAAACTAGACTAAAACTTAACTTTTCTATGCATTCTTTTAGACTTGACAACAGTTTCACCCATGAAATATAATGCAGAATCTCTTTTCTAGCGCCCCTTCCCTGGACAGGAGTGACCCCCCCAGCTGGCTCTCTGAGCTCCAGTGTTTTACACGCATCAGTTCAATCTTTGTTCCAGTATGTCACCAATGGAAGGATGCAGGGGCATAAATAAACCTCTCATAATAACAGAACTAGAAATATTGGCCATTTTATTTTCTGGCCAAGTGGAAAACCTTTCTGGTTGGAATTCTCCTGGCCACCACAATTTTTGCTGCCATCTAATGAAGGCATCAGAGTGCACTTTTGCCGCTGCCAGCAGCACCATGAGCAATCCCAGAATAAAGTATTATAAACTGTTTCTGTACTCAAGCTGCTCAAAATCTTTTTGAACTGAAAGGATACAAAGCCAGGCAGGTTGTTTTTATAGCTGAGGTTGCTCTGGGTGACAGGCAAAGCGCTCTGGATGTGATACAGTGTAAGCGATGTAGAAAGCAGTGCCTTTGTCACTGCTGAGGTTTGCTCTCGGGGTTTTGCCCCTATGACTTATCAGTCAGAAGTTGCCTCAATGTATTAAGCTGTAAAATATTTTAACATTTTCTCTAAACTGATTTTTCTTCTTATGGAAGAAAAACTTATTTAAAGGGGAAAAAAGTCACTAGTTCTGCACTTGGCAATACATGTTGTCAATTATATTGATTATTTGTATATTAGTTTGGCCAGCATCTTGGGTGCACAAGTATATCTAAATGAATTCATGATCCAGATTAAGTGACTCTCTTAAGCTACTTAGAAGTGTTTACTTCACATTTTTTGCTATGTGAACTGCATTCTTTTTTTAAATAAGCTGTGTGAAATTCTGGAATTGATACTATTTTCTTGGTGTGCGAGATGAATAATCACGTTATATGACATGATTGATTTTAATTGGACATACTGAATAATTTAGTGTATGAGCACTTATCAGACAGGTAGCAGGACTTCACAACAGGATGGGTATGCTTTTAAAAAGGATGAGTATTATATTCTACAAGGATATAAGAAATCCTGATGCAGTCTACAAAAAGAAGCTAATATTTACAATTTGTTAAATATTAGTAGGACTTTTTTATTGCATTTATAACTGGTGTATGAACATTGTCTGATGAAATATGTAAAAATAAATGTTTGTATAGAGTTAGATGCCACATCACTTTAGCATTTAACTGTGTTAGGGAATACTAACATTGGGCTGTTTATTCACTCTCAAGTGTCTCTTTTACAAGTGAAAAATAAATGCAATAGAACCTCAGATACTAATTAGAAGTAGCACCTAGAAACCCAGAACCTGGAAATAACTCTGTGCTTAAAGATTTCAGAGGCTTTTTGTCTGAAAAAAGCTAACAGATTAGAAAAACAATGAGATGCAGATTGTTTATCATATTATGCTTTATTTCCATTGTCTTGTGGTGTATCAGAAGAAGGTTTTACTGGCTGTAAGACTGCAGAAGCATGAGTGACAGCTTTTTTGTCTTTTCATAGCTGAAAATGAAATTATATTCCAAAGGTACTCCTGTAGGTATTGCTTATTTACTGAAAATGAATATATTTTTCTTTGCTTTATATGTTGTGTACTCCTGATATTTCTCCTAGAGGTAAGGAGAACAGTGATTAAGTCCTGAAGCAAGAACTAGATCCAAGCTGTGCCAGACTTTGTCAGTGATGAGTTTCAAATATTTTGAAAGTTACAGTTTTCTCCCAGCTGCTTTCCTTGCTATATGGAATAAGTAACCTGCTCCTGCCAAGAGTTACTCTATTTTCCTTTTTTTTTTTTTTTTTTTACAGTGAGAATTAAAGCACTTCCCTCTCCTCTCTTCTTATCTCCCGAACCAAATATGCCAAGCATGTCCTCATCACTGAGCACAGACTCATAGTGCTGATATTTCACTCCAGGGAGCTTGGAAGCTTTTCTTCCTCTGCCCTGCTGCTGAGTAAGGAATGTGAAAAGTCTTTCTTGGAGTCACTGGTATCAGGCCAAGGGTTCTTGGCATCTGCTTGAAACAAGACATCTATCCTCAAATGTAGTAGCTATTTCCTTCCTTAGGAGATAGTTTCCTTCCTGGGAAGCTCCAGTTCTGGGTTCTTGTCTCAGAGAAAAAAGGTGGAATATTTCTATTTCCTGTTCAGGGCTGTGCCTTGAAATCTGATCAAATGCTGGGGTTTTTTGTTTGTTTGTTTGGTTGGTTGTTGTTGTTTTTGTTGGTTTTTGTCTAAGATGAAAGTAAGTGTTACAGAGACAGTAATGCTGTCACTTCATGTTTAGGGAAAATGCCACAGCAGAAAAAGGAATGTTTCTGCTCTGTGCAGATTGAATATATGTGATTTTTTTATGGTGTATAGAAATTTATGTGCACATCCTAATTAAATTATATAATAGAAATTGAGTAGTTGGGTGCATCTTTATATCTTTGGATAAATCGCTGTATCACATAACCTGTGTTTTTACCTTAACAGTGAATTGTTTCAGTGGCATAAACTCGATTCAGAGAGTTGAAGTGGGCACTCCCCAGAACAGAGCAGAATAGGCTCCAATTTCTGGCATCTCCTTAGTGTGCTTTGCATTACACTGTAAAGTTAAATGGATTTCTTTTATTGCTAATTCCCCCCAGGCTTTATTATAGTGAAAGGTCTTTAAGTAAGGTGTTAATGGCATCCTAGTAGGATTTGTTTTTTTCGTTTGTCAGCTCATAATGTTATATCAAGAGCTATGGTGGTTTCTGCACTGAAGTATTTAAAGCAAGCCTGCATGCTCTTTATTAAGGAAAACCCAACAAGAAATTACAGGCCTGCTGCCAGAATTGCAGGTCAAAATCCTGTAATCTTGGCTCTGAAAGAATTCAGGATAGAAGTACATAATGAGCTCTTTTGGCCCTGGGATCTCTGAATCTGCATAAAATGAGTGCAATCTCTTCTGTTTCCATCAGTTCTGACAGTCCAGCCTTTATGTACTTGGAATATATAATTTGGAAGACAATATCAAATTCATATACTTGCTATGAGTTTGTTGAGCCGCTAAGTGGCTTCCCTGTAGTGACTTAAATTTCAACCTGTAAACCAGAATAAGTTTGTCTTTAGAACTACAAAAAGTGATCTACAATTGGGAAATAGGGGAGCATTTCTGTCTGTGTTTCAATTAGGTGCATTATTTTTTTTAATTCCTTGGAAAACGGAAACAACAAAATCTGTTAGACAGTTTCACCATCAGGAAAATGTTTACTAAAGATGATAAAAATGATTAAGTGTAAACAAATTTAAAATCCCTCATTTAGAGAGATGCTTAATATTCTTCCAAAGCAAAATGTTTAGGCGTGAAAATACGGATGTTCTGCCAAAGTCAGAGTTACACCAGAACAAATTTTATTCCTGCTAATGTATTTGGATCAACCTTTCTTTCATGCCCTTATATTCTTGGTAATGGAGTAGAGGAGAAAATGCAAGAATCTTCCTATTCAGGCTTTCTTCATAGCATAATGGTGCTTATTATAGATCCATTTAATAATTGCAAATTATGAGCACCAAGTATATATTTTTCAGATATGGCACTCTATTTTATTCAGTCCTTTGAGATACTGTCCTTTTTTATGGTTAAAAAAAAAAAAAAATCTAGAACAGAATTGAACAGAATATTTTCTATGTGTCTAAATCAGTTATTAAACAAGTATGGACTTTCTAATGAAGTTAGCATTTCAATGAAAAAATTACACTTTTACTTAGGGAAAACCAGAAACTAAAAAAAAAGAATAATAATCTGAAAGGGGAGCCTAATTCAGATGAAAAATAAAAGCTGAATTGCTTGAATTCTCTTATCAGAAGCAGTTAAGAGGTGTAATTCCACAGAATAATTATTGGGATAAGTTTGGAAACATAATTTAAATATTTATTCTTTGAAACTCATGTATGACTAAAGCATGGAGAATAGGTCTACTGTTTCACCTTCACATCACACCTGGCAGAGGCCTGTACTCCTCCATTTGTTGGGAACGCTGTCAAATTGCCCCTAAATGTTCATGCTGGTAAGGAACAATTGCTGGTTTGCCAAGAATGCCATTGTTCAACCTCTCCTTGATTACCTTCTTCTTGTAATATTTCCGTTCAGCTACGTTTTATTTTAAATTCATTGTAGAGATAAACTGCACAAACCGTCCCTTACCAATGTGTCGCCTTTGTAATTTCGAAGGAAGCAAAGTGAAGCACATGATGATGTTAAGATAGAGACTTAATTGCTTGTGTCTCTTTCCATTTGGAACTGAGACTTCATCTCTGAGCCAAATAAAATCTGTTGGCGAGTGCTCCAAAATGCAATCAGAATCCTTTCCAGGCCGGTATGACAGGCTCAATCCTGATGTGTTTTGATCAAGGCTTGTTTGGGTGATTTTGAGCTCACACCTGAGTTTTCTGTTTGAATCCTGAGGATAAGACACTTTCCTAGGTCGTTTCCACTCCAGACCTGCTTCCTGCTCTCATGGAGTTTACCCAGAGCACGCCAGGCAGGGCAGGACCTGCTGGGTCAAGCCAAGCACTGTCCTGGTGATCCTGTAGTCCCTGGCACTGCCTGTCCAATTCCCCACACTCCAGCAGAACACTGGAATTACATGTACAGACGGACCAATGGCATCCAAAATGAATGAATGCCAAAGGAAATTCTGCCAGTGTTTTCAGATGCTGGTGCCAAATCTGTGTTTCCATATCTATGCTGATTAGATACCTACAAACTCACCATTTAATTTTCCAATTACCTGGCATGGTTATTTCCCAAGAACTTCAGTAGTACGGTAGGCGATGAACACATAAAAAATAATACCTAAATTGCTTTCATTTTGTGAGTTGAATTTAGATGCACAGGATTTAATATTTCTGGGCAAAAGATATTAATGGACACATATGATTCTTGAATATGTAATTTCTATTTAAAGTACAGATGATTGATCAGTAGAAATAATTGAATATAGGCAAGTATTTAAGGTTCATAAAAAGATACAAAAAAAATCTCAAAAGAGTGCCTTGGTGTGATTTATATATTACTGGGTGCATGATAATTCTTCCAAGCTAATGATCTTCATTTAATCAACATGTTGTTTTCATAAATCAGAATGAGATTTGGAAGAAGCAAGTTAAGTAATGGTGAACAGAAAGTTGCCTACCTTTGTTTACTTTTATAATAAAATACTTTGTTTGTCCTTCAGTAGCATAAAATAAAACAAAAACAATTCAGCATTGTCAGTGTGCGCCTGGAAATCCTACTCCATGACCTTGTTTGCCTTGGATGTGCTCTGCTGGGTGTGCCAGACTCCCAGGAGCTGGATTACGGAGCTTGTTAAGGACAGCCCTAGGGCCATGCGGATGTCATGGCTGTGATGTTTTCACTGCCTGAGCCGCCAGCTCTGCCTGAGTCAGCTTGCTGAGATGCCCTCATGGGGCAAAAGGGAGTGAGAAAACTGCAGCCCTACGGCTGCTCCAGAGACTGGCCTTTTACTGGGATATGCACATAGCCACCGAATTTTAATTTGTTCACTTGTTGGGTTTTTCTAGGAGATGCCATTTGTGTTCTGGAGCTCTGCAGAAGTAGGGATGATGAGCCCTCAGAGCTATGGTTTGGAAGGCTTAGGGAGTTCACATTCCTATTGCAAGCTGAAATACTCAGTTTTATTTGAGATTTGCAATTGTATAGGAGTAGAGAAGCATATAAATCTCCCTTCATTGAAACCACTGTCTTCTCCAGAGTGTAGCCTTGCCAATTCAGCAGTCTGTGTGAAATCCAGCCCGGGCCACGCTGCCGGCTCCAGAATGGAGTTGTCCGTGTTCCATCTGGCTTGACTCAGCAGAAAGGTCAACTCCCAAGGCTGCCAGAGAAGTGCTGCTCTATTGTGGTACTTTATTATCCCTCTGGGGAAGAGGCTGGAATAGGATGTGTGACCGAAACGGAGACTTTGTTCCCTATTTTCTCAGTAGTCCAGGGACATGTACGCTATTTGGACAACAGCTGTCTGAGTCCATTGCCAAGCTGGCTCAGTGATGGCCCTTGGTGCAATGCAGGAGAGCAAGAAAGTTTCCAAGTAGTTGGGAAAACGGGGGAGTTTAGTCGGAATTTTGGAGCTGGCAAAATAAAATGTTTCAACAGCATGTGATGTGGGCTGAGAAAACCAAAGTGTTGTTTGAAGTTTCACCATTCATCATCTTTAAATGTTTTAGCAGTTTGTCTAATTTGAAGGCCCTCTCTCTGTCTCTGTCTCTGTCTCTTTTTTTTTTTTAACATAGAGAATGGCTAAAGAGAAGTGTAGGTACCCAAACTTGTGTGGCACTCAAACAGTGATGTGGCCGAGAAGGAAGGCTCTGCCATGAATGCAGCCACTTCCCCTCCCTTTCTTTTGGGTGATTTACTGATTTACTGCTGATTTACTGTTAATAGCATTTCAAACAAATTGGAATATACTAATAGACTGAAGTCTATTATCCTAGCTTTAACACAATGAAATTGTGTTTAATGCTTTGCTCTAAGGGGGGGAATGAATATCCCAGACATTTTCCTCCAAGTAATGACAGAGATATAGATGGAGATTTCTGCGTTATGAATAGTGGGATGGGGAAAGCATGGGGAGGAATGATCGAAACAGTCACATTTTGTGCTTTAGTCCATCAACTCATTGCTCTTTGGGTTAGATAACTGCCTCCTATTTATGTTGGCGCACACTTAGATCTTTGCTTCTTTTTTTTTTGTTGTTGTTTTGTTTTGTTTTGTTTGTTTGTTTGTTTGTTTTTTTTGTTAATTTACTTTGTATTGCTTTGACCAGTTGTGTTCTAAAATGAGAAAGACTTTTAATTCTTCTTATAGGAGAATAATTATGGCACAACTCTTACTTTCTTGCAACTTTTTCTAATTGTTAGGCATCTCCTTGAACTATGTCAGCGTCTTGCTTACAGATTATGATTTGGAAAGCTGAAGCTCAGGTGTAGCTGTGTTATTCTGAGTGTGCTCTTGAAACAGAATATGAGACAGACCCTGCTGGGGCAGCCTCGACTTGAGGTTTTGAATAAGCAGATCCATGTAAAGGGGCTGTGTTCATTCCAAAGCAGAGCAGCAGGGGAGCAGAAGAGAACTGCATGGCAGTTTGTTCATCCAGGGAGACTGGAGAAGAAATAGCTTCAACAAGCTGCTCTATGCCATGGACATCAGGACCAAAGCCCCCAGTTACAATTTAAGTTACAAGTGATTTGATAAACTTCTAGGAAAAACTTGGAAATTTCTAAGTTAGAACAGCTTTCCATTACCATGGAAGTAACAGAGGAATACTTAGTAGAGGAGTAGACGGTTTCATTTTGCTGTGAAAACTGAGCTGACAGCACACCTGGATTGCACAACTTGTCTGGGTTGCTGCAGCTTTATTCAGCTGCATTCTCTGTGGTCACTTGCATTTCAGTTTTTCAGCCTCTATCTTTGTTGTCTCTGTGAAGTAATTTTAATTCCCTTGTGTTTCCGTCTTTCCAGTATGTCTAGAAGTGATGTAGGCAGGAGACAGTGATGTTCTTCCAGCTGAGCTTGTCACAGACGTTACAAGCTGTGGCTGCTGGTCACTGTCTTTATTGCCTCCCACAGCTCTGCAGTGAATGTTTCCTCATCTGCTTCAGTTCAAACTCCACAGGCTTGGTTTGACTGCGCTATGTATTTCACTGTTGGGATTTTTTTTTTTTTTTCTTTTTTTTCTTGTAAATCTATCCCATCCAGTTAATATTCAGTAGCTGTCTACTCCCTCTGTTCTGTCTGAAGTGGGTGCAGGGTTATGTGATACTGAGGCATGATCCTGTGCAGTTGCATGACAGGGAAGAAATCAATTTCATAAATGAATATTGGCTGTTGAGCAGAGTTGAAGATTTTCCTATATCGACACGCTAAAGTAACTGGGACCACTGAAATTGGCATGAATTGAGCTTGACTTACTCTGCAAACCAGTGAGTAGATTAGGAAAAGAGGAGATACTTTGAGTGTGGATGGAAATTTGAATTTTCTAGGTCACTAGAAAATTGCCTGGTCACTTCATTCTGAAGTTCAAGAAGATAGGAAGAGCAGAGCTGTTTCGTTTGTGCCTGGCGGGGTGCTACTCTCCATTACCTGTAACTACTGCACTGTAAGATCTCTGGTTTTTACTTTGTTTGCATTGGGCGTAGGTAGGAAAAGGAAGCAGGGATCAGAAAGAACAGGAATTACCTGTGTGTACAACTTTGCAAGTCATTTTGAGTAGGAAATGTTTTATAAACTAAAGGATTGTCTGGACGAGTACTTTCCAAGAGTACATTGCATTATAAAACTAGTGCAGAATAATTTTTGTCTTGAGAACATAACTAACAAAAGCCTAAATTTTAGAAGAGCAGTGGAAATCTTGCTCAGCTGACAAGTGATTTTACTAACATATTGAAATTTGGTCTGTATCTCAAATATCTTTGTAAATGACTATATTTAATTAGCAAACACTTCATTAGACAAAGTATTGTCTAGCAGCCCGTTTATTAAATCAGAAAGCATTCTCTTTTTAAATTAGCATGACATTTTCTATAATTAATTCGATGAAATGCCATCTGCAGTTCTAATAATACTGTGTACAGCAAACACTGATGGACATATGTGTTGACTGCAAGGTATCAACCTTCTTGCACGCCTGCATTTGAAAAAAACCCATAAAATAAAAGGAAAAGTAGGAGTATGACTTGCTAATGCTGCTGTTTGTGCTGCAAAGCAGAATTTTAGCTAAACAACCCAAAACTTAGTAAATATTTTCAGTGGGAAAACAAACATTAACAACCCTCAGGTTAACACTGTCAGCAATTTCAGAAGACTACCCGGAGGCCTCCTTATTCTAGATAGTATGGAACAGATTTTCAGCATTGCCTGAATTATTTCCTTCTCTTTTCTTCACTTTTTAGACACTACTTGCTCTCTCAAGACTGTTTGATAAATTGCCTTAATACCTGATGGTTTCTGAGTCCTTTGGGCAGTTAGCTTAGATGAAGATTTACAGTGCTCTGTGCAAATGACCAGCAATTAGCAGTCTGTGTACCTTCTTTATAAATCAGGTTTTTTGTCAAACTCTTCAATATCAATATTAGTAAATTCTAAACCTCTTTTGAGCCAGGTTCTAGCAAGCTGGTCTTGGCCTGTATCCATTGAAATTGATGTAACCAGACAAGGTTCTCTCTGGAATTACCATTAAATAATTATGCCTTATTATCAACAAGTAATAAAAATCTAGCAAATATTTTACCAAAATACTTTTGTTTGGCAAACAAAATGTACATTAACTGTACTGTGAATTTAGTAAGAATCAAGTTTCTTTACACTCAAAGAAGTGCTGTTGATTCTGGTGCTCTTGTCAGTGCTAGCAGCTGCAGAGATTATTCACATTAATCTCAGTGAACATGACAGCAATGTAGATTTACAGGCTAGGCAGGTTTTAGTTTTATAATAAGCTTGGATTGCCATGATGCCTATTCAAGACTAAAGAATAACTCAATGTGTATTCATAGGGCTAAAATCATCACTTAAAACCTCTGAGAATGGAATAGACTGGGTAGAAATGCAAGTCTTGCCTGGCTAAGATGAAATATGCACAGAATAGTGGAGGCTCGGATTCAGTAATCTTCTAAGTCCTGTGGCTTTAGTGAGCCTGTGATGCTTCTCTGTATTTTCATAAATTCCTGAAGTTCATCCAGGGCAGGATCCCTGCTTTTATGCTTTATCAAGGAAGCCGCACTGGTTCCTGAAGCTGTTGGATCTTTCCAAGTGCAACACAGATGACTTTTCAGTACTCAGTTGACTGATCATGTCTCATATCTCTATTGGTCTGCAATCTCTTGTAAAATATCCCAGATGTAGAGACCTGCAGAGATGACAAAGCATTTCACATCCCCTTTGCTCATTCACATGAAGGACACAATTCCCTTCTCTCGACTTGCTGCTGAATTATGCAGATAGCACCTGTGTCAACATCTTAAGGCATGCAGGGAGACTCTTGGAGTTACTCCACGGGAGGAAAAGAGTAAATGTGATAAGCAGCCTGGAGCTTTTTGTGTCACGTACAGGTCTGAAGATGAAAATACCACCAATAAAAGAGGAAAGCTTCCAACTAATAAAAGTTGGATCAATATTGATGTGAAAGTGAATAGAATACTGGACTAAAATTCAAGACACTTGGAGGTATGTGGTAGTGTGTTCTTTCAACTCAGTCTATGTAATTTATATAACAAGATGAGTTGATTAGTTTCAATGAAACTAGAAAATGTGAAACATGAAACTAGAGTTTATACTCCTCAAATAAAGCACCACCATTCAGTGTCCTGCTGTCAGAAAGCTAAATCATTAAAGGCAATATAGACCCTGGGCCATATTCTCGCAGTAGAACAATTCGGGGATTGATTTGCAGTGATGGGGATGCATTTAAAGATGGAAGTTATTCCATTTTCCATTTTCCCCCTGAACAATACAGGATTTTTAAGTAGAATTTACAAAGGCCAGGGGTTTTTTTGTGGGTTGGGGTTTTTTTGTTTTGGTTTTTTTTTTTTTTTTTTTGGTTCATAAGAACATAGCATGTGTAACTGTGAGTGCTACAACAAAAGAATTCTGTAGCATTTAAGATATGGTAGCATGTTGTCAATTCAATAAATGGGGGTAAATTCAATAAATGGATGTAAAGAAATTATTGCAAAATTGATGGGGGTCAAGCTGCCTGTCAAGTAGGAAAAGTTTTGCATTGATTTCTTTTCATTTTATGATAGTTTGCTTGTACTTTGACATTCCCTGGAACAATTTATATTACACCAAGCACAGTGTAGAGCTGCATTTCCTGCCAACTCATATCCTGGTCTTAAACAAAACCCAACAGTGTTGAACCTATACCAGAAACAATAGTCTTAGTGAGGCTATTTATAAGAAATCCCGCTTTTATTTTAAAAAATACTTGAGATTATCAAGGTGCTGTATTTATGTAGTAGTTCTGTCACTGAGGGCTATATTTATGTTATTCATATATACATCCAAACTGTGATTTAAAATGTGTGGATTAATCATTTCAGCAGAATGTATATTCCATGGTCTTTGCCTAGAGACAGCTCAGATGATAAAAATATTTACTTTTAAAAACATACAATAGCATAAGAATTTGGACATTTAGCCTTGCAATGATAAAATAAATTACCGTTGGCTCTGCAGCTAGTACAATTCTGTAACAGGTTGTTGCTGACTGAGGTGAATTTATTCTTCTGTGGCAATCCCAGAATTCTGTTTGAGTTTGTTTTCATGTAATATTTTAATCAATGTTGCATTCTTTGTGAATGCCAAATAAGTTGTAGAGAACCTGTTGAGCATCGAGTTGTGCTGCAGAAGTATGCATCCACTAGGCAGCCTCCTCAGTCAGCCTTAGAAATAAGGTCAAAAATGAAGATGGAATCAATTCTTCCTGAAGATAGTTGTGTATAACCCTGTCTACCTCTTTATTTATTTAGTGATACTGTTTTTAATCCTCCTAATGTGTTTCCCATTAATTCTGTTTGATATGAGCTTTGGATGTCATAAAATAAATCAAATACCTTGGACAAAAAACTCAGTACACAGTTTCAGCAGAGTTGCCTCTATCAAATGTAACACTCTCAAATTTTTTTAACATGATCTATATTCTGTAAAGTGTTATTAGGTGTTAATTATATTGCCAGCCACTATTTTTGTGGGAAGAATCCTGGATTTATTGTGCCATTATTTTATTTGGTACTGATGTCAGGATAACATATGTACAGACCCTTGGTTGTCTGTCTTCATGATTTAGTGAAACAGAAAAAACTAATCAGTTATTCAATGCTCTGGAGTTCCCAAACTTTTCAGAAATTTGAGAACTATTACAATTAGGAAATTTTCAATCAGTTGTTTTTCAGACTGTTTTTGTGTGTGTATCATCCACGGCTGGTGACTTGATAACACATACAGAGGCTTCCTCATGTTCTCCTTTGCTTAAGACAGAATGCTTTTTATTCTGGTGATGTCCTCAGATCAATAATATGGCTCTTCAGGCTGCAATTTGTGCCCAGCTGAGAGCTTTACACATGATACTACTGCTTGTTTCAAATTAAATGAGAATTTCTTTGATGTACGAACTCTACTCCTCTGAATGTGTTTGTGAAGTGTCAGAGGTCCCTGAACCTCCTTGTGGTGAAGGTGCCAAGATAATAATCAAAACAAATCCAGCAGCTGTGCAAATGGACGAGGCTAAGGATTAGGTATTGTTTTCTTTTTCAGAATTTCTGACTCTAGGTAATAAATATATATATATTTAAAAAAAAAAAAAAAAGTATGTTTGTGTCTCTTAGTTAACATTTGAGCTATCAATGAAAAAAATCATCATCATGTGGTGTGACCATCAACTATCACATTATCCAGCCTGAAGAAATATTGATTGGAATGGGACTTTCTTACTAATTGCTATGATTAATTTTGAAGACTGTTGTGCTCTGTGTTTATGTGGGATTTTGATACAATCTTTTACCTGAGAACCTCCATACATTTTGCAAGCATTCATTGATTTATGCACTTGAGGAGTTAACTACTGAATCCAAGTTCAGAGAGGTATAATTACTGTCCAATAAAGCCTGGCTTTTCAAGAGGTCTGACTCAGTTTTCTGCTCTGATTGACTGAATTAAATTTTCTTCTAACTTTAGAGCAAGGGCTTTCATTTATTCCTCTCACAGTATTTGCCATTCCAAATGTTGTTTCACCCCTTGTGAAGGACTTGGAAAAAGAGCCTTAGGACTATATATTTTATTCGTGGTCCTCTTAGGAATTTTTAAGGAAAATTCTGGTTTTTGAGTGAATTGGTTTTGGTAGGATTAATTAATGAGGCACAATGCTATAAATCCTGCTGGGAAATGACATGTAGGAGAGTACATAAATGAGGAGTAGCAGTTTGTACTTGTTTGGGTTTGGGCAGCACATTAGTGTCACCTATGGGATCAAAATGCATGGTTTGGAGCACCTGCTGTTCAGTGTCTCGGGGTAATTTATGCCATTTCTCACAATATGGTTCAACCATAACCATGAAGCTCTTTAGTCAGGCAGCTTCATTTTTTCCACAATGCTCAGCACTGTAATCCAGTGTCATTGGCATTTTCAGTGCTGGGTTTCCTAGAAGAATACACGCAAAATAGCCTAAAGAATGCTGCAAAAATTACTGTGTTCTGTAACTGGTAACCTGGAACCAAGTAACTGTCTATGAAGTGCTGTTCCTTTCTATTCAAAATGAATATTTGAAATATTTTCTCTTTAAAAGGAGCTGCTGTTAGTTCCACAGTTCACGATGTGATTTGCCTTCCTAAACAGCAGCTCTAATAATACTGTCCTAAACTCCATCAATCCCACCCCACTTCCCGGCCATGCTCCTAAAATAGCTTAGTAAGCTCTTCAAATGAGGCTTCATTAATTTTACAGAACATACCAGAGGACATTCACCAGTGCTGTATATCTCGAGTTCCTGTGGAGTCAATTAAAACAGAGCTACATTTTTCTGAATAAGCGAAGCATTTTTTTTATGATAACATAACCTTTTTCTCCAGTCATGTTTACTTCCTACTTCATAAAATTCAGGGATCTGTAATGAATTTCTCAGGCATTACTGAGGATCAAGGAAATTATTTTTTGTTTCCTTTAGGCTTAATTTAGAATTTTTCTTCTGCTTTTTACAATGTTATAATAAAATTGTTTCATTTAATTAAGTATAAATCTCTTACATGGGTGTTAAATAATCTGAGAGAATCAGCATGCATGCTATTCAATCTTGTTACAAATAGTGGAAAATTTGGAACTTTTTTTTTATACTCAAGGCTGATGTAGCAATTGTATATTAGTTGGAAATTTTGAAGGTTTTGATACAAGCAAATACAAAGTATTTTTCATATAAATCCCAATTAATTTCAGGTGGGGTTTTTTGTTTGTTTGCTTGTTTGTTTTGTTTTTTGGTTTTGTTTTTGGTTTTGGATTTGGTTTTTTTTTTTGTGTGTGTGTGTGTGTGTTAGATTATTTTTCTCACAAGTGATGATAAATCAAGTGAGTGGAAAAAGGAAAAAGATGCAACAGTTCATCCCAGTGTTTTAAATGTTTTGCAAATGGACCTACTTAGCTTTAACCCTCCTAACATTCAGTTCACAAGAAAATTCAGTATCCTGTGGCCCAGCATGAAACACACAGAGTATGGGCTGTCTTAAAATAGTCATGACTTTCTCCATCCAGTCACCAGAAAGACAGACCAGTACAGAAGTTTTGTTGGAATTACTTCTAAGGAGACATGTGAATATGATGTCCACCAAAATCTTTTGGTTTTTTGCAAAACTTTGCTTCAGTATATGGCAAAAACATAGATGTATTGAATGAGGTGAGCATGCTGTAGGGCATGTAATTTTGTAAACTAGTAATTTTGAAGCTCATGAGGCAAATCAACAAAGCTTCTGTCATGTTTGTGTGTTGTAATAAGGATACTGTAATTAATTTAACATGCTGGTTCTCTCTACAGATGTATTAAATTCTCAGTGTGTTTGTTAACTGCTTATTTCTTTGCCATTGCAGATACAGCAGTGGTGTATAAAACCAGGAATGGACATGTTGTTGAACTGAATGTAGAAACAAATACAACTACGTTATTACTGGAAAACACAACTTTTGTAAGTAATATATATTGTCTGCTTCTTTCTCAGAGGAAGTCTGCTAACATTTTTTTCTTGTAATGGGAGGGAGAGAGAACAATGTATAAAAGTTAGAGGAGATATATTCATAGCCTAGACTATATATAAATGAAAAATATAATCCATTCCTCTGTCAGTGAATGATTTTTGAATGAAGTTATTTGTTGCTTTATTCAACCTCTAAATGTGGGAGGATTTCCTGTTGTTTGTGCTTTGTTCAGACCATCTGAATGGTGGGTCATGCTTGGCATATGTGCTGGGGAATCTACCTGATGTCTGTTAGGAAAAAAATATTTCATGAAAAGTGGGAATGCTACTCAAATTTTGAGAGTTTTTCACTATTAGAAAAGGGGGAAGTTGTTTAAGATTCATAGGAATATTCTCCTTAAGGGAAGTAAGTATGCAAAGTTAATGTCATGCTAATCTCTGGTTTAGTTGTTTCTCTATGCTTTACTGGTGGACTGGATGACTGGGGGGATTATTCCTCTTGACCAGTAAAGTGTATATCCGTAGATGTTTTCTGGCTAGCAGTGATTTCTAAGAAGTACTTTAATATTTTAGTCTGCATTTTCTTTTGCTTTGCTTGGCACTGTTATTCTCAGGGCTACCACGTACATTCCACCCTGTAATTCTCGTTTATCAGGGTTTTGCAGCATAATTGTGTGGCTTGTCAATCTTTCCTCATAAATACTCCATGCAGACCACTGGCTGTTATTGTTAATCCCTGTACTTTTAATTTAATAAAATCTTTTACACCTGCAGACTCAAAAGGATGATTCATTTTCATCAGCACTCTTTGGCAAAGGCTGATTTTATTCCTGGTCTGTTCCTGGCCTTTGCTGATAGAGATTCCTCTTTTCAAAGCATAAAGCCTCGGGTGACCTTTACTTCTAACTCCTCAAACAAGAAAGAGTAGAGTAGAACTTCAGGAGAAAGAATTTGATGCTGATTTCCTAGGTCAGTGTAAAGATGGAGGAGGATGGAGGAGAGAATTGTATTTTAATGGGGTGGGTGGGTGTGACTCCTCTCCTGTGAGCTGCACCCTTCCAAATGCTGGGATGTGCATCAGGGTACCTCTTCGCCCAAAAAAGGCTATCAGACACAATTAAAAGTTGGTGCAAGGGTGAATTTCTGTAAAGTACAAACCCTGAAGGATTAGGAAGCACTTTCCCTGTGTCCTGGTTAAGGGTAAATTTGGGAGAAAACCTCTGAACAGGCTCCCTCTGGAAAGCAAACCTAAACGGCTCCTCCCACAACTGGTCTGGGAAAGAACTTCCTTGGAGAAGAAAGTGGAAAAAACTATTTATTTAACAAACAAAGTGCCCATAAGCATAAAGAGTGAAAATATGAAACCATAAAACCTTTTGTTGTTCTGAAATGAGATGGCAAATTCTGAAATTCCTTGCCGTGGGTAGCTCAGCTTGCTCAGTCTCAGTCCCTCCGGAGGTCCAGGCCCTGGTGGCCTCAGACGCGCCTCAGTCCAGAGCAGGTTTAAACAGTCCCAAGAAAAAAAAAGCTGCCCTAGCTAGCTAAAACTAACTAAAAGCACAGGAGATCTCTGTCCCACCGTCTGTGTGTGCTGCACACAACACCCTCCTGGAGAAAGAATGCGGAGGAGTCAGGCACTTCTCTCAAAACAACCTCCACGCTTCTCCTTCTCCCCACTCCACTCTCGGATCCAGTCTTAAAGGCACTGAACTTAATATACAGCACAAACAGAACACACAATTGGGGATACAAGCATCATAAAGTCACCCCAGGACGCCCTGTTACCCATTTATTCAAGCGCTTGCCTGGCCAGTGAGGCCTGTGTCAGGCCTGTGTGGTGCCTAACTCGAACACAAGCAACTGCCTGGGCATCCCTGGCTGTGAGACACGACCTGAATGGCAAGACTTGAGTCTCCTCACAGATGAACTCGTACACTTTTGGCTGGAAGTGTCTGGCCTGTGCTGTGGAGTGTGATGCCAGCAGGACAGGCCAGGCTTTTCAGGCCGTTACGCCACGCCAGCCTTGCCAACTGATGATGGGGTGGGAAGAGCAGGCTGCTTCACACTGCGAGTGTCGCCTCGTTCTGCAAAGTTGTTCTTCTCTGGGCTTTTTATGGAGCTGATTTATCCTCCATTCACACAAACCTAGTGAGCTCTAGACTCTAGAGATCTGCTAATAATTAGAAATGTGGGAAACTGATGCAAAATAGATAATATTCAAGCAACCGTTTAGCAATTATGGGTGGAAAAAAAAAACCAAACCTAAGTGTAATTTTTTTTTCCTGCAGAGCTGCTCTCTTTACACAGCCAAAAGTTGGGAGTGTTATTCTTAAAAAAAAAAAAAAAAAAAGTCAATTCCAGCAATTAGTATTCATGTGGAGGAAGCTGAAAAAAAGCTGAAAACAGAGTTTTCAGCAAGTTTGTTGGTGTATGTTTGGAAGAGAACAGTGGGATGTCTTCTGTGCTGTCTGCTGACACGGTGGCCAACAATCCTAACACGGTAACATTACTGAGGCAGGCTGAAATCAAAAGCTGTCCTGTTCTGAGCTTGACTTACACTGATTTGCACTGCTAAATGTAATCTTCTAAAGTTAGACACCTGGATCATTAATCAAACATTTTCCTCGCTCAGTGTCACATCTGCTTAATCATCGGTGCATAATTAGAATGGTGGTGGTTTAATGACTCTGCAGAGATGTCTTGGATTAATAAAAAATACAGCAGAGATCCAACATAGGCAGTGAGAATGCAAGTTCCTTCATTTTTCCCTATCAAGGTGTTTTAGTCATGGAAGAGTCACCTTTTGATGAGAGTTATTAGTCTGATTTCAGTCTGCATTTGCTCTCCTGTTTGCCTTTGCTCAAGCAGCCACAGAAATGGCATGGTTTTCCTAGTAATGTTGGTAATTGTCCATGGAAAATTGAACTGCCATGATAAACTCCTTCTGCAGAGGCAAGGGGCAAGTAATGACTCTTTGCCACCCTGATGGGACTGTGTTTGAATCAGCAGCTCAGAGGGGATTTTCTTTTTTTCCCATCATTGCTCATCCCCTGAAGCAATCTTCCACCGGGCTCAGATCACTGGCTCTTCTTTTGCATCCTAGAGACTGCCACTCTCCTGCAAAGTGCACATCTTTTATCCTTCTTTGTGTTGTTTATTGTCTAGAAGCCAGATATCCCTAATGAGTATCTGCTGTGCTCACTAAGTAGGTGTATCATCAAAAAAGCAGGTGGCAGGTTTGGTTATATTTAAATCCCTATGTTAACATATATAAAGATACCAAAATCCCTCAACCTCTAAAAGTACCATTAATAATAGTCATGCACCTGGAAAGAAGATAGGCTAGTGTTTTGTCATTCTAGGATGCACACTTCTCTTACACAGGGGAAGTATCCTTCCCAAGTTCCTGAATTAAAGTACTTTTCTCCAGTATAATCAGGTTTTATTTAGAAGGAGAAGAAATTCTTGCACTTCATTTGTCCTTCTAAATCAGAATCCTTTTCTGTAATCAATTAATAAAACAGTCCAGCCTTTATATAATTAAACTATCAGCAAAGCTATAGTGGGTAACAAATAAAGTGCCATAAGTGAGGAGGGTAGGTTGCAAAGCACAAAGAATATCTGTTAACATCTCTGGCTGTTATTATTTAAGGATGTTTTCTAATACACATTTTCCTCTGACCGTATCCATGTAGTGCCTCCTGTTTCAGCTGTCTCAAAAACAGTTAATATCCTTAGCCAGCGGCATATAAATGTTCACAGCTGGAGGCTGGGCAAGTCTCCTATTAAGAGGAGCCAGAAAAAGCCCTAGACATTAATCACTGTGTGGCCTCCTGGTGTTTGAGTTGCTGCCTCGATACATGATTACAATATGTTCTCTATCATCTCTCTGGGCTGCCTATCACCCTGATCCTAAGTGACAAGCCTACCAGTTTTTCAGCATTTGTCAATAGTTTATTGCACTTTAAACTTCCAAAATGAGTGGCATTATGCCACATTTAGCTAAGAAATGTCATTATTTAGCAAGCATTTTATTTAACGCTTCTGCCATTGGCTGTTCCATAAGGTTGGTAAGAGCAGGTTACCAGTTCACACACAGCCCAGCCACAGGCTGGAGAGGAGAGCACAGAGGACCACATGGATTCTTTAGCTCAGGGAAAGTTGTCCATCTGGTTCCTTATTCTAGCTCAGCTTCTCAAGTCTTTTTTTATAACCCTTACCCCTCCAACAAGTTTTATAATTCTTAAACACACAACAAAATCAAAAAAGCAAGCACAGAGAGGACAGAAAATGTGTGTAGGGGCTGGGTGTTCTGGTGTGGAACTTCCCAAATGTGTTGAATTCTCTGAAAGACGTTTTGCCTTCATTTCTCCCTCCTAAAAATGCTGCAATAATTATGAAAGTGGTGACTTTAGTTAGCCCTCAGTTTCAGCGGTCTTGTGTTGCATGTATTCAGATACCATGCACGCACCCCAACAAACACTCAGGATCCTCTGTCAGAAATGAGTTTACTGGGACTCCTCCAGTCTTTTGAATGTGGATGATGGGATCTATTTTGAATCTGGTGATTTGTTTTCAATACCAGGCAATACAAGTGGAATTGTTTTCGGTTTGTGAACTCTAGAATAGGGTCCTGTATTTACTACAGCTTTCCCTCAGCTGTACTCAGTAATTCCTGGCTTGCTGTGCCCCTTGATTTCTGTGCTCTTCCACAACTCTTTTCAAGCTCAAAAGGAAACTGCACTGTGGTGCGCAGCAAACAATTGTTGCTGAGTTTCAGACCTGTTTCCAGAGGCTTGTCAGGAGCATCCCCTGCAGCCTGTTGTTGTGTTACTGTGGACCATGCTGTACACAAAGATGGAGAGGGAAGGACCTTGCTTCCTGCTCTTGGTGTCAGAAGGGTGACAGAGCAGGAGCAGTCTTGGCTCAGGGATCACAGCCAGGCTGTGAAAGCCCTGTGGAGACCTTGTAGCCAAAGGCAGAGAATGAGAGCTTCAGTCCGGGCAGAGCTTTTGGCAGGGACCTTTTTGTGGTGTTTTACAGATCGTTGTTCATAAACATCCCGACTTGTTCTCTTCCTTTTGCTACGTTTTTGGTTTTGTCCTGTGCTCCCCACCACCACAGCCCCTCCCTCTTTTGACAGGCAACTCAACGCAGCATCATAATGTAAATACAGTTCCTTTTTTGATTAACGTAGATTTAATTGCAAGAGTAGTTTACATGCTTATATTTTAAGATGCTTGCATAAGAGATTAATGAAAGGGTGAATAATAGTAAATACATTAAATAACATTATATAACCACATAAATATTAATAGTTGTTGCAAAACACACTGGACATTTTGATGACCCACACATGTTGTAAATAGGTGGTTATGAATATTGTAACATTCTCTCTACTCTCCCATGCTCCTCTAAGTGATCAATAAACCTCCTCAGCACAGCCTTTTAGTAGAGGAGGTTTTATGAGGAAGGGTTTATTGTTGCAGAGCACCACTGTGCATCGAGGTGGGAAAGCCTGACAGATGGAATGGTTTGCAGTCACTGTGGTTTGGTGTCACCACTGGTTTTTGTTCAAGTCAAGGAGGTTTCACCATAGAAAATGTGAAACTGTCAGGTTATGGCAATTCTGTGTGGGATTTTTCTAAATAATATTCCTGGTGAGATTGTTCCTTGATATAGTTAAGGGTTAACTTTGTCAGTGTTCCTGGGAAATGTGAGGGAAAAACTTCTGACTGACCTGTTAGAGGTTCTTGTCTATTAGGGAAGCCATGGTGCAAGGCTCGTGGTTGGTTCATGTCTATTTTTATGTCCTACAGTTCCAGCGTTTGGGGAATTTCGTTCTTGTTTTTGAGAGCCACCTGTGCATAGCATGGAAGTCCGCTGAGATCATATTTTAAGGCACATTTTTCTTTTAAACTGGACAGGAATCCTGAGGGTTAACAGTTCCTAAACCTGGAATTGCAGCATTTTTGGGTCTAGATTAAAGGCTCAGGTGACACAAGAAGCACCGTATTAAGAAACGTAACCTTGGAAACCCAAATTTTTCATCATTCCAATTATAGCACATTCTTCTAATTATAACCCCTCTTTCTCTGAGTTTCCTTGTTTTCAGTGTTCTTCTGCTGGGCTCCACTCTCTGCTGCATTTTCATGGTCCATCTTCTCTTTTCATTCACAGCAGTGGCAGTGAAGGAGAATCCCATTGTTCCCTGGGTTGCTGGTGCTTCCCAAGGGAACTATGATGTGCCAAATGCCTTCTCCTCTTACAGCTCCCATAATTCCATCCCACCTGACTCCTTTTATGCCATTTGGCCAATGCCTGTCTGATAAGTTGAACTGGATGCCTGTGAGTGCTGATAAATTCCCATCCACTGAGATTCCACTACACCTTTAAGTTAAATTTCTGATACAGATGTAGGTGTGCAATAGAGGGATTTGTAATTTCCTAGGTAGTAGTGTTCCCACCAAGCTCTAAAGTTACATTCCTGAAGGTCTTAAAATATTTTATTCTGGGTGAATAATTATAATAATAAAAAAATCAAACCTATAAACTAGAGCCTAAATGTGTGTTAAGGGAGCATTAAACAAAAACTGGAGGAGAATAGGAGTATGGAAGATGAAGGTTTCATCTTCAGGGAAAAGAGAAGCACAAGAAATTGAAACAGCAGCAGGGGTAAAACTGAAGGAAAAAATCCAAACCCAACAAATAAGTAAACTCCACAACAGTGAACATTTCTTTAAATCAGTTTTAATTGTGATTATTTACATTATTTCACTTCAAACTATCCAGCTGAAACTATGGAAAAATAATACTGTAAAGTATACATGTTACAAAAATATTTTCACAAATCTGTAACTCTGTTACAGATAACTTCATCTGTTTGCTCTATACAGTGTTTTTAAAAGATTATGAATAAGGCACTCATTTAAATGGCATAGTAGTTAAAATCCACAAAACCAGTAAACCAAACATTTCATGGTATGTGAAAGACGAAGAGAGTTGCCAGTCCATCAATAGGTCAGAACTAGGGTTTAAGAAAACAGTTGAAATACAAAGAGCTGATACTAGGTGTCCTTGCAGAGCCTAAACCAAGCCTAAAATTTCTCTTAAACACAATCATAACAGGTATTTCTCTTAGCAGGAAAACACACATAACATGTAAATTTAGAAAAAGAAAGAAATATTGACATTGGAAATCAAACTTGAGAATATATTGTTCACTGGAATTCTGTGTTCCATTTTAATCACCCATATGGAAAGGTGGAAAAAGCCAATTTTTTTCCATGAAAAACTATATTTTAGCAATTCGTGAAAGGAGAGGGAAACTGGAAAGCTGAAGGACAAAAGCCTGTTCAAATTCTCTGTCTTTTTGCCTGGATATGGCTTTTACTGCTGCAATCTATGGTGGCAGTGAGACCACTGAGGTCATCACTGTCAGGAGAAGAATTAAAACTCTTATCACATGGGGTATTTCAAAGAAACCTAGAAATACAATGTTCCATATGGTTAGATCCGATTTTACAGTCAGTGGGGGATTTGGTTGAGTGAAGAATGAAACATCAGGTATAAGGATCATTTATGTCTGAAAAAGTGAAATTATGTCAAAGGCGGCAATATAGGAAAAATGGATGGCAGGTGTGTGAATTAAGCATGGAAGACACAAGTGTTAAAAACCCCTCCATTTATTTTGCCTCACAATTATACAATACTGTGGACTGTAACCAATTTAAGGATTACAGCAATTTCTCCAGTCCAGATGTTTTCTGGTTGCATAGAGCTAATATTTTTCATAGGGGTTTCAACTCTTGATGGGGCTGGGTAAAGGAATATAAGGAAATTCCCTTCCTTTTTTCCTTGTCTCCTGCCTTGCCTCTGTTGGATTTGGAAAGGGATTAGGATGTGCACGGAGTGCAGAGTGTTAGACTACCCCAGCCCCTAACTAGCTGATACTGAGCAGTGATGCAGAGGGAAACCAGCCCTGCTTCTGCATCTCTGGACTGTGCCTAATTAGGCAGCTCTGTTCCTCCTAGTTTCAGAGCTTATTTGTCCAAAATTGCATTTCTTAGAGATCAAGCACAGCAAACCCACAGGGTTATAGTCACATGGGGCAGCATTTAGGTCTGTCTTCCTTAATGAAGGCTAAATAGCTCCTGACAAAGTAAGAAGCTTGAGAAATTGTGGATCTGCACACCCATGGAACAGTCATCCTCCAGGTTTTTGAAAGTAAGACACCTGAGGGTTGTTAATTCCCAGTGTATTTCCAATGTGGTATTTGCCCAACTCTTCCTTTTAAACTCAGAAATGTGTTCTCCTGAGAAGAGAGCAAACCCTTAGGGTCAGAGTCCTCACAAGCTGCTTTTTAATGAATAAATATATTTAATCCCTGTAGAGACTGGCCCGACAGATGATCTCCCAGAAGCTGGTGTGGTATACATCTCATTTCCTACAGCAAGAACTGAAACTTTCTTTTAAGCCTTTCACCAGCTGATCTAATCTCCTAAACCATGGTTGATGAAATCCCTTACACATGGTTATAGGGGGAAAAAAAAGAATTCTGTCTTCGGTTTTAGTGACTCACAGATCATGAGTTTACTTGCCATGTAAGGCAGGAGGAATGAGTCAGGTGATTTAATTTCCTGTTCTTAATGTAGAAGAGCTCCTTCTGTGCACATAAATAGGCAGGTTCTGAATTGCCAAAATTGTGCTTGTCTTTACCAAAACCCACCCTCCAAAATGAGAATTTTAAGGAAATTCTAATCACTTTGTCACTTAAATCTCTCTGCAATTCTACTAGAATTAAACACCTATTTCATTAAAAGCTTGATTGTAAATCCAACTTAAATAAATAGTTTTTATGATAATTTAAAGAAATCAGCATTGCTATCAGCTTTGGCAATGAGCACATGATTTCTGACTTTCAGTTTCTTATTTCTGAGGTGAAACATTAAAAATTATGAAACAGCTTTGTACTCCTTTTACCAAGAATTATGCCATTATACTAACAAAAAGTAAACTATTTTGCCCTAACCCACTACCATACAGTTTTGGCATTGAATGTATACCATGTGTCTGGAGGCAAATAAAATTTTGCAGGTGAGTGCAAGCTGAATAAAAAAGGTCAGTGGGATTCAAAAGACATTAAAACCTAAATCCACAACACTTTGTAGTTGAATATGCAAGTAGTTCTTGCTGGTATTGCCTGGAACTGCCAATGGCTGGCAGCTGAGCTGCTCAGGTGTTTGCAGGAAGCATCTCAGAACATTTGCGGTGGCATAATCAGGGACTGCAGATTCCTGCTAAATGTGTGAAATGGTAGGAGCTGCACTCCCTGGGAGTGAATTTGGAAAGTTGCCTGGGTTATATAGTGCTGAATGCTGAGGTAGTGGGGCAATAATTGATAAACTGCTTGAAAGAAGACAAATTTCACATCTGAAAATATTTTCAGTGAAGTGCCAGGAAAAGGGAATGTTGCTCATAGATTACCATTAACACAGTCTCTGCTTAAAGATGATTAACTCATAAAAGCAAGTTTGGGCACAATAGAAATCTGTTCTGGATACTTTGTAGATACAGAAGGATGGTTTAAGGTATGTTGTCTTTTTATCCTCCCCCCCCGCCCCTTTCTCAAGACTGCAGATTTATCTTCTGACTTTTGATTCTGTTACGCTGCTGAATCAAACAGTTTATCTTCAAAAATATTTTTCCCTTTAATTCTTTTGGATGCCTTGATTCTAACTATATTACCTAGGAACCTGAGTTTAATCTGTATATCAAAATATAGCATCTTTTGAGTTTATAGGAAGCTTTTTTTCTGGTGTAGCTCCTTAACTACCCTGAATGTAATAGTTTAGTTTGTGACTTCCTGCTTGTGTACCTTTAACCCCTGTTGAACTCTTTATTTTAGCGGTGGGATTAGGCTAAGGAGAGCAAGATGCTTAAGAAATAGAATAGTGAATAGATCTTGTTCTACAGAGGTTTTGGGTTTTTTTACTTGTTGTCGTTTTGTGGCTTTGTGGTTCTGTTATTTTTTTTGCTGTCCTACTTTTTTTCTATTCTTGTCTGCATTTTTCGTTTCATTCTGCAAATAGATGTCTTGAGATTAATTTAAAATTATTTCCTTCAGTGCCATTTAAAGAACATTCCTATCTTTCTCATGCATTAGAGTCATTAAATTATTTCTGTTATCAGCGTTACCCCTTGTTGAAATTACAATTGTGAATTCAACTGGGTGCCATGTAGTCTTGAGCATTATTAGTTTTAGAATGCTACTTTTTGTTTCACTTTTCTCTCTGCTAAGAATTTTCTTCATTTTAAGAAAGACTTCCATTTTGGTTCAAATTATTTTACAAAATGTTTGTATATGTGATGTTAAAAGCTGTAGAGACATAGTGCACGCCTGTTATTTTTCTTGCATATTATCTTTAAGGTTAACCTAGTGTCCTTCACTTCTTAAAAGTGTCTTCCTTCATTCTCTGGGAATGAATTGGTTATAGTTGTTATGCTTTAGCTCAGTGCCTGTAGTAATGATAAAAAACTCATCAGCCTCTTAATTGGTATTTAGTGTTGAATCCAGATTCTTCTGTTGCCATGGTACTGGTACCAGACTAATAATTATTTGGGCCCTCCTTTAGTGAAAATTACATTGGTTTTCTAAACCAAATCTGTTTTATGAATGGGAAGTTCTTAAATGAGCTGTGGGAAAATTTGGGAAAGGGGATCTTACTAATTTCCTATTGCAAACTCACTTTTGCTGTTGCTTCATTGCAGGTAACCTTCAAAGCATCAAGATACTCTGTTTCACCAGACTTAAGATTTGTTCTTCTTGCATATGATGTTAAACCGGTAAGCCAACTCTTCCTAATCAAGGAGCCTCTAAATCAAAACTCCAAACCCCTAGTTGTTTTGTGTGTTTCATTTGCAATTCCACATGATATAATATCACTTGTGCACTTGATTTCCCTTCCCAAAGCCTTCTGACTAAAGGATGGTGAAGTTTGTATTTAGATGTGTGTGGAGGTATTGCCTGGTTCTCAGGAAGGTAAATTGCCATGGCGCCTCTCAAGTGCCATGCTGGTTTTGGCAGTAGAGGTTCTCTAACCTTTGAACTGCTCTGTTACTACCTGGTTATGTGAAATCCTATCTTTGGATATTCCTTCTGTGTCAAACAGCTGCACTGGTAATTTATAAACTATACCAAAAGGGGAAGGAAAAAAAAAAAAAAAATCTAGGCTGATCCATGTCATAGATTTTTTATTTTTGGCTTCGGGAGTCTGAAGTGAGATAGTCTGGAAGCGTGTGTAATGCAGTGTATTTATTGTTTCTTATAGAATTTAGAGTTTTTGGTGGGTCTTACAGTGTCAAAAAGAGTTTTGATCAATAATACCATGTAGAGTTTTCTAAAATAAATCTTGAAACACTGAAAGAAAAGAAAAAAAAATGTTTTATGGAATTGCTTTGTGTATATTGGTGCTTGTAGAAAAAGTGCTACTAAAATATGAACTGCTCTTTGTGAAAGAGTAGTTCTGGGTTGATGAACTCAGTGGTTATTTGAAGAAATTTCGGTTGTTTTGTTTGTTATAGCAGTGTTGATGTAAAGTGATTTTTTAACTCGGTATTACATCCAAATAGGGTTTTCACCAACCAGTTCTGCTGGACTCCAGATCAAGCTTCCCTTACAATTATGCATATATCAATAAGAAAGAGCTGCTGTTGTTCAGTTCAGCGTTTGTTTTTGTGAAGGGTTTCAGTTTTATTTCTGTCTGAAAAATACTTGCTCCTTGCTACTTCCATTCTTGATTGCTTCTTATTCTGTAAAAGAGTTTAATAATCCCTGATACTGACTTAAATTCCTCATTTGTTCTGTTGAATTTTTGAGTTTGTATGGGGTTTTTCCCCTTTGTTTGTGATTTTCTTGATACTAACATATCGAGCTGATATAGATAAATAAGGAAAATGTGAAAGTATCTGCCACACTTTATTACATCTAAATGTATTAACACCAGGGATGAACCCCTTATGAAGATGGTCCATTGGCATGCACAGAGCTCTCAGTGCATGCTGATCATATCAGTCCACAGCAGAACCCTCTTTCTGTATTTCTGCCTTGGTTTCATTGCAAAAAGAAATTTTCCATCCTTTCACAGTGAAGTTACAAAGAGGAAAGAGCATTTATATTTTCCATATAGAGGTTTTCTTTGCCCAGATGTGTTGACAAGAAGTACTTAAAATGAGAAATGAACAGGGCTTGGCAAGCAGTTTGTGGTGGTAGTCCTGGGTGGCTTTGGATGAGGCTTGTGTTGCTTGGGCTGCTCCAGCTGAGCTCATGGCTTTCAAAGCAGAAACATTCTGTGATTGTCGTGTCTTCCACAAGTGGTGGTGATGGTCCTAAAACTCAAAATAGCTGGATGTTGTTATTTAGATGTAAATAATACCTGAAGCTCCTGATTGTGTTGCTTAAGGTGGAAGGAAGAAGCACCAAAAATCGTGTAAGACAATTTATTCAGATGTTGCAACAAATATTATTGTGAATAACTGGGGAAAGTTTGTTTTTGTTTTGTTTTTTTTTTTTCCTCCAAATTTTCTAACTGTTGGGATACTTGTTAGACTGGTAAGGCACTTTTGTTTCCTCCAAATCTGTTGGAGAAAAGACATGCAATGCCTTGGAAAGCCTGTATATTTCTTCTCAACTAATGCTTCTCAATTACATCAAGGATTAAGTTAGTGTTCATAATTCTTGTGGTTTAGGAATTTTTTTTTTTTCCTCAGTCAGAGCCAGACTTACTGCATCTGGATGAGAGGAAATCTGCCTGTCTTTCTTTTCCCCCCCAGCTGCTAACTATAAATTCTTAAATTTACTGACTATAAAATTAAAATCAATACTAAGCAGCGTAACGTAATTGGGGAGTTTCCAATTAGTTTCAGTCGAACCAGGCCAGATTCTTTCTTCATACCACTTTTGAGGGTAACTTTTTATGAAACTGAGGTTTTATTGTTAAAGTTACAGCACATGGCTGAGTCTAATAACACTCAGTTAAAGGAACCACAAGTAACTTAAAAGTATTTAGTTGATCTCTCCATCTGCTAGAAATTGCCGCAGATCTCTGGACCTTACTAGCTATGTTTGCCCCATATTTTTCCTTCTGTGTTAAGATTGAGGTGTATAATTGTCCTGCAAAGTATTTGATGGGATTTCTACTTTTGAAGACTATCAAGACTTTGGTTTTTTAGTTATAATGGCTGTTTACATTCATCAATCTGTGTTCTTCATAACATACAGTAATACAGCTGGAACAGCTTTATTAATCAACGGTTTTATAAATAAGCCAGTGTGTTTCGGCTGAGCAGATTGGAGGGAAATAGAGACAAATACTTCTTCAAGACATTTTGTCATGAAATTGTAATTAGAAACAAAGTTATTTTGATGTTTGGATTAAAAATAAATGTTGAGTTAAATTAAATAGTCGAATATTTATTTTACTGTTTGTCAGCATTTTCTTTAATCTATTTTATGCTTGGAATGGCAAACTTTAATTAAATTTGCAGTTGTTTCGGCACAATTAAGAATATCCTCTATGCATAACGAAACATAAATCTGCATGAAAATAAGCCATCTTTGAACACAAAAGTGATAATTGAATGGATCATTTAAATTACGCTTAATACAAGGATGAAAACCATTTCATGTGGCACAGCAGCTGGTTTGGTATAGCCCTATGAAAATATTGTGGAAGAAAATCCTTTTGCTAAGGAATTGGAGGTATTGTACATTGATTTCTGGACGTCAGGCTCCCACCTTCTCCTTCCCAGCAGGTCCCAGAACATGAGCCCTGGGGCTGTCTGGTGTTTCCTGTTGAGACACAAGGCAGTGGTGATGGCAGAGGTCCTTTCTGTGTGTTCTTTGCTGCAGTACTCCATCATTCTTCACACTTCTGGATTGCTTTCCATCAGCTCTCCAAGGTTTCTCACTTTGCCAAAGCTTCCATGGCTCAGCTGTGGTGTGCATGGTCTCTCTGTCTGTAGCTCACCATAATTTGGTCGGTGTCACTGAAAAAGTCTCGATGTGCAAGGCAGCAGATCAGAAATAGAAACTAATTTGGGAAATGAGCTCAGACATCCTTGCTGGATGTCAGGCTATCCTGATTCTTCTGGGACAGTGGGAAGACAGCACCAGGGAAACTATTGTACCTATTGTATGCAGAGGGGACAGTTTTGCAGGGCTGTGTTGTTTTGATTTTCCTTTGAAGATTGTCAAGGTGTGAGCAAAGAATGTGACACTCTGGGTGACAGCATATCTAAGCCAGTTGAGATTTCAAGAGAAAAGGTTATTTCACTGTTACTAGCAATAAGGACTGTGTTAAAATGGTATTTTAAAATTTTCTCACTCTTCTGGTGGTATAATTCACAAGTACCAAAATCTGAGTTATGGTTTTGATAAGAAAATGGAAATTAGACACTGTGTTCTTGTATTAATGGTAAAGAATGAGGCAGTGAATTTGCAGAAAAGTGAAAATTAAGGTCCTAGGAAATTCTTTTCCCATTAGAAAGCTTTGATGTTAACTTGCTCACACCCCTCAGCAGAATGTTGCACCATATCCCTGGACTCTACATGAAATGTAAATGAGCTTCATTCCAGATATCTGTGAGTTTTTGCTCAGATATCATGGTACTGTTCTCCCAGTGCTGTTGCTAGAGCATAATTTGCCACAGAAGAGCAAATGAAGAAGTAGATGAGATCATTTCCTCTCTTTTCTCACGTGAGGAACTCCTTGTGATTTTTTTCCTTTCCCTACAAACAACCTGTTCTTTCCTCTTCCCTGCTTTCAAAGCCATTTTCAATGCCAAGCTTCAGGAATTTTTCCTGCTTTATACTCTTTTCTATTAACAAGGCATCACCTTCTGTTTTCAGTACAATATTATTTATGTGGGAATTTTTTTAACTCTTGGTTCAGAAATGTGCTTAAAAACAGATTAAAGTTCAGCTCTATTTTAGAAGCATGAGAAGTTATATACTTTCTAGAAAAGGAAATCTTTTCCTGAATTTGGACTTTAAACTGTAATCTTAGGGAATTTTAATAAAACAATATGTTTAGCTTAAAAGAAATAGATTTTAACACTTAATGTAAGATCAGGATGAAGAATAACCCAATCTTCTTCAGAAGGGAAGAAGAAAAATAATTTTAGATATAAATGGTACTCATCCAGTAGAAATAGTTCAAAAGTGTATCTGAATATTTTCAGTGTAATATATTAAAGACAAGACTCCAACATAGCATTTGGAAGCAAAGAACCCCCAAATTACTTTCTGCTGTGTGCTGATGCCTGTCATCACTTTGCTGCAATGATATCTAATTTTAGAGGGTAATGACAGGGAGTACTGACCACAGTCTACAGCAAATGAGGGACAAACAAGGGGTGTTCGCCTCAAGCTTTTACAAATTGCCTCTGATACTGACTTGCTCAAGTGCATTGAAAGTATCTTCAGGAGTTTGCAGATTAGGAGAATTCATGAGGGGAAGAACTCATTGCCGTGTTAAATAATGATTCTGTGTTCTGCATTAGAAGATTATCTTTCTTCCAAGCAGGTGGAAGCTAAATGCTCAGTTGTCAGTAAACTTCTCGGTCAGTGAAATTAGTTTGTGGATTTTTGTTCTGAAAAGGTTAAAAGGTAAAGAAACTACCTTGCGCTATATCTTGTTTTTAATCACAACACTGGGTTTAACATGTGCAGGTGTTTCCAAGATAGTTTATCCTGTGCTTGTGGAAGTTTGACTATGAGGAGCATTATCTGCGGTACCAGCCTAGGGTTGGAAACACACATAACGAAGATGAAATGAAATCTGTCACCTAGCGCATGGAAGCAGCATTTTCTCAACAAGATTGTTTCATACAAAGGAATAACAAAAGACTTTTTAAACCAGCAGCGATCTGGCCAACAATATTTTATGTAGCACTCTCTATGAACTAAAGATCTGATGTAAAATTCATGGTATCACCTTTTTCCTCCAGAAATGCATCCTTCTTTAGATAAACCTGTTTTTCATGTGTATTTCTGCAGGTCCTCAGGGTAATCTTTCATCTCTCATTTGTTCATTTTGAGATGAGTCCAGAAGCAAATCATGCATGTGCACAGTCCTGAACGTACAAGATCGTAAATAAAAGTCTGATCCTGACATGACTTTCCCATTCATCTTTATCTCTTGACAAGAACACGAAAGACAATTTTTTATCAGCTTTAGGGCAGCAAGAAAAAAAAAAAAAAGGCAGGGATTTTTAAGAGAGAACCACCCCCAAAATCTGAGCTTATTTCTTGCAAATAGTTTTTGTGATATATTTTATTCCTCTCTCAGGTATGACAAGACTGGCTGCTTAAAAGGTCAGATATTGAGTGCTTCGTGGAAGTAGGCTGCTCAAATTTTTGCCTCTTCAAGGCTGTTGTTTTACTTTGATTTGGAGTTTCAGATGGGCACAGTCTGGTAATGTAACAACTAGGGTTGTAGGTTATCTTGCCATAGCGCTCTTCTTTTTTTATATATTTGGCTTTACTTTATAGAGCTCCACAGATAATCAAGGCATTTTAAAGATATAAAAAGCCAAGGTCTTTGCCTTGCTTTGTAGTAAAATCTGGCAAAATTAATTTTATGGCACCACCTACTATCATAAATTATCCCTCAGTGGTGAGTATTCAGGTGAATACACAGTGTCCCACTTCTATCCAGCATTTTACCTAAGTTATGTGGCAAAACATAATAGCCACCAGTCCCCGTAAATGAATGATGGGGGTAAAAAGAGTATATTTTATGGTGAGAGTCATGGACATTGGGGTTTGGTTTGCATTTGTCTGAAAAAAACACCCAGACTTCACCTTTCATTCCTGTTGAGTTGTAGTCCTTTAAGAGCTTGCATTCAGTCCATCAGACAGGTTACAGCCTGTTTCAGAAGTAGCAGAGTTATACATGGAGAATCTGCATATATTTGCAATACTGTGTGAAAATTATTGGTGTATTTGTGACGGGATGCTCTGTGTGAGTGTTACTGGGATGACCTACAAGACAGGGTTGGAACTGTCACAATTTCTTCCTCTAGAAAGGGCTAAAGTATTTCTTGAATTAAATTTCTTGAACTAAAAAGATGGGAAACTGGAGTATTATTTGGATGCTTTCACTGTTTCTTTAAATCTTAATAAAATAACTAATACTTGTCACATACCAGTCCTTATGCATCCACTTCCCGTTTTTCATAAGGGATGTGTCAATTCATATATGCAAATCCTAGTGTAGCAGTTAAAAAAAATAGATCAGTTTTCCTAATAAACCACATGAGACAAGGTGTTGCTGCTTTTCAAGTAACTTACTGAGTTTTTCTATTCCATTTATACTTACAGAATGCCTGCTCAACCTCAAGTTTTAGAAGTAAGCAAGATAAATAATTCTAATTGAGGTAGAAAATGGCTTTTTTCCCTTGTTCAGAGGTGCCAGAGTTGAAAAATCAGAATTCATGTTTCAGGTTCTTGTTCAAAGCCAGTATTGAAAAAGAAGATTGTACTTTGCTGTTGTTCAGTAAAAATGAAGGCATTTAGCTTTTCAAACAAAATGTTTATTGACAGAAAAAGTAGTTCTTTTCAATAGTATTGTCATTCCTATCAAGTATGAATACTGTTATTTCAGGAGGGCCTAGGCAGTGTCCAGCTGAGTTTCTGAGATCCAGCAGCTTAGAAACTCAGTCTTAACATAACTCTGATTTTCACATGGTTGTATTTCTACAGCCCATAATAGTTCAGGGTGACTGGAATCCCACTGTGCTAATGCTATAGAAACAGGCAATATTACACTATTTTAAGTCAGCAGTTCCCCTAATCTGTGGACAATTCATTCTATAAAGCAAAAGTTCTGCCTTCTGCTGTGAAACTGGCAGCTATCACATCTTCCCTGTTCCTCTCTTGTGCATTGATGATGCACAGAAATGACCCAGAAATGTCCATTGTAGGTGAAGAGTTTGTCTGTCACAGCCCAAAGACAGAAAAACCCAGTCTTTAAAAGGGTTTTCTCGTTTTTTTTTGGTTTAAGTCCTCATATCTCTTCTATGTGCTGGAAATAGTGTACAACTGAAAGCCAGCTATACAGTGATATTGTAAGGTTTGGGGCTTTTTAGAAAATGGGGTAGTAATGATATTTTTATCCGAATATGTGATAGTAAGTCACTTGCTCAACAGTGCTGAATGGAAAAAAACAAGAGGCTGTTTTTATTTTATAAAGACAAGCAAGAACAACCTGAATAAATAACAGGGCAAGGACTGTTGGGAGTCCTAATTGGGGACTGTGTTAGTAGCTGTTAAAGACTGGAAAAGCTGAACAGAGCTTTAATTTGGATTGAGATCTGCCAGAGTTCACCACAAACTAGACTCAACTGGTGCGCCCGCCTGTTTTTAACAATTCTGTATTCTGTGCTCCTAAGAAATAATAATTCCCTTCCTCTCCACCAAAAGAATGTGGACTTAAAAGAATATTTTCTACATCTTTCAGTTTTGACAGGTTTTACCCTGAGCATGAATCATTGCTAGTTCAACTGCTATCGTATTGATTTCTCAAATACAAGAGCTGGCTCACATCAAATACTGTGAATAAATGACTTCTGAGGAGCAAAATCACTTCATGGGTCTGACTGTCCTGTTATGTTAAAACATTTTACTGAAAATGCCATGTATGTTTTATCTGATGTAGACATCCTCATGTTCTGTAGTGGCCAATTTCAGGTGTAACTTAAAGACACACTTTACATATGGACTCCAAATAAACGAGATGGAATTACCTAAAGAATAGTCCTCTAAGCAAATGCCTGCAGTCCAGTTCATGTGTTCAATACACTTAGAAAATCCATTTTAAACAATGGGCTTTTTTTTTCGCTTTTATTTCATTTTTCATAATAACCTCTCTCTGAAATTCAATAATAATGTATCTTACTGAGAAATGTGATATGCATTATAGCTTCCCCATTAAACTTTTAAATAAGATACCATTAGTATTGATGAATGTAATCCCAAATGGTCACTTAATCTGAAAATTGTCATTGATCACACATTCAGAATTTTAGTCTTGCAGGCAAAATAGTTTATGTTGTCACTGGTCATGAATTTTACACCAATAGCAATTAACATCTTTCTTTGGCTGCAGTGTTATGAATTAGATTTACAAACTAAGGATGACTTAATGAGTTTCTGTTTTTCTCTTTTTTTTAACAACATTTGCTAAAGAATCTTTTCAGGTGTATTGATATATGAAATAGAAACCTGAAGCTGTCATCTTTTAAAATATTTTGGTTTAGACTTTTGATAGATTTTAAGAGGCAGAGTCATTCTGCAATATTTGCTGATGAGCTAGCATGTGGTTAAAGTCACCCTAACAGGTTCTTTTGCTCATATCTTTAGAAAAACTGAACCAAATGTCTTTGTAAAGGAGCTGTGGTCATTTTCACATGTTAAATGTGTCACAGAATCATAGAATGATTTGGGTTGAAAGGGACCCTGAAGATCATCTCGCTTCAACCCCTGGCATGGCCAGGGGCACCTTCCACTAGCCCAGAGCCCCATCCAACCTAACCTTGAACACTTCCAGGCATGGGGCAAGGATGATCCATAAAAATGTATTTAAATATACATATATATGCTTATATTTCAGTAAATATCAACTGAATATTTGTTTAAAACATCCTAGAATTTAAATAACAATACAAAATAGAAACACATACAGCGCAAAAAGGGCAGTACTTCTCCAGTCTTGTCCATGCTCTCATAGGTCTTTTGACTGAACCCTCTCAGTGATACTGCCCTGAAATCAAAGGTCCCAGATGTAATCTGCAGTTTTTATTTCAGTTGTTAAATACAATCAAGCCTAATTAGACTTTGCCCAGAGAAGCTGTGCACTTTCAGGGCTGGTTGGATCAAACCCTGGGCCCCTGGTCTGGATTAATGCTGATCCTGCTGTGTTGGGGGAGTTCAACCAATGGCTTCCTGAGATCCTTTCAGTGCAGCTGACTTTGTGAGTCAGCACCATCACACCACCAGTGTTCCCCTTGAGATAAAGATTCCCAAGATTAAAAAAAAAACCAAAAAAAAAAACCCCCAAAAAACCCCACCACCAAACAAACAAAAACAAAAAAACAATCAAACAAATGTTATATTTTGGAACAGTTTCCAAGAAGGAAAACAAATGTCAAATATCTACCCAAATGTTCAGCTTCATAAGGTTTCAAATAATATGCAAATATTCCTTAAACCATTTTCAGTTTTATTTATACTTTTCTTATATTAATATTAGATTTTTAAACTCCAGTCATTTCCATATCTTTTTGTATATTACGAATCTCATCCTTTGCTGCTGCAGACACATGAACAGAGATAGTTCTCACTGTATCGATCATGTTTGGTTGGAAGAAATTCTGAAATATTTCTCTGCTGCAGAAATGAGGAAAATCAGAAAAAGGGAAAACCTAAGCGCTGACGGAAGGTTCACAATCACTTTTTGTTATGATTAAGTATCAAACAGGCTGGCCAAATCTGGAAACCAATTATTCCAAAATGTGAGAGGGGAAAAAAATAAATATGCTTTTCAATTATTCTGCATAATTCTGTCTCTATCAGCAGTGCACATTGAATAGTAATTAAATTTTACTTAAAATAGACAGGCTGGGGAAAAAAAAAGTAACTTGAAAAAAATCATAGCATGATCTTATGGATTGCAGCTTCTTTTTAATTCTGAACAGCAGATTCCTGGTCAGAAGAATATAATACACAAACTGAAGGTGTAACTATAACACACTTAGCAAATGTTTTCAGTCCTGAACAAGAGAAACTCGGACTTTTTCAGCAGGAATGAAGTATTAACCTTTTTTGTTTGCTTGTTTTTCATAAGCAGAAAAAACCCAAGTATGCTGATGCCCAATCTTGAATCCTAGCACTGTTTTGGAAAAATTAGTCACTTCAAAGGCAAGTCCAAGTATCAGTACCTGTAACAAAGGTAAATGGTGCAAAACATGAGCAAACTTGTTTAAAAACTGTCCCATGGAGAATATCTGCTCTTCCCAAATGTCTAGATCCTTCCAAAATGGATCAAGAACCTAGAGGGTGCCGTGGGTGCTTCAGAGCTGCTTGTCACACTTCAAAGAACCAGTGCAGGCACATCAGATGTTAATTTTCTTCCACAATCTTTCACTTTCACTGCACAAGAAATATCATTAACTTTATATTCAAGTAGCCCTCATTATCTAGAGGGCTCCTCAAGTGCTTTTCACTTCTGAACTTGGTGAAAATGCAATTAAAAGTCGGTGGAACTTTTTCCATTGTCTTTAAGAGAGACTTCTGGATTAGCCCTTGTCTGCCTATCACACAAATGTAATAAAGTCATCTCCATAGTGTGACAGCATCAGCCATGTGGGCAATGAATGACTTTCATCAGGGTCTTGGAGAGCATTTATTAATGTTTTCAGCAGCTCATCTGTGCTGTGAGTTGGCCTTTAGGTCTGTAGTTTGTTTATAACTTTGTGAAGATCAAGTCAACATGTTTCTCATGGTGTTGCCTCTCTTTAGGGACAAACGTGACAGAGACTCCTGACAGCTTCCTACTGTCATTGTTATTTTCTGAGCCCTCTGAGTGCGATTCACTTGGCCCTGATGCACTGTCAGCTCACAGTGGTTCTAATTGCCATCTTCACTGTCATTATCTTAAAGATATTTTAAAACTGTTTGCTTCCAGTGGAAATCTTCCTGAATGTGACCTTCATCTGCTTTTTGTGGATGCTGAGACAAGAGTTGATTCAAGTTCTTTTCACTGTCAATGTCGTCTGCCCATGGTTTCTTTCCTGGTCCTTCCTTTGCTGTTTTATCCGACATGTGTGTGAATGTGCTATGTTTAACATGTTTAAGAGGCTGCAGAGGGCAATGTGAGCCAGTTTATTCCTCTGCTTCTCCTCCCTCTTGGAGAGCTGTGTTTGGAGTGGTACCACTCCTACTTGCATCAGCTCTTCTCTCATTGGGATTTATGTTCCAGGAGTAAAAGGTGAACCTGGCCCTTGATTCCTTCTGTGATCTCCACCATCTGGCCGAGCTCTCAGAGCAGAAGAAATCAGTAACTCAAGCTCAGTGCAAAGCACATCTGAATCTCAGCCTTTCCTGTCATAGTCCCTTGTCTCTCTGCTGTTCCCTGGGGATGGCTGGGTCTGAAACTGAGATCTGACCAAGTCTGCTCAACAGCTTGAACTCCCATTTATGCTTTGATGGAGGATTTATGAATTTGTAGTGCTTATTCCTGCAGAAAAATCACATTTTTTCTAAACTTGTCTTGGAGTAGAGGTAGGAGGAAGAGTCTATACCTATGGTTAGCTTAACCTGGGAGAGGTTTGCCTATGGAAAAGCTGTTGTTGTTTTCATGCTCTGTCGATTAGTAGCATAAGCTATTGTGCCCCTTGGTGGTTTATTTATTGATACCTTCAGATAGTTTGCAGCTGCAGTGGACTTTTATCTCTCGTCCTTACTGGTATCATGTAGACCTTGTGTTGTAAAGGTGCATTGTGCTATTCCATGGAATATCCTGAGGTGGAAAGGAGCCCTGAGGATCACAGAGTCCAATTCCAGTTTCCCTTAACCCTTTGAATTTCCGTCCTTAGGAAGATACAGACAATTAAGCTGGCAGAAGTAACTTTGTGTCTCTGTAGCACATGATGCCAATGCTACTTTATTTTTGTCTCCAATGTCTTCTTGAGTCAGCAACACTAACAGCAGTGGAAGTTTTAGTGCAGACGCATAATGAAGATCTTAGAGGGCACGGTGTTAAACGTGCTTTTAGCTCATCAAAATGTCCTTGAGGTTCAGGCCAGAGCATTGGTATTAATGTAACCTTTTTTTGGAGGCTTCTTTCAGAGAGTGGACTGCATAAATAGTTTAATTTACTGGATAGGTCTCAACCCTGTGCTATGAGGTTTATATTTGTCGTGTCTGTGGATGCTGGTCAAAGGTGAAGAGTATTTTTTTGGAAAATGTGTTTTCTTAACCTCGAATTCTACTACAGAGGCTCAAGTTGCCATTATGACTGAAGAACTTAACTTAAATAATGTAAATAAACTGTGGTTAGATTTAAATCAGCAAATTTAAGTGGCACTTGTTTTAATAGGGAGTATATGGCTATATCCCAGTTTATTTTTCTGTAATCAAATCTTGTACCTTTAAATTAAACAAGGCTTTTGTATGAATGGAATAGACCTTAGATCTGTCCTATTTTTGAGGTGATGGTTCTTTTTTTCATGTGCCTCAGGTTTTCTCTGTCACCAGTATATATATTACTATAAATATAATATATATGTATAAAATGTTATTAAAATATTTAATACTATAAAAGACTCAGTTGAAGGGTTCCAAAGACATTGGGCTATTTTGCAGTGTAATATTAGGCTTACTTCTTCACTTTGGTAAAAACTTAGGAGTATTTGGAGTGGTCAGTTGACAAGACCTCCACATAGGAAGCTTAAAAACCATTAGGCTAATTTATATACACATAACATAAAAATGTAGCTGTTAAATTTGAAGTTTGGTTTCCAACACCTTAAGACATGTAAAAATCAGCCCTTCCCAAAAGGTTGGATATAACATTGAGAAAGGAAAATGGTATATTGATAGTATTTCTCATGAGTGGAATTTCACTGTGACTCTCAGCTGTGGTATTCATTACAGCAGCCATCTGCTTTGACAGTGCTGTAATTTCTTTTTTCAGTATCTCAGATGAAAATAAATTCATCATACAGTGAACACTGCTAGGAAAGTAAAAATCTAAATATGAGCTTGGTATTAAAGTTATGGTAGCTCATTGCAATTTATGTCCTATTTGTATAGTGTTTCAAAAATAGAAGAACATCATTAGCTGTTTTGAATGGTCAGGGAAAGGTTGTTTATTTGGGTGGTTTTGTGTATATTAGCGTTCCAGCAATTCTTGCAACCTTACAGTGAAACAGGATTTTAGAACTTGAAAATGTGACAAGCAGATGAATGGGGAAAAACACAGAAGCAGCAGAGGTCACAGTGAGGAATAGAATGCTCTTCTCTCCCACTCTCTTCCCTATTACTGATATCCAGTGATATGTCATTCTTAACTCTTCTTTTTACTCTGTCTCTTAATAGTCTGAAACTTGCAGGTTTTTACAGTTATCCTAGTAGTTTGGTGTTATGTTCTGCCAGGAAGCATTCCCAAATTCATGCTGTGTTTTCTGTGTATACTTCCATGTGCACATGAAAAAATACTGAGTTAACTGAGAAATCTCACCCCTGCTTCTCTTTTTTCCTTTTCCACTTCCCTATTTTTCTCTTCTTGCCTCTTTCTCTATTTCATTTAGTGTTTGGGAGACTTTAACTTGCCTAATCCTATGCCCTCCCAGACATAATTACGTACTCTCTTACTCATTTAATTTTCCTTCTTGTTTCCTCTCCATCCCTAAGAGAGAAGGTTCCCTTTTCAAATATGTTTCTTGATCTCAAAAAATCCTCACTTAATCCATATTCTGCCTACTTTATTATTTTGCCTCTTGCCACAGTTAGTAATATCTGCTTTCATTATTTCTCATCTCATTTTTGATAGTTTTATAGATAAATCAGTTATAACCATCTTACGTGTGTTCCAGACAAATAAAAATGGGAATTCAGAACACACAGTCTCTCTGCAGCTCCTTATGATTTGGCTGCAGAGTGAGCCTGGAGCATGCTTAGGAAGTATTAACCATGAGAAGACCCCTGATGGCAGAGCTCCTGTGCTAATTTTGCTGGCTGTATCTAAAGCTCAGAGGTGGTAAATGACCCAAAGTGGATATATTGTCTGATGGAGCGTAGTTCTATGGACTGGGCAGATGGTCCTGCTCCTGCCAAGTGCTGCTGCATGTCATGAGCTGGAAGGGTCGCCCAGTTCATTCCAAATCCTATAAAGTTCTTGCCACTGGGATGGGCTATCAAAAAACTCCGAGGCTACAAAAACTTCCCATGTATAGAAATGAGCTGAAATAATATTCAGAGTGAAAAATGAATGCAGTAGATGAAAAATACTGGCAGCTAAATTTGGTCCTCACTTCCACTCTTTTATGTCTGATAAAGTACTCCAAATGGATAGTGGATAGAGTATATGTTAATCTATATATTTACTTAAATAATGGAAATGAAAGTTCCTGAGCTATATGTCTCTCAGAAATGTTTGAGACTTCTTCTTTTTAACCTTGAGGTGTTATATATGGTAGCATATTAAATTAGCATAAAATGTTATGATCATTGAGAGTGATATATGGTCATGTGTTCTCTTACAATACATCAAGAATAATGAGTGGTAATTGGTTCAGGACATTGATTAAGGAGCTGTGGAGATGTAGTTTACTACACAAATGGCCCATCAAATTTCATCTCTGTTGTACTTGACGCTTTATTACTCTAACCTGGAAATATTTCATGAAAGTATGCCTGGATACACACACACACACACACACATATATATATATACATATACATACATACATACATATATATATATATATATATATAAAAGAAACTTGTTATAGTATTTGGTCAAACTATGGAAAAAAAAATCCATTTTTAGAGGGCTATACTCTTAACACCTCCAAAAGAATTTTCTGTGGAGGATTTTACTCCACAGGAAGTGGAAGTAGATCTTTAGATGTTGTGTCGTTAACTGTGGGGGATCATGGGTGTTCACAGAAAACATTCATTTTAGCCTCATTTTGGTGGTGATGTCTCACACCAGATAGGTAAATTCAATGTGTTCTGTTCAGTCTGGTATGAACAGGCTCAGTCACCATCCCTGGAGGTATTTAAAGGTTGTGTAGATGTGTCACTTCACTTGGGACGTGGTTTAGTGACAGTGCTGGGTTAATGGTTGAGCTCAGTGATCTTATTGCAACCTGAATGATTCTGTGGTTCTGTGGAACCTCTTGGAAATGGCACACTAATCCTTCACATAAAGTAGTTTGGAAATAATGATTTTGTTATTGTTAGCTGAGGAAGATATATAGAGTGCACTGTAAATTAATAGATGCTCAGAGATTTGTGTTTCTGACATGTTTCATTTATTTACATGACTTTTTTTTTTCTGTTTTATCCTTACAAGACATAAATTCTAATATGCCAAAGGAAAAACACAGTTCAACAAGAAGCTTTTATTTTGAAAGTGTCATCTTATGTTAAAAAATTGCATCCTTAACTTTTTTTTTTTTTTTTTTTTTTTTTGATAAAATGCTTTGCAAGCTCTCTTTCTGCATACATAAGAACAACAGATTTGGCTTGAATAACCTCTGCCTTGCATTATTTTCTTTGAGCAGCATATTCAATGACAACACTGTGTGGGTTTGCTCTAAAAACAATAATGGGCAAAACAAGAAATCGTTCTTTTTCCATAATTCTCAAAAAGTTGCATGAAAGTATCTTAAGATGGAACGATAGATTACCTTAAGGCCTTTGCCCGCATCTGCAGTAAATCAGTTTGCCGTGGCCATTTGAAAGTGAGCTGACACGGCTTGCACAGGAGGGTGCAGAAGCAGCAGTCAGGATATCTGTGTTAATGTGTCTTTCTTCTGACAGTTAATCTCCATTCGATATCTCAGACTTTTCATGACTTTTTTTTTTTAATTCTCTGAGCAATTTTTCTCGCCTTGGCTCAAGAAGTGAGGAAGAAGACCTTGAAAAGCTCTGGGGAGATTGATATGCTGTCTCATAAGAAGAGGTAAAAATGCTTGGTTTGTTTTGTAAAAGGGTGAGGTAGAGGCAGGGCTTATATGCTAAAGGACAGAATGTTGACATTAGAACAAAGAAATGAAAGTAAACTCTTAAGGCAGAAGAATAAGACAAAAGTGATAATCTCCAGAGCAGGGCAGTTTGGGGTCAGTCTTCCAGTGGCAGAGCAGAAGCAGCAGTGTGTGCAAGTGTGAGGAGAAATCTTAAACAGTCTGTGCATGAAATTCTGGGGAAGTCTGGAGTTTGGGAGAAGTGTGATGCACTTGACAGAAGAGAGGTGTCTTTAAACCTCATTACTCAGTACTTATGGTAGCTGTTCTAATGATTAAAAAACATGGGAAAAAAAAAAAGACTTTATTGAGCTTTAAAAAGTATAAGCTCCTTCTTGAATACTTTCAGAAACAAAGTGAACATAGTGCAAAGGAGAAAATTAGTAATGAAAGAGAACCAATTCTATATTATGAAGTAGGTGGACCATGTGACATATGAAAAGATTTCCATGTCTGATTACATTTGATCCCTTTGATCTTTCAACTCTGATATATTTATCCCTCATGATTTCCTACTTTCAAATGACTTGCATTCATTTATTTTCAGTCCTACACAAAACACTCTTACCTATCTCTCCACTATTCATCTATAATCTATTACCTTTCCTTTTTTCTCTTCTGTTTTTCTTTTTTCCTTAAAACACATACTGCAAAATTTTTATCACCCAGAACCATTCAGCATCAAAGTGAGTTAACAAAGAAGTTTTTGTAAACAAACATTTCTGATAGTGGAATAAATTTTCTGGAGCTCTGATTCAGTGAATTCCTGCTCTGTCCCACTGTCGCCACTTACACAGAAGAGGATCTCTAACTTCCGGGGAATTTCAGTTAAAAAGATTTCTCAATCTTTCAACTTGATTGTTTTAGTCAAGGGAAAGATGTCAGTAGCTTAAATGAAACAAACATAACAAATAATAGTGTGAAGTCTGTGTTTAGGGTTTTTTTTCCTCCATCTCAGGTTTTAGCAGTGGATAAAAGTGACTGTATTAGGGTGAGTCAAATCCAGTCAATAGACTCAAAATGCACAAAGATACCTAAGCAGATTAAATAAGTTTGAAATGAAATCTTACTCAGCAACACACTTTACTGTAGACAGTGAAAGGTGTAACTGTAAGGAGACACTGAAAACTGTAATCTAGATCTTATCTTGGATAAGCAGAATTTAATCTACAGATATGAGGAGAATTAGGAGGGGTCTCACCTCATTCTAAATACTTAATCACTTACAACCATTGTATGTACCACAGTGTCTTCCAATAATGAATTCCAAAGTGGTTTAAGAATATATTTGTCATGGGTTTGGTGTAGTGTTTGTACTCTGAGAGCTGTTCTGTTTCTCTGGTTCCGTGGTTTCTCATACAGGTTTGTATCCGATCTCTGCTTTGGAATGAAGTGAAAGGCTCAGCTGCTGGGGAAGCCAAGCTGTGTGTGCTGACATTTAGTGTGGATGAGGCCAGTGGGAGTGTGTACTTGACGGGCGGTGAGCGTAGCAGGAATGTAAAGGGATCATGACAAGATTTTTGCTCTCTCTGGTCCAGTAGAGGGTGACTTGTAGGATTTATGCCACTCTGTTGGCAGAGGGCTGTGGGTGCTGGGCAGAGCCGTGCGGCCGGGCACTGGGAGCACTGGGAGGTGCAGTGTCCTGGCCACACTGTCCCCTGCTCTGGAGAGGCAGGGACTGACCCCTGGGTCACAGGTGTGTGAAGGATGTCACCACAATGCCCTGCACTGTGCTCCTGCCCAATTCCCCTGCTCCTCTCTCCAGTAAGTGTCAATGGAAAGTGCTGTAAGGTTGATCAGGGTGCGGTTTTGTTCCCCCTCTTTTCATTTTCTGCTTTTTGCTTAAAAAGAGTGATATCTCTATTTCCACATATGGCAACTAAAACTCGGAGTGGCATAGTAATTTTAACAATATAAGATTTTCTTAATGCACTGATGCACAGTATCTGTTTTGCCTTTTGTTCACTTGGCTTGAAGTAGCAAATGTAAAATTCTAGAGGACAATATTTTGTATTGATTTTACTTATAAAATCAATAAATAAAAATAGCTTAGCACAAAAGGGAATACAATTACAATCTTCATGAAAATTGTTGGAAGACATAATGAAACCTTAAAATGAAGTAATATGTATAGGTAATCAAACAGCGTTGACTACGTCTTTATGAATGACAAGCTTATGGTATAAAGTACTCTCTTAGTCCTGAAGGCCTATTTTTATTTGTGACTCTCTCCCACTTCTCATGGGCATAGCACATAAAAATGATGTATACTGTTTAGAGAAATGTCAGTAAAGCACAATCTTTCAGAGAAGCCCTAAAAATATGCTCTTCATTTCTCTTCTGCTTGTCTGCAGCTTAGTCGTCTTCTCGTTATACTCCCCAGCTCTTACTGACTCAGTGGATGCAGTAAAAACTGCTATCCGGAGCTTATTGTCAGTAGGTTTTTCTAGAGCTGCTCTGTGGCATTTGGTTCAAGAAAAACCACTAGTAAATAGGCTGAAAAAAATTACTATGCATAGTACTCTGGCAAAAAACAAGATCTAGAGATCTAGGCCAGCTTAAGTGCTGTCAGGACTAGGTAAAGATGACTATTGCTGGAGCAGCTGACTTAATCTGAAGTAATTTTGGGTTTTTTTTGGCTAATGTAGTAATTTTGGAAAGTTAGTACTTTGTGAAATCACCTGCAGAATTTTTGTCCATTTATACATCTTTTTCCTCCCCCTCTTCAATTATTACTCATGACATGTTTATAATATCTGCTTACATAGAGAAGAAGATATATTTTTCAGTTCCATATAACAGATGAAGCAAAAAGATCTTCTTTCTTTTGAATGTTCTCCTCTCTCTGAAAGTGTGGAGGATCAATAATCATATTTCAAGGGTTGGAAGAATTTAAGGAGTACAGAATAAATTAGGATCTTTATGTATCTGTGGAACATGCTCACAGAATTGTTCTACATGAATAAAATTACATGTGTCTTTTTAATAATTATTTAAATTAAATCAGTTGATACATTATATAAATCAGAAATTTGCATTACATTATATAAATCAGGGATTTGCATTTGACTGAAGATTGTATGATATCCTGGAGTGTGCAGCTTAAGATCTTTATGATTTTACAACCAGGCTTCCTGAGAACTCCTTTATATCAGAAGAGAAATGCTATGTAATTACAACTGAAGCTCATGTAGGTAGCACCAGTATATTGTTTATCTAATTTATTTCAGGGTTTTCTGAAGTTCAAATCAGTCCTGGTTCACAGAACTAAAATTAAAACCCTCTTCAAACTCAAAACTAGGTTTTGGGTAAGAAATGAAGGGGGAAACTCTACCTGTGTTTGATGTGTTCCCCAAGGGTGACTTTGAATCCATTGTGCAGTGGATACAAGAGAAACCTATAATGTTGTCCCTGTATTTTTGGGCTTATTTCCACTGTGTTGCTGCAAAGCAGAGTCCCACCAAGTCCCCTTCTGTAGCTGACAATTTCATTTATCTTTCTTTTAGCTCTAACAAACTTACAGGGACCCTGGCGTTTGAAATGTGCTTGTCATTTACACCAGGAATTCATTTTTTCTCCCTTCCCATCCTTATGTTAGTTATTAGACTGATTCATACTTAAAATGCTTTATGTAGGCTCTTGCTTTATTCCTGATTGAAGAATAATTTATCATGTCCCTGCACATTGGAATTTCCCCTTTGGGAGTCCAGCCATTTTGACAGGAAGGGAGAAAAAGTGAAAATATAACTAAAGAATGGGAATAATGTAAGTTCCATCCCTGGATCCTGCAATATTCCCAAAGCTGTCCAATTTTACAGTGTTTTATTGCCTGCAAGGAGCAGGGGCAGGGTGGTGAAACAGGCAAATAGGGGATGAAAATATGAAGAACATTTCAGTGATTCAGCATTTTACTATTCTGCAATATCAGGCACTGTATTGCCCACCCTACAAATCAAACACAATAATTAGACCCACAGTGATCTTAACCATGACTGTACAAGATAAATAAAGCTGTCAGAGATCCCAGCCATTCCGGAATACACTGCTAAATGCTTATTCAGCCCCAAAATGATTGAAAATGTAAAAAGAAAATCCAAGAGTCATAAGTTAAAAACCAAGACAAAAGAACATGCAGTTCTTATGTTGCAATCTTTCACTTAAAATACTGTCCTAACAATTTAAATGCACATTTAATGAAATTAAGAGCATTTTTCAAAGGAACCCATAAACAAAATGTAAGTTGGGTTTAGTGTAATTATATTTTTACTTTTCTCTAACCAAAAATCCCCAAACTTAAAATTTTAAGTCTTGTCTGGAATTTCCACTGTGATGCTATTTTATTTTGAAATTTTATTTGTGCTCTGCAGATTGAGGTAGTCAAGTTGAGTGTATGGATTTGAAAACATCTTCATTTGGAAATTGTAACATACTGTCACTAAACTAAGTGCTGGAGGTGAAAGGATGGATAGAATTCCCAAATGTATGTGAAACTTAAAGTTTCTAAATATTCCTGGATTGGAAAATAGGGAAGCATTTGTAGTAAACCCATTTCTGCATGATATTTCTCGTTTCTTGTAGATCCTCACATGTATGATGTTACCTTTGTGCCCTGTTACAGTTGTGTTTGATTTAAGTAGTATATTTCTTGGGTTCTTAATATCTTACTTTTTAATAACCAACCAAACAGAAGATACTTTGAGAAGTATCTTCAGCCTTGTTGCACTGTACTGAATGAAAATGGTGTGCTGAAGGAATATTCAAAATGGATGTTTTGTGGCTTTTGTGTTGCCTTTGACTATTAAACCAAAACTAGTTGGTGAGGGAGGGTCCCACTCCATCATGTGAGAATTCCCCATAATTGAGTTCCTCTCAAAAAGAGGAGAAGCCCTCTGCTTCTTTCTCCCTGATCCCAGAAAAACTTGTACTGCAGAGAATAATGCAGAAGTAGTCCTTAAAGGTGTTTGATAAACACCCAAATTAGAAGAAACAAGAATACACAATGAAATGTACTGATTTGTTTTTAAACCAGTATAGACTAATTACACCTTTCTGTCTGTGGTACTCACACAGATATTTGTTCAATAGAATGCACGTGTTGCTATGGCAATCATCTTGTTTGTCAAATGCTAAATAAACTCTAAAGCAAAGCTGGGGGGGGGGGTTGTTTGGGTTTTTTTTTTGTTTTTTTTTTGCCTGTTGTGCCTAGTATCTCCAGCCCACACACAGCTGCTCTAAAATAACTCAGTCTTCTGGCACAGAGGCTCTCTAGTCTGGCAGGAGCGTGGCTGCTGTCAGGGTTCTGTGCCTGTCTGTGAGCGCACAGAGCCTCCCCTGCTCCCAGGCTGGTTCCCCACGTCCTGAGCACTCCTGCTCACCTTGCTGGCACTTGCCTGCCTGGTTTCCAAGGGCACAGCCCAGCTTCCCCTCTCTGTGCCTAAGATCCCTCTAGTTGCTGTAGGATAAATCACTTTTCTCTTGGCCCCAGTGAAAAGGGTGTTCTAACCTGTGCCTGTGCACAGGCTGCTGAAGAAGCACAGCTTTGTGAATTTATGGGTCAGGGGTGGCAGTGTCGTTTCTTTGGGGAGCTCTGCCTGCCTGGATCAGCTGTTTGCAGGTTGGGGTGGCTGTTCAGGTTGGTGCATTCCTTGCATCCCATTCCAGAGGGGGAGAAGCCCTGATCAGATCTGTTCATCCACAGCTCTTACTGACATCATCTCTTCTGGGAGAGTGACCACAGTCGGAAAGGATGAAAACTGATGCTTTGCCTGAAATTTCCTCAGAACCTGTGAAAACCAGTGGCAGGGATTCTTTTCCCCTACTCTATAGCAAATAGTTGTCACCTGACAAATAGTGTCTGTAGAAAGGACCTCCTTTTGCAAATAAAATGTTACAGCTTCATTTTTATGAGTTGTACTCCTAAATTTCTACACTCCTAAATTTTCATCTGTGAACAACATGTTTTTATAACCTGTGACAACATGTGGCGAGTAAAACATTTTAACTGCTTATAAGATCCTTTGGTGGGCATCTAACAGTGTACTATTTGCCTTTTCAAGCTCATGCATTTGAGTGCAATTCTTTGGTTCCCCTGCATCACAGCCATTTGGAGATGTGCGTGTGATGGTGTTTTAAGAGGAAAGAAGTAGGAAGCTGCAGCATAAATCCCTTATACATGGATTCTGCTTTTAAGGGATCATGCCCAGAATCCTCCTTAATTTGGTGACTACCCAGAAAACACTTGAGTGCTGTTGCTTCCTTTGAATAAGAGCAGCCGTGTCAGCACTTACTTGGGTGCAGCAACATTTTCAACAATTCCATGTCCGTGAATGTAACCATAATTTCACAACTTGATTCTGAAGGGAGGTGAAAGTTTTGTCTAGCACAGAGCGAAGATCCTGCCAAGAAGTGCATTGACTGCAAAAGGTGGAGTTCATATGTGTTAATTAGATGTAGCCAGCTTTGACAGAAATACTGTAGCTTTTGTGTAGGGCTTATAGGGTTGTGTGGGCAGGAATTCACCTTCAGGCATCTTGAACTTTTTAGGCATCTTAAAGAGATAGCTTTAAGCTGTAATTTTTCTAGTATCTTGGTATAAGAAAAGTTGCTCTGAAGAAAACAAATGATGTGTAGGTTGGAAAAAAGAAAAGTAAATACGTTTATACAATATGTACGAGGAACAAACAAAACTGTGTTGCCCAAAAATAAATTATCTCTGTTTTCCTGCATCCTTGCTTAATTGAACTGTTCTAGAAACTGAATTTGGAGAAGCATATTTTATGTTGTGCTCCACAAAAGTGCAAATATTTTGATTGGGAAAGGAGACTTCGTAGAATTTATGTACTCTCAGCTTTATAATGCCTATTAATGTCAGTATGTCCACTTATAATGGACATTTATAATCTCCACTAATGTCAGTATTGCAAGACAAAGAACCTGGAAGAGGAGAGAGCTTTGCTCTAGTTGGACTTTGGCCTGTACCTACTGAAATCCTGATCCTACTCAACCAACATTCTATATATTTCAGCAAGGCGATCATTTGACTTTTTGAGTTTTGGGTATGAAAAGCTAGTCTGATTTGTGCCTAGGATTTGTGAAGGGAGAGAAACTCAACGCCACCCGATCAGGCCCTCAGTGATTGAGCAGATTGTGCTGGATGGAGTTCCAGCTGTCACGGTCACACACGGCACAGCCCGTCCCTCTTGCCAGCCTTGACCTGACACGTTTGTGTTTGACAGCGAAGCTGCTGTTGTTGCCTGGTTGCTGCCCAGGACAGTGGAAGAGCCTTTAGAGGGGCTGATTTTTAAGGTTTCTGATTCTGGCTTTGATAAAATTAACAAAAAAATTCCTTCAGCGCCGAAGCAAGAGCGGTTCAAGGATTTGATGATGTTAGGCAAGGCATTGAAGAGACCTCTGTGTTTTTAGCCAAGTGGAATTTTTAAATTTATATGCTAATAATAGCATTTTTTTCTCTGTAGTATTCTCAGATCTTCTTGTTTTGTTTTTGCTCTGCAGTTTGATGGTGGGTTTGTTTCATACTTAACATAACTGGCAGAATTTCAAATGTCATACAGGAGGTGTCAGCAGACAAGCTATTAGCTGGGAAGTTGCAGACTTTGAGTGCACAAGCATACATAAATAAACAGAAGAAAGATGGAAGAAGAAAGATATTGGTGGAAAAGGATGGATGCAGTGGGTTTTAACTGTTTATGTGTGAATGCAGCTTGCACTTGGTAAAGATTTCAAGTTGGCAAAGCTCTAATCCCTATCATCACTATTTCCTGTAAGGATCATCAACCACACAATACAACAGTGCAGAAAAGTTTTTTACCTTTATCTTCTGAACTAACTCTTGGACCCTTAGAGCCTGTTTATATGTAGTGTCCATTGTTATATTTAATATCTGCAGGTGTGCTGGGTGCTTTATGGAACATGACACATTCCGCATTGCTCAGGTGTTGTGTGCAGAGCACCTCTGAACAGGGTAGACTGAATGTAGATTAATGATGGAATGAATTCATGGTCAAAATGTTACATATTTTACCACATAATTAGTGTACCAGTCTTTTGGATTTGTAACTTGTTTCAAAGCTCTCTTCTGGAGGAAACCAGTGCATGTTGTGAAATGAAAATGACACAGAGAGAATCCATGCTGCATTTTACTGGTCAGTTGTCTGTATTTCTTTAATGCTCATCTAGGCAAGTTTGGGGTTTTTTTTCATCAAAGTTTGCTAATATCTGGTATTTCTTTTTAAAATTAACATCTGCATAATCTGCTGTGGATAGTGGGCTCCGGTTTTCAGGCTAAAGTATGGTACAAGTACCCTTGACTTGAGCAGATATTATTCTCAGTACCTTATCTAGTTCCACACTGTCTGACATCTGGGATCATTTCAGTGCTTGACTACTTCGGTTCTAAGCATTCAAGAAATAATGTGATTAAGAGCTGATTCCGTTGTCTTCATCGACTGGGTTCAGTGGCAATGGATCAAATTTTTCACATGCAACATACAAGAGCGAAATAAAGACTTCAAAAACATTATTTATACTCACTTGGTGGGAATCCTTCTGAGATTAAATGCTCTTGAGGGGAAGCGCGATAGACAAGGCAGAATTTGAGGGAACACCTACCCAACCTGCTAACTGCTGCCATGTCAGGTTTGGGTTTGTCTGTAACACCCATTCTGCTATGAAAACATTTAGAGACAGCTTGCAGGTTATAAATTACTGTACAAGGTGGAAGTAATTAATTTTAAATGGCAGTGGCACTGTTTATAAGCCTTTCTCCCAGTGACAGAAAACCTTGGAGGGCTGTTGGATTCCTAAATTCCAGCCAACCCACGCCATCCATGGTCTGCTGTGTGGGAGTTCTGGAGAGAGCAGATGCTGTGAGTGTTGCCATGCAGAGGATTTGGGAGTCCAAATTTCCTGTGCATTGGAGACTTGTCTCACACAACAATGAGTTATTGAAGTACTAGAATAACATGGGTAGTTGTAGCAGAAAAATCCTATTAAATGTTTTTCATCGGAAGTTTGTTCACAAGGCAGTTGTAGCTTTCATTTCTAGGCTACCGGAATCTTATTACAGAACAAAGAATCTTAAATGAAATCTTAATTTGAAAATCCTCAGCGTATCAACCAGCAAGAAGTTCAGGTCATCAGAGTTAAAATTCTAGAGATATTTTGCCAGAACTGGAAATGAAAAAACAGTGCTCCATGCAGTTTTTTTTAAGTTAGCTGTGCAGCAGAAGCACCATTTAATGCTCAATATTTACAAACTTTAAATCACAATAAGGTTTTGTAATGGAAAGCTTGCATTAGTGTGATACATCAGGTTCCTTAAGGAATCTCTTCTGGCTCCCAAAAGCAGGTGTTGACAAAATGGAATAAATACATACAATCAATCAAGATGTCTGAGTGCTATTCTTCATTTTAATTAGCAGTGGTCTTTGGCATAAGTAAATTTTTATTATTTACTTCAAAATCAGGTTATTTGTAACTGAACAAAATTAAAATGTCAAAGCTGATAATGTGTAAATGATTATCAATCTTACCAGACTGAACATCATGCGTATATCTCCTGATGTAGTGGGCTACAAACAGTGACAATTTTCATTAATTTTTTTTTTATAGTAATTCCACCTGTTTTATTTTTCCTGATGAAATTAAAAAGTTTGTCAAAGTGGCCAATGTTTCACTTTTTTAGACTACTTACTTAAAATAATGAAGTTTCTGGGACATGACCATCATTTATTTCTCCTCTCCCATGTCCATCGAAATGTTAGTATTTCTTATCCAGCTTCTATGAAACAGAATTTGGAGTAGTAGAGGTGTCGATGTTACAAATGCTCCTCAAGTTTTCCTCTGCTTGCCTTTGCATTTTTACCAAGGGACCCAAATTAATGTGTGATGGGTAATTCTGGGGGGTTCCAGACCCACCCCTTTTCTTTACTTGACTGAGCTGGCATTCCTAATCCTCAAGGGTTTGTAGGTTTTGTATTCCTCTCATCTGTGTTTGGTCATCCTCTCCAAGCCCTCATCTTCTCATGCTGTTTTCAGGATGCAGCTCACTTTCTGTGTGGCATTACCGAGCCCCACCACTGCTGGGGGTGATGGCTTCATGAATTCTGTCCTCAGCAGTGATGAGAGGCCATTAGGTATTTACAGTTTTTACATTGACTGCACTCGGCCATTCAGCCCTTTGAGTTCCTGCCTCCTTCACACAGGGTCTCCTTTCAAGTGCTGTTTTGTATTGACTGATCTCAGCTTTCTCACCATCTGCTGCCAAATCAATTTCCCCGTTTCTTTTTTTTTTTTAATGTTAGCATCCTACCTGTATTTTGTTCTTGACCAACCTATTTGAATTGTGCTCGTGTATTTCTTGGGGCCTGTGCCAAAGGCAGATGCTACTTAGTGAGGCAGAATTGATTCAACCTCAGTCAAGGAAGTAGCGTTTATTTAATGTTATTTCTCTGATGTAAATTGCAGCATTGGCAAGCTACAGAATGTCATGTTATTCTGCAGTGGGCAGAAGGGATCACTTTTTAGATTGCTTCCTTAGTGAACTGAAATTTTACCTGGGTTATGCTTCCTTTGAAACTAGACCAAATCCCCCTGACTGAGTCACTGCTAAAAAATGTTAGGTATTTGACCTAAAACCCTTGGCTGTATCCTGTCAAGCCAGGAAACTTTTGTTTGTTTGTTTTCTAGGACACAGGAGGTTGTAACTGTCTGTTTACAGTTTCCTAAATACCTGTGGGGTTTTTTGCATACTTTTTATAATTCCTTGAATCACCCCTGAAAGTTCATCATCTTCGGTGGTCCTACAGCATTCTCTGCCTGTTCTTGTGAGTGTTAAGCGGCCAGAGATGTGAATTTGAAGTTATGTCCTGTAGTAAAGACCGTGATCTCTTTGATTAATGTGAATAGTTCAGGTTATTAACAATAAATGTGACTACAAATTAATAACAATGTTGAATTTATTTGTAAACTTCTATTAAGATGTGCAATACTTTACAAAAGTACATTACTAAGTCCCAAGAGCAGGGACCTTTGGGTAAAAGTTTTAGAGGCATTAAATACATAGCATAAAACAAATTATGTTCTGCTACATTACTAATTATACCTTGTCTATAGGTATAATTTTCTATAATAAAACCATGTACCTTGTTATTCCTAAATGCAGGTTAGAATGTATATGGATGAATTGACTTCTAGAGACAGCCAAAGTGAATTAAAGATACAACCCTGTGGATTTTAATAGTAATTTTGTACAAGTTCTGTACTCATTATTCTTTATGAGCTTTATGCAGTTAGGCATTTCTACCTGTCTCTCTTCAGTCTTTCTACATGTTTATGTATTTTTAATGTCTTTTCGTTGTAACTGCTTCAAATAGTCTGTTTCATCATCACCTGTTAATGGAAAAAGAATGTGCACTTAATTGAATTTAAATTCTTTTAAGAGTCTGCAACTTACAACCATCATCTACTGTGACAGAACTTCCAGCTTGTAGGAGTTAGTAACTTTGAAGTTGACATTTCTTTTCTCCAGTAACGATTGCAAGCGCCGATTCTACACAAATGGTATATTACATGAAGTGAAAATTTAATTATCAGGGGGAACTTAATTGAATATTTCTGTTTGATTAATAATAAAGAAGCCAGGAACATCACGTTTGATTTTAGACAGGCCAAATAAAGGTTGTTGAGGTAGTGCTGTCAGTGAGTTAAATGTGCAGGGCTATGGTGTGCCTTCTTTCACGGTGCTTCTCGAGGCTGAGCGTGGGCTGTGGCCTCTCTGCTTTGGTTTCTGCTGCATGTGGATTTCAGAGCAGCCCAAGGCAAGCCAGACCCAGGTCACAAAGCTTTTACACAAACTCTCTCAGCTGGCTGTCAATAGGTGATCTTCAGTTTAGCGAATGCAGCACCACTGCTTGAAAGAGCACAGCAGCAGCTTTGTGTGAGAGCTGCAGTGGTGGAGAGGATGAGTATCGTGCTTTCCTCTGAGTGCCTGGAGAATAGATGGCCCAGCAGTTTCAAAGTCAGTGGGCTCTGTTCACATCTTAGGTAAAATTATTTGAATCCAAAATGGCCACAGAGAGCTCGGTAAAATCACCCCACGAGGAAGCAGCAAGAAACAAGCAGATGAGCAAAACTGAGATTTATTTTTTTTTTTTCCTAGTATATGAGAATTTCAGCTTTTAAAATTTTATTTAAAATCAAAGACACTTAAAGCATGTAATTTTTTATCTGTATTGTGACTATGGACTACTGAAACCTGCACATGTCCTTTTTGCCACCGTGACTTTTCCTTGGTGGGCTTTCTAATCACTAAACTATTAACTTCAGCAAGAGAAAGCTTGATATGCTGCCAGAGACATGTACTATTTCTGGGCAGGCTGTTTATGGCATGTAATTCCCAGATGATTACCATATCACTCAGCAAACAGTTGGCCCTTAACACACACATTCAGTCAACATGCAGGATTTTGGTTTTTACTGGCAAGGTTACTTTACCAAATATTTGGATGCACAGGACATCAAAATACAAAACTCTACTGAAAATTCAAATGAGTGTTGTCTTTAAAATTTTGCCTGGTAGTTACTTTGCTGAGCAAGAAGTTTAAAAGAAGACTCCTAACGAAACAGCTGTAACTGGAAGTTACCCATGCCAGGCTTTACATGTTGAATAAGATGTGCATCTCCAAAAAGTGCTGTGTTTTACAGCATTGTTATGGGGTGCTGTTTCAATAACTAAGATATTCTAATAATTCAGAAGTACTCCTGAGTAACCAAACCCACTTTTAAGTGCTTTGGTTTTCCATGGAATTTTTTGTCAGTAAAGTTATCACACAGTTATGGATGTAGATGTGGTGTGATGGGATCGTATCTTACACCCAGTGCAGCCTGTATGATCTTCTATTTTTCTTTTTTTCCTCCTCAGAAAAAGTACTGTGATGCACCAAAAAAAGAGTGGGGTTTAATTTCTAACACTAAAAGATATAAGAGGGACAGAAGAAAATGGTTTTGATTTTCACAGTACTATTGAGCTTCATAGGCAGGTGCTGGTAAATGGATACTAGTTTTCCTACAAATTCAAGAATTTCTGGAAATAATAATGTGTAGCTGAGCATTAGCACTGCTTGATATTCTGATAAATGAAACTGCCCTCACGATGATGCCTTTGAATCATCACCATAGGAGATTCAGGCTTACTGGCATATCTGCTCTATAACCCCTGTATCTAACCCATAGCTTTTTGCTGGAAAATTGGAATAAGCCTCACAATTCATCTAAAATCTATGCCAGGCCCCCCTGTGCATGAGAATAGCCTGATGGAGCTGTATGTGAAGGAGGAGAAGCTTCTGAACTTTTCAGTACGGGATTGAATGTATGTTATGGCAAATAGATCATTTAAAATTAGTGTTCAGTACATTTAGGATAGAGTATATTTTTTTTCTCCTGTATAAATTGCCTCTGAGCACAATTCAGAAACCCAATCTTAGGTTTAGCAATGAACATTTCAAAAACGTAAATTAATATCTTCACGGGGAAGAAATATGGTTTATTGTAGAATCACCTGCAATTGCCACTATAATTACGGCTTTGTCAGTATTTCTGTGAAAACTATTTATTAGGGGTTTTGGAAAAATACTCTTTCAGAATGAGCTCTAATGGAGTGTGCAGCTTTGCAGGCAACTCTGAGCCTGGAACAGACAAATTTGACTTTTCTCCTGCAAAAGGTCACTCACAAGTTGTTGGGAGATTCCCAGAGATGCTGACTTGTCTCTTTAAGTAGCCTTTTAAATATCTTAAGTGGGGAATCATCCTGCTTAGGATGCCTCTGGCAGAGGTCTGTTCTTGCTGACAGCATCAGCCCATGAATGTGGGTCGTGCCCCTTCCTGCAGTGCCAGAGCAGAGGAGGAATTTGGCCTCTCCTCATGGGCTTGGCAGTCCTGGGTGAATGCTTGGATTTGGTGACCCTGGAGGTCTTTTTCAACCCAAGTGATTTGGTGATCCTGTAATTTCTTTGCTTTCCTTACCATAAAAGATGGCAAATTTGCAATTGGCAAACTGTTGCTGTATCCACTTGTGGTGGTTTCAGGCAGATTTTGGGAGAAACCCTCCCACAGGGCCCCCCTCCCCTCCTCCAACTGGTTCGGGAAAAAAGATTTCCTCAGAGAGAAGTGGAAAAAACCTGTTTATTAAACAGGCAAAGCACTCCCAGCACAATACCCGATGACAAGAGCTTCGTGCCGCTTACGGAGGGATAACAAACTTAAAGAAAGTCTCCTCGAGGGTCGTCACTGTGCTCCACCGCTCCGTCTCTGCTGACGCTGGGAGAAAAGGAGATGTGCAGGGCTGGTCTTGGTGGGGTGGGTCCCCTGTGGAGGCCCCCGGTGCTTCCCCAGGTCCTTAGTCCGGAGAGGTTGGAACAGTTCCGAGGAGAGGACAAAAAAAGCAAAAAGGAAGGAAAAAAGGACAAAAAAAGAAAAAGAAAAAAAAAGCAAAAAGCTTCAGCTATTCTACAGCGTCTAACTATGCTAGCACTAAACTAACTAACTGCCGGGGAAAAAAACAACAGAGCTTCTTTTGTCTTGCCGTGTTCCAACTCCCCCGCTTCAAGGTCACTCCGATGAGCAGGGTTTTCCTGGGGAAAAACAAACCGCGCTTGCCCTCCCCCCTGCACCCAACAGACGATTGGGGATACACAGTCACCCCATGACACCACTGGCACAGCAAAGGTACGTAATTTAGTCTCAATATTTTCCTCAACACTGGTGCATATAGATTAGAATGGTAGCACTTGATGCTCTAAATTAAATTTATTTTTGTAATTCAGGTTTCAAAGTTAGTCATTAGCCCAAGAGACCTATGTAAGTTTGACAGGAAATTCTAATATATTAAGAGGATGCTATTTTACCACGCTGACTTTCTGCTTCAAAATGGTGGTTTTAATTTTTAGCTGGCAATCTTGACTCTGTTTTCTGAAACAGCCTTGTGGTTCTGAAGAAATTCTTCTGAAACTAATAGAATGAGAATCAGAGTAAAAAAATGAGGTTAAATAAATGAGATGGAAAGCCAGATCTACTCAAAGAAAGATACTGGAAATGTTGACCAACCCATAGTTAGTGTGAGAACACTGATGTCTCACAATATTCTTGTAATGTGAACTAAATTAAAAGCAGGGGAAAAAATTAGAAATTTAAGGAGAAACAACGATCCTTACTTCTTTAATCTGATATCAAGCAAGCAAATTTTAGTGAGCCAAGAGTGTTTTTCAGGATAAATATAGTTACAGATCCTGGTGTCAGGGGTTTAGGGCAGGGAGAAAGTGCCTCTTATCCCAATTTTATGAGCTTTGTTTCAGGGAGGGAAGAAAGAAAAATTAAAATTCTTGCACTCCTCCAAGAGATAACATTATGTGTCAGATAGCTCAATGAAGCACTTCTTTCATTCCAGAAATGTAAAGTTATAAAGACATTCACAAGTACGATTTTCCTCCTCAGCTGGTGATATCATTTCAGTTACCAAGAAGGGTGTTAATGAGTAATTAAAAATGGGCATAATTTAGTTATTAAAAGCCTTACTCACTCTCTCACAATTAACAACATGTGTTCATCTATTAGTGTAGCTTAATCACATCAGGAGGAAAAGATTTTAACTCGGAGAAAAGCAAATCCTGTGGATGATTTTTCAAAACAGATATGAACATACATTTTTATTTTAGGGATTACTTAAGATAGGATTCAGTGATGCTGTAACTCTGGCTATGGAATGAAGATGGTCAGGTTCTGGATCCTGACTGTGACTTGGTGGTTTTCTTAAAGGGTTGTTCAAAATCATACAGAAATTATGGCATAATGTGTCAGTCATGGAGTAATATCTGTCATTAGCATGAGGTTGGCAAGAGCTCAGAAGAGAAGATTAAAATGGTCACTTTTGGCCTTCAAAATAGAGAAATGTAATACTGTTCTCTATATTCATAACTTGTACAGAAACTCTGATTTCTGAGCTCTATTTGGTCTTCAAAAATACCAGAAACTTGATGATTTTCAGTTCTATTCCCTGCCTGTGAAGAACTGTGTTTTCTATCCCCTTAGTAGTATGTCTTGAGATTGCAAATAATCAGTTTGTACAGTTTATCATTGCCTCTAATCCTTAAATTGCACTCACACTCTAACTCAAATCATTGCAAGTGGCTTTCATGAGTACAGGAGGGCACGGCTCTGTAAAAAAATGGCATTGCAACTCATGAAGGAAGCACTTGGGAGGAAAAAATATCTCCTGGGAATGGCCAGGGCTACTTCCCTATTCTGTATATCTTGAGGAGTGAGTTTATTCTGTGGTAATGCCAGCTAAATAAGCAGCATTAGTAGTTAATTAAGAGACTATTAAATATGAACAAGGCTGCTGTAATCTGAAGTTGTAACAGGGTAAATGGAATACAGAAAATGTTGGTAGAAAATGTGACATGAAAATTTCCAGGGCTAATCCTTCAGAGTTTAATAGTTTGCATTGTCTTTTGTCATAGATTAAATAAAAACTGATAGCACATCTGAATAGTAGCATTTTATACTCATTTTTTAAGAGGGAGTGGTTTTAGTAACCCAGCCCTTACTTACAATGGGATGAGAATATATTATGATTATAGCTTAATTTCTACATGTTTCAGTCATCTTCAAATTTATTTAAAATAGTGAAGCAGTGCCAGAATCCCACACTGTGTGTTGTAGTCACCACAAACCAGTGCAAGAGATATATCTAACAAGCATTTGAAAAGTGGAGGACAGAATTACAAAAAATATATCAATGCTTTCTAAAAAGCTTTTAAATATAGGCAAATATTTTTTTAATACAAAATGAGTGATTTTAAAATTTTTGTTTTCTTTATGCATTCTGGGGAATTTTAAGAGTAAAAGTGGATCATCAAATGCATGAAAGCACAATAATTTAAAGAAAGAGGAAAAAATAAAGTGTTTTAATTTAACATATGCTGCTGCTTTTTCCCCATTCCTCCTTCAGGGAAGAGTCAGGACATGCCTGACAATAGATTTGTAGTAAAAGTGTGTAATTCCCTTCTTACAGGCATTCATTATTACATTTGAGGTATTTCATTTCCTATCAAAGAATAATCTTGGGCATCGTTATCCTGGTAATGCTTTAAAACATAGAATGACATTTGTGTTTTTCACATATTCCTTTCATCTTCTGCAGAGTGGGGTATATCCTGTATGACTGTGAGTACCTATGGCAATTCCACATCTTCTTTGATTTCCTAGGACAGCAGGAATTGGCAGAGACTGATTTATATACCATGGTTGGTTTAGTGGGTGTGGTGTCATCAGAGCTGAAGCCTCAATTCCAATTTCTCTGCATTTGCTAATCACTCTTAGAAGATGGAACATTAAATAGACATGTTCAGCTTCCCTACTTTTTTTCTCTCTTATGACTTTTCATATCATCATTATTGTCAGATGTGCCCAAAACAGAATGAAAGTTTTTATAGAGAAATCAAACCACTGCAGTAAAAGTAGTCTCAGCAGTTTGCAGCAGATTTTACCCGGTGAAGGACTGCAGAACATGGGATGAATGTGTGCCTACACGTGTGTAGGGAGCTCTCCTCTCTCCTCGTTATCATTTCCCTGAGAAGAGATTGATAAACACAATTCCTTTTTCTCTCTCTGGAAAAGGAATGGATGAGTTTCTCACTGCAGCCCAGGCAAATTTGGAATCTCATTTTGTGAAGCTCAGAGCCACGAGCTCGCAGACGTGTGCAGGCTTTTAGCAGAGATTGAGGTAACCCAAGGAGCCCAAGCTGCTGCTGGTGCTTTGAGAAGTCTCTTGCTGCTGTGCCACAGGCTGGTCTCCTCTGCTGCAGCAAAGTTTCCTGGGTTTGTTCTCACAACTGGCAGAACTGCTTTTCTTCAGGAATCAGGGAGAGCAAATTCCCTGTGTTTTGCTGGAAGGCCCCTGTACTGAAAAAAAGGTCAGTGAAAATACCAATGGTTCGAGGTCTGCCAGTGCTAAGCATGTAAAGTAGTGTTTCAAAAGTTACCAGCAAACTGTAGCTACAGGCAAATATTCTACAAAGCAGCTTCGACACCTCTGTAAAATATTTACGTGTGTTTGAAATAAGCTGTCCCTCATAATGAAGAGTAAGTAGCCAGCATACTTGCTTGACTCTACTTTGCATTTTAAGTTTGAAAGGTTTTTTTTTTTTGCATTCAAAATCAAATGCAGATTTTTTTCTTGTCTCAGTGTAAATAATAATAATTAAAAAAAAGAAATATGGGCATATCCATACACTTTATTCTGTTCATAGATTATTTTCTCGACTTTCCTTTCAGCTCTTTCGACAGAATTCACACTTTGAGTGGATTTAATTCTGGAAAGTTATCAACTTTCTTGCATAACTGTGGGATATGCTTCTCTAAATGTCAGGTATTATCAGAGCACAGCACATTTAGAAGAACTCAGACTGCATAACCCCCAGGTTATATGTATTTAAATCTGACTTCATTACATTTTGTACAAGACAGAATATCTCTATCCAAAAAGGCATGTGAGGGTTTTTTTCCTCCCATTACTTGCCACACTTCAAAATCACTTGGAAAAACCTTCAAAAGCAGAGCTGGGAGGGTCGGAGCTGCACAAAGCATTGACACATTAAGGTTGCATGTGTTTGATTAAGAGCGAGATACAACACTGTGCAATTCATCGTGCCAAAAAAATAACCTCTTCAAGAACAAACTAATTTCTTCTCTGGTAAGGGCTGGCAAAGGATTTATTTGGTCTCAGTGGGCAGGGAGAGAGTGTTTGCTGCAGGAGGGGAGAAGAGCTCCCTTGGCCCCAGGGTTGTTCCTTCTGGAGCAGCGTTTGGCTGCTGGGGCATGGCACAGGAGGATGTGGCGAGCGATGGGCTGAGGATGCTCAGCAGAGCCAAGGGTTCAGCTGCTGGGGATATCAGAGATATTCTGTGTGTGATAACAGAGCAATTTAGCACCTATTTCAAAACTGATTTTTTTTTTTCTTTCCGGTGTGTGAGGAATTTTAATGCTAAAGGGACACCTCTAGGAGCAGTCAATAAATGAGTTTCTACCAGTGATTCTTTTTCCCTCAGGGCTGTAATATTGGGTTGCAGTGCCTATGATCCACTTTACCCACCTGAGTTCTGTTTACATCTGGCTCTTAAAAATGACTCTGAGAAAGGCATCCTGCATTCACATAGGATTCCCGTTGAAATTATTAATAAACCCAACCTCATAGTGCAGTTAAATTCAGTAATGTCCAAGTGAATCTTGGTGCAGGGTGCTTAGCTGAGCCACAGAACATGCAGCACATTTGCTTTAAGCTGCATGAGGCACTTGTAGTTGCAGAGCAATAGCTGATTCTTATTCCTTGTTTTTTTGGTTTTTTTCTGTATGTATATATATATATTATCATTACTGTTATTTTCCTTAAGCAGCAGCTAGAAATCAGACCGATGCTTGTTTTCATTCATCATCTCCTTTGTTTGTTCTTGCTTGGGCCTGCCTGAAATTTTGGAGAAAATGTATTAATCAAAAAAAGAAACAGGTGCCTTATGCTGAACTTTGTACAGAAAGAGAACAATGAGAGCAAGTAGAGAAAATCAGTGAAACACCACGGCCAGGGGCATGAAAGCTGAGTAGGAGTCGCACTGCAGATGGGCTGGGTGATCAGGAGAGCACCTCACTTCCCCTCCTGGCACTGTGGGCATCCCTCCCACAGCATTCACGGGAAGTATGAGAAGGGAAAAACAACAGCAGCAAGGGAGTTGCTGTTGGTTTGTGTTGTCTGTCAGGGTGCAGCTATGGCCATATGGGATGCAGCACCAGGCACTTGGGATGTTCCCCTGGGGTGACTGAGTGAAGGTAAAGAGTCCTCAGGAAGTGCTTCAACACGAAAAAGAAAGGAAAAACGAGGGAAAAGTCAATCTGTCTGTTGGAGAGAGGAGGAGCCACATATAGCAATGAAGGTTAAAGTGTTGTGTTCTGCCCCGGCATTCAAAAGCAAGGTTAGCTGTGACCTGGTTAACCCAACAAATACTTAGTTTAAAAGAGTGAAAGAAAAGATTAGAATTGCCCTCCTGGCCCTGATAAAAATTGCTGCAGGTAAGTAAATTGTGACGATTTTTAATCTCTGAAGACATATGGAAGATAGACAAGATCCATAAGACTGGAAAGGATATAGCAGTTTTCCCCCAAAAGAGAGAAAAGAGGAGTTTCTTAGGAATTTTGGTGGAGAAATGGAGTAAGATTGATTTTTTTTTTTTTTTTTTTAAGAGAGGAGTTAAACTGCTTGAAAATATGTAGAATTTAACAAAGAATAGGAAACTGCCAAGATCCATCTGTAAAGTTCAAATCATAACAAATCAGTTTAATTTTTCTGCAGTTGGACAGAAAGCCTGATGAGTAGGTAAGGAATGAGTGACCATGGTGGTGTCACCAGTGGGAGATGAGGAAACGTGGTCTAAGTGGGACCACCATAATTAAAAGCAGATTGCAGTTCTATGCTTGGAGTGAATGCTGGCAAATCAGTGGTTCACTGTCAAAAAAGATGGATTTATATCTCACAGGGCTCTGGCTAGAGACCAGGAATAGCCAGCATTTTGATAATTTTGATAACAGAAGAGGGAATACATCTATTTAAATTATCAGATAATATCAAAGAGGGTTACCAGCAGCCTCAGGAACAAAATTAAAACTGAAAGCTATATGAAAAAATTGGGAGAAGTGATTTGTATAGGCAGGTTTCAGTTTAACAGATAGAATTGCAAGATCTTACACATCCTAGGGGATAAACCAAGTAAACAAATATGCAATAGGCAGTGTATTATAGCCAGTAGTATTGTATAAAAATACATGGGGATATGGGTCAGGGAACAAAATGAACACAAAAGTGTTCTTTAGGAAAGAAAAAATGAAGTATCACACTTTTGTGATTAAGCATGTGCTTTCTGTAGGACATAGTGAAGTCTTGAAAAGAATATTTAGGTCAAGAAAGAACTGGATTTCCTCAGCCTCAACAGAGGGAGGCTGGGGATACAAATTCTCAAATGTGCACCAGATTCCTGTGTACAGTGAGATGATTTTCCTTTATATGATTTACTGGTAGGAGATTAGGATTAGATAGACTAATTTGTAGCCAAAGAGATTTTGGTTGGAATGGAGAGAAGCATTTCTAAATCATGAAATAGTTAAAAGCCAAAATAATTTTTTTAGAAAGTGTGTAGAGTTTCCACATTTGGACATTTTTGTAACCTGATTGAACCAATTTCTTTGTGCTTTAGTGGCCGCTCATTCTGTCTTGAGGTGAGGCTGATTCTCAGTCAGATTTTTCTCCTGTTTTTCCATCAGGCATTGATATTTTGGATATTAAATCCCACACTGCTTAGTATTGCAGTCCCTTAGTCAGTCTGCTTCAGTGCAGGGGATAATCCAATAACAGAGAAAGTCTATTTACGCACATCTTTGAGACTTAACAAATTCCCTTTTCCTATTGATTGCAAAACCTGTTTAGGTTGCATTAAGTATGACCAGAATGTTGATAAGCTAGTCTGCATTACCAGGCAGGGTGGAAAAATTCCTGTTTATTTATTACACTGAGCTCTCTTGAATTAGCATGTTAAAGAATTACAAATTAAGTCAGATCTGATACTGTGGAAGAAAACCACAATTGGTAAAATCAGGTAAGCAGCGGAGTAAAAAAAATTGCCCAAAGAAGTAATTTAGAAGATCATGAAGCAGGCACTGTTTGCTTACATATCTTAAGTGAAAAGCTTAATTTAAAGCTAATATTCTGTAATGATAGTTATTAATTTTTTTGTGTCTTTCCTGCTGAAAAATAACATACATAATTTGCTGTATTGATAAAATAGAGAATTATGACTTGGTTTTATCTGGCTCTAATTTTTTGTTGCTTGAAAATTTTTAAAATGAAGTTGCACATGGAAAGTCCACTCAAGAATGTCAAGTTTCAGGGGGTTTTTTTGTTTGTTTGTTTGTTTTTGTTTGTTTGTTTTGGTGGGGTTTTTTGTTGTTGTGGGTTTTTTGTTTTGTTTTTTTTAAAAAAGGGTGTTTTGATAGTTTATACAAAGCAGTTTAATGCTCAGAAGTAATTGCATGCTCATTTAATCAGAAATTGAACATTTTGTCAGTGTTAGAAAGTTAAAGTTAACTTGTTACCTGCTGCTAAGACAGTCTACTCTCAAAACCCTTTATTTCCTGCAGTGTACTTATGGAATATAATGCACCTATTCTCTGTGTGATAAATACCCTTGAAAAGACTGCTAAAGAATTAAATGTGTTATTATCAGCATAGAACAGAGCAGATAACCTTGCTGTAGAAAGCACTGCAGTGTCTTTATCTCATCTTTGTGCTGCAGAGCTGCGGCCACCAGCCGGGTGATGGCTCCAGAGGTTCTGTGTCCAGGTCAGCTGCAGTGGGAAGGCCAGGGAATTTCAGTGCTACATGCTACAGCTAATGAAGGGCCAGTGGAGATTCATTCAGCCAGGAGCTGTGCCAGAAATGCAAATGGACCTTTAGAAGGGCCTGCTTGGGAATAATGGAAAATGCGAGTTCTCCTGGGTAGAAGTGGTGATAGGATGCCAGGTTTGAGTCGAGGGAGAGCAGCTCCACCAGAGCTGATGCAAAGAAAGCAGTCTTCTGTGGGAAGTTCTGTCAGTTAATAAGGGGAAAGGATGATGGGAGAGTTGAAATTTCTTCAACCAAAGCAGATCATTAGCTGCCTGATTAACTTTACTTCTGAAGACAGAAAAGTGTCTGCTAAGAGAAAGAGCTCAGTAGCGTTTAGTTACAAGAACCTTAGCTGTCAGGTACCACTGGCCTAATTGGAACAAAAAAGAAAAAAGGTATGAGAAAAAAGAAGTGATATCTAATAAGTTCTTAATGGACCCTCATAAATTCCTAACCCACTGCATGAATATGCAATTAATCATATAACTTGCACCCACCTATACACGACTGCAGGCTACAGAGGTCTGGATGTGCTCTGCATTGCCTTGGTGGTGCTTATGGACTGCATTGCTCTTACTGATCATCCCTAATACTGAAAAAGAGAAAAGAATGATCAGCTTTTTAACAAGTACTAACTGTTAGGGTCACATTTAATGTCATTCCTAAAGCATTTGCCTGTAATCCATATATATCTGTGCTCATTTAAAATTACCTGGAATGGGAATGGTGCACAGTTAAGGTCACTCCACAGACCCTTATAAAACATACATCTGTTTAATAGAAACCTGCATTCTGTATGTGTGAAATAGGTGCCTGAAATGGCTCTTTGTGTTTGTGAGGATATCTGTGCTCTGTACTACTGAGCACCACAAATTTTTTTTGTTACTGAATTGAACCAGGGAAGATCCAGCTCTTGAGGAAGTGTTGAACCAGTTACACCACTTGGTCTTGGGCACATAATCAAGTGCAGACTACACTTTTACCCTCTGAGAGGGTGGATTTACAGTGAATCCTATCCCTCATCAACATCTACAAAGCTTTGCTGCCTTCGTAATCTAACGCAGGGTTCTTATCCTTGAAATAATCCTGGATCAACATAGATAATTCTGTGGGGGTTTTTTTTGTTTGTTTGTTTGTTTTGTTGTTTGTTTTGTTTTTGTTTTTTTTTTTTTTTTTAATCTCAGCTTCCTTATTGACTTTATAGTTCTTACAAGTAAAATTTAATTAAAGAATGTTGAGTAAGAGTCATCATAAGAGTCATTCAAAGCACAGCACCATTATCAATAACAGAAATTCTGTAAAGATTTTGCTAAATTGGTGATAAATTTCTGTAAGTTAAGAGGAGCTTTCAGGGAACTTGATGGTCAGTATACAGATAAAAGGGCTGTTTTCCCTCTTGAAAATGTGACCTATTGTGCATCTCCTATGACATATAAACCACATGTATAAAAGCAAAACAAAACAAAAAATTAAAGGGGATTTAGATGTTCAAAATGGACATACTGCAGTAGTGAACACAGGTTAGAAAACATTACAGCAACTGAGAATCTGGCCAGTGTATTACAATCAAACAGCCACTGCTTAGTTAAGAATCTAAGCTGCTCAGTTTGATTCAAGTCAATATTATTTTTAAAAGAACACAAATGTGAATTTGACCAGGCAGTTACTCATATTAAAGGTGCTTAAACAATTTTATAACTCCCACTTACTTAAATTAAAAAAAGAATTGATCTGTTTTCACTCATTACGTACATAATCATTTTAGGTTTAGTCATTTAATTCTGCACACTGAATTACAAAGAAGATTAATTAAATATCAAATAAGTGTTATATTATGGAATTTGCTCCGCTTGAGTATGTGAGAGGAATATAAGCACTTTATATCAGGTATTTGATGTAAAATCTCTTGTATTTCATTGTTTTGATTAGAATGGCTTTAGTGCACATGGAAAGGGTAATGATAACAATTCCTGTGGTTTTATGTGTCACATTTATGGAGGTAATGGAACGCTTAAAGATGCAGCACCAGAGATGGTCCCTAAGAATCATGCTGGAGCTGTGCATCTCATTGACTTTTCTGTTTCTCATTGACTTCATCTGACACCTAAATGCATCTATCTTTAGAATGCTTAGGATTCTATTCCCCACATATATTTTTGCAGAGAAAGCACTAAAATTATGTCAAGTGTGGCCACAAGACAACCTTGGTGTTATTGTTGTCCCTGCAAGGGAGTCTAGAATAATCTGTTGAATTTATAGCCTACACTCATGGGCTGTTGACTGCTTAGCTCATCTCCATGAACAAAGAACTGTAGGATTTCATAATGCAAATAACTGAAAATCTGCAATTTGATCTTTGCTTTTATATATATGTGTGTGTATATATATATATGGCATACTGTGAGCATATATGTCAAATTAGTAGCAGTGCATATTTAAATTGACTGCTTAGTTGTTTTTGGATACAAATCACACATTAGTGAACTAAACCAAGTTTACAGAGATCGATAAAAAGATTTTCATCATAGCTGTATCTTCCTAGCCATGTCTTTTCAGATACATCCACATCAAAGGTGGGAGTGGTCAATAGGATTAGGCAGTAATCTGTTTTTATCAATACCTAGATTTTCCTAGCAGATTATTCCTTCTGTCAGGAGTATTTTCCTTTCACAAAGTTCATAGGCAGAGCTTGTTTTTTTAAAAAAAGTTTTATTCACTGGGGCAGACTTTCTCAAAAGAAAAACGTCTTTCTGAAGATCACATTCATAGTCAAGTTCAACTCAGTAGGTACAATTATAAATATACTGGAAATTAGGATTGCTGACCAGAAAAAAAATTGCAAAATGAATGTTCTGTGTAATAAATCATAGAAAGATCTGGTTTGTTTATCTAACTTTTGGGGGTTTTTTAATTTCTCTGAAATCACTAGCTTTCTCACAAAATTTTTGGGGGTCACAATAGAACCTGAGAAAATGTGCAAGTGCTCTGTCAGGAGGTTTTGAAAATTGGCTTGTAGCCCACACAGTGGTGTTTAAAAGAACAAATCCAGCTGAGTCCTTAACTTGATGTAGTGAAGCTGGAACAGTTTTGCCATTCTTAAATACGAACTAATATCTGATGGAATTCAACAAGTGGTTGATATGTTCTATGACAATCTATTATGTACAGTCAGAGCACGAAACAGTTCTCTGGTAAATATTCAACATCGAGAACAAAAGTAGTAGTTAACTACTTTTAAAATAGAACAAATGTTTTGTAAGAACATTCTACAAATTAGAAGGATGAACATAGATTCTAAAAAAAATTAAATGGAAATAACCCTGCCAACCACCTCCACTTTGAGTCACTTCCTGCTACAAAACAGAAATAAGGCAGTGAAGTACCATGCTCCTTCATCCCTGGAATCTGGAATTGCTGCTTCTCATTACACAAGTATACCTTCATGGGCAGCCTGTGCCTTTCTATTTATAAGAAATTACTTAGCCTGAAGGGAAAGGGTCAGCCTGACCCAGGTCATTGCTTGAAAAATGTTAAGGCAGAGTTTTCACTCACTTGAAACACCACTGTACAGCGTAATTGAATCCACCATGCAAGTGGATATCAGTGGGGATGGTTGGCACTGTTTGACTCTTAAGAAGTAATACATTAATCCAATGGCTGAAAACTTTATCCCGGAGCAAATGCCCAAAGATAAAAACAGGCTGTGTGTTTTTCAAGTATTTTAACTGTCCTGTCTCATAGCCCACTGCATGGCAGAGGTATCTCCCATCTGCATTATGCATGAGGAAACCATCCCATCTTTCTCACAGAAGAGGCATTGACCCCATTCCTGGCTCCTTGATCACAAAAAAAGTTGTCTGACTGCCTCTGACTAGGTCAACAGGACAGTTGGGAAAGCAGGTGAATCTGCTGGCGTTGGCATTTCTCAACAGTGCTGAAAGGACTGTTGGATAAGTGATTTTCTGTAAATGAGGGGTAGCAGTTACTTTGGCACAGATTGAATGAAAGAAAGATCTTTTAAAATACAGACATAGAGTTGAAATACCTTGAAGTAGGTGGCAAAGACTAGACCTTTATGTAACTGTCCCATAGAAATGTTTTAAGCTGACTTTGTTGCACATCACTCTTTAAACCAAGCTTCCATCCCAGGCTATGAGGAGCACTGATAGTGTGCCAGACCTAACAGATCAAATAGTTGAGTCCACTTTTTAGCGAAATATTAAGATATGCCCCTTTATTATCCAATTTTTGTGTTCTTTTTAAGTAAGGACAAGTCTTTTTGGGTATTTGAGCATGAAAGGCTTAGCCTGGGGTCTTAGGCAATATATTAATGTTCCAGTGAAGGCAGTCAACCACCTTCACAAATTTAGCCTTTATAATTCTATTTATTGTCTGCAAATATAGCACCAGATTAGACATTTCCTGGAGAGATGAGTTTGGTGTGAGGTATTCATCACTTTGTTACAGCTCCTTTGAGATCACCATGAAACACTCCCTTGTACTAAATGAATAGCTCTCTTATCATGACCTTGTAATCACTTCATCATGAAGAGGTCTTTTACTTGCTACAGGAGTCTGCTTCATGATACCACCATCAAAGGGACTGTAATGTCATAAAACTGCCACGACAGAGACCAGCACAGAAATATGGCACAATACGAGAAAATTAGTGGAGGTAGACCTAGTTGGCTGCAAGCAGCATCATGGCTTGCTAATAATGGGACATGCTGGAGAGGATAACTGGCTGTGAGATCCATTGTTGGGAATTGCACCTGGAGGTGATTTTTTTGCTCAGTTTTGTAGCAGGGTAGTGGAACTGGAGAACAGTATAAGCCTGTTAGCAGGGCCAGCAGTGCCAAAGAAATCATGGAGATGTGGGAGATGAATAGGGCATGACCAAAAAGGAAGTTTAAAGATGAAATTTAGCTGCAGTGATACTTGCTGAACTTACTTCTATGGAAAAGATTTTTCTTTTCATGCTGTACTTAAAACACGAAGATACTGGAGCTCACACTGCAGTGCAGAACTGATGTAAGAAGGGGAGAAATTTAAATTGCGGTGTTCAAATTATTTGAAGAGTTTAAACAGGGTTTCTGGAGATTGTCTTGGAGGGATGCAGTCCTGGCCATCTTGCTTTCCTGGAACAATAAGGGTTTGATTGCAGTACAAGTAAACACATGGATTTCAAAAGTGGTTCTGAAAGCTGTTCATAGCTAAACCTACAGGCAGATAAATATTCAAAGAGAAAAAAAAGAGTCATTTTATCATGAAAACTCTATAAAAGGCTAAATAAGGAGTTTCTTGCTATTAAAAAGCCCTGCCAGTAGCATACAAATACTCCCCGGACTCTCCAACACCCAGAGTTACCATTAAAGGTGTCTTGATGTCGCAGTGGGAGACTGGGAGAGAGGATGACCTATCACGAGAAAGACCCACAGCCTTCCTGCTGTTCCATGTGGTGCCATATCCACACTAAGCAATTAATGATGATGGTAATCAAGGCAGTGAGAAGCAGGTAGCTCATGTACAGGTACTGAACCGTCAGATTGCTTAGAAAACTGTTTTTCACTCATGTTTTCAGTCCTCTGGAAGAGAAAGTCTCTAGGTTCCACTCTGTTCTGCCTGAATTCATTCATAAGTTCCCTGAGCTGGTGTGTTCCAGGCCATGCCCACACACTGCAGGCCTGCTTACTGCTTTCCCTCCCTGCTGCCTGTTCTCCTTTGATCTGATCCTCTTCATACCAGGCCTTTTAGGATCTCAGCTCTGTTTTGTTCTGGGTTTTTTCTTTCTTTTTATTATGTCTCTTTTTTCCCATCCTGATATTTTTAGCCCTGTCTTTTTGTCTTCCTTCTTTCATCTTGCATGCTTGCTGGTTTAGCCATCTGCTTCCCTCAGCCCAGTTTTCTTTTCCATTTTCCCTTTGCATTTCTTCAGACCCACAGGCCATTTATCTCATTGCTTCTCCTTTCTCCAGCTCCACGGGGTCTTTTCATCTCCTCATGCAATTTGTAAGCAAACAGCAGACGAGCATCCGGTGTCTGCCTCCTAACTGCTGCCTGAGTGACTCAGATTGTCTGGAGAAGACAGAGAGATATTGAGACTATAGTCTTTACTTCAAAATTGACTCATCACATGCTTTGATTTCCTTTTGTATCCTCGTCGTTTCAGGGCACCTTCAGTTCTGTTTAGTTTTGTGCTCAGAACCTGGACATTTCAATTATATGGAATATTAATTGAGCAAATATTTTCTTAATAGTTTTTTAAACTTTTTTTTTCTTTCGTCATATTTCGCATGAATCAGTTTGTGCATATTTTTGTAAATATCACAACACATACAAGTGTGTCTCTTCAAAACAATGTGGTGGTTTTTCTGCATTTGGCAATTTTCTCTTTAGCAGTCTGTTTGAATAAATACAATATGTGACTCACCGTGGAAAAACTGAAAATAGAACCAATCTTGACTTGATTCTTTTTTCCACAGCACCTCAAAGAGCAATTAAACCCTCTCAGAACACTCTGAGAAGACTTGATGCAGCTTTGCCTTTAAGAATCAGTGCTTTAAAACATATTTTGTTTTCAGTTACAATTTTCAGCTTGTGTGGAGACACTCAATCCCAGTTCCCTGTAGATGATGCCTTTTGTGTAGGATATGAGTAATCCATAGGACCCTGTAAAGAGATCAGACTGTCTAAAGTGTCAGACATATTAAACTACTTAAATGCGTATTTTTCTTAGACAGATTTGGATTCTCAGCTGCATTGACCAGAGGCAAACACCCTCACCAGTCTCATATTTCCATGGAGATTAAGTTCTGGTTGTGCTGTCAGAATTTTTATCTTTTGTTTCCCCTTATGCTCGTCCAGATCAAAATACACAAGCACACTCTAAAGCTGCAAATCAGTTCAGGAAAAGAGACGTTTCTATAAATCCCCAAAATACTCATAAAGTCCAAATTTTGCTCACACTGAATATGAGTGTAAGCATATACTCAAAAAGGAAGTGCACATACCAGTGTATCTACAAAAAAATAAATGCATGTATTATGCTTGAGGCTTGAGATTCATCAGTTTCACTGCCATGTAACAATGATTTCTGTCCAGTCGTTCCTGTTTTTTTAATGCTGCAGGTGAATAAGCCACAAAAAAAACCAACATATAAATTTTTGTCATAAGTCATCTCATACAAGACTCAAGAAACATATTTTACGTGATAGTGTAACTAATAGAATTTCAGATGACAGTGGTATGTGAGGCTTTCAGAAGTGGCATTGCAGAACATTCTTTCTTGAATAATTCACTCATCTGAAGTTATTATATATTCAAAACTGATTGAGTTGTATATCCCAATGATGGTCTATCAGCTGTTGATGTAGGAGAAGGAAAAGAAGTTTCTGCATTTATTCTGAACTGTGGTTTGTATCATGTTACTCTTGGTTGTGTGAACTGAGTTTAATTGATTGTGATTTAATTTACACTCTGCAGTGGATGTCTTTTTCTTGAGATAATTAATCTTACTGAAAAATTCTATGTGAACAGTTGAGGCTCTAAAAGATTTTCCAGAGATGCTTTTTTTTGTTTAGGCTTCCTTGACAGCCTTTTTTCTTACAGATAAATTACGTGTCTCAAAATGTCGCGCCTTTATATTTATTTTGGTTTGGCAGCATATAGTTGTTATGGCTGGCAATATTTCATACCCCAAAGTATTAATGTTAACCATAAATTACTCCCAATGATATCCAGTGGTTCTTATCAATCATAAGAAATAATCAAGGCTGATTGAAACAAATAAATATGATGCCTTTCAAAGTTATAACCTTGTCATATAACTTCAGTGCTCAAATGCATCACGCTCTATCTTAAATTAACTCTGCAATTATATACAGAGTTTTCAGAAACCAGGTATTTCACCAAAAGGGCCAAAAATGTGGAAGACTATATTAAGATTTAGATATCAAGAGTGGCAAATTTTACTCTTTTTTTTTTTTTTTTTTCTCTTTTCTTTTCTTTTTTTCTTTTTTTCTTTTTTTTTCCCTTCCAGAATTGGTTCGAAATGATAGGATTTACAGATGGGTGGCAATTCATCATCTCAGTATTGCAGACTCTTCAGTTGATTGTTTCTAAGGGTTTGCTCTGAAACTTATTGAAGAATATGTTGTGTCGTACTATTTGAAATGAGAAGTCCCCGTTGCTCTCTCTGTCCCAAATATAATCAGTCATTAACTCACGTGGCTTTACTGAATCTAACACTAGGAACACACCAGTTAAATACTAGAGCTCCAAGAGCCAGATGTGCCACTTCACTGGTGCATGGTGTGAGGTGTGTATCTGGTGTGTATCCCAAAGTGAGCTGAGTTTTGGTATCAGTGCATAGTCTGAGGTCTCACTGTGTTTGTTGCCATGACATGAAATCAGCAGAATTCCAGTCTTTGATCAATATTATTTTCATTAATATGCAGAGGCTATCACTTATTGTTGTAGAGTGTGGTTTTTCAAACTCTTCACTAATGGCAAAGGTGTTATCCAGTGGTTTCATGTCCCTCTGTGGCTCAGAATTCAATGCAGAGCTCTCTCCTCACTTCTTAGACACCCAGGGAACCAGTTACTTGAAACCCAACCATGGCCGTGCCATATTTAGCTGTTCAATCTCTTTAGGCACCAGTTCCCATGCTGGAGAACACATAAAGTCAGGAAAGGCAAAGGGGGAAGATTTGAGGTGAATGATAACAGAATTTTAGAGAAACTTGGATTCACCATAATCTTATTAATACCATTAACATTAATAATTTATTTAGTGCATAAATTGAAAAAGGGATGGAAGTTTCATCCAGCAGCTGTGCTTTGCCTTTGGCAGTAGTCATGCTGCTCCCAATTTAATCTTATTAACTCCCTCACAGGTTTTACTAACAGGGTGCTGAACATCTTGCAATACAAAGATAAGAAAGGAATATATCTTTTTTATTGTTTTGTGATCAGCACATTAGATACTGATTCCATTCTCTTTGCACTGCAGTCCCACAAGGTCACGTGTCTTAAAGCTCATAAAAAGGAAATGAGGAATAGGAGCTGGTTGTGTGAATGTTAGTCTGGTTTTTTGGAGAGCAAGAAGTTGCTGCTTGGAATCCTGATGGCATAAAGCAGAGGCTGCCCCCTCCTACTGTAACTCATTTGCTTTCAGCAGACTTTCCACAGTGGAGGGAGTTTGGCCACAAATAACCTGGTGTTCTCCAAAGGTGTACCAGAATAAGGAGTTTGTACATGACATCAAAGACCTTTCTCATTTTTATTGCTGGAAATCTGAATTACACCAGTATTCTCTGAGAAAAATTGATAGTAAAATATCACTAACTACAGGAAAAATAATTTTAATAATGATTTGCCTAATTTATATGAGTAATACACATAGACTTTGTATAATTTACTATAATTTGCATAGACTTTGTATAATTTAGTATAATTTGTGGTTTTTATATGGGAGTGAACTTGAATATATGTTAACTTACTAAAAATATATAATACAGTTATTTTTTTCTGGCCACAGGCACACTGTATTTATATCAGTAATCCCTTCAAAAGATCTCCATAACCTTCCTGTGCTTCATTATATTTCCTCATATTCCCTCCACTCTTCATTTGGTCCTTGCTCATTATTTGTAGCTCATGGCATGTTCTGGATATTCCAATTTTCTTCCAAGGTGCTTAAATCCTAAAGGCAAAATAGGTGTAAAAATCCTAAAGGCATTTTCTGGATATTCCGATTTTCTTCCAAGGTGCTTAAATCCTAAAGGCAGAATAGGAAGCAATATCTGTTTACATTTCTTTTTCTAAATTGTATTTCTGAGCCTTTAGTGGAGGTTTCTTACAGACTGGGATTTTTGAATGAGATTCTGTTTGTCATTTTTGTGTGGGTACTTCGTTGCATGAGTGGCAGATGAATGATGGGTTACATTTTGTTTGGCCTTCTAATCACTTTACCACAGCAAAGGCCTTTTGGTTCAGTTTTCAGCATAAGTAGATTTTTCAGTAATTCTTCAAATGCTTAATTCAAGCGTAGAAAAGAGGATAAAGACAGAATCCTAGTCGTGTTGCTGTTTTTTACACTGTGCACGGCAGCCAGTAGCTCCTATGGCTGGCACCCACCGAGGGAGTCTGGGAACTTGCCAGACCATTTTACTAATGTTTTATGAAAGATCTTCAAAAGTGAGAAGGGCCACGGATGAACGGAGAAGTGAGTGTCCTTGGCGAGATGTCTTCCTGTTTACCTCCCTGCTTCACTGTGTCCTGTCCCCTGATTTCTGGGTTCACATGTGTTTTATGATAACCACTGTAATGCAGGTTATTAATTAGGAAGCATCACTTTTAGTTTTAGGTAGTCCTTTTTTTTCAGCTGGGCTTAAGAATATTTGTTTCTCCCTAACAAAATTGTTGTAGATGTGGTGGCCTGAAGAGATAAACAAGACAAGATTTGTGGGAAGAGGTAATATCTTTTATTAGGCCAACTGATGTAGCTGGAAAAAAATAGAAAAGCTTTCAGGCACAGAAAACCTTTTCCAGGTCAGGTTTTCTCATAGCTTTCAAATACCTAATAATTGACTTGTGCCTGTGAAGCAATAAAAGCAGTTTTTTGATCTTTCACTTTTTATGAGTAATACTGTTTGGGAGGCATCCGTATATTGCAGGTGTTAAAACTTTACCCAGCTAAGGTTGATTATTTTTGTCCAAATCTGATTAAATTCTTTAACTCATAGAACAAGAATATAGTCATTTTTCATTCAGACTAGTAAAATAGCTAGATTTTGGTTTTCATGGGATCAGAAGTGTAAATTAACCCATAAACGATCTGATACCTCATTGGCGAATCAGAGATCTGTGTGGTTTTGAACCTTATCTGACAAATTGCCTCTCTTTCCAAATCAGGGTATATGTTTGGAGATAAGTGGGATGGGAATGATGGAAAACACTGCAATTTCAGTTATTTAATGAGTCTTTCCTGCTTTTTTTTTTTTTTTTTTTAAACTAACTGGAAGGGCATGGCTTTTAAACAGTATGTTCTATTTGCTATGTACAGTACAAATAGATGGATATCTATGTTGTGTGCAAGCCATGGACACCATTTGAATGTTAAGCTTTGGAATTACGGGAAGTATTACTGCAGGTGCTGAAATTGTCAATGTATTTCGTTTACTCTCACCTTTTATAGTTCTTACTCAGACTGAGTGCTTTTATGCCCTGTGAGGTATCTTACTGGAATTTACAGAGTGTAGCAGCTCTGAGAACTGCAGAGCTGAGTTCAGATTGCAGGTGTATGTTTGGCTGAAAACAAAAATACAGGACAGTCACCCCATTACTTTGTAAGACACCATGCCAGAAAGAAGGCATCATTATTGTTCTAAATAAATAACACATGAAAGAATGTAATTGGTTTATAATACAGGAAATGGATAAAGGATGCATCAAGGTGTTTGGCATGCCCAAGCATTTTGGGATTATAATGCTGCAAGGTTCTAATGTCATCAGCTCTCTTCCATTTCCCTGGAGCTGAGAGCTTTCATCACACCATGAAAATACCACTACTGAGGTTTTCTTGGCAGCTTTTTAGCAAAAACACTATTCTACTGAGAAATGTTTTCCAAATTACCCAGGGACAGTGAACTGGATATTTTCTGGAATGTATTGCAGAATTAATGGACTGTGTTTGGCAGAGTGTATAAGGCATGGTTTTCTTGCATTGTGTTGGGCTATGCACTGGGTTCCATGGAATTATTTCATTTTTAGAAACTGCAGAAAGAAAAAATAATTCCTTGAAAGGTAGAGAATAAAGGACACATAAAACTCCAGAACTCAGTTGCTGAAAGAATCACACCTTCATCTAAATGTGTCATCTAAAAGTTCAGATCATGATTGATAAGTGTGTTTTTTATTGTTGGCTGTTAGCTGAATAATAGATTGTTATTTCAATACATTTTGACTGGAGCAATTTGTCTTGAAATTCTTTTGTCTCCTTTTCTTTTAGGTCCTTTGTAATGGAGTTCTGTAATTTCATCTTTTTCATATACAAATGCAGCTAACTTTTTCACTGTTGAGCAGCACCAGATGAAAGCTTGTCATCACTTTATAAACTGATAAAAGAAAGAATTCAGAAGAAATATTTAATATGCAATGGTTGTTACCGACTGCATTCTGTGGCAAAAGAAAAATTAACTAAATTGTACTGAGGGGGAGGTATACTGTCTGTCTGATCTAAAAAGCCATTTTCACAGTTCTTAATGTTGCAGGAAACATTTTCCAGCTTATCATAACAGAGCAGGCAAGTTATTTACTTGCCAGAAAGGCCTGAACCCTAGCAATCATACATGCCACTTCTGAAGTTAAGGCTTCTCACAGTGCCCAACCTTAACATCTATAATTATTTTAATAAATTCTACCAGACCATTTTCCTCTTCTTGTTTTCCTCAGCTGATATGACACTGTAAAAATTGCTGTATTGCATTTAATATTTTAAAAGGCTTTTCTCTCCTGCATTGCTTTTCTTCTTAGGGATGTTTTATGTGTCCATAATTAACTGATTCTCTCTGTACATAGAGGATGAGTGTTTTTCACTACAACCAAACCCTTTTCCTCAGTTTCACATCTCTTATTTTGGTCAATTGGAGCAATTCAATGGCCATGTTGAAATATAAGTTTTCTTCCAGTCTTTTGATAGCACCACAGTCAGAAGGCGTGGTGTACAAGAAATGTCTGAAAACATTTTGGAATGGGAATGGTTGCACTCTGGGTTTGACTGCTGCATATAGTATCCAGCCTTCTCTGTAAATACACTGCAAGAGGGGTCAGTGCTGCATAAATTACCAGGGTTTTTTCTGCTTGGCTGCAGGGCTTGCATTCCCCAAGCCTCTTCTGCAGAGGCCACAACTGGTGGCTGTGTGGGAGGTTTGATCCTGGTGTTTTGAGGGTTGCTGGTACTGCTCCCTGTGGTGCCAGATGTTGTGTGATGATGTTGGGGAAGAGCTGAGTCCCAACCGCGGACACAGATCTGTGCGAGAGGAAGCCAAACTGGTTAAGCCTTTGCACACAACTACAAGAGCTTCCTAAGCACTTTCTATAAGAGCCAGGCTGGAAAAAGAAAGCTCTTCTACATCCTTCTTTATTGATTTAATTTTGATAGTGATAGTGTTTCAGTGTGTGGCTCTGGCAAGCGAGATGAATTAGGAAGCTTTGTACTTGTAATTTATACATGGTGTTCCTATTGAGAACTAAACCTAATATGAGTAAATTGAGAAAAATGTCAGCATCCTGTCTGAAAGTGACTTCACTGTAGTGTTGATCTCCACTAGAATTGGAGCTCTTTCAACTTTTTTCAACAGATATTAATGTTTCTGCTTAAATGTTTAGACAGAAATGTTACACAAGGCAGGAGCAGAAATTCCACATGATATATGAAGTGTTGTTCTTGTTGTTACAGTATATTTTCTGTTTAAGCTGTCAGAATGACTAATTAGTTTAGCATTTCTTGTTGAAATATAGTCTGTCTAATAATTTACTTTTTAAATATTTCTATTCAAAATATTTATCATCCCTCCATACATTATCTTTGATACAATTGTCATTTTTCCCACAAGGGCAAGAGACCCATTTCTCTTCTTTGTAACTGTCCTTTAAAAGCTGCTAGCAAGTGCCTCTCTGGGCGTGCACACCCTGTGCAGAATCCACCATGATTTAACCATTTGTCTCTGTTTCAATCACACTTCTCAAAGAGGCTGGTACCTTGCATGACGAAACAGTTTATCTTAAGCTGTAATATAAAATGTAAAAAAGTTTGGGTCATACTTATTAATGTATGTATGATTCTTACTGAAGCAGCGGTTCTGACATTAAACACAATAGAGTTGGAAAATAGAAACTATTTTTGTTTCAAAGGGAAATTTTATAGAAGGGATATCAGCTGTTGCACAAAGTTGAGTTACTAATCTTAGAGACCTTTGTGGGATTCTTGCTGCATCAGCCACCAAAGGTTTAGGGCATGCTAAATTCTTGGCATGTGTTGGCAGGGAACTAACAATGAGAAGGGGGTCAGTGGCAAGATGTTTCAGATCACTCTTTTACTGAATGGCCTCCAGACAAAATAGCAACCTCTGAAACCTTCTCGTGCGCCATAGTGACAAATTCCAGTGGCTCTCTCCATGTAGGATCCTCCCTTGCCTGTTCTCTTTGAAGGGGACACTGAAAGGTTCCCAGAGCAGAAAATACAACCTGCAGAGTTCCCAACACATGTATCCATGTAAAGGTTTTGGGTTTAGCTGTAGCTGTCCCCATCTAACTGGGATTAGCCTGTCCAGAAATAAATCCTTCACATGCCAAGTGGAGGTGCTCTAACGGTAGACATGAAGCTGCAGTAAGTCTAGTGGATGTGATCTAATGTTTTTTTTTCTGATAGAAGTTTATATTAAAAAGAAGAGTTTTGCTTAGTTCAGTAATAATTAGTGGCAAATATATTTCTTATTCCAAGACCATGAAGCAATTTCAAATCCTATTAAAGCCAATACTATGGAATTACAATACTTTCATGATACAAGATGTAGAGGCAAAAAATTAGCTGGGTTAAAACCAATCAGTCAAGCCTGGAAGAGAGCAAAATTATTCACTGTCTGTATATAGACTAAGGTTTGACTAGCGAGAATGTGTAGTAGTTTGCTTTGATTTGAGCCCTTTGGTGTGGTGGTCCATCACATTACACACTGTAAGTGCTCTCTTGTTCCAGTCAGAGAATCCTACAGGTTCTGGATCCAGAAGTCACGGGTAACTTGCTCTTGAATGAGGAAGGTTCACTGAAAAATAGTTCTTTGTTTTACCCAGAATGACAAAAAACCTTCAACAGACTTTTCCTGGAAGACAAAGGAAGTCAGCCAAACCCAGACCAAAACTTATTTAATGAAAGCCACAGCAAACAGCCCCACTAAGTACAGAGGTTTTCTGTTCTGTGAGCTGCACCTGGGAGGTCCTTCAGGCTGTTCATAGCAGAAAAATACCATATGACCCTGTATTGGTCTGCATTTCAAGGACAATAACTGTGATGCCTGTGCAATCATTTTGACATAATTGATGAAGAAAAAAAATGTGTGTTTTCTTCCCCTAAGGTATATTCTCAGTGGTTTGGTGGTTTTGTTTTTGTGGGTTTTGTTTGTTTGTTTGTTTTAGGGGGGAGCTTTTTTTTTTTAAACAGGAATGCAAATTTTTCAAATTAAGACATTTTCTATGCAGTTGTACTGTTACAGTACCTGGTTAAATTAACAGGTGAATATGTATGTCCTTCCTACAGCTTTCAAAACCTGATTCAGAGCTATTGGTTATAATTGATTCAGTAAAACATTCTTCATTAATAAAGGTATTGGTGTTTACAGGGATTGAAAGATGGTGACTGCCCTCATTGTAGTCTGTATTTAATCCTGTATTTTGTCTTGTAATTATTATTCTTTTTTTTAACAGGTTTTTCATTCTTCTTATACAGCCTCATATGTGATTTATAACATACACACGAGGTAAGTCACATTGTTTTTTCCATACCGTGTCAGTGGTTCTATCCATGAGGTGATGCCAGTGTGTTCAAGTAAAAATGTTTCCCTTTTTTCAAGGGAAGTTTGGGAGTTAAACCCTCCAGAAGTAGAGGATTCAGTTTTACAGTATGCAGCCTGGGGTGTTCACGGACAGCAACTGGTAAGCACAGTCATTAAAAATGTATGAACTCCAGACAGACTGCGGTAATAACAAAACTGAAAGCTTTAAGATAAGTTGTGTTATGTATTTCTGCACTGTGCTAGTATGCTCCTATTATGGCTTTTAGGAGAGCTCTGTTTATTTGTTTATTTTTTATTAAAAATATGTTTTACCAGGCTGACCCCCAATAAGCAAATGGTTCAGTTGTTGAAAGAATCCTCTAAATATGCACTCAAGTGATTTTCAGGATAACCATCTTTATGGCTACTGCTATGTGGGAAGGAAAGCTAAAGGTGAAAAGCAGTTTTCTTTTAAGTGCAATATAAATAAAAACTGTGGGCAAAAGCTTAGCATCCAAATATGATGTGATGGACTCATGAAAAGTGATGTTTTCATTTCAGTATGAAAATTACTGCCAAGGTCAGTTGTGCTGCATTGAATTCATAATAATAAAACAAGATGCCATGTTTCATGTATAATTTTTTTTCCGGAAGTTTTACCATTTTTAATGAACATTAATCAACCTTGGTCATCATAACAAACGTCAATATAAGAAGAAAAAAACTTGTGGTTTTTGAATGGCAGTGATTTTGAGCTGACCTGTGTTCTTAGTTGAAGGCAAGAGACTGATTAAATCTTCAGTTCTGCATAAGAAATTCGGATAATCCTTGTTACAGTGTTCTAATAAGCTCATTAATGCCCCAGGCGTGATCCCAGGGCCTCCTTGCACATCCAGCTTGTTCATGTAGAGAGGCTGTAAGCTGAATGTCTAGAGAATATACCCTGTTGCTTTATATAATTCATCAAGCTGATTGGAAAGTAAAAAATATTTCTGGTTGGAATGTCTTGCATTAAGGAAGTGGAGGCAGGTGATAAAAAGTAATTGGAACATGCTTGGTATGTTTTAATAATTAGCCACATTAATTTATTAATAATGAGAGCGTGGCGACGGGATTAGTGGTAATAAATGTGTAGGTTATTTACCAGGCAGCATTATGGAATGTGGCAAACCACGCAGGTTGTAGTAGAAAGGAGAAGCATTTGCAAAATTGAACAGATTTAAGAAAGATTTTAATTAAATTGCAGTTTGTAAGGTTTGTCTGTGCTGATCAGAGGATCAGTAATCTAAAGCAGAACTAAAAGTAAGTGCAGTGATCACTGAGAAAATAACTTTTTCTTTTCCTGAGGTATCTGATAAGAACAGGGTCAGATTTACCAATCATAAAACTCAAAAAAATAAATCAGAATAATGCTGTCTTTACATGTTTTTGCTTAAAATGTCATTCTGAAAATATGTATGGATACTTTCAGATACAGGCACAGGTGGACTCCTATTACATCTCAGATCTGCAAAAAATAAGTGATAGTTTTAGGTACAACCTTAATCATCCAAATTTGAAAACATTGGCATAGTTTGTACTTGAGTGGGGATAACATTACTCATCTTTGTTAATGTCCCCAGTAAAGTTAATATCATGCTTTAAAAATATCTGCTCTACTGTGTGTATTATGCTGCCATATGGTCTGCAGAATCAGGAAATAATAACTTTGAACACAAAATCTTCTGTGCACCCTGAATGGTGCCAAGTGTTGCCATGGAGATGTACACCTGCAGGAACAGTCTACTGAAGGTGACTTTAGGAATTGCCAATTAGAGGGATGTCCTCTTGAAGCTGTTCATGCTGCAAAAGGAGGTTTCCAAAGTGACAGAAGTGCCTTGCTGCATTGCCCTCCCACTTCAGCAGCAAGCCAAAAACGGAGAAGGAGCATGAATGAATAAAGACTGCTGTGAGTAATGGTTGTTGCTGCTGTCCAAAGGAACATCTGCCTTGAGCAGAAGCAGGACAGAGAGTTCATTCCAGCAGAACAGGTTAGGCAGAGGAAAGATGTGTGGCTGAGGACACATTGCCACAACGGTTCTGTTATAAAATTTGTCATTGGAACAAACGCTGTATTAGTGGGGTTTGAGTAATACACTACAGGAAGCAAGCAGCAGTGAAACAGGGCACAGAGGAAGGCGTAAAGGAAGAGATCCATGAAAATCCACCAGTAGCTCTCAATGGAATGTACCTGGGCACAAACAAAGCTGCAGTCTCATAGACCCATACTGTCAAACACACTATGAGTGGTTTACCTTCCTGAACAAAACTTACATGTCTTTCCCATGGAATAAGGAAATAGTGATAATTCATGAGTAAAACAAGCCATGACATACTTACTCTAAATAAAATAATCATAAGGTATTAACCTGGGTAATCTCCAGGAGCCATTCTTTACAACTGAAGAACAAGTCGAGAACAGTTGGAGAAGAAATTAAGTCTATATACAAAAATTTGATGTAGCATGACCCATGACACGTGCTGAGTGCCATCACAGAGATAGTATGTGTGTAGTTCTCTGAAGTGAGGGGGAACATCCGCCTTCATCTGTGCTGCAGAAATGAATAACAATCCTATAGCCAGGACTGGTCAGCAAAATTAGCACAAAATGTGAAATACGAGGCACAGGTAAGTCTGACTGAGCCAAAGATCCCAACTTTACACTATAACTATTTGGAAATCCTTCATTAAATCCAAATTATAGGCAGATAAGACATGGACTTGGATTGACTATTTTTGATAGTTAGGCTATAGTGTAAAATAAGATGTTTCCAGTCCACAGTTCTACAGATCTAAGTAACAGTGCAGCCTAGATAGTTATCTTAATGTCTTCCAATGAGGAGGAATGGGCAAGATTTTCAAACAGATAATATAAGGAAAAAAAAACCCAAACAAACAAACCAAGAAGGAAAATATGTATGAAGCCATGAACTGCTTATTTCACAGACAGAATATGGCTGCAGTGAAAATATGCAGTATTTTACATCCTTGTGGAAAGCAAGCATCAGTCTAAGTTTACTGTTAGGAATAATTCCTGGGGCTGTCTAATGAGCTGGCATGCTCATGTGGCTAGTGAAGAACAGAGTTAGTTTTATGTCAGATCCAGGTGACTGAGCCACAGTACCGTTGTTTTCAAGCTACCACAGTGGTAGCAAGTTATTTCAGTTCCTTGCTATTTACCTAGAGTAGAAGGTTTTGTAGTGATTAAAAGGAAAGCTCAGAGAAACATCTGCTGTTTGAGTCATGACATTTTGGTGGTGAAATTGAAAATGTTTGCCATTGGGGAGAGGAAACTTTTATCTAATGAATTAATGTATCTTAAGGTCACATAGCTCATAAAATGAGAACTGTTTTCAAGGTCACACTCTTTAAAATGCTGCCTTTTAACTGTGTTAGAACTGTGCCAGTTCTAAAATACCATTTCTATGTCATAGTATGTTAGGGAGCTGTTTATGTATTTGCCAAACATTACTCATGTTTAAAATTGTGCAAGTCATTAGTTGATTATCTCTTTACCTCGCCTCCATAGCATCCATCACAGCAGCATTAAGTAATTCCAGGAAAGACAAACCCAACTAGAGATCTAATTTGTTTCATCAACATTTTTCTGCCTCCAGTTTATTGATTAAAGACCTCACTGCTTGTGTCTGAGAAAGAGATATCCCATACCTGGTGGTATAAAATATTATAATAAATAATAAAAGTATTTTTCCCTGCCTTGCTGGTAGTACATGTTGTTTATGTCGCATAAAATACCTTATTTCCCTTTATTCTATGAACATATGTCCATGCAAGTCACTTTGCCTTTGTATTTATAATAGATGTTTGGTGTTATTTATTGCAGTATGCTCATTTTTCTCTTGGTATAGTAAGTGTTTCTGAGGGGAGTTTGAGTTACATATTTGGATGGATCAGTGTAAATAATGATCTAGTGACTTACAGATGAATACCTATGCATAAAAATTAACATATTTTAACCAAACAAAATTCAAGAAAATAGTAAAACCATCCAGAATACTAAAGAAAGTGATTTTTTTTTTTAGAAGCTTTGTCAAAAATTGATGCTAACAACAAAATATAACACTATCAAATGTTAGGACTGAAGATGAGCTTTTGCAGTGCTTTGTTTTAATTTAGGTCATCATTGAGTTGAATTATCTGTTAGGCTGTATACCCTAAGAACAATTTAACTGTAGCTGAATTGTGGACTCAGGATGTTCTCATCAATTTTTAGAAAATACTTTAAATATTAGAAATCTGTAAATTGCCCTCATCTTCCAAGAAACCAACAGGAAAAAAAGGTTACTTGCAAATAATAGATCTTAGAAGCTGAAGCTTTTACATAAAGAATGAAAAAGATCCAGTGAAAGAGGACCTCACCTTGTATTGAAACTACCTAAAAACCAGCAGACAAAGAGAAACCCAGAAATAAACCAGAGCAAAATCTGCTTTAATTACATAAATAAATGTACCGTTTCAGGAACTATCTGCCCTTTTGCTTTGTGATCAGTCATCTCATCTTTATCCTTCTGTCTTGTTTGGGGCTTCAGTTTCTCTTCATTCCCCATCAATACCTGTTGCCCCACAAAAATGCAAATACCTCTGAGACTGTATTAACATGATACTGCCTTTTGTCAAAATTTTAGCCTTTTTTCTCCAACGGCTTTCAAAGACTACTTCAGATAAGACAAATAGAGCAGCAGCAAAGTTCTTTGATGTTGTATTATTTTCTGTGTACTCAGATAAGCACTGGACTAATTTTGGTAAATGAGGAATTAGCAGGATTGTTCTCGTACAGTTACCTTGCTCAACACATGCTTTAACAGCCATTACTTGCTGAAAGCTCCATTTACTGTTTGGACTATCCAGGTAATGTACAACTGCTATAAAACATGGTAATTTATCTTTCTGTAAAATATTTGCCATGTGTTGTCTTTTTGCATAATTAGTGTGGTGGGTACTTGGCACCCCCTCCTGGCAAGAACACTTGCATATGCAAATGAGGTAAAAGCTTAATTAATGCTAATGAAGTAAGTCCTAAATAAATATATTTCTTCTGCTGTTTTTATCTGCAAAGCCTTCTGCACTTTTGACTTACTGTATTTTAGATGAGTAACTTAAAATTACACATGGAAATGTCAAAGCTTTATTTCATCTTTCCTTTTAATGACTATGCTAATGAGGCAAATGGCAGTGCAACTCAGAGGAAAACGTCTGCTTGAATTTGTTCTGAAAACTAGAAATAAACAAGAACACTTCAAGGTGACATTAACCTCAGGTATGATACCTCATTTAAAATGCATGAGGGGTTCAATTACCAAACTTCTGTAGTTGAAAGCACATTTGGAGATCCTTTGTCCTGCTGAGGATGTTTCTCTGAAGGAAGAGAACTGTGGTTGAGCACTGCCCACCCAGCTGAGTCCGCAGAAGAATTGGAGTTACCTAAAAGACTTAGTTAAATTGTCATCCTCCTAAGCTGCTGCTGCTGCACATTGTATTTTTCTCTTGGATTTGTCAAACTATCATTGTAAAACCTAGATGGCTTTTGCCTTTTAATTCAAATTACTTGATTCAAACTATTCTTTGAAGAAAAAGAATGGTATGAGTTGTTCTGAAGTTATTCTACTGAACTGGTTAACATTTTCCATTATGAGTTTCTGGGTGCTCCCTCTACTTCAATATGGATCGGAGGAGCATTTATTGCATTTTCTCTAGTTCCAAAAGTGTTACTCCATCTGAAAGCTTTTATTCCATCTCAGAAAAGGGGAGTGGAGAATGCAGCCGGAAAACACAGGCAGTTTGGCAGAACAGGACAAATACAGTTTTACGTATGAAGGCTGGATATATTCAATAAAAATTTTGTGAGCTCTAGAGACCAGTACAACATTATAAATGGAGCAAGGCTAAGTTGAGCAAAGAAGTTTCTTCATCAATTTGCTCGGTGAAATACAACAAATGTGTTCTAGTATCAAAGGCAGTTTAAAATGATGAGTATTGAGGATTAGATATTGCTGGCCCCTTGTGGGAAGAGCCATTTGCCTGTATCTGAAAGAGGTGAAGAAATAATGAGAAAATCATATGTTTTATAGGGGCATTATTCCTCTACTAATGTTTTTCACATGAAACAGTAAAAGGCCCAGCAGCTTTATAGTGAATAAATCGAGAGGGGAGATAAAAGATGTTTCTTCTCTCTGGTTCTTTTTCTGTTATCACTGATCTAGTATTCAGCTAATACTTGAGTCAGTAGGGAAGTCCTACGCACCAGTAATGCATTTTTTTTAAATCCAGAAGCAAATATATTGGAAATTTGATATATCGCTGTGCTAAATCTCAAATTATTTTTTCACATGATAAATTGTGTGGGTGTATATATATATATGATATATGTATGTGTGTGTGTGTGTATATAGATATGTGTTTGTATGCATGCATATTTACCCACAGTCCCACAAAGACACAGAGGAACAAGTTTAACCACACATGTTTGATAGGAGCAGTCATAAGGACTTTCCCATGCAGCAGCCTGCAGGGAGCAATGGAAGCAGCAATATTTCTCATTGTATTGTTCAACATGTCAGTGTGTAACAAAGCATATCTGAATATTCACACTTCTGTCTGTTAGTTAATATTAAATGCAAGCCCAATGGCTCATAAAATAGGGCTGCTGTGCTTCTTGTGTGAAAAATGTGTGGCTTTCTCTAATGCGGAAACATGAAAATCATATTTCAGAAGTCTAAAATTCTTTGGAAATAGCCACCCATAAAAACTGTGGAGCAGAGGTTGAAATCTGATGGAATCCTCAGCTAAAATGGAGTTGGAAAAGACTGGGTTTTATTATGGACTGTATTTTTATATAACTCCAAAATCCCACCCAGAACCACTACATGCTTACCTGTGTCCCTGGACCATATAATCATGTAGTCACTTCATATTTAATGATTAAAAAAGGTACACCACAGGATGGAATGGAAAATTTGTCATATCTATCTTCTGGTAATTCAAACAGCAGTTTTATCTGACAAATAGGGGAAAAAAAAAAAAAAAAAAGCGCGCTATATTCTCTGCTCCTTAACTTGGAAAAGGAGGATTCCAAAGAGGAAGGCACCCAAATGTTGAAACAGAAGAGTTTGAAGATTTCTAATGCCTTTCTGGTTCAGGTTCTATGCCAGAGGTTGTTCTAATCAATCGTAAACACAACTTTTCTTTACCTTTTGTGAAGTGTTTGGCAGAAGACTTGTAAAAGACTCGGGAGTTTCTGTGGTGGTACCAGTGCCTACAGAGTTCTGCTAGGAACGGGTTGAGGTGGTAAAACCAACCTGACACAAACTGCTCTGAACTCTCGCTCTAAGACAGGTTCCTCCACCTCTTCCATTTATAGGTTCTGTTTGCTGTATGTTAAAATCTCTTTTTTCATTCAGCACGTAACATCCAACAGCGGTATAGACAGGTTTCTATCAGTGGAAGTGATAGTGACTGTCCTCCTCTGCAAGGTTCAACAGCTTTGGGTACGTTCAGTTCTCCTGGCTATTTCTGTCTATTTTAGCCAAGTCCCTCTTGAAAAAGAGACATTAAATTCCATCATCACCAGCCCATAAATGTCCTTGCATGTTTTTTTTTTCCCTACAGTGGGGTTATGACTCTCCCACTGTGTTTGTGCTGAAGGATCAGAGCTGATTAAACTTTTGCTGCACTGTGTTAAAGTGACTTAGGCTTTCATGTTGACTCAGCCTGAACCAGACAGTGAAATGCAAAGAACTTGTGGATTTGTAGTGTGGATGTGTAGTTGTGGGGAATGTATCTCCACTGGCAGCTCCAAGGCCTGGAGAATAAGGATTAAAAGGTCAGATGTACTTGTTGATATCTAAGAGAAATCAGTGCATTGATTTCCTTCTCAGTTTATGGCAGGTGACAGCGCATTTACTGAAACAGAAGGGAAAAGTTTTGTGTGGAAGGAAAGCAAATAGTTATTTTCAAGTGTTGTTTCCCAGACACTGGACTGTCCCAAAGAGATGTTCTGTTCTAAGAGCTAGTCGAAATTTCCTATTTCCTCCTTGTCTCATTCCTAATGAGATATTTTAAGACAAACTGTGTTTCTTGCATTGGATGTGCTGTGTGGAGTCTGTAACCTTGGATGTCATCCACTAAAATTTTAGCCCATCATAAAGGCAACAGGCAACTGGAACCCTGTGTGCCGTGGGGAGATGAAGGCACCTGTCCCATACAGAGAGATGTGTGGGTCAGCAATAGCAGCTGAAAGCACAAGCCTTTGTGTTCAGCTCTGCTTGGGTTTCTCGTGTAGGAGATGCTCAGAGGCACCCTGGTCTACTGTATTTCGTACAAAGTTCTCAGGGATTGCCTGCCACCCTAAAAATAGTAGAAGTAAATATGACTTTACAGCTCAAGAATTTCAATTGTGTATCTTTTTACTTTTGTTCTTGCAGTTATAATGCTACTTTCTTACATTTTGTCGAAGAAAACAGAGGATGTCTCCTCTGATACAAAGCCCTTGCAATTTCCTTAGATATTTTTCTGTCTCCCAACATTGCTTTTTTTTTTTTTTTTTTTCCTTCTGAACTAACTAGGTTGAAAAAAATTCAGTTTAGCTTGCTATGGATTGCTCTGTTGGGACAAAATTGAATGCTTGATATCAGTGTAAGATGAGCCTGAAATAACCAGAGATCATCTAAAAAGATTTTATGGTAAGGACAGATAATGATTTTGTTATAAGTTCCATGTCAGCTCATTAGTCAGAAGCAATCAGTCAGTATGAGGAAGGAGGAGTGTGAATTCCTGAGCATACACTGTTTTTGTGTGAGTCTATTCTTCACATCACTTAGAGATGGAAGGGCTGAGCAGCCCAACCCTCAGTGACATTTTGCACAGTGCTGCAGCCAGCAGAGCTCTTCAGGCAGCTCCAGGGGAGGAGGCAGCAGATCCAGACCATCAGCTTGGGGGAAAGGCAGTCTTGCTGTGATCTGTGCAGCAGATTTATGAAGCAGCTTCCTGAGTAGGTCGTAGTTCAGATATTACATGTGATTTTATTTATATAGCATATTACACTGTGTTTGCTCTCCTGGGTAAGCTGTCATGGGATGAGGCAGGGTGTGAATTTAGTGAGCATCGTGACCCAATATCATTGGAAAGGCAACATAATTAATGTGTGTTGAAGCAAAAGAGGGCAACGCTTCCCAGCATTTATTGGAAATCAAGGACATAAACATCAGAGTTACCATGGAGTTGCAGATAGTCTGAGATCATGGTCTGGTTTATGTCATGACATTAGTAACTAATCTTACAGCTGCATTATGAGTGCATCATTGCTATTGTTTACAGTAGATTTATGAACTATCTAAATAGCAATTAAATATAATAGCCTCGTAGATTGTTTGTGGTTGTTCAGAAACAATTGTGCTAACACATTACTGTGATGCAGTGGCATTAATCTAGACAGAAGAAAAGTGGTGCATCAATGTTCTGTTCTTCCTGCTATGTCTGGCAGTTTGATTGCTGCAAAAATAAAATTAACATATTGTAACTGACACCAGAAAAAGGTTGTGTATGACATTGGGGTGTCTGTACTTTGAGGTCTCCATGTCTCCTACTGATCAACAGCTACTTCCTCTCTCCCTTAATTACAACGTAATCTAAACATTTAAAGATTACTCTGAAAGAATTGTAGTGCAGGTCAATCACAACCTTTAGGAAATTGTTACCTTTAAGAGTGAATACAGTTCATATTGCTTACAATTATAATGATTTTGTTATTATCTATTATTTGGTTTCCTCCTAATTTGCAATGTGTCTGTTGATTTTTTGGAGCATGGACTGTGTAAGGGCAGATGCTTGTCCACTGCCAGGCATTGCTTAGGGAGCTCATGGTGCCTGTGGTGTCCAGTACCTGCATAATTTAGTGCTCTGTAGGGCAAGAGCTGGAGCAGGTCAGAGCTGAACTGCTCTGAAAATTTTTTACCAGTACAGATTGACCAGCAGAAGGAAAAAAACCAAAATACATCTGTAGAGAAGAGCTCAGAGCCATTTATGTGCTCCTGGAGACATGCAAAGCACCTGTACTGCAAACTAGATCAGACATTGTAGCCTGCGATCCTGTCTGTGAGAGCTCACAATCCAAATAGACTACAGATACAATGGAGGGGAAAGGAACAGGAAATAAAGCTGCTTTGCAATACAATCCCATAAAGCTTTCCTTGAAATTGTCGTCCTGTGACATATGTGATCTGTATAGAATATTTGTAAGATGTGAGAAAATAACAAAAGGCTTATGGAAGACGTCTGCGTAATTTTAAGTCATTAAGTCACTAGTGAATATTCTAACCTTCTAAAATTCACACCTATAAAAGCTTTATAAGCCACTTTTCTGTGGTGTGTATTATCTGAAGTATAATAAATCTCTTTGGTCTTAGAGATGGCTGGGGGACCTGTAAGAAAGACATTAGCAGGATAATCAGTCCCACTAGTGAAACGTGTTTGGGGTGGTAGTTTGGCACCTTGCATTTCACTTGCCTCTCAATGAGTGGGTGTAATCTTCATTTCCATGGAGCTTCTTCCACAGCTGATTACTGAGGGCAAGAATGGCAGACACCAACCCTTGATTTTGTTCCTTTTGCAACAAAGAGCAAAGTGCCTCCCAAAAATGCGGTTTGTCAACGTGATTTTGTACACAACGTGTGTTCGGTTCACCTGCATGCAGCAGTAAACCAACTCCTAATTTGGAAGTACTCCCTAGCATTGTCACAGGAAGTGAAAATGATGGTGTACGTGTTGTCCTGGCCATGGGCAGTTTGAGTGACCCCTGTGCCAGCAGAGTCTCCAGCAGTGTAGCTAAAAATGAGTCAAATGACATCACATCCCCAGGTCAGCACAGATCACAAAGAAGGCCACCTCTCTCCTGCTCCCAAATAGGACCCTGAAGGATTTCTGTGGCTCTCTCCACCATGTGCCCTGTGGCTCTTGGCCACAGAGGAGCTTTGGTACAGGCCAGGAGGTTTGGATTGCCATCGTGAAACTTCTAGCTTGATATAGCAAACTACTGTTCCTGTTCAGCACTTTGTGTCCAGTCCTTCTGGATGATGTTTTCTTCCCCAAAGGAGCATTTATCTTTACCGTGAAAGGGGAAAAAAAAAAAAAAAAAAAAAAAAAAAAAAAAAAAAAAAAAAAAAAATAGGGGTTACACTGTTGTTGCATTGGCAGACAAAACATGTAATCTTAACTACACCTTGTTTTTCAGCGGGAATTTGCTTCAAGTAAATAAGATTTTGGCAAGGAAAAAGAGCAGGAAGGGGTGCTCATCTTCTGTAAGAGTGGTTATAATAATGGCCTGACAATCTCAGTTTAAGTCTGTGAGTCCCAGGAGTATAGTAAGTGAAATCACAGATGACAAGCAAATATTTGCTCCGTTTGGACTTGAAGAAGAGAGCAGATATTACACTGTGACTAAAAATAACAGAATCAGTGGCTCTCAGAAAAAAATTGTCTATCAGAACTTTGGAGGATGCTGAATGGTGGTAGAGAAAATGACAAACTAGGCATTCATTTGAAAGTTATTGCTTTGATAGATCCTGTATTTGCAGTATTTTTTGCAGATTTGCAGTATTTTTTAAATTGGTGAAAGCTAATTGCAAATTTCTGAAGTGGAGCTATTTCTACAATATTTCAGGTCTGTGAACCAGTAGGTAGAAACAAATACTTTAAATGCTTGAATGAAAACCAAACTTGCTACTTTTATAGCAGCTGTTGAAAACTGGCAATCAAATTGTGTCGATGTGGATGCAGGGCTTTGATCTTAGTTTCTTCCTGGAGTCCAAAGTTAGTTCTAATATTACTTACAAGTCAAAGGAAGTGCGTGGATATCTGCATTTTTCCATAATTATGGTGAAAACAACAGTAGGAATTGAGACCACATTTTAGAATAAAAATTACTTTAAAACAATTCTAAAATTAACTATTTCCTTTCATATACCACTTATTTCTTGTATGCAAGACCATTTTTTATGCTGGACTTTCCACATGTTCCAGAATTAAAGGGCATCAGCCCTTTGGATATATAAAATATATATGCATGCATACATGTTATCATGCAGTATAAACTTAGCACTGTCGCTGAAACTGGAGAAGTCGTGGTTTAATCTCTGAAGAGCAAAGTACAATATTTGCAGGGCAAATAAGAAAATCTTTATTTGACTTTGTTCTGCTCATGAATAGCTGATATTATTTTCATTAATGGCTTTTAGTGAGAAAACAAATCTTAGTGAATGATCTGACTGGGGGCAGCTGGATTTGGCCCTGGCTAATGTATGGTAAGACAGGAGACAGAACAAATGGTAAGAGGCAAGCCCAGATGGAAAAGCATCTTGAAGCTTTTGAGGAATTAATTATCCAGCTAATTGGCTGGCAGTCTCACAAGAAGGGACGGAATTTTGCTGAGTGCCTGGGAAAGCAGCAGGTCTGGTGGGGCCTGTGTGAGCTGTCTGTGTGGGGGCACAGGGTGCTGCTTTCTGCAGCAGAAATATTCCTGCCCCTCTGCAGAGCCACAGGGGAAGCTCAGCGCTCTGTTCCATGCAGTGCTGGCTCTGAGCACACCTGTGTGTCCTAGGGTAACTTAATGATGCTTGTATCCCCAGTCGTCTGTTCTGTTTGTGCTGTATATTGAGTCCTGTGCCTTTAAGACTAGTTCTAAGAGCAAGGAGAAGCGTGGAGTTTGTTTTGAGAAAACTGCCTGACTCCTCCACATTCTGCTGCAGATGGGGTGTTCGGCGGAGGCTTGGAGAGACTGCAGGACAGAGATTTCTTTTGCTTTTAGTTCGTTTCAGCTAGCTAGGGCAGAGAAGTTCCCTGGACTGTTTTTTTTTCCTTTTTCTTGGATCTGTTTAAACCTGCTCTGGACTGAAAACCCAGGGGAGCACTGGGGGCTGCACCTGCGGCCCACCGGGGCCTGGACCTCGGCATTTTCCAGCAGCGCCGGAGGGACTGGGACTGATGAGAGACTGAGAGAGAGCAGGGCTCCACCCACGGCAAGGACTTTCTCAGTTTGCCATCTCACTTCAGAAGGAGAGGTTTTATTGTTTCATACTATTCATTCTTTATACTTGTATGCACTTCATTTGTTTAGTAAAATAGTTTTTTCCACTTTTCTCCAAAGAGGTTTTTTTTTTTACTGGACCGGTTAGAGGGAGGGGCCACTTGGGTTTCCTTCCTTAGAAGGATCCTATACAGAGGTTTTCTCCCAAATTTGTCCCAAACCAGGACACTGTGTCACCCAGAGAGGGGTGACCTGCGTGTCCTTGCCAAGGTCACTCAGGAACAAGCCAGGGCTGGGCTGCCCGAGGAGGCCGTGGGTCGATGTCTTTAGCGCTGTCAGCAGCAGCTGCAGGAGTTCTGCAGCAGAAACATCTCCTGAATGCCTGTAGGTCTCCTTCTGGGCATAGTCAGAAATTCCTGTATCTTGTCATAGCTCATATTTTCAGTGTGAAAGCTGAGGAAGACTCTCATGGTCTCTGGGGTATTAAGTGGGAGTACTGAAGTTGTTCCAGACCTGGAGTAGTTATTTATCTATTTATTGGTCCATGATTCTGTGGAAGAATCTGATGATTTTTTTGCATCACAGAACTCTCTCTGTACACAAAGAGGCCAGTGATTGTTGTACAGATTTTTTTCCTAACCAAAGATGTGTAAGTACAGGTGACTTAGTTTATTTTCCAGCTGCGCCTGCTCTCTAGCTTTAGAGTTTGGTTGGCACTTTCCATGAGCAGGGTGATGAATCCATGTAATGGCAAACAGTACCTGTAGCCACACCCAGCAGTTTCTTTCCTTGCAGCCTGTCCCACTCCCCAGTCAGCCTCTGGGGGAGGAACCCTGGTTCTAATACCCATCCTAAACCTGCCCTGACACAACTTCAGTCCATTCCCTTGGGTCCTGTCCCTGGTCACTGCACAGAGCAGATAATGTCTGCCCCTGCTCTTCCCCCCACGAGGAAGTTGTGGCTGCAGTGGGATCTCCCCTCAGTCTCCCCCAGGCTGAACAGACCAGCTCTGCTGTTTTTCCACCTAAAGACCCTGGGCTTTAGAGTGGCCTCCAGCAGCTCTGGGCCAGCTGCTGCTGCTGCCCAGCTGGAGCAGAAAAGGCTCGTGCTGTCGCTGAAACGCTGCCCTGCAATCAGAGGAGGGATTGAGTGTGGATGTGCCATGCAGGAGGCTTCAGTGGAGCACCAAAAGGGAAAAAGTGGAGTATTTTTCTGTAATTTAGCAGCTTTTCTCTGCCTGTAGTGTTTGAAATGATTAAAGACACACGGGGGGCCTCTCCAGCTACTGGCACTAGGTTTGCTGTTCAGCTGGGGAGTGGCATGTCGCTGTTTTCACAGCTGTCTGCCATCTGCAACCAACTCGGACTGGGTGCTCTGCTCCAGACCTCAGCCTGGAAATCCTGTAATTGTCAAACATGTTGCAAACAGTAAATAAGTGTTTTGGAAGGAATTAATTTAGAAGCAGGTTTCTGAAAAAATGGTTTAGAGGATGCCAGATGTGGAAGAATGAGATGGATTAGTGAGGTAGGACATTAGAGCAAGCAAGGCCTCAAATTCTTCCCAGTCGGTGGAAATAAATGTGATTGTTACCAAGAGTTAATATCTCACTAATCTAAAACATTCATGTGGGTGTTTTTCATTAATTGGAAAATACTTCATAAAATCATTGAAGAAATTCTGTAGGGTTTTTCTCCATTTGGCTTAAGATTTGATGTGCAAAATCTCTAAGAAAACAGAAAGATAATTTTGAAGGCAGTAGATTTTGACATTTATCCCAATTTACAGCATTATTAGCTGAGGGTCTCAGCTGAAAATTGTTTCAGTTTTTTTAAGAATACTCATGAAAGATGGGTAGAAGAGAAGAGGTTAAAAACAAAAGCGTAATAATTTCCATATACAATAGCATATCCTGGTTCCACTTTGTGCCTTTTTCAATTTACTTCCTTATCATCATACCTGAAAGCTGTGAAAGCTTTTCGGGCACAAAGTCACTGATGTATTCTTGAGAATACCTGTCTGATACACAAGTAGCAACTCCTTTTTTAGCAGTTTATGAAGATTCAGTAGTTGTAGCCAACATTTTAGTACTTGTGATGTAGTAAGTAGACCCAAGTGTACACTAAGAAAAGCCTTCTAGTACTACTTGCTCCCACAGACCTGAGTGGAGAGAGACCAGCAAAGGAAATTTTGGTTTATGTGATGTTGCTCAAAACAAAATATACAAGGGGATAAAGTATGTGAAGTCCTCTTCTGGAAACTTTTGGGCACATCTTTAGTTCTACTTGGTGAAGCCAGGTAAGGCACATTTGTTTGCAAGACTGTGCTCTAAGGATTTGTTTGGTTTTTGTTTGTTCTGATCAATTATTCTTATCCCAGGGTAATGATTTGTTATCTGCCTTGCAGTGTTTGAGAGTTTCAGTCTCTCTTATAGGAAAAGTAGCTGTTTGAGTTCTTTCCCAGACTTTCTCGCTCTTTCACTCAGTTTCGAAAACCAAATTGTGGTTCATAAATTGAACTTCCAGGTATTCTTGTACTGCAAGTAATCAGCAGGAGAAGCTGCCTCTTAAAAAAATAAAAATTCTCATCTAGTCTCTGTATTTTTGAAAAAAAAAAAAAAATTGGAAATAAATTTTAGTGTAGAATAAAGCAGAATTGTAAGGTTTCTTTGGAAAGCATTGGTGGTGATGTTCAAATTGGGCAAGAAAGAGAAAAATACATGAGGCAAAGAAAAGGATCTTCAGTATTGGGAGGGGAGGGGAGGGCTTTGCATTTAAGGACTTCCCTTCCTCTGAGGCCGGAGGTTTTTTGGATATTTCAGCTGAGGAATAGTTCCATTTCTACTCTTTGTTTGTGAGCTCTTGATTATTCACATAAATTAAAGTAAGTGTCTGTTTTCCTCCCAGAGCCACTTCACATTTGACACCACTTCTTGCTGCTGGCTGGTGTTGGGTGTGCAAGCGCAAGATGAAGGCAAGCAGGATCTACTCAACAGTCTTAGGAGCAGAACTAATTTCAAGGGGTGATCTATTAAAATTTTAGTATTTTAGAGCTATGTGAAAGGTACATTTGTATCATGTAAGTATTGTACTGGGAAGAAGAGTTCAAAGTGAGTCTGCAATCCCCCGCCTGCATTCAGTGATAGAGAAGTGAGAGCCTCTCAGGCCATGACTAAGTAGCCTTCACAGTAATGCTGTCACTCCTGTTGCACCTCTGCTGCCTGTTTTGCTGCAGAAATCAACATTTTAACTCCCAAGTCCTTATTTCCAAGTGGTGAATGTGTGAAATAGTTAGATGAGCCCTTTGGCATGGTCAGGGGTGGAGGGGAATGCAGCCCTTGCTGCAGGGGTCAGGCTCTGTCCCTGAAGGAGAGTGCATTCCTGTCCTGCAAACAGCAGTCCAGAGGCTTCCCGTGGAAAATGGCACCTCCTGAAATACAACAAATACTCAAAATTACAGATGAGATTAAATGACTAGCCCTAATGGTGAATCTTTCTGAGATGATTTACAGGCTTTGGGATATTGATCTTTTGGAATGCTGCAGGCAGTGAGTGCAGCGCCGCACTTGCCAGAGCACCAGCCACTCATCCACGTGCACTTATGTGCAGTTTAGTGGTGTTCAGGAACAAAAATGGTTGTATTTCATAAGTGTTCTGCAAAGGAACATGAATTCTTCCTTCTTAATGTCAAATTCAAGTAATCAGTGAGCTCAAGCCTTGCTAGGAGGAGAGCTGCTGCGTGACTTTGAAGTTTTTCAAGAACTTTAAAGTGTTCCAATAGGTACATTCAAGAAAAAAAAAGGGGGTTGGAGCAGTTTTTAAAGTTGAAGGAACATGTGTCAGGAGTGACGAGGAAAGAAGGGAAACTTTGGGTGATAGTGTAGACTAAGATTGTGAGGATGCTCAGAGGGTGACTGAGAACTGGTTTAGGATGGAGACAAAGCTGCTTTATGAAATGAATGAGGAATAAAGATGATACAGCCACAATCAGTAGCACAACAGTGAGTATCCTTCAGAGATATTTACTTATCTGAGATCTGTCAAATGGCATTAGCAATGCCTGCTAAGTAGTAATAACAGGATTAAAAGCCTTCTCAGGGTTCAGTCATAAAACAAGTAATTCTTAATCCTGCAGTTTGTCACTGATCACTTTAAATGGAAGTTTTCACAGCAGAGACAGGACAAATACCTTCACCATTAAGAACACTAACAGCCAAAAAAAAAGGAAGAGAATCAAAAATCATCCTCCTGATCTTCAAAAATTAATTAGATTGATTTATTTTAATTAAAGAAAATTAAGTAAAACAAAATAATTTGACCAAGTAGGCTTTTTTGGTAACCTCTTGAAAGCTGCTGTTTATATAAGAAGAGATTATCAGCTGTAAGAAGTTGCTTCATAGGGAGCAATAGTCATTAGGGTGATTCACTACTTAGTCTACCTGTAATGGAGTACAAAAATTTTAGTTGACATAGCAAAAATTTTAGTTGACATAAATAACAAATGCTTGGCTAAATTATTTTAGTTCTCTTGGTTAAGCAGTTAACCATGCCTTGGTTTTGCTCATATTAATTTCTTTTTCGTTGGAAATAAAGGTGCATTTTTTGTGCAGAAGTACACATTTACAAGAAGTTCTTGCTGATGTTATTTCAAAAGCTTGATACATACAGCATTCTCTCATTGTTGTTTTCTTTTTCTGTTGATGTTGGGTGATACATCAGCTTCCCAGAAATTCTCTGTACCAATATAATGCATTGTGGTGTATCGAACTGGTCCAACAGTTTTTGCTGAAGTTTTGAGCTTGTGGCTGAGCTTTGAATTCTGCCCATAAAGGACTTCCAAGCCACCCCCAGTTCCCAGTAATGGTTAAAATCATTGCATTGCTCATGGTATGGAAAAAACTCAGCTTTATAGCTTTCTGCAGCAGAAATCAAGTGGCTACTGTTAAAAATCATTAGTTTGGGGACTCAGAGGGAAATCTGTTTCAGATGGTAATTTAGAAGCAAAGAGAACAGCAATAATAGTGATAATAAAACTTTGCTCTTTGGTTAGTATTTTCCCATAAGTCATTTCTTATGGAAGAATGAGAGAATAATAAATGACCAGGCTTTTTAAATAGTCTTTAGTGGAAATATGTTTACCTCCTGTTACACTCCCTGAGGCACTGTATATCAGTGTACAGTGCTTGAATGGTGTAACAAAAATTTCTGTGGCATTTGGCTTCTTTAGTCCTGTCACTGATGCCTTTTCTCAGTGTGAATTGAGGTGGTCCATAATCTTGCTGTTGCTTTGACTTTTGTGTTAAGCTGTGGAAGTGCACACGTGGCCATTGTGATTTATTGCACTTTGTCATGGAACCTGGAGCTCAGCCTCACAAAATGAGTGAACTTGGTACCCTTTGCAACAAAGTGAGCAGGGAAAGAAGAGCAGACAGGGCTAATGAGTGGCAGCGAGGAAGGAAAAGGAGGATCACGAGCCCAGACTTGAAAAATAAGCAGCATTTATGTAGTGCGCTTGAGGTAAAACATTGGTGTGCCAGACAGAAGTCACCAGCAAGCTGAGAAAACTTTACTGCAGGCTGCCATTTGTTTTTGCTTCTCCAGAGTGTTCTCACACCATGATATAAAGCTGTAACTTATATTTATGATGTACGTACTATCCTGTGTGTCCTTGCAGAATTGTGTCTCATTTCACAGTTAGAAAACCAGATGAAAATTTCTTTATTCATTCAGCTGTTATAAAACTTGTCTCTGTATGATTTTGGGGAGTGTGATAATATTTTTTTAACATGAATAGAAATATTTCATCTGGAAAGACAATTTCACAGGAAGGATTTGCTTGCCATAAGTATTAAAAGCCTGTTTAGTTTGTCCAATTTTATAATAAAATGGAATATGAAGACAATGTTGGTGGAAACTCATGCTGAATTATTCTGTAGACTGTTCTGAGCCTGAGGAAATTATGTATTCACTGCTGAACATTCATTTATATCCACCAAAACATTGGTTTTTCTCTCCGTCTCTCTTACCTCATCCAGATTTATATATTTGAAAATAACATCTACTATCAGCCTGATGTAAAGAGCAGCTCATTGCGCCTGACATCCTCAGGAAAAGAAGGAATTATTTTTAATGGAATTGCAGACTGGTTATATGAAGGTAAGCTGGACGAATATATCTGTTTATTAAAACAGATGAAAGGTCCTTGTACAGACCCAACAGCACAAATCTGTTCATTTCCAAAAATGACAAGGTTGGGTTTGCTCCTTTCCCTTCTCATTTTCCTGCGGGATTGCCTTTGTATCTACTCTTTCATTGTATTGGCTGCTGGCTTGCCAATGTAGCAGTGTTTTCTGAGAAAGAAGAATTCATTTCCAACCAGAATGTTGCAGATGAACACTTGGTAGCATGTAAAAGTGAGCAGGGAAAAGGCTCAGTTTGATGCTTTTAGGGACAACAGTGATGATGCATTTACAGTTAAAACATCCCCATAGAAGAGGGAACCCAAATTTGAGTGGGGGATGGCTCAGTCTGTCTTCTACAGCCAGTACCACAGAATGTTTCTCTCTGCACTCAAAATGCTTTTAACGTAGTGGAAGTTTAAGGAAAAGAATAATAATAATAAAAAAAGAGCAGGTGATCTAGCCTGGTATAACAGCTTAAAATTAATACACATTTCAACGAGTCTTTCTGTAGGACTCATGTATTCTGTAGGGAAATAGCTTGGTGTTAAATACTCAGTTACCTGAGGTATAGAATTTCTTGTGTGAAGGGTTTTTTTAGGAATGCTGCTAATGCCATACAGCAGGGAACTTCACCTTAAAAATGGTCTATCCACACCTCTTGGCACTGCAGTAGTTATGAGCAAACAGCTCACCGTGGGGTTTTTTTGTTTGGTTTTTTTTTAATCTCTGCTCAAGTGAACTCTGAAGTTAAAATGGTGATTTGCATCCCTCAGCCTGTATCTGATAGTTTCCCATTTCCAAGGTTTCCATTAGTGTTTTGAAATGTTTTAATGTGGCAGCGTGTTTCAAAACAAAATAATATTTTTAAATGGAATATCATTTTATATGCATTTAATAATCTTAAAATCTAACACAGCAGCATGCAAATTGAAGAATTTAAGCAGATATAGCTCATCAAAGTTGACGGAATATATCAAGTTTTTTGCTAAAACGAAGGGAAGTGAATAAGAGTCACAGCCAGGAGAAGCAGAAATTGTCTGGTTTGGGACTGCTGAGGTGTTGTGGGAGATGATCCCAAAGCCTTCCTCATGAAGCATGTCCTAAAGCCTTCTCTAAGTAAAGAAGCCTTCTTTGCTCCTTGTTTTCCAAGTTTTTAATCCCAGGTGGGATGCTGCATTTCCTGACTTGCAGAGAGCTCCCTGGGCTCCCAGGGCTGCAGGCAGGCAGGGAGCCCTTCTCAGCTCCCAACACCACGGGTCAGGGTGAGAGGGGTTCTGTCTGTGTGTGCTGGAGAACCCCAAGGTCTGGGATTGGCATCAAGGAGCACACTGATCCTTTCCCATTGACCTGGTCTCCACTTTCAGCAGTTTTTTAACAGCATCAGAAGCTGAGCAGGGTGAATATTGTCCAGTCGAAGTTGAGAGATTTTCAGTTGAATCGAGCACTCTTCCTCCTTTGACCTCATTTGTTTTCTTGTATCATTTCATGAGTTTGTTAATAGCGTTTTACCTTACGAAGCGTTTGGGAATAGCTTTTCTTTGTGTGAATAACCTTGTCTGAATGCAAACAGTAATATTTCAAAGCAAACATGATTGTGATTTTTTGCTATCTGATATTCACCATTCGTTCTCTGCTCTTCTCCTGTGTAAAAGGTTTTACTTATCCAGCTGGGGAGAGAAGCATGACCCAGAATATTTGACTTTGAATATAGGTTCCAGCTTCATTTCACCTAACCTTAGATGATTCAACCCATTAAGCTGCTTCAGAACCCTCAGAATCCGATTAGCAACTTGGAGAGTCTCTACTGACAGTATAAGCAGTTTTGTTAGGTAGACTCTCAAATTAGGTATGCAGTCAGCCCTTTTCCCTTTTCCCTATTCTCAATTAGTTTCCCAGCCAAATTCTTCAGATTTAAATACAAAATCCTTACTAAACAAGCCAACCTATCAAATACATAATGAAAATTCTAAGTCTTTTCACAACTGGAAACAGAAGAGTTGTACGGGGAGAATTTGGAATTGCTCAGGAGCTGCTGTCCTGGGATTCCAGGAGTTTGGGTCCTGTGCCTGTGGTTGTTTCTGGTTTGTTTATTTTGACTGTGATATACAATGACAATAAATGTAAGAAAACATTGAGTGGCATTCTTAAGAATTGGATTCATTTGGAAAGCAAACAAAATTTGGATAAAAGTAAAAGTTTGGTACAGATTTTCAAAAAGTTTCACTCCAGAAAAACTGAACTTCCCAAGAATTAAAGCTGGCCACTAGACTGAGACAATTTCACATTTAGGTGATTTATTGATGTTAGTGGAAGTGTGCATTTGAGGAAAATTCTTAAAGCTTGGTCCTCCAATGTTCCTTGTTATCCAACCATTCAAAGCAGGGTGATGTGAAATTACTGAAATTACATCAGACACGTTTCAAGGTGGCACAGAGAGGATAACTTGCTGCCAGCTGAACAAGCTGGACGCTACAAGTGAGGTTTTTTTATGGACCCTAAGGAAATCTGGTTTTGCAGAGGAACTTCTTCATTCCCACATTGCCCACTGGTGGTCTCCAGACGGGGAAAGACTGGCCTTCCTGACCATAAATGACTCTCTGGTGCCCAACATGGTGATTCCCCGCTTCACGGGAGGGCTGTACCCCAAGGGAAAGCAGTATCCATATCCTAAGGTAAGATGAGTGGGAATGCAACCCCCACCTCCTCTTCTGTACTCAGTATTCAGCCATGTGGGAAGAGTGTTTCCAGACAGTGACAGAGGCTGATTTTTTCCATGATGCTTTTTCCATAATCATTATTTATTTTTTTTTCAGTAGACTATAACACCTGAAAAGAAACTATCAGGTGAGGGGACAGCAGAGAAACTAATTTGAAGTAATTTTATCAATGACATTTGTCTTGGTAAAACCAACAGCTCAGAGAGAAGGGTGATGCATTTGAAGGACTCTGTAGGAAAAAGATTCAGCCCCAGCAGCACTGTGTGTGCAGAGCACAGGGCAAGTTCCTTCACAGATACAGAGGTCTCAGCAGATTGTGCACTTATTAATAAATGTGACAGACTGGATTGAATAAGACAGACCATGGTAACATATTTTTGGGGCCATAAAAAACAGGAAAAAAAAAATTTGGAATAATCAGTGTTTTAGATTTAGAGAAGGATTTTTAGATTTGTTTTGGAAAGTGAAAGAAGAGCCCAGACAGGAGTAATGCCTGAAATCACTTCTCATTTTCTGGGGATTTTCTGGTGAAGTGCCTCCAGATCTGTTGTTCTGGTCTTCCAGCTGTTCAGTTTATCCAGGCCATGCACACAGTTTTGAAGTGCCTGGGTTCCTTTCTGACAGGTCTACCTATATGGTGCAGCTCCTCTGGCATTTCAGGGAAGTTCATTGAGAGCTTTAGAAAATATTCCTGTTACCTTGCTATTCCTGCCACTGCTTTTAGGTGGTGAACCTTTATTCTTGGTGGTTGAACAGTTAGACTGAACCAGGTAATATTAAACAATAACATACATTATATAAATAGAATATATTTGTGCTATTAAATAATACTCTGAAATAATGAAACAACAGTATTGTTATGGGTTGTTTATACACTTGCATTGGCAAGAGGCCTTGAGTGACAAAACAGAGAAAAAAAAAAAAAGGAATATTTTTAAGTCAGCTTTGTAAATGAGAAAGGAGTAATTCTATTTCATTAACAATTCAGCATAAAAGTGATACACAATACTACTTCAGTAATCTCATTAATGAAAAAACATTATCTTTATTTAATGTCTCCATTTAATACAAATTTAGCTATTCGTTAAACATCATTAATTGGTAATGAAGCTGATGGTGTAGCAACAGAGATTACAAAAAAGATTTGGTCTTTATTATAGAGTCCAACCATCAGAGAAAATTATAACTAGGATTAAAAATAAAATGAAGCACACATGTTTTTGTGAGCACTGGAACATGCTCGCCCATGTCTGTGTATGTGTCATACAGACTGTATTCTTAAAAAAAATAAAGTTTTTAAAACTTTTTTTTGTCGTAGCAGTGTTAAAAGCACACAAATGCCACTTCCTTGTGCTCCATGCCACTCAGAAATGAGTGGATACAGCATTTGGACTTTATTTTGAGATAAGCCAAATTTCTAAAAGGAATTTGTGGGTATATTTCAGCCTGTGAAGAGCCAAGTACACAACTTTGTCATTTACTAAGTAAATCTGTAGAATCTGTGATTTTTACCTTTTCCTTCCAGTGTGAAACAGGGCTCAGCCCCACTGAGGAACACATTTCCTTTCTTGTGTCCCAAGGGTGTTACGTCGTGTAATTCCTGTGACATAAGACTGGAACTCGGGGATGGCTTGTCTGGGACAGGGATGTGGGACCAGTAGCACCTCCTTGCAGCCCTTCAGAGCCTCTCTTCCTATTTCCATTGCTTTCTCTTCCTCTCAGGAACATCTCTTAGTAACGAGCCATGTTATGGGAGAAGGATGATTCCCACCTCCCCGTAGCTCCTCAAGATTTATCAGACTCTTCCCAGTGGATATCTATCAAACTGCCACATTATTCCCCTTTAACAACAAGAAGCATTTTGTTTCCCTTGGAGCTGGCCTGCCAAAGCAGCTGCCTCCTGGTCCAGGCCATGAATTGAGATTTTCAGCTCAGCAAACAAGGGAAGGAACACTGAGGGAAAATGGTAAAGAGAGGAGGGAGAGGGGGAATGCTATCCCAGTCTGAGGCACTGCAGCTTTTCAGAAGGAGGAGTAACAGCATCTGAAAAAGGTTTAGCTGGAGGCTGGATTTACCTGCAGATTTAGGAGCCGTGTTTTCACTGAAGCAGCTGACTTCGCTGAACTGGGCAAAGCCACTTCTAGTGCTGGTCACTTGCTCTGCACAGGAGGGTCTTCCATCAGGAAAGGGTGGTGAGGGAATCACTCAGCACTTCATATCGTTATCTGAGTGATTCATATGGCTCTGAAATTAATGTTTCAGATTTAAGATACTTGAACTTTAATAACTTTTCATTATTTTAAAGATATTGAATTGTGTTAACAAGTGAGTCTGCTTAGCTGTCACTGATTCAGTGCCTCTAAAACTCCTATTTATTTTTTCTTTTCCAAAGGCAGGTCAAACAAACCCCACAGTAAAGCTGTTTGTAGTTAACCTGTATGGACCAGCACATACCCTGGAACTGATGCCACCTGACAGCTTTAAGTCAAGGTATGTAATTTCATGGTGAAATATTTTATGGTAATTGTTCCCAAAGCAATCAGGATGTTAACAGTGGCCACTTACTCACAACTGTTACAAACAATCATAGGCTGGTGTAGTTCTCTTCCACACAAACTGAGGTACTCTTATTATTGAGGAATAATTTAATAGTGAACTATGCCTTGCAATTATTAGTGTCAACTGAAATGCTCACTGATTGTATTAGTAAGAGAAATTATTTTGAATGAGTTGAGCATTTTGAAGTATTTTCTTTCTCTTGATGGGCCACTACTGAAAAACATAATAAAATCTGCTCCTACTTGCTAACCCTTCATTAATTAAACAGTGCTGTAAGATCTGAAAGAGATTTCTTGCCATCAAGATCTTCATTCTCCTTAATGGCATTAAAGTTGAACTTTAAGTGTCAGAAGGCACAAAGAAGTTAACCAAGAAAGCAATGTGTAAGAAAAGATTCCCAAGAAAAAAAATAATCTTGAAAACGTTGTTCAGATGTTATGGTTTCACTTCAGCGTTTTCAGATTCATTCTGCCTCCTCGGCAGATGGAAAGTAATAATAGACTCAAATATGAATGTTGGCATCTTAAAACTTTTTTTGTCTTCTTGAAACTGAAACCAAATCTCTGGAGCATCTTTGCCAGTTCTTGATAAAGATACTGTTGTTCAATTGATTGAAATTCTGGCTTGCGAGTGCATGAGAAGACTGAGTAAATCTATTTAAACCTAGGGAAAAAAGTTAGGTTCTTCTTCATTTTAACTATTAAGGTATAATTTCCATGCTGTAAAACTTAGAAAGATTGTATAATTGTTAGCCAGTTTTACTGTGAATTGTGAATTTACTGTAGATTTGACTCAGTATTTCAATAACATTCTTCACGCTGGTCATCAACCCATATATGTCCATATATCAACATACACAGAGATGTGAAAAATGTGCTTTAAACAGGCTTTTCTAGAATGAAAATATTTGGAGTTTGTAATGCTTGGGAGTTTGGGGTTTTTTCTAAAGTATTAGCTTTTTTAGTAAAAGTAGTAGCTACCTTTAGCAGTCAATTTATTTCAGTGTGTTCATAACCCTTTCATTATGGAGTTATTAGTAAATAGGTCATGAGAGTTGAATGGTTCATTGTCCATTACTTAAAACTTAATAGTTTTAAGGATCTTTTGGGGCAGAAACATTTTAGAAATTGCTATTGTACAGGTCATAACTGTCTGGTGTTATGGAGAGATTCTACACAGCAGAGAAACCATAGAAATGGGAAGGGAGGGGGGAAAGGAAGGGGTAAGAGATTGTTAATTAACCACAAAAAGTAACATTCAGATTCTCAGCTTGTCCCAAATTGTGTCTGGTGAAGGACCTTTGAAGACATGAAACTGTTTCCCTGATTTTTAGGGCATCTGGGAACTTAATGTATGATTGAATAAATTCAATGAAAAATTCAATGAAAAATTAGATTAATAAATTCAATGAAAAATTCATTTTCTTCTTTTAGGAATCCTCTAAAAGTGCTTGGTAATATTTCCCAAGTCCTGTTCAGGCTATTCTGATATAAAGATAGGGATAGCACTTGTAAATTTTACTCCTGAAAGTTTCATTCTGAAGAAAAATTTAACACATACTGTGCACTGTTAATGCCACAAAAAGACTGGCAGTCTTCCTTCAGATACATGGTTGTATTTCATGCAATTTCTGTTTCCCCCTTGGTGCTTCCATTCCTGGAACATTTATGGAACCATTTCCAACCGGTGTACAGTTGTGTTTTCTTCAGTGACGAACATCATTTAATATTTTGCTTCAGTCCTTTGTCCAGAACACAATTGGTTTTTCCTCTTTGAAGTGGGGTTGTGAGGAAGCTGGATGTGTGTACAATAGAGCCTGAGGAGCTTGGAGACACAGATTGCTCTACTGATTGTGTCACCTGGTGTCACGGCAGATCTTGTTTTACTCGTGCACACATTTTTGCTCCTCAGTAGAGATTAAACATTTGCCAAAGGAAAAAACCAACCAAAGAAAAAGGTAAATACTAGACTCAGAACACACTTGAAATCACCATTTCTATGTATCCTTCTGGAATCCAGATGTGAAAATATCTGTTTTGCTAGGAGTCAGATATGAAAGCCAGAGGAATCTGTGCATGCTGAGTTGCTCAGGTATGTTCTGCCAGCACAGCACCGGGCTGGGTGAACACAGTGCGCTCCTGTCTCTGCCTCTCCTGTGTGCAGCTCTGCAGCTGGCACTGCTCAGCATCTTTGATCTAGTGAGGAGGCTTTCCAATGGATAATTAAATCCTGTTGTCAAAGAGTAATGAGATCTCTATCAGTAATAGATTAAAAGCCTAATTAGTCAACAAGGGGGTCTGAGTTTTTTCCAGACAAGCTCACTCCACTGTTGCACGTAACTCAGCTGGACTGTGAGAGCTGCCAGCTGCCACCAGTGGAGGAGGCAAGGAAATGGCTGGGCTGGGGTGACAGCCTGCAACAGGTCTGCTCCCAACATCCCCAGACTAACAGCCCAGCAGGATCTTGGGAGGAGGGGAACCCGACCTAGAACCCAGTCTAGACCTTTGTGATCTAGAATGTCAGAACCTGATCTAGAACATCTGTTTCTAGATTGCTAGAACGTACCTAGACCTTTTGGGACACCTAGAACCCTAGGACATACCCCACCCCCCCCTTCCCCCCTAGAACCCAAACTAGAACTTTTGAACCCTCGAACTCAAGTCCTAGAACCCAGACCCTCCATCCCACGGGCCCAGGAAACCTCATGGGCTCAGCCTGGGCTGGTGAGGGACAGACAGTTTGACAGATCTTATGAGCTGTTTGTTAAAACATAGACAGGAACACGTTGCTAGTGAGAGGGACCTCCCTTTTATCCAGAAGTCCTGTTATAAAATACTTGTTATTTTATAATTTTGAAGTGAGCTCTAGCTGTGTTCTAATATTACAGAACCTTTTTTTTTTTCCTTTGGCAGTAGGACTGGATTATTTTGCAGAAATGTGTGTCACCTGAAGTTATTTGTTGTAGGAAAACCTGGCTTCTGTTGGAATTCAGTGCTTGTTTCCAGGTTGGCTGGAAAGTACACAGCTCATGTGTATTTGCAAGCATATGTTTCACAGTTGGTAAAGTTATGCAAAAATTTCCCAGGGGAATATCACACTGAAGGACCGAGCCATCCCACTTGTAGGAACACAGATACTGGGCATCCTTTAATACTGGCACTGCGTTTTCAGCATTTGAATAAACTGTATGTATGGGATTTTTTTTCTAAAGTCGAATCTGAAATATCAGTGATCTGAACATTGTGTTTTCAAATGTTTTGCTTAGGGAATATTATATCACCATGGTGAAATGGATAAGCAACACCAAGGCTGTGGTGAGATGGTTAAACAGAGCTCAGAATATCTCCATCCTTACAGTTTGTGAAACCACAACTGGAGCTTGTACCAGGGTAAGTTGTTTGGATTTTTTTTCCCAAGGTCTCTTTTCAAGGATTCTTCTGCATTTTGTTTTCATATTCAGGAAAAGATATTTGGAAATCAGTTTGCAGATGCAGTAGTTGCAAGCTGAATATAATTAGTCAACTGGGAGGAAATGGATGTGAGAAAATTCCAAATATGATGAAATGAGTTCATGCAATTAGCAACTTGGAGTGACATTTTCAGAATTGCTAAGCTTTTTTCATTCATTAGCCTCATTGGAGGCTGCAGTTGCTGAACATCATGTACTTGGGATGTAGCTAGAGCAGTGACAAGCTTGTCTTCTGACAGATATTTTCAGCTGACTGGTTTCTCTTCTCTCCCCCTGAAGAGTTTTGTTTTAGATCTTTCTGTCTCTCACAGCTTACATACACTTAAGGAAAAGGTGTAAAATTCTTACAACTCCTTCAAATCTGATTGCAGAATTAAATAACTTTCGAAAAAAAAAGTTTTTGAAAGGCAACAGGGATATTTAATTTTTGAATGTAAGCCAAACTGAAATACATTTTTTCTCTTTGAATCCAGACACATTCCACCCCTGCACCCAGACTTTGACTTCTGACACTACTGCATCTCCCCATTTTCGCAGTCAGTCTTGCATCTTGAACGCACTTGGCTGCTTTCCCATTCTGAGTCACAATCTCTTCCCAGAACCAGCTAAAAGTATAAGTATTTTCTGTACATGCTGATATCAGTACCAACAGATGCTCCAAAGCAGAGGGTATAATTTGGCAGTGTAAATGGTTATGGGTGATTAATGTTGGCCTCTGAGTCAAAAGTCTGCTACTGAAGTCAGTCATATTGAAGTGTTAGAGATTATTTCCAAGCTCGTCTTCTTTTGCTGCATACTACAGGGTGCTTTTCCTCACTCAGAAACTATGAATGAGTTCCCAAAGTATTAAGATTGTGACCATGGAGATTTGGTTGCTTTTCATCTGGTTCCTGTGAGCCTTTTTTGTCTTTTTATTAAGAAAGTTGGTACTGAGCTGATGCAGCTGCTTCAGAGAGGGAAACCTTTATGTGCTCCAAGGTCAATTGGACTAGTTGGAAGTAGGTATCCAGGGAGCTGTAATCCAGGACATAATGTAAGAGAGACAGACTGAGAAACCCCACTCCAGAATACCTGCAGTGCAACAAAGGACATTTTTAGGGGGGTGATGCACTCTCACAGTTGTGAGTGCAGCCCAGGCCTGGCTCATCCCACCCCACACCCTCTGGGATAAGGTGATGCTCTTGAAATCACTAATGGATGAGGAAAGGGTAAATATTGTGAGAGTTTAGCATTGTATCACACCATTTGATTTCAGCTGTAAACATTTTTTTTTTTTCTCCCTAGGACGTTTCACACGTCCTCAGTTTCAAAAAGGAATGTGTAAAACCAATTGCTGCAATAGCTACAGATTTTCATTTTTTCAGGCCATTATGTACAGATTCTTCTATAGCTAATAAATTTTCATTACTTCACTGTGACTATGACAATTTGCAGCAGTTGATGTATATTGTATTTTTTTCCCAACAATGTGTGCATGATATTTGGTTGTTTTGGTTTTTTGTGGTTTTTTTCAGATGGCATGACGTGAAATATAAGTATGAACAATAAAACTCAATATTTTGTTTTTATTTTTTTCTCATCACTAATGCCACACTACAATCCATTAAAGCATGGGATTGTGATTTGGAAAGGTCTCACAATTTGAGCTTGATGCTGGCTGTTTGCCCAGTGTTGATGAAGGACCTAAAATATCCAGTTGTCAGATGATGCCTAGAGGTTAGAAACTAATACAACTGCCTGTGTAAAGCTTCTTGATAGCTAATCAGAAAGGACTGAAATGGCATTCTTAGTTCCCCTGGGGTATTCCACCAAAAACTCTGAATAAAGCAGCTGACTTTGTAATTAAATTATCATTTGTTTCAACACAAGTGCCAGCAAAGAGAGAGGAGATTGTAACACAGTAGAAAAAAAAACCCATGAAATAGCTAGAGACCTTTTGCTGAATGTAGGAAATATTTTTTATCTATAGCTTTCCATAAAAGCAAATTTATTTTTTTTTTTTTCTTCTTTTAGAAATATGAAATGCAGTCAGACCTGTGGCTTCCTAAACAGGTACAGTATAAATGCTATTTCTGGGTGCATAATGTGTAATTGCTTCATTGTCATTTTTATTTAACTGTGTGTTGTTTTATAAGCTAATGAAATCCTGAGACACCTGTGAGAGTCTTGGAGGGAATGTTCTCTTTAGTTTCTGGTCTGTCTGGATTCAGTTCAGTAAGCATTTAGATGAGCAGCTGATTAACTCCCTAACTCCGGGATGGTGGAAGAGAGACCAGATGAATCCCATTCCAGGCACGTCCTACCTTCTGTCATTTGTTTTTGATTTTAAAATGATCTCACCAAATTGAGCAGAAGGAGCTCAAAGATTAGAGGTCATATGGGCTATAATTGGAATGAGAAAGTAAAATATTTCTAAATTCATACCCAGAACAATATGTTTAACTAATATGTCAACCAGTTATTCCACTTTCATAGCTTCAGAAGAACTGTCCAATAACCAGATGAAACACATTCTATTTAAACTACATTTCAGGCTTCATTTTGCAATGTACAAATGAGAAATCATTTTAACAACAACAACAAAAACCCCTATGCTTTTATTGCAAGCCACTTTCCTTTAATATTTCTCTGCAAAGCTAGACATGGAGAGATAGTATCACAATTTGTGGTAAAACCCTGATTCAGAATATCACTTCAATGTGCTTATTTTTTTCCATACAACTTTATCAAGATCAGTGGGCGTTAAGCATGTACTCAGTGAGTCCAAACCATTGGAACTTTTTGTTCTCCTCCTCAGCAGTAGGAGTTATCTCTGTCAGTATTTGCATGCCTGTAAAGGACGCAGTCCTGGAAAGTCCCCCTGCATTCGGAATGAGATTACCAGGGCTTTCATTGTGAGGGACAGTTCTGCAAGCGCTGTAATCCTTTAGGATAGGATTGCACATGGCGTGGACTATATTCAGCTTTAGCCACCACATTTCTGTTAAATTTAGCAGAACATACTTAAAACCTAAGGATGTTTTCTCCAACTGACTTTTGAGCGCAGGAAAACCAAGGAGACAATAAAATGTAGGCTGATCTTTTGTTAAGAAGAGTAGTGACAAGTGTTCCAGCCTGACAGGATGTTGCATTTTCAGAACGAGGAGCCCGTGTTCTCCAAGGATGGCAGTAAGTTCTTCATGACTGTGCCAGTGAAGCAGGGCGGCCGTGGCGAGTTCCACCACATAGCCATGTTCATTGTGCAGGTAAGGCTCTGGTCAGGCTGCTTTTAATATATCCTTATTACTAATATTCTTTTTAATGTAAAATATAGGCTCTCTTAATATCCTACTGCTTATCTGGGACTTGTGCTGTGGCCCAGGCAAAGGCCTGAACCTCGGTTTAATCAGAACATCTGTGTCACGGTCATTTGTCCTGCCCAGGTTGTCTCTCAGTGCAGTGGGACGTGTTTATAACTTCTTCCAGAGTAAATGCTAATCCTGCCTTTTCTAAATACCCTATACATGCATATTTTTAAATAACATATAATTTTAAATGTCTGTTCAGAATCTGCTCTTACAGAACAGTGAGGGGAGACAATACCCAAACCTAAAATTTGTTTGAAAGTTAGAACACTTTTATTACCCTTTGCAACATTTTGTAGCTGATTCCATTTCCCGGGGTCATTACTTTTTCCAAAGAGGAATCTGAAAGCAGATAAATTTGCAGTGTGATTTTGAAGGTCACCAGTATGAAGTTGTGATGAACTAATAAAGGAAATTATGCCCTGGAACAGAACACTCCAAGGCATCTATTTAAATCATCAGAGCATCACTTCAGGTGCTTTAGCGGAGCCATATGACATAGGAGGGATTACCAAGGTACCCAAAACATGAAAATAGCAGATCTGTGCCAGGCAGCTCTGTTACCTGCCTTTATGACAGCGTTCTGGTATGAACATTATTAAGTCTGGAATATTTTCACACTGCACTGCAGACAGAACAAGAACAAAAGAACTTTAATGACAGTTTAACCTGAAGAAACAAGAACAAAGATACTCATTCACTAGAGTAAATATATCAGGAAAGAGTCAGTGAAGATAAAAGGGATCACAGACATGTCAAATTCTATTTCCTAAAGAAAACAGTAGCTCAGATGACAGTCTGGTAAAGGTGTATTGATATAATAACCACATAAAAAGTCATGCCTGAGCAAAGCCATTTAGTCAATCAAGTCTTATTTTGGTATCTTTCACAGTATGAATAAGTACCTTTAAAATACATGAAATAATAATGATCTGGATCTGAAGGTTCCCTTGCAACATTCCCAAGGATGTTACAGATACAATCAAATTTGCCTTAACCTTGTAGGCTCTGACATTTCTTGCTACTAAAAAGCCCAGGAAACTTGATCCTAATTCAGGGAAATATTTAAGCGAAGGTTAAGCTCACTCCTATTCAGTAAGGTAATTAAATACATGCCTACTTTTTAACACATCTTTTAATTCCAGCAGAATAATGTTTAAAGTCAAGCTTATGTTTCAGAATTTAGTACTTTGTCCCTTTTAGGCAGAATTAGAGCCCTGGGTATTGCACAGCTCCAGAACTAAAAAGACTTCTATTTTGCCTGCCATCAGCATGAATAAACAAATCTGAAAGGTATCACCAATGACAAATTTGGCTTTAAACATGTAGCCGCTCCTGAGAAAAAGGAAATGTGATATCCCATGTATCAGCCATTATTCATCAGTAAGCAACATTCTGCATGGTAATGGGGCTGATAGAGAGTAGTAAAGGGCAGGAAATATGTTTATATGATGTGTTTTACACACTGCATTAATCTGATTGTCCATTATTTCTAAAGCAAACATAGAGGCATAAAAAGTATATTAGCCGTTGCACATAAAGCCCTTTGTCACATTAGATGTTTGTCACACCTTGTGAGAGCCACAGCAGCACAGCAGGTGAGGTGCCCTGCAGAATTTAAAGCAGTCAGCAGATCACCAGTGCCCAGATGGTCACAGCATTTCCGTGGTGGAAAAGGGTAACTCTGGAATTTGGCACTGGAGTTCTCATTCCTTCTCCGGTGCCGCTCAGAAGAGACATCAGCCCATTGACAGAAATCAGCTTTCATGTGCAGGGAAGTTAGAACAGAACCAACGTGAACTTGCAGGGAGAAAGAAGCAGATTTTAATGGCTCACTTTAATTTGATCACTGATGCTGATTGCTTAATCTCACAACAAATGCTGCCCTTTCTCAGGCTGCATTTCTTTGACTGCACTTCAGAAAAGCACGTGTCAATGACACAAGGCACGTTAGCAGAGGCATCTAATTAAATCTTTATGCAGGGAGAAGTTGCTGTCTGAAAGGTTACTGTCTATCACAGATTATTTACTGCCTGAATGTGGAGGGCTGGATGTGTGGGTTATTGTTTTCAAATGCTTTTAGAAACTTATGAAATATTTAAAAGAAACTAATCTCAAAATGGGATTGAATCATGTCTTATGTATCTAGACATTTCTTTCGTGGAGTTTTGCAGCTCTAGAAAGTCTCTTTTTTTCCGACCACAAAATAAGAATTATAAAGTAACTTTAATGGATCAAGATGATAACGTTCTGCAAGCTTCATAAATTATGTATTATGGCTGTAACCTTGAAAAATAACCATGTTTATTAACGCTTGGCTGCGCTTTTTATTGCTGTTTCTTGTTAGATTCTGTGATCTTAATATTTAAATATCTATTTCAATAGTTGCATCTTCTCTCTCTCTCTAGAGAAGAAATAGGCACTTATAATAAATTGCTGATATGTATTTTAATCATTCCTGGAGACAGCACTGAATATCAGAATCTTCCAGAACAGGGAGCCCTCATCATAAACATATGTACAGCACCTAGCACAATATCCTGATTTCATTTGGTGCCTGCAAGGTTTGTCACAGAGTTGCTACATCATTCTTTCCTTGTGGATCTGCTAGGAAACAGATCAGTTCCATGGGACTGGGTTCTGCTGTGCCAGCTCCCAACATGTCTCACAGGGTATCTCTGAGCATTTGCTTCTTTTTAGTTATTGCTGCTGTTGATGTGGAGCTCAAGGCACAGTTCAGAAAAACATGGATTTAAAAAAAAAAAAAAAAAAAAAAGCCAACCTTTTTTATTTTATGACTTTTTCTAGGCCTTGCAACCACTGAGTATCACCTCTGAAATGTCACCTCTTTTTTTTCTTTATAAACTTTGTCTTGAATTTGAAAACTAAGAATATGTGTATCCAGGCCAAGCATAGTAACCCTAATATAGAAAAATCCACATAAAGTATATCCAATCTGTGAGGGTTGGAGTTTTAATCTTCAGTAGCCTGAGCCACGATTTTCCCTTTTGCACTCGGCAACACCCTCAGATGAACTGCTCACTTAGGTTCTGTTATTTTTAACCTGTGTCTGATGAAGAGTCTGCTGCAATTTCCAGCCAAAGAGTTGGTTTTACTTGCACTGCATCCTGACTTCTATTGTTTATTGACATGGGGGCAACTGAAAGAAAAATTGTGCTGAAAACCTAGATCATTTTAATGACTTTGAAAAGCTTATAGATGGGAGGGAAAGGATAAGTGAAGTTCAGGCCTGTCAAAATGTAAGGTTTGTGGTTTAAAGATGTTATATTGCATATTAAAGTCTAAAAAGCTGTAATCAGCAATGACACATGCAGGGTGCTAGGCAAAGAAGAATGTAGCAAGGTGAAAGTTGATGTTTTCCATCTCTCAACAGGCTAAAAGTGAAGGAATCAGTGTGAGACACCTGACGTCGGGGAACTGGGAGGTTATCAAAATCCTGGCATATGATGAAAATACTCAAAAGATGTAAGCACTATTCCCTTTTTTAATAAAAATATTCACGGTTTTGAAGTTGAATCCCTTTAACTCAAAATTAAACAACAGTATTTCTTTCATTTTGGAGAATTACCATAACTTTGATGCACCTGAGTACATGGGGTGCAGTTGTAAGACAATTTGTCTGCCATTCTTTTCCTAAATGCTTTTTTATGCAGAATCACACCATGATATCACTTGACTCTGTATTTTTCAGAATAAAAGGAATCAACACAGTGAAGCAGTAATGACATTTTGGTAATTTCTTTCCTGGAGTCCAGATAATAAGTCAGAGTAAATTTTTAGTTCTTGATAAAACATCACACCTTTGCTGCATGAGGTCTCAGAGTTTTGGGGATTTGATCCAACTTTATAAATTCATATTATTTGTAGATATTATCAGAGCTCCTGATTCTCACTCACAGAGAAATCTTTCCATAACCCATCTTAGTGACGGAGTGGAAGGTGGTTTTGGGGAGGACTTTAGAACTAACACAAAATGTCTGAAGGCTTCCCCTGGCTTCAGTGGATCTTGCTTAATTTTCACTTTCATCCGTCCTTGGCAAAAAATACAGAAGCATATCTAATTTCACATTTATATATCATATTACACATTTACTTTAAAATAAATTATATTTCAACAAGAACTCTATTGAGGCTGCAATAAGTCCCATCTTTTCCTCTTGTACTGGAGAAAACCCATTTTGACAAGTCTTTCTATGGATTTTGAAAGTATATCCATGGAGAATTTCCTGGTACTTCTGCAAGGCCCAGGGGTAAAAATGGGATGTGGGTGCACTCAGGCTGCAGAGAGGTGACAGATGTCACCTGGGCTGTCCCAGCCATGTGAGGAGCTCACCCTCCTTCCGCCCCTCAAGCAGAAACTTTGTGGGGATCTCATCAGGGAAACACCAAGAGCTTCTTGCAAAATCTCTTCCCACCCATGCAAAGTAGATAGAAGAACAAGTTGGTTTAAAGCTCAAAGAGATCTCATAAGACTTATTATAACATATGACATAATTTCATTGTGACCTTTATCTACTACTTGGATTTCTATTGCAAACTCTTGGAGTGAAGCAGAAACTTTCTCTTCTGTATTTTTAATATGGAGAGAGGTGTCCTGGTTACTAATGGAGCTCCTGGGCATGATAGGAATTAAAACCATTAAATCCTGTTTTCACAGTTTTAACAGTAGATTGTAGAACTTCTGAAATAACTAATCTGTATATTGGACCAAATTTAATCTTGGAACTTGGGTTTCTATATAAATATTTGATCTTCATGGATATTTGTGAATTTTTTATTTTTAAAAATGTTACTTATGGTGGCTCTCACTTCTCTAAACACTGCCCAAATCAGACAGTTTACCAAACCGAGTTTAACTTTTTTCCTCTTTTGGACACAGTTATTTCTTAAGCACCGAAGAGTCCCCAAGAGGAAGACAGCTGCACAGGTAAGAGGTACATGGGGCTGTGTTATCAGCTTCTTCATCCCAAGCCATAAATATGAAATAAATACAAAGTAATTTTTTCTGTATAAAAACATTTATAGGGTTTAATAATGTAACTTTAAGTGTGGAGGCAAATCACCTCATTTTCAGTGCTTAAATCTGAGGTTAGTGAGGTTTTCATGGTTTCCTACTAACGCTAATGTTGTCTCCCAGCACTGTGAGTTGTTGCTGGTCCATTGGCGCTTTGGGCAGCTTTTGGATCCTGTCCCCATGGCCAAGTTTACTTTATGGTATTTCATTCCAGTGTAAAATGTTTCTGGTCATTTTCTTCCCCCAGTGTATCGACAGTGGGGTCGTTGAACCGTCAGTGTCTCTCGTGTAACTTCCTGAAGGACCAGTGCACGTACTTCAGTGCAAAGTTCAGCCCCATGAACAGGCATTTTCTCCTGCACTGTAAAGGTAAGGCAGATGCTCAGGGTGCAGTGCTGTTTGCTTCTGAATTAATGCATTCCCTTGAGAAGAGAGTTAGGCTGGAGTCTAACATCTCAGCAGTGGATTACTCAAAGTTCTGTACAGAGCCTGTTCTAAGACTGCAAGTGAAGATGTTCTGTGAAATAGCTAAATTATGAGTGATGTCAGAAAGCTGCTCCAATCCTGACCCCTCTGTCCAGGTAAAGAGCAACTTACATTCACCCTAAATAGAAATCCTTCACCAAAACATGGAATTTTGGTGATGGTACTGTGGTTTGTAACAGTTTATTATTTTATATATTGGGATTGATCTTGTGTGACTGTGCCTAGTTAAAAAGTGAGGGCCTGTGTTCTCTAGCGGTGTTTGTACACATGTATGTGCAATGTATCTACACACCCCCATACTTATGTGTATGGGTGTATCTGTCAAAAAACAGCTGTGGTTTAATCCCCAGAGACAGATCCTCTATATCAGTGCAATTGTAATAAATTACTCACAGTGTTTTACTGTTAGCTGCATTCCAGTAGCACTAAATGGCACCAGTTGGCTTCAGAATTTCTGTATAAACAAAAAAATTAAGATGATCCCACACAGAGAAATTTATAACCTACACAGGAAATCAACACTGATATATAAGCAATAAAAAAAAACTTCAGAAAAGCAGGACACAATGTGTAATAAAGTACACAGGTAAACCTGTTGTCCTTGAAACTTGCAAAATTTTACAGGCACTATCCCTCCAGTATGTTTTCATAGCTATGATCAGAGTGTAAAGAGTAGAGGACAATTCATCTGAAATGCATATGAATAGCTCATTTTATATTCATGCTTTTTCTTTATTTCTTTCACAATGCTACTTTTATTCCACACACCCCGCCCCCCCCCAATAAAATACCTGCTGACTTGAGCATTGAAAGTATCCAAACAAAGAAACTATGAATATATATTGGCTAAAATCAGGAGCTTGTTTTCGGTTTTGTTGTTTTGGGTTGGTTTTTTGTGGAAATGCACCTGCAGTACACAGCTGATTAGAAGAAGAATGTACAAACTGTATGGTTTATGCATGGTTAAATCTGCAGCAGAAATGATGGAGCTAATCTTGAGGTCCTTCTCTGAGTAATGAGCTCCTCAGCTCAGCAGAGTTTTCCCTTGTGCTTGACGTAATCCCTGTGGGGTAAGTCTCAGACTCTTGCAGGAGAGAGCTTGATAAATTGGGAAGAGTTTTTTGCCCTGAATCAGCAATGTGCCGGGGTCCAAAAGCATCTCGTTACTATTTTAGCAAACTATATTCAGCCTGTAATTTTTATGTGCTTCTTTGGTATAAAAATGTGGATGCCAGTGAGAGGTTGTGCACGTGATTACTCACAAGCTCACGGCTTTCAGAGACTTTGGCAGTTCTCTCTCTGAGCTGGGATGGCTGTAGATCATCCTCCCGGGAATAAACCTACACTCCACTGACTTGCAGTAGGCTACCCTGAGCTGTAAATGTTGGGCAGGGATGATAAACCACTGTAATTCATTTTTTCTGGCATTTTTCTAACATTCATGTGGCTGGGTTATTCAGGGTCTTCTGCTGTGTTTCCTCAGAGCTTGGCAGGTACAGCAGCAGCATGAGCCCCTGTAGTGCCAGGGCCCTGGGCTGGGCATTTGGCACTATCAAACCTGAAGGCAAGGTCACTGTAGAACTGGCATCAAAACTCTTCTGCTTGTGAGAGTGAGGCAAACTGCTTTGAGGAGACAAAAGGCACATCTACTGTGCAGACACTTGTTTTCCCACAGCAAAAAGCCTTCACACAATTGTTACAAAAGCAATTTGCCCAAAAAAACCCTTGGAGGATTCTGGACTGGTACAATCTGTGTAAGTTTCAATTCTTCAGCCTCCTGTTTACCCACGAGCAACTTTATTAGGATAGTTTTTCCTTAGTTTCCCTCAGCCAGGAGATCTCTCTCATTTTACCAGCTGTATGCATCTCCAGAGACTCTCCTGAGTGAGGAGTTATTTCTTGCCTGGTGGATGGAGGACTGGCTCCTCAGCCTCTCAGTTTTGGCAAGCACATCTTTTGCACTCATTTTCCACACTGCTTGTGGATTTTTCCTTCGGCACTTTGCAAACCCTAGGGAGGTATTTTTCTCTCCACACAAATAAGATAGTTTAGAAAGGGAATAATTGTTTCTCCCCTTTTGTATAGCAGGAAATAAGTGGTGGGTTTGGGGTTAATGACAGGAGGTCAGTGGGAAATCCAAGTGCTGTGCTTTGTTCTGATGCACTGTAACACAATGCCTGTGACACAAATTTGGGTTTTTTTTTTTTTTCCCCTCTGATCAACATTTTAATCTGCTGCAATCTCCCTTTTTTCAAAATGTCATCATCCCTCCATCTTTTAGTATGACAAATAGAGATAGGTAGGAAAATGCTTTCCCCTTCAGAAATGGTCTTTCTTAAATAAGAATTGAAAGCAAAATTACAAATTCAGAAGTCAAGAGAGCTGGAAATAAAAACAAACCAAAGCAAAAGAGACATCTGAAGAAATTATCATCTTAGAGAGCTAAGGCAGAAAGCTGTGATTTGTCAACAATCTACCTGTAAGATTTTTGTCAATCGTTCCCCTTGAGGGAGAGAATGAAACTGATAAAAATCTTCAGTGAAGGCTGTGAATGTCATCATGCTATTTATTTCAGGTATTTGCATTTCCCTAGGCTCATGCTATAATTAATTGAGAGAGACAGCCTCTCAAAACACATAAATTAAGCTCTGTCTCTGAACTCTCAAAGGGAATTGTGGTTTTTTTCTCAAAAAGAGAGTTGTAATTCCTAATTTCAAAGGGTCCATGCCTTCATCTGCCCATGGGGTCCTCAGGGACTTCAGCTTTTCTGCATTGTTCTCCTCGCCCAATAGCAACTGAATCCTTGTAGTCTGAACACTGAGGTAAAACAGAGCTTCTTGTCTTTCAACTCCACGCTGGGGAATGGTGGGGACACAAGATTTTCTTTTGCAGGTTTACACTGGTGGGGATCTTCAGAGCAGGGACAGCAGACTCAGCCAATTCTGAGTATGCTGGATGTTTGGTCATGCCAGTTTCACATTCCACCTCATGCATTTGCAGTCACTGTTAGCATGAGGAATTATTCCAGATTTTTAGTTTCTTAGTGGTACAGTGAAATTAGACTATGTGAAATAGGATTAGACTACGTCACACCTAGATTTAACTGTGATGCTCTTGGTTTTGCAGAGCTGGCATACCAAGGAAGCTTCTTAAACAGATAATTATGTGAAATATATTTTTTCAACACTCTATAGCTTTTCCATGGAGAAAATAAGTGGATAGTATCATTAATTCATTTCCCAGTCAACCTAAAGTTTCTGGATGTCAAACTGATATATTTTAAGCAGTACCATGAAGCGCATCCGTAATTTTTTTTATTCATCACTTAAATCCAAACCATGGAGATTATTTAAAAAAAAAAAAAAACAACACAACAACAACAAACCACCAAACAAACAAACAAAAAAAGAACAAAAAAGCTCCTTCTGGGTGCAGGGTCTGGGCTGCTGAAAGGGAGAAGGTAGCGCCTGTTCCACACTTTGCTGGTCCTGTAGTCCAGCCTGTGTAATTTCCAAGAGGTTCCAGTGGAGTTCCTGCTGTGTTTGAAGGGAGTTGTGGGTATGGAGCTTCCAGGATCCTGTCCTGTGTCCTAGCTGGTGCTCCCATTCTTTGGCACTGAACTACAGAGTACAAACTACCTCACCCTTTTTCTGTTTCACTTCTCTCCTCAAAACAGGACCGGGAGTCCCAGTTGTAAGTGTGCACAGGACAAGTGATACTGCAAGTGAGTATACCTTATGAAATAAGTTAGATTTCTTATCATCCCTAATTTCTCTGGGGACTGTGGGAGAGGGGAAAGTAAGCACATGAAAATGTCGTGCAAGGACATAAAAACTAATTTATATAAAGTGCTATTAATTACCTTTTAGCAGCATCCACATCAGCAAATGGTAAGGAAAGCAGGTCATCAAATGGCTAAAACTTTTCCAGATTTTTAGATACTTTTTGGACTAAATGCATGTGACTCATCTTCTGTTTACACGTGAGTAAATTGGATGGCAGGTTGGTCTTCATCCTTTCACGTCCTGTGTAGAGTGTGTTGCCATTGGAGTATACCTCCTTTGTTTTTAGAGATGTTTCTAAAGTTACAATCCAATTATGCTGAAGTCAGGTACAGTCTTTGGATGATTGATCAATCATAAAAGCCGACTTACATATGGTGATTGAGTCCTCTTCTATTTCTCAAATCAGAACAACTCTGCTGATGTTTTCAATGAAGTCAAATCCCAAAAGTAAAGGCTTTTTAGGAGGGCATTCTGTACCTCTATTTGTCAAGTTTTACTCATTATTTTCTTGTGTATTGATGCCAAATCTGTTACTGTTTCCTGGCTGCTGAGGTGCTTTTTAGTGGAATATTGACCTTCAGCAGTTGAATTTTCCTGGTGGTGCAGCAGAGGTAACAACAACTCTGCCACCTCCAGCTCCACTGTGACTCCACTAGCATGGAGGTGTGGATTACAGAATGGGGGACAGCTTCTCATTCAAAAGCACTAAACCAGCTCTTACATATCCTCATTTCATTAACTGGGTTATCCCCAGGATTTTTCTAGAATAAATCCTGAACTGTACCTGTCTGCACCCCCTTTTTCCTGGGCCGGTCACTGTTCAGTGGAGCTAATCTTGAATGTTGAAATGCCATCCTGACAAACAGTGCCATGCTAGGAAGTGTTAATTAATATCTGCACATTAGTTTCCCTTTTTATTTTCTTTTTTTCCTTTATTTTTAATGCCATTGTTTGTATTTGCAAAGCCCAGTGCCACGGCCCAGTCAGGGCGGGGAGTTTTATCCAGCTCAGGAAAAGGTAGCTAATGCTCAAATAAATGCGTTTTAGACTTCTGTGGAGCTCCTCAATTCTGCGAAGGCAGGCTTTTCCTCTTTATTACCTGCATCTAAAGTACTATAGAGTGTGTATTACTGAAATACAGATTTATCTGCAGCACCTTAGAGTAAAATAAAGCAAGTCGGGATGGAGGGACGTTGTTTGTTGCAACAACAAAAAGACAAATAATAAGAAAGATAATTTACCATTAGTGTTTCAGTGCAAGATTAGATTATCCTCTTCAATTCATAATGGGATGATTAAGGATTATTTCAATTATTCCATCCTCAGACTATAATTATGCCATTTTGGTTGACTGCCCAGAACAAGCATTCTCCTCAGATTATCTGTTTTGGCCCTAAGTGAAGAGCTTATGATTTAATTTAAAAAATCTAAATTTTAGAAGCAAGATCAGTAATTTGAGTTTTAAAAAAAAAAAAAAAGGGGGAGCAAATTAGCCATTCTTTCCCATGTAAAAGGGCTGCTTCAAATTAATCTGCAGCTTTAAACCAAGCTGATGGTCTTGCTCTTGGCTGAAGTACAGAAGACAAATAAGGACATGCAGTGACCACATTTTGCTGTGCTGGCTAAATATTGCCTTGGAATAGGTAATACTGGGGAAAAGGATGCCTGCAGGAGGCTCAGGATATTGCCCAGCAGAGCAGTCCTGTGCTGCAACAGCTGCTGTCAGGATTTATCAGAGATGCTAATGCTCATGTTGGTCATCAGAAATTCCCTTGGTGGTGCGTAATGAAAATAAAGACCACCAAAACCAGGAAAATGAACTGGATGTGTATCTTTTCGAATTGGAAAGTAGTTGCATTATAAAACAAGTATTTACAGAAGGAATTAATTTACAAGATTAATTGAAAGCTTAATTTGCAAGATCATTGCACATTTGTCTCTTTTTCTTTCATTTTTTTGAATCTTGATTTATCTCTGGTGTGATGATTCTCCATGCCTTTCAACATGATTTTTCTTCCTGTTTTTTAGAGTTTTATATTTTGGAAAATAACCCTGTGTTGAAAGAAGTTGTTATTAAGAAAAAGAATTACAAGACTGAAATCAAAATGCTTCACATTGAGGATTACGGTAAATCTGGCAAAATATTATTTTAGCAAGCCAAAAGTTGTCTTACAATGTTACTCTTTTTCATCTGTGTAACTACCAGCCTTTAATGTTTTGCTCTTTTCTTAAAAGAATTCCCTTTACAGTTGTCACTGCCAAAAGATTTCACGGATCGAAACCAGTATGCCCTTCTATTAATGATGTAAGTATCCATTTGGAACCACTCAAAATAATAAAGTATTTCATAGAAAATATTTAAATGTGAAATTAGATTTTGTTGGTGTTGTTCGTTTTGGGGGGTTTTTTTGGTGGTTTTTTTTTGTTTGTTTGTTTGGGGTTTTTTTGTTGTTTGGGGTTTTTTGGGTTTTTTTTTTTTTGTTTGTTTGTTTTGGGGTTTTTTTTACCTTTTGTAGGAAAAAATATCTGATGGATTTGAGTTGAGAAATCAAAGGCTTGTTCTTGGGAAGGTTTTGTGATAGGTGCTGTCTGGTCGAGATGCCTGAGGGGGTTTTTTTGAGCTAGTCACACCTGGCTGTGCTTTGCTGCACTTCCTTGTTTGGGAGGCACTGCTGTTTCTGATGGTAGAGCTTCGAGTAGCCCTGTGGTGTTTCCTGGACCCTTGCTGATCCTGCCCACAGAGCACCTCCCTCAGAGCCTGTGCTCCTCTTTATTCCTGAGAGAAATGAGTACAGCTTCCAGGAGAGGCTCAGCTGAGATGCATAAAGTAAAACTGCTTTTAGGAACACCGGAATGAAATAAAAGTTATTTTTTGATCATCGGTGGTTGAATGCATCGTTGATATGCATGATCCAAAGTCTCTGGATTTTTGTAGAAAAGCTGCATGGGAGGAGGATGGTATTCCCTGGAAACCTGTGCTGTTCTTTTAAAAGGGTGTGTGTTTCTTGCAGGGACAGTCAGCCTTTAAGTTGTGTGCCTGCACATGTGTAGTAGAGGAAAAGAACAGAGTCATGAGTGTGCTTGAAGCCTGCCTGGGAAAAGTGGTGACGGACAGCTCAGGGCATCACTCTTTTCTCCACCCCAACTTAGCATGGGTAGAGAGAGCTTTCCTGGACCTACAGAGCTTCTTCCAGCCCCAGCTGGAAAGAATTGATGTGAATTTCAGTAACAGACATGTAGTAGTGCACTGCTAAATTCATGAAAGTGCCACATTACTGAGCTGTGTTACCTGGAGCAGGTCTCCCCTCAGTGACAGCAGAGATCCTTATGTGATGTGAGGTGTTTGCAGCCCTGAGCTGCTGAATGACCCCAAGTTCTTCTGCTCTGATCAGAAATGAGGACAGAAAGGCACAAACCCGCTTATTTCGAAGCCCAGTTTTTGTTTTAAAACTCAGAATTTTCAGTTGTAATTATCTGCAGTTGTGGAAGCTCGCTGTTTTAATTGGCTCACAAACATATTTTTCTTTTCTTGTGGAGAAACAGGAGATATGGATTTTATTTCATCTTTGCAGCATTTCCTGACATGATCTTGGAGGAATGATTATATTTTAAGCAGCTCTTATACGAGTGCAAAGGCAAACTGACTCTGTGAATTGACCCCAGCAACCCTGCAGGGACTTGCAAACACTTGTGCTTATTCCTGTTTCTGAGAGCAAGGAAACACAAAAGTGTTAGCAGTGCAACGCTTCCCTTTTCAAGTATCTTAATAAATACATAATCTGCCATGTACAGCTGTCGGAAAATACGGGGTTATAAACTCATGTAGAACCTAGAGAAGACAGAAGGGCAAGATCAGAAACCTGAGAAGTCCAAAGGCAGAAATCACAGGAAAAGGGAAAGAAAAAAAAAAAAAAAAAGCTGAAGAAAATACTATTTTGAATTGTTTTTTTGATACCAAGGGTTGAAAGACGCGAGGACAGTATTGAGACCTGAATTTAAATTTACCAAAGTCATTGGCACCCAGTGGACAAGAAATGTAGCCAAGTCATGATATTTTATATGGATATGTTTTACAATTATTTTGGGGCTTTTTATGATAGGCACAATGGATAAAATGGAAAATCATCAACTTATGAACACATAAATTGTAGATTGTTGTATCTACATTTCTAATATAAATACTTTGGTTCTTTTAAGTCAGATTCTTATCTTTGCAATACTGAATTCTCAATGTTAGCTTTAGCAGGGGTTATTTTTAGAAAACACTGTTGCCTTGGTTTTGAAACAGTTGTCTGCCAAGGAAAGCTAGAACCTCCCTTGGAATGGAGAATGTAAACCACCTTCCCTCCAAATTATTATAATTTTGCAATTAGAGGCTTTCAGGCAAAGATATGGGAATAGGAGTAACAGTTCTTTACTAGGAATATTAAAAAAGGAAAATACAAATGTAGTAGTACCAAAAAAACCAAGCAAGGTAGCAAACAAAAATCCTGGGAAAACCCTGAGTCAGAGATAGGACCTGGCACCCTGGTGGTCAGGGTGCTGGAAGCAGTCCAGATAAATCCTCCTGGAGTAACAAATGTGGTTCTGTGGAGTAGAGATGGTCCTCTAGAAAACCCAGTGGTGACGAGTTGGGTCCAGTCTTCCTCCGGGAATCCAGTGGAAAAACAGGATCCCTTGTGTCTTTCAGTCCCAGTTTTTATCTAGCTGGGAACAGCTGGCTCCTCCCTCACGGTGTGGAGCATCTCCCAATGGGATGATGGAATGTGTCATGTTATTGGTGGGCCCTAATGGCCCATTATCAGAAGATGTCCCCCTGGAGGATAGAGGGATGGTGAAAGAGATAAGAAACACTGCCCCAACTGGTTTTAATGGCTGGGCCATTATCAGAAGGCATCCGCCCCCCTCCCCCCTGGAGTTACATGACAAGGATAAAACGTCTTCCAAAAAAACAGTTTTCAACAGATGAAATGGAATACACATTTTTAGGTTACATAACCCAAGACACCTGTATACTAGGGAAAAGTATGAAACTGAAAATTTTAAATCTGTCTTGGCTCGTGTACTGTAGCATCTTTTGTGTCCTCCTCTTCCCTAGAAGATAAAGAGTTACATTAAACTGTATTTCTTCAGCAGATTTTTACAGACTTAAAGCTAAGGTTGCCAGCAATCCCTTTTTCTATTAAAGAGGTCCCCAAATGAAATATAAAACTGCAAACTGTCACTGAAGTTATGGGAGGTTCCCTTGTGGGATGATTATTTGAGCCTAATAGATTCTGCCTAGCTTTTGAGAAAGAGCAGTTGGGCATCTGTGGGTGTATAGGGGGTAATTTCTTGACCCAAACAGCTCCAAATTGACATACTAAGGTTTATTTCATGTTCAGAAGTACTACTTTCAAAAAAAAAGAAAGATAAAATTATTCACATCCAAGGAGAACATGTACCTTTTATAGCGAACACTGATTAGTTGTGTAGATTATATCATTTCCCATATACTTGACAACAGAGTGGTGCTGTTGGGACTGATGGAGAAACACCCCATTCCTACTGCCAGCAGTGTTAGTTGAGAATTGGGGGCTGATATCAAGTGCTGTCTTTTGTAACGTTGACCTGTCCCTGCTTGCTTTCTTCCATTCTCAGGCATGGTATGATTATCATCATATTCCAGCCATTGAGAGAAAAACCTTTGAAAATAAATGCTTACCAATGCCCTTGGTAAGAATGTTGGTTTAATTGTATGTCCATGTTTTTGGAAAGGAGATTCTATAAAGCATCTTGATTGAGGCAACATGCACTTAGAAATATAAAACCAGAATATATATGAACAGAAAAGTTGAGTATTAGCAGAGAAGTGGAGTTTGCTTTCCATCTCAGTAGCACTGCACTTTGAAGAGGGAAAAGAGAAAAGAGGGAGGGAAGAAGGAAGGAAGGAAGGCAGGTGATGAGTGATTTTATGATGGGGATGATGTTTGGTGTGATCTGTTGTTCAGGGGGGTTTAAAATCACTGAAAGCTAGTAGCCATTTCAAAGGCTTCTGTATTCATTCAAGGATGTCTGCAGGTAAATTTGAACTTTCAGATGCCTGAGTGTTAAGGCTGAATCCTGGAAGGAAGCTTGTACCAGAGGAATCTGGTCCTGGTGTGAAACCTGGCTGTGAGCTGAGTACAGTTCCATGTAGACACAAGCTCAGCTTAAGGACCTGATTATGCTGTAACCATCAGCATAAAAGATTGTGTGAACATTCATCTATTAGCATCTGCAAAGCAAGCTGCAATACTCAAATAGTAGGTCACTGTATTGTTGTGTTAAAATTTATGTCCATCTGGATGGCTGGACTAACAGATCTCGTGTAGAAACCAGTTATGGTGGCTGGCACTCTCTTCCTTCCCAGAATTGTGATGAGTAGTAAAATGTTAAATAGATTAAAACACTTTCCTTTCTTCCATTTGTTGTCCTAAACTACTGATAACGTTTCACACTTGGTTTCTTTCTGATGTAATACACACAGCGTAGCTGTATATTAGAGAACTGCACCGTAATTGCCTGAAAAAGTGATTACCACACCTTTTCTATATAATTAAGGTCAAAGTTTAAATTTCAGATCCTTGATTTCCTCATTATGGTTCACCTTATTCATTAAAAAAGTTGGAAAATACACTTCTTGGTAACACACAGGAAATGATTAAGTAAAGACTCTGGCATTTAATCTGGGTAATAAAATCAGAATTGATAATCATTCTTTATTTTGCTTTGATTGTAATTAACCTCGTTCCTTCAAATGTGTAGATAATGTATCTTAAATGTCAGTATCTATTATTTAATGCCCTTTAAAGTTGTCCAGCTGTAAATTCTAAAACTGAATCAGTGGAAAGATTGTCCTGGTATTTGAGGGGGAAAAAACCCCCAAGTATTCTTCGAAGTAGCAGTGAATTGTCTCTGAGAGGTTTCTGTTTATTTGTTTACTTGTATTCTTATATTTTGGTCACAAGCAGGGTTTGGTTTGGAACTGATGAAAGTTTTAGGCTTTGCACAAACAACCAGACCTGTTTATTCCCCCAGTGAATGCACTCTTGGGACTGATAGCAAGATAAGACAGTGGGGCTGGAAAGTGAATCTTTTGTACAGCTTCGAGAACAAGCCATTAAAAGACTAGAAGAAATATAAAGAGGCATAATAAAAGTATTAGGAAATATATGTCTGCTGTCTCTCTGTGGAGGACAGAAGCACACCTCAGATACTCAGTATCATTTCATAGTGGCAGCTGAAGAGTAGAGACCTTTTGGTGCTAATGGGAATTTTGATGTGTACCTCAATGGAAATGATCTTAAATGCTTAGCACAGACCACTTTTATGGACATTCTTGAAATAAACTAGCCACTGAAAAATTGCTTCCTAAAGCAATACATCAAACAATCCATCATGCAGGGCTGGGCGATGTATAGTGTTTAAACTCTGAGCCCAAAAGCAGCCCAGCTATGATCTCCAAAAAGGAGCCTGAGAAACCATCACTGCCAGTTCTCACCCACTGAGAGACTTGCTGAGCTTCTGTTTGTTGTTCCTTTTTTCTTGGAGAAATTCACTAAGAGTATCACCTTTGATTTAAAACACTTTTAAAGGTTTTAAGCACATTCTGGCTTAGAGAAAGGCTTATAACTGTAATGGTTCTTCTCCTATTCCTAAGTGTCTAGAAATATATATATCTATATACACCAGATGTATGTATAACCTAGATATGGAACACATATAAATCGAATGAGAACACTGAGTTAGTTTTGTTCTCATAATTAAAGGGAGGAAAGCAGGCTGACTCACAATATTTTCACTTGTGAGGAATGGGTTACTCTGTTGGAAAGTTACCTAGTCAAACATGGATATTTCTGATGTATTATTGTGGAAAAGTTGGAAGAACTTACAAATAATTGGTAAGTATGAGTAACTGGTGTGAGGATCCTTTTATTAGAAGCAATGATAAATACTTGGTGAACACATCTGTGTCACTGTGTAGTGCAAACCTTGCTCTGTGCAATGAGCAGAAATTGGAAGTATTGTCCTGCTCCTTATTGCAAATAACGATGATTATACACTTCCTGAATCGCGTGTTTTCTGCACAGCTCACTTGACAATATTTCCAGACTGGTTGCTTCGCAATGTTAGTAATTAGTGTAATCACAACCGAATTGGTTAAGCACACCAAAAAAATGTACTTCTTTTCTTTTTATAAAGCCAAGTGATGAGCAAAATAATGGCAAATCAAGCATAACATGTTTTGGCTGAGTCTGTAACTGAGTAATCCTGATTTCAGTACATGATATAGCAACTAAATAGATAGGTCTGACTGCATTTCAGAACACACACATTCATTATATGCTTGCCAATTAACTGAGTGATTACCTTGAAGATGATCTGTGTTATCCACAGCCAAAGCCTGATACTGAAGCAGCACATTATTTCTAAGACAGTACTTACTGTAGGATATTTTATCTCTCTTTCCTCCCCATGGTTTACATAAGTCTATTTGGCAAAATAATAATTTCTGTCTTCATCTTTCTTTCACCTTAGACAGGATATTCCCACAGACCATCCAATTTAATTTCCATACAGCCACCACAGACACTGTTACATTTTAATTTGCATTCCACTGGCAGATGCAGCCTGCATATAACTATTTTGCATTTTGTACAACTTCATGATACCCTGTTCTTTTATTCTGTGTTTATCTTGGGGGAAAATAATGACAAACTTCCCTTTTAAAACTGACATTTTATTTTCTTTGTAAGGAAAATGGTATATTTGGCTTCAATGGAAAATCTTATTGTTCTTCTAGAAACTGCATTCTCCCATTCTATTTCACCTTTTGTGCTGTAAACCACCTGTTTTTTTGGTCATAAAATAGGCTTATCACTCCTGCCTGCATCCATTTCTTCCTATGAATTTGGATGGAGAAAATATAATTTTCTCCAGCGTATGCTTTAGTCTTTGTACACTATTTCAAAAAATCTATTCAACGATACAATAATGCAATTATTTTGGTTTTCTCAGACGACATCCTTCTTAATAGTATTATATATCCTACAAAATGGTAATCGGGGTGCTGAATGAATTTTACCTTTCTGTGTGCTCAGTGAGACTTTACAAATTCTGCCTGAGACTTCTCAGAACTGAACTAGCCATTAGTGATTGTGTTTGGGGGTTTTTCATTCACTTTATTATAAGCAGCACTACCTGCTTTAATATTCTGTGTCCTTCAACAATGTTTATTCAGGTATTGGCAGCACCGCAGCATGGTGGTTATAAAGTTAAAGAAATTATTTTGCTGCAGGGCGTGCAGCCCTAATGGGATGGTATTGATGGAAGTGACAGCAGCTCAGCAGGGTTGCATAAACTACTGAACTCTGCCACGTAGGTTAAATAAAATATCAGAGCTCGGCACAGTGCATCACATTGTCAATAGTCTTCATTTGTGTCTGGTGTGTTGGTATTTGCAGTGATGAAGCTCCAGGCAGCCAGTTGGTTACAGATAAGTTTCACATTGACTGGGACTCAGTGCTTGTCAACTCTGATAATGTCATCGTAGCTCGATTTGATGGCAGAGGGAGTGGATTTCAAGGCCTCAAGATCCTACAGGAGGTCCATCGATGCTTAGGATCAGTGGAAGTGAAGGACCAAATAGCAGCTGTAGAGTACGTATGTGCAAACTCTTCTTCTCTTTCACCCTGCCTCCACCTGGATGAATGAGCATTTGGACTAAAACTGCCGGGAATGTTTTCTCTGCATTGATAATGTTTGGTTTTTAATGCAGTTGCAAATTTTGAAACCGTAATCCTTCCATTACAAACAGCAAGTAAAAAAAATCAAAGAGGTGTTTTGGGGGTTTTCTTTGGGTCGGTGCTTCTCTTTGATAAAGCTGTCCTGCTCTGTGCAATCCAAATATGCCACCTGAGCTAATTCATATTTGTCTACATTCTGTAGGTAAATTTCTTGCTGCCCACATTGACGTATAAATGCATTTGTGTTACAGTATTTTAGGTCTATACCGTAGGCTACTGCTCTCTCACTTCTACTACAGAGTTCTGGAGTAATAACACAAACCAAATGGAGTTCTAGTGGTGTAAATGAGAGCAAAGTTTTGGCATGTGCCTGTTATTTCTCATTTGCATTATCATTCTTAGACTGATATAAAGTCTACCAGCTGCAGAAAAAAGTAATTTCTATCAGTGGAGTGGTCATGTGTAGCCTTGACAACACTCCTTACTCAGGGTGCACATGTCACAGTGGCTCATACCAAGGTCTCCATGGACTTTTTCTGGGCTTTCCCAGGGAAAGACAGATTTTAAGCCAAGTATTTTTTTCTTCTTTTGAAAGGGGTTTATTATTATTATTTATATTTATTATTATTCCATGAATAAACAGCTGTGTCTGATATTTCCCCTCAGGTTATTCTGTCTTTGGGTATAAAATTCACCATAGATGATTAATGACCTTGATAAGAGAATTAATTATTTGTATAATTATCTAGATTCAAGAAGTTCCATTCATCTTATCTTCCTTTAGCTGGTGCTAGGTGCCTGGTCTAAGCCAGTCATTTGAGCTCTAGCCAGTGGAAAATTCTGGCATTTCTGAAGGATGATCCTCCCCAGACTGAGAGAAGTTTCCAACATGTATAGGAATCCTAAAGGGTATCTCTCCTCTCTCCATTAACTGAAAAGCAGATGTAAATGGATAATTTAGACAAGATGCTTAAATTCAGATATCTGAATTAAGTGAGATGGGCCAAACACCAACTGTTTGACTTATAAAAAAGGAATTAGGAAACAAATCACATTTCCCAATGCAGTACTACTTGTATTGATGTAATTTCTTCTTCTACCTGATCTCCATGTGTGGCAATTCTGTAATGTACAAATAATTGTACATACTATATTCAGAAATTAAAACCCACCATTTTACTGTGCAAAAATTAAAAAATAGACTTTTTTTCTTTTCAGATCACTTCTGAAACAGCCCTTCATTGATCCCAAGAGACTGGGTATATTTGGAAAGGTAATGTGCAAAAAACCAACAGGCTATATCATTATGATTCTTTAAGAAAGTGCTGTCAGTTAATAAACAAATATATTTATAGATTTTCTTGAGACAATTTCAGTTATTTTGATGGGAAAAAATGGCATCCAGAATTAACTGTCTGTTCTGTACAGTATTTTTTCCTCAGGACAGCATTTAAGACAATAAAATCAGTTTTAAGGTATAACAATATTTGCATTTCAGAATCTGAAGGAGAAAGTATTTGTTAAAAATTCTGCTTCCTGCTGTCTTTAGAAATTTTTAATAGGGACTTGGTTTTTGTGAAAGCTTGTTTCTTGCAGTTTTATATTTGTGCTGCAGTTAAGTTGACAATGTTGTCCTATAAAATACAGGTTTTATGCCTGAATGTTTTACTGACCCTTGAGCTTAGCTGAGCACCTACCCTGTGGTGCTGTCAGCAAGTTCCTTGTTGCACCAGTGAGAAATCTTGCCTTTGCTATTTTATCAGCTGCACGTCATTGCCCCCAGCATGAGACACGATGAGGCAAAGGCTCGACTTTCAGTAGCAAACAAAGCAGCATTTTACTGATGTCTATTAAAAAGCAGCAATTAGAAATTAGAAATACCACACAACTGCTGCTTCATCTATGAACCGGCATGTGCAACCTTGTAATTTTTTCAAAAGTTTATTATTATTGTTGTTTATTATTATTATTATTATTATTGATGAAGCTGTTTTCTGCCTTGAGCTCAAAGCAGTAGCAAACCCTGATCAAGTGCCCCCCAGTCATCGCTTTTAAGAGCAGCCTGTGTTTCACCATGACATGCCTTAGTTCTCACTCTGCTGCGGAGTTGCTGCACAGCCTCAGGCAAGTCATTTAACCTGCCTGTCTCAGCCTGTCTGGATGCAGGATGAGGAGGCTGACATTTACCTCCTGCATGGTAGCATTTTGAGGACTGGCTGATGTTTGTGGCTGTTATTAGCATTTCCCATGAACGTGACCTTCCTCAAAGATCTGAACTCCTGCAGCACTCCCTGAGCTAAGAAAGAAACTCTCACTAGAAGAATTTCACTTGGGTCAAAACCCAAGTATGTGGGTTGTAAGGGAGCAGCCAGAGATTTCCAGATGAGGATGTACAAGCATGGGACAATTTCATCCACCAAGTGATCATGGCACACACTTCTATCCAGGTTTTAATGCCTGTTACCAATGCATAGAAGCATCAACATTTCTCCATATCCTCTTCCTCTTTCGATCATCTGATTGAAAATACTGGTTCTGGAATGAAATCCCTGAGCATCCAGAACTGCTTGGTTTTGACTGCAGAAATTATTTCCATTGGTACTTGAAAATTCCCCCTCGTTTTCTGCCCGAGATTCATCAGTATCTTTTTTCCTAAGAGTGATGTGATGAGACAGTTACTGAAGAGCATGCATGTAACCATGGCTTTACACATCTGCCAAGACCTGCTCCCAATTTTCTTTCACAAAATATTATTGATTTCCATGTTCCTTCACTTTTTTTTCTGAAAGTGTTGTTGAGGAATGAAGAGTGGGAAATTTGATAAGCTTTCAATGCTGCTTTGAATTCAGGATAACTTCCCCTTTTCAAGTTAACCTTTCAGAGTTGTTTCTTTACTGTCAAAAGAAAAAAAAATCATAAAATTTAAAAGTCAGTTTTATAATTAATAATAATAAAAAAATCTATTTAACAGCTTCTTAGGGTTAATGGTATTTTCCTTCACTCTGCTTCTTTTAGAGTCGATTAAAAAATCTACTTTAAAACTCCTTTCTTTTTTATCACATACAAGAATGCAATAGGGGAACAAGATTTTTTTTTTTCTTTCTATGCATTAAATCTGCTTTACTGATGGAAACAGAAAATAACTTGACTTTGGAATGCTGATGTCATAAAGCTGGACTTACGCACACTTTCCAGGAGCTCTTTAAGAGGTTTCAGAATTGCACAGAAGTAAAATTCTTGTCACATTTGGTGATGTCAATGAGGCACAAGAGTAACAAGACTGTCCAGAAAGGCACAGTGGGGAGAATTGCCAGGCACTGTGCCCATGTCCCCTTGCTTATCTCTGTGAGGGATGCAATCCTGAGTGATGCTGATCCAAGGGCCTTTCTGAACTTCTAGACAGCCAAATGTGGTTCCGTGGAGTTTGTGGTGTTATTCATGCAAGTCAGAAGGGAGCTTAAAAATTAGTTGCAATTCTACAGGCAACGACTTTCTTGAAAATGTGACAATTAGGCTGTAACCCCAGAAACCCAGGATGAGTGAGGCACCACGTGTTCTCTTGCATCAGGGCGTGTGGAGTGGCAATGTCACTGTGAAATGCGTCTAAGGATTTATAAAAATCACTCTCTAGTGTTTCCAGTGTCCTGGAAAGCCTGTCTGGAAGCAAGGACACGGGCATGAAGGGAAGAAACTCCCAGGAGAATTAAACAAGCTCTTAATGAAAACATGGAATAAATAATAAATAACCTGGCGATACCTTGGGTTAAAATTGTGCTGTGGAGCTACTGGGCAAGACACAAGCAGAATATTAAACAAAAGTAAAAGCAGAGAAAACCCAGAGGCAGAGGAAAGCTGCTGAATTATAAACTCTGAATTATACAAATTGCAGGTGCCCACTAAGAAATTCTGTCTTAGGTGAAATCTACTCCTGCACATGAACAGATCTGGATGGCTCTTGGCCTCCTGGGCTGCAACTTGTATGGGAAAGGAATAACTCAGTTCCTCACACTCTTTTGAAAATCCAGCTCCTATTCAGTGTTTTCCTCAGTGTGTCCATTCCCACTTAATATGGATTGATTGCAAAGAACAAGAAACCCCTTTGCTTATATATTTTAAATAAGGTTAAAGGCTTTTCAAATATTACCATTCTTCCACAGAAATCATCTGTTCAACAAATATTTAGGCATGAAGAACAGGAGCAGGCAGCATTCGTAAAAGTCCATGAGAAAACTGTAAGCACTTGATGCGTAATGTTTTTGGATCAGCTGGTGTTTTACACTGTATTTTCCCTGTCATGGGATAATTTCGTCTTCCTGAAGTGTGTTGTGCCAAACACAAAACGACAACAAGAAATACCTAAAGAAATACCAGTTTTTCAGTACTGATGAAGGGAAAACAAAGATGGCAAGTAGAGAAATTTGAGGAGCCCGTAATATATGAGAAAATCATCGATTCCAGGTGCCACAATTCAGAATTTCATTTTCTTTGAGTCTAGAATGATTACAGGTGTACAGAAATGGATTACCAGTGTCATTTCAAGGAAATCTGAGGTTTCAAGTTAAAGCTTTCTCGAAAGGTTTCATGACTCTCTGGTATCAGCTCTTCCAGGGGAGATGTATTAGACTTTGGAGATGGTGAAGAAATGTGCAACATTCATTACTGTTATTAACTGCATAGATTAAAATCATTACCTGGTCAATGAGATCTTTATGCACCCTTAAACTGTAAAAATGATACCACTGGATTAGCACAATGGCCTTTAGCTTTATTCTTGCTAGAATCAGATAAATCAACCAAGATTTCAATCCCATTGTTAGGGGTATGGTGGCTACATTGCATCCATGATCCTGAAATCCAGCGAGAGGCTCTTCAAGTGTGGAGCTGTGGTGGCACCAATCACAGACATGAAGTTATATGGTGAGCACTCCCTGCCCTGAACCTGTGTGATAGTTCATTCAAAATACCTTTTATTCGTGGGGCTACTGTTTATTATGACTAAGGACTAATAATGTGACGATATTAACGAGGTTTTACCTCACTGTCTTGCTCTCTTTTTTAAAATGAAAGTAAAGCTGACACTGGGACAGTTCACCAAAACCCACATCAGACACCGTGTTATTGACAGCAGCTATTTCGCAGTTACCTCATTTCCTCAGAATCCTTTATGTATATGAGCAGGAATCAAGTCTTATGAATGAATCCTTTAAGGTTAACAGTGAATTTCCTAAAATATCAGCCATTGTTGTCATTCAGTCACTGGTTATTTGTTCTGTATGTGGAGTTTTGGGCACAGGCTATGAACTGTGATACACAGAAAACCAGACCAGGTTACTTTAATGGTCTGTTAGACTTTCTTTGGGTTTTAGCTTGTGCTTTCCTTTGGGTTTGGGTTTTTTAATTGTTGGTTCGGGTTGGTATGTCTTGTTGGGTGTTTTTTGTGAGGAGAGTTGGTTGATTTTTGGTTGGTTTCATTTTTTAACTATTTAAAAGTCAGTTTAAATGGCACATCTAAATGGTACATTCTGTGTCTCTAAATGAGCATCTCAACTTCATGGCTTAAATAGCTTCTGACTCTAGGTCAGAAATTATGAGTTTTAAAATAGAAATAACATGGAATTCACAAGGGTGAGTTCTTTTTATTTTTATTTTTTTATTATTATTATTTTTACAGCATCAGCTTTTTCAGAAAGATACCTTGGTATTCCATCAAAAGATGAAATTACTTATCAGGTAAGTTAGCATAAACAAGTAACTTAAAATGATCATTTTACTCTTAAAATGCAATTCAATTACAGCTCTGTGTGTGTTTGTTCTCCAGGCATCCAGTGTATTACACAATCTTCATGGTTTAAAAGAAGTGGATTTGCTAATAGTTCATGGCACAGCTGATGGTAAGTATCTACAGATGCGACTAATTTGGAGTCAGGGCTTCTGACAGGCAGGTGTTCGAGGGCTGATGAGGCACACACCTAGCAAGTACATTTGCAGTTTCATTTTCCCTCTTGTAGGATTTTTTTCTTTTGTTTCAGCTGTCACTTCTAGCTCTGAACTGGTGATGCTTTGCTTTGCTTTGAGGATTTGCACCTTTTAGGTGCTGTTCATTTTCATTTGTTTAAGACCTGTGGACCACTGTGTTGCTAGTGGAAGGTATTACATGAATTATTAATAGAACAACATACATTTTTAATGTTGTTTTAAATTCACACCAGTTCTGCAGAATTATCAGTACAGCTGGTGAAGTACATCACCAAATGGGAAGTTAATCTTTTCATCTAATTATTTACGAGGTACTGCCAAACCTTCTGAAGCTGAAGCTACACAGAACCTTTTAATAGCACCAATACTTTTAGCAGTAGATTAAGAAGGGAATGAGTAACACAGAGTAAGTTCTAGCACTTTAGATGGAGTCATAAGATGCATCAGTTGAGATAATTTGTAATTGCAGGTTTCACTGCAGTGTATTCTTATGAACTTTCTTAGCTGGTGTCTAAAGAATGAGCTTTGATGCAGGCACAAATTGCAGTGATGCAAACAGCTACTCTGCACAGACTGACATCCTACTTCTTTCCCAGTATTTTCTGGTGGATGTGGGCTAATGTGAGGTTTGTTACTCAGTCTGAAGGGATAAGTGCCTCTCAGTGGCGAGGGCTGAGGTGGCAGTGCCCAGGCACAGCAGACATAGTGCCAGCCTGTCACCCCGGACTTTCCAAACCCATGTCACAGATCCAAAGTGCAACCAGAGGGGTGCAAACGCTGTCCAGTGCTTCTCCCCAGAGCACAGAGGGGAGGGATGAAAATGCACTGGGTGACTGAGCAGACCTGAGGGGCTCAGACTTTACTGATGGCAGTAATTTCTGCCCCTCTGAACCAAGCGCTGGAGGGAACTGGGGCTTTGATAGATGTCTGGGCAATGCAGGGTGCTCTGGCCCAGGAGTCTGATTGTCTGCTGCCCTTGCTCAACATCACATCCACTGACACTGCCCAGACCACCTGCAGCCTAAACTCTGCGGGGTTAGGACATGGTAATAATGGTTTTGCCACACAAAGGCCAGGTTCCAGAGAGTCCATTTCCTAAGGAAGAGTGGGGTGTAGTGACCCTGTGCAGGCAATAGAAAATGCGATGTTCTTTCTTCCAAGCAAATTAGAAAATGCCACAATGTGCAAACAGAATGGTGTTACACATCTCCATGCTATCACAGCGTGTGTAAATCGAGGATAAACAGAGGAGTCCTCACTGAGTGACTTCCCCTGGGCCTTCCAGCTCCTTCTCCGAAACCTTTGCTGTAACACCCTGTTGCTGGTGGGGCTGGCCTTGGAGATAGCTTCAGTTACAGTAACTACAGAGCCTGGAAGCGTTTTCAGCCAAAGCTGTGTAACAGATGAGTATTTCATATTAATGTAACTGTTTCTAATAATATCAAATGTTTTCTTGCAGCTAAAGTTCACTTCCAGCATTCAGCAGAACTAATTAAGCGTCTAATAAAAGCTGGGGCTAATTACACTATGCAGGTACGTGCACCTGTGAATTTTCCTATAAACATAGTTCAACATTTAACCTCCTGTTGCTATCTCTTCACTGTAAAGGACCCTGTCTACCACAACACAGTGGTATTACCTCAATTTGCAGTTAGAACTGTGTTTAATCCCATTTTTCTCATCGTTAGTATGGATATCAGGAGCTGTATCATTGTTCTCCTGGGCTCTTTCTCCTCTCTCTCATTCTTTTCTCCAGCTGTTTATCCTACAATGCTATACAAAGTGCTCTGGAATCCACAGGCACTCTTTGTAACGTGGAGATGTCACTACTTTGGGTCCCTTTTTCCTAAAAAGATGTTGGGTCCCATGAGAGTAATTTCCCCTTATTTTCAACATTTAAATTTATTGAAAGAGCACAGCAGAGCCTCTGTCAAGGCATGGGCTTGCATGGGACCCACCTGGAGCACATGGATGGGTGGAATCAGTGTCTCCAAATACTCCTGATGCTTGTTGGCCGTTGCAAACCTCGACCTTGCTGTTCTTAGGGTGATCCTGTGGTTTGCACTGGAGCGTGAGCTCATGTCAGTGAGGAGGTGGCAAGAAGAGGGTTGGTTCCACTCGAGGGAGAAAAAAGGACTTTAAATGTAGAATCTGTTCCTGCTGCCCGTGTGGTTGCAGCTGGGGTGATGTGAAGGCCTGTGGAGAGAGCAAGAAGCAGGAATGACAGAGTTCTCCCAGAAGAGCCCCGTTGAGCAGTTCTCCTGCCACCTTGTGATGACCTGGGTTTGAGGAGGCAGCTGAAGCTTTTTGCCTCAGGCCTCCTCAGGTCTCTTGTCTTGTGGCGTGGATTTCTTCATGCAGATGTTTGCTCAGCCTCATTTGGGAGAGATTCCTAGTGGTATTTGTTTTAAGAGATGAACATGCCCCCATACACCCTAGGAGAGAGAGAAGATGGGCTTTAAAGCAGATAGGAAGATAGTTAAGATATGAATAAAAAGCTTTTTTTGCCAAACACTTGGAAGTTGAAATATTGAGAGATCCCTAAAAGCATGAGGTAATTAATCCTCATGGATGTTAATGGGATTTGGGTGCCTAGGCACTACTGAAAATGCTAAAGTAAACTGGTGTAAGCACAATGGCTGGGAATATAAATTTTTTCACTTTTGCAGTTCCCACTGCAGTGGTTGCTCTGTGCAAGTTCAAATTCCAAAAGAATGAGTCTTACTTTGGGTTTCTTACGTTTCCTAGATGCTGTAAAACTAGTGTTATCATCTTATTGTTGTCTAAAACATGTTGAAGATCAGAGAAAGAAAATTAGAGCCCTAAATATTTGAAACACCTTTAAAAACTATTTACTTTTTTCCCTTTCTCCTCTGCCAGATCTACCCAGATGAAGGTCATAACATTGCTTCCGAGAAAAGCAAATATCACCTTTACAGCACAATCCTTGGATTTTTTAGTGCTTGTTTAAAGGAGGAGACACCAATTTTACCACAGGAACCTGAAGAGGATGAATAAGAAAACCTATTTGTGTTGTACTGAAGGGGACTTACTCTGCGGCTCAATAAAACCTTAAATAAAAGTGACTGTAAGATTGCAGATTCTGCAGAAGCTCAAGGGCAGCTAAAGGATACCACAGTGGAACAGCACATTTACAGACAATGAGCTAATAAACTGGAATTCAGCTACAAAGTCCAAACATATTAGCAAGGGACAAAACCTTTACCTTTGTGGAAGGTCAACAGTTGGTTACAGTTTCCTGGAAGAACTTAGTTTTGCATAAGTGTAGGGTTAGTGCATGTTTGTTACGTTAAGCCTCACTGTTGGTTCTGTAAGTGGTTGCTTGTTTATTTTATTTTTATTTTATTTTTTTATTTAAATGCACATCTTTAGTCATCTTTGCATAAGGCACAACCTATCATAAGTATTATGGCCACTAATATTCTAAAAGGTGAACTGCAATCTAACACTGTATTGTTACAATAAGTGCAATTCTTCTGCTGTCTATTACACGTAAGAAACCACAGAGATAATAAAGGGCACGATATTTTCTCTACTTTCTGCTCAAAGGGGATATTGTCTAGTGCATCATATAACATGGATATTGAAAATTATTTCCCCCACACAATTTCAGCATTTACAATTATTACTGTACCTACTAGTAACCAATAGGGGACTTTTTGGTGGTGTGCTCTTGGTCTTTATGTATATACCCAGGAATCCCTAAGCAGAAAATCTTTACGAGCTTGAAGAAATTTTTTCAAGGTGTAATTGACAGCTGTATTTAAAACAATATCTGCAATTGAAATCATCCCCTGGTCCAAAATGTATCTATTGTTTCCTTAAAATATGTTTGAGTTGTGTTTTGGTATTGTTTATAGTAGTTAATAGTTTGCTGGTTACACTCTAATTTTAGAATATGCTACTTTGTCACATGTAAATTAGATACATAAATATTGAATTATAGTTTCAGATAAAGAAAGTTTATTAACAATGTATAATGCCATTGAGTAATACTTTACTCCCCAAATGAAGACATATTTTGTATAGTGCATCTTCCTTTCCTCCCGTCTGGTCTCTGATGTGCATCAAGGTGGTGACGTAGCTCGAACACACCATTAGTTCTTATTCCAAGGCTGCTCATTCAGTCTATTGCAGCAAGATTAGGCTTCAACAGCATCACAGAGGAATGAAATGTTTTTCATTCGAGGCAAAGGAAGATCTGACAGGTTAGATTTTATTATTTATTCAGAGGGCGAGCCCCTCATGCATCCATTTATTTGCCAGGCAGAAGTACAGCAATAGAAAGTGAAACTTTGAAATAAACAAGGCAGCCAGTTTGGATCTGCAGAATATTAACTCTGATTGTGGAAAGCAAGTACAGTGTTGGTTTAATTTGAGATATCTTCCTGAAGGTATGTGAAAACTCCTGACAGATGCTGTGCCACTTTTAGGGGAGTAGCTGTAGCTTTTTTATTTCTGGATATATTCCAAATACTTTCCTATCTAATTAAGGTTTAATTTCTTGCAAGACTAAAAAAGAAAGTAATTTTTGAAGGTAAATATGCTATTTAAGATGTAAAGTTCTGCATATTTTATGAGAATGGGAATTGTTTTTAATGTAATCTTTTTTACTCATCACTTCCTTCTGAAATATTTTCTTTCACTGTTAGGATTTTTTTTTTTTTTTTTTAAATGATGCAAATAATTAATTTGTCTGAAAGGCGTGGTTTTATGGAACATGGAAAAGTCTCTTGTCTTTTAATGTTTAGTAATTATCTTGTTTTGTTAGCAATGTTCAACTATTATTCAATCAGTTTAATACAGTTTTAATGTGCAATGATACCTTGTTTGGGTCCCAGTGTCACCACAAAGTATGGCTTTGCTTTGTGGTATTTACAGGACATACGGAGTACATACGTATAGTGCAGTTAGGCTATAGTTTATGGGGGCTGTGATGTGCACTACAGTAAGATCACACGAAACAACAAAAAAAAAAATGAATGAGCAGAATTTAAACGAAGTTTTGCAAATCCTGTTTTCTATGGAGGAGCGGCGTTTTCAAGGCTTCTGTTGGCTGGGACTGCTGCTTTGTGATTTTATAAATTACACCGTCACTTAATAAACGCTCACCTGACAACACTGCTGCTTCTCCTGGCCAGACATGGTAAATGAGGTCCTCGTCCAGCTGAGTTCAGTGAGGTGGCTTTTCCTAATCTGAGCCAAATGCACATGAAGGAAACACAGCCTGTGGGTGCGTGCAGAGCATATGGGAAAAGGCCAATTCCCCCAAAACGTGCTAGTGTTTTCTGCAGAGCAGCCTCTCCGTGCTCGTATTTGTGTGTCACGTTTACTTGTGTTTAGTTACCTGCCAAAGGAAGCCAACGAGGCTTGTGTCTCAGCAGTAGTGAGCGCTCAGGAAGTGTGTTATCCTGGATATTTGGATCCTGCACCCTGTTTCCTCCTTTCCCTATGGCTCTGCTTCAGGCCCCCATTCCCTATTCATCCTACCCCAACATCCCACCTCCAGTTTTCCAGACTTTGAACGTATCATAGGACATGGCTGTAGGAGTGCCTTTGGCAAGGCTGGTATGTTTAAAAAACGTGTTATCTGAAGTCTGGGTGGAAATGTGGTGTGCTTTTGATGTTTTCCTGATTTCTCATCCTGTCCTACAAATACAGATATTTTTATCTTACTGTGTACACAAGGGTGACCATCAGACATGAATTAATTGCTTTTACTGATATTTTTATGCATGAGTTGAATTCAGATATTGCAAAAGTATTTGCCAGCTGCAGGCTCTGCTGGTCAGACTGAAGAATTTGGTGTAGGATGTCCCTTTAATTTTGCTGACCTGTTGAAATTATCCTTCCACATAACAGCACAACTAAACAGTGTTACCTGTCAGATTCTACATCGTAACTAATGGCAATCATTAATTACTCCAGGTGTTCTACAGTAGTGAGCAAGAATTAGTACACGTCGCACCAAAATAGCACAAGTGCAGACATTTTGCAGCTTATCTGTTGTTAGGCACTGCACCGTGATGACATTTTAGGTCTGAAAAATTGCTGTTTGATTCAGTTGTCCTTAAAATATGACACTTACTAGAATAGACCTATTGATTTAGGGAAAGCTGGGGAATCAGCATTACTGCTTGCTAGAGCTTATCTTCTTGATTTTCTCTCTTCTTTTTCTGCTGCTACAACTTGCAAAATATATGAAACCTGTAGGTCATATTGAAATTTCAATTATCTTACACAACCAGGCATAACTGCATGTCAATTGGAATACTTTCCCAGATTGTTGAGTACAAAGAAAGGCTGATTTTTTTTTTTTTTTTAGATTAATTTATTTAATCTTTTGGCAGCAAGGATGGAATTATTTATGACCTGGTTCTATCAGCGTGTGCTGTGATTTGCTATAACCAACTGCTCCTTTTTGCTCAGTTTTTGACATATGTAGATCTCTCTTTGTGGCTGAAAGTGAAGATGATTCTCTCAGCTCTGGCACTTTGAGTATGGAGTCAGGTTCATTTAGTTGAGAAATCACACCTTTTAAGACAGAAGAGCTTTTATTTGATCTGAAGCCAAAGATTCTCCTTGGAAAATTGGAATATTGAGTGTTGGCTCCTTTACTAAAATGCGGAGGATACAAGGTGTGACCTCGTATCCCTCCTCGCAGGTTTATTAGACGTTGCTGAAGAAACAAGCGAGAGGAAGACGACACAGAGATCCCGAATAACATTTTCTTCTGCACAGTTTAAAAGTGCACTGGCAAGGTACAGTGGTCCTGGTGTTTTATATTTACTGCAAGTAACTCATCCTGGCGAGTCAGTTGCCTCGAGGGAAGGAAGAACCTCACTGGCGTTGATTACTGATGCATCTTCTGCACTTCTTCACTGGCATTAAGATCCCTTCTCTTTATCCTCTGGATGATTTCAGGAGTGCTACAGAGAGTGGAGAGCTCCTGGGACGTGGCTAAGGAGAGCCACAACTTCCCAGGCTCCTGGAGATTTGAAAAGGAAAGAAAGAATTTAGTTAAACTTCTGTCTGTTAAATTTCAGACATGAAAGTGGAGAAGGAGCCCGGCTTCAAGGAGGTAGGTGCATGACAAGTGTTAGTGATTGTCTCACGGGGGTGGTAAAACTACAGGCATCTTACAAATGTAGCACCCAGATGTGCAGTGGTGAGTAAAATATTTGTTTTCCGATGTCTGCAGATGACTTTTAGATTGTGTATTTGGATAGAATTAAGGAAATTAAACCACCTGAGTGTACTCAATCCAAAGTTTCCATTAAAGTCAAGACTAGACCTCTTTCCTGTATAATTAGTTTAGAAATCCAATACCCTATTTTACCTAAGTGGAACTTAACAGCAATAAAATTGATTTAATAATGCCTATACTCCATGAGGACACAAATTTTATATATATATATGTATGTATGTATATGTGTGTGTATATATATATACATGCAATTCTTTTTAATTAAAATATCCCATAAAGTGGTAACAGCCTATTTTTAGATTTCATGAGCAAAGGAAAAAAAAAAAAAAAGAAAAAAGCTTCTGATTGATAAAACCATCAGAGGGAATGTTAGTGGTAGGGAGATACTTAGGAAATATTTCCCTAAGGAAATTGATGTTTTCTGCTGTATTGTATTTTGTGTTCTCAGTGAGCTGAGAGTGCAGCTCTCAGGAGTGCTTCTATGGGAATTTAGAGGTTGATGTCCCCAGGCTCCTGTGGGGAGCAGGTACCTGCTCAGGCAGTGCAGAACCTTCACAGCGCGCTGTGGAGGGGGATCGTAATCTGAGATTTTAGTCCATCAAAGAGCACAGCTGGTAGGAAATGGTGTGAAATTGTTGCCTTGGGAATAAGAAGAGCATTGTTAAAAAATGATGGAGCAATATGGGCTTCTTGCTGTTCTGCAGTTTGTCTGAGGTGAGGGTGGGACCTTGGCCAGGGCATTTGGTGACCAGCTCCACACACCTGGCTGACAGAGCAGCTGGCAGCAATTACAGCTCCAGCAGGCTCTGTGAATGCTGCAGCTTCACTGTGGGGAAAAAAAAAAAGGGAAAGGGCATATAATGCATGGACAGAATATCTTGTGTCTGATAATGCTGCAGAAGAGCTCTTCTAATAAAATGATGCTTCCAAATCCTAGTGGAGAGCAGCATGTGCCTGAAGAAGTGCTCTGGTTTGTTCCTCCCCTCAGCCTCTTCCTGGCACATACATTTAACAAATGAAAAAATGCGTAGAGTCCAGTCTTAGGAAGGTTTTCAGCACCATTAGGAGAGGGTTAAAAAAGGAAAGTGTTATAGGAAGACAAGCACAGGGACATTTTATTGCAATATGTGTTTTTATCTCCCTGAAATAAAGTGGTGCACTGGTAACCTTAGAGACAAGTGTAGCCAGTGCTTGATTCAATAAACTTTAAACTTAGTCAGGAAAGCTGTATCATTCTGTTATTTCTGCAAAAGAATGATGAATTAACAGGTTTCTTATGGATTTTCAGTCCTGTGTTTATTTTATATCCTACATTTCAGACAGTCATTATAAGATAAGAATTACGTTGAATATAATTCCGCATTTGAAATAAGCAGTTACAGTAAAATATTTCATTTTTGCAAGAGTGCAAATTGTTACATTTCAAGGTATTTACATTGCCATGTTTAACTGTTCTTCCTTTCGGGTTGTAGTAGACATTAAATTTATTGAGCACACAGGTTTTTTAATTGCAGTGGAAATTGCACTGAGCTTGGACAGGGGAGCTTATCTTTTTTTGTAGGAATTGCTTATGGAAATACAGTGAATCTGAATACCAGTGAAATACTTGAAGGAGGGCTTATAGAACAGCATGTGAAAAATATAGAACATCACACAAAAAAATATACATATCTGGGAAGGTGAGGAACATGAAGGAACATGTACAGTAATTTGCCAGTATAATCAGAATTAGGCAGGACAAAAGAAAAGGCAGTGTGGAAAACTGATTTAGGCAGAAGTTTTAGGCTTAAAAGGGAGCAATGCAAGAGAGCATGTCGAATTTTGTAGCTTTGCTTTAGCCTAAATTTTGTTCATTCAAGAACTTCTTTCTTTAGAAAGTTCTCTCTTTCTGAAATGAGGCTGGAAGCAAAGTTGTGGGCAGAATTTTCTGACACGGACCCGAGTCTCTATCAGTCATTTTCTTATTAAAAAAAAAACAAACAAAAAAACCCACCTACTACTACTACTACTAATAATAAAAGTCAAAGCCCAGTGTGTAAGCTAGGGGCTTAGCATTAAAAAATTGAAAGAGCAGGGGTTCAGCTTACTTCGAGGAGCACAATGCTTCAAGAAGAGGTCTCAGCACAGTTGGAAAATAAAGCCAGGTGCTGTTTAAACCAAGTGAAGAAGTTGAAATGTGGTTCATAAACAGCATTAGGACAAGACTCGTTCTGTCTATGATGTGATGATGAGGTCCAATTTCTTTTGTATGCTGATGAGTGTTCATTTGTTATGGCAGAGACCAAACCTGAGAGGCTGAGTGCCAGACTCATCTGGTGCTCTGTGGTTCACTGACAAGAATACCTCAGTGTTCTCTCAGTGTTTGCCTTGCTTTCCCATGGCACTAGGGAAGAGTTTAAAAGCAGCCGTGGTGGGGGGAATGTTGGCAGCAGCAGCCCAAAGGCCTCCTTGGGAAAGGGGAGAGAGAAACAAGGCTGTGTAGTCGAAAAGAGAAACTTCTCCTCTGCTTGCCCTTCTTGGGGAACAGGGAATCTGTCCAGGGAAGGGTTTGGGGGGATATTTGAGGCTGGAAGAAGCTGGTCCTACATCTCCTGTTGTTGCCCCTGCAGAGTTGTTCTGGAAAAAGTGGATGGTAAAATCCTTGTCTTCCAAGGCAGAAAGGAAAGTTTCCCAAAGTGGCCCTTTGAAATGTTCATGAAATGTGTTCATGACCCTGAAGTGTTTGGGAAGTGGGTAGTGGTGCTTGGCTGTGGGAGACGGCAACTCCTCCAGTCCTTCATGTACTTTGTGCTCAGCAAGGAAAGAAACTTCAGTGAAAACTACACAGGACCAGCATTGTAAGCCTGCTGCAGGCAGAGCTACAGCTTATCTGACTGTGAATTGATTATGGTTTTTTCCTCACCCTTAATACTGTTTTGTTATCAGTAATGATGTTCTTTCTCTGAGTCTTAAGGCTCACCACAGATTTAAACATATCAAACTGGTTGTACGTTTTAGCTGTGTTTCTGTTAGGGATTGTTTTCCTCTCACACATTCTGTGTGCACACCATTACAGCTGGGCTCTCCATCTTCCCAAAGAAACACTTCTGGCTGGTCTGCCCAAAATCGTGCTCGTGAGCAAGGAGGAATTGCCTCATATGCAACTAAGAAGTTACTGTACAGCAGTGATACCTGCTCCATCCTGATCATGACACTAATTAATCATTTGGGACTATGGCATCATCAACCAGAGCTACAGCAAATCTTGTGTGCAGGGACAATGTCCAGAGGGAAGCAGGGAGAACTCCAATATTGGAAATTCCCCATGAGCTGGGCTGTTCACCTGCAAGCAGAGTTGTTGCCTGTGCCCTGCATAAGGTCTTGCCAGCTGAAGTGGTGCTAAGAGCCCTCAGGTCCTGCAGGGAAGGACCTGTCTGTATCAGCTGCTTTGCCCTGGAGAAGATGAACCACTCCTCACCTCTGCTGAGGTGATGGATGAAGGGTATCTGCCATGTCTTGGCCCTTCAGTCCATGGAAGAGGGAAAATAGAAAGCGAACCTAACCTCTTCTGGTAGTTCAAATCAGGTTTTGATGAAAAAAAAAAGAAAAAAATGCAATCAACCTGAGCATGTTAAAAATTGATTCAGTGATAAGCACCCACTTGTTTTTTTGGGTTTTTTTTTTGTTTGTTTGGGTTTTTTGTTTGTTTGTTTGTTTGTTTGTTTGTTTGTTTGTTTGTTTTTGGTTTTTTGTGTTTTTTTTTTCTTTTTGTTTTTTTTTTTTTTGTTTTTTTCAAACCAGTCTCTTTTACAGTTTAAACCATCTGCAGAGCAAATTTTGACTGTCAATTACTGTTTCTCAGCATATCAGCCTTGGTTCCTCTGTAACTGTCCTGGTGTGGCACCCTGGGAAGGGAAGAGGGCACATCTCAGAAATACTGATGCACAAATTGCAGTGTAAAATATGGTTGTTGATCAATCTGAGAGATTTAAGAGCCCTTCTCTAACATCCTAGCTGAAGCTTCTAATTTGTGCAGACAAATATTGATGTTGTTGCCATAGAAGCCTTCAATTCTTCAGCAAATCCGGATCTGAGTTTTGCTCAGTGGCAGACTTGGGGTGAGGGGAAATTCGTGAGGATGTGTAAAGAGGAAACCAAGGAACACTGTGTAACACACACTTGGTTAGTGTTGTCCCTCCAATACCTGTTCTGGTTTCCATCCGTCTCTGGGAGCAAGTATCGAATACAAGGAAGCCATATCTGCACCTCATCCAGCAACTGCAATGGGACTCTGGAGCTACAAACATTTTTGTTTTGTAGACAAAGAGAAACAGCTTGATGCCTGCAGAGATCATTGTGTATTTTCCGATAAATGTATAAAAACATGCTGATGCTAATTCAAGGTACCTGTGCATTCTGAATATTACTTTGAGAGGGTGTGTCTGGAAGGAGTGGAAGCAAGTTTCCAGTTCTTTTTCCCTTTTTATATCACTGTCACTGGCTGCTTAATATGGATGCTGTACTGCGTTTGTGTTCTGTCCCAATTAACCTGCCACCCTCCCTAAATGAAGCTTGTACAAACGTTGCCATGCGTGACCACCAAATGTCACTGCACCTCAGCACACTCAACAGAGAGTGGGCTGTTTTATGTGTCCTTTATTATAGCGTTAAATTGATTATTTATACATTGATTATTAGAGCAAGTTCATCAGTTTAATGCTGTAATAAACCTGGCATTGAGCAAAGTTTAAAAGATGTCAAAGTATAAAAATATTCGTATGGCTGGACCTTTCTAAATTGCAGGATTGTGAACCAGAAAAAAACTGAAAGCTGTGTGTGACATTTAATGGCCATATTAAAATGCCTAATAATAAATGACAAGGTAATTAAGGTTGGAGAAAATACCCCAACAAAAGTGGTTCAAACCATTACAATAATGTCATGGAAGTAAAAGAACACATCCAGTTTGTGGAGGGGGGATACGAGATTGTCCAAGTAAATTGATTATTCAGATTGTCAATGTCTCATTTAAGAGTCTCCAGCTGTATAATGTAATGTATGAACTGGCACGTCTGACCATCTTAGGAGCTGCAGAGAATTATAAACTGCACTGGGTGATGCAGAAATGTGTCTACAGGTGTCTACAGGGACCACAGATACAGAACAGATTAACAGGGATGAGGAAAGAAGGGAAGGAGGTTTTATACAGTTGCTGCTTTGTGGAAAATCTGTGCCAGACCCAAAACTACTGGATAATCTAAATCCAGACCTAAGGGTTTATGTAGAGACAAGAAGGTTATATTAGATGTAATTGTGTCTTGTAAGATAAAACAAAATTAGGAGTTGTTTATCCCACCCATCTCCTTTGTTTCCTTCAGTGTTTTAATTATTCTGTTACTTGACAGTCATGTTGCTCCTTAGCATACATCACACATCTTTTCAGATGCAGCAGCTGGACTGTCCACCTTTATGAGTGAAAGCATTTGCATTAGGTTTTTCAGAAGAGCACTGCTAAACCAAACTTCCAGCTCACTCCAGGTGAATGCAGTAACACTTCACTGCACATCTCAAAATGCTACAACAAGAAACTAAAATTCTGCTGGAGATCATAAATGTTAAAACCCCTTCTTTTATGATGAACTGCATTGCCCAAAGGAAAATGCCCAGAGAATTTACCTGTTCTCTTCCTCCTCCCTCCCTGTACAACCTTCAGAAGCAGAGAGGGCTCAGCCATGAGATCCTTAGCCTGTTAAAATGCAAGAGATACACACCTCAAAGGTTTTGATGGATAGCTCAGGAAGGACATAATCTGGGGACTTAATTTGTTTCTATAGCAATTAATTAATTATTAAAAAAAAAAAAAAAAGCTTAAACCATTAAGGCTAAATTTTTCTCAATATAATTCCTCTTAAAACAAGCAAAACACTGTCCTGCCTACTTGATTGTCTTGACAACTTTGCAGGCAGATTCCTCTGTGTTCAACGTGTAGGTTTCCTCTCCAAGTCTCTCATTCAGCATTCAGGGTTCAGTTTGGAGCAGCTGATGGTGGGAGTGTGGGAATTGGCCTCCCCATCCATCCTCCTCAGCCTTCCTGCCCCCACTACCAGCTCTGCAGTGGATTTCAGCATCAATCCTGCTATGTTTGAGGTATGTGGCCTTCTAAGAACTCTTGTAGCAGAGTGAGCGATGCTCCAAGGGCTGCAGTCAAGGCCCATGAGGTCAGCAGGTACCTTGCAGGTGCCTTCAGTGGGTTTGGATCAGGCTTTTCCTGCTCTCTTGTCCTAACATCCCTGCCCTAGTCTGGTGCAAATTCTACAGTGACAACACAGATCAAACTGCATTGGTCTGATTACAAAATACTGAGAAAATGCTACTAAAGGGTTCTTTTATTTCCTTTGAGAGGAGAAAATTACCTATTGCATTTGCTAATTTGCTAATTCTAAAAAGGTACTTTTCTCATTGTCTGAATGCGCTCAAGAGGATCAGAAGTTTCTGGGTTTGTGATCTGTGCACGAGTGAAGCTGATGCAAACTCTGACAGAGATTTTGGGCAGTGATAGACACAGTATTGTTCTCTACTGCAGATGCCTTATGAGGGGCAGTAGCTTCCAAACATGGCTTATTCTGTCCTGTAACAGGGAGATCTGTTGCTGTGTGCTACGTGCACACTCCTTCTGCCAGAATAAAAGCATTAAATGCAGGACTCCAAGTCTTGCTCCCCCGTTTGTAAACAGCCCCTAAGGAGGAGTGGTAAGGCTTACTAATGTTTCAGCCAATTTAGTCTGACTTCTTCACAGTCTCCCTGATCCATTTCTAACCGTACTGAAGCACAGCTCTTCCAACCTGAAAGTCAAAGCACTGTGTCCAGTGAATTTGCAAAGATAACTGTTCTCCCGAGCTAAGTTTACATCGTAAATTTCAAAATCTGTCACACATTTACCTTTCATCTTTCACATTATGGCATAATAAGAGCACAGCCTAACTGTTGGGGCTTCTGGTTCCCACGTGTGGAGCAGAGGAACAGGCACACAGTGATGTGGAAATGCACAAAGAGGAGTGATGTGTTTACCTTAAACACTTCAATATATCGGCATATTGCCTGTTTTAGCTGTACCAGTCGAGTTTTTGTGAGGGTAAGGGCAAAGGGAGCAAGCAAAACAAACCACCTGCGTTATACATATGGTAAAGTAATTATTTGTGTGGATTCTCAGAGCCTTTATGTTCAGCGGAAGTGGAGTATGCTACCGTGGTGGATTGCATTCTATTTTATCAGAAGGTGGGAATAAAAAGCAAGAGAAACATTCCTGCTCCCAGCTGAGCATCTCCTGGGTGCCTGGTGAGGCTGGAGTCAGAGAACTGTCACTTCCCTCCCTCCTCCTGGTTACTATTGAGAAGTCAGGTCCTTTGCTACCCTGATGGAAAAGCTTCTGTGTGACTGCTTTGATTTTCCATCTCCACCCTCTGCAGTACCTTTGGGGTTTTTTGAGATTGTATTTGTCAGCTCCCATGAATGGGAGGTTACCAGAAAGAATAATGAGGGGTGAAAATGTCTTTATTCTGGGGGAAAAACCTGCTCCTGCACTCATTACCCATGGATAGAAATGACCTCTGTTTGGTACCTGCAATAGTAAATCGTGGGGTGTGTTTGAATCAATCCATTCTGCAGGCTAGATGCGTCTGAGGACATTTCTTCAGAATGAGTAAGAAAAGGCTTTCTGGATTTCATGGGTAAATTAATCCACCATTTTCCCCTCCAAATGCAAGCAAACCCCTTTTCCTGGTGTTTATTGAGACACTTCTGCCTGTGTGAGAGGTTGAAACACTGCCTCTTCAAGAGACTGAGGGTCTCTGACAGCTGCAATCAGTAGTATAAAAAATGAAGAATGGTTTTCAAGACTCATCCATCCCAAAGCTTCTCTCAGTGACATCCCCAGGAAGCATCTTTTGCTGAACACATTTTTTCTCCTGCTGTTGACAGCTCTGTTTTCTGCCAGATCTTTTCTTTCATGAAACTTACTTGAATATTATTTTGAGCTCTTAATCCTGATGAAAACCAATGAGATAAACTGATGCTCCCTTGTTTAATGGGCATTCAAAATGTGTATCCTCCTGCTTTATTCATGTCTGGTCCTCCCAGGAACTGGTGCCATGAGCCACATTCCCTGGGAATTATGGCCACCCTGTCCCAGATTCTGCTCAGCTTCAGAGGATTGGCTGCACTGATTTCCTGGAGCCACAGGGACTCAGGGTAAGCTCCTCTCATGACACTGGCCAGTTCACAGATTATCAGTGGGGTGACTGATTTTCAGTCATGCTGGGAATCTCCAGAGGACTCTGTGTCCCGCTGCCTGGGAGAGCTGTGCTCAGAGAGGGGGTGGAGGGAGGGCAGTAACAGGATTTGTCCTGTCTGTCACAGGAGGGTTTTGAGATGAGATCCTTGCGGACACCCTATGCATGGTCAGTCTATATCAGCCTATAACTTTAATGGCTTTGTATTGAGAGGTGTTTTCAGGGGAGTGAGGTCTTATGTGCAACGGGGATGTGTAAATACAGATTGGTAACGTGCAGTAAAATCCAGTATTTATTTTAAAAAGAAAAATGACAGAGACAATTGGGGCATGTTCCTCCACTCACATTTAAATGGACTTTTTATCAGCTTTTGGTATCCCTGAGGTTTTGCTTTTCTGGGTAAGCCTTCGAGAGCACTGACACTTCAGGAAGCAATATGGATTGTCAAGGTTTAATGTAGGAGGAGCCGTTATTCTGTCCTTCTCTTTGTGCCCCTCACTCATCCTGCTCTCATTTACCAAGTAAGGAGACTTGAATTCAAATAACTTGGGGTTATTTGGAAGATAAGATTAGAATCTAGAGATGTCTAGAGAATACGGTTCTGAGGGCAGAAGATACTTTCTGTTCCTATGCCACAGAGAACTTGGTGGAGAGGTGACCTGTTTAGAGATGCTAATAATTCTTTCTCAGATGCTGGAGGAGGAAAATCAGATGGTGGTTTAGTTGTGAGTATTTTGTTGACCCTGGCATGTGATTTATCTGTAGAATACCCCCTCTGTATCAGTGAACACAACATTTCTTTGCAACATCCTCAAGATGGAAGACACACACTAAAAAAAAATGGCATTAAATTGAGAAAAACAGTTCAAGGAGCAGCTTACAGGCCATAAAGCTTGTTCAAAATGTTCTAATATGTGCCTGGAATAAACATTTCATTAAAAGGAAAAAAAAAAAAGTTTAGAAGGAAAAAAAAAAAACAGCCATCCAGGTAAAAGAGTGTTGTAAAAGATGCTATTAGGAGTAATAAAGATGCAATTTAAAATGTGAATAATATGAGAGAATGGGAGAAAAAAAAAATATAGTAGCTAAAATGTAAAGCACAGCAGATGGATGGGAAGAAATTTCAGGACATGGTTTCCTGAAGGCCTAAAAGCTGATGATGGAAAGCTTCCCAAATCCTGGTGAGGCAGAGAGCCTGCAGGATGCCCGAGGGGCTGGGGTAGGGGTGGAGGAAGGGATGTAAGGGAGCATCGTGGGCAGGTGTGATGAATCTCTGCACAAGAGTTCAAGGCAGAGATGGGACCATGCTGAGACCTCAGCAGAAATGTTTTTCAAGCAAATCAATAGAATTTACAGTTACAAATTGCCGGGCTCAGATGCTGGTGCCCTTAAAGCTCTCAGAGGAGCTGAAGTGTAAAGCTGATGAACTATTTCTGGCAGTATGGAGTGTTTAAATACATCTTAGGAGCAGAGAGGAGAGAGGCAAACGATGCCAGTCTTTAAAAGCCCCTAAGGAGGGGATGGAAGCCTGAATTCTGCATCCAACATGGAAACAGGAAAGAAAAGGAGGGAAATACTCATGGTTTGGGATGATACTGTGGGAAAGAAGTGCCAGGAATTTTTCAGGAACCCCCTCAGCCCTAAGAGCCAAGGAGTGTGCAAGGGGCTGTTCTGCCGTACGTCACTTGTGGATTTCCTAGGAAAATCCTTTACCAAATTCTCTTATTGACTTGAACTTTTATGCCGTAGGAGAGTTGGTAATGAAACGACATAAAAGGTGGGAAACAAAGGTGAGAACTAATTATTTCGTTATTCCAGGAAAAGCAGCGTTGGAATATGTTTGAGATGTTCATAAGTGAAGGGGAAAGACAAGAAAACGAAGCCAAGAAAACAACTCTGGCTGATGATACAAAGTTGCTTGTTCTGACAAGCCCAGAGCTGACTGCCAGAAGGATCCTGCAGTCCTGGATGGCTGGGCAGTAAAACTGCAATGAAATTCAGCAGCAATAATGCAAATTAATGCACAGAGGGGAGAAATTGTTCTATTTTTGTGCATGGTAGGCTCTAACTGCGCAATTACTATGCAAGGGAAAGATCATGGAATCATTCTGGATTGTTCTCTGGGTACTGCATGAAGTTCAGCAGCAAGAAGGCCAAGTAAAGCATTGGGGATTATAGAGGACACATAAAGAAAAAAAGAGAAAACATTATTCTGCACTTGCCGAAATCAGATTTTAGGAAGCCATCCAAAAATCTTGAATACCATGAGTATTGTTGTGCTTCCTTAAAGAAGGTGAGATGGAACTAGAAACACTGGTAGTAAGAAATTGTATTTACTTCATACTTTACTTTCTAAGTATTCACTTCATACTTTATGTAAATATGACGCACAAAGCAAGTAAATCTTTCTCAGCATCTAAATCTTGAGGCCTTAGTCACTAAACATTTGCTTGAAATGTTTCCAAGAGAATATATTCATCAGAATTGGCCTATACCATCAGTAAAAAAAAAAAAAAAAAAAAAAAAACATTATAACTCTTATTAAATGAAATGAAAATTCAGGAAAAGTTGATCTAAGAGCAGTGGGTATTTTTCCAGAGAGAAATCATGAAATTTTAGCCAAAATGCATCATAGGGTTCATAGGTTTTTTACCAAAAGGTTCCACCAAGCGGTCATGAAGGATCTGCTGTGTGAGGTGACACGTGGCAGGTAAGTGAGCAGGACTGGCACAGCTGGCACTGCACAAAGATCTTTGTCAAAGATGAAAGAGAGGACTCCGTTTGAGAGGTGCTGCACCTACCAGTTGTGGCATTTTCCCATGAACTTCTGATGGTCTAGCACCATTTTCCTTGCTGATATTTTTTTTTCCCCAAACACTCCCTTTCATCTCCTGATAAGTCAGGCACATGCCAAGTGGTACAGTGATGCTGCTCCCTGGAGTGTCACTGGTGGAGGGTCTGATCCCTTGTGTAACATCACAGTAAGTGTCAAACCACTCCACTGACACCCAAGGATGTTCCCAGTGAAATTTCCACACCTTTCAGCACTCGGCTGTGCTCAAGTACAACTTTCATGTCAAAATAAAACAGGAATACAAAAGCAGCAGAGCAGTCATTGCATACAATCATACAATGGCAGATAAGCCAACTGAAGTTAATTAATCTTAGCTTTAATTGAAGTTTATTTAAGCCAATAAAAATCTAGGTCAATACATGTTGTTTAATACTAGGATTTTATTATTATTATTATTATTATTTTAATTTCGTTGATTTGCATGGTATGACTTAGAAGGAATCCTCAGTCCTGGCGTGGAATTATATGATAAACTACACATAGATGAGGCAAATTAGAAGTCAATACAGCATTAAATAATTTAAAATATTTTCCATTTTGTAAAAATAGAACTGAAAAAATGCTAAAGCATGCTCTAAACTGTTCTTTCATCATGCTGTTAATATTGAGTAAAGTGGTAATTTTTCAAGTACTTTACTGAACAGTACCTATCATTATGGAGCAATAAATGAATTGGGGAAAACAAGATATAGAACCAAAGACTTTTCAAATGAACAATAAAAGGTCAGTTCATAATGCAAGTAAAAGGAAAATAGACATGGTCTGTGACATTTGGACAAAATACATACACCTAGAAATGTGGAGTGCCATTGATTTGCCAGGACTCTTGAACAGAAGCCTTGCTGAAACAGAAGTTAGAAAGAGTTGCTATTCAGCATCATCCAGGGGAGATCAGGATGCCTAAAACCCTGATAAGAGAGGTCTCAGATTGGGTGGCCTGACAGATAAATAGCTTGGGAATCACACACACTTCCAGCCTCAGCAGCTCAGCAAGTCCTCCTCACAAAGTGGGCGTTTCTGTTCCTCATTTTAGGATCCAGGTATCTCAAGTGTATTTAGACACTTATTTACCTCTCAAAGTAATGAGGAACATGTTTTCTAGACAAAACACTTTTCCATCATTCCAGTTCATTGCTGCTTATCCTGTGAGCAGGATTTTTTCTGTTTTTATCGTGGTTGGCTTGCAGAGTTATAGTCAGATGGGTTTGACTTGGAAGTGCAACATGGGTGGGAATTCAGCTTCTCAATTAAGAAAACATTTGTGTGACTGGACATTTCTGTCCAGCTGAAAATGTGTATAATTTTAAAAGAGTTGAGGTAAAAAACACTATATGACATAGTTTATTTCTTACTGCTGGGAAAATGAGGGGCAGGTGCCCAGTTTACCCTTTACGTGAATTCTAAGAGTGAAAATTGAAAAACTACTGAAGATGAAGGACAAATAGAAAAACTGAATAGAAATAGAAAACTGAAAAGTTTTATGTTTACATGTGCTGAAAAAAAATCTGGTTCTAAGAGCAAAAAAGGATTTTGCTCTTAAAAACAAATATCTTTTATTTTGTACTGCTTTTTGCTGGGAGCTCCCCCATGGCTGCTTAATTAAAGAAAATGACAAATTGAGCCTGGGAGGAAATGCATCTTGGGATGCAGGCAAGAGTAAATCTGAAACTGCCTAACAAAACTAGAAAGTGGGAGCATGAGAGGGATTTGAACCTCAAAAAGACCAGTGGATTCAATGGATTGTTCTCCTACTGATTTGTACCCAAGGACCAGGACTGGAGCCCCCACTGGAGCACAGCAAGAGTCCTGCAGGTGAGTGGGTGACTTAAACTCTCTGCACTGAAGGGAGAGGATGCTCTGGGACTGTTATCTTTATTTATATGTGTATTTATACTTGTCAAGAAAGAGAGGAGTGCATTTCACAAAAATGTGCTTTAGGGAAAATGGAGTCTGGCATTTTGTAACCTGAAAACAGAAGTATTTGGGTTGTATTATTGCAACTGGATGCATCAGAGCAAATCAGGGATTTTTGCCATTGGATCAAAAGTGAAAAAAAAAAATAAAAAAATCCCAAACCGCTGTAGATTAAGTTATTTTAAACAATCGCTAAAAGTTTAATGTATTTCTTAACCATGGGAGAATGGTTATAATTTCTTAATGTCTCTGCCATGAGAAAATTCTACAGTATTCTTTAAAAAATTCAAAGAATGATTACAAAACTCTTGACTTTTGTCCTCTTCATTTTCTCAGGAAAAGGCCTGGTTATAAAGACAGTGAAAATTACCATATTTTATTGTTGGCTTCCAATCTAAGGACAGTTCTGAAGCAGAAATTCAGCTGTCTCAAGACACTAACCCAGCTCAAAAGTTGTACAGTCATTGAAAGCTCTACTTTTTTAATTTATTCTTCCCAGAAACTGAAGTCTTTGATTCTGTGAAATTTTAGGATGATTCTTATAGTGCAGGTGTGCAATCAGTTATAAAATGGCCTTCAAACATTCCCTCCCTCCCTCCCTACAAGGCAGCTGGGGAGGCTGGATGAGACTGAGCTCTCCGTGCACAACTGAGAAATGCCCAGCTAAATTAAACTGTCTTTTGTAAATGTAGCTCAGGGATGCAGGCAAGAGCGAACCTGAAATTGCCTAACAAAACTAGAAAGTGGGAGCATGAGAGGGAATTGAGCCTCAAAAAAAACCAGTGGATACAGTGGATTGTTCAAACCTCTGATTTTCCGTATAGAACCATTCCCAGAAATGTCTCTCAACCTGCATCTAACGTAAGTAACTAAACCAAATAATTAAATTATGTGTTTTAAAGGTTTTCAATATCCCTAGAACTCTTTGTAGAATAAGAGTATGTGTGTGGAAACCTAAATTCAGTCCCTAGCAATAGGTTCCCTACTGCATCCAGTTCATGCTCATTTCTTTCACGTACAACCTTAGGGAGACTTCTAGTGCAGAAACTGCAAACTCTTGTGAATTACAAATCTCTTCTTTATTCTCCTGCTCATTTAAAATATTCTCTCAAGCAGTTCATAATGTTTATTTGGTTTTGTTTTGATTATTAAAGTTTCTAACATTTCAATACATTAGAGAATGGGCAAAGCTGTTTTCTCAGTGCAGTGAGACAGCATAAATTAAATGAGATGTGGAAAGTTGATCTTTTGCTTTGTGAATCTGTTCATTTGCAATGGCTGAATTAGTTCATTTTGCATGTTGATAGAATGTCTTGTTCAATCTTGGAAACCACACACAGGATCTTTTTTTTTTTTATTTCATTTATAGAAGGTGGCTTGTGCTGTGCACACCATTAGTTTGAGGGGAAGATGGTGTTGTCACAGGGAATGGGACAGGGCCAGATTCTGATTTGGCTTCACTTTGGATTGTACATTTGTATGCATCTGCCTGAGGAATTGCTCTGGATTTTTACTGCAATTCATAAAGTAAGACTGCAGTGAATCCATTTGCTGATTTCATACGATTCTCTGAATACTTTCCCTCTCAGAATGATTCTTACATATTTTAGTACCGCAGGTCCCTCTCTGGCTCTCCTTGGCTGGCTCTTCTACTTTCATTTTGCATCAGATTTGGCTCTTTTTTCCATATCCCTACCCAGGATCCTCCAGAAATACACCTCTTCACATTTCCCCTAGGTTTGATTGAGTCAGGCATTACCAAAATAGACAATTTTTCTACTGGATGTTTGGAGGGTTTCTGAGAACTGCGATGTGCAAAACATAGGCAGAAAGAAAAAAACAGGAACGACTTATTTAATTAAGTTTGACCTAGTTGGGTTATTATCCTTTTTGTTTAATATCGCGATATATCTCCATCTCTTCACCTGTATACATCCCAATATATAAATATGTTCTGTCTGTCTGTCTGCCTATATATCTGTCTATCTATCTCTTGTTCATTTGATCTAGTCAACATTGTTGTCTGTGTCAAATGTGGGCAGCTGTATTTGCTGTGGCAAAGAAAGTGTTTTACAGTTTTCCTGATGTCCTTTGCCTTTGTTTCTTGCTTCATAAGCCCTTTGAAGCTGAGAACTGCATCATCCTCTCTGACCTGCTGACACAAAATTTATCGGCAGCCTGGCTAAAGGAAAGGCTGATGGATAACAGGAACAGGAGGAGGTGTAGGCTTGATGGATGACTTGGGTCTCAGAACCTGTGATCAGTCCAGCAATTGCCTTTGTCCATTTGAGTTATTGAGGAATCTTGTCAGTCCTTTCCTTTCCTCAGAAATCTGGAATAATAAATCTCGTAAGTTTGCACTGTGACCAGTGTGCCTCCAGGCAGTGTGCTGGAAGGCGGGACTGGGCCAGGGCTGGGTCACAGGAAGGAAAATGTCACCTTTGCAGCTTTTGATCTCTGGTCTCATGCTCCCCTTTATGTGTTTTTGTAGTTGTCAAAGGTGTTCCACACAGGCATTGAAGACAAATCACATTTCCCACAACTCTTTCTAGAGGATAGTTCTAGTGGAGACTTGTGCCAGATCTAACAGGAATGCTCATGGATATTACTTTTATTTTCAACAAAATTTAATTGCAATTTACCAGCTTAAATATATAAAACAGTCACTCCACAATTTAAAGGAAGCAGCATGAGGCACCAAAACCTCTTATTTCTGTATTTCTGAGGGATCTCTCCTCCCCAGGATGTCTGAACTCTTGCTCCTTATTCACATTTCTTTCCCACTGACTCCTGAATTATATTTCATTTGTTATTGTAACTTCATGGCAACACCTGGACTTCGTTCATGCAGCTGCTCACTGGTCATGCAGGGCACTGGGAGGGGTCAGGGGGTGCAGAGGAGCATCTCAGGCTGCCTGGGGAACTTCTGCATGGGCTCATGAGGCCCAGGGAGTGACAGTGGGGTGTGGGGTACAGATTCCCTAATTTGCTTCAGAATTAGGGTTTAGTGGGGAGTTTCTGTCCAGATTCCTGTGGACCTACAAGTGAAAACATCAGAAAAACTTATTTTCATTTTTCCCTTTCTCAGCCTCCTTCCCATGCCTCTGGTACCTGGCCTCATTTCTAGGGAAAAAAAAAAAAAAAAGGGTAATTCAGAGGTGACTGCAAGCAAAGATGAGGCTGGAAGATGTGGGGAGGCCAGTGTGGAGGTCACTGGCCATGACAGTGCCAGTCACACGAGAGGAAAACTGCAGAAACCCGGGCTGGAGAGTCCAAGGGAGAATTCACAACGCTTCTGAGGGCTGCAGGGCAGGAAGGTGGTAGGAAAGGCAAGAATGTGCTGGCCAGATGCAGCCTTTCCCCTGAGGCTGTGTGGAGCCACTGCTGCACCTGGGCAGTGCTGAGGGAATTCTGAGCACCATCCATCCATCCATCCATCCATCCATCCATCCATCCATCCATCCATCCATCCATCCATCCATCCATCCATCCATCGCGGGAGAACAGGAGCACAGAGCTCTGAGCGCACGGAGCTCTCTGCGGTGTCACCACATGGACAGGAATCCATCCCTTGCTCTTGGACAGCTCTTCCCCCTTCTTCCCCCAGTTCCACCTGTGCTCAGACAAAAGATCTCACTCTCAAAAATATAACTAGGAAGTCATGGTTATTGCCATCCCCCCCCGAGGTAGATAATTCACACAATGATGAAAATATTTCCAAGTTAACAATCTGAGTTATCCTTTGCTGCTGCCTGGATCACACTGTGCTTGGGAGTGGAGGAGTGGGAGTGCTACCCTGGCTTGGTGTGCTGGGAGCCCTTCCCAAATCCAAATGCATTGGCAGAAGCTGAATTTTAGCAAATTTTTTTACTATTGGTTTTTTAATCTTTATTTTTTGCCTCATTTTTGATGGTTCAAAACAAATCGCCTTCCGACACTGTCATTTATGACAATGACACAGAAAAATCCCAGAAAATTACTATCTGCTGTAAAACTGACCCAAGAAATTTATTAGAAAAAGGGAGAAAAAGAGTATTAGCCCTACATCTACTTTCTCTCTTATCATTTTTTTCTGAGCAGTAACAAGAAAAGTTCATGGCTTATTTCTCTGTCTCACTTCTCTTGAGTTTCTTGTACAGGTTTACAGAAGCAGCCCCTCTCAGAATCTGATTTAATTAGGCTGCATGCAGAAACCACATCTGTAAGCACAAAATTTACTTTCTGTTCTGCCAGTCGAGAACAATACTTCCAAAGATATCATTCATATTTTTGGCCTTCCCACTTAACTTGTATTTTTAAAAAGAAAATTTTAAACGTCAGTTGCTGCTGCCTTTCTTAACCAGCTTCCCTAAAGGCCCTGAATGCCTCAGATGACCTTCAGCCCTAAGACATGCTTGAAAGGGGAGATGTCAAATACCACTGGAGCCTTTGAACCACACTTGCTGTCTGTAAGCCAGGAGTTAACCTTGATGTACATTCTGAAATTTGGTATTCTGTTTGAATTATTTTACTAATGGGTAAAATATTTTAACCAGAAAATGTGGAGGAGGTCTTTTTCATCCCAAGGATGGCTGGATGTGGGAGGAGAGGAAGTGTTGGAGCCAAAGAGTTGATGGACTTTCCTCCCCTGGACTTGACTGGAGAGGAGCCTGGGCAAGCTGCTCTGCAGGTCCTGCTTCAGGCAGGACTTCCAGGTGTCAGCTAAAATCACTCTGTGCTGCTGGCAGATCTAAGAGACATGGATATGTTAGACCTTTTTTTTGTCTCCTTCATCCCCTCAGACAGGTCTGTGCATTTCTGGAGCCAGCAGGCGAGACCACAGCAGGGCAAATCCTGTGGCAGCTCCACCGTGATTTAACGAGGCACTTCCAGGCCCCTGATGACAAAGGCACTATTTCTTATTCCCAGTTTCACTGCCAGGAGGAACAAAGCAAAATATTACTGTATTTGTGACGTGCAGAACACTGAGTTAGCAAAAAGAGGTTGTTTATAGAGATTTTGAGGTGCTGTTCCCCAGGGATGAGCTGCCATTTGGAAAAGCTGAAACTGCTGTGCCTGGGCCATGCCTGTGACTGTCCCAGGGCTGGGAAAAGGCTCACAGCCCTCCTGTGGAGCACAGGGAAAAGGGGACGCTGCCAGCCAGTACAGGTGGAGCAACAGAGCCTGTGGCCGCTTTGGGGATGCAGGAAGAAGCAGTGCACTCTCAGTTGCGTTCAAGAATAGGAAAACAAGACCAAATAGCGGTGTTATGATGACATGATCATTAGTGTTTGCCTATCTTTGGGGATTTTGGAAGTGTTTTGTATCTTTAATGGTGTTGTGCTGTCAGATGTGGGACCTCAGTGACTCTCTGGGGAGTTACAGTGCACATCGTGGCTTCCGCTGCTCTCAAGGCTGATTAGTTGAGGGCTGATAAGCACTGGTAGGAACTGCAGGTGTGGTGTAAATATTAAAGTCTGTGAGACGGCACGACAGCCTTCTGATGAGCCCACAATCTGAAAGCTTTTGCATGCAGATCTGCTGTGCTGCACGCAATCACTGATAAGAATCACCTTCCTCACTCAGTTCTCTGTGAAAAATCTTCTGTGGGATAAATGGCTGGGATACTGCAAGGAAGGATTGGAGGAGCTCTGACACATCCTGGGGAGGGGCTGTTGTGATGGCTCTTGTGTCACCTCAACTCTGTCAATGGCTCTGTTGGCATCGGGGGTGACCTGGCTCACTCCTGACACTGGAAGTTAGATTTTCTAGCATGAAATGGGATGGATAGTACCCTATATCCATCTGTAAAGCATGCTGATGTCTGGAAGACAAACAAAACATAATAAAGCCCCCAAACAAACAAACAACCACCCCCCCGCCAAAACCTCCAGTCAAATAATGAAAATGTATGTGATCAATACACGGTCATCATTTGCTCTGCAGGAAAAATAGGCAGTCTCTGTTCTTTTGCAGAAATACAGAAAATAGCTCAAATTGCAGAGGTTTTGGACTGAGGCTTCCTCAGTGAGCGCTGTGTTTGACTGACAGGTGTAATTTAAAAGAAGAAAGGATGTTATAAATATTTTTAAAGACAACAGCTCCATCTCTAAGTATAGAGGTCTTTCTGCCTCAAAAACTACATATAAAGATGCATGTCCTTAGGAGACAGTAAGTAAAGTACTAGTGAAGCTTTTATCTCTCCTAAACATTAAACACAATGACAAAAATAAAAGTTTTTCACATAATACCCTACAAATGGAAAATGGAAGAGCACTTAAAATGATGCTGTATGATATATACACCCCATATGCTAAAACTGTGACATTAAATTTATCACTTTTTTGATTGTTAATTTAATCAATCATATGTAATCAGTTTAATTATCAGGGATGCCTGAAATGTTTTGATGTTTTTGTTGATAGATGCAATGAATATATTTTCAATATGTTGGCTTGTTAGCATTAAAGATGCTCTCGCTGGACATCCATGGTCGAGCTACTTGCTTTATGATGCTGTGGTGAATCTGGCCCCAAAGGTTTTATCCCTCCAGAGATTCTGCATCAGGCAGCAGGTTCTCATGATGAAAGGCAGAGCTCTCCAAGGAAAAGATATCGTAATTTACCACAAGAACAACCAAGTTCATTCACAGGGCATTGCTTACAGATCCCTGTGGAAAATCCTCACAAAGTCAGTACATTTGGGCCATCATACAACCTGTTTGAGAGGCTCAGCCTGAGGAATGAGATCACAGGAATGCAAGCCTGACTTTCCTAACCAGAACTGACAGCTGCTGGGCGATATTGGGCGGGTTTGTTCTGAAGCCCTGAAAGCCCACTGTGGCTGACCCTCTGCTCACCACCAGATGGTCTGTGTGTGCTACAGGCCCCCTGACAAAAGACTGAGGTAGACCAGTAGGTTTCACCAATTGAAATTTAATGAGGAGTGAAAAGAAGTAGGAACAGGTTTGAAAGATGTTTGCCTGATTCCCGCCCCCCCCCCCCCCCCCCCCCCCCCCCCCATCTTCCAAACGACCTTGCATTTTTAATGGCTGCAGATTAGCGCCAGGAATGAATCCCAAGTGTCTAATGCACATCAAGGCTGGGTTCAGAGAACATTAAGGGATAGCTAGGAAGAGTCATAGATTTTACACAGAGAGTACAGTAATGATCTCTCAGACAAAAATTAACGATTTAAGGAAAAGCAGAAATGCTGTTCTCATTCCCAAGGTTAGGGAAGATAAATCAGAAGCGATTTCTTTCCCCAATTGCTTGTTTTGGGATAAGAAACTTGATATAGCTTTAATGATAAAACATGGAAGGACTTGGGGCCTGCATCAACACTGATGAAATTCAGTGACTGCTGGCTGATGCCAGCAGGGTGCCTTGGCTGCACTTTACAGCCAGCTCCTGGCTCCTCATGTCCTTAGACAGGCACTGGGGAATATTGAATTGTTAATATGGAAACACAGATGCGTCTGTTGTGGTGAAACACATCTCTTCAGGCTCTGCTGAACAAAATGTTTCAATTTCAGAGTAGGAGGATGCAGGTATGGGAGAGGGACCGTGCACTGCTGCTTTAGAATGGGCTTCAGATGCCAGCTGAAGCAGACAGGAGTTATCACCAAGCTGTTCAAGAGGAGCTTGATTTGAGGGTGCTGACACCCAACAAATTGAGGTGGAAGGATGCTCGTTAGAACTAAGGACCTGAACAGGAAACCCAGTCAGAGCCAAATGAGGAGGTGTAACTGACAGGAAATTGATCCAAAAGCAACTTTAGAAACACTGGGAGATGTGGCTCAAAAAATATTATTTTCAGAGTTAAAGGAAAGATTGTTTAGAAGCCCCAATAGAAGACTTGTTTGGAACAAATGATTTTAACTAAAAAAAAAAAAAAAATTGCTGTGAAAATTATAGATAGATTATAAGAGCTGGTGAGAGAGATAATAGAGTAATGAAATATATGATCATATTTGACCATATATGGTCAAATGCTACAATTTGGAAAGAAGTTACATATTCTATCTATAATTGGAAATAAAATGATGCCTTCTCAGCAAATTTTGAAGAATGTGAACATCAATCAATACGTACTCCCATCCACGCCTCCTGTAGGCCGAGTGCCCAATCTCTAAACCAGCAAAAGCTGCATTCTTTGCAGCATTGAAAAATTGTGTTGCATGAAGCCTGGGAGCAGCTACAAAACACTGGTTGAAGCAGCAGAAACCCAGGGTGCTGTAGGGAAAGTGGGATCTTTTCTCCAGGTTCAATGAGATGTGCTGGTGGGGCCGGGAGTGCTGCGAGGAGCACTCCATCTGGGATGAAAGGTGACTGAAATGGGGCTCTGCTCCTGAAGGGATTGCCTCTGCTTCCCTCAAAGCCATATTGACCTGGATACTCTCTTTCTTTCCTGTGATGGCTCTGGGTTATCTCTGCTGTGGAAGAGAGGGGAGTTCCTTGGCAAGTCTCCGAGCTCTTTGTCGTCAGGGAAGCCATGAGCCAGCGCACATCCCAAGCCATGTCTGATACATCCCAAGCCATGTCTGGTACATCCCCAGCCATGACTGATACATCCCAAGCCATGTCTGGTACATCCCAAGCCATGACTGATACATCCCAAGCCATGACTGATACATCCCAAGCCATGTCTGGTACATCCCAAGCCATGTCTAGTACATCCCAAGCCATGTCTAGTACATCCCAAGCCATGTCTGGTACATCCCAAGCCATGTCTGATACATCCCAAGCCATGTCTGGTACATCCCAAGCCATGACTGATACATCCCAAGCCATGTCTGGTACATCCCAAGCCATGTCTGGTACATCCCCAGCCATGTCTGGTACATCCCCAGCCATGTCTGGTACATCCCCAGCCATGTCTGGTACATCCCCAGCCATGTCTGGTACATCCCCAGCCATGTCTGATACATCCCAAGCCATGTCTGATACATCCCAAGCCATGTCTGGTACATCCCAAGCCATGTCTGGCACATCCCAAGCCATGTCTGGTACATCCCAAGCCATGTCTGATACATCCCAAGCCATGTCTGGTACATCCCCAGCCATGACTGATACATCCCAAGCCATGTCTGGTACATCCCAAGCCATGACTGATACATCCCAAGCCATGTCTGGTACATCCCAAGCCATGTCTAGTACATCCCAAGCCATGTCTAGTACATCCCAAGCCATGTCTGGTACATCCCAAGCCATGACTGATACATCCCAAGCCATGTCTGGTACATCCCCAGCCATGTCTGGTACATCCCAAGCCATGTCTGGTACATCCCAAGCCATGTCTGATACATCCCAAGCCATGTCTGGTACATCCCAAGCCACGTCTGGTACATCCCAAGCCATGTCTGATACATCCCAAGCCATGACTGATACATCCCAGTTTCTGTGGTGTGGAGTGCCTGCTCTGGAGAGAAGGGGGCTGAGCAAAGGTATGGAGCCAGGTCCCAAAGCAGCCCAGACAAATAAACCTATTTTCATCCAGGGGCCAGGTTCAGACTGACTCAGAAACGGTGTGTGTGTCCTTGCTAGTCTGTGCATCCTTCTTGCAACACCACTTCTGCTTCTGCTGACCTGCACTGGCATCATGGTCTGCTGTAACACATCAGCTTTTAGTGTCTAAACCCTTTTCTGCCTCTCCATTTCCCCACTACTGCAGCCTTACACAACAATAGTCATTGTCTGGCATCTTTCATAACAACACTTAAACACAAAGTGAATTTCCAGAAGCTTTAAGTAAGTGATAAACTTAATTCTAATTCTTTTTTCTGCACTAACAGTGGACCTGTGAAAAGGCATTTCTCAGCAACAAGATACTGAACTTCCTGCTCTGGCCCAGGAGAGCATTCTTATGCATCAGCAACATGAAAAGGGATGCAGGAACCCAGCCCTAACTTGCATTCATGAAAATCTCATTTTAGTTCTTCAGTCTGATCATGATGGCATGAATTGCTTGAACATTCCTTGCACATAATTTTATGTCAGTCAAGATAAACACTAAAATCTGTGTTTGCAGCTGGTGGAGAATGTTGGATCAAAACCTTTTAGTGCACCTTTTAGATTTTTTTATTCATCTGCAGTTTACACTTGACTTGTCAGTGCCATAACTGAGAAAATGCTAGTTCAGATTGTATAGCTGCTACTTCATATCCTCATTCTTTCTCATGGTCCCTTCCCCAATCACCTGGCATCACTTTTTTTTTTGATGTGAAGCATTGAATGAATAATAAAAATATCCTAGGACAGGTGCAGTTAAAAGATTAGGAAGTGCTAGAATTTTACATCTGCAAAAATAAGTTATTGAGGCTGATGTATGATCATATAGGAAAAGACTCATTTGCTGCCAATTTAATGTAGTAACAACAGATAATAATACCTCTTGGAGTTCTCAAGTGGAGCAGGAGGGTGTTTATTCTTTTGTGGCAGGTGGTGCTATGCCCAAGCCCGGGTATATTGCATAAACATTGTTAGCATCAAACATATCTCAGAGAAGCAGTCAGATGATGAATCATCCACTTGGAGAAGTCCCAAGCCAACATTTATCTTTATTTACCTGCATTTTTACAGGCATTTGGTGCTTTTGCCTCTGCTGAGAAAACTATATTATGTGTAATCCCTCTCTTTTTTTTAAATTTTTTTTTTTATTTTATTCATTTTTACTATGTCAACAGGAAAAAAGTCTTGGCAAGGAACTAGACACCTCCAGGATGGAAATTCTGTTCTACAGCCAGTTAGAGAAATTGCCTGAAAAAAAATAAATTTCAAGGCCTGAGAGATAACAATTTAGAATCTTTCTAATTTGTGTTATTTCCTTACTCAGACCCCAAGAGGGTTTTGGAGAGTAATTGGCCTCAATAACACTATGAAACCTCATATACTTTCCTAAATTTATAGCATGGTTTGGTACGATCATTGGGAATCACCCCAGGTGACAGGGGATGCAATAAACTGCCTGAAAACTTGGAGCCTCAGATTAAGACTGGGAAAAGTCTTTTGTCCATATAAAACCCCAGTAATCCCAAATAAGTGAACATGGGTTTATGAATGGCAGCAGGATGGAGAAGTGCTCAGCATGGAGAAGGTGGAGTTACTTTTGCTTCCTCTGAGGGTCAGGAAGAGCTTCATGGTCCCTAGGGAACTGCTTGTGACAATGAGCAAGGTCCAGTTCCTCAGGAATGAAAATACTGCCCATGGCTACAGCCTGACCCCCAGAATTCAGCTTGAAAGTGCTCAAAAGCTGGATCAGAAAGCTGTTTTTTGAGGTGAAAACCTCTTAAATGCCAGTCAAGAGAGCAAACCATAACTTAAGCTCTTCTCAGTGCTTAATTCTAAATTTAAAGAGGTGTCACTGAAGGATGAAAGGCTTGAAGCACAGCTAAAATCATGATATTGTAGTCAATATTTAAAAAAGAAGCAAGAAAATGGAGGTTTTCAAGGGCTGTCTCTCCTTTTGTTGGGACAAAAGTAATTTCTTTAGAAAATAACCATGTTTTGTCTCCTTACCATTGAACTTATCTTAGACTGTGACCTTGGGATATGTTTTAGGTTATTATACCTACCTTCTTTCTAGAAACAGCTAAAGATAGAGGGGCTTGGAGACATTTTCACCTGTTCAGACATGCAAAGATGGAATCAGACATAAACCCCCAAAAAATCAGTTGTATGCCAGAGGACAAAATGCCATTAAAGGCAGAACTCCATAACTTGTGGCCCCCTTAAGGTATTTCTAGAATTAAAATACCTCATTGCACAGCTCATGGACTTCTTCCAATACCACCACCATGAATGCAGAGCATCTCTTTGCAGATCAGTTCCGTTATCCTGAGAGCAGAATGCATTCCCTTGTATATAAAAGTGAGATCATAATTTCACAGTGCTTCATCTCTGTGATTGCACAATCACAATTGTGACAGTGCTTCATTCCCTAAAAGTACGACTGAAGTCAAGAAAACCCCTTGCTCCTGGTCCTCAAACTCCAGGAGATAATCATTAACACACATCACATTTCTTCAAAATCTGCAATTGAAAGAACTTCTCAAGCACTAAAAATGAGGTTCTGGTGGATGAAGAAATCTGGGGGGAATTGGCAGCACAATCCTCTCAAATGCAGAAAGGCTGATCTGTTTTCTGACTGTTGCTTAAATCTGGATCAAAGGCAGCAGGAGGTGTGTGCGCACTAATGATGGCTGGTTTAGGCTTGGCCTGGGCTGTGCTTGAGTCTGGCCACATGCAGGTAGGGACGAGTCAAGAAATTCTGGGCAAAAGCCATCCACAAGCAGCTTGTGCCACTGCTGGGGTCAGGGGTTCGGTGACAGCGTTGGGTCATTCACTCATTGTGGTGTGCAGTGCTGTCTTTAAAGATGAGGTTTGGTGCCTTGAATGGCAGCAAGCACTTCACAGCCTGCGTTTGTGCAATTCTAAGCTTATTTTGTCTCAGAAATGATCTAGAAGAGAGCCTGTTCTTGTGCTGGTAAGTTTTTAGCTTTTAGTTTTAGAATTTGGTATGTTTTCTTTGTCCTTTGGTGGGACAAGCGATACTTACTGATTTTATGTGCAGAAAACTGTGATAAATATCCGGATTTAAAGTTTCTTTTCTGCTTTTTCTTAATGACAGATTACTTTCTGTTATTACATTTAGCTCTACGTCCCCAACAGATTTACTCACTGGTGCACTGACTGCTGTAGCAACCACGGTTTAGTTCTTTATCTCTCAGAGCTGAGCACAGAAACCGGTTTTAAGTAGCTGCATAACCTGGATAGTGCACAGGAGGAACTCAGCTCTCTGCTGTGGATCCAGAGCCACCAGAGGGAATGAGCCATAATGAACCATGCCAGGATGAGAGAAGGTCCTTGTCTTCCTCCTGGTCTTTGTGTCTTATGAATGGTGAATCTTGGTCTCCCTTGCCCTGGATGGGTGCTCAAAGCATTGATCTTCCTCCTAAGCAGTGGCTTTTCAGAATGTTGTGGCCAGAGCTGTGCTCTCTGTCAGGGTCATTCACGTTGGGTATGCAGAGAGAAGGTCTGACAGACTAACTCTTTAGGGAAAACAGGAATTCAATTCCAGATTATTTGGATGATGAACATGGAAACCATGAGCTAAAATAACCCAGAAGGAGGGTATCCAGGACTCCTGGCCTGATTTCCAGAACTCTAGGGAGAAGCAGCAATGTTTTTTTCTGTCTCTGAAATGCCATGTCATGTAAGGGTGTGTCTCCAAGCTGCCCCCCCCTGCAGAACCCTGCTGGCTCTGCATAGGGGAAGAGGAGTACTCACATTTTAAAGGCAGCCAGGAGACTGCAGGGAATCAGAGCTTCTGACAGCTGGCCTGATCAGAGCCCTTCTGTCTGAAGCAGTTCCATTTTCAGGATAAACTACACACACTCCTGAATATGGCCCATGGTTTTTAAATACTACTGGAAAATGAGGAGGTGGCATGGAAGAGCCACAAAGATATTATTTGAAAAGTCTGTCAGCAAAAGACAAGAACTCAACCTGCTGTACAGACTGCCCTTAACTTGGTAGTGAAAGGCAGAAAAAGAACCTACAATTATCAGGGAAACTTAAATCACGCATTTTGCAAGCGTGAAAACCTCTAAATTAGACACCAGGGGCAGGGTTGAGGGGTGGGGTTGGGTGTTTGTAGAGGTGGAGAGTGAGAAGAGGAAAATAATTGAATGTGTGTGGAGAGAATTGCCATCAGAACAGCTGTTTACAGGTGATGGTGAGTACCAGAGCCTCCCTTCTCCTCAGATACCAGATGGATAACTCCCAGGAAGATGTACATCAACCAAGAAAGGCTTACATTTTTGACCAAAAGCAAGTTATTGTGCTCAATACACAGCTGCTATCTAGCAGTTAGTCTCACAGAGAAGGCAATTTTTGGTGGTTTTATGGTCCTATCAAGCCTTGAATTCCTTAGATATTCCTGTGAGAGGCTCTGCCCTCCCAGTACTTCCTTGGCAGAAGCAGCCCCTTACTTCTGCCAGCACAGACTCCTCTCATCGAGGGGTTTCTGCCGTGAAGGCTCTGGGCCAGGATTTCTCCCAGCGAAAACAAGCACAAAACAAAGCCAAATTTATCTGAGGCTATGCAAAGGAAAAAAACCAGTAAATTAACTAATCATGTATGAAAGAGTTGTCACTAAATATCGGTAGCAGGCACAGGAGTATCTGAGTACAGAACTCAACATTAAAGAGGAGAACTGCTTCTGAATGTTCGTGAGGAGTGTAGTCCTGGTCCTGCCAGCAGAAACATCTCAGCAGGTGAACTTCTGCAGCTGCAATGAGGCTCCACTCAGATCTAAGGGTAGGGAGACAATGGGAAGGGAACACAGAGATTTCCATCTTTCTCCCTCACTTCCCTCGTATTTTCCAGACTTATAAACAATGTTTACCCTCCACAGCTCTCCAAGAGCTCCAGGGGTTTGTCTTTTTTTACCATAACCACAAAGCAATCAGTATTTTTTCCTCTGCTTCATTGCAGCATTAAATATGGAAGAACTGGTGCCAGCCAGCCCAGTATGATCAAACCATAATCACAAAGCAAACCTAGAACCACCTTTTACTATGCTGCAGCACAGAAACCTCTGAGCCTGATCTACGGCCAGGGAGGTCAGAAGAAATGTTCCTGTTGTGTCCTGGGGCTAGGAGACCATCCAGTCTTCCAGTAAGGCCAGATTCTCTCCTGTGCATCAGGTAGAGCACGAATGAAGTGCTATCGAAGATGTTACACAAGCCTTAAGCAGAATAAATATTTTCTATATGTCAAATCTGTCACTTGGTGTTTCTACAGAAAGTACTTTATACATTAGAGTCAGTCTTTATTGTCTCTGTTTGAGTGGGTCTCTGCAAACCCTTAAGCTAAATATTGACATTTTGCATAAAGAATATGACAATTTACATCGGTCATGGGTCAACAGGCTAAGGAGGAAATGCAGGCTGGGCAGCAAATCAATGGTGGGATTCACTTCTTCAGGGCATAGGATGAAGCCAGGCACTGCGCTTGTGAAATTATTTGCTTTGTAATTTGGAAATTCACTACTTCTCCAGATGTGGTTATCTCATCTTAGTGCTGTTGATTTGAATTTTTTTAATGCTCATTATCCTGGACTGCTGAAACCAATGAGTTTAAGAATCAAGGAAAGAAAGATTAAGGTTTTTGATGAAAACTATTACTCCACTTTTTTTTTTTTTTTTTTTTTTTTTTTTTTTTTTTTTTTTTTTTTTTTTTTTTTTTTTTTTTCCTTCTCAGCAGTGCATGTACTTTAAAGCCGCTAAATTTCTAGGGTATATTTCTTCTCACATTCTGGAATCCTTCTCATATTCTCTTCCAATCTCTGCTTGGAAAATAATATCATCTTAACTTCCTGTGAAACAGTCTTGATTCAGCTATAGGGGTGTGTACATACATGCATGTGCATGTATATCGATTTGTATTTATACAAAAAAGCCTTTTGGCTAATATCTCACACTAAAAATCTGGGCATTTGCCTCATGTGCTATAACAATAGAAATAGATAAGTAAGCATAAAAAATAGACAGTACTGCTAAAGGCCAATTACAGACCTTTATCATCAGAATAACAGTCTGAAGAATTTCCCTTTGATGAGTCCTTGATTTTTGGCAGAACTACACAAAATGTATATTGTCAGTCTGTGGGAGTCAGAGCTCTTTGCTGGAGTCTAGCACAGATTCTTCTATTTCTTATTACATATTTCTCTTTTATCTACCCTAAAAAGCTGTGCCTCTTGCTCCCAGCTAGTGAGGAATTTGAGCAAATTTTGTCTCCATTGTCCCTTTACATTTTTGATGCTCAGATGGAAAAGTCACCCTTTGGCCTCATGCGATTTACTTCATCATACATAAAAAAATCTAAGGTAATTGCAGAAGTGAGTGTAATTTCTTTTCCCAATGCACTAATGGGGAAGTAATAAGTTAATGGCTTTTTCAAAAAACAAAATGTAACTCCAATATTTTGGGGTTTGCAGCCTGATTTAGAGTAGTCGTGCATGAGAATGTACAGCACTTTCAAGAGCAGATTTAAGCAGTTGCTCTCCCTGGAGCTCTGAATGCTGCATTTTTCTCTAGGGATCTGTGGGAAACAGAGGGGCTGAAGGAAGAAAGGCAAAGCTTGATCTTATTGCAGAGTGCAGTCCTGCAGAAGCCACAGAGCACAGAGATCTCTTGTGCACAGGTTGTGAGTGCTGTGCACAGCCAATGGTGGGCAAGGACAGGAGTAAATCTTACCTTTTGCTGAACACAATTTAACAATTTTCAAAAATTTAACCAAGGTGAAAAAGATTATTATACTTATTTCCCACACCTCCTCTCCCAGGGGCGAGACAGGGATGCCTGATTTTTAAAGAAGGTGGATTGGTGTCCATGTCGTTGCAGTTATCTGCACAAATTTTAGAATTAATTACATCTGGTTGGTGTTATGGTCATGTTGGACTGTGGTCATGTTATGGTTATATTATATTTTGGTGTTATGGTCATACACAAAGAGAAGGAGATGTGAGTCTGAGCTGGAGCTGCCAGGTGGAGAGGCTGGGAAGTCATCCCTAAGCCAGGCAGGGAGCTATAGGGAGTTATTTCATTACCTTCTGCTCCCCAAAGATCCTCAGTGCTCAGACTTTATGAATCTAGTACAGCTTTCCACTCAGAAATGGGGAAAGAAATTTTTACAGATATGCACAGCCCAGAGAAGTAATCAAGCACCAGTCTTACTTTAATCAATGTGCTTGAGCAGCTTTCTTACTCAAAATCATCCTAACCATGCACGTATGCAAACTAACATTACTCACATTTCAGGAGAGTACTTGTAAGTTCAGGAATTGTTATTAGAGCCTTTTTTTCCTAACCATGTTTATTTTATCTTGAATCAGTTGTTGCTCTGTGTCCCAATAATTTTGAATCACTCAACTGTAAATATATGGGAATAATACTGCAGTTGCAAGGTGAATCCCCTGTGATTATCCTTCTTGATAATTAATTAAACTAAAAAAATTATTAACATGGTTTCATATTTTATATGTGTAATTTTTAGGAGTGGGGTTCATTATCTGTATTTTATTTAAGCTGTGATAATTTTCACACAGTAGTTAACCTTCCAAGTACCTGATTTAGTTAAAATTATAACCATTAAAAAACATATGTGGAATAATTAGAGCCATTTTAGAGTTAGCACAAAGACAAGGTAATAAATTATGTTCTGTGTCTACTTAGAGCAGTATAAGGAATAACAGGATTAATTTTCAGCAAGTGTGATTTAGGTTAAGCTTTAAGTAGACTTTTTTTTTTTAAATACTGAGCATGGTTAGCAGGAAAAAAAAAAAAAAAAAACCAAAACCAACAAACTCTTTACTTCCTGTTATTGGAGATGGCAGGTGAGACAAACATCTGTCTTTAGCAGATGAGGGGGAGCACAGCCTCTCTTTAGAGGTGCATGTCTCACCCCATGTTCAGTGCTTTTCTATTTTTGATTTGAATTTTCAGTACAGTTTTTTCCCCTTTTTTACAGTTGCGAAGGTCTATTGTGTTTTTTTCTTTGTGAAACATTTTCTCAAGATGTGTTTATAACTAGCAACGCATTCTTGAGAACAGGACAGATGATGTTTAGTTTTCATTTATGTGGACATATTGAGAATGGAAATTTTCAGTGGTGTTCTTGCTTAGAGAAAGATATTTCCTAGAAATGCTGTTTGAATGGGGAGTTTCATCTGATCTTTTAACATTTTTATTTCAGGGATGGTCAAAAAATATGGAGAGATTTTGCCCTAAATATAATTGACATTGTGTTTACTTAGGACAGTGCTACTGAGAGCTTAATTCAGAGAGAAGAGTCAGTCAGCAACCAAAATATATACTCATTATTATTAAAACCACCCATATGTCCAGAGCATCACTTTAAAGGTTGCTTATTTTCCCCAGGCAGTGTTTTGCACAGGAAATATTGTCTCCTCTCCTATGGTCTCCTAAGCTATGAAAAGAAGGAAGAGAAGGTACGTGAAGATAAGTAAACTCTCCTATAATAGAATTATATAATCGATCCTCTCCTCTCCTCCTCTCCTCTCCTCTCTTCCCTCTCCTCTCCTCTCCTCTCCTCTCCTCTCCTCTCCTCTCCTCTCCTCTCCTCTCCTCTCCTCTCCTCTCCTCTCCTCTCTCTCTTCCTATTACATTAAGGATGTAACTACAAACAAGAAGGAACAGTGAAGAAAAGAAATACGAATTTCCATTTAGTTAAATTGTGATCCTTTGGCAGCTTTCTGAAAGATCTTCAGGTTTTGCATTATGTAAGTAATTCAGATAAGGACTTGATAAGCTTTCTTTTGTGTGGTGCTGACAGTGCATCTATTTCCTGCACTTACCAACAAGTGCCAAAAGCCGGTTGCAATAAATAGCTGCCTTCTCATAAGACAAAAAGTAAGAATAGGATTTGTATTAGTATGCAAATGCTTTTCATTTATTCATTATAGTCTTTCTGAGATTTGTGCCTCTAGAGACACTTTTGTGTTTAGGCCAAAAGAAACTCAGATATTTAAAAGATATGCAAATCCTTTATGGAGTGGACTCAAAACACCAAATGACTTCAGAAGTAGCTCACATTCTATTGGAAGCCTGTAAATATGGGATTATACTGCAAGTAGACTTCAAAAAACCTAGTGTTCTTTTAAAATAAATTTATTTAAATAAATAAATAAATAAACAAGAGTCTAAAATTACTTTAGCTATAAATAAACTATTTATGATTAAGTCTAGAATCTTCCAGGACTTCTGGTATACCAAGTAAATCAACTTGGCTTTATGCGCACAGAGTCTTTCAAAAGTTCATAGTGACAGGTTTTCCTATTGCTGGCAAACTATGGGGGTAATAAGAAATACTGTGAGTTTTTGCAATTAAGATTAGAGCATAACTGGATATTTAAAAATAATAATGGTTTTATTATTATTAATAATAATAATAATTAAAAATAAATAATGATAATCCAAGGTAAAAAAGCAAACTCTACAGAAGAGTATTTTTCCTTAGCTGAAATTTACAAGATACCATAAGATAAATTTACCATAAGGTACCATAAGATATGTTTTTAGCGCATGTAAGACCCTCTCAAATTTGCAAGATGGCTTCTCATTTTCATGAGTGAGGAAAGGTTGAGAAGGAAATTTACTCCTTGATGTAGCTGATGGAATAATAAAATGCTTTAAAAATCCCACCTAAGTTAGGCTGAATAAGTCTCTTCTTTTAGACCACACGGGGGTCTGAACCACAAATTTTCAGTGATAGGAAGCAGCATCTTATTGCACAAGTTTTGGAATCAGTGCTGGGTGGCACACGGAGATCTGGCCCACTGCATGATTTGCCCTGTATTTCCTTGGTTTTTGACAAGGCTTTGCTGGGTTTCAGTGCTCCAATCCTTTGACCTAATTGCACTTAAATTCCTTTTGATCTTGAAAGAGCTGCAGCTACAAAGAAAACAAAATAACGTTGTTAAGGAACATCTGTGTTCATAAGGAAATGGGTGTAATTACATTGCCTGAGTGATATGAAAGAAGACTTTTCAAAGTAATATAGATTGCAATAGGGGAAACAGATCCCATGGCCAATCTGCCCATATATTTTATTATGTTCTCTTTTTTTTTGTCAATTCTGAGTGCACAAGCAAGGATATGAAAAGCCAGGAAAATAGCACCAATTTTTTTATTTTTCCATACTAAGAGTGGAGCCACTCAGGAAGGCACGGAGGAATGTGAGCAGCCAGGGCCACTTTACTGGTGGGAGTAGGTGCAGTCCTTGAGCAGAGTGTGACATCCTGGCACTCCCCTGCCAAGCCCTGCTGCTTTCAGATCAACCCTGCCCCTGTTTCTTGATCATTTCATGTTGGGAAGTGGAAATGAATGAATGAAAATAAAGAAAAAAAATGGGTGCTTCTGCTGTTGAGACATCATTTTGAAGCTGGCAGAAAATATATTTGTGTTCAGTTCAGAGTGGGAGAAATGCTGTGGATGGACTGGTGTTGAAGGTCAGGTTGGATGGGGCTTTGAGCAATATGATCCAGTGCAAGATGTCTCTGCCCATGGCAGGGTGTTTAGAACTGGATGACTTTTGAAGTTCCCTTCCAACCCAAACTGTTCTGTGATCCTGAGATTCAATGAGTGGGGCTCAGAAGAAAAGCACAGCTCTGTTCCAGTGTGTCCCAACATCTATGCTTCCCAACCAGACATTGCCTTGCCAGTTTCTTGCAGACTTTTAACAGCGCTCCCACCTTTGTCCCTTTCTTAGAGAAAGTTTATCTCTTTTTGTCATCTTTTCCTTCCCTGCCGTGCTAGGTTCCATCAGCACACCTCTGTCTGAGGGTTCTTCCTCACTGAAGCCCTGCAAGAGCTAATCTTTCCCTAAATGAAACTTCACTAAATCTGGCAAACTTCTGCAGAGTGTTTCTGTTTATGAGCTGATATTTGCTGCTCAGGAAATACTTCACTGTAAAATCTTCACCCAGCTGTTGATACCGTAGTCCTTTATATTTTGTTCTCAAGCTCCAATCACCCTTCCAGGCTTTTGCCTGAGTAGGCTGGGGGAGGAAAAGAAAAAAATGACAAAGTTATCTTTGTTATTTATTTTTTTTTTGCTAGCAGAGAAAAATCTAACAAAGGCAGAAGAAACCCTGCTGTGACCATTTTAACAGCTGTGTATCATTGAAGGGCAATGCATCCCTAGCTGGTGCAAATAAAGGGGGAAAATATGACCCAATCAGTATGGTTCCAGTTTAACACAACTTCTGCAGCATTCATGAAAATTATTTCTAGGGATGTCCATTTGTTATGAAAAGTCATCCCATGTAAGTATTTTCTCTTAGAAGACTAAGCCAAACAACAAAAAGGTTTGTCACAATCATATTGGATGGGCTTTTAGTGTTTGCTGTCTTGCTTCAAATGCTGCGTAGTGTGAAAAAGTAAAACTGACATCACCTGCAGCGAGTTGAGATGAGCTGAGTAACTGTAAAATCATGAAGGAAATCTCACTTGACATGCAAATTGTGCAGCCTAACCAGGGAGAAAGCCAGTTTGTCATTTAGTCTTGGAAAATGCAATTTGGGCTGCTGTAACTGGAGCTTTCCAAGAGATAAATTTCTCAAAATGATTAATATCTCTGGCAGAAAATTATATCAGTAATATGTGTAGAGCACAAAGGAGGCTTGGAGGAATATAATTCTGTTCAATTTTTTTTTTTTTTTTCATAAAAGGGAAGGGTAGATTATGCTAGTTAAGCCTTTAAATATTCTAAAGAGAAGCCATATATTCAAATTCTAAACTCTGCTTTAAAAGGGATAAATTCGAGCCTGCAGGTTTGCAGGCCCTCAAGGTAGTGGCTTAAATGAAAAAATGACATTTTGGAATGGGGTGAAATTTTAAAATCCCATCAAAAAGAAGATTCTGAGTTCTTAAAATTGTATTTTGCCCTGCAAAAGCTGTTAATACTTTTGAAAGCCTAGAGGAAAGTCACTGATGTTTTCTATTTGGTTGTGTTGGGGGGTTTTTTGTGTTGTGGGGTTTTGTTTGTTTGTTTGTTTTTGTTTTTGTTTGTTTTTTGTTTTGTTTGTTTTTTCCAAAGGGCAGACTTTATGATTTTTAACCATTCAATGCTGATGTAAATTTTAGAGGAAATTGCAGAAATTATGTTTTTTATGAATAACATGTCTAGTTTAAAATGACCCCTGAAACTGTAGATCTACTTCAACACTTATTTAGGGAGAACCTTCAGAATCCAGAGGGATGACCTGGACCTTTAGCATTTTTAGAGGGTTTTTTAAATGAACAAAAGGATTATTGCATTGGACATGTGAGGTTGAAGGTGAGGTGTCTGTGGGATACTCTCTGTTTTACCTGAGTTAATTAGCTATAGTACATATTTAGCAAAGAGCAGGTAGGTTCTCTTTGCCAATTATTTAACACCAGTAACAAATGATGATATAATAGGGCTGTATCATTTTCTCCCATGTTATTGATTTCACTTAATAATTAATTATATAAAATGAAAATTCAAAAGAGGGTGTCCGCTACATAATCATGTCTTCCACACATCAAAAAAAAAAAACCCTGAGAAAATCCTTCCCCAGAGCGATCCTGATTTATACTGGTGGGTGAGAAGGAGAGTCAGGCCTGACAGTGAATTGGTGACCTGCATCGCTTTCACTTCTTTCGTACAGACAGTGCTTCAAAGTGCTTACAATAAAAACCCAGTGCTCTGATCTACTGCCTCAAGCATCCTGGAGAAACCTGAGGTGATGACTGTGATGGTTGTGGTCCTTCTCTGCCACCAGCCTGGTCGATCTCCTCTTTCTTCTTATTTCCCTCCAAGGAACTACGGGAACTATTCTACAGCTCCCCCTCCAAAAAATTCTTTAGTAAATATTAACATTACAATGTCTTTAAAGAGCACCTAATTGCTAAAAATTGAATCCAGAACAGTTGTCAAGATCCACATTCCTTTGTTCCTTGCTAATAGGTTAAAGAATGGAGAAAGGGCAGAGACGACTGTATCTCCACTTCTGCCCATCTGATTTCAATATGGTGATTTCTGCTTGCAGATACCTGCACAAATCACAGCAGTTCCAATTTTAGACCAGCAGAGCCTAATGAAACCGAGTGTGAGATTGGAAATCTGGTTGTTAAGTCTTATAAAAAATTGTCTGGATTTTTTTTTCTGGTGCAATTTTTCTCAGCTTTACCGAAGATGTATCATCTTCAGCACATTAAGTGAGGTTTAGAGCTGTAATTCCCCTGAATCTCTAGTATAAAAACCTGTATGAAGCATTAAAATTTTGGACAAAAAAAATTACCACTGGGAAAAAAGGCTTGGACTTAAGAAACTGGGGCACTGGCAGAGTACTGTGTTTGCACCTTCGGACACAGGTATTCAGGTGACGAACAGAAACAATCTCGGTCTGTGTGCAGAAAGGGTGTCTTCATCTTTCCACCTGGCTCGTGTGACCGGTCATTAATCAGTGTGCATTTGCTTCACTTATAAATTTTGCTCCCTTTTATGTTTGAATTTTCTGAAGAGCAGAATCTCGTGCAACCTCTCAGATTGAATTGCAGAGCGTGTCAGTAGAGCCATGTTGACTGGAATGACCTCTGCTTTGAAAAGGAAGGAGGTAATTGGGTTTCCAAATTCAATGCTGCATCTGACATCAATCAGTTGTCAAATTTCATAAACTCTCACACTCTGGGTTCCAACAAGATTGTCTGCACATGCCTGTACGGCTGGGAAAGCACTGAAACTCTGACAAGCCTTGATAACCAGAGCTGCTCAAGAGAATGCCTTTAATAAATGTTCTCTCACTTCTCTGTACGACCCAGAACTCTTCAAGCAAAGGCTATTAGCCAAAGATATAAATATTCATATATGTAAAATTGATATATATTAGGATATAGGCATATATGGAGAGTGGTTTGTGGATCTCTAGATAGATTTTATATATATATATATGTATATATTATATACACACATATAGGTAAGTACATAAACCCAGGTCTGTATATAAACATTTTTGAAACATCCGTTCCATTCTAATTCAGTCCAATCTAACCCAAACATAAGAAAGACCCCCTGAAAGGGAATTCTCTTTTAATTTGCCAGGGGAATGCACCCACACCACCCCCTGCATCGTGGAGAAAAAAGTTCTGGTGCCCCTGCTTCAGAACAAAGGAAGAGTCAGAGCCAGGGATGTGTTAAAAACATGCTAAAAGTAGTCTTGAGTTTAAAAGTGTGCTTTTCAGGTAAACAAAAATTCACAAAGCCAGAACAAGATACCTTGGGCCAGACATAAAAATAATTTTGGGATTTATTTTAATGCCAACTTCATCATATGGATTGTTATTGAAAACTGCGTTTCTAACACTGTAAGTAATCTGCTGTCATGGACATGAAGGTTTCATAATTTTTTGAAAGACATTATCAGAACAAAAAAATATTAATGGGTAAATACTATCCCAAAAAAAAAAAAAAAAAAAAAAAAAAAAAAAAAAAAAAAAAAAAAATTAAAGGGGATTTTCAGCTGCCTCAATGCTGCTATCCAAACACAGACAGATCTGGTTTTGGGCTCCAGCAGGAGATAATCACAGCTTATACTGGACATCTGTGGTCCCCAGAGAACTGCTAAAGTTCTGGGTGTGGAAATCAGGTGATCAGAAAATAAGCTTTTAACTTCCTAAACCAAGAGCTACCCAATTGCTTATTTACCCATTCAGCATCCTTGCATAATTTGTTGAGAATCTAAAAATTTTAGTTTATATTTTTGGACTTGGTAGCCTACAAAAAATTCACAATGAAGGACATGCAGTGACTCCCAGCTTTGTCTGATGTCATAAATAAGTTCACTAGGTATTTTTTAAATATTTGACTTCCTCTATATTTTGTAAATATTTTATTGCCATATTCTTATCTCCACAGTTAATTTTATTTGCTGTTATTCTACCCACAGTGGTCATTTCATTCTCTTCCATCTCCCTCTGTATCCCACAAGGATCTAGAGTCAAACTCCTATCACAATTCTACTTCACATAAGTAGCTGGTCGAAATATCAAAGCTATAAATTTTATGTGCTCCATTTGCATCACCAAGAATATTGGAAACTCAGTTGCATACATTGTTTGCTCAGTTATGTACATGCCAGCAGCCCAGAGCCCATTTTAAATCACAGTTATTTATGTTTATGTGTGACAACAAGTGCTTGTTTTTCCCTCCTGTAGTCCATTCTTCACCAAAAGTTGTGATTTTATTTTTGATTCCCTGGTTGTTATTTCTGTAAATGTTTTGAAGGTTTATGTAAGCTGGAGTACATTTGAAACAATCAATCCAGTTAAACACATGGCAAGTTGCACTTCTCCAGTAATTCCTGAACTTCATCACCTTTCTCCTTCAGCCTTTTTGATGCCAAGATCTTCTCACAAGGAAAAAAAAAAGCCATAACTCAAAAAAAGTACATTAGTGATACGTATATTCATTATGAATTCCATACATATTGGTTGTTTGCAATGATTTTGTTTTGCCACTTGTTCCTCAGGCAGTAACAGTAAATTTGGGCGCTTGTGACATTCCTGTAATTCTAACTTTGAATGAGGCTCAGCCCATATATTGCCTTATAAATACTGACTTGTTTTAAGTCCCATACCTCCCTCTCATATAGAAATGAAATAGACAGTGCAGTCATTATTCAACTTAATTTGCAGTATTTATTGTCCTTGGTGGATACGAATGTATTTGTTAGGCTCACAATAAATGACCTATGGGTTTCCAGAGATGCCTTATATGTTAGGAGAAACTTGCAAGGAGGAAGTAATACCCTTCCCTTTCTCTCTATGATTATTTCTACGGTGCCATTATTGTGTCCTGTACCTAAATTTAATTCATGCTAAGATGAAGGACTCTTGCTCATGCTATAGTGTGAAACAAGGGTAACATTCCTGTAAATGCAGTGAGAAAAACAAGCAACTGCATGACTTGCCCTGGTGACATTCAGAGAAAAATGCCTATGAGGAGCAGCTGTAGAGTGAACGTGGCATAATCTTGGGAAGTGTAAATGCTGACTTGTCCTTGGGATGAGGAGTTCATTATCACTCACAGCCAGGTGGTTTGTCTGTGCTCAGAGAAAAATGAACTGCACAAGCACCCTCATAAGATCAGAGTGTCAAGTCCCTTATCGTGAACTGGGAACCGCAGGAGGAGCAGAAGCAGCAGTGGAGTGGCAGATATACACCTGAAAAAATAGGCAGCCCTCCGAGTGTTTACCTGTTATTGAAAGCTGTGTCATTTTAGTGGTCAGAGCTAAAATATTTTAATATTTTAAGATCAGACCGAAAAAGCCAGATGATTAGATTATGTGGCAAACTGGATTCAGCATTCATAATTCATTGATTAGCACATCTAGTACTAAGATTCCCAATAAATGTCAAGAGAAAGAAAATGTTATTATTTTATTTTAAAGCTGAAAAGGGTGTGATAAATTGACTTTCCTGAGGCCCCGTGGGAAGACTGCTAGACGTGTATTTTCTCTGAACTACCCATGCCAACTTTCCCCACATTTCCTTGGAGTAAGCCTAATTTTTATACTTTTCTTTACTCTTTAAAACACCTTCCTTCCAGTCAAAGGTCACATACCAGAAAAAGTTAATCAGAACAAAAACTTATGTTGGAATTGTGGGGACAGACTCCAGTAGGTGCAGTCTTCTTTGAATATTTTGCACTTGCTAATGAAGGATAAAAGTTCTGTCCAGCAGGGGTACTAATTATTTGAAATGCTAAAGAGGCTGATTTAAGAACTGATGAAGAAGTTGGACTTGAGATTTTAAAGTTATTTTAAATTAAATATTAATAACCTGGAAATCAAGAGAGGAAGGGAAGAGAGTTTTTTGTGTTAAACACAAAATAGGAACAAAAGTTTATTCTTGAAAGAAAATTCATAGGATACACTCTATAACTCCTGATGTTTTTCAGCAGAAAAGAAAATCTGAGTCTCACAAAAATTTCTGTTGCAGAAGGTAATCTTATTCAATTCATAAATCCTTATAACAAAGGGTTTTGCTTTGCCAATTATCCAGATATTCATTTCACAGGAGATAATGAAGTATGTGGTAAATGTTTCAGCTGATCTTATTTTAACATTTCACCATTTGTGTGACAAAATGCCATACATAAAATCTTACATTAGGTTTTTTATGGGTGCAAAAAAATGATACCTCAAAACATTATGCATGCTCATGGATGAAAGTCTAAAATCAAAACCCATAAAACGTGTTATTGAAGGCTGTGTTTTTCATAAATGGCATCTGTGCTCACCTCCAATAATGTCACTGCCAAACCAAAGTGAGATAATAAAACCCATTTTTCTTTGGCTTATTTTCTTTATAAATGGTATAAAAAGAAGCTGTACACTTATTACCTTATTGAAATGCTTTTTAAGATTTGATATTTGCAGAGAACCACAAAATGTCCTTCCTAAGACACAGTGTCTGACTGAAATTAATCCACAGACTTGACTGTCTTTGACTGTTAGACTGGATTATTTGCTTTTAATTCAAAATATGGATTTCGTAATTATCCGAGGAAAATGTAAGGGAGTGTCATACATTATTGCCTATATTTTGCTCTGAAGCAGTTATGCAGAATAATTTAAAAAGTAGAACAAAGTCCTATAATTCTAAAATACACAACCCTACTAGTTAAGTTTATACCGAAGAAAGCATTGTTTTATTAAAAAAAAGAATTAAAAAAACAGTGTATAAAACAGATAGGAAAATGAGTGACAGGTGTCTATAAAATCAGCTTGGAAATAGCTAAATAAATCTTTCTTCTCTGACTCTGAATTGCCATTATGATCTTTGCCAAATACATAAAGAAATTTCTCCAGCTCTGGCTCATCTAATGGCATTTTGGAGTTTATTTCGTGCTGTATTTTCTATTCCTATGCTATGACATAAAAATAGAAACTTTGCTTCAACTCTCACAGGTCTTAACTGGTTTTGTTTGATGAAATTTTATTTGGTGGGAATATAATACAGAGATGGAGCTTCCACAGCATTTATAGCCCTTGAAATTTGTGTAGTTGCTCTAGAGAAAAACTCAATTTCTGCTTCATCATGGGCAGGTGTAAGAGCTGAGTGAGCTCATTGTGGAACTCAAGAGAGCTCATTGTGGAGAGGATCAAGTTCAGAGCAAAAAATCCTTCTGTTTACAAGCATCGTCTTACACTCATCCCTGTGGTTTTCTGGAGGGTCCTTTTCCTGGTAGCTCTTTACTTTCTCACTGTTCTTTCCAGCTTTTCTGACCTGATTTTCTCCCTTTTATGGTCCCATTCTTCTTATTCCTGGGGTGGAATGGGGCTCCAGAAAGACTGAGTGCTGGATGGGAGCTGCATTAACAACTGTGACAGGGTTATTGCCTGGCTGTGTCTGCAAATGTCTTTTTTGATCTTTACTAACATGCAAACTCACTTAAACTGAGTTTAGTTTGCACTTCTAGTGAGCTGAAGCAGATGCAGATTGTCCTCAGAGAGTTGTCTAAGGGACACTCGAGGTGGGGATGTGCATAAGATCAAAGTCTAATTTTGCCGTCTCAGAAATCGACCCAAAAGCCGTCTAAGGATTTTGACAGATTTAAAACAGTGTCAAAGTGGTTCTACGGTCACCTGGAGAAACCTGACAAAGCTGCTTCAGCCCAGAGGGGTAAAGAGAAATAAGCATCAATCACTCCCACCACTGCATTTTGTGATGAGTTACCTATGAATTTCCCCTTTTTTTTGCTCTGCCATGGGCAGGGACACGTTCCACTAGACCAGGTTGCTCTAAGCCCTTCCCAGCCTGGCCTTGAACACTTTCAGGGATGGGGCATTGTCATGTAAATAGTGATTTTAGAAGCCAAATTCCTTCATTTCAGAAGCCTGGTTTTGGTAGTGTTTCAAACTGACCCACTGACTCACCCATTTCCTGAGGTGTAACAGCACCAATAGTGCTTGGTGAATCACAGGAATTATGTATTTCATACCAGCCACCAGGTCTGAGCCTCTAATTAGACAGCTGAATTGTGGCTTCCCATGGTTTAACCTGCCCAGCCAAACTGCTGGGCCAGTGTCTGCTTTTTAAGAAACTTAATTTCTTTCACCAAGCCTTTCAAATGTAAAATGAACTGGATTTATAAAGCCCTCATGACTTGCAGCTCTGGGTTGAATACCTTGTGTTACATGGTTATTTATATAGCATTGAAACTGCTGTGGGCAAGATTGTAAGGCAGCGCTCCTAGTGAGCCCTCATAAAGAAGAGATGTTCATCTCATCTGGCAATTGCTGAGAACAAAAAAGAAAAACTATATAAATTATATTTAATGGTGCCTGGAAATGCTGCGTGCTAACAATAGAAACACTATCCCTGTCTCACGCCTCCCTTCCGTGGTTCCTCCGTAACATCCTCAGCAGGATCCTCGGGGTGCAGCAGCCTTTGCAGCACACTTGGGATAATGCTGGCAGAAACAACCCTTGCGTTTGCTTTTCCTTTCAGGAGCCAGCACACTTTGTTTATCTGAGCCCCGTATTGGGACTACTTGCAGAATGCCTTAGAACTTTCAAGAGAGACCCTCCCTACCTCAACCAACCGTAATAAAGCAACTGTTAAATTTAATATCTGCCAAAAGAGCTAGTTGCCTTTTACTTTACTACACCAGTAAAATGGATGCTAAACAAATGTTGAAAGGTGGAATTAAGGGAAGAGTTTTTTAATCGCTTAAAAAATTAAAGTACTCTGCATATGCAGATAAATGTGGGGTTTTTTGTCTTTCTACAGTGATAGGTGTCACATTTCTATGATCTTCAGCACTGCAGCTTTATATCACTGTTGTACAAGTATATACATCTATAAAACAAGTACTGACTGAAGTTTTTAATGCAGGCTGAGGTATGAGATGCCACAGGAAGGGCATAAATCCCCACTGCCGTTAAACATCTGCTGTCCCTCAGCTGGTGGGTGCCCAAGACTCCTCACCAAAGGTTTTCACTGCTCCCGCACCAAGAGCAGATCCCACCCAAGAGGGATTTGGAAATTATGCCACCAAATGGCTCTGCCTGCTCAGACACTCTGCACAGACTCTTGGTCCCATGGTGTGTTGTAATGCATTAATTGGGTTTATATTGTGTTTCATCGGATTTGTAATCTGTATCACGTGGTCTGTCCTTGCTCAGCTGTAGCCCAACTCTGTCCCACTCCCACTTTTTCCCTGACTGTGTGGTGTCGCGTCCCTGCCTCTGGGCCCTGCCCCCTGTGGAAAAAGCCTCAGTGCGGGTGGGGCGTCGCTCTCTGGCACCAGTGAGCCACCAGGAAAGATCTCCAGCCAGGCAGGGCAGGACTGGAGAATAAAGCTGTAATATCCCACCCGCTGAGAGAGAGCAGACTCTTTCCTTTTGCCATTGGCGCCCATCTGGTCTTGTAAAGGAACACAATAATGTTGAGTGTGGAGGATGTTTTAAGACCCCTTCCCTTAAGGAGCAAGGCTGGTACTGCAACCCGTGGCTGGAGTTTGGTATAACCAATCTGCTTGCTGTCAGACTAAGGCAATCGTCTATTTGCAGCAGCCCAAACATGGCAGAGGGCTGCATGGGCCATGCAGGTGTAGCAGACAAAGCAGGAAAGGTGAAAATGATTTTGGAGATGATTGATCACAATAGTTGGTCAAGACAGAGCAGCGAAGAGGCAGTAAGGAGCAAAAAGATTTAAGACCTAATCAGCCTGAAGTAGGCTGGCTTTATACCATTAAAAATGCAATATTTAGTGATTCACTTTCAGGTCTGCACTGAATTAATAGTTAAACTGATCTATAGCCCTTTTTGGCTGTCAACAATGGAAAAACCAGCAACAAATACAAGATCTGCATGTAGGTGAAGGTAAAATTTAAAAGAAGACCTTGGTATATAAATTCAAGGCAGTTTTGACTGATGAGGGAAGAGCATTGCAGGCGAAAATAAAAATGATGCTGAAAGTATGATGGATTTGTTGAGGCTACACTACAATGAAATTAGTATAAAAAAATTAGTTATGAAAAAAAAACATTCACAAATGTTTTCATTATTAATTTTGGATAAGTTCTGCTGCCAGAAGAAAATACAAGGGGAAAAAAATTACCTTCCCAGGAAGATTTGAAAGGATAAAAAAGAAAGAATGTGTCCTTCAAGAACAAACAGGAAAGTATTTTCCTAAAACACCCTTTGTAAAAGTTGGTTGGATTCAGAACTATGTTAATTTCTTTTAATTTTTGTGGGAAAGAGGAGGAAAGTTAATAAGGTTTCAGCTTTCTCCACAAAGTGTTAGTAATCAAAGCTCATTAGACTATATATCTTACAGTAATTAATGTGAAATGAGAGCAATTAGTGATCCTTCATTAATGAGTCTCTTATATTAAATTAGTAAGTTTCTATTTTTGTCAGATGCTATTTAACATGCTTTAAGCAGCTTCCCCCCCCCCCCCCCCCCCCCCCCCCACACCCTTTCTTTTTCTTTTTCTTTTCTTTTTTTTTTTTTAACTTCAGTCTTCCCAAAATTCCAGCTGGGAAAGCTTTGGAAATAGGAATAAGAGCTGACCAAGTTTTTCTTTTAAAGTGAAATGTCCTGACTGACATTGCTGAGCAGATGTCTGCTGAATTATTTTGATTTTGAGATTCTAGGGTTCAAGTTTCTAGGGTTCAAAGGCAATCAGGTACCTTCATGCCAACAAATCAATGCATGTTCAAATTCCACTTGTGCCTTTCATATTTTTACTTCTGCAGCTAAATACATGCTGGAAAAGAAAAGACTTTTAAAATCCCCACTCAAGGGGAAGCCGAGTTACTCTTTGGAAAGATTTATTATAATATTTGCAAAGGACATTGAACTCCTCAGATGAAAAATAAAATACAAGGGCAAATTATAATTATCACAATTCCAAGCTATTTAGTATAAACACCCAGTTAAAAGAAATTACTCATTAACTGACTATTTTCATGTTTTTGCTGATTCTGGCTATTCAGTTGCTTTTTCCATTATTAGCAGCAAAATTGGAGTAGGATCTCTAACGGGAGGTTTGACCCTTTCATCTCAGGTGATATGAAAGGTCTTTTTCAAAAACCAGAAAAGCTGCACTTGCATATTCATTAGTGATAATTATTTACCAAATGAAGAGCTAAATTTTTCCATCATCACCTTGTCCTTTGCATGGTCCAGACTGTGAGATTCTGCTGTTAGCTCTCTATCCCTGAGTGCAGGGCAGATGGAGAGAAAAAATGTTAAGGGAAACTCCAATTTCATTCAAATTTTACTGACAATTAAGACACAGCCTGTGTGTGAGGATTGGTGAATTTCCCACAGGGTTTTTAATCCTGATCACCTATGACAAAAATGCGTGCACAAGAACTTTATTTCCATCAGTGCTGTGGTATACCAGGTGTGTAACCAAAGAGAACATTGACATGTTTAAGCTTCACTATTCAATAAAATGCAAAAGTAATTTTGTTTTCTCTCAGTCAATTAAGCTTAAGTGCATATGTAATTGTTTTCTTAACTTAGGGACCAAACAGCCTCAGTTCTTAATGGCAAACTGAGCAATTGCACCCCGTACCTCCTTCAACAGCCAAAGTTGTGTGTTTATGAACAAAAGATCAATGATCAGGAGAAAGGCATTGGGGAAAACCACCCCTTTTGTTGATCCAAGATTAGTGTCAGCTGTTAAAACAGAGAAATTTGAATGCAGTAGAGCATAAAGGATTTGGAACTGCCAAGGCAAGGCAAGATGGTCGCTGTAATTCAGGGATGCTGCTCCGGCCAAAGATAGATGTACCAACAAAACCTCCAGTTAATGTTCCAGGGAAGTCTTTACTTATTCTGCAGTAAGATTCAGTCCAAAATGGTGTTGAAAGTCAGCAGGCAATGGGAGAAAAGGGAAACAGTAATATTGTACAACGTGAGAAAAAAACGGAGCTCGAGGCTGAAAATACTAAACCTATGAAAACTGTCCTTTGATGAAAGTGCTGCTTCTATAGCCTAAAAAATCTGAATAAAAACAAGTTTGAGGCTGGCATCTTACTAGAAGTCAAGAGTTGATTACCTGTTTCTAAAACATTGTCTCATGCCCTCTATCAGCCTAAATATCAGAAGACATTACAAACCTTTATATCTTTATAATATCTTTATAATATCTTTATAATTTCCCAGGTGTTCCAAGCACTTCCATTGAGAAGGAAATTTAATACTGAAATCATGAAAAATCTTTAAGACCAGTTATTTAAGGTGTGAGGATACATTTTCTTTATTTTTCTTTCCACCTCTTTCTATAAACTTTAACATATAGTCTCAATATAAAGGAAAAAATATTGAGCATATTCCACAGCTGCCAGATTCAGGATTCATCTGAACTCTTTGTTCTGCAATTATCTACAAAGCTAAATCTTCAAAGATGTTGTTCATTTCATTCCTAAATACTACTCATTCTGACTTTTTATATCATATGAAAACTGCTGTGAAATTACTTGTTTTAAACCTTTGTATTTATCTTCTACGTGCAGTATTTAATTTGGATTCTTCCTTTATTCATGTAGTGGTATTTTCTTGCTTATCTTCTGATTGTTGTTATTAATGATATTTGTGATAACACAGCTTGCAGCGTGGGAGTATTTCTTGATGGGACAGTAAATTTCATCCCACTAAAATCTAGACAGTAGATTTTACAATAGCAAACTTTATGACATGAAGATGAATTGTTTTACTGGAAAACAAAATATTTTAAGTCTCTTTCTTGCCCAATTCCCTAAGTAACACAACAACCACAAAATATTTAGAGAACAGCTCTGTCAGACCGAGAGATTTTGCTGATGCTTAGGAAGAAAAACAAACAGAAGTCCAACATCTGGACTAACTCTGTCCAAAATATCAACACAGGTTATTTTGCTCCATTCTTCATTGGGCCAGCAAAGACAGTAAATAGTACCTTCTTAATTTTCTTCATGGCTATATGATTACCACCAATTCTTATGCAAGGAGGCAAAATAGAGAAAAAAATAAGTAACCTCCTTGAACTCAGGGTACAACAACAGGCAGGGATTGAGAGCAATTTAACTTTTTATCACCTGATAATGGGAAGTAATCATCAGCCTTTGAAAAGCCTGCTTTGTTTGGGCTCCTGAGGTTCTGATGTTTGGCCTTGGATCATCCATGAGAATGATCTGTCTCCTCTGAGCTGGTACATCTTCCACATTTTGTAGAGCCTGCTTTACTCAAAGTTGTTAAAATGTTTGATCCATAATAATTATTCATTTTGTTTGTTTGAATGAATCTCCTAGGAATCCAACCATGACATTTCCAAAGCACCCCTGAGGTAATCATGGCCTAGACAGCCACCTCTCAACTCTAAATTGCTTGGCAATATCATGTTGTCTGCATGAATTGTGTTAACCTCTAATTATTGGGAAAAAAAAAAAGGCAAAAATTAAGCCTATGAACATTCCAGTTGCTGCTCATGTCTATATCTTCACAGTATAGAGTAGGTTCTTATGTCTACATGGATCTTCAATTAATATTTAATTTTAATTATGTTTAGAATTGAAAATGTGTAACGTAAATCATGATTACATTTTTACTGAAGTAAAAGTTGTGAAATGTTTCAATCTTATTCCTGAAAGATTTTATTATGGATATCTATTCTTTGACTTGCCATACACAACACAAAACACCTAAAACACCACAAAAACCCAACCAAAAAAACCCAAACTGATGAAAAAAAAAACCCCAAAACCTAAACCAAACAACAAAAAATCCTGCTGTAAAATTTCCATTTATTGTAGTAACAAATTCCTCTCTAAATAAAACCCTTACAGGTTTGTTCCAGGAGACAACTGAATAATGTGTAATTCATAGGCAAAATGTCTTTCTTTGCTTCAGGCACTTCTGAAAAATTAAACAAATAATTCTTGGCTTTTTCCAGCCACTAGTTTGTTTTGCATTTTCCTGGGATATTCCTCCAGCAGTGACATCCTTCTGAAAAACCACATGGACTTTTAAGTGTTGCAACAAACCCAGCGGTCTGATAAGCAGGTGGATTGTAGCATGTCTCAGAATATCTCACAGTATTTCATTGAGACACACAGGACTAACACTGAATGCTTAAATTCCTAAATCCAGATATGATACAATCCTTTTCACAAAGAGCTCAAGAAATCTTTTAGAAGTAGAGCTTTTTTATCTTTACTCAAATGGGAAGACTGTGACAGCCTTGCTGATTTGATTTTCAAGATTTTTTTTTTTTTTTTTAACTCATTTCTAGACTAAATAACATTAGAAAAACATTCATTTTTCATTTACCTTCATGATTTTTTTTAGATCGATAGCATTGGGTGTTCCCTCCACCCTAATGTTTTACGTTAGAATTTTTTTCCTGTAGACAATAATCACATCCTCTTCCCATCTGCATTTTCCTGGGTTAAAGAAGTGAAGGCGGCATTTTGGTCTCGCCTTTTCAGATTCTTCAGCCCTCAGATCACGCTAATATATTCTTCTGTAAAATTTCCTGTGGAGACTCACCTTTGCTCTCAGCCTGTGTTGCAGAGGACGTACCACCCGTGTTCCTCTGTCCCTTCACCACCTGGTAGGTGACACTTCCATGGATGATGGGGTTGAGGTTCACATCCCATAATCTGCCAGTACTGCAGACTTCCCTCACACTACTATTTATCAAACTACTGCTCTTTATCACCTCTGTCATTTCCAGCTGATAGGATCCCTTTTAGAGCAGAAATGTGCACAGTTGAGCACCATGTGCTTGGACATGCACGTCACTCCCCAGATCTGCGCTGTCATTCCTCGGCAAATTCAACATTTCCTCCCACCTGCTACTTTCCCTTAGGTGCCTCATCTTTTATTATTCTTTGTGTTCCCTTTATTTTCAAACTAATTCACATCTATGAATTGTTGTGTAGAATCACATCAAATGCTCCATGAAATTCAGATGTGGGTGAGTTACTGTATTTCTGCCAGACAGGTAGAATCATGAAGAAGATTTTGGTTCACTGGCTGTATACCTCTTTCTGTACAGCCTGCTGATTTTTCTTGTATTTGTCTTTTGAAGTCATGCTTTTAATTTCTCTTTCAGGGTAACGAATCAAAGTCAAACTCATAAACCGAGGTCAGAAGTGATTTTCTGAACCTCTTTCCTCACTCATTCCTCTTCTAAAAAGCAGGCACTTTGTTTCCTGGTTTTGTTTTTACAGCGCTGCTCTAATGGTTGTGCATCTGTTGCAGAGATGCAGCAGACCCACAGCCCCCCAGTCCTGCAGGAAGGCAGGAACAGGAATGTTATCCCCTGTCTGCAGCTGTTCCAGCATTCCTTCTCCTGCCTTTAATGACCATCTGCTTTTCCATTTGCCTGAGGAAAATCTCAAAGGTAAGAGGGTTCCAGTGCGAGCTCAGTGCAAACCTCCAGCAGTTCCGGACAAACCTGAAGGAAAATCCACAGACTTCAATGACATCACCCAGGAGTCTACAGGTTAATGACATTTAAGAGCCTTTCTGGGCAGGGGCCTAAGGAGGTCACACGTAATCTTTGTGTGTCCCCACTGTCAATGCCACCGTCTCAGCCCTGAACCTCTTAAGTGCTGCTGCACTTGAGCATCCCATGATCTCAGAGACTCCTTTTGCCTCCAGTTTTTCAGCTTCCTTAAGCAGCTTCCTTAAGCAGCCCCAGGCCATGCACTCACAAACGAACAGGCAGAGTCAGGTCTAGGACAAGAAAATTGATTTTTGTGTGTTAAAATAAGAAAAATTTCTACAGAACTATCCATTTGTCTGAGGATTTACCTTTTCCTTCATGCGTTCATTGTAAGATGTTTCACTGTTTCCTTAGTGATTTATTTCCCTGAATCTTCTCTGATTAAACACTTTGAGATTTATTTCTGCAATGTTATATTCCACATAGAATTTTAATTGTAGAACAGTGGAAAAGAGCTGGAGCAGAATAAAAACATATTGGTGTAATTCAATTTTTATACCCATTCCAAGCTGTTTTACCTTTGGGGGATAACTGTGTTTGGAGGTGGTGAGGGGAATACAACTTGTAAATTCTACTTGAATGATCAGTAATAAAAATAAATGATCTTATTAAAAAAATTACATTAAGCAGTGAAATGTTGAATGACCGTTTTAGCTTGACAATAGGTGCCATGGGGCATATATATAACAGAGTAGTGACAGAGCAGCAAAAAAACTTATTTTAGCCAAAGAACATTCTCCATTATCTCTAGAAAATATGGTGGTTTTTGGCATACCTTTGGATTCATCTTCTTTTAAAAGGAGCTTTGAAATTGATACGTGTTACCAACAGAGGTAATTTCTAACCAGGTGTAAAAATTGGAATAATTAGAGGGTATTGTCAGGATTTGCCCATCTTGAGGCATTTACAGTACAAATTCTTTGATTAAAAAAAGTATTTCTTAATTCTCCAATCTAAAATGGTGATGAAACCCTTTCAGGTTGGATAAGGTTCTTCTCTAGTGGGTAGTGTATCACACAGGCAAAACCACATTTTGGAATGATGTAAAGAGAGTTGCAAACCCTGTGGCTTCTTACCTTCCTTACACCTGGCCACTTCAGCACTCTATCTTTTGCTGGGTGAAGCTCGCTATAAATAATCCCTGGTATTTTTATTTCTGAAGCATTTGGGGTCCTTAAGCATGCCCTCGGTCCCTGGGTTCCTTGGAGCTGTTCAGAGCAGAGGAAAGAGTGGCAGCACAACATAAAAAGTGCTGTATTATCAATCAGCTCACCAGCTGTGCCACCACAGCAGCCCGAAGGGATTACCCTTGGATTATCAGCAAAGAAAAACCTTCTGGGCCAAGCTGTGATGCTGAAGACATCAGGTGGATGCTCCATGGAGGATGCAGCAACACTCGCATTGCAGGAGGCTGCAAATTTTCATACAGTTACATTTTTTAACAGGAGAGAATAACTGGGTAGAGAGAGAGAGAGAGAGAGAGAGAGTCACTTTAAAAGATTCATCTCAGGATCTGGTTTTCTTCATATTTCAACTTTTTTATCTGTTAAATGACAGAGAAAATAATTATTATTAATGTTGAGAGGCGGTGGGTGGTTCTGCTAAATAGTTTGAAAATGAGCAGTACTGTGGATTTGATTTGAATAACTCTGGTGCCAAGAGGCTTTAATAGAACCAGTAGACAATGAACACTAAACATGGAGATCTTTATTTGGTTTTTTTTTTTCCCCTTAGGTTTCTATCTGTAGAAGAAAAAATATAATTTTCTAATTTCAAGGGTTTTTTTCCCATATCTTTTATCCAGGTTGTAATTTTTAAATTCCTCATCTGATTTAGACATGTGGATCAAGTTCTAGTCTCCATCCCAAGCATCAGCAGTTGTTCCTGCACTTTAATCTTGGCCTTTTGGCGTTTTCACAGTGACTTCACAGGTCTCATGTTTCCATCCATAATTAATAAGCAAATATTTCATAGAGTGTTGTCTGTGGGTAATAGAATAATATTGTACATCATGAATTTAAATCAAAAATAGATGAAGACTAATCCTTGCTAGTATCTTAGGAGATTTTGCATATGTCACACAGGCTGGGAGATATCTGAGCATTATTTTTAGGGAAAGGATGAAAGAGTTTCACAACATGTCTATCTGTACCTGAATATGAATGATTCATGTACTTTTGGTCCAGCTTCAGCTGGACTTTTTTTGATAACAGCCAAGAAACCAACTCTGATCTCATAAATCATATCTATCAATAGATCAAGAGACAGCTATATATATATATATATACACATATATATTTTTCTATATATTTTTCCTGCCTTTATCATATGTTATGTCCTGTATTATAAATCAAGACTTGGCAAAAAAAAAAAAAAAAAAAAAAAAAAAAAAAAAAAAAAAAAAAAAAAGAGAATATATAGAGATGCCAGATTTTTAATGTATGTCTTTTAGTATTTATTAATTCTTAGTTTCATTTCTGACTAAGAACCTCTTGATATATACTATCATTTCCCAAGCTTTCTGTTGTATTGAAAAACTGTCAATGCTACCTGAGATGTATTATAGAAAAAATGTCAACTCCTCATTAATCTGTGTAAAGTAGGCTCTTATTAAAGTGGTGATTTAAAAAAAAAAAAAAAAAAAAAAATTTGCTTTCTAATATAAGAAAAAAAAAAAAAAAAAAAGTCGACTAGAAATTTGAAATTAGGAAAAAAATGGGGACAAAGTGTGAGTAATTCTTGCTAAGCAACAAGGACTTCTCCCAGTGTCTTAACTGAGCACCAAAGACCTCATGTTTCTGGAGAGAAGGGAGAGTAAAATTGAACATCCCAACTTAAAATTGATATATTAAGGAATCTAAGTTGCTGCATTAATCATCCTTTCTGGAAATTTGCATATCATTCCGTATTTATTTCTGCATGGAGTACTGTCCAAGGATACCCAAATCTTTCTTCCCATTTCCCTATGCTACAATTTCTGATAAATTAATTTCATTATCTCAGCAAAATAATTCTGCGTCATTGCCATGCACTGTAGACTGCTTCTAATGCCCAGATTATGTTTCCAGTCTAATACCTAGAAAAAAACCCCACCTGTTTCGAGAAACTTTAGGAAGAATTTGAAGTCTTGTAACCAAGTCAAACTGCAAAGAATGTGTTGGTGAATGACACATCTGAATTCTGTTTATAGCTGCCCAAATTCTTGCACACAATTTTACACCCGGCTTCATGCTGGTATTGGAAAAACACTAAGTCGGAACTATTGTAAATATGTAATCTGAGTAGTTTATTATGTCAGCCTGAAACATTGCCAGACTGTCACATCCTTCATGAAGCTCCTGCTTTTGTGGAATAGTTATGTTTCTATCACAGCAACCCACAGCAAACCAGTAACAAAAGACAAGTAAATTTGGAAATTATACTGCCTGAGGAAAACCTGTCACCCTCAGTACAGTCAGAACCAGCTCAGGCAAGAGGAATTTGATTCTGTTCCTCTGTTTCAGAAAGGCACTGAGCTTGGCCACATGACAGAAGAAATTGGACTACCTGCATGTAAGAAGGTCCAGGACAATTGCGTGGCTCGCGTTGTAAAGATGAAAGAGCTGCGCGCACGTTTTAGTGCTGAAAACTGAGCCCTGATCCATCTAAACGCTCCAAGGCTGCTGGCTTGCTGCTGGGGCCTTGGGAGACTGAAAATTGATCTGATTCCTGTTAATATCACTCATGTTCACTGCGCCTACAGTCTCAAATGGGAATGAATCACGTCTCTCATGGATGTGTGTCAGGCATTGGAATAAACCTGGTGTGAAGCAAGGCAGCTGACAGCTTGATGAGAGTATCCCAAACAGGGCTGCAGATACACCCAGCTTAAACTGCTGGGAGTTTTGAATCAGAGGCATCTGAATTTAATTCTCGAGAAAATTATATTGAATTATTCCCCACCACCAGTGACCAGTTTAAGAGCAAGACAAGGCATGAATTACTGCTATATTCTTCTAGGGCTTTTTGTCAGATCAGACTTGGGTTCTGCATATCTTGCTGTCTGTCTGTCTTCGTGCCCATTTATCCATCTCTCTGTCTACCTATATCAGCTCTTTGGCCTGTTTCATAAAGCAACAAGGATGACATTTCTTGGACATCTTTGGGCAAATGCAAGCAATAATTCAGGAGCAGTAATTCATGACTTCATTTTTCAAGTAAGAGGTTGCTCCCAGAGATGATTATGTGATGCAAAACCCAGCCACAAGCAATGAGTGAAGTAAACAGAATTTCCACAGAAAAGACAATTTCATCCTCGTTGTGATCCTTGAATCCAAATGCAAATCCACTGGGATTAAATAATTTCATAGCTCAGAAATTATTCTGCCACATTTCATTAGGGTCTCTGGCTGCTTCACTGCAGAATGTTTTCTCCTCTTCATTCCATCTGTGACTCGTGGCTGGAAATCCAAAATGGACCGGTCTGGGCCTCTGCTTCAGTGCCACCTCAGCTGACAAAGTGTTTAATAAACGCCCTGAAGAAGGGATGTACAGCCTGCTCCTGAATAGCCTTTCACCAGATGCCAACAGCACCGTGTCCATCTGTCTGATTATAAGAGATTGTAATGATTTCCTTGTCCTACAGCTTCCCTTTCACTGAAGCTGAACACGGCTGCTTGCATGTTGTTCAATTGCTCTTATGTCAGTAGCCAAAGATGTTGAATTTTCTGGCCTTGAATACCACGAACAGCAAGCACTGCATGATGTCAGTGGGTTTCAAAAATTACACAGAATGAGCCATCATTCTCATTGGCTATAAAGAGAAAGAAAGATTAGCTATTATTTTTAATATATTTTTAAAGATTATCCATGGTAATTTAGTCAGGCTTTCATAATGCCCACTATCATAAAATATGCACATTAAGGACCCTGTAAGTGCTTTTGGTCAGTATGTCATTTCAGAAAAGGATTTCCTGAGTTTGTGCCAACTGACTTCACTGCAACCACATTGAAATATTCAAGTATCTACACTGGAAACATTTTCTCTGGAATTTTATCATTGATTCTGTTTTGATGTGTCAGCTTCAATATGGTGATACTTCAACATTCAGACATCAAGGCTCTACATCACTCATGTCAGCATTTCTGTCAATCATGGAGCTTCTCCCAGGCTTGTGAAGCTTTAATAATGTTTGCAACATACTTCAGTCTCCTCAGAACAGAACAGAAGCTATTGTCTTTAAAAAATCCCCTACCATAAAATTGAACCCTCTGAAAAATCCCCTGGCATCGGTGTTCATCTGGCAACAACCCACTAATGAAAGATGTACATGTGTTATCCACCTCTATTTGAAATTAAAATTCTCTTTTTTTGCTTTAATATGGGCAATTATATTATCTGTATAGTCCATTATACGGAAACAGCTTTTTCAACAGAACTGTCTCTTCCAAAGTGTTACTTTCCGAGAACTAATATTATTCCTTTTTTTTTTTCCCTTTATATTTTCTTTCCTTGCATTAATATAATTATGGTTGAGTTCAGAAGTTGAAAAACGCAATGAATTCATCATTACCCCATTCCCTTGGATCAATTATTTCTGTCACATGCCCAGGGATCTTTTCCAATCCATGTCTTCATTGTTTGGATGATTCTTCTTGTTACGTTGCCATCAGGATAAAAATCTTGTCTGAAAAACATATGATAAAATAATGATATTTTAGTAATCTGGAATGAGGAGAGAAAGCACGTTTGATTTTCCTCTCTATGAATCAAAGCGATTCCTCCTCCCTCCCTAACTCTTCCTGCTTCCTGGAGGAACCTAATGAGGGCATCTTCTCTCTTCTCTTCTCTTCTCTTCTCTTCTCTTCTCTTATGCTTCGCTTTAGTCATCTTCTTTCTCTTATCTAGTATCTTATCTTATCGTCTTTCTCTATCTCTTCTCTTCTCTCTTTATCTCTCTTCTCTTCTCTTCTCTTCTCTTCTCTTCTCTTCTCCTCTTCTCCCTCTCCCTCTCCCCCTCGCTCTCCATTGTTGTCTCTGCACTAACTCCTCCACTGTGAAGATGTTATTTTTACTTGACATACCCTTTATAAATATTCCTTAAAGGATCTCAGATAAATTGTCTGGTAGTTGAGACAGCTTTTTCCTGTTGTGATATTTAACCTTCTTACTTGCCTAATCTGGTGGCAAAGCTCTTATTTTCAGCTTAGTGGACAAGTTTTGGGATGTCCTTTTTCTCTTTCTTTCTTTCTCTTCTTTCTCTTCTTTCTCTTCTTTCTCTTCTTTCTCTTCTTTCTCTTCTTTCTCTTCTTTCTCTTCTTTCTTTCTTTCTTTCTTTCTTTCTTTATTTCTTTCTTTCTTTCTTTCTTTCTTTATTTCTTTATTTATTTATTTCTTTCTTTCTTTCTTTCTTTCTTTCATTCTTTCTTTCTTTCTTTCTTTCTTCCTCCTCTATAGAGCCATGTTGCAGTCTTCATAAAAAATTACACATATCCTTCCCAGTTCAGCGAAATTTCATTATAGAGCTTTTATTTTGCTTTTAGAACTTTATTTACAAAAAGTGGTCTGCCCTGAAAATTTCACAGACATTTTAAAGCCCAACATTTTTCTGAGAAAAAATGTTGACATGGTTCTCCATTTTTTATAAGTGTCTAAATTTAAATTGTGCAACTGCAATTCTCCTTTTAGGAAGAGTGTTATTTTTTACACAAAAAATAAATAATGTAATTTAAAATGAGAAATTATGGAATAATACTGGACATTATCTGCTACATGAAGAACAGGCAGGCCATTTATCAGTTTGAATTGCTTTAAAGGTACCTGCTTTAGTAGGTCTGTTAACCTACTAAATTTTTTGTCCCTCTTTGAAGCCCTCACCCTGAGACTTCACACCTGTCAGTGGCTGCTGGACACACTTCGAACTTCTGATTTCATGGCAGACTGAACTCCCTCTACCAGAACTTTTATTTTATATTTTATTTTATTTTATTTTATTTTATTTTATTTTATTTTATTTTATTTTATTTTATTTTATTTTATTTTTTCTTTTCTTTTTAAATCCAGAATAGGCTGGGGAATGTGCCCAGACTGGTGTTTGTAGATTTAGAGATTTGCTTTACATTTGACCAAATTTCCAGGTATAAAATGAATGTGTTTTAGTTTGCAGACCCTAAAGACAAGTAAAGCGCTAAAAGTGCTGAGCTGGTTCTTTTCTGTAGGAGTGAATGTAATGATTTTTTTGTGTAGGGATTCAGAAGTCTGGTGATCTATGACATTTATTATTGGCCCAGAATTTTTAAAAATACGCCTCTTTAGAAATATAAATATATACATTTTAGAAGTATAAATATATACTCCACACATACCTATTATATATATATATACCTATTATATATATATATTTTTATATATATATATATATATACACACACACACCTAGTATACCTATTTTTAGCCCTGGTGTTTCACAGTGCAGGTGCCAAGGTGACCTTTTAAAGCACAGATATAGCTCTTGTATTAACTCCCCTCTCTTTCCCCAAAACATGGCCCCTTCCATGGAGGGGAGAATTTGCTGAAAGATGGGCAAGATGAGTCAAAGCATGAAGATTTACCCAAGAGTCAGACAGGCCTGAGCAGGGATTGACACAATCCACACGGATTCAAACAAGCAGGGGCAAAGGGCACAGGAGGGCAATTCTGCTGAGTGCAACAGGAGTATGACAAAACATTTCTGTCCAGAACAAGACTTCTGACTGTGTGCGAACCTGTGTATGTGTTAAAGTCTGATTTTCCTTATAAAAATAAAGGAAAAATCTCCAGTTCCTGTAGAATTGTTAGTACTTGTATAAAACCACATTTGAAATCTATGGAATAAAACCAATTTCATTGTGTTCTATTTCTTGAGATAATGCAATATAATAGCCCTAGAAATGCAGGTTTCATTTTGATATATCTTTCTTAAAAATATGCCCATCACCCTAAGTAACAATATTTGCATTAAATGACGCATAGTTAAGACTATTATGTTTAACAAGATAGCATGAGCCATTGTACCAGAAGGTAAAATACAGTAAAATAATATTGGTTCTTTTAACAAATCAATTTAAGCAAAACTTTTAGAAACATAAACTGCCAACATTATATTTATTTGATATACTTCCATTAGCAACCAAAATATAGATACATTTGACATAGAACAATAAAATTTCTGCAGGAAAAACTTATTTCATCAGATAAAAGCAAAATGTTATCAGGATTATTGTTACTGCTCCCATTGTCAGTCATTGCTCTGTGACATTGGGGATGGATGGTGAATAAAATGCAGACTACAATCTAGAGACTGGGACCAAAAAGCTAACACTAAAAAAAAAAAGAGGAAAAAAGAGTTAAAATGAAAAAGTAATTTTCTTTGGGTAGCAGTTATATTTTTTATGGAAAAATTCTTTTGACAGAAATGTTTTCACCAACTGAGCAAGAAAAAGAGTAAATGTCCATAGTCTGGCATGTCTGTTGAATTCATTGGACTTTCAGAGTTGGATTTCAAGTCAGACAAAAGAGAAAGAAGACAAATTTCACAATGTTTTCTTTCTAATTTCTCTTTCATACTTGGACATCAGTCCCTCTTCCATCCACAGTGGATGAGTACCACATCTTTATTCCCATGAGAAGGAGTGTCTTGATTTTCCTGTGGTAGGAAACTCAGCCTTCATTTCTAAGCAGAGAAATGAAGACTGTCTTGGAGTTACTGAAGCCTGCCAAAAGTAGAATATCTGAAATGGCCAGCACAGCACAGCAGTGCTCATGAAATACAGACAAACTTCTTGAAACTGCAGTAGAAAATTGACTTCTCTAATTTCTGTTGTCAAAGTTTGCTAGTCTTATGCTGAGCAGCGCCACTTTCTGTGAATAATCAAGCTGAATTTAAACAGGAACTTCTGCAGAATAATATGACAGGAAAACTGATGAGAAATTTAATAGAGAATTGTGACTACCATATAGCAAAGCAGAATGCATTACACCTGGAAATATCTGTACAGTGACCAAGAAGTGCAAAGGTATCTGCAGGAAGTGATTACAATGGTAATTAAAAACTACACCACATACAACTCCAAAAAGGGTAAGAAAAACTGGGGTTTTTTTAAAGTTTTTTTACAGTTTGAGTGAATAAAGATAAAAATAAAGGAGAGCTGCTTTAGCTGTTGGAGAGTCTGACAGATATCAGGGAGCCCGTATGAGGGACAGCTCCTGGGAGTCTTCTCAGCAAGAGAAGGAATTACTGTTAGCTCTTAGAGCTGCAATATTTCACTTGTATTTCCGCCTGGAGAACAAAAGTGTCAGCCAGACTCCTGTGGAAGTATCTTTAATGGAGAAAGGAAACAGACTGATTTTCAAACCCCACCAGCTTAATTTGTGGAGGTGGAAGTCAAAACAAAGACAGAAGCCTTACCCTATACTTCTGACTTAGTTAAACTAAGCACATTTGACCTACCACTGCTAGGGAGGAATAAATAAAGCCACCCATGAGATCAGCCTCTCAGACATTTTTGTGACCTTACCAGATTTTTTCCTGAAAAGCAGCAAATCCTCCACTCCTGAACAAGTTTCTTTTCCATAGCAGAACAGATGGAAATATCACCTCTAGCTGTACTATTTAAGGAAGGGTTTCATCTCCATTTCCAGTAACATGATAATGCTTCAACATCTTTTCTCTTAAACCCTAATTGTTAAGGAAAAATTAATCATTTTTAGTAATTGACAGGTTCGTTATTTGAATTTTCCATGGCAAAGGAAATTTTCCCATGCTATTTTGCTCCTGCATTTGTATGTACCCACAAAGCCAACTGGGCAGTAATGAAGATTTTCCAATCCCAAATGTCCTTCAAAACATTTTCAGAAAGTGAAAGAATGGAATAAAGGGAAAATAAGTGCGGGGAAAGTGGACTGATGAGAAATAGAAAATTTGCCATTAGCTTTGGATTTCCTCTCACTGTTAATAACAGATCTCAAGACATTGAGCTGGCCCAGAAGTCATGGTTTTAAGGTAGCCCAGAAAATTTCATGTACAGTTCTTCTGTACAACCAAATCACCCTGTTCAACAATGCTTCAGTTTCACTGAGGATCTAGCCCAGTCAGAACTTCTGGGGAGCTATCAAGAGGACAGTGAGGTGAAGAACAGAATCCTTCTGGCTATTGAGATTCAGAACGAGAAATAAAAGCTTCCATTAGCTCACAGCGATTAAAAATATACATGCATATAGGTCCTTATAATTGCAGGTATGAGAGCAAGAACAAAATATTTATGGGTCCCGAGGGTTGTAACTTTTTAAAGATTAATATCTCCTTGGAAAGGTATCTTTGGTGACTGGAACAGCTGTTTTGGCCCTCTGAAGGGCTGTGCTGTGCTTAGTGCTAAATAACACTCAAATGACCTGCAGAAGGTAAAATCGATTTTCTGGCTTCCTTTTGCCACTGTCCTCCCCTCTTCCTTCAGAGTCAAATGCCATTACCTTGCAGAGGAAGGAAAGCTTTTACTTTTTGCTGTCTTTGTGAGCCTCACTGCTGCTCAGCACAGAGCACTGGTTCCCTGTATTGGAGAAAAGCAGGAAACTGCATCCAAGGAGCTGATTTTAGGACTTTTCCTTGCTTCTAGTGACCCAGAAATTTTGCATTTCACTTATCTTAGTCTTTCTAAATGCTCTCCTCCCCCTCACTGTGTGGATCTGGGCAGTCCCCAGGAACTGGCTGGGTTTGGTCAATCCCACAGTCAGGTGTGGAATTGTTTTGCTAAATGTACAGGGGAATTGTTGAAAGCAGTATACAGAGCCCTGACAAATGAACAAAACAGCCAGCAGGACGTGGAGAAACAGCACTTTTCCTTTGTGAATTTTTTAAATTATCTTTTTAACAGGCCTGGCTGGCAGGAGCAGAGGACATGAGCAATTCAGATGAGGATTTGTGTTCTGAGAAGACAGAGTATCTTTAACATTCATCAGTCTCCAGACTGCACTGAGGATTTTTCCTTATGCATAGAAAAGGCAACGTCATTTTTCCTTGACTGAGAACCACTGATACATTTTAACAATGGAATTAGTTATTCACTGCATTACAATGGCTAGCTTTCTGTAATTTGACATTAATATGCTTCTACCTGAACAGAGCAAAATGCGAATTGAATTGCCACAGGGAGCAATGATGAACCTCTTCTTTGATTTAATCTAAAAGCAAACAGTTATGGTCTCTCTCTTCATAAAAATGTTCAACCCTCTCTTCCTGAAAATTTTTACTTTAACTTGTCTAAGTTTTCTTTTTAAAGCATGAAAAAGGGCAGTATGCAGTGTGACCTTCCTTTTGCCAGTTTTTAATTTATAAAATATAAATATTCCAATGACCAATATAATATATAATTATACATAATTATATATTTAAATAATTATTTATATGTAATTATTAAGGCTGAAAAAGATCTCTAAGATCATCGAGTCCAACAACTAACCTTACACTATCAAAACCAGGTCCATAAGTGCCACAGCATATGTTTCTTCAACGCTTCCAGGGATGGTGATTCCAACACTTCTCTCCAGCAATATATTAAATTTATAAGTATGATAAAGCATAGTTTCACAATTTGGAATTAAAAGTGGAAACAATATTTACAACCATTATTTAATCAAGTCTTTCCCCTCTGTACCCATTCCCACAATGAAAGAGTTAAGACAGCATCAAGGATTCAGCTGAGGCTCACAAAAAAAACCACCAAAACCCAACAGTAGGGAGATCATGCTGAAAAGTGATTTTTAAAGACTTTCCCTAGTCTAGAGCATATCTCTGGCACATGTCTAATGCTATACCTCTACAGAGTAGTTCTTCCAAGAATACACAACCTTTTGCTCCAGTCTGACAAAGCACAGATAAACTTTGCTCCCTCTCCCAGCTGATCTTTGTCCCTGTACAAGGCAACAGTCAAAGGCATTTAAAAGGGAAAACATTCTTACATCTGTGGCTCCACCAGCTGTCTGCCTCTTCTCTGAAACTGAGGAAAGAGAATATTTCATGGCAAACTGTAAAATGCAAATGTCCAAAATACATAAATATGTTCTTTGAATATGGCAACATATATTGATGATGTTTTATGCATAATGTTTTTCCTCTCTCTCTCAAACTGTTATTTGTTAGACATTTGTAAAGATCTGAGGCATTAGACTCCTTTTTATGTGATATTTTTATGTGCATTGCTAAGTGGTCTGGCTGGAAAACAAGATTATGTGATCTGTGTTGCATTTTTGGTACTATACTTACAGGCATAAATTCAGCTTCTTTGTGATAACAGCAAAGGTTTTTAGGTAACACATCCCAAGATATAAACCGGCTAACCTTTCCCTATCAGCTGGCATCAAACCATTCCCCTCCCATATCTGACAGGGCTCCTGTGCTCGTTGATAAGCCTTGATACAGTTCAGGTTACATGTGGTCTTCACAAACATTAGTGCTCTCTATATAAACTATTTCTTCTTATTCCAAATTCTGCTTAGAAGGACATATACATTATTTTCACCCCTTTCTCCTAGTTTTCTGTCCTGCAGTGAGGAAAATATTTTACAGGTGATGGACAACATCACATATGAATAAATCCACCTATACCTTTTTATTTTTACTCTTATTTCTTGCTTTTTATCTGCTTCTTTTGGAATGCAGCACACAGAGTGGGCATGGTAAATAAGTCCCTTTTATCAGTGAACATTTCCCCATATTAAATCTCTCATTCATTCTGGAGTCTACAGGCAGCTTAAAATATGCCTCGTGTCTGTGCTGTCAGGGTCTGGAGACACACTGCAAGGCTGGGAAGAGATTGACTCTCTGATAGCTATCTGTTTGTGATAACGGCGTGGAAGGGGTGTCAGTCATACTCCTCACATCTGCTCCAGCTAGGAGGGGAAGACAGCCTCATCATTTTTATGGCTGGCATGAGTATATTGAGCAGAACCCCAGGTGATAAGGAAAAGTGATGGTGTCGCTCTCTTTCTCCCCGTATATATTCATAATGTATTATTCTAAGTATCCTGTTCTCTAGAACCATGGCAGACAATTCTGTATCTGTTCATATTTTCTCAGACAAGCATGGAGACTCCTCACTTTCCATTTCAGCTGAACCCAGCCACCACACTCTGCAGTGTTTCATCTCACTGTGGCCCTCTTCATTCCTTGGTATATTTCCGTAGCTAGAATTTAAATGTCCTTCCAAAAAGAACTGACTTTCTCTGACTTTCGCTCTAGATGTGTGTTATTAGTTATCCAGCCAAATACAGGAGAAAAAGACATGACCCTCTCTCTTTGGTCACTTGCTCTAGATCACTTTTAAACCTTCCTGTAGCAGCAGATTGCATAAACTACACAATTATTTTTCTCTGCATCTATTAATCGAATTTAAAAAATCTGCCAGCAAATGCCTAACCACAGTAAAGCAACTGAAGAAAATTCAGTGAGGTCTAACTGATTTAAACAGAGGATTTAAACAGAGGTTTGATGCCATCGTGCATCTGAAGGGTGATTATCTTGGTGGTGGGCCCTCACACAAAACCTTAGCAATTACCTTACACATGAATTTCTCAACTTCATTTTCATTGCTAATGGGATATGGCAAGCTTTACCTTCTGTGAGGTCCTCCTGTGGATCTGGATTTAGAATCTATTTATCTGGATTCTAGTGCACAGATTGATTAGAAACCATTTAATCAGTCCAAAAGTGTTTCTGAGCCACAACATTTTAGCAATTTCACTTTCACAATACTGATTTTTATGACATAGCTTTCTTTTATCAAGCCTGTTACTAGGAGATCTCTAACTATTTTTTTATTGCATTCAGGTTTAAATTTGGCTTTGTCATGAACTCCAGGCTTCACAAATTCACTAGGATCCTTTAAAGACCATAAGTGAATCCATTCTTTTAACTGTAGCACCTCTTGAGCATGTACAAAGAAATCCTTGATGTGTTGATATCTTTACAGAAGCCATTTTTTGTCTAATATATATGATTTCCTGACTAGCGTTCCCTTAAATTTATGAAATACCTCTGACTTTTAGTGCAGGGCTTCTTACTGCTGTCATTATTTCAGACAAAGAGTTTAGGTGCCAACCAGAGCACAGAGCTTCTTTAAGCCTGTCCATGTAATTTTCTGTGCCAGGTAGGAGGCAGCATCTGGGGGTGTTCTCACAATACCTTGATTGAGAGCTCTTTGGTAAAATACAGACAATTTTGTCTAATACAGAGAGGAACCTTTCCTTTTCCTTCAACAGACACTGAACAGGGGGGCTTGTATTGTTCACAGCTATTTGGAAAAATAAGTTTGTAAATCTGTGAAATTCCTGGGGGACCTCATGATGGTACTTCTTTTCAGTCAATGATGGCACAAGAAATATTGGTTGATGAAAAGCACTATTTAGTGCATGAATGAATGAATGAATGAATGAATTTTATTAATTTGTTAGATTTTATTTAGTTAGTTATTAAAAAGCCCAAGAAAAGACAGAACTAGACATCACTGTTACAGAGAAATAAATGGTAATCCACCCCAAAATTTGCCAGTTGTAGCTAAATACAAGATTTGAAATTTCTTTGTAGCATTTTCCAAGGCTTTTCAGGATATAAATCTAGACTGAAATATCATAAAATACCTCAGGTGTCCAAATATAAAGTGAAAAATAGGCTGTGTTTGTTTAAGAGTGACTGACTGAAATAGAAATGGAAATTGAAGTAAACCATGGCTCATAAGCGATGAAGAGATGATTGCACGTGTCTACTTCTTCAATGCAGTTGGTATTGAGTTTAAAAAGGCAGTTAGGCACACATTGTTTAATCAGAACTTCCTCTCCTGCTTGGAAGAGTTAGCCAGCACAATCAACTCAGACACCCAGAATGAGATAAATAATGCAAGCAGGCACTCCAATACATTTTAAATAGCTGCCTGGGGAAAATGTGTTTATTCCTTCAGATACTTTCAAACAAAGACCCAACCTGCAAAGTCTCCTCTTTTACCTTTGCTTTATGATCATGAGTTTCTCCTGACCTACTGCCTAAAAATTATTCCTTCTTGAAAGACTTCCTGATGGATTCACTGTTAAAATCCTACAAACTCTCAGACATAAAATTATGGAACGGGCTTTTCCAGAAATGTCCAAGTCCCTTGACCTGCCTTGCCATCAGCCCAGCATGGACACTGCTGGAAGAAAAATCCTTTAATCCAGGGAAAAAATATCCTTTAATTGCCAGAAACACTCTGTTGTACATGGAAGGAGAAACTCTGGCATCCCAAGTGAAGTAGAGATGGAAAAAAGTTCTTCACTGTAACTTTTTGGGTGTCATCCTAGGAGATGTCAAAGGATCGTGGCAGCTCTGCTTTCCCTGACCCTGACTCTGACCCTAAGATTAGAAAGGGCCATCTCTGAGGCTGAGCAGATTTAAAATTAACCAAGATAAGGTTGAAATGAGCTTTATCTAGAACATATAAATTCTGTAAATTGTCAAGAATGTTGGTGGGGTTTTACTAGCAAGGGATAAAATGGACGTGATACAGGCTTTAGCAAACTCTCTTTACCATATTAGCAGACCCTTTGAATCCTTTTAAGGCAAAAAGCGTTTATTTCAGGGAAGAACCCACATTCTTCTGTAAATGGCCAATCATTATCTACAGGACTATTTTTTTCTTTTTTTCCTAGAATGTTTCTGTGATGTCACAGGCAGCTTTGTCACTTATGAGGGGTATTGATGATTTTGGGAAATGCAGGGATCAATGTCACATTCTCTCAAACCAGGTTGTTATTCCCATGTCCAGAGTAACACAGCTAGCTGAAAAACATAGGGAAAGAAAGGACTGCCTGCTGAGGTCTCAACTTTTGCCCAGAATATAGACAAGCCAGAAGACCTGGGGCAGCTTTTGGGGTTGGGTTGTCCCCATCCTCCTGCCCTCAGTTCTCCTCTCTCAAACAGGGGTTGAATACCTTCTCTATTCATGATTGCTCAGCTCAAGGGCTGCTCCACAATCCCAGGCTAAATATTTTGAGGTCAGTTCAAATACAGCAAAGCATCACTAATTTCTATACTAACAGAAACAATCATTATAATGTTGTTGACTTGCTGCCTATCTGCTGAAAGCACCTGTAAGATTGAGCCTTTTGACTCCATACATGAGACATAATTACCAAATACTAATAAAAGTGATAAATATAAATAATATTTTCAAATACTCTTCAAAGTTTTGACTGGAGTTAGACCTCGCTGAATTTTCTTCAGAAGCCAATATACAATTAAGATTGTATGAAGCTGAAGAGGTAACAGTTGTAAATACACCCAGAACGCATTTTACAATTGCCTGATGAAATCAATCTGCTTAGGCCAATTTACATTGTCCTTGGTTGGTAGTTTATTTGAAAAAGGTTTCATTATTCTTTTACCAAAACAAAAACAAAAACAAAAAACAAAACAAAACAAAACACAAAAACAAAACAAAAAAACAAAACAAACAAACAAACAAACAACAACAACAACAAAAACCACCAAAACAACAAAAAAAAACCCACAAAAAACCCCCCCACCACAGAGATATTTAAATTAAAAGGGGAAAAAAGAGACTGTACAGATGAGGTTTCTAGAAACTCTGGCTGTTCAAGAAAATTATGCTGAAAGCAAAGACAGTGAATTTAGAATAAGTATCTACAACAAGTTTTGTTTTGATGTGGTAATGTGAAAGGAAAAATGCATGATTAGATTTTCAAAGATTAGGAGGTGAAGAAAGATTTAAATTGAATACAAATTCAGTTTGGAAAGCCTTGAGGAAGTTGTGCCCTTCATGTAAAATTATTTTTTTTGAATTAGCAAGGTGTTTCATCTGCCAGATAAGCATAATTGAAGTAAGGAGTTTATGCAGACAGAGAAGGAGCAAGCCTCGTTTCTATCCTCTGCACGGCACAAGCAGTCACAGCTGGAGGCTGGTGAGGGGGTCAGTGTTTGTGGGGAAACATGGAATGCTTCCAATCCGGCAAGAGGTTGAGGGAAAAGAAACTACTTGGAGCTGAGCCCACTTGTAAAAGTTGGTGGTAAAATGCAGAGCCTGCATCCTCTGAGCTTAGGGGATGGAAAAAGCTGCAGAAATAGAAGAGTCTGGCATGCAGACGTGATGCTCAAATACACACCTTTGTCAGCAAAAAGGGTCTTGGAGAAGAGTTCCCACTTGAACTTATTGAAACCATCACTTTTCTCTGAAAGTAAGATAAATTCTTCTAATGCATATTCAGGCATCCATGGCTTCAACAGCGCATGAAATTGTGATACTTGGAAAAATAATTTTATCAAACTATGACATAACAGAATTTGACATGACATTATTTGCTGCTACTTGTGAAAGTAAGGTCTTTGGGACTAACTTAAGAAACCTTAGAAAGATTTGACCTTGTCAAATGACAAACAATGAAACTCAGCCTCTATGAGGTGTCTTGAGGTACAGATCCTGCAAATGAATTATCTGAAAACATTGAAAAATATGTTTCTTGTTTGGTGAAAGTAATATTTTTCAGAAACATATTTAGAATTATTATTAAAGAACTCCTTGATAATCAGAAAAATACCCTGACAAAATAACACTTAATTAAATGCAATTTTGACCATATTAATCACTAAATAATCAAAATATCATAAATTAATATTTACAGATAATAAGACAAAGCACCTCACAGAAGGTAAACATTTACCTTGTATTTTCCATAAAATACCAAATACCTTCTTTCATCTTCCAATGTACTGTAATTTACCTGGAAAACCACTGTTCTCTGTTTCTTAGGAGCATTACTCCCACTGGTTACTACAGCAAAATTAGCCCTGGAGGGAAGAAATGGCAGCAGACATAAAGCACTTTCCATGCAAATAAAAAACTTCAAAATTTTAATTTACACCTTTGTCCAGGACTTAAATGAGTTTATGGGATAATTAATGATCTGTTTCATTTTGCAATTCTCTACTGTAATATGAATGCAATCCCACCAAAGTGGCCAAGTGGAGGGAAAGGAGTAAAACAGCTGATGTTAAGATCCGTTCATCTTGCTCTCCCTAAATAACCCACAGTAAGAAGTAAGCTCCTAAATTGGGTTTCCTGAATTAATATTCCAAAGCTGTCTTCCATTTGCAGTTTATGGAATGAAGTTCCTAATTTAAAAGCAGCAAAGAAGCGTCAGTGTTCGGAGGTCTTCTGTTTCAGTAAGCAAACATATTTGGACTCAGTAATCTTAAAGTCTTTTCCAACCTAAACTCTTCTATTACTCTGTGATTAATTAATCTATATGGATTTAGCTGAAATTACAAAATCACAGAGTGATTTGGGACACAAAGGACCACAAAAATCACATAGATCCAGCCTCCTTCTGCCTTCTCTATATTCCAGGTGACCAAGTTTTCTGGTTTGCTTCTGGACAGGGCCTACATTTTTCCTATACTTCCCTTAATCACTGACATACCTATAAAAGTTCTTTTTCCCTTGACATCTCTGACCATATTTAATTCTATAAGAGCTGTAATTTTCCTAACCTCATCCATGGATACTTGGACAAATTCTCTGTATTCCTCCTGGACTGCTGGACCTGGCTTCTGCCCTCTGTGGATCTCTTGATAATATGGAAAATCTGAAGATTTTTATCCCTGCTGTCACTATGTGAAATTCCCCCTTAGTACAAACACATGAAAAAAAAGCTGGTAGGCAAGATGTAAAAATCACCTTCTTAATATAAAGAAATGTTTTCATGCCTATCAACAGCTATGATTTTTCTTCCAATGATTCATGCCTGCACCGGACAATATTTTTTGGCTACCGTAGAAGTTTAAAAGATGTGAAAATTATTCTGCTTATTGATTTCCCTTCATACTTAGCAGATAAATCAATAGGATGCGAAGATCAGGCTCCATTAAAATGATTTCTGGTGACATCACTTTTGCCTGAAAGTTTCCACAATAATGACCCTTGAGTTTGTCAGCGAGAGGTCATTCAAACAAAGGAACAAATAAAATCATATGCCTCTCATGGGTTTAGGTGGTAATTTCTTCTCCCAGGGTAATTTTATGTCTTAGTTTATATTTCTGCTATGATGTAAATACATTTTTTTTTCTGATAAAAACAGAAAGCAGAAGAAAGGACAAAAAAACACGCTAAATTTTCTAAATAACTCCAGCTGAGCTCACTTCTCAAACCTATGACTGATAACAGTCTAATGCAAGGAAGCCCATGACAGAAATGCCCCTCAGAAGAGCTGTAGATACACAGTAGTACAGAGACACTAAAGATGCACCATCCTTTGTAAAACTGCTGTGGAAGATGGAAATGGCAAAAAATTTGCAAACATTTTTCCATAAAAAGTGCTTAACTGGAAATTTCCCTCCACAATATCTGGTCAACAGGCTGCACAAAACCTACAGTCTGAGGTTTTGTGGTTAAACTCCTTTGCTTTTGTCCCAGTTTCCAGAATAAGAACCTCCTCAGGGATGAGGATCCCTTACCTGCCGAGAAAAAGGGTAAATTGAGGAGAAAAAGGGTCCACACACAAAACCTTCTACAACTTGTGTGTGAAATGAGGTGGCAGGGAGATACTGGAAGGGTGTAGGAGATCAGGTGACTACACATCCTTACGCCACAGAATTAACTGGTAGAAATTTTACTTTTTAGCAGAACAGAGGCAGATGGAATGGAGATGTAGATCATGTTAGAGAGTAAAAAGATGGGGGGGGGGGGGGGGGGGGTGCGGGTGGAATTAAAAGGAAATCCCGTGGAAAAAAGAATGAATGTGTAAATAGCTTGGAGGAGAACTAGAAGAAAATTGAATCATCAGGGAAAGGCAATATTTCAAGAAAAGGAGAATGGTGGCAGTATTGAAGGCAGCTGTCAGGTCACAGAGATGAAGACAGAGTACAGGTTCTGGGACTTGGCTAAGAATAGGCCATTAAAAATTTTGGCATGAGTGCTTTGGATTGATCGAGTGCAAAGGATACAAGGCAGAACTAACAGGTCTGAGCGTGGAATTGAGGGAATTGAAAACAGCATGGTAAATAAGAATAAAGATAAATGAGAATGGGAAGGTAAATTGGTCTCTATTGAAGCAAATGGGCTAAAGTGTGAGATGGTTTGTTTTTAGTAGAAAATACCAGAGCAGGATTGTATAATGAAGATAGGAAAAATAAAACTGTGGAAAATGAGAAACTTAAGGCAGTAGTAACATGACAGTGAAGGAAAGAACGGTCGGCAGATATGATGAAATGCAATACAGGGCAGAGGTTGGATGGTGTTTTTCAATCAGAGTCAAGAGGAAAGAAAGAAGAAATGAAAAATAGGCAAAACCAGGGAATAAGGTCACATTACAGTTTGATAATTTTATCTTCACATCAGCTATTAAGAATTTGAGAAGACAGCAGACAGGATGCAGAAGAATGATGGAGATTTAAGAATGCCTTCTGGTGAAAACATGATAAAATTCATGTATGAGTGGTAAAACATAAAAATCAGCTATGAATAAAAGTCTGCTATGAGAGGGATGGGAACAATCTAGAATTTATAGTGCTGGTAGACTGTAGATATCAGAAAGCCCAAGTGACAGGGTCTGGTTGACTAAAGAGCGGAAAGAAAATGCTCTGGGACAATAGGTGAAGACAAATTGATTAAACTCTCTGCAAGAAGAGAAAAACAACAGGAAAATCTGCTGGAGTCAGAGGACAGGCTGTCCACTAGAAGGCTTGGGGGAACCTCTTCTCCAAGTGCTTCCAGAATGTCCACGACCATCGTGCCTGTATGAACCAGAAGGTGTTTTGGGATCAGTGCTTTAGACAAGCCCAAAGACCACTGCAGGTCCCCCAATGATCATGTTCAGATATCTGAATGCCTTCTTTCTGTGATGATCATTTCCTCCTAATGTGAATTTTACCCTGACAGAAATGATGCAGTTACTCTGGCTATTCTGATCCATTTTCCTTCTTCTAGCAGGAGAAATTATCAAATGATGCTTGTACAGCACTGAGAAAAGGTAGGAACAAATGTAAACAAACTCAAAACATCTGGGGCATCTCATGGCTAGAACTTAATTTGGCCTCTGGGTTACAAGACACAAAAGTGCACTTTCTATCAATTATGAAGCACTACATTAAATGGCATTTTTTTCTAATTTTCCAACCACACAATTCATACTAGGTGTTCAAGAAAATTATCTTCAAAATCACTGCATGTAGATCTGCGATAAGCAAAAGTTAAAAACATTGAATGCAGAGATACATGCAACTGAAAGATTGCAAGGTATCAGGTTCTGCTTTTGCTCCATATTAAGTATCTTCTAGAGAAAGCTTTAATAGGAAAATTCATGAGAAACTGTGATCCCAAGAAGGTTGGACAGGCTTCTTCAGGGAGAAAGATATTACAAAACCAATCAGTGGAATAGTTTTTAATATAATATTGAGCCCTCATGGTTTTCCCTGAAAGAAGAGCAATATTGCTTTGAAAGATGGGGACCAGCGCCTCCCCACAGGCACTCTAACGTGCTTCCAAGTGCCCTCCCTCAACACAGTGCCGCACTTGGATTGCAGCAGTGCAGAACCTCCTGGAAGATTTTACCAGCTGGATAGAAGAGCAGCCACTCCCCTATTGCCCATCACACTGGTGCTCCTGGAAACTCTGCCCTGTCAGTGCATAAGTAAATCAGATCCAAATGCTAACAAGAAAGTGTTATTAATACAGCCACCTTTCCCTGTGGGGATCTTCCTCGTGCACACCACTGCCATTCACTACCTGAAGTAGTAAAAAGGTTTTCTTGCTCATTTTCTTTTATATTTCTCCCCTCCCTCTGAAAAAGTTGTTATTGGCCAATTTAGCCTGGCAAATCCCATATCCTTTATCTCCTGAGAGATCTGACCTTACTTTGGGATCACACATTGTGTGAAAATCTTATCTAAACCTGTCATTTTCCCAAACCCTTCCTGGTGCACCAGGGCTGGACCAGTGGCTCAGAAGATATTCATTACTTACAGCCCTTCTGGATAATATGCAAAAATAGGCACTAGATGAAGAGGGCATCCATTGAAGATACCTATATTTATTGAGAGGATCTATATTACTAACTGAAGCTGAAAGGTAGATCTTGCAATAGAAGTCTCTATCCTATAAAACCGGCAAAGGATCCCTCCTTTGTGGGCCAAACTCCATGACAACCATTAGGTTTCCAGCATGTTATCCAGTATTTCGCTGGTAACTGATTTTGAGTGAAATCACTCCTCACTAGCTTGCATTTCCTCCTATCCAGACCTCCACGACAGCAGCTCTTCCTCTGCCTGTGCCTCTGAGTGCAGGCAAACCCACCTAGGCTGCTCTGGAGTAGTTACAACATGGTCAGATGGCCCTGGTCTGAAGGTTTGCCACCTTCTGGGACAAAAAAAGGCAGCCCTAGAAGAGCAAAGCAGATGAATGACTTCTTAAAATCCTCTCCTTACAAGCCACAGTCTAGAGCAGAGGTGTGGGAAGGTGTTATAGCCCCTCTCCTAAATTACAAAGCTGCAGCATAGTCAGCAACCTGCCGCAGCCTTTTCCTATTGCAGTGATGTTTTTAGGGGGCACAGTGTTGAACGAAGCCTGCAGATCCTCTTGGGATCATGCCTTTAGGGAGGTGCCTGCCCTCTTCTGGGTCCTCAGATACTGCTACACAATCGAGTAGAGTTGAGGTAACAAAGATTTGTGAGGGGACGAGGCCATTAATCAGCATTCTGGCATCCTCTGCTGTCACTCAGGCTGCAAATGGTGCTGCCATCTGCTTTTCTCTGTGTTCTCATCCAGGCTATGAGATGTGCCCTTGAGAGACTGAAAAAATAAACCAGGAAAGAATAAAAAGGACCAGCTTGATTTCTGGCTGTAGCTTGAAGTTTGTGCCAGTCACTGGCAGAGCGCTTTGTTTGTAGGCAGCCATGGGGCGTTAAGACAAATGGCTGTTCTGCTATGGAATATATTTTCCAAGAAAAATGTTGGGATTTAGCCACAAAACTCCCTGGAGGTTTTGAATTTTCTCCTTGCCCACCTAGAAACACCTTTTCCCCACAGAAATATATTTGCACTCTTTCCATGTGATTAAGGGAGCTCTGAGGCTGATTTTGGCAGTCTTGCTTTTGTTGAAACTTCCATTACAAGAAGTAGTAGATTGTGTGGATCTGCATTGTTTCCATTCTCAACAATGTTACAGCTTCTTGTGATCCATTTAATTATGCACTTATGTAAGAGAGAAAGAGAAGATCCTTGGGAAGAGCCTCTCTGGAAACCAAGTTCTCCTTCTTTGTCTAAGTTTTCTTATGTGAAATGCATCAAGGTGTAAATAAATAAATACAAGATTGTATAAGAGTAAGATTAATGAAAGATGAAAATAAAACAGCAATGAAAAAGCTCCCAAGGCTTTTAAAACAAAGTTGAAATTAAGTGTCTGCAGCAAATAACCGGCTGTAAACTAAGAAAACTTTCCAGCTCAACTAATTCCAACAAATGAAATTCCTAAAACCACACCAGTCTTCAGAGTCCATTGTGGGCCAATTGAGCCCTGCTGAGTAAGCAAAGTGCTGATCTCACTGGGTAGGGATTTACCAGAATCCTTTCCCTGTGTGCTCTGAAACAGCCTCTTGGACCCAGCGTGAGATACAATGAATGGACATATCCCAAATCTTAAACCACTCTCATTTTTCAATGTACTAATTTCTAAAAGTAATTCAAAGTTAATTCATATCAGGCTTTGGCTATACAAGAAGGGAGATCCTACATTACTTTGCTTCATATCTCCTGCTTTTCCTTCTCTCATTTTGACTTTTCAATTTACCAAAGCCTTAAGCATGGTATTTTCTGCACAGCTCTGCAAAAAGATGACTTTTCCCAGAAGAAAGATCTCAGAAAAAGGAAAAAAAACCCCTCCGATAAACCAACCAACCAACCCCACCTCAACCCTAGTTCTTTTTATCAGTTTTCATTTTTTCAAGGAGATATTATAAATCAAATTTTCGTGTGGTGCAACGTTCTCTAGACTCTGAATGTATGATTGTTCTCCATTCCTGAATTAACTGGCTTGGCACTATCAAGAAATAAAATAGGGAGGAAGAAGCTTTAAAGTTAATAGCTCGCTATGTTGTGTGCTGTAATCCTCACTTTTTGAAATAATTGAACAATGGTCAATGTAAAATTCAGCTTAGGATGAAAAAGTTCTTCTCTAATGTATGCACAATGAGATACCACTGATATAAGCACAATTTCAAGACCATGGCTCTTCTAAACTGACCCTTCAAACTAAACTACTGTTGATTATTGAATTCCAGGCAGTCACAAAGAGAGATTGTGAATTAGTTTTCCATAAATGTATGTGGATATGATGGCCAAACCACTTTCTTAAACTTTTAAGTATTTTAATAACCTTGGGCTTAAATTTCTTCTAAGAGGAAGGTGTTGGAATAAAATCTTTGCAGCCTTCAGGTAGGTGCTGTAGTTACATTTTTAAGCATAAAGCCAATGCACATCACATTTCAGAAATCATCTTAGAAAGGGGAAAAAGAAGGAGGTCTGACTACACTTCAGGGAAAGGATCTTGTTCAAGTTAAGTAGTAGCTTTCAGAAAATCTAAAGTTCTCTTCAAATGAGAAAAACACAGAATACAGGTGTTGGCAAGCTGAATGTAAGAGACATGGAAAGATAGACAAAAAAGGCTTGTAACTGAAAAGTATTTACCAGTAGCTTTTATACACTTACTACTTTGTCCTTCAAACACATTAGCAGTAAAAATCCTTCCAGAAAGTCTCTAGAGTCAATAGATAGTAAAAGGACAAAAGGAGCACTCAGGGAAAAAAGGGGCAAACCAGTAAACAAAATTAATTTTCTGCCTTTATATTTGTTGTGGAAGAGCTTGGGGAGGTTTCTGCACTGGAACCCTTCATTACCGGGCATTCACTGAAGATCTGGATCAAATTGAGGTGTCAATACATCTTACAGAGCAAACAACAAAATTGGACAGGGACAAATTGCATCAATAAGAACTTACCTAAGAATTCAAAAGGAATTCAAGGACCAGAAGGTGAACAACTCTTAGTGGTGTATAAATCATCCCTTAAACTCGTTTTCATATCTGAGAACAAGAAAGTGGCAGTTATAGTAAGGATAAAAAATTTTCAAGAAATATACTATGAATGAATGGGCTACAAGCCATTAAATGCAACAAAACCCCATCAAATTAGAGTTTATCCAATTAAAAAAAAATCCTTAATATACACAAAGAAACTTACAGAATATGCAGTTCTAAGGTTGTGAGATCAAGAGATTTTGACTGCAAGTGTTGACTTAAGGATACTGCAGAGCTATATCTGGGAAACAAAGTGGACAAATAGAATTCAATCTGGGTAAATGGTATGTAATGCACATGGGTGAATAAAAGGTTATTTTACACATAAAAGTATTTTGCATGTTAAAGGAAGAGATCTATGCTCAGCGAAGTATCTGGGTAGTGAGACTGGGGCTGTGATGTGAACTTCAAGTACTTTCCATAGCTTGGAAAGATTTAAAAAAGAAAATAACATGCTAAGAGTTTTTAGAGAAAGGAGAAGAAATAGGAAACATTTATTCTCCTGCGTAAATCCATGTGATGCAGCTCTCATCCCCCTCTACAAAAAGGCTCAAAGAAGGGCAACAAAGATGAAAAGGAATATTGAATACAGTTCTTACTTTGACTGACTAGACAAGGACTTGCCCTGCTGGAGAAAAGACAGATGAGAGAGGATTTGATAAAGGTCTGGTAAATCAGGCTTGGCAAAGGCAAAGAGGTATTGATTATCCAGTGTCTCTTCCAGTGCAAGATCTAGGAGACATCAAGTGCAATTAACTGTGAGCAGAATAAAAAAATATAAAACTACAGAAAAGCAGCTTTTTTTACATCTCATATTTGAGCTACAGAGTCCCTTGCTGCAGTATGTTATGGGTGCTAAACATTATAGAAACCAAAGGAAACAAATTAATGGGGAAAAAATGCATAATATGACCTCCACCTCAGGAAGTACCTGATACTTAAGGTTTTGTAGGGTATCTTGAGAGAAAAAACATCCTTAAATAAAATCTTTTTTGATTTCTTGCTGTGTTAGGATAAAGAAAAATATTTTTACGTGCCTTTGGTGGGACATAACACATTTTTCTTTATCTTTCAATTTGCAGCCTCCCTTCCAAATGTCTAAGACAATAGCAAATCGGTATTGTTACCTATTTCAGAGGCAGTGAATAAAAACTTTTGTCTGCCTGGTTTACAGGACAAATTATTCAAAATATGCTTATTGAGGGGAGTGAGAGAAAAGTGTAAGCAATATAAGAAGTAATTTTGAAAATATAGTATTTTAATTTCATAAAGATAGCAAGTAAATCATTATGTCATTGTTTAAAATAAAATATTAATTAATAATATTTTAAAAATAGGTTATGGTTGACCACTTTCTCATCAAAATACTCTCAATGAAACTGAAATGTCCTATGATGAGAATTTAACCAATTCTTTTTCATCTGTTGGAATGCAATTCAAACTTGACCTATTCTATTAAGTTTTGCAAGTTTCAGAACAGAGAAAAAACTATCTTCAAGCATTTCAAGAGCATCCAACATATTCCAGAGTCTGCTGTTTCTGTCACAATAGCTAAGTAATTAAATATATCTTCTCCCATTAAAAATTCTTTCTTTTGACTGAATTTCTTAGAGGGCTGGAAAGCTTTCATCAACTATTGCCATCCAGTAAATGACGTTTCCTTTTACTGCCATCTTTCAAAAAATAGCATTAAGGTTCCTAGATACCTTAGCAACGTCATCCTTCATCATTCTGGAATTCTGATCACTTAATATGAGTGCTAGAGGGAGTTGTTTCTAATTTACCTGGAGGAATGAAAGCCCTAAAGCCAGGACTATTAGTTTTTACATAAAACCTACAAAGAGTTGCTGAGCAGGTTTGGTGCACAATGCACACAAAGAATGAAAGCCCTTCTCCAACTCTTGTGAAAAAAGCACTCCAAATAGTCAAGAGTCCAAAGGCACCGCTGTGCTGTTGCAGCTTCAATAACCTACAAGTTCAGTAAATTATTTAATGTCTTCCTTTGCTATCAAGGAAACATAATCGCAGCTCTGCTGGGTAACACACTGAGCAGTCGTGATCAAAAGCTTTCTTTCTGCTTTGTCTACTGTGCCATCTGCTCGTTCCTTCCAGAACTCCACTCTGGCAAGTGACCCACTCATGGCAATACAACTTGGCAGAGGAGTGCCATCGTAGCACACTTTGTTTATGTGTGTCTTTGCATGCCTAAGTTTATAAATATTCATAGGGGTGCTTTTTAATGAAATTAAATATATAACAATGCAGCAATTACTTGTGTTTGCTGTGCTGAATCTGTAGTGAAGCAGATTTCTTGTGTTTACTCTTAGGAAAAAATAGCACAAAATATAAATAATATTTTTGACCTGGAGTTACGGACCAGGTTGTGGTAGATTTTCTAAGACTCCAGAACTATGCTTGGGAAATTTTGGTTCCTAATACATCAAACTAAAATTCATGGGTCGGGGAGACTAAAGGTGAGGAGGGAGCTGCATTTGCTTTTAAGTAATAAACCACATCACTTGTAAGCTAGAGATAAATTCGCTAAACTTGCCTTGGAGAGCAAGAGCCTCTTTGGAGGGTTGGCTGCTGTCCCAAAAGTTCTGATGAATTCTGTCAGTGGGCACCTGGGCAGATGATGACACCTTAGTTGCTAAATTATTCTAAATTCTTGACTACTATTAATTAATATCAACCTTAGTCAGATCATAATAGATGTAAAAGCAGTACGATTATTTAATAAATTGTATTTTCTACAGAAGCTTCTTAAAACTCTGAACTCCTCAACCACAGGGAACTTGTTCACATTTTTTTCTTTATCAAGTACTAAGGAAGGCTTTAATAAAAATATCAAGCTGATGCTGGCATTTCTCTAAAACCCTTTGCTAGCCACCCTGAGTATCATGGGTCAGCTGCCTCACAAACATGTAACACAGGGAGGGCTTCAAGGTTCTTTGGTTATGATGTGGCAAAACAGATGTGCTGCCTGAATTCTGAAAAGCAAGGTTTGCAATGTGTACATGAATTTTGAGTGGGTGCATGGTTTCACTCTAATTTCTCCCCTTTTTATTCTCTATTCATTAACATTCTTATGTGTGCTTGTGGTTTAGGGAGTTTTGTTAACAGGAATATTTGAAGAGCTGTCATAATATTTGCATCATAAACCTTTACAAGTAAAAAATAGTGGGTTTTCTCATGTCATTTTTCACTCTGTTTGCTTCTGTTATCTTTTGTTCACCTATTTGAGTTTCAATCACGCCAAGGCAAAAGCAGAACTTACTCCATGTTATAGGTGCCGCATTTCTCTGAATAATACCTTGTGAACATTCAAAGTGAACAAAATTCAGGCAGATTTTTCAATGGAGATTTTGAGCTCCAAGTGTCTAATGAAAGCTTTCAATTTGCATTGGGTCATTACGACATAAGTCCATCGACAGAAAGAAAATCCACGTGCCATCTGATTTCTTTATGAAAGCCATAAATCTTGCTGTGTGTTTTATACGTGGGATTCCCTTTCTCTGGATGAGTTTCTGGGTGCCTCTTTGAACAAAGTGGGCTCCGGCAGGGCACTTTCTGTCCCTGGCTAGGATGGTACTCTGAGAATGAAGAGCAAGGTTATCATCAGAAATTTAGCAAAAGAATATATTCCTCTGGATGATGATGAAGGTACTTACTGCTATAATCCCTCTGAGTAATAATAGAATATGCAGACATAAATAATTTATATAACCAAAATGCTAACACTGGAAACTCTGACTTGGACAGAGAAATCCTTATGACTCATAATTTTCATGACAACAATAAACTAATTCACTGACTATAAGGAAGGAAAATTAATAATATATTGCTTCCTCAGTAATAGATTTTCTTAACAGAAATTCAGAATATAAGTGCATATGGTCTCTTTGAAAAAAAAAAAAATCTGAGTAGTGAATTGTTGTGGATTGAATGCCAGAATTGCTTATTTTTTCACTGATCTTCTTTTCTAAGGTGTCTAAATATTTCATAGTATAATGTATCAGATATTCATAATCATACATAAGGATGCATTTAAGACTTGAGAAAATTGGAATTGTTGTGAGCAGCTAATGTGTTAGTGCAATTCATCCCAAAATAATTTGGATTTGGCAGGATGCAAGGTTTTTCCTCATTTGAGCACAATCTTCATCACCCAAATTATATGATGGGAAGTTGGTAAAATATTAGTGACAAGTGCCAAAAAGTGCATGGACTCTTTTATATGGGGCCATAAATTTAGAACCACAGTATCATTCCCTTAATTCTATGTTTTAAGAAAGTCAAAAATAACTGCAGTTTTTCAGATGTCTTGGCACTCAGTCACCTGCTACCACTAATATTTAGAGTGCTCCTGTTTTAGAAGTCAGATGGAATTAGTCACAAAACCTTTAAGAACTTCCTTAGTTTAGCACGTGATTAATTAGGATGACGCAATAGAGAAAGCGCTGAGAGACATTGCTAAAAAATGTGCTTCATTTCAAAGGTGAAGTCAGGTGCACTTGTTGAGAAATCATAAACCTATCTCCTTCTTTTCCTGACATATTATGCTGTTATGATTGGCCAAAACTACTCTGCTGCTTCTCCAGAAGAAATCTATCAGAGCTAACTAAAAGCGGAGACTGAGGTTTTTATTTATTTCCTAATGGAAATGGCCCTTCTAAGCCAGTTTCTATACTCATATTTTTCATGCATTCAAATACCATTTTTAACTTTCCATATGATTTCTTTTTCCTTTTAATGACCTGCTTGTTAAAAAAAAAAAAAAAATCAAATTTTGCTTTTAGAAATATCTGAACACCAGATAATGATGTGAATATTAATTAGTTTTATTGCAAAGAAAATTGCCTTGCCAATCATTGTTACTGACTAATTGGTGATGACATGAAATTACAGTAAGAGAAATCATTATTCTTGTTAAATAGCATATATTCTTTTCTGCAATGCATAATTTTCAAAAATAGACAAAATGGGAGTGCAAAAAATAAAAGCTACAATATCTGAAGAAATTAATTTCACAAGTTATCAAGAAAGATGAAGATGAAAAATAATTAAAAGTGAATTTATTAATTGGATTTACTTTTGGAGAACACAATATATCTATTTCTTGCTATTTCTGTCTTTTATTTCATTTTTCCCTCCATAGTATTTTTTCTGACTCAGGAATGCTGTTGTAGAAAACAAGTAACTTTATATCTGGCCTGAAGCTTATGAAGTCCTTTTAAATAAGGAAGGCTAGGACAGAAAAGACATATTGAACATGAGCTACAGCTGCTTCTCCAGAAAAGCAATAGAGAGGGAAGACAGGGATACCAGCTCCAGGCTTAAACAAGGCCATAAAAATCCTTAGGAATGTCAGCTGTAATTATTGTCAGCGGCTGCCTTATTAAGAACTCGAGTGTGACTGATCAGCACCACTCCTGTCACACTCAGCAGAACTCTGTGTCAAAGCCCCAGCAAGATATCTTTGGTGTTGTGGTTCACACTGAGGAAAAAAATAAATATATCTGTCACTTAGAGATATGAAGCTGAAGATGCTTATCTGCCAATGTTTGGGGGTGTTCTGGGGGCATAAAATAAAGCATAGAGCCAAAGCAAGAGGGAGAGACATGAACAGAATGTAGCTACCAAAAGATAATTAATTATGCTGGGTTTAAAGAAGTCTACCAGGCTTTGTTTACAAGGAAGGAAAACTGTTGCTTGCCTTCATTGATTTGGGGTGATACACGGTCAGGGCTCGATTCTGGTGTGTGAGCTTCATCCTGGAAAATCGTATCATTGTGGCGGTGTGGGGTACACAGGAGCTCCATATCATATCAATCATATCATATCATATCATATCATATCATATCATATCATATCATATCATATCAATCATATCATATCATATCATATCATATCATATCATATCATATCATCATATCATATATCAGATCATATCATATCATCATCTGTGGTGGCATGAGGTACACAGGAGCTCCATATCCTCCTTGAACAGCGTGTGAAGGGCAGGCAGGAAACCCTGAAAACCTACAAAAGGCCTCTTCTCAAACTTCAACTCCATAATGCCCAAACTGCTAAGCTTGGCAGAAGCCTGGTGCTCCGACTGCCCTGAGGAAAGGAAACCCACCTGGAAAACCACGGATCAAGTCCTACATGGTGGGACAAGGCTCAGCATGTCAGATCTGTGGACAAGATGGGCCTTACACAGAGGTTCTATTGCAAGAAATATTAATATCTGTTTAAAGGAATTTAAAGTATAATGTCCAATGTTAATTTATAGGACTCCCTGCTCTGACTGATCAACTCAGAGTAAGTTGAGTAGCAAAAAGGCTTTTTTTAAAAGGAGGTATCTTTACATGTGGGAGTCAAAAAGGCTCACAGTGGAAAACTTTGTAGGAGGATAGAATTTTTCTTTTCATGCTAATAGATACAGCATTTTGTAAAACGTTTCTAGGGAGCAGTTTATAAAGCAGTTACCCGAAAAATATATTTTGAGCCAGTGAATAGATAGTTTATCTAAAATGAGCTTGCATGTGCCAGGGGAAACCTCCCACACTGTGAAGAGAAGCAATATTTTAAGTGCTCATCTTTCAATCAAAATCAGACAAATGCTTTGTAGAGACAGCATGGCACCTGCTCAGGAAGTGGGACAGACCTTGAAATACCTGACTTTTCTAGCTGAGGGGAGAATCCTTTTCAGTGAAAGATGTCTCTGCTCCCCACCCATCCTCCTCAGAGGCAGCAGGGTCATGTTTGCCCCATTTGGCACCTTTTGCATTTGCTCAGCACTTTCTGTGTCTGTGGGAAGAGCAGTGTCTTCCAAGGATGCCACGTTTTAGAAGAGGCATGCACTTGACTCACAGCATGATTTACGAGGAATTTTGGTCTGTAGTGTAGCTGTCAACCACAGTCAATAGGAAATTTCCCCAGGGCAAAGGAGAAAATAAAGTCTGAACCTACACCTGTCCTCTGGAAACTGTAAAGGCTATATCCTGTTTTTTTGTAGAAGTTTTCAAAGAATAAGGATTTTTGCAAGCAGGGCATAATTTCAACAGCATATGACATTTTCCTAATGCCGTTCCCATAGACCTGAGACTACAGCTACAATCCCTGTGTTTCCAGTCCCACTGTATCAGCAGAGGCTGATCTGGATATTGTACACAATATTCAACATTTCCAACTCACGGGGCAGCTTATCCAGGTCCGGATTGTATCTACCCTTTTCAAGTTCACTCTCACAATAAAACCTTCTCAATTCTTTTTCTGCAGTCCTTCCTTCCTTTGTTGTCACATTCTGGTGTTTTTTTTCCCTAAGCTTCCATTGTGTTTCAGGTCTGACGATTATTTTTGGCTGCCAGCAAAGGATAATTAATGAAGAAATAACAAGACCAAACCCTTTTCCTAACAATCTGCACATCGACAGGAGAGGAGCTGAAAGGAATCTGTCTCTTTTTCCATTTGCAGGCTTTTTCATTCATGCCCAGTGTGTCATACTCTAGCAAGCCCTTAACAATTGCAAGAGATGCCAGATCATAATTTTGTTCCAATTGAGCAATGCAACATGCAGAATTATTTTTTCACATAAAACCTTGCTTTCTTTTGTGACTCTTTGCTCCTCTGCCCCTCCAAATACAATAAAAAAACACGACATAAAAAACAAAACAGCAATGGAGATGAACAAATTCCTTATGGAAGATTTGAGCCTTGAGCTTCTGGGGCTCTGAGAAACCTGATCTAGTTAAAGATGTCCCTGCTCATTGCAGAGGGGCTGGACTAGATGACCTTTAAAAGTCCCTTCCAACCCCGATTAGTCTGTAATTCTATGGTTTACGTAAACCAAGACAACACTGTGGTGGGGGAACTTTGCAGGTCCCAGGAAACATGGATCTCCAACAGCTGGCTGTGCATTCTGTTTGTGTGGAAAAGGAATGTGTGTCAATGTATTGAAGCTACATTCAGATTCAGCTTTATGATAAAAAGCTTTTCTTAATGCTGTTCCTTAATCAAACCAGTGCAGGGCAGGGTGTGACCACACAGCACATTCCATAGGAGCTGTTTGATGCCAGTCTCCAAAAGGCAGCGGGACTCAAATTCCAGCACTGTGGTTTAAAGCAACAAAACTGAAAGTACAAAAATCAGAAGCAAATTCCTAAGTGCCATCTGTTTTTCAAGGAAATCTGCTTTCCCCCTGCTCAGTTTTCTTCTCACTATGTTGCTTTTTATGTCAAAGTTGTAGTTAGCTTTTGCAGTGTTTTTGACAGACGTCCTAGAACGGATGGTGACTCTAAAGGGTTAGCAAACCCATCTCCACTACATCACCAAATGCAAAATAGCATCTGTCTACACGACTGACTGAGCTTCATCCCATTTCTGAAATGATATTCTGAGATATAACAGAGGACCTAATTGTTTGCACTGGATTTCACAACACTGTGCTCATGATATTGCAGATGCATAATTATTAGCTATCATAGAGCAATTACTGCACCATGAAAGTATAGTAATTCTCCATTCTCAGAATAAACCATGGAAGATTTCATTGCACTTACAAATCCGAACTAAAGGGAGGAGGAGATGTCTGGTTATGCCGACATTTAGAACAGATGATTGGAATTTCTCAGTGAAGCCATAAATTCTGGTCTAACTTTAGTTTTGTATTCCTAAGGAGACAGTTAACGTATAAGAATTCCTCACATTTTTCAACACTCATGCCATTTGACTTTACTGTGAGTATAGAGTCACCATCCTATACAAATGTGACAAGATGTACCCTAAATTAGAGTATTAGTGCTCCGAAATTAAATTACAGTGCAAGATTATTGGTGGGGGAAAAAAAGGCAATAAATCCCAATCCATCTGAAATCACTGGCAGAGGTCTCATTAATTTCATTTTGGGCTGGGATTTTGCCTGGTGTCTCTTGTGACATCTTGCATGGCTCAGAATCCAAGATGCTGTTCCTCAGCTTCACCATCACTGATTAAACTCACAAACAACTACCTATTGCTTATTCTGCATACTAAATACTACTACTTATTTATTCTGCATTCAGAATGGTAATGATTCAGACCTTTAATAGCTGTCAGTGCCTGGTTTTGTTTATTGCTTGTTTTCTTAGTTTAAATGATTGTATTGCCTCCCCTGAAAAATGGATCCCTGCCTCTGCTCATGTGCGCCTATAGGACCCTTCTTCCCTCTCCATAAATTCTTGTGACTCCAGCATCCCTGGAATAGACTATGATGGATAAAGTCTGCAGTCATTTCTGTTAAGGGGTAATGCACATTCCAACCTTTTCCTGACAGGTTTCTGAACACAGCATAAATTGTTTGTTTTGGACTCTTTTCAGGGAAATATTCATTCCGACCTAAATTGGCAATGATAATTCTGTCATTATCACAGCTTTGATATTTATTAATCCAAGAAAAGATATGATCAAGCTTAAGAATATGAAATGATATTTCCAGGGGAATTCATTATCATTAATATATACTCAAGTTCCAGTGTATAAAAGCATCTAGTGACCTGATCTAACAGAAGAGGCCTTGTTAAAGGACCCTCTTTCTTTGCCACCACTCACCCATTCCCAAGGGACAAGAGGAGGCTCTGGGGAGATCTTATTGCACCATTTTAGTGCTCAAAGAGTGCTTATAAGTACAAATTTTTTGGTAACGTCTGTTGTGATAGGTCAATGGGTAGTGGTTTTAAATTAAAAGAGAATAGACTAAATATAAGGATGAAACTTTTTACAATAAGGATGATGAAACACTGGCGCAGAGTTTCCAGAGAAGTGGTGGATCCCACATTACTGCAACCATGGGACAGGGCAACCTGCTCTACTAGGAGATGTCCCTGCTTGTTGCAGGGGGGTTGGAGTAGATGATCTTTAAGATTCTTTCAAATGTTTCTGTGATTGTGCCCCAACTTAAGCTTGAACAAACTGGTGAGGCAGATTTTGTCTCACATCTGGGACAGGAACATCCCCAGGATGGCTTTGGACTATAATACTGATATTTTCACTGCTTTGAGGAGCTGTCTGGGATTCTTACTCAGTTGGGAGTAGAATCAGCCAGCTGGGAGACAGCAGGACAGCAAATTTCTCCCAGTTTTCTGATGATAGATCTAAGTTGGTGTAAATTTCATCTGACCTCAGTCAGGTTTGCCAGTTTGAGATACTGTCATATAGACTCTCAAAGACTTAAATAATCAGTAAAACATCACCCTTAATACAAAGTCTGCCACAGAATATATTTCTATCCTTATATGCCCCTGCATTTGGAAAACAGCCTTAAAAAAACTTCTGTCTGCCTCTGCTATCTGTGTTTCCTGTATTGCCTGTGCTTTGTAACTGATAAGAACATGCTCTAAGCTCTGGGATTCATCCCCTTCCATTACAGCTTTCATTGACATGCTATGTCTCTATGTTTGCAGTTGCAGTCTGATAGATTTTAAATTACCAGTATCAGAAAGAACATTAATTTGTCTGTGGATCATTTGGAATAATGGCATCGTTATCAGATGCTCTTTTTTAGTGTTCATATTTGTGAGCTGAGCAATTATGAAAATATTTAAATAACAAATGTAATTGCCTATTAAAATTATTATTATGCAAAAATATTTATATTCCTAATCAATGATTCCTCAAAGGCATAGCTGCAAATATAAAGAAAACCTCATGTGTTTTGTGCATGTAAAATCCTGCGTGCAATTCCTCAGCTTATGGTATTTATTATCCCCGTGGAAGTGCTCTCACAGGGACACCATTCTGCACCAGCTTTTTCAGCTTGCACTGCTTATTTCAGTGTCTTGCTCTTTGACGGGCCAATGTTAGAGATCAGAGACCATGGTGATTTTCAGACAGCAGTTGCTCAGTCCTCTCTGGCAATCAAGCACCTCTGTGGGTGGCATTCTGGCCTCCTGCAAGTCAAGACAATTTTCCCCTCCTACTTTAGTAGGTTTGGATTCTGCGCTAAGACAGAACTCTGCATTTAATACTTGCAGTTATTTTCCAAAGGGCAACCATACTCCATTCTTGCTTTGGGTTCGTGACCACTTTGGAGAAATGCAAAATATAAAGAGGGGCGAAATTATAAGGGGAGATAATTCTTTATGCCTGTTTTCATAAACATCAACAAAACCTCTAAGTTAATATTTTTTTTTTATGTCTACCATCTTTGGGTTCCTCCAAATCCAGCTTGATTGCACCTTACTCAAAAACAAAAACAAAACAAAACAAAACAAAACAACAACAACAACAAAAAATCAACAACAAAAAAAAACACCCCAGAAGTGACATTGGAATTGTGCAAGGAACATAAGGTAAATGTCAAATGTAGCACACTTCACTTGGAAAACCAGTGAAGAGATGGTGTCAAATTTCTTTTTTATCTCTGAAATTCTGCAAACTATTTCATTAATTCCCTACTGTACACTGCATTACCATATGTAAATAATTGCATTAACCCCTGTGCTCTCCCACCTTGTATCATATCACAGGGAAGAGCAGACTGACAGAAAAGTCACAGCAGGACATAACAGAGCGGGGTGAAGAACAGCAGATGATTTCTGATTAAGATTCAGGAGTCTTAGATGACACATTATTACTGGAGCTGAACAAGGATAGGAGAGGGATGTCTAGGATAATGTGTGATAGTCCACAAGGAGGTACAACAGCAATGCCCTGCTAAGGTACCTTCTCCATCCCAAGGATTCTGAGCAATTTCTGTGGGTCTGGAGGACAGGAAGTACTTGTGTGTGCAGATAGGTGTGCACATTGAGGGATGACTGACATACATTTTGAGGTTACCCAGTATTAGCAGCACCTGAAGAGTGCAGCACGACTGACAGCAACCCCTATGGTCTGATTTCAATCCCAGGAGCAAAATTTGGTTACAGGTCTGGATTGTTATTTATTAGATTATTTAGATAATTGTTTATTATCCATCACCTTGTTTTGGTTTTGGGCATGCCCTGTGTAAACTGTTCTCATTCTTTTTCCCTTAAGGATTCATATGTGCCTATGTGTGCATTAATTAACCTGTTGGTAACCCAATATATGGATAATAATAATTTTCAAGGGAAAATGTCACCTATTTATCTATGTAATCATAAGTTCTTCTCAACAGATATTCAAGCACTTTGTGTAACATCCTTTCAATACTCCAGTCAACCACTATTTGCCATTTTCAAAGTAGGACATTGAGGAAGAGGTTGTTAGCTGATTTATCAACCTAAAATTTAGTAGTAAAAGAATATCTGCAGATGAGGATGGTGAAGTGAATCTTTGCAGACATTATATAATAAATTATGATACTTTCTCACAAGTTTACAGAAAGATCTGTCATAACTTGATAATGATCTGGAGCTGTTCTTTAGTTTGCAGCACAATCTCTGCCAGGGAATAGCATTCAAATTTCAGCTGTAGCTTGTGATAAGGACTATCTCCTACTACTATGACCATGTTGTCCTCTGCTTTTTGGCAAAAATAAAAATAGGATGGTTAAATTCAGTATTCAAAAAAGTATCCAAAACCTACATGTGCTAGGGAACAGTACAACTGGGGCTTTTTTCCCAGTGAATTCAAAGTAAAAAATTCTCATTACTATTAATGGCAAATCTAAACATGAAAGGAATTATAAGTTTAATGGTTAACATCCTGTGCTTTCTGGCTCTGTTGCCGAATTTTCTAGAAATCTTTTGTACATCATTCAAGGAACATTTACATTTCATAATGTACTTGCAGTTGGAGGTTTAGTTTCAGGCTTGTCTTATTAAAGATTGGGAAAGGCATAGATTAATATTCACTTAGCCAGAGGACAGAATTAACTCCAGACCACATTTTCCAATGTTCTACAGGCCATGCAGGAGTGGGGAGATTTCCAGATCTTCAGTGGGACCATAGGACCCAGTGTCCTTAAACCTGACTACAGTTCCTTAAATATAAGACTTTCAATTCTATTTTAACCCTTTTGGCCCTTTTGTTACAATTCGGAGCTGAGCTGGACTGCCTGCCAGCTGTATTGTGTGTTTTGTCACTGCTGCACCATGACATCTGCTGAGGTGTGGATTCCTCACAAAGAGCTAAAAAATCACATCCTAGGAGAGCAGGTACCCAAAGAGTTTTGATGGTAGGGAACTGAACTTCCAACCACAGCAGTTGTTCTCTGTTATTGTGTGGAGACAGACCTTTAAGCTGTTGGTTCCCTTAATGAACACAGAACAAATGCTGATTCTGGCCTAAAGAAATTGTGCTTAACTTTGAAGAATAAATGTCAGGATAGATATGAAGCAACAATGGAAAAATACCATTGGGAATACAGGATAAGGCACTGAAACAGCTGAAGATACTTGTGCAAACTGCATCTTTGGAACACTTTTTAATTCCTCCTTATAAAATATGATCAAGTCAATATTCATAAAAAAGTGAGAAAAGATACCACAGCGATAAAATTTTTAGCCCTATTTTAGTGTCAAGTAGAGACATTTCAAAGAGCAGACAAGGAAGCAAGAAAAAAAAAACCCCAAAGACTAAACCATCAACTGAGCTCTGCAGGAGAGCTAAGATCTGTTACCACAGACAAAGCAATTTGGTTTGTAGATTACTTTTAATGTGTAAAAACAACCCCTTTGCATTTCTAAGGTTTTAGATATTTTAGTGCTTTCAGTTTTTGTTAAGCTGATTGGGAATTTACTTTAAAACTGTCCTAAAATTATAACGAATAACCTAGCTGGTATCCAGTTTCAGATTTACTTGCCTTGTTAGTCATAGATTTAATATTGAAGGACAGTGAATGAAATCTATTTTTAAACAAATAGACTGTTTTTATCCATTTCAAATGGTATCAGTCTACTGTGTCTCACTCTGAATACAACAGTAACTATTCCCACAAAATGAGTTTTACGTACACATCCATTGCTGCTATTATTGAGCTATCTAATTTGGATGTGTATGTGGATCCCCAAATTCATTTTTATGTGACATTTGTTTCTGTTCCTTGATAAAGCCACGCTTCTTGGTGCACGGTGCACTGTTATTATAACAGATGGCTTATTTCAATTCATAATGACTGGGAAAAATAACAATGAATCATGTAAGCAAGAACAAGCACTTCAATTTCTCTACAAGTTACCCAGTGCCTGCCAATTTGAAAAACAGCTGAGTGCTCTGGCTCCTCATCAGAAATGCAAGGCTGCTCTCAGGTTGGACTACAACAGTACATCAAATAGGGGAAGAGCAAAACTAGCAAGATGTAGAGCCTAAAAAGCTTTCCATTTGGACATTTTGGGTTTTCTTTCCTAACAAAGAAAGGGGAAAAAATACCATGAATCCCTGGTGTTGTCAGGAAGATAAAGGGAAAGCAAAGCCCAGTGTTATTTCAGGATACCCTTGTACCCAGGCACATCACTGCATCCACCTAACTCAAATGATTTATGCCTCTCTCAAAAAAGAGGGTCTGAGTTACAGCCCCACTGCCACTGCTCACTTCTGAGCGATTTGGCCTCTTTCTCAAGAGACATAGGTGTGCCCTGGGCTCTAATTCATTGAAAATGAGCAATTTATCTGGAGAACTTTATCCTAAAAATTAGCAATTCGATCAGATTGTCTATAGTTACTATTCTGCATCAGCTATCTCAACACACAAATAAGAGTATACCATTTTGTTTACCTTGAGACATCTCCTGTCTATTCAAAGCCTCCAGATTTATCTTCATTTCTTCTTTCTCAAGTCTTTGCATTCTTCTCTCTGAATCCTGCAAGGATGTGCATACTTTGAACAGGACCCAGAATTTAAGCATGAATTTGAGAATGATGGTTTCCAAATTACTGTATAAACATAACATGATCCAATAGAGAGTTCTATTACTAAATATCATTGCTAAGTAGCATTAGCATGATTTTGATATTTAATGACCTGAAAAAATCAGTAGATTAATCAATAGAAATAGACTTTTGGAAACAGACCTCTGTCTATCAATTCTCTTTGCTGAAAGTTGTCTGAGTCAATGAAATGACTCAGGCTTTCTCTTAGGTACACATATTCTTGTGCACACCTTTCTTCCTGTTTGTCGCCTCTTTCTTCCTATTTTTGATTCCTTCTTAAGGCACAAATATTGCTGTGTGACATTATTACCTACATAATTCACAAATCCCTTTCAAAGTACAATATATACTGTCCAAAATTAAAGCAGAAATTGCCCTGTCATTGGCTTTTCTCTTCCCAGAGTAGATAAGGATAATTTTGAGTTACCTGTTTTAGTGAAAGGTGTCCTGTCCATGGCAGGGGTGTTGGAAAGAGATCATCTTTGAGGTCTTTCCAACTCAAACCATCCTCAGATTCTATAAGGTAGAAGGAACAGAGGGTATAGGGAAAGGTGATCATAATAAGAAGGAAATATTTTTTCCCCCAATAGCATTTAGAAGAAAAACCAAAATTGAATCATCAGTCTCTCAGATGAAGTCTGAGTAAAGAGCTATTATTTTGACCTGACTCAGACAGAAAAAAAAATCTGCCCAAAAAATAAACTCTTAATGCATTTTTTTTTTTCTTCATCTGGATATGTGTCTCCAGTAGGGTCCGTCTGGAAGGCGTTTCTGTATGGCTCTGCTGGCATTATCACAGCTCTTTGGACAGCTGAACTGCTTCCACCAAAATGAAGGACTCTTAAAGCTAGAGAGTCTTTGTGATGAATAATCAAATTGTTCCTTGATTGGCAGTCTGGTTGAAAAAAATGGACACAGAAGGAATAAGGACACAAAAAGTGGATTGAAATGCTCATTGTGAATATTTTCCAATTTAAAGTTTGTTTCATTTCCACATGAAAATGCATTTCAGTTCTGAAAAGAGAGAGAAAGAGGAAGGAAGGAAGGAAGGAAGGAAGGAAGGAAGGAAGGAAGGAAGGAAGGAAGGAAGGAAGGAAGGAAGGAAGGAAGGAGGAAGGAAGGAAGGAAGGAAGGAAGGAAGGAAGGAAGGAAGGAAGGAAGGAAGGAAGGAAGGAAGGAAGGAAGGAAGGAAGGAAGGAAGGAAGGAAGGAAGGAAGGAAGGAAGGAGGAAGGAAGGAAGGAAGGAAGGAAGGAAGGAAGGAAGGAAGGAAGGAAGGAAGGAAGGAAGGAAGGAAGGAAGGAAGGAAGGAAGGAAGGAAGGAAGGAAGGAAGGAAGGAAGGAAGGAAGGAAGGAAGGAAGGAAGGAAGGAAGGTTAAAACAGGGCATTAAGCCACTGAAAAGAAAGCAAGCAGTTTGCTTTGGAACAAAACATCATTTTGTGGTGATTCAAATGATTACTTTTTGGCTGTTTCTCAGCTTTAATACTGCCTTAGGAATCTTTACTTTTCAGTTCAAAGTACACTGCACATGTTTTACCAGTGAATTACTAAGCTGAAAAAATTATTGTTATTTTATGCTCCTCTCTCTTTCCCTCGTTAGTTTCTGCTCAACCTCATCTCTTTTTCTTGTCAGTGGCCACTGTGAACATGTCCAAATGGGATGTACAGAGGAGATGTATGAGCTGAAATTGCTTCTGAAGTTCACTCATAGCTCATTTTGCCCAGGAAAAATTCAGGAACCCTATCAGACCAGATTCTAAGCAACCATTCCCCACAAACTTGGACTTGTAAAAGTGTGTGGGCACTAGCTGTTCATTCTTCACTGTAAAATGTCATGTATGCTATATATCCCACTGCATATTTATGAAGTGTGTGGGTAATGGTAGATGAGAGCCTCTTGTGGCAGCAGTCTTGTTCATCTCATTCTCTATGATCTGATTTTGTTATTCTCTTGTTTTACTTCTTTTAGTGAATATTGCACTTTTTATTGCATTACCAGGCACATTTTAATGTCTTTCTTTTCCTGCAGAAAACACATACTGGGCAGCAGCTGACTTTAGGAACATAGTTTATACATCTATATACACTGATAATTGAAGATGTTTCATAAATTGTGAGCCTCATGGTACCAAACTTATCCTTGTAGCAGATAACCAGGAGGTAAACCCATGTATTACACTGTATTACATCATTAAAAAGTCTCAGCACATATATATCAACTCAGTAGGAGAGAATGTATTAAAAATGATGTATTTGCTTGCCAAGGCACTCAATACACTCACAGGGTACTCTTCTCTTGTGCCAAACACTGTAATATGGTAGTTCTTTCCCCAATAAGCCAGATTTCCAGGAATTCTTGCTGGTTTTCCTATCAGACCTTCCCTGCATGGCAATGGCTTCACAGTGGTCTTAGTCTGGAAAGACAGGTGTCTGCCAGGGAAAAGGCAGAGCTTCCCTTGGAATGGAGAACATAGACCCTCTCCCTCTGTATTATCATAATTTTGTAATTGAGGGGCTTTCAGACAAAGATATGGGAATAGGAATAACAGGTCTTTACTAGGAATATTTAAAAAAAAATAGTACAAAGAAGCAAATTAATAAAAAAGAAAAACACTGCCGAGTCAGAATACGACCTGACACCTTGCTGGTCAGGGTGTTAGCAGCAATACAATTAAGTCCACCTGGAGTAAGAGATGTGGTTCAGCGGGGGCAGAGATGATCCTGTGGAAGGGTCCAGGTGGTGAGAAGGGTCTGGTCTTCCTCTGAGAATCCAGTGCAACCAGGCTGTCCTGCAGTTCTGAAAATCAGATTTTATCCAGGTAGAAATGTTTGGCTTCTCCCACAGGGTGGAGCGTCTCCCCATGGGATGATGTAATTGTATCAGTCGTGCAGTGAGCCTCGATGGCCCATTAGCAGCAGATATCCCCTGGGGGGATGATGGGTCTTGGAAGAGATAAAGAACACTGCCCCACCTGGTTTTAACAGCTGGCCACAAGCAGAAGGAATCCGCCCCCTCCCCCCTAGAGTTATGAGATAAAGAAAAGCAGCTCTTCAACTGGTTTCAACAGATGGGAATAGGACACATCTTGCATTGCAACCCAAGACAACAATTCTGCCTCTATCATCTGGAGAGCAAAAGCTAACTTAAGATCCACCTGAACATGTCTGCATGGTGCTGTTGTGGATCAGCCTCGGGCTGGGATAAATCAGGTGCACAGCTGGAGCACTTTGGGTGCACAGCTGGAGTGTGTCCTTCAGTTTGGTGTGCCCAGGATCTGTGCTGAGGCTCCAGCAGGAATCCAAATGGGGTTCTCAGAGCTCTCTGGGAATTGAGGAGCCAGGAGGTTCAAGAGTGCAGCCCAGAGCTGAACTTGGCTGCTAACACAGGTGGACCCTGTCCTGACCTACTGAATGCAACACCTGCTGCTCTGCAAGGAGCAGGTAACACAACCTGACATTAAATCTCTTTAGAGCTGTACTTAACTGACCTTGTCAGCTAAGTGACAAAAATGGGTGTCAAACCTCAGATTTTCCTTTGTACTTTTCTACCCTGCAGTAAATACAATTATGAAGCACTAGGAATTGCATTCAAACTGGAACACACTTGAATTGAAACATGTTAGGAATACACTGCTGACATTATGCAAAGCAGAATATCACTGCCACCTTCTCTTTGAAAATGTGAGGGAGCTTATATCCAGTTTAATTAAAAAAACAAACAAACAAACAAACAAAAACCAAAAAAAAAACCAACAAACCAAACAAAAACCCCCTATAGATTTTGTGCAAGAGAACTATTAAGCACACATGAATAATGTCTCCAGCAGAGTAATGGAATTAGTGCACACAGGGGGCTTGATTTGAGGAGCTCACTTATTTGCATGATAATAAAGGGAATGTATGTGCATAGGGGCACGCAGCATTTTCTGGAACCCTGTCCAGCTTATAAAATGCCCATATTCTCTACTTTATGTAAAAAATATAATTTTAAAATTCTTTGATTTACTTACTGTTTCTAGATGTATTTCCAATATGTTTCTCTCTTTGCTTTGTATTCAGAATTAATGTGTGCTTGGTTGGAGAAAACATTTTATTACAGTGTTAATATTGATTTTAATATGCTTAATCTAGAATATGAAAGGTATCATGACAGTTTCATAATGTTATATACATGGAACTTTGTTTACTAAATGTAGTGTGCATCTCGTAATATAACTTCAGTACACAAATTGTAGCTTATCCTTATCTGGATTCTGAAAAAAAAAAAGAAAAATATTTTTTTTTATATATATAGATATAGATATAGATATAGATATAGATAGATATATATATAGGTATAGGTATAGGAATGAGTAATAAATGACAAATCTGGCTCTTTTTTTAAATTATTTTATCTTGTGAAATCCTGACTTCTTCATTATTCATTATAAAACCCCTCTGATTATACTGTGCAAAAATTTCCCTATGTGAAATGTGATTGATGATGTGATTTTCACGATAAGCATATGATTACACTTCTGTGTACTTTAACAAAAACCTTCAATTCAGATATTACATTTGTTTCTGAGCCTTCTAATGTTATCCTTTCCTAAACTGAACAAATAATATTTTTCCAAATTGTTCCTAATATGTACCATTGAAAAAATAAAAGGTAAAAGAGTACCACTGGAACCATGCTGAAACGTTGTGTTCTGTCAATGAATATCTCAAAGACTTTTCAGACTTTTCAGGGTGAGGGGAAGATTTTACAGCAGGTATTTCAATATAATTTAAAACATTTGTTGAAATCCAAATCTTGCTTTTATGTTAATCTGAATAAACCTTGAGCTGTGGAGTTTAGCTTGCATATAAATATGCAGAAAATCATGTTGGTGTGACATGGAAATTTATCGAAAATGCATATTTATCAGCTCTGTATTTACTGATCTATAGAATGGACAGCGTGTCTTTCAGTACAAACTACTCATTATAGCTAAACAACGCGGATTAGAATTGATTCTTCTTGTCATTGTGGGCTACAAATCAACAGATATTCTGAATGTCAAGTATTTCAGAAAAAAAGTCATTCACAAGTACTATGGGATCAAAAAAAAAGGTGATATTTTTCAGTCAAGGTTGTTGCTGTCTGCCAGGTGATCACCTCTAGCTGTTAACAACATGCGTATTGTCAAGCCCTGTGCCAAGAGGTACTAGGTAGAAAGGTTGCTGTTTTGCCAGCAGAAGTGATGCACCACCCACAAAATCCATTTCTTTGCCAAATAAAATGCTTTCTATTCAAGAAAATTTTAATGTCGCAGATAAAAATTACTCTGTAGAGAAATCCTTTACCAGTCAGGACTGTACAGGGATAGATAAAAATAAGACCTGGCTGGTACCAGTTACCAAAGGGAAGTGACCTGTCAGGCAGACAGCCCCTCCATCACAGCTGGAAACATCGTATGATCACCAAAAGTCCCCTAAAGCATCATTTCAGAAGGAAAAATTTAAAAATTCATGTCATTAAAGGCAAACAGCGGCGCTGTAACTGCTGCAAGGAAGTTCAGCTGAGAGCCTCAGGAAGTCCAGTAAGGACAAGGTAAGGTGCTTGGACTTTATCCTTTACTACTTAAACTGAGATATGAAGTTTTGACCTTTGGAAAAAAAAAATTCTATATGTGATAAGCAGAGTCTTAACTATCTGCTCTGGAGGATGAAGTTTGATCATAAGGAGATTAAAGAGGCTTAACCTGACATCCTGAAACAACCCCCTGGGAACTCAAATCTTGTTATAAGTAAGAAGACAAAAGAGTTACATCAAACTAGAATTTCGTTCTCAGCCTGGGATATGGCAAATGCCATTACACAAGATAGGTCTGAAGGTTACAACACACTGGTCATGAGCCTACCCTATTTCATGCTGTCCTTTCCAGAATAAGGATGAAGTGTCACGGAGTTTTCTGCCCATAAAATCTTAGTGAAACATCAGAAAAATTCACTTAATGTCACATTATGGTTTCCAAGGTACATCCTCACTTTTTCCAACTTCTATTCCACTGACTTCTTTATAATGCTGTAATAACATTCACAATAAGATGGACAAAAGGGAACAAAAAGTTCAAAACTAAACTTTGACCAGTGCTCATTCATGGGAAACAAATACCTTGATGGAAGTTTTTTAATGTTAATGTTAATGTTAATGTTAATGTTAATGTTAATGTTAATGTTAATGTTAATGTTAATGTTTATACTATACACATCTTCAGAGGATTATTTAAATGACACTCTACCATTTAATGAACATACCAGCATTTTTAGTAAGACTCTATTTGTGTGAGAAACTGAGTAAAAAGTCATATTGGCATCTGCCATCAGAAGTCAGAAGATAACCCAGTTATTTAAAAGGCAAAACGCTGATATGATGCTTGTTCCCTGTTAATTGATGTTTATAGCAGTGTTTTTGTTGATGTGTGGCCTGTCACACTTTCTTCAGTTTAATGAAGGAGACAAAATCTGTTCATGCTGATGAATTTTAACATGGATTATATCCTGAGAAACACAGAAAATAAGTTTTAAAGTTTTTGTTACCAACTGTATGAGGGAGGCTTCTTATACTCTCTACATTTGTTTACTTTTGGGTAAAACACAGGTTTCATGGGATAATACACATTTCAGTATGTGCTCAAACAATTCCTACTATGGAGCATCTAAACAACTTTGACAGTGAAGAAATAAAGAACACATTGAGAGAAGAGATAGATCATGGGTAAAAGGATGTCAACGTGCTTAAAAACTAGCATGTAGGTATTGTATGTAGCATTTATATCAAATATACATATATATTTTTAAACTCCCTTCAATTATCTCAATCTCTGCATAAGCTTTCCATTGAGTCATTTTGTTGACGAGTTCCACCATGACTCCATCAATGGAGAGATTTAGGGAGATATTTAATGGAAAATTATCCCTGCCAATTATAACCAGATATAAACACACAATGGAAATCATCAAACTGTTGTTACTCAATAAACAATTCTCAGCAGTTAGAGCCCCAGGGAGTGAAATTTCCCTGCTTTTTCCAAATTTGCTTGTTTACACATGCCTGTTTTAACCTAGAATGCATTTAACAGATCTCTTTTTTAGGCATTTTCTATTAATTATGTATAATGTAATGTGAATATCTAAAGCAGAACACCTTTGTGATAGCTGCCATTAAGGAAACAAAAAGATATTAAAAGCAGGAACAGTCTTGAGACTGAAGTTATGCACAAGTCACATTTACATGTTTACATAAATGATTCTCCAAAGGAAGTTTAGCACAGGAAAAACAATCTGGGATTTCTATTGAAATTTCCTTATGCCTCTTCACTAGTCATTTAGTCAAATTTTCTACAGGTCTAAAATCCAGTTCCATACTGAAAAAAAACCCTGTCGCATTCTGTAGAATTTTAGCTCTATTAAAAAGCAGCAAAGTTCATAAGCTTTCAGAAAAATCCTTCCCTAACTTTTTTCTGAACAGGTCACAGTAATGATTCAGCCAAAAAACCGTCAACAAATAAATGAACAAACTCAAAGAAACCCACAAAAACACAACCAACCAACAACCAACAAAACAAGAGCAACAAATAATCCCAAAAAACAAAACAAAACAAAACAAACAAAAAAAAAAAAACCAAAACCAAAACAAACAAACAAAAAACCCACAAAAACCCCCACAAAGAAACAAACCCAAACCTTTTCTTAGAGTGAGAATAATAAGACAAACAAACAAAAAATTCTTTTAATCTTTATTTTCTTAAATCTTCTGAAAAATATGCACCTTCCAAGTCTTTAACACTGAACCTTTTCCAGTGAAGTTATCCTGCAAAGCAGAAAAATAGCGGAACCGAAAAGAAAAGGAATAAAATATGGTACAACTGTCACAGGAAAACATCCCAGTTCTTGCAGGTTTAGGAACAATTTAATAAATTTTTCTGCTGGGTAAATGAGTAGAAAATGTAGGGACTATTTCTGGATCAATCTTCCATTGAGGATAACCTAGACTAATCTCTCACTGAAGTATTTTGCTTCCACTTTCCCCCTGAGCCTCCAGTAAGATTAATGTGCGAGCACAGCACAGGAGCTTATTCAGCTTCGCAACGATTCTACTCGGTGGCAAATTATTAATATTTATAAAGAATCTGGGGTAGCAGAAGGCTGTGTGCTGGATTAGCTATCTAGGAACACATTTATAATTTTGGGACTAGAGGAAACACCTCAATCAATAACCAATTTTTGAGTGCCCCAGCAGCCAAGGCTAGAGACCAGTTGCAGCATTTTCACGCTTTCTGGCCTGTGTACATCCACACCTTTGAAAACTCCACCAGTTCTGGGATTTCTCATAGAATATGCTGAGGCTTAACTTGTGCCTCTTCTTTGAACATCTCCAGAGCATGACCTGGCAGCACTTTGAATCTCTCACAGCCTCTCTGGCCACAGGGCATCACTGGCCGAGCATCAGAGCATCACCCCACTGTGTTTATACGCCTGTATTTGCTCTGCTAAGCTGGCAAGACCTGTTCTTTGCAAAGCAGCTCTTGGGTTCTAAGGCCCCTGGGACACACCGAGCACCTTGACCAATTTGCCATCAGAGGGATGAACAACAGGTCACAGCCCTATGTTTTGCTCTACTTGGCTTCAGTGGGGCTCAGTGGATGAATTGATCCTTGAGTACTTGAGACAGATCCTTAACAGGGAACAGGAAACACGTTACGAGCAAAGACCTAATTCTGCAGTCACCCAGTCTAACTAATTGCATGAAGGGTCATGGCCAGATTAGTTTTCCAAGCTAAATTCTTTTATTGCTCGAAAGCAATAAATCTGAAGCAGAAACCAATGTCTGTTCTCTAGAAATAGATTTATTTTCTGCTTTGCAATTCTCAGGAATAGCTGCTGAAATGGTGAACTTTTCTAAATGTCACTTAAAAGTTTTGCTGGTTCCTTTCCTCGTTTCCTGAATCCATTATGTGTGTGCCTGCTGTCATACCTAACCCTTGCTACCCTGTAGGAGCTCCTCTGTCCACACTTCTCTCCATTACTGTCTCATACTTTTTTATTTTCCTTCCCCTGCTGCCTTCCAAAGATTAATCCATTTTTTTTTATCAGAACAAAACAACTAATAAATTTTACTGAGCAGTTAACTGGTGTTCTAAAATTTGCAAATTTGAAAAGAATAGTATATTTCTTTTATGTTTACTGATTATATATGGATTTGAAAATTCCTTACTTTTGAGATTTCCATTCCAGTCATCTTCTCATCTTCATCTCCTTTTACTTGTTCTTAAAAACCACCTGGTTGCCTTCAGTGCTTGTGTCTCCTGTTTTTCCAATGGTATTTGCATACACCAGTACCTTCAAGGACAAATGCTTAAGATGTAGCAGGACAAAGACTCTATAAGCAGAGTCTCAGCAATATAAAGAGACACTATAAATAACATATCTTTCTTGCTTTCCCTATTCCTTCCATTGATAAGTTGGACATGTGAGAACAGAATTGATTTCTAAAGATATTAGGAATTTTATTCCAGTGTTGGGTAGGGAGCATGGCCTAGAAATTCTTTCTTTGAAACAGACCCTGAAAAAAGAATGGAAGCCTCTAAAGGATCTCCAGTGTAAAAAAATGAAAGGAAAACTCAATTTTTATCCATTTTATCCTTATACTTCAACACAACTTCCTACCCATTTAAATGAAGGAAATGTTCATATACATTTCTTTGGCATTGTGAGTGAATTTGATCCTTGTTTATCTCTCTCTTGGACAGAAGAGGGAAAATCAAAATTGAGAAACTAAGTCACAGACAAGTATCTTAACACCCATTTTTTCCTTCACTTGAGACTTTTAAAACAAAGCTAGGAAAATTACTGGCCAAGTCCACATTGCAAGGAATGAATGGCAGAACAGAGTTTAGACAAACTCACAGGTGTTCCCTAGCCGTGACTGGGAGCACCAAAAGACCTTAAAAGTTCCATGTTTCTGTTTTGTATGGGCTTAATCACATTTGCCCCACTCCTGAGGGTTCTGCAGTCACTGGGAGCTGCCGTTCCCACCGGTGCTGCCGAGGACTCGCTTGCAGGAGTCATCTTCCATGGGCTCTGCAAGAGCCAGGGGAAAGCTCTGTTTGTGCTGCTGGTACCCACTGGACAACATCCTGCTAAATCACCACACAGAGAGTCCAGATTTAATTTGTACGTCTGTGGCTGAGCAATCCCACAGAAGAGCTCACTCTGGGATCGATAGGACTGCCTGAACAAAGCACATATTCTGCAGTCTGGCTCTGAGCTTTCGATTTGTTTGGGTTTGGCATTTGAAATTTAATTGTGGCCTTGCTGTTGATATCCTAAAATTTTAATCCTTTCCCACTTCCTCTTTGTATTGCTGGATTTCAGCCAAGCTTCTCTTTACTCATTTCACATTCCTCCCAAGTCTGCCTCTCCCCAAGCCCGATCTATTGGCATTGCTGCGATCTCTGCAGGCTTTCATCAGCATGTTAAACCCCAGGATGGAAGAGAAGCACAACGAGTCAATGTGCTAAAACAGGGCTTTCGGTGATATATGTTTGAAAGGGATCTTTGAAATCTCTGTTAGCTGAAATTGCATGTGTGAAACAGCCTGCCTTCCTGAGGTCATTGGCAAGGTGAGCTGTTCTCATCACAACACAATAAAAATGCCATTGTTTTATGTATAGCAATTCTGGATACATGCTCCCTTGCAGTGAGCAATTTGTCCGAGAATAAAAGGTAAGTGTTCACTCTATACTTTTTATATGATCATTCCTGTTTGAGGAACCTTACCAGGCAAACTGTGTTAAAGCAGGTGAACATGAAGAGGCAAAAAAACCCCAACACACAAAAAACAGAAAACAGGACAATATGTAGGATCGGGGGAAAAAAAGATAATAGAAAACACAGGATTGTGTTTTTCTAAACATCATTAAGGGGAACTAAAATAGTTAAAACCTTTCATTAGTGAACTCTGCATGGCATACATAGACTGTTGGGTGCTTTATTGGCAACATGCTCTACCAATAGCGTTCAGCCTATGAGAAAGATGCTTTTAGCTCAGTCTCACCTCTCAAACAGCAGCTAGAGGTGGAGGCTCAGGGAAGACGGTCACAGCTATGCCACCACACAACTGTGTCTCCCTCAGGCGCACTCTCAGCTCCAGAGGTTAGTCACTCAAGGCCAAGACAATTTGCGTTTAACAGTCAGCCAAGAAATACTCCACTCCACCCCAATGTCTTAGCACTTTTTAAATCTCATGCTTTAACATTGTTTTAAAACATATATAGACTTTTTTTTTTTTTGCAAACACAACACTGTGTGACAATGATTCCCCTGGCCTCCTACACTGCTTGTAAAATTCAGCCTGGACAACCCCTAAAAGTGGCATGCTTTTCCAGTCTTCACAGGACATTAAAATGAACATCAGGAAGAATAAATCCAAGTCCCTGTAACACAGTATGAGTCTGTGCAATCTTTGGGCTTCTGGAGTCAAATTACTATAAATTCTGTCTTTAAATAAAACATGTTACTTCTTTCATTTTTCGGAGCCAGAGGAACTCTGTGATTAGACAATTAGAGACACTCACACTGAGCAACTCAATTGTTCTAGATGTAATTTTATGAGCAGATTAAAATCTTTGACCATTTAATGATGATTGAGTATTTCATGCCACTTCCTATTAGCAAAAAGGGACCCTCTGAGCAATGGGAGCTTCTGTCATCTGGCTCTTGCCCTCCCAGGGTGGCACTTTTCGCAGTGCTCCCAGGCAGCCCTCACACCACTGCACTGGCTCGCTCCCAGCAGCCACTCTGAAGGTTCATGGATGACAAAAAGGCAACTTATAGCACCTTACATATTGTGCTTCTTGAGGAAGTCTCTCTCCTCTGCGCAAAAAAGGGTTATTCTTTAATTTTTAACTGGAGGAGTTGGTTCAACTGTAGCCTGAGAACTGCATTAAAATAAAAAAGAAATGAAAAGAAAAAAAAGAGAGAATAAGGGCTGTTTACATTGCTTTCTGATGTCAATGTCTTCATGTCTCTACTGCATGGTTTGGCCCTTTGGCCCCTTCCTAACATCTTTTTTAGTACCTTCCAGCGATTTGAGAAGAAAGAATTTTGTCTTCTTACTCAGTATACAGCAGGGTCATCCAGAGAAACCAAAAATCTATTGCCACCTCTTAAGAGGCCATCTATGAGTATCACTTAAGGCTTCAAACCATGGACCGTCTCTCACACCAAGCTATTCGCACGAGGAAAATCATTTTTCAGGAACAGGCAGACTAAAGAAACCTGGGGAATGATTTCACAGAAATTCTTTGACCCTCTGCATGGTCTTCTTTTAGAAAAATATTTATAGATGACACTGTCTTTTTTTGGATTTTTTTACTGCCACTTTAATTTACATGCCACTTTTCCTTTTGCTGAATGAGGCTGTCATCCAGCTTTGCTCTCAAAGGTCAGGGACTGCAGGACTAAGAAACATGTGGCCAAGGTTCACGTGTCCCTGGTGGAAATTTGCAGATCAGCTCCTGCAGAGCGGATCCCTTTGGCAGATTCTGACTGATGGCCAAGAGCAGTTGGAGTAGTCAAAACTAACTGTGTTTAAAGATTAAAGTTTAAAAACACTAATCCTGAAAGATGTCATTTGCAGCTCAGTTATGCATTTTATGAGCTTTATCTTGTGCACAGTGTGGGCAAAATACGGCAGAGTCAAATTTATGGGGAAAGGAACAGGCCTTTAAACAAATCCAACTCTAGGGCAAAATCACTGAATTTAATTCCTTTCAGACACAAAAACTCTTCAGTGTTCCCTTTGAGCTGCCCCAAAGCAGCTGTTTGCCCTGACACATCCTTTTTAGCTCAAGGCTGGCACATAAGAAAACAAGAACAGATTTTCTCCTTGTTTAGGGCAGATTTCTCTCTCTCTTTGCAACCCAACAACTTTCCTCCTTACAGCTGAATAAGTTTCCTCACACTTTCCATGGCGTTCTGTGCTCTAAGGTATAAATTATTTATATTTTTGTGCATGAAGAGGCAGAACTCACCGCTTGATCACCGACAGACCGACAGCCAACAAGGAAAGAACAAAACAAGCTCACTTGAAGGCTCTGCTACCAGTTGTGTGGGAAGAGGGTCAGTACAACAAGTTGGACAAACTGCCAATGAACCCAATCAATTCCAGAAAAATAAAATATATTACTAAAAAAGAAGAGAAAATATTTTGCAAATAATGATCTACTTACCTAGATGACTTCTTCATCTCCAAGCTACAGGTTACAGCCAAACTTTTCATCCAGGTCATTCAGCAGTTCAACAGTGATGGAGAAAAGGATTATTGGATAGGGGGGTGTTTATTATTAATTTTTATTTAAATTCTCACACAAAAGTAACTTAAGAGTGAGATATGCACCTGTATGTGTGATATCACCCACATAAATGTTTCATGCCATTAACACCTGAGGCCAATCTCAACATCAAAGCGCACAATCTGCTCCACACTAGTGACACACAGAAATAAAATCCAATCATTAGTTTACCCACACAGATTTTCTTTTGGGAAGAGGAAAAAACCCCTCTTTTTATAATATGATGATTACCTGATAATCAGTTCTATCTGTTAGTTCCTTGTAAATATCACACGCGCACACACACGGTGCCACCAGGCTGGAGTGGTGTGAGGCTTTGTTAAAATAGAAGATAAACAGTGATTAAAACCATTATAGAGAATTTTGTCTCCCTTTACAGAACAGCTGCTTCATACATATACCACGAAAAATTCCAGTTCCATCCAGGTAAAGGTCATAGAAACGTTAACCTTTTTTATTTCCAGCTTAGAAAAGTGCTGAATGGCCAGGTCTTCATGTTTTTATAACTATTAAACATATCTCTTGACCTGCCGTACACATAAAAAAGCAAGCTAGATTCTGAAACCCTACATGAGGTCCTAATATTCAATGAAGGTTGATGATATTTCTTCAGTGACTTTCAGTAATTCATTATCCTTGCTCATACCATTAAATAACCCACTAGAGATAACCTGCATTATCTGGGTACTTCAAAACTCAGCAGAGCTAAGAGATGAATCAGATTTTTGTTTTGGTTTGGTTTTTTTTTTTATCTTCTATATTTTTTTATTAGAAAAAACTTAAGCCTTCCATTTTAGCCAATATTACTAAGGAAGGCAAACCCATTGTCAAGCTTCACTAAAAAGTGACAGGAAGAAAAAAGTTTTCCAATAGATTCCTAAAAACCTTGCAAAGGCAGGTGAATAGCTCAAGGAAAAAGATCCTATGACTGCCCTGGGGGAGAAAAGGACGCAGCATAAGATGACACAATATTCGAGGCTGGAGAATCAACACAGCTGGAAAAAAAAGCCAGAATGCAATGCCTGGACAGCATGGAAAACTCCAGCTAAAGACTGCAGCCAGGAAAATTATAGACTCTTATGAGCACCTGAGAAAAAATGACCTTTGTTTTGTCTTCTGGTTCCAGGATAATTTTGTATTTAACACCCAATGACTTTTTTGCCTATAGATTTCATGTTGAGACCATACAGAAGGACTGCTCAGAAAGTCCACTCATCCTATATTTTTTCTTTGACTCCATCTAGTTACCAGGCATTTGGTGTTTTCCACAAACTTCCTGAAATATTCCATATTTCTTACCTTTTTCTGGTCACTGCAAACAACTGCATGTGAACCACTGCACTGGCTGGATGACCTGAAGTACAGAACTTCAAAAATTAATTCAGCAGACCTAAAATTATATATCAATGTAAACAAATAGAAGCTCTATCAGAAAGACTGACACTTCAATATCTAATAACTCAATCAAAGTTCCATTAAAAACAGAACACCATTTCTGGATTCCTCCACAGCTGGCTTTCATACTATAGCAACCATTAGTGTCTCACCTTTTCTTCCTTTTATCCCGCAGGTTAAAAACACAGAGATGAGGAAATTGTGATGTGTGACAAAATGGTGATTCTTTGGCTGCATATTTTTGTAGTATAAAATATTGTGCTCTTCTTTCTCTGCCTGTCTCTGTTTCTCTGCCTTCTTCCTCCATGAAGTCAATTCCCATAATAATGCTCAGGGCAGAGTGTATCACTGCAGGGCCCAGATGGTTAACGATGGAAAACTGTTCTCCATCTGGTTCCTCAGCAATATCCTTAAGCAGATAAGCTTGCAGCTCTGAAGCTGTGTGAAGTTTTCCATGCAGCTGCTGTCTTTAGAGATACTTGCCCTGTGTCTGGCTTCAGTTTTAATTGAGGAGGAGGAGCAAGGTTATGATAAAGTCCCACAATATTATCAAAATCACTTGGTAACAGGAAAAACAGCAATCCTAAAAAAATTCTCCTAACAAGTGTCTTGGGTTTTATAATAAACTTAAGTCCTTTGAATTTTTACACCATTCAGTATTTCTTATTTTCCAAACCAAAGCAGATACTAATTTCCTTTAGCTGCATACCCCTTTAGTGAGAGTATGGACTGTTTAAAAAACATCAAGATGCTACTGCCTAGTAAAAAAGGGGATGCAAAAAATCTGCAGTGATATCAATAATAAAGTAAAAATCAGGAGAAAAACTTACTTCCAACTAGCAGTAAGAAAATCTCTCAGTGCAGCTGGAGGGAAAAAAGAGATGACCTGGATGCTACTACATGTACAGATGGGATGCTTGGACAGCAAAGCAGGGAAAATCCAATAGAAAATGGAAGGATATTTTTAAGAAGTCCTAAAATAAAACCAGAATGAGCTTTTCTGCTCTCAAGCTGCCAAACTCTTCAAGAAGATCCAGTGAGACTGGATCTTTCCTCAGGCCGCAGTGAGGTTTGGATCAGGCCATCACTTGCACTTAGACAAAACAAATAATAGATTTGCTGAAAAATATTTCAGCAGGATCATGTTGGATGGTTTGATTCTGTGAGGAAGGCACCTCCCTTTATCTGCAAGAGTTATTAATGTCAATAGTCAGGAATTAGAACTTCTTTGTGCTGCTACCAGAGACACTCCTTCATCCCACTGGGGTGACCACAAGCAGGCTGAGTGCAGTGCCAAGATCAGCTGGGTGATATTATTATCCTGGGGCATATCATTATTATCTGCAAACCATTTAGTCCTCATCACTTCTGGGACAGAGCAGGAGGATTTGCGATCCAGAGCTGGTTTTGGCTGGAGCAGGAGAAGTGTGGAGAAGTGCTGATTCTTGGCCAACCTGCTGCCTGCTGCTCCCAGCTGCCTTTGGATAGAGTAGTGCTGAGCTGCTTGGTTTTTTCCAGGCTGGAACCTGAGCTTCAAGCCAGAGTCAAATATTGAGTAGGCAAAACCACGAGCAGCTGACAGCTGGTCTCTGGTCCCAGTCTTGGCCCAACGCTTTGAGGGTGGCGTGGAGAATTCACAATTAACCGGACTTTTTGTAAGTTTCTGAGAAAATCAGTAAAGAGATGATAAAGGAAATTCACACTTTAAGCTGGTTTATGACTCAAACTAAGCAGAATTTCATAGGAGTAACAAAAAAACCAAACAGTTTTGAGTAAGGTCCTCCTCCCAACCAAATAACAGAGGGACAATACACGACAGAGAGCTACTATATCTCAAAGGAGGAAAAAAACCCATGCTAAACATAAATAGAGAGGTTAGGAGAATTATTGTATAATAACAGTCATGATTTAAAAAAAATAACACCCAGCCTTATAAAATTAATGTCAGAATGCCAATATATATGTAATGGTTTCATGGGAGATAGTGAAGGTATGTGACCAGCATGCTGAGGATGTAGTTTGAACAGACAGCTCAAGGCTGAAATACTGAGGAACAACAAAGGAACTAGAAATTAAATGAAATTCAGGAGGTAACAGAATAGAAAAAACTCTGTGCTGCTGTTTCACATAGTTCTGGTTTCAGCTGGGGGCTAACATTCTTCCCACTGACTCATACAATGCTGTGTTTTGGATTTAGCATGAGAATAATGTTGGTAACACACTGATATTTTAGTTGTTTCTAAGAAGTTTTTTTCCCAAAGTTAAATACTTTTGTTTCCGCTGTTCTGTCAGTGAGAAGTTGCACAGTGAGAAGGATGCTGGAATACAACAAGGCCAGGACAAGAGACCCAAAGCGGCCAAAGAAATATTCCATATAATTATCATTAATATTAGTAGCGGTTGGAGTATATTTTACTTTAATTATTAGTCTGGTTTATCTCAGCCCATGAGTTTTACATTTTTCCACTCTCCTCCCATCCCACCAGGTGTGGGGGAGTGAGAGGCTGTGTGTTATTTCCAGTTGGGTTTGAACAACATCTCACGTCATGGCCAAAGGGGCAGAGCAGATGAGAGAAAGGATTCACATTGAATTAACAAATTCTTCCAAGTTCTTCACAAGAAGCAACTTAAGAAACAGTGAAATAACAAGAAAATATTTATGAACTTTCCTCAAGGGAAAAGGGCATGGTGGCTGGGGAATTAAAGTCTTAATGAAATAAATTGAAATATCACACCATACAGAAAAATGAAGAGAAAAACATCATTCATAGGGCTAAGGATTCATTATTTATATCTTCTTCCCCCAGCGCACATCTCTAACCAGAAGGGAACTATTCAGAGGCTGATTTTTGTTTCCTTTCTTGTTTTTGTTTTAGGATATATTTGACACACACATCCCCATGTCCTTCCCACAGATGATGATGACAATCAGCCCAATTCCTTTGACATGAATGGAGACAGGCTCTTTACTCCACCTCAGGAGTCTGCCCTCATCACCTTGTGATGAGAGAGATTTATTATTATATTATTACTTCTTTCTCCAAGCATCCTTTTACCAAGGCCACAAAAAATACATTTCTCTAATTTTCGCATGTTCCTTGAACATTAATTTGCACCGCACAAGTAAAGAGTCTTTTGTCACATTTCCTTTTAATGGACCTGTCATCTCAAAGAAAAATAGGAAAGACTAAGATTTGTAAATATTTCTTAAAAATGCTAAGGGAATCTGAATGATAACAGATATTCAGAGTGGTACTGCTAAGGAGAACATCTAAACTGAGTCACATATGAGTGTTTTAATAAATGCAAAATGTCTCTATTGCCTTGAGAAGAAAATTCCCACGTGAGAGCATATTCTTTCTTTACCTTATTCTCCCTGATAGCCATGAGGACAGACCTGTGGGCTCTGGAGCCTACAGTGAGACTTACAGGTTCAGAAGGTATATTAAAGGCTTGCAGCTGTGCTGTTTTCTCTCCTTGTCTTCAAATTCCAGCTCTGGACCGAAGTGGATGATGGGGGATGTCTGGCTATCCAACTGATCTGTTTCATGAGAAGAAATTCACACGTAAAATACAACCTGGGATATTCAACTAGACAAATATTTTGCTTCAATGTGGGCAGCCATTGAAAAGACTGTAAAAGAGTAGGAAAATGTGCCACAAAATGAAAGTCCTTATGAGCCTTTTGTCCCCTTCTGTGGGGGTTACATCAACACCAGTCATTTATGTTGTGAATTTTATCCATTTGCAATTTGACCCACTAACCTCAAATTAAATACAAGCAATTTTTTTTTTTAAAGAGCAACATACCTCCAGCAGCATTTTGGATTTCTTTTTTCTGCCTCCTTTTCTTTCTTCTTTTTTAAGTAGCTGACAAACTATATCAATTCATGGTTGATCTTTCAAGGCCTTTAATTTATTTGAATTTCAAGGAAAGTGAAAAAATAATGTGAAAGCCTGAAGGACAGTAGCTTGTAGCACAGAATTCTCTTTCCCATTCCACAAATCTAATGATGCATGCCACCCTGAGCTATGAGAGATGCGCTGCAGTGTCATCTCAGCTGTCAAAAACATGGGGCAGTTTCATTTAGTCAGGAGCAACTTTGACCACTTTCACCAAATTTCATTAGGACAGACTTGCAGATGATGCAGCTGACACAACTGAGCTCCAGCTCCCAGCAGTTCGTGTTGGAGGGACAGATGCTTGTGAAACCACACAAGAAGAACAAAGAGCAGGGTGACCATGCACTCTGAAAACTGCTTAATCCCATTAGTGATTGATCATGAGCAAGACTTGGGGAGCACAATTATCAAATCTGCATGGATAAAATTAATAAAAATATATTTTTTTAAGGATGGGAAAATAGTGAACTCGCTTAGCAAAGGCTGGAAGAGGAACTTTAGGCATGAATTTGTCAGCTTGCCTGTTACTGATGGCACTGAAAAAAAAGCCTTACCAACCTCTAATTTCAGAGAGATCAAAGCCATTTCAGATGTGAGTGAAACAATGCTCTTAAATGATACAGGGAATTTCAGTAGCAACTGAAGAGGTGCTGCTGAACCTAAGAGTGCTTGGAGACTCCCAGTGACATATATTTGCTCCCAAGAGCTCGAAACCAAGACTACTTCCAGCCATTTTCCATATGTGCTTTGATGTATTCATAAAATTAAAACTTGTGTAGAATTCCCTTTCATACTTCATAACAAGGCATATACAGAAACTCCAGGCTGAAAATACCATAGATTTCAAAATGTGTTATTAGACACACCATACACTGCAAAGACACAGCCAGACATGAGTCTACTTAGAGATTATTCTGTGTAATACACTTAGTCTCCTTCTATTTTTAAGCCCACACTTCAGCTCCTTGCCAGCTGCAAGTTGTGTCTTAAACAGGAGAATAAATAAATCCCAAAGAACAGAGCTCATAACAGTACATTAGCATAGATTCCTTTGTGCTTCTTGCTCCAGGTTCACTAAAGAACAGCAAATCCTTTGAAGTGCTTCGCAGCGGCCCCATCAGTGAATCTTTTTATTATCATCACAGCAGTTAAGGCTGCATCCACATTGAGAGGGAATTGCACGCCAGGCTGGGATGTGAATTTGTGTCATGTCAGCTCTTTACTGCCCTGTGTGGGTATTCAAGACTGTGCTAAGGGCAAATTTAACATCCATTTGTTTTGGCAGCCTGCGCCCTTCTCCTCTCCCTCTCCTGACCACCCAGCTCCTTCCAACATTTCCCTTTTGGCATCTTGGTACAATTGTTTGTGACACTGTGGGAAGAACTGATCCAGAATAATAAAAGCCATTTTTACTAAGTTATTTTATACCTGTTCTTATCCCTTGAGGTAGTTCAAGGCATGGATGCAAAAATACCTGTGCTAGCACAGCTGAGGAGGAGGTGAAGAAACAGAGACTGGCAGGCAGCATTAGCAATCAACCTCCCACCCTGCTAAATAAGTATAGCAATTTACATCCAGCTTACAAAAAAAACCCCACAAAACTTTAAATACTATATCCTCCAAAACAAAAAACAAACAAACAAACCAAACAAACAAAACCCCACAAAACAACAACAAACAAACAAACAAAAAACCACATATCTCAACTTTATTTCTGGTTTTTTTTAGAGATTGAAATTGGCTCACAAGCAGAAGCAAATTCCAGTCCCAGTACAAGGGGAAAAGGTGGGAGTATTTAAACAGGTATGGGGAGCAGGAGGGACGTGAAGAGAGTGACACCATCTCTTTGGCACCCAATTGCAATTTGATTTTCTTCAGCTATGGCTGAAAATTGTCCCATTTGGTATTCATGTCATCAATTTGTTAAACAACCATTGGCTCAGGAAACAAGGTGTTTCTGTGATTCTGCTCTTAAGCTCCCAGTTTAGGACTGCTGACATATTCTGGTTTTCAGAAATATGAAAAGAGCTGAGTTCTGGCTGGGCAGTCAGTCTCTCTCTTGGGGTGCTGGTGACTGACAGAAGTTAAGTGATTTCTCCAAGAACAAGGCCATTCTATGCTATATATTTTCTGTTAAAAATCCATAGAAGCTAGCAAAAAATTACTTACTATTTTTGACCAAATGACACTCACTATGTGAAAAATTCACACAGCATGCACCACCACTGAAATAGAAAAGTAAAAACGAACACCAGTCAGAACTGAGAAAATATTTGCTTTTAAATATTTTGCATAAGAAGACACTAAAGAAAAACCTTTTCCCACATCACTAAGAAGAAAGAATAAGCATTGTGCTGCCATCAATGTGAAACTTTTGTTTTAATTAAAACTGCTTTTCAAAATGACTCTGTTTCCTTGAACAATAACAAAAATTTTGCAAAAAACATAGATATAGAAAATGAGAAAGAGGTACTTGAGTTGCTTAAATTCTTCTGGACCAAAAGAACAGGATTTGAAATTGCAAAAATTACAAGAGAAACAGAGACTCTGAGTCCTTTGCAGCTTTAATGACATGGCAGGGAATGATTCCGGCACTGCAGAACGTGATTTGAAAGGGAGAATTCTGCTGGCAGGAGCGCAGGAGATTTCGCTGGTGTCAGTCACCAGGCAGCAGACGGCAGGTCTTGGCTGAGTGGGTTCTCAGGCATCTTATTTCAGCAACCACTTCAGTGTAGCTGACAGCATGGTCAGAAGAGGAACACGCTACCTAAACACGGGCTCTGACAGCCCCAGGGAGATGAATCCCCAGCCACTGCAAGGTTAGCGCGGAATGGGAGCACAGGGGATCTGCCTGCCCTGTGCAGGGAGTAACTTTCCTCTTGCCTCCAGGGGAATTACTTACAAACTCTTTAAGTTTGTAGTGTGATTATTTAGCATAAAAACAAAGGATATTTTTTCTGTTATTGTTGTTGTTAGCAATCTGAGAGTATCAAAAGCAGGAAAAAAATGAAAATAATATTCACCTGTCATATCAGCTTAGAGCAACAAAAATATTTTTAGTAACCGCTGCCTTGTGTGGTAAGCTCAGAGATTGCACAGGAAAACTCTTTTGGATGCCTTTTGTTACGAACATTGTGACCCCAATGCCTGGGTGACTTTAGGAATGCAGTTCTCCATGGTGGAGGACTACTGTGCAAGTCAGCTCATGGGAATGCTGAAAAGTCCCACGGAAGCCAATTCCCTGCTGCTTTTGAAAATGTCAGTAGATATTCACTTGGCCCTTTAGGCACAGGAAAAAAAAAAGTAGCCCTAGAATTCTCACCTACCATCACATACTGCATGACAATGCCAGAAACGGAGCTCCAAAATTTTGAACACCAGACCAGTGCCTGCAGCACAAAGCATGCATCCTCACTCCATTAGTCTGACACAAAAAGTTATTCTGGATGTCCTCTTACTCAGGAGGGGTCTGGTTAGTAAAGGTCTCATAAAATAAAGCAAACAGTCATCAGAGAATCAAGCTCTCTGTATAGACACTACATACCACGTTAAAATCTGAGAGTAACTGTCCAAAATACTGTAGTCAGGGGTAAAAAACCCTACAGAACTCCCTTTTTCACTCATAAAATAACAAGCAACATAATTTTAAAATGGATTTATTCTCCTTGCCCATGATCATCTGTTTGTTCTCTTGTCTGGCACAAACCAAACATGCAAATCAGGAGACAGAGACCTCATGGCACTCACATGCAGACAAAAGGACACTTGGGGGTGCTTTGAAGTAAATAAGACATAAACAGATGTGCATATGTAGAGTCCAAACATCTGAATTTAATAAAACCCTGGCGCCCCAGTCATTAGAGCAGAGGTATCATTTTATTTACTATATAGGAACTGAAAGAGTGATACACAACAGGGTGAGGCCGTGAACTTACACTCAGTATCTGTGCTGAAGAACAAGCTCCAAGTACATAAAACACCTGTAGATTAATTGAAATTCTTAGTAGATAGACAATAAATCACTTTACTGACAATATTTATCACTCCATTGGATCTAAACCCATTAATTCTCTTTTATTTCTTTGGCCACAACCAGACTGCAGATATAAAATTGGCTTTTATGCGAATGAGTGTTATTGCCATGAGACATTGAAATTACTCTGGCAGTACCATACAAAAAGCCATAGGCACAGCATAGTTATGCTCTGCCTCTCTATATTGTAACTTGATTTTAGGCATATTTGTGGATACCCCACTGAATGAAAAGAGAAAGAAAGAAATGCACAGAAATTTGAGTGTGAAGAGAAAACCTCCAATGTATTTCATCAGTCTGCCACCTACACCAACAATGGTCCATGATAAAAAAAGACAGTTCTTATCAGGGTGATCTGAGGGGTGTTGAGACAGATAGACAAGGATACAAAGAGTTCATGGGCTAATTTCACAGGCTACAGCCACTGCAGTGGTCTTATCAGGCAAGGTTGCACAGAAAAGAGAAAGACAATAAATCTATATGAGTTTTCTTGCCCAAAAGAAAGCAGGGCCATGAAAGAAAAATGCAAGAACAAGATCCTTTAAAAAACCACCAAAATGTATTGGTTGATACACCACTCACTATGAACTGAATTTAAATGAAATTTGTACAAATAACATGTCTCAAAATTAATGTGGCTGGTCATCTGCCCACCCCTTCTTTAAACAACTGTCAACTCTATGAACCCAAAGTATGGGAAAAAAAAACCACAAGACCAAAATTAGATGCCTTGAGCCTTTTTTCTTTCTTGCAGAACTACTGCAGATGATTTATTAGTGAATGGATATCTGCCATCCATTTCGAAATTAAAAATCCCTTGGAGGCTCTGCAACCCCCTCCATTACATTACCAGCGTGTGCAGGTCACAAAGGTACAGCTGGGACAAGAACTGGGCTCCATCAGTCAAAAAACTCTGTTTTCTTCCCAAGTGCCAAAAGCCTCGAAGTGCGCAATTTGAATCATCCTTAAATTCCCCTGCATTTGTAAGCACTGTGCTAATTGTATAGTAATAAAGTACTAAAGGATACAGGTTAATCCCAGTGCTCTTGTGCCTTGGTCTCCTGGTGGCAGCTGGGGCTTGGAGTAAAGAAGTGATAATCTCAGACTCCATTCATGAGTGCTGAGGAGGGAGAGAGGCACAACGGAGGTTTCAGAGCAACATTCTCCATTTCACAGCTTCAATTCACTTTAGTTTATGGCTTCAGTTTCTACAGGGTGGGTTTAAGCAGGCATAGGGTCTGGCCTTCTCTCAGCCTGGGTAAACAGGGGAGATAGACTGCTTCTGTGTGTGTCATATCCCAAGGCTAAGTGCACTCTTCTGTGAAGCCACTGACACAAGTGAAGGGTAATAATGATGCCTGCAAGGAACAGGAGAAAACTGGAGAGGAGAACAAAGTAGCTGGGCAGACTGACACACCTAAACCTTACTCAAGTTCAGCATCCTCAGCTGGGCCCTCTGCAGTCCCACACAAATGATGTGTCCTTCTGATTCCCCTGCTGGCACGTTGTGATCACCCTTGGCCAGAGAAGGTGTGTGGTAGTTTTATGTTAGGAAATAACAGAGTTATTAGAGTGAAATAACTAAAGGGTTACTAAGGCTCTTCAGGCCTGGCTCATACTGTGTGTGATGTTTATACACAGGCATATATTTTATATCTGGAATTTAAAATGGATTTTAAGACAGCTTCAGAAACACTTTCCCTGACAGTCATGAGAATAGAAATGCCCTTCGCCAGGTTTCCTGAAATGCCAACGTTATGAGAGGGATTTTGCGTGGTTCAGAGATGAAATTTGCAGCCTGCCAAGCTGATGGCACATTTCTCCTCATCCTTTGGATGCTGACTCCAGCCTTCTGCTGCAGTTACCTGATGGGATTTGCCCTAGAGCACTGCGCCCAGCTATTGCACTCTGAGAACAGAACAGCTCCTCTCCTTGAAATAACTTTGCAACAGGCTTAGGGAGGCAGAATCATAAAACTTGCACAACCTGGGTGTTTCCCAGCAGGCAGCTGCAGATCAACCAGACAGCTTATCTAAGGGGCTGCTAATTGGGAGGACAAAACCTTTGGCCGGGATTAATTAGTTCACCTCGGCCTGTGATGACTCAGGTCCCATCAGCAGGGAACCTGAACCTGTACATGCCTCAAAATTTTATCCAGACAGCTTTGTTCCTTACAATACTTGTCAGATCTTAAATATTTAGGGTAAAATATTTCTGCCTGACAGACCTTGTTAAATAAAGGAGCAGAAGTCTTCACAAGAAGTAAATGACTCTGAACCTCTGCCTCCTCTTTGGAGGAGCAGGGGGAAAGCAGAGTTTGCTCAGAAACAGGAGCTCAGCTGGGTTTCCCTAGGGAGCAACCAAATAAACTGAAAAGTGGCTATAATTTGATCTCTGCTCTGCTTCTGGGGAAAAGCAAACACGTGCTGCCCTTTGCTCGGAGCTGAACGCAGACTGCCTGTCAATGCAGAGCCCTGGGAGAACGTTCTGGATGCGAGTAGCAATCGTGAAGTCCAGTGCTTCACTTACAGGAAGCACACCTCATGCAAAGGCAATTAACAGATAGGGAACACTACAAGAAAATCTATTAGTTCTCTGCCTGGTCTAATCAAACATAAAAGATGCTTTTGGTCATGTGCACACGTGTGTGAGTGGGTGGATGAAGGAGAGGATGGGCATGCATGGAAATGTGTCCAAGGATACACAGATCCAAAATCCAGGAATGCTTCACTCACCTGTTACAACTGCGCAGCAGAACAACCACAAGACTGATTGCAAGATCAATGCAATCAGCTAGGCAGTGAGAGGTGATTATCTGGGAATTCTGAGTAAAGATTATCCATAACAGAATAAAGGGCTGCTGCCCAGCCAGGCACAAACCACAGGATGAGCAAAAAGTGCATTACAGGCTCCTCAACAGGGTGTCAACATGTGAAGATGAATGAAAAAAAAAACCCAAAACCAAACAAAAACAAACAAACAAACAAAAACCCCCACACTTGTGCACTTTTAGGAGACCCTTGATAAGTGCTGTTTAAAATTTCCATCAGTAACACAAGTCATGCAGGTTTTGTATTTTACATTCGTACCAGCTATCACTGGTAATATCTGGTTCTTTCCGCCACCTATCAGTTCTGTCCTTGCCACCAGAGTTTAACAAGGATATTTTCACTTAATTCCAAGATATGGGTTGTTTTCCTCAACAGAGGAATGAATCTACTGAAGTTAATCTGGTGAGGAGCAGAACTGATAACTCTTGACAGATTAATAAATAGAACAGTATAAGTGCACGGCATTTTTTTATTTACAGAAATATATAAACTCTGTGTGTATAAGCTGAAAATCTGTGAGTTGCTTACAAAGAGGTAAATGTCAGGATTAAAAGTTAATTAACTTTGATTCTTTGTGGTCATTATTGACATAGATCATTGTATAGATGATATTTGCTATCTTATAAACATACCATCCATTGAAAGAGAAGGCTGAAAAGAAGAGAGGAGAGTCACACTCAGGGTTAATTGACCCTAAAGAATCTCTCCTCCCAGGTGACTTATCTTAACATGATGGAAGGCAGCTTGGATTACATGTGTGGTGTTTTTCCTCAAACACAGCTTGATCCCAGAGCCACTACAGCAGAGAGCTGGGAAAGGCAAAGGGTCAGAAATACACGGTGTACAACAACCACAAACAATTCTCAACAAATAAAGCCTGTGTAAATACGTGAAATCTCATGTGGTGATGGATCGTTGAGTCAGGTGGGAAGAACACAGAAATGTAATAATAAATGCTACAAGGAAGTTGTGAGTCTTTGGGGAATCAAGTGACCTGCAAAAGATCTCATTTTCAGTATCACATGCCCAGTCTTACTTGAAATCACTGTAAGCAAGCAAGGTTGAGGTGAAAAGATGTTTTTCTACTCAACACAAGAATTTCCTGCAGAAGTCACTGAATGTCACTGCTACACTTTGTTCTATAGGTATAATAAAAATTTTCCAGTAGAGAGACTATCTTGATTCTTCTATGCAAAATTTCAAAATAGAAAGCCCTAAAGACTGTTCGCAAATACGTAGAAAAATATTTCTTGTTTAAATAATATATTATTTCATAATCTTTTTTACATGTTTCTTATTCATTTCAAAAGTCATTTAAAATGAAGATTAAACCCTTGCAAGATCACTCAAAAGGGTCACACTGCATGTTCATCCCTATGACAAACATTCAGTGATTTCCACTTTTGGTACCTCTCTTCTTCGGGTGGGTCTGACCCTACTCTGGTTCCACTCCTGTTTTCTTCCAGTTGAAATCCAGCTGTTGCTCCCTACTCCCAGCTTTCAGTTCTTTTTACTTCCACTCCACTCCTCCAAATCATTGCTTGCAGCTACCAGGCAAAAGCCTCTAAGCAAAATCCTTCAGTCTGTCTGAGATGCTTTGGCACTCAGGTAATAAAACCAAGACACTTAAGTGCGCATTTGTCCAAGCTGTAAGAGTGTTTACAGTTGCATTTAGATTATCTGAATTTGTAAAACATTCTCTAATATTCAGATGTTTGAGGTAGTTCATGTGTTCTCCTTTCTACAAAAATTCTGTATTTGAGGTTAGACACATCCCCCAGAGGAAATTTCACCGAGACAAATACATTCATGTGAAAAGTTTCAGCCCCAATGAGCTGACATTTTTCTGATGAAAATCTTGCCCCAAACCTCTGAACTATCTCAGCGTGCAGCCTCGTGGTACTTAGGCAACCACTGCCTCAGGCTCTTTACTTTAATTGTATACATTTTCATCAAACCCCGATGCCCCTCGTGGGTTTGTGCAATTTCTGAAATGCAGCTAAAACATTTACTGTATGTTTCTGTTCGTTGATTTCAAGTGAAATTATTTCATCACTTTATGTCTTCTTTTCCCTCCTAGTGCTGATGTATTTTGACATTCAGGGAATTACAGTTTAACCAAAAACCTTTAAATTGGAGTTTAGCAGAAAATGAACTAAAGTAAAAATATTTCACTTGGAGGCTAATAAGCTGAGAGTGAGGGCAGTGACTATTCAGCCATTCAAGTTAAATAAGGGGCTCATTACTGTCCTCTGTGACAAGTGTCCAAATGCCAAAGGGAAAGGCTCCATTATTTAAAGATTCTAGGACTACAGTATTCATGCATTGTGTAAGTTTCTATTTTAAAGTAACACTTTAAAGTTAATATCAAAATCCTGCTGTGTGGTGTGCTGTAAGGGGTCATTTTACTACTGTCACCACAAACACCTTCCTAGGAAGGAGATTTCTCCTGCCCTATAGCTTTTTCTGCTTGTCTGAAACTTTTCCAGGGAGATTGAGCACAACTCTGGAAAATTGTTAAAAAATTATTATACAGAAGGATGACCTGGAAAAGAGAAGCTGTGTATCCCATATCTTGGCCTGAAAATAATTCAGAAATTAAACATTAGAAAACATGGCATGATGTTGTGCTTGCCTTGTAAAAGAGACTGTATTTAGCTGAAAAAACCCTCAATTTATTTAGTAACCAAATGTATGTAGACGCTCCCTACCTTTCTCTTGGGAGACAAATACCAGTGGAGGAGCTACTCAGAGTATAGCTGACACAAGGAAAAGCAAGTTATTATGTGACAAGAATATGTTTAGAAGATTTTGTAAGCTTTCTAATTAATTAATGTTCTGTAAAGTATATTGTTTAATACTAAGCAATTGTGACGATTCTCTTTTCCCTTTACTGAGTGAATATAAAACTCCAAATATTTGCTTCATGTTTTTAATACTGAATCTAAATTTAGTAATAAAATGTCTGTTCATCAGCCTAAATCCTCATGCTTGAGAATTTTTAATAATTTCTTATCCATAAAAATTAATAGAAAATTTTCATATTCGTATTGGTGCCCTCAGTTTGCTTTAAAATTGTGTGGGTATCTTGAACTGTTTTCACTGAAGTATTCAAGGAAACTCAGCCTTCAAGAAGGACTCACAGAACCTGAACTTTAAAAAAGACGCCTATTAAAATAAATTTAATAATTCATTACTTCTAAATTGAAAATAAAGTTTGAGCTACATGATTGCTCAGACAAAAAAGTGGGATGTGGAAGACTTGCTGGCACTGTCAGCAAGCTTTGTGGTGGGGTTATTTCAGTTGTCAGTTTAAATCACCCCAAATCTATCACTTCACTACTTTTTTGAGGTTTTGATTTTTTTTCTTTTTTTAACTTAAAGGAAAAAAATGGTATTGAAAGTTTAAATTCTTCCAAATTTTATGAGCAGAAAATTGAAAATAATGCCACTTGGGCCAGCAGAAACTTTTTATTCAATTTAGAACAGTAAACTACATTTGTTATTCTACTCTTTTTGGTTGTATATCAAGACTTAAAAATATAGATATATTTTCAGTGGAGAAAAAATAGGGCTCCATTTTCACTGGTAAATAAATGTGTCCAGAGTTATTCCTTGCCATTGAAGCTAGTTCTCACAGACTGGACTCCATCCGTGCTCTTTTAACACTTTTAACATCCAAAACCAGAGTAACCCCACACAAACTGCCTGCTGTTAATGCATTCTGGCACATGCCAGCTACCAAACACGGCCTTGTTTAAGACTGCAAAAGCATAAGCAAAACCTCATTGCAAAATTTTAAATTTTTAATATTTCCAGTGATCAGGGACATTCCCTGGTCCTTTAGAATGTGCAAATATGAGTGCTGTCAGAATTTCCCAAAGAATTAAAAAACTCACATTCTTTCCAGTTTTGAAAGTCTAGCAAATTAGTTAGTATGTCAAAATTACTAACAGTGTCATTGCAAAATTTATATTAATAAGACAGCATTTTAAAATAAAATTAGTCCTAAAGCCTCCAGCAGCTCTACCAAAGAGACAGAAGACAAACACAGAGACCACAATTTCGTTTAAAATTCCTCGACAAGTCTGTGACATAGCTAAAATTTCAAATCCAGTCTCCTGGACTCCATTCCAGTGATTTCATGACAAATCTTTCTCAGGAGGAAAAACAGATAAAGAAAACACTGAAACACACAGATTGGCCTGGCATCTTCTGCTGCTGAAGGAGTCAAAGCATTTTGCTTCATAGTGTGGAGCAGGAGTGGGCAAAATGCCTGGATTCTCAACAACTGTGAAAGTAGGAGTCTTTCTTTATTTTGTGTAGGGGTAATGCATGAATTTGCTATCAGGACAGCTTGCGGTACCATGCTGAAATGTAATCAGTTTTCAATGTGCAGAGAGTCCCAGAATAAGTTTCTAACAGCAACATTAGAAAAAGACACTCCTTTTTCCCCAGGCTGTTTGCGCCTCCAACATGTAATTTTGCCATTAGTGAAGTGTGATGAAAATTAAGTCACTTGTACAGCCCAATATGGTCACTCAGTCAACCATTATTATTTCGTTTTCTTTGCTACTAACACAGGGCTCAACCCAGGAATAAACTGGCTGCAGGATTCAAGCTGCTAAAAGCTTTTTGAGAGTCTTTAGCATTGCAACCACATTGCCTTCACCAGAGTTGTAACCTATAAATGTGAGGAGAGAGGAAAGTCATGATAAGATTTCAGAACCATAACCCAAGCTCTTACCTCAAAACACGTCTTCTACCACCATGTGGATATTTGACATTGCAGACAGGCAGTTTTCCAGCTGCCAGTGTTAGCACAGGCAATCAAGGAAGCGCAGAGAAGAGGACCTATGAGACTCTCAATATTTTCAGCTTCTCTATTTGGTAGCATAGTTTGCTGGTGGAGTTCAGAGGTGGGTTTGTGCAGAGATATCCACAAAAATGGATATGTCAGGGCAGTCCAGTGGATCTCCTGGTTCAGTGGACTCCAACAGGAGCCAAAATCAGACAGCCAGGGAGGAAAAAAGAAAGCCAAGAGCAATACTTTCCTAGTGCAGTCTGTCAGGCATTCTGCAGTCATTGATTAAAGATACTGTCCAAAATCTGTCCCCTTTTTCAACCAGATCCCTGTGAAATTAGAAGATTGACTGCCCGAGATTTTTATATTGGACATCTCAAGGAAAGCAAGCTCATGTACTGCCCTTTGAGCTCCAGGCAGTTCTTCATGGCTGCTCTCCACATCTACTGGAAGAATACAGAACATATTGTAAGCAGCTGGTGCAGGAAATTATCTCAGATTACACCCCAATTTCTTTGGAACAGCGTGGGGCAGAGAGAGCAGCCCGTGGTGCATAGGAAGGGACTTGCAGAGATCAGGCCCAGGGCAGCACTGCACCGTCCCAGTGGCTGTGAGCTCCTGGGGCTTTAGGAAGATCCCAGACAGAGAGCAACCCTGCTGCTCATCGCATTGCTAAGGGAATAGAAAGGCAAACAGCTCTGGGGTTTGTGCTAAAAAGAGTGAAATTTTGAAACGTTTGCTCCTAGGCTAAGATCTTGAAAGCTGCCTTCGACCTGCAGTCAGACTCTGAGATCTCCCCAGTCAGACACAGAGAAGAGCATGAAGATCCTGCTCTACCTTCTAGCACATGGAGTCCAGGGAGCTCCACGTCCACTCCCAGCAGAAGGACGCTCATTTTGGGACCTCTTGACAACCCAACACAAAATGTGTCTTTCTCACACAAGAGCAACCTGCCTTCCCCCCAGCCCTGGCAGACACAGCATTTCACAGCCCTCTGAAGCGTTCTCTTCCATGTTAGCCTGCAGCCCAGCCTGCCTGCAAACGTCAGTGCCTGTCTGAGAGCAAAACCCTGCCATCCTTATCGCTGCTGCTGGTGCTGCTGCTCTGAGCCATCATTCCTCCCCCAATACATCGCCCAAGGGGAGGGAGGGACTGGGGGGATGTTTTTAGATGGGCAGGAGGGGACAGCAGTCCCATGGGGACAGTGCCCAGATGTGACCACAGATGCCATGGCAGGCTCATGTCATACCCCCAAGATGTCTTCATGCTTTTGTCTTCATGCCCAGTTTGCTTTTCTTCTCTTTGCACTACAACTATTTCTGTTCTATCCACAGTGACACTGGCCTCTGATTATAGCTTAGGCATTCCTTTGGAAGTAAAATACCTGTGCAGTTCTTGGGAGGAGCTCTTTCCTACATCTAGCAGGAAAAAAAGTGCAGAAAGCAGCCAAAAGAAATAATAGGAAGCAATAAATTATGAAAATGCTGCATTTAGAAGTCTTAAGCAAAAATTCCCAGCTATCTTCCCCATCATTTCCCTATGGAAAGGAAAATAAGTGGGTTTGTCTGGATTCCTCTTCTGCTGTGCTATTTTATTGCCTGCAGCAAATATATTTCCCTATTTTAGAATAGAGCAATACCTCATTTCTTAAAACACAAGGAAACCTGACACAGCTTGTTTCCAAACACAGTCGAGATGAGCATTTCTTGCATTGTACATATTTTTAGGCTAACCTATCACAAATTTTGAGCTGAATCACCTTGCTTGAAGGAAACTCTTTAGATACTGTTTTTTTCTTTTCTGCATTGCCTACATTTGGCTAAAAGGCTTTGCACAGCAAACTGGTCAAAGAAATATTACTTGACACAGCCAGCTTATAGGACACAGTGCAGCAAAGGTGCCAATGAGACCAATGGGCTAAGATTTTTCAATTATAAAACTGGTTATTTCATCTGATTACCAAATATTTGGGGTCATTCTTTCCTGAGGACAAGTTTCTAGCTCAGTTATTGTCTTTGTGCATAAGTAGAATCAGTATATGTAATTTATAATAGCAGGTTTATAAAGAGTTTTGAAACAAGCAAGAATTAGGAAAAAAGCCAAAATCTAATCGAAGGGTTTTGCAAACAGACTTTTCCTATGGGCAGGTTTTTTCCTGCAACAATTTTCTGCCAATGGTTTGTTAACTCATAATAATAATAAAAATAAAATAATAATAATTTAAAAAAAAAAGAAAAAAAGTTGATCGGTGCCTCAGATTTGATACAGTATAAGACTAGGACTAATCAGTTGTGAGAATAAAAGAAATGAAAAAATTTGTAGGTGTTATTCCCACCTGTATTTCCTGACTCTAAATGCATTGAGTTCTTTTGACTGAGAATTGCTCATAAATTTTTTTCACAAAATAAATCAACTTATAGAAAAAGAGTTTTTCCTACCAAAATGGAAACTTCAGTGAAATTTACGTGTTTGAACATACATCCTTTTAAAATAAAAAATAGAAAAGCCAATGGAATGTTCAAGAAGTTTCATCATAACAGTGAAGCATATTCTCTCACTTGATACAAAAGTTTTTCCCTGCATGCTTATATAAAATGTAATTTTGTTTAAAAATATTAAAAATTTTCACATCTCATTTTGAACTATGCAAGATATTTTCATTTTTCTTAAAATGTTTCATACTTTCCAGTCATTTCCATCACCACACTGTCTGCGTGATCAGTCAGGAAGTGAATCAGAGCTGGCTACACTGGAAATTTCTAGGCTCATTCCCTCCTGTTCCAGTTATTATGGCACATTCAAATAAGAACTTCCACAGAGGAGTTTAGTCAAGTTTGACTAATTGACTTTTAGAGCGCATTCAGTTCAAGTTGGGTTCACTCCCATGGGTAAACTCTGTTTCAGTATCCTTCGCTTTCTAGTCCAACTTGCTTTGTAATGCCACGCAGTATTAAATAGTTGGTGTGTAGCTGTCTTAAAATCACAGTGAATGACTCCAACAGCAGAGATGGTAAGTAAATATAGACATTACTGCAAAGCTTCCAGTCTGGGGGGGAACTGTGATATTAATTAGTTAATGTTTCTAAATTTCACATGAAAGAGGTAAGTTCAAATTATTATTATCATCATCGTCATCATAATCATTATTTTTGTTGTTATTATTATTATTGTTATTATTAATAGTAGTAGTATTATTATTCCTGTCTCTGCTGAAATATATTAACCCTATCAATATAATTCAGCAGAATTATATGCAGAATTCAGCATAGTTGCGCTGCACACACTTAAGGCACTTTTCTTTCCAATAAACAGCAAAACCACAGAGAATAGAATCAGAGTTCTGAGCCAAGCATTCGTACATCATGAAACCTGGGCACACATAAAGAGAAAACACAAGAATGAAAGAATATTTTCAACTTTCATCTTTCAAGGACTTTATAAACAGGGCAAGCAGTATGAAAAATGCTCAGTTTTGCCTTTCCCTTTGCAGAACACAGTTAAAATGGGTTTGCACACTTCACCCCTTGTCCAGATGAGCCACACTTAGAACTTCTCATCTATTTCAATAAGAGCCTCTTCAGCTTGAAAATACTGATTACTGAGGAATGGAGCATCGCTGAGCAGTCACCTTTCCTTTACTCAATTGCTGCTTGAGGTTTCTTTTCCCTGAGGAAGAAATCATGCCAAAGCATCCCAGGGGAGCTGCTGCAGACAGCCAGAAACAAAGAAACAAGGTCAGCTTTCTCCCTGAGACAGGTTTTCTTCATGGAGAAGAAAAGGAATGGGGCAGCTGCTGAGCTACTGGGGGGAAGGAGATACCTTCAGTGAGAGGGATTTTCTGGTTATCCTCTCCCTGTGCAGGATGTGAAGCTCCACAGAAGAATTAAACTCACCCACGGGGAGAACAATTGCTGCCAGGATGGGGGGGCTGAGGAGGAAGACACCTAGACTGAGATAAAGAACAAATGCAATCCAAATTCAGATCACTGCTTTTCCTGGAGAACATGGGGCTCACCTGATGCTGCTGGAGTGAATGCTGGCTTCAAGGAACGAGGAAAATCAGAACCAGACATTCACAGTGAAATGAGGTTCCTACTACTCTGGATAGCAGAAGAGACTTCCAAAAGGATAATGTAACTGTGATTTCATTGGGAAGAAATTAATATTAAACTAATCTAGAGAAGTTCAACCTCAAAAACTATGGCAACAGAATTGTTTTTGCTTGAACCTCAGTGTGAAAGAACACAAATACCTTTTGCTGTTGGAGAAGATGAATTATATCTTTATATTCTATATTTCTTAATATTATAAGCTTTTCTTTTTTAGCAAAACACATGCTATAAATATGAAGCAGCATTTTAAGGTGAATTTATTATTCTGATGTCACTGTAATACATTAAATCAATTTGTTAGCACAACTGATGTTAGATTTAAATGATGGCATCCAACTATTGGAACAACATTTTGATGTCCTAAAGTTGACAGAATTGACATGCAAAATACAGAGATTAATAAATATAGAAGTTTGTAATCAGAGATTGTTTTCAGTTTGGAAGAGAGCAGAGAAGAAAATTTTCTGCTAAAACACAAAAGGCAGATCTAGGACAAAATTTTTGATAAATATGTCTTAACATGAGTGAATTATTTTGATTGATATATATAATGCCTCAATTTAAAAGACACTTTCTTTTTTTCTTCTTTTGAGATTATATTGGGGTTTCAAATCTTTCAAGATTTTCAAGACACAAGCAAAGAAATATAGGTAGTGCTAAACTAAACCTTCTCTTAGCCTCAAAACCATAATTTATCACATTTTTTAATTTACTAGCAGACTAAAAATCATTTTATATTCACACATCTGTGAATGAATTGAACACATCCCTTATTCTAAGTGCCAGTATTAGTTATTCAAAAATCTGTGAGGGAAGGGGAAGGGTAAAGGGAAAGGGAAATGGAAAGGGAAAGGACTAAAAGACACTTTTTAGATCCAGATTATTTAGTTATGTCTTTCTGGCTGCATGAATTCATCTGAGGAAACAAATACATAGAAAGATGCCACTTCAAATTTCTACTCAGAAGGATATTTTATTGTTTGGATGAGCCATGATGCCACATCACATTACCGAGTAGCACAACCCCTTGTTCTTAATTCACAAAAATCTGTCTCCTTGCTCAAAACCAAAAGTGGCATAAACCCATTTATAATTTAAGTAAGTTGCTGGCAGTTCCTAAGATGGCTTTCCTGGAGAATAATGAGATGAACCAGTGGGGTAAGAAACATGATAAGTGACTCCACAATAGAAGGCATCATGAATAGTTGCTCTGTCCCTGGCAAGTGACTGTGGTACCAGAGAACCCTGTCATGCACTCTTTTATGGCAAGTCATAAATTAAAACAGATTTTTATTGTGAAAGCTTCTGTCACTGCAAGGAGGAAGAACAATACAGTGCCACATTTCTTTCCAGGATTGCAAATCGAGGCCAAAATCTCTCCTAATGTAAATGATGTCAATAAATTCATTTCAGCTGAGTTTTGCCCTTGTTTATAATCAGAAAAAGCCATAAACTCCTTCTGGTTTAATTTAATTGGAGTATTGATTCTTCAAAATCGTTATATTAAATTGAATTTTAGTTACCACTGTCACCCTGTAAAAGACAATCTGGCACAAAAAGCTGATTCTGTGTATAAGTCAATGAGAATAGACAGGAGGATAGGTATTAGGGAGATGAAAATAAATGCTATTTGAATTTATAATGTCAGAAAATTATCTGTCTTCTAGTGTATCCACCACAGATGATCAGTAGAAATTATGACAATCTGTTGCAGCCAGCACAAATAGAAAACTAGCAATAGCTCCAAAATAAAAAGTTATTTTTTAAAATTATTACTAATTTTTTTTTTTTTATGATTTTTTTCTCTTTTGTTGCTCATAACTTAAGAGGAATCAAAGACCTAATTTAGTGTTAACTTTGCTGCTAATAGCAGCAAGTGGTCATCAGGACAGCTGAAGTGTTAACCACTTTTACACTGAGGTTTACACCGAGGTGTACCAACACTGTGCATAGACTAACAGCGTTGGAGGGCAGCCCACTGCTGCAGCCTGGAGCAAAAACACCCTCAAAATGTAGTTTATATGGTCTTTCCATATCTTCTGTCTTTCTTTCCTGATAGAGACTTTCTTTCAGAGGCGTATGCACAAATATATGTATTTATGTGCACAGAGATGTCTCTGTATCTGCATTTGGAAGGAGAGAAGAGCTGACCCAGGATTTAATTCACTAGGGACCGAATTCCTTGCATTTCTTGTTGTTTTGCCCCATTCCAGGTACCATGAACACCTCTTGGGTTTATTCCTTTCAGACTAAATTATGCTCTAGGTTGGGTATTTTGTACCTTACGTGCTCCTACTGCCCTGCCCATATGAGCTGCTGGGCCCTGCCACCACGGCTGCTCAGTGTTCTCTACTCAACATCAAGGACAGCTACAGCACCTGTATTTAAAATTAAAACTGGGGGAAAAACAGGCCCTAGAGGATGCAGCAAATATTCTGATCATCCTGAAAAATTGTAATTGTGAGGTGGGGGGAACTCAAACTAGCGTGGGAGCAGAGCTCTGCTGGTGGCATCAGGGGGTATGTGCGTGGCACTGCACACACAGGTGCGTGCTTCTGTGGCACTGAACTCACTGGGAACCCTGCAAGTATCTGCAAGATCTGCACCAGAACCAAGATGTTTTTGTCTTCCAGCAGTGCTGGAGCTGGCCACTTCAGACCGTGGCGTTGCAGACATGCCTGCACACCCTTGCACACACACCTATCCAAGCAAGGGCTAAGAAACAAATTGGCATCTGGTCCTTGAGCTGAGAGCACATCCACACAGAAATAAAGTGAATCAAACCCTTGTGACTGATTCTTTGATTTAGAAGCGTTTCTTTCTCGACACAATCTTGCTTCTGACAGAACAGTTTTCTATCCAGTGAAAACAACTTAGGTAGCATTTTGTCAAGGACAAATATTCTCCTAATAGCACTTATTTAGGCCGAGGAAACTGGGAGTATTCATTTATTCTCCTTCCAGTGAAATGCCATTGAATGCTCTGAACTCTCTGCCTTCAGTAGGAGCTGCTCACACCCATACACTTTCTGCAAGCCAGAATGATTTCCAGTTTCATATCACTAATCAGAGATTTCCCTTTTGCATTCATTTAATTATTACATATTAATAAACCTTGACTTTTAGACAGGAGCTCTATGAGGTGTATTCTCAACTTGATGCTCATGAAAATCCCCTTGGCACAATTAAGACTAGTGCACATGTGGAGAACTGATTATAGCCTTAGGTTTTTAGCCACTGCTACCTTACTTTTAGATTTTTCCTCTAGTGATTTCTTGAGTGCCAACACATGTACTGCTGTTCCTGTCTTTGCTGAAAACCTTCCTAGGAACACTATTAAGAATGTTCAATTTATGCAAAATGGAATTTTAATCTAGAAAATGCAGATTTGAGACACTGCATGGCGAAAAAATCACCTCAAAGTACAGCCAGAGAGGTTACAAAAGCAGGTCACAGAAATCTGGTTTCCTAGGGAGCTTCTGTGCCTTAGAGAAATGCAAGCAGCTACTGGCAGCTCCAAACTGCACATATTAAATGTGTCTACAAAGGATTTTGACAGATCTCTACAAACCTGGGACTTTCTGTGCCAGTAGTACATTTCCAGTTTAATGGCAAGACAGAGGGAAGAAGCAGAATGGTCTCTGTGCAATGGTTCCATGCTGAATGAACACTCCTTTGCACAAATATTCATTTATTCTGAGGTCACTTGCAAATCTCTGGACTGTCTAAAAATATTTTATTTTACTTACTACCTTTACCCCTTTTTTTCGCTAACAATTGGATATTATTACCTAGTATGGCTACGTTGATGGTATGTTTGAATTCTGCTGCAGAATTCAAGGTTGGCTCAGAAATACTGAGCTCACAAACACGTTCTGCCCTAAGTAATTTCAATTACTTAGGATGGGAAAGGTAACATTGTGAAAATATTTAAAAGGTTAGAAAGTGTATAGCCCCTTCACTGTTTTGGTCTGGGTAATATACCTTAATAAAATATACGGTAATAAATAGTCCCTTCAGTTACTCAGATCAAATAAAGTAATTCATCCATGGCATGATTTTATGAGTCTAGCTGCAGGAAGTTATGTGTCTAAAATAAGAGCTGAGAGATTTGCACAGTCCTCAGCAAATGTACGAAATGACATTACAAACTGTAATGTGTACGTGGTACACAAACGATTTGTATTCACACACAAGCACATCTGAGGGACGCAACATGAGATAAATTTTCTGAAAGCGATGAAAGTTGAAACTTCAGTTAAATGTTTGATTTTCAGAAAGTGCTGATAAGACACTTGCAGGAAATGGGGACTGTTGGAGCGATCATCCACAAACTGAAAATCATGGGAAGAAATCTGGAAGAATCATAGCTAAATGAAAATATCAAGTTGTTCTTACTTGTAGGCAGAGTGCTCTTCATCTGCAGCAATAAAGAAACCCTTGGAGTTTTCCTCAGAGCAGGACTTTCCAGCCACTGGATCAGTGCCATACCTCATGTCACTTTGTCCTTTAATTATAACTGGAAGGCAAGAAAATGTCAATGTTTGCAGCTTCTGAGAGACAGATGCCATTCAATAATTCACACTGGTGCAATTGTGCATCCACGGTTGGCTGCTGCTTTATAGGATTTTAGAGAACTTTTCTGGAAAGTCTGTAATAAAATGATCATTGCTTTAAAACAAAACTCAACCTGCTCACCCAGGAAAAAAAAAAATCTTCCTCTGTTAAGAAAACGTGTAGGGTTTACTTATCTTTTATCAGCTATTCCATGTGTTTGAGTTTATCTGCTTGTTTTCTACTTAAACTGTCCATTTCTGATCAAGCATGTGTTCTGTTCTTTTTAGGCCCCCGTTCCTTTTTGTTTCTCCTGCAATGTTCATTATTGCCCATGACAGATCATTCCCTAAGACTGCTAAGAAAAGCAGAAGACTACTCCAGAGCAGCACTGTTCTCCTTGGCCAATTTAGGCAAGATCAATATTCATTAACATTGGTAATTCACCACACAAGGAGACGGTGCCTTAAAAATAAACCTCTTAAAGACAGACCAGGGAAATGTTACTCACAAGGATAAGACACCACCATCTATTTTCTACACACCCTCTGGACAACTCCCATTGGTGCTAATGGCTGGCACTGCAGCATTTTCCTTCTGTCCAGCTGCTCTCTGCCCCTGCCTCTTCTCATTTTGCTGGAAGTGTTCCCAAGCCTCTGCTGGATTCTTTATTTCTCCTGCAGCCTCAGCTCCTGCCTGGTCCACTTCCAACGTGGGCTCACTCCCAACATTGTTCCTTCTGCTCCTGCTGTCAGATCCAATTTCTGATAGAAATCCCATGGCTGCAATGAGTTCTTTCCTCTCTGCCTTCACCAGTTGCATAAGAGAGTCCGTATTTGGAATATCTCTGAGCTCTGACGTTCCCTATGCGTGGAAATCAGTAAAACATTCAGCGAGGCTGCAATCTTGCTGCATCTCTATGCTGCAGCCTGCTTTGGTACAAACCAGTATAAACCTGTGAAGAATCTCTTTAGCTTTTCTTCAGCTTGAAGAATTCAGGCTTGGTTGGGGTATTTTAAAGTACATAAATAAATCTAGGAAAAAAACCAAAATTCATTCTAATTTTTTTCCTGTCTCTACCCATTTTTTCCCCTATTTTTTCAGTTTTCTTATGCTCTATAGCACCTGACTATGTGAAGATAAAACATGTTAAAGGAAGTTTTAAAGTGTGGGGAAATGTCAGTGTAACTGGCTTTTTCTACACTGTTATGTGTACAAATGTAAAGCAATTCCCTTGACTGTATTTTTCCTCAGATTGATGGTTTAGAAGTATTACATTTTTTGTGAAAACATTAAAAAAAGAAAATTAAGAAGTATTTGAATTTGAATTAAATGTTTCATTCTCAAGTATCTGAGTTTTTATTTGGGGGTATTGAGGTTTTTCATTCCTTAGTTGCAATGAAATTTTAAAAACTTAGCATACATACTATAAACTTTTTTTTGCTTTTTAAATGTGCAAACCAGTCATTAAGGACAAGGTTTTTACTAAATACTTAAATCTACTTATATTTACCTCAAGTGGAAAGATGGTTAAAAATATTGGGGTTTTTTACTGATAAATATTTTTTTAAATGTTTAAATAAATCTAACAGTCTAATTTCTTTTTTGAAAGAAGTAACAGATGAAGGTAGATGAAAACATTGTTACTTTTCAGAAAAATTCATTACATATTTCAAAAGTGTCATTCAATATTAATTATTAAGTCTGCAAAAATCTGAACTCAGTAATTCCAATGGCTTCATTGGAGCTAAGGTGAGATATGGGATTCAAAAAAGCTCAATTATGAAACATTTTAGTTATTTTTACCTTGTTTTATGTCCCATTACTCATGGGCTTGAGGAACACTGGATCTGTTAGACTGAGTTTGTGCTTATCTTTAACATCTTGCTCCTGATACTCCTGATAATTAAAATAATAATAAAGCCATAGTGAGATGACAGTAATGAGTCTAGAACAACAGAGGTGCTACATGATATGAAGAACAGCATAAATCAGAGACTATCTACAAAAAACAAATCATTAGAAGGTACCCAGTCTTTCTTACTAATGACTTTCCAAGCTGAATTTATTTAAAACAATGAAGGTTTCAACACACAGAATGAAAAAGAATGAAGAAATATAAAATGTTAAGGCCAAAATGAAATTAATCATTATGACACTCTACCAACCCTCAGGATGAAGAATATGACCACAAAAGTGAAACTCCTCAAGACATTCAGCTGGTGCTGATGGAGGTTTGCTCCAGTTCCTCCTGCCACATGACAGTCTAGAGCTGAGGTTTGCTGCACCTTGGGGACCTTTGAGAGATTGACACCCCCTTTTGCTTTGTGTCAGTCATTCCATTTCTGATGGGTTAACAATTTCACAGCACTTTCTCACTATCCTGCCATGAGAAATGTTACAACAAATCTTACAGGATTTTTTAAAAATTATTATTATTATTATTTTCAATTGAAAATATAGTTTCTACATCACCAACTTGTTGGCAAATTTAATTTTTTAACACTGAAGTGTTCCCTGCTACCATCAGGAGCCCAGAGCTGCAACCTGCCAGCTTTAGGCTGGTTTGGCATCATCTTTCTTCTTTCATTGAACAATGTTTCTTTGAAATTACCTGAATTTTTTTTTTTTTTTTTTTTTTTTTTTTTTTTTTTTTGGCTGGTTTTGTTTTTATGGAGTTTAATATCAAACTACATTTCTCTGTTTGGTACTCTGGTTTTGGAGCACCCAAAAGATTTACGAAGGTGAAAACTACAATATGTAAAAATGCTGAAAACTAATATTTTGGATTAGAAAATAAAAATGCAGTTATCTCGAGAGAGCTGAAGAGTTATTTCTTTCCCCTCTAACATCCTCTTAGAGACTGGTCAGCATATTCCTGAATAAAATTTTTCCACTGAGTTATTCTTTAAAAGTACTGAATAACATGAAATGTATGAAAGCCATTTCTTTGTCACCTGATTCTTTCTTATATTCTTAGATCATAATTGTGTTTCGAACTTCCTTTTCCTTATCCTTCTACGGTCATTACTAAGAAGTTTACAGCTCATGACAGCATCCATTTCATGTTGTAGCCATTTGTTAAACTCCTTCAAGATTGATTATTACCCGTTTTGCTGATGGGTTTGCTTGCCAGCTTTAATATGCTTCTTCATTTCTCCGAGGTAGCTGCATGTCTTTTTGGCAGATTACTTTAAACTGAACTGATAATGACTTTAATGTGTTGATAATTTGATAATGCAGCCCTCAAAATTATATTCCAGCTGCTTGCAGTTTGCTGATTGGCCACATCATTTAGCAGGAGGAATTAATTGTGAAAGACTTGCAGTTTTGCATAGGCAAATGTCACAAACTTGATGTATTAGCATGGAGCACACCTGGAGGAATGCCCCTGAAGTTAAACCAGATTTATACAAATAAAAACTGAGAAAACTGATATTCTGTGTGTGCTAAAAAAAGAATAAAAAGTCATAGACAGTGTTCATCCACTCCAATGGCTGTCAGATAATTCAAGTTAAAAACAAAAATAGATTCATCATACAAAAGAGTAAGCATACCCATTCTTTGTTGTTTTAAAACACTTTTTTTCTGCAACAGAACAAGACCATCTTTGGATGGAGTGATATTACCAGCAGTTTCTGATCAAGGTATCATTATCTCAAAACCTTTAATCAAGCATCCTGATTCAAAGGGTATTCTCAGTTTATATGAAAACAACACTTTTATCGCAGACACTGAATACCCCCGGTACTTTTCATTGACTTAATTAATGCCGCTGCTCTGTTTTCTGAAGACAATTTTTAGGCTTGCTCTGATCTTTGTGCTGCCCCTGGGTACAGTGAGTAGACACACCTCCCTGCCCTCTGCGCCGTGCCTTGTGTCCGTGCCCTGAGTCACACACGCGGCTGAGCAATGCTGCCCGACTTGTGATGGATTATCACAAGGGGAGAACCTGCTTGAACGTCACCACAGGAAATTACAAACCCACTTTTATTCTCATTAGAGAGAATTTAAATTTCCTTAATCTCAAAAACTTAAAGTACACGCAACAGATACTCCTTGTCACAGAGCTTTGCATGGGTTTGGAAGGTGGAAAGGGACAAATCCAGGTTGACCAGTGATGGGTGGTGGTACAGTGTGCCAAAACTTGAGGAAGCCTTTTGGACTCCAGTAAATCTTTCAATACTGTCTCTGAGAGCACGCTTCTGGTCAAAATGTCCAGCACACAGCTGGATAAACACATTATGGGATGGGTGAGCAGCTGGCTCATGGGTTTGGCACAAAGGATTACAGCCTCACAGAGCTCAGGAAGCATTTGGACAATACTCTTGGGCACGTGGTATCACTCTTGGGGTGTTCTGGGCAGGGCTGGGAGCTGGACTCCATGATCCTTGTGGGTCCCTTCCAACCCAGCTTATTCTCTGGTTCTGTGATTCAGAACTGCAAAACATCTGCATTTTAAACTGTTGGTTCCAAATTGTCTGCTAAAAATGCATTTAAAAATGCACCCACAGAATTATCTTTGAGTCCAAAAGGCTTAGCAATGAAAAACATAAAGCACAAATTAAATTCTCAGCTGACATTGAATCAGCAGGACTTAACATCAGTGGAATATCCATCTCTGAATATACTTTTCATTGGCAGTGAAATATGTATATATGAGCTTGGACTAACAATGGAGGTTTCAGATTAAACAGAGGTTTGAAGTGCTGACTCGACATCCAGCTCCATTAAGTAAATTACAGAGAATTATTTTTAAAGCATAAATTACAAGCACTGACACTTACATGTGTAACTATACACGTTGATCAGCAGCAGAATGAGAAATACAAGTGTATTTGGAAGTCTGCACGGTGTACATGTTGGAAATACCTACAGAGACGTGCTTTTGAGTGACTGCTCAGGAACTCTACAACTGAGCAGCAAACATTTGAATTCAAACCTTCCATCCCATTGAACTAAGTGCAGCTTCATACCATTCCTTCAGATCCTGTCCCTGGTCACCACAGAGGAAGGGGATCAGTGCCAGCCCCTCTGCTTCCCCTCATGAGGACACTTCTTATACCTTTCCAACCCACCCTCTGCTGCTGGAGGTAGAATAGGATGTTTCTATGGTCTCTTGTTTGATATATTTACCATTTGCTATTATTTAATTTGAAAATTAATTAAAATAGTTCAGTACAACTACCTATGAATTTACCATTCTGTATCATTTCAGCACTGGGATAATGAGAGCTGTAATGTCTCTTTTAGAGGACTGGAGGAAATCTGTCTGGCTAAATCAAAGGCAGAAATCCTAAGTTTAAATGGCAAGAAAGAACTGGAGTATCTCACCTAGAACTCCCTTCTGTCTTTGTGTCCTTTCTTCACAAAGCCAGTATAAAAATAAGGAGCTCTTAACAATCTGCTATTTTGACACTTTCTAATCTTAAATTTTAATGGAGAACCTAAAATTTTACTCAGTTTCTTTATTAAAATTATATTTTACATACAAAAAGGAAATAACACCCTCAGATATTCTTTGCACCAAGTTATGGATGAAAACATTCATCAACACCAACAAAATTAGGATTTTACTCCTTCCTGTTTCTTGCTAATCATTATAAGTTCCAAACACCATATCATAATGAGGGTGTATCATCTTTCCTGACTGTAAAACTAGAACATTTCAAGACACTTTTCACTTTATTATTCTCTTTTGCCCTCATTTTCTACACAAGCCTCCCGCTTCATCATGTCTGAATATTCTGAAACCTTCTTCGGCAGCCCTTTGTGTCTTTCTGACACTTCATAACTCACACTCCTCTTAGACTTTGGGAGATATTGTCTTATTTGTTTGGTGCAAAGGAGAGTGACACAGGGATAGAATCTCAGTGTAGGAGAAATAGATGTGTTCAATTACAGTCTCCTGCCTTACTCTTATCAAAAACTTCAGACAGACCTCGGAGACTGCGGGATGTTCATAAGTGAGCTAACATGAATTAACACAGGGCTCATACATACATTTTATAAGAGTTCAGAAGCATGTAGAAAACCTCCCTGGTTTTGTTTTCTCCTGTTCCTTGCTGAGCTGCTGAGAGCTGCCCCATTATCACCTTTTCCTGACTTCATGCTTGGCTGGCACCTGGTTGCCGTTTGTTTGTATTGCTATTGCTCTATCCTTTTACTGTGGACTGGACATCCTGATAGATATCAATCACTCCTTTACACAAAAAAAACACATTTAAAGTAATTTTAAAAAGTGTAAAGATGTGAAATATTGAGGAAATAATATAGCCCAAATAAAATACTATGGTACGAAATCACAGAGAATCAAACAAAATAGTAGGTTGGTTACATTGTCACCTCTTTTTTTCTAAAAACAAAAAAAAATCATTAATTAATATTTTGGTTCAACGATGAAGAGCTGTCATAAACAGTTTCTTGAACTGAGGTAGTTTGCATAAGATAATTTAGTTTCAGGAGAATGGGGAAAGAACCATTAATAAACAAGAGTTAATATTTCAGCTGTATTGATTTTCCACATGCAAGATAATTCTTACTCAGGTGAACATTCCCAGGATCTTTAACCAATTTTCTTGTGTAACTCCTGTCAACCTGGAGGTTCAGAGATGGAGAAAGGTGAAGGCACATCTTAAAACATGTGTGAGGCCACGCTCCTCAACCACACCAGCCTGAGATAGAATAGTACTTCTACCACAGAGTATTTCATAGCTTCTCAATATTTATTGATATTTCAGAATATTGATGGGATGACAAGACAGCATGTTTCTTGTATGAGCTCTGCTAGAAATCATCAGAGCAAAGAGACTCTTCACGAGGCTTAGGGTATGATCGGCAGCAATTATATATGCAGATGTGGAGATGCTCTAGCAGTATTTCTATGCTTGGAGGAACCATTGATTTTTGGCAGGAATTTTAAATAATGGATGAGTTGAACATGAGGTCCCTGAGGGAAAAAATGTGTCATGCGAACACGAACAAGTGTATCACTCACTCCTGCTTCGAAAAATTCAATTGTCAGTACATGATTTTCACAGTCAGGTGAGCAACAGGAGGAAACCTGTCTGGCAGAGATGCTTGTTTTTATGTTAACATTACAATGTAAAACTCTTAGTTATGAGAAAGCTGATAGCCCAAATAGCTGGGGGATAAAGGGTGGGTGGGAGTGGTGACCTTGGCCACAGATCTCTCTGAGCACATTGGAGCATCACTAACTCTGGGGTCTGCTTGAACCACATTGTTCTTGTTCCTGCCTTTGTCCCACGGCTCTGTGATTAACTGAAGATTATAGTCTAATATTTTCAGTGTTCCAGGCACATTAATGGGTTTGCAAAGTTTGTGCAATCCCTCACTGTGACAGCTCTGCCTCGCTGATCTCTGAAGCGTCACCAGGGCAACGCACCAGACAAACTTCCCTGGAACTTTGCAGAACTTGCTGGAGGAAAAGGATGTGGAGTGGATGGAGGATGCTGTGGAGCACTGAACAGTTTCAGCACCAGAGTGGTTCTCAGCCTTTAAGCTCTGAAAATGAGAGAGTCTGCTTGTCAGGCAGGCAGGGTGAGTCAAGAAAAAATCATTTCGTGATGTTCCATGTCCTCCCTCACCTATCACTTTGGTATGATATAGATCATGAAGAACAGGCAATTACTTGAGCAAACTTCTGATTTAGTGTTGTTTGCGTGCTTCTGTCTGGCTTTTCATTCCTGTTACATTAATAGGAATTTTCATTTCCCTCTATATTTCTCTCATGTCTACAAAGTGTATGAAGTGTATGTATGACCACAAAAAATTAATCATGATATAGCAAGGGGCCAAGGAATACTGAAAAAAGTGTAGATGTTTGGCGATAAAGTGACATAGAGGGGATTTAATGATGCTACTCACTAATACACACACTTGTGATCAGACTATTCAATATTTGGGTGATAAAGAGAGCTCAACAGAAGCTGGTTTCCAACAACAGTCTTTAAAAGAAAAAAAAAAAAAAAAAAAAAAAGGCACAGTTTCAGGGCAGTAAAATTTTCAATAAATCTGTACTAGCTTTGATGAGCGGCATATTCAGGAAGAGAAAGAAAAAGGATGAACTATGGAGGAAGAACATCACAATTAGCAGAACAATTTTAATATTTTCCAAACAAGTGCTATAATGTTGTGCTGTAAAATATCAATTTAATTTCAAAGTCACCAGCATTAAAAATAAAAACCAAAATAAACATGTGAAAGAAAAAAAGAAGGAAAAAAGTACCAGATAGTTGGAGGAAATAATTGTGATTGGCACAAAAGGAATTCCTTCCAATTTCTTCTTCACATTATCCAAGAAATTGTAAAGTAAGAGAATGAAGCTGATTACAGCCAAAGCAGTTGCAAAATCTGTATTTAGAAACATGACTCAGACTCTTAAGGTAGTGCTCTTGTCTTTCAAACATTAATAAGTGATGACTGTTGCAGGGGGACTTGCCTGTTCATATATTCCTCTCACATTCACTGGCCCCTCTGGAGAAGGGCTGTGCTGTACATTGGAATAAAGTTCAGCTCTCCCTGCTGAATTCCCATCAGCAGAGGCTGAGCTGTAAGCATGACTCCTGCACTCCAATTACTTAATAAAGCGGGCAGCTGCTGTCCTGGGAGCATGAGCACTTGCCTTAAATATTGCATAAAAAATAGTAGCACAAATACTCAGAAGAAGAAGGGGAACCAAGAGGCAGATCCAGAGGCATTGAATATAACCTAGAACTGCTGGTTTAGGGAACTAGGTGCTTATGGCATAACAAAATCCAACAGAAGCCAATGACCTAATTAAAAATTAGGGTGCCCTAAAAATGATCCTGCCTACTGAGAAGTTTGCTGACATTGGAAAAGAAGAGTTTCCACTCGTGACTAATAATGAACGTGGAATGGATTTCCTTGCTGGGTGTTTAACAAAACAGACACACAACAGCTGCTCTGCTCCCAGATCTTACCAATGGGTGCCTCTCCCCTGCTCTTATGGCAGGAGAAATGTGATGTTGTTCTCCCCATTGTTTCTGGGTCGTTTTTGCCACCCCAGCTGAAAAAATCCCCACATTACCACAGAACAGTGATAATATTTACTTTGCTAAATGGAGCTCAAGAAAGAATATATATAAATTCCTTTTATTCTGGGGCTATATTGAGCTGCTAGAGTCAGCTCTGTCTGAAAGGGATCACTCCAAGATTAGCGGAAAGAAATTCAGATTCTCTTTTTGCTCCCACTAAAAGGATGTAGAAGCCAAGCAAAAATGTAAGTCAGGCTTATTTTCTATTATCCCCCTGTCTGGCCCAACAAAGACTGGAACAATTTTGCCTAACACAAACAGTCAGTGGGACCTTTGAAATTCCCATTTAGAGTGATTTCAGACTGTAAGTACATTATATTTCTATGAGACCCACTCTCTTAAATTACTAAGGATTTAAAAAGAAAGCAGCTTGCTGCCATATCCCAATGTAAACTCAGAAGAACTGTAATTGTCCTTTCAGCACCTCTGCAAGTGAAACATTTTCCTTTCTTTTATTGAATTCAGCAGTTCACAGTAACAGAGTAAAAGTTTTTTCTAACCTGAACTAATGAACAGTAAATCATTTAAAGTGTGTAAATGCAGTTCAGAGAAATGGAAAAACTCAGTTGTATTTCATTGAATTTCCAAAGTAGATTTCTCTGCATGATGTTCCTCAGCTCTCTTTTCACAAAACATGTTCATTTTCAAGAATTAAAGAAAGAAAAGAAAAAAGAAGAGATAATTTTGTTTCATCATGTAAAGTGTAAAGCAGCAGTCAGGCAAAGGGAAAGAGGCCTAGAGAGTGGAAGAAAAAAATCATTATTTCTATCTGAGAATATTTCATACACATCTTCTCTCACAAAAATATTTTCTCTTCTAACTTCTCCAAAAGCGCTGTTTAATATTGTTGCATAAAGCTTATTAAAAATCCTGGTAATATTACAAAATTAAATTAAACCCATCAAGACACCCAGTAAGAAAATTATGACAAATTATGTAAATTTTGGTCTACTGTTCCTCTACTGCTGGACAAGAGTCATGTGTGCAATAAGAAACTTAACATTAAATTGTGGAAAAAAAATTAATTCTGCTAAAATGTTCCATCAGATTATGATCTATTCTCCCACAGTATTTTCTATTTCTTTGATTTGCATCACATATCTAATTATAAATATTAAAACTGTGTATCCAGACTCCTGTGGAGAGATGAGTTGTGGTCACAGGCTCGCCAGATATCAGGCATTGCTACTTTTATCTGTTGTAATCTCTCCTGATTTTGAAACAAGACACCTCCTGTTGAAGAAACATGAACTTCTTCATATCGACAAATATTTGCCCTCTACCCAGTTTCCTTTTCTGGAGTGACAAGCTGTCATAACCTGCATTTGACAGCTGCTCATCTAAACAAGCTCTTTTAGTGTTTAGTGCTAAAATCTGGGTCCTTGGTAAAGATTAGATAAAGGGAATTTCATTTTCATAAGACACATTTTACCATCCCAGACTTAAAGACCCTTGAAATAAAACCTGGGGCCAAGAACCTGAAGCTGATAACTGCTCTTTGAACTCCTGAATGTAACCAGCAGCTTGCAGTATGGACTAGCAAGAAACATTTTGCAAGAAATTACATCCGGTTTGGTTGAATGTAATTAGCAAAAAAAAAGGCGATTATGTAAAAATAATGGTTATATAAGAGCAGTGGATCTCGTGCAGTATTTTGATAACAGTTTGCAAAGCAGGGTAAGGTTTGGTCTTAGAGAACAGTCATGGATTTGTTTACAAAGTTATGACCTTGGTGCCTCCATTACTAGAGAGAGAACCTGAAGACTAATCCCAAACTCTTCAGCTCTGCTCTGAGTATCCTCAAACCACGACTGGCAGCACAACATAAACCTAAGAAACTACCCTTCAGGATTTCAGTGATCAGTTTTCCCACATTTGTAATTATGTGAAGCACATTACCTTGCTCAAGGCTCACTGTAGTTTATGAACGTCTTGTTTACACACACAATGTTTCCTTCAGCGCAGAAGTCACTCATGGGGAAATTGTATCTGATAAAACAGACACTCTTAAAGAGTAAACCTCCAGGGACTCATGCTTAATGGGCCATATGGAAAGAGGAGTACACCCAGATTGATATGGGAGATTCTCTTCAGCTCATTTGCGATTTACTTAACAAACACAAAGACTTTTATATCTCATAGACATTTGCCTGCGCATACGGTCAGCTCAAGAGCGCATGTTTTGCATTGGTAAATATAACTTTACATTTAAAGAAAAGATTATGTTTTTAAGTTGCAGACAATAAAAATGGAATAAAAGCTGTGAAGTTTGCCATATGCAAGTATGCTCTGACTAAAATAATTACACTAAATACAGGGAAAGAGCAGCAGCCTAAAGACAGCAGACACTGCAGCCATCAGTTTCCTTTCTGTTTTACACAAACTTTTCTGTAGTGGAATGCAAGGAACGAGAAGCTGAGTTTTCTCTGAGAAGGTGCTGGCTGTAGAGATAAGAGATCTCCTGCACTAAATGACACAACACTCATCTTCATAGCTTCAGAGGTCAGCAAGAGATAAAGGCGGCCTTTAGAGCCAGGTGCTGCTGCTGCTTTACAAAGCAATGATAACATAATCGTAACGAGGTGCATCTTCACCATAAATTTTCTGTTATCTCCAACCTTCCAGTCAAAGAAATCATCTTGTAGGCAGTTTCAACTATGTGCTTTCCTGTTATTCATTCCACACAGAAAATTCTTGCAACATAATCTCCTGGACATACAAGTACCAACACTTTATGATCATTTATATCCATTTGCTACAATATCACAGCTGGTGTCATCTCAAAACAGGTCAGAAAACCATTTTCCCAGAGCTTGATCTTTCAAAGAAAGCTCTGAAATAAGACCTCCTTATAGAGAAGCTCTGCTCCTTGAGAGAACGCAAACTTTAGCAAATGCAAACCATGAAGGAGGTAAAATGTGGCAATATGGTGCAAAAATTCAAATTTTATGCTCGCAAGGGTGGTGCAGAGGAGGCTGCTGTTTCAATCAGTTTTGCTGTGGCCTGTGTCTTTTGCACTTAAGTATAGGGATGCCAATAATTTTCGGTCTCCTTTCAATATTCAGCTGGCCCCCTGTGTTGTCTGTGGCCGCTGCGCTGCTCCAATCCATTATCCCAGGTTCATTCTCCCTGGGTCTGCTCAGGGAGTTCAGCAGCATCGAACAGCTGACAGTGCCTGCAAGGTGCTTGTACTGCTTTATTTACCGAGATGCATTTTTCTGTTTCAGCATTAGATCTGCATCATTTAACCAACAAAAAAAAAAAAGTTGAAGACACCAGATGTTTTGTTGTGCTAGTAACTAATTATGAGAGAACATGACAGACACGTAATATCTGAGGGTATCAGGAAAGATTTAAGGAGTCAACTAAATAAAGATTAAGAATTCAGAAGAAATAATTGGTTGGGTTTTTGTAGGAATGTTATAACCTACTCTTAAAGACAGAGCATTGAATGACAGCATTGCTGAGGAGACCATCCAGTCCAAACCTCTGCTGAGAGCTGGGGCAGCTGCAGAAAGTTCCTCAGGACTGTGACGAGTTACTCCGGATCTGGAGAGGTGCAAGGCTTAGTAGCATTGTAAAGGGCACCACCTGCTTTTCATCCAGCACTTTGAAAAGAAAGAAAATTAGGAAAGTGGCTGAAAAAGAAACCTTTATTTTCCTGTGTTTCCTTTCCTATCAGGAAAGAAAACTATTTGTCATTTATTCCATCCTCTAAATTAAAATGAACTTTTGGAGTTTATGCTGTGTAGTCTGTGCAGACTGTGCTGGAGATTCAAGAAACAGGGAACCATGAAGGGGAAATATATATATATATATAAATAGTGTTTCCAACAACCACGACCTGAGGAGAGATGTTTAGTATTCACTGTCCCTAAAAATCAGCCATACATGTTATTTCTGTGACAAACATATCCCTAGTGTGACAATTCATGCTCATTTAGCATCACACTGAGCACAGTCAGGAGATCTTTGAGTGTTAGCACAGTTGAGTCCTGCTCCCTGCAGTTCCATGAACTGCTGCTGAATTTCTGGTGTACACATTCTTGGGACTCTCCTGATTATTTACTCAGTTGCACTTGGCACTGGAACATGACCCTTACAGCTGAGATTGAGCTTGCCACAGGAAAGACAAGTCCCTGGTGCATCAGGAGAGCGGCTCACCTCTCCAGGGCAGCACTGATCAGTGAATCTCCCTTCCCAAAAAAGGACAGCAGCTGCAGAAAACTTCTCCAATACTAAGACATGCCACAATCTTTGCTTCGTACCACTGTATTAGATATTAAAGCTCTTCCTTTGGCTAGCTCTGAATATTCTGTCTTATTCTTCTCCTGACGCTGATCATTCCTTTGAGGAAATAAATGATGGTAGAGCCACGGGACAGTGGGATATGGGAAGTATGCTTTGGAACTGGTTATGACTTTCAAAGAGAGAGAGAGGGAGAATATTGTGCAGTATTCAGACTCAGGCAAGCTGTATCCCATCAGTTTTGTAGAGATTATCCTTGCAGACTAAGAATCATGAAGATAAGGGACGGGTTTGGTTTGGTTTGCTTTTTGTTTGTTTATTTTCAGCACAACCTTGTGCTGCGACAGTCACATGAAGTCAAAACACACAGTACTGGTTGTCTGCTCCAATTCAACAAGGCAATTCGTCTTTCCCATTGTTTTCCCTCCTGGAAATTTCCCCTTTCATTTGCCAAGCCTCTCCATTCTGGACAGCAGTCTGCCTGCTCTCCTTGGATGCTTTCTTTCCCCACTGACAAACTTTGAACTAGCACAACTTCTAAACACTAAACAAGCTTAAGCTCTATTCCCAGGAAGGAGTTTGTATTGAAATGTGCCCTTTAAACAAAGTAAATAAAGCTAAATTCAGATCAGTGGAAAACTCTTGGCAGTTGGCAGCCAATATTTAGCAGCTTTGGTGTCAGATGTAGCTAAGAAGTTACCATCTCCCGAGGCTTCCAGCAGGCATGGGAGATAATCTGAATTCCTCCCAGGAGATGCTCAAAAACTCAGAAAAATCTCAGAATCATGAGATTTACTTTTAATAACTGGGATTAGATGGGACACTGGTTGCAAGATCATGTTCACAGTAACTTTGTCAGACACCTGAAGATACAGGGACACAATGAACCCCCACACAAACTATTAATAGGTCATTGAAACCTGTTTTGATCTTCTGCTGTTCTCATTCTACTCAGATTATTTCGGATGGATAAATTCAGTGCAGTACATATAATTTAACCTGAAAAGCACTCTAGAGGGTTAAAAAAAAAAAAAAAAGAAAAAAAAAAGAAGAAAAAAAGTATTTTAAAGATTTGGAAAGTTTTTGGCAAAAAAAAGAAAGACTTTTTTTACTTGATATATATCATATGAATATGTCACAGGACTATGCCACACCCCCTTTGCTAAACACTGTAAGCCTCCAGGATCATTTGTCATTCACTGTCACTGCCCAAATTTTGCAGTTGCTAAGTAAAATAGCAGAGCCACGGAAGATCGTTGGGTCTCTGTCTTTTTCCGTGGTTTAATTTCTGTATAACCTAGGAGGTATCTCAAGCAGAGGTTACAGCAAAATTCAGCTTTTCCTTCTTTGCCTCACAGCAGTATCAGCAGTGGTATTACACAGTGATTCTGGGTACTTCACAAATGCATAGGAGCTAATTCCAAAGTTGATCCTTCAGGCTTAATGTCCCTGGAGCTCTCTCTGGACAAGTCTTTTATCCTTTATAAGGTTTCTTGTTTATTGCCTGACAAAGAACCTGGTCTTGTTGACTCTGGTGATAATTTATAGCAGCAAGAATATCTCAGCAGGAGCTTTTCTCACCTTTATTCCCCACAGCGGTGATTCACTCACTGATGGGCAGCTCTATAAACACTGAACTGAAGGAAGAACAGCAATCTTCACTTCTGTTCCTCTACTGCTACAGCATCGCAGTCACTCCTCTCTTCACCAGTGCTTTACATTTTTCCTACATTCCACATCTCCAAAAAGGCTCAGAAATGTTAGATAACTCATACTGCAATCTTTGTGAGACAGGAGTGCATTAGCGAGATGAACAAAAATTTTCAGGTAACCTTTTCCAGACAAATTCAGATCTAATAAAAATTAAAACCACTATTAAATTTCTAAGAAAAGAGTGTCTAAAGTACATTTTCCAAAAATCTTCCAAATTCCCACTTTTAATTCATATTCTCAAGGAACACTTTCTCTTTAAATATTTAAAAATATTTTAGGTGTTGTAAAAAAAAAAAAAAAGTAGAGAAAATGGAAAAAAGACAAAACATGAAAAAGTTACTTGGCATATAACTTGTATATGTACATACTTTGATTTTTCCAGATCTGAAGGTTTTCTGTAGTTCTAGAGAATTTAAAAGGATTTTTTAGGTGTTTTGTTTGCTTTGGTTTTAAAAACAAAAACAAACAAACAAAAACTTTGGAAGAAATTTCATAATATCATAAATTCCTGTCACAAGGGAAACATCTTCCTCAAAAGACTACATTATTTCACACGGCAGATAAGAAACACAAAATAATGAAATGACTTTTCAGTCAAATGACTTCCACACAAATTTGGTGACACATCCTCCAGTAAAGTTCCAGGTAAAGGACTCTTTAAGGTTTAAAACTCTAAAGCTAGACTGCAGAATCTGAGTGATTTGACAGACTCGTGAATTAAAACCACTTGTGAATGCAAGCATCACAGCTTTGTCTTGCAAAATAAAGGTTTAAAATTCACAGACTCACAGAATAGTTTGTGTTGGAAGGGATTTTAAAGAGCCTCTTGTTCCAACTCTCTTTCCATGGGCAAGGACAGCTTTCACTAGACCGGGGTTGCCTCTCTTGTTTTCAAGAAAGAAAATTGTGCCTGGGATTCTCCTGTGTTCCAGGGTATTTGAGCAAGCAGAAGGAGGGAACAGAAGGAAAACAGAGGTGCCTGTGCAGCAGGGCTGCCTCATTTAGGATGCATCCAGCACAAAACCTATTTCTCTGGAGCAGAGAGCACAGAGCAGCCTGGGAAATCACACAGAAAACTTCTCCTGAATATCTCCATCCACGGTGCTTTAAGAGGTTAATCAGGTATTATGGAATGCACCAAAATAAGTCAATTTCACAGCCATACAAAAATGGAGACAGTGATAATTTTAGTTTAAATAAGTGCGTTAAATCAACTCACTCAATGAGAAGACTGCACAGAATAATTTCAATGCTGAGATATTTTCAGAAACAAAACTTGCATATTTCCATTTCTGCATGCACCTGCAATGGCTGAGGCTCCTGTACTTCGTTATTTCTGACATTTAAAATCATGTGCACTTCACTGCAGATTTGAAATACACAGTATATTAAAAATACTAAATACATACAATAACATTCATATTGTGCTAATGACCACTCTCTAAATTCTCTTCAGGTGAAAAAGAGTTTATATGTTCTGGTTTAATTCGGCTGTAAATTCTTTCCCTATAAATATCCACTGAAGTCATGTTTCCTGTAGGCATTTACAAAGTAAAAGGAATGCATGCCAGCCAAAATTGAGATGAATGATACTTATGACACTGTCTGTACACAATACATTATTTGCAATAGAAAACTAATCCAACTAATGTTGCTATGAAAAGGATAATGTTCAGCTAGAGTTTTGGAATCTCAGGAAGGGTAAGGCAAGCATGCATAGTTGCTTAAAGGGGAGCAACTGTGCCAAGATCATGCCAAGAGGCGCTGTTTACCAGACCAGAGTTCCCTATTGGAATAAGGGACCTATAAGGATGCAAACAGTGATTATATGGCAAATTCTGTCCTTCAATTCCCTTTTTGGACAAACTGATGGCATAAGATCCTCCACTGGTATTGTTGATGCACCCACGAAATCACACCTGGGTGCTGGTATGTAAAAATATTGAGCCTATTTCAATATTTAGAGGGGAAGAGGGCAAGCCTAAATTCACAGACCAAAACTTTTTTTGATACTTCATTTCTGGTGATTAAAACCTTAGTTAAAAATGGGTTGCTAATTTACTCCTTGTCATGAGGTCTCATACAAAATGAAATACTGATGGAATTTTTGGAATTTCTGGAAATTCTTCCCAAAAGGAAGATTAGGTCTCATTGATTTAAAATTTAAAAGAGAAATACAGATTTTAAGTCTTAAAGCAGATCCTCAAAAATTAATGGATACTGGGACAATTAAAAGCCTCCATTTCCCCTCAAAAGACGTATCAACTTTGTGCCACCTTGCAGCTGCCTTGAGAAGATAAAGGCACTGATATATGGGAAGCACATAGGTGCTTTAACGAAGCACAGCACTGAAAAGGCCGCGAGGAAATAAAAAAGTCTGAATTTACAAAGCGAATTAGAAGATCAGTAAATAAGTCATGGTGATGCGCGTTGAATAATGAGAATAAAAGGAAGCACCGAATAGCTACTCATTTCGTGAGACACATTCATCCAGCGCACCGAATGAGGCAGGAGCCCCACGGAGAAAACAGTGTGTGATCAGGTAATTAAAGACTGTATCATAATGCAAGCGCTCAAGGAGGCCAAATTAAACTTGCACAGAGCTATCAGTGGAACGCTTCCCAACTTTTACGCCTTTGACTTTGTAACCTTTACGTCCTTTCAACGGCAATTTTTGTTTTGCCTCCATTAACGGAATCATTGGTACACATTAACAGTGGAAAACTTATATGGCTCTTAATGATCTGACATTCATGTAGCTTAGCTGCAGCTTCCCAAACACTGTGGAAATGTGGCTGGGTCATGCAGAAGAATCAGCTACAGAATTGGTAAAAATAAATTACAAGCTGTAACTTAGAACTGTTAAAAAACTCACTGAGTTGCATAAAGCCATGTACACGCACGCACAAAAACAAGATATCCATTTTTCCAGTGAGTTCTTACCTAGCTTGATTTCCTAAGGAAGTATAATTTCTGTGATTATGATGTGTGCTCATCTACCTCTCTGTTTGCCAGTCCTTGCCCTTCCAAACCATTCTGAATCTATTTGGTGCCAAAGATAACCAATTTTTACATATTTCATGAAAATTGATGATTAAGTAGAGCTAAGACTCTAAGTCAATGACCTGCATAAAATTCAGCCAAAAAAAGGGCAAAGAGAACTTGGCCATTATGCACTCTGTTTTACAGATTAAATAATCTACACTGGGATATGTGAACAGGAACATGAGAATAAATAAGAAGTTATAAAATATTTCTTAGTAAGTGTTCTGTGTCCCTCACTGTTATTGCAATTTTTCATGGCCTCATTTAAAATCTGAAAGAATGAGATGGCCAAGCCTGGAGTGGAATCATCCCCCCAGTCCTTTAAGTCTTTGCTTGGGGTGAGATCAGGACTACAGTTCACAAACTTGAAACCTCGGATGCAGAGACTTAGGAGTAGATTACATTTTCTCACGGCATTTCACCACTTCCAATCTTTGCCATTTATTTTCCTACATATTGTCTAAAACATTTCCAACATTTTTGCTGTCATTCCCCCCTACATTTATTACCTTTTTTTGTTACCTCTCCACAGACATAAGGCAGCTTTTTATATTTACAGCCTCTGAGATAATATAAGCTGATTCACTTCTTCAAGTCTCACCTTAGCTTTCTTTCTCTCTTAAATTTAAAACAGCGTCCTACGGAAAAGCATATTTTAATATTATCTACAAAAGAAGTTTGCAGTTTAAAAACTGCTTGGTGCTGTGCTGAGCATAGAGCCAGAAGTTATGGTAACAAAAGGTGACACATCTAAGTGAGCACGTTTCTAGATATCTCATTGCACCCAGTCCTTCTCCTTCATCCCCTTCCATAACTTCATTTCCATATTGTAACTACTGCTCACTTGGGTGGAACTTGGTCAATTTTCTGCAGGATAAAATGTACAGAATGAGCAGCACATGCCGAAAACCAAACTTTAATCCTTGCTTTTCCAATCTTCAGCAAAATATACAATAATTTTAAGAGTCTCCACAAAAAAAAATTAAATTAAACCAAAGAAACAAAAAAAAAATCAAACCAAACAACTCAGAAACTCTTCAGAAACCTGATAGCCATCATTGGACATGAAATAATTTTCAATGATATCTCTGTCAGTCACAGAGCAGAATTCCACTAGTTGATTTTCTGCCAAAATTGTTACAAATTTTTAATGGGAAACTCTTTGTTGGTTCTGAAATAAATTTTATAAGCACAGCTGGGCTCAGCTCCAATTCTTTGCTTTGAGCAAAGAAGATTAAAATAACGTTTCTCTGTTCTTTGTAGAACAAGAAGCAGATTTTAGTGGTGTAGTTGACAGGAGATATCATAACAAGATCTTGAAATAATCTTTTTTGCTGCTAATTGAATTTAAAGTCCCTGATGTCAGGCCAGATTGATGAGTTCTGAATCTCATCTTAAATATGCAAAAGGCTTTGGTTAGAAAATAGTAGTATAGGCTGGCAAAAAAAAAAAGTTAACCTTTGAATATGTTTTCTGTGAGATGGTATGTGCCCAATCCAAAAAAGTTAAAAATAGAAAAAAACCCAAAAACAACAACAACAACAACAACAACAACACAGCTTTGATTCAGAATCAGTAAATATCACTAAGCTGCATGGAAACCAAAATTTAAATGAATATACAAATAGGAAAAAAAATATATAAAATGGATAATTTTTATATAAAATAAAATTAGACATTATTTTTTAAAAATGTGAATAGAAACTTCCATTAAGGTAATTGAAATCAAAAACCTCAGTCCTCTGCACAGTAGAAATAATGATCAAATACTATGTATCAAAACTTGCTCTATTTTACTTTAGATTATATATCATTAACAATGACAAATGAGAAAGGGTTATCTATAAATGGAAAAGAAAAATAAGATAAGAACAAGAAATACCATGAAAATAATAAAAAATAGCAAAACAAACTAAATTTAAGCTAAGATAAAAGAGAGATGAGTGATGAAAAATAAATGCTGATCTCATTATATATCAAAAAAGGACAAATAACAGCAGATTCTAGTTGAGTGACATGATTAATAACAAACCCAAGTCACAGACACTCTGACTGAATATAAATAGTTCGAATTGTCTGGCAATGAGATGTTACAAATGCACAAATATGTGCCCTGGTGGTAGAGATAAACTGGAGACAAATGCTCCATTCTCAGTAACACATCGCTGCTGCTTGTCACCATTAATTCCCTGTCATTGTTTGTATTCCCTTACTAGGGGCATGATCAGCAGGAATAAGAGACTCCAGGTTTACAGGGGGTTAGGACAGAATTATCAGGCAGTATTGTGACAAGGGACAAAGCTCTCTTCAGCGCATCCCATTTGATCTCATAATTAGGGACTCAGGTGTTGTGGGTCTCAGAAGTTTCCATAGAGTTCAGGTGACAAAGAACAGGTGACAGAGGGTTTTGGACATCCCCCAGGTCCACTCCATCTCCATGGGCAGCTGAGAGAGTCCTCACCATCTCCAGCTCGCACAGGAGGGGAATAAAGACACCCACAATAAAGGATCCTACTTCTGAGGAGCTGAGAAGACAACTTCTAATTTCATTTCCTTACATTTCTATTGATAGTTCCCAGTGTAGCACAGAGGTCAACAAATTCTTACAACAATAAGGACAATATGCTCTGATATCAAAACAGTGGGCTGTCCTGCTCCACAGTGAAATATCTTACTGTTCGGGACAAGAGAGACTGATGGAATAGAAATCTACAAGAACAAACAAGTAAAATGCACAAAAATATGTGTATTAGCTAATACTGATGGGAAAGAGAAAGGAAAGATAAAAGCCTGAGTGTTCATGTCCCATTTGGAAGTTGCAGTAATATTTTCCACCAACTAGTCCTAATAAACTTTAGAGACCATTACCTAATATGACAGATATCCTCACTGAGTAATAAATCTTCATAACACAGTATCACACGAAGTGCTTAAATCTGTCTCATCTATTCCAGACCACCAGTGAGCTCAGGTACAACTGTGTTACATCTATATGTGGTGCATAAATAGCTCTTGAAGACCTCCAACATTGGACACTCCAGAACTTTCCTACACTACAGTGCTTCAGTATTCTTATTATTGGAGTTTTTCCCATGTTTAAGAAAAATTCCAAGCACAAATTTGGGTCTGTTGCTGCTGCAGATTGGTGATTTCCTTCCTTTTTCTGATCACCTTGTAAGTCCTCGGAGGATATTATCACATCCCCTGACATTTTCTCATCGTTAAGCTCAGCAGCCACAATTCATGTTTATGTGATACATTTTGAGGTCACAAGTTTTGTAAGGTGTCAGTCTTTTTCTTTTTAACTCCCTAAAACTAATGGGTGTGAGATGCCAAAAATAGATACAGAAGGTTCAATAGATTTTTCCAAAACTTAATTTTGACCTTTACAACTGATTCTCCTAAGGGTACATATGTATGTTCATATACATTTGTATAGGTAAAGAGCATATCCTAGGCAAGAATAAAGCCTGGAAAACTAAGGATTAGCATGCATCTTTACATGGTCAATGCCAATTTAGGCTATGTTCTTTCTACATTTGAGAAATACAAAACAGTTAAAAGGTCATAATTATGACATGCACCATCCTGAATTACTATATACACCATAGACGCAGATGTATATTCTCTATCAACCAGATGAGGAGAGCAATCAGACTGAAAAGGCTAATTTCTATTGTTTTGTTTTTTTTTCTTTGGAGGCAGGCTAGCTCTCAGTTCAACAGTCTTCTCATTTACATAAGTGCAGTAGCTGTCAGTTCATTAGCAGGTTGTTAATGACACGGGGGTGGGGAGGAGGGTTGCAAAATCTCAGTGAAACACAAAAGGTTTAAGCTTCTGGTTGCATATTTATGTTAAACTTGACAATACTCAAAGTCACAGGTCAAAAATTATCCTGATGAGGAGTCAAAGTTCACCTACCTTACACTCAGAATAGTCTCACATGAAATAGCACAATGAAATCAATGCAGATTTATAATTAATATTTACAGAATATGTTTCTAAAGCAGAATAAAATCCCTCAGAATCGCCTACTTTAAGTGAATATATCACACTGTGTCTCTTGGGGGGGCACCTGAGCTGACATTAGTGAGGTAAAGGTGGTGTTTGCGGCAGAGGGAACTGGTGTCTCCTGTAGTCAACAATCTTGTTGTCAACAATCTTTTTTTTCCTGAGGTCAACAAGAGCATTATTCCCTTTGGCCACCAGGTGTTATAGTAAACCCCAAATCTGCAGTTCAGAAAGAGACCTCTTACGAGATGAATTCCTCTCCCTTGGGCATTCCCAGTCCTTGCCATACCAGTATCTCCCAGCAGCATTACTAATATCATATTTGGAAATAGATCTAGTAACGGCTTTAGTAAATCAGAGTAGAAAGCTTTGGCTGAGAAACCTTCAGCTGCACATTTAAATAACTCACATTTCATTCAGGTCCTACAGACTTGTCCTGTCCCTTTCCTGGATGTTTTCTCAAACAATCGGTGCCCTACCACATCACACTGAGTTATCCTCAGCATCCAATAACAGAGACTCTGGCATAGTGAGGGATGTGCTGGCTGCATTAGGAGCAAGATGTATTTGCCAAAATAATTTGCCTAGATTTTTGCGTAAACATCATGCCAGGTTGACTTTGGAACACAGGGGAAAAAAAATAGGGAAAAAAAAACAAGGAAAAGAGAAACTTAATTTTCCCTCTATGCCAAAGAGAAGCCTCACATTAAAGCTTTGGGAGAAACATGAACTGACGCAGTCTGTTTAACGCTCACACCTTCAGTGAAAGAGAACTTTGACACTGGCACTAATGTATGCTCTCAGAATCTTAGTTTACACTTCATTCCTGGATGAGAACAAAGAAATCCCCTCCCTCTTAGATGTTAAATGCTTCCTGAATAAAGCACAAGTGTCCTGCTCCACTCAAGAGCTGCTATGCTGAGAGCAGCACTCAGAGCTGAGCCTCTCTGCCCCAAGAGAACTACTGAGGTAGTCCTCCATCTCTGCACCTTTTTTAGCTATTCTACCACTAGAGCCAGCATTTTTGTTTGATGTTTGCTACCTTGAAGGAGTCATTTAACAAAGCGAAACAGCACAGTGTGTTACCACCTTACACCCATAAATTATAGACTTCAATGGATTTTATTCTGCTTCTGACCACACTAGTTCTGAGAAAACATAGAAAAGATCAAAGAGGGTCATTAAAATGGGATGCTTTGCAATGCAATATGCAAAATTCAGTCTAGAGTATATCAAATACCAGATATTTACTGCTCTTCTTCAAACTGTCACAGCCCAGAAGGCGATTTTCCAGTATAGGAGCCAATTAGAAATAGCACATGATGGGAGGTATCTTTTTGGTGCGTTTTAATTTCCTAAAGTTTTAGAAGAAACCTGAGAATTTCCAAAGAGGGAAGATATCAGCATGGTGCTTGAAGTTTTATTACTTTTTCATCATTCTACAGAGAACCCTTTGGCTGCAACTGTTTTGACTGCCAACACAAAATTACCCAGTACTAAGGTTAGGTTTGGTTCTTTTGAACAGCCTTGCAATACTGAATAATAAAAGAAAGCCAAGCTATCAGTACATTAGTTTTGAAGGATTGTGATATGTATACATGGAATATTTACTATCACACTGCCCTCAAACCATTACAAACCAAGTAAAACCTTGTACAGCTGCAGAGGTGTCATTATAAACCCCCATGTTTCTGAATTCTAGAGATGGAAATGGAACACTGATATTCAGAGGGTTCATTCTGATTCACTGAGAGCTGTTAAAACTGTTTTTCTCTTCTATGGAGGCACATTTTTCTCTTCTATGACTAACACAATGCTATAGGTATGGTGCAGTGCAGCACAAGAGTACCAATGGGTATTTCTTCCACTTCTATGCTCTGTTGCATTTATTGCCACCCTGTGCAATAGTATATTTATTGTGAAAATGAGTGTATCAACAAGTGAAGTCACTTCTTAGCCACAAGATCAAATTTATAGGGAAAAAACCCTACTGATATCTAATGAATCCAAATTCACTCTGCACTGAAGACTGTCCTCTGAGGCTTTAGGGGTTTTTTTGTAAAGACAAATCTTTATCATTACCATCATAATTACCATTTTGCCTCCATCTACAGCGCAGTTAACTGCAGTGGCTCCTCACTGAGCATCTCAGATGCCTCGGACTGCAGAAGAAGTGAAAGTCACAACAGCCAGGGTAAGAAAATCTTGCATGTAAATCAAAGCTGGACAGATGAATCAAAATGAGCCTCTAGTCACAAACAACCCCATGCAAGTAGTTTTTCTTTACCAGCCCTGTTTCCAAAGGTTTGATCACAGCCTTTCCAGGAATTTTGAACAGCTTAAACTATTTAAGTTTGGTAACTTATTTTTCGCATTTCCATTACAACATAAGTTCTAAAATGTATAAAGTCCTTTAAATAACATTCTGAAGATGTTGAGATGGTATTCATATATAGAAATGAATAATAACTTGATAGTCAGAGAAAATATGCTAACATGATGAGAATATATTGGATTATCTACTGGAGCATGCGAGACCTCAGATGGCAGGTCACCAGTTATTATTTGGCATAACTCAGACAAACACCAAGAAACAAGCAATAAAGTTTTATGAAGAACTGGCCTCATTTCTCTGCCTGCAAATTATGGCGCAATTGAATTTGCTAAAACAAGTTTGTTGGGGAACAGCCAAGCTCCCTTGAAGGCAGATTTTTGACACCTACACCACTGAGGGCGGGAGTGTTGGAGACCCTCTCTACCTTTTGCAGGTCCGTTGATTTGGGCATGGAAAGAAATCTCTGTAAGGCACTGGTAAATAAATGGAAGGGCTCAGAGGGACGCTGAACAGTGTGGGAGGTGAATTCTTGTAAAACTCAACATTTGAAAATATTCTGTTTCATTCAACAAAGGGAAATAGGAGACACTGCAAGATTTCAAGGATGTTATAATCTGTGTGATTTATGAGCACATGCAATAAAAATAAGGCAAAAAGGCTAACTACAATGACAGCTTAATGATCCAAATGAAAATAAAATTAATTTTAACCAGTAGGGAGTTTCCACAGAGAAGAAAACATGAACTGAGTAAAATCTATAGAAATCTAGCTGGATCTGTCATGGGAACAAATCTTGGAAGCGGGAATAACATCCAGCAAAGCAGATATCTCTGATAGGAAAGGATTTGGAAATAAGACAGACCAGGATAAGGACAATACTAAATGGACATTTTTGGAGCCCTAATCAGATAAGGCTCAGACTAACAAAAAGCAGCTGGCAGAAACACAAATAAGAAATAACCAATGGTGTTGCAGGGGTAGAGCAGATTTCTACTCAAAGATTTATTTACTTCGCAACAGTGTGCAGTAGCTGGTCATATTAATAAACTGATGTCAAAACAATATAGAAGATTAACTAATCCTGGCGTGATTTTTTAAAGCAGACTATTCAAATTTTAAGCCTTCCACAATTAGGATCAATATCCAAATCATATTTTAAGGTGTGGAAGATGAGTAATATAGAATCATAAATGTTGAAAGTTACCTCCAAAACTATAAAATCCAAACTTCAACCACAATCATATGTTCAAACACATGCTCACAATATGTAATAATTCAAGCCTGAAATGTTGTCCACATTTTAGAGAGAACTCATTAAATTGGAGCTTGAATTTGAGATTTCAAGGCTGGAAACCAAAACAAGACTTTGAAGAGGAACCAGTTTCACCCACAGCATAGGCTAAAGGCACCTTCCCCACATGTGAGAGAAGCACATCCACATTTTTGGCAGATGTTTTTATGATCAGTTGAAGAAAGAGAAGTTTCCTGCCATGATTCTTAAGAATGCTGCCTGAAAAGATGTTCTGTGTGTGTTTAAGGTGATTATACTTATTTTTGGAGTGTCTCTTTCAAACACTTGACAATATTCTTGGCATTGAGGCAGAATTTAAAGTAGTGGCTCAAAAGCTTCACCTACATCCATTGTTTAACTTAACATCATCTTGACAGAGAGTTTCTTTTGTAAGGGAAAGCAATTTCCTCAATGTAGCCTGAGCACAATGGTCACCAGTGGGGCTGGCACTGACATCTGCTGGCACCACCCAGTGAGAAAGCAGCTATGGAATACAACATTTAACACAAAATGCCCTAACTTTTAAATGCTGTTTTTCTTCTCCCTTCTTTCAGCATGGGGTCTCTTTTGGTAGACAGAGATTCACATTTATTTATCTATAGGAGAAACAAAATCACATATGCCCACGGAATAATGACCCTTTGAATCTGTCTCCAGAAAACCCTTTTAAACTCAGACATGGCACAAGAAACACAAAGCACTAACAGCTTCTTACTTCCCCTGTGCTCAGCACTGGTCAGGCCACACCTTGAGTGCTGTGTCCAGTTCTGGGCCCCTCAGTTTAGGAAGGGTGTTGAGATGCTTGAGCGCGTCCAGACCTCCTCAATGAGGTTGGTGAAGGACTTGGAAAACAAGCCATATAAAGAACCACTGAGGGAAATGTGTTGCTTAGCCTGGAGAAAAGGAGACTCAGAAGTGACCTCATCACTCTCTACAGCTTCCTGAAGGGTGGCTGTGCTCAGCTGGGGGTTGGTCTCTTTCTCTAGGCAGCAATGGACAGAATGAGAGGACACAGTCTCAGGCTGTGCCAAGGGAAATACAGGTTGGACATTAGGAAAAAAATTTTCACAAAAAGAGTGATAAGGTACTGGAATGGTCTGCCCTGGGAGGTGGTGGAGTCACCATCCCTGGATGTGTTTAAAAAAAGACTGGGTGCAGCACTCGATGCCATGATCTAGTTGAGGTGTTAGGGCATGGGTTGGGCTTGATGAACTTGAAGGTCTCTTCAACCTACACCTTCTGTGATTCTTTATCTTGTTGGTAATGGTTTGGGTTTCTAAATATTGCATGCATTTATTTTTTAAAACTTATCAAATCAGTTATTAAAAATTAGAGTTATCAAAATATCTTAAGTTTTTATGTTGTGCCCATGCATAAGTATGGCATATCCAGTCTGAAAAGGACACAGAATCAGAATGGTTTGGGTTGGAAGGGACCTAAAGATCATCTCGTTCCAAGGCCCATCTCTGGGTCAGAAAGAGATAATCTGACAGGCAGGGACACCTTGCACTAGACCAGGTTGCTCAAAACCCCATCCAACCTGTCTTTGGACATGTCCAGGGATGGAGAGATGGTGTGTGTGTGTGTGTAAAGGGATTCAGGGAAGAAGGACATCTGTACAGTCACCACGTGGATGCAGCCTGTGAGCATGAGGGTGAACCTTCTGTTATAAAAGTAACACCAATCTGTGTCCTCGTGTTCTGATTCCATTATCCTTGGCACTGGTGGATGTCAGGACTAAATCTGCTGAAGCTTTGAGGCAGATCCAGACACAATCAATGTACTCCAGGCTTTGGCATAAATATTGAACAACAGCAGCACAGATAAATGATGAGAGAGTAGGCTAAGAACTCTTGTAAGATTACAAGGATAATTCTTCGTTGCCTCAGAAGCTCAGTTCATTAGAACCTGGAAACCTTTAAAAGACATTTCAGAACAGAGCTGATGTGTGTCTAATCTCTCACCTGTATCACCTAGCAAAAATATACATAAAAATTACCTTTAGCATGTATCTACTGAGAGAGCCTGGAAAGAGATAAAAGATACTTTAAAGGTCTGAGGCATTATCAAATTTTATTTAAGTTAGATAATCAGACTTCAAAGGCAAATAAATTTAGTTATAAAGCACTCAGAAACACTGCTAAATGCAGAATTATATTCTTTTAAAATATCTTATACAGTTTGAAAAAGAAAGTAAAAATGTCAATTTTTCATCATGGCAGAGGTGACAGAGCCATGCCTGGGGAGGAAGCAATGTCTCAGACTGGCACCACGAGCAGCAGCACTGACCGACCTGCTTGTGCCATTTCCAGTAATTAAGTAGCACATCTGTCCTTCATATGGGCACAGTAATGAACAGCAAATCAGGAGTAGAGAGGCATGGCTCTGTTAGAGTGTCAGTCTGCAGAAAGGCTCATTATGGCACTGAATTCTCCTGCTTTTTAAGGACAGAGCAATTAGGGCAATTGCTGGGTGCTGCAGGCAGAGGAGCAGGTACATCCATAGCATCCCTCCAGGAGCTGGTATTCCAAACTCGGCATTACATCTCAAATTACAGTGGGACAGCAATGCCAGCTCCCTGTGCCAGTGAGGAACTGCAGGCATGGAAGGGGCAGCACTCCTTGGAATGCAATAGCCTCGACAGGAGTTCTGTATCATAAAATCGAAGCAGGTCCACCCATTATTATTTATATCACGTTACTCCTTCAGGAACCAGCCGAGATTCACTGCCTCTACTCAGCACAAGCACCTCTCACACTACAGACCCTGACAATTTAAGCAGGTCAAGAGAACTGTAAGAACATTTCAGCAAAAAATCATTTACTCCTTTGGAAACTCTTTTATCATCACTGACATTTTTTAACTAATTCCAGTCAGATCTGCTAGTGTCTGAATCAGCTATTTCAAATATTTTAGAAGGATGTATTCTATTTTCAGAACTTGTTTCAATAACATAGCTTAAAAAAACACTGTTTCAGTTTGAAATTTATTTAAATTGAATTGTAATAATGGGCTTTAAAATTTCCTAAATAGCAACAACTTATCTTTGTCTGATTAAATAGTTCAGGTCAGCTGAAAGGAATCTAGGTATTCCAGCTGCAGAGATTTGCAGTTTTAAATGTGGGAAAAAAATATTTTTAAGAAAGAGTTTTATTTTATTTTTAAGAAATAGATTTAGAAATAGGGAAAGAAGCATCAAACAATAGAACTGCCTTCCTTTCTGACTCTATTAAACTGTATATGCCATTGAATTAAAAAAAAAAAAATTAAAGATTTATTTTCTTGTTCGAAGGGTGCCCACGAAATTTTCATCCTACCTGCATTTGTATATGAAAATACCTTGAAGATGAGGGGCACTGCTATTAATCTCTCAATTACCAAAGAACTCTGAGGCAAACCTGGGTTGTTTGGAAAGACAAGTAAACCCAATCTCTGGAGTTTCTTCTTTGATGAACAGTGGAAAGCTCCTTTCAATATGAGATTTTTTTCCATTTTCCTTGTCCTATGCTTTCTATAACAATTTTGGAAAAATCAGAGTGGGAGCCAAAACACCCACATGAGCAGATGTAAAAGGGAGCTGTTTCTTCCATGGAAGAGACAGGGATGTCTGAGATTACAGCTAAAACTGCTGGAAAGGAATTCACCATCTTCTCACAACAAATATGCTTCTTTTTAAAGCAGGTTAAGAACCAAGAGGCAGAGGAGATTTCCTGGTACACATTCAGACATCTAAATGTTCAGATTAAATGAAATTCACTTTGCTCAGCACAGTCCCTCAGTCTGGATGTGTCACAGACTGAAAGGAATATACTATACCCAATACATCCATTATGGAGGAGATGAAGGATTCTGGCAGTAACACACGGTCAGACAGGGCAGCACTAGGGCTGGTGGATTCATCACACAGCAAGAAAGGCCCAGAAACACTTCTCAAAGTTATTTCAGAGCACCTGTTACCCCTCACACCACAGGATGCACAGCAAGGATCTGAGACTGTAAGAGAACATTCCAGCATTCAGACTCCACAATCCTTTTCTGGGATCAACTGACCTTCAGGCTCATCACTTAGTATCCCCTCAAACAGACTAAAGTACAATATCCATCTCACTGTAAATCCAGCTGTGACATGTGTAATTTCTTTTTTACTACAACACACTGTCATAGTCATCCTTATCATCAGGAAAAGTGATGTACAGCTTATTGCAGTGCTAAAAAAATCCAGAGATTACTTTACAGAAATATCAGAGCATGAAAGAGATTTAAGATTGCTTTGCTTAAGCTTTAAGAATGGCAGACAACAATAACAACAAAAAGAGGAGGGAAACCCCTCCTTTCATGGTGCTCTTTCAAGTGACACTTGAAATATTGGAACTCTGCTATTACACTTATCTAAGACAGACCAAAGACTGATGTGTGAAAATCACTGTAGTTCTGAGGTCCAAAGGACCCTGCAGGATGACACCAGCTGTACGAAGGTCCCACTGTAGCTAATATTATCCATTTCACCAGGGATAAATAAGGAATTCACTTAAGTACACGTCGATTGCAGTAGATAGTTTGGCTTTGGGTAAGTGCTAAGCAGCAGTACAATATCACCTAGCCCACATCTGCCGTGAATACTGAAGCTGAAAACTAAAAAAAACACAGAGAAAGAAGCAAAGAGAGGAATAGCTGCAGCTTCTCTACAAAAAATTTGTTTTACTACAAATGCACCTCACTAGCTGCAGGAGAGAGTTAAAAGAGTGAAGTCCTTTGACTAGTCTACACAGGGAGTTTAGGCAATTCAGTGTTTCCTCCTGGAGTTCTGAAAAATTCAATTAGGCAGGTCTTGGGTCAAGTCCCAAGAGAATTGTGGTGTCTTGTTAGTGCCATTTGTTTTGACACTAGGAAGAAGTCTATTGTAGCTTTTTGCAGAGAAACTCCTAACCAGTCAATTTTGGAAGTATAATTTTTGGCATAACATGAATTTTTGAAGGTCAGGCTGTATGGATAGAGCAGAAATGTTCAGAGTTCAGACTGGGGTGGGTTTTTTTTTCAAATTTTTTGAGACTTTTTCATGGGAAAGAAGCAGTTTCTGAAATTCATCAAATCCTCTGGCTACAAACTTCTGTCAATCATCTTAAAGTTTGGAAAGTAGCAAATGTTTTGCTGAATTTAAGAGCAGTGAATTTGTTTCCTCTTCTACTTATTCTTTCTAGAGATCTCAAAAAAATAAAACAAACCAGCAAAAAAACAACCCACAGACAGTCTTCAGTCAACTGAATTTGTGAATCTCAACTGATAGTAGGAGTTAGTAGATGGCAGGAAAGGAATAGAGGAAACAGCAGTGCTCCTTACATATAGTTCTAACCACAAATGAAGTCAGATTCTTCCTGCTCATCAGCAAAGAGCCAGATGCTGAACAATGTAAAATCCATCACATCCTGCTAAATAAAACCTTCACTGAAAGGGTAAGAATAGAGGAGCCTCTATTACAGACTTTATACTGTGATAATTCTTCATTCTTCAGATTGAAGAGCACAATCCTGGCTGCTTCATTTGTGTGATCAGACATCCAGGCTTAAAGCCAATAATAAAAATAATCTGCTTCAATGGGATTATTAGCACAAGTGAGGGTTTGCAGAACAAGAGCTTAAGCAGCCCACCTATGTGGTGCTCACTGGGAGCCTTCAGGGAAATCTTCAGAGAGAGGCTTTTTGCAGGTGCTGTGCAATTTCATTTAAGAGGACGGGTCAGACACTCAGTTCAAAGCAGTATTGTTGATATTAGCTATTCTCTAAGGTCCTCCCTGTAAAGATCTGACCTGCAGAGCCAGCTGTATATTAGCATTATGTTTTTATGCTTCCACAACTGATAGGTTTAATAAGCGGCCATCTCTTTTTAGAATGTTCTTGCCATGAGACAAAACAGAAATACTGTCTGCAATAATACCAAGGTCAAAATGTACTGCTAAGAAACAGAAGAACATTTCACCAGAGAATGGAATGGATGATAAATATTTTAAGAATCTGCTGCTTAAATAAAAAGTAACCTTCTGTGCATTAAAAATACATTTATTGATCCTATTCAGGATTCAACAGAAATACTTCCAGCAGAAGACAACTTAAAAGGACTTGTTCGCTGCCAAGATGGGAATGTTTATAGGACTGTCTTTGGTAAATTAGCAGAATTCATAAAACATACTTAATAAAAGGATTTGAAACCCTCTTTCCCCTTCAATAATTAACCTAAATGACAATTTAAGCATTGACAGTGCAAGGAGAGAATGTAAAGGGTGAGATAAGACGACAAAAGTTGCATCGCTTTAGACGTCCTAGCTAATATATGCAGATAGAACTGTTAAACAAATAAATGAAAAAGGACCCCCACTGTCAGCACCTGACAGGAAGAGAAGTGATGTTCTTTACTCTCAGTGTTCCCTTACCTTTCTTCTCTTTCTCTTAGTGATTGTGAATCAGAAACTGACACTGGCAAAACAACTGAAAAACTATGAATCCCAAAGAAAAAGAACCTGAGATTATTTCTGTTAATATGGAGTCTGGAAAAAATTCACCCCCAAACCATCCTTCTACCCTCCAAATAAACCCCTTAACATGGAGCACTGACCTTCCTCAGCACATCACATTTGCATGGATTATTTAATGTCTTTTTTTCTTTGCAGTTCTGGTTTGTAACTTCCACAGGAGACAAAGAGACAACTCGGTTTTGGGCAGAATGAAGAACTCTGCTCTTTGTACTATTGAAAAAATAACTGCAATGATTTATTCAGTACCAGACTTAGAATCTGCACTGAAAATGTGACTTCTTCATAAACATTTTACCTGTTCCTATCAGTACCTGTTCACATTGGCAGAGTTCAGAGAAGTCTTTCAAGGTTTTTATCATCAGGGTCTTACCTGAATTAGGAGCATATTTGCTCTGAAATTATTCACTGTACATAAAGGAAACAGAGTATCATCAAACTGTGATGGGCTAAACTCTGAAAAATATCATTCTGAGAGGTGCCACAGGAATTTTCAGCATACAGTAGAGCTTTGTAACAGGATTCTCTCTCTCCATAAGGTAAGGAAGTATGGAAGGCACATTTTTAATATGTATGGACAGCACAAACCCCAGACTTTGATCACAAAATGTGGATGGGACTTGAGGAACTCTATTTTTACTAAATGCACTTCCATGGAAAGGCCCTCTGGTGCCTTCAAGGGTCAAATCAGTAAATATCCTTTATTCATGTTTCCTGTCTCTTCTGCCTTTGTATATCTGGATGTATCCTTCAGTAAGAAAACGGAAGAGCAAGTACAACCTGAAATGGACACGGATTCCAAGTGAACCATGAAAAAGAGCTGTCTTTTCCTTTTGGACACACTCAAACTGGGGGGCTCTGCAGACGCACGGGATCACAAGCCACAGAGCTGATGACTGATGTTTGAAGAATAGCTGAAGGAAGGTCTCGACATACAACTGGAAACCAGGCTGGGCTCCTGATTTTATGAACCAACACCTTTAATCTGCTAAGGATACTCATTAATGGGAACAAGGCTCTTGGAAGCCGGATGCATGGATTAGTATCTTGGTTAAACTGGGAAGTTATAGTCACATTTCCATTCTTTAATATTATATTCTATACAATCAACAACCACTGTGGCATATGAGACCAAGTTTGTTTTTGGGATACAGCACCAACTAATTTCCTCCACAGATGGAGTTTGTGGGCGATCCTGCATGAGTCTCTCTTACACGTCTCTATTGATAATCTATATTCAATTTTGCTATCAAAGTAAATTACTCACCACCACATCATGACAGATTTCGTTGATACTTTGTGATAACTATTAATTTTTAACTGATTTTGATTTCTTGTAACTTTCTGCATTAATCTATTAATTAATTCCTTTAATTGATGTGTGAGTATATCACAGAAACACACAAACACTTTTAAAAAATAAACATAAAAAGAGACAAAAATATGACAAATATATTTCAACTAATTATATTAAAAAAAATCACACAGAGTATTCCTGACCCTTTATAGTTTCTAGCTTTATAGCTCATCCTTTATAGTTTCTAACTTCTCTATGTATAAAAGTGATGTAGAAACTCCATAGTAATTGCTGAAGTGCCTCATTAAAATGCAGAATTATGTGAAAGGGAAGCATAGAAAACATTTCTGACATCTAAAAGCAAGGCAAAGTTTTCTAAAGAAATAAGTTTGCAGATCAATCCCACAGCTGAAAGACTGGCATAAATTAACATCCCTATGTCAAGTATTTGAAAGAAGTGAACCTATCTTTTAGCAACCGAAGCTAAAAAATATGGAACAGTTACTTGTGTTTTCAGCAGGACAAGTGCTTTGCATAAAATGAAATATTCATGAAACAACTTGGTTATAAAAATAGATAATTTGTCACTGCAATCATAAACACCACAGCCCAGGAGTTGTATCCATATCACAGGGAGGGTAAGGTGCATCCCAGCACGCTGCTGTCCCCCAGGACACACTGACATGTCCTGCAAAACCCTTCAGCACAGAATCTGTGCTGCCTGCCTGCTTAAGTCACCCATCAGAAAAATAAAGTGGAACAAACGGAAGGAAAACTCTTCATTACTTATTTTGTTTCTCGAAAGTTCTCTCAAAATGTCTCCTTCTGTGTTCTGGATATGCTTGCTTCAACACTGGCCAAGTGGATTTAACATTCACACAAAGAGGGGAATTGCCCTGGTTAAAGCCCTGACGGAGTTTCCTAGAAAGGAAGTGAACTGAATGAGGAAGATGCCAGACGAAACCCAAGCTGTTTTCCCATTTCCCAGCACAGTGCAGCCCAGAGCTGCAGAATGGCATTTTTAATTGATTGGCAGATTTATTAAAGTTACAGATGTGGGAACTCATCTGGAACCATTCACATGTTTTGCTTGTTGTCAAAATTGGGATTAAGATCAGGCCTGAGAGCGTTGCAGACAAGTAAAAGATGTTATAAAAGGAAGGTGTTATAAAATACAGATTAGCCCTGCTACTTTAGCTAAGTGCAGAGAACTTGCAAGTTCTCATATGAAACAATCTTGGATAGGAAAAGTTTGTTAGCAAAACAACTTATTCTGGATAAACGAATAAGTACACCTGCATAAGCATTAGATCTGTTCCATGAGAACCCAGAGAAGAAAAATGTGAACAACCTAAACCTTAGTACGTACACACAAATCACCTTCTGACCAATAAATGGAGCAGTAAGAAAACTACCAACCAATGGGTGCTACACACGAGGTCTGTGAAAACCATATAAAACGAGTTATGGGAATTGGATTTTCCTTCATGAGACAAAATGGAGTTTTGGCTAACTTATTTCAAAATGAGAAGAGTGAGGAAAGAATGTAGGGTAGGGAAGCATTAGTCCACTGCCAGCAAAATCTCAAGACAAAGTTTGAAATAGAGTTATATTTATGAATGTTACATTATTTTCTTTCCTCTTAAACAAAAGGCAATGCACTAGAGGGACATTTGTGATATAATATTCATGTGTGAGCATTAATAATGGCTTCACATATTTAAACTGAAAAGAAAAAAACCATGTTCTTGTTTCACTTGGCTGAAAGAGAGCAAGGGTGAGAGGGAGGAACATGGCACCCATTAAGGTAAAAAAAAGTATTGAACATGCTTCATATTAATTGAATATCGTACTTAAAGTCTTCAGCTCAAGTGCAAAACATATGAATCTGTTTTTAATTTACCTGGTTTATGAATTTTATAACACACCCTGGAAAAACAAGAATAAGTAAAATGTGGGTAAAAGTCACAGAGTTCACAGATTAAATTATTATGACTAATTGTAGGAACATAGACAACTACAAATGTAAAATTCAAATACAATTATAGAAAACTATAAATAAATATAAGGCCCGTGGAAAATACATGGGAAACAACTGAGGGATTCTAAACCAATAACACCATAATGTTTCCTTTGCTTCATATGCTTAGGGTTTAGACCTAATGGGTTTTCAAACATTTTACTAATGCATTTCCTTTGACTGGCAAATGACAGAAATCAGATTCCTTAAGGGTTGAAGGAAAGGCTGCAAGCACCTATAAGTGCATACAAGACCTCCAAATATTCCTGTGAGGTGTTGCACCTTCATGCTAATGGTTCACTGTCCTATAAGCTGAAGTAAGCCTCTGGGAAAGAAGGGATCACATGCCAATCCTCCAAAATCAAAGATCACTCACTCCCTGTGCTCCTCCTGGCCAGGGTCCTGTTACTGAGAAGAATGAGAATTTGGGTTCCTCTGATTGCTGGGAGGGTGGGATGAAGTTTGTAACTGCCTTTTCTTAAAAGACTGATTTCTGCTGAAAATATTTACCCTGTTTTTAAAGCTGTGAAGTGCCAAATATTTTACTGATTCATAATTAGATAATACAAAGATATTGTCTATGATTTTATCTGTCAGATAAAATACTGTTTGCTTTTTTTAATAGTAATTATTTCTTGTCCACAGATCAGTTTTTCTCAGCAAAGGTTCCCTGGTATGAAAAGGGACAAATGAAACTATTTTTAAAAGTTCATTTTCTATAGGCAATGAGAAAGGAAGAGATTTTTTAGTTTTGTTAAAAGGATCTGTAGCAGCCTGGTTATTGTTTTCTGTTTTACTTTGTTACAACAGCCATCATTCTCACTGAGAATTTCAGAGCATTAAAGGTATTTAAATATCACAGGAAATGAGTCTTTAAATCAACCCACTATTCAACAAATAAACATTAAGCTCTTCAGCTTTCAGTCTTTCTAGTGTCATATTCAATATTACTATCAGGAACCTGAGTTCACATACATTTATTAGTGTAAAGTAGCATAAACTTTATTGCATCTAAATATTAATTTGACAAACACTTGTTAATGTTACTGAATAAATGTCTATGACTTTTAAATCTTTCCTCTGAGTAACTCTAAGCTCAATAGGATTTAAAAATCCAATCTCCTCTCTAAACAGACAAAACCAGAAGGGTGAACAAACACGGGAAATCTAGCTTCAAAAATAAAATTGCTAAAGGTAATCCATCATATTCTTAAAAAATCCTGAGACAATTATCTTCTTCAATTTAAAAGTCCTGAAAAATTAAATAATATTCTGTGTAATCTGTCAAACATTGAAAACAGTGATAGAAGAGATCAAATGCTGCAGAGACAGGGCCTCCTCCATAACAGCAGAGTGACAGAAATGAGAAGTTAAGGAAAATTAATGCCTTTAAAAATGTGTTACACTCCTTTTTTTTTTTTTTTTTTTTCTTTTTTTTTTTTTTTTTAACCTTGGTTATTTAATACACTAGAACAACAGACACATTGATTAGATTTTTGTGTTGGCTTCAGTGAGACTCCCAGGAGACAAATTAAATGGAGGTGTTTCCTGGCACCTCTGCAGGGGATGCCCAAAAGGGGAACCCATAACATTGGAGACTGTGCCAAAATGCTGCTGGACTTCCAAGAGATGAAGGTTCCAGGGCAGCTTTGAAGCTTTACAAAGGTTACTGGAGAAAAAAGTTGTCTTTCGTAAGCCAATGTGAGGACTTAACTACCATAGAGCTTGCTTCTTATCGTTCACAACAAAAAAACTGCCCCACTTCTGTATATTTCAGAGTTTGGTCGGTGTAGACATCATTAAAATCACCACATTAAGCAAAGACAGTAAACTTGCACTCACCTGCCCCAGCATGAAATGTTCTCCTCCTCCACAGTCAGCTCTGCCTCACACACAGCTAAGATACATTTAATTACTGTAATAAAAGCCTCCACCTGTTTCCTCTGCTTACCTGGGTGGAAAAAGAAAGACAGACATGGACTGAACTTAAGTGCATTAAAATTAACCTAATAGTCACAGTGATTTAAGCAATGGCAGGTGGTCCTGCTGCCTCTTTCTGCATTCTCCTACTGCAAGTGGGCAAATAGCCAGCCAGGTTTGTGTTCTAACAAGTATTTTTAAAGCTGTTTATTCACTCAGGAAAAGGAAATTAAGGTCACTGCTAAGTAGAAATGGGAAAGGAGTTCCAGAAGCACTCAGCACAGAAGTGAACTCTGATCCTGTTCAGTGTGCTGGAGATGCTTTCATTAATTTCTACAAGGCCAATGCAAAATATCCTTGAAAACCTGAGGGAAGGAATTTTTATGTTTTAAAGTATTGACTAGTTGTTTGCCCTTTTCCCCTACCACACTGCCCCTCATAGATTCCTTCCTCAACATGATTTTAAAAAAATCAAAGATTACAAAGAGGCGTCTTGAGGGCATCAAGAGGGAGAAAAACATTTTCCTATCAGCAGTGTTATTTTTATAATATTCTATTTAAGAGCTACAAAATATTACAGATTCCTGCTGAAAGGTCAGTAGGGACAGCCTGATGTTCAAATTAAGAATCTTTTCATTTTGACTGAAGCATGATATACTGGTATCTAATCTTTATCAGCAGCTTTATCACAAAATGAACATCAAGCAGCACAAGGCTGCATTTACTAATTGCTTTTCAACAAATAATGCCTCTGGGGAGGGCACAAACATCAGTTCTACCATTGACATCATTAACATTCCTTGGATTATGGTAGGAGATTCACCTATGTTTGGATAAAGTGACTGTTTTTACCTTTTTTTACTTTTCCCAGCCATTTTCAGATATATCTAGAAAAAGTAGAGCAGTGTCCTGCACCCCAAACGATACCACACTGTATTTCTCATGTGGAGAAGCACTGGTGCAATACAAGCATTTAAGTTTCAATCTAAGTCAAGGCAAAGATGTTTATTTAAAATATCCACTTCCAGGTTTCCCTTTCTCTCTCAGGAATCCGTGCAGCACTGACGAGGATTTCTATCCTGTTTTTGCTGCATATGGACGAAAGTGGCAGCAATTCTTACCTTCCTCTGAAGGCTATAGGTTTTTTGTGCTAGGGCTGCAGTCTCAGTAAAGTAGGAGGGGAAAAAAATCCTCTGCTGGCCAGAAGGCAGGACAGAAATATTTGACTCACTGAGATCAAACTTTGGAACAGCAATACATTAGCTGTGATAAAAAAAACTGGCTCAGGTCAGAGTAGTCTCTGTCCCAGAAAAGTAAGTATACATTGAGTTCAGCAGTTTTATGAAAAAGAATGGTATTGTCCATTTAGTTAACTAGTATACTTTAACAAGTGCGTGCAATTTTAAATTTATTTTACCTTTGAAAGAAATAGTTTTTCGTATTTTGTCCCAGTAAAAGAAATAAACTGCAAACTGAACATTTGTCTTGATATTATTTCCCTTTCTTTCACTATTTTTCTCTGTATAAAATACAGGATATTTCAGATAAAGACATAAAAATCATGGAATGGAATAGTTCAGATCCTTGTTTCTCCTCTTTAAACTATAGTCTTCAGAGTTTATGAAGATGTAATCTTTCAACCTACTCTAACAGGAATTTTCACTTTCTAACAATGCCAGCACTGGGTAATGAAATTTAGGGAGATAGTGTTTAGTGCTGTGATGTCATACAGGAGCAAGGAAAGTTGTGTATAAGCATATTAGAAGGATTTTTATTAGAAGTTTTCGAGGAAAGAAATTCATTCTTTCTTGTTCTGTACTTTTCCCAGAATGTCAGCTAATATTTGCAGAGCACTTTTGCACTCTAAAGTACAAAAAAGCACTAAGGAAAGCAATCTTATCCACTGCAGCATCCAGGGAATAGCAAACATATGGATAATGCATTTCTATCAATATGTCACTAATTCAGAAGCAGCTACTAAGTTTAGGAAATGTTAATATTCACATCTTCCTTAAAAACACTGGCTTTGGAGACATTTGCTATTTAATCCACATTTTATAAATATAGCTAAAACATAGGTCTTAGTGAGGCTTTCAGGATAAATATACGCAATTAGAAAAAGGTAGGCAGAAGGAACATGAAAATCATTACAGATAAACAAAACCTGGCCAGTCCTTGGGGGGTGGGGTCTGTATTCATTAAGAGAACTAAAAAAAAAATCTTGCTGTCTGACAAATGACAGTAATTTAGATAATAAGGCAAGTAGAAAGGAACAATGCAGCCAAAAGTAATTTGAAACTTGAAAATGGGACAGAGCAGACAGTGGGTCCTGCTGGAAAATGAAACGTGAGTTCCTAAGTGGCTTTTTTTGTGATTCTTTTCTAAATGACTAAAACATATATCAAGACTGTGAAAATGGACATGATCCTGTCCTCTGTTCAGTCTTGGGCCCCTCATGAGAGTAAAGACATTGAGGTGCTGAGAGCATCCAGAGAGGGAAATGGAGCTGCAGAAGGGTCTGATGGGGGTAGCTGAGGGAGCTGGGGGTGTTTAGCCTGGACAAAAGGAGCCTCAGGAGAGACCTCTGCTCTAAAGCCCCCTGAAAGGAGGTTGTAGCCAGATGCAGGGTCATCCTTTTACCTTGAGTAATGAGCAGTAATACGGGAGGAAAAGGCCCTGTGCTGTACCAGAGGAGGTTTAGATTGGATATTAGGAAAAAACTCTGCCGAAAGGGTTCCCAAGCCCTGGGACGGGCTGACAGGGAAGTGGCTGGAGGTATTGAAAAGCCCTGTAGATGTGGCACTTGGGGACATGGTGGCTCCAGGGGGGGCCTTGGCAGTGCTGAGTTAATGGTTGGACTCGGTGGCCTTCAAAGGCTTTCCCAACCTAAGTGACTCCATGATTCTATTCTGTTTTCTCTCTCCCCAGGCAGCAGACAGCTCACACCCTGCCTCACACCTTCCCTGGCCTGGCAATGCTTCCTGTCAGCTGATGGGAAGGAAACATCTACGGAACCAAACCAGAGCAGTTTTAGGTGCAGAGATCAAGCGCATCAACCTTAAACACAGTAAACTTTAGCAATGCTTTCTTACATACATTTCAGACATTTCTGCTTTTTTTTCCTGCATTCTTCCTGCATAATTTAAGCTCATGAACACTTCCCAAGTATTCTAATAAACACTGATAATTTTAGAACGTTTTTGAAGTTCACGGTTCTGTTCCTTGCTAACACTTATTTTATATCCTCAGATCTGATGCCAGTTCTTCTATAAGGACATAAAACCAGCAGATTAACTTTTTTCTCATCACCAGTTAACACCTTTTCACTTTCTGGAAGCTTATTCTAAATGTTTATTTTATTAAATCTTTCTCAGGGTTATTAAGGAGCCTGATGTCTAAATGCAATGCTGAATGTTCCATTACTTTCCCCCATTTTATTCTGATCCACTTTTCTAAATGTTAATTCTACAACTGGTGACATTTCCCCCAGAACTGGCAATAAGTCTGATATGTCTTTATCCTCCTCTGTTAACATTGATTCATTTAATCACTGAGTATTCCAACCTTTGGTATGTTTGACTGTAGCTTGACAGCAAAAACTTATCTAGTTCTTGATAGACACTACTCCCTAAATTTTTTTGCTACTTCAGAAAAATAAAATTAGGAGAAAACCATAAAAAGCTAATGAATTGCACTGCTGACTGTGGACTTCTATTTTTAAATAATAAAAACTATAACAACAGAAACCTTTCTCCTTGTTTCCATGTAACTGTGTAAATAGTAACTGTGAGCATCTGAACAGCTGAAGAGCAGAGGATCCCTAACCATGACATTAAATTTCTGGCTGTGGTCATGTATTTTGAGTAAATTTCTGCAGGTGTATCCACCTGCAAAAGTATAAGGAAAGCTAAAGATTTTTGGGAATTCATCATTTGTCCCTTTTTGATGGAAAGTGTCAGGCTGCTTTTTGATGGAAAATGTCAGCCACAGAAAATAGCAAAATCTAGAAAACACATCAAAGAACACAGGGTAAAAAAATTACTGCAGCTATACTCTTTGATGCTGTAAAGCCTTTGATACACCTATGATAGAATACAGGACAGGTGACTTAGCTAGAGGCCTCCTAACTGGAAATAAAGTCCTTTAATAATTTCTCAACTTTATCTTTGTAATAAATATATAAACATTGCAGCCCAGAAATACCTCTATTGTTTGTTGGGAATACCTTTATTTGAGAAACAAACTTACCAAAGTGTTTATGCATTAGATTGGCTTTTAAGAGAGAAGTCTTGGGTAACTACGGCACAAAATCTCCTAACTAACAGATATATTGGATTGTTTCCACATAAATATCCCCTGTTTAACAAGAGCTCCTGTCCTTGGAGATGCGCAGGCTCCCGCAGAATAACAAATGTACTGCCCAATATTCTCCTAATGATATCTGGAAAGTAATTTGTGTGGAGATTATTTCCACTGTAAAGCTGAGTGCTGAAGGTGTGTGCTGCACTCCTGAGACTGCACAACGTTCCTTACTCTTCCCTGAAACTTGTGGACCTCAGTGATGAAACTTTAATTAAATAACATCCTAAATGGATTCTTCTGTTTGACCTTACTCAGTTTCATAGACTGGGTTTGCACGAGGGATTCCAGCATTGGTCCACTCTATTTGAATCTCATATAGTTCTATTCTGCTATAATGTCTTTTTAAGCAGTGCTGGTATTTGCACAACTCCATCTGTTTTCTTTCCACCGTATTGCAGATTTATCGGTACAGAGATGCAACTTCCAATGGAACAGGCAGAAATTGCATTTAATCCTCTCAAATACCTCCCTGTGGCTCTTTCCTGCTTTTCCCCAGCAGCAAGTTGCTGTTCACGATAAAAATTATCTTAGGTTATCCTTATGATGGGAAAATAGACTATAAAATTGGCCTGTGCAAATTCCTCAGCAGTAAAGGACCCCCTGTAAAATGATTTTAAAAGTCCATTTGAAATACAGAATTAAACAGAACAGATCAGGAGTACTGATGCGCAGACCAGCAGAGGAACAAGGTGTTCTGTGGTATGTGTAGCTCCAGCAGGGAGCTCACTGCAAATACTGAGGGAAAAATAACTCAGACATTGTAAATAAGAAAACCATGATCTGTGTTAACCAAATTAATTTTAATTGCTAACTGAAAAATACATTTTAAGTAATTTATGATGCTGTCTTACTTTTTGCACTAATTAAGCTTCCATAATAAAAGTAGATCTATAGGCTACTTGTCCAAGCACTTTTATCCAGTCTTAAAAGAACTTTATGTGCTCACTACCCTGTCAAAAAAGAATTTATTAAGTAATTAATATTTCAAAAACTATTTGGTTTGCCACCTCAGGTATGATTAATTATTTAGAGTTTTTTACGACAAAAGAAAATTAAAAACACTTTTTCTGGTCTGCAAAGCATTTGTACACTATTTTTTTGGTATAGAACCTGTCCCCATGAAGAAAAAAATGTGGAGTAACCATATTAAGCCAAAATAGGATGGCTACTGTCCTTCTAAACATCACATTAATTCATATTACTAATATTCAAGAAGTAATCTTTCAAGGCATGAAATTACATTTTGAAATAGAATAGAAAAAAAAAATCATTCTTTGGCAGCAGTATTAGAATGGAGCTCATTAAAACATCTCTTGACAGGTTATATTAAGTGCTGCAATTATGCCTAATTTTGGTTTAGTACAATATGTTAATTTTAAACAGTTTAAGAGATTGTATCTCTTCTGGCCATTTTCTCCCTGCTTTGAAAGTGCACTTCACTCCAGCAGTAATCATAATTTCATATTGTAGCTAACTGCATTTCTTTAGCTCTCATATTGCAAAGAACAATTTAATAGACACATTGGCCTTAACTCTGCTGAAGCCTGTAAGTTTTTTTAAGTAGAGTATTTAATATCACGAGGACAGATAGGAGAGACCTGGAATGTCATCATGGCAGGAAGAGCTGAGAGCCAGGATTAAACCTACAGACTGTTCTACGTCATCTTTTTATAGGAGAAAGATTATTTTCCACTGGAGAGAAATTGTAGACATGGAAACAATCCTCTTTTGGGGAATTTTTTTCACCTGGGTGCAAAAATCTGCAACAGGTTACCTGACAGAGCCAATTGGAAGAGAGATTAGGACAAATGTTAACCTTTGAGCCGAAGTGGAAAAAAGAAAAGAATCTGATGACACAGACATCAGGAATCATGTGCACTTTGGGTTAATGCAGAAGGCAGTGCTTTAACCTACATTTTCCTTTAAAGGGAAAAGAGCAATGATTTTCGTTTTCTTTTTTGAAAGGTGCTATAAAACATAAATGATATAAAGCAATGTCCGCCTGGGTTGAAAATTGAGCGATGAGCGTTTCGGCTGCAAAATTACCTCTAGTACCCAATTCTGAGTTCTTAGGATGGAGTCATTTCGGTTTCACGTAGTTGTGTGAACCTCCTGTGCAAATCACACACCACAGTCTGCAGACAGCCAAGAGATATGGGACACAAATCAGCCCAGAGGGCAGATGTTGGCAGGGAAAAGGTGAAAATAGACCACTGGAAGTCCACTGGACTCCTGGTCCACTGGGAGGGTTTTGTTGTTGGTTCTTTTCTTATATGGAAAGTGTAATAAAGCAATGGGGGTGAATCCTACACCAAGAATCCTAGGGAAGGGAAGAAATTCAAGGATGAGAGCAGCTCTGAAAGTTGCAGGGGAAGCTCAAGATCAGACAGAATGATCACTCCATGTCAGTTAGAAGATGGAGGGCTCAGTACTGAGAGTTTCGTTTCAGAGCAAAAAGCATCTCACCCATGCTCTTCCACTTTTTGGTCCTGCTATTTTCCAGCTCAAGGAGAAAAGTCAGTTAAAACTACATTTTTTTTTTTTTTCCAAGATTATGGAAGAAAATCCTAAAAATCCATCATTTTAAGGAATTTCTGTTGAATGAAAAAGTGCAAACCATACACAGAGACGAGTTTTCCTAGTTGAGCTGGATGTCTGAGCCACCTCGCTCATGGAACAGCAGAGGCTTTGTCTCCCCTGAGAGGTGGGAGGTCAAATCATTTAATAAGGAGATTTGTAAGTCTTTAAACATCAGACATACTGAAAACAGTCAGAAAATAATATATTATAACAATACCAATACTAATAATACTCCATGAATTTTGAATAGACACTCTTGTACATCCATAAATAATCACATTACACATTCCATCAGAACACTTCTGAATTAATAAAAGGCTTGGCTGTCAAGCACTTAAATAAGGACATTTGTTTGCTGGCAAATTTCTTCACTGTGAGTAAACATCCCTGTGTCAGATTACCACATAAGTATTGATAACTAGATTTCCACTAATAGAGAGTTGCAACAGATGGGTCAGGATTTTCCTATGAAATTTTGATAAATCACACTATTAAATAAAATTATCCCTTCTGTTGCCCTGGATTTTTTGTCCCAAAATTTTAATATAAAACATGGTGTTATAGATTTGATCTCTTAAATGAAGCGTAGCAGCCAGAATGTGAAACTTTGGGAGCAGTAGAAATGGCAAATTACTCTCAGAAAGAATCCAAAAGTGTCATTTCCACTTGACCTCCTCTTGCTGACTGAGGAGAGCGGCCAGTTCTCACTGGGCACTGACAATGGAGCTCAATGCTGAAGTGTAGCAACCTCCAATGACTTCTCAGTGCCTTAAAATAATTATTATTAATAATTAATAATTAAATAATAACCCTCCTTTGTTCTTTAGTTGCATGTTGGTAATAAGCAAAGAATTTGGTGCTCTACTGAGTTTTAAAAACTATTTTGTCAAAAAGCTAATTAAGCTTTTTTCCTTTCTCAAAGCTACAGTACCGATTGTTTCCCAGCTAATTTTCCAACTAGATTTCTGAAGTTGTCCTGATATTAATATATTTATGACCCAGAAGCCTCAGCTGAGTTGTCAGTTTAGCACAAGTTATGAGCCCAGTGATGGTAAGCAAGGTATTTCCCAACAAAGAATTCATTTTAAGAAGCACCTGGTGTAGGGAGCAGCAGTAGGAGCAACACATCCCCGGTGAGGTGAGCACTGGGCTGCAGAGATCCCTCCCACCACTATCCATGGATGTTCCTGAGTTTAAAAATTCCCAGTTTAAACTGAAACAGTATTTTTGCCCTAAAAATAAAAGATTTCTGGTCTTCCTGACACAACTTTATAACAGATTTTGCAGTAAGGCTGAGGACCAATTCTCAGTTTAAATTACTATTAAATTGACACATAAAACTGGGACAGGTTTTATTCCCACTTTCGTACATGAAAAACTCTAAATTTTGCATTCAGTGAAAATGTGTGACCTCCTTCACGTGTAGCTTCAAGAGATCAAAATCAACATCTAAATAGCACAATAGCTTAAAATTAAAATTTATCTTCTTGCAACACTTGGTTCCCCAAGTGCACTCACAGTTTCAGAACTGCATTTTCTTACAACACATGACACTGAGGAGGTCTCTTTACCTAGAGATTCCTCCAGGCAGCTATCTGGATATGCTGACAAAACCCTTTTATGCCTGGCACGAGAATAGAACCCTCTTCTGGTACAGAGGAGGCACAAGCAGAAGTTCAGACAGTGGCTCCTTTTAATCTGAGGTCCTCAAGAATGTGTAAACATCTAAACAGCCTTGAAAAAAATCAGCCTGGGAAATCAGTCTGGTACTGATATCAGCAGGATTGCAGAGATTTACAGACACTGCAAACCTGGGCCAGAAAAAGAAAAGAGCAGGCAGATAAATCCTTTGGATCCCAACCATCAATACATTGGATACTGATATGATGAAAACATATTTTCGGCTTATCCCCAGAGAACGCTATATCTGAATAATTCAATAATCTTAAAATACTGGATTTGTTTACATCTGACCTGAGGGAAGACTTCAAAGCTCTATGTAGTGTGTGAGATGCAGTCACATTTGAAATATGATTCACTTCAGACCATATTGTCTCAATTATCTGATGATGCAAAAGTGGATGTTGATGAGGTATCTGGCAAATGCTCCACATCAGTGCTACTGTCATGCTTAAGTAACAGATGTTTAAAATGAAAGGCTGACAGTTTTAATGTGATGATTTAATCTTTTCAGTTGCCAACTGCAGCTTAATCTAATTTTAATCAAGAGTAATAACCACCCATAATTTCTATTATAGTAAGGCTCCATTTTTACCTAGAGCCTGAAGCAAAAATTAACAAAGTTTGTGCCTGTAGATTCTAACCTTAAATCCTTCGGATCTGAAATATTCTTCCAGATATGTTAACTTTGAAGTACTTCCAAACAAATAAATATGAATGAAACAATACTGGTATGAATGAAAAGGCAAAATCACTAATCAGTGGAAACTACTGTACAAAAAGGAAGTGAGTATGTGCTCCAAGAGATGATGAAGAAATATGAATCCCATTTCTTCTGTGTTGTTGAGGACAGTAGAGAGCCATCAGTGTTCAGAGAGCAGCCACATGATCCCCATGTCTTTTGAAGCTTTTCTAAAAGAAGTTCAGGTGTTTCCACTTCAGTGATGTGCACTTTCAGCCATGGTATGTGAGCCTTTGAGCCAGAGCATCTCTCACAGAGCAAGAGCTCACACAGATTGCTCTGTCACTTTGCTTTGTCACTGATTGCTTTTGCTCACACACAGATCTCTGTGCCCAGCACTCCCCACCCAGCCTGTGGCTCCAGCGAGATCACAACAAGCACACAACCTTTTCAGAGCAGGCTGTAAGCAAGAAATACCTACTATTTTACAGTTTCTGCATGTTTGTTTGCTTAGCTCTGTCCTTTTTACCTCTACAAAGTAAAACCTACAGCAGAGAGAGGAGCAACTAAATTACACAAAAAAAATCTCTCTTCTTACTGTGAGTAAGTGGCTTAGAGGAAGCCAAGTGTAGGTAAGCCAAATTCATACACATTCACTGGACCCAGCAGGGTAGTCTCAGGGCCACATCCAGGAATTAAGATGGAAAAAAGGGTGGGGAAAATAGATTAAAGGCAGAGGGTTCCTTGCAAGGTTCCTTCCTGTACTTCACTCCTGCTCACAGGCAGGTCTGTGACTGTGCTTGTTCCGAGACCTGGCCTGGCTCCAGTGATCACTGCTGCTGACAGCAGACCTGATGTTTCATGTAATGCAAAAACGAACATGGGATTTAGAACTTGCTTGTTTTCAAGAGCAGGCACGCTGCAAATCAAAACAGACAGCTCCTGCAAGCAGATACATCTCAGCGTATTTCAAGATCAGCCAGCAGAGGCCAAGGCAGTGCAAACTACACTTGGGTAATTTTTCCCTTGATGAACCTGCTATGGTTCATCAGAACATCATCTACTCATCAGAGAATCCAATGGGTGGGAAACCAGGTGGCAAATGGAAGAAGTCAAATCTTCCTCCAGTGGGTGCCAGACAGATGGATGCCAGCCAGTTTGCCCTCATGAGGTGACAAACTGACTCTCCCTGATTGTGCAGTTGCTGTTGTTGAGGTTATGGCACCTGCCTGACCTCACCCCTGTAAGCTTATTAAAATCTTGAAGTTAATTTCAGACTGGCAGATTGGCTGTCTCACAGAAAATAACTGTCATGAGTTTTAAAATTTCTAGCTATAACAGTAAATGAGCATCTTAGGTCATTTCCACACCTTCAGATATCTGTATTCTTGTGGCAGTTTTATTCAGTTATTTTTCAGCTGCCTTGCACATTCGATTTGCATACTGTATTATACATGGTACAAAAAGAGTTACATATCCTTCTCTCAATAGAAATAATTGGTCTGAACCTTAAGAGACTGTGTAACATTTTGTTCTAACATGGATTGGGAGGTTGGAAGAGAACCAGGCAAGGTGGCTGTCCAGGAAAAATTAAATGAAGAAAACAAATAAAGACTGTAACCTGCAAAGTTAGTTTCCTTTTAAAACTAGGCTTTCTTCTTTTTTATATTTCTGCTTTATGTTTTGAAAGAGAAGTGGAGGTTATGAAGGAATCTGATGGGTAGGAAACATAAAAATATCATTAGGACCCCACAAAAGTCGACTGTGGAGACAGAGACCAGACCTAGAGTTCTCCCTTGGTCTCATTCTTAACTTCACACCTTTTCAGTGCAGTATGGCTGTGCTGCCAAGTAATCCAAAGCACTGATGCTAAAATGTCTTTAAACATCACTGGGAGGGCATTTTCTCTGAAAAAGGCCTGTTTGAGTAGTCCAGAATCGTATGAGAGCACGTAAGTTTCAATGGAACCTATATCCAGAAATAATTTCTTGGCTCCATCACACAACTTCTTGTCAAAATTAAGAAGAGATCCCTTCCAGGAAGCTGTATGCCAGAGCAAGTACCTGGGATGTGGAGCACCAATAGTCACACTGTTGGCCTGAAGGAAGCAGAGCTGAGCTCCAGACAGAAAGCAAGTTCCAGAAAAGCTGCCCATATCAAAGATACCCCAAAAGGAAATGTAGCTTTGTAGTCAGTTATTTAATGAGTGGAGACAGAGGCTAAAAGTGAGTTTTATCCTTCTGGAATCAAGCCACAGCTGATGCCATGCTGACCCAAAATATTCAGGCAGAACAACCATCAGTGTTGACTGCAATGTGGTGGGGTATGATGAGAAATATTTCTTGTGCTGTGAGACAGTTCAGAGTCCAGCAGCAATATCTGATGGCCTGATAAAACAGGAGCACAGATTGAACACGCAAGTTTCAGGCTGTGTGAATTTGGTGAAATTTCAATACACCACTTGTCAGTTACAAGCATCTGAGAGTGCAAAGTGAAGGAGCCATGGCAACAGCACAAGGGATCACTGCAGGAGCCACCCGCCAAAACTCAGCTTCTGTGAGCACGGGAGGGAGACTGGCAGGACCTAAGGCAAGGCTCAAGATTTTTCAGGTCAGTGGAAAAAGATATCAAAGAGATAAAATTATTGAGAAAAGGTGATTTCAATGGAAGAGGCACTCCTTTTCTCAGTGAAAAAGATCCTTGTAAAAACATCACTAAGGAGAAATATTTTTGGTACTGTTGAATCCATAAGAGTAACTGTGAATAATAGGTTCCTTTCCTCTAGAAAAACAGAATAAGGCACAGAAGCTGTTCCTCATTGCACTATAAATTTCAGATGTTAGTGACCCAGTTTGCATTACACTCTTGATGGGTAACACTTATTTCCTCTTTCCTGATTCAAATGACATCAGAGAGAATGAATTTAAAAAATTTATTTCACCCTTTCTAAATGCCAAGCATATTTTCAATATCAGTGTGTATTTAGCCCCTAATTACACAACGCTGTAAAAAAAAAAAAAAAAAAAAAAAAAAAAGCTGAATATTTGTAATTCATTCCTGCAGTTAGAAAGTAGAATTGCATTTATCACCAATCAGTGCACCAGTAGCACAGAAAAAGTTACATTCAGTATTCGATCTTCTGACAAACACAATGGGTGTTAGTACCTTTGCCAGAAGACAGCTTCAAAAAGCTGTTCAAGTTCTCAGTTTGGAGTTCCTGCTCATTCCTCCTACAAGAATTCCGCAGTATTACTGCAATAGATCACCGGGGCTGCTTTCCTCTGATGTATTGTTGCAATATATCATAGGAACGGTGTCTGGCAGGAACATGAATTTCAGACACGGCCCTACTTTATATGTTTTATTTGAGGACACTTAAGGAAAATCAATGTGGAGTTCAAGAGCTGGCACTTAAGGAATTCAGCAGACCCTTAAAATGCTAGAGGAGTCACAAAGTTTAAGAAACAATGAACTATGAAGGGTGAGAGGGACTACTCCCTACCCCCTTTATTTAGTGAGTGGAATACCTAAAATTTTGGCTGGATAAAGTCTTCTAACTTCTAGCCCATCTATAAGATCACCCTGAAGGCTGAAATATTCCCTTATTACCAGTCTTGCTGTTTCCTTCCCCAAAATTATAATAAATATAGTCCTGAATTTTTAGTGGCAAAACCAGTTAGGTGGGTTTTTGTGTACACACCCATACACAGCATATGGGACCCTTTACACCTGCCAAATTAACAAAGAACTCCTAAGAGGTAAAGCACGTTTTATTTTACACCAACAGATAACAACTATTGACCCCCTCTGGGTCACACTGCAGAAGCCTCTGATGTGGAAGGATTTGAAATACACTGATCATTGTAGTGATGATGCCACAAAATATATATAAATGCAGAAGTAAGGGGCAAAAAGGGCCATCAGAGTGATGGTACACTTTACCTCACACCGTTAGTTACCAGACTACATTTGTCTGGAAAACAACGTCATATGAACCTTCTCATTAACAAATAAGCCTGCCAGGCCCATGCTCCTGAAATGTCTCTTCTGTCAGTCATGATGGGTTTCACAGAGAAGGGTGAGCAGAATTTTTGGATGTGAGTATTCCTGCTATCCAGCCAGTCTGACTTGGTGTTTGCCACTCCATCTGTGCAGGAAACAGAGCTGAGCACATTGTAGCAATTGCAGCATTCAGGAGCTACAGTAAACCCTCCTATTTTGTGATTCTGTCTGCATGGGTTTTCAAGGGATTCATAAAGTTTAAGGCCAGGAGAACCATTAGATCATCACACTCAATATCCTGTATACCACAGGTTATTACATCCAGTTACTCCTCTATTAAGCTCAATAAAGCATAACCATCTTTTTCCTAAAGGAACAGTCTTCATTTCAGGTATCAAGAGATAGACAATCTACTGTTTTCCCTGCTGTTTCTTCATATACCAAAGGCTAATCATCATCACACTTAAAACTATTTGTACAAGTTGTCGTTTGAGTTCCTCTAGATCAGCTTCCAGGCATGACTCTTGCCTGCTTGTCTCAGTGAGATTAAAGGTTCTTTCCCAATCCAGTGTCTTCTCCACATGAAAATACTTGCTCTGCAATCAAATCACCTTCCCTTCCTGAGATGCTAAACAGATTTGAATTCTTTAATTATTTCACAGCAGTATATTTTTTTTAGCTCCTAAATTCTCCGCTGAGGTTCTTTCTGTACCAAAGTAAGGTTCAGCTGTTTACAAAATATATTGATACTAAAATATATATAAAGTACTGCTTCACCTGTTTGAGCAATGCTGGATAATCAGGTAAAAATTTCTTAAATCCATACACTGTGCTCCTCCTAATATCCCCAAAGATAACTAATTTCTTTTATTTATGTATATATATTTATTTCTTTTGCAGGGATACATGTCCCGTAAGGATCTCATGTTCAGTTGCCTCCTGATTCTGAGCTCTGAAATTACTTGTTCAAACAACATCTAAGCATTTCTGCTTTCCTTTAGAGCAAACCAAATAAAAGCAACATTTTGCAGAGCACGTTAAAATTCTGATTTCCACATTTAATTAAAAAAAAAAAAAATAGACAAGGTTCTGACAAAAACTGCAGCAAGAGAGAGCCTGGACCTTCACCCTTAGCACACATCAGTCTCTACTGTACAGCACGTTTTCTTAGGGCTGTGGATGACAGCCAAATTTAATACAGGTTTGCTCAAAACTCCGCTCAGACTGATGGGCTGTTCTTTATTTCAAAATTTTCAGGCTTTCTCTCCGAGCACACTGCACGTGGAGGAGGCAACACCGTCTGACAGCAGAGCTACCCACCAGGAATGTTCCTGTGGTGAGCCTCAGGACTCCATCTATTGCCACAATACAGGTCCTGCTGATTCCTTACTTTACTTGGTGTTTTATCAGCTTCAGCTGCAGTTCCCCACTCACTCTGAAGTGTGTGTGTATACACAGGGATGTGTCTTGAAATCCCAGATCTCTGAATCGGTGAACCCGTGACTTTTGTGAAGCTCTCTTGTCTGAAAGGGAAGAGGAAGATCTGACCTTGCAGCCTTGCGTGCCCCGGTGCTGCTTCTGCCATGAACCCTCTGAAAAGGCAGGTGATAAGGATAATCAGGGGAAAAGAGCTGCTGTGTTACTGGAAGAGCCCAGGCTGTTCGGGTGCAGCAGTTCTCTCCATGTCTTTTCTCAGCCAGCTGCGTGTTTGTGCTCTGAGCAGCAGCTCCTGACACATTCCCAGGAAGCTGCATTTCACCTGCTGATTTTCACGTCAGCGATGGTGCAGGCAGAGCTGCAGATTATGGGGGGAGCTGTGAGCCTGTGCAAGGGTCCTGTCCTTCTCACTGAGCTGTAGGTGGAAAAGGATGCCTCACACTTCACACATTGCAGCCTTCAAACTAGTAAACTTCCTTTGTGGGGGAGACAGTGACAAGGCTATCAACCAGTACCATTAAATCAACGTTTAAACACTGTGTCTATAAACTGCTCTCTCTTTAATTCTCTACATGCTGCCTTCCATCACAGGAAAATCAGAATATTGTGAAGAAGGCGTTTCCATCTCCCCACCCACTGGGCTGGGCAGGGCAGTGATGCAGAGCAGAAAGGCACCAGCAGGGAGTTGTCATTTCACAGGAGGAGATGGCTGGAACAATCCTGCTTCTGCATCAGGGACCAAAGAGGTTGAATGAATCTCTGAAAAGCATCAGCAGCAGTTCAGAGTTTTCATTTCTCTTCCTCTGAAATCCTGACAACATGTCTTGATAGAAAAAATAATTCTGGATCTAAGTCTCTTGGTTCCAGGATTTATAGCAAATGAAGGCAAATTATTAGAACTACAATGCTCTTTAAAACCTTTCTGATTTGTACCAGCCTTGCATAAAAAAACAACCCCAAACACCACACACTACACCTTTGTATGAAATGCTATTTGTACTTTGATGTTTCCCTGGCCTACCAAATCGATATTAGTACACTGCATTTGCAAAATTCAGCAGCTGGCCCAGAACTCAGCAGACGGTCACCAAAGCAACAGTGCATTGCTGTTAAAAGCAACCATTCCATGCATGTTCTTGGTTTTACCCTTCTGGCTTATACTGAATGCACCAACTCAATCACATGAATTCATCATATCACAGAGAAGGCTTCTGTACTACACTGTCAGGAAAATCAATCAGTGCTATTACACTCTCAATGAGCCCACAGAGTAAAAGAATGACTGGAGCCAGACACAACCTCCAGGGAGACAGGCACGCTCTATCTGATCCTCAAAAATGTGCCACATCCCTCCATGCAATCCTTGGGAAATGAAGTGGAACATGTCCCAAAATAAAGCCCTGGAGATGAAGAGAAACTCGAATTTCATACGTAAGGATAGCAAATACAGCGCAAGCACAGGAGCAGGATGGGTGGTAGCTGCAGAGAGAGAGTGGGATGATGACTGAAAGGTGGGACTGCCTTTGTGACCATCTGAGTGCCACCAGGAGCCAGAGAGAGGGGTGGGGGAAAAAATTACATCTTCACTCGGCAGCATCTAGCCACCATCTCATACAATACTTCTAATGTCTTTTTAAAACAATTCAAATGCTAAATGGCCAGTTAATATCTGTGAGAAATGTTTTGTACCAAGACTTCAGAATGTCTGTAATTCCCTGATATTCTGCACACAATGTTATGTTGAAATATTTTCCTCCTACACCATGGCAATGAGATAAGAGGAATATAGAGGATAATATATATATAGGGATATATAGGATAATAAAGACAACTTGGGTAAATTAACTTATTTATCCAAGAAGAATCTGCTTCTCTCTAATAAAAAACACCAGAAAAATAGAGAAGTAGTACTCTCATCAGAGACCCAAACCTTGTGAACTATTGTTTAAAAGACGGTTTACATCCAGTAGGGAACTTGAAAACAGATACATGAGCCTGTATGGGTGTGCTTATATTTTTACAAGACTTCAGGAGAGCTGGAAGCAAAAAAGGAGGAACAAAAAAACCAAAATAGAGACCTAGAAGCTGATCCTGAGCCTGATAACTGGGGATCCTGAATGTATTAACTGGAAATAGTAAGGATGGGACAATTTTCTGACCCAATTTCTTTCCCTTCCTGATCTTACACACTGTTCTGTGAGCCAGGGCATCATGCTGGGAGGAAAACATGCTCCGTGCAGTCTCTGTTTCTGATTTCTCTTTGGCCCCTCTTGCTGCCAAAGAATGGGAGCACTCAGCCAAACACTTCCCTGTGGTAACCCCTGTTACACACTCACCAATGAGAGGTATTTCCTGTGTAACTAATATTATTTGTTTACTTAAAAATGCATAAAACACAAGGTTAATTTTGTTAATTACCCCCTTTTGTCAACAGAATTACTTGATGCAAGCACCAATATTACTGACATTTCTCTTCCCTCCTTTTCTTCACACAGTGGAGATTTCCTCAAAACTCTTGCTAGAAAAACGCTTTGTGTGGTTCCTGGCTAGATTAGGATAGAAATCCTGAGTCGGATTTCTAAAAATATCTCCTTCTTCAGATGTTATTTTGTAAGTAGGAAATACTTTTTATCACAGAACAAATAAAGATATTTAAAAGACAAAAATTATTTTACTTCTTCCTTGTCTTCTAGACATCATTACACTCTTCCATGGAGAGGAAAGGAGAACAAAAACTAAACCAAGAAGGAAAAAGGTGAGAGATGCAGTGATGAAGAATGTACACTTTTCTTTCAACCTGTCAGTAGTTTGTCAGGCAATTACAATGAAATCCATGTTGTGAATACAGGAACAGTAACCTTGTGTGATTTGCAGGAAAACAAGTAAGCACAAATTACAAAAAAAATAGTACCCAAACCTTTACCAAACAGATGCTAAGCCACTAGGTAGACAAAACACATAATATATATACATGCCCTTTCTTACTAAATATCATGGCAATGCAACAAAAGTATTCAGGCACATCAAATGCCTTAGGCTTTTCCCATCTCCTAAATTACAAGACTGTAGGCTATTTCACCTTGGACAAAAGACAGCATTCAGACAAACAAACACAAACTTAAAGGTTACTTTTCCCCTCTTCCTTCTTCTCTCTGTTTCTGCAGGATGACTTAAACAATATTTTTTTTTTAACAGACCCCAAGAATATTAATTCCTCCTGATTGGTTAAAATGGTATTTGAGTAATCCCAAGTTCTGTTAAACCATCCATGCACTTACATTTTACATGAAAACCAAGCAATAGAATAGAATCTTTTGGATATATTTCTGTAACCCATTACAGCTTTGGATAAAAGAAAGAGGCAGAATGAATGCTAGATGCAGAATTAGCATAATTTTTGTACTTTATCTAATTCTAGATAACAGGTAGAAGGGATTTCTAGATACGGAATATATTCAGTTCTCACCCAGGTGCTCCATTCTGCAAAGCTTAGTGGGTGTCCCTATGGAGAATACATTCCCCAGACCTTTGGGGGAGTGTGGTGAGGATTTCCTTGGTGGCACAGCACACAAGCACCAGGAATCAATGTCCTTCAGCAAACTGAATCCTTGGGCTCGGATTATAAAAGGCATTCATGTACCACAGTTCTTAAATTCAAAAATTGCGTGTAAATACTCTTACCCAATTTTAAAACATGCTGAGTGCCCACAAGTCTCAGTGGAAACCTCAGCTATTAAGAATTCATCTGGAGTAAAAAGCAAACAAGAGCGGACCTGACTATTCAGCTCTGCAATACAGCCTTAGAGGGATAATTTTTAAAAGAGTGCTTTAAAAAAGCAGTTTTAGCATTTTAGTTGTAATGTCTCTCATTTCAAGCAGGATGTATTAATTTGATCCAGCCTGTCGAAATTCTCAGAGCTATAAAATTGATGAATGGATGTGTGTTTGTGTGAGTGATGATGCTTACCTGACCGCACACTAAGGACACGCAGAATTTCCTGAATGACCTCCACAGTGAAAAGTAAGGTACTTTCAGCCTTTTAGAGAGTAGAAATTATAACAATTTTTAATCATAGATGCTCTAATAAATATCCTTTCCCCTAATAATTATATAATAAACTGGATTCTGTGTCAGTGGCATCTGCGGAGCTTTATTTTAGGGGAAAGGTAGAAGTCCATGTGAAATATTCAAACTGAACAGCAAAACTTGCAACCACATTTTTGGAGACTGATTTACATTTGTCTGTCATTAAGATCCCAGAAGCACTTGGCTGTTTGTTGGTGGCAAGACCTTTGGCTGTGAAATTTCAGTGGGATATCACTCCGAAGGCTCTCTGTCCATAAATCAATTTTAATTGCCATATTACAGCACAGAAAATTCCATTTTCGTATCATAACTGTGCATGATGGAGAACTTCAACAGTAAGATGTGATCTACAGACTTCAACTGAGTCTATGTCTGTTATGCCTAAAACTTAGTTCTTTCTCTGTTTTTTTGTTGGGTTTTTTTGTCTGTTTGTTTGTTTGTTTTTGTTTTGTTTTTGGGGGGTTTTTTTGTTTGTCTTGTTTTGGTTTTTTGTTTTGTTTTTTTTTTAACTGCACTCCATACACGTGAACCTGGCAATACAGGGAAAGCTTCTCTTTCCTCTTTCATTATTAGAGTCTGTCCTATTTATCTCTAGCTTTTTATTTTCTCTTGTTCTATAAGTTTGCCTAACCACAAATGTCAGGTGAAGATGATGTTCTTTGCCCTTTCCCTGTCAAAGCTGCTCCAGCCCAAGCCCTGGATGCACCAGGAAATACCTGAGGGAAATTACTTGGGAATAAAAGGGGGTTCACACTCAGTATACACAAAGATTGTGTTCTTATCACTGCTAGAGAATGTTAATGTCAGTGACCTTAAAGCTGATAAGAGAAACATTTTCATTATCACTGTTCAGACACTGTCCAGTTTCTGCATCTCCTCCTTGGCCACAGCATAAATACTTTGTTTTTCTTCTATCAATAGGATTCCCAGTTCTTTCTTTACTTTTGCTACTGCTCTGTGTAGATAAGCACTGCTGTCCTTGCAGTTACACGGGTCTATTTGTGAAGATTTAATTTAGTTGGTTTTTTTTTTTTTTATCATTCTTTCTTTGCTGATTTGTAAAACTCATCAGATTCAGTTTTTACTTTATCCTTTGATAGTTTTTGAAGCTTTTCAAAGTCATATGTGAACTGGAGAAAAGCTAAAGGATTAAAACACCTCCTAGACAGCAGATTTACCAGGCTCTGACTTCGCTTTGTTGGAATGGAGCAGTAACAGAGCAAAGAGAGTAGATTTTGTATTTTAACAGTTCTAGAGGAAAATAGAGGGTTGCTAATAGTGTTTTATTAAAAGGCTTCTATTTTAAGACACATTATTTTGGGCACATCTCTCACTTTTCCAGTTGAAGTCTCCCAGTCACCTTCTCTGCTACAACACAACGTTCAGAGCATAATTCCAAAATCTCCAAGACAAAGCTGTTCTTCTGCACACATTGTGTGTGAATGGCATTGTAGATCTATCTGAACTTCAAAACACTCCCAGGCCTGGGGAGAAATCATGATTCCTACACACTGGCAGTGCAGGGAGTTCATGGCAGGGATGTCATCCCCTCAGCACACAGGTCTGCCGCTCCTGAAGAAGCAGGAACCATCAGTACAGCCTTAAACCCTGCAAGCACCCAGGGGAAGGGAGGATATCAAGTACATTCTGCACGTTTTACTGCAAGTACCTGCTTTTTTCATACAAAGTGTGTTTCTATGGACAAAGCAGTCAGTCTGTGTCTCTGTATGATATATTAATCAACACAATATTGCACACCCATGTCCATATAAGCCATGGACACACACCCGCAGGGTCTCTCTCTGTTACAACACGTTTTAGGAAGAAACACATAAGCACCAAAAAACTGCCCCTCCATACACATCGACACCAAGCTGTAGTAAAGAGCAGAGAATACACTCCAGGATAACTCAAAAATCCTGCCTGAGGAATCTGAAAGAATTTTCTCCTGGCTGAGAGATGAATCTGTTGGCTGAAGGCTCTCCTCCCCTTCCAAACTGGAAAAACAATGTTAAAAAGCATTGCGTTAATGATCCAAGGTGGTTCCCCAACATTTCTTCTGCTGATCTTTGATTTTACCACCCCAACAGAAGATAGGGAACATAACATCTTCAGGTTTTATGTGAGATTCACGCTTCTATTTGTATTTTTTCAAGAACATTCATTTCTGGAGACCCAGCTTAGTTTTCTTGCTCAGTCAAATATTTTTCTGTCAAACCAGTTTTATTATCATATCATGGCTCCTTACCTTAGGTATAATCAATCATTCTTGCCTGCCATTTCGTTTCAGATTTGCCAATAACACATGACAGGCATTTTGCTTTTAGACATTGCCTATTTTTTTAATGGAGATTAATTTTTAAAATAAGATGCAGTTTTAGTGTCAAGATAATTAAATTTTTGTAAGAGATACTATCTTTCTTTTTGCTGCATCAGCTCTCCTGAACTCATACCTTTAGCACTCTGCCACTAAGCTATTCAAATAAAATCAATAGGTTCTGAAGTCCAGCAGGGAGAACTTTTTCCATTAATGAAATAACTTTATTAACTCAGAGAACCATAAATTGCTGAAACACATTTTTTTTAAAATTGCTTCATCTGCATAAGAATCAACAGCAGTGTTTGTAAAGTGGCTCTATTGTCAAAGACATATTTGACAAATCTCTGCTGCATATTTTGCAGCATCAAAGGGTTTCTTTTTGTTTGCTTCTGCCAGCTTTGTTCAGTAGAGCCAAACTCAGAGGAGCCAACTTAATGAAGTCAAATAATGCCTAACTTCCCCTGTGCAACTTCGGTTTATTTCAAGGTGTTGAGGCTTTGTGATGTCTTTCAGGTGTCAGCTGATACTGGGAAAAGAGGGGAAAAAAAGAATGGCTATCTTGTAATTTAGCCTTTTTTCACGTTTGGGTGGATACTGTAATTTTTCTGTTGCATCAGATTTTTTTTAAGAAATACAAAATCTACCCTGTTAATAACTGTTCCTTGGCTCAAGTACATAACTACAAGAGACTCCAAGAATTATAAAGGAGTTTGCTTGTTTTTATCCCCCTGGCACAGACGAGGAATCAAATTACCCCAGTGGTAGGAAAGCAATTTTACCATGACAAACCCAGGGTATGCTCAGTGGGCTAACTTTTATCACAGTGCTGTTTCTATTTTTAGTGGCTCTCATTCCAGGAGGACCTGGAGCGAGGTACGTTCCACAGCTGCTATTTGTCGCTGCTGTGCCGCTCACTGGCTCCCACCCAGACAGACTGCTATTGATTTCAGCAAACTTTGGTTTTGACAGTTAGAATTAGGCAATTTTCCTACTGTGGGAAAGAGGAAAAAGAAGAATTGGTCCCTTGTTGCTCTCATGGGGTTGCCTTTGCTGCCTTCAGTATCAACAGAGTAGCTGCAAGCATCCAGTGCAAAATCTAATATCAGGAGCTGAAAGGCTCCTACCAACATCCACCTGCCTCGGGCCAGACTCTCAGTGGTTCAAGCTCAGCATATTTTATTCCAATGACATCAAAATGCACCTGGTTTCAGTTAGAGGAGAAGCTTTACAGCCTTTATCCATTTTCGTACCCCATGGTAAGTAAGAGATGCTTTGGGACGGCAATGAGCAATCACAGCCTTTGGCTCCAGTGCTTGGGCACTGCTGCTGCTTTCAGAGCAAGGACAGGTGATTAATCTTTCTTCCCCTGGAAAGACTCTCTGAAGTTTACCTGTTTTTTCAAGTTCTCCCACTGGTCAGCCTGGTTTTGATTTGTTATTTTTAGTCTGACTCAATTTTGCATTTTAAACAAGGGGTATAAAGCTCCTTATCCTAGCAAACCATGATGATATAAGCAAAAAGAATTCAGAATTTTTCATCCAAAATTTCTGGTTTTCCTTGAAATAAAGATTTTTTTTTTTCAGTTTGTTCTTCTTATTTTCCATTTTCATTATAATTGTTCTTTTTTTTGCTTCCAGTTTTTGTGAGACTGGAAGATTAACTTGAATAGTTTATATGCTGGTCGAATTTAAAAAAACATTACAGATGGGATAGGGTTGAACTTGTACAAGGTGAAGAAAAAATCCCCAAAACCCAAAATCTCATAAAGTCCTGCTTTATTTACTACTTTAAATGACAGGGGGAAAACCAAAACCAAATATTTTTTGAAAAGGCTACAGGGGTATTAATTAAATGTCGACCTGAACCAAAGCTGTGAAACTTGAGAGTCAAGTTCAGGATAGGGCTTGCCAGTGGTAGAACACAAATTTCCAGAGAGTTCTGAACTTGACAGAATATATTGGATGCTGTGGTGAAAATATGGACAAAATAGCAATATTTCTGTTTTATGGATACTTCAATAATTTTCCTGTTTCATTTTTTGAAAGAGCAAGTTCTCTGGGCAAAAATGATGGCATAACACTGAACTGCTCTGCATGATGCCTCACTAGAAATTAGGAAACAGAGAGCTATGTAATGACAGAGAGAGAGAAACAAACTAAAAAGATGGAAGCTGAGATGCACTGGTTCATAGTACAGCTCAGGGGCTACAAGAGGATTTTAAACTGATCTCAAATACAAAAAAAACCCCAACAACTGCATTATGTCACTGACTCTTCACAGTCTTGGATCCTCACAAGAATAATATGATTGCCAAACACAGGTGCTCCAAGAGAGAAAAGATTCAGACAGACAAATGTGTCTCTTGGATGGGGAAAAGGAACACAGCCATTGGGAAACAGCTTACAGCTTTATGTTCCTGTGTGCTTGGCTTCTGTCTGGTCTTGACCTTGTCCATGTGAGATTTAGTGACCTTGTATTTATCAGCATCTGTGCAAATCAAAATTAGAACATCAATTTAATGGGTGGCAAGTGGGGTCCACCTCTACATCCAGCTCGATTCCCTCTGTCCGCCCGCGTTCTTAACCTTCAGGAAAAGTCCTTACTACATATGTACCCTTAAAAATAAATACATTTGTACTTCTGTGTTTAATATTAAATGTGCAACATTGTCCTGATTTAAGCTGGGATGGAGTTAATTTCCTTCCCAGCAGACTGGTAGTGAAACCACTGCAAACATCTAATACGAATGGTCTTTTACAGAGGAGAAGTGCCGCCTATTCAGAATTTAACAAGACTGTGAAATTAAAATGATGCAGAGAAATGCATCTTCTACCTCTCATTTAGCACAAAAACATGTTTTATTGAGCATTTTGAAAATGTGTGGTGAAAAGTAAAAATATACAGATTATTCTGGTAGTTAGTAAAAATTTTAAAAAGGTGTAATAATGCAGACAAACTGTATTATAAAGCTATACATTGTTCATATGATCTTTTTTCCACAGGTATTCAGCCAGAACTTCTATAGAATTAATTTCATTAAATAAGAATTAGAAATTATAAAGAAATAAATTCCTTATTGTTGCCTTAAGAGAATAAACAAAAGAGATGAAAGGTTTTCTAGAAAGCTGTTATACTTTTTTACTAGTTAATATAATGAGATTTTAATCATTGACTAGAACATATTACAGAGTAATGAAGATATGTTTCATGGCCTAAACATGGTTCTGGTTTCATGGAATAAGAAGAGGAGCTGAGCTGCGTCCAGTCTCTAATGAACTTTTACAGGACTGAGATTGCAAAGGACTTTTCCTTCTCAGTCTTGCATTCAATAGTTATTACTAGGGATAATTTCCATTTCCAACTCTATTTTTCCCTACCATCATTCAGAAGGTATCTGTGGATCACATGATCTTTCTATTATCCATTTTCAAATTCACAGAGAGGGACAAAGAAAATTTTTCATGGTGAAGCAGAGAAAAGATGTCTTGATGGCAAGCCTAGGGATGTGTTTCAGACACCTCCTAAGCACTGCAGCAGCAAGAGGTGCTTTCTCCTAAAACTAGTTTTGCAAGTATTACAGGCAGTAATTTTCAGATTAGATGTTTGGACAGAGAATGCCTGGAAACACATTGCACTGAGAAGAGTTTTACAAAGAGATCACTGATACAAAATCCAAAGCTGAAATGAAGTGAGAGAGTAGTTGCATTTCAGCACAGGCAACATCATCTAAAAAACTCAGAGACCACTCACTGACACTGACAGTTTTTCTCTGGGAAAGAAATGCTACGCATAAGCCAAGCAATAAATATATTTTTTTTTAATGAAAAATATGGGTTTAGGGCTATCAGCAGTGCCCTCACTGTCAAATTTGTCAGCATTTCTTCGCAACACCAATCATGACTAGCTACTGATTCATCTCAGACCTGACAAAAGAAGAAAGAATTGCACTGACCCTTCCTTTGGGGAGATCGTGACCCAGAGTGTTCCGGGCATTATTTAGGATGTGCAAGACATACAGGATATATAGGATTTCTCTTGAGATCTGGCTTTTTTTCCCATTGCACGCAGCTCGTGAGGAGGAAAGCTGCTCACAGATATCTGTGTGCAGGGCTGGGTTAGTCCTGCAGGACCAGGATATATTTATATATATACAGAATGCACAGGTTCTGTGCATTCTTGAGCACCATCTACTGGTGCCTCTTCCTTTAATAATCCAAATTCCTACTGAGCATTCAGGTCTCACACTCAGAACTTGCCAATTTGACTTTTGTGAGAAACCTCATTAAAATACTGAAAATAATTCCCATTAATTGCCTTAACCTTGGGCCAAACCCTCTGTTTCGGCCATCAGGGAAAATGAAATTATCTTTGCAAAGTCTTTCTTTTAAATCCTCTTTGAAAAGCCTCTCATATTCAGAAATCTGCTGCTTTCTCTTTAAGATCTTGGACATTGTGATTTTTAGCTGCATTTTCTTTTGGTGTTACCATAATGGATCTAAATTTGTTTAGATTACCCTTGTCATTTGTATACATCTACTATTTGTTAAGTATATGTCTGATTCAATGCTCTTTGCAGAATCTCTCCTAATGTTTATGAGTTCTGGACCCCAGCACCTCATTACATCAATTCTAGAGGGAAAATGTAATCCAGTAAACAAAACAAACAAAGAAACAAACAAAAAAAAAGCATCACGAGGCACATATTCAACATATACCATTAAAAAATCCTTGAGCTTTTGCTCTGCCAGCCAACAGAGAATGACTCTAGAAAAATGGCTCATTTTTAGTCATTGAAGCTAATATTTGGTCCAGGGACAGAGCCAGCTTCTTATTCAATAAGACAATTTCTTCAGCTATGAAGAATCTTGGCTGCAGCAGAGACTAATTTCAGTGAACACCGAAGGATTTGCTGAAATTGCCAGTCCCTTTTGTTTATGTTATAGGGTTACTGTGTTTAAGGCACAGGCAATTAACTGCTGTGCTGGACTCGTTTGGGAGCATCCGAGGTCAAGATCCTGCTAATGGGAACTGACATCAGCCTGCCCCTAGAGAATGCAAGAGCAGGCAGCACAGAGCACCACTTCTTAAAATAACCTGTTGTACTACTGCAAAAATTACCCCCTAAAGTCAGCAGATATGCAAATTCTTTGTGCTTAAAAATTCCGTTTGGACAGAGCTATTGGAATGTTAAAACTAAAAATTGTTCCTTATAAAACCATTACAATGGAATATTAAAATTGTGAGACATATTAAAATATATTCAATCCAGAAGCAACACTAAAGGTGAATTTGAATAGTAGTCTTATTATTTGGTTTATTTCTCTCCTAAGACATCATCTATAGAAACAATGAAAATAAAATGTGGGGTAACCTACTGGCATTTTTAAAACCTGTATTCCTCCAGAGATGTAAAATCTGAAAATGTTCATACTGAAGAGTAAATTACAGACTCTTGTCTTTATTGTTATCTGCTGACAGATGTGAAATAATCCAGTGTTTTAAAAGATGTTTTGGTTTTCTGGGGTTTCTTTGAAGTAGTCCTGCTAGAAAATTGGAGATATCTCTACTGTCTCTGTGCATGTAAAATGGATATTTACAGAATAATCTTGTTTGCAGAAGCAAGGAAGTCTTACACAGGAGAATATAAAGCTATTCAGACGTAGAGAAGTATATTGTATAGTAAATATACTAAACATAGTAAAGACTGGATATGTAAAAAAACAAAAACAAAAAAAAAAAAACCACCTTCATTCTGCTAAGTAGTTTTGTTTGCCCGCCCAGATGTAACAGAACATTTTCTCTACACAGCCTGTGCTCACAGGTGCACAGAGGTTCTGAGATGCCACAATTCATCTCTCTGGCAGGGAAGTCTGAAATAGAGGGGGAGGGATCACAAAAGCCAACAGCCACACAGACAGATGGAGAGGACAGTTTAGGAAAGCTGAACTGCTGCAGGTTTTGGAGGTGAGGAGGAGAACAACTTTAACGCCTCCACACCAAGTTTTGTGCCTGTGTGGGCAAAGCTGTGTTCCAGAAAACCGTCTCTAGGCTAAAGGCATTTCTCTTCCTGTCTGCTGCCCTTGAGATAATCTCTTGTAGACCTTGAACCTCACACCTAATTTTCCAGAAGCTAATTGACATAATTTTCCATCTCATCATCAGGGCTCTGAGTCCCCACCTCTGCTGCAGACAGCCACAATTAGCTCAGGTGTTCTGACTTTTTCCGTGTCTGCAATTCTCCTCTCCTGGGACCGGAGATAATGATGACTAATGACCAGCCAGCCTTAAAAAAACAAGGAACATTCCTTCTACATCAAAACACTTAACAGAAAGCAGAATTTAGCACGCTGGGTGTGCTTTTAGCTTCCCAAGATGCCCAGCTGGTAGCTGTAGCTGCTTACAGCCTCTCCCAGGCTGGCTGTGATGCTGGCCACGGCCACTGGCAGTTTGTTATCTCTTCAGTCAGAGGAGTTGGACTCTTCCATCTTCCTCAGTGACAGATATAGACTCCTGCAGCTGAGTCATTTCCCTGCTGTTGTTCCTGAGCCTGCCCATGCACACTGATGTGGAAATTCCTGCAGAGCCCCATCAAGGGAGAGCTTCGCCCCTGAACGACCCTCGGGTTGTTACTCTCCCTCTTTGCCCTCGCCACACCGAGTGTGTGCTGCCAGGGAAGGACAGACAGGATAAACCCTTTCACAAAAATTCTATATCTGTACCAAGAAGTTTCCTGTGGAATAAAATTTCTTTTTTTTTTTTTTTTTTTTTTTTTTTCTTTTTCCCCAGTCATTTCTACTTTTTGATAAAAGTCTGGTGCAATGTTTTACATGCTCCAATGTATTCAAGGGGCATTCTCACACATCAGCAGCTTCAGGGCTTCTCTGAAACATTCTTGCTATCAAATCTAACCCCATTTCCCTGCCCATTGTTGTCTGTAATAAAATCAAAACCACATTGACCGTATTTCAGACAAATAAAACCATCAAAGCTGCAGCAAACAGAGATTTCAGTGGACCGAAAAATAACTACAGTATTTTGTAGCAATATATTGAAATATTAAATTTTAATTAAAATACCTAAGAATGGATTCATGACAAAATTAATGGTCCTTCTAGATACCTATGTTTCTGGTGACCAAATTGACAATATTCTTTGGAAAATACTGAACTCTCATTTTCTGGAACAAAGTTACTTTAAAGGTGTTGCACTATCAGACTCTGCTTCCCCTGCCCCTCCTCAAATCACCATTTCTGCAACTAAAAACACTTTGGTAGAAGTAAAGCAAAGCTGGAATATCCTACTTTTAAAAAGATTTTATGGCATTATTACAATGACAAGTTGTAACCAATCCCAAGACAAAGCCTCTACTCTAAGTCTAGACTGGTAATTCAGCAGATATTTTTCTGTGAAGGGCTTCAGCTCTGCTGGGTTTCATCCTCTCAAATGTCGTGCAAAAAAGGAAGAGAGATGAGCATGCAACCCATGACTTGCTGTCTCTACCTCTCTAGATTATAAATATAAAAGAGATAAAAATGTGACTCTATATTTTACAGGAAAAAACCTTTTAAACTTACATTAAATACCCAGCAGGTATCTGCAGAGTGTAGTATGAACAAGCCATGATGGAAAAATATCTCATAAGATATTTCATAAATAAGTACTGATTGGCCATAGCTCTTTGTTCATTACAGAAGGAAGACACTCCAAGGACATTTCCATACCCTGTCTCCTTTAAATCCTGATGAAAACAAATGTTTTTCTGCTAGTAATCCAAACAGCAGTGCTGTATCAGTCTCACTGAAGTTTTCCCTCTTGACAGTCACTTTGTTGTGAAAGCCCTCTCAGAAGGCTCTTCTTGAGAGGTTAGCCTTGAACTTTCTCCACATCCTTGGGGCAAACCCTGCTTAAGCCTGATTGTCATAATCTGGGGAGTTTTTGTCACAAAGGAGGGGGAGTTGCTCCTCCAGATCCTCACAAGACATAATGTATTGTTAATCACTCAGCTTCTGTAATCTATTTGTGATGACCAAAATTTATATCCCAGGTACTTTGTCATTACTATCCGGAGCCGAGTTAAATTCAGTTTTTAGCATAGCTTTTCAGAACGGTTGTAAACACCATGGAACATCAATGTTCCAGGAAATTTTTCTGTACACTAAGCACAAAGACTGCACGTGATTTATTGGAAAACCATTTAGGGAGAGTAAAGCTTTTTTTTTTTTCAAATATGCATGTTCAATTTCATCTTTCCAAAGCAGTCCACAGAAAGGCTAAGTAATCACAGGTTATGACTGTCACATCATTAACGTCAATCTTATTTTCTTCATGACTTCTGGAGAAGAATTTTCGTTGCTGTGCCAGAGGGATGAGTAAATAGATCAAAGAAAAAAATTAAATTACAGAAGTCTGCCCTTAAACTACCCACAGTTTCTAGGCTACAATTATTACAGGTGTCCATGATAACTTATAGCAGCAATTCAGTTTGTGAGAAAATAATGTATTAGCTACTGCACTTTCAACTCTGACCTTTCCATTAGGAGTTATCAAAACCTCTTCCAGTCATTAATTATACAGTATTCCACTTTGAGAAATAACCTCTGTTCCTGCTTTTTTTACCTGTCAGCGGGGACTGATCCCAGCAGAACTCATCGTGTGGCATTTCTAAGTATGCCTATCTAGGGGGTTGCATGAGAAGTAGGAGATCTGCCAGAAGTTTCAAACCATCACCTGTTGGAGAGCCCATGTGCCCCTGAGATGTCTCTGAGGAGCATTTTGAGTTCTTCCATGAAACAGAAAACCAGAGCTGGAAAAGAGGGAATGTTCTGCTCTGATCCTGCTCGGTGCTGTTCGCTCGGTGCTGATGCCCACTCTTCCTTTGCAGATTATGGGGTAACCATAATAGCTGCTGCTACTTTTAAATATTTTAGAGCCAGATAAAACAAGCAGAGGATGCATTTAGAGCTGTTTCCAGAACTCTTATATATGCACACACACCTCCTGCCTTAACTGTAAGTGTGAAGAAAAAGCACATTATCATATCATAATTTTCCTCAATGCCCTGAGTTTTTTTATTGTTTTCTCCATGCCCCACAGATGGGCTCTGTGCCACTGAGAACTCAACAGATCCAAGTCAAAAGGAAATCTTAGGACAGTGGAAGGAATTGATGCAACTTTTCAGGATATTCGCACTAGAAACTCAAAATTTTTAGGCTGGTTTTCCTCACTAATTGAATTAGGACACTCCACAGTGGAACTTCCTGAAAGATAAGTAATTACCTGGACAAACCATCAAGAGAGAAAGTCAGAAAGATGAATCAAGTATTGAAGAAAAATATTTCTCTCTTTAACATGGAAAAAAATATATAATGATGCAGGGCAGAGTAGAGGGGGCATGGGCTGGCACTGGAGATCTCATGGCTATAAACAACTCATTGGTGGTTAAGGACCTGGAGCCAGAAAAATAGATTTTGTAGGTAACAGGAAACAAAGAAGGACCCAACATTTGTGCAAAGAACCAGGTACAGTGAGTTCATTTGGAAATGACATAAGGCTGCAGATCAACGAAGAAAGAAAAAGGTGAAAAAGTGTAATAACAAACATTAAAACGATCCCAAGTGCATCCTGGCATGAGGGAGAAGAAAATACAAAAATGACCATGGTTCTTCATTAGAACTGTTAAATTTTCAACTATTTTTATGATAAATCCTATAAACAAGGTGAGCTCCTCTGCAGTGCTGAAAGGTACAGTAAGGACCCCAACACTCAGGTTTATGTTCAGTCCCCTTCACTTATATTTTTTTATTGATTTTAGTCCCAAGTTTAGGTTAACTGAATTCTCAAACAGCACTGCTGAAATCTAAAGTGAGCTAAAAAAGAGAAACTTGCTTTTGGCAACAAAGAGGATTGAGCTTAAGGAAATAAAAGTAAAAGACAACCTGCTCCAAACCTCCAGAGCTACAGCCTGAATTCTGAATCCAAAATGCTCACTAACAGTTTAAGAATTCAGTTCATGTCTCTCTTTCTCATGTCAATACCCCTGACGTTTTTTACCAATAATGGCTGGTCAGTATATAGCACTCAGAACAGGCACTTCCCTGGGGTTAAGAGTGAGAGGATAATCAGATAGGAGCTCAAAGGAAAAGAGAATAAACACATTCCTCTCTAGAGCAGAAATCTTTATCTTATGGCTTTGAATTTAATCTTTTTTTTTTTTTTATTTCCTCCTTATTTCTAAAAGAATTTTAAAACCAGAATTAAGTACTCAAGTAATTTCTCAGATTCACTCAATTAAATAGTCCTTTTATTATCCAAGACCTGGCTGACTTTTTAAACAAAGTACAGATATAAAAACTCTAATACTTGCTCTCCTTTGCCCTGAAGATAATTGATCAGCTAAATTAAGATGCTGTCACTGCATGCAGGAGAAACCAGATCAAGACAAAAGCAAAGCAAATCAAGATATAATAATTTCTGTACTGGCTATTTTGAAGGCCAGCAGACAAGACAGTAAGATAAATTAAGACAAACATTAAATGCCTCTTGATCACAACAGCAGTCCAAAGCATTACTGATGAACTTCAACTCTTTCCACTTGTCTGTTTGCAGGGGGAGTGGGAATTATTCTGCCCTTGTGCCTCAAAACCAAGTTGAGGCGAATGGTGTTCGTATTTATTTTTTTGAATATACATTTAAATTATAACAGCAAATCTAAATGAAAAGACAGTTGTGAGATGGGAATAAATTGTCTTAAGATGTAAATGACAGTAAATGAGGTGAGGACACAAAACACCTTTGCTTTGCTCACACAAGATTCAATACAGAGGTAACTCTCTCCAGCAGAGAAGCAAAAAACTTGGCCGAGATGAAGGAGCAGAGGTAACACAGCTTGTCCCTGCACAGGGTTTTGAGGTGCACAGCTGGGGAAGAGCTCCATATCTTATTTACAGGAATGTTGCTTCTCTGCACACTTCATTCAAAATTAGATTTTTATACCAGTGAAACTGTAGAACTCAGTTCAATAAAGGAATCGCTTCTTTTATTATCAGTTTAGCAGAGTAGCAAGGGAGAGAGGGGTTTTTTTCTAATTGATTTAGAAAACCATTTTTAATCATCTTTGGCAGCTAATTACATTATTTCTAATTATGTAACAGTACTGCTCATTATAGAGTGCAAAATATCAAGAGAGAAAATGTTTATTCCAGAAAATTTGTCAATTTTACCAAGCTTCAACTTTAAAGTTTTATTCTCGCTTCTTGTAATTTAACTTTGCTTTGCTGGGCAGTATCCTTTGTCCTCTTCTTCAGTGTAAAATCTTGTTCAGACCTCCTGGATACAAATCCTGGTACTTGAGCTACTCACATGCATGTCTTTGTGCTTAAAAATATACAGAGGTGAGAGGATGAGTGTGAGGTTTTGTCTTTAAATGAAATCATCTTCCTTCTCTCTAACATCTTGCATCAAAGGTTTCCTACAGCACCACAATGTTATACCCTACACAATCAAACTTGCTGTTTGTTTATTTGTTGTTTATTACTTGCACACAAGAAACACTCAGCTAAGGAAGCAGAAGTTATTTTGAATTTTCACTGTAAACCTTTCTGAAAGCTGTGAATGAAGGAGCTGGAGAGAAAAAAGAATCGCTCTCTTAAAATTCTTATATAGAATTTGTCTGCAAATGCAGGTCATTCATCTCTAGGCAAACATTAATGAGAATAAAGACTACAGGTCCTTGGAAGAGCCAGCCAACATCTGCTCACCAGTGATAGAAACAGTATTATCCATTAGGTCTTCAACATTTCCTCTATATTTTAGGAAAGCTGAAGAGGAAAGATAGTTTCATAAATAATACTCCTCCAGGTCTTTTTCACAAGTCTCATCTCCAGAGTTTCCAAGAGGCTTTTGGATAAATATACAGCAGAAAGAGATGTAAATATGACCTGTGTATAATTCAAAACATCCCATTTTAGGGGATTTGCCACCAAAGGGCTCTATAAGTAAAATTAGGCTTTACTTTTGCCATTATAAAACCTAATTTAAAATAGCATTATAAGTATTATACTTGATCAGTGTAAAATAATTATGCAAAGGCACTTCTAGGGGATGTATTTTGATTACACTCTATTTTATCTCAACAAATAACCATGTCAAATTACTTTTTTTTTTGCTTACTACCCATGAGTCTCCAATTGCTTTTCAAGAGCCATGAGTGTGCCTACTCCTTTTTCATTGAACAGAGGCGCAATTGTTATTATTCTGAGTTATTACAGCTGCAAAGAAAATAAGCCAGATACTTTAACTCCCACTCTTCCTCTCCAAACATTGCTCACTGCAGTGCTCACAGATGAGACTTTTTATGTTCTGAATGACAAAACAAAGTTTAAAAAAGCAAACAGCTGCCAGAAGACCCAGGAAGACTCAAACTTGTGTCTGATAGGACCTCTAAGAGCTGTGGTGAGAAGGAGGAAGGCGGGGCTTTCTGAATGATGGAGTTTTTCTTCCCTAGTAACCAATAACAGGTGATAAACCCCAGATTTCCTGGGTATGGCTATACCTGCCTGCCCTTGGGAAATGATCTTTATCTCAACTCAGAAGCTGCCTCACTTTTGACTTTCCAATTCTCTTTCCCATCCCACTGTGAGGAAGTGAGTGAGAGGCTGCATGGGGCTGAGGTTAGCCAAGACAAACTGTTAATTAACTAGGAATTAACTGGGGAGAGGTCAAAATACTGAAAATATTTTCAAGTAGAAAAATACCTTTTTGAGAGCACAATTAAAGCCAAGCTTTGAAGGTATAACAATTACTTCAATTTATGCATATCCTGATTTTATGGGTATTTGCCCTTTCTGCGAAAGCTGCTTTTTACAGAAAAGCTTTGTTCATAAAAAGGTTGTTCTGGCAGAACTATTCAGAGAGATTGAATCCCTTTGAAGCATTCAGAGTAAAACAGGTTCATTTCAGCAAGGTCAATTTGCTTTTCTGGCTTCAGAGTGTGAGGGATCCAACCAGCACAGAGTGCGCTGCCTCTGTCACTGCAATTCTCTTCCAAACCAGCTCACAGTTCACATTTAAAAAACCCCCAAATATAGTGCAGGTTTTCATCAGAGATAGATATTTTTTTTTATTTATTTTATTTTATTTTTTTTTTTTTTTTTTTTTAACTGAAGGAGGTCTGAGCAGATTTACCTATCAGGGAAACTTTTAATTAATAACTGCTGCATGTCTCCTGCTCACAGGGATAGATAAACTGTACTCAAGTATCCATTCAGTCAATGAATTTTTACTTTTTAAAGTGTGTGCTTAGCAAAAGCCCAAAGCCTGAATGTTTGACAACAGCCAACGTTATTATGCTATTACTCTGAGAGCATTTTCTCAGTTAAAGATGTTACTGTGTAGCCTGTTGTAAACATTACTCTAGTTTTAAGATCATGTTTAAAAAAAAATTGTTGCAATTGCTATATTAGGCCTTAAGAGCCTCCTATCAACAAATTTATGGATATTCAATCTCCATCTCCACAGTTCCCCTTTTATCTCTAAAGGCTAAGGTAAAAATTTTTAGGCTGTCCTTGCATTAGCTGGATTGAAGAAAGCCCTGCAGAAAAATCAGATTTCCAATTTCACATGACTTGACTTCAGCCCTGCAGCCACTCACAGGACAGTGCCAGCTCTGTACATAACTAATCTGTGCTTTGTGTTCATCCGAGAGACGTCAGCAGAAAGTTAAGGAAATGCTAAGAAAGAAATCATTAATGAATTAACTAGCTGCATATTGAAACTGGTGATGCTCTCATAAGCTACTCTGTGAGTGGAGTGTAACTCTGTTACTGAGAATCTGATAAACTAAAGGATCTTGAGCAGGCAGGAGTCAAACCCTGCCTGCAAAGGCTCTTGCTCAAGGAAGTTTTAACAACACTGGTCAGGTGTTATTTAATAATACCTTCTTTTCAGAGAAAATTTAGGTAGAAAAATTATAGTAAGGAATACCTAAAGGGAATTTAGGTTTTTTGGGTTTTTTTTGTTGGGGTTTGTTTTTTTTTTTTTTTTTTTTTTTTTTTTTTTATTTCATAGAACTCTGAAATTTGGGGGGTCTTTTTATGTGCCTTTTTATTTTTTTTTTTTAAGACTAAATGTAGCAGAGTTAAACTGCAATAATACATTGTACAAATGCAATGGGCAAGAACACTGTCAGAGTAGGTAATTAATAACAGAGAAGCACTGGAAATGGATTATTCCCCAGTGCACACCTGCTGCATAATTGAAGGTACAGTCAGTGGTGATATCCATAGGAATGGGTATGATCCCATTAATCGACCTGTTTTCTATCCTATAGGATTAAAATATAGGCAGTCTTACACAACATATGTGCACACAAACTACTTATCCACCTTCTTTTTAGAGGAAATTGAGACTACCAGCGATCCTAGTGCATAGTTCACCTCATCATAACAAAAGAAAAGCAGGGAGACTTTGTCTCCACCTTCTTTCAAGATTTAGTGAAGCCTTTCCTGGATATATGTAATTAAAATGACAACATTCTGTGATTTCTGCTCATATTGCTGACGTCCCAAACAAGTCAGTGAGCAGCTATTTAGATGTTGCCTCTCTGGCTGTGTTGGTTGCTCCTGAGATGGAGACAAAAAATCCTGCTGGATGAGCAGGTGAAATTTATTCCTGATGTCTTTATTGAGCCTAACAGCAAGCATGGCTGTTCCTATTTCCAGTGGGTTCTGTTCATTGGGAGGTACACTAAGCACAGTGCATCTGTTTCAGCTACCAAGTAGTTGCTAATTGCATCTCACCTCACCTGATTTAACACAAATGGATCAATCCCTCCAAAGGACTGCATCCATGGCCTCTTTTCAGGTTACATGAGATGCCTACGAGGCTTCATCTCCTCAGCCAGGTCTCTAGACAAGCATTTCAGATGCTGAACTTCTCACTGAATGGCCATGACAGCTGCTCTGAGATTTACAGCTGTCTTGGGTTTGAAGTTATTGAGCAGTTTTGTGCTGCACTAATTGGCGTAACAGTTCTGTCGCCTTCCCCTACACACACACACACACACACACACACACACACACACAAAAAAAAAAAAAAAAAAAAAAAAGGCTATTCAGTCTTAGGCCTAGTTCTAAAACAAGTAAAACTACAGGTAAGCTGTGTGATTGATACACAGAAAATTCTTCAATGCAACAAAGTTCCTTTTCTGTACCGAGATAATTTAACCCAGGCTTAATTGTACCTCAATGCTCCATGGATCACAACATGAAGCCAGCAAGGAGGAATTCTTAGGTGAAGAAAAAGGCTGTATACCTGGGGTGCTTCTGAATATCACTGAACAACCAACCTAATTTTTTATGTTAGGGTTTTTTGTAGCCCTCGATATATGAATAAGGCATAAGTGCCCCGAAAATTAAGGCAAGGAGGGGACATCGAGGGCACGTCTCCAAAGAGGGAGAAAACATCAGTGTTTCCATAGAACTGCATGAAAAAGTATTCTAGTTAAAACACAGCCAGATAGGTTCTATTCAAAACTTACTGGGTTATTACAAAGCAAAAGAAGCACTAGGCGAGGTACTTTAAATGCATGAAACCTTGATGTGAGCCATAGATCATGGACAAGATGTAGGAGACAAAAATCAACAGCATGCCCATTGGGAGCACCTGAAAAATGTATGCAGGGTGACAGCTGAATGATTCAGGTTCCAGATATTAAGCAGTGTCAGTGCAAGCCTGGGTGAGCTCTGTGCTGTGCTCTTTAGCCATCTCTCAGAGCTGAGGCTGCTGGCAGGGGTCTGCTCCCTTCTCAGCGTGGGTTTTGACTGCTCAGCAGTGCTTGACAGCCTTGTCCAATGGCACAGAGCTCCTCTCCATCCCCTCCTGGCAAATCTCCTCAGGGTGCCATTCCCCATGTCTCTCCTTCCCAGAGCACAGTGGCACCATGCAAAAGTTCAGTGCTGCGAATCAGCACACCAGCTCAGACCAGCAGGATGAATTTGTTATTCTCTGTGGTGCCGTTTCCTGGTTCGCCACTCTTGCTCCCAAGGGATCCCAACAGTATCGCTTGACATTTAGGATTGAAAGACCTGGACCGCAGTAATAAAAAGGCAAATACCAAATACTAAACCTCTGCATTTCTTGAGTATAATACTGCCTAGCTGCAGAGAAGTTTGGGGTACACCAGTCAGCTGGGCCCCCTCTGGGAATTAAGCATGACATCATCAGCTCTAGCACCTACAGAAAATATCAAGTAAAAAACACAGGCAACCTGTTTCAGGAAAGAGCAAAGAGCTGAACCGGCTATTTTGGCTTAGAGTTTTGGAATTTAGTATCTTAATTCTGCCTAATCCTGCCTTAGGCATGGAACTGCTTTCCAGATCTAGCCCTTAGGACTTGTAAAGGGTGATGACAGATGCTGTATGTTACAATTGTAAGTGACGTGCAGTCTCAGGTATGCCATACGTACTATTCCCTTATGCTACTCCGGTCTCACACCTAGCAGAAATATTACAGATTTACAGCTGATTTAGGACAGTAATGGATCAGAATCTGATCCAGGCAATACACAGAACTGTCACTGAGGATCACACAAGCAGGGTTTTTGTAAAAACCTTCACTGTGTGATGTACATGGTAAATCACTGAGGAGAGGAAATATGGAGCCATTCCTTCTAAAATATACATTATCTTCCTATTAGAGATAGCTCTAAACCTCACTTTTATCTCTGGAAGTCCGTGACCTCTGGCAAGTCTCAGATCCCAAATTTAGAACAGCATCTGAATTTTGCAGCTGGTCTTTCCATTCATAATGAGCCAAGTCAAAATTGAATACATCCAAATTAGAGGGGAGTATCAAACTCTGGACTCACATCCAAGTTGAACAGCAGAGGCCTCTTTCAAACACTCATCATGTACATGCATTAAAATAACCCAGATCCTTTTTTTTTTTTTTTTTTTTTTTTCCACAGTGAACCCAGGTAATATTGCACCAAAGAGCTGTTAGTGATATTAATCACAAGTTGTCACATATGTTAATGTTAACACAAACTAATCAGCCCAAATGTCTGGTGTACCAGACACTTGTGATTGAAAGGAGGGTGGGGATCGAATCTGTAGGCAAACAAGATCTATTGGAAGTGAATAAAGGAAAAGCCATCACTCCTCTATGAGTCTGTCATCTGTTTTGCCAATTCTGTTAAAAAAAAAAACAAACAAAAAACCCATAAAATTCATCTCTAGAGAGAACCTCAAAGTTCAGTTGCTCCTCCCACTTCTATTTGCAGCTTTCTTCTCCTAATGTCAACTCCATCTGTCTTCCACGGGAACTTAACGTCTTTCGAATTGTCTATTTAATCACTTGCAAGTTTGTCCCCTTGTTTGGCTGTACTGTGCCCTTCATCTGTCAGCTCCAGTGCTCACCACACTGTGCACCCTCCCTCCCCCACCCACGGATCTTGTCCCTCCTTTCCAGTACAGTGCATTTTATCGGGTCACTATTCTGTTATCTTGAGGTTAATTTTTTTTTCACTCAACATAACCCATTTCTGCTTTGTAAGCATATGAATCCCCCATTGCTCTCTCTCCTTTTCTATCCCTAGTTTTACAGAGAGTCCTCTCTGTCTTCTGCTTTACAGGATGTCTTCTGAGCCTGCTCTGGTGTCTTTGTGCCTATAAGTAGTATGATTTTTCTACTTGGAGCAGAGCAGGACTTAAAATTACAGGAAGTGTCTCTTCCAGTAGCAGCAGGGTTTTTTTAGTGCAGGGCCGCTGTTACACAGTGATTTACTTGACTTTTTTAAAGAATGATTTTGCATTATTCATTTCTGATAAACTACCAAGAGGCCCACTCAAACTCCATTCACTCACTCATATTACAAATGAGTGCTAACATATAGAGCACGGATATGGATAGACAGGAATTCTTAACAAGTACTATTATTCCTCTTCTAATTAGGCATCTATTGTTGCAGGGAATTACAGAGCTGTTCAACCCAAATGTAAATCTTCATGGCTGGAACACCCTCGACATTTCTTTCTGGCTGCTACAACAGTCTGCTCATGGTACTGCATTTTCCAAGTACCACAGAGAAAATCCACCACACAGACATAAGCAAGCTTGCTTTGTTTTTTCTTTCCTCTTCGTTATCCTCAATTCTTACACTGGGTTTCAGTGTGGTTCCACCTTAGGAGAAGGCAACATTTTTATCTCCGGTCAATTAGAGGCGTCAGTCAAGTTTTGAAACAGGTCCTACTGCATTCTGGAGAAAACCCCTCCAGAGCCCTGACCAGAGATGCTTTTGCAAATGTGGGAATCTGTGCCCCTGGAGAACATAGCCCAGGTTTTGCTATGTTTTAATGTGAGACGTGGTTTGAAGATTTTATTCAGATATATTCAGCAAAGCCCAGGTATATTTTGCATTATTCTGCCCCTGTGTAAACAAATAAGTGCCGCTGCCTTCCAGTGTCAAACCACAAGGAAGCTGATGGAGCTACGAAAAAGATAAACTACAGCTGAAACAACAGTTGTTAATTTGCCTGGTGATCAGAGTCACTCTCCAAAAATATTAATGGGCTGTCCAGTTTCTGGTAGGGTGCCGCTAGGAGCAAGTTTCATATGAAGCTTTGGTTCAATGCATTTCCATTTAATTGTGCTATAACATTTACCCACTTTATTAGAAAAATTGTCCCATTGCTGAATGGAACTAAACTTTTGCATCAGAAGCTAAATATGGTAAATATGTTTTGCTTTGGCTAAAATATGCTTATGCTAGCCAGGGGGACACCTCCATTCTTTGCAGCTCACAGATCTGGATCATAACAATATTCCCTGAGGGCATGTCATGGACATCAGAAAGATAATCCCACTTCATTCCTGAAAAGTGAGCCATGGCCATTTCCAGTTATTAACTTTGCTGGAGAGCACAGTCAGAGAAAACACATTGACCTATGTATTTTTCACTAGTTACCCATTACACATTTACTACTGAAGGGATATATCCTTAATTTATTGGAAAAGTGACAGCTTTTACAGCTACAGGAAAGCCCATCTCCTCTCCTGATGGTGAATGACATGATCCTAAAGCATCCTGAAGAAACAATTACAACTCTGTCTTGTATTCTCCTGGAGAAATGGGGGAAAATGTCCAGATCTAAACTTTCCCTCATCTGAGAAGGAAAATGTAAAAGTTTCTTAGACTTCCAGGCACTAACCATCTGCAGAGAAGCAAGTTAATATTGTTTCTGAAGTATTTGCACAAGCATGAGGGACTGACTTCAATGGACTCCATGGCATGAACTGTTGCTCATCACAGAAAGAAAAATGCCAAATAAAAAAGCAAAGCAACCCAAAACCTTACAGACTCAAAACCTTGTGCACACATTAGATTCTAAGCCATCCTTCTGTCAGCCAATATCCATTTTTCTCACAATTTCTAATTCCCAAAAAAACCTATTGAAATTCAATATTTGCCTCTTCTTTTTCTCCCAACTCTTTCCCCCATACCGTTTCATACCGAGAATCCTCAATGTTGAATCTGTCATTACATTCATTTCCATGGCAACAAATGGGATGCCATAAAGAGTGTTTTAATCCAAGGACAGAGTGGTAGATAAAACTTAGGCTCTGAAACAGAGAATATTTGCTCAATATCAAAGGTAATTACTAAAGGACTGTAGAAGATTACTTGTTTAGCTAATTTTCTTTTATACACAGAGAAGTTTGCTTCTCTTCACAAAGGACATTCTCACCTTTAAGTGTGAAGTCTCAGAATAATTTTTATGGGTAGAGGTGATTTAATATGCTAATATTTATCTCATTTTTCTTGATTATACAACATAGATTTTTTTTTCATTTCAGCTGATAAGCTAGTTTATATTAAAGTATGAGTAGAAGATGCTATGCTTGATTATCCTCAGTGGCATCTGCTTAATTCAGTAGGCTGTGGGGAAAAACAATTTATGAGAGCAGAAACAGGCATATTTATATGGAATTCCAACCTGATGAATTACAAAACCCTTAACAAACCAGAGTTGATCCAAAAGAAATTAAATTCTTGATGATATCTTGATTCCTCCTTCAAGCTTTTCAAGTCCCATGGGAGTGCTCCTAAAAGGATCAAGTAGGACACAGTCTAAAGAATTGCAGCCCTTTATCACCGCCTTTCTGCAGCTCGGCACCTTAACCAGCCTTTGCTGCATCCACATCCTCCTGTGGATCTGGAAATAAATAATTTGGAAAATGTACAGTTTTCTGCCACTGGAAGACACCTCTTTTTTTTTTTTTTTTTTTTTTTTTTTTTTTTTTTTTTTTTTTTTTTTTTTTTTTTTTTTTGCAAAAAGGCTGTTAATAGCCAAGAAAAATAAAGTGCAAACATATTTCTCCTAACACTTCCGAATTAGCCAGAGACTGCAAATGTAGTTTACCCAGAAGCCATGCTGCAATCACAGCTTACAGACTTCTGTCAAGATATGCAACATCAGGAAAAGAAAATCAAGTCTAAATCACACTCTAAAACAGCATTAAGAAAACACTAATGTTGTGGCACAAGCGGAGGTAAGTGATAAAAGGAGCGCATAAAAGCAAATATCATACAATTTTTTTTTTTCTAGGGTTTAGGCACACCAGGATACCTACTTAAATCCTTATTTAATGTGGCCTGCTAGAGAATCAGAGTGCATCTGGCAAGGTTCTGTCCCACCAGGTGCCTCCTTTGATGGTGTTTTTTACCTCAGCCCTCATGTCCTTCTAACTACAGGCTTTGTACTTCCAAATTCACTTTTCTATAAACATCACAGAAAACGTAAAGTATTGAGTGAGTATTCAAGGTAAGATTTGAAACTAACTTTGAAGTTTTGAGGGGATGAGAGAGGCTGGTGGAAGTTTCCTGAAAAAGCTCATTGGAAACTTGATTTAACCGGAAAATAACTGACATTTCAAAAATATGTATAAAATATTTCTTCTTAAGAAACCCTCCAGTAAGATAAAACTAGTCTAGTCACACAATGTCTCACCACTCACTGAGTAATAAAAGCAGAAATGACAACCACATGAAATTATATTACGTGGAGTAACTTGAAGTCTGTTCAGAAATTCAGTTTTATGCTCTCACCAAAGCATTTCACCTTCCAAATTACATACACATCTTAAACTTTTTGTCTCTGTTCTTACTTTGGTTATAATAAAATTGGGTTTGGGTCTGTTTTGGGTCAGGGTTTTGGATTTTTGCTGGAGAAAGTGTTGATAACCCAGGGAGGTTTTGCTATCCCAGAACAGTATTACAGATAAATTAATAAAACTTAATACTATAATTATCAATTGCCAATATAAACAATGCCATTTTTCAGAATAATATGTCTCTCCTGATTAAATCACAATTCCAAGGGACCTTTTACATATTGTTGCTTTTTGTTTTTTTTTTTTTTTAGTCAAATATTTTCTTATGTGCTTAACACTGAAAGGATAAACAATTATCTATAGAACTTGAGCCAGAATCAATATCCTTAGGAAAACAATCCATCCAGAGGACTGTGTGCTCCTTTTCAGATTAAAAAACCACTTCAATTAAAGAAACTGAAAAAGGAACAGTGGGGCAGGGTAGGGGGAATGTGCTTTTTTGAGTGAATTTGGATGTCCCATTGTAATTATGACTTTGCCAGTTTTTGTCTGACCACAGAAAAAGAAAATCCAAAAACCTAATTATTTCAAATAGAAACTCCAAATAACCTCTTCTGCCTTCTCCTAAAACACCATTTTAATTGTATAAAGTCACAAATCTGAGCCTCCAGGGGAATATGCATGGTCCAGCTCCTGTGTGAGAATTGCTAGAAAGAAAGCAATTTGTGGTGGTATTGTGTTAATCTTTTGAGATGACATATTAAACATTCCGTCCATCCAGATACACAAAATATTCCTAACATTTTGATAGTTAATAAAAATTGCTTCTTCTAGAGTCCAGCGTGCAGCTCACCAAGTGATTCTTAACTTCTCCACACAGGAATCACAGGGAAGCCTGCAGAAGCACATTTCTGTAGAAATGTTCCCTAGAAATGTTTTGTTGTTGTTTTTTGGGGTTTTTTTGGTTTTTTTGTGGTTTTTTTTTTTGGGGGGGGGGGGGTGTTTGTTTGTTTTTGTTTTGTTTGGTTTTTTTTTTTATATAACTGCTAAAATGCCTGAAGCAAATCACACTGTGTACTGCAAGGAAGCTCATAGGTAGATATTTGAATGCCTTTATTTCAACAAATGGAATACATATATTCCCCCTGTTCTTTCATTTAGATCTCAGTGATACTTTTATATCTTCTTTGCTTGCTTTTTCAGTCATTTACAGCCTGTGAGAAAAATAGGAATAGTCCTCTATAAAGTGGTATGTGAAAAACCAGCTCTGTGGTGCTTCTTGCACCCTAAATGTTACATTTGCACACAGTTAATAGCAAGACATTTAAAGAATAGTCCAACACTAGTTTTCATTCAGCTGTCACTGAGGGGAACAAGAAACCCACCTATCAAAAATTAAGGCTTATTTCATGTCTGCTTCATGCCTGAGTGTCTCTGCTATAACTCGACTAAAATCTGTACTTTTCTACTGTCATTAACTGGCAGAGCTTTTCCTGGGTGACCAGGAAGACGTAAAGAAACATAATACCTGTGCTAGAATTTTGGGTTTTCTTTTGCAATCTGAGGGCAAATACCTGAGTTCCTGCCACAAACCACTCCAAGGAATCTGAGGGAAAGCTTCAGGCTGAAACCCTCGATGAGTGACCCCTTCATTGCACAGCACACTGTGGAGACTCTGACACATCCAGATCTTCACACCTGAGCTGGCCACTTCACCCTTAGGATGCTTTTTTGGATCTTTTTATCAAATAGTTTACTCAGTCATTATCTGTGGTGGGAAAAAACCTCTGAAAATCAAAAAGCACTGCAGTTAGTGCTACAAGAGCTCAGGACTTGCTCTACATGCATACAGAAAATATATGAGGACCGTTGTCCCCAGTTTTACCTTAAAATATGGAAGGTGACCTTCGCTATATATATATATATATATATATATATATATATATATATATGCAATGTGACTTTTAATGCTTACTAGTAGTTTCTCCATATTTTTGAAAGCAAGATACAGCACTTTGGGCTGGAAAGGACATACTGGAATGATGTCTTTCTCCATCGGAAGCAAGAACCCACAGCAAAAATACATGCACAGGCTTCAAGGGGAAATTGATAACACCAACAGGCAGAAAACAGTAATATTTTTATGCCCAAAATCAACAGCACATTATAATATAGATTGAGACTCTCAGTTTATCCTCTAACCCTCTTTCCCAGTCCTTTAGCACACTCACAAGACAAGTGGCATCAGCAACAGGCAAAACTTGTCTTTAATCTGAAATTTACAGATGGAACTGTTGCTAAAAAACGCATGAACCTTGGAATCTGTTTCTTCCATGAAATAAAGGTTTGTTGTATCAATATCCACAGTTACAAGCAAGCCATTAAAAATTAACAAAATCTCATACCCTTAAACATACTGCATATATATGTTTAACAGCCTATGAAAAATAGCTCTGAGACTACACATGGCTGAACATTTAATCTGGAGAGCCCTCGTTTCCTCTTGTCAAAATAAGTTCAGGCTTTGTTATTGAAGAGGTAGGAAACAAGATTTATGGTCCCATGGCTGTGAGTTATTTTTAACTTGATTCTTTCTCTACATTGTATTGTTTTGTTTGTTCGTGTAGAGCAAAGCAAATGAGACTCTATATGAAATAAAATCTTGGTTACCAGATTTGTCTGGCCATTAATTTCACTATGAAGGATAGTGTACATCAATAATCATTTACATCTAAAAAGTCTCAAGTTGCAACTTTTTGCTGAGATATTCAAAATGATGTAGAGGAATTGTTGTTATCCTCATTAATTTTAATACAAGGTATGTGTCTAAATCACGCATCTGTATCTCAAGATTATTTGGTAATCTCAACCCATTTTTCTGAATGACATGATTTTGCTTAGTTATGTAAAAATGCAGCATGATTTGGCTATTTAACATCTTCTTAAATTTATATTACTACAAAAGATAAAAGAAAATAGAACCTTATCTGCATATGACATGGAAAAACACGGTGTGAAGGTTCTTTGTCAGGGCTTTGTCACAGTGTAGGCAAAAAAGCCTTGATGATTTCTATTTAAAGGTCATTATTTTGAGAGACCAGCAGTGCCACTGATCGAAGCATCAGAGATGATTCCGTTTCAAAGTTATCACTGAATAATTGATTTACTTAAAACTCAGACAAAATAAATATGCAAAACAGTGAGATGATATTTGACAGCTCCTACACTCCTTTTAATATTTAATGTTTATGTGGGTAGATTAGCCAGAATATCTAATTGAATTAGCAACATCATAATTTGAAACACGAATATCTAAGTTTCAGTGGATTGTCGCTGTAAGCAGTGAAGAAATTCAGAGGGTCAGATTCAAATATAGTCAATATATCACCCTGCACACTCGCAAAGTAACAAAATGGAATATAAAAGCACAAGGGAAAATACCTGATAGCCATATAATTTTGAAACACCAGAACAAATTGTATATTTGATTATCATTTCATGATTCTTTCAGAAAAAAAAAAAAAAAAAAAAAAAAAAAAAAAAAAAAAAAAAAAGTTGAGTCTTTTTGCTTTAACTTTAAAAACTGTTTGTGGGTAGAACTTGGCAAGCTTTTGCACTGAGACCATTTCATGTCTAAGCAACTGCAGGGAGGAATTAATACTTGAAGCAGCTCAGAACGCTGGCATACAGATGTTATGGGGATGCATTAGGGGTAACCAAGGCAGTAAACAAGGGATACTTCCCATTCAGAGCTCCATGAACGAGCCATAATAGAGAGTCAGAGGAAGGCATGGGTTGGAAGGAGCCTTACTTTTTAGGAAAGGAACATTTAGTTCCACCCTCTCTGCCATAAGTAGGGGTGCACCCACTAGCTCAGGCTGTGTGTCAGGTGTTGTACACAGCAGAAGTTCGAGCACTGACCCGACTCGCTTTTCATTCATCATGTTGCAGACCACCTCAGGTTCTTTCATTAAAGACCTTCTCAGCTTGAAGCTCTTAGCCCGTGAGTGAAGAAACTCTCCAGACAGCCTCTACCCTGCTACCACCACCTTTACTCTGAACAGCAGCAGGGACAGCTGCTGTAACACTGTGAAGCCTCATCAAGGTAATCAGGGCATTGTCCTGGTGGGTGATAATATCCGAACTGCAAACATGACAAAAAAAGGAAACAAAGCATGCGGTCTGATTACCTCTGGAGAGAACAGAGTGGGGGAAAAGACCGTAGTGTATCAAAATACTTCGTTCCTTTTAAAGACAGATCTGGGTAGATGAAAGCTCAGGTTTGATCCCATACTAAGTTAATTGATGAAACACAGGAGACAAGATAAAAGCAAGGAGATGATAGCAAGTATTTAAAGAGCTTTTTCATTTCTATAATTAACAAGAGAGACAGGTGTCCAGCAGGATAGAGTGCACCTGATCTGTGATCACCCCTGCATCTCACAGGGCACACCTAAGGGACGCTCTCAGCTTCAGAAGCTGTGCTGTGAGGAAACCCAAATATCACACATCACATCAGAAAGGGAAGTGGAAGTCGCATGGCAAACTCACCCTGCTGCATGTGTGTGCTTCAGCTGAGCCATTATCCGAATGTCAGGAGCTGACTGGTTTAGTTTTAACAGGTGAAGCCTTTGAAGATGATCTAGAAGCGAGAAAAAAAAAATCAGAAGCACTATTAGAAAAGAATAGGTAACTTCTCTCCTTGGTTTTGCATAGTGCCTTGCAGGACTTGATCCAAGCCCACTAAAGTCAAAGAAATATTCCACTGACTCCTGAAATCAAACCGAGAGGCTGATCAAATTCCTGATGAAGTAATTCTTTGATTCATAAACCCTCCATTTCTGGACAGGTTCACAAACGCTGTCATTGGGCAGGTTGTTCTGTATCACTGTTTTTAAAGAACAGTAACAGATAGGACAGAAATGCAATATCCCCTTTGGTAAAACCACACAGCAAATTGACTAATGTTATTACATTTATTGACTAATATTATTATGGTTATGATCCAGGAGCTGAATAATTAAACTGGGGTTTTTAATTGCAGGCACCTAAATGTGAATCTAAACATGCAAACAGCAGATTGGTCTAAGCTATCACAATTCAGGTAACTGAGACCGTTTATTGCTGCCCAATGCCTGAGTTGCTGAGCAACAAATATCTGAAGTTATGTGTGACCAGCTGCAAACGGGGGTCCCAGGCAGCTGAAAACCTTAGCTAACAGCAGCTTCTGCAGTGGTTTTCATTGTTAGACTAGAAAAAGCTAAATATTTGCTCTAATTTTCATTGAGAGAAGAACAAACAAGGATTTTTTTAGGGTTTCTTATGTCCCTAATGGAGCCCACTAGACCTGTAGCTGGGAATGCTCCACCAAAAAGCTGTTTCTCAAACTTCAAAAAGAAAGTGCAAGATTTTACTGTGATGTAAATGCAGTGGATTTCAGTTTCTGAGCATTTTATACTATGACAGAGCATCACCAGGAAGGGAAAATGAAACCAAAATTGTACCACCTTAACAGTGTTGCTTCCCAAGAGTCCAGGTGTGTATTTTCTTCTCTCTTCAAACACTTGTTCCTGGAAAGGTTTGAGTCATCCTACCTAACACATCACAAGTGTTAGAGGAGTATGAGGGACTAATATTAGAATTACCAAGTTTTTAGGATTAATTTTGTCCAAGATTAAGGGAAGAACTTAAAGAGTTGCGCTTGAAGGATTGCACCCAAAGTACTCTTGAGAAAGAATCATAGGAGAAGATGTGGTCAGAACTCTGACATCCCTCATTTTAATTTTGCTGGAAAGAAATGGAAATATAGAGGATGACAACTCTGGCAGTTTGGGGTATGATTATCAAGCTCACTGGGTTTGCTTGGACCTTTTGGATGAGGTCCAGGCAAAGCTAGTGAGCAATCAAATTTTATCAAGGGCATCATGAGTTAAAACCCCCAAGATTCATTGTAGTCCCAGTGGGTCACGAGCTGTAACATTTTCATGAATTTCAGTTGAAGATGAGAGGATTGTGGCCGTATTTAAATCAATAGGCCTAGAACACTTCCAAGATATTAAATATAGGTCTGTGACCTTGAACACCATGGCTCCATTAGTGAGAGATTTTTGCATGCAACACCCATCCTGCTCTGATTTCCACTGAAAAGAAACCCAGCCCACAAATCGGTATCTCCTGTCCATGCCCTTGGTGTGGAACAACCAACTCAGGAAGGTACATAGCCGAGTCAGCCAGGAGCAACATATCTGTTATCCTAAATTCCCCTTTCCAATGAGAACCGAGCAGAGTAATTTAATCAGATCGATATTGGATCAATACACAATATTGACTACTGTGTGTCAGTCTTATTTTCTCACAGCACTTGATTTTGTTTCATTAAAAGTGACTTCATGAGTAAATATTTCACAAAATTGAGTGGAAAGTTTCATAGGAATGGAAAAACCAAAGGCAGCCCATACACATGGAAGATAATGTTTCGAAAACTTCATTTTCACAGAAAGTTTTAATTTCTCTGGTGAATCAGGCCCTGAATAAGGTAAACATATTTTTGTAAGGTATAGATGACATACAACCCTTTCATATTTCTAAAGAAATGGCAGTAAGAAACATTTTGTCCATATTAGATCATATCTTAGTCCCCTTGAAACTTCTCCATCACACTGCCAATGTGCAAGGCTTAAAGTGAATTTCTGTGTAGTTTAGGTGTGTTTTAAGACTCCTCAGACCATTTTTAAGGTATAAACTGCCGTCAACAAAAATAAAATTGTGAACCCTCCCTCTCCAGCACTATGGTGCCACCTAAAAATGATCCCTTTCCTTAGGGCTCAGCAGGGCTGGCAGAACCACATTTCTGCCACTGCAGCTGGTTCCTGCCATGACCTCTGGTCTTCCAGTTTCTGGGAAAGCCCTGCATGGTCAATAAAGGCACATCAACCCTCAGAGGGTCTTGGTGTAAGATTGGATATTCCCAGCACAGTTCTGTTTCTCTCTGAAGCTGCATGGCTACAAAAATTTACAGTTTCTTGCTTTTACTTATTTTACAAGGTGTTTCTTTCCACAATGTATTCTTTCACCTTAACTGCACTGATAGGGCACTGTAGAGTAAAAGCGAGATGAAACATTTTCATCAATAGGCAGGAATGATGAAAGGAAAATAAATGAATTTTGAGTTAACATCAAAACATGAAAATGAGTTGAGGAGTTTTTTTGTGTTTTATGAAAAGATTCTGTAAGTCATACAGCATCCTCAAAATGTTCCACATATTTGATATCTTTGCTGTGTTTGAATAAGTAGACACCTCCTCAAAATGGAATTAACAGGCTGTATCCACTCATGGGAGCTTCACTCTGTCTGCCAAGTTCATTCTCAGAAAGTGACTCCAAATGATCTGGTTAAGCACATATTTAAGGACAAGCTAGAAGAATATTTAAAAAAAAAAAAAAAAAAAAAAAAGTCAGCCCATCCAGAAAGGAATTAAAATGTTTCCAAGCACTGGAGCCAGCAGAAGCTGCTGAAATATAAGATAACATTCAACAGAGGATCCCTCTATCAGGATATGACTCTGGATGTGACTTTCATTATTGCTTGTTTTCCACAAAAGAGCTGGGCACAAGGTCAGGGGCATGACAATCCCACAAAGACAAAGTAGATCTTGGCTCAAATGCTAGGCTGGATGTTAAAAGCAGAGAAAAAACTAAAATTACCCAAAGAGGTTTACAGGTGATGGCAGGTACTATGGAATATAGAGAAAAAGGACCATTTAAAATTCGCTCTTGTGCGTGAAGAATAAAAATCTAAAAGCCCCAGAGCAGCAACTTCTGCATTAGATTCTCTGTCAAAAGCAAGCAGAGAGGTTTGAAATTCTTGCCTATGGTATAAATATTTGGAGGATCTGCACGCAAATTGTGCCATCACTAATTGAACGGATTGCTGTAGATGTGGTAAATGGCACCACTGATGTATGGGTCCTGTGCTCTGCCAGGAGGATCATTTAGGGTAATTTGGGAGAAAAAACATCCAAGAGACTGCCGGCTAGGAGTCCTGTCCATATGTTTGTCTTCTGCTTCTGTCCTTATCTCTGAACCTCCTGACTGAGGATGCACTGGGCCCTCATGGAGCACCCTACATCCTTGAGATCTCATTAAATCCTTCGCTGCTGAAGCAGAGAGTGTTTCACATTTTCTGTTGTGCTCAGGGGTGCATCAGGACTAGTCCACCCTATCTGAATTCCATTGCAGCTACAGCTAGTGGTGAAACATCAAAAATTCTGTCCTATCACATCACTGGCAATGCAAAAAGGAGGTTGTGTTTATATCTGTTTTCTTTTAGACTCTAAGCACAAAATGTACAGTGTGGCACTGTATAATCTGACATACCCACCGTTGTGCAAGATTTATTCGTTTAAGTCCTATGTTTTCCCAACCTTTCTCTATGCTCCTTTCTTTGCTTCCAATAACATGTTAAGAATAGATACTATTTCTTTTTTATATGATAACAAAGCAGTTTGCACAAGAATACCTTGTTTATTATCTGCCTCTGCAGTTCTATGATAATACAAACCAAAAAAATAATAAAACCTAATAATAATAGTAATGAAAATAACAACACAATGTTGCCAACAGAAAAGTAGACATGGAAGAAAAACAAAGGACGCATCCTTGACTACACAAATACAAAATTAATGTGCAAATACATTCATGAATTAAAGCATTGAATTCTGCTTGCTGTTGTTTCTGAAGCTGCATTATTCTTTCTCTTTCTGTGATGTACTGAATTATTTCCCAGTCTTATGAGAATTCCATGCAAAATAAGTTCATTTAACTTGCAAGTTTCATGAGTTTTAGCACAAGAATTTGTTGGAACTGCTATACTTGTTATAAAACATGGACTTTTTTTCTTCTTTAAAAATACTGATAATCTGAATATAAATAAAGGAAAATTTAATTACATTGAGTTTAGTAAATAGTGGATAGGGGAAAAATAAGAGTTTGCTAATCCATCCTTGACTGAAATAATTTGAAAAATTAGAACAATCAGAATTAAAAAAATCAGAAATCCAGTGTAACTGATTTCCAGAATCTAAGAGTGCTAAATTCACCAGGGTGCCTTTTCAGATCCACAGTTTTGCTGAGTCTTCCAGGTCTCCGGCATCTTCACCAGCTGACTCTCAGCTTTGTGAGTAAGATCCAAACCCACCTTTTCTATCCCTGAGCTAAGCCATCATTTTCAAAAACTTAAATTGCAGCCTGTGCTGCATATGGAAGGCTCTTCACACGGACAGAAGTTGAAATTGTGAAGCCATCAAGCACAGTGCACTTTGCCAGTGAGATGCTAGCTCAGAAACACCTGTGCTAAACACCTGACCTACTGTGAAAATGCGCAGTATTCAGGAGCCTTTAAAATTTTCCATTTGTCACCTATGGTGAAGAAAGGAAGAGCTGAAGTGCTTCCTACAGACTGGAGTATTAAAATATATATATATATATATCCATACTGAGACAATGTATTTTAACTCCTTTAAAGGCCTTTTGATAATGTTCCAGAAAGGCACCCTGGGGCTTCTTCATCTATTGATCAATGTGTCCCCTTTCCACAGTGATATTTAATCACTCCCCAATGGGACCAGGAAGTTCTAAATATAACCACCAAGAGGAATGCTCTGAAGCACCAGAACCCACAGCTTCCATTACTTTCACACAGAAAACTGTGATGAACTTTGGGGTTTGCTCATTTAGCAAAATCTGAGCTCATAGAGGGAGAGAGAGCACAGAAGTGGAAGCCAAAAGATGGGGCACTACCATGAAGGACATTACAGTGCTATGGAACATGTGAGGTTAAACCTGTAAACTATGAACAGTTACTAGCAAAAATGGCTTTAAACTACACCAGATTACACCATCAGTTTGGAGGAAATAGTTGGTTTAGAAAAAGAGTCCTAAGAATTTCAGTTAACTGCTTGCACAGCAGGCTACAAAGTGACCTGCAGAGTCTCAGCAAGAGCATATTGGAATAAATGAAGAGTGAATCATTTTCGTGAATGAAAAGCTGAAAACCCCCTCAGTGAAGAGGAAAAAAGGAAAACTGGGGAAAAACTAAAGTGGATCATCAGCTAACTCTCTTTTCTGTAATATTTAGGATAGAAAAAGAAACAAGTTGAGTAAAAATAAAACCAAACATACATTTCAGATTCTCAAGAACTGCTTGAGTTCTGCATGGAAATGCATTTGCATAAATACTCAAGCTGTAAACATCTACTACTCATGCAAATATGCTTTTTTAGAATCTTCAGGCTAGAAAATAATGGTATAACTCATGCTCCTGTCCAGGTGAAGTCGCAGGGACCAGGAATGATCCAGCCTAAAAGAATTACCCCTGGATAGTTACCTGGAGTTTACTAACAGGCAAGATTTAGGAAGGTCTGTTAGAAAGCAAGCAAAGTGTCAAAATCAGAAAGAGAAATACAACACAGAAGTTTTGAAAGAAAAAGTGAGTACCCACCGCAAGCTGTACTACTGAGATTGTTTCTGACACTTCCAGCAGGAATAATTCTGCAAGTGTTTATCAACACAAATATTTCCAGCACTTTCCCTTCCTACCAATTAGCAGGCAGCCACGACTTATCTCCGGCTGCAAAAGGGCTCAGTGCTGGACCTTCAGCCCAGAGCAGCCACCCAAGCTGCTCATCCTCTGCAACGCTCGCTGCCCAGAGCTCAGCAAAACACTTCATGGGGCAACACTGAAGAGCAGGAAACAAGATCAGAAGGCTAAGGCAAATTAAGGAACACTGTGGCTGGTCTAGCAGAGAGCAAGAAAATATTTCCTGTGTGAGTTTTTAAGTCAAATAAGATACAATTATGACAGCTGGTAGCAGCAGCAGAGCATGGTAGGAAGGAACTACATGGAAGGAACTTATGTAGATAGAACTACAGAGCATAACCTAAACCTGTCTGATTGCAGAAGTGTTTGCTATAAGGGTGGAAAAGAAAGGGTAAATTTCACAGGTGATGGGAAAGATAAGGAAGGAAAATTTAGCTGGGCTGTTGATGGAAAAGTTAGAAAATGGCAGGGGACCAAATTACGATGTGTCATAAACAACTGTTACACTGCATTTCCCCAGTTACCACTGGCAGATGTTCTGTCTTCAAGCTGGAAAAACTGCATTGGATGGGAAAGAGTGGGGTGGCTGAAAACAGCAGAGGAGAGGGATCATGGGAGAAGTACCACTGAAAAACACAGCCTTATCTAATACTGCAAACTGAGTTTAAGCAGGGAACAGATTTCCAGGATGACAGAAGTACACCAAAATTTAATTTAAAAAATTGGAACACCAAGAAATGCCTTCATAGCGTGCAGCTTTTCCTTCAGAAGTTTTTAAAGATAATTTTTCACTTTCTATAAATGTCAAGAAAACTTTGTTTTGTCGCAACATCTTTGAATTTATTGCCAAAACTGTCATAGAAACAGCACTAGCAGTTTGATCCAAAGGTCACCAAAGTCAGTGGGAAGAGCAGCATTTTTTTCATACAGATTTGGATGAAATAAAAATAAACCCCGTACATATTTTAATATGGAGTAAATAAAACTCAACAGAGAATTACAAGAACAAAGACAGGGGAAAATTAAATTCACTGGGTTACTTTTTCTCTGCCCTTAAAACAGCTGTTTTCAGAAGAGAAGGAAAGGCAAATTCCCTTTCAGCGCAGCCTATTTAAGTGCAGCAAAGATTACACTTTCCATAATCCTATGCCTCTCCTTTATTAAATAGTCCTGCTTTGAGCTACTTCTGTGTTTCTCCTGGGATGGCATGAAGTATATAATTGGATCCACTTCATATGGAGAAAAGAGCCTGTTAACCAGCAGTTGCAATGGCAGATGCTTGTTCACTCGTGAAAATAAAGACAGAAAGTTTCCATCAATCATTTAAGCCCCTAAACATACAGGCTGGGTTTGCTCTTAGAAGCTTTGCTGTGCATGCAATTTTTCCCTTTAAATCCAGTATCCAGGCTTTCAAAAAAAAACAAAAAACAAAAAATTAATTGCCCTTAAGTAATGGTGTAACTGTAAATGAGAGATACAAAAGCCCTCCCAGGCAGTGGGCAGTGCTGCCTCTGCTGTCTGTCACTGCAGGAATTGTATCTCAGAACAGGTTGGGACAATGCAGTGTCCAAATGAAAGCCCTCAGTGATGTACTGATCAAGATGGAACTGTCCAAAAAGAAGCGATGAGTTCAAAATTCAGCCAGGTTTTATTTGACTACACAGCAGTCAAAGGGGAAAAGGACTTCCAAAGAGAGAAGATATTAAAAATGGCATATCACATCTCACTTTTGGCAGCGGTACAGGTGATCTGAGTAAGCTGGGGCAAAGTCATGATCCTGATGAAAGAGTGCTGCCCTCTGCAAAAGACAAAAATTTTCTTCCCTGGAATCACACAAGAAGTCCTCTGCTCTCACGTGGCCAAGATACACTGGACTAATAATGAATTTCAGAGTAAAACCACTTGCAAAGGCTATTCCTCTGCCTAAGGACTTCCAAATGAGCGCCACAGTTATGCTAATGATCAGCTTTGTTCCTTCTTTTTCCCCAGTTTCTCTGCCATTATTAACCACAAGGATTCTTTATATACTAAATAAGGAGTTAAATTAAACACATTTATACGATAGACAGTGCATTTGTTAAAAGACACAATCTCCTACCCAAAGCATCTCTTCCATCGGAATCAGGTGCACCACAGCCCTGCAGATCCAGGACCAACACCCAGGGACTGGGACGTCTCATCTGAGCAGCAGGTTCATGACTTCTCAAGCAGCCAGCTAACACGGGCTGCAAGTGACCACATGCACACCTGCAAATCCCTGAAGCAGGTAGCTGAAATGCTTAAAGTAACATCCAGATTGCCCAGATGATGAGAGACGATGTGCTGGGGTAACAGACATGAAAGCATGCAAACAATCCTAAAACATAAAGGCGTGGCTTTGTTTTTAGAAAGCACCTTTCTCTTATTTCCATGTGTTACACAAAGGATTCAGACTTCATAGCCAGAGCTTTTCCTGTTGCCCACAAGAATGGCATTAACTGCTTTGCCTCTGGGGCTTTGGGCACGTGGAGAAAACAAATGGGATTTGGGAAACAGTGATATTTTCTTGAAATAGCTTGTTCCTCTGGCATTATGCAAAGCCCGTGTGAGACTGCAGGCGACAAAAGCAGCCACCAAGGGACAGCAGACAATCAAAGCAAGTGCAGCTTTAGTGTCTAAGATACAAAATTCAACTGAAGTAGGAAAATGGCTACATTAGCTTTACAATTTCATCTAGCATTCAAATGATTTTTAAGTTGCTTGGAAAAGTCAGTGTTTTAAAAAAGTACTGTAGAGCAAGAAAGTTTTTTCTTCCTTTTTTTTTTTTTTTTTGTTTTGTTTTGTTTGTTTGTTTTCTTGGTGAAATTAGGTGGAAGGAGTAATTTTCATAGGAAGCAGCAATGCACCCAGCAAAAAGATCAAATGTTAACCTTTCATCTCATTCTTCCCCACATCCTTCCAATAAAGACAGAGCAGATTTCAGAAAGGCAGGGGCTTAGCAGAATTATCAGGGCTGATTTCATCCTTTTATGTAACTACAAAGTAAATCCCCACATTTCAAAATAAATCTAAACAAAATGAAGAGAACAAGAGGTCTATAAGTCACTAACAGGAGTTCAGCTCTTCCTCTCAGCTTCTTCTTCTTCATCTAGTATTGTGTTAAATCTCCCCTGAATAATAGAAGGTAAAAACAAGAACACATTTGTATCCCATGATGTGGGGAAACACCTAACTCTGACAGAGAGGGGGCTGCTGGCAGGAACCTGCAGCAATGAGCAACCTTGCAGTGCTCAGAGCAAACCCAGGCCCTCACATGCTCCCCAAGAACAGGGCACTCCCCAGCCCTGCATCCTGCCAGGAGTGCAGCAATCTGCTCTCGGTGTGTGCAAACACACACATGGATAAACTTCCTCCTGGGCTTGGACACACCCAGGCTCCCAGCAACCTGGACTTCCTATTTGTGGAGATTTATATTAAAGTAGCTTTTGTAAAAGCTATGTTTTACCCAAAGCAGTAAATTTTTGCCTGGATGAAGGGGACTGTTTTAAACCAGCTCTGTTTTAAACCACCCTGTAAGGTGACTGAAGCTCACTGACATCACCCCAGATGAACCAACTGCTGAGGGTGATGTTGGACAAAGCAGCAGAGTCCCCCATGGAGCTGGGGTTCCTTTGCAGGTTGGGATTTGTGCCAAGGGGGTGTCCTGGGAGGAGAGGAGCTGGCTCAGTCCTGGCAGGTTTCCTGGCATCTCCTGATTCCCTGCTGCACAGCAGGGCTCAAATATGGCATGAATGCATGGCTGGTGGGCTTGGCAAACAAATTTGGGCCACTTAATGTGGAGGTGGCTCAGGATTGCCAGAAAGAGCACTGAGCAGAGCCAAGGGGACCCCACAGCATTTCCCTGCACAGGTCTGGGATGATCCAAGCCAGCCATGCTCTGCAGGTTAGGCAACAGGAGGAGAGACACCTCTAACTGGTATTTGCCAGTTCCCCACAACCATTAGATGAAGGAATGAATTCCACAAATGGAGAAGGCGCTTTTGTGCTGAATAATCCACAGCGTCTTCAGACAGACACTGAGTTACCCAGAGAGTTTGTGGAGTCTCATTTTCTGGAGATATTCCAAACCCACCTGGATGAAATCCTATGCAATCCACATTAGCAGGAGGGTCGGGCTGGTTGATCTCCAGAGGTTCCTTCCAAACCCAGCCATCCTGTGTCTGCCAATTCTGCTGTGAGGGAGAACCAAGACAACTCCAGCCCCCAAAAAGCCTATTTTTCTTACTGACTCTGCTACTCAATCTATTTCTGTCCACCTGCCAAAAGAAACAAGAGATCCAAAAATGCAAGATAAATCATAATAAATCGACTATTTCCCCAATACCTTAATTTACACCTTTATTTTGCTCCAGTAAGGAAATAATGAGACAAAGAAAGATAACCTCATTTGTAAAACTTGTCTGCCAAGAGGAGGGGGTTCTGTTCCTTCCAGCATCCTGGAGTTAGCATAACAAGACTAGAGAGATCACATACAGACAGATTTTTATGATGCATTGCTTCCTATTTATTGTGGAATTTGTAACTGTGTCCAACAGAGGAACAAGGTGACTGCATGAAGCCTCACACAATTTTAACAATTTTTGACTGGCAAAGCACAACAAGCCTGTCAATACAAGTCCAAGTTTGCTTTGTGCCAGCAGTACACTGGTCCCAGAGTGAGATATGCCAAAACTAAAGAGGTGCTGCTAAAAGCGAAATGAAAGGTGGAGAGGAGGACTCTTTGGGTTGCTTTGTGTATCTTGTTATAATATAGATTTGATGGGTATTTTGACCTCTTAAACATCTTGTGGCAAATCAGTTACACTAAATATCCTCTCAAAAAATCATAATTTTAAATTAAGAATAACAAAAAACATTGAGCAATACATGTCAAAAATAGGCAGTGATGCTCCAATGTATTCACATCACACAAATACTGAACTGATCATTAAGTTGTAATTGCTAACAGCACAGAAGAAAAATTAAGAAAAATGCAATATTTTCCACATAGATTTACTTTAGATATGTTGAATTACATTAACTGACCACTGTAGGAATAGAAATGTGATCTCTAAGCTTGACATGAAAATAGTAAATATTTTGAATTTTAAAAAGCCATTTTAAAAAGAAAGTACAAACAATAAAACCAGTAAATATATCAGTGAAGTTCCTTAATTAAAAAAAAAAAAAAAAAAGGTATGGTTATATGCCACTCTTATTTTTTTTCGGCAGTTAGAATTTTGATAAATTAAAGTTGCTGTTGTTTTTTTAGAAGCACCTGGTGAGTTAGGAATGCCCTTTCTAGTGATGTCAAACACTGCTGAGTAACCTGGGTATTTCTGGGGGTGTAAACCACACTATGCTGAAATGAGTCTTTCCCTGATTGTGAAAGTTTTGATTGGAATCTTGATTCCAGTGCTGTTTCTTGTAACATGTAGTCATTTACTTCAGGAAAATCCCATTAAAACCTAAAGCAAGTAAGTTCACAGCTAAACCTCCTGCTACTGAGTAGTTGTTTTCAAAGCCAAAGGTCTTTTTATTTTTTAAAGTTTTGAAAGAAAAACATTTTGTTTACCTTTCTTAATGTTCTTCCTGTTTCAGTGAGAAGTACAAATAATAACACCTATAAAGACAGCTCATTTTCCTCTTTCCCCAGTGACCTTTTCCACAGATTGATCTACAAGACAAAACATCTCTGGCTCCAGCTTTCAGTACATTCACCCTGCGAACCACTGTTCGTAATAACAGGCTCAGGTGTGCCCAAGCGTGACACAGCAAAGCTCTCCACAGAGAAACCGTGACACTGAACACATAAGGGACACTGGCACAGCTGGGGAGGTTCATCAGGGTATCGACACATGCCACACAAGCATAAAATATTTGGGGTGGGAATTGGCTTTTAAAGTTCTACTGGTCCAACCCCTGCCGTGGGTTGGACATCTTCCACCAGACCAGAGCCCCATCCAAACTGGCCTTGAACACTTCCAGGGATGGAGCATCCACAACTTCTCTAGCAAAGCTGTTCCAGCACCTCACCGCATTCACAATAAAGAAGATTTTTCTAAAATCTAATCTAAGTCTAACCCAACTTTGCAGTTTAAAACCATTGCCCCTTGCCCTATCACTACTGCTAAAAAGTATTTTTCAGTCTTTCTTATAAACCCTTAAAATATATTCAAAGGTCACCATAAAACTTCCCAGAGCCTCCTTGTCTCCAGAGATGACACATCTTTCAGAAACTAACATTTTGTGACATTCCTTTACTGTGAATGATAAATCCTGAATCTTTCATCTGAAATGCTTCTGCAGATTTTGATGATTATACAAGATTTGCAAAGAAGGAAGAACTCTAAAGAGATGACATTGGTGTATGAGGCAACAAACACAAGGGCAGGCACACAGCTTGATAACAGTGCAGAGATATTCCAGGAAGGGAAGCAGGATCTATTTTCCAACAAATCTTTGGACTAGTCCCTTTATAAGAGGCATCTTTCTCATAGCAAGAATTCCCTTCAAATGTAATTTTAAATCAAGTTCTCTAATTCTGGACCTCAGCACAAGGGGTTTCTTTTCATTATTTCTCTATAGTCAAATGCCAGCTTTTCCTCAGAAAGTCAGTGCCCTAAAAATACACAAAAACAAACAAACAAAAAAAATAAACCCAACCAACCAACCAACCAACCAACCCAAACCTTAAAATATTAACAATATAAATATTAATCTGTGAACCATTTCCTGTCACATCACCAATGTTCCAGGCTTCTCAAACATAAGCACTTCTGTAAAATTTGGATGGGAGATTCTACTGTTACACACCTCCAGACTGGGAGGAGAAGGTGCAATAGTATGATTTGAAATACACGGTAATTCAACTTTACTGATAAGACACAAGTAATATCCTTTAGGTCTTAGGCATGGAAATCTCCCACTATCCCACTCCTGCTTTATAATTGCAGGCTCCAAAGGCAATTAATATGTCTGAAATTGGAGGATGTTCTTTCACCCCAGTGATCAAGCAGGAGAATACAGCCCACGCTACCTTCAGGTCTGAGTCTTGTTTTAGTGGCTGGTAAAATATTAGTTCTATTAGAGTTGGCAGGTTAAGGCTGGAGGCTTAAACTCTTCAAAGGCACCTGCATGTTTTTCAATTACCTGAGTGTTAACAGGAGACCACAGAGGACCCAGACAACCCCTGAGGCATCCAAATGTCTTTGGATGTGCAGTCTAATAGTCCCAAAGTGATTTTGTTAGAAATGCACAGGAAGGTTGCCCCCAGCCTTGTGCACCCAGCTCTGCTGGGCCAGTTGCAAGTGCTGGGGTGTTTTAGAGCTGGGGGTGGCTGAGTCAAAGTGCTTTTGTGGGTGTCAGCCTCTACAGCCTGCAGCATAACTCCTGTTTAAAATAAGCAGGAATCGAATCCCTGGTGTCAACCGGCCTCACATCAGGGCTTTAGAGGGAAGCTTCAGCCTCACTCCCTTGTAATGACCTACATTGAAATGGTTCTCAGAGGAATAATTCAATTAATTCAGACAGTTATCAGCTGGATCTTTCTCCTCACCTCTTTTTAGCACTAGCTGTTTTATTGCCATTTTTCTTATCTTACTAAACAGAAGCAAGAAATTCCTACAGAGTATTTCTTAGATGAGGCTAAGCTACTGAGCTTGAATGAAATTATTTTGGGTAATGGCTAGACCTTGAGGAATGCTTCTTTTTAATACTAATTATATTTGTCCTTAAACATGAAACAGAGCACAGGAAAATGTACAGAGTGTCTTTTTATCTCTTAATAAGCCAAAACTCAGAAAAGCCAAAGGAATATAATTTGTAGGGTAAGGAAGTACAGGAGTAAAGATGAAAAACCTGTTACCCATTTCAAGAGAGATTTTATTTTCGTCTACAAAATTCAGTGCAGAAGGCACTGTTTAGAGTTTGCTTTTTCATTACATTCCAGTGCTGAGGCTATCATCCAGCATTACACAGAATAGCAGAGAACTGAGCAGACCCACTGTAGGATCTCAGGCTGTCCCAGTGCTGCACCCAAGGCACAGAGAAGTCAGAAATGCAAAGGGAAAAAAAAAAAAAAAAAAAAAAAAAGGACTGAGACACAGATATGTAGCTTCAAATTCACAAAGAAAGAAAAATTCTAATAAATGATACTGATAGCTCTGCATTTCAGATTCACTCTTATTCCCAAGGCCAGGATTTTTCTTATCTCTGTTAAAGCAGTGAAGCAGTTAGGAAGGCAAGCTTGCATGCAGCTCCAGGCTTATTTTCTTGGATATCACCCTGAGATATGCCTTGAGAACATTTCACAATTCACCTCTAATGTGGCTCATGTAACTGCCAGCAGCACTTGAATTAAAGACATGCCTGTTGTTTGGAGGAGCTGAAGAAGCTACAGTCTGAAGGATTTCTTTTATTGCTATGAAAACTTGCAGAAAGACAAAGACTGGTTCCTGTCCTCTCATCCATTTTGGTGGATCCTGTTTCCTGACAAAGTTAATTTTTAAGTAAGAGTGCAGAGACAAGTGCAGATACATCCTGCAAATGTCCATCAGTCACAGCAGATGGGGACGAGACCCCAGGAGCTGCCATGAGAGTTCTGTCTCCTTTTGTGCTGAGACAACTTCCCCACACCAAGGAGTCAGTCATTTAATAGCATTCTTAACCTCACCTGGCACACTGCTTGTTCATCTAAGTTTTCCATTGAAGACTTGAGATTTCAACTGATGGCCAAGTAAATTTCAGAGAGAATGACCTTGCTCCCTGTTCCCTTTAACCAAAAATCTAAGAGAGGTTTAACAACATATTCTCATGCCAAGTTCACATCATCACTTCAGAACTCCCAAGACAGCGGTTCAAGTTCTTAGGGCAGTTGGAGCAGACCATACATTAGTTCAGGCAGATGGGGTTACCAATATCACAAACAAACACTTCTGCTCTGGACCAAGACCCCAGACGTGCCAGTGTGGTGCATCCCAAGGCATCCATCACAGGTTCCAGACCTCCAAGCACACTCTGGAAGTGCGATGGGTGCACGTGTGCACATCCTGCACATTGCTGTGCACAGATGATCAGATTGGCCCTGAACAAAGTGTCAAAATGTCAGGAATAACTGTAATACAGCAAACCTACTAATAATTGTGATAAGTGTTGCAGTAATTGTGATAAGAAGTGTTGCAGTAATTGTGATAAGAAGTGTTGCAGTAATTGTGATAAGAGTTACTGCTTATTGTCATCATCATGTAAAAAGTGCTGATTTGGAGGTTTTCACTCTATCTGAAGAAAAACGCTAAAAAATACATCTAAAATGAATCCATTTGCATTCACAAACCATGCCTACTGCAGATTGTGGCTGGAATTACTCCCTGGTCCAGCTGGAATGGATCTGAGATGGCAGCAAGATTCCCAGTGGCGTAGGTCACAGTGCTTGTGAGCATGCACAGCAGTGAAGCACAAACATCTAAGAAAAAGTATTATTCAAAATATAAATTCATCATTTTTACAGCTGGTGTAAAAAAAAAGAAACCACTTGTAACCCCTACTTATATTAAGATCCATCTAAATGATGACTTTCTGAACATTTCCCTCACCTCCAAATTTGGGTTCAATTTTAACTCTTCATTTTCTAGCTTTCATAAGTGCTGTTCCTTTTCTTCCCTTTTTTTTTGTCACTGTTTTTCTGGTGTAGAAGTCACTTTGTTATTTTATGCAAGGCAAAACTCCTTGAAAACCAGGGAGGATTCATAAATCTTGGAAAGAAGAACTGCTGGAATACAAGATATCAACTTCCTGCCAAAGAAAAAGAACCAGTCTACAAATAAGTGTAGTCCAGCATTCTGTGCAGATTGTGCCTCCCTAAACTGACATGCAAGAATAAATTCCTGGCTTCAGCATCTACAACTTCCTCTGAATAACCATTGTGAAAGTGTTTTACAGAAAAACAGATCAGCTGGGTGGTTAGCTGATAGGTTTTATTACTTCTATAAGAGAAACAATGAGCCAGAAAAAAAAAAAGGGAAAAAAATGTCATGGAAGAGTTGGGTACATACTGCCATGGCAAATTTAAACTACTAGTTTTATGGTAAAGTTAAAATTGTTATTCTGGGTTTAAAAGTTGTCTTCAGTTTTAAGAGTGGGGTTAGAAATGACACACAAATTTTATGGTCCTTACATATTCCAATACATTAGGGGTTAATAATGTGGATGAGCACCACTGTGGGTTATGTCACTGTACTTTAAGCTGAATTTAAAAGTAAGAGAGTATAAGAAAGTATAAGAGAGTTTTTGTTTTCTTTTGCAACACTTTGCACAGGATGTTTTATTTATAACGAAAATCAGAATAAGGAATTGCTCAAAAATTGTCCACGCTGTGCTGGGCTTTGAAGGAAAATTCTCAAGATAAACTCTAATACTGAGAAAGAGTCCAAAGAGCTCTCTTTGCTGAGCCTCACCCACACAATAGCTATAGAAATCACGCCTCTGATAGAGCAGTCTGCATGCTGACAGACTGTCTTTGAAAAGCTGTGACAGAGAAGAGCTGATGTGTGAGATGAGAAAAACAACACTGAAGAAAATAAGCCCCTTTAGATGACTTGTGAATGCTGAAAAATATTTCACTAAGGTGATTGAGTCAGTATTAGATCTGAAAATGGTTTCTTAAAAACTGAAAGGGAAATTGCTCCAGTTACTCAAAAAGCATAAATACTGTAAAGATGGCATTTACCTGATCTGTTTCCTGCATGAAACTGCTCTTACCTGCCTCCTTTAACCACACAAAAAAACCTCAGACTATTTCAACTACTTTTTCACCTGATGTTACTTTTAACTGTCAACACAGAAAACAGGGTTGGGTTCTCTATTTTCTGATGCTACTCTCTCCCAGCAAGAGCACATTCTATTTTCCCATCATGCCTTCTAACAAGTGAGTATTCCGTGAAGAGAGATAGTTTATTTATCCAGCCTTCTGGAAATATTTTTTTCTTCAATAATGCACTATGAAGTGCAAGTGTCTCAAACAAGACATTAGTATCCTCTGGTTGCTGATGTCTGGAATTTGAGGAGACAGAATATTGTCTGCAATGCTCAGTGAAAACTTCTGTCATCTGACAGAAAGGAGTCAGTGAGTAGTACACCCACTCCTCTCCCGAAACAGGAATAAAAAGTTTGGAATGTAATAAGTAAAATAAACTCTCAGAAGAATTCGGAGGGAATGAAAGTCAGGGAATGAACAGAGTTCTGGTAAAGCGTCGCAGCATAGAGTAGGTTAGGAAATCTGATACGACAGAGAAATCCAAGATAAAAGACTTGGAAGAACTATAAGCTGCCCCTGGAATATTGGGAGGACATGCCAATTTAACTGACTACGAATGGACCAAGTAAAAAAATATGGTTAGAAAGAAAAATAAATGGTTCTACATTTCAAAATGTAATTACAAAAGTAATCCTTGGCTTTGTGCTCCTGAGTCCAACATGACCACTGAAAATCCTAAACATTCTCTTTTAAAAGCTTTTCATGTTCAATGAGAAATAAGGGAATATAAACAAGTAACAGTATTGAATTGAACTTCACTAGGCTCTGAACCCCGGTCCAAATACAGATGTTATGTATTTTTTGGTTATTTACAAGAGGAAATATGGAGAAGTGATTTCTGGGTTTGGGAATAACATAATACACAACTCTCACATAGATTCATTTATAATCCCTCACTGAGTAGTTACTATCCCTTATTTAATAGAAGTACTTTTACTATTCATGCTCTTAACTGCAGCCACTCTAATTGAGTGGCTACCCTTGTTTAGAAGTCTCACCTTTAGCATAAGCTTCAGATTAAAGTAATTACATTTAATACAAGCTGCCCACTTCTGAGGCTGTCCTTGATTTAGAGCTTCAAGGAGAAGTACTTAAATATAATAGAAGCCATGGCCTGCGAATGAAGTCCAGAACAAAGATTGCTTCATACACCCAGTCTAACACTATTTATAAGTGCAATGTGTCAGCGAGATAGAATAGTTCCCAGAAAAGACTACACTTCATGTTGAAATAAAGCCTCACTCAGAGCTGAACAAAAGGACCACCATTCCTGTGTACCACACTGCTTTTCTTTAGACACAGAAACAGTCCTTGTAACCATCCTTCCGTAAAAACCTACATTTGCTTTTAAAATCCATATCAACTCATTTTCTGGACGTGTTTGACTCTGAAACAAATTTTCTGATTGGCTGGAAGGTGACATTCATTGTCTGTTTTCTCTTTCTATGAAAGGGAGATTTCTGTTAACACCTCATTTTGCCCATTTGCACCAGTGAGTAAAAATCCACCTATGGATTTGCAATGTGTCCTCTACACTTAGGGTGGGACAATATCCTAGAAATCATTCCAGATACCTCTGCCAATAGTGGACTCCCTAAACAAGCTATGATGGGTGACAAACAACCCCAAGGTCACCAGAGGTGGCCCTTCAGTTTCTGATTAAAATGGATATATTTTACTTCACAAAAACATTGATCCTGAGGCCAGACCCAGACAAAGGGGCAACAACCAGTGATGGTGAACCTGAAAGAATCCCACTAACAGGCACAGTTTGTCCATGCAAACCAACACAGCTCTCCCCATATCCTCAGGGTGGGCTCTGGAAACAACCACCACCCCAAAGCTGAGGTCCTCCACAAGTTACATTTCAAAAGTAGCCACGGAGCTGCCCAGCTCTGATTCCAGTGAAGACAGAAATAGGTTTTCTGCCATCTCAGAATTAATTACAAAAACCAACAAACTAGATTCCATTTGCCTCCTCCACTGGTCAAAAATGTAAATTCAGGACTACACTCCTTCTGTTGCTGAGCAGGGCAACAGTTTTCCAGTCTCATTTCAACCTTCTCAAAGCTTCCCCAAGGTATACAGATTAGGACAAAGAATTAGAACAAATTTTAACAAGCATAATTAAATTACATATAGTAATATGCAATTACAACATAATGGAAGTATATTAAATTATAACGTAAGCATATTATAATGTTACATGCTGTTCTTATTACGATTACATTAAGCCATACATGCCAGACATGGCAATGAATGTTTACCTTGCACATGAATGAAAACTTGACATATTCAGCTGTTTGATTGATGATAGAATGCTTCCTGTCTTCCTCCTCCTATTAAAAATTTAAACCATCCAGACTGAATTGATCTGTGCCTATAAGGAGTTGCAGTAAAATACCACAGACATCCAATTCAGCTTTTCAGCTGATCTCAGGATTTTTAGTTGTAATCCAGTGTTACCTGCTTGGCAGACAACAGTGCACATCTCATCTCTGGTATGATCCCTTCGAGATAAAGGCTGTGCTTGAGACTGCTTAAGGACATCTAAATGTCTATATTCTTGAGCTCTGCTAAAAAACCAAACCCCAAAATAATTGTTTTCTACCTAAACCTACAGCTTTCATACTGCTGTATTTGAAAAACATAACAATGCTGGAAATACAGTGTCAGTGGCTGACAAGAGATGGGCAACACACAGGAGTGGTACTCTCAAATCATGTGGCACTTGTCCAGCGATAAGTGAAATTTTGAATGTATTTTGCAACAACGAATTAAATACACATCTTTCAAAACAAGTCTTTTAATGCCCTTACGTTTGCAGTTTTGTAAGTTCAATCTCAAGTGAAATTACAGAAATTAAATTTCCTTAGACGGAACTCATTGAATTCCAGTCCAAAAAAAAAAAAAAAAAAAAAACCAAAAAACACCAACCATCAAAAAAAAAAAAAAAAAAAAAAAAAAAAAAAAAAAACCAAAAAAAAACCCAAACAAACAAACAAACAAAAAACCACATTACGTTACCTGACAGAAGCTTTGAGTGCAAATAGCTTTCAGCATCAAGCAAAAAATCAACTGTCAATGAATTGACTAAATTTTACAGCCATCCTTACTGATGACTTCTTGAAGTATTAAAAACATTGATTTAGAGGTGGGAGAAATAGACAGGAATCTATTATAAAGCAGAAAATATGTCTTGACTATGAAAATCAATGTAGCTGGCATATAGGAGGACAGAAAAAGGTGGAAAAAATACAATCATCTTTGAAGTGGCAATGAAGGAAAATGTGAAATAAGGCTCCTAAACACATGGGCTGAACAAAGAATCTTCACTGTAAGAATAAAGCAGCAAACAGACATTAATTGATTTCTATTGGAACCAGCACAATAAATAAAATCAGCTTATGATGAGCTTTTATGGCTAGTCCTTTTTTTTTTTTTTTTTTTTTTAAGCTTACCACAAAATTCTTGTATACTTTTCTAGAGCTGGAATTTTAGCAGACTATGCAGACTAAACACATTTACCAAAACCTTACAATGTTTGCTGTTTTACAGAGGAAGTTTTGGTCCTGTTTTTACCCAAAGAACAGGTGCTGCATAAACATAGCTTTGCCTGGTGATGGTGCTGGGAAAAAATGCTGCATCACTGGTACATATAGTAAAACAAATTGTAAAATATGTCCTAATAAGAAGTAGTTTGAACTTCCACATAATTAATGTCTTTCAAATAGAATCTTCCTTTTCCTTTACAAAACACTAAATGTTTTATACCATAATTTAAAATGACTGTAAAATACCTCATAAAAATAAAGATGATCTCAAGCTGTAAGATTCAGAGCCTAATCAGTCATTAGCATTATATAACAGTAAAAGTGTTAGAGAATAAGACTATAGTGTCCTGAAAAAACAGAAGTTTTCCACATTTCAATAATTCACATATACACTTACATTCAAAACAAACCAAAAAACGGAGCTTACACTGGGAATTCTATTGCTAGATAATATTTTGAATTGTACATTAAACAAATAAATAAAAGATATGCATTTCTTGTGTACAAAGTATGCCATATTCAATTCCATATCTGTTTCAGCTTAATTTTCTATCAGATTTCAGACTGTGACTACAGATTAAATCCTTCTCATGGTGCTTTTCCCCTTCCAAACCACTGAAAATGGAACCACGTGAGCTTCTGTTGCTCAAAATTAATTTTTTCCTTTGTTGCCTTTGTCTCCTGGCATGGTTTTTTTCCTGCAGCTTGAGAGTGATCAAATCTTGTGATTTGATTTGCATGTTGTCCTTGCAGGGAGATAAACACAGCCACAGAAATTCACCCTTAATGGCAAAAAAATATGGCAATGGTCATGGCTGATGTACTGATTGTATGACCCTTTTACACCATTTTATGGTTGAATTTTGGCCAGTAGGGCTGGGCTTTCATTTCCTTCTGCCAACCATAATGTGGGACTGCAAGTGCCACCTTTAGGCTTTAATGCACAGGTTAACAACCCAAGTGCTCTAAACTTGAAATATCTGTGGAATAGGTGTAAACCATCATATTTCACTGTTTCCTTCAGGAGATGACAGCATGTCCCTGCCCATTATAAATGCAGTTGCAGGGAACACTGAGTAAAAATAAGGTTCAGAGTTTATTTTTTAGTTTTCCCCAAAGCTCAACAGAGAGACAGTTATCTATGACTCTACCAATCCCCTTGTATCTGAAGGTACCAAATCCAAATTTAACCCATCCAACCCCATCTTTGATAATTACTGGGCAGGGATTTAGTAGAACATCTGTCATTATGGCAGCCCAGTATTTTGGTGTATTATATCCCTGGTGACAAGATGGCTTTTTTTTTTCCCCCACTCTATCTCCTTCTAGTATTTCTTCCACCTAAAATATTTCAAATCATGCTCACTGACTGCTGTGTTTAATAGACATCCTCAACACATTAAAACATTGTTCCATGTGGAATGTGCTGTTAAGTATTACCTTGGTTAGTAATTTAATTTAATAGGATAGCAACAACACATTGACATTGTGCGGGTTTGTGACCTAATGATTTATGAGACAAGTAACATTTGCAGACACATTGATTTTGGTAACTGTGCAATGAACAGAACCGAAAAACAATTTTCATCCTTTTTTTACACCTTTTTTTCCTCCTCTCCCAATATTACTTTATGCTTGGAATGGCCCCTTTTAAAGCTCATTGATGCTTTGAAAAAAAAGTTGTAGGTCATGGCATTATTTTTTAAACCTTCAACACTTGAGGAGCCCCCTGCATCCCAACAAGTGCCAATTAATGAGTTCCACACCACTGGCCCTTACAAGTGAGACAATAAAATGCACTGACTGTAGTAAACCAATTTGAACTATGGTGAGATTTCCATGCCTTGACACTCAGACAAAATAAGGACAACAGTCCCATCCCATGCAGGGTGCTCCCCTGCACCAGCTGGCTGACACAGGTGGACACGTGCAGGAAGAGATGGCCCAGTTCTCTCAGACTACATCTACTGGGAGCATCTGGTAGAAATCAGGAACCCTCAGGGCTCATAGGAGAAATAGTTTACTGTGCTGCTGCATAACCACACCAGCCTCAGTTATCTCATGAGGCAAATCAGACAGTGTGAGTGGAGAGGAGTTAGGACGTGCTACAGGAGAACAACTACCAACAAACACAACAGGTGATAGTAGAAATGACTGTATTTTTTCTGCCTTTTTTTTTCCCCCCTAGCTTTTGTTGGAACAAATCACATCGGTTTTATGGCAAGGGAGGGAGCACACAAGTATTTGCCATCAAAAATAGGCTGCAGTAAAAGGGAAAATTTGTGTGACAGAGCCAGCAACCAATGGCAGAGGCAGGTGAAGGCTGAGGGCAGAGAAGGTGTCTGCAATAGCACTTTTTTGCAGCTCAGAAGCTACTGGAGAGTCACAAACCCCAGGTGCAGCTCCAGCAGGGAACACCTTACCTGGCTGCTGCTCAGCAATGGCCCTGACAGGCAGAGAGAGGGGACCCACCCAGCTCGTGAGGACAGAGATGCTGCAGCAGACACATCAGGGGTTGAACCAGTGCTGTCCTCCTCGGGGGTGTGTGACTGGGCTCTTCCACACCAGAAAATATCAATTAGCACTGGCACAGTACAGCCAAACAAGGGGATCCTTCTACACTCCCTATTCAGTGAGAAAAACCATGTGCTGGTCAGACAGACTCGTAAACTAAAGCTGAAGGCCAGAGTTTACACCGTGCTGAGTAAGACCATAATACTGCAAAGTCATAATATTGCAAAGTCTAGATTAAATCTAAAAGATCTCTTGTTCTTTCAAAATTTGTCCCATTTTCAATCTTTGCAGCTGATCCACATTTTTCAAAGGACTAATGGATGGACTATCCTTCCTCTCCCAGCTCCTGTCTTCATTATGACACCATGTGTAGCCCAGCAAATCCTGTTCATCTGCTGTTAGCAACTCGGCTCTGTCACTCAGTTCAACCTGCTTCAACTTATGTCCTACCACCTCATGGTTACATCCACCTCACATTTCTTTTAAGCTACATTCTCTTCCTCATTAAATATCTTTTCTAGCTTCAGTCAGACATAGATATTTTATGTCTGTGACAGCATTTCATGGTTTTAGATATAGCTTTGTCCACTTTGCAAACTCCATCAGGTACCCTTACCCTTTTTAATATCTTCTCTAAATAACATAGTTCTAAAGTGGGACAAAAAAGTTTGGGGTTTTTTAGGGATGTCTTCCTATACTGTACATCTTCAAATTGCTGCATCTCACTTGCACAATGCTCCTGGGAGGATGTCTAGCTGGCTCAGTACTGCCTGGATCAAACCCAGCAGAGCTGGCTCTGCCCGGGTCCTGAGGAGAAGCAGAACACCACCGATGGCACCCAGTGAGTGCAGAGCTGTGCCCATGGCTTGAGTCAGCTCATTCAGTGCTGCCAGGAGTATCTCCACACAGAGCACAAATGCCCTGTGGAGCCACAGCACAAAAGGCACTTTAATGTGAATTCTGTGAGATAGAGAATTAATGACGGAGGAGATTTAAGAGAGGAAAGAAATCGAGGAGCCATAGGAAAAAGGAAAGACAGCGCTAGAGAAGGGTTTTGAGCTCACTGTTCTGCTATGGCAAACTTTCTTGTTAAAATCACAAGAAATGCAAAAATAATAATAGCAGGAAATTACTGAGAACCCCTTGCAGCAAAAGCGTAGGACCTGCAGAACCATCAATTCCTGCCATCACCAATGTGAATTTGAAACAGGATCTATAAGCTTATTTTCATTTGGCTAAAGAAGAATAGTTTATGCAAAATGTGCCTATTCATTACCTCAGGCTAATACCCTTATTCCTCTTCTATAATTAAATTAGATTTTAAAATAAAATTATTTTTGGGCTTTTGTCAAGGTGTTGATGGATTCAAATCTGTGTGACACTGATCCTTTCATGTCTGTGAATGGGAGGATTATCCACATTAGGAGAGATCTGCAGAGGTCACAAGTATCAAATTGCTACTTAGTTCAGGTTATTTCAGTAACTGAAAGAATTAAAAAACTCTTCATTGATACAGGAATTTGAATAAAAGTAGTTGGTAAGGTTATCTGCTTCCAGCTCTACCAAACTTCACAGCCTCTCACTGGTTTGAGTGTTTGGACATCTGGACTGTTTGCTTCTCTGTCACAGACTCCCCATGGGACCCAGAGCACCTCTCACTTCCAGACAGCTCTAATTAAGAACTCACAAATTAGTGCTGCAATCTAGAACTTGGGCTAAGTCACCGAGGGCCAGCAGGGAAGGAGACATCTCCAAACAACACAAACTGAACCCACAGCAGCCACAAGTGTTGTAGAAAGCTCTAGTACATTAGCTTCCTGTCTGAAATACTCTCAAACAGACCAGGATTAAAATTTTCTCCTTCACCCTGCAGCCTTGATCTCTTCCTTAAACTAGCAGGCTCTGCACATTAAGTGGATTTTAACTCTTTACACGCTCCTCCTCTGGCCCTGAAGCCTTGACTACCAGTTTGTACATGGCACAACTTCTGTAAACAGCACTGAAGAATCATGGAAGGATGATAATAATAAGAAATTAATGTTATAAATCATCAAAAGGAAAAGATATATTTGACTTGCAACTAAGCAAAAGGATCATACAGACAGTCCCATATTTGCCAGGAGAGGATAAATAAGTGGGTGTTATTCCAAGTGCCATAAGCCCCCATCACATTCATGCAGACAAGATATTAAATGTACTTGCAGAGAAACCACCAGATGCTCCCATCCACCACTGCAGTTAGAGCAGAAAAAAGCAGGCAGTGGGAGAGCAGTACACCCCTTCCAAACGAGCTTTTCTAAATTACACACAATTCTTAAATGCTTGCTAACTTCCTGGCACTGTGATTATCACAGCAGTGACAGCAATAACCCAATCAAACGTATGGAAAATTGGACATCTAAGCATTTTCAATTATGTTTTCTTCCACTCTGGAATCCTCTACATCAGGAAAATCTTTCCAGTTTTCAGATTTGCCAGTCCTACTTAAAATCTCCTAATATTCAGGGGAAAATCCTGTATTTATTACTTAGTTGTGAGAAACTGTGACTGTTGAACATCCCAGGAGGCCTCTCGTTTGCCTTCATTGGTTTTCACATCACTGCATGGACTAAAGATGGTCAGAGTGATGGAGAAGGTGAATGCCAAACTCAACATACAGATTCACACAGAACCATCTGCATAGTCAAAATTAGTTCTAAGAAGCTGATTTTACTTTACATAGGAAAGCCCAGTTTGACGGGCACTTTATGATTTTCTAAGTTAACACCACTTCAACTCCTTGTCAGAGTTTTCCATTTCAGCAAAAGAACTCATATTTTTGCTCTTGAGGTTGTGGTTTCCTCAGAGCATCTGAAATATGATCAACCACAGACATCGCATTGCGGATATCTCTTTACAGAAACAGTGCTGGACTTTATGGCACATCTATTTATTGATATATGGTTTGCAGTGCCCTAACCAAAATAATTTTGGGTTCACACCAAACTGAAATATTGCTCAGTACTACAAATTAATTTTTGGGCTACATAACAAACACGCTGACTAAAATCAGACAAATGGTAACACAAATGGCTATATTTTTGGAAAAGATGAAAAAAGTAATTAGGAAACTAAATTCTTTTAGAAGTCTTAACTAGACTAATGAAAAAGTGAGAGCTAAAAAAAAAAAAAGGAAAAAGATGCAAACCAAATTGATAATAAATCAAATACTCTGAAATGGAAAATATTAATTTCTGCAGTCAGTGCTAAGTAATTGAAATGCTTTTTGAACTTGGTTATTCTCAAAATTACTTGGAAATGAAGATGAGTGTTCCTTCCTAACTGCAGTTTGTTCTTAAACTACAATTAAAATCGTAGTACTAGATATACAGTAACTAACAAATCACAACTAGCTAAGCTGTGCTCTAGATGTCACATATTACAACAAACAACTGGAACAACACATCAAACAACAATTAATCAATATACTGAATTTATAGTACAGTGACTGGAGTTTAGCAAGAATCAATCCAGCCCCACATGTGTATGGAAAATCCAAATACATGTTTAGTAAATTAGACCGCCTTGCTAATTTTCACTTTAGGTGCTCATTTATAATCACAATGTCTCACATGTGCATCACCACATATCTTGAAAAGCCTGTTCTTGGGTTGTTGACTTGTTTTGCTAAAGCGTATCTGCTTGGCATGTACCAGAATGCTTCCATTTTTTATTAGCAAAATAAGTATATCCACACAAAATTAAGACAAATTAACTGCGTCAGTTTTGTAGACACAAACACAGCACTTTCCTACAGATCATCTCACAGAGCAGGACATGGACTGGGGCTGCTCAGCAAGGGAGATCCAGGCTGGGGCAGGCAGGAGCTTGGAAGGGAGCCCAGCAGCAGGGGAAAAAAGCCTTCTTCAACCCAGGGAGCCACGGCGCCCTTCCTGCTCACCTGGTGGGGTGAGATGAGCTTCTCCAGAGGACAATTCAGATTTGGCTCCCAATGGGGTTGTTTTGGATCACCTGCCTCTCCCCATTGCCCACAGGAAGGGTCTAGAAAGGTTAATTTTGTTGTGCAGTTACCTCCAACAGTGGCTAATGGACCAAGGCATCTGTTGAGACTCATTAAAAGCCTGACTCCTTTATTCCTGTGAGATCAGGAAGCTCCAACAGCCCCAGACAACAGAATGTTCCTATGGAGCACATTGAAATTATGATGCTAATTTAAGACATTCAACACTGTGGGCAAACGTTTGGCTTGGGGGTGCCACACAAACCTGCTCCACCACTCTTTTCCCATCTGTTACATTGTCACCACACTTCCAGTGACAGAAGAAGAGCCTGGAGATGAGTTTCCAGATGTCCAAGTTTCTAAAACCTCTGAGGTGACTTGCTTCTACAAGATGATGCCATTTGCACTCAAGGGCAAAGACAGTCTGGCATCCCACACAGGAAACTCAGCTGCTCCTTTAGGGATTTACTCGCTGGGAAATGTCAGTAGGCAAAGCAAGCAGCTGGATGTCAAGCCTAAATTCAGTTCTGTAAACAGAAATTAATAAGAACATTATCATTTTTCTGGGTAGAGGTATGAAAATATGATGCTCAAAAGCAACTTCTGCAGAATTTAAACTATTCTTCTTTGTCCTAGTTCATCTGATGCTTCTTTGGTTCCTTGACGCCGTAGAAGAATGGCCAAGTAATGCAGCCATGAGTGCAACATAAAAATGCAAATTAAAAATCACAGAATAAGGTTTACATAAAACAGCAGGGTGGTTTAAAGGTTTTTAATCTGGTGGCCTTGGATCAAATCCTTGGTGCAGGGCGACCACTCAGGAATATTTCAGGTGTTTCATCCAATTCTGGACCTGACATTTCAGTAGGGCATTACATGGTTCAGCACACTACTGTTCCTTTGAGCCGCTGGAGGCATTAACAGGTTTCAAAAGGAAGGTCCGGTGTTTACCACCAGAAAGACAATATTTGCTAAAATAGTTAGTTAGTCCACTCTGCTCCATTTAACAGGAAATCTTGGTGTTTCACTGAGTGCAACAGCACATAAAAGCTGAAGACTGAAGCAAGTGAGGCTATTTGAGGAGACCTCATGTAACATGGGTAAGATTTGTGCTCAGTTCATAAATATTTCTTGTGTTTCATTTAAAAAATTGCATTTATCCTCAATTTTAAACCCAGATCTGTATCTTTGCAGAGCAGATTTTTAAGGTTGCATGCCTTTCTGACTGCTTTAAGTGCTTACAAACATCTTCTTATTAGAAAGATTCACAACCCTTTATGACAGGGTCCTCAAAAGACCTTGACAGCAGGGTAACATTATTACCTCCATTTCAGCATTTTTGGATAATACAAGGTAGAGGCAGATCAGTGTGCTAAGGCTGAACAGATGAATTCAAGACCTATAGGTAGGACTATTCTGAGACATCAAGCAGAAAAATCAGAAATCCAGGTAGCATGAATCTTTTGAGGAAACATCAGTGAAGGTTCCTTCAGCTTAGAAAGAGATTTGGTTATACATATGAATTCAGACTTTAAGAAGAATGCAGTACTGGGAGAGACTGCCTGAATCCTAAAGGCTTTTAAAGAGAGAACAAGGAGACAGTGGCCTAGGGAGGCCAGTGAACTCGAAGATTAATTTGTTTTCACTTTTGTGCAAGGGTGAACGTACTGACCTTGGGAATGGCTCATTGATGCAAGCTGGAAACCCACCTGAGCCTTCAGGGCTTTCTGAGTCCAGATCTAGGTGATGTAACCCAACAAGGATGACGTCAAAGAGAGCCCAACACACCCAAAGTCTTCCTCCTAAACTCAGCACAGCCTGCTGCAGCAGCTGCTGGGATGGGTAAGCCCAGACTCAACCCCTGCAGCCTTTTACAAATGAACAGAGCTCAAAGATGGGGCCACAGCTGTGGGCAGGTAATTCAGATTGACACTGTGATTCTGCTAGACAGCACATTTTAAAAACAACAGCTGATGCACTAGGCTTGTTTTAAAATTAAGAAATAATAGTCTAACAGATCTGTGCCTCAACATGCACAGGAGCTGCAGACAACACTGGATTCTTCTGGAGTTATAATAAGTTCACTGCATCTATAAATTAGACATTTAGATGTCTGGCCACTGTGGTGATTATTGTTGTTATTAAAAGAGTGCAGAAAATCTAAATAAAACACAGAATGCTGCTGTTGATCATTCACTTATTTCTTTCCTGGAGCAGCCTGCTGTACTGCTAAGAAAAAATAAAATACAATTATGCATTATAGCATAACACTTAATTAGCTTTACAAGAAGACATTAAGCAACACACCAGATGCTAATGAAATCCTGAAAGTCCATTTTGTAATGAAGCACATATGTACTAACATATTTTAATTTTAAACTGGTTTAGGGATTACAAAAAGAAATTGGAAGCTACAACCTCAAGAGTGCACATAAACATGCAAGAAGTATTATTGGGAGTAGGATTTATAGTTTAAACAAAATATTTCTATCAACAATAAAAAAACCCACACACCCAGTGCATTCATCAGCTTAAAAGAACTATGACAGCTGGCAGCACTATTGGTAAGTTCCTTGAAGATAAAAAGCAATACCAAGTCAGAAATCATTGGTAGTCTGAAGGTAGCCTATGAAAGCCTCAAAGAAAAGTATGTGTAACCCATTTGATGAAAAGTGACTGAAGATCTGCAAAAAGAGAGAGATGATCAAAGGATTAAGCCAGGAAAATTATCTATTTAAAATCCTTTAAAGATACCAGTGTGATGTTCTTAAGACTTATATTTCTGCCCAAATGTGAAGTACCTCTCCAAGGACCCAGTTCAAAGATAATCAGTCACTGAGAACCATAAATTCTGAATAATCCTGAGGATGTTCATAATTTCCATCACTGCACTGTCCTTTTAGAGGGCAAGTGAGAGCAGCACATGGCCTCCAGCTCCCCAGCTGGACCAGAGCAGGGATTTGAGCCAGACCACGCCTTGGCCCAAATTTTCCCTGAATGCTGCAACTGCCAGGAGTAAATGGAGCCTCTTTTGCCCCCCCTGCCCTTGCACAGAAAGCTCCAAAGTGGTGCTTCTGGTCATACTAAATAGAGAAATTCAAAGGCAAGATTTCTGATGCCCTCACTTCATATCAAGCAGCATTATTTTACTGGAATAACAGCTCTGTGCGTCTTCAAGCTGCTGTGGTACTGGAGAACAGGGTACCCAGCAGAGTCAGCTATCTATGGGGCTGGGAGCAGCCAAGTGGCCATTTCTGCACTGCTGGATTTACAAAAGAGCTTCATACTTCTGACTGTATCAAAAACTGGAGTTCTATCCCAAGTGAATGGAAATGGAGCAATTAAAAATTACTCTGTATTTGAAAATCTGATTCTTTCAGTGTTGAGGCAACATTTTACAACATAGATATCTCTGTTGCCGTACCGTGGCACTGCACAGCTGTGTTCATATTCTGACTGTGATAAGGTTAAAAAAAAAAAAAAAAAAAAGAATCAAACAAAACCAACCCAGAAATAAACCATATATAAACAACCAGACTGTATTTTACTGCAACCCTCCAGAACTCTTTACCTAATCCCAGTGATATTAAGAACATTAACACAGTAAATATTTTTTAAGGACTGAAGTAATGCAGAAACTCTATCACATGATTTGATGCTTAGCAGCACAATGGTTGTTTCAAAACACTCAGTTCCAAACTCCTTGAGGCAATCAGAAGAAACTGCAATGGAAATCCATTCCATGACCACTCTCCAGAAGGTTACTGCTCAGTTGGATTACTGCTGCACCTGGGACAGCTCCCAGGTCTCTACAGAATGCTGAATAAATTTTACACCTATTATCTAATAAAACATGCATTTTTTTCAAGCATAGGTGGAACATAAAAAATCATCTAATAGCATTATATGAAGCTGAATAAGTGAAAAAAAAAAGGGGGTAAAAATGGACAAAATACATTTTTAAAAAACATAAGGACAAATAACCCAGAAAATTCTTCCTCATTTTTAAATGAACAGTCATATCTATGTTATCATTATGCAATTCTCTTTCTCCCTCTCCTCTTAAGGTATTGATTTTTCTTTCCTGCTAATGAACTAGGCACTCTGACAAATGTAAACATCCCAGTGTCCAGCAATTTCAACACATAAACCTACTAGGAAACACAGAAACATTCTGCAGTAGTCACAAAATGCTTGTTTTACCAGTCCCTTGTTAACACCCACTGCATAAATGTATATAATTGCTCAAGTGCTTCATGAACCACCATTACCTGGTTGAAGAACTTGGACAAATTGTTTGACTAATTCTGCACTCTCATTCTCAGCACGAGCTGGAAACATGCCAGAGGAATAAACTACCCAACAGATGTTAACTGTGCACTAGACCACGCTGCATGACTCCACATCCTACACAATTTTAAATATTGCAATTACTCAGAGACACAAGGGCACGCTCACCAGACAGCCTTTCACACCTTAAAAAATTCTTTCGGGAAACATGCAAGGAAGCAAGACAAAGTTAAGAGCTTAATGTAAAACACACAAACAGTAGTGAGGCTTCCAAAGAGCTCTCCTAGATCTTCCACGTTTTATACCAGGGAAAACAGAAGGAAGTTCAGAAAAATGCAAGAGGGTTTGGGGGAGGAGGATGATAAGGACTGGCAGTGAGTGAACAAACTCGGGAAAATCAAAAGGCAGAGAGAAGTTTGTGCTCCACAGCAGGGCTGTTGGGGCAGGGACCCTCTCTGAACCTCTGACTGCATGAGGGTGAAGGGTGGAAGTACAAGGTATGCAAAATAGGACCCTGATCTGACTTTGGGTAGAATTTTGATTTCACATCTTTATCATCCTTTTAAAAAGCCCCAATTATATGATTGAAAAATCTGAAAGAATTTTTTAGGCTCAGCCTTGTTTTGGTTGTCAATTAAACACAAATTTTAAAGAGAAAGCTTTTTCCAGTCATCCTCTTTTGATGAGAAAAGAAATTAATATTTCTTTAGAGATTGCTATCCAAGCATAATTAGACAGGTTTACAAAATATATTTTATTTCCCCTCAAATGGAAATCATATTTTAAAGGAGATTCAAATGTGTAACTTCTAAGCAGAATCAAAAGAGCTTATCAACATACAAGTCTTTCATTGTCTGACAGGCATGGAAACTTTGTCTGAGCAGAGATTGATTTGATGCCAGCTTGCTGCAATTAGAAAGCAATTAGCATTCATTCAAACTGAGGACCAGAAGAATGGCCTAAGGATGACATTCAGTTCAGTGAATAAGGAAGAAAAGTTGTGTCTCCTGCTTTTGAATAAGTGATGATAGAGTTTGGCAATCCGTGACTGCACTGTAAACTCCACCTGCTGCTTCTAAGGCCAAGCCCAAAACATATAAACAGAGAACTTGTTAACTGGTGAACACAGTACTTTGACTCTGACAAAGAAGTATGTAAGTAGGTTATGATTAGCCACCGTTTTTTCTTGCTCTTTTAAGATGTTTTTTTGACTAAGAAATCTCTGTTCACTAATGCACAAAGAATGGCAACACTGTGAACACAACCAGCCCTCACATCTGTAAGTTCTAGTTTAATTCTTTGTAGGGAGAGGTTTTTCTTTCAGTGGTTATTTTCCCCACTTCAATCTGTGTGCAAAGGTGTGACACAGCCTTGAATGTGTGGCAAAAGACTTCAGCACCCTCAAAAAATACCATAAATCATTAAATACAGCTTACTGAATTAATTCTTTTCACACAAATACCAATGTTAACTTTCATCAAGAGCTAGCACTGCAACCAACAGCAGTAAATCCAGAATAAACACTCTGCTCATTCCTTCCATTTCACTGACTGACATGCTGTTAGGAATCTTGCTGGGACCTATAGGAACTAAGAACACAAAATATTTGAATTTTTCAAGAAAAGTCATTCCATTCTGGAAAAATACAAGAACGCAAACCAGTGATTTCTCTTATGTCTTTTGTTGCAAGTTTTGAATTTTTATCCCTAAACCAGTACAGAATGGAGAGATGAAGACAAGGCTTTGCTGATTCTCCATTTGAAGTAGTAACTACTTTAGCCATCATCTTTGAACAATCATTTCCTGGAAGAAGGGGAATAAAGAGAATGATTTACAGAATGCAGTGCAGTAGCGATTGATCTAAAGACAGGTCAAGATACAAGAAAATGATACACATTTTTCTCTTTTACTTGTGTGTAATTTCATGTTTCTTACTAATGATACCAATAAATAGGTTTTCAATGGAAATAGCCAAAAGTGAAGACTTTTGACATCACCAGTGAGCATGGGATTCACCTCTATTTCATGTCCATCATTAATAATTCTGGATTGCCATTGAAATAGAAACACAAATATTTAACAAAACCTCTCAAGGAGCAGAAATAAGGGAGAAGAATAAAAAGCTGAAGGGAGGAGAGAAGACATTTGTTTCCAGGCTAGAACTCAGTTTGGAGAGAGGATTAAATTTATTTTTCTAATTAGAACCTTGTTAGTTTTGAATTATATGCAGCAGCGTGGAAAGGAAATCGTGGGAGAGATGGTGCATGAGCCAATGTTAATGCTCAGCAACAACCCCAATAGAGAAGGGGAGCCAAAGGTGAAACTACACAAGTTCTTATTTCTCCACTTTAAGGACTGAAAGAAGAAAAACTTTAAGCTGTAAAGGAAAGGTAACATCACTTGAAGTGAAAATTTTAACAAACCACTTGCCAGGAACACACTTGATCTGACAGACTTCACAAACAGTAACTGCTGTCATACACATGACAAAGAAAACCTTAAAAAATTCCAGAAGCCACCACCAAACACCCTCCTCCCCCTAAAAAAATTAAACAGCAAATAAAACAGTCTAAAGAAACCCTCATTATTTCTAAAAACTGATATTCTGGCAAGATCTCATTCAAGATAAATTAAAGAAAGAAAGGGGAAAAAAAAAAAAAAAAAAAAAAAAAAAAAAAAAAAAAAAAAAAGAGACTACTTTGTTTTTATTTCACCCAAGAGCATGTTTATAATGCCATGCCAAGATGAGCTTTCTGGCTAAAACTCAGTCAGGATTTGTATCTACACCGAAGTTAATGACATTGCCCTTCAAGGGTGACGAGTTCCTTGGTAAACAATTACCTGTAACCATAAAGCAAATTGACACTGAACCCTCAGTTACAGCTCACTCTAGGGGGTATACTGCAACCTCAGCAATCCTCTGTGCAGACATCCTCTCAGGAGAGCTCCGGTGGAAGATGAATATAACAGAAATCCGTAGAACTCCCTCATTAATGAGTGAAACTGGGGACTACAGTCTAGGGGTTGGCCTAAATAAGTTTGAAAAATGCAATTTACGGAGCTTGCTGCCATAAAAAGCTATGAATTTATCATGTCTAGTTAGCTTCTGGTCAAGGCTGAAGACCTCTGTAGAATAAACACCATGATGCTGCTGAAGTAAACAGTTTCAACATAAGATAACCTTCCATTGCCTCTATTACACAAAGTCATGGGAAGAAATCAAAAATCCCAATTGCTGCTTAAAATCTATGGTTCCATATTCAGAATCATTTCTGAAGTAATGAAATGAAAGAAAAACAACTTTTCTACATGGATGAGGATAAAAGGCTCCTTTTCCACTTTTTATACCCACCAAAGCAAGGAGGACTCATTGTCTAAACAAACTTTTGAACAAACACAGAAAACTCTTTTTAATGCCAATGCCCGCTGCTGATTACAGTTAGTTAAAAATAAATGCCCCAAAACTAATGTTTTAAAGCAAACAAAATTCTCACCTGATGCTACAATAACTGGGACAGTTAATTATTGTCACATTTCCCACCAAGGAAAATACTTGTTGCAACTTTGAGGCTTTTGTTCCTAAATATGGATACAGCCAGATCCTAGGTTGAAAGCAGATTTTTTGGGGGGTGGGAATAAGGGGGACTGCAGGAGCAGAGAGAAAGGGAATGAAGACAAAAGCTTGGAAGCAGCTTCTACAGCCTTAAAAACACAGCTGACATGACAGAGAAAGATTTAGTGTTCAAGATTTAGTTTACAGTTTGAAACCAGCCTAGAAATACAAGGCATTTGTTTACTTCATGCATTAGTCTCCTTGTGTTCAGAAAAACAGGTCTTGCATTTTTTTTTAATTAAATGAGGTTGCACATGAGAAACACCCAACTCCCTTACCAACGTAAAAGAAGCAAATTAGAAGACCCAGAGATTTTGACTAATTACCCATATCAAATGGAGAGACAGAGGATAATACAGCTGTAAGTTTAATAATTGTCTATTGTAATAAGACTGACATCGTTGAATGTCCTTGGGATCACCATTTCTTTTGGCAATAAAACATTCTGAATGGTTATGGTGAATATTACGAATGTTTATTAAGATAACAGCTCATTCTGGTTCCACAACGTGTAGGATGTGTATAATGGTGCCACATGCATTATTCATAGTGTGCAAGAACAAAATAATTCCTTGCTTCAGTCTTCTGGATTCATAATTTAAGATGAAGAGACAGCCTCTCTCTTACAGAGATGTTTATGCTGCTCTTACTTAGGTTCATTTGGGTCTCACACAGACACAAAGCAGAGGATGTGACTTAACATATCAATCAATGTGAAAAATTGTTAACAGCATTTCCAAGTGCCCTGATAATCTCAGAATTAAAAGCAACACCACAGCCCCTTTTCTCATTCAAAATATCATGTATTAAATACTGCAGATGAAAAATAATGTTATATAAAGTAGCAGATAAATAAATTGGGAGCAGGAGCACAAAGAAGCGTGTGTAGCAGTCAGAAACCTTTTATTTCCTCCACTTCCCCTGTTGCTCTGGTAGCTCTAAAATTGGAAACAAACTGGCTTGAACTGTTTCTGTGAGCTCAGGGAACTTAAAGAACAAGCACTAGTTGAGAATGGAATTTCAACCTGGTAACAGTGTCTGCCTGAACACCAGAGTTAATAAAGGTAGTGTTGACAGAAGATTCTACAATACCAATTGAAATGTCATGTGCGGCCAGCCCTGCCTCAACAGCTCCCACGTCTTGGCCAAAGGAAGAGGTGACAGTTGCCTTCTTAGTAGCTCTTCTGTCTTTTTTTACACAGGGCACTACAAAATAAATTTCAGTGCAGACAGTACTAAAATACTGCTTGTGTACCAGGAATATTTACTCATTTAGAGTCTTCTTAAGTATTACAGAAAAGTAAATATTATATTTTATAAATATACACACACACACACACACGTATATATATATTTTTTTTTCCATTGCATATAAATTCAGTTTTGGATCAAATATATCATTCAGGAATTTCAGAGAGAAATTGTCCAAGGCATACAGCTGAAAAAAAAAAGTCTTCAGAAACCACATCAGATGTGTTGCATTATTTCATTGTGGTATTTTCCAATATAATGTTCAATTTTTTTATCTTAAAATAATAATAACAAAGCATTTTGATTGTGAAAAAAACATATTTTAACAATAAATTGCATCAGTCCAAACCGATCCATGCGGAAAGGCATAGCATTAATAAGAGGATTAGTGACAGGCTGCAGAAATTGAGAGAAAAGCATGAGAAACAGAACATGAATAGAATGAACATAACCACAGCATTCACAGGTAAGGTCAGGTGGCCCAAGATCAAGGCCTTTCTTGATCCAGATGAAATAAAAACAGACCAGGATGTTTAAAAAAACCCCCAAAACAGTGAAATTGTCTAACACGTTCTCAAATCTCTTATTACTTTTGGCCTAACAATTTCTATTGTGAACATCTTGTGAAATCTAATTGCAGGATTTTTTTTAAAGATATTTAATTACCCACTAATTTATCTGGGAATATTAGGCATGCATGGTGTGGGAATTGGCAGCCCTGTGCCCCACAGAATGCTACTTCCAAACAACCCAAGCAATTCCTGGTGCAGATTCGACACAAAGCGCCTCGCGTTTCCCTCGAGCTGAGGAACTTTGGCTGCTGCACCCCATCCCCTCAGGCCACCCTGTGCAATTCCCTGCAATTCCACAGTTGTTGCTTCAGGAGGCACAAATCAGGTGCCGCTTAGAAACCTCTGTGAACCAACACCTCAAGTCCCCAAACCACTTCACAACGCGTGCTCTTCATCCGCCCCTCCCCGCGTACGGAATTCGCTCTTCTGGCATTCACTTGGACAGGGGTTTTGATGTATAAATCAGACCCATAAATTATGTCTGAAACCACTCTGGTGTCTGACAGCAAGCAGAAAGGAAGGATGACACTTAAGCAGGAAAGAGATGACGACCTTGTTCTGCCCTTGAAGGGGGCACAGCCGCGCTCAGAGGCGCTGCCCTGCCTGAGGCAAAGGGAAGGGATCTGCCCTGGCTTGACCAAGGCAGAGCAACCCCCTCTGCAGCCGAATCCATCACCAATTCCCACTCTGTCATGGGCTCCCTCTCGACAAGTCCCTTCATGCCCCCTTTCTGAAAGATGCCTTTAAATATTCTTTTATTTTATTTCCATCAAGCAGAGTGAACAGCTTGTGCCTATCCACAAAACATTGCTGTTATGCCCATTAAATATCAAGTCCAAGCCAGAGAAGAAATGGTGAATCCTTTGCATTATAACAACAAGAACACATCTGTCCCACACTTTTATTTTATGTCACAGTTTACTCAATGTTTCAATTTTTGGAGCGCAGCAGTGGCATTTTTCCAAGTCCAAATCCAATTAGCCTTTTCATTATATGACTGCAATGCAGAGTATTAAAAAAAAAAAAAAAATTGATTGTGTTTGGTGTCATTTATTTAATCTGAGTGTAAGTAAAATTGTTTATTTCATCGTTTATCTAGGAGAGAATGTCATATCACAGTTTTACTGATCACAGAATTTGATTTTATTTTCATTTGTTATTAGAGACTGCAAACAGTGGAACAAAAAAAGTATATTTACAACTTTCAGTTAAGAACTGAATTTCCCACCTGAGTCAACAAACCACCCTCAGAGAGACTGTGTCTGTGTGGAGTCAAGGCTATACTGGAATATATGCACATGTGTTTAAATAGAAAGATAGTAAAACTTTGTCAGCAGGAGCACAATCAATAACTACTGTGGTGTTTGAAGGAAGAAAAAAAAAAGCCAAACTCCAGAATGCCAAAGGGAATTTTAGCAGAGAATGATGGCAGAGTTGTTGTTCAAGCCCTCAACATTGCACATTTCATCACCATAATAAAATTATTGAGATGATGCAAGTGGGCTTTAATGAATACAAGATGACAAATATTACCTAATATATACATATTCATTCATTTGTTTATTTTCTTTTGGCTCACAAGCATTTGTAAGTTAAGATTTTTTTCTCTTATTTTCTCCTGAGAATTCATTTTTTATGCACAGTTCTGTTTTAAATGTTAAAACCAACCACTTCCCCAGCTCTTCAGGATAAGAGAAGTTTTGAACAAAATGTGCATGGTAAAAATAATTAATTTAGTTCTAATTCTATGGTAGCTTTACATGTTTTTTGCAACTTAATATCTGATAAAGGATGCAGAAAAATTGCCTTTACTTTTAAGGAAACTGAGGGCCCAGTTTGGGAATTTCCACATGAGGACTCTCAGAAAAAAATGCTGCCTCAGTGGTTTGTGTATTTTTAGCATAGCAATATTTCACAATTTAAATATTTTTCTTTAAAAGAAAATATATCTATCTTCCTGAGGAGGGTTGCCTCTCCCATAAGATATTCTCCATAACATAACTACAAAGAAATTGGGACCCACAAATCTGACCCTTCAGCCCTACAGCAGCAAAATTCTTCTCCCACCAGCATTCTGCAGAGTTGGAGAATAGTTTGTTTGGCACATATGCTCTCTGAGTGTGAAGTCATTCCAGTGAGATGAAAGACAGTCTGGTGGAGCTCATTCATTAATTTTCACAGCAGTTGGTGCCCTGTTGGCATTTCAAATTAACGTAAGGAAAAGTTCAAGAGATTTAACTTCATTTCAAACCATGTCTACTATGATTTTCAAGAAATGTTACAAATAGATTAAATTGCGTTAGTAAAAGCTAATTGCAGAGCAAAAGAGAAGAATATTAAATGCTAAGTACCAAACTAATTTCAGGGTAACATAATTTTACCAGCTGAATCATCCCCTGCGTGAAAGCTCACACTCAAGTAACTGCAGCAGTGACTGAGTCTCAGGGCAGAGCTGAAGTCTCTAAAGATGCTGGTTTGCAAGTGTTAAACAACAACTTGGAATGAAAGGATTTCAATCCTGCTCATTGCACAGCTCCAAACCCTTCTCTGCAATTGGATCCAAGGTACTTGCCTTTGGCTATTCATTGCAAAACTATCAGTAACACTTTTGGTACTAAACTATCCTGATCTGACCATGAAATAGGGAAGTTACATAAAGCCCCCTACAATCTCAAGTGTAATTGCAGCCCCTTATTTGTTTCTGCACTGGTTGGTTTTGTTGTTTGTCCTTTAAGGTCACAGGCAACTCAGGAAATACATCAGTTCAAGAGAAAAAGACAACTTGTTGATGGAGAAAATTAAAACACTTTTTTTTTTTTTTTTTTAATGGATAACAGAATATGTAATGCATTTTATACTTTGCTTCCTTCCTGCTGTGTGGGGAATTTCTGTGTGAAAGCGGCGCACTTCCAACTAAAAACTTGATAACTCAAAAAGAAGAGATGAAGGTGATAAGACTGGGGAAACATGAAAACTGTAGCCTCAAATTACCTAATTAAAAACCAGGGAGCCATTAATGAAGTTGGATAAAAGCTGACAAAAGGACTGAGGTGAAGATCACCGAATTCAGATATTAGCAGTGTTTAAGCATCTCCCTTATTTATATATAACGAGAGAAACAGGTTCTTCAGTGCTGTGGTTACTCTTTCTCTGTGAAGGAAGCAGAATTATTTTTTCCCTTGCTGATTTATTTTCCCATTGTCCAGAGTCCAAAGTTATGTAGGTTGAGAGTCCTACTCCCTGGTGTAGGGATGCTACTAAGAAGCCAAAATGAGGCACTGGCACCTCAAGAGCCTGCAAAAAGGATAATTGCAAGGCTGGAAGAAAGGATGAAACTCATCAGATTTCCAAAATTAATTTACTTAAGGGCAGGTCATACACTGTAGTGGCACCACTTCACTCAGGTCCACAAGTGTTGACAAATAGACAAATTTTCACAGGAATGGGGCATTTCATTGAAATTGTTCTGGCCTTATTTTTTTTTTTTTTCTCTTAAAAAACTGTATTTTTTCATAATGGAACAGCAGCAGGAGCTGTAGAATGAGATCAGGTGAGTCACAAGGAGAAACAATTCATATCCAATGACACTTCACAAACACTGCTTGCAAAAGGAGTGGGTGAAAACATCCATAAGGAAGCAACTTTATGCTTGTTACATTCAAAGTGTGAGAGGAACGCTGAGTACATTTCTGAGATCAGTAGACACAGAAGGATTGCTTTGGTTTGTTTTCAAAGTAGAAGCTGAATAAACAGAAACGTTATAATAACTCAGAGTTTGCCATGGCTGTAAACCCAAGAAATGAAGTAATAAGATAAAAAAAAGAACAACGTGTGCATCGTAGACTACTGAATAAGTGAGCTAAAGAACAAGGCTAGGAAACAGAAGGAAAAAAATAAAACATTTATGTCCATCCATAATAAAAGCTGGCCATGATGTTGCCTTAAATTAGCTAAAACCACTTAAACCGCTCCTCCCTTTCCCTAATAAAATATAATATTATGATATAAGATATAGAACATATATGTGCTCACTTCCTCAGTGTGAAACAGAGATGGCTCCTGTCACAGGGCACACATTTCTTTGTGCTTTGTGGCACAAAACCCTTGAAGAAATCGATCTACAGGCCACTGTCTTATCATACTTAGGGGCTTCAGTGTAACAGCAGAGAGCAGAAGGGCCGGAAGTCAGGGAGAAGAAAGTGAGATAGCTGATCCTGCATTCCCAAGTTCAAAGCCAACAGAGCCAGTGCAAGTCCCTGGAAGGGCTCAGGAGCAGAAGAGCTGTGGGGGCTCAGTTCCAGGGTCAGCCTTGGAGGACACAGGAACACAGAGGGTCAGCACGAGCACGGCAAGCGTTTGAACAAAGTTATTTGTTCTTCAGGCCTGGGAGAAAAAGATCTTCCCCTCTGTATCAGTGGTGTCTGAGCGACGGAGAAAGCTCTGCTTGAGGCTTTCTCTACCTGCACAGGAATAGTTTAAAGGCAGTTCCTTTCCCTTTCTTTCCTCTTGGGTTCTTAATGATGCTTTTGGATGAATTCCCTCTGCTTCATGCACGTTTACCTGGAGACACTCATCTGCAGGTTCAGCACTGCTCTGCTGACATTCATAAGTGATCAAAGCACCAAAATCCCTCAACCACAGCGACACAACTAAAAGCTTCTACAAATTTGCAGAGTGCTTCGTACGTGGTTGGAAACATGCAGCAGCAGGCCCTGTTAAGATATTACCTCTTCAGCCTTCTCCAGATTCTCAACACTGTGGTTTGTTCAGAGGCCAAGGAGCTCTGAAGAGCTTTTATTTACCAGGAGTTTACTTATGCATAGCCACCCACGTCCATAGTGACTCGGCTACATATCTGTAATTCCTTCGTTTGAATGCAGTCCATTCGCTGCAATTCCCACCTGGGACACAGAACCCTTGGGATCAGTTGATTTGGGAAGCTGTAGCCAGTGGAGTCACACCCACGGTGCAAATCCAACAGAGCTTCCAACAGCTGCCACTGAGGAGAAACGTGCAGGTTCACAGCCCCTGTAACAGGTATGGACAAACCTGAGCAGCACCTGATGCTCGAACTCACAGTCCCAGGTGAGTGGCACAGTATGCAAAATAATAGAACTATTCAGTGGAATTATGGGATGCTTTAAATCCAAATCCAATGAATTAATTTCTGCCCAACATGCTGTGCAAGGCTTTAAATACCCTTCAGACAAATGGGAGAGACAGAGCAAAATGGACTGTAATAAAACTGTTGTGGTCTCAAGCTGTTATCTCATCTATCTGAACAAGGCAAACAAAGCTGGGCTGAATGAAAGGCTGGGGCTCAGGATAGCCAACTGCTGCCTGACATTTCAGCACTGCAGTTAAGGGTCTGCTCCTTCAGAGCAGCCTCTATTTGTCAAAGGAAACGTCAGGAATATTTTTCAGTCACTTCTAAAAAGATTTTGAAGTAATTAAAAAAGTGAGTGCATTTTCAAGTTTTTAGTCTGATATTTATACTATGTGATTCATTATGTGCGTGATGTATTAAATTAATTATATACATAACGCTGAGAGACAAAACGTTGCTGGCAGTAACTTAGTCCCAGATCAGGAAAGGGACCTGGGAATTACCACATCCAGAGAGGAGATAATGAATCACATCTCCCAGAGTATTTCCAAAGGCAATGGAAAAATCTTACAGGGTGAGAGATGGAATTTTTTTAAACTGCAATTATCTAAGAACAAATTGAGCATTTCACAATTTGTCTCTATCAGCAAGTAGGAAAAAAAAAAAAAAAAAAAGCAATCATAGACACAGGAAACTCTGTGGTGTTTGGAGTATTTCAGAAATGTTTCAGTTTAAAGATCTTTTCATCAGAAAATGGTAAATTTGACAATGGTTTAATATTTCATGAGATTATATTGAGTTCTGTATTTTAGATCGTGAACTTGGACAAGCTTAGAATTTTTGGGAAAGTCACATCTTCATGAAAAAGCCATTACCTTGCTGCCATCCCAACTCTCTGCATGTTGGCAATGTTTAGTGGAGCACCACCTTTAAAAGCCTGGACCCAGGACCTCCCATTTATCAGGGGTTTTATAATACAAACATCCTACTCTGCACGGCTTCATAAACACTGCCACATCTCCACTGCAGAGTCTCTAGGGAAACCGACCCTTAATAATATTCTGTGCAGGCCTTTTTCTCCTGAGGGGATGCCAATCAGCCAACATGTGAAGAAATTTAAATGCACTATTTTTAAATTTCCATTCAAATATTTAAATGGACTTGGTTCTATGAGAAAAAAAATGATTTTTATATCAAGAAGATAAAAATAAGATCAAATGTTTGCAACCCCATACACACACACACACCCCCTGTTTAGAAACTCACTCATTTTCCAGAATTCCAGGGGGAAAAAAATAAAAACAAAACCAGAGGGTATTGGGGTTTTTTTCCAATATGGTTAGGGATTTTGGCTTAGTTTTTGAACACGATGTACCTGGACATACTATATGAAACTCCATCACAATTAGTACTGTCATTGTACTCCCTAATACTTCAAGAGTGTTGTTTTTATAATTATTCTTTTTTTCTGGGAAAAAAACAGTGGGACAGGTCTCTCAACCGGTCTTCAAAAATAACACTTTTGAATCCAGCTTTATTACTAGCAAGAATATAGAGTTAATTCAGTTACTGCCAGACTTATTAGAAACATCATGATGATCAGGAGAGCCACTGGTCCCCTTTGGGAGTTTCAATAAAACAGTTCAAGTCTGAAAGATCAAAGACTGTAACACATTAGGAAATCAAGTTAAAAAGCCAAATGTAAGCCAGCTTTGAAGGAAAAGATTCACCTAAACAGACTGAAGGAAAAAAATATATAATTTGAAATGCAATTTCTCAATTAAAATATGCTCTGAATCCTACTAATAAAAATGTAGGCAGAAAATATGTAACTAGAAGTTTTCTAAGAGTCACAAAGCTGTTAAAAGGGAACTCTTTACCCTCAGAATACAACATGAGTGGGGTTTTTTCTCAGCATTCATATTCTGAACTTAAGGACACTTACAGACTGCTATTTGTAGAGTTATATAATTATGCTGACACAATTATTATATGAGAAGTTATGATAGCAATGCAAAACAGAAAGAAATACATAAAACATAAAAATAAAAGTGATTGCAATGCTGTAATGTGGTAGCAGTTTTTGTGTAGTGATGGGAAGGTTTGTCACCCCATCACACAGGGGATGAGCAGAAATTTGGCACAGAGAACCTGTGAGGGAGGAGCAAAGTCCTTCAGCAGCTCTGACAACAATTTACATTTGCAATCATGAACAATGCTGCAGAGAGGGCACAGTCAATGTGATAAATAACTCTGCCACTTCCACACATAATTTGCAATGTGCTTTCTTATTATGTTGCCTGACTTACAGATGCCAGAGCCCTGCTCATGTGATTTTTCTGTTCTTTTTATCAAATATCCAGGAACTATACGCAGAAGGTAAAAGGATATCTTTTCTTCCCTGTTTCTTGGGAAAAAAAAAAAATTAAAAAAATCTGTAATTGCATTCATTAAACAGAGACCAGGTCTTTGTAGGCAACTGATTCAAACACATCACATCTGCTCTTCATTGCAGTGACTCTGAAAAGCTGAGTGGAGGCACTTTGCCCTCAAAAATTGCCACAGAACTGTGTCCAACTCTGATTTACCAGAAAAATTTTCAGACTTATGACTTGAGAACAATCAGCTTTATTTTTTTTTTGCCTTTTTTTTTTTTGCCACATGTTCCAAACACAGTCTTGATGTAAAACAAGAGCAGGCACCATACCAAAAAATAAATTTAGCTTTTTTTCCAAGCATAGCTAGAATATTTCTCCACCTCCTCCCTCATTCTTTGCACTACGCAAGAAAGCTTGCCATAATCATATAGATCAGCATAGCTTATATTTATTGCCTAATTAAGAAAAAGTAATAATAAAAATGAAAAATAGCAATATAGATTTTCAGTCATATAATTCCAATGTTCCACTCTTCTAAAATGATGTAAAACACCTACCCTTATTAGCCAGGAATATGCTGAAACAGCATTTAAATAAAGACAAAGCCCACAGCCAGGCAGAGAGCAAAAAGGCTACAGACATTTTACAGTCTCCAATTCGGTGTTTCACTGCAAATAAGACATGAAAAACACAATTTTCTATCTCCACAACGGTATACAATGCACAAGGATCTCAGATTAACACTCATTTTATATCATCAATCTCAGAGAAGTGTTTTGAGACCTCCAAATAAAAGTACAACCCATGACTGGACAAAAAGGATTTTTTTTTTTCCTCTCCTAGATTTGCTATGTATCTTCATCAGCAGTGAAAAGATGCAATTCCCTGCCTTCACAGGTTTATGAAATACTGTTTACATGAGTCAAGAACCAAAACATTTCTTGTTGTTATGGGAAATTTTAGCATCCAAGATGCTGCAGTCATTTGGCAATCTAAGCATCAGACATCACTGTGTTTAAGCTACAGCACATTCTGGCACTTTGGTGGAGAAAACTACATCCATAAAAATCAAATTAAACCAGCAAATATTAAGGCAGCATTAAGGCTGGGGCTTTAATTAACTTTTCTGAAAGTCAGGCTACTCAAAACATTGGAGATCCTCAGACGGCTGAACATGGAAGGAGCAGAGAAAATGAGGCAGAGGTAAGAGCCATTGCAAAATTATCTAAATCAAGGTCACAGAGCTGCCTTTAGAGAGGGTTTGCTCAAAGCAGGAGGGGGCTGGAAGTGGCTCTCAGACTCCTGGAAATGCAGTTTCCACTGGTTTAACACCACACAGCAGATGAACAAGGGATCTACCATTTCCTTGCTGTACTGGGGAGACACAGCAGGCATGCTGGGCAGGCACTGGAAGCTTGAGGAGCAGCCTCCAGGAACCTGGACACCACAGCAAAGGAGGCAAGGCAACTGGCATTTGTAGAAGCAGGGAATAAAATGGCTTTTAAAAATAATTTTATTACTGTTGCTGTGACGGCAGGTGATTTCCTCTGCAGTGATCTCTCCAAAAAAACCCATCTCTTCATTTACTTTTAGTGCACCTCTGTTCCTTCAGTGTTACTTTCTGTAGACAAGGAAATAACTGCAGGAAATTCCTCTCTTTCTGACATGTCCTATCACAGATCTCATTCTCACTGAGGTGTTTCTGAGCGCTGCTGAACCAGACAATTTCTGGGTTTAAAGGGTAAGGCATCAAAAATTCCCAAATCATTCTGCTGAGCCAGAGAAGTGTTGTGGTAAGGGATGTTTATCATATTTAAATATAAGTTTCTTTAAAAAAAAGAGAAAAAATCTGGTGATAGAGCTCCACCCTTCTTGCCCTCTCCCCTCTCTCTCTTTGAATACTTAAATTAATTCTCTGGCCTTATCCAAATCTTATTTTTCTCATCTCTCACTGCCCTGTCTTATATTTTAATTTCAGAAGCTCTTTGTGGTTTCCAAAGTACATGAACCCACATGACTAAGCTGTCTGTGGATGCAGGTGAGTTGTTTGGGAGCCTCTTTTCATCATCTCTACTGCTAGCCTAGCAAAAATGACTTGGCAACAATTATCACACATGAGATCTTTCATGATCATTATCACCATAATTTTCACAGCAGCACACGTAGCACAGAAGCATGGAGAATCTAAAGCTCACATCCCTTCTCTTTGCTGTTTAAGTCTTAATTTAGTAGCAGAGATTGTTTATCAATATTTTAGCCTCAGACTTGCTATGCTAAAAGAGAGGGGTTGTGAGCAGATGGCTGTGGCAAGCTGCATGCCCAGAGAGAAATATGCCTCTTGATCAACCACTGAACAAACTCTTTTACAAATTTATGTGCTGAGGAAGGCCAAGCTCAGGCTCTGTGATGGGAGCTGACTCAGTTTCTAATTTAATTTATCTTTCTACATTCCCCAGACCGTTTAATAAGAAAAACAAAGGCATGAGTTACACTGTATCATATGTAGACACATTTGAATTCAATGCATTCATTTCCTGGGAAGTTAGTTTGACCTTGTGCCTGCTTAAGTCAGATCAGAAGTTGCAACAGCTTAAAATAATAATTAAAAAATTAATAATAATAGAAACACCACCACAGTCAGACACAGCAGAAACATCCTCACTGACAAGCAACATGTCCAGAAGTCCTTTTAATTTACAACATCATAAATTCTTATTAGCATCTCTAGTGAAAATTACAGCAATGAAAGCAGACTGAGAACATGAACCCTTCCCTCAATCTCTTTCAGCATCAAGGAATTTACCTTTGATACAGAGTTGTGACAGCCAGGACACGTTTTTCTGGTGCAGCACAGTTACCATGAGAGCCTACTGTGTTTAATCTGTTCCTTCAAAGAGCTTGACCAGGCAGGAAGAGAATAATTGTGTTAAAATTCCCCAGCAAAGAGGAGGAGAGGGGTCAGGTTGTTTTGGAGCACTCCTTCACCTTGATGTCAGCGGAGTGAAAAGATAAGTGCAGCCAAGGAAAGGTTTCAGCACATCCCAGATTCCCTGATGCCTCCAGTGTTCAGTGCTCCAGTGTTCACAATTTCACCTCTCTGCAGGTGTTTTTAAGCACATTTTGAGGTTAAAAAGCTCTTGGGATGCTCTTTTCCAGGCCAAATGCAAGTAGTTGCCACTGGCCTCGCACTTGGGCAGTGGCAGTGCCAAGGGCTCTCCTTGCAGATGACAGACCCGTATTCTGCCTTTCATGCATCTTCAAATCTGATTTTTTCCACATATGGACAAGTATGAAGAATCAAATTGGTTTCAAGTACCATTCAGTTGGAAATCCCACTAAGAGAAGCCCTCCAAGTCAAGAGTATGGTAACTACAAGATTGATCCCTGCCTAAACAATATCTACCTGCCTCATGAATAATTTTATTCTCTGGATCTGTCAATCTGGCACCTCCTGTGAGCATTAAATTTATTACGGTAAGTTGAATAAAAATGATGCAATGTCAAAGTTGTCTCTGAGATTAATATTACAAGAATTGGGAAAGGTGAGCATGAGACAACAAGGGCACACACGGGCCACGCTCAGCTGAATCACAGCTTTTACACCTCAGACCGAGGTCAGGATTCTGCAGAAAGGAATTGTGAAAAACAGGGTGGGAGGCCAAGGGCAGACAGAGTGAACTGGGAAAGCTTTTCCAGGCCTCCCAGATGGGCCATGACCCAGCCAGCAGCAACACACACCTATCTCACGTGCCATGCCTACCTACGGCAGCCGCAGACCTCTGGTTATTTACCATCCTTACATTCAGCTTGAATTACCAAAGCTACTTGCAAGTATTTAATCCATTCTTAATGTCACCTTTAAAGTATTTTAGTAGCATTATGCCAGGATTTGATTTTTCTTCTGCATTTTTTTTTTTTTTTCACGCCAGCAAACTAAAGTCAGACGCGAGGAACATGTTCCTTCCACAACATTCAAAATATTTCTAAACAGTTGGGGAAAGTTTAGCATTTTAACCGTGACAAGATGTCATAATAAACTGGTTATTTTTCCGTAACTTATAAACTCCGGCAAATACAAAAAGAATTTCATGTTTCCTTAGAACTCCCTGGGAAACATGAATTTACTGAAAACTACCCAAGCGTGGTATGAAACAGTACACTGTTTAAAAAGTAGGAAAATCTTTTGTTCATGCTAAACCATGATGGCTCCTGCTCATTCATAAAAATAACAGTTCTGCATCTCCAGCAAGACACAGGCTCCCTACACTCTCATTCCAGCTGGAAATTTTTTTACATTAAACAGACAGTGTCAGGTGCGCCAAAGGAATTATACTACCATTATTTCTATTTTTTCTTGGAATTGGATTCAATATTATGTAAATCTGAGTCAGTGCATTTGATGGAAAAAATTTAGACATAAACCACCTTTTTTTAAAAAACATAAGTATCAACAAAGCTCTTAAATCTGATTTGATTAAGAGTTCTAGACCATCAGAGTAAACTGAATCACTTCCCCAGAGTTTATTCCTTCAGGAATGTCACCTTCTAAGTGGAAAGTAAAACCTGGCAATTCTTAGCAAAAACCGTCCAAAACAAACAAAAAAAAAGATCATAAAAGGAAGTAAATAAAAGAAAAATAAAATGATGGGGGTAAAATGAAAGTATCCCCATCCACTTAGCAGTTAGTAGAAATTTTGCAGCCCACCTCCTGTCTTTGACATAAGGAAACCTCATTTTTTGGGTTTTAACAACCCAAGAATTTTTTCATCTGTTCATTTTGAAACTGAAATTGGCTGAGGCTGATCTCAACTCTTCTGTTTCAGGCTCCTGCTGAAGAGCAATTTAGTGTAAATGTTCAGAAATAACAGTATGCCAGTGAAAAATCCCTTCCTGCAGCTTCAGTTCTGCCACTTCCCCAAAATGGGCACTTTTTGGAACATTCTAAGCAATACTTTGACTACTTTTACTGACTACTAACCACAACTTTATCTCAGGCTCAGTTCTTGCAGTGATGTGCTGAAAAGAACCTTTTCAGTACACAAATATAAACACAGAAATAGGAACGGAATTAACCAAGTAATATTTTCTATAAGGGCATGAAATGGTCTAGGCAGAGGAAACCTTCTACTCCTGCTGTATTAGCAGAACAAGATAAATAACTTGAGCCCATAAGCTGTAAAAAACAGAAGACAGTATGAAGTTTTGTTACAATTAAATGCCACTGCCAGCTCAGGTAGCAACAGTATGATTTTCACCTCTGGACTCTTCAGGGTGGGTACTTGGGCTCATTTGTCTAATGAACAGGAATCTTTCATGTGTGTGTAAGACAAATAAATATTGAATGAACACAGCTTTAAAAATCAATATGCACTGTGGATACAAGGAGTGGTGATTTTATCCTAATTGCTTCACAAACATGTACCTAAAACTGTCTTCAATATGACTGGTGCCCTCTCCTATTGTATTTATCTCAACAGCTCGCTAAAGCTCGTAATTCTTGCCTGAAAATCCATTGCTCTTTTGTCCATATAATAAAATACTATACCACCAAGAAATCATCACTCTTTACTCTTGTGCATTTATGAAACCTGACCTCTTACAAAATTCCATGTGCCAGCACTCAGGGCTGCAATTGTGACAACGGCCCCATACAGAAGGTCTGCACAACAGAATATTTGCATGGTGCTCTCCACCTGAGCACTGAGATCCGTGCAAGCTCAGCTCAGGGTTTGACACTACAAGGACTGTAGAACACCATGGCTAAGGGAAGGAAAATCTTCATCACCTCAAAGCTGATGATTTTCCCTTAGGGATGCACAAGCAGTGTGACTTTTGTTACAACGCAATGCCCTCATTGTCCCAAGAATGCTCAGCTGCACACCTGGACTGTGCTTTTGACTTACTGAGTTAAAATTCTGCTCAGGATTTTCTGCTATGAAGATGGTCTATCATTCTTTCCCTTGGTGGCTCCTTCATTGGCTTCCAAACTCCTGTTTCTCTATCCACAGTGGGACGTAGATACAGACTAATGCAAAGGATGGGGGTCACAGGAATTAATTCCTATAACCAAGGACATGGTGAAGGAATGTGCTCAAACATGATTACCTGCTATACTGGCACTCTAATCCAAGATCATTTGCAATGAACCATTGCCCAGATCAACAAAAACAAGACTTCTGGGAACTGGAATCCTTCTGAAGAGCGCTTACTCAGTTGTGATTTGTGAGTGTTTGAACAGATGAAAAATAGCACAGTGTCAGGATCTGCAGGTTTTTACCATCCACAGAGGAACTCTCAACTGAAAATTTGCCCACAATGTTGTGTTTTCTCATTTCCTTTTTGTGTTTTATTGAATGCTTGCTATGTTTGTCTAACACCATAGCGTTAATTGTTTAATGTTATAGTGTTAATTAGAGGTTCTCTACCAAGAACTACTTCACCCTTCTCATATGCGGAGCTGATTAATTCCTAGGTATGCAGTATACTAAAAGGTATATTAATTAACATTATAACATTTTATAACTATATTATGCATTAGCAATATTACATTTAATTGCAATACTCTCTGTGACATCGCATGTGGGTGGCACTACAATTTAATACATTTTCATTTTTCATAAGAATAATGATCTAAATTTCAGTAATCCTCTTCAAAAACTGACCTAATTTTTATGCTTTTCTTTAAAGAGCGCGGCTAGTTGTTCTGCAGAGATTCTTTGCTTCACAAATGGAAACTTCAAGTTTAAACTAAATCTCTTTTTCAGATGAGATTCCTACTGCATGCAGAGATGAGACAGAAGGTCACTGAGTACAAACTGTGTGAGCTAAAGGGGGAAAAAAAATCACTCCACAACTAAAAACATCTTTGCCTTTTATTGTTAGTCTGCTGTATTTCTTTGATAGATCTTTCACACAGTAAATGCTATTGATGTCTAGACATCTTATCTTGTTTCTGGTTTATTGTTAAAATGTCTAGTTTTCCTCTAACTCCACTACCACAACATCCTGCTAAAGACATGATTGAATGCTTGGCCGACCTAACATCAATACTTCTTGCTTCTGCCCCTCCGCCTTCCTCCACAAGCTCTTCCTCTGATAAATTATTTAGAGATTCACTAATTTTATGCCCATCCTAATGCACTCTGTTCCAACTCTGAATGTAAAATACCATAAGTGGTATCAAAGTTTGATCCTTGGGAGCATGAAGGATGCTGTCAGTACCCAGGTACAGAACATAGTATTTCACAGTTAATAAAAAGATACTAAAAGTTACAGGAGTTGTAATCCTGCTCTAAAAAGTTAGATTTGCACTAAAATTTCTCCTACATGCAACAGGGAGATGATCTAGTGGTGTCATTTTCTAGCAATCTGGTCCACAACTGGCCCCTAAAAGAGACATCCTGAACACGTGTTTTCACACGTGTGAAGCCAGAACCCAAATCCTGCAAAAATTTTATAACTGAGAAAGGAGACAACTGTCAATATTTTCCAAGGACTTTTAGAAACTCCACTTTACCACATGCCTGTAGTCCTGTCACTGCTTCGTGTCACTTTTTTGCCTTTTTTTTTTCCCTCTCTTCTCATAAAATATATGCTTCATCATATACAGATAATTACCAGATTAGAAACAATTATTTCATTTTTTTGTGAGGAGGAAAATAATTTCAGGCTGAGGGAAGCAGCTGACATTATCTAACATGTCTAAAACAGTTTCCTAAAGAAGTTCTTAAAAGCAAAGTTAATCTGTTTTCCCTTAGAATAGCTAATAGTGCCTGTAGCTATGTTTGCATGCACAAATGCTTGTTCTTTATTCCACTGTCAGTAGCGTTCTTTGCCTAAAGGTCACATGCCAGCAGAACACGCTGATAATGGTGTATTACTCCTTTCCACTTTGCACTGAAGTACAGAGAAAGAAATAAGTAACTAGAATATTTTTCCACGGCTGTATAAAACCTGACTGCCTTGGGAAACTCTTGTGTGGGGTCATTTCAGGGAAGTCTCAAGGCAAACACAGTTTAATGGATGCAGAAGCTCACACACCCTGAAGCAGGGAGGACCAAACCTCTCAGTCCTGAGTGACTCAGTGAAACTGCTCAGGAGTGGGAGAAAGCGTTGATGGTGATGATCTGCAGCGCCATGCACAGCAGTAACAGCTAAATCACCACGGGTTGGTCCATTGCAGCGCAGATACCCTAAGAACAGCCAGACTGAAAATCGGGATATAATCCTTACCTGCACACCACAACCTTCAGAGCAAGGAAAAGAGAGAGTCCCTTCCCGCAAGAGCCTGAATGACTTTAATAATGTATGTGATGCCAGGATCTTAATGATGCATCTAAGCCTTTTCAGATTCATCACATTCTTATTTAAATTAACAATTCAACCTAGCTTTAGAAAAAAGTGGAAGCTGTTTTTCTTTATAGTTGTTTAAAAATTTAAATTTTGTGACTAGCAATGAATATAAGATTAGGTTAAGTATCTGATCTGAGAAAAAAATTTCCTGATACTTTTCTATTTAATATAAAAATTAATGTGTGGTTGTTTTTTTGAAATGAAAAATTACTCAGGAGCCTTAGAAACCTACTTCGTTGGAAACATATGAAATGTCTGAGCTAGTTTCAGAAATTCAATTTACCTCTTCAAAGTCACTTGGGCACATTTGAAAGTATTACCCTTGATCTAACTCTTGATAGGAAAAGATTGGTGTCTTCATTAAGTAATCCTGCTAAAATCAAACTTCTGTAAAGTTCTCCATTTTGATGAAAAGAGGTGTTAAAAAAACCAACAACAACAAAAACAAACAAACAAACAAACAAAAAATAAAAAAACCACCAACAATGTGTTTCCATTGCTTGATTAAACACACATTATGGATTATTGCCAAGACAAAGACATCTCTAGCTAAGCAGCTGATCTAAGTTTTCCATTTTAGAGAGTTATTACATATAGTCTTTCCTATATATATGACTCTCATTTAGTCATAATAATCTCCTTCATTTGTTATTTTGAGTTTGAAGACACAGAATTTAATCCATTTAAATCTGTGAGCATGAACAGAACCCTAGGAAAATAATCTCTTTTGATATGAAGAGGTTGTTAAGTAATTGTCCATCTCTGTTAAAGTCATTGAAGTGATTGTTCTTTGCAGTTATTACACTGCTTTCAGTTTACATAGTTTTTCCATTTATATACAAGCAGAAGATAACTCACCAAGTTGGCAAACAGTGTTCTGATTAGCAAAAACATTTTGAGCCAAGAGAAACTCAATGCAATTATTAGTATAATCTTATTACCAAGAAAGAACTTTAAACAAAGTTCAGACAGGAGCCAGTAGCTTCTATATATAATACTAAATTTAATTACACCTAGTTAAACCATCAAATGAAAAAGCCCAGGCTAGGCTGGGAGTTTGTGGATGTTTAAGAAATGGCCCAAGAGAGCTGACAGGTATTAATCCTGTCCTCCTTCCTGCATAGGTTTGTTGAGTGATTAAAAGGGGGTTTTGCAGGAGACAGAAGAATGAAAGGGATCTGTTCCTACACTATAATTACAACTCCCAGCATCTATAATTCCATGTATTTAGTGTGCCTGGGATATGGGACCAAACCCCCTCCCCAGGAGGGTGTCACAGGCTGCTGTGTGTCATAAAGACACTGATATTTGTTCACTCCTAAGTACAGCCCCACACACAAAGCTGCTCTGAGCCAGCTCTGCACTGTAGCACATGTCACTCAGGACACTGAGACTCAGATCAGATTCAGGATAAACCAAAATCAATCTGTAACCTCCTTCGTTGAGAAGTTAAAATGCTAACAGCTGCCAGCTAAATGAACATGCATTTTACAGCACTATATTACTCAAGTTACCAGTGTTGTGAGAACCTCTGGCAGCCCTTCCTTTTGGCATTTTGCACTCCTAGTGATGCAAATCCAGCACACAGCTCCCAGGTCTGCTCTGCTGAAGCCAAGACAATGTGGTCACACTGCCCCAGGACATGGGCTACACATCCTGACACCACTGTCCCCATCTCAGACCTGCTTTCCCCACATTTGCTGCTGCCTACAAGAGCACCCACCTTAAAATAATAAGGTGATTCTCTTAGATGTTGATATGGTTATTTTAAAAGGCCTTGTGACAATCACATTCAGTGGTGAACTACTCTTGGGTTTGCAGTCATCTGGCATGGACAACTATAGCCCTGGCTCACCACAGTGGAGAATTAGACAGGATATCTTTTTGCTGCTAACTTAAGCCCTGCAGAGGAAAAATGAACGAAATCCTGGCAGGCTGGGACTAGGATTTACCACAGTCACAGAGTGTAATCAAGAAAAGTAATGCAGAAAAGATATTGTACATGGCACTCAAGTACACCTCAAGTGGTTCTGTAGTACAGCAGATATGGATACCTGGAGCACCCACTGCTAAATAATTGAAGGAAGTCAAGGGAAATATTTGAAAGGACATCTAAGAATCATAAAAATACAAAAGCAAATCCAACCAACCCTTGAGTTTGCATCTGTGCAGATCCAAGCCATATCTATGACACGTTAGCTACACTGGGAAGCTCCAGGACAGGTTGTACAAACCAAAAAGTTATTTTTGAGCATCTAATGAATTCAGTGGCATCATTCTTTTTCATTCTATTGCATTCTTAATAATGGGTTTTATTTATTAATACACATTGATGGTTTCAAGATAAATTTTATTCCAAATATACATTCTGGACTAGCGCACAGTGGTTGCTTTCCATTAGGGAAGGAGCCATTGGATGCAGGCAGCATTTGCAGAATTGTTGCCATTCCAGCTGCTGCAGAGCACAGAAATTACAATACCATGCTTCGTGGAAAATCAGTCATTACTGTAATTAACCGCCTTCCTTATCACCTTGCACTTTTGCCTTATCACATCATTGACTATCTGCTTGTAATGAGTAACACTCAGGGATTATTGTTACATATACAATTTACAGTAATTATTAGGCTACTGACAATGAAATGACTTATAAAACTAATGGTGCATCCTTGTTTCTCCAGGTTCAATTTAAGGAATTGTGCCATTCTCACTTCATTTCAAAACATCAATAAAGCTGTTTCCAACTTGAAAATTCATTTTCCTCTGTACATATACTATACATTTCATAGGACAGAAACCCATTTCCATATTAGTCACAGCAGCAAAATGATTTCTCATTCACCCTCAAGTTTATTAAAAACAAAGTGTTTTTAATATTGGGTGAAGCTGGATTAAAAGCATACATTATTCTGACATTAAAATGGAGTAATTTTATTTCTTTGTTCCACAGTCTGAGGCAGCATTAGAAGCAGACTTTCAGCTGATATTTTGGAATTGCAATTACTGCATTAAGAGGCAAATCTGGACCCAAGCATTTAATGCATTAAGAGATGTATGTAGACCATAAAGGTGGGTATACATGAAGGTTTAATTATAACTTTTTTCAAATATTACTGCAAAATACTCAGTGAGAAGCCACAGAAAAATATATTTTTCTGTATTTCTAGCCTGCAAAATGAGAACACAAAAATCCCTGAAGTTAATATGTGTCGATAAGAATCAAAGCAACTCATTTGGAAAACTGCTTAGCAGAGCTGCAAACCAATAAAAGTGTTCTTTCATACACATAATTCTCAAAAACCTCAACAGAAGCACTTTAGGTCTGTTGCCTTTAGCTGCTGGCACTACCCTATAAACATTCCTTTGTGGCTTTCTGACAGCTCCTTCTGCAGGGAGTTCCCTTCTCTCTCCTTGTTCACACCTTGGAAAAGTTAACAGAAAAAACTTCAATGCTTCTGTCTTGCCCTGAGCCACCAAATCACCTCTGGAGAGCTCAACAAAGTGATCCACACCCTTCCTGAGTTCTGTTTTCTCCTTGGTTGCCTTTATTTGTAGCTTCTTGTGCTACACAGACACTTTTCCTTGTCCAATTTGATACGGCCCCCGCACAGCCAGCAGGGAACCCTTGCTGGCTCCAGCACAGTCAATCCCACCACTCAACCTTCACCAGAGATCTCTCCAGCCCCCAGAGGACAACAGGTAACTGCTCCCTGCCAACACTTTCCTTGAGTTCCCAAGAAATCCAAGCCAGCCTGCTTCCTCTGAGAATCCATTCACATCAGCTGTGGTTGCCTTTCCCCCTCCTGGCTCTTGCCTTCTGGTACCAGCTCCTTCCAGGATGGGCTGGCATGTCCCACAGGAGAGAGAGCTGTTTGGTTTTTAAATCAGTTATTCATTTGACCACCAAACATAGTTTTCGTGCCTATGTTATTCTTATTTTTGCATGCAAAGAAGAATTTACGAGATCAGGATCATTACTTCATGGTTAATAATTGTTTATACACATTAAAACAAAGGACAATTCTATCTTTTAAATTATTATTTTTATTTTTAGCCAATTGCATGCATAAATTAAAGCGGAAGGAGCATTGTTTGGTTTTAAACATGTCAAAGAGTTTGCATGTTTCAACCTTGCATTGGAATGAGACAAGATTTTTTTTTCTCCTTCTACCACAGCAAAATCACTTCTGAAATGCTGATAAATCAAGTCAGTTGTTTATCTGCAAGATCAGACAGTGGCTTTATTTTTGATGCATCAAGGACAATGGGAGAATGGAGAATGTTGTACAACTACCTAAAGTGCAAAGACGAGAACTGGGTAGGAAAGAAATGCTGAGATCAGGGTGACCAGGGACATTGGAGCCAGAGCGCCACAGTGGAGCAGGGCACATAAAGAGGGGGTTTGGCAGCTGCTTTCTGTGAGCCAAACCAGACTGCATAGCTTTTGCAGAGTAGCACAACATACAGCAGCACAGGCACATGTTCTACAGCTGCTGAACCTCGAGAAATTGGGGTAAAAACAGTGACAAGCCAGTGAAGGCTGATACAAGGCTCCCTAATGGGGGGCTGAGCAAAACCAGAGAGGGTTGGTGCTCTTTCCCTGGGGGACACTAAGAACTGCTGTCCTGGATACAATCAAAGTGAACAGAGCCCAGAATCCTGCTTTTGACTGGGAACAAACACAAACTGCTTAAGGAAAGGGTCCAAGGCCAGGCTGGATGGGGCCCAGAGCAGCCTGCTCTAGTGGAAGGTGCCCTCAACCCATGGCAGGGGGCTTGGAACAAGAGATCTGTGAGGTTCCCTTCTAATCCAAACAATTCCATGAGTCTCTAAGAGGCAAGAGAGCACAAATAATACCAGCATCCCTTCATCTCCTCTGCCAAGAACCAGTTAATTGATTTGCTGAATTAGAAATGTAAATAAGACTCATGATTTTAAATAACCATTAATGGACTCATCCCTCATGCATTTATGCAGACCTTTTCTTAAATGTAACTAATTTTGACTTTCAGAAGACTTTGTGGCAGAGTAAGCTTAGCAATTTAATTTTTGGTTTTCCTAGGAAAAAAATTACTTCCTATTGTTGGTCTTTCAGCCTAATCGTCTCTTTTTGGGTCCTTCCAATTTCAAATCTATGCCTCAAAACTGTTTTCAGATGTATTTATCTGCCACCTCTAATTCTTCTGGATCTCTTTTGTCTGTTAAGGAGTAGAAGCAGATACCTCACAGCAATATCTGACAGTGCCCCAGAGCAGTAATGTTTCTCCAGCTCTCTGAGATTATCTCAGACTGGTGTAAAATTTGAATTCCATTTCTCATGAGGTCAATACATAAGCTACCTTTAGGAAACAATGCCAGAATCAAGTCCTGAGGGCACACAAATTCAGATGGGTACATGGGCACTGCTAAAGCTGAGCTCTTGTAAGTGGCAAATTCACAATTTTTTTTTTTTTTTTTTTGCTGTAAACTGATGTTGAAAGAGAGGTTTTTGTAGAGCTCCAGTCAAAAACATAGCATGGGAAAAATAGATCTTTAGCAATGAGTCTAGTGCCAGTAAAATGAGCAAGAAGCACATGAATAGCAGCATAAGGTAAAGCTTACAATTATTATAACCCCACAATGTTACCAGGCTGCTCAAAATGCTCTCTTTCAGTAGAGCAAAAATTAATTCTGCTTTTATGGGGGAAATTCATCCTAATCACTGTTCATTTTTAAGTACTCTGAATGAAAACAAAAAAAATCCAATTATTTTTTCTGTTATGGTATCACATAAAATCCCCTACCAGGGCTCTAATGAGCAACATATCCTTCAAACACAAGATGGGATCTCATGCTTGAAGTTCTTACAAAATGAGTTGCCAAAAAATCTGACATGAAGAAGAGAAGCAGCAAGTGAGACTGTAGTCATCGATTCTTTAGTTCTTTTCAGTGTTGGAAGCTGTTTAATAACTCATAACCATTTCTATATAGTCAGGAAAGTGACTTTTGCTGCTACCTCAATAGGTAACCATCAGCCCCAAAAATTTTACATAAATAGATACAGATATAGATATATCAGTTCATGTTTTCCCTCTGCTCTGCAAGTTATTTGTGTAGTAGCTCTGTGAAAGTTACACTTATTCAGTTGAGTCAAATTACACAGTGTTTTCTTGGTTTTTTAACCAGGTGATCAGGAGGACCAAGAGGGACTTTCAACCCCACAAGTGGGTAAAAAGGTCATTTCTAGAGCCGTTTCCTGCCCAGGCAGGCCAAACGTGTGGCCACATCTATCCTTAACTAAAGATTACCACAGGCTTAGAAAGAGCATTCCTGACACCACAGTGCTTTTTTTAAAAAATAGTATTTTAACTTCTACTCTTTGTGTCCAGAGTAAAATAGAAATCAAACACAAAGCAATGAAAAGTGAAGTACAACACTCAGCCAAGATACATTACAGTGAATGTATTTGGTCATCATAAAGAAGGGCAAAATCGGTTCCTACAAGGTGCCATACAATTTCTGATGAACCTGTCCTTTATGAAAGACATTGCTAATTTTTCTTCTGAGGCAGGTCTTGCAAAGCTAAGTAAAAATCACTCAACTAAACTGCAAAAGTACTTTAAAGAGTCAGGCTGATTGATAGAATCAAGGGCTGCCAAGTGACCTGAACAGACATACAGAATACACCATTGTAAGATTTTATTCCGAGTTTGTCCACGAAGGCGTGTTCAAGGTTGTGATTCCCCCATAAATTGACTATGCTATTAATAGTCACAGAGGCATTACTGGCAAAATAGAACAGAAACCACAATTTCAGCAACAACTAAGTCAGCAATAGAACATTTGAAGCGAGTAACTGTCAGAAGTTGCTCTCAAAACCTCTTTCAGTCTTTCTTTTACTGACTTCGTGAAACAGGTGATGCCATCCGGTAGCCAGAGCACTGTGATGGGCTAGGTCTTTACTGGAAGGTCTTTGCTTCCAAACCATTTACCACCTCCCTGGACACAGCTTAAACAGAACAAAATGTTTATATAGAAATAGGAAGTAGCATGGACAAATCCAAACTGTGTCTTTTAAGCTGTGCAGATTCACTGCAGTCAACAGAACTGAGCCAAGCTCCTCCCTTAGTTTAGGGCTCTTCAAACAAGGATTTTGCACCAAGGGTAAATCTGTGCCAAGACTTTAAGGTATGTGAACCAATTCTGCTTCTGTTGGGTGGGATTTGATAAAAAACATTGAATCAAAAACCATGGGAGCCAACCAATATTTTGAAATTCTAATTGCTGTTATTCAAGCAGCTGAGGGAATGAGGAAAGAGAACCTGCTCCGTACAATGGCCTTGCATTATTTCCAGAAGAGAGGATAGAACTGCTTTGTTTCCCATTCTGCTATAAAAATGAATCGCAGAAAATCTCACAAAAAAAAAAAACAAACCAAAACCAAGAAAACCCCAAACAACAACAAATCACAAAAAAAACCCACAAAAATACCCCCACAGTGCTGCCATTATTTTAGTTTCCTTTCTCATATTTTTCAATAAAATCAATGCAAAGCTGACTGTTTTGTACTGCCATGAATAATTAATTAAATTGAAGGCTGTATTGATTCCCAGCTACATTTGCATTTTGTATCTTCCCAACTTACTTTAAGAGTAATGAAATGAGCAATATGTTTTCCAAAATGCTTAAGACATGCACACACTATAGTGTTACTTGGTTTTATTGCAATCTGTGCTTACATTCAAGGTCTGGTAAAGTTGAGCCACTGAGGAAACGCAGCGAAGGCTTCCATAAACAAAGATTTATGTGTACAACAACCAAGTGTGCTTGAACAAATTCATGGTCTGTACACTGACCTCAGACTCTCAGGTTAATATCAGCATCTTCTTAATGGACTACTGCAGAAAATAAGATTTCATGGACATTACCCCTGAGATACCCAATCTTTACTGGCATCATCAAACAATTACAGCATTATGGAAACTGAACCAAGGGCAAGGAGACAGAGAGAAAATACAATTTACTGTAATTAATATTATGTTAATAGTGTGCATTTCACACACTCACTGGAGCAGGAGCCGTTGCTTTGTTCCTGGAATACAATGCAGAACCTGGGGCATTGTGCACTCAGTGCACACGGTAGCAGTGCCAGGCAGGGAATAAAGGGCAGATTTCCATGGTTGGGTGAGCAACTCCCTCCTACTCCTGTTAAAACCATCTCACTACTTTTTCTGGTACCAGTGTAAAAACAAGAGTTCTGTTCATGTTTCCATGGACAGATATTTCCCTCTGTCCTCCTAGACAGATTCAGCTTTTCCTGAAAGGAACAATCGTGAAGGGTAACACTAAAGTCTGAAATCACATTTTTCTACACATTATCCAGGTTTTGAGGAGAAAGTTCTCAAACACAAGGATCTATTTTCTAGTTGGGTCTAAGACAAATAGATAATTTCTACTTGCTTCATTTACCTCCATACCTCCATAATTATTAATCATATTAATAAGTTAATTAAAAACTTGATAACTTGTGGAAAAGGTATCATTTTGTATTTAGAATTAATTACCCTCCTCTGCTGTTTCAATAATATCCTGCCTGGCCCCTTCATTCCTTTTGCTTCTTCCATTCTTTAGAGGCACTTTTGTAACATTTCAAATAATATGTCTTGCTGGCCCATTTGTCCTGAAAATAAGTTCTGAGGTTTTTTTTATCTCAACATATTCCAGTTTAAATAATAAACCCAGGTAAAATTAATTTTTTTTTTTTTTTAATTGCTTACAAATACAGCATCAGGAGAAGAGTACTAACATAGAGCTTGTAGACAGGAAAGTCTGCACCAAGAGCTTTTGCTTGAAAGTCTCTTAGAAAAACTAAAATGGAAGATGAATTCATGAGCTTAACAAGTGGGTTAAGGAAATATATTATTTCTAATACAGAATAACAGCATTATGGAAACTCAGCTGAGGGTGAGTTTCAGATCCTCTTCATGCTTGATCAACTGTCTATGAACAAGTTCTCTTTAGATAATTAATAAGGCTCACAGCTATAAATTGCCAAAGTTCATTTGCTACCTTGATTCCCGGCCAATACTTATCAGACATTTAAATTTCTAAGGTGAATCGAATCACCTCCTAATCTGTTTGCTGATAAGTGGGAACTAGACAAGTTTTGATTTAAATGAGAAGGAGGCTGATCAGAGGTGAAAATTATATTAAATGCTAATTACTGTAAAAAACCAATGCAACAGTTTAAGTCATGCCTAGGAATGAATATTTGATTCCTTTTGTCTTCGAGGCTGGGAGAAACCCATTAGGTACCTTGGGAACCCAGGCTTCCAAATCATTGTTATAACCAGCCAATGTACTGTCTAATGAAAAAACATTATGCCTGATGTAATTCTAATTACAGAATTATTGTGTGCTCATACTTACGCCTTTTAACAGTACACTAACAAAATCCAGTGTGCTGCAGACTCAGAGTTTGCCCTGCAAACAATTACACACTCAAGCAGCCTTCCTCTTAGGAGAGGTTCCACTTCAATGGCTTTAATGAGACAGGTCATGTGACCAAAATTCTTGTTACATATATTAGAAACTTCTCTCCTCAGTATTTAACCTTTGGGATTTTTTTACATTAACAGTGTTGATTTAAATTTGGAGTAGCCCCCAGAATTTTTTTTCCCTATTTGCTTATCTTTGCCTCTTTTGAGGAAATTGACAAAGCAGATCTATTTCAAACAGACTTATCATGAAAAAAAACCAAAAAACAAACACCACCAAAAAACCCACCATTGCTGCTCCGTTTTAAAACAATATCTTAGTTCATAATAAACAACAACAACAAAAAACCAACCAAATATTACTTTGGGGGGAGGAAAATTAAAATATGGAAGTCTGATCATTACTAAAAAATTCTTCACTAAAATTTGAGTTTCTTACTATCTTGAATTAGCTTTATGTCATCCACAAATCTGAACAATGCAGCATTTGAAACGTTCAGCACAAGGGTGTTGTGATTTCCTTGTTGGCTTAACAAGCAGCAGGGAACCAAGATCTGGAACACAACAGCTACTTCTCCCTCTTTTTGCCCCCTTCAGCCTGTTTCCTTCAGCACACCAAACTTCCAGCAAACAATGAAAAGCCCAGCTGCTAATCTCAGCATACAGCAGTATAAATCTCGAGGTTGCCCTGGAAGCGAGTAGACATCATCCTTGAGAGAGCAGAGATTTATCAGGACATGAGTGGCTATTTCAGCCCTGCTCTGTCCTCCCAACATCTGAGTAAAGAGAAGTGGCACAGACACAAGAGGAGGCTGTGAGAAGCGGCCACAGAGTTCAGCCAGAGACATGTCAAGCCTGCCCTGGTATTTGAGCAAGGCTCATTCTGCATGAAAACTGCTGACTCAAACCCCTTTAAAAATAAATAAATAAAATCTGAGGACACGCCTCATTAAGTGCATTTTCAATTTGCACTGGAATATCCATCTCTTTAATCAAGTCACTCAAAACTTACATGTAGCCACAGCCCGTAAATTGTTTCCCATAACTTTTCCGAAATCCTTCCAGAAGGTCCATCCCAACTGAAATATTTCTTTACCACTTCTATTACATTCAGTAGGATTTGAAAATTTATGTCTGCAGAGAGTATGACATTTATACTCCAATGAAATTCAACATTTATAATACCAGGCTATTTATTTACTGCCACCCATAATTTACAATGTTGCTGCTTTTTATCTTGTATTTCTGATACACTCTCCATTATTGCTTATTTATGAAAATAACCTGTGCTATCATGAGTTCTATTCCTCTTTAATAAAAGAGTCAGAAACTAAAATTACAACTACAGAGACAGACCAAACTTGCTGACCTGTGACAGAGTGCCGTCATAGGGAAAATATATACTAGTTTTGAATTAATGTAAGTATGTGCAGTGTAGACTTATTTTTTTTATCACTACTTTTTACACATTCTTTATATTAATTTGTTTCAATGGACTTGAGCATCACTTAGGGACAGTTCTTATTAATCTTTAAGATAAAACACCTGAGCTATCAATGTCACAGGACCTCTTTACTGTATGAGGTGTACAACAGGGTCCACACTGGACATTGTGAAAAAGCATTATTTTGTTTTTTTCTTGGTCTCCACTACATTCATGTGCAACTTTATGAGATTCCTGAGACTAAAAACTGGAAGTTTTGACAGTGAAATATCAGCCAATTTTTCAAACAAAGAAAAGGACTGACGGGCCCTTTAAAACCAGAAGAAGGGTTAATATCTGCTGGGGAATAACTGAAGAACCAAGGGTGATTTCAGCCTAATGGTATAAAGGCAAGCTAATAAAGGAAAAAATGAAGAACAGACAAGTCCAAGATTTCATGAGAGTTCAGCTGAATTAGGAAAGAAAGACAATAAATCCTTCAGTTATCACTGTATTAATGACAGCAATCTGCAAAACAAAAGAAAAGGAATTGGAAACTCAGCAGTGGGAAGACATTTCATATAATTAGCATTAGTGAAGCCAGATGGGATGGTTTGTAGCATCACTGAAATGCTAAAAATCCTGTTTTATAATCTGCTTAAGGGCAGAATGGGTGATAGAGGTGGAAGCATATGTTAAAGACATCATTACTTGTTTTGTGCTTAGTGATTACTGTGGAGTGCCTGGATTGAATATGCAGCAGTGTTTCCAGCAGCAGCTCCCCAAAAGAGGCACAGATATAGCAAATGCAGCTGGGGAACAGGATGGGCATCTCCTCCAGCACCTACCCACGTTATGCAGGAGGAAGTTCCTAACACAGTGCTTTGGTTTGAGAATCACACAGAAGTTACTCGTGCCTTGTAGTGTAACATTTCTGTGAGCTACTTCAAGTTACTCTGGAGAACAGACACTAAAATGAGCTACCAGAGTATTAGTTAGCTCTATATGCAGCCACCTCCTAAGCTAAAACATAGGATTAGTCTTGGCACAGAAGTCTGAATTCTTGTTGAGACAAGTGACCACAAAATACAAGGCTTGATGCAAGCAAAGGTAGAAGCACATAGCAAAATATTAATTCAGAGGTCTGACACAGTCCAAATGAAAAGTATGAAAACTAATGGATTCTTTATTTCCTTACATTATCCTCCCAAGGTATGAAAACTAATGGATTCTTTATTTCCTTACATTATCCTCCCAAGATGGGAATAGTTTCAAAGGAACAAGCCTACCCCTACAAGGTGTGCAGTCTCTAACACTGAGGCACTTGAAGCAAATTGAATCAGTCATGGAATCAGACAATCCTGAGTTGGAAGGGACCTACAAGGACCAAAAGTCCAAAGTTCAGAGAGTTGTATAAAACAGCCATCAAGTCTGAGACCCAGATAACAGATACAAATGTTGAAAGCAGACACAGCACTTTCCAGGTGACCTCTTCAGAAAACAAGAATGATTATATAATTAATACTTTCAGCAGTCACTCACATCACCAGGCTGAGCCCAGAGACCGCCTCAGGGACTGGTTTGAAAGGCAGAAACCAGATCCAAGAGCAGAGTCTAGAAAAATACTTCATTTATTACCATGATATTGCATAGTCTATTCTGATGTGTTCATACCAGAAAGTTTCTGTTATCATAAGTCAGAATTACACAGAATACATCAACAGACAGCTGCAATGTGTTCAGTGTGCTTAATGACACATGTATCTGTGATTAGAATGGGAAAACTTCATTTACCTAGTAGCTTGTTTTAATAAAGGTATCTTCCTATGATTAGGCAGCCTACATAGAATTTATAAGCAGAAAGAGTAGCTGATGAGGAAAGATATTAGCTCTTACATAGTGTCCTGAAACAGCCCAAGAGAACTCACAAAGGAAAAATTACTACGCACTGTGAATAAGCACCAGGCACAGAACTTGCTCTTTGCATTTCAGATTTGATAATCATCACTGGAAGTCTCAGCTTCACCAGAAAAATGCATTCAATTCTGTAGTTCAAATGTCTATGAGACCTGCTTGATAAAACAAATACATTTTCAGTCTAGTTTTCCAATATAATCCCCACAGAGAAGACTCAACTGGAGCATTGCATAGAAATGTATTTTGTGCCTATATCACGCAAGTCCTAAGGCATATTATTGATTTCTTCAGTTCAATAGAAAGAACTGAGTTACAGACTGAGTCTTAACTGGGAGCCCTGATGTTAAGGTCATTATTTTCAAAACACCAGATATTACAGCCAAACCCACACAACTCTTGAGCACATAGCAAAAAGTCTATCTCCAAGGTTATTTTGGAATTCATTTAAAAGCAGCTGAAAACATCCTATTTCAATGTCAGAAAACATGATTGGGTACTTTGAAGGCAAAAACTGCTCACAGCCATCAAATTCTAGGATTTTTGCTCCTTTCAGTCCAGCTGTTTCTTATCTCTAGTGTTAACAACTAGAATTCTGGGTTTATCTTTGGGGTGTTGACTGACAAGATTTACAATGTACAAGATGTACAATAAATCTTTCCTGCATATCTATAACTTTTGTGAGTGTGATTTAAGTGAACAGGAAAAATTGTAGCACAAAAACCAGAAAACACCTAAATAGAGAAAAAGACTTAATCTGCTTGACAGAATTTTTGTTTTATCCACATTTTCAAATACCTTGGAAAATAAAGTCTTGGTCAGTGGAACAGAGGAGAACAAATATAAAAAGAAGAACACATGTTCTTAAACTACAAAGAGAATCTTTAGACAATGAGGAAATGACGTGGCACAAGATGAGAGAAAATTCAGTGTTTTAGTGACAAATTGTCATTTAAGGTTTCCCAGGTCCCGAGCTGGTGCTATAAATATATTCCATCTGTTGGAGCTCCCTGATAAATACAGAGTCTGAGAGTGGATTGAAGCACTGGAGGTTATACTTAATGAACCAATCTGCGGAAGCTTTATACTGCTACCATCTTAGATAAGGGAAATTAGGTGGAAATATAAGCATATTCAGATTCCCAAAGGGCACTTCATGAGATTCTATGATTTAAGATTGCTTAGTAAATTGGGAACCACCAGGTTAATTAGGACAATTTTCTTGACCAGTAAAGTCTCAAGAGCAGGAATTCATGTATTAGCAATTCAGAGCAACAGTGGTAAGTACAGGAATCACTTGAAAATTCTGGAAAGTAATAACAATAAAATAAACCCTAACAGACCACGTGATCTAAAGTGGCATGAACTTACATGGATTGTAAGCATGAAAGGCTGAAGAGGATAAAAACCAGAAAATCAACATTAGAGAAGTGAACAAAAATAAACTGCACAGTTCACCAAAAACTTCAAACACGTGACTTCAGAGAAATATGCATCTACAAAAAAGGTGATGGGGAAGAGCTGCTTGTTCACAGAGTTTTGGAAAAGGGCTAATCACAGACGATAAACAGCACTGATACCACCCCATTGTAAGATAAAGCACGGTAGGAGTGTGCTCTACATCTTCATTACAGATTACATGGAAGCAACAGCTTGAGCCACAGAAGGAAAACATTCAGGCTGACTATCAGGAAAATGGACAGTGTAATTGGGACAGGAGATTCAATAGCCTGAAATACACTCTCATCATCAGTGCAATGGATGGCTCCTCATCCAAGGTTTAAGAGGAAAAAATAAGTTATAGAAAATAACTTCCCGACAAACCCACTTTCTCCAAGTCAGGCAGATCAGGCAGAGCAGCTCACGCAACCAAGCTGCTCTTCCTATTCCTTACGTGTACCCAATGGAGAAACACAGGGGATGGATAAGAGCTTTTTTAAGATTTTATTCTGAAATGCATTCCAAAAATGTTTGTTATTTAGTTCTGACTAACAGAACTAAATAACAAACTATCTAATTTAGGAAACCCTTGAATTTAAAGGGTTAATTAAGCATGATGAATACTGCACTGCAGCTCCGCCTGGATCAACAGGATTTGTGTTATTTTCACAGCAGCTAGGGCTAAGTCTTTCACTATTCTATAAATATGAAACAAAGTTTGACTGAAGATAACAAGGAAAAATTAAAGCTGCCACAAGCAGAGGTAAGAAGGCATAAACCCCACTGCTGGAGAGCTCATCCCAAATCTGCACGAACTACTGAACACTGCGGAGGTAATGCTGAGTACCAAGAGATTGTGAGTGCCTCCGTAAATGCTTCAAAAGAAGGAGAATGCAGTTCAGTGCAAATTAACTTAGATGCAAACAACCAATCTGCCCATGCCCTAACCAAAAGGGGTTTGAAAGGTCTTGTGAGACCACGAAACAACTGGCAGAGAAAGATCCTGCTGCAGTTTTGTAGAAGTTACTGTGTTTTTAACAGCGGGAGGGCGCACATCTCTGATACTTGGCGTCCTGGACACACACGTCTGACATCAAATCCTCACAGCCTCTGAAGAACATAAATGTGAAAACGATTTAAGGGGTCTAAAAGATCCTTTAAAAGATGATTTCCTATTGAGGGAAAATTAAAATGCTGAGCTAGTCTAACATGAAAGATTTATTCAAACTCTAAAAAATATAGAGGTTAAAAGAAACAAAGTCAGACCATCAGATGGTGTCGGCTGGCAGAACTCCATTGGCTTTAAAAGTAACTGCAACAATTTCTGCTAGGTCAGGATTTTCTTGGGCCTTATCATGCTCCATTAAGGGTATATATTCTTAAAAAAAAAAAAGGACAACCTGCTAGGACTGGTCACTATACCACATAGAGAGAAAGAATAAAAATTTGGAATACAAAAGAAGCAAGAAAAATTCAAGATGCAATTGTCTGACTGTTGACCAATATTTTTAGTTGCATTTTGACAACAAGACAGAGGGAAGAGGAAAAGACGTAGCCAAGAATGTCAAAAATCTTTCCAATAATGATGCAGTAGTTCTGCAAACATTTCCAATCCTAATACAAGCTAGAATTATTTAATATATTTAGTTTCAAATCAGCATATATAAAACTTCTCACTGCCTGTTTACTGGTATTTTCAAATATTCACAGTATCAGGTTTATCTTCCTTCTGCTAAATTTTACAGTAAAATTTCTAGAGCCTCTGGTAGGAAGAGCTTATGCTAAGCACAACTGGTAGTTACGCTCGTGGCAGAGAAAACTTCTCCCCTCGGATATTTCTCATTTGATGTTTGTCATCCCCTTCTGGGGGCTCTGCTTTCTTCTGGGAAATGGGAACTGCAGGCCAAGATCATCCCCAAGCACCCACTGCAAACACAAGCTCCATCACCTCAGCCTGTCTTGATGGATGGGAAGAGCCACTCTGGTAGGCAAAATAATGAAATTTTCTTTAACATGTCTTTTCATATAGAACAGATTTTTAAAGACTTGAAATATGCAACCCAGCTACATATAAGTCACTTCCCATTTGACCTTTTCATGGTTTTCTTCCCCTTTTTTAAATTAATCCTGGTAAAAAGCTCTCAACTCTAGGTCTTTTTGCAAGAGTTTCACTTTGCCCTGCCCACCAACAGAAAAGTACAACTATATTATATTTCAAGCCACAGGACTTTACAAGCTACACAAGGCATTTGTTACACGTTTTATCTAAGCTGAAGATGTTATTTGTCTTTTACAGTCAATTCTATTGAGCAGAATCTATTTCCACACACAACAGAACTCCTGTGTACCTGGAAAAAATAGCAAACGAGAATATTAATGTGCTTATGCAACCCCAGTGTCAACTCAGCATAAGAAAAGCACCTCTCCATGACAGGAAAGATTCCTGTGCCAGATTTTATTCTCTGTGCTCAGGAATATCCAAGACAGTAATCATAACTATCTCTGTATGAGCTGACAGGCTGCAACAGTATTTGCCTCATTTGATTACTTAGCTTCGCCTTGGATCCTGTTACCAGAGTCCCTGGTTCTGTTTGCCTGACTCTCTTTTGAGAGTTTGAGACATATTTGATTTCTTCTAAGATTCACACTCACCTTCAGGGGTTTGTTTTTGGGTTATGCTGTTGGGTTTGTAGTAAGTCTGCCGGATCCCCAGAACAAGTATGTCCAAACCAGGCAGAGTGACAAATTGTAACACCGTGTGTTTCACAGACAGACAAACTACCAAGATGTGGCTGTGATATTCTGGATACAACCACAGTTTAAGATCAAAAGGAGAATTACCTTGACATCAAAACCACACCTGTCTGATGTCAAGACAAACCACGGTTTACACAAACCAAATTTTCACATGGCCTTGTGCTCTACTTCTGATGTTCTGCAGAGAAGGAGACATAGCCAGAGAGGATGTTTTTGTTAACATCTTTTTCGTACAGTTCACAGTCTGATCTTTAAAGCGATAGGGAAAGGATGATCTGAATTTAAAAGGCACCCCAAGCACTTTCTCCCTCATTGTATCAATAAAATCTCACCCCAGGTGAAACGCTGATGTTGGCTGGAGGTCAGGTGGGGGTGGTGTGTTTCAGCTGCTGCTCACCACATCCTGAAACCTGGCCCCAGTTTCTCTTGGCTGAACCTTTGCATTGCTTCTGGCATGAATTTCAAAACACTTTTGTGTATCCCGTGTTATTTGTCTACACCAGGATTGAATTAACCATTTATGATGAAAATTGCCCCAGTGGGATTTCAGCTCCTTTTCTGCTTGCAAATTGCCTGTGAACAAATTGCAGAAGCTCCAATGGATAACTCAAAAATATTGACGATTTTTCATAGAGCAATTAATTGGACTTTCAAGCTACCAGCAAATATTTCACTGAAGCAGTTGCACACTCCCTGCTCTGCTGCTAGTGTTAAAAGTTACACTGTGCCAACCCTACTCTTTTATTGGAACTCTTCAGTATGGTACACTCAGCATCATCCAGCCATGAAAATAAACTCTGAATAATGTACTTGAACGTCAAAAGTAAAACCCACAGTTCAGAATTCTCTTTCCATTTCAGAACCTATTTAGGGTTTTGAGATTAATAGTGTATTTTTGTTAATCTTTATCTTGCAGTGTTTCCACATTGTCCTAGGAAGGGAAGTATCTTCCAGGATTACAGGAATGTAACCAAGGCAAAATCATCTTAAATTTCAAATGCATATTTCCATCCTGTGCTACCCCTCACTTTTGTTTTCAATGAACAAGTATGTGATTAATATATAATTTGTGTCCTTAAACTGTTTTTCTTCTTCCTGGATGATTAATGACTGTGTTAAACAGATGCTCCATTTCCTCCTCTTAGAACCCTTTGAAATATTTTTAATCCAGATTTCACAGTTCCCTCAGCCAAGAAGGAACTTTTTTCTTAGATAACATGTTGTTTGCTAAAATCAGGAAGATTTATTTCTGTCACACACCTTAAAATCAGTTATTTTCATAATTAAGTGATTTCCTCTTCATAAAAACTAAGCTTTACACCAAATGTCTTCACAGGCTCAAGTTATGGTAACAGCTAAAATATTAAGAGGCCAAACAGAAGTTCCAGCCAAAAGGAAGAAATCTGAAACACGTCTGAAAATAAGATACAGCTGCTAGACCTTGTGGCAAAAGCTGACATTTTTCTCCTCCTCCAAGAGAAAACAACTCCCCCTCCTCACTGTCAGAAAGAGGCTTCAAGCTGCCTCTTCCAATCGGATTTTATCTGTGTTCCTTCACAGACCCAGGGATCCACTATAAAAAAATCACTGCGATTAAGTTTCATGCAATTGTAGTGTCAATTACACTCAAATATTGATAATTCAATTAGCCCAATAAAAGTTCCTAAAAGTAGATATTAACACTAAAAAATGCTTAGATTTTGGCAGTCTGAAATCTGGGACTAAAGTTCTATCACTATCGGAAAGTGGCAACAATTTTGTATGAAGCTGGGCTAGAGAGAAATCTGGTGTTTTACTCACAAGTGGAGCATGGGAAGAGCTCCCCAAAGAGGGCATGTAAAGATAAAGAATGAACAAGTTAGATCCAATCAGTTGAGAAAAAGAAAAATTTCCCGTATTTTTCTTGTCTTAAGAGAGCATAATGTGAGAGAATGAATTCTAGAAGCTGAAATTCAGACTGAAGATGCAGCATGGATTTTAAACCACTGGAGCAGTTATAGAGAAATACTTCCAAGAGATATATAGTAGGTTCTCTGTTTCTTAAAGTAATTAAACCACAAGCAGATTGCTTTGGAAGAGACCATGTCCTACCAGGGACAAGGTTGTGTGAGCTGGTACAATATCATTGCTGGGCACTGTGTGCTGTATGAAGCTGGGCTGACCACAGCCTGGCCTTCAGAACTCAAAATTTATTCATTTCTAAGTCTGTTGATACAGACACACATGAAAAATATTCCTTTTGTTCCTTCCAGAAAAAAAAATAGCAGCTTCTGCCATGAGGCAGACTGATTTTGTTTTGAAGTGCCAGAAATCCTATGCAAGGCAAAACAAAGTTCATGGCGTGAAAAACTGGACTTTGGGATTCTGTTCTAATAGAAAGTTACAGTAACAGAATTGCACAGAAGGATGCACAGCTTGTCTGGGAAACAGCTGAAATTGTTGAGGATGAGCAGAGGCACAACAGAAAACACACACAATGAATTCATATTTTGAAGATTTTGAGTTTTTCCATATACACACCATGAAAGCCAAGTGGAAACTTCAATGTCGAGTAATTTCATCTAAAGCCTTAAAAAAAAAAAAAAAAAAAAAAAAAAAAAAGTCTTCTTTTTGATAGAAGCCCAAAGTATTTAACTAAAGTCCAGAAAGAGCCTTCCTGTTATCCTTCATCTTGATGTTGCGGTCCACACTTTCACCCTTCCTGTTACTTGAAGTTACCCAAAACATAGGATGGAGAAGGGGAGAAATTCAGCTTTTATAAGTGTTGTTTTTCCAAAAGAAACCAATTCCAGAGAGCACTGAACGCTGAAGGCATTGCATTATCCTTGACAGCAGCAAGAGGGGCAAGGAGTTCAGAGGACAGCCATCCCTTGTGCTCTGCAATCCAGAGCGATGGCAGCAGCTCCCTGCAGAGCCCGAGGTCCCCAGGAGGAAAATGCAGGGGACACCCAGGATCACCAGTAATCCCAGGGTGCTACAGGGGCTGCTCATCAGAGCACAGCATGGAAATACAATGAGAATGTAGAAGATTGCTTTGGGCACTGGTGAACATCAGCAGGTCTGTTTTAAGGAGGACCTCAGGTCTCCTCCTTCCTTCCCAAGCAAGGGAACTGGGGCAAATCAAAGCAGGGTTCTATGAAAACAGAGGTGTGAATTTGAATTTCCCCTCTGGATTCAGACAAATGTCTGCCCTTTCAGGAGGACTCACATGGAATTAGTAGTTGGCTATTTAGGCTAGAAAATCAAAACCATCACCACATTGCTCTTTGTTGAACTTCTGAGAGGTGAAGTCCTGACATTACTCTCACAAGCCAGGGTAGCTCTCACCTAAGAACACCATTGGTTCCCCTGATTTTGTACAATCAGAACAAAAACCCCTTGCAAGTAAAGTGATGATCAAAAAGAAAACACACACTGTACAAAAAGTGCAGTATTAGCAGATAGCATGCAAACACTGGGAGGAAAAAAAAGCATTTCCATTAATTCATATTTCTAACACTCAGATATTTTCCTCATATGAAAGAAAATAACTTTTGTCCACTTTATTTCTGTGGCAGCTATACAGCAAAAAAAAAAAAAAAAATCTTTACTAAATAACATTTAAATCACTTAAGCCACCCTTTTATTACTACCTTACAATTCAATATTAAGTTGCTTAGGGGATATTATTACAATTTATTCTCAGTATGCTGAATAGAGCTTTCCAAAAGCTTTTTTTTCCCCTATTGGTATTCATATTTTGTGTTGATTTTCGTATGTGTTGATTTTTCCATAATAGAAAATTAATAAAGGATTATTCCATTTCAATTACAGACTACGCAGTAATGTGAAAATTGTAGACCTGGCACAACGAAAAAGCCTTTGGTAAAAGAAGGCTAAGTATTACCCTAGTGGGAGTAGGTAATACACAATCTTTAGATGAAAAGGAATCATCTTCATCAGTTTGGACTGGTTAATAATTACTATCTAATGCATTCTCAAGACAAAAACTCCCACTGAAGATCTGCACCAATATTAGGTTGGACAGCAACATAATAAACATGAGGAAAAAAAATGAGCATTTACAAGCCTGGATAACAATTTTGTAGATAATTTCTGATTGTGTGTATGACTGCACGTTCCTTCTGTTTCACCAGAAGGAGGTTACCTTATTAGCTGGAAGTAAAATGAAATGAGCATGGAGTTATATCGTTGTAAGGATCAAGTTTTTTGAGAGACACACGAGGATTGTGTCAAGTAACAATACACCTAAGAACAGCAATCTGAGTAAAACCAAGGCTTATAATGTCAGTTGTAAAAGCATTTCACATTTCTTTCCATGTCAGATAAAAACACCCTTTAAAATAACCTTAAAAATACAATTTTTCACCAGGGCAGTGAAGGCACATCTGAAACTCACGAAACCAAAAGCAGATACAGAAACAGAGCAGGAGACTGGGCTTTCACAGCTCTGCCCTGAAGCTGCTGACAGAATTTGGACATCAGGATAACAGTTTCTCCCCTGCCCACGCCAGGAGAGGAGGGTGAATTTCTACAGCATAGAAGACAGAAATGACTATGTGGGCTGGAGTTCTTCTGAGATGGGAAGCCATCCTTGTTCTAGACAGCACAGAAAAATGAGCAAAGCACACTTTTATATGAGTGCTAAGTCAGAAACTACCTCAGTGTCATTAGGAGGCACTCACTACTCATTTTTTCAGAAACACTGGCAATTTAAGATATCCTATTGAGATGCAAACAATAACAAAAAAAACCCCTGCATTAAAATTTCATAGTATAGATTTATTTGCCAGTTCTCATTTCCACCGTTAGATGCTGTCATGTGTACACAATAGAAGAAAGATCTCAGTGCTCTTAATTTCAAATCTCAGGCAAATCCCACTAGTGGCTAAAACACAGAGACTATTTTTTTTTTGCATGAACTGAATTGAAATGAATAGCCAAATTATATTTTCTTTAAAGTATTTGATTATTACATCAAACTTGTTTTTTAACCTCACTTCATCTATATGGGTCAGTGTTTTATTTCAAGATTTCCATCTTAATAATTAGCTGTTACTGCGTATTACATAGATTTATTTTTTCTACTACAGCAGAATTACAGTAATTAACTTTGTACCAATTACCAGGGTGCATATTAATATTCATACAATTTTACAGAAAGAATGATCTTGAAATCTCACAGCAGGGATGGTTAAAATGATTCATTAATGTTCTGCACAGGTTTCTTTTCTAATTCATTAAGAAAATATTAGCATAATCATGTGAAATTAATTTTCCTTAAAAAGGTTGGTATAAGTAAGGGATTAAGGGGACTGGTTCTAATAAAAAACCACGGCTTGCACCATGATCATGGTCTCCAGAGGCCAACTATCATATTTGAGGTATTACTTGCCACTGCACTTTGATAATGAAGAAGAAATCAGAGATAGATGGAGGCAGTTGATCTGAGGATTTCATTTCCACATAAATGAAGTCTCATACACCCTCTTCTTATAGATTCAGAGAAAAAAACCCACATTACTCAACATGAACAGGAGGCTGAAATGAAATAAAATTAAGTGATGGGCTACAAATGAGGAGACCATCAAGAGAATGGAATGCATGATAACAAAGGGTGAAGAGAAAGTTCAGCAAAGATAAGGAAAAATAATCCAAGTAGAAAAGACGAGTGAAAATAAATGTCCGTTCAAAAATAAATGTTTTTAGGGGAAAGCAAACTCAATAACTATTGGCAGTGAGATAGTAACAGACCTTGGTCATAGATTGGTGGAGAAAGGCACAGGGAAAAGGACATTAAGATCCCTTGTGCTATAACCTTAAGCAGCTCTTATAAATTCAACTCTGGTGTAAGCAGTTAAAAAAAAAAAAAAGTGAGTTGTGGAGGCTTCACTGAGTGAGAATAACTTCACTGAAACAAGCCCAGGAAAGTATGTGCTGTCCAGGCTTTTTGTCAATACCACATTATATCTGGCATTGCTTGTTCCATTTTCCTCCTGATGACAACTTTCCAGTCAGCTTTTAGCTCTGTAACAAAACCCATTTCAATAACACCTGAATGTCCTCCAGAGACAGGAAAATTGGTCTTCTACTAAGAAAGTAAATGCAAAGGTTTTAATCTTCTTTGCAAGGACTGTGTCAGAGGAGGTATTAGAGGAGATCATTGTAAAGATATATATATGGGCGCCCATTTTTCATTTGTTTGTGGTTTTTATTTTCCTCTTAAGATCCAACAGGCTTTCATGATTCAAATGCTTGAGCTCCCTGCTCATGAACCTGCTACTCAGCATCCAGCTGTGCCAACCTCCTTACTCCTTTTCACAGAAGCACCTTACTTAATGTTCCAATTACAGAAATTGATTAGAAAAATATATATTTTTTTTAATCTAAGTCACAAAGCACCTAGATCTCTGTACCAAAAGCTTGCTCTTTAGCTTCAACCTCCTGAAAATTAGTATTTCCTAGTGTTTTGCATCAGTGATGTAACAGTTAAGCCTCGGTACAATTTCCCAGTGCATTCCGTTATTTACAATCTCTGCAATTATTATTCCATGGCACACGGAGTCAAACCTTTCATGAGTAAATTATATGCACATAAGTCCCACTGATTTATGACAGACATCCATTAATTCTTATATGTGCTCATATTATTGCATGCATTGATGTGAAAGGGCCATCTCTCACTTTAAGCAGCAAATCCATGCTTATAGACAGGGAATGAAGAGTGGGGACCTCAAAATGTGGCAGGGGCAGAGGGAAGGGCACCCTTGGATGAACGTGCACTTGAGGGAGAGACAAGGAATGGCCCCTGCAATTTATCTCTGCTGCACGTTAATGCAACTCAAAAAATAGTTTACAAGGGTTTTTATCTTCCCTTCTTATTGCTTTAAATTACATTCCTTCACTTAAAAAAAAATGTTCTCTATTCTTAAACTTTAAAATGCATATTTTAATTTCTTGGAATTGGAACAAAATTCTCCCCCTCTCCCCCCCTTAATTTTCAGTTTTAATCATTTTCTGCTTAAAATTCATTAAACCAGCATCTGTACTAGTTCAGGCCTCCAGGTACTTCTCAAAAATTCTAAGTGTCCTTAGATTTTTTTTTTTTTTTTTTTACTTTTGTCCTCTAATGTTGTGGTTATATCTGCTACTATGAAAGATCAGTAAACTCAGGTATTTCAGTTTTTTGCTTTCCAAAATTTTCTGTAATTTTAAGTAAAGAAAATGCCCTTCAACACAGAAAAAAAATTTGTTTCCCTCAATTCATTTTTCCAAATTTGTCCTAATGACAAAGGTTTCTTAAAAACATCAAAATATTATTGCTTTTCTAAAGAGTTTTTCATCCAAAAAAAAAGCTACAGTTCTGAAGGTTTTAGATCTATGTGGATAATGTTCAGTTCAATCATATAACACAAGTCCTCATTCTTCTGTTGCCATCTCTGTCATCAATTGTTCCTGAATGAGGAAAGAGAACACACTCAAAATATACCCAAGGGCAAACTTCCCTCTTTTTCCCACATCCTCTTTTCTTTTGAATTTTTTTTTCTTGCAACCACTACCTGCTCAGTGGTAGGAAGGTATTTTTTACTGACATGAAAAACTTCTTTGATAAAAGAATGTAAAACCACTTTCTGAATGCTTTCTATCTGCGGCTGTAAGAGCATCAACAGGAAAGCAAAGCAGATTAACTTCCCTCACTAATAATTTTTTTAAAAAATAGTTAGGAAGTCATGGACATACCTGTCAAAGAGGTTGATGGAAAGCCTTTGTTTAAAGAACATTAGCTTCTCCCAACTTTATCCTATCCTTTCTTGTCTCTTTGTTACACAGCTCAAGATTTTAGCTTCATCTAATAACTCTGTTAGCAGGATTTCCACCCCAATTTATGGTTCATTTACTGTTATTATATAGAGATTTATTTCAAACCACTTTTGGACAACTAGGCAGTTCAAAAAGGGGGAGAAAAAGCCAAACCTAGTTACACATAACAGAGGGGAGACATTTTCAAGCAGACTCAGAGAATGAAGTTTAGACTCCATTGCTGTCCTGAGAAATGGGTCAGGCAGCCACATAGTTAATATATTGTAGCCTTAAGCAGATCTAAACTTTTGTTTTATCTCTTTAAAGCCTCATGGACACTTTAATTATAGCCATTCTATGGATAAAACTGAAGAAAATCAAAGGAAAGCTGTAGAGTCAAGGGCATGTTACACAGAGATAGCCACACACTGCAAAATGCCACCACAAAAACAAGGACTTCAAATAAAATTTAAAATTTAAAATTTAAAAAAAAAAATCAAGGTTTGCACAAATGTAGGCAAACATCTGTGTACAAGAACAACCTGAGTGTCACAAGTTAAGTGCTGCCTGGTGCTCCTGGATGCCTTAGGTGGTTGATGATCCAGCATCTGAGAGTTACTGCATCCTCACCTTACCTTTTTTGAGAACTGAGATTTGTTCAGCGATTCTGGGATTTTTTTTTTTTTTTTCTTCTTTATAAAGGCAGAACAAGATGAAGAAGTTTTAATTTCTCAAAAAAAAAAAAAAAAAAACCACCAAAAAACAAAACAAACAAGCAAACAAACAAAAAAAACCCACCCCAACATTTGTTGGTATTCTCCACCTTCTTTGCTGCATTGAGTTTTACACCAAGTCTCAGCTGCCTAGATGTTCACTGTGCTGCTGTTGCCCTAACATTTTTGGTTTATCTCAGGTCTAAAGTCTTCAAATGACTGTACTGAAGTGCTGGCATGAAAACAAGGGTAGTGAAACAATTCAATTAAATAATCCCATCAGAGTTTTCTATAGCTCTTCTATCTACTCGGCTCATTTTTCTCATTTATCTGCAGCAATGCTTGAAAAATTGGGTTCTCTACCATTCATCAACACTTCTTTGACAACCTTTTAATCAATTCTCAGTCCGATCATCCTATTAAACCTGGCAAACCTGATTTCCATTTTTTATGTCAGCTAGATCTATTCTCTTAAGAGCCTGAACCATCTGTCTTTCCTAACTTGCTATCTAGAGTCAATGCCTCTTGCTCTCTAAGTCTTTTGTGAGATTGCAGTACAGTGTACCCTCGCTCTCTCTGGAGGTTCTCTCTTTTGTTGAACAATTTTCTCCTTGCTTCTGTTTGCCATGGGGTTTCTGGTTTTGGCTTTGTTTGGTTTTGGTTTATAACACATTTCATCCCACATCTCTTGTCTGAACCAAGCTGATGCCAGCTGCAGATGCAGCCTTCTAGAGCTGAAATACACATTACAAAAAAAAGATAATCATGACAATTTTTCTAGGAAAAGCTGCACTTAACCTATTTTATTAACCAGACCTTCTTGGGCATGCAAAACCCACCCTATTTCAGAATGAATTCAATCGTTCCATTCTAACATCAGATATCATGTGTCTCAACCACCACACTTCATTTCTGAGACGCTCTTCAGCCATTACAAAAGGAAATAAACATAAAAGCATAGATACATTAAAGTTAATTTCACCAAGACACAGGGCAGTAGGGATAGGCTGACAACAATAAATTAAATCCAAAAAATGCAAAAAGTAAAATTCTATCAATGAATCAGATATAGATTGATTCAAGAGAAAACAAGAAATGCAAATTACTGCCCGACTCAAAATACGTGGGGGAATCTTGCTTTAAAAACTGGAGATGTGAATTAAGCTTGAAGAAGTAACAGAAGACAAGCAAGTTCAACTTTATAAAACTGAGCACAAGCTTTCCTAAGAGCAGATCCAGGAGACTGGTGAAGTCCCACAGATATTGCAATGCACATCAAGTGGATTACATCAAACTCATCAAATCCATAATAGAATGATGATCCAGGAAATTACTTTCTTGATTAAGTATTCCTTGAAATGATGCTAATGACAGAGGTTTCTCAACACAGAAGTGTAGTAAAGGAACAATTTGATCATATGTCATTACAGACAACCCAATTAAATTGTCCATTTGATGTTCAGTAACAGAGGAAAAGTAAAGTTGTGAAGTTCTATTAAAAATGAATTAAAATAGCCTAAAAAGCTAAAACTTTTAGTCAGATTTAAGGCACACTGACACTGAACTAGTGTCTGACTTTGGCTGTCCTATTGCTAGAAACCTAGGACTTCACTCAGTTAAAAATAAAACAAAAAAAAAAAAAAAAAAAAAAAAAAAAAGCATTAGGAAAAAAAATACAAGAGCGTTATTTGAAATTATTAGTGTAGGAGTTGCAAAACACAAATCCAGAAGTAGGCACATCTCTTCTTATGGGCATAATTGCTGCTCCCTTTAACACACCCACGCCCTGCAGGCACTGACTTCTGCCTCTCCTCCCAATATTCATTCCCTCCCAGCTCAGGGCAACAGAGCATCTTCCCATTTCTGCAGTACGTCACTCCTATTAAAAGTTAACTATTATAAAGCACATATGCCACTGAGCTTCCAGCCTGGAGACTGTTAGAAATATTTAGTATGAGGTCCTGGGAGCCTCCACATGCACCCCAAAGCTGCCTGGAAGGCACACAGCTGCTGCCTATTGCAGCACCAATGGGCACCCACTCCACCCATCAAAAGTGGCCACTTCATGGGCACTCAGGACTTCTATTTTTAAATACAACAAAATATCCTGCAGCTGAATTCCTTCCCTCTCTGGAATATCTCAATAAGTTTCCATCCTAACCCAGTTTGCATCTCAAAAGCATTAAGTACTCAATTTTCAGAGCAGACTCAGGAATTCCTGCCTGAAAATTTACCCAACTGCAGTACTTCTGTTACCTCCTCCTCACTCAGCACTGTACAGGGTTCTAGAACATCAAGCTAAGTGTTTAGCTGGGTTATCTTTTGTGTAACTCATGTGGCAATCTGATCACTGGAGACAAAAGTAAAGGAGAAGCAAACATGATCTCATCCTATAAATGGGACTGAAACTAATACAAGAAATAATCTGATTCTGGAAACCTGCAGTTCCTCATCAATGGCTGCATGAGATGTCTATGCCCAGAGTTATAATTCTTTTATTTGCAGCCATCACCTTGAACAAATAAATGAAAACATGCAGAGGGGCAGGTGGCTGTGCAGCTGCAGATGTCACTGTGAAATAGATTTGATCAGGCTAAAGTTAGTGATGACCCAGTAGGAAACAAATTACAGATTATGGAGGGGACTGTGGGCATTTTAAACAACCTGAACTGCATTTAAATTAGGCAAAACCCTCGTGCAAATCTGTGCCACTTTGTATCTCCAACAGAATAATTCCAAACCCATTTAAAACAACCTGAGAAGGTGACATTACCCCACTGTTCATCCCCTTGAAGTGCAGGATGGTGTTATGGTTTATAGCAAACCACTACAGGTAACAGGACACAATTGTACCGCACGTTGTCATTACTGGAGACTCCGGGTTCCACAGTGCAGTTCCTCAGAATAACGTATATCAGCTCACCAGAGACAGCAGCCATTCCTTTCTGCTGTTTTTCCTCCCTGTTTTTCTCCCCTCACCATTTGTTATCGAGACACTTTTCAGCTGTTTACTTCTGAGCAGCACATTCCCACAATATATGACACGGCAAATAATTCAAGTTCCCGTCGTGTTATTACATCAGCGTGCAATAGGGGAGCGACACACAGCTCACTGTAGGGTTATTAAATCACAGTGCTATCTCCACAGCTGCCACAGGCATGCAAACAAACCTCACTTATTATCCCCCTCCTGTTTTTTCATTTGCCCTCACCGCTCCCCTCACTTTTACTACCTCACTACTCTCCATGTTGTCTTTCCCACATAAATATACAAATAAATAATTCCAGAAGAACATGTGTTATTCCTAATGGGTTGCATTCATCTAAAAGGAAATTAATGGCAAAACCCTCATTAACTTCAGAGGTGTCAAGGCGATTCCATTTGTTGAGCTAATGGTCTGAGTGAACACAACATCATCAGAATTTCCAGCCTTCTCCAGCCTCTCAAAATGAGTTTGCATCCTTGCAATTGCATCTAACCATTAGTCCCTCTCCTCGGAGTGGCACTTCATGTAAATCTGTGCAATTTGTTAAATGCAATTCCAGGCTGCAGCCCCTGGGTGAATAAAAATATGTTTCCCAAGAAAAAAAGGACAGTGACTATCAACTCATCTTAAACACACCTATGCTTTCTTTCAGGATATGTTACAAAAAATTGAGATGTCTAGGACTGTTGCAATAATCAGGTTTTGGAACAAAAAGCAATATAGTAAACACTAGCCCTTCAACCCACTAATTATCTGCCCTGAAAGTGAGGTATATCAAATTGAACAGAGCACTGGGAACTGGATCAGTTGCAAAAATTCTATGTGGTAGCTGTAGGTGGAAACACTTTGTTTTCACCTGACTCCTTTGCAAAAACATTTCAGGTCTCATTGTTCCTGTGGACAATGAAGTAGTCCCTGAAGCTCATTTTTTACCTTTAACCAGTTAAGAAAAAAACAGAGAACAAGTGTTGTTAATGCATGCCTAGATAATCACACAGCTGAAATTCAGGCAGACCAATATAAGGACAGACTGTGGAGGGAAGTTTGTTGTGGCTTTATGGTTTGGGTTTGTTGGCTTTTTTCTTTGTCTCCAGCCCTTTAAAAGGTTTTGCCTCTTGCACAAAACAGTGACCTGCAATTTTCAGATATCAGTCTAAAACATATCACAAAATGAATCTCTCTGAAGAAAAGAGACTGAACAAATGAGCTACAAGAGCTGGGTCACAAAAACTTGACCAATTCTGACACACAGAAATTTTTATTCCTCTCTCTTACTAATCCTTTTCGCCAGCAGGATCTTTTGGGCTAAAGGGATTAAATTCAGTACTTTTGTAAAGGTCAGAAAGCACCATTTTTAAAATCTATTCAACTTTCTTCTTTGCTTCTTTTGAACGGTGCACCGGAGAGAGCAACTGTGTGGGCTCAAGTTCCCATTTAACATATTTTTGACACTTTGCTCCTCTGGTGAAGGAAAGAAGGGCAGTCAGTTAACTTTCCCCGAGCTCACAAAGGAAGAGATGTCAACAGAGCTTATCCCATTTCTTTAGAGCTGACACAAGACTTCACAATGCCTAGGAGGAAGCCAGATGAAGTATTTTGTCATAAAATTTTTCTTATTATTTTATATTTCAAATCCTTCAGTGTTCCCTGGGATGGACCTAGAGTTCATAACGCTGTATTTCAATTTATTTGATAAAGCTAACTCCCAGTGCTACTACAGATTATTTTAAAAGCTCCCTTAAAATATTAAGTAGCATCTTGGGTCTGCATGGAAAAAAGAAAATTATCACCTAATCACAGCACTAGTGAGTAGCAGAAATTAGGGATGGAAGAGAACATCCGCTATCCCCATGCCAGTGAAGGATTGCCCTCTAGAGTACTCTTTCTACTGCTTTTTCATGTCTAAATTTAAACTCTTTTAAGTGATGGTTCTTTCACCACTTCTTCCTCTCCTGCATTCTCAATTTAGTGTCATGAAGCTTTATCATGGAATTGAGCCCACATTTTATTTTTCTTAATTTCAACCCATTATTCTCTGTTATACCCCTCTGTTCCTCTCCATAGTAATATTTCACCATCATTAATCTTTACTGGGCAAATATTTCAAGATAGTTATCATGTCCCCTGCTCTATTTGCATATGCAGCCTAAATATACCTTAATTTTACCTGATAAATCAGATCCCTTTAGTCACTTAATCTTTCTGGTTGCTCGTCTATAACTTGCCCTCAAATTTTGCACATCCCCCCGGTGGCAACAGGCAAAGGCATCAATTTGTCTTTCAAGACTTCACACAGACTAAACCACCAAAGCAAACCCTGATGTCCTCCTCCCAGTCTCCAAGAAAAATGCGATTTTTGGTGGCCTCGCTGCTCTCCAGGTCCTGTGTTTTAGCTGTGAGAGGAGAGGATAGGATGGACAGCCTGCAAAACTTTCACAGGATGGAAAGCAGCAATGCAGAAGAGAAGATAACCAAAAGAGACTTTACAAAGTTAAAAACTTTACTACTACACTCAGGCTTTTTTTTCTTTTTTTCCAGAGACAAGTTACAGTAAGAGCAAAAAAAGAATAAAATTTTGGTTTTAAAGGTTATTACCCTAACAAGTAGTACCAGATTTTCTAAGGCATAGCAGAAAAATAACTGAAAAGAGAAAGAGTATTCAAGGGTGGAGGAAGAGCAGATGAGCCATGGAAGCTCTTTGAGGTCCCTTGGAGGTGAGGGAGCAGCTGGGGAGCAGTGTAGCGACAATCCCCTCTGAATCACGGCTCCCTGCACCCTTAGGTTTGATCTAATAAAACAAGGTCTGAAAGAGTCTTTTTCACTACTTGAAATATGAACTCTTGTACTGCTGTGCCCCACCTAAAAGAACTTACACTCTTTTTGTAAGCAAATATCCTGTTGGCTTCGCATAAGACAAATTAAAATGCATTCTGTTCCTAGAGGACTAATATTTTTCGTAAGGCCATCTGTCAACCTGGTCATAGGTAGATATGCTTTTGAGTAAATTCATTATTAACTAGAAAAGTTCATATCTGATGATACTTATACACTTGGTCAAGTATGAGTTTCCTTTCTTTTTTAAAATAATTTTTATTATCATACGTAGCCATTATTCTTCAGGGTGAAAAAAGTCTGCTTTAATTGTCTTAATACACATTCATATACATAGATTTAAACCTAAAAAAAAATTGGATAAAAATGATCACAGGAGCTGCTTTTGGAAAGAAGAGGGTTGTACAGTCAGCAAGGCTACTGGGGCAAGAAAAATAATAACTTTAATCAAACAAAAAAGAGAAATCAACTCCATGTTGAAACTCCAAAGCAGAAAACTCCAGTCTCGAGGAATGTTGTTTTGTTTTGGTTTTGCTTTGGATTGGCAAAAACACAGTATTTCCACATAGCTGTGAAGCTTGGAATCAGTCCCCATTGGGATTAATAGTATTAAAGGGATTTTGTTTTTTAAAAAAAATTACTTATCCTTAAAGCACTTGTTGGCCAGTTTCACCAAATGGATTTCAGCTTGGAAGTCTTCATCTGTGTCTCATCACACCTCAGCCCTCGGAAATATGAGCAACACACAGTCTTCCATCCTCCCTTTTCAAAATAAAAATTACTACTTTCTTTTTTCTTTTGGTAGAATCAATTGTCCCGGTATTAGTTGTCATACTAAATCCTGGTTCCTAAGGACACACATGAGACCCAATTTTCCCAGCTTGTGCTTCTTTCTCCCATCCTCACCACACATGCCATGGTAAATCAGTGAAATTAGTTGATCTCCATTTCAATCCAACCCCCACATCATGGAAAGGAAACAAAGTGGGGACTTCTTTTATACTACATATATATTTTCATTAAAGATAATTCATATTTCATATATGCAAGCATAAAGACTTGTCTGACAAGATTATGTAGTAAAACTAGAGTGAATTTCAATATTGTCATGTTTGATTTTTTATTTTTTAACCACAAACCCAGCACAGATGGCTCCCTCTATAAATATTGTTCAAATTAGTGTGTAAATTTGAAAGCTACAAGGACCACCTCAGGGTGTTCAACAGCCTTCTCCCTTATCTGTCCTGATAAAAACATTCTGTAAAAGTTCAGAAACACCTCTCAGCTATTTAATGCATGTTGTCCCTAAACAATAATGATTGATTTCGTTTGGTCTGGAAAACACAAATTATCCCATAATCATTTTATCTTGCCAGCCATGCCTCCCTTGACTTGCTTGCGTTTTAAGAAGAAAATACAGTGATTGTAATGAAAAATGGAAAAGGCTGGAGGCACACAAAAGATTTCTCTGCTTCTGGAAACACATCTACTATAATTGTCTACACAGAACAGACCTAGTTTTTCTGTGAAAACAAAATGAATTTAAAAATAAAAGGGCACATTTCCTTTAAACTTGCCTTGCAACTATCCAGGGCTTCAATTCTACATTTTTTCCTGCTTTATAACAACATAGCATACACAAAACAGCAATGTTTTCAAATAATTTTATACTTTAAAAAGACAAAAACAGAGCAAGATTCAAACCTTCAGATGTGGAAAAGAAGCTTTGATTGAGACAGCACAGCCAAGAGAGACAGGGATTGATAGCTACAGGCAAAGAAAAAAACAAGCAAAAAAAAAAATCACCAAATTTTTGCTAAAGAGGAGAAAAAAAAGAAGTATGGAACAAAAATGCTGGGTTTTACCTGTGTGAGTTAATAGGCCTACATGTCAGCATTTGAAACTTAGCTTTGTGTGTGAATAACTGACATGGGATACTGAGATCTCTGTGGAAGGAAGCAGCCTGTCCTGAAACCAGGGATATGGTGTTCTCAAAGTCCTGAGCTGAAAAGGTTGACATAGAAACAAAGTGGATTCCTCCCTTTTTTCTTTCCAAAATTATTCTCCAAGTTTCACACAGCCTCACAGATAAAACTATTTCTTGAGAAATATTTTTCAGTAATAACTTTCAGAAAGTTTCACCTGAACACAAGAAGGAAGAACTTCTTTGCTCTGGAACAGGCTGCCCCATACTGAACTCAGAACACCAAAACTCTCCAGATCTGGACAAGACCATCAGCATACACTTAAATCATAATATCCAGAACTAAGTGGTGTCTGCAGCATGCACAGAGCAAAGGAATACACTCACGGAATAAAGTAAAGGTTATTTTTTGAATAAACGGCCAAGGAGCTGCAAGTTGTTGCCACAACCAGGCTGAACATGAAGGTCAATGTGACATGCAAGGAGCTTTTAACAGCTTTAAGCTGCCTTTAACAGCTTTATTACATTAAGAGCAGCCTAAAAAAAGGTGTTATAGTAATATTGCTTCTGATCTATGTCTTCACTCCCCATAGAATGATCCCCTATTGAGGAAAGGGGAATTTCCAACAGTTAACATTAAGTCTGGCTATAATCTTACTCGATTTTGATACCTTTATGGTTCTCCAATTTCCTGTCAGCAAGATAACCCACACAGCATTTCTCTGAAACAACAAGAGGGATATGCCTGCACTTACTGCTAGTAATATATCATATTTAAGAAGTTCAATCAAAAGCTGAGGTAGCCATTTACAAGGAATTATTGGATCTCAGCTCTCAAAGACTCCGTAAGCTGGAAGGAAGAACAAATTTAAGAGCAATAAATCTATCTTTAATGTCAATACAAAACTCACTGCTGTGGTCAACAGCGTTTCAGAGGAGTTTTAGGGTGTTTTGAAACAAAACACTCCCTGGAAGTTCCACCAAACATAGCTGCTGTGTCAAGTCAGCAGTTTTGAAATGCTCCATTTGGTAAAATAGCAAACAGCTATCATGTATTAAATTCTTCTATTGATTCAGCCCAGCAGTGATCCAGCTGTGGCTTTAGCCAGAGTCCTCTGCACTGCCCTTGTCCCCCCAGCCAAGCACTCAACTCCAGGATAGTCTCAGTGGAAACACACGGCCCCAACACACCCCCTTTAGCTGTTAGATATTTCAGCTTAGAACATGCTGCTGGATACTAAGGAAGAACAAATAATTGTTGAGGAAGGATAAATCTTATAGCTGCACACTCCTCAATGCAGAAAGTCACCTTAAAAAAAAAAAAAAAAACAAAAACAAAACACACACACACACACAAAAACCACAAACAACCAGAAAAACGCACCAAAACCAAACCAGGAAATAATCTTTTTGTTTAATTAAGGTTGTTTGGCTTTTCATTCCAATTTACTCTACTCACCACACAGACCCATCTTACCATCCAACTTTCCTAAGAGAAGAACTATAGTACAGGTGAGATTAAAGACCAAGAAGCAAGTAGTTTCACTGTAATAAATATTTTTAAGTATTGGGGATTCTCAGCCACAGATCTCCTTTTTGCACAAAGGCCTTTGAGGTAGCAGGCAGGTTTCAACAAGGAACAGAAGACGTTCCAGTGATGCTGCTTTAATCAGTCCTCCGCCTCTAGACTCAAGGCACACATCAGAACTCAAACTGGAGGTCATTGCGTGGGAAGAACCTAAGTGCACTCAGACTCTCCATAGGATTAACCCCCCTTAGTTTGCTTTAAAGGTTGGAATAAAAAGCTGACAGCACAAATAATCTTTCACTACAATGGAAGCTCCAGAAGAAATGCATCCAAACAAAAACATTTTCTTTTGTTTTTCCTTAAAGCCAAGGATCTCACTGCTCCTTCAAATTAATTATTTGTGTTAGTCTATGGAAATGAAGCCAGCTGATGCAAAACTCATCTGTATTTTCATATAATATGTGCTAAGTGGCTTCCCCCTGACAGGGTGGGATGATGAAACAAGAACACCTGTTTCATTTCATCCACAGCTTGTAAGTGGCCCAAATTAAAGAAACAAGAGGGAAGAAAGTATTTTCATAAGTTTCATAAGGGTTTTTTCCTGCCAACAAAAATACACCTCTCCTGGTTTGAAAACAGTGTCCCTTTGAAGCCCAGCCTACAACATGCCTTTCAGATGTTCACCCTGAACGAAGAGCAAACCCTGCCAGGGGAGCACAAAGCACCTGAGCTGTGTCTCACAAACCCAGCGACCTTCTGCCCTCCAAGCTCTTGCACAAATCCACAATCAGCACTCTGCATTTGACTGGACCAGCCCATGGAAGACACCAAGTCTCTTATCAAGTGCAATGAAATTCCAACACCTGATCCAAAGCAAAACCAGCAAACTGAATTCCAGGACTTGCCCTACTCTCTGGAGATACTTTATTTATCTTCCCAAGAGCTCACCACGATTAATTTTAAATTCTACCTCCCCCAGTGATGTCCAGTAAAACAGATCACAGGTAGCTGTTTCCTCTCACTGCCTGGAGAACTGAGGCCAATCCAAAATTAACTTTTTTCCTTTAATTTCTTTCGGGGTGACAGCCCTTTCTCACAAAGGAAAGGCTGCAAATGGCAAGGCTGACTGGGAACCATCTCGATTTTGTGTCAGTGTAAATTTTGTCTCTGCAGGGGACTTGCCCACAATTTAAAGCAATAAATGTCATCTGAGAGCCTGGCTTTAAATTGACAGCAGTCAGCTCAACTCTGGCAGGAGCAAACAGACAGCAAGGGCTGCCACTTAATAAGAAGCTGTTAGCAGCTGGACAGCATAGAAGTTTTAGATTTTCTAAATTGATGATTATTAGAGCTGCAATTTCTCCCCTTGCCCTGCACTTCTGTTATGATGTCCCACGAGCTGCTCTGTTGAGAAACACCACAGACACTATCTGTGGGTATAAAGCACTTCATTTAAGTTTATTAGGAACCAAAATGGAAACGGATTGAAGCCCATTGCAATCAAGCAGCAGCCACCTCCATTCCCAATTACTCTCAAGCAGCTCAGAGTCCAGCAAGGCAGAGCCCTCAAGCCCAGCAGCTGAATTATCCACAATTTGCCCTGGAAGGCCCGGAATACAATCCTTCTCAGCAATACCCTTCCTAAAGATGACAAGGGGCATTTATATTTAGCCTTGCAGGCTGCAAAAGTTCTCAGTGCCCAGCAGAGGCATTAATAGGAATCCAAGGGAATACCCTGCACTCCTGGAATGGGCACTGCATTTGCACAGCTCAGAAAAACCCTCTCATTTCACGTACCCACTATCTTATATTTGTCCTTTGATGAAATATTGTGCATCTATGATGTTTCAAGAATGTTCCTCAGGGCACTGTTATTACAGATGCAGAGGAGAATGAAAATAACCTGCAATTTCATAGCTACACAGCTGTAAATATCTGCAGGAAAATAAAATAATTGTGAGGATATCAAGAACAATGCTGTACTTCTTGAAGAGACAGGCAGATATATCCTTAAAACCAAATTATTTGCTAGTCCACTGCTGCAGTCTGTTATGTATGAACTACTGCCTGTCTTGGGATCTAAGCTGAATAAACATTCCTTATTTTCAAGCCAAAGAGCACCAAACCAGGGGGAAGCAGCTGACAGAGCTGAGGGCTGTGTCCCCATCGGGGGGAGTTGCTGCTCTCACCTTTCCACCAGTGAGACTTGGTCCTGTCACCTGGAGACAGGTGACCTGCACAGCAAGACAAAGGAGGGGGGCAAAATAAACCAACTAGCCACTGGTGCCACGAGTCTGGGGCATGATGGATTCTTCAATTCATCCAGCTAAAACACCATGTTAAAAACAGGCAAGAGACTCTCTAGTGAGCAGTGTTTATTTCTAATTCTGAAATAAGTTAGGGCTTTCATTCTTATTTTCTAGCAAACCATCACATCTTGTTTAGATACCAACTCAAGGACAGAGAAAACAACCACATTTTACCCACCATTATACCTCAAATGCAACCATTGTAGGTCCTTTTTGATTTGTGAAAGGGGTCAGGCTTGCAAGAGGAAGAAAATTAACAAATGCAACATTTGAAAATATACAGTCTCAAAACTAAAGAGGACAAGAAAAGCAACCAGTGCAATTCACAACAGTTTTCACACTCTCTGCTCCCAAGGGTTTGGAAGAAAAAGAAAGTGGCAGAAGTAACAAGCAGAAGCCATTTCTGAGTAGTGGTGATAATACAGGGGAACTCACACTGCCAAATCACGTATTTTGCAGTGTTATTCTAATGAACTGACAATAAAATGCAGTGAAATGTAGTGCTGGGATTGAATCCCATCTGTAAATGTAAACGTATTTTAGAAATGTCAGCTGTTCAGCGTTCACATCACCACTCTGGTTTCCAACAAAATGGGAGTAAGAAGCCCTGCCATGGAAGGAAAGGCCATCAAGGGCTATTAAAAGCCGATAGAATATAATCTCCAGCTCTGAAAGTCCCTAAATTGCAGATTGCCAGATGCTGGAAAAGCTCAATCAGAGCTGCAGGTTTGATTTATTCCCACACTCTTCCCCTAAAGCATCTGCTGCTGAAGGGAACAAAGCAGGGCTTCCCTCTCCCACTCTGACTGGTTGAAGGTTCAGGTTCCCAGTGGTACCCCCCAGACCCCCAGAACATCAATTGGGTGAGGAAAAAGATACTTTCACAAATTAAGCAAAGAGGGAGAACTCTTGTGATCATAAAAAGTTATGGCATAGACAAAAAAATGCGAGAGGGGAAAATGAGACACAGGACTTTTAGTAAAATCCATGGGAGGAGACCTCAGCAAATTGTGATCCCTTCAAATAAGGGATATTGACATGAAAATACCTTCTGGGAGGTACCAGAGGCATCTCTGAAACAGTTAATAGCCACATTAATATCACCTTTGGTTCCTTAGGGGGCCAACAAAAAACAAACCTGTTTGATAGGATCGTTAAAGTAGAAAAAAATCCAATGAAGCTCTTATTGAGAGTGCAAATGGGAACAGACCTAGTGATCTTGCACTGTTGCTCTGGTCTTGCAGGATCACACAGCTTTCAGAAGGATTTGTGACATTTCAGCCCACCTTTCTTAGCATAGAGAATAATTTAGCCTGTACAGAGCAAATAGCTGGGAGAAACAGCCTGCATAAAAGTTTGCCATAGCAAGGATGACAGACAGGATTGCTCAGCTCTCAGCTTCTACACTTCCATCAAGTGCCCTCAGCAGAGCTCAAGAAAATCCTTCAATCTCTCACCAGTCATTGGATAAAGTCTTAAGAAGGATAAGGAAAAAGAAAACCCTTCAATTCCCATCCCCAAGCATCTCTTCACAAGCATGGACATCACACAGCTTCAGTGCTAAAAGTGAGCAAGAGCTTCTCCAAACCTGCCATGTCCATAAGGAAGAGAAATCCAAAGACTCCCATTAAATTGTCTCTTATTCCTCACTCAAATGAAAATTTTCTACTTTAAGCTGCAGGTGCTGCTGGAGACACATATGCACTAGGGATGAAACATGTTTTTCACCTTCCAATGCTGTACTAACCTGGATTCAATCATAATGACATCTCCCATGGGTACCAGGAAAAAAAAAAAAAAAATCTCCTGAACAAGGTATTCTGCTTAGTAATACTCCATAAAACTGCATACACAAGACACCTGATTTATTAGGATTTCCATTACTCAGGCCAGTAACTATCCATAATTAACTGCTGCTTTGAGTAATTGCTCACAAGAATCTCTGCTGCTATGAGAAATGTAGAATCCACCCTAAAGAAATCATGCCACTGTTAAATTTAAGGTAAATAAAAATAGAAGCATTAAAAAAAATTTAAAACAGGCAACAGAACAGGATCAGATACTTAACATCAATTCTCCTTTTTCACCCCCTCACAATAAAATAAAAAAAAACTACTATATCCAATGTAAAAGCACATTATTTCTTTCAGAAAATGCAGTGAAGAAAGATCATCCTCCACAGGAAAGAAAGCCCCACTAAGCAAATCCCCTGGTATTTCTAGGACAAGGCCAGTGTTAATAGACTTGCTCCCTCACAAAATAGCCCATACTGGAGATTGGGTTTTCTGCAGTCACAGACCGCAAGTTCAGATCAAACCTGCTGCTTGCAAGGTGTAGGAAACATTTTGAGTTTGAAAAAGTCCTTTCTGACTGTGGAATACCAAAGCAGCTCTGTACTCCTCCAGACCCAGCATGGTTTGAGTTATAGCCCTAGACAACTATCCTAACTCAAGTATTCTTAATTACTGCTTACATTTCATGATTTCATTAATTCCCTGGAGAGGGTAGGAACAAACAAAAAAAAACCCCACTTGAGTCATCCATCCAGCACTGTGAAGGGCTAATAGCCCCACAAATATGGAATTAAAAAAAAAAAAAAAAAGCAACAGAAGAAAAATCCTGTCCAGTATAACTAAAGTAATAACAATCACAGCTGCTGAATGGGAGAGGAGGGAAAAACTACAGCAGAAAGAAAGCAGCAGATAATGGTGCCTGTGCCCAGCCCATCCTCAGAAAGTCAGCAGCAGAAGGCCAATGCTGTTCTGGAAGACAGATAAAAGAACATCATATCACTAAATGTTCAGAGGAAAAAAAAAAATCTTTTCTCCAAATCCATTCAGTTGCTGCTGAACCTCTATTGATCGGAGCAGCTGTGAAACGCTTCAAGTGCAGGTGTAACACTGAGACATCCTGGTGACTCGCACTTCTGAAGAAATCCTCACAAAACTGTGGCAAAATACAGCCTCATCTTGCAGGGGCACTGCAGGCAGGTCCTGGGGCAGCAGGTGACACACAGCAGTGACAACCCAGCAGAGCAGAGCACAATCACTTGGGTCTCTGCATCTATGGGGACACAGCATCACAGGAACTGCAGAACCAGACTGGCAAAGCTGTACCAAAGCTCACAGCAACCCACTCAGCGACAGAAAAGGGACTTCTCTTCAACACAGCTCTTCTCCGCAAGACTAAAAGCACTTCCAGAAGGCCTGATGGCACAGCTCTGCTCTCCAGGTGAGGCATAGCACATGCCCCATATGTTACTTCATGCTGCCCAAGCCATACTTAACTTTTCCCTCTTATCTCTCTACTTATATTTCTTCCACATCAAAACAGCAGGACAATCCATACCCCAGGCTTTAACGTAAAGCTGGGACATTTCCAAGGCACAGAGTAGGAAATAGGAATTGAAAAGCATTTCTAGGTCACACACACTTCAGTTTATAATTGTTACTGGTCACCTATGGATGCACATATGTGCAAAAACCCAACCCAGCATCATCCAAACTCAAGTCCACCTCCTTGAGGAAGCACAGCTGATAATGGGGTACTCAGACTTAAAAAAGTCAGGTTTCCATCCCAGGAGAGACTCAAGGTTTGTGGAAACACTAGAGAAAAGCAATGTGACTGAATCAACCAAAAAAATCCCACTGAATATAAACAGAGTTTTACAGCCAAGTGAAAAATTCTAGGCCAAAGACAGATTGGACAAGAGCACCTTTTCAATAAGTCTCTCCACTATTCAGTCAAATTTCTAAATAATGAACACTCTTACATGCTTTCTGAACAAGTCCAAGCACTCCTGAGACAAAATAAACCAAGAGAATAATTGTATGGGTCACTGTCCATGACAAATCTCCATTTCATACATTCTACATGAATGTTGTTGTTTACAGCTTGCAGGATTTCACGCATCTTGAAAGCTCAAAAAGGTTTTACTGAATAATCACCTCAAAAAGCACAGCTTGATCACTATAACCAAAACCTTAAAAATTCAATTACTGCTTAGTAAAGGCAATTGGCTCAATAAAACAGGATGGAGTTTGTACCTTTGTTGTGTTTTCTTTAAAATTGAAATTTCCTTTGAATTAAATAGAAAAAAGTGGGAAAAGAGAAACAATTCATGAACTGATTCAAATTCCAGTAGCTCCTCATCTCCAGACAGCTGAATGATCTTCTCTGGAGTCACAGTAACTCCGACTGAGACGCTTAACTGATTTCCCCTATTTTCCAATATTTCAAAGGTAACAACACAACTTCCTCCAACACAGCCAGGAGCTAAAGAGAGAGCTACTGTACCACAGGTAATGGGCCACTGGGGATTCAAGCAGGCAGCTGGAGAAAAAGAAAGCAGGTGGGAAAAAAAAGTTTGTTTTTAAAACTCTAAATGCAAGAGAAATACAAATAAATAGATGGAGAGAGTGCAAGGAAAGCTATGGAGATTCTTCCTAAGAGTACTTTGAGCCAAAAGAAAGGTATTAGGTGTTAATCAACTTTAGTTTTTCTTTTATGTGGTTCAGTTCCCTGAAAGTTGCTACTTTTTTTTTTTTTCCCCCCTGTGCTTTTGGGTAAAAACAAAACAAACCTAAATAATACTTTTTATCTGCAATGAATTTTGGGGGTTAGCAGCAAGGCTCCACTGAAATTTGAATCTTATTATCCCTTCATGGGAACTACCAATAATGACCCAAACCCATTTTCTAATTTGCAAAAAACTCACCATATTTTTTAAAAAAAATTAAAGTTCTTTGGCCATTTCTGTTTAAAATAAGAGAGCATCTAATCTGAGCAGATTTCTATTTTTACAGCTATTGTTCACTTGTAGCTGAGAAGTTTAACAGACACAGGGGCACAAAATGGCTTAAGGGCAGCACAAAGAGAACACTGGTGACACAATTAAGTACAGTGATGGTGTAAGAATCAGGTTGAAACAGATATGGAAAAGTCTGATGCCATGAAACATAAATGTCTTCAGGGAATAAGACATTACAGACAGGAATAACATCAAAAAATACTAATGGAGAATATTTGACTGCATTCAGCATAGAATGAGGAGAGGCACACACCACCAAAAGAACAAGAATTAAGTTGGAGGTAGTTGTAGATTTGCTGATGCACTATCTAAAGATATGAAACCCATGTTATCCCTCTGCTGCATTTACCTTTCCCTTTGAATGGGAAAGTAGAGCCTCTTGGTTTTCAGCAGTTTGTCTTATGTGTAATTTTTCTTTTCCATTGATTTCCTGTTGTAACCGTACTCTGTGTGAAATAGCATACAATGGAAAATAATATCTATACCCATTTTACTGTCCCAAATTGGATTTCTGTGCCATTTCTTCTGATAGACCAGTTTTATTTCATCCCATCATTATTTTGCCTTATGTGGTCTCAGTCTTCATTTCATTTCAAGGAGAAATTCATCCTTATGCAGGAGCGCCAGCACATGAAATACCCAGCATGAAAAACCTGCTGAAGCTTTCTTTGGAGCACAGAGTTCACAGCACACAGATGAATTTCACCCTCAATAAACACTGAGGATTTCTAGCCAAATGAGGGAGAATACAGGATGCCAGCATTCAACACATTTTCCTCTAAACAGAGTCAGTGCTTCATTTCTGAAGTGATTTGTGGCCAGATCCTATTCCTGACTTTCAATATCCCCTTAGCATTTTCTCAAATGACAAAACAGCCGAGGGTTATGATATTGTCTGTCAACGTGCTCCTGCCACAGAGTCAAAGGTATGGCCATGTAAATTTGACTCTTGATGATTATTCGACCCTTTTTAAAGGGAAAAAAAAATAGATAGCTTTATAACTCTAAACTTTTGTGTCAGGTATATCAGGGTGGAATCACATACCAAATTTTTATTGTCACAAAAACAAAATGCTTCCTTTTCACCCTGTGCCATCTTTCCACACTTAACCCAGCCCGATAAACTGACTCTAAACTTAAATTCTTTAGAGGAATCCAAGTTTTTTTTCTTTGTAATTTTCAGTAAGATTTCTGTGCAGAGGGGAATATCTAAAATATCTACTTCCCTAAGAAAGAAAGTGATCAGGAGAAGAATGTGAAGAATATGTGTTCCTTCAGCCTAAAACAATTGGGGCAGAACAGTAAACAAGGACATCCCAGAGCATCTTCTATGAGGACACAGGTGAAAGGAAAGGACTCTTAATTTGAAAAATGGAATTTCTATTATTTGTTTGTGTTGAGTACTAACTCAAGAATGAGAACAGCCACATAGATTGTCTTGAGGGGAAAAAAACAGCATTGACTTTAATGTTACCAGAGCAGAGCGCTCTTATCCCCCCCGGTCTCGTTTACCTCCTTGCTCAGAACTCCTGCATCGGTGGCTGTGTCTCCTAAAGCCAGGAAGCAGCAAAGCTCTCAGGCCAAGAGTTCTCCACCCTGTGGAATACTGGGGCTCCCCATTGCTCTGCACCGTGTCCCTAAGGCAGCTCTCCTGGAAAACACACATTCCCCACTTCCCCTATGATCTCCCAAGAGCTTCTTCAAAACACCCAGGCTTGCCCTGCTTGAGGATTCACCTTATGTTATGAGGCATTTTCCATGTGGAATGCTCAACAGTATTTCCCAGCCTTGCCAAGCTGTTCTCTGTCTCTCCTCAAGACGAGGCAACACCTCTCAGTGTGATATATGAACTGCTAACCCAGTCTACCACGACGAGCTTGTTCCAAACTTCAGGCTCATTAAATAACTCCTGCCTCTGAAGTCACTTACATTCAACTGCAAATACATCTTTCTCAAGTATTTTTTGGTTCCATTTACAGGCTGCATCTTTTCCTCTTTCCACTCTCCCACTGTTTTTAGTTTGACATCTTTTGTTATTCCTTTAGACAAGCAGGGGCATCTACAGACTTGCACAAACTGAATTTTATTAGATTCAGCAGGGAAATAGTGCCACGGGATTCATCACGGGTCTGTATCAGTGACTAATTGACAGCAGACTAAAGGCATTACATGGTTCTGATTTCATGATTCCCACCACAGCTCTGCAACTATTTTTTTTCTTTTTCTCTTGAAAAGCAGAAATAGTCATCAAAAGCAGCACCAAGTAGACAAAAAGAAAAATAAAAAACCCTATGCATTTATACAAAAAAACCTATTGCGAGCATCTTTGGTAAAGCACAGCGCTTTCATGAAATTAAATAATTTAATAACTAAAACAGAAATTAGAAAAAAAGATTATTTAGTATCTGCAAATTAATTACCCAGTAATTACATAGTTTAGATTTAGAAGGGTGCAAATGTACCCAGGCCAAACTTAGCAGCCACGTTCAGATGTTAATTTTAGTGTCAGGAAAGACATAGATTTAATCTCAGACATATTAGTTGCAAGTAGGAGATTAGGCACAGTCACAGGAGTTTATTTCTTAACAATGGCCCATTTTCTTATCTCTGATCTGTCTGGTTTGGAAATAATACAATTTTCCAGGAATAAGCGCATTAGTTCCTCCTGAAATTCTCCGTTTCACATTCCACACACAGGCAGAATTACCTCATGTGCAATGACAGCTGCCAAAGTGTTTTTTCCTCCCCAAAAGATGGGCGCTGTCTTGTGTTTCAATCTGTTAACCTCACAGTCACAGCACCCCTAATCATCCACAAATTCTGGATTGTCTCTTACACCCCCCAGATGTGGCCGTCCCTTGGAACATCAGCCCTCCTGGTGCCTCTGGGCCATCCACTGCTCCCAGGGGCTGGGCCAGGTCTGTCCCTTTGGCTTCTGCTGGGGACATTGAGTCCCTGCAACAGGAGTGCTCAAAACTTTGGATCTACTCTTTCAGATAACGAAGGAAGCCCTGCTCTTCTGGTCGTAAAATGAATGAAGCATGTCCTCTACCATTTATTCCTACTGTCCAGGCAATGTTAAACTATTTTCTGTGTTTTGGGGGCAGCTCCTGGGATGGGAGGGAAAAACAGGGTTTCTCGGTGGTGTTTTTTAACCTTTCCCTCAAAAAAACCCAAACAAACAAACAAAAAAACAAAACACACCAAAACCACACACGCACCTCTTTCCTCACAGCAACAAAAACACTAGCACGCCTATTTCCTGCAGAGTTCAGGACATTATAAACATCTCAAATTTTAAGGCAATTTAAACCCAGAAGAGGGTAGAAAGTATAGATTAGAATCCATTGTGAATACAAGTACACCATGCTATAATGTAAAGTTTTATTTTAAGCCGAGTAAACTGACAATTTGCCAACTTTTTATTCTTGCCACTAAATTACATATGGTGTAATGTATACATATTACTGGTGTCTCAGAGTCCCTTCCTTTTCAAAAACACTTCAGATCATTAGAAGTGCTTGTTGTTCCAAGAATATATTACAATTACAAACAATTCAAAATTACCAAAATTCTAGAGTACCACACCAATGAACTTCACTTTTTTTCCTGCTCTCCCTGTTTGCTAGCAATGCAAATGATTTACAATTATTTTATTTCACATTAGCACTGTAAGTCCAGGAAAGCTGATTAAGTACTAAAATGCAAGTTGGATGAAAATGTTCATAGAAAAATGTAGGAAATGCACAATACTACTTCCTTTACTGTCCACAAAAACAATGTGTTATACAGAGGAAGGACACCTTGTCCACCAAAGTGCACGGAATATTCACTTAGCAAGATGAACCTAGCAAGACTTAGGTTTTACAGAGCCCAGGCCAACACAACCATCATTAGGATTCCAGAAGGACTTTGACTTTCAGTGCTGGCACCTTCCCAAAAGGTCTGGAGAATATTTCTCTAGCCTACAGCTGTGCTGTCCTGGGTTTGTTCTTACTCACACAAACACCTCAGCAGACCCAAACCCTTTTGACACCGTTTTTCTCTTAAAATGGTTCCCTAAATCACAGCACAAAGGTTGTAGGTGATAAAGGGTAAACCAGGCACTTCCTCACACATCAAATGAGAAGTTGGTGGCACCTTCATGGAAGGACTTGGTCCCAGAGACAGGCAACACAGTGTTATTTCACCTCACAACAAGCCACGGCCTTTCAGGGGTGACATTTAAAATGAGGAGCATTTGCTGTTAAGACAGGAAAAGCAATGACTGCAACCACATGTTGCACTGCTACTGCATCATTGACTGTCAAGGGTAGAAAGCAGAGAAAAATGCACAGGGAAGAATCATATATAACATTTAAAAGGCCAGGTATCTTTAATCCAAAGCAACAAGTAGGTTGTGAAGCACTGGTGAAATTTCAGTGTGACGTCTCCTCAAGGGAATGAAAGTGGAGCACGAGAACCATGCTGATTATTCTTATCTGGTCTGAAGAAATAAAAAGTGCATAGGACTGCAAAAAATTATGTAGGACTCTCTTTTTCTCTAACAATTTTTCTTTCTCTGCATCCATCATGAAGATGAATCTCACTGGGGAAGACAGCACAGAAATATGTGCTTTGAAGTTTTATTGTTTCTCACTACCACGAAATATTAGCACCATTTATGAGCCTATCCTGGATTGAAGGGACGCAAGTGACTGTGAACAGCTTAACATCTTTTATCCAGATAACACTTTAAAAATCCCAAAATTACAGAAATTCCTTTCAAGCAGTGAAAGGCTCCACATGAAACTGGAATTTTAGGCTGTTTCGTGAACAAGTGCTGCATCCAGGGAGCATTTCAGCAGCTGCACAGCCTGATGGATAGAACCAATCCCATTCTGCAGAGCAGCTTCAGCCAGTCCCAGAGGGAGTAAACCCAAAAGGAGCAACAACCAGTGAGCACAGGAACACATGAGAAGATGGAATGGCCAGCTGTTTGTCCCTTAAGCAGAAGGGAGCACATCCTTTTAAAACAAGCTATCCCCCTCCACACAGATGAAGACAACAGATAAAGCCTTCGTGCCATCACTAAGTACAGTAACACATCTAAGCATCCAAAAAACAATTTGCCCAATTATTCAAAGACCAAAATTTACTCTCAAGCTCCATTTTCACAGTTATTTTTAAAAATAACAATATAATAAGGAACACCTCCCAGCTGGCTACACAATGTTTGATGGCTCTTGAACGAGAAAAGCCAATAAATTGATTAAACATTAGCTGTGGAAAGTTGTCAATTTTTCCCCACTATAGAGGTGCTTCTAAGCCTTACAAATTTTAGAGGAAATTTGATTTGCCATATTCTTGTCCAGTAAAGCAGGAATGCCAACCAGCAAACTGGACAGATAGAGCAGAAAGCATTAGTAGCATTTCATCTCAGCATTATCTTGACCTGTCAAAGTTAATTTCAAGTGTCAGGTATCTCACAGCATTAATATATCACATCAACTTTTTTTTTTTTTTTTTTTAAATACTTCACCTCTCAAACAGTATCAGCATAGAAAGCCAAATGAAATTTAAAGTTTATCCTTCTCTGTTGCAGCATGCAATCAGAATGGCTCTTCTTGTTTGGATCAGACTGAGCATTCCTTTTTGCTTGTATCTAACCTAAATACATCTTTTTATCAAACCAGCAGTTTGATAAAAAGACTGTGTGGGGAGATGCAACTGCAAATGTAGACGATGTGTATATGTTCTGGGTTGATTAGATGAGGTTTTTTGTGTGTCCTCAGCTTCAATAGCCTCTCTTCAGAGGTCTCTGCTCAAGCTATCTATTAGTCATGGTTAAATGAGCAGCAATTTCAAATATACAGAAAACAGAAGCACTCGAGTCATAGAAATTCAGTGCGTGCCATGCTCAACATTAAGCACAGCAACAGAGGTTATCCAGAGACAACAAAGTGTGTCCGTAGCTGTGGAAGGAGAAAGGGATGCTCCCCTGCTCCAGGCACAGAGCAGCAATCCCACCTTCCTGCCTGAGGTGCTGGGGCATTACGGAAGTGAGCATCAGATTCTGTAGATCATGCTTTGGAGGTAGATTTTGCACCACCGTGGTTTAATTGTAAGATTTAGCACACAGCATATATCTGCTGCAGGGATTTCTGGTCACAGAGCTTTATATTTACTCTTTGCTTCAGTGATTTCAGAATATAATCAAAATCCTGGTTGACAAAATTCAAGAATTGAGGTCCCAGAACATCTGTGCAACCTTTTACTCTGTGTCCCCTTTATCAAGCTGATCTTCCAACCATGATACTGATGCCCCACACCACATGAAATACCACAGAGCATTGCTTGACAGCTACCAAACTCTCACTGTGGACCTCAGAGTTTTCATGGTTCATAAAATAGAAAGGATGAGCAAGGGGTAATAAATGTGATGTACCAACATAAGAAAAAAAAAAAGTGGAAATGCAGCTCTGAGAATCATATAAAACTACAGCTCTCCTTTTAAAGCAGGATTTCAATCTCTTTTTTCATACTTGTACAGTTTTGGGAAAAAAAAACCACAAAACCAACCATAAATAGCAGAGTGATTTATATTCCATATGAGCAAAAATAGTTCTCAATAGAAGACTAAACATCAAAGATATCCCAACTAGACATTCTAGGGGGATACATATTTTCATCTATTCATACATTTCCATGTATTTTTCATATGAAAGAGCACAAAACACAGGAAAGAGCAGTGATTATGCATTATGGTAATATATCATTAATCCTAATTTGTAGTGTAGCATTACCACACTTGTGTTCCCATCTTGGGGTGCTGCGAAAAGAAGTACCTGGGTAAAATCTACCAACCCCACCTCCAAGTGAAAACAGGTGCTTAAACTTCACAGCACAGACTGAGCTCAAATTGAAGCCTCACTTGGGGCTTATCCTGAGAAGCATCATCAAATTAGAAACAGCACCTTGTGAGCCAGACTGAGGGACCAGACACCTCTCCTTCCTCAAGTGACCTTTATTAGCAGATTTTTAATCATGACCATGTTATTCCTCTCTCTCCCTTCTCTCCAAGCCCTGAGCTTTCTTACGCACAAAATTTTCAGCATTTTGACCAAGACACTTCAGAAGAAGATCAGCCTCTGAGACAGTGTAGAGACAGAAGCAGGCACAGGCATTCTGAGCCCTCTTTGCTCAGCCATCAGCCTTCACCCTGCTCAGGCAGCTGGGTCATTCAACAAGAGCTCCCACACACATGCAATTTAAACAGTGGGTGTTTCTCCAATACTGAAGAGAGAGGTGGGCACAGAAGTACAAGGATATCCTGATAGAGATTCTCTCAATTTCCACCACCTTTACTGATTTGAAAACACTGGTTATGATTTCACAGTTAAAGCAAAATTAAGCACTGGTTTGTTCTACCATGCTAAAGATTAAAAAAAAAAAAACCAAAAAACTTACAGTCAGAGAAGATTGTAACATGAAGTGAAATGACTGAGAGAAAGCAGCTGATGTTTTCGTGATCCTGCTTCCCAGAGATAAATCACAAACCCAACCAAAATGGCTTTGTCATTTGTCAGTGTAAGCCACAGCCAGCAAGGTGTGCTCAGAGCAACTGGACATAAAACCAGGGCAGGTGTGTGAAGAACAGTGTGGTGGATAAATGCTCAGCCTTGGCACTGTGAGCACTCAGCAGAGCCATGGCTTGAGAAGACAAGTGGTGTTCTCATACTGTGCAGCAGCACAAGCCCCCAGAGCAGAGATTTAAAGGAGAGCAGAAGGTACAGTAATGAAACTGGAGACTGAGAAACTCATGGGGTCCAGGCTTTTCAGAAGCACAGTGTGATGTATGTTTACAGAGGCCTCAAGTGCCCTTTTCCATAACTCTGTTTATAGCTCATCTGTGTGCAGTAAGTCTTGACCAGAATTGGTCTTTGACACAGACTGTAAAATACAAACCTTAAAAGGGCCCAATGGAAAATAAAAGTCAGTATCATGACAAAATGGATGATTTCTGATGTAATCACCTCCCACTTGTGCCTTCCATGTAAAGGAGACATGGAAAATATGTTTCCCGCTGTAGAAATTAGGAATTCTGCTTCAGTAAAAACACGTCTGGCTGCTATGACATTGAAGTAAGGGTTTATTAGTATTATTGATGCAATTATTACAGCTGCTCCCAAACAGGCAGCCCTCCTTCTTGAAGGAAGTCTTTCTCTGACCCCTGTTATTTGTCAAAGAGAGGGGCTGTCAGAAGAGATGGCAGTGTCCTCCCAATAATATACCAAACTATTACTAGGAAAACAAGCTGAATGCAGCAAAGCTGCTGCTGAACTATGTAGAGATAAAATACCGATTTATCTGTTCCAGATATTTTGACATTGACACAGCTCAGTGACAAAGACACACAAAAAAAGTTTATTCTACAGCTAACGACTTCTGTGACAAAGCTCAAACAGGGGAGGAAATACAAGTAATTTGTTTCCTGTGTTGTCAAGCCCTTTGTCTTAGCCCAACAACAAACCCCTTGATCTATTTCAAAACACAAAGGGAGTGGTAATCATCATGACAGTATGACAAAAACCAGATTTAAAAACAAAAAGAGAAAAGCAGCAGCAGCTTGTTTATACTCTGAGCGCTGTGTGCTCTGGCGTTACTCCTCCGTCACATTATGTGCAATCACATCTGCCACACCTGGCTGTGCTCTCTGGGTGTCACTCGGATGGGATCTCCTCTGCTGTGTCCCACGGGCTTCCTGGCTTCCTCAAGGAAGAAAACACACTGAGAAAATGTAACAGTGCAGCCTGCCATCCAGCCAGGCAAGGGAATTTCTCAGTCTGCTTTGCAGGAGGATACCTGGCCTGAGGTGGGGATGGTGCAAGCTGTGAGCACAGCCCTGAGCCTCCAGGAACAAGAGCCCGTGCACACAAGTCAGTCCTTTCCTACTGGACATCTCCCAAAAACTGTGGGGTTCCCAGGATTTCCCTGCACTGCCAGGGAGCAGCACATCCACTCAATTCCCATCCCCACCCCTCAGGCAGGGATATCCACAACGTCCATTTGAATCCAGAAGTCTCTTTCCCTCTGCCTTCCCTGCAGTACAGAACAGTGAGGACAATGTCTCCACACCTCTTGTCAGGATTGCAGCCAAAGCCTCCTTAGACCATCTCCATCTTCCTGAAAAGAACTGAAAAACCCTAATACTCAATATGGTTTTGTACTTAAGATCACCTTGCTTGAAGAAATACCAAAAGGTTAAACTAGGATTTCATGTAGACTACCTGGCATTTTTCCTTCAAGAATTTTATTGGAAAAAGAAAGTTAAATAAAAGAGAACACTTTCTGTCAGTTGTTTTGATCAGTCCAAGTTCAATATATCAGATACCCTGAAAAGTTTCTCTCTCATTACAGTCTGACTTGATCCCCCCTGTTTATTGCTTTGACTGTAAAACAAAAATATATTTCCCAGCTGTATTAATCAGATATTGAGGATATTTTATTATTACAGGCAGCTGTACAGAGCTCTCAGGTTTTCTTTTAACAGAAATGAAGTTAAATCAATACTAAACAAATTTCCCAGGAGTCAAATTACAATGAAGAGGGATGAAGAAGAACTGTGCCAGCTAACACTGCAAAACATGAGGGCATCTGGGGCCGAAGGTCTGCCAGTGAGAGCTGCTCCTTTGAGGAGACGGACAACTGGACAATTCCTGCAGCTCTCACTGGTAAGCAGAGCACAAAAAGTGATAAAAGAGCCTATTTCCCCACCAACACCAGTTTAACCTTTTCTCTTTCTGACATCAGTGGAAATACCTGGACTGATGGACTGTGTGTTGTGACGGCCACCATTAAGTACCAGAGCGAGGCTGTTGTATTGACTGTAGGTTTAAAAAGACACTGCCCCAGTGACACTGTTGCATGTCGTGCTCATAAATGTTGCTCTTGCTTTTACAAGTATATTTCCATAGAATGTAATTTTTCACTAATCTTCAATTCATGCAGCACATAAAATACTCCTCCCTCCAGAAAGGAATACAAGTACAAGCTAAAATTTAGCACACGTTGAAGCACAAAATAGACACATTTTAAAACTTTGTTATTAGATTCCAATTTAGTTTAACTATGCTAAGGACTTATTTTTTCTTTGAAATTAAAAAAAACTGTCAATAAAGAGGATTTAAACAATCAGATGAGCAAGAGTACATGCACACCTACCAAAATGGTTTCACTAAACAGACAACCTGCATAGTAACACATGCAAATTACATAAAAAATTAGATAAGGGTTTCAGTATATACTGTAGTGCAAAATGCAGACTTTAAAATGCAAAATATAGACAGTGACAGGAATAATAAACAAAAGAGATTACTATTTTGTAGGAAAAAAACAACCAATTTTCTTTCTGCATGCAATTCATGTTATGATGTTCATGTACTTCTCACTTTAAAAAAAAATCCACAAATACAGCAGACACTATTTACTAAAAGTGGCAAACCAGACTTGGAGATAAATCCCACTTCTAGATGTACACAATTTTCAGACATGAAAATGAGTAAAATGAATTTATTCCTTCCTTTTGGACAGCAGTTACATCGCCAAGGTTAGTTTGCAGCTAACAAAAACATTTTGGAAAACATTTTTCCTTCATGGTTAAACCCTAATCTGTCACCAGCTCTTCACGGACACTGAGGTCATAAAAGCTTCTTCTGCTAGAATGGAATTCTAGATGCCCTCTAGTATTACTTTTCAGGGAGCTATGCTGGCTGTAGCTGACCAAGTCCTAAATGCAAGGCACAGAGGATCAACAGTGCAAGCCCAGGACAAAAAAAAAGCATCACAAACCAGAATTAATACAACCATACTGCAGATATTGAAAAAATTGCCATACACATTCACATCAATGTGAATTAGGCAAATACAGATGCACATGGGAGGTTTACTCCTATGTTCAAGTATGCCTCAAGAACAGACTGACAGGGAGCACAAAAGAAGCTATAACCAATCCTTTTATGCTTGGATGTGTCATATAAGATGGGAAATATAAGAAACAGGGAAAATTGGAAGATGACTGCACTTAAAAGGATTAAATGATTCATTCAATAGCATTTCTGCAGCCCTCTGTGTAATTGAACAGCCTTTCTTCCACCTTTCTCCTGAAAGAAAACCTTAATTGTAATCACTGAAAGGAAATAAGTTTCTGGCTATTTTTACAAAATATGTGTTATGTCTCAGCAAGCCGCTCCCATTTAACTCTGCAATACAGCTATAAAATGGTTTATTTGATTTAGTGCCTTACTTCTGAAGTACCTCACACACCACACGAGGCAGTGAACCACTGAAGAGGTTCAGACCGCAGATGGAAATTCAAATTCTTGAATAAATCCTCTGTAATGAGAAACTTCTGAGGGACTTTGCTGCTCTTATTTCAGGAAGAGGAGGGAAAGTCACTTAACAAGCCTGCAGAGAACTTCAGGCACATCAGTCCAAAGTGCCATCAGGCACACTTCAGCAAACAATTCATGTATTACCTGGAAAACAGCATAATTTTTTTTTCTACCTCTCAATCTGTCCCAAGGGATATAATTTCTTTCCAATTTCATCCCCTGGCATTATGTCATAGATATTATTCCCATCAGACTTCAGTCACTTGCCTGCTGGTTTGCAGTCTTCAGGAAGGCTCATCCCTGCCTCACCCTCGCCTGCACAGCGCTCTGTTATCTTCCTGCACCCTTGCAGAGGGTGCCCTTCAGCCACAAGGCAACTAAAACCTGTTGGGCAGCTCATCCTCACAGAACACCTCGTCACTGGCTCAGTCCAAACAACCTCATGGCCCTGGTCCTCACTTACACTAAGGCAAATTAGCCTGATATTTCATTTACTGTAAACTCAGTGTCACCCTGGCAGCACAGAGGGGCTTTGAAAGAGTCACCATGTCATTCTTTACTCCTTTAGGACTCCAGAAGAGCATAAAGTGGCCTGAGTGCAGACAAGATCCCAGCCAAATGACATCTGCCACTGATTTCATCAAAGCAGAATTTGACCCAATTTATTGCATTGAGTGTAAAACCCAGCCCAGCGGTGCTGGAGTCAGGGAAGTCACCTGTTTGGTTCAGCTGGGATGCACCAGGAACTCAAATGTGCTCAGTTTAGGAGTCCCAACAAGCTGGGCTAGAAGAAGAGAGCCAGCTCAGCCAGTGGGTAAGGGACAGGTTGCAGTTTGAATCCTTCTATTAAGTCAATAGGTGGACACTAAAAACCAGAGGGATTTGTGAACTCCAGCTGTTCCTGACAGTAATTTCTAGGCCAGTTTTCAGCTGCCATTATTTCACATGGAGCTTCATATCACGTAACACTGGGATCTGCTCTATTTTTGAGTCTCTACTTTTCATTCTCCTCCCCTCCCTTCCTTCCCTGATAGTGGCTGGAGCACCAAGAGGTCTTTGGCAAAGAGAGTCACAGGCCTTTTCTCAATGTACACCTGAACCAGATCTGTGATGTTCTAAGACAAAGGTTTGTCACACAAGAAGAAGTGGAGAAATCAGAAGATACCACCAGACCTGTTCTTTTCCAGAAGCCTGTTAAAAAGCAGTTTTTCCCAATTTTAGCTTGTGTCCACAATCAAAATCATCATTTGATTTTTTTTCCTCCTGATTTTTTGATCTTACTTAGCAGCCCCACAGATTAAATAAGTGAATCAGTCCAACATTCTCTTAGTTTTGACTCCTGAGGAGCAAGGGTGATAAGTGGTGGGATGTAGTTTTTTGACAACTAAAGGCCATGAGCTCTGCCCAGTTCTGACCATACGATTCCTCTTTGATGAGCTTGCAGACCAATAATGTCCTGGTTGCTATTCTGTTCCCATAAATCCAAAGGTGGATTTATTTAGCCAAAGCAACACTTGTAGCCTAGGCATGAGCACTTCTTGAGGCAAGACTAAAGCCACAAAACTAAAATGGGATCTGAAGTTCTCAGCTCATTTCTGTTGCCTCAAAAGGCCCAAACTACTGGTTTTCTTCAGAGTGTTGGTCAGAATCCTGCCTCTGATACTGATCTGATGTTGTAAAGGGAACTCAGCTCTAAAGCTCCAGATAGAAAATTGCTTAGAAATGCAAAGTACATATCAGTGAGGTAAAGCTATAATGTCACACATCATATCACCTTTCTCTCAGCTATTGTAGGTGGACAACAACCCTGAGTTATGAAGAACAAGCAAATGTTTTCATGCATCAGTCCTGCAAACAGTTTAATGGGAAAAGCAGTGCTGTCTTCATTTTCAGTGTGTATTTAAATCATTCCTCTTTCCTGGCCAACTGCTACAGCTGACATAACATGACTAATCACCACTACCTTTTCTGCATAGAATAAGTGTGTGGCTTCTGACACTTCAACTAATTCACTTTGGCTTGAACTAATATCAAGCTCAATTTCATTACAGGATGTGACATGCATACCTCTAAAAATAGTAATCTTCAGTCAAATGAGTACTACCTGCAAACTGAAATCAGTGTCTGAACTGCAGTTATTCAGAACACAGGAAATAATGACAAATAGCTAGGATTTTTTTTTAATAGACACAGAAAGGTATTACTTATTTAAGGAAAAAAAAAAAAAAACCCTCTCCCACTTAAAAATCCACAGACCAAACTCAACACAAATTTCCCTCCCTTTTAAAAGTTTAGGAAATAATTTGTGTCACCCTTTTTCCAAAGGAAAAAGAACTGTTAACTCATTAGGAAATAGTCATTGGAAAATAAGCTTTCCACAAAGAATTTAGCTGGAGACATTCCTATTAAAAAAAACCCAACACACAGTTACACCTTCCAGCTGGTAAAATTAGCTTAAATGATTAGCAGGAGTGCAGAAATGACATCTGTTCATATCTGTTCAATCTCTGAAGTAATCATCAACCCCAGCCATAGAAAGCATGTCAACTGTACTGTTTTTTACGTCAGCCTTTATTAAGCTGTTTCCTTATAACAGACTTTTGGAAACAACAAATTCTTTAGCATCTTTTCACACAGACATGCCCATTAACAGGCCTAATTAAGCACAACCTACGTGCTACCTCACTTGGTTCTTATTAATACAACTAGCAACACATAACTCCTTTATAACCTCTGGTTTTCTCTCCCCATACTCCTACCTGAGTATATTTCAAAAAGCATTTTTCCAAATCTCATCCTAAAACCTGCCCACACACATTCCCAGCCTGTTTATAACTTTGTTCAGTGCCAACAGCACCCTTTAATTCAAGCACTCATGTTCCTTTATGATGTTTTAATTATATTCTACAAGCAGCAGTGAAAATGCACATCCAGGCACCAAAGAAACTCAGCCCAGTCCAGGGGCAAGCTCGCAGCCTGCAAACCTGACTTGGCAGTGGATGCCCAGAGCCACATCCTGCACTGTGTTCCTGCAGAGGCCTCACTAGGCACCTGAGCATCCCAAACCCTCACAGAATTGTGGGAAACACTAAAGGTGAGAAGGCTTTTAGACAGCCATGAAAGCAGGCCACAGAAACTGAAAGAGCAGAAGAATTTAAAATTAGCTGCAACTGCAAAGCTTGAAAGTAGGAAGAAGTTACAATAGTACAGCAAGCAAGGACATGAAACAATAGTCTGAGTCTTAGGTTTGGCCAGGATAGATCTCAGGTCTGCAGAAAGATATGCTTAGCAAGACAGTAGAACATTTTAAGCTTAATAATGGAATATTGTTTATTGTTAATGGAAAGCATACAAGGAAGCATTGTTTGAAGCAGGTGTACGTGAGCTTTCAGTGATTGTCTAGAACAATTCTCTGTAAGCTTTAGCAATGTTATTGGCTGAAAAACTTTTAAAATGTCCTGTAACAACCCTGTTATGATGCCACAATAAAAGTTTGAGGAACATCTAGCAGTAGTCCCATACTGTTCATGCTCAAAGCTCCAAGACAGAATCACTAGGCTGGAAGAGACCTTCAAGATAGAGCCCAACCCATGCCCCAACACCTCGACTAAACCATGGCACCAAGTGCCACATCCAGTCTTTTTTTAAACACATCCAAGGATGGTGACTCCACCACCTCCCCCAGCAGATCATTCCATTAATATATCACTCTTTCTGTAAAAAACTTCTTCCTGATATTCAATGTATGGAAATGCCTCTCCTAACTCATCCTCCTGTTGCATTTGTCACCATCACAGTGGTGTCTACTGTGCTTCTGTTAGAACTCCCAGCTTAGACCAGCAAATATCCACCCTCCCTTCAGTAGACGTGGCTCTGCCCTTTGAGCTGCTGAGTTGGATCCTGTTCTGTGGTGTTTCTTTATCTACCCCAAGCTAATTAATTTCTTGTGTAGAGACCCTTTCAGTCATTGCTTCCAGATTTGATCTGCCAGGAAGTTTCATTAACCTAAATTATGGGGGGTTTTGGTGGTTGCCAAGGTTATTTCATTACCAAAGGAAAAATAATATTGAAAAATATCATAGCATCATGGAATGGTTTGGGTTGGAGGGAGTGTTAAAGATCATTAAATTCCAATCCCTCTCCCATGGGAAGGGACACCTTTCACTATCCCAGGTTGCTCAGAGCTCCATCTAACCTGGCCTTGAACACTTCCAGGGATGGAGCGTCCACAGCTTCTCTGTACAACCTGTGCCAGTGCCTCACCACTCTGGGTGTGAGAATTTCTCTCTAACATCTATTCAAACCTCTTCTCTTACAGTTTAAAGGCATTCCCCCTTCTCCCTGTGCAAACATGGATTTGATTTTGGTGTTTATCACAGTCTTGTGTAAGAATTTGCTCAGCTCTGGCTTGCTGAGACCATTTAGGCATTTATATGGACTGTTAAGATAATTCCTGTAAGTAGTACAGATGCAGCCCTTAGAAAGTTCAAAATACATCTCTTACATGTACATTTAATTTAAGTAAAGAGTAGCAAAAGTAAACCCTGAGGAGTACCCCCACTAACCAAGAAACAAAATAATTAGTTGCCTCTCAGTTTCAGAGACCCCCTCTATACAGTATTAGTAAAGGACAAATTACAAGGCATATTTTACATGTGCCATTAAACAAGTAAGATTAATTTTGCCCAAAATGTAATTGCCTTTTGATATGAATAAAGCACAAAAAGCCCAATCAAATGCAACACAATCTAATTTATGACACAACCCTAGAACTTTTTGGTGACTGGTGCCACAACATCACAAGTCTGATATATTACAGTGTTAAGCGGTACATAGCCCTGTCATAAATTATTTCACTTTTTGCTCCTGTGCATCTGAGGTGACAGAATGAAGGTAAATTTCTTCCTGACCATTTAGACAGCTCATTATTTCCCCAGAACTCTCCTGTGCCATCACTAATCTCTGCAATGTATCATAATTTATTTAAAATATCAATTTTTCTGTAACCCATGTTTAACAGCACGTTTTGTTTTCTAACTTTTTAATATTTTTGAGGACAGCTCCCCAACAGAATTCTTCAAAGATTGACTAATGGCAAATCCCAAAACCCTGATGGCAAGACACATTTATAAACTGGTTTCTCGGGTGACACAAGCTGTATTTGCTCCATTGCATGTGTTACATCAGGGCTTAGATTGGTTCTTGCAATAACCAAGGGACAAAAGAAGCAACTTTCATTTGGTACAAGCTTAACAAATTATCACCTTCTTCTCAGAAAAGGTGTAAGGCTCTTGACCCAAAACCATCTACCTAACAAATGGTAATTCTTGCCCTTATATTGTGAGTAGCAAGTATGAGGTTCTGCAAAGAAAGATGCAAATATCAAATTGCACTGCAATGGAAAAGAAAAGCCAGAGAAGAAAAAAAAGCCTCAAAATAAACTATTTCTGTAAGACTTCTTCCATTTTTCCACCTACAAGGTGAACAGAAATCATCAGATTTCAAAGATGACCTCAAAGGTAAGTTTGAAAAGCATCTCATGTGAGCAGCACTCACACTGTACTGAAGAGTTGTTCAAGACATGAACAGTTTCACCAGTGCTACCGGGTCAACTTCAAGGATGGCATTCAGCATGACTTAAGTTATCCTATAGCTTTGTTTGATTTCACTGACAGGGCAAAGAATGAATTAATCCACACAGCCTGAACAAATTGAAGGACCATTAATTAAAAGTGAGGAGACCATAAAAACTCTGTTTTACCTACGCTGCTCTGGTCTGACTGAAAAGTTTTCTGTCTGGGAGGAATTTAACTCTTAGACAGCATTATTCTATTTGAGCTGAGGTTTTTGTCCTGAGCAATTGCTTTAGTGGTTTACAAGGTTCCCCTTACCAGAGTACCTATAGGTGCCATCAAAAATACAGGGACTTTCTCAGCCAATTCCAAATTAAAAGGTGAAGCTCAGTTTTAAAAACTTATTCTAAATACATGAATTTTTTTCCCCACAGTGCCTTGGTTCTATTGATATCCTTTACTCAGATCAGACTGCTCCAGAAGTCTTCCTGCAGTTACTTACAGTTCAGATTTATTAAGTCTGAATAAACTGTCAAGTGTTCTGACTTAACCTGCACAACTGAGGGCAAGAAAAGTCATACCAAATCTTCCCATTTGAATTTATTCCGTAACTGCTATTTACAAATGCAAATTTTGACTGTTTAGGAAATATCAGAATATCAAACTGGTGTTAAGTTTAAATGAGCAGATTTCTCACATCGATTATGAAGTGAAATATTCAATAATCAGCTGCACAGTGTAACACATTCGACATCTTCCAGGCCAGAAACTGCTGATGGCCATTATCACAGCAAATTTGCTTATAAGGAGAGTGAATTAGAATGAATGGAAATAAACTGAAAGAAATCAAATCTGCTCTGCTTCCTTGCATTGAGGCAACAGAGAAAGGAAGGCCGCAACCATGGAGTTAGAGCTGATTTTCAATAAAGAGTAAGTTTTAAGCTCAAAAAAGCCTGGAAGAAAGCGCTTAGCTTACTGAACAACAGGCACAATTTGCCATCAGATATCAGCAAACTCAGAGGAAGCAGCAGCAGCACAAGCTCGAAGGGTTTCTACAAGGAGCAGCAGGAATCCCCACTAGCAGAGCTGGGGAACTGAGCACAAATATCTCACTTTAGTCATATCCCCAGCACTTTGTCAGTGAGTAAAGACCATTTAGTTCACAAAATCCTCTGTTTTCTTTCCTTCAGTTGCTACATGTCCCCAAAGAATAAAAAAAAATATAAAGTGCAGTAATCAGAAGCCAAAATTCTTGCTGGCTGAGCAACAGGCAAGTCCTGGCCATCAATACTCCCCTGCAGGTGCCTTTCCTGAGCTAATGTGCCAGGGAGAGCAAGCATCAATCTATGCCCAGCAAACCTGCCCACAGAGATTGCAATTAGACCCATGACAGCTCAAAGAACAAAAAAAAAGAAAGCACACAGCTCCAAAATTCAACTTCCAGTGCAGTTGTTCACAATCAGGTGCTCAGCTGGGACTGGGCAGACAGGTTTAAATAAGCTCCCTGCAAAACTGAAACACCTGAACCATATTTTTTGAGATACCAAAATAGATGGGTGGTTTCTTTTCTCTAAGAAGAGACTTGAATCTGCAGGATTGAGCCTTTAAATCCAAAGCTGGCATGTAACAGAGAGCAGCTCCCCTGCCATGTCAGAGACCAGCCCAGCAGCACAGACACCCCCCAAGAACCATCCCTGTGTGCCAGAGGAAATGTCTACAGGACACCCAGCAAGGAGGACCAAAGGGAAAACACAGCACAGGGATGCAATTCTGCAAATGGAGCCACACAACCTAAAAATAAATTTATGGCACTTCAGCGCATCCAAAGGATAGCTGCAAAACAGACCCTCAGAAAAAATAGCAATAAGAGGAGCTGATAGAGGATCTACTAAGAAAAAAACCATTACCTAAAGGCAGCTTTTAACCTACTAATAGGGACTGCAGCTTCTGAGTACGTAACTGTGTATGTCATATGCATGGCCTTTAACCAAGCACACTGAGAACAAAAAGCAGCAGAAGAAATTAGAAAGTAATACTTCCACTGAAAGGAGATAAAGAGCCACTAAAAGTCAGAATGTAGTAACAGCATTCCTAAACAGAAGTATCAGGGAGGACATAGTGCTCAAGTCAGGGCTGAAGTTCCCAGAAAGTCACAGAAATCCAAGTTACTTTTTATTTCTTCACTAGCACCTTACTATTTGGTACAATACAGCTCCTGTGCTTACAACTACCAGTAATAGCAGCTTTCAGCATTAGCTGAAATTACAATTTCTATTGGTAATAAATCTTTGAAGATCCAGTTATAACAAAAGTCTTTGGTTAAAGCAAAGGTGAAATAGCTGTTTGGGGGAAAAAAAAAAAAAAAAAGGCAGAAGTCTGGCCTCAATTATCTTATAATTTGTACAAATAGAAGCAAGAACTCCTGTGGGAGAACATAAAGTTATTGGTAATTTAAAAGGTGTAATATCTTTTATTTTGTCCAAGAAATTAGTTTGATTCATTTGTTCCTTTCACCTCAATAGCAAAACTAATAAATGTAATAACTCTGAAAGAAAAAAAACAAGTTTAATAACAGGCAGCTGTAATGTATGAACTGCTACAAGAGAGGCCTTCAGGATGATAGTTCTGTGCCAGCTTTTGACAAGACATGGCTAGAAGATTATACAGAGCATTTTACACTGGTTTCTGCTAATTGGTTACAGTAAAAATTGTGCTGTTCACCCTTATCTTTCTAGCATGCTTGAAGCACACAAAAATGGCTTTTCTAGTCTTTTCAAAGTTACCTAATTGTGCTAAAAGATACCATTGTATCTGCAGAAACATTAGCTCCTTCAATACTTTTAATTACAAAAACAATAACCCCCAAAAAAAGCAAATTAAGGCAAGGAAAACCAACAATTATTCACACAAGGAAGATGCAGGACTGAATACAAAGAAACACAGTTACTGTGCTACTCTTGCACAGAAGTCAGCAGCAGAGTTTAAGTGGTAATTTATAAGGCAACTGATAAAAATCATCCCCCATTATCCCACTCATTTCCTTGCTCTGCCTTGGTCACTTCATGTGCAAACTACCACTTGGATTTCTGTTCAAGATGAGAGGGCAGAGACAAGCAGATACAAAAGAGAGGGGAACCCATGCTGAGGCTCTGCCTCAAGATCAATTCTAAAGGCAGAACAATTCATAAAGGAATTCCCCACTCCCCCTTGTTCAGGTCCAGAGATAACCCTCTCCACTGAACCCAGACCCCCGTGGCACAGCCTGGAAGCCCTTCAAGCCCCTGGGTCTCTTGGTTAAGTGGTTTCCTCCACAAGTTATTGATACATTACACAGTACCCAGGTGTTCTAGCACCCCTGCTAAATCCTTTAGTCCCAGCAAGTTAAGCTTTGTGTCTCATTTGCCGCTGCTTGCAGGCATTTGTCCTCCTTAGATAGGCTCTGCACGCTCTTACAGTTCAATCACTAATACACAACCTATGTTATTCCACTTCTGAGCTCCAGAAATAGAAATAAACACCAAGACAGACATTTTACAAGTGGACAAGGTACCTCCAGAGCAGTTTATGACATCCAGCAGAAGACACTTCCCTTACCTTGCAGCAGGCAGGTCAAAAAGCAGCATCCTTTAACACTCCAGATTAGCAGGGATTACTGGAAAATCACCCACAGTTCTTAGAAAGCACTTTAGCTCTACTCATACCTCAAATACTGTTGGTCTAAACCCAACCCTTTATCCTGCAGCCCTCCCTCCAAATCTCCCTTCCTGTACTGAGCCTTGGCCACCTGCTCCATCCCACCCTCCACCAATGAGGTGATACCAATTCCCCAAGGCAATTTGCCTTGAGGGGTTCCAGCTGTCCCTGGGGCTGGACACGAGAGACTCTTCACATGCAATTAATCTGTAGGATTATAATCTCTGTCTCATGGTTGTGCACTCAGCAGCATCGTGTCATAAGCAATGTGAATCTTCATACCAACCACACATGAGAATACAAAGATCTGCCACTGTGCTTAAGAGAATTTTAAATTGAAGTTTTTACAGCAAACGCTCTGTTCTCTGTGTGCTTGGAATTGATATTACTTAATTTCATGCATTTGGGGAAGAAAAGTATGCAGTGGACAAACAGTGGACAGTTTGTATTTTGGAGTTTTTAATATGCCTAGGGGAAGAGCTTGGCTACTTTCATTGAACAAGCACTACTCACTCAGCTGTCCTGAGCAATGTGCCAGGGTTGCCAGCCCAAAGAATTCAGCAATCCTGAGCTGGAAGCTTCAGAACCATGAGATTTCAATTAAAAATTGCAATTTTTTACTCTTTGCCTTCTGGTTCTTTTTTTCATGTTCAAGGTTCAGTCAATACCTACTTGCAAATTTCTTCACAAACCCAAGAGCATAACAGAAGCTGAAATTCTCATATTAATTGCCAAGAACTGGAAAGGGATAGCCTAAGCAGGACAGTAAATACTGTAACAAAGCCAGAAGTTGTGAAGTCTGAGCAATTCATATTTCCAAAACCAGCTTATGACTAAACCTGTGGAAGTTCTTAATTATTTTAATTCACCGCTAACACAGGAGACTCAAAGCTACTCCCAGGGTTATCAGACTTGCTGCAGGTTTTGAGATCCTCACTGAATAAAACTGGCAATTCATATTATGACTTTGGCGGAGCTGTATTGATGGACACCAGAAGGTGGTCTCAAACTCCACCAAAAAGAGATGTTATTTTCAGTAAAACTTCTGTTCAGAGTTAAAAAGAATCTTGGAAATGCCATCTTTACACATAAAGTAATCTAAATATATCTGCACCTTGACCATGCTTGTCTTGAAATGTTTGAGCTTTCTTTGATAATCTCAACTCCCAGTACTGCAGAAATACATTTATCAGTCCTTCTGATTTTCTGCTCTGGTGACCAGCTTTTTCCCTTGATCTCCATGTAAGAGTTTTCTCCTGCATGCTCTTTGCTCCCACCTTTTCTGGTCTAGTTCCAAGAACCAAACTGTTTTACTTCTCCCATTAGCTTTTAACTTTTGTGTATTTTGCTTTATTGGAACTGGCAAAATGGTGCTATTTAAACACAGCTCCATGTGTCAGAGTGAAGTCCTGCAGGTAGGGTGTCATGTTTGATTTCATGTTATCATTTGTTGCGTAGCCAGAGCTAGAGAAACAAAACAGTTACTTTCATAAATTCCTTTGAGAGCTTTTTTACTGATGTTGTGGGACGTATTTGTGCCCTTAAGAACACAGCCCCTTCTGCACTGCCGGAGAGAAAACAGAAGGGATGTGCTTAGCTTTACTTTGCTCCTTGTGTTTCCTTCCCTCTTCTGCTTCCCATGTGTCCTGAACACGTGTGTGAATGGGAATGGCAGCGTTGCAGCTGATGGAAAACACTGTAGGTTTAGAAGAAAGCTGACATTTTGGAGATTGAGTTTTCAGATTTAAAAAGGAATCTACTTGGACTGCCCAGCTTCAGAGCTGCTGCCTGGTATGAGGTTACATCTGACACTGAAAGAAGAGGTATGGTTGACTTTTATCCCAGCAGGACACAACAGTTGCACTTCACAGTCAGGGCTTCCCAGTCAGAAGGGGACTGGATGGGAAGAAATGCTTAACAAAAACTTCATTTCCTGGAGCCTTTCTGACACGCATATCAAATTGATCTGGTGAACACAATTATTTCCTTTGCAGTCTCCCAGATTGCTTCCCATGTTCCTTTTTCTTCTCAAAAAGACATAACCTCAAAAATAGCAATATGATGTTGACCGTAGTCCAGAGACACCACAGCATATCTAGGAATGTTTGAAGCCTATTAGAGTGCTTGTCTTTTCTTTTCACAAAAAAGATGCACATCTTGCCTTGCAGGTCCCAATGATCACACATTTTCCTGGGGAAAGCATTAAACAAAAGGGGACATTTTGCTTTATCCTGGACACCACGTCAACATTGGCGTTTTTTCCAGCCAGATACAGGTGGCTTTTCAGGTGTAAGAGCTTTCCTGAACTTCTTTCTTTTCCCTTGCAATTTTCACAGTTGGTTTTTTTGTTTTTTTTTTTCCTTCCAAACAGCAGCATGGATGTTCCCAGCCTGACATTTGTTAAGGTAGACCTGCAATACACACCATGTACAGCCTCACCAAAGCAGTGGTGCCCTAAGGCAGAGAGCACGGCCAGCATCTCTCCTGCTCTTCCACTTGGAGAGACACCACGATCAAGCGCTGGCAGACAATCCATGTTTCCACAGTGGGAGATCCAACGCTCCCCAAAGGACTGACACATGTGTCCTCTCAATATTCAGGAAAATCTTGAGTGCTGTGAGGCTGTTCCCTTAGGGAGGGTCTGGCAGTGAGCGGCACTAAGAGGGGTGAGCTCTGCAGAGGCAGAGCAGCTTTCCTGCCACGAGAACCCCGCAGACCTGAGGGGTCAGAAGGGCTGAAAGTGTCAACTCAGGGCAGTGGGATGCAGGTGGAGGGCTGGGTGCAGCCCTCACAGATGGTCCTGCTGGCACAGGCACCTGCCTCAGCCACAGGAGCCTGGCCCGACTCTGCGCTCGGGAAAACAAACAGCTGGGGAAAGGCCGTGCCTTAAACAATCAAAGCTCCTCTGCTCAGTAAATGCGAGGCATAAATCTCAGGGCTTACATTGACAACAGCACAGCTGACCCAGTGCAAGGCTGCTACCACAGGATCTGTGCATTTAGTGCAAATAAAATACCGGGGCAGGGGCAGGAATCAGCTAAGCCCTCTGCTATTAGCTCAGTTGTCACTGGAAGCGCTTTCCCAGGAAGTGCTGCTGGAAGCGGATCTTTTAATTCACTCACAATTTGTTCCAAAGCAGACACGACCAGATTCTCCAGACTGTGGGATGTAAACCATCACAGGGGGGGCAGCGTGTCCAGAACTTTGGATACACACACAGACTCTCATCAATGGTTGTGTGAGCTGGGGATTTGGACAGAGCTGGTGTGCTGGATGATGCGCAAACAGCGCAAAGAAATCACTATATAAAAATAGAAACAAAACTGCAAATGGGTAGCTCCTATCTTCACATGTGACTTGTGCTCTAATTTGAACCAGAACAGGGCAATCCAAGCCCTGAAGTTATGCATTAGAGTTACATTAACATTGCCTTTGCTGAGGAAGGCTGCTGGAATTCTTGGGACTCTGTTTCCTGTCACAGTAAATTTACCCATGGCCATCTTCCTTCCCAGTTATTTAGTGGCTGTCCTGCACACATGGAAGGAGCTGGAGACAGCTGAAAAGCCCTCACCCTGCAGCAAGCAGCTCCCAGAACCTCACTGCTCACAGCCTGTAAGGGCTCCAGAGTCTGCAGTGGTTCCTGTTTCTAAACAAAAGGAGACAAGAGCAAACTGGATCATGCACAGCTCATGCAATAGGCCCTAGAGCTGATGGCACAACACTGGAATTAAAGAGATCTTTCATTTTGTTTGCTTTCCTTGTACTTACAGCTGCAAGCATCAAAGGCTAGCTCACTGCACAGACCAACAAGCACATTAAGTACCAGGCTTTGCAGAGCAGCTGCTGCCTGACCAGGAGAACCTCCCTTCAGGGCCAGTCATTAACAGTTCTGTAATTTATACTGATGGCAGCGCAGGGGAACGAAAACAACTGTTGTTCTGGCACTAGAAATCCTCCGCTGGACACTCTGCCCCAGTTTAGGGAAGGATGGAAAATGGAAGATGCTGCTGGTGTCAGATGTGTTCCAAATGCCTGTCCCATCCAAGGCAGACCTGGCCACAGCAGCACCAACCAGGCTCTTTTTTTAGCAAAATTAGAAGTTTGAGCTCACCTTTAGCTTGCTTTTAAATAACATGGGTGACAAGCTGATTCAGGCAGAGGATTTCCCTTTAAGGTTTGCTTTCTGATTGTCATCCGTGCCTTTCTTGCTTTTGATTCTCTGTACATCACCTTTATCCATATTGGTATTTATAGTCTCTAATTCTCCTGACACTTCTGTTTCCAGGCAGTGATGAGCTCCTCCTCACAAATATATTTTGTCTCCTCTTTGTCTGCAGCTTTTAACACTGTGCTGCTTAACCAACGTGGGATTAAAACAACCAGAAAAGCATTAGCATTTTTAATCACACAGACAGCTCTGGGAGAGCTTCAGATGCCCTGTGATTAATGTAGATTCTGAACAATTTAAGGCTCCTTCCCAGGCTTTTGAGACAAAAGAAACTGCAGCTCATCCACTTCTCAATTTGCAAAGGACAAAGGTGAGGTGCTGTCTGTAGGTAACAGATGTAAGTAGGTCTGTGGGACTAAACCTGAGTCAATGGATACAGTTCTTATTTTAGATAAAAGCAGCCAATACGTGAGATACAACTCCTCCCTACTCCACAGACACTTTCCTTCCAGATCCCTCTCTTTATCTAACCTATCAGAAAATTTTCTCTGCGCCAAGGCAGATGTACATTCTTTTAATCCTATAATTTCTTCCTTTCTCATGCAGAAAGTTTTTCCGTTTTTTTTTTTTTTTTTCTCCCCTATACAAATGTGCCTAAATCCAACCATGTCAGACTATATAGTTGCTGGGCATAGTTACAGTGAATTTTCTTTTCTGCTCAGAGCTTGTTTACAAATTCTCTGATTATTGGTTAAACTCCCTGCCCCAAGTTTTAGCCATCTTCCCCCAGAGTCTCAAGACAGAGCACCTACAAACAATTAGTCCTTGAAAATAAAACTATGATTAGGGGTGGAAAAGCTAATTAAAATGGAGGGATGAGTTGGCTGCTTCCATGTGGAACCTATTTAGCAAAGTCGATACCTGTGCACGTCCCACCCTGCTGCCTGCGCTTCAAACACAGGAACACTGGGTCAGAGTTAGACATAAAGTCAGAAGTTACCCTCAGAAAGAAAAGAAAAATGTTCACTGAATGTGGGGAGCTGCTTCTTAGGTTTCCTCCTGAGATCTGTAAAGTTAGACCTCAGATCTCACAGCTCAGTAAAAACCTGTTCCCCTGAAATACCCACATTTTTAATGTCAACGAAAGTCAGGAGGATATCTCAGACATGAAACTGATTTCCAACTGGACAGCAGTGTGCTTTTCAGCATTTTTCTAATGCTGAAAGAAAATATTAAGGAGGCCAGAAAATGTGGAAACTTTTCACAAATTGTAGCAAGTCACACAAATGCAATTGTGTGTTCTGCACAGGAAAAAGCACACGATGATATGACTGACATCATGTCCACAAAATAAATTAGCTGGGCATTAGATCAGTTCCACGGGAACCTTCTCCTTCCACTCCTCCTGTTACAGGAATGATTTTCCAGTACTGATAAAAGGTGCACTAGATGCAAAGAATTATTCCAACACATTTTATCATGTAATCCACGGTGAAAGTGGGTTGTGGTCTGACAAGGGGAGTAATGCTTCAAGAGAAAGCATGGAAAATTGAACCTGAGTGATGCTTTTTTTTCTCTGAGAGTCTTTCTGGAGAAATGTAAATTACAAAACTTCAGGTACAGCAGGATGTAGTAGCATGCAAAGCTTACTCTCTCTGAAGCAAAGGAACAACTCTGCTTTTATTTTTCTGTCTGCCTTGTGGGTCTATTCTCTACTGGTTAAATAATAGTAAATGTGATGTGTCATTAATCTTGCATTGAAATAGTTGAATTTTTTTTAAGAGAGGAAATCTACTATCTATTGTAGGAATAATTATTATTGTTATTGTGATTTCTTTTTTGATGACTTCTGATTGGCCCATCAGCCAATGCAGAGATTTTTTTTTTTTTTTTCCTTTCAAATAAGTGTTTTCCAACTCTCAGGAGAAAGAATCTTTCAAAATACACTAAAATTTTCAAAAAAATAAAAAGGAAAGGGAGAGGACTAAGACAATATCTGATGAAGCAAAAATCACAAAACTCATTGCTTATATAGAAAGCCTAGTTTCTTCCACTACCAGAAAAATGTTAGCAGCATTTTAAATGCTGTAGATTTCATAATTAATGGTGTTCATAAATGAACAATAATCATTTCCTACAAAAATCTGAACTGAGGCAATGATGAAATGCTGGAAACTTTTTTTTTTTTTTTTTTTTTTTTTTTTTTTTTTTTTTTAAATAACGAGATCAATAAAGTTCAAGCCAAATGCATTTGGAGCCATGGCATGACTCTGATGTGAAGCTTGAATGTGAGTGGAGAATTCCCATTATTGCAGCTGTTCACTTGAACACCCAGAAATCAAACTGCCTCAGGAGAAGTGCTTGACTTAAATATTACACCCCAAAATTTTACAAGTTAAAAATGAAACTTCTTCTCTTTCTGCACCAGGGTTTGGGCTTTGCACAGCAATCGTTGGCTGGTACCAGAAGGGAAGGTGAGTGGGACCTGGGGACAGCAGGGTGGAGGGACCTGGCTGAGCAGAAGGAGGGACACTGAGATGGAAGGGTGGGTCAGGATCTGGCCCAGGGGCACTGGTCAGGGTCTGTCTCTGTCCCACAACCACTGAGGAAATCCAGAGGGACAAGCCAGCTCCAAGGTCAAGCCAGGAAGCCAAGCCAAGCCTGAGAGCTCTCAGGCTGTGCTACCACATTTACACCACACACTGCTCAACATTAAACCACCTAAAAATGTTATTTTAGGATTATATTACTGCATGTGCTGTTTGTTATTTCAGAGGAGAATAAATTCTTAACTAAATTTACACTGGTATGGCCAAAAAAAAAAAAAAAAAAATTTAAAAAAAAGGAGTCAGCAACATCCTTTGAGAGCTGTGACTGCACATTAGACAAGAACCACAAAGCTCTTGAACACTCATTTGCATCACAGATATACTGAAACAGAAAAGAGAAATCCCAGACTCCCAGAATCCAGTGTGAGGACAATTGCCTGGGCTGTAAGAAGTCCAGGATTAACTCCCTGCTGAGCCATTCTCCCAGTTCCCACAGGTAAATGTCTTAGCTCAGAATGTCATGACCGCTCTAGGTGACATCAGCCAACTTCAGAAACCTTCTACCCTGAGAGTCCCTTCCCAAAACAGGATTACCCAAACTTTTAGTTTCAGAGAGAGCTTGCATGTCCAGATATTTTCACTTTTAACAAATCAGGGATTTGTGAGGGGCAGTAGGAGACACCTTTTAAGAAATCCACCACCTCAAAAGAAAAGGATTCTGATGCAGCTCTAATTCTTATACAGCATAACTCTCAGCCTGAATGGGAGAATAGTAGAAAGAATAATTATTCCTTGAGAGGAGGGAAAGAGAAAGGCAAAGTGGCTTGCCCAGAATAAATCCTCTGGGTAACCATTTAGTTAGCACCTCACTCACAAGGCTATTTCAGATATTTTAAATGCATTCCTCTTACTTTCTGTCCCATATAACAAACACCAGACAGATGCTTGTATTCTCATAATTGTGAATCTTTAATTCTTCTTCTGTCATCTGTTTTAAACAGCAGAGTCTGATCTTCCTGTGATAAAGTTGTGGAATCACAAGATATAAATCTGTTTGTGATTTGTAAGTGTCAGTACATATGGTACTTGGGCATTTGCTTACTGGCTGCCTCAAGCACATAAACTAGCATAATAAAGCTTTGGCATTCTTGTCAGAATTAACTCATCTTAATGCTTCTGAAAACATCTCTCCCACGCAGAAGTAATTCCCTTCAAGGTTTTTCAAATATCCTTTCATTGAAGTTACTCTATTTGTCCTTGTAAATTGCAGAATTTGTTCCAAAAAGACCCGGCTGACAACAAACTCACAGAGTCACATGAGCAAAGTATTTAACTCCTTTAATTTTGAGGGACAAATATGAAACAAGCAGAAGCCTTAAAGTCTTCAAAGTAATCCCAGACAAAGTCATACACTAGCATTGTATGCAACTCCCACAGCTGTGAGTATAAACAGATATTCAGGCCAAAGCTGTGAAGAAAAAACAAGTTTAAAAATGGTCCCTTCTTCCACCTGACAAAACTTCAGATATTCCCAAAAATGTAACAAGTACCATCATTTCTCTGCTGACAAAAGAACTGGTCTCTCCTCAGTTATCCATCTCTTGCTCCTCTTGTCATTTGATGGACCCCCCCCTTATCTTTCTTACTCAGATTCCTCTCAGTGGAATTCACTTTTGCCTTCTTGTTGCTATCACTGAATGGCTTCTCTAGCAAATCCCTTTTTGGTCCGGGTCAGATGAAAAATAAACATCATCTTCAACTCCACAAGCTTGTAAATTAAAGCAACCTCCATGTACCCTGTTTTACTTTCTCTGTACTCAAAGAATGTCACTTCAGGAGCCATGCAGTCCCACAAAGAGATGCAGGGCAGCTCGAGTTTCAGTGCCTCCACTGCACAAAGTCCCAAAGACAGAGGCACAGGTAAAGCACCGTCCCTACAAGGCACCTGCTCTGCTCCATCTGTTCCAGTCTGTTCTGTCCTTAGACACATTTATAACGTCACACAGCGCAATATAACACACAGGTAGGCAGTCCAATGTTAAACAGAAGACTTGATTTCTCTTGTCTGATCAACACAGCTTTCACATACTAGAGTTTAATCCTATTTTTCTCAAAGCTAATTCAGTAGTATGAAGATCAAGCACTAACTGATGAAGGCAAAAACATACTCAGAACCTAAATGATGCACTGTGTTCATTAAGACAATCACTCGTGGATGACTGCAAAAGTATTATTCAATAATTTGCATTAAAAAGCTGAAAAAAAAAAAATCCTATAACTTCTAGGAAGTTACTCATTGTTTTAATTGGTGGGTTGGGTTTTCTCTTGTTCCTGAGCTTTAATTTTGAGCCACAACAAAGCAACCCCATTTTCCATTTAATTTAGAAGTGGCAGCATGACACACCTCCAGAGAATCCTGCCTACTGCAAATCGTTGGATTTTATGTTAAGGGTTCATTTTTTTCCAAAAGAAAGTGAGGGATAGTTAACAGTAAAACAAAGTGTTAACCTTTTGTCTCAAATTCTGCAATTTGTGAAAGCCTCACTTTGTCTCAGAAGACAATGGTAACAGTCCCTTCTACTCACTTTCAATTAAAGAGAAAAGCCATAGGAATCCTACTGTTCTGCCATGGGATAGTGAAAGGCTTCCATGGTCAGTGCAATTAGTGAAAACCATTATTTTGGAGTACATTGCCAGCACCCTGCAGGGAGAATTAGATGTTCACAGCTGCCACTATGCCTAATTTTTCACAAGCTGCATGGAAAGTTTCCTGCACTGAGGATCCAGACCGAACAACAAACGAGAGTGACTTTACTTGGGCATATTTTTGTACTGTTTTTCTGGTTAAATTAGAAGTAGGAATTGCAGTGCGATGCCATAATAATGGACACATCCATGGAGATGTTTACCTGGCTTACAGAAGTGTGTTATTTCTTTGAAAACAAGCTACAGGAGGATTAAAGCAATGCCTAGGGATTCCAGAGGTGCAGACATACCTGTCTATCCAGCCATGTACTGGATTTTCCACAGGAGGCTAAGAAATTAAATACCTATTGCAGGTGAGTTTGTTTCTTGCCACCTTGTGTGCCTCAGGTCTGCCTCCATAAATTGTGACATCCTTAGTCTACAAGGCCTCCTGAATATTCCAGTATCTTCCTAGGGAGAGACAATTCATAGCCATCAGAGACCTCCAGCCACTGAGAACTCTGAACACCCCCACACCAAACACTTGTAGCTTCTCCTTTCCTTGGTCGTTACAGCAAAGGGCACAAGCTCAGTTTGGACAAATTAATAAGAAGGAGGGAGTGTGTTACCCTGGTTTTTCTGAGTTTCTTTATTAGCCTTTTGATTTTCATAAATGGAGTCAGATCTTTTAGATACTGTAGAATATTAGAGCAGTTTTTCTACCTTTCCCACAGAAATAATATAAACAAATCCTTTGTTTTTCATTCTCTGTCCTTTGTTTGCATATTTCTAACCTGAAAACAATTGTAACTGACAATTCGTCTGGCCACTGAGGCTGAGGGGTGGAAACCCCAAAAAGCCAATCTTCTGCTAGACCCACAAATGTATAAAAAGTAAAAGAATTAAAAAAAGGGCTCTCTCCTCTCCGCCCTTTGAGCTGGGAGCTGGATCAGAAGAACCTCTGCAGAAATCTCTTGTCTGCGTGTGATTTCTTTTTGTGTCTCGGTGACAGGAGTGGGAAGCTGAAGTGTCTGAAAACTAATCCTGGAGCACTGCAAATTCAGCCAGCAAAACCAGTGATACTGCAGCTCCCCCATGCACTCAGTCAGAGCTTGCCCCTTGAAATAAGGATCTGCTGCAAGTACCCAAGCAAGAGATTTAAATTACCGAAAGTTTCAGAAATAAAGCAAAGTATCTCCAAATTGCTGCCTGTGCTCCCATGTATGAAGCAGCTGGCTGTGCGCTAAATCCCTGCAAGAAGAGAGCATAATACTTGTGAGGACAAGTATTGAATACCCATAGAGACTTGGATTCAGTTCTAGTGCATGAAAAGGTTTTTTTGTACCCAAAGGGAATACTGAACCCCTGTACAAGAAAAGGACAAGGGCTGAGTTTCTGTAACCTAGAAGCTTTTGGTAGTCAAAACTGATTGACTAGGTCCAGCATACAGTCTTGTTCTAATTTCAAGGAAGTGCTGATTATCTTGCTTCCATTTTTTTCTTGCTAGAGCTGGGACAGGACTAGAGGAAACCATGCTGGAATGAAACAACCACAGAAAATGTCTGAAATTCATAAGGATTATTTAAAAACAAAGAGGTTCTCAGGTAGCATGACACACCTGAGAACTGTGAAAAAGATGCTTGTCTGAAAAGTAAATAAATATGATTGAAAGCAAAGAAACACATTTCCACTTCATTACTATTCCTATTATTATAATACCTACTTCTGACACATTTAGTCTTTAGGAAATTAAATTAATAAATTCAGCCTCACCGGTGAAATTCTACACTTGTGCATCCTATGATTATAGCAAGCTCAAATTAATGACCCACTGATTCCTGATTATTAAATTTAATAGTTCTGTGATTAGCATTGTCAATTGAGCAATACAATTCATGGAGCTGGCTGAGGCAGCAGCACCCTGTTTTGCATGTGCTCGATCTACAAGTGTGAGTTATCACTTGCAGCTCTTCAGGAGGAGTGACACAATCAGGAATTAGCCACACACTGATGAATTAAACCATGACTTTTCAGTGAGGATTTTAAATTTTCACAGATTTATAATATATGGATCCCTAGTTATTACAGATTGATGCACATTAAGAACAACAACAAAAAAAGCTACAGACACAGCAGCTCAAAGAGAGGACTCATAACATGAATATCACTGCTTAGCCAAAATTTTAAATCCCTGAAAATCCAAACAGCCCCAGGAGGCTGGATCTAGTGTGCTCGTTGTATTACGGAAAACCTACAGTATAATCTGTTTCATGTTGTGTATTCTTTTCATTAAGGGATAACACACACTGTGCTTCCAACAATAAATCTGGGAATTAAACTTTACTTCCTATGAGCTTGAATGATTGCAACTTCTCTTTAAACGTCACAGACGGTAAAATTCCCAAGAGAGAAAATACCTCTTATTTCAATACTGAGGACTCAATTTCTAGGACTTCACAAATCTGTGATTCCTAATATATGCACAATTTATATATTTTCTTACTACTCTCATACTGTGTTAAAGTTTTTGGTGATATTTATGCCAGCTTCCACTGGGCTATGGAAATCCAATTTGATGATACCAATCAGCCATTTTTATGGACAGCCAAGACCAGGCAAACAAATACCAGCTTTGTTTCCTACACTGGACAGAGGTTGGTCAATAGAGCACGTGGTGCATTGAAAAAACTCTGTAGGACTTTCAGAGAGGAACTCTAATCAGATAAAGCTCATTATTAGAGGCTAGATATTTTAGATGTCATCAATGATCCTTCTGTGTTTGTATAAGACTTTACTTACCCCTTATGTGCACCAAGAGTCAGTAGCAGTGAGGTCCATTCACAAGAAATTGAATTGAATTGTAACATAAATACTAAGAATATTCCTAGAGATATTGATCTTTGATTTAGCCCTGCCCCCATGTGGTCTCTTATGTAGTTTTCTTTAATTAAAACTACCACTGCTAAATACTTAGTAAGTAAAGTCAAGATATTGCCACCTTCTTCTTATTATTGTTAGTTTTCTCTATCCACTTGTTCTACAATTTCCTCTTGATCTACCTACTGTCTTCATTGCTTCCCATTTCTCATTCTCTTTCAAGTCTTTCTAACTATGACTGGCCATTTCTAAGTAGGTCCACACAAATCTTCCCGTGATTCACACCCAGTTGTAGTGCACAGCTGAGTCACTGCATTTTGATATGACTCACCTTCAGAGGAAATTACAATTCAAAGCTGTTATACTGGACAGGAACAAGAAGTGGGACAAATTCTCAGGTGAGTTTCTGTGGATGAGCTCTGCTCTCACGAATCCCTTTCCTTCTCCATAACAATATAAAGTAGTGCAACAACAATCTCATCAGTCTGGGAAATTCTGAGTGATACTGGCCAGCAGTTTATTTCCATTTAAAACTCAAGACAAGGCTATGCAAAGGTTGTTCTTGCAGCAGAATTTATAGACTTTGAAGTTACAGGTGGGCAGTTTCAGAAGACACGAGAGGAAATTGGGACAAAGAAGCATTATTAATAGTTAGCAACATCTTCTTTTGCTCCCAAATTTTCCTCCTTCCAAGAGCGAGTTGGCACCGTGAACTTCATTTTATCAGAGAATGATTTTTAATCTTTGCAGACTGGATGACTGGTTAGACTGAAGTTTAACAAAGAGGGATTCTGCTGATATACCCTAGTTGTGTTCTTTTCTTCACAAACTCATCTGGCAAAATGCTGTATGATCTTACTCAACTCCAGTTCAGTGAAACTCCTGAAGTTCAGTACAGGTTCCCTACATTCCAATACTGCATTCAGACTTCTCTAACCCATTTTAAAGGGTTTTGATGCCATCATCTCTGGAGACACCAGCCTTGCTATATTCCAGTCATACACCAACTGTATATGGTAAAACATGCTCATTCAAGCAACTTTTCTTTCTCAGAAGATGCAGAGCCTTTTTCCAAACACCAGCCTGGAAACACATTCCTGCCTTCTGTCTTGTCCTCTTGACATCAGCTCTAAAAACACATTCCTGCCTTCTGTCCTGTCCTCTTGACATCAGCTCTAAAAACACAAACCTAGAAATGAAAATGCTGCCTGTGTTGCCCTCCTACCCCGATCACCAGATGACAACCTTTCCTTTTTCCTAGGAACACACCCCATTTCACCAGGAACATGAAAACTTTGTGTTGTCTTGACACAAGCAAAGCAGAAAACCTTCCCATATGAAACAGAGTATATTCCATTCCCCCAGGCTATGTAATGCCCTGTGTAACCCTAGTACCAGTCAGAAATAGTAATAAATAAGTACTTATGACTACATAAGCTGACTCCTGGTGATAAACTACTTAATCATGAGCTAATGGCTCTCTTACAGTCAGTTATTCCAGTGCCAGAGTCTGCTGGCTCAAGTTGCCCTATATGCCCTTGTGTTAATTACTTTGACTAACTACAGGAGTGACTTATTAAATTTACTGATTACCCTGTCTATAAACCAATATTTTCCAATTATTCTGCATCCATAACCAGAATACTGCTCTATTTAGCACTGATAATTTTTCATTGGCCAATGCTGCTTTTGTGTAAATTCAGTGAAATTCCACTCTGTTTACAGGGCCAGCAGAGCACACTTAGATTCAGTGATTAAGTTGTGTTTTGTTATAGCCCTCTCCAAGGGGCAATTTTTCTTCCAACTCCAAGGTTTCAACATTTAGCAATCAGTAAAACAGACAAATATCATATGCCTTTGATATTAAGATATATGGGACCTCATTCAATTTACATCTTCTTCCAATGCTGCTGAACTATTGCAATTTGCAGAGATGCTGTAGCAGTTCAGGCATTATTAGCAGTGCCATTTTCAATTTCTTTCAAGAACAAGTTAATGTCGTTATCATCACCATGTACCAGTGCCCCACCTGAGCTGACAATTATGAAAGGAAGAACACCACTGGAAAAAGTCAGAGATTTCCTCATCATTACTAATTGTAATGCCAGGGTGCCTGTTAGTCTGCATATATGTATCAGGGAATAAATTATTTCAGTCTACTATTACATGTTCCATCCTCTCCCATCACTAACTAGTTTCTGAAATCCCTGCTTATTTTGGTCTTCCAAGACCACAAATTTAAATATCTTTGCACAGTGTGTCCTGAAGCAGATTAAAAAGGTCACCCTTCCACTAGGTGCATTAAACTTGGGTCTCTCGGGTGCAGAGTCGGTGAATACCTTGCTCCCCTCTCAATTAGTATAATTACTTATCTCTGTGCTTCACCAGTGACTGCTGGCAGAATCCAGAGCAGACAGTGCTACAGCATTGCCTCTGTTACTACGGGGTAACAGTGGCAAGGACTCTCATTTATTTGAGACAACCTGAAGAGGAACAGCACTGTAATTTCTGGTGCCTCTAATGCATTACTTTCCAAACCCGTAATTCCCTTCAGCTTTGCAGGCAGTCATCTGGATTTAGAGGTCGTGTGGCAGCACAGCAGAGGCTGCTCAGCGCAGGAGAATTAAGGGGTCATTAAACACTTTGGTACCGCCTTCTGCAGGGCATGCAGCTTAATTAGGATAAGGACCCAAGGCTTTCCAAGGTACAATAACTTCCCCAAACTGTTTTATGGCATTTCAGTATTGCCTAGAATTTCAGCAGGACAGGGGGTTTTTTTGTTGTTGTTGCAATTCAATTCCCTCTATGCACCATTCCACATGCTTTGCAAAGGAATTTTCAGAAGGCAGCACCTGATTATACCTAAGACAACAGAGTATTTCCACGGTCAAGTGACAGACTCCTAGGAGTCATTTACCTTTATCTGGAGTAAGGAATGTAAATAAGAGACAGACAATGAGGATTTCAGACCTTTCTCTGCATAATAAAAATCTTGATACATTTTAAAAAGTAGTAATATTATTTATATTAAAAATATTTATATTGCACTCCAAACATGGCAGCCATTGTAGAATAATGAAAACAAAAAGCCATTTAATACATTGCAGTTTTGTCACTGAGGTGCTATTTTACCAGGCACTGGAATTTAATAGTTACCCTGTATCATCATGAAGCACAAAGTTTTGTGAGTCCGTGCTGTTCTGCAAATAAGCCAGGCAATGAAATAATGAGGGATTTGGACATGAGTGGGAGATAAATTACTCTGAATATTAAAGAAGGAAAGAAAAAAAAAGAAGAAATAATAAGAAACATAATTGACTACAACAGAATAAAAATCTCAGTGTTTTAGAAATCATTGGTCATTTTTCTAATGCTGCAGCCAGGAAGATAATGAAGAATCTAAACCCAAATGGCTTTATTTTCAGAGATTCTGAGCATTCTTTCATGAAGCTGGAATGGATTCTGCTCAGTTTAAATGCTATTTCTTTCTAAAAGAAGTAATTTCCCACACCACTGTCTGTCACCTTTCACAGTGTTATGACTACAAGCAGTCAAAACCTTATGATGACACAGACTTTTGTTGAAAAAGGACAATTAGTTCTAAAAAATTATGTTTCATGGTGAAGGCTCTGATTTGCAAATTTTATAAAGCTTTTCTACTGGAAACCTGGGTCAGACTTTTCAACTTTGGAGCACATTCAACTTGGAAATGTTTAAAATACTGCTCCCAAGGAACCAGGAGCATTATGAATCCCACTGTGAATCAAAGAATTCAGGGTCAAGGCAGTGCTTGGCATTCCACAGATCTAGTTCCTCTGTCACAAAACTTTGATCTTAAGAATTACAAGCTTTCTGTTCTAAGATGATGATATTAAATAAAATTCCAAAATCTCAGGCCTACCAAAACCTGTATTTGCAAGTGTCTAGTCAAGAGGTTAAATTATTCAGCAGCCCAGGTGCTTTTTGGAGAGTAAGGTTTCACCTAAAATGAGAAAAATTACATGGCTTTTGGTTCTAGTCTCTTGGAGATCACAGGGAACACATTTCATTTCACAAAATGAAATTTGTCATGTGTCATTTATAAGCCTTTTTCCTAATTTTTTCTGGATTGCAACTCTGGACCAGACCTTAAGAAAAAATGGTTTTTAAAGCATGGAAAGTTAAGACTCACAGCCAGATTTAGAGAGCAACATCCCCAAAGACCACTGTTTCTTTATATTTCTATAGAGTTCTTGGGACCTCTTACTAGAATGCATAAAAATAATCATTAATATGGCAGAGCAGAGTTAGAGGGGTAAGTTGGAAACCATGCTGCATAAGAGCTGTGGCATATTTATTTCATATTTCAAAATCACTTCTCAGAAAATGAAGTCCTGTATTTAGGCCATCAGTAAGGTCTGAGTGTAAGCCTTTTCTTAAGAAGTCCTGAGGATTCTTTTCTGAAAGTGGTTTCAAATGTTCTCTGTGGATTTCTCTTTTCCTGCTTCTCAGTAATCAGCATTGATTGGCTGGGCTGTGCGCAGTGTTGTGCATGCAAACTAGGTACAGAATTGTTGTTAGCACTGGAAAATCACCTGGCTTTAAGCTGCACTCTGTGGATGCAAATTTAGCCTGCTCATAAATGGAAAGTTTGAGAGGGGTACAGAATACCCCTACAGTTACAGCTCGGAATATTAATCAGTTTGAAATATATTTAGACTGGATGAGATGGAATTAATAACATCTCAGAGATAATAGCTCTTTCCTCTTTAGATAATCGATCCAGGTTTTACTTTATTTCTGGTTTATAGCAGCATGATGGCCCCTGTGAAACAAACGGGAGGTTCTGAGGTTTCCTAGTGAACAGCTTTGCTCTTTCATCTCAAGCAGTGTTTGTGGTCCTGGATGAAAGGTGAAAGCCTGAGTGAGCAAAAGTAGCCCAGGGTGGGATTTTCAAAGGCTGGATCAGGGCATTGTCTCAGACTCAGGGAGCCCTTTTCTTCCCCCTGCCCACCTCAGGGTTACAGAGCTCACCACTCACGGAGAGGGCTGCTCTTCATCACCACCTCAGCACCGCCAAATTCTCCACTGAGCACCAACCTGGCTTCAGCTAAGAGGGAGGATACCTCTGAAATCCAATGGTTACAGTGTTCTGGGAAGAGGAGAACACATCAAACATTCCTTCACATGCAAAGGGAGATCTGCTAAGCCACATTTCCTGGTGTGTACAGCTTGTGCATGAGGTCACAGGGCCCCTGCCCTCACTTCTTCCTTGGCTGGAAAGTGAGAGACTTTACTTCTCACGTAGTAAGAGAAGCTCTCAGGCACTGGGAGGTACCAAACACAGTGCAGCACTGTAGCTGTGCTGGCTCCTGTGAATAAATCTGGACTGCAGCATTCCTGTCAGTGTTGAAATCCAGCTCCACCTTCTCCTCCTGTATTTTAGCTACGTGCTTCTCACACACCTTGCTCTGACACTGGCCTCACCCCACAAAAAGCCAGTGCACCTCCCTAAGCATGGATGGTTCAGAAGACACCTTTTGAACTAAGACTAGTTCAGCAGCCTGATGAAACCCTTCCCCAAATCCTTTTTTAGGTCTGAGTCTATGACTAAAAGACACCCAAATTCTGTGCCCATCTAGGTCAGGCAGCACTTGAAACAACTTGCCTTACAGTCCCCTTTAACTGTGTTTAATCCACATTCCTGAACCTCCTGCAGGCACTGGGACACGCACATTAGCACAAGCTTTGCCATACCTGCCACTCAGTACTCTACAGGTATTTACATGGATGCCTCCCATTGTGTTCAGCTGAGTCAGGAGCTTAAATAGTCTGAAAATGGGATCCTACAAGTCCTCTTTTTCCAGCCTCAGCCCATCAGGCTTTTGTTCCCTGTGCTAGGAACTGTCATTTTTGCTTACAAAAGGCTTACACTCAGACCTTACTGATGGCCTAAATACAGGACTTCATTTTCTGAGAAGTGATTTTGAAATATGAGATAAATATGCCACAGCTCTTATGCAGCATGGTTCCCAACTTATTTTACTGCTGACTATCAGCCTAAAATGAGATTTTATACAACCCAACCTAAAAATGGAAGTTTATCATAGAACCGCTGATGGACTCCCTGTAATATGATATATGCCAATGCTTTTAAAATTCCTTACCTACAATTTAATTTCGAGCAAAGGAGCAGAGAAGAATGAAACCTCACCACTAATACAGTCTTTTTCCCTGTGAAAAGATCTTAGGGTATTTCCATGCTTTACCCAAGGGTAATTCACCTTTCAGTTGCCAGCAAAATAAAATGCTATCTACATAAAAAGAATTGCCTCAAGGAATTTGACAAAACTTGAACTATTCCATTAATGAGATTTTAATGTGCCCCCCAGTAAAGATAAGGGAATTTCACAAGGTTTTTTTTTTTTACTGTTCCACAACTACAGTTGTATCACAATAGACTAAACACATCTTCACAAAAACATCTGTCATTCTTCCTGGTTTTACAGTAGGGCTAAATCACACCTAATACTTCTTGTTGCAATTCTGTAGTGCTAATTACAAAAACACTTCTACGCTTTACTGTCAGCAATAGAAACCTTGTCATTCCAAACACTGAAAGTTGACCAGCTGCATGCATCTTCCAGGCTCGTCTTGGCAAAATAACCTCAGTGCAGAATTTCTCTCTTCCAACACTGCATATAGACACCACACTTCAGCCTTTTGTCCCAGAAACAAAAAGGGATCAACAGTCTTCTCTCAGAAATTTCAGGTAATACTCGTGATCTAGATTTTTCTGATCTTACCTTCAGGTCATTATCAGTATGTTGGGTATTTCCTTATGTATGAACTACTCTAGATGTTTATTCTGCACCATGAAGATCCCCTTTCCAAAGGATCCAACTTTCCAGTTGTATGTCACCAGCATTCCCCTTCTCCAGCTTATTGTCTGCACCCCCTGTACACAGGAAGGAAGATGGGATTGTTGGGATTGGGCAGCTGTGGGCATTTCCCAACACAATAACACAGCTTTTACTTGTCAGCTATCACAGCCCTTTAAAAAATCCAATGGGAATCTCAACAGTCACTTCATTTGCAGTAGAGAAAGAAATAATATTTATAATATTTTAAAATCAGTGGAAAAGTAGAAAGAAACATTTCTTGAATCTAAGCTATTTTTGACAGTTTTACACACTTTTAATCCCAGATCCTCTCATCTCCAGCCCTAACAAATTTTTCGAGAAAATAAATAAATGTTACCACAGAAGTAGAAGAGTGTCACATACTAATTACACTCATAATTTGTGAGGAAATTAAATTGTTGTGATCACTGACTGGGAAAACAACACACAATATGGTATTTGTTCAGAATAAATATAAAAGTAAAAGCCAACGCCAAGCAAGAGTAACATTTCTCTTTGAACTCCTGAATTGTTTCTTTCAATTAGAAACTAATAAACAGACACAGCAGAAGCTGACCACCTCAAAGAGATCAGAAAAGACTTCTTCAGATCTCCTCAGAGAACATTTGCAATTGCAATTCAGATCATGGAACAAGCACAGAGCAGCAACAGAAACCTCCTCCAGCCTGACTTTAATCCAGCTTTATGACACTAGTGAAGCTAATTAGGTTTCCTGGTTTAATAACCTCTTTTACAATAAAAGAAAACAATAAAGAAGGTTTAGCTACTAATTTTTATGAAATGTCTTAATATGTAGTTTCCAGGTAAGTTTAGAAATGGGGCACGTGTTATTTCCTTCATTTCACCAAAGGCGACAGCACAAGAGCAGCAGCGTTACCCCAGGTCGGGAGGGTCGGCAGCAGAGCTGGAACAGCAGTGCTCAGCTCAGAGTGATATTCTGTGGTCCCCTGCTCCAGAAGGCCATCAAAAACAGAGGCACCACGGCCCCCTGCTCACCAGTTTGTCCAGAGGTGCTATTTGTACGGCATTCCTGACCAGCTCATCTGGAGGGCACACCGTGAGGAACCAGCACCAAGCAATATGTTTAAAGTTCTTATCCTGAGCACCAAAAAAAGGCATAAACCTCCTTCACTGTATGTCCATTTTTCCTTTACATTAATCTATGGATTAATCAGTGTATACATTACTCAAAGTCCCCATAAAATCCAAGTGTGGTTATAATTTTTCACAAACTGTATAAAGTCAGCTCCTTTTTGAGATGACACTTTGTTTCAGCGTTTGGTTTCTCCACTCCCACGCACATTTCAGATAGCCTAAAATGGCACAGGGGCTCTGTTGAGCATGATTTATTGCCTTGATTTATTGAACTGAGCAATGACAGAGTTCCCGCTTGACAAGTTTTCCTTTCTTCATGGCAAGTAATTAGCCTTCATATTGCCAAAGGGCCCTTCAGCTGCCCTGTCAAAGCTGCTCCAACCTAATGAAAATACATCATCTTATCATAGTAAGACATTTACATTATTCACATGCTGCTTTCCAGTAGCCTCTCATTAGCTCCAGCCTGCTTAACTTTGCCGGTTTATTTGTTGCATCAAAACAAAAAATGTGATGCTCAAGGAGGAAGGGAAGCACCCAGGTGCAACTTTGCCTCTCTGCTGGGTTAAAATGAGGTCTTCTGACACCCCCATGCCAACGGTTTTGAAGAAAGGATGTGAGGATATACACGCCAGCACACATTCCTGGCTATATATTTTCTTTTTAGCCTTCACAGAGCTGCATCCTGTCATTAGGCACGGTCACAAATAACAGGTAGTGTTATAATCCACACTTCATCACAGTCATAATCCCTCTCCTTCCTCTTCCCCCTGACAGGTGGTTTACAGCTCTCTGATCCTGATACCGACCTCATCTCCTGCCAAGCTGCCAGTGCTCTAGCAGCGAACAAAATCTACAACCACATCCCTGCCTCTTCCCTAACTGCCTGGGGGGAGGATAAATGTCAGTTCAACAGCCCTGCTAACTCTTTCAGGCTGGGCCCAAGCCCTGCAGGCAGACAGTCCAGCTGGGGAGGAAGAGGAGCAGCGAGGGCACGAGCCGGGTGCTGCCAGGTTTGTACTGAGGAACATGACCTGCTGAGCACCCCCATAAAATCACACAAACAGAGCTCCCCATGGAGATCTGCAATCAGCACCTTAGCACACATCACACACAGACCTACCCAAATAACCTTAATACAGCCAGTGCAGCTGCCAAGAGCAATTCTGTCCAGTAACAAGATCTTCAGGGCTGTACCAGACCACCTTGGACCCCAGGTTAGGAAGGGTGTGCAAGAAAAATCACCTGGTGAGAGTGAAGAGACAAGCTGCCACAAAAATATAAATTCAGCCAGGCTCTCTTATAAGCAAATAGATATTCTCTGAACTCTTTTAGCATTCCAATCCACAGATTAAGATTTTTAAGGTGCTTTCTCCACCTGGCAATTATTTTGTTCCTGTTTCTGGGACAGGGAACCCTTTAACATCCGCATAGAACTGGTCTGTCTCTAGATTGGGAGTCTAGACTGCCAGAGAGAGAAACTAGAAAGCAAGGCATCATTATGAAGAAAATCTAATTTCTTCATCTGGAGTGGACAATGAAGTAATATGAATTTTACCTTGTAGACTTCAAAGCTATCAGTGAATTGCTTAATTTATAGTGAGCATTTTCAGTCTGCCACTAGCAAGTATTAAAAAGAGGGATGAATCCTACTAGGAGACATGAACCTGGCAAAGATTTCTTTGCAGAATCTGCCTAATGGCCAGTGGAGTATTTAGAGAGTTTACTTTCAATAAGAAGCCAATTTCCACCTGGACTGCCAGAGCCTTGCTTTGGTTATGCCAGATGACAGTCGGGTTATACCCCAAGGTGGATGCAAAAGGTAAAATAGGGAATAAAGCCCCCACAGCTCTGCTAATCTGTGACTTGTGGCTTTCCTCAGACCTTGCCTTCTCCAGGAGACATAAAACAGAGAAAAGCAAATCTCAGCATCTTCTGCTTAATCCTAACAGACGAGGATAGAGAGGAAAAGGTGAAGCACTTTCTCAGTCTCTGCACTCTCACTGGACTGCACACCTGAGAAATACAATTGGAAATATTCATGAACTGGGCATATTGCTCCCAGCAAGTGAGAGATAACAGATAAAAACAGTGTTCTCTAAATCCCACATTCTTCCCCACAGATCCTTTGGGGGATGATAAAGACATATCTAACTCCAGGTTCCGGTTTTCTGCTTCTGCCTTTTACTGTCCATAGAAGGAATGTCTCATCATCAGTCTGCTACTTACCCTTGTTTTATTTCAGCTTTCAGGACAAAAAAATCCCTGATGTAAAACAACTGTCCAGTAGAGCAAAGCCAAAATGGATGTGGTCTTCTGTTTGCTTGTTTATTTTTGCCGGTATTGCCTTTGATACTAACACTTTATCTTTCTTTCAACCTTCAAAGCACTTGGAACACTTCCTACTGCCCACATAAGAAATATGAGATACTCATAAAACATTACTTGGGAGTAACAAAACTGAGCTCTCCTTCAGCCATGTATTCTGTCAGGAAAAAAAAAAAAAAAAAAAAAAAAAAAAAAAAAAAAAAAAAAGCTTGATTAAATTCATGCTATACAGTTTAAATGTTGCTGTTCCAACTGTGAGCAACTAGATACTTCATCCTGAGCTTGCTTTTCAAGGCAATGCCTAAGGAGGGTCTTTAGTCATAGTTCCTTGCTCGTTTCAGAAGTTTCCCCCATGCCAGTGCTATTATGCATAAGCATCCTTGGAAGCTGTGGCAAAAAGCAGATATCGGGCTTCTGCTATTAAGGCCAAAGGCTGCAGATAAATAAGGTTGTAGAGACCCAAGGGAACACACTATATTTCTTCTAATTGCTTTTTTCATTTTCAATCTGAATGTAGAGTGACAAAAGCCTGCTGAAATTTCAGGGTAGGGGAAGGAAGAAGGGTGAGAACAGAAAAGCAATAATTTTTCAAGTTTCCTTAAGCCCTAAGGGAGATTCAGTGTGAAAATCAAAAATTAGGTCCTGCTTTTCCATCTGAGTGATCAGAAAAAAAAAGAAATATGCTAAATTTGCCTGATAATTAAATCCTAAATATAAAACTGAAAAAAAGCAAAAGCCGAGAGCTGGGAGAAAACTAAGGTACATTTGTAAGGGTTTTAATGACAAAAGAAAATCCACATTCTTTTCTTTCCTTTGACCCACTTATTACCAATTTCATTGGATTCTTGCTGTGGGTCATGTAAGCTCCAATGCCTCTCCTTTAAGCAGTAGGGAGTGTTCTTGCAGGCTGAAGGCTGTATGGCAGATAAAAAGGCTCTCCAAGATGCGGGGGCTTTTCAATCTCATTGATCCTCTTTTATCTCCCCATTCTGCATTTCCTTATGAGGCTTTGTTATATTTCTGCCAACTCTGGAATTATCATCCCTGCTTTCTTTTTATATTTTTTTTTCCACCACTGGCATTTTTCTTTCCTTTCTCTTTTCTTTTGTGAGAAATCTCCCTACTATTTCATTACTTCCCCTTTGGTCACATCTTTCCTGGATTCCCTGTGGTGAGGGGATGCTGTCATTCCCTGTTTCTTGTAACCCACCCAAGCAATGCTGGCATTTCTCTTCTCAAAGTACATTCCACTGCACAGCTCAAAACCAGAGCTGCTTGCAACAGTATTCCTCCCAGAAGCACAAAAGGCAGGTAAGTGCTCCCTGGTGCACTCTGATCACTGTGATCTGTTAGATGTAAACCCTGGCTGAGCTGTTTTTACAGCGATTGAAGATCCTCATATCCAACTAACAATTTTGGCATTACAGATGCCAGCCCAACATTTAAGAAGAGGAAAAAGATACACTAATACAGCACTGGATAAGAGTATTTTAAAGGGTTTTTTTCATTTCAAAAGATCAGCTGAACTTGTTCACACCTTCTAGTAAGAGTCCCCTATGTATTCAAAGAATACAAATTGAACTAGAGGATATATTATACAATTCTTATATAATTTATTAAAATAAATCCAAATTAGTATAATATCATCTGTTGATTCTTATCTGTTACAATGAGATGAAAGAACAAATAAAAAAGTATTTTAATTAGATGTTTCTTCACAGTAATATTGTTATCAGTAATCATTTCTTAACAAATGCAAGGCAACCATATCATTTTAGCAAGCAAGCCTGAGAAATAATTACATCCTTAAATAAAATTCAAAAACTCCTTATCCTTTTCTTGTTGCTGGAAGGTGAGAAAATACATAAAAAATGCACAAAGGTACAGCTGCTCCAGTGCAGCCCCAAAGACTCCTGCTTTTTGCAGGTCATTTTAATGACACATTTATGTGTCAAATCTAAAATGTCAATGCTTTGAAGTGCCAAGAGGGAAAAGAGAAGTAATGCTGAAAGTAGAAAAACAGGGCTCATAGGGACATGTCAATTTATTATTTACAAAGCAAATTTGGGGGGTTATTCTCTGATAAGGACTTCAGCTATGAACTTTGGTGAGTCATTATAAGACATCCAAAGAAAGGCTTCACTTGCACAGCCCTGCCTAATTTCCATTTGAGCAATGCAAATCCATGTTATAGTCCTGAGTATCATGCAGGTGACACTCCACAGACTCTTCACCTGTCTTTCCCTGTCCTGTGTGCTCTCTGCTCCACCTGTTGAACTCTGCTAGGATGTGTCTGGCTTCCCCCAGGCCCTTGATGGGGACAGCAGATGTCTGATTTAGCTTAGGTCACAATGGGGAAGTGATGAACAGTAACTTTAAACCATTACAACTCAGTGGCACAGCTAACCTGAACTGTTGGGCCGGCACTGTTGGGACCCAAGCTTTAGGAACACAATTCCAAGTTGACGCAAACACAGCCCCATCATTACAGAAGGAAGAGCTGGAAACTGAACTACTACAGCAATGTGACCTCTAGAAATTGATGGGCCCTGACAACATCCACTGAGGCTGTTAAGAGAGTGATTGCTGTCATTGTGAGGCATTACTTTGAGAAGTAACGAATGGGTAAAGAAAGAAACCTGTTGTTTTATTGCCACACTCCATGCAGACATTAATGCAGAGACAAACACTGCCTTATGGACTTCAGCAGCCACAGGACAGCTTAAGACACTGAAGAAAACAGTTTTAAAAAGGCAGAAGCAATGGTTCCAGAAGGAAAAAGGGTTGAAATATGATCCTCAGTTTTTGCTCACTACAGCTGCCCTTCCTTTTAGCTGGGCTGCAAGGTGTATGTGGAATATTGACAGACAGAAGGAGAGTGTGAGTGCATAGGCAGCTAATGGGGAAGACCTTGGCCTATAAGATTGTGTTGATAGATAATCTTCAAGGGGTGGAACACAAAAATTCCCACTAACATAATAGGAGCAGTTAATTTAGAAGACAAAAAAATGGAAGTCATGTAGGGGAAGAAGAAAAAATTAAGAAAGAATACAGGCATATTAATCCATGCCCAGCCTGTAACAAACAGAAGGAATCCCATCAAAAAAAAGTTTAACTACAGTGGGAAAAACAACACAAAACCAACCAACTTTAAATAGAAGTTTAAAAAGGAAGAAGCAGAAAAGAAATGGCAATTTCACCTTCTGATAAAAGCTACTAAGAGAAAAAGAAAGTACAGAATGTAAAAGAGTATTTTCTTTAAAAAAATATTTTACATATTTCAATTCTTGTGTTCCCCTTGGGGTTTTCATATTTCAGTCACACAGTTATCCAATTAAAATGAAAACTCTGCATTATCCTTTAGGCGAGGACAGCTGCCAGCTGCTAAGTTTTATAAAGTCTTTAATCTTGTCCATAAATATTTAACAAGAATTGGTTGGTACACAAGCCAAAGTAAAGTAAGAAATCAAAGGCATGAGCTCTGCAATAACCTCTGTATTGTCTGAATGGAGATGAACTAGTTGGACAAAATTATGTCTTTTCCCTTTCTATGTTAAAATTATTATTAAAATATATTCAGGCAACTTTTCTGATCATTTCCTCATTTTCTCCTCCTCGTGTAATGTGAAAAAGAGAAACGAAGAACTAAACATTTCAAAACTGAGATAAATCTCTCCTTTCCAAAGAGAGTTTACGACGCAGCAAAGTCCCAACCTCTGCCATTTTACCCCATATGCTTTAGGTGTTAATTAGTTGTTTCTCAAGCACGGCTTTGAATAAAGGGTAACATCTCATGATGCAGGTGCAATGAGTCTGCAGGTGTAGCCCACCCCAGGTCTCTGCACCATCAGCGCCAGCACACCCTGGCACGTGGGATGTCCTGTAAAGCCCACGGCAGCAGCTGCAGCGCTCACAGCCTTCTCATTTCCATTGGGATTTACCAGTCTGACTGCCAGGCTGGCAGCCTAAACCACACCCAGGAGCAAGGAGAAGATCTGTGGTCTCTGTGTTTCCATGGATTGTGTGCACAGGAATGCACCTGGGAGGTGGGAGCCTCCAAAGGCAGAGGGTTGAGGAAAAGAGTGATGCAGCAGCCCCATGCCAAGCCAGGGACAATCGGCAGCTCTTGCTCGGACATTGAATATTCCGACAAGTGCTGAGCTGAGGGACTTGCACATTTACATTTTTAAGGCTGCATGCCTTACATAGCCTCATTTTCCCAAGAGGCAGAGGAATATTCCTGTTGGCTACAAGGAAAGGGTATCCAGTGCTCCCTGGCAGGCCCTGGCCTCCACCCCAGTGTTCTGTCCACCAAACCTCATTGCCATGGCCTGGATTATCAGCTCCCCAGGATTTTACACCCATGGGACTGGGGGAACAGACAACGTAAGGAACAAGCACCTTCCAAGCCCTCTCTACCAGTGATGGACAATCCATGCCCAAGACAGAGGTGCTGATTCACACTTGTACATCTTTTTTTTCAATTATTTGCAAACAGAGCAACATATTTTTTGTCTAAGCAGACTTAGCCTGATTCTACCTTCACCTCAAGGAATTATTGTAGCTCAATTTTTGCTTGGATTAAACATATACTGCTAAACATAATCAAACTGAGAAAAGGTCCTTTATCAGAGCCTTCAAAAAATAACCATTAGAGTGACCAATTTCTTGCCCATTCAAGTGTTGGGGTTGTAGAAACTCAGAACTGAGAAACAGCACAGTGAGCAGTCTCAGTCTAATAGAAAATATACAACAGCAAGCACTGCTCCTAATCCTATAGGTTTGAGAGTAGCTCTTCAAAAACCACACTTTTTCAATGGGCAGAATATTGGAAACTGTAAGCACAATCTCTCCAAGCACAGGCTACCGAAGAAGAGGATCACCCAGATGACCTTATGGCTCTATCCCTGTGCCAAAAGCAGATGTCTGTCAGCTGTATCCAGCTCAGGTGAGTCAGAGAGGTGCTCTTAAACTGGTTTTTACTAAGGCATCTGCAGCAGATATAAAAAAAATATTAATTTTAATTTCCATAAAGACTCTATTACCTAAAATAAAACAACCCTCTGTGTCAGAAAGTCATCCTTGATGTAAACAGTTAGATATTGGAACTGCACTCAGAAAACCAGAGCTGCATATGCTATAAATTGGATATAAGGCACTCCCTGGCACAACGGAGCAAAGCATGCACTAGAGCTTAATCCTTCTGCTTTCAGAATCAATAGAAATATTCTTCTCAATTTAGCAGGATGGGATGAAAACAATAGAATCAGCTTCACAGAACTGGCAGAGTGAATTGTGAGGAATGCTGGAGATGAAATTAAATGAAAGGGGTCATTGTCAGGACCTTTGTGAGTGACAGGTGTTTTTCAGAACTTTGTATTTTCAGTTTTAATCTGAAACCTGGACATAAAGAAGTCCGACTTTTCAAAACAAGGTCTTTGACCATGCTGTTTAGGTGGAAGGCTGGGAGGAAGACGGGCAAAAGAAAAGGGATCTTGTGAGATTTCTGGAAATTAAAGTCTTGATATATTCAAAATCACCAGTCATTAATGAAAAAATATGACTCATTCTCCCATCTCTGCCACTGATGAGTCAAGAAAACTTGAAAAATTATAGTTGGAAGTACAAGTGACTGCAAGTCTCTCTGAAGTTAATGAAAGCTGCAGAGACTAAGCACAGTGGGAAAAGTCAGGTTATTAATATCCCTGCACGAAAATTTCACATATTTAGAAGTAATTCTGAGGCAGTATTGACTTACCTTCTTCAAGTAATTAAAATAAGGCCTTCAAAACAGATCCATGAAAAAAAAAACGCTTTAATTCTTCTGAAGACAGACTCAAAGTACAAAGCCTATGGCATATCCCACCCAATCTGTGATTAAAATGCTATTTGAACTTTTGAGTCCTGCACAGGACTGTGAATAATTGAACAAAGGAATTCAGTGCTATGGTCAAGGTGAGCAGAACTTGATAAATATTTTCATGGAAGAACTTATCCTCATAAGAAAATTTCACAGCAGAGATTCATCTCTGACATGTATTAATTATAGATGAGGGAGCACAGTGCAAAGATAAGCTAGGCTGGGTAGGTACCAGGGAAGACTCAGAAAATTTGCACTTACCCTATCGAGCAAACGCACTTTGGTCAATGCGGAGCTCCTCAGGCTCACAAGCCCTTAGGGCAGAGCTAATTATAAAGTTCAGATAGAGCAGCAAGAAATAGTGAGCTTGACAATTCCTCTGATGGAGAAAACAATCCAGGGGATACCCGTGGAAGGCTGAACATGATCAACCTGAGGTGAAACGTACCAAAACTGAGGAAGGCCATATGAAAATCATTGATAGCTGGGTGAAAAGAGCTGGGGTAAGCAGGAGGCAGTCCCATACTTTGCAGTGAGGGGCAGACAAAAGCAGGAAGTGATTTCCTTTTTTTTTCTATTCAATGAAAACTTTTCTTCAGCAAAAGCACAGTTTGTGAGCTGAAGGGCAGCGTGACTAACTGAGCCTGAATTAGCTGCACAGAGCAATAAATACTGTTGGGTGAAGCCACGGCTCTGACAGGAATGCTGTGAGCGGATGAAAACGTGCAGTTCAGCTGCAGAGGCTGCCAGGGACACGCGGTGGCTGTGAGCTGAACCGTGTCCCACGCCTGCTCTGGGAAGGGGAGGAGAGAGGGAGAATTTCCTCTCCAAGGTGCTGAACTGCCCAGCAGAGAATGCTCTGCCAGAAGAGTGGCACAGACACCCCCCTCCCATCCTGGATCTCCCCTGCAAGACCTTGTACAAGACATAAACAACTTGAACTGCGGGACACACTGGAATTCTATTTTTACCTAATGGTATGTCGGAAAAGGTTGCAATTAAGCAAATGGGGACTTCTAAAGCATCACCAACTCCCTTTAACTGATACTTTAAGTGACTCCTTCAGCAAATAGCCAGCAATCGTCTTTATTTTCTACCTTCCTTCCCCACAACAGTAATCGAACCTGTGTTAACAATTTTCAGGAGGAAATCTGAACAAACTAATCTCTGATAAAGCACCTCTGCTCACAGCTGTGCAAGCTGCAGTGTTTCTGAGAGAGACATATTAAGCCTTGAAATTCTTCCATTTACTATCCTCATGCCAATGAGAAAACAGAACATTTTAATTGACTTTTGAAAGAGTGTTTGCAAGCTGCTGACCTAGAAGGAAAGCCCTGCAAATCATTTGCCATAGATTTCTTACACGACTAGTGAGAAATCTGTCAGGAGGCAAAACAGCCACAGCCACAGCGAGTGAGTACTGCATAAAGATCAAGGTAAACACCGTTTTTCATAAGCCTCAGCCAGAGCTAAATGCAGCTTTGATTTGGCAGCAACTGAAGCATTTTGCACCACAGTGTCATGCACACCATTTATGCTTTACTTGAAAAGGGAAAACCCGGGAAAACCCAGGGAAATAGGAAAAATATAAGCAGATACAGATGATCTGGTTTATAGTGTTTGCCTCTCAGGAAGAAATTCAGGTTGCTTAAGCAACTATCTGCTTGTTCTCTAATTTGAGGAACTCTACACACATTATCATAAAACTCAGGAACCGAGTGGATACTCTCATCTCATTCTGATAAGAAAAGATTCAGCATAATTCAACTGCCTTGAACAGACCAGTGCAGCCCACCACCATTAGGCAGAACATATAGATCTGCTCTAATGTCATCTTTCTGTTTCTAAATGATTTGGATTTCATTCTAAAACTATATTTCTGATGATGAAATGTGTGGGCCTGATATTTTTGGGTCTGAGAGATTTTAGCCTGCTAGCAGCTGCTAACTTTTTCCCAAGGGAAAACTTCTCAAGAAAGCTTCTTCTCAAAACAATCTTGGCAAACAACAATCCTTTCTCAAAATCTTCCTCCAGGTGGTGTTTTGCTGTTTCTCTAATTTAACCAATGGGATTAGAGAGGTGTCATTCCTAGTCACCAATCATGTTAGGTCTGCATCAGAACACCAAATAAAAGGTGGTAAGAATTAGACAATAAAGCCTTTTTCTATACTCTTTGCCTTCTGAAATATTTAGTCTCTCATCTTTCCTTCGTGTCCTACAATGACAGAAATGTGCTACTGAGCTCAGAGATGTTTGCAGCTGCAGAGGAGCATACAACCAGAGTTACCAGTAAGGAAAAGCATGGAATTATAAAAGCCACACTCCTGCACTTCCAGACCAAGGGATTACATTATGTGGGTTACCTTGACAGGCTGGATTGCAATACTTCATATTTTGGGCAAAGCATACTTGTGACTTATAGTGATGGTTCCCTTCTACTCAGCCCTGAAGAGACACATCTGGAGCACAGTGTCCATCTCTGGATTCTCCAGACACGGACATGTGATGCTCTGAATCTGCAATATGGTGATCCAGAAAATCATCACAAAGACTACAGAGGGCTTTTAGATACAAGTAGAAGCTGAGAGAGCTGAGGCTGTTCAGGCTGGAGAAAGGCAAGCTCAGGGTGGTCTCAGCAATTCATAATAACACCTGATGGGAGAGCGAAGAAAATGGACTCAGACTCTTCTCAGCAGTGCCCAGTGACCAGACAAGAGGCAATGGCCACAAACTGAAATGCAAATATATGTATAAATGAGAGAAAGCTTTTTTCACTCAGAGGGTTCTCGTACTCTGGAATAATTTCCCAGAGAGGCTGTAAAGTGTCCATCATTGGAGCTGCTCCAAACCGGACTGATCAGGATCCTGAGCAATCTGCTTTAGCTGCCTCTGTTTTCAGAAGGGCAGCTGGATTTGATTATTTCCTGAGTTGCCTTCCACCATCAACCATTCTGGGATTATGGAATTTACCATTTTGGTTAATTGTCTACATAGCTTTCAGTGAGGTAGCTCAACAAAATTGTGAGATGTCTATTATTTAATTTAAGAAATGTGTGTATGCCACTTGGCAGGACACATTTGATGCTGTGTTTGACAGCTGCAGTCAGGGAAATGGTTTTGAAGTATACTTTATATTGCAGTGCATTAGTGTGACTGCTCCTACTGTCTAGGGACTGTTATTAGACAGAAGTACCTGAAAAATGGATGCCATTGCTCTTTCCAAAGTAATGTGTCTATGAAAGAGTTCAGCCTCTTTGGTAACGTACAAAGAAACTGTAACTCATATTTTATATATTTTAAAGCTTCCATAATTCAAAGATACCAGCACTTACATATTATTGATTATACTTACAGCTCCTAAGTTCTGGGACTTGCTTCTCAGAGCCAAGGATCACCGTTTTTTCCCTCTAATACATCCATATTTTTCATTGAAGAGCTGCTTCACCCACAGGCAAACACTCGTATTCAGTTGCTGCTTAACAGCAACCACTGCCTCTCTGTTTTTGCTCTTAGGTTTAGTATGATCTCAACAGCAATTCTGTACCAATTCATCTTACTTAAATATAGTGTATATAAGTCTCAAATAGCACAAATATTGAATCACAAAATGCCACCTTCCATTCTGGTATTTCTCTGCCTTGGTTTCCTTTCTGAATCTGCTAGTCTCACCTACAAACTTTTTTGGATCAAGAACCATTTCAACTAAAGCATGCAGGTGGACAGAAATAGCAGGAAATACGAACAATAAATCTCTCTCACTGCATGCTGAAAGAAGGTCTTGGCTTCTCTCTGCATGTGCATCTTCAGAAAACAGACTGAGATGATTTGAACACAGGAAGATTTTGCCATGGTGAGGAGGGAATATAATCAGGTAGGACTTGAATAAATATATTAAAAAACAAACCGAAATGAAACAAAGACCCATTTTCTCTAGAAAATTCAATATCATGACTAGCCTTCTCCATCGATCTCCTCCCTGTCACAAGTATTAAATGCTGATATGGTGCCAACTTAGCTGGTCAATACTGAGGGGCTTGGGCTTGGTGTGGCCTCAGCATTCAGTAGAACTACAGTGCTCTGCAGCAGGGATGAGACAGGAAGGGGGAGGGAGAGGAGACAGAAGGAAAAAAGGATTAGGACAAATATTATTTCTTAAATTACACAGTAGGTTTTCATGCTAATGGATATCCCCTTGCAGAATTCACACTAATTAAAGAAATTGGCTTAGAAAATACCAAAGACACAAGCATGATTATTTTGGGTGGTTATGCTTTGGCAGGAATTTTGGCAGCCTTATTCCACACAGACATATAAACATATACCTCACTCTGTAAACAAGCCTCCATTACAGCCAGAACAATTTCTACTATTTGTCTCTTCTCTCTCTGCTCCTCAGACAACACCAGCTTTTCTTGAGCAAAGAACACAATCCAACAGCACTCCAGAGCCAAATCTTTTTTTGGTGCTATCAGATTTTTTTTTTAATATATTTGTACTACGTATTTTTTGAGGATAATATTTATTTATTTTGACCTTTAAAGCTTTTTCAGCTGGGCCAAAAATTTGGTAGTTTATAATTTTAATGAAACACTAACCTTTTCAATCAAAAATCCACCTTGCTTAGCATGGCGCCTGGACCATTGCCATGAACAATCCCATATAGAACTGTAAACCTATTTCCTTCTGCTCTTCTGGCATTCTTATTATCCAGAGCCTTCTGAGTCCCACCCTAACCAGCTGTGCTGGCTGCTGGGGTAGAATGCACAGTCCTAGTTTCACCTCCACAGACTCACACAAAATTTGGCAGGTGGGGTTAACAGTGCAATTTCTTCTTAAGCATTTATGGGAAGTGCATTCACTGCAGAAGAAAGCAGAGAGATGGAACTGTGATGAAGATATGGGTTTAGATAAAGCTCCAACTTGTGTTTCACATGGTGTTACTGTGAAAAGAAAAACCATTTCCATGGTAAGTCTCCTCTCTCACTTGTATTGTTGGATATATCAAGAGATTTCACTTTCAGATTTTGTCACTTAGCAATTTATAGACACATCTACTGCTGATTGATTCATGGTTCTGATGATGGTTCTGATTAGCTTGACAGTTCATGATTGATGATTGGTTCTGATTGATTACTTCTACCTGTTTCGAACACCCTACCTGCAATTTTATAAAATATAATGTCAGCAGACCTATTATATACTGCAGACCTATTAAAAGGGACCATAGTTTTCTGATTCCCATTTGTATTGAAAATCAATGACTGGGCATAAGACAAGAGATTTGTTATTAAAATGGAAAGTCAGGAGCCCACAAATCTAGGTTATATTTCTGGGCTGAGTCTCGGTGCCTATGGATCCAAGTATATAATTTCATTTATTTGTATCTAACTGCTTTTGTAAAATGAAGAATTTAATTAGCAGAAGGCTTGCAAAGGAGAAGTATCATTTATAAAGGTCCTAAAGTGTTCAGGTGGAAGGGCAGTCTGGTGTCACCAGCCATAGGTGGCTGATAATTTGAATAAAAAATGAGTGAAATGGGAAATATTAGGAATAAAGTTGGGCACATGGCAAATAGTCAAGGGTAATTCAGCTGCCCTGATTCCTTTCCCTTTCTGAACACTGAATAAGGCAGGTGCCCTGTAAAGAAAGAAAATAGGATGCCATAATTGAAGATGCTGGCCATATAGTTAATGTTGCATGGACAACTATAAATCTGGCAAATTTCAGCCTCAAAATACTTGATTTTGCAGCCTAAGCAACTGTCTTAATGAACTTCATTGCTCCAAATAAAAGTAGACTGTTAGTATAGACAAGCGTAGTTTTGAAATGGGAATAAATTTAAATAACCTAAGTTATATTTAACTTTTACCCGTCCCAAGCTTACATCCCCAGAGTCATTTGTTAGTCATTCTGAGGGCACAGCTGATAATCCCACAGCCCCATGCCACGGGGCTCTGCCTGTGTTTGCCTGAAGTTACTTCTGAATCTAGAAGGCACCACTGAGCCCTGAAAGAGTCCCAACCCATGGGTCAAACAAGCATTTACCGAAGAGATAAAATTGATATAACACCTCCTTATCTCCCCCACATGCTGCCTTTGTGTCATCCCTGACTTTGCTTCTCCCTGAGAAACACCAATCCTGGCACCCACGTCCTATGCCGCACCCCAGCCATTAGCACCTGGAAAAGTCCCAGAGACTGCACTCAATTCTTCTTTGAACTGAACCATGCCTTTCTCTGAAAGAACGGTCTTGCTATGCAGAAAGGCAGAGAGCTCTAAAGCTTACACTGGCTTGCTCTTTCTTCTGCCACACTCTCATCAAGGGGGAGGCTGTGGAGGTCGCAGGAGCTGCCCGGTTTCCCCGGTGTAACACCCTGGCTGCCGGTGCATTTGCACAGCTGTGACTTAGCAAATGGGTCTGATGCTAAAGGGAGACATGGAAAGAAGTGTTTTTCTTTGTGGTATTGGCTGAGCAAACCTCACAGGCACTGTGCTAACAGTGAAAAATCATTCTGAGGTGTCTCCTGTCATGCTAGCCAGTGAGTATTATTCTCTGAGTGCAGCCTTGTTGAGAAGAAAGAGGCAATCGTTACATAAATACTTTTTGATCTGTAGTGCATTTTAAGGTAGAAGTATGATTTTGAAAGTGCGAACAAAAAAGACCAGTCAAGAGCAGAAATGCTGCTTCATCTGGAGTGAAACCAGCAATGGCAAAAAAGACAAGACTATCATGAAATCCTTTCTTTTGCAGCATGAACAACCAGGTTCAGCATGTCCTTCCCAAAGCCTCGATGGCTGACCCAGAGCCTACAGAAATGAGCAGCAGATTTCCAATACAGAATGTTGCTAGTTTCATCCTGCTGTGACTGCAGGATATATTTATACATTTCTTGCAACAGACACAGTATTTTGTACCTACTGACAATCAGCCACTGTCATTACCCAGCCTGTGGGAGGCTGACTGCCTTCCATTATAGATGCAAAATATGTAGAATTAACTAGGCTGCGATCTGGCTGCTTTCACCTACTTGTTTATCCTTGTGGAAGTGCTGTATGATTGACAGCAGACAAACGACAGTGTAGGAGCCTTTCTAATGTGCTTTTTTCCAGGTCTCTTCACTGCAATGTTGCAGCTGGACTACATATGGCCTACAAAAAATTGTATATATGAATGTCCCCATAGCTCTCCAGAATGGGCCATACCCAGCCTTGTCTCTTGGATTCACTCTTAGATGTTAAAATAAGCATTTCAGCTTATTCAGCTTATTGAGAAAGGTTTCCCTCCTGAAGCAGCAGGAGTGAGTGGCATAAAGCCTTTTTAACCTCAGTTTGTATTATATAGATTCTCCGTGGAATAAAATACAGAAACCAAATAAATGGCTGGAAAAGTACAGCTGCACTGAGCAGAACAGATGGATCTCCATTTCCCACAGTTGTGCTCCCAGCCCAGCCCAGTCTCACCTCCCCAGTGTCAAGGACAGACAGAGCACTGGAGTTTCTATCTGTAATAGGCAGTATTGCAGCGAACCAAAAGCAGATATACACACAACATAAACAATGTGTGGAAAGATACTACAGCTGCTAATTCAGTTCACAGCTGCATTAATAGTTTGCAGAGTTTTGCCTCCAAAAATCTGGCATATTTTGAAGTTGTCTCTAGAAATATAGAGGTAGAGCAGAATCACACTGAGAAAAAAAGGTAATTTCAGACATTAAAACAAAAAAAAAAAGTTGGGGATTTATAAAAGTAGATTCAACACCAAAATGAAGTGAATATTTTTTCTGCAACTTTTTATATGATTTTTGCAAAAATGTACTAGTTAATTCTTCTTTTTTTTTTTTTTTTTTTTTTTTTGATGAGAAGCAATTGATATGTGCCAAATTTTCCATGCCTATAGAGGGAGCATTTCATTTGTCATTTCAGTGCCTTCGCTGTGGGGATTTTAGCTTGTGGCACTTCAGTGCAACTTACTCCTTTACAATGCAAATACTGCTGTCAGATGGACACCCATCAATCAAAGCACCAACTAGCTCCTTTCTGTGGAAAGCCTGAGTCACTCCTTTTTATATCAGAACTGAGCTACAGGAAAATGACTGTGTCACCTGCCCCACTCTAAGAAAATGTTTGATTTATTACAAAAAATACTTGAAATTATGAGAACCCACAGTCCATGACAGGTAGATGAAGGATGAAGGCACAGCAAGGGGAGAGATGCACTCTGCTGTGCACCGTGCTGAGATGCAGTGGGAGCTTTCTGACAGTACAGCAAAAATCTGTAGGGGTGCTCAGGCTGCCCCTGCAGATTCTTTAGGATGTAAGTCAAAAATCACCTCTTAAGCTTGTTTCTGCAAATACAGACAAATCTAAGGGGGAGATCAACAGATTATCTGCTTGAGAAATTATTTTTTTCTATTTAAAAAGCAATGCATATTCAACATAAAGATGAAGCCAAAGGGGGCTCTTTTTATTTACAACTTTCTGGTTAAGGTTGGTTTCTACAGCAGAAGAAAGGAAGGGTTTTGGTTTTTTCCCATGCACACCCTCCCAGAGGAATTATTCAACTATTGAATTTAGGAAGATTTTTTAAATCTTATTAAAAGTATTTTTTACTTTGATAATATGCAAAAAGTGACAAAATATCAGCTATTTGTTATCATATCACACTTTTAACATTTCCTTCAATATGTCTGCAACTGTACTTTCTTATTGCTGTTCTGTGTTTCAAAAGGGGTGTCTGGAAATACAGCAAAGGCATTTGATATTCAGCACCAGCCTAGGTCAAAAAATCACACTGAATAATGATACTAAGCTGAGGAGAATCACAAAATTAATTATAATTTACATCAGATCTTCAGAAGCAGATAGCTCTTAGGCTGATAAGAATGACATTAGGGTTTGAATAAAGAGTTATATAGCTGAAGATAATTTCTCCAATTAAAGGTATATGCACTTACAATTTCTACTTTTGTGTCTGATAGCAAGAGCTATAATCACGAACGTATGTTGCAGATAAGGAAAGTTACATTCTAACATGTTCAGATTAGGTAAAAATTGCAGAAAAAAGAAATAGAGTCCAGTTTAATTTTCCACTTTACATCCAGGCATTAGTGGGCAAGTTCATAGGCTCAAAGACTGTGATCTCTTTACATTAGAAGACCAATACATTCTCACGTAGAAAAATATGTAGATCCATGGTAAAAAAAGAAATACAGCCTGGCAATCAGCAGTGGTGAAATACCACAAGGGCAGGTTTAGGAGAGCAGCTCAGGATTACTCACTGTTAGGCACTAGGAGATTGATCTTATTTCCAATGAAGTGAACAATTATATTTCTCTTCACGTCCATGGTAGAGATTTGACACTTTGACTAAATAGTTTCCCTGTTGTTTGACAGTCTTTTACAATAAAAATGCGTCAAGCTGCACAGCTTCCCAGCACCAGAGGTGTGTCTATTTATACCCAACATCTGCTCAAACTTGTGCTCAGTCCAAACCACTACTGTGTCCACATTGTGTGGACACAATTTGGGTTTAAATCTGCATAATCCCTTGATGTGTACTGAAAGAGGACAGCGTGAAAACTTGGATCCCTGGTGTTCCTTAGCACAAGTCCAACTGTGTCAATATCCAGTGTTGATAGGACAGATATGCTACATTTAAGCTGTCTGCTGCCACATAACCCACTTGCTTTTACAGCAGTGGCTGAGCTCAAGAAGACTTCTCATCTACAAGGTCTTTTCTGAGACCCTTTTGTGTGCAAATGAACAAATATTGCAGGGATTCCTGCAAGTGCAGGATATAGGCAACAATCTATACACACATCATATGCACAGCCCAAATTTTACCTTCCTCTCATGGCAGAATCCCTGAAATTCGCAGGAGAAGCAGCTTTGATGCTGTGAAGATTATCTGTGCATATCTACCCCATGCTTTGCAGGACCTCTTCCACCTTCTCAGCAGCACCAGACTAAGTTCTGGGACATAGCAAGTAAATAAAGTTCATACAATATCTTGTGTTTCCAGAGGGATTCAGTCACATGAAAATATTAGCATTAGTATGGTCTTGAGTCAAAGAACATTGTTATATGGAATCTACACCCTGTATGCATAACTCTTTGTAAACGTGGCCTTATAACCTTCAGTTCTGTTGTCACAAATATTTACACTGATAAGGAGTTTCTGGAATAATTGAGTTTTGCTCAAAATGCAAAATCACACATTTAAAATACAGTTCAGTTATCTATATATCTGTGTAGTGTGTGTGTGTGTGTGTATATATATATATATCTATCTATCTCTTTATATCGGTGTAGTATCTATATATCTGTGTAGAAAAGTGATGCTCAGTTTGGAGCACTGCCTTTATCACACCAATGCACTGAAAACATAACATTTCCTTTTATTCCAGGATGCCATATTGTTGAGATGTGCTCTGAGAAATTCTACTGGACGAACTCTATCCCGTGAAGCTTTTCAGTTCTGCAACTGCTTTATTGCAAGGCTCTCCAAACACAAAGAATAGTGGCACCTCATCCCATTGACTGCACTGTGAATTGCACTTCATTCCTCTACAAACCTCTCTCCTCCTCCTCTGAGACAGAAACTGTTCCATTTCTTTTGGAAAGAGAAGAAAAAACCTGGATTTAAAAGGCAGCAAAGTGTATGGTGATTTGCCTTTTTCCCTGTCTACTGAGAACTGTCCCAGAGACGTTCTCCTAAAGTCAGATGAAACTGAATAATATATTTTAATATCACTGAAGTTTGGGCCACTGAAGCTAAGTTTGACCTTTAAATATTAATATTTAAATATTAATGTAATAGCAGGAGAAAGCAGACTGACAGGTGTAATACAAGTCAGACAAAATAGCACAGTAAAATTATATCATGCATTGAAATTCTCATTGGTGATAATGAGAAATGCATCTATAATCTGTGATCTGAAAATGTACTCCAGAAAATCCTAGTAAAATAAATGATCAGAAAATTTTGCTTAAAGTACTTATTCTTATTTTATAACTTAAGGGGAAATTCTGAAAGAGAGGAAAAGTCAGAAACCTGTACTTACCCACGTAAGTGGACTTTCACTTTAAATTGGACCCTAATGGATTTGTTTCCTGGAACATTTTACTCGAGGGTCTATTTCCATTCCAATAGCACAGGAAACTCCTAATCTTTCTACAGTTCTTCACACTAGTTCACTAGATTGTTCTTTATTAATCAAAGTGTATCTCTCAAACACACCGTGAGTACTGCTTATACCAATAAAGCTGTCTGAGAATAGCAGAAAATTACATGTTGAAATTATAAACATTTTCCCATTAAGTGCAATATAACAAGAGAGAGGCAGAATTTTGAAGCAGGATCAGTTTTTCACGCTGCACCTTCATTGCTGCACAAAACAGCAAAATCAGAGTAGTCAGGTAGAGACACTGGGAGCTTTTAAATCATTCACACTTAAAATCGTGTGTGTAAATCTACTAGATGACTTTGAGTATGAAACTTAAAATCAATGAAAACGCACAATAATAGTGAAGGAAAGACAAACAGATCCACAGCTGCTGTCTCACAGGTCTGTGTCTGCTAAAGCTTCCCTGTTTAAAAGAAAGATAATATGATGTTGGAAATGATGTAAGTAAAAATTATTTACAATTAGTTTGTTTATTCTTCTTAAAGATAGTTAACAATCTAGAAGGTGTAAAGTTGCAGGAGGTGTATTTATGTAGAAGTGCATGGTGGAGGTGAGGTTTAACTTCCCTGGAGAAAATAAATATTCTGCACTAAAGTCAGGCTGGCCAGAGAATTCGATTTGATATATCTCCCAGTGTCTCTCACCATCACCTCCTGTGTCAGACTTATTCAATGCTTTATCTTCTGTCAGAACAAAAAAAGTGAGTAACACTAATTCTGTGGCACAACACAAACATCTTTACTTTTGCAGAAAAATTCTTATCCCAAGTAACCAGAGAAAGCTCATAGTGACCAACAGACAGCTGTACAACCTCAGCCACAGTCAGAGTACCGCAAGATCATGTAGGCGGAATACTGAAAATGGCATTTTCATAGAGGATGTCTATTCTGAGGGGGGCAGGGTCTGTGTGTGTCCTCAGTCTCAACTGCCAAAATGTATCCCTGAGAGGCCAAGGGCTTGGCAGAAGGACATGGGAAAGCCTTCCAGACCGTGTCTCTAACAGTGTCCAGGATTCCGGAATCTACATGCCCTGGACCCCGGTCAAGGGTTGATACCTTCATGGATAAGCAAGCATAATGATTACTGAACTGTGTCAGAATGGTATGAGCGACACTCTAGGGCAGTACAGCATTTCAACTCCAGCAGGTAAAACTCACACAAAACCTACAAGCCCAGATAAACATCCAGCACGATTTCCCAAAGTGCACAGAAGGAGTGCCCAGAGCCTGCTCACTCCGTACTCCCAACAGCCGCCGAGAGAGACAGGCACCACTGTGGAGCTCGTGTGACACTGCAACTGCTTGAAGTGAGGACTTTAACACAGGGTCTCTGATACTGTCCATGGTTAGATGGCAGGAATGAGATCACAACTGATTTCTCCCAACCATGCAGGATGTCTGTGGAAAAGGTAGAAGCTCCACATGTATTTTCTGAGTTCCAGTCCTACAGCCAACACAGAAATAATTTGGTTACACTATTAATGTTGTTTCTTTACACCTATCAGTTTACATGAGAATGTTTTGAGCTGTCAGAGAATAGGGGAGTGTAGAATCTATGATGTATACCATGACTTTCTTCTTTGATTCATGCATACCCTCCAACAAGGCTCTGAAAGTCTAATATCTGGTGTACTCTTGCATACTCAGTAAATGACCTGTGTTTTATCACTGTGAAAGTGAAGATGGAACATCTCTCTTTGAAATGACTCAATGATTTAATAATTATTAATGAGATATTATGCTTTCAAACATTTCTGGCAAATGATTAAGCTAAATGTTTGACATGGCTTTTAGAGAGCTGTAGCATGATGCTGCCTAGCAACTGAAATGTCATATACTCTTTCTGATATTTTGTGACGCAGATAAAATAACAAACTTTGGTAAATATACTCAGTGTCATTCATATGTCAAGGAGTTTTGCCACACCAAAGAGTTTTACACTTTCAGTGTATCCAAATTCTCAGTATTCCAAACCTGTACCCAGATACTCTTTACCATGCACATAATTCTTACCTGCAGAATCCTGGCAACTCCAGACAATTGCGTTCTAGATGTGAACAGATCATCTTCCTGCATGTAAAATTAAAAATAGGGCTCTGCTGGGAGAACCAGTCAACTGCAGGATGTCTACAGGCATGGATGCTCAGGAAAACAGTGCCAAGACATTGAGTAACATGCACCAAAGTGAACATGGTGAGATGCAGAAGAAAGGTTAAGGACCTTTACACAAAAACATGACCTGGAGGTCTGTTATCACTAACTTGAAAAACCAAAACCTTTCCCTTACACTACTGACGAACATGATGAGTAAGAATATAGTTGGACATTTGGAGCAATATATTGTTTTCCCTCTGCTTGTTTCTGAAACAAGTTCAGGTAGCAATTTGAATACTTAATTAACTTTTATATCTGCTCCCCTTATTTAACACTGTCTAAAAGAATGTATTCTTTTTATTACTGTTAATATTTCTATTAGTCAGTTACATGATGTTTAAGAGAATTTGAGCTATTTTTAAAGTGCAAAGCAGGAATTTGCCCCACTGAAAGACAAAATGTTGGTCCAAACAATGTATGAGCCTGCTGTGGTTATGAATAATAACTGCTCTTGGTCTTTCCACTTGCCATTCCCATGCATCTTACTGCAGTTTAAGGGAAGCCCTGGTAATGCTGAGAGGCAGCTTTGGGAGTCCCAAGGCCATGATGACTGGGGAGATACAAGATTATTAGTTTGTTAGAATTAAATCTATCACAGGTTCTAGTAAATAATTGAAGGCAGATCATGATTTTCCTAAGCTCTGTTTGAGTTGCACTGTGTCAATAAAGACAAAGACCCAATTTAAGCTATGTTTGCGCTCTCCTGTGCCACTTTCTGGTGCTTGCTCTACATAAAAATACATAGAAAGGTAAGAAGTTTCTGTTCATGCTTGTAGCCAGCAGCTGAAAATAGCCTGGTAACTAATACTGCCATGAAATATGTATTTCTCCAGTAATAGCAGACAATCACACACCAGGACAGGGTTATAAACTGATGTGACACTGCCTTTTGTCACATTACATAACAGAGATAAAAAGCATCACAGACACTTAAAACCGTCCTGATCCCCTGAGGAGGAACTGAGCTGTCCAAGAGTGTTGACACAAATTGAAGGACAAGTCAACAGTGAGACAGAGTAAGTCACACAGTCTCTGGATTACTATGCTTTTTCTGATTAAACACACATGAATGAACTGAGTTTTGTCTCTAAGATGGTTTTCTGTGAAATGGCCAGCATTCAGATCAAGGGCACAGTCTCAGGAAGATTGGCTACTCACTGGCTTCTTCTCTGTGTTACCAGGGAACAGAGAACTGTAATTCAGGTATGTTGAAACAGCCAGGTAAGAAAACTGCACTAAGGTCAATGTGAACCACAATTCCCTCTGGACTTATATGACAGTTCAAGACCTGACAACTGAAAGAAAAGCCTCTGGAAGAGCATGCAATGGTTTCCTGTGCCAACAAGACAAGAAATGTGGCTCTTCCTTCACCTCATTTTAAATTTTTTGCCTATCCTGGGGCACAAGAACAGAAATTGTAGTCACCAACAGATTAAACCACGATCCGTTAAGAAAGACTGCCATCTCCTGGTTTCCTCCACGACAGCCTTCCTTGGGAAAAAAGAGTCGGTTTATAAAGCTTACGGTTGATCATAAAGTCACGCTTGCACTGAACCTTCAAGGGAAAATGTCACAGTTAATAAAGGACAGGCAAGTGAAAGCTGGAAAGGCTAATGCATGATGACTGCATGATATAGGTTAAGCCAATGTGTGCAATAATTATAACTATCACAGCTTGACACAGTTTATAAAGGCCTGAACCATAAAAGCTCGGAGCCCAATAATACAAGCTACTTAAACATTCTCTTCTGGAGCGCTGACTCTCCAATCTTCTGCTGACTTTCAATCAGAAAAGGCAATATTGCATAATAGTTGATAGACCCAACCATTCTCATTCCCAGGGATATTAAATCTCCTTTAAATGCCAATCTGAAAGGGTCGTATAAGTAAAAGTGACTTACACCATGTTTAAGGACATGCAGAATTATGCAGAGCAGAAGACTACAGTAAAACTATGGATGTACAAGCATAATAATGATATTGGGCAAGGGAGAGGTGAGCCACTCCAAGGAAAATGTGACAATGAACTCTTGATATTTTCCTGAAGGTGTTCAAGAATGGGCTAAAATGACAGCCAGCTGGAGGTATCATTATTTGACATGGTCTTTGTTCCCTGTTTAGTTTTCTCCTCTGTCCAGGCTGATGAGAATTTCTTCTCACTAGATGTATACTTTGCAATAAAACAGCATTTTACTATCACTTCTATATTTAAATTTTGGTGGTTAAGCATATCATACTTCTGTTTAATCAATATTACAATAGGGCCCAGAGTTCCCTGATATACACGGGCTTTCCCTGTCCAATACAGACTCTGTCTCGTTAGGTCCCCCACCTTTTAAAAACAGTTCTTTCCTCAAGGCCTTGCAATCGAAACACAAACAGGCAGTGGGAGTGAAGAAGTATGGCTACCCTCACCTTACTGAAGAAGATATTCCCACTGTGTGGATGACATAAACAAAATGAGAACAACAACTTAACATAACAGGAGCATCTACAACTCAACAAGACGTTGTGGTCTGTCCTCCAAGTCCCACACTTGGGACGATTTCAAGGAAACAAACATTTAAAGCAGAAATGTCACTTTGAACATAGGCATGCTGTCTGCATTGCTGAATTCAGAGGCCTGAACTCAAGGAGTTAAATTACAATTAGAAGAATGCTAATACCACTGTTTAATCAATGGAAGAATTTTGTACTGTTTAGAATAAAGGTAAAGGGAATTTCAAACTTTTACATACAGAAGATATTACTCTTCAGCACAAAAAAGTTTGCACATTTTAGGAAGAAAGGTGACAATTCAGCTCATCATGTAATCTGAAAGTTTTTCACAATAGTTACCATGCCATCCCTATAAACTTTATGACTTCAGGGTAAATGTATGAAAATTAATGTTACTGATGAAAACTCAGAAATATATGGCACTTTGTTCTCCATCATCTTTTTCACTAATAGTATAAGAAACACAGGGTTACTACTCAAGGAAGTAAAATCCGATTCCAAATTTCAGAACCTATTTTTAAAAAGCAATTATAAAACTGATAAATGACATGAGAGAATTTTCTTGTAAAAAGCAAGGTGGAGAAAATTTTGCAGTGAAGCAGTGTTCCAGGATAGGTAAATTAAGGAACACATGTGATGGGGAAAATAAAAATAATAATAATAATAATAATAATAATAATAATAATAATAGTAACCTCAATCCTTTCTCTTTCCTCTTCAACTAAAGGTATCTGTGTGCTGGAGCTCTCTCACAGCGAGGGTGACATCTTGTGTTCATTTCAGCCACAAACTGCCACTAATCAGCCTCCATCGAGCTGCTATGCACCCAGAATATCCCTCCCCTTCAAATTTTATCCTCAAAAGAGCTGCAAAGAATTTTAGCTGACCCTATGTATTTCCCCTACTGGATCAGATTTCATACTCTCTCTGAGTTTAATCATGATTTTATATCCTTTGTACTGAGCTATTTTAAAAGAAGATCTGTAAATGATAAAGCAATACAAAAGACACACTCCTGAATAGGAGACAGTAATATATTTACTAGGATTCTTCAAATTAATGAGGGCACTGTAAAAGGAATGCCTTTTATGCCTGAGAAAATTATTATTTTAAGGGTCATGAACCTGTCAGTCTGTAAGTTATAAACTCGTTGCTACACCTGCAATTTGCTTAATCTGCTAATAAATCACTTGATCCTACTTGTAGCCTTTGTAGCATTTTGAGAAACCTTCACTACGTTTTGTAAAACCAGGGAAATGTGAAAAAATTGGATCTTTGTAGGTAAAAAAATATTGTGAATTTACACACTATCTTAATAAAAGTGGCTGTAGCTTACTGTCATGTGCAAAACAGGCTATTTATCAACACCTGCTAGGGTTTGTTGGACAGGGGAAGCAAACAACTGCAAACAGCCTCCTAAAATAGAACAGAAAATCTTTGATTATTATTTCATCTGATTTAGAACAGCAGCTTCTGAGAGCCCCCCCAAGAAATTTTGTAAGCTTACATTACAAATGCCAAAAAATAAACTTTGAATAAAAACAAAGTTAATTAAACAAAATAAAATAGTATCTAAACTCTTCAGCTGTGCGCCACGCGTAATTTTCCACTCCAGTTATCCTCATGGCACCCTCCTGCCTGCCAGTGGTACATTACAAACTGTGCACTGCTCTTGCATTATGCAGTTTTTTGTTCTCTCATTGCCTCTGTGAGGATAAAAATGTGTATAGCACCTTGTTTTCCTGAAGACTTTTTGTTCACAGTGCCTAGGCAATAAACAAAATAATATCTTACTGTAAGAAAGAACTCCAGCATTTCATACAAGGTGGCATTTCCTGGACTTTGCTCTTCAGTGTGTTAAAGAGGAGATTACACATTAGAACACTTGCAATTGCTTCAGTTCCAGCTGTAAAATATGGGCTGGATGAGAAATTTACTAAAAAACTCACAGATGTGATTTGAATCCAGCTCTATTGCCATGTTCACAAAGCGCTGCTGATGTCAGGTATAACTGGGACCAGACTTCCATGTGGCACAAGGGAGAGATTATCTGAAAGCAGTGCTAAACAAAACCCCTAAAAAGATGTGATTGTGACAGCCTGCCTTGCTTTTTCCAAACATGGATACCTCACTCTCCTTGTAAGCCACACTTTGAATTCCCTCACAGGTTCAGTGACTTGTACCAGCAAATTCTAACTCGCATTAACATTGACACACTCTGTAAATCAAGTCATCTATTCTCTATGTGATGTATCTGAATATATCTGTACCTATGTCATTTATATCAGTTCCGGTTTGGGTAACTTTTCTCTGTCAAAGTCCACATTTCAGAATTATGTATCTCCACTAAATTAGAAAATTGATTATTTCTGCAGATACCTTTGTATCCATCATTTGCATAAGTACACAGACTGGTAAGGTAGATACATTTGAAAAAAAAAATCTGATTTTAAACCAAGTCCTTTTGTATTTCTGTCTGACAGATAAATTTACTCTCACATGGAAAATAATAATCTGCTAGAAATTAAACGACAGCTCTGAACAGTTTTCCACTTTGTGGCTGCAAGCAATAAAAGCTTTAGTTTTCTACTTCAGAACTTTCAGCTGAATGGTGCAGATGTTCATAAATTACATCAGTGTAGATATTCTTCATGTCCAACCTAAGACACTGAAAAAGCATTTTTTTCAAAAATTCTGATTTCTGAAAATAAAACTTGTCTTCTTTAATTCATCTCAGTACCCAAAATCCTGTATTTAAAAAAAAAAAAAAAAAGTGACCACACTTTTGTTTCACAATCTTTTCTAGACGGGATTTGGGCACCTTTTGTATAAATCATACAACTGAAATCAATTACTACCTCTGTGTTACATTTTAATCAACACAAGTTAGTTTATGGTAAGTAGGTACAAATATTCTGAATTTGGCTTTAAGGATGAATTAACTCTGGGAGATAAAATACTGACAGTGGCAGCCCATTAAAAACATTCATCTTCAGAAACAAATTCAGAGCATCTCATATGGACTTACTCAGCTCTATAAAGGTTTTACTCACACAAAACGTGTTTCCCTACAAACCCTTCTGCAAGATCATGTGCATAAAATTTAAGACATTTTGACAACAACTCAATAACCATTTGAGAAAATCCTATTGATAGTAATGATTGCCTGATAACTCAAGCCATTAAGAATGAATGTACTGGACAAAAATGACACTTGTACTAAAGAGGATTCATGTGCTACCTGAAATGCCAAAAAGAAATGCCAAAATTCAGAGAAAAACTATTAATGTGAGTTAGTGGTTTAAATTACTGTCTAGACCTGTCACAATAATATTATCATTATTATCTTCCAAGTCTTACTTTTTTTTTTGTGACTTTCCACAATAACAGCTTGAAGAAAAAACAAATAAATGTTAAAAGAAGGAAGCTCAAAAACATGTTTTGAAATTTCCAGAGAAGCACATTTGTTTGTTAACTCTAAGTAACATGTTTTGCAAGATACTGAGAGAAAGCAATTTTGGAGCTCATGATAATTTTCCACCTAAAAAAAAAAAAAAAAAAGTAATTTCTGAATTCTTATACAGAACGCCCTGACATCTGTGTACACAGATGCAAGACCATCTTTTTTCTAGAAAGTTTTTCTTGTGTGCCATGGTGATTGAGCCAACAGACACAGCAGGACAGTGGGATCTGACATAACTTTTCAGGACAGTTTATAAATGTGGGCCTTGTGCCACACTAATGTGATTTCACAAAGACTTGCCAAGTCAGCCAGAATCCAGCATGGACACTGAGGCGAATTCTTTATAAAGGCTTTTATCTGATCAGAGTTTCCAAGTCCTAATTCTTGGCAGAGCTGGGGGTGTGATGACATGGGTGAAAGCAAAAATAGTGATGATCCTGGCACTACTGGCTAAGATGGGAACATGAAGACCATGCCATGCCCAAAGGATGTAACTTTGTCCTCCCTCAGTGTGTTGGTGTCAGCTGCATGCTGTCCAGATCTTGATACGTTTTTATCTGCATAATCACCATATTCCAGAAAGAAGCACTGCCTGGGTTAAATCTGGATCCAAATATTAAAGCTCGTCACATCCATATAAATCAGTACAGACTAGGAAGAGCAAATCCATGTCTACTTAAAAATACTTTCTGCAAATGCAGTATAAGGTAGCCAGGGAGAAAACACTCACAAGAACCTAAATTACACTGAGCTACAGTAAGAAACTTTCACCTGCTTAAAATTAAGCAGGTAAAACTGAGTTCCTTTGGAGTCTCTACAAAAGCCTTTCTTGCTGATGATGGATCAGTTTAGTTTCACATGCAGCTGATGGAAATAAGCAATAATCCATTCAGCTTATTAAAGCAGTGGCCAGACATATTATCCAGACAGGATGGCATGGTTCACAGTCTGAAGCTCTGGCAAGACAAATTTAATTTTCATCCTGGTGTTCCAAACGACCTATGCAAGACAATAATTACAGATGGTGAAAAATTAGTTTCGTTACTTAATACAGAATTAGTTCCGCACTTTATTCGGTGTTACAGCAAGGTATCCAAGGGCTGAGCCTTACTCCGTTTGCAGTCTCGGGTCTCTCAGAAGGCGCTGGTTTCTGGCTCCAGGCGGCAAAGCTGCGGCACATCCCTGTGCTGTCTGTGCCCTCTGCCGTCGGGAAGCAGCCGCTGGAAGCCGCGTCTCAGCCTTCGGGAATCGCCCTTAGGACGGGGCAGGGAAGGGAAGGAGCAGGGAAGTTCCCCTCCACGGTGATGGCACACCTCGAGTGCTGTGTCCAGTTCTGGGGCCCGCAGTTCCAGGACACCGAGGGGCTGGAGTGAGTGCAGAGTAAGGCAGTGAGGCTGGGCAAGGGGCTGGAGCACGAGTCTGATGAGCAGCGCGCAGGGAGCTGGGGGTGTTTAGCCTGGAAAAAAGGAGGTTCAGGGGGCCCTTCTGCCCTCCACAACTCCCTGACAGGAGGGGGCACGTCGGGCTCTGCTGCCGGGCCGCAGCGACAGGACAAGAGCACATGGCCTCAAAGCTGCGCCAGGGGAGGACACCAGGACGAATTTATTCACAAATTGTGATTAAACATTGGAATGTTTCATTAAATGTTTGATTAAACATTGGAATGCCTGGGGAGGTGGTGGAGTCATCATCTCTGGAGGCATTTAAGGAAAGCCTGGACATGGCACTCAGTGCCACGGTGTAGTCGACATGGTGGTTTTGGTCGTAGATTGGACTCGCTGATCTCAGAGATCTTTTCCAACCTAACTGATTCTCTAACTGTGTCTCTTTCTCCCGTTGAACACATGTAACCAAGGATGGAGGCAGCACCAATGGACAGACGGGTGTTGTGAGGCTGAGGGGGGTCTGTGTGGGACACGGCCAGCCCCCTCCTCAGTGAGACCCGGGGCGTGTAACGCCGCGCCGGCTGAGGCACGGGGCCGCGATCGGGGCCGCGATCGAAGCCGGGATAAGAGCAGGGCTCATGGCTGGAATCGGGGCAGGGCTCGGTGCCGGGGTCGAGGAAAGAACCAGAACCGCGACGGGGGCCGGTCGCCGTGCGGCGCTGCCTCCTCCGGGCCCCCAGAGGGCGCTGCCCGGTGCCCGTCAGGCCCCGCGGGCGGCGGTTCCGGCGGGTCCGGTCGCGGCCTCCGCACGTGTGCCGGGAGCGCGGGGTTCCCGCTGCCGCCGCCGCGATGTCGGTGCCGGCTGCTGCCAGCAACCTGCCCATGCGGCTGCTCCGCAGGAAGATCCACAAGCGCAACCTGAAGCTGCGGCAGCGCAACCTGAAGCTGCGGGCGGCCCAGGGGGCAGGTACGGACGGGCGGCGCCGCGGAGCCTCTCCCCGGCTGAGCGCCCGCGGAGCCGTGACTAACTTTGTGTTCTCTCCCCTCTCTCTTCTCCTTCTGTCTCCGTCTGCGCCGTGCAGTGCCTTCGCCGAGCGAGGCGGCTTCTCAGGGACCCCCGGAGGAGGAGGAGGTGGAGGAGGCGGCGGTGCCGGAGGTGGATACAGCGGCCGAGGAGGGCGCGGAGCCTGCGGACGCAGCCGGACCCCACAGCGGGGAAAAGAAGAAAAAGAAGAAGAAGAAGAGAAAAGCGGTGGCCAATGGAGGACATGGTGCGTGTTCTTAGCAAAGACAGCGTGTCTCTCACGGCTGAGTTAGACTGGGAGACCCCACAAGCAGCTCGTTAGGGTTCCCGCCGCGTCGGGGAAAGTTTGAAATGCCATGTGCCGGTCACTGTGCTTTTTAAAGTCTCTGAGTCTAAAGCTTTACCCATTTCATTCCAGATAAGATAACTTGAAATCTTAATTCATACTAGTAGCTAATTTATTTGTTCCATAGGTTTCTGCTTTGTAACGTTGATTGGATGTTTTGCTTGTTTATTACTCAAATACATGCCCTGTGTTTCAGGGCTGTGGTAGACGGGTGCTCTCTGTACTTGGCTGTGCAGCCAAAACAGCTTTTTAGAAATATGTCCAGCCTTTTCCAACATTTATAGATTGTGAAACTGAAGTATGCTGGAAAACGACCCAAAAAAGCACCACACAAATATTGCTAGGTTTGCATACGTTCTTATATGTATAGATTTATAGATACATATGTAGACATACACGAGAAATAGAAGCTTCCAAGATATATTTGATTTTTGGGACAAGCATCATGGTTATGCCAATGAAGAGGTGCTTTCATCTCTGAAGATTCAGTACCTAAAATGCAACTTTTCACATATCTCGAGCACAAGCTGTGTGGGAAATTTGGTGTCTGCATTGCAGATGGGAAAGATTTTTGTGACTGGTTTAAGGGTAATTTGTCTTGCTTCCACTGTCATTTGACATCAAGCTACATTGTTTCACTATGCAAAGTGGGCTGTGTGGAAGGAACTCAGGGATTATTTGCTCTGTGCCTCAGAAAAATTACATAGAGACCTTGTCTCTCCAGCCCCCTTCCACTCCATGGAAAATTGTGATCTTTGTGCATGGTTTACTGACTAAAGGAAATTCAGTCTGTGGAACAACTTTTCATAACCATGACCTTTGTATTTCTGACTTGTCTTCTGTAAAATATCACTCCAGATACAGAAACCAAAAAAGCAAAAACTGAAGAAGATGAATCTGCAGAGGTAGAAGATGGAGATAAGCAGGACTCTGGAGAGAAGGAAATGGAGGAGGAGGAGGAGGATGAAGTGCCCAGTTTGCCACTAGGTCTAACAGGTATCTTGTGTTCTTTTTCATGCAGGGGCAAAATCCCAAGGTCTAGCACTTTCCTTCCAGAGCAAGTTGCAGTTTTCAAGTGAGCTTTGCAAGTCAGGTGTTTGAATACATGATGTGACACTAGCAGCTGACAGCTCTCTGTTCCTGGAACATTATATACACACCTGTTGGTCTTACAGTTACTAGCGAAAGTGCTTTTCAAACCTATATACACACATGCTTATCTGTAAAGGAAGAAGTCCATGAAGAGCAACCTGGAGGTGTGGAACTAGTAAATCTGACACATGAAGCAGTGCATTCATCTTCATTCTTATTAACTGGGTGTAGTTTTCTCATGAACTCATTAATACAGAGTATTTTGCCATTGTCTTTGGATTTTTTGGTAGAATGCAGTAAGAAGTCCTTTGATTTTTTTTTTTCCGTATAGGTCAATTTGAACTGGTTAATCTCAGATTGCAGAGGAAATAAAAGAAATAAGTTTAAATATTTTTCATTTTATCCCTCACTTCAGGTGCTTTTGAAGACAATTCCTTTGCTTCCCTGGCTGGTTCTGTCAGTGAGAATACACTGAAAGGCATAAACGACATGGGCTTTACACACATGACAGAAATTCAACATAAAAGTATTAAGCCTCTTCTGGAAGGCAGGTAAGAAATCAGGCTTTTTAGTCACTCTAATGACCCCAGATGTCTTGTAAATTTTGCTGGCAAGCTACATACATGAATCATAAAATCAAATCATGGAATTGTTAAGTCTGGAAAAGACCTCTGCCATCATCGAGTCCAGCTTTTCACTGACCAATTGCTGTGACCTTCCTCTGCCAGCACGCTCCTGGTACCAACCCCACTGCTCTTCTTTAAGCTGTGTTAGGTTTTCACATTGTCACCATGGATCAGAGTGAGATTGTTCTTCTCTTGGTATGGTCAACTAAATACTTCTTTTTCTGACATTGCTGCTTCCAGGGATATTTTAGCAGCTGCAAAAACAGGCAGTGGAAAAACACTTGCGTTTCTCATTCCTGCAGTAGAGCTTATCTACAAGCTGAAATTCATGCCTAGGAATGGTAAGGCTCTTCATTTCACTGCTGAATTTTACTGTAAAGCAGTCACTTAGGGGGTTAGATGAGTTGTAACTGACTCCTGTCTGATGGATGTATTTTTTAGGAACGGGCGTTATTATTCTCTCTCCTACTCGAGAGCTGGCCATGCAAACCTACGGAGTTCTTAAAGAACTTATGAATCATCATGTGCACACCTATGGTCTGATCATGGGGGGCAGTAACAGATCAGCAGAAGCACAGAAACTTGGAAATGGAATCAACATCATTGTAGCAACGCCAGGAAGACTGCTGGATCACATGCAGGTAGATACAATATTGATGTCTAATCTGGTTATTAAAACATAATAAAACTCCTTTCCCTGTCTGACTGTGAGTTTGCTAATCTTCCAGAACACTCCAGGTTTCATGTACAAGAACTTGCAGTGTTTGGTAATTGATGAGGCAGATCGAATCTTGGAGGTTGGATTTGAAGAAGAAATGAAACAGATCATAAAACTTTTACCAAGTAAGAAAAAAAAAAAATCTCTTTCCTGGAAATCACTTGACTAACATTATGTCTTCTTTCTGACTCAATTATTATAAGAGAAGTCATTAATTTTTATAGTTTGGTAAATGAACTTCATAGTGGTTTTCTTACTCTGTCCTTATTTCTGCTAGCCAATACATATTACTTGTTCAGCTTCATTTATCTGAAGAAAAGAGTTTTCAAATGCTCTTCAGAGACAGAATTCTGTTCATATAAAATCCTTTTAGTTTAACGTCTCCATTTTCTCATTTATCTTCCTTTGTTTGTTTATTTCCTGCAATTCAGTATTTCCTGATAAGGTTTAAATACAAAGAAAAGGTCTTCTGACTTGCAGTTCAATCTTTTTTGATACCTCCAAGACCAGTATCTTGGAGAGGTTTTAGTATTTACCTCAATTTTTTCTTTTCTTAATTTTTCATTTAGCTATTCCTTGTAACTGATTTATTAAACACAATTTGAATTATTTTTTTAAACAAAAATATTGTAATATTCATGGAAATTAATTTAGAGTTGGAAGATTGATCTCTGTTTTAGTTGTTGTTTTGTGTCCAAATTGGGTTGCAAATGATTATTAACATTTTTACAGAAAACACTATGTTGTGATAGTGGTTAGGATTTTAGGGGTGGGGATTGAAATAAACATGGTTTATTTATATATAAAATAGAAATAAACATGGTTTAAAAATTAAATCCCATAATACAGCTACACCTCTTTGTCAGTAGCAATATATTTGAATTAGAATTTAATTGGAAGATTTACCCAGCAAAGTTTGCAGTTAGAGATTTTACGGACTCGCTGTTTGCAATATTTTCCAGAGCGCCGACAGACGATGCTTTTCTCTGCCACACAAACCAGAAAGGTCGAAGATCTGGCAAAGATCTCTCTGAAGAAAGAGCCACTGTATGTTGGGGTTGATGATAACAAGGAGACAGCAACAGTAGATGGTCTGGAACAGGTAAGACATATTAGTGCGGGGGCTGAGATCTCTGAACACACCAAGCCCTGTGCTTTTTTTTTTTACTTGGGATGCTTCAGGTGTATTTCACTGTTTAACTATTTGGTGAGGTTTTTTTCACAAAGTAACCCTTCCCTGATGTAATTGTGTTACTAAAACACAAGTATGTTCCCTACTGCTTTTATTTAACAATGTTTAAAATTTTTGCAGGGTTATGTGGTGTGTCCATCTGAAAAAAGATTTCTTTTGCTCTTCACGTTCCTCAAGAAGAACCGGAAGAAGAAACTGATGGTATTTTTTTCTTCATGTATGTCAGTGAAGTACCACTATGAATTACTCAACTACATTGATCTGCCTGTTTTGGCCATTCATGTAAGTATTTTATTCCTTGATTTATTTTGAATTATTCTGATAACACTTGTAAGCTGTTACTGGTTTTACATTTGTCTGGTTTGTTTCAGTCCAGTTTCTAATAAACAGACAGCCTGCTCACAGAACTGATGATGGTCTTGATTGGTCTGTAGAGGAGGGAGATAAAGCAGAGATTATATAATAACACTTCAGTAATCAGACTTGCTGTTTTGTAAACCAACGCTGAACACTGATATTAATTTATGCTTTCTGTGTAGCAACCTTTCTGTTTTCTTCCAAAAAGTTACCTTTCACCAGCACTAAAATTTAATATGTGGAGCAAATTTCTTGTCACAGAAATCCAGAATCTGATGTCTTAAGTGTTGGATGATTTCCTAAGGCCAGGGTGATGTTTGGATTTATTGTGCCAATTCTTACCATCTGGATGAGTATTGCAAATTTTTTGTCAAAACCACAAAATACACAGTTTAGAACAAAGAATTGACTGAAACAGTTACAACAAACCACAAATGTCCTTTTTTATTTTATTTTGGGGGAAATTACTTGCTATTCTTCAATAGAACTGTGACAAGTATCGATTTAGTTTGGTTGGTTGTTTTTTAACCTGTAATCTGTCTAACATATTGCTAGACTTACACATGTCCTTTTTTCTGAACTTGAAACATGCATGTTGTGCTCCTGAGAAGAATGTTTGTGCAATTTTTAATGTTTTAGGAGATACATTGTAACTCTGAGAGATGCCGCTTTCTTGTAACCCTGTGCCATTTCTTTTTTTCTTTGTTTCTTTACTGCAAAATGGTCCTGCTTGGTCTGTACAAGAGCACAATTTGAAAAAATGTCTCAAATTATTTTTTTAGTTCATATTTCATTCCCAGTGTGTCTGTTTCCTTTCAGGGCAAACAGAAACAGACCAAACGTACCACAACATTTTTCCAGTTCTGTAATGCAGAGTCTGGAATACTGTTGTGCACTGATGTGGCTGCCAGAGGATTGGACATTCCTGAGGTTGACTGGATTGTCCAGTATGACCCTCCAGATGATCCAAAGGTAAGTTAAGGAAGTAGACAAGTGTCACAGCAAGAAATCAAATTCTGACTACAAACTTAGTCACAGAGAAGAGCTGAAACTGCTGCTTGACAGAGGGCATGATTCAGCCGTGGTCATATCCAGCTGCTGGTTTCTTTCACTGCCCTTCACCAGCTCCCAGGAAGTGCTGCTCCTAGCCGAGACCTTTGTTACCTTCTCAAGAATTGCATTTTAAAATATGGTTTATGCTGTGGAATTAAAATCTAGTAAGCTAAACTACCAAATACTTCCCAAGAGGAATGTGAGTTTACATAGGCATCCCTGAGCTTTTCCAGTTGAAATTTGCTTTTTTGTTTAAAGATAACATTCTTACTTGAATAAAAGTCTGTAAACAAGGGAAATTCAAAAACCTCCAAAATCAAGATTTAATTTTCAGTTACTGCAGACTAAGATTTTTTTTTTCAGTAAAAGATAGAATGCTTTAGTTAAGGGCTCTGTCTCAGCCTGATGTTGCTTTGCACCTTCAGCACGTTTTCCCTTATCCATGTGCTAATGCCAAGAAAAAGTCTTACTAAATAGTGAATGATGCATCACATTATATTGAGGTTAACTTTGGTGTATTTTTTTGTTGATTTTTAAGACTGCCTGACCTTGTTGCTTGTTATTTTTTTCCAAAAGGAATATATCCATCGTGTTGGTAGGACTGCCAGAGGAATAAATGGTAGAGGACATGCTCTGCTCATTTTACGACCAGAAGAACTGGGCTTCCTTCGTTATCTGAAACAAGCCAGGGTAAACTTCTGTCTACATTTATTTTATTTTTTACTGTACATCCAGTTTTTAAAGGCAAAACCTGTTGGTTTGTTTTGTTTTTGATTTTTCAAAGATCAGTTTCATTTTGTTTAATTCCTAAGGAAGCACAGTCTTCTTCTAAAGGTAATCATTTTAATAGAACTGCACAGAGTTTCTCGGTTGCTCTCCTTATGAACTTGTTTTATGACTTTTAACTAAAGTGACTCAACTTCTAAAGCAAAACTGGTAAAAAATGGTGTCATAGTGAGTGTCTCTATTACTCTGGCTTAAAGGAAGTGATAATACTGTCATGCTGATCTAAAGGCACTTTACAGACACAGCTGTGGTATTAAAAAAATCTGTTATCTAGCAGGTCATTTTCTATTTGTCCTTGGTCTTAAACACATTCACTATATTTACACAGTGTAAATAATTTTGATACTTCATTTCTTCTTTTGATTTTAAGGTACCTCTAAGTGAATTTGAATTTTCTTGGTCAAAAATCTCTGACATCCAGTCTCAGGTATGACATGTTTTTATACTTCAGCTACTTTGAATATCTTTAGTATAATTTGCATGGAGAATGTTGCAGTCTATAATGACTGCAACTCAAAAATGTGTGTGCTTGTTTAGGGATGTTAGTATTTAAGCCCATCTGTATTTTTAATTAGCTAGTGTTAATAAAACTCAGCATCAGCTAAAATTCTTCTGTGCTCCTGTGCTACAAAATTAACCGAGGAACACTGAGTGGAATAGCATAGATATTCTGAAGATGTGAATTTCTATTGTTGATTACTTCTGTGAATTGTTGTTTTTATAAGAGTTCTGTAAAGTTTCTTTGCAGTAACTTGGATTTAAAATAGCAAGTACAGGAAGCAGTGAAGACAGTCCTTACAGAGAAAGGTTCCTAATTAAGCATAATCAGGAAGAAATTACGCCTAATGTAGCTTATTTATAGAATGCTGAATTAATGTACATTAAACATCAAATGAGACACTGGGATCTAATGAGTATTGGGAACTTGGCCCACATGAAATAAAATGTCTTAGTCTGCCCTGGTGTATCTGCATTTTTTGTTTAGAATTAATACTGCTGATTTCACAATGCATTGGCACCATAATGGATCAGACTGCACGGGATTGCATGGAACCACACAGTTCAGATGTCAGGCTGGCAGTTCTCAAACACATGGTTTGGTTTCATGGCTGCAGGTGTATTGTCTTTGGTTAACTTGTTTGGGACAACCCAGCTTAATATTTCTGTAAATGTTCATATTGCTGAGGCTTTGTACTTTAACTCAGCTTCAGGTTTTTTGTCCCTCTGCTTGTTTATAAAAGCATTTTTACACCTCTGTGTGCACTTTGATGTCACAGGGCGGTTTTGCTGAAGTGAGGAGTGAATGTCATTGCCACTCACACAGTAAAAAATGTCTGAATACAATGTATAAACTTTGAACAACTATAAATGTTTATGTCTCTTTTGGTTTTCTTTTCCTCTCACCAGCTGGAAAAACTGATAGAGAAGAACTACTTCCTTCACAAGTCAGCCCAGGAGGCTTACAAAGCTTACATCAGAGCTTACGACTCCCATTCTCTGAAGCAGATCTATGATGTCAATAATCTGGATCTTCCCAAAGTCAGCCTTTCATTTGGTTTTAAAGTTCCTCCATTTGTTGACCTCAGTATCCTTTTACTGCAGTGTTTCAGAGCTGAATTTCTGCATTATAAATGTTCAGTGCAACTTGCTGAATTCCTCTGGTACCTCAAGGTCTGTTTTGCCTTTGGGGTTGGAGTTTTTCTGCTAATAATCATAAAAATGGATCATTATCCAACAGTGCTTTATCAAAGAAATGTAAATATTGCAAATAATACGACTGCAAAAATGCCTACAAACATCTCTTTTAGCACATGGTCATTCTGTACAGGTTTTCAGTTGCTGTCAGGCAGATTCTGGAATGCACCCATGTTCCAAAGTATTGTTCCCCTCCACGTAAAATTATTTTCATTGAAATGTACTTGCTTATGTTTCATAGTCATGGAATGTTGACATAGAGGGGCAAGAGCAGGAACTAGTGCAGAAACTAGTATCTAGATTACTGTCAAACCTGACAGTGGATGGAATTGGACAGCTGGAGGAGTATTTAGAACCACAGGCACAAAGTTCTGCCTTTCTCAGTAATTAGGCAGCTCAGCCTTTTATGTAATTATTTTTTTTCTCACATCAATATCCCTTAGTAAACCCAAAATACAGTATTTCAAATTATTCCTTTTAAGTTCTTTAACCAATGAAATTTCAGATGTGAACAGCAACCATGGCAGAAGACTACAGAAAAGAGGTGGAGGTGGGGGATTTGGCTACCAGAAATCAAAGAACGTCCACAAGGCAAAAATCTTCAAGCACATCAGCAAGAAATCTGACAATCGGCAGTTTTCTCGTTAATTACGGTCATTAAAATGCCTTGGGGCCTTGGAGTAACCCACCTTGATCATCTGGCAGTTACTTCCAATTTAAACAGCTCCTTTCTCATTTTTAGGTCCCTTTAAGGATTTTTTTCTTTTCTGGGAACATCTTTTTATTTTTCACTTCAGGAAGACTCTTCAGAACTGAGGCTAAAGGAGAATTATGGCCAGTGAATTTTGCCATATTGGTTGTAAGGAAGAAGATAATTTAAATTACCTTAAGTCAATACTACAGAGATTTTTATTAAAGAAAGGAAGAATACTTTTAGGTTTTATAGAAGAATTTACATTTACCCTTCTTTCTGTGCATATCTCTAAAAATTATGAGATTGAACAATGTATGGACATTGAGATAAAAAGGTTTTGCTCACGTGAATAATTGCAAGGGATTTTAATGCTACAGAACTCTGCTTTGGCCATCAAATATGCTGAAGAATATAGGAAGATTCCTTTAGAACTGAACCATGGATGAATAGTTAAGGCTGTATGAGCTTGTGAAAAATTTCAGACATGGTATCTGTATAACAAGTACAGTGTCCAAAATAAAACAAATCTCTTACATCCGTTCTGGGACATGATTAATACTGGTTTAATGTGATATAATGGTAACACTATAGTGAAAGATTTGGTTTTCCTTCATGTTCAGTTTAAATCTGAATTTATTAATACGGTGATATCTAGTGTACTCTGCAAAGAATTAAGGAAAGCAGATGACATAAATTAAAGCACTCAGTCCAGGTAGTGTTTTTTAAGATGCCTCATAACCTTGATGCAGTGAGAAGTTCTGCAGTTGTAAATTACAAAAGTGAATTGCTTTCAAGTCTTTGTACGTCAGAGCAGCGATGAGCAAAGTCACAGATAGCCACAGGACTGGGGGATGGAGAGACTCAATAAGTGAAAAAATGAAACGGGGTATAAATATACTAGAAGGGTACTTTGAAGGAAGAATATAAACTGAAATAGAAGAGGGTGGAGTACACATTGCAGACAGGAAAAAATGTGGAGACTTCAGTACAAGAAGAATACACAAGCTGGGTAAAAGTAATTGTATTACATATATTATTTCATATAATATATAATTGTACACATATTTTACTCCCTTTCTCTGTTGTTGTAGCAGTAGGTAAGTGCTCTTATGAGGCTGCAGTGGTGATGGGAAGTGTTTAAAAAGTGTTCATGGGTCAAGGAAAGACTAAAATGTCACAAAATCCAGAAATGTGGGCTATGCATGATTACAGTAAAATAGCTTTTAATTTACATTTAAAATGTAACCCAGGAGTAGTTACAAAAGCATAAGCAGTTACTCCAACATAAATTGAACTGCTATTTCTTAGGTTTTCTGAGGTAGCATGTCAGAGTTAAAACTGATTCATGCATTAAAGTATTTTTTAAAAAATCAGTGGACTTTCTTTTCATCCTTGGGGAAAGCAGATGGGGAGAAAGAGTAGGACCATTCTGTTTCTAGTGCTTCCACCATTCAGAACTTAGCATTGTCTGGTTTTCCCTCTTGTGAAATGGCTGACTTTAGACCCTAATTTAGTATTTTTAATATCAAAATAATTTTGTTACTAGAGTTTGAATGTCTTGTGCTTCTAAGCCTGCAATGAAATAGCAAAATCTGAAACATAAGCAGTGCTAAATATGATGCCTGTCTCATTGAGTTCTAATCTTTGATTCTGAGTTTTCTTATGAATTTATAAATAATAAAAAAGTAGTTTTCATGTCTTTATTAATAGCACATCTAAGGAGTTCTCTCTGATATCTACATCATCATACAGTTTATTCTGTTTATACCTGCCAGCTGTGCAGTTACTGTATGGGAATTAACTTTGATTAAAGCAAAAGAAATGCTGAGGGACTCATTAGATGAACTGCAAAATTAATTACTGGGAAAGAGATGTAAGCAAAGCTGCAGTAAAGCACTGTGAAGATCAGATTGTGGTTATGGGGGACAAGCAGTGGCTGCAGTAGTGTGAAGTATTTGTTTGGAACAGGAAAAGCATTGGGATATGGAGTCAGTGACCTCCTGTCTGACCCCGTGCTCATGGCCTGAACTGGTTGGGCTTAAACATGCACCAAAAATCCTGCCACTTCTAAAGTCTGGTACATGGAAAACCGACAAAGAGCCTGCACAACTCCTCCCTGTGATACCTGGGTTGTATTTTCCTGATTGTCTAATACAAAGAAAGCTTTGAAACAAACTTCTGTAGGAGATGGAAGGACTGGATGGTATTGCTCTAGAGTCATAGTAGGTTACACTGCAGAAAAAAGAAGTTAAAGCACGGTTACATAAACGTAGATGTGTAATGGCTCCACCTGCCAGTAGCAGCTACAAAGTCAGCTCTAATTTCCTGATTAAGAAGAGAAATTCATGAGCTGAGAGAGTGGGAATTAAAAGTTTGCTGTCTTGTGCAGATGCAATTACCTTTTACATTGTTCATGAAATCGTAAATGACAAATAGTTTCTGATGAAATATCTGTCTATTGGGCAGCATCTATTCCACCATGGTCTTGCAAGAAATGCAAAAGATTGTCAAACTGGAAATCTGAGGTTTCGTTTGCAGCTTCCCGTGTTATCAATCTTGTGAGCAGTTAATAGAACTCAGCCATCAGGCTCTCAAGGCTTGTCTCATAACAGTGACCAATCGCTTGGGCACTAATATCTTGTGCCTTGAGAAATTGCTTTCTTCCTCTGAGAACCTTGACAAAGAAATTGGACTCTTTAAACCACTTAAGGGGGTGATCAAAACTGTCCTGCTGAAACTGGAAGATGTTTTTGACAGTTCTTGGAACAGGCCCATAAAGGAGCACTCTGCCACCGAGTTACTGCTCATAATCGTGAAAAATCTTGTCATGATCTGAGTTTCCTGTGCCATAAAGCTGCCGAGTTATAGACAAGCACAGAGGTGGTCAGAAAGTGTTGCCATCAAATTTTTCAGGGTGAATGTCACAAGTAGAAGGCACCTTTTGACACTGTAGAGCAAGAATAGTTGAGAACCGGGCAAGATATTATCTACTGAGGCCTGCTGTAAATAAGAAGTATGTTTATATTTTGGCAGTAATCAGCCTTTCTGTTTGATGTATGACTCGACGACTCAATTTAAGCTACAAAAGCCCTGATGATTTGATTTCAAGCCAGTGACTTGAGGCTCTGGGAAAGCAACTCACAAGAAGGGTGAAAAGGGCTATGTGATTTTAAAAAATGGTATTTTAGTAGAGGTCCCACTGCGAAGGAAGACATGGTGCTGACAGGATACTGCACAGGTCTGTGACTATTGGTTTTATTTCTACCACTGCCCTGTGCTCAGGAGATCATTGTTCAGTCATTTCAAGTGCCCAAAACTTGGAAGGGGTTTTACAGAGCCCTGAAAACAGCCAGAAAAGAGCCAGTTATTAACCCTTGAAAGGCGGGTTGGTTGTTGGGTTTGGTTTTTTTTTCAAATTAATGCTGAAAGAAGCCTATAATCGAGGCGCTAAGCATACAGAATAAAGTCTATCACTGCTCCTGGCTTTTGCTCTATTAGCTTGATTTTCTTGGGATTTTGGCTGACAGGAGAATTCATGCAGCACTTACTGAGGCTTTTGTTTGTCCAATACTTTTAGATTTATAGAAGATGTTGAGCCCTGACAATAAGAATCCAGCCTCTTGAACTGGAATGCTCTCAGCTGCTAAAAAATCTGCTGGCTTGCATCAAAGTCATAAATACCGTGATGTTGCTTCTGTCAAATCTGTTTATTGCACAGCCACGTGGGGAAGAGATTACATTCCTTTTCTCCTCTTAGCCACCACAATAAACTTTCGATATGGCGTTGTGAGGAGAGGTAGAGGAAAGATGCCATTAGAAGAAGACAAATGGAAAATCGGGGTTCTGTCTAGAAACATTCACTTTGCTATATTGGTGTCATCCAGCTTAAGAACTGCATTCACTTTTCAAAAAAAGAAACAAAACCCAAAACCTTAGCATACTCTTCAACAGCAATCCATCTTCCCAGGTACTTTTGAAAGCTGCAACTGAAAAACATAACCATCTACTGCTTTCTCCAAGTTGGTCAAAATTTAAAGGAAAAAAAAAAATTGTAGGCTCTGCAAAATCTTGTATAACAAATCTTGTATAACAAATCTTGTATAACAGTTACAAAACTTCTGAACTCCTCTCTATTCTGACTGTCGACTTAAGATGTTGAGACACCCAGGGCCTTCTGAGCAGTTGAGTGGCTGCAATTGCCTATGAATATTTTTATTATTAATTAAATCAGTACTAGCTGGCATCTATGTGACATCTAGAGTCTCCATCATATTTTCAATCGTAAAAGTATGGCACCAGCTGTCAAAGGGCTTTGGAAGGTTTGGTTTTTTGTCTTGAGCTGAAATTTTCTATATATTTCTCAAATTAATTGCAGGTTTATATAACTGACTTTTCTAAAAAGTGCTTTAGGAAGGAAAACTATTTTCTATTAAAGTAGATGGAATAAAACTGCATCTGCTAGAACCTTTTGTAGCACTTCTGAATCTAAAACAAAAAATGGAAAATAAGTAATGAGTCAAGTTCAGTTATAATGGTCTAAAAATAATCTGCCTCTAACGGATAAAAACAAACTTCTGGAAAATGTAACATTAAATTTTATATATATGCTATAAAAATACAGCATCACTTCACAAAATGGGTTGGAATGTTGTTATATCTGGATGAATCATCACCCTCCAGAGCTGTTTCTAAGCTGTGTGCTCTCCTTGGAAGTGCTTGCAAGTGGCGCTGTAACGAATCTGGCCTGGGCAGCTGCTCCCTGGGGAGGACAGGCACCTCCTCAGCACAGCTGAGCAAAGGGGAGCTTGGACATGGATTACAAGGATGCAGGGAGGGTTAAGGCAAGTTAAGAACTTTGAGACTGACAGAAATATTATGACAAGACTGAGTCTGGAAAGATTCAGTTAAAGAGAGTCCTGAAGTGATGTTTGGTAAAGTGATGAGGACTAGGAAATATGTTTTGCAATTCCTCACCTCTGTCACAAGTCCTTTCCTCATCAATTCTCAGGTCAGCAGGGAAAAGTGAGAACAGAGGCAAAGTAAAGTATTTAGACTTACAAGAGATTGCTATTTTCCATCCTTTGTGTTTGGCATCCCTCAGATTTCTCAAAGCAACACAAAGCACCAAACATCCGGATGGAAGGATGACATTCTCTTGTATTCGCTGTTAATTCTATTGTCTGTCTCCAAGCCCTTGGTCACCTATTTGATTGTTTATTTTAAGAGCAATGAAATGGTTGGTGGGAGCACTGAGGGAACATGGCAGGACGGGGCTGTGGATGAAGAGGGTGCCCCTGTAGACTCACGGGGTCCATGGGGAGAACGGGGTGTCTCGTCACCACCTGGGTCTGTGGGGACACAGACTATTGCTGACTACTTGGTCCTGGTGAGGCCACGTTGAGCACTGTGTCCAAATCTGGGCTCCTCTGTACAAGAAAGGCTACTGGAGAGGGTCCAGCAGAGGCCACAGAGGTGATGAGGTGTCTGGAGCATCTCTCTTGTGAGGACAGACTGCGGGAGCTGGGCCTGTTCAATCTGGGAAAGACAAGACTGAGAGGGAATCTCATTAATGCACATTAAGATCTCAAAGTCAGATGCCAAGAGAATGGTGCCAGACTCTTTTCAATGGTGCCCAGCGACAGGACAAGGAGTAATAGCCACAAACTAAAACACAAGAAGTTTAACTTCAACGTGAGGAAGAACTACTTTACACCGAGGGTGGTGGCTCACTAAAAGCTGCCCATGGCGAGCGTGGAGTCTCCCTCTCCGGAGACATTCCGAACCCACCTGGACGTGTTCACACCTACCGGGGTGGCCGTCTCTGGACGGGGCGATAGGACGGGTCCCTTCCAGCCCCGGCAGTTCAGAATTCCGTGAGCAGCGGGCGCCGCTCCCCTCCGGGGGCCGCGGGCAGCAGCCGGGGAGGCGGCGCCTCCCGCCGCCCCACACGGACCGGCCGCGCCGCCGCCCCCGAGGCGGCCGCTGGGGCGGAGCGGCAGCGGCGGTGCCGCCCTCCCGCCCTCGCTGCCCGTGCCGGAGCCTCGCCGCGGTCCAGCGGCGCCTGCCTCCCTTCTCCAGCCGCCCGGGATGGGCGTGCGGAGCGGCGGGCGGGAGCCGCGGGCAGCGCCGGGGCGGCGGCACATGGCGGGCGGCCGCTGAGCGGAGGCGCGTCCCGGTGTGGGGCTGCCGCTCGCCGGCAGCGGGGCTGGGGACGGTGCCGGCGGCCTGGGAAGACGCGGCTGTGAGGGGTCGAGCCCTGGCCCCGGCCATGGCGGAGACCCTGAGCCCCTGCTCCCCACGGGGCCAGTGCCAGCCCAGCATGGGCGCCAACGCCTCGTCCGCCAACATGGACACCAACGCCTCCGCCTCGATGGTGGGCGGCAGCGCGTGGAGGGGCCGGGAGCCCTTCTCCGTCTTCACCGTCCTCATCCTGACCCTGCTGGTGCTTCTGACCGTGGCCACCTTCCTGTGGAACCTGCTGGTGCTGGCCACCATCCTGCGGGTGAAGGCCTTCCACCGGGTGCCCCACAACCTGGTGGCCTCCACGGCGGTGTCGGACGTGCTGGTGGCGGCCCTGGTGATGCCGCTGAGCCTGGTGAAGGAGCTGTCGGCCGGGCGGCGGTGGCGGCTGGGCCGGGAGCTGTGCCTCGTGTGGGTGTGCTTCGACGTGCTGTGCTGCACGGCCAGCATCTGGAACGTGACGGCCATCGCCCTGGACCGCTACTGGTCCCTCACCCGGCAGCTGCAGTACACGCTGCTCGCCCGCCGCCGCATCTCCAACGTCATGATCGCTCTCACCTGGCTGCTCTCCGCCGCCATCTCCCTCGCCCCGCTCCTGGGCTGGGGGGAGACCTACAGCCCCGAGCAGGAGCGCTGCCAGCTCAGCCAGGACCCGTCCTACACCATCGTCTCCACGGGCGGGGCGTTCTACCTGCCCCTCTGCGTGGTGCTCTTCGTCTACTGGAAGATCTACAAGGCGTCCAAGTTCCACATGTGGGGCCGCAGGAGGAACGCCGTGGTGCCCCTGCCCGAGGCTGCCCAGGTAAGGCTGGGCGAGGGCAGGGAGCCGCTGCTGCTCCCCCGGCACTGCCGGCCTGCTGCTCGTCGGGTCCTCACCCCTGCCGTGGTGGGTTCGGCTCAGCGGGAGGGCTGAGAGGTGCCCTGGGGCTCCTGTGTGAGTTTAACTTTGGACTTGGGCAGTAATTAGGCAGTCAAAAGACGCAGCTCCTGGAGAAGAGCTGTATTCTCGTTTTTCCCTTGTGTGTTGTAAGAGTAGGAGGCAGGTGCATTCACTGCCGGTCGTGAGAGACTTGAAAATTGTCTTTATGTTCTGAATTTGGCGTTCCTTGGGGTGTTTTTCCCTCTTTATGTTTTTTATAGCGTTGATGGGGTAAAAAAAGACAGATCCCGAGGTTCTGTACCAAGATAAATGCACATTTATGTACCAGCACAGACTTTGTGTGTCTGAATAGATTCTGATAAGTAAATTATGCACTATATACAATATATATATAGAGAGAGAGAGAGAGAGATAGATAGATGTGCTTGGCGTATGTTACCTTGAATACTGCTCACTGCATAGTGTTGAAGCAATGAGCAATCCTTTCTGGTTTAAAATTACCTGCTGGCTTCAAAACCATGTTCTCCTTATCCCAAAGATTGTAATCCTGCAGTGCCCTAGCCGTGTGGGAGGTCTCATTCATTTTGGGGATGACAGGAAAGCGGTGTCCCTTCAGAAGGGTTGGGGTTGTGCTCCATAAATCAGGCTCTCTGCATCTCACCCATGCTGCTGTCACCCGTCCCATGCCTCCACCGTGCTTGGCTGTGCTCTCTGTAAACTTTCCCTGCTTTCTGTCACATATCCTTACTCTCACTCCTACAAGTCTCTATGTTTTTGTGATTGTGTGTTGCACTTCCTAAGCCCAGTCCCTTGCCAGTAGCCAAAGATGAGCTGTGTGGGTGTTAGAGATGCCTACAGAGAACATTTCTGTTCCATTGGGGCTAATCTGGCAGAGCCTCATTCCCCTGCAAAATCCTATCTTTGATTTGAAGTCAAGGAAGCTCATTTTTATGGTCACAAGTAAAAGTCTTGTCGGTTTGTCCCCAGATCTGCAAGAGATAACAGCACTGGCAATTACGTGTGGTGAGACTCAGAGATTTGGGTCATAATGTCTTGAAGAGGCTTTTAATATATATTCATTTATGAAAGTGTCTTCTATGAAAAAGAAAAAAAAAATGGTAAGAAAAGTTGAGAATTGTCTCCTCTAGTGGCATTTTTTCCCCTGTGATCTTCAGCCCCTAGTCTGCACCAAATTTCTTTGAAATTGTTTTAAGTATGATGTAAGTATTGCTTGGAGTTCGTGTCTGATCTCTTCAAGCACAAAAGCCAGCTGATTCTTTGTGGTGGTTTTGCACTCTTACCTTTTACATGCACACATACCCATACAGGACTAGTTGTTTGGAATCTGAAATTCCTGGAAGCAGAATGAGCTGAGGCATTGCTGCTCATGCCAGTGGAGACACACATCACATGACAGTCTTAGCAAGACAGAGTCTGGCTGCAGATTGTCACAGTTCTGTCTGCAGGAGGCCCTGCGTGGGCCAGCATAGCTGCCAGGTTAAGTGCTGTTTGCTGATGCAGCCTCCGGGGGCTGCTTTAGGCTGCTCTGACAAAAGGGCTCAGCCAGAGTGAGCTGAACACCTGTTCTGGAGGGGTTATTGCAATAGCAGCAAATGCTCAAGCCTTTGCTTGATTAGGTCTTCTTTCTTATATTGGTGTGCTTGACATATTAACTGCTCCTAACAGGGATTCTTGAATCTGCATTTGGTGTGTAGTAGCAGCTTCCTCCATTGTCCCAACAGCTCCTTTTGCTGACTTAAATTAAAAGACTTCTGTGATTCAGATGCAAACTTTACTCCTCAGCTGAAGGAAGAGCTGATGCTGCACACTTGTGCATTAAATGAACTCATGGATGAAGCGAGCTGGCATTCAGGATGCATTTCTTGTTTTCTTTCTAAATTAAGATACTGAGATTTACTCACCAAGTGTTATCGTGATCCTTTTTAAGCTTGTGATAGTAGGATCCATCACATCCACAGGAAGAGTAGTAGTTCCCCAGTGAATGCTGGAGGGGAATCTTCACACACATCACTACTGTTCTTTGGCAAAACCCTGTTGTTTTCTTTAACATGCAAACATGAAGGTAACATTGCCAAGCTTTGCTTCTCCACACGCTGGGCTGATCAGGCTGTCAGCATCAGCTCTGTCCTCTCTGATGGGGCAAATTCTGTTCTGCTTCTCGTGGTTTGCACATCAGCTCATTCTAATTTTCCCTTTCTCTCTCCCTTAATGTCTCTCCTCCCTCTACTTTCTTCCATCTCTTCCTTCTCAGAAATGCTCGCCTCTCATGCTCACCCTGGCAACATTTTCCTTCTGTCACTGTGACTCTGGATGTGAATTCCCCTCTGCCTCTGTGTCAGTTCTCACTCCAGGTGACCTGCACCAGCGGATCTGAGAAATCTTAGCGAGGCTTTCTTGGCAAACGATGCCAAAGGCTAGCAGTGCTCCCCAGTCTGGAGGTGAGCAATAACAGCAGTGATCCCTGCTGGGAGAAATGTCTGTGTTGCACTCAGGAATGAGCTGTCAGGTAGGGCTGGATTAGAGCAGCACGGCAGGGCTGCAGCTCACAGCCTGAGGTACAACCAGCTGGTTAATTCTGGCAAGTGTAAAGACAGGAAAAGTTCATAGCACTCAGATGCCAGTAGGGGTGCCTTGGAAAAACCAACGCACAAAGTAGAGCAGTGAGGGTGGTACCTTGATGTTTGTCAGCCAACAGAGTCAGGAGCCAAAGTGCAGGTTGCCCCTGTGTGTATATATATATATATATATATATATATTAAAAAAAAAAATATGCTCTGGGTTTCTTTTTTCACAGAGAACAGACATTTCTTTGAAACTGGGCATACATACCTTATGTTCCTACACTCTAAGAGAGAGCTGCAGAACAGAATAGTTTCAGAATAACTATTTTGAGTCATTCTTTGGTTAAAATTTTGTGGGTTTGAAAAATACTTTTCAAAGCCTTTGAAAAAATTTGGGTGAGGGAGATGGACATGAAACAGCTGAGATGCTTCAGGTTTTAATGAGAGCTTGGGGTTTTTTTGCTTTCCTTTGAAATAATTGCCGAATTTGGATGCTAAATTAAGCTGGTACTTTTATAATTGTTTGTTTGCCAGTATGAAACTCCCTAAAAAGTGAATGCTGCAGGCAACACTGACGTGGGTGACCCTCATTAAAAATCTAGTGACATACCATCACTGACAGAGAGCTATGCTCTGTCACACCTTCTTGACAGCAGGCAATAATTCTCTCTCTAAAGAGTCCAATTGAAATAAATGAGACTGCTTGAAAAACAGCAGATACTGTTGGATAGTGCCCTTTTAAATCAATGAAATCCCTTGTAGCATAGGGATCGCCCAGCAAAACCAAGGGTGTCATGATCTGAACATTTGCGTTACTTACATGGAGAAATTGCAAAATCGGGTTTAAATTTCCATATGAGGAGCTAAAAATCAATTTCTGTTGATGATTGGTGGAGGATTTGTTGATTTTTGTTTGTTTTTTTTTTCTTTCCTCCTTCTTAAAGTACTTACATAGTATATAAAAACATTAGGCATGATCCAAAACTTAGAGATTTGTGAGAGTCCTTCCCACTTCGGATAACATCAGGCCCCAGAGCTCCAGAGGTGCTCTGTTGTTCTGCAGCTTGGCCTATTCAGCTTCTCCAACTCACTTAACCAGTCAGGACAATGTGGGAGAAAAAACAGATTCTTCTTTTCTGATGGGGTCATGGGCCTTTTATTTCCTATTTCTGCCTCTGTACAAGTAGAAGAGATGGGTCAGGGAACAAAGTTCAACCAGAGTTGCCAGAAATGTCCGGAAAGGAGTGAGGCAGGAAGCAAAATGGAGTGGGTAGTGATTTCTTGGGAGAAATACAGAGTTAGTCCTGTTTACAGCAGAAGAAAATCCTGTGAGAGAAGGTGGGTGTTCTTGTCAAATGAACCGTTTGTCATACCGGTGGAGTATCCAAGGGAGTGTAGACATTTCTGTGTTTTGATCCTCTGTTGTGCATTTAGTTTCTTGTGTTCTAGTTCAAAGAACAAAAAGTGTGCCAGGGCTGCACTGAGACAGCAATGACCTCTGCCGAACCACACTGTGATAGGCAAAGCTCTGAATTTGTGGTACCAAGCCAGATTTGATTGATGTTCATCATCTTTACTGTTGTTTTGTGATTGCAGACCCTGCAGGTGCAGGACAAACACACACACAGCACCTGCCACGAAGGAGCAGTAATAACAATTGTTAAAGCTGTAAGGAACATTTTAAATCAAGGGATTTTGTCAGAAGCTCCTTGGTGGCACGTTTTCTATGATGTTCTAGGAACACAGGAAGTGGGAACATACAGCTCTGGGAACATGTAGCCGTTTAGGAGCAGTAATTTACTGGGGATAGACGAACAAGAGAAGGGGCATTGAACTGTAATTGCTGATCAAAGTACAGAAGAATAAATTCTGGAACTAAAACCAAACTCCTTTGTGACTGTAGAAGGATTTGTACTTGAGCTCATTTCCTTCATTTACTCTATTATTCTCACAGAAGGGCACTCATCTCTGAACTTCTCACTGCCCGTTGTCCTGGAAATAGCAGTTTTCATGAGTTCAGAACCAAATTCTGGCCTCAGAGTAGCAGTCCTTTCATACCAGCTATTTCCCCAGTGCTCCTGATTTGCAGCTCCTGGAGCAATACGTGGGCAGATGGAAGGAAATCTGTGCCCGAGGCAGAGTGTGCTGCTGGACACTGAGTGAGAACAGTGTGCAACGCTGCAGAGATGGCTCCAGCATAACCCAAGGCATCTCCATGGACTGCTCTAATTTACAGTCTGTGACCATCTTCTGTCACAGCCTGCTCGCTAGTGCTCATCAGTAAGCCCAGAATGGGGGCAAAGGTTCCATACTTGTCCTTTTTTCTGTGTGGTACATGGATAAAAGTCAGCTGTTGTGACTTATATTGGAAACTGGAGTCATGCAAAACCTCTGGGACTGGCACTGGGAACTGCAGATTTGGTATAGTTAGAGCTGCATCTAGTTCTAGCAAGTAATTTACAAAATGTACCATGATCTATTTTCACTTGCTGTTTTGTATTCAGAGGCCTGACCTAACAACCAGTGGAATTTGTAAAAACTCCTCTGACTTCAGCAAGAGCTTGACCAGGCTGTAAATGCAGGCTTCACTGTGGAAAACACCTGAAGGAAGATACCTGAGGACTGAGCTATCTTCTAGCAAAGGAAATGAAATAACTTTTTCTTACAATATGTAATTAAGTGATAAAAGGGTCACTGCTAATAAATCCTGCAGTCAGAAGTAGTGAGAAGGCTGTGATTTGATGGTGGCACACAGCAAGCTCCATCTTTTGAGCAAGAGCTGAAGGTTGAATGCAGTACCAAACTGTGCCTGATGCTTATGACAATGTCCTTTGTATGGCTGTTCCCAAGAGGCACTTACGTAACTGTTCCTCTGGGCTAAGACATCATCTTTCATGGCTGCTTGTCACAGATTTGTCCTTGTGTCATGCATTCATCCCTTTTTGCAGAGTATGATTAAGGATGCGCAGAGCGAGTCCTTCTGCTGACAAATGGTGTGATCCTTGCTACCTGAGGGGTGTCCCATTTTAATTGTCAGAACAGATGTGATTTCCGTTTTCCTCCATTATCTGCCTGCACCCATAATCTGCTGCTCTTGTGTTCTGCAGCCCTGTCTCGTGTCTGAGGGTGCAGACAGGGATATCCATCCTGAAGAGTGATTGTTCAGCCACTGCCAGTGCTTCATTGTCTGAATTGCTGTGCTCATCCTGAGTAGAGGCCCTCCATCTATTACAGAGGTAGCACATGCATGTGGAATATGTAGCTAATTTAACAATGACCCATATTTGGAGTGCTGTCAAAGGCTTGCAGTGCCTGTGAATTATCACAACTTTATGGCCTTAAACTGTTGATTTTATTGCACTCTCTCTATAACTGTAGCGCCTAGAAGAACTTTAATATCACAGACTCTTCAATCTTCAGATTAAAATCACTAGGGAGTGTCTTCATCTGGTCTGACTCAAAGCACACAAATAATTTCTGCCCAGAAGCTGTTTGCCCCAGAGCACTGTGCTGTACTCAGTGCAGAGATGAATTTCTTGCCCTTAGTGAGAGGAGACAAGAAGCACTGTCCACAGCCTGAAGCAGTTGATTTTTTTTCCTCTCTTGTATAACTTCTGCTGAAGCCAGAGTTTGAACTGAAGGCCAGTTGAAATTGTGTTTTTTCTGGCAATGGAGTACTTTTTGAGAAAGTACAGAATCACAGAATGGTTAGACTTGGAAGGAACCTCTGGAGATCATCTAGTCCAAGATGAAGCTGCTGAAGCAGTTCACTCAGAGCAGGTCTAAAGGCCATATAGCAGCATGAGTCTGGTGCAGGGATAGGCAGCAGACACAGGCCTTTTTTAGCCTGCCTTAACAACCTGATTTCCCCCTAGGTATGAAGACTTCCAATAAAATAAACTGGAAAAGAATCTCACAATACACATGGCACCAGGTACTCTTTATTTAGTTCTGTTTGTCAGTTACACTTGGCAGTTTTTCCAGTGTAATGAGAAGCCGGGTAACTTTGGCACTCTGGGGCTTTTTTTTTAGCATGGAAGGGATGGAGTTCAGGCGTTCTGTGGTAGGTGCACAGATGTTGTGCTGTCATTTAAAAGTAATACTTCACTCAAATAAACTGTCTTGGTAAGAAACTGTGTTTGCTTTTGTTTGAGGTGAAGGAAGCTTCGCAGGAACCACAGATGGTGTTTACAGCTCGTCGTGCAGCTATCACTTTCCAGACAGATGGAGAAACATGGAGAGAACAGAAAGAGAAAAAGGCAGCTCTGATGGTTGGCATCTTAATAGGAGTTTTTGTACTGTGCTGGATCCCTTTCTTCATCACCGAATTAATAAGTCCCCTCTGTTCCTGCAACATCCCACCCATCTGGAAAAGCATCTTTCTGTGGCTTGGCTACTCAAATTCTTTCTTTAATCCTCTCATATACACAGCATTTAACAAAAATTACAACAATGCCTTCAAGAACCTTTTTGTAAAGCAAAGATAAAAGGGGACGCAGAGGAGAAAATTATTATTGCATAATTGAGAGATTTCTTGAGGGAAACATGCCTGTGATACGTACAGTTTTCATGCACAAGAGCTACTTGACGGGACTTGGGAGCAGTGCAAAAGAAGATGGAAGATGTCTGGATCTAAACCTACTGAGAGTTTACAGTTCCCCCTTAGAAATACATCTGTGCTATGCCAGGGTTTGGCAAAGAAGGTGGAAGCAGGGAATGCCTCCTGTCCTCTCTTCAAATCCTCACAGGCTGAGGTCTGCCAGCGAAGCTCTGCGCGTGTCCGGTGCCACGGCTGTCACACCCCACGGGCCGATCCCACCCAACCGGGGCTGTGCTGGAGCTCTCCTCATTAGCAAAGGCACCCCTGGGAGCTGCTAACTGAGCAATACTGACATGTTTGTGATCTGGGCAGCATGCTGGCTTCGGGTTTGGGATTTATCTGGAAGGGAATAAGCTTGCTGCAGTCAATCAGTCTTTGAGTTGATATGAGATAGTGTTGAGGGGCTGTGTGCTCTGCAAGCAGCAGGCCTTCATGGGCAGACTTGGTCAAACAGGGCTCAGCTGTGTCACCTAGGGTTAAGTGAAACTTAAGAGGCAAGTACAGAATTATTCAGAGCCCCTGAGAATGTGTCCTCACTGCTTCCACAGGAGGATCCATTGAGGATTTTTCACTTGTGTTGTCCTGTCACTCTGCCAGGCTCAGACTCTCCCTGTCTTATGAAACCCAGGTGAGCTCAAGATAGACGCCAACACTTCCAAGCAAATGGAGACTGTGTGCATGTACCATAAACCTGAGCAGGCATCTGTGTTACAGACACCAAACAGGATGTTCAGTCACACCAGGTGTGCTGGCTGCAACGTGTGGCTGCGTGGCAGTTGTAGATGAGTGCCTGCACTATGTCTGGGACCCTTGCACCATTAATGTGCTCATCACCCAGCCTGGCTGAAGTCCACGATTTGTCAGCTGGCATCAACTTCCTCCTACTGTAACAAAGGTGTTGACGCCATCAACAGGTCTAAGTGACTCCCCAAAACTCAAAGGGGTTCAAACTCAAGCCTTACGTAGTTTTCCCAAGATCTGACAAAAACCCCTGACCTGAATATATATAATATATATACATAAATAATCTATTTCCTCACATACTGCCAGTCCATCTTGCTCCATATTTGTTTCTCTGGTGGGTTTTATTTCCTCCCCTGCTCTGAGTGGGAGAGCTGACAGCATCCCTGAGTATTTCTAGCATGGCAGCTTTTACTGACACAGTCCCAGAAGGCTTAAGGGAGCTTGGCTGCATGTCAGGAGCACAGTGTATGGTGAGGTCAGGCACTGCTGAACCTCACACCTGCAGTGCTGTGACAGTCCAGTGTGACCTGCTGTGCCTGCAGCCACAGCCACCTGTGAGTCTTGCATTCCTGCAGAGGATGCTTCTCTCAATTTCAGTGGGAATTCAGAAGGTTTAATAACCTAGAATTTCAAAGAGTTGTTAGATAGTGACTCAGACTTAAATGCCAATTTAAATAACGTTCCCTTGTGACTCCCAACTTGCCTGCATATGGAATCACTACCATTCAAACCAGGCGTAATTAAACCAGAAGGAAGGCACATATGTAAGAGACTGAATGTTACTAAAACCTTCAGCCTCATTCAGAACCACTGACAAATTTTTCAAGTCAATCAAATATTTTCATGTCACTGCTCTAAAACCTGAGCTGCTGTTGAAAAGCCTATAAATCTTCTGCATGTAGAACTCCTGAAGTTTCTAATAATCATGTTTTGGACAAATTTTACTGCCTGTATTCCCTCAGCCTGGCAAGCCAAGTCATTGCTATGACACAAATCCAATGCCAACCCTGGGGCCCTGGCCCATCCCAGTCTGGCTGCAGGAGCTGCAGTGACATCCAGCTGCACATTCCAACTGACTGGAGCAGCAACTGGCTCCAGTTCCAGAACCCTTCCCTGAAGCAACACAGGCTGTGAAGGCACCTTCTGCCATGGCTTGGCCTCTGGAACTTGGGAGACCACCACAGAGCTGCAAGGCCCCTGTGCAGTTCCTGCAGTTGCACAGGTGCAGGGCATTGCTGCAGATGCTGACCCACAGCAGAGTGCCTTCAGCAAGCGGGAGAGCTTGCAGGGCACTGACACAGTTCTCCTCCTCCTCAAGGATGAATTTAGCTCCCTCAGGAGGCGAGGCTGGGCCTCTGGGATTTTGCTGTGAGAAGTTCTGAAGATAAGCAGCCAGTGCTCTGCCCACCCGAGTGTCTGTGCCAGCAGCGAGTGTCACAGCGACAGGCTCACACCAGCCTCCCTACGTACCCAGAGGCGAGAGGCAGGCACAGCTTTCATTTCATCACAGCAGCTTTAGAAAGCCCTTAAAATCGACTTCCCACACTGGCTCTAAATGCAGACTGCATTTAGAAGAGCAGCAGCTCAAATTCGGGATTTAAAATTCTGTTTTTCAATCACAGCTTACTGTGGGGCAAAGAAAATACATTATTGATGGTTGTTGCCTAACCTGCTGGATGCTCCCATATGAACTAAGCTAAATGACACAATATCCTGACTATCCAAACAGAAAAAAAAACCAACAAAATCAGGTATTCTAAAGGCACATCATTTGGCACAGCTTAGATGTTGGGTCATTTATTTCCCCAACAGAAGCTGCCGGTTTGGAATACACCAATCACCTCTGCTTGTAAACAGTGGACTACTAGTTTTAAACTTTATTTCCTGACACTGAAGTTGCTCTTAGAAAAACTTACTAAAGCCTATTGCTCAGCAGAAGGGCAGTGTTGCATCCTGCAGCAGCTGGGCTGGGGGAGCCCAGAATGTGCGAAATGAAAGGGCTTTGGAAGATGAGTGTGAGCAGACAATGCTAATAATCCTAATAAAAAAATTAAGTTTTGCTGCAAGTCCTGTAAATGTTACTTTACAAGCCTGGTGACACCAAATGAAGTCAGGACAAGACCTTTCTCTTTCAACAAGGAAACGCAGCAATACTGAGGAAAAATTCTATGTCTAAGTTCCTCACTTGCAACCAGCTGAGATGGAGAATTGAAGCAGATTCTCCTTGCTGTTGTTTCCTCCCCAGGAATGAGGAGAAATGGCACCCAACACATTGAGCCTGTGCCAGAAACAAGGAACAGCTGATGGAACTGCTTTCACACCCCTCACCAACCTTTCTTCTTTTCACATGGGCCTCACACCAAAGGTAGTGGCCACCTGCCCTGGGCTCCATCTACTGCAGACAGTCACTTACCTTATGGACTATGATTTATCCTTTGTGAGCAACAACTGCATCTTCACAAGCATCAAATTTATATCTTAATCAAAATCACAAGCTCCTAGACAGGGCATTGATCTCACATTTTTATATTCCTTGTGGAATTTTCCAGGTTACTGTGTCTGTAGCAGGTAAGCATAAATTTCAACATTATACTGAACAAATAATCACATTATTTATTCTACATCCAAGTTCATTATTTACCCTACCTAGAAAATTTTGCTTGATGCTAAAAAGCAATTGTGATTAAAATGATAAATGCCAAATTGAAATGCCCATTCAGGTGAGTTATTTAGAGTTGCAAGGTACACAAACACATCACAGCTGGAATTCCCAAGCAGGTCCCCTTGGTGCCAAAGCTGAGCTACTCAATTTACAAACTAGAAAGAGCCTTACAGTTTTTACAGAGGGCAAAGTTTGTAGACAGAAATAATTCCTCCTAATACGAAGGCTGACTACAGAAAGTCTGCAAGCACCACTCAGTGCAGGTTTCCTTCTTTGAAGGAATGCTGAATGTAAATTTTTCCTTCTTTGAAGGGACTTGGAATCTGATTTTGCCTTTGTTACTTTGGGCAGACTGACTTTTTGAAGAGATACAAGAGGAGCAGCCCAGATCCATTCCCTCATTAACCAGTGTGGGGGAGCAAGGTTCCAGCAGTTTTCTTTCTGTTTGTGCTGAAGGAACAGGATATCACAAAAACAGTGACTCATTTGACTATGGACACGACTCACCTTTTAATGCACTTGTAATTCAAGAGCCTGGGAAAGCTTCTAAGACAAGTTCCACCTTAAAAACACGATAGCAGAATGTCACTGGGTTCCAAACATTCTTTATTTTATAGTCGCTGCCATAGAAAGTAATCGAACAGCACTGTCATCAGTGTCAGTGGGAAAAAGGAACATGGGTTTTCTTCTCCTGAAGATGTCACGTACATTAAGAAGTCAGTCCAAAATCCTGGTGTTAAGTACAAAAAGCAACTGTTTGAATTATAAAAGACTGTATATACAGATATAAAAATGTTTCAGAAAGTGTCCCACAAAGTTTCTGAACTTTCAAGAGCAAATCTTCAGCAGGGTAAGTAGTTTGTTGTCTTCAAAGGTGAGCATCAATTCATTAGAGCAGAATGTTTCAGTCTTTATCTTCCTATATTACAGGTGACAGACTTTGATTTTCATCCCAGCCAGGGATAACATGGTGATCCTAGTATTAAGGTGTTTTTTTCCTGGAGCTATTAATTTAACAAGCACACTCTCTATATATAAAAATGAAATTTCAAAGAAATTTATACAACAGCTAGAATTTATAAAAATATAGATCTATAATTTTACACCAGGAATTATCCAAGGTAAGTTTTCCTTTTCTTAGCCATTAGAAATTAATTGTTATCCTTTGGAATCCTATCTATGGCTAGAGTGTAAACTAAAATAACGTGAAGTTATTGGCTGGTAAAGCGAGTTTGAAGAATCTCATTATGTGGGGGTTTTTTGGGCCAAAATTAACAAACTACTGCATTCTGCAGTGCTCATCCTGTGTGGTGGTGGACATACTACACAGTACATGTAAAACTTATTCCAGAATGTTCACCTAATTCAGTGTTAAAACCCAAATAAAAAACATTCCCACTTTCCTTACTGTAGGAAAAAACCCCAAACCCAAATAAATAAAATTAGACAGTATTTCTATTTTGCTGTACTGTGTTAACTCTTTGCTGTGTAGTGGAGGCAATAACGAATAATACAGCCATGTGATGAATGTAAACTGAACACATACTGGAAAAACCAGACTTTTGCGGCTGTGTATATATATATATTTTATATATATCTATATATATACATCTACATTGCAGTTATAACTGTCACCTTACAAAAGAGATTCAATGGACTGAACAATCTTCTATAAATCTCCCCAGCTGGAGTTGTTCAGGAAGAGCTGGCTTTCAGCTTGGACAGAAGTATTTCATTCTTACGGCATTCCTGTTAACAGAGCAAACACGTAAGGAGGAATTGTTCTCAGCTCTGCTACCTGTGTCTCCACAGCAACAGAACCAAACCCTTTCTTTCATTTTGAAACATCTCCATAATCCAAAGTAGCCTGGAGTGAGTGATGGGTTGAAGATAATTCTGATTCATCCACAATGTTATTCCATTGGCAGTATTCATTAAACTTCATGACATGCATGCCAGAAAGAATGCTGCTTGACCACCCATCTAAAGTTGTTACAGGGAGCTAAAGCAAATTCAGCTTTTTACTTATAAATAGAACAAATCTGAAATGGAGATGACTTTTAGGTGATCTGGAACTTCGCAGGACAGTTTGCAAGAGAGTCAGTGCTCAGGGAAGAACTGTTGGTCAGGAAATGTATTTGCATTAAGTATACCTGTGTTCAGTACCACAACCGTGACTTTTTATTTTTAGGGGTAGCAGAGTTGAGCAGAAATTCCCTCACATGGCAATGGAAGAAAAATAGGTAAAAAAACCTAAAAATAAATCTACCTAAATTCTGCAAGTAGGATGTAAAATTCTGTATGTCAGAAAAGTAGCTGAACAGCCCCTGTCATTCTGCCAGAGTACACTGTCTGAAACAGGAAGGAACTGTCTCAGAACAAAGCAGGAAAAATTGCACAAAGATGTTTTTCCTCGAACATATGAAGCCAAATGACAATTTTGCCTGCAGCATTCCTTTTCATTCATTCATTCTCATGGAGACAGCAAGTAACAAAAGCCCACGATGATTAAAAGCTTGGGAAAGGCTAAGTCAATGAAGTGTTAAACAGTGCTTTCACAGTCATTAGGCAACAAGGCTGGTTCCTGGAGATCAACGACCAAGACCCTGCATTTTCTCCTTATTCACACACATTTCCATACTCCTCTTTGCTCCAATATCTAACTGCTCACAGATCTTCAAGAGATTCCACCTGAAAACCTAAATGCACTGCTTTCTTGGTAACCTCTCCCTGTGACATGGAGAGGTGCCAATCTAGCAGAGAAAAACTCCCAGAATCAAATTCAGAGTCCAAGATTCACATGGAGAAAATGACCAAGAAACATCATGAACATGGTGTGATAAGCCTCATCAGGAAATCTTGTGCAGTTATTAATGCACAAGTCACGTACACAACAGTTGAACATAGCAAAAGTGTTCTTACCTCTTTAAATTCTTTCACTGTTTTGAAGTAAAGCCTCTGTTTCTCTAGAAGCTCTAAGTATTCATCGTTCAACTGGTCTCTTCTCATTTTGTTTTCTTGCTTCTTCTTTTCCATCTGTTGGTATGCAGGAAGGGTAAGAGATCATATGTATGGGATACACATGGACATACTGCATAAGGAACTACAACACACAAGGGGAGACAGATACTTCATAAATGATACCCGTGTCTCGTGCTTGAAATGCAATGAACGTTTAGATCAGCTCGTAAAAATTAAAAGCCTTATGCTGAAGTCTCAGTGGCAGTGGCACTGTAGGTGCAACTGGGATAAGGGCACATGATGGTTGGGAGGTGCTGCTGACCTCTCTTCAGCAGCAGAAAGCTTCAGTCAGCTCCCAGAGTCTGCAAAACTGTGCCTGAGGTGCAGGTCTGACTGCACCCACACAGTCCAAATTGGAAGAGTTCTCACTGATTTCAGTGGCATTCAGCTGTCTCAGGCATTTAAATCACTACACTGCCAGTAATGAAGTTGAGGGGTATAAGATTCCTGTCAGGACAGAGGTGTTCTAACACCTCTGTCATACTCTTCATTTACATTTAGTAGTGAGAAGCTTCTGAGGGATGTGAAAAGAAATAAAACATGTTACTTGCTTGCCTAATTTGCACCTCATGTAATGGATCTTTCTATGCACAATTATTATCCAAGAGGTTTTGCTGAGATCATTCTGCGGTTCTAGCAAGGAAAGCGAGAGGAGCCAGACCTTCATTCGGTTCTGTTTGATGCCTTCTACAATCTGCTCCATCTGCCGCAGAAACTGCTCCCGAGACCCGGACGATGCCATGGCTCTGGAAAGAGAACGGAACACCTGGCAGGGATGTGGGACACCGTGTCTCAGCTGCAGCTGTCTTGCACATCTGCCCATGTCCAAAGTTCTCACTGCTTAGTGCTCTGGGTAAAAATTCATCCTTTTAATCGCTGGTACCACTGACAGTGCAGCTCTGCAGCTGGTGTGAGCTACCAAAGAGCCTGTCCGAAGTGTTCTCCCTGAGAGCTCAAGACTGTTCCTTGCTCTCATGTGCTCTACAGAAATCAGCTGCTAATAACTAAACAAAAACATAATTCAAGAAAAGCTGTTGTGAATAGTAAGAAGGTGAATAGAGGTCTAGGAGAACAGCAAATGTACAAAATAATTTCACGCTGTAATAGGGAAAGCCTAGAAGTCATTTTAGGCCTTAAAATTGTTAGAGAAAAATAAACACTGGGTGATTCACAGATTGATATTTGACCATGAACTTCCAAAGCAACCACAATTTTACCTAGGCTCCACACTCCATACAGAGATAATTTATAATAAACATATCTGAAATATGTCCCAGTCTAATGTTTTGTACATAATGTAATAACCACAACTCCACAAAAAGGAGGAAAAGATTTAAATTAATTCCAGGAAAATTATGACTGAATTTCCACATCTAAAGCGTTAGATATCAAAAACATATGTTTGCTATAAAAGTTACTTAATTCCAAGTCTGTGATTCCCCAAACTGGCTTAAACAGAGTTAATAAACTATTCTGTATATTCTATATATTCTGTATATTCTATATATTCTATATAATAAACTATTCTGTAAATCAGTTTATGACTGTAAAATCTTCTAAGAAATTTTTTATCTCTATAACTGATGCCCACTCCCATTTGTCCAACCAACTCTACCACTCTTTGCAACTATTAAGAGATAAAGAACCATAACTTACTGGTGGAAGTTGTCATGGATAGAATTCAGTAAGTTAACCTATGAGTTGGAAAAAAAAATACATATTTATCTTTTCTGGTATGAGTTTTCAAAGACAGTAAGATGAATATTAGTTTTAAAAAGTTACTATATAGATAATGCCCTCAAAAGCAGAAAGAAATCACCAAGTTTTCTGCCAGAAGATAAACCACAATCCTTTTGATTCAGTAAAATCTATCCCACTGGTGGAATGACAGAAACATAAGTGTTGGACCACAGCTGAGATTTTTAATTTTACTGGCACTCGGATATTCCACTTATGAGTTTTCCAGCACAATGCCTTCCCAAACTAAAGCAATAGAGTAAAATGGCCTGTACATGTGTCCATCATGTGTTGAAATTTGACATAAAAGCACCCTGCAGATGTTGGTCCAGTGTTCAACAGTGACTGTACACAAGCACATCACAAACAAACAGGAAAAAACACTTCAGCCTTTGAGATGGGAACCACTCGACAGATTCCGAAGAACTATTTCCACACAAGGCTCTGAAGACTCTCCCAGCAGTGCAGGAGCAGCAGGTGAATTCCTGCACTGCTTTCATTGTGCAGATGAGGTTTACAGGTTTCCTACCAACCACGCATCATTACTCACTTTGCTTATGTGTATTTTACTGGATGCTAAAAGGTGAACTCGTAAGAAGTACAGAATGGCATTTCAGAGGTGTGGCTGCTCTTACAAGACAGTAACATTGCACTGAATGAAGACAAAAATAAACATTTATAACAGCATCCCAGGAATATTTTGCTGCTTCTATAAATTCCCCCAACTAATGAAACTACATGGAATACATCCTATGTGACTGCCTTTGGTTGTTTTTTTTTTGTTTGTTTGTTTTTTACATATTGCTGAGTGCATTAAAGTTCAACAACTGGCAATTATTGTGATCCTTTCTCTCAGCTTTGAACACAACTTGCAAGTCTCCAAGCAGTTTCTCCTTTTGATGAGTATTTGAAGAGTTCTGCACTAAGCAAACCCGAGGGCTGCAAACAGAATCACCTGCCCCACTGCCACAGAAAGCTGAACTCATCTCTTCTAAATCTAAATTCTTCCACCTGAATGAGATAGCAATAAGCAGGCATGGCAGAATCTGCAGGTGTTCCTGACCCTCCCTTGGAAAATTCAAACAAATTCTGAACAGACTCCCAAGTAGCCAAGGGGCTAAAGAATTCCTGTTATTTACTGTAGTGAAATTATTGCTTTACTCATCAGTATTTGCCATGTTCACATCCCTGCCTCAAGATAGTTCCACTAAGCCTGTGCTTGAGATCATAATTACAGTTTACACTACAACACATTCATGCCAGGAAAAGTAACCCTGCACAGCAGTGCTGCACTGCACAGGATGAGTGTGCATGTGTTAGACTACAGTGAAATCACCATACACACCCCAAAATTGAAAGACATTATGAAAAAAATTACTTTTAAAGCCTTTAAAAAAATGCATCTTTCTCAAAATAGGGTTAAATATGAACCAGGATCACAGGGACCTTTCATGTCAGAACTAAAACCCTCATAGCCAAAATTCAACTGTACAACAATTCTTACTAATGTTGTTTAAAAGGAATCATGATGCTCACTGTCTTTTTCAAAAGGGCTGGTTTGGGGAGGAAAAAGGGGAAAAAAATCTCCCCCAAACCCAGGAACAAGACAAAATGCAAGTATATTCCAGAAATCTTTGTGAGGCACAGATGCCAAAGACATTTCTTGTACACTATTAGACAATATCTACCTGCTGAAACCTTGGTTCTAATATTAAATATATCTTAAGGAAATCTCAATGATTTTACACATTTAACTAAGTTAAGATGGCACCAGGAGACATTGAGAATTCCCCCTGTGAACCCTCAAAAGGCATTGAATTATTTTGGCAAGAGTACTTCCAGTTTATACAACAGTGAAATAAATCTCCTCTAGATACTGTTTCTTTATTCTCTATAATCAGCTTTTTATGTCCCCATTTCAAAACCAATCTCTCTATAACTTTTAAATTTTCAGGTTTGCCCTCAAAAAAAAAAAAAAAACAAACAAACCAAAAATAAAACAAAAACCCCAAACAAATAAATCTGTATTAAATGCTAATGTACAGGAGAAGTTAAAGTAATGTTAATTAATACAGATTGTACTTCATGCATTTTTTAAAATATGATATATGACTTTTCTGAATGGAAGAAATGAAAACTACCTAATGTGGATCAGAGTCAGCTGCTTAAGGGAGGGAAATGGTTGCTCATCATCTCCAAAACAGGATGTGAAAGGACACTAGGAAGTGTTTTTACAGAGTCAGAAATTTGACCACTGCTTGTCTCACAAACTAAAGAAATATATCTAAATACTGCAAAACTCACTAATCTGTTCTTCTTTTTTTTTTTAAACAAACAAAGAAACCTGAGGTATCAAAACATTTTTATTTTAAAGGTTGTAATTTTTTTCTCCTCTTGTTTCCTCCTATTTCTCCATCTTTACTCAAATCAGACACTCGTCATTGGAAAAAAAAAAAAAAAAAAAAAACTGAAATCACTGTTATGCCCAGGAAATAAGCAAACTCTACACAGACGGCAAAGAGGAAGGGAAAAGAACATTCTAAAGAACATTCTTTTCATGAAAACTACTCTTCTGATCCAGTAAAATCATCAGCAAATTAAGTGTAGGCAGCTCAGACCCTGAGAACTAAATCTGATGTTGCTGACATCAGCTTAAATTTGTTCTCCAAAGTTACTGACTGTGGTCTGAGTTCATAGCAAAAGGTATTGACTAAAAAGAGAAAAAAGGGTAATTTGGTGCTATGATAGCAAGACAGGGATATTTGCTGACCAAATGTTACACATGTTTTGAGAGCACAGTGAGTGGTTTAAGCACGCTGTACTAACAGCTATTCTTTTACAGCACAAACTAACAGCTATTCTTTTACAGCACAAACCATTTCCCCTCCAAGATTACAAATAGTTCATGAATCATTTGTTCCATTTTTGTTTACAAAGACCAGTAACTCTGCTCTGACAGGACTGAATATGATGAAAGCCAAGCAAAAACTTTTTATTTCCTTCCCCAAAGACTGAAAACTTAGAAAATAGTAATAACATTTTCTTACCTCCTTTTCCAAATATACTTTCTTATCATCCAGTGTATTATAAAGAGTAAAAAACTGCTTCGTTTCTTTGTGAGTTGCTGAGACTGCAAAAAGGAAAAACAAAAAAAAAAAGGAGTAGAATAATAAAAGAATGTGAGGTAAAATGGAATCTGTAAAAATACTCCCTAGGCTTTATAGAACATATTTTCCAGTATCAATAATGGAACACGCTCACTAATGTACATGCAGAGGGAACATCCTTCCAGAGTTTCTCTCAGCAGGGTTTCCAGCTATCATCTCTTACAAGAACAACACAGCTCAGTGTCTAAATTAAGCCCCAACTGCTGACAGCCCTTTCTGCCAACACATGTTGGCACCATCAGCTGCCTGGTTGTGCTTCCTTCCCAAGCTTTACCCTGACACCACGCAGGCAGCTCTGGGTGAGCTCTGCTCACAGAGGCTTTGCCTGTGCTGTTGGAGGGGCACAGGCTCAGCAGGGACAGGGAAGAGCAGATAATCTTGGCAGTACTGTGTGGAAAAAATTAGACTATAAATGTCAAGCTACCCATGTGCAAGATGCCCAACAAAGCTTTTGCTGTTTTTAAAGTCTTTTTATCTTCTTATAATCTACGTGTGGTGATAGAATTAAATAATAATACTTTCTGGTTTAGGTGGTTTGAGCAGATGTTGGTCAGAGCTCAGCTTTGAAGGCAAGGCTCAGACATGCCTTCCCTTGGGCCTGCAAGATGATACTCAAATCTGCTGTGTGTCCCTCTAGTTCTTCAATGCCTAAGGAAATCCAATATATTTGTGACTCCCAAGGAAAGAGTTCAACAGGCAGCAAAAGTCATTCTAGCTAGAAAACAGAACCTGGAAAAGATGTATGAATTAAAAATGATAAACCTCAGTGAAATCATGCTCATTAGTCTGGGATTTGCAGAACTGCTGCCAAACGAAAGAGGCCTTTCCCAAACCATTTCCTTCATGCCACTCCTTCTGTTCTTCCAGCAGCTCTGGTACTATAAGTCTTTCATGAGTGGATTCCACATAACAACTTGGAAAACCTTTCAAGATTTCACCTGTGTTGGAAAGTTGTGCCAATTTATGGAGCCTTACGGGCACACACCAGAACCCATAGAGGGTAAAACAGACACAGGGAGAAGAGCAAGAAGGAACCAATTGGCTCATTGATACTCTTAAACATTTTCAGTGAAAGAGGTTCAGTTAGGTCAAAACCAAAGCACTGAATATTGTAACCAAAAAGGACTCTGGTACCAAAAAAAAAAAAAAAAAAAAAAAAAAAAGTCACAAAAATCACTAAGGTTTGAAGTTAGTGCTGAAGACTGTCTTGTCTAACACCCTCTGAAGCAAAGTTCTAAAAAAACCACCTTTTGGCAAGTGAACGTTCACCTGAAACTGGCTAAATGAAAAGCCTGTAAGTACCTCTAAAAATACCACAATTCACAGAAAAACTACCTAGAGATTTCCAGCTCATTTCTCCAGAAGTTTAACCTGCACCAACAGGTTTTTCCACCCATGACTGAGCAGTGTGTTACCCTGAGATACTACTCACACTTTGTACTTTAGAAAACAAAGTACCATAAAATTCAAAGCATCTTAAATCTACACCCAAAGCTGCACAAGTCTCTTTGATGCTAGTCTCTCTGTACTTCAGATATAAAGGAAGAGCCATCTTTTGAGCAGGTAGCTCTGAACACACTTTGAATTAGACATGTCAGAGAATGTGCAGAAAATTTAAGGAAAAACAACAAAGTTCTTTATATTTGGACTTGATTAATAAACTGCAAGGCACAGCAAAGAGGGGGGAAGAAGTACTGGACTTGTACTCACATCTATTCCATCTGTTGAGTCAGACAACACAGCACAGGACTGTGCCACTGGAGATGCCTCACCAGGGCAAGGGATTTGGATCACACTCAGTTTGGAACTGCTCACCCTTCCAGGGCTTGGTTCACACATATTTAATAAATGCAGAATACCTCTGAATCATTAGCTAGGTTTTCTTATGCTAACACACAAGCTAGTTAAATATATCACCAGTAAGCATACTGGTCTGTTATCAGTTTAATGGAAGAACTTCGTAATTTTATTCCATTTGCACCTTTTCCAATTTTATAATTTCTGACCATAAAAGCTAAAAACAATTTGTATTCTGCTCCTACCAAGATATTGCAGGATTGTGTTAATAAAAAAATGAAAGAAACCAATCCCCTCAAGACACTGTTTTTACTTTGTAGTTCTTGACATAGTTTGGTTCACAACCAGTTATGTCGTGTCAGTGGAAACAATAAAAGCAATCTGATGGTAAGGCAAATGAATTAAACACGATTCAAACTTACAGCAACCTCATTTGTAAAAGGTGAATTAAGGATTTTCAGAACATACTGGTCATTAACCTAAATGACAGAACCTGCTGCAGACAAAATTTAGTCCAGAGATCTTGTGCATTGAGTTTCACCCTCAGGAAAATTCTTAAAGCCCAGCTTATAAAACCTCAAAAATATGATGTGTAACGTGAATTAACAAAAACCTTTAAAATACCACCAAACCAGTAGGTGCTGTTGGTTACATGCCATAAGCTTAAAATGCAACTGCCCTCCTTCCAGGGCTTTAGCCTTCAGCAGGATGGTCCTGTTTGACATACATACCCTGACTGTAAAGTTCAATAAATCTCTTCTGATACTGTGTGAGCTCAGCTCGGCTGGGTACTTCATCAATCTTGCGTTGTAAAATGGCTATTTCTCTGTTTCTTCGCGCCTGAATAGAAAGTTAGGAGGGAGAAAACAAAGCCTCTTCTTGTTCTCTTCTTAAAATGGAAGCCCCCCCAGCAATACTTTGTTATTAAATAACTGATTTTAAAAACAAAAAGCATTGGCTGAGGATCAATTTATTTGTTTTGCAATTGATTTGTGACAGAAACACTTGTTAAAATTAGAACAACAAAACGAAGTATTAGAAGTTACAAGACAAGACAAACATTATCAATTTTGTACGGGTAAGAACACAAAGAGTAACTCACCAGTAGCAGGCGGAGCTTTTGAAGTTTCTCTTTCTCAGCTTTGTACTGCTGTTCTATAATCTTATTTGGCTCCTGGAAGTTGAGAACCCAAAACAATTGTGTATTACAGTAGCATATGAGAGCTGCAGTACAAAAATGGCAGATTTGGTTGCCTTTCCTGTTTTGCCTATCTTTGGCTCCCACAGTAACACCACCATTTGTTATTTGGGTTTAAAATAATAATTCATTATCTGTATTAGAAGCCTGACATCATTTACTCCAAACAAGGGCACTTAGATAGCTTTTAACTTTCAATATTTTAGTTTTTAAGAGTTATCAATAGTTTTTGCACTGCTTTACAAGAGTCACACTTTAAATGAAGATACAAATCCAAAGATTGTCTGCACCCATTGTCTGAGTGTTTATGCTTTGATTCAGTGGTGGGGTTAAGAATAACAAGGCACCTGAACAGAACATAAACCCTTGACGTATGTTCTAGACTTCCTGCAGTGTAGACTTCAAGGTAACTTTTTCTTGCTAAAAAATTTAAGATTTCTATATGCACTTTAATTTTTTCATGCTGTGCTGAGGAGGACAGCAGCATCATGGAAGTTGTAATCTGCCTTGTTCCAGAGGCATGAAGGCATTGAATGCTTACCCACTGAAAATCAAGTCATTGAAGCTTTTCCTTTTCTGTTCATTTCATTATTCATTGCCATCAGTCTGGATGCACTTGTGTTAAAACCTAACTTCTGACAGCTGCTCACTGCATGCAGTGCACCGAGCCACTGAAAGCTCATGCTTTCATTCTTCAGATAACCCCACTTCTAAGACAAATCCAACCAAACAGACCTTCTTTCTGAGGAAGACCTGTTTCTGTCAGAGATATGCACAGCTCTTAGCACAACACACAGAGATTCCTCTCTAGTACTACAAAGAAAGAAATAAAAGGAACAAAAGCATCTGTGAGCAGAGCCCCACGGATTCTGTGAAAATAACAGATAATGCTGCTGCTGTTTTCAGACTCCTGTATTTCTAGGATTATTAGCCTGAACTGTGGCTTTACAGAGCTTTTTAGATATTCCAGCAGATACTTTAATGCCTACAAGAATGTACCAAAAGTCAGAAAGACTTGAACAAACATTTCAAAATGCAAATTGAAAATAAGAACTTAGACTTTTGCTATTACCTGTTCCTCCCCATTTTCCACTGCTTCAGCTTTCAAATTCTCAATATTTTGTTGTAGCCTCTCCATTTCTTCCTTTAAAAAAACAAAAGTTGGGTTTTTTTTAACTGAGACCTCTTCCTTTAAATAGGGGAGAGAAGGATCTTGACAACACACACTTCTAATGAAATATCTGAGGTGACCACACATATATTTAAATTTGGAAGATTAAACAGCATTCCCTGCTTAAAGGTAAGGCATCCATTAACATTCATTACATTAAACTGTAATGTAACAAACATAGGAACAGATTTATTTCTTACTTGCAAATGTACCAGATCCACCTAAGACAACTAATGAGTGACACGGAAAATGAAACAGAAGCAGCAAAGCAACATTACAACAGTGTGACATGGGAAAGCGATGTACGGCATTTGGAGAAATGAATGAACCTAAAGTTCCTTGCTAGGAAGCTTCCAGAACCATCCTTGAGAACCTTCCCAAGGAGTACATACAGGAAAACAAGGTTTTATACTCAGTCTAGACCACAGAACACTATTTACTTCTTTTCATTCTATTAAATTCCATCCTCTATTGTTTGAACAGATGAAAACACTTCTCCTGATCCAATCTCTGGGCAGTCCATCCACACAGGACAGCAGGACACCGAACACAGCACTTAAGCAGTACAACTCAAACACTCTCTGAAAACTGCCATGGCTCCATATCATTATTGTCTCTTTTGGTGGCTTGCTCCAAAGCAGGGGCCTTGCTGAGCCCTCCTCTTTGGCAGCCCTCAGGTCACTGCTGGCTGCATCACCCGGGGAGAGATGACCCACGGGAGGCTGTGACAGCACAGGTGGGTGTCCTGCACAGCCCAACCCCGCAGTGACATTTTACAGAAGGGGAATGGGAGGGAGAGGAGCCACAAGAGGCACAGCTCTGACCAGCACAAGGCAGGTGTGGTGTCTAGGACCTGCCCTGCATTAAGGAAGGCTTTTTCCTCACTCCTCCCTGCTCCAGGGGTGCTAATATTCAATATAAACCTGGAGTTAGCGGTACCTGGAGGCTGGGGGTGTGGGACAGACCACAGACAGGGACACACAGCACAACACACCAGTAAAGTGCTTCTTTACCAAGTTTGAAATGAATCCTTCAAGGAGACACTGGAACTTACCCTACAATGTGCTTTGAACTCCTGCTCCTGGCTTTTTAGGTTTTCATTCATGGCCACCAGTGCTCGCAGACTCTGTAATATGCTAAATTTGAAGATCCGGTAAACTATGTTAGATTTTTAGTTTCTAATTTAAACAGATGGAGAATTAACACATATTAAAACAAGCTTAGTTCTAAATAAATTTACAATAAAACCTGGGTAAATTAAAACCCCAAATATCAGCACTGATACACCAAGGTCAGAATAAAGTGTTACACTGAATATTCTGGTGGCTTTGCTATGTTTTAACGTCATTACTGTGAAAGTTTTGAGAGACTTCTTTTTAATTTATGTGAGATGAAGGCTTCAAGTATGGACAAAATAAATCAAGAAGGCCTCATTTTTTTTTAATTAATTGTTTAGGTTGACAAAGCAAGAAACATCGAATGAATAATTTAAAAACCATTATTTTTTAGAATTTCAAAGGTAACAAAGGAAGAAACTTACCTTGAATCTGCTTGGGATTCTATTGTTTCTAAGGCTGCCAATTCCTTGTCCAGCTTTTCACTGTAACTCTTAACCTAAGGGTTACAATTAATAATAAATTGACAATTAATTGAATAATAATAAATTGACTTTCCCACATGATGATGATAGTGCGTTAAGCTGACAAAAACCTTCACTGTTTAATACATCCCTTCACACACAGAATTTCTCAAAAAAGTTTCAGCTACAAATAGCACAGAAAAAAACCCCAAGGATTACCTCTATTAATGTCTTTTTTGCTTCAGTACATTTTGCCTGCAGATCAGCACATTTAGCTTGCAACTGTTACGAAAGAGAAAAAAAAAAAAGAGTTGGATTCTATAGTCACACTAATTACACCTGTAATGGAGAACAGAGAATATTTGAGCTGTTCATAATGGCTGTCTGTCAAGCAGCAGGCCAAGCATAACAAACACTGTCTTTTCTTGTCAGCTCCTCCTGCATCTGATTGCAAGAATTCTGATTGAATATTTAATTACTAACGGCAAACATTTACCACCTGACCTTTTAGCTGTATAAAGTCCCGGAATAAACAACAGCTTTTACAAAATAGAGGCCAACAGAATGGTGACTTATTGGACAGAATCTCTGCTAAACTGCTCAAACTTTTCTAGCCTGGTTGTACTGGCTTAGTTTCACACCATGAGTCCCATTTTATACTTCTCCAAATAAGTCAGGGCAATTCAAGACTTGTACAGAAACACCATGGCACCAAAATACAGACATTTCCACACCAAATAACCAAGATGCTTTATGGTTTGCTTTTGTATAACTATGGAAAGTCTAATAAGGCAGTTAGCAACATTTGAATTATAATAAAACATTAAGTATTTCACTTGTCAATTCACAGAGGCTAATTTTAGAAGAATATCCTTCTTTAAACTGCTTATGATTTAAGATAACATTGTAAATAGTAATAACAAAAATAGGATGTGGCTTAAAAAGTGAGCAAACAGAAAATGCACATGTAGCTCAGTCCCACTTCCTTTCATGCTGTTTTAGTTTGCTGTTCACAATACAGAGCTGACTTAATGCTCCACTCTTCCCTTCCCAAAGCCAAATTTATAAAAAAAAATTTTTTGTTTTTCATAATTTTTCACCAATAAACTCTATGCTAACTAACTGAAAAAAATTTAAGTCTGCAGTCCACATCTCATGAAAACTGACCTGAATTGTTAGTTTTGAGAAATCTTCCAAAACTTACTGCAGTACTGAAGCCAGAACACCATAAATAATTTTTAAAAGGCGGGGTTCTTAATTGTCACTGATTTCAAAAGCTGCTTTTGGCAAGTGGTAAATGAAATTCAGCCAGGAAATTTTTACTTTAGTAAAGTGATAAAGGGATTATATTTGGCTTACAGCTGTCAGTACATTTTTTCCCCATATAAAAACAGCACTGAGATTGTTATGGACTGAAAACAAGCTGCACAGAATTAAAGGGCCCTCAACTCTTAAAATGGCAAAAGCATGGTCCTCCCCAGAATTAAGGCTGAGCTAACTGCCCCCAAAAACACCACCTGTTCTCACAGTCCAAGGGCAATGCAAGCAAGACGTTGAGAGAAACCAGTGCTCAGCACGACAAATTGCTGGTGCAGAAGAAAGCTTGCAGGTATTTTCTGGACGGCAAAAACTCTGTGATCAACCACTTTTACCAGTGTTTTCTTCTCTACTACACACACAATGCTTACCTCTTCCAGGAGTTTGGTTTTTTGCAAAATCTGCTTGTTGAGAGATACCACCTTCCTCCTGTGTTGCTGGGCAGCTCCAAGCCTTTCTGGTCGCTCCTCGGCAGAAAGCTCAGATTGCTGAAAAAAACAGTAACAGCTTTTTGGGTCTCACAACATTGCTTTCTGCTTCTTCAGAGGCTCAGGAAATACCAAAGTGGGACCCACCTACAATATTCCTTATCAAGAACTGTGTCCCACTGTCCAAAAGAATGACTTACTGATTTATCTCACACCGAAATAAGGAAGCAGCTGAATTATATTCCAATATTTACAAATAAAGTTAGCTAAAAAAGTCAGGTGCCCTGGGACAGGCAGAAAATACTACAGTGTACTAGAAGACACTTTTTTTTTTTTGCATCAGCATTACGATTTAACCTGGTAGAGTTCTTCAATGGAAAAAATACAAATGTACTAAAAAAAACACCTTAAGCCATGGTATTCAGTGAACTTGTTGCATCAGAGATGTTCCACATCCCAACAAGTAGCTCCAGAATTTTCAGAAGCCTTGAACAACAGTGCATTCTGAAATAGAGGCTTGGATGCATCTTCATGCTGAATGACAATGACATCCTCAGTGTGGTAGATGCATAGGGTTTTTTTGGGTTTTTTTGTGTGTGCACGTGTATTGCTGACACCAGCCTTTGAGAACTACTCAATCCAGCATGCATTGCCAAGAGTGTCTCAAAAATGCATAACAGAGACAGCAATCTGGATCCAGTCTCATCTTCTCTCTGAATTGTGAAAGCAAAGCTGACAGAAACATTCTTTATCAAAAAATAACATTTATAATAGAAATCGTATATTTGCAGTAGACAAAGGAATCATTAAAAACCAGTGATATCTTGATCTCTAAGGGATTATTTGCCTAAAAATTATTTGTACCTTTTGAAATTCTTCCCTTTAATACTTAAATCCATCTATTTTGGTAATTTGTTTCATGCACTCAGACTTCTTTTTTTCACTTAATCCATTTTCCAATATTTCACTAGAAAACCAGTTAATTTTCAAGTACCTCAAGTGCTAATTTACAGCCTGTCAAAGACTTCAATACTAAGTGCTTTTTGAATAATTACCAAATGTTGACAACTGCTACAATGCATAATCAGCTAAAATGCTACAAGAAGTGTGATATACTCGTCACTCATATTTGCTCCTGGCTCCACTCTAGACAGATGGGGAAGCAGCTTAATTTTAAATGAAAATAAGAGGCAAAACCTGTCTTCCTCCTCTTCATTTTCTATATTATTCATATTGAAGAGCAGCTTAATGATCTGTTATGTTTTTACATCCACAGCAAGAAAAGACCAATTCTTAACCCAGTAATTCACAGGCTTTCTTTGCTTTTGTTGTCAGGAAAGGAAGAATTGCTTCTAAGCAACACCTGTGACCTTCAACAAACAGACACTCAGTCTTACTTATTCCTCTCATTATTTAGTCAAATCACATTCCTTCATCATGTTATGCATTCCAAAAACCTGATCCCTCTCACCACACATTTAGCCTCTTACATGCATAAGATACAAATGGAGAAAAATGGAAATGCAAAAGAAACATAAGCTATACCAGTTTGCAAAAATTTGCAAAAAATCCATGTAGTACAGCTTTGGCATTAAAAAAAAAGCAGATCATATTTCAAGAAGTGAACTTTACAGCTTGCTTTTTGAAAATGGGCAAGAACCATCACTAATGTTTCTGACTGTTTAAAGATGATCAATTTGCTTCTTGTTATTAATTTTCTGCCAGTGTTTTTAGAAGGTGAGGAACGACACTGCAATCCTTCCAGCAGTTCACTCAGCAGGTTAACATGGCAGCAGAATGGAGGGGCAAATGCAGAAAATCATTAGCATTGATCTTAATCAAAATGCTTCCTGCAAGAACGGTTGTGGCCCCTGGCAACATCAGACCTAGAATTTGGCTTCTTCACTGGGCTTGTGGATTCTATTAAGACTCTGGTAAATAAATAAGCATTGCTGTCTTTCTCAGGCTGTGTACAGTTACCAGGAGCTAAGACTATTAGAATTATATCCAAACATTGCTGATGATTTGATAAACTCTTTGATAACATCCTTAATTCTTTTCCTGGTGCATGCATACGTGCACAGAAATTCTATTTTTTTTTCATCTCATCCCACAGATTTGAAAAGTGATCTATTTTTGGTTTGACTTGAATCAGTTCTTACTTTTCAGAGTATTAATCACTGTTCTACTATAATAGTCAAGGTCCTGCTCCCTTCTCTCAGAACAGAAGAAATGTAACGTTGAAATATGACCCTTGGGCTTCTCTTCTTCCAATCTTTTATAATAAAGAAAGGCCAAGAATTTGCTGTTGAGCTATAGGGTTTATCTCCAAAATGGGAAAGCTCCATACCTCAAATGTGTCAACAAAAAGGAAGAACTATAAGAAGACTATTGGACAAGCAAGAGCGACCTATAACTCATATCTGGCAGTGATGTATTGTATGCATTAATTGCTTGAAGAGCCAGATTTTCTTTTCACATTACTGCAAAAAACAATCACAGCTGAGCACAGTAACTGGAGCAAACACACACATTTAATTGCTTTGACTTCTCAAAGCAACAAAGGTTTGGGTTTGATGAGTTAAGGTTCAAAACTTGAGATCCAGGGCATGACTGAGAACTGGCCTGCAGTGCAAACACCTGGAAATCTGAGTGGAGGAGGCCTAGAGTTTGCACTGAGCAAGCTCACAGAACTGTATCTCTGTGCTTAACACTGAACACTTTAAAGCTTATCAAGAATTTAGGCCTCTAGTTTGAATAGCTATAACTCAGGCCCCTCTTCATTCATGAAGGCATTCAGGCAGGTGCTGAAACCCAAATTAATCATGAATGCAATTTATAAAGGGACATGTACTATCACACCAAAAGCCTGGGAATGTTTAAGTCTCTTTAAAGTACTTTGCTGAACTCTGGCTGTGCTGCTGCCCACAGCACACTTAAAAAGTGTGTTTCAAAAGAATCATGGCAATGAAGTTGGCAGCTTAAAGCCTAAATTAACAAGCTATCAAACACCACATGGTTAAACCCACACAGGTAACACACTCACCTTCTCAGCATATTCAGACACAATTTGCTTGATCTCATCTGATTGGAGTCCAACAATCTGGCCAACTGTGCTTGCTGTCAGTTTGCCCTGCAAATGTATCAAGAAAATGCTTCGAGTTTTGGAACTGCCTGTACTTTTACATGACAATTTCCAGTAAGTTCTAATTTTAAAAAGAAATTTGCACAATGAGTAAAAATCTCTTATCGTATGAAAAGTCCAGGAAACATTCCACCCCCCAAATCTAATTTTGCTGATAGAAATTTCTCACTTAAATCCTTTTAGCAAATTTCTATTCATATTCCAGAAACGTAATTTTTATTCTTTATACTGAATTTTGCATTTGCTTAATAAACCTTCAAGCATGCAGGAACGTTCAAGAATTCACCTTTAAACTGCATGCATGCATAAAACCAGTTTTCAAACAGAACTGAATTCTACAATGGATTTCAGTAGAAAGCATGTAAATTAACTCAGAGACTAGACTAATTATTACCTTTTCTTTCATGACTCCGGCATAAAGAGAAACAATATTTAACAACTGAATTGATTCCCAGTCCTTTCACCCAGAAATCAAAGAACAGACTACAAGTTCCATTATATCATTTAATGCTACAAATTTAAAAAAGAAGATACAGATCCAGTATTTTCTGTGTCTTAGACTAATGTTGCTGTTTATTTAAAAGTGCTTTGAAAAGAACCTTTAACAGCAAAGAGTTTTGCAGCACTCTCCCCAGTAATCCTCTGAATAACTTCACAAGATGAATAAAGTAAGATAGTGCATCTTGGGTAGCTGCAGAGTGATGCCTTTCCCCTGAAATTCTTGTAGAATCCATTTAAAAGAGCCATTTATTTATACTGTTGTTATCATTTCAGGGCAAATGATGAACCAATTAGCCTTCTAAAATTTACTATCTTCCTAATTCAAACATTTTTTATGCACACTCCTTATGAAAATTTAAGCACAGTCATTCCAAGACTTCAAACATGAAGCAGCAGTCTGATTTTTAAGAACAATTACCACTATCAACCATAATTTAAACAAAGCTGTACCAGTTTTTAATGCTACTGACCTCTTCTTTTGCCATCGCAGCCATTCCAGTCATCAGAGTTTTAATGCGAAGCTAAGAGCAAAATATGAAGAATTATACAAAACAATTTAACTTCTATTGTTTAGCTTTTTTCTGCCAGGGACACATACATATAATTAGTATCATCTAATGTGTATTGTAAAGCATGTAATGGGGCACTAAGTCTGTGAAAAAAAGAGGCGGCTGAAGTTATCAAATTTAAGGGAAATTTCTTGTAACAGTAAACATTCACTCAGATTATTCAGCTCCCACTGTCAACCAAAAATCAACCTTTCAAAAAAATGCACAGATTCAGGGAAAAAAGAAAAAAAGTGATTTGGGGTATTAAGCTTCAACAAGCATTAATTTAGTGCATCGATTTCAGGCTGATATTCTCCTGTGGGAAGCAGTTCTCACTTCAACTAACCATGGAAATTTTCCTTCTTTTGGAGAACGACTGAACAGCAAAAATTGCTGCTCCCCCCAAGTTAGCACCTCCCATGACCACTGTGTCTGGGGCTCACCTCTTCAGCAGCCTGAAGGTCATCTTCATCACAAGGCTCAGCCTTCCCTGCTGCTGCAAGCCCTGGAGGTAGCACTGCTTTTTTATCTTCAGCCTTTTAAAGAAAAGTTAAGACATTATTATTCCTAGTTCCAATATGCTAAAGTGTTAAGAAAGACATCAAGGAGAAAACTGGAATGTAGCAGTTCTGTTTATAGGAATACATTTCAGCTACTGCAACATCCTCATGCTCCAAATCATGCCAGCTGAAATGTAAGCCTTCTTGATTTCTCACAAGTGTTCCAACTGTGTCTCTGGCTTCCTATGGATTTATCTGGCTCAAATATTCCTTATTCCACAGCCTTCTGAGAGCTGCCAACCTCAGGAGACACCTCAAAAGATGATGCCTACTACACAGCCCAAGACTAATTTTTTTTTTTTCTTTTTTTTTTTTTTACATAAATTGTTTTGGCAACTTAATATTGGTGCAATAAACATGCAGCATAAAAAGTGCAAACATGCCTGGTTCAGGTAGGAGAATTTGTACCATGAAGTAAAGAGAATTAGGGACAGCCAGACAATTTCTAGGTCACTCTACTGCACCACTGCCCTATTTCTCTGTCCACTTCTGCCTTGCTGGGACTCAGCTTCCACAACAGTCATGATGAACATCCAATATACAATCTCACAAAGGCAACAGAATTTTTGAACCAAATGAACTCTATAAACATGAGTAGTGGTTACTCTGAGGGGAAAAAAGGCAGGCCTAGATTGAGAAATATCTCCATTTCTAAAAAATTAAATGTGTCATTTGTATGTGGAATACTGAGATAATAAAGAAGAGCAACTTTAATCTACTCAATGTATTGTTGGGTCTGTGACATTTTTAATGCATTATCTTCATCATCTCTGTCTGTAATAAAAACTTGTAGCCAAATTAATATCTGCACTGAAATAACAAAACTGCTGGTACCCTGTATTTTATGAACATATTAAGATTGCATAATCATCAAAAGCACAGCAAGGATGCTAATTTTCAAGAAGGTATCAGCTTCCTCTATCACGGTAAACAAAGTGTTTTGTAATAAATGTCTACAATATTTCTTACCAAGCTGAACGTTCTTTAAAAAGAAAAACCCTTTAATAATCACATTATAGAACGCTCAATTAAAAGATAATAAACAGACAAGATATGATATTACCTAACAGTAAAAGTCAAACCAAAACAAATACAATGCCCAAACCCTCTTTCTTCCAAACAAAAAACCCAAAAAAGTTTACCAAATGTGATATGTGAGCAGAGATAAAGGAAATCCTTTAAAAAGGGTAACCTATTCTACCTTTCATGGCATGCAGATTTTTAGCTCCAGTTAGCCATTTTAAGATCTGTTAATAACAGATGTTATAGCTGTTTATACTGCTGTATTCTTTTAAGATTAAACAGTAAACAACACTTCAACAATGCAGTTCTTCCCACAATTTGAGGATTTTACATTAGTGTATTTTTTACCTGTTCTGTTTTTCCTGCTTGTCTGCTAAATCCGTATCTCCTAAAAGAACAATAGTAACATGAAGGAAAAATACTGTTGTTTATGACTTTCACAAATACTTTTAAGTTTTTATCAATTTTCAACATAAGATATGCACCATGAACCAGGATCAAATTCGTTTTAAAAATTTTCAGGTAAACTAAATAAGCAGGTACTGGAGTATATTTACTGAATGGTTTCAGATCCATCTATTCCTTCCATCGAGACCTGCAAATCTTGACTTTCCATAAAATACTGTCATGTAAAGCTCAAGAAAGGAAAAAGCAATGCCCTCTTCCCATTTCAAAGTTAATCCTGAGTTATTACACTACAGTCCCTATTACTGTGAAAAGGAAAGTACTCAAAACAGTGAGTTTTGAGAAATCAAAAAATCTACGTCTTTGGGGGGGAAAGAAGCCCCAGAAGACAGAAAATGGAAATTCAGATGTCATCTGCACTCGTTAAGTATTAAGAGCTCAGACACCAGACAGGATGTCCTTACCACTAAACTATGAAAAGAAAACTGGAAATAGAAACCAAAAACAGAAGTTCTCTGAGTTCATTTTTATGTGTTTGGAGAGCTCTCAGTAAACCAGAGGGGCTTTCAGACATAATGGAAAAGTGAAAGCCTTGGTAACTTTGTCTCTGAATGAAAGTTTGCAGGAAAGTGAAAAGACAAAACATTCAACCATGATTCAGCCTCCTGATGCAAGAACCACGTGAGAACTAGAAAAAGAAGCAACAGCAACCACAAATCCTTTTTTACCAAATTTTCAGTGGATTGCTTGCAAAAAACCAATATTGATTGGCACACACTACCTGAAAAGATGATGTATTTAAGCCATTTTTATAAGAAACAAGTATGTTAAAAAAACACCCTAGAGGGAGCACACAACCTGGTTTCCCATTGTACAAATTATGGTTCACAGATATGAGGATTGTCCAGTCCCCAGAGACTTTATAGGGTAAGGAAACAAAATCTGAAACCAAACAGGAGCAAATCTGAAGCAGTTCAATTTTGAGGCATAGGAAAAATCCTACCACAATCCAAATTTTATCTGTACTGCTTGTAATACACACTATAAAACCCAGAGAGAGTTAAATGAAGCCTTTCACCTGCCATATTCCAGAAGTGTAGCATGAACCTTTGATTCCTCATCCAGCAGTTCCTCAGCTCCTGTCTGACGTTTGTATTTTCTCTGGGGTTTGTAAACCTCCTGCAAGACAGTGAATGAGTTCAGAGCTTGCAAAAGGGTTTTCTAAAATAAGTGAGGAATTGTTATCTAAAGTGATATCCACACTGTTTGCTTTCCAACTCAATATACTTTCCCAAATAAACATCCTTCACTTTCTCTTTTTGGAATTACATTATAAAATCTTACTGAATCAATTTCTAAGCAATTTGCTATAGAAATTGTCTAAGTTTAAAAAAAATACAGATTAGTATTTAACATGAAACAACATCTCAACCATCTCCTTTATCATGTCTGAAAGAAGAATAAAACATAACACACTGAACATCTATTAAAATGATTTGGCTAATGCCACGTCTAGAAATGTTAACTCCTTTGTGAATTAATTCTATTTTTAAACTCTGATTAGATAATTAAATGCAATTATTATTTACTCAGTGATCACAGGTAACAATTGAATTAAAGCAGATTTTATTACAATTTAAGGAACAAAAATGTCTCAAGAAGTTTGTTAGCAAAATGACTTTCACCTCCTGCTATCACAGGGTAATCCAATAACTGGACAACAGCCTAGCAAATAAAATGAGGATTCAAAAGTACTGAACAGAGCTGCTTCCAATTTAAAAACAAAAGGGAGAACGTTAATTTTTTGATCTTGCTTTCTGTACCACACAAACTATTATTTTCAACAAACAATTCCTGTACCATAACACTGCTGAAATGGCTTTCCATCTTTTTCAAAGATGTAATCCCAAAGCGGCAATTCTGAACAAATGAAAATTGACAATATTCCTTGGCAAGTTTCTCCTGAATATGTTTGTTGCCCTTTACAATTTCTAATTTTAATTTCTGTCCTCTTTGCTTGCAGCTATTCAATCTTGCTACATTTTTGACTGTCACATGAAAAAGCTTTTTATGACCAAGGGTCTCCCACTAAATGTACTTTCACATCTACAATAAGCCAATGTAAGTCATGAAAATAGTATCAGCTTTTATGATGACATTTTATTTTATACCTGTGCTATAGGAAGTGTAGGCATCACACCATAAACACTAGTCTTGGCATCAGGTAATTAAGCAGTTGAACAAAACAAAACCACTGCAAGATAACCTCAGTTCCCCAGCCAGTCAGCTTTCAGTAGCAGTAGTCATTATCCCAATGACCATCACTGATATTTAACATTCCCTTTCCCAACTTTTAGATCATGACCATGGATCTCTGTGTACGGTCTCCTTGAGGAAAAAGGGTATGTCCTTAGATCAGTTATAATAATGAATTCACACAACTGACTAATCTTTCACACTTGCTGATCCTCTTTTAGGAGAGTGGATTTCTCTTCCAATTCCAAAGCACAATGATTTAAAGGTGACCTGCAAAAGAACTTTCATCTTAATGGCCACCTCCTCCTCCTCCCAGTTCCTACAGACACATGGAAAAGTTTGTGCACATTTTGCCTTGAAAAATCATTCTGTCTATTCTAGATTGCACTCATGCCTAAATGCCTTAACAGATCTCATGAACTAATCTTTTGTTAAGAAGATCAGGTGCCACCCGTAGAAGACATGATCCTGACAGAGCTCATCTGTTTAAGGAAAATCGGTGTTTGGCTAACAAAGCAATGGACACTCTAAGCAATGATGAACAAATGTAAAAATTTCATGTACCATGAAGATACAAACTAGAGATCTGTGAGACACTATAGAAGACAGAGTACAAATTAATAGAATAGAAACACTAAGCCCTGCAAGTACTTCTCATTCTCAGTAACCAAAGGCAACCCTTTATCACTGTTAATCAAATATACTCTTTATTTTTTATAAATTACAGTGAAAATTTTAGGTACCCCATAACAGTATTTTGATTATTTTGTTTCTGCCTCTTCAGTGACAAAGTCAAGATCAGCCACTTAGAATAGAACGTTTAGTGCTAAAGACAGTGCAGGTTAAAGGGCACCCTTGAAAAATCAAGACAATTATTCTGAAAATTGGAAATAAGCAGAAACCTAATGAGTTTCAAGTGCTACTTGATAAAACATACATTTGGAATTTGCTTTCTCACACAGATTTGCATTATGTCTCAGTACAAAGGGCTATACAGGTACATAAATTGTGTAATGATACCTATGTAGAGGGTGAGCTAACTTGTAAAACAGAATACAAATCTCACTGGAAAGGCTAGTGTTTCTAGCTGGAGTAAAAGGACTCATTGTAAGTCTGCTAATAATTAAAAAACCCAATCAAATCATGGGGAGCAACACTTTAGAGACTGTAATTGAGATTTGTATAGAAAGGTCAATTATTCAAATAGATTAACAAAGGAGTTACATTGGTCATCGCCTGGAGACTTTCATTGCAATGTTATTCTACAAACACGTGCTGTAATTCAACCACATATATTAGGCTCAGCAGCACTCAGGTCATTTGCACAGAAAAACAACTACCTCCTCCAAAACCTGAGAGTAGGGTGATTTGTGTGGCCCATTACACAACCTCTGGTTGTGGCTCCTTACACCAGCACTGAGCACCTCCATCTATAGATGAAGAGCTCAGGGTGCCTGGTTAGAGCTGTCTGAAAAAACAGTCATTTTCTATTGAATAGCCTTGGGAACATCCCATCCAAAGCAAACCCAGATTGCTCCCCTCTTGTCAAACGCTGGTCTGAAATTTATCAAGATGGTCCAAAAAAATCCCCAAACGAGTAGCGAACTACTTTGAGTCAGAAATGGTGAATTGATGGTCCCAAACAAAGAGGGAAATTAGAAATAAGGACAGAAATTCCAGTTGCCAGCCAGACAGCTGAATTCAGGTACGAGAGTAAGAGAGCCTCAGTGTTTTATGTGCCACTCTCTGCAGCATTCATGAACAAGCTTTCAAAATATACATACAGCTCATCCAAGAAGTTAGAGGATTTGCATGTGAACAAGGAGAACACAGGTGAGACCACCTTTCCCAACCACCATCTGCTACTTAAAAAAAACCATTTCGCAAGTAGGGTGTGTACTTTCACTGCTAATTACAAGAAGTAAAAAAGTCAAGTTCTGGAATGCAGATGATTGACATCATCACCATATTAACTAATTTCAAGACAAATAGCACAACTGCTGATAGCTTCAAACATACATTCAAGTCTGCTAAGGGTTTAATAGTTTGTAAGCTACCCTGTGACTTCTGTTTGACAGTGTGGGATTCCACACACCCCGTGCAGGCAGTGGACATGGTTTATCTCCTCATACAATGCACACCTAGCAATCTGATATATTGGCATTTGAGACCTGTCTCAAGAATGAAGATCAACATGTAACTTAACTGGGATCTTCTCATGAGAAAACCCAGGACTGGCTGCATAAAATAGAATTAACCACCTCCATTTCATTACTAAAACCACTCACTTGGCCGTAAAAAATGAAATTGAACATACTTACAAAGATATCAGTAACCGTTTTGAGCGCCTTCTCTTTTCTTTGCATGAATTCATCATCCTGAAAGACATTAGTGGAGGTAATTAAATCTACCAGGAATGGAGACTAAGTATCAAACTTTCCAATTATTCTGTGAAACAAAGCAGTCAAACAGTTTCTGAGTTGCTCAATGATTTGGTGAAATGTCAGTGATTTGCTTTAACACAGAAAAGTACTTGCTTCTGCCTTCAGATGGGAGATAGGTCATAAAACTGTGTCCAGATCATCAGCCTAGCTGCTCCCTGCATAGGCAGTACCTGACACAAAAGCAATCCAGCCCACTATTGGGATCTCCAATCTTTATTACACTACTAAGAAATGAGGCTGGGATAGGCTTGATGTGGAAAAAAGAAGTTTCTGCTACTCTTATTTTAGTTTCTAAGCATTAAAGATAATAATTAAAAAAAAAAAAAAAATCAAAACCACCCCAAGTTAATAAAATCTGTCTATCCCAATACTAGGGACATCATCTTTAATCCTGCTACTAAAGGACAGAAGTTGGTTAAAAATGGAATTGCCTTGTGATATGTATGAACAGAACTGATGGCTTTGCACTACAGGCACATATCCAAGCACTTTCAATCTCTCCTCTTTTACCAAGGAAACTTTGTATCATTGCTGAAGAACAGTTCCATTTTTGAATGGATTTTTTTACAAATCTAGTTTTCAAGAACAAATTCTGGGATTTGGATACAGGAAGACAAGAGCTGCCTTTCAGCACTCTGAAAGAAACCCCAAATTATAGAGTATTAACAGCATATTAATTCTCAATTAGCCACATTAGCTTCTCCACAGCATGCTGGGTGTTTCTGAACAGCTAGCATGACACAAAAATACCAAATACTGCAGAAAAACTAAGGCAATCATTAGGCGAAAGTTAACCAGAATCTACAAAATTTCTGTCACAATAATGCTTCAGTTTTTTCACAGATAAATTTGTAGGGGATTCCTTTAGGACTCATTCATAAAACGACGGCAAAAGCAACTCTGGTAAAGTGCGTGGATTTCAGAGCTGTGGGGCTGGTACTGCAACTGAACATCTGATTTATTATAAGAGAAACAAGAACTGCTTTGATCTTACCTCTGGCAGTCTGTGAGTTTTCTGAAATTGTGATATAGAGTAAGAGCGGACATAATCTCCCATTTCTTCCCTTGTTTCTATTGCACGCTTCACCAGCCACTGAAAAAAAAAAATGTATCAGCTGAAAACAAAAGGATAATCACCAAACTACTGCCTAATTTTTAAATGCATAATAAAAGCTAAAAGTTTATTTTTAAACATGGAAACTCTTTGGTCTAATCCTAACATAGTGTGTCAGCATTTGCTACTTTATAAACTTATAAAAACATCTGCTACTTTACAAACATTTCTTCTTCTGTGCATATGTTTCTTCTATGAAATTCTCCTACTATAGATCACTCACTGGTTTAAAAGACTACAGCTCCACCATAAAAAGATGTATCTTCAAGCCTATGAAGTGTTCATGAAGAACCACATGCCTGTGCAAGAAAAAAGACTTCTTCTGACATTTATAAGACCACACAAAAAGCCACAAAATATTGAAGTACATTTCAAACAACGTTGGAGAAGATAAATCTTGCAGGCTGTTGACAGCCTGTGCAGGAGGTCACAGAAGAGATGAGATCAGTTGTGGGATCCAAGTTTGAACCAGCAACTGTTTCCTGTGCTATAACCATGAACCCCTGGAAAGTGAGGGGAACATGATGACAACAAGAGATGAAAATGAAGACCATTAATTACCAAGCACATCTCAACACAAGACTGTGTACATACTTTTGCCTGTGATCATATGCAGAATTTATTAGGAAGAACAACAACATTTCTGCCCAATGGAGTATTTGTTAGACTTTTATAAATTTTTTTTTAAGTTCTGCTAAAGTCTGTGGCAATGAGCCAACTCAGCCTAATTTCTTCCTGTAGGGAAGGATCCATCTAAATTCTTGCACAGTGCAAGAACTAATGGGACATGATGCCAGGCTTAAGAGCAAGCTTTTTGTATTATTTGGAAATTGATTTGAGATTTACAGATAGCAAGTGGAATCTTGAGTTTAACAGCGCCTTGAATAAAGTGCCATTATCAAATATATAATTCCTACATGGTGTAGTCAGCGTTTTATATTTTGCATGGTCTTTTTCAGAACACAGTATTCTGGTGACACCAACAAGTTTTCTTGAAAGTTTGTCTTGGCTGGAATGCAATGAGGACCGGAGCAGGCAGAACTTCACAGGGACCTGACAAAAAGCCACAGTTTTTAAACAAAGATCCTCTACATACCAAAAACTAAGCCCATCAAAAAAGACTTCATCACCAAGCATGGGTCAGCTCTACCACCTACTGGCCGGCTACAAATACTGAGAGTCACTGCTCTCACAGAAACCCAGAAGCAGATTTCCTCCCTGTTTAGAGTTAAAATTTCTCCTTTCCAGAAGTAATATCCCAAACCAGGATTTGGGAGAAAACAGATGAGAGAGAAGAATGCCCAGTGCTATTGTTTTTACAGGAGAAGGATTATATTTCCTAAGAAAGAAGCCTAGTGTTTGATAAATGTAACCATTCATTGCCATCGAGTGACCAGGGCAAGAAACTCACCTGGGTTGAATTTTATTTTATTTTTTTTTTTCTGTGTAGGAAATAAAGGTTCAGAAGCAAAACCTCAAGATATCAAGTTTTATCAAGATACAAACTTTCCACCTTAAGCAGCATCATTACAGCCTGAAAGCTGGGTAAGAGTAGCACACACCACAGAATGTTTTGTGTGGTGTGGTTTAAGCGTGGTTTTTCTCAGGAGCCTCCAACTACAAGGTAATAGGAAAGAGCACCAGAAGTTTTTCCCACTTCTTACAGACGGAAATTTAGATTCAATTCTTACTTGCTAAATTCCTTCACAGGCATGAGGTAAGGAGATATTTAACAGAAAAGAAGCTTAGTTAACTTTGACCTATCTGTCAAAGATACCTTTCTGTGTGTAGATGAAAGGAAAACCAAAGAAATGATAACAGCATGCCAAGGATTCTCAAAATACCACACGTAACTGGAACACATCAAGTGTTAGCTTAAATCTTACCAAACTTGAGAACGATGCACATGATGAGTTAGTGGTGCTCAACAAATACACAGTAAGAGGATCACTTGTCAGAGCACAGTTTGTAAGTGATAGGAAATAAGGATGAATTATGCTTAAAGAAATGACCCCAGTGGCTTTTGCCTTATCCACATCCTTCTGATTTAAGGTCTATCTGCATAACTTACTCCATAAGCTTAAACACAGACTGTAAGGTATTTGTTCTATTTCCTAGCCTGCCAAAGCAGACTATCAGATTCCACAACAAGATTAAACTCTGGTTTCTTTAAGCAGGTGTTTCACAACAGGCACAATCTGACTCCATTGCAAAGAATGCAGAGTTTGTTTTGTTTACTGTCTAAAAGTGGATCAAACAATACTTAAAAATTCCATCATCCATAACATCCCTTCATTCTTTGAAAGCATTAATTCAAACTACTTCTCTGTGCTTATTTATTCTGAAGTTAAATAAAGAGCCGAACAAAAATTCAAAGCTTTGTTCTATTTTTTATACAAGTTTTATGGCCTATTTCAGCAAAGTATCAAGACACCATGAAATTATTACCTGTACAACGGGAAATATGTGAATGAAATCCAGTCCCTGGATCTGATGTGGTTCCAAACGATGTGGACACTTCATTTTTGGTAATACTGACACGATTTTTTCAGTTAAGGCACTATTATAAAAACAACAAAAAGACAGAGGTATGCTACAATTTTCTTTTGTAAATTACAGGTTATTTTTGCAAACACAGTAGTTCAAAGAACCCCTCTAGTGACTTCCACTATATATAATGAAAAGCAATCAAACTCATTTACAAAACAGCTTTTACAGGCACTATTTATATCATCAGTCTGTGAAGAGGTGAATAAGCTCCACTTACAGGCTCCTACCTTGGAAGTTAATTTAACTATAACAGAAAATTTCAAGATCTGCACATCTGGACAGATAAAATACCCATATAAGATACACCTACAAATATCTTTGCATGTTATAATGTATACTCAACATGAAGAGACAGTAGCTTTAAGAACAGTTACATTAAGTAAGAGATGTGCACTCCAAGGAAGACCAGAATCAAATGTAAGGACTTAAAACTTTATTTGGCAGAACTCTCAAAATCTATCTTGATGTTACTCCTGAAACTTTATGAATTTAAATACATACTGGACACAAAAGCTAAATATACAGTACACTTCACATACTTTAAGTGACTACAACTGAATTTGCTGGCAGCAATCTCATTCTAGAGCTCAATAAGAGCTGGTTAAGCGAAAGGATTACCCTGCCACAAGGGATCCATCTGCAAGAAAATCAGCCTGCTTCCACTGAATACCTAATTTTAGGGCAAGAATTTTTTTTTGCTGTAGATGTTGGCAAGTACATCTTTAAAGCAGGTGTAACCACTAAGGATGAAAGCTTTACTTGGAAAACCGAAGCTATTTCCCCATGAAAGAAAAAAAATTAACTGGTCCAACACTGACCTCAATGATATTTAGTACTGTCCAAATGGACAACTAAAATCCTGGAAGAACAAAAGGGGATCAAGAGATATGAGACAGTGATCAAAATCTGGGAATAGAGCCTGAAATGTTTCACTTCCTAAAGGGAAGTGAAGCACAATCAAAGCAAATATAATTAAAACAAAAGTTATTTATCCAATAGATGCAAGATCCTCTCCTAATGTACGTTTCCATGTTTATTTCAGCGCAGCAATTAAATAACAAGACAGGATCACAATGGTGTAACGCCATCACTTTGGAATAATACTGCGAAAACACAGTTTAACCTTTCTTTATCTTGAAAACACCAGAGAAGCCCTGAGTCTCTACCAACACAAACATTACATGGACATCAAAACAGCCTATGCTCCTATGATTCTGAACACTTTAGATTTATAAATAAATCATTGCTGCTGTTGTGGGAGAGGAGCCTGGTTTTTGTTTTGCCAGTTTTGTATCCAGTCAGCTGGAAAAAGAACATCTTGAGAACAACTTAACTATTTCCTACCCTGTTGTTCTTAAGGATAACGAAGATAAAAAACTGTCACCACCATTTTCATTCCTAGTTTCTACTTAATTCTTTGCACTCAGTAGTGTTTTATGTAGTTGTCTATGATGATTTGAGTGTCTCCAAATGCAATTGCAATAGCTACAAATATTTATTTTGAAGAGCCTTGGCAATGTTCTTTGACTTTCATGAAAACACAGAAAGATGTTCTTTTTAACTACACTGAGTAAATAAGTATCTTCATACCACTGTATCTTGTCAGGCTTATCTTATTTCCCACAAATTTTAATTACGGCTCTTTTATCACAGATACACACAAAGAAATTATGGAGTTTAGAATGTGCTCCCTTCCCCAGCATAAACAATGTCTATAACCTCCCTGGTACAAGAATTAGCTGGCTTATGAGCGAATTCCACGCATAAGAAATGAACCAAAACAAAATGTTTTCACTGGGTCACCCTGAGGAAGGAAATCCTCCTCCTCAGTATGGGGCAGGTAACTATTTTGGTAACAATGACATGCTTTAAATTCTGTTTGCTGATGCCTACAATTCCACCCCAGAACCATAAAAGGGAGTCAGAGGTTATTTACACAGCAGAACTGCAGACACAGGGAACTCAGGGAAGGTCTTCTAATGTTGCACTCCAGCTTCCAGCAGCGTGGTCTCCCTCTGCCCTTTGCTTTGGCCTCTGCATCATCCCCTTGTGCCAGCACAAGCATCTGTGCAGCTGCACAGAGAACTGGATCCAGGAATTCATTCATGTTAAAACTATTTTCTTTTTTTTTTTTTTTTTTCCTTTTGGGGTTGTTTTGGTTTTGGGGGTTTTTTTGGTAGGTTTTAATTTGGATCCATTCCCAATTCAGTTCAGTGTGGAGACACATAATTGCTTTCAGTACATAGTAGGGATATAAGAACATGGCAGCCTAAAGGGAATAGCCCTGTCATTTTTAAAATAAGCTTCTTTCTGAATTAAGAATTTGTGGAACTACAGTCTGAGAAACCCAGAAACCTGTGCAATGTTCTGTAAATAGGCAGTCCTCAAAAGCAGGAAATTTGAACTAAAACTCTTTCTTAGAAATATAGCAGGTAACTTTCCCCTCTCCACCCACTTTTTATTTTCTAAGAAGAAGAAGAATCCCCCACTTCCATTTAATCAACTTACATTTTTTGACCAATAGTAGAATTTTCCTGAAATAATAAATCCACGTCGATATCGAAGCTGCAGGTAGTGATACACCACGTCATGCCTCCCACCACCTGGCAAAGGAGCAACAGCATGGTCAGGGCCATTTGAAACTGAAGAGGTAAACGCAAATACATCTTCAAGGCTTTATTTATTTTAGAAAATACATCTCAGTAATCTCATTATCCTCTCTGCTCTAAGACAGACTCAGATAACATAACCATACCAACTTCATACAATACTGCACACAATGAACATGCACAAGAAGACAGAAACCAACCCAGCACTTATGGACAACCTAAATTCCTCTCTTAGCTTTATATATTAGTTTTTGAAACAGCTCTCAGATTAATAAAAGAAAATCAAACAAAAAATGGAAAAAACTCAACAGTATCTTAAATGTCATTACCTCTAAAAAATGACCACACAAAAATTTCATCAAGGATCATAATTAGTGCAGTTTTACCTTTTTATATACATCTTTGCTATTACTTCTTGCTTGCTGACACATGCAACTGCAAAGTAGTTGCTAGACACAGTATGAGCACAGCAATGGAAGTCCCCAGCTCTGCAGAAATCTCTATTTCAGACCCTATTCTGACACAGGCATATCTAAACTCCTGAGCCATTTCATCAACTTTACATAAATATTTAAAGACATCCTTGCATAAACATGTGGAAGATAACCTAAATGCATGTAAAGGCAAAGAAGAGAAAAGGGGATTAAAATGTGGAGTAACTTGCCAACATCATGCAGCAAATTGGGAACCTTGGTTTTTAACAAGGTTTCTGTCACATCACTCCTCTCACACTCCCCTCTGGAACTGATAACCCACATGAACCCTTTTGCATTAGCAGTGTGATCATTTTCAGTAGCAAAGCTCATTTTGGGGAGTTTGGGCCCTGACATGAAATGGTAACTTTGCAATTGCATTTAAGCAACTATAAGTGATTTCTACATATAAATGCAACAATGTTACATCCTGAGGCAATCTCCTTGAAACTACTCTGTGAGCACAAACTCCAGAGCAGTGACTGTTAGCAATACCAAGGAGTTTGAATAAAATAAAATTACATGGCAAAGTGAAGCTGTGCTATGATCAAAGATAAGAGCAGGAAACATAAGAATCCATTTCAAGGCTGCTGTAGTTCTGTGTTTTCAAACTTTGGTTCAGGAATTTCTCACAGAGTCAGCATTAAAGCAATTCAGAAATCTCTCTTCAACCTGAACTTTGCTCACTGTCAGTATCACCCACTTCCTGTCTAGGACAATGAAAGGTTAACAAATATGACATTCTAAAGATATGTAAAAACAGCCCCAAAACAATCTCACCAGGCTAACTGTTCCATTCTTACACAGACACTTCCTCATTTCTCATCAATGTTATTTTTAAAATTGCCACGCTATCTCCAGGTATCCAAAGACTCCAAGTATCTAAAGACTAGCTATTCTAACTGCTGTTGGGAGAGGGAGGAAAATTCCCTGTACACAACCCTAGCACAGGCCATAGCAGGCACAAAAAAGCAGACAGCAGCTAGTCTGCATCCAGTTGTCTCCTCTAAAACAGGCCTGGCTGCACAAAATTGTCTTTCAAGACTGAGGAGGTCCTGTCTGTCTGAAACTAGGTCATTTGCAGAATTATTCCCACAGGGAAGCCTCAGACATTGCAACTGTGTTTTATAAAGTCACCTAGAATTGCTAGGCAAACTGGCAAAACATATAAGCCTCTTATACTTAGAAGAGGGGTTTAAAAATATTGTACTGGCCTCACCTTGTCAAAGGGTGATAACCCCTTGATTCTTGCACGAAAATACCCAGCAGCCACCAACAGTTCCAAGATTTCAGTCAACTTGATGTTTTGTTCCTCATCTTCTCTTGTTTCAACCTGATAAACAAACAACAAAACACTAATTCAGCCTTTCTCATTCATTTGAGGAATGAGTGTTCTCCGAACCTAACCTTGGCACAGACCGTATATCAGGGAAAACGTGCCTTCCATTAGCAACTTGATTGTTAGTTTGAAAGACATTGAAGAAACAGGTAACACATTTCTACATGGATTTAACATCATATATTTTCACCCAGTCAAATACTTTAATCCACTTTTGATGACCAAACTCCTGGCCCCCTGCTTGCCTCCAGCTACTGAGATTGTCCTATTGCCATGAGTCAGTTAATTTATTCTCCATTTCACACATTTCTTTCAATTTCAGGGTTCATAAAATCACACACCTCAATTTAACCTCTATCCCAGCAAAAACCAGGACACGCTTCTATAATCCTTCTACAAAAACAGGAGGAGAGGCTCACGCGGAATTCCGCTTTTTGGGCAATGCAATGTCAAAGCACGACAGTAACAAAAGTAAACTGTGACGGGCAGAGCGGACAGCCCCAGCGCTCCGAAACCTCACCAGCACAGCCAGCCCGTCCCAGGGCTTTTGTCACCACTTTACAGGATGAAACCCCACGGCTCCGGGGATACACGTGATTTCCTAGAGCCACAGAGCTCCCGAACACCTCGACCCTAGGCCGGAGAGACGGGAACAGGGCTCCAGGTCTGTCCCGAGGGGCTGCAGGGACCCACCTGCACACCCTTCCCACCTCCAGCCCTTCGGGCAGCCTCCTCCTCTCCGCTCCCTCCCAGGGGAACCCGGCCAGCCGGGCTCGCACGGGGGACACGGGAAGGCGATGTTGCACCGAAGGTGACCCGCACAGCGCTGCCGGCAGCCCCGCAGGCCTCCCCGCGCCCCCCGCGCCCAACCCGCTGCGCGGCACCGACCCCCGCGCTCCCGGCGAGGGCCGAGAACCAGGGGAAGGAGCAGGCGGGGATCCCGGGGACGCCGGTGCAGCGGGGCCGGAGGAACAGCGGCCGCGCCTCGGCAGCGCCCGGGGGACGGGGGGCTGGGAGAGACGCGGCTCCGGTACCTCCTGCGGGGCCTGGCGCTCCTGTCCCCGCGGGACCCCCATCGCCCTCCGCCGCCGGCCGCGCCGCTGTCACGTCCGCTCCCCGCCGCCGCAGCGCCCCGGCGAAGGGGTGTTCCCGGCCGGCGGCTGCCGGGTTCCCCCGCCCCCGCTCAATGGTTCGCCCGCACCCTCCTTGCGTACAAGCGCATCCGGGCCGTGCCATTCGCGGCCGAGGGGTGCCGGGGAAGGAGGGCGGCGGCTCATGTGACTGACGGGCTGCGCGGAGCGCAACGGCCGCGGCCCCGCCCGCGGGTTGCGCCCTTGGGGGCGGCCCCGGGTGCCCCCGTGCCCGCGGCCCCTCAGAGCTCCGCTCCTCCCCGCGGGCGCCGCGCGTTTCCCCTGCGCCGCGCTGCCCTTCGCACGGCGCTGTCTTCTCCTTTTTTTTTTTTTTTTTTTTTTTTTTTTTTTTTTTTTTTTTTTTTTTTTTTACAAGGGGTCCTGAGGCCTCCCGCCAGCATGGAGGACAAGTCACTGAGCGCTCTGACTGCGAGGCGCTTCACGGCCGCTCATGCCTGGCTGGGCGCTGACACTTCTCATTGCCAGCCGTGTTTTCCTTTGGTGACCTAACAGCTGAAGTGGGGTTTAATTCTGGTTTTTTTCCTCTCCTGCACACAGGTCACAGAATCACTGAATCAATTAGGTTGGAAAAGACCCCTGAGATCAGTGGGTCTAACATCAAACACCACCATGTCAACTGCACCATGGGACTAAGGGCCATTTGCAGGGTTTCGCCAAGAGACTTCCAAGGTGGCTCCTCCACTTTCCTTAGCAGTTCATTCCAATGTACAATCACATTTTCTGTGAAGAAATTTTTGCTAACACCCAACGTAAACCACCCCTGGCACAGATTAAGACTATGTCCTCCCATCCTGCCGCTGGCTGCCTGGGAGAAGAGCCTGACTCCCGCCTGACTGCACCCTCATCAGGGAGTTGTAGAGAGTGAAAAGGTCACCCCTGAGCCTCCTCCAGGCTAAACACCCCCACTCCCTCAGCTGCTGCTCATCAGATTTGTACTCCTGTCCCACGGCAAAAAAAACCCCACAATCTGCGCTGCCTCTGGCTCGTGGCACATCATGGGGTTGTGTCCGAGCATCCCCTGGCAGGAAGGTGGATGTGCTGGAGCCTGGCCTCCCGTGCCAGGCTGGGCAGCAGCGGGCAGACCCTGCAGAGTGATGGGTGTGCTGGGTCTGGATGCTGGGCCCAGGCTGGTTGCCAACACACGTTGGATTAGTGAATAAAATCACAGCAATGCACAGGGATTTGATGGGCTGAACAGCCAGACAGCAAACCATGGCAGCATTGCACGGGTACATTCTTGTTGGCGATGGCTTCGGAAATACCTGACAGGGGTGTCTTTTCAAGTCTATCACAGGTGTTCTGTTTCCAGACTATGCCACACCCAGAATATTAAATAAGTAACCTTGCACTCAGCTGTGGCTGGAAACATCTCAATAAGGTGAAGGAACAGGAGTGTAGCATTCCCATCCTTTTAAGGGCAGCAGAGCGTACAGGAGCCAACCCATTCTGACTGCAGCCCGGACAGAGTGATCAAAGCAGTAATAATAATAATAATAATAATAATAATAATAATAATAATAATAATAATAATAGCAAAAATAGGCCAGACCAGCTCAGGCCAGGTACTGGTGTAGCCACAGGCCGCATATTAATTAGAGTTGCAGAATGCTGTTTCACAGCCCCAGAGGCTAATGCGGTCACCACAGCAATATGGGCTGTCTGTGTTTTGTCTGCCTTCTCGCAGAGAGCTGCATGGCTCTAATTTGATTGCCATGCAGAGGAAGACTGAAGCCCACAAAAAGCAGGGAAAAAGAGAAGGGTTGAAACAGGAGAGTGTTCGGAAAGGATGTAGATGACCTTCAGATGCAGCAGCAAGTGCATGTTGTAAGGTAACTGCTGAGAAGAAACATCAGCTAAAAAAAAAATAAATCTTTCTGAGTCATGGTATGGTCATAAAATTCCTTTGCAAAGAAACAGAATAAAGAAAAATTATAAATAAAGAGCCGAAGGTAGTACGAACTAGGGGCTTAAGTAGTAGTTGAGTATCAGACAAGGGAGAGAACCAACCTACCCTGGGAAATTGAACTCTTTCTTTGGCTTTTTAAAGCACAGTAAGGCAAAGGAGGGAGACAGGGCTAATTAACTCCAATGAACTTTTCAAAACTCATGCAGCAGGCTCCCAAAAATCACAAAGCTGGCTTGAAATGATGTACTTACAGAAATTTGCTCTATGTCTATGAGATCACAAGGACTGGAAACATTTTTCTCCTTTATAGGCTGGAATTTTCCTTCATCTGGTATGTAGTTAGGAAAGAAAAGGGAAAGGCATAAAAATACAAAAATCTGTGGTCAAAACAACTCATCTTGGATCACTCGAACCTCAATAAAATACTTTGCAAAAGTACTGCTTCCGAACACCTAATTGTGATGCAAATTCACTCAGCTACCCAGACAGAGCTGTTGTCCCCTATGACATTTGGATAATCAATCTTCTAAATACCAATTAGTTTTAAAACAAGCCCCAAGAGAGGTATCATCTAAAAAAGAAAAAACCTCCTTTCCTTCAGATTTTTAGATTTTATAGTTGTAAATTTCTAGCAGATTCAACTTAGGCTTAGTTTTCCCATTCCCTACTTTATTTTGATCTGTGAAGGTAAGTGAGCTCTGGTTCTTGGAGAAGCTGCTTTTAACAATCCTGTCTTGATTTTTCTATTTCGTTAATCTTGATCCCACAAAGCTGAGCTAAAAAGATTCCTCATTTTTTATATAGCCATGTGATTCATTTTGCTGCTCAGCCTGGACTTGTGACAACGTTAAACTCAGTCACCACTGAAAATGTAGCAGTAGGTCTCACTGTATCCTTCAGCACATATTTCTTTTTTCTTGTAATAAGAATGAAAAAACGTGTGATCGAGTTGTAGCTGCAACAGCAAGGGCTCCACTGTTTGTGGAGCAGACATAGATAAAGTAACTTAAGTACCTTTCCTATGCTCTCTATTCCAAGAAGGTCTAAAAGAGATTTATTTCCATTTTGCATGATAGATAAAATAAAATACATACAATTTCTTGTGCAATGGTTCTTTGTACAGCATCTTCTTGTTAGGGTGCAACGTTCTTTTAAGGAAAGATAATAAAACAAAGTGTCATGGACAGATCTCGGAGTAAATGGAAAGGATCTCAGTGTTTTCATCAGGCCATGGACCTTGGTACTGCCATCTTCCCAGATGGATTCCTACTTACTGGAGAAGCTGAAGCCGTTTGAGGTAACTAAGCCCAAGCCTTCCAAACTCAGTATCAGATTTTGCATTGTGGCTCATATTTTGGGTGGGCTCTTTTTGTAACTGATTTTGTTGCCTGGCAGCCCCAGCACAGAGATCATTTCCATCCTGATCCCTAATGAAATGATTCCTGTGATGGAAGTTTTCATGCAGATTTCTGGAATCAGCTGTACTGTTGGCTACAGCACAAGTATCTTCCTCTGCATGCATTTACTCTTTTATTTTGGTGTCTTGGTTGTATCCCATCTCCTTACAGGTATTATTCAGCTCCCTTTCACCTCTTTCTGATGTAGGAGGCACAGAGAACCATTCAGTGGGCAATTGCAAATTCCCAATTATTGTCAGTGGAAGTGAGGCTGTGCACTGTGAAATGAAAAAGTCACAGACCTGTTACAGTAGCCATAGTGTTAGGGGCTGCAGCAGACCATTACATCCCATCAGACTGGCCAATATTCTTTGCAAGGTATTGTGCTCTATCAGCATTCACCTATAACAGGAAATATTGACACTTTAACCATGCTCACTGTTGTACCCATGGGTGATGTTTAGAAGGTCCAGTCCAGTCAAGGTCCTGTTCAGTCTGTTCTCTGAACAATTCCTATTTTCAGCACTTGATAGTTTAAAACATATAGGCAGATAAGAAGACTTTTTTTTCTTGAGAATTATGTTTGTGTCATTTTTAATATTGTTTTGTAAGACTGGTAACATGAACGTGAACATTTTTAGCTCACTTACTTATGAGAGGAAAGACTTTATGGCCTGTAGAATTTGTAGAGGAAAAGATAATCTGATAGTGGAAATACTGAGATTCTAGTAAGGAAAAAATCACAACACCCTCATGGTCTGCATGACAGAAATTAACAGAATTGGTCACTGGTCCTCTGTATAATTTCATCTGTGCCAGGTCTAGAAGTCTTCCTGGAGCACAATGAGAATATTATAACTAAGCATGTGACGAATATAAAGTTTTTACCAGACTTCTCTTTCTGCAGTGTCATGATTTTGATCACATGACTCAAAGACTGTAGTCATGATATGCAAGTAGCCAATCCTTTTGGGTATTTCAGTTTTTGAGAGGCTGGATTTTCACAGAGTGATACTGTGCCCTCTTTGAAAATCAGGCTGCTGAGGAGTTTCTCTAGTTTCTGTGTGGGTGCACATTGCAAGGTCCAGGCAAGGACAGGCACAGCACGCCTTGACACAGAGTAGTCACCCACAGAGAGGTTTGTTTGGGACACTGCCCTTGCACATCTTCTCTTCTGACAGTCTCAGGTCATCTGTAGCTGTTATGCTCAAAAGAAATTAATCTCCAGGAGGATGAAGTGAGTCTTTCTAACTCACTTATCATTCATGGAACAACTAATTAAATCTGATTCACTGAGCCTTGACCTGAGAAGGAACAAACAAAATGAGAACCTTTGCACTGTAAGTACATCGCAGACTCCTTGTTTTGGGCCAGGATATTAAATTTCAGATCATAGCTCTGTGATGCTCACACAGTGAAGAATTGTTTTCCTTCATTTTTATATTTAGACTGAGCAAATCTGATGCGAAATTGTTGGAAAGCAAAATGCCCAGGAACTTATATTTGTGAAAGGCAAAACTTCTCCAAACAGAATCACTTGTAAGATTTACTGGATGTTCAAAGAATAAGGAATAGGTTGTTGGATTACTGATTTACAAATCCTTACAAAGGGGCTGAGAGGTGTATATTTTCACTGTGGAATTGTTAGGGAAAATATATGGATTTAGACTTTACCTTCTACATGCCATAATACTATGACACATCCTTCACTTAAAAGAGTTGTAAGAATGAACAGTTAATTTCCCAATAGAGTGAGAGAGTCTGAAACAGTAAAAGACTTCTCACAGGTATGCCTCACTCCCAAGAGAATGATGATCTAAGATGGAGGAGTTTTTTGGCTTTTCTTCTTCCACGTTGATTTTTTGAAAGAGAATTGAAAAGACAGACAAGTGGTAAGAGAAACAAGATAAAATATCAGTGATGTAGAGGTGAAAAAAAAGACAGAACTGTAGAGATTCAAGGTGAGCATTGGAAGTGTAACCCTGGACAGAGCTAAACAAAAAGGAAAATAGCCTGCAGAAAAAAATGGCTGTGTACTGTCTGGATAGACATCTGGTTTAACTTCAATAATTTATACATGTGTGCATTTTGAAACGAAACAGCCCCACCAAACAATATTTTTTTAGTAATTTTAGCCTGACTGCAACTTAACCCTAACTGAAAAGCAAACTTTGCTGCCATTCACCACTACTCCCTCCATCTTCAGAGTGCTTCCAAGCAGGGGATTCTGGCGTAATCCAAAAGTGCCAGTAAAAATCTTTTTAACGAACAGATCTTGCTTCCACTCGGGCACACACTTTGACAAATGGTGGAAGAGCACCCTCTGGTGACACCAGGCACAGCGCTGTGTCCTGCTGCCAGGAGGAAATGCATTCCCGGAGCGCAGGCTGTGCTCTGGAAAGCCGCCTCCATGTGGCTTAGTAGGTTTTCATTCATTATTCGGTTATACGTAAGGACTACAGGAGTGAACGTCCTGAAAACAAATTAGAGATGACAATGACCTTGCTTCTGTCCCTTAAATCACTGAGTTCTTGTAATTTGAATCAAACATTTTCTGAATTGTTCTGAGACATTTTTTAGGAGGCTTTGGAGCAGGTTTTATGGGCATCATGAAATGCAGTCCCAAGTTTTATTGCGCTGGACAGTTCAAGGCTTTTCAGAGTGTGATCCAAGTGTTTTTTTACAGCATTGAAGAAACTTGGCTGAGCTGTCTTTTCAAAGACTTTCTTTTTCCACAGAAGCAATTATTAAGAAAAATGAATTACCTTTTGCTGTTCCAGCTATTCAGAGGTAAGCAAAAAGGATGAATCTTAACCCAAGTATTATTTTCAAATCATATCTCATTTCAGCACAAACAGAACCCAAATATACTAACAAATAAAATACATGATGTTTCTGAATGGGTTTTTCTTCACAATCCTCACGGCACCCATTTCATGTGAGCTTTGTTAGGAGGAAATAAAAGCAGTTAGTGTTTATAATAACTTTAGAAAATACTTTCTGGAATTTTACTCTGAAAAGAACTAGTCTTCTAAGGCTGGGGTTTGTGCAGACTGATTCCCTCACAATTCAAAAGCTGTGCAAAGCCCCTAAATGCCAGAGAACCTTGCCAAAAACTAGGTAAAGGTGAAAAATGTTGAAACCATGTAAGCTCTTAATTGTAATTAACTCAAATATGTAATTCATGAAAAAAAAGGTCATGTAATTACCAATTTTTTTAAAATTTATCAAATTAATCAGTCCACATAACACTCATTTAACCTTTTATTTAGTAAGATAGTACAGCATTACATCTCCAAAGTGTAAAGATAATCAACAGAATGGTATCTAGCATAAAACTGAGTGGCATGTCTGAATAAGTCAGCACAGAGCATCTCATGATTACCATGAAAGTGGTATGCTGTGCTTCCTCCCAGCGTCTCATGACAGTGGGCTGAAAAATCTTCTGAAGAAAATCATTGTTTCTTAATTAAAACGGAGACTTTCACCTAATCCCTTGATTCTGGGATCTGGGCTATAAACAAACATCAAACATTGCAAGGCTCATAATAAAAATAACAATTGTCAATGCCTTATTACGCAACTTCACATCCTTTATGCAGGGCCACTCAAGAGAAATATTTACCTCTAAGATTGTCAGCATTTTTCTTATCAGTCACCTCAAAAGCAGCAGCATGGCTGACTCTAGTGACTGTGTTGGCTTTTTTTTTTTTTACAGTTCAAGGCTAATGAAGTCTTTTGTTGTAGAATTCTCCTAGCAATTTCTCCACTGTCTCCAGTTGTTCATATCCTTGTGATTTTGAAATGCTGGAAGTAATGTTTGGAGTTACACTGCTTATCTCCAAAGCAAGCCCTCTTATCAAGAACTATGCCTTATAGAAACAAGGTGGAAAAGGATGCCTTATAACTTCCATGACTTTTGAAATTAGGAGGAAAGTTCCTACAGGTACACAAAAACCTGGGTTATGCCATTTGCTGTCCAGCATAGCTTGTTTGGAATGGCTGTTAAAGCCACAGCTCATTCACAGAACAAGTGTGGAAAACTCCAGCAAGCTCTGCTGCCCATTGCTGCTGCCTTCTTTCTTGGGATCTGTGTTAGTTTTACTCACTGTAAGAAACAGACATGCAGCTACATCCTGTTTCCTAAATCTGTCTCTGTGAGGGAATATAACCTCTTCCAGCTTCCCATCTCTTGGCCTTGCTCTGACAACTTACCATACTCCAGGCTGTGATGTCCTGAGCTTGTAGAGATGAGTTGCTTCTCTTATTCAGTTTTTGTAAACTAAAAAGCCATGTCAAACTCTTCATTTCCAACAGATGGACTCAGCAGAAATCACTTCCTTCCACTTTGGGAAGCCTGGGGCTGGTGGGAAGCTGAGCAGTGAGCATGGAGCAGTGCCATAACCGGAGCCATGGGGAGCAGAAATGACTGAAACCAGGAACTGCTTCTAGTGGGGAGATGAAGTTGCTCCCATTAATTCCGGGACTATAACTTTCACCAAAGGAGTAATTACCCTTTTACCTTGCCTACTGTTCTACTGAGCTTAAAGCCATTTCTCTGTCTTCATCTCTTCTGCTGAAACTGTCTCCCAGTTCCCTTTCTACTGCATATTTAAAGAAAAACCTGACAGTGCATTTTCTTTTTTGTCAGCCTTTGCTTCCCTAACCGGCTGTCATCTAGTCAATCCATTGACTCTTCCCTTTGTGTAGCCAAAAAAAATCCTGCCATTTTTTGATCTAGGAAGTGGGATGAATTGAGTGCATTTGCTCTATCAGAACATCACATCAGGATTCGCCTGCCTTTATTTCTGGAAGTGTGTATGAAGTGAAGCAGCATGTTTCACAGTGGCTCAGAGAAAACAGATCTGTGCTGGTTTGTGAGAGAGAGAGCAGCCAAGCCTGCTTGCAGGAAGTGAACTGAGAGTTCCAAAGTGAGAAGGACAGCAGTGGCTCTTGTGCCATGCAGGAAGTCAGAGCTACCAAATTCCAGTAATTTTCCATGAACTTGCCAACACACAGAATTTCAAATGTTGAGCCAGTTCTGAAGAGTTTTTAGTTCATGAAGTCTGCCTCCACATATGGAGGTTGTGCAGAAGAGTGGATGTTCTCGGGAGAGCATCCATTTGTTTCATAAGAGAAACTGAGGAAACAAAGAAATGCATGGGAAAGGGTTAGAGTCAGAACAAGTATTTAAAATATTTTACGGAGAAATAAAGCATGAAGGAAAAAAAATTGCAACATCTCTGGCCTTAGACCACAAGCAACCCTAGCCCAACTTTTTTGCAGTGTTTTATGTAACTCTTTCATTTTCAGAGCCTTTGTTCCATGTCTCATGCTGAGGTTTTTCAGGAGATCTGGACGTGAGTTTGACTGTCACTAAATTCTGCCCACCAAATCATACTCCTGTGCTAACAAATGCTGGACAAGACTTTTTCACATACATCTTGTTGCCCTGAGGGAGGTTTTTCTACTAAGGAACTGGCATGTTGGTGTTCCATTCTGATGCTTCTTCACTGAATTCCATATCAAATTCACCCCAGTTATAAGGCAGAATAAAATTTTTCTAATTGCCAGGTCTGCACTTAACATGGTATCTGAAAATTGAGCTACATTTTTTCAGCCATATAGTTCATAACTTAGCTTTGATAGCGACGTATTCTGAGATCAGGACCAAAATGTAATTTTATTGTTTGGACTTAAGAGGACATAGACTATATCTTGCTTTTTCTATAGCTGTACTGATTATCAGCTCTTTTAGTAATCAAAACAAACCAAAAACACACCCAAAAAGAGAAAGGCAAGGAGATTGAAAGCATTATCATGAGGCAAGATTTAATACCAGAGTAGTAAACTGCCACTGACAAGAGCCTATTCTTGACATTGCAGAGTAAAAACACACCATATGTAATAAATGTATGTAATTGTAATATCATTTACATTTCAAGGCCATCAGATTAACTATTTAAACACAACATTTATGTTAATCTTCAAATATCACTTTATCTTCCGCTGTAATTTTGGTGGCAGTCTCAGCCAAAGCCTGCTGTGGTCAAAGGAAATTTTTGTTGCTTTGTATTGAATCAGTCCAAAGAATTAAGTCATTGAGTCAAAGCTGGAAACACGTACATAGGAAGTAATAGAAAATCTGCTTTTACAGACTTCCTATCTCTAACTGCACCCATCAGTAGCAGAATAGATGAATATATTCCATTTTTGACATCTTTTTCCATAAGCAAACTACTTTTTTTTTAGGCTATTCATACCGTAAATATACATATATATTTCGGGGGGGGGAGGGGTGCTGTTCAGTTGGTTGATTTTTTTATTTTTATTTTTATTTTTTAATTTTTTTTCCCCTGAATGCAACCCATTATCCACACTGGATGTTAATTGTTAGATGCAGTGAAATTGCCAGCATCAAGTAACTAGACTGGAAGGAACTCCCTGACATACAGAATGGGAAGAGCTGATGATCCATCTGCTCCAGCACTGTCTGCCTGATAAACTGATGGTGCTTCCATTGCACAAAATGAGAGATGTTATAATTACTGATTAATTTTCAAAGCCTTATCTTTTGTACTTTTAAGCTGTGAGGAAAAGATGTGATTTTTCAGGATCTGTTTGATGGAATGCAGGGCAATAGTGCTGTCAAAAAGAAAATGAGCAAAAGTGGGAGGAAGATGCAGAAGGAAAACATGCCCGAAGAGTGGTGGCATTATTTAGGTTAGTGTTGCTGGAGTCTTCACAAGATGTGACAGGGATAAAACACTCCCTTGGATGAGGTAAGGATGCACAGGACACAAACCTTATGAACAGCTATTTCCTTCCTGTTCTTTACAACACAGTAAAATAGTGTAAGCGTTGGAAGTGCTTTGGCAAGCCATACCTGGGCACATCCCGGCTATTTCGCAGGCCTGCAGGCCAGGTTCTCTTCCTTAACAGCAGATGGCAGTGAAGTTAAACAAATGGGTGGAAATAAATCGAGAAAATATGTTTTGACCGGTGGCTGGTGTTGCTGCAGATAGCTCAGAGAGCTCTGGGCATATTCAGGCAGTGCAAGGTTCATTTCCAATGCAGAGATCTCCTGTAGCACATTCAGGAGGCAGGAATTATTAATTCATCCATAGCTGTTTGTAGTCCAAGTCATGTTTATTTTGTTTTGGATGTCTTTGGTGACAGAAACAGTAGAAGAGATAGAATCTGTTATTATTTCTTTCTTACGTCCCTCTTTCATACATTTAAAAGCTATGCATAGCTGAATAGATGAGGATGAAGCTGAGTTTCAAGTGAGTAAAGTTTTACTCTTTATTTTGTGCCTTGTGCTTCCTCTGAGACAATGAAGATACAGCACTATGGATTGCTTTAAAACTTTTAGATTACCAATTTTTTTTCTGCCAAAAAACTGTGCGAAAGGGTTATTAAAGCCACAAGAACAGAGATTGAGAGTAAATTTTACAGTCTTGCCTTACACTTTAAATTAATCTCACTTCTGGTGGCAGGGTGGGAGAGGGGCCTGTTTGTTTTCCAGTTTCCATCAGGCAAGTGATGGAGCTGTCAGTATGGATATTTGATTGCAACTTCTAAGTTCCTTGCCTAAAGTGAAAAGGGATGACAAGATATTAGGGATATCTAGGTAATGTCATTAATAGCTTAGTTCCATGGCAGTGTCATGAAAAAAACATGCTTGTTTTTTCCAGTCCATGAAAAAACCATGCATGTGATTTCCAGTCAGATGCTAGACCATCAAATAAAGCATCTCTTTCCCTTAGGTACTGCTCAGTGCTCGATCCACCTGAGGAAAGCCAGGAGGACCCTCTGTCCCTCACACCCCCAGGTAATCACTCAGTCCTGTAGGATTATGCAAAGTGCTCAGGAGTGCCTTGAATATGTACCTTGAGGGGCCAGAACTTCATTTCAAAACCCGTTCAACACAAAGCAGGCTCTGGGTGAAGCCTCAGCTGTTCTCAGTGCTGACCTGAGTGTCACTACTTGGACAGCAGGAGGAGAGGAACCAGAGGAACCTTTCTTGCCCTGGTTTTTTGGATCACTAATGCTCTGCAGCACAGACTTGGACTCTGCAGTCCTGCTCTTAAGAGAGGTGCCAGGCCAGTGGGACTGCTCAGAGAAGAGAGGGCTGCTCCCAGGAGTTTGATGGTTTCATGCCTTACTTTGGCATCCATAACATATATTCTCTTCCCAAGCTCATATTCATACATCCTATAGTCTCAATATGCTTTTAATCTTCCTGTTGTATTAAAACTTTTAGTTAAAAAATTCACATGGCACCCCAGCAGACATATTTATAACAAGCAAGGGCACAGGTCTCAATCATTTGTGAAGAAGCAGCCCTTCATAATCTGTCAGTCAATCCATGCACAAAATGCACGGGGCATCAATTTCTTTTTAGGTTATTCACTGTGACTTATGTATCTGCCAATAAATCTCAAATACAGGTCAAAGAATATGTAGCTCAAGTAAATCCATAAATGTAGCAGAAAAGCTTCACTAACTACCTCAGATTGCCAAAGCTGAGGTCATTTCCTTGTTGTGAAAAATACTGAGTCCATAAATTATTTTTATCACCTCTGGGGCAATGCAAACGGTTTCCCACAGATGCTGAAAGCATGATACGTTTTTTATTTGATATCAGAACACCACTTTTACATGGCTCTTAAAATACAACGTCCAAGACTCTGCTTGCACTTTAAGGCCCCAGTTCAGCAACATATTAAAACAGATGCTTCAGGTCCTGACATTAAACACGTGCCAAAGTGCTTTGTTGCATAGTCACAAATTGCTGAATTGGAGCCTAAAGACTAAATCTTTTTCCCATGAAATACTGGATTTACCTTCTGCCTTCCTTCAATGAAAACAAGGCATTTGTTCAAACATAATATACAGAAACATTCAAAACCCTTCAAAAACGCTTGTCTTTCAGAGCTCACTGGGTGAGCCATAGCTCTGGAAGTAAACCTTGGACAAAAATTGATGTAGCATTCCTTACAACAGTTTAACTGGCATTTACTTAATATTTAGTTAATGTTTATTTCCACAAAGAAAATAAAAATACTTTGAACATGTGAAGGCATAAGCATGAGTGGTGAACGTCCTACAGAGAACTTTGGAGAAAACACCACTGAATTAACTTACAGTACATTTGTTAAACATGAGCAGCTCTAATAATGACATTTCATTTAACAATGCCCTTTGTCTTTTCAGTTCATCAGTTACCTATTTCAAGTAATGAACTGCAGTCATACCATTCTGATTTTCTCCTAATGTAAAGGCTGAGATCACTTCACTTGCAGTGAAGCGTGATGCTATTATTCTGTTTGTGGCTTAGGAAAAAAGCTATAGAATATATCACAATTGCAATCGGCTAACAAATATTAGTGTCTGTGATCAGTAAGGATACCAATAATTTTGTTTAGCTATTAATGGAAACAAGTAAAATTAAAAAAAAAAAAAAATAGAAATGGTTGAAAATGCTCAGGATATCTATTTCATGAGCAGAGGGGCAAGTATTCATCTGGGGAAAAAAATGAGCCACGCATTAAACGTTATTTTAATTTTTTATCAAGAATCCATGCATAGAACTTAACAGCAACATTTTCAGATAGGATGGATATTCTCAGTTGCAAAAATAAAATGGAGTTGCCTGCCCTATTTAAGAAGGATTTTCTAAAGAACTAGGAGTCAGATTAAGTGGAAAATATCCCACTTTGCACTATGTAAACACAAGAGAGATAAAAAATATCATAGGTCTACTTGATATGATCCATAAGTCTTACAAGGGGTAATGGAGCTTACTTTTACTCATTTTCCTGCCTCTTTTTTTTTGGGTTTCTTAGATTTCAAAAGCTTTTTTCATTGCCTTTCTAACTGCAAGACAGATATTTTACCCAGACTGCTGTTTTCACTTTTCTATTCATCGTGATCCATTCAAAATATTTTCAGAGCTCACCAAAAACATTTAATTAGCAGCCAGTGGTGTCCAGCATTTCATAATCTTTTCCCAACCGAACCAAATCTGCACAATTTACAATAGATCTTTGGAAAACTGCTTTTTACTGTGTGCTGCATCTATAGATCTCTCTCAATTACCCACAGTAAATTTAGGCATTGTACAAGAGCAAATTTTACAGTCCATGAAGAGATGAAGTGAAATCTAGATGAAATTCATTGTGACAGATTCTCAGTTAGTGCCCTGATGTGTCTGTATTACAGAAGATAGACATTCTATTAGCATGGAAGCTCCCATAATGGACTGTGAATCATTTCAGGTAATAGAGATGCCAACTGGAATGACTGAAAAGCACTATTGAATTCCATTAGAGCTCTTTGTTTTTAAATCAGTCATTTCTTTGTGAATATCCAACTATATACTTCTTGACCTTAGCTGAGAGTAATAATTGTGAACTAATATTACAAAACATTAATCTGAGTTACTGTTCAATTAATGTTTCTGTTTGAGGGTTATTTTTTTTGCTGCAAATGTGAAGGAGACTGTGGCTTATATTACAAATATGTATTTGGGCTTGAGCTAGTGCAGAATGCAATTTTCACTTATATTTCTCTCTCCACTGTATTCAGTCTCATCTCATTAGCTGTAAAAAGACTCAGGTATTGGCTTTTCTTTTCCCATGTCATCCTACCAGAATAAAATAACTATAATCAACAAATCTATAAAGATAAACATTTTTATAAGAGATGCCACAAATAGTCTTCTTTCATTTTGGTGCTTGGTTAATTATCAGCAAAATAACTAACACCATATCCTGTTACCCAAACAGCCCCACCTTATCTATCAATCATGTATGATTTATCAGACTTGATAATTGCTTGGATAATTAACACAGAATTTAGGTTTATTCAGTCTGCTGAAACCTCAGAAATGCCTGCATAATTGCCATTTGTGTAGTAGATGAAGTTATGAATAATTCTTTTTCACATAAATATGAAGGCTGGATTGCAGGCAGCACAATTTCCTCCCCCGTAGCTATTAATGCAGATATTATGTCATACAAGGGCTATGGTACTGTCACATGTTAACTATATGTATACAGTTAAAGTAATTAAAATGAAAATAAAGGGAAAACCTTTGCCTTTGTTTGTAGGCACTGCATGCTTCTCTCGAGAGGAAATACAGAAGGAAAATGAAGGGAAATTAGTCTGCTCAGTACAGAAGCAACCAGATTTGAACCCCTGTAATATTCACACATAAATCCTTTGGGAAGCCTTTAAGGAGAGTAGGTTCTGTATCTTCTGTCTACGATCATCTATTTTCACATCAGAATGAGCAACATTATCCTTATAAACCAGAGTTTCTGTGTCTACAGCTTGAAAATGAGCCTCTCCTTACTGTTGTAATGACAGGTGTAAGATTAACTTTGTTAGGTGTCTAGCCACTCATGCAAACTAAATTAAATTAATGGAACAAATTTCTCTCATAATTAAGATAAAAATTCATGTCAGCTGTAACCTTGCTGTACACTAATTATATACAAATGATTTATCATCTGCTTCGCCCAGAATATTAATCCTCAACTCATTGATAACTGCAGCCAGTGTTAAGAGATGAGAGCTGATTAACTATGACAGATTGGGCAACCACAGTACCAAGTGCCTGAACAACCAGTGAAACCAATAATATTCAAATAGCACTTCTTATTTTAAAATGCATTCCCATGGAAACAGATGCATGTTTAATGAGGGATACGGAGATAATTTCAATAATGACTGATATTGGAGAGTGGGCAGAACTAATCAATAATAATTAAGTCCTTAGCCTGGATAAGATATGGTTTTACAAAGCAGGTTATGTACATATTAGTGAGGTACTAGTTCAGGCCATGTTACCCATAATGTCTTCATGTATTGCTGTTGGCTGTTTATTTTCCTACTGCTGCAGATATTGCAGAGTTTACAGAAGTTAAAAAGTCTAGACTAGTCTAGTCTGTAGACTAGTCTAGTCTGTGAAATAGTCTACAGTCTAGTCTTGGGTCCCACCAGCTCAGAAAAAAAAGAAGAAACTGATGCCACCCACTGTCCTTTGAAAGTCAACTCCTGCAGTAATTCTGCTTTGAGAAGTTTTTTTATAAAAATGCCATTCTACAAAAAACTCCAACCAACACTTGAAGTATCATCTGTTCAGGACACTCATTCATCTCTTGGAAGATGATGTTGTATTTTTACTTAAAATTAAAATTCTTAAAATTAACTTGTAAACCTTAAAAAAGCTGTTATTATTTTTGAATAGGTGATGTGTATTTGGGGAAGATTGTTAGTTAGTAATATTTCCTTTGATGAATAAAAAGAATAACAAAATTGCAGACATCTCGAAGATTTTCAAGTTAGGTCTTGGTCCTTTTTAGTATTAATTCTGTCTCCCCAGGACAGCTTTTTTAAACTAATTGCTCATTGAGGCTCCAAGAATCCCTGTCAGAAAGAAGAAAAAAGCTCAGTCTTGTTCCTAAGCACTAATAAGGCACAACCAGCCAGCTGGATGAACTAAGTAATATTGTTGTAAATTAATTACTTTCATGAAAAGCTGGTGTGTCTGAAGACAAGTTACGTGTGAGAAGGAAACTCAAATAGTTACATAAAACCAACGACAAATGCAAACTCAAGACAGAGCATGAAGCTGTTATTCCCTGTGCCCAGGTGGGACCAGCCCTGTGGGAGATGGACAGCCTGGTCTGCAGGGGATGGAGCGATGGCAGAGAGCTGGGGACGGGTCCCCAGAGCTGCCCCCCTACCCAGGCACTGCAGCCACAGCTCAGGCTCTCCCACTCACCAGACTGGTTCCATTCTGACACACAGGAAAAATCCAAGAAATTGGCTCCTATCCTATGGGTTCATGAGAGCCAAGCTTGCTCTCTCTGCTCATTCTTAGTATGAAGACTCCAACTCCTTTGGAATTGGAGTGGCCTATTTCACATAGGCCAGGCTACACCAGGATTATGTCTTAAATGAGAGTTTGAGCCCTTTCTTCTGCTCCCACGTTCCTTAACACCTACTCAGCTTCTGACTGAACACAAAGCTTGGCTTGGACAACAATTTGAGCTCCTGCTGGGGAGTGTAGAGCCAGCTGAATGCCAGCCCCCAGCAGGGACAGCCTGGACACAGCAGATGGTGTGGTGCTGTACGTTTGGCTGTGCTTTGTGGTGACCTTGTAGGCTGAGACTGAGCACACAAACCAGGCTGGCCGCTAGAAACACCCAGCATTGCTCCCAGCCCAGCTTCAGCTGCCAGGAGAACCAAAACACCAGTGCCTAGACATCCCACTGCCAGAACTCTCAATATGTGGATATAGACTCAGCCTCTCAAAGAGTCACCAGCCTAGGAAGCAAATATTCTGTTCCATGAGAATGGTCCTTTTTCAGCCTCCCATCCCATAAAGGACTTTTTTTTTTTTTTTTTTTTTTTTCCACTTGTCTTACATGCTTCAAAAGAAATTAAAGTTCCACTTAAATGAAAAAGAAAATGTGAACTTTATGGGAAATAAAAATTCAAATATTTCTTTCTCTACATTTCTAGCTATTTCAGGGCTAATTGCCTTTGAATTTGTAAATGCAGATAATGAGAAGAATTCTATGTATATGGAATTGAAGAGAATATATGCAGAGCAAGTCAAGTACTTGATATCCAATTTAACTTGGAGTTGGATATCAACTTTAAATAAGCAAAAAGGCCTTAAGTTTTTTCATCATCTTATCCCCAGGGGATACATAACTGCTATGAACCTAATTAGCTACAGAACACCACAGATCCTCTAATGAACATTCCTGTGGTGGAATAGAGATGGATCATCAGCACTGCAGGTCCAGTGGGGTGACCAGACACTGCCCCACACATTTCTACAGAGATTCAGTCGACGCAAAAGTTTGTGTCTAAACTGCTTTTCAGGCCTTTGGGATCACCACACAGAAGCAAATCACCAGCAGAAATACTTGACAATTAAAGCATAGAAGAAATTCCTCATGTAAAGTTACTTTTCTGAGCAATCATAGTGACATGCAAACCTACCAATGCTAACAGCACCAGCAAGATGGTGAGCTGGACTTTTTCCACACCAAAGCCGTGGCAGAAAAGGCTGTACTGCAGCTCCCACAATCACCCTTTGCAGCAAAGCAAGCAGCAGTTCCCATCAGTTCAATGGTCCCGTCCTGCACTGTGGTCCTGCTGCAAGTCCTGCTGCTCTGGTGGTCGGAGTAAACAGCTACCTGCCTTTCCAGAGCATAGAACAGTTAATGGAGCAGCTTCAGGGGAAATGCCAGTGTGGGAGTTAGTGGCACTCTTTGCTTAGGAAAAGAAGTAAACTAGAAAGAAAGCACTTATTAGAGAGAAGGCACGTGGTCATTTAGCACATCTTTTCTAGCAGAAGCAGAGCACAGACATTTGCCAGTGCGAGTGTCTTAAGTGCAGCTTTCTAGGGATGGCTAAAATGGTTCTCTGTTGATTAGTGCTGCTTTGCCTAGTTGCTGGAGGTAGGAACTAGAAACCTCTGGTAGTCCTCATTGCCAGTTAGAGCTAGAGCTGACAGACCTAAACTCTGCACACGCTGATACAAATAATAGCACACCACCCTCGTGGGGCTCCTCCAGTTTAACAGGCACAGGAAGAAGCCACTGCAGAAAATGGAGTGTCCTCATCCTCAATCTCCTTTGCACACTGAATTATCTTGAGCTCCTTCTGCCCCTTCCACTCAGAGTAAGAAGTGGGATTATGCTGCCTTGCCCAGCAGTATCACTTCATTCCATTGATCAGGCTCTGCAAACAATGCAATTATCTCAGAAGGGAATGCAACGAGCCCTGGTTTTGCTACTTCCACTTATTACTGAGGAGCATCAAACTACCCAGCCATTCTCCTGCAGCCATCTTTAAAAAAGGCAATGATCTCAATGTGCTGCTAACCTAATGAGGGCTGTGTGTGACAGAGCCATAGATACATTTTCTCACTAGCCTAATGAGCAAAGTGACAGACAGTGAAACAGTTCACACTTGAGTAATTTTCTAGTCATCAGCAACTGCAGTGTTCATGGGAGCAGAAGCCGGAGAGAGGACGGAGAGCTGTGCAATAAATACACACTGGCTCCATTGGCCAGAATAAGTTATCACTAGGATAGAGGTCTTGGGGCAAATTCCCTCAGGAAATCCAAACAAAAAGAGTCAATTTAAGGCATCTCTAACAGTGCATTCAATTAAAATTAAATTTAAAATGTAGGATCAGCTGTTGGGCTGTTAGGCCACCTGCCCAAAGGAAGAAAAAAATTAGAGATGTAACGAACCTTTACTCCTGATGTCTGCAAGCTGCTTGTGAATCACTGAATAGTACCAGCTTCTCACAAGCATCCATTCAGCACAAAGTCCAGTTCTCCTTTGTCTCCCACCCCCAGAAGGAAACCAGCAGCACGTAGCTCATTATCCATATTGACAGCAAGCGTTTGTGTGAAAAATGCTGTCCTTCTTACATTTTTAATGTACTGGCAACTTCTCCCAGTGAAACCATTATTTCTCAAAGGAATGTTACTATGAGCCAAGCCTTGGAACATCCACTGGCACAGGCTCCAGGATAGATCCCACAAGGAAACAGCAAAAGCCGTTCAGAGCTATGCAGACGCTGTCCGTGCACCCAGCACCTCCCACTGTCCTGATGGTCAAGTCTAGAAGTGGAGGAGACAAAGCCCAGGTGTAAGGGAAGGAGCCATTCCCTAAGATGAGAAAACCAGCTGGTCCAAGGAGAAGCATTTCACCTTCCAGTGGTGTGATCCAGGTCTTGAAGAGGCACACCAGTGCTTCGTATCCCTCCTTGATCCCTCTCCTTGGATATTGCCATTTTTACCACTAATAAAATATGCCTACCTCTCTTCCTTCATCTCTCAGATGAAGAGAGGAGACATTTGATGCTTCTGGGACACATTAGGCAGCATCTGTCTAATCCCAAAGCTGTCCCCCTGCAAACTGGCCTGATTCTCTAAGCAGAAGGGATATCAGGAAATAAAGAGTTTTGTGGTTCCTCACCTGGATCCTTCTGCTGTGACCATTCCTGCCACGTATGGGAACCAACAAATGGGCAGAGGGATGAGTTCTGTTAACATTCTCACTGTTAACTTTCTGTTAACATTCTCTCATGGAGAGATATGGACATGCTTTGGAGGTGCAGCAACCAGGTGTGGCAGAGCTCATGCTGCCCTTCAGATCCGGCGCTGCTCCACAGGCAGCAATGATCACCGCAACTCTTTCTTTGAGCCGCCCTGTGGGAATTGGTTGATGCTCAAAACTGCACCAGTCTCAGTCAGCCTCAGTCCATGGGGCTGCCTGGGCAAGTCCAGGGGCTAAAGGGTGCATCAAAATACCTCCCAATGACCTCAGCAGCAATAGATGAGCCCTGGTGCAATTCAGTCCAACCCTGCAAGAGGCTGGGGACAGCACATCTCAGGCTCTCCCACTGAGGGCAGAGCAGCCTCCTGGCAGAGCTCTTGCACAGTCAGTTCTCACAACTCAGTAAGTAATTTCTGCCCAGATTTTCAGGCTTAAAGACTGGCCAGGAGCCACCAGAGGCACAGGTCTGGGCTCTGCTCCTCATTGTGGGCTGCAAAACCTATTTATCCAAACCCACTATGAGCTTGGCTGAACTGTTTTGTCTGACATTCCTCCTTGCACATGTGAAAGAATTCCCTGGGCTTGTGAGAGAAGGTTTGTGATGCAGGAGGTGAACAGGCTCTGAGCCAGGTGTCTCTGTTCTACTGTGTCTGCTTCTGCTTCCCTGGGTCACTCAAGGCAGGGCATTTAAACTCATTACTCCATACTTGTCATGTTAGAAGAACCCAAAGTTTATTCTAAAATGTTGTTGTCTCAGCTGGGGGTAAGGCAATAAAGACTGGGATCTTCTAAAATGAGGAAGTCAGCACTTGTCTCTCCCTGACTTTCACTGGGGCTGAGCATTCAATTCCTTTAGGATATTTTAAAGATCCTTGTCTAGAAAAAGAAACTGGCATTAATGGGCACAGCACAAATATTAAACTATTTTGAATAACTCTCCATGTGGAATTGCTCACATGGCAGTGTTTTCCAGTATAAATATTCACTAATTTCTTGAAATCATAAATCATTCACCTTTTGAATTATTTGAGTGTTAAGGGATAAACTGTTAAATCTATATTTAGTATCTAACTCAAAGTCCTGCCTGGTCATCAGAAGAACTACACACTCTTCAGCTGGGAGAATTTGTACATCAGATCCTATGGACAAAAGTGCTTAAATTTGAACTTATATGCCTACATTTAAAAACTCCACCCAACATTTAACAGTACTGAAAATCAGTTAAAAGCTGTTTTGAGCGTTTTCAAAAATTACACAGTGGAAGGTATTCCAGGTGAAAATGCTCATCACAGATATCCTGGAACACAAAATCCTGTCTCTGGCCATAGCATCTATGCTCTGGATCACTCAACAGAGGCAGAGAGAGGAAAAGCCAGGCTTGGGGTTGAAACCAGCCAGTAATTCCAGGGAAATGGGACTTCAGGATGGGGCAGAGTCTGTGATGCAGCAGTGCCAAGAAGAACTGCACCACCCTGGTGGTGGGAGATGCCAGCCCATAGTGTAACCTTCACCATCAACATGCTGGATTTGCCAGGCCTGTGCACCAGTAAACTGCAGCCCAAGTGATTTCAACACCCTGAGCCATTTGAGTGACTGCACAAAAGTCTGTCCCAGACTAGATGTGGTGCAAAGCTTTTAGAGGGACCTATATGAAACTGTTCTGGTCCCCGAGTAGAGATGGACACACAGAATCTGCCAAAAAAAAAAAAAACAAATTCATCCAACCAGAAGGTGTCAAGATTTTATACAGGAAAAAAGACTTGAACAAACTCAGTGGTTAAGGGAATGTTCATTTTACTTCGTAATTCACCTTAACTGATCCTGTATGTGAACCAAAATCCCCGAGACAAGAAACGTGTGCAAAAGATATAAACCTGTGAAATGGTGGGACAAATAGTTTCTCCTCCTCTAGTAAAATGAAACACCAGCTACTTGGGAAAAGAATCCATGTGCCAAATCTGTAAATATGCTCTTTTTTTATGCTGCTGCTATAATTAATGTAAGAATATTTAAAATTCCTATCTGATACTTACACTTGTTATAGCAACATATTTAATTCCAGAACTACATCCTTTAGCAGAATCTTTTACTTCATTCAAATTACTAATCGTTTAGATTCTCTCGGAAAGTCTTTCCTCCCTCACTCCCCACGCATGCTTAACCTAATTAACTGTAAATGAGAAAAAATGCTATTCACATAAAAAGAAAATGTTAACCTATAAATTATCCAGCGCTCCCTCCCGAGGCTGGCAACGCCTCTCGCAGAAAAGCTCAAATGTTGGTGCAGTATTCTTGGCTTCCTATCCAGTTTCTGCCACCCAAAATCATTTTATACAACACATTACTCTGCCATTTTGTACATCTGGCAACATTTACTGATACTAAGTCCTCTCCCGTGTTTTCAAGATTACACGAAGGAGGATTTCTAGGATGATTAATTGGAGAGAGAAAATCATTCCTTTATATTTCGAGGAACATTTGCAGAAGACTAATGGTCACTTATGGAAATATGGCCTCTTTATACCCATAAATGTCATCCAGTGCTCCCTGTGGGTCACACAATTAACCACCCCTTTGTGTTTCTTCACAGCCATCATCCAAAATCCTCTCAGTTGTTGTCATCCGTTGAAAATATTCTGCTTTGCCATGGCCAGATCAAAAGCACACTCAGGTTTGTGGGACTGAGCCATCTAAGAGACTTACTTGATACATTTCTCTTCAAAATACATTTTTTTTCCAGAGGTTCTCAACTGCATTTTGCCAAATTCAACCCTGACAACCATTTCCAAATGAATTTGTAAATCCAAATAAAAAGTAGAGAGAGACGGTCCTGTATTTTCTAATTCTATTCTCATGTTTTATTGTTTTATTCATCCCACTCTCCAGTGGTGATGGAAAGGGCTTTGCTGTGCCTAGCACAATATAATTCTGATCCAGAGCTAGAGATCCAGAGTACGGTTGTACCTTATTGCTATTGTCCCTGGTGTTAGCACTATTTGGAATTATAACAGTCCCAATGAAACCTGACAGCCAGACCCGTGTCCAGTAAACCTGTGCCCAGCTACCAGGTCACATCATGGGCACCACCAGGGATGCTGGGCCCAAGTCAAGACTGGCCCTAGGCACATATGAGGGAAATGAGCTTTCCATCACATTTTCTGTAACTCCCTGTCACTGCAGGGCTTTGGGTCAGTGTCCTGAGGGCATTAATAGGCTCTAATGGCGCAGGGACTGGTATCACACGGTGCGTCGCACCTTTTTTTTTCCCTTTTGCCAATGAGAACAGATTTGACCTAGCAGCAGCCTCTTGCCAGGACATTTGTGTGCAGTTTTGGAACTGCCATCTCACCAGCTCGTGGTTTAATTTAGCACCAGCTCCACTGCACTCCTCAGTGTTACCTGAGCTCTGTGCAAGCACTGACACCGTCACCCCTGCAGCCACGGATGTCCCGTGTCCGAGTTCAGGCACCATGAGGAGGCTGATGCTGTTTCAGACAATGCCCAGGTGGTTCAGAGGACACTTGTCCCTGGCACAGGTGGTGTTGTCACCTTCCAGTGGAGATGGCTGATGCCAAGAACAACCTCTCTTTCCAGAGAGGCAGAGGAATTACAGCTGTCAGCCAGCATCAGGGATGGGTATCTGCTGACAGCTGGGCTTTGTGACAGTTTCCTTTGCTACCCCTGTAACCTGTTCCAGGTATTTTATGACTGAAAAATATCAACACTGGGAGTTTTTGCCCTTGATATCAAAAAACACAAACCCAAGCATAGAAGAAAATGAGAGAGAAAAAGGAAAAATGAGAGCAACACTGATAAAACCAGGGAGAAATGCTAGATCAAAACACTGCAAGTTAAAAAAAAAGAGACAAATTGCTTATCTGTTCATTCCCAATTCCCTGAAATTGTCTCCATTTTTGATGGAGCTTGATCACAAGCTGAGAAGAGATGGGCCTTCCAGCTGTGAGGAGACAGCCTCATACCAAAACAGGAAAGAGAATTATAACCTACTTGCCATTCCTGGGTACAGTAAAAGAAAATTTCAGGAACAAACTGCTGGCATTTTGCTTTCGCTTCCTGCATAGCAAAATCAAGACAAATGTAATGAGTGTGTGCCCCTTATATGGAGCAGGAAACACTGTCACCATTACATAAATTAGTTGAAATTTTTATATGTACACAATTCTGCTAAAATATTCTTATTAAAGGTATGTGTAAAATTCAGGAGAAGATAAAGCCATCTAATCTCTTCTTACTTTACCATTGCTTCGGGATGATTTACAGTGCTTTAACAGATAATGACAAAAGCGGTCCATGTACATTCACTCATACTTTTCCCCTAATTTCCCCACAGGACACCCCATGCTCTTTTCTGTGGTCGCCTCAAAGACCAAATCAGCTCCACGGCACCATTCAGACAGACCCATCACACCTATCCACCCTGCTGCTCTCCCCACAATGTCACTCACCCTTAATGCCTGCATTTTGTGTTCCCTGAGCTGCTCTGGTGCCTGTCTCCCATTTCCCATGGCTGAGCCCATTCCTCCAACCCTCGCCAAGGGAACACCGGCCACTCCTGCCTTTTCCACAAACCCCTCATTCCAGCGCCTGCACAAACCCCAATTGCTTCCTTCCCTGTTCACTGCCAAGAATCCCTTCCATCAATGGGTTTGCAGCACTACAGTTGCTAAGAATTTTAGTTAATTGGTACTAATTATAGTTAAGAGTAACTAGAGGCTCATTCACAGGGGGGAGGGAGGGCGGAACGGGGAGAAATATAATTCAGTATGCTTTCAACTCTGTACACACACTTAGCTGAGCAGGGTTAATAGGAGCATCAGCCTGGTTCCCGAGCACACAAGAGGTAAATAGAAGCCATTTTTCATGTTTTATTCTGCAGGAACACTTTTACCATGGCCCGTTTTACAAGCGAGGTAAATGAGTCATAGAAAAAGCAAGTAGCTTGACCAAGGTTTTGCAGTAAGACATCGGCAACACAGAGAGAGCACTGCAGGAGCTACTTTCCAGCCCACTTGAGCCTCATGGGAACAAAATCTTGCCTTGTTTTTTTATTATCATTATTCCTGTGCAGTAGCTACCCTCATCTGCAGGATCAGAAATTTTAGGCTAAGCTGACGCACAGCTGCACAATTGAATTTGAATTAATCAATCTTTAATCCCTGATTAGGTAAACACAGCAAGGAGAAAAATATCTGAGGGAAAGAAAACTTCCATCAGAAACGAAATTATTACTTTGAGAGGCTAACATCCTGCATCAGTTTACAACTGATAAGATTCAATATGCAGTTGTGGAAAAATATTAGAAAGTCTATTAGGAGACACTTAGGCGAATATTGTGTTCCAACCTTTAAAATCCAAGCTGTGCCTTAAGATTGTAACTATCTTTTTGTTCCAGAACAAAAAAATAAAATTAAAAAAAAAAAAAAAAATGGAAAGGCACAACTATTAAGCAAGGATAAAGGTTGAGTCATAAGCAAATGTCATGTTATAGATTTACCTACCAACAAGAAGGCAGCGGGGTTCAGGTCAGAGGTTAATGAAAGACATCCAAAGGTCATTTGGTGATTATGTGAGAGCATGAGTTTAATAGGGCACGGGGACGACAGACACTGACAGAAGATTTATACCAGAGGTGATGACACCGCTCCGAGTAGTGCTGATAAAAAGAGCCCCAATATGGGCCTGAACAGAATGATGAATGGTGCACAGGGCTGCTCACACTTCTCATTATAAGCTCCTTCACTCATGGTGGCACTTAGCAGCGTTTATTTACTGGGGTTTGATGGTACTGAGCAGAAGCACAGTATATCTAATACTTTAAATGCAGACTTGCCATATAAAAATGAAACAAGAGATAAGATTAGACCATTGAATAATTGCCCAGCTTTCCTGCAGAGATTATATTCACCAGTGCTAACATTATTTTTTTCCTAATGTTCTAGTGTACGAACAGCTCAAGTGAATTAATTTTCTAAGGCAGAAGGTCAAAGGAAAGTAACTGATAAGCGTTGTGCCTGCTATAGAATATCACTTTACAATATTCTCGCCTCTTCATTTATCAGATAGAGAGGAAGAGATAATATAATAAAGGTATATAAACATATTTTTTGTCACGACAAATTTAGTTTTAGTTGCCCCAAGTGCTATTTTTCCTTGTGGCTCTTAGTAGGAAGAGGACCAGAGAAGTCAGGCAAAAATGTCAAAATAAGAAAAAAAAACAACCCCACCAAAAAAACCAACAACAAGCCTCAGGACCAAACCCAAGGAAAACTGAGACCTGATAAATAACATGCACTGCACCAAGAAACTCCTTTTCAGACTGTTATATATTTATCAAACCACTCGAGTGTGAATTTATGAATAAGTCTTATCATCTTTCAGGCAGCAGGCACAATAAAAATTAGAACTACCGAAAATTGCGGGTATTAGGAAAGGTTATTTCCATCAGTTCATGTGGATCTGTAGATGGGAATGTCACAGAAGGAAGTTCTGTACATCCTTCCACTCACACCTTCACCCCGAGACAGAGCAGTAGTGCCTGACGTCATAGTTAACATTTAGCTGCACATGCAGCAACACAAATAAATTCTTACTCAGCCAAAAGGTGTTGTAAATAGTGCATGTAATTTTAAGAGGTGGAGAGCTGTAACATTCTGAGCATCCAGTATCACCCCTCTCCAAGACAGTTCATTTAATCACCTGTGCTGCCATCATTGCTACTTCCCAGTGCATCTGTATTTTACACCATATCCATCTTGTGGTGCCTGAATATGTGATAAACAGGAAAAAAACCAAACAAACCCTACCTGCATTTCAGAAAGAAAGAAATATCTCCTGAGTTACCTTGAAAATCACACAGTGGGTATCCAATACCTGAAGGGCATGTGAAGGTCCAGTAGATCCCTCAGGATAAGGGGCTCCAGAAAACCAGATGTATGTCAGGCAGAAGTTGCTGAAGTGTCACATCTAGTTAATGGAGAGAGGAATTGCAGTCACTTACACTTCTGCTTGACTAGGAAGAGTGAAAAAAAGAAAAAACAAATGTAAATAACATCTTATCCCTGTGCAGCACATGAGAGCTGTGCACCCTGTGAGCCAAAAGGGAGCACAAGAGGGGCTGGCTTTGCGGCAAGCTCTGCAACATGGCAAACTCCAACCTGAGAGGAAGAAATGTCTTTTTGGTATTCCACCAACTCACACCCCTGATACAAGTCACAGACTGGAATTTCTCAGTCATCTCTTTCATCTGTGCCCAGAGCAGATGGAAATATATTTCTTTTTTTTCCTTTTAGAGGACCTCCCTCAGTTTTCATATGTTTTCCAAGTACTGCAGAATAATTTACCAAAAATACATGTAACCAACATTTCTCAATAGTAGGTTGTTTATTAATCTTCAACATCTGGGTACCTATTTTTGCTAATTTTTTAATCACTAAAAATTAACAGAAATATATCAACAAGGCCATTAAAATACAGTGTGTGTGTGTGTGTGTGCAGGGCACATTTAGATATACGAAAACTGATGAAAAGGCAGGAGGCAGAATGGTTTTCCTTTAAAGCTCTCTAGTCATCAGTGGCACTCTGTCATTCAGCATATTTTATTGTCCACTTGAATCAAATGAACAGAACAATCTGAGGGAAGCCACAGTGTTTCTGGGTGGACAGCGCATTTGTTAGTGAGGCAGACAATAAATTGTTAGTAAAGCATCTGAAGTGGCTCTACACCAAATGAGGATGAGCTTTCTTGTTTATGAATAAGAAAAAAAAAAAAAAAAAAAGAAAAAACAAACTGAATGACACTCCTTATTTATTATGCAGAAAAAGAGAAAACCAAGATGACTGAAATTCTGCCTATAGAGCAAACAGAAAATGCATCAGTTTTCTAACACAGCCACAAGAGACCAAGTTTCATCTGAAGATATAAGATGTAATATCACTGCTGGTTCTGAAGTAAAGATCACTTTTCCTGAAGCAGAAGAAATGACAAAACATTACTCATTTTGGCCCATGTTCTGGTTACAAGCATGTAAAATTACTTTTAAAGTCTCTAATAATATATAGCTAAAATCTCATTACTGGAATAAAACATGATCTTTATTCTGCTGCACCACAAATGCTGGAAAATGATCTAAGAGTCCAGAAATTGTATAAGAAGATTACTCTCAAAAAGACTGGTGCATGAAATTCCCTTTTTTAAAATAACGTATTTGGCAACTGACACATGGCTTTGAATTTATTTGCAATGGATCTTCATAAGACTCTAAGGATGCGTATATGAGAAGCTGGTGCCCTTTCCCAAAGTAATTGTGTTATCTGGAATCCAGCATCTGCCCTGCAGATCCAAGCTCAAAACAAACTAATTATCAGATGATCTAATCTTCCAGATTTATATCAAACCTCCAGAAGAACTGGTTTCTAATTGTAGGTATACGCATGTATATATGTGCATATCTGTATGGACAGCTTTTTTAGTTTAACACACTGTGAATTTAATTAATTTAGTTCTTGAAAAAGCTTTCTTCCAAGAGAGGCCAGAAGAGAAAGTACTGTGACAACAGCCATAAATCCATAGCAGAAGATCAGCAGGGTAAATAGCACAGGGCACAAGTTGTGTTTAAAGTGTTTGTGTTCACTTTGAGTATGTGTGTTTATCTTTATGCGAGTCCTGGCCTGCTCAGAGTACTTCAATTCCTGGGTAATGGAAAGACCATCAGAAACCTGAATCTCATCATCTTGTTTCATAAATGAATCACTCGAGCAAAAAGAAGAAAACAACTTACCAAAAAAAAAAACCCCACTAAAAACAATCCAAACACAAACACAGTACTGAGATTTTGTCTCTGCAACATGAAGGCCAAATTCTTCACTGGGGTAAATTTACAATGCCAGCAGAAATTCACATTCAAAATGTGTAGTGTAGGAGTAAAGGACTAAGACAAAATCCAGGAGCCAGTTTAAGCTGATCATAGTTCAGTGTTCCACATCAGCAACACAGCTGAGCACATATTTCTCACTACCTCTGAAATCCCGTGTACTTCAGTTCAACTTGTCTGTGATAATTCTACTAAAAGAGGTAAGAATTAAAAAAAAAAAACAAACAAAAAAAACCCCTTTCTCATTAAACCTTCTTAAGCCTTCCTCATTAGACCTTAAAAATATGTGGAAGAGAATATAACTGATTCTGTTAAGAGATCCATTTGCCATCACATTAAAATATAAGTTCAGAAGGTTCATACCCCGTGTTCTGGTAGTAACATCAAATCTTACACAACAGGGCTAAGCCCCTGCTTTCATCAGAAAAGGTCAAGTTTAAGCAGTAGCTCAGAAATCCAGGGCAGGTGAACAATTCTTTGCTGACACCAACTAGCGGGGTCGCTGTAGAATAAAGAGACAACTCTTTATCTTTTCGCAGTGATTATAGCCAAAATGGTAATTTAGTTATGAAACAGGAAAAGGCCTGAGAACTTTGCAATGCCAATTCCATTTATATTATATTCCCACAGACTCATAGAATGGTTTGGGTTGGAAAGGACCTTGAAGATCATCCCATTCCACCCCCCCTGCCACGGGCAGGAACACCTTCCACTGGACCAGAGCTGCAGTCAGCCTGGCCCAGTTACGTTCTTGCATCCTTCTCTAGCACACGGCTCTCTCACAGTGCTGCCTCTGTGACCCTGAGCCTTAAAATACACATATAATAATGCTGATTCAGATAATTATTAATCCTCCTTGTCTTTTTATAGCTTCAGGGAGACTTACAGAGAGTTGATTACTGGGCACCGCTCCGTTTATCCCGGTGTTCCTTGCACAATCCAGTTGCCCAACGCCCCACTGCACTTTTTTCTTGCCGGGCTTGCTGTGGCTGCACTCCATGTGCTCGGAGTGTTCCCAGGACAGCACAGCTCCTGCTGGGAGTGCCTGCATTGCACCCTGCCTCCTGCTCTTGGCACGGAGGCAGCGGGTGAGCTGGCTCCTGGGGCTCAGCACTTGCTAGGGGTCACAGCGCAGTGCAGGAATTTCTGGCTGCTCTGGTGCAAAATGACCAGGAGTGTCATGAATTTCGGGTGAGATTCAAGGGCACCGTGCTGCTGCCCCCTCTCCTTTATCAGGCTCTGACAGCCCGTTAGTCATGGCATCGGATGGGATGTTTTATTGTCTGAAATTGCAGAGATTCTGAGAATCACTGCACAGCCACAGGGTGTGCAATGCTATTCCAGAAGCCCCAGAGTGTCCCTCCCCAGCCCAGCCTCAGCAAAATAAGGGTTTTGCAGGTGGCTGTCACATCTCCAGCTCCATGCAGGTGTCCTGGATGCCCTAAAGTATTTCTAAGACAGACTATGAATCCTGTGTTCAGGCACCTGAATCGCTTACTGACTGTCAAAAGCGACTCCAGCTGATGGAATATATTTCATTAAAACTGCTTTTAATGGAAAATTGTGTTTCTAAGTGAGCTCTTGGTTCCTTTATTTTTGCATTTGCCTCTTGTGCTTTCTGAGGGAAAGGTCAAATTTATAAGGAAGCTGAATGCTGCAAAATGGAAATATTTGTTGGAAATGAAAACTTGTGATATTTGAATTGTCACTGTAAATTTGCAGATTTCCATTGGCTAAGAGAAATAGACATTTTTCAAACTGCTCTGTAATGTGTCCTTGCCAGCACTGTCAATGCCAGCAGTGATTGCTGTCTGACAGAAATGGCTGAGACTGCTGCAATACAAACATTCCTCAACACTGACCCAGATAACCTGTGCTATTGAACAAATTACACAGGACAACATCATTATCTCCTTATTCTGAGGCCTAAAAGTTAGGTGTCTATGAAGTTTGGCACCTTTTCCATCTGCAACAGGTGAAGGAAAGAAACAGGCCTCTCCAGAAGACAATTTTTAAAATTAAAATAGATGCATCAAATGAGCACAAAGATCACACTGTGTGTGTGCTGTTTCTTTCTATGACCTGCAAAGGAATTTGCTTCTCTCTCTGGACTTTAAACTGCAGGAGTAGCCTTGTTCATAGACTCATAGGATATCCTGAGCTGGAAGGGACCCACAAGGATCATCAAGTCCAACTGCAGAGCCTGCACAGCACCAGCCCAAGATGTGTGCCTGAGAGGGTCACACTCTGCCTTTGTACACTGAAGGGCAAAACAGGGTGGGTTGTTGCCCTATCACACAATAATTTAAAATGAGTTGTTAATATTTTTGTAGGCCTAAGTATGAAGTCTGTATCTCTACAAATAGAATTTGAAATAAATTCAGTCAACAGTATTGCCAAATGCAATCGTCACTGTGATTGCCTGCTAATGATTACACGGAAAACCTTGGGATCCTGAGCAGAAGCTTTCAAGCGCAGATCCTGGAATCTTCTCCTTCCTTGTGGATCTGAGATGCCACAAAGGGAATGAAGGAGAGGGGAAAGGAAGGAAGGAGGGAGGCAGGAAGGGAGATAATCTGAGTTTCATGGGGAAACTGTGAACCTCCAAACTTAAACACGTTAATTTTCATTCTAATTTCAATGAGACATATATTTAAAATATTTTCAATCAAGCCCAGGAAAAAAAAAAAAACAAAACTTCTTGTGCTAGGCTGCTTTTGTTCTATGACTGCAGTTTTTCTGTTTGCATTTCTTATGCCATTTTCCTCATCCACTCAGCCATCTACATTTAGCTTGATTTGACATGAATTTCCTCCCTGCCCTTTTCTACATATATTTACTCATCTGCACTGACCTTATTTTGACTCTTAGCAAGTGACACACTTATGACAGATGCACGCACTCACAGCAGTAGAATGCATTCATGTACATTCCCTGGGTACCTTCAGGCTCCACACTGTCCCTGTTTCTCACCAGAAACCACCACTGAAAAAAAAAATTACCTCTGAAAAAAAATTACCACTGAAAAAAATACACCCCACTGAAGATCAGTGTCCCAGCTGTTTAGTCTGTCCCTCAAACCTAGATGTTGCCTGGTGCATATATAAAAACATGGTAGGAAGTCTCTCATTTCTAAATTCCACATTTGGATGTGTTCTAACACGATGATGATTGCCTTGCATTTTCAGTATCTCGTTTAAATGTCACAGTCCTTCAATGCTCCAGCTGTTTGTTGTTCTTTGGCACGTGATGCAATGAGGTTATCTTGGCAAACTTCTGACTGGGCTGGGCTCCATATCTCCGAAACCACGGCTGTGGCTGGCAGTGTTTACTCCCTAGGTGACTATTTCAGCAAGTACTGAATGAGTGTGGAAACCAGATCAGGGCTGAGCCACGCTGGCAGAGTGACACAGGGAAACCCAGGCTGCATTTGTCCATGCCGCACCTTTCAGCGCATAAATAAAGGACTTCAGCTCCTGGAGCTGACAACCCAGCAGCTTTTGCAAGTGGCTAAATAAATAAACAAAAATGCCTTCGATAGCAGCCCTAAAACTGCATCTCCTTGGGCTGAGATAAGCACGAGCCCTTTTCATACATGAGAACGTATGTGATCCGATGGCTTCACACTGCTGCTGTCTCTTTTCCCTTTCCCCTCTAAAATGCCAACACTATCGAAAAATCAATTTTACAGAACTTGTTGCTGTTGCCAAGACCCCAGAGTAGTTCACAGCACGCTGCTCTTTGTGCCTAACAAGCTCCTGTGCTGCAGGACTCATCGGCCATGCTGCTCTCTGCCTGTGACCCAGCTGCGTGCTAACCTAGGTGGCCACTGCACCTCCTCTTGCAGACAATAAAACACAAAACAGCATCCTCAGCTAGTGAGATAAAAGCATTTCTGGAAAACGTGCCCAGTTCTATTATTCTATGTATATGAAGGCCTTCCAGAAGGCTTCTGTATGTATGGAGAACTTCCAAAAAGGCTTTGGGAGAGATTTATATTCTTGAAGAATATTTAGAATTTAAAGTACCTTTTTTTTTTTCAATCCTAGCTAGAGCCCACAGATTACAGCAGTACTTGATATAGTCGTCTGCAGTGTGGAATGAGGGAGGGACAGGCATTCTTTGTTGCAAAACTGCTGCTGGTCATTGGCCATGCTTCAGCACAGCTCACAAAGAGGCTTCTGCAGAAGGGCTGTCATAGATATTTAGGATCTGCAGACTGTGCTTGAAGAGCTCTCTGGACATTCATTCATGCACCTGACAGAAAGGAAACCTGGCCTGATCCCTGGGAACAAGTTTCCCACACAGATGGTTTTCTTACACTGGATGCAGTCTGTGGTTGCCCCACAACTAGACACAGTGAAGGCCTCGGAAAAGAACAAAAAACTTTGACCTGATGTCCTTTATTTATATAAATTCTGACAGCCCTACCAGGAATCAGCTCCAGCTTTCTACAGGAGGCTTTTTCTTGCCATAACACATAGGCTTTTCCCACGTTACACATGATACAGGTTTCAGAAACACCTGATATTTAATCATGGATCACCACACAAAGACTCGGGTTAGGTTTTTCTACCTACTCTCTTATTTTCTTTTTCACTTTCTCACCCATCCATCCATGTAGCCATTGTCTTCTTACTATTCCTTTATAGTCCTGCTGTGGAGACACCTCCAGTCAAGCCAGCTGACCTTGGCTCACTCCACTGGTGTCTCAGGCAGCTCTGAAGGCCTTTACACAGTAGAGCTTTTAAAAAGCCACTGTTAGGGACAGGAGAGCAATCCCACTTTTTCTCTAGGTATGTGGCTGCTTTACGCTCCTCCATGCTTTGTATGAACTTAGCTCTGAGTTTTTTTCACTGTCAGATTTATTATATCCAGAGAAATACTGACGTCCCAAAACTAAATCCAGAACATTCTGTATGATCTTGTTCTGCAGCCAGTGCAACGAAGCAACTCTGTGCTGCTTTCCAAGAGATGATTCTCCCATGACGTTTCATAGCAATTCCAGTCAATTCAGCGCAAGTGCCATTTCTCTACTACATTTCTCTTGCGCCTCTTCTCTACACAAGATTTATGGCAATGCCATAAATTGCTTGGAGTTGCAGTGATTTACACCAACATTGCTTATTTATTTTCTCACATATTAGTTTTAATACACCTCTATTAATATGGCTAATATTTGTCATATGGTCACTTTTTTTTTTTTTTTTTTTTTTTTGGGGGGGGGATAGGAATTAAGATCTTGTGATTTTACAGTACCAAACACAGCAGCAGACCTGACTGTAACTAATCCAAATTCATTGATATACAAGTCACTCCCTGACTATACTTACACATGTGTGGAGAAGGAAAGATCGTGCAATCACTGGCAGTCTCCGTCTACTTATGCCATACATTCTTCTCTACAGCACACACTTTGTGTTCCCAAAGTTTCTGATTTCAGGCTTTCTGATGGTCCTGGTCTTTAAGGCACAAACAGATAAGGCACTTTGTTCTGCTTCAGGCATGTGGCCAGCCAAAGGCATTTATCAGACATTAAGGAAAGATATTTTATTTGATTAAGAAAACCTTTTGTCTTTCTCGATCCAGAATTTGGCATTCAAGTACAGCAAAATACCCATCTAAACCACAGACAGGGCAGGCAGCCCAGCAGAATTACTGAGAATAAAAAGACTTTGTTTCTGTGTGACAAAAGCCAAAGCTGAATGATTTGAAATTTCATTTATTGCTCATCTAAACCACAATGGGTTTCTGCTGCTGCAAATGTCTCCCTTTTCCATTCTTAATATGTCTATTATAGAGCCGTATCATCCCCTCTGAGTTTGTACATGTTTGGTGACACTGCTGGTCACAACATACCAGCACAAAGAAACCACAGTTATCACTAAAGAGGCCACTACAGTAAATAGCTACAAATTCCATCCTACCCAGTCATTATTCTGGGAACTGTAAGGGGACAGGCACTGAATCTCTGCAGACCTCGTAATATGGAAAGCTCTGACAAAGTCTTTGCAGTGAAATACCAAGCTTGGGGGAATGAAATGTGCAAAACTTTTAAGTAAATAGTATTCGTTAACAGTGTAAGAAATGGAAGAGTTCATTATACAATAATAACGAATATAATGTTATAATGAATATATATGATGTACAAATGAATGCAACAGCGTTGTTCTCACATATTCCATCTCACATATATAAATGGTGGTTTTTATTGTGATGCCTTTACCATCCCTAAGACGGGCTAAAGCAAACTGTTTTCTGCTTCATGTCATACATTTTCTCCAAAAGGCCCTAAGTGGAGGTGAAAACGTATCTTCTGGAATAGGGCGATGTTCAATTTTGTCTTTAATCAATAAACTGATGTTCATGGGAAAGTCCTCGTGGCACCAGGTGTTCAGGAGGGCTGGAGCTGGGCTGGCAGCTTCAGCTGGAGACAAGGACTTCATTCCCACCACGTCTGTGCCTGAAGGTGTAACAGGCTGTGGTGCTGCCCCCAGCCCAGCTAGGAGCATGGTCATGGGGCAAACAGCCCAACACATCCAGCGCTTCTTTTAATTATTGGATCACACAATGTTAAGGGTTGGAACGGACCTGAAAGATCATCCAGTCCCAACACCCCTGCCATGGGCAGGGACACCTCCCAAAGGACCGGGCTGACCAAGGCCTTACCCGACCTGGCCTTGAACACTGCCAGGGTTGGGGCATCCGCAACCCTACTGGGCAACTGTTCCAGTGTCTCACCACTCTTACAGTGAAGAATTTCTTCCTGACACCTAACCCAAAATTCCTGTCTCAATCTGTACGCAGTGCTCCTGCACACAGGACTCAAAGTGAAGTGCTCCTCTCATAAACTTCATGGCACTCCTCTGGACCTGCTCCAGAGCCGCAGCCGCGGTACCCCAAGGCCGAGCGAGGCGGGTCCCTGCGGAGATCCCCGCGGTACCCCAGGGCCGATCGAGGCGGGTCCCTGCGGGGATCCCCGCGGTACCCCAGGGCCGATCGAGGCGGGTCCCTGCGGGGATCTCCGCGGTACCCCAGGGCCGATCGAGGCGGGTCCCTGCGGGGATCTCCGCGGTACCCCAGGGCCGAGCGAGGCGGGTCCCTGCGGAGATCCCCGCGGTACCCCAGGGCCGATCGAGGCGGTCCCTGCGGGAATCTCCGCGGTACCCCAGGGCCGATCGAGGCGGGTCCCTGCGGGGATCTCCGCGGTACCCCAGGGCCGATCGAGGCGGGTCCCTCCGGGGATCTCCGCGCTCCGCCCGCGCTGCCCGTGCCCGGCCCGGCCGAGGCCCAGCGGGCGCTGCGGAGACTGCGCGGGGCGGGGACTGCCGAAGATGGCGGAGGCCGAGTGAGTCCCGGCGCTGCGGAGGGGCCGGGCCGGGCTGGGCCGGGGCTGTGGAGCCGCGGGCCGGGGGGTCGGGCCGAGCCGGGCCGGGCGGGTAGCGGCGCCCCTCGGCCCCGTGTTGCCCGCGGACCGGGGCGGTGCTTCGGGGCCGGGCCGGGGGCGACGGAGGGACGGGCCGGCGGGGCCGTTCCCCGGCAGCCGGGACAGCCTGTGCCCGGCGGGGCTGCCCTGGCCCGCGGCCCCTCCGCCGGGGCCGGGCCGGAGGTGCCGGCGCTGTCCCGGGCGGGCCGGGCTCCTTCGGCCCGGGGTCCGGGGCAGAACCGCCGCGCCCGATGCTTGACAGGCGATGGTTTGCTTTGCTTTGCTTTTGGCGTTGCCTCGCTGCAGGCGGATGGTTTCTTGCCATCTCCTGGGTGGTGTTGTCCAAATAAATCTTTTCGCTCTCGGCCTCATCGCGCCGTGCCCGGTGTGTCTGTGTGGTGTCAGAAGTTGTGAATCGCTCCCGGTGCGCAGGGACAGCGCAGGGGGAGCAGGACGGATCTTGTCCTTAGGAGACAGTTAAGTGACTAAGTGTTTTGAAAATGTGATAATTTACTTGTTAACTTTTTGCGCAATGCCAGACACCGTGTGGCTGCCTTGCAAGTCGTGTATGGTGCACGGTGTGTTGAAAAGCTTGGGCTTGAGTCCGTGCGTGCCAGCGAGCAAGGAAGTGCAGCTGAGACTCGGGCAGTGCCAAGCCCGCAGCTTTCAGTGCGGTGTTACAGTTGTGAATGTGCATTCCCAAGAAATGAAGGCTCAGAACTCTTGTTGGTTCAATATGTTGTGATCTGTTCCTATCGGAGAGGAAACCTGCAGTTAAACCTAAGACTTAAAAGGAGACAGTCTCCACTGTCTGCAGGAACGGTGGCCTCCTGGTCAGAAGGAATTGAAGTCTTTAGGGTTTGTAATTTAATTAAATGAAAGGTGATGATAGTATATATCTGTGCTGTGCCAGGGCATTGTGAGCTTAGGCTGTCTGGGGCACTGAAGAATCTTTCCTGAGCACTGATCCCTTCCAGTTGCTCTGGGGCGTGCCAGGTCTTAGGGTCAGTGAAAAATCTGAAAACTGATAAAACAACTGGGAATGACACGTGTAGGGTGAGAAACCACCAGGTGCAAAAGACTGCATCATGCCAGTTTCAGACCTTGAATTACTTTTATAAACATCTGTTGATGTATACCCACCCAGGTGCCCTCACTGTGGACAGGCTGTTTACCTGCTAATAAAAATATATTGCTCATGTCTTGAATAACTTGCACCTGCAGTGGTTGTGTGGAAGCAGTAAGTGATTTCCTTCCTCTTGCATTTAGATAAGCCTGTACAATTAAATATGTATTTGCTGGATGGCATGTTAAAAAAGTGGAAATTATACAAATGCAGGTTTTATGATTTGAAAGTGATTTATACCAGCATAAAATTGGGCTTTTATTTGAACATCAACGTTTCTAGGAGAAAAACCAGAAGAACTGATCGATGTTTACATCAATATTGCCATGTGGGACAGTTGATGATTCTTAATTAGGCTGAAGATTCCTGTAGTTGACAAATTAAAAGAAGTGGAGTCTTGTTAGAGGGAGATGCCATGAGCAAGTGTAAAATGGGGAAATAATCAATGCAGGGAAAATATTAATAGATTTCATCAAAGACAGGGACTTGGGCTGATCTCTCTCAAGTTTGGAGGGTGGAACTGGATGGTCTCTAAGGTCTCTTCCAACCCAAAACACCCTGTGATTCTATTTTAGTTGATAACCTTGGTTCACAAAATAGGATGCAGTAGGATTCTTGCAGATGACCCAAAGCTGGCAACATTTGCAGGGCCAAAGAGGTCTGAGAGATCCTGCAGGAAAAATAGATAAAGTTGGGTGTCAGAATTAGATAGCACCTACGGGCTGAAATGCAGTGTGCAAGGTCTGGAGCTAGTACCAAGAGACAAGGACTTTAGTAACAGGAAAGAAGAGAGACTTGAATGTGGTAAAGGACCACAGGACATGAGCAAATCACTTTATGACTGAAAAAAGAAACTGTTATCCTGTGTGCTGCTCATTAAAGAAAGACCTAGAAGTGTGAACTTTCTTATATATCAGCTTGGGTAATGCATTCAAAAAAAGGGATATGCAGATTTCAGGAAGTGCCAGAAGCTGTTGGGATGGTGAAGTGGAGAGTTAAGAGCTTAGGCAAGCTAAAGCTGAGAAGGGACATAACAGTTTGAAAACTCATGTTAGGCAGAATTCCTGCAGAGTTTGCAATTGTGAACTACAGCCTCCGATGCCATGTGTTTGAAAAGACTCCTGTAAATTCTGAGAATTCTGGTGATCACCTGGTGGGCAAAGCCCCGAGGGACACGAGGAAGACTCTCAGCAGAAATGATGTTTTTGTGACTCCATGATTTCTTTGCTGGAGGTTAAACGTATGATCCAAGCTCCAGAGCCGTGCCATCCAGAGCAGGGAAAAAAAATCTGGAGCACCTCCTTTTTGCTTGAAGGAAGCGTTACAATATATAGATATATATATCTATATACATACAGACATCAAGCCTGGCAGTCTGACTTGGTAAGGAGACCAAAAAGCCTGACACCTTGGTGGTTCTCTTTCCCCCCAAGATGGGTTCATGATTACAAGGAACGTGGGGAGCTGGCTGTGTAGAAAAGAGAGGACTTTTTTCTTTTTTCTCTTTTTTCTGTCTGTTGGAACTTTTTTTCATGTGATGGAGTATGCCATGGTGTGGCATCACATCTGTGCTGTTGACTGGAGTATCTTAACTAACCTGGATGTATTTAACTTCCCTTTTGGCTTTCAGTCAGCAGAAGTGAATGAATGCTAAGTCTTCTGCTCTGCTGCTGTGTCTCCAGAGGGCTTCCTCTGGATCAGCTGGAGCTGAGAGGAAAGGGGATGGATGTTCTGGTTTGGCTCCCCATGTGCCATAAATAAGAGTTAACAGAAGCTGCTACCAGCTGGCAGTTTCAAATTTAAAAACAATGTCAGGGCTTTTTTTCCGAAGTTCCAGGTGGCTAAGCTGTCGATCACAACCGTTGTTATACATGAGTGTGACACTGAATCCATGTATAACAAGACTCATGATGGACAGGTTTTGCTTTTTTTTTAAGAATGGGATTGGGATGGGAACTCTGCCATTCCTGTATTACCAGCAGTTACTCATGTCAGAGGCTTCCTAGTGCAAAGGCAGGTGGAGCTCCTTTTCCTTTGCCCTCAGGTGCTTCTGTGTCTGATTACATTCAGGTTTTTAGTAATGTAAAACTGGGCAGTTTTCACCAGACATGTGTGTTACTTTGATAAATATTTCTCTGTGTTGAAGTTACTGCTCTGGTTTGCTGAGCTGTTTGCTCTTACTGGAGGTTACAAAACATATGTGCTGCAGGATTGCTGGAATTCTGACTCCAGCCTCAGATTTACATCTCAGATTTCACTTTCCAGTTGAGAAATGTTTTTTGGTGTCTCTTCAATAAAAGAGATCTCTGAACCTCTGTGCCTGACTTAGAATTGAGGGCTGTGTGCTGCTGAATTATATAACCTCCAGTTGTTGGTTAAAGGAGGGGGAAAAACCTATTTATTCTTACTGAAAAGCAAGCCTTTCTTCCATCTGATACCTGTGTAATTTCTTCACCTCCTGGCATGTACTTTCACATTCCTAGTTGTCCCATCCACATGTTTCCTCCTCTCTCTCCTAGAAGAAAAAGCTGTTTGTGAAACATCTTCTCTTTGTAAGGCTTTTTTGCAGCTGTGGTTGTTTCTGCTATCAAAGGACTAATTGCCTCTTCAAAAAATTCAGAAAAAATATAATAAGCATTTTTTTAACCCACTCTCCAAATAAGTTAAGAGAAATACATGTAATGTTTCTTATATCCGAATTTTCACTCTTTTTTATTATTTTTCAGGGTTTGGGTGTCTCCTAATTGAAGAGAGTGGAAATACCAATTGCAAGTGAGCCCTTAGTCAGCCTCTTGGATGCCTCTGATAACTTAAGAAGTCATGGCAGAAAATGATGCAATGCCAACCTTACCAAAAAAGTGTGGCCCATACATTTCATCTGTAACCAGTCGTGGCATGAATTTGGTAATTCGTGGCATAGTGCTGTTTTTTATTGGTGTCTTTCTTGCATTAGTATTAAACTTGCTTCAGATCCAGAGAAATGTTACTCTCTTCCCTCCTGACGTGATCACAAGCATCTTCTCCTCAGCTTGGTGGGTACCACCTTGCTGTGGCACAGCATCAGGTGAGTTCAGTCATGTGTGTATGGCTGGTGTGCTGAGGTAGTTAGGTAGTTGCAAAAAACTGTGAGACGAGGGGAAGATAAAAAATTCCCTTTCAGCATCACTGTCCTTTTGGAGGTTTTTGTATCCTTCTGATCTCCCCCTGTATAAACAAATATGCATGTGTCCAGGAATTAGTTTTTTGCCAACTTGTCTTACTGCAACATTAACAGACCATAAGCTTTGTTTTTTCTGTTGGGTTAGAGCTTAACAGATGTGAGGAGGTGGTGCTGCTGCTGACCTGGAGTTGGGTTGTAGCAGTGTGCTCCCAGACAGCCCTTGAAAATACCCTGGTGGTGTCTGTGCAGCACACAGTGCCTCATTTGAGCACAGCAAACCACCCTGAGAAATGCTCCCTTTTGTGGTCCAGCTTTCCATTTGTTCCTCCTTCCATTTCAAGGTGAAATTTCACAGCTTTAGCTCTGTGGAGCTGGGAGCCCTGCCTGTGTCTCTGGGAGCTGAGGCCAGGCATGGCAGCTGTAGAGGCACAGTGCAGAACAGAGCAGCTCCATGCAGTTGTGTATCTCAGATGATGTGAACATGCTCTGTTTCTCCCGTGGCCATGCAGGGAGTTGAGCATTCTCTGTGTTCAGCCAGTTAAAGTGCGTGGACTGCTGTAGGCAGTAAGAAATACCCTCTTTCTTCTCTCAAGTATCAAGGCATGATGGAATTCTACTTTCTATCTGGCCCTGAAGATCTCTGGTCCTTAGGGTCAGTTTCATGCTTTACTGAGGGAATACTCTTAGCAGCCAGTACTGGAGGATTCTGCTTTGGTGACTGTTCTTACAGGGAGTATCTTCCTTGAGGCAAGTTTTAATCAGATTGAGAAGCTCACAATTCTGAGTATTAATGTGAGTTAATAAACTTGCTTTTGAGATGGCATCACTGTTTTACTAATGGTAATATTTAAGCCTGTTTTTTTCCTAGTAGACTATTGGGGTTTTTTTGATACCTTCTTGAAATTGTACACTTCAGATGTCATAGAGAAGCCTGATTTGAAAGGAAACCTTCCAAACAGCTCCCTGAACGTGGTAGTCCAGTGGAAATGCATTTGGCATGTAATGGTGGCAGTTACATACCTGCTTTATCTGTAGTTATCTTAGTCCTCTTCTTGTCTTGCGGAGATTGTTGATTAGCTTTTGGTTCATTTCCTGCATTTTTCTTTTATGCTTTAAACTGATTAAACTGCTTGTCTTGACAAATAAGCCTCTTCTGTATGGATTACTGGGGGTTGAAATGAACCCCGACTTGCTGCAGCAGCAGTGCACGAGGTTTGCAGTGTTCACTGCAACATTTGCACTGTCTGCTGTTTGCATCAGGCTGCACCTTGTGCTCTCTTGGTCACCTGAGAACGCTGCAGCTGCCAGTGGGAACCTGGGAAAGCTACATCTTGCCATCGTCTCACAAGAAACTTGTGGACCTTTCTGGGCCTGAGGGGTTGGTGGTTTTGATGGAAAGACTGGATATGGCTTGTAAAGTGTACTGTTTGATTTTAGTACTTGATTTTAAGCCACCTGATTTAAAGATACTACAGCCTTAATTGGCTTTTCCCAGCAGGAGTCACCCCTCTTGAGGTGTTCAGGGGTTTTTCTTTCATTATCAGTCTTCTCCATTTTCTTTCCTTATCTTCTCTGCTAGCATACATACAGGGATCCTCTGTGGTAAATGCTGATAATTCACCCATTTTCTCACCATTTGTACTTGCACAGCCTTCCTGGAATTGATGTGAACATTTCTCTGCAGTATGGTTTATTGTTATGAACAGAATAAAGGTATTTTGCATATTTATAATCAGTGGTGATCGAGGCTGCATTCAGAGAAGTCCTTTCATCCATCACCGTTATTAGTCATGAGTTTGGCCCAAGGCCTTTGGCAAGAAAATTGCTCAGGGAGGTTTTTTTTCCGCTCCAGCTTTACTGATGATTTATTTTCCCGAATCCTGGAGATCAGTTTCCTCTGTGGCAGAATAAAGAGCATTTGCAGTTACCCCCAGCAGTGTGCTGGACTGAAGGCACTGGGTACTGATGGTTCAGGCTCTGCTGTGCTCACACCATTACAGTCTAACATTAAGGCACTATTATTGTTCCTTAGTGGGGTTGGTAAAAGTCTTTTTAGCTGTGGTTGCAGTAGAGAACACATTTGTCAAGAAATATTGAAAGAGCATCGCAATTCCCTGGGGCTGGAATTCCAGTTTGCTTTCTGTATTCAACAGCTACTGTAGGCTCTTGGCTTTCTCTCATCTGGGTGAGCTTGAGAGTAGCATTGACGAAAGAAAAACATTCTCCAAACAAAGCCTGCTTGTGACAAGAACAAAAGAAAACACAAAATATCGATGTTATAAACCACACCAGTACTGTGGTGTGTTGGTTTTGCAGTTATTTTAAACATGTTTGATGTGTGGGATTTTTGGAAGTGCCAACCTGTAAGCTATTAATGCTCTTTCTGAACTACGGTGCAGATTTTGGTGTGGAGGAGAGCTCTGTCATCCTCTGCCCCTGGTTCAAATTTCTCTGTATTGCTACTTCGGCTGCAGTGGCTGAAGATGCTGCTTAGCTTTACAGGGCTTTTCTAAAAAATGAAGCTCTTTGAAATTCCTGTTCTTTTACAATGTGTGTTTCTGTGCTGTTTATCCTTAAAAGATGTGTTTTAGTAGTGACTATAATTGTCAAAGTCTAGATGGCCTTTTTTCTAGTTAAATGTTGCCAGTGCTTTAACTTCAGGGCCTTTTTTCTTTCCTGTCTCCACAGCTGTGATTGGGTTATTGTACCCCTGCATGGACAGACATCTGGGAGAGCCACATAAGTTCAAGAGAGAATGGTCCAGTGTAATGCGATGTGTGGCAGTCTTTGTGGGAATAAATCATGCCAGTGCTGTATCCAATAATCCAGTGATGTTGGTGGTAACAAATGTGTTTCCTCTTAAAAAAATCTTACAGTCAGTCATGGTGAATTGGTGTTAAATGTGTAACATGAAGCATTTTTGCAAGGGAAATGCAGAATATGTGTTAGTGTCGAACTCGTAGCAGTATCGGCGCTGATGAGTCTCACGTCTTTTTGTTCTGAAAAATATTTTCATTAGGAATGTCTCAATATGGAGCTTTGTCTTGTTTAGAGTCTTTATTTTCTTTGAATGATTAAAGTTAGTGTGAGAAGATATTCATGCAGTAGGTATTACAGAAGAGTGCTTTAGGATGTTTCAAGCTGATGTCCTTTTAATACTGTAGTAAGAACTTGAGGTCATGAGGGAAGCACATGCATTTTGCAAAGAGTGGGGAAAACTCAGGACCAGGAATACTCAGGACTATACAATGCCAGGAAATGTTGCTACCCCGTTCTGGAAAGAGATGTACAAGATGATGCCAATAGAGTACCCTGGGTGACAGGATGCTTTTCTCATGGGCTGGCAGTGCTGTGGGTCTGAGGGGCTTTCTGCAGTTATGCCTAGTGCCTCCTCTGTCAGCTAAAACCAGGCTCTGCTGCTGAAAAGTGGGGTCTTGTAGGGAAAGTTGATCATCTCTGCGACGCTCGTCTCCATCCGTGTCAGTTCCAACAAAGCTCACAAAAATGCTGCTAAAAGTTCTGTTCTTGTGCTACTGAATCTCCTCATTCCCACAAAGAGGGCACATTCAGTGCAAGGTGGGAGAGCTGGCTGAATTCTCGCTGAGTTTGCTTGGCCCCTGATGGGTTTTGTTGTTGGGTGTTTTTTCCCCACCCTCTGCTGTCCAGTATGGCCGGATGAGCTGGAGCTGCCGAGGTTCCGAGTCAGCCCCACTGTCCCTCACAAACCTCACTCTCCTTGCCAGAGCTGCACTGCTCTGGTGCTGTGGTTCTCACTGACCTGCCTCTACCTGCTGGGTGAGCCCGTGGCAGCTTTGCTGCTTTTAAGACATCAGGGTTGACAGCTCCTTTTTTACACGGGTCTGATTATTTACAGCAAATTTTCTGCAGTTCTTTAACAGCTGTTCCCCATATCCCAGGACATCAGTAATGTACTGTCTGTATTTCCTGCTTGACAGCTCTCCAGACTGCTTTCTCTTCAGCTGTTGCCAGTTCTGCACATTGCCAGATTTGGTGAGGGTTCTACCTTCTTTGACACTTTTTCTGAAGCTATTGATTTTATTCTGTAGTTGTTTATTTCAGTTAGTCAAGCTTGTTTCTCATTTTCACTAGGTCTCCTTCCAGATTTTTGTGAGGAAATAGGACGGTGGTTTATATACTGTCATCCCATAAATTTGCCTTCAGGCCTGTGAAACATGACAAGCCCCTTTTTAATTATCTGTTTTGGACAAGAGTAATGAGGATGAGTTAGTGTTTCCAAAACATTTTGAAGGATGTGAAACACACAAAGATATCTGAAGTGACTTCACAATTCTTTCATAAGCTGACATAACTGACTTTCTAAATCAACTAAATGTTTATTTACATGAACACTTTCCAGTAATATTTTCATTTTGATTCATAGAACACATTAACATTTTAATGTTGGGCTGAATGTAAAACATCGTGTAATTTAATTAAAATTTCAATTAAGAGTGATAAGTACCTTTTTTTGGTAAATCCCTGTCAGTGAAGAAACTTAATGCTAGATTTAAGTTTTCATACTGAGTGTAATAAAGGGCCAGGTGAGGGTGAGAAGTAACATGTGCATTGTGTGTCTGTATAAAATACGTGGTTGCTTGATAGGTGAAGAGGCTCTTAAGTCTTATCCAGTGCAAAGACTCTCAAACTTGAAGAAGTGTTGTAAGTTTCCTGAAATATTGACAATCACAAGCCTGAATTCCTTACACCTGATAGCTGTGTGAGAGATTATACAGGTAACACTCTACTTGTCTTAATGGGATTTTTTTTTTTCCGTTGTGCCAAAATAGACAGAATGACAAAAATTGCTGTGTACTTGTACGTGGTATTTCCAAGCTTATCCTTAACAGCCAACACAGAAGGTGGATTTTGCCAACAATATCCAGCTGTCTCTCACGTTGGCAGCCCTGTCCATTGGGCTGTGGTGGACTTTTGACAGGTCACGAAGTGGCTTTGGTCTTGGAGTAGGAATTGCTTTCCTGGCCACGTTGGTGTCACAGCTTCTGGTGTACAATGGAGTCTATCAGTAAGTATTAGCTCCCCTAAGGAGAAATAATCGTGTTCTGAAGCTAAATCAGAATAAGTAAAGGGGTACAATTTGACATGATTTGCAAAGCTGTCAGCACCTAATTTTGAGCACAGTATAAATTGGACTGTTTATGAAAGCTCTCATATGTGTGTAAGTGAGAAATCTAGTTGGAAATGCTAATTGAAATAGCTACCTTCTGAACAGCTTTGTGTGTTTGGTTGAAAAAATGCAGCTATAATCAATAAGACACCTCCTTTGTTGTTTGCTGCAAGAAATTAAATTTCTAAAATGGGTATCTTTTTGAGTTAAAATATCCCAATAATTGTGAATTTGCCTTGTGATTGGAGGATTCTTTGTGTTGCACGACACTGAGCTCAAAAATGTGCCTTCTTTTCCAGATACACATCCCCAGACTTCCTCTACGTCCGTTCCTGGTTGCCATGTATATTTTTTGCTGGTGGAATAACAATGGGCAATATTGGCAGGCAGCTGGCAATGGTGAGTCTGGAGGAGGGGGGGTTGATTGCCTTCCAGTAAAATTTTAAATGTACATATTTTTAAATGTACATTTCTTCCTCAGTGTATACCAGCCAGGTGTTTGGCTCAAGGGTGTGCAGTGAGGTAGAGATCAGCAATCATTTCTTGTTGATGTATTTAGATGAGCTGGTCATACTGTAAATCGGAGCACACCAGTGCTTTGCACTGTACACTGTTACATACTTTCAGGACCATGAACTAAGTAAGAGCTCCTGTGTTTGGGGAGAAATCGGGCTGTCTGACCTGCTCAGGGGACAGAAATTGCAGCCACCAGTATGTGCACAGAACTTAAGGAGATGAAATTTATCTGGGTGGAGTTTAACAAGAACTATTTTATCGCCTGTTTTGTAGAAAAATCACTTAAGTATTTTTCACTAGTTATGCAAATTAATACTATTTTTTCAACTTCTCTTTTTCAGTATGAATGCAAAGTCATTGCAGAGAAGTCTCACGAGGACTGAGAGGAAACAATATGCACCTTTTAAACAGGAAAATGTCTGACAAATGACTGTTGGAGGAGCATAAGGAACACTTGACTCTGAAATTGCCAAAATGCAATTTTTTTCCTTTGAGTGGTATACTTTACTGCAATCTGTGATTGCTGCTTCTATAGAAACCTTGATGTCTGATTTTGGTTACTGTGAAGTTACAATAGTATGCAATACATTTGACAATATTGGTTCAATTATAGGATTCTTTTTTCCAAATCTAAACAGTTTACCATATATTCCTGTCTGTCTGTAATGTTGCAGTGCCAAACTGAACCTTTGCACTACATTGCTGTAGCTGAAACTTCTTGATTCACTTTATCTTGAAAGTTTGAGGAATTTGTTCTTAACAGCTAGTGAAAGACAGAGAGGGTTCACGTTTAGCAAAGAAGATCTCTTTCCGAGATGATAGCCTGTAATACCTATGTGAAATTTATGGATTACAGGTGAACTTTGATGCAATAAGTAACTGATTTATGCCTATTAACACAGTATATAATTCTTATGGCTCATATTACAGGTGAGGAAACTCAATGCAGGTTTCATGGGTTATTGCCATAGCATTTCATTTGTCTGTGGTGTGTGCCCAGTATCACAGAAATGGAAACAGAGTCTGGAAACTATTTGCTAGGTTTTCCCTGGTATATCCAGCATCTATGTTTGCTTTTGAATTTATGTGAACAGATGCTGAAACTACTTGTGTGCAAAACAGGATACAGTTCGGGTCATTCTTGTACAATCCTTTAAGCTGATTTGTGTTGGTAGGAAAAACAATTTAGGGAGTTTTTATTGCAAAATTTAATTCTGCTGAAGTAAGTCAGCCACTACCATATAGTGTCATAAACCCCTCCATTACCAACGTTACTCTTGGTGGCACTTGCCATCCCCTGCTCTGTTGGCAGGGATCAGCAGGGCTCTATTTTAGCTACTGATGGAGCCCTCGTTGCTGTTACTGTGTCCAGGCAAGCGTAAATGCATTTGTTGTTGTAGCAGTTTTCTGAGGTAGAGGAGGGTTGTTTGACAGGTGCCTGTGCACAGACAGCCTGGTAGGACAGCGAGCCGAAGCAGGCTGTGTGCTGAGCAGTTCCCTTCTTACCAAGGATTTTAGTGTGTCACCCATATTTGGGGGCATACATGGAATTTTCTCTTGGCTTTGCAGCTCCCTTTTAAGACCACGAGCTGGAAGAAGTTCAAGAAGGCAGAGAGCAGATTGCAAGAGGACACTGCTAACCTGTGCCTGCAGTGAGTTTGGCATGGGCTGTCTCCACTTTGTTTTCCCCTTCTGTCTTTGTTGATGATGTTTAAATGTATTTGTTTTCCTTTTTTGTCTTTAAGTAATATTTTTTTAAGTCTTCCATGAAAGGTTTATAAGACATGTTACAGTCACCTAGGGAGGCTGGAGTTGGTCCAAAGAGCAAACAGACGTTTAGACAAGTGTTTATTAATAAATGTATGAATGCGTTGTACGCGAAGCTTGAACTAGGCAACTTTTTCAGTCTTACCTGCTTACCTCCAAGTCTGAAAAGTGTGGAATGAGCACTTGCAAAAGCATTGTGACAAAAGACGTGGTCACAAAAGAAAAATTTCTTGAATGGGAAATTGTAAAAATAATAAATAAGCAAGTGATGTATGAAGAGCTTGGTTCTGCAGCTCCACAAAGTGTCATCACCTGCAGCACACTGTCCTGGGATGATGTTTCAGGAGGGTGCCTACAGAGGCACTTTGCTTTAAGCAGAGGCAGAACATGTCTAAGCAGATCCCTGACCAGAGACTTTCTCTCAATCAAACCATATGGCAATAAAAAGCATTTTATTAATAAAACCAAGAATCTGGGCAGGAATGAAGGGTGAGTTTCTTTAGGCAGGTTCTGGCAATTTGCTGAAGAAGCTGTTGTGTCTCTCTCTTATAGTATTTCACCTCATCCACCTTCTTTATTTCAACAAAAGGCTTCAGCTTGGTGGACAGTGTGAGAAGTCCCTATTGAGTTATCAGGGCATGAGTGGCATAGAAATGGAGATGTTTCTTATCCTAACTGTAGGGAATAACAGGTACCTCAGTAGCCAGTGTGCTGGCTTGGTAAACAATGTAGTTTCATCATGACCAACGAGTGCGTACAACTGAAGAGGAGTTGTTTTTGCTATTCCCTTGGTGGTAGAACTGCTGTTACCAGTCTTGATACTTACACAGAAGCAGCCTTGTGTGTGTTGAAATGTGCAGTATGTGAGAAGTGGTTGTTGTGCATCCGTGGCACCCACTTTGCAGCACTTTGCACTCAGATTCATCTAAACCTGGTTAGACTGTGCTGTCCGCTGACTTTTAAATTTCATTTTGGAAATTTTGAGCATGTTGTGCAAAGGCAGCAATCATCCAAAATAAATTTGGGTGGAGTCCTTTATTATATGTGTCTTACTGTTTTTATTCTTCCTTGCCTAACATCAATCCAGGCTCACGCTGTGGGTGTCCTGTTTCAAACCGCTGTGATTTTATGGCCAATGTGTTCAAACCCTGAGAAAGGTTCACGATGAGAATGCTGACATGGCCTTAACTTTAGTGGTGTGGACATGCTGCTACTGTATAGCATGTAGTTAGAACATTAGACTGTCTTAAAAATGTTGTTCAATAAAGAATGAATAAGGTATAATTTACATGCAACTTTAAAAGCACTCTAACCTCTTCACCAGTTAACTCTTGTAAGGTCTATGCTGTTAAAACTGGCAAATTGCTGTTAAAAGCAAAATGTGCATTAAACACAGTTAAAACCTTGATTGATAGGTTTCTTCTTTCTTTAAGAAATTATATTGTTATTTAAAATACACTGAGTTGCCTGCTATCAGGAATCTCATAATAATTCTGACCATTTAGCTGGCATATTGGTTGCACATCTGTATAAAAATAGTGAAAAAGAAGCAGGGAAGATCAAATCAGATGTGATTCTATCTTAATTACCATGCTGAGCAGCCTTGGAAAATCTACTTTTTTGAATCTGCAGTGGGAATAAGATAACTTTACTCACAATACAGAAAATAGAGATTTAGATACAAATAGCTGCTATGGATATGAAAAAAAAAAAAAAAACCAACAAAAAAAACACCCCACAAATGGTAGGGAAATTCCTAATATATCTGTATTTATTAATGTTCTGGTCTGGATATGAACTGAATGTTACTCTGGTATTCACTGACTGCATTCATCGTGCTCATCACTGTCTCACAAATGGTGATAAAAAGAGGTTTGGAAATGTAATGGAAAAGCATCCAGGCAGAGGTGAGGAAAGGGTGGGAAGAAAGGTGCATGGGGGTTTGGGATGCAGTCCCACAGCAGGACAGCACCACTCCTGAAAGCTGGAAGGAGTGCAGGGGATGAGTGGAAAATCCTGTTGTTTGTTTTGGCAACCTGTGGCCCAAAATTCCTAATTCTGCTGTCAAAATGCAGCATCCTGAGCATGCCTTGTGTCTGACCAGGCAGGTTACAGCCAAGGGTAGAAATAACCATAATTTTGGATAGTAAGCACTAAGATTAGCCAAAAGCATATGAGTAAAAGTGTTTTGCTGGAAACTTAACCTCTCCCTTCCATCTGTCGCCTTGGAGAATGGAAATTCCCTGTCCTTCCAGCCTGAGGGTGTCGAATGGAAAGTTCCTTGGGTTTTGAGGGAATATTCCAACTGCTGAGAGCCGTCAGGCTCTTGAAAAATGCCTCCTGTGCCTCTCATTCCAACACGGCTGCTGTAAGCAGCTAGGAGGAGAGTAAACAAAGAAACTTTTCCTCCGTAGCTTCTGTACTTCCCTGCTGCCATCTGGCTGGGAGCTGCCACAGGGACCTGTGAGCATACACCAGTCCTCCCTTTTTTTCTTTTCCGGTACTCAAGGAAGGAACATAATTCCACCAGCATCACCCTGGACATTTTGCATATGCTTTTTACATTTTGGAGCAGTGTTAGCAATAATTCCTGATGGCAGTGGGTGAACAGAAGCTGTGGAAGTGGTGTTGGATATCAGCTCAGTGCTTGTGGAAGTACGTGCACAGCTGGGCAGAGGGAACGCGTGCCTCGCCGTGGGAATAGCTATCTAACGCTGTTAGTTCTGATGCCAGTACTAAATGCAAAGCATGAGTAATTTTGCTGCTTGATGTTCAGCGCTAAACAGTAAATGAAAGGTCAGTCCAACATGTTAACTGTCATGAAATAGTAAACACTCCTTTAATTGCTTCAGGCAGCCAGATTGGATTTTTGGTGTGTCTGTTGTCATGTTTTGAGCAGCATGGTCCAGAGCCTTGTCCTGATTACCTCCTCCCTGGTCAAATGACAAAGGCTCAAATTAAAGGATAAACTTTATGCCTGGATCTTTCAGCACAACTGAGAGTTTGTGCTTTGAATGTTTAAAAGCTGTGCTGGGAAGAAGTAGATGTTGTTTCTTGATCTGGTCAGAGCTGAAATCCAGGTTGGAAGGTTGTTTGGCATTTTCTTGAGGTTTTCCTTTCTTATTCTTTGGTTCTGTGGCACAGAAGTTCAGTAGCTCCTGTTGCACATCCACATTTTTTTAGCCTGCCCGGCACTGTAGCCGATTGGAGGCAATATATAGAAACAAAAAGGAATGTAAAGTGAATGGGCAGCTACTAATTTTCCTCAGGCCAAGCTGGTTGAGTGCTCTGTGTCCAGTGTGCCCTGTACATCTGTGTCAGATGCACAACCCACAGCATTTCCACACTGAGGTTCATAGGATTCACTTTCTGTACAGGCAGCAGTTCTGCCTTGTCTTTGTCAAACATCCCTGCAGGAGGTGACCTGTTGAACTGTAGTTTGCAGAGATAATGTGCACACATTGCAGAGCATTTGCAGTGGCAAGGTCCCCAGGTGTAGCCATAAGATCTTCCTTTTATGACTGTTGGTGGAAATCCTGAAGTTGTGCCTTTGAAGCAAATACGGCAAAATATTAATTGAAGGAAAAATCTGTATTTATAAATCTATTGCTGTCTGAATTCCTGATGTAGTTTGGCTGTTTCTGTTCTCTGATTAGTTCAGTGTATGTCTTGTAACAACATTTAGCTATTTAATAGTTTTTAGTAATCAAACCTCAAAGCAAGATTTGTTTCACACAATTATTAGGGAAAAATGTTTGCACTAAAAGGAAAGCTATGAGGAACAGGGTTGCTCCTTAATTTACCATATAGAAATTACGCAAAGAGAGCCTCCAGCATTTTCCATAATGTTGCAAGAAGGAAGAGGACAGTAAGTGATGGTTTCTGATTGTACCCTGTGTTTCAAAACAAGGGTAAGGGGAGACCACAAACACATTTGTATTGACTTGTCCTGGTCTCAGCTGCTCTCCAAAGACATCACCTCACTGGCAGTGATCACCAGAACATGTTTTGGCTCGCCTGTTTTTCTCTATCCCAGCTGTGCCAGTTGTTCCTGCAGTGACTAGGGATGCCTGGGGTAAGCCAAGCTCTGCCACCAGAGAATTTTCACTGGAATATGGCTTTAGCAACTTCTTGCTTAGATTGGCACGTTCCATTTGAACTCCGTGAGAAAATGCTGGTCTGGCCCAGGGCACTGGTTGGTAATGCTGAGGTAAAGTGAGGGATGTGACTCCACTGTGTTCATGTGCGGTGAAAGGATGCCCAATGCCTGTAAGGACATCAAGTGCATGTGTTAATTACAGATTCCAACAATGAGCAAAGTTGCCCTGCTATGCAGAGTACAAGTTCTTGTCTTGAGACATGCCATCAGTGTGCCAAAGAGAGAAGAATGTGCTTTCTTCCTCCTCCTTACTCTCCCTTTGCACAGATACATAGGAGCTAAGGACAGTTAATCCTGAACTTGGGGCCAGGACTATGTATAGGCTGGGATAGCACTGAAAGACTCCACTGTTTCTTTTTAAAAACAAATGCTTGTTCTGAGCTGCACGTCAGGTGCAATCACTGCCGAATGAACTGACATGCAAAGCCAAGTTCTCAGCCGGACTGGCATAACTCCATCGATTTCAGTGGATATGCAGCATTTCATGCTGGTTGGGAATTTGGCCCACTGTGTTTGAAAGGGATGAAATTGTTTAGACCATACTTCTTTCCTCATCTGATACAGGTCAAAAAAATTCCTACATTGTGCAACACATAAGAGCAGCACTCTGTGGATTCTGCCTTTCCCTCCTCTCTTTCAGCACTGATGAAAACTGTCATCGTCCTCTGTGATTTGCAGTGTGTGCTTTTTATATGGGATATCAGCTCTTCAGGAGAATCAGATCTGGCAGAGCAGATTAATAATGATGCAAATGCAAAATGTTGGCTGCTGATGAGCTTGTTGTCATAGATTCTTGCCACAGTCCTGCTTTTTTTTTTTTTTTTTTTCTTTTTTTTCCCCAGTATTTTGCTTGTAGGAAATTCAGCTGAGGCTTTGTGTTGGACCTGTGCCTGCTCTGATTAAACTGGAGAGAGAGAAATAATACTGCTTTGTGTGGCTTCAGAGTCCTCTTACCAACCAGTTTCCTCAAATCAGTACATCGAGCAAAAATGGTGCTGGAGTAGTGGCTTGAGGATGAATTGAAAGATCCTGAAGATTGATGTTTTAAGGACATGAATTGATGAAGTGATGTGTCCACTGTGGGGATGGATATAAGAAGCATTAGGCATGTATGTAGGTAATAAGTGTAGAGATGCAGTGTTAAGAAATAATGGAGCTGGTAGAAAGTATGTCCCTGTTCCTGAAAATGTGGGGTTTTTCCAGGTTAGTTCTGCAGACTTTGATCATTGTGCTGGTCCAGGGGATGAACTTTGGCACAGGGAAGAGCAGCAACATGGGGGGTCACTCGATAAGCTGGCTGGATACGAAAGGGAATTCAGTTTAGATGTCAGGTCAAAATGCCCAGCTCAAAGACAAATACCAGTGGTATTTGTATAGTACACACATGGACCTTTTTTTTTTTTTTTTTTTTAATGTAAATTTACAGAGGAGAATCACCTCTAAGTACCAAAAGACAAAGAGAGGTATGACAGGTTACTTTTGCATTCAACCCTTAGCCTTGTTGGGAATAGGCTTGAAGGTGTGAGGGAGGGTTGGTTTTTCAGACCCACCCATTCAGGATGCTTTTTTGCACCCCAAGTCCCTGGATTTGTAGTGTGTTTTGGGATGTGAAACCCACTGGGTTTCACCACTCTGGATCAGCTCACGGGTAAATGAGGATGGCTGTGTTGCTCTCACAGCCCTGTGGCTTGACAGATGTGGTCCCTGAATCTGTTCCCAGGCAATAAAATAAGATTCCTGAAGCTGGAGTTGTTCCCCCATCCATGCAAGGTCAATGCAAAGGGTTGGCTTCTTCTTGTCTGTGGTGTTTCTTCCTCCTGCCTTCCAAGCAGGACACCAGAGATGCTCTGCAAGGAACAGGGACCCAGTTGCTACCAGAACCCCCTGAACTTTCAGGGAAGTTTCAAAGCTGTGGAGACAGCATGTGCTTTCTGGCCTCACGTGAATCAGCTTTTCATGGAATACTTTCATTTTGGTGAACTGTCAGACCCTGGTAGTTTGTGATTTCCAAAGTCACAGTAACTAGTGAAACCCGGAGGGATGTGGTGAGTTTGGTCATGGAGCTGCTACAGGGCAGACTAAAGGGTGGGACCTAGGAAGGGGTCTGTGCAGCACATTCCTGATCTCTCTCTTGCACAGCTGCCCTGAGGTGCACGATGGAATTTCACTGAGGAAGGACAGAAACAGGAGACTGACACTTGTAAAGACAAATCTTTGTGGGATTTGATACCCTACCTAATGCTGACTGATGCTAAAGGGACTTCATGTGTGGGAAACCTTGCTAGAAAAGTTGTTCTGCTTGAGTCCAGGTAAATGGTGGGCAGTACCTGGTGCATGCAATGAAGATGAACATATGCTCATCACTTTGGCATCTCTTAATTTGTTAATATTATTTACCCCTGTTCATTCTGATATCTAAAGCTCTTGAAGGCAGTATTTTATCACCATGTCATTGTTTCCCTGAGATGGTTCACAGTACTGTCTACCATGAGCACTGTGGCATCTTGTCATTGATTATAACAGTAACTTCCAACTTAATCTTGCTTTGAAAACAAAGTGATTTAGATATTAATTTTCCTGCACTTCTTCAATATCAGGCTTCTCTTCAACACAATACCATTTTTAATTAATTCAGCTGACCCTTTGTTATGATTTCTAATGTAAAAAAAAAAAAAAAAAAAAAAAAAAGAAGTCTGAATTTATTTTGGCAGACAGTTAACACCTAAAGCATGTACCTTGAAGCATTTACATATATCCTTAACTTCTGGGATGTCTTCATCATGCTGATGTGCCTGAGGTCTGACATGGGTTGTTGGATGATACCGCCTCCGTTCCTGGGAAGATCGTGGGTTTTCTGAAGTATGGAGGGTCTGGGCCATGGTGGGACCTTGAAGGTGGCTGCAAACAGAAGCTGGAGACCTGTCTGCTCTTCTTCTCCACACTGGTTCAAAGAAACCCACAAAAGCAGTACTCTGAGCCAAGTGGTAATTGTACGGTTTTGATTTACAGTTATCTGAGTGTTGAGGAAAAAAAAAAATAGTTTCTTTTCAGCGCCGTCTTGTCAAAATGCCAAATGCCGCTTGTTTTTGACATTTTCAGCTACTGTTAAATAATAGTCTTGCTTCTGTCACAGCTAATGTTGACTTGAAGGCAGTTGTGCATTTCTCAACTCAAATGCTAAGCAGACAGGCTTGGGTCTTGACAAATATTTTTCTGGGCTTGCCCAAGGCAACTAAAAATGAGTTTCTAGTTAATAGTTTGTTTTAAAATTCAAATCGGTGAAATAGGCAATTAAAAAAATGACAATTTTCATCAAAATTTGCAAATTAAACGTCTCTTTGCAGTCAGAGCGGGTTCAAGGAACTGCAACAGATAATTGCTATTTGAAATCAGTGAAGTATCCAGCATTTTAGGGCCATGAGGATTGTGGCTGTTCTGCCTTAGTAAACCTTGATTGATTTGGTAAATAAGCATTTCAACTTCTCTCTTTAAAATAAATAAGCAATTTTATTGCTTTATTGCTTACCCCTGTATGGGAGGTAAACAAGCTCTCGAGCAGCAGCGCTGTAATATCGTGAGCCCAAGTGCCATCTGTCACCGAGAATTCTGTCCCTTTATGCACAATAGCTTCTTATGGCATTAGGTCCATTGTAGGTTAATTGATTAGCAGAGATCCTCCTTTCAGTTGTTCCTGCTTTTCTTCGCTAAAGGACCGTATCTCTCATCTCCATTTCCTCTTCTCTCTCCCGTATTAGCATACTAATCACACCGAACTCCCACTGCTAAAAAACTCTATCCATTTCGTACGGGGGGGAGGGGAGGAGGAATAAGCCAGCTTTTCCTGGGAGATTTGCGGATGCTGTGTTTTATGACGGTTGGAAGGGAGGAAGAGAAAAGAAGAGGTGGTGGCAGAGGTGAATAATGCACCACGCAGGCTCTCGTGTGCCAGTGAAAGCTGAGCCTATGGCTGCATAAATATTGAACACGTTTGAGGAGCACTATTAAAATAAATATCAAAGGCAGCGTTGCTCACACATCTGTTTCTCCTCAAATTTTGCCACAGCGCTCTATATTTGTTTTCTCTCCAGCTGTTAACACCTGTCTTTCTGTCAGTGGTAATAATGCAATGTTAGGTGGGCTATGGAGCTGACAGTGACATGAAAGAATTCTCTATTTTTGATGTAAGAAATTGCTTTTTTGAGATTAAAAAGAGCTCAGTGAACAAAGATATATCCTTGTGCTAATCCTTCAGAGCAGTGCATAGGGGATTTGTTGTTGTTTTAGGGTGGCTTTTTAACGAACTACACAGACTTGGGCTTGTATTGCACAGCTGAACTTGAACTAGATGAGACATCCTACAGTGGGCAGCTACTGCTTGCCTTTGTAGTTATCATTTTATTGCTGACATATATTCAGAAGGTTGTGTGTGCATGGTACTCCTCTCTCCATGTGATGCTTGTTATCTAACCTCATCAAAAGTGTATGCTGTGCATTGATTGCTTGCAGAGAACGCACATCCAGACGTGATGTCTTCTTTATTTACCCCTCAAATGAGCACACTATGCACAGGGCTGCCTGAGAAAGTGCTTTATGCCTTTGCTGTAGCCATCAGCAGAAGGGCCATAGGAAATGCTCAGCTCTCTTGGCATTGAAGATGATGAGACAGATCCTCAAATAATATAAACTGAGAGAGCTCATTTACTGTGCCTTTTTACCTAATGCAGAAAAAAAAGTTATTTATTCCTTTTGGCCTATAAAAACACATCCTGAGATTTAGGGCAAAAGCACTGATGAACCACACCAGAAATAGGCCAGGTAAGGCACAGGCTCAAGGTTGTTGAGCCTATATTTAGTCCTCATGCCACCTTCTCCTGCAAGGCAGTCCATGGGTGAAGAAGCTCACTTCCACTGTGGGCCTGTACCTTTCCATCCATAATTCCTTCCTGTGCCATAATCCATAGTCCTAAGGAGAAGAATGTGGGCGAACTTTGCAGGTCTTTCAGCACAGGTTGTTTTTGCTGTCTGGGTGACACCGAGCTGGCAATCAGACAGGGTTTGTCAAGAAATGCCAGGGTGTGGCATGGCAGGTCGATGTCCCCAGGTTTGGTTTGTCTTTTAGTGGTAGGTACGGTTTGGTCAGACACTTCAACAATAAATTATTCTTCTCCTTCTGAAGGCGCTACATAATAATTTATGGGCACGCTATTCTTTCATTAATAAAAGAACAGGGTCAATTTTCAAAAAGATGAGCTTGCATCAAAATTTGCCACCAGGGAACAAAAACTGACCATGCAGCAAAGAGCCCTCAAGGTCAGAAATTACCATCTTTGTTATCTGTGGGAGGATATGGAAGTATGAACCACGTCATGGCCAGCCTGGCCCTTTCAGCCACCGCTTGCAGGGCTTCCCAGGCATCAGTCAGACAGGCATCTCGGGAGACACAGGCTGCCCAGGAGCATTCCAGGGAAGGATCCTTGTCCGTGAGCTGTAATGGTTAACGCAGAGGGGCTGCGGCGTCAGAGGCTGCCCTTGGCACGGAGGCTGCGCTTCCCCACCGCAATTCCTTGTGCAATGCCTGTTTATTCAGGCTTCACGCAGGGATGAAACATTTGACCCATTGTGCGGGAGCGGGTGGAGGAGAGGAATTTCCCGAAGCGCTCTGGGCTGGCTGCGCTCTTCTGCCATTAAAGCAGCGAGGGGGTCGGGGGGCTCATTGTTTTCCAAAGGAGAGGATTTGGGCCAAGGCTGAGCCCTTCAAAAAAGTCCCACCCCAAAGATCTGCAATAATAGAAAATTGAACCCAACTGTAACTCCGGAAAAGGGAGATGATGTTATAGCATGAAGCACTCCTTCATGTTTTCACTTTGCCATGGGGGCTGAATGAGCTTTTGGGGAAAGTTTCTTAGATGTTTAGTGCATGCTGGAATATTTTCCACTGCCTGGGGAAAAACTCCAAGGTGCCAAAATTCGCTGTCACCCTCAAGTCACCCATCCCATATTTTAAGTGCTGTTAGTGCTGATGGGTATCCACAGTGTATTGGAACTCCTGGTATCTCTCAGAAACTCAAATACTGTGCAAATTACAACCAGGATGCTCAGGGAGCAGAATGCCCCTTTCATAGCAGATGGCAGCAGCCCACAATGTCCTGTAATCAAAACATAAAATATTACTACTTTTGCATGCTGTGTTTGGGAAGACATGCCAAAGAGTAGTTAAGTTTCATAGGCTCAGAGAAGTTTCTCCAATAGGAAACAAGTTGTTTGCAGGGTTTGGCTCTGGGAGGTTTTTTTTGATTTTGTTGTTGTTGTTGTTGTTTTTACTAGATAGATCTGTCTTCAATCTGCAAGTGCAGTGGGTCCCTGAATATGGAATTGTTACAGAGGTAGGCTGGACAAGGCTGTACTTCACTACAGCAGAGCCCGAGAGTTTAAAAGGTCTTATAAACCTGTTTGGGCTGAGTGATTTGGCATTGCCTTAGAGGCCTTTGCCCTGGGAAAGTTGTAGGGTCTGGTTGCTCTTGGGACAGGCTTCTCAAAGAGGAGGGTTGGTCTGATGTGACTTCAGCTCAGCGCCGTTCCGCTCCCAGATGATAAATGGTGCTGTACACGACGTGTGCAGAAAAGAGCATCCTTCCTCCTGGAGACAAATTACTTTCTAGTTTCAGCAGGCTGCATGGTTGTGATTTTTCCCCCCGATGTAATCTGTATTGGGTGTAATGTTACATAATGTGCGATTAAAGACCAGTGATGACTAAGAAGGTAAGTGATCAAATATTTTACCCGAGACACATACACACATCATTTATCTCACTTTTCTCACAGAAGAAATTAAACCAGTTTCCTTGGCTGTTAGTCCAAGTATATGAAAGCCTGGGTTTGATTAAGCGTTGAGCCTCACTTTCTCCAGGCGATGTTATTCAAGTTTTGGGCTAACAGCAGTCCTGTGAATGGCTCTCATCAAGTCCCAGTCCATATGGTTTATTTTGTGGAGCAAAGAAATCAAATCACTTGGGTTATTCTAGAGATTGTAATGTCGCAGCAAGGAAGTTCTCATACTTGCTACAGAGGCCTGCTGGCCAAATTATTCTCCCATCCTAGATGGGAAAACTCCTGGTTTATGCCGTCCTAGCACAGATAATTTTACCCAAATAGTGACTCTGTTACACTTCCATTCTTCTGAATGTGTGAGTGCTAAACAGGCTGCCAGTATGAATGATGAGCCATAACAACTGATGAAGCAAGAAAGACATCAGGAAGGATGCCTTGAATGAGAGAAAGTGAAGCCTTTAGTGCAAAAAATCTTCAGTATAAGATGGCTGCAGATCTACCCTTGGGAAGGGATGAGCATACTCCAGCCTTATGTCCTGTTCCCTGACCTCTCCTGGTACTACTCAACTGCTCTTTGAGTTATTTGGGAAGGAGTAAATTGACATCAACTGGTTTCGACATCAGCACCTAAACATGAAGAGCTTATCCTCAGTGGGACATTCTCAGGGTTGGCCAAGTATACTGAAGTTTCTTCCTCTCTGTACCATGCCAAAGTCTTTGTAAAACTAGCCTCAAATCCAGCAATTTTCCAACAGGATGACTGCAGCACAGCTGCTGTCCCAGCTCCTCCATAGCCCTGCAGCAGCTTCTTCACACAGATGAGGAGAAACCCGAGCCAAGCAGCGGGGCACTTAACAGGAGCCTCACATCTGATATGTTCATTTTTTTAAGTGCAATGAATTATACATTTCCATCCAAATTCTGAGCATTCAGTTTGCTCATCACAAAAGCCACCAGCACAGCTGGCAACTGTCCCCCTGCCTCGTTTGATGGGAAGGGCTGTAAATAACCCCCTAGCCAAATTCTGGGTGAACAGCGTGGGTGTAAGGCACTGCAATCCTGCTGCAAACCCCACTGTGCCAAGGAGGGAGCCCAACATGGAACAAGACAGGGCTTTTAATGCCTGTGCAGTAACAAATGGATTAGAGATGGAGTCAGGCTGAATAGGAATTGAAAAATTTCCAAAATTTGAAGGTATTTGTATTAGTTTTCACTTTCGAGACTTTCCAAAACGTTTATGTCCAGATTTTTTTGGACTTCTCCAGCACGTACCAGAGGGGCCTGTGCGATGAAATATTTTTTCCAGGCTTTGCAACAGGTCCCCTCACACAACTGTCCTCTGTCTTTGGGCTGGCATTGGGCTCGTGGCGTGCCGGCAGTGCACGGTGAGCAGGCAGCCCTCGGGTGACAGAGGTGCTCAACCTCCCTGGCTTTGCTCTGCTGAAGCTTTGCTCCGTTCGGGCTGAAATATGAAGTGTTAAAAACTGCCGTTTCCCTCCTTCCAGTTGCATTCCTGAGGGAAATTCTGGAAGGCGGCCAAGCCCCAGAGAAGGCAGGAGCCTTTTAGAAGAGCAGTGCAGCTGAGGCAGTGGGAGCAGCTTGTGCTGGGAATTCCTGCAGCTGCCAGGGGATCACGGTGCTGGATGGCCACGGGAAGAGGAGCAGTAGCACCATTTCCTCTGCCCTCATCACCTGCTTCTGGGCCTCGTTTGTTTTCTCTGTGTCATCCAGAGTCAAATCATGCTCTCAGGGTCTTGGGGAGAGGGAATCGACACTCCTGGCCTTGCGCTAGGGAATGGCAGGAGAAGGCAGGCAGAGGGAGCAGGAGGCAGGAAAATGTGTCCTCCTCACCTTGACCACAGGCATCCGGAGTGCAGATCCTCTCTTCCTCTGCACATCTCCTCACTTCCACTAAAAACCATGACCCAGTGGCAGCACACTCTGCTTTGGGCTGAAATGCTCGTGGAAGGGAGGAGCACTGTTCCACTTACTCATACCAAGAATTTATATTGGGGGGTGAGGGAGAAGGGAAACTTAATTAAAAATATGCACACAGATCAGGAAGCAACAAGTAGCAGTGGTGGAAGACTGAAATGCATGGGCTTGAGTGGTCAGAGCCACACAAAAATACAAAGAAACACACAAAAATACACTTCAGTGATCAGGCTTTGACAAGCTTGAACTGTGTGTTAAACAAAAACCAGAAAAGGTCACGGGGACATTCATGAAAAGGTATTGGTCAAACAGACATGCTTGTGTGGAGCTGGCAGGGCCTGCAGGGTGTCAGCTCAGACAAGCACTGTCCATCCCTCCTGCAAAGGGAGTCTCACTCCCTCTTTTGAGGGTCTGTCAGTACCAAAGGCACTTTGGGGCAAACGAGGGTTCTGAGCTGTGAGCAGGGCCAGTGCAAAGCTCCCGCTCTGGAAGGCTGCAGCGGAGCAGCCTCATGCTGTGTGAAATGTTGTCATACCTGCTCTGGAAGGTTTCAGTCACCTTGGAGGGGATTCAGCTGATTCACTCACGTGCCTCACACTCCATCTGCCCTCCCCTGCAGATGTGGGGTCTCACACCAGCCATCCTCCCTCCCTGCCAGCCCCACACCGATATCTCAGCAGCCCAGAGAATCCCACCTGGCTCTAGAGACTCATGTTTCAGCTGCTGACCTTCACCCTCCGGGCTTTAATTCCTCCACGTACAGGTTGGCAAACTGAGCCTCGTTCCAAGAGCTTCTGGGAGGGGTAATTCAGACACAGAGGGGAAAGGCTTTATGGTCTCCACTGTAAATTACCACTCTTAAGAGAAACAACACGCCCAAATTGTGAGATGAGTGGCTGCTTTGCTAATCAGAAAATGGCAGCAATGGGTCTGGGTGTAACTGGGCTCCGTTGGTACTATCTGGAATAACGTGGAATGTTATAACCTGAGAGGATGTTGCTAGGGCTGTGCCAGAAAAAATCTTAGTACAGATGTGGATGAAATTTAATCAAAATATTTTAGGGCTGAAAACCGTGCTGCTGTTTTCTTTCTCATCTGTGTTTTAATAGAGCCATTTTTTCCCTGGAACCTGGCCATCAGTTCTGTCTCCTGAAGCCACACTGAGCCAGATTCTGCTTGAGGCACACGTGAGGTGCCATGAAAAACCCTGCCCCAGCCACTGTGCTTTGTGATATGGAGGCACAACATTCCTTTCAGCAGTGCTGAGGAAAACTGCCTGGAGAGGTTTCTCCTTTTTTTTCCACATGGGATGTTTTTTGCTGTAACATGTCCAGGAGAGCTCAGCTCTGCCTTTCCTCAAATATACAATATATCACCTGCTCCACTGTGTTTTGTTCACAAAATGGGCAGTTTTCTTTGGTTTTCTGGTGGAAATATCTGCCTGGATCTGATGAACAGGGATGGGATTTTCAACATTGGACACTTCAATGCTGCAGAGACAGTGCTTGAGCTCTCAGAGGCAGCAAGTTGTGACCTGCCCATGGAGAAAATCCCTTCAGCAGGATGTTTCATCAAAAGGAGAGGGCATGTGTTTCTTGAGGGAACAAAAAGACATGTCTGATACCCTCCAATGGGGTCTCAATCCTGAAATGGGCTGGGAGCAAACAATGAACTTATGAGGACTTTTATACTTTAAAAATAAATAAATAATAATAATAAATGCAGGCAGTATTTTTGCTGCCTGGGCTCTTTCAAGAAGTTGAGTTTTCTTCCTCAGACTGCATGCTAAAAAGCAATGGCTATGGAATTTAAGCCACATTGATCTCATCAATACAGTGGGTTATTTTATGTACCTGAATTATTCCAAGATAATAATAAGCCTAGGTTTTACTATAGCTTGTCATAATAACGAATGCAATTTTAAACAATTTTATTCCTCTAAAAAATACATCTAATTTAAATGAAAATTATATTTATGATCCAACTGGAACTAGTTCCAGCTGCTGTGGAATCCAACTAATTTCTAAAGCAAGGAGGTCCTAGGGATGGGTTTTTTCTATCATTAATATATTTCAGCTTATTTTCAGTCCAAATGTGTTTAGCTTGAGCTTGCAGCTTACCAGATCCTTCTGTAGCTCAGCCTGTTGGCTTAAAGAGCCCTCTGCTGTCAGAATTACCTCTCCTGATACTATATTTAGGTGATAATAAAACTATTGCTGGATTTTCATTTTACCGAATTACACAGGCTGATCTTTGCACTATGAAGCTGGTTTTTCCAAAGGCTGGATTATTTCCTTGGCTCTTTCTTGGAATCAGTTTCAGGCTGCCCATGTGTCTTTGCTGTTTTTGGCAGGCAGGGAGCCCTGGCTCCTGTCTGGGAAGGCACAAGAGGAGGGGGATGGTAGTGGTGGGACAGCGACTCCAGCACTGCTGGATTTCACTGGAGATGAAAATGGACAGGCTGATAATATGTCAGCCTTGCCATTTCTTCAGTGTAATTTTTATTTACATAGGTTCCATTTAGGCATTTTTCTGAAGGAAGAGGCTGAAAAACTTTCAGCTGTGGCAAGTTCCTTGCAGACTAAAATTTCCCAATCTCTCCTCGGTGTGAGTGCAAAGCACTGGCCAGCAGGACTGCAGCTAATGAAACTTTTTAATTTGAAAATTAGTGGTGAAGGAAAAAAGATGTTCTGAAACATCTTTTAATCTTTTCAGATTAAAACCTCTGTTCTCCTCTTTAACGGAAGGATGGAAATTGGTGGCATATTAATTTATAGCATGTGTTTCCTATCATATAAGCGCTGGGAGAAATATAAAATAAGTGAAGTGGAAGTCCCTTATTGTGAGGACTTAGAAAACAGTTCTGGACCTCTTTTCTTACCTCCTTCAGTAATTACACATGAAAACATCATGCACAAAGTATAAAATCTGTCAAGCAATTGGATGCTTAGCTTTAATTCCCATCTGGCTTTGGGGACTGCTATGAAGCTGGACCTCGGGATTTGAGGTGCAACCTCCTCAGGTGTGAGAGGGGCCACCAGTATCAAGAGGAGTCTCAACTCCAGTGCTCTGAAACCAGTTCCCATAAGCACAGGAAAGGCAAATTCCCCAGAAATGTGCTCTGTGACCCACAAATGCCCTGTGGGTAATGTGGGGTGTGCAGATTATTTAAGGTGAACTTTGAAAGAGTTCAGAGCTGTTTCATGCTGCGTGTGACATCCACCAGCCAGGGTTTCCATTGTGCTTTTAGGAATCCTTGCCTTCCAAACCTACTAGTTCAGCCTCTGGCACAGAGCCCTGCATCACCATCACCCAGTGCTCACCTAACACAGGCACCTGAGCTGGCCACGTAAAAGTTATAATTCATCTCACCTGGACAGCCTAAATCGAACTGGAATGACACCAGCAAACTCCAAAGAGTAGAAAATGCTGGGAGCCAGCTATAAGCTCAGTAACTTCTAGAAGAATTTCTTTCTATAGTTGTTTTGGTTTTTCTTTCTTTTTTTTTTTTTTAAACACCCAAGAAACTTTTGCATTTATTTTAGGGTTAGCCAAGGCATATCTGAACTGTAAAACTTTAATATTTTCATGTCAAAAATGATTTTGCTAAAGTTAACTTTCCCCATACTTTGACTTATCAGTTTCAGTCGTGGTGGTGTGCATTTCAGTTGAAGTTTTATTACATTATGTTGGCAGCACATTATGTTTTTTACACATGGATTTGATTGAGAAATGAAGCTGGAATAAGAATGAGGTAGCAGCAGCATCTGCTGGGAGACGCAGCTAGCGCTGGTGTCAATCAATCTGATTGATTAAATATGGTGGCACACATTTTATTAAAACAAAATGCTCTCCCTGAAGAAGATTATTATGCCAATATAATACCCAGCTTTCCTAAAGAACATTGCAAAAGAGGTGGTCTGTTTGTGACATACAATGCTTGTAAATAACTGGAAAGAACTGAAGAGTTCAAATTACATCGGGCTGCTCATGGAAACAGCTATTTTATTGCTTTGGCATGTGGTAGCTGGTATTGTTGCACTGGCAAGATCAGCAGCCCTGATGGGAGCTGAATTATCGTGTGGGACCACAGAGGGTTTCACGCACTCGCTGACGCTCTTGAACAGGTCCGAGGCTTTAAAGTGTGCGGTGGCTCGAGACCAGGGTGCACGACAGGGCTGGGGGCAGAGGCACTGCCTGCCCTCCCCACACCTCCAGCATGCTGGAATTCATTTCCAGGCGTCCTCCTGGCCCTCTCTTTGCAGGGATGGGTGTTCACAGTGCCAGCCCGACACGCCATCTCCTCTGGGAATGGACAGACCCCAAAGGCACGATCCCCTGCCCTCCCGGCTGCAGACATCTCCCCCTTGCCTTCCTCTCGCAGGAGCAAACAGGACCTGCAGCCCCTGCACCTCGAAATACAGCTGGTGGCAAAAGAAACCATTTCTTGGTGTATTCTCTGCTGTCCCCAGTGGAAGGTCAAGAGAAACAATGACTCATATTCCTTGAGATGTGCTCGGAGGCTGTAGTGGTGGAGAATTTAGGACACAATAAATCCTCACAGTGTTTCCCATCCACCTAAAGTTATGGCTTCTGCTGGGTATTTTAAAGAGTCCGGTAGTTTTCCACTAGATTCACTTGGGCTGAGGTTTTATCCACTTGCACTTATATTCTCCACATTAAGATGAATTATGAAAATTCTTAACCAGTGTCAATATTTTACTCCCTTTCCTCCAATTCATAATTTAACATAGGTTTCTGCTTGCTACATTCATCCTCACTAAATTTATCCAAGCAATATTTGCTTCAATAAATAATATAAATATAAACATCTGCACCATAAAAGGGTGCTACATCCCACTCTTCATGTGTGATGACTCTGGGATCAAACAAGTGTGGGTCATACACGGCACTGCAGGAATAGAAATGCATGTACCAGCACAGGGGAGAAGCATAGACGACATCAGCTTTTGGTTCACTCCCTTTTCATTTTTATTGCTGGGTTTCTCGTGTATCAGCTCTTCTAGTTAGAATGCAATTCCTTGTCCTCATGGTTAAGCCCTAAGGATCTCCTCACCTAGTTTCAGAGCAATTCCTCATCCTGTTTTATTCCATTAGGAGGAAGCAGCCTGCTCTCTGTGCCCTGCTATCCAGGTACCCTCAAACCCACAAGCATGGATTGCTCTTTGGCCATCTAATTCAGGGAAATACTTTAGTGGGTGCTAGATTTAAAACCAAGCTCAGCAGAGAATCTCAGCATATTTAATGTGATGACTTCAAAACAGCCTGAATTGGCTTGGACAACATCTGTGTTGAATTTTTAATGGCAGATCCAGAACTATTTTTAAGATCCTACTGTTATTTCTCCTGAGAGATCTTTTCTTAGCAATCTAAGTAGAAAATAATAATGAGGGAAAAAAAAAACCCTTGCTAGGCAACCTCTTCAATATGCAGATGGCTTTTGCAGTGACACTTCTGCTGAGGCTAATCTTTCAGGATTGAGATATTTTCAGAAACATCCATTTGTGGGTAGTTTTGGGGGTTTTTTTTAACTCACAAAGACACAGCTTTGTATACAAACTTTTTCTCCATCAACACCCACTTATTTGGTGGTTTTGAGGCTTCAAAACAACTTTTTTTTCATGAAACAACATTGCTGTTGTACTTTGCAGACCTCAGGAATGTAGATAATGATGGCATTTGTATTTCTTCCTTCAGTCTTCATTTCATCATGGAGCTCATTGGCTTTCTTAAAAGTTCCCTACCACCGTCATTGTCTTAACTTGCAAACTTATCCCAGCACAGAATTTCTCTAAAGAGCATCAGGGCTCTGATCTTACCATTCTATGGTAGGAAATGGTGTATTTTCAGATATCGTCTCAAAAAGTCACTGAGGTCATTCTGAAAACATCAGTCTTTGGCAGGTGACTCTCCTATTTTTCCTTTGAAGTTAGTTTCCTTTCATCCCCATTAATCTTCTGTACTGCCCACCTTTGCAGGAGTTTCTCCATTTAGTTTCCTTGCTGCTTGGATGCCCCTAGGCTGGGAGACTTTCTGGTTTGTGGTGCTTATATTGTCATCCTGATGGAGAAACCCAAAGGCAACATAATCTCTGGATTTATGGTTAATGTGCAAAGACAGGACAGTGATGTGGGCTTGGGGGAAAAGCCTCAGGTTTGCTGTACAAGCAGAGGAGAGGATGGTCACTTCAGACTTCAGTAAGCATCTGAATTAAAGCAAATGCAGTGACACCACCCCTTTTGATATTCCCTGACAGTGCAAAAATGAAGATTGACTTAAGAATTTGATTTCATGCTAAAATGCCAGACTGCACAGCAGTTCAAGAGCCCTGAGTATCCTGTGCAGGTGTAACATGCAGCAGGCCCCAGGAGCAGCCCAGGCAGCAGAAATCACTTCAGCCGTAATGGTTAAATAGCTGAGAAACATGCATCAATTTTTAAGTAGCACAGAGTGAAATGTAACAGCTCCTAAAACATTCAAGAGCAGACTAAACGCTGCTGAAGGAGTGAAAATAACATGAGACAGTATCAAGACTTTTCTTTAAATCTTCATGAATCTGCCAGTTTTACTACCAGAGGTTCACAGTTACAACTGTTAACCCAAAATTCTTGCTAACAACAACTGAAGTGCGTAATAGGACTTTGATCCAGATTTTGGCACAGCTGCAAATGCTGGCACGGAAAGACTTCTACTTGCTGCTGGCTGTGATTAGCCCTAAGAGAAATATTTTGTAGAGTGGCTCTGTGAGATTTTAATCTCCTGATAGCTATTGAAAGTTAATAACATATATAAAAACATAACTAAAATTCAGTGCTTACAGGACGAGGCACTGATCTGTGCTAGCTAAAATAGGTAACATCTGCTCTGGGGAACCTGACCGGAGACACAGCATCAAACTGGGACCTACTGACTTCTGCACAGTCAGGATTTTGCCTGTTATGAACTGGATAAAACCCATGTTAAGTGCAAACATTTATAAGACTATTAAACAGTTCAGTGCTTGATCACCACCACATCTCAAGTGCTTTTGCTGGGCACAGTGGATATCAGATTCTCTTTTTCCTTCTTAGGGCTCAAAAGACATTTCTTGATAAGGAAAATGCCCTTGAACAATGCAGTAGGAGGGAAGACCAGCTGGAGCTCTGCTTTGTGGTTAGTTATATTTTGGAATCCTAAGTAGCTGTTTGCCTATGTCTATATTCATTAGACAGGGATTTAAAGCAAAAAGTACACCATTCATTATTGTTACCGCAGCACAGACCTCCACAGCCAACCCTATCAAATAATGCAAACCCAGTGAACAAACAACCAACATAATTTACTGTCAGCTTCTGTAAAAACCTGGAAAAAAATCTCCACAGTCCAAAATATCGTGGGTGGTTTTAACAACATTGTCCACAGTGCATGAAATGCAATATTTTGGGGGTAGTAATTGCCGTTATTTAAACCTCAGAAAGCCACAGATTTATATTTGTTCAGTTTCCCCTTAAGCTGGATAATAAATCTATACAGCCTCTTCTGGGCTTTTTTTTTTTTTTTTTTTTTTTTTTTTTTTTTTTTTTTTTGTGTGTGTGTGTGTGTGTGTGTGTGTTTCTTTTTTTATTTGTTTTTTTAAGAAAGGCTTTTGAGATTATAATATCTGCCTATAACAGGTTTGGGTTTTGGGTTTTGTTGTTGTTGTTGTTTGGGTGTTGTTTTTGGGTGGGTTTTTTTGTTTTGTTTTGTTTTATTTTTGTTCTTTGAGGTCTTTTTTCTTTTTTTCTTTTTAGAAATCACAAAAAAGATTTTAGCAGCTGGGTTGTCCTGTATGGAGCAAATTCTGCCCTTAGACATCCCATATGTACTGAAGATAGCACCACAGATACATATACAGAAACCAGCAGTCAATTTTGACTCAGGAGATAATACACCAACTGTGTATTAAGTTTAATGTAGATTAATGTGAGTTGCTTTCCTTTGCATGTATGTACACAGGTACAAATAATTAAGATTAATTCCACTGGATATAATGGCCTTCACTGTGCACAGTGCCATAAAATTCTTCTTTAATAGCTGTTAATTGGATGTATTTACTTTGATGGTGAAGTCCTGATTAGTCTTGTTACCCTACAACCCCTTCCCCCTCCCTTTGCTCACTTTTGTGCTTAGGAAAAGACTTATAATAAGGGAATCACAGCTATGCAGTTTATTAGCAAAAAGATCAATACCTGTATCTGTTTACACTTTTTGGAGATTCAGCCAAAGAGGGGTGTTCTGCATAATATTTGAAGAGTGAAGGTGATGCATGTTTTCATTTTTGATTCTTTTCCCCATGCAATGTCTTTACTGGTAATAACTCAGATTTCTTACTCTATTTCTTTTTTAAAATCTCTTTTCTTTCTCTGGCTTCTGCACTGAACCTGAGAAATTTCTCAGTGGTAACAGGAGGACCTCAGGGCCTTCAGCAAGTTCCAGCTCCAGGATGCCAGGTGGATGGCTGAATTTAGGAACTGCTTCCATACAGGGATTCCATGTGTTTTTTTCCTGGAAAGCAGTCAGTAATTATTTTGGCATTTCTTTTCCCTGAAATACAGTAATCCTAAGCATAAGGGACAGGGCCTTCCATGTGTGCAAATCAGAACATCTTCACTGAAACCTAGGTGGATATTTGATTTGTTCTGGCCCTAGGTTTTTTTAACCAGCTTGTTTTTAACAGTGATGCTTTGCATTTTTAATCTCCCAGGAGCACAGTTTTTGGAATTAGCGAGTCATGACGGAAGAAGTTCAAGGTACAGCTGCAGCCAAGGTCTGTGTCTCAGAGCCGGGCTCTGGGCACAGCTCCCACACTCCCATCCTTGCTGTCATGTGTGTGGAACCGTGGGCAGTTTTCCTGGGACACCAGCCCACCTGTAGCCAGGGCAATTTTTTCTGCCTGGAGCCATTTTACGTACCTGAGGCAGGCCAGCCAGCCAGGAGCTGTGACAAAGCCAGGCCTGGCCCCTCCATCTTCACTATGGACTTCTGCTCCAATGGCTCAGCCTTACTAACACCAATCATCTGCGCCATTTTATCACTAATATACTGGTGTGAGCATCATCAGCTTACCCTGATCTCATTGAAGAGAACAGGATTCTTCCCTTCTCCTCCTGCCCCTTCCCATCTGCCCAGAGCCACTCGACACTCTTGGGACACAGCCACACACTTTGAGGTGGTTTGCACTCTAACAAATATTTTCTCCCTCCAGGAACACTTGCATTAAAGGTCTGTGGGGTCTGGTCTAGTGCCAGGAAAGCTTTGGTGGGACCTGGTCCAGCCAAAGATAGGCTTTTGCCTTCCTCCTCCTCTGCCCCGTGTTTAGTGAGTCAGCACACTCCAGCAACCGAATGGGATTCCTAAAAATGAACGGGGTATAAATGACCAACCTGATTAAAAATCACTGCATGGAGCGCTCCACGGAGGACAGTCTAGCACTGATACTTGCATGAATCACTGCTATTTATGTCCTTTAATTAGGAAAATTGCAGCACAGTGCAGGTTGTAGAAGATGTCTTCTGACAGATCCTCAGGGTTCCCTCTGATTTTATCTCTGCATCCAAGCCTGCTGCTTATATTATTTGGATCTCTTACTGCAGCCAGGGGAAGTCCAGACAGGGCCAATTCCTAAAGTGTTTAAATGTGAGAAGCCCCATCATGATGCCCAATTATAGCATCGTCTGAGGATCTGATTGAACGATGTGGAGACTGAAAGAGCAGGCCTTTTATGAGATTAATAATCTACGGAACATTAATATGTAATTCTCTCCCCTCCTCCAAAAAGGAATAAGTCTGCATAATAATGGTAATTATAAGAAAAGTTAGGGAAAAAAAAAAAAAAGAGAGAAGGCCATTTATTTGGAACCACTTAAACATGCTTTGCAATTATACATTTATTGTCAGTATAAAATGAACAATTCAGAAAAAGCTGGATGCATATCAGCAGAAGCAATTAAAAAAAGGTGTTTATTTTACTGAGAACTCACCATTTCAATTTCAGGAATAGAGCTCTATCACTGAGTTTGCAGTTGTTTTATTCATGCTTTTAATTACAGCCCATTCCCAAACTCGGCTGTGTCTGCCCTAGGCAAGGCTGTGTCTCCAAGCACTTCTGCCTCAAGTCGCCTCTGGCAAGGGAAGGGTTAAAACCAATATTTGTAGATAAAGAGGTAAACATATTTACATTCAGTTTTTCACACTTTATGCATATGTCATGCAGTGAATAGTTTTAGAGGTGTGTTTGTACTATCTCTCCAGAATTTTTACAGTCTGCAGGACACAAAATCTCTATAAAGTGACTTATTGAAATAGAAGCAGATTGGTAAAACCATTTCTCTCTTATGAACTGTGAAGAATGATCCTCTAAATGAAATCAGGAAGGAACTGGACAGAATCTTGTTTAATGGTGTGACAAAATGAATCACAACTATTCCAAGCATCCATCACTGCTAAAAGGGGACCACAAATGATCTGTGAACTACTATATATTGATTACTCATGTACTACAAGTGTCGGATTTAATGTTCACACACCATGGAAAGGCGGCAGGGACAGATGGTGCCTTAACTCTTCTTTGATAGATTTTAATGGTGAAATATTGATTTCTATCTGGCCAAGGCCTGTTGTTAGGGGCCAAAGTCATTTGTTGGGTATAGCTGGACACCCAGTCTGCTAGGGGTAATCAATCATTTTTGGCAAGGCAGGTGAAATTCCGAAGAGAAGCACCTTGGGTTCCCAAACTGTATCGAGATGAGGCTGAGACCAACATTTGCGCATGCACGCCCCCTCCTCCCCCCACGCGCGCATACAAAAAGACTCCATGAAATTGTGCTTGTAAAGAATTATTAATGATAAGACATGTTTACTGAGGAGAGTCACAGCGAATCACAGTTGACATGAAATAGTCTGGGAGCCTCGGAGAGAAAATGAGCTTCTCGCTAAAAGGGACTATATTTTATTTAAACATCCGTCTAGGGCTGAAAACTCAGGTAATCTGTTGTGTTACAAGCCACTGGCTGTTCTTGCCATCCAGAGAGATAACAGTGAGGAGCTAATAGGAACACATCAATCACAATCAGGCTGCAATTCCACCGGTGTCTCCTCTTCCCAGCTCCTTTTTAAGCTCCTTAATAACGATGATAACATAGTTCTGGGCTTGTGAGAGGGTTTCTTCCCTTTGAGGGTCATATTCATAAAGAGAATGGCTTGCAAAGTCAGCATCTCACTCCTATGGAAAGGCGGGGGCTGAGCAGAGGGAAGGGGTTTGCAGGTGGGAGGGGTAGGGGGGCAGGAGGGGGTGGATTTCCCCTGGCAATAAATCCGTGGACGCCCCTCTTTCCCCTGACAAGCCTTCCCATGAGAGGATTCCTGTTCAGAAGCAGGCAGGAAAGGGTAGGCTCTGCCCAGATGTGCCCCAGATGCAGGAGCCAGTTGAGGCTGATTTTTCGTTTAGATTATCTTGCTTACCTAATGATTTTTGCTTCACTGCTCAGCTCGATTGTGTTCACTAGGACGGCAGGCTATTAAAATGTCAAGGTGCATTGAATAGTTGTTATCAAGGAAAGAGACCTTTCCAATCAGCCCGTGTTCCCCGGGTTGCATAAAGGCGAAGAAGGGATTGGAGGAGGAAGAAGGAGACCTTCCTCATCCTGGGGAGGGGGGAGAGGTGCAGTGGTGGGCGTGTGTGAGTGTGTGTTTCTGTGTGTGGGTGCAGATGTGTGCGTGTGCCTGCTGCAGTACAGGTGGTAATTAAAATGCCATCTTTTATAACAGGTATGAGACACTTCTCTCATTCGTATTTACAGGGAGAGATGAAACTTCTCCCCCTTGTGCTTTTCAGCGCAATCCTTATAAAGAAAATACTGGGAGGAGGAAACTTGTGTGGTTGAATCACTGGCCACGCATACTAAGGAGCTGCAGGGCTGGGCTGAAGGAGAAAAACAAAGGCAAATGCCTTCCTCATGTCTGCACCTGCCTTAAGGCTTGATAAGAAAATAAGTTCACTGACCTACTGGGAAAAACACTGGAGATTGTCCGGCATCACAATATTGAACAACCGGTGACAGGATGATACAAACCCAGCACATTTGGAGACACAAAAATCCCCTACCTCTCGTCACCACCACCACCTTGTTCATATAATTGCAGAACAGTTTATTACACAGAGGCACATCAGATATTGCCACAGATTGATTTTTTTCTTTCTTCTCTTGTAAACTATACCGTACATCATATTGGTTGGGAAAAAAATATATTCTTTGGATTTACTTCTCTTTGTTTAAATCATCTCACAAATATTTTGCTTTTCGCCTGTCATTTCTCTTTCATTTTCATTCAAAAAAGATGGCTTTGTTTTTGCTTGTGTACGGTTTTGTAGAATAATGACATCTATCCCGTCCTCCATGCATCAAGCATCATTGATTGCCCCAAACATCATTGTCACTACTGGGTGTTCATCTTCACACTTGCCACTGGCAGGTCCCTCATCTACTTTCTGTCTCGCACATGCCCCTCTCCACAGCTGCACACTCACTCACAACAGGCATGCCCACTTCCTCTTTTTGCCTAATACTCATTTCTCCTGGTCTGCATCTCCTTCCTCCTCACAGGCCCTCATTTCTCTCCCTCCAGCCTTGTGCTGCTGTGAGAGTCCACGAGCACAAACCGCTCAATTCTGCGGTGAATTTCAGCTTGGTCTGCGTTAAAAAGCCAGGACAAACAAAATCCTTCAATCTTTTTCCACACTGTCTACACTGACTCATGAAAGTCCTTCTCAAAAGATTTGATTCCTCAGCATATTCAGGCACAGGGAGCAGAGAATACTGAAGGGACTAGAGGAGTCTTTGCTGGTCCTGCAGTGGTAGTGGAAAAGCGGCACACAACCCTCCTTTCCCACCATGCTGTTGCTCCAGCTGGCCTTAATTCTTGCCCTGCCTTACATTTCCATACTCATGTCTGTCTCAGGGCTTGTCTCCATGGAAAAATTATTGCACACAAGGCTGGGATGTGAATTAGTTGCACATCCTTGCAGCAAACATTGCAGGTACAGTGAGGACTTGTGTGCACAAGGACGTTACTGTGGAGGCAGCCAAGGTGTAAATCTCCCCTGCCATGGCACCAACTCCCCCAAACACGCTGCCAGTGCCTGCATGGCCCCCCCAGGCCCAGCTGGGCTCCGCAAACCCAGTGCCCATACGACATTCACAGCACATGCGCTTCTCAAACAAGAAGAGCCCAGGCATATTTGCTGGTGTGCATCAGCCCATACCCGTGGTCCTGACAAACTGTGAAGTATTTATTCCTGCAAGTGGCTTGAGGGGTAAGAAAGTGATATTATTAATTTAGAGAAGGGAAACTGAGATGTGAAGGCTCATGAAATGCCCAAGGCCTTTAGCTGCTGGGATCCAAAGTGCCTTCCCTGAGGATATAATAAAGTGGGTAGCTGAGAGTAGAAGTTGGCACCCAGTCACTGAATGCTGTACCCTGGTTATTAGTACTCTAATTATTAGACTAGCTTTATTTTCTCCTATTTTATTTTTTTTTCTTGTCTCCTCACTGCTCCTTTGAATATCTAGCAGCTTCTCATGTTGTTCTTGCAGACCAAAGCATCCTCAAGGAGCTGTTTTTGACTCCACCACCTCCATTCCAGCCAGAGGAACTGAGGCTCCTTCACTCCTTTACCAAGTCAAACAGAGTGGTGCAGGTGTGGGACTCACTCATGGCACCACACAGGTCTTCAGCCTGACTCTGCTCCCAGACTGTGGAGGAAGTGGAAAAGGACTAGATTCAACAATTTTTAAGACTCTGAAGTGGTGCTGGTCAAGTCTATTAGCTATGGAAAAATGTGTGATGATGCTTAGCCTGCGGGAGAGAAGTGCTAGTGCTGGTAAAAAGCTCATAGTCAGTTGGATTAAAAAATATGAGTCCAAACAACATATTCAGGAAATTGTCACAGGCTGGAGTATTCTAGTTGGAGGACATAGATGGATGCAGAATGACAAAGGAAGGCAAGGAGAACAGCACAACTGAGACCAAGTAACCTGGAAATGGTCCAGGCCTGTGAGGCCTGGTCATAGATACAGATCTAGGCAAGGGTGTGAGCTGGATGTCAGTGAACAGTCAGCCTCACAGCAGGAAGAGTTGCACCTCTTTTTTTATGTTCACTGTGTATGCTGATCCTAATGCCACAGTGTGCCTTTCTGGGGCTAGATGGGCTAAAAGGCTTGTTTTCCCTTCTGAAGCACAGAGGCTTTTCTCTTTATGGCAGGATGAAATGGATGGTGGCAGAGACAGGATGAGCTCACAGTATCTTTTGATGAAATGTTGCTACCGGTCTTACCTGCTACCTAAGCCTAAGCCCCCAGTCTTTCCAATGCAGCAACCATTTGCTGTTCCCGCTTCTCCCACACCTCTCAGTACACAAACTTCAGATGCTTTGCAAAACCTTCAAGAAGATCTAAGTTCCAGCAACAAAATCTAATTTCGGATATCTAAGACCTGCTTCTGTATCTGGCCCTTTGTGCAAGAAAAAAACCCTTAGCAGTGGCTATTACATTTAAATGTAAGTTGAGTGGGACCAGGAGAATTGGTCCCTGAACTGTGCCAAAACCCCTGTTAAACAGTTAAGGCTGGTATATATATCAATCACACCGGCATAAAAACACATCAAGAGGAGATAATTGTCCCCCAAGCAAGCCTTATATTTCACAGAAAACTCAGCTGAAGTTAGCTCAGTTAAAATAGGTCTGAAGAGAAAGATGCTGGAAAGTTCCTGATAATTTATTGTGATATCATAAAATAACCTTATCATTATGATTAAATCTTTATTTTCTTTGGGTTCAGAACTTATCTTCCTCCCTGGCTGCATCTCTTGGTTTCCCCGTGACTTCCATGGACCAGTGCAGCAGTCTGGGTTTGGAGAGGGTCAGTCGCACCCCAAGACAACATACTTGGCCATAGGGCACCCTCTGTGTTGGAATTCATCCCTCTCTGTGGGTACTTCCAGAATCTTAAAATAAATCCCTTGGCTGGCACCATAAAAGATGTGACAGAGAGGGCAGAAACATAGGAGGAACATTGAAATAGCCGGTTCAGCCAAACCATTTTTGGGGCCGATGTGACCCAAAGTAAGCCCTGCTGTGTTTGAGCCCAGGCAGCAGCTGCCTCAGCCTCCAGGCAAACTCCTTCCTGAGGCAGTGACCAATGACAGCCACAGAGCTGCTGCCAGATATGCCAGAGATGTCCTCTCTGGGCAGGTCCTGGTTCTAAGACACTCAGCACACAGAGGAAACCCAAGGTCAGCCAGGGCAGACCACGTACGACAGGGTGAGGTGAAGGTGAGCAGTCTCTGCTGCCTGCCAGCCCCCTGCTCCAGCCTGCCTGGGCTCTGTGCTTCAAGGGTCCTGCAAACATCCCCAATGCATACACAATCCTCCTCAATGTGTCAAGGGGCCCTTCTCAAACAGTCAAAACTGTTATAGCTCTGCACTCCTCAAGGAAACACTGGAAGCAAGGCCCAGCCACCACTGAGCCACGTCCTTTTTTTAAATTTATTTTATTTTACATAACACAGATTTATTTGCTTGCAAAGGAGCTGTGCGGGGCCGGGGAGCAGAGGGCATGGCTGTTGTTTGCAGTGGAGCACCTTGAAGAAACTAAACTAGCACTCAAAGCTGAATAATTGGTGCAGCAGGAGGCTGTGCCCATGCTAATAGTTTTTGCTGAGATGAAGCTTATTAACATGTGCACTGGTGCATCTGTATTGCCTCTGGGACTCAAACTCAGCATGGTTCTCTGGTGTGCTGCATAGAGGTTTTACCTTCCTCTGACCTTGCTCAGGCTCCTTTGTCCTGTTCTGCTGTGCTCTGAGTTAACCTTTTGTCTGCCTGGGCTTATAGCTTATATTTTAAACCCAGGAAACTTTTTCAAGTCTCTTCCACACTAAAGGTTTTAGTTGTGCTGAAAGTATTTTGAGTTCCATTGTTATGATGCTTTTGAGTTGAAGAAGGTTTGTTGTGAAGTGCGTATTTCAAATAATCTGCCCATCTCTAAACTGAAATTTTAAGCTATTACAAGTGATAAAAATTCCCACTCTGTGCTTACCTTACCTTTGAAGTTTGGGTCAAGAGGTGTGCATTTACTCCACCTGAGTTCACAGACTGAATCCCTGTTTGAGAGAGAGAAAATAAAATTTAAACTGTTTTTTATAATATCCAGACTATGTATGCCATTATTTCGTCTGTTAGAGGAGCAAAAATGTAACTTTTGGGGGCTAACATGAAATAGTCTGGAAGAGAAAATGTGGTGTTTGCATCTGATCTCTGCTGTGAAGTGCAAAGCGGATCAAACCTCTGTGTTTTGATTTACTGCTGCTGGCACAGTTTAGGTGGAGTATGCCAGGGTGTTATCTCTTGTCATTAAGACCATAACAAAGTCCGGGTAAGGTGTGTGACACACCCAACTTATCTCTCTGTGCAAAACATCCACCTTGCTGCACCAACAACTTCACTCACGTAGTTCAGGCTATAACCCACCTTACAGACCATCCAACCAGAGCAAGAACAAGCCCCAGCAAACACGGGTTTTAGTATTGTTTTGTTAACAGCGCCAACCATCCCAATCTGCGTGTTCCATCTTGAAATGCCCTCTGCCTAGCTGTAGTTAGTGGTTGTCCCAGCCCAAGGCCTCTTTTCAACAATGTTGTGAACCAAAACTGAACACCCTCTAATTAAGTAGGTGTATTTTGGCCCCAGACAGATTTCAGACAGCATCTGGAGGCTCACTATTTGCTAGTTTCCCCTCACTGTTGCAGTGTTGAGATTACCTCAGTGTAACCCTGTGAGCATTCACCACACCAAGAATCAGCAGATTTCTCCTGTTCATCTCTTCTGTGAACTCCAGTTGTTTTGCACCGAATGCAGCACATCACCAGCATGTGTAATTCAGATCAGGCAATCATCCTACACAGTGTAAATCAATGAGATGAAATGTACCCATTGACAGCACTTACAATTTTGCCCATTACTATGAAATCCTCTTTCTTTAAACGGAAGGTGCTTTTATGAATGCACTGAAGCATAACTGACAAAGCCTCCAATACCGACTATTGCCTAAATACTGCAAAACATAACAGTTATAAAAGATACATGTGGTGCATATTTATAAGGATTAGGATAAGCACTTTGTTGAGTCGCTGCAGTACATTTGTCCCTTTTTCAGGTTACTTATAGACCTTGGATGTTTTCTTCTTCCCATGACTCAAATAAACACTTGTCTGTGGGCTTACACAGTCTTCCTGCCTTTGCCTGTGCTGACAGTGTGAAATATGTACTTCTAAAATTGTGTTAAAAATAAGTCCCTGCACTGTAATTATTCTTTATGCTAATATAATAGACCAGTAAATGTTCCTACACTTCTTGTAGGACTAATTACATTTCAATAATGTGAATCATCCCTGGAGCCACTACAGTTAAACAATTTTGGAGCAGTAGCGAGGGAGTTTGTTATTTGTACATAGGAGAGAAGTGTGGATTTTTGAAACAGAGTAGCACAGCTCTACAGCAGTAATGCTCCCCCTGATGTGGCCATTCCAGGTCAGAGTAGATGTAGCAGGGGAACCCATCAGCTGGAGGATTTGCTGCATCCCATCTAAAGCACCAACTCGTCACACTCAGAAATCAGCTTTTGCAGTAGCGGAAATAGGTTTCACTTGTGACACCAATTACAATCAGCTCATTAGGAGCTGCTGAATAAAATGTAAATTTTATGGATTGTTCATGTCTAAAAAATGTAAGGGATTCCAAATCCACATCTTGTTTAATTGGCTAAATTAAATGATTTACTATCACTTTCAGATTAGCAAATAAATCCAGAAAAATATTAAGGCAAGTAAACAGGGTTATTTCAGACAAAGCAACAATACCTTGTAAGTGCCCTATAACAATTTGGCAAGGCACCCTGCCTAGTTGTTGATTTTTGAGGAATACTTTGCTTTTGGACAGGGAGCTGACATGGGGACAGTCATGTCATTCATTGGGGAAAGATATCACTGAAGCTGTATCCTCGCTGCTGTATCTCTGCTCAGTGTTGGTGATCAGATGAGTTTTCACCCTCTGTGCTCTGCAAGACAGCAATATTTACAGTGCTCCACAACTCCAGCCGCTGCCTCTCCTGGAACACCAGCTGTAGCCATTCCTGTTCTGCACTTGGGTAGATCAATCTGGCTTCCTGAGCCACAACTCTGAGCAGCTACTGGTACAGCCTGCCTGGGCTGCTCCATCAGAACTGGCCCTGCACCAGGGCTGGGTGCTGTCAAACAGGTAGTTTGGGTTTACGTCAGGAACAGCAGGGGAATGAACCTGCTGCTGCAGGGAGATAATGAAGGGCTGGGAGTAGAGAGATGTCCAATAGGGCAGGGCCACTGGAGCAGCTGGGTGTGACAGAAATGAGCTAGGTGAGATGTGGAAGGGGAAATCCTTGGCAGGAAAAGAGAGACTGAAAAAAGAGAAGACTGAAAAAAATAAATTAAAAAAACAGTAAAGAGGAACAAATGTGAGATTTGAAGACAGAAAGTATATGTGGGCGATTTCGAAGAAATTTGTAACTGCCAGAAGAAAATGAGCCTTTGGGGACAAAATGAGAGAAGTCAAAATATCTGTATTTCATCTATTCTTTTTCCCTACCAGGAATTTGTTTTTACTTTTAATAAGATCATTGAAGATGCTTGAGAGAAGGACAAGGCCCTGCTTTAAGTAAGTCAGTGCTGCTCATAGCATCTCACTGAAATCTCTCTGGTCTGCATGCAAACCAGCTCTTTGGGCTTTGAGTTTCCCACTGTGACACCAGATTGTAGCTGCTCAAATCTCCTACCTGCTACAGACCCTTTTTCTTGCTGGTGAGAAAAGAACAAAAAATCGTATTCAAAGTGTGTCTCTTCCTGGAAACATGGAATGAAATTATTCTGCTTGTAGTCAACAAACCTTTTTGGGGTTAATGTTTCTGATGTAAAACCAACTACTACTACTACTACTACTACTACTACTACTACTACTACTACTACTACTACAAAACAACCTATTATCAATTTAATATTAACCTGTTTCCATAGAGATGAAGTACAGATTTCCAGAATATTTGCTAAATGAACACTCAACGGAGCACGCTTAGGACATGTGAAGGGACAAGGGACATGGCAAAGAGAATCAGTGAGTGTCTCTGCAGTTTGTCTGGTGCAGACTCAGTCTGTAATACTAGAAAATGAAATACAGACATTTGCTCAGGCTTTCTTTCAGCCAAAGAAGCTGTAAAATGGGACTTTGAGTGGTGCTTGTGACTTGTCATAAGGAAGCTGCCAATGCATGGCTGAAATGGCATATTTTTCCTGTCTCCACACCCTCTTCTCCTTGTGTTCCCTTTCTCCTCTTTAAATTCTTCTTCCTGATAGAACGGGATCAGAGCCAAAAGATCCCTTACTCTGAAAACTGTGTGGTTCAGAAATTTTGACTTATTTTATCTTTACCTGATGATGTGAGTGAACTACAGCCCTGTTGACTACCCTAGTGTTATCCGAGGCTAAACCAGTCCGTACCTGATCCACAAAGGAAGCATTGTACAGCGTGTTGGCATTTGATCATGCTGGGGAATGAAAGCCATATTTGAGTGAGGCCTACAAGTGCCTCATTACTGCACTGTAAACAACTGGAGAGTACAGTAATGGACAAGGCTCTGAGTGCTACGAACGCCTTCACATTCACTGTATTGATTTGCAATGTGCACGGTGATGGTCTGCTGTAATAAATACAAATGCCATAGCGTAGAAATGTCAGAACAACTTATTAAAAATGTGTCTCTTCCTTGCTTGTGCAGTACAGCTTGTACATCTGCACAGCTGCGGGGTTGTGCCGAGGTGAGGATGGAGCTGTGGCTCAAAACTCAGCATTGCAGGAATATAAATTCATCACAAAAATACAGCCACTACAGGCCAGTCTTTTCCTTTTTCTTTGTGCCTCCCTGTAACAGAGAAGAATTCTCTTGTGTCTCAGAACATATTTCACCTCACGGAGGATAATACATCGTTTCTCACATCTCAGGAGGGTTCATGTGGTACCAGGTTTCAGCCCACATACCACAGGCAATTCTCTGCCCATTTTCTGCCACTTAGAGAAGCTGGAAATGCCACTGGAGCCATCATTTCTCTTAACAGTACAGTTGTTTTATGCAAGCATGGAAACGTCTCAGCATTCACTCGAAGCAGGCTCTTGTGGCAGATCACACGTGTGCTTCTGCCGGGTGCACATAAAGCCTGTATGTGCACTGTTACATACACGTGTATCTCTCAATAGATATTCATGTATAGATAATTACTCTTTGACCAGATCACGTTTGTATGACGGACCTCTTGGTCCACTAGATGGTAGGAGGCAACTTCCTCAGGAAAATACGTGTCCCTATGTGTTTCTGAGGTACCATTTCCCAAGCCATCCTTCTCTGTGACAACTGAGCCAGGCTGCATGTCCCAGCTGGACTCTCTCACTTCTGGCAGGATCCATACACTTACTGGTAGTTTCCTCTAGGGTTTCCCCACATGTCCTGAAAAATCTGTCTGCTCTAAAAAGATCTATCCCAAACTAACCAATGGAGAAAAGTGAGAATCAAACCAGGAAAATGGTTTTTCTGTATAGGAGAATCGACAGGCTAATCATTGTAACCAAAATAAGTAAGAGTTTATGAGTAAGTGTGGAGTGTGACAGGAGCTATGGAAAGGCTGGGAGAGGAAGTGGATGGAAATCTTTTGCTGGAAACTTCAGTGTGTTTCCACAGTCATGAATATAAATATTGCCTGTGCTTCAGAACTGTATACCTATGCAAACATTCAGATGGATACTTCCATGATATTCATCACCATGAGCACTTTGCAAATGACAACTGAATTAAAGCCCATCATATATTATTTGAAAGAGGGTTACTGTGCTCATCATTCAGACTGAAAAATGGAAAGGTTAGATGGCTTAGCTCAAATACAAGGCTTGTGGCACAACTGAATCTATAAGCTCTGATTCCATCTGACTTTGTTCTTGTATTTATAAAAAATGTCCTGTTAAGTTTAGTAACAGAAGGGATCTATGGAGTTTCACGTAAGTCTGCAGATGTAGCTACAGAAACTGCCAGGACCACCTATTTTTTAGTGTTCTCATTGTTCAGGTACTCCTTTGGATTTAGAGATTTTCCACAACACCCTGCTGCAGATGCCGCAGGAAATGGGAGAGGCTTGAACAGGATAGAGAAGGTTTGCTTCCCAAAGCCCCCCATTTGGTAGGCGCGCCAGGAAGATGGGTGGAGAACCTGCTCTTAACCTCATCTGATGGATAGTCCCTGAGGCACCACTGCCATCTGGTGAAAGCTGGAGCAGCCCATGGGGATGTGTTAGGGAGCCAGAAGTGACAGCCTTACCACTGCACTAAGCCCGGCAGAGAGGGAGCAGTCTGGCCCACAACATTTCATTGAGAGTTTTCCTTTGGAGTTTTTTGAGTCTGTTTTAGATTTCTAAACAAAACCCATAATTCTTCACACAGCCTTTGCACACATCAAAAACCATAGGAATTAAACTCTGAGGGTCATCTCCATGAGGAAATCACAGGATGGTGTCCTCTCAGACTTGGGAATGTTGCTACCTTTGCCTAAGCAAACCATTTTCTGCAGCATGTCAGAATGACGTCTCCTGTTTCTGTTGTGCAAATGCCTGGTTGAGGAGCAGGCAGGAGTGCTTACTTCTGCAACACTGAATGCACTTTATGGTCACATTTGTCAAAAAAGGAAGTAAAATGCTTTAGGATGTGAGCATCTATTGTCTGTTCAGTTCCCTGGGCTTAGGAAAATAACCTGGTTCACATCCAGGACAGTCAACACTTGTCTTGGCCAGACTGGCTAGGCAGATGAGGGGAAAGGAGCTGCTGGCAAGCTGGTACAGGTATCCATGCTTTGTAAAAAAGAAAGGAGGTGAAGGAAGTGGGAATTACTCCAAAAGCCAGTGAGTGTTTTACTATTACTGAGCTGATATCCTACATGGCATGGGGGAAACCTACAGGTATGGCATCTCCTGGGGGTTGGTCTGTTTAGACCTGTATGTTGAAATGAGTAGGAAACTGCTGGCTAAATAGACCTCAGATCAAGCACTGACCTCCTATTATCATAGCTCCCTGCAAGTGATATGAGAGTGAAGAAAATCTCTCCAGCAGCACTGTACTCTTAGTTTAAGTGTTGCACTTGGCTAGAGTGATAGATATACACCAACATTTGCTTACTCTTTGCACTCTTACTTCCAGAATCCAAGATTTTTGTATTTTTATTAAATACCTTGAAAATTTATTATTAAACTGTTTATGGTGTTGTGGGTTTTTTTGCCTTAAATCTTAGAATCATATTTAGAAATAGTATGAACTGCTGTTTTGACCAGGAGAGATTACGTTACAATCAATATTATATATTGTATCCTGGGGTCTATTGTCAGCAGATAGTATTGAGACATACATAATTTATTAACAATTTCAGTAGGGGCCCAAAGTCCTAAGTGAGGATCAGGCCAAGTTTTGTTCAAGCTTTGCTTAAGCTTTTAATGACTTTGTAGGTGCTAGGTTACCTTCACTGCAGTGCAAACCCATTAACTTCAGCAGAGTTAAATAGCCCGTTGTTCAGGGATGTAGAAAATGCAGAGACTTAACAACTAAGTAATAGGTTTTTCAACACAACAAAAACAAAGGAAACGAAGAGATTTCTATTTTGGATAATCAATTTTGCATCCTGAAGAACACACTGGCTAAAGCACTGGAAGCTGTGAGAAGCCAATTCTTTACGCTTCCAGCCAGAACCTAGCTAGAGGCCTGAATACAGCATGTCATTATGATTAATTATGGGTAATGAGTGTTTTATGAACCTAAGAAAGAAAAGCATTTATTTTGCTGGTATTATAGTGGTAGTGTCTTGTTTTGTTTAAAGCTGGGATTGCAAAGCCAAGCAGATGATGAAACCCTTTTATTAGCTCTTTTGTTTTGCTCTAGACTGTTTACTACACTTATGGGGCCAAATCCCCATCACACAGGGGCTCTGCCAATACAAGAGTCAAGGATCCAGTTCAGGAGCTCTGGGACTTTGCATTATTCCCTTTTGCTCTGTTTAATCCCTTTTCTGTGTCGGAAACCCCACAGACCTATCTAGGATGCCATTCAATGAGGTGGTATGATGAGACTCTTCCAAGAGTGGTCTTACTCTGGGAGTTTGTGAGCTCTGGGCCTGACTCAGAGCCTACTGGAACCTCCAGGAGTATTTCTCCTCGTTTTTGAAAGCCTTCAAACCAGATCCTTGAGGGTTTCTCTGGAACCTTCTGGTCAGGATGATGAAAGCTTGAGAGCAGTGATGGCTGAGAGGACAGAGCTGTGACAAAGGCGCCGTGCCAACGATGTTGCCGGGCACTGCCAGCCAGTGGCAATGCCACCAGCACTGTCAGTCCAGAGTGCACCTCTCCTTGCAGGCTTGGGGGGTTTCCATCCCTCCAGGATCTCCACGCTTCCCAGGCTGGGACCCGTGTAAAGTCAGTGACGTGCACAGCGCTGGCTTTACCCACAGAGGTGTTCTTGGAGATGGGCAGCAAGAGGGGATGTAAAACTCCCCTGCTTCATCTTCCATGTGTTTGGGGGTCTGGGGACAGCAGGGCAGCATAAGGGACTTTGGCACTTCTGGCGCCTAAGTTTTAAAGAAGGGATGGAAGAAGAAATAGGGATAAAAGCGATGAAAGCCGGGAGAAGCAGGATCGGAAGGGGATGGGAGAGCGGCTGTTCCCCAGCGCACCAGGAGGTGGTGCCCAGCCCCTGCGCATCCCGCGGGCAGGACAATGCTCCCTGCGCCGGGGACAGCGATCCTACCCCGGGAGAACGCGCCAGGTTTCGCCCTCCCCATCGCGCTTCCCCAGCTCCGCTGCTTTGGTGGGTATCCGAGGCTGGCAATGGTAACTGTGCGAAAGGAGGCAAACGCTTTGCACTGCGAACTGCTGCTGTCGTGCTGCAATCGTGGTAATAAAATAAAGGTATTGCCAAATTACTTCTAAAGTCATTATATTTACAGGACAAGCGATTCTCGCTGCTGCAGAATGCAGGCAAAAAACCCCAAAAATAAGCAAACATAAAAAACAACAACAAAAAAAAAAACCCCACGTGATCTGATTTTAGCTTCCTCGTGCCTTCTTTTTCCATCTTTCTCAATTCCTTCTTTAGTTTTTAAACTTTTCCATTAAGTGATACTAAAAAGAAATTAACAAGGGTAAAACCAAATTGGTTTTCATAAACCATTACATCCATGTGTACAAATTAAAAAAAAAAAGAAATTAAAAGATATGTCATGAAATTTTGTTATCTGTTATCTCTTATTTAAAATGGGAACTGCCAAACATTTCCCTTAATATAGTATTTTACATTAGTAATATCGAATTTAAAATATATTATATGCCTTTTGGTGGTAATAAAACTAATATTTTTCTTTGTGACAAAACATGGCTTAATTGCTGAATTCCTTAAACGTTAGAAAAAAGAAACATATTTGTTGCAGGCAAACTGAAATGTTTATTTCATTTTTAAAACCTCAGCATGTTATTAAAAAGCTGCCACCTGAAAACTCATTTGACATTGTGAAAAAAAAAAAAATTATATATATATATATATATATATATATATATATATATATATATATATATATATATATACATAAATTCAGCTTATCAGAAAATAAAAAAAAATAGACTCATTTTATTGTTCCTAAAAGTTCTGAAGTTCTGGGGTTTTTGTATTTTTATTTTATTTTATTTTTTTAGAAGAATGAGGGTTTGTAAAAGAAGTATTCATATAAGTTTCTCAGTTGGCAGTGATTAGCAGTCTGTTGTGGGGTAGCTTAAGTTGCTGGTATACAAAACGCAGGATATTCCCTACTTTCTCCAGGACAAAATGAAATATAGTCTGTTTAAAATTTAATTTTTCGACACCTTTAACCATTTTCCTGTCCTGGCTAACAAATCTTTTTTTCAGGTAAATGTTACTTATGTTCTAGCAACATATCCCTATCTATCTATATCTATATCTTATATATATATATATGTTGTTAGAAGCATGTCTCCATTTAACACATTATTAAACAATCTTTTTTAAGGTGTGGGAGAAATTAAGTTGTATAAAGATTAAAGAAGCTATAGGATTAAATTTGAGCTGAATTCCTTGCTTTTTTAAAATCCTGAGAAATATTGGACAGTTTTTTTAGTGCTTATCTTCATAATAACACATTTATTTTATTTTGCGTTTTGCTGGGTAGGTGACTGTCGCTTTGGAAGTGAGGGGTTAGGGAGGAAGAATAGTGGACAGCTGTAAATGTAAACACCCAAAGCATCATCCAAAAGACTCAATAGCATATTATTTTAAAATTTAGGTAAGAAAAATATTTTAGAAGGTTGTACCAGAATCTCTGTTGCTTTATATCAGTGTGACTTCAATGCAGTCAGTGGAGCTACATTGGCCTATGTAAGCGAAGAGTCTGGGCTATTGTTTTGAATCCAATTTTAAGAGTAAGTGCTGTTCTGCAAACCTTTTAAAGTTCAGCTTTGCTTATTCAAGAAAATGAATGTTTTGACCTCTGACTTTGAGTATTAAAGAGCCTTTTCAGAATATAGCCAGATTTTCTGTTCTTACTAATTTAACTTTCCCTTATTATCTTTAGATAATGTCATTTTTTCGAGCACACTAATGCAGTAAACTTTTATACCATCATTAAGGATCATGGTTTATTGGATTTCATCTGACTACTCAAGCAAACATTTGTTTAGTGACACTCTTAAAAACAGGATTGTACCACAAATGTCAGAAATGTTCTTTGAAAGCTTATGAGTTTTCATTCTTAGAAAGGAATAAAAATGTAAAAGTTTTGCAATAACTTTCTCTTTGGTGGAGTGAGAAAAGTATTTGGCTCCTGGGATTTTTTTCAAGACTCTTATGTGATAGTAAAAAAAAATATGATTAAGCTTAGGAAAAAAACATGCGTAAGATAGAGATATAGCTCCAGCAGTGTGGATGCAGGAGTGTATCTGTCATTCTTAAGCAATCATTTTCATTGACAGCTCTTGATAGCAACAATTAAATGTACAATATTCTAAAAAGACGATGACTTTATCTGGATTTTCATGTTGGTAAATAAGCTAATGGAAAGTTTCCTATTTTATTATTTTTCTTTGGATTTTTAAAAAATCTGGTTTAAAAAAAAAAAAAATGAAAAGGTGGAGAAACTGCATTTTGCACTTTTTTTTATATCCATTACGGAAAATCTGTCACAGCTACCAAGGAAAGCTAAAGAAAACCAGAAACAGAAAGACTATTATTTATAGCTAGCAAGATACAGTATGGCACCGTATGGTAGAATTTATCAAATTCTTTCCTCTCTCATGCAGGGCGAATAGGGGCTGCAGACAGTGCCTCTTGCAGTCCTTGCTCTGCTGGCCACTCATTCATTTACGCTCTGGGCTGAATCCTGCTTGACCGACAGCTTTTACACCCCTAAGCTCACTTCTGAGGGCCAGGAGAGCAGGGCTTGGCCCTCCGTGTTTATTCCTTCTTTGCTAGTGCAGTTTTGCTCAAATGCTGTTTGCATTTCAATCAACTGAAACAAGAGGATGGATAAATTAATGCCTGGCTTAGCTCTTCCCATCTGATACTGAAATGTAACTGCTCTGCCGAGGGTTTAAGTTTGCAGGGTGACACTTACCAGGTGTAAGGTGCTGTAAGGTTAAGAAGCATCAAACCTATAATAACAGTCTGACTTCCTCTTCATTTTGTCTCCCTTTGTGTTACATACTAGGGCAAGGAAGGTCTGCCAATCACTATCATTTCTTTTTCTTGTTCTGTAAAGACTGGGTCGTCACAGCAACAGGCCTGTGACAGCCTGGTATCCATTTAGAGCTCCAGGGGGGTCCTAATAGGATTGCACCAAAAGATCAAGTGAATAGCTTCCTATTTTAGATTTGTAATAACTCTGAACTCCTTGCATATACATGGACCTTACAGTGTTTGGAGGAGACTTTTTACCAGAGAAAAGATCTGTCTGTTTCTAAGAGCGCTGTACTTTCGAAAGGATGCCCCTTAGCCTACTCCAGCCTTAGAAAAAGGAAGAGAAAAAAAAAGAAAGAAAGACAAACCAAATTAAGCCCACTTCTCTTTCTCCTGAACACACAAAATTGGAAGGTGTCATTTCCTTTCATTAATTCATTTTGCCAGATCAAAGTAAATAGTCTGTTTATGGAGAACAAAGAAGCCCCTTTTTGGTATTCTGTTGAAGTCGCTATCAGATTCAGAAGTTTACTCATCTTTCTGAAATCTGGCAAGGGTGCATGATGCTGAGATTACAGCCAAACAGCTCATGCAAAACAGGCAAATAAATTCCATGCAAAACAAATTCTAGCAGAGAAAGAATTAGGAGGAGGCATTTGGGAGACTGTTGATTTGGGAGACTCTCAAGAGGCCAGGGCTCTCATTGAGCTTGCAGAGGGTTTGGTAAACCCACAATGTTCAGCAAGCAGACGAAGAACCTCTGAGGGAGGGAGGAGCTGTATTTTGTTAATGTTGTTTTCACCAATTATGAAATCCACCAGGAAATAGAAGTTGCTTCATATGTTTCATTCCCAGCCACATTCCTATATCTATTGTTTACTAGGAACAGCGCTTTATGTGGAACTTCTTGTACGGCAAGATCCCAGAAACAAACATGTCAAGATCTAGCTCCAGGAATTGTAAAATACATTTCTAAAGGGGAATAAATTTAAGTAGCTAGTTAATTTTCCAGAAGAACAGCTTCTGAAGGACCTCCTTCAGAGAGCATGGCACTGTCACATTGCAGGTGGGACTGTCACAGGAGCGGAATTGGTTCTGCTGTCTCCTCCCAAGGTACACAGAACTCCAACCAGGTTACTGTTGTGTGTTGAAGATCCCTAACGCAGCTCAGCCAGGATGCTAGCCCTGGAGAGATGTGCTTTCATTCAACTTTGATAACACTGTGCCAAGTGATGACACCTGAAGCTTCTCCAGGAGCCTGTCTTTTGAGTACTCCCCTTGTGCTCTTTCTTTTTTTTTTCCTGCTTAGATGATAATCAATGCCAGCCTCTACAACCAGCCTGAGACTACCCCTGAATCTCCTTCATCAAAGAGAATTTTTAGTCTTTGTCTTCTCCACCCTGCCTTCGAAAATATTTTGGTTTTACCCACAAAATGCCTTCATCATCTTAAAACCAGCCCTAACTCTTTTAGGGGGACCTTCCATTGTCAAATAACCTGCAGTTACTATACTAAAAGTACAAGATTCACTCGTGTCAAGAAATACTCACAAAGACTATGTCTGGGTAAGAAAATCCTTCTGCTTTCCATATAGGATCTTAGCGCATACATACTTCCCTGGCACTTATATCAGTACAAATTTTGATAAGGATTTTGCATGGATTAGGGACCCAAAGGCACTCAGTTAATTAGAATTAGGGGCATCCCTCTGTGAGAAAGGATTAGGCAGGTAAAAGACCAGGACTGTGATCTGTCACCTTATAGGGACAATGGTGAAACTGCAGTTCATTGGTTTGGACCCTGCGTGTGGGGTTGAGATACATGACAATGAGCATCAAGATGAAGGGAGCTGGGGGAGGGACACGTAGCAAAACCCAGGGGCATCTGGAATGGGCTTTGAATGGATTTTCCTAGGGCATGTTTGTCTTAATCTCAAATTTCTCAAACTTCTCTTTTGCATTCAGCCAAATCAAAAGGAAGACGTGCTAAACAGATATTTATAAAGGTCCTTACAAGTGTTTCTGTTGGTTTTATTCAGATTTCCTGGTGAATATGGTGTAACATGGTCTGAAAAATTGAAGCAAATGTTAATGTTTTATGCATATTTTATTATAAATTTTAAGGTTTTTTGATGAAACTTGTGGCATGCTTTCTGTAACTTAAAAAAAAAAAAAAAAAAAAAAAAAAGAGGATATTTTTTCTTTGCTACAGCTTTTGTTTGAAAACCTGTATCATGAAGACTCTCATTCTGGCAAAGGAAGCCTTAAAGGATCTTCTTAAAAAAATGCAAAAAATAATATTTACCCATAAGGCCCAAAGTTTTGATGAAATTATCTTAGATACTTTGAATGTTGCCTTCTGGTCGTGAAGGAGGCAGAAAGTCTTTATGACAAGGAATGTATAAATCAGGTTACAATCCATCCCACACTTTGTTGCTTATTTTCTTGAAACTCCACTATAATTTCAAACTTTAAAATCTGAAATTTGCATGCCCAAGGAAAAGGAAAAAGGTCAAGCCAAGCCTTTAATTTTTTCTCTTGTGTCATGTCTTCCATTCAGCCAGGCCTACCAGCTTGATGATTCCCTGAAGAAACAAGTTTGGTTCCCCAATGCCATTTATCCCAGATTAGTTTTCCACCCATGACTGAAGCACTATACTTTGTCACAGCAACCTTCTCCCTATAAAAATTGCTAATATTTACCTTTTTTCCCCTTGTTTTACGCCTTTTTAAATTTAGATCTTACTTGGCCGCAGCAGGTGGTGAGGAATGTAAGGATTGGCATAAGGACACTTGAAAAATTACAATTTTGACATAAAAACAGGGCTCTAAACTTAATATGTTGTTTTGGAATTCTTTTCTCCCTCCTAAACTTTCAGGCCACAGATAAGAGCTATGAGTTTAGCGTGATGAATCCCTTTTCTTTAAAGGATTTAAAGATCCATTTCCACGGAGAAGCTACCAGGCAGTATTGAGTCCTGACCTCACTCATGAGTGCAGTGAGAACCTGTCTGCTCAGGGATGTGTTCTTCAGTCTTCACCCACAGAAGGAAAAACTACTGGGCTCAAAGAGATATTTATAATGTTTGCTTTTTCAGGGTGTGAGCAAGGCAGTGCTTTGCATCGGTGTTTGCAAATTAAACTTTGACTCAGTAAAATCTGTGTGTCTAATTCTTCTGTGTCTCATGGTTATTTCTATCACTTGCAGGACTAAAATTTCACAACTGGCTTCCAAGCAGTTTTCTCTTCAGCAGTTTGATGTCTCTGATAAAACGTTTCAAAAAGGACACTGAAAAAACACAGTGTGATAAAGGTGTCCATACTCCCCTACTGGCTTTCTCCAAGTGTTGCAATCCTGACTCCAGTTAGACAAAAACCCTATCTGTGAAGAAAACAAATATTTTATCTAACCCTGCTATCTGATGTGTGTTCTCTTTTGTCCTGATCTAGACTAAGCTGTCCAGGTCAGGGATGGTCACCTTTGCTATTATTCTGTAACCTGTCTGCAGAAGAGAATTACTTTTTGGTTTATGTTGTACAGCACCTGGCTCCTGGCACGGCGCTAGTACAAATAATAATAATGTACAGTACCTGGCACAGCAACACCTTGCGCTCTCCATATGTGGCACTGCCATAAATGTGATGGTGCAATACTTCCAGTGAGCACTGAGAATTACCTCTTACTGGAACTAAATGGATGTGGGTGCTCTCGATGATAAATCTGCCCACCCTGGTCCTTGTTTTTCTTTATGCAGTTAGCTGGAGTGAGGGATGGGATTTTTTTTTTCTGACGAACTGCCTGCTTTTCAGCTGCAAGCACAACTTCCCAAGGGCTTGTCCGGCCATGACATGGCAGAGCTGTGCTGTAGCTCTGGGTGTGGGATTTCCTGGGGCCGCCTTGTGGCACTTCACGTCTGCCCCGCTTGGAGCAGAGACTCCACCACGCTCCCCTCAGGGAAGCTGCGCTGTGTGTCCTGGAACGCCTCCTGCTCTGCAAGGTTTGAACAGGAAAGCAAACAGGCTTGGGTAGAACTACAGAGGCAACTCCAGGGGGAAGCTCTGGGATGGGGGAGTCACTTTGTGAGAGGGATAAATACTGCTCAGCTGTCAGCATGCAAGGAAAAGGACACTTAAAAACCAGGAAAAGCAGAAGAAATTAAAATCAGCAGCTGTCCAGCCTGGCTTGCACGGCGCTCGGCCTGTCCCCCACAGCAGTCGGGGCAGTGTGGGTCAGCAGAGCTGCCGCGGCCTGAGCCCCTCACGGCCCCAGGCGTCCGTCGTGCGTCCGGCCCAGCCGACTCTCCCAAATATTACATTATTTACATCAGTTATGTTTATATTATACCCATGTGGCAGAAAGAGTGAGCACATTGTTGTGGTGAGACTGCTTTCTTCCAATGGAAAAGCTCTGCCAGGGTTTCTGGACTCACTCTTCTCTTTTTGCAGGCCCAAAGGGCTTCAGCTCCATTAACGCTGAAATATCTATTTTTTTGCTTTGTCTGACTACATGCCGCAGCAAAAAGCCTCAGGTCTGCCAGACTTGTGAAGGAGTTACACTTAGGAAAGCTCTAGAACCTTCACAGGGAGAGAGGAAGAGCAATAAAGAGGGAGGCTGGACCTTAACACTGTTTATTTCTCTCAGCTAGTTTTACAGGAGCTCATTTGCACCAACTGTCACCAGAGAAAGTCAGTCTGTGGCATGGGAGGCTGTGAATTTTACATAACTTCTCTGCACCAATTTCCAAGTACATACTCTGTCAGAGTGCCTCAAAAAAACCACCCACATAACAATGCTCTTCCCTAAAAGTATACATTCAGAGCATTACTGCGGAAAAGCATGCGGCTTGGCTTACTGCACAGCAAATTTCCCACATAGGCAAGCCCTCCGTCTGAGAGAAAGAAGACAATTGGGGCATAAATCTTATAAAAGTGTAAAATGATAGCTGTCTTGGCAATGGCAGATCTGATAAAGTGTATTCCACCTGGTGTGGAAAGCCAGCATATGGCCACAGTAATCTGCAGTTCAATCAGAAATTCAAGGATTTAAGTCCTAGCCTGGAAGGATTTCTTGTCGCTGTCTCTCCTCAGCCCTGCCTATGGATAAGTCTGTTCATGTGGCATGAGGCAAAGAAAAAGGATGTTGTTCAGTGATTGTGCTCTGGGTATGAGGAGTGCTGGGCTTGGCTGAACATTATAGACATTTCCTTTCAGATCTTCCCTGCTGCAGGGAAACCTGAACAGTGTTTCCCATCTACAGTCCACCTCCCAGATCTAAAATATCCCCAAATGGGTACACCAAAGCTTTCCTCTCTAGCGCCCACAACACTTATAGCACCTTTTGTTACTGATAATGGCTCAAAGTTGTAATTTTCTATATTGCTAAATTCAAGAAAAGATATAAGAGATGAGTAGAGAGAACACCTATAAATGCTTCTTCTAGCCTTATTCCTCCTGGAAGATCTGAGAAGGGTTCTCTGTTTTTTTCATGTTGTTATAAACTTTTTCCATTTTGTCTTTGTGTCATTTTTCTTTTGATTACACAATATATACAGAGGAATCCACGAGTCAGTATGTGACTGGAGTGTTTGTATAGGCAACCTGGGAATTTCTCTTTTCATAACCATATTGAAAGGGTGTACCCCAGCTTCCACGTAAACCAGACATAGGCTGTGATTAAGTTCTGCTGGGCAAGATTGAATGTTCCTGCTGGGAATCTGAAAAGGCAAGTTAAATGGAGTAAGGAAAATCTCTCTGAAATCAATACAGGAAAGAGAGGCTGACAGTTTTGTTATTCATTATCTTCTAGTTAAAAAGCTGCTTAAGAGTATTCCAGATACTTCCTAAAATTTAGGGGAGCTATTGATAAAGTTTATGCTTCATGTTTTTGTTTAGTGAACCTAAAGATAGTTTTATGCTAATATTTCTCAGAAGAGAGGTGACCTTCAGCAAAGAGCTGCATGTGTGCACACTTTAATCCAGGCCCCAGGGGCAGACACTTTACAACTCAGAGCTCAACCTCCTCTGTACTTTTTTGTGCTTTCTCACGGGACTGATGTAAACCTTCATTAATGGATTTTAGAGGGATCCTAAACGGACAGTTGGAATATCTTCACTGCTTTTAGTTCAGGGTTTCATAAGGGTCTCACTGCTGCAGGAGTCTGTGCTGGAAGTCTGACCACGTTCTGTGTCTTTGCAGGAGCAGAACCAGGCCAGCTCCAGCATATCCCTGGGCTGTAGGTGCTTGAAGACATTGCTCTCTCTTGCAAGCAAGAGAAGAAATAGTCTATCACCAGATGAAATGGTGGCACTCCAGGGCAAACTTCCTGCTGCTGAAGTGAGATGTAGGAGAAGCTGCCTTTCTCCCCTATTGTTCTTCACCCAGTGACAGGGTTTATAAATCCCAGAGTCTGGGGGCTCTGTGCAGCAGGAACAAAGAGGTCACTGATCTTCTCCTCTCCCTCTTTGGGTGCAGGGTCTCTGTGCCCATCTAGATGTGTCCATTTCTTTACATTTTGTAACAACTTAGAGCAGAAGGACCTGCAGTATTTTTGTGTGAAGGGAAGTACTCCAATAAAAAAAGAATCTTAGGGGGGTAGACAAACCCATACACCTTCCCTAAATTAAAAATAAACTAAAAAAAAAAAAAAACAAACCCTGAACCAACATGAAAAAAGACCATTTTTGGCTGCAGTTTAAAGACAGCTAGAGTCCCTCTCTAAGAAATCAGCTTCTGCATATTTAAAAAGTACTAGGCCAAAGACAATCTTCTGTCACTACTACTTAATCTTACCCCTCCAAAGGTCATTCAGTGGTACCACTAGGTTTTCGGCATGCCATTAAAAATGGAAAAAAAATGTTCTTATATGGTGATAGCATAATGAAACACAACCTTCCACTGGCCAGTGGGACTCTTGAGGCAGAGATATGTGGGGGTTTTATAGTGTTTGTGAAGGATACTTTATGTTCTGTAACATATGGTATTGTTGTTACTCTTTTGATTTGTAGTTTTGGGCAGACACATTCTCATAACCTCTGTGCGCCTTCGGCTTTGGAGGTCCTAAAGCTGCTATTGTTCAGTCAGTTTCCAAGCCCAAGAAGAATGTTTTCTTCATAAAGAGCATGTTAAATATTACCAGAATTTCAGCATCAGTTTTATATTTCAGGCATATGATTTGGCATGTTCTACAGATGACGGAACATAGCTTTTAAGTTATGATTTAATTTAGTTTTTTTTAAATTAAAAAAGCAGCTGTTTCTCTACATATGAAATATGAGTCCTTTGTAACTTCACTTACATAAGCGTTGTTTTCAAGGTATAAAATATTGGATAACCTAAGAGCAGAATAAGGGCTGGATTCAGTCTAAAATCTGTCTAGCTGCTTCCTACCACTGAGTGAGTACAAGGCTCGGGTAAGCTTGACAAATCATTGTCAGTCACTTGGATAAAGTTTATTTCTCTCTCTTCACAGTTATCATTCTTCTGCCAGACATACCTGCCTTAGCTGAGTAGAGTCTGCACACTGGTAATTAGATTTATGGGAGTTTTGGTGGTGGAATGAGTTTCAGTAATGGGTAAACTGAAGGATTGAAAAGGGGAAGGCAGATTCTTTGGATTTTATTCCAAGCACCACCTATGCTGGGTGAAATGCTCCTGATGCAGAGAAAGAGTGCAAGATCACTTCTATGGTCTGTTTTAAGAATGTAAGGAATTAGTGTGAGATGTTGTGAAAAATGTAAGATTCCCCTCATGTTTATGTGTTGCTGATAGTTTGGAAAACCACACACAGCATGGACTGCAGGATTATATATGGAAACCTTTACTGGTGCCTTGATTTTTTCAAATGACATAAAGTCCTTCTGTCTTTGCACAGTGTTTGATGTTATATTGTTTTCCTACTATTTGTTTTGGGGGTTTTTTTCCCCCTTTTTCATTTGTGCTTTCATGAATTTCTGAAAAACAGTGAATAAGTTGGCTGTATAATATTCTAAGGATGCAGACAAGATATCCAAATGTGTGCTAATAGCTGTGTTGCAGGCAGTGCAGTGCCTTTGTGGAATGAGAAGTCTCTCTTCTGGGAGTGTGAGAAAAAGAAATTTCTTTGGATTGAGTTTTTCCATACTAGACTGAACACTCTGATAATAAACAGCCACTAAAAATTGTTCTTCTCATTCAGTATCTCTTTTGCTTACTGCCATTAGTCAGGAGCAGTTATGGTGCAGTGAAGAACCAGTGCTTCAGGATTTCAGGACAGGAAAGGAAAGAGGCCCATTTTTCATGCACCTATCTGCTCTCAGGTTTTCACTCATGTCTCTTCTTGGGGCATCCTATGAAGCAGTGATAAAATGAATGTCCCTGACATTTCCTGCACCTCATTCCAGATATTGCACATCATTTATATGTAGTCTCACAATGCAATAATTTTTCTAACATATTGTGGGTAGCTGAAATATGCAGTCCTACTTGTGTGAGGAAAAAACTTTTGTTTAAACCTTAATGCTGCATTGTTGGAGTTTTTTAAATCAGATTCAATGTGCACCTTAGATGAGATCTTCACACACTCTCCCAGGCTCAGATAGATCAGGGTCATTATTGCTGTGCCAGCATCAATTGTGATGGTTGCTCATCCTTGGTTTCATAATTCAGCACCAAGGGGAGGTCTGGGGTAATAATGAGATGGATAAAAGGCCTCTTCCTATCCCCACCTCCTATTAAATCACCAAATCAAAATAGTTGATTGAGAGGATCGTGGTCCAAAATCACTGCCAGCAGTCTTTTTAAAATTCATTCTTTTGTGGAATTGCTTAAGATTATTTTTTAACTCAACATTTTAATATAAACAACTTCATTATTTTAGTTTTACTCTTAAAATGTCATTAAAATATTTCTTTAATAAATTAGCAAAGATAAGGAGCAAATAATATGAGATAAGGCAATAATATGACATCAGCAAATCAAACGTTTAATTTATAAAATACTTGAGTAAAATGTTTAGCCATTATTTGTCTATTTCATTTTGTTGTTTTCACATTATTTGCTGAATTTGACCTGAATTTTCAAGTATTTCTAGGTATGGTCACAACATTACGTTCACTGATGCGTATATTATTTTTTCTGAAAAATTTTACCCTGTTCTGTGGGAAATGCCTCATGTGACTGTAAAGCACTGGCAAAAAACCCTGGGTTTTGGAAAAAGAGCCAGGTTAATGCTTCATGTAGGGAATCTCCACCAAGAAATTCAGCTAAGAAATGTGGAGTTGTTAATGCAAAGACTTTCACTGGGAAAAGTTGGGAATAGGCTGAAAGCAATAAATCAGTGATTTAAATCAAGGCTAGAAGTCCATAAATTCCTTTTTCAGCAGTAGGTTAAACTGTCAGGTTTAACAAAAGCTCGCAGCTCTTGCTGGTCCTGATTCTGCTCGTGCTATTGCTACCAGGTGTCCTGCTCCCTTCTGGGACCTGGCCCCCCAAGGAAGCAGGCCTGCCTGGGACCTTGCCTGGGTGGGGCCATGCCCCAGACATGGCATTCGTGTGGATATTTCCAGTGCTGCTGTGCAAGCCCTCTGATAATAAATACCAAGCCTGACAGATTTTCCATGATCACGTGTGATAGACTCAGTGTAAGAAGAATCTCACTCTGAAAATGCCATTCTAACTTTTTTCCTTGAATGGTCTGAATAAAATGTCACATGATTATTCATATATAAATATCTCAATAGAAATTACATATTTATATGTTTGTGCAGTGGTATATTTTATATAAATTATACATTGAATATGTATTTATTTGTCACTATTTTGTCTGGCTTTTGATTTGAAAGGAGATCACTGAGATGTACAGCTGTAAACCATATTTTTTCTTGTCAGGTAAATTACTTGAATTGTTCTATTCCTTCAAACAATCTTTTAGTATAAGTTTTATCACACCAGCTGCTGCTGTGTCATCCTTGTCACAAGTCTCTCAGTGTATCCTACACAAATCTTTCTTTTCAGATTTTGTAGTCCAGTCAACAAATTAACTGTGGATCATAATGTTTCCTGGGAAAGCAGCAGCTCTGTGGAACACATGCTGACAAATCAGCTGCTCATCAAAAACAGGCAAAAAAGAGGATAGGAATTTCAGGGCACTTGTGAACTTCATCAGTGTGTGTGAGGTTTACAAGGACCAAAAATGGGCTATTTCTGGAAATCAGAGGAGGCCAGAGTGCACTATTAAAGTTCATGAGTCCATTTTTGTGGACAGAATCCACAGCAGCTCCCTGGCAGCTGTTTTGCCTGACGGGACTTGCACCCCATGTTTAAAACAAGCCTCTCTAAGCTGTTACCTGCAGTTCCTCCTGACTGCTGCAATTGTTGAGTGTGGTGAGTGTATTGAAACTCTGCCATTGAGGATAAGCAAGACCTATAACTAAAATAACATTAGCAGCAGAACTGGGAGCTGGACTGGGTCCTACAGGCTGCTCAGTCTCTTGAGAAGGAAAGTTAAGTTAATTTTAGGTGTTGCAAATGCCTTCTGTGGGACATCTGCTCAGCAGAAATTTCCTCTGCAGTTCTCAAAGTCTGGCTCAGGTTAATAAATCTCTGCCTCTCTTTGGTTGCAGATGTTTGGCATTTTACAGCTGCAGAAGGTGGAGAAAGTGAAAGATACATCTTGTATGGAGAGATAATTCTAGGGCAACACCAGAGGAGCACACAGACTTCTTAATTCTTGATCTCTCTTATAAGTAGTAGAGTGTGTTGTTTTATTACAAGACAAAGGCTCAGAGTGCAGAAAGACTGAGAATTGAGAAGGCTGAGTGGACAGAAAGGAAACAGATTTCTTCACAGAGGAGACTGGGGAAATGTAAGGAAATCTATATGTGTGTACGTGATTTGTGGCTGTCACTGAAGCTACAGAGTGGCCTAAATCAGATTCTAGAAACTGTAATTTATTCTATGCCACTGATAAATGAACTCAAATAATATTGATTCGAGATATTTTCTTATTTTAATGGGTTTTGTGTACACCCAGTTTGAAATGCTCAACAAAGTTATAAAAATGTCCTATCAAGTTTATGTACTTCTAAATTGTGATTAATTTGATTTACAAAAGGCAAAGTCTAAAAAGAATGGGAACATTCATAACCCAGTGATTTAGTGCAAAACATAAAATTACTGGCAAAATAATACAGTTATGTGTTTAAAAAGTGTAAGGAATAAGTTCCAATGATGCCATAAATTCCAGGAAAATATTTTAGGAACTACAACATAGAAATTTATTGAGGCTTGGCTGGAATAATGATTTCTCCTTGGCGAACAAAACACTTTATATCTTTAAATCTATGGGTCAGTATCAAAGGTTATTTTATCATTGGGGCTTCTTTTAGATTTATATGTATTTTCCTAAATTGAAATATTAAAATAGCAGGTGAAATAACAATTATTTTACACTTAAAATGTGATAATTAAAATTAAAATTTAAGCAGCTTATATTGTGCATGATAAATTTGCAAGGTATGTAGGCTCAGCAAGAGAATTCTTCTTTTTCCTGCTGGGATGGTGTCAGGACTACTTCTGTCAGTGTTCTGTTTGGTTCTCCAGGCAAACCTGACAGAGGGTGGGTTTGATAGAATTGTCTGATAGTTCGGAGGCTCACAATTCAACCGCTAATAAAAGGTACACCTCTAAGGTAAGCAAGAAAAGAAAGTGATGCTATTATTGACTGCCATGAGCTGGCACAGCGGAAGGTTCTGTTCCACTGCCTTCCAGGTCCATTTTCCCTCATGCACTATAGAGATACTCCCCTGAACCTCTACTTCTTAGCAGGGCAAAGACAACACTGTGGAAGATCTGACTAGTTTTATTGTCCCCTGTGTAATCCTGCAAGATTTTTTCCCTTCTGTATTGGCTTGGGGTGTTTTTGTGGTCAGGCAGAGCTGTGATCCCTGGGATCTATTAATATGACAAAGTTCTGGCTCTGTTGAACCTTTAATTCAGGTGAGCCATGGCCAGAGATAGATATATTCAAAGGCAGAGTGCTGCACTGCTCAGATCTTCACACTGATCGTTCCTATAATGCTCTAAGTGGGTAGAGGTCTAAGTGACTGTCAGGTCAATAAAACTGGATGTTCCTGCCCTAAGGATTTTCCTGTCCAAAGTTCAGTTGCATATTATGACCCAGATTCAAGGACTTTTGAAGTCAATGAAATGTTTTTCATTCATGTCCCAGTTAATGAAAAACATTTGATTTGAGCTGTGTATTGCAGAGCCATGTCTGAGAGTATGCCGGGGAGAGGCTGAGGGGGCATTGTGCCGTTCATCCTCCAAGCAGATGATCCTTGAATACACCTGTCACGCTTTCAGGTGTTTCCAGAGTCCCTGTGGTTCAGCCCTTCCTGGCTGAAGCTTGATATGCATGAATCTGTGAAGTCTTTCAGGGCAGAGAGAGGATATTTTTTGTCTGCCACATGTCAGCTGAAGCCTGCTTTTCTCTGCCTTGTTTGTGGTGACATGGAATAATACAGAATGCATCACCTTAGGTGTCTTGCAGCTCATGATTCCTGCAGGGCTCTGTCCGTTGCCTCCTTCCCAAAGAAATCATGATAAAAAATGGTGGGGTTGGCAAACTGGCACTGGAGTGCAGCAGAGATACATCAACACCAGCATTAAACTGTGGGGCCCCTCTGAGGGTTTCAGTCTCCCTGGAGCAGCACAGGACTCAGGGCAAGTGTGAGAATCTGTTAAAGGACAAGGATAAGTGTTTGAGTCTTGCTGCTTCAGGAATAATGCCAATAAAATTATATGTATATTTATATATGCATAATGCTCTGTCCAACTTCTTCAAGACACGATGTGCCTTCACCAGGCACCCCTGGCACAAGGCTCACTTGGAGATCCTGTTTGCAGCTAATGCAAAGCTCTATGCAGGCAGCGTGGCTGCAGTGCAGTATATAGCCTGCAGAGCTGCAAAATCCCTGTCTGAGCAGGCTGCCCTGTTGTTTAACAGCTTAGTTTCAGGGTAATTCAGATCGGAAACTAGACTTAAGGATCAGATTTACCTCATTTGGTAGCGGAAATGTTGATCTGGGACCTGCTTTTATCTGTCCAGTGTTTCTAGTCTTCAATATGGGTTACTCATATTTGGCCAGGAACTGAAGTGGTTTCATTGTGGCTGTGTGAGAGAGGAAAAATAAATCAAAGGGCCTAATTCTGAAGGAAGCAGACTATCCTCTTGTGAGAAGCCTTCTCTCTCCTTTGAGAAGACTTTGCTTTCATGTAGGGAATCATCCCAGAGTTCTGGCAAACTAAGTGAGGTTTTTCTGGGTTATTTGCTAGGGAAAAGGCCAATAATGCAATTTAAAACTGCACGGAGTCCAAATCTTATTTTTATCTAAATCTCCCAAAAGTGTTGTTTTTTGCATTCATGTCACTTAATAATTCAGTCCTGATCTTCCAGTCTGTCTTTATTTTCTGTCCCATTTTGGGGTTTCAAATACACTCCCTTTTACTCAAACATCCTGTCACATACCAGAGGTGTAACCATATCCACCATCTTAACTCCAGGTGTCTGGAATCTGATTCTGCATAAATTAGACAGAAAAACTACATTCTTCTCTTCTTTCTGAGAAAATTTCCCCAAATTAGACTTATAGACCACAAACCTTGCCAGAATAAAGCATGCTTCTTCCCCTTATTCAACAGTTCCCCATATTTAATATTTACAAAATCAAAAATTGTTTTCAACCATCACTGGCTCTTATTCCTTTACCTTCCTCTGTAATTTTCAAAGCTCAGATTTCGGTATAACCTGTTAGATGCAAGAGAAGTAAGCAACACTACATTCATGAACAACCTGATTAAAAATGCAATGCAGTGGATTTCAGCTATGGAAATAAAATCTAAGAAAAGGTGAGACTCCCATTAACACACAAAACTCAACTTTGTGTCACTTGGCACAAACACATAAAGAAAGTATTTCTCCTTAAATGCAGATTTTGTTAATGAATACCTGAAGATGACTGGAACTATTGCAGCAGAAGCACCTGCTCCAGCAGCTGGATACTCCTTAGTTGGTGAGGATGGAGACTATACTGACGCAATGGCCTGCTGTAGCCTTTGGCTTATAATTATACGAATCAGTATTATTTGATTAACCTCAGTGGAATTTTTTTATGTTCTCTCCCTTTACTTGTGCATTTCCAGTTGTGTCATGCAAAGTATACAGTTAGAAACAAACCCAAACTTACAGAAATTCGGGCTTTAATGTTTCTGTAAAGCCCTCACCCTTTATGAACAGAAGCAGGACATTTCCTAGATTCAGCTGACAGAAGCTGACATTTTGTGCTTTCAACTGTTCTTGTATCTACACAGAAATGCATGTAGTGAGATGGAATCTCATCAATAACTGCAATTGTTGGTCTTGTGAGAATTCCTCCATTCTGGCACTGAAACTTTTAAGAGTCATTAGTTAGAGCTCTGCAGCTCTGAATGCTGATGAAATCTCGAACCAGTTTCACTGTCAGACTTTTAGTCTGAAATTGGTGCACCTCAAGCTCACACAATGCAACTATAAGAAACAAGTGACCCCATACAATTATTTTCAGCTTCCAGACAGAAAAAACCTACCTTCTTTCTATTCATACTCATATATTATTCCTGCACTGAAGAGACTTGTTTGCCAGGAAAAGTAGTACTGAATTATTTTCCAATGTGCCTTTTTCTGGGATTTAGCAACTGAACAAAGTGAAAGGGATCACTGTGTCCAGGGCTCACTACCTTTTGGAAAAATCAGCATGATTGTCCAGCTGATCCATGGGTTAATTTGAAAAAACTACAGCAGCCATCATTGTTGTAGAATACTGCTGTCATTAATGTCAGCAAATATCTTTGCCTTCAAAATTTCTTCTCTCTTTCATAAGTGCTTATTCTTTGCTATGAAATCAGCACATCTAGGTGAACCCAGCACAACTTTAACACCAAGTGAGAAGTTTCTGTGTTTCTATTTTTCTACATTGCAAGTCCAGATAGTTTTTGATTTAAAAAGAGTATCCATCATTAGCCAAAAAGAAAAGGCTTGTAGGAGTATTGTCTTCATGTGTTATTATTTTTACAAAATGCATTACAAGTTTGAAATCTACCGTCAGGGATGAGATAAACAAAAGATGAGTGTAATATTCTCTTGCCCTGGCTGAGCTTGCTGCAATACTCGTCAATTTTAAGACTTTTTCATGGCTCCTAAACTCCTTTCTGAAATGTTAAAGGTCTCACTAATCTTATCAGGTCATTGATTACCACCTGCTGAGCAAAACAAAGAGCCAAAGAATGTGCATTACCTTCAATACACATCACTGGTTTTACTCTACTTCACTCTAAAATTATCCTGCTTCTTTAAAAGGGGTGAATATTGAAATTACCTTGTTCAAAATGTATGTTGGGGGAGGGGTGGGTAGTCAGCATTCAGTATTGTGCCAGGTGATACGGCACGCTGTGGTATAATTGCAGCTGTGGATCCTCAGTGCCAGGGATCCAACTCTCACCCTGTTGATGACAATGGCCAGCACAAGGGAAGTTTCCATGGAGCCTCATCCCTTTCCTTTAGCTATCAGTCTCCTGAAACAAAGCTGTAAAGACAGTGATTGTTGCTGGGAGAGATGTGGAAAAGGCTTTCCTCTGCAGTGGAGTAGGAGAGCAGAAGATTTCCTCATTAATAGAGTATATTTTTATGATAATATGTACATTTTACATATATCATGTAGATATTATTATAATAAATGAGGTGTGAATTAGAAAAAGATGTTGGTTTTCAATGCTGAAAATTGAACCATGCTCCAGAAGCTCCAAGTATATATCTTCCTTATACAGACATCAAAGCAGCAGGACTGGAAGATGCCCCAGGGGTTCTGTGGAGCTGAGTTTTGACTAAAGATGGGTACCACTAATATGGGTCAAAGCTGCATGCAGTGGATATGCTCTCAGTTTGTCAATTTATTCCTATTTACTGGACTGCCAAAATTTGGCAGGAGATACCAAGAAAATATCTATTACGATGCTTTTAGAGTTTCCTGTTCTGGTTCAGCTTGGAAATGCTCCAAGATCAGCTTTCTTGTGATATTTTGGCACTACGTTTTCATTTCTCAGTTATCTGTACTTTGACATTCCTTTTTCACTAGCTGAAGCCTGAACTAAAACCTCTGTAGAGGAGGTGGCAGCATGAGGCTGCCTGAGTTGGACACTGAGGTCAGAAAAAAGCTTGAGCAGTGGGAGATATAAGAATTTACTGTTTTAATCAGAGTGACATCAGCTGAGGAAATGGGACCGGGATAGTTTCACACCAACAACAAGGTCTGGGAGGAAACTGTAGTGTAACATTTTGGTTTTGTACCCAAAATACTGATTGAGATTTAACCACAGGACATTCAGTTAGAGACTAAGCACCTCTGAGCAAGTTACTCTGCAGCTCCTGCCATCTGGAACAACCTTCTCATGTGTCTGATTTTCCATTTCCTCTGAGTCTTTGAAAATCTCTTCCCCCCATCCCGTACCCCTGGATTTCTCTGCTGCTCTCCCTATAGTTAACGTTAATTGTTGTCTAAAATGCCTATTATGCAACTGAGTTTTGGTATATTTTGGCTTGCACTTGCATCTTGGTTGGGCATGTGTGAGCAGTAAAACATTGGGGGGTTCACAGTCTCTATCATGCAATTCAGATTAGATGCTGGGGCAAATCCACAGAAGCTGAAGTACTGCTGTAAAGCACTTTATTTCAAGAGTGGTGTATTGGCGCCAAGGATTCGAGCCCTGTGTCTTGTTAGTGGAGTAATTTGGCAGTTAAGCCAAAGCCTCAATGTAACAGAGAACAAATATCAGCCTGTTTAGGTTGTTTCTACTTTTCCCATGTAGGCATTCCTCAATGTCCAAGAAACTTCTCCAGACCTTCCCCAGCTAAGAAGGAATCAGAAGACAGAGCTGGCTCTGTGTTGTTTTTCAGCAGGCATGCCTACAAACATGCTCGTCCTCTCCCTGCTCCCTACAGTGTGGATCACTGATAATTGGCAGATTGGATTGAAGAGAATTCTTCCAGATGCTGCTAGTTAGTGTCACAAGTGACACTTCACTCGTGTCAGTGAAGTTTTTGTGAAGCAGCTTCCAAACTGCAAACTTCTTCCATGATATGCGTTGAGGTGGTGGAAAAAGGCATTTTGAACTTTGTTTTCTGGGGTGAGGTTAGAGGCAGAGGCAGGTGGTTTGTGTCTGGGGAATCTATTCATGTGCTAGGAGCACTTAAAAAAGGCAAGCCTTTCTACAGATATGCCTGGCCCACTGACTAATACTGCTGGCTGTGGCAGGATATCATGAATCTTGGTGTTTTAAAGCCACATTTCCATTTCACAGTCCTGAGGATTTCATCTTTGAATTCCACCAGGAAATCCATACATTGATCTCACTTTTGGCACTGTTAAACTCTAGCTATTCACTTGGCCAAAGTAGGAGTGGGAAAACGACAGTAAAAGAAGCTGTTAAATAAGCAGTATTTTATCTATTTAAATTTAATAAAGGATGTCAAACAAAACAACATCTTTAGTGCAAAGTTTTGCTTCTGTAACAGATTAGAACAATGTAGGTTTTAATGATGTTGACCAAGCACAGTTCTTAGGACTTGTTCCACTGCTCATTGAAGATACTAGAAAAACTCTCACTGTTAATGAGTCCCAGAATGATGAAGGAAGTATTTTATGAGGATTAATTCTTCTGCTTAAAGAACTTTCCCCTCAGTAAGGATTCCTGCTGAATACAGAGTTAATGGACCATTTTCTTCATTCTGTAGCTTTAAGAACGATAACTTAAAGAGAAGATTAATTTGGGAATACTTGTAGAGATACCTGAAATCGTAACATATCAATGAAAAACTTCAACTTCATTCTGTATTATCTCCTGTTCCTCATCTACAGATACACTTAATATAACTCCAAACCTACAGATATTTATTTTTTAAATAGATTGATAATCTGTGATTTAAAAAAAGTTTACTGATTTCAACACTCTTTTAAAAATTATGCGTGAGTTGGGTTTTTAAATTGTTAGTGTTAGTTTTTTTCTTCTCCCAATGAAATGACAAACAGTAACATAAGAACAAAATAGCAGTCCAATCTTTGTGTTTTGTAATGAATAATAAAGTATTTTAACCTCTTTAGGGATTTAACACCACGTTAATCCTTTAATCCCCAGAAAAACCAATTTTGTTGACATGAAAAGGAGATATTTAACTTCGTCCAATTAATTTTCTTCCTTGGAGATACCATGATTATGAAGATTAGATTGAATAGATTCATTAGAATAACCTTATTTTGTACAAAGTGGTAGTTTTGCCAATAGATAATTGTTATCAGAAAAGAAAATTTTACATCACAATTACACTTGATTCTCCTCAATATTAGAAAAGACAATACTTTGAAACCCAGAAAACTCTGCCACTTTTTTAATACTCAGGCATTAGGTAATGGATGTTCAATTTAACCATATTTGACAAGAAATGGAAGAAAACAGAATATTCACTACTTCGCCTGTGTTTGCTCTTTGACTTTCAAAATTTGGTCATCTTCAAAGTTTTACCAAAGCAGTAAATCATTAAAGCAACTGTTCTGTGTTGATTTTCCAAATGCATTGCATATCTAAATTGAGACAGATTTTTCACTTTCCACTTAAGCATTTTTAGGTCAGTTTTTCAAACATGTTTTGTGGCACTTCAAAGGGATGGGGCTTGTTTTTGAAATATCCTGCCTTATAGTTTGTTGTCTCTGGAATGAAAAGAATATGCATAAGAGTGAGAAAGGATTTTATGGTTAAGACATCAAAGTGAGATTTGGAAAATCCAGAATAAATTCCCCACTCAGAATGGATGTGCAGTTTTGGTCAGGTGACTTGACCTTACATCTCCCACTGAAAGTGGGTAGATAATGCATACTTTCTTCCAGCCATTTTCAGTTGTCTCTTCAAACTGGAACTAGTTTGGGGTACAGGCTGAGGCCACATTTCAATGATATAATAAATTTGCTTTCTAGTACTGGATCAAACATTTTGTGACTGAATGATGCGAAACACCAAAGCCTGGATAGTCTTTCTGTGTTAGACCAATGCTGTCACTTCTGATGACTTTGTACCAGTGATCTTTATGCTGGATGAGATATCACTGGATGTACCACTCAAAGAGTGTGGTTTGTGAAGCAGTTTAAGCCAAAGAAAGCTCGGGGTCCCGCTGTGCGTTCCCTCTCCTTCCCTGTGTTAGCTTTAACAGGGCCCAGCTGTGCAGTTGGCTGCACCAGTGAGCTGATCCAGCACAAAAGAAATCTCTCACACACATACATGCACACACCCTGCCCCCAAAATGATAATTTTTGCTCACAGCCAAATGCATGGTCATTGAAGCTGTCACAAGGGAGAAGATGGGAATGCAAGGCTTGGGGAAGGTGCCACACTGCAGGTGCACAGATCTTCACCAGGCTGGTGAAGGACTTTGCAAAGTGCAGTTCGTGGCCAGTATAAATGTGCTGGCAAAATCTCCTGACATAGGCACATCTGTGCTGGCCAAACAGCACAGTAGGAGGTATCAGAATAGCTATGGTGAAAGAGGTCCCTAAGGGTGTGTTTGGCCTTCTACCTGAATGCTGGCACTGGCATCACAGAAGTGATGTTGAAAATGCTCTTCTGCATTTAAGTCTCAACCCCAGGCACTCATGGCCTGGTGCTGGTCACCAGCTATTCCATATCTCATTCTGGGAAGTGATGGGCATTTTAAGTGTCACTGTGCTGGCCCAGGAACTTTAAAGATGAAGGCTTACATTTCAAACTAAAAAACATTAGACTGAGATTTTTTTATGGATTCCACATTTGATATGAACATAATACACACTGATCTTTCCTTTGGAGTTATTGGGTTTTTTTCATTATACACGTAGATGAAACTGGACAGAACGTGAATTACTGCAATCCATTGGTGGATATTTTGCTGCCTATGGTATTGATTTTGATGTTCTGCTGCTGCAGTGTTGCAGTATTTCTCAGTGTTATCTACAGCACCCTTACTCCTCATTAATGCACAGAGTTGCACAGAGTACTGCTTTGTGTAGGCTGAAACACTTACCCCGACACACTACAACATAATGGTTTCCAAGGAGTCATTACCTTCTGTCATGTCAATAATTGGCAGATTAAAGTTCCTTAAACAGACACTAACAGCACTGAATGTAACAGCTCCAAAGGAGCCATTACTTCGTGTGCTGTCAATATACCATCAACTAAGGATCTCTGACAAGATGCATTGGCAAAAAGGGTTAGAATGGCTCTGAAGGAGCCACTTGCAGCCTTGTGAAGCCTTGCAGTTGTTTGTTTTCTCTTGTTTAGGGTTTATAATTACACCCTTCTATTCATATTTTTTTATCTTCCCTTTCCTTATTCCTTTCCTGAAAGTCTGGACAAGTCCTATACGTGCATGACATAGGAATGTATTTTAATGTTACATTTAGATTCAGAATAATTCAACAGAATTGAACCAATATTTCTCTCCTGCTTTGTCCTCGCAGGAGTGTGCACATATGCTCCCACATGACAAAAATAAATGCTGTTCAAAAAATTGAAAGTTATGCAGATGCCACTTGAATTAAGACCTCACTAAATCTAAATTACGTCTTTGACTTGGCTTCTCTACAGACGTCCTCAGTGGCAACAGAAATCAAGTATCCAAGCCACAACAATAAGAACAAAACTCACGTGGTTGATATTTTATTAGAAAGTCAGATCTGGTGGGAATATTATTTTCATCCCCCTAAGATTCAAAAACATGCCATTTAGGGAACAAGAGGTTCAGAGGATTGTGACTTTTAGTCAGGCTATTTCAGGCTATTTCAGGGATGTTTCAGGTTGTAGTTTGAGCCCTGTACTGCTACTCAGAAGTTCAATTATCAAGCACATTAATGCATACTAAGCACTGAGTTCAGTGAGTCCTAACAATATTCTAACCATTCTAACCAATCTTCCCTGAACTGTATCCTCGGCAAGGTTTCATTCCAAATGAGCAAAGGAATGAGCACCCAACCCTCCACTTTTCCTGCAGAGTTCAGTGCTTGCCTCAGCTGACCAATGTCCATGCAGTGGCTTTAGGAGGCTTTTAAAGTCCCCAACTGTCAACAGTCAGAGGAAAAAAGTAAAATATCTATTGGCTAAACCCTCCTGCTGGCTTTGGGTAGGGTCAGTGTGATTTTATATGATGGAAGTGTGAAGAAAGGTAGAGGACGAGATTATTTTTTTTAATAAAGACTGTATTGAAAAAGGGAATTTTATAATAAAAAGTCAGGGTTTGTTCTGCTTATATGGTATTAATGGGGCTGTCTGCACTACAAAGTCTTTAATCACATGAGCAGACACTGTGCAGTGGAATACCATTCTCACTAATTCACATTATTCAATTAGCAGAGTAATGAGTGCTCCTGTCATCAAGATTTTGGGGGTTTGTTGCACAGTGTTTAAAAATCATTACTTCATGTTAAACATGAATATTATTTTTCAGTGGCAAAGCAAATCAGATTTAACATACTTAAGAATTACATCCTAAGAAATATATACGTGCACTATTGCAGTGATATGCATCTTCATGTATCTGAATAGTGATGTGTCCTTAAAATATTTCAGATGAGGAAGTTTTCACCATCCTTCACTAAAACCCTGGTAAATTCACTGTTCCAAGCCCTGGGCGTGAGTTAGTTAAATGCAATCCATGAGGTTCTTCTCTGTGAAGAACCTCACCCCATTTTTTTTCCAATGCTGGAAGGCAAATGACAGAGGCAATGGGGCAAAAGTAGAAAAAGCCACATCCCGTGGTGAAGTGAGCTGGATTCCATCTCTGTTGCCTTATAAAACTGGGCAGATCCTCAGACTTGGTACAGCTGGGCCTTTTGGATGAGATTCTCATGTTCTGGGTGCCCAGTGCAGTTATTCTATGGCCAAATTTAGAGGGATATTGAGTTCTTACAGCTGTAGCAGGAGTCAACTTGAGTTGCCATTTGAATGTAGAAAGTGCTGAAACAATGCTGGATACTTAACAAGAAGACCCAAGAACAAAAACCCCAAACAAACTGATTTCAAATGCTTGGGATTGGTGCTGGCTTCTCTGTGCCTCGGTCCTGCAGCTGTAGAATGGGGATAGTGACATCTGTTCTGCAAGGTGCTATGGAATGCTATGGGCTCAATGTTTGTGAAGCTACTGCTTACCCTAGAGAGTGCAACACAGAGCTAAAAGTAGATAAGTCTTGGATGGATGGATTCAAATACTAGTGTAGCACTGTATCAAACAAGGAAGTAAAATGATTAATTGGATCAAACTGAAGCCTTTCCCTGTGTACTGATATTGTTGTATGCATGTGCATGTCATTCCCAAAGCTTTAGAGCTTGATTTTGTCACCATGATGTCATTTTAGTGTTACTTTGCAGTATTTTCAGTGCATCAGTCCACGTGCATCCTTGCTCCAATAATACCAAGAAGAGTTTTTCATATTGTTGAGTCAGACAAAACCCTGTGCTACAGCAGGGATCAGAAAGTTGTGGTGTGAGTGGAATCAGTAAGACCTCCTCCCCTGTGGGGCTGTGCACTGCAGTTTTTCTCACTGATGTGAGACCTTTCCAATGGTTTTCCAGCCCAAGTACTCACAATGTGTCTTGCCCATATGACTTCTCCCATGACTAGCAGACAGTAAGTTCAAGCTGTATCTTACCTTCCACAGGGGCACCAGTATGATCTCTCACCCTTCCCAGCTGTTATATTTATAATTTAATAGAACAGAAACGGTAGGAATTTTGTTGGGACTCAATACTTACACTTCTCTCAAATTTGGCTGGCATTTCCTGGTAAGCTAAAAAATCATTTGTGAAATGAAAGTGTGGGGGAACATTCAGACGTGACATGATTGCATAAGCTTAATTCCCTAGGGAGAAAAGGGAAACAGGATCATGCAAAAGGCAGAGATTCCTTCTCCACTCTGACAAGCCATTCAACAGAGAACTTTTGGTCTTAAAGAAGGAATGGATCTTACCACTAATCCTGCAATGGTGTGATTCCCTGATTGCAACTTTTACAAGAGCGTGACCAAGGGACAAAAAAATCAATTCCACACATCCAGGCCGATGTACTTCACCTAAAGCTGGATATCCATAAATTCAAAACTTGGAGCAAAATGAGTGTAAGTCTGGCAGAATGTCTAATGCACTGGTGTAAGCATTTCCCTTTTAGAAGTACTGCTGTGTAACATCCCTCTCTCACTTCTATCTTCTAAAATTTTCTCAGGAGGCAAATAGGAAAAAAGTATTACAGCAATGCGTGACCCTTGAAATTTGCTTCTTCCTATCCCCCTCACCAGAAATTCACATTTATATTGCAGGAGACAGAACTCTATTGTCCTAATTCATTCAAGTGGTGTATATGTTTCATGCTCTAAAATGAATGTGCATAAAACATTCTGCACATTCAAAATTATATTTGCATCAAAATAGAAGGGTTGTCTTGAGGTTTTTTTAATATCTAAAGAGAAGAGCCCAAATTTTCTAAGTGACAACCTGATCCCCAGGATTCCTTTATTATGGAATGTATTGTTCATTAACAAGGTGTTGTGTATGAGGAAAGGGAACAGAAAGGGTACACACCATCTATTTATATTTTAAAGATCTTTAAACAATTTCTGGAAATAGAAACAGCACCTGCTAAGGGCAGAAGTACAATTGTTTGTATGCCCTCAAACATTGCTTTACTGTACCACTTTTCATCTTGTTCTTGAAAGGATCAACTAAACACTGAGGATTAGAGTGGTGCAAGGCTAAGAAAGGGAAATCTGCCTGGACAGGCAGAAGTAGGGGAAAAAAAAGTTTATTTGTAGCTTATTAGCAAGTAATTTTACAGTAATTTATAAGGCAAATGGCCACTGAATTCTGTGGCTGTTTTTGCTTGCATGGTGAATGAAAGTATTTTGGATCCTTCTTTAATGCCCTGCCAGTCTAATGGTGCTAATCAGGAATTGCAGCTTCTTGTTTAGGAAGCAGAGTGTGACACTGCACAAAACTGCACCATGCACCAAAGGATGTTTGTCCACACTTACAGACCAAGGGCTGTAGGGACCAGGGGCTGTCCCCAGGTGTCAAGTCCCTGTTGGGACAAAGCATACCTATATCTCTGAAGTTGCAGCAATTAAACTTCTGAAGCAAAGGAATAGAGCAGGAAAGAACTTGAGGACAATATCTTGAGTTTTGATGACTTTGTCATTATTTTATGTACACCTTTACACAGCCAGAGAAGTGGAGCATTGCTGACTTAGGACCTGACCTTGTCATCGCAAGGGTGGGGTTTTAAGTAGCCTGGAAGTGCTGGTGGGCTACAGTATATGCCTGGAGAAGAAGCAGTTTGGTAGAAACAGCTCACAGGATCAAAAGCCTTTTCAAAAGTGTCCTTAAATAATGTATAAAAGGGCCCAATATTTTTTTACTATACAGTAGTCAAGCTCTTTAGGCAGCTTCAAGCTGGATATAGATGTTTTGACTGTACAGTCATTCAAACTTACAGCAGGAGTGGATGGGCGCTCCTGAATGCTGCTGCATTCAGCTCTCCCTTTGCACATGCAGCACAGCCTTTCATTGATTTACTGCCAGACTTCTGTGGCATGCTTTGCAAGATTATTTTAAAAAAAAATCAAAAGTTTAAACTAACTGGAATTATAGAACTGGGAATGTGGGTGAGGTCACAAAATACTCTAAATACAGTTTGTTGAAATATTTCATTGCTGTCTAGGGGATGATGTGACCTCAAACTGTTTTTTTGGGGTATAAATAATTGTTTCAGTTGTGGGAAAACCAAAAGGACTCTCTAGTCGTTTCAGTGGGTACTTTACTAAAATGAAAGGAACCAGTCTCAGCCCAAGCCAAGGACATGGTTTGGTTGCTGTCAAGGCAGAGGATGGAACAGACACAGTCAGCTCATCCTTATGATTGCAAGAGGTGGCATGAGGAAGCTTAGGCTTCCGAACACACATAATGCCTATTTTGGGAACACTTATAAGACTTCCTTTTTCTATGCTATTAACTCAGTATCTTCCTTTAGAATCATACAAATATATGGTGTTACTGCAACGGAAGGTTACATTTCTAGAAGCTAAAAAGGAAAGAAAACAGTAAAGAAGGTATTTCTGCTGATGGAATAATGCCAGATTATACACTGCAAGGTTTGGTCAGAGACATGTCCTCAGCTAGGTGAGGTAAACCTTTTTTTTTCAATAATTAAATAAGCTTCTTCAAGGGAAAAATCTTTTTTCTCTACCAGTTAATTTCCTTTGCATGTATGCTTTATTGGGAAGAAATAATCAATCTGCTACCCTGTAATTAATTGGATTATAGAATAATTACAGCCTTGTTTGCTTTCTGCAGATTACATGGTAATTATATTTGGTATTACCATGAAAAACCAAGAATTTCTAACTATGTCATTACATGGTTATTTCTACAACACAATACAACTGTTTAATTATACATACAGTTTCTTTACTTCAATGGAAAAAATGATTAAAATAATGCCAATGCCTCAAAGTTTTGAACAAGTGCCAGCATATTATATAACGTTTATAGAATTAGTAGTCACTTGTGTGTGTGTTTGCAGGTGTGTATTTACATATGCAGGGCTCTCCTTCATTTTTCCAGTCTCTCTTTTGTACCCGAGGTACATTTCAAATCTTGCAATGGATACTCATGTTCCTGGCTTTCAGTATGCTCAGGAAAACTTGGTCCAGAAGACACGAATATTTCCCCTAGATCTAGGCTATTTAGAAATAGCCATGACAAAGATGAGAAGAAGGATGACTGTAGATAGATCCTTCAAGATGCACAAGCTTTGTTTTGACAAAGTTTCTTGTCAGACTGCTTGTTGACATAATATCCAGTAGTTGAAGGACTGAGCTCTTCCAAGCTTCTTCCCTGAATTATCCTCTGCTGCTAAATAAGCTTCTTTACCTGGATCTTGTTAGAGTGAGAACATCAGTGCCACATGCTCCCTGCAATGAGAGGACAGAGCCAAACAGATCCAGTAAAGTTCAATCTGTCTTTTGTAGCTATGCAGAGGAGTCATGTACAGCAAAGTCTAGTTTTTTAATGTTTGGATCTATCATACAGAGCCTGACTTGCAAAAGATCATGAGTGGCTGGAAAGTTTTTTCTCATCATCATTTCACACCTCACAGATATCTGATGAATGAGGCAAAACAAAACCATGAAAGAAGTAATATCAGAGACAGAGTAAATTCTGGGGTTTTTTTAGTGTGGTGATCTCTACATTAAAGCAGAAGTAGGTACAAAGTAGAAATGGTTTCTACTGAGTCAATCACAGATTCTTGTAAAGAAGTAAATTAATAACTGCATGAATCATTTGGGGAGCTGTGGTCTGTGGGTCCATGTAAATCACTTTGGAGGAGGCATTACTGGTGAAAGTTCTTCCTCTGCAGGAAGAATTGGAAGCCAAACAGAGCAACAACAACAAAAAAATCCCCCTTTTTTTTTTTTTTTTTTAAAACTTTCTTCAAGACTGGCATCTATTACACATCTTTTTATCCTATATTGCCCCGGGCATGAGAAAAGCATCTTCCATCAACAAAGCCGCGCATCCACCATCATAATAATTCATAATATATTCATGATACACCCAGGTAAATACAACTGTGTGGAATAACACAGAATTTAGGAGTCTCAGAAGCGCATTAAACATAGTCAACATCTAGGTGATAAAGTGCCGCATGTTGTCTTTATGTAAAGCTTCAGGATCTTTCTTAATGTCTGTTATCAGAGAATGAAATAAAACCGAAAAAAATATAGAGCATTGATATATCATTAAAGTCAGTGTTAAATCTCACTAGATAATCTGTTAGGGTAGGACTGTCAGATGTAACATTATTTTCATTTCCCAGGTGGATAAAACTTTGATTTGAGGAGGAATAAATACTTTATTTTCTTTAGGTTTTTCTCTTGTATGTTTTTCACTTTAACTGGCCACAGAGTATTGCTTAGAGATTATTGTCATGTTGGGCAATGTCCATAGAGAAAAGGAGAACTAAGAGATCCTTCTGATCATTTCATGTGACAACAAGATGTTGGAGGAGTACAAACATCCAGAAGAGACAGAAGCTGACATTTAAGCTGTGGCTTGGAATCAGTAGGCAAAATACTATAAGCTGGGAAGATCCTTGAAAGTAAATATTTCTGTTAGATACAGCTGTGACAAATGATTCAAAGGATGGCTTGTACAGTGAGGGTCAGAGAGGCTTTTAGGATGATATCAGTATCACTGCTGTTCTCCATCTTTATCCATTCTGGATCTGGTCATGCGAATCATTTGTGCCTTTCAAGTCAAAGGAAATCAATGGGAGTTCAGTCTCCAGGGGTCTTGCAAGACTGTGCCCTGAGGAGAGGTATATTTTATAGTCCATCCAAATTAGTTTGAATTTGTTCTGTCTGGCTGTAGATAGCAATAGCTGCCAATGCAATCAGTGTCACTTGCTGCTGAAGATACAGCATGAAAACTCTCTCATTGGACAAGACATTTTGCATCTTGTTCGTGTTGCAAAAAGCTGATTTCAACACTAGAAAATTCAGCAAAGCCATTTCCCGAGGCTTAATTGCAAGGTCTCTCAGTGCCAGTATAGAGCGAGCCAGCTCGATAACCTTAATCCCAACCTTGAAACCCAGAGGGATGGTTCAGTGCTACCAAAGGGTGCCTGCATCCTGCAGCTGTATGTTAAAGCACTGACATTAAAATGCAGTTCTACCATCATGTTTCTCTAGATGGTTGTTCTGGGATTCACACATGGATAGTGAAACTCATAAAGGAAAGAAGCATATCACAAATGAAGGTTGCTTATTAGTCATCATCTGGGGAAGATGAAGTGAATGAATAAATTTTGCTACGTCGCGTTTCTTTTCTGAGTTTCAGTCGCGGAGGAGTCAGCACAGTGTGAGCTGCAGAAGATTCCGTGTTCAGTTCAAATGCTGTTTTATGTCAGCATCATTATGTGCTGTAGTTAAGCATTTTGTTAACCTCAATATTGACAGACAAAACATCTTTCAGGTGAGCACAGCTGGTAAATACATCACAGCTTCAAGACTGGGAAAATACAGTCATTAAGCTATCTTAATAGGAGAAAAAGAGAGCCATTATTTGCTGTCATTATGCGCTGTTTGCTAATTGTGCTCATCAGGTGATAAAAATGAATAAGTTAATTTAGTTTTTTATTGTTCTGCCTGAAATCCTCAGAGATTCTTAGGGAAGTAATTCTTCTCCCTATTGAGCCTTTCCTCTCCCTACCCTCAGCATTGCACATTAAGGACCAAAATATGAAGCTGATAGCAAGTTCTAGTCCGTGTTAATGGATAGTGTGGATTTCTGTCCTTAGTGAGGACTTGCCAGTGCCGGGTTAAGGGTTGGACTCAGTGATCTTAAAGGTCTTTTCCAACCTAAAAGACTCTTTGATTCTATTCTGTGGTTCTAAACCATGAATCCATAGGTATTCCTGGGAAGCAGGACAGTCATTGTGGAGCTGAGCTCTGGCCACCCACACTTATCTGAAAGCCGCATACAACCCATCTTTACCCAGGAAACATTCAGTGCTGCTGTTGCAGTACATTTATGTGAGAAAACATCTGGGGATCAGGCCATTGTTACTCTCTGAAGCTAGAGGCAGAGGTTTTGGACATTGGATAATTTTCTATTTGTCCCCAGCTCAGCAACTGGACGACATTTCAATCTCACTCTCTTACCAGTATTTCTGTTTTTTCATTCATAAGGTACTTTCCAATTCCAGATGAAAAGCTGTATATAGTCACAGTAGCCATATATACATATATATATGCAGATACATATAGCAGGCTTTTATATATATATATGAAGATATTTTATTAAAGGTAGCCCACTCTCACCTTTGGTTTGATTCACAGATAGGGCACTTCTGCAATAACCTGCTTCTCCCTTGAATTTCCCTGTGAATGAAATGAGGAGAGGAATTAGACCTTTGAATACAACAAGGGGAGATTCAAAGTTCATTACAGTGTTGTGGTTGTTTTGGGAGCCTCTAAAGACGGAAGAAGTTCAAGCCCAGACCGTCATGAAATCCGAAGGCAGAAGGCCATCTCCTCAGATGGTTTAAATCATTGTGCAACATAACTGTATCAGTAGTTCTCTGGCATGTTCTACCCCCTTTTTAGAGAAATGTGTTTTAAATACTCTACTATTACTGTGGTTTGATTAATGAGATTCCATTTGAAAATGAAACACACATTTATTTACAGAGTATGGCCTGTGCACTACCAGGGAACATATTACAGTAGTGGTAGAACTTTAAGAAAACTACAAAAGTGTTTTCAGATCTTCTCATGTTCTGATTCAATCGACTGTAGAAGTACAAAGGGTGTTTATGTATGTGTAATAGAAAACGCTGTATACACTTGGATGAGTAGTAAATTTTGATGAGCTATCTTTTGTTCTATTATTTAAAGTATTTATAGAACCCATTTGCATTTAGCCAGATGATTCTAGGAATTTTGTTTGTGTATTGAAATGCCAATTCTAAATCACAAGTACATATTGGAGTAATAATATACAGTGTTTTTTTCTTAATGATTTTTCATTTTGTGGTTGAGCCAAGTATCTATATGGGTTAAAATCTATAATTCCCAGAACTGATAGACAATTCAAAAGGCTTAACAGACTTCATGCATCGCTTGCTATTGAAACTGTATATCTAGAGAAAAACTAATATATTGACCCTAGAAGGCCATTTACTGTTATATGAAATAAACCCATTGCTTATAAGTCTATGGAGTGTTTATTTTGGTGGTTAAAAGGGAAACATGAATACTGTGAGCATTTGGGCTTTTTGGGAAGCCCATCTTCAGATCCCAGAATAGCCTCTGTGTTTGATTTAGAGCTAAGTATTAGTTCCAATGGGAGCTCTGAAAAAATACCTATTGTTCCTGTGGTTATATTTATTCCCTGTAGGATGCCACTACCTAAGCATTTCAGAGGTTTTCTTTTATTTTGATCTCTGTGTGTAACAAAACTTTTGAAGGGAACAGCAGAAGTTTTTCCTGTTTCCCACAGTTATAAACAATTATTTTTTTCAGCACTGAATTTCAAATGCACTTAAGTCCCTTAACAGTCTTCATTCCATTTGCCTAAAGTGACTGGACACTTCATGGGGCACTGTGGGGCAAAGAATAGGAGGGCAGTGATACATTTTTTTATCTTTAAGATCCTTCTCTAGTGTACAAAACACTTCACTTGGTGAATAAATTCCACATAACAGTTGCACATCACAAGGAGATTTTTAAAAGCATCAACAACTTTTTAAAAACTTCAACTCCAATAAATGTTGAAGTACCAAGCTTAATTTCAGACTTGAGAATCTTAAAAGTATTATGACTATGTGATCAAACCTTATTGGGTTAGTTTTAACAATCAAAATAAATTAGTAGTTACTGATCCTTACTACAACATAACCAGGGATAATAGAATAAAAATAGGCACATGGAAATGCTGGAAACTGCTTTGTAAGAGCAAGGAAACTTTAATAAGTAAATAGGATCCCTATGGTAATATTGGAAGATATCTTCTTTAATACTGTAAAGTGCAATAGACAACACCTTAATAAATCTGGCACCTTGCAGAAAACACAAATACCTTTTCCTTCTCAGATTCCTTGAAAGACTAAATCTAATTCGATTAATATTTAACTTAAGATGCCAAGATACAGATATAGCTTGTATTCAAAGAACTGCACTTAAAATCACTCTTCAACAATAAACAAAAATAACTGGTAGAAGATGAAAGAGAAAGAAACCTGATTTCCCCAGATCTGTGTGTGATGACCTACAGAAGAGATGTCCAATACTGCCTTGGGACGTCTCTCTTTGGGGGAAAAAAGATTTTTCAGGGTAGAGCCTGTTCTCCAAGACTAACTTTAAAAATGTGTCTCAAAAGGATCCTTGCTATCAATATCAAAATCGAAGGTTGATGCTCAGACAGAAAGAATCCAGTCACCTCACAGGAATAGGATTAGATGAATTTCCACGTATCTTCTGGTTGATGGTGAGCCTGAAATGAGAGACTATGTAGGGCCTAGAAGGCACCAGCATTAGTCTGTTGTGACCTTCACAGCTCTGAAAGGGAATGAAAGATAGAACCATTAATAAGATTTCCAAGGAGAAGAGAATTTCTAATGACTGGTGACTTGACAGGAGCTGGTGCTCTCCTGCAGTGAAGTGCATGTAAAACAATAGCAGATGTTGGTCACTTTCTGATGCCAGGTATCAGAGAAACATTTAAGCACACGCTCACCTTTAAACAAACATTGATGTATTTGCCTGAAGAGACATTTTAACTTCTGAAAAAACCCTTACCTTATGCCTGAGGCAGAAAACATCAGAACATACTCACTGGTTCATTTATGGACATGATGGAAAACACTGACTCGTAGGGGACACTTGAGGTTGCTTATATCCTGTCATAGGCAATGGATAGGTCCTATTAATTCTTCTTCAGTAATTCTCATCATAAAATGTCAGCTTGCATCAGTTCACTGGCACAGTGAGTAGCTTTCTTTGCCACCATCCACAGAAAATTTTCATTAATTTATGTACACTGATTTCCCACTGAAGTGTAACTTAATCTTATTAATTCCTGAAGGGGGTTATGTTTAGTTTCCATAAGGACAATGCAGCATATGCATCCTGTTTTTCTGTTAAAAAGAATCTCTTAAAGGGGGAGAAAAGAGAGAAGAATGATTTCAGGGGAAAAATATTTTTAAAAGGTGTTGTTTATTTGTTTAGGGTTTTGTTGTGGTTTTTTTTTTTTCCTTGTAGTTTGATATATTTTTACATGTGACTGTTTTTATTTCTGTTGATTTTTATAATTATTCTCCTGGTGGACAAGGGAAACTTCCAAGACTTAAAACCACTGATGTTGTAATGCGTACTCTCTGAGGGAACTTCCTCCACATGCATTGATAAGAGTTAGACAATGGAAAGCAGCTAGTAGAAGAGCAAATACACACCCTAAAATATTTCTCCCTATTTATCTTTCTAATATCCATGGCTAAATCATACAGGAAGGAAAACCTGCTCTAGGGCATCTAAATGGAGAGAATGAACAACACAAGCAGACATAAAAGCAGAATATGCTTGTCTTGCATCAGGGGATGAGTCAGTAGTGGCCTGGAGTCAGACTCTTCTCCAAGCCCAGTTTCTCCCATGTGACATGATCACAAGGACCAGTTCTGGTGGGTGAAACTTCATTCAGAGTGCTCTGGCTTTCCATCTGGAGAACACAGAGACAGATAATTTGGAAGAGCATATGTGACAGTGAGCCATGGTAAATGCAACTGATGAGGGTGTGATTGTTTTGCCCTACTTAAATAATCTACACGATTGTACTTTCGAGAATGTGTGGCCTGTGTATATTTGATTAGAGGAGTTACTGTGATGGTAAATAACAGCATAAGCTCATTTTTCACATTACATGTTTTGTGAGACTTCTGGCTATTTAGCATAAGCAGCAAAATATTTCCTGGAGTCCTTTAGAGAGTTAAGTATGTACGATCCTAAATCTCAATTGCCATGCAATGTGATCATTTACAAACCGCACAAAGGAGGGGAAGTGGGAAAAACCAGTTTGTCTCCATGTTTGATCCAAGGTGTCAAGAGGAATAAAACCCTATCAGATTGACACATCAGCAGTGTACAGTGCTGGGTGGGCTGGGGAGGTCAGCTGTAGATATCAGTGCTGAAACATACTTGAAAATTACTTTTGACAGAGCTCATGTAAATGTTCACACTGCTTGGTCATTGGTTGGTTCATAAATTGCTTGTAAATGTAGTTCTGTTTTGTGTTTGGGAATTTTCTGCAAGAAGTTTCTGAATCTGATGCATTCCAGAAACTTTCCTTGCATATGCAGAGTTCATTAACTCTTAATTCTCAGTATCATGGAAGCCATGTGGTGGTGCAGATCATGTTTGTCCTCCCTTACTGGAGCACTAAGGTTTTTCCAAGCCAAAGTGGAGACATTCAAAGAGATTCCAAGAAGACAGATAATGAAATATTAGCCTTCTGCCTTTTGAAAAAATATCCAATAACACTTTCAGCATAAGGATGGGCAGGTACAGGTAAGGAATGATATTTTGAGAAAACTAAAAGGGATAAGCTTAAAATGAGTAGTCCAGATAAGTCAAGAGAAGTCCAGAGTTCTCTTCATTTCACCATGAATAGACCCAGTAATATATTTCTACAATGTTGCGCCGGTTTTATCCTTTTTATTCTATAGAAAACGTACTGTGTTCTAATAAATTTCTGTTAATTCATGTAATTCAGTAATTTATTATGTATTTATTCTCCAGAACAATGAAAAAATCCAAGATAAGGGTTTTTCGTCTTGACTCATTTTGACAAAAACATTTATAAAATATAAGAAGATATAAGCCTTAAAACCATTGTACTCATGTTCTCAAGCTACTGAAGGAATATGCACTTTTGGTCCAGACACCTTCTCTTTTTTCCCAGCTATAAAGTCTATTTTCAATGGTTAATGTATTAAAAATCTTCAACATTATTAGGGAGGCCAGAGATGAGGTAGGTGTCAGTAGGTGGTTACAAGGGTGAAATCCTGGACTCTTAGGACTTACAAGTGCATCCCCACTTGTTTTATAAACTCAGGCTTTCATCTGAGCCTTGCTGCAACAGCATTGATAGAATTACCCATTTTGTGCAGTAATAAATGTGCTTTTATAGGATTGGAATGTAAATTAACAGCCTAAATTTAGGATCAAATTATGGGAATTTTGGCTCAAATCTATTAAATTTTGTACAACATAGTAAACTTCAGTGACCTAGGCCCAAATTCTAGCTTGCATTTGGATAGGGAACCAAAGTTTTGTGTTTTGTTATGAATCATAAGTATCTATTTGTGACTTGGCCATAATAATTTTTTCTAAAGCCAATTTCTTTCTCAAGAATCACAGTACTCAAGATGCCCTAATTGGGTGCAACTCTTAGACTTTCTAAAATAATAAACTGGTTTTGATGTGGTAGGAGTACAAACCTGTTTCAAGCTACTACCTTTTAATTTACTGGTGTTCTTAGCAGTCAAAAATTATTGAAGAAGGTTTGGTTAGAGAAAAATTAATTTTTAATTTCCTTTATCCTAAAACATTGGTGAGAATAGTTAGCTTTCCATGGAGAAAGCACATGGCCTTAAAAGAGAAGGATTTGCCATTGAAAAAATGAATTATACATTTAATGATATTATTTGCAATTCAGCAGACATATTTAGCCTATGGAATTACAAAACCCTGAAGAACTCAGTGAGAGCAAGACAGATCACGTGCTTGTGTGTGTGTGTGCATGTGCAAAGGAGAAAAAGAGGAAGAGTGAGCCCAAGCAGAGGAGAAAGCATTCTGATGGATCTAATTTAATTTTATGTTGTGTTTTTACACTGAAGTTCATTTACGAGTGCTGACACTTTGCTGTGAAATGCCATGAATGTGGGATCTGCCACAAATGAGAATATTTTTTAACTAACTTTAGCTGTGGATGATAATTTGTTAAAACAAACAATAGTTCACTGCATTACTGTTGAATGCAAAGATATTACTGCACTCAGCTAAAATCAAGTAATCTTTTAGTTTCTATTCTCTCCAAACTAAGCTAAACAGTGGTGTCACAAAATGACAAATTACAGGATGAACATAAAAGCAGTGTCTTCAAAAATACAATAGTTATACAAGCCATCTATTGTTAATGAAGAATATAATGCAATTTGTCTGTCTGTAATACAATTATGCAAATCAAAGATGGAACTATCCTGAAATCTCTCTACATTCCAAGTCATTAAAATGAGATAATTTATCAAAAAGAATATTACTGATCATGTTTATGTGTTGCACATTAATCCTATTACAATAATGTATCTTTCTACTAATGTAATGGATTTGTGCAATCTAACAGAAAATGACTTTTATACTACCCACAATTACAAAAATATTCAAAGCATATCCATCCCTGCATAATAACATATGCCTAAGACTGTACAATAAACTTATTAAAACAAACAAAGCTTATGAATGTAACCTTCAAACCAATAAAACAATGCTAAATTCAATTTTATTGCCCTCATTATTTCAACAACTTTATATAAAATAAACATGGTGAGTAAATTACCTTAAGTTTCTTTATGAAAAAATAAAATCTTATAAAAAAGTGTGATACAGAATTTGAGAATTGGTTAAATTGATGCCAGGCATGTAAAACATGATAAAATCCTCCAGACCAACACATAAGTGGCAATCCAAGTACTTGCAGACCAAAGTCTCTCTAAATCTCAGCCCTCTGACAGATATAATTTTAACAGCTGACAAGTCAATCCTTAAAGTAACAGCATCTTCTGAAATAGTTTCTTTTATCTGCAGTGAAGCATGTGAAGATGGCGTGAGGTACATACAGGCAGTCTTCCATTCCCATGGAAAAATAATATTCGGCTTAAAAAGTCCCTACACAGAGATATATTCAGAAAAATCGTGTCTCTGCCTTTTGCAAAGGAAAAGGCAGCACGTGTGTATTGTAGTATAGTCACTAGGTGAGGGGTCACATGCTCAGGAAACATCGTACTATTATTTTCTCCCCCCAATCTGCACAAATTGGACTGTTGTATAATATTCAGTTCTATTATTGTACATTTTCACTTATTTTCCTTCTGGAGTTCAACCCATCTTTATTGAGCTGAGCTTGCTGCATTGTTTTTTTCATCCATAAATGCTCCATTAGCTTCCTCAGCAGGCAGTTCCATTTACTGAACTATTTTCCTTCTGGCAAGTAGGTTCTTCTTAGATTCAAGATGGGGATTGCGTTAGTTGGCTGCAGAATTAATGCAGGTGCATACACTCCTGCTCATCTCATCACTGACCCTCCCTGACAAGAAAATCGCAGTATGTTACCAACTTCATATTCCTATTTCTTTGGAAGGATTCTTCTCATTTCTCTGCTTAAACTGGTATATTCTGTGTATTGACATGAGAATATATGTTAAAAGAGAGATTGAAGAAGAGGAAAAAGATATGATGCTCATGTAAATCATGTGTTTTCTGGTCTAAGCCCATTGTAGACTCAAATGTTACCGCCAACACTTCACAAGTATTCAGTGTTTAGAAGATCCTGGGGTAGCTGGCTGCAGCTGCTCAAAATCTCATTTTTGCCCTCTCTAATGGCTGAAACTGCTTTCTGAATGTTTGTCCCCCCTGTTTTCAGAGCTGTTCAGTGGCTTCCTGAACTGATACCACCCTTGAAGAACAGCATATTCCATCTGGTCTCATGTTCTCACAGAGCCTGTGATTATTCTCCTTTCTGCCATACCTGTTTTCCTTTAGTCTTGGAGGAGAGAAGTTTTCAGTCTGGAGGCATCTGACCTTAGTTCAACAGTTGTCAGGAGCTGCTGTTAGTGACAAAGGATCTTCCCTGCAATGGCTAAAACGGGTTTATGCTGCATTTTAATAATTGCCTGATAAAACCAGACTGTTCTATTCTGGGCATCTTGACCTAATGTACATGACATAACACTGGTAAATGCAAAACTGTGTTAACCACTCTACAAATCCATAAATCCACCCCTGCTGTTGCAGCTACAGTATCATGTTCAAAAGGATTTGAATTCCTAAACTTTCCCTCTGTTCTGTATTCTGAATGGGATAACATGATCGCATGGGTAGAAATACCCCTTTTGAGACTGGCTGGCATGGGTCTTTACTTTCAGCTTTGCCATACTTTTTATGGTATTTTTAATACACATTTCTTTATCAAGTGTCCAGGAGGTTTAAAATAGTTTTGAACTCTTTGTCAAAGCTGTCTAATACAAGCTTAGAAAACCTCCTGCACTTGGCAGAATCAAAACAGTAAAAAGAGGGCTGGTTTATTTGAAGGCTGACAGGGGCAGAACCTTCCCTGTCACACCATTAAATATTTGCTCACACAGAGTTATAAGAAGTCAAAATCCTGCTCAGTTCTTTTGGATTGATCTGTCTTCGCTTCTGTCCCTCTTGAAAACATACATACCTTCTAAAGCAACTGATGGATAACAAATATACAGACTTCTGCTTCTGATACCAAGAAGAACAGAGCTGTCCTTTATCAGATAAGAACAATTTCAAATATAGCAATGTTTGGCAATGTTTGGCACATAGAGGACTTAATTCTTCTATACGTTCTGGATCAGTATTAATTCAACCCACCCTGCATGACATGTACAGACATAAATTTCAAGCACCTTAAGTAACCAGTCTGAAGCAAATTCTTCAGCCTCAGAGACTTTATGTCACCATAAAACCTTCATAAGTTTCGGTGACAGCTGGCCCTAAGGATCTCATGTGCACTGGAACAACCCCTTTGACTTTGTACCTCAGTGTTCATCACGACAATGCCAGCCCATTTGGATTCCTGCATGGCAAAGGCTTTCCACACATTTCTCCTTTTTTTCAAATAAGTGGAAGCTTGCCAAGGTTTTGGACTGAGCTGCTCATCAAACAGAATATTGAATGGATTTTAGCCTTGATGGTCTCTGTAGAAATGCCTCTTTCTTCACAGAGCCTGTCACAGAGCTTCTGCTCAGCTCTCCCAACAGTAACATCATACAGTGACTGAGGGGCTTCTTTGGGCATAGGGGCTACTGCTTGCTAATATAATAAAAATGCTAATATAATAAAAAATGACTGAAAAAATATTTAAATTGGAAAATATATGAAGCCTGTGTCCCCTGGGGGTCACCAGCTAATGCCAGTCTAATCAGGTCAGTTGAGTCCTGAGAAGAGGAAAGGGGAAAAGTCAGGAAAGAAGGCCTATAAATTCATAGTTACTAACTACTTCTCTGTATTTTTTAACGTCTTGAGTACCTTTAAACCTGCTCTTGTCTCTTTTTGTGACGCTTATGGAAGCGAATGTTGCCTTATTTCACACATTTGTTTTTAACGCTGAGCACCGTGAGATGCTCAGGTAGCACAGCAGAGGAAGACATCGAGGTAGCTAATTTTGCCATACTGTCTAATTTCCCTGAAACAGCTCAGCTCACCTAGTAACTAGGGACAACCCTGCTGGTTGTGGCAAACCCACTGAGCTATTGTGCTTTTCGTTTACTGCACACTTGACTGTCTGTGTGCTGTGCTAGTGTGTGAACAGGCATTCTGGAGAAAAACAGCACCAATTTTCCATACCATCTAAGGAACTCAATTGGCAGAACTGTGTGACAAATCAGGGCAGATTAAAGTCAAGCTGGTCAAATTCTGCCATATTGACATCTGCACACAAAAACCCCATGGCATCCCTGTGTCCAAAAAAAGGCATCATTTGGATCACAGTCACAACACTCAGATGCAAGAAGGAAAAAATCCCCAGTGTTAAAGCCAAGGGAAGACTCATTTTTGAGCAGAATGAGGCTGGGGCTTTTATGCTCTGTTGAGGTTGTAATTACAGCCTCTCAAAACTTGCGTGACATTGCTAATTTGAGAGAAAATGGGACACTGATATCTGTAAGAACACTCAGGGCTGGAATTTTGATTATAAACTCCATATATATCAGCAAATCAACGCTGTGAATATTAAAGTCATTTAGGATCTCTATACAAGTAATTACAGAAATGGTTCAACCACAAAAGATGGGAAGATGCAAATGTCACCCTATAAGGAAAATTTAAAGAGGTTTGTCAGATTTTAAAATACCTGAAACTCATACTGACCATCAAAAAGTGTCACGAAATTATGAAATTTTATTGTTTAATACTTTTCAAAGAACAGCATTTTTTGCTGAATAACTCCAACCTACTGAAGAATCACTGTTAGATGGTGTCCTCCACTTAAGATACAGATCTTGTCATTTGATTCATCCTATTTTATTTCATATAGGTTTGAATCATGAGAAGACACAGCTCCTTGCCTTAGGGGTTTGATCGTTGAGTGATTCCTCTGACTTTTGGGAAGCTGTATGCAATATATATTAGCATAAAAGGGAGGCAAATATGCTATAAGGACCCATTGCAAATAGGTTTTTACTTATGGTTTGGGCCAGCCTAACTGCGTGGAAGACACAGTGCTCCTTGGCACAAAGTGTCAGAGTATGTTCTTATCCTACCCCAGCAGCTCAGAAGGCCTTCCACCTTGCAGTACCACAGCTGAAGCTCCCAGTGAAACTGGGCATGTGTCATGTGTGAGATGCAGGAAAATAAAAACGCATGTCCTAGGCAAGCCTGTCTGAATTTGTCCATCACTCTTCTCTTTCTCCAGGTTCTTTAACTTTTTTGGGTATCTGGTTTCCTATGATGGGTCCTGGGCATCTTCTGTGAAGTGCCCTTCAATGCCAGGCTCTTAGGGTGCCCATCTGACTGAATTAGCCAGTGGTCTGTGTGCCAAGCATTCATATGGGATTGAAGCAAACTTGCCTTAGCCTTTATCTCTGTCCTTTTTCCCTTCCAGGAGATTGTTGCCAGCTCTTTCTCAGCATCAGAGGGAGATGAGTATGCCTGGTACTTTGACCTGAAATAAGACCTGAAAACTTCAGTTCATTGCAGTGCTGAGCTTTACCAAAAGCTTAGAAGAAACTAGCTGAGGTTTCTTTCCTCTTGCAGATGATAATACCCCACAGCAGGAATCACAGGAGAAGACTATTTAGAAAGGATATTGTGAAAGGATCTGGAGTTTGGGGGGCTTCTGAAATCATCTCTTGCTCTGCACGGGCACTTTCTTGCTGATACGCTTAACATCCCTTGACATCACCTGTGTTCTGGGTCTGTGGATGGATATGAAGATGTTGGTGCTTATCTATCTGTATCTAATTTACAGAAAGCTTTCAAACTTTCCATGCCCAAGAAATAGCATTGCAGGGATTTGGTGTCCAAATAAGGGTGGAGATGGAGAGAGAAGACAGACAAATTAAAAAATAGTTTATCTGACATAAATCAAAATTGAACAAATTCTAATTTATTTACTTCTATTTGAGACTCTCTGAGCAGCAAGGTGCAAGCATTAAATACAGAGGAGATGGCAAGCAGAGGAAAATAGTAAAAGAGTTAAATGATAGCAGTGATCAGTATTTTAGTGTAGTCCTTCTGCAATCTAATAGATACAAATAGAAAAGGCCAGGCACAACACAAATATTTCCTATTGTGAATAAACTAAAGTCACAATGGAATCTGTCATGCTTGTGATATGAGAAACGGACAATATTCCCAAGCTGTTGCCATGATGGCACTTGAATGCAGTTTGTACTTTGTGAAGCCGAATCAGAAACCCTTTCTCCCTCCCCTCTCTCTCCTCTCTCTCTCTCCTTTTTTTTTTTTTTTTTTTTTTTTTTTTTTTGGCCCAGCATGTGTAATTCTTCTTCATGGAAGCTCGAAATGGCTGTGGAGCAGCTCAATATTCCATTTATTTTATTTATAAAATAAATTCAAAGCCTGAAAAGATGAAGTAATTGACTTACTGGGATGACAGTTAAACCCACTAAATTTAATCTTATCCTCTCAAGTACAACATATCGCGCTTACAAATTATCACCCTGCACCAGACAGGCCTGCTCTCTTCACCTAATCCAAATGGAAATGAAGGCCTCTGTTATTGTATTATCTGACTTTACTATCAGCATTAATCCGGCTTAACTCACTTAATGATGCCACTTGTGGCACTATGAAGGCAGCAAAGAAGTCTATAAACTACTTCCATTAAAATGCAAATCTGGCCCACAGAGAAAATAAGTGACACAAAAGTAGGAGAATTCGGCCATACACTGTATTAGCCTCTTGCAGCACAGAACTGATACAAGTATAATAACTGATGCTGTGATTATTATTCTAGCTGTGGATTTCCAATGAAAGGAAGCCAGTCTACCACAGAACGTCACAAAAGTGCTTCAACAAGCCAGGGTATTTAATTTCTGAAGAGATTTATATTTTTTGTTGTCAGGAAATGAACAAATACTTATCAATGTAAAAACTGCTATCTTAAATCTTCCTGCCAGGTTTTTCATACTGATATTATTTGCACCCTATAACACAGGAAATGAAAATCTTCTGTGCCTTTCACATCTCCACTGTATCTTAAAATTCTTTAGTAACAGACTTGCTTCTTTTTTTAACCCCCTTCTGTAAACATAAAAGAAAACTTTTATGGATTAAGTATAGGGAATTACTAATGCCAAAATCCCAACCCCAAATTCCTTCTCCTGAACATTTCTGTTTGCTGTTAATTTAATTATTTTTAAAGGGAATCATAACATCTGTTTTATGGAAAAGCCTGATTTAATTTTAGTGTAAAGCTACTCACATTTACCTCTACCCCTCTCCTCCTTCACGCACACACGCATGCACATTGGCATATTCTGTCTAGCCATCCCTTTGTGTAAAAAATCATTAATGCCTCCATTACTGTGAAAGAAATCCTAGTCAAAACACTAGGATTCGAGTCTCTCCCAATCACTCTTGGGTTCAATAGTTTCCTCTGCCTTGATAACCCTAAGACTTCATTTCTGGCTTTGGCACAGGGACAACATGCATATCTACAGGGAGACATAGGCACAGAGCTCCTACTGCTTAAATCAACATTTTTCTGGAGGCTTCGATAGCAAAATGTAAATGCAAGAATTTGGTTCAGCATATTTTATGCGCAGGGTGTCAGATGCCCCCTCACTTTTCCTTGGAAACCTTATTACTGATAATATTACAATTAGGGATGGGGCCAAGCTCCGCAACTGGGATTCGTGTTTCGGTCTCGCACATGGGAATTTGATTTAGCTCAGTGTGCTGAGAGGAGTAGCAATGAGATTCAGGTTTGCATCGAAGTTTGGATGATGAATCCCCTGCGAGGCTGAAGAATGTTTTGATCTGGAGTCCTGGTGTGCTCTCTGACAAAGACCTATTCTCCCTCATCCCCACCCACACGCTTACCCCACCCGGAGCACGACTTGTTGTTGGGACGGCCGTTCAGCAGCGCAGGGATTTGCTCTGATGTTACATTGCTGAAATGCTGGTAAATTGGCTTTTCTCTCACCTGAGGCCCGCACGAGTGTGATCTGCTTGGGGCAGGCCTTGGATCTACCACAGCTCTTCCGCCCGGGATACACTTCGCTGACCCCGGTGTCACCAGCGCTTTGGCGGTGGCTGTTCAATGCAAATGAAAACATCCACTTTGAGCCTAAAGCCACGCTCTGTGTGCTCACAGCAAAGGGGCTTTCCACTTAAAAGGGGCCGACAGCTCTGCCGATTTTAGCAGTTTCTCCTTGTAGCTGTTCATGGTTGCTGGGAGTTGTTGCTGCTTACGGGATGAAGTTAACCCCTAGGCACAGGAGATCTGGAAGTCGTGTTGTGGCCAAGCAGAGGTGCAGTGCCACAGAAACCCTGCTGGTCTGATGGGCTTTGAGCTGTTCTCGGAATGGGGAGCACTAGCAGATGCCAGAAGAGAGCCCAGAAACTGCTGGCAGGGGCGCTGCTTTCCACCTGGACAGCACCTTGCAATCCCCGTGCCAAACCCTGAGCTCATGTCAGCAAATTATTTACTGACCTTTGCTCAGGGCTTGCTAGTAGGAAATAATTGCCTAATTTACCAGGGAACTGCCTCAGCTCCCACACAACTTTGGTCTGAGGCCTTTCCCTTCTGAGATGCAATGCTCTGTGTAAAAGCAAGATAACAGCTAGGTAATTTTTTCTTACCACTACACAATAGAACTTCAGTGGGTTAGCTTGAAATGTCATTTTAAAACCATGGAACTACTGAACTACATCTCTACATGAATGCTATTATTCAAATTTAAATTGGGATTGCTTCAGTTCAGCTGAATATGCTGAATTGAGTTGACATAACATAAACAAACGAACAGAATTTCCAAGGGCACAGGGATTTTTTAGTGATGTAGACTACAGGAGTCTGTGACAAAAACTACAGATTGTTTTTATCCTAACGCTATAAATGACGGAGGACTGGATTCTCATGTTCTGTTTTGTTTTCCTTGCATCATGATACATCTACTGAATCTTCAGCTCACAGTTACATCCATCATACTTTTCCAGAAAATGGGAGGGTGTTGCACTGGTTGAGCTTCCAGCCAAGTTATTCTATGCTTCTACTCCTTCTAGTGAATCAAACCAAATACTAAGGTATCTAATGAAATATTGCCTTGTATCATGGATGATACTAAAGGTTTAACATTGAATCCCCTAGAGCACTGTCTGAATACACGGAATAATTAGCGCACTGCAATATCCGGAACACAAAGTGGTGTGATATGCAGTAAATCTTTTTATTATTCTATTGTATTCACAGGAGGCACGAATTTTAGGTGGTTTTGTATAAACAAATGCACATGTAGACCAAATTATACCAGATTTATACACTAAATTGTCTATCAAGTTTGCATATGATTAATTCTAATTATAGTTGAAGAATGATCAGACAAGTACCTGTGCAATTTTTTATAATTACTGGCATTGATACAGGTGTGATGATCTAGATGTATAATATTTATAGACTTGCTAATATATTTGTGGGGAAAACCAGATACATTTGAGACCTTTTTGAGGTCTGCAACAGAAGAATCAAACTTAACTAAAGATAACTTACAGCTAGAAATCTCAGCCAGAGAAACTCCTGCAGTCCCACCTCAGTTTTGACCCTGCCCACACTTTCCTTTCAAGGTCTATAGCTGGAAGAGCCATTCAGAATACTCTTAATGGGAAAAATAAACCAAGGGGTTCTAACTAAAATGAAATATCTTGTCTGAGCCTTCTTCTTTTGTATCATTCTGGCTTTACTGCTTTTTGTTCCCCCATCCTTAATTTAAGATCATATTCAGCTGTACTTGTGAGTGTGTTTATACATATCCTATTATTTTCTGGTTTTATTACAGTGTTAAGTGTTTCTTAGGCACAATATTGAACTTTACTGGTTTTTCAAAGTTTTATTTCATAATGTTTGAGTTTTTTTCAAAGGGTGGGAATTCCTGTTTTTTCCAAACCTATTACCCACAGAAAGCACTGAGCCAGTCCAATGGAAATATGATTCAGTGTGAGGTCACTAAAATATATCTCTAAGCAGAAGAGAAGGTGCTAGATTACTCAAATCTCCTTACCAGCAAAATTCCAAAGTGTCAGAGAGAAAAAAAAATTCCTTTTTTGCTCATAAAGAAATTTTGGCTCTAATCTTGTGTAGCTATGTTATTTTTTCTGTTACTATCTCCTTTTGGCATAATTTTTGGGTAGACAATAGTTCACTGTGTGAAAGTTGCTCATTCATTTCTTTCAGAGGCCGTGGGACAAGAGTCAGCAGGTAACAACTCACTGACCTAAAGACCTGCCCATGCTCAGATAAATGAGCTGAATGTGAAAGGCTAAAAATCCCATTACCAGGCCTTGAGCCATCCTGTCCTTAAGCAATTTTGCAATATTTCTAAGGAAGAAAGAAATACAATTTGTGGATTAAGGGACAAATCAGATAAACCAGCAGCAAACCATTCTTCCAAAATAAATTTTTTCTTGTACTTTTGCTTAGCTGTACTCCTGATGCAACAAAATGATAGTCTTAAGAGATGCATGGCCATTGTGTCCTGAGTGAAATCAAAGCAAAGACTGAGGCCATAAACCTTATTTTGATATCTCGGCAATGATGTCTATCCTAAATTGTTAATATCCTTTTAAAATTCTTCATACTGTAGAGAAGTGGTGAACTTGTTCAGGTTACTACAACCAAATTTCTTTGAGAGATGATCTCAGCTTTAGCAAGACTGCGCTTTGCTCACCATTTCCAAAATTAGCCAAATTATGTGTTCCAACAAGATCTGGAAAGTATCGTGGTATCTGTAGCTTAATTTAAGCTCTGCACCTTTCAGGATTCAGGATTCTTGGCTATATGTGACTTGAAAACCCTTATGGAGATTCTTCTTCAAACTTCACCCATAACCCAGTTTTTAAGGGCATTAAAAGTGATGGGAGTCAATCCCTCTGTGCACCTAGGAGAATTAGCCTTCAAAGTCATGTTATTTATTCATTGGTTGCTGGGAGTAACCTGTATTTCTGTCTTCTGCTGAGATCCAACAGTTTGTGTACAAATCCTGAATTCACCTGAGCCCAGTGGAATTCCGGCCATCTGCAAACCATTCCTCCCCTGTGCTATCAGAGTCCTTCTAAAAAAGGATCTCAAGCTGGTTTTTAGCTATCTGATGTTGCTGCTGCAAAAGCAGAATGGATGGATAAAAGCTGCCAGAGCAAGTGCTGACAGTACCTTTTCAATTAAGGGATGAGAAAGGGCAAGAACTTTGGCTGTGAGCTCAGCCCTGCAGCGTCTTACACTGAAATGAGTCATTGGAGCAAATTGAGTATATTTATAAATATATAACTGGGTGAAGTTCAGCTGAAAATATATTACATAATTGTTTTGGTGAAAGAGGAAAACAATATCAATTTATTTAGCTTGCAGATAATTATCCTTTCTAAGAATTAATGCAAGCCCTGTTTATAAAAACAGGAAAAAAGTTTATCTTCTGAAAAAGGCTATAATGAGATCTTTTCAAGGGTGGTGGTTTTTTTGGTTAGCTGAAGTCACTTGGTTGAATGGACCATGAATTGAATAATCCTGCTGATTAACCTAAAATTTAATTTACTAAAGAAAAAAATATAATTTTGCTCTTTCAAATATTTAACTTCCTTATTATATGACTAAATATTTTGATAAATACATTAAAAAAAAATCAAAAAAACTCTTTTTACATCTTTTGGAGCCTGGTTTTTAAAGCATTCAGTCCCTTGATTCAATCACACTGATTTCAATAGGATTTAAATCTCTAGGCACTTCTAAAAACCCCACTAGGCACTTCTTCATCTTTAAGCACCTAACTACCTCTAAAAGTCTGGCCCTTGATAATTTTAGAAAATGGTCCTTTCTATCATGCAGAGTTTCCTGCTAGCAAACTGGAAAAGTAATTAGCATATAGATGCTTCCCTCAGACGGTAGACTGGGTTAAACTGGATTTTTCTACCTTTTAATAACCATTGGAAAACAACAAGGAATTAATTGGTTTGGAAATGTGAACTGATGGAAAAAGTCAAGCTACAGAAAAGTTATTAACTATGCAACACTGAGAGTCCTTAAAACCATCAGTTAATGAAACAAAGAAAAGAATACATTGAGTGAGAATTGATTTAGAGGTGAAGAAGACAGATGAAAAAGGAATTGCACTATAATATGATATGATGAAGAAAATATTTCTGTCTTGGAGATTGCAGTAGTCACTGCTGTAGTAATAAAGTGAGAATAGTGGTCCAGGGAGCATCTCTGAGATGAAAAGAGCCCTGTGGTTCTGTGATGCTCCATCAGGTTTCCTGCTCAGGGCAGCCTCCCCAGGATTTACCACAGCCCAGCCAGCACAGAGCCAGGTGCTCTGGCAATTGACAGTGAAAAGTCTCTCCTGGCACCTTCTCTGATCCTATCCAGCCATGCAACACCCCCCAAATGCCCCTCCAGCCATTCAGGGATGCCAGCAAGCAAGGGGAGAAAAACTTTTCCACACATCTGTGGGGTGCCCTAGCAGTGAGACAAGACATGCCTTTGAAATCTGTGGATGAAAAATGCTGTGTAAGAACGAGGATTTTTTTATTATTATATAATCCTCAAGGGCAGAATTTGAAATAGCTGCTAGGAAGTGTTGCCTATTCCCAGTTTACATGAAATATCTTTAATCATATTCTAGTCAGAGAAAAAAAAATGACTGCGAGAGGAATTATAAAACCTCTTCCTTGCTTTCATCTTTGCTTTTCCACTCAGCCTCACATGAGAGGGAGGAATCTGCAGCCAGACTGATTCTTGACTGACCAGGATTGTTCTAACACAAGGGAATAATTAGAAAAGACAGATTTTTACTGCAAATACCCCCAGGTTAATTTTTTTTTATTTGAACAGAACCCTGCTCTCACAGTATAAAGCAAATGTTTTCATGGTCGTGTGCAGGGGAAAAAAACCTTTGCTTTGGCTTAGTTGTGTTCATATTCTAATGAGGTAATTGAAAGAAACACTTAGTAGGAAAAAGCTCTTAGTGGAATATGATATTTTAAGTGCTGGAGCGCTTAAACTTTCACGTAAATAAAAATTAATAAAATACGGAATAAAGCATATTGCTTTATGCTAATGTAATTCTGGTTTGTTTTCCAGAGTTTCTAAGGAACTTCTGGGACATAAGGATGAGCAAACTGAGGGTGTATCACTCCACGAAGTACGGCATGGGATGTGTGTGCCAGGATCACCTCAATGAACTTCAGTGCTGCGCTGTATCACAAAGCCCAGGAAAATGCAGCCACGTGGGCTTGCCCACAAATCCCATCCACAGTGCGAAATGGAATTTCCCTGTTGCAAGGTGCAAGAGCTGGAGAGAAGAGAACAGAATGATATTGGGTTGAATGTCTACATTCTCCTCTCAGACCCGCATGAAAGAAGAACAAAACCTTTTACAAAGGTAAGAATTTTTGAGCTTTTACCTCTGGACTAAGTCCAGTTTGAGCCTATTGGTGCCTGGAGGGTGTCAGCTGACCTCTGTGGTGCTTTTACCACACAAGCCTCATCTAAAAAAGGACTTGTTTGTGCCCTCAGAGTTTACTCTGTGTTGTGAACTAAGGTGTGGTAAGTCACTACGATTAGGAAATTTCCTTTTAAAGTTCCTAGATCCGACTCCAATGCTAATACAGGCTTACCCCACCCACAGCCTGTGGGAAGCAATGTAATAAAGGGGTGGGATTTCAATGATCCTTGTGGGTCCCTACCAGCTCAGGGTATTCCATGATCCTATGAAATGCAAGCTACTGCCCTTATGGAAATCTAATTTCCTGTACTGTAATGTAGTACCTGATACATTCATGCAGAGGAGCACAAACTCCCAAATGTCTATGAATTAAGAGAACCAGAGGGTGAACCCAAATGAGCTTGAAACTGATAAAAAGTATTTGTCAGTAAGGTCAGCTCCTTATTTAGTTTGTACTCATCTTCCATATGGACAGAGATGCATTTCTGAAATCCTTAATGAACCCTGAGTGCTTGTTCATATCCTGTGTGAAAGAGCCAAAGGCAGCATTTCAGTAGCACTGGAAAGCTTTGCTGTGCAAAGTCTCTCCTTGTGCCTACCTAAACTGAATAAAATTGTTCAATGTGAGCCAAATACCACTGACTTTCATTTATTTTAGAGAGAGAGAGTTTTGGGCTTTTCTTTCTGAAATAGTTTCTCCTGGCCTACATTTGAAAATTGAGTGGTTTATTTTGAGGATGTCAATGCTGCTGAAAAGGAATGGTTGCATAACTTCTGTCCTTATGAAAACTGGCAAATTAAACATCTTTGCTTATCAACTTAAGAAAAAATAGTTGGGATGATAAAAAGAGACTCTGCAAGGAGATCCATTGGATTCCTGTGTATCCTAATGGTTGTGCCACTTCCTTTTCTGCCATATGACAACAAAGCCCCAGCCCAGCGAAGCGCTTAAGGCTGCGTAGTGTCTTGGATGTCACAGGCGCTGCTCACAGTGTGTAAAACTTGGCACACACCTGTGCTTTACTGGCTTAGAGCCAAGCTGAGCAATAGGAACATAACACTGCATTTGAATTCACTGTATTCAGTTCTCAGTTCTGTATTGATCTGGATTCTGAAGTCTTCACTGAAGTAACTTTTAAGTTTCTTTTTTTTTTCTTTTTTATAAACACAAAATGAATTTGATATAGTTGCCTCTTTCACTCAGAGATTTGAAAGTACTTTAAAAATATGAATGTATTGATCTTTCGCTATAGGAAGAGTAAGTAGTAGCAACTCATAAAACAGATGAGGAATCTGAAAGTAGATGAGTGGAGAAGAGAAATGTAGCAACAACAGAATAGAATTGGAAAATGAATTTTTCTTGATTGTATTCCCATCTGCTTTGGGTTCAATTTCATTAACTTTCTTGGAAGGAAGCTTCTGTTGGGAAAGTTTATGAAAACTCTGTTTTAGTAGACATTCAGAATAGTTTCAGAATTTTTATTTTGATTTTGTAATCTGGCTTCCTTTTTATGATTTTTCTTCTTTACATGTGCATACATATATTCTTTACAGTCCTCTTTACATACTCAAAAATTTTGACTTACTTGCATTGCTTAGCCAGATTAAAAGCTTCTAAACAAAACTGAGCATAAAACTTTCACAGAACTAAAGTCAAATACATTGTGATCTTCTCTTTCCTAGCACAGAAAAGTGTAGAGAGGCCAAGGGCCGTAGGTGCATGGCTCATTTTTTATTTATTATATTTATTGCTACTGAATTTTGCATTTAAAGGGGGAAAACTATGAGGAAAGCATAAGAAAAAATCCTCAATAAGGATTACTACATGTTAGATACGTTTATTTGTTCATGAATAATATGAAAAGTTGTCTTTTTTATTCTTCTTTTTAAGAGCGGAAAATTGAAATATCATTTGTACATATGTTAACTTGTGGAATTCATTGCATATGGGTAACATTAGAATAACATAACAATGAGTGCAAGACTCACTTGTATGTGGAAAAAGAAGCTGCAGCCCTTTGAAACAGGAGAACAGTACATAGGAAAAAGAACAATAATGCTCACCATTAAGCATTGGGCTTTGGAAAGAAGATTCTCTCATAAGCAAGTTATTGCATAATTCTCTGTTATGGGAGTTTCACACCTTCCTCTGAAACATCTGGTGCTAGAATGCAATAAAACACTAAATGAATTTCTGACCTGATGTGGCATGATAATCAATAAAATTCTTTTATTAGCTAGCTCTAGTTTTAAGAACTTGTTATAGTTACAGCACGTAGCTTTGCAGAATGCTAACTTGTGATCAAACATTCAATTTATTTTGAAAACTAAATCTTTCCTGCCTTATTGCACATTTCCTCAAGACTGAGGAGGTTAGCCCAGCATGCCTCACCATCCAGCACTAGAGAAAACAGGCTCCTGGGGTCAGTTGTTTAACACCTAATGGATGCTAGGCAGGAAATCTGTAGTGGTACAAAGGAGCTGAGATACAATCAAAATTGCTTTAGACCAAGTGGTCACCCTTTGGTTCATGTACAAATTCCTCAGCCATGCCTCTTTCCCCTAAACAATGTTCCACTCAGTGTCCTTTCTGACACCCTGCAGTCTCACAGTCCTTTCTGGTATATATGTCAAAATACAATAATTCCTGATCTTCTGATAGACATTCCAATAAATCCAGTGTGGGGATGCAGTGTGCTTCGGGATACAAAGTTAAAGCTACTACCCCGACATCAGACATGCATCTGATACATGGCAGTGGTGCCTGAATTTTTGGTGTAGGACACGGTGCAGAAGGTTTGCAGCTCCCTGAGGTGCTCTGTGCCTCCACCCTATCAGAAATGCTGGAAATCCACTGGTGGGGCCAGGCTCAAAGGAGGTTGACGCTGCTGGAGAAAAGGCCAGGGCATCCTGGAATGACCTTGTGGGTCCATGGGGCAGTTCACAGCGGGAATTCCAGGAATCTTTCACATGAACTCAGTATCTCAGCAAGGATAAAGTCAAGCAAATGCCGCCTCATCATTTCAGTGAGATGAAAATTAAACCCCTCCTGAGTGCTTGGAAATGAACAACTCTGGAATGATGCCTCTGGTGAGAAGCCCTGAGAGGGCCAACGCTGTGAACCCTCCCCACACTCCTTGCAAACGAAGCCGTGCTGTAAAGCAATGCATTTCAATAGCGCGGCTTGCATTTCTCAGAGCAGCCTGAGTGATTTTTTCCCAAAGAGTACGGCAAATATGATATCTCTGTGGGTTTGCATTAAAAACGTGTCTTCAGGTGCACCAAGGGAGTTGAATCAAGTGTAAAGTCTATATGAGTAAAGGAAATATGCTTATGCACCAGGAGGGTTTATTTTGTGCTGGGTAGCACGAAAAACAACATGATTTTAACAGCCATATTTTCATGCAAATGGGCTGTAGCCAGCCTGAAGATATTCCAGGAATCCCAAATTTTATGCGCCACCTCTGAAGTCATCTTCTTATAGAACAATATTTAATTTGTCATTAATTAGTAAAATTTTGTGTAAAAGCCAGCAAACTATCTTGGCTGAATTGAGCAGCACAAAGATTATTCTTCTGGAAATGAGCTGAAATTCATACTGCTAGCAATTTCCATGAAAATAGAATTGCCTTTTGTAGCTTATATTTTAAAATAAGAATAAAATGATGCCAAAAGACAGCAAATAAAAGGGATGAAAAATCCTACCTAAAAGACATAGGCAGGAAAATCCCAACTTATATGTACGTCCCAGCAAGCTAAAGAGACTTTTCTTGCAAGGAACTCTTTGAAACTTGAATTTATTTGGGACGACTTAGAAAATACTGAGAGTAAATCTGTTTTCATTGCACCTCCTGGAAGTCAGGGTAGATTTTGCTGTATGAAATCTTTTCCGCTTTGAAAGTCAATGACTGGGGAGAGGAGCAGTGGGGAGGGGGAAACTTGGCAGACTGCCACCATCATCTTTCATTATTTCATATGTTACACATCCCGTCTAAATCTGCATTTGCTTGGTTCGCCACCCTGTATGTCGATGCAGAAATGATTGTTATTTTATAGTTATAAATAATAAATGTGCATTCAGAGACATTTCAAATATTTAGCCATCTCAAATTCTCACTTTTGCATACTTTCCCCTCCCTGTACTCACCCCCTGCCTTCATGTCTGCTACCCAGTCAAAATAAAAGTCTCCCCCATCCCTAGCTCCCATTGTTTTTTCCATGGTTGATTGAATGGTGTGCTAGGTTCAGTGAACTTGGCTACTGCTCCACCCAGGAACAACCTTCTCTTCTATACCAATTATCATATGAAAGCTACTAATGTCGTTTTACTGCAGCTCTGCTTCGTGTTTCAGAATTGAAAGTGGCATCGTGCAGCCCACATTTGCCCAGTTGCAGGGAATAACCCTTCTCCCTTCCTTTTCCCCTCTATTTCTGCTTAAAATATTGTTTCCTTCTTTTATTTTCTACATCAGTGTCTTTAATAAATAATTGCTACTTCAGATATGAAAACAACTTTCAATCTGGGATGCTGGTGCTGTTAGAAACATTATTGGATCGTGTGGGACTTGTCCTCTGAGGATGAATTGGTTATTGCAGACAATGGAGGGAGCTGGTCTCTTGGAACTTTATGATGATGGAAATCTCTTCAAACAGAGTTTCAAACAGAAAATTTTACATGTCTGCACCACACAACAGTAAAAGGGAGAGTGTAATGTGGTATAAATTTTGAATGCTGATGATGGATGTCACTAACGAATGGTCTGTCCTCAAACCTGGTTATGTATAAATGTGAAATATATTTATACATTGAATACGCACATGAACATAGGTGAATGTGCTGTTGGTATTTTGAGAGGTTAGTACCAACAGAAATTAATTTGTCCTTTACAATAGTGTCTAAGTGTCAAGAGAGATTCTTTGTTGTCCTTACAAGTCTAATAGCCCCATAGCATGGGTACAAAATCTCACTCTGTGCCACCACCAAATGCCATTTGAATGCATATTAAAGAGTAAACCAGTTTTCTGATGTTGAAACAATAGCTTCACAGGAACAGGTATATTTAAAATTATGAAAAACATCTGTCCATGTCTTTTTCTTGGATTTAGTCAGAAGATACAACATGTATCACAACTTTTTCTTATTTTTATCATGTTTGGTCTAAAGAAATCTTCACAAGGAACTGCAAAAGTTAACAGCTGGTGTTATGAATCTCAGTAGCAGGAAATGCAACATGACTGCTTTTACTGGGGACATGGCCGAGAGGATATTTCACTTCCTAAAGGAAATACTGGGTTTTCATTATTTATATGTTTGTTGTTCCCACAAAAATGGACCCAAGTGTTTTGAAAGGATTATAAATATGGTTTCAATTTGGCACTGGAGCTGCTTGCAGCCGCTGAGTGTTTGTGTCCCTGCTTGTGTGTGGAATTTGGCCAATTCTAACTCTGAGTTGGTCACAAGCAGCCAAATGGCTTTCAGTTTTCTTTTGTTGTAGCTGCATTCCCTACAGGGCAAAAAAACCTTTCAGGCTTTATTTCAAGGTACAATATGCTCCTCTGAGAAGATAAATTATTAAAATGCAGTGTCTGCTTGTGAAAATTCCAGCTTTGCAAAGTTATGCTCATTTGGACTCCAAGAAATAATCGTTCTATCCTTCCAGGTCTGGTTAAGCCAAGACACATGCTAATTTTCTTTTAACTTTGAAGTTCTGATGGTCTTAAGGAAATCTATGTTTAAAAGAAAAATGGAATCTGCTTCACGGTGAAGGAGTCAACATGTCTGGTGTGGTTAATCTGGGAAGCACTTCTTCGCTAGTATTCAGCGTGGAGTGATTAGGTGTGAGAACCCAACTAGTATTCGGGTTTATGCATCATCACAGCTTATTTTTAAATATTATGAGACAGCTGAAATAGGCAAACCATCTATTGTTTACCACGGAACTCCATCCTTTACTACTCATCCACCCAAAGACCTGAGGTGTGATAGGCTCACTCACGATAGGGGTGGGCTCTCCTCCATCGCCAACTGAGCGCTGCCCATTCCTGCTGGGGTCAGGCAGAGCTGAGCTTACAGAGCCAAACACGTTCCTGAGACAGCAAACAAAAGTGCCAGACTGTCCTGAGGCCCTGATGGAGCCTAAAGGCCAGTATCCACTGCAGGTGCTTGTAAGCAGCCGCCTCTCCTGTTTTCCAAATCTTTAATATTGTGCTCTTTGCCAGGTTATCTGGGTGTTCATCTTTCTGTTACATCCTAGGCTATTGCAGTTACTAAAGAAAATGTATATTATCACTTGGAATGAAATATATGTTCACATACAGGATGAATGTATGGAGTGAAATGTGGAAATATGTGCGTGTGTACGTAGCACGTACTGAAACAAGCTAAAAGGAACGTTTTGAGACATTTGAGAGTGTTAATATTGATTACTAAATAGATTAAGAGACAGCTACAAGAGGTTTTGTCAGGAGATCAAACTTTACCTGTGTGACAGTGTTAATAGTGTGAGACATGAACATTTATCAACAAAACAGTTTCAGCTGCTTGGCAAAAAGCATTGCATCTCTGAAGTGTTTTGTCATACAGCTTCTCCCACCTAACAAATCATGGTGTTGTTCACTTAAACTTGCTCATGTCAAGGAGAAGAATGTTTCCAGCAGGAGGCTGTAAGAGTAAAGTTCTTGAATAAGGAATTCTTCAAAGATGTTTTTTATTCAGAGTGAATAATTATCATATTGTTGATGGAAAGGTGGAAACAAGAATTTTAGAACCAGTTGGGTTGGATCTGTGATCCATTTTTATCATGCAGTAAATGACTGTACTAGACTTTACATGGGAATACAAAACCCCAGAACAGGATATTTCTTCTTATATATTTTCTTCCTATATATATTCTTCCAGCTGTACATGTTCAGTGACTTCTCAAGGACAGGTATGAATTTGAGAAGAAAATCACTGTCTTTGTGTCTTTGGGAAAAAAAAAAAAAAAAAAAAAAAAAAAAAAAAAAAAAAAAAAAAAAAAAAAAGCCCATAAGGCTAAGACTGTCATATGCAGAACAGACATTCCATCTGTATCTAAAAAGTTGTTTCACATGTATGTCGAGATCACTGAGGGATGTCTTTAGGCATGATTAAAGTGAGGGTTAATTGAAGCTTTTCTCTTAACCTTCTGTCTCAGCCCACACTCCACTTTCCAGTCCATATTGTAACATCTGCATTAAAAATGAAGAAAATCTTACTTTTCCAGAAATCTTGTTGACATTTTCCAATGGAGTTTCCAGTGAAAGAAAACAAGATTCAATATCTGCAATATAATTTTTTACACTGCCAGGATCTGTACAGGTTTTTAGGGTAAATAATACAAATATAAGCGACCCAGAATATAATTTACCTTGGAATATGTGCTACTGTTTAATGATAGCGTCTTACCAACAAATTTCAGTACTTGGGAGATTCTCAAGGCAAGTGACATTTGAGGAATACTACAAAGAGCTCCCTGGTTCCTTGGTATCACCCCAAACAAAAGAGCTGGAGGAATAGTGTTGGATTTTGATCAAAACTGTTATTCCTGTAAAATCACTTTTTTGTTCTCACAAAAATGTCAGCATTTTCTTATTAAGCTAACATTGTAAAAACATTATTTCTGGAAAATTTTGATAAAATTCTCATATTTCATCTGTCTGCCCAAAATTTGATTTAAAAATTTTTTGAAATATTTTTTGTTTTCTACAAGATAAATATCCTACATTTGAGCAGTCCCATTCTGCACATATTACTTTAAAATTTAACTGATCTGTAACCTACTGAAAATTAATGCTGGGTCCATTGGTTATATAATAAATGCCAACAGCTGTCAAAATCAGAGTGAAGCAAAAGGCGGGGGGGGAAAGACAGTAATTGTCTTATAAGACGGCCTCATGGTAATTCAAGAAACGTTCTGTGAATTCCACCTCAGTGGGATATGAAATAAAACCCACATTATGATGGATTGAGAAAATCTGGGGTGGCCCATAGCTACTTTCTCTAGGATGATTTCTTCTTCTTAATTTTTGTTTTCTGATAGCTTCCCTAACTCTAACAAGAGCAGAAAAAAATTGAGACAGGAAAATGTATGACTATAGTAAAGAAAAAAAAGAAGGGGGAAAAAATCTTTTGCAATATCAGAAAATCTTGAAATACAATAATATATCTTGCAAACCTGTGAGATCTATAGCAGGCTTATAACTGATCAATTTTCCACCCAGGTTTACAAGAAGAATAAAGACCAATATAGTCCATAAATCAACATTTCTTAAGGCTCTCTAAAGGCTCTTGTGTGTTTTCTCTCTCCTGAAGATGATTTGAAAAGTAAGCTATAAACTTCAACACATTCGGTGAAACTGAGGCATACTAACAAAAAGCTTTTTGTAGAGCAATTTATATATAAAGAGATAATATTTTTTTACTAGGTAACTATAATTGGGTTTTGAATTTCATTATATAACAAGTTTTGATGCCTTTAAAAGCAGCAAAGTATTTTGATCCCGCATTTTTCAGAAATCTCACTGACAGTTCTATTTTTATAGAGGCACAAACACACCCAAACCTTAGACAACAGCTTTGCTTTTCTATTCTGAACTGGCCACCATGGAGAGTTTTCTCTGACTTTACACTGAAGTGAAACTGTTGGACGGACACAAATATCTGTGGGGATTCCACGAGCAGCAATATTGACTGCGCAGGACTTGGTATTTCTAACCAAGGTTTTACAACCTTGTGAGTACTGCAAACACACAACTAGGTGTATTCTCCAGCATTTTCCCTGTCTTTTTGATTGGGCTGCCAGGAGAATTGGAAGACTCCATGGTTTTCCTGGGGCAATGTGAAACACAGCTCTGTAACTGCTCTACCTGAGGCGCCCGAAGGTTTGCACCCCAAGTGCACCCTTTTCACCTCTCTCCCTACAGGAAACTGGGAAAATATTTGTCAGTTGTGGCCCATCCTGTTGCCAGATGGGCCTCTTTAGGATTCAAAGTTTGGTGGGAAATACAGCATCCTCAGGCTAGTGTGAAGGGGAGACTGCAACATCTGTCTGTGCAGTTATTGCACAGAGCTCTTTGCTGAAGGTCAGCGCTGAAGCTCCTGGTTTGCAGCAGTGTGTAGCTGCAGCAGTGTCTGGTTTCACAGCAGGTCAGAAATTCCAGTCTGAAGCCCCCAAGGCTCACTACCCAGCTTAGCTGGAGATCTAAAGCAGCAGGAGCTTGCTTTGCCATCATTCAGCAAGGCACAGGCATCTGCAAGCCCATATCTATCACCAGTTCTTTGTTTAATCCACTTGTTCATATTGCCTCCTCCCTTTGGCTGGGCAATTTTTGTTCCCTTCATTGTACAGAAATGTTAACAGGTGTAGAGATATCAGCCAGTCATGGTCATCTGTGTGCTGCATGCACAAAGAAGTTTTAGGAAAAAAATTCATAAGTAAAATGGACTTATAAGATTGGGTTTCACACTGCTGCGTGTAAATTTTAGGTTCCAGGCCTCACTATAAGCCTTTGGCTTTTGAATCTCCCTATTTGTCTTTTCTGGTTTGATTTAGACACCTAACTAATACCTCAGCTTAATTTTGTCTTTAAACCCCAAAAAAACAGTGCCCTACCAGGAGCAGCATTAGTCACCCTGAGCCTGTTCTATCCTCCTTTGTTATAACCCTACTTTCTCAGGGGTGTTTTTAGGCAATGTAAAAATTCTTCTGCATGTCTTTTCAGGTAATTTCCTAAGATCTCTGAGTTCCTTGAGAGCTCCCCTCTCATTCATACTCAGCAAGCTCTGATCCCCTACCTCCATTATACACCTCAAACTGAAAGAAAAAAAAAAAATTACTCTTCAGCTTGCTAACAGTCTGCCATGAACGTTTAGATGTGCTCTTACCCTCCAGCAGAAAGGGCCCGATCACTGATATTTTTGTGATGCCCCATATCAAACCCACAGAGAGCCCTGGAAGGCACAAGGAGCTGCCAAGGCTTTAGGGGGGACAAATCTCAGGATTCCTCAGCTGCTGGGCTGGTTGCTGTCTAGGTTGTGCCTGAAGTTTGAAGAGGAAATTGTGTTTTCACATGAGAAGAAAATATACCTGACAGTTTTGAATACTGGAAGATAACTGTGGATAAGCAGTGCAACCAAGGTGGCTTTGTAAAGTTGCTTTGCAGCATTGACAGCCAGTCTGTGTAGTTACTTAATCCAAGCACTTTTCTGTTAGAATTCTGTTAGAATATGTTGCCAGGAAAAGGAAATCAGCTTTTGAGTTGCATTATCTCCTTTCAAAACTATCCTGGGGGCACTTAGTCATTATCTTGGAATAAAACAAATGAAAGATTTCTTTTAAAAAAATATTGTTTAGTCCATTTAGAATCCCTGGAGCTGAGTATTTTATATTTCTGTGGCTTGGTGAAATAAAACCAGTGATTAGTTTACATATATTTATCATTTATGGTTCTCTATTTCTCTTCACAGTTCATTTTGAATACCTTAATCCTGACAGATTGACTTTCCTACTAAAATTATTATTATTTCCTGGAACTATGAATGAAATAGGAGAACGCATTCACTGTCACTGATAGAGTGAAATCTCATTCTGCCAGATAGCATTTTAAGTTGATTCCTTCACAACAACAACAAAAAAATCCCATAATAAAACAACAACAACAAATCCTGTAGACAAGTATTCATGTCTATATTTACTTCTGTGAATTTATATCATGTCTTCAGCAACAGTTTCTGGATCTGATCCATTTTAATAAATGTGAGAGGGGATAAATATTCCAAATATTCCATGAACATCAGTGAAAACATGTAGCTTGATAGGGAAAAAATGCCTCAAGAAGGCACTGGCAGGGAGAATGGCTTAGGGTGACAGCAGCTCACCTGAGAACCCAGGGCATAAACCAGAAAAATCCTCATCCAGGTTCCATCAAGCCTCATGACAAACCAGGAGACGGAAAACCTGTGCCATTTGCTCTACCCGCAGCTTGTGCGACTTCTTGCTTTGGACCACTGGTTAAAAGGAGCCTGGTTAAAAATCTGCTTATGGCAGGTGATGTTAATTTGAGTTTTCTCCATTTTTTTACTTCCTTGGCATTCCATTTTTCTTTGTGTGTGTCTGTTTTGTACACCTGGGATGGCGTTCAGTCGAAGAGCAGTCAAGGAGCTCTTCATGCCCTCAACCTCTTCTGCTTGTAAGACTTTAATTTCCAGAAAAATAGGTAATTGTAAACTTTTTCCAGAACAGTTTGGGTTTTGGCTTCTTTTGTAAGTCTTGCTTTTAGCATTCCATTGCTCTTAGTGGTAATTTTGTCCTTTCACACAAATAAATTTCATTTGAGACAAAAACCAGCTACTTCTAGAAAAGAGCGCAGCCATGGAGGTGCTGGAGAACTGGCTGGATTTCCTGCACAGGTTTTTGAGGAGACACTTACCCCTTTCCCTTCTAGCTCTGGTGGCTGCTGAATACAGGTTTGCAGCTGTAACATCTTCCTCTAGGGCTTGCCCATTGCTTTTCCTGCTTTGCTTTATGCTGAATATCCAGGGGAAAATGGGAGAGAGCCCACCCGTGCTGGGAGAGCAGTGGGTGTGGAGCCCTGCAGCTCACACTGGAGCAGACTGCAGGGATGGTGCTGAGCAGAGAGGTGCTCATGGCTGTGGATGCTCTGTGGGATGTGGGAGCCTCTGCACAGCCTGAGGATCTGAGCTTGGAGAGCGTCAGCCTCCCTCTGACAGTAAAACTGCAGTTGATGCAGGGCCAGGATACAAGCACTGCTTGAGCTGATAGCTCTGGGCCTTCCTGAATAGGAAAATTTGCATTCCCTTCTTGGAAAGTGCAATACATAACTTTTCCAATGAATATGCCTGGGTTATTCTAATTTTGTAATTGCCATCCTTACAAATTTACTGTTTGCCATTTCATTTTCACTAGCAAGTGTGAACATAAAGCACCCAAAGCCTTTGTAGCTTGCTTTACAGAGGATTATTTCAGGCCTAGATGTAATATTTGGGATCTGCCATGAGAGATATGGCTTTCAAGAGGCATCCCGACACTGGCTTGGCATTCATGTCCCACCTGCTGAATGCCAGTGGGATCCTGTCCATTGCTTTCACAGGCTTTGGATCCCACCCAGAGCATTCTCAAAGACAGACAGGAACTGGGAGCGTGGGCTGGATTAGAAAATCGCAAACTGTTCTGAGAGAGGCTTTCTCGTTCATCAAAATTTACTTTTGTCAACATTCTCTGAACAGCTCAAACAACAATAGCTCTGGAAATTAGGGAGTTTTTATCGTCCTGTGCAGTAATTTGTGGTACATTCCCAAATCCAATTTTTATACCAAAATGTCTCCTAAATAATTTTAAAGTTGTATTGTAAAACGGAGTGTTCTTTGAGTGTTTGCTTTGTATTACACTAATTTACTCTAAAATCTAGGCTACAAGTTTCTAAAACTGTTATACTACTTCATAGCAGAGGTGTTGGCTACTATCTGTTGCTCTCTTATCCTACTCTGATGTTGGAATTTTGCAGCAGTTTTTAATGTTTTACTCCCTCTTTAAGCAGAATAAAACCCCCAGTGTCTGTTTTCCTCTGTCTGTGGGTTTGAGGGTTTTTTTTTTTCCATATTGTAGCAAAACAGTTTTACCTTTGCCTTCTCATGCAATGTGTATGCTCAAAGTCTGTTGTGTTTTTGGCTAGAAACTGCTAGAGACTAAACACAGGTATATTTTTTCCATTTTCACCATTCATCTTCATCTGCTGCTGCTTACTTTTGCTGATAGCACAGTCTTTTTCTCTAACAAAGCCTGTATTCATATGCTTCCTACTTACACTGCTGATCACTTTGGGTGCTTCACAACTCTTGCTCCTGCTGTCATTTCCTCGTTGACATAGCCAGGAAGAAATTCCTCTGCCAGGTCCCTCCTGGCTCCGTGGGCTAGGCAAGGTGAACTCCTTAACTACCAGAAAGATTAAAATCAGCATCTGCTACTTAAAGCATCTTGTAGGTTTTACCCCGGTGAGTATTCCCAGTCAAACAATACTGTGGTTGTGAATTGTTGTCTCGCTTGCAGCCTTACTTCTCATTCTTGGCTTGTGTCCTAGGATGGGATCCAGAGCAGTCGCTGACTACAGCGGTACAAAAGAAAACACACCACAAAAGGAACATTTGAGCAATCTGCTGCAAGCACACTGCTCCTGTTGTGTGTTTCTGCTGAGCTGGCCCCAGAAATACAGGTAATTTAAATCCCCCAGGATGAAAAGTAGAAAACAAACAAGCAATCAGAAAGTTGAACTCCTCATAATCTCTTCCTTTTTGAAGAAAGAGGAAACAGAAAGGAAAAATCTTTTAGATACACAGTTTAAGTGCTCTTGATTCTAAGAACTGTGACTGAGAAACCCTTAAAAATCCTCAGTCCTTGATGTTCATCCAAAGCAGTGTTAGTAAAATTCTGCCTAATGGTCATATTCTTACCTCGTCTCAAGCAGACACTGGACTTTTGTGCAAGGGAGATTACTGCTTCTAAGCCAGGCAAACTTCTTCAAAATCTGTGCCTGAAATTACTTTGAGGATTTGGTGGTAAACCTCATCTCTGGAAGTCTGTACTGAACATCAGTAACTACAGCAGTGATCCAGGCAGAAACCTTTTTCTAGAACTACTGATGGATATCCTAAACTTGAGATGATAGAATTTTCCAACTGATTCAGTTTCACAGAAATCTGGATCGTTTCCCCCATGGAAGCACAGAAAGATTTATCAGCTCCCCAGCTGGTGTGTCCCCATCTGTCCTACCACTGTAGAAGGAAAACAAGAAAGGGAAGTCCAGCACCGCTAAAGATAAGTGAGTTTGTTTAGAAATGGTCTTCAGGAAATGGCAAAGCCACATAATGACAGTTCTAGTTAGCAGCAGAAACTGAAGGAACTAAGAAATTGATAATTAGTGTTGTAATTATTATTATTATACTTTGATTCACAACAAAAATAGAAATAAGACTAAGAAAAATTATCAGAAGAGATGGAAACAGAAGTTGTACAGAAAATTATTTTTAGGGAGAATTGAAAGATGTAAGAAATTGCATCTCATAATGAAGGCTTGTGTATGTAGAAAGAAGAGAGAAATGGCAGCAAAATTAAAAGATACATTATGGAAAAGTATTCTAATCCCCCCGACATCATAATTATTATTATTATTATTATTATTATTATTATTATTATTAATAATAATAATAATAATAATAATAATAATAATAATAATAATAATAATAATAACAGTAGTAAGTATGCTGGTCTTCACTTATCAATACATCTCTGGACATATAGTGGCAGAAGACACTTACCACTAGCAAGTTCAGCATGCCAGGATTTTCTGATTGGGGAAGAACTGCTTAGTTACAGTTTAAGCTATTCCCACTTATCTGTCTGCTTAGATCATATGTGGTGCAGAAAAATTTGGGGGTTTTTAACTCTAATTCTGTCACGCAATTATGTTTGCTACTCCAAATGGGATAGATAATACAAATCTTAATCCAAATTCGTAACAGAGAAATGTTGGTGTTTCAAACTTCCTTCCCCCAAAACAACCAGTATTAAAATGATGTATTTTTTTGTATGCTGTGTTTTCACCATGCAGCTGGTGGCTTCTGTGCCATCGGCCCTTGTCTCGTCACTGAGGGTTTAGCGGATGAATGTGAGCTGTTTGCTCTGTTTCCAGCCCCAGTCCTGTACTGGGGGAGAGCACTGTTGTTCAGAACGTTTGCCTGGGGTCAGCAGCAATTCCCTGCTCTGCTGCCAGCTGCCTGTGCAATCACTGGCAAATCCCTTTGCCTCTCCAGGACTCAGACCTAAGGAGCCACATCCAACTGGCTGCGATGGGAGCGAACATGTCAGAGCTTCTCAAACTCGGGGCGAAGGGGAGCCAAGTGCATTTAGCCTCCCCCAGCTAAAAGCTCTCAGCTCCCAGTGGCACTGGACAGTGTTGAGGGCAGTGAAAAGGCAGCAGCGGAGCCTGCTTTTCAGCTACTGAAATGTCAGGGGCCAGGGCTTGGGGCGAGAGGAGCCCACTTGGAAGCACAGCTGTGCAAACCGCTTCACTGACCTTCGCAATGTTCCTCGCTGTGCGCTCGCTTTTTCCCAGTTCAGACTCATCTCTTTTGTTCCTGCCACGCTGCTACTCAGCGCCGAGCTGGGCCTGGTGCTTTGTTAGGTCTCTCCTTGGTGCTGGCACCAGGGACACTTCTCTTCCCTCTTATCTGGCCTTCTTGCTTCACCTTTTCTCTATCGCCTGCGTTATTGTACCGCAGATACGCTACCTTGGGATCAAAACAGTCCCTCTCCACACATATGTAAATTCTAAATTACCTCATCCTTAATCTAGGAAGCAGGCAGCTTTCCATAGTAGCTGGCAATCTGTTCCTCCACAGCCCTGTGGTTCAGAGGGGAGCCCGAGGCCCTTGGCAAGGCGACATTACCTGTCCCTGAGCGTGAGCCCCGAGCTGTGCCGCTCGCCCGGCTCGTGGGGGCTGTCACAGCCACAGTGCTCCAGGATGCCAGTCCTCACCTTCATCCATGGGTGACCAACACAGGGCACTGCCATTTAGAGAGGTGTGGTGGCTAAACTTTATAAAATCACCCGCTCTGGTCACCGCAGCGTTACCTGGCTACCCTGGTTGTCTGCCTTCAGAGTCCTGCCACCGGCAGTTTCAGTGTGGCCAAACCAGGTGCTCTGCCACGGTATGGTCACTAAGTTCTTCCCATTTGTGTTCTCCTGTTACAACTGTCAATTCAACTGACTGCTCACATGTATTTTCTTGTGCTGCATGCTTAGCTATTAGTGCACCTAACAGGAGAACACAAGAAGCATGTGCCCAGTGACAAATTGAAATGCAAGGGAATAAATTAGCATCTTTCTTTTTAAAAAAACGTGCTTTGTTAAACTGGGGCTTGTTACAAGCGGAGAAGTTCAAGCATTCATGTAAAATGTAAGCTATTGAGTTATCTTCAATATTCCTTGATAGTGATCGAGCCACTGGTATTGTTTTCAATGTATTTCACAACGGGTTGCCTTGAAAAGCTGCTTACTGGTATATAATGTTTACCATTAACTGAGAAAATGATCTGGTGCCTGAATGGAGAATTATTCAAAGGGTGTTTATTGTTTTCCTTCTGCCTTCGCTAGGACTCGAAGAGGCACGAAGGCAGCGGCTGGGTGATTGATGCCCGGCCAAGGCGCTGTTTTTATCCGCAGCCACTAGTGAGTGCTCTTGAATAGTTTTTCAAGACAGAGAGTCCTTGAACCCCACCGAACTGCAAAGTCTGGATCTCTGGGTGAATTGGTTGGAAACAGGATTTTATAAGGGGGAAATGCCGTGCCAGTGGTGCGGAGGTGTACCCCGAACAGGGCACGATTCAGGGCTGCAGCAGCAGATGGAGTGCCAGGGACTTGGCTTTATTAAGCAGGATTAAAAATAAAACAGCGGTGCTGACAATCTGCATCTCACCGTCACTCTTATTCCTGTCCTCTGGTAACTGTGCAGCTTTGTCAGGAGCTCCTATTTCAGCCTAGCTGTACCTGCTGTTACTTGTTTTGTCTTGGGCGTGTGTATGCGCCAGCTTGCAGATACAGACTATTCGGGCAGGTAAATAAACATCAAATTCTGGGTATTATCCTGGGTTGAAGTCCAAGAACGTACAAACAAACATAGTTATAGTTGGCTGAAAACGTCATGATTTATTTAGATTTGCAAGAAATGAGTTGCAAATTATGGACACATGTAACTAAAGTTTTTTGATGGACAACTTCACCAAGCGAATATTTTTACATTGGCTGAGGATTGATACTGTCCTAACAATAAAATAAAGACTTTGTACTTATATGCTTGGACAGATGCTGAGATATTAATTAATTTGAGAAATTAATTAATTGAGACAATAGAAACCACTAGCACCATGTGATAATGTCTTTGCACCCAGTAATGGCAGTTTAGAAGATGTGAGAAGCATCTCTGGATGTGATAAACTCTTTCTTCTCTTCTGGGATAAGAGTCTGTAAAACTGAGTGGTTCAGCTATCCAAGTTACTTTAAAAACTCTGCTGAAAAGAAACAAGCTCTATTGCTTATGATTCTTAGTTAGTTATCAGCAGTTAACTCCAGTACTCATTTTCCTCCACCCCCTCACCCTACACAATTCATACTCATTGTAATTAATTTTATGGCCTTTTTAGCAAAGGGAGACCTCTACATTTTATGCTACATTGCACAAGCAATTGAAAGTTGCAGATGAAAAAAACCCAAGCACCAAATGTTTAGCAGGTTTTTATTCTATTTTAAATGAGCAACCTATTTAAATCAATTATCAGCTTAAAATGAGCAGCCTGATCTAATTAGTGTTAGCCCCTGGTGGGTTAATGAATGAAAGGGAGGTGCTGGGCAGATGTGCTATCCCCCAGGATATTCTTCTACTGACCACATTGACACAGAATCCTTCTAGGTGTGAGAATTTTATCAAACAAAATTGTTGAAACCTGGAATTAAAAGATGTAGAACTATTAAATCTCTCAGCAGGACAATGTATTTAGCGGCTTTTGAATCTTTACTTTAGTTGTGTGTGGGGTTTTTGCCAGATTTTTTAAGACGGGATTTATTAGTACGAGATAAGTCATTACAAATCCTAAATAAATTACTTTTAGAATTAGCATATGAATTCATTTCTACAAGACACGAGAATTAAAGCTACTTATGGAAAATACAATCTAAAATCTTCAGAATCTTGGTCAATAAGCAGAGATCAGCTCAGTCCCATCTTTTCTGTTCCTCTCTCCTGATTCTCAGTCCACCAGTTACTTAAACACAATGTCCTTTGAGCTTTATTATGTAGCCAATTAGTAAGTTTAATATAGTACATGCAAGTACAAAATATGATAAGTATCATTAAATGTGGCAAAGGGAGAAAGTGATGCTGTTAACGAATGGTCTTATTTTCTTATCCCTTGGATGCATTTGCTGATTATTCCACTGTGAGTGCACAGATGTTTGCATTTTTGGAGGATGACATTTCTGGAACCAAATGCTAAGTTGTTGGTAAATATTACAACTTGCTACTGTGCAGGGCTTCTAGGTTTGTTATTCTTGGGGTGATTTTTAAGTAGGTGCCTCTGCTTTCCCCTCTTTCCCCGTGTTTCCTACTGCCCCTGAGGGTCCACAAGGATGAGTGGGTCACACCAGGGACTGCGAGGTTCCCCCAGGAGCCCATCTGCTGCACTCCCCAGGGGAAGCTGTGTTCTTCTCCATGAAAACTGAGCAGTGGGTTTCCTTTCACTGTTACAGATATAATGCTGGTTTTCTACATTCCCATCAGTCTCCTATAAATACATTTATATGGACATGAGAGACTATAAAATTTACAAATATTCTTGACCAATAACAAAAATATTGACATGCTGGCACTTAATGTGTTACTCGTGGACTCTCAGGCTCTGGTAGATGAATAATCAAGGCTTCCTAAATTTCTCTGTGTAACAGATACAAATAGGTATTGATGGATTATAGCATTCTTGAACAAACTCTGGAGTGTTTGATAGCTGGGGATCAGCTTTAAATGTAGAAAAACTCACTTGTTGCTGGTTTGAAACAGTTTATTCTGGAGTGGCCCATGCTCCATATGAACTGAAATGGTCTGATGGTCATAGGCTAGTGAGACTTCAGCAAAACCAACTGGTTTACTGGAGAAGTTTTTACATTGCTTTGCTCAGTGGTAAGCACACATATCTGTCAGAAAAGATCAAAAGGAATTTTAAAAGATGGGTGCGAAACTGTCTTTTTAAAATCTTCAAATAAGTGCATCAGGAGATATATTAAAAAGCAAAAGGAACTGTTGACTCACTTGATCTTCCCAGGTTGTCTATTTCTTTACTTCCATATTACAAGCACTTTCCTGAACTTTCAAATCTTACAGCTTTGTACTTAAAAGGGAAGAATTTTCATTAATACAGAAGGGCTTGTAAACAGACATACACATAATTATAAAATATCTGGATGGTTTATTGTGGAAGGCTTAAAATATTTGCTGAGTGACCTTGGCATGCTTTGAAAAGGCTAAATAAACTGCAGCGTGTGTAATTTGAAAAGTATATGAGAAATATGTTTTGGGGTTTTTAAATTAAATGCTAGCTTCAAGGTTTTTGAGAAGAATATCTGCTGCCTTTTGGGAAGAAAAACCAAGAAAAATAATTTCTGAGGGGTTTTTTTCCCCCCTTTTGAAAGAAAAATTAGAACCCAATAGATAATCACAATTTCACCATGAGTTATTACAATGATTTATTCAATTAACCTCATGAATATAAGCCCTATCATTAAATAAGCTAAATTTGAGCGCAACAATTACAACTTTTACTAACTGGAAACAGCGTAAGTATTAAGTGTTTAAATATATCAATATTGGAGCATGATAATTTTTAAACATAATTACCTCTTTTATTATATTTTGATTAGATTAAAATTAATGCATTATTAAGCCATGATATGTTCTACCATCTCCACCTCTGTATAGACAAAGATAGGAGTTCCCCCCCGCACACACCCTTTTTTCAGGTCTAAATTAATTAAATTCCCTTTAATTATAATTTACTAAAAAGCTCCACTTTTGCCACTATTATGTCTTTTGAACGTCAAAATTTCAAAAATAAACGGGAAAAAAAAAAAAAAAAAGAAAAAAAAAATTTACACCAAACCCTTAAAATGGTCTTTTGCGGGAGAACTGAACTGTCAGCGAATTCAGGCAAAATTAATTATTTCAGCTTGATAAACCTTTTCATCTATTTGACTCCTTATACAGAAAAGCCAATTAATAATGTCAAACATGCTTTGCCTCCGGGGACCGGCGGGTTGTAATGAGTGTGTTTACCACGAGTGGCTGTAGCGGGAGAGCCGCGCAGAGCCGCGCTCTAATCGCGCCACACCTGTCAAGCTGAGTCTCATTATCTGTGTACCAAGGGCAAACCTCATTTTGTCAGGAGTGGTTTTCCAAGAACTAACAACTGCCTGGGGAAGCATACAGGACTGTCGGCCAGTAGACGAGTCACTTAATTACCAATCAGAGCGGCAGAAGTGAATTCCTAATGTTTTTTAGTACCGACCCGGCTAATCACCGGGATGCGTGTCTCACCTTATCGGGGCGTCCGCACCAACCGTTCATTTCCAGCACGAACATGATTCAGGCGTTCCCTGAGCTCTCATAGGCTGCCATGGATGCCGCTGCATCAGACACGCGTTATCGCGCCGGTGTAACCCCTCTAATCGCCTCTTCCCCTTCCCATGATCAGCTGATAACGGGGTGGCTCTTGGCAGGGGACGGTCACCTCTGCGGTGACCTCGGGGCTCCCCCTGAAGCACGTGTGCACACGTGCAAACAGCTCCCTAAGACAAACGCGGGGCTGACCTTGGAGGGGATTATATTTTGAAAGCCGTGTATACACATTACCTAAGCCCCCAGAACTTCCCCATGGGATAAATAGTATTATCCTTATTACACATATTGGGAATGGAGACAAACCTCTGGCCTGTGACAAACAGATTTAGCCCTCTGCAGAACAGCTGAGGAATTCTCTATCCTTGGGGGAATCTCCTGAAGGGCTTGGCGGTGCTGTGGTGACCTCACTTTCTCTGGAGCCTGGGAGCATCTCCTCATCATTGCAATTTAGCATGTTCGTAGTTAAAAAAATGGGAATTAGGAAATGCACCCCAGGAGCTGATTGTGTTGGCCTCTCCATGAGCCCACTCTGAGCAGTACCAGTTCAAATGCACAACATGCTGGGGCACAGGCAGGTTTCAGTTCTGTGTCATGGCTTTCACTGGGTTTCTCCAATAACCAAGGGTTTCAGAAAAAGACTGGTGAAAGCATCATTAGAATTGAAAAGATTTCCAGCCCAGATTATCAGACTATACTTCGTCTGCTTATTGCCATGTATTTTTAGCAACACTAATGTCTATACAGAACATACTGCTGTTTTTAGGAAGTTGATTCTTTCTTATTTTATTTGCAGATGACAAATGATAGGCAAAAAAACTATGCAGGAAAATTTTGCTTAGCATATGCTAAACTAACTGGGATGAGACCGTTCAGATATTCTGGAGTGCTAATAAATATTGGAAAATCCAAAATGACTGCCTGCCACAAGAGATTTTGCATTTTATTTATTGTAAAATACCTGCAGAATTCAAAAGCTCTGTTTATCACAGATGTAAAAAGAGCAAAAAGGCTCCGTAAACACTGAAAAACTAAATAAGCGGAACTGTTCCCCCCTCCCCAGCAAAGTCATCACTACCACCACCAACAAAAATGGTAGAAGGGATTTATGAGATGATTCTCTTAGGTGACACATTGGCTTCTTCTTTCCTGATGGTTGGGGAAGCATGGAGGGGTGCTGGACAGCAGATACCCTGTGGGTATTATCTGGACATTGTGTTTGGGACCCCTCTTTCAGTGATGCTGGGTGATTTGGGGGTGAGGCGTTTTGGTTTCTTGGGTTATTTTATTCTTAATTGTTTTTATCTTTACTTTGTGCTGTGGGAGTGAATTGTCATGTTCTGAAATGACAGCTGCACTCACCTGTCACCAGGGTTCTGAGCGATTAACCAAAGTGAACTCTCTAATTCTAGCCAAATTAATGCAGACAAGAGGGAGATGAGAGTAGGAAGGGGAAAAGTGGAGGGAACCCCAACTACTCAAACATCTGTGTCTTAGTGTCATTCACTTCTCTCATGCCATAGCTTATCCGCTGGGGAGGGGATTATGGCAGGCAAATGAAAACAAGTGCAGACACTGTCAGTGTAAAAATGTCCCCTGAGCAGTTTGTGAGCAGGAGGGGCTGGGATCGGGTCAGCAGGATTCTCTCCACGTGGATTCCTATTCTCTGCTGAATTATCAGAGTTCCAACAAGCTAGCACAGCGCTGGAGGCTCACTGCTGGGCCGGGAGCTCTTCTCAGTATTTAGCTCTGGGGACACGTATCACACCACACCACACGGATGTTTATTGGAGAAACTACCGCGGAATGGTGGATTCAGGGGCTACACTCCATTCCTATAATATTCCTGGTCTGCCCTGCATTTCCTTTTTTGTGGTACAGTCTTGCAAGGCTGTTAAACCTGTCAAAGTCAAGCTTGCTACCAGTTTTGGTAAGATCTGGTATTTCACCTCAAGTTAAGGCAGCCTTTGCTAATTTGCTGATAGTGCTTTGCATGGTCCAAATTACTGGGAAGCAGAGGGAAGCAGCAGAGGGAATCAAAGCAATAAGCTGGGAGAAAAGACGGCCTGGGATAGCCAGCAAAATAGAAATGAGCCTTGTAGCAGAGGGAAAAAAACAGATGCTTTGCTTTGATTGTTCATCGTCAGTCTCATTATGACTTTCAAGCTGTCATGTTACTTCAGCTTTATTGGGTTTGGTTTCTTTCCCTAACTTTCAATTCAGATGATGTCCTGATTGCTCTATTCTCAGGCCAAGTACAGCCTGACCTCTCCCTTTAGGGCAGTAAGTGGCATTCATCTCCCCCTTACACAGGAAAAGGGTGAAGAAGAGGTCAGCAGCACTAATAATTGCATCTTGGACCTCTTTGTTGGTATGGTTATATAATCCTTTGTTTTCTGTTTTATGACTGACAAGCTCTCAAAAACCTTCTGGCAACACTCAACTTTTGCAAAACCGATAGTTTTAGCTGGGGGAAAACTCTTGGTGTTGCTAGTCTTTTGTTTTCAGTGGGGGGAGCTTTTATAAAATGTGTAATTACTAATCCAACTGACCCACATCTAAAACTCGAAGCGCATTGAGTCAAAATATTGCGTTGCAAGTAGTTTGATGCAATCAAGTATCTGGTCAAGCCACAGCAGTATTTTGAGGCAGATGTGGTTTGGATGCTTCATGCTCCTGTGCTCTTTATGGGCCATTACTGTTCATATTTTTTATTTTGTCCTACCACATGATAGGCACTGTGGGGTCCCCTGGGAAATGACTTACTGAGAGAGAGAGGTGGGAGGGACACCAGTCTGGGGCACTTGAGATGGACAGCTCTTGTTTGGCTCATATTGCCAAAATCAGACCCCAACTCGTTTATTTTTCTTTCTTCTCCTTGCTCCAAGAATTAAATATTCCAGGCCTTTCAGAACTAAAATTCTCACTTTCTTCTCTTCTTTTTCTGTGCTGAAGGTAGGCTTCACGCCTCCATAACAGCAGCTGAATCTAGAGATGGTGGTGGAAGTTCTCAGGTTGAACTCAGTCTACATTTCAGTGCTATCGGTTGTTAATGCTTCTTTTCATTTTTGAGGGCTTTGAGAGTAGAAACATAGGGGATAGCTAAAGCCTACATCTTAAACTGTCTCACCGTATGTGATCTCTGTGATTACTACATCACAAGTGCCCATCACAAGATGTTGCTGAGTCCCAAGGACAGAGAAACAGTAACAAAAGAGGTAATACTTGACCAAACTTTCTTAAATTTCAAACCCTTGGACTTATTTTTCTCATCCTCTCAAGACCTTCAGGGAACTAATTCTTGAGGTTTAACAGAAAGAAGTGTCTGATCATTCTCTCTATATCATCCAGGCCTCAAGTCATACACAATATCCTAAAAGAAGCTTTGTGTACATATAAGAAAAGGAGCTGTTGCCTTTGTCACGCAGCCCAGAATTCTGTTTGATTTTCTTTTTGGTTGCTGCATTTTCCCTTAACCACACACTTAATCTGATGTGCATTATCATTCCCTGATCTCACTACCTCCTTCCTTGAACTTGCATGTTGCTTGAACTGTCTTAGAGGGAAGAATGCCCTTAAATGAGTCAGTAATTCAATTCCAGTAACAACTTTACGCATTTGTCTGGGGTTTTTTAGTGTCCTTATGAGAAGCTAGGCAGTCCTGTACTTATGATATCTAGTGACAGTGACCTGGGCAGTGTTTTTTTGTTTGGATGGTTATTTTTTTTTCCCACAAAACCTCTCTCCCATCCGGAATTGGAGCCAAGGGCTGTGGTGCTGTGAGCAGTGGCTTGGTGGTACAGGGCCAGCGCCTGCCAGGAAGACCAGACTTCTCTCCTATGTTTCTGCACCTACTCACAGTAAACCCGAAACCTCGTGGAAACCCTTGGATTTGCTGGCGCTGCCTGTTTGCATTGTGTATATTCAGATGGCCTGACCCTTTCCCAGAATACCGGTTTTACCCTGCCTACTGCCTAACCACTGTTGTGCTAGCAGATGTACAAAATGGGGATGCTGGAGAGTTCGTAGCTCTTCTCTGACATGAGGTGATATTGGACACACTTCTAAATATGGAGAAAAATAAGGAGGTTTTTAAAAATGCTGTGGTATGTAATGCTAAATATAGGCAGAATGATAACAGAAAGAAGGTTCTATAGGGTTTGCCAAGCTCACTGGGTTAAGTAATTCATTCTACATTTAATGATTGCCAGGCATGCTTCATGGCACAAAAAATAATTTTGAAGAAGAGACTTCTAACTTCTTTTTTTCTTCTATCCAAAAATCAACAGGATATCAAAGCATTCACAGTACCTTATTCTTCCAAATACATAACACAAGTTTTTTTTGTTTGTTTGTTTTTTTGGTTTTTTTTTAATTTTATAGATGCCACTTTGATATTCAGGTGCATTGTAGCTCAAGAAGCAAACAAACAAACAAAAATCTCCCCCAAAATCCAAACAAAACAAGAAAAACCCCAACCAAACAGAAAAAAACCAAAAGCTTTTGTCCTTAAGAAGTGGTGGAATTAAGGATAGCTGCATTTGTGGGCACTCAGAAAAACGTTGTAACCCTGGGACAAACATAGTTCTAACACAAGAGGCAGAAGGGCAGATCTCAGATTTACAAATAAACAGTGACACATTTAGATGTCTGTTGCTTGAAAACAGATCAACTTATTAGAATACATATGGAGGAAGGGGAGCTGGCTCCTAGGCATACCAGTGCACATGCCAGATTCCAACACAAATTTAATTTTCATTCTGAAGATGTTCTTTGTTAAATGAGGCCAAAGCTAGAGGTTTGTGTGATGGAAACAATGCTGGTCTTGGACAAATTCAGAAGTGGGTGCCATCCTAGCAGGAAGCCAGGTTTTTACTATGGCTCTTTATGTGCAGCGCATAAATCACTCCTCTTGAGGACCATGCATCCTTTTGTCCCAGAAATGGGTGTAGGATGCTCTGTGAAATTCATGTCTCTGGCTCCTGAGGCAGCATGGTTAAAGCCTCTCCTGTTGTCCCAGAGATGTGCTCCAGCCTCCAGACAGCCATGCCCAGATCCCCATGTCAGGGGTCTGTCCAGTGTCAGGAGACGGCAGAGGGCAAACACATAGGGGAGACACAAACACTCCCTTGCGTGCCACAGGCAGAGAAGCTACTCTGCTTCACCCACCCTTGGGCCTGTCAGCCCTCCACCAACCACAGCTATGCTCTCCTTTAAAGAACAAAACCTCAGGAAATCTCTCAACAGCATTGGGTTTCCAGCAGCACAAAGGATCCCCAAGAGGCATTTCCGGAGATCCTTAAGTGTGGTTATAGCCCCAGAAGGCTCCTCTTGTGGAATCCAAATCCTGCTGGAATGAAGATCTTTTAATGTAGGAGAATGGGTGAAATGAGCTTTTGGTCTCACATAGACCCTCCCTGTCTTGAAAACAGTCAGTTGTGCAGTGACCTGCTGCCCATACTCAGCTTACTGCAACCAGCCTTTAGGAAATTCACCTGGTGATCTTGTGGTACCAAGACCTATATTATTGTTTCAACTGTATAATAAATCATCTTAAACCTATATGTGGAATCCTCCTTTTCCTCTCTTCATAAAAACTCAATAGCCTGACCATACAAGTGGGATTTTTGTTGCTGATACAGAAATTATTTTGTTCAGGTATTTTCCCCTTCCCTCTTTTCTAAGCCGAAGTTCATCAAAGACTACCTAAATTTATCTCTGCTCAGTGGATAGGAGGGAAAGAAACCCAAAATCCAGAGTGCAGCTGGGATGATGTGTGCTGTGAGCATGATTAAATGATTGTGACTGATGAAAATTGTTTCTGTTTACTATGTGTTCCATCATAAAGCTTTATGGAAAACATTCCTGGAGAGGAATAGGTGAACAAGATATTCCTGCCATGAGCAGTTCAAGTTCAGAAGTTCACCTTTAACATGAACATTGCAGATTTTTCTTTTTTCATGCTCAAAGAGATACCTCTTTCTTATTTAATATAAAATATGCTTAGCAGTCTGTGCTAGAGGTTTCTGGGCCTATCCTTACTTCTGCTCTGAGAACAAATGTCTGCTAATCTCCATACTTGAGAAAGATGTTGAAATATAAATGTATCACCGCCTCTGCACAGGTAAGCAGAAAGGAAGGAGGGCAAAACTCAGGCGACACAGAAAAAAACCTTCCCAAGGTGTGGAGTGGCCACTTCTGATCTGCTCTGCTAAATATAAAGAGCCACAGCAAGAAAGTGAAAAGAAAACCCATCAATTTCTCAATTGAAAATAGAGAGCAACACCAGTTTTAAAAGAAATTTGAATGCTTAGCAATGAAATTAGGTTCTCTGTGTTTGAAGCTGCATTAAATCCCCATGATCCCATACTCCAAGAGTTAACATTCCTTTACTAACATGGCCCCAAGAAGTAGCCAGTGCAATGCTCTTGACAGACATTCTGATGTTTCCTACTGGTATTACATCTAGTTTATCTGAGCAGAAATTTTCCACTTGATAAATATGTCTGCTCAAGGGTAGACCGAATCATCTAAATATACATTTTCAAGATGTAAGGGTAGACCGAATCATCTAAATATACATTTTCAAGATAACTAGAAGCTTTGTTTCCCATGTACTTCCACTTCTAGCCTACCTTGATGCTCAGAGAAGCTGGAATTTTAGGAAGGGAGAATAAAACTTGTGAGGATTTTCTTTTTCTCTGTGTTAGTGACCTGAAAGCCTGAGGATGGAAGCAGGAATTGCAAGCTGCCTATGGAAATGCAAGAGAGGTACCATAAAACAGCAGCCACCTGCTCCAGGGTAATTTTCTCTCTCATCTGTGTGCTGAAGTCTTCCCTGAAGCTGGGTGTGAGCAAGATGAGAGTGGAGCAAAACCATGTTTGCTTTCTGGGTTTGGCTTTTTTTGTGTTCAAATTACAGGAAAAAAATTGACGTGCTTAAAACAAATTCTTCCAAGCTTAATAAATCCACAAAAAAATGCAAACATCTCTTATACTGCCCAGAAATATGAGAGAAAGGAGCATTTACTGAATGGCCAGGAGTTGCACTTTTAAGTATGTTTTGCATGTTTCCTATTATGTAAGAATCATATGGGAACAAGGCTGAACTTTCTTATGAATCTACCCCATAAAATCCAATCCTGGCAATCATTTATCAAGAGACATTTTTTATGGAACAACATTGCAGACCTGGATGAACTGTGCTTCATCTGCTGTGCTTTCATGTTAACAAAGAAAAGGATTATGTTACAAAATAAACAAGTCTCCTAATGAATATAAACTATTCTCAACTGTGCTGATAACAAATAGTCCAAGGTTAAAGAGCTAAATAAAGTATGTTGCCCCGAAATACGGTAATGACAATTGTGACTTATCATGATCCGTTAAACAGAGCTGCTCTTTTCGCTTTTTCCTTTGGGGAATTTGGCAAAAAGATTGGTTTTGCAGCCTGAGAGCTGTACCACTGCTACAGCCACTCCTGATGTTGTTGGCATGATAAATTAGCTCACGTAGGCAAGGGATCACTTTTGGCATTCAGTAAATCACTATTACAGGCCCACTCATTTTGCTTCTTGGTCTAAGCTGTGTCACCCACTTTTTCTCCTAAAGAAGCCTGGAGATGGGGGTGCGAAACTTTTTTGAAGAGCAGCAGGAAAGAGGCAGCAAGAACAAAACATTGTACATTGGAGTGTCTTCAAGGTTGTAGCTATTTGATATATACTTTATAGGCATGTAAATCTTGAAGGATAGAGCCTTGGGTATTATACATGTCTGTACAGAAAGCTTTCAGGTTGCTTTAAACCCCATTTTTTATAGTGAAAAGAAATTAGTAGTTAGTTCTATTGAGGACAATTCTGTTCAGGAACTATTCAAAGCACATAGGCCTTCTTCTGCATCCTGACAGCATTTGCTATTGACTTCACTGGGACTTTAAGCAGAAAAAAAAGCTGCGCAGGAAAACCCACAACTCTTTGAGAGTTCAGGTCTGTAACAGTGTCTGTTAAATACCCCTAATCTCCCTCCAGTGATAGGGATGAGCCTGATTGCACATAACCTGTAGGTGCTTCCAAACCTTATGTACGACTGGACATGATAATATTCCCCCTTTCTTATTCCCTGGCTGTCATGTCTATTTAAACTGGAAATTCCTTAGGACATCTTGTGCCCCTTGAGTTGTGGGTATCTCATACATTTATCCATGAGATTAACAATGGTGTCTGGATATTTTTAAAAGAATATGATAGTAAATATCTCTCTTCCTATCAGTATCTCCCACCCCTAAAGAGTCTGGGGTAATCAAGTGATTCTAGACAGTCCTGTCCTGACTGGTTTTTGTTCATTTCCTTTACTCTGTTTCATGGATTGTTCTTTCAGGTCGGCAGACACAAAACCAAATAGCTGTTTTCAGCTAGTCCCTTTCTTTTTGCTGTCATGAACTGGCAGCGTGCTTGACTTTACCACTTTGTGATTTACAAAGTACTCTAGGAATCATCTGAGAAAATATACCATAGAAAAGGATATTATAATCATGATGATATGATTATAAAGATCTGCTTCTGTTAATTGCTGTTTACAAGTCACAGAACATTTGGGAAATAACTTTGAAATTACATGAAATTTGAGACAAGAAACTTTTAGAAAGCTGTATTGTCCTGTGGTGGATTTCCTTCAATGAATTTTTGGAAGGAAGAAAAGTCATACTAAACCCATTTCAGTTTCTGGATATAGTACATCATTTTAGATTAATGCTTTTAACATTTCAAGGTGCCATTCTGGAATACAATGATCTATGCTATTCATCAATTTCAACATCTTTTGTTATAAATTAAGAATAGTACCCCCCAAAAGCTCTCAAATCAAATTTGTCATTTGAAATAATAAAAGTAAAGTGTGCCACTCTGACTGACCATATTTCATGTTCCCTATTCTGATTCTCCCAGCTGTGGTACTGCTGTCATTGTTATTAAAAGAGATGGCACAAAACAAAAATAGAGAGGTTGGAAAAGTTGTACAACACTAAAACACTCGGGTATTTTTGTACCTTGTCTGGACAATTCACCTGAAAATAGTAATCAATACTAGCACATTGTCCTGAAAATATTTTCTAAATCTCTTGTACTATTTGGAGACTCCAGGTACCTCAGAACATGACTGCAATTCCTGTATTCCCGGGACTGGGACATCTTGCTGATGACTCTAGTCAGAACCATTCCTTGTGAGCTGGGCTTACCTCTGTTTATCAAAATTCTTGCTCCACTCCAGCACTTAAACTGTAAGCTCCTTGCGGTCAATTTCTATTATTTCCAGCTGGATAACATCACCTTGACTAGTAAAGGGCAATGAAGTACCGAAGAGTAGAATATTGGTAGAAGATGCCTGATCCCTTCCACTTGCCATTCCATGCTCTGGAATGGGTTTGAAGCCTTTCAGAGAACAGCTGGAGAATATCTTTCTCCATCAGTCACAGTATCTAGCCTCTAGTTGTGGCACCATTCCTGCATTTGCCTGAAAAACCCATTGATTTCTTGAAATTGTGATAATCTGCATTCACTCCATGTCCTCAGTAGGGTTTGGATAATTGTGACTGAACTCTGAAATGCATTTCTTATTAGCCCTTTCATTTTAATGGAGTGTAGAGGCAGAAAGGTAGCATGAGAGTCTAGTTTTAACCCTGTCCTTTATGGAAAAATGTGGGGGGTTTTCTAACATTTTACTCTCTTCACAGTTCTTGTCATGAAGCTGGATTGATATTGTGCTGCTTCTGTTCTTATTTGGTATGTGAATGAGGTGTCACAATTTCTTTGCCTTGTGTACGGTGTTCCCATATCTATAGAAATATCTGCATTTTACATACATCTCAGAAACAGTAAGGATACAGGTGTGGAATGTAAAGTGTCTTATACTCTCACAGCTTACCAAAGTCTGTTCAGATGGATTTGCTGCCTCTGGATTTTTACTTAAACTCTTGTAATACAACACAAAAACTGGAGCTGATTTCCAAAAATCCTGCTCAGCATTCTTATGTTGTCAAATTTAAATAAACTATTAAGTCTGATTACTGGCAGAAGAAATTCCAGTTCAACATAGCTCTCTTTATTTTAAAAAAGACTGGCATATTATACCTTTATGCTTTTATAGTTTAATAGAGCTATCTAAGTATGCTTATGGCCCTCATCACCATCATATGGAAGTGTTTCCAAAGTACTTAAGAGAAATTACAACAACAGTCTCTTTTCAGTGAAGAACTGAAGCTTTGCTCTCATACTCCTTCCCTGGGCTCTTCTGCAGGAAGGTCAACAACCTTCATTTCCTTCTTACGCCTCTCCTCGCCTGCCCTTGGGAGTAGCCATCTCCTTTTTGGCTTTCATTACCCCAGCCAAGGTAAATAATAGAGAGACCTTGTTATTAATGTTCTCATTTAAAAATCTATTATGGTATTTAGAATGATGAGGTCTGACTCTAAGTCAAGGGAAGATTAATTACATGACACTAGTGAAAACGGGATGTGACAGTCTTTGGACTGATACGAGGAACTGTCCCAATAAATCTGTGCTTGCACAATTGCCACAGTAAAGTGTGCACCATGTGCCAGCATTCAAAATCTTCCTCTCAAGTCATAAGCAGTTACCAGTGTGTCACTTAATTATCTCTTTGAAGCATTACTATGGCAAGAAGGAAAGTATTTCTTAATATACATTCCCAGAGAGAGGGATGAAAGGAACATCTCCTTGAATGAAAATATATGGTTCACCCAACCTTCTTTTTTTCATTCTCTTCCTTTTAATTTTTGGTACCCAAAGTAAAATATGGGAGTATTGGCTTTCAATCCTAATTGGCAAACAAGTTACACAACTTACAGGGCAGGTACTGCCCTTACTATACTGTCCCTTCACCTTTTAGCATCTCTTGCTCCAAAAGTTCTGTCCTGCAGTTTTCTCATACTGGGTTTTGGCCTCTAAAGATCTACCTGGCCTAGGATCCACCTCTGGAAAAAGTTGCCATTTCCTCCTTTAGCAGTTACTGATGATCTGGGAAAACCCACTAAAGTTTATATGTATTTATGTAGCTATAAATAATCTCTTAGTTTATGCAGTCTGTGAAGAGTAATCAGCTGGGTCAGCACATAGCAGTGTGTGGAGCAGCAACAGAAATTTTCACGTGTCTAATGCCAGGGGACTTTACCCCCAGAGTCCTGCAGCAATCTGTCTAAAAATGCCTGTTAAAAATTGCTCCACTTAAGCTTCATGCCCTTACTCAGCTGCCAGGTGAGACAAAACCAATTTGTGAAGCTGAGCAGGCAGACGCTCAGGGCTGGCAAAAAGGATGATGCAAAGGGGAGAACTGCCCATGGGTGGGAAGCTCTTTTCACAGCTATCAGAACCATTTGTGTGTCTGATGGATGCTCCTCTCCAACCGCCACGTCCTCAGGTTGCCCACGCTGCAGGTGCTGACTTCCTTTCACTTGTGCTGGATGTTACATTAATTTGCGCATGGCCACAGTCTCACTCCAGGGGCAGAAACCTTCACCATGGGGACACGGCCAAGCTGTTTGCATGCATTTATTTATCTCCGAGAGGATGAGTAAAGGTAAAGAAAATCACCCCAAGCAAAAATGAAGATTAGCATTGGTTTTGTTTTAACAACCTCAGGCAACTGAGATCTGGCTCCAGCCTTCTCCCAGCTGCACTGAGGCAGCTCTCCAGGCCCCAAGCTCTGCAGTGCCACTGTGATTCCAATGCAGCCTCAAATTCTACAGCCAGCACCAGCAGTGCTCTGAGATGTGGAAAAGTTTTGTCTTCTTTGCTCTGCTAAATTTCTCTTGTTGTATAAAGGAGAATCTAAGATGAACAAAATTACTTAGGAAAAAATAGCTATTCTTTTAAAACCTGAAGAGTGCCGCTGATGGCAGTGGGGAGAGCTGCTGATACACCTAAACCTCAAGTAGCATCTTCTGTTGGAAGCCGTTTGTTGAGCCAGATCTTGAGAGCAGTGAAACACTGAGTTTCAGCAAATTACTTCTGAAGTCATTTTGAATACACTTTTGTTTGTAAAGTAAGGATTTAGTGAGCGAACAAGAATTTAATTCAGCAGCCACGCCTTGCTCTCTTCTAGAAGTATTCTCTATTTATGAATATTATTTGCAGAAAATTAAAAGAGGAGAAACCTCGACTGCACATGTAAGTTTGCATTTGAATGACACGGTCTTCAGTTCAGGTTTTGCCTTTGAAAAAAGTCGCATAGTTTTTTGTCCAATGTGGATATTACAGCAACAGAAAGATATCAACACCTGATGGAGGGTAAGCAGGAAGGGAGGGAGATCACTGCCCTGCAGAGCTCTATAACTCATCTGTTTGATATCAGTTTTCTTGTTTTATTGAAGTCCATTGATTTAAAAGCTTCACAGAATGTTTATGTATGAGAAGAGATGAATTTCTGGTCATCACTAAGGAAAGAGGCAACATTAGGTAAGCAATTATCGCTCAGTAATAACCAAACTAGAATTTAGGAATCTCTTGACAAAATTCACTGGAAACATCTAAATTTTCAAATAAAGTTTTGAAGCAATATGTAAAATCTCAAAAGTTTTCTTCACTGGATTTTTTTTACTGTGGTAGTCAAGAGAAAGATGAAGATTCATGAAGATTCACGGAGCTTCGCAGGGTGGGCAGCGACCGAAGACTTCCTGGCACCTTGCTGGTGCTCCAGTGCAGCCGGGAACTGGGAGCAAACTTGGCAGTGAAATCAGGGTGAGATTTCAAGCCCAGGTTCGATGTTATCTGAACTGTGCTCTTATCCTGGTACAAGCTGCAAAGCAGAGGGGAACTTTCTTCCATTGACCCTCCAAACCTGCAAAGGTGCCTGTATTCTTTAGCTCCATCTACTGGCACTTGGCACAGGCTGGATGTGTGTACGCACAAATCCAAGTATTCCTGCACCAAAAGCAACAAATAGCTTCCTACAGATTGCCCATCTGGTAGATATGATTGTCTTACTTTTAAACAATAATGAATTATATTATTATTTTTGTAATCTCTGTAGGGTGGGGTCTATAATTTCTCAGAGGATAAGACGACACTGGAAATGAGTTACTGGACTACAAATGAATAATTGTGTGTGTGTGGCAATATGCAGTTATCATTTCATGCAAGTATAATTGAAACATCATTAAAAAAAAACCCCTATGATTAAGTCTTTAGCAATACCCAGGAGATGCAAATTGTTTCTATTCCCATTTCAAAAATGAATGAACAAAATCTGACCAAAGAATCCTGGCTCCTTTTTGCCTACTCTGCTTGCTCTACATCTTTCCCTCTTCACATGTTGAAAGAGACCACTGGGTTGCTCTTTCCTGTGACAGATTTGGGAATAGTGCTGGAGGTGACCTTTTTCTCACTGTACATTTCTATTGCTATATATATTTCGTTTCTTTATAATATTAAGTTTCTTTAAAGCTTATGTGTAAAAATGGAGTAATAATAATAATTATTACAAGCAGGTAAAAGTACAAGCAGGTAAAAGTGTAACAAGATGCCTAAACCCCAGATATTTAAATCCTTTTTAAATAAGGGAAAATGTCTTTTTCATGCATGAAACACTTTTAGATGTAAGTCTTCTCCAGTATGATTTTCAAAGGCTAGTAGTTGAAGAGTGCTGGTTTGCATTCATCACTTACAGCAGTTGTAGATCTGTATCCAGATTCCTACAGAGATTTCTTTTTCTTAAACTGCTTCTGCCAGATTGCATTTTTCACACTACTCATCTATCACTATTTAGGGTAATGGGAAAACTCTAAAGGAACAATCCTTAGTTTTAAAATAGAATAGATAAATAAAACCTCCAAGCCAAAATGCCACAACCTGCCCCTATTCAAAATGGATCAGTATTTGGGAAGGTACTCATTTGTTTAAGTATATTTTTAATCAAACTTTTTCCATATGACTTCAGAAATAATTTCCTCCTTTAAAATAATAATGAAAAAGGAAACAAAACACAGCAGTATAAGCAATAGCTTATTGTGGAGTGACTGCAGGACACCAAGTTCTGGTATAACTTTCCATAACCATTTTCTGATGGTTACAATTTATTTATTCAGTTTTAAATGAAGGTCATTAACATTTATCGACTAAGACCAAAGTACATAGGAAATACTTGTTGAATAAGAAGAAAAAAACCCCGAAGGTGTTCCACACATTTACAGCTAGCATGATTTATACATGTTTCTGGTTTTAATGTTGAGGGGAGTTGGATTCAATAGATGATTTTTTTCCGTGGGGAAATCCTAGTTACAGCAACAACTCAGTAATCCTGCTTTCTGTACAATAAATGCACAGCTTGCCCATGGGAAGCTGAGGAGAATGGGATTTTGACCTAAGCAAATTCAACAGCAAAACACCCACTGTCTTCCCTGGGACCTTCATTTTAGTTGGGATGGTCAATATTTTGTTTCCCACAAGAGTAAGGCAGGCTACCTTTCTGAGTCTGTAGGAGAGTGATCCAAAACCCCACAGATCACGAAGGTTCAGATCAGTCCTTGCTATTCCTTCATTAGGCTTTGGCCACAGCCTAATTTGAGATCAGCTAAAGTGCAGGATCAACAGTTAAAAAAAAAAAAAATACATGGCACTTCCTAATGAGCAGAGGTGGCAGTGGCAGGTAGGTACCTGGGATAAGAGCACCTGAGAGCCTTAGGCAGATTTGGAAGTCCATGCAGAGGGTCACAGGGGCTGCAAGGAGCACTGATCTCCAAGGTGAGCTTGAATCAGGAAAATATCAGCATCTGAAGGGCAAAGGGACTGATGAGTGGAGCACGAGGAGGGGAAAGAAACTGTTTCCATTTCAGTCAATTTTACTAATTAGTGGCTGTTTTTTGTCAAGGAGTCAATATAGGGTGTATTAATATGGTAATGGTGTTCTGCAGGAGCTGTAGCTGGCTGTGACATTGGGGGATGGGAGACAGGAATGTCAATTCAATCATGAGTGTGAATTTAGCAGATTTACATCTTTGAATAAGAAGCCTCCAAAAAACAGTAAGCAGTAGGGTTTTGCCCCCCTCTTAGTCAATTTTGCATACCATTTTGCCAGTTATGTGTTATAATATGAAGGTAAAATCCATCCTGTTTCTGAAGTCATGGAAAAAAGATCACATTGTCTTGGTTGTGTCCCACTAGCCAAGAGCAACCAAGCAGGGGAGTGAAGCCCTTCAGCAGCCAAGTGGGGCCAAGGAGATGACAATCTCAAGCAGAAAGTGTCTTTTCTAAGGAGTGGTAGTTATTTTGCTTAAATACTTCCGAGAAATAATAATTGCATGAGTAGCATGAGCTCTCTGCTGGCTGATTCCATGTCCAGATTGACCTTTCTATAGCTTTGCCTTATTGTTTATCCAATTCTCTTTGTCTTGGGTCTCCTGAGTAGCAGCATGACTGACATCTGCCAGCAGAGATACACTGGCAGAGGCACACATTAACCACTGATTCCTGCCCATCAAGATCTGCTCCAGGTCACCTGTGCAGGCTGGAGGCAGGAGCACTGAGTGACACAAACTGTTTTGCTCCTGCTCAAGGACGACCATTCTTCCTCTCTGAGACTGCCAGCCCCCAGCCCAGTCCGATCAATATCAGGAAATACGCTGTAATCTCTCCATGAACATAAGCACCCTTTGGGACGTGAGCTGGTCAATGCACTTTGATGTATTCCTTGAAGAGCAAAAGGTTTGGAACCAAAGGGCATTGTCTGGTTCCCAGCTCACAGAGAGTTTCTGACATTTGAGGGGCATTTTATACCTGCTAATCTACTTGACTCTTGAATCTGTGGAAAAATTGAGAGTTAGGTCAGTTTTAAAGAGATTTTTCTTATTTGCTCACAGAACCAAGAGCTGAATAGATTCACTAAATGTAGGAAAGCCAGTGAACTAAAACAGGACAATTGTGTCTTTGCTGGGAAGACCTGTTTCTCAACTGAACTTGATACTTTTTATCACGTTTTCATTTTAATTTCCCAAATTAGAAAAAAATACAGCTAGAAGAGTCTAATTTTTTTTCCTGTAGCATTATTTGACGTATAGAAGTAACTTTAATCTCTGCTTGCTGTAGAACAAAACCTAGTTTTACAATCTCGTCCTAGAGGCGGCAGCAGAGTACATAAGAAACAAAAAAGCTAACACAAAAATGGGCAAAGTTGTGTTTGGTTAGTACTTAATCTCTATAAAGTCTCACTAAAGGGTTTTACTGGAATAAAGGGCTCACATAAACCCAAGAGGGAATATAGGCATATCTTTGAAATAGGTAATAGGGTGAAAATAATACTAATGTTATTGCATGTTCTGGATCTGAGGGAAATAAGCTGACCTAAAAAAAAAATCACTTGTTGGAGAGCACTCATGGAAGGGAACTGTTTTCCATATCACAGATTTAGAGAAAACCCAAGCTACTCGCGCAGAGCTATAGAAGCTGTTGCGTCGGCAAACTTTCAAACAACTGTGATGCTCTGTGACACATTAATTGAAATGTACTTTCCAGAGCAACCATTTAGCAATTTATATAAATATCAAAGCTTTTGGGGTTTACTGTCAGTCTTTGTTTCTGAATGAGAAATTTATAAAAAACATATGTTTCAAACTGCCACTGAGTACATGTTCAGAAGGATGTGGCCACTGAACTATATCAGACTTTACTCAGTGCAATCATTTGATGAACAGAAGATTCTTCTGTTAATAATGTCTCTTTTCAATAATAACCCAAAGTTGGCAAAAGGGCTATTTTTTTGAGATGGGAAGAACAAAGTCTTAAAGCATGGTCCCACTGAAGTCCCATGGGCAATTTATCATTGGCTACAGTGGAAACACAGTTTTGCCAAAAATATCAAATGATTTCTGAAGTCTTTCCATTAATTAGTCTTCAATTAAAAATAAATCATCTTGTGTAAGTAAGTTGCTCACAGAACACACACTGCCATAAGCTTCAAATCTGACTCCAGGTTGTCCAGCTTCTGCAAGTGCTCCGCTCCAGGATTTTGGGGTCTTTCCCTCTGATGCCTTGCTGAGGTGTTAACATGACAAAATTTTCATGTCACTTCCATTATTCCTTTGCAAAGTCAATCTCAGTTCATCTGACCATTTGCATTATAATAGCACTCAGAAACCTCCAGCCACAGCGAGAACATCCTCACCAAGGACACATCGGCTTGGTCTGACAGAAGCCTCCAGCCATAGTGAGAACATCCTCACCAAGGGCCTCACATTGGCTTGGTCTGACAGAAGCCTCCAGCCACAGTGAGAACATCCTCACCAAGGCCACGTTGGCTTGGTCTGCTCTGCTGGAAAATAAAGTCCCAGAGCTCATCCAGCCACCCCTAGGCCTGTCCATGGTGCATCTGCTGATGGGATGTGCCCAGCAGGGAGGGCTGTGTTTGTGGACTGGTGCCTGAGAGCTCTCCAGAGACAAAGTCCATAACGTGGGTGCCTGGCTGATCCCAGCAGCACTGTGGACACCACTTCTGCACCTCCGAAGGACAGCCCGTGGCAGCAGTCCCGCAGGCTGATCGGGTGAGTGGATGGATGTAGAAAGCTTTGGTAGAAAGGCTCAGGCTGACTAAGGGCCTGATGACTCCATGGCCTTGGCTGCATGAAGGGCGTCACAGGTTTTTCACAACTATTTCCTAGCAGAGAGGGCAATTAAGACTTTTTCATCTAGTCCGAAGGTCTTGTTTTTACTACCGTTCTTTACATTTGGGAAACTTTTACTGGTTTGTAAAATGTCCTGTGTGTCCACTGAAATGCTCTCATTAAAGTGTCTCGGCTTCCCCTACCGCTGATGCAGAAGGACATACCTACCTTGCTCCACTAAATCCTACAAGGATTTATTCTGGCCAGAACTCTGCTTGGATAAGAAATGACAGTAGAGGCAGCTGGTTCTGGTGCAATCCTCTGCCAATTCTTTTGTTCTGGAAAAGCAATATTCCTCTGTGCTCACCCAGACTGGCACAGGAAGGGACAGTGGGTGCTTGAGCAGTGTCACGCTGTTTGTGTACAACCAAGTGTGAATGTGAAGGGCCTTCGGGAATAGGAGCTCTCTGGAATTTGTAAATGCATACCCATAGGTATGTTTTCTGAATGCAATCTTCATTTGGGCTGATAATGTCTCTGAAAGACTTACAAAAGAACAGTTTATAGTCATTTAATACCTAATCTTCACCCGAAGATCCCTGGGAAGCAAACCTCTGTGATATACAAGAAAACCTTTCTAATAATTTATGTGCAGCGTTTCTCTTTGTTTTCAAGACTGTTCAGCTTACCTGTACAAAAAATATTTGCAGCCCCTCCTTCTCCAGAAAGCCCCAGCTGATGAGCCAAGCTCTCAACGTTTCATTCCTATGTAGATAGTTTGCTAAATTTTTTCCCAAGGCTTTATGGTTTTCAACAATATATCTTTCATCACTGTATTGCCAAAAAGAAGTGGCTGCCTTGAAGCTTCCCTTAGGATTTGGACTGGATATCGAGGATTAGTTTATAACTGGTAACTTATGAACTGCACAGTGTTCTACAAACAACTTATTTTTCTTAATGTAACGGTGAAACTATGAAACCCCATCCTGAGGACTTATTTCTGAAAGGATATTTGAATTGATGTTTTAAACAATACTTTATTTGCCTATATCAAAACTGATAATTTTTAAAGGACTGTGTTTTTGTCTTCATATAATAATCATTAACTGACCATAAATCTTGAAAATATTCATCTCTGGTTGAATATGTATGTGTTTCTTTCAGATCCAGGGGCTTGTTTTTAAGGGGTGTTTTTTTCAAATCTGTAAGAATGTCTGAGTTTTGAGTTTGGCTTTTGTGCAGCTGGGATCTGACGATATAACAGAAGAAACTCATTATTTATAGGAATGGAATCACAGCAGGTATTGGCAGAATACAGCAATGGGAAACTTCTGAAGAATATTTCTTGCTTTTACCTGTGTTGGTGCAAGTCATATGTGTTGGTAATAAGGGCAAGGAAAAAACTAACAAGTAAGCACAGATTTTTTTATTTGAGCACATCTGTTTTATTTCAGTTCAGTGTGATGGCTGGAGGGAGAAAGGGATTTCTTCAGATGGCATGTGTTTAGTTCCAATTCTTGGTAAACTTAAAACAGAAAAAGACATCTAATTTTTTTTAATGGATTTCCTCCAAGTTGGTTTAACAGAAGCATATCCATTTTTTCTAGTGCCCATGGTGCTCTCTCCTAGATAGAAGGTTTTCTTATAATTGCTTTACATGGAATGCATTCAGAGTAACCATCCCTTTGTTTGCACTGCAGTTGTGTCTGGAAATATCTTTCAGGATCAGGGACCACACTGGGAAGCCTTGCAGGAGCAAAGATGGAAATCCAGTCACCACCCCAAAGCCCTTACAGCTATCTAGATGAAACTGGGGAAAGAAGAATATGTTTTTGCTGAAAAGAACCATTTTCCCATCAGTAAACCAGTGAATCTGCAGGATATTGTTGGAATATATTAATTCCCCAGTATTTTATTAAAGTGCATATATGGCTGGAAAATAATAACTTATTTAGCACATATGTGTTTAGTCATATAATAAAAACTCCTGGTTTTCCTCCTAATGTAGACAGAAACACGTAAGCTAGATGACATTTTTGGCATTACACTAAATTATTTCATTATGATGATTGTAATAATTTATTAACTAACATATTGATAAAATTGGGGAAGGACCTCTCTTAACACGCTCCATTATTATGTTTGTGTCTGAAACTTCATTGCCCACAGAGAACCGAAGGCAAAATTACAGTCAAGGCAGACCCTTGCTCTGGTCTCAGCTTGAGGACCCTATCAAGATTAAGCATTTATTAGACCAGACATGGCACAATCCCTGTGTAGGAGTGTCTTTTCATGCTGAAGTTTCCACTTTTAACGGATTTAATGTGTAAGAAGGATTAATACTACTAAAATGGAAGGAAATGAGGAAGAGAAACTGTTTATTCTGTGACACTTAGGTCTAACCTATCTCTCTTCCCATTAATGTAAATTTCTGTTTCCACTTAGCTCTTAGGAAGCAGAGTCAGGCCAAAGATGAGTGCTTTTGAAAATCACTCCCTTAGCAAATTGTTGAAGGTCACTGGTGGGTGTTTGTGGCAGAAATGGGAATGAGTGATAGTTCATTGTCTTAACCACAAGACCCTGCTTCCTCTCCTAATCCCTGGCTGATTTTACAGGGTTATAGCACATGAAAAAAAGTCCAAATTTTAAAATATTAAACTTGGCACTGATGATAAGGAAATGATTAAGAGTCAACTAAGAAAAGGCACAACCACACTGACAGAGACAGTCTTCAGAGTAGAACCATATTTTCATCTAGCCAGGTTTTATTTGAGCCCTCTTGATGCATATATTTACTGCATTCTGCTTTTTTGTTTTGGCAAGCACGGCAGAAGGCCTGATCCAATTCTTGAGGAAATCAGTGGAAGTTTGATTCAAGCCATAGAAAGTCATGAAGGGAATTTCAAGAGGTAAAGTGTGGAGCCAGACATTCAAAAATAGCTTTTTTAATATGTGTCACTGACCTTTCTAATGGCTTGCAAATGCAGTCTGATTACCTTAAGTGAAGGTACTTTATGGGGAATGCTTGAAATTTGGAGCAGAATAAAGCAGTGAACTTGCTTGGGAGCACGAGTGTGAGTGGGGTCATGACAGGGAGCTTGGATTCAGCTCTCACCTGCGTCTGGATTTCATTCATAGGAGCAAACTTGGAATGAGATAAGAAAGGGACCAAGTTGGGGAGCCACTCCACCAGCTGTGGGTTACCCCAATGAGGTAGTCTGGAAACTCAAAGGAAAACAGTGACTTGGGTGTGGGTTTGAGTGGTCTGAGTGCAAGCTCTTACCACGGTGGTCATCTCAGCATGAGGTCTTAAAGCCACAGAGAAAGAAATTAATCTACTGCTTAATCTTTCATTCCTGTTCAGAGAAGAAAACTGTGAGGTTTGACTGAACTGACTGTCCAGTCAGGGGCTGACTGTTGCTCAGGAACACGGGACAACCCTTGGGGCATTGTCTCTGAAGACTAAAAACAGTCATGTTGAGTGGATCTTATATTGTACCTGAGATTGCTGTAAATCCCTTTGATAAGAAAACCTCCAAAAGAGAAGGAGTCAGCAGCTTAATTCTCTTTTGGATGCACACTCAGGAATCATGGTAGGTTTGTAGAGATGTCCCTGATCCCTGGATTCCTGACCTTTAACCACTGCTGCCTTCAACTGTTGTGTTTCTAAAGATTGTTCAAGATGACACCATCAAGATGATAATTCTGTTGTAGGTATGACAAAGATCCTCCTGCGATGTTAAAACCCCCAAGCTCTGTAATTTGATGGTCATTCTGGTTCTTGGTGGCATCCTTTGATTTTCTCCAGAGAAGATAATTGGGGCAGGAGGAATACTTTATGATCCAGTTCTGTGGTGCAACAACTGGTCCCTGGAAAACTCTACCCAGTGACAGAGAAACCTCCAGGTCATGTGCCAGGGAACTCTGTGCACATCTCCTCTATTATATGGAAATAATTTCCTATGTCTCTCGGATGTCAGACCACCAAGTGGAAGACAAGTAAAGAAAAGATTTGTCCACACATTTGTTTTTATGGATTCATCTCATTGTCTCCATTCACAGAGTGGCAGAAATAAAATTTTTAAAGTGTGCTCAGTTCCAGTGGATCCTAAGGGCTTAAGTGTATCCTTACTGTTATCATTTTACAGCTGCTTCCAATTTTTTTCCCCACCCCAATTAAATCTTCAATGTCAATTTAGGGAGAAAAAAAAAGACTCTCACATTTCTAGAAAAGCAATGTCACTTCTTAGAAAAGGCTCCAGGTGTCATCTTCAGGTGTTAATCTGTGTGTTGCTGGGCTCAAGCCTACATTTCTACTGACACCAATGAAATTCCCTGCACAGACGAGGAATATGCGTGAACAGAAAAGCTGGCAGCAAACCCTCCATCATAACTTTTCTAACACAGAGCAGCATATTTCAAAACCCACTTTGTTGCTGTTATTGTGAAGAATACTTGCCTCAAATGTTCCTTCTTTTCTCTTTTAAATGGAAGAACAAAACCTTTTCAGAGAAATGTTGAAACATTACTGCCTTTAGCATATTTTCATCCAGAAATATACTGGGATTGGATTTGATTTTGTGGGGTTTCTTTAAAAATCTAATTCCAGGTTATTTGAAGATGTGAACTTAAATGTTGCATAAGGTTGATAATAAATACACTCCAAATTACTGCTGTGATAATTACCAGGTACTACAGAAGTCAAGTGTCTAAATACAATCATGCAGCAGTCCTCATTCCAAATACAAGGGGGAAAGCAGCCCATTAGATAAATTTCACCTTGACTCTGCACAGGGATTTTCAGAGGTGTTGTACAGGTAGTTATTGTGAGTAGGTTCTGGCAATAATTATGATTAAATATTTTATGAATGTACCAATGTCAGAAGCTTTTCACACATAGCTTTTATTCCCTTTACTTTGAAAACATGAAGTCTTAATAGTCAAAGTGTTGGGCGTTTTTTCTCTCCTTTATTCTAAGCAGATGTTTTCTCTCCTCACTCTTCCTTCCTCTGTGCTTTCCTCATTGAAAGGAATGATGACTGTGTGCCAAAAGAAAATTGAAAACCATGTGAAAAACACAGAAAAATTATTTTGTTAGGGAAAAATAAGTTAATGAAGAATGGCTCTGTTTTGAAACTACTGGACCAAATTTAATTTCCAAATTGATTTCAAAGTATACCAGACTCTGTTATACCAGTTACGCTAGCTTCTGAACATTCTTGTGTGATTATTTTATGAGATAGGAACTCAAAATAGTTAGAAAAACAAATTTTAAGACAGAGAAGAAGGCAGGTCTCTTCCACAGCTGCCTCCAGGTCCTGTCTTTCACTTTTGGAGGTAAATGTCTTTTGTACTGCACGGCAGACACAGAGTGAGGAGGAGCCCAAGGTGAAGGTAGACACACATGGGCTATTTTTGTGGTCATTTAGTGGCTGTCCTTGCTGAAAGGTGATGGTTTCCACAGATCCTGACTTCTAACTTGGGATGTCTCCCCATCTCAGGTCTCTGAACTCTTCACTCCTCAGACGCAACTGCTGCTTGCAAGGCGGCTGCAGGATTTGAGCACAGGATTTAATGAGAGCTTTAACAAACAGTGCCGAAAGAAAAGCAGCACCCAATCAATAATCTGGGGTGCACAAACATTTATCAAAGAGAATCCAGAATGATTTACATTTATTCCTCCTCTTACGACTGCTGGCAGTTACATCTGCATCCATCCATTTCCTTCAGTCTGAGAATCATTAGCCACAAAAGACATTCACTTATGTGAGAAGGAAATGTCTATGGTTACTTATTTTAAGCTGAGTGTTATTTTAAAGGAATTTATTATTAGTCATAGTATTAGTATTATTGTTATTGTTATTATTTGTACTGAATCTAGGTTAACACTTTTCCTTTCTTCCTTTTCCATCCTTTAAGTGGTTCTACCTTTCAGGCTGGTATGTACCGGGTGTTATTAAATAGGATGTCATATTTGTTTCCATTAAGCATGTCTGTGTGTGAATATCTTCATAAAACATACATAGAGCACTAACTGCTCAGGCCTGTGGGACAGAAATCAAGACAACATCAGAGAAAGGATTTTTTTTTTTTTTCTTTTTTTTTTTTGCCTACCGAGCCTGCTGTGGTTGCTATTTCAGCTGTTCATTAAAGTTATATTGCTTCCTTTATCTCTTGTGCTCATGGAATACAAGCACCTCCATAATGAGCTTAAATTACCACGAGCTAAGAATAGAAAACTCGATTTCAGTCCTTGGGAGGCTGAAGCTGTGGTGGTGCATGGGTAATCAAGCAATATTAGCTGTATAATGGTGCTAGGATCCCAGGGCAGAGCTGCTGGAATGTTTATGGCAGGGAAGCACAATAAATATCTGTTTTCTGTGCTTTCTGGGTTTTTTTCGCCCTCCCTGCTCTGGCCTCCTTATACATTTTGAAATAAATATTATTGCTTTCTCTATATTAATAACCTATATGTGTGGTTGGCCAGCCATGTCTGTCTTTGGAGAGTAGAACCTCCTGTGTTCTCATTTTCTCATTTATACAGCTAAATTATGGAAAAGTCCCGGTCACCTGAGTTATCAGTATCAGAAGAGCTCGAGGAAAATTGAGTGAAAATATCAGAACTTGGACTAAAGAGGATGTGTACAAAAATATTCCCTGTTTCTGAGTGTTTTAGATGCTGTGTATTTCATCCCATTAAATGGTAGATGGGAATAAGACTCTTCCTCACACACCTGCTCATTAGCAAAGCATGAGTGGGGGTTCCTTGTGCAGAAGGATCAAACTCACTCTCTTGTTACTTCAAGTTTGAGCGACTCCAGCTCCAAGGCAGAAGTTTCCCTTTGTTCACCTGGATGTCGCTGCTAAAAGTAGGCACAGGGAGTGGTGGTGGCCAACACAGGGAGTGGTGGTGGCCAACATCTCCTGGGGTGTTAACAGATTGCCACTGGCTTTAGGGCACTGTGATGATCATGGTGCAGACAGCAGCAGCTCAGGGCTCTGCCTGATGGACTCTGCTGAATTTAACTGTGATGGCTCCAGAGGTAACACACTCCCAGGCATCTTGCCCTGCTCCAAGAGCACCCACAGGCACAGGCTAAATCCACCAGAGAGCCAAAAGGCAGGATATTTATCGAGAGGTATGCTGAAAATCACTTGCATTGGGAAGAAACCCTCTTTATTGTGGCATTCTCAATGAGCCTTTGGATAGTTTTGCTATTTGATTGTAATATATTGCCTCTTCCCCAAATTTCCTCTCACTGTAAATCTCTTGTTAATGATTAAAAAACTCAGTCATTGTAGCTTGAAAGGGGTTTTTTTTAGCATATGAAATACCGACAAATATCTGCTCCACCAAAACTACTTTCTGCTATCTTATATATCCAGTTTACTTCTTTGTATATTTTGGCTCAGAAGTTCATTACTGATTGCATCCCCTGTTCAGAAAGTAACACACTTTTTCACAAGATGTACTCCTCAGCTGGAGAACCTGAGCTGATGAAAAGAGGGGCATCTCAGAGTGCCCCACAAGACATTTGTGACAGAGCACATACCTAGCTCGGGCCTCTCCTGCCCTGGTTATTCAGGTCATCACTTCCTCAGGAGGGAATAAACCTCTTGAAAGCACCATCGATGGAAAAAGGTAATCTGCTGTTTACCCTGTAGCTGCCACTTCTGCCACCTCCTTATGTAAAGTGCTTTTTTTTTCACAAGATGTCCTGGTAATACCAGGAAGGGAGGAGAGACCAAGGCTCTACCTAAGGGCAGTAAAATTAGAGGACTTTGGCCTTTAATGAGCAGAAGGTGCAATTCAATTACAGCTCTTAGGGAGATATCATTAGCTTATATCTCCAAGGGTCATTGGCAAAGATCATTAGCAGGGGGTCATTAGCAGGGTTAGTCGATATGAGGGGAACCAGAGCTACTTCTACCCTGTGGAGGTGTGAGAGCAGAGGATGCTTTATTGGTGGTTAATTCCAGGGAGGCTGAGTCTCTGCCAGAGGCTGTCAGAGCCAAGTTGTGATGATCCAGGAGGGAGTCCAGGTATGTCTGATGATGAAAGACCTGGGTAAATGAAAGAGGTCTCCTCACACTTTACTCACATAGCTTCAGAACATGATTATGTGATCAGTTTGAGAATAGTAAGGCACCCATCAGTCTGACCAGTGGATGGATGGGACCAGCACCATACTGGCTGGTACAAGAGGTGAGGATTTTTTGGGAGGTAGTAACGCTTTTTTCCTCTCCCATGGTCCATGGCTGCTACCACTGCTGCAGCCGCTTGCCTCAATGAGCCTCAGAGGGTTTCAGCAGCCCTGATCGGAGAGCGGATGGATGATGCAGGAGATGCTGCTAAGGACAGCAGGGGTGATCCTCTGTATTTTGGGGAGATAGCTCATCAAGCTGACAGGACTCTTGCAGGGGCTCTGGAGTACAGGAAATGCTTTTAGGATGATCTGGATTATATCTCTATTGAAGAGCAAATGCTCCCTTGGGTTTGGGTCAGCACGGGTGGCTTCGATGTGGAATATACACACCTGCTTTTCCTAATTAACCTCCATTTGTTAATGAACTAACAAATGGCCTGTGTATCTGTGTAGTCTCCTGGCAACCTTGAAGTTATTCACCTGATTTCTTTTGCTTTCACCTAGGGCTGTCTGCTCCCAGCTCCCTGTGGGGCTTGAGAGTGTATGGAAGAAATGAGTCCTGTTCTTATCATGTCTCATGGTGCCCCACTCCTGTCCTCCTCTAAATCCTCAGCATTAAGTCACTGACAGCTTTCCTTAGGAAATCAGTAGCTTGTGTCCATGGCAATGATGATCAGTTTGGTCAGCTCTGAAGAGCATCTGTGCTCCAGACAGGCTGTTTTCCCATTGGAAGTTGCTAATTTGCTGAAGGTTAAATTTCTCTGTGGCCTCAGGATCTAAATTTTAAAAAGGGAATAGTGAAAGTGAGCATTTTGCTATAGACAAATCTTTTGCTATAGAAATGCTCAATTTTTCTGCACTAAAATGGCTGGTTTCACTTTGGTATTTGATCCCTAATAAGACTGCACCCTGGAAAACTCTGCCTAACTGAAAAAGCCTATGTGCATGTGATGTCATTTACTTTTTGAAACTTGACATTTATTCTGGTTTTCTTTGTTTTGGATTTTTCCTCTCACCTCAAAGCAGAAATACCAAATTCACATCCTCAAAATGAAAAACTTACTATATCATGGTCCTTTGTAGCAGCTTGTAGAAGAATGTAAACAGTCAGTGGTGGGGTTAAACCATTCTGATGTCTTGTGCACCTGACGGTAAATGTTTGATAGATTTGCCTCTACTTAAGTACATCTAAGATCCCTGTTAATATTTCTCATGGAGATTTACATAAATGCAGTAACAAGTCTGCACATTCAGTAATATATCTTGAAATTTTTGAAGGAAAATTGGCAATTTTATAATTATCATGGCTCAATAAAGATGTGAGAATCACCCAAGGAATATGGGGATGATGGTGTAAGTTAACATATCTTATCTAAATAAATTCTACTTACAAGATATTAATCCATGCACAGGTCTGGGATATTTTTAGTTAGGCACAGGAATGATTCTGGTTTCTAGAAGGTGTGGATTTTTGCCTATATTTAAACAAATGATGAGTGACTTCCAGTGTGGTCCCTTTTCCTTGGCAAAAATAGATTACTTTATTGAGTAAGTTGCCAAAAAAATTATGAAATTCTGTTTATAAAATTTTCCTAAAGGGAAACTGAAATTGAAAGCAAATGTTCTTTTAGCATTTCTATTCATTACTTGGAAACAAATAAATGGAGAGGGCATTTTTAACACCCTGTCTGAGTCAGGTTTTTTAACTCAACTCCTCCAGAAGTGGTTATCATTTATATTTGAACACTTTTTTTCTTTGTTACCTACAAAGGGTACTTGGATGAAATGCCAAAATTTTCAGTTCTTACACGTAGATGAGAATAGTAATTAATTATAATAGAGATGAAAGTGGTTGATCTCATACTGGGTCTGCCAGTTGGTTTCTAGAGCGGAGTAAACCATATGTGAAGGTTGTTGAAGTCTCCAAGCCTCTGGGCCATTCATCATTTCCAACAATTTTCTTTATCAGTGTTCCACTCAAAGCCTTTAAAAACTTTAGTTATTTATATTTTTTTACCTGACGGCTGCTTAAAGCAAGGAAATTTAAATGGTTTCTTTATCCTTCAATACTTTTTTTCAATGCTGAACAAACAATCTTATGCATTTAGATCATACAGCATTTGCTGGGTTTAGTTTCTTTCATTTAGAGATCTCCCTTCATAGGGGTGCAGAGAGAAATTAATGTCATAGACATTTTCAAATGATTTCTAAATTAAGTACAGTAAATTCCTCTGTAATATGACTCATGAGACCCAAAGATCAAAGTCTTACAAGAGATTTATCAAAACCAAATAATTTTTACATAGAGTATATGGTAACTTCAGGTAATGTTATGTTATTGCTCCACTCATCACGTGAAAGCAGTGAGGAGTGGTGCTTCTTTATTTTCTGGATCCTTCACTGGTTTAAGAGGAAAAGATGGCATCAGGAATCAATTTGATCTTGTTTTGAAGTTTGCCTTAGACTCTCTTTCTCCTAAGAGACGCAGAGGGCCGGCTGTTCCCTGCGTACCAGCCTCCATGTGCTCCCATCCTGAGTAATGAAATCCAAGTCCTCTGCTGCATAAATCTGGGAAAGCTCAGTGAAGTGTGAATCTGATCGCTCTGATTAGTGCTGATTAGTTGCAAGCTGGAGTGTGAATAAGCAGCCTGACATGTACAGCATTTTGTTATATGTGACAGAAGAAATTGCATTTACATGGTGAAGTATTTATGGTCATGTTTGTGACTTGCTTCATTCACATCTGGTCCAGGGTTGTCCTCTGGGAACGGCAGGAAAGGGAACAGGAGGGAAATGTGAAATGGTTCAGCAGAAACCAGAGAACAAAGACAAGATATTTCCTACCCCTGTAAATCTTAAATTGGATAAGTGAAAGTTTGTGGCAAACGGGGGTTACAAGACCATAGTGTCAAAAAGAAAAAGAAGTTATATATATAATGCAAGTGACTTTATGTTTCAGTTTGTGCTGTTCTGTGCCTCCTCCTCCATGAAGTCATCACTACAGTAGTCAGATTTTCAGGATCTCAGGGAGATAAGTGGCTGGGAAGATGAAAGTTTTATTCTTTTAATTTAATTTCTTTTTTCTTTATTGCGTCTTGCTATTCTGATTCTTCTGCGGCTTCTCTTTCCCATGAATACTGTTAAACTAGAGAAACTACCTAGGAAGAAATACACAAAAAATCAGTTGGATGGCAAGCTGCACACATAAAAGTCTTTGTTATTGTTGTTGAAATAATGCCTGATTATGCTGGTACATTACTAATTTCACATAGAGAAAGTTTCTGCTCGGGTATATGTTTTCAATGAATCCTAAATTTTTTTAGACCCATATAACAATCTAATCTTCAACCAATTAATCTAATCCTTGATCATTTATTGGATATGAAAATAGTGTAAGAACCAGTTGTGGCCTGACGCAGGCACATAGACTACCTGAAAGAGTGTGTCATTTATGTTTACTTAAATATAAATGCTATCTTTGTTTTAGCCTGCTTTTTTATTTGACTGCATCCGCTCTTCTGAAGACCAGTTCTGGATATCTACAAATGGGCAGGTGTTTGGGGGAGCAGACAGCTGGAGGAGCTGTGGGGGGAGAAAGCAACGGGGTGAATTTTCTTCCTTTTGCATCTGTTGGGAGCCCAGGGGGTGCCAGGAGGGAGAGAGCTGGCGATGAGCAGGGCTGCAGCAAGGATTGCTGCAGGATCCTTACCCTGCTCTCCTGGAGCTCTGACTCCAAGGGCTGGCAGGAGCTCCTGGCTGATTCTCTTTCCCTCCATGCCCCAGCCAAGCCATACTTTGCTCCTTAAAACCCCTTTTTATTTACCTGGTTCAGGCAAGACCAGCTGTTTGTGCCATGACCTCAGCTGTGATCTCACCATGTCCTTCGTGGTGCCATTCTGTGTAGCCAGCATGGACATTTGACATTTTTTACCACCAGACACGGTCTGCACAACTAACCAACATCTTATGGTTGGAGGTGCACTAATTTCTTCAATTGTTTGTACAGAGTCATTCTCAAGCTGAAACCTGTGATTCAGACTGAGTCACAAAGCAGCAATATCTGTATTGAGAGGAAGAGACGAGGTTAAAGGAACAGAAAATGTGTTCCAGCATATGCATATATCAGTTTACAGTGTACAAAGTTTTACTGATAGATTCAACTTGTCCTAGTTGTCAGGTTTTTATTATTATTAATTTATTTTGTCAAAATGTAGGTTTGCTCCATATCCTGTTTTTATTGTAGACAACCCTCACAAGCCTTGTCTCTCTTGTGATATGAAATTTCATATTTCCAGTCAAGACCATTGCCAAAGGCGGTGCTGAGATATTCTCACTGTGGATGGAGTTCCCTGATGTCGATCAGTGAAGAAAAAACAGAGAACACAGGAGCATTGTAGACCATAGAAGGAAGGGGTCACTGTTGTTGGATCACTGTGATTTCCCACAAAATGACAGAGCAGAACAAATGTGAGTGGGACCTGCAGTCGTGGGCACTGAGAGTGTGTGAGATCAGCAAGGCTGAGCTGTTTCCCACCTGGTGAATACCAAGTGCTCCAGCTACTGGAGCAGGTGTCTTTAGACCTTGCTAAAATACTTGGTTCTTCACAGAAAACCTCTAAATGTTTACCTTAGAGACAATAAGGACAGATGATGAGGAGCGCTGACGAGGCTCAGTTGTTGGCCTTGTACCTTGGAGTTCATGAGACTTCAGTAATCATGGCTTTCGTTATCTGTTAATCTTGTTTCATTTTAAGGGACAACCTAGTTCTATATCAGCCGTGTGACTTTCAAGTAGACAATGGTCAACTCTAACTCAGATCAATAGTACAGCTTTTATTTTTTGTTCTACAGCAAACATAAAGCATACTTCTGTTTTTGTATAAAAGACCTGTATTTTTTGTTCTGTAAGGCTGTAACCTAAATTATGAAAAAGAAGAGGTAAAGGATGAGATGTAGCAATGAAAAATAATAACAGGATGAAATCAACTCCAAAAGCCTCCTTGTGTTAGTTAATTCTGTGTTTGGGACTGCCGGATGTGTGAATGAATCACATAGCTTCAGAAATGTTCCAATATCTAGAAAATCATCCTCTCCTATCCAAGTCCAACCCGATCAAGACCTGAGACTGAGATAAGGGTCTTCTGTTGGTAACACTTTTACGTCAAATGATTGAGCTGCGGGTCAGGTGTCTTTTCTGGGAAATACCGGTAATTTGGAACTAAATGATTCTGCAGAGAATTTCTACGGTCACAAAAGGAATATCTAGTTCAAAAGGTATTTATATCCTCATTCCCACTACAAAATAATTGGTAGCTAATTGGTTCAGGTAAGACCTAACTGTGTCTGCTTATCCTACCAGATAAGCCTTCAGAGATTCTGGTTGGCTTTGGGAAACCTCTTTACTTTGGCAAAATGGACTTCTGAGTTTCCAGTACTCTGTTCGTTCTGTCTTTGTCTGCACAGACTGCAGATGTACAACTCAAATGCTGGAAAATGTTTCCTTGGGGGGTTCATTTCACATCCAGCATTAAAGATGAACTTCTGAGAGCTCCTTCCTTGAAAGTTACCTTTAGCTACTCATTGTAGGCATCATCATTAGAGACTATTTATAATATTCATTTAATTCTGCTTTCTTATACTGATATCTTAACCTTGCAAAATCCAGCTTCTGGATCACATGATGTCAGCTATCAGATTACACAACCCATTAAACAATGTCTTATCTTTCAGTGCCTATTTCCATTGTTCTTGGCACACGTCTTAATTCACACGTACCGTATTCTTTATGTGCCTGGAAACATTTCCATTAGTTAGTCAGCTGAAACATGCTTGATTCTGCCCATTTTCTGACAATAATGTCAATATGTGTTTCTTTCCTGGTGTAAATTGGCTGGTCTTCAGAAAAGCAGTAAAGATTTTTGCTGATTTTAAATAAAAAGAAAAAGAAAAACGTGTATGAACAATCATGCTTTTCTCAAGTTTATGCTACACAAAATACTTCTTGTTTTCATGTTTCTCCTGTCTCAGAGCACAAGCAAAACTGTCTCTTATCTTGTATATGTACGATATGGATATTGTCTCCTGCCAGTGTGAGATGGATGAGATTCTTCAAATTGCTTTTTCAAATAAATTTATTTTACTGTTTGAATAGCTTCTAAATGAGGGCTAGCACTCCTCCTTAGGGTGCTTAGGTTATTTCTGCTCTTTTTACAGCATAGAACATTTTGTGAGAAAGGTTAACACAAAATGCCTTAAAGTCGTACTCTATTCTCAAAATTTATTTGTTAATTTACTTCATATAAGCAATTCATTTTATTTCCTCTCTCACAGACCTGGTCAAAAAAATTCCCCCCAAACTACCATTGCTTCAATAATCTTTACTCTCATTTCAAATCCTACTGGAAGTATAAACAGTGAACTGTTTAAATAGTGGGAAGCAAGTATTATTTTTGAAATTATATTGATGCATCTAAAATAAGAATGTTATCTGGAATTGTGTTTCCAGATTAGATACTCCTGTGTGGACCTGTCAGCTTGGAACTGGGGTCTCAGTGCAACCTCAAGCACCCCAGGAAATAAATGCTGAGAGCACATTGCTGAGTTCTTGCTGCAGCCCTGGCTCTCATCCCTGAGGTAGCTCAATGGATATCCAGCAGGATTTACCCAGACCTGGCTGCAATGCCCTATTAGTGTCTGTGTCTGACTGTCAGCTTTGAAAGAATGTCTGAAATCTCATCCATACAGAGGGAAAAAGAAAATTGTTAATGTGGTTCTCCTCTAAAATATTTTTTTTAAATCTGAAAATGTAATTGAATCAGCCTGCTCACCATTTCAAACTTGTTCTGTAACTGTTTTTTCAACCTGTTTAAATAATTATTTAAAATATAAACCATGGTGTGGTCAAAAAGAAAAACAACAAATTATTGAACAAACTATTCATTGTAACATTAAAATGCAGGACACTCGGGTGAAGCCAATGTATAACTGAGTAATTAAGTTAAGAAAAGCAATAATAAAAAGAGAAAGTGCCTATACAAAAACCATACTAATGCTAGGCCACTCCAGAGAGACATTTCTGGGAAAAGAACTTGGCTTTATCATAGTTCCAGCCCCGTCCAAGGTGGAATTACTTTGTTTGGTCTTTGAAAGATAGTACCTTAAAAATCTGTGTGGGTTCATTTTAAAAAGTTCTTGAAATCCTTGACAGCCTTTGAAGTAATGAAAGACAGCAGAACTCCTGCATGCAACCTGCACACCAAAGAGAAAAAAATAATTAAACTGAGCAATCTGTGTTACCGCAGATGCCAAACTGAGCAACCAGTTACAACCTGAGTGCAGTTTTTGGTTAGGCAGCACAAACACATCATGACTTGGGTTTTTTTGATCTGAAGTCATCCAGGTATCCCCCAGATTTTCTCTGTGGAGGCTTCTGATACAGCCTGTGGGACAGTGGCCCATTGAGGGCCCCTGATCAGTATTTGGATCCAGCAGCACTAGGAGGAGAGGGAAAAGCAGAAAATACATTAAAAGAAGCGAGAACAGGAAGTTACAGAGCCCTGAAAGAGAGGAGGGATTGTCTAAAGATAATAAGTGTGCTTCTGTTCTGTAATACATTTCTTGAGCAAGGACTCTCTCTGGAAATCACTTGCCTCAGCAAAAGATGAGCCTAAAACTTATCTTCTTTGCCTGATATAGAAAGTGAAATATAGTTTAGGGTTCTGAACCCACTTTTGTGCATTGGGACTGTATCCAGGGCTGTCAAACACATGCAACAGTTGACCTTTCTACTGCTTTTATGAAGATTGTTGCTGGTGGACTACTGCCACAAGAAAATAGAGAAGTGGGTTGTAAAAGAGCTTGCTTAGACTTGACAAGTTTGCTGAGCATTTCTTCCCCAAATTAGAATGAAAAAATTGAAGGTAGACTTCAGCTTTCTCAGCTGACATATCCTTGGCTTCAGAGTTGAAAGTGTTTCAACATCTCCATGAATTTCAGCAGATATTTGGGTTCACTTTTAATGTGCTTGATGTCAGCACAGCGTAGCTGAAAGCCAAAACTCCCTGCCAAGAAAGAAATGTGTCCAATATCAATCATCATGTACTTAGCAGCCCGAGTCCTGTCTGGACCAATGACTTTACTAACTTTATTCCCATATCTGGGTTACTTCTTTTTGATCCCATAAATAGGATGATTGCAAGACCTAGCCTAAAATATCTAAAGCGATCAAAAATAGAACTACATGGAAACTACCCTTTTAGTTGGGTGCATTTTTCCTTGACTTTACAAGAATGCGCATATTTCTCCATAGTAAAATTCCAACCTGGAACAAATTATAAAGGGACAACTCTCAATGGGCATAAATCAGCCTAGCAATGTCAATTTACAGGGATTTGAACTCTTGGGGTTTGGAATTTTTTTTGTTCCACCTGAAAATTTACCACTTCCACGTAAAAATCTCCTCCTCACTAAGAATTGTTTTCATACATGCTGTGATCAAGAGGTTGAGGGTTTTCCTCCTCTCCTTTCATTGTTACCACAAAAAAGCTGAGCTTGTGAATAGGTTTATGCAGCTCTAATGAAGAATGACCTGATCTCTGCAAGGATACACGTGAGGCTTTGTTGTTCCATAGTTTCCACCAAGCCTGAGACGTCTGGAATGCTTTATGATGACTGCATCATCAAAGTACTAGGGGGCAAAAAAATTGGAGAAGTCTCTGAGCCTGCGTATTGACTTGCTTTACTGTTTTATTGGGTTAGTCATCTTTATAAATCAAATTCTATCTCTCGTGGTTTGATGATGTTGTTAAATTACCCCGGTGCCACCTCTGAGTACTGCCAGTGCTTCATGTCTTGGGTGCTTTGTAAAGAAGTGAGGGATATGTTTTACTTCTGGGGTGAGGTTGGCCCTGGAACAAGACAAGGATTTCCTGAGGTTTTGCAGCTGTACCTTGTGATTCAGTCCCGTGCTTGCAGAGCAACTCCATGCTGTGGAGTTCAGCCCTGTGCCTCTCCTTCCTTGCCTCTGCAGACAATGGCATCCCATCTAGGGAAGAAGGAAACAGAGCTTTTCTGCCAGTGACTAGCACAAATCCGCCAGGCTACCTTTGCAAAAAATAATATTGTTTTCTTCTGAGTATTGTAAATGAAAATATTTTTTAATTATGGGAGGTGGAAATGCTGCAAAGGCTCCAGTACTGGTGGTGAACGATTAGACACAGCCAGAGCTGCTCATTCATGTGTCACGAAGTCTGTGTTGCCTAAAGGAAAGTCTCCTTCAGTTTAAATTATAGATAAGCCATATTTTTTTAGAGCAGGTACTTCTGAATTTGTTGCATCATAGGTACATTACAGCACAGGAACAGTGCCTTTTCTCAGAAAAGATATATTTTATAAACACAATATTCTCAACAATGTGTGTATTCTTGCATATATTTCTGCTGTTTATCCATCTGTAAGTTTGTCTGTCCAGACAGGAATACTCACCGGCATTCTCAGATCTTTTAACCTGAATCAGATGTGGGGAGATAAATGAACTATCTCTTCATATTGAGTATTTCATAGCTCATAATTTTGCACTGAACTTTGCCATAACGCCGTGTTTGATACAATGAAAGGTGCTGGCCAGGTGAGACTTGGCTAAAGTTCAGAGCAAACCTGCCCGTGACAAGCAAGCCTCCGAGAATGTCCCCATTAAGACATTTCCATGGCTAATGAAGGTTGCAACACAACTGTTAGGAACAAGGCAACGTCCTCCCTACCTCCAAGTGAGAGGTGTCAGGCAGGGAAGGACGTGCTGGCACTGCCATAGCAGCGGTGACCTGGATGCAACGAAACAGCAAAATCTGTGGTCTTAGAGGTCAATTTGAACAAAGGGAAGGTTATACTGGAGGCATTGGAGGCACAATACTCACATTAAACCAGAAGCAGCCATTCAAGTTTTTAATCTCAAAGACCTCTTCTGCAGGGGATGTCAAGACTTGCTGCAAATGCAGAGTTCAGAAATGGAGATTTTTTTTTTTTTTTTTTTTTTTTTTTTTTTTAATTCAAGCTGACTTGGCTTTTATTGTGTCTGTGGAAAAAGAAGAAAAGACCATGATTACTGCTAATGAATTTTTGAATTAAAATTTCCAGTACTTGTTACTGTTCTCATAAATTGTACCTGTAAGAAACATTGCTTGGAGCCAAATTGTTTCAAAATTTCTAATTCACTATTTTTATTAGGAGAAGCCTAGACTCTTGGTCAGGCCCCACATCAGGATGACTCAGTGTAGCTCTGTTCAAGCTGAAGGCACTCTATGAATTCATACATGCTGAGAAACCAGCTTGCAGTTTAGCAGCCACAGAAAAAACTTCTACTTTGACTCTTCTAGAAACGCAGTTTCCTTCTCCCTCCATCCAAGATAGTGGGTAAGTATGTGCGGGAAAGAGAGGAAAACACAGAATTTTCTACTGACAGGAATACTGCATCTTCTATTTTTAGACCTCCAAAGATGTGTGTTTTGTGAACAGAGATTTTTGTTAGATGTAATTAAATTAATTTGCAAGGAAGTTACTAATTTCATTGAAAGCTAGAGATCCTCCCAATGCGTGATTCATCATAACTCCACCTCAGCCCTGGCCTGCAGGGATAACTAACTCCTTTGGTGAGAAGATAATTTTATTTTAATTCTCATGCAGTCATTGGACAACTTGAAGACAAATGCCAGCTATCAATCTTTATGAGTGAATTATTGTTCTCACTATTAGGGTGTGGTGGAGAAAAGGATGTCATACTTTAGTACCTATAAAGCTTTTTGGATATAATTTTGTGTGTAAACCATAATAAGCATAAAAATCATACTATATGACTTACATGAGAAATACATTAAGACAACCAAAATTAGACTTTGAATAGCAAGGGATTTTTTTTTTTTTTTCTTTTCATAAAGGGTATAAAGATTTATTTTTTCCAGTAATTCTATTCAAATTAATAACAGTGTGGGTTTTTCATCTGTTTTCCTGTATTAGCAAATGAGTATTTTTTATCCTATTTGACTGGAAGCTATTACAAAAAAAAAGATCAGTTTTCATTATTTGTATCTAGTGCTATATCAGTGATACCTGAGCTTCAGAGACACTGGCAAATTCAGGGGGAGTGTTGACTGCTGCAGAATTGAAGGAGCAGACTGAAGAGCCCTTCAGACAAACCACATATGGCACTGCAAAGCCCTCCCTTTGCTGTCAGCAGACTTGGTGGATTTTGCTAGCTTATAAAATGTACTAGACACTCCTAATAATGATAATTACAGTCCTAAGCTCACCAGTGATTTACCTGGGCAAACATGCACACCCATATGGAGCTCCATAAATTTTAATAGGGCTCCATGTGCGTTTGGAGGCAGAAGTGGGGGATTGGCTTGGATCACTGCTGGGTGACCCTCATTCTGGCTGGAATTCGGGCTCCTGAAGATGTACCATGGGGTGCAGTAGGTGCATGTCTGCATCTGTGCTTGCAGGGTGCATTGCTTTGAACAGTGCCATTACATTTGGAAAAAGTACTCGGAGACGAATTAATTCTGTTGTAATATTGTGGTTTTGTTTCTCACTTTGCATTTTCAAAAACACTGGATGAGAGGCAGCACATTTTTCTTGGTTAGTTATTACAGATAACTCAGATGCTGGTCATTTGTATTTGGCTTCCAATTATTTTTAATTTTGTTTGGGTTTCTTTGAAGTGTGGCAAGAACATCTTTTCTGGGTACTGCGTTTATGTCTTTTAACAATTTATTTGGTATGAGAAATATATTCTTATCCCTTCAATTCTTGATTCCCTAAATTAGCTCTTGCTTGTGTAAATGGTAGCATAGAACTCAGACAATATACCGATGTAAGGATTGTTAAAGTGAATAACTCTTATCTCCAGTTTTTCTTAGATATTTGCTGTCTTTTAGGATCCCAAAGCTCTACTGTTTTTGTTTCTGAACTGTTGGTTTTGGACAGTGACAGTTTTGGATTTCTATACAGAAATGTCTTTGGGTATGATATTTGGGAATTTTCTTTATTATTAATTGAAGTAAATTGAAACAATATATTGGTTTCTTGATTCCTGTTGATCATTAACTTATAAAACACATTGGTGACCTGTTGTTTAAATTGCATAAACATTGCAACAAATCACATAAAAGCAATGGAATAATTTGCCAGTATATGCTTTGATTGTGTTCTGAACCGTCACTTGTGAATGACAACTTATTTATTAGTAGAAAATCATATAAAATTATTTTTTACTGCAAACTTAAACTGATTTTCTTCTGAAACATATAAACCATGAATAATGGTAATGTTGCTGAAATTCACCTTTTTATTAAACATATCTGGAAGTGTCTGAAATTCGGGAAACCTGGTGTTATCTCCTTTGCTATATTACGCTACCAACAAATGCCATGATGTTCTTGGATTAGTGTTAAGTAAAGAAAACAAGGAAGACACAGCCAAAGACAAGTTCCTTTGATGAATGATTGCAAAGGTTTTTTTTCTCACAATCTGTTTTGGAATATTTATAAACATAAGTAATATTTTTCATGCCTGGTTCTACTGTGCTGAGAATTTCTTGATTCTGAGCTAGTTAAAGCACAGACTCTGTAGAATTACTTGTTTCCTTGTCTGCTGGGATCTGATATAATTCATTGTGCAGCTTGAATTTATTTTTTATTTCATTTAACAAAGAAGAATCAGGTCAAAAGGATTAAAGCTTTTTTGCCTCCAAACTTACTGACTACAAACTAAGTATTTCTGAAAATATGCTTCATTTCCCATTCTTATTGTAGATGTGGTGAAGTAGGGAGGATCAAGCAAGAGGCTGGTTCTGTGATTTAAACTCTGTAATGGAGAGGCATTATTGCCTTGTGATTTGTGTGAGAATCAGGCTGTGGAAGTTGGGGCTTTAAGCCCTTTTCGTTGGTTTGCTCCTCCTTTTCTAGCTCTTACAATAGCAGTGGTTTGGAGACTTCAGCCCTCAGGAGTACTAGAATTTATTATAAGCATTTGCAAAGTCTTTTCAGGTAGCATATACTTGCTAAAAGTTGCTAATTCTGAAAAAAAAAAAAAAAAAAAAAAAAAAAAAAAGAAAACCCAAACAACCTGCCCTAGGTTTTTTTTTTTTTTTTGCTTTCTTCACAATCTGTTTTATTCAGAAAAAATAATGGCATTCCTTCTGTTTTCCAATTTTTTTTTTTTTTAATTAAATACTTCACAGTATAAAAATAGGTTCCTTCTAATACCAGTTTGAACCAGAACCTTTGAAACCATCAGTTGTCCCTCATCTGGAAAAGATTCACCCAGAAACTGCTTACGTTTCTTGATGTCTGTGCTCAGGGTGTTTCAGCTGCGTTTGCAGCTCTGTGCTGTGCACTGCTGCTGCTGAATATGTTTGTGTCTTGATGGGCTGGGAAGCCGTGGCATCTCAGTAAACAAAACAAACACTTTTATGAGATCCAGAACTAACAATCTCAGCTTTACCATGAATTTATGGCTGCCAGCTCTGTTTTGAATTTTTCCTCAGAACTCGTGCATTTCAGAGGTTTCTCCTCTCTGTGCCCTCTCAAAAGCACTGGATTCAGTTTTTCTGTGAGTTGAGTAACTTAAGTATCTCTGCCCTCTATGAAGTAATGGCCTCTCAAAAAATTCTAGGAACTTGATTAGGAAGTTTGGGATTACTGTGAATTTGTCAAATACATTTAGAAGTGGTCATTGGGTTGAAAACTACTAGAAGCGGTAAAGACAGGTAGGCGATTTAATCACATAAACATCACTTCTCTAGGAAATCAAACTAAAGATATCCAGAGATAGAAAAACTTATATATGAGCTTTTCAACCCTTTTATTTGCATTAAAGAATGGGTTTTTTCAACATTTGATCCCGCTGATTTTTGAAGGGCTATTTCAGCTCTGTGCTGCTTTGAGCATGCATATCTGTTGGAAAGTAGCCTCAAAGATCCCAAATATTCATTTTAGTTTACAAAATGTGATTTTTTTAAAAAAATTATTTAAATTCTTTTTGCTTCATTATGTAAATGTTTTGATAAAATGGAACCGAAAAGGTAGGGACAAATGCTGTGAAAAATTTGAGGCACGTCTCAAATATGTGCAACTAAGCTCCTCATAACTCATATTAAACACTCTGCAATTTTTAAAAAAGAAAAGTAATATTTCAGGAGTACAAAGCATTATGCTTAAACCACAGATTCTGTAAAAAATGAACTGCATAAGCTATTAGCGACTGTGTGCGTCATAAACACCTTAGGCAAGAAAATGAGATCCTAATGCCAAATGCAGCTCAGTTCCATCAGTCTACATGGAGCTACACTTCTTCAATTTTGTAAGATAAATGTCTGTGCTGTTTTATATGATGAAACTAGAGCTTGGGTGAATCCTCTTATTTTTCACCAGTGATTTAATAAAGGCAAGCTCAATATAAATATTGAAAGGCTGCTAGTATTGAAAATACTCTTTCCCTAGTAGCTGAAATATGTGAGAGCGTTGTCTTCCCATATTGATTGTTCAAAAAGAAAAAGAAAAAGTTAAGACTTGTCTATACAAGAAGTGGGTATATTTACTAACTAGTGGGCTCTAAACAGTTTCTCTAACATACTGTATTTTATATTGCATTTGTAGAGGAAAGCTTTGAGTTATGTTTCATTCCAGCTACTGGGAACTTCAAACCCCATTTTAATCTCAGCTGAAATAACTAGTAAACACTTGCCTCCTACCTCTTAGTAGAGATTAAAGAGGAGAAATGTTACAAACTGTATTTCCCTGCACCTATTTCTTTGACACACATCACTGTGGCAACACAATAAAAGAGCTGCATTTAATTATTTATCAGAGCTCACAAGTTTAGAAGAGATAGAGTATTTATGAGCCCCATTTGTGCTCTCTAATCCATGAGATACCAAAATATACAAAGCATAAACTGCTGGCTGTTGGAAGTGACCCACTGTGCCTCTGAAAAATGTTTGTAGTGTTCTGCTTCTCTCTCCACATAAAATACTGAGCATTAATTTAATCATTAAAAGAATAATGAAAATAAGAAGCAATGAAAATGTAATCACGGCAGACAATTAATAGTCACAGAAGTGTAATTTTTAAGGCAGTTTAAAATATCTCCTGCGCTGCTCTACTGTATTCATGAAATAAACCTACTTTAATTATTTCCTGTTCAGGCTTTCCTCTGTTTCCTTGGTTTTAGGAGGAGTTTACCTAGCAAAAAACCAATGCTGCTCATTTCCTCAGTGGATTAACTGGGCAATGATGAAACAGAAGCTTCTGTCTGCTTCATTCTTTACACAACCTGGTGTTAAAGAGTGACCTTTCACCCTCAGAGATCTTAAGGATTAAGGATGCTTTTAAGTCTCGGTCTGGTTACTAATCCACCACTTTCACTTGATGTTAAATAAGCACTTCCTGATTTACCCTTTAAATCCTGTAAACATAATAAAACAGAGTTTAACCTTTACCTTAGGATTTTACCACTATCTTATGCTCTGTCAAATAAACCTTTATAAGAAGCAGCAAAGAGAAAACTAATAAGCCGTACCCTGATTTTTTTTTTATTTTTTTATTTTTTATTTTTATTTTACCTTGGGATATGTAGCAAAACATTACAATATTTTAAATATATTCAGGTCAAACTGTTGTTAGGGTGCATTGGGGTCCTTACACTGTGCAAATAATGGAATTTTTAAAAAGCATTTTTAAACTATTTGAGATAATGAAATAGATGTTTCTTCTGCTTTCAGACCGCTGTGAGCAAACTATGCTGGAAGGAGTTGCAATGGAAATATATTGAGAGAGATTTCATAATCCAAGGCTTTGCAACTTTCAAGAATATCATTTAGCCTCCAGCCACTGCTTTGTAAAGTCAGGCTCCCATCTGGTGTAAATTGTGTGTAAACTCCATTTGCAGTCCAGGGAATATCTTGCCTTACACCAGCCGTGGATTTGACCCCACAGAACTGGGTTTTTTCAGTGTTTTTCTCTTTAGGAAAATGCATCTAGGCTGATGAAATATTCATTCATGGCTATATTTAATGGTACAAAGTTTTCGCTACTCTCTGCCACAATACTTCTGTCCATGTCACAGCTGCAAAAGGTGTCTCCTTATCATTTATTTATATAAATAACTTCCTACACATATAAAAAAACTTCAATGCAATGCTTCCATTGTGGTGGGACCAGCTGGGAGCCTGTCTGCATGACAGCTCCAAGGGCTGAAACCTGGGGATAATCGCATCCAGAAAAAGTGTTGGAAAAGCCTTCTTCCAATCGTTGCAACCACTGTCCATCAAGTATTTTAAATAAGGTTTATTTTCAGCAAACATAAAAAGTACTTCATTTCAGAAATTCTGAGTTCTGCCACCTGAGAGAGTTTCAATTTTATGTCTCATAGTTGATAACAATAAGTAGAGAAAAATTATCCTATGATAAGAAGGTAATTCCCTCTTCCCTGAGACCCTAAATCAAAGGGCCTTAGTAACAAAGGAATATAGTTATCTGTCTGTATGAGGACCTTACTTACCTTTGATAAATTTTGGGGAATATTTATTTTAATTAAATTGAATATCTGCCTTGTATCTTGCAAATATCTGATTGTTGTTGCATCAGCTATTGCCTGAGAGGAAATATAGACAAAGTAATAATTTATACATGCATGATTTTCTTACTATAATCAACAATCCCTTTGTCTTCTGCCTTAACAATGAAAAATATCCAGTTTCCTCAATTTTTGCTAATATTGCTGGCGGTGCAACTGCTCCTTGACAATTCTGAGGGACCTGTTACCTAAACTGGAGAAGAGCTTTTGTCAAAAAAAAATCTGACATTTTAAAGCCTCTGAATAATGCCAAGATGTAATTCCAACTAAATGCCAACTTTTCTGCTGTCTGCTGGGGATAAGTGGATGATAGCTGGAGTTCAAAACTGTCTGAATTCATGGGGCAAAGATTATTTGCAACCTCCTTGGAAAATCAGTGAGTTTACTGGGCAGGGCTGCTCTAGGGAGTTTATGGTTCCGAGAATGGCCTGCTCTCTTAAGAGACTTAATACTGGACTTTTTCCTCCAGTTTGTTTGGAGACAAAATTCCTGTTAAAGGCAATAGGAGCTGTGTCACTGTAAGTAAACAAGAAACAAGACAAAGGAGAAAATTATAAACAAGGGAAAATTGATTTCTGCTTTTCATTGAAATTTGGGAAAGAAGGTGGGCAGAAGAAAATGTTTTTGTTTTCCAGGTTTTCCATCTACCACAGCCACTAGCAGTGTTTTGTTACAGCTAAACATCTTGAATACAGAACAAGCCACCCTTTGAAATAATCTCCCACAGATGCTGAAGACCAAAGTAGTTCACAGCAGCGTGGACAACATTCCTCCCCACAAAGCAGAATCTGATGAAATTGAGCAAGAGCAAACCAGCCCTTGGCTCTCATCTCCGTGAGATCCATTAGGTGCTGAACCAGCAAAGAATCTGGTGTGTCTTTCCACATGACAGGCATTTGTTCTGAAAGCACTCATCCACCTTTCCTCATCACCAGCCTTTAGTGAAGGATTCTGCATGCAGAGATCAGATGGGACTGAGCAAGAGGGGCTGAAATAGGCTCTACTGGAGTCAGTGACAACAAGCTCAGCTACTGAGAGCAGGCAAATCTGGTACACAAGACAGAAGATTGCATTGCCTTTCATTGTGCATATGTCTAGGCTGAACTGACTCTGCAGCACTGGCAGGGTGTTACTGGGACCTTTCTTCTACACATAAAGACAATTCTGCTTGTCTGAGTCAGCACTGGTTATGGTGGTGGTCACTGTCTGTGGGCAAGTTGGTGAAAATAGGATATTTTGCTCTTTAATATTTGACTGGCTCTCCTATACAAGCAATGTAGGTATCTTTCATTTTGGTTTTAAATCAAAATTTCCTCCCAGGAGAAGAGTCTTTGAAATCATGACAAGATAGTACTGATCCATCTAGCTAGAAGGGAAGCCACTTCAGCTTTTTTGAAAGACTGAACTCTTCCTTCCTTCCCTAAAATCACTTAATGCCTTTTCTTAAAATTGTCTGACATCATGTACCTTAGCTGTGGTCTGCATTCCACCTGGAAAAGACCAACTTCACATCACTCTGTAATCACTGATGATAGGTTTCGGCATGAATGCTAATTTGGGCTTCTGGTCCTATGTGAAAAAAAAATTGAATTTTCTCTACTCTTCTAGAGAGATCTGAGACTTCCTTTCTGAGTCCTTTATGTAATTTCAAAAAGCCTTCATTTAAGATAGCCACAAGTTTTGTGGGACTTGGGCTACTGCCATATGTTCTGGAGTGCCTTCAAGTGAAGGAAATATGTAACAAAAAAGAGGAATATTTTTAGGGTGTTGAACTGGTGAGGTATTTGGTTGTTTTTTGCTCTTTGTGCTGTCTTTCTTATACTATTTCTTTTGTACTCCTTAATGTCTTGAAAACAGCTTATATGAGACTCATAGAGTAATTTATGACTTTAGTATGCTTCATTATTATCTCTGCCTGCTCAACTCTCCTGAATGAAAATGACTTAAAAACAAGGGTTTTTTCTGGATTCTGGGACAATATAGGTGAGCTCACAGCTGTATCTGTAATGAATTATTTGCTAAAGTCTTGGGTTCCTGCTATAATTAATAATATCTAGAGCTTTTCATCATCATTTTTAGTACATTGTACAAGGAGCTGATGCAATTCCTGCTTTAATGGGGGGAAGCTGGACCACTGGAGGATGAAGTGATTTGCCTGAAGTTGGCCAGTGAGAGCATTGGTGGATAGGGGTGAAACACTGACCCCTTAGTGCAGTTCTCTGTCCATGAAGACACATTGCTTCGATTCACTCATGGTAACTGAACCTAATTCCTCTGTTTAGCTGCTGAACTACTGCTAAAGCATCTACAATTCTTGTTTTGTTGCCAGGGTTGCCTGCAGGAGAAGACAACCAAGAAAGGGTCTGGGGAACAAGATCTGAAGGATTCTCCAAAGGGGACGCTGAAGGTAAGACTAAAGAAACCAGAAGAGGATGGGGAAGAATCCCAGGGGTTGATTCAGCCAGCTGGCTGTGGCCGTCTCCTGAACTTGATCTGGGCTGCTAACGGGGAAGGGAGTGAGGATGGAGGGATAGGGTCTAGTTCCTGGGCTTGGGGAGGATAGCACAAAGTTAACTTGAGGCCAGGCAGGCTGAGTTCACCCAGGGCAGAGCTGCTTCTACAGAAGTCAGAGTGCCCAAGCTGTGATCTGCTCTGTGCTACCAACATCAACCACTTGTAAATGAGAGGAAGATGAAGCAATGGCTGAAGACATAAGGGTTCCCATTTCTCTGCAGCTCTGCAGTAGAATAATGTGGAGCTAAATATATTTACACTGTGTGTATGCAATGTGACTGTGCCAGATACACGCTAGGAAAGATCTTAATCAAAGGAGCCACACAGATGTAGTTACCATTCTTTTTGTATTCCAACAGGTCACTCTATTGCCATTAAAATCAACAATGGCCCCAATGGTCTTCTCACACAAAGATTTCCACAGTTACGCTCAATTTACATGCAAATAAACAGCAGAGAAAGCTCAGAGTTTGGAGAAAATCAAGAAATGTTTTACTTTCAAATGGAATTGATCTCCTCAGCCAAGAATAACAGAAAGAAAGAAGTGTGTATATATAAATATATATATACATATATAAAATATGTATATATACATAACATTTAAATTTTATAATGTATTGGCCTGGCACATGTAGTATTATGCTGCATTACTTATCATCTCTTAAACAAAACAAAACCTTTTACTGAGCAGTTACAATTCAGACAGGTTATGGCATTTGTAGAGTAATTAGCAACTGTAAAATATGACTAACCAAATCATTACTTTTAACTAAAAAAATAGGCGCCTACATTCTTGTGTATAAAACATTCTTTATAAGCTGTGCATGACCAGGGAATATTTTATAACAGCACTTAAGACAGAGAAAATACTAATCAGGATTTTAAATGTCTGTAGTTATAGTCCTGTAAATGTTCTTGAGAATGAAATTAATAGCTTCCAGAGAGGTGCATAGCCAGAGAGGTGATGCAATGGTGCCAGTGGGAAGGAATGGGCTGATGGGAGAGCTACTAGAAGGCCTCAGGTGCTGTGCAAGCCATCCAACATGCAGGAGAGAGACTGGCCCATTTCTAATATCCTCCTTGGTCTGACATTGCTTTGGGTCAAGGACAATGGCTACAAGTGCTGCAGAAAAAAAGAGGAAGTGACATTCAACTTTGCATTGAGGTAAACCAGTACCATTTAAATGAGGCAAAGATTTTTAAGTAGAATTAAAGGTTTCTTCTCCATTCTCCTTGGGAGACCACTACAGATTTTGCTAGCACCTTCCAGACTGCGGCAGTTTCACTATCTAGGAGGAGGCTTTCCCCAAGGATCACTCACTGTGCTTCTTAACGAAGTGCTGTGGATTGCTCACCTGGCTTCCCTTTAAATTTACACATCTGAAAAATGACTTCAGCGCCAACCCACTGGAGTTGATCTAGGTTCCCTCAAGTCTCATGGAGCTTAGCTCATGTTCATCAAGAGCTTCTCTGAGTTGCAAGTCAGTGAGGTGTGAAATGCTTGTGGTTTGATGATTCACAGAACTCTCACCGTGAGCCTTAATTAATCAATCTTTGCAAGGAATTTGAAATCCTTAGATGAAAGGCTCTGTAGCTGCAAAACACTCTTATTACAGTGGCCACCACTTGTCTTCATGGGGACCTCGCTTTTACCGCTGTTTTGTTGTACCATCGCAATAGTTTTTATGTTGAAAGGGGAAGAGCTGTGTAAACATGCTCACCAGCAAACATTTCTCAGGCTGGTGGTTTAAAAGAAACTATGCTTGACAAGCAACACAGCGTTCCTTAGAGCCATGTCATCCCAAGCTGTCAGGCTGCAGACATAAAATGAGACTGGACTGGGCCAGCAGGCTATGATGGTAATGATCGAGGAAAATAAAACATCTGAATCTAAATTCCTTCACTGTGGTGCCCTCTCAGAGCGCTGGGAGCCCATGGACTGTTCTCATGCACCGCTATGGCATGAATTAGAGCAAAAATCTGTTTGCACTGTCTGTAAACAATATCTTCATTCTTTGCACAATTACTGATTTAGAACATGCCCCCAGAGCACCTGATGTAGCCTCATTGAAGGCAGGCAAATCTACCCCAAAGTCTCTAGAGTCTGCATCCTGAGAATGGGTGTGTCACTGGATGTGGCTGAGCAAAAGGAGGAGAGAGGTATGAAGGATGATGATAAAATTACATTTCATTTGTGTCAGATGTGGTTTTCATTTTCGCACACATAAGCTACTTTGCTTGGCTTACATGCTCACAGCTCTCAGTTTCACAGATAGATCCTTTTCTCCTGGAACCTGCACCAGAGTGGTTTGCAATCATCTTATGCATTCCAATTTGAGAGGGAATATTTAACTTGCAGAGACATTTAGAACTATGCACTGGAATTTGAGACTCTGGATTTGTCTGATTTTCAGTATAGAAATTGTGTACTCATGTTACAGATTAGACATTAAGAAAAGAGATTGAGAGATAATTGACTCGTCTACAACCAGATTGTCATGTCTAGTACATGAAGTCTCTGAATTAGAGAAATCTTATTTGGTTTGCTGGACTGTGTAGGACAATTACAGGTGAAATGTGGAATTATCGACATTGTGTTGTCTGTTTTACATAAATAACTATGTTTTCTGCCCAGAGTGCCAGGTATCCAATGTGCAAAGAATAATAACAGAACAGAGTATAGGTTGTGTTGAGTTGCTGAATTCCCAAACCTGTTGAGATTTCAAATTTGTTTTGGAGTTGATACCCAGTCCCAGGCTTGTTCTTTGAAATCTGTTTGAAAGTAGCCAGTTAACATAATGAGAAGCTGGAGCAGGTTTGGGATCTGTAGGTCACAAATGGAGAATACTGATGATGTTAAAAGAATGTGTTAAAAACTAGCACCAAACATTGCTTAAAAGGACAGGAGAGAGATGGTGCTTCCTGAAATCCGCTGTGCACCAACTGAAGTAAGAGTTCGAGGACATGCTTTTGCACTCTATGTTCAAAAACAGTGTTCCAAATCTCTTGCAAAATGCCATAAAGAAAGGTGCCCTCTAAATCTCACTGCAGATGCGAGCCATTGTCTTCAGCAGTATATCCAGGTAAAGGGAGTCTTGTCCATACAACACTCAAACACAGTAATCTCACTTTTCCACTGATTCTGTTTTCTGATCTTTCCAGCTTGGCTTCTTGCCCATCTAACTTTAGGCTTATAACTCACTTCTGATCATGTCTGGAAAATTCTTGTAAACATAACTTTTGCATATCGTACATGATCTGAGATCAGCTGAGTTGATCTGAAGCTATTCTTTGGTATTTAGGATACCTGTGTAACTCGTTGTGAAAAAACTGCTCATCTAATCTGTTAATGTGTCTAAAACCTCAGATGCAACAGGAGAAATTCTTCTTGGCCGGGAAATGCTTCCCAGGGCTCAGGATAGAGCACAAGAAGGAGGACCACCCAAGTAATTTTTATATTGAGGCACTGAAGGGTTTGGAAAGTCCCATGTCAAAGATTCTCTAATTTCAATATTCTTTACATATTAAATGCTCAGATCATGTCCTGGCTCCTTGAGAGTTCACGCTTTTATCCCCCGGCACAGAAGAAAACCTGAGGAAAAACCAGTTTGTACCAAGGGAGCTCCAACATATGGAATTTTTGTCCGTAATTTCTACGCCTGTAAGTTCTTTTCACAGTCTTAGAAAATTTCAGTCTGTTAGAAAAAAGAAAAATAAAGTTTAGTTTATGAGGCAGAATCCAGGATCAAGATATTTCAGGGAAGAGCAAGCCTGAGTGAGCATGGAGCTGCAACAGTCTCACCCCTGTTGGGTTGCTGAACTCAATGACCCCAACCATACCTAGGTTTTCCTACAAAAGCTTTTTGTGAAGAAATTAGTATAAACACATTTTAAAAAGACACGTTTCTCACATTTGAAGAGTCTCCTGGATTTTCATAGCTAGTGCAAGACAAAACCATGGTAACACAAGAAGGGCTTTGAAATTACAGAAGGATAGATTTGAAATGTACAGTACACAAATTCACTTGCCCTAATGGAATTATACTGTTTCCTTTAAAAAAATCTTCTTCTGATCATTTACCAACCATAAGGCTACTGCCTATTTGTTGCATAAATCCAAGCCTTTCTCCATGTCATATTCATACAATTAATTTAGTTGTTTGTGTGCTTCTTGTGCATTTAGGTTCCATTCTGATATGACTGCATTTTTATTGATCAGTTCGACAGGTAGTATTTATTTAGCACTTGACTCTTTCTAGACTTCTTAGATGCAACAGAAGAGAAAGATTTGTATTGCTAACTTGCTTCCATCTAATGCATTTGTGAATTATTACCTTAGTTTCTTGAAGTCCAGTAAAAACTTAAAATTGATTAGTTTAATGAAACAATATTGTGCCAAGGTCAAGTAGCTCAAATATTCATTTTTTATTAAACAGTAATTTCATTCACACTTTTAAATTGCACTTTGTACAAAGGTCTCATGAAAAGAAATTTCTTCTTTTTTTTACCCTGTCCTTCTAAAATAAATGTTGAGAGGATTCAGCCTTCAAAGAGCTCATAGAATTTGATATAGAAATAATCCAAGAGGATTTCCATGGCGATAGGAATATGATCCAGGCTACACTTTAAGGAAATGGCATAAAAGCAAATGTTAGAAAAGTTAGATTAATAAGTAATCATTTCTCTGACAATAAAATCAAGTGGAATAGGCCAGACATGAGTGGAATGTATAAGTCATTGCTTTAAAATGAGCTGGGGCAAGCAGCATTCGGTCAGGTGTGCACAGGATCCACACTTCAATTTTGAGTCAGCCTCTTAAAAATGAAGTTAATTATTATTTGGAGAAGGAACAGTGTGTTTTTCTCTGCTTGGAAATGGAGGCTCTACAGCAAGACACTGAACAGATGCAAATGACTGAGAGGTGAAAAGTAAGAGCCTGTGAGACCACAAAGCTTCTGTGTTTTAGAAGAAAGAAAAATGGTGGGTTTTGTTTACTGATTTTGAGTCCTGCTTATTTGTATGAATTAAGTGGCACACAAATATTTTTATGACTGCATTTATTCTCCATAACAATATGAATGAGCCACTGAATAATAACCAAGTCCCTTGTGACTGCAGAAGAAGGGTGATTAAATTATAATCACATTGGATTAATTAATCTATAATATTTGTTCTTTATATGAAAGAGGAAAATCAGCCTTCAACATAAAGGTTATGTACTCATGAGGTCTGTGTCTTAATAAAGAAAAGGCTTTGGGAAAAAGCTTGACAAGCCCCCCAGATATGATATGTTGTAAATGTAGACAGAAGGTTATTACTGATATAAAATACATTCAATGTAATTATCAGCCACAACAAATAATCAGAGAGATGATAATGAATAATTAACATTTTTATTTTTCTGTAGTAATGTGTCTAATAGATAAGTGCACAACATAGAATTAATTTATTATGCTATAGCATTTTAGTAATGAAAACTGTATCATCAAAATATCTCCTCAGTGGTAGTGCAAGATATCAGCTTAAATAACTGATAAGGTTTATTCCTTTGTTTTCCCCACACAGTTGTACTGAAGATGTCTTGAAAGCAAGGAACTAGCAAAAGGAACCATAATAATCTTGAAAGAAAACCATAATGAAAATATAAAATTTATGATCTGATCCTCTAGTCCCAGTAAATAAAAAAATACAGGCTATATGCGAAGAATACCTTCAATGTATTACATTAAATTTATAGACATTGAATTTAAATTCCATTTTTGTTGGATTTGTTACTAACAAATTCCGACTTTAAAATTGTTCAGATAAAATGCTGCTTGTATCTTATAAGGGATTAATTAGTGTGTCAAATTGAACTGTGTTCTGAATGAGAGAAAAAAAATATGCCTGAAAGTTATTGTATATGTGGATTTTAATTATTTAAATCCACCCATTTATGTACGGGAAGGGCATTCTTAAAGTTTTCAACAGCTTATAGACCTCATTTTATGATGAGTATTTATACATATATTATCATCAAATAACAAGAAATTATATTTATTTTTAAATTGAGGTTGGTTTTGTTTTGGGTTTTTTCAACCTGTGGGTGAAAAAAACATAAATTTTATATTATATAGATGATAGCTATCTGCACAAGTGTCATCTCTGAAATCCTGGAGCTGTGAGCAGGCATACCCTGTGCTTTTGATGCCCAAAATGATATTTTTATTCCTTTTAAAATGTTTTCTGAAATAAAAACTGAATTGTAATCAGGCACCTAAAAGCCCTTGGACCTCAGCGTATTTCAGTCTCATAGTCTGCAGTTTAGTCTTATTTTTGGCTAATACTGGTGATTCATTACGGTGTGTTTCACGGAGTATTGCTAATACTGACAACATCATATTAAGTAAAACTCTTTGTTTGAAAACACATTTTTTTCCCTGCAGTACTTGGAGACCAAAGGTAGAGAAAGTCAGACTGTGCCCTGAGAGTGTGAAGTATAAAGCACAAGTGAAACTTCAGGGGTTGAACATGAGCTTTTGGGTTTCTACTCCTTAATCAAGAAGAAGCCACCAAACAGCAGGAGAAGGCAGCAGCGCTTGAGATCGTGACTGAAGTGAAACAGAGGCAGAAAAATTGAGCAGTGCTGTCCAGTCCTCCAGCAGCCAGCTCAGATCCTGGGCAGAGAAAACAGCCCTGGTGGTGCATTGGTATGTCAAAGCTGAGGTATTCAACATTTTATTGCTTGTTTTCATGTGATTCCCTTTTAATTGGCTACAATGCAGTCCCGAGGATATCTTCAAGGAAGGAGGGAGGCTGCATGAACAAAGAGAGTCATGGAGAAGTGTATTTCAGGCAAAAAAGAGATCAAGGTGAAGAGAGGGTCCGGTGCTTGGAAAGTCTTGTTTTCCTTTGGTCTGTAGCTTGGAGATACAACTGTCTGATAAATTCTGCCTGCTGTAAATTACACTAATAATCCCCACCAAGACAAACAGCTGCCCTTTTTCAGGATACTAGAGAGGTAAAAAATAAGTTGCAAGAGCTCCATTGCAGAGGTCACCAGCACTCAGGCCTGCTTCTGGGATTGGAGAGGGGTTGCTGGTTTAAATATCTAAGACCAACATCTTAGTGGACATCTTCTTTATCAAAAACCCATGCAGGGTGGAGATGACAGAAAATTTCTTTCCATATATATAATTTCCAGTCCAGGTAAGTTTGAGCTGCAATGCTGACTTCCTCTGGTGTGACATCAAATCATTCTAGGGAGTCATCCTCCAAGGATTGTCTTTAATTTACACCACTGGGTGAACTGTCAGTAGTAAATGCCCACTTTAAGGAGAGTGGTATAAGCTAAGGAGTCCATGGGCTGCAAAAATATTTCCCTTAACTGTGAACATTTAAGGACCCCTGAAGTGGGGGATCCTAAGGGATTTAGGGGAGTGTTTGGGGAGTCTGCGGTGTCAGCATTCAGAAGCTCCATTGTCTTCAGTCTGTATCACTCCTCAGGGCTCCCAGCCTGATTTTTTTCTTTTTTTCTTTTTTTTTTTTTTTTTTTTTTTTGTGAACAGCTCCATCAGTTTCTCTTTCTGAGCAATATTTTAGCATTTCTCTTTATTCTTCTTTATCTTTTTTTTTTTTTTTTTTTAACTTATTCTCCAAGGTCTGCTTATTAAATTACTATGCAACTGTGATAGTAAATCTTATCTTTTGGCTGTAGTGCACAGAAGCGGCAGATAAGACTTGAGGGGAGGAACAAACCATTTGTCTATCAGTAGACTATGAGAAGCAAGAAGAGAAGAAGATGATACTTTTGATGAATATTTGTAGCTGAGCAAGGCAGTGCACTAAATGGCTTTTCTGTTTTTAGTATAGGAGCATACTTGTACTTCGAAAAGCAAAAGACTTTTATAAGGCTCTAAATCAAATATGAAGTTAAAAAAAAATTAAGATTTATAACTGCCTCCAGGATCTTACTATTCCCTGATAGCCAAATTAATCTCCTGTTTACTTCATTGAGCAACGTACAGTCCTCAGCTGAGAAAATTTTTGGGTCATCTTACTCAGTTCTATCTTTGGCAATAGCCTGAGGAAGTTTGCAGGAAGTGATTTTTGGGTCTGTCTGGGAAAGGAAGTTACCAGGCACTGTGCTGTGGGCTCAAAGAGGGTGAAAATGGTCACCAGAGATTCAAAAAAGAGAAAACACCTTAACATGGGAAGTTAAATCAATTAACCTTCAACCTCACTTTTAAAACCACTTCAGCAGCGGCTGGTGTTTTCCTGATATTATGGTGGTGACTTGCTAGTTGGTTTGGTCATCAGAAAAGGTAATGACACAGTCTACAGGGGAAAGCAAGGCTATTCATAATTCAGAAGATCAAAGAATGTAGGGGGTCCATGTGGACAATTTCCACCAGGCAAAGCAAGCCCCCATTTCCATCCCTGTGGGCACGAGGATGCCCCGGACTGAGGTGTCCTTTCTGGGGTGCACAGAGCAGTGGTGCTGCTGGCAGTGCTCATAGCAGGTGCAAGTCCCGTCTGTGCCGAAGAGGACTCTCCTGGGGGCACAAAGTGAAATTTAATTTTTTAGTTTTACTGAGAGTGTCAGTTTTTCCTTTCTTTTCCTAATTTGTGTTCAAATAGAGCAAGGATTTCGAAATACGAGTTGACATTTATTTCTTGTTAAAAAGCGATTATTTCAGCCAGCTTGATGCTGATGAATTACTCAATTCCCTGTTTAAAAAAGGTCTTTAAGAAAGTATGCAGATTTGTTTTGGAAAATCTTGACCATCTTTCTATCTTTTCTCAAAGGCAAATTTTAAAAAACTGAACTGCTCCTGTCATCAGGCAAATGGCATAGTGTCCCATACCCCCTCTAAATCTAGTTGTTATTGATCAGCTAGTGCAATATTTAATTATACTCTTGGGGGAGAGGGACTTCTTCAGTGTGTGATTCATTATGCCTTATGAATGGAAACTTCTCAATCTTGGTAAATTACCAATAAGCAAACGTTATTGATTGTTCTCCAACATCAAATAAGGATAATAAATATCACTATTTGGGGCTTGAATGTCACATTCAAGAGAAGCTTCATAACCATCTGTTAATGAGTTTCTAATCTTTGACCCCCTTGCTAATGCCAGATGTAGTCTCTTCTTGATCATTACAACTACCCTGTCATCAAAAGATGACTCTGCCCTGGATGATCTACATTAACACAGGCTGACTGTAAAAATCTTAAGCGTTAAAGGAACTGTACCAAAGCCACTCAGAAAAGACAAATTTCTTTAAAGACAAAATTTAGTGGAAATTAAAGAAATTACAGAAGGCACCCCTGAGCCCACCCCCAGTTCCAAATCCTTGCCATGCAAACCCAGTACACTGATGGATGTAGATGCTAAAAACAGATTTTCAGAAGCTAATCTGTTTGCACTATTGTTTTTAAAAATGTCTGGTGCTTTTCAGGAGTTTTCACTTACCCAGCTATAGAAGGTAATTGTATATAGTATAGAAGGTATAGTATATATATATATAGTATAGAAGGTAAATAACATTAAAGTGCTTAGCTTAAATGAAGTAAAAGATTAAAAAAGAGTCAACCTTCCGACTTCAGTCACTGGAGTTCTGTAAGTGATCTGTAAATCCATATCTACACAGATTAGGACTTTAGGACATACACTGAAGCCTGATGCCTGCAGTAAAGATCCAAACATCTTGACTTTTAGACTAACTCTATTTGTTCAGAATGTTCTACAACAAAATAGAATGTATTGCAGCTATTAGACAAGGAATTCTCGGTTCAAAACAAAAAGAGATGAACTCTCCCAAATGGAACTTGCCATTAGTTGTCTAAATAACAGAATTCCTCTAATTCCCCTCAGCCCAAAGCAGTCCAAAATCCTTTCAAACACAGCTTTCTCCAAACTGCCTTCTGCATGTTTCCATTCTGAGAATGAATAGATTTGTCTGCAGCGTGCTTCCTTGATTGAATGATGGACTTTCTAGCCCAAGCATTGAATCTAGTTATCTCTAGTGAACTTGATGTGTTGTACTTTCATTAAAATTCTGCAGTAAGTACTTCCTGTAGATTCACACCCTCATCCTTTTATTGTTGGAAATCTAATTTTAAAAACTGTCCTGGGGCTCTGTTCAAGAATTAGATTCTTGGTAGGTTTTTTGTCTGTGTCATAAACCCATGACAGTCTCTGGCATAAATGCAGAGGATGCCCAGGGAGTGCCCAGTGGTGGCAGAGTGGGTGATAGAGCAGAGCAGGGCTGGAAGAGCTGCTGTATGGACTCCAGGCATCAGTTGTTCATTCTGTGCCTGTGACTAACCCATGCTATTTTCTCTGGCTTCACTGGAAAGCACAAAAATGTAACCCTTTCCGCTATAATCCTGCCTTTTGCTTTTATATCTGTCCTGTTCCAATCTGGACTTCACCCTGTGCCTGTCATTACAATGTCTGAGCTCTCAGTCCCTACTCATATATCCCAACAATTGCAAGGCTGGACTGACCTGCCTGCAGCAATGTCCTTAATGCCATTTCTTACCCTTCCCTCAGTATCACTGCAGGACATATAAAGGAACCACTAATGTAGTCTTCTCACATTAAAAGAGAAACTAGAATGTGAAAAGTTATTAGAGACAGAAGAGAGAACAAAAGAAAAAACATCTTGATACTCTTGTGTAGATCTGTGCTCCAATGTCTTGAAGGCTGAATGCTGCATTGAGACCACAAAGAAGAAACTGCAACCTGTTAGTGAAGGAAGATGAGGAAATGAGAAGATAAGTGTAGTGGTGTGAGAATTGTTTTATTAAGTTATTAAGTTATTTTTGTAATATTTTTGAGTTATTTTTGTAATGGTTTAGTCCACTGTATACCCCTGTGTTCTGTATTGGTTTTCCCCTTATAAGTTGGTTGTTTAACCAGACGTTTTCTGTCAGTCATTCCTTCCCTGCACCTGTCCCTGACAGTCTCTCCCTCTCTCCTTGTGGTCGCCCTGTCTGTCACTTCAAGACCCTTCCCTGGATTCTGGAAAGATCCAGGAGAGGTGTCGAGTGGTAGGCTGGTGCCCGGGGAATCCCCTCCTACCCTCCTGTGATTTGTTAATGGTTCAGAAGTTGACACCCCTGTTACCACCCCCGTGTTCCCTGGTTGGCTGACCCGTTGTCAGCCCTCCCCTGTTTATAAGTGGCTGTCAAGCTTTGATCTCGGCTCTCTCTGGGAGCAGCGGTCTGAGGCGGAGCTCCTTGCCGGACTCCACTTAATAAACTACCTTCTACCGTGCCTAGAGACGACTCTTTTTGCGTCGCCGCAGTCGCATACTCCATCGGGTCCACTCGCTGGTGTGGGGAACCAAGAGCCCACCGGGAGGAGGTTACTCGCCCTGCCTGTAACCCCGACCGATCCTCGTAGTGGCAGTGCAGAACTGAGCTAGCCTGCACTCCTGCCAGGCGTGAGAGGACACTGCTATAGATAAGGAATACGTTACATAGACCAGGGAACTTCTGGCTGGGATATTGGAGAGGATATAAAGTGAGCGTAGATGTTTTTACAAGCTGTATCTGCACTTTCCAATTCATTTCAGAGTGGAATTATTTTGAAATAGATTCTAGTCTCCATTTACCATCTGCTAAGTAAGTTGTCAAAGCAGTTTTGGTGCAAGTACTTGATGGTGAAATTTGTTTACTAGCCAATATGTTAACCTCACCACAGCATATTTCCCTACTGTGCACTTGATAGAAAAATCACCCCATAAGGAAATTAGATATTGATAAGGATTGAACAGAGGAGATGGTTTTATTTTCTGTCATTAGAAATGCCAATTCCACTCCTCCTCACCAAGTTATTTCCCTTAGAGATAAGAGCAGTTCATAGAAGTGACTGCTGCTCTGGGACCTCTCCAAAAAGCCTGAGCGGGAAGGGAAGCACTGTGGTAGCTGTTGTCCTACGACCTCTGATCTCTTGTGTGTCAGTACCTGTAAGGTACAGGGTTGTGTTTTTGTGCAGTCATAGTGACACAGAGAAAGGCCAGATTAATACAGAGTTCTACACTCTTTGCTAGAGCAGCACCCCAAGGTCAGAAAGGAGGTACAGCGTGCAGCCTGGGCTGGTCATGTCTGCTGACAAGGCAGGACAACAGTAGTGCAGGACCTGGAGCAGAAAAAGGCAATAATGTGGGGCAGGAAAAGTGATGGCAGTGGTATCCCTAAAATCAGCATGTGGTCCCCCTTCAGTGTAGACCAGAGCGTGTATTGGGACATAAAACTGGCCATTTTGTGCCACAAAATTTTGGAGCCTACATCCTATTCTGTGAGGCACCAAACAAAGTCTTACATAAATGTAGACTAAAGAGTGAATTTTTATAAATAATTTTCCCACAGAAGTTCCATTAAACAAACATTTTGTTCATTCTCATGTCCTTTGCCATAAAAGACTGGCATTAAAAACTTGTGCTTCTCAGTGGTGAGATGGCTCTGTTTTTTAACTGTACCTGGGTACCTGAAGGACCAGGGACTCATCATCTGGATGCTATACAAACATTCCTTTATTTGTTTTACTTTTAAATATTAGTCACATTCACTCATTGTGCTAATGATTTAAAACACCAAAAATATGTTCTTTTCCATCACATGCTTTCTGACCTTTTCACAATCTTAACAAATATTCCTACAGATCAATATTACCACAGTGTCTAACAACCTTTTTGCTTGGAGGTTGCATGAGTGAAAAAGTAAAAAGCTGAGACTGTCCAAAGATCTATGTAACAGCTATGCAAGAAGAGACAGCAAGTGGATGCAGTCAAACAGAGAGTAAGAAGAAGAAATGAAGCACTTTTTATAGGAATGAAAAGCAGTCTGACCGCTCTCCATTGCTTTTGTTTTTACCCAGGAAAAATAAGTCCTAGTGGAACAATGAGATACCTCTGTGCATGTCTGTGGTGAGCACTTTCCAATTATGCAAAAGCAAAGGAACAAAAAAGCCTTGATGAAGAGTTTACAAAGGAATTGAGATGTGAGCTCACATAGATGTACTGACAGGTGTGAAGGGCTTGGAAAGTGAAGTGCAGCTCATATGTTATTCAAGAAGGAAAAGGCATAGTCAAAGCAACAGGCTAGGAAAAAAAAAAATGTTCTTTTTGGTAGCATTCTTACTGGATATAAGTGGAGTAAGTTTGTACCCTTTTGGGCCTGAGAAAATAATGTGGCATTAATTGAGAGGCAAGATGATGAGAACTCAAGTCATTTGTAGTAATTCCTCATTTCAGAGATGGTTGACCAGCCAGGGTTAGAAAAACAGGCATCCAGAAATCTGGGGATTGACATGAGTCAAAGGTAGCACCAAGTTTGAAGCAGATAGGATGGTGATATTTCTTAGAGAAAGAGAGAGCTTGGAAGGAGAGCTTAGAATTACGTTTTTACCCTGCGTAGTTTTAGGTGATAACTAAATACCAGAGGATGCTAAAGAGGCAGACCAAGACCTTAATTTGCACACAGCGACAGGTCTGGAGAGATGTAGATCAGTGAATTATTAGCATAGAGATGGCAGTTGATGGTAACTGAAAAACACATCTTTGAACAGGCTGTGCTAGGATGGGTAGAACTGGTGTCATTAATAGCCGTAGAAGGAAAGATAAGAGTGTTTGAGCAAGGGTGAAACATTCAGAGGGCTGGGCTTGTAAAAGGCTTTAATTAAAATCATGATGCAAAGGCCATTCATTTACATTCACACTGTCTTTAATGAGTTTTGGACCAAATCCAAAGGGAAAAAAAAAAAATTCACAACAGGGAGCAAATGGTAGAATTCAAAGCAGGTTTCAGAGTGGGTAAGAGAGACTTTGAAGCTCCACCTATAAATAATGTTATCCTTTGGCCAGCAGACACAGGCATTTCATATGGTTTTGGTATGTGAAATGATGCCCAGGCAGCACTAACTCTCGTGTCTTTAAGAACTCATACTAAAACAGTCATACTAGACCCAAAATTATGGCTGGGATTCCTTTCAGAATACATTTCTGTACTGTTGATGTAAGATAATCCTGGCACTCAGATAAACAAGGTCAGATCATTTCCTTCTTTTCAAACTGAACAACACATAGTAAATAAAGTCTGGCAGTGCCTCACATCACTTTCCGCTAAAATAAACTCAAAAAAGTTGAGGTAAAAGACATGACTCCACTGAAATCAATGGGAATTTTGTCACTAAAAGTATCAAGGGTATCAGTGTGGAGCTTTAATAAAGTCTTTGATATAAAATATAGGATTTGTTTTCCCTATGTATGTGAGCTGAAGAAAACTTGCTTGTTCGTGGATGCTCAAAAAAACCCCTCCAAGTAAAGAAAGCTTATCACGTCAATGTGCACAGGTTAAGGTGCTTAATCTGGGTATGAAGGCTTCATTTGATCTATAGCCCCTTTAGCAGAGAGAGCATACATGGGGTTTTGGCATGCTTTAATTTATGCTTTATTGACTTCTCAGCATTAATAGATTGGCTTTATCTTTCTCAAGTACTCAACTAGACAAGCCATTGCTTATAAATGACAGAGGAGGATAGCTAGATGTGTGGAAGTAGGCAAGCAGGTACCATATTGATAAAAATCCCTTGAATTTTCAGATATTGCTATGTTTATTTAAATATCTTTTACATTTGCAAATTTTTTCAGTGTTTTTTGGTTGTTGTTGTTGTTTGCTTTTTGTTATTGTTGTTATAGAAATGAGCTCTGTCACCTAAATAACCCAGACACAAGTGGGGTTAGTTTTATCTTGTAAATGACAACTTAGTGGAATCTACTCAAGTTTAATTCAATTTTATTTCCATCAGTGAGGTACCATGTCAAGCTGGGATAATATTTTTCCCTCCTACTTCTTGTTAGTTTGTTGAAAGGATGTATTTACAACACTGTAAGGCACAATCCTTGTCACAGCCTCTTCTTGTGCAGCAATCAAATTAACCATGAGGAAAGATGACCCTAAATATTGGAACAAATTTTAAGAAACATGACTTCTCACTCAAGTCACAGGACAAATTTTCATCTGAGATTTTGGATAAATAGGTAGGGTCACATTTCTCGCCCTCATGTACTTACCTGGGGAGCCTGATTTCATGTTTGGGTGTGTAAATCAATGCCCTGGTTATTCCAAGAGAGTTGGTGGAATGAGGTCTAGGACACCAGCCAGCACACCAAATGAGCAACTTGACTGCAGGCACACAACAACAGGCTCGGATGTGTTTTTCAAGCTGGATGTTTCCTGATTAGCAGTCGGGCCACAATTATTGCTGGATAATCCCGTTTGGAACCTGTGGGAAGACTGGAACAGAGAGGAACCTCTGCACATCTTACACTGGTACCCAGCCAGGGTCTACCTGCAGCGGAGAAGGTTTCCTTCAGGTTGTGGTTCCAGACCTCCACTGCCACCCCGCACATCAGCTTGCACGAGCATATTGTGTGTGCCTTGTGAGCCACACTCACGCGTAGGGTTTGATACACACATTCCAGAGAAAGGAGCTGATTGAACTGAAAACACAAAAGGACTTCTCTCTCAACCAGTACAACTCTCAGCTCTGTGTGACCTGACTCGTAAGTCTATGTTTTTTGAGGTGGGAACATGGGAAGTTTTTTATTTTGGATGTTAGCTGTGCTCAAATGAAGAAGGTCAAATCCAGAGTGTGCCTGGTAATTTCATCCGCAATAACTGCATTGTGATTAGGTGGGGAAAAACCATCAGTATAAGAGAAGAAACTTTAACTGTTCAACTTAAAAGACAAAAAATACACATGATGAAGTTGAGAAATATATTCCAATGCTCTCTTTGGAACTTCCAGAGCATTTTGTAATACCTCCCTATTGAAGAGAAGATTTTTATGACTCATTACTGATTTCTACCATGCTTAGAAGTTAGCCTGGCTTGAAATCCAGTGCCAAAAGTTTTGCGTGATTTTTTTGCTGGAAATATTTCATAACTTTTGGGCTTTGATTCATGAGATGAGCTAAATGATGAAACATCTAACTATACAAAATGCCCATTCTTGTTTATAGTCTAAGAGACTTGGCTGAAATTTGATGAATAAATGCTTCATGGAGAAGGGTGTTTGAAAAATTAGTCTCTAATAACTTGTGTGCATGAACTTTGCCTTCATTTGTGTAAGTGGTTAAAGAATAGACATATGAAAGTGCAAAGATAATTTGTAAGAGCAAGAATTGACATCCTTGAAAAAGTCAATATCAAGAAATAATTTTGCCATTTATAGTCACCCTAGTAGAAAGTTCTTTGATAGAAAAGATCCTTCATAATCTATAAACTGGAATTAAAAGAGAAATACTAAGAGGAAGTAATGGTCCCATAATATGTTCCAGCCACATATTGTTATATTCATACAACGTGTGCTTTACCTAACCAAGGATGGTGCTTATTGGTCCTCTAAGGCTACAGCACAATCTGGAGCATAATTTTATGTAAAAACTCATGGATTCAGGCATAACATTAAAGTGGTAGGATAATTTTTATGGATAGGATTCTTCCTAGTATTTTTCTCTTTGTTTTAATTTTCATGTCTGAGAAAGATATTAACTGAAAAGTCTTGGTTTATTTGGATTAAATGAATTGTAATTCTTGTGAATGAAATTCTTCCCTTCCTCATGGATAATACCTACATGGCAGAAGAAATGCCAGGACACATCCATTCAAAAACAGAGGAAAAAAAGGAAGCAAGGAAGAAAAATTAAAGACAGAAAATGATAATGTGGCAGCTACTGGGGACTCAGCAGGAATTAAGTGAGGCAGAACATGAACATGCACTTTGGCTTTTACTTTCTTGATCTGGATTCCACCACTCACTGTAGTGAGATGATGTTGGTGTGCACTGGTAAACGATCTGTCCAAAAACTAAGGCACAAAAAACCACCTGCATCCTTTTAATCCCACTTGGCATCAGTCAGCCAAAGCAGAAGTATCTAGATGGTGGAAATGTCTTTTCCCACCCAGTCACGGCCTCATTCAATGACTTCACAAGCTGCAATGCCATTCAAAAAAAGAGGTTCATCTTTATTTTGAATTCTTTTCTTTATTACAGAAAGTAAAATCATTTGTGACTAGTGGCACCTCTTTCCCACACCATCCTGAAAGCAGTTAAGTAGGGCAGTATGAGAAAGGAGACGAGGCCAGACTCCCATTTCCTTTTTAAAAAGTGGTGGGTTTTAATGACTATGTCCACACATCTTGTGCAACGCCACTGGGTCTGGGTTCTACTAGAAGGAAACACCCTCGGGGAGAGTTGGTTCGGGTGCATTGCCAAACAGAACTTGTCCTTAGCAGTGCCAGTTTTCTTCAGAAAGGATGAATAAAGCACACAAGCCCTGGCTTATACCATCTTAGATGTTAATAAAACAATAATAATTGCCTCCTTTTCAGGAGTATCTGCATAATACCTTCACAATTACAGTTAAATGCCAGCATTTGTTAGCTGAGTATTAACTCATTTATTAGAGTATTATTATGCTCAGAATTAACTGACTATTTCTTATTAAAAGACTATATAAAATTTTTGGTGTTTTAGAAACACTCAAGTTCGATGGTAATAACAAAATAGCAAGTGTAGAGTGTCTTCCAGAAAAAAAAAAAAAAAAAAATTAACATTTTTCCATTTTATTTGAAAAAGTTTGGCTTTGAGAGACTGACTACTTTATAATACTAAGTCTGGGAGACAAAAGCATGTTAAATGTTAGATACGAGCTTTTAATCTATTAGGAAATCTATTCAGTTTTGTGACACTGAACTTGATATATGTTTATATAAATATCTAAAAGAGAGAGACAAGGGGAGAGGGAGATATAGATAATTGTATATGTACTTGTCTGTGTCTGGGCAATATTAATAACATAAAGCTCTTCCCGTTTTCCTCTCCTTTGTTACATAAAGTGTATAGAGTTCTTGCAAACTAAAGGAACTTGCTCAAAAATTAGTTCTATTTTTTATTAAGGCCTCCATAAATTTATTCATAAACCTTCACAATCAATGAAAATAAGAGATGGGGGCATATCCTTAGTCACTGGAAAATTTGTGGGTTTATTTCCCCTTCACAAAGCAAACTGAAGTTTCTGGGTTCTGCTGATTTGACTTTCACTTTCTGTTCCGCCCATTTTTCCTCCCCCATCCCGCTTTTCATTTGCCAGAAAGCTCTGTCTAGCTTATTTACATGTGAAAAAACTTGGAGCATCATGTGGTGAGGTTCCAGGGCAACACTGAATCCCATTCAATTCTCATTTCCTCCCTGACAGTCGCCATTGAATCAATCATGTTCTCCATGCCCTCTTCATGACCACCTAGGAGATCCCAAATCACTTTTCATCTGCCGTGTCAATCACACTCAGACCATGTCCACTTTTCATTACTAACACACTGTCATGTGACCAGCTAATCTGTCACTTTCTGACAGCGGTTAGTGTGCCAATTGATTTAATTAGCAATCAATTAGCTTGTTACTATTGGAAGTAATTACCTTTTATAGAGAAAAGAGTGCAGCTGGCCATAGCAATAAAACTGCACTAATAAAACTGCATTTACCTCCCCTTCTCTACATTCAAAGTCACTAGCACTCAAGGGTTAGCAGAATTATTGGTGACATACAAATGCCTGAAGAGTCCTAGGGGAATTCTTTGCCCTCCTGATTATGCTGGCAGACTCTTTCATTAGTATAGTATTTATATCTTAGGAAATAGGTCTGATTAAGGTTAATGTTAACATTTACATCATTTACTTCGGCAAAGGCTTCAGTATCAAATGTTTGCTAATGAAAGAACTTTAAAGGCGGCAATATGTTAATGCTTCTGCATTTGCAGTGGCAATTAAAAAAAAAAAATAATGCTGTGCACCTTTAAAAAGTGTGTGTCATGCTTGACTGTGCTGGTTATGTTACTTCTTAATTTTGCCCACTCTATAAAATATATGCAGAAATTTAACTTCTTGGGGAATTAAGTGCTCTCATAAAGCTTGGAAACTGCAAGAAAAAATAAGCTGTTTTCTGTTTAAGAAGTTGATATAAAGTTATTTTCTGTTTCATACATAAACTATAGAACACACTTTTTTTTTTTTTTTTAATCTATGATTGTGCCATTTCAAGCACTAGGACTGAAGTACATATCACACACTTGTGCCATTAAATTCAACCTGCAAAATACTCCCAAGGCAGACAATGACTCGCTACATTAGCTTTGTGGTGAACAGAAGAGTCAGTAATGAAATGAGTAAGTAGACTTGTACTCCATTCATCATCCTGTTTGCTTCAATATAAGTGTTCTTTTATCAGCAGTATTGGTACTGATGTCATCACACTAGACATAAATCACAGCACAAGTGACAGTGTCCTATTAAGGGTCATGGTCTAAAATCATTATTTACAAATTAAAGACCACAGTTAGCCATTTTCCTGGTGTGCCCTCATTTGTGATATAGTTTGAACCTTTTTAGCTGGCTGCAGGATAAATAGTCATTTGTAGTTCTGAATGGCTGTGTATATTAACTCACCAACCACACCACACCACATTAAAAAAAAAAAAAAAAAAAAAAAAAAAAGCCCAGCAAAGACAAGGATGTTATATCTTAGGTTGATCCTTGCCCACCATTTGATGGGCCCTAGTTGTGAGGATTACAGAGAAGAGACCATCTCACACTAATCTGTAATAAACTTTCCTCTGTTATGTGTACAGCAGATAGGACAAATTCATCACAGGTGTAATTAGAAAGAGATTCTGCTGCAGTCAATGAAAGGCAATAGGGAGCATAACACCAGCAACAACCCTGGGCTGCTCCTTCCAGTGACTTTATTCCTCACACAGTCAGAGAGGGGGAAATTCAGTCTCTCTGTACTGAACCCATTCAAAAGTATTTCTCCTCTCTTGTGCTGGTGCCTTTTAGAGAAGGCAGCACTTCTTTTGTATATTGTCCTATATAGCCCCTTAAAGAAATGTTCAACTGAAGGGTGTTGACCCAGAAGAGGTATTTTTCTGTCCTTTTTCAGGAAAGAGTAGTGGGAAGTCCATATTCCCAAAAGCCTGTTACTTCAGCCCTTGGATAAGAAGATGGCTGAGCTCCTTCTGGCTGAGGAACCTATTTAGAGCACCTGCTGGGGTCATTTGTTCCCCTGGTGTCTATGGCTTGTTGGCTTCTCGCACTGCTCTTGTGCCATTGTTGTTTTGTCTCTCCCTCACATGATTTTATGAAGACCATTGGAACAGTCAATGGATTAGCCAGATAAATTCACCAAACCTCTGACTGTCAAGAGGCATCAGGACATTGCACTAAATTAGGCAATCACTTCACTAACTATTGGCACAGTTACAGGGGAAGTGATTCTGTCTCCTTACTGCAACACCTCCATGAAGCACTGATTGTCATACTGCAAAGCCATATTAACCTTGGATGGACTCTAGTCTGGGACTCCTCACAGGGTTGCAAAGAGTGAAGTAAAACTCAGGCTCATTCTTGAGACTTCAAACAGTCATAAACCCTATCTTATTTTTGTCATTTTATCTGTCTACTGACTGCGAGAATATGGAAAATATTCTTTAATGTCAAAAGACCCAAAATAAAGTATTTGAACATTTTCAGGAACGATTTTGAGGTCCCCTTCCAGGACCGTTTCTTTCAGGTGAGATCTGTTAACGTGGGATGTCATTCTACCTCTCCCGACCCCCACCACTCCATCAATATATTGAAATCCTGGACAACATTTCATCTTGGTTTAAATAATGTCAGACCAATATTTTAACTGTATTTTCACCCATTTCTTCTGGGCATGGAACCTGACTCTCTCCTTGCAGTTGTTGTGGATGGAGGCTGGTGAAGAGGGAACAGGGGCTGGCTGGGCACAAGATGTCCGGCAGGGATGCAGCTCCCGCCCCGCTGGGTGTGGCAGGAAAGGTGGATGAGGGTTAATGACAGGGTCTGTGTTATTTGCTCTATTAGGCCAGTCTTGGCTTCCAAATCCAGTCAGCTCTGTAATCTCACTCATTATACAGTATGACTCTTTATAGTACTTAAATTGCTGCCAAGTACAGTGTTATAGCCGAGACAGAATGAACACTGTTATTAACGTACACAAACCTAAGCAAAGCTTACTCACATGGCTCGTATTACCATTGTATCTGAGCACCTCATTATCTTTAATGTATTTATCCTCATTACATCCCTAGTGCTATTATTTCCATTTTACAGATGGGCAGAGAAATAACAAGAATGTGTCTAGGAGCACAGTCAAAGATTTCAGCAGGTCAGGCTGTAAGAAAATAGTGTCTTCAGTGCAACATCGTGGCCAGAGGTGGCTGCTGCTCTGTGCTGCAGTGCTGTGCACACCTGTCTGAAATTATTTTGAGCTCTGCTGTAAGCCTGGAGCAGAAGAGTGGGCTTCAGCTCCCACTCAGAGGGTGGGTCTAAGTCATCCTGAACTGTCTCTCCAGTGTTTCTGGCCTGGTTTGGTTTTCCACTTTAGAGGTGCTTGTTCTACTTATGTAGCCTGTAAGCCTGTATGATGACTGGCTGCTTTTTTTCAGTGATAACAAAGCAGTTAAAGGAAAGAGACTGGATTTTCAGGCCAGCTGTTTCTTTTTGACAGACACTTAACTTCACTATGTGTCTACAAAGTTCATTAGAGGTGTTTAACCATCACTGGAGAATATATGCAGGTTGAATCTTACACAAAAAGGGACTGAACCCATGATAAGTGCATCCGAAGCCACATTTGCTGTTACTTGGTGCTCAAGGAGTACTAACCTAAGTTGTGAACACATTTTGAATCCAAGATCCAAATACAGTTTTCTTCTTATATCTTGCTTCAAAGGTTGCAATACTTGGAAAACCAGCTAATTTCAAGAGACTTCCATCAGTCTGGAATCAGTGGGTGGGCTCTCCTAGTGGGACACCTCACCACATCAGCAAAGCAGTTTTGGACTTTTTCTCCAGAGTTTAGCCCTGAACATCAGCAACACTGAGATATGGGAACCTAGGCTCTAGGTCCTCACAAAAAAAAAGAAAAAAATTAAGATGTTTCAGGACAAAGCTCCAATTCTTTCTCATTTCCAATGTATCAGGATTTTAGTGTTCTGAATTTGAATTCTTTCTCTTGAAGATCACTGTTCATGTCAAGCACAAATTTCCCTCTACAGTGCGATGATTAGCCTCAAATGACCCCAGACTAGTTTTCTTTAAGGATGTGTCATTTCTGTAACAGAAATATTTTAGTTAAGAAACTCCTGATTCAAAATGTAGAAAATGTAAATACATATTCCAGGCAATTTTAGTACACCCATTTATGCCAACAACTGATATGAATTTTTTTTTTATTAGAGGTTTTATTGGGTTTGGCTGAAAAGCATTTTATTGTAATTACAACTTATGAGGGGTTGTAGCCGTTTAAATAACATTTTTATAAGGTGCATTGCGTCAAAGAAAGTATCTAAGGTCAAAAATTACAGCACATAAAGTATTATCCAAGAAGAGCTCATGACTTGGGACATTTACAAGAATTGTTTAAACCCAGGTTCAAGCACCTGAGCTGCCTGTTTCATGTCCTAGGTGAATTTCTTAACTGTAAAAATGTAGAATTTCCAGTTCCACGTATATCTTCAAAGAGAGACTAGCACTAAAACCAAATAGCTAAATTTCATAATTGGTTTTGGAAAAATTTGGACTGGTGGTAGAATTTTGCCCTGACATGCAACAGAGACCTTTTCTGAAGCAGTGACCATTTTCACAGGTTGGAGACATTACTTGCAGCTCATGCTATTTATCATTGTATCTATACCTATTATTTCCCATTTCTATTACACTCTGAGAGGAATTATTTCAATGTGAGCTGTACTGAACTTTGAGCAGTTTATAAGGTTCTCTGGTTCTGAAGTTACAATTTTTTTTGAATGTGCTTTTAAAATAAGACTTTTGTTTGTTTAATATTTTCTACAGATAATTTATAAATTTTTAAAGGCTGCATATTGCAGTAATCAAGAGTTCGACACTAAAAGTAATTGGTAGAGAATGCAGAAAAAGAAGTATACAGGGTTACTAATATACATCAGGGCTTAAGCTGACATGAATTTTTATCTTAATTATCGGACAAATTTGTACTCCCACTATTTAATTCAATTTGCATGCATCGGTAGACACTTATTAAAGGTAATATTACATCTGTCATTTTAAGACTGGTGAGAATTTTATCATAGGAGCTGCACGAAACAGCCACTCTATTATGCAAAGAACTCTTTTGTAAAGCTTAAAATAACCAGTATTGCATCCCAATTAGCTACTTGGAGGAAAAAGTCTTCTTTATAGTACAATTATACATAACATGTATTAATACACAGATCTTTTCCTATACTGGGCTGTATATGGACTTAATGAGTTCTTTCAGACCCCTCCTGTCCTTAATATCAGACCGAGCATAAAGAAAAAAAAAGGCAATTGTAAGCTGATTCAAAAAAATTATTGTCACTGGATGTGTGTGCACTGTGGCAGATTTTGCAGACCTTTTCTGCATGAACTACACCTACTGCATGGAGAAAACATAGCTGTCAAGTCCACATGAGCTAACAGCCCCTAATTCATTGTTTTTCTTAGGGATGGAGCCTTGGTAAATTGTGGAAAGCGGGGAAGCAGGTAGCAATTCTCACTCCTGGAAGTCAGCTGTTCAATTAAAATCCACACAGTAGTTACCATGGCACCAGCCCCATTATGCTGTATATCAGAACAGAGGCTTAAATACTTAAGACAAACAAACACCTATTTTTTTTATTTTTTTTTTTTAGTAGAAAAGCCTTTTAAGGAAGTCTCTTTATAGTTATAAAGAATACATTATCAAGCAATTTTATTTGATAAGCAATTTTCTAGGAATGTGATGTGTGGAATTTCCCTGGGAAAATTTTAACTTAAAAAAGGTGCTGTGGAAAAGGGATTTGAAAATCATGCTGATAGGAAAATAAATATTAAGAGCAGGGACAGCTGAACTGTGCACTGCTTCCCTCCTGCACCTCTGCTTTTCACCTGGTTTTAGGATAAAATAACATTGTCTTATTAACACAATTACTTTAGTTGTGACTTGCAGCCATTGACCTTCTGATTAGTTGTCATTAAAAAGTCTGCTTTGCCATCCAGTGTTTACTGTGGGATACCCTAACGAGATAATATAAGCAATGGCTTTTAATGGAAAGTGTAATTCCTCAGCTGTGAAGAACAAGGGTTTCCCAAAGTATCCACAAATCAAGACATACTGTCAGGTATAACCTAGTATAATTGCCTTGGATTTTTAAAGACTGCAGAACTGGCTTAATGGAAGTTGAGATATTTTTAGTATTAGATTATTTTCTATCGCAGAATTAATCAGAGCGTCACTTATTACTCTGGGAACAGAAAGAGAAGATGATCTCAGCCTCAAAAATGTACTTTAGAGCTGAGTTGAGTCCTGCACTATGCTGAGTGCGCCGTCACAGTAGGTGATACTGGGGAGATGAAGATCATCAGCTGCTCTACTTGGTCTCTGCCTTGTATCCTCAGCCGGGCTGTGGTTTCACTAACATGGCTCTCAGGACACAACTGGGACCAGATCCGGCTATTGATGCATATCCTGGCCTTGATTTAGCTTAGTTGGATTAAGCAGTTAGACATTAAGAATTTTTGTTACCTCCCTTTCCTTTTTGATGGGAATTTTACTTCATATTTTGCATCAATTATTTTCTAAAAGGCACGATCAGGTGTTATTTCACAAGCAATTGGGTACTCATGCTGCTTCAGCCAAAGTTGTACTTTTTCTTTGCTGAAGAAAGAGAGGAAAAGACTGAGTAATTTGTCTCCACTAACAAGAAGTTCTCCACGACTTTCCATTGCCGCTATTGTCGAATGAGCCCAAATGGTGAGAAACAATCTGGGAATTGAAATTGTTGCTGGATGCTGTGTCAAAGAACAGCCCATCAATCTTGGGGAGAAATTTTAAGGAAACAGGTTTTTCATGCCTGTGCGCTGGTAGGAAGCCAAGTGTGTGTTGCCATTTGATGGTAAAATCAGTGTACACCTGTTCCAACCAGCTGGCGACATAACCTATGTCACAAGGATGTGTCACTGCCGCACCAGCCCAAGCTGCTGGCGGTGACAGTCAGGGAAGACAGAAAAAGGAACTTGGGGACCAAAAGAGGAGGAGTTTACAGTGCCATTTCAGGGACACAGATGTGTGAAGAGTGTGATAAAAGAAGGAAACATCGGAGGGAATAAGCTCAAACAAAAAAGCAAATGTCATTTGCATGATGTAATTATGGAGGACCATTGACTGCTTCGTAATAACATTCAGTAGGGCAATGTTAAACCTACTGTGAGTGCTAAAAAGGCCTCAGCTTGAAAAAAGGTCAGTGTGAATTAGTATATATTTGCAGATTAATTGTGAATGTTATATCATAAATTTTATAGCCTAGCAGTTACTGGTATATAGTGAGGATGACACTAATGCTATTCAGACAGGATTAATTCAGAAAGGACTAACATCTAGGTTGTCACTTAAATTTGCAGGGAATGAAGAAGATGGAGCTGTGTTAATATATGTGTATATTGTGTGTATGTAACCTGTGCACGTGTGTGTTATACATAACTGTTATTTCTCCTGCTGTGTTGCATCAAATTCACAACCAAAATCACAAGCCAGTTTAAAAGCACAAACACTATCAAGTTTGCTTTTTTAAACTAACTGGATTTTGACTTGAGTTGCAGTTTCTTTCTTAGGAAAAATCAAATCCTGCTAGCCCTTCACTGGTGTAAATGGTTATGCCAGTGTACACCAGCTGAGGATGGTGTTGCTTAGTCTATTGAACAGAGAGCTTTCTGCTCACCTTGTACCCTTATAAATATTTTTAAGTTCATTTAAGATTTTGGATGTCCTGTCTTGAATTTCAAGACCCAGAGCTGGATTGTGATGTTCCATTAGCAGCGTGTCCCTGGTGAGAGGAGGGGACTGTAGGAGAGAAGCTGAGGCACTCTCATTCAGTTGCAAATTTTGCTATGGACTCTCTGAGTGCCTGTGAGATTATCACTGAGGACTGCCTTGGGTTTCTCGTGGGAGTTGACAGGTCCAGATCCTTACTGTGGCACGTAGTAATCTGGAGGATAAACACCACTGTAAACCTGAGAGCCCTTTCCAAGCACCGCCCCGCTCTGTCAGCGCCCAGCTCCTCTCGGCACTTTATCCCAAGCTGGGTGCCTGCAGCCCCGACGTGCTGGACAGTGGTGTCCAGGGCAGTGGCCCGTTTCAATACAGCAATTTTGACAGCAAAAAAAAACCCCAAACCTGAGACTGTGTTATCTTGAGGAAGGAGTCAAGACAACACCCTAAATGCTGATGAGGTGAAGGGCTTCAGCCGTCTGGGGGTTTTAATCCCTTCTTGGTTTCTGGCACAGTGGGCACACATGCCTGTGTCCAAGAGAAATCCCAGCTTGAGGCCGAGGGAACAACGCTCCTTGCAGCAGGCTGGAGTGAATATTTTATATTTAAGACAACCACTGACTGTGCTGTGTGTCCCATGACTCTCCAAAGGACCAAGCACTCAACTCTCAAGGGTGCTTACCTGAGAGACACATTTTTCTCCAAATTTCTTTCCTCTAGCTGAAACTTTAACACCTAGCTTCATCCTTTATTAACTAGGACCTCAGACTGATCTCCAATTCCCATTTGGTAAAATGGACAAATTATATAAAATTTTATAAATATATACACATAAAATGCAATTATTAAAAATGTCATTTCTTCTTTCTTGCTCACTGAATCTAGGAAGCCTGTGCTATAAAAATTTATGGTATCTAGCCTAATATACCTCAATGAAACAGGAGTGATTTATTTTTAATTTCCTGCGCATCTTTTCCCTTTATAATTTTTTTAGAGAGACACATATTCTGAACTACAGATTCTTAAAATAATTACAGAGATTCCTTTAAGAATTTTTCTAGCAATGAATGTATGCTGCCTTCTGTCTTTAATATGCCCGGGAAGCTCTCTAGTCCAGCCAAGATCTCTAGTCCAGATTTTTACAGGAGTCAAACAAAAACTTCTCATTAAGCTTGGAGCTAGTTCTAGTAGGACTAGAACAAGTTATATTTTCGACTCAAATTCATTTTTCTATAACTGAGGAGTTTGAACACAGTCTGGACTGGAATGGAAGACCTTGTTGTAAATATTCTGAGGTTTAGTCTTTAAGAGGAAAACATAATGTGAGGTAACCTAGTCACTTCACGTTCCTACAAGGACAGAAGAAATCCGAGGTAATCTGGAGCTGAGCTGCACGAGTAGAGTGGGAAGTTCAGTCCATTTGGGGTAGTTGCTGAAATAGAAACTCCTGCCTTGAGCTGAGCAAGTCACTTCTCTCAGACTGGTGAGATGAGACCTCTGCTCACACGAACCCCAGTGCTCCAGGCACAAGTGGAGTGAGACATGACCCTCGCTTCCAGCATCAGCTGGGTCCTAATTGAAGGTGTTTCAATTTTTTCCCAAGAAAATTACAATGCTTTGTTACCTGGGAACCTCTGAGCTGTTTATATCAATTAATGCAAGATGTTAGCTGTTAAAGCTCTGTGCTTAATGTGTGAGAAAGGGTTTGGGTTTGATGTCTGAGCATCAAGTGGCTGCCTGTTGTCAAATATTTCCCTAGATTTGTATTACATTTATGAATTCCTAGACCTATCCTAGTGGCTAAATTGTGGTGTGCTGTGCTTCACTTTATGAAAAGGGATTCTTTTTTCCTCAATCATATGAAAAGAAGGTTTTAGATATGCAAGGGCAAAGAGCCCCTTTTTCATTCTTGTTCCAGGACAGACAATAATTCCCTGATGCCCTGTTAGCTGCCTGTCTTAAAATACTTTCCCAGCTGAATACTCTAGTCACCAAACTTCCACTTTTCATTCTGCAGTTAAAGTTATAAGTAATCAGTTTGGCCAAAATTTTGCACTATTTGTTCTACAGTCATAATTTTCTAAGAAGTCATTAAAAACTCCAAAGTCATCAATAGAAAAAAACCCAACCAACCAACCAACCAAACAAACAAACAAAAAAAAACCCTATTTTGAACAAGAGGTTGAAAGCAAAAGCAGAGCTTCTGCAGGGTTGCTCAGATATTATAATGATGTCTGATATTATCCAGAACCACTGAGGAATCTGGAGCACTCTGAATGTGAAATATTTAAAAATAGTTTCATGACTACATAAATACCTTTGGAGTCAGAATTTAATTGAAACTTAAATTCTTTGAGAGTTATTAGTCATTAAAAAGAATGACCCTCTCTTTAATTTTTAGATTGTAATCTCATATTCTTTTCTCTCCCATTAGCTCAGAAATCAGCTTGTTATTGCCCCTTAAGGCTTTCTAGATAATTAAATATTCCTGAAACTCCAAATGCCAGCTACACTGGAAGAACGCGAATCAGAGTAAAGCAAGATTACTTACAGTTTTTTTATTTAGACGTTCAGTACTTGAGTCTGCTTTTACTCATGCCAGGTAGTCATACTTTTCGTGCATAAAAATGGGAATTTTTGTCACCAACTTTGATAATTAGTAGGTACCATGTGTCTTTCAGCTTAGAAAGCAGATGAGGATATTTCTTTAGGGGATTGTTAAAGAGAGGTAAAACCCTCTGGGTCTGGAAACAAGGGACCTGAAAGTAGACTTGGTAAAATGGGTGCCTCTCTGTGTGTGTGTGCATTGTTTTATAGGCAATGTGAGATTTATGAAGTCCTTAACTATAAAAGTCCTTGCTTTAATTGCTGGGTATTTTTTGGTAAATGGGGAGATAGATAAGTAGACCATGTGGTGGCTGTGGAGTGAGTATTTAATATTCTGGGAATCTATGGTATAATTTAGCCAGCAGTGCATGTGATTGCTGGTGATGCACCACTCCAGCATATCAATACTCATTTACATTTTCATATGTCTGGTTATTGGAGAAACCAGCAGGAAAGCAACACAATGATTATATAAACAAATGCAAGACCAAGGTCCACTTTCGAGGCCCAGGACAAGACTGTACAACTTTTTAGTTTTACAGAACTGAGCATTTACAATATCTTTGAGAGATTAGACTTTGAAAAGAAGAGTCTCTAGGGAGAAAAGCAAGCTCTGATAAAGCAATTCTCAGTCAGACCCAATGGAAGAGGCTCTCTAGGTGCACACCCTACAAGAAGAATATTTCTGGCCAGCCTCAGTTCTTACAAAAGGACAAGCAGGCTTGAATTTGTCCCCAGGACTAATTACGTCCAAAGTTTGGGTACAGAAATAAGCAAGGAAACAGAAGAGGACAGATTCTAGGTGAAAGCTGAGAATGAATGAGAAACTATAGGTAGCAAATATAATTCTCCTTTTCAATGGACTTTGAGGTCTGTTCTGGGTGACTTCTGCATAAAGCACGCAAGATGAAAAGAGCTACTGGGGAAGGTGTTGGGAATAGAGGTCATTCCTAGCTCTGCCAGCCTCAGGCAGCCTCTTGACCATACAGAATTTAACTCAACAGGGCCCTGGACTTTGCTTGGAACCACCCCATGCTACACCGATGAAAGAAATAGATGTAGAAATAATAAACCTGGGGTTCGGGCTGGTGCAGGGTGTTTGGTACAAATTCCATCATTTACCACTTCCCGTGCCTCTCCATTTTAGTTTTGCCTCTTTAAAAGGCAAGAAAGGGGATTATTTAGGGAAATGCAAATGTCAATAACTACCAGCTTTATCCTAGGTAGTCTGAGTATCAATGTTTGCATTTTCTGGAAAACCCAGAGATTTTGTTTGTTTGCTTTGGGGTTGGATTTACTGACTGAAAAAATCCAGTCAAACAAGAAAAAATAATATGAAAATATTTGCTTGCTCAATATAAAACCCATGATTTTTCTTGTAGCACTAAATTAAAAAAATATATATATCTTCAGAGAAGTATTCACTTGTTGATACATAAGTTTAATAAAGAACTTTTCCACCTGCCAATACCTAGAGAAAAATTCAGACTGATGATTTTGTACTGTTGATTTGGCTGAAGGGATGCTTTTGAAAGGTTTGAGCTACCACAACTCTGTTACCTATGTTGTGATTTTTGTACTAAAATGCATCTTCCTGGCTGCATATGTTCTGGATAAAACTGGGGTCTGGATGAAGAATAACTGGTTCAAATTATCTCATCAGCAATGAAATTAACTAGAAAGGAGAACAGTGGGACAAAAGGTTCATATTTCATGTTCCTTAGTACTCAAGCTAGTATTCAATATTTCTGGGCTTCCAAAGACAGCTGTGACCAAAATTGTTTCTCTATTTAAAATTTATAGGCACATTGCATCTATTTCGGTCAAACAAGCTAAATTTAAGTCTTGTCACATCTGTATAAATGAAAATATGTTCCTATTTTGTAACTGTATGTCTGAGATTTTTTATTAATTGTGTCTTGTTTATTTTTCAATCATGAAAACTTCTGTTTTATTTAATTAAATGTAACAACAAAACCTCTTAGCCATGAGGAGAACAAAGTCATACTCCTCAATATAAGAAACACTATATTACGATGGGAATACATTTTAATATTTATAAAAGGACAAATGTTTACAAAGTAGGATGGTATATAGTCAATGACCCAAAGGGCTTTCTTAGAAATTTAAGATGTCCATATTTTAATTTCTAATGTGACTGCATAGCTCTGATATCCTTTGAACCTCTTTCTTTCCCACATCAGCGGCATTTGTCTGATTCTCATTATACCATCCTGGCTCTTTTCCCTGCATTTTTTTCTGGTAACATCCATGTGAAATAGTTAAATGCTTTCACTTTGTAGGCTGGGAATGAAGAAGAAGGGATTAAGTGACACGGCCAAGGACCCTTGCAGAAAGACCATGGTGAGGCAGACTTGCAATTCAGCCTTGTAGCTCCCAGACAAGCCCCAAATCTCAGGTAGCCTCTTCTTACGGTACTACATCCCCTGACTGCTCTTAGCTCTCTTTCTTCACAACCTTGAAGTCAGGGAATCAATACTAGGGCTCCTCTATCTCAGTGCCAAGGACATCTGGGCATTTATCTAAGTAGTAACAAGTAGGTGTGAGGTGTGGGATTTTCTCATCTAACTCAAGAAGTCCGTGCTGTAAGTGACTACAGCGGAGTTAACTGTCTCACTGCCTCTTCTGTCCAGAAAAAGATAATTCCAGAGAGCTTTTTCCTTAAGGTGTGCAAGGTTTCACTTTGTATGAGCTATCTGGATGGATCAGTTCAGTACAGAAGTTAGACAGGGACAACCTCACCAACTTTGATTACTGTTTCTCCAAGTCAGCAGAAGTGCTTGCTCTGATGTTTCTTACCCATCTGTGTACCCACATCAGCGCATTCAGACTCCTTAAAGGACAAAGGTGCTGCTGGAGGGACAAGCAAGCCATGCCAGAGTGACCATGTAGTGTGGGGCAGGGTGTTTGTAGTCTAACAATTTGCACAGCAGAGATTTCAGGACAGGACAAGCAGATGGAAGAGCACATTGAGTAGATCATTGAGGGAGAGGGAGCAGGCTTTAGCCAACAACAGAGCCTGCAGTTTCTACCAGTGGACAGTGCTATGGTTCACAGCAGATCAGCAGAGCAGGAATCAGGGTAGTATAATTCTTGTTCAACTTCTATTCTTCACTTGGTCCCATATTATAGCTTAAAAACAAAGTCCACAATGAAAATTGTGTTGCTAGAGTGATTTTCATTTTAAAAAAATAATAATTGAGATAAACTTTGAGTTTTAGTCAATTATTCTGCATCTTGTTTCCTTCTTTGTAACGTGTGAATTAGCACATTTGTTTTTTTAGGAAGGGGTGTCTTAGATTTTCTCCTAATGCATCATGAGCTAAACAGTTCTGATCACTGATTAAGGAAGGCTGACCTAATGAATTAAACATTGGCTGGAGAGCATGGCTTTCAAAGAGGACCTTCTTGTAGGGTTGCCATGCTGCTATCCATGACTTCCCAGGCAGAAATATGCATGCATGCATTATGAGATGGATTCCCAGTGTGCAGTAAGCCAGGCATGTCGGGGTTATTGTGCATGTGTCGACATTTCTTGGCACATTCATGAACATGTTCAACTCCTTTTGCCTGCACCATACAATTGATGTGTAGAAGATGTTCCTCTGTCCAGAACTTGCTGATGCCCACAGACCAAAAAGAGGGACTGTTACTACTGCCAGGCTGCTGGATATCCAGGAATGGCTACTGTCCTCTAATCCCATAAAAACAAGACTTCCAGGAAGATAATGAGGACATGTTCAAGATTTTTGGATGAGTGATTATCCTCATTCCATGTTCTTGGGTAGATCATTTCTTCTGCTTGCTTACACATCAGTGCTAAAGGGAGGTAACTGCAGTTTTAAGTTACACTAAGTGATACTGTGAGATGAAGCAGTATTAGTAAAGAGCTAAAATAGATGTACATTTTCAGAAGCTGTAATCCATGAAAACACATTTCAAATCATTGTAGCCCTCTCTAAATTTCAATGTAAATTGATGCACTTCAAGACACCCCCAAAGGGGATCCACTCTTTATAGAGAACCAGTTATTTTCATCTTGTATGGCAATGAAGATGGGTTGGGTCTTTGTCTCTCCCCTTTTAAAAGTTTGAAGACAATTTCTGACTCAGTGCTCCCAACAAGAGCAGGTCTAATGGGTAGAATTGGGATTGAGGCAGCTGATTCAGAAGGATAAAAGTTGACCACAGAGGCAGCAGCTGCCCTTCTCTCAGACAATTCTTCAAAGCAAACACAGTATCTTTCTCTGATTTCCTGTCTGTTCTTGTACCTGTTTGTTTAATGTCATCCCAGGAACATCACTTTCTGTCTGGTACAGGGCACCTTCTCACCTTCCCAACCTCAGTTATTCTTTCTTGACCAAAACACTTGAGCATGAAGAGAAGAAAGTCCTTGCCCTTGAGAAAGTTTGCTGCTAAGCTGTGTTTGCCCCTTCACTGCATCATGAAAATCTGAGTTCATTTGAAGCTCCAGTTATATTTATAATTACATGAAGGGATGCGACACTAAAGGAAAATTGTGTGGGTTTTGTTTTATATGATTTGTTTATAATTTAACATGGCACTTAATAAAAAAGCTGTATAAATCAAATGATACAAACAATCATTCCTTTATCAGGAAATTACTTGTGCAAAGTATTGGTTACTGGAATGAATCTTAATGAAATTCAGTCAAAAGCTGCAGATCTGAGAATGAAGAGGGGCCTCTTAATAGAAGAAGGTTCTATTTTTCTTGTAAGGCTCAGAGATTCAGACAATAAAATAGTGACTTAATAGACTCTAAGACAATCAAGATGATACAATAGTGTTAATTAGCCTTTTGTGCCTAATTCACAACTAATTCTGTTGTCTACTTATTTATGTTCCAAAGTGGCCCTGATGAAATTTTTAATATTTCACCTTAGCTGAAGATTCATTTTTATGCTGGCTGGTAATTTTCTCATATATAGCTTGAAATTGTACTCTAGATAATTTTGCATAGTAGTATATCTACATGTCAGGACCATTGGCTGCTTTGTTGAATGGCTCTTCAGAGCTGACAACTGGATAATAGCTTTACTTTCAGCCAGCAGAGGAAGTCAAGAGCAAAGTGTAGAGATAATGTGAATATAATTCATTATTCAAATATGCAAGTGATGAACTGAAAACAAAGAGGGAAGAGTAATAATGGTGTCATTATTTTTATTACTCTTGTTTTGCAAGCGTAGCGTGAAACATTAAAGTAGATCTTTGAGAGATTCTCAACTGTACAATGACAAATTTACTTTCTTGGCAATATTGATAAAAGGAAAGTGAAGCGGACAGGTTTCTGCAGAAGGTATGCTGTGCTGTTAGTTCTACTATTAAATATTTTTGTGTTGCCTTTTGCACTTTAAAATCCACATTATTAGTTACTCTTTAGAAGCCTGATCAGTGACTGGAAGAAAGTGCATTGTTGTTCTTGTGGCTCTATTTAGTTAAGACAATCTTCAAAGCTTCTAAGTCTTTGTAGCATGACTAACAAAGGCCAAATAGGCAGGTTATATAAAGCTTTCTTTTAAAAATGAGGAATTTGCATGTGATATCGAAATATCCTTTATGAAAGCAGATACAGGTCTTAATGGAATAAGGATCATTTTTTCGGTAAATGAAGGGTTTTCCCCTTACTGCGCTGTTTGACAGTACCTTTCACATCTGTTTTATTTTTTTAGTACTTAGGTTAAAGTTCATTAAAAAAATTCTTTAGTGCTTTTAATTTTTCAAGTGTACATACCATGATGTACAGAGGCTTTATGTAAATAAAGGTGAACATCATTTTCTGCTAAACTTACCACAGAGGTAAATGAAAATGCCCTGCAAATGCAACATCACTTTTGAGGGGGGCAGTGTGGCAAACACCCTTTTCTCCAGGCACCATCTGCACCAGAGAAAGAGAAATAAACCATCAAGGCGATCTGGAGATCTCACCTCTGCATGTGTGAGAGCAGAGAGCAAGGCAGCACATCTGGAAGGGCCCAGGTACTAGCTACAGCATTCCCTATCTCAGCTTAAAATCTCTTTGTAGCTGCATAGGAGGGTTTGTGGATTGTTTTTACAGTACCTGAAATGTGTTCATTAGTTGTTTATCATACTACAAGAGCCTGTAGGACAAGCTTTTATGGGAGCTATCCAGAATTTACTGGCTGATTTGACATGCAGCTGTTATGAGCTTCCAGATCTCTGGGAGAGCTGGAGTAGGGAGTAGCCATTCTAAAAGGGATTAATTTGAGGTAGGTAAGAAGGGGATTGTAAGGCATTACCTTTGTATTTCTAAAAGAAGGTTGAAGTAGGCCAGGCAATCAATGCCTGGGAAGAAGAGAGAATAATTTTCCTAAACACGTGAATGGGACAAGGAATACTCAGGAATACTGAGGCACAGCACAATTAAGGGTGTGGGCCAATATGAAATAAATTTTTGGCAAATTTCTCCCTACTTTTATTTCAAGACTGCCTTTCTCAGCTTCACAAGCAATATTTTGCCTCCTAAGCCAATGATATATTGAGAAACCATCATTTAGTATCCAACCCTGAAAGTTTTATCATTTTCATTGTAAAAAAATAAGGTATGAAATACTAAAATGTGTAGAAGTACCACAAAAATTTACACTGTATTGTAGCTGTTGATGAACGTGATTCTCTTCTGACTTACATTCTAAACACAAGTAAATGCCACTGTTTTCTTATTTAAAACAGGCGAAAGTGTAGGAGACTTGAAATGTAAATCCTTTAGTTCCTCTTTCTAATTTTTTTTTTAACTTTACTTGATTTTGCTTCTGGAACTTGTGCCCAAACCTGAAGCAACCTTTCTGTCTCAACAACTGACACAAAGATCTGGCTGCAGCCTCCAGCTGGAGAGCCAAAGGGGTTATCAGCACTCTCCAGAGCTACAGTTTTGGAAACAGGCTCTGTGAAGATATGACCAAGGCTACCCCGTCAGCTGGGGATTTTGGGGCCAGCTTGTTCCACTCCTTTTATGACTCTGAAAGAGTGACTTAGATCGTGGGTCAGAAAACTTTATAAGCGTGGGCTCAACTTCACTGGGACAGAAGCCTGTGCTTGCAGAATCACGTGTTTCAGCACTGTCTTAAAAAAATATGGGTTCCTCTATCAGGGTTTTTAATCTCTCCATTCTCCAGTTCTCCATCTGTTAAAAAGAATTAACAGGTGGCAGAAGGGAAATGTTTTTATCTGTCTTCTGTTAGCTCTTGAAAGTCTCTGACTCTTGAGTGCGTGGAGCCACAATCTCAGTGAGCCCTCAGCCTCTCCTGAAGCATCCTTGTCATACTGTAATGAAAAAGAATAATGTATGCAGTTACTTAACAAGGATATTATACGACACAGAGATGCCCAGAAGAAGGATTCTGAGGGCTGTGGAGGGACTGCTGACCTTCCTAGAAGAAGCTGCAACAGTGCAGAGAACCCCATGAACTGCACTTCAGCACCTCCACAAATGGAGAAGCTTCATTGCTCTTCTCTTGGACCCTAAAAAGGTATTGGTGATGTCGAGACCAGGCAGACCAACCTTTTCTTGGACAGCCTCGGAAAGGAGAGGAACACTCCTCCTAAAGATGACAGTTATTTCTGCCTAATGCCGCATCTTCCCTTCAGCAAATACCAAAGAGCAGCAACCTACAGAGAATAATTGCTTTCAGGTGATGATCTTACCCCTGAGAACAGTGATCCAGGGCATTAGGAAGCTGGCCAGGCACAGGATGAGTAAAAATAACCAAGTCTGCAAAATCTTGAGTTCTTTTTCCTTTATCATTGACAAAGCCAAGCCTAGAAATAAGTGGCACTTGAATGCTACACCCATGCTAGGCTCCCCGGCTTGCAAAATACACTGCAAAAGATAGTTCTTAATTATTTATTTTTAGCAGATTATGTTTGCATTATATTATGAAGACCCCATATGCAATACAGAGTAGAATATAATTCCTGCTGTAAATAGGTATAATCTAATTAGATGAGACAATTACGAATGGGAGAAAGATATAAAAGGGTGAACAAAAGGATAATTAACCAACATTTCATTAGAGCCAGTATTTTTCCTTTTGTTTGTCTCTTTGAAGTTTTTTCCTTGCTTATTTTTTAAATAATTTCTTTTTAAATTAGCAAAATCATTTCAATTTTCACTTGGGCTCTGTATAAACTGAAGAAAAAGCACCTCATTAGAAATGTATTAATTAACATGATAATAAGCATGATTCTGCCTTGTGGATAAAGGCGGCCCTTTCCTATTAAAGGAGAGAGAAGGACATTACACGCTGGCTGCTGGAGCTGCTGAATAACAGCGTAAGCGATCAAAGCCAGCCCAGCCATCGTGGGGATACACGGGGCAGTTGCCCACATTACCAAGTCCAGAGGGGCAGTTTTCCTTCCAGTGCAGTTCCTTACTGCTCCATTTCAGCTGTTTAATTTGGAATGGGACAGGTAGATTTATTTTGCCTGGAGAGCAGGTCCAACCCGGGCGCAGCAGCACAGAGCTCGGTGCTGCCCAGTATTTGCAACCCTCCCTGCAGCAGCTGCTCTTCTTCCAGCCTGCAAACCAGGCAATTAAAGTGAGCCTGGGTGTGTCTGCAAAAGCTGAGGTCAGAACTTTGACTGGAGGTTCACATACTTAGCCTGTGCTTAACACTGTGTTATTTATTCCCACAGCTTTCACGGTCAGCTGCTTGTTTATCTGACTGCTTTGCTCACTGTATTCCTGGGAAAATCGCTTTTCCTCCAAAGGTCGGTGGGGGTTTGGACAAGGGCCACAGCACAGGTGTGGTTCCAGCCCCTCCCCAGTCCGGTAAAACCATGTGCTGTTGCACTCAAGAGCGTCTTGCCCTTAGCTGAAGGGCAGGAATGACGGGGCGCAGTTGGAGAGGCAGAGCCTGGCCCTTCACCATCTGACACTTCACGAACCTGATAGAGTTGCCACAGGACTCTTTAGCTAAATGGAGCCTCAGACTCCTCCATCCTTGTCCAGCTCCAATGCTTTTGCACCAGCTCCGCAGGCAGGAGTAGCAAGAAGCGTAGCAATGGGGAGAGTGTGATATGTGAGTTATTTTCACAAGTTAGAGATGATCCCATAACTCATACGTGGTGGAGCGGAGCCTGCAGAAAGGAATTTCTGTCCACCACTGACTGTGCTCACTTAATTTATTGCTTAGCATGTACCTTTCATCATCAACAACAAGAAAACTACCTTCTGCATGAAGTTAATGCCTTTGCTTGCTTGATCCTGGGGCAGAGGCTGCCTGCTTCCCCCTCACCCCTCTGCGTGCAAAATATTTCTCTGGGTGATGTGTTTTCAGGTGGATTCTGAATGTGCTGGGTTGTCAGCTCCTGCAACACCACAGACAAAGTTTTTAGTGATAAAAGCATTTGACAAGTTTGTGTGTGATGTGGCATCTGACTATCAGATGTTAGAGGAATGCAAGAGACATACCATGGCGAGGCACATAATTCAGAGTGTGTGTGTGTGTCTGTACTTATAGAACCAACAATTTATATTCCAATCATCACAATGCAATCATACTGTGAGTGCATTTTTGTTATTAATATTTACTCTTTGATGCATAAACAATCACATTTGAAATTCCTGGTACCAACTATGCTAATCTTTCACTGGAAAAAACTTATTTGCAGAGGAGGAAGAGTGAAGGGTAGGTAAGTGAAATGTATTTCATCCGTTTGAAATAACTGCAAAACTATCAGCATTAATGGTAAAAATATTTAATGAGTATTGCACTAGCCAGCACCAAAAGTACTGAGACACATTTGTTCTGTCACAGACATGACTGACATTTAATTATTGTATATTTTTTGTGCTGATAATCTCATTCTTATCATTTGTTGTTAAATCCTTTAGAACCCCAAGAAAAATGAGATCAAGTGACAAAAATAAGATAATGAAATCGTATGAAATAGAATAAAATTATATCTTGTAGGTAAGAGAGATGATTCAGGAGACTTGGTTATTTTATAGGGTTGTATAAGCTCTGAAAGTGATTGTGAATTAAATGTGTTGAGCTCACAGAAAAGCTTTGGAAGAGAATGACTGCTTGCAAGCTAAGCTGACCTGGCTTGTCATTGTGCAGCACATGCCATGTGCCATGATATAAGATCATTGTAAACCACAAAAGATGGTGAATTTGAGTCTTGTTGGGGAAAAATATATATCTTTCCAGCTCACTTCCCTTTTGCCAGTTTGCTCCCTTTGTGCTGTTGTGAAGCTTTTGGAAGCCGGTTTGTCACTGTGACTGTAAAATCAGGATCTATTTTTATCATTCTTAGCTTTCAGCCAGAAAAAGGCTTCCCAGTCTTCTGCCAAAAACTATATTGACTACACAACTCGATCCAAACTTCTGAGTCACTGTATATGTCTGTTTGCAATATGTAACAGGAAAGCACTTCTAGCTGAAGTTTTAAATGAGGTTGGAAATCTGTTGCAAAAATTAGATGAACGATGAATTCTGCTAAGGGAAAGTCAAAGGCAACGCTCACCATTTATTAGACTTTCCCAAGATAACCTGTTAAGTGCATTGAAAAATGACTTTGCAGGTTGTACGGTGGTGAAAACACCGAGGGTTTAATTTTGTTCCCTGCTAACCTCTGAATGATGTAGTGGAAATCTGGTCTACGCACGCTAAGAAAAAGTGCTGACAAAGTGTATAACTCATAAATGTGCTAATTTACTGAACAGGAAAAGTATTTATTTGAGTGCACTAGATAGTGACCACTTCAGTGCTTGTATTTTTGCCAGCTTTCCCCTAAGCATACTTAGTAGCTATCAAGTCAAAAAGTTTGCTCAGTGCAGAAACAAAAAAAAAAAAAAAAAATTCCCTTTCCTCCCTTCACAGGGAGCTTGTGAAACAGCCTCAAACTGGGAAATGGGGCTTTTTCCAAATTCAGTTATCAACTTACCATACAACTACAGATATAGATCTTGAATTTTATTTCCATTAGTTCCTGCCTTGTAAAATAGTACAAGTCACGATGACAAAGTGTTTTGGAGCTCTGGATGAACATCCCTGTGTTAATTCTAAAAGCTCTTGTCATAAGAACTTGTTTGTACAGCGCTGTTACAGGCAGCTCTGCAAATCCCAAGTAAGGACAGCAATGTTCAAAGGGGGTTCTCCAGCTGCGTTCTTTGTCCTACAATGGCAGACTTCTGTGTACAAAGCAAAATTGGCTTTGTACAGTGTTTGTTTTAGAAAAGCACGCACAGTGTCACAAAAATATTTATATAGAGATAGATTTACTCTGGACTAGTATAATTCTGTTGCTAACATACTACCCTCAGGCAGAATTTAGATTTGTAATTTGATAACCCGTTGACATTTACATGTCCATAGGTGCTAATGACCTACATCATCTGCATGTTTTGACCGGGCTTCCTCTGCTCTCCCTATTTCTTACATAAAGACCTAAATCCCTTTAAAGGACTCTTAACTTCCTGAACTGCAAAACAACACAGAAACGGCATTTAAACGGTGGCTTGGTTTTATGTATATTCAGGTTGATTTCCTTTGCACTCGTTCTATAAGCCTCGCTGTTGGTGATAGAATTAAATCTGCCACCTTGCTGCCTGGCAAATCTAAATAAAGAGCTGCAGCTGGGCCTGTTTTTATCTTGTGCTACACTGGTATTCATGCATTATACTGGCATATCACTCATGCTAAGGGAGAGGAGAAAGCAAGCCTGTTAGCTTTTTTACATTTACTAGTTGGAGATATTCCTGAATAATAGAGTTCAGGAGGTTTGGAATAATTCATGTATTTCCAGCTACGATGTTACTAACCTTCATTGTGGTCCTGGACTGAATTAATCACGCCCTTTTCAAAATGCAATGCAAACAGAAGCTGCAAAACTTTCTACCTGACTTAGGATTCTCTAAACATCTGATTGCAGGCTCCACAGTCTTACACTCCACGAGGTTTTGGAGACACAGTCCCCACTTAGTGAAAAAAAGAGCTGTCCCTTTGTTTTACAGGGGCAAAAGTGTAATATACAAACTCAGTCAACCTAAAATTCATATGCATAAAAATTCATACTAATTTAGATCACAACTCTGATCAAGAATCTACTCACCTCATGTAACGCTCATGGGAAGCTTCCCCTTGATACCGGTGCATTTTGAAGGAGTTCTTTGACCGGTGTAAAAGCCAGTAGTATTACAATATTTTGTTAAGGTCCAGTTGTGAATTTAGGCCATAAAGTCAGGCAATATATAAATCTACACTCCATCCTTAGTTACAGGATAACGGATGTACTTCACAGATGCAATCAAAACTATTTACCCAGGATTAAATTCTCACTTTGGAAAGCAAAGTCAATCTCACACCATCTGCAGACAGTAAAGTGTCATGAGGACAGATTTAGTGGCACGGTAGCTGTTCCCAGGGAGCTCCTGCTGCACTGAAATGGTAACATGAGAAAAAGGGTTACGGTAATTGCTGGAAGATTGAAAAATTATCATTTGTATCATTAGCAGAGAGGTGGGAGAAGCAGATGTTTTGGTGTAGGCGAGGTGATGACTGGTCTGTGGGGAGCATGGACAGTGAGGAGGGCACGTTGCTCAGCAATCTTCAGAGGTTTGCTTTGACATCAGCGCGAAAAATGAGCCACAGCAAAATGCTGGAGCTTCCTCTGGTGAGATCCTTTTACCCTGATGGCTCCCTACAAGTGATTTCTCTTTGCCATAACAGAGAAAATGGGGAAAGGATAATATAAACAAGCAGTATAAATAGTTCCTGAAGTCTACATAAGGGCTGCAGACAGAACTCTCTACCACACCTTTATACATTCTCAGTCTCACAGGTGGTGAGGCAGAGGCTTGGCAGGTAACAAGCTGCAGCTCTGCCTCAGACACGCTGATGAACACCCAGCACGAGGGCACAGAGCTGGCCCTAGGGTGGGTTTCAACTTCTGGACTCTTTCTTGTCCTCTTACTCCTGGCCTGCTGCAGCTGGTAGCTCAGTGGTGCTTCATTTCTCAGCTTGCCTGCCCAAATAATCCTGGTCTGTTATTCTTGCTTTGATTATCTAAGTCTGATAGGCAATAACACGCGGCTTGACTTGCAAGCTGGGTAAGTCATGGCTCAGGGAGGAGCCATGGCAAGTGGCAAATGTGAAACGTGGTTTATTACAAGATGTTATATGTCTGTCTTTTTTAAGAGTTTCTGTCCGTTCACTTCTTTATTTTAGTACCATACTTCATATTGAAGTCACCTTGAAGAAAGAGTGTCTGGAGTTTGGCTAGATCCATGATTATACACACAAATAAAGAAAAAAATCCAATGCATGCTATTTCCTACTTCCTTTTTCCCTGGCTGTTAGAAGTCCAGCCTTGTCGGGGACAGCAGCAGCATTGCACATGCAGGTGGAAATAGATCTGTAAAGTAGAACTGTGTCTGCAGGATGTTTATTCCAAAGAATAGTATATTTCTACATATGTTATGCATTAAGGAAAAATTTTCCAAGCTGGAGGCTCTGAAGTATTAATGTCTTAGATTATAACCCAAGGAGCATCTCATCTGACCCAAAAATATTGAGGGGAGTTTTCTGGAGCGGGAGTAGCGTGACCCCTGAAAGCAGGTATGGTCAGATACGGCTGCAGGGAGGTCAGTGCTATCTGCACTGGAGTCATTATCGAAACTGAAATCAAAACCTCTGGGTCAGCCTGAGAAGGAACCCCCATAATGATATTTTAATGCGTGCTTGGGAAAGTAGGAAAGGGGGGTAAATACACAAGGAAGTTCAAAGTCTGAATGACTTTCCTATCTATTCTTCTAAATAAGGGACAGATTTTTCTCATTCAGTCAGGGCTTATGAGAATATCACCCACACTAAAAGAGACAGGCATATTATTTTCACTCTCTATTCCACCAAATATGTAAAATGAAAAACAGGTGATTGCAGTGCATGTGTGTGCTTTTTTTTTCTTTTTTCTTCCTTTTGGGGGGCAAGGAAACTTTTGATCTTCAGTCTGTACAGAAGCATCCCAACTTTAAAAAAGAGTACTGTCAGATTTATTGTAGCACTGAAAAGTACAGATATTATGCTTACCATTACTCAGTGACCTCTTTAGGCTTGCTATCATGGTCCAAGATTTATTGCCTTCTGCGTTTAAAATGCAAAAGGATATGTCCTGTTAATATTTCTGGGTTTGCTGTGAAGCAATGACTTCCTGTTTGCTAGTACCACAGGTAAGGAAGACACAAACCACAAGTGCCAACACTATGTAATTTTTTTGGTCCTGAGTCCCTAATTTCTCAGTCATCTGATGTGTTCTGTCAAAATGCAGCCTGAAAGTCTAGACCAAGAGATATCTATGATAGAAAGTGTACATCAGTATTTCAAGCCCTCTAAATTTATTCTAGCCATTTGACAGTTGCTTGGAGATACAATCTCAATTTTTTGCAGTAGCCCCTTCAAGTGGATATTTATGGCAGATACAACTGTAATTATTTACCTGTAACAAAGTCCAGGTCTGCCTGCTCCAGGTGATACAGACAACAGAAGGACACAGAGAAAATATTAATCTTCTTGCTGTCTAGATTTTGACCTTTTGCACCCAGCTTCTTAGCCAATTATGGAAATGGAGCTGTGTTTTTGTTGTTTTTTGGTTTTGTTTACCAGTTTTGTTTCCTTATTCCTGTCAGTTATCAGTGTTAGTGCCCAAAGGACAGGGTCTGAGTCTGCTTCCCTGACTTATATTTAGTGTTCCTACATGCTTGTATTAAAAGTGCTGGAGTCAAATGGGATTATTCATGTGAGTTAAGGTGAATCCTGAGTGAGAACATTGAACATTTTGGGACACAGAGTTTTTATTAGTGTAATTTTCTTTCTTACATAGATTTAGTTTATTTGAATAAAAAGAAGTGAGAGAAAAGAATGGCAAAGGAAATAACTGAACCACAAATATTGGGAATCAGTATCTCATTTTGATAAAAAGACTAAATCTGTGCCTGCTTCAAAAAGGATAAATAATCCTGTTGATTCAGTCAGGACTATTTACGTCGTTTAAAATGCAGCAGCAATAACACAGGATATTTTGTCCACTGCATCATGTGGAGCAATGAGAGAGAATAATGGGAGCACCAAATTTTTGTTTGCTTCTATTCCTTCAGCAGAATCAGAGTGTGTTTGAGCTGGCTGTGCTCCCATGGTGTTCCTGTTGCTTGGTGCACAGGAAAGCCTCTGCTGGGCTCGGTGCCACTGTGACGTGTCCCATGTGCCTTGGCAGAACCAGCTCTGACACTTCTCTCAGAAATGCTTTTCCCATGGTTTATGGGGCTGCTCGTTGAATGAACCACAGAAAATTAAATTACTCCAGACTATAGAAACTGTAGAAAATTATCCTTTTACTTACAAAAGCATTACTAAGAAGAGGGCTTAATTACAAAACTTTCTAATACATATTAAGTGAAAATGTTTTTCTCTTGGTTGGTGGTTTGGTTTTTTGTGTGAGATTGTTTCATACCATTAATTTAACATTCAGTATGTTTTTCCACATTATTTCTAATTTGATCAGCCTCTTTTACATAATTTCTAATAATCTGCATTCTCATATTTTGATATAAAACCTCAGAGATACTCAAAATCAGAGTAAATCATATGAGAGAAAGTATCAGTGGAACAAGCATATTATCACTAGCAGCACTTAGTTCAGCAATCCAAGCACTGCTGAATGCTCGAGTTACATTTGAAACATGAAAATATTCATGTGAGCAACAAGTAATAATACTGTTCTAAGTCACTGTTTAGCCTCATCTTGGTTCTTATTTGTGTAGCTGCTACATCTTGGCTTTGTTTTGTTTTTCAAATGTATTCCACTTCTACAGACCCTTCAACTAGTTATTTTGTGAAGCAAGAAAACAAGCACCATTCTGTGTTATTCCAATAAAGGCAACAACCTGATGGATGAATTTAATCTTTATGCTACATCTTTTCAAAGTAAATACCACTGATTTTTTCTATAGCAAATTCTTTAAAAGTTGTTGAAAATTTATTATACATTTGCCATCCACAAGATAATGTGCAAGATTACTAAGAGCTGATTCCTCTGCTTTTTGGTTCACTGAAAATGTCATTTAAACCAAAAAGTAGCCGTTTGAAAGAGTTTTTCAACACCTAGTATCCCCAAAGTTAAGAAATAGATCCCAAAAATCATATGGGCATTTTTATTTTCCAATAAAAGGTCCTGCTGGCTAAAATTCTAATAACTTGCATGTCTGTAGATAAGCAGGATTTTTGCAGCAGGCTGGATGTGGAATTTACAGGAATTACTGCTAGTGCCTTGTAATTAAGTCACCAAACTAAATTGGTTTGCAGAAGTCATCCTTGTCTGCAAAGAGATTTTAGGGAAACTGCCTTTCCCATTACCAATTCTTAAGAGCAACCAGTCTGAATCCTTCCCAATTCACATCCTTCCCATATCCTGGGGAATAATAACAGACTCTTCAAGCACGCCTCTAAGAGTAAGCATATCTATATCTGTATGTATTACATCAAACATGACTTCTCTTCGGAGTGCAGAGGATGGGGATCCAACGCAGGGAGTGTTTCCACACTTTTATCCCTGCTATGTTACCAGCTGCACAGGGATATGGAATTTCATTCCATTTCTGGTATGCAGCTTCAACTCCCGAAAGCTACGATGAGATGTTCATCTTTACTGAACCCATTTCAGCAATGTGTCCACTGCTTTGAACAATTTGACACACGGAGATGCTTTTTACAAGTTGATTTTTGCTGCTTTCTTTTTGTTGACATGATTCACTTGTCAGGCTATGTACTTGGGCTTTCAGCGCCTCTTCCCAAGTGGAGGCTGCATATCTTCATTTTGGCAGTTTCTGGATTCCATCTCAAAATGTAACTACTGTACTTTGTTGCCTTCAGTGCTGGAATCTCTAGAGATGATTTTTTATTGCTGTTTGGGGGGAGGAGGAGGTTAGTGATTTGGCAACAGCCTTGCAGCTGTGACCCAAAACTTCCTATTTTGCTCTTTATTTTTATAATAGTGTGCGTTATTATAGTATCCAGAAGTCCAGCTCCCAGCCCTAAGACATGATGACAGCAGATACAATTAAAAGCAACACTTTGAAAATTGCACATACTAAAAATTGACAGGACCAAGTTTGTTTGCAAACTTACATACAGCTTGTTGAAATTGACTGGAATAAAAATGTATTTTAAATTAAAATGAGCTGGTTCAGATCTGACTTTACAGGTTTTGGATGGTATTAGGAAAACAGAGGAAACTTGGTGATTCATTTGTGCTCAGACTTTCTAAATTAGTGCACAAGAAATATGTGCACGTAGCTCAAAAGCAAAGCAAAAGCAGAGTTTGACTGCATTTCCAAGTTCTTGATTGTTATAAATATTCACTAAGCTATGGGCAGAAGTGCTTTCAAATGCCCTGGTTTATTCTCCTGAGTATCACATTTAACTGAATTTCATCCAGTTACTCTTCCATTGAGACCAATCACTTGGGCCTGATGAAAGCTTTTTTTTTGTTTTGTTTTTTGGCAGAGCATAATTTTGAGGATGGAATGTAGTTTTATTTTGTAGACATCAAGAAATGAAGAATCCCTCAGTTCCCATGGCTCTCACTGCCAAGAAGTTTTGTCTGTTTGGGGGGTTTACTATTGTCTGATACGTTCTTTAAATCATCAGTCTTTCATTCTTCTTTTTGTGGTAAATCCTGAGTTTCCCCAAAGGTATTTTAGTTATAATGACCAAGTGATTATAATACCTAAAAGTATGTCTCAAGTTGTTGACTCTCAGCATTCTCTCTAGGCCTTGAACAGATTTTTAAACTCTTTCTTCGTAGTTAACATCCTTTGAAAAATATGGTGCTATAGGCTCCAAAGGCAAGGCATGAGACAATTTTTTTGTAGATCCTATAGCAAGTCTTTCTAGTTAAAATGTTAGACAATTGCATTTAAAGGTCTAATCACTAAAAGAAGCACAACCTTCTCCTGACTGTTGTTAGCTTACACACCCCAAGATTGCATCAACCCTCTCTGACACAGGATTCTACTGGCAGTTTGAGTGCAGTTGAATGTGTTATTATCCAAGAAATTTCTCAGAATCCCCACTTTGCAGGATACCAGTCCTTATTTCTAAACACACAGCCTTCAGTTCTGGTCCTTGAATGTCTGTTCTTGCCTCTGGATCTGTTGATGTGAGCTTTATTTGGTTTTCTGTAATGTTGATTCCTCAAAGTGACTATCTTTTCCTTACAGTATCAACTATTCCACCAATCTCTGCATAATCTGTGCACTTCATTAGAAAATAATTTGGTTTATTTATCCTCACAAGCTTGATGGAAAGAACACGTACTTATTGGTAGAAATTATTCCTGAGCAAAAGCTATAAAATATTCTTGTGCAGTGGTGGCTAAGTGTTGGTTTTTATTAAAGCACCTTATCACATCAGAGCAAACTCATGCTCTACCATGCTCAGTCTCCAGTAATACTGGCTGATATTTCTGAGATGTCCATATCAGTGATTCAAGACAACCAAGAAGGTCTTACAGCACACTCTTGTTGCCTGTTAAATGCTTGTTCTGTGATTTCAGGCCAGCAGAGTCATCCCTTGTTTCAGTGGGCTCACTGCAATGATAATGCTCTGTGCCAGAAGGTATTTCCTTGTGTGTCATACATTTCTTCTAGACTGAATGGGCATATTAAGCTCTGATGTTCAGAGGAAGAGTAAATTTTAGAGCTGTAGAAGTAAATTTGTTTTAAAAAAACTCAAGACTTGTTGTAATGAACTTTCTTGAATACATCCTGCTGCATATTCCACCAATTCTAGGATAAGAAAGGCCCAGAGGTTTGGTGCAGACCTATCTCTAATATTAATCTTACCGAGGGGGTCAATTACTTATATATCACAAGGAATTTATAGTATCTCCTGTCAGTGCAGTGTCTGCCCAACTTCTATTTAAAACCCAAAACAGCAAGTCTCTGGGCAATCTTCAAGAATTCTCATTAATTTAGAACTCTACTTACTCTAAGACTTTATTTGATTTTGAATACCATTACCATGCTGGTTTGGGAAATTTATTTCTTTGGGGGTATTTACTCACTCATTTCCTTCAAGTCTTTTGTGGGCAGTGAGATGGAGGAAGAAACTGATGGAAAAGGATCTCAATGAAAAAGTTTTATCTCAAGTAATGTAGCTATGGCAAGAAAGGCTCACTACAGCTTGAGTTAGAGGACATGGGGTGTTGGTTTTTTCTCCAAAAAATCCCAACTATTTTATCAAAACAGATGTATTTCAGCTGGCCATAGAATAGTGGCACATGAAGCTCTTGTGACAGATAAATACATAAAGTATGGTGAGCCACAGAAATAAAATATAAGTGTCTAGTAATATTTAGATAGAGACTTGCTTTCCAGCCTGGAGAAAAAAAAAAGAAATTAAAATGGGAGGTTTTGAGTAGCTTGAGATTATTAATAACACAACAACAACAACAACGACAGTGCTAAGGAAAAGAGAAGCTTAGGCAAATGAGCTGAAAATGGAGAGAGAGTTCATTAACTATCATAAGAGAAGCCCTGTCTTCCCTGCATGATGTTTAACCACATAAAATGCTATGAACAGGGCTTTAGAATTTTTCTATTTGAACTTTAATATTACAAAATAGTTGTGCCTAGCTTGCTAACATTTTTCTGGTTTAACACTCGCAATTTTCAGAGATGTGATGTTTCTCTGGTAAAAATCAGACGCTATCCACAGCTATGCTGTGATGTGCAGATTCGTATTCAAAATCAGATTTGGGACTGAATTTTTTTCCTCAGAAAATAATAAAACGGCTGAGTCAGAATTAAGATGCTTTTAGTTGGTTTTTGTTCCCATGAAGACCATTCTTTTTTTGTTATGTGAACAATGTAAAAGAGTCTGAGGCTGATTTTCTAGCTTTAGTTACTTAGACTAGTGAGAAAAAAATTGGGCCAAGGCCCATCCTTTAGTCTCAATTTGAAAGTTTAAATCTGATTCTGAGTATTTAAAACCCTTGGATAAAAGCCCCTGGATAAAAAAAAAAAAAAAAAAAAAAAAAAAAAAAAAAAAAAAAAAAAAAAAACACAAACACAAAAACACTGGAATCAGTATTTCTCCACGAAGATATTTTCTTCAGGAAGACTTAGGTGCTCAACATCTTTTCTGCATTTTAGTCTTTCAAGTGCTGACTGCTCTGCAGCCAGACACAAAGGCTTGCAGCTAAATTGGAGCATGGAAGTACTGGTGTTCCCATGAGCATATTTGATATCATATAGCCTTTCCAGTGAGGACAAAAAGAATTGTTCATGTGCTAATAATTAAACATGTTCTTGATTTATTTTTTGCTAGACCCCAATTTGGTGTTTCTGCAGAACTGAAAGCAGAATTTGGCCCTGTATTGAGATGTTTCTTTCAAAAAGGTTCTTTCATTTTCTCCTCTTTTTTGCAACCGAATGAGGAATCAGCCTTGAAGTTAAACAGAAGGAGTTATATTTTTATAGTTTAGTTTTGCATTGAACTTTTAATGCAGGTAATTCAACAAGTGGTGGTCTGTGCTAAGAAATTGGGTTTCAGGGTTTTTTGCTGTGTCCAGAAGGGAAGAAAGAAGTCAGTGTAACTGTCCTAGAATTATCAACGAACAGGGGGAAAAAAGTATTAACCAAGCAGTAGAGTAATTGCTCTTCCATTAAGAAGTAGGAAATGGGCTTGACTGTGCTTCTTTGCTGAAAGGCCACTCTGTGAAGAATGGCATTGTAGGGTGCACCTTTGACTCCAGATCAAATTTGTGTATTTTAATGGTGAAAAGATTATTTTTCTCTCCAGCAATGCTGCCAGCTAATCCTGCAGGTGAAAGCTGAGCTGCACCCTGTCTGATTCACACTTCATCACCTGTAGCAGGGACTGGGCAGCTGGAGCAGGCTTTTGCTGATGATGGAAGAGCGTCTTGTTCCCTCTCCATTAGCTGGGCTGTGCTATGCTAGGTACAGTAGTAAAAATGTATTTTTATCAGGAAATTCAGGAGATATGGCCCAATTTAAATGAGTGCTCATATTGAATGGATCTGTTGAGTCAGCATGCTGCTAACAACAGCTGCACATTCATGCAAAGCCAAAGCGTAACACCAGCTCTGGGCTTAACTCTGTGAACTTAAAGGGTCTAGGAAACAGCTCCCTTCTAGACTCTAAGAGATGGACAGGAAAAGTCAGTAAAAGCAGAAGGAACCATCCTGCACCCTCATTCATAAGGAAGAGATGTGTGGTAAGATCAAGTCACCTCATGAAATCAGGGAAGCCCAGAATTAACTTCCACTGTAAAGACTCCCATTGAACTCACTCAGTCTGGATCTGATCCCGAGTGGAAGCAATTCATCTTCTGACTGCAGGTCAGCTTTACAGCTGAGCAATGCTTCACTTGTGCTCTGCTGATTGGAATTTCCAGTGTTTACCTTGTGCCGAGCTGGCAGCAAGGGCTGGGTTTCATTCATGCTCCGGCACATTTCTTTCATCACTTAGGCACAAACCCCTTTCAGCACTTGGACACAAAACATACAGCAGCAGAATAAGCTACTCAGTGCCCGGACTGGGCATCCCAAAACTGCCCATGCAGATTTGGGTTAAAGGAAATGAAGCCGATGAAAAAGGTTCTGACAAAAGGACAAACTCTTCGGTTTGCAGCTGGTTGGCAGAGAACGTGGATGTGATCCAGGGCTTCAGGTCTAGGCATGGATAAGGATCACAAAATAGGTGGCAGATGGATAATCTTTCTTTAGTATAATGTTTAGATGGTTAGACTGATCACAGTTTAGAGGGTTTTTTAATACTTATTTTTTAAAGAGACCATGTAGAATAATTACAGACTCCAACTTTGTTTTGATTTGTTCTCAAATATGTATTTTGTGCTGCCTCTTTCTAAAGATTCCCAATCATTTAAAAAAAAAAACACCAAAAAAAAACCCAGACAACCAAAAAGCCACCACACCATTGAAAGAGAACTCTATGTTGCAACATTTTACAATATACCACATATGGACAGCAGCCAGGGGTGGAGAACCCTAGTACTGGAAGCATCACAAATTTCCTATGGTCTTACTGACTGCAAATCTCTGTGAGAATACCATCAATCTTTAATGACTTCCACAAGCCTGTTCATATGAATAGACCCACATACTGCTAGAATGACACAATCTACATGTTGTGTGAAGTTACAGAATAAAATCTTCAGTTTAAAAAGAGATAAAACTAATGAGCAGAGAAAGGAAGCTGGACAAAGGCTATGCCCTTCATACTTACCTCTAAGAGTTGGGAAATACCCTTGTGTTGTGGCTCCAGGGAATTTTTCCACTGAAGGAGCAGGTCTCCGGATTGGTGGGTCACCTTCAGCAATGCATTCAATGCATGTCTAATTTGCTGTTTGCTTGAGTATTTTCCTGTGCCAGTCTCTGGATGAAGCAGTTTTTCCGTAGACCGGACACTATATTATATTTTAGGTAAATAAAGTAAAAGATATCCTCATTAAAGGGCAGGCTTGATCCACAACACAGTTGTTTGTTGCACCTAATGTGTTCTTAAAAGACCAGGTTGAAGAATTTTTCTTTTCAAAATGTTGGATAAGATATTTATCTCAACTGTGTCCCTTATAATCAAAGCCCTTGATTAGAGGTTCTCATCATGAAAGACCAGTAGCTGCTGCAATTAAATATATAATACTTCTGCTCCTGTTACAATTTAGGGCTTCTTTTCCTTAGGAAACATCCTTATCTGATATAGAGTTTGAGGGACAGCAACTTATCTTTCTTCTTCCCTTCCTCCTTTTCCTGCCAAATATTTCTTCAGTCTCGCTGTCCACTCATTTAAAGAATTTTGATAATACTTTATAAAAGTAAAAATATGAAAGTACTTGCCAACTATTTGGGGAAAAAAAACAACAAACTAGCCAAAACATGTTGATGCTTGTTTTACAATTAAAAGCACAAAAACAAAAAAACAAAAACAAAAACAAAACAAAACAAAACAAAACAAAAACAATCAAGAGGAAATGTCAAAGAGTCACTGAGTCCCTACTATGTAAAAAATATGAGTGCAGCTGATCTGGGGAGTGAAGTGAGCCCTTCTGGCATAGCTCAGTGGGCAGGTGGCATTGTATGGATCAGCACTGGCTGCACAAGGGTATCTCAGTTCGTATGGGATTGGCTCTTAGAGAAGACATTGAGCTTAGACCCCACAAACTCCAGATGGGGTAAATCTTATGCCCTTCCAAGAGCAGTTGCGTGAGTTATAGTGGATATAGAGCCCATGAGCTGCTTGTGTGGAAACTGAATGTCCCTGCACTGATCCCTGCAGCAGCTTCCTGACAACTGCTTGGGAATCTAGATGCAAAGCCCAAAGCTGGACAACAGCCATAGTTAATGTCCAACTTAAGTTCATTCCTACTTGAAATGGTCAGCAGACATTTACTTCATTTATTTGTGTGAGAAACAAAAGAGGACACCTAATTCTAGATTGTTGGAGCGACTTAAATGTGTCGAATCCAACAGAATTTTTGTTTTATTTATGGTGAGGTAGGGAGAGAGTGGAAGGAGAGATATTTTTCCTTATTCTGATGTTATTTTTTTGGTTGCAGGGCAGAAAATGGAAGTTCTGACATTGTGATAGGAAAGGCTGACCATTATCCTGGCACCAGAGAGCACATATTCACTGATGTCTGAGCTACTCAAGAGGAGTAGTGGAGAAGTGGAGGAAATAATTCATTTCATTATCTTATCCATCAAAAACCCCAACAATCGCTGTAAAGTGGTTGAAAAGACATGGGATGTATTTTTATTCCCTTGAAATACTCACATCTATTAGAGTCTAACATTCTCAGACTTACAGATAACACCAACTACTGCCCACATGCAATTCTAGATGGAAAACACAATCTGTAGAGGTAACATGTTCTTTAAAAGACAGAAATAGAAGTGTCATTTGGACACAAAATTTTGTAAAAAAAAAAAAGTGAGAAAAAGAGAATTGGAGAGGAGAGGCTGAAACTAGTATTTTTGTTGTCCTATCAGGCTTTGCAGGCACCAATTATTTGATTTCCAATACGATCAGGATTGTGCCAACATTCAGAACATGACTCATGAATCCTCAGTTATTGCAAACACAGGCAGCTTTGTGAAATACAGATAATTTTGTATAAGAATTTATGGATATGGGTACATAGGTATAAATATATGTGTCTTTCTAATATATATATATGTGTACAGATATTTAAACTCAATCGTTACTAGTAAATATTTGACAGATTTAGTGATACAGATGCACAGTGGTATCCAGTGCAGCAAAGTTTGCCTTCAGGGAAACTCAGAGGTTTCAACACCAATCTGTAGAGTTTGGCTCTTAGGTGTCAGAGAATCTGTTTCTGCCTCTGCCCCACAGTGATCTGGGCTGGGTGAGGCACCTGGAGCTGTTGGTGCCTCAGTTTATATGACCAACAAGCACTGAAAGCATATTGTCAGCAAACCCCCTCAGTGCGCATTCTGCTTTCCATTTTCTCCGTGTGTGATCAACTCACAGTGCTGGGAAGCTGTAAAGGGGTGAGGCAAAATGCAATGTCGATGGAAAAGTTTATAAAACTGCAAAGAAAAGCTGAATTACATGGGTAGCTGGATGGAAGAGGTGGTGCTGTGCATTCCCTGCATTTGTCAGACACATTTGCAGTGAATCCAGGGAGCCAGAATAACCCCACCCCAGCGCAAGGTTGGCCCTTTAATTATGCTGATTACCCTAAGTCAGATTTTTACTCGCAGACAGTTCCCTGCAGCCACACTAAGACTTTAGTCTACAGTGACAAATCTCCTGCCCAGGGTTCTGTCTGGGCAGCGTTCACAGCAGGATTTAGCCCTAAATTTCTGTGCATACCTTTAATGCCAGGTCAGCAGCCCGAGCACACCTGGGCCATGGAATGTGTGTGCTGGCTGCCCCACTCACTGCTTTGATGCAGCTCTAGGCACTCATGGACAGAGATGAGCAGTGCCTGTGCCTGTGCCAGGTAGGAGGATCTGCCCTTACTTCTCCCACGGGACCCAGGAAGGCAGGTTGAAAACTTGCATCAAACTTCAGGCATGGTATTCATTCCCATCACTCTAATTTGAAATATCAGGTGATAATTTCCACACAGAGCAATAAAGAAAATATCTGTGTCTATGAAATCATAGTTAGTGTTCAAAACCTTATCTCTAAGGGAGAGAGACAGAAGATACAAAAGAAAATCTGTTTTGATTATCACACCTGATAAGCCTCATTGGTTCATCATGTCCAGCATCTGCACAGCTGAAACCTAATGATCATGAGTGAAACCTTTCTCCCTGACCCATAATGAATTGTACTTGAAAGGTGATGAATTACTTTCTGCTTTTTGCATCTTGGACAAAAGGATTCTATCACCCTTTTCTGCAAAGTCCTAAAAAGGAACTAGTCCATTTTACATAAAAAAAAAAAAAAAAAAAAAAAAAAAAAAAAAAAAAAAAAAAAAAAGGAAAAAAATAAATAAAACAAAAGATTGCATGGGTGGTTTCATGCTCTTGTGGGAAAACTCAGTCTAAAAAGAAACAAGAAAATTCTGCTGGTTAAAGTGAGGGGGATTTTTTTAATAACAGTCTTTGTTGTTTCATTAGTTGCCCTTTATAAATACTGCAAAATATGACCTCCAGTTTCCACTTTGTTGTGCCAGTGACTTCCCAGTGGCCGTCCTAGATCCCTCTTCTTCACACCAGTAACTTGCCACAGGAGCAGTTTTACTGAAGGCAAAAGAGTGGCTGCCTATCACAGAGGTTTGGGACTCATGATCAGCCCCAGGACAGCGAGCAGTCTGTCCGAGAACAAATGAGGGAATTTAGCTAAATGTATAAGTCCTTCCCATGCTACCTACTGAAACAAGCAGATCTATAGTCAATTTATTGAGCATAAATTACTGCCAACCTTCGCTAGAATAATTTATACTCCTGAGCCACTTCAGACAGGAAGGCAATAGGGAACTGTCAGGATACATGAAGTTTTATATAGAGATGAATGAATAGCTCATTATTCAAAGTCAAATGATATTCATATTTAGGGGTCAGAGAATTTGGGAAATGTTTAGACCCTCACCTGAGATTGCAGTAAGAATTCTCTTTCCCCACAAGGTCTTCTCAAAATAAGTGCTGGCTTTTCCAATCCTATTGCCTTACCAGAATAGTTAACCCAGGCAACAGTTGGCTGGAGAGAATTAATACAAGTAAAGGAGCAGGAAAATTAGCAGAGGGACTCAGTTGGCAAAGGATTAAGGAAATGAGCAAAAAAAAAAAAAGGGAAAAAGGAATGAAAATATAGGAAGACGAGATGAAAAAAAGTCGTTGGAAAGAAGAGAAATAAACAGACATTGAAAAATAAAATTATTCTACAATGTTATTTCTCATAATGACATTGTTTATTTTTTGATTTTGCTTGATTATTTGAAAATGTAAAAGGCAGAATATTTTCCTCTGTGCTGCTGTGTCTATCAGCCTAGGATGCTCAGGCTTTATGAAGTAGAATGACAATTTTGCCATCTTTTTTTCCATTTATTTTAAGGTCATAAAAGTTATTATCTCAACCAGAAATAAATCAGATTCTTTTTTAACTAAATAAATCCAGCTTCACTTTAAATCAATTAAGTCACAGATTTCCTCTGGAGTGGAGAACTTGCAGTAGAAAAAGAACCTGTTCCTGTGTTTTAAGCTCTGGCTTTCCAAACCAACACGGGTTTTGTCAAGCACTGCTTGCCCTTTAAGACTGAATGTCAATAGAAAGAGCCTGGCTGTTTTTTCAGCCCTTTCCCCCCCCATCACAGTTGCATCTGGGGCACTGTGCAAACTCTCAACCAGCACAACTCTCAGTTCACCCAAAGCCAGGGGGAAGCAAGAGGGAAGGAGCTCTTCAAGAGAGGGGAAAAAACGTCAAAAAGCAAGACTTGATTTTCTCTACAGTACCTCCATTAATTCTGAAGAAATTCTCGTGCTCAGTGAACTCGAGTGGCACAGTCACAGAGAAAGTTCAGGGTATGTTTCACTCCAAATTTCCCCAGTGCTGCTAATTCCCCAATCAGCCATTACGCTCGTTTACTAAGTCATCTGTACTCACCTACAGTTCCTTCACTTCATTACTCCCTGGCCAAAATCTCTTCCGAAGGCTCCTCTGACAGATTTATGTTCTGAGCATCAGACAGGAATGTGGTTCTCTGTTTTCCCTTTACCTATACTACATAAACATGTCCTGCAGGGCTCGCCTGAATCCTGACACAAAGGATCCCAGGCTGGGCAGCACAGACACCTACAGAAACACTGCTGAGCTCCCTGTGACGATTGCAGACGGCTCAGGGGTTCAGATCAAGTCTTGGCTCCATTTCGGGACCCATTTCTTGACTGCAAAGGCTGTGGTCAAGGGGAAGCCGTGAAAGACAGGGAAACATTTCATAGTGATGTTTTGCTCATTAAGACTTTGGAAGTTTGCTACAATATACCACCAGTTTAACTAGGTGGAGTCTCCACAGCTTGTTGGGTAATTCAATTTTGTTCTGCAGATCAGTGGGAAGTTTATGGGTACATATTTATTTTAGCAACTGCTTCCTTATATCACCCAGAAGTGACTGCACAAAACCCTACCCTCCAACTCTGTTCTGGCAAGAGTGGCTTTTCAAAGCCAACCTCTTACCCCTTTTCCCCCAAGAAGGCAGTGCATAAGAAAGTGTTGCTAAGGATAAGAGTTCTTCCTTTCATAGAACAGTCCTCCTGTCACTTGAGAACTTCAGCCATGAGAATTTATATTAAATGAAACTAATTAGCTAAAGGTTGCATCAAAACTCTCACGAAGACCCACTGAGATCAGATTCCTTTCCTGCTAGTTATCTCCCCCACAGATCCCCAAACAACAGAAGGCATTGTAGAGACAATTGTACAGATGCAGGTATGAGACCAGCTCTAGCAATGAGGGCTGTTTCAGTGGTACAAGTATTAGAAGAAAAGGAAAGGAGGAAAAGGCATCCTCCTCAGCCATTTTCTGAAAAAACCTCCAACATGTCATTGCAAAACTCTATTAGTATTGTGTTGAGGCTCCACAGTCCTGTGAAGGGCTGGAAACGGTACAATCTTCACCTTGGGCTTTGTTCTCAGGTTTAATACATTATTTACCTGGAAGAATTATTGTGATCCAAAAGTGCCTTAAAGAGATGTAAAATTCTGACAGAGAAAAGGGGCCTCACCTGATGATTTTGCTATTCCGGATACTCCCAAAAGAGAGACACAAGCACCAATTTATACACATAAATACACATTTATACACATCTTGCCCTTGGTCTGCACGGCGGAAAAGGTGCTGCCCACACTTGTGTAGCACCAGGAAGGGAACCAAGCACAGCACCAAGCTCTGGTTTGGAGCAGAGGCTACCAAGGGCTGCACAGAAATTGCAACTCCTGCCTCACTGTGTGCGTAAGCAGGCACAAGGCCACGGATTGTGTCAGCTCCTGCCTGCAGAACTTGGCTTATCTAAAGTCAGCCTGCAGGTCAGAGCACAAGGAATGGTGGTGTGTTACCCCAGTCATTCTCTGTGATGGATGTAAATCATACTCATAGGCTCCTGAAGTATCTAGTCAAGAAAATAAACCTGCAACACACACATACTGACCGGAAGAATTCCTGCCTCCACTACTCCTATATAATATCTTTCTTATTTCATTTACAGTATCTCGAGGAGTGAAGTATCTTAGAAATACGTTCTTCATGCACAGATTGATGCCAGGAGTAATAACATGAAGATCATAGCATACTCTAGAGGAAAGATTCTGTTTTCTAAGACCAAAAATGGAGCATTTTTGGTTGTAATTCCTTAAAGAAAATTAGAGGGTAAAAGAGACAAGGAAATGGGAAGATTTCTGTGTATTAAGAATTGTAACTGGGTTTGTTAGCTTGCTGTTTTGAAGAAATATAGGTAAGCAAGGCAAGATAAATCACAGCAATTTGAAATGTCATTTGGCTCTCCTATAGCGTTTGAATTTCTTCCATATTACAATAGATCTTCTCTCCTTGTGCCAGTTAAATTGAATTCCTCTTTTTGGGCTGTTTCTTTGATGGGCTTTGGATGAAATGTCTCATGCAGTTCAGTTTGGAAGCTTCCCAAATCAAAACCCCAAACCCAACATTTGTTTCAGTTGTGGGGAATGGGAATTCGGATTGTTTTTTACCTGTTCATGAGACATCTGCTTTCACTATTTGGCATAGCGTGGGGCTGAGGTTAGTGGGGGAAGGCAGGCTGATTAGCCTCAGAGGATTTATTACATTTGATACATTGAATGTCTGATTTTTGCCTTGCTTGCTCTCATTCGTTCACAGCCTGTACATTGAGATATAGAGCAAAAAAAATTTAAACCATTTAGATGTAATAATCATCTCTTATTAAGCATTGAAATATCAAAAATAAGTCACTAGTATCTGTTGTTTTTGGAAGTTTTGCGCAGACTAAACTTCTGGACTCAGCAATGGAAGTCACAGAATGGGAAGTTGATTTACAAACTGCCTTTAAATCCAGTGACATAGGCTAAAGTGCACTGAATATTCACAAGCTCTATATTAGCAGCCTCTACTATTTTGTGCTCCCCATGGCTCTGGTTTAGTTGAAGAACACCCAAAGTGATCCCAGATTTTAAAATCCGGATGATCCTGAACAGAGCAAATTTCAAATTAAACCAGAATGCTTTCATATGCCTCCTATGCACAGTTAACACTTGACTACATATGCTAAAATTTGTGGAGGTTTGTGTTATGTGAAGTTTTATACAAATTTGAATGAAAATTAAACCATTGGTAGACCATGATGTTTTGTTGGGAATACTTCTAAGTAAAGCATATTTGAGGATGATGCCATGTCTCTTTGTAGAGTCAAAGAAACTTAAAATGTGCTGTGAAAAACAGCCAAATCTTGTCAGATGGGCAGTTTGGCTGTAAGAAAGGCTGGTCAGAAACCATCTGATGACACACAGTTACAGCTGAAATTGTGACATTTAATTGGAATTGTGAAGTTCACAGTGCCTATTAGGTCCAAAGAAATATTGCACAAACCAAGGCAGATTTTTTTCTCAGAGTCCATGCAGTGGTCACCAGGAGATGATGATGATGATGATGATGATGATGATGATGATGATGATGATTTTTTTTATTTTTTTTTTTTTTAACAGCTCCAGGACCCGAGAAATGCTAAGAACTTCACCTGGAGTCAGTTTTTCTTCCAGCTTTGCTACCAAACAGGATTCAGACCAGGTCAAAGGCAGGATCTAGGCTGGAACCTGATGCTGCCTGGTCCAGGTGACATTGGTGTCACTTTTTGCTGAGCATCTGAAGGATGCAGAGAGACTGAGCTCTTTGAAAATATGAGGATTTGAGCTTCTGAAATGAAATTTTAGCAGCCTTTTTCCAAGCTGGGGATTTTTCCTTTGGTCTCATTCAGGATGAATAAAAACTGTGAAAGAAAATAGTCAAACATTTCAGGTCCAGTTGTGCTTAATATTCTCTCTGCAAAGGTTTCCTGTAAACAAGTACACATGTGCACCCCCAGACATATACACACACCAAAATGTTCTTCCCAAGCTGTGTTTTAACATCGGCATATTGTTTGCTCTATTACCCTTCTGGGTGGCCAATAAAATATCAAACAGCAATTCAAGAAGGCAATAGATAACTACCACAGTGAGCTTTCTGAAAGCAGAGGCCAGGGTAAGCAGGCAGATTTATACATTTCAATTTGAGGCAAAAGTGAAATAATAACAAACAATAACTGCTTGGGGATTTTTTTCCAAGCAACAACTGCACAGAATTTACTTAAGGTATGCAATGGCCCTCCTGATTTTAAGTTGAGGGCTTGGATTCTCACCTGGTGAATATCAGCCCAGATCCATCACTCAGAGCACAGATTGCTAAATCATGAATATTGTGCCTCAAGCTGAAGGCACTTGGCCAGCTCCTTCCCTGTGTTAATGATTTTTGTACATTGTGCAGATTTACATCAGCCGAAGATCTGGCCGAATGCCTCTTGTTTTTGCTGAGATTGTAAATACAACCCTGGTCTATATTCTTCAGACATTTTCACAACTGTAATCTTCAAAACCTTGCCTGGCCTTGATCTCTTTTTCCAAGCTTTTAGTCCCATTCCCTCCCTTTGCAGAACAGATAACGGATTTATGGTTGTCAAACCCTCTCTGGTTAAGCTGACGTGTTGGTGGTATACGCAAAAGATGGGCAGACAACAAGAATGCCTCATCAATATATTTTCATTTCTGGGAAAAGATGAAAGAATAATTAAGAGATTCTATTACCTGAAACGAAGAGTGCTCTTCTAAGGTATACATTTGACCCTGTTTACAGAGTGGCATTATTAGGTTCAATAGCAACTCAAATGGAAAACAAAGATGGAGAGGGAGATGAGAACATGCCCTACATGGTAAAAGAAATGCTGCCACGCAATAAATGAAGAGGAAAAACACAGCTTGATATAGAAGAGGAGGAACCCAGGGCTTATAAAACTGCTGGTAATCTTATACTGACAGAGGGTGGGGGGAGAAAAACGGGGCCTGAATAAGCAGGGAAGGTTTTAGTTAATGGGAATAATATCTACCTCTGGCTTCAGACTTTAAAGATTCAAAATCTGGATTTAAAGACGAATTTTTGTATTTAATCCAGTCCTTTAAAACAATAAAAAGTAAAACAAAATATTCATTTCCTGTAGCCTAGTCCTTGTGAAGTCAAAGACAGCTATAAAAGATGTAAGTTCAAATCCCATTGAGGACAGTTTTTGTGTAGATTTGCAGGTCAAGATGAATCCTAGGGTCTTACATTGTCTTTATTTGGACTTGCTGACAGTTGTTCCTAGGAAACTGCTTATCTTTATTAGGGCTTTTTATAATAATGCTAGCAAGAAACACACTTTTTCTGTTCTAAATGAAGAATTCATTCTCATTAAAGCCAGAGGAATTAAATGTCTCTGAAAAAAACCCAGAGTTTTGTAGAGTCAAAAATTGTTTCACTTTGAACAAATCTTTCCAAATTCAAGGAGTTTTTGAAACAGCTTTATTTTTTAAGTGTATTAAGGGAAATTTCAAAGCAAAACAAACAAACAAACAAAAAAAATCATTTAGATTTCAAGCATTTTGGTTTTAAAATTATGAAATAAAACATTACAGCATTTTCAGCATCATGTTTTTTTTCCAGACAATTTGGCAGAGCTACAGTGAGTTTAGAAAGCACTTCATTATTGCTAAAACTGCATTTTTTTCAAAGAAAACAAAAACCAGCTAGAGCTAATGCAAACCCTTTGTTATGAATTAAGTGAATCTGTGCTATGTTTTGAGCAAGCTCACTTTTACCATATTAATCTGGGTAGAGATTTAGTTTCATTTCAAACGACCTAACACAACACAACACAACCTTGTAAGCAAAACTTGTGTGTGTGTTCATTAACATTTTCAACTCTAAGGCTTTAAGTCAGTGTGAACTAAAACCTTCTTTCTCTCAACTGCAAAAAGAGAGAGTATAATAAATCACAAATCCATTGCGGAACAATATGGCAATGTGCTTTCATGTATTTAACTGAGACAGAGTTTGCCTTTCCACTTCTGTAGGAGCTAATGGTTGATTTAATCCAATGTTGAAATCATCAGACCTTCACTCAGATTTTGTTTTAGCAATGTGCCTCTGATAAATAAACTTCCAGACTGAGAATTCCAATCTAACAGGGGCTGCTATTTGGGATGTGTTAAACAGCAGCAAAAATGTTAGATTCAGGGAAATGTAGTAACAATGGACAAAATTTTGATTTTCATCAAAGAGTTAAAAATTTTCTGGTTTATCTTTAAACATACATAGAATCTGTCTGTGGCAGTTCTTTGGTTACATATCATGTCCCTTTAGAAATACCCTAAAATGTTTTCTAGATATTGAGTCTTTTTTGGTTTTTTTTTTTAATTTTTAAGTTAGGTTCCATTTTTTTTTTTTCTTTGAGCACATAGAATCTTCTTTCGTGTACTTTTTTTTCCTGATTTCAGCACTATGAATGTTGTCTTATTTTTTCCTTTCATTAGTAATAGATATTTTTCACCCAAAACAAGGCACTGTCTTATGTTAACTGTTGTGCAATCATTAAAGACAGGAAAAGTTCTGTCCGAGAAACAGTAAAAATTGAATATTCTCTAACCAGCAGTCTCAGAATCATGTAAACATTCTCACAAAAAACCAGAGTTTATTCTTTTATTCAAAAGATCACATAACTAGCATATTTTCTAACTACCCCTTTTGCCAGATCCCTGTACAGAGGCCATTGTCCTCACCCCTTTCTTCATGCCTAGGAGAGCACATAAGGAGGAGCAAGCAATATCTCCTCCTCACTTAAGGAGCAGCTTTGAGACACATAGAAAGGCATGTGCTGCAAAACTAAAGGAAAGCTAATCAAGCCAGTTTGTCAAATTTTCTGCTGTTAGCCTACGCAGTCATTTTCCACAAATGCAAATCCAACTGCAGTCAGTGGAGGGGTTCATATTAACCAAAAAAATAGCAATAAAGAGCCTTAAGGAATTGTACAACACAGTTCACAGAAAAGTTACATCTGCCCTATGTGTTAGCTGTGACTTTCTCCTCACAGACAAGAAAAGCTCAAATGTTAAGTTTTGCTTTCTGCTGAACATTGGTGTATATTCTAACTGCTCAGGGGGAGTAGTAGAAAATACACCAAGGTTCAGCAGAAAGCAAAACACCGTTTATGTCCCATTTCTCTGCCATTTATACAATATCTATTGCACATCTTAGTAGCACACTTAAAGTGGCTTGAAATCTCCCATTCTAGAAAGAAAAGGGAAAAAGTTCAGAGGTTCTGACTGCAAAACTAGAGTGATGATTCATTTGGATGATGGTTTTGCAAGTAGAAATGACATTGTTGGTTAGACTGTGATGATAACACTCAGTGCCCCAAACCTGCAGCCAAATTTCTGGGGATAAAAAAATTCACTTTAGCAGAATGGGCAGTGAGAAGTTCTCTGTAGTGTGAGGACAATATCAGAAGTCTTTGGAGATTGCCGTAGTTCCTCTGGATATTGGAGGAGTAGCTGGGTACCTGTACTGGATTTTGGAGAACTCTACAGGCTTCCATTTCTCAGAAGCAGAGCACTGGAGAATTTCCTCCCATCATGCTTTGGGGCTGTTTTCTGCAGATTCACATTTTGTTCCCAGAGCAGTCAAAATTAGCTTGGCCACTGTTTTTTTCCCAGCAAATGGGGTTAAACATAAATCTGCCTTGGGCTGCAGGAAGGGGGGGACAAAACCCCAGCATTGTGGTGCCTGTAAGTAACAGATATTCCCCTGTATTCCTCTCCACCGCTGAGTGACAGCAGCTGGGATTTATGAAGCATGCTTGTGCTTTGCACTTGCCCTGTTTTTACATTCAGGAAAGAGAAAAAACATCTTGCTTTGTTCAGTTTGTCAGGCTGCTTCCTCCTTTGTGCCCAAATATGCGCTGTGCCTTACAAAAGGTCCCTTCTTAAATTACATCCCAAAAGGTGAACGGGATATGTGCAAAAGTCATTTTGCCTTCAAACAGTATGCCACACCTGTATGGGATATGTGACCTTCTGATAGAGAAAAATGACCAAAACTGACAGTGCAACTCCCACCTGGGTTGCTGCACTCAGGAATTTAAAATGGCTCCTCACTGCACTGGCATGGCCGAGCCCTTTCACAAGCCAGATTTGACAGCAGGTTTCATTTTGATGGCCATTGCAGTGGGAAATATGACTGAAACTGGACACACAGTAAGCCAAATTTTTGTATTTTCACTGCATATCTGTCTGCACCTATAGGAAAAGTGCCTGGAACTCTTTTCCCCCTTCTGGAGGCCATTCCTCATTGTTAAGCACATGCGCGCTCACGCATGCGCACACACACACATTTCTAGCTCTGCAAATGACTGAAAGCCATCAGGCTTTCATGATGGGAAGGGAGGAGAGGAGGGAATCCATAGCTCAGCAGTATTATTTCCCCCACTTCCTTGCAAAACCTCTCTCACTGGAGTTTCATAGGCTCTCTTCTCCAAATTATTTATGGGAGAGGGGCAACCCACTCGACGCTGTATGCGCCATTATCCCCAGCTATTATCCAACAAGTAGTTAATGTTGTTTGAAGCAAGCATGATTCCTTCTGAGCTCCTCTGTGGCTGCTACTGCATGCCTAGGGCCTGGTTGTACTCCCTTAAAGTCGATGCTAAAACTTCCCAGCCTCACAAGGTGGTTGTGAGGATAAGTTCATTAACGTTTGCAAGGCCCCCAGATATCATAGTGCTGGGAGTAATATAAGTATCTAGATAGCTAGTTCTCAAAGACAGCATCTCTAAGGGTCAGATTCTGCACTAGAAATTCCCTTATGCCCACCAATTAACATTTGCTCTTGAATATGTATGTATCATGATGTTTTCCTATTATACATATTTAATTATGACTTATTATCCAATAGCTATATAGGATATGGAAAGAAACATCACAGAAGCTAGAGTTTTGCAGTCTACCTCAAGAAGAATAGGTTCTGAAAGCCTGGAAAATTCTGAGGGGTTTTTTCAATCTGAATATCTCCATCTGAGTTGCCATTTCTCCATAGCAAAGTGTTACTTGTCCCATTGTGGCATGGCCATGACTGTAAATATTTAAATATCCCTTATTCTCTAACAGTTTCCATTATAATTTATTTCTGTAGCAAGCAGAAAGATGTCTGGGTCATTCTTTCAGCCAGGATGAAAAACAAAAACAGGGCAGAGCAAAAGAACAGTAGTAGTCAAGAGAAGTTTGCTGAGGGGCATATGCTGGGCAATTTTTTGACTGAACTGGAAAGTCTTGAGTCTTTTTGAATTCTAAAAACCTTTTCTCACCTTTTTGCAATGCAGTGGGTCATTCACTGCTGATGAAATTCCATTGGCTCTGCTGTCAGTGCCAAAATCATAAATCAGTGTTATATTATAGTTAAATCAGACCAGTGTTAGAATGCTTAAGCATGTCCTTACTTTGAAAAATGGAAATGGAAGTCACCAGAAACAATTGTATGCATAAAATTAAATACATGCTTAAAAATATTTCATTGGATTGATGTTTTAATCTGGTTTTATGACTTTAGTAGCGAAACAGAATAATTTTGCTAAATTAAAATTAAATAGAATTGTTGAGAGTGCAAATTATTGCCAGATACAGTATCTGTAACTGGCATGAGGAACACACATACAATGCAGTTGGCTGTAAAGACTCAACTTCTTAATTAATTTTCCTGAGGCTTAGCCTTTCATTTAAAATACAGCTGTTCCAGTTCCAGGGGAAAAAAAAAAAAATAAAAACCACCCTTGGAGACATGGCCCAAATGCAACCAGCTCAGCAACGTTGGTTTGAATTTGCAGAGAGCCTGAAACCAGATCCATGACACATGAATTTCTCTACCAAGCATATCCTGAAGCCAATGAGAATCACGCTGTTTCAAACAGAGACATTGCTAGCTAATTTGTCATTTATTATGGCATTAAGAAACGCAATTGTATTTTGAAGATCTCATCATTTTCAAAGACTGGATGGGGCATCTGCTGGAAGGCAGTGCAGGAAGACTAGTATTCAAGGCAGAAGGTAAAGATGGAGATACTAAGTTGGAAATGTTGAGCAGCCCATTATTTCTTTTCAGCCTGCCATAACTCCCTGCTTTAGGCCTTTTATTTGGGCTCCAGGTTCTTTCTGAGAAGGACTTGTACAACACATGGCAAAACATCTCTCGCTGTGCCTAGAAGCCCCAAATCTAGTACCAACAATAAATAAAAGTAAGACTCCATTTTCCCAAGAGAATGGGCTTTGCTCTCAAAAGCTTAGAAACCACCCCATTTCAGCAAACACATAAATCTCTGTTGTAAAAACATTATGTCCATTTATATTTTTTAAATGAATTCATTCCATTTGATCACTTTCCTTTCAAATAGTTTCGCTGTTAATTGGATACAGGCAGGACACACAGTCAGAGCGCTCCAACTTCCCTGTCAGCTCCACATTTCCAAGCAGATATTTTGAGAGACAGGCATTGTCTGTTAAATGGGAGTTGTGAAACACAACTACACTGGGCAGTTTGAAAACTTTTCAGTTGCCTTAGGTAACTAGATAATTTTCTCTCTCTCTCTCTCTCTCTCTTTTTCTTTTTTTTTTTTTTAAATATTCCCTAGGTATTTGCTGCACTGTATGCCAGGGAAGAAAGCCCTGGAGGGAATATTAAGGTCAGGACGAGATGGAACTAACAATATACCGAATATTTCTACTGCACATAGCCGTCAGTGCAGGGTCTGCCCTCGAATTCCCCGGTGTGCCTTAGTTACCATTGCTTCAGTATTCCCTGGGTATCTCTTGTGTTATGAAAGTCCCCTCTCCGCTGTGGGGAGGGGAAGAGCAGAATAGAAAACAGAATAACAATGGGAGGAGAGGAACAGAAACTAGACAGTTATTCATGAAACTGTGGTCGTAAATAGGGAAAACAGTTCCCTGAGCCATGCTGCACCCTTCAGTGTGTGTGCTCTCGTGGTCATACAGCCCCCATGGCCAGAGGATGTCCAGCACTCGTCCAAGCCACAGCTTCATGCAGAGCAGGACTGACCTGGAAAAATTCATCTAACAGTGGGTTTTTCTGGGCAGCATAAGCTGTCCCACCTTTGCCCAGCCCCTGCAGCCGCTGCCATGCCAGCTCCTCAGATTGCTGTTCAGCGGGCTTTGTGCTGCTCATCATTTCAATGTGCTCCTCGTTTAATGCCTTATAGCTTTCATATGGTGTAAATGTTTTTGCATCAGTTGAAGAGAGCTGTAAATGCTATTGTCAGTTTGGTGTAAGGGTTCATGTGTGTTTGACTGTAGTAACTCTGCTTCTTCTTTCAATAACCCAGCGCAGTAGGGACAACATTCTGCCATTGCACAGTAAAAGCTTTTCCAGGCAGGGCTGACACACTCTGAAAAGCATAATAGATAGTACAGTCTCATCCTGATGAAATTAGCAGGAGAGAAATATGAAATCTCCACCTTCCATTACACCCATTCGTGGACATTAGGAATCCGATCTGAGTACGAATCTGTAGAAGTTTTTTTCTCTCGTCTTACAGCGCGTATATTTACTATATAAAGCACAGTATTTTCTAAGATGAAACAAGTGTTGTATTAGGAAGCAAGGAATACAATAAACCTTTAACTCCCAGGTCAATAATCATATAACAAAAGGACTTGATGAAGTGCCCTCTATACTGTTTTTTTTTTTAATATGTCAGCAGGAATAAAAACTGCTTTATTTTTTACCTCAGCTTCACTACTTTAACCCAAGCTGATGGCAAGAAGCCTAGAGAATATTGCTAGCAGCCCGTTCTCTTATGACACCCACCCTTCATCTGGATGTAATATCTCAATATTGCTCCAGAAGATTGGATTTTATTTAGTCTTTTAGCGTGATGTGAAAAAAATGAACCAAATTCTTAGATGGCAGGGGCTTCGTCAATTGAAGGAGTCTGGCTTACTGAGAGCCAGCTGAACAGCTGACTTTATCATATGCAGGAGATTAATGAATGCTACTGCTAGTCAAGAGAAACAAGAGGTCATCCAAAGACTACTTTGTTTGCTCCCTTGGTACTTTTAAAAAAATGTTCCTTTAAATACTTTTAAGGCAGTCCTGTTCAGTACTATACTGAACACACTTGCCAGTTAATCTGTGGTACACACCAGCACCAAAGATCTCTCCTAATTTTCAGGTTTGCATCTAAAGAAGGTTTTTTGACATCCCAGCTGGCCTGGCTTGTTTTTAACACAACTCCTCCTAGGAGAGCAAAGAATGGGAGATGTTTTTTGCACCTTTCCACTACCCTCCTGTTACTAGACACACCAAACAATTTCGTGGTTTGGCACCTGACTTTAAGCAGAAGAAACTTCAAATTAAGTCCTTAGAGCAAGGTTTTTAATAAGGCTCACTCACTGTACTAAAACAGTGTGAAAATCATCTGTTTGGTTTTTCCTATACTAAGTTTCTAAAAGTTTCAAGTTTATTTGTACCACTATGAAAACAAGAGCTGAAACCTTTAATATTTCAGCCAAATACATTCTTTTTTTTTTTTTTTTTTTTTTTTTTCTGGGAGCCTTGGACTTGATGAATATTCATACTGGGTCTGCACTGTGGCCACCACCCAGCAATCCAGCACTGGCAATGCTACAGCAGGGTGCTGGGACGTGGGAGCGGTTGCCGCCTCTCAAGAAGATCTCCTTGGAAAGCTCCAAGTACCCTGTTCCCTTCCATGGGAATGTTGCTGGCTTTTAAACTCCTATTTCTTGTTCAGTGAGGGACAGATTCCTGCTCCTACCAGGTCAGGAGGAGCTTCTCCCCACTTTGTGGATTAAATCCTCTCTTCTACAGTGAAGGCATCATTGCAGCCATGAGGTAGTAAAGGAAAAAGCATAAGACCACAACTGGATGTACGAAGCAGAGGTTCATAGCTCTGACTGAAGTGATGCAGAGAGGATCCCGAAGTTCCTCATCTCTGAAAGTCTGTGGGGTCCTTTCAGCTCTTTTCCTTATTTCCTGCATGATTCAACAGAGCAGAATCTCTTGACACTCTGGCTTGACTCTCTCAGGTGTGCTTCCTCCCCCACCCCATATTAATATCAAAAGAATAAAAGGAACAAACACTGTAGATAACATTAATTCAGCATCCCCTAATCTTCTCACAGCCAGCAATAGGTGCTTAGCTAAAAAGAGACTCTGACTATAAAGATGCAAGGATTTCCTTTAATTCTCCAAGTGCAATAACAAATCTTGGCTGCAGTAGAACATTTATTTTCCCAACTGGATGCACAAGAAGTAAGAGACAAGTTTCTTAGCACTTCCAAAGGAGAATTTATCTCTTGGCTGGCCAGACACTTATGGAAATAGCCTGTGAAAGGAGAAGGCAGTAGGGTCGCTTGGCTCCATTCCCACTATCACTAAAGGAATAGCTAAAAAAATAAATCCATATTTTATCATTATTTTTACCTCCCAGTGTACATCACTAAAAGGGTTTATATGCAGCCCTCTTAATTGGCACAGCCCCTGCTGGAAATAGAAACATGCCGATGAATTGCTCATTCAGATTAGGCTCCCAGGAATATATTGTGCTGAGAGACACTCACTTTTATTTCCTGAATTGCTTTAACGATGAGCACTGAGCAACTCTTCCTGCGCTCCCTCCCTCCCAAGAACCCTGAGCTGCATGGAAAGGCAGCAGCTAGAAGCTCTCAGCCAGCCCCCACAGCAAGAAATACCTGCATGTAAATACCAAAGCACACCTGTGAACAGCTGTGAGTGGGCCTTCAGATACTGTGTTTGCCAGCTAAACACATAATTCTCAATTAAGTGAGCAATTACCTGTTATTGTTTAGCCCTGGAAATTCAGCATTGTGCTGAATATATTCCCTGGCAATGATCCCCGTGAGAAAGCAAGTCATCTCTTTAGGGTACAGATTTATATTCTCTGGTAGTGGGGTCACTAATATAATTTGGAAATAGGATTCACAAGTAAACTACGAAGACTTCAAAAGGCTTTGAGCATCTTCAGCTCCCACAGTAGAAAGGCTGTTTCCAGAAATCATGGCTTTCTTTTTCTTCTAGCTGCTTGTTCAAGAGTGTCGTCTACAAAGTTATATCATTGCTTTTGCTGTTGTGAAGAGTGGGAGATAAGATTATAAAATTTTGCAGGGCTAGGTTCTATAACATGGTAAAAGAAAAGCAGTGCTCCTGAGAAAAATCCTCCTGAATTGTTGCAGTGAAAAAGAACATCATTGCCAAGGAAACTGGGATAAGTTCATTTTCCAAGTGTGTTTGCCCAATAGACTTGTAAGTAGCAGGATAGTTGATACTTTGTTTTCTTAAAAACTTGTAGTCACGTTGAAGATTAAAGATCATTAATGAATAACCACAGACAAAGATTTTCTGGCTTTCAAAAAAATTTTTTTTTTTTTTTTCCAGCTGAGAACCAAAAGCTAGGTGCCAGACACGGATAAGTTCAGCATAGCTGGTAGAAAGAATCACACCAAACCTTTCTCGGGTTTTTTGGATAATTCCTAAAATATTGAAGAGACATCCAGAAGAACTTGAATTAATCTAAACCCAAATTTTCTATCCAAAAAAAAGCTATTTCTAAAGATTTGCCAGCACTCTCAGCTGCAATGCAGACCCGTGAGCATTTATATGCAGACCACAGCTGTTTAAAACTGTGTACATAGGACAGATGAAAGGTTGACTTCAATCTAATGGTATTTTAACCTGTTGTTTCTGGAAACCAGATTGTTTGGGTTGATAGGTTTCTATTTCTCTTCTTATAAAAAAGGTGAATTTCTCAGATAGCTTTTTAGCTCCTCAGTCCTGCAGAGGAGAGCTGAGGAGGAGAGCAGCCCCCAGAGTGCAGGTGGACTGAGGACAGCGGAACTTGTTAGGCTTTGAAAACCCTTTGAGAAAGAATTGGGAAACAGTCACATTTCAAAACCTGGAAAGAGCTGGAGCAGGAAAGGCTTTTAAGTGTTGTTCAGAGTTAACTTGTACGTTGGGTTAGGTTTTATTCAGTCCTATCTTCAGCAGCACCCAGCTTGGGCAATACAAATCTGATGCCACTCGTGATGGATTGCACACAGGACCAATTGGAGCCCTACGAGCTTTAAAATTGATAGTACAGAGACCGACGGCGGCGGTGCAGTTTTTCATCAAATGAAATGGAAAAGTGATTTAATAATTCTTTCTGTCTTAAATTGCTTAAAAGAATTTTAGACAGTTAAAAATTGCACGGATTTTGAACCATATGTGTGAGAGTGGAAAAAAAATAAGGGTTTTGTTTTTCCTATTTTTAATATGAGCCAGATGAAACAAAAAGATTGTTTCCTTGCAAACTATAGGTCAGGTACCAATGTAGGCTTTGAGATGGCTCTGTAAGTTATCATGTTATCTTTCTTTCTTGACAGTATACCATTATGTGGTGTATCATTTCAGCATTTACTATCTTTCATGTCCTTTTATCTTCACACTAGGATTTCTTTCTAAATTCCAAACCGTGCATTTGGTTTCATTATATAACACTGGCTTTTACAAAACATTGGCTCTTCATATTCTTTGGTTTCATATTTGTCGACATCAGGCTGAAATAGTAAACCCGCTACGTCTATTTTATCTTGTTAAAGATAAAAACAATATGGCAAATGAACTATTTGAGGAACACTGCTTTCAAATTAAAGGAGAGGAAAAAGTATTAAGTGTCACCACTAAGTTGAACTATATTGAAATCTTGAACTGAAGTGATTTTAAAAAAAAAAATTGAATAAAAAGGTGACCCAAAATGCTACAACTGTCATGCAGGACTCTGTTATCTTAAATTATTTATTTAACATCTGGTAAATATTATCCCTGCTATAGTACAGATAAATTGAATAAAAGAATACCAATGCCAGGGGAAAAGAAGAATTGCTTAATACTGTAAGTATATAGAACTGTTCCACAAAGCAGCTCATTCTCTCTCTGCAAGGGGAGATGAGAAGCATGGTATTGGGGTAAAATGCATCTGCTTCATTTCACCCTGAGTATGAAGCTATCAAAGCAGTTTTAGAGATTTAATTTAATCTCAAACACAAATTCTATGAAAACAGTCTGACAGCGACATGAAATTTTACATAACTTCTTTTACCCCTCCCCCTTTATAATGCAGCTTCCCAGCTGATTCATTTTATTTTATCCTATGCGTATTGGGGATCAGATTGAATTTTCTTTGAGAAAAGAAAATAATTAAGCCATCTGTAAAGCTCTGGCTGAGCATGAACATAGCAGCACAGGATAGAGTTACTTGGAGGGGGGAATGAGGTCAAAGAAAAGTACTGCAGGGAAAAAATTCAAGTTCTGTAACATGGAAAACAAAATAAAAAGAGGATGGAGTCTGAGAAGGGGGAATGGACCTAAATTCCTTGTCAGTTTGTGGGTTACAAATGAAACAAAAGGCTTATCTTAAATATATGCAGGTTTAGAGATGGTTTTTTTTTTCCTGGAAGCTATTGAGAGCTAATTAAATTATGATCAAGCACTAAGCGTTTCTCCGGTGCTTCCACGGTCAGTTTCTACTGAGCTCCTCTTGGTTACTGGATACCGCTTACGAAATAAAGAAGATTGATTCCCAAATATTTGTTCCTATTCCCTCTTTGTGGATTACATTATACCACTTTTCATTCTCACAGTCTTTGCTTAAGCTGCAGGATATAAGGGCCCTATTCCGACTGCCAACTGCAGCGCCCAAGATTGAGAGGCTGCGATTGCACCGGAGTTCAGGGGGGTAATGAGCGATTCAGACCACCAAGAGTCTGCAGCTGCCAGAGCCTGGCTCTGCACTCCCAACAGCGAGCAGCACTCAGGACACCCCAACTGTGCATGCACAGGCTAAGCACAAAGATTGTTTCTCCCCGCTCCACGCTTACTGTGTCGAGGGACAAAATTTGGCAGTCCCCTCACCAGGCACTGGGGTTGGCGTAGTGCTGCCTTTCTCCCCAGCCAATGCAGCCTGAAGGCTCCAAGGAGCACTAAAGTCAGTGGGCAGACTGGGATCGAGCATGTTGCTGTGAGGCTCAGGATAATACAGCTGGAAAAGGCTTCCAGTTTCATACTGGATTTTAACCGCGGGCCTTAGAGGACCTAATTAACATAGCAGCACCCACAATCTCCTCCAAAGTCCCTCCTTCATCCTCACCTTTTGGCCCTGATAGGCAGCCTCCCCCTCCCCTGATATGGGCAGAGATGTCCTAAAGATGTTGTGTACCCATGAGTGGACGGTGAAGGGGTGGATAGACACATCTCCCAGCTTAACAGGTTTTTCTATAGAGGAATATCTTGTCTCCTGCCCCAAAGCCAGTGGATTGGAACTGTTGCCTGTTAACAACTCAGGCTGATGACTTCTGTTTCAACACCCTAGATGCTGAATTGGTTTCCCAGAGCTTGCTTTCCCAGGCCCTGCCATCCTCCATGAGCACCAACCACCCTGCACTGGGCTGCCCTGTGACCTGGGAGAAATACCCAGACACCTGAGAAGAACCTGATGCCTAATCATTGCATAAAAACCATAAAGGAAAACCAGAGGCCAGAACACAAGCCATGAGAACTTCCTCTGATTAGCTCATGGGCAGTGTGGAAAGTTTGAACCCACTCACTGTTTCTGCAAATGGATAATCGTTAAGATTAAGTGAAATGCCACTGAAATCTGTAACTCACAGGGCCAAAAGCCTTCCTCTATACTTGTTCCAAGGTAAAGCTTTGCTTGTAAGAAATAATTTTCTGCCATACCTGGATTTTTCTTGCAATCATGGTTAGTAGCAAATCTGAATCTGTCAGCACAGCAGTATAATTTAAATAGTACAATTCACAGCTGACAGGGGATTTCCACCGACTTCACTTGGAAAATATGTCATTTGCTAGCTCTTGTTAACAGGTTGTAAGGCATCTGTTGCTTGCCCACGGTTACACAGACCAGCAAGAGACATTACTGAGGAGAAAGAGAAGAGAGAAGGGTTGACAGCAGCAAGCCAGGTGCAGAAATGAAGCCTGTAAATTTATGTAAAGTGCAGAGCAAAGACCAGTTAGTAAGTTGCTGACACCCCAGTTTATCTGAACCGTCTATTGCAAAGTCTGTGTTGGAAGTTCTTACTCCAAATGCCAACCAAGCAAAAAACCCAGATATTGAGATAACTCTCGGCATCATGTGAATCATATTAGAAGTGAAGTTGCTGAAAGACTCCCAGTAAAATTCAACACAGGGAAGCACAGTCAATGTCTCCTTGAAGGGCAGAGGCAGCAGGATGGCTTGGCACATAAAGCATTGCACCAACATTTTTTATCTGGTGTATTATACCCACCGTAATATCAAGCTCTCTTGGAAAGGTACGTGCTGCCCCTGCAGTTCTCAAATTAGCTTTCCATGACCCAGCCTTAATGCTGCAAGGTAATAGGATTCCTTGCTTATTTGTGGTCTCAGACACAAAATGATGGGCAAAGAGAAAGCAGGTAGGAAGTTCTCTGTGACATCATTTTTTTTCCCAGCAAATCACTACTGAAATGAGGAAGCAGGGTTCTTCCCCTGCAAACAACAAAGAAAACTCACCCATCTTTCATGCAGTCTCCTTTATTCACAGGGATAGTGCTCAAGTCTTCTCTTCCTAATTGTAAAAGGACCATCAGCCAAAGGCAATTGGCTTGATCAGAAACCTGTAAACCTACATTTCTGATTAATTCACTGTCCAAGGAGCCCTGTTTCCCTGCTCCTAACCCTGACAATCCTTGAACTTACTTCTCTTGTTGACTGTTTCTCACTCTCTTTCCCCAACATGCTCAGATAATTGCAGTTAAAAAGAATGGTTTCACCAGCCTCCTCATCAGTCTTTCAGCATTTTTTTCCAGGGGATTAGGTATGTGTCTTTATCATGCAACCCAACACCAAAAGTTGTGTTTGAACTATCAGCATACAAGAGAGCATGTAGCTGTTTCTTCAGCTGGATACAAAAGAGTGTTTCTCATGATTTTTCAGTAAACCTTTAACTGTTTATAGGTAAAGATCCATTTGATAACAGCTATAAATATCTTTCAGTATAGCACTTTTAATACACTAGTGTTTGGGGTCTTTTTCCATTTTCTATAAAACTAACCACAACTTTTCCCTTTACTCCAGTAAAGGGAGTTTTTCATGATAAACTTTTTAAGCAATGTTTTGGCAGGTGATGCCTAATGTTTCCAAACTTGTGCTACAGCATAACCTAGAGAGTCTAAAAGAGCTTTTCTTCACTGATTATCCCCACCATCTCTACCCTACCTCTCACCTTCAGATAGGTCTATCCTTTATGGTGACAAATAATGAGACTGGGAAGGTCTGTTTACAATGTACTGTATACTCAGAAAGTCTCTATGTAATATACGGTGAAGATGGAGATGCTTCCAAAAAGGTTAAGTAGGTTAAGAAAACTTATTTCAAAATATGGGGTTTTTTTATTATGGACAGTTATTCCTTCTTGTGCAACTGCACTGCAAAAAACCACACTGCAAGGTCTGGTTTGTGAAATGCAGAAACTCTAGAAATGCAGTCTAGAATTAAAAACACTTCCCAGTTTATCCCTCTTAAGATCCAAACTGAGAATCTTGCAAAAAAATATACAATCGGTACAAAGAAGTTATGAAGCTCAAGAAGGGAATAGGAGACCTTATACAGTATTTCTCTCAAAACCAGAAGTATTAGAAAAATCCCTTCCAGCCTTAAAGTTTCTGGGCCAAGATAAGGAGCCTTTTTGGTTTTTTTTGGAATGCTGCAACACCTGCAAGATAGGATTTTCTGAATGGCCTAAGTGAATCAACTTGTATAGAAAATGTCTTTTACTGATCACATAGGTGATTTCTTAGTTGGTATTTTATTATTATTATTATTTTTAACTTAAAAAATATAGGCAAGTAGTACCTGGATTCTTGTTACTGAATACACCTAACCTCAGTGTAGTGGCAACCGTGATACAAATCATCTGAAGATAATTTCTCCCCATATTTATTCCTGAATGATTGGTCATATCATTAACTGTTTGGTCATATCATGGCTGTTTAGTGTGGTTTATAAGTCTTTCAAGCAAAACCCTATACTTATAACTTGTTCCATCTTCACTCACAGGAATCACATTTGGTTTTCAAATTCAAGAAAAGAAATCAAAGATCTCCACAGATGTCTGTGAAGATTATCAAACTGCTATTCTACTGTAGGCCAGTTGTTTCAGGTAAAACACACAGATCAATTTGCCAGGTAAAACACATAGGTCAATTTGCCAGAGCAACTGTTGCAATTCATAAGGAAAAATCACCTGTACTAAAAATAGTCCAGGACTAACCAAGGTTACTCACTGTGGAAAGAGAATAAAAATTTCACCTGAAGAAACACTTCCATTGGCATAGACAATATCTTGCCAAAGCTGTTAGATAGTGTTGTCTAGTGTTTAATATTTTCATTACAAAGCTTACAGTCCTTGAATCTGTTCCCAAGTTTGTATCTTTATTTCCCTTCAGGTGCAGGATTTAATCAGCTTACTCGTCTTACTAAAGGACATACTAGCTTTGGAGAAGGATGCAATGACATAAAAATCACAGATTACATTATTATTAGGTAAGCTTAGAAGAAAGTTAGAGAAGTGCATAGAAATTACAAGACTTATTTATAAGTCTGCCAAACATAGTAAGTCTGAAATCTGTTAAAATTCTCTCCTGTTCTCCCCAGTAATTTACATCCTTAGGTGGATTATCATCATAAATCCTTACAAAGAGCTTATCTTGGAACACAGGCTGGAAATATTTTTCAAGAGCTTTGTAACAGAAAAGACAAAAATAGATGATGAAATTATGAATATTACCAAATAAATACATTTTATTTCACATCTCTAAAATTTGTTCCTCATTTAGAACCTGTTAATTGACAGGAATTTTGCTCTTCTGATAGTTTCATGTTTCTTATCTCCTCCGTGGAGAGATGTGTTGTGGCCGTGGTTTCTCCCTTCACCTTACAGAAATCTCTTATAAAAAACTTAGAAGGCATTCATAGCTATGGCTCCAGATGCTGAAAATGAGTTAGAATTGATTTTTTTCAGATTTCCTAAGCAATACTTCATTAGTTGAACCCCAAGTACAGAATGTATTTGCTCTACAGAAGTGACAATTATGCTTTAGAAAATCTTAAATCAGGAGTAGACTTTATGACACATACACTAAGTACAAGAGGAGAATTCCTATAAATTTAAATTCCTAAAAACCTGCAAATTCGTTTATCCTGTTCTTCAGCTTCCCTGTGAGATCATGGAAAGCACAGTGCAAGCAAGCAAAATAGATAACAAAACAGCCTGTGACCTGCTTATAACCTCTTCCCCAAAAAGAAGAGTCTGGGACATTATAGTCCAGCCAAATGAACATGAATTCCTGGAATAATGTTGGAACAAAATCCTGCTTCAAACATATACTTCAGGGAAGAACTTGGAATATAGCAAAATGAATAGGATCCTCTGTAGGACATAGAATACATTGTATGACGTGTCACAAGGCAGCTGCTTTCTGTGACAGGACCACAGCCTCTGTGCATAGAGGAGAGATTGTTATTATATAATTCTAGTAACAGTTTTTACATGGCTTCTGTTATAGTCTCATAAGAAATCAAAATAAATGAGGTACTCACACAACTTCTAGTGAGAAGCAGAAAAGCACAGTCTAGAGAGGTCTGAGGTGGTTTCATCAGAAAGGAGGACTGAACAAGTGACAGCAGTACAGTCCTCAAGTTTCAGTTGGAACTAATGTGTTTTCCATGTCCATCATGCACAAGACAAGCACTAATGGATTTATATTTTAGTTATATAGATAGGTGTCAGCAAAACCTTTGGAACACTAACAATAACAAGGCACATGAAGGCTGGGTTTTCCCTTGTGGGAGATCTCTAAAAGCAGGCCAGACAAACATCATTAAGAATTTCAAAAGGGTCACTGATCTTGCCTTAGGGTGGAGAAAGGTTTAGAAATGCTCTCAGTGTCCTCTCTGTCCTATGATAAAACATTTTGCTCTTTCTCAGAGCAAAACCTCTTTGCACACTGGGACTCACAGGGCAGGATCTCCCCCCTCCTTCTCTTCAGATGACCTCTGACATTTGCCCACCCATTAATCAATTATAGACTGAGGAGTGAGCATATTGCCAGAAAAGGACTCCTGGGGAAGTGACACTAACAGAGCATCCGAAACACACACTCAGACACACACAGGCGCAGATACAAGGTAGAGCCACCTCCAGGTACTCTGCTTAGGAGTTTTGTCCACAGTCTCTAGGAATAAAGTCTCCTGGATGATTTTTTTTGCTGTTACCATGCTTAAAGGCTCAGCAAACAACCATTCATTGCAGCCTGCCCACATGGTATACCCAGGTGGACCGTAGCTAATACAGACTGCACAGTCCATGTGTGAAACACATGTATGTGTTCTGCCCCAATACTGTGGGCGTGTATAAATTACACATGTGCAATGTGTCAAGCACATGTAGACATGCCCTGAATCTTCATGGATTTTTGGTACAAAATAACACCAAGAGTGTTTATTTCAACTATTTATTTATGAGGAGGGACTTCAGGAGAATCGGTGTAATATTCAAGTTGCAGAAAATAGAAGATATTTATCACTGTGCTGTCCAAGCTGTAAAGTTGGATGCCCAGATTTTCCTTCCCTTCTGTAACTTTTACTCCTGCACATTTATTACTGTGTAGAATTGGAAACTCTTTCTGCAAAATGTAAATTAAGACACCACAATGCGATGTTCTGGAGGTAACACTGTTTTAGCCATCTGAATGCTGCTTTGGGCTGTATCTCTACTTATCTGCACTATTTAGTAGCAGACATTTAAAGAAAATGGGAAGAGAAGGGACTTTAATCTTTCTTGCAATGTATCAGTTGAGTTTTTTCAACATATCAGTGGAGAAGAAAACAAATTAGAGGAGCCAATGTTGAATTAGTACACTAAATCCAACTCCCAATCCAACTTCTTCAAGGGCTCAAAATCTGCAGCCACTACTTACTTGTACCTTTTGAAGTAGGACATTGAATACAAACTCTGAAAAGATGAGTTTCACTTCTCAGGCTGAATTTGCAAGTCACTGAAATTGTCACTGTAACAGGCACAGGTTTTTGACTGTCAGCTTTTTCTGTGCGTTGCCTTCCTAATGGAATGTGGGATTGCTGGATTCTTCAGTTGGTGCTTCTTCATGTTGGGTGATTACCCTCTATCAGGTTTTTTTATTCTTTTTTCAGCAGGAAAAAACAAAACAAAACAAAACAAACAAACAAAAACAACAACAAACAAACAAACAAAAACTTGGGTAAAAGAACATTTAGGACAAGGAGACCACTGTGTATGAAAGAATGGTGACATTTAGAAAATTACAAATTTTCCCCTACTTTTCTCAGATGTCCTCGCAGCATAGAAGGAAGTCAATTGAGACACAGAGCCAGCATAATTCTCAAAAGCAGTTCTGCAGTCCTGCTCCATGAGCTCCATTTCTTCAAATCCATTTAAAATGGCTGCTCTCACAGAAAGGGTTATAAGCCCAGCACTTTGTTTCTCTGAAACGCCTCTTTATTCTTTGTTTCTCTCACTTAAAATAGAAGTTATCCATTCTGTGTTGACCTTGAAGTGCAGGACTTTCAGTGTCCCCTTGCAGAGTTTGGCCTAATATAAAGAACAGCTGGTACCACTAATACTAATGGATTTCCTGGTTTTAGTTCAAATATAGTAAACTTTTAGTTTCATATGCACTAAATCTGAAGATAGGGTTTTCATATTTGTTTTTCTCCAGTGAGAATCACAGGCTTTAAATGTACTTTTAGAAATAAAAAATGGAAAAAAGGAGAAAGAAAGTCGTTTTTAATATGCTGGCAAAAAAATGTGTGCCATTTTCTTTCCTCCCTGCATTTTAGTCCACTCCTGTGAAAGATCCTAATCACGACCCCAGAACTGATCAGATGATTTGTGGGACCCCAGTGAGAACATGTACTGCGATGGAAGAATTTAAAACATAATTATATGCGTTCAATAAAATATCTGTCAGGGCTGTTTCAAACTTTAAATTAACTGTATATGGAGTGTGAAGGGGTCAAACCAGTATTAGCACAGCACTGTATGAAGTTTCATTTCCCTGTAAAATGGGAGAGTGCAGAGGAGTGGGCAGACCTAGGGCCAAATTCTGCCAGGGCTGAGTGGCAGCCCGAGACAGGGAGAATGGGGGTCTCAGAGAGGACCAGCCCTTTGTAGGACAGAGAGCTGTCAGGAGAAGGCTTTGGAAGTTCTTTTGCACACCAGTGGCTCGAGCAAGCAGGAATACATAATGATTGGTCTAGTAAATCTAGGGTACTAATTATATACATTTACTTTTCATGCACAAGGTTATTCTGAAACTTGCCAGTCTCTATAGAGTGTTTAAGCACCATTTACATATTTTTGTGATGGCACCATATAAATCTATATTCTCTGGTATCCCTCCCAAACACAGCAGGGTTTACCTGTAGCCAAAGGCATGCATGCTGACATGACAAAGATTAATTTCTAGGCTAGAAAGTTACCAGAATGGAAAGTCAATAAAAACAAATATGTTCTCGAAGGAATTCAGACTGCTGAGGGAAAATTTAGCACCTGGAAAGCAATTTTTTATGTAGTTGATAAACTGAATATTAAAAACACAAAATAGTCTCAGAGCATAAGGTTGGTCACAATATGTGTGTTCAAGGTAAGTTCTGCTAAGGGATCTTCAGGGGACACTTCTTAGCAGGGTATTGCTGAAACTGAACCAAACAATCCCCATTCCATATGAGCATTGTATTCCTACCATGATGCCCTTAAGGATAACAGTCCCTCAACAGCATTAAGAAACTCATTTACTTAATGTGAATTGTTCTTCTTGGAACAAACCTGATTATTGTGCCACAGCTCAGAATGAAATGTGATTTGGAATGAGTTAAAAATATTCCTGCATTCCTGTGCTGTCTGGGTAGTAGATCCCCAAACTAGTAGGTAGCAAAGCAGTTTTTAAGGTGTCTTTTTCTTTGCTTTAGTAAAGGGAAAAGTCCTGTTGTTAGTCTTCCACACTACATGGAAGACTGGTCTGGTGGTTTCGTCTCATAACAAGCTCTCTTTCCACAGGATTGGAATTTTTGCCCCAGTGTGAAGAGATTGCCTTTTAACCTGATCTTCCAGAGAAGATTCCTCTTCAGATTTTTCTCTGATTATTTCTTCTGGTTCTCCTTCTTGCTTTGTTTTTAGCACCAATGAGAGAAAGGCAAAATGATAAACATCTGCCTCACATGAACTCGAACTGTAGCCAACTTCAATTCTCATCAACGTTGATTTTAGTGCTCTGATTATAGCCTAAATCCACTGCTTTCTTTTGATCTTCTTTCTGAGTATTTCTCTACCTTGATACTGTGATGATGAGACAGTATTTGTCTTAAGCGCCAGAAAACACTTCATTTGGGTTTCTAGCATCAGGCATCCTGCTGACAGACATTAAAGGTATCAAATATCTCTACTTCCCCATTGTCAGTTCATATTTTGGTGTTTATTTGCAGAGTCTGGCAAATGTGTTCTTCAACTATCCGTCACCCATATTTTGATATCAAAACACTGTTTGGACTGGGTGTTTATTACTTCCTGCTGTTCATTTACACAAAACAGATATTGTAATGGAAGGAAGTTCGGTGCATGATTAAAACGTAACTGCAGTTCTTAGAAAATGATACATGGATATGTGTGCTACACCCAGCTATCGAATCATGCCTGCATACGAATTTTTTTCTCCTGAAGATAGATTAATGGATCTTTAATCTGTTTACTGCCAATACACTCTCAAATTTTATTGCATCTTTTAATAAGTGGCTATTAAACTTGTATGTGTGCACATGTTGACTATATGGGTAGCTGATCCTTGAAAATGCCATAACTCTTGTTTATACATAGTCATATCATTTTTCCTCTTCTTTCTAGGCAAGGAGGCACTGTAAATATCAAATTTGTATGCATTATCCTTGATCTGTATTGTTGCTGTTTGATATTAGGCAGGAATTAAGAAATGCTCCCACTTGTGTGAATACTGCTAAGAAACTTACTTCTAGTTTGTTCATTCCTGAAAAACAGTGTCTGCTAAGTTAAGCCAGACAAATGTGATGTACCAGTCTTTACCTCAGTACACTTAGCACAGAAATGAGCTACAGTGGCTGTGGAGTGTCTTTGGAAAATGCTGACTTTTCCAGCAGTTGCATCTGTGTCATGTTAGTGTAAACACACACAAAAGGTTGTGGGTTTGGTTTTGGTATTTTTGAAGTTTAATGTTGTCTAAGACCTCCTTGGGAAAAAAAAAAAAAAAAAAAAAAAAGGGTTAGGAAACTGAGAATTTCAAAAATTCTTTGTCAGAGTTTTGCAACACAGCAGAGTTTTGAATTCAAACTGCTCCGTCTTCTCCAAATAACCTTCTGGGATTGAAGTAGTGGAGTTTTTGCAGAGGGAAGAGCAGCTGAATATGAGTTTTCAGAACTGAGTGAAATTTTTGTTTACTTTACATCCATAAATAAAATTACCTCCATCATTTTTTGTCCTCCTAACACCATCTGTAGGTCTGTTGGCAAAGTTCCTCTTCATGAACCCACTTTTGTAGTTTGTTGTCAGTATTTAGGAGTCCCAACTATTTGTCCAGTCCACTAAAGTGTCCAACTATTTGAGAGATGCAGAAGCAGAGGAGGAATAGGGCTGGAAAGGACATGCTGAGCTGCTCTCATAAACTTGCTCCATCCCAGAGGATGAGAACCAATGTGATGGTGCATTTATCAGAGTGTTTCAGGGAAAGCTGAACCCAGATTCTCCATACAGCTGGACAGAATCACTTGTAAGCAGTAGAGATTTTCCCAGCAGTGCTTTGGGAGGATAACCTTCAGGAGGCTAATGCAGTGGGGGTTTTATGGGCTATCTGCACTGGAGCAGACTTCTCTCATGGAATTGTCTCCAGCAGAGAAAGCACAATAAGGGTCCAGGGCTTCCAGAGCCACCTGCCATCGCAGCAAACCAGAGGGACTGCAGGATGCAGGGATGATGGAGCAGTGAATTAGAAACATGCATGGGGATTCTCTGCACTTCTCACTACTTGCAGACTGGGCAAACTGCATTTACTGAATCTCCTCTGTATATTTTAGAATAGTCTTCCTGGTCTTCTTACTAAATCAGGATAATTTTCTTTATTTCCTAATCATTTCAATGGTACAAAAGTGGAAAAAAAAATGCTGAAGAAAACATATTTAGTGAATATTTTAAACCCACTGGTACTTCTGATTAAAAGAATACAGCTTAAGAACTTCATAAATTCAAATAGTAACTCAGAAAACCAGAATTTTAGCTACAACTTAGGTGCTTTTTTTCAGTTCTTCCTCCTTATATGTTTTGCATCTGCTATAGATGTGGAATTGTAAGTATATTTAAGAAATTGGCATATTTTATTTAAACTTTTCCTTGGGTTTTGATCTTTAAATTTTTTTCTAGGTGTATTGTTATCTAGTATTGAGACATCTGTTTATGCACCTCAAGCATATTTTTAAGGCTTGTAAGAGCTCTGAATCTGAGCTTTCATCCTTCTTGTCCATAAAACTCACATGGCAAACTGACTGTTCAACGAAAATGCATATATAATATTCACTGAATGTACTTCTGAAAATATGTGTATAATTTTTATGTCTTTGGTGAGAAATATTACTTCAAAAACAGTCTAAAGTCAAAGGGAATTCCAAACACACATGCTTTAAAAAGTAATTATTTTCTTTTTAATTCATTTTTAAAGTGATCACACAGGATTCAAAAGTGGAACTGTAGCCCAGCTTAGCTGAACAGAGGGTAATAAATGCAGAATTTATAAATGAGGCATGATTTAAAAACATAAATGTAAAAAACCTAAATTGACAGAGATGTTCAGAGACCAAGTCTGCAAAATAGATTCAAAGTAGTCAAAGATTTATAAATATGGGATCATCACCAATACTGATTACAAGTTTTACAAGTAAAGAAAGTGACCTGGTTCTCTTTTGTCTTACCAAGTGACAGCATATGGAGAACAGTTGAGAGCATGTACAGTGATTTTTACTATGTCATACTATAAATTTCGGATTCAATAGGAGAGATGATCTTTCTCAGCCAGTTTGTGTTCTCTTTCCATGTGGAACATCGTGGGCTGATCAAAATTTCAAAGCAATTATTTCACTTACAAGTATCAGGCCTTTCAAGGGTTATTGTTTAAATGCTGATGTGAAACTGCTCACTGAGAGAGTGGGTCCAGGAACGGGATTTACAGCAGTTATCTGCCATTTGGGTGGGACCTATGGATCTGTCATTCCATGTGGGAGAGAGCAGAATGGTGCAAGAAAGCTGTCAAGCCTGTGTTTCTTAAAAACAACAGGAAGTTTGTAGGTTTGCAATGTGCAGCTCCTTGTGTTGAACTGTTTTGAATTAATGGCTGGAAACCCCATCCAGAATTCTAGCTGGATAATCTCAAATTCTGTCTCTAAATTTTGATCCCATTCTGCAAGAGAAACTCAAACCAATCCCCTCCAAATCTGGAAACCTTTTGAAGTTTGGGGTTTTTACTTAAAACCTTAAAGCCTTTACAATATGAAGGTTTAATGAAACTATTTATAATTGACAGACATGTAATTTTAATGCTGCATTATTTGAATTAAATAATTTATAGCAAAGTGGATTATTAGTTATTGCAGCGACTGATATTTTTCAGTGCCATACCTAAACATCTGTCGGGTGGTGTTGCGCCAAGCTCTGTACAACCACGTAACAGTAACCCAAACACACAACCTGAACAGACAATGCAAAGGAAAGAGGGACACAGAATGACCAGTATAACCATAAACATTTTTTGTCAAACCAAATACTTTTAGAGGCCTGGAAGGAAGAAGGTTGTTATACGGAACTGAGTTGCTGGCTGGCTTCCAAAGAAAGGAATAAAATACATGGAGAAGATGAAATGAGAATCAAATGTAGACAGAGTGCTTAATCTTTTCTTTTCTTAAAAAAAAAAAAAAAAAAAAAAAAAAAAAAAGCAGAACTCTTTTTTTTCCTTAGCAACAGCTAAAATTACACAAATACATTCCTAATATTAGTGGCAAAGTACTTATAAGAAGTGACTGCTTTGTCACAGTAATATATTTTGTTGCTTCTTTAATTTATTCATCATAGTAATGTCTGGAGAACCCAACTAACAGTCTCCACAATATTTGGGCTGTTTAAGAACAATTGAAACAAATTATTCTGTGTAGACAAGAGAAAAGAACATTCCGAACAGAAACTTAAAATTTAAAGTAGGTATTTTTATTGTGTTAAGATGCTTTTCCAATAAAATGAATTATTCAGTGAAGAAAGTCCTTTGTACTTAGGAGGAGAGCACCTGCATGTACCACTGAGAAGAAAGTTCATTTTGACGTGCATAGTGAAGGTGTAAAAGAGAAATATACTTGTGTAGTGTGTCACTAGCAGAAGGGAGATTTATTCACAAGGAACTTCAATATTGAATGACTGAATGATGTAAGTCTGTCGGTTACATTCATTGTAAATAAGTATGAAAGGATGTATGTTTGGGAAAATATACTCTTGGCCATGTAAAATCGCTGGTGGACTCTCATTTTTCATTAAAAGTGAGAGGCCAAAAAGCAAATCAAATGCTAGGAATTGTTTGGAAAGGAAAAGGCCATGAGACCTGTTTCATCAGGATGCCTCCGTGTATCCACCATGCTCCCGTATCATCAATATTTTACATAGCTCTGGCCCCTAATCCCCAATTCTTTCACTTAAAGAAAGCTTATCCTAGAACTGGAGAAGGTTCAGAGGACATCAACAACCATCAGAATTGTGGAATGCCTAGAGAAATGACTGTTGATTTGAAAAATACTCTGAGGAGGTCCATAAACTCATGGAGACCTGGTCCGGATAAGCTAATGAGAGTTGCACACTGTCTTCTCCAAGGCACCTTAGGAGGCCAGCAAGCAGCAGCTTCAAAAAGAAATAGAAGGAAGTGGTTCTTCATAAAGTGCACAAGGAAGTTGTGGAATCTCCTCGCCTCAGTTAAAACCAGATGCTCAAAGTTTGGTCGCACATTTTGATCCAGTGTCGTCATCCTTGTGTTCTTATCAGCCAGCACTATTTTACACTCCTAGCTTTCTTTTGGAGTGCCTCCACTTTCTCTGCACCAGTGCACCAGCTGCTGCTTCTGTAGTTGGAACATACATTTCATCTCGATGAAGCCTGGAGGGAGCAATATTTAAAACAAAGTCTTAACTGCTTTACTAATTGCAGATTCTGTGTGAATACTCACAACAGAATAGCAACCAGATCGAAACAATATTATCACAGACCTGTGAATTGTGAAGGAAACAAAGCCAGGACACAAAGCTAAAAAGAACTCTCAGCCACTGCTGTGTGTTCACTGCCACACTAAAAATCTTTTATCCTGTCAAAACTATGTCACTCAGGAACCATTAAATACTTAGCATTAAAACGAGCTATCATCAGTCATACATGAAAATGCAGATCCCAAATGTGTTAAAAATACCTCCAAACTATAAGGAAAAACACTTAAAAAAAAAAAAAAAGCCTGCTGAAAATCTTACTTATAGAAATATTATTACTGAAGTCAATAGAATTTACTTGCATGAGTAACCGTGGTTTAAATGAGTAACCTGAATCTACAGTTGAAACAGAGGTGCTGAAAGTCAGACTCCTAAATTATTAGGCTAACTTATCCACTGCCAAATGCTGTTCCAGTTCCAGTTTCACTGTTCCAGTTCCAATGTTTACTGAAAAACAGATCTCTTCCTTAGCTACCCCACAAGTACTTTTGTCCTGACATAGATGCTCCTGGCCATGTGTAAACTCTATTAAACCCCAGACAGGGCACTGCTGCTGTGTGTTAGCTCTCCACAGACTGAAGGAGAAGTGGTTCGTCTCGCCCTAAAATGCAGAGAGCATCAGGGATGATATCCTTACCATAGTATGATCTGGGTAAGTCAGAAAATCATGAAAGATGCCTAAAATCCCCGTAAATTGAAAACATGGAAATAAATGTCTACAGCTGGTCCACCATATCCCAGTGTCTTGTCTCTAAGGCCATTTCAAAGCTGATTAGGGAATTCTGTCTCCTCCACTCAGCCCTTGTCCCTTCCAAATGAGTCCTACCTGCTCAAACTCTGAGAGCTTTCACCTTGAGAACATGACATTTTAGAAATGGGAAAACTCCTCCAGGGCATTATACCTTCCATGACATTCTGGTCAAAAAACATAGCACTGTAATTAGATAAATAGGCAGACAGACTAGACAAGAGACAACCTCAAAACATAAAAGGGGAGGAGGAGAAGATTATAAAGCATAGAATTTGACATACTTGCTGTCTCTCAGTTTTTTCTGGCATATACAAATCACATTTTAGAGTGACAAATTGATGCACATTAAATTTAAGGACAGCTGAAGCAAGGTAAGAGTAATTTTCTCAGCTTGTGCTTTCCATATGTTCTCCATTTTCCTCTGTAGATATCTCTTGGAAAAAAGAAAATTATTGCATGGAACCCAAATTTCAAAAGTATCTTTTCATATTGTACTTATCTCAAGAAGGCCCTTACCCATCACTCATGGTAATAACTGTTACCTGTAGAAAGAGTACTGGGGGCACAAGGGGGTTTCCCGAAAAATTTGGGCAGTTACAAACACCATGGAAGAATGCACTTGCATTGGTTTACATTCTTCTGTGGAAAAATAATAGACAATATAAGAATTTCTTCTCACCAGGGTCTTATTCATGTTGTGGGTCAAGCCAAATTTTCTGTAGACAGATACAGAGATTAATTCTAATTCTGATTCCCCCTAGTATGATTATTGCAGTTTTTAGGTAACTTGTCATACAAGTCAATTACTTCAGGCTGACAGTGTATCTAAAACTGTTCCTTGGGGATGCTGGAAAATGTTTCTTTTTTCCCTTTCCCATCCTACAACAATTTTTTTTTCAAATTTCTATGTGGAAGCAATTCTGAAGTAGATGTCATTTTGACCTGGACATCTGCTTGGGGAATTACGAGTTAAAGACTTTGGGGAGGAAAACACTGATTGTTCTAAAAACTGACTGCGAGCTTGTCATAGTGAGTATAGATGAAACTTCCTCATGGATAGCTTCATAGAATCCAAAATGGAATTTCTTCTTCTACTGTTTCTGGGAGATCTAAAAACCACTTCTCCCTGCATCATATCATGAAATATCAGAGATTCAGGCTAAAGATTCCTCCTCAATTAGTTAATGGAAAGGGACATATCAGGGATGACAAAGAAACAACTAAAAATCCTTAAATAGCACCTCAATAGTTAAATACTACTTAAAAACATAGTTTTAGATGTGAGAATGACAGAGCAAAATCTCTGATTTGCCTTTTCCTCTTCTGAGTCCCGGGGGTCAGAAGTACACAGTAGTGTCCTGGGGCTTGGGCATGTCATCCAAGGTCGTGGGGTTGGTCATCCCAAGGTAGACAAAAAACTGGAAACTCACATGGCTTTTTAGAGTGGAAAAATCACAGGTTGCTCAGAAGTGAGTATTTTAGCTTTGGAGTCCCAGAATCTGTGGGGATAAGTTTTGAGAATGGGAGAATTGATAGATTTTATTTTTTTTAAGCTTTAAAAGACTAAGAAAAGTGATTCAGTTGAGCTAAGTCAGGAATAGGTCTAGTTTATTTACAAAAAAAGAGAGATCTGTGTAAAGGTTAGCTACAAAGGAGAAAATAAATAATTCTTGGTGTAATTTCTGGCTAGTACACACATTATTCTCACTGATACTGCTTTGTCAAGGTTTTTAGAAAATCTTTACAAATGAACTTTTCACTACTCCTGAAGGAAATTTTGAAGTATATAAATGGTAATTTTAGTGCAAAACACATTCTGTGAACTGCTTTTATGCTGAAATCTGAAAGTTTTAAACCTTTTCCCATGCTGGGTAGTGAGAAAGATCTCTTTATATTAATTCGGACTTCATAGATGTCACATGACAGGAATACATTCCAAAAGCTAAGATACAAGATTACTCTTTAACCATAGAACAAACCAACAGGAATTTTAATCAAGACAATATCCAATAATGACTGAATGTTTTTGGAGGTGATCCAGAATACACATTTGGGAATTTTAATCTTGACTGCCTTTGAATTTTGTAAAAAATATTTTTAAAGTTTGGGGAATATACCACTCCAGCTGATTCCAGAAACGAGCCATCTAAGGTATTAAAGTGTTTCATCTGTTCAGACATTGAATATTGTAAATCTGTTTCAGTAATTCATACCAGATAAGTTTGCAATGAATGGGCCTAAGTGAAGAAACTTGTTTCCATTAAAGTAGGAGAGCAAGGCAGAAATGGAAGAGAATATAGCTGAGCCAAACTTTTGTTTTTAAATCTTCCTCATATTTCAGAAAATATTAAGGCAGATGATTTTCTTAACTTCTCATCAGCTAATTTAAAATTATTGAAACTCTCCTGTTTGCAGCACTGTGACAAACTGAAATTTCATACATTCTGTGTTTCCACATGTGTATAGATTCATCTGTGTTTCTGCATATTTATTATGATTGAAGTGTTCAGAAAATTTCAATCACTGTTTTGCAGGAGGATCATGTTATCTTCAAAATATATGTGTTGGTATATCATGACTTTAATGCTCCAACCCACATGTGTTGTGTTTTGTTTGGGCTTTTTCCACCTGAAGCAGATTCCAACAGGCTTTGCTGAGTTCTCTGAAATGCTATTGCAAACTTTGACAGTACTAAGCTATATATATTATCATAAAATTATTGGCTTATATGTCCCACAACTTCCATTTAAAGTAATTTTATATGCAGCCAGTTTAAAACAATTTGGGAAAATGAATCCATCTGAATTGCTCATTTTAAGCTTGCACAAGGTTTCATTTGAAATATCAATATCAATGAGAGATGAGATTTTAGGCAGAAGGGGATTTAGGCTTCTTAGAATTAACAATAATGAGCATTTTAGAGAGCTGCTAACATTCCCTTTCCAGGAAGAACCTATTTCAGCTATTTTGAGAACTGGTTATGATGGTAACTAATATTTTAGTAGAAAAAATAGGCAAAAGTATTCGTACTTTTTTTCTTTTTTTGTATTAATATAAATTCCTATTCCTTTGTTTTCTCCTTGTAGCCAATGGCACAACTCAATCTTCTCTGTGCAGTGAAAGTTTAAAAGCCTAATTCTGTAAGTCATAAAACAAACTAAGCACAGAAAGGAATTTACAGTATGTTAAAAGAGTAGGAGAAGAGGCTAATAGAGTTGTATACATTTCAAGGATAGATATAATCAAGTGTGTACAATATAAAGCAGAAGGTTCATAATGATTGAAAAAGGAGAAGGAAAAAAAAAACTATTTTGTAGTAGCTGCATGAACTCTGGCTGAACCTTGCTATTTGGCAGCCTCCAGTAAGGACAGCCTAAGATGAGGCATTAGGGTTTGAATCTGAGAAGCTGACATCAAGCAGACAGCAAGACATGATATCTTATTTTCCTGAGCTATGCTGACACAAATTGAACTCCACTTATTATTTTCTTATGCCAGTAAAGTTGCATTTGGCGTTTAAGCATTTTGCTTGCAGATGTTGGAGTGCTGGTTGTCTTAATTTAAATAATTTGCAGATTGTTTGGTGGTATTAAAAGATAGAAACTCATTCTTCATATGAGTCCAATTTTATAAGCTTTTTTTTTTCTCTGACCTCGTGCAAGGTAAGAATTTGATATTAAATCCAAGTAGCCTAGGGGTACAAAGTCAGTATTCTTTGCTATTCAAAACTGGGAGCGGAGAAAACTTGCTTTGAGTTGTTTAACTGATAGATATGGGCAGAAAATATGAAAATTCTTCAAAATTATTTGAGCTAAAGAAACTGAGAGTACTATTTCTTTGCCAGGCAATATAAATCAGAACAATAATACAGCTCATATACAAAATAGCAATTAGTTAATGCTTCTAGCACATTCCTCATTCTTTAAAGGAGTTATACATCAAGAATAACTACTATTCCTTTCACAGAACTAAAGAGATAGGTGCATGGTTGTCATTATTTCTGTACACAGGATGCTTGAACACTTTCAGTTTTTCCATGTAGATGTTACGCTTTCCCTTAAAGAAAAAAAAGAGGACTATTTTCTGTTGCATGTTCTGTTGCAGTTATTTTCCTTGTTCACATTTACAGGCAAAATATTCTAAGAGAATACTTGTGATTTTTTTTGAGAAGAGAATAAGATGTCAGTTTACAATACAACCCCCCAGGGTAAATGGAGAGAATTCATAAAGGTTTAGAAAAAAAGGTAGTGCTTTATAATGAAATGTACTTCATGTAATTTATGACTACACAGTTAGAGCATAGTTTTTCTGTTCCATTTTTTCCTGTGTTGCCTACAAATACTTAACAATTGTCTAGGGGAAAAAATACATTATCACTTATTGAGAAGCCTTGTTTTCATGTCATTTTGCCAAGAGAGTTATCTTGGGGAAGTACCTGGCCGTGTTGTCAGACTCGGCTAACAAACTGTGATGCTGGGACCTAAGGCAGAGGAGATCAGGTGCAGCCCCCCTTCTCCTACCTGAAAAAACAGAAGGAATAAAGTCTGTCCATGTCCACAAAAAGCCTTGAAATCACCACCTGAGAAACATTTGAGATTGCTAATCGCAGGAAGACCTAGAAGTATTTGTGACAAGAGACAATTGGGCCAGCTCTGTCTTCAATCCAAGTTAAATATCATGTATGTCCATGCAAAATTATTTACCTAGATTGAAGTGAGCTACTTATGAAAAATATGAAAACATATGTCAAATCACAATGTATGTCTTAACTGAAGTGACATTTGGTTTGATAGAAAAAAAACCAAAATTTTGATTTTTCACTCAGTGAAAGTGATTTGATAGATTGCCCAGAAAGTCACTGAAAAGATTTTATGTCTGTTGGACTACCAGGGATTAAGGAGAGCAATTAAAGATTTCACAGACAATGCATAAAAATTAAATTATTTATTTGCCTTTGTCTTCACCACAGACCATGTCTGTGACACATTTTCTCTTTTGTGGAAATAAAGATTAGGTATGGTCAGAGGCTGAAATATCAACAAAGGACATACTCAAACAGAAGGAAAGAATCAGAGAACAAACCACCGGCTATTGAAATGGGAGAGAATATTTCCAGGACTTCCAGAGACGCTTGAGAATGAAATGGTTGAACTGCTAAAAGCCCTAAAATTCAGACTCATTAAAATCAACTACTGTGCCTGATCACCAGTGACTATCTTTAATAAGAGAGCTACAGATGATCCTGGGAATTGAACACCAATTTCTTTTCTTAATGCCAGGGGTATTGTGAAACAAAAATAAATAAATGGGAATCATAGTAGAATAAAGACAGTGTCTACTTGGCAAAGAAAAACATACCTCCTTACTGTATTAGAGTTTTTCAGTCACATTGTTTACAAAGAAAGAAAAAAAAAATAAAACAACTTTGACAATGTTCTGAAGAGATTATTGAGAAGTAGTCAAAGAAAAAGAGACTAAATAATTTAAGGATCAAAGTTTGGCAGCTCATCTACACAAGGACTCTGAGCACTTCACAGTGGGTCACTTCTGGACTCCTTTTGTGGGTGCTCCTAATGAACAAGTTGAAAATGAGTTAAGTGATGTTTCACCAGTGCAAATGTGGATGGAGAAGGTGAGAAGCAAATTGTTCAGTAAATTAATTAATGACTTCCAAAAACCTGGAGATGTTATAACAGGGAAATATCATTTAATGTACTATTTGTTTAGGTATCTTGTATTTAAAGCACCAATATAAATTTAAATGCAGACTAGAAAACAGAGACTTGTAGCATTCAGATGACTCCAGACTGGAATCAAAATAAACTCACACATCATGGCTCTTATGGCTTTTACTTTCCAACAGGACTTGCTCCACGTTATTAATGGTCAAAAGGACCTACAGCTAAACTCAAAACAGAAACTTAGAGTACAGCTGTGTTTTCTGCAGCAGAGATGAGCTTAGCTGAACTGAGCGCACTAGACAGAGGCAGTTCATCTGGGGAATATATAAGAAAAGCACATTTGGTATGCAACACATTTCTTCCAGAAAACCATAATGCATGGTCAGTTCAGGAATATTGTTCTTCCATTTATTCCTCTTGCATTACTTCAAGTCACACCAAAATAAATTCAGTTGCATGTCTATTATTAAACTCAAGTCAAACTAGCTATGGTTTTTCCTAAATTTTATTCAGTCTTTTAATATCTTTTTTTTTTCTTTTTTTTTTTTTTCTTTTTTTTTTTTCTTTTTTTTTTACTTTGCAGTCAACTCTGGTCAAGCTTTCAAATATAGCATGGAGCTAATGAATTACTTCTGTATTCAGTCATTTAGACTTCATGAATCCGTCATCTCCTCCTGAAAACTGCTCTGGTCTGGATCTTTAACTAGTGTAAATTAGCACTGTGCCAAGAGAGACCTGAGAGATACAATACTGTACAAAAGTCAAGTACCCAGCGCTGCAGTTCTGTGGCACTATTTCTACAGTGCCGTTTCTGAGCGTTACTGATCATAACGAGTGTATAATGTAGATCATCTATGAAAAGAAATATGAAATATTCTTCTTATTTATGAAAGTTTCCCCCTTTGCTGTCAAATCTATTAATCTAAGACAGTGCCCTGTGAATGGTGTAGTTTGGGTAATACTAATTTATTTTATGTGATTTGTGCTTATACTTTAAGAAAAAATAGGAGAAATATGGAAACTGAAATAAATTTTTTGTTTGTTTTTTTGCTAGGATATTCTTTGTTTCTAAAATTTTATTATCAACCTCCTTTCTACTTTTCCAGTAGAAGACTGGAAGCCACAGGCTTTTATTCCTTGGAAGCCTTTTTTCAGCAGTTTGCAACTCTCCAGGCAATGAATTTAGGCTGCATCTTTGCTGTACCCCTTGGGTGTAACACACCAAGCACAAAGCCATGGCAGTGCTAGTAGAGAGCCAGCCAAGAAAAACAGAAATACAGCAGAAAGGAGCCAAATAGAAAACCCTTGTGCGTCCTGTCCTTGCCTTTAGGCAAAAATACTGCAAGCTGCTCTGATACCTCCAAGACAGTGAGTATGAAATATCTTGTGAAGGGCTGTGCTCAAGCCTAGTTTCTGTTTGTTTAAATTTAAAAATATCATTAAAAAATCAAAGCTATTTAATTGCTGGGTGCCCCAGCTGGTTAGAGCATGGTGTTAATAGCACCAAGGTTGTGGGTTTGGTCCCCGTATGGGTCATCCACTTCAGAGCTGGATTTGATGATACTCATGGGTCCCTCCCAGCTCAGAATATTCTGTAGTTCTGCAATTACTCTTCAAATTATTCACCTACTTTACAAGAACTTGGGATTTGTACTTCTGGAGTTGCACATTGTGGTTTCTCTGGAAGCAAAGCCCCTCTTCCCTACCACATCTCCTTTCTCCCTTCCTCTCATTCCATCCCTGGGCCATGCTGCACACCCACTGCAAATTTAGCTCTTGTAATGAGGTAAATGTACCTCTTGTACATGATTCAAGTCATAAAATAATCTCTGGCATCCTGCTGTACTATTCCTTGAGGATCATCATCTCCAGAACCAATATTCCTAGAGAATCCCTTTTCCCTCCATGGTAGCCACCTGCTGCAACCCCAGCATTGACCTGAATGTCAGGTGCTCTCATGGTAGGGGGAATGGGAGGGTGGGAGAGAGCAGGGACAGACCTCTGCCAGAGCACTCTGTGTGCCTGAAGACTTAAAGAAACTGAATACTGGGACCACTTTCCTCCCAAGTTTCTTCATGCAGTTAATAAGCTGAAGGGGAATATTAATATCAGTAAAAGAGCATTGCTTCAGGGAGGGAACTGGAAATTTTAATAGCTATTGGTCCAAATTCTCTCTCACTGGACTCCACAGACATTACTGAACTTAATCCAGAGAGGAATTTGGTCCACTGGGTTTAATTTAAGTATGTAATATGATGCAGTGTTGGGAAAAGAAAAACACATCTATTTGGTGAATGTATTTTTGGGATGTCTCTGCTAAGTTCAGAGAGTTTGAAGCTCATTTTTGTTCACAGTAGTGTGACCACAGCTAGGATCTCATGCTGTGTTTTGGTTTCAACAGAAAAGGCAGAATGGAACCAGAGAATGAAAAGAAGGGACACAAGCAGATGATGAGACAGCTGAGGTTCCATCCTGTAAGGAGAGCCTCAGAGAATTTGGGGAATTGAATCTGTGCCTTTTACAGGAGAGGTGGCAAAGAGAGCATACATCCACACCATAAATATAAGGGTTACACTGACATTAAAGTGAAAAAACAGCATAAAGGCATCAAGGCAAGGAATTGGAGGATAGATAAAATCTAATTCTAGGCAAAAAGTGTGAAGCAAAAAACTTTATTGAAGCGGAGTTACATGAACCTCAATTGCAATGAGAGTCCATTGATACTCAAGGCAGAATTATGTAAAGGTGAATCTGATGGACACTGTCCCTGTGTGTAGTACTTTCATGTGAAATTTAGCAGGTGTTTCTTTTTTTCCCACTGGACCATATTCCATCAACCTTATTCAGTCAAATAATCTCCCTCAAATCAGTGGGACAACCTTTGTGAAAAGGCAGAATTATTTATTCTACTGATGGCACAGAGCTTTCCTGATATATAATGGCAAAGAAACAGAGGATTTATGGCTGTAATATCAACTGACTTCTGTGTCCGAAATTTGAAACATGAAGGATAAAATATGCTTTCTCTGTTGGAGAAAAAAGGCAGAGGAATTACTTTCTTGGCATATACATTAGAAATGGCAGCACTGGTGAGATTATATCTGTTATCTTCAGAATTGCTTTAAACCAGAAGCTTGGGTAACAAAGGACAGAAGTTACTTTCATATTAGCATATATGTCATGTTTAATCAATCAAAAGAGAACTGTAATTACTTTGCTCTCTTCTTAGCTAACTTTAAAGAAAGGAAGTCATGAACCTATAAAGTAAATGTCATCCTGTTTAGATAGTTATAGTTTTATAGGTAATTTGTTGCAGATTTTATGCAGATAATTTATAATTATTTCCTTTCATGCTCATCTTTCAGCCTGGAGTCCAGTTTTAACACAAACATAAGGACTGCAGATGCACAGAAAGTATCAATGAAACTACCTAATTTTTTTTTCCCCAAATTTGGTGCACACATTTACAAGTTTATCAGCCTCTGTACAGCTACTGAACTTGCCAGTAGTTTGAGCTGCACATGCAATATCAAAGCGAAAATCAAGCGGTGGTTATAATTAGTAGGCTTGTTTAGATGACCTATGACTTTCAGGAGTCATTTGCATGAGAAGGAATTCAATTCTTCTTCCAGCCTGAGCCCTTAGTATCACTTTGTGTTGTAGGCTTTGCAATAGGTGGTTTCCAGCCCATCATGCTGCTGCTGAGAAGGAAACAAATTGCAGAGTCAGTTGAGCAGGGAATTTTAAATTGTCAAATGTGCTGCACTGCATGTTCTGCACACGCAGAAGCAAGATGACTGTGTTTGAAAATAGTCTCAAATTGCCACAGCTGCTTGACTTTAGCATGTTTCCCACCACAAAATAGTCTGTATTTTCTGCTTCATGGATAAAACCCCTATGTTGGAAAAGCTCTGAAGCAGTCCTGGGACGCAAAACAGAAAGTGTATTTATGCAAGACAAGATTTGTTACAATTGCTTGCTGGTATCATAAGATAATTTAGTTTTCTTTCACTCTTTAGAAACCTCTTATAGAGTTAAGAGGCAGAAAACTAGTATTCCTAAATATTTTAAAATGTTAAGCCAAAATGTGGATTTCATTTGTAACAAGTATTGGCAGTCTGACTGTTGACCGTCCTTTCTCTTCCAACCTACAATAAATTCTAGAAAAAAATCTATTATTTCATCGCTCACCAAACTGGAATGATTAAAATATGCACCAGGGAAATTCTCCCTAGCCAGGAGAAATATTGATTAGACTCTAAAGCATTGCATGCCCTTTGCTTTGCTGAGACCCCAAGTACAGCAATCCCATGGAGGGCTGGATAATGACATGGATGCTTCAGAGCTGGTTTTCTCTTTTCAGTTACCCAACACAAACCTACTAGACTAGTTAAGTCAAAGGTAGCATACAGGCAGTGGTACAGCTAGCACTGTCCACCTGCCTGTGCCTACTTGGCCTAAAGTACTAAATATCCATTTACATCTGGGTTGATTAGCAAAAACTTTGACACGAGTCTGGAGTGAGGCTTGGGCTTCTGCTTCTGGATCCATAGGGAAAAATGCTTAACCAGCTTTAACCTCTCTGCAACAGCTCCCTTCAGGCTGTTATGAAACATGAATTCATCTGACCTCTTCAAGGTCTGTTTATATCTTCCTGTCTGGGAGATCCAGTCATTCCTTCCTTCAGCCTGCCGCAGACAAATGAATATCTCATGGTACTGTCATATAAAAAGCTACTTAAAACGTTTCAATGCCAAAAGGGCTGCTAGTTTATACTCTTTGAAAAATCAACACAGTGTCTAAACAGTTCCATAATACACAAGGCTTCAGCTGCTTGGATTTATTTCTTTCCAGCTCTGGGTGTTTTTTATTCTTTTTGACCAATATGTTATCTGAGTTCACGGTATATTTCATTCCTATAGTATTAAGGATTAACTTGTCCAGCCAAAGGATGCTTCAGCTGCCTGTCCAATTCACTCCATTATGGGACTGATTTGTCAAAAATATTAAGCATCCTGAAGTCTAAGAGGAGTACATGATACCTGAGAGTCCAGCATAGGTGTGCCAGAGGTCTGGTGGCCAAACACAGGAAACACAGAGAAAGGTCATGGCAGAAGCTGGATGGAAGAGGAGAAGGGTTGGATCTATGTTGCCTTAACATGAGGATAGCAAAGCAGGAGTAAAGGCAAAGGGTGAGATAAAGAGAAAGGGCAGGAGAACAGGAAGGTAAGAATGTGAATGTGCAGGGAGTTCCTTCCTCTCCCACCCTTGAGGGTAAATCTATCATTCTGGTCCAGTCTAGCCTGAGTAGCTGAAGAATGCTAATGAAAATAATTTGGGAATTGATGGGAGAGTGTGATGAATAATTCCACACATTGCTAAGACAGGCTTGTTGAATTATAAACAGTCCAAATCCCAGATTCTGGAAGGCTGGAAGAAAAGAGTCAAGCTGAATGAGGTTACGGTAGTGCGAGAAGATGGGAGCGCTTATAAGGAAACTACAAAAAGGTGTGGGATAAAAACAGGTTAGAAGTAAGAAATTATGAAGAGTTGAGGAGCAAAGAAAGTGAAGGAAGTAAAAGAGAACTTATCAAAAGGAAACAGAAACTTATCAAATGGAAAGGAAGAGAGTGATAGCTCTAGATGGTAGGGAAGGAAGAGGTAGAAGTAAAGAAATAAAATCCTGGTGGAGCCATCCCCTGGGGCCTCCTGGCTGCTCCCAGACTGCTCTGCCACCCCAACTGCAGGCAGTTTGTCCCTACAGACCTGTCTTAGTTTTTCATCCCCTTTCTATCAACGAGTGCTAAAGAGCACTCAGCATCTTCAAAAAGCTAGAAAATTCAAGGCAAAACAAAGTCTGAGCAGAAACAAAAGGAGTTAGAAAGAGCTAATTCAATTAATAGCAAAAAATTACCAAATAACCAAGGATTCTGGAGTCATAAAAGTACTTAATAGCCAAGATTTCAAAGAAAGACCATACTGATTACTTATATATTCAGTATAAATAAACATATATTTAACTCAGGTACGGTGACATCATTTTCCCCCTGTAGCTTATTTATATGTAGCAACAGTGTCTTGTTAAAATTTAAGTTATACAACTTTAAAACAAGCTTATTAACTCTAATTTATGGATTATTATACATGAACAGGTCCTCACAATAAAAGAAGCATTATTTGAGCACAGAAAGTACTTCAAATATTTTTAATCTATTTTTTTTTCTTTTTTTCTTTTTTTTTTTTTTGCTTCAGGTTGCGCTACTTCAACTAGGATATCTTACTGAATTCTTCTACAATTTTACCCCTTTCCCCCCTATAAATCTATACATTTTTATATTTTCTATAATTTCTTTGGGGGCTGTTTCCTTTGTAGCTTATGAGAATATTTTAATTTGGTTTTCTCTCCATTCCAATCATTTGGGGTTCAATTTTCTCTAATAGCCTAATCCCAGTCCAAATAAGTTTAATGAGAAAACTCCAATGTGATAAAATGGAACCACATTTTCCCTCTTAAGCCTGCACAGCAGACTTTTCTGGCATAATTGTGTCGTTCAAGGGTAGAATGAGGTGTGATCCGTGGCTGGCACAAGCAAAAGCTTTCAGTGTCGTTGCAGGTAAACCGGTGAAAAAATCCCTGTTGCCATTTCCACCCGACTTTGGCAAGCCAGAGAAAAGGTATAGCATCAACAGTGGAGTTTTGTTGCCACAAGTTGCTTTTCCAGTAGAATGGAAATATATTTCCATTCCAGATAGACCTTCCCAGGGTGGACCTGGGCTGAATTTGGCTCGTGTCCATCGAGCCTAATTCCACCAGAGCCATGCAGCAAGGGTCGCGCTCGCTCCTGGTGCCCACCGGTGAGCCGCGAGGTTGGCTGAGGAAAGCCTGCTGCACTCCCTGTGCTCTCTGGGTGAGAATAAGTCCCTGCCCTCTGTCCCAGCTGCTGCAGCTCCCACTCAAGGAGACGTGGCATTTCCAAGCAGCCATACTCCCAAAGTCAGAGCCAAAGCACTCCAAGTGACAACCTCTTACAGACATGCCTGTCTCACGTGCTTTCTGTTATGCCTCTTTTCTTTGATCTCCTCTGCCTGCAACGGAGAAGGAGATCAAAGAAAAGCTGAGCTCTGCCTCTTATCTCTGCACTCCTGCGTCTTTTCTTTCCTTTTTTCCTTTTATTTCTGACAATTGCAAGGGAAGTGAGACACGGAGGGAGCTCTGCTGTACCAACCCCAGCCCAGAGCTGCAAGGTGGCTCTTGTACTGTAGCCTGAAGCAGTTGACCTCTGAAAACTGTTAAAGGTGTCAAAAGCAAAGTTTCTTGGTTTAACTTCACAGGAACTATATCTTGATTCCTATCAAAGACACCAGTGTGCAAGAAAGCATTTAATAATGCTGCAGGCAGTTCCTTTTGAGGAGTCAGCTGTAGCCTTAAATGTCCCAGCAATTTCGTTAATGAGTGTGAGACCTAGAATGTTTTTCTAGAGTAACCAAAAATTTCTGAGCTAATGGTATTACCATTAGAAAAAAAAGTAGAAAATACAGTCATGCTGAAGAGCAGCTGTTCTGTGACAGCTGGAGGAGACCTAACACAAGCCAAATCAGTTCAGATTTATCTGTGTCAACAGTGTTTTGCCCTTAACTCATGCTCTACACATCTTTTCATATGTCTTTTCTCATTAGCCTCGTGGAAGAGACATTATTATAATGTTCCTGCCTAGATGGTCTCAATCTTTCCAATTGTCCATTATCCATAACTTCTGAGTGAAAGAAATTAATCTGGAACTTCAAAGAAAATCTTGCAGACCTTGTTTTCTGTTCAGTGGTTCTGCATGCTCACAGGACTGCTCCACTCCTCAGTATGCCCAGAGCATGTGTTGGAAGTAAATCTGGTTGTCCTCACCTCCTGTCCTTTAGGTCAGCCTGGAGCAGCCCTGAGGACATGAACTGGAATTCTGCTGGGAGGAGCTGATCTGGAGGACTCCAATCATTAATTGCAGTTACAGCCCTGTGGTGGTGGACACTCAGCTCGCAGAAAAGGTAAAAAACAAACCTCTCAGTCACCTGGTGTTCACTGACAACCAAGGGTTGCTCTCTGCAGACCTGCTCCTGTTGCACCACAACTCTCACATCGATGGCCCAGAGCCCCAGCACACTTTATCTGAGCGTCTGAGTTTCTCCTCAGTGGCAGAGCATCATTTCTGAATATATCAGCTTCTTTCTGAATTTGCTGGACTCTGCATTTTAATATTAATGACTGCTCTCACTTTGGGTTTTTCTAATGCTTCTGGGTTCATTAGGTCAAATTCAGGATCAAGAGCTGCATAAAAATACACTTTTTTTTAGGAATAAATTAACCAGCACATTAAAAAAATTAAAAAAAAAAAAAAAAATCAAACCACGTTACTTTATGCCAGTGAAGGATCCAAAACAAAACTTCACCACCTTTACATGAATATGCTTTTAAAATATGACTGCTTGTTGGAGAGCTGGTATGCACATATTAGCAGACTTTTTTGCTCTCCAGCGTACTGCTTTCATATTTTCAGTGGCAAATGAACTGAGATTTAAAATGAATGAGCTGTTTAAGAGTAACTTGTCTCCCCTTGCACCTGCATATGTTGCTGGCTATCAGTGGAGCTCTGTAGCTGGAGTTTCAGTAGCTCTGATCCTTGTACCATGATTATTTTCTTTAGTAATGCATTTAAAAAGCACTAGCAGCCTACCAAGGCTGCCACTCAGCACAGCAATTCCTGCTAAGCCTGAGACATCCTTGTTTATCTCTTTCACTGTTCTTCAGAGCAAACAAGCATCATGTGTAATTCTACCAATCTTATTTATCTTGATTTATGTGATTATGCATATGGTGCTAATTCTTGCCTTCAGCTGTGTTTATTCAAATTACACACCCTTCCCTTAAAAATGCTATTGTACTTCTGGAGATTGATCTCTTTAATTCCATGTTTACATCCATTTTCATGCTGTTCAGTTGACTTCCTTTTCATATTTCTAGAGCAGGAGCACTTGCTATAGAAGTCATGAGGCATACACACATGCTTTGAATCTATCTTGCTATCACTGCCTGTCTTTTAATACTCTTCCTGAATTTTTTAATCTGAAATATGAATAACAATTTAATGCCTTCTGGAGGGGCAGAAGGGCTTCCATAAAAAAATATCATATTATATGAGTTGCGTGGCAAAAGGATTTGTGATTTGAATTATTACTGAACCTCTCTGAGTATCCTTTCACGATCATTTGCATTTATAGTGCTATAGGAATAGGGTCTTTGTGTAATAGCTATGGCATCAGAGCCCTGTGCTTTCGGCTGTGGGCTGTGGAAGTCAAAATTATGGACCAGTTCAGCCTGAGCTCAGTAAGGAGTGTTCCTCACAAACATGATGGCCGTCTCCATCAGTCGATTATTTTCCATTTAAAGATACACTCATATTTTCTTCTTGACATCTGCCAGCAGCTTGCTAACCAGGTATAAATGTTAGCCCTCACTGGTTGAACCCTTCAGTCAGCTCTGTTTCTCTGTCTAAGCTTGTACACAGCCAGGAGGGCTGCATGTGTTATGCTTGGGTTTCAGACTCTCAGGTAATAAAATATTTGTGGTCTAATTTCAAGAATGGCTGGGATGATGAGTCCTTTGCTTCTCTTCTAAACTCTCCATGGTCCTGTGTGTTCACTCTGCGCTTAATTCAGCTCCTGAGGGTTTCAGTGATAAAACTCATGGAGCTCATGAAGGTAGACATCCACAATTGCCTCATTGATTCTTGAGGAGGTAGGTCCTCAGATGATTGCCCTATGGAGTAATTCCAACTCCACCTCTTTTTACACTCTCTATCCAGTGACCATGCTGACATCTTAGTTATGTTTCTACACTTACAGCTTATATTCTGGAAAATGAATTATTTTTGATTTCATGACAGACTTTTTCAGTGAACCTGCATTCTTTGAGTTTTTTCTGTTGGTGATCCAGGCCTTTTGTTCCTGTGCATATAGCTTATGTAGGATTTGCTGAAATATGTGTCATTTAAGTAACCAGCCCCATGTAGCATAAATATTTTTATATTCTCTGCTGTGAACCAGACATCTGGCCAGTTACACCATTCTTAATGACGTTACCAGGAAAGATTTCCCAGTTCATCACATGGAAGGTTCTGGTGTGTACCTAGATAATATTTGTAGATCATTAGAAGAAAGGAAAATCAGGGCAGGGAACCAGGACTTTGTTAATGGTTATCTAAACTAGTAGTCTTTTTTTTTTTCTTTAATAAAAATTTAAAATTGATTTTTTTTTTTTACTTAGCTCTTGTTTTTCCAGCAGTCATTTTTCTCAAATTTCTTTTCACTTATTTTGATTAAATACTTTGATAAACACTTTTTTTTTTCTTTTTTGCTAATGAGATAAACTGGAAAGTTTTTAGTCACCACAATAAATAGCATTGCTTAGGAAAAGACTTCTTCGTGCTCAGTAGAAACATCCTCAAAACATGTTAATTGTACATTTAAAGTGACTTTTAGAGGACCTGCCCATTACTGTTCCTTGGCCCATTTAATATGGGCACCTTGGTACGGGCTGTACGAGCAGACTAGGCTTTTACTAAATTAGAATGCAAGGGAGGACTCCATCAGTTTAGCCTCAGTGAAACAGATAATTACTTTCATTTTAGCATTTCTTGTGTTGTTTCATGGATCCATCTTGTTGTGTGATGTTGCACAGTTACAGTAAGGTGCTTTTTTTTTGCAACAAAAATTCCTGGAGCTCACTTCACTTTTGGGGCCAAGGTAGGAGATGGAAGATTTGATAGGGGTGTCTCCTGCACACCTGGCAGCCTGATCCCCAGGAAAGCCACCAGTCACTTTAACACTTCTCCCACCCCACTTTTGATCAATAGAAAAGAAAGCCACAAGAGGCAGAATCTATCTTCCAGCCCTGCTCTTTCTTGTTTTCTCCTTCTTTCTTTCTACTCTGTCTCCAAAACACCCGTGTTCTAGGAGAGGTATCTTTTGTACTGATGCACCAGAAGGAAGAGCTGTTGGTTTGTTGGGATTGGTGAAGGAGAGAGGAGACTGTTTTAGTCTCTTCTTCTTCTTGCCCCAGACTACTGGCAGGACAAATCTCTCTCTGAGGGAAAGAGTGAGAGGGTTCCATGTTGTGAGCATCGTGTCTGCAGGTTTGCTCTGCAGCTGTAGGCAGCTCAGGCAGAGCTCCCAGGCACGTGAGTGCTCACAGGATGGAGCAGGATAAAGACAGAAAGCAGACAAAGCACAGGGGAGCGAGTTAGATGTACAAGCACAGTGGTCAGGGTGATGATAGGCACACATGTTGCTAGTTCCTCTCCCCCTCCCTCCTGCCAACCACTAAAACAAGCAACATGTGATAGGAGGAGGAGAGGGGTGAAAATCCAAAACTGTACTTGAAATAATCCCACCCATCTGTAATAGATACATATTTCATAGGTCTTGTTTAGGCTTCATTTACGCTCTTGGAATTAATATCTCTCCCTTACAGAGCCTCGTGGTCCACTCCAGCTCCTTTTCAGCACAGTGGAGGGAGGTGGCAATAATCTGAACTGCAGAGCACTGCAGTATCCTCATTTAGGAAGGGAGAAATATTTCTTTTGGCAAGCAGAGGTGCGCCTGTGCTCCAAGGTCTTAGGTGTACTTAGTGAGAATGGATAAGTAGTGATGACTACATTTGAATTTCATGAGATGGCTCGACTTTCCAGTGGGTGTTTCTCAGATTTGAAGCAAAAGAAAATATGTTTTCAATTTCCAATGAAAATTAATTCTGAAAGAGATCAGTTTTAGTCAAATTTCATTTCACAATGAAATGAAAATTTTGATTTAACAATTTTATTTTGCTTCCTACATCTTCTGTAAGGCTTTCCAGAAGCATATTACTGGCATGCTACATCTGGTATAGTATCATTAAAATCTTCCTTTTTTAATATCTTAATTATCCCTACAGGATATTTATATTCACTACCAACAAAAAACAACTTCATCTCCCTTCCTAGATCAAACTCTACCTTGTTTTCTAATAAGACTTCATAAGAATGCAAGAATTGAGTTCAAAAATAAGTGAAGTCTCTCTTTGCACCTAAAGAGTATAGTTTTAGTACTCAATTTTGTAGTGTGAGGTAATATTTAAATTTTAATAGCTTTATTCTAAAACAGGGTTTCAAGCACAGATGCAAATAATTCAGCACTGGAAAGCCTACGATATGCTGCAATAGCTCCTTGTGTGCCCAGAATTGGTGTAGGTAGACATGAAAGTAGATATTAAGCTGCTCTGTCCACAGCAGTGTCACCATGAGGCTGAATGGTTGTAGGTGAGCCACGGAAATTCCCTGTCTGGCTGTCTGTAAAATGGGGATAAGCTATTCATTTCTCTGGAATGCTGTGATCCTCAAATAACGGATGATGTGAACATCTCTGTTGAAATACTGCATCATTAATTTTCCATTGCTCTTTTGCCAACGTTTGAAGACATTTAGATCTATGATGGTTCAGACTTTAAAGCTACCAGCAGTACTGCAATAACTGTTTTCAATTTTTTTTAAAAAAAAATCTTCTTTCCTAACATTTGCAACTTGAGCCTCAAATACATTCTTACAGAAATAATTGATTACATTTCCTGTGCTTCGCTTCTTCTAATAACGTCAGATTGTATTCAATAATTAATTCAAAGCCAAGAAGAATTTTCTGTCCCCCCCTATATTTTGGAAGCAGGTTCAGTTCCTGGATGTTGCTGCACTGTGACATGTTGGCCAGGAGTCAACTGCTCTGTAACTCACAGTAACAGCCTTAATCCTCCTGAGAAAATAAAGCAGAAATCATAACTGGAAGACTTTGACAATCATTTTGCACGAAAGGAAGCATACAGTGAGCACAGTTCTTGAATTGCTGGGTTGCTGCAGCAATTTGCTCCAGGTTTTAGGCATTCGTTTCCACATGAAATGGCATTAAAAGCAATTTTTAGGGAATGGGTGGACTTTTTCTAGACTTTTTCCTCCTATCAATAAAAGTAAAGTTCAGCTGATCAGAGGTTGTCATGAAAATTAAAGCACTTTTACATGTATTTTTAAATGGACGTGTTTATCTCCTTTTTGTACAGATAACACTTAAGAAGCTGCAAAGTCTCCTATAAGCAAAGCTCTTCACACAGCCTAGCAGTGGGCAAATATTAATGAAACACATCATCCCAGGGATGTCCATATTATCGCTTTTGTTTTAAAAGCTGTCCACAGTAATGAGCTCAACATAACCTTCTGCCCCTCTGATTTCTACAGAGTGATCCACCTGGCAAAGAGTTAAGTCCAGACCATAACTGCACAACACAGCCTGCAAGTGTCAGCATCTTTTCCTTGCAAACTCCATGTGCAAGTGTGTGTGTGTCTGAGCCCATGTTTTAAAGACTTTGCCTAATCACACCTCACTTATAAATAAGTAGAACATGTGGTTTAACTTTGCACCCACTTTTCTACTAGGAGACTAAATGTTAACACCCAGGGGCACCTGTCTTAGATTAGTGAATAGTTTACTACAAATGATGGGACCAAACTGATGGGATTATACTTGGTTCAGAAGCACAAAATTGAGTCAAACGGGCTTTTGTCTTTTCTTTATTTATTTACTTCATGATACAGAAGATGATACTAAAAACAAAGGGAAAATGTGCCCATAATGCTGTAGTTAAAAAACATCTGACAAGTTTTGCTGACATGTTTTCTGTGTGGAAGGACCTGAAAATCTCATGTCCACTTGACGAGAGCATTTTTGTCATTCCACAGTGACAAAACAAGTGCAAAATGTGAAGTGGTCTGCACATATGGCCTTAGAGGGCACTGAGGTTTGGTGAGGGTCAACTTTTTTTGGATCTGGATAAATTTCATGGTCCCAGCTGTCCAGATGATTTGCAGAGGACACCAATATACTGAAGCAACCTGCTGTGAATCTTCATCCAAACAGGTTAATGCATGGCAGGCACCCTGTATGGCTCTCAACAACTTCACAAAAATAAAACGAACTTTCACCAGCGCTAGCTACCTTGAGCTTTCCTCTCCTTGTCTTCTCATTGACTGGATATAAATTAAATGATTCTCCTGTGATCATCTAAAACTCTTTTCTTCCGTAAATATCAATTAATTCTCAACAGTATTGTCAAGGATAGAGTTTCACTTTTATGGATATCATGTTTTTAAGATTCTGAATTGACAATCCAAGTACTTAGGTACAGCCATGATTGAATTTATTTTTTTTACAAATGTAAAATTAAAGAGACAATAATAGATCTCTTTTTTAATGCACACTTACACGTGCACTCATACTGGAGCACACATAAACACACATTATTACTTTGCACTTAGACTGCTGACTCCCTTTAATCTTTCTATGTGTCTAATATATTATTTTCCCTTTTTTGTCATCGACCTCTGCTTATTGTCGCCCCTCTGTCTGATTAGTGTTGTGAGCTGCTATGGAATAAATACACAGAGGGGAGAAAAGTGGAATTGCTAGAGATATGTTGGTTGCTTTTCTGGATCACTTCATATTGTCTGTTGCTCTGCCCACTGAACCTTTCTCCTTTCCCAGGGTTTTTTTGTGGTGTCAAATGCTTCAGCAAGGATTTGTCATTTCTTTGGAATGCACACTGCACGGTTGCTGTAATACTGTTGCTCTCGTTTTTTCAAACCTCTATTTTAGATGTCTTTGCTGACACAAACTGGAGTAATTTAAGAGGCAGCTTACAAATAACTTATTTTTCTGTATTTTATTATGATCCCTTAGTTGCTGATTCACAGGCATGAATGGAGCAGCACCATCAAACTTCTGCCCTTTTCAACTTTCTAGTCAGAAGGAACTCAGTATTTCTCTTCATGTTAAAAAATGTTATCATTGGCTTTCATATTCAATTATCCAAAGATTTTTCTGCCAAAGGACAGCTCAGTGTTTGATTGCAGGCGCTCACAAAAATAAGACAGAAAGTACCAGCACAAAACTGGTCATTTAGAACCACAGGTCTGTACCTAATCCTGGGTGAATTCCAATATTCTGCCTTGTGTCTTGGCACAGAACATTGCAGAGCTCTTGGTGACAAGCTGGCAGATCCTGTCCCGTCAGTGTTTTTCCTCCAGATAAGTGTGATGCCCAGAAATTCCTGTCACCCACCTCTCAGTGCCTCCCCCTCAGATATCCCACTTCTTCATCCCACCACAGCAAAACCTTCACGGCAGCAGAGAAGAAATGGCCTTTCATCCTAATTCCTAATTCCTCCTGCTGTTTCACTGTACCTCTCTGTGCTGTGGTGCCCCTCAGGAGAAGCTGGTGTGAAACCATTACTGGCACACACTCCAGGCTTTCCTGCACTGTTGAAAAATACTGCACTGAGCTCCTCAAGCAATGCACCAGTCACGGTTTGTGTCTCTGGACACCAGCCTTCTCAAAAGCATATGACTGAAAAGGTGCTTTATTGATTGCAGCTCTTTGATAGGGGAAAAAAAAGTCAAAAATAGACTATGAATGCAAATAAATACAGTATGGGAATTGTGAGTTATTAGGGACATCAGGTTTCCAGCAGATGTTTTTATCCCGTAACAGAAGCTGATTTACCAAGTCTGCTTACAGCTGGCCTTGGAGCCCCACGGAGCTGAGTCAGCAAGCCAAGCTTTGTGGGGCTGAATCTTCTCTTGCCCTTCACCATCGGCCATACAAATTAGCTTTAATGATTTGAGAGAGCCTGAATTCGTGCTCAGCACCTTAAGAGAAAGTGTGTGGTGGTATCGTGCTGCTGAGGTCGTGTTGGTAAATTTAAGATGCTGATTTCCTCCTTCTGGGGAAAGGCTCCCGCTTCTTTGTGAAAACAACCCATGTGTTGAATATAGCTGGGGCTGCTTTTTCACCAAGATGCCTGCCCCGCAGCTGTGAAACCTGCAGATGCATAAATCTCAACCCTTTATGATAAAATCTGTGTCGTGAACATTTTCTTATCACAGCAGATCAGGGAGAGAAGAAGAAGAAGGGAAGGCTGAGGAAAGGCTGCTGACAGATTTGAGCTGCTTGGGAACATGGGCCACTATTTAAAGAAGGCATCTGAGTCGTGCTTTCCCTGGAGCTGGTAATAATTGTGCCTTTTGCTTCCATGGGAATAGGAGGAGGCCTTTGGCTGGCAAATGTTTGCATATAGCCCAAATCAAGTCATTAGTTGCCATGTGGCCAACCTGTATTTTAAGGCCCTCCAGCTGAAAAGTCCATTTGCATATTTATCCAGCCAGGAACATGGTAATTAAGTCTGTGGCATTGTACACAACCCCGAGGAAAGTCTGCAATTCAATAGTTCAGAAAGACCCCTGCTGATTTCAATGGGGCTTGGAGCAGTCACACACTCGGAGGGTGTTTACTGCATCCCAGACAATCCCAGTACTTGCAGGAACGATGAAATTAAAACTTCAAATTATCAGCGCCTCTGCCACGGGAAAATAGTGGCTCCACATCTCAGACCAGAGAAAAAGCATTGCAAAAGGGGTGAAGTTTGCTCTTGGATGTAAAAAGCATTGCAAAAGGGGTGAAGTTTGCTCTTGGATGTAAAAAGCACTGCAAAAGGGGTGAAGTTTGCTCTTGGATGTAAAAAGCACTGCAAAAGGGGTGAAGTTTGCTCTTGGATGTAAAAAGCACTGCAAAAGGGGTGAAGTTTGCTCTTGGATGTAAAAAGCACTGCAAAGGGGGTGAAGTTTGCTCTTGGATGTAAAAAGCATTGCAAAAGGGGTGAAGTTTGCTCTTGGATGTAAAAAGCACTGCAAAAGGGGTGAAGTTTGCTCTTGGATGTAAAAAGCATTGCAAAAGGGGTGAAGTTTGCTCTTGGATAGAAAAAGCATTGCAAAAGGGGTGAAGTTTGCTCTTGGTTGTGCTCTCCTGGCTGCTCATGGTGCGAGTACCCCCAGCCTGTCCTGGCTCCCAGCAGAGGAGCTCATCCCTGCCATGGAGGGATGAACCTGGACAATGCACAAGGGCTGTCAGCACAGCAGGTAGGGGGAAATGATCGTGCCAAAGATAATCACAAAGGCTTTAGGCAGACATTAAAAGATGATCTTGCTATAAACAAACAGCTGCAACAGCGGAGGATACTTGAAAGGTAGGTAAGTCTTCCGTGTGGGGGGATAATGTCTGTGGTAGGAAAAAGGCATTTAGCAGAGGTGCAAGTTCTTAACTATGTTTTATGGAGGCAGGCCAAAGCCAGTTCCTGCATCTGGAGTGTTACTTGGCTAGAAGAGATGTAACAATCTTTTGTGTAATTCAGAAAAAAAATTAAAAATAAAAATAAAAATAAAGGCAGTGTGAGCTGAAATTGTAACTGCACCCATGACTGCAAATGGGGTTTCCTTGTTCAAACATCTGAATATATATATTTTTAATTTACTTATTTGGATTTGTATTTTTGGGAACAAATATTTACCTGCTGTAAATCTCTAAAGTCCTTTTGATTACAGTGGTGTACACCATCCAAGGCTGTCCCCTTCCACAGCACACATGTGAAACTTTCATCCTTCAGCAGCCACCTAATGCACCATTTGTCTGGTGTGCATCTTTTGTGCACCTGATAATCATTTAATTTTCACAAAACTGTGGCAAAACTCAAGAAATATTGCCAAATATGAGACTCGCCTTAAAAGTAAATTGAAAAATATCAAATCTTTTGAAAGGTGTTTCTACCTCCAGCCGAGGTTTATGCACCGCAATTTCTTCACCTTCTTCCAGCTCCTCTGTCTCGCTGGCCCTCAGATACCTTTGCCAGCATGGGTGGGGCATGCAGGAGAGAAGAGATTCCACAGCATATTCCGTACTGCTGAATGAAAAGGGGAGGGGAAAAGAGGCCTTGCAAAAAGAGAAGAAATATTGACCCAGAGGCAGCTAAGGATGCCTGAAAGAGACAAAGATGTTGGGCCTGATTCAAATCCCATTGAAGCTGATGGAAACATTTCAATGGGCCTTGGATCAGACCTCTGCAGCGAAATTAAATGGGGAGATAATGAATGGCTTGGGAGACAAATAAATTGGGAAGTGGTGGAGGGAGATGGCACGTCTGTATAGAAAAAAGTGGTCTGGCAGGGAGAAGAGGGCCTGTGCAGTTGAGAACTCAGATAGGGTTTGGCAGCTCACAGCACAAGAGTTTGGCAATGACCTGAAATGCTGAGAGAGATTTGTTTGCTTGGGGTTTGTAGTGTGCGGCAGCAAACAAGGCCCAGAAATGCAAAAGAGAGAAGAGCGCCCAGATGGCTGGGTGGAAAACAGAGCTAGTGATTCCAGCCAGGGGACCCATCCCAGGGGATTTCCCTTCTCCCTGTCTACTTCTTGATGGTTTTAGCCAGGAGTTCATTTTTAGCCTTTAATTATCTTACCCTGAAAAAAAAAAAAAAAAAAAAAAAAGCATTCCAGGCAGGTTCTGGTATAGCAAACTGTGCATGTGACCTAATAAATTCTCAACTGCTAGGCAAAACATCTAGTGCTTTTTTTTTTTCCCCCTTAATTTAAAAAAAAAAAAAAAAAAAAAGGGAAAAAAAAAGAATCACCATGTAACTCTTAAATCCAGATTATATTCCAGAGTTAAGCCAAATCAGCCTCAGATCCTTCTTCCTCATCCCAGCAGAAAATCCTTTGCCTAAGGTTTCTGGGAAATGGGAACATATAAGGAAAAAACCACAACAAACAGAAGTATGAACTTAATTACCAATACTATGCTCCAGCCTCAAAGGGGAAGAAGAAAGATAATTGCTTAGGGTCTCTGAGTGGAATCCTGTCCCCATGGCCAAGACAACAACCAGTCTAGCCAGCATCTCAATGACAAGAGAGCAACGTGCAGCGTGTTTTCTAGTGTCAGTGATTCTGCATAGAGTCATAACAGGTAAGTGAAATGGTAATTAAAAACTAAAGGAAGTGCTGGCCAGAGGTGAGAACAGGTGGCATGGGGAGGGGGCAGCAATTTGTTGAGTATAAAAGGGTAAGTTAAAAATATATGGCAAGGCAACAATAAAAGCAACATTCTCGTGGGGAATTTTTGCAGACAGAGAAATAAGGATCTGAAATGGAAAGGTGGAGGGTTTGGTTGTTTGTTTTTGGTTTTTTTTTCCCAGCCTGCATAAAAGACAGTATGTGGCAGTCCAGCAAAATACTAACAGATTTTTGTGACAAAGCAAAAAGTCCCGTGGGAAAACAGATTTGAAGTGGCAATTGTGCTTGCGAAGGAGAAGTGTGAGCTTTTGAGTAGGAATGGCCACAGCAAGGAGGGGAGGATGTGCTGGTTTCTGGGGGATAAGGGCTGCTGGGGATTCCCAGTGTGCTGCCTGCAGGAGCACTGTGCCAGGACAATATCCAGCTGCTGGTGGTGGCAGCCGTGGGCCCATTCTGCTTGCTGTCCATGCAATGGGGGTTGAGTACAGGGATGTGAGAGGGGAGACAGAATCTTGCTCTGACTTGTGGACCTGTCCAGTGGTGGAGGTTTGAGGCAGCATCTCTCAGAAGCTGAGGGGAAATAGGCTCAAGGGTGATCTTAGATGCAGACAGAAGAATAATTTGGACAGAAAAACCTTTTAGTGAGAGCAGAGTCCCTTTGGTCACGTGTTTGTTTGGTTTTGGTAAATGGACACACAGCATCTCTAAAATATTTCATTAGTGGTACAGATGGCTGTCCTGACAAATATGTCCTCCTTTCAGCTTGGAAAGCCAAGGTTGATTTGGTCTTAAAATTTACCTATTGGATTTATCTTTTCATTATTACAGACACACACCTGAACTTGTTTAGAAAACAGAGAGACTTGAAGTGTTAATATATCAGATGATATTTCTCTTCTGCTGGGGGAGGAGAGATTCCCTTCTCCTGAGGTTACAGTTCCTTGCTGCCAACCTGCAAGAGAACCTCCCTTCATGCAGATAAAACGATAGAGAGATATACATGAGGACTCCACTCCCAAGTGTTTTAAGTAATCCCTTCATTTTTTACGTGTATTTGTTTTGGAGTTTTCACCTGGTTTCCTAACAAAGTCTTTAACTTATTTTCTCACTTCGTTCAGATAAAATTATAAAAGGCTACTGAATGTTTCTCTGACATAAAATGCCTTATAGCAGGAAAATATCACCTTGTCATGCAATGTCAGCTCAGATCTTTTGAACCTGCTCACTGATTATTTCTGTAACAGTTTATGAATTATCATTCCTATGTGTGCTTGTTGCTGCTAAATGTCTCTGCAAGTCAAGGGTTATAAGGTGCATTTTATAGACACATAAAATGAAAATAAACTATCTTACTATAATTCTTTTAAAAATGCAAGCAATCAAGAGGCAGAAGTCTGTAGGAATCACTCCTTTCACAAGTCATTTCAGACTAGTTTTAAATTTTGATACACCAGAGGAGAAAAATATCTCCCAGTATGTTTGCAAAATACCTATTTCAGTGCAAACTGTGTTTTGACAGAAGTCTTTGATCTCTATCAGAGTGCAAATGACTAAAAATTAAACATGAGAAAGAGCATGGGGAAAAGTATTCAGCACAAACTAGACAAGAGGGATCTTTTTCTTCTTCATTTGAAATGTCATTTAAATTCTCCTTCATAGGCAGGTGTTAGGAGACACCACATTGGTCCTGATCCTGCTTTGTTCCCTTCCTCCTCAGTCACCTGCAAGAGGAGATAGGTTGTGGAACTTATACTAAAAGATATCAAGTGGGACTGAATTTTCTGGCTCTGGGGCATTCCCAACCTGTGTGGGGCTGTGCCAGACCCTATGGCCCCTGAGCTGCAGGGATCAGCAGCCACAGCGGGCTCCAGCAGTTCATGAATGTAAAAATAAGAGATTACAGACACTGCACAGAAAAGTCAGAAAGTATCTTTTGATGTCCAGGAAATAAATTGGGCTTGATCCACAAAAGATTCAACACTTTGTGGCCTCTTCTATCTGCCAGAGCTCTACAACTGTCTTACATGTAAATCCCATTTTTGACGGGTATCTATTGAAAATACTGGCTGGATATTTTAATAAGCCATTCCACCCTGCTCATTAGAAGGATCTGATGAGAACAAAAACAGCGTTATATAGGTGAAAGCCAGGTGGTGAACTCTTTATTCCCTGCCAATGCCACCCTCTACCCAAAATTCCAGAAGTAAAATATTGCTCTGATATCCTGATTCACGTTTACATCTCTTAGATATTTGCATGTATTTTCAACTTGGAACATGATTCAAGTCTGGCCTGTTTGTATGTCCTGGCAGCTTGTAGTGTTAAACAGCAATTTCAAACAGTTCAATTAACACTTTTCTTCATTTTCTGTTCTGACAAATACGGGCAAATGAGTCCCATGAATAATAGGAGTCTGTGTTTATGCTGAGAGCTTTCAGCTTCTAAGTGTGCTCTACGGTCCTATAAAAATGTCACCATTTAACATATGCAAATTTAGTGAGATTCACAGATTTAATATTAAGCACATACATAATATTTTTACTGAACGTAGCTTCTCACCTCCTTGCCAGATGGAGGTCTTGGAGATTATGCTTTTTTCTCTCCTACATGTTCAAGGCCACTTAGGGAAGGCAGAAAATCGACACAGCCCCATCAGCAGAGGCTGTGACTCTTGCAGGGGAGCAGAGCACTGCAGGAGTCACTGCAGTAACCCAGCACATTGGCTGCTTTGGGGATCTCTCAATGTCCAGCACGGGGCAGCGGGGAGAGCCTCTCACCTTTATATGATATAATTTGCCACGTTCTTTCAAGGGCAAGGTACTGGTGGCAATATTTTTGAGAGTGCTGCAGAAAATTAAAATATCATTTGGAGAGGCACGTGAGAATAGCTTGTTGGGATCACACATCTCTTCCTTGTTACAGGTCTGTCTTTCCAGACTCTGCACTTTCAGTGACTTTGTTTCTAATGATAACGTAAAACAACGCCAGCCTTTAGGTGTTAAATGCTGCCGATATCCCTGGCTCGCAGCGAGATCTTTGCAGGGAGGTTGGTTCAGTTCCTCCTCGGTCTGCTGCAACATTTCCGACTCTGGAAGCCACAGGGGCCGAGGGGAGAGCAGGGCCCTGGTGTCGGTAGGAAATAGCCGCAGCAGGGTGGGTTGGTGCCCTACATTCTGGTGCTGCTGCTGCTGCACTCACTCCGCTGCAATGGTTAAATTTCCCGGCGCAGGGGAGCGCAGGGAGCGCGCACAAAGCTCGGGCTGGAGAGGGAACTCTCTTGCTGATCACCATCTGGAGAGCACAGGCTTCGGCTCGCTCCGACTTATTTTTAGGCACCAAGCTTCGTCGTCTTTAAGGGCAAAGAGAGGGGAGTAAAAATAGGCCAATTAGTGCAATTTCTAAAAAAAATTCCTTAAAGATCTTGAGCAATTGCAAAGGTGATTTTAAAATTTAAGAGGAATGGAAAACAAATGGGCTGGCTAGGAAATTTGGGGCCTCTGAGAAGATCACTTAGCCAATAAATTGCCTTTTTTATTCGAGGATCTTTGAAGTATCCTCCCAGGAGGGACTATCTTCAAGCTAGGTTTAGTTAGTAGCATTGGGTTGTTAATGGCTTCCGAATGTACCTTCCCTATTTTCTAATCTTACTGTAGGCTCTTACCTTCCCTAATAGTTTTGGTTTTGTTTTTTTTTTTCCACTTTGTGTTTGAAGAGCAAACTTAAAACTGTGAAAAGTGGGAGTTTTGTGTAAACACAAGGTGACATGTGATGCTATTTCAGGTTTGCTGTGATCTGTTCCCTGTTTGTCACACAGACTCACGTTAGTTTGTCTGCAGTGTTGTGAAATTTAGGAAAAGATTTCAATCCTTCTTGGAAATCTCTGTGCCATCAACTCGTTGGACATCTGGTTTCAATTTACAATGTATCTGCCTGAGGGTACATAGCACCCCCAGAGTAAATAATAATAACAATGTTAATAATAATAACAATATCTATAATATAGTAATAATAGATGTAAATGAAGTACATGTTCTTGTGTTTCCAATGCGGGAGAAAACAAATTAGAAAATGGATTGCCTGGAGGTTTGCATTTACATTGCACGGATGGTTTACATTTTAAGCAACATGATAACAGACTGCCTTCAAGGAAGACCAAGAATATTTTGGGAAGATTTATTTAAACCAAAGATTAGAGGAGATGTTAAAACCAGATGAATTCTATCCACAATAAAAGTGCTAGATCAAGGAATTTGGTTCAGCACCAACTGTGGGTCTAAGTATATGAACAAAATCTGTATTTCTTATCAGGGATGGGTAAATATCTGCAAACCAACAGGAAAGCAAAAGGTTTTCTGAAGCTAAGTGCAGATATGCACCTGTGAGGTTAAAAGAAGATGGCTCAGTGGAATTGCATATGTGGGGGAATTTTTAGACTCTAGTATTCCCACCTGAGTCTGTCTTGGAGAAAGCAAAATCTTTCACAGAAAAATATCAATTTGATTAAAGCCTTCAAAAAAAGTGAGAAAGACAAATTAGTGATGGCGCCAGTGATCGTTAACTCTCTCACATTTTGTAATAACAATCTTTACTTTTATTCCAAAAAGAGAAGTGGCTTTAAGACAAACTCCACATGTCTGTTGACTGCATCTTTCACCCAGCTGTCAGAAGTTCAGGTTCGAGGTCCCCTCAAAAGCAGACACAATCACAACTTGAACCTCTGGGTCTCATCCCTTGGCCCCTGACTCTCCAGCTATTAAATATTCATTCATTTTTCTTCCTCTTACTTTTCAAGGAGAACTTCAGAGGGTCTCAAGGGCTTCATGCAGACCTTGATGCAGAAACCTCACAGGTAAAATTCCCATTTTCACAGCAAGACTGAGAGTAGCAGAAACTGCAGTAGAAACAATTCCAATGCTGCAGGTCGCTGGAAAACACTGGAAGGAGGACAACAAAAAAAATGGTGAAGAACAAATGCCTTTGTGTGTCCTGGCTTAGCTGGTTGAGCACTGCCTTAGAAGATGGCCAGGGAAGGGAATAGCTGGGTGACGGGAGGTGCACTGCTCAGAACAACCCCTCTGCTGCAGGACACGAGCTGGTACATGGTATGAGACCTTAAACACCACTGCAGTCATGGCATGAATAAGCACAATTTGGCTTTTAAGCAATTTGCTCCTAGATATATACGCATGTGAAAGGGAAGAAAAAAATACCTTGTCTATTTCCGTACAAACATACTAAAGGGAAAATTCAGGGAATGAAATCAACACGGAATGTGTTTAAAGAAATACTGACAGAACCATGGATTCCCATTTCACTACCAAATACAACTACAAAGCAGGAAAGCTACCAGGGAAGAAACAGTCAAAATCCAAGTTACAAGCATCTATTCAAGCAACAGAAAATATAATTTGAAAATTAAATTTTCCCCAAGTGAAGGAAAGAAAGAAAAGTTTCTGGAAGGTGGATTCCATGCCTGAGAACTGCAAGAAATTGGAAAAACAAGTAACCAGAGGCTGAAATTAATTAGGTGCCTCAGAATAGAGAAGGAGCACTTTAAAAAATGAAAACACGAATAAATATAGAAGAGGAATGGGAACCAGAATGGCATTTAATGTTATTTTCCAACAAATTGCAAGATTAATACCTACATTACCCTGCACCTTGCACATGTCATCAAGCTTAGGCAGCATCAGAGACAAAAGACCTGAAAACATGGGCATGAACAACAGAAAATATTAAAAAATTTGCCCTGATCCAGCCAAATATTTATGTTGTTTTAGGGAAATTTAGATCAAGCATTTGTTCTCCTGGAAACGAAACATAAAATAGATGTGCTCTAACTGGATATAGCATATTTGGCCAGGTAGATAGTGCTGGCCATTATACTATATAGTAGTATATACTATATAATATATATATATATCATATATATACTATATATACACTATATACTAGGTGTAGTATAATGACCAGGTTAAACACAGAAAAAAAGGTAATGAAGATAATAGTGGGCATCTTGAACTACTTTATCTTCCAGGAAAGCATAGGCAGAAATAGATGCAAATAAATGTGTTTTATTCCCCCTTACAAAGACTTAAATGAGAGGAGATGTGGGATGGTCAGTGGGTATCTGTGATACAGAATTTCAAAAGTCATCACAAGACCAAACTAAAGACACCCATAAGTCTGGATTACAGTTCTGTGTGTGAGTGGGAACTGTGGAGGGGACAGGACTGTGGGGTAGGTTGGAAGGTCCCAGTCTCACCATGGCACAGTTCTGGAATAGAACCACAATTGCTTTCATGTTTATGCTGAAAACTGAAATTGGTAGAGGTGTATGAGTGGCTCTGGGTAGATCTCACAAAAATGAGGAAATCAAGAAGTATTCTGTCAGATGAGATTCCAATTCTTTACAAAATAATTTACTTTAGAAGGTACAAATTAACTATGTATTCACTCCTCTGGATCCGAATTTGCTGTGATCTGAGGAAAATTATTTAGGCATCACTGTGGACAGCTCAGTAAAGACATCTGCTCAAATTCAATATGTAGCAGCAGTCAAAATTGTAAATTAGATGTTAGGCTGCATTAAGAACTGAATAGCTGTAATACAGGAAATATGGTACCATTTATAAATCTGTGAAACAGACCTGGAGACTGAGAGCTTTCGGTTTGTTCTCTTGATCTCGAACAAAGAAAAAGAAAGAAAAACCAGAAGTCTGAGGTGGCAACAAGGGATCATAAGAGTTACAATGAGGAAACATTTAACATTGGAGTCCTTGGGAAAGAGGATCTAATTTCTAAAGAGGAAAAAATAAGCATGCAGGTAAAGGTAGAAACATATGCTGTGGTGGAAGCTGAAATGGAAATCAGATATTCCGACATTTCTCTTTTGTACAGAACCATTTCTGTGGTATTTGAAACAAGCACAGGCTTTTATAATTCTTCTTGGTTTTGGAGATCCGCTAGAGCTGCTGACATGAGGTCTGGAGTTTCAAATGCTTTTGGTCATTCAGTGTTTGCAGCAGGAGGTAATGTTTCAGTAAAACTTCGATTCTTCTCTCTTTTAACACTTTTCACGTTTCTAGGGACATTTGCAAAAGGCTCATTTGTATAAGTTCAAAAACTCTCTTTAATTAAAAAGCCATCTTTGTGAATGCAAATGAATACATCAAAAACTCTCAGAAGTCCATACAACTAATAATTAATCTAGATTTCAAGGACTCTCTAACACTATTACATCATGAAAACCTCCCTTATTCAAGAATGGGCATCCTTCTAGCAATTAAAAGAAAAATTTAGAAGATAATTAGACACAATTCTCATCACAATATTTTAAACAGGTATATGATTTTGAAATTAGGTCAAGGAAGGGAGGGAAAATGGTTCATTACAGAGGCTCCAAGAAGCAGAATTACCCCATCATAACTTCTAAGTACTCTGTTTTTCTAAGTTGTCAGTGTAACAAATGACCATGGTTAATAAATTAGGAAGCCAGAGAACACCTTACGGTGCATGAATAAACTGGGTGCATTCTGTCATGTGTCTTTATCAATAAAATTGCCAATACAATTTTTAAAAAGTTTATATATTACAAAATCAGCAGATTGTATATTGCTTGGTGATGGGCCATACAGAAAAAAAGATGATTACTCCTTTAATATTGCACTTGCACAACAGCAGTGACAGAATAAACCTGGGATGCCAAAGCAGTTATGCCAAAATACATCAGCCCTTGCACTCCCTGGAATAATAGGGGAAGGGATAGATGTGATTTATTTTAATGGACCAGCAGAGATAATAAAGAATTGTTTAATGTCTTTCTTCACAGATTTAGATCTTTATGATAAGGTTTTTATGAAATGGAATATATAACCCAAATAAAGTGAAGCCAGATTCAATGAAATTGCCTGTCAATAGCACATTTACAAGTTTGGGTTTTTTCCTTTAGTCTCGTTCACACAGCCTTTTTTGATAAGTGTTAATACTTACTGTGCTCAGATGGTTCTCTGTGCAATCAAAAGTTATTTTCTATAACTGATTGTATGGTGAGGTGGAAGACAATGTCCAATAGCTCAGGCAGGTCTCAGGAATTCTGATATCCCAATTCTGACACTGGTTTTGTTACTGATTTGCTGTCTGACCTTAGATGTAGCACAGAGGTAGTATAAAATAGGTGTAAATAGTACCAAGAACACAGAGTTTCTCACGGGTTTAATTAATGTCTATGAAGAGCCTGACAAAAGCCCTCATGAAGTCTGGAAGTCTTTCTAGACATCCAAAATGTTATTGTTCAAATGGTCTGAAGCCTTAATAGCATTTCGAGCAAAGCTGAGTACATATATTTCCTACATTTTGTCATTTTATCTGTAAATTGTGCACCAAAATTTTGGGTAAAAAATAATTTCCTGTTCTGTATATTCCTCTGTATGGCTGTGCTGCTGAGCATTCAAGAGATTTCACCAGAAACTCAGTAGGATGCTTTTTGTGTAAGCAGCTCAAAGATCAGTAGGGCAACCTAGTATGTGACAAGACGAATCTTAAATCTGTTAGTGCCGAGTGTCTCATTTCCCAGCACTGAATTGAAAGTGTTTCTGATACTTTTCTGAAGAAATCTTTTAAAATCTCCATTGAAATCTGGTCTAGTTAGGAGCTGAGGTCAGGAGGAGGATTCCCAAGTGATTTACTAGAGCTGAATCTCTGGTAGTGGCAGAAGTTTTATCCCTGGAAACATTAAAGGTGAGGCTGGACAGGAGTCTGAATAACCTGTTGGAATTACAGATGTTTCTGCTCATAGCAGGGGGCTTGGACTAGATGACCTTTAAAGGTCTCTCCAACCCAAACTATTCCATGGTTCTGTTCCTAAACACTTGGAGAAAACTGGATCATTAATATTCTGAAACACTTGGCAGCAGAGCCATTCCTTTCTTTGAAGAACTAGTGCTGTTGCCCTAAAAAGAGTTTTTAGAGTAGGAATTCTTCTATTGTTCAGGAGCCCTTCTCCCATTCATCTCTGCCTTCTCTGATATGCCCTCTAACAGCTCCCTGTCAAGTCAGAAGCAAAAAGCTCAACCAACTTCTGTTCCTTATCTTCTGCTTGAGGACCAAACATACACAATTTCTGATGGTGGGGTTTTTTGCCTGCTTTTGTTTTGGGCAGTTCTCTGTTGAAGACTATTGACAGTGAGGAGAATAACTCCAGAGAAAATACTGGGTGTCACATGTGGTAAGTTCTGTCACTGAGAACCCAGCAGGCATCCAAGTTGTTAGTCTGTATGAGCAAAGAAACTGAAAAAAATAAAATCAGGTAGGTTTCTGTGAGTTAAAATTGCCCACTACTTGAAATGGTCAATACAAGTAATGGAACCAAACAGCTGAAACAACAGCAATCTGCATCCCAAATACAGTCAGGTTTTAGGACCTGAAAGAAAAGCATGCACTGAAGAGGATTTCAGTGACATTGTTCACAAGTATTTTTGTGTCTGTTTGAGATGAAGGAAGTACCAGAGCAAGGGGAGAAGAGGAAAACAGCAGACTCAGAAGGATGTTAGAGTCCAGAGGACAAGCCAAAAGGGTGTTCAGAACCAGCGCTGGCTCAATGAGGTGATGAAGAAATTGGTGTTGGCTGGACAAAATATTATTGAGGCCCGAGGTGTAAGAGCTGCCCTTCATTCCAGAGAGCTGAAAAGAAGCACTTACAGTCACTTATGAAACTATAGCAGTCTCCAAATCAAAGCCAGGAAATATGTCAACACGCAAACAGCACAGGCAAGTGCTTGGCCACTGAGGAATATTTGGTAAAGTGAGGAGGGGGAAGCAGAGGATTTACACACATGGGGCAGAAGTCCAGAAAGAGAGAGTGGGATTATTTGCCAGAGTTCAACATGTGGGCTGGAGGCATGGGCGAAGGAGAAATCTCCTGCTATTTGATTTTTTTGTGTGGTCAGGAAGATTAGACTTTATCAGCCTTCAAAAGTATGCAAATTTGGATAGAAGTTGTTCCTACTGCATTCAGTTTTTCTTTTTTCTAGAAAAATCTCCTTTTTTTTAGCCAACTGCTTGAATCCAAAGGATGAACCATGTGCATGATTCAGGGAAACCTGTCTGCCTGCTCATCTTTTCTCCTGCTCTTGATCCTAACAAGGCACCCTATGAGACTGAACACAGAGAATGCAGAAACATAAATCAGCATCATACCCCACTGGTATATTATGGAAGAACTGCAGAGACCCACAGTAAACTTAGAAACCCCCAAATGGTTATTTCACATCTTCAGAATCTTCTCTCTCCTTGAAAGTCATGAACCTGAGCAATCTGTAGAAAGTTTTCACTGAAGTCAGTTGTTCATTTTCAGCAGGAAGCAGTATGGTCCACGTGGAAGCAAAATGTCCGTAACTAGGTGCTTTCTGTAAGATTTTCTTCCTGCAGGTACAGACGCAGAGGAAAACCTGTGGAAGGCATTGCAGTAATGAAAATCTCATCTCTCTGTTGCCCCTCTGTGCTCCACTCCAGCATCTCAACCTGTGGCATAAGAGATTTCATGATCAAAACTTGAGATATTTTTCTCTTAGGAATCTGAGAAAGTTTGCTGGGAAACTTTGAGTGGAGTTCAGTGGGATTTGGATCAGGTACTCAGGGAGAGGGCTGAGAAAAAGATCTTGGTGGCTTCAGTGTAAAAGTATGAGGGTGGTAGTCAGAGCAGCCAGGAAATGAAATGGGATAACGATGCACCTAATAACTTACTGAAAATTCTGCAACAGGGAATAGAGCCAAAATCTCAGTAGAGATGTGAGTCTTTATTTCAAAACAGAGCAAGAAACCTCTTGGCAAAGTTCCCAAAAGCAAGGTGTGCAGCTGAAAGAATTATTTCCAAACAATTCCATTCCAGAAGTACAGATTGAGCGGAGATTACCACGGCTACCCCTAGGGCATGTCTACCCAGCGCTGGTGAGGTAGATCAAGCTGGGGAACCCTCTGCAGACTGACGTTTCTATAAGGTATTGTGTGACAAGGGCCAGATCCTCAGCTGGGGTTGGCAAGGGCAGCTCTGAGGACATCAGCGGAGTTGTGTCATTGTTCGCCAGGGGAGAGCCTGGCCCGTGGAATGCGCGCAGAGATGATTCATGCTTTAATACCAGGTAACACAAGGCCCTGTCAGAAAGACTTTAAACTAATAAACTGTGATAATCTAATCTTGTTATCTCAAATACAAACCACTCCATCGAGCTGAGATTAAGTCAGTATGGGCTACATCTTCCCAGCTGTTTAGGAGGGAAAATGCTGTAATTTACCATCTGGTTATAATGTGAGGGTCACACGGAAAGGACAAAAGTCTCTCAATATATATAATTTTTTGTATTCTAGAAGTTTGGGATAATGACTCTGCTGTCAAGAACTATTTGTAGGAAAGTTATAATGAGGGGATATGAAGAAACAGTCATTATTGCTCAGCTCAGAAAGCTTACAGGGTTTGCAAAATAGGGTAGAAGTTTTGCCAAAATACTGCTATTGTTCAGGCTCTGATACACTGACATTTCTAATATTGCTTCATTCACTTTTTCATTTTACATCTATTTGTACAGGCTTGGAAGTCAATGCCACGAGTCAGTCTGTACTTATTTGGGTGAAGCCAAAATCCCAGGATACTTGACCTCTTCCTTTTGTGCAATCCTATATTGCACAAGAAACCTTGTCCTCCCAACTTCAGTACCAAAATTTGGGGTGATTTCCCAGCTTATTAACTTTCTCAGACTGTCATTTCTCAGATATTATTCAGACAGTGGAAGGCTATCTTTCTTTTTTTTTTTTTGAGTAATTTTTTTGGAAGCCAATCCTATATCAATTGTTGGTGGAAATATTTCTCTTTTGAAGAAAATTCAAATAGATTATTAAAATGTATTATTTAAAATTCTTTCTGATAAGCCCTTAAATGAGTGAGGTAATAGGCATAAAATTGATAAAAGCTATCTGGAGAAAGGAGTAAAATAAGATATTCTACAGATGGTTAACAGAAGGTAAAGAGATTGCAGGGAGATGTAGGGTTTGCTTAGACATAAGGAATTTTTTTTTTAATATTTAACTAAGATTAACGTAATTTAAAAGTCACTCCTTTATTATTTTGGGCTTATCTATAACCAAGTCTGCAAAAATTCAAAGTAACTGCATATGGCAGTGGCTGTTGATGAGAGTTTTAGGCAGATGCCATATTCCACTGAAGCTAATGAGCGCCCTTTGCTTGATCTCATTTGGCTTTGGGATGCTCCACTTACCTTTTAATCACAATCTTGCAGTCATAATTGAGCTGTCTTGGTATTGGAAGTATTAAAGGTGTGTCAAGACACTCTCTTACTAATCCAGGAAGGGCCAGTCTTTCCTGAATCCCAGCGACATTTAATGGTTTATGGGACATGACTTTACTCTAGGTGTCATCTTTTAAATAGCAAGTAAAATTAAGGTCTGGCCATTTGTGATTATAAAAGATCATTAATTTCATTAAGAATTGAGGTGCTCAATTCCCTTGCATCTAATTGAATTGTGCTTCAGTTACATTTCTTTGTTTTTCTATTATTTCCTGCAAAAGAGTGATTTGTTCTGATATTCAACCTAGAGTTTAAATGATGAGACATAATATCCATAAAATGGACAGCCTTAAACCCACATACACATCTTTGACAGCACTTAATTTATAAGTATTTCTTTAATATCCTTTTTTTATTCCTTGTGATTATACTGGTTTAATAATATATCCATGATATAGGATATATTATGTATAGGCACATACATCTCTCACCCTATAGGTAACATAAAATTAATCATATGTTCATCATTCATTCAGAATTAGATGAGATAACCAGTGTGGGAACAGTCTTTTCTTCTCATATAGAAAGATGCATCTGTTTTTTGTTTTTTTTTTTGAAACATCCAGATAATGAATACCTGAACTGAAACAAATAGGTCCTAAGTTAAAGGACACTAAGCTGTCAAAAAAAATTCTCAGCAAATATTCATGAATATCTAAGAAAGGGGAAAAAAAATCATAAATAACAGATAATTGTAAGTAATTATTTTTGATATAATATTTCAGCTTCTTCAATAAAAATGAAAAATATTTTTAGGCACATGAGAAAACTGTTGTGAAAGATTTTTTTTAAATAACAGACTACTTCTTCTAGGAAGAAGAAATCACTAAAATTTGTTCCATTTTTGGACTTGCAACCATTGTGGCAATGAATGCAGTGACAGGGAATGGACTGATGCAGCAACCCCAGCTCCTGTGAGGCAGAGGGAACCCCTGCATGAGTGAGGACTTCTCCTTCAGGCCCTCAGTCCCTCAGTTTAGCAACCTGAGGAAAATGTCCTTTATGTTGTATCTAGGGAAGTGTAGACTACAAGCAGGTAGGGCTCCTACAGGGTGAAAAAAGCAATAAAAAGTCCCGCCAAGATAAAATCAGAGATAAAATTGGGAGTTCTCTTCTGATTTTTTCAGTCATTAGAGATCTTAATTTTATCATTGAATATGCAAGTATACACCGTTTTTAATCGCAGATCAACTGACTGCACTGTCTTTGATTTTCACTTTTGACAATTGGAAGACAAGTATATACTATTATCTGCAGAATTACCAAAACTGTTTAGACTATAGCTTGAATTCTGGAGTGTTGTGTGTTGCGATAATTTTTTCTATGGTTACCAAGATCTCTTCTGTATTTAAGGTGATTAAATCACACAATCAAATTGTTATCCAAATTTTGAACTCCTTCCTCCATACAGACTCTAAGGATTCAAGATGACCTTGGATTTAATGATAGCTGAATAAAGACAGGGCACACAGAATTCATCATAGGATTTGTTTTTGTATGAGGAAATGCACATCTTACTCAAGGATTTCTCCTCAAAGGAATATCGATTCCCAGTGACATTCTTAAAAGCGTTAGTCAAAAGGAGAGGAGTTTTTCATACGACTTTCTAAATAAATATCTGGTTTACTTCAAATGCCTGGCACCAAGATGGAGATGGTTGTAATAAAAAATAGATCTTCGAGAGTGGACTGCAACGTGCCTGTTTGTAATGTTTATAAGTGTATTTGATTTCACATTGCCCTTTTACTCAAGCTGTATCAGGAACAGCTCAACTGCCTGTGATGATGAGTTCCTCTCAGAGCTCTCTGCCTGATTCCAGCAAGTCCAGTACCTGGTGAAGTTCCTCTGTTCACCTACACTGCTCAGGCAGCTGTGCCTCCACTGTGCAATTTGGTTGCCACAAGGCTGCAATACCTCTCCTAAGCATTTTGCTTCTTTCTAAACAATTAATAATGCATTTCTAAGTGTCTAACTTGTTGCACTCCTGCAAGGTTTGCAGGCTCAGATTCCTGTTAGACTTCACTTGAAACCTCATCTGCCTCAAATATTCCATTTCCATGCCTGTTTGGATTGTGTCAGTGCTCTGGTAGTATTCATAAGCAAATATGATTGTAATTTAGGCCTCCTCTTGTCAATGATGCATGAGAGATTTACAAGCATTAATACGAGTTAGGATGTAAATCCCTTGCTCAACAATAGCAGAGAATAACCCCCTTCATATAGATTCTGACGACCTATGAACCAAGGGTCAAGTGGGCCGTGCCACAAATTATCTGACAGCAACAGATGCCAAAGTCTTGGGAGGCGAAAAAAAATAACAAAAACTGAGGACTAGGAAATGCTCGGTTCATTTTCACAAAGAAAAAAGCAATTGCAGCTATTCCTATAACTTCATGCGTCAGCCACTGACATAGCCACAAATTATAAGAAGGAAAACAAAGATTCCTTCTTGCCTGGCAGCAAACTTCCTTCTTTCTCTGAAAATACACAAAAGCAGCTCCAAAATAAATAGTCATCACAATTAATTACCTACCCAAGCTGAGGGCTGTGCAATAAATCTTTAAAGTTTTCAAGTGCGCTTTCAGTATAAGGGAATGTTTGGAGAGTCGAGCAGCCGAAGCCACAAAGTATGTCAATTCTGAAAATAAATGATGTTTTCATAACTCTGAGATAATCAGATTAGTTCTCCACTCCTTTAACTCAAGTTTTATACCTGCCTAACTCCATTGATTTCAAGAGGGGTTTAATCTATGCCACATCAGGTCTGTATCAGTCCTATACCAATTGTAAATTGATTTACACCAGCCGTAAGTTAGAGGAGGATCACACCCAGCGTAATAGTTCACAGGCCTTATGGTTTGTTCTGCCTTTGCAGTTTATTCTGAAATCTCATGTTATTACTTTTGGCTGTTGTAGGGTTTTCCTGTCACCCCACAGGTGTGTGAGGTCCTGTGCACGCAGGGAAGAGGTGCAGTCTGAACCAGGGGACTGCAGAACACTTCAGCTGTTATTTTCTAACTTCATGCAAAGGCTTTTTTCTTTTTTTTTTTTTGTTTTTGTTTTTGGTTTGGTTTGGTTTTGGTTTTGGTTTTGGTTTTTTTTGAACTAGACACTGTCTTTACCAACGAAAGTCCCAAATCTTGCATAGATTTTTGCACTTGTGAAATCTGTTTGTGAACACAGCATCTGACGTGATAGGAAGTCCCAACAGAAGCCCTAGTGGAATTAGGGCTGTGTTGAGATAAGGGTGGAAAGAAAAGAAAAACACAGGAATCATTTCCAAAGCAATCATACATATGAACACCCTCACACATATGAGGAATGTCCCCAGAACCTGCATTTTGCTCAGTGTAACAAGAACAATTTCAAGTTCGAATTCAGTGAAATGGCTCAATAAGCTGGCTGAACCATGTCCTTCATTACCAGATTTGTCAATTCACACTAACAATGACTCAAAACAGAGCATAAGAAACCTCAGGATTCATATCTATTCCATAGTTTGAAATAGTTGAAAATTTGAACATTAATGAAAGCAAGAGCAACATAAGATATTGAAAAGGTGCCAGGGGTTTTGCGTCCTCGTTTTTTTGGAGATGATTCTTTTGGCAAAGACTTTCAAATTGCAGGTGGCAAGGGAAGGTCTAGTTCTTGAGCTGCCAGATGAGCGGTGAAACTCAGTAGAATTTGTTACTGGTGTCTAAACCTTCTCCTTTGTGCTGCAATCCCCTGTGCAGGGACTTTGGATGATATGACCCCACTGGAGGTCCCTTCCTCTCAAACTCCAAGTCTAAAATTCTATTAACTCAGGTTTGATTCTGAGTCTGTTTTGTCAACCCCAGAACAAACACCTTTGTTTCATGCTATGTTAGATGCAGTGTTAATTAAAAGATCATAATCATCGCTCCCCCTTCCCCCATGGAACCCTAGGTGAGAAAAGGCCTGCCCTTTGTGTAATTTATGCCTGTGACTGAGGGGATACCTCTCTTGCCTGGGTATTGCTCAGGATCACAGTTCATCATCTTGGATTGCCAGCAGGGCAGAGACACCAGCCTGGGCTGGGGCAGAGGCACGAACCAAAGGGCAGAATGCACCATAGGGAAAAACAGGGGCCAAAACAGGGATACAGGAGCAAACACTGCATGATGAAAAACCATTTGTGAGGTTCTAAAGCAAAAATGAGTGCCTCTCGTTAAATCTGTCTGCAGACATCCATACAACAACTGAAGATGTCATATCCCATTTCACTTTAGCTTTTTTGTTCTCGCAGCTGCCATCAGCCTTGTTTTCCCTGCAGACGCTCTTGCAAACAAGATGCCAGGTCTCAAAGGGATTTCTGTTTTAGAACAAAAAACTGCAAATAAATGGAGGACTGTAAAATATTTCAGTGGAAGGGAAAATGAATAAATTATGGGGGCTCTGACCTGCTACTGTTTTTTTGTTTGTATTTGTTCAGAGATTAGCAGCAGGAGAAGCTGGAAATTATTCTGCACGGGCATTATATTTCATGCAAGATAACACGCATTTAAAATTATGCCATCATCTTTCTTGTACTAATACGAGGTTAATTGAAAGGCCTATTTTTTTTCTTCTAGTTTTGAAGGGGATGGATAAAATCTGCACTGGGTCTGCAGTGTTGCTGCAAACTTGAATGGAGTTCAGAAGTGCTGTGGTTGCCCTGAAAAATATACCGGTGGCCCATTTGTACCTGAATCAACAGCTGGGATTTTTTGGGGGCAGAAGGTCTCCAAGCTGGAAGAGCCTTTACAGAGGTGTTTCATATGCTGTGCATATTTACAGATACCGTGGAGAAGGCAGCAGGAGCAGCCAGTGAATCACCATGGGGTTTATGTGCAGTAACACAGATGTTGAAACGCTGCTGGCCATGTTCATTTAGCCAATTTGGGTACAACCTGAAAAGATATTGCTTCCATACAGTTTGGCAGAGACAGATATTTGGTTGCACAGGCTTAATGTTTTTGACTCTTCCAGCATTTTATTGAATGAAGAGTGTGAACATGACTGTGATTGCCTCTTGATTTTCAAGGGAGGGAAAAAAACCAGCTTGTTAAAAGTGTTTAGAAGTCCCACTCCAAAGCAGACCCATTGGTATTTGAAGAAATCAGCAAAAATACCATTTTGAACAATTTAAAGGATTCTGTGAATTGCATGTATGTCTCATCTGACACAACAGTTCCTTTTCCCTGGAATAATGCCCACTGAATTGTGTAGAATTTGAAGCAAACCTTCTATTCAATACAACAGCACCGTGCATCAGGATGCTATGCATTTTCAATGACCTATGAAATTCATATTGGCAACAGAGATTTTAAATTGCAAGCAAAGCAAAGAAGAATATGCCAGTCAGTACCAGTTTATTGGTGGACTTGTCAGACATGAGCCAGCCTGGAGTTATCACCTAAATACCTGTCCATATGCACGATTATATATATATATATATATATATATATATATATGAGTGTATATTTATATATTAATATGGTTTAACCCCAGACAGCAGCTACATACCACATGGCTGCTCTCTCACTCACCCCTCCACAGCAGGATGGAGGAGAGATAACTTGGTATAAACACTACTCAGCAATGAAATAGTGTGTTTTCAACATTGTTCTCAGACTAAGTCCAAAACACAGCCCTATACTAGCTATTAGGAAGAAAATTAACTTTAACTCAGGTGAAACCAGGGCAATTGATATAAGCACATATATCTGTGAATGTATATACATTCATTTACGTGTATTTATATGAAAGAAGATGCAAGTGTAGGAAAAATATATTGAAAGGGAAATCAAAGTAACATTTATGTTATTTGGAACTAAGGAGAGTCTAAGAAAACAAATCTAGTTGAAAATAGTAAAGTAGTCACGAACCCTGAATGGATACCCAGTTCCATGTATTTTAAATAATTTCTTGGCCATCATTATTTACACGTAGCTTCCAGTAACAATAACCATTGCACCTACCTACACGTGTGAGACCTACTCGCAACACTTCAAGTGATGATGAATTTTGCTCATATTTCTAACCTTTCGCTTTACAGCTTTGACATTTCATAAGATAAAGTGGAAGGTGTTTATTGCTTATTGAGGCCTGTTAAATGGATTAAAATGTGAAGTAGAGGCTCAACTCCTTTCATGTAACATAGATAAAGTTCAGATTCCATTAGATCCTGCACACCTAAATCTGCTATACATACAGAAAAATACATGTATCTATAGAGAAGCAAAACTTTCTGACAGTGAAAAGTCTGGCAGAAACAAGTCAGTTCAGGCAAAGATACAAGTGCCTACTTTGCCTAGAAGAAATATTCTTGTCACATAAAAATCCCATCATTAATCAAAAATCACATTATAGCTTCTGGAATGAAGTTTCCTTTACTACTCTTTAATAATAAGTCTAAGATAAGATAAAATTGGTAATTGTACCTTCTCTTCTGATAGAAGATAATACTAAAGTGGTATAGAAATTTGAGTTACAAGAATATATTCACCCTGCTAATAGGCTTCCATTATGTGATCTTTACTGATTTATTCATTACATATTTTCCCCACATATAGAAAAATTTAATTGAAAGTTACTTATTACATTGTTACAAAATGTTAACTAGAAAGTTTTCTTTAATCAAATGATCATTAATGCTGAGAGAGCTGGTTTATTTCAATAGTGCATTTATCAGAAGCGAGAATAACACAGGCATTGCCAACAATGATTTCACAGCACTGTTTGTTCTGCAAGCACTTTCAGGGACTAAACCAATGCTTTTGCATCTTGCTGGGATAGTATAATACTTTATTTATATTTATGACTTTTCATGATCAAAGATCTAATGACATGTGAAATGCAGAAAGGTATATAATATTGTGCTTTATCAAAGGAATGACACTACCAAGGATGGTAAGAGCTTGTAAAGTCAGATTCTGCCTCTCTTTGCATGTCCCACAGAAGTAAGTTGAAGACAAGTGTTCACACTGTCTCAGGCAGGAAAGCAGCTTGGCATAACATCCTCCAGTGAAGAAAGAAGGAAAGGGGAAAGTGTACTGGAAGCTGTAGCTGTACCTAAGTCACTTTTGCATATTTTGCATTCCCTGGGGAGGGAGTTTTATACCTGCCTGGCACTGTTGTACCCCCCGGCAATAACATCACCCATATCCTTGGGAAAACTTCTAAGTGGACCAGGGTCCCTTTTTCTGAAGTCCTAAAAGAAATCTTTTGTCCTGAGGAGGTGGAGGATGAGGCACAAAGATATTCCCAAGTGGACACACTGAAGTGAAGGAAAATCTCCAGGCAGGCAACAGCATAAGTGCACACAGCAGTGATTCCAATCCTGTCCTACACAGCACCTTTTTGAATTAATTTTGGCATATAACTGGATGTAAAATCTATCATAAAGCAGGTAGGAGTGTCTCACTGCACACCAGATTTAATTCTCTGCAGACAGTCCAGCCCTCAATTGTTCCCACAGCATCCAAAGAAGATAAGTACAAACCTGCCTTCTCACGTAGTGGTTACAGACAGACAGAGCCCACCCATAGGGTAGATCCAGGCACCTTCCTCGAGATTTTAAGCCATGTTTGCAAATATTTCCTGTGTTTGGCAATAACCATAACTACGCTGTAAACATCTCTTTAATTTCTGGTTGCACACTGCTCAAGAACTGCAGAAAACTGAGTCATTAGGTACATTCATAAACTCTGTGGCTGGCAGAACCACAATCTGACTCAGACTCAACTGTCAGTGTTTGTTTCTACAGTAAATTCAGTGAAAATCACAGAAGCAGAGCAGCTACTGCAAGAAATACCATGGCCAACTAAGGCACAAAACTAAATGAGAAAAATTCTAGCTGCAAGTTCAGAGACACTGACCCACGTGCTAATCTGAAATCGAGACCTCACGCCCCTTGTCACCTCATATCTGCCCTGAGATGAAGACACTGCTGCCCTTTAGTCTCTGGTAATCATTCTGGAACCACAAAACCAGTGATCTAGAAGATGTGTATGATATAATTACATGGTCACATGCATTGAAATCTCCAAGCAATTTGCCATGGCCTGTGAAACACTTACTCTGGGCCACTTCCAGTTCCAGCTGCAGCTGAGTGAATGTTCATGGACAGCACAAAATTCCTGTGCAAACCTTACAAAATGCTCTTTCACTCTTAACTTGAGTGTGGTGGTGCCCTTCATCGCTCCTGCTGGTTCCATCCCTGTAGCCACATTAACTTGTCCCCACACCCTCCTCCCAACCCCATGGGAACATCAGCAATCCTAGGGAGGATATAACAAAACTGCACCAACACAGACTCGTTACTTGCTTTGTTTTCCTTATTTTGATGGTTTCCTTCAAGAGGTCCTTGCAGCAAACAAACCTGAGTGGTGGTTATTTCTGAAGCTGCTCGCACCCTGTGTGACTTGGCCTCCAGCCTGAAGCTCTGCTTTGCAACCAGCCTAAGGAATTATATAAGAAAACCACATATGCTCAGTGATGTTTCACAATATCTGTGGAGGGTTATAATTGTTTGGAGAAGCCAAATTCAGAATTGATGAGTAAGCATTGCTGGGGAGGCAAAGCCTTGCCCTGAGTTACGCCCATGCACCGCCAGCAAGTTGAGTTTCTTGCAAGTCATATTTATAATGGTGTCCCTTCAGAGCAGAAGGTAGCCTAGGGAGGCTAAGCTGGAATAATTTAAAAGTCTTTCCCACCCCTCAAAGCCAAATTCTTCCTCTCCTTAGACCTCTGTTGATGTCAATAGATTTGTTGAGACTGTAAATCAGGCCAGAAGTTGGCCCTTGCTTGGTCCAATTACCCCACAATAAACTCCCTGGGGACTACAGTACTGATGTGTGATTTGTATCCTTTCTCCTCTGAAATGCTATATTTATGTTTATAGATTGAGTTAGCAGTTCTAAGGGAGGGGAAAGGCTGCCTGAATCATTTACAAATGGGAAAATCCATATATTTGAGACTTGGTATGAAATATTTGCTTTTAGGCTGTAACCTTGTGTACTACTAAACTGCTGTCTAAAGTAAATATTTACAGCCAAGTTGCAACAAGTCCTAAGAACGTGTGATTTTCTGCGTGGAAACACTGACACATAAGGGTGCAACTTTCTCCCAGTAAAACACCGAGTTAATTGTAGGTTTTGCAAACGTTATCAAGCTTAATCTCGAAATTAATTTTTAAGTGCTTGCTAATGATTTTTAAGCACGTATCAAGCAGCTGGTGTTGTGTCTGATTCCCAAGCTCTTAAACAGACAACTGTTTTCCTTTTAGTGACTTTGTCAGGCTTAACTTGGGATTAATTTGGCTGCAGGTGTCAGATAAGCACAGTATTCTAGCAGCACTACCGAGAGCCATGTGGACAAAATGCAGAAGCATGAAAGCACGTTGGTCAAAACTCTGAAAGATTGATGGAAGTGAGGTATGCCGCTTAAATATCCTTGTCTGCCCAGAAAAGCTAAACTTGCAAGAGGGGTGCGAGGTATGCTATACAGCTAGAGTTTTGCCACTTTCCCTGTTAACATAGATAACTGGTCAGGCTTTTTTTTTTTTTTTTTTAATCACAATTTCTCTGTCGACATAAAATCTAGCAAGCAAGCTTCATAAATCACGCAGCGACAGCTAGAGTGGTTGGCCAGCGCTAAACACAACTGGACTCTTCTTTTCAAGCCTTTGCTTCTTAGGTCGCCTGCGTCAGCAGTACTCCAACAAACATCTGCAGTTCATCTTATCGTTTGAAGAAATATATGAGTTTCTCCATCAGGGTGGTTTTTTTAGCTTCAGCTTCTTGATTTGTTTGAACACCATCTGCTACATATAAAATGCAGAGAATTTGTGAAATGTGCATGCAGTGAGAAAATTTTAATTGTATTAACCTTTCTCTTTTCGATCAAGATAACTTCTTGTATTCATCATCTCCTGGTATGTTAAGTAAGCAAATAGACATGTCTAAAATACTGCCCAGATATTTTATTAAAGATCTTGTATCTCTATAATACACAAACAGCTCGGACACAGAACCAGAGCCTATCCCTTCCAGCATTTAAGGGTTATTTTAATACAGTTCAAGTTACACACCCAAGAAGAGTTTAGCAGCAGTAATGTCTTTTACAGATTTGCTCTCATCTTGTCACTCTGCACCTACGTGTGCATTATTTACATTGGGGAAAAAAAAAAAAAAAAAAAAAAAAAAAAAGGAAACGAAGTTAATTGTTCCTAGAATTAATCACCAGAAGACAAATAACTGTCGATGGCTGCAGCTCGCTGCCAGCAGCCCGGGCTGAGCTGACGTGTGTCATGGCATGCGATTGCCACAGGGTGGTAGGAGAAGTGCGGCGCCACGGCCACGCCAGCCCGCAGAGGGGAGGGAAAAGTTTGGGAAGGGCGAAGGAGAAATCGCTTTCCACTTAGTCTAAACAGAGGTATCAAAAATAAGGTTTAGCTCATGGCAAATCCAGATGGTTAAACATTTGACCCATATCTAATCCCTCTGCCAAGCGTGCACCACCACCATCACCGCTGTCATAACACAGCACAGGCACTTAAAATCACTTTTGTTCCAAGAGGCAGCGCGCGTTTTGGAGAAAATTAAATTTTAAAGCGTGTTTCAGGAATAGAAAACATGGTCCTGACAACATGTTATTGCTCCAGCTTTGAGAAGAGTAGTATCATATATACTAAAATAATTCATTGGGACTGCAGCTCGCTGCTGTTCTGTGCATCTTGTTATGATGATATTGTACACGGAGCAGCGCTTTGGTCCTAAAAGGTTATTTAGCTGAGACCTATTTATTTTACTTAACCATTTAATAAAAGGGTGGGGACTTTATTTGCCAGAGGAAAAAGAGATCAGAAAAAGAAGTTCTGCCTCTCTTCTAAGTCCTACTCATTGTACTGATGAGTCCTATGGGTTATTGATTACTGATGGTGAAATATAAAGGGGAAGGATCAAGTGACACATATGCAAGCTAAATCCTTGGGTTTTGGCAATTACCTTAATGCTGCTGATGTTCAGATTTGCTTTCAAGGGCATCTTACTTGAAGCACAGGGTTATTTATATGTATATGTATATAATTTATATTAGAGACTATCAGAGACACCTTGCTTGGAAAATAAATAAATAAATACAATATGAAAGTAAGAAACGTGGCATGTGTTTTATATAAATATAATATATAACTTTCCAAATGCCTTCGTGTTTTATTTGGGGATTAATATAGTTATGTCCAACTAACAGACGAGGACGTGAGAGGAATATCGAGCTCAAGACCTTCAGGGTATGGAATAAACTACATATTCAAAAATGGGCAAGGTTTATGTAGTATAATATCATGTTTTAAACAGTTCATAAAAGAAACCAAGTGACAACAGAGCAGTGTGGATGATATAAAATAATGTAAACCTTCCTTCAAATATCAAGCAATTTTTTCTCTGCCTCAACTCACTTTCCACAGCAGAGTGAGTGAAAAATCCATAGAGAATAAAACCAGTGATCCCTTTGAGCAAGGATACAAATTTACCTAGATATGTCAACCACACAGATTTATGGGACAAGGAGTTTTTCACCCTGAAGAAAAAAAGCCTTCTTGTCACTCATCTATAAAAAAAGCTGAAAATAAAGCTCTCTGAGTTATTTTTATGTTTTAGGAATTACAAGAAATTTCTGTTAAGGTTTGTAGGGGGTTTTTGTGGCTTTTCTTTTTTTTTTTTTTTTTTTTTTTTTCTCTCTTTAAGCTTTCCCACAACCATGGAATAGTTCTCTTCATGGATGTATAAGAAACACTTGTGTTGTGCTGCTATTAATGGTATGATTTGTTAGTGTACTTTTATGTATGGAGTGTCTGCATCTGGTAAGGTCTACAACTGTACCTCCTTGACAGTGCCAGATGTTGTGAAGATAAAATACCTCCTGTGTGAGGAACTGCTGGAATCAGGCTCCATGATAGGTGTTCTTAATGCTGTTTAAAAAGGCATCTGTCTTAAAATAATTTCAACATCTTACTTTTCTATTTACTGTTTTGTCAGACCTTCCTTTTTACGGGGAAAATATTTTAGTGCCCCTCCTAACCTGATTTGAAAATTGCACTTCGGTTTCTTCCACATTGTTTTTTGTGTGGTTTTGTTTGTTTGTTTGTTTTAATTATAAATTGCTTCCCTAATGAAAGGGAAGAAGGGAAGAAAAAGATTACTGTGGCACTCAGCTGAGGTTAAGCATATTGGCCCAACCAAGCAAAAATAAAAAAAATTGTCAGCAGGTATTTTTAAACCAGGTTAGCCATGAAAGAGCATGGAAAATAATGAGTCTGAATTTAGCCAAGATTTGTTCAAAACATTACAGAGGGGAGACAAGAGGGCTGATAGAAGGCAGGAGAAGAACCCTGCTTTGCTATCATACCCCATAACTCACTGCATTGTCAACCTCTTAAAATAGTAATGATACTTGACCCTTATTAGTATTTCTGGGCAATATATGAGCTTGAGTTTCCTTGGGTGAAAGATAATGCCTTAGACCACCCTTTAGACCACCATTCTATCTAGTTATAGTACATATTAATGTTATTCTTGGGTCATTTAACTTACTCTCAGCGAAGAGTGGAGAATGGTGCTAAGCTGTAAATCAGCTCTGTCCTGCAATGGATTTGTGCCATAAGAGATCATCTTGAAAATTCCAGCCTTGCCTGACCATGGTAAAGAGATTATGGTATGTAAGAATTCTGCTAAACATAGCTTGTTTCATTTTCCTGCTTCTCCGCTTGTCTGCCCGGCGAGGAAACGTTAAGACCCCGTTATGGTGGACAGTGCACTGAAAAGGAAGATTGCTATAATAAACCCCCCAGGGCTAAAACTTTTACCATATGTGGTTAAACTCTCCATCTTTTCTAAAGGTGAGCTGCGGCAGTGAGGAAATTATTAAAGAAGGCCACTGATGCTGTGCATAAAAATTATTTTTTTAATCCTCAGGGAAAAAGAAATGAGTTCATAAATGTATTGTGCTTAAAAGGTATCCTCTGAGTGCCAGCGTTCACACCCCAAATGACAGACTGAAACGTTCAGTGGCATTAGTCCATTTAACTAAATCCTGATTACTTGAGATGAATTCATTTAAAAAGCAAATGTACTGCTACTCCCTTAGCAAAGGTTTCACTAACTATTTCTCGAAATCATAAATATTTTTTCCATACTGTTCTGGCAAACAAACAATGTTTACCTTCAGCTTCCTAGAGGAGATTTACAGATAAGTCCCTAGTCTGTTTTGCAGATGTGCCTTGGTGAATTTAACAGTAATATATACTGTCATCACGGTTGTCTTCGAATCTTTGAAATCACTTATGCCTTTTACAATACATATTTAATTGAATGTCTAGCTAGCAGATATGTATAAGTATCTCACATTTGTGGGTGGGCATGTGTGTGCCTAATACATATATTTAGCACTTAAACATGGTACGATGAGTGATTGAGAAATGCCTAAGAGAGAGATATTTTATACATGCACATAGAGTCAGTAAATGCATAATCTCCTGAAACAGGCAGAGACGGAGAGGAAAGTGAAGAGACATCTGCAAATTAACAAATCATCTATCTTTGGGGTCATTCACAAATTAGTTTTGCAGAATAAGATAGAACAAAAACATAATTCTGACGAGCATTTGTTCTGGCTATTTATCACATAAAATTGTGTAACAATATTAGACACAGGAATTTTTGCTCAGCTTATTCCTTATAGTATTACCACGATTCCACAACTTGGTGCAGATGTTTCATGCTGAATAATGTCCTTTAGTTGACATTTGTGCTCTCACTGTCGAACTTTTAAGTAGCTGTGATGCATATATTCCATAGGAACTCCATGGGGGGACGAGGGGAAGGTAAATAAAAAACAAAAATCTGATTTAGGAAAGGAAATTTTAAAAACTTCTTTATCTCCTGCGTAAGTGGAGGATTCTCCACATTTAATTTGCTATTTTTTGAGAGCTACTTATAATTTAAATTATTGCTCAGTAACAGAGGCTTTTGAGGAAACCTGAATATTCCTGGGATTTGGTTAGTCTTTGGAAGTGTGAGCGCTTCCGTGCTGCAGTGAGGATGGCATGTCCCTCGGTTGAGACATATGTACTAAAATGTATTTTACTCTGTACATTTATTGTTAATTTTATAGCATGAATGGAGGAAATGGTTGCGTTTATATCTCAAAAGCTATTGTTATTAAATTAATTGAACAGCTTTGAAGTTTCATTTTCCTCTGTTAATTATTTAAAAACAAAATCTTAAGTTTTAAAAGAGCAATTTACTTCCAAATTAAGGCTAAAGAAAATTTTATGTTAAGTAAAACATAAATTAATTTGCTATCACAAGACGAACCTTCTTCAAAAAAGTCATACAATCAGTATATTGATTCCCTCAATGCATATTTTTCATTTATTGGTATTATAAGATTATGCTCAAGCCCATTAAAAAAAAAAAAAAAAAAAAAAAAAAAAAAAAAAAAAAAAAAGAGAGAGAGAGAGAGAGAGAGAAGGGATAATGAAAAAAGCTGAAACTCTGCATAAGTATAAGGATGGAACCTTTGTTCCTTAGTTTAGTTTTATCCTAGTTAGTATTTTTATAAGTATGCCTTAATTTGGAATTAGTCACTTCAATTCTAAAATTTTAATGAATTTTTTTATTTCTTTTTATGCTTGAAGCAACATTACTTTCTTATTTGTGTGCCTTAAGAAAATTGCCACAGAATTTTCAAGAATTTATATTAAATTCTTTATGGAACCCACAAAAAGGATCTGCACTGAAAGCACAGAGTATAAGCATTTTAATCAAATGAATAAATTTTTCATTTGTGAGTCATCGTAGATGTTTGTGAATACATTCCAGCATGAAACTTCTGTAGAATCTGAAAAGATTGTAAAGGATCAAATTCCCTACTGGCCTAATTCCACTGAAATCATTGGAATTATTTCAGGGGAGAAATTGATTCTTCATTGCTGTGTGCCTTTTTCAAATCTCCAATAATGTTTTGCGTGCTCTTCAGTTTCTCATGTTTATAGAATACATTGACAAATACAGTAAAATTGTATTTTATTCCTCTGCAAAACAAAAAAGAGAGGGGAGGGGGGACACAATAAAAATCTTGTTTCTATTATTTTCTGAAGTTTTTGGGGCCAGTTCACGTAAGACAAAATCCCAGGAGGCTCGGTGCACATTCACTCTTAGGCCAGCATATCCAATGCACTCTTTAGTCTTAGATTAAGGAATTAAAGCACTGCAAATGAATTTCACATCCAAAATCATTCCATTTGTCCCCTTTGTCTTCTAGAATCCTAAGCATGTGGGACCATACTAAGTATAGCAAAAATAGCTGCTGCTATAATCATAATTAGTACCTATTAGCCCTTCCTAGGTGCAAAACCCCAGTGATGAGAGCACAGCACGAGAACCTAGATAGAAGAGGATTTGAAGTCTCTGTAGTACAGGACTGTTATTGCTGCCCTTGCAGGTTCACCAAACGCAGCGAGTGAGAGGGAATTGCTGGGCTTGGGAACCAGATCCTACGTGCCTTTCCCATGCACACAAAGATGTACAGACTGAGATCTTTTTTACCTCCTTGCTGAGCCACTTCTTCTTGTCCAAATATGCTTTCGGAAAAAAAAAAAAAAACAAACCTGCCTCATACATTTCTAATCATTTTTAAAGGATAGCTTTACTGATTTTTAATAGCCTAGGTATTAAAATTTGTTTTTCAGGGTGATGGAGACATTTTTTTTTATTCTTAGTCACATAGTGGATAGCAGCTGTTTTACACAGACTGGAACAGCAATTCACTGACCAACTAAATGTCTGAACTTTTTGATGAATTATTTTGGTAGGCTCGTCTATGATGATATGCGTATGTTAGATGCAGATTTCAGCCTCCTTGCCACAGAATGCTGAAGTTATAGTAGGCAACAACAGATCTAAAAGGCATTGTCAATGAAAATTATTTAAAAAATTTAAAAAAAAAAAAAAAAAAAAAAATGACACCCACGAGCGGCAAGTCATGCTTCCAAAAGCAGAGATTCTAAATTGTGGGTGAAAAATCAGCACAGTGGACCGATACTTCAGCACGAGGGAACGTGTCCGTGTGTGTGAGCAGGTCTGAGTGGAGCGCGGCTCTCCGCGCAGGACGGGACTGCCGGGCTGGGGCAGCGGGGAGCGGGGAGCGGGGAGCGGGGAGCGGGGAGCGGGGAGCGGGGAGAGGGGAGCGGAGCGGAGCGGAGCGGAGCCGCAGCCGGAGCCGGAGCCTGATCCAGCCCCGCTCGGTGCCACCCGGGCCCGGGCAAGGGACAGCGCAGCCCCGAGCGCAGCACCTGGAGCCCGCACAAGCGCAGGGCACAGCGCCGGGCAGGGCTGACACCGGGCGGGGACCTCCCAGCTCTCCCTTCCGCCAGCCGGGCTTGCATTAAAAAAACAAATCAAAAATCCCATCTCCCTGCCCAGGGTCAAACGTTTGGCTGTTGCAAGCAGTTCTCAAAAATCTGAGGCTGTCCTTTTGTTCGGGGCTCCACGTTATCCCCATTGGCTTCGAGCATAAAATCTCGGTGAGCTGGAATCAGGTGAGAGCCAGAGACAGCTCATAAAAGCGAAGTCACATATGATAAGGAGAGTATAGATATCATAACCTGCGTGTGAAGGAGAAGGGAACAAGGTTATGATCGTTGTCTGAGGAGATCTGTTCAAACAATGTAATAGAAAGCTGCCCCCTTTAAACAAACATTAAACTTTTGCTAGAGGGTTACAATTTACAGTTCCAGCATGATCTTTCGAGGTGCTGTGCATACATTTAATATAAAGATGTCTATACAGTTTCCCAAACGCAAGGCATATCCTGCACCACAAGCTCTGCAGCTACTTTTTTTAATCAATAACTCGTAAGTATTCATTGAAAGGTATGCTGGTATTCTAACCACTAAACTTATTAGAGAATTTGTTACAACCGTATTAAAATCAACATTTAGCTTTGAGTCTTTTTTTGAAAATGACAAAACGTTGTGACCCTTAAAGGAATTTTAATTTATTACAAGAGAGTTGGATATATGTCATATACGCTGCTACCATTTTTTCCACATAATTAACCCGGTGAAATCTGTTAAGAAAGCAAAGCAAAACTGTGATTTAACAGCCAGGTCCACCACTTGAATATGCAAAGGAGACAAAGGAAACTTTACCTCCTCTGCAAAGAGCTGCCCAGCCCGACCCTCACCCAAAGCCCCTTCTCCTGCAGCCAGTCCCTGCCACTGCCACTCATTTTCCATTGATTATCCCAGGATGAAGGTTAGCTGGTCACCTAGATTTGAAAAGGAAAATATTCTTTAAAAGGTAAAAGCTTTTCTATGAGTGAAAACATTTTTATTGTTATTAAAGAAATTACTACTCAGAGCCTAGGTATAATTAAAAGATTATGTGTATTTTTATATACACTGACTGGTCTACATGCCTGAAAATGTCATCTTCATTGTGATTTATTTTGCAGTTAAAATAATGCACTACCTTTTCATGAGAGTGATCTCTGTTTAATTTATTACCTGAAAAACAGATTAATTTCATTCAAAATTTTTAATAATACGTTGTACATGCCCAAAATAAAATAAGAAAAAAAAAAATAGATATTTAAAGGGCAAAATAACTGACATGTTGCATCCAGACCTGGATACCAAGTTCTGAAAACCTGGACAGGCTTAGATGATCATGCAATATTATAGTCAATAATTCACAATTCATGCATATCTCCTGATGCAAAAGTTATTACCATGCCTATTTTTTAATAAAAAGATATGAAGGTAAATGGAGATGGAAGGCCAATATGGTTAGAGGAATTATGGGAATTGACTGATCTTTCCTTGGCAGTGTTGGCTGAAAAAGAAAAGTGTCATCTACCCCAACTGAAACCCTCGAGCCTAATATCCCACTACTTGGAGATTCTTTCCCCGCTGTTAAAAAATTGGCTCAGTATTCTGTTCAAAGCAAATCTCATCCCCAAGATCTCATCCCCATCGTAGACTGACGTGTTCACAGTCAAGGGGCTGCATCAGGCCCCCATGCAGCTCCCGCTTCTAGAGGTGGGAAGTGGTCCAGGGGAGCAGCCCTGTCCCAGCCTTTGGGCTCAGAACCTCCCCCTGGAGCAAAGCCCAGAGGTCCATGTCCCCCCAGGGAGAGGAGGGAACTGAGGTCTCCCTTCCCCAGCTCTGTGTTTGGGCTAATGAGCATAAAAGCCCAACTTAGCAAGCCACCTCCTGATGATTTCATCTTTTTCCCAACTTGCTCAAAAATCTCCAACCACACAATTCAAAATGATTCAATCTTAATTTTGAAGCCATTGCCAGGTGAGCAAAAGAGAATTTTTTGGCTCATGCTCTCCTTTCAAAAACACTTCACTCTGATCAACCCAAGGCTGCCTAGCGCATGTTGCTGGGCAGCTCTTCTGCCCTTGAACAAAATAATTTGGGAGTGATTTTCAGCCCTGCCCCATGCATTCCCAAGCTGCTCCTCCTCCCAGATGTTAACCTTTCTGCTGCCCAAGTCAGTTTTGGCTGCTGTGATGGAGTTTTTTCCACTTCTTCAGAATGCTGTTACTACAGAAGGAGTCAGCTGTGTCCCCTGTAGCTTCAAGGGATCTCTGAAGGTGACAAGTGTGTTCTAGAGGGACACTCATTTGGCAGCACTGTATCACCAATTAGACCAGGAAGTTTTCCCTCAGTTTCCTTACATTTTCCATATCACTCCATGTGCAGCTCACTGCAAAGGAGTGTCTTCATGTATTGGATACTCTCTGTGTAGCTGCATTGTCCAAATGATTTTTTACTTGAATGATATATTTCCCCAAAGGAATAAAATAAAAATATGTGGTGCCACAGTAATTGACAGAATCCAGGATTTTGCTGCATTGTCATGTATCATAACTGCATTTTCGTATTCTTCCCATGCAGCTCTTTCTATGCCAGGTTTAAAAAAAAGAGATTGATAAAAGAATGCAGGGAATAAAATCATGTACATTAACAAATTTCCTGCTTCTTCCTCTTCCCTGCAAGCCAGAGGAGACCCAATACCATGGTAAACACTCAGACCAAGCCACACTGTGGTGGCAAGTAGGGTTCTGGGGACTTGAAGAGCTGGCTACAAGCCATGCTGGCCCATATTTGGGCTCAGTGCACCTTGTGACTGGCATCTGCTTCATTTAACTACATACTCAAAATTTGGTTAAACTGAAGAAAACCAAATCCCGATGCGCATTGTTGGTTCTGCCTTTGGTTTGCTTGTTTCCTTGCAGTTTGAACCAAATTAGCACGGAGTGATTATGCTTTATTAGACAGACTTCTGGAGTACATTTTGAGGGATTTGCAGAAATCTTTTGAGTTTCAATGTGATGTTGGCCACTAAATTCAGGCTTTTTCTCCAAAAACTGCAGTTAGGTTGTTGGTTTGGGTCTGGATCTCATTCAAATTGTGCGTAATTCAAGCTCCTGGTGACAGATGACTTCTTTATCCTAAATTTCAGCAGAAGGTTTTAGAGCATCTGCCCTGGGTCTCTAGAACCAAACTCAGGCTGAATCATGGCTAAAGAGCTACAAGTGTTCTCTGGTGGCTGAGGTGTGGCCATCAAATGCAGTTGTGTGTTTGCACGACATTGGCACTGAAGACCTGACCTCATGACCAGTGTTTTCACACAACTCTTTGGACTTCCTGCAGAGTTGGGTCCTCTCAGAACCTGTGAGACTCTTTGTTATATATACACCAGAGCTTCCTGGAAAGTGGTGGTCCTCTACAAAATAATTGTGATGTTTCCATTCTTTTCTTCTCTCCTTTTTTTAAAAAACAGAATCTTTAAAATTTTTCCTTCAGCTGAAAAACCTCTCACACCTGCAAAAACAGAGCTGTTTGTTCACAACCATTTAAAGTAAATCTACACTAACCTGCTTTGTACTCTTTTAGTTTTGGGGAGGGGTTTAATATATATTGCTCAGAAGCCATCAGGGAGCCTAAAGACTGACATTTACCTACAACCAAACCCACCGGGAGCGTGCGACATTGCAAAACGCCCTTTGGGATGCCTGGAGGAAGCGCTCCCAGGAGCATTGCCGTTCCCAATCCCATCCTCTCCTCAGCTCCCTGCTTGAAACAGCTGCTGCCTGATGTGCCCCTGGATTTGGGGGAGTTTGTCTTGAGTGCTCAAAGCTGGAAACAGGAGCCTGACCTCATGTGGGTCACAGAACAGTCATGGCAGGGGAACAGCTCAGCCTGGCAGCACACAACCAAACATCTCCATCAGCACATGAGCTGCCCTAGGAGTCAGGTAGTCCAGCAGCACCCTCTTCCCTTAATTGTTTGCCCTCTATAATTAATTAAAGATGAACTGGCAAGTAAACGACGCACTCCCAAGTTTTCAATGCATTCGATATCCAGAGCTGGCAACTCTTCTCCAGCAGCTCTCTAATAAATACCATCCACAGGAGTTTTGTGCACGATTTCTGTGTTTCAGGCTCAGCTCAGGCTGTGCTTGCAACACAGTTTCCAGCTGCTCAGCTCCAGCTTGTGCGAGGAGCAAAAAGCATTTATGAAGCTTCAGCAGCAGTTTATAAATAGTCACATGATAAACAGTGGGTTGTGCTGGGTACAAGAAAATTCAGCAGAGGCTTCACCACAGAGAGTATTATTGCTTATTAGGAGCTAAAAGGGGCCTGAGGAATGTTTCCCAGCATGGCAGCTTTCTGCAGATCAGTACCCTCCTGCATGGTGCATCTCCCTGCTGGGCTTCCCAGCGCCTGTGGGCTGCCAAGGGATGTGGAGCAAGGAGGAAAACCCACATCCCATGGGCATGGGGTGTGAGTCACCATGGCCACACAAGGAGCCCCAGTGTGCCCCCCGAGCATCCCACAGCCTGTCACACCCTGGACCCAGAGGTTCACTCCACTCTGGTTCACCTGAGGAGCAGGCATTCCCACTCTGAGCAAATCCCATGGGTGCTGGGAGGTTTCCTTCCTCCATAGCACCAACTGTGTGAAGGACACTGTATTTAGACCACAAAATCTCTTTCCTTTTTTTTTTTCTTTTTTTTTTTCCCTTTTTTTCTTTTTTTTTTTTTTTTTTGTTTTTTTTTTGCACAGGCCAGCAAACAGCCATCATCTGGGAACAATGAGAGCTGTCAGGACGGGGGAAGGGAGCCAGCCAAACTGCGAGCACGGGCTTGAGAGCTGAAGGGGAAAAAGAAACACTCCTCACAAAAATTTTGCCCTGAAAAACCTAAACTTCATCAGCTGAAAATGAGTAATGAATGCTCAGTCGATTGAGATGTGCCCTGTGCCCAGAGAGCAGCACAGCAGGGATAGGTGACCTATTTTCCCTGGAGAGGAGGGAGAGGTTGCTCTCTATCAATCCCACCCTTCCTCTACCTGTTCATATATTAGCTCCTACGGCCTGTGGAGGAAGCAGACAGTAATAGAATGAATCATGCACAATGAATAAATCATCTGACTAATTTAGCTTGTTTTTCTTCGCTGGCTCTTCCACGAACAGATCACCATTTCCATAAAGTTACTCATTATCATTACTATATAACTTGTAATTTGGGGACGTCCTTTTCTTTTTCTTCTACATTTTTATCTCCTACAAGTTAGCAAACATCTATTAGCTCAGTTATGACCAGAAAGATGCGTTTCATGGGGCTGTTCTTAGCCCCACACCGGATGAGCTCAAGCTGGCTGTTGCAGGTATTTGTATCAATAAACAGAGAGGAAAATTTCATTCTGTAAAATGCTGAGTCCAAGGTTCAGTTTCTATCGATGCACATGTCCTTCATGACAGTCTCCCAACACCTCTGTAACACAGCACAATTGGAAGAAAAAATAAAAATACTTGTACTCACACAAAACATTTCTAAATAAATTTCTATCATATTCCGGCTAGCAACCATCTCAATGAACAGCATATGTGGGGTGGTATCACCTAGAGGATCACTTGGCTTTGTCTCTTGCTAAAATGATGGCAAAAACAATGGAGAAAGCTGCAGTGCTGGATTCAGATGAGGTCTGTAGGATTCAGATGAGGTCTGTAGGATTCAGATGAGGTCTGTAGGATTCAGGTGAGGTCTGCAGGATTCAGATTCCATGGTCATCATCTGAATGGATTTGGAGAGCCTGGTGTGTGCTCCAGCTCCAGCATGATGGAGTGTGCAGAAGGACGGGAAGCCACGGTGCTGAGGACTGTGATGGCAGGTCTGGGGAGGTCTTCTCTCTCTTTAAATATCTTTTCCTCCAGCAGAGCAAACCAGTGGAGCAAACCTCTGATGCCTTCAGGCCTAAGCACATGCCCATATTCCTTCCAACTTGTGTGTGGGTATGTTTATGTTTCTTTTGCTTGCTCTACGTGAGAGCACCTCACCCTTTCATGAGGACTTGATGTAAACAGAAGAACAAACCAGAAAACCATCAGGAGGCAAACGGCGCCCAGACTAAAGCACCACCTGCAGCACAAAAAATACCAGGCAACTCCCACACACCTCCCAGCCACCACATCAATGGGGAGGCTCGGTGGCAGCACCACGCTCTGGCTGTTAGCAAGAGCCCAGGTGCCAGGCAGAGGAAAATCCTGACCGCATAGAAAACAGGGAAAAGCTCCCATCCTTGCACTGCAGGAGTTCCATCTCCAGTGTTTCACGAGCAGTCTGTGGGAGAACTAAGAAAAGAAAGAGTCCAGCCATGCCAGATCTCAAGCTAAGCAGTACTGATGAGTGAAATTTTAGACACGAGCTGATTGCAAACTGATGCCAGATGCAATCGAGTGGTGTGATGCTTCTCTGTGTGGAGAGCTGCCCAGGGCTTGCCTGCCCACCTCCTGCACAGCCCCTGCTCCCTGGGCTTTTAGATCTGACTAAAAGCCCTCCGTTTCCTCACCAGACTGAGCTCAGTCTAATCACTGTGAGAAATGGCTGCAAGAGTCAAACTGGTCAGAAGCTGAGCTCCTCCTGCCAAGTTCTGGGCAAGTGTCCCACGGCCAGGTCATAATCAAAAGTAGACATGATCCCTCCTTCTCACTCCTCAACCCATAAATTAAGTGCCCAGTGTAGTCACTTGACCAAGAGGTTTGATATTATTTCAGCGAGGCCATGTAGTCTTCTGGGGAGTCCCTTTCTTCCAAACCCTCACCCAAGTGTGTAAACCGAGCTGACAGCTGACATTTCCTGTCTGAGTGCAAGTCAGAGCTAAAAGATGGAATTTGGATGGAAGCAAAAGTGAATGTAGCGATAAAGAAAGACAGAAGAGGAGATTAAAAGCTATACTAATTTACACTACTAATTGCATCAGTACCTTAGGTGAGGTAATGGAAACTACTGTGACACCTCCAGTGCAACCAGCTGCAGAACAGATTTCGCTCTGTGCACCTGACTGTGCAAATGGAGATGTTTTGGGACAATAGCAAGGTGTTTGTCCTGGGCTGAAATGAGAGGTCTTTTCCCCTAGATTATACCCTGGACTGAAGGAAAAAAGAAATTTCTCATTCCAGAAGTGAATCATAAATATATGTGTGTATGTGTCTCTCTGTGTGCATATATATATAATTTAAATATATATATATTTTATATGTATATATATATATATATATATATAGGTGGAATGAATCCCGAAAAATGTCTTTGCCTTTTTAGTCAGACATTTTCTTAATTTCCAACTGTCTTGTGTAAACAAGTTGTAATGGTAAACCAAACAAATTCCAGAGGTCAAACCCCATACCTGACTCAGTCTGTTCTTACATCATTCGACCAAATGTACACCTGGCTGCTCCTTTGTTCCTCTAGTTTCAATCACTTGCAATGTCCTATTTTACCACCCTATATCTTTTCCTGTTTAAATGTTGTTAAGGTTTTTTTCCTACCAAATTCATGCACATGTTTAACTATTTTCCCCATTCCAGCTTAACTTTTTCTTCGGTTGCTTCAGGGAACAATCCTGTTACGGGAGGATAAATTACAAACACAGTGTGCAGGACCAGATGTGTGCCTTCAACACCAAGGGGATGGATGAGCCATGAACACCACTGCAGCACAGCAGCAAGCCGCAGGAATAGCCCAGCTATATGCTTTCATTCCTCAGGAAGTACTAGGTCTCTGAAAACAGCTCAGCCTCCAAAGAAAGAAGAATTAAGATGAACACAGTGCTCCACATGACTTGCAGCTTGGTTCTCTGTTTTCTCAGAGCACCCTCAGGAAGAAAAAGGGAGGGGAAAGTCCTAAGGATTCTCAATTAAAATATATTTTTGAGAGTTTTTTTCATGACACTTTAGTTTTTTATTCTGGAGTATGAAAGCAGCTGAAAACCGCTACACAACTGCTTAGCCATGTCTAATTTGGTAGTACATTAGACAGACTTTCAGCCTAATACTCTTGAGTCTATTGTAAATACTTGAACATTCCAGTCAACCAGACTGATAAAAACAATTTAACGGGGCTATTGGTAAGACTGGTCTCAGATTTGCTAAAAATCATGTCTATGTTCACGCATGCAAACCAGCACATTTTCACTTACCAGACTGATTGGCTGGTGAAAAATCTTAATGTAAAATAAAGCTACTGACACACACTGAGACTGTGAGGCTATTCCTGGCTGGGTCTTGTAGGTGCAAAGAGCATCTAAAAAGTCTGAAGAAGTTTTTAAGTGCTCTCGGAAGTTTTTCTCTACGACATAATTGAAAAAAGGGTCAGCCACAGCCACAAGATGAAGGCTTCAAAGCATCTTTGGCAGTTTTGTAAGATAAAAATAAGCTCATGTTTTAGGGTGCTTTGTGGTGGAAATAAAGTGCTGCGTTATTTGGCATATGCTGGAATTTAGTGAAAGCCAAAGAAATACTTAAGACTGCAGTCGTTTTTTAAAAAGTTGCATTGAAATGTTTAAGGTCCAGATAACCACAATATCTGAGACATTTGGGGTTAGGAGGGACTGTTGGCCTTTTCTCTGGTCTGTTCATAACACTTCCTATATTTTTTCCCTTTGTATATCCTTTTGGCAGTAAAGAGAGAACTTTTGTCCTGTATTGTATAGATGGAAGAGCTGTTTCTGGTTGTACTTTTTCGGTGTAGGTGACATTAAATTATTAGAGCAAAAGATGATGAATTAGCAACCTTCACACAAGGACTACAAAATTTCATAAATAACTGCACAAAGACTCAGTCATGAGCATTACTTCCAAGTAATATCTACACATTCAGTTAAAATATACATCATGCAGTCATTCACAATACCCTGTTCTTGCAAAAACTCCTCGGTATTAACACAACTCTGACATAAACTTTCTTAGCAAAATTAGGACCATGGAATATATACCTCAAAACCCTTGGAAGCCATTCCTACCACTCCTAGTTCGATATATTCTGAGAAAATCTAATTGATATTGATGTCACCACTGTTGTCTGTACTAGGTTTCTAACTTCTGCACTAGTGTGAAAACTTTACCAAGACGGCCAGAGAAGTTACACACCTGCAGAAGGAAATTAAATTAGCCAGTTCACCATGGACATATATTCAGAATGTACTGGATATTCAATACTCTATGCTAACCAGGTACCCATCTCAAAGCTATCTGTAACACAATATGTCAGAAAATTGCTTCTTGAGTTCAGAGAGAGGACAGATTTCACTGCAAATGTCCAGAGATTCAATTTATGGTTTTGCATGACTAACTCAGACAAATTAAGGGATTGAAATATAGCTACTTTGGTAGCTGTAAACTGGAAGCAAACTGCAAGTGTGGCCAATGACACCATGAAATCTTCCCGGTGGCCAAAAGTCCTCTGTGGCTTGGGTCACTTCCACACCCACTTTCACTAGCAGGCATTTCCCTGGCTGTTCTGTTTATCTGCAGCCATAAATCTCACCATGATGGTGAATGTAGGCATGGGAGGAGTCATAGCTGTGCATTAAGGATTAGTTTAGTTTGAAACCTGGTCTTGCATGTGGGACAAAGATGAAGCTGTGCTTGTGAAATGATTTAGAGGTTTTTGCATATTTTCAGAATCTGTCTCTTGAACTGATGTTGCCCAAACCTTAATACATACTGTTCTTATCAAAATAAATGCTGCTTAATGCTAGATAACAGAGATACATACTATGCTCAGTAATTGTGACATGATAGAGTAAAAAATGTTTGCCTTACAGAAGTTATTATCTGTATTTGGTGTGCCCTTCTGTATTTGTCTTCATTCCCATGTGTCCCAATGAAAGATTTCAGCCTGTGGGACTCAAGTCCCGCACATCTTTTGCCTCCCCAAATCAGGTGGCCAGTACCCGATGGACTCACATGGGACATCCTGAGGACTCTTTCCTCCCAGGTCAGCAAATATTCCTTGAGATCTGCATCTACAACTCCTAATTCTGTCAGGGCCAAGGCAGACTGGACATGATCAGGGGAGTTTATGCTTCAGCAGGTTCTGCTGCCCTGCAGTGTCCTACCAGACATAAACCAGAGACAGCAGCAGCCCAAGGAGCAGCCCTTGGCCAGACATCACTCAACTCCAACTACAGCATGGCCACTTCAGCCATCTCTATGTGAGGTCATGAAAGTTCAGGTAACGTGTGTGAGGGTTTTGTAAGGTGAGGTCTTTCTACTGCTTAGTCTGAATATTTTTTATCCCGGCATAATTTACTGGTAGCTTCATGTTTGAGATGGCTCCTGCTTTTGCAAAGGTGAAGATGATATTCCCGGCTGATTCTAACCAAAATAATTCAACAGTAGATGTGAAGTATTCAGCAGTCTTTTACTTTCCCTCTGGCCATTGAACTTTATGATGGTTTAAGAGCAACCTCAGAGATCCCACCACAGGTTTCATCTCCCTTTTGCAAAGCACATCTTGGGGCAAGCGAATAGGCTTAGGGAGTGACTGCGCACCACCTCCATTGTGGCCCATTAATACAGAGCAGGACTATTTCTTTGATCTGCTTTATCTTCTAGCAACCAGACATAGGCTCCAAAAGAATAAAAAAATGAGCGTCATCGCATTTATTCTCTTGGCCCTGCAGTATTGACTTTGTGCAAATCTTTGAATTGCCCACAGGTTCTGAGTCTGGCAAAAGGTTCAGTTCTGGGAATAAGCTTTCTCTGTTCTTACTTCACTCTTCATCATTTGTAATTGTGTTTTTGTTGTCTGTAAATTTTGAAGACCCAAAGTCTTTTTTTCCTGTTGACATAGGTGTTTTCTTACACCTTTCTCTGCTAATTTTATGCAATTATATGACCTATTCTAGTATCCACTTAGATACCTCTCAAGAAATTGTCTTAGACAATGAAATTAGTGACCTTAATTAGGCCATCTAGTTCGGAAGGCATTAGTGACATTGGAACAGGATGTTTCTGTTTGATTACATTAGTTAGACCAGTTTAGAAATCAAAAGCAATGTGAAATCAAGCTCTCTGCTGGTGGGAGGGAACCAAGTGGGGGAGCAGCTCCATTTGCCTGCTAACATTTCCACTGCTGGTCATGCTGGCACACTCTGCTGCATGTGTCATGCACCAGCAGTGGTTCTGCTCTGTAGAGAAACAGCTGTGATGGCTTTGGAGATGTTTAGTTGATGAAGCACTTTGGGGAATCTCTCAGCACATGGAAAGGCTCTGGTAATATCTCTTCCTTCAGCTTGTTTGCTGCAAATGAACGGGTTGCCTTGTCCTTCCTTTCCACAGGCATTGCAAGATGAGGTATGCTGTACCTGGGCTGGCACCTTCCCCAGTGCATTATTTTGGATTTCTCAATTGCATTGTAATGTTTTTGATGTTTCTGATAGTGTTGTAATTTTGCAAGACACACAGGCTTCTCCTTCCATTTTATCACACGCGCACACACACACACACCCACACCCCCTTTTTCTGCAGTTGTATTGTCTCTATGGCTTTTCATGCCAAGGAAAGCCAGAACACTCACTGCAGCAATGCCGTGGACTCTAGACAATCTCTTTGAATTTGCTTCAGCCACAAGCTCCTCTTTAAACCCCAACTTAACCAAGCTTTTTCCTAATTTGAATAAAACACAAACTATTTTGTTCTAAAACAGCTCAGCTTCCTTATTTGTGAAGTGTTCTTAATGCCATCAAATTTGTCCAAACATGCAGTTACAAATTACTCCATCCTCCCTGCTCACTATATACTTTCGTAGCCAGGAGATCTCTCCTGAACACATTTTTGGTGATTTCTGTCTGTATGACACAGCACACGCCATGATGAACTGCACAGCCATCCCCTGGGCTCACACCCCACCCAGCCCTGTGTGGCAAGGGATGGAGCTAGACAGGCATCCCTTCCTGCTGGCCTCAGGGAATGGTTCACCAGGACAGAGGGACTTTCTTTGCAGCGTCATCTGTGCATCCAGCACAGGTGAATTTCCTCATACAGCCTAAGGATGTGCAAAGAAAGAACAGGGCTTGGCAGTTTGTGACTTTCCAGCTGCTGCTTCCCTACCTGCCCATCTCCTTGCTCACATCACCCATGGTTGGCCAAACCCAACAGCGGCACAGCTGGGGGTCACTGTCCAGTCACTCACAGTGGTCACTTCCTGGTCACTCACAGTGTCAGGCACAACAGCGCACATCTGGAGCGTGGTGCCCAAACTGCCCAGGGGATCTGAGGAGGAGGAGTCAAGGTATTCTGCACCCTTGTACCACTTTTTTATGCCAAATGCAACAAGCTGGCACATTCTTGATGACAAAACATCTGCTTGGATTGCATTCACGTAAATAAGGCTAAAAACACATTTTCAGGTCACACCGTACACAGAAAAGAATTTTTTTTTTTTTTTTTTTTTACTGTAAATATACCTAAAAGACAAAGGCCAGGCATCAGCTGCTTAAAGAGGCAGAAGGAGCACACTATTAATTTATTGTACTAGGAAAGCTCACAATTGCTTTTAAATTCTTAAACAACCTGGCATGGTTTATTTCGAGAACTAAAAGCTCCGCTACTCAGAGATCATACTTCTCCCTTCTCTAAGAGGATTTCTGAAAAAAAACCACCCTTGCCAAAAGCAGCTGTCTGCTAATGTAACACACAGCACCACTGTAAGAATGGATCCATGAGCCCTGGCAAAACCTCAGACCTTGTCAGGACCCATGAATGAAACTGTCCCAGGGAATCTGCAGAGCAAGGCTGCATATTTAGGAAGCTCAAAGGGGAGTCAAAACAAAACAGAGTGCAGCAGGAAAAGCAGCACAGACATGTCAAAGGGCTGCCCACATGGCTCAACCAGAGGCCAACCTAAAGACACTGCCACACAATTCCTTGTGAAACTCACAAAGGAGCCAGATGCTCCTGTCAAAATTATACCTTCCACAAATCTACATGGGAAACCTGCCACTACCCTGCCTAAAAGGAGGAGAATTGATACCATTTTCTTGACTAAAATAGTATCTTTTCAGTGAATTAGCTGGAGAAAGAGCAAGTGCTGTTTGCTTTGGACAAGTATATTTCCAAGCATGCCATCCCCACAAAAGATCTTTCTTTGGCTCTACTTTCATGCGACCCTGAAAGCAAATATCTGATGGATATGATCTGGCTAGCTCCACATCTTCAAACAAGAACAGGGAGCTGGTGGCAAGTGGGATTCTTCCGTTGCTCTGAGCTAATAGATATTGGGAAGAAAAATGCAGTTCTTGTCTTGGCTGGCTTTGAGATGTACTTAACATTTCATTCACAACATGCTGCTTGTATCCACAAAGCTCGACAAGGCAGTGAATATCATTGGCCTGATTCAGAGACAAGAGGAAAACGCCTTGCCCGAGGTCTCACCGCCTGTCACAGCAACAGGGGCACGGATGGTGAACCTGAATCTCAGCCACTGGGCCTCATCACCCCAGCCCTTCCCATGGTGTTTTAAACAGTGATCAAAATTTAAGTTAGTAGAGGGCGTGCCTGAATCAGCTCATGGTCTCACAGCTTGTTCTGGTTCTCAGATTAATTGTTCTAATTAGCTACTCCACAGGCAAATATATATTGACTCTTTCTTCATCTCAGACTTGGGGCCAAGCATGAATCAGAAAAACAGTCAGCTGTGGCTTCCTCCCAGAATTCGTCATGCATCTAAACTGTAAACATTGCAGCTCAACTCCCAGTTCAGAGCACAGGTAAGAAAACTCACCTAGTGTTATCAAGGGGGTTTCTTCTCCTTTTTTTTTTTTTTTTTTCCATTTCAGAAGAGGGATATCTTAATAAACCTTCCAAAATCCCGTGCAGCAAAGCATGCAGAACTGCATTTCTGCAGCGACATTGAGTCTGTTCAAATCTGGGTACTAGAACAGGAGGAGGCGTTGTCAACCTTTCAGCCTCATCTTCTTGGAGACAGGAAGGCCAAATAAGCTCAAAACTCGTCTGAGTAATTTGGTGGGACAAAATATTTGGAATCAAAACTCAGTGTTGTATATCCTAATCCACAACACGGGGGGGATTTTTGCCACAACCTCATCTCAATTCTTCTTTATATTTCTAGTAAATTTTCAAGATGAAAACACTTAGTGTGAGGAAAGTATAGCAGCCAGTACGTATTGTATCTTCCACCCAGAGTCTGCTTGGTGTGTGTATTCCCTACAGATTGGACTGTGTGGGCCGTGCACCTGCCCCATCTCTGTTAGTAAAGTGAAGATCGTTTAACAGGTAACTAACCACTGAGTCATGTTCCCAGCTTTGCTACGTGTTCTGACAATTCCAGTCACTCAGTCGTGCTCACAACCTCTCCTGCTAACACAGAGTTGCACTTCCAGTGGCTTTTGCCCTTGCCAGAGCCTCTGACAATTCTTTATATGGGAAAGAGGCATTAGCTGCCAGGTCTGGAAATAACTGCGCAAAACAGTCTATCTTGACAAAATTATAAATTCCTGATGAAGAAACAGACATTTTGATGAAAAACATAGATAATGCAAAGAGTTACGAAAAATGCAAAAGAGCAAAATAAACTGCATGTCAATTCAGCATTGCTGTTAATGTATAGCTCATGTTGGTGTGTTTTTTGTGGCTCCTTTGTATTCGTGCAACAGTGTTTTCTTGAAGAGGCAATATTCTGATATTCTAGAAGATTAATAAATAAAAAATTTTGAACTTTAGTAGAAACATATTCGAGCAGTCACATAGGATCTCAAATAGCCATTATCTTGTAAATTATGAGCACCTGAAAAAAATATATTATAACACCTACATTTAGAATGAAATTTAGGGAGGAAATCTCTTAAGTCTTTTCATGCAGTATTTCTGAACTAGTAACCTCTAACAATTTCAAAGGCTGTCACTGGAGCTCTTGTGGACTGAAACTGCCCACTTTCGATTGATCATTTAATTTTTTTAAGTTTTTATATTTAAAAGAGTGATGTAGAAATAGACTTGGAAAGATAATGCGCGGCAAAAACAGTGTATGGGTGTTTGTAAGAGCAAAAAGATTTCCATCAAGCTTCATATGTGTTGGGAAGGACCTCTGTTAATTAAAAACAAATCCAGAAAATTACAGCTGAGCTGAAAAGAGTCGTGCAAATGCTTCCCAGTTCAAATTTGTTGATAATTAAAACACAACTGCAATTCAGTTAATCTTGTAAGGGAAGGACAGACAAATCATATGTGGTGAATGGTGAATAGATAGGTGGATAAACATCTAAAAATGAGAACGCTATTCCCAGCAGTGGTAAACAGGAGCAGATTAGAATTCAAATATTTCAGCGGAAGCTAAGCCTGTCCTTGCCTAAAACATTTTGCTGATATTAACTCTGTACTGCCCAGCTATTTTCTCTCAAATCCTACACACTTTATTTTCTGAAATAACCACTTGTACAAGATCTGCAGCAGTCTGTTAGTTTAACTTTTATCCACACTTCCCATCCATGTTACTTCTGTCTGATTTAGTCATTGCAAGTGATTTCTGTAGAGAAATCACTGACAAGTGTGTCTTCACTGATAATGCAAAGAGAGGATGTTATAGATTTTTTAATTATTATCTGTATTTGCCTGCTTTTGTCCCATCTTTTACCTGCTGTACCAGTGCGTGTGTGTCCGTGCACTCGGATGTTCGCAGGTGTGGCACTGTGTGTGTGACACACGACATTCCAAGGCTGGTTGGGAGCACAGCCAGTGACAGGGATAGCCCTGGTGCCACTGCCCCTGCCCCAAGTGGGGCACTGCTCTCTTCCTCTGCTCCCACACTCGTGATGTACCTACATCCCACACAGTAATGCAACTTTATGCACGCTGGCAGACTCCTTTGCATGTTGTGTATTAACTTAGCATTTTATTGATCATTTGGGAGCAGAATGAATGCTAATCATTAAGTTTTATATGAATGTTTCTGTTGCATGAAGCATTATAGCACATGTGCCGAGTTAAGGGATGTTGCTTATGTAAATGAAAGATAATTCCACATTAAAAAGATGTTTTCTGGAGCATCTTTATTCAGTTAGGTTTCAGCTGATCTGAAGGACTCCTATCAGCACTAACACAGAGGGGTAAGGCTCAGGAATGTAAGCGCAGATAATAGTTTGCTGGGCCAGGATACTATTTCTCTGCCATGGATTTCAAAAGGACTTACTGTACATACTGGGTTTGGCATTTGAAACTCCAGGCTTAGCTGGGGGATGGGGAGAGATGGAGGAAAAAGAGGATTTGATACGAACAAAACATTTTTTTTGTAAAAAACAGATTCCTTTTTGTTTCCATGTGCCATAGAGCCAGCATTTTTTTAGTCTTTACTGATGCTCTCACACAAGAAAAGTAACTCTTGAAAAATGCACCATTACAACTTAATATATCCAGTATGTAATTTGTACTTAACAGAAAGATATTTAGGACCATTTGCCTCAGCCGTGAGACTTTCAGCTGCACAGTGGGAGGTAGTGCTTCAATGAAACCTTTGTTTTTAATCTTCTGATACAGTCACTAAGGCAGTTGGCTGGCTTTAAAATTACATCAGTCTTCTTTTTTAATCTAGGGTCTGCAAGCAGTAGTTAGTTTGGGGCATCCACCAAAGCATATCATTTCTCAGGCAGAACTACCACCCTTCTTCTCCTCTCTTGGGTAGGATGCACTGAAATTGGTGTCTAAAAAAGAAGAAGGAAATTGAACAAGAGAGTTGCCCGGGGAGCACGGATATTCCCGGGGACGCCATCCCAGACATCCAGTACAGTGCAGCGCAGTTCGGTCACGTTTACTTTGTTTCCTCCTCTAACTAAAATTACATTACATTTCCCCGAGCGAGCACAATGATGCCGAGGCTGGACAACCCAGAGCCTGAATCACTTCAAAGCGAGCCCCTGTTTTCAGCGAACGTCACCCGTCTGCCGCAGCCCCGCGGAAAGCGCATTGCTCTGCATAGCAAGTTGGGTGGCAGCGGGTCCATAATATAAAACTGTTGCCTTGTGTTCCCCTAAGCTCTGCCCTCCTCTGAAAAAAAAAAAAAAAAAAAAAAAAAAAAAAAAAAAAAAGCCCTCATAATTCAGGCAACAGCTGGAAAGCTTAGCTTAATGGTCTGTGCTTAAATGTGGAAGGTCACAGGGTGCTGATCTAAGGAGCGGAGAAGTCTTGCTCAGCCGACTGTTGACACTTAGTAAACGGAGGAGGAGGGGACTGTGTGTGCATCTGAGAAAGCCATACCCCGGCCGGCGAAGAATAGGAAGCAACTTCTATTCAAGATTTGCAGGGGTCCTGGACCCAGTAGGGAAAAGCAACAAGGCCCTTCACTGCCTCTAAGTTACCTTGTATTATAACAGGATTAAAGTACATTTAGCTTCTCTATTAGCATACTTTAGCCCCATTTAGGCTTACTTGATGTTTCCGATGGCCTTTGATCAGCCTTGCATGGTGCTGGTCAGCTTCAGGACACAGCAGTCAAAAAGCGAGACTGTGAAATTATCCTGATGTTGAATCTCACAGGAGATATTTCTGGCTGTTTTCATTCACTCACCCCCAATATTCGAGTTTCTTTCTTTCTCTCTCTCTCTCTCTCTCTCTCTCTCTCCCCCCACCCCCCTCCTCGCTCAAGAAAATAATTTACTCATTGTTAAAAAAACAGGGGGGAGTTGAAGAAAGAAAGAGAGATATTAAAAGGAAAAGGTAGCTTAGTGACCAGTAATAATTAGCTCCTTGTTTGAAATCACTGCTGGCTTGTGTGCCGGTGCTGAAGCATCTATGAAAAATACTATAATTTCTACAGTGTCTGGCTTTTTATTGCTTACATTTGCATATAAATTAAATCCATATTGTAGCTTTAAGGCAAGCTAGGCTTAAAATGCCGTACAGCTCAGGGTGCTATTGTTTTACATCTACTTTCTATACTGTGGTTAAATGAAAAGGGAGGAGAAAGTAAAGGAGGCAGAAAGTCAGCTTTGTAGTATTTTTAATTGCTTCTCTGCCAATTATGGACAAATTAATATTTAAACTTTGTAGTGCTTTCAGAAAAATTGTTTACGGAATCCACCTCTTGGTGTTCAGTGCCCCCTGTGCCTACAGCAATATCTATATTGGAATATTTCGTTGAAGAAAATTAAAAATAATTAAAGATAAATACTGTTCTCTTTTAAAATATTTTATGGAAACAAATGCTGTTAATTGAACAACAAATATTTCAAATATAGGCATGACCCTTATTCCCAACAGCAGCCTGAAAAGCCATTACCAGGCAGCATTTTTTCACCTGACACCGTTTGTGCGCACTCAAAGATCTTGTATCATTTACTTCACTTGATCTCATTTTTTGTCTTCCTCCTCTGCTTCACGCTGCCATCTCTGCTTGACCGACTTAGGTTGGCCGCTCTGAGTCCCCGTTTCAGCGCGGCTCAGAAATCCACAGGCTGCTAACGCTAGCACATCAGGGCAGAGCCTGGGAAGACAAGAGACGTTTGCAAAGATGAGTAACAAGAAGCAAATGGCGCCTCAAAGTCTCCCTTTATAAATTCTTTAATGAGATACAGTGCTTTTTTTTTTTTTTTTTTTTCATTCTTTTCTTGGGTTAATGCCTAGTGTGTACCAACCACTGGGCCACATTTTTAGGAAACATCTAAATCAAAAGTCAGAAGATTACACAGGGACATAAGAAAATCTTAAGATGGCAGGAGGCCAGGAAGCCCAGCTAGGCCTATCCTTTCCTTCGGTTAACAGTTGTTCTCCATAATATACTGTTTTTCTCCCCCTCTCTCTCCATATGCTTCTTGCTCTATTTGAAATCTGGTCAGATCGGTTGCTTCTAGAGCAGCATCTGGTAGTTTATAATATATACCCTCTGGAAAAAAAAAATGTATTACATTTGTACGGTGCAAGACCTCGCTGGAGCCGTGTCCCTCGTCCTCATATTTGACATTAGCTCTAATAACTGCAGCACTGCTCCCTGCAGTTCCCCCCAGAGTCCTTCACAGCTCCGCCAGGTCCCCTCTTAATCTTTTCTCTGTGCGAGGGATACAGACCTAGTTTCACTCAGCATTTTGGAGTCCCCAGTCTCGAAGTCATTATGGGACTCTGTTGTACCATTTCCATTTCTGCAATATCCCTTCTGTAATTAGGTAATCAAGACTGTGCATCTTTCCCATGTGGCCTTTTGAGGTCGATTTTATTTATCAGTTTATTTATCTCCTGTTACACATTTTAAAAAAGTCTGGTTGCAGCACCATCAGCTGGGCACATTGCTGGTCTTCACAGCTGTCTGCTTGCTATCGTAATTTCCTTTTTCCTCTTGCCCATCACTCATTTGCTCCTTCTGTCTGAATTTTGCAGCTGTTCATATTAATAAAGGATGTTACAAGTGTTTGAATGCATGGTGAATTTCATGAATAGTCTCCTATAGACACCAAGGGCAGCATGGCAGGGACTGACATGTGGCTGAAGGTGTTGGTGGGGCTGGTTTAACGTGAGTACTTCTGGACAGGGATAGTCCCTGGTTATGGGGTTAGATGATACCTCATCCAGAGAAGTCCTGCCCCTGGTTTTGGATGTCAGCAAAACCAGGCTGGAGATGCAACACACTGCTGTACAGCTGATTTCACATAGACAGGAGCTGCCAAGATTATATTAACACCATAAAGAACCTTCCCAAGGCAGCTGACTATAGCCTGGACTGTGGTGCAGCAGTAAAAGTCTCACTTCTTGTTTCCACTGCAGTAAAATTACTGCCTTTGTCTTATAAATACCTATCTGTACATCCAGGTCTTTCCTATCAACTATAAAAAAACACTCTTAAACCCTTTTCTTCATTACTCCTTGGAGCAATACAACTGGTAGCTGAGAAAAAGTTCTGTTTGTTTCCACACCTCTTATAATCTTATACCTAAATCTCACCTTCCAGTTTTCTGTAGACTCTGCCCTTTTCTGGGTGACCCTTTCTACTCCAGAGATTAGGGTCAAGCTCAAGCTCTAGTTTGATAACAAACTTCCTCTCTGTGCCTCTCCTTCCTGCTGCTCAAGACTGTCACAGTAAGAAACACCAAGTTCTGGCCCATGTGTGTCTGCATGTTTCCTGGGGACACCTGTGGAGATGACACTGCTGCACCAGGTCATTCTGGGCCACCCTCAGCCCTCATGGCACTCACCAGGCCATGGCACATCGCCTTGGGATAAAGGGAGGTTGAAAATCTACAGGGGTCCTTCTTCTGCAAGCATTTTACTGATGAGACACAAAAACTTGGGGATCAGGAACAAAATACTGCTGCGTATTGATGCCCTTTTTAAATGTTATCATTTTAAGCCTTTCTCTGCCTGTTTCCAAAGTGAGATAGTGCATAAGAGAAGGAGTCTTGGCAACATCAACAAAGGCTTCAACCAGAACCAGACACGGATAGCTCTGAGGCTTAAAAAAGTTTAATTTCTTGTTTGTTTTATCATTGCTCCTTCAGTGTTTCATGCTCCTTCTCGCAGTGGGCTGAATCAGAGCACAGGTGCCCCATACACTGCAATACCCTTGAAGGAAGATCCACTCAAAAATGCCCACTCTTGTGAAATTTTCAGTCTTCACTTGTTGACCCATGAGATTTAAACAACTGCATTTTATAAGGACAAAATAAATTGAGTCCAGACTTCACAGCATTTTATATCCCCCTGTGAGTGGCTTCAGTGTTTGTTAGCTCTTCAAATTTTAGCTTTCTGTGTGTTACAAACCCCATCTTCTGGCAGTTTATCAGGTGCCTCCAGTATTGCTTTCAAAATAGATATTAAATACTGCTCCCTCACCTTGTAGCTGCAGTCATTTCCGAATGTACTGAACAGCTTTTCTGCTTTCCAGCCGTCAAAGATTATACAGAGAGAATAAATTACTCAGCTGGGTGCGTTGTTTGTAGGCAAACCCAGGCAGTGACAGTATCAGTAGTCCCTGTGTTTAAAAGCATGTAAAACACTTTCTCTTTTTCTGCGCTTTACATTGTGGCTCAGATAGATTCCTGCACAAACAAGGATGCTGCTAAAGATGTGCTGAGATATCACAGCCGTCAGCCCATTTCCTCACCCTTTTGGCTGTGGATGGAATCCCTGGCATGGCAGCAGTAGCCTAGTAGGGGTGGGGTGCTCCAGAGGACATGGGGGACACCTGGCTGCCACCCCAGACTGAGGAGCTGTCCCCATTTCATTCCCCTGAGCTCTTTTTGAGTGGTGTTTCACCGATCACGACAACTTAGATTCCTTTTGCCTTCTTTTTCTTTTCCCAAGAGGACTATCATGCTTGCTAAGTAATTAATGTTTCCAGCATCAAACAGATTTCTGATATTTCCTTTTATTTCTTATTTATTTTTATTTTTCCTTTTGTAATTTCTTGTCACAAGACCTACACTGCCAACTGCAACTGTGTATAGCACTGCTGTCCTTCAATGTCAATGTAATTTCCTTTGAATTGTTGAAGTTCACAAGACTATTCACAAACCTAGCACCAAACCAGAAACCAGGCCAGAGATTATTTTATCTTTCCTTTCCACAACCCAGGCTTCCTAGGATATTTCCATACAAATGCTCCCAAACAGTGAATTTTGACCTAAAGTTGAAAACAATTTCGTCAAGTGTTGAAATTTGGCTGGGAAAGAAGCAGCACAGTTCATAAATACTCCATCAGTTTGTTGAGGACCAAAAACTGTATCTGAATTAATGTGACCAGTCACAAGATATCTCAGATATCTTTAATCATCAAAATTTTAGGCTCCAAGCCTGCAAGAGTTTTTCTATAGATAATAGAAAGGCACATACAAAGGAATTCACACTTTCTTCATCCTCAGAGGATGAAGCACATTTTTTGAAACACTGATTCCTATCCTTTGGTAACACAAGGTGCTCAGAAGATGAGTTTAGGTATATTCATAACTTTTAGCTACAGCAAATATCTTGCTATGGACGACTCACAAATCATCCATAATTCAAATACATTTCCAGGAACAATTTGTCTAATCATTTTGACAGAATGAATTTGAAGGGGGAAAAAATCTGCTTGCAGGCAAACTGCAAGCATAAAAGATGACTACATTCCTTTAATTAAAAAATCAGTGTAAATAGTACTCTTGTTGATATTAAGTACCTTTGTGAAGCAGAAGTAGCTTAAATCAAAACTTACATATAATAAGTACAGGGACAGGTTTCTCACTGCGCATATGATGCCTTCATTATCTCTAAATGTAAAACTGATTATTCATCTTTGAGTAGTAAGCATTGGAGAACCGTTGTTTTCTTTTTATTTTAATGCATCCTAAAAGTCAAGAAACAGGAATTTTCTTCTACTGCTTTGTCTAACTCTCTATTTCATGAGTCCTTTGGATATTCTTGATTCTGCCCAATACCCAAGACAACCTCCCAGGGTAGGAGTGGGGGAGATGTTGCATCCTCATTTGCTCTTGTTCTGTCCTGTAGCAGCTGTGGTTCTCCATTGCTTTATTATCTGCAGCAGATCAGAAGGAGAACAGAACTGACTGGCATGAGGTGCTACATCTTCCCTGATAGGTCAGGCATAAGAATAAGGAAACTCCCTCTCTTCAAGGAAAGTTTCCTCTTTGTAAGTGTTCCCTATGTTTCTTGAGGACACAAACACTTTTTGCAGGTCTCTCATGTCGCCACTGATCAGTGGTAGCTCGGCTTCTTGGAGAAAGGTCAGAACACTTTCAGGGAGAGAAATGACAGTATGCATGGATGGTTTGCCCTTTTTTAGTCCTTTCCTTTGCAGCTCAGCCTAAGAAGAAACCCAGTACTGCACTGCTGTCATGACTTATCTTAAATTTAGAGCAAAGGGATCCATTAAAGGTTTGTGGCTTCAACATTCACTATCAGTTTGTTCTCATTCATGTGAATACTGGAGATGTGAGGAGAGAAGTCCCTTGAAATATAGTGTTCCAAGTGGTGTCTCAAATATAGATGCTGCCATTTTTATTAGCAAAGTACAGAAGAAAGGGCAATAAAAAAATAAATTTAGAAAAAACACTCAGGTCATCAAATACTATTGAGAAATCCACTAAGAGTGGTCTAAGCTTAAAACACAGATCTGAGTTTAAGATATTTTGAAATCTTACATGGCAGAACAAATTCTCTTTCTCATATTAGTTGCTGTCTCTGTCTGTCTGTCAGCTCAGAGTTCAATCACATATTCACAGTAAAGTATGGGTCAAGTCCCCGAATGTCTGTCTTATACTCTTATTCTTGGCTGACAAGTGCTACATCTAAATCAGTGTATAGCATTAAGTTATAGCCTGAAAGCGGGCTGGAGTGGTAAGACCAGTTCAGATGACAAATTCTTCTTGCTCCCCCCCAACCTTCCACCTCTCTCAGGCCACTGTTGCTCAAAGACACAACTTCCAGTACCACTTATCTAATTGTAATTCTACAAGTGAAAGCAAAGCTCCATAGCAATACTGTAAGGGACTTACTTGGGCAAGTTACTATCATCTGGCCTGAGTCAAAAGACTACACACCAGTAATAGAAATTTATTCAGAGCAGAGATATCCTGGCATAATAAGACCATCTTGCTTCATGTAATTATAATTCATGCATCCAGAGACAGCTGTCCATCAGATATATTGTATTAGCTAGCTTTGATTTCTATAATGAGTTTTATTAGTATATTTATGAGGAAGAACAGTGGCATATAAAGAAGTTATGAATAAGTTATTATGTGTGCACAACCAACATTTGGGAATCTCTGAGTCTTGCAGAGAAGCTAAAGTCTGAATGGATACAGACTCCCAAAACATGATTCATGAAGATCCGTTTCATAATATATGGCATCGACACTGCCCATTGTTTTCTTTCACAGCCATGAGATCATGGCAAAATCATTCCATTATGCAAACAAGAAATCTAAAGGCGTCTGAAAGAAACAAAACTGTAAACAAGAATGTCAAGTTTAATTTCCCTTTAATATTAAATTAATGTGATATAAAAGGAATTTTTTTTAATATGAGAACTGGTACTGTTGGCCCTGGTTTCCCACATGCAGGAGCATTCAGGCTGAACTAGATGAGATACATTGAATTTAGAGAGTTTCAAGAGATGACTGTTGATTTGTCCAGCAAAAACTGTGGAAAAGGATGGAAATGTGGGACCAAAGTGAAAGTCACTGTTTATGGAGATGAAGAGAAAGTATCAACAGGAAGTGATGCAATAAAATGATGCAGAGCAAATAAAAGGGAGCAAGCAGTATCTCAGCAGCTCTGGAGACACATAGCAATGGAGACAATGTTCTCTAAGTCCAACACAAAACCACAGAATCATTGCAAAATCTATTAGATAGATAACTACAGCTAGCAGGTTTGAAGCCTGAAGTGAGACAGCTGATTTTGAAAATGTTTTTCCTGTAACAGGACAGGCTCGAGACTGTACCTGCTGATATCTGTAACCCTCTACCTGTCCTTCCTCAAGGGTTTCACAGTTCTGTCTTCTGCAAAGATAAATTGTCCGCCTCCTTGTCCCCCAGGTCCTCAGGCCATGCCCACACCATCCTTGTCAAAAACTTTTGGGAGACTTCTGACAACTGAAGCCAGATGTTGCAAGATCTAAGGGAATATTAACTCCCATGCCAACACTTCCTGGCAAAGAAGGTCCTGTTACCCAATTGTACCTCATCAAAGCAGTTTGACCAAATCCCTTGGTTTTCCTCAGCTACCAGACAGAAGACCAGATCTCTTGTGAGGCTGAAGACTGGACCCCACACTACCAAACTTCAGCTTTTCAAATTGCACCACCAAGAGCCAGTGCAGTATATTCCGCATGAAATGTTATCGCCTAGGCCAGCACATCACACATTCCTCACAAACCCTGGAGAGATAAAAAGATTGATCCTCATAAAAACTCTCTTTTTAAGGAGAAAAATATATAGGCAATCAAGGTGTGAATAACAGAGTGCCTGGCTTGCACAAGTAACAAGAACAAATGGATACTTCAAAAGCCCAAAAGCTCTTCTGTGTCCCCTAAATAGTCTCCACTAAGCAAGAAAGGAGATCAGGTAAAAGTCTTCAGTTGAGCTGCAAAATTAGCCAACCTCCTCTGGGCTAACCCACACTGACAAGTCCATCTACCACCTGTGTGTGTGTATCCAGCACCATATTTTACTGCCATGAGCTGACCACATTTGCTGTGGTGATGGCTGAGGGTGACATGTCCACTCATGTTTAGATTTTAGAACCAGTTTCTGCCTTGCTGGCCAAAAATGCCACATAGACTGAAGAGGAGTTCAGCATGCAAGAGCAGCTCTGTGTCACCATTACAGTTCAGGTTAGCCTGTCAGTGTCAGGGAGAAACGAAGCAGAGTCAAAAGCTATCCAATTATTTTGCTACAATCTTCTCAAAAGTCTTCCTTAAAGCTGAGAATTTTCAAGAAGGCAGGAAAAGTTGGTTAGGAAGGCTTTAACAACTCCTTCTTTCAAATAAAATCTTGAGTTTCTGGCAAGTGTTGGGTCCTGCATGATACCTGCACATATCTCACAGGAGTCTTAGTGTCCCAAGTATTGCATGACCTCCTGCAGGACCTACGGTCTAAAACGGCAGCAAAGATTGCATTTGATCTTCAAGAACTTATTCCACTTCCAGAAAGAAAGTAAAAGCCAGTGTGATGCTAATGATCCTGTCAGGACTGTAATTGGAAAAATCCCCACAGTAAGAGAAGCTCAAGTGTCACGGTTTGTGAAGAGCCTTGATGAGCCAGGTTGTTTACTGCTCACAACCCTTGTGCTACTCACGACTTGGCTGACACTCTGCTGAAGGGCACCGCAGCCCTTCTTGGCCTCGTTCCGAAGCACAACGTATTGTTTCCAGAGCCCTTTGTGCTACTATCACTCCAATTAGGAACTAGAGTGCCTTCACAAATGTTCTGTCCTCCCACTTTGTCAGACAGAGATGATCTGAATACCACAAAAAGTTTTGAGAAGGGGAAAATCACAGACGAGGGCGTTTAGGGATCATAATGGCAATGAGTGGCAAGAAGAGATGATTACAGAACTTCATAAATTTTAATCAAAATATCAAAAGAGGGTTCTGTCAGTGCAAAGATATCCTTCTCCTAATGAGACAACAAACTAAAGCAGTAGCTTTATAACATCCTTTGATGCCCTAGGATAGCAGGACCCCCGGAGTTGACTGTTGTGTCCCACAATAGTTCATTAGTATTGAAATTCCTAATTCCCTTTATTGGATCTGAGTTTTGGCTTCTGAGGTCTGACCCCTGAAGAGCCAGAAACTTCAGACTGCTTTTTGCTACACATTTCCTCACTTTGGGCATTTAACTCCACACTTTTACAAATACCACATGCTTTTGCCACAGTGAAGAGAAAATAATAACCTGTTGTCTTTTAGCAAGATATTCTTAGTATCACTCAGGTAAAGGCCTCTTCCACCAAATCATCCCTTACATTGCTGTTCTCTTGTAACTGTGGGAAAATATGTCTGTATTAGAGCTGAAAATTAAAGGCAGGAGGATGGAATTTATGTCTTCTCCTTCTGGCCATGCATTTGATTCAAAATTTTGTGAACATACTGTTCAAGTACCTGCCTAGAAGCAGGTATCAGCACAAGCCCACTGGTCCAATCAGCCACTCAGTCCTTGCATGCTGTTTATTTTTGCCTCACATTTCTCAATCCACCATCTCGTGGAAACTCACAAAGAAAGCCACTAAATTTTTTAAAAGTTGAAAAAGTTATTAATTTACTTTCCTCTTTTTTTTTTTTTTTTTTTTTTTTTTTTTACACACAAGCCCTCAATCCTCAGACAAAGAAAGAATAAGGAGATCTACCCATATATCCCTTAAAACCGGGACAATGTAGTGCACTTGGAAGAGAAGATGAGAAAGGGAAGAGTTAACTGGGTTTATAATTGTTTCCAGAGAGCAATTATTCAGTCCCTAAAAATGTTGGTAGAAAAAGAAAATGGAAAATGAACATGGTCCCAACAGACAAATGATTAATATTTAGGGAAGAACTATAGCAGGGTTTGATCCAAAAGAAATGGAAAAGAGCATTTTAATGAGATTGGTATTCAGACTGTACAAACTCATTAGATTTGGGTTTTGCCATCTCATAAGAAAAATGAAGGATGTTTTGAAGGCAGGTTTCGTGTTTGCACTCCCTTTCCCACCACCGGTGTCTGTGAGGAGGTGCCCACCAAGCATCGGCAGCCCCGGGCAGCCTCACGACCCCAAAGCAGAAACACAACCTGGAGCAAGAGCCAGGCGAATAACTGGGAACCAAACATGCAGCTGATTAATGCTGCCAGACAATCTTTATAGAGAATGTTGTTTTTCTTTCATTTTCCTTTCCCTGAGCAGCTTTCCTCAGAGCAATATCTGTGAGTAATCTCCTCTCTCCAGCTGATCAGGGTGCAGCTCCCTGCGTGCAGCTAATATTGGCACGGTGACATTTCGGCTGTTTTCGGTGGACACGAGCAGGTGCAAAGCAGAACCCGTGGGGGCAGCACAGCCTGGCCCTGCAAGGAGGATGTGGAAGTGCTGGGGAGAGTTCCTGACCACACCACGGCCCGCCTTTGGCCAGGACCGATAGCTCCTGCCCGTGCCGTGTACATCGGCTTCCACGTTTAATAAAGTTGTGGACTCTTGGCTTCACCACAGCACGGCTCCCAGTTTTATTTCCCAAGGGTTCATAGCAACAGTAACACACTGTAGTTATAATGTGTCATAAAATAAATATCAGCAAAAGCACACTGAGCCTCCCCCAGTTTGGAATTTGCTTGGCATCACACGTCCCCTAAAGCACGCCTCCAAAAGCCAAAGTTGCCTGCTGCTGGAGGAGGTTTGTTTGTTTGCCTCAGTTCTGCTTTTTCCCTCAGCTGGCTGGACTTACGCCACTGTCACAGATAATAAAGGTAAGCACTGTACAGCGCTACCTTGTGCCTTGCCCTAATCACATGGCTCTTGAAATTAAGTCTGTCAGCGCTTCTGCTGTAAACCCGTATTGAGAGAGCTTAATAACTCCACTGTGAACAAAAGAAAATTACTTCTAGACTCAAAACCAGTGTGCAAGATTTCTGCCTATGGGGCGACATTTTATTTGTTGCTGGGAATATAAACAGCGTGCCCAAAATGGTTCGATAGATCAAACACAGGAGCAGAAACACGATGTGTGTGTGCAGCACACACACACACCGACAAACGTACACACACGTGTAAGTAACCTCGTGTGATATATTTTACAAGCTCTGCTTGCACAGGGAAGAAATAAAACCATCAGGAGCATCAATTTCCTCAGTTTTAGACAAATCTCAGCCTCTACTTCTTTTTCAAGGGTTTTTTTTTTTTTTCCTTTCTTCTAGAATAACAAATTTACACTCAATCACCACACAACATGCTGGCCTGAAGCTGAGGCAGCCAAGGTGAAACTCCATCCTAGAGCAGTAGCCAGATTTTTTATGTATCAAAGTGTCCCATCTTTGAAGTTGAGTCTTAATAATGTCTTGCAGGAAAGCCCCAGGGCAGAGCCTTTCTCTGCCGCAGGTTTCTTGTGTTACTTTGAGCAAATCATTTAGCTCTCCTATTCCTCAGCTCCACTGCTGAAAAATGGGAATAATTAAATTGCTCTACTTCATCAAACACCTGTAGTGATGAATACACTACAAAATGCACTGAAGTGCCTGTGATGAGTATTACCTGCTGGAGAGAGACATACAGAGATAGAAAAGGGAGTCTTGTGCCCCTCTAAATTCATGGTGTTTTGAAGTCCAGAAGTGCTGTTCTAAACCAGTTTTAAAGCTTGTTTCCTTAAAAACACAGTGATCAAATAGATTTCTCTATACAAACACTACATTTTTCTTTTCTGTTTTCTCTTTTCTTATTTATTTCCTGTTAAATAATAATATAGACCACATGTGTGGTACAACACACATCTTTGACCACAGAGTTGGGAATGGCCATGCTGGACCTGATGGGGCTCCTGTGATGGCTTTGAACAGCACAATTGGAGACGTTTTGCTCTGTCAGGTCAAGATTACCATTGGGTAATACCTGTACTCCCAATTCAGATACTGTCACACGAAAGTTGTCCACCCTCGTAAGGAGTGGCAGGAAATAACTGCCTGTGGCTCCTGACCCCACCACCAGGATGTCTGTCTTCATCCTCATCCTCATGTCACCAGGGAGGCTCTGGTCCCAGGGCACGAGAAAGGGAAGGGAGGGCGTCATGCAATAGGGTACAGGCCTGGAAGTTCACCCTGTCCCTCAGATGGCTCCTGCACCAGGAGATGACCCCCTCAGTGACCACAGCTGTGGGAGTGCAAGAGAGCCTGTGGAAATGGGCACTGCCAGGGGCAAAGGATCTCTCTGTGGAAAGTGCAGGGGAAATTACATGATGCTGCAGCAGATGCCATGGACAGAGGGAAAGAAAATGGCCAGTGCTGGATTAAAAAGAAATTAAGCAAAACATCAGCACATGGTGCAGTTGAGCTCAGAGGAGTGACCATCACAAAGGGATGAGCTGTCCCAACAGTAAACAGTCACCAGTTCAGATTTTAGCCATCAAATCTTCTGCTCCCTCATGTTCCCTTTGCCTCATCTCCTTTCTTGTGTGGCTCAAATTCTGAGCCCAGGGAGAACTCATAGCATTTATCCTCTCACTGCTGTGTGCAAATCCTACCTCCCTCCATCACCAGCTCCCTTTGGGACCCCATGCAAAAAGCAGTAATGTTGGGATCAGCCAGAAAGGGTTCCCACGGCTCCCTTGGCTCCATTTTGGCTGAGGACAGCCACAGCAGAGCTGTGTGGTCTGATGGTGCCCATGGAGTGACACGCCTGTGTTTGCTGTGCTGGCCATGTATGGGGCACCAGCTGGGAAAGCCTGGGGTGCCAGGGCAGGGTCTCCCAGGAGCTGGCTCCTATGAGTCCTCCACCCATCAATCTTAGAGCAGTATGCCGTCATGGATAAACAGCAGCTGTCGCAGTAAGCTCATCAGATAACAGGCACATATATTAAAGTACCTTTAGCACACTTACTAAAACATATATTTAGCTAGGGAAAATAATCTCGCCCTGCCTATAAAAGTCAAAGTTTGCCTTTATAAATAACTCCTGGAACCCTGCACGCATCTCAGGAAATGGCAACGGCGTTCATGCTCAGCCTCCTGCCCTGAAAAGATCTCTGAATAAAATATAAACACGCTGAAATATAAAGAACATTTTGGTGAAGATTATGAAATCTAGTGAAGCCAGTAATTTACTCTGTAAATCATATAGCTACTTCCTCCTTGCAGTTGCCTGCCCTGATTTACATCATGAACCTTATATCCGAGTTTCTCCCCGCCTTACCGCAAGCATGGGAGCACAGAGTAAAGCATCTGTGTGTCTTTGTGGCAGGTAAAAAAGCATTTATTTATACTTGTGAAATGTTCCGCTCTAAATATGCCAGTATAAGTGTGTTGGCTTGACATACTTGTTTCTCCAGCCTTCTCTGAGAACCCAGGTCTTCCTGAGAAGGGAAGAAAAAGCAGGCAACCTAAAATGCCTGTTTTGCACCCATTCTTGTCACAGCAGCTGGGAATGGGGGTGATCTGAGTGCTGTGTTGGTACTGGTTACGGGGAGCTGCCCCCCGAATCTCCCCCCTCTCCCCGCCGACAGTCTCCAGCATCATGTGGCCCTTTCCCATTTTATTCATGGCATAAACCCTCTTCCCATTAGCATGCAAAGGCTTTGAACTTTGGAGTTTTCCAGTACTGCACAGAATATCTTGAGAAGGGGCTGGAAATAATTTGGTGCTATCGCTTCCAAAACAGCACCGCGTACACTTGAGCGTGTGGAAACCCAAAGTGGCACGGAACACGCAGGGGCAGGCAGAGTGCCACAGAGCTGCTGCACAGGGCTTAGCCCCAGCCTCATTCCTCATTCACGGCTCTCCTTTAAGTCTAACAGCTCTGAGGTGAGGCTGAATCTCTGGGAATTCAAGTGGGTTTCTCTCCCGGTGTGTGCCTGTATATTAGGGAGGCGTAGGCATCGCTCTGGCTGACTCTGTGCAGGAATAGAGACTGCAGGGAAAAAATTATATCTAGATGAGTCTTTATGATGTGTGTTCCTTCACTATTAAGATCTCTTCAGGCCTTGTGTATCTGGTAATATTGCTCTCATTTTAAATTCTTCTAGTAATAATTTTAAGGGAAAATTCTTTGTGACAACTGCCGTTGATTTAAAACTAATGTTTAGCCAGTAATGGGTAATTGTATTAGACTAAAAAAAGCTGCTGTAAAGTCGACCCCAGTCTGATTTTTAATTTACTGCATCATCAGCTACTTTTATGATACTATTTAATCTGCGGAAATAAAACTATTGCTCTATGAATATCTCTAACGTTCAAGAAAAATTGTTTTTAGCTGTTCTGCTCTTGGGGCTGAGGAGTTGTTAATTATTATATGAATAACTTCTGTGAATACATTTATTTATATTTGTTTTAATCGTCACAACGCTCCGAGAAGTTGCATGTTCTATTTCGCTATGAACTCCCTTTTAACCCCTAAACAAGGAAAAGGAAAATGCCCATCATGACTTCGCAGATGTTTGGAGCTCACAAAATGCATTCTGCATTTCCATGGGGCAGAAGGAGGGCGGGGAGGAAGCAAAAAAACTTCCCTTTTTTTTTTTTATTTTTTTTCCTCCGTAAGAACCTGCATCTCCCTCAGCCGGGACGATCGTGCTCGCAGCTGCGCTCAGCACAGCAGCTGCAGGAGCGGGCACGGCTGCTCTCACCACCAGCCTGGTTTGCATTTCCAGGACCCTTTCCCACCCCGTGGCAGCCCAGGAGCCTGATCCTGCTCTCTCCTGCCCAGAGCTGTGCCCCTGATGAGCGCAGCTGTGTCACAGCCCTAGGTTTGCCTCTTGCAGAGTCAAGAAATCAGCCCCACAGGGCCTCTTCCAGCCCCCCAGCACTGCTAGAAAGACCCCCACTGAATCCAGAGGGCTTTGGATGGGTCCCCACAGCCTCTGCATGGGTACAAAAGAGGCTAGTGAGCTTTATACAAATCACAAAAACTAGCATTACAAGAGGGCATTTCTATGTTTTTTCTTGCTTATTAACGTCCTGCCGAAACAGCGCGCATCGGGGTCATGCAAAACAGCTTTCTGTCTATGCCCAGCATCGGTGACCTTCTCAAAACAATACACAGCCAGATTAAAACAGCGTCGAAAATATTGTGCTGCTCCTTTTCAGATGGGAAAGAAATCTTCATTGGGGAAAAAAAGAAAAAAAAGTCCATCACAACAAACAACCTGCACTAGTGAAAACCACATTTTTTTAAAATTTGTTACTCTTTTTAATAAATGCCAGCCTCTCGTAAAGATTACCTAAAAGATAAATTGGTCTGTTGGAAGAACAAAGATTCGGAGTGTGACCAAAAATCTGTGGCACATGAGTTGCTGATTTTTAATGTTACATTTATATTGTAGCTTTAGGTTTTTTTACCCTGATAAATACTTGATTACCTGCCTGCAACCACAGCGGGAGAAGGCTGTTGTCAAATCTGTTCTAATATGATCAAGTAATGGTTACAAGATAAAGTAAGGTAAAACAAATAATTCTTAATGCTGCGCAACCACCTATTATTTTATCCAAACAACTTCTGTTATCTCCTTATGGTCGAATGCCTATTCCCTAGAAAGAGAGAAGAAGTCTCTTTTTACCTCAGTAATTAGCTTGTTTGAAAGCTCCCACAAATTCTTCCTATCATAAATTTTGCATTGCTTCATGCACAATAATGCACATAAAATTAAATAAACAGTTTAATTAATTTAATTAAAATTAAATATTAAACATATTGTGTATAAGAAGCCCATGTCTGTGATTTAATTGGGCAGGAGTACCCAAAGCAGTTTGGGTAACAGTGAAAAATAATTAAAAACAACAAGTACAGTAGCCTCTGGGTACGGAGAGTAGTTGGGAGCTTTCTCCTGAGAAAGGTTTATTTAATTAAAACCAAACTAATCTTTGGAAAACACTTGATAAGCATTTCATAATACAAATCATAATCCAAAAATGAAGCTTATACTTCGTCTACATGACACTGGAAAATAATATTAAATAATTCAATTCTGCCATGAGCTACTTCCCCAGCACACACAGAATAATTCAGCAGACAGCATGTTTACCACCTTTAAATTTTCAGTAACATTTAGTTCATCTAGATAAATATTGGTAAATTATATGAAGGCATAATGGATCCGTAAGCGATAAGGCTGAGAATTAATGCTTTATTTAGACTGTTTATTGCTTCTTGTAGATATTATGCCAGACAAGGAAAGCACAGCTAACTTAGGGGGCAAGCTGTGCCTGTGTTGGCAGGTAAGCCTTTTGTCTGTGTTCACGTTTTCTAGCCTATTCTTCAACACCTTTCATTCATAATGAAGAATATAATTTCCAAGATCCCTTATAACTGAAGGTGGAATAGATTATTTATAGGATGGTGTCTCTATCTATACTCCATGTTGCCAAATGCTTGTATTTCTATACTGTCCGGTGATAATTTCAGCTCCCTGAAAAACTTGGACCCTGCCCAAGGTCGCAAACTATCCGCCTGGACATCAAACAGTCTGCCTTGCACAACGGCTCGCAAGCTGGATTGCAAATGCTGACAGGCTTTATAGGTCATTTCAAAAACAAATGCTTCATTTTAACACCTTAGACTGCAGCAGCTCCTACAACAAGCTGCTGATGCCAACTGGCTTTTTCAAAAGTGAATGTATCCAAAGAGATCCTAATTGACACTTTCAGGCAAGTGCCCAGCATAACTGAATATTACTCAGGTTTCTGCAGAGCAGTTTTAAAGTGACCATATAATTTAAGTGACCTTTGAATATAATTTAAAGTGCTACTGTAAAGCCCAGTTCCTCTCTCACTGAATGGGCTCCATCAATGGGGAAACTCCCATTGATGTTAATGAGGGCAGGAGCGGGTACTTCCCCACTGGCTCCCATTGAATTATCCAGGTTCTTTTTTTTTTTTTTTTTTTTTTTTTTGATACATTCCTGGGAAGATCCTGTTAACTGACTTGGAGTTACTCTGGTTCATATCATACCCATAGCTTTTTAGCAGAGAACCCAGATATTTAACAGAGATTTCTGTCTTTCTGTCGAGCAGAGGTACAATAGAGCCCTTTACAGGGTGTGGGAATTTCCCGCATGTTGATTAACTTCATACTGTAAAAGACCATAGGCCAAATCCTTCAGTCCTCACGCAGACAAAAGTCCACATTGACTTATCCGAAACCTGCCTGCAAACGCTCATTAAAGTCAATGGCATTTTGCTTTGCTAAGGGCCGGGGATTTGGCCCGCTGGTTGTCTTTGCGATTGGGCATCACCAGGAGAAGGGGATTACCCCGGCACCGAGCCTGCAGCAGGGTCTGCCCTGCCCCAGACCTCGGGCACTACCCTCCCTTCAGCCCCAAAAGCTCGTGGTAAAACCCCACTTTCAGTGCCAGCCCCATGTTACAGCGTGCAGTGCTGAGGGATGTTCAGCATCACCGCTTGGGCCACCACCCTGGTGTCTTCACAAAGCCACCCCAGGTCCCTGCCTTTTGCCCCATGGAGGCCACTGACCCACAGGGCTCCTGTCCTCCCCACTGCAGCTACTACCCAAAAACAGTCTGCCTTATGTGCCTTCCAGGAAAAGGTAGCCAATATTTTAGAACCACCTTAAAGGAGGGTACCTCTATCCAGAAAATAATAAATATATATATATTTAAAAAAAAAAAAAAAGTAGGCTGCTTTCTATTTGTTTGTTTTAGCCGTATCATAGCTCAGACCTTCCTTGCTATTGTGGTTCAATATTTACTGATCAAAAATATAGACTAGCTTCAGGTCACAGCATTTGCCAGAAAGAACGATTATCATCAGAAAGAAATGGGCATTAAAAGAACAGCTCTTCTATTTCCAGAATATAAAACAGACATTCAGAAGAACAAACAGAGCAGAGAAGAAATGATGGTCATTTGCAAGTAAAATATTACTAAACAATATAACATTGGATTAACTGTTTCATGTATTTATTGTGGAAGAATATATAGAACTTTACATGAGAAACTATCAGTACAAGCAAGAAACAATGCAGCCTTTTAAACAGCTTGCTTTTAAGTTTAATGCTTCTGCACGTAGAGCACACGAGCTTGCTCGCACTGAAGCCCATGCAATAGCTCCTGTTCAGCTCAAAGGGGTCAGGATCAGGCCCTGAGGTTTTCAACTTTTCTCCTGCAATGTCCCTTTCAGCAATATTGCAGCCCCCCTGCTCCGAATGTGCTCGGGGTGTATTTATGGTGGGGAATGTGCAGTACAGCCAAGAGGCACCGTAAGATGCAATTTGGGAGGGGCTGATCCTGAAAACTGTGGAGGGACTTTTTCTTTTTACATACACTTAGAAAGAAAAGGAGGGGACAGAGGGGCAGGATAAAGAAAAAAAAAAAAAAAAAAGAAAAAAAAGAGCAGGCACATATTGAGTCCAGTCCTGCATTTGACTGAAGCAAACCATTGAGCACAGTAGAGAGGGCTGACTGGACCGGACAAAACCTGACTCCATTTATTGTCTTTTGTTGTGGTGTGCCAGGAATGCAGGAGCTGTAGTTATTCTGAATTAGGGCTGGCTCTGGGGATGGCTTTGTACTCTCAGGACCTGTGCATTGCTGAAAATTGGTGCAGCTCTGATCTCTGGCTTTAGAGACTTTTCTTCCTTCCAGGACTATTTAAAATAGTCATGTAACAATTTCAGTAACTCTGTGGCAATTAATTTTGTGAATTTGTAATTAGTTTGCTACTCCTACATAAACTTAAATTGGATTAATTTTATACTCTCTTACCCAAAATACAGTTCAAAAGAAGGATTTCTAATAAATTTGATATGCAAGTCTGTTCTAGTACTTGTCTTAGTTTACCCAGAAATCATTCTAAATTATTTACCATTCAATGCATGCTTAGCACTGACAAAAATGAGAACCAAGTTAATTCTATTATTTAACTAAATATTAAAGAGCTACTGGAATTCCTACCCCACTTTTTTTTTTTTTTTTTTAATCTATCTGACAAAAAAGTCAGTTTAACACACAAATATTTTCCTGCAACTTCTAAAAGAAAGAATCTTTGCAGAAACAGAAACATAAAAATAATTGCAGTGGTACAGTTGATGACAGCTTTCCTGGCAAGCACAATAACTGCCTATTGAGATAATTAAGGCACCAGTAGAGATGCATAAGATAAAAATGGAGTTTAGGGCTGGATTAGTACAACCTTTACGTTGTGTGATGCAAAGGTTGGGTCAGATGTCTCATGAAATTGTCTCCAAGTCCATCTTCTTTCATTCAATACATAGGGAAGAGCAGTATTTATTTTTAGTGCTTGAGCTTTCCTTTCAAGTTCACTCCATCCAAATTAAATAAAAACCTTAAGACTATTTTGAATTGCTTGGAAATGGATCTTGAAGCCCTGATTTAGCTTCATACACACAGAATTCCTGGTGATTTCAAGGATGACTTTGCCAGACATGAAAAAAATGCTAAGTTCAATTCTCAGTCACTACTGCTGTAAGTGTGGATTTAGGAAGAATCCAAAACAAAGGAATCCTTAAAAAAATAAACAAAACCGCAATCAAATTGGGCCCCTAATATGCATTAATAACAATAGTGATGTCATGTTCGATCATTTACATGTTCTCATAAATAATTTTTAATAATTTATTGGACCTAAAGAGGAGCTTGAAGTGTGACAAGCCACTTAATTTTAAATAAAGCTTACAAGTAGCTTTTCAGGCTCAGGGTAGTAAAACCTACTGACTGAGCAATGTGTATCCAAGTACAAAAACCCCTCAGCAGAGGTAGAAGCCTTCCTGAAAGGCAGAGCTGGGTGCTCTTTGCTCAGCATCAGCACTGCAGGGACCAATGTGGAGCTGGTGCAAGCCAGCGTGCAGGGGAAGGGAACCCACGCTGTCTGCATCCACCTTGTCACACAGCCGTGGAACCTGCAGGGCTAAACCACTTTAAACCAGCCCTCCATCCAGGACACTGCCTTCACAGCAATTCTGGGATGGGTTTGGGGAGCAGCAAGGGGAGCACTCAGGAGTTTCAGGGCAGTGATCAAGAGTTAGTAGATTAAAGAGGATCTGCAGGACCCTGAAGCTTTCCACAGCACCTTGGGTTTCACTCTTTTGGGGAAAAAATCTTTCATCTTTGCTACTGAACTCCCTGGGAAGTTAGAGCTTGTTGCTGACTTGTGACTGACCACACTGCACAACCATTTCACCGGGGCTCAGCAATCCCACGTGGAATCAGGGCTCAGGAATGTCCTCAGGTGGGAGGAGCAGGTGCTTGGCACTATGGACAGTAATTTTACCATCTCCTGGATATTCAGAAAGCTACAATATGCAAGGCAGAGAGGAATGCTGTACTTTCTTCTGGCATTGCTAAGTGCCTCTTATTTTTGCCAAGATTTATCCCACCTACAGCAATATTCAGGGCACTAGTCTATTGTTGTAGCTCAGGCTGAGCTGATGCTCATTTTTAAATTAAACCTCAGGTGAAAGCTGCAAATCCACACATGCAGATGGTTTGTCTGTGCTTGCAATCCTGCACGAGTGCATCTTAGCACAGCGCAGCTCCCTTGACCTCTGGCTGCTGGGGTTTTATTCCTGACAGGCTAGATGTGAATAAAATCATATGGAATTGTGTTTTTACAGTTCAGCCTTCTGAGTCCCATCCTGCTGCCATTGAAATCAATGGCAAAACTCCCAACTTCCTTAGTCATATCAGATTAGCTTTGTTCCACGGACTGAAACAATCTAATAGATACCAGGTGTCCTCCACAGAGCTTGTGTGGTCTACAAGTAAGTGGAACATATTTTAAAAAGTCAAATATGAAACAGCTACATCACAGAACCTGTAATAACCTCCAACTGATATTATTATCTATGGAGGACATGATCAGTATCTAAAATGTGACTCATTATATATTTATATGATGCATCCTATAACAGACATTCTGGGGTAAATTCAGCTGCCTGTTAAACCACTACAGAAATGGATCCATATTTGTGTTCATTTCCACAAGAAAGCAAGGGTCTCGTGTGTTTTTACTTAAGGGAGGGAGCCTTAAACAACCTTACATTAATCCAGAAATCCACTTTAAATATATAGCCCTGCATGTAAGAAGACCTATAGAAGTGAAAGGCTGCAAGTGAAACCAGTAGGTTGCTACTCCAACATCTCTTCCTGCTCATAGCTATAAACCTCCACCATGAAATTCCATACCTGCTTTTCTAGAGTTGGACCCAGAAAAGGACCTTCACCAGCTCCTTCATCTCCATGGAGATCACACAGTGCTATAAATGTCCAGACCTGGGCTGCACCAAGACATCCATCACTGAGCTAAGGGTGTAGCTGGAAAATGCGCAAGGAATTTCCTTGTGTTATCTCCTGGTGTGTAGGTGGCCCAGGAGCCTTGCCTGGAACAGCTGAAATTCTCAGTGCCCTGCCACTCTGCCCACTCCAGGGCCTGACCCTGATTCACACCACCTGCAGAGAGGAGCCTCAGTGCAGCTTCTCCTTGTCTATCTCAAGGGAGGACCAGCTTTTCCAGCCAAGGACCCATCACACAGGTACAGCCAAGTTAATAACTTAGAAACACAAAAATGCTATGATTCCAAGGGAAAAAAAAAAAAAAAAAAAAAAAAAAAAAAAAAAAAAAAAAAAAAAAAAACTTTTTCTTGGGAACAACAAAATAAAATATATTGGTCATTTTTCTAGTCCAATTAAGGGTCTTCAGATGTGCCAAGGTCTGCCCTGGTTCCTTAGCCAGGAGGATACACCTGGGGCCAGCTCTTGGGGCTGTTTGTGTGCAGGTGCTCAAGTCTGCTGCTCTGCTCCTGCCTTCCAATTCCATGTCTCCGGGGCAGATTCCATGGATGTCCCTGATTACAAAATTGGCCCGGGGCTATTGTGGGCATCTGATGGATGGGGGGCCAGAGTCAGAAAGCTTCAGAACACTTTCCACTCCCTTTCTGAAAGCTGGGGAAGCCTCACATCTGGCAAGCCTCCCTCTTCTATCCAAACCACTGACTGTTGTCTCCTAAGGGTTGAGGGGCAGCATGGGCTCTCCCCAGCCTGGCCTAATGGGAAACACCTCCTCAGTTGGGGTCCAGCTACTGCTGCAGCAGCCCTGCAGGAGAAGAGCACTGCAATAACCAAGGTGTGATATTCCCGGGCAATATTCTAGGCAGCAGAAGCTGCCTGTGGAAAGGGCCAAGCTGACAGTGCTCCTCAGCAAAACTGCTGCTGGAGTCGGTGTTTGGCCCCTGAAGGAAAAGGAGACAGCTTTAATTTTATTTTTTTTTAAGTGGCACCAGGAATACATCAAACCCCATTAAAAGGCGTGATCCAATCAGTATTTTATTTGTATCTGAATATCTAGTGCTATCTCTAGTCTTATCTTTCACCAGTCACCCTCTTTCGTTATGGTCTCCTTAAGAGGCTTACATACTTGTACTTTTCCAATAAAGATCTTGGAAAGTACGTTCAAGGGTAGCTTACTTTAACATTCATCACATTTAACAAGACTTTTACCAGAGCAGAGAGAACGCGTAACTAATTGTTGGAAGATCTGGTCAAGTTTATTGTGACGGGTAACTGTCGGGCAATTATGATTTATTTATTCAGGGGGAGATAAGGAACGCATTGTTCTCTCAAAGGAAAAAAAAAAAAAAATGGGGCTGATCTTAAAGTTAATATTATTTCCCATGCCTTCTTCCATCTTTTCATAACTGAAGGTACCCACCAGAGCACAGTCCTCATTGGAGCCATTTGCTCCAAATTTTGGGGTTTAAGCTCAGCTTCTCCCCCAACGTGTCCTGGGCCCGGCGAGGCCGTGCAGGTGCAGCTCCTCCACCACCTATTTCTTAAAAGATCTGTTGGCTTGAGGGGACCCCTGAGGGAGCCGATGTCTCCACAGGGTCCCCGAGCCTCGCTCCCCGCTGGGAGAGCCTGTGATGGACGGGGGCAGGGTAACAAGTGGGGTGTCCTTTTCATCAGGCCATCACAGAAAGGGAGAGGAGATGAAAATGCCCCATTGCTGCCACCGTTTCTGGGGTCCCTGCGGTGTTTTCTCGAGTGGCAGCATGCCCTCGCAAACAGAGGCGTTGGGGAGCGGGCGGGGAGCGTCTCCATCGGCACTGGGAGGCACGGCAGGGACCGGCACTAGGAGGACAGGGACCAGCCCCACTGCCCCACCCTAACCCTAACCCTAATTCTTTCCCACACCCCACCCGCGCCGGGGAAGAGCAGCGCCCGCCGTACCCCGGCAGCGCCCGGCGTCGGGGCTGCCTTTACCTCTGGCGTGACCCCGCTGATCCCCGAGCCCGGCGGAGCAGCACAGCGGAGGATGAGAAAAACCAACACCAAAACCAAAAAAAAAAAAGAAAAAAAAAAAAAAAAAGAAAAACCCCACCACAAAGTGCCCTGGCCCCCTGTATCCCCGCACGTCCCTGGAGCAGCGGCTCCTTCCGAGCCCCGCAGCAGAGCCCGGGGGCAGAGCGGGGCTGCCCCCAGTGTCCGGCCCCACGACCCCGCCGAGCCCCCATGCCTGCACCGCCGGCACCGGCCCGGCCGAGGTCGGCAGCGCCTTGGGTTCGGCAGCGCCTTGGGTTCCGCAGCCCCTTGCCCCCTGAACCACCCCCCACCCGACGGCTCTGCTGTTGCCGCAGCTACCGAAGTTTTCATTCGCATCTTCGTTATATCCGAACTGATCAATTGGCCAAGAACAAACAAGAAAAGTCTTTTTAATGTAAGGTTTGCTCACCTGATGTAGTAAAGATCAGTTCTCAGAGCAAAGGACTTCTACTTCCAGCAAAATCTGGTTCCCCGACTTACTCAGCCGGAAGAGCGAGCACCATTAGCTGCTTTACATAGACTTTTTTAAGTCTGTGTCAAAGGCATTTGATGTAGAGCATAAAGATGCACCTTGCGCGCTTCTGTCAACTGCCAGCCCGAGGCTGGGGCTCGGGTGCTACGTGTCCAACTCCCCAACAGAAGAAAAGTAAAGATTTTTTTTATTTTTTTTTTACTGAAAATTTATTACCTTTTCTCAAACTTTCAGCCCTTGGCCATTCGACAAAGCTTTTTCGAAACGGTTTTAGATTTAATCGAAAACCGTTTGAGTAGCGTTTTGATCTGACCACCGCTCTGCGTTTATTTCTTGTAAGACAAAATAAAAGTTACATCGAACTGGTTTCGCAGACAAGCAGTCGGAGCCCTGGGATTGGGAGGTGTTCTGGGCAGTGCTCCCTGCTGCCTGGACCCTCTCCGGGCGCGGAGGGGGAGTTCCCCGCAGGGACCTCCAGCCGCCTCCCCCCGGGACTCCGCCGGCGGCTTCGGACGCGGCTGAGCGGCTCAGGGGAGGGAGGGTGACCGGGACAAGGCCGGTCCTTCTGGCCCCCACAGCCGCGACCGACTCCGGACAAATGATCGACGAGCAGAGCTCCTACCTCCGCTCAGTCACTTGGTAGCGCTGCCTCGGACCTTACCCGATGGGGAGGGAGAGGTGAGTGCTTGGCAATATTCACTGTAAACCACTGTGGCATTCACTCGCTTAATTCCGGGGTGGCCTCGAACATCGCAGGGAAGTACGGAGGGAGCCCGAGGTCGGGGCCGGACCCCTGAGGCCCGACCCGCGGCACCGCCGTCCGGCTCCCAGCGCCCTTCGGCGAGGTGGACGCGGCGCTCCGTGCCCGGGGGAAGAGCATCTGCCCCCGGCCGAGCCGAGGCGAGAGCCCCCGCACCCAGGGCCCTCCACGCAGAGGGGAGGGGAGCGAAGCTCTCTTGTAAAGCTCCCAGCCGTCGGAACCCGCAAGATAAACATCATTAGAAATCATTGTAATTGGGATTGTGAAATCTGACCTCTGACCCTCCGGGCTACGTGTCACAACCGTGTCTGCTTTGATTCCTCGAAAGGCGGCACAAAGGAACAAGCTCCGTGACAGGAGGCAGCGGGATCTGTGTCCCGGCCGGAGGGGACCGACGGGGGGGACCACGCGTGGCCTTCCCCTCCTCCCCCGTGCCTCATTTGCATATGCAAATCAGCAGGCCGCCCAGCCGCGCCCTCCCGGGGGGTGGTCGTCGGGCCGGGGCTGGGGACCTGGAACGATTGTGCCCGATTCAAGGGGTGCCCCAGACGGAGAAATCAGCGTCGGTGCGTCCTTCCACCCGCAGAGGGAGGACGGGGGTGCCGGGGGTCGTCTGTTGCGTGTTGGTGGATATTCACATCCCGCAAACGCGGGGCTGCTTCCCGAGAGTCGGGGTGAGGGGGAACAGGTCCCCGAGGCACGCAGGAAGGAGGAGGAGGGGAGCGCTTTGCCTGCAGGGCTTTTCCGCCAGGGCTAGCGGGTGCTCCTCCTGGGACTCGGGCTCCCCAGCCCCATCCGCCCGTGCAGCCCCCAGCATCCCTCCCCGGCCGGGGCCCGGTGCGTGTCCCTCGCCCCCCCCCCCCGCCGCTCCGCGCACACCTGGTCCCTTTCTACGGGAGAATGTGGCGCCTTCTGCTCTTACTTCTCTACTGGGGCTGGTGCTGAGCCCCGGGTGAAGGTTTTCTCCCCCACCCGACTCCCGGAAAGGATTCCCCGCGGGCCTGTTTGCCGTCGGTACCCACAGGGGACCAAGGTCACTAGTGGAGCCGGTGAGGGCAGATCTGGACCTCGCCGGCCTGCGCCGATTCACCAATATGCCCCGCTCAGCTGCTCTCCATGAGAATTCCTAAAAGCGTAATTACATTAAAAAGTCTGATTTGTTTAAATAATCCTCCTTAGGCTTCCTTTAATCTGCCTTATATTTCCCTCGTCGGCTTGATTCCTGACTTGTCCGGCTCAACTGAGTTTGGCTGGGCAACCCCTGGCTGGGGAAAACCTTCCTCATCTTCTTCCTCCTCTGGAGCCCCCAAGCCTTCGGGCAACCCCAGCGCCGCGGAACCGGCTCCCAGCTGCAGGCAGGCAGCAGGTCCCGGGGTCTGTCTGACGCGGAGGGCTCGACCCACGCCGAGAGCCAGCCTGAGCGTCACCCGTGTCCCGCGGACAGGGGAAGCGAAGTGGCTCGGTGCTCCCTTCCCTCGGCATGTCTGGACCAGATCCGGCCCGGGAATATCCTGGGGAGGATCGTTACTCGATTTTTAAGGAGAAATGCCATTTTTCGCCTGTACAGCGCCAGGGGAGTGCAAGACGGCATGTACGGCAAAGGCAGAGGATTGAACTGAGACTGGAGCGGGCGGGAGTAGGGGAGCAACCTCTCTGTGTCCCCCCGACAGAGGCAAGTGAAGGGGCGGGGGGGCTCGGGGGGAATCTGAATGCTGCCCCCGAACCGTGCAGCTGCCCCCGCCGGTCCGGGCTCTCGCCGACCGCCTTCCCCGTGAGCGGTGGAGCTCGCACTTTGAAGGACGGCTTTATTTTCCTCAGTGCGGAAGATTTGAGTTCATGTTCCAATCCCATTGGAAAAAAAAAAAAAAAAAAAAAAAAAAAAAAAAAAAAAAAGGAAAAAAGGAGAAAGAAATGCACAACTTTAGATGGCGCTATACAACATTTATTTAAGCCCTCCGAGTATTCCCGGCTCTTCGGCCTGTAGAGAGAAAGAGAGAAGAGCCCTCGGCGGGCAGAGGCGGGCTGGGCTGGGCGGGGATGGGCATGGGGTGGGATACGCTGGGGTAGGATGGAGTGGGATGAGGCGTAGGAGGGCTCCTGCCCCACCGGCAGCGGGCTCGGAGGGCAGGGGGCTCTCTTCCCAGCCTGCGCCTCCATCCCCGGACGGTGATAGCGAACCGCAGCCCTAAGCAGGAAGAGTTAAAAAGCACGAAAATGGCAGAAGCCGCATCCCGCTTCCCCACTGCTCCCCTTCTCAAAGAGACGGAAAGCCCCTAATGCCTCCGACGGGACGAGGAGGGGGGAGCGGCAGGCTGCGCCGGCCGGGAGTGCTGCTGCTTGCCCCCTCCCGCCCCCCGGTCCCACTGACCTGGCCATGGCCTCGGCATCGCCCCATCCTCCGGGGGGATGCAGGAGAAAGGGTCCCCCGGATCCAGCTCTGCTCGCTTGTCCTCCTCGCCCCGCCGGCTGCGGGCCTAGGGCAGGGATAGAGAGGAGCAGAAAGAGAAGGAAAGCCGACAGACAGCCTCGTCGAGGGGGACGGGCGGCTTTCCACCTGCCTCGACGCCCGGTTTCACCAGGGCCATTGCGGAGCGGAATCCCGTCGCCTGCCCTCGGCTCAGCGGGGCCCCACGCAAGGCCCGCGTGGGCTCAGCCCCGGCGGTCCTCGACGGCTCGAGGACACGGCCATGGGCACGGCCCGGTCCGGCCCGTCGGCGTCCCTGGGCCGGCGGCGGAGAAAGCCGATCCGGGACCGGGCACGGCCGCCTTTTCACCGGGGCGGGTGGAAACCGGGGGCCAGAGCCGGGAACCCCGCCGTGCCGCCGACCCTCCGGCACCCCGCGCGTCCCACGCACACGGCAATGTGAGCCCCAGCCCCGCAAGAGGGAGCGGAGGGCACGGAGCGGCGCCGGGAGCGCTCCCGGGAGCCGAGTGCCGATCGCTCCGGCCCGATCCTCGGGAGAGGTCCGAGCTGCCAACAGCGTGGGAGCAGATCCTCTCGGAGAGAGGCAGGGACCTGTCAGATAAATATCTTTCCAACACATCCCGGAGCCCTAAACGTCCAGACAGTTTCAGGCAATTTTACAGCGGGAACTCGTGATGTATTATCACAATTATTAGGAGGTGATTTTAATTTCTGGTTAAAAAGGGAGGTTGCAGAAGGTGAGGCATAACCGCGATTGTCAAAGAGAATTAATTCTTTTTAAAGGGTAGATTTTTTTTTTTTTTTTTTTAATCGAAGGTCTAAGGGTTTTTAACAAGGGGTGAGCAGTTTAAAAATTGCTGGATCTATCAAAAGCAAAACCTAAATATGCCACCGAAAAGGTACTATGTACACAGCGTATGGTGTGTGTGTATATATATATATATATATAAAAAAATATAAATACACACATTTGTTTATTTTTTATATATATATATATATATACGTGCAAACATCCATACACTAAAATAAAGAATTACAGCCAGCCTGGATCCTGAACACAGTCTACACTTTATTTCAGACTACAGATTTCTGAACATAATAAAATCTTTGGCTTGTAGCGGCGGGTTCAGTCTCGCAGTCTGTGGATCAGAATTTTTTTTTCCTCGGGGAAAAAAAAAAAGAGAGAGACAGAATTCACACACACACACACAAAAAAAATTAAAATAAGATCAAACGACAGATGAGAAAAGTCCGACATTTACTGTAAAACAGGAGCAACGGACATTCGGGGGCGGGGGGGTGAAGGCAAAAAAAAAAAAAAAAAAGGGCAAACAGAACGAACAAACGAACAAAAGAAAGGAGAAACAGAGAGACGGGAAGAGAGAAACTGTCCAGCAAATAGAGATCGCTACACATATTTCTTACCTGAAATTAAATATATACAAGGTCATATGCTGTTTGGCTATATAGAGATAATTTTTCTTAAGTGTTCATATTTATTATTTTTTTTTTTCTTAATCGTAGTCCTTATACTATGGATAGACAATAGATCTGCTTTTAAATCGCACCTGTCCGCCTCCCGGCCGGCGGGCCGGCGCCGCGGCGCAGGGCTGGGCTGGAGCCGCCCGCCTCACTCGCTCTCCTCTTTGTCCTGCACCGTGGTGGTGGAGTGGTTGTAGAGTCCCTGGGCCATGAGGTGCAGCGCCAGCCCGTTCTTGATGCCCGTCGCCTTCTTGATTTTGGCCCGTTTGTTCTGGAACCAGATCTTGATCTGGGACTCGTTGAGGCTGAGCTCCTGGGCCAGGCTCTGCCGCCGCTGCTCCGTGATGTACCGGTTCGCCTGGAACTCCGCCTTCAGCCGCTGCAGCTGCTCGGCCGTGAACGCCGTCCGCGGCCGCTTGTCCTCCTTCTCCGTCTTCTTCTTCTTCAGCTTCCTGGTGCGGGGGCCTGCGGGCAGGGCACACACACGCCGCTGGGCAGGGCCGCGCCGCCGACCGACCGACCGACCGCCCGCCCGACCGACCGACAGACCGACAGACCGACCGCCGCCCCCGCCCCGCCGGCCGAGGAAAAATGGCCGACGGGGGATTTTGTGCTGGTTCCGTGTGTCCCCCCCCCAGCCCCCCGGCCCCCCAACCCTGGCACTGCCGCCCCGGCGCGGCGGAGGGAAGGATGGGGAAGGAAGAAACGGGGAGGCCGGGGCCGAGAGCGCCCGCGCATCACCCGCCGCTCCTGCCCCGCCGAGCCGGCCCCACGGGCGAGGGGAGCGGAGCCCCGCTCGCCCCCGGCCCCGGCACACGTCGGGGCGCCGCTCCGCCCGCCCTGCTGAGCCGAGCCGGTCTCCTCCCGCATGGCCCGGGACCGGGGCCCGCCTGCCGGGCAGCAGCTCCGCAGGGCAGCGCGGGGAGCCGCCGCCGCCAGCAGCAGACTGGCCGTAGGCCGCCCTGGTCTCCTTTCGGGGGACAACGACCCTCTCCGCAAAGCCAGCCCAGTCCGGGGGATCACTTCCCCGCCACCCCGGAGCCCCGCCGCCGCCGCCCGGGTCGCCGAGGCTCTCCGGCGGCCGATGCCTGCCGGGGACCTACGGCCCCGCTTGCAGCTCCCTCCGCGAAGCCCGGCCAAAAGCAGAGCCCCGCAGCCCCACACCCAGGCCGCAATGGGGCCAGCTAAAGTGCGATACAGCTCGCTGGAAAAGCCCCCGGGTCCCGGGGCGCATCCTGAGGGCAGCGCCTAGCCGAGGAGAGGGTACCCCCGGTCCTCGGCCCGCCGGCCTGGCCCGGCCATGAGGAAGAGAAGCGGGGAGGGAACCGTGAAGAATGGGATCTACGAAAATTCCCCGACAGCTGCCGGGCTCGGCGGGCGGTCCCAGGCCCGCAGCCCCCCGCCAGCAGCAGCCGGAGCCGAAGCCGGCAAGGCCTTCTTACCGCCGAGCAGGCCGAAAGCTCTTCTCCCGGCGCAGCTTTTCCCCGGAACGGGGGGAATTGCCCCCGGCTCGGCAGCGGCTGTCGCCCGGGAGAGAGACGGGGCCCCGTGGGGAGAGGGACGGGGCCCAGAGGGATGCTCCCGGGCTGGAGCGGCGGGGGCTGAGGGCGCGGGGAGTGAATCGCTGAGTCCCGGCACCTTGCAGCGGGGTGCCGGCGCCTCCGACCGCCGCAGCCCGCTCGTCCCCGGAGCCGAGAAAAGCAGTCGGGGCCGGCGGGCAGCTACGATCACAACAAAGAGAGCGGCCGAGCCCAGCCAGCCTCCCCTCGCCCTTCTCCCCTCCGGGATGCAGCGAGCAGGGAGCTTCGGGGAGGGGGACATGCAGAAATGATTTTTTGCCCGAAGAAAGGGAAGGAAAGGCAAATTCAGGCGCAAGTGCAGAACGCCGGGCGCTCGGCGGCCCTGGGAACCGGCAGCACAACACCCGCGGCCGGGCCGGCCGGGAGCGAGGCCGTGCCGTCTGACAGCTCTATCACCTCATCAATCACCCCAGTCAATCAAAGAGGCTTTTCTGAGTTTGAAGTCGCTGGACGTGTCAATAACGGGGAATGGAGACGGCTCGGCCGCACTGACGGCCGGCGAGGAGCACCAGGCCGGGCAGGGCGGCGCGGGGCCGGGGCCGGGCAGCGCCGCCTTCCCCGCACTGAAGCGGCCCCGGGCAGGCACAGGAGAGCCCATCCCGGCTCCGCGCTGGCCGATCCCTGGCTGCTGGCTGGAGGTGTCACAGGGGAACCCTATCTCCTCGTTCTCCGCTTCTTTCAAAAAAAAAAAAAAAAAAAAAGCCGGCAATTAAAGCCAGAAAGTAACGGTGATAAATAAAGGGGTGCCTAAGGGCACCCGGGGAATGTAAAGACGTAGAAGGAGCGGTAAAACAGGGCCGGGAGGGCCAAGACGGCGGCTCCCACGGGGACGACCTGGGGCAGAGGCATCTACCCACCCCGGAGCTGGGCCCCACACGGCAGCACGGAGCACCGGCTCACCGGCTCCGGCGGCAACGCGCGGCCTAAGGGCCTGCCTGGCTCGCTGCAGAGGCCGGGTAAACAGCCCCTCCGCCACCTTCTAAAAAGCCCTTTTTCCTTCGCCTCCAAGAAAACATCACCTCCTCCCCCTGCACCACCACCAGCCGCTCAACATGTGGCTCGGGTCTTCGCCCCCTCGCTTCTCCAGCAGCACCCAGGGAAAAAAAAAAAAAAATAAGGGGAGGAAAAGCCTCAGAACAAGGGAACGGCCCGACCCCGCTGCCTTTTTCTCGCAACGCTTTCACCCCGCGCCGCGGAACACCCGGGGCTGCGGCAGGCGGGGCGGGTGGGGGCCGCGGGAAGGGGTCGCTCCCGCCGGCTCTCCGCATCGAACCGCTGCCGAATCGGGGCCCGGCGTCACATTCAAATTTGGGAGACTCGGAGGAGGAAGGAGGGGTGGTGGCGGTGGGGGGGGGGGGGGACGCGTTTCCTCTCGCCCCGGTTGACCCAGGCCGCCCTCCCCCCCCACGCGAGGTCCTCAACAAACCGGGAGCCAAAGCCAAGGGGGGAAGAGGGAAAGAAGAAGGGGGGTGGGGGGGGGCGACCTTGTCACGATTTAACAGCTCCCAGATGCGCCGCGGTTCCTTACCCGAGGACGGTCTGTCTGAATACCTAGTGCAGTAGACCCATGCAGGCCACACCAGCGGCTGTTGCGAGTCGGGCTTTATAACAGGTCCTCCATTATTAGAGCCCATGAGGAGGATGGCGGGGCTGCCGTGTTCCCCGTACTTCGCCGGGTGAGTCTCGCCCCCGTCGGCGGGGGCCTTGGCCGCCCCCGACGCCGCGGCCGCCGCTGCCGCCGAGGCGGGACTGGCTTTGGCGGCGGCGACGGGCGGCGGCGGCGGCGCGGAGCCGTCGGGACGGCAGTTCGAGTCCGGGCAGAGGAGGGCGGGCGGGTTGGGCGGCCGGGCCAGCAGCGGGTTGACGTTTTCTCTACCTGAGCTCTGCCCCCGGTCTCCGTCCCGCTCCCGGCTGCCTCCTCCTCCGCCGCCGGCCGGTGCGGGCGGCTCCTTCTTGCAGCCGAAGTCCGGCCTCAGGATGTTGTCGATGAAAAAGTTGGTGGTGCGGTGAGGCGGCGGGGGCGGCGGCGGGGGCGGCGGGTGGCGGCGGCGGGGCAGGGGCAGGGGGCAGGGCGCGGCGGGGGAGGCGGGCGCGGGGCTGGGGGACACGGGCACGCTCTCGCCATCGCTGCCGCTGCCGCTGCTCGCCGGGCCGGGCGCCGCGTCTCGGTGGCCGTGCCCCTCCGGCGGCTCTTCCATGCTCAGTCCCCGCCACGGAGATCGCTGCTCTTTTCCCCCCCACCCACCCACTTTACGCCCACCCCACTTTGACGGTGGGTGGCGGGGTGGAAAGGGGGAGGAAAAATTAAAAAAAAAAAGAAAAAAAGAAAAAGAAAAATATTAAAATCCACTTGTTGGGTTGGAGCTGAGATTTTTTTTTTTCTCTCCCTCTCACGGATGGATCCAAAACCTGGGAGATACTCGAGGGCTTCTCTCCCCCTTCTCCCGATCAGCTTATATTTCCACCACCAAAAGTAAAAAAATTTAAAAAAAAAAAAAAAAAAAAAAAAAAAAAAAAAAAAGGGCAAACCCAAAAAGGTGTGCGGCGGCACCACGGCCCCCCTAAAAAACCCGCCCCCCGAAAACCCGTCACGATCTGCCCATCTCCCCGCCGCCGCCGCCGCGGCGGCTCCGCGCTGCCCCGCTGTCACGCTCCGCTCTGCCCACGCCGCGGGCTGCCGGAGCCCTTCCCCGCCAGCCCGGTGCTGCGCCGCCCGCGCCCGCTTAGCGTCCTTTTTAAAATTTTTTTTTAAACCCCCCCCTTTTTTTTAAAAAAAAAAAAAAAAAAAAAAGGCCAAATCTCTGACAGCGCCGGTCCGTGCACCAAACTCTCCCTAAAAAATCCCTCAGCCACACTTTTTTCACTCGCACCGGAAGCACGTGAGGTGGCCCCGCACGTGGGGGCGGCCAATGGCGCGGCGCCGCCGCCGCTGACACCCCGCGCCGCGCCCAATGGGCGCCCGCCGGGCCGCCGCCATAAATACCGCGTGGGGACCGGACGGGGCGGACGGCACCGGGCGGGACGGGGCGGGCGGCGGCGGCAGCGCCGCGACGGGGCGGGGGCACCGCGCCGCGCCCACGCGCCTGAACCGGGAACCGCCGCCCCCCTCCCCGACCCCCCACCAGCCCCGTAAACAACTTCCAGCCGCGCCGTGTCCTCCACGGGCGGCGGGGATTTGGTCATGGGCCGCTTTGCCGTTGTCCCAGCGATAATAAACACCCCCTGCTCCAAATCCGTGCGCTTTCCCCCCTCGTTTTCTTTTTTTGTTTTCTGTTCTCCAGCGGCGGCGTTGGGCAGCGCGGGGAGATGGCGAGCCGGGTGGAGGCTCCCCGGAATCGAACGTTTTTGGTTTTGAGGAATAAAAATTACAGTAATAATCATCATCATCATCATAACAATAAATAGTAATAAAGGCAGGACGTTCTGCCGGGATGAACTGGTCTTACGGCCGAAGCCTCTCTCTAGTTTGTTCCTTTACTGGGTTTGAGTTTTTGTTGTTTGGGTTTTTTTCAGAATACCAAACAGATCAGCTCCAGCTCACAGCTGAACTCGTATCGTGTTTTCTAGAGTGCTTTTTGATGTTTGCTTTGGTTTCGGTTTGTTGCCTTTTTTTTTTTTTTTTTTTTTTTTTTTTTTTTTTTCCCCTCCTATTCATGTTTGGTTTTGGTTTGTTTCGGTTTTTTTGCTGGGTTTTTTTTTTCTGCCCGACAGGGAACGAGCACTTCGGGACGTGCGTTGAGGCAGACGGAAAATTTAAGGATTTTAAGGGATGGGGAGAAAAAGGCACTTTTTCTTCAAGATTGATGCAGCTGTCTAAAAACTGAATTTATAGAAAATAAATAAAAATAGCCTGGTCCGAGCTCTGGTTTTGCTGGACTGCTGGGGCCGCAGCCGAGCGCCAAGGGGAGCGCGGCTCTGCCGCAGCCGCTGACTGCTGCCCCGGCCCCAGGCGCTCAGGGCCGCGGGAGCCGAGTCGCTGCGGGTGCGGGCAGTGTTGTTGCTCACACGGAGGAGCATTACAGACGGGGGTCCCAGGACACCCCACATTTCACACAGGGGAGCAGGGCCGGGCGGGCTGGGTGCCCGAAGCAGCGGCGCTTCCCGGCCGGCCGCAGGCACCTGCTCCGACTGGAGCCGCTCTCCGGCCCGCGGCCGAGTCGCGGGGCTGCGGGAAGGGCAATTCCGGGCGTTTTCTCATTCTGACGTAACCGAACCCCCCCATTCACCCCCTCCCCAAAACGGCGGCCGGGTGGCGGTGGGTCCGGGGAGGCCGCGGGGCTCCGCGCAGCGCTCCGCTCCTCTCCGCGGGGCCGGGCCGCGTCACGTGCCGCCGCTTATGTATCCTATATGTGCGCGGGTGCGGGCCCGAAACGCGCCTCTAGCTCTATCCGTGCGTGTCGGTATCTTCCTTGCGGGCTGAGCCGCGGTGCCGGCAGCAGCGAGGCTCCCCCGCCTCGCCCCGCCGTGCTGCACCGGCTGGGTGCTCTTCCCTCCCCGGAGCAGCCCCGGGGAAGCGGCCCGGCCCCGTGGCTCCGCTTTTAGGAGGCGACCGGCACCGGGAATCGAAGGAGACGTCTCCGGGTGTCCGTCTGCTGCTCCCCGGGTGCCCGGGAAGCGTGCGTGTGCCCGCACCTCCGAGGCACGTTCGGTTATTTTCTGTACCGGAGAAACATTACCGAATTGTTACCTCCAGCCACACAATAATCCCCTAAAATAATAGCTGGCAGAACACAATCAGCCCTGGAATCAAGAGCTTCATCCGCAATTAAATGAATGTTAAACCCCCCCTGCATTCACAATATCATATCATTTACTCGCACCGAAATTGGGTTTATTTATATTTAAGTTAGCAAAATTGAAATCTTTATCCCAAAAGCGAGCGTGGGTACTTAATTAAATTCTAATTAGGACACTATCAATATCCCATTTAGCCACGTAGCCTTTGTGAGCCGCGGTCCCTTTCAGAGCTGTAAATGGGGGCTCGCTGCCTTATCTCTCCTGCAAGAGACGCCTTGAGAAGGGCTGCAAAAGATAATTTATAGGTTTTAATTACTCTTCATTCCGCCTGATCAGCTTGGCGTTCATCACAGGACGGCGAATAAAACCTGGTCAAAAGCACTGTCACTATTCCCTGGCAAGACGCTTAATCAAAGTAAGCAGGGCCATATTACACGCTGCGAGCTTCTTCACGTAATTTCCCAGCTGCTGATAAAGCTAGTTGAATAATGCTGCAGTCCTTCGGAGACACCATTTACAGAAATGACTTTATTGACGGCTTAACGTCGGTAATTCATTTTACCTTTCATGTATTGGGAGCCCGGATTTGTTACAGTAATAGGATGATAAATGTCCTGGCGGCCCTATAGCTTTTATTATTGAATACAATACACACACCCATCCTTAAATGTTCCAAAATTGGGTAACAAAAGGGAGAGAGAGAGAAATCGAAGCCTTTAACTATTTAATTTGCCTTCCTGAGCACGCCCGGGGGGGGGAAGTGTGTCTATGTGCGTGCGTGTGTGTGTGTGTGTGTGTGTACGTGTGTGTGTAGGGAGGGGGATTATTTCATCTGGAGTCCTCCCTTCTTCTAGAAACTGTTCTGGATAGTAAAGGCTTCTCTATAAATTGAGTAGGTTTGTGTACGGAGGGGGTGGGGGATCGGCTGGATGGATGAATGAGGAGGGGTTGAAGGAAAAGACGATGTATATTTCCAGGCTGGGTATTTTTTCCGTCGCGACCCTTCCTATCTAAATAGATAAATATTACTCCCCGGCTCGCAGGTAGTTACAGTAATCGGGGTAATATGTCTATACACGGTGACTTAAGGACGGAAGCTTAAAAAAAAAAAAAAAAAGAAATCCCTTCCTAGGAAAAAGTTCCCTCTGTAACTTGTGGGTGCGGCTGGGTTTCGGGGCGCCCGTCGGGGGGGCCCGGTCCCGCGGAGCCCCGCGCACGCTGCCGTGGCGGGGGGGCCGCACACGCGTAGCCCTCGGCTCGTCCAGAGGGGCCGGGACACCGAGGGTTCCCCGGAAAGCGCTGCCGGGCCGGGGCCGTGCTGCCGCTCTCCTGCCCCTCGGAAGCGCCGTCTGAGTCTCTTGCAGGTTGGTGTCCCCACCGGCTCTCGGCGCTGGGGCTTGGCTCGGCCATCCCGGCTCGGGGAGGGAGAACATCCAGCCCGGGAGGCGGAGAGCAGCCCAGGGGTGGCGGAGCCGCGGAGCCGGCCTGGGACGCCCGGTGCTCGCCGTCGGGCTCTGCGGAGAGCGGCAGCGCTGCTCCCGCCGTGCGATGCCAGCCCGCGGCGCCCGCAGTCTCTTCGGAAACCGGGCGAAATAATTTCTCCGATTTCGTTGTATTTGCTTTTATTTTGCGGTTTTGGGGTTTTTTTGTTTGTTTGTTTTTTTCTTCTCTTCTCTTTTTCTTCTTTTCGAGGAAGGCCGCCGAAGGAAGTTATAAAATTGATAATAAAAAATAAAGTTAGAATGAGATCAAAAATACTTTGCATTTTTGTTTTCTCGGCGCCCTTATAGGAAGGAGGAAGTATAGAAACGTGGTTAATATACGCTGTGGTAATCCTATTTCTACGTCTAGATCAGATCTCATTGGGGCCTTTGCTGAAGGACATAAATGAGTTGTTCTAATACAATAGATTTCATCCTTCCTACAGGGACTGGCTGACCAGAGGTTTTGTTAAAAGTGAATACGAATAGATTTCTGCTACAAGTGCAGCATTATTATTATGAGCTGTAAGGTCAGACTATACATTCCGGGTCCCCAAAGCCTATAGACCCTGGGAAAGACGCGGGATATACCACGTCATTGTACCTGACAGTCTCTTCAATAGACTAATTCAATTATCGCTTGGGGATTCAGTCTTCATTGAAAGCAATAATAGCGGTGTAATTCGTTGGTAAATAGGTATTGGAGGCAGCTCCGCTCGAAACTTTTTTCGGGGCACAGGTTATCTCTGAGAGTCAAAATCTCTCCTGGTAGCAAAGCGGGGAGTGGGGAGAGAGGAAAGGATGGTTTTTTATGAAGAGCGGGGCCGGGCTGCGGGGAGCTCTCGGCGCGGCCGGCCGGAGCTGCAGCCCCGCACCCCGGCCCGGGCAGCGCGGCCGCCCCGCTCCCCCGAGATGTTCCCGGGGAGCCGGGGATGTTGTGCCCTGGTGTCCTGGTGGAGAGTTATGAATCAATTACCATCCAGGACCACCCCCACCCCAGCGAAGCAGCCCGGCTCTCGAGTCACGGGGAACTGTAGCAAAGATTTTATTTTGTTTACTTCATTGTCTGTCCTCCCTTCCCAAGTGAGATGGAGACGAAAACACCCTGTAGAAGTTTCTGAGAGAAGAGATAGATAGCAGACAGATAGGTTTCTTATTCTTAGCGGTGTTATTGGTTTGTTTCTTTTCTTACAAGGAAAAAAAAAAATAAAGGAAGAAAGGAAACGAAAAGATAAGACAAAAGAGGAAAGAAAAAAGGAGAAGAAAAGTGTAAGGAAAAGAAAAAAAATTTGATCCAGAAAAGGGAAAAAAAAAAAAAAAAACCAAAACCAAACACCAAAACCAAACCAAAAAATACAAAAAGGAAAAAAAATTAAATTAAGAAAGAAAGAAAGAAAGACAGAAAGAAAGAAAGAAAGAAAGAAACCTCAAAAGGTTGAAAAAAATAGGAAGATGATTAAAAAAAGAGAAAATAGATGGAAAATGAAGAAAAGAAGCAAGAGGGAATGAAAAAAGAAAGGAAACAAAAGGAAAAAAAGTAAATAAAGGGGAAAATAAAGAAAATAAGTGAAAATAAGGGAAGAGAAAAGAGAGAATATAAGAGAAAAGGAGAAAATACGAGAAAATGGAAGAGAAAAAAGAAAAGAAAAGAAAAGAAAAGAAAAGAAAAGAAAAGAAAAGAAAAGAAAAGAAAAGAAAAGAAAAGAAAAGAAAAGAAAAGAAAAGAAAAGAAAAGAAAAGAAAAGAAAAGAAAAGAAAAGAAAAGAAAAGAAAAGAAAAGAAAAGAAAAGAAAAGAAAAGAAAAGAAAAGAAAAGAAAAGAAAAGATAGAGAGCTCGCTGCTTTCCAGTGGCCTGGCTGCAAACCCCTTCCCATTTGCTTCCCAAGCCCCCTCCCGCCTCCCACCCACATCTGCAGCCCACCCTACCTCGCTGCGAGCTGCACAAGTCACCTGGATCGGCTGCCTTAAAAAGTCCCAGCTCCCGGAGATGTTCCTCGCTAGCCGGCCGGGGGAGGATCCGAGGAGGGCAGCGGCATCCTCTCGCCCGGCGAGCAGCTCCGGAGGCTGCCTCCGGCCCCGGCTGCTCCCTGGCAATCTGGTTTAAGTTACAGCGGATGTTTCTGAGCTCTGCTTTACTCCACTTCGGGACAGATACCCCTCGCTAAAGACATTACCAATAGGGGCCGAAAGTTCCGTGGAGGGTTTGGGATCCGCGCCCGCCTCAGCTCTGCCGGGCCGGTCCCGGCGCCGCCGTGCTCTTCGTCACCGGCGCACACACGGTCGGGCTGGCTCGGACCCGTTTACATTTTAAAATATGTTTTCAATTTCCTCCGGCTCTTCCCACCTATGTCTCGCCCTGCTTCCCTCTCGGCTCCGGGAGCCGTGGAGCCCAGGGAAGACACGGGAAAACTTTCGCCGCCCGACCCCGCGGGAGGCGGCGGGGCCGGGGCGGCCCCGAGGGGCTCTGGCGGGCGGAGGGGGTGTCCTGGCCCGGGTAAGGGGGGGCTCCCTGCCCGCTCAGGGTGCCCCGAGTTGGGAGCGACACCTCCGAGACCTTCCCGGCTCTAGTGGGTACAGGGCTGCCTCTTCCACTACCACTGCCTGTGGTAGTAAAGCTTTTCCCTTCACCGAATTCGGGGTGTTTGGGTGACAAAGGGGCACACGCGGGACTGCCGCCCACGCCACGGCTGGAGGGGCAGGGGCTGTCTGCGTCCAGCTCCACGCGGCCCCACCGTGTCTGCCAGCCCTCCTGCACTCTCCGCGGGCGCATTTGTGCAGCTGAACGCGGGTGCAGCGGGCGTGTGGGGGAATATTGCCTCGCACACACTCGCGTGCAAATGGCCGTAGCTGTTAGCTCAGGGGTCGCGCACGGGCACGACCTCGCTCCACCACTACTGCCCGGGATCCCCTTCTGCCCGAGGGCCGCCTCGAGGGGCTCCTCCTGCCAACCCCACGCCCGACCCCTGCCCGGGAGCAAAGGCTCCGCTGCCGTGGAAAGTTTGCTCAACTCTTGGCGTGGAGGAATGGTCCGTCACGGGGTCCTCTCCTCGGCTCCCCAAGCGCCCGCCTGCAGGGATGGCTGGGGTTCTCTTGCAAAGATCTGGTGGGTTTTTAGGTTTTTTATCCCGAGGTCCAAACCACAGCCCTGGTATCGGGGGACATGAATGTCACAATTCTCCCCTTCCGGTCGGCAGGCAGCTCAGGGTTTTCTCCCCCCGTCAGTGCTTTGGAGAGGAACCGAGCCCCATGCCTCCCTCCACAATATTTCACTCTCTGTTCTGTCTCTTCCCACCCCCGTGGCTGAGAGACGGGCCCGGGCCCGGGAGGCGACACCGGGCGGGAGGGTCCGGGCCTGCCCCGGGCCGGTGTGCGGCACCGGGGAGCTCGACAAGGGGAGAAAGGGGAGGTGTGGGGGGGAGAGAATCCTTTGTGTTTTTGTCATCCTTTGTTCCGGAACTAACTTGACCAGTGTGGCTGGGAAGCAGCACCATTTCGATTGGAAAAAGCAGGGGAGAGGGGGGTTCTTTTGATCCTCTTCGGGGAAATGATGTTCGAGGAGGTGTTTGGAGGCGCTGACACCGGCGCTGGGCTCACTCTGAGGCGGCTCACAGTAAAATTTCGTTGAAGGCACTATTTCTGCCTTGCCTGGGAACTTTGGGCTTTAGTTATCCGTGTGGCTCCTACGAGTTGGGCTTGCTCCTCTCTCCGCTCATCCGTTCCCAGGGAGGGAAAACAGTGTGCAGCGCTAAAATGCGGAAAGACAAAATAATCAGCTTTTAAAGTAGGTGCTGTCTTGGGGGGTGGGGGACAGGGAAAGGGGAAGAGAGTAAAGCAAAATAAGTCTATTGCCTGGAGAAATGATGCAATGTTACTGCTGCCCAGTGGCAGTAACCGGAATTGGGTCATTTTAGGGACAAACGCCGGCAAAATTCAAGTCACGTCCACTTTTGATATAAGGATGTGTCCTCTTTAAAAATTGTTATGCAAAAGACTCTCGTGCGTGATCTTCTTGCGATAAAAAGCAGCAAGCCAAATATTGGAGCCCGAGTCAATAATGTATGAACAGATTAAGCAACCTTTCTCCCAAGCAATTATTTCAGCAATTGAAAATCTCGCTCGCTCCAAATTTCAATAATAATAATAATAATAACAATAATAGCAAAAGTAAATAAAACCCAGCACAAGTGAGATGGTCTCCTGCTCCTTAGCCCTGGCTCGGGAAGAGTGGGTGGAATTTTCTTTTTTTTTTTTTTTTTTTTCTTTTTTTCCCCAGCCAGGAAGAGTAGCTGAGAAGGTATTTAAACCACCAGCAGCTTGAAAATCACAACAATTCATAATAATCTACGGATCGCGCGAGTAAACAGGCATATCGCTGGGCCACCGGCCTGCGGGGTTTATTTGTCTTTAAAGCTCGGGGTAAATTAAGTTTCCGGCTGTGTAATTTTAACAAAAGGTGATAGAAAACGCACTGGGGGAGTAATAGATGGTGGCACCGGGGATCAGAGGGGGGAAAGGGTTTAATGCTGATTTATGTGCCGAGGACCGGGGCTCGCCGCCGCCGCCGCGGGAGCAAGGCGAGCATCTCCGCGGGTGCGGGGGCTCCGCGGGGGCGGCCGGGCTCAGCCTGGCCCCGGGCACGGCCCGGAGCAGCGGCTTGTGGAGGAGCCGCTGCCTGGAGGCAGCTGGTCCCGGCACTCCTCGGGATGGAGACCCCTGCCCTGCGTGGGGAGGGACACGCGTCCCCCCTGGCAGAGGTCGCCAGGAGATCACGAGGGGGAAATAAATTCAGCTGCAGGAGAAGGGCCGCGGGTGCTGCCAGGGGGTCTGGGCAGAAGGCAGAGATCTGGGATGGGTTTCCCCGAGCAGCCTCGTGGCTAAAGTCGCCGCAAAACTCCGAGAGAGAAATTTCCCCGCTTTTACGCTTCACGTCCCCTGCCCGCACTGCCGGCCCCGCAGCGGGCGATTGCCTTTGCGAGCCTCTGCCTGGCTCCACCGCAAAAACCTGCCCTCGTCTTCACCGGTTCCGATCCTCGTCTTGAGTTTGGTCCATGGTGCAGTGGCAATAACCAGCCATTCGTTTCGGCTGAAAAAGCAGAGAGCAAGTCAAAAGCAAGGAAATTGAACTTTCTGGAGACAGCCTGGTGTAGACAGGGGTTTCCACCCTCTAGGAGAAACCGTGACCAGTTTTCAGGTGAGAGATGGGACTTCGGACCCTTTTGGGGGCTGTGTGAGAGAAAGATGAATATATTATTTGGGAACGATTCCTCACGGTGCATCAGAGCGAGATGTTGGAGCACCCAGCCCCAGCGACCTGCTCCAGCTAAAACCCATTTCCAAGCTGTGCCAGAGTACAATAGAAATACTCGTTAGCATGGCACTTCACCTGCACACCCAGCCCTGCAGCCAAATCCCACATCCCTCTCCAGACAGCAGCCTTACATTCCTGAGCTAGACAAATGATGAAAAAGTTCCAGTTACCGTCTAATGAAAGGCCTCCATCTCCCTTCCCCCAGAGGTTTCCGATGCACATATAATTAGCTCTCAATATTTCATGAATATGGGGTTTTACTAATTCCTTTTCACTCAGGAGATTTCGCATTCGCCGTTTTACCCTCTCTGTCATTTTGCACAAAGCCGTGGCTGTGGGAAGGGTGGTTGTGGGTTGGGGTGGGCTCTTTTAGCTGGATACACAACATCCTTCAGTCGCCTGAGGCCTCAGCCCAGACATCATGGGAGACACAGATCTCAAATGAAGGACCACAGCTTATTTTTTTTAATGCAGGAAATTAAATGTGCTGTGGGATTTTGGTCCTTTGGGGCAAGCTTTTTTTTTTTTTTTGCATGGGTAGCAATTCAGGAGCAGGTCTTCTGCTTCTGAGTTACAGCATGCTTTGGAGGGAAATTGGTACTTTCTGACCAGAAAAAGCAGTGATCTCAGACAAACCAGGAGGTAGAAGTCAAGTTAAATGTCATCAAGAAATGTCCCATTAAATCTTAGCGATCTTCCACAATAACAGCTTCAGACTGTCTAAATACTACACAAGTGTATTAGTAAGGACAACTCCAAGTTCCTACTCTGTACAATGAAGGAGAAGACTTTGTCAGCATCATCTTTAATTGTTTTTTTCTTCTTCATCAAATCATGCCAGAGATATTGACTACATTTTTTTTCCTTTTATTTATTTTTTTTCCCCCTCATTCTGCTCTGTCCAAATGTATGTGCCTCAAGTAAAGTGATATAATGATAGTACAGTCCTGGGAGAGTTTTCCTAAATACACTGCAAGAACAAAGTTTGGTCCTCCTGTTAAAACAGATTTAGACTAATGGACTTTTCACCACATCCCTCAGTGCTAAATACTGGCATTTGCAATGCAGTGGATGAGTTTCTGTAAAGGCAACCCCCAACCAGAAACAGCTCATTAAAAATCCCATTATCCCCATAACTCGCTTATTATTAGTTTAAATGACTGTCTTATGATTTGTAAGAGGGAAAACAAATCCTAAAACAAATTATACTCATAATCACTGAGCCTGGTGGGCAATGGATTTTATTTGCCACACATTTTTAGTTAGATGTTAAAGAGGTTTTCTAGTTTGCTATAATTGCTGTCTCTCTATGTGGTCCATTGAAGGATAGCTTTGTTTCCTCACATTAAACTTTGTGAGTCATTAGTTACTGTGCTTTGCCTATTTTCTTAATAACAACCTTACACTTACATGGGCCTTTTCCACCCTGCAATTCTATAGTTGTTTACTAGGAAGCCAAGAGGAGCTGGTGAAAGGGAGAGGAGTTCCCTGAGTGAGTGACATGGATGCAGGATGAGAACCTGCAGGCATTCTGCTGAGCTCTGAGTCACGTTCAACAGGATATTTCCTTGTGTCACAGACAGAATTCATTCCCACAATGTCTGTCTGTGGGTGTGCTACGGTGGGATTTTTTCTGTGCTCATCAATCCCTGGGGGTGGCGGTGCAGTAGTGAAACCCACAGGAGCTGGCACGTTTGCAGGTTATAAACCCAGGCCAATGCTGCCTACGGGAAACATCTCAGAAGCTGAAAGCATCTCCTTCAGCTTTCTGGGCAGTGACCTGCAGCAGAAGCAGGACTCTAAGGGAGAAAGGGATTATTCATCGCTGCCCTGGGCTGAGACAGGCAGTGCTGAGATCCCATCAGCTGCAGGCTCTGCTGCAAGGGATCCAAACCCCTGCAGACACAGAGCAGTGCGAGGTGTGCAAGAAACACGTGGCAGAAGAGCTCTCAGAGGGGACTGCCCCCATTTTTACCGTTTGCTGTGCACTGTGATAATTCTTTAATCCGGTTTCCAATGTGCACTCTTTGCTGTCTGTCCCAACGACTTCAGAAGTCAATACAGTTTTTGATCCAACAGCAATTTACAGATCCACGTTTCTCATCCACGCTTTAAGGAAGCGCCATATGTGCAACCTCACAGGCCAAATTCTCACCTGGAGTAAAGTGCTGTGGAAAGGAACCTTCAGCGAGCAGGGCTGTCCCTGCCCGGCTGCTCCCAGTACAGGCTCAGAGCAGCGCAGAGCCCAGGGCTCAGGGCTCACTGCAGATGGAAACAGCCCGGCCCCTTTGCTGGGATTATTAATGCCCTTTTTTTGTCCAAATGCTGGTTTCCAGAGACATCTTGTGGCTCTCATCAGCTATCACAGCTGAGCTGCTCCAAATCCCAGCACGCTGCTCTTCCTGCGGGGTTGGACAGCTAAAAGCTGCTTCCCAGGCTGCTTGCTGTTTGCACCCTGAGTGAGGTTTATCTTTTTTTAGCCCTCGATGTGTATTTTCAACACTGTGTGACTGCCTCTCACAGAGAGATCAGGTAAGGTAATGGGTGTAAGCACCAGAGCTGCAGGAGAGAAGATCTCTGCGGAGGTGCCACTGCTGTGAGAACCGTCCCAGACTGGTGTTGCCGCAGGAGATCAGTGTTTGCTCCCAGGGCAGCACCCAGAGCTGGTACCTCAGCAGCTGATAAAGCCCAGGGTTGTTTGGTTGCTGGGTTTGGGATTTTTTTTTTTTTTTCATAATTTCATTTGATGACAATGCTGCAAAGAGTAATATAAAGCAAAAGCGCTTTTGTGAGAAGCAGGGGAGGGACGGTGCTGGCACATGGCAGAACCTGGGGGTGGTTTGAATCCCTGTGTGCTGCAGGCAGGAGGGCTCTCTCCAGCCCTTGCAGCAAAGATTTCCCGGAGCAGTTTCTCAGCTGAAGTAGGAGAGATGAACCCCGCTGGAGTGTGAAAGAAGATCTGTTTCAGAAAAGGGATGGTAGGAAGCAAATAGGAGGATTGGATCCCATGGCTGTGTAGGTCCCATCCATCCACATGCTGACTGCACAGAGGGTGATGTGAAAGCACGGTCCTCCCAGACTGCAGTAAGCAAGGACTGTTGGGCTTTTAAAATGTTTTCGAAAGTAATGAATTAGCAGTAATTATTCAGAAGATAAAGAGAGGTCATTTAAGCCACCCAGTGTCAGCAGATCTCTTCTCGTAAACCTCTTGTTTAGACAACAAGCCCATCATTCTGTCTGCCAGGGTGGCTTGTTCCAGCAGGCATGGGCAGCCCTGCACCCCTGGGCACATGCAGCGCTGCCAGCCAGCCCCTCACTCATGGCCACAGAGCGCAGGAGGCAGCAGCCAGGTTCAGGCAAGGAGACCAAGGCTGTTCCTCACGCCTCAGGCTCACAAGGATTGCTGTGGTGCCACACCGTGCAGGATCTGTCTGTCCAACATCCAGCTAATCCTCCTCCCTCTCCGTGGGGAGATAGCAGCTACAGCTATGGCGTCAGAGCCAGCAGATTGCTTGTCTCCATCCAGCCAGGGATTCCCCTCCTATTGCACAAAGAAAGCTCCCCAGATGAGGGTGATTTCAAATGAGTATCCCATAGTCACACTGACTCTTTTTGGGTCCAGGCCATCTATGCAATCTATACTTTCCCACTGGTGTATAGTTTTCTTGGCACTTTCCTTGCAACAGGTGGACTGCAAAATAAGGAAACATAATGTGACTGCTTCACTCTTGACTAAGAAGAAAGATTTACTGCAGAAGACACACTGCTTACAGTTTTATGGAGATTTCTTATCTAAGGCCATGGTAACACCCTATGGCGGGGGGCCACAATGTTGAGAAAGTCTCAGAACATCCAAACAAATGTTTTCAAGCACAAAGGGGGCCAAGTTACCACGTCTGTGCACAACATCAGGACGCTGGGCTGGGAACTGTAGCTGAGATCACATGGTTCTCTAACCCCACTTCGCCTGTCTGGTGTCCAAGGAACCTTGTGTAATTCATCCAGCCCTGGAGGAGAGAAGACACCACAGATGAAAAATGACTTCCCAAGTGCCCAGGATAATGTGTCAATGTGCTGGCTGTGCTGACTCAGACAGCTTGCTGTGCTCTGTCCTTGAGCTAATCATCAGTGTCTCCATCCAAGAGGTGGCCAAGCCCATAACACAGCCTCTCACACCCGCGAGAGGCCAGGACACAGATCCTTTCACACGTGGCTGTGAGCAGGTCCACACCAGATATGATAATGTCTCCTGGCCTCTTACAGATGTGAGGCACCCCTTGAAGAGGACAGAGAGAGAGAGCTGCTGTCTCTGCCTTGCTGCTTGAGGTGGTTTTCCTGCGTGGGTCTGTACTTAGGTGCAGTGCCCAGAGTGAGAACCAGCCCCTCCGTCACAGACAGTGCTAAACACCAAGCATGTCGTGAGTTACAACTACTAAACATCAAGGCAACACTAATAAATCTTAATCTGAAGGCTGATAAACTGTAAAACACAACATAAAATATGATGCATGGGTCGGTGTTGAGAGTCCAAGCCTCTGATCTCTTCCCATGGGTGCAAATTCTGGCGGATTTTTACAGATGGAGCTCAAAGTGGGCCAGCTGCTGTCACCCAGGCTAAAGTCAGCCTCATGACTCTTATCTATGTAATTCCTGGTTATTAATAACTTTTATAGCTGATACGTGGGACTGAATGGTGTGTGCTTTTTCAGTGAGGATAAACCATTCAATCACGTAAAGCATCGCCTAAGACGTTGCTAGATGAATCATTTAGGTTGATTGAGGGCTGTGTAAGTGATATATTAAAGATGTGCCAAGCAACATTCCTTGATGGGGAAAATTATGTGTTTTCTGGCAGATTCATAAGCTGAGGAATTCATCTGCGGGTTGTTAAGGAGATTATTGTCTGGTATGTGTGTATATACATGGGAGCGGGAATACCAGTCAGTCCATTTTAACAGATACCCAAAATAAACTTGGTTTGCTGAAATGAAACTGGCAGCCCAGTCTAATGCTGGGTAAACTTTCGATTCATCAGATGAAAGTGATTCTTTCTGTAGTTCTTATGCTAAGGTAGAATTTGGTCCATGGGTTTCAGAGACAGAATCTGTGTGGGACACAACCAGCAGAGTGGATTCAGTAAGTACAGTTCCCTTCTAATGTCAAGAGAATTGCTTGCTAGGACCACTGAAAGGATGGCTAAATATTTCTGTAACTCCAGAAAACTTTAGGATGATGTGAAAAGAGCAATAGTTATCAAAACCAGTTCAAGTCCTCTTATTTTGATCCATACATTTAAAAAAAAAAAAAAAAAATCCTAGCAACAACCCTCGTAAGGCGGTCCATGCTGTGACTTCAAACTGACTTAACTAGGAGGAAAGAATCATTTTAACCCTGCAAGAAACTTTTGGAGCCTAAGATGCCATCCCAGGGCAAATCATAACGCCTCCAGTTCCACAGCCACTCTTTCAGGGAGATGTCCATCTGGGTTGGCAGGGCTGGGCACAGGGTCTGGCAGGGGGCAATGTCCAACTCTGCACTGCCACCAAAATGGCATTTTCCCTGAACTGGTGGCTGCTTGCCGTCCACCAACACTCACATCAAGGAGAAATGAGAAAAAAAGCATGATCAGAGAATATATTTTGCAATATCTACATGTTTGAAACATTGTTTTTCTTTACATTTTGCCAAAATTCAAGTGTGTCCCTGCCCCTTGGACTCCCACACTCTCAGCTGGAGTTCAGTATGGTCTTTGTTTGGATTGCCATTCAGTTCTTCAGGCTATCTTTTAAAAGTTTGCTTCAGTTTATGTAGTTTGTGCAAATCTATGTCTCTGAATCTGAATTTCACTTTAGAAACATGAAGACAGCACTGCAAATTGCAGTGTGCTGTACAATCTGAACTTTGCATCATCACTTTCAAAGCAGAGTTATTGTCTCATGATGTGTTTTGTAGGATTTCCTAGTTTATAGTTGGTACTTTTCCACGTGTTCATTACATACTGTAATTTTATCATCCTCCGGTGAAGGATTTTAAATCACTGCTTAACTTCTGTCCTGTATCCTCCATCCAAGGGCGCACAGCACTTTTCTGCAAGCTTCCTCCTATCAGTTGAAAAAGTAAGGGAAACCCCATTTTGGCATGTTTCTCCCTAATATTTGGTTTCCCTGCTTTACTCTGCTCCTGCCTGATGTGCAGCCAGTGATGGAAGGGGCTCTCCCCTGCTCTGACTCGGAGAACACTGTTCTCCACGGAGAGGAGAGAGACAATAATTAATAATATTAACTGTATGTCATGGACAAAACTAGCTCATGAAGAGCCCAGAGAGCTTGCAGATGGGGAGCTTATGGTCACATCAATCAGCTGAACAAGCAAATGAGAGAGGCAGGCCCTTAAGCCCATTTACTCAGCAGCTTGGTTCTCCACAGACCTCGAGTACTTTGGCCGTCTCTCTGTGTGCTTTATAAGGTTATTGTGACCATTATATATCTCACCTTCACATTACCCATAATGGCTTTGAGAGATGTTTAAAGTGAACTTCAAAGAAAGCTTAGAGTTGCTTAAAGCTGTTGAGGGAACTTTAATATCCAGTAGCTTGGGCAAGCTTTAATCCACAGGGAAGCAGGTGAGGGTACAACTCCCAGAGTGGGCTGCAGATCCTTTGCTTTGGCCTGCAAGGGTGGGCATGGCTGGATACTGCTCTGATGGGAAAACCCATCCTGGTATGGATGCAGCCTCGGCCACTGAAGGAATATTTTTCTGGCTTATACTATCGAGAGGATGCAAGGTGCAGGTAACATTAGGTCTGCCAGGTGCAGGTGGACAAGGCTTAGGTGGTGACTATTTCTTTATGGTAGTATAAGTATAAACATAGTGATTAAAGGCTGCATGTTTGGAAAGCTATGACTACCTGAATAGCTTCCCAAGCAATTCTTGGTGCTTTTCCACCATTAAGAAGGTGATGATGCCGACACCCTCTCCCCAAACCTCTCTTCTCAGCAGAACACAGTCCAAAGAACACTCAAGTCCAATTAAACACATCAACTGTCCAGTAAAGAAATTAGCTGTACACTCTCAGCTAGTCTCCAAGGAGCCTGAGCTCCTCAGCTGGCTGAACCAGATAATATCTTTCAGCTACTTGTCGGGAGCGCGCATTCCTTGGGAAAGCTATGATAAACCCGGCACTTAACAAGGCTCACAAACCAACTAAACAGCTGTGGGAGACATTTGGTGCATTCGACAGTAAAGACAGGAATGCTTTGAAGACCGGGCTTGTGAGGCAGAGCTCTGTCAAGCAGCTCCGGAGCAGCCCGGCGAGCGGCTGGGGCGGATGGAGCGAGCTCAGCCTTTATGACTCCGCAGCCCGGCAAATGCCCTCCCGGCCGGCGTGGCCGTGATTTATCCACCCCACACCCCCGGGCTGCCTCGCTGGTCTCGCTCCCTGCATTTTCCAGGGCTCTGTTTCACATTAACTCATCAGCAGGTTGCGAAGTTAGCGAGCCCGGAGAAAAGCTTTTTAAGAGAGACCCTGCAGATCGTCATCTCTTTGCCGCAGAAGGGAGCTGGAAGGGAGGAGGTCGCCTCCTGCTCCTTCCAGCCATCAGCTCCTCCGTCCAGCAGATGTGAATTGTCTTCACTCCTTGGCACACGAGGAGAAGGTGCAAGAGCAAAAGATACTCTGAGCTAGTCAAAGTCGCCCATGGGTTTATGCTTTTATACATTGTTCCTCTTGCTTGGGGAGTGCTGGAGAGCACTGTAGAAATGCAGCCCTGGCGGTACCAGGCATCTGCCTGGATCTGCTATGGTCAGTGTGAGCAGAAATAAATATTTTTTTTTTTACAAGATACAATATTGTGTCACCTTTCCTCAAAGAGAAAAGGACTGAAGTTGCTTCATCATAACACAGGGCAGGAAGATGCTGCGTTCCCACCCGTTTCCACCCTGCCCAGTTTCCCCTTCTGCCAGGAGGTGCTGAGCATTTCCTGTCCCCTTGGTCATGGGGCACATGCTGGGGAGGTCACAGCATTGACCTGGGAGTGGAGAGGTTGGGTCCAAGTTATCCTCATACAGGTGCTCTCAGAGACTGAAGAATATCCGGATCTTTGACAAAAGCATCAAGTTTACTCTGAGTCGTTACTCCTAATAAGAGATCACAGAACCATTTGAGTTGGAAAGGACCTTTAAAGGTCATCTAGTCCAACCCCCCTGCAATGAGCAGGGATATCTTCAACTAGATCAGGTCGCTCAGAGCCCAATCCAACTTGACCTTGAATATTTCCAGGCCCGGGACATCCACCACCTCTCTAGGGAACACTTTCACCTTACTACAGATGATGGATTATTTCACAATTGGTAATCGCTGTGATTTCGAAATATCTGGTTTTGGGTTTTTTTTTTTCCTGAAGACCAGTATTTACTCACAGCACTAACTGAGGATTCACAAATGGCTACATTTCTTTGGCTTGCCAACTGTGCTCTCAGTGAAGCCCACATCACCTCTGAGATCCTTTCTTGCATCAGCAGCAATGGCTAGCTGTAACAGCTCTGTGAAATCTACAGTGATATCTTGAATTTTCACAGTAAATATTGAGGTATCCCAACCGGGACTTTTACCATACCTTTTAGCGCCTGTCTAGAAGAGGCAGAGCACACGCTTGTGCATCCCTTGCAGTGAGTGCTTAGCCAGGGCTCGGGGGGAGCTCACGCTGCAGCCGCTGCCGGGTGTCCCGCAGCCCGGGGAGAGGCTCCGGCGCGCACCACAAGGTGGGGATGCTGCAATGCTGAACGGCAGCGGCTCGGAGCCGGGCTAATCACATCCATCTCTGTCTAAGATGAAGTTTCTAACAGCTAAAAGCCAATATTAGATAAGGTAAAGTATACTAAGAGAGCTTGCTTCGCGCCCCGGCAAGTTACCTTGCATTGTATCTCCTACACAATGCAGCATTAAATGTTTTGGAAAAAGTTGGTGCAAGTGCGGTTTGGCTGTGGGGTCCCCAGGGTTTTTTCTGTCACCTGGAGAGCCAGCACTGAGGCTGCTCCTGAGGCTGAGGTGAGTCTGCAAGACACAGCAATGCTGTGGAGAGAGGGGACATCTGATGTGCCTCTTTTTTTTTTCTTTTTTTTTTCATGCGAGAGCAAGGTGACGCCACCGTCGAAGAACGGTGATGGATTTCAAGTAATTAAGGGAGCTTCTTCCACTAGAGACTCAGCTGGGCTGGATAACTCGGTGCTCTGTGCTCCCACTCAGTATTACTTGTTTTCCAGAAGCAGGTGCCACAGTGAGAGCAATTCCTGCATGGATAGTGGATGATGGCTCCTTAAAAACTTTAAAAGACGAGTTTCAGAGCCTGGCCTTGCAGGGCAGTGTGCAGTCAGTGGGTGACACAGAGGCATTTCCCTCCTGCACATTGACCACCTCTACCTGCTCCAAAACTCCCGCTGCCAGGGGTGCCAGCAAAAGTGTGGCAGGCTCAGGGCTGTGCCTGTGAGCTCTGCTGACAGCACCTGCCATCCTGCTCTGCCTGCACCCCACGGGCTCCTGAGCATTTCAGCCTGGCTGAGAATGACCCTTCCCACCGGCTGGGAATGGGGCATCCAGCATAATGAATGTGAGCAAACAATAGCTGTGATACTTCTTGGAGTTAACAAAGTGTTTGAACGACTAGAGAAGAGAACTGGGATCTTGATTATAGTCTTCAAATATGCAAGAGGTTATTATGAAGAGGGCAGGAGTCAATTGCTGTCCATAGCTACTAAGGGGAGGACAAAAAGGAATGAGCTGAACATTCAGCAGCAGAGCTTCTTAGTAGGCATTTGGGAGAAAAATATATCCTTTCTGACTGCAAAGGTAATTACACATTAGGACAAGTTGTCCGTGGAGGGCTTGGAGACTCTCAGTTTTAAGAGCACATAGCATAAACATACATCAGGAATAATCTTAAGACCCTCCCAGACCAATACTTTTTACCTTTGTGTTTTCAACATTCTCCTCCTGCAGGTCTTGCTTTCACATTCCCAGGGATGAAGCTTGGCAGAGAGATACTCTGTGTCTGGGAAGAGTTTTCCCTAGTCCTCACCCATCTAGATGTGGTCCTTGGAGATTTTCTGACACCATTTGAGGTGTCTCAGCCTCTTCATTCAACTCTGTGAGCTCCTACATTGCCCTTTCCCATTTTGACTCCCAGGAGCCCTCTCTGCCCTGAACATCCCAGCTCCTTGTCCCTCTGCCTGCAGGAGCAGTCTCAGGTTTTGTCTGCAGTGTTTTATCTCTGTACAGAGCCGCCTCTTGCTGGACTAGGAGTGGGTGGGGGAAAGCCTCAAGTTTTGATCATGTCTCAGTGAGGCTAGCAGGGACTTTGCACAACATGTGACGTGGCCTTTTCTAAAGCCTCAGTTCAGCAGCAACCTTGGACACCTCAGAAAAGATGTGTGGGTAAACATGAACCCACAGCTCTGCTTAACCCACTGACTTAATATCAGTATTAAAGCAGGGTCAGGAACTGTGAAAACAGACCCTCAAATCAGGTTTCATGGAGCAGCTGGGCACCCCAGAGCCATGGCGACAGCGGCACCTGGGACTGCTTGGTCAGAGGAAGAAGATGGCAAATGCCAGCATGAGTTCATTGAAAAAAAGTACATCAAGAAACAGCACATACCTGGAAGTAACACTGAGTCATTTCAGGGAATCCCTGAGCTGAGAATGACTGGAGGCTCTGAAAATGGTTGGGAAATATCATAAATGTATTCTTATATCTCTTTTTTCTTCTCTTACCTAGGCATTCACTTTTCTGGCAAACCTCAAGCAGGGCAGTGGGCAAAGTAGGGCTTTAAACCATTTGAGCCAGTGTGTTCACCCACATACTGCAGTCAAAGGAGGGGATGAATCGGACTGAATCAGGCTTAGAAAATTACAGGATTTGTTCTTCTAAATAAGTAGGCTTTTCCCCACAGGTCCTGATGAGAGATAGGTGTTTCAACCTTCTGACCACTCACTATCTTTGTTTTGCTGTCTTTCAGGGACTCTAGGACATGGTCTGCAGATTCACAGGCTGAAGCCTGCAGGAAAAGAAAGTGAAGGAGTTCTGCAATAATTTACCGCTGTCCCTGGCCATTTTTAACCCAAATGAAGAGCTGGCAGCTGATATTTGACAGAAGAGGAAGGCAGTGCTCTGCTTAGAGGAAGCGAGTGGAGTTATAGCTTGGCCACAGTGAGAACAAGTGAAATGGGTGAACGAGGAAAGGTCATCAATATTTTCACAGGAACAAAGTGTCCATAGTTTTGAGGCTTTTATTTTTGGGACATAACAGAAAAGTTACACTCAAACAGCAAGGAAGAAATTCGGTTCTACATGCAATTTTATCTCCACACAGCTGAGGAGATGAAGGTGCTCATCTGTGGCTGCTTTATCTTTGGGGCTGTCCATCCCCAGATGAAGCATCATGTGCAGCAGTTTATCCTTTATCTCTCTATTCTTCCTCTCATTTGTGTGGTATGAAACACTACAGTCATGGCTGGAATTAATGTGCTTGGCAGGAGCTGGAATTTCTTTGCTACGCTGCTGTAAAGCTATCCCAGGCTATTTGTATAGATCAGAAAAATCAAAGGTGCTTTTCAGCTGAAATTTCTGCTCAGGAGGGGATCCCATGAGCTCATCCAAAGAAAGGACAGCCTCAGTCCTGCTCAGGCTGTGGAGCACTGGCAGACCTAGCTCCACCTGCCTGAAAGGATCCCCATCCTGGGAAGTCTCATCCTTCCCAAGGCCAGGCATGGCCATGAGTGGCCACAGTGCTGCAGCTCACTGCTCCCAGAGACTTGGGGCTTGCATAGACCCAAACAGTTCATTTTCCACCAGCCTGGGGCTGTCCCACTGTGAGCAAATCTCTGGGGAAACCTGATAGGAGAGGTAGAACTTTGCTTCTGGCTTGATCAGATGCTGAGGGCAGGACAAGCCTGCCTGTGTAATGGCAGCTGCAGGGATCTTGTCATTATTATAGAAGCTCGGGATTTGCTCCCTTGCTTAGAGCTGCCACGTGGCTGTTTTATTGCCAAATGCACAGAAAATCAATAATGGAAACATATGAGCACTGCCCACTGGCACAAAGCAGAGTGTGAACTGGTGGAACTTCCTTGCAGCTGGGCTGACCCAGAAACCAGAGGGCACACGATGGGTTTACTGAGCTTCCTCGCTGCCTGCAGGCAGCACCAGCAGGTGGGTGAGCGTAAGCAGCAAAAACACTGCTCAAAAAAATCGTCATTTTCACTAAAATGTCCACTATACCTCTATGTTTAACATGGGCGGGTCCCCTTGACTTCCTGGCTTCAAGAAGGGAAAATCCGAGCCCATGGATGTTTCCATCCCCTGTGTTGAGCTGTCCCACCCTGGGCTGGAGGTGCTGCAGGAAAAGCCACCGCTTCCAGCCACGGCTGCTGTGTGTACAGGAGCAGGCTGAGCATTCCACAGAGAAAGAGATGAACAGCTGGTGGAAAACAACGGCGAGTTCAGCTCTCCTTCAGCTCAGAGTGAGACAGAGCTGAGCCGCCGTCAGAGACTGCTCTGGCCAGTGCTCTGAAAGATGTCCGTGTTTAACGTGTGCCTGTGTCTGAGTTTGGCCAAAAGGATACAGAATGGCAAGTCTGAAGACTTCACAGCAAGGCAAATATTTGAAAGCAAGCCCAAGCTGTCACCCATGGCCAAAAGCTGTCACAGGTGTTTAAAAAGTCATTTGCAGGGGAGGAGTTATGCAATGAACTCACCTGGCTTTGGTTTATGAGACAGCTTCAAACAGACAAAAAAATAATTGTTCAACAATCCCACTACTTTAATTTCTTATCATCACAGCGCTGCAAATTTGGAGTAAGGAGGTCTTCATGTGCCCACAGATTTGGAAACCTGCGTGATGGACTTCCTCAGGAAAACACCATTCCAGAGGAGCTGCTGCTCTGGGAGCCTGGCAGAGGTGTCCTGTGCCCACAGCTCAGCCCTCAGATACTCACCAAAACTTCATAAAACCTCCATCTCTGGCACTGATGGATGAGAAGGAGCAAAGGAGCACTGGAGGAATACAAGGTTTAATTGCTCCCAACAGCAAAGTGCTGCCAAGCAGCTCAGAGCCACTTCCCCAGAGGCAGGAGAGCCAGGTGCCACACCCAGCCCACACCTCAAAAAGAGAAAGAGAACTGCCACTGGGAAAAGAAACTCTGTTTGCTGGATTTTTTTTTTTTTCTTCTTCTTCTTCTTCTTCCTCTTACTTCTCAGTATCGTTTTTTTCTGACAGATCCCAACGTGCTACCAAAGGCCACACCAATGACCTCTGCTCATCTCAGCTCTTTTTCTTCCTCACTTGGTGCTCAGGGGCTCAGGACAGTGATCACAGAGGCTTTTGTCCTCTATCAAAACCTTTAGAAGATAAACAGGGAGAAAACTAGGAATATAAACCAAATGGATTTTTTTTTTTTTTTTTGCTGATTTGCTTTCATCCTAAATCCTTGTCCTTTCTGAAGCTCTAGTAGAAATGTTTTTCTCCTATTGCTTTATTGGTTATCCATGGAGTACCGAGGGTACCCAGACCTGAGCCCCACTTACCTGGCCAGCATCTGACACTTGTCATCCAGTGACGGACAGAAATTCCCGTGAGACAGATCCTGGATGCTAGAAATCCGATGAGACTTGCATTTTCTTTGCAGAAAATTGGGTTATAAGCTCTATCCCTCCACGGCCAGATTTTTTTAAGGTGGCCTGTAAAGGTGCATTTTCCTCCATGGGCCTCTGTGCCCTTTGCACTGAACTAAAATGTATTTCAAGGAGGTTTTCAATTCTCATGTTATTTTGAGGCAAGAAGCATCTTGGCAGGGCAGGCAGTATAAAAAATAAGTGTATTAATGAAGAGTGGGAGGGAAGGTCATTGGCCTGTTATTTGTAGCACAATACCTGATAAGAGGCCATTAGTCATTCAAAACCACCGAATGACTTTAATTAAAATTTGATCTTTGAGAGCTGGGAACAATCTGCTGAACAGACTTTCAGGGCAAAAAGACAGAGAGAGGGAGGGAAGGGGAGTGAAGGATGACCAAAATGACAATAAGCTTAACCAAAGCCAGGAGGAACACTGGCAAACTCTCGTTTCTGGGCTCCCTGGTTGGGTTTTTATCCAGGTGCTCCAGATCTGCATCTTCCCCGGGTCTGCCTGGCACAGCCACGGCTCTGGGTACCACAGCCTTGGGAGCCACATTCCTGGCCTCTTCCCTGCAGCGCTGGGTGATTCAGCAGCCTGTACAAGACACTTCTTTTTCTCCCCCCAAAAGACTCTCTTTATTATTATTTTATAAAAATAATTGTATTTTTAAATATTATTTTGTATTTCGACATTTTTTGCTCTGTCCTCAGCCCAGGACAGAGATGGGGAGTATAACTGAGCCTTTCACTGGGAAAAATAAATGCAGGAGAACAGGACTGTGTGCCTGGGATGCACAAGACCAGATTTCTCCGAGGTGTTGACGTTTCCCAGCATTTTTCTCCTCAATGTCCACAGAGTCCTGCTGCTGGCAAATACAGCAGCTGGTCCTCCCTGCCCTGCTACAGGATGGCTGCAGGGAGGAGCTGGAGGGGAGAAAAAGGGGCAGCTGGTGCTTTTAGAGGAAACACCTTACAAAGAGCTGTAAGCAAACTTGTATTTTAAGAGAAGGAAATCGGCCTCCGAAAGAAAGAAGACGATTTTGCACCGTTAAGGGTAAAATCAGGTCTTCCCCTTTGCAGCTTCTCCCTCCAGGGTTGCATGCCCAGCACCTCTGCCTGGGCTGGGATGCTGAGCCGTGTTGCTGTACGTGCTCTGAACAGCTGCAAGGCAGACACAGCCATGCCAGACGGTGAGAATAAAGGAGGGGGCTTGTCCCCTGCTATTTGGTATATGCAACATATCATAATTAAGTAACGTGAGCTTGCTGCCAGCCTGGGGAGCTGCCACAGGCCTGGGATGTTTTATTTCTTAGGACAGGAGATATCTCTACATGGGTTTTTTTTTAAAATAGTTCTCCTTTTTTTTTTTTTTTTTTTTTTTTTTTTAATTCTTTTGCCGTGTGACAAATGAATCTCGAAGGCCCTTATTGGTACTCTGAGGACTTGAACTTTGAGGCTACACAACACTGCCCATGAGCTGCTGATTGTTGTCCCCTTCCCTTGATGGAAGCTCACTCCTGGAGAGCTTTCCAGGGATATTATTCACGTGCCAAAAATCATTAGGACTTATCCTTGCTGAGGGCTTTATCTCTGACAAACCAGACAAAGGACCCCATCTCCTGCCCCACTGCCCGTGCTGGTACCAGGGCCCAGAGCTGAGACACAAGGACAGGGTGGGTTTTCCCTCCTCCTGCCTCCAGCTGCTCAGGCTGACTCCCAGCTCGAGGGTCCTCATGCAGACCACCAAGGAAGAGCTTGCTAGCAGGATAAATCACCTCCTGGTAAGGCCATGCTGCTGGAGACACCACAGCAGCCCTTTGCATGCACCAGCTGATGGTATTCTCGCCAGCAGAGCTGTATCATCTCTACCAACAGCGTTGCTAGGCTGACAAAACACTATCTAAACCAGAAGTTTTCTTGGCTCAGCTTTCCATGAGGAGCTGTGATGATTTGCTCTCCCCAGCCAGCTTGCCTCCACCAGAAACATGCTGCACTGCAGACCAAGCCCTGCTGCTGCTGCTGCAAAAGGCAGCCAACTTAGACCAGTGCCTAAGTTTCCATCTGCTTGTCATTAGTCTGGATGTCGTGCTCAAGCTGGAGAATGAAATCTATGACCTCGATCCACTTTCTTTTCATTTTGCTTCAGGAGTTTGCTAGTCTTCCTTTTGGTCTGGGGAATTGTTTTGGGACAAATCCTCAAAGGCCACTTCTGATCTTGAGTTTCAGGTAACCTATGGAGGGAAAGCAGTGAACAGTTAAAGAAAAATGTACATCCCAGAGTCTCTGTAGCCTTGAGATCCCCTCTGGATCTCATTCATGAAATATCCAGCCCTTGGCTGCTTGAGGGAATGAACTCTGAAGGTGAGATGACAGTTGGAAATTTGAGCTCATTTTTGCTTTGATCTTTTTTTTTTTTCATTTAATGATGTGAGCTACCAGACTGTCTCTCTCCCTAAAATAGCACCTTTCTTTAGCTTGTTCCGATGGACTAACATACAACGCATTTATTTCTGGCACACTCATTTATTGGCATGTTGACAACTTTTTTAATCTTCCCACCTCAGACCTCTCCATCAATCCACACTCCTTAAGCAGAGACTTTTCAGTGCACCGCAGAAGAAAAGTGAGGTTAATTTTTTTTTTTCATTACCTAAAGCAAGGCCATCTCTCCCAGGTTTCCTTCGCCATGTACAAAGGCTCATGCCAAGTCAATCTGAATTCCCTTTAAAAACTCAAACTGCACTTAATGGGAAAGGTATGATTTCATAAGGAGATCAGTGCACGACTGATGTTGTGCAGACAAAACCCCATAATGATTAACATGTGGCACCTTGGTCCAATTCACTCAGCTATGCACTTACAGGGCAGGGAAAGCTGCTCACCAGCTTGGAGCATCTTTGATTACAGAAATTAGGAAAACCAGAAATCCACTGCGATTGTCACATGGTTTATTGACACCCCTAGCTCTAATTTCTTACTAATATTTTTGGCAAGGACAGAGTACTGAAGCCTCAATCATAAGGTCTCTGCAAAAGCCTTTCAGATGTGGCTGGGAGAGGAGCAGGAGCCAGGCTGCCTGGCTTAGCATCCCTCTGACCTCCCTTTTCCACCTTTGCCCAGTCCAGTGCGGCAAACACAGCGAGCCCCAGGCACACTCATGACCCTGGATTTCGGCCCCAGAACGTGGGTGGGGTCAGCCTGAGCTTCTGCCAGAGCATCCCTGAGAATGAAGGGTGTCTGAGGTACCAGTCCTGTCCTTCTGTGGCCCCAACATTACTGAGGAGGTGGCTTTGGGGACCATCACAGTTCCAGGGCTAGCCAATGTTCTCCAGCTCCCCTGCCCCACTGAGCAACCGCAGACACAGAAATGCTCTGCTTTGTCACCACGACTTTTTCTCTTGACTTTCCCTGGTCCTGCTGACCTGAAGCTACATGGCATCCCAAAAGCAGCTGGTTTAAACCAACACCTTCTGGGTGAGGCCCTAAATCTGCACACACCTTGGGAAGGTTGATCAACCCATAGTGTGGACATTTTCACCACCTCAGCTCATTTGAACACCAGCGAATGTAAATCAGTGGCTTCCACACAGAATTTCTCAATGCCACCAAGAATGCTGTATTGAACTAAAGATATCCAACTCATTAATAAAGCCAAATAACAGCAAGCCAATATTACTGTTTTACTGAGCTAGAGTTAAGTATTTGGCTATTAATGAAAGCCTCTTTCTAACTGATTTCTCCCTTAACTCCCCTGTTTCTTTTAAAGTACATATACATTTGTGGTTTCAACGTTCAGTTTATCTTAAATTGTGCCTTCTGCCAGATCCCCTGGTGGTTAGAACAGAGGGAATTTATTAAGAACCATGATTTTTTTTGTTGGTAATTACCATCTCTGTATTCAACCAGCCTTCAATGGCACTTGGTTGTGCCTTTCTCCAGCACTGCCACCTCTCAGCATTGCCACATGGACATATTTTCCCAGGCAATGTGCAGGGGACACGCAGGGGCTGTGGCATGCCAGCCCCTATCCACAGAATCACAGAATGGGGCAGGTTGGAAGGTACCACAGCGACTCACCTGGTCCAGCCTCCTCGCTCAGGCAGGGTCATTCATCCCGGAGCACATGGCACAGGGCTGCATCCAGATGGTTCTGGGATGTCTCCGGTGAGGGAGATTCCACAGCCCGTCTAAACCTGTTCCAGAGCACGGTCACCAGCACAGTTAAGTTCTTCCTCATCTTCAGGTGAAACTTCCTGTGCATCATTGCCTCTTGTCCTATTTCTTGGCACCACTGAGAAGAGTCTGTTTCCGGTCAGGTTTCTGTCAAAACTCTGCTCAAGCACTCATAGGCATGTGAGAATAGCAGTACTCCTGAATTAATGGTGTCAAGGTGCGAATCCTCAAGGCCCACTGCTTCCAGTTATTTTGGTGAAAAAGAAAAAAAAAAAAAAAAAAAAAAAAAAAAAAAAAAAAAAAAAAGGCATTTCAATGAGAGATGTTGGAATTGGGCAAGAATCAAGGCTGTGGGGCAAATTCTAGTTTTATTCATCAAAGCGATCAAAGCAATTCAGCTGTGCTTGATCTGTCATTGCCAGCATAGCAGGAGGAAGGGAATTCCCAGCTAGCTCCCAAAACAAGGTGTGTGTTCATTATGGAAAGAGGCAGAGAGCCTGAAGGTCAGTATAGAATTACTTTTTACCCTAGAAAAACATACCCACACCTCAGGCAAGTTAGCCACTGGCAAGATCTGAGCATCGTGTAGTTCTCCAGGGATTTGGACACTTGCACTCAGTTTCTTAAAAAGAAATAAAACATCTGAAAGCATGAAAACAAAAAGTAATTTTTTTTTTTTGCTCTTTTATACACCATCTTTAGTCACTCTTGCTACTAGCATTAGGCCACTTTGGGAGAGGCTCAGAGGAGAGCGGTGAACCAGGGCTTTGATTTGTTTCTGCGTGGGAAAGAAGCAGCAATGGCATTTGCCTTTCAAGCACGGTAGAAGACAGGAACCGTGAGGACAACCCACCTGCCGCTGGCAGGGGAGAAGGTGAGCCCAAAGGTTTCACACACTCCAGCGCTAACCCGTGGGTGCTGTGCTGGGACTGGACAGGATCAAGCCTTTCTTTCACGTGTCCCCAGAGACACAGACCTGTTCGCAGCGCTGTGGGACTGACGGGCTCAGCCAGCAGCACCCGCTGCACTCAACTCTCCCAGCCCCTCACTGTTCTTATGAGGGTCTCTGCTCCACCCTGATGGGTGCTTCAACCCACTTCTGCCATCTTCCACAGGTTTCTTGTTCCCTTTCCCCGAGACACCTCCAGAGACAAACACCTCCATGCTGAGAAATAGCAGAGAGTCAAAAGAATGAAGAATTAGTTATCATTGCTAAAGACCATAATGGAGAAGCAGCAATCAATTGTTGGCTCAAATTAAGGGGAAAAAAACTCGCTCTGGTCTAAAGGTGAGATCTGTAGGGAGCGATGCAGTGATTGCAAACAGGCTGTGGTTTCTCGTGGGTGCTGCGCTTTGGAGGATGGCAATGAAGCTCCCAACAAAGGCACCTTTCCCTTTTCTGTTGCTTTCCCCACCATGTGCTGATGCTGGGAGTTTCATACCCAAGCTTATCATTTCCTAGCAGGGGATGGAGCCAGCTCAGGCACACGAGGCTGTCACAGGCAAGCAGGAGAGTCACTGAAAGGGAATCGAGGTTTTGTGCAGAGCGGTGCCGAGCAGACAGGAGCTACGCTGTCGTGTCAGCAGCCAGAGAAGATGTACAAGAGCACAGCAAAGGGACGTCAGAACAGAGGGCAGGAGATGAAGGAAGGAAATTCAAGGGGAAAAGTCATGATTTCGTGTCTCTGAAGCACCCAGTGTCATCACAGCAATTACAGGAGATGATTTGAATAGCAGGGCTGGCTGTTGCTCTCTAGAGACAGCGGAAAACTGAGAGGCAGGGAAGTCTGGAGCATTTTCAGGGTCTGAGCTTTAGTGCTTAGCACTGCACACATGTTTTACAGGACAGTTGCTTTGAGTTAATTCTGTATGGACTGCCGTCAGGGATGGTTTCAAGTCTGTGTATAAAGCTGCTCACACACATGTTTGCTCTCCACATTCATTGAAAAAGGGGCATGGGGTGGTTACAGGTTAATGGATTTTCAAGCTGAAGTGTTTGCCAGTAGCATTCAGGACATAGGAATTTGTGCCAGAAACCTTATCAGAGTCAAACCATCCCATGGTGTCCTTTAGTGGAAGCCCAAGCATTAGCTCCTTAATATGTTTACCCTGAGATAAAGGCACAGTAACACATTGATGTGCAGGCAATTAATTGGGATGTGCCCCAGTGCAAGGACAATACTCAGTAATAAACCTCTTTAAGAATGTCCTTCTGAAAAATGTGCTGACTACCTGACTAGTTTAATATCTAAAAATACAATGACCCTGAGCCTCACATAATCCCAGAGATTTTGCTGAAAAAAACATCAGGGCAAATTAAATACCTTCTTGCCTGGTTGGGTTGGTTGTGGGGCAGAAAAGACCACAGCAATACCTGCAGCATCATTTGATATGGTTAATAGCTGCTTAGCAAATTAAAAATGACCCTTGGATTTTAAAAGCCCGGGAGATGGAGGAAGGTGGGAATGTGGCTACACTGTGAGCTGAGCTTAGGGAAATCTTTTTGGCCTTGTGGAAGGTGAGCCTTAGGGAGCAGCCGATCTCTCCCTACAGAACTGAGCTGTTAAATGCAGAGCAAGCCCTGGGAGATGCCTCCCCTCAGCTGTGATTGTGCTGTTTGAAGTAGACCATTAACAGATCTAACAGATCACCCGCCCTCCATGTGACTGGTTTTTTGATGTCTCATTATCCCTCCTGTTTCTTAGCCTGTCTCATCCAGTCTTTGGGATCAGCTCTTACCTGAATAAGGGACAACTGCCTTTGAGGTGAGGAGGAATATGGTGTATGAAGACCTTGAAAACAAACTTGCCTGTCAGGCGCATCATCCTTGCAGAACATATTTTTTGGTTTTGTGGGTGGCCTGCTTAGCCAAGCCTGACTATTTCACTGTGCTGCAGAGGCTGTCCTGGTATTAATTCACCTCAAAGAGCAGGTTGAAGTCATTAAAATATTTTGCAGGTGGTTCCTTGAATTCATGGTGCAGCTGGATCCAGCCTAAAGGGGGGGGAAAAAAAAGAAAGGAGGAGAAGAGGCAAGTTCTGATGAAACACAAATTAACATAACTCATAGAAGGGAAAGAAAATCTGTTTTCAATCTCTACAACAAAGCCAAGCAACACATCAAGCTAGAAAGGAGAAATGTCAGCCAGGCAGTGCTAGGGGTTTTATTGCTTTAGCACAAGTGCTTCTCCACGGTCCCAGAAGTACCCAGGTGCTACTGCAGCAGCCAGACCCCCTGAGCACAGGTCTGGCTATGCAGGGATGTGGGGGGCTTCACAACAAGGCCTCTGCTTCCATATGGGTCCAGACTCAGGATTTGTTTTAATGCCCTGGCACTAGAACACGTGTGTTGGCCTCAGTCTCTCTCCTACACGGAAAATCTCTATTAAATGCACCATTTCTTGCCCTTGGAGCTGGATACACTTTTTTTCAGAGAATGCTGTCCAGGGCTGAGCTGGGCAGTCCATGGGACACTCACAAGATCCGATACCTCCATGATCTACTGGTGGGCAGATCACCCACAACCTGCCTTGGCATCCCCTGGATTCAGCAGTGCCTCCTGATGTCCATGGGCATCAAATCCTTGCTCCTTCCTCGGGGGGAACAAGACATTTTAGCATAAACACCGTTGCACTGGAGAGCTGTACTGGGTCTGACAGGGATGGGGGTACCTTTCTCCACAGCATCCCAACAGAGAGTGGGGGTGTGCCTTGGATTTGGGGCTAAGCCAGTGCTGCTAACACGGATGGTTTGGCTATTGGTGAGCAGAGCTCGTACAGCACTGAGCCTGGGAGCAGGCTGGGGTTGGGCAAGAGACTGGGAAGGGACACAGCTGGGGTTGTGACCCTAAGCGACCCCAGGGATGTTCTGCACCATATGATGTCAAACTCGGAGATTAGAAGTTCAGGGGAGGAAGGAGGAAGGGGAGATGTTTGCAGTTTGCGTGTCTGTCAGCCCAAAAAGCCGTCACACATGATGAGGCCCTGATTCCCAAAAGCAGTTGCCTATCTGCCTGCTGATGGGAAATGGAGAATCAGTTCCTCTTTCTGCTTTGCTTGCAAGTGCATCTTTTTCTTTCCATATTAAACTGTCATTATGTCAACTCACCGGTCTTCTCACCTTCCATTTTCTCCCCATCCTTTGCAAAAGAGGACTGAGACAACGTTCGTGTGGCTGTTTGGCTGATGGCTGGAGCAAATCCACCACAACCACTGGTGTGTCAAAATTCACCAAACTTGTTCATTGCAAAAAGACAAAAGACTGAAAAATCAGGTAAAATAGGGGGAGGGTGGGGAAAGAACAAAGTTATTCTGCTAGCAAGGCAATGATGAGGCAATTGTACAGCTCTGGTCATTGTTGGCTTTGTGGTGGACATGTATGGGATGTGCCACAAGTCAAACCACAACTACTCGCTTTTTTCTGTGGGAGAGCAGTGTGGTCTGTGGCAGGATCATGTTCTGGTGTTTTGAAGCCCATCTGCAGAAACATGGGTGCAGGTATTAGGATAAGGGGTAGACTGTCACCTTTCCTGGCTGCAACCCTCACTTCAGGCTAGAGGCAACAGCAGAAATGGTGAAGGTTCCTGCACCAGCCTACCCAATACTGGGCCTGTTTATGCCATACACTTCCTTGGAGAGGAGTGAAAACCTCCTGAATGCTGCACATTTATTCCTGAGGCAGTCTGCAATCAAATAGGTGAGTCTGGAAAAATTGCCATTCTTGTGGATAAATGGAGAAACACCTGTGAGCTAGGATGCCTTCTCACCTGGGGAAAAAAAAAATCTTTAAAGAACCACAAGTTCAGTTCTTTCAGGATAAGTGGTTACCCTGAGGAGGTTGATGTCTGCCCAAGCTCCCTGGCAGAATCGCTGCTGGGAGGCTGTTGATGCGTTTAGCTATTGCCAGGCTGGAGTTTGGTGTTGCTCCCTTTGCTTTGCCATGAGCTCTTGGTGGTGGCAAATGCCTGCAGAGGACAACAGTGATGAAAGATGAGAAAGGCAGCGGGTATGACCAGGGACTTTTTGATCCACCAGCTACTTCCAGGCCACTTCCTTTTCCCTCCACCAGCAGTTCCCCCAGGCCCATGATTTTGAGGCAGCTGTGGTCAGTTTATAAAACTTGGTTCACTTGTAGGCTGAGAACATGAGGAGCATCTTCTGTATGACTGTAGGAAGGAAAGGGATGAGCTGGAGGACTACAAGCTCGTGTCAGCAGAACATGTCGGGGAAGCAGGACGAGCAGCAGGAGGAGAGGGACCAGGGCTTTCTCACAGATAGCCCGAAGGATAAGGCTGAGGACCCAGCAGATGTGTCCCATAAAGAGCTGGAATCTGTTATTCTATAAATAGCCCCATTGCTTCAGCGAAACATCAACCTATCGAGACTGCACGGAATCAGCAGTTTCTTTTCTTTTTTCTTTCCTGATTGCAAAATCAGGGTCGACCTATCGCTGCAGTCAGTGATGGCATAGTGAGAAATGAAAGGCAGCAAAAAACAGGACAGCAGCACACACAGAAGCTGAGCCAGCATGTTGGGACACGATCTCTGGCACCAGGGCGCGGCCCAGACCCTCGGCACCACGAGCACTGGGAAATCTGCTGCCTGTTTGCAGGGGCTGGCATCGAGCTAGAAATGCACCACGGCCCCCCAGACAGCCAGATGCTCAGCTGAGCAATGAGAATGTGGCAGTTCACGGAGCTGCTCGGGGCTGCATCAAATAGAAATAAAGGTTTGACCGGCTCGGGAGGCAACTGCAGTCAGAGGGATCGTGCCTTTCCTCCCAACAGTGGAGAATTGGACTTCAAAACCTGAAGCACTGCAGTTCAGGGGTGTCAAACTTGATGGAATCTATCCCTGGTTTTACACCCATGCCAACAGGGCCACTGAGAGCGGCATGGCCACAGCATGACCATGAATCGCACGGAAAATTATCCCTGAGCATCTTTCTGGGGGAAGGAGGGCACAAAGATCTCATTGCACCTTTTGTCTTTAGGCAGGCTTTTGAGAACTGTGTCTGCCAGCTTGTTTTTAATACTTTGTGATAAAATGGATTGGACTAGAAGTATTATTAAATGCCTCTCTGCTATAAATCTGCTCTCTGCATGCACCTGAATCAAATCCATCCCTATAAACCTCCATTTGGCAGCACAAACACAGTCATTCCCAGCTCATCACCCAGCCAGAGTAGACAGCTCCAGGCTTGTGCAGAGTGGTCAGCTGAACCACCAGAACCACCAGAAATGGGCTAGATATGAGCTCTTACTCCTATGAGGAGGTGATGCCGTGACGGGAAAGGATGCACAGGCATTTATTGTGGCTCAGCTGATCGGTGGTAACCTCTCAAGCCTCACTAATTCAAGGGCATATCTGAGACCTTCACAAGGAAGCAAATGATCCCAATTCCTACACAGAGTGTTGCAGAATGTTTAAAAATGGAGGATTCCTCTTCCTCCCCGCTGAGGACAAACCAGGTCACAGCTGCACAAGCACATTTGAAAGGAGAACACAGAAGTGGATTCAAAAATCCCCGTGTATTTGTGGTTTAAGGCTTTCAGAGATTTGTACATCAGGTGCAGGACAGAGGGCTTCACTCTGCAGCGTCAGGGTGTGGATCTCCAGCTCACCCCTACCTGAAGGTTTGCCACCCTTCATTCCATGGCCAGGCAAAGCGGCGAGGACCCAGCAGCCCCAGGGACGAGCACAGACGTGCAGCCCAGGACCAAACCGTGTGACAGTGACAGCCTTGCACCTCAGAGAGGGCAGGACGTGCTGGTGGCAGCATGGATGAGGAGGGCTTTGCCCAGCCCCTACCGACGGCTCCTGCCTGCAGACTCGGGTGAGTCACTTCGCTTCGCAAAAGCAAAATCAAACCCGACACCAATGGAGATGTCAAAATGCCAAATGACGGGGAAGTTTGGCCAGGACGAGGGCAAAGAGATGGTGAAGAGGTAGGAACTGAGTCCATGGGTGTGAAACACTTGTCAGGAGGGGAGTAGGAACTTGAGAGACCTTGCCAAGGAGGTTGTAAGTGTCTCTTCTCCATATCATCCCAAACCCATTTGGGTTTCAGCGTCCCCCATCCCACCATCATTCACTCGTCTTTGCAACTCCTCCCGATTCTTTGCCTCCTTGCACTTGAGTCATGCACAGTCACTGAGGCGTCACCTTGGGGCACATTACCGAGTGTTTCACTATGACAAAGTCCTCAATCTCCCCTCCCAACAAAGGGATTGCCAAGCTAACTTCGAACATGGAAACTTCTTGGCTACCTGAGGAGGTTTACTTGTGCTAGAAACAAAATGTCCATCTCATTCCTACCTCTGCCACAATGCAGAGATGCTGAACAACTCTGGGTTGCAGGTTTTTCAGAACCCTGCCCAGGGCTCCCTGGACTCCAACTGAGCACATGAGAGCAGCTCAACATCCTAGCTGCGGGATTTTTTGAGGAACTGTTCAAATTACCACATCAGAGTTCTCAGTAGTCTATAAAAGCTGAGCAGATAGGAAATGCATATCAAAAAGCATTCCAAATCAGGAAGCAGAGAGGAAGTACCTCCAGTTCTTTATTGTCCAGAATCTGACAAGGATTTAGGCTACCCACAAGAAATTTGTCATGAAAATTAAAGACAAACACGGGGAAGATGGAAATTCGAGTGATATGCACTCTTTCAGTGTTTCAGAAAAGATTGGGTTTGCCTCACCTGCTACCACAACCTTTCAGATAAGTGGTAAGATTCCTTTTTATTCAATGATTTATATGGATTTTATCTGGTCTAAAACAACACATAAAAATGAAATATTGAATATTAAATGCTTTTTGCAGTGATTTTGCTAGTAAATTAACTACCGTTTAAAAGTAGAAGTATGTCAAACTACACTTTCTAGCCAAAAGCTGATGCTGAGCATCAGAAAAAAAATTATTCTCCTGTTTTAGAAAAATCTAATTTTCTTGAGTAAGACTTTCATGCATAATAGTTAAGATACTAAAATTACCAGACTCAATAAAAAAATGTAAGTTTATGAATTTTTAGCTGAATATAAAAGCTTCATTGCTGACTAAGCCATTCTATTGTAAAACTAATTAAAATACTGTACTCTTTTAAAACTAAGACTTTAAACTCCTGATTACATTACTTTGAAGAAAAAAAAAAAAAAAAGAAAAGAAAAGCCTCCATTGGGGGTTGCTTACTGAATGTCTGACGTAGTCACCAATGCTTCTGAAATACTTTTTTTCTCCCTGAAGGCCAAAATTCAACAAAGCCATTTATTTCTTTTACACTTGCTGATAATGATTGGTTTTGCATCTTATGACTTGTTTCAGTCTGTCCTGCTGTTCAGTTTCTTATTGATTTTTCATTTATTTTGATGCATACGTGCATCACCGCTGGAATCACACGTATGTGGTGCTCTGGATGGAGAGGGGATTGCTTTGAGCAACCCTCCGAACGGCAGATGGGACAACTAAAAGCGATGGAAACGGGGAGTTTATTGATGCAGAAAGGGGAAAATCACCACATCCACACTGTTAAAGGCTGGATTAAGACTCAGTGGAACTGAGCTTGTTAAATTAGCTAAGGAAAAGACGGCCAAGCAGATTGCAGTGCCAAGCCTGGAGCAGAGGAAGGCAGGATCGAGCGCTCTCACAGAGGGCTCTTGCTGCTCCACACAGCTGGAAAGCACTGTGGCCAAGTCCAAAAAGGCTGGAAGCAAGCAGAGCTTGTAAGGGAGAGATGTGGGAGAGTGCTCACCCTTCTTCTCTTGGTTTTTAGAGCCTCGGAGCCAGAAAAAGGCATCCTCATGCTGTGTCCGGACGGCGCTCAGCATCTACCTGCTGCTGCTGACGGCCGGCCAGGGGCTGCTGATGTACAAAGGTAACGCCACAACCTCGCCACGGGGCCGGCATCAAAAGCCAGCTTTGCTGGGTGCTCCTGGGGGCACGGGCAAGGGGGAATGGGCACACAGATCTGAACCCTCTGAGGGACCGCAGAGGCTCCTCCGCACACCGCCAGGCAGAGCAGCCGATGTAGGGAACAATTCCCGCACCCCGTGCGTGTGCTTTGCATCTGCAAAAGCACTCCCAGCTGCCCTCCTGGCTGCAGCAAGGACTGGCACGTGAAAATCACCTCCTCGGGTCAAACAGGGTGGTCTTTATGCCCCCTTGCCCTCCCCAGGTGCTGAGGAACTGACTGCTCTGCCAAAGAACCATTTCCCAGCATGACCGGGCAGTGAATATTCATTGCATGGGCTTTTTGTTTCCTCAGTGTTTAAGATGCAGAAAGAGATATTGAAACTTCAAGAGCAAAATGCCTCCTATACAGAAGAGAGTCTGGAGAGCTCCTTTGCCAAAAATCTGGCCTTGTCAAGAAGCTCTACTGGGAAGAGCTTTCTCGTGAGACATGAAGAAAACTGGAGGAGAAGCTTAGAAGAGGAAATCAGCATAATTAAAAGCAACAATGCAAACCTGATGATGAGGATGAACAACATCACCCTGGTTGCAGGTATGGCTCTCCATGCTGGCTCTGCGGTGGGGAGACCTGGCTCTTCTGCATATCTAGCAAGGCCAAAAACCCAGTTTAGATGATCCAATAACTGGGGCAAGATTTAATCTTCCTGTCAGTTAGGGATGCTCCCATGCCCAGGACTGGAGTCAATTCCAGACCAGGGGGCACCTATAGGAGCTGTAGCACTGCCCTGTGCAAACCCCCAGATCCCCTTGCAGCTGCACATGTGGCTCTGGGCTCCTCTTCTCTCCTGTGACTTGTAGATTTGGACTCTAGGTGCCCTCCGGAAGGGTGGTGTCTCCAGCCCACACCTCAACCTCTCAATCCCATTCTGCTGACTTCCTCACTGACTGCTGTACTACTGAAAAATATCCATTAAATATTTATTTCAGGGCCTCCTGGACGCAAAGGAGATCCTGGTCTACCAGGTATGTTGGTGATGAGCCACAACTTCTCCTCTTTCCCTCCTCTTCTTTATTTCATCTAAGAGACCTTAAGTGAGGATTTGGGATTCCAGGTCTCCAGATCCTACCCAGTGTGCAGACAGCCAATGTTCTGGTCATGAGGAGATCTCCTGTCCATTTTCACTGATCCTCCAGGAGCCTTGGCTAGCCCAAGTGCTCCCACAGAGGTCAACACCCTCCCTGTCCCTAGGAAAACATTAGCACAGACTCAGGAATGAGCTGGGTGCAAGTTCTGCCCTCCACAATCTGGCACAAGCTGCTGCCCTGGGTACCTGAGGGTTTGGGTAGAACCACACCTGCCATAGGAGGTAAATATCTCCAGACTGTGAGGATGCAGTGAGTCCTGATCCAGTGCTGGCTCTGCTTTGAGCAGAGGTTGGACCAGGCAACAGTTTCTATGATTCTGGGATGATGATCTAAGATGTTAGGTCAGGTCTGAAACTCATCCATCCCTACTTCTTGGCTACACTGATGAGATTTTCTGAAGGGAAAAAAAAAAAATAAAAAATTTAAAAAAAAAAAATTGTGTTTTCATATCTTCCTGGCTGCACTTATGACATTGAAACAGCACCTCCTGCCAAGCAGTGTTATTACACATCAGAGCCCAATCATTCAGAGCATTTTCATGAAAGATCTCCCCAATGGTCCCCATGAGCTGGGCTTGGCAGGGAGACAAGCTGGCCCCTGCCCAGCTGAGCACTCAGCTGAGCTCCAAGGACTTGACTCAAGTGGTTGTGCTGGTCCCTGCCAGCTGAAGATTGGCCTCACTGGTGACTGAAATTGTGTGAGCAAAGGATGATTAAAAAATTCATCTCCTCTTCTTGGCCATTACCGTGAATAGATGATGTGTGTCAGCTGATATATGTATTTTACATCCCAGGGTTACGGGGACCACCGGGGACAAAGGGAGACCAAGGTAAGGCTTTTCTGACACCTGAATTACTTCTGTGGATGAGCATAAAGTGGCTTTATGGATGATTTTATGAGCAATCTTGTCCTCAGCCAAGGTGTAAGTGGGTAAGAATGTCACTGGAGTTGAAGGAAATAGGCTTATGTAAAGCTAATGTGAGCAAAAGCAAAGCTCAGCTGGAAAAAAAATCTTATTTTAAAAGTCAGTGTGCAAGAGCCACAGTGGGCCAATTTCCCACTGTCACCAGCACCACTCTCCAGTGCACAGAGTGGAGTCTGGCTTATGCTCACAGCTGTGGTGGGTGTCCTGCTGCTGGCATTCGCTGGACATGGCACCCCGTGAAGCATCAGAAAAATGGTGTTGTCCTTGCAGGTGTACATGGACCCCAGGGTGAGAAGGGAAGCAAAGGAGCTCCTGGTCCTGCTGGCCCAAGTGGTGGTCCAGGAGTGAAAGGAGAAAAAGGAGAGATGGGGCTTGCAGGTAAGGTTTCTTCACTATCTCAACAATTTTAATGTCCTCGCACATATTTCTGTTTAAACTCATTCTACATAAAACAGCAGAAGAAGTCTTCATGGGTCAGTATTCATAAAAATCCAAGCAGCCCTGAGCAGGGTTTGCCAGTCAGTGAGGGAGCTGGATAAACAGGACACTTGACCCGATCTGAAGGGGTTTAATTTCATGTCGTGCTTCAGCAGTTCTCCCAAAGGAGGGCTGGGGGAAGGGGCAATGCGAAATGTTGACTCTGCACCACGACAGTCTCTTTACAGAGTGACCTTTGTCTAATGAAAGCCACAGATATTCAATTATCAGCCTACCCTAGATTAAAGCAGTGATATTTGCAGTAGGATTTCCGTGGTATAAAATAATACAATATAATTTATATGCACAGGCATGTCATTTTAGTGGAACCTCTTTCTGAGAGCTTTATGTCTTACATAAGCCAGGATTGGTACACCTGAAGTGGAAGAGTTATATGGTGTTTCTCCCACGTAACTTGCATCATGGAGAGCTGTTACTCATTGGTGTCACATGGGCTGAAAGCAAGAGAAGGAAAAAAAACAGGTGATGTGTATGGTGCAGGGCAGGGAGGACAGCTGGACAGGTTGATAAGAGCTTTCTTAGATCTCCCATCAGATCCTGAATGCCCCAATGCTCTCATCAGCACAAGGTGCTGCAGAAGAGAAGAGTGACTGTAGGAGGAACACCAAAAGGAAAGGACTTTGGGATAATTCTGGAGCAGAAAGATGAGGCCCTTTCAAGAAATTCCACTCTTTTGGAGCATGCTGATCACCTGTTCAGAGGAGAGAAGGTTAAGAGGAGACGGCAGAACTCTCTGGAAGCACAGGAGTGAAACGTGCTGCCTTGTACCTCCCCTGTGCATGGCAGAAGGGAAGCATTCAGGCTGCAGTAAGGGATATTTAACTAGGGGAGAAAACACACCAGTAGCAGGGATAGTTTGGGGAATAGATTGGAGAGGTATCGTGGCACCACTGCAAGCCTTCAACAGCAGGCCAGACAAACATCTGTCCAGGGAGGCTGACAGAGCCACAGGTGGATCAGACAGACCAGCTCTGTCCTCCTACAGCTTTATGGTGTCAAAGTCACCAAATGGTAAATGCAGGTGTGAGGCCAAACCTTCCTGCTGCTGTGGCCAGACAGAGCTGTTCCCCAGGCTGCAGAGACGACAGATCTGGTGCTTTGTATTTACACATGTGTGCTGTGCTGTTCGATAGGTCCCCAAGGACTGAAAGGTGACGTGGGCAAGAAGGGAGACCCCGGGCCCCAGGGACCTGTGGGTCCTCAGGGCCAGCAAGGACAGCCAGGACAGTCAGGTTACGAAGGTAAGTGCAGAGGGCACAGTGTGACAGTGTGACAGTGTGACAGTGTGACAGTGTGACAGTGTGACAGTGTGACAGTATGACAATGTGACAGTGTGACAGTGTGACAGTGTGACAGTGTGACAGTGTGACAGTATGACAATGTGACAGTGTGACAGTGTGACAGTGTGACAGTGTGACAGTGTGACAGGACCACCCCAGCTGAGGGGCTGGGCTGAGCCTTGCTAGCACTGACGCCAGGATGTTGTTACAGGTAGCCCGGGGAAGCCTGGACCTCCTGGGCCAAAAGGAGAGGCAGGTAAGCAGGACAGAAGGTGCAATTTCTTCTAGAGGCATGAGTGATCTCTTTTATATGGTGTTTCGTGACAAGGAAAACTGCAGCCGGTCTGGATCCCAGCATGGGTAAGAGAAGATGAAGATTAGATGAGGAAACCGTGTCAACATTTCAGTGCTGTCCAGACTCATCCAGCAGCCTTGGCTGTCTCATCTGGGCCCCACTCGCTGGGCAGGAGCCTGAGGGGGAAAGAAGCCCTCCTTCCTAACGTGTGCACACACAAGGGCAGAAACTGTCTGCTCCTTTAGGAAAGAACTCGTGAATTCCAAGGCTGGCAGTCACTAGAACCTGGTTCCATGCACTTTTCGTTCTAGATCATCCCTCATTGCATTGCAAAGATTAGCACTGCCAGGATTGCAACCTGGAGACAGCCAGAGTTTGTTTTGCCTTCATGGGCTCAACTCAGTGTGCAAGGGCTGGAGACAGAGCTGTCTGTCTTTTTATCTCCTTCATGCCTTGTGTTACACTTCATTTGTGCTGCTTTCACTCAACCTCAAGGTGCAGCTGGACAACGTGGACCTCCTGGCAGTCCTGGCCTCGATGGCAGACCTGGTCAGAAAGGGGAGAAAGGGGACCAGGGCCCCAAAGGTAGCCCAGGTACAACCCTGCTCAAACCTATAACTCACCGTCCTCCTACCCTGGCCTCACTTTGTGTTGCTCACACTTACTGATTTCTTTTTGATTTTAGGAGCGCAAGGCATTGCTGGACTCAAAGGTGAACAGGGAGAACAAGGAACAGCAGGTAAAGGAGAATAAAGCAGGTTTGGGGTCAACCACACACATCATGCAGACACTGGAAAGGGAACTACACCTCCAAGAGGAGAACTCTTGGGTCTTCTTCTTGGACCCCCAATGCACCCCAGGATGCCGTGGCGCTCCTGGGGCTCTGCCAGGCTGCTGCGGGCTCACTGCTCTCCAGGGGTTGTTTCTGCCATCTGTCATATGTGTGAGGGGGTGATGGTGCCTGAATTTTTGTATAAATTGGAAAATGCACAAACAAAGAAGCAGTTTAAGATGAACTTCAGGAGATGTTCCTCTGCTGCCTGTATTTTTATTTTTTTTACACAGTCTGCACTGAGTATGATGTGAAATAAGACACCTGATTCAGAAATAGATGCTTACAGTGTAGGCACCAAAATTAGATGAGTTTAACTCAATTGTAAATACTAATTTGCATAAGTTTTACAAATGTATAAACATGTGGTTGGTTTGTTTGTTTGTTTGTTTGTTTTTTGTTTGTTTGTTTTCATGACCTTAGGACTTCCAGGGCAAAAGGGAGCAAAGGGAGACCAAGGCCCATCAGGTAAACTCTTATAGCATGAATTATTATGATGATGCAAAGAACTTTAGGTGCCACATTCCACTGTTCTGCATCAATGTGAAATGTTTGTCATGTTCTTTCCCTGGGAAGGAAAAAGGCAATTACTTTTTTTCTTTCCACCCAGGCATCCCAGGCCCAGCTGGTCAAAAAGGAACCAAGGGAGATTATGGCACTAAGGGTCTGAAAGGAGAACCAGGACCAAAAGGAGCCAAGGGAGACATTGGACTTTCTGGTAAGGCTCCTTGCCACAGGGTCTGCGGAGTGATGGCGCATTTGGATTTGGGATTGTAGATCACAGATCAACATAAGCCGCCCTGGGGTGTGTTTTCAGAGCTGATTTGCAGGAACTCAACAGAAAGATCTGCCTTCCCAGCAGAGGAATATGCAGGGTGTCAGTTGTACGCCCTGGGAGGTGTGCTAAAAGATGTGCATGTACACAGATGCATTAGGTTTTCTCAAATCCCTGATTTCACAGAAAACTGGAACAACCCACATTTCTCTTTGCTTTGTTCAGAGACATCAGAGACGCCCTCTCCCTGGGATAAATCCCATGTAAACATGGCACTCAGGAACATGGAATTGTGAGGCAATTGCAAACACCCAAGTGAGGCAATTTAACTACACCTGGCCAACTGTAGGACACAAAGGTTGTTCAAAAGGGCCAAGACTGCAGCTACTCTCCATTCCTAACCCCCTCCCTTCCAATCACTGGGTATTTCATAAAAACATAAAACCTGCAGGAAAAAAATTCCCAAACAGCTGTTACAGCAGCCCATGGGAAGCAAACAGTGTTTCAGATGATTTTTTCTTTTAATTGTTCACACAAAATAGTGCAAGAATCCTTGGAAATAAACTAGATTCTATGTGGGGCTCCTCCATGCACTCCTCTGGAGTTTTGCATCTGGAAGATGGAAGAAGAGTAAGTGGGCTGGCTCCAGGCCAAAGACTGCCCTCTGGGTGCATCTCATCTCCTGGTCCCCAGGAGGAGACAGCAATGAGCGCTTTCTGGAGGTAGCTTTAGGGAAAAGACCTCATTGGGTTTTTTCAAACACCCCTGTCCTCAAGACCAAGATGCTCCACAGAAAGGTGGAGGACTGTTGAGAGCACCTTTCTGCTCTCCTTGGAGATCAAATCCCAGGATGTAGGTCTTCCTGGAAGTACTTTAGGAGATACCATGCCTGCTTCTGGAGATCCCAGAGTCTATCAGAGATGTCATTTTACAGGTAACGGTGGGAATGAGATACATTTCTCACAAGTGAATAAATATATGGGATTTGAAAGTGACCCTTTTCTTGGGTCTCACACTGGGAATATTTTGCTGTATGTTATCCTACTTTTCCTGCCATGTTTCTTTTACATAGCCTTAGACACTTCAGGGTGTTCATTTTCTACAAGGGGAGGAGTCTGCACATCTCTAACTCACACAACTATTCAGAACTAGATAATAAACAGATTTTTTCCACAAGCAACTGTCAAATGCTTGCTTTTCTAATTTGGAACAGGTTCCCCAGGAGTGAAAGGGAGCAAAGGTGAAAAAGGAGAAGGTACTGGACTTTTACTTCTTCTCTCACTTACCTTCTGGTATCAGAGTTACCTGAACTCAGGGCCAAAACACCCCTCTGCTCACACTGGTTAACTCAGAGCACAGCTAACAGAGCCAAGGAGTCTGTACTCTGAGCTGCAGCCTGGTGTCTCCAAATGCAGGGAGGGCTGGGATGGTTTGGATTCGAGCTACCAGTAACCTCTGGTCCCACCCTGGAGATGGGAACATCCCTCTGCTTTGGGTGGTCACAACTTCTGTCTGTCAATGTCTTTTTCCTTATCCCTGTGTGACCCATAGAGTTATTTTCTTCTCCTCCAAACTCTCAGCCGGCCTCGGTAATTTTGTACGAATCGTGGGAGAAGACAACAGGGGCCGTGTGGAAATCTTCCACCAAGGGTCCTGGGGAACGATATGTGACGATGGCTGGACCACCCGAGAGGCCAGCGTAGTCTGCCGAATGCTGGGATTCAACCGTGCGGTCGCTTTCTTCACCGCCCCACCAGGTGAGTCCACGACAGCTCCAGGCGTGGCAGAGGTGCTTACACACACCCAGGAAGTACCACAGCAAGGTCACCTACATGAGCAGCCAGGGATCTCCTCAGCAGAGCAGCTCGTTCCTCTTGGGATGAGGGAGCTGCATGTCAAGTGCTGCTTCAACTGTGCCCAAACGCTTGATATCCAACAAGCCAACACGTGCCCGCTATCCACAGGGCTCTCTTTACAAAAAAAAACCCAAAAACGTGTTCCTCTTTCCCCATCCAACAGTTTTTTTGTTTGTTTGTTTAATCTTCCAAAGGTACCGGGCAAATTTGGCTTGACGACGTGAATTGCAAGGGGACTGAAATTACAATTACGGACTGTAACAAGCGTGACTGGGGTGCACACAACTGCAACCACAGCGAGGATGTTGGGGTGGAGTGTGCTTGATGGGACACCGAGTCTGTCCTGGGAGCTGCTGCTGCCTCTGCTCTCCATGGAGATTTTCTTCACGATGCAAACCCAATTTCATCAGGCTGTGCTTTTGTGCCTCTTTACCAGGTCATAGAAATATTGACAAAGAAAGCTGAATTTTTCACAAATCAATAACAGTTGCAAGACCCACAGGTAACCCGAAACATCCCAGCTGTCACGAAACAACTGGAGCTCAGGCATGTGAGCCAGTTCACAGCTTTTCCAGCTACTGACATCAGCTCATCTGCAGGAGCTCACACGTGTGTGACCTCTAAGTCCACAGAGGAGGGGATGGTCCACGTTAACTTAGTGCAGCAAGAGGATAGGATCAGTGTGCAGAAACCTGCACTTACTGCAGCTGAGCTGGCACCTTCATCACGGTACAGTTGTGAACCTGAGCTAAAAACCCCCAGGGAAGTGCATACACCCAAGAGAGCAGATCATCAGATGATCTCTCTGGCATGCAAATATAAATATTCTTCAGAATCTACGCTGATCACACATTAAAGTGCAAAAATTAATACCTGGGATCTACGTGCTATACTACCCTGGTTTAGCACAGCAGTTGTTTTTGACGTTAGCTAAGTTCCTCCTCTGTCAGTGTTTCCTAAGCCGTCTCCAGGAGCAATACCCCACAGTTATCTGGTGTATAAAGCCAAGCTTTTCTTACCTTTAGAAGTCAGATGCTCCAGTAAAGCAAGATGATGACAAATAAATATATTTTTATATATAGCAAAGCATGAATAAGCTATCGATTGGTGTCAAATGTAAATAAATAAATCAATAAATAAATGATCAGACAATCAAATAATCAAATTCTCGACTAGATAAAGAAATAAAATTATACAGACACCCCTGTAGATGTTAGGGAGAAAGTATCGGACTGGGCTTTCCTGGACCTCAGGCGATTGATGCAATGATGCTCAGTCAGTGAAGGTCTGTGTCCCCGCCAGGACGAGCGCTGGGCGCATCCCGGCGGGACCCGAGGGCACGACACCGGCCCCCGTCCCTGCCTTCCCCCGGCCAGCCCGCTGATCTCGAATGCTCCTTCCCGGCACTAAGGGGAGCTCAAGCGCCGCCGCCGCTCCGCGAAGCCGCAGCGGGAGACCCGCGGCACCGGCCCGGGCTGGAGCCCGCCCCTGCCCCGTCCCCGCTGCCTTCTCCCTCGGAGCGCCGGGGATCCTGCGCATCCCGCTCTGCTCCGCTCTCGTGAGACCCCGCCTGGAGCCCCGTGCCCAGCTCGGAGTCCCCGGCGCGGGAGGGATACCGACCTGCTGGAGAGGGGCCAGAGCGGGCTGCGAAGATGCTCGGGGGGCCGGAGCACCTCTCCCAGGGAGACAGGCTGAGAGTCGGGGCTGTTCAGTCTGGAGAAGAGAGGGCTCTCAGAGCACCTTCCAAATACCTGCAAGAGAGCTGGAGATTGATTTTTGTGGAGGGCGTAGTGATAGGACAAGGGGGAATAGCCTTAAATTAAAGGAGAGCAGGTGTAGATTATACACCGGAGAAATTCTTTACTGTGAGGGTGGTGAGGCACTGGCACAGGCTGCCCAGAGCAGCTGTGGATGCCCCATCCCTGAAAGTGATCAAGGCCATGTTGAATGAGGCTTTGAACAACTTGGTCTAGTAAAAAATGTCCCTGACCAGAGATTTGAAACTAGATGACCTTTGAGGTCCTTTCCAACCCAAGTAATTCCATGATTCTATGTTCCCAATAGTGGGAGGGCAGTGGTGCAATGCAGAAGATGGGCAATGCATCCAGAGGGTGTCTGTGATGTCCCACATGTGCCATAGGAAAGGACTAAAATGTGTTTTATCCTGTTGAAGGGCTGACAGAACACAGAATGAGACCAAAACCTGAGAGTGGGGTGCTTAGTTTGAAGGAATGAAGCAGGCTGTGGTGGTTTCAGTCCTCTGTAGCTGCAGCAGGGGTCAACCAGTCATCCAAGAAAGGGAGTTTGAAATAAGAGTGGATGGTTTTAGGTCTTTGTGATGCAGCCTCTTGTGCCTGATGGTTTGTGAGAGAATGCTGGGCAGCTGTGACACTTGTACAGGTCTTGCTTCCCCCTCTCCAATAGCTAAAACCACAGTTTTTAAGGCAAACCCTCGGACTTTGCCAGCATGTCAGAGGTGTCCCCTTGGAGGGACAGAGGAGGGACAGCTGCACAGCCTCACCACTGTGGGGGCAGGACACAAGTCCCAGCAGCGGCATTCGGAGCCTGAAGCTCAGCACTGGGATCCCTGTGCAGCAGGGTTGGGGGGCACTCATGCCCCACGTGTTCACTTCTCCAGTCTAAGAGAAGGTCCAGTGAGGCAGAAAGAGTACCACAAAGCATGGGATGGTTGACGAGCAACAAAAAATCCTTTTGCATCTACAGAAAGGAGTAGCCCTGAGATTTGTATGTTGGTTCTCAGGGCCACACACCCTCCCTCCCAAACACCCAACTCCAGCTATTCCACCCCGGCTTCAAAGTCTCCCAACCACCCTGCACTGCCCTCAAAGGGCTGCCTGTGACAGCTAACAAGGAGTGGTACTGCTTTGCTTATCATTCATGCCCAGCACCAATTAAAAAGACTTAGTTAAGCAAAATGCAATTACACTGTCATGGATAAAAGGGATACAATTATTAAAATGGAACACTTTCCCTTAGGAATGATGTTATTTCCAGATGCTCCCATCCTTGTCCCTGACCATTCCTCGTGATCTGAAGAGATTTGGGATGAATTGGGGGCCTTTGTGTAGTTTTGTCCCTTCTTGCTGGCTCACATGTATTTATGAGGTAAGTTAGCAAAGACCCTTGAGGACACAAATCTTTTCTGGAGCCCTAAAACAGCATTTCCAATGTATCTGGACACTACCTTTCCAAAAAGATGAAGATTTCATAGAAACTATCTGGTGCCAAGCTGAGAGTTTTCTCCTTTTGGGGAAAAGAACCTGAGCCTTCTGTCATCTCTGAAGGAATGGGGCACAGCCAGACACTATGGGATGTGTGTGTGGCTGGAAGGATTTTCCAAAATTCACGGGGAAGCAACTGAAGTGAGGTTTCCCATCTCAAGCCCCTCGGGAAGGGAGAGAAGCTGAAGAGCAAAATGTTTGCCAGATAAAAGTCAGTTCTCTAGGTTTCCAAAGCCTCAAGTTTATGCTGAATGCATCAAAACACACCTCCTTAACAAAATTGATGATTCCAGCTGCAAAGGTAAAAAAAGGCAATTATTGTGTTTAAAACATTGTATTAAAATATGCAATAAAGGAATTCATTTTCTGCTTTGCATTTATATGACAGGTAACAACTTTAATACACATCTAAAGCTTAAACTCATCACATCATATATAGGTCAATAATTGTATTTCCATCCCTCTCTTCTGAAGTCTTCTGATGTTTTGGATCACATCACCACAAATCTGCCAGCACATTTCCTCATTTTTTTTTCTGTTAAACATCACAGTGGAGGGCAGCATCTGGCCTCAAAACCCTAAGACTTCTTTTCTGTCTCACTTGGTGTCAGAACTGGTCAGGTTTTGCTTGGTTCACTCTTCCCACCAGCATGGTCCAGCAAAGGCCCAACCAACCATCTAGTGCAGTGCACAAGCCCAAGCTGAAAGTGTTTCTGATCCTGCAAAGGAGCCAGTGTGGCTCTCTCAGGCACCAAGCTGGATCACGCACTGATGCAGGCAGCTGCTCTGCTCTGACACCGAGCTGATTTTAACCCAAAGTGCTTAAACCAACTGATAATGGTAGCTCCAAGTGATTATCCATTTATTTCAGTATTTGTCTTTTTCAAATGTGACCTAAAATCTATAAGTAATTAGTTATTGTACAGGCTACGGTGTTGCGAAATGCTTCCCTTCATTTTTTATTCCGACTCTGAACTATAACTCCAAAATCATTCTAGTCACACCAGCCTTCAAAGGTCTAAATGGGGAGGAAGGGGGGCTAGCTCCTTAGTATCTCTGAGATTTACAAGAATATTTGAGGATTTTTCTGGGGATTCAGCGTGAGATGAAAAAAAAGGAGTTTTGCAGGCAAAAAGAGAAACTTATGCTTTCAGTTCAAAAGGAAAGACACATCCGAATAGAGAAAGATTTAAATGCTAAAATGCTAAACAAACATTGCTATTCAACAGCGGTCTTTGTCTTTTGAGTCCTAGGTTAAAACTGCTTCACAGGGACTATAAACGCTCGTTACTCTCCTTTGTTGCACCTAAATGAATTTTAACCGCAGAAGTTCCGGAGTGAAGAAGAATTGCTTCCAAGAACTCCTCCCAAGTCGCCCAGGTATTCCAGCAAGAGAGGACTTCGGGAGCTATTAAATAAGGTGAATAAGAACATAGTATACAAATTACATTTATTCTGGGTCCGCTTGTAATGTTTTATATAAATGCTAACAAATAGCATTTATAGGTGCTGTGAAGGTGCTGGTTCCACACCATCAGGGCATCAGCAGCAAAAGGAAACACAATTCTGCAATGACCTTGCCTTAGGAAATCCCAGTGGAGTCAAGGGATTCAGAGGGCTTTCAGGCTCAGGCCATAAATCACTCAAGATATGAATTACTGCCTTATTAGAGCAGATTCATAACTGTAATTCTAGATAAATACACAATTAGTCTGATCTCCTCTGATAACATGCCAACAAGGAAAAAAAAAAAAAAAGTACTCCCACTAAGCAGCATAACTATTCAAAGGAACTGCAGCAAACTTTCACAGATGTTGAGGCCAGCGGGACCACTGTAATAATCCCATCTGACCTTCTGCATGGTGCAGGGCAGAAAAACTCCCCCAGGGATTTCTACATCATTTTGAAACTATAGCTTGTTTTCTAGGAAGGCGCCTTACCTCAGCTGAGAGTTTTCTGAAAGCAAAGAAAGCATCATTTTCCTTAAAAAACCACCACATTCTTGCCTTATTAATTAATGTTCCAGCTCTCTCCCAGTGACTCCACTCCTGACCTGTGCTGGACACCGGGAGCCAGCTGAGGTCCTTGAGCCACCGAGTGCTGTTGCCTGAAGTCCATTCAGACAAGGCTTAAGAGATAAAATAACTTTTCCCTAACACAGTTAACTTCACCTGGCAGGGAGAAGTCCACAACCAGGATTTGGAAGAGCTGCTTGCTGTTCCAAGCAAGCAGCACGCCTCTAAAGGGATGCTAATGCCCTTGCCAGAGTTTAGAGAAACGAGGAATGTGCCGCACATGCCAAGATCAAACCCTAGGTGACCTTGATAGTTTTACTTCTGCTCAGCATCTGAAAGGTTGTTTCTGGAAGGCTTTTGCCATAATAGCTGTAGCTCACATGAACACTGGGACTCTGCTTTTGCAGTAGCTCTGATTTTAAAGGAGATGTTTGACTTTACAGGGTAGTGATAGAAGGAGCTCGTTGGGAGTAGAAAGCTCTCAGTACACTTCTGAGGCCCTCAAACTCTTTTCTGGGTGGAAATGAGATCAGACTAAACTCAAATGGCACTGTTTGCATGAGTAACAGCTAATCCAAATTACCCAGGGCTGAGAGATGAGGATCCCAGGGCTAATACAACGAGGGTGGTTTTTTCCACACATGGTTAAAGACTGTTGACTCAACTTGCAGGGCTATAAAATTTCTCCAGTAACAAGCAGGGACAGACTCCTACAGCAATGCTGCAGGGAAGGGAAATACCCTGTCTCTGAAGATCCACTTATTTCAACCAGACTGAAAGAGCTGCACAAGACTATAAATGGATCTGGCTGCGGCTAAGGGGTAGATGAGAGAAGGAAGAACACCCTTTTTCTTCTCCTGTGTTTTTACTTCAAAACTGTAAGATTAAGAGTGAGGAAGTCCCCTGCTTCCAGTTTATTTGCTTTAGAAGCCTTTCAGAGTCCCCCAGTGCAAGCTAGCACAAAGAGGGAAGAAGTTCTTTTCTCTGGCACATTCTGACTTTACACACTGCAAACAGGGAAATGTGAAAAAAAGTCACTTTTTCAACATTTTCCTTCTGTTGCTCCCGGATGCACAGTGCCACGTCCCATTACAGGCCAGCCTGTCAGTTGTGACCTGCTCGGGGGAGACGTGCTGTGACCCCGTGGGACAGGCTCAGCACACTGAGGACGTGAGGGTAAAATGTGCAGTCCTTGGTAAACATGTGGGGCTCAGCTCAGTGAGGGGTCCTGAGCAGTGACACTTCAGCAAAAGGCCTCCAAGCATCACCCAGCACGGGAGATGCAGCAGAGAGTTGTGACCTAGGTCACATCTGCAGCTGGTATAAATCAACATCGCTCTGTTGATAGCTGGGGGAATACGTGGATTTGTTTCTGCTGAAAATTCAGCCCTATTTTGATTTTTTATTTTTTATTTTTTTTTTTTTTAATTTTGCCCAGCTCTTCAAAACACTGCTTAGCTCCTGGTGAGTCTATTTTTGGGCTTGATGGTGGGTTGTGTGTCCTGCCCAGTAGCCTGGGAGGAAGGTCAGAGACCTGACAGGAATAGTGAGTCCTTCCACAAATGCCTGGGCAACCAGGAAAAGCATGCCTAAGGCTTGGAATCCTGAAGTTTTCTAGTGCAGAAAATAGTAGAGACTCTTTCCAAAATGGTTACTTAAACAAGGCATTTTAAATTGAGCAGCACTGATTATTAGAAAGTGCAGTAATTTTCAATCACATGCCACAAAGGCATTATAAAACTGCCGACAACAGCATTTCATCAACACCTCTGGCTCCAAATTTCTCCCACCTTGGCACTTCTGCAGTTTAACCCTAATTATTGCTGCTTGCCCCGTTATGATGGATGCAGTCGCAAGCTATCCTTCATTTCTGTGCTATCAAGCTCTCAAGGAGCCTGATTCCTTCACTTAATGTGACGTGATGAAATGGGTTCTGCCAACAGACACACAAAGTTGGAAAGTTAAAATTTTGTTGAAGTGCAAGCATAGAAACGAGTTGTGTAGAGCTTTCATCCAAAATACTTTAAAGACACATATTTCATAGAATCGTGGAATATCCTGAGTTGGAAGAGACCCACAGGGCTCATTGAAGTCCAGCTGCTGGCCCTGCACAGGACCACCCCAAGGATCATACCATGTACCTCAGAGCATTATCCAAGTGCTTCTTGAGCTCTGGCAGGCTTGGTGCTTCCAGAACCCGAGCACCCTCTGGGAGAAGAGCCTTTTCCTAATATCCAACCTAAGCCCCTCTGATACAGCTTCATGTCATTCCCTCAGGTCCTGTCATTGATCACCACAAAGCAGAGATCGGTGTCTGCTCCTCCTCTTTCCGTCGCAACGCTCTCTTGTAGACTGCAATGAGATCTCCCCTCAGTCTCCTCCTCTCCAGGCTGAACAGACCAAGTGACCTCAGCTGCTTCTCGTGTGGCTTCCCCTCAAGGCCCTTCACCATCTCTTGCCCTCCTTTGGATACTCTCTAACAATTCAATATCTTTCTTATATCGTGGTGCCCAAATCGGAAAATGAGAAACTCCTCCAATGTAGAAGGGTTTGTTCCCCAGCTAACACCAAGTACCACAGCCTATCTAATGAAGTATTTGTGGATCCCTCCCCTACCTAATGTGAAGTATTTGTGAGTCCCTTCTCTTATCTTTAGAGGATAGTTTTGGTTTTTCCCTTCTATTCAGTTGTACATCTCCTGCTCTTTAGCTCTAACTGTTCCAAGATGTTCATCTGAGATGAATTTACAAACCAGATGATAGCCATCATTTTCACATTAAGGAGGAAAACTCATGCACTGTTTCAAAGACTTTAACTCTTAATCTGTTTTCAGACCTGTATGAGCTGCCTGCTCTGTTCATATTTCTGCCATTTAGTTTCCAAATACTCAATCTTCTTCCAACAAGATCGTGGTAGCTGGCAGTATCTGAAAACACTGATACTGTTGATCAGCAAAAGTCTTGTTGAATTGAAAGAACCCCATGCTCATCTGTCTTGCACGACAAACAACGGATGCAATGTTAGCCCAGCTGACACACTGAGGTAGGGAGCAGAGAGCAGGCCTCTAAGGCCTTTAAGGCTGGTAAAGACAGAAAACATTTTAATCTCAGCTGAGAAAGGAAGAGATCACTGTCAGGTTTGGATAGGCTCAGTCAGGTGCTCAGCTGCTGTAAATAAACTCAGCTCTGTTGAGGTCAAAACCGTTTATATCCAGTTATTTTTCCTGAATGAGGTGAACATGTAAAATCCTTTACTGAGTAATTTTCAGCAAGCTTGAGCGCTACAATTCTCTCTAAAACCAGGGGGAATGAGCCCTCTGAGAGAGGACCGCACAAGTTATTGCAAGCTATCTGTAGCTGCAAAGGGAAAAATGGTTGCAAATCAAAAAATACAAAGCTCTTCTCCATCAAATGCACATATAACTGAAAGTGCAGACACTTTTCTTCCTTTGTGTTCTTGTTGCAGCAGCAGTGTGTCCTGGCAGCAGCATTTCGGGTAAACTGGAATAAGTCAAATATGTAAATTATGGGTCTGAGCTATCCCATCTGCCTTTTGAGGGTTGCTGAGAGTGTTACCTGGCAGGTGATATGATCAGTACCTGGATGGAAAGGAAAGAAGTTCAAAGATGAGGGGAACATCCAGCCTTCAAAATGGTCAGAGGAAAAGGAAGTCTAAACTGACTCTATGGGAAAGAGCAGTAATGTAGGGAACCTCCAACAGAACATCAAAATTCCATATAATTAAAAAAAAAAAAAAAAAAAAAAAAAAAAGAAGGATATTTTCAGGGAGTTATGGATTAGAAATTAGAGTCTGGGCTTCAGAAGAATTTGTAAGCACAATCAAGTCAAACTCGAGAAAAAAGAAAGCTCATATTGTCAAAAAAACTGCGGGAAGAACAAAAACTCTCCAACAACATTTTTAGTGTTAGAGAATCAAGGCATTACTTTATTCCGGCCAGGATGTGCAACCAAAATCATTTCACCTACACACAGCTCGAGTTGTGCAGAGAAAATCATTCCATGACACATGAATTTTACCAGATTTTTCAGCTACTTATAGAGTCAAAACCCACAGAAATTCATTGGTTCAATGTCCATTGGTCTGAAGTTACACAGTTCACATTTGGTTTCCTATTGGTTATCTATCTCTTCGACTTCAATGTTAAGGAGGTTCTCCTTCTTGGTTCTCTTATCTCTCTTTACCCAGACCAGGTGTCTCCAACCATGTCAGGGGTGATGGTTGGAGCTGATAGTCGTTAATTTTTGTGTATCTTCTGTGCTTCTCCCAGTCTGTTGAGATGTTAAGCTCATCATGAATTGAGTGACGGAAACAGACCTTTGAAAAGATACTTAAAATTCCTTTTGACCCCAGGCAAATGTGAACAAAACCCCTGGCTAAAGTTATATAAAAAAAAATTGGTATCTTTTCCAACAATATCAGGTCTAAAAATTCTTGGCACAGATATGAGAGCTGGAGCAGTAAGAGACTCTTTTTGTGAGCTTAAAAAAACCTCAAAAACTTGAAATTGAACCAAAGTGCAATTTTTTTCTGTTTTCTTATCAAAACTAAAAGTAAAAAATATTACCATTTCTAGGGAAAGTGAGTGTCAAAGATTCTACCAAGTTTGCATATCATCAATCCACAGTAACTTAGAGGTGGTCTCAACAGTGAGGAAAGCAGCCTTATCTATCCCAGACAGAAGTGGCCAAAAAAAAAAAGAGTTCAGCCCACCCTGCTCTGTGTTTGTGCCACACTGAAACCAATTTAATCCCAGCGTCCCTGTACCCACCCTGCCAATAAGCACTTCTGAGCATCCCAGCTAATTTCTAGAAACTTTGTCAATGGCGACCATCTGTCATTGGGAAAACACGGAAAGGGGGATTAGTAACAGACTGGCGGGGAATACTGGAACACTGGCAGTATATTTTACTGGGTACAGATGTAAGCACAATGAGGATATTGTTTTGAAATTAAAGGAAGAGCAGGAAATTTTGCAGTGTTTTCCTGAGTTAGTTTGTTGGGGATTTTTTTTTTTTTTTTTTTTTTTTTACCCTTGCCACGTCAGTGTGAAAAAAAGGCTGGCGAGTGAAAAGATTAATAACAGGGCATAAATGTACCGTTTTGGGGAGTTTCCCCTGGGGCTTGCTCCCCCTCCCTTCCTGCTCAATTGCCACCATTACTGCACGTGAGGTGCATGTTTATGCTGCTGCTGAATGAATGCACAGATGCATCTCTGTTATCCTTAGAAGTATAAACAGCTTTTTCCAACAAATACATTGCCCAGCGCAAAAACACACCTAACGAGCTCCTTCTGCCTCATTTGTTGGAACACAGCTCCTTCTGCTGAGACTAAGATAAAACAGAAAGAGCACAGAAACCTCCTAGAAAAGCTAAATGGGGGGACTTAATTGCCTCATCAGTTTTGCTTCCAAAGTTAGAGGGGAAAATGTTTTACAGATGAGAAGATTTTAAAGTGTGCCAATCACAATGAGGGAGATTTCTCTTTGAAATGCTGACAGTCGAAACATCTCCAATCCATGTTCACCACAGAAGGGGAAAATATTCAGAGAACTGCCAAAAATGTCATCCAGGGAGGGAACCTCTCCCCAGATCTTGTCGGCACTAATAAGAATTTGCTGGCACTTCTCAAGGCATCTTCTGCTGGAAAAAGTCTTTCCCATTCCCCCGGTGAAGGAAGACGTGCTCTTCGGCTGGTCTGAATCCGTATACTGCTGCTCCTGCTAGCATCAAAACGTCATTAAAAATCAGAGCCTGAGTGGCATTGCTGCAGCAGGAGAAGTCTCTGGCAAGGGGCAGCCTTTGGCTGGAGGCTGTGGCTTGGGAAAGGCTCTGTAGCATTGCTGAAGCAGACGTGGGGGCCAGCGAGTCCCCGGAGCGGGGCAAAAAGCATGACGGCAAATCTGCAATTAGTAAGGCAGTGTTGGGCAATGAACACGATCCACAGGAGTGGAGGCTGGCTGGGATTGCTCCCACATCTCTCCCCTCCCCTCTTTCTTCAGTGCTCTTGGGGATCAGCCTGGAGCTAACCAAAGAGATGGAAATACTTCACCGACTTTGATGGACTTTGGATCCAGCTTTTCATGACATTATATCTTCTCGCATTATTCCAAAAGGTCCTACACAACAACTATGAGGCTGAGGTTTTCAAGTCTACTCCCATCACTTTCAACAGAGACTTTTCTTCCACCTGCCGAGACAACGCTGAGCCACGCACGTTAATAATTAAATAACAGCTGAGCACCAGGGAGGGGAAGTGACAAAGCTGCCAAAATCTTTCTGAGATATTTTGACAATCCACAGCCTGGAAAGATTTTAAATGAGGGTCTGGCCCCTTGTTACTCTCCCACTTTCTCCTGCGTATCTTTAAGCATCACACGGATTGTGCATCATCCATCCCAGAGATGCATATTGATGTCATAACGATATTTCCCACGCCGGACTACACAACACTGAGCTGCAGACACAGTGATTAACAACTGCTTTTGCCCCTGTACCTTCTGGACTCCCATCAAAGTAGAATTTGTCCCAATTAATCAAACCCAAGTGTTCTTTGCTGCCACGCCTGTCTGCGCGGAGAAGATCCCAAACGTTCATCCCGGATGCTGTGCGCGGCTCTAACCTTTCGCTGGAGTCTGCCGGGAGCTGCTGCTCATTTATATACAAAGCACAGCAGGTAAAAGGGCAACTAAACATAATTTACCTGGAAGCGAGGTTAAAAGTGGTTTACCAGCTTGATGGTGTTTGGCTTGAGAAACAAGACGTTAATTAACACCTACCCATTGATTAATATTGACCACGTTTTTTGCCTTGTGCAAGTTTTAAGCAGGCGATGCTTAAATTTATTTTTGCTTAAGTTTTACCCATACCAAGAATATTTTGGCTGAACTTTGACCAAACGTGAGCTTCCTTCTGGCCTGACATCCTAACACAGAGAAGACTTGCACCTCCACTGATGACTGCAAGCACTGCTGCTCCGGGAGGTATTCCTGCCCTCAGTGGGAGCGTGCCCCAGGACACCCGGATCCAGCACCACTGACATTAATGAGCCTTGTCACTGCTTCCAAATCCTTAGGGCCAAATCCTGCTTCCAGTGAGGCTGGGGCTTTATGACATGCTCTCCTTGCCTCGGGACCCATGACAAATTTCACTACAGGCATGTTAGAAAAACCCAGCATAAAGGCACAAATCCTCTGTTTCTTTGGAAGACGTCATATTTATTTAGCAGTGGCATCCTCTTGATGCCATTGCAGTGATTGCAATGCACTGTGGGGTCAGCACCCCAAGTGCCCTGCTCATCCCACAGACAGAAGCTGGGCTATTTCACCCCAGATAAGAGAGAAGGCCTGCCCCATGCTTTGTGATTGCCCCTGGATACCTGTGACATGATTAAATCCTTATTTCCAGGGTGGTCCTCTTGGCACAGGAATATGGTCCCGATTCATCCTCTGAATGTGCTGGGTTTATCACTTCTCACCCATGAGATACAAACAAAATTAAAGCCGGTTATTCACCCATCTGAGACAGGAGGAAGCCTGGATTCCTGCAGTTAACAGACACTGAAAGAGGAGAAACTAGCTTTCCTCTGAACTTTTCCCTAAAAAAGGCAGCATGAGGCCCAAAACTAACCCACAGGTGGGACCTCCCATGTTCCAGGAGACCCCATTTAAAGGAGGAAAATTATTTTGGAGCCATGGTGGGAGTACAAGCACCTAAGCCTGATCTTCCTCCACAAACTCTCTTTTGGGCTGGCCAAAGACCGTTGAAGCACCTTCTGCAAAAAGCAGAGCAGGTGGGAAAAGCCTTCAGGAAACAAAGACAAAACCTTGAAGCTGTATCTGCCATGGTAGGTCTCGAAATACAGCCCTTGCTTTGTACTGTTTTGTTCTGGGTTTTTTGCTTGTTTGGAGTTTTTTTGTGGCTCTTTAACTGGTGTTTATTTAAAAAGAGACCACTTTTGAAACTTGAAAGATCTTTTTCCAAATTGCCATAATTTCTCTCATCCTCCAAAAATTTGAGTTTTCACTTGACTTGAATTTTCCATAAATAAAGATCCTCTGCAACTTTGAAAAGTTTTAATAAATACCTTTGGGGCATCTTATTGTCCTTGCCTTGAGGGGAGAATAATTGTTTGCTTGTTGGCAGGGTTGAAAATGTTAATAGTAATAGCAACTCCAGGAAAAATTATTTTTTGGGCAATTTTACATGGGTTTTTTTTGCCCTGGCAATTCAAAAAATTCATGCATAGGTGTTTATACCTTCAACTATAGAAATATTAAAGCAAGAGTTTGTTTAAATTTAAGCTATTAAAAGATTTCCATGCACTCAAGAATCAATCTGATTATCCTCTGTTCTCACCTCCCCTTTCAGAATGGGATGACTTTGCACTCTGGAGTCATGCTCTTCACCTCAAGATCGACGTGACTACTATAGGACAGGTGAAACAATCCCAGCTGCAGTGGGATTTTAATCAAACCAAACACTCTGAAAACAACTGAAAATATACCAATCACTTTTTTTCTGATACAAAACCGGTACAGCACACCCTGAGCGCCACCAGAGCTACACTGCTGGTGTAGCCACTGCTGATTGGCACCATTTTGCAAGTTTGGTCTTGTTTGCTTCATTGGGTTGTTGGGTTGGTTTTAAGGATAGATCAAAATGACACATCTTGCCCATCACAGATCAATAACCCAGCCTATTCTTGGCCTGTGTCCTGTCCTCCTACCTCCTAACCACTGAACTAGAACAAGCATTAAAGGACTCTGAAATCAGCCCTGGCCCAAGAAATAAGCAGCAGACAGAGATCTCGCTCTGGGCCACATTGCAGAAGCACACTTTGTTCTCTATGCTCCAGAGCTCCCAAGAAAGCATCCTGAAAACTATTCTTCAAAATGGTCTGCAGCTTGGCCTTAAATGCTGAACACAAATGTGGCAACCTCAGCCTTCAGGAGCTGCTTCATGGCTCAGGATGTTTCAGCACTCCCGTGGGCTTGGGTTTGCTCACATTTTATGACTGTGCAACAAGGACAGCTGGTCTAGCGATCAGGCAAGAGATGAGGAGTATTCCTAATATATAAAAGTCAATAGAAGGATGAAAATTATTTAGGTCTGTGGTTTAATGGGAGAAAGTGATTTCCTTGCAACTGAAGCCTGGTCTCTCCAAAGCAAAGGGAAGGCTGAATTTGCTTCATCCCTTTACAGGCACATCAGTGCACCAGGCTGCAGCCACTACTTGACTGACACAGAGATTTTGGAAGCTCTGTGAGTGATGATTCATGTCCCTGTAGGAGTCTCCTCAGCCCCAGAGTGGGCACAGGACAGCCAGCCTCTCCTCTGGGTGGATGTACAGTCATACTCTAAACATAAATAAATTGTAGCTCTCCAAGGCTCACAACTCAGCCAAATCAATCCCAGTTTTCACAGGATCACCCAGCTACACTCATCAAGGAGACCCATCCCCCTGCCAGGATTCATTTGCCTGCCCCAAGCTGCTTTGATTGTGCAGATGCTAAAAATAAAGTTGCAATGACTGTTTGCTAGAGGAAATAAAGAGTTTTTGTACTCTCATATTTCAGAGTGAGCAGGCCAGGTCAGCTCACAGTCCCCTTCACCCATATAAAAAAGAATACACAAAAAGCAATGGATCTGCTAACCCTTTTGTCTAGAGAGAGGCCAAGGTTTGGAATCAATCCTCTGGCAGGCAAATACAGAAATCCTCTTTAATCACCAAGAGACCTGGACACATCTTTAATTATCTGTGCTGATCACCCCAGCAGCCTGGCCTTGTCTGAGTGCTCACCCAGGGCTGTGGGGGGCAAACGTCCTGCTGAACCCCAGTCCCACACGCCCTTGGAGGTCACCTGCCAAAACACAGCAACTGCAGCCCCTGCCAAAAAACTTACTTTTCTGACACCTATTTTTTATCAACTTGTACAAGCTGCCAAGAAAGAGATTTTCTTATAGGGAGAGTTGACTGAAGCAGCAGGAAGACATGAAAAATGCCCATTCTCCCCCCACTTTCTCATTCATCGGTTAATTAACGAGGAGCATTTGCAAAGGACACAGGCTTTGCAGCCCACGCTGCACACCGGGTTTCCCCCTCCCACGTAACCTCACGGGTAAACAGCATCACCAAGGTCTGGCTTTGTGACAAAAGGCACCCACCATGGCCAGAGCCAAGTCTTTAAGAACCACTCTTCAATTAAATTAAAAACATTTCTTGCAATAATGTAATTCAGAGTCTAGGCTTAAGGGAGGATTTCTGAATGCCAAATGATCCATTCTTTAAAGATTTGAAAACCCACCCTTAGTTTATGACCTGCTATTCTGAGGTGAGAAACTTACACCCAACCTCTGTAGAAATGTGGCTGTATTGACTACAAACAGGATTACTCACAGGAGCTTTTCATTTGTAAGTTTTGTGTGGAGCTTGAAGGTCACACATTAACAAGGGCTACAACCTCCTTCGAAAAACAGCAAGGGAGAATGCATTAGCTCTGCTGCTGCTTCTTATGCAAGGAAACAATAAATACCTTTCTTAAATGGCATAAATTGAGCTGTGCTGAAGTTTTGCAAAGGCACAAATTGATTATCTTATTTAAATATCAGGTTGTTTGCTCCTGGATGAGATCTGAGATCCATGACCGTGACCGACAACATTAACTCAGCATCTCTGGAGCAGGAAGGGCCAGCTCAGAAAGCCCAGCACAGCTCGTTGGGCTGGTTAAAGCACATCTGCAGGGACAATTCATTCTATCCCACACATGCAGTACTTTGCCACTCATGACCCAATGATCTAAGTCTCCAGAAGCTGAGAATTGACATGACCAAGGCAGAAGGAACTTTGGCCTCTTCAATGATCCTTCTCGAGCCCCTGGAGTTTGGAGAAGCCACCCAGTGCCTGCTGTGCCTAGGAAAATGAAGGTAAATGGGCAGCCACAAACTCCTGCCCACACCAGAGCCCCCAAACCATGCTTGGGGTCTGCAGGCACCCTCACAGAGGTGACACAGATGTCACCTGTCTACCTTGTTTCTGCTTGCAACAACTCCAAACCCCTCACAGATGTGTTAGTGCTACAAAGACAAGGTGAAGTTGTTTCCCATCTCTCTTCCCAGCCCTGAGCAGCACCAGTGATGTGCAGCACACGCCTGAGGACTCCCTGTTCTCATCAGGGACACAGTGGAACTTGTTGAGGAGCAAAATGAACTCACCTTGGTCTTGCCTCTGGTCTCTGCAGTAATTAGTTGGGCCCCGGAGGACCTCTGGGCCAAAAATCGTACAACTGAAGAGTTCCTTTTATTTTGAATTAATTTTCAGACATTTTAATTGTCTCCTTCAGCACACTTCAATGACATCTATCTTTTAAAAGGTCTTAATTAAAAGCCAGGCTTTCAGAACTTTGAAGGATAGCAGTGGACGTATCACAGGGCCGATGCACAGACTCTTACCCCACCAGACATCAAGGGGGTTGATGATTTAAGAAAAAGAGTTGATCTGTCTGGTCCACAAAATGTCTGCTTGGGACCAGAGACCAACTCTACAAGGTTCCTTAGTAAGCACCAACACACACCAAGTCAGGAGCTTCTTTTCCAAAATAATCATCTGTGACATGTACTGCTCCCTGACCACAAATCCTCTCCTGCTAGGGTGAGAGCCACCCTCCACATGGCACTAGAAGGTTTTATAAGCCTGGGCTGGTGACTAGGGCCATCTGCAATCCAGTTTTACTACCATAAGAACCTGCTAGTGTTACGGCTCTTGACCCTGTGGTGTGTGCAGCAGCCACCCACCTTGTATCTCCTGGCTTGCATCAACAAGGATGCAGAGTAAATTTTTCTTAGCACCAGGTGTAGCTTGTGCACTCTCTGTAATTCTTTTTTCTCACTTCTTCTAATATTTTGATATGTTAGCTTTGTTCTGCACTATTACAACTCCTCCTCTCAACTGTGGGAAAGCCTTCTTGAAAGATCACATACGAAACAGAATGGCGAAGGGCGCAGCAGCACAGCCAGACTCTATTCTTAGATGTTGTGTTGCTTGTCTGGACAGTACCAAAGGGAAGTCCGAAAATGGTTTTGGGACAAGGGCAAACAGCCCATGGTAGTGCCATATGGGTCCTGAAGATCTCAGATATGTGACCTGACATAGGCAGGAATTGTCCTCCTGGACTCAGCCTCTAGGAAAGCACCTCACTTTAGGAGAAAATGTAGTCCCAGCTATCTAAGCTAAACCTTGTTAGTAACAGAAGGCTGCTGACTTCCTGGGAGCTCCCCAAACTCAGCATCTGTGTGGTCTCACAGAGCAGGCTGTGAGGCAAGGGTCAGCTTTGCTTCTTAGCATCTTCATCAGTACCACATAATGACACAGATTCTGAATACCAAATAAATCATGTCTTTCATAATCATTTATTGCTCATTAGTTTGGACACCGAGCTAATGAATGACTCATTTGTCTTCTAAGTCCCTAATGACCATTAATTAAGGAATTAACCCAGCTTGCTGAGAAATGGAAGAAATCAACTGACAGTTATTTACAGATATATACAAAAATTCACAGCTATTTTTAAGATTCCAGGATGCTTTGTCAGGGAATTGCAATCACTCACCAAAGTGCTGTTCCTTAATTTTCAGCTGGAAAGCCTCAGAGCATTTCTCCTGGCAATTGCTAAGTGGCTGAATGATCGCTCCCCATTGACAAACGAGGGGCTGGCAGGTCGCAGGTGGTTATGTGCATTCTTATAAAGCAGCACAATGCCAGTCAGTGCTGCTTAGCTGTGTGTGTCACCTTTTCATAACAACAAAGAAAAATACCTCCAAAGGTTTCAAGTGCTTTGCTTATTAAGCAGTTGACTGATTGCTCCAGACTGGCGAGCGACACGGCGGAAGGTACCAGGTGTTGCTGCTTTCTGGTGTGCTAGAGCTGCCCATCTTCCTTTTGGACTAGCAGATTAGTGAGGGGCACAGTCGGAAAATTAAGATTTCGGTTGCTTAAATATTTTTAAGTACCCATTATGCAACGTGTTCTTGCTGAGCCAAGACCTCTTCTGTTACAGAGCAGCTCCTTCTATTCACCCTGGAAACAACAGAAAAAATCACCTGACTGACTACTTGAGACACAAAAGTCTCCATGGAGGCCGACAGGGGGCTCGGTGTAATTGGGTATCGGGTGAGAAAGCCCTAGGAAGCTTTTTTGTGTGTGTTTCCTTTGAACCTGCTGCTCACCAGTGAATATTTGTGTTCAAAAACACGGTGAATAATCCCCCGGTCACTCCATCCATCATCTTCAACATATCACAGCTTCTAGCTCATCTCCCTCGGAGTCATTTATTTTCCAAGAGGAAAAGTCCCAGTCTGTTTAGTGTTTGTCATATGGAAAATCTTGCATGCCCTTGGTCATCCCTTACCCTTCTCTGTATCTCTCCTGATGGATGAATGGCGCTGTTGGCTTCGCTGGAACCAGCAGAAGCAGGAAGTTGGGATTGCAGTTAAAAGTTTGTTGGTTTCACGTGTGGGTTTTGATTTTTTCAAGCCACACGTACTCTCATAATTTCAGTGACACTGGGCTGGATTAGAAAAAGTGCTGGCTGGGTCGCTACAGGATCACTACAAAAGCACAGCCTCAGCACGGGCTCAGTTATCGGGATCACTCGGTAGCTTGCAAGACCTCAGTGTTGGGTGATGCAATAGCCAATACATGCTTTGGAACATCACAATACTCATTTAATTTACACCCTATAATTTACATATTCAAGCGTTGGCCGCTGATGGGTGGAAATAAGACCTCATATTGCCAAAACAAAGCATTCCAAAATCAGGTTAAATGCCATCCTGCCTCCAGAAAACACGTACAGGGGGAATGTTCTTCTGGGAGAGAGATTTTTAATCTGTGCTTTCGGAACCCGTGCGGTCTGCTGAGCTCACGTTTCCAGGCTTTTTGGATTAGCTGCTCTCTTTGCCGGTGTCTCAGCACCTCGTGGTGACTCAGCCTATGATGAGGGTTTTGCTGCAGGATCTTCTCTGCAGCCACTCCCCCACTCCACTCTGCCTTGCCCATCGTCTCCTTTGGCAGACATGGGCAGACATCATGGCTCTGGGAATTTTGTGGCGTCTGAGGTGGGACTGCCACCATAAAATTTTTTTAAAAACACCTAAAAAAATGCAAATCAAACCAAATTTGTTATTTCTCCTGTTTAAGCCACTGCTGCATGGGGCAATGCTTAAGATCTCAGTATGTTTGGTGGACTGGAAAAAACATTTCCCAACTAGCCCTGCATAATCATAGCCTCATTAATGGGAGAATTGACTGTACTGAGCCATTGGCAAAACCAGGCTGCCACAAAGGAAAAACTGGGAAAGGCCTTAGATCTCATGACCTGTGCCACTTCCAGGCTGGAACACCTATGGCAGGACTCATGAATGACCCATCCAGACGTCAGGAGTGTGTGAGCACAGATACGCCTGAGCGTGTGTTTCTAATTTTCCACACGTGATAATTGGCAGTAGGGGATGCCACCCCCAGCTGTCCCCCAGCCAGTGCTCACCCCCAAGGCTCAGCAAGCTCACCTGCCCTGCATGGGCACACCTCTGGTCCTGCAGCAGGTCACCTTGGCACCAGCTCCAGCAGCTTTGAACTGACACGATGGGACAAAACAATCAACACGAAGCTGGACAAAAACCCAAAAAATGTGGGATTAGATTTCAGAATGACATAATGGACTAGCAAGTAATTTGGACTCTGAGTCTACAACTCCTGGGTGAGAGGTGGAAAATGCAGGTGGAAATCACCAGCTGAGGTGAATACAACATACATACATGATTAAACACAGGTTGGGCTCACCCAGGACCCAAACAACTCCATGTTTCAGTGGCCACTGCACCTAGAAGCCTTCTCTTTTTTTTTCTTTTTTTTTTTTTTTTTAAATAAACTAATGTGTAAGCAGAAGGAAAGGCCTGGTGCATGGACTAATTTTTAATTGATTAATTAACTTAATTAATTGTCTTTCATTATTTTTTTTCCCTCCTGGCCATCTCCCATTCTCCCAGACACACACCAGTGCAACCCAAATTGCTGGCAGAAGCAAGATGAGAGCAAACCCAAGTGTTGAAGGTGGGTGTTTGGCAGCAGAGCTGGGCGCCTGCTCCGTGTTCATCACTGCTGGGAGGACAGCAAGGAGTCAGAAAGTTTCATCATGTCCGAAAGAAAAGAGCAGAGTGATGAAAGACTGCTCAGATGGTGCTGCGGGTGCCGAGGGTAATAAATCAACCAGAAAGAGAGGCAAAACAAACAGCAGCAAAAACCTATTTTTGTGCTGAATTTTGAGCTTGCTTTGTTTAAGTTTGGAAGCATTTGGTGAGGGCATGTCTTTGCTTTTATATAAAACATTTGCCATAAAATTCCCCTTTCTCCAGGCTCTTTCGTTTAAATCAGAACGATTTCATTTTTTTAAAATCAAGAGCGATGCTTCCACAAAGGATTTTGTAAATGGTACATCTATAGAAATAATATTTTAAATAGGATTACTTTTTGCCCAAATTGCTTTTTATGGTAAAACCTCATGTTTATTTAAATGTGCAATTTGAAAAAACATTGACCAAAATCCTCTTAGCAGAAACCTCGGCCCCAGTGTAATGAAGGGGATTTTTGTTCTTGATTACAATGAGGACCAAGATTAATCACAAAATGATTTTGAGAAACAGCTTTTGGCTAGAGGGGAGGGAGTTTAAAAATAAAGTTGGCATAAAGATGAAAAAAAGACTTAGACATTATGTTTAGCTAATTAGCTAATTATCCTGTCCTAGCAGTCTGCATAAAATGAAAATACTCTTAAAGGAGTATCAAATCCCTGAAATTTCCAAAACATGTTTTGGAAACTGTTTTGCCCTCTGATTCCTTCCCTGAATTCCTCTTCTTTCCTCAGCCCAGCCAGCGATGGATTAAATCCCCCCTGTTCACTCAGAGCGGTGAGGTGCAGGTGTGGACCTGCCCTGGTGGATCTTCCCAAGCCTGAGAGCAAACCTGTCAGGAGGGATATCCTGGTGCTCGGCAGCTCCTCTCCCGCACTCACACACCCCAAATTGCTCAAATAAGGAATATTTTACCCCCTTTCACGTGCTGGCAAATGTGCAGACCAACCCTTTGCTCCTGGGGCAGAGGAGGGGTATTTTTACATTTGTAATCAAAGCTGGGGTTTGATGTGTTAGTTTTAGCTCAGAAATGAGGAGCCTCCTGTGCCAGACTCTTGGCAAGCACTGACTAAAAAGAGATTTCCAGCCCAAGACCAGGGACAGCTACAGACAACCGGAGCTGAAGCAGCCACCACTCAGTGATGGCAGTGTGAGGCTAATGGTTGCTGATTTAGAGGTCTTCCAATGTTAATGATTCAATGATTCCATGACCTTGGGTCACCATCGAGTGATTATTTTGGAGTGGGACCATCTGAAAAAGGAGCTACTTAAGAACATGAAGGAACAGGGAGATTTACAGAGTGGAGGAGATGGCCACTGACAACTGAAAAAGGAAACTCCATGGTGGCTCATCAAGCTGCATTTGCCTGGTGAGGAGGAGAGATGGGTGCAGAGGAAGCTGGAGGAAAGATGTAACACCGGAGGGTGATGGAGAGGTGGTTGCTTGTACAGAAATAGCATGTGGGGCATAGGCACAGCCTGGATGCAAAGGGCTTGAGCTGGCAACCAGACATCCACTAGGATACATCAGAAAGACAGGCTGTGACTGTGATTTGGGAGAGCAGCACTGGTCTGCAAGCCACCAACACTCTCGGAAGTTTGCCGATGAGCAAACCTGAAGAGAAGTGGAGGGAGAAGAGAAGGGGTACAAGGGTAAAGCTGTGTGCAGCTCTGACATAAATATGGAATGACAACAAGGATGGTCCAGAAGGGTCGGCACCACCCCTTCACCACTGGTCCTTGGGAGTTCTGTCCTTCCCCAAAGAGTTGTGAGGAGCAGGTGGATCTGCCCTGCCAGCAGGGCTCAGCAGGGGAGGAGCCAGGTTTCTAAAACACTGAGCATTCAGCCCCCTACAAGGCTTAGAAGAGCTCAACTGAACTGCTTGGACCCCTCACCCCACTGCAATATTCAGAGGAAAGGAAAGAATCTCCGGGAAAGTTATAAAAAGATTAAATGTTTGTGTTAGTCCAATAAACTCAGACACACTACTACAGCTGAGGCAACCATGATCCTTTCAGAGATGTGCTACCACCTCCTGGGATTTCACACATCCAGAGGTTCATTTTAAGCCCAGTTGATTCATCAGCAGTGGGGCTCAGGGGCTTTGCTCCCCAGCACTCTTTAGAAAAAGGCAGCCAGTCCCACATCAGCTTGGACATGAGTGTGGTGGAACCAAATCATTCCCCCTCCAAAGCCCTCTGACCCTCAGCAACCTCCAAGCAAAAGCAAAGCAGCAAACAACGCCTTGAGAGCAGCCATTAAATCAGTTCCATTTGATTTGTTTCAATATTGCTGGCATCTGTAACCCTGTGGTGCCCCAGCAGCAGAGCACGCTGCTCAGTGGTGGGCACCAGGACAAGAACTGAGCTTCCTGAGACAAGAGGATCAAGGAGGAATGAGAAGGTGCAGCGTGGACCTGCCAGACAGCCCTGGTCCCAGCCAGGTCCTTGCAGAAGGCACAATAATATGAGTTTTTCCTGGCATCAGGAAGCGCTGCTTGTTCCTAACAGACGTCTGTCCTCACACACCTACCTACAGGAAGAAATGCTGAGACACCCTGTTTCCTCCACCACCAAAATGCAAAGCATCCCAGAGGAGGGTGGAAGCTCCCTGGTCTGAAGACTTTTTATTTTATTTCTGCTGCCTTTGCCTTTCAGCTCTAAGTTCTGACCAACTCCCCCGTCGTCCTCTACCAGGACAGCTATTTCTACCTGCAATCGTACAAAACGTCAGCAGGTATTGCCACGTACTTACTGAGTAAAATTTTGGGATTTCAGAGTTTTCAGCCTTCCTTGGCAAGAACTGTGTCATTTTGACAATGCTCTCCCCAAACTCCTGCGCTGAGTCTCCTGGATTAGTGTGGAGTGTCAGAATGAATACATCAGGCAAACACCTCCAACCCACGCCTATCAGATCAAGTCTGGCCTGCCTAGTAAAAGTGAGTTTGTTGGGCATGATGCTTTGGTTGGCTGTAATAAGGAGTGGTAAAGTGATCTCACAGAAGTAAAATTAAGAGGGCAGAGGTAACTGCAGTGGAGCAGGATATTATCAGCAACAGCAATGTGCCTTTGCCGAAGGTCTGAAGTGGGCAGCAAAAATCAAGCAGCAGGGTTGGGCTTTTGTGAGCGTGCCAGCCAACATGAAGCTGGTAAGGAAAGGCAATCCATCACCTGAGCTACTGGGGACAAAAAGGGACATACCTCTGCCCACTGCCAGCAGGAAGGAGAGTGGCCAGGGACAGTAGTTTCTCCTCCCTGTACAGCTTAAGCCTCTGGTCTGTTCAGCAACCAGCACCCTTCTGGCCAGCCACACCAATAAATAAATTTTGTGAGGCCAGCTCCTCACACCTAACCCACCATATACCTCAGTAAAGAGTTGTAACAACTTCTTTAAAACCATCATTCACTGGAGTCCAAAACAAAACGCCTCTTGTTCAGCACAGAAAGGATGTGGACCTGCTGGAGTGAGTCCAGAAAAGACCCCAAGGATGCTCAAAGGGCTGGAGCATCTCTGCTATGGAGACAGGCCAAGAGAGTTGGGGTTGTTCAGCCTGCAGAAGGTAAGGTTTAAGGAAGAATTTAGAACAACTTTCAGCACCTAAAGAGGCTACAAGAAGACTGGCAAGGGGGCTCTTTATAAGGCCTTGTAGTGATAGGACAAGGGGGGATGGCTTTAAACTGAAAGGGAGCAGGTTTAGGTTAGATATCCAGGAGCAATTCTTTGCTGTGATGGTGGTGAAGCACTGGATCAGATTGCCCAGAGAAGCTGGGGATGCCCCGTCCCTGAAAATGTTCAAGGTAAGGTTGGATGGAGCTTTGAACAACCTAGTCTAGTGGAAAGTGTCCCTGCCCAGGGCAGGGGGGTTGGAACTGGATGATCCTTAAGGTCCCTTCCAACCCAAACCATTCTCTGATTCTGTGATTCCCAGTGACATTTCAATCCTCAATGAAAACTCTTCAAACTTATATTTTCCTGTAATAAATCTTAGAAATACTCTCCAGAACAGTCACTCTTACTCTGGTTTCTCCTTGGATTTGTGTTTCCAGCATCCCTGTTTAAAATCCTCTCTCAGAGGTTTGCCTTGCGTGTGGTGAGCCATGCCCAGGAGCACTTCACTAATTGCTCTATGACCAATGGTCCTGGTAGCACATCACAGTTTCAACATCCTTGGCTCAGGTGCAAACACAATTTCATAAGAGTCTTTTGATTTTAACAGCACATTGCTGAAGTGGGGAGGAGATGGGTAATTCATCAGCTGCAGAATCTCTAGGCTGTGAGACATTGCTCTCTTCATGCTCAGTGTGAAGAACGTCAGCATTCAAGCCTTGTCTTCAGAGGCTCCTCACCCCAGCTGTCAGTGCGTGACCCCAACTACTTGTTTTTGACCTGCTGAGTCTTTGCAAAAAAATTATCCCTGATGGATACCCCAAACTTCCCAAACCTTTGCACACTGCTGTAAGCAGATGTGAGAAGATTTGACTGTTATTGCATGAAACAAGATACTAATAGCTAATAGGCAATTTATTTGGCGCTGTTAGCTTCAAGATTATCCACTTCAGAGACATGGCCAAAAAAACATGAATAAAATGTATGGGCCAGATCCTCATCTTCTCAAATCTTCCTCATTATCTGTATTTGTGCATGGGAGATTTTCACAATCTGACACTTAATTCATGCGAAGGACCAATGTCAGGCACTGGGAAAGAAGCACTTCATCAAAACCAGAAGGCTTGCCACAAAACATTTGGTGTACAAGGCAGGATTTAATTGTAGAGGCAAAAGGGTTCAGAAATTATACACTAAGCCTAATTTTCTATCCATATTGAAGACCAACTCTCCCATGGGTAGCACTGAGTGTAGGAGCAAGTCAGTGCTTGAGTGGCTTTTGACATATGTCATGTTGGGGTTTTTTATCAACGGCTGAGGGAAATGCTGGGCACTCAGACACATGACCTGTGCTTGCTCAGGTCTTCCAAACTGATGCTGGCCTGTGGCAAGGAAAGGGTGGGGCACAGTTTTCCATCAAGGACCTCAACATATTTTGGGTCCCTTGAATACCGACATACTTGATGTTCCTCAGAGCTGGAGGTCTGCTGGCCTGTTCTCACACTAAGTCACCCAGTGACAAAAACAGCCAAAACTTAGCAGCCAGACCTCAAAATGGCAACACATGTAATGGGTCCAGTAGTAATCAAAGACATAACACTGCTGAAATCCTGCCCATTTCCTTTCTTTCCACTATGGAGTGAAACATTCTTACACAGGCAATTATTCTCAAAGCATGCTCCATCTTGCTGGATGCAGGAAGGAGTATTCCCCAGTGTTCCACTCCAGCCTGGGCCAGGACAAGGGCTGCTTTGTCACTATGCACCTCCAACTAGTGTAGAAAGGCAACCTTACGGACTAGCAAGAACTTCACCCCATTTTTCTACACCCATCAGCATTAGTTCATCACTTCATGCCCCAAAATTTTCTGCTTGTAAGTCTCTTTGAGGAGGTCTCAGCAACTTTCATGGTGCTCCATCAGAGCACCAGGTTTCAGGGCTGTTCTTTTTTCCAAGCTTCCCTCGTTTGCATTCCCGGTGACAAGGGCTGGCGCAGTGCATAAAGACAATTTCATACCTGTTTATTATGGGGAAGGACACATGCATCTGTAACTGATTTGACAGGAGACAGCATGACAGCTGTTTTACAGGATTCTCCATTGAAATAGCAAATGAGAGGCTTGCTGGCGTATATGGGCTATATTTATATCCTAAACAAAAGGGCAATAACATACATAGTGACAAGCCTTGTTTGTACACAGCTTTCAGCAAGTTTGTGCCAAGCGCTGGCTCCCAGCCAAGCTCACGGCTGGTACAATCTGGCACAGCCCCTCCGACTCCAAGGCAGCTGCATCAATTTACACCAAGGAAGAAATGAGGTATAATTTTCTCAGTTACACACCAGAATTACAAGAGATGGAGGGGGGAAAAAAGCTATGATCTGCAGGAAGGCTGAAGGCGAGCAGCATCTCAGCCTGCCACGTGCTGGAGGGGGTAGGTCTGAGGGTGTTTGCAAAGCTGGGCTGTTGGATTTGTGTGGGGGTTGCAATAAAGACAGAAACATTTTAGAAGACACCCATAGCTGCCTGCATCCAGCGTGGCAAATAGCACTTAGCAGAGCAGCCCATTGTTTTCAGCCCGTTTAAATGGGAGGGTACAGTGGGGAAAGCTGCACTTCCATCAGTGCTTCCACACAGGAAAATGGAGACAGGGCTCTCCTGTACCCCAGGGTCTCTAATCATCCCGCAAACAACAATTTTCTCACGCAGGGAAAAGAGAATGAAGATCACCTCCAGCCCTCACCTAGTCCCTGACCATCTGTGTAATTCCAGAGGATGCTTCAGGGAAGAAGCTGATGGCAGTAGCCTGTGGAGGCTGGAGAAGGACATTAGTGATCATGCCACTGAGCTGAATTTTGGCTGAAACTGGCAAGTGAACAAACTTTGTCATACCATTAGTGGGGTTTTTTTAACAGTAGCACACTCTCAGGAGCACATTAAGTATGAATACCATTTCCAGACACCAGTTCAACATGCTTTATAGAGGTCTTCACCTTAATCTTCTTTTAAATTGATTTTCATAACACAATGACCAAATTAAAAATAAAAAAAAAAGGTGGATGCTTAGTCCTGGTCTTCAGGGGGAAGGCTTTGTTTCTCCATGGGTGACTCCATAGCTCCTTGCTGCACCAGGCTGTTGTCTTGGCTTAAACATTTCACATTGTTTCAGCAAAAATAGAAAGACGTATCTGTTATTGTTTATAGCAATTAATTCCAACCATAATAAATAATGTCATGCCTGTACACCTACTTATAGTATATAACAATACCTTGTCACACCTGGCCCTGCCCAGAACTGCTATTGAGTGTAAGGGACTTGCTGTGTTTCCAACCCAAACCCTCCTATCAGATCCTCACATGTAGCCAGAAACCTGCCCAGCAGATGAACACTGTCAGAAGGTTAGAAATTACAGCAGCACAATCATGTAATTTTGCTTTCACTCTGTTCAAAATAATAATAAAAAAGCATAACACAGGACATAACACATAGGACATAACACATAGGACATAAATCTCAGCAAGAAGCTCCCACAGATCTACGTTCATGTTTATATCACAAGTTTTGTGATGATCATCTTGATGTTGGCTTGTTATGTCAAAGATAGGTATGTTAAGAGAAAGGTTTGGAATGGTTTGTTTTATTTTCTGTTAAAGCAGGAACAGATATATAATTAATTTTAATTTTAGCCTTCTAATACTAAAACCAAATTTCTTTTCAGAAAACTGAGATGGCTCTGCCTCCAGCTATTAAAGGCAACAATATGGGTATTGTATGCTAAAAACCCCAGGAACAATGGCAAAACAAGGACCCAGTGTAAACAAATGGATGAGGCAACAAAAACTGAATGAGACATTTTCAAACATTTAATGATTACATGTCAAAGCACAACTTAAATATCACAGCACCTTATGTGCTCATGAGGAGGAAAACAAAATGACTGAGAACTCCTGGCTAAAATAGTCTTGTTCCTGGCACTGATTGATATTCTTGAATGGAAGACTTGATGGATTATGATTTTTGCAAGAGAATCATTACACGCCAAGTGCACAAATAGAGAAGTACAGCTTGTTGACACCTCTGTGCAAAATAAAGCCATTCTAGAAATTCTGATTCATTATATCTCTATTAGGAATCAATCCACCTGACCTAAATTTTGCATCATAAATCAGATTAAGAAGCCTGTCTGCATCTCAGCAAAGGCTGTACGCCCTTGGTTTAAAATCACTCCACTATATCCAGCACACCATTATTATTCTAAATGCAATAATCTATACTGTATAATTTAGGTCAACTTGATTTCAGACTAGGCAAGAGCACTATTACCCACTCACCTGCAGAAGAATTTAATCATTCTAGGGACATTATTTGTCTTGTTGTATATGGGCTATTTGTTGGGTTTTTTAGTTCCTTATTCACTCACTGCTTGAGGTGTGGGGGGAAAAAACAGCACAACATTGATAAAATACTACAGGAAGATCATAAAGCTACTTTGGAGAACCTTAAAGAAGAGCCATATCGTTTTCTTCCATGGGTAATTACAGTAAATTGGATTTACACAGCTAAGTAGAGAGTTATTGATTTTTCCTGGCTGGCCACAGTGCTGAAAAGAAGACAGGTGGGTTTGTGATGCTGCTTAAAAGACTTTGACAGCTGAAAATCTTTCCCCTGAAAGTGTGTAAGAGTGTATAGGTCTGGCTGAAAGTCAAAGGGAGTTGCATCCAAGTCTGAGATGCTTTTTAAACTATCCCCATTGGCATGAACCTGGAATTTGGAGTGAGTTTTAAAAGGAAAGACGGTAGCATTTTCTGCATAAAATTAGACAAGTTCATTAACTGTGAGGAATTTTTGTTTAACTTTGAGGAGCTGCCTCGCTCACTCCTCTTTGAGCTGCACAAGCAAACCCAGGGGTACAGCACCAGCCTCTGACGATGAAAGGGCTACGAGCAGAAACAAAATGGGCTTTTGAAAGCTTCAAGCTCATGACAGCTGTGAGAGAGCAATAACTCAGGAAATGTCTTGGGTAAAATCAACTCGAATGACTTGATGCTTTGTTTTATCATTACGAACATAAAGGAGTTTCTTTTAGTTATCAACCAAAAATCTCAAGGGGTTCCCCAAAGATTTGCTAATAACATGCCTTGAATAGAAATGACAGCAAGTGACAGTAAAATAGCAATTGAAAAGGGAGGTTTTGCCCACAGGTGTTGTCACTAAAACATGAGACCCCCTAGCTACACCTACACCCTGTTCCCACAGACTGCCTCTAAGTCCAGCAGGGCAAGTCTCTCTCCAGGCTTCAGTCTGCTCCTCGATAAAACAAGGATATCAACACTGGCTGTCTACATTCCGATGGAAAGTTCTTGGGAAACCCTCAAATGAGGCCATTTATTGCTACAGCCCCATGGTTTCTGGTGGTCATTTACACCTAGGTGTGTGGGAGGTGAGGAATAAAAATGTGCTGTTAGTGTTGGATGCTTTGCAAACATTTTGCCAAGGGGGAGGCACCCCTGGATGGGAGCTCAGCCCTGGGGACACCTCCCTGCCTGGGGAAGCCGGTCCTCATCCAAACACCGTGCTGCCATAAGGCAGAGTAGAAATGACAAGTGCTTTTCTATAGCATTCAACACTGAGCCCATCTCGACCCATTTCCAAATGAGAATTTGGAAATCCTCTTTTCCTGGTGAAGGAAGTATTTACATGTCATGTGATTCTTTTGTTATGACCCATGGGCTTTTACATGCCTTTAAAGAGGTTTCCCATCGTGGGCATGACTAAGATGGCCCCAGACTCTGATCCCAGGCTAGGACCAATCCCCATCCGCATGGATGGATAATACCATGACCCTACCCTTGCTCCAGCCTTGAGACAGCTCGGCATGAGCCCAGGAGAGCACAATGGAGCACTAAGGAAGATGCTAAGCAAGGTGATTGTCAGCTGTGCTTGCTGGTTATATTTATACCTGCAATGGAAATAGGTTTTAAAGGGAACATAAACATTCTTGGCTCCTTTCTCAACCATTCTTTTACCTGGCACAGTGGTGTGAAGGGACTAAATAAACACTGAATACCTTTCTTAGTCTGTATTCTGCTAAACAAGGCCCTACCAACTTCCTTTTTATCTTTTTAACACAAGACAATGAATTCTCTTAAGACTTTTCTGACTTTTTCCAAGTCCTCACGCAGACTTTTTTAGCAAAGAACTAAGTTATGCCTTTCTTCCAGAACGTTTGGACAAATGATAAGACTAGATAACAGGTCCTCCATATCCCTCAAGTATAAATGTATTCACTGACTGCCTATGAGGAAGTGGACGAAAACTTTAAAAATCTAAAAACAGTAAGAATAACATCTCTGCCATGGGGAGACCTGTGACAAACAATTACCCCTGCAATTTAGTAGCATTTTTTTATGTAAATGGTTGATGCTGGAGAAGAAAAACTGCCAGTGTCACACTCCTTAAGGGACTTTGAAACACCTTGGCTGAATGGCATCTCCACTGAACTCAGATGCATTGTTGCTGCCCCCCTGAGCACTGGGCATAATTTTTTAATCCATTCCCAAACTCCCCCAAGTATCCAAGGTTCCACGAGGGGTGGTCTGAGGATGCTCTGGGAGCATCATGATGGCATCTCCTAATTCCCCTGTCAAACACTGCAAAGTCCCATTGTGCTACGTCCCTACATCACTGCAAATACCAATGTTATTTTCACAGAAAATAAAGACTTCCTGATAGACACGATTTAAATAATATGGTCTTGGCTTTTTTAAAGGGAACGAAACAATCCATTCAAATGTAGAATGATTTCTTTCTCAGAATGTTTCAAAGTCATGTCACTCTATCCATTACCCAAGACAAATTACTTTGACAGCACTATCTACTCTTGACATTTGAGTTGTCTCTCTAGCCTATTATATTTTAACACAGGCATAAAATATTGTTCAGACAGTATGGTTAGTCTAAAAGAGTAAATCTAACTGCTTTGAAATGGCCTATTAGGAGATGAACTCTCAGTTTAGCTGCAGGCAGAGAATTAATCCAGTGCTTTTCTTAGTTCTTCAATAGCAATCTTTTCTTCCCCGCTAACTAAACGCTCTTTATTTGGAGGGATGTAAAAAGAGAGTGATCTTCAGAAGAAGAGGGGCAAATTAAACAGAAATCAGAGGGGAAAGTGTCATTAAGAAATTCTGACACATGACATCGTTAGAGGACATATCTGGGCTCTCCTGTTGTGGCAGAAATGGAGATGAGGTTGAATTTTTACCTCAGTCTTGAGAACAATCATGTACACCACTCGGTCATCCTCCTGCATGCCTTAAAATCCAACACCTGCCTCTGCTGTTTGGGCTGGCATGTTGCAAATATCCAGTTATAAAAAAGAGCGCCCTGGGGGATGCCTTCCCAGGACACAGCTGCTCCTGAGTCCCGAGGACAGGAGCACTGGGGGGTCCCAGCCCTGCTCCCTGGCATGGGCTCCAGCTGTTCATCAGGGGACAGTGCTCTGCTCAGCACACAGAGGGCTTCTGCCTGTCTTACAGCTTCACCTTCGGCCATGGGAGTGGTGTGAGCGTGTGCTCGGTCACATCATCCTCTTGTGCGCGTGGAGATATGTGGTTTGTAATAAACAAATGGTTGCGGCTGCTTCAGAGGAATTAATTGCAATTCTTCCCCCGAGCTTCTCCTCTCCTTAGAACCTGCCTCTCCAGTGCTTGCCTTTACATCGCAATTTTAATGTTTATCTGCTTAATGTCTGCTTTTCAGCATCTCCTTCTGTTACCAGTCCCGCAGCTTCTGCAGGAGCTGACCTGGAATTAGAGCCACACACGTCCTCGCAGAGCCCAATTAAACACCAGCACCTTGCTGCCCTCCGAGCGTGTGATGGGGGTTTTACACAGGTCCCGAACTGCCCCAGAGACATCCCAGCTATGGGCATCTTCCACCCGGTGCAGGCGGGCACTGAGGGAGGGGAGCACGGCCGGGGACGGGACCAAAAGCCACCGCAGCGTGCAGATAGGGGCAAGGAACACCCGTGACGCTGAGAAGGCACCAAGCTGGAGGAGCCGGAGTGTGCCAGCAGCGCCTGCTGCCCCATGTCTCTGTCCCAGGGCTGTGGCTGTCCCAGGGCTGTCCCTGTCCCCAGGGCTGTCGCTGTCCCCAGGGCTGTGGCTGTCCCAGGGCTGTCACTGTCCCCAGGGCTGTCACTGTCCCCAGGGCTGTCCCTGTCCCCAGGGCTGTCACTGTCCCCAGGGCTGTCGCTGTCCCCGGGGCTGTGGCTGTCCCAGGGCTGTGGCTGTCCCCAGGGCTGTGGCTGTCCCCAGGGCCGTCGCTGTCCCCAGGGCCGTCGCTGTCCCCAGGGCTGTGGCTGTCCCCAGGGCTGTGGCTGTCCCCAGGGCTGTCGCTGTCCCCAGGGCTGTGGCTGTCCCCAGGGCTGTCGCTGTCCCAGGGCTGTGGCTGTCCCCAGGGCTGTGGCTGTCCCCAGGGCTGTCGCTGTCCCCAGGGCCGTCGCTGTCCCCAGGGCTGTGGCTGTCCCCAGGGCTGTGGCTGTCCCCAGGGCTGTCGCTGTCCCCAGGGCCGTCGCTGTCCCCAGGGCTGTGGCTGTCCCCAGGGCTGTGGCTGTCCCCAGGGCCGTCGCTGTCCCCAGGGCTGTGGCTGTCCCCAGGGCTGTGGCTGTCCCCAGGGCCGTCGCTGTCCCCAGGGCCGTCGCTGTCCCCAGGGCTGTCGCTGTCCCCGGGGCTGTTGCTGTCCCCAGGGCTGTGGCTGTCCCAGGGCTGTGGCTGTCCCCAGGGCTGTCGCTGTCCCCAGGGCCGTCGCTGTCCCCAGGGCCGTCGCTGTCCCCAGGGCTGTCGCTGTCCCCGGGGCTGTTGCTGTCCCCAGGGCTGTGGCTGTCCCAGGGCTGTGGCTGTCCCCAGGGCCGTCGCTGTCCCCAGGGCTGTTGCTGTCCCCAGGGCCGTCGCTGTCCCCAGGGCTATCGTTGTCCCCAGGGCTGTCCCTGCCGGGGCCGCGGCGGCTGCGAGGGCGGGCCGGGCTCTGGAGCCCAAGGCAGCATTGCCACCCTGTGGAGAGAGGAGGGGAGCGGACAGCTCGGCTGGGCACGGCTCCCGGCACGGCCTGGCACCCCTCGGGCTCCCCAGCGCCGGGGGGCCGGGGCCTGTCCCCCGGGAAAAAGCGCAGCTCTGGAAAGGGGCAGGCAGCCCGCTCGCCCAGCAGCTCCGGCAGCCTCTGCCTCCCCGGCTGGCGTTTCCCCGAAGGATGAACCCCCAAAGGGATTCCCGCTGAGACCCCCGAGGTTTTCCCGTTCTCCTGAGGAAGGGCACGGGGTGGAAGCGCAGAGTCCCGAAGCTCCCCGGTGGAGATTCAAGGCGTCTTTGCCCTTTGCAGCCGTCCCAGCCGGGACTATCCAGTGACTCCGGAGTTTGTCGGGTCCCTCGACACATCCACCCGAAGCACTGCGTCCACGTCTGGGGTCCTGAGCCCAGGAAAGACATGGGTGTGTTGGACTGAAGCCAGAGGAGGCCATGGAGGTGCCCAGACCACCTCTGCTGCAGAGATTGGCTGGGAGAGTTGGGGTGTTCAGCCTGGAGAAGGGACAGCTCTGGGGAGACCTTAGAGCACCTTCCAGTGCCTAAAGGGAGCTGCTATAAAAAGGGAGAGCAGCTGTTTACACGGGCAGACAGTGTTAGGTCAAGGGGAGAAAGTTTTAGATTAAATACCAGGAAGACATTTTCAGTGTGAGGGTGCTGAGGCACAGGAACAGGTTGCCCAGAGGAGTTTTGGAAGCTCCATGCCTGGAAGTGTTCAAGGCCGAGTTGGATGGGGCCCTGAGCAATATGACCTAGCAGGTGGTATCCCTGCCCATGAAAGGGGGATTGGAATGAGATAACCTTCAAGGTCCCTTCCCCCCCAAACCAGTGATCCTATGATTAAACAAACTGCAGATCAAATGCTGAGCAGCAGCCACCTACCTGCTGCACTGGGGCTTGCTGGAGCAGTGTCCAGAGACTCGGCACATCTCCCGTGACAAATGCCAGCGCCATTTGCCATGTGGTAAATCTGCCTTCCTTCCCCTCACCCCTGGATGATGGTGAGGTTTCAACTCTTCTGTGCTTCCCACACCGTGAGGTCACTTCTCAGCTAAAACACATTTATTGTTGTGACAGCTTTGCTTTGTGTAATTATCTGTTTATCAGCCGCCAGCCTTCTCTTACTAAGGAGCTTGACGCCTTCTTTTTTATTCATCGCGCCTGATCAGTCTTGAAGATAGATATCAGGTTAAACGAGCTTCCTGGGCCAATCAATCAGCTCCGGAGACAGGCACCTCTTGCTGCTCAATGAAACTCCTCTGCTGCCCTACCTGGCTGGGGTGATTGCCTTTCCCTTCCCCGGGGACTGCAGCAAAAGGATCCAGGAGGCATTTGTTTTGCTTTTCTTAATTGAAAGGTGAAAACTCTTCTAATTAATGATCCAGCTACAGGGCCCCATTGTGTCATTATTCCTTATTGATGAAAAAGGAATAACAGCCATCGGATAAATTAGGGCGGGCACCTTAGGACCTTCACAGTGTGCCTAAATTGCATGTGCTGGCCGGTGAAGGACTGAGCATAAAGGGGCTCATTAAGAGTGATTTGATGACCAAAGGGATACCCAGGATTACTGTCCTCTGCTATTAGATGTGTCTGAGTTACTCACCCCGTTGGTAAGCCAGGAGCTCTTTGTGTCCTTCCTCACGTCCTTCCAGGAACTGACCCAGCTCTTTTGCTGGTAGGTAGAAAACCTTGACCCCCCTCATTCTTGATGGTTATAGTTATACAATGTTATATCCACCTTTATACGATGTTATATCCATCTTTTTTCTTACCCAGCATTGTCCCCTAACTCAAACAGCTCCTTCTGCACCCCCATGTCTTTGTCGGAGAGAGCGCCCAAAGACAAGAGCTCCTGTCCCTGCTCAGTGAGCACTCCCAGTCTCCTCTGCAGGATAAGCTCTCCCCTCTGCTCTCCTTCTATCATTCTTTCTCAGAATTCCAGGGTAAACTCATCTTTCTTGAGGATGTGTGACCCACATATGCAGTATTTCAGGCAAGGACTCGTACAGACCTTGTGTGCTGGTAATGATATCTCATTTTACTGTATCTGGGGAAAGTCCATGCCATCCTTAGGTCACTGCTGCCTTTTTGATAACTGGGCCAGAGAGGGTGGCTGTCCTCACTAGTTCCCAGCCCCCACAAGCTCCTGGCGCAGTCTCTGATGCCCAAATGTAGGACTTTGCATTTCTCACAACATTTCATTCCATTTATCCTAACTCTTGGGGGAAAAAGAGAGAAAAAATGAAAAAAAAATTTTGCTTTCCACTGACCAGATCTCCTGTAAGTGTCTCAATGGCTAACAAAATAAATAAAATTTTGGCTTTTTGGACCATTGAAGAAATGTCCATATGTCCTCAAAGAAAATCTGTCCCAAGACCTACCTTTGAGAAAAATGTTTATTTAGTTCCTTGCTTGCCACTGTCTGCCTGTGTGGGAAATGGATTTGTAGAGAAAATTTTGAGAAATTCATCTGTTGAGAAACAGCTTTTCTAGTTTCACCAATGGCTTCTTGTAAAGTACTTTCTCAAGACTACATTTTCAGGGAGGAGATTTACCGCTCTTGTATTGAGGGTGTTTGTTAGCTCAGCCAAGGAGACACAAATCAGGTTAATCTGGCACGAACTTCCTGGCAACACCTTGCAGGATTTTGCCTTGCCAGCCTTTCTTTTAAACTTGGGACTCTGAACTTTTGTCTACAGAAATCAAAGCTGCCTTTCCTACTGTTTGAGTAGTCCATGAATCAAGTCTTCCTTCTGACAGCAGCCTCTGAATTGTCAAACAATTCACCATGTTCACGTCTTTCCCAGATTTCTACTCTGTGTGTTCCCACCTGCCACCCCAGCCTTCTTCTCCCCCTAAAGATGGGGGGGACACTCCACCTAACCAGTCAGGGGTTAAGAAGAAGAGAATGTGAAACAACGCTTGAATTTGAAACAAATTGTATTTGAAGGGAAACTTTTTTCAGTTGCATGAAACCCACCTTTCTGCACAAAACTGAATTTAAAGACTTATGGAGATATTTCTTCTGAAGCATCAATCCATCTGTCCTGGCTCAGTACACAGAATAAACCTTCTGGTTTATACACAGGGCAAACACTTCTGCTACGGCTGAGGTGGTACAGCAGAGGCTGCAGCCAAGTCAGCCCCAAACTTGGCTGAGATGAAGATGACATCAACTACTGTCTGCTCCCAGCACCCTGAGCAAGACAGACAGGAGATATCACGGGAGTAGCAACAGTAATCACGAAGGTGTCTGCAGGGCACACGAGCTGTATACGCACGCACACAGCTATTTAGGTGCTTTGTAGAGTGTCTCACCTTCTGAACCACTCTCAACCAGGCACAGGGATTCTGCAAGCCAAGCAATTGTAGGGGAGGGAGATCCAGGGAAGACTGGCATTTTTATATAGGCAATAAATCCTGCTTCATGAAGAAACATGTTGAGGTAAAATTGCCAGTGGCTGTTTTAATAACTATTTATGATACATAAAGGGATTTGATTCATAAAAGCAGTAATTATGTCTTTACTACAAAGCAGTACAAATATAAAGCCTCCTACCTACTACACTGAAACTGTAATTGCATCTCATTAAAGAATATAAGCAAATCAAAATTAAAAACTTCAGCAGGGGGAGAAGCTACCCAAAGTCTTGGTGGCGGGACATTATGGGCTTTGTGTTGTGCCATTCAATCAGCTTAAATACCTCGTAAAATGGGGTGAAGCCCTGAAGAACTGGGTGGTGTTTGGGCAGCCCAGGAGATGGCTTTGCTCACCTAGGCGGCAAGTTTCCAAGGAAACCCGTCCACATAAAAGGCACAACAGAAACCTTGGGTTTAACCTCAGACAAGTGGGAACTCCACCAGAACCTTCCATGTGGCTGCAATTGCACCATGCCAGTCATGGCAGAGCCACAAAGGAAGATTAAACCTTTCCTAGTCCAAACACAGCTGAGGGATAGGCTGAAATAAGCATTTCAAATATTATTTAAGCACACACCTCTGAAGGCAGTCTTTTGTGCTGTGGCAACAGAGAGGTGTAACATCACAGTATTCCTCTACTGCCAGCACCAAGTGGGTAGAGGGTAAATTAATGTCACGTCGAAAAATAACCACCCTGAGGTTCAGGCACTGGTCACAGAGGTGCCAGACTAGTGATGGTTTTGTCCTCCAGGCTATCCTCATTACACCTGGCCTTTGCCAGGACTCCTACTGCTCCTTATTAGGTCTTCTCTCAGCATCTCTGGAGTTTCAGCCTTTTACCCTCTGCTCCGCTCATCAGCGTGGTTTTGAGGTGAGAGGTTCTCCCTCCTCCCATCCGCGTCTCATTCCTGGGCAGTTTGGGTCCCTGAAGGCACCAGGCTCTCCTCACTTTGTTCAAGATGAGTTCTTTGTGGTCCAGTAGAGCTTTTATTGCCCCAAGTCCCTTCAGGACCAACACCCGCCCACCTCAGTGGCCAGCCCTGCTGTGAGAGCACCCCCACAGCACGGCTGGAGCAGCGTCGCAGTTATCAATGCAACTTTCCTACCAAATGTTCTTTGCTCTAATCGCTTTCTTAAACTACACAAACACAATCTCTGCACCACGATCAATTATTTAACAGAAAATGATGCATTGAGTTAGAAACTAAATACCGTTTAATATGCTTCAGGAATTCTAATTGAGAGATTTCACTGTACTGCTAATGAAAACTTTAACTTTGCGGTGTTTTCAAATCTTCCTTGAATATAGATAAGCCAATATCTATATACATTATTTTAATGTCTGGAATTATTTTGCCATTTTAATGTAATCAGTCTTTCTATTTTGAAGAGGATGCCCTTGTAGGATATTTGTTTTCCTTCTGTTTTGCAAATTGTTCCCTTTTCAGGATTGTTTGTTTAGTGTCAAGAGGTTATTAAACAAACCGAGCACAGTCCTTAAACTAATCAGCTAGAAGTGACAATAGAGATCAGGAATAATTCAATATTAAAGAGGTTACTTTTAAAATTGATCGGAAAATGTAACGCATTGGGGGGAAGGGAAGCACATGCACATCTCTGATTAAAGTTGAAAAGATGAGCTGGAGGGACCAGATGCCTTAAAATCATGATCCAGGAGCCCCCAGTGATGGGAAGAGTTGAGCTCCAACACACCACAGCCAGCTTCCACATCCATTCATGTTCTCCCCACTAGAGTGACTCAAGAGAAAACTCCACAGGCCTTGCAAGCAGGTGAAGGCTGTCTTTCCACCACCCTTTGCTATCAGTCTTTTGCAGTCTTTGGGATCTTTCTCTGAATATCTCACAGGCTGCTGCCACCTAGGGTGGACCCTGACTCTTGACCTCAACATTGCAACTTTCTACAAGTAAAGGCTGAGGGGTCTGTAAGTCTGGGTGTCTCCAACAGATTGCTCATTAGCTAATTAACACAAATCACTGTGGATCTCTGCCCGTGCAACTTTTGGCACTTTTCTCAGTGCCTCCTCTGAAGTTTGTTCAGCATGTTGCCTTGGGCACGCTGATGTTCCCTCTGGTTTACACACGTTTTCCTCTCTCCTTCCACTGGCCTACAGCTGGTCAAAACAAAGAAAGGAAATGAGAAGAAAATGATCCACTAAGGGACTTTCTGAAGGAGTTTTAGTCTGAGTCATTTTGGCTGGGTGCTAATTCTAATGTAGTAAGGACCACACCTCTGCCAAGGACTCAGCAAACTCCTGGCACTGTAAGTGGTATTTTCCATACCAAGGGCTTTACATCCTTTCCACAGATTTCTGTCTGTGGAAGGCAGTGCAGGAATGAGATCTGTGATGGCCAAGTGTCCTCTTGCAAACACAGCTCCTCTAGGACCAGCAGCAGGCCACTGTGGCTGCCAACCTGCCCTGCAAAGCACTGGAGATTGAGCTCAGCAAACCACAGGCACCTCTGGTTTGGCAGCAGCTACAGCCAGAGCCAGGCTGTTGCTGAGCACCTTTAACCCACCTGGCTGGTAGGTCATCCTGGACCTTTCCTGATGGGACAGCCCTGTGGTCTCCTTTGGTGCCTCATCACAAGGTCACCGTCCTCATGGTCCCAAAGGAGTGCTCCTTATCCCGGTTGCATCCACACGTGCAGAGCATGGCCTCTCCTCGTGCATGAGGACACAGCAGGCAGTTTGTGAGGTACACAGGAGCTACCTGCCCAACACTGCCCACCCCACGAGCCCTCGTGCCCACCAGCCAGCTGTGAACAACCCTCCTGGTGCCCGATGTTGGGTTTAATCAGTCCAGTGCTCCTGAACAAAGAAGAGCAGAAAGCTCTGGTGTCCCTGGTTTCAAACACAACTGACAAGTTGAATTAACATAAAATCACCCTTTCATCATAATTTTGGGCAAAAGATCCTCCAGCCAGGCTATTTATACCGAAGACACACAGCACAGGACATGGCGTGAGTCCTCTGGTGCCCCTCGCTCCCGGTGCTAATTGTTCGGGAAGTGGCATCAGGATCATCGCTCTGCTCATGTTGTGACTGACTTTGGGAAAATTAATTTAAAGGGAGCAGCTGGTAACAGTCCTGATCTTTCAGAGGCAGCAGCATTGTGCCTTACAGTGTGTTTCTGTCTTCTGTAAGGATGCAGCAAGCAGTGGCAGAGTCCCCATGCATAAAGGGAGTGACTTTCTGCATCTTTAAAAAAGAGTAAATGCCTAAATTTTCACCTCTGCAGTACAGGAGATATCTAGAAATCCCTCTCTGCACTCTCCATGTGCCCTTCAGCAAGGGACACAGCAAATAGCCTCCAGCAAAGCTGCTGCTGTGGAAACTGCTGGCTGGGCACTCTCACGATGCTGTAAGTGGGCTTTGGGGTTTTTTGAATATTTTTCTTCTTCTTGATGTCACTTGAAATCAGATTTAAGCTGAAGTGAAAAAAAATAAGCCATTCATAGGAGCAGATTTTGTAAATTTACTGGTCTCACTGAACTTAAAACTTCCCTGTTTATTTAAAGCAGCTGAGGGGAAGGAAGGAAGAGTGGAAGGACAAAATCAGACAACAAAGGTTCTGTTGTAAGCCTGGGTAGTGAGAGCTGCTGTCTATCACAAACAGGGACTCTTAAAAGCAGAAATTATATAGCCACTGAGGCAACCAAAAACCAAGTACCACTTTCCCTTTTTAAGATATTCAGGACAGAGTTGTCTTCAAAATAGGGAAATAATATATGCATCAAGAAAAACCTGCAAACCCAGGTGAGGAATAGGACACTGAAAAGAGGACAAACACCACAATCTAAGTCACTTTCTTTGTTACAAACCTGGGATAAACAAAGCTGTTTAATAAATATTGATATTGTTTGTACATCCTGCCTTTGGAAATGAATAGCAAAGTGATGCTCTAGTTCCTTTCCCTCTCTAAAGAGACACTAAGCTCAACACTGAGCATCTATATGCACCCCAAACTGGTTTTTAGAGAAAGCTGGAAAACAACCCCACAGCAACATTAAAATATCCATAACAGCTTTTGGAAGTGTTTAGCTGACACCACCCTTTCCTCATCTGTCTGTTTAATGCCTAGGAAAATCAAGCTTTCCCAGCACGGAAAAATCATGACAATGATTACGCTGGGACCAAGTGTTTTGGGACCAAGGAGTTATTGGGAGGCGGCTCTGAGGGTGCCCTTGGACAATCCCTTGGGCAGGACCAGAGCTGTTCCCAGTTCAGGGTGCACTGCTGGATCTCCAAAGGCTCCCTGGTAGACCCAAAGCCAGTTCACTTTTCTATCCCCAAACCGCTCTTTGCTTTTCTAGGGACATCTCTTACAAAGCTTTCAAGTTGAGTCTTGGGCTTCATGGTTGACCATACTACCAAAGAAAATGAGAAGACCGGAAAGGACCTTGAAAGTAAAGGAACGGGAAAGGAAAGGAACATGAACAGTAACGTAACGTAATGTCCAACTTACATGCCCTTCCATGGCACATGACTCTTACCCTTGCACACTTCCATTCAATTCCATTCCCTTCCCTTCCCTTCCCTTCAATTCCCTTCCCTTCCCTTCCCTTCTATGTCTCCCACCTCTGTCCTATGCAAAAGTTCATCCATTGCTACAGACTCAGCTTCCCTTCCAACCACTGTCCTCCCAAAAGAGCTCTGTGCCCCACAGCCAGCCCCCCACACTGTCTCTGCAAAGGGACACGGTGACATTCCCACAGCAGTGTTTGGTCTTGCTCATTCCAGCTGAAGCTTTTTAAATGTGTGTCAACGTGTTCTGTAAATATTGAAGCAAAGCTCCCAAGGCAGGGAGGCACATCCCCTGCAGTCACAGGGCTGCGATGCAATGAGCTCACCAGACCACCCCAGCTGGCATCCTAAGAGCGTCCCTTAATTCACAACACCCCCAGGAACGCAAAGAAACCACCATGGCGGTGGCAAAGGCACAGTTAAAGCACCTCCAGGCTCCCGTCCTGCTACCGTCAGGAGCCATCAAGCCAGTCCTAACTCTGGCCGGCATTTCCAGCGCTGCCGCTGGGAGCAGAGGCTCTTTTCCCTCCTGTCTCTGCAGGCAAGGGCGATGCTCCCCCAGCACCAAGGGTACTGCTGCCATATCAGGCGGCTGACTGCTGGACAGATCCCGCGTTTTCCCCATCCCACCTCCTGCAGAGCCCCTGCGGCAGGAACCTACGGAACAAGAGGCCAGGTGACATCAGGGGCTGCATCTTGTTCTGTAGGTTTCTACTGGATGAGGAAGACACAATGATCCTACAGAGGAATCGCTCATTTCTTCAAGGCTGTAAAAATAATGAGCATAACCCTGCCAAAGCCATTGTCCCAAACTCTGTGAGGTCCCAGCAGATCAGCACCAGTGCAGCACCCCAGTAGTGCACAGGGGGTGGGCACCAAAAAGGCTGGTTCCTTACTGGAGCAAAAAGGCAGGCTTCAATATGTTTGGAGCAGGCTGCTAGCACTTCCACAAGGTGTTTAGCCATTTTGAGTCTTACCAGGAGCTTACAATGCTGTGGGTAAACATTTCTTTCCTCGTTTTTGGCTTGAAATTGAATTCCAGAGCCTTATGCACATTCTCATCAGATACTCTCCTTGGAAATGCTCAAGGAGTTCCCTGTGATTAAGCTGGAGCAATTTAAAAGCTTTGACAGGCTGGGCAGGAAGGCAGCTGCCCCTTCAGCTGGAAGTTCTTCTTCACACCCGATGGGCGGTAACCATGTGCAAATCCTGTCATTGTTTTAACAATTCAAAATCTGGCTCCAGCGGGCTCCAGTGGCTCAGGCCTTGAGGAAACCACCTTCCTGAAGGTTCAAGCTAACAGATTTGTCTTTGCATCCCAACAGCCCTACCCATGAGGGGTGAACTCCCAGCTGATGGGACAGTTGCTTTCTAGAACACCCTGGTTCAGTCGCTCGCAATCGCCAAGCCCTGAACTCCGTCAGGCAGCTGCACCTCACCCATCAGCTCCAGCACCCTTGCCGTGACAGAGAGAGCAGCTTCAGGTTTCAGGCTTTGGCTGCTCTTTGCCAAGTGCCAACCCCCATCAGGAGAGGAGGGTGGTTGGTGAGTGAAGGTGCTCTGGACCACAGCCCCAGCTGCCCTCTGTCGCCCTGCCCTGCTGGAGGGAGAGCAAGGGGTGAGTTACACCCGCCAGGACAGGGAAGGAGAGCGGAGGGCACCAGCTTGAAAGCCTCTGACATCCTTGCACAAGCACAACACGCTGCTGGACCCACAGCCAACGCACCCTCGATGCTCATTGTGCAAATAACAGGGCTGGGAAGTACATGCCACAGCTGTTTGTTTTCTCTGCCAGTCAGATGATGACATGATCCGCTAAAAACTATCTTCTAAACGTGCACGTCTCATTTAAACTACCTGGGGGTGTTTAATTACGGCTTAGCTCTAGCACATACTGCTGCTGCTGCCTCTTATTTTATATAAGTGCCTGGGTGAACCCCAAGGCTCTGTGCCCTCTCCTGCACTACACCACTGGGATTACATAGGGATGTACATAAAGGCTATTCACAGTGCCCTGTGCCTTCCCCTGCTCTCTCTAGAATAATGCAGTGCTTAGCATCATTTATTTTGTATATTTTTTATCATCACCTTATCAGCTTCTCTGGTGGTGGAGAGGTAATTTGCATTTAGCAGCTTCCCTTGAAGAGAAAGCAAAAATTAACATTCAGGTGTAGGTAGAATGAGAAGTAGGAGATAATATAACTCTTTGCTCTCGCACTGACCATGCATCATTCCTCCACAGGTTTTTGTCCACTAAGCTTTGGCAGAGGCAGCATGAAGATTTCCTCTGAGACAGCAGCTGGGGGCAAAACCATTGAGCCCAGTCAGTGTGTGCACAAACCACTACACGAGCAAGCCTGGTGGGTGTCTGCATCAGCAGGTAGTGCTCGAGGCTCTCTTCTCCCCCATCCCCATATGTGCTCCTCAGTGCTCCTTACACACAGAGCATTGTTTGCTTTGCACTCTGATTTTTTGCAGGTCACAGACCCTCACAGCTCTAATCTCTCCCGATAACACTGGTTTGCCTCAATTTTGAGATGTTTTTATCTCTCTGATTTCTGGGTGATATCACGGATGAAATTACACCTGAGAGATACCCTACATGAAGTGTAACTGCTGAATGCAGGGGCGGGGTTTTTCTGGTTTAGTTTAGTTGGCTAAAAACCTACCAGGAATATTTTTTAAAGGTTTTACCCTGAGGGTTGCTATTAGCAGATGCACCAAAATTTGAGAATCAGAAGTCTAAAAGAACCATGTCAAACCATTCCCCTTTTTCTCCCTCCTTGCTCCATGCAATGTGGAACAGGCTAATGGTTATTTGCATTAAAATCATTTTAATTAGCAGACCACACAGAGCCCTTTTGAAGAAGGTGGGAGTTCTGCCAAGGTTTCACCCTCTCTGAAGCACAGCCTCACTTCCTCACCCTCTGGCTACATGGACTCCCACCGCCTGCACAGGCTAAAATAAAATTGTCCCATGGAGATCCCACCCCTGTGGCTGCTCCCAGGTGGCACAGACTGCACCAAAACATGCAAATTTGCAGTGTGGTTATTTAACACCGAAGACACCCTCACTTCTCTATTCCAGACACGTGTTTTTCAGAGGCTCTGTAGTACTTGCAAAGACAGGGCTTGGCCGCCTGCACCAAAGCATGGACTGCAGCACAGGGGCCCCAAACACAGAGCAAAGTGACCTGTATTGCTCTCTGGGTCCATGCTTAGACATTCCCTTCTCTCCATGGGAGCTGAAAACATGAGAAAGGTGGGAAAGCCCAGAGGCAGCAGCTGCTGTGTCCCACTGGACTGAAGGATGCAGCCGAGGAGGTGATGGGATGGCAGCTCGGCTAGAGAGGAAGAGGAGCTGCAGTGCACAGCGCAGATCACTCACCACTGCAGGACGGTGGTGGGGACACCAGCCTTGCACACGGTTTGGGAAGCAGATGAACTCATGGAGGAAACAATACAGAGTCACCACATCAGGCTCAGCAGGTCCGAGCTGGGTCCCAGCAAGATGAGACCAAGGCACATTGGAAATACAACGTTTAGCTTGTGGTGATGGCAGTGAGCTTGGGCACCCCTGCTCCAGCCACATTTGGAGCACAGAGGACAAAGCGTGCACTGAGGATCTGAGATGAGCAATCCCACCAAAGAAGGGTGATTTGTCTTCCTAGAGACACAGATGGGTCATGGTCTATTTCAGTTATAGAGGTGGAAAGCCACAGAATTACAGAAGTTAATGTTGGAAGGGACTGCTGGAGGTTATCTTGTCCAGCCTCCCTGCTCAGGCAGTGTCCCCTAAAACACATTACTCAGGATTGTATTCCAGCAACCTTTGAATAAAGTCCAGATAACTCCATGAGTCACAAATAGCTCCACAGCCCTGCATGCTGCTGTCACCAAAATAAACACAGTCCCCGTGAGCCAGCAGCAAGGCAGGAGAACACCCCAGAGAGAGGCTGGAGGAGGAACCCTCTGTTGGGCACAAAACTGGCAAGGCTGGAGACTGCTTTCGCACCTGTACTCTGCTGGCACGTTGCAAATCGGCCTTGAGGTATACTCCATGCTACACTGCTAATGCCAGATTTTAATCAGTGCTACTACTGGGCTGCAGAGGAGCTGCCCACAGGTCAGTCCAGCCTGCTGCTGGTGACTGCAAGTGACACCAGGCCTGAGGTGTGCAGGAGCAGGAAAACCTGCCACGCTATTTCCCTGCGCCAAGAAGAACTCCATCTCTCTGCTGATCGCTGTATTGACACAACTGGGAAGTTCCCAAATCCAATCAAACAGTGAGGAAGAGCTAAATATTACAAAACCACCAGATGAGTAACACAGAAGGGGAGAAAAAACAAACTCTTTTTTTTTTTTTTTTAATTTAAGCCCAGAATCAATCTGGGAGGGATATGTAATAAATACATTAAGCAGATGTATGTACAGTTCTGCAGTACCTCCGCTGCCTTTATCTGACGTGAATTTCTAATGCAATTGGATCCGATTTCACCTCCCAGCCATCTCAGTCACTGTCACACGTCCCACCGCTGCCCCGCCGTGCGATGGGGGCTCAGCCCAAGGCTGGGGCTGATGGCAGCACATCCTCCTGCACGGGCTCAGCCCTGCCAGGCCGGGGTCTGCCCCTGGCTGCGGGGTCCGGCGGCAGCTGATGCTCAGGAGTCACGGTTTGTGACTCTCAGCGGAGTGTGAGTCAGCAGCGCCGCTGTAAACCCGCTCCTGCGGAGGTTAAATAGAGCATCTCTGGCCCGGGATGGAAACGAGGGTAGTCAGATCCTTGTGAATGAAGTCAAAGCCAACTCAAGCTGAGACTTGAAGAGCGCGAGTGTTTTTACAGTGGGGTTTCTTTTTCCTTTCGAAAAAAATATTGTCATTTTCTCCATTTGCTAATCTGAGCTGATAGGAGGGAAAACCAAAAAAATCCACAAGCAGGATACCCAGACTTTCCTTTCCTTTTACACCTCAAAGTTTTCTTCCAATGTACACTATATTTTCCACATGTAGGACTGACACATGTGGAAGTGCATTAGGACTTGAAGAAGAGACCTCAGAACACTCCCACGAAGCCAGAGGTGCTGGACAAAGGGGTTACAGGAACAGGGAAATTAAGTGGCAGGGATACAGAGCTTTGAGATAAACCTCTGCACAGTCACCAATGGTAAGTTACATATGCAAACACTCCAGGTTATGCTGGTTGCTTTTTTACATATATTCTGCAGATTATACAGATTAAAAAAAAAAAAAAATTCAGAGGCATTTTCATTTGGTGCAGGACACTATGGTGAAATCACTGAGTGTTCAGTCCTGCTTGGGATGAATGGAGCTGTGTGCTGGGGCATCAGGTACCTCCACATAGCACGCCAGGAGCTCAGAGGAATTTAAGTTTTTCTTATTCATGAACTTCAAAGGCACCTGAGTGACACCTGCCTGATCAGCAGGCCAACATTTCCATCTTCTTACCACGGATGGAAAAATAACATGCTCAGATACAGAAAGAATGTGCTCATATTTGTAGAAGCTATGCCAAAAGAGCACCCGGTGTGGTGAGAACACCTTTGCACAGTCGTTCAGTAGGACCTGGGGGGATCCTGGACATCATGAGCTCTGGCAGTCTGGAGCTACGATAACAGAGCTTAGCTCTAGGAATTCATTCCCTGCAACAGACCTTCCACCAGCATCACTCTGCCCACACACCATCACCCCATGTACCTCCACCTGCCCGTCCAAAATGGACCTAGCAGAGATGGAGTCACTCTGGTGTGCAGAGAGAGCGTTGCTGGGGGCACAGAAACACACCAAACTTCATTTTTTGAGGGCTCTATTACAGGCAGGCAGATGGGTGTATATATCTCTGCAGATCCACGGAGAAAGGAAGGGTGATGGAAAATCAATAGTGCATATGGTCTGAGGAGTCTGGCTCGGCTCCCCACCCAACACAGCTGTGTTCCAGCCAGGTCTGATGGATGTCTGGGGCATTCTTAGAGCCTTTCTGTGCCGGAGACCCATGGCCTTCCCACCCAACCTGCTCCCACGCCTCACCATCCAAAACCTTCTCTTTCTGTTTTACCTTGCTACTACATCTCAAGGCTCTCAGTCTTTCCTCTCCAAAATTATCTCAATAACATGTTTCCTTTCCTCTCTTGTCCTGAAGGACCATCCCTCCTGACTTTCCAGCACATGTGCATGCCATGGACTGCCTCCAGGCAGAGGTAACTTGCATCTCTTTAATTCTATCCTGGTATTTTTACATCTATTTCCTCTGTTTTGTCAAAGCCACTTTGAGGTTAATCCTTTTCTCTGCCTTTATGCAATCTGCAAATTTATCAGACAGGTCTTCTGCTTGATGAGTGCTGGCAGTAACGATGGCATTGACCAGAGCAGAGCACAGGACACCCCTTGGCACTGTCCCACACAACACTGCTCCTCCTGGCAATCCATAACTGGTCTCCTGGTGCAATACCCAGCAGGCTTTGAATTCACTGTATTAAAACCAAATCACATGATCAATATTTAGAATATTTCCACAGTTGTTTTGAATGTGATTTGCTACAGCTGCAGATAGTTTTCCTATTTGTGAGGAATAAAAGAGAGAAAGGAAGAAGACAGATTCACATCTGTTAAATCCACGGTTTTTTCTGCATTACCTGATGCCAGCTCTGATGCCTGCCTAAGGAATTGCTACCCACAGTGAAGCCTGCAGGGAAACACATGGGAAATCACCAGGCCACTCTGCCCCTAGAGGACTTGCCCCTGTATTTGTGCCTTGTAGAAAGGTCTGAGGACAGAAATGGACCTCATTTTGCAGACAGAGGCAATTGCTCAATCCTACCCCAAAATCATTTTACTCCTCTCACTTCACTCCCTCCCACCACCAGTTTGTAAGAGTGAAGACAATTTTTAAAAGTCATCTCTGCCATTGTCCACAGTTCCATTAGACAGCACAATTAATGGATTTTTTTTTAGGCCAGAGGGGACTGTTACATTCACCTCGTTTGACCTTCTTAAGCAATTCGGGCTCCCGTATTTCACTTGGAGATTTCCAGAAGTGAACCAAGTGATAAACACATACAGATACCTCAAAAAAATCCCTGCCTACCTGACAAGTTTGCTTTTCTACTGCTTGGAGTAAGTAGTTTGAGAAATCTAGTACGAAGAGCAAGCTCCATTTTTCAATTTAAAGTCTGCTGAAGTACAGAGGTTTCCGGTGGCTACGAGCTGGCAGAAATTGATTCCCCAAGCATCTTTCTTACACGAAACAAACTGCTTCCCATTTAAGACCCATCTAGAAAGCAAAGCTTGGCAGTCCTATTAGTCCACTAATAGAAAAGAAAAAGCAAAAGGACAGCTTGTGGTTAGGTGGGTAGTTAGTTCCCTAACTCAGAAGAAAATCAGCTTGGACAAGCTATCAAGAATTCTGCTTTATCGTTGTGCCTGAAATCAAACGTCGTATCTTTGAAATCAGAGATAGCATCCTGTATATTGTTCATCTTCCATTCTCTAAAGCTGTCATACAGCCTCTGCATACATGGGGATCAAATGCATCCACAATTGCTTCAGTTTTACCCTCACTGCCTCCCTTTTTTTTTTTTTTTTTTGCCTTTGGAAGGATGGCAGTGGGAAGAGAAAGAGCAAGTCAGAATTGCAGTTATCAGAAAATACCAACCACAAATTAATTCAACAGCTGTGTATTTGATTTGTGCTGTTCTGAACTAAAAGCACATCCACACCATGCTCTGCTCCAGAGGCTGCACATATCAATACAGAGGTTTATTGATTATGCCAAGACCAAATCAAATAATTTCCTGAGAACTGAAAACAACAACAAAGAAGATCATCACCACAAAACCGCAGCCCAGGATTAAGCTTCACCTGGCTCCTGCTTCATCAAAGCCCCACAGCACCTTCCCACCCACTTCAATGGGGATCAGACCAAGCCCATGAAGAACATCTTCTCTACCAACCCCTCTTCTTGAGCCCTTCCACCCAAGAGCAGAGCTGCTGCAGACCTGGGGATGCAAAGGAATCCTAGTGTAAGAAAAAACAGCAACAAAGCTTCATGCAGGCAGACCTCTCTATTAAATATTCTGAGACTAAGAGCTAATCATTCCTTACAATGTCCTGATTTTGCTGCTTTAGGGAAGGATGCCGAAAAACATTGGGGCAGAACTTATTCTGATGCTGCAAAAGGCAGTTCTAGGCAGAGTCACTGCAGGGCTCAGTGGTCAAGGACTCTTGTTCTGCCCTGGGATGCCAAAACAATGTTCCCCTTGAAGAGAGAAAGTGTTCCACCTCTCTGATGCCTTCCTGTCCTGTCTCCCTTCTCATAGCTTTGAACAAACCTGGAGGAAAGATTATTTAGCCTGCCCCATCAGATGCAAATTAAAGCTGAGGCGGCTTTAAAGAACTGCCTTGCATTGATCCAAAAACATATTTCCTTTAAGATCTATTTGCATCAGTTTCAGCCTTTTTTTAGGATCGGGTGGAACGTATTTCCATTCTTTTTTTCCATTGTAATTCTGAAAGCAGTATAAAGCGCAAATAGCCCTTGAGACACAGCGTTTGCTCAGCAGAGACACATTTCTGCGCGGTCTTCCTACCCCCTCCACTGACAGCCAGGCTTTTGGAAGAACCTGGTGAGTTCTGTGACTCACCCGGGCTGTAAGAGTTTAACTGGGATCACAGCAGGATCCTTACTATGCACAGCAGTGCCTTTTGGGCGTTTCACAGGCTGCGCCGTCAATATGTAATAACACTGCATCGTGAATTATGGAGTTGCTGGAATCAATGGGATTTTGCATATTAATTGCAAACACACCCAAAAAGACAAAGGAATTTATTGGCTTAATTAGTGTTTCAGCTCTAATAGTATTCAGGCTTCATTCTCACACAAATTGATAAATAGCAGCAGCGTTACTCCTCAAGGATGCTTTGCCTTTTGAGAGGGGAGGCTGAAGTTTACGATCCAATCTCTCTCAGCTGCAGAGATGCACTCAGCAGGGGCTTGGAGGAGCTGAGCTTCAAGGGTATTTGACACCTCTCTTTCGGCAAAAGGAGCTGCCCCGCCCTCTCGGGGTGTTTTTTCTGAAAAGCATTTATACAGTGACACTTACCGGGCAGGACAGAAAAATGGACCTGAACCACTTACACCTCTAGGGTACGAAAACTGAGATTTATCTTACATCCCTAAACACTACTTAACAAGTTTCCACACTGGCAATGCGAGGGAAGATATATGTAATGTACTTAAGCACTGATTCTGACTCCAGTGTGAAAAAAACAAAGTGTGAAAAGAATCAGATGAGTGTACCTGGAAGCAAACTTTGGCCCTTGGGCTCCCAGCTCCCAAGCAGCGCAGCTCCGTGAAAAATAAGGCGCTAGAAGAACGGGGAGCAAATGTCAAGAATTCAACTGTATACCAAAACAAAACAGAGAGATCCACCTGGATGTGATCTCCATCACCCCCAGCATTCACGTGCTGCAGCACAGCACGACTGACACAAAGCTTCAGGAACAGCACGACAATAATGAGGGAAGAGCAAGGCACCACCTGAAAAGCAGCCTCCTCCCCAAGGACTTAAAACATCTTCTGCATTATCATAGCACCGAAATTGCACCTTAGAGCTAAGATCCGACAAAGAATCATTGTTCATAAAGCCTGCACTCACATCTTCAAACAAGTTACTCTCCTGGGCATTCCTCCCCCCCATCCTCAGCAGCAGATCTCTCCTCCTTGGGATGGGGACCACAACACAACACTTAAGTGATAAGCGATTTGTTGACAAAGAGAAATGTCTCCAAGAAAGCATTTCAGCTGCATTCAGGACTGGGGTTGGATACATTTTTTGTTTGTTTTTCCAGACATGATCTGACAGCTGCGAGCAAAACGAAGAGCCAGGATCATGTGAATGTGCCCTCGCTGGGAGGAGCGCGGTCAAGGGCTGCAGGCAAGGCATGCTCTCCGTGTCACCGTGCTCACAGAGCACTGGAGGAAATAATCCTGCATTAATAGGGCAGCAGATCACAGAGATCAAGCAAGCCTTTTCTGTTTCTACCCTAGTTCGTGCCAAAAAAAAAAACCAAAATGGGAGCAAATGCACAGAGAGATGGATATTCCATCAGCCCCGTGAAGGAAATCTACTCCCATTTATCAGGATATAGAGAGAGAGCTGTGCCACACAGCTGAATGGTTAATTCAGGTTTTTGTATAATTGAAAGGACCCAAATTGTGGTCATTTGTGGCATTTTCTGCACGGAAACAGGATCATCACTCAGCTCCCTCTGAATTACCTCCCTGCAAAACCTTGAGAGATCCTGCTGAGCACTCTGCAGCAGGGGCCAGGACACAACAGCGGCTTGGCACCCTTCAAATTTTCACCTGAAACCACCAGCTCTCAAGGCTTCAGCCTGAAATGCAGGGGGAAAGAAGGGGAATTCCAATGTGTGTTCGAGCCTAGAACACCAAGTCCTACCCCAGCCTCAGCCCGTCACCTACCCAGCAGCAAATGCCCATTCCCCTGGCTGAGCCAGGGAACAAGCCTTGCCCTTTACTGGCCTCTTTGTAACTTACCTTTGAGGCAGTTAACAAACCGGTCCTAAAGAGAGAGGGATCAGGAGCTCAACCCCTTTAGTCTTTAATGTCCCTGTAATGCCCCCACAACCTCCTAAAACAAAGCTCGTTCAAGTGGGCTCAAGAAATAGTGAAGAATCTCCCCCTCTGCTGCTGTGGCAGCTGCTCTGTGAACAAGGCACTCACCTCTGAACTGGCACAGGCTTGGTCTAGAGAAATGGGTCCCCATTCGCCTGTTACCTGCAGTTTATAAACAAGCTGAACCTCTTTCTGCCATTAAATGTGAAACCAGCTGAGAGCAGGTTCTCACCCAAAACTGACAGGGTGTGCACACGGTAACAATTTACCTCTCTTGACTGTAATTAATCTTCCAAGTCTCTGCATCATGTAGGCTTTCACAGTAAAAAGAACCAAACTTCTTGCAGTCTCAAAGTCAGTGAAGATTCAGTTAGTCTTTATTTTATTCTGACAGGCTTCTTTATCCCAGAGACAATACTAAGACACATGATTTTACCAGGATTTTTTTTCCCAGAGTTCAGTCCAATCACAAAAGGAAAAAAAAAAAAAAAAAATAGCATGTTACAAAAAAAAAGTATTTAACACAGATTTTAAATAGATTTATATACCATTTTGCCCCTATTGTCACAAACTCCTTAATATAATTAATCTGTGGCATAAACAGAAAAAGAACACATGAGCATCCACCAAAACCCATCCTCCATACTTTTTGAGTGCACAAATTAAATCTGTCCAGGCACTGTGAGCCACTGAAGGAGACAAGCAAAGAGATAAACAAGCATTAAATCACCAAGAAAAATGCCCAGAGTGAGTTGCAAAAGCAGCAAGATGAAGACCAATGCGTGGTTCAACACACGTGTGTAAAGACACGAGGCACAAAAACCAACACCTTGCTTTTCTTACAGCAAAAGGGAAAGAGGAGAACCGAACAGGGGACTGCTCTTGCTGCTGCAAGGCAGGGAGCCCCTGCCCCAGGCCCTGCTCCACAAGGGAATGAGCTTCAAGGAGGAAATCTGCAAGCTGAGATCCTGGAATACGCAGAGACTTGGCACAGGACACCCGACACCAGCTGCTCTCACAGCACGGGTTCCTCAACTCTGTACCCTGGCTGGAGAAAACTCAGCACCAGCAGCTCGCACTTCACCTTAGACAAAACAGGATTTCCCCATCCATCTCTACCTAGAGACTTGCCAGGAGTTTCCCGAACCAATGAAGATCAAGACAGGAGAAAACGAGTGGCCAGCCACAAATCCACTCGCTTGCGGTAGAGCGGAGTAACCTGAACACCTTCCTCGGAACAACCACAGACCAGGGGTGGCTAGCAGTCCCCCAGGGCTCTCAGCAGCATCCCCATTTCCCCTTTCACGGTTTGTGTGCTTCAACATCTCCCTGCTCACCTCTCCTCCAGGGATCCCTTCCACAGCCAGTATTGACCAGGCACAGGGCAAGGGTCGAGGTGAACACCGGTAGCACAAAGATCAGGGATTTCCTGGTGCAGTATCTAAGTTACTTTGACAGCATGATCACCTGTCTTTTTTTGGTGGGCTTTTTTTTTTTTTAATCTTAAGTTTTGTATTATGATTTTAACTTAAGCACGTGGCTGGGTGAAGAAATAGAGAGCACCTTTTTTCTAAAACTCCAATCTTCCACTCCTTTCTGGGGGCTTTCCCTATTCACACCACACCTGATCATGTCCCAATTCTTAAAAGCATTTGCTTAATTCATCGAGCAAATAACACCTCTGAGGGGCCAGCCCCCTAGAGCAGACACTGACCAGTGTTTGGGATGCAGTATCATCTGGGAAAGCCAGTCCCACAGAAAGCTGAAGCCAGCCCCTCGAGTACGCTTTAATTCTCCTCTGCCCATCCAAACCAGGGCATCCCCCTTACAGACAACCCCTTCTCTCTGTGACATGAAATGTGCAGAGCCTGCAGACCATTCCCAAGGGCAGGAAGACTCGCTTGAAGCCCAGAGGGTTACAAGGTCACCTCAGGCTGTCTGCTGGACTGTGTGTGACCCTGCTCTCACCCACAGCCTCTGGCAGCACAGGGACCACCGCCCCCATCCGCAGCGCTGCCTCTGCTTTTCTGGGTAACTGCACCACTGAGCACTGGAGTTTTTTATCTCCCAGTTGCTTTTCCCTCCCTGCGTTACTTCAGAAACAACCCACACACTGAGCTACCACCAAGATGACTGGGACAGAGGAGCCTGTCCAAGCATCACCGCCACAGATGCTGGGTGAGAGCCATCAACCCCCCACAGAGGCAATCTCAGAAGACCCTGCAATGAGGAGAGGAAACAAAAAAGCCTGTGAGCAGCTGAGAGAGACGTTCATTCTATCGATTGTGTAAACTGTCAGTGGAGTGGCAATGAGCAATTTTTTTTTTTTTTTCCTATCCTGGGGAATAATCCAGCCTGATAATTAGTACATAAGAGATAAGTGGAAAATGAGACATCTAGCGAGGGTGGTTCAAGCCTCCTCATGACATTGATAATGTGCAGATACATAGATCACTGTCGGGGCAAACTGCCACTGTGAGCCTGTGTCTTCCCATTGCCTCATCAATCCATCATCCGCTTAGCTACTGACACCTTGGCAGGCACACACCACCAGCCCTGCATTTGAATTGAGAGGAGCAGGCTCCACCAGGGAATACAGATTTAAAAATCTAAGATTCAAATTTGTTTAAGTATTGTGAACAGCAATTCCCTTGCAAGGCATCTTCATTGCCCTTTTGCCAAGGGGGAACAGTTGGGTCTTTGTTAGAAGTACAAATTGCTTCTTAATGCAAAGGATAAAGCAGAGCCCAGGCACCTCCTTAGAATTCCTCCTGGCTCCTGCTAATGCTGCTGCATGTCAATTTTAATTTTTTGAAATTTAAACCAAGGGCTTTGCGTCTAAGCTCCATTTCACTGAAGGAGGAGGGAGGAATAGTCAGAAAGGATTAGGGATCCGGTGGGAATTGGGGATCCATAGCAATTATACTTCATTTGGATGGTCTCAGACACTGGTTTTAATCATATTCTAAACAGTACAAATCGACAAGACATAAGAGATTGATAAGTGTCTAACACGTGTGCCTGGTTATGAACTCTGCTTCCCTCAGCAGGGGATGTTTGAGGACAGGATGGAAGATTGCTTTCTCCCTTTGACCCCCCTCTTCCAGCCAACGAGAAGACAACACCCACTGAGGACTAGGTAGGAGACAGGAGTGACTATAAGAACTTGGTCATCATGGGGCTGCCCCAAAGTGGGGCTGGAACAAGTCCATGTGATTGTGGCTCCCTTTCCTCCCACAACATCAGGGCAGGGACAAAGCTCCAGCCTTGGCAGAGCTGTCTCAGACCAGCCCCTGTCTCCCTTATCTGTGAAACTGCACTAACACTGCGAAGGGCAGAGAGCTGATAGGGAGGTAAGACCTTCAGGAGGGAAAAATGAAATGACAAGACAGTAAAATGAAAGTGCTTTTGTAAATCAATTTAGCTCTTTTAGCTTCAGCAGAGCAATCCCAATTTACCCAAGCTGAGGAGGTTACCTACTGGGGTGATGATGAAAAATGCACCTCCTCCACCAAAGGCTCAGAACCACGTGCACTACTGACACACCTTTGCATTTTGAAAAAAGACCAAGGGTGGCTGAGATTTACAGAGGACCATCAGAAGAAAACCCTTCTAAATGGTCTGAATCCATCAGTCCTGAGAGGGCTTTCTCCCCCAGCCTGTCTCAGGCACTGTGCAGACCCACCTCCAGGCAGGTGTGGTTTCCAGCCCATACACACGCTGCAAGGGTTTAAACAAACTCTCTCCCCTGCTGCCTTCTTAACATTTGTCAAGCATGTTACAGAAACATGGCTTTCCATAATCACTGATTAAACTGCTTTTTCTGTACTTCACTAACCTCTGGATCAGGTTTTAACCTAGTAAATCCATTTAGTCGATTCACTACACACCCCCACTTTCACCCCTTGATAACTGTGTGCCTTCTTTTCACAAAACTGTGTAAAGGTGAAGCTTTTTTCTTCTCTCTCTCTGCTTCTTCCCAGCCCCCTTGATCCATATTCAAGACCTAGGTAAGGAACCCCATTCTAATTTTAAATATTACTATAAACCTAAGGGACTGAAGTGACCCCCTCCTTTACTTCCCACCCTCCTGTGGCACCACCACAGTGCTCCTTTGTAGCACTGGAAGAGACAGAAAGCAAGAAGGCGTTGTCTAAAAACATAATTTAATGTGGTATTTGGGTGACTGTGGTCAGTGACCAAATTCTTTTGCAGACAGAAACAGGTTTGACGTTAATGACACCATCATTCACACGAGCATTGCATTGCACAGAAAGAAAAGTTTACACTTGACCCCATACAAAGCAGCAGAGGAAGAAAACAGTTATGATCCAGTCCCACTTCATGAATAGTCGATCTGAAAATTCATCATTGTCATTAATACTTATTGATGAAAAAATGTGACCTGTTCAAATTCCGTGTGTGACACAGTCCAAACTCTGGGCTCTTTTTAACCTTCCTGGAACCACCTGAGAATTTCAAGCTGCCAAGTTCCTCGTGTGACACACTAAACATTCAGGCAGACAAAGGGAGAGTGGGGGGGTCGGAAGAAATGGGAGAGAGTAAGGAAGGGGTTCACTTTGTTTCATTTCTATTTCGTTTCCGCAAGGGTGAAAATAAAAACGTACAAACCGATAATGAAGCTAAAGTGACCCGCTGAGACAGTGGACACCAGCAGGAAGAGCAGCACGATGGGGTATGGAACTGCCAAACAGCCCCACGTGCATCAGTGGCGGGGCCAGTTGTGTCGTGTCACTCGTGTGTTAATCGGGGTATAAAAGAAAGCCAGAGAAAGTGCTGTACTTATTGTTGTTGCCTCCGTGTGCTTTGCCTCCATCCAGCTTGACATACACTTCGTCGCCGGAGTCCAGGTGCAGCACCACGCTGTTGCTGGCATAGTCGTAGTTCTGGTCTGCGTCTTGGGCGATGGCACTGGCCCGCACCTGCCAACACAGCCGCTGGGCACATCAGCCCCCCTGCCCCTCTTGCCCAGCATCTCTATTAGCCCCCCGAGTCACTATTCCGCAGCACCCCCCCCCATCAGTTCTCCACGTACCCCTTTTCCGGCCCCTCCATCAGTCTCCCCAGCCCCTCTTTCCCAACCCCTCCACCACCCCGTGTCCTCCCTCCCGCCCCTTTCCTCGCTTCTCCATCTCCCCCGTCCCGCAGGAAAGTTTGCAAGCCGGGAGTTCGGAGTTCGTCGCGGCTCTAGAGGCGCACCCCCGCCCCGACGGCGCGCAGGATGCTCCCGCTGGCTCTTTTCGCGGGAGCGGCGGCGGCCGGCGGCGGGCCCGCGGGACGGGGACGGTGCGACGGGGACCACCGGGGGACCCCGGGCGGGGAGGACGCGCGGGGCAGCGGCGGAACCCACCTGGCCGTTCTTGCAGAGGTCGGCCCACATGCTGGTGCCGTCGCCGCCGCGCATGAGGATGTGGTAGGTGAAGAAGTAGATGCCGCGCACCTGGCAGGTGAACTTGCCGCTGGCCGGGTCGTAGTGGTTGCCCAGGTTGGTCACCACGTCGTCGAACTTGAGGACCTCATAGCCCTCGTGGGGGCTCTTGAGCCCCACGTAGAAGGCGATGCGCGGCCCGCTGAAGGCGGCGCTCAGCCCGCCCGCCGCCTCGCCGCCCGCCGCCGCCCCGCCGCCGCTCCCGCCGCCGCCCGCGCCCGCCAGCGCCAGCCCGGGCAGCCCCGGCTTCCCCGCGTCGCCCCGCTCCCCGGGCGGGCCCCGCGGACCGGGCGGACCCGGCTCCCCGGGCGGCCCGCGGGGGCCCGGCTTGCCCGGCCGGCCCGGCTCCCCCTTGGGTCCCTGGACGAAGGGCGGCGGGGGGTTGGCGCCCAGGTCCTGCAGGGCCTCCACGGCGGCGGTGCTGCCGGGGCCGGGCGGCCGCCCGCCGCTGTACGGGTCGCAGATCATGCGGCAGGTGCCCATCATCTCGTAGTGGGCGCCGGTGTCGGCGGGCGCTTGCAGCAGCAGCAGGGGCACGGCGACCAGCAGCGCGACGGCCATGGCCAGGGCGAGCCCGGCGGCGGCCAGCAGCCGCCTCCTCCGCTGCCAGAGCCGGGCGGCGGCGGCGAGCAGGTCCTCCTTGCCGTGCGAGGCAATGGTGGCGCGGGGGGCCGGCCGCTCCCTGCGGGGGACGGCAAGAAGAGGCGGTGAGACCCCGCCGCCGGCGCCTCCCCGCCCGGCCCCCGCCTCAGCCCGCCCGCCGGCCGGCCGGGAGCCCCGCCATGCCGAGAGCCGCCCCGCTCCGCTCCGCTCCGAGGGGACGCGGCGCCCCGTCCGCCCGGCGGGGCTGGGCGGGCGCGGGGGGCGTCGCCTCGGCGGGCGGGCGCCCGGCTCTACCCCTCGGTCCCGCGTGGGGGGACGGGCTCGCCCGCCCCCGTCGCCGCCCCGACGTGGGGGGCGCGGGCAGGGCGGACCCACCTGCGAGGGCCCGGGGCGGAGCCGCCTGGGGGGCTCCGGGGCGCCGCCGTCGTTGCGGTCCGCGGGGCGCCCGTCCGCCACCGCCCGCCCGCCGGCCAAGCCGAGCGCCGGTGGCGGCGCGGCCCCCCGGGCGGGGCGGGCGGAGAGGAGGGGAGGGGAGAGGCGGAGGGGCGTCCCGCACGTCCCCGGGCACTCCGGCTGCGGGGGGCGAACCGCGCCCGCCCCGCCGTCACCGGCGGAATCGCTGCGGGCGCCGCCCAGACTGCGCCCCGCTCACACCGGGACGGTCGGGGGGACGCGTGGCATCGTCCCGTTCGCCTGCCGCCTGAACTGCTCGCTCCCTGCATCTCTCCATCCCTTCGTCCCTCCATCCCTCTGCCCGCAGCGGGACGGCCCCTGCGCGATGCCCGGACGGCGGCCGGTCCCGCCGGGGTGAGGTCCCGACGCGCACAGCTTTCTGAGAGAGGGGCCCGGGGAAAGCTCCGGCCGGGCTGCGGGTCACCTCGGAGCGTTCCCCGTGGCTTCCTCAGGCTCCCCGCGTCCTGCCTCGGCGGCCCAAAGACGAGCGGGACAACATCGCGGCTCCATCTTGCTCCTCAGCGCATCCGAGTGTAACCACAAATCCGCCACACCCGTCCCGGTTTTCCAAAGGCAGGCTGGGCTCGCCGAGTGAAAGGGGAGCCCTAGGAAAAAACGCCTTTAGCAGAGTTCAGGTTAGGTTACAGCACGGTATTCTGTAGTTTTCCCGCGTAATGACGGGTCCAAATCAAGTGGGTTTTCCCCCGAGAAAACTGTGATTAATTGCCTGTGGTTTTCCGAGTAAACGGCGGTAGCACAGCGGGAGCTCCGGCATCGTAAACTGCCTGCGGAGATCTCCCCTGGAGAGAAAGTTTGGGATCCTACCCACGTGTCTCCGAGCGGCGGGTTAAGCACCCGTCCTGAAATGAAAGAAAAGAGAGATGCAGGGATTACACGGATTGCCTCAGGGCAACATTCCGGTGTCCCACGCTCCCTCGGTGCGTAAGAAGGGTGAATTCCCCGCGGGCTCGCCGGAGCTGAAGGCAGTCTGCTCGGTCTTAAAGCAGGCACAGGCGCAGGTCGAAGGAGCGAGGCGCCCAGTCTGATCCAACGCCTGCTGAAGCTGATGGCCTGGAGGCATCAGATGCAAATAGGGACCTACAGGCTTCTTCCAAGAACTGTGGAAATGCCCTCAAAGTACTTGGGACTCTTCTGACAGTTGTTTTTTTCTTAAAATTTAAACAGGGAACATCAAGGTTTTTCTGTCTAGAGTGCAGCACTTCAGGACCAGATCTCATCTCAGTTACATCCCTGCGTGCATCCAGATTTTTTCTTGGAGTTATTCGGGCTTTGCTCTGCTGTTGCTGAGATCAGGCTTCAACCCTGTCCTTTCGAGTGTCTCTGATTATTTTCACCCACATCTATATACTTGAAGCTGGAAGGGAAATTAATTTTGTAAATGAAAACATTTCCCCGAGAATCGTGTGGATAGTCACATTAAAGTAACTATGTCTATTTCTTTGCACAATGGAGCTAAATGTTTTAAGAGACGAGATTGTCAGGAAGACGTAAATCCTTTTCTTCTCCTCTGAATTATGAGTTGCATCCCACAGTTATTTTAAGCCCCTACACGTGTCTAAAGCCTTGTAAAATGATTTCTAATAGTTGTTTCTGTTCCAGCTTTAGTATAATTTTCCATATATTAACTGTGCTAAATACAAATAAATTCACAAATAAATTACACTGCTTTGCTTCTCATCCCTACTTAAGCTTCTGTTAATTTCCCTTTTGTTCTGGTATTTGTCACTCGCTCTGTTCTTCCCGTGTCTGTGAATCCTTGCTATTCCCCCAGAGCTCTGCAAACCCCCATAAAGTGGCTTTTTAATCTCCTGTTTTCCAAAGGCAGCAGCCACGCCGTAACTTTTCTAAACCTTTTTCGAAATAATTAAGTTCTTGCATCATTTGGACTCTGCTGCAACGTCCCAATTTGCAGCACCTCACTTCTCTAATGAGGTAACCAGTACTGGGAACTATATTCCAAACAGAGGCTCACCCACCCCTTCTGCAAAACCAGAATAATTTTATATGGTGAGGTCTGCTATTCCCGTAGATCAACAAGGACAGGTGAAGAAGAAGAAATATATTCTAACTTTCTGCAGGACAAAATCGGCATTCTTCTTAATAAGGAGCATTGAGCATTTGAACAAGTAGGAAGAAAAGATTACAGAGATATCAGCAGTTAGATTAGGTGTCAAATTCTAGCAATTTTGTTTCGGAATAATTCAATTATTCCTCTGTGATGTGGTGACATGGACTGATCACCTAGTTAATCCCCCATCAGATTGCTTTAAGGTAAACACAGTGTGACTTTAATGTATAATTCCAGTAGGATCTATATTCCTGGAGACCTGGAGTTATCGCCTGACTGATGCAATGCATCTTGTGCCCCGAGGCGTACAGCCTGTGATCCTTGAGGCACCTGGTACCATTTACTGAACCTACACCAGTAATTTGGAATATAATCACAAAAAGGTACATGCCAACACTTGGGTTACAATTTTGATACAGGCTGCTACTACACTGCTGGGAAGCTGGGATGCACCGCAGCAGCACCAGCGGCAGGGAACTACCGAATCAGCTAATGAGGCGCTGCCAGCCCTGCAGGGAGGCACCTTTCCTCAGTCGAGGTGACAAGTACCAAAGCCCCTCTTAGAGTTCTCTTCCAAAAGTCACTCAGGCTGGTGCTCCACTGCTGGCTGCTGGGGGCTGGCAAGGCTCCAGTGGCTCTGGTGTGCCCAAAGAGGGATAAGGCACCCACAGGACATCCCTGGTTAAACACAAAGGCTGTCTGGACCCCAGCATCAGATGTTGGCTGAGCAGGAGCTTTGGTGATTGCTGTTGTTGGTCAAAGCAATGGTTAAGCGCCCAAAAGCTTGTATGGATCTAACTTGAGACTTCTTTTTCAGACGTGGTGTAAGGGCATGAGAACCTGACCAGGGAAGCACTTGACAGTTCAGACACAGTTCCCAAATTTGGACAGGCAAAGAACCCAGACACTTTGCACTGAATCTCCAAAATTCCAGGAGCGCAAGAATTTCCATTCCTTAATTTCTGCTTCAAGGGACAGCCACCCACCCACCTCAGGTTGCTTGTAACCTTCAAGAGGGATTGTGCTCCATCAGATCCACTTCCCACAGTCTTTCCAGAGTGTCTGCTGGATTGGGCCTCAAACAACTACTGCATGCACTTACATACATACAGACAAGGCAGTGGGGAGGACACCAGCCTGGGAGGCTAGATGTTTCCTCCTGTGTTTCACCATTTACCAGATTTGGAACATGTTTTTAAAACTCTTTCCAGTCTTTCAGGAGAGTAGTCTCACACTTCCAGATGTTGGCTGTTGTGAGTTGGATTTTCTTCAGCTTGTTCTCTAGGATCTATTCTGCTATAAAATGCCCCCTCCCAAGAGACAGAAGGAAAACAATCTGATGGCTGAAGGAGCTCAGGGATGAGCTTTCAAACCATGCCTGTCACTGGGGCTGAGCCACCTTTCAGGATACGGGCAGTTTGTCCATCCAGAGGCAAACACTTGACGCTCCTGTGGGCTGCAGCTGGCCATCTGTATTTCTCAGGGAGGTTGTCAGCAGGGTGACAAGGAGGAGATCTGGGTTCAGCTCGATTTGCTGCCTGAGAAATACCAGCCTGTACTCCCTGGGGAGCTACAATAATCTTCCAGAGTGCAAGATACCCAGGGAAGATGAGGAAAGCAGAGGAGAGCACTGTACGCCCTTATGCTGATCCAGTTCTTCTTTGCATAAAAAGAATTAAAGATTCATTGAGCTATAAGAGGAAGATCAAAGGTGAGTATAATTTTTAGTTTAGTGGTGCTCTCACCTACCTGATCTGGAGTTTCAGTCTTCCTGCAGAAGCTGTTTGTGAATTCCAGCCAGAAGGACACGATTCCTGTCCCTGAAAGACCAATCCCAACTGCTGAACTAAAGACTCTGCGGCACTTGCTTTCACCCAGAAGGTTTACTTTTTTTTTTTCACCTCCTCAGCTGCACATCCTTAGCACAGACTGATCTCATGAACTCAAGCATGTGGTTTGTTCCAAATCCAACAGGAGCTGAGCCATCTGTAACCCTGGCAGGATGCAGCAGGATTCAGACCCGCTGAGGAGGTGGAGGTTCCAGGCACAAGTGCAAGGTGACTCTTGTACACTTGAAGTTCTTGGAGGCTGAAGGTGGGTACCTAGGTACCTAGGTGCTCCTAGGATTGGACTGGAGCTGAGAGAGCCTTTTTATTTCAATGCTGGATTTAGATGTTTCTATTCTGCTTTAATTCCTTCTTTTAGCAACTTTTTGGATTTGGCCATTAACTTGAAAATGTAAGAGCCCCATCAGCTCAGATACCCTGTTTAGCAAAGATGTCAAGATCAAAGTAAGTCTATGCCTATAGTTCCCTGGTATTTTCTCTTAATCTCCACCAATCCATGGCTTAAGGACTCCCTAAGCCACGGTAAAATACTTTTAATGAGCTGAAATCAAGATTAATTTGAGTAAGGGCACAGTACCCTTATATCAGTACCCTCATCCATCCCAGTGTGTGGCTTTGTTTTGCTGTCTTTTGTCATAATTGATGGAAGTTATGGATAGTATTACACTCTGATTTTCTGAAGCGCTGCATTCATTGCCTTTATTGCATCACAAGATATTTCTCTTGCCAATAATTGCCAAAATTAACTATCTGGAACTCGGGGTATTCAAAAGCTAGTAAAACATAATACATATAGTCCTTACATTAAAATTTTCACATTTCTTGCTAAAAGCAAATGCAAATCTGTTAATGTTCAGAATGCATATAATATTATTTTCATTTACAACATATAAAATATAATGACGCTGATTTTTTTTTTTTTTTTTTGCTAAATGGAGGGAAAAGTTTAGAAATTGTTAAGTTTATTGTATTGGCAGCCATGATTCTCCACAAATATTGTGTACTTCTTTATGACCTATTCCAGGGTTTCCAACAGGACTTGTCTTAGAAGCACAAAGCTCAATTTACTCCCATTTGATGGACCCTGTGGGTGCATGAGGTCCTGCACAGCAGCAAAAGCAATTTATTCCATAGAACAAGGAGAGGAGCTGGCTCTTATCTGTCTGTAAGGCAGAGTTGCAACAGCTCACAGGCACTGGAGCTGCTGCAGCAATGCATAAATTTGTGTCCACATAACCAGAATCATTGCCCTGTACCAGCACAGTGTCCATCAGGGATCCTGCACCAGGAGCAGCTTGCACACCACCCAAACAGACCCTGCAGCTGCATGGGCTTTGTTGGATGTATCGATCCCTGTGAACTGCTGCTATTTGCATTTTGCCACGTCCTCTTGCTCTACAGGGAAGCTGGCTCTCCCTCAGCTGGACAAATACCTTTGAGTGTTTACAAGAGAGCAGCTTACAAACCCCAGAGCTGCCTTCAGGACACTGCTTGGAGAAATACCAAAAGGTGTGGAGAGGATCAGTGAGAGCCAAACACCTTCACATTCCCAGAACAGCTAATGTTCACCAAACTCAGCAGAAATCAGCCTGTATTTTCTGGAAAAAAAATCAATCAGCGCAACTGACCCTTGCTTCCTACTTTTGTCCCACTGGGACTTTAGCCCTTGCCTTCTCTCCCAGCAGGGTCACACCCCAAAGTTAATGCATCAAAGGTTAGATAAATTCTGTGAGAACAGAACAACCTCAGACAGTGACTAAAGCTGTGCTGAAGATGCCTGGTCCCAGCATATGTGGCTGCTCCTGTGCCTAGGAAATTTTTAGGAACTCTGTTGGGAGCTGATAGCTGGCCCCAGCAGCTGAGGTGGTGGAGGAAACATCAAAGGAGCTCCAAGATGTTTGGGAACTCCCTGCTCCCAGAGCAGGTCTTCAGTCGGATGTAGAGCACGTTTAGAGAGAAAGGAAATTGTCCTGAAGAAAAGGCAGGATATGAGCATCACCACCTGTCAAACATCAGCTTTGAATGATGTCTTGCTTCGAAGCAGTAAATTAAAATGAAGCTTGCCTTTAACCAGCTGAATTTGGGTCACAGCAAGAGCAAGTTCAGCTCTTTCCTAATTCTCTGCTTCTCAGTATGTGTTTGCAAACTGCTTGAGGAGAAACAGGTTGGCCCTAGATTTGTCTCGTTCAATTTGTCTCCTTAGATAACTAATGCTTTTCCAGTGTGACTGCTGCAATAACTCTATCCAAATAAGCCTCTGCTTTTTTAATTGAGCTAGGGCCTGCCACACAAAATACAAATAATTAAGTAATAGTTAAACATATTTTTTAACATGAATTGGGAGGTCTAGTAGAAGAAAGAGACCCTCCCCTTGCCTTCTGAGTACAAGGCGTGCACTTGGCCAAGCTGCTCGGCAAAGAGCGTGTGCGTAAAACCAAACCCCTGGCAGGTTCTCCAGCTGAAAACCAGCCATCTCTGTTCCAAGCCCTCTGAAATTCCCAGCAGGACGCTGCTTTCAAGACTTCATGACTTCCTTCAGAAGAGTTAAGAGGGATGCTGGAAAGTCAGAGTACTAAATTCAGCCCATTTATGCAGACCCCTTGTCTCAATTCAGCAAAATCTCCATACCCAACCAGGAGGCTGAATATTTCTATTCCATGAAAGGAAAAATTGCTGCAGGCAATTGATGTGCATGGACAGCTGGTTTCACCAGGATGAAAGACACACATTAAAAATGCTTTTGAAATGCATTTGGGCTTCCCTCGGGGAGTTTGCTAAACCTGCAGTCAGGTACCAGAAAGAATTTGTCCCCTTAAGGCGAAGACAAGATTAAAATTAGTAAGAAATAATAGCCAAAGCCACAGGTGGGACAGATGGCATTGAATGGACATCTGCTGGAATAACATTGATAGACTTTTACCTTCTATCCCCCCAAATTAAATGTGCTCCTCTGCTACTCAAGTAGCACAAAGAGGAAGATGTGTGGGTCGGAAACCCAAAGCTGAGGATGGCAGGAGTTGGCTTTACACCTCCTCACAGTGAGTGGGGTGTGCAAGCTGGAGAGGGCATATGGAGGAGGTGGGGCAGACGGTTTGGCACCGTGATGCTCTGCTCTGGCTTATTGGTGCCCAGGAGAGGAGTCACTGCTGCTCTGAGGCAGCTCTAAGGTCTGTGCAGAGAGAAGGTGCTTTGCTGCTCCCAGGCAAACAGATGAAGAGGGTTGACTGCCACCTCTGGAGTAAGGGCAATTCGAGGTGTTGCAGAGAGGAGACAAAGGTCAAGGAGAAGCAGTCCAATGGAATGGATCAGCCAGAAAACCTCCTGTACCTCTGAGATACCCGGGGAATTAATAACCAGACTGTGACAACTGTTTTTGCAAAAGCCCCGCCAAGCTAAAAGAGCAACTGTGGGAGAAAAACATAAATTTCTATAAAAATGTAGCTTTAAATAAGTGCCAAACCAAAGGAGGCAAGATGACTTTGTGAGATTAAAAATGTTTGATTAAAACATGGTGAAATTGTCTCAAAAATCTGTAGCCATGTATGATGTCTTCAGTATAACCCCAAATTTAAAGCATGACAATAGGTTTTATTTAGCAACATCCTGACCTTTCTCATACGACTCTTGTCCTGCCTTCTCGTTACTTGTCATTCTCAGTCACTGTATCCTGCTTAAATGAAAAGTGTAAGCTCTTCAGGGCACGCATCTCTGGGTTTTCTCATCCACCGTGTACAACAGTGCACGCAGCAGCCACCTTCTTAAAATTGTTAAACGGAACACAAATAAAACATTTCGTCTCCGATCTTGCAACTTTACTGAATTCCTCTGCAAGAAGACAAAAACAAAAAAAAACCCTCTAGTGTGGATGTCAGTGAGAAGCTATTTGCTCGCATTAGGAGCACTCAGGGTAAATAATAATCACGGAGAAGCAGCGCTCTCCTTGGTAATGATGTTTATTGAATCGCACGGCGGCTCCTGGGGAAGGGCACTGGAATCCCATTGCTTGGGATTTTGAGAGCCAGGTTGGCCAAAGCCAGAGACTGCACTGCAGGGCTCGGTGTCCTGCTGGCAGGAAGACGAATGAGAAGCCCGAAGAGTCTTCTCTGTTTGTTCTTCTATGATCCTTATAAGAGAGATTGATGCTGACAGCATCCAGGTGGTGTGTCCGTGACTCAGCTGTCACGTCACTGCTTACGGCTTAAAGCCAGTGAGTCAAGGAATGAAAAACAGGTGGAAGGAGGAGGAGAGCCCTCCCGAGGTGCTCACCTCCAGCCATCTCTTCCTGAGCAGGCAGGGCCAATTGCAGACCACAGGGACACGGGAGAAGGAGAGGCAATGACAGAAGGAACGGCTGGTCACCTTCCTCCAAGGGCAGCAGGGTTGCAAGCCCTTCTCCACGCCTCATGTGGTGTGAAACGAAAGCCTGGTGTGAGTTAATGGACTTCTGTGAGCCAGAAGTGTCCACCTGGTGTGGTGGGTCTGAGGCCCACTGACTCTTGTAACTGTGCTCTGTAAGCAAGGCTGGAGATGGAGTAAATATTAAATCCACCTGGTTTAGTTCCTGCCAGACAGAGAAAAGGTAACATCACAGACGTGTGGCCACATATTGTCATCAATACAGAGTTTGCTATTATGGATCTGATTCCACATGACAGCCAAAACACTGTTCTGAGAAGGGGGCCTCAAAGGTGACCTCAAACAGTGACAATTTCTCTGAAAATCCAAGAATTCCTAGAATACAGAAACAAGCCATCATGAAAGCAGACTCCTAGGTTCGGGTGGCTTCCGAGATACTGCTATCTCTCTGGGTAGGTTCACAAAAGAAATCTGCCACACTTGAGATCTAAACCTGATTTTTTTTTTTTTTTCTTTTTTCTGCACTGTCTTGATTGCAAGGTCAGCTTCTTAATTCCCAGTAGCAGAAGGTCAGTGGCATCTCCAGAAGGCGGGCAGTCCACAACTTTGTCTGCCTTTGGGTATGATCAATGTTTAACACATGGAAATCTCTCCAGGGATAGAAACATCTTAACCTCTTCAAGAAATCTGTTGCAATGCTTCATAATCTCTACCAAACATAAAAAAAAAATTCATAAGGCTCTGACCTTAATTTCTCTGCTGCAGTTTAAGCCTCCAATTCCTTGTCTTATCCACCATGGACAGAGAAAGCAGATGATTCCCTCCCTTTCTGTGACAGCCTTTCACACACTTGACACAGTTGCCACTTTTCTTCCCTGGTCATTCCACACTCCAGGTGCTCAGCCTATTCCGTATTTTGTCATCATTTCATTCCCACTGCTCCCCCTGGACCTTCTCTGATGGTTCACAACTTCAGCTTTTCTGATCTGAATGAATCTGGTCTACTTATGTAATTCATGATTTGCCACTATTATTTGGACTTCTCAGCCTCTCCTTCAGCTGCCAGCTGTCTCCATGTGCTTGTAAGTTTAATAAGTATTCTCTATCCCATCATCAGTGCTTTTAGTAGTGATCTAAGTAGTGGCAGACCCAGATGCATGTGCTGGTTGTCACTTACTCCTATATCACATCAGTGTTGCATAGTTTGGTAGCTGCCAGGAAGCTTGTTATGTATTGGCACCCTTTTGTGCCAAGTGCTAGGCAAAATCAGAAATGAAAGATGGATCCTGTCCCAAGAAACAAGCAATCTAATCTTTTTTTTTTTTTTTTTTTTTTTTTTTTCCTTACCCCAATGGAATATTCCAGCTCCTTCCTTATCACCATTTGCATCTGGGAAAATGAGACCATTCACTCTGCACACCTACTTTATCAATATGAGATGACCACTTCTTTCTAGAAGTCCCAAAAATGTAGTTATTACCAGAATTATCCAGAGGCACGTGCAAGGCTTGGTTTTAACTGCATTAAGCCTTGCTTAAGTCCAAAAGACTTTGTTTGTCTGCATCCCTCTTGCTGTCTGCTCACTCACTGCTCCACCTCAGATGCAAGTCAGGCAGCTCTTGGTTTTCAAACCTGACTGCTCCCAGCCTGAGTGACACTTCTTATGGTGACACAACTGCTGCAGGGTCTGCAGGAATTGTCTGAAAGCCAAGAGCCCTGTCCAAAGGAAGGAAAAATGGCAAGGATATAGTTATGTGAAATGAATAAGTAAAATGCATCCACTCCAAGGCTGCAAGGCAAAGTAACTGAGAATGTGGCTTTTTGCACCGCTCCTGCTGTGCAGAGTAAACCAATTTTTAAAAGTGCTAAATCATGGCACCGGTTGTGGCAAGCAATGAAACTTCATCTTATTTTATGGAGTTTTGATCTGCACAGGCCATTACCAAGGGAAAGTATTCCAGCCAGAAAGTCTGTGACTGTGTGTTGGCAAAGCACCTGTGACAGCAAAACGTGGGCTCTGCTGTTGCTTCTGGAGCTGAAGAGTCAGTAACAACTCTTGTTGTTAATACATGCAAAACGTTTGGAATTAAGCACAGATCTGCGCTCTATTTAAGTGTACTTTTAATTACTTTTGATTAGGATAAAGAGGATAATTTTGTTTTACAAATTCTCAGGATATTCAGAACATCTGGAAATTAAAGCAATTCTTTGCATGCCGGGTTATTAGTGTCAACGAGAAGAGAAGAGAAGAGAAGAGAAGAGAAGAGAAGAGAAGAGAAGAGAAGAGAAGAGAAGAGAAGAGAAGAGAAGAGAAGAGAAGAGAATAGAAGAGAATAGAGAAGAGATAGAAGGACATAGAAGAGAAGAGAAGATAATATCAATACGAGGAGAAAGAGAAGATAGAATAAGAGAAGAAGAGAAGAGAAGAGAGAAAAGAGAAGATGCAGTGGGCATTATCCTCTTTATCATGGGATCACAGCAAGGATATCATTTTTTATCATGGAAGAGCCTCACTACAGCGAGGGATGTAGCTGGTTTTGCAGCCCTGAGGCTCCATACAGGATCTCCCACCACCACACTGCCCAAGCAGATCCATTCTGATGGAATTGGGAAGCAGGCATAGATGCTTGTTTTAATATATGGCACATATGGCATGAATGTGTTAATGGAATTTGTACTGTAAAAAAAATTATGTCCACACAAAATATGGAAATACTTGGGTAGGATTTATGCAACAAGCATAAAATCCAGTGGAAACAGTCTAACCTTTCTGAGGCTTATTAAGTTGTCTTTTTATTTATGGAAATGTCTTAATATATGCAAGGTGAACGCCAGGAAAAAAAAAAAAAATATTATAGATTTAGTCAAAACCCAGCTCTCGTTATTTATAAACTTTCACAGCTCTATTCTGCTCTTGCTTACATCAGGAGTAAAATTATTTTAAGTCACTGGGCCCAATCCCAAATCATCTGCATGGCTCTGTTGAATGGGCACCAGCACTGTGGTGGTATCAGTTGACCCCAAGAATGAGCAAGAGAATGTGAAGCTAAAAATGTCATTAAGGACATTAAAAAATTTGCAGTTTTCCTGCTTACCCTTGTTGTATGTGTTACATTAAATATACATCAAAGCAACACTATTCCATCCTTGTCTGCCTGCAAGGAGGAAGATGCAGGGCTCCCTGAGGCCTCCCTGAGTCCCCCAGGACAAGGATGGTTTTTACTCCCTGCTGGTGAGGAGGATATTTATCCAGGTTACTAAAACAGACATGACACTTGAGCGACCACACTGTCTCTCCATCAGTGGGTAAGGCCCATATCACAGCTTCAACCAAACTGTGACAATGCCTTTCAAAAAGTTATGTTCCTACAAGGGTCATGAAAATCAGGGAGGCACAAATCTGCGGAGAGGAGACAGTGTCCCCAAGGGTTACACCACCTCTGGCAGGACAGGTGTCCTGGGGTGACTGTGTACCCCCAATCGTCTGTTGGGTGCAGGGGGGAGGGCAAGCGCGGTTTGTTTTTCCCCAGGAAAACTCTGCTCATCGGAGTGACCTTGAAGCGGGGGAGCTGGAACACGGCAAGACGAAAGAAGCTCTGTTGTTTTTTTCCCTGGCAGTTAGTTAGTTAGTTTAGTGCTAGCGTAGTTAGACGCTGTAGAATACCTGAAGCTTTTTGCTTTTTTTTTCTTTTTCTTTTTTTGTCCTTTTTTCCTTCCTTTTTGCTTTTTTTGCCCTCTCCTCGGAACTGTTCCAACCTCTCCGGACTAAGGACCTGGGGAAGCACCGGGGGCCTCCACAGGGGACCCACCCCACCAAGACCAGCCCTGCTGTCCTGGTTTGGGACAAATTTGGGAGAAAACCCCTGTATAGGATCCCTCTAAGGAAGCAAACCCACGTGGCCCCTCCCTCCAACCAGTCCGGGAAAAAAAAACCCAGAACCCTCTTTGGAGAAAAGTGGAAAAAACTATTTTACTAAACAAATGAAGTGCATACAAGTATAAAGAATGAATAGTATGAAACAATAAAACCTCTCCTTCTGAAGTGAGATGGCAAATTGAGAAAGTCCTTGCCGTGGGTGGAGCTCGGCTCTCTCTCAGCGTCTCCTCAGTCCCAGTCTCTCCGGCGCTGCTGGAAAATGCCGAGGTCCAGGCCCCGGTGGGCCGCAGGTGCAGCCCCCAGTGCTCCCCTGGGTTTTCAGTCCAGAGCAGGTTTAAACAGTTCCAAGAAAAAGGAAAAAAACAGTCCAGGGAAATTCTCTGCCCTAGCTAGCTGAAACGAACTAAAAGCAAGAAAAAAAATCTGTCCTGCAGTCTCTCCAAGTCTCCGCCGAACACACTGTCCGCAGAAGAATGTGGAGGAGTCGGGCAGTTTTCTCAAAACAAACTCCGCGCTTCTCCTTGCTCTTAGAACCAGTCTTAAAGGCACAGGACTCAATATACAGCACAAACAGAACAGACGATTGGGGATACAGGCATCATAAAGTCACCCCAGGACACCTGCACATCTCCTTTTCTCCCAACGTCAGCGGAGACGGAGCGGTGGAGCACAGTGACGACCCTCAAGAGGAGACTTTCTTTAAGTTTGTTATCCCTCCGTAAGCGGCACCAAGCTCTTGTCATCGGGTATTGTGCTGGGAGTACTTTGCCTGTTTAATAAACAGGTTTTTTCCACTTCTCTCTGAGGAATCTTTTTTCCCCAACCGGTTGGAGGAGGGGAGGGGGCCCCGTGGGAGGGGTTCTCCCAAAATCTGCCTGAAACCACCACAACAGGCCAGCCAAGGAGGCCTCTTTGAGCCACCAGGAGTGTCACACACGGGCTGGTGTTTGCACTGCAGAGGGAGGAGGTGGATGGAGGGAGAAAAATGCACAAATCCGCTGGAAAACAGGCTTCTGTTCTTCACCAGTCTACACATCTCACTCGGCGCATCGAAATCCTGCCCAAATTTCATCCTGTACTTCTCCACAGCTGTAGCACTGAAGCGTCTTAATTTCTTACAGACACTAATGAATGCGACCTCAAACCCCCCCCTGAGGTCAGCTGGGGTTACTCACTCGAGGTGACAATAAATGAGCTCCATCAAACCTTGCCCTGGTGGTGTCCAACACCACCTCAATCTGCTTCAGCTTCTCCCCGGAGTCACTGCTGCATGGCTGGCAGAGAAGAGCTGGGGCTGGCTCCCCACTGTCCCTGGCTTCCCAGCCTGCATCCCAAAACCAGGCAAAACAGCACCAGCCGAGGCTGGCATCTTGGAAAAGAACCGTGTGCATCAGCCCAGATCCCAGCGTGTAGTGCTAATGCGGGAGGAGATCAAATGGCGCCGGGCAGAGAGTCTCTGGCCTTTGGAGACCTTGCCCCTGGAAATGAGTTTGAAGTGAAGCACTCTGTCTTTTCCTCTGATTTTTAAAAGCAAAGGATTTTTATATTTTCCTGATGAGGAGCTGTCCTAGTTCCATGGGTCAGGGAGAGTTCAGGATTGGGGCAGATGGCAGGCGATGGGAATTGGAGTTCTAGAGCCCAGATTTTGCCGCTCTGGATGATGATGAGCTAAATGCAGTGCATCCTGCTGGAGAACCAGCCCTGGAGAAGGTCTGGACCCAGGCTTTGTCAGCGGCTCTGCCTCACACTGAGGTCTGTCACCTACACCAAATGTAACCCCCGCCTCCCATTTACCACGTTAAACACTGCACCCCACGCAGCTCCCTACAACAGCGACCCAGCGAGGTCCATCCCTCACCCTGGGAACATGAAGGGCCCCAGGAGACACTGAGGGAAAGCCTGGTCGGTAAAGGTCTCTCCCATCACCCTCCAGAGCAGGGCACACTGCACTCAGAGGCTCTGCTGGGTGCTGCCCACTGGGGCCCCTGTGATGCTCATGGGACTGGGATTTTTCAGGCTCATCACTTCACCCAGTCTGGGGCTGTAAATGGGGGTGACACCACCTGGAGAGCATCCCTGCTGTCAAACTTGGAGCTTCCACTCCAAAGCATGGAGTTTCTTCTAGGCAAAACATCCATAGCTATGTCTATAATCTGTTTATACTGGATTAATTACCTGTGTTTCTCTAAATTTATTCCCAAGAATGACTATATTCTCTGAGCTGAAATTTTGCATTGATACGCATAAGCAAATATAAAATTACCATGTTAGTACAAACTACAGGCAGGAAAACTTCCATCAAAAGAGCTAATGTTTAATAATGTTATAATCCAGTGAAAACCTTAATTTTATCGTATTTAGACACCTTAACTAGACACCACTGTCTGTATTACTTAGAACAGGGTCAGTTAATTTCCACATCACTCTGTATCACAGAGAAATCTGAAAACAATGTTCATATTTCATTTATTCCTCACGCCACTGAAACTCCCTTTCAAATCAAATCAATGTTAGCTGAAAATAGTGCTTTGCCACAAAAAAAAAAGAGAGCACATTCAGATTTGTTCTGCTTCCACCATTTCAGCTATACTTTTCACAATTATTTTGAAGGATGCCCTGCAAATCCTACCTTGTCCTACAAAACCTCGTCAGCATCTCCCACCTCTCTGAACTCGTCTGTTCTCCTTTTGCAATTATCCCATCAAACTCTGCAACGTGGTCATCTCTGCCTCTTCCAAAATGCACACTGACCCAGAATAAACGGAGGGAAAATATTGGCAAATGTGATTCTTTTAACCAGGATCTTACACGTACTCTCTAAATGGTGTCTGATGCAGCGCATATGCAGATCTGACTTTGAAAGTGTCATTTAGGGGAAATCCCTGGAGGAATCTCATCCTCTGAGTCTGCCAGCACCGACAGAATCTCACTACAAACACATTTAAACGAATGGGAGGGCAGGACAGCTTTTAAAATTCCCTTTCAGGACTTCCGCAAAAGCTGTGTTTGCCTGCTCAAGAGATATGAAAATGGAAAAGGAGAGGGTGGAAAATGTAATAAGTGATTTGTCTCCCTTACTAAACAGTTTTAATTGCTTGTGGACTGCAGCTGGCACGATGGTACAACCCCACCCGGGGATGGAAGGGGCTTTTCGCTGCAGATGCAGCATTGCTGAGCCTGCAGAGCCACCACGAAATCCCACCTCAATTCCTCTCCCCATTAGCAGCAAAATATGTAGAACAAAGGCGCTGAAAGGATATAGGGGGCTTTTCTTGTTGATCTGGCAGAGCAGTGGTGTACAACACGGCGTAAAACTGAAGTTCAGCTGTTACAAGGATGTGAGATCAGGTCCTCACATCAAGTCCATCTTGTCCCCGCTGCTCTGTCCCCAGTCCCATCTGATGTCTTGCTCGCTTGCTGACACCCTGGTGGAGTGTGGAGACCTCTTGGCTGTTTCACTACCACCCTTGTTATCCATCACACAGAGTCTGAGACTCAGGCAGTGTTTGACAGGACACAAAGCCAAGGCAGGGACCGTGACACTTCATCGGCCACTTTAGTTCCACGAGGTCACGCTCAGCCCCACAGCCAGGCAGGCACAAGACAGAGCTGGGACAAAACTGACAGGAAGGCCCTCAGGAAGAAAGGTCCAAAAGTTTTATGGTCTAAATCCCTCCTGGCACACAGTGAGGGCACTGAGGGGCAAGGAGCACACAAAACCTTGCCGCGGGTGGGAGGCAGCTGGGCACACGCACAATCCGCCAGCAGTGGTTGCAAGATGCCACAGGACAGAATCCTGCTGTGGAGCCAGCACTGGGGAACCTCTCCTGGACTGGAACACTGTTTTAAGAGAACCAAACCCCTGTATGGCTGCTGAGGAGAGCGTGACGTGTCCGGAGGCTGGCAGCAGCACCGGTCACACGTCACAGCCGGAACGCAGAGCTGCTCCAGGCTCCCTTGGAGCGACAGCTCTGCAGTGAGAGCTGAGCTGCACAACCCGTCCTCAGCACAGACACAAAACCAGAAACAAAGCACTTCCAATTTGTCACTGCCTTTTCTTCATCTCTGCCTTGCACTTTGCTTTAGCCAGCAATATCCTCCAGGGTCTCTCTCTCTCTCTGGGAAGCTGTGCCTCCTGCACCACGGCCATTCCCACCCCACGTCCCCCCTGCAGGGCTCCTGGCCCCAGATCCTCCTCTCCTCCTCCCTAGCACCCATAAGAGTTGTCAGCCTTAAATCAACGCTGACTTAAATGTTTTAATCCCCCTTAGGGAGTTCCTGCTCCTAGTTTTATTAATTCATTGACAATTTGGGCTGCTTTGCATATTAGCATCAGCACTGCCTTATGCGGTGCCCATCAGAGGCTGAACTCGTCACAGATGCATCCCAGTGGCACAGCAGTAATCCTTTTCTGAGTTAATTGGCCCGGGTGAGCTGCACACACCGTTGCATAAAGCTCAGGTTTTACCTCTCTGGCAGTGTCAGGCAGGAGCTGGCTTTGCTGCCGGGCTGATGTCCCCCCACGGCAGCGCGGAGCCCCCCCGAGCCCGTGTCAGACACCCCATCACGGCTCAGCAGCCCAGCCAGCACAGCAGGCAGCCTGCAGGGATGGGTATCAGCACCAGTGCACACCACTAAAAATAGTCCAGAAACTGTGAAACCAGGGCATCCACCTGGACACCAAGGAGGAGACCTTCCTCCTTCCAGGGATCACATGCAACCGGTGTCTCTGCAGGGGGAGAGGGGAAAGGAGGATAATTCAGAGCACCCACAACACTGCTGTGCTCTGGGGGAACATCTGTCTCAGTCACTTGTAGAGACACTCAGACACCAAGCCTTTAAATCAGGTACTTAGCATCACACAGCATGAATATTCTGCTTTTATTTCTTGTGTCTGCCACTTTGTTATCCAGTAAATAATTTCACTATGTAGCTCATCTTAAAGAAAAAAAAAAACAAAAAAAGTTTAATACTAAAACAGTGCCAGAACACATCTTAACACATCTTTACACATCTCAGGCTGTACCACATGACACATTTGGCTGGCTGAGCCTTCGCCTCCAGCTAGAGACCCCAGCCTTGCTGCTGGCTGTCCTGGGGTTTGACCAGAGGAGCTGCATCCCAGCTGGGGTGGGCTGACAGGGTTGTCACTCCCCAGTGAGACTCCCCTGGTATTACACCTGCTTTGACATCACACCTCTACTTCCTCAGCATCCCCAAACCCATGTAGTGCCAGGCAAGCTGATTTAAGCTGTTAAGTGCCTGAATGAAACGGTTTCCTCCTCCCTCCCTGCAGCTTTGCTCCCCATATAAAGGCACAAAGTGGTGTATTTGAAACACACTAATGCACATCTATAGGTGAACGGCATAATATCCTATAAATTGGGAATTAAAGATTCTTAAACTCTAACCAAATAAGAAAAAGACAGCAAATCCATGAAGACACACATCCTCTTTTCTGTTTCTGAATACATTATGCTTGTTTAAATCCCAGGCAGTGCCCGGTAACCACCCCATCATGTATCCAGCGATATCAGCATGTACAGTGCTCATGCACACACACAGAGCTCGGCTTCCCAAATCTCCAGGTGTCTGCAGAAGGACTCAGCCACCCTCCTGCCACTTGGCCAAGCAGCAACACGGCCCGGCAAGTTTGCCACAGCTGCGAAGGGAAGGCAGGAGCTGCATTGCATCCCTTCCATTCCGAGCCCACGAGACCCCGAGTGAATTCCCTGGTGCGGTGAGAGCCGGCACAGGGAGCTGTAAGGGCTGCCTCCGTCACTGCGTGCTCCTGGTGCTCAGCCACGGGCATCCTGAGTGGCACAGGTTAATGGGCTGCCCACCTCTCCTAACCCTCGGGAGAAAACACTGCCAGGAACGATTCCTAGCCCCTGACAAAGGTCATGCTCTCTTGGGGCTCTATGCTCCTGGCATCGGGATGTGTTTTCTTTACACTTGCATGTAGCTGCTGAAGCTCCATTATTTTCGTGCGTTTTCTTTCTGACACGGCTTTTTTGTTGGTAAAACCCAGTGCTTGGTGCTGAGCACGGCTTTGGGAGGAGAGGAGAGGAGAGGAGAGGAGAGGAGAGGAGAGGAGAGGAGAGGACAGGACAGGACAGGACAGGACAGGACAGGACAGGACAGGACAGGACAGGAGCACTGGGAATGGGAATTAATCAATGCATTGAGTGGTTTCAGTTCAAAATAGGCAAGGCTTAATACAATCAGGAAGAACAGCAGTCCTACAAAATGGAAAGCAAAGTTGAAGAAATGAGTCTTTTTATGTTACAGCCTGTAAAGTCCAGTGCTGGGGTGCCAGTGTATCCCAGGGACCTGGACAGCTCCTCTCATACTCATGCAGCTGCACCTAACCTGCTGCTGACCTCACCTTCCCCACGATCATTTTCCCAGGAATCTCCATTTTGTCCCTTATCACCTTCCTCTCGAGCTTCTTGCCTGTCCTTTTGTGCTATTTTTCCCTCCCCTGGCTGCAGGATGTGATGCTTTCCCTCTCTGCCCACTCTCCAGCAGCAGCAGAGCTGTTTGTGTGGAGTGCTGGTGACATATTGTGGCTGGGCTGGTTAATCACACATATTCCCAAGAGTTATCAAAGCTGGTTGGATCCAAGCTCTGAGCTAACACAAAATACTCATGCTGCCCCCCAAGATCTACACAGGCTAGGGGGGTTGTGGTTATCCACATGCTCTGGGCTCAGCAATTCTGCCTGCTGTGGCTAAGGGATGAAGTCTGAAGGGTTTTACAACACTGACATATAATTACATACATGCATGGAGCATTATTTAACACACAGTCTCGACTTCAAGAATATTGTGATTTGAGCATGAACTGGATGATATTTGCATATAAATATAGACCCTGGCTTTGTGTTTAAGCTGTGTATCACTGAGCAGAGTGGTGGGGCCAGGCTCTTAGATAATTAACAGACATCATTACACTGATTTAAGGCAAGAGGATTTCCTGCATGCTAAAGCATATACAAAAATTGCTATTTATTTATCAATTGTTATAAATTGTTCAAGCCTGCATTTACAAATTTTACAAACCCAGAGCCTAAATATGCTTCATGTCAGCAGGTGGAGGATGGTGACAGCACCTGCAAGTGCTTCCAGCTGATCACATTCAGGCCACAGAATAGCTGCACAGTGGTAGCCAGAAAATATTCAGGTTCTTCCTTGTGCCCTCATCCCAGATGACGTTTCAGAACTGCAACACTGAGTAATTTAAATATTGTCAGTTTATGCAGCATCTCAGTTATCCTATAACAGTATGGTTACTCTTTTCTCAGAAGAGAATGGTGTCTAATCACGTCAGGATTTTCTTAAGTAATTCTGCCTCAGGGTAAAGAATATTTTCTTTTATACAGCAGCAGTGGATCTATATGACTTTAAGAGGCAGATTCTTCTAACACTCAGGGCCTGGCTTAGAGGAGGCTCCTGAACTGATTCTGTCAAAAAGTGTTTGCATTTTCTTCAGGGCAAGTTAGAAAAGGGACAAAACCCAAATGCGTTTTGACATTTGTATTTGGAGTGTTATCTGTCAAATATGCCAGGACCAGATCACAAATTTCCCCAAGACTGTCGTGGCTCTCCCACCTATCAATAGCAATCTGGAGCTCACACAGGATGCAGGGAGAAAGGCACCCTGATAGAGGGCAGTGACAGATTTAACATTAGGATGGAGGAGGAACAGGGAGCAGCCAACGGCATCTTAAAAACTGCACACGGGTCTTCTCAGTAAGTGATGTCTGACAGGGCAGTTTGCAAAAACCAGAGAGGAAACAGAAACCAGAAGGCTGCCCAGGGCCAGGGCTGTGCTACCTGGAGCTGATCAGTGGCTGATCGCCACATGAGTCTTCATCCCTTTTCACCCCTTATGTTCTCTGATGCTCTGGGCAAAATTACTCTGTAGGAAGCCTTGACCTTTCACTTCCTATTTATATGTTATTTTGGAGCAACTCTTCCAGTCCTCTCTACTCTGAAAGCAGCTAGGGGCACAGGGACTGTGCAGAGAAAGTCAAGCCATGCCACCAGGGCTGAGGGATGCTGAGGAGCGGAGAGGCACCAGGATGGGCATCCCCACCTCCTTCAGAGCCCCAGCCCTGGGAAGGGATGGAGCACTGGCCTGGTACCTGCTCCAGCAGGACAAGCAGCACTCATGCAGGACACCCAAGAAGAGCCTTGCATGTGCTGTTCAAAATCAGTGGCAGCAGAGGACAGAGGCTGCTTAGATTTTACATTGCTTCACCTCTTTAGTCCTGCAGGTTTGATTCTACGGGTGACATTACACAAAGGCCCCCGTGGACTACGTGAGCATTTAGGACAATTTCTGGCACTCCAGCACATCAATTTAGACCTTTTCAAGGTGATCTGCCAGCTCTGCCCCATCACACAGCACATGGCTGTTTCCAAAGCACCCTGCTCCAATATTCCAGTTTAATTCCATATGGAGAAGAGATCTGCAGGTCCCATTATCATCTGAAATTAAAATTCACTCTGTGCTGGTTGCATTCCTAGGTTTAATGTACTGGCACTGCTAGCAAAACTGAGGTGCCACGTGTTGTATTAGCTACACAGATCTGTGGATGAGGAATGCACAGACTGCTGCCACGTCGTACTCCAACACTAGAGCAAAAATGCCAGTGAAATGCAATGTGTAAAGAGATGTGAGCTGTTCCCAGGTGTATTAATAGTCAGGCTGAACTGGGGGGGAAAGGTGTTGGTCTGTTTGCTGTTGAATATTCTTGAAATCCTGAGTGGTAAAGTGGTGCTGGTCTGTTTGACTACAGGTGATGTTATCCTTAGCAAGGGCGTGCTTCTCCCAGGGTTTTTCAAAGATCATCAATACCCTGACTCCTGCTACAGTTGCTGTCAGCTATTTAATGATGGATGTTTAATCACTGGTGGTGAATTAGCCCCTGGTCTTCTCCAAACACCAAAATCTGATTTTCATCCCAGACAGTGAGCTCCCAGGTAGCTTTGATTTCCATAAAGTTATCCCTGCTCCAAGAATACCTTTCAGTCACATCCAGGCAGACAGGCACAGGCTTCAGCAGGTGTTTGCTTCTCACACAGTGAATCTTTCTTCAGAGCCAGGGCAGAGCCCACAGGATATATTTGCAGTGGACTGCATTTTTCCAGAGTTTGAGATGCTGCTTGCAATGCAACATTGCAGGAGGCACCATGACCCCCTGTGCCATGTGATGTGGAGCCTTTTGCTTCTTCCTTCTCTCAAGGCTTCTGGGGAAGATGCTCTACAAAGCACCAATTCTTAAAATTAGTTGATGCTGAGCACCACTCTTTCCTTTCCTTTCCTTTCCTTTCCTTTCCTTTCCTTTCCTTTCCTTTCCTTTCCTTTCCTTTCCTTTCCTTTCCTTTCCTTTCCTTTCCTTTCCTTTCCTTTCCATTCCTTTCCTTTCCTTTCCTTTCCTTTCCTTTCCTTTCCTTTCCTTTCCTTTCCTTTCCTTTCCTTTCCTTTCCTTTCCTTTCCTTTCCTTTCCTTTCCTTTCCTTTCCTTTCCTTTCCTTTCCTTTCCTTTCCTTTCCTTTCCTTTCCTTTCCTTTCCTCCCATTCCCATTCCAACCTGGTCCCAGTTCCTGTCCTCACAACTTCTAACTGCACACGAACTTTTTGCAATTCCTCCTCTGCAATGGGCCAATATATTAATCCCTGGCACTGTGACCAGGAATCATTGGCCATCACAAGATTGATGGAGTCCCCAGAGGCCGGGTGGGACAGCGAGGTGGCACGCAGAATGACTCTAAATATAGCTACCATCTATTTCACAGCGTTTCTAGATTTGAATATGCTCCGAACCTGAATAATTCGCTATGTTTAAGGGAGTTTAAATACCCATGTTTTAGCTGTAATTACACTTTTCTATCAAAACCTAATGTCTTCTGAATCCTATATCACTGCTGACATAAACAGCTCCAGTTTCTCCATTCAAAAGAGGAAAAAAATAACCCATCAGTAATAGGGAAAATAAAGGGTAGATTTTTTTTTAGCATCACCAGAACTTCAGAGCCAGGATATAGAAATGGATGCAGGGGCTATGGCATGGCCCCATCACCTGTGCTGCTGGGGAGGCATCATTGCAGAGCAGAAGAGAAACACTTCCTTATTTTATTTATTTTGGAATCAGAGGGGTTTACAGGCATCACAACCCCTGGCAATGAAATGAACATGGCTGTAAGGGCAGTTTGGGGGCTTAGCAGGAGCAGCTCTGGAGAGGAGCAGGGACACTCCCTGAAGCAGGACTCAGGGTATTGATGGAACTCAGCCCTGGAACAAAACTCAGTCTCTGCTGCTCCACAAAGGCTCTCAGCTCATCCCAGCACAGCCAGGAGCCCCCAGCCAGCCCTGCACTTCCCAGGGCTGCCCCAGAATCAGGCCAGCACTGGGCTCCCAGCTCACCCAAACAGACCTGTGAGATGTGTGCTGGGCTCCAGAGAGATGCATCAGTGGTGGGGAGTGCACAACAGCCTGAAAGAAAAATCAGGGCCAGGGCTGCACATTTAGGACTCCTCACTGTCACTGAACCCAAATACCATCTCCTCCCAGCTGCAGCAATGGCTCCATGCCCAAGACCCCAGGGTGCAAACCCCAAGGAGCACAGCTGATCCTATAACTTCAGGAACTCCTTTCCACAGAGCACCAGCCAGGCTGAGAATGATGCTGACCACCACGGATGCTCCACGGGTCCTTCTGTCCACCTGCAAGTGAACACAAGGCAAATTCCCTTCAATATGAAATCATGCCAATAAGACAGCTCCAGAAAACCTCAGGAAGATCATCCCAGGACATGCCATAACTACCACTAGTGCCTTACTAATGGGTCAGAAAAATGTTTAAATCGTGTATTAGATTTCTCACTAGCTACTTGCAAAGCACCCAGAACAGTGGGAAACCTGGGCTCTGCAGCCCATCAGGGAGATACCAAAAAGCACAGAGCTTTTCCCCTGATAATGAAGAGGTGGAAAAGACACCATAGGGGGATGTCACCACTGAGCTGAGCTGGGGACTCACAGAGGTACTTCAGCATCTGCTCAAAAATACATTAAAGCCCTTCCTCTTGATGGACACATTTGCAGTATAAATAGTTGTGTCCTCTTTATTTCACTCTGAGGTTTAATTAATATATAAATCAAACGCTTATAAAACTCACAAATGCTTGGGAAGATGTAAAATTTAATTAGTTTGCCCACACAACTCCATATGTCAACTGTTAGCTCAATTACTCTTTGCCATGAAATACTGACTGCACTTTCCCATATTACTAATTTCCCTCTATCTCAAGTCATGCTTAATCAACACCCTGAACTCAACACACACAACACTCGTGCTAAATTAAATATTGAGCACAAGGAGCAATAGCCTCTTTAATGAAACCACAGCTGGATTTTGCTCAGAAACGAGATCCTCACGCAATATTGGGGCAGAGGATATCTGGGGTAATCCCTGGGGTGTGGGGCAGCTTATCACCTGCTCTGGGACGTGCTACCAGAGCAGCTTACAGGACGTGCACTACCCTGCTCACGTTCTTCCGTGGAGCACTGGAGGAAACACATCCCTGCCTGTGTTTTCTTGGGATGGAGCAGATGCTGGTGGGGCAGGGGCTGGGGGAGCCTGGGAATGAGGCACACAGCAGGGATGGGCGAGGAGGGGCAGGCGGTGGATGCACTGCCATCGGCTCAGGTGTGTGGTGTCAAAGTGCAGGTGTGCAGCTGCTGGAGATGGGGACGAGCGAGCACTGTGCCATTAAATATGCATTAAAGCGCGCTCGGGTCAGCCCCCAGCCTGGCAGCGACAGTCGGTACAAACGAGCACTGACGCTGCAGTTATTCCTGCTTCGAAATCCTCCAGAGGCGACCAAATGTCAAAATTATCATCTGGAAAGAGTCCAGCAAATTCTCCATCCTCGTGAAGCCCCTCCCTCTCCTCCACCCCCAGGATGAGGGCTCTGGTAGCCCCTTGGCCGGGCTCTGTGCCCGCAGCTTTCTCCTGGGCAGCCACAGCACAGGGTGACGTGGAAGTGACCCTTGCTGGCTCCTCCGCAGCGCCCAGCACGCCCAGCTGCTCCCAGCACAGAGCCAGGCAGTGTTCTCCCGTGGGCTCCCAGATGACCCATCCCACGGAGGATGGATCCTGCCTGCCTGTGGGGAGCAGGGGGACGTGGCCAGAACGGTGTCCCCGTGGCCGGTGGGACCGTTCAGTCAGCAGGAGGATGCCACTGGCTGGAAATGCTGTGGCAGAGGGTGCAGCAGCCAAGTGGAAATTAGAAAAGCCGCAGGGGGATGCACTGAACCATTTTGCAGCTTCGAGGAGAACTCCCTTGGAATAAAGATGCTTATAACTCTACAAAAATGCTGTAAATTAAGCTCTTATTTTTCCCATTTGTGCTACTTGCTGGTATATAATTTTCTTGTTTGTGCTGTGAATACAGACTATTCATTTTTCCCTAAAACTATTCTCTCAGGAGCTGGTGTGGGAGCAGAGCCTGGATATGACCGCTGCACTTGAGCTGCCAGCAATGCCTGCCCCTGGGGCTTCTGTTCAGAGCCACTTGACAGTCCTGGGAATGTTCCTTCCACTGTCCTTCCTGAGGCAAGAGTCCACCTGGCACTGGCCCCTGGTTTGCTCCCAGGGTTTGTGTTCTGTTCCCCTCCCTGTAAGGTGGGAGCTGTAAGCCTTCCTACCAGACCTGAGATGCTCCTGGGAAACTCTAAGTCTTGGATCAAGCTCTCCCATTTACCATCCATTGCTCAAATCTCCCCTAAGCCCATGAGATCAAGTAAGGGCCCCATTTCCCTGTGACCATCTCAAACAAACAAACAAACAAACAAACAAACAACTGTAATTTCAATGGTAAAACCACTTTGAGGGTGGAGTTGGGGATTTTTTTATGAGCTATCCTATATAAGCAGAGCTGGAACCCATTATACTGGAACCCATTTTATGCAAAATAATTTTAATCCTCGAATTTCTTTCTTCAGGCAATCAGCTTATTTCTTTAATTCAAATTAGATCTTCATATTCAAGTCTCATTCTAGTTAATCATAATTTTCAATTAAATTCAATTGTCTGTGATCTCCCTAACTTCCAGTGCTTCCTTGCATCTCTAATACAGGCAAATTTTGCATTTGTTCCTTTTACTTTCTATTTTATTATTATTATTACTATTATTATTTTACCCCAAGCTGGTAACGTTTTTCTTAACAAAACCAAACTCCAGCAATGGGATCAGAGCAGAGACATGGTTTGGTCTGATCATGTTTGCATTGCCCATACACGAGTGGATGGCTACTAAAACAACATTACTGGGAGGGAAAACATGATTTTTACAGGCCACCTGCCTCTGCTTGATGTCAGGGTGCTCGTGCTCCCCATGGTCAGGGAGGAAACTCAGTCACAGGGAGGCAAGCCTGGGACAGGCTCCTGCATTAGCAGGTGGAGGTGGAAAACCTTGTGGTTAGAGGTCGAGGAACATCCCTCTGCTTTTTTAGGTCCCCCTTCAAAACACAGCCTTTATGCATTTACCCCTTGTAAAGGGAGAAAAGGAAGTGTTCCATGGAAAGCACGGTGTTAAACATGGGTTACGAGTACCTGGGAGAGCTCAGAGCAAGTCAGGCTGCTGATTTCGTGTCTGACATTCAGGGCATTGCAGCTCAGACACACGAGCACAGCTCAGTGCCCGATATTGGATCCAAACCCACCCCTCCTGCAAGGCACGCACCAACTCTGAATTCCCACGAGACCTCTGCAGTCAGACAGTACCTCCTGGTCAGGATGGGGAGACCTGGGCAAAACCAGGGCCATTCCACAGGCAGGGAAAGCAGCTGGCAAAAGGAAGGAGAATTTTTAGGACAGTTTCATGCACAGCTGTCAAGCACCCAAGGAGCAGAACCACCACCTTGGTAGTAAAGCTGGCACTCATCAAGAAAACTGCTGGCAGTGGGCAGACCTCAGACAACACTTAGTAAAGAGGTCACAGAAGAGAAAATCACAGAATGGTTTGGGTTGGATGGGACTTCAAAGATCATCTTGTTTCAAACTCCCTGCCATGGACAGGGCTCTCCCCACTAAACCAGTTGGCTCAGGGCCTTGAACACTTCCAGTGATGGAGCATCTACAGCTCCTCCAGGCAATCTGTTCCAGTGCCTCAACACCCTCATAGTAAAGAACTCCTTCCTAATATCTAACCTAAACCTACCCCATTTCAGGACAGAGACAGGAAAGCTGCAGCAGCCCCAGGATAAACTTCTGCACACGGAGGTGATGTGTATTATCAGCTCCATCTTCACCTGCCCAGTTCTCTGACACAAAAGGCAGCTGGGAGCACCCTGTCCTGCCCAGTAGCACGAGACCTGGCATTTGCAGGGAAAATGCTCCTGTGGGATTTACTCAGTTATTGCGTGAGGGGTGTTCTGCTGCTTTCATGCTATAGCCAAGTCTGGCTGTTTCACCATCAGTGCCATCATGATGCTTTCAGTGCTTCTGGAAAGGTTACAGGAACCAGAGGACCAGAGATCAGGTGAGAAATTCCGTTTCCACCGCCTTTTTTAAATACTAATAAAATACTAATAAATGCTGGCTATGGTAAAAAAGTCAGAAACAGCCCCCAAGCGTATTTTGAAGACGGAAAGACCAGCAGGCAAAGGAAAAAAGGCCCCCAGTTTTATTATTTTGTATAATCAGACTATAATTGGAGAGCAGACGCTGTCTGTAGCACACTGCCCTTGGGGACTCTGGTTTTCTAATAAGAAATCCATGAGGGAATTAGATGCTGTTTCAGTGGTGTTCTGGCTGATTTAAGTGATGCACCTGGAGCCAGAATTCGTGCCTTCAGTTGCTGTACTTCACCAAAAGCAAAAAAAATGTAGATGCCACTTGTAAATGCCTGCAAAAATTGGGTCTGCGGTGGCAACAGTGAGAGCCCCTTAATTATAGCAGCGCTTTTGGGAGCTGTGATAATTAGGAGTTTCCGGTGCCCTGGAAATCAAAGTGGTTTCTATTCTCTTCTTTAATTAATGCAGGCTTTTATCTGTGAAAGTGGAGATGAATTAAGGTTCTGCTCTAGGCAAAGGGCAATGGTGCTTGTGCAGTCCCGGGCGGGGTGAAGCCACTGGACCCCCCAGGACCCAGGTGACATCCCTCACACTGCAGCATCCCTGGCCTCCGGTTCGTGATATTTTGGGGGATGAAGCAGAAAGCCCAGAGGGTGACATGCCTCGAGCAGGGCTCACCACAGCACGCAGATATCACCAGAGACCTGCTGCACTGGGGTGTGCAGCCGTGCATCCGTGGCAGGGAGAACACAGCCTGCCTGCAGGAATTCAGCAGATAACAGACACCCGGCCTTTATCACCTCCCCACACGGGAAAGGGTGAGCCAAATCGCAAGATTGGTCTAAAATCATGGTTCTGGTTTTTTCTGGTCAAAGGGAATTATTGTTATAGGCCCCTTTCATTCCACCCTGGGAAGGGTTGGTTTTGGGAGGTTTTCTAAGGCTGGCAAATCGCACTGAGAATCCATGTGACTCTTAGAAGATGACAACAGCAGTATGGGATTTGTGGTAAAACCATGCCATAAGACCAAAGTGAACGCCTCCATGATGTGAACTGTACATGCATGGATGGCAGAGAGGGGTTTCCAGCTGTAAGTAAAGCCTCCAGCTGAGGGGATGACCTCAGTGCTCAAAACAGGAGCATCTGTCACCCACCAGAGCAGAAGGCAGCATAATGCAATTAACCCATACTGCTAATTAATCAAACCCAGCCCCGACAATATTATCAAGGAGCTGCCTGGAAATGATTCTTTATGTCAAAGCCTATTTTTAGATTAAATAAATCCAGACCCATCCTGGACAAGCTGTGCTCCAGTTTGGGGCACCTCCACGCTTCATCATTTCCCAGCAGTGAATTCTGCTGCAAGTACCCAAATCACAGGCTCAGCCCTAGAACCCTGCCCCAGAGCAGCTTTGTGTCGGATTAAACAGCTTTCCCAGAGAGAAACTGACTTTCCACATCCACCTTCCTTGACTTTTGGTCTGTTTTCTCCTTTTCCTACTAGATGGCGCCTGCATGACAGGCGGAGACGAGCCCCGGCGGGGAGCATCTCGAACAGGTCTCCCCGGTGAAGGGCCGATAAATGACATTTTTTCCCCGAAAAGCCAGGCAGTTGAGAAAGCGATAACCTGCCGGGAGCTGATTAGCAGCAGGAAGCCGTTTTCTGGTAGCGCCAATTAACCGCGCTTCCCCAGGAGATGCTGCCAGACCCCCAGGAGGGAGGGGGGAGATGGGAGCCATCCCGAAGCTGTGTCCAGCCTAGCCCAGGTGTGCACAAGCCCTGTATGGACACTTGCAGCCCAGACATCCCGCTGAGCACGCTGGCAAGCACGGCTGTGGCAAGGAGGATGCTGGGGCCGAAGTGTCTGGCACGGCTGGGCGGTCACCTACACTCGGCCACTTCAAAAGACTAGCCAAAAAAAAGCCAGGCATTTCACCGGCATTTCTGGATCACCAGTAGGAGACATACAACCGATGGCGTGGTTGGTGTGGCCACAGACCAGACTCGCAGCACCACACAGCCACCATTGCGCCCACACAGGTCTCGGGTGGGAGAAGGGCTTTGGGGGCACAGCCCATCCCTCCCCAGCTGGGATACTCTGGGAAGGACACGGCAGTGCTTTGTCGTGCCTGAAAACTGCCCCCAGGCTGCTTCCCTCTGCCTGCTCCCTCCGGCAGTTCCGGGAGGATGCAGCCAGAGCTGGCAGGTGTCAGCATCACTCCCAGTCCTTCGAGGTAACCCCAGCAAGGTGGAGTGACAGCATGAGCTACCACTTCTTCACCCAACAAAGATACCGTGCCCAGCTCCGCCTTCACAGAGCCGTCACAGCTCCCCACATCCCACCTTTGCAGTCCCCAGCTCATTTCCCTACACGAGTTCTCAGTTTCACAACCGTGCCAAACTAACTCCTGGCCTCTGTTCGCTGGCAATAATTAACCACACGTTATCTCCACGCTCCACCTCTGTTGTACATGTATATTGTACGTGTTCCAGCCTCTCGGCTCCTTTCTGAGCTTGGCATTTTCGGCAGCCCCGGGCCATGTGCCAGTCCAGAGCAGAGAGAACCCTGTTGTGCTGATAACCCAATTTCCCAACCCAAACGGTACCACCGGGCCCCAAGAAAGCAGATTCCAGCCCAAAACACGGCTTTGGGACAGCCAGAGGCGGAGCCACGTTCACTGACTGCCCCACCAAATAGGTTTGGTTTTCCAGCGGTAAGTGTCCCATTTACTACCCCTGGATTTTGGGGGGAAGCCGAGCCATTCCCTTGCTGTGACACTGCCGGTGGCAGGGGGAGGGGGTGTCCCCAAACTCTGCTTTTGTCACCTGAGCACCTGCTCGGGGGCAGCCACCGCTGCCCAGCACTTCTGCATCCCCAGTGGCCTCCGGGTGCCCGGCAGCCCCTGGGCTGGCACGAGATGAACCCAAGGGAGCTGGCAAGGGAGAAGGGGCACAGGGAGTCTCGGGGACCACTGCCTTTGTGTCTTAGCACAGCAAAGCGCGGCCATGCCCTGGGTCACCCCCTTTATCGATTGGGTGTGGGGCAGGAGCTGACACCTCTCCACACTGTCACCTTGGATGGCTCCAGCCCCCCAAACAGCGTGGGGACTCCCCATGGCTCCCTGGCCGGGCAGCCAGGAGCTGTCCAGGTTCACCTGCCCACCAGTGCCACGCTGTGCCAGCACACGGGCACTGGAGAGCCTGGCAGCCCCAGCCCTGAGCGGATCCAAGGCAACTCCCGTGGAGGGGAAGGACAGGGAGGAGGGGGTGCAGGTGGCATCATGGCTGAGGGGACAGCAGGACACAGCCAGCTGGGCACAGGGACACAGACGGTGCTGCCAGAGAGCTGCAGCTCTGACCAGCAGCTGATGGGCTGGGCAAGAGGATTGCTGGGAGAAGAACAGTCCAGTGACACAGAGAAAAGCCCTTGCTCAGGACCAGCAAGGAAAAAGGGGGAAAAAAACCAGAAATACACCCAGAAACACTGGCAAAGTTCAGCACAGTCCTGGCACATAGGGTCACTCTGGGCAGGAGAGAAATTAAGCCAACTTGCAAGCCCATATCAGGTCTTCCCATCAGAAACATGGTTCCCAAGGGAATCTTTTGAGCAACCAATAAAGCCAGTCATGGTCTGGGAGATGGGGAGGCTTTAGCTGCCTACTGAGATGGCTGCAGAAAAAATGGAGCTGCAAGGCTCAAACGCTCCAGCAAACATGCAGCCTGGACAGGGCTAGCCACAGGTTTGAGAAGAGGAAAACAGGTATAAAATCGGTGTTCACTCTGAGGCACTTCTCTGCGACATAAAGATGGAAAAGCAGAGGGTGTTTCAGTGAAAAGTTTGCTAATTTACAAAAAAGGAAGTGCAATGTGGAAAAGGAGAAGCAGATTTCAGCGCTTCCAGAGCGTTGGTCATTACTCACAGAAGCGATCATACTGCCATGGCAGCAGCCTGGCCCCACGCAGGGAAACAGGCACAGGGAGGGACCCACACAGTGCAGAGAGCTGAGAGAGCAAAGAGGCATCTCTAAGATGAATTGCAATGACCAAGGCAAACGAGGCAATGACTACGGATTCTGTAGACAAATTTAAAAGCAAAATTTGTCCTTTACGTGTGGGAGAGTAGGTAACAAGATACAGCAGGTGCAGGAGAGTTCAATGATTTCTGTCCTTCAGACTCCACCAAGAGCTGATCGTGGCATATAAATTATCACCACGACAGGCACGAGCAGGCAGGGGACACTACAGGCAGGAAGGGGCTAAGGAGCAATCTCACTCTTCCATGTGCATTTAGCCACAGATGGCCTGTGCAGAGGTGTGATGAAGTCCAGCTATCCCAATGATCCTCCTTCTCCTAACAGTGTCAATAGGTTTTCACACCTCACCAGTATTGTCCAATACCCAAGGAACTCACAGCATCTCAAAGTTTGCAGCCTGAACATCCCCAGCCTTTTATCCAGCGCCCAGCCACTGGGAATCACCAACGGGAACTTTACCCAGCAACCCCACACCTTCGCTGAAGCCTCCCCATATCTGCAGGTTTCTGTATGTCCCACCCCATGGATGTGAGAGGTCCCGGCTGGCATCTGGGCCCGTTTGTGGGCAGCACAGAGACTGGAGAAAGGGGACATCCGCATAGGACAGCGGTGAGAACGGGCTGAGATAGTTAAAATCACAGCCTGCTCGGGAGAGAGGAAAAAAGTGGGGCTTGTTTCATCCCAGGAAGACATATCCCATGTGCAAAGAGGACACAGGGGGGATGGCAGTTGGCAAAGATTAGGAAAACCCTCCTGACTGCAGGGGTGGTGAAGCACTTAAGGCTAGATTCAGAGGGGCTGCACATCCCTCTGCCCAGGCTTCAAACACACGCTCCAATCGCCTCCCCACGGTTCGGGGGTGGATGAGACAATCCCGTCAGGTGCCTTCCCTCCGTGCTCCTCTACTGAGTGAGCAAACCAAAGCTCCAGAGGGATTTGTTTCCGAGTCCCTGCGGGTTTGCCCCCGTGCTTTTGCCTGGAGATTCTCCCTTTGGTGCCGGCTCCCGGCAGCTTTGGGAGCGCGCTGCCTCCGGTCTTTGGGAGCGGGGCCGTGCGGCGGCGTTGGGGTGTTTGCAGCGGGACAACTCTTTCGCAGCGCGGGGGGAAGAGCCATTATCTGCTCCGCGCCCGGCGGCACAGCTTTTCAGAACGAGTGCACGGCCCCTGATAGCAGGGGCAGAGGCGCAACAAGCCGCACCCGCCCATGAAAATGAGACACCGGCCGGCTCCGAAATGAGTTTATAAATAGAGAATTAAGGTCTGCCTTCGATTCCTGCCCGTAACAGACACCGCGGCCCGGCTGCCCCGGCGGCGCTGCCCTCCCGCCCGCGTGTGTTTAACCCGGGCACGGCAGCGAGGCCCGGGCAGCACTGCGGGCCCGGGGCCGGGGGTCCCAGCGCCCTCACCCTGAGCCGGGCGGTGCCGGGCTGGGCGCCGAGGCGGGCCGTGCCGAGCCGTGCCGGGCCAGGCTGTGCCGAGCCCAGCCGAGCCCAGCCGTGCCCGCGGCCCCGGCGGGCACATGTGCGGGAGGGCGGAGCCCGCGGCCTGACATCACGGCTCCGCTCCCCGCTCCCGGCCGGCGCCGCTCGCCCTTCCGCCCGCCGCCGCCGCGCAGAGGTGAGGGGCGCGGGGGGCCGGGCCGGGCACGGCGGGGCACGGGCAGCGCCGAGGGACCGCGACCGGGCTCGAACCGCCCGCGCCGGGCGGGCAGGGCGGGGGAGGCTCGGCTCGGCTCGGCTCGGCTCGGCGCCGGGGCTGTCCTGCCCGGGGGGAACGCGGTCACCCGGGGCTCCCCCGCCGCCGAGCGCCGGGTCCCGGCCCCCGTTCCGCCGCACCCCCGGCCCGGGATGCCCGCGGCGGGGCTGGGGAGCGGGGCCCGCTGCGCTCCTCCCCTGGGCTCGGGCAGGAGCTCCGGGTCCCCGGGGCGCTTTCGGACGCAGCCGCCTCGGTGCGAGGGTTGATGTTGGGGCTGGGGCCGGGTCCCGGGCGGAGATGTCTGCGGGGGTCGGTGCGTCTCGGTCCGGGCGGTCACTGGGGAGAGGTGGGTGGGATGCTCGTCCCCGGCAGGTCCGCCGGGCTGCGGTGCGGGGTGCCCGCGGGAAGCGCTTTCCCTTCCCGTGGCTGCTGGACACATCCGTGCGGGTGCGGGAAACTCCCCGGTACAGGGCACAAACCCCCCGGAACGGGTCGGGTTCGCTGTTGCGAGTGATGCGATCCTCGTGAGCCCATGGATGGATGGATGGACGGATGGACGGATGGACGGATGGATGGACGGATGGATGGATGGATGGATGGATGGATGGATGGATGGATGGATGGATGGATGGATGCTTGGATGGATGGATGGATGGACGGACGCACGTTCAGGCTGTGCTCCCCAGGGAGCAGCACTTGGCGCTTAGGTTTCACTTTTCATTCTCAACTCGCTAAATGCTTTGAGGAGATGAGTTGCTTCTTCCAGCCAGGGAGAAATCAGCACCGAGATACAAAAAGAAAAAAAAAAAAAAAAAAAAAAAGAAAAAAAAACAACGGGGGGAAAAAATTGGCCAGAGCCCAGGATCCCTCAGAGGCGAGTAGGGAGTGGCTGTGGGGTTTCTGAACCAATGTAGGGACTTTTAAAGGCTACTTTTAAAGGTTGGATGCGTTTGGGGGGGACTTCAGCATTTGATCCAGTAAGAGTAACGAGGGATGAAAGCTGTGAAGGAATTGTAGAGGTGACTTTGTAGCAGGAACATCCCAGGGGTGATGGAAGCTGGGGTGGGACTGTCCCTGTCCCGTGGCCCTGTTCAGGGTGTGACATCTGCCCAAGACAGATGGGCACCGGGGAGCCTGGGGGAGCATTCGGGCTGGGCAGAGGGGCACAGAGCACCCCAGATCATTTCCATCAGAGCAGTCTAAATAAAACTAACACACAGAGAATTGCCTCCTGTGGCAAGAAACCAAAACTGAGAGACAGCAGGAGAGGAAGGCTGTCGCCTACAGCATCAATACTCCTCCTGTGGGCTGAGGAGATGCAGGACTAATGAGATTTAAATACTGCATCGAGCTTTTGATTTCTCTTCTTCTAAAATCACATTTGCTATGAAACAAATTTACAGTAATGTAAGATGCTGCAGTCGCTGCACATATTTGATTTCCTCTGTGATTGTAAAGGAGAAAATGTTGATGACTCAACAAGTCTGTGTTTAACAAACCCACATCAAACCCCAGGAAAACATGCTCTTTGACAGCATAATAATTTTTTTGTTGTTTATTTTCTTCTTCATTTTTGTTTTGGGGTTGTTTTGCTTTTTATTGTTAAGAACTGTGCTTTGACTGTGACCTTGTAACATCACGCCCATAAATAGAAGCAGGTTTAGATTCAGGGGAAACACATTTTTTCCGATGATGGAAGAAGTAGGCCAGCCATGCCAGCTCTCTGGGGAGGTGAAAAAGGCAGTGGCAGTTGTGATAAGAAATGTCACACACCAGGAATTAAAACACACCAATTTGTTATCTATAAGTTTACCATCACTGATTAGAGTTAGTTTTTTGTCAACACCATCCTGGAAGAAAATGCTACTTTCAAATTTGAATTTACTGCTTCTTCGTAGCTTTTCCTATGCAGACCTGCAGTGGATTAAGCAGCTTCACTTCTTCATCTAAGTTTAAGTGAACTGTCACTTAACTGAAAGTAAAAAGCTTCTGAAAACATGTCAGTGACATGGGAGCTTCCAGCACATTTCCAAAAGCCTTTACCTACTCTGGGGCCTAAACATTTTGAAAATTTTCCAGGGTTTTAAGGTACTGAGACAGAAATTCCTCCCATCCTTTTTCCAGGTTCTCAAAATTTCAGTGAGTCTCTCTAAAGCCTTGGTTGTGGCAACACGTGTATTTCCATTTAGTATGAGTACAGCGCTGTAGTCTTTGGAAAAAATGCCCTAAGAGCTCCCCACGGGATGCAGGCTTCACGAATCAGGGTCTGTAGGTAACATCCACCACTGAAGGAGGCTGACACCGACTGCTGATCATGTGCAAGCACTGATAGGTCGTAGAGCTACAGAGTGGTTTGGGTTGGAAGGGACCTTGAAGATCATCTCATTCCAACTCCCACCATGGTCAGGGGTGCCTTCCACTAGAATGTGTTGCTCTAAACCCAGTCCAACCTGATCCTGAGCTCTTCCAGGGATGGGTCATCCACAGCTTCTCTGGGCAATCTGTGCCAGTGTCTCACCACCCTCATAGTGAAGGATTTCTTCCTTATATCTAACATAAGCTTGCCTTCCTTCACCATAAGGGCATTCCTCATTGTCCTGCCACTACAGCCCTTGGGAAAAGTCCCTCTCCAGCTCTCTTCAGGTACTGGAAGTTGCTCTAAGTTCTTCCTGGTGCCTTCTTTTCTCCAGACCAGGCTGAACAACCCCAACTCTTTCAGCCTGTCTTAACAGGAGAGGGGCTCCAGCCTTCTGAGCATCTCTGTGAGCCTTCTTTGCACTCAATCCAGCAGGTCCACATCCATACATTAGATACAGGACAGAACCTGTGCCCAGTGCAGCTTGGCATGGTGGTGACATACACGGTGTTTGTGCTTGTACTCCATGCAAGGGTCTCGCTAGGTCCTTGGGGTCCTGGGGGAGGCATGTGTTCACCTGCAGCTGTTTGTGTCTCTGGGCTGACCTGCAAGACCCCTGCCAGTGCAGGGGAAGAGGTGAAGCGAGCTGGATCTGCTGTGCAGGATGCTGGCCTGAAGGCAAACGGTGTGAGAGGAAGGAGAAGGCAGAATGCTGTGGGGTCTTGCACGGCACCTCAGGGCAGTGAGTTGATTTCCAGCAAAGAGCATCTCTCTCCCACCCATCTGGATGCCCAAAGATGACTACCTGGTCAGCCAGTTGTGTTTGCCTCTCTCCCAGGAGCTTCCCAGGAGCTGCTGGGCAAATCAGAAGAGGCAGTACATGGCCCTACATTCGTTTCCTTTCCTGTTCTCGCCCTGCTTAATCAGGGCTGGCTCAGAGCTCACTCTGTACTGTGTGTCATGCCTGTGCTCCGTGGAGGGGGAAAAAAGATCAGCAGGGGATGGGCTGGCCCTCTGCCACAGGCTGTGCCTTCCCTCCACCCCACACTGCTTCCAGGGCCATCTCCTCCCCGTGTGGTCCTGTGCATCTCTTCTGAGTGACTGGGTGAAGCAAAATCAGAAAGGCCAGGGAGTGCTGATCTTGGAGACCCTTCTAACAGGCGCTGCGGCATGGAAATAGCCAACACAAATATTTCCATGCACACGCAGTGAAATTCCTCCGTGTCTTTCCTGGAAAGAGACAAAGGGTGTTTAAAGAGGCTGGAGCCTGCCAGCTCCCTGTGGTGACTGCTGAAGTCACGTCCTGCCATCTCTGTAGGCCAGGAGAAGGGTGGAAGCCCCAGCTCATTTTAGGCAGGAACACCTCCACCCATCGTGTCTGGCTGCAGGGAGTTACTAGATCTACCTGAGAAGCTTCCACCACCCAGGCTTTGGGTTGCTTTCCTGCTCTTCTCACACTTGTGGAGGAGAAGGCTCAGAAATGTGTGTCACTGAGTGTTTAACTTGGGAAGAGCAGCAAGACAATGAAGACCCCAAAAGAAAGCAAGAGAAGCCATATAAAGCTTAAGTACAACACCTGAAGTTGTTGTAAACCACCCCTTTATGTCACTTAAGAACTGTGAGATGCTAAGCTGAGAAAATATCCTTCTCATTCAGTCACATCAGCCAGATAAGCTCCTGTGTGCTGTGTCAGCATCAGCACTGCTCTAGCAAACTCTGTCTTGCTTCAGGTCTCTGCCTTCCATGGTCTTGCAGTGAAACTGCAGGATTTCCCAGAGTTTCAGATTCCCATTTCATGATGTTTTATTGCGGGGCAGGTCTTTCTCAGGCTTCTCATTACTCTAGCAACACAGTGGGCACAGGCAGCAAGATGTTTTTGCAGAAGAGCAGAGGAAGTTCTTCAGACAAGGACTTTACTGCAGAGCAGTGGCACTGCAAATGGAGGCAAATTTAGGGGAGAAAAGTTTAGGATATCTGTGGCAGAACCTGTTGGTAACTGTGCTTTAAAGTGCATGGTTTTGATGAGAACAGGCCAAAGGTTTGTTTTCCAGTTGTTTATCATAGATATGTAGGTTTTCTGCACAGCATTAAAATGGAGGGTTTATCCTTGGGGACAGGATAAACTGCAAAGTGATCACAGGCTGGTGTAGTTCTGTGGGAGAACTGTAGCCAAAATGTCTGAGCTTATGTGGGAAAAAGAGGTTATTTTGTCCCTGTGGGAAATTCTGGTAGCCCTTTCTCCTCTACTTTCCCCTGTTCTGAAAGATATTTTTGAATTTTGGTCCTGGTGAAGACCATCTTGTGGTCAGGGACATGGACATGCCTTAGGCTTCACTGCTGGCTTCCGAAAACGACATTCTCAATATTTTTCAGTGCATAAACCAGAGGGTGTGTGGAGTTGGGAGGGTCAGTGCTTGTCAGGCCGTGTTTTCATTAGTGTGTGATGGAGTAGGGAGGCACATAGTGAGTTTGTAGGTGACACTGAGCTAGGAGGGACTGGAAACATTTTAGAGAAGAGACTAAGAATTGGAGATTGTGACAAACTGGAGATCTGGTTTGAAAAAAGAGGGCAGTGTGGTAGGACTGAGTGACCGCCAGGACAGCAGGTGAGCGGCCAGCCAGCCAGTGGCCACGGGGAGCCAGAGGACAGGGACACTGTGCCCCATGAGCCAACAGGGGCACGCAGTTGTGCAAAAGCAAACAGACTTCCTGGGATGAAGAAAGAGAAGTGGTGCGTTGGGGAAGCGGCCTCTCTGCTCCAGGTGGTGCTTCATAGGGGCTCAGTTGGAAAATGCACCTCTGGGCGTCCTCCAAGAAAAAATGAGAGCAAGCAACGGAGGCTGAGTTGTTGGACATTCGGTAAAGGACAGCTCTGATGAAAGAGTTGGGTTTCACTCGTGCGGGAAAAACCGAAGGGAGATGTGAAACCTGTTCTCCAAATACAGAACGTGCCTGTCTGCAGACGAGAGGGCAAATCATTTGCTACGTCCTTTGGGGGTAAAAGAGGAAGGGATAAGGTTAACTGGATTGAGAGATAAAGAGGAGAGAAAGCGGGGCTCTGCAGGAGCTTATGGAAGTGGGTTTAGCAGATAAATACCTGATAAACGAGGTAATCAGCTAAAGAGGTGCCCTGGGGCAGGAGGAGGACCTGTGAATGCAAAGTGCACCAGGGTGGAGAAGAGTTGCAGGGGGGACAAGTGGCAGGTCTGGGGTCACAGCAAGCCCGCAGGTCCCGTGGCAGGTGCGGGGTCACAGCAGCGCTTGGAGCCCGCAGCAGCTCAGTCCCACGCCCCGCAGTGCTGCCAGCTCCCTGCCCGGGTCCTGTCCCCCTCCCCAGCCCAGGGGCAGGTGCGGGGTCACAGCAGCGCTCGGAGCCGCAGCAGCTCTGTCCCACGCACCGCAGTGCTGCCAGCTCCCTGCCCGGGTCCTGTCCCCGTCCCCAGCCCAGCGGCAGGAGCACGGGGCGCACAGCAGCGCTTGGAGCCCGCAGCAGCTCTGTCCCACGCCCCGCAGTGCTGCCAGCTCCCTGCCCGGGTCCTGTCCCCGTCCCCAGCCCAGCGGCAGGAGCACGGGGTCACAGCAGCCCCCGATCCCTGTGCCGTGGGCTGAAGGGCGGCACAGCCCCGCTCCCAGCCTTTCCCCATTCCCGGGGCCTGGCTGGCAGCCCGAGGGGGTTTGCGACACGGCTTTTCTGGAAGGGTGGTTAGCATCCTTTGCCAGTTCCTGGTTTGCGCCACTCGGGAGGTAACTCTGCTTTGGAAGGAGAAAGAAGAAAAGGGGCAAGCAAAAAGGGCAGCGAGCTTGGTTTCCGTGACTTTCTCTTGCCGGCAGAGCCGGGGAAGTAATTTCCAGTCAGCCCGGGCAGGACTGAAAGGCTTCTAGAAATGTGCACCAGAGATGAGATTAAAGCAGCTTTGGATAAGCTCTTTTATTGCTTAAATCTGTTCCAGTTCCTACAGGTTCAGGTTCATGGCACTTGCTGTGCTCCCGGGAGGGATGCTCTGTGTGTGGGAAAGAGACTTAAACGTTTGATTTTCCCTGGAAATAAAATGGTGGCAGGGAAAAAAAAAAAAAAAAAAAAAAAAGGTATTTCTGCCCCCAGCAAGAGCTGAGTGGAAAGCTTCAGGTGCTGAATGCTCCTCTCCAGCTAGGGCTTTTGGAGGGTTAACACAGCAGAAGATGCTCTGCAAACAGAGGCTGGAGGGCTTTGGCTTCATGGTTCAAAGGTCTCTCCATGTAGACTGGAAGTCCCCTGGGGGCAGAGATCAGCCCTGTCCCTGGAGTGTGTGTGTTTGTGGGACCACGGCTGGCAGAGCCCAAAGGGACCTTCCCAGTGCAGAAATCAGCAGGTTCCTCTGCCGTGTCCTGACCAAAGGCTCTGCTGCATCGTTTGATTCCTCGTGCTCCTTTGCTGGTCTTTCAACCCATGTGCTTGTCAAGAAATGTGGATAATAATCATGTGCTTTATCTCAGTAACACCCAGGCAGGAGCTGAAGCACAGAGCAGGCTCTTTGATGACCTGCACGGGTTGAATCCACAGCTTATGGAGACTCAGTTGTGGTTGGTCTAAACAAACACTGACTTTGGGGGAAGACACAAAAGCAGATGTTTTCGCCAAGGTGGTGCAGACTGAGTATGTGAGGCTGAGCTCAAAGATGAGTTTCTGTGCAAACAGGAACCAGTTTGGTTTCACTGGACAGGGCATTCATTGGAGCTCTGTATGAGATTATTGTGCCTAAAATTCTTCAGCACAGTTTGATATGTTTAAAACACTGCCTTTTTATTAGAGGTATGGTGAAACTAAGTTGTGTTTTATCTGAATACCAGGGCACTGAAATGAAGCTTGTTTTTTTTTTTTTGTCCAGAACTGAAGCGAAGCTCATGCCTTGCCACCACAGGTCCATCCTTCTTTGGGGTGTGCAACTCAAACACCTTTGGACTGTGAATTACAGGAACCAGCTAGGCTGTCCTCCTGCACCATAGGATGTGAAAGGGGCCCCAAAAGATGGTCTCATTGTTAAAGACATGGTCCAAGATATCTGGGTCATCCCAGACAAACTTGCTGGTGTCCCATCATTGTTAGTATCTCCTTCCCCCACGTCTGTTGAAAGAGGATAACAAATGTGCCCATTCCCCAGTGGCTGCAGGGGATGATCTGCTCAGCAGATTGACTCTGATGTGAGCCCAGGGACACCTGAGCAGGCTCCTGCAGCCCAGCTCCATCCAGAACAGTTGTCCTGCTGCAAAACCTGAGTGAGGCCTCTCAGTGTGGGCAGAGAGGCAGAAAAACCTTGTTTGCCTGGCACCGAGCCTAAGCTAACAGCCTCTGCCAAACCTCAGGTGCAAAATATGTGGAATTATCCCTGTTTTTCTTCTGTGAGAACCCCTCCCTCCCTCTGCCTGGGCAACAGAGATTTGGCTGCTTTATTTTGTGCAGCTGCTGTCTGTCTGATCCCATTCCTCGGGGCAGAAGTTGCCTTTTGGACAGTTTCTGTGGCATGCCCAGCAGAGGTGCTCCCCATCTCACTCACTGCTCATCACTGCTATTGCCCTGCAATTACTAACAGTGATGGCAATGCACATGGGAACAAGCGGGCTACAGCTGGACACAGCAGTGATGTAAGGGTGTCATTCACAGCCCAGCTGAAGGGCAGCTGTGCATTGCATTCAGTATTTTAGTTAGGGAACTGGTGCCCAGTTAGAATTGGAGCTTGTTTATTCCCACTGGGCTGTGCTTTAAATCATCTCGTAGCTTCCTTGGTAAGAAACTGACCTCCTTGAATTGCACCTGCTACAACTCAGCAGGGATGCAGTTTGCTTGATAAGAAAGATCAATAAATGAGATTTTTCTAAATCTGGAGATGCTAAAGATGTGTCCAAGCACCATGACATTCACTCGTGACCTCCTCTGCCTCTGAGTGACTCTGCAGCATCCTGGCCCTGGTGCTTTGCACCGACTCTGGGTGGGTTGACCTTGCTGTGGTGAATTAGCTTTGGGAGGGAGAGTTTCAAGCAGGTGGTGACATGTTGTCCATAGGTGCAGAAAAAGCAGTGTGGACACGGTAAGTCGGGGTGGTGGCAGGAGGCAGGGGGTCTGTGTGCTCCCCAGAGATACAGAAGGGAAAAAAAACTGTTGCCTAATCAGGCAGTCCATTGCCAGGCATCTGTCAGGCAGAGACCACAGTGTTTGTCTCAGTGAAATGTGTTCATGGTGAAAGAGGGATGTTCCCCTCCTTTCTCAGGAGGATTTCAGTGCATGGCACTGACAGCAGTGCAACCCACAGGCAGCAGGCAGCGCCAGGGACTATCCCACCAAGGGCTTGCAGCAGGGGTGAGTCCTGCTCCAAAGCCCCACCAGCCAGAGCATGACTGAAATAACCACACCGAAATTCACAGAAAAGGTTTTGAGTCTTCTTACTTTGTAACCATCCTGCCAACTTCAAAGGCTGTTTAATTCTGTCATCCCTTTTAATCAAAATAACTGGAGACAGCGAAGATGTTTATCTCCAAACACTGCCAACATCTCTCTACATGTTCAGTGGCAGCTGCAGGACAGAGGAAACACACTATAAGAAAAATTGCTTGCAGCAACATTTACATCCCAGTGGGACCACAGAGAAATGTTTTGAGGTGCCTGAAATCGATTATGATATAAGTCTGTGGGTAACAATCACTTTGTCACCCTGAATGCTGATTTCTCCCCTGGTGGCTGAGAGCCAGAGATACGTTTCTTTATTTTGGGGTAATATTTTGTGTGCACAGGTGGTGGAAAAGGGGAGGGGGGTATGGGAGAGCAAGCTAATTATTCTGAACAATATCATTGGCCCTAGAACAAATAGTTCCGGACATTTAGGTGAAGCAAGAAGGTTTCTAAAAGGTAAAGCAGTGAGTGTGTGATAAAGTTCCCATTAAGAAGGGACCAGAAAAAAAAAAAAAAAAACCAAAAACCACCAGAAAACCAGCATCTTTGCAGACAGAGGTCTGAAAGTCATCCCTCTCACTTTTTCCCTGTGGCCCTTTTCTTTGTTTTTCCCCCCACCCATTTTTTTCTCCAGCAGAATAAGCAGAACTGCAGTGTGCTGTTTGATCTCTGTATTTATACAGTGGACATGTGTTTTTAAGGGAAGAAATCACCATGCACTCCTTTGCCTTTGCTTTCCCCTGATAGCACTTCTTCCATGAGCACTCCTTTTGGTCTCTGGGACAAGGTGGTGCTTGGTGTGAGGCAAGGAGAGCAGACAGACCTCTGCCATAGAAACGGTATTGTCACTGAAACCATCATGGGTTTCTACCCAGGACAGTGAATTATAGTTTCAAAGTCCATCTGCTGAAGGTGTTTTTGCAAGCTTTCAGTGAGGAGCAGGATTGAGACCATGGTTGCTGTGTGAGAGATCTCCTCCAGTAACTTGGTTGTGCTTGATGTTTGTCTGCCAGGGACTACCAAGCTGGTGTTTTCATAGTAATGTGACCCTTTGATCATTTTGCTGAGTGGTTTTAACAAATTTACAGCTGATTAAAGTGTACATATGGTATGGGGAGTTGATGCCCACAGGCAGCTCTTGTCATGTCTCTCTAGCATCTGTAGTGAACTTTGGTGCTCAGGCACTTTGGATGAGGAGATCTTTTTGCAGATTATTCACAAGAAAGATTGACTGTCCTAAATGATTTTGAGTGGACATTAGGAAGAAATTCTTTAGTATAAGGCTGGTGAGGCATGGGAACAGGTTGCAAAGAGATCCTGTGGATTCCCCATCCCTGGAGGTGTTCAGGACCAGGATGGATGGGGCTTTGACCAGCCTGGTCTCGTAGGTGTCCCTGCCCATGGCAAGGGGTTGGAAGTAGATGATCTTTAAGTCCCTTCCAACCTGAACCATTCTATGATTCTGTGATCACTATGCACGAGTTCCATCTTCTCAATATTCACTCCCTTTCCCAGATCACTTATGAGCACATTGAACAGCATAAATCCTCAGAGAAATCTCTTGGCAACCCATTCCCATTATGAAAATCATTTCTTTCTTCCCACCCTTTGTTTCCCATTGGTAACCGTTCATGCAGAAGTGCCCTTCCCCTTTGCACCACTACTGTGCCAATCCCAGAAGAGCCTTGGGTGAAGGACATTTCCAAAAACCTATCAAAAACACACCTGTGCCAGGGACCAGGTCACCCCATCCAAATGGTCACCTTCACTTCGAAAGAACTTGACCGGGTATAAGGCAAGACTGCACTCCACCAAAGCCAATTTGTCTCTGTCCCCAATATTTCACAAGTCTGTTAATTACGGTCTTTATTATAGTCTCTAGCAGTGTGCCAATAGAAAAGCCAGATGTCCTGATGTATAACTTCCATGGGCTGCCTTCTGAACCCTTTTAAAATCTCATCCCGGGGAATTTGCCATTCCTTTAGGGTAAATTTGCTGTTCCTTAAGTTGGGAGGCAGATTTGAGCCACTGACACAGCCCATAAGCAGTCTGGCAGCTCCCTGCCTGAGTTTCTTCTGACCTCCAGGTTCAGCTTCTGTGCTGCCTGTGAATTTATTGATCCGCTTAAAACCTTTCCATGCCCTCAATATCTAATCTGTTACAGGGCAAAATTCATTAACGTTTGTAAAGCTCATCAAGATCTTTCATGAGCAAATCTCATCATGTTTTAATATATTTTTTAAATGTCATGAGTAAGTTCTCATTACTCATTAAAGAGCTGAAGCAAACAGTGCTTGCCAGACCCAAATATTGGAACAGGCAAGGGCTGCAACTCTCTTCGATTACCACTTTTAGGACACTTTCATTTCAGTTTGACTTCCTGCCTTGATTCCGCTCTGGCAAATCAGAAGCACCCCTCCAGCTTTTCCAAATGTAGTATCAAGGATCTTCATGGACCCCTTCTTGTAGGAGATGTCTGGTAGCTCCACGGGAACCTCAGAGTTTCTGGTCCCGATTGCTGTTAGTGTTTGCCTGGCTTTGCAGTGTGAGATGACGGCAGAAGATGGATGAGTGCATCCAGGAGGTGTTGGATCACACAACCCCGGGAAACCTCTGTAAAAGCCTTCACCTTCCAACCCAGCATGGTGCTTTGTGCCCCTCCAGCGGCGCCTGTACATTACTGCACATTTCCTGGTGGGTTTGGCAGATGGGTTTGCTACTGGGACCAACACAATACATTCGAGTGGCCCAAGTGGCATTTTTCCCCGTGGCCTCAGATGCGGTCTGGATCTCTGCAAGAGCTCCACGGTGAACTTGCATTTCTCCTTGTTTTCCCCGCCAGGATGTCCAGAGGAGACATGGCCAAACCTCTGCTGGGCCATCGGAGCACGGAGGGCGACTCCAGCCCCACGGCGCCGGCCGGCCGCACCGTGGGCGTGCTGGGCAGCGGGGACTTTGCGCGCTCCTTGGCCGTGCGCCTGGTGTGCTCGGGCTTCAGGGTGGTGGTCGGCAGCCGCAACCCCAAGCGCAAAGCCAGCCTCTTCCCTGCCGCGGCAGAGGTCACCTTCCAGGCCGAGGCGGCGAAGAAGGCGGATGTCATCTTCGTGGCGATTTTCAGGGAGCATTACTCCACCCTCTGTGACCTGGCTGACGTGCTGGTGGGCAAGATCCTGGTGGATGTTAGTAACAACACCGAGATCAACCACCACAAGGAGTCCAACGCGGAGTACTTGGCCTCCCTGTTCCCGGCCTGCACCGTGGTAAAGGGGTTTAATGTGGTTTCTGCGTGGACGCTGCAGTCGGGTGCCAGGGATGGAAATAAGCAGGTATTGTTTTGTTCCAGCAGGGGCTAAATCCCATCTGTTTCAGGAGCTGAGGTCTGGCAGCATCAGCAAACGGCCTTGGGCTCCAGGAAAAGGAGTCTTGAGTGGCTTTGGCATCCAGAGACCACCCCTTAGCTTCTGCATTTCTGCATGTCCAGAAATGAAGTACCTTCACTCAGTTCACTCTTTGTAATCTTTGGAGCATCTGCCTAAGTGCAAAGTATTATTCAGTTGTCTGTTTATCTAAACAGAGCCAGTAAAACAAACTGACAGTGCATGCATGAAAGGAAACCTGTCCAGGGGAGAGGTCTTTGTCAGCCATGGTAAATCACTGTCAAAAAGCCTGCCGGGAATTGTGATGCTCACTGGAATAGCATAGGCTCCCTGTGACGCAGAATCCCTCCCGATGCACTCGATCCCAGCAGCCCGATTTCTTTGCCCTACGTGTGTATTTCTGTTCCTTGCAGGTTCTGATCTGCTCAAATAACCAAGAAGCCAAGCGCACCGTAGCAGAAATCGCTCAAGTCATGGGATTCACCCCCGTGGACATGGGCTGCATGTCATCAGCCTGCGAGATCGAGAACATTCCCCTGCGCCTCCTGCCGGCCTGGAAAATCCCCGTCTTTTTGGCTCTGGGGCTTTTTCTTTGCTTCTTCACCTACAACCTGATCCGGCAGGTCATCCACCCTTACATCAGGGAGCAGAAGAACAAGCTGTACAAGATCCCCATCGAGGTGGTCAACACCACGCTGCCGTGCGTGTCCTACGTCATGCTGTCTCTCGTCTACCTGCCCGGGGTGCTGGCGGCCTGCTCCCAGCTCTACTACGGCACCAAGTACAGGCGCTTCCCAGACTGGCTGGACCAGTGGCTCCAGCACCGAAAGCAGATCGGTCTCCTGAGCTTCTTCTGTGCAGCCCTGCACGCTGTGTACAGCCTCTGCCTGCCCATGCGCCGCTCCCACCGGTACCTGCTGATCGAGACGGCTGTCAAGCAGGTAACGGGGCTGCTCCTCAGTTCAGCGCCCGCAGGGATCTTCTGAACCCGTAAACGTGTTACGTGTTGGGTGGTGGGCTTAGTGTCTTGGCTTTCTGTCTTCCAAAGAAGGTGTGGGACGGTGGGGGGAAAAGCTGTTACCTCTAGGAGCACTTCCCCCCCAGGTGGGCTGCACGCCACGGACTGAGCACTCGCCTGTCTGTGCTGGGGACCTGCCATCTCCCTGGATACACAGCTCCCTCTGCGTTTACAGCCAGGGCTGGGATCAACCCTCCCCACCCCGTGCCATTGCTCCCCAGAAACCCTGAGAAGCCTTGAAAACCAGCCTTGCCCAGCACTGGTGTGTCTGAGACTAGGTCAGAGGCAGGAAAAATGCTAGGAGAGGGGAAATCCAACGGTAGGAGGAGCAGAGTTCCCTTCAGCTCCCAAAATCTTGGGAGATCCCTCTTTGTTCACACTGATGTTCATAATTGTGCCTGCTGGAATAACCGAGTCACAAACCAGAGAGGGTTGCATGTCCTCATCACCGTGTGCCTGCAGGAGTTTAACAAAATGGTGGTGAAGAACCGGTTATAAAAGAACAAGGAAATGGAAAAGGACTTTATTGCTTTATGGACACTCTCAGCAGTGTTTATCCAGTGTGAGATTGCTGCCTTCAGGCAGTTCAGCCAGCTCTGTATCTCGGCAGTGCCATGGGAGGATGGGATTTGCTCTTTCCTGCCCCTGACTTCTCACTCCTCCACACTGCTCCCTCCTGGGATGGCACAGGCTTCACACAGCCGAGGGGGGAATGTGGTCGAGGAATTGCCCCACAACCACTCTGCTTTCTCTGCTGGGGTATTTGGCCAAGGGCCTGTGGGGGCAGAGGGGAGCAGGGTGGCTAGTTTTGGCAGCAGTGCCTGTTCAGAGCATCCATCAAACACCATTCCCAGCCTCTCAGCTCCAGCCTTGAGCAGGTTCTTCTCAATTGCCACCGTTGCACATTAATCTCAGGCAAGCATCCTGTGTTCATTTCCCCTCTACCTCCTGTTTTCTAGCAACATCTTTGTTTAGTAAATTAAACCCATTTAATGGGCTAAGGAGGATAGTTCTAAATGTTCCTCTTTGCCATGCAGTATAAAACCCATCTTCCCTTCCATTAGCATGAACAATTTCCCCCCTAAATGCACTTAAAACAAAGGTTATTAGAGACTACTGCATATTCAAGCATCTGTATTTGTTTTCATGGCTTTAAACTGAACTCTCATTGTAATTATCTTTCCAAATGTGACTTTGGGGCTTGCTACTGTGGTTACAGGCATGAGAGCATTCAGCAGTTCTTCCCAGCAGGCTTCAAATCAGCTCTAGCTTTGGCCAAATGGCTTTGGGATAAGAGACTATTTTCCACATCTCCCAATCAGGCAAATAGTGCTGGAGGTGTGAATAGGACCCAGTGCTCATCCAGGAAACCTGCTTCCAAAACCAAAACAGATGAAATTCAGTTCCTCTGTCCCTAAGCGCCCCGTTTTAACAAACCTTCATTGTCATGCCAGGCTGTGGAGAAGAAGATGACAATCTGGGTAGAGGAGGAAGTCTGGAGGATGGAGATTTATATCTCTGTTGGAATAATTGCCCTGGGCTTGCTGTCGGTACTTGCCATCACTTCACTTCCATCCATCGCAAACTCTCTCAACTGGAGGGAATTCAGTTTCATTCAGGTAAAGTTGACGTTTGCTGATGCCAGAGAGTGATTCTGCAGAATCAGAGTCAGGCCCTCACTCAGGCAGGGCAGGGGTTGAGATTAAGTTCACCTGCTTTCCCAGCACATCCTGCTCTGGCAGGGCCCTGCAAGCTGTGCACTGGTGCCAGCAGCAAAACCTCCCCGTGCACCCCAGAGCCACAGACCCCTCGTCCAGGAGGTGACCCAGAGGCAGAGAGGGGCAGAGGGCTGTGGTGTGTCCTGGGGCCCTGCTGCTCTCACACAGGGCTTGCCCTGTCTAAGGAAGGTGCTTTTCTCAGGAGAAGGGAAAATGCAAGTTTGTCATGGGCATCCACATGAGAATCAGCAGCAGCAGAGCTGTGGAGGGCAGGCAGGGAGCTCCCTGTGGACACAGCTGGCTACAGGACACAGATCTGCCCTTACTTCAGGGAGAGTGAGCTGCTGAAAGGGAGAGCCTGGGAGGACAGGGCAGGGAAAAGACAGGTTTGGCAGAGCTTTCATGCACCCACGTGTTCAATAGGCAAGTTCAAAATAGCTTAGAGTGGTCTGTAAACTGCCAGAGCCCACACAGCACAGTGAACTGGGTGTGATTTCAGTGCAAAGACCATGTCTGATTCGAAAAACTGAATTAGTAATGTAGTTTTTCCCCAGGGGTTTAGGAGCCTTCCTCCCACTTGCAGTGATGGCCAAGCTCCCAAGGGCCAAATTCCCTTGGCGACCTGAGTCTGCCCCATGAGATGTTCACAGGCCATATTCAGTGGCTGCAGCTTTTTCAGGGATGCATTTGGAGCCAGGCTTAGGGCTAATTAACGGAGATAGCAGAGAATGAACCTTTCAAGTATCCCCTGCACATTAGAGCTGATTTTGAGGGCAGATCCCACTCGCTGTGTCGCAGTCATATCCCACAGCCCTAAAACCCCCTTGGCCCTTGTGCTTCCTACACCAGGGCTGCTTAGCATGCAGCAGGCTTTGTGTGCCACTGCAGTAATCCCTGTGGCACCCAACGTGCCTGAGCCCCCCCAGGACCCCATCCCCCTGCAGCTCTCCTGTGGAGCCTCCCTTTGCACCACACTGGCACACACCTAACTCTTCCAAAAGGGAGGGCAGGGTGCAGGGATGCAGAGGTGAATATCTATCATCCAGCCTCTGTTAAGCTCTGCTGAAGCTCTTCAGTGGTATATAAATAATTCAATATTCAATAGAGCAGGAGTTTGAAGTCTGCTCCCCTGCTTCTCCCACGAGTGCCCCGATCACCAAACGAGCAATCCAGTTTGTCTTCTTTCCCCTCTTGCTGTGGGCTAGCCAGTAATTATTTACAGAGTAGAATAGCTGCACCGGGAGAGCTTGACCTCGAGAGATCATCCCTCGAGGACAGGGGAGAGCTGGCTTTAAACCTCTCTTTCAGACTGGACAGTGGGAGCATATTAATTCTCACCACCGTACCTCAGGGGAGGGCTGCAGCTGCTGGGACACTGGATAAATCAGTCCTGGCTTAGGCATCTCGTACCAAGGAATCCCAAACGGAGGGAAGTATCTCCTTGCAGCCTGGAAGGAGGCTTTGAAGCCCCCTGCATTTCCCTTTGGCTCCCCAGGCAGCCTGGCAGCTGTCCTGGAGGGTGCTGGCGTTGTGTCACGTAACACTCACGTAGTCGTGGCAGGCAGCGCGTGTGACACGACTGCCCCATCTGCCCTTTGGGACCCCCTCCCGAGCCTTTCTAAGGCTGTGTCAGCACTGGGACCAGGCAAATCTGTGAGGGTCGGTTCCAAAATAGCTCTTGGCTGCCCCACATGGGAACTGGCTGGCTTAGTTCATGGAAAGATTCTCCCACCTATTTCTGTCTGCGTGGAATAAAGCGTGACAGTGTGACACCAGCTCCCAGCTGATCACATGCAGGAGAGGCACGGCTGGTATTGTGCCTTACTGGGGAAATACCATGTAAAAAGAGCAGGTCACAGATCTCCTGGCATGTTAGCTTCCTTTTTTTTTTTTTTTTTTTTAATTATTTACTCCTCAATAAGTCGGTGGTGCCTTTCTTGGGGGAATTAAAAGAGCAGCTACAGCTACTGCTTCCAGGCTCCAGAGGTTACATTCAGAGGTCAGCACGAGCCTCCCTGAATTAATGCACAGTGGCACAGTGTAAATACAAGGGGTGAAGCATGAGGCTGCTTTCTCAAATATTTGGGATTTCTAGCACCTCTACAGCATAAAAGAGGTGAAATGCAGAGTGCAGACGCCCCAGCCAGATGCCTTCCAGAAAATGCAGCAGTTTGTTCCCATCTCAGTTGAACTGGATGGTGTTTGAGAGATGCTGTACCAAAAGCCACATGTGAGGCAAATCCAGGAATCATTTTTGTCCCTTCCTTACCCAGAACTTCCCAAGTCTGACATTTTCCAGCAGCCAGTGTGTACACCTGTATTAGTGCCATATCCTGACACAGTGTTAAAATACACATCTGTTACCTGACAGGTCGAAAATCCCATTTGTATTGTCACCAAAGTTATAGGAAAAAGGTTAATTTTCACAGTAGCTCCTGCACATGCACAAATTTCAATTAAATGCAGTTAAATTGGATACACAGTTCCCCTGTGTGTCCAGTTTGAACAGAAAATGTACAGGATCGAAACACTGGCTAACAGGAATGATTTGTGTGTAATTCAACTTATAGGAGACATTTTTAATGTTCCCCAGTGATTTGTAAATCAACTCTAATTGCCTGAGAAGTAAAAATGTGTATGATTGCCTTTACCTTCCTATCCTGAGAAGCCCTCCTGGAATCTGAAGGTTGGATTGACCTGCTTTCTTTCATAGTTCATGTAGCATAAGATGTAAAGAATCTGTAATCAGACCTCTTCTAACGCTCCTGTCAAGGCAGTGCAAGGGGCCAGAGCTGCTTCCATTGAGCTAATAATTTCATAGTACTGATGGCTGCACAAGTCAGAAATATATCTGGGTCAGGAAGGGGCTCTTTTGCCTTCAGTGCTGCCCAGGGATTTTGAAATGAGCCACATGTGACTGGATCACCTTTGCTGATGCATTACAGGGAGCCTGCAGGCACCAAGGAAATGGAGGAGGTCGAAGAGTTAATGCAGAGTAGAAAATACATGCAAACCCTGCATCAGGAAGATACCATCCTCATACAGCATCTTTCAGAGAGTTTTAACACCCTTACAGGGCTGCTGGCCCCACACTCCCCATGTTGTGACAGTAAAAAAAAAAGAACCTCTGCCACTGTTTAAAATAAAACCCAGGAAGATTCCATAGCTAGAAACTGCATAGAGAGGATCAATGAGAGCAAACAAGTGGTATCAGGGCTAAGCACGCTGGCAAATCAGCCCCCTGGGATGCTCAGCAGGCTCTGCATTGTACTGCACTGAGTGTGTATTGAGCTGTAAATACTGAGCCAAGCTGCAATCAGCAAAACTTTGGGGTTTTGTGCACTTACAGACCTGCCTGTATCCAGCTGTGTGGCGGTGCAGCCATGGCTCCTTCAGCCAGCATCAGCACTGGGACCCCCCTCTGCTCACCCCAGTCAGCTCCTCGTTTGTGTTAGGAGAGGCTCAGCCCATTGCTGCTGTCAGAGGAGCTGCCAGCCCTGTCTCCAGCCACCAGCAGCTTAGCCATGTGCTTGTTGCCATGTGTTTGTTGCCAATTAGCCTTTTTGTTTCATCCCCGCCATCCACACACAAAGGTGGGTCAGTCACGGAGCGCCTGTGATGGCTTGTCACCTTGGGTCCTATTAATTTCCTCTCCTGCTCTCCCCCAGAAACTGTAGAGGAACAAGGTGATTCTCTCCAGTTCTGGCATCTCTGCCATGCACAGAGCCCTGCTCAGGCTGACTGAATGCAGCCCCTGCCCAGGGCGGAAAGCATCTGCTCTTGGATTCACCCTGTCCCCTTTTCCCTTCCCTGCTTTGCCAGGTGAGTCCTAATCTGGTACTTCAAACCTTTTGCCACCCTGGGGTTTTTTTGCCTGTTGGAGAGAATCTTAACCTCTAAATGATGGATGATCTGCAGGTCAGGTCCTGCTGTAAGGTTCAGCTGTGACCACGGCATATTTCAGCAAACTCCTCCTTAATGTTCCAAATGCCACTAGTCTTGACCCTGTTGGGTTTGCTGCTTTTTACCACTTTGGTTTAGGACATGGACACGGCTTCTGGTGAGAAGGACATCTGTGCCTGAAAGAAAGGATAAGTGTGGGGTTGCACACAGGACTGAGGTTCAGTTCCCAGCTCTGTTCCCAACTCCTGGCATGACCTTGAGTACAGCTCAGCTGTAACACAGAGGGGAGTTCTTCCCTGTCTTGGCAGGACTCAGCAATACCCACATGACTGCCTGATAGATACTTCTATCACTAAAAGTGAACTACCTAGTTCTGGTAGCACATTTTAGAGCTTTCCTTCCCTCCCTTGCCCAGTCCCCTCAGCTGTTTAAAAGCTCAGAAGTTTAGAGGAATCTTGATCTGGTTTTTTGGTAACAACCTAGAACATTTTTAAAAGTTGTCTGGGTTTTTAAATTGTTTCTCAGCAATCAAAAATAGAAGGGGAAGCTATGAATTGAGTAGTTCTTCGGCTGAAACTGTTTTTTCAGAAGACGATGAGTCCTTCCTCCCATCTTGCCCTGGTTCCTTATTTCCCTTCCATATCCTCTTTCCTGGACATAACTTCAGGAGGACGGTGTTCCTTGCTGATCTCTGCACCAAGACAGATATTTTGGCTAGTAAAGGCTTTCTTCCCTAAGTTAGGGACACAAGCAGCAATTTTTTCCCTGTCTAGGCATCTTGAAATTTGGTTGTTATTTCAGGCTTAGACCAAGCATTCAAAGTAAGGCAGCAGAGCAAGATGCTACACCTGTGCTTTTCTCTGAAAACACAGCAGCAAATGCCTGTGAAAAGGAAAACACAGCGAGTGCCCAGTGCTGCTGAGCGCCAGCAGGCAGTGGGAGCTGGCAAGCTCAGGAGCCACCACCTCTGATGCTGGCAGGAGGCCATCAGTGAGGGAAACAGTTTAAACCCTGCCTTTGACAGCAACCCTCAGAGGGAGCTGGAAATACTCAGGAGGTGTCTCTGTGGATGCTTGGGAGCATGATCTCAGCTGAAAATGGGGGAAGTTCCTGCCTGCAGAACAGGGGCCGGGTTCTCGCTGCCTCCCTGAGTGGATGAAGGGCTCTTGGCTCCCCATTCCAAGGGCTTAGCCTGTCACACGGCCTTTGAACCAACACAGAGGAGAAAACCCTTGAGGGCTGCTGCTTTCCTCAGAACAGAGCACTTCTGCCTGCACAATCTCATTTTCCTGTAGATGACACCAGTCACCTGAAGATGTCTTTGCTCTGTGTGGAGCTGTGGCTTCACCCACTTCTAGCAGTGCCAGCTGTGGTCCAGAGCCACATCACTGATGCTCCATCCTGCTGGTCAGAAGCCTCAGACTGGCAGGGCAGAGCTGGCAGCTGCAGCTCGGGAGGAGCCCTTGGGAGCTGCCCGTGCCCACCAGCTCAGCAGGGGCTGGGGGCTGCTGCTTCACAGGATGCAGGAGCCCTCCTCTCTGCTGAGGTGGCAGCACCTTCTGGGAAATTCCTGCTGAGCTTCTAATGTCACACTTAACCTCTGATTAGACAAAGAAAAACGCAGTCTGGCACACCACCCAGGAAAGGTTTCCTGCCGTGTTTTATTCTGTCCAGGAAATGCAGAGGAGTACCCATGGCTTTCTCTGTGCCACGTACACTTAGAAAATAATGTCAAAAATACAGGAATACAGCTAGGCACGAGGTACTCTGCTAACTGGTGTGTGTTTCTCTTCCTTTCAGTCCTCCCTTGGATTTATTGCCTTGGTGATCAGCACTCTGCACACCCTCACGTACGGCTGGTCGAGGGCCTTCGATGAGAATCAGTACAAATTCTACCTGCCCCCAACATACACCCTCACCTTGCTGGTCCCATGCACTGTGATCATAGCAAAAGTCATCTTCAGTTTGCCCTGCATCCGGCACAGACTTCTGCGAATCAGGAGGGGCTGGGAGAAGGGCAGATACGTCAAATTCGTTCTGCCCAGCGCAACGGGGGAATTTTCAAGTGGGGAGACCTCCAGCAATGTCTAACAGCCCCAGCTTGGAGGATTTCGAAGCACTATCGACATTTCTACAAAGGTGTTTCTTTTTCTTAAATACATGTATGTTTTGGTATAATGGTATTGTGGATTAAAAAAAAAATAATAATAAAATTTGGTGACTCTAGAAAATGGATGACCATCAAACTAGGTTAGATTTAACTAGGAGTTAAATTATATTGCTGATTTGCTAGGACAATTATTGCCTTAAAAACAGCTGTGAGAGCCAAGCTAGCAGCACTAATATACATGGGAAACTGATGGACTCTGTTAGTCAGATCAGCTCCCCAAACCGGTAATTCTCGGTTGCTTTCCTAGCTGCTCTCATAAATTTCAATGCCTTTGTTTTTTTAATATGAGGTTGCACAGATTTTCTGGCGTTTATGACAGCAAAGATACCCTGCCTCTTGAGTGTATGGATCAGTCAAGGCAGTGAGGTTTAGAAAGATCAGTTGCATCTGGTTTTGTTCTCCTCAATGAACTCTGTGGACAAGTCAGGACACCTATATTCATGTTATTGTGACAGGGGATTTTACTAAAATCATCAAATCTGACAGCAAGCCCGGTATCCCTGTTCTCTCAAATACAGACAGCACTTCTGGTCCTGGAAGCAGTGCCTGATGCATGTTTATAAGCTGAGGAAATAAAGCAGCTTTTCCAGCAGTGTAAAATCATTTGAGAGAGAGATATCCCCAATACCAGACGTCTGGTCGGCACTGCTGGCTCTGAGATGACAGCTACTGCTGCATGTTCTCTGTTATACTGAGCCAAAGTTTCAAGCAGTATTTGATTGAAATAGAGCGAGGATAATTATTGGAAAGGCCTGCTGCTTCACAAAATTACATGGAGAAAACCAAGGCCCTCCAGCTGGCCTGACATCAAATAATAGGGTGAAGCTTTTAGAAATCGCTGTCACCTGAACATTCCCATTTAAGCAAACAAAACAGCAGCTCTAAACCCACTGGTTTCACTAGCAATAATAAGATCTTTGAACAGTCCTGCCAAGGGATCATCAGCTCTTTACCACAACATGAAAACATGGCAGTAGTACATTTTGGGCACAGTCCTTCATTGCCTTACACCTTAAGGAGTAACTTGCTAGATCACAAAGCAGGTATGAAATGCTCTTCAGACTTCACACCCACCGTGGACAAGGCACAGGGCAAAGAAGATTTCTGCCCTAATTTCGTGTTTCACCTGTCACTCTCTGTGAAGTTCTTACTCTTTATCAGAATAATTCTTTAGGTTTTAGACATCCAAATCACCAAACAGTGAATGGACAGCCATTCACTAAAGCTCATCTAAAAGCAAGCAATCAGGATGACACAAGAAGACTACCTCAGTAAGGTCAGGTACAGGGACATGCCTGGAACAGCCTCATTTTCCCACAGTTAAGGAAAAGACTTCAGTGTTGAATATTGCTTTGAGAAACAAGAGCTTTCAGCACCAAATGAGGTGCAGCTTGTGGGACAAGGAAGCGCTGGTTACCAGACCAGTTAACAGAAGGGGCAGGGGGAATTATCAGCTTTGGGGCACATAAACCCTTCTACAAGCCAACGTTGCTCCCATAACCTGGAAAAGTAATACACAGACAGAGACTCATGAGAATTAGTCTGTTTATCCTCAAGTAACTACAGTGAGTAATATTCTCCAAATATTGCTCATGTGGCCAGTGATGATATTGAGGGTTAGTTCTTGCCTAACACTTACAGTAAAGTCTCTAAGTGCTGCTTCTTGTTGCTGAATAAAAATAAACTGGCTGGAGGGGAAAGCCTAGATTTCATAATCAGGTGATTTTTGTTGTTGTTGTTTTGATGGGGCTTGGGCAATATGGTGAAGGTATAATTCTTTACCACTGTCCCCTTCAGCAAGCTGAGTTTATTAGTTTTTCCCATCCACCTCCAGAATTTTGCCCAGATTGGCACCTGACCAAATCACTGTCCAAGCAGACTGATGACCCAACACTATTCATTTCTGGTTAAGGTGATAGTTGAAGTTTCCACATGGTTTTGAGACAGTTTTACCTGAATGTAATCCCACTCCAGTTTTACTCATCCTTGAGGGAAGACTGGATTTGGCAAGCCTGGTTTTCAGTTGTCCTTTCCATTTAATCATCAGGCAAAGACAACATAAAAGCACCAGTTCACACACTTTATGATGTATTTCAATGCCTTTTTTTTCCCATCTAGGTTTCTTTTCACATCTTTAGGTCAGGCAAGATTACTATCTGGAGGCCAAAAAAGATTAGGAGGCAGGGAAAGAGCATTACACAGGCTTGCAGGCTTTGTCTTCAAGGGGAAAAGAATGGCTTCTTTTGAGTCACTGCAAGGTTAAAGACTCACCTTTCTGCCCAGCAGAAAGTTTGCACCCTTGCTTTGTTTACACAACTTCCATGCCTACAAACCCTTTCCCGTGGCAAAGGGACAATTTCCATGAGCAGAAGGGGAGTCAGTGAGTCAGCACGGTGCTTTGCAGATGGACACAAGCCCAAAAAGAGACAAGACAAGCCAGCTCAAAATCCCCACAGCTACTGCAGCTCTACAGCATAAAAAAAAAAAAAAATAACCCACACCAAAAAGCTGGTCAAGTGTCTCCAGGTAATGCCTGTGCCAATAGACTGGACAGCCAGCCACCATTTCTTTTGAAAACCAAAACCAATTCTTATAAATTGCAGCATTTCACATGTTGCCCTCTCTATGTATCTGATCCTTAAATGACACAACAGTTTGAGTCATTTCTTCTGATTCTGGAATGCTGAAAATGAAACTAAGGAATTTTTCAATTATTTTTTCCCCTAAGCATTTTTGATGTGCATAGCACATTCAGTGAAATTGGCTTAAAATTTACCCTTTAACTGGTTTTGTACTTGAAGTTTTTCTCTCTCTCTGTATATATGTACACACACACAAATATATGTATCTTATTGCAGAATATATAGCTTGAATGTAAAAATCTTTGTATTTTTATTTTCTGTACTGCCTATGTGCCTCTGGGATATGTAAGAACCAAATGAAAAGCTGTAAGAGTAAGGCCAGTTTTAATCACTGGCCTCTGTAGTTACATAAAGATATTCTGAACAGGTCTACATAATTATATCAGAACTCGTGTGAGTCTTTTTTCCCACCTCCCCCCAAACAAAACCATTACTTTAATGGCAGTAGTAGAGGAGTGTCATTATCTAGAATTTACCCATTAAGAAATGAAACCCACTACAGCCAGCAGCTTGTAGAATCTCATTATCAAGGTAACAAAATGATCATTGCTGTGACCCATGGTGCCAGGGCTCAATTACCGAGTTCCTATGCAGGTGAGAGGGCACAAGTGTGTGCCGACATTTCATTGCAGGGGGCAACTGATATTACACAGCACTTGTAGCACAGGATCCAACAAGCTTAATTCACTAAATAGAAAGTGCTGTTGATACAGAGTTCAAGGAAGAAGGAGTTCCAGATGGGGGACTGCAAAGAAAGATGCAGTTTTAATAAATTTGTTCTCTGCTTCTCAAGTCACTTTTTCATACAAGTGGCATGCCAGATCAACCAACTTCTGGATCTGTAGCATTGCATTTTAATGAGCTAATTTGTAAGTTGATTTTAATGAGTTCATTTAAATTCCTGAGCTGAAGATTAACCTCTGCAGGTACAGTTCTCTCACTCCTTCAGTTTAATAATACAAGGCTTTAAACAGTGCAATTGGTTTCTTGCTCTTAAGGGATTTACTCACAAAGTATCGAACTATAATTTAATCTTTAGGGGGATGCACTTGCTTCAGCATCTCTGTGCAATATATTTCCTCCAGTCTCTCCAAGATGGCCAGCACAGCTACCATCAGCAACAAAACCTGGTGTTTTTCTTGAGCTCTCAATTTCACACACTGAGCTAGCGGGACTTGCAGACTGTGCCTTGGGTTTGAGGAACGAGATTTGTTACACCAGAAGAGTTTTCTTTTATCTATTTATTGTGCCTTAATAAGCAGCGTCAGTTTTGCAGAATTTCTGCACAAGTTTGCGTGTGTGTGTGTGTGTGTGTGTACCACACACATTTTAAAGCTGAGCACAGAATGCACAGATACCATCTGTTATTAGGGACAGTTCTTGTTAGCAGAGCGGGCACAGGACGCTCATAATCAAAGAATAATCAAAGACTAAAAATAAGCATTGTCTGGGGCCAGTCAGGAGGGTCACATATCACAAGCCATAGTACTACTGAAACCTTTCAAAGGCTTAAAGTGGCACAAGTGCATCCTCCTAGACAGATAATCTGCTTCAGGTTTAGAAGTCTCAACACTGGAGGATGCACTACAGCTGCTGTTCAGCTGGTTAGTTACTCTTGGTACCTGTTTCCCATATCTGATCTGCAATTAGCTACCTTCAGCTGCTGCATGCCAGCCTGCTGCCTCAAAGAGCTGTCTGCAGCCAGATGTCTGCTTTCAAGGGGCTGTCTCGTTCAGCACTCTAGAAAACAAAGCTGCAGTGCAAGATTCAAGTCTGTGTTCTGCAAAACCAGTTGCATTTGGTTTGGGAGGGATGGGGCAGGGGAATAGGTGTGAAGAAATGGCCACGATGGTAACTGCTGGGGTGTAAAGCTCTCATGGCTAGATTGCTCTTTGACTCTAAAGCCAGCTGAGGCCCTCCAATTGGATGGACAATCATAGAAGCACAGAAAAAGACCTTTAGGATCATCAGTTCCAACTGTTACCCCAGCACTGCCAAGCCCATCACTCAACCGTGCTCCCAAGTGCCACACCTACAAGTCTTGCAAATCCCTCCAGGGTAGGTGACTCCATTTCCCTGAGCAGCCTGTTGCAAGGCTTCACAACCCTTTTGGTGAATAAATCTTTCCAAATATCCAATATAAACCTCCTCTGGCACAAATTGAGGACATTTCCTCTTGTCCTGTCGCTGGTAACTTTGAAGGAAGAGACCAACACCCAAATACAAGCAGAGAGGCAAAGATGTGACTTCAAAGTAGTGTTGAAATCAGACCAACACCATGCCTTCCATTTTAAAAATCCCGGTTCACTGAAGAAAAGGCGCTTCCCAAACTGTTCTTAAAGAACATGTTCCATGGGCTTTAGGTTAGAAAGCAGAATTAAACCTTCTCAGGTGTGGAATGAGAGCAGACAGCAGCAGTTCTTACAGTACTCACTGACATTCCTGGTACATGACACTGTAAGTCACCTACCAGAGAGCAGGAATGGACAGATAAAGGTAATTCTTATGTCAATCTGTCACACTGAGCCCTTTAATGTATTCACTACCAACTGAAACTCCCACTCTTCTGGCTAGCTGCTTCTGTCCCACTACAAAGGAATGAATCTATTGGTGTCAGAGGGAGAGGATGATAACAAACACAAATTGCAGTCCATATCTGATCAAAAATACCACATCTACAGGGACATAAAAGCCCAGTGCCCCATCATGTTCCCCACCCTAAACATCCACCTCTCATCTACCTGCCATGTGTGCCAAGCTTTCAGACAAGGCTGTGGTCCCCAGCAGAGCAGAACTTGGTGCTGTGCAGAAGGGACAGAAGCAAGGATAACACCTCCCAAACAATCTGCACACCACTGCACCCTGGCTGCACCCATGCACACCACAGTCTTCCCCTGCACACAGCTGCAATTTCTCTTGCATCACCTCCAGAGAGTGAACAGTGTTTGAGGGTTCTAGTGATAGTTTGGACTTGAGAAGCAGCTCCCATACACACCAAGCTGTGGCAAACCCCTAACATGACACCAGTGTGACGAGACTAGAAGAAAGGAGCTGGACAAGCAACCCAAAACAGGAGGAAAGAATATTTGCATCACCAGGCTCTACCTGCCACTTCAACTTCCCTCTCTTAGACACCTCCCTGGCACCTGAAAGCTGCTGCAAGAAAAGTGATGGGAATCTGAGCAGAAAGCTCTGTCACACCTTGTCCCTGTGCAAAAACTCAAATGTAGCCTTTTAACCAGGCAGCATCTCTGCATGCAGGACAAAGCTGTGCACAGCGCTTGGCTTTGGGCTCTGAAACTCAAATCCCACCTCAGCTCGTCCCAGCTCAGGAAGCACGGCCCAGAGAATGCAGTGCCAGGTTCTCCTTAGCCCTTGCACTACGAGGAAGAAATAGTGGGAGCTCAGGGTCAGAAGCATGGAGGATACATTTGTTGTGTGTTTAAGCTGTATTGCTGAAGATGTTTTGCTCTGCTTTGCACGTGTGTCTGTTCCAGATGGTTTTCCTTGTGTTTAAAAGAAATAGGCATATTTTAAATCCACTTTACAAAACCTCAGCAAACTAACACTGATCTTTTCCAGACAATTCTTCAAATGAATGTTCTGCAAATGCCTCCTCAGGGCGTGCAAAGATTTAGATATGCTGGGAACTGGCTCCGCAAAGGACGCTCTCTAACAAGAGGAATTTAAGCACTGAAACCAGTTCAATTTGCCGCTTTTTGATTTTAATATAAAAAGAAATACTTTCTGCAAGGAAAGGCTCAGCTTTCATCACCGGGACCCCAGCACAGACTTCACAGGCTAAACCAGTTCGCAGCTAAGCACTTTTCATAAACATGACCCATCTCTTGGCTTACAGAGGTCCTGGGGAAGCAAAGAACAGGCTGTGCTGACATCTGGTGGCTTTTTCTGCAGGCAAAGAGTTCACGGCAATAGGTCTTGGCTTTTCACTGCTTTTTTTTTTTTTTTTTTTTTTTTTTTTTTTTTTTTTTTCCTTCCTTTCCTGATGTAACTCCTTCATTTCCTTACAAGATTCAAAGCGTTATGATAAAAACATTTTTGATTTTTGTTTCCACTGACTGGTGGACAGTGCTGTCCCATGCAAGTTTCCCTGCAAAGCAAGAAAAGAGCCTTTGTTGTGCACTGTTAGTTACAGTGTAGAACAAGTCTCCATTTCAAAGCATATTTTTTCATGAAAAAAAAAAATTAAATTTACTGCCACAGGAAACATTGCTATTGCATATCAGATGAGGTGCAAACCTCACCAGTAAAGCACTGCAAATCACCAGAAGTGGCACAAGAAGCAAAGGGAAGTGGCTGGGGAAACGTTCGAAGCTGTGTCTGCTTCTCTGACTCAACAGGAAATGGGGAGTAGAGAAAAGGCAATATCCTGACAAAATGAAAAGCAACCAAAGTTGTCTGCTGGGCGTTTCTTGACTCATTGATCACTTGTAAACCTGTGCCAAGCAGTCCTATGGAAAGGAAGCAATGGAAGGGGGATCAGGTGCCAAGCAGGGAGCCTGGGCTCAGTCCAAGCTGTGCAATACACAAAAGTGTGCATTTGCCTTAGGCATCTGTACTGCTTCCAGTCACCTGCCCTGCTCTGCATCTGGGATCCTGTCAGTCACAGGAGACCAAGAATGAGTGTCCTATGTTCTGGTTTAGCTTCTTGATCTTTGGACACTCAGGATTTCTGTGGCTAAGAACAAGGCTCCGTGGATGTCCTGTCATGGCTGTGGGAGCTCTCAGACTGCCACTTGCAGGCTCATTTTTAAACAAGTGATCTGTTCAGGGGATGTTAAATACTGCCAGGAAGTGAAACACCACAGCTTACAATGTATTTCTGGACCACCTTAAAGTCACAATGTTTACATGAGATAAAGCAGTTAACTGTAAAAGTGGTGCTTATCAGATCTTTGAGCTCTCCTTTATGGCACTGGTGAACTCAGCTGTCCATGTCAGCAGATTTTTCTTAACTCTTGCTTCTTCAAAAGGCAACAAAACTACCTCTGTGCAGAAAAATAATTAAAACTGTCAGATGCAGAAAGTATAATGTGACAAAGCCAGGAAAAACAAGATGCTTATTGCAGCAGTTCATTAATTCAATTCCAGAATTATGAAAAAGCACCATTTTTATAACTTTAGTTCTATGGAAAGCAGCACTGCTCTGCTAGCTCTGCACCAAGTGTTGCACATGCAGATTTTGCTGTTCAGTTACACAGTTACATCTTCTTCCTATTTATGATAATTCCTTTCCAAATTTCCTCTCTTCTTCTTCAGTAGCAATGCTTTCACACCTCCTAATCAAAACTCCAGCCACTCTGAAGTGATTTTTTTCTCCAACAAACAGCCAAGCCCTACACACCACCCACCCCAGGGTTCCAGTCTGACTGCCTTTCCCTGCTACAGTGTTACAACCCAGGATAATTTTTATCTTATTTCAGAGCCCTCTTCAGATACTGTTCTTCTGTTAAAAAAAAAAAAAAGTGAATGGTTCCAAGAACATCCCACTGTAACACGAATCCCTATGAACCCCACAATGCCTAAGAGCCCTGGCAAAGCAGCATGACTTAGCCCACCACCCCTTCAATTAAAAGCAGCTGTAAACCAATGCAGTTCATGATTTCTGCCAGGATAACAAACCACAGTACTAGCTCTGTGATTTCCTTCAGCAGAAAGAGGATTTCAAAGCAACATGGGCAAAGACAGCTCAGGCTTCACTAATTTATTAGCCAGTGTTCAGAGATTTGATACAGTACTCAATAACCCTGGAATTAAACCTACTTTGATATCCTACATATCCCACCAAAAAAAAATGTTGGAACAGCATCATTCCTAACAAGTTTTCAGTTATTATCTGTGGGTTTGTGGGGTTTACTTGAAGAATTACTGAAATTCCCATTGAAAAATAAAAAAGAAAAAGAAAAAGAAAAAGAAAAAGAAAAAGAAAAAGAAAAAGAAAAAGAAAAAGAAAAAGAGAAAACCACCACAGTAGAAAAGCACTTCAGGAAGAAACCAGTTTACAAGTATGGCCATTGAGAGCATTACAAAAGGTTTCACTGTGCTGCTGGAGAAAGAAGCCAATGAAGTGCCATTGCCAGAGCGAACTGAGCTCACAAAGCAGTAGTTTAACTCATCCCTTAGAAAGAGAAGTTAATCTGGAGTGCCAGTCACATAATTCTTGATTATTTGCAGTAGAACATTTACAGTTTTTCTCACTGATGCTGTAGAATTGCTCTTCCACTGTACCGCACTTGATGTGACACTGCAAGTTTGGAACTGTACAAGCCCAGAAAGGACAACTGTTAAAATGTGGTTACTCTTTCAAACACAAATGCTTTAGACAAAAGGGATCACAAAGCTAATCCAAATCTGTCTGAAAGGGCTGGAGACCAAATTCAAACCCCCGGAACAGGAGGAAAAGAATGGCAGTGCTTGCTCAGTCTGAGAGCCTGCATGTGCTGACAGACACCATTTAGATGCCTTGGCAGGCCAGCCTGAGACACTGATATCTCTGGAACACCACCTGTTCTTACAGAGTTACCTTCATTATTGGAAATTTGGCTGAACAAAGATGAGACAGTCTGGAGTGCAATGCATCAGCTTGAACTGTCTGGGAAGATGAGCACAAACTTGTGTTAACCACATAAATCTGCAAACATGACAGAGTGTGTAAGAAGGCAGCTGAACGTGGGCCCATGTTTGGGGAGCAGGTACCAGCCACAGAGAGGCTGCCTGCACAGGAAGAGAAAGCAAGAGGTAAATTCTCCTCATAAATTCATCAGGGCATGCATAACAGCATCTACATCCCAGGAGAACACAGGTGACTTCAGTGCCACAGGACTCCTCCTTACAAGATAAAGTTACAGTAATTTAATTGCAGTTGAGAAAGTGGTAGAGTTCTTTCACTGGAGAATAAAACTCTGAAGCAAAGCTGCTGGTGAGTAAAACAGCCTCAACCAGAGAGATGTCAGGAAGGATGAGGAAAATGAGGTGGGAACAATACACAGAGGGTTCTTTGGCCCTGCATCTAAAATAAAGGGAATTTTTACTTAGATACTTTGGAAACCACACATGTCAATAAAAACAATAATCAAAGCTCTAGGAAATGGTAGGGTTACCCCTCCAGAAAGTCTCATGGATAGAGCATTGTCAGCTCTCACCCAGAGCTCAGTGTAGATGTGTAGGTCTAAAGCAATTGCACATGAGGTCTCATTCAGTTTAGCAGAGTTTGTGCCCAAAATGCCTGCTAAGGCACAGAGCCAGCATCACTCTTATTTCAGTGAAGAGAGGCTTAAAGGCACAGTGTCCCATACTGGTACCCCCTAAAAAGCATTTCAGAAGTGATGTCTGCCTAAAGGCACTTTATTGGATGCACGATTATTTTCTATTATTCTTAATTTGGTTCACGTAGTAGGAAAGCCTTGGCACTACCAAGAACAAACACATAGCAACAGAGTGCTGGGCTCATGGAAAGCAGAAAGGAATCAATCCCAGCCTTGAAGACATGTGGCTCACAGACTGGGCCTCTCCTCACAAAAAAAAAAAACAAAAAAGCAATCATTCAGGTTTTATTCTTAAAACTGAAACCATGAGCTTTCACTCCACTTGGAAAAATGCCCAACTCCTACTTAGGCGCAGTGATGTCTGGGCAGAGCTCAAGCTGCCACCCCTAAGCGAAGGTGGCTCCATGAAGCAAAGCTAGAAACAGGCGAGCTGCTCCTCGGACACAAAAGCCTCCCAACAGACATTTGTCCCTTTCAGCATGCTAAAGAGGGCTGGAAGAGAGGATAATGGAAAGCATTCACCACTGAAAAGCATGAAACACTGCCCAGTCCGCACTGTTTAAACAAAAGAGACCAAACATAAAACGAGAGAAGTAAAGCTGTGCCTCGAAACGGAGAGATCCTCTTCTCGAGTTCTTGAAAATAGCCAGTGATTTGGCCATCAAACGTTTCGTTTCATCGGAAGGAGCTTTCACTTCATTTTCATCAGAAGTCAGTACTGTGATGGGCTCATCGTGTGCATTCTCTAATTTCCAGTGTCACGGGTCAGGGATGGCACTGCCCGAGGCTCAAGAGCCGAGCACAGCAAAAAGAGAAGGGAGCAAGGAAAAAGTCATTTATGTCCCCCCGTTTTCCTTCTCGCAGCCTTAGCATTTTGACAGAAATTAATGCCTATAGGAAGGGAATTGCGCTGTTTGCAAAGAAATCCTCTAGGATTTATTGATCTTTAAGAAAAATCTCATTAAGCAGAAGAAGGAAAATTTACAACAGGTATGGGAGAACAAAACAACCCCTTGGGATCTTCACCAGGCCGAAACAGGATTAGCTCTGTAGTTTCTGTAATCTTCCTCACAGAAGAATGCTAATTCCGTCTCATTTGCTAGAACAAATAAAAAATTAAATATTTAGCACACCAGTAAATGAACCACCGACAGCCAGCTATTTAGAATCTTAGAAGACAATTAGCAGCTTTATGGTCAAAAACAATTATAAATCACCACACCCGTTTTGGTTTTTTCCTTCCTCGTCATATTTTTGAAAAAGGTTGCCAGTATTAAAGATGTCATTTAACCTCATTAAAAAACACCCTAAACCTACAAAACCGCCAAGAACGTGAATGTATAGAAGTAAATATGTACACGAGATCCCTCAAGATTGTTTAACACAGCCTTCAGAATTGTTTGTATAAGCATTCAGCAAATTAAGTGATTGCATTTCTAATTCCTTCAAATGCTAGGAAAGTAATGAAGCATGATACGCTCTTTTTTGGTGCATTTTTCTGTGAGGAAAGGGAGAAAGAAACTTCTTTCTTCCATTAAATTAGCCTGTAGGTATAATAATTTAATACTTAGAGGATCAGTAGAATATTTTACAGATCACTTTACATTCTCCCTCATGACCCATCAAAATATGTGTCTGAAGAAGTTAATTTTTTTGCCCTGCTGATGATTAATTCATGAGGCTTTGACAATATGCAAAGTGAAAGACACAAATTGGCTTCTCCAGCAATACCTTCAAATACCTCTAATTATTCACAGGGGATATGGCAGAGCTAAAGGACCCACAAAGGTTCAGAACAGTCACAATTCTTTCAACCCAGTAGGTCAAGGACTTCCTCTTCTAAAACAATAAGTCAGCAACATTACTAATTCAGAACAGAGCCAAATCTGATGGAATGCCTTCACAATTATTAAACATAGAATTCTTTAAGGTGCCGAGCCAATAAATTCCACATTCGTTTTTTAAATTAAACCTCAAGTTAATGAAGTCTGCCTGTCTTGTTAAAAAAAAGAAAAAGAAAAAAAAATAGTAGAAGGGGTTTTAGAATCTCGACTAGAAAACAGACAAGACTATTTGTAATGAATACTGAACACTTTATTAACATACACCCTGCTTAAAAAAAAAAAAAAAATGCAAGCATTAACTTTGCTGACTGGATAATAACTGTAATAATAATCACTACTACAGAGGCTTTCCTGAGGATACTTATCTAATGTCCTCATAATTTATACCTCTCTAGCCCAACCCTGAATAGTGCCAAGGGCAATCAACTGCAGCTTAGGAAAAATGTTCTGCATGTATCAGAATTTCCCAGATTTTCTAACGGTGATTCTGATTGTTTTATTCTAGTAAGTCTTGTCCAGACTAGATGCTGGAAAAAAAATCATATCTCAATAGGAGATTTCAAATTTTCTCACTGATTTAAAGAAAATGTACAAAATTATCATTTTGTACAAAATTAGTGGTATATGGTACATGATATCATTTCCTTGGCTTACTCTTTTCTACTTCTTGTTGAAGGAGAAAAGTAAAATCTTTACTACAAAGACTCCACTTCTAACTTAGTTAATTTTCACATGAAGATACACTGGAACATATCCAAGTTCAAAAGGACATAAAGGCACATTGCATGTTCCAAAGAATGGGTTTTCCTCTTCTAGCACAAATATCCTCTATACACTAGTGACTAATAACTGCTGTTATTCAGAATAAAAAGGGAAAAAAAGCAGCTTTTAATTATTTTCTGCCCTAAATGAACCACCCCTCCCTTTGTACAAGACACAGAGCAGGCTGCTGCATTCCTATTTCCTTGCACTGTAACGTTTAGTCTGATGTTTTGACACCTTTTTTGAGATCACATCCAACTGTCTCACTGCTGTAGCTATAAATCCAATTTCAAAGAGGGAAAATATAAACAAATACCTATCCATATCTTTTTGAAAGAAGACAGCTTTGTTATTTCTAATTCAACGTTTGGCACTGTCATCAGTCCCTCTCCTGAGCTGCACTGCCTCTTATGCCTTACGTAGATAAAGATCGTGGTTAAACCAATCTCCTGCTAACTAAATGACAAATCTGTAAGGCTCGGGTGCCAGGAGTTTTTTCCCCCCAGCAGACAAAAAGACCTGGTGCAGTAAAAACTATGATTCATGCTACAGGAACACTCAAAGACCTTTAGGAAAGGTATATTGGGACCAGCTGTAGCTCACTCCAGAAAAAAACATTGATGAGATATCCCAAGTCACTTAAAACCAGCAAACGAGTCGCAGGAAACAGGAGAGCCAAGTATCCTATGGGCAAGAAATCCCATTCAGTAGCTGGGGAGCAATCTGAGCACCAGGAGCAGGAGGGAGCCTCCTCTGTGAAGCCCCTGCACTTAGAGCACAGGCAGTTAAAGCTTTCCAGCCAGGCAAATCAGATTCAAATGAGCAAACTGTCCACATCAAGGTGGAATGCAACCACATCCCTGAAGTACCCTGCTGCCACAAAGTCATTCCACCACATTTATGAGAAGCCCAAAGGACATCCAGGGACCATCAATTTTATCATGACAGGCATTTCTTTACATTATTACCAAAAGGCATGCCCTATATGTAGTCTCCTGTCAAAATGTGAGAAATCAGGTCAAGTTTCAACTCTTTGCTATGTTCAGCACATTCTCTAAATGATACTGCTCGAGCTTTCCTGAGCAATCTGCCTATCAGGCACTGTATGCTGCACATTAAACAAATCTAATCTTATTTCATTATTCCATGCTGGTTCCACTACATACATTTCTAACCAAAACATCAGTTTAAATGTTACTGATAAGACTAAGCAGACACGGTACTAATAACCTATCTGTCAATCATTTAAAATTACTCTCAGCAGAATTATGAGCATACCCTCTAAAAATCACAATTTGCATTCTGAACATTTGGAGCGCAGATACCTGCTGCCCTCAGACCAATGATTTGAATAATGCTTCCCTGAATAATTATCAAGTCGTGTAAAGAGCACCAGAAATAGCATTTACTTTTCGGCAGCCTGTCCAAACATAATCAACCAGTTATCAGTTTAATGCTACCACAAGGAACAGCATCTTCAGTCAATACAAATGTACTCCTACCTACTCCAGCTGCTTTCAGCGTGCTGTCTCCCTTCAAAATCAGTTTGTCATCATCTTCCAAACTCACTACAAGATCACCAGTCTACAAATCAGAGAACCAGAATACGAAGATTAGAAGAATTTACTGATTTCCTCTGCTCCAGCCTCGTTTGACAGTGCTGAGATCTGCCTGCATCAAAGCATGCAAAAGGGGAAGAACACAGCTAGTAATCTTACCTTAGATTTGTGTGCTTGGTGAATAATCTTCATTGTATCTGAAAGAAAAAAAACCAGCGTTTTCCTAAAATAAGGCCTAATAAACAGACAACACTGAAAGTTGTACTTGGGGAAAAACAAACAAACAAAGGGGGAAGCTTCAACATCTTTTGTTATTAACCATTTTGTGTATTCAACCTGAAAGAGGAGAAAACATCTTAATCTCACAGTCCTGCGGCCACAGTCTTAAAGCAGTCAATGCAACATTAAGGTACCACATCCTATTGGGCTGCTGTGTGCTGGCTGAATTACAATAACCAAGTAATGACCATCTCAATTGCCAGTCAAAACACATCAATTTGAATGCCACTTAGGGTGTTTTAATAGGTTTTACATATGCAATTGGGGCAGGACCAACAGCATTTATGCACTGTCAACTGCTACAGCAAAATTGATAGGCAGCAAGTGATTAAGACACAGTAACCTGACCACTTCAGATCATCCCTTGAAATTTTCTTTCTCATGACTACAACACCCACCATCCACGGCAGAAATTTTGTTAAGCAAGTTCATTTTACATGAACATCTACAGCCTCTTCTCTTTAATGCCATACTTTCTTCAATAGTTTTTCTCTTAGGTTTGTGCAATGTAGTGGTTTTAGAAATTTAAAAAAAAAAAAAAAAGTACCACTTTCTTCTGGCAACACGGGCAGGGCTTTGCTAACAGAAGGGAAAAACGGGAAAATAACACAGTCACTAAAACAACTGGCAAAGATCCAGAGGGAATGGCTTAAAGCTATGCAACACTTAAAAAAAAAAAAATGAACTCTGAAGACTCAGTGTTTGAACAAATTTGATTTGGAGTAACACATCAATCTCTTCCCAGCAAAGAAGAAAAACGAGTTCTGCTTGTCTGCTCATCTTTTGTTCTAGTTTAGTTTTGTGCATTGAGTGAACATCACATATTGAAATAGTCTGGGAAGAGAAGGATGCAGCGAAGTTAACTATTGGCTAAACCAACTTTCAAACTACCAGAAGCAAGTATTCAGACGTTCAGAATAACAGAGATCACATTCCCACTCAGAAGTTCGCTTCCATACCATTCTGGCCCATTTTGAAGACTATTTAAAACACTAAATAAGGTAAGAAGTACTTGGATTCTCACTGCAGAGGTCACTGAGAAGGCAGCCTTGGCATGTTGTAATAACTGTGGTATTAGAAGCAAGACAGACATTAAACTGCAATTACCAGAATCCATCTTGCATAGAGACGTCACAAAAAGACCAAGCAATCACAGAAAAAAAAAAATACATTGCAATGATGAAACCCTTCTACTACAGCAAATAAACCTAGCCTGTGCCTGTTAGGTTTCAGCTCCTCTGTCTACTTTGACACATTCCCTTTTCTCTCATCTCTGTCCAGTCATGCCCTGAAGTATTGTCTCAGTTTTACCTGCTCAGAACTCCACCACTGGCACCCAGCAGTTTACCAAGGGTTCATCTGAGCTATTAAATGGCTTCTTTAACTCTGTTACAGAGATGAAACTGGAGTGTCTCCTCATAAGCTAAGTCCTCTGACTAGCCTTTGCTATTTTGTCCCCATTTGGTCCCACTCAATCATACTGCTGGTGTTTTTTTTCATCTTGCCTTTTCTGATAATAGGTCTATCATGGCAGTTGATAAGATACCACTTTCTAAGTGATTTTATGAACTACCTGCCATACTGCTCCTCATTCATGGATGAAGGAAATAAAACTGAGAAGCAGCTCATGGAACAAATTGGCACTCAGACTGCCAGCGTCAGTGAAAAGATGGCAATGACAAGGTACTAAGATAAGACTGACTCAGAAGAGCTCTAGACCAAGAACAAGAATAATCTATACAAAGAAATGAAGAGAAAATGGAAGTCAGAAGCTTTGAGATGTGAATTGGAGCACGAATCCAAGAGCAAAAATGTGATGGCACTGTATACGATATTAAAACAAGGGTTGCTGAATTCGTCAGGGAAGGAAGCTGAAACAGGCAAGGTGAGAGAGAACCTTTCTGAAACATCTGGAACTGCCAAACAAAACAGGAGAAAAAGTCTGGCTCTTACTGGCACTATTCATGCAGAAGTCTCACTGTCCTTTCCTCACAAAAACTAAGAAAGACACCAGAGCGAGCACTGCAGAGACAGCAGAGATGCCAAAACCACGAACCTGGATGATTCACAGCCTGAGGGGGAGGTGAGGAACCTGGCTTTGATCTTCCTGTGTGAAAATTTTCCTGCAGTTAGCACCAGCACAGTGAGAGCAGGCCCCCAGTAACTGGTGCAACAGGTTCTAAAGTCCTACAGGGCACAGTGAGGCCGCAGCCACCAGACACTCTTGGGAAAAGCTAAACTGATCCCCAAGTGCTGAAAGAACCAGCAGCTGGGATAGGCAGCACCAGGGATACAACTGAGAGCAGCAGCTCTAGACAGGAACCCCTCAAACCTCCAAAGCCACAGACGGGGTGAAGGGCACCTCCAAATTCAAACTTACACTTACAGATGTTAAGACCTTAAGTAACACGCTAAAAATAATAAAAACATTCAAATCCCTGCCACTGATGAATCGTCAGTCTTAATCCCTAATTCCCTAATTGTTTTTCTGGCTTCAATTTGCACTCTCTGTTTCACCATCAGCAACAGCACAAAATTAAACCCTTTGCCTTTTTTTTTTTTTTTTTTTTTTTTTTTTTTTTTTTTTTTTTTTTACAGGCAAATAGAGTTTATTGCCCTTCATGTACATTAAATAGATTTCTCACTCAGTTCTTTGAATCACCATAGAGGAAGGAGTTTGTCAGCTCCAGGAAGATGGAAGACAGAGGATCACCTGCAGGAAAACTCCAAGGGAACTTTGAGAATTGCCAAGTTTTAGGAAAAGAAATGTGACTGACATCCAAATTTACAAACTCCAAGAAAGGAATTAACTTAGTCTACTTAAAAAGTTTTCTCTGTCCCAAACAGGTGAATTGCACATGTTCATGCCAATTTGCACAAAAAGGAAATACACATATAACTTTACATTAGAGGATAAAGTCAGCTTAAATTTCACATAATGCTATTTCATATCACCAGCTTGTATTTAAGATATTTCATATCTACTTAGAGCAAAGTTCCCCTGTTTCTCTTATATTGTATAAGCTATTTAAGGATAAAAGTCTTAAGCATTTGCTACTTCTTGCCTTCAGCTTCTGCTTCACCATCAATAAACAGATATTGAAGTACATAAGCAGACAGAAAACTACAATTTCAAAGTGTTTCGAGATCACAAGCTGCTCATTAGGGTAAAGACAGAGCTAAAAGGCACTTATAAAAGTAATAAAAAATTAATATCAAACCCCATCAATTCCTAGTAGCAAATAAGGTAAACCATGCAGCCTTATTCAAAGATTAAAACAGATCTTCAAAATAATGGTCAAGTTCTGCAGACAAGATCCCAGTGGCATAACTCCAGCTACAAGGGCTGGATAGATCTGCAAATGTAGGCAGGCACTGGCACCAGCATTAGTATTGTACAGCAGTCGTCTTTTAAGGTGTATAAATGCTGGTGTAAAATATTATGTGGTGATTTGACAGTAATTACAACAAGAAAAATAAAAACCACTTACCATACTTGTAATTCTTAAAAGGAGGAGGAAGTCCTGCTCTTGAAGACACATCTATTAAAATAAAAGCACAAAGTCAGAACAAAATTCTCTTTTTAAATTATTTCCAATTCTTCATTTTCCATTATTGTGCAATGTATGCATCCCCTGGGCAGCCTTTACATCAAAATAAATCTGCAACATAGGAGACTTGTTTGAGTATCAAATGCTAAAATCAGCCTTTGGCCCAGATTCCGTAGTGACTCCATTTGTGAATAACTTCATTTCAGCATAAAGTCCCTCAGAACAAAACACCCCACGAGGACAGCGAGTCAGTGCAAGTAGGGGATGATCATGGGAGTCTGATCCTTCAGAAATCCGCCAGGAACATCCTTCCAATGGTTTGCCCAGCATCTCTCTTTACCTTATACAAACAGCTGCCAACTGTCATTTAGAACCGTTTGGTAAACACACCATGGGAAACAGCCACGAAAAGGAAGCCAAACTGTAGAAAATTAACTCTTCAGCTGCTTGCAGGACCCAGCCCCTATATAACTGCAGGAACAGTGACACCTTCCCTGGTGCCAGTGCACGCTGTGACTTAACCAGGGCCTCAGAAGGCCCAGCCACCTGTGGGGTGCCCAGCAGCAAGGTGGCTGAAGCCATGATTCCTTCAGTAGCTTAACAATTCATCTCAAACTGCCTCTTCAAAACGGGTTACAGCAAAGGAAGGAACAGGGCTTCTGGACCCCTGTGGAACGAGGTTCTAAAAAGTCTCGTTCAAGACCTTGGCTTTGTCTCAAATAACAGCGAGTTGCAATATTGCACACATCAAAGGCAAGTTTCTTAGCATTGTTTATTTTCTTCTTCATAGCAGCAGCTGTGCCATATGTTCTGAAAGTGCGTGCTGTTTTCTAAAAGCATCCTAAGATCTTGTCATGTCTATCACTGTCTAGAAGTAGAGAAATTGCCAAACACAAGACACCCACGAGTCCCAGGGCAATGTCCTAGGAGTTGCTCAAACGTTATCTTCTATAGCAGCTCAAGACTTGTTTAAGCTGACTTCATGGAAAAAAACAAAATTATGTTATTTTGTACCCTTTGAATGTCTCCATTGAGGTGTGTGGAAATATACCTGCAGGATTAAGGGTAACACCCTAATTACCAAGTCACTGTGTGGGCAGGCCTGCAGTACTTAACTTTCAGAGTCACTGTCACTTTCAACCAGGCTTCTAAAAGAGAAAGCCCACAGATGAATAAATCTGCACCACAAAGCTCGAGATGGAGACAGAAACTCAGAAACAAACAAGCACAGTGAGACCACACAGCACCAAAAACAAATTTTCAAGATTCTCTCTTCTCACGAATAGCAAACAGACTTGCCTTCCCACATTCCAAGTATTTGTGTAGTTAGGATCAAAGACTCTCTAAATTCTATTCATTTATTCCTATTAATTTATGAATATTTGCCTGACAGCACCACTCGAGGAGCCTGAGGCACTGAGCCAAATGCAGCTATGTCCTTGTTTCCTTTAGACTAAAAATGGGGATGTGGGCAGGGAGAGCAGCCCATCCACATTCAAGCGTGGCACACCAACCGTGGAAGCTCTTATTAACTCCAGACCTTTCATCTAATGAAGGGAAGCACACAGGGGATGTAAACACGAATCTGGCATCTCTACCGAAGCCACAGATTTCCCTCTCCTTTGCTCCCCTGCACTTTCTTGTGCAGGAACAGCAGCGCTCAGGACTGACTGAAGGAAGGAGACGAGCACACCTTACCCTCCCGCACAAAGGCGATGAACTCCTCCACCGTCTGATCCAAGGGAACGCCGTGGTACACCACAGGCCTGAAGTTCCGGTGCTCAAAAGAGCGGACAAGACGAACCGTGACGGTCGAGCTTTCCGCTGACATGAGAGTTTAATTCTGAATAACCTGGGAAACATTAACGGGAGGAATCACTGCCTTTCCCTCTGCTCACGAGCACAGCTGGCGAACAAGGTGCGGGTGGGCCTCATGCAAAGGATAAAACACGGCGAGAAATCCGACAGCATTGTGCCTGGCAGGATTTCACTTCTATGATCCCTACTGGAGCAGTAACAGGGTCTCAAAACAGACAGGGCATTACTGATACTGCACACCACACACTCCAGTGTCTGTGCTGTGTAATGCCACACCAGACTCCCAATGAAACACGCAGAAGTGCTATGGATAAATGCCAAGTGTGTTGGGTTTTAAGTGACTGAAGAATTTACCTGCTGGGCGACTAACCCTGTGCTCTAGAAGAATGTCCTAATCCAAACAAACCCAAAGACTTTTTTAAACATACTTATGTTGTAGAGAGTGTAATACCCTGAAAAATGCCTAAGCTGTTACACAATGCTCATTTTCACCTCCCCAGGGAAAGTGAAAAACCACCCCCACATACACAGGCAAATAATTTTCCTGGTACACTACTGCATAATTAAGCAATTTAATTTATAATAGTCGGTCTCTAGAATGGCTCTGTGGGCCTAAACTAGAGAGCAGAGCCTAAAACAGAGCAGCCTTGTTGACCCAAAAAACTCTTCAAACAAGCCCCCATACTGTTCTGTTGGGTTTTCTCTCCACACGAAAACAAGCTCTTTTCTACCTTGACAAACTTCTCTATTTTTGGCACTGGGCATCCCTCAGCTTCCTGGCCATGTGCTAAAGTGCCATAGCAGCAATGAGCAAGGACTGCAGCACTTGTGCTCCAACATCATCACAACCTTTGCACCTCCCATCCCTGAGCAGGCATCTCAGTCACCGCCTCCAGCCCTGAGAGGGAACCTTTTACCTATTCACCCCCTTATGTTCTTTCTTATGTTCTTTTTTGTGCATTTTTTATCCTTTTTTTTTGCTGTGGCGTTATTTAAGTGTTCCACCATCACACAGGTGCATCCCAACCTTGGCTGTATTTCTCCCAGCCATAGCCTGGCAAAGAAAACTAGCAATATTTTCATCAAGCACTATCTTTAGTGTGGTTACAAATACCTTCCACCACACGGGGCAACTTGCTTTTACACTGCCTTTGTTAATTACCCCCCCGAGTTCGAATTCCACTTTAAATGAGCTGTGTGTAACACACCACACGAATAACATGCCAATAATTAATAAATAAATAAATAAATAAATAAATAGATAGATAGATAGATAGATAGATAAATAAAAGCATACTTTGCACCTGAAAATAACTCGGTTTATACTAAACAGCAAAGATGTACGTTTTCTTGGTGCTATTCCACATGGACTGGTGACTCGGGGGCTGCAGTAAAGGGCACAGCATTCAACTCGCTTGCTCCTAAGCAGCGTGGAAAAAACACTGCGGGAACACAGAATCGGGAGCTCAACCAGAAATCGCCAATTTTCACATTTACTACTCAAACCGATCGCACGTAGGGCTGGGACCATGTACTACCCCGCGCCTCCACGGGGACAAGAAGGCAGGTGGGAGGCGCTGGTGGCCCATTCCTCTGGGAGAGAGGGACCTCCCCGCGCCCGCAGCAGCACCGGGATCGCCGCCCGCCCCGCCGGGCCCCTTACCGCTCTCCGCCGGCACTTCCGGGTCCGGCCCCGCCCCGCCCCGCCCACCCGCTCAGCCAATCGCGTCTTTGGGTGGCACCCCTCGCGGCGCGGGATTGGCTGCGAGGACTCTGTCCCGCCCCCGCGCCGCGCCCCTCGCGCCGCCGTTGTCTCCTCATGCCCTGATGAATGGGAGGCGCCCGCACCGCCTCCGCATTGGCTCCTTGCCCGCCCTGCGCCCGCCTTCGGCCCGCGCTGATTGGTGCCCGCGGGGCCCGCGGCGCTGCCATTGGCCGGCGCCCGGTCTGGCGAGGGGTGAGGCGGGCGCGCGCCGGGAGGGCGAGGCAGAAGCGGCGGGGTCGGGACTGCGCTGTGCTCGTCGCAATGACCGAGGTGCGGGGGGCGCCGGGGCTGCGGGGAGCCGGGGGGCTCCGGGGGGAGCCGGGTACCTTCCCCTCACTCACCCGCTGCCGCCTTCCCCCCAGGCCGCGTTCCAGAAAGCTGCCGAGGAGGTGAAGCAGCTGAAGTCGCAGCCCACGGACCAAGAGATGCTGAGCATCTACAGCCACTACAAACAGGCCACGGTGGGCGACGTGAACACGGGTAGGTACCGGCCCGGCTGCCCCCGCCGGCGAGGCTGGAGACGCTTCGGGAGGCAAAACCTCTCCCCCATTGCTCTCCCTCGGTCCCGCGGCTCAGCGAAAGTGACTCAGGGCCGACTTGGCACGGATTTGTGTTCGGAAGGGCACAGGCTGACCTGATAAGGCTTTGTGCAATTCGTGGGGTTTAGATTAACCCGGCTGTCGCTGTTTGCACGGTGCAGTGAGGCACTGAGGATGCTGTGTGTTAGCTTTGTGCAACTGTTTGGATTTTTGGAGACCTCTGTCAGTAAGCAGCTGCTCAGGCCCAGGGCTGCTGCTTTAATGCAAGCACTTCTCGGTTATGCAAACTTAAACTGCAAGGCAAACGATACAAGGGTGGAATTGCAACATTGCAGGGGATGACACGGACAGTTTATTTAGACTGGATTGGCTGCTAAAAATAGTACTGAAAAGCAAAACCAGAAGAATAGGAGAAAACTTTTATAAGAGCTGCAATTAAATACACTTCAGAAACACTGTACCAAAAATATGTCTGCAAGTACACAGTGCAAAATGTTTCTGGCTATTTCTCTTGCTACAGTGCTGTCCATGGCCTTTGGAATAACATTTACAGTGAAGCGTGTCTCTGTTGACCTTGTGTGACACTGGAGTAGCTAGAATTAGAAAGGGAAAAGGTCAATTCTTTGGAGTGCTGGCCTCCTAACCCAGTAGCTGGCAAATTTTATTGAGTGTCCATTGATTTAAAAGCTGGCAGTGAAGTGTACAGGAAATGGTAAGTAATTTAATCTCCTTTTTCCCAAGTTGGCAAAGTGAGGGAGAAAAGTAATTACTTTGGGTTTCAGATGTGATCCTTTTGCTGTAGCTGGACCTCAGCGTTGTTAGTGCTTGACAGGGTGAAAGGGTGCTCCAGAGCTATGAATATGCCACCATTCCTGCAAGTGCCTGCACTGCTGTGAAGCAGCAGCCAACGTGAGTTGGCAGAGAAGCAGCCTGTGGGAGGGTGACTGCCGGGGTTTGTGCTGGAGAGAAGTGGAGCTGCCAACTGGAGCTGCAGGTCACTGTGCCACCGGAGCTGTACAAGGGTGTTTCTGTGGATACAGCCCAGATCCATTTGTGAGTTCTAAGAATTGTCTTTAAGGGGAGAGAGAGGAAGTAAAACCGCAAAGGGGACTTTACAAAGATTAACCATATACATGGCATTCACTTTCTACTTGACCACACCACAGCCTGCAGTGAAATGAGTCAGATTTTCAATGTCCCCAAATACAGATGCAGAACTATAGGTTTGAAACACACCACTAACTTGATGATAATGAGTTCCCTGTTTGCAGTAACATACAGCTGTCTGTTTTCTTGTTTCTGCCTGTAATGGACCTCAGGGTATTTCTGCTTTACTTTAGAGCTGTTGTTCTTTGATTGGATAGGTCTTATGTGGGAGCAGGCTCTTCAGAAAGTACATCTAAACCAAATCACAATGGCTGGTGCTCCTCTGCTCAAATGCTGCCGTCTGGAGGGAATTTGAAAGAGTCTATTTCTGTTGTCACCAACCATGTTGTAACATATTCCCCTGAGGTGATCTGCTGACTACAGGTTAGCCAGTAACAGCTGCAGAGATGAGCCATTGGATTTAGTCACGGTTAAGAGCTAACTAAGCCTTCAAGTGGGTATTACCTACAGCCAGATCACACAAACTAATCCTGCTATTGATCCTGTCTCTCTCAGAGCGCCCTGGTATGCTGGACTTCAAAGGCAAAGCAAAGTGGGATGCCTGGAGTGCATTGAAAGGTATGTGTCTGATTAAAGAAATTAATAAAATTACCACTGGCAAACTAGTCAGAAAGGCACATGTAGTTCAGCAAGAAACAGAGTAGTGTTGCCTTTTAATACAAGAGTTCTAGAAGTTTGGAATGCCATGATAATAAACTTTAATTACCTCTGCAAGGCAGAAATGATCCTAAAAAATATGGCCTGTGTGAAAGAGAATTAGGGTGCAAAATGCCCAGCTAGTCTAAGATGTTAAATAAAGAACAATAACAGCAGCAGAAATCTAAATTTGTTTTCCTGGTCCCAGCCTAATACCCGAAAGACTGAACTCTTCCTCCAGCTGTTGAGCATCTTCCAGTTACAAAAGCTTTGGAAGGAACAACGAAGCTCCCAGATCTAAATGAGGAGCCAAAGAGGTGGTCTAATCGATGACAATGGGTCCTTTTTCTGGTGTTTTAAGGAAGAGCTTTTCTGCAGTAATTGTCAATGACATTAATGGAACTAATACACTGCCTAGTTGCTGTCTGTGCAAAAACAACTTTGCTTGGAAACATTGTTTTTTTCATGACTGATGGAACACATTTGTTTAGGATTTTAGCAGTGGATTCACAGCCAAGTGACCTTCCTGGCTGCTTTGCTCTCTGGTGGCATGGGCTGTAGCGAGGAATTGTGACTTGTAAAAGGCATCTTAATCTGTGAAAGGTATCTGACTGCTTCCTGTGTTCTGTCCTTCAGGAATGTCCAAAGAAGATGCAATGAAAGCTTACATAGCAAAAGTGGAAGAACTAAAGGGCAAATATGGCATCTGAGGACTGGATAAATCATGCACGCCTGAAACCTGCCTTATTTCTAATAATGTGGAAAACTGATTTCTAAGAGTAACTTTAGATACCTAATATGTCGTAATCAGTTCTCCTCATGCCTGTAGCTCAGGAGAAGTTACGTACCTGCCTAATGTACTGACACGGTATCAATTCCTTCTGGGAACGAAAACCTGGAACTCATTAAAGTGCGTTTGGTACTTTAGCCGTTGTGCTGGTCGTCCCTTAGCGCTCGCTGTGAGCTCCATCCCGCAGCTGGTGCCGCTGCCGAGCGGAGCCGCCTCCCCGGTCCTTGTGCCACTAGAGGGGGTCGGGCACCTGCGTTCGGCCACGGCCGGCTCCTGCCCAGTTCTCTCCCTTCCAGGTAGGTGAGTGGCAATCCGCAGAAGCTGGAGCACCGCAGAGCTTATCTGAAAAGGCTGTCTCTAATGCTGTGCGTGCTGAGGACAAGGTGCTTGATTCTTCTTGCCTGGAGCTCTCAGAGACTTATCAACAACCGCCAAATTATCTTTCATAAAACGCTTCTGGGACTTCTTTCCCAACAGCAAAGTTGGGCATGTAAAGAAAAGGCCAATACTGCACACAAAGCCTTCCCTGGGAAAGGAAAGGTTCCACAGGCGGTGGAGTTGATTCTCTTCATGCTGTAAAAGCAGGAGAATCAACTTGTTGCCATGCAATTGGCTGCAGTAAGGGGTGAGTTACATATACACTGGCGAGACTGCTTAAAGAGAAAGATTTACAGTGATCATCAGCAAAAGTTCAATTACAAAACACACAGTCGTGACTGTCTCTAGCAGGCTAATTGTTTTGGTCTGCCTGGTGTAGTCTCTTAGAGCTGCTGAAGATGGAAAGGGAAGATTTTTCTTTTAAAATGTGACATTGAAGTATTCCAGCATAGAGCATTTGAGAATGAAATCACAACCTTATACAGGAAAAAGGCATTATAATTCCTGCAGGACTGGTTAGCATCTGGATAGGTGAGGACTTCAAGCACTCTTCAGATAATCAATTTATAGAACTACATAGGAATGAAACTCATTATGTATCTGTCTAGATAAATACAGTTTAGTAGCTAGTTCTACATGGTGAGTAGTAGATTTAGAGATTACTTCACATGCTTTCAAAATTTTTAACTTCCCCTTTTACTACTTTTAGTGGGAAATGCTCTTAGAGCTGCTTTTTGTCCTTTAAAATGTGTTAAGATAAAGAGAAAAAAAAATAAAAAACAAAACACCAAGACAGTTTATTCTTGTTCCTCTTTGTTCTTTTGGGTAAGTAAAATGAGCATTTGGGGTTTTTTACCTGCTCTTGTATCCTCTGCTACTTGAGATTGTCTTAATTAAATTCACTTTGAAGGAGAGGGGTAAAAGGTTCATCATAAGAAATGATTTTACCTCTTCTCTAGCTCTAAATTCCACACCTTCTGCTGCTCCATCTTGGCAGCTGTATTTTGTGAAGCTAGTTATCCTTGAAGGATACTGCCAACCTTTGCCAGAACAGAGCTCACCCCAGCAAATGCTCCCACATTTCCTTTGTTTGCCTGGAAGCTGATGCACTGTGAGTACACTGTGCTTTGCCAGCATGTTTTCTCTCAAAACTGGTGCAGTCAGAATTTTTGACTGCTAAACTACTGAAGTTTGGTCTAAAGGGTGGGCTGGGAGTAGCAAGTTCTATACCTCAGTCCTCATCTGGGTTAATTTCCCCATGATAATTTTTACAGTGCTACTCTCCCATACCTCTAGCATTAGGAAGACATCGCTTTGTACACAATGCTTACCCCAGAGAGGGTTTGCTCTTAGGCAAACTTACCAATAATGCTATTTGTCAAGTAATACAAGTGACTGAGAACTTTACCTTGTATGTCTTTATCTGGTTACTTAATTTTTTACTGTAGTAACGCCTTTCTGTTTGCAGCTTCACCATCCTTGAGAAAGTAACAGCAGTGGTCTCACTATTTAGCTTGCCCTTTGGCAATCAACTGTGTCTTTCAGGAGCAAGCTGAAAAATCCAAGATGTGGAAATCACTCTGTAGTAAGTGGCTACAAAAGGCATGAAGGCAGAAGCAAAGGTACCGGTGGTGACTGCACACAGTGTTTGTGACGAGAAGCAGCAACACAAAATTTGGCTGGACGGGTAGTAACTGTTGAGTTGGAATAGACTGAGAGTTGAAACAGACTGAGCTAAGAGGCTCGTTGTGGTTGTCTAGCAGCAGGGTGAATGTCTGTAAATGTGTAAGGATGCTGGGCTGCCTGACAACGTTGCTGACCTAGTGACCACCTAGTGCTCCCCGGTAAGGTGTGTGAGGCACCTGGGCTGCATAAATAACACTTGGGCAGCAGTGACACCAGGGCAGTGGTGGCTTAAGGGCATCTACAAACAGATTTGTAGGTAGAGGTAATTGCTTTTATTAAACTAATAAGGTGGTAAAAATAGGCAACCATTGTTGTATACAGCCTTGAGATAGGAAACAGAAGCAGCAAGCCTCAAACCAAAATATTGTCCAGAGCCATTGCGCTGCGTGCAGTAAGGTACTTTTGGTGGAGGATCAGATGCTTTTGATGGTTGGGCAGTGCTGCAAAAGGGGATTGTCCTGACACCCGCTCGGGGAGTTGCTGCTATTTCCTCTCTTATATCAAAGAAAGGCCAGCAACATCCTGATCCTCCAGTGCTTGGGAAGGAGGAGAGACGTGCGCTGAAGCCAGCCCAACACTCAGGAGGTCAGGGGCCAGCTGGCACACACACACACTCAGCTCTGCTGTGCTGAGTTTGCAGTGTGCAGGATGGAACCTGGACTTTGGATATGGCAATAATAAATGTTAACTCCTCTGTGTGATAAGACAGTGTTCCTTCTATTGCGCTTCTGTGATTAGCTCTTGCACGGAGCAACCCAGAGCTGGTTCGCATCCACTGCAGGTAGAGATAAGAAAGGGGATGATGTTTTCCTTGGAAATCTCTGATGGGTTTTGCTTGCTTTTAACAATCATGTGAAGATGCAACACTCCTAGCACAGATTTAACAAATCGGTATTGGTGTGTTGCTTAAGGCCCCTAACAGATTTTTCAACTCCGTGAAGTAAATTTTTCATTTTGGTTAAAATGCCCTCCAAGGCTGACTGCACTGTGCAACCGACTCACGATTTTTCAGTACTCATCTGGAGTGATCCTCTTTCATGATGGAAGCATTTTAACCTTTGAACTTATTTGACCCTGATGATACTGCTAAAAATAAATGACAATTGCATTTGCTGCTGTTCAAAATATTTGCTCCTCCCCCTGAGGGCTCAGAGCAAACAGTATTGGGCAATACTTCTTCTGGGTGACTAGACATCTAAGCCATCTTGTGAGATTGATTATAAATTTGGGAGACAAGAAAGAAAGTACATTTTGGTTGGGACAATTTTCTAAATACTACAACTGTCACCCCAGAAATAGGTTACACAGTCTTCCAAGTTTGTCAAAGCTGTATAGAAGTAAGACGAGTTGATATTGATATAAGACATTTGACTGCATTCACAGTAATAAACTCAGAAGGGTAAAATTTAATAGAATGAAAATAGAATCTATTTTTTTCTTCTCCCCACAAATCTATGAAGTACCTTCCAGTCTGTGAATTAGCCAATCTTCAGCTGCTCACTTAAAGTGCAAATAACATCAATCCATGATGTGTCTTCATCATTTAGAGGATGAGCTTCTATTTCTTCTAGAACCAGAGTGTCTATGAAAGTTAAACACAGCTTAGTTTTCTTCTCTTTAGAATAGGGAATTCACCTGGAGTTTTGCTACAGTGATCTTTTAACTTGCATTCCCAGTTACACCCAGTACACATACATTTATGAGCTGCATTGAAAGAAGCATCACCACATGATTTCCTTCCACACCTTGGCAAGAAAAACAACCACATTTCTTGGCCAATGCAGCCAGGCAGACACCTTGTTTGTCCCCACCAAAATGTGCAAGGCACCAACTTGTATTTTGTTCCCTAGAAGGCTGAGATAATGGTGTGTCATCTCCTTCTAACAAGCACTGCTTCTTTGAGTTCTGAATCTGAGAGATGGACTCACCAGTTTAATATATTTGTCATTTTGAAATACATTGATCTGACTTTTTATTTGTGAGAGAAAAATATGTACATGACAGCTGAGAAACAATTTCTCCATTAGGTAGTATTGAAATATATGGACCCAAATTTTTCTAGCAGTGCTAAAAGGCTTAAAGTTGGGGTGGTTTTGTGATGGTTTGGGTTTTTGTTTTGTTTTGTTTTTTTAATTGAATGTATATTTCAAAGCCGAATTGCCTGAATGGCCAGATGTAAATATTTTGAGCTATATCCTGAGCCAGTGTAACAATTGACAGAGATCCTTGAAAAAGACTGAATCTGAAGCACAACGAGTTAGCACCCAGGTGTTTGATCTCTGCAATATGATGCTGAGGTAGGTCCAAAAAGTGATCAGAAGTGAAAACACATTTCTCTCTAGGGTACAATATCTACTCCTTTAAGCCTGTCTTGTTTAAAACCTCTCTTCTTAACATACTGAGAAGGGGGATAAAATCACTGCAATGGACTCGCACATTACCAGCACGTTCCTGACCCAGCTCCGAGGCCCTCAGCGAGCGCAGTTTGGTGTGGGTGGGCAGTAGGACCTAGGGCTGGGGGTGGTATTGCTGGGGATCACTGCCATGTGCAGCAGCCCAGGCCCCTCACGCACTGCCAGCAGTGGGTGGGAGAGCCTGGGGCTGCAGGGACACGTGCAGGGACACACCCTGTCTGGTGGCCAGTCTGCCTTCCTGTGGCACAGCAGAGGTGTCCAGGCGGGAGGCAAAGTGAAACCATCTGGCCCAGGAGCTCGCTCCTCTCTACGTGCTTTTCCACGCCAGGATGAGTTTGTCCGCTCGGCTGCAAGAACTTGCAGCGATGGGAGGAAAATCCTGAGCTAAAGCCCTTGTGATAAGGGGCTGCTCTGAGCCGTGTGGGCCCTGGCACAACCCAAACCCCCTTTTGTTATGCATGCTGCTGCCTGGGGCACCATTCACACAGCATGGCTGCCTGTGCTCCCAGAAGCTGCTGGGCTTGAGCAGCTTGCCAGCAACTTGCTGACTTTTTGCCCCATTCCAGAAGCTCTGTTTCAGCCCAGCTAGGCTGAACCCTGGCTTTTCAGTCTGCTACCAGGAAAAAGAGAAGGCAAGAGAACTGTTAGAGTGCAAGCCCATGAACAGCTCGAAAGAAAACAGTGAAAACAGCGACAGGAGACAGCCTCTTCCTTCTTTCTCATAACACTTTCTACATACTCACGGCTTTTTGGGGGGAAAAAAAAAAAAAAAAAGAAAGTAACATTTTTTCCCCCATACAGACTTTGGACACCTCCCAAAGTCTCAGTCTGCAAGATACTCAAGATCTATTTGTCTTAAGGATCAGGTCCATTCTCTCTGCAGAGATACCTTGAACTAGAGATCTGACAAAAATGAAGGTTTAAATGCCTCATCAAGTGTGCTGCTATGCCAATAATTAGAGACGTGATCAGAAAGAATTTTATTAAACAGAAAAAAATGCATTTATAAAGTAACTGGCTTCAAGATCAGATGAAGCTGGATTGGTGGTGTCTCAGTCACTTGTGTTCTGCTTCACATCTAAGTGATTTCACTTCATTGGGCAACTGTTCTCTAAAAGCCCCTGGTGATGCTCAGATTTTGGTCCTGAACTTTCTCCAAGCTTTTGCAGGAGAAAAGCTGGAACAGATTCTTCAGTGTTAAACTTCTCATGGTTTTAAATGAACCAGACGAACCTATTTCTGTGTTGTACAACAGCCTCTGGTAATTTCCAGTATTTATGAACGCATTTCCCAGAAAACTTTCTCTCCAGGGATAGGATGTGAAATGCCTACTTAAACAATAGCGAAAAGGGACTTTCTAAACAAAATAATGAAACTGGCAATATACCAAGAACTCTACAGTAACACAACCAAAAATACTTCTAACGTGCTTTGAAGGTCATTTACTCTGTTGTTATTACATAGGTGATGTATTTTTCAGACAATTTGTTTTCTTTTACAGCACTGAGCTCTTTTTTATTGTAAAATACCATTTTCACATATGATTTTCAAAAACAGTATAGAGGCATTTTCCCACTTTTTTTTTTTTTTTTTTTTTTTTTTTTTCTTTTAAAGTCAGGTATGTTTGGCTTGTTTTGTAATGAGGCAATGAAGATAAACTCATTATGTTTGAAAAAGGTGCAGAGTTCTCACAGGCTTTCTAAACCCAGACAGCTTTACCAGAAGGTATCTCCAGCCAGGCAAGAGCAGAAATTAAGCACTCACTGTGACAACCATCCTCTCTGGGGTGACTTCAGGAAAATCACTCTGAAAGTGCCTGTTCAAAGCTGATTATAATTCCAGGTCCAGTTTCAGTCTCATTTATATTTGGGGAAACTAAATTAAATACAAAACATTAAAGCAATTTCTAGTTTGCAGAAAAAGTACCATCCCTTACCACCCTTTTTCCTCAAAGAACAGGCTTGGCACATAACTATATATTTACTAAAGAATCCAAGTATGACAGGGGAACGGTTTTGGTTTTAAAGTAATCACTTTAATTTCCTCATTCAACAAGGCTTTTTATGCGTGTTTTTACTCATGTAAACCTTACCACGTGCTTTTACAGAAAAAAAAAAAAATTATCTTGCTCGGCAGAATACCCCTCACCTTAAAAGTTAAGATTTTTAACTGCTAAAGTCGTTAGGATGACTCAGAGTTTTAAATGCAGATCTATGCTTAATGATTTTGTTAATTGTGGGCCAAATTGCCTAATGGTTTGCAGGATTGAGCCAATGCTACAGAAAGCATTGTTAAGTTACATGAGGCTTTTGCCAGATAAGAGTTGGTCTATTTTGTCTGGTCCAAGTCCGCATTTGCTCAGCATGGCTACATGCAAGCAGCATTTATTCAGCTCATGCAATAAATGAGACAAGACCTGTTTGTGCTTTTTGAGCCAAAAATACATATATATTGTTGAATTTTGAGGGTGTAACAACAAATGCACGTAATCAGTCTGCACAATGCAGAAATGCTGTTTAACCTGTGGAATAGAGTCCAGGATGTTCATAAAGATCTTCTGTCAGCTGGGGAACCTAAGATGAAAGGGATGTGGCAAGCACCAAGTTTTCTAGCTGGGATAGCACATTCAGAAAACAAAATATGTTGCTGACTACAAACCCGCAAAATAAGTTTTAACAACAGACCTTGCAAAGATTTGCCATGGGTTGCAAAAGGAGAAAATCTCAATTCTGTGTCTGACAGAAATATAATCTAACATTGTATACAACTTTGTAGAGAAACATTTAAACAAAAGATTCTGCAGAAGGAGAGAAATAAAAAGGTCAGCATTTATAATTAAAATTAAAAGGATGAAAACGAAAGTAAATGTTGTTCAGAGCACTCACTCTTGCTAGAAATAGTGTTACAGGAAACACCCCCAGACAGATCACAGCAGACATAAATGGTGTTTTAAAGGAAGCACAGTAAACCCTTATGAAATTGCAGAGAGATTAAAATAATGAGACAACCTGTATAGACAGATGATTAGTTCAGAAGTGGAAGCTGCAAGAAGGGTAAAGAAACAATAACTTCTATCACCCCACACTGTTGAAGGAGATCCTTCCAACTCTTTTTGCCTACAAAGGGAATGGCCAAATTCTGACCCCTGCGAATATGAGGGAGGAATATGAACAACGACCTGTGGGGCTGTCCACTGGACCTGACTCTCTGCTGGAGTCAAAATCAGAATTTGGCAGTAAAACAAGAGTTTCTGATGACACAGCAACACCCAGCCTTCTTGGGCATTTCAAAAGCTGTTTCAGAGGGAAAAAAAAAAAAAAAGTAGAGCAGTCAGTAATTCATTAGAGGATGGCAGAACAGGAGTGCGAAAAACAGCTAAGACATAAAACTTTATGAGCGGAGAGGTTTTTGCTGGCAGTACAGGTAGAAGAAGCTAAGGCAGAGCAGGCTGGTAACAGTTAAGAGCGTGCACACAGCCAAGGTGCGAGGCTATCGCTGCACCGGAGCCGTGCCCAGCGGCTTCGGGAGCACAAACACCGGCGCACGCACGGCGGGGACCGAGCGGCGAGGGCAGGACGGGGTGTTCCCGTACCCGCAGGCGTCTCCGGGGCTGGGTGTCACCGCAGCCCATCACTACAGCCCCAGAGACGCTCCAGGGGGCTCCTGCGGTGTCCCGGGCAGGGCTGGGGCAGCCTCGCCGTCCTCCAGCGCTTGGCACCGGCGCGACACCACGAACTGTTCCTGGCGGCAGGAGCACGGCCCGAGCCCTCCGGCAGCCGGTGACACGCGAGGACCCGGGGCGGGGTGAGGCTACAGCGCGGCGAAAGGCATCGCCACCGCCCCGGACACCTCCTGCCCGGCAGGCACAGCGGGCTTGGGCGAGTCCGTGCCCCCGGCCAGAGCAGCGCTGCCCCCCGCGCGGTGCCCGGCAGTGGGAGAGCAGCTCGCTCCGCTCCGCTCGGCTCGGTTCAGCTCGGTTCGGCTCGGTTCGGCCCGGCCCATCCCGGCTCCGCCCGTCGGGGCCGCTCTGCTGACTCAGCCGCGGGGGGGCCCGGAGGGCGCCCCGGCCCCGCGGGCGTGGCGGGCGGGGGGAGCTGCCCTCCGCCCTCCGGGGAGATAAAGAGCGGCGGCCGCAGCCCGCCCGCGTCTCTCGGCGCCGCCGGCAGCATGACGGCCATCGGGGCGCAGGTACGTCCGCCTCTCCCTCCCGCCGCGGGGCTGCAGCCTCAGCCTGACCCTGCGCGGCCGGGGTCGCTCCCCTCCTTCCCGGAGCAGTTCCGAGCCTTCCCGGAGCAGCGGGGCGCAGCCGCCCGGGTTCCCTTTCCCGCCTCGTCCGGCAGCTCCGCGGGGCCGCGGCTCCCCGCCGCACGTGGCTCTCCGAGGGGGCTGGGGGCTCTTGGTTCGACTTTCCATTTCATCTCGTGTCACTTGGAGGGTTTCGGTGAGGAAGGGAAACGCGTTGCCCATGCGGATCCGCGGGGGCTGCAGCCGAAATTCTCACCCCCCCCTAAAGCCCCGGGGTAACTCAACAGTGCGACCCCAGGGTGAGGACCGAGAGCCGCTGGTGCTGCCAGCCGGAGGAGGAGAGAGCGGCTGGCTGCGGCTCAGGAGGGCAGTGCTGGGAGCTAGGAGCACCCCCAGCCTGCTCCTGCCGCCTCCCCCGTCCCAGCCACCGGCTTCCATCCTCCCGGGGGCCGGTGGCTTCCTCCGGCCCTGCCACAGCGGGAGGCTGTGCCGCAACACCGTGGGGCAGGGACCTGCTTCGGCCGAGAGCTTTTGTGATCCCGGTCCCAGGCCTTGACGTGGGAGCATTGTTTGTGCAGCCAGGGAAGCGGGAGAGCTTCACCCACCCTTCCTTTCTCCTGTGTACAGCCTTCCCCTGCGAGAAGAGGTTTGATGTGCGCAAGTAAATATTTTCAAATACTGAATCCCACAGCTCTGTCCCTCTGGCTTCATTTCGCTCTGACGCAGCACCGTTAACTCTGTTTTTTCCTCACGCTCTCCTTTCAGGCGCAGCAGCTGCTGGCACACCGGAGACCACAGAAATCCTTCTTTGAGACTCTGATCAGGAGCCTGATCATCCTGTGCGTGGCCATAGCCGTGGTCTTGTCGTCCATCTCCATCTGCGATGGCCGCTGGCTCTTTGCGAGGGGGCAGCTCTTTGGACTGTGGCACTTCTGCACCGTTAGCAACGACAGCGTCCTGAAGTGTGTCACCGACCTCAGCCTGGCCCAGGTGGAGGGACTGAGCGTGGGGGTGATTTTCATCAGGAGCATGGTGTCCTTTGCTGTTGTGGTTGCCATATTTGGGTTGGAGCTGCTGATGGTGTCCCAGGTCTGCGATGATGCCAATGCAAGGCGGAAGTGGGCAATGGGTTCCGTTCTCATCCTCGTCTCTTTTTTGCTGTCAGCCACTGGAGTTCTGAGCTTCTCCATCCTGGTGAAGGATCACCTCACCTTCACAGGCTTCACTCTGACGTACTGGTGTGAGTTCATTGCCGCCTTTCTCTTCTTCCTTAACGGCATCAGTGGACTTCACATCAACAGCCTCACACACCTCAGGAGCAGGGTAGGCAAAATCTAGGCACAAAGGATGTACCTCTGCCTTTGTGTAATCAGCTTTGCCAATTAGACTAGAAAAAAGAGAGTCTAATGAAGTTTGAAAAGGAGGCCCTGTCTTAATTTGTGTTTAAGGAGGGGAAGCATGAGTCAGTCTCAATGCCTGTAGAAGATGTAACCACCCACCGATCAGCATGGAGGGCTGTGCAACACCAGCAAGCAGAGACTGGGACTGGCTGCTACTGCAATGTGGTTTTCTGGAGGAGTGGATTAAAGCAGAGATTTAATCCTGTTAAACGTGCAGAGATTTGGAAGACTGCAGTCTATCCTGCATGCTGATCTGAGGCTTGCACAACACCTGTACTGCTGTTGGTTTGGTGTTGATGTCTTTTCCTCATGTTCTGGAGCCTGTGAAGAGTGTGATATAACTTCCTTGTATCTCATGGGTTTGTTCTGGCTCAGGGCCGGGTGACTTCTGCCTGACCCAGCTCACTTGTGTGGAGTATTGAAAACCTTCACTGGATCTCACTCCTTCATTTTTCTTTCAAAAGAGAAGGCACACAGAACTTGATCTGGTCACAGGTTTTGTTTCCTTCTGGCACATTCCCTTTATCTGTTCTTTTCTTGGTCAGTTGTTTTTGGGACACTTGGAACAGAGGTGCTGACCTGGGGTCAGGGATAGGTGTTGGATGATGCAGATGTACGGGGAAGGGATGTGATGCTTTCCTCAGGCAGCCGTGCATATCCCTGTATTTGTGGCCCCTCCCCAGTGTCACCACTCTCCTGCCACCCCTGAAGGACTTGTGCCAACTGGTCAATCAGACTGGTTCTCTCACAGCCTTTGCAAAGGCATTGCTCTCTGTTTTTTCCTTTGTTTCTTTGGGGCAAGAGGGACAAATTCTGCCAGGGCTTCATGGGGCGTTGTGGCTGGGCAGACAATGCAGAGACCACTGTGGCTTCTGGGATGTGTTCTGGTTATCACAGTTTCCACTGGGGCAGTGGGAAATCTGCTTATCCTGTAGCTGAGTCTCCTGTAGCATTTCTATGGGAGGAGGAAGCCCTAGATCCTCCTGACCAGATCAGGTCCTTTTCTTCCTCTGACTAGCAGTGAGCCTGGGAGGAGAAGCAGTCTGTGATTGCCTAAGGAGGGGCTGATGGGTGCAGCTCTAATCTGTCACCGCTAGTAGAAATGTTGAGAGACCTTGCCAAAATTTTTATACTGAGGCTGGTCTTTCTTCTGCCAATGCCTGACTCAAGATCTCTAAAATCACTACAGCTTTGAAGTTCTCCATGGTGTCTTATGTAAAAGGAGAGAAAGCCTAATTTGTAAAGTAGATTATCCCTACATGTGTTCTCCCTGTCCAACACACAGCACTCAGTTGCTCACTGTTAAAAATGTCTTTGGAGTGTTTCAGGGTTTCTGGTTTACTGTTTGCTTTGTATCCACTGGTAAAGCTACTTATATCCTTGTTTTAGAACAAACGTTCCTACATGTTTCATCCCTGTACCTTGTCTGTTGAGCAAGGGTTATTTTCCTGTGCAACAAGTTTGACACAGTTTTTCACCTGAAACATGCACTCTAGCACAGAGGCCAAAAGGCCTGTGTAGGTGAACCATGAGTAAACAGCTTTGTCTTTGAGCACTAAGGATCTTAAGCTGTGCCTGAGCTGAATGTGCCACACTTTGATGAATGTGCTCCTGTGGACTTGCTTGCTTTCAGGACAGTCTCCATTCCTTCTTGGACTTCTGTAACTTCTTAAGACAAGACTGCTAGGCTCATTTTGCAATGCAGGTTCAGGCTTGGCTTGCCCTGGACAATGCCAGTTGTACTTCTGCATGTGAATCTGCTCATCTTTCTGTCAAAATGATGCAGAACTGTGCTACCCAGACAGCTCCTGAGGCTCGTGTAATGCTTGGGGCTTTGTTGGGGTTTCGTGGCCCATTCTCAACAACAAGGACTTGTGCCCCTAACAGGTCTCTGGAAAACTGCACTGTCTGTGTCTGTGAGGGTGCCTTTGGTTTGCTGAGCAGCACTGTTGAAGACATGCTGCTGGGCTGAACTTGCAGATACTTGTGTGAGCTGATGCTGTTGGCTTTAGCAGAGCCGTTTAGCCCAAAGAGACCCTGCAAGGTCTGGTCCCAAACTGTTGCACTTTGGTGTTACCAGGGGTACCAGGAGTCCAGGAGTATCTTAGCTAACCAATGATAAAGTTGTGGTGCCTGTGGGTGCCCACGCCAGGCAGGACAGTCCCCCGCATGTAAGGGTGTCTATGGCTTGTCTAGAAACATGAATGTAATTTCAGAGTGACACTTTGGTGATATCCAGACTTGGAAATCACTTTTGTGTGTACATTCCCTCATGCTAGTGGGAGGCTGTGCCTCCATCCCTTTCTTTGGAAGGCAGCCATAGCCAGACTGGGTTCCAGGCTGGTGCCTCCTGCTCGGGTTAGAGGGAGGCTGGACAATTGGCCATTCAGTTCACCCTAGACATGGTGCAATTGTGAATGATTTTAGGATGCCCTCTCCTAGCTGAAGAAGAGGCCTTTTGTTGGGGGTAGGGAATTCTCTGGGGAAAATAGAACAACTTTTTTTTTTTTTTTTTTCCCAAATGGTTTTGTATAGTACTGCTCAACTTAATCACGTTGGGGAAAGATGCATTTTTGACAGCTAAATATGACAGAAAAGAATTGATTTTCATGGAGACATCCTTACATAGAGCAACCTGTGTGGCAGTGGGTCGCTGTTCATTTTCTGAAGTGTGTGGAAGTGTTAAGCAATATTCCTGAAGTTTGTTAAATAAATTGATTTGAAATAAGAACTGTAATTCACTCTTCTTATTTTTAGATTTAAGGGGATGAGTGGGGTTTTACATAATCTCCCAGGCACCATTCTGTGTGTTTACCCAGCTAAACTGATGAAGAAATTACTTCTTGGTGCTCTGCCAAGCTTTGTCCAAGGGAACTGAGGCCACTATATGCTCCCCTCTCCTTTTCCCTCCAATGTGTCTGCACCAGCCCAAGAAGCCAGCACTGCTTTTTTGTTGCAAAACAAGAGGGGCAGTCAGCTGTGTTGCTTCGTGGGAATTTGAGATAACCTTGTAGGCGCTTTAATGATTTCCTGCTGTTGCATGTGCTGTGTTTACCGGCTAAAGAGCTCTTTCCTGTGTCCTTCACCTTCCTGTTCCCACACTGCACCCGTGTCTGAAGCATCCTTGCTTTTTTCCACAGCTCTGATTGTTTGGCCTGCAAGAAGTGGTATCTGAATACAAATGTATTATGTGTTTTTCTCAGAGCTCACTGTGGTAGGAGGTTTAGTTAAATGTCAGGAAAATAGTTTCCCAGCTACACCACTGAATTAGTTTATGTAATCCCAAGTTAATTAGCACCTGGTGTTCTCTTTCCAACAGGAGAGGTCGTTGGCCTGTCTCAGTTTAACATCTCTTAAAAGCAGGCTAATGAGCATCACTTCTTGTCAATGAGCCATTTAGACTTAGTAACTAACTTTAATTGGACACTTGTACACAAGACATTGCCTGTGGATAAGAATAAGGAAATGTTGATACAGGGCATGCTAGCTAGAGAAGTATCCTGCCTGGACTGTGTTTTTGCAGAATCACAGAATAGTGAAGGTTGGAAGGGTGCACTGGAGGTCATCTAGCCCAGCCTCTCTGCACCAGCAGGGGCCTCTAGGGCATGTTATTTTGACTTTAAGTCTCCAATACGTTCATCAGCTATGCTTTTAGGGACCCCAGGAACAGGGTTGAGCCTTGCTTAGTTACAGATACACAACATGAGTGTCCTCACCTGCTTTCTCTTTCCCTCTGCTGCTGGGGCCTATGGTAAGCTGATAATGGCCCTTCTCAACCTTCTAAGTCAACTGGCACATACAAGAAGTGAAATGAATTTCATCATTTCTGGATGAAAACAACGTTTGCCCCAGGCAGTGGAAGGGGTGTTGCCTGAATTCCTGAGGCCTCTCACCTTCACTGGCCCCAACCCAACTGAATCGGTACCAACCCTTCTGAAACATCCCATTTCGGCTCCCCTGCGCTCAGGCGTTGCACAATGTAATTATTCACGGCACAACTATTGGTTTTTGCTCAGGACAGTTTTGCTAGGAACTTCCTTGTTGCTGTGTTGGAGGGAAAATCCATTAATTGCTTCCTTTTAAATTCGATAGCTCTTAGGCTGCTGGAGCTGCTGCCTGCCGTGCTGGCTTGCAGAACAACTGGCTCTTCAGGGCACCTGGAGTGAATAGCCAGAGGCTGTCACCAGTGTCCCTGAGCAATGATAACCACTTGTGTGAAAGGTGGTACTCAGGTCCTACTTACTGGTAAACCTGCTTTACCCAGGAGCAAGTGCAAGTGAAAGGGAAGTGGGTGGGATCTATGAATATGGAGTTTGTGTTCGCCCTCTGTGCCTTCATCTCCAGCTTTTGCATTGCTCCTGAGATCTGCTTTCCTGTTCCTCTTCATCTGCTTATAAACATGTCAGTGTCCCCAGAGCTAAGTAGCTCTTTTCTCGAGTGTCCTTCAGCTCAGCTAAAAAAAACAACATCCCCAGCAGTGCAGGGAGGCTTTGCAGTGCCTGCCCAGGAGATGGGGGAGGTAAGAACCCATTCCCCTGCAGTGGTGTTTGGCAGCAGCTTCCTACACCCAGCACAAACCAGGACAAGGTCACAGCATCATAACTCCAGGGGCTGCCTGCTTCTGGTATCTTCCCAAGTGGGTGTGCTCTTCCCCAAGAGCTGAGGATTCCAAATTCCAGCTGACATCCAGGAGTTCTTGTGGAGCCTCATCACTTCATATAAACAAGGCTTGTGCTTGATGCCTGAAGTGAACATGTTATACAGAATCTGGGAGTAATTCCTTTTTCTTGGTTATTTCAGGTAAGACAAATCAAACCAAAATGACCATGTAAAACAATGATGTATGCTAGAACTGGAAGCTTTAAAATAGAAAAGCCAGCAGGAATTTTTTTTCTGGGGCATGTGGCATGCTCCTGTACAAATAGGTATCATGCTCAGCCTGGGCTCCTCCCAGTCTTGTGCTGGTCCTAACCGTGCACTGCAGGGCTGAGCTCTTACACTGGCTTGTGTGAGAGCCAATAATTGCATCAGATCTAATTAATTACATGTTATTGTATCTTGGAATCTGTATTTCTTCATCTATGCTGGAAGGAGGCACTTGCATTTAAAACAAACAGCTGCTTTGACTTGAAAGGACGAAAGTTTAATTCTCAAGAGAGGGAACGTACAAGTTGTTTCACCCTTCTTGGTCTCATTCGTAGGCCAGAGAGAAAATTAAGGTTACATTTTTTTGGAAGTATCTGACTTGCTAAATGTACTGGGACAGAGTGAATCCCCAAGAAGTTCAGAGGTTCTGCTTGATTTGGGTGAGTCAGCAAAAAGTGACATCTTTCATTCTAGCCTTCATGGAGGGATTTTCACTTCTCCTTTGGTCATGAGAATGATCCTGCTTCTGTTCTTCCTTCCCTTGTTTTCGCTGATTTCTAAAGGACAAAGCCATCTCGAAACATTGCTATTTCCAAAAATGTAAGTTTAAAGTAATACCTTGAAACACTTGCCAGTTTACATCTATACATCTCATCTTTTTTTTTTTTTTTTCCCCTGATCCTAAAGAGATTCAACTCTCCTATTGCTGGGTGACCTGCATGAGCCAAGAAAGCCAACCAGGCAGGGCAGGCTGGAGCAACACCAAGCTCTCCCTGCTGCTGAGTGCCCTTCTGCCTGCATCACCTGCTGCACCAGGGAGGGTGCGGGATAACTGTCAGCACTGCCAGTGGGGGAAAAAAAGAAAAAAAAAAAGAAGGAGAGAAAAAAAAAAAAAAAAAGGCTTTTTTCATGAACCTCAGAGTTTCAGACAGAGCTAACAGCCCTCAAAAACCTGTTTAGGTGCAGGTAATTTAAGCTTGAATGTATCCTTTGAACTTCTCTACACGTTTGTCTTCTGATAAAATGGCAGAAGCCTACCATGTAGGCATTTGGTGTGATTAAAATCTCCTTGGAGCAGTTTTGGCAGAGGGGGCTGGGGAATGCCTCTCAGGCAGCATTTGACATGCCATGCATGTTTTGCCAATGTCTTGTAGGTGATAAGCACCATTTGCTTTCAGTTCAATCTTCTCTGCCCTTGAAGAAATCCAGCCAAAAATCACCCTAACTAGGGAAATGTGGATACAAAACCAAGTAGATTTGATTTCCTTTGTCAGATGAATTTTTTTATCCCTCTCTCATTCAAAACAGGGAAATTTACTTAACTATATCCTTAAGAGCATAAAGCTGTGATAGCTCAGATACTTTTTGACAGCATATTACAGTGCACAGCCTTGCAGATTTCAGTACACTGAGGGACTGCAGACTCTAAGGAGATTTTTGGTAGCCACTATTGCTGTTGTTTTTCACTGCTTACTTTCTACTGTTCAGTCCAATTGAGCTTTAGATATCTCAAGAGCTTTCATTTCTTCCCTTCAGATACAAGCTAGTCGAGTCTCAGATTTACAAACACAATAGGGATGAACTATCTTACTGAAGATTTTTTGGTCACCCTTGGAATGTGTTGTAATAGCTTTTTTACCATTTCAAAATGATACAAATATCCAAGTTAGACCACTGCTGTTTCCAAGGTCTCCGCTGTTGAAAGAGGCAAAGGCAAAAACCTGTCTGAACATGAACATGGAGCAATGGATGTGCAGTCAGAAAGGAAACTGGAGTTCAGCTGTGCCTTATGTTCCCAGTGTCCATCATCCATCACCACAACAAAAAGGCTTTGAACCTTGATAAATTCTACAGATTAATTGCTTTGGCATTTCAAACCCATGGAGGATAGCATGTAACTTTCATATAAAATTCAATGTCCTCCCAGGTTTTTCAGTGGGAGAAATAGAGAACATGCAAAAGTCACCAGCCTGACTTAGCCTGGAACATCTTGGAGAGCCACATGGAAAATCGAGGGTCACATGTAAGGTTGAACTAGCAGCAGGTGTGGAAAGAAACACAAATTACTGTGGCCAGAAACTCAAGGAAGAGCGTAATACTTTGGCCCGTTTTGCTTTGCAGAGTAACCGTGGTGCTGCACAGGCTATACACGAACAGATGTGCTCCAAGAACCACTGATCTACGGCCAAGTCCCGCGTTGGGTGCAGCCACAAGGCTCCAGCTCAGCCCATGGGACTTAGCCGAGTGTATCTGAGCATGGAGGTGCCTCAGGTGCACAGGGCTAAAGCACACTTGACCTTTGGAGGGTTCCTCTCCTGTGCTCTGGTGGGCTGGACCTCACCATCTGCATCTCTTGAGTCAAGCCGCTTCCTCCGTTACTCGCTGAGGTGCTGAGATGCTGATGCCAGTGTCTGCTTAAATGCCACTGCCTCCATTTTCTCTGAACTTCCAGCTGAACCTGGGTGGAAAGGTCACAAAATACTTAGTTCAGCTAGTTTATGCTGGAACCCTGCACTGCAGAGAGCAGTGTAACAGGAACATGAGAGCGCGTTACGTTTGTCAAGGTTTGGACTTAATTATTTTAACCTCTGTCTAAGGTCTAAGGTAGCATCTGTTTTCTTGACACTTCTAGTGATACTATTGTTGCAGCCAAGCAAGTTTCAGTTTAATTGCAGGTGAAACTGTTCGCAGAATCTAGCAGGCCTTAGGAAGTGTTTGGTTTAGATTTTTCCAGAATTTTAATTTTAGATATAAAACCAGGACATTTTGGAACTCTAAGGTTAAAAAAAAAAAAAAAAAAAAAAATACAGATTTTTCTTTTCAAAACTGTTTGTTCTGAACCCTGTTGAAAGATCAGTCAGAATATTTCAAAATCCTCCTTCATTTTTCAAAGTGACTTTTTCTTAGGCACTGGTTTGCTCTTTTTTCCCCTTCCAATTAGCTCTAGATCTTTCAGGTTTGTGTGTTTGCCCCCACCTCCACCAGCAGCAGCATTTCAGAGTGCAAGTTCTAGCCCAAAAGCCTGGGAGTTGTTGTGCAACTACAAAAGAAACAGTCCCTCTACCAAAAGCTTTACCTTATAAGAATCCTAATAAACTTGGACTGGGTATAGCTTTTGATAAATTCCCTCCTAAGGATTGAGTAAATGAAATGGCAAAATTATGGGATGGCAGACAATGGTATCATATGTCAGAACCAGTCAGCTGTCAGTGTGACTGTGTGAGGGATGATGCTCCCACCCTCAGTTCCCAGACAGTAATAATGCTATCTGATTTCTGAAGGGTTGCAGTACCTGAGAGGTGAAGCTTGCACCTGGCATACAATTACCTAGGCTTGCCAGGTCTAGGAGGGATTTCACGGGTGAGGTTAGGTAGCTGGGAGGAAAACCCTCAGACAAAGAAGCATTTAATTCATCGGGGGATGTATCCCACTGATTAATGAGGCATGCATCAGCAATAAAAAAGAATGTTATACACACAAAACTCACCTCACCATTAAGAAAACAATAAAGTACAGCCACAACAAAGCCCTAAAAGATAAAAGAACAGCAGTTTCAGCTTTTGAATGGGGATGAGGTATCTCAAGGGAAATCAGACAGCTTGGCTTTGGCGTTGGAAACTCAAGTCTGTTACAGGGTTATATGTTCTACCTCTTTTTCTTATTTTAAAGAAATAATAGCTTGTCAAATATTACCTGGAATGATCCAAGAGCCAATTCAAAAAAGAGCTGAATTTCCATTGTGCCATTGCTTGCATCCTCAGGGAAAAAAGCAAAGATGATGTAGTGGACCCCAAAAAGAGGGATGAGGAGGAGTGTTGACTTTGCAAGTCTCCTGAGAATGAAAACAGAGGGAAAAGCTGGTGTAGAAGGAGCAAGAAATGCTCAGGTGGCCTTGAATGCCTTATAAGGGATGTAAGGGACATACTTGTATTGGTTGAAATCACTGCTCCGTTTTTCAGGGGAGGTGAGCTTCCTCATCAGGATTCTTAAAATGTTGACAAAGAGAATGAAATTAATCTGGGGAAAGAAAAAAAAAAAAAAAAATAAATCACCAAGTAAGGATGCAAAAGCAACCCACCAAACAGCAAACCTATCAGCAGAGCCATTTTGGGGGATTTAGACCAAGCAGAAAGAATAGATGGGTTGGTGCTGGCCTGCCTGTGTCTGTGTTCCCATCCCAGTCTCTGTTCCTGCTTCTCCAGCAGAGAAACCAGGAGCACGGGTTTGGTCCCGTCTGGCTGTGGGGTTCTGCCAGCCTCTGCACAGCCTTTGGGTGCCAGCGAAGGGGCAGCAAGGGAGCTATCACCTGCTAACTGGGACTACAAGTGCCCTTCGTTCCCTGCCAAAAACATTCCGTGTGGTTTGGGGTCACGAGGCAAAGTAGTTAAAAGTGGGGAGAGGAGACAGTCGATACCGGAGTTCTTCCTTTTGCATTTCCACCCCCTCTCGAAGGGTGGATGTCAGATAAAAACGCTGATCTGCTCATTTTGGGTGCAGATGAAGCAATAGCTGGTTCTGCTCGTTTGACCCTCAGGCAAGGAGCGGGAGTTGCAGGGGAGGCAGAGCCGCCTGAGCGCGTCTGTCCGTCTGTCTGTCTGTCCGTCTGTCTGTCTGTCTGTCTGTCTGTCCCGCGGCCCGTGAGGAGCCACCTCGGGCTGATGTGCCCTTGTTCTGCCCAGCCTGCAGACCTGCACCCCTTCTGCACCCCCCTGCACCGTGGCAGGCCCTGAACCCTTCCCTGAGCCGGGAAAGACCATTGCAGAGGCGCACGCTCTGCACGGTGCGTGCCTGTGGGCATTGGAGCAGGGCTCTGGGGTGGTGGGTCTCCCTAAAAGGACCGGCTCTCCTGGAGGTGGGACAGACACAGCAAGTCCCCGAGTTCTTTATAAAGTTACTGGATGGAAAGGGAGCGGCTGTGGCTGCTGAGGGAGTCTGGAGAGGGCTGGAAGTTTGGGGAAGCCGGGGAGGGAGGAGGAAAGGAGTAGAGCTGGCAGGAGTTCGAGGCGGGGAACGTGAAGGGAAAAAAAATATTTCAGGGGTAGTGGGGAGCAAAGGAGGTCTGGGTATTCTAAGATTTTTAACCCATTAAACCAGGGAAGAGCTGTGTAGGCTGAACAGGAGTTTTCACTGATAAAAACCACACCACAGGGGAAGGGGGAGCTGCGGGATTCCTGCCCGGAGGAATTGCCCGCGGGCAGCGCAGGAACGAGCGAGCCTGGGAGCACAAAAGTGTTTATCGGCGCTGATTTTCTGCCCTTTGAACTGCTGAAGGCTGTGAGGAATACAGAGATTAGATCTGGGTTCTTAAGATCTGGCTGTTTGTTTGGTTACGAGCTTGAGTAAAGCCTCTTTTGGGGAAAACCTGCAGAGTCACGCAGGCGGCTTCTGCCTTCAGTAGCTAAACAAGGCAGGATCAGCATTCTGAGGACATTTGGAAGGCGGCAGCGGGTGGGGACCGCCAAAAGATAAACTAAGGTTGTGCTTTTTGTCTTGCAGAATGCATGGGTCTTGTTGACTTTTTTTATATTGCTGAGCGACTTCTAGCACGAGTGTTGTTTGATAAAGAAAAATAAGTGCCATGGCCTCGTTAAGTTGTCCCAAATCACTCATGCGTTCTGCTGCTTGTCTTTCGGGAGGCAGGATTGCTCACTGGTCAAGAGCAGCAGAACTTTAACCCACCATCTCTGCTGCCTGGGTTTCTGAGAAGCGTACAAGTGTTGCACTTTGTGTTTTGCAAACAAAATGGTTCTTACTGGAAATACGAAAACCTCAACCAGCCCTTGGGGTATCGCTTGGAGTGTCAGCAGGGTACTAGAGAGTAACCAGCAGTTCACATTTCTGGGCTAGGGTTTCAGACAGGTCATTGGAGCATGGTCTGACCCTGAGCTCCTTCATAAGGGACAACTATCCTAAGCAGCAGTTCCAGCCCCCTGGTACTGGAGGCTCTGAAGGACTGTACCAGCAAATGCTCAAAACACAGGCACTGGATATCATACACCCCAAACTGCTCTTGTCATCACTACTGCCTTGCACTGGGCAGGCTCACACTGAGTTTCAATGCCTCTGCCTTAATTCGCCGAGCAGTGCCTCAGTGCTGTCCATTAATACGGGGTGCGTGCAGCCTGTGAGCTGTTTTCATTCCTGAAAACAAAAGCCGGTGGTCGTGTAAGACAAGTTGGTTTTGGCTTTGCTGTGAGAGGCATTGACCAGTAGACACAAAAGTAATTGTACTGAAATGTACAGCCACTCATTTCTCCTCCGGAGCTTTCCTTGAAACAGTCCAAAACAAGCTTCCACAAAACAGCCAAGTTCATGTGAAATCAACAGGATGTGGAAACCTGATCTTTTCCAGGCTCTTGCTTCTTGGGAGGACACTCTAGCTTTCGTTGTGAACTTAGCTTTGGGGCATTAGTTGCTAAGTCCTGCTGAGCAGAAGTTGCTTAAGCAGTAACTTGTGGGTCACACCAGTTCGGACACATGCCTAAGATCGGCTCATTAATATACTTCTAAAGCATGTTGAGTAGATGAGCTCTGACTTTACAGTATTTGAAAATACAGTTTGAATCTGCTTGTCCCAGAAAAGACTTACAAAAATAGACAAAACTATGGGGCCTCTAATGATCCACCAGGTATTGGCATCAGTGTTAATGTCCCAACACCTGTAAAAATAGGAGAAGGTGCAGTCAGTTATCAAAACATTGGTATCTTTTCAAGCCGGTTTAGTCTGTCTTGCACCTTAGATTGCTCCCATTCTCTACAAAACTAATTTCCTGTTCTCACTGAGTGGTATGGTGTGTCTGACAGAAAACTGCCCACCTGCACTGGACAGAAATAGGTCCTTCCCTTAAAGTACAAACACTGCTCAAAATTTTGAAAGGGAGAAGAGAAAGAAACAAAGTTTCACTGTTCAGAAAGCTGAATACACATACTGAAAACGTTGTGGTCTGAACTAATACCTGAAGACTACCTCCTACCCTTGAAAATACTCAAATGGAATTGGAAGCTTTCCAATAGTAGCGGTACCTCTACTCACAGCCACACTAGGATCCAGACTCACACCACGGCAGGATGTTGACTGATTTGCTTGCTCCCAGCAATTAGAGATGAGCAGGACCCCATGGAACAGCCTGCACAGGGACTGCATGCTCCCCCTGGTGTGTCAGCTTCTCCCACACCATACCACTTACCCAATATTTTCATGGAGTTGCCTAGCAGTTGCCCATGCAGCCACAAACACCATTGGGGCACCTGCAATTGGAAAAACCAGTTACTGCTTCGTAAGTCCACCCCAAAGGCAGAAAAAACCCAGTTATTCTTACTGAAGGGAGAACCAGTACCCCATCCGAGGGCGATGAACCACCAGAGGAACTTCCTTTCTGAGAAGAAAGAAATCACCAGCAGCGTGTGGAGGTAAAGTCCTTCCACGAGGAGCCAGCTGTAGTTACACATGATGCAATACTGAAAGAAGACCATGGTGAGCTTACAGCCAGCCTGAGGAAAGAGAGGATAATTAGCTCCTGCCTGGGTTTGTGCCTACATTCTAACAGAGAGAGAAAGAGAGAGAGAGATGTAAATTAATCTTGGCAAATGGAGATTTTATAGCAATTAGGGAACTAAATGGGTGTCCTCGAGACAGGGGTTCACATGACAGGAAAGCAGAGCTGGCACTCCTAAATACATTAATCAGCTGCCTCACTAGAAGAACTGAATGTGTCATGGACACTTGGATTCAGGTTACTGTCTCAGGGGAATTTCACTGTTATTACCTTCTTAGTGCCAGTAACACTAATATCACCTTAGAAAAGCACGTGGGTGTATTGTCAATCTTTTTCTTTTTTTTTCCCCAAGAAAAGTAGCTGATAGAGACAAACTAAAATGTTCTCAAAATGTTGTTTTTCTACAACAAAAACCCAGCAAAACCAGTGGGATAAAACAAAACAAGCCTATTTTTGTTCCTCTCCCTAATTCTTATCTTTTAGTTTAAAGCATTGACCATCATCTCCAGTATTGCTCACCTCTCCTCACACCCAAATTTCAAAATAGTTTGCTGCCAATAAAAAGAAAAAGGCAAAACCCTTTCCAAATCTCTGAGTGCAAGCCCTTATCTTACTATCAGGTCTCACGGTGCAGTGCAAGTCAGCAATATTTAATGTGTTCTCAGAGAAGGGGCAGAGCATATCTCTCTTCTCCCATAACCCCTCATGATGAATTTAAAGCTGGGATGGAGATTTCCTTCCCTGTACACTAAATCCTGCTAGGATCCTGCTGGGAAACTGAGGGGTGGAGCAAGCTGGTGAGCAGAGGGTTACCGTATATGCTCCACAGTAATTTGTGTCTTCAGAAGAAAACAAGACAGCATCCTTGATGAAGTTGGATGAGGCTCGCAAAATGAACGACGTGAAGAGATGCATGTGGATGTAGTTCCTTGTGCAGCGAAGCCTTCTGAAAAAAAAAAAAAAAAAAAAAAAAAAAAAGGGGGAGACATCCAGTGAAGTGACATTCCCCACCAATGTAAGGAGCCTGTGGCTGTAAAAAGAGGTTTAACTGCCGGTAAACTGACAGGTGATAAACTGGCAAATGAAGAACAGTGTTGTTCTGTCTGTGAAAGGAAGACTAATGCATCCCCCAAGAGGGATATCCTAGAGAAGACCTTAAACAGCTACAGTCATATCTCCTCCACTGAGGTACTAAAACAAGCTGCACACTGCCAAGAAAATTGTGATTTCATGCCAATATGCTTGCTCTAGCATTCCTCCCTCCTTCCTTTCTGGAGTAACATGAACCCAAGGTGTTTATTCACACCTGGATGAATTTATTTTTTCTGCCAGCACAGTGCACTTGTGCCTGCAGAGTTTTCTGTTTTAAATCTCCACATAGTCTATGTCCAGAGGCCATGCAGCCTGAATATAAGTTTTCAAAGTAGTTTGGTTTCCTTTTGCCCAGAGGTGCCTCCCTGACATTTACTGTAAGGGAAATTTCACTGAATAAGCAGCACAGTACAAATTCCAGGTTACAGGGATGAGTGAAGATAAGCTGAATGTCAGATTACTAATAGAAACCTGAAACACCTTGCCAAAAGTCAGTGCAGTTGCACGTAGAACAAAGTTTTAGCCACGGTCTCAAGTAGGGAAGAGAGCAGCAGGGGAAAAAACACTCTGCCCAAGGGACACTGAAATCATGGGAAGACCTCAGCAAGAGTTGGTGCAAATGTCATTTGCAACATGCGTCCAGCTACAATTTGGAAAGAAAAGGAGAGCACAGCATGAGCAACTGCGACATTTTCTGGGAGACAAGATTCAGAGACAGATTTTGTCACTGATTTCTGTGAAGGTTTTCATATATATTTCAATTTTTAGTTCGCCCAGATAGTCAATAGAAGGATTTGTGTCAGCTGAGATGACAGGAAATCCTCGCCAAACACAAACCAGAGATGCTTCTCCTCACCTGAAGGAGGCCAGGACCACTAAAGCTATCATCAGCGTCACAAGGGAGGTGCAGTATCCGATGGTGTACATGGTCTTCAGGGTCATGAAATAGGAACGCTGCAGGAGAACATATAATCACTTTACCTTGCCTGCCTGGTAGAGATCAGCCCACACCAAAAGAAAAATCCCTCCTCCTATTTAGTGAATAAAATGTCTCTTAAAATCAGCTACTGAAATTGCACCCTGAGCAACCACTTCCAATCATTTGCAGGAAGTATTCATGCTGAAAACCACCAGTAGCAATAGTCCCACCTGGGTGAAATCACAACATCAATCAGTCTCCCCTAAAAGCGTTTCTCTCCAGGACCCCAGAGCAACAAATCTGTGGTCATGGGCACTCAGACTCACTCTGGCCTCGTTGGTTGTGTCGTTGACATTGTAGCCACAAGCAATGTCAGGTCTCGGGTACGGGTCTGACCAGCCCTCACTTGTGCAGTTTCGGTACACAAAACCTGTGTGGTAACAATAAAACGAGACAGAATGGGGTATGACCATTTCCAGTTGTATCTTTGTTGTCCTGGGGTTCAGCCACCATGTAGGGTTGCTCCAGGAGCCAGGAGAGTATGTTCCCCCAGGCAGTGCACTCTGCAGAGCTGAAAGCAAAATCCAGCTCAGCTGATTGTGTTGATACTTGCCCAGTGGACTCGTGTGGGTCATGATATTGTTTACCCACTCAGGGATGACTGTGATGGATGTGTTTTTATTAATTGCAACATAAATAATACTGCTCAGTACATCTGGTGTTTCTTGGCCGCTATTCCAAGATCAGCAAACACATGACTTGTTCAATCACAGATTCAAACTCCATGCAAACCTGATACTCTGCTGAATGCTCCCACCTCCTTTCTGTGGTTTGTCATGCTCCAAATAGAACACAAAATTGTAGATTGTCACAGATTTTCAGTAAGATTTAAATGAATTCTAAAAGCCTTTTCCCCACATTGGGCATTATTTTACACTGTTGATTTCCTTGCTTACTTGCAAATTAAAGGTTAGGAAGAAATTCCCCTCACTTAAGCTCAACTTCTGGAAAACAGAATACTTGGGTCCCACTGTGTCCCTTGTGGCTGTCTTCAGAGAAAAATAGGCATTTGCAGAATTCAACTCGTTTTTCATCCTCTGAGGACAGTTTGTCTGACCCTCATCTTCTGGGATGTCTGACTTTTAGACTCCTAATTCTGAGTGAGACAAATGCTCAGCAAGTTGCACATGGCTGAACAGCATAGTTTTGAACTTGTCCATATTAATGTTTGGCCCTAAAGTGGAAGCGGGAAGTCGTGCCCAACACCACTTACAATGTCACTGGAAGAAAGCGGCCCTAGCAGGCGTTTATTTTATGTGCTGGAGAGAAACTTTTACAAAGAAGTAAAACCACTGCCACTGTCCTAATCATATTGATCTGTCTGGTAGGAAACATACATTAGAAACATGGAGTGAAATCCTGGCTTTGTTGCAGTGGCAATGCTAGCAGGCATTTAAAGGGGACATGAAAGCCCAGCAGTCCCTCTTAGTACAAGCCTTGCCAGAGGGCACCATAAAAGTCTATTTTTTTCCTACACATTTAGCCATGAGGACTTTAGGGTGTCTGGCTCTTGCAAAACATCCCTGCAGTGCTGAGGGAACTGAGGGACATGCATATGCAGCAGTGTTTGGCAATGGTTTATCCTCTTATGAGCCCTGCTGGAATTGTCAGGACAGAGTCAGGGCTCCTGCTACCTCTGGGCTAACGCTGGTGACCTGACAGCATGCCTGCACTTGATTTGAACTCACCTCTGTAAACCTGCAAGGCAAGCAAACATACGTAGAACCCTGAGCGGGAAGAGCTCTGGGTGTGTCCTTATCAGACTATTATTCTGATGCTTTTTTGAACATCTTGTTCCAGCTTCGCATCTTTGAAAGGGTCAGGCTTGCTTTATAAGCCAGGTTTTCTATGTTTTGCTGCAGTGCAGCAACAACAGAAAAGAAGCAGCTCTGCCCAAAGGTTCTCCCCAGCCTGTCTTGGCTCGCAGCAAGGGGTGGTGTGGTGGAAGAGTCTCTCCTTCAGTGTCAACTATGAATACACGCTTACTTAACTCGGAGCAAAGCACTGTGCTTGTAAGCCTGCCTGTGACAGTTTTGTGCCTGAGGCTGTCAAAGCAGATCAGGCAAGAAGAGGTGAAGTTCTGCATTGGTGTGCACGTGCTATTGCGTTACGTGCAAAGCACAGGAGCTTACACCAGGCACATCACATGGACGGACACGAGGGAAACTTTAACGGCGCTCCTTGGTTATGGGTGACACACACACCGGGCAAACAGCAGCATGCCCCACTCAGAACAGACTGGGGGTCTGCTGCTTGTCTAAGGATTTGGCTTGGTGTTTACTGGTACTTTGGAACTGCCTTCACAAGTAGGGACTCTGGCTAAAGGGACCGGCTGTGGAACTGTGGCCATCTGATGTGGCCTTTGCCTCTGAATCCTCACAGATGTCACACATGCCTTCATTCCTTGCCTAAGACACCATGCTCGGTTCTGTTACTTGGTTCCAGAAAAGTTTGTTTCTTTGGTCTGTTATGTAGAAAGGGATCAGACAGTCTGGGCTGCAAATGCAAATCTAGATCTGAGCACAGAGAGCAGTGTTTGGGCACAGCTCAGAGCCATCCTCATGGTTTAACATATGGGTTTTTGGTGTTTGTGGCTGCCCATCTGCTTTGTAAGTGGTAAGGAGGGAAAACTTTGCTTTTCTTTTGAAGCAAGCAGATCTTTGTTTTTCTTTTTCAGAATTGTTTCGAACGGGGCAATGACTGTAGCAGTAAATAAACTCGGGAGTCACAATCCAACCACAGTATGAAATCAAAGAACGTGGCCATGAGAATGAGGTTAAACTATTGCTGATTTTGACCCAAGCTGCCAGAGGCAGAGACTGAAATAAAATGCTAATGATGATGGATCAGGTCTTGAGGTTCTGTTTTGAACACTGTCACTCTGATTATTGTTTATCAGTTTCTTGATAAGGAGGGAAACTAAAGTTTAAGCTGACTGCCTCCAAGATAAGGCAGTGAACATCTGAGACGTAATGATTACCTTCGGATGTACAAATTCCAGCTTGCTTCCCCGCTGGGAAGGCCAGAGGTAGGGAGCAGTTCCCTCTAGTGGCTGTTCCAGCAGGGATTTCAGTTACTGCGTTTAAGGGCCAGGTTCACTACGCTAAAGATGTAGATGGCAGACAGATGGTTTCTTCAGCCATCTACGCCTTTGTGTAGTTTATCCTTTGGCTTTAAACCAGATTAAAGGGCTCAAAGGGCAGATAATGTTCGTGTGTGCAGAAAGTAGCAAGGTTTCTATTTTGATCTGAGTGGCTTATGTCTGATTTCCTTTAAAGAGCACTAAGTGCTTCTCCTCTGAGTTATGTAATCTTTATTAGACAATCTAATACTTTGTCTCCTGTTCCTCCCTTCATAAAATGAATCTGTCTGCTTTTCTGCAAGTACTGGACCTCATTAATCTGTGCCCTGTAACTATAAGCATGCAAAACCCTCTTCTCATTTGAATCATTAACTCCCTAAAGAGAAATGTAAACACATTTCTCTAGGCATTACTGAAAAGCAGAAATGATCAGAAAGCAGGCTTACTTAATAGCTCATTATTACTGCAGCCTACTGGGGGCAAATTTCATTTCATTTCTAGCTTAGATATCCCAGAAAAAGGACAAAAAACATTGCTTGAGCTCACCTCTGTTTGAGCGAATTGTTTGGTGAGCCATGAAACCTGAACTTCCATGAGATTGTGCCACTTGTATGAATCCTGTCACAGGCAAGAGAGAAACCCCCAGTGCATATTTCCTCTTAATGAAGGCAAAAAAAGGGGATCTATTCTGCCTGCTTAGCTGAATGTTTTGCCAAAACTCATGTGAACTTAATGCTGTGTAAAGTTCTGTCCCCATCAAAATCTTCTGGGACCAGCCACTGTCTCTAGAAGTTATTAAAAGGGAAGGACAAAAATAAACATGGAACCTGAGTGGAGAAAACCCTTTTCCTTAAGAAACCTTGCTAAAAACCTGCTTTTCAGGATAGCATTTAATTCCTGCACTTTTTTTCCATCTGGCTAGAAAACACAAACACTCAAAAGATCTTGCTACCTTAATTCCAGGGTTTTTCATGTTTAGCTTAGTGTTGGAAACAGAGCTGCTAAGTAGCTATCGTTCTTTAAAAGAAGGAGGGGAAAAAAATCATTTCAAGTTCAGACCTGAGCATGGCATCTTTGTAAATAAATAAAAAATAAAGTTTTTGGGTTTTTTTTTTAAGAAAAGTGTTTAATAAAAAGCACCTGGGCAAGAAAAGCATCACTTTAGCATTACCTTTTTTCCCAGTCAGCATCTGGAAGAATTCAGGGCAGTGAGCCTTGACAGTCTGTCCCACAGTGGATGAAGGCCAGCAGCTCATGTTATCCCACATTCCAGCACATCTGCCTGCGGGGGACAGCAAGGAAAAACCATACAGCATCTCCCAGAGACATAACACCATGAAATTTCTTCCAACAATGAAACACTGGGAGACATCTCTAAGAGGCACAACACCACGCAACATCTCCCACGCACCAAGGCAGCTACAGGAACAAAGATGCTCAGTGCTCTGGAAAGCAAGCTGGATGAGACAGAGCAAGTCCTGCTGAGACCTGGATAGGGCAGAGCAGGTCCTGATTGCTTCAAACCAGCCCCAGCAAGCTCCCAGACCTATCCCATTCTTGTCATTGATCCCGTGGGTCTCTACTAGACACACAAACAGCAGTTAGGGTCATTCAGAACTTCACATCAGGCCTTTTGCTACCTAACTGTTTACTGCTAACTAGTGAATGGCCCTGGAAAGATGAAGGAAATCAGATGGGAATTTTTAAACTTATTTTCAGCCTTTCTAAAGCTTTCAATTTGAGTCATCCTAATATTTTCCTTACATAATATTTTTGTAAATATGAGAAAATTCAACTTGATGACCCTGCTTGAGCAGGCAGGTTGGACCAGATGATCCATTGGTCCCTTCCAGCCTCACTCATTCCATGATTCTGTGACTAGGAGTTTAAACAGCTTCAGGATAGTACTTAAACCACAGATCACTTAAATAACAGACTTCAAACAGACCTTAAAACAGATCACTTAAATCACAGACTATTCTGGAGTTGCAAGGGACCCACAAGGAGAGAACAACTCTTAAGTTGCCCATTTGGGGATCATACCCACAACATAGACATTATTAGCACTATGCTCTAATCAGCTGAGCTAATCTCATCATACTGGGAAAAGAATAGAGAGGAACAGCATCCATGTCTTCTTTTTATCAGCATAAATACTCCTCTCTTCCACTGTGTTCAGGCTGTGGTGAAGTGAAAAATGCCAGCAGACCTCACTGAGCTTGGCTGCCCAGACTCACCTCCATTTCCCTCAGTTAGGTGCAAGGGCTGCTTATTTTAAGGATGGGCTTGTTCTGGTCCCCTCTCATAGTCAGGGAGGGAGAGAGGGAGTCTTTTCCAGCTGCACCCTCTGTATTGCCTTCTGGCAGGGCTGGTAGAGATGCATCAGGGAATTCAGGGTGGCCAATGGAGCAGAGTATGATGGTGATCTCTGCTTAGACATCTTGCTTAGGTACTGGATGCTAGTGTGGATTAATTTTGGCCTGAGGTGCAGAGTGTTAGGGGAGAAGACCTACATTTGGTGCCCTTTGTACCAAAGAGAAACTGCAATCCTACCATTTCTTATTTTGCTCTTCTCCAGATACAGGTTGAAATCATTCAGACTCATTCCCTTTTGCCTCTACTCCCTGTCAATGGTTTTAGCACAGTGTTCTTTGAGGTTTCTGCAACATAACAGGGGAAAAAAGGCCACTGGGGCATGTCAGGACTACCCCGTGCCTGCTGTATCCGGACTTATGGGGAGGAAGTGCTGAGCAAGCACTCTCAAACACTTCATGCTTTATAAGGCCAACCTCCATTAGCCTGACAAAAATATTTACATTTCTAGAAATGTATTAGTTTCCTCCTGTGCAGCAGTCCTAGTGCCTGAAAATACAGAGCTGTTCACAGACAAGGTGGCACTCAGCCCTGGTGTCCTCCAGGATTTACTGGATTTACTTCAAAGCAAAGGTTTAAAGGCAAGCAAAACTTCGCTTTGGGTGATATTTATGACTTAATGTGCTGCATTATTTGGTTTATCAAACATTCATGCCATCACCACAGGCATAAAACCCCCAAATCAGACCAAATACACAGAAACACCTGGCAAAGTTATGATGTTGAGTGGTTTCCATCCAGGAAGAGAAAACAAAAACCAGCTGAGGTATTCCTCCTGCAGGTGGGCTTCTTGCCACTCCTCATGGATGAAAGCCAGTGTCTCCCACACCCAGGTAGATAAAGAGCCTTAGGGTGGAGACAAAGTACAGCAACATCTCCTCACACAGCCCTGTGCTCCTTGGGGTCTCCCTCAAGCAGCACCCAGAGCATTCTCCAGCAGCAATACACCGTGTCACCATGATCAGGGGTTCCATGTCTCCAGTAGCTTCCCTGCCCTGCTCCTTGCTCCCAAGAGAATTTTCTTGTCTTCACTCATGCACAAAAAAGAGCGTAGCTGTAGCTTGGGTTATGTTAATGTTACACTGCTCCCTTTCCCAAGCTAATGTTATCATAAGGGCAGAGTCTTGCACATGACCCCAGTTGCTCAGCTGTGAAAGCAAAGCTCTCTACATGAGGAAGACTCAGTACTACAACTTTCCCAGGCCAAAAAACTCCTTTATATGATGATAAATCCTCTCTGAAATTCAAGAACTCTCTTGGGTGACAGTAACTTGGAACAAGGAGGAAGCAATGAGGACCTTCAAGCCATATGATTTAAATGCTGGCTGCTGTCTTGCATTGATTTTTAAGGTAAATATAGTTGACTAAATTTACACTTGGTGGGGTGACTTTTAAAATTATCCTTGTCCAAGAAGAGATGATTGCAATTTGCAAGATTTTGTTGCTGGTGTGTTCCCCAGTTGTGAGGATTGCAGTTAAGCAACCAGATTAGAAGGTTCCCACAATTCTTCCTGTCACAGTAAGGTCAAAATCCTTCTCTCAAAGCCTTGTAACAGATCTTACCTGTTCTTCTGCTTCTAAAGGAGAGTTGTGTAAGTGCATACCTCCTATGGGAAGGGATGCTGAGGTATCTGGGTTTGATAGTTTGACATGAACTGAGCACCCAGCTCATGTGAGAGCAGCTTTTATCATGTGCATTTGTTCAGCCTTTACCTGAGTTCAGGAGCAGATCATTTTCAGTCGTTCTGTTCCTTGCCTCCAGGGAAAGAGTCTCCACACACTTTTCTTCCTCCCTTTTCAGGACGCTCAGAAGGTCACAGATGGGTGGAATAGCTTTGATCTACAAAATTTAAAAGCAGTGGAATCACTTTTCCTCTTAAACCATATAAAACCTCAACAGAATCTACCCTTTTAATGCTCATATTCCCCATGCAAATCTATCACTTGATTGTGGGCACTATTTCCTTGAGATACCGACAGTTTTCCCAGTTAAGTCTGCATACTTGTAGTAGCAGCAAGCAAGCACAGACTGAGTTTCTGTGCTCTCCCTTTTGCTGACATTATGACATTGAGAAAAATGTGTTATTCTGCTAAATTAAGTATATGACCAGAATGCTCTTCCAAAATACTTCAGAAACATCCAGGACACTGCTGGAGTCTCCTAGAGTAACAGAGAATTAATCATTCATCCATGGCAGTGTTAAACCATACACCTGGCAGGTCATTTTCCTGGGCACAAGTGATCCAAATATGCCCACTGGTGGCAGACCACCCAAGCCTGTTTCACTGCTACCATCTGGTAGCAGCAGGAGCCCACCTGAAAGCAGAATCTCACCCAGATTTTCAACAGAACCTAGATGGTAATTTGTCCTAAGGTCACTTTCTCATCTTCCCATCCTCCTTTCTCATAAAGCCATGTGAAAGTGTTAGTGTTCACTCAATCCTGATGTAGTGATTAAATGTGTGTTTATGTTTTATGCAGCTGGACCAAAACGAGTGAAAAAACCAAGCAGCTACAGACCATTAAAATGACAAGTATTGAAAATTATTGCAAAATTATTTGCAGGTCAAGTTACATAATTCAGAAGAAAACTACTTTTACCCTTTCTGTTATTTTACCAGTGTCTTTTCTTTTTGACACAAGAAACCTGAATATAAGTGGATGCCCATTACAATGAAGCAGATTATTTCTCTCTAATGGATAAACCCAAAATCTCTATAAATTCTCACAATGGAATTTTATGTACATATATAAATGCTTATGTATGTATACACATAATGAAGAGATTAAAAGCCAGTCATCAGGCTCTATTAGTTGAAAAGTATCAGACGGAATTTATGTTCTTCATTCAAGAAAGTTAATCCAGCAGCATCGCATTACTGCTCAGCCTAATAAATCTTGTATCATTGCTGATCACTTTCAGATTAGATTTGGGAGAAAGAACAATCCCTGAAAACCTTGTAATGAGAACTATTATTTTTCTACAATTAAATTTTAGCATACCAGACAATAGAGACTATGTTCCCACTATTTTGGATGGAAATTTTTTGAGTACTGTATTTCTGAACAAAGTTTGATCTTTCCAGCAGTGTGTCATACCTCATCTAATTAGTCTGGTATGTTTAACTGCAGTATCTTTCTCCTTTGTCTTTGTGTGTCATGAAATAAATGAACTAGAAACCACCTGTTTTTGCACAATGTAATGAATATTCTGGAATCACACATGCAAAGACTTTATACGAAAGAATCTCTCTTCTGATGCCAGGATTTGAATGCTGAGCATTTGAAGTGGCGAACATAACCACTCTGGTTTGCGTGCGGGTTGTTCAGACGATACTGAACATATGTAAAAATAAATGCTAGGAATCATGTTAACAATGATCTCAGGAACAGGGGAATACTCCATCTTTAAAAAGCCTCTGCATTGTGTGGGCACTGTTTTCCTTTAAGAAATGTGGGTCCTAAGAAAGTTTTTGTTTTAAGAAAGATTTAAATTCTGTGTTATTTCCTTATGGCTAGAGTGAGGCTGCACACTTTTAGCACAACCAGTTGTGAAGATCACCTTGATGATCTGATACAGCATTACTTTCTTACACTAAATATGTTGCTCAAGCAGGGATACAGCACAGGTAGCGCCTTGCAATTACTTTTTTCCCCCACAAAGTGATATTCACCCTATTCTGATAAGCTGGATACCACTTCCTGCTAACAGATGTGCAAGTTAACAGGATTTTAGGCCCAGGGAAAGCAGAGAGCTTCCAGGTGCAGGTTTAAAGACCTTGTTTTCCACCAGCACTGTCCCTGAGGCAGTCTTTGCCAACGCTGGCCTCCGAGGGGGCAGGCTGGGCGCGAGCGCTGGGATGTTTGCGGAGCGATGCGAAATCCGCCGTGGCCGGATAACCCCACTCTGCTAGCAGCTGTGCTCAGTCTCACTCGTGTTTACCATGCACAAGTGGGGACAAACAGCCTGTCCCCGCTGCTTGAGAGCGAGCAGGAGAAGGGGCTCCTCTACGTGCGGTTTCTATGTCTCCTCCTAAACAGCTCCCTGGAACAGTTTTGTTCTCCTTGACGCTTCAGCAGCTACTAAAAGGGTAATTAACTCTATCTCAGCTGAAACCACGACAGGGAGAAAGACATCCTCGTATTTTGTTTAAAGACAAGGTTCCAAACCCATTCCAAACAGAGAAAAATGTGATAAATAGATCTTCAGAACGGGCAAAAAGCTTATGTTGCAATATTGATAGCACCAGCCAACACAGTTCTTAAATTGTGAAATGAATGGATCTAAACATTATTCAGAATTCACAGCCGTTTAATTTTAAAATAAGTGGATTTAGTGTAATGACAGGATTCAAGTGGCAAAAGATGTCTGGCAACATCAAAATAGGTATTTTGAAAGATTAGAAGAACCAACAGAAGGAGGTGCTCTTGGGGACACCCTGAGCAAGGACATCTATTTATAGAGTCCTTTAGGTAGTATTAAGAACAAGAAACCAAAATTACAAGAAAACCATCACAGTGACAAGTTTTATTGCAGAAGATGATCAAAAGGAAAAAGGTTGAAAATTGCATTCACTCTGCAATTAAAATGTCTAGGCAGAGCTCAAGTTTTCTCACCAAATCCCCTGCTGGGACAAATAAATTGATTTTTCCATTTGTTGCAATGAAAGAGTGATTTGATCCTTTCCTAACTTCTCACACCCAAGCTGGACATATTTCACCCCTTGTTTTATATGCATTCAAAATCTGAATAACCCGAGCAGCACCTGGAGATCACAGCCCGGGTTCCACTCTCCTTTCCGACTGGTCCAAGTACCTGGAGCTCAGCAGTGACAATTTGTTACATAAATCTCAATAAAGTCATAAAGCTAAAAAAAAAAAAAAAAAAAAAAAGGAAACCAAACTTTGTGGTAGAAACATCACTTCACATCCCTTTAATCTGAGTCCAGGGAGGCACTGCTACATTGCCCCTTATATGGGATTGATTGCTGGTGTAAATCAGTAAAACTTCTCTCAATGGTGTCAAATCTTTTCTCCTTCATCACAGCACCTGCTGTGTTTGTTAAAGTGGGTTAGTAACACTGCTGTCTTTATGGGGGTGGGGGGGGGAAACTGAGGCATCCAGCATGTAGTCATCTGGCCGCTGTCATTTAGTGCAGGAAGCAGCAGAAGCAAGGACAAAATTTTAAAATTCCAGGTTATATACATTATCTTTTTAAACAGAGGCACCACAGCTTCATGGAATAGAAGTGCTCAGAATTATTCAGATAACATGTGCTTCCATGCAAATGGGAATAAACAGATCTGAGCACCTACCGGGACAGCTGAAATCCAGAAGATCACCCAGATGGTCCACATAGTCAAACACAGTCCGTTTTCTTCATCCCTCGTGCAGCAGAGTTGAGCAGGCTGTTTGTATGCTCTCCGGCGTGGCTCCTAGCTCTTTTTACTTCATCCTTTTCCCTCCTTGCTTTTTTCCCTTCCCAGCTTTGACCATCCTTAGCCAATGTTTCTCTCCAGCTGCTGAGCTCCAGAGAGCATCAACAGTGACAGGACCCGGCTCCCATCCACCCTGCAAACTCTCCTCCTCCTCTGCAGAAGCGCCCTGTCCCAGGAATTACAGCACCTCTCTTGAGCGTGTCCCTACGGTTGTCTGCCTCCCTTCCTGGCTGTTATTCACTGTTATCAATGGGTGTCGCTGGGGAATGATCATTCCTCATGCTCTCACGATAAGGGAGCAAGCAGGGCTCCCCTGTAAGATGTCAGCCCCACAAGGGCAGGGACAATCAATCAAGGGGAAGTACAGCCCTGGGATAAGTGCTCTGCTGAGAAGCTGAGTTGGAGGAATGTGATTCAGGCTGCCTGCACTGCTTCTGCTCTCAACAGCTCTGCACATGCTTCCCACAGGGAACACACATCCCTGAGAGCCAGAAATCAGGAAGCTGGCAGATTCTGCTGCAGGTGAGCCTGCTGCCAGCATGTCTCACCAAGCCCAGGTGAGCAAAGCTGCCAGAGACGAAGAAAACTTTAGTCTGGGATAAACAGGGAATCTGCTCTTCCTTTCCAAAGAGGACTCCAAATACTCCCTAGAATTTATGCTCTTATCCAGCATCTGAATAAACCACCAGTCTGCATTTATCCCAGTGCTACAGTCTGTAAGGTGTTGTTGCATTTGGATCCCACTGGTACCTTGATGTTGGGACACAGGTTCCAGACATCCTGGGTTTCCCAAAGACAATTCCTCTGCAGTCCCCTCGCCTGTCGGCAGAGCACTCTTTGTTGTTCCTGGGTCTGTTTCTGTGGCAAAACTGCTGTAAAGGGGCTGTGTGCTTAGCTGGGTGTGACCCTCCAGCTGCCAAGGCAGGAACTCCAAACCCTTGCTTGTCACACTCACTTCCAGCACAATACAGAATACAGCTTCAAAAAGAGCCAAAGTTTGCACTGTGTACCAGTGCTCTTTCTCAAAGAATGTCAGTCCTCAGCTTGTGTCAAAATATCTTTTATCACCTATTCCAGTTTATCATCACCAGACGGGTCAAATTTAATGAAGGGCTGCCCAGAACACAGATGTGCTTCAGGTTTACCAGTAAAGTCAATGACTAGGAAAAATATATGGCTAACTGCCTATGCACTGAAAATCCTGACATTGAATTAAACAAGTCATCTGCTGAGCAGCACAATGAAGGAATTTGAGTTTCCTTGCAAGTGCTGCCCTTTCCATGCCCATTCTGACTTCAGCTCATCTCTATATTGTTCATGAAGATCGCTGAGTTGCAATGCTCCCTCTTTCCCTACACACCACCCTCATCTCTCCCCACAGCCCCAGAGCAGCAGTCAGGCAAGTGGCAGCATTTGCTTAACCCCATACTAACCGTGTCCTGCTCACCCACCACGCTCACACAGCATCCTTTCCCTCCAAAATGGCAAATGCTTCAGTCATCCTTGCTCCAGCCCACACTAAACTTGAAGTGATTTTCATTTCGTGAGGACATCTGCTTCCCCACAGAGTTTGGTTGAAAATATCAAAGGGTTAAACAAACTGTTGAAAGGGGGTCTGAGAGGCAGCCAGACAATGTCACAGTAGTAGTCTGAAGAAACCACACTGACAATGCTGCATCATCTCGATGGGGTGCCAAGACTTTCTCTTCCTTTGGCTGAAGGAATATTTTATTATTCCATTCATATTGCAGCATCTTCCCCTGAAAGCCAGCACTCTTTCTTGCATTTATGTAATTGAGAGAGCTTTGCTACTGAATGTACTTTGGAGTGTGGGGTTTTTTTTCAAAAATAGGCCCAGGAGTCTGGAGAGTCAGTGTTGGATTTAAACACCAACAGTGTGAATTAATATTTTGTGATCCCTCCCATTTTATTCAGGCTGTTTGAAAGAAGATGGATGCAAAAAAAAACCTGGGAAATTCTCACCTGTGCAAACCATTGCTTGACTCACAGTAGATGTCAGCCCAGTGGGACAGACAGGGAGAGCTGGGAAACCTAACAGCAGCAGAAGACTACAAAGAATTATTACCAAGAATTCACAGAGCCCTAAATGCAATGTTTGTTTAATTAAACAATAGCTGTGTGCATTTGCTTTCATACCTACTCAGTATACTCCTTGTAAATTTGTCACAGCTGGAATTTTTTTCAAGCCTGATATCTAAACCAGAAAAGAAACATTTGAATTTGTTTAGAGTTTTGAAAGACTTTTCGCTTTAATTTTAGGAGTAAATAAAAGAAATTACTTTGCTTTGTACTACTCTGAATGTAGGATTGTTTACTTATCAAACACTAACCAACTTTGATTGTAAATATTTATTTATTAATACTTAAAAATTCCATTAGTGCTTCAAAAAAATAAATTTTCTCCTCCTTTTGCTAAATAATTAAATTGCTTGCAATGCCTTTCCTACAGCTTGACAATCAGGCCACACATTTTTCATCTGACATTAGGAATACAGAGACAAAACTCAGGCAAGAGTCACCTATTTAAACCCTGGCTAACATTCTTTATTTATATCAGCCGTCCCAAGGAAATCTAAAGGTTTGCTGGCTGATAACTCACTCTTTTCACCTGCCTTTTCTCACTCATTTACTGCTTCCCAGGAAACTTTACAGAGTGCCTCTCCAGAGGTGCACCATGTTTAGACCCTCTGATGCAGAAGCAGACATGGGTTTTGGTTTATACTCAGTTATGGTTGTCCAAACAGACTGATGTACATGTGAATTGTCAGGAGAGATGTGTTCTATTTTACCTCTGTGATAGAAAAACTGAAAGTGAACATGTTCTTAGAATATGTGAGGAAAAAACTCATTGTGGGGATAATTCTGGCTTTCTGTATTAAGCCTATATTTAAAACATCATGTCAAGGGTATAGGAATAGTTTCTTCTAACCATAAACGTTTACATCTTACTAAATATGGGAACTATGTTCTGAGATCTGAATTTTATGATTTGAAGCTTTTCTTGCTTTTGCTTTTAGCCAAAATGAATGTTGCACTGCTTTTGGACACATTTTACCCCCGTGTTAGAAAAACTGAAACTGAATCATTTTATTCTTAGTGCAGATTTCCTGTTTGAAGGAAAAAAAACCAAACAAACCACCAAATCCACAACACCAACCCCAAACTTTGCTTTCCATTCTCCCCTGTATCTATTTAGGTAAAAAAACCCTCATAATGTATGGGTGGTATGAAACATACACTGAAGAAAGGTTTTCAGGATTACTTTCCAAGGGATCGTTCTTTAATGCTGAAAGCAAGACTATATAAGGGAGGGAGGGATGAGAGGGAAGGGAAAGACAAAAAGATTGGGGCTTTTTTATTATATAATATTGTATTAAAACTTTGAAAATCTGTTTTAAACCAAGTAAGAACAATTTCGGTGTTAATAGATGAGAGTTTTTAAAGGGAAAGTGGTGCCTTTGCTCTGTCTGCGGCCACACTGAAAACGACGCTCACTGGGAAGGAAGGGAAAAAAAAAAAAAAAAAAAAAAAAAAACAAAAAAAAAAAAAAGCAAAAAAAAAAAAAACAAACAACAAACCGTTGCCTTTTCCTCTTTTTTCGCCATCAGAGGAGCTGGAGTGCCCCTGTGGGGATCCCGCCCACCCCAGCCGCGAGTGGCGCGGCCCAGCGCGGCTGCCCCGTTGCCGAGCGACCGCCGCCGGGCCGCCGTGAGGGCCGGGCCGGGCCGGGCCGGGCTCTGCCGGGGCTCCGGGAGGGCTGAGAGGGGGAACCGGGCTGTGCCGGGGCTCCGGAAGGGCTGGGAGGGGGAACCGTGCTGTGCCGGGGCTCCGGGAGTGCTGAGAGAAGGAACCGTGCTGTACCGGGGCTCCGGAAGGGCTGAGAGAAGGAACCGTGCTGTACCGGGGCTCCCTCGGGCTGGGGGGCTGTGGCAGCACCAGGTACGTGCTGTGTGAACAGCGATGCCTTTTCCAGCCTGGCGCAGCTGTAATGGCTTAGCGCCGCATCCTTTGGTGCGGTGAGGTGTGCGAGGCGCTCCGAGACACGAGGAGGGGTCAGAGAGCCCGAGCGCTGACGGGGAGGAGGGCGATAACCTGGTCTGAGGGCTTTTGGGGTGAGTTTTGCCGTGGGCTCCCAGGGTTTCGTAGCTCTGTTGGTGGCTTCACGCACCACACAAAAAAAAAGTCTCGATAGACACGGCTGTCCTGGAAATTTTAAGAACGTCAGGTATTCAACCATTCCAGGACTTGAAGGATTTGTCCCGTATTAGCCCTTTGAGCAACATGCAGTGTTGTTGAAGTTGGTGAGCCATGATGGTATCATCACTGTAAATTATCGAAAAGGTTACACCAGGAATCCTTTGAGCAGGCTTATGTCTGCCTACACCTTTTCCAACCTTGCATTCCCACTGCGGAATGCTGACCAGGAGAAGGAGGGTGGCGGTTGTATAAATTAAAGTTGAAGAACACAAGTGGAAAAAATGTAAACCTTATCCTTATGTTTAGAAATCTTTTCCAGAGTTTTTTTCTGCGTTTGGTTGGACTTGCTGCCTCAGAAGAAATTTACTGTTGTGCACAATAAAGCAGCTCCTCTTGCAGGTTTTCTGTTGTGAGTGGAAAATTTGTACTTGGAGTTATTGAGTGGAAAATATTATGAAGGCCAGGGTCTTGGTAGCACATTATTTTAAGCTTCTTGCTTATTTATTATTTAATACTGCACAAAACCATAAATCAAAACAGCACTTTATGAGCTTGAAGCACCTCTCAAGTTGTGCCTGAAAGATCTAAAGCAGACTGGAAAATCAGACAAATACCAGAGATGAGACCATAAAATGTAATGGGGGAGGTAGGGTAATGATTCAGCTTTGAAACCGTTGAGTGCTGCCTGCTTGAGTGCTGAAAATCCCAGCATGGCTTTTGAATTCAGTACTTGTTCCAAAAGTATCATGTCTTTTTCTCCACACAGTTCTCCAGTTCATACAAGAGCCAAGGGCTCTGTGTGCTGCATTTATGACGATAATTTCTGGTGGATGGATCATGTCTGGTGTCTTTATTATGTAAAATTTGCACTTGTCATTGGAAAAGTTTATGTTCTGATAACTCTGCATACTTAACACAGGGTCTATAATGCCTGTGGCTTTCTGCGTTTACAGTTATCTTCACTGAACAAATAACCCAGATGATGCTATCCAAACGAAAGGTTCAAATGCCAGTTTTCTTATCCCTCATATTAATATTTAAAAATTAATAATTTATCTGCAAGTTAACAACTCAAACACCCAGGAGAGATTAAAAGAACATCTCTGCAGAAATCACTTCAGATAGTGGACTTAACAGAACCTGCTCTCTTTCTCTCTTCTGGAAGAGATGTTATGAAGAAAGAGAGAGATGTTTTACACAGACCTGAAAGGCAAACGTCCCCAGCAAGCCTTAGAACAGATTCCCAAAGTGCTAGGCCTTGCAGTGGGAGCGAGGTGTCCTGGAATCATTCTCTCCTTGTACTTAGCACACATAAGAGTAATCTACTTCAGCAGGGAAAAAAAGTAGCTCCCTCTCCTAAATGTTTTTGAGCAGTTTTAGACAACAGGTATTACCAGTGTGAGAGGAGATATTTTGATCATTATGCTGTTTTTGTTTGACCCCAGGCACTGAGGAATTTTAGTACCATCGAGAGCCTTGTTTCTGTCCTAACATGGACCCAGTCCAGTCAGCCTCCCCAGACATCATGGTCACTCGGAGGTCCTTCAAGAAAGTACCCAGTGCCCTGAGCAGCCTTGTGGAGGAACCTAAAGAAAGACAGGCTGTCCCTGATCACCTGCTGGAATCAAGTAAGTTCCTGCACTCTGACTGTTCCCAACCTTGTGGCAGTTCTAGGATACACTTGGCTGTTTGGTTCTTTTTTGCAGCTCCCATCCTGTTGCTTAAATTGCAGCTTCCTGAGAGCCCAAATCGTGGGAGAGGTATTCAGGAAATTAATAGTGGTTGTGCTGATGCTGGGTGATTCTAAAGTTTTGGGGTGGCTTGTTTGAAGCCATGATACCAAGAGATGAACTGGTGGCAGGATCATAGATCTGCTGGGGTAGTGGATGGTGCCATAACTTTCCATTTATATATTCATGGCTACTTAAAAGGAGAAGAATATATATTTTTCTTTTTCCTTGATAATAAATCAGTATAGCATAACTAGACTGCATCAATGTAAGTACCACTCACCATGTGTGTTTCTGGTCTCTTTCTCCCTGTTTTGTAATCTATAGAGATTTATTCAGAACATCAGAGGAGCAGGGTTGTACAGGCTGAGCCTGCTGTGTTGCACTATGGAGGGTATGAGGTTGGAAAACATCACAAACAAATGCTGGTAAGTTTTGGAGCAGGGATCCCCTTGGGGCTCATAGAAGGACAGCAGAATCTGAGTTGACTTCTTGTGGTCATGAGACTTTTGCCCTAAAGTGCTCTAAAGAGCAGCACTTCAATTCAGTGGTCCTGCGGTAACAGAACAGACGAGTACCAGGCTGTGAGCATCACCCTCCTTTATACTCCCTGATTCTCATGTCTGCATCAGGGCTCCTGATATGTGACTTGCACATCATGAATGAAGGATTGGGGCTTTAACTCCACAAGAGATTTGTTTTCAAAATGTCCTTGGACTGTCACTGTATCTGCAAATATGTTCACTGGTGGGAAGGTTTTGAAAGCACCTCTGGTCTTTTGCCAAGGACAATTTATTCTGAGAAAGGAAATTTTATGCATAGGTTTGATTGCCTTTCCATGTGAATGGTGTGGGTATTTTGTTCTCTACTCTCTGCTTTTCCTTTGTCCACCTTTCTTATTCATGTTTTAAGTGTGTTGAGACAGAGGTTGGTAGTTATGTTGAGCTAGGTTCTCTGAATATAATGAAAGTAAACAAATGCAGGAGGCTTTGCAGGCTGAACTATCACTATCCAAAAGTTCATTGGTTGTACACCTAAACAGAACCATAAAGTATTATGTAATTCCTATTGTTTCAGATGTCCCTAAAAGTGATCAATAAATTGTTTGTTCCAAATAAAATATTTGTTCCTTTTGCACATAAGCAAAACAGCATTAGAATTTGGCTCAATAGTCGCATCTTTCAAGCGAGACTGTTATTCCTTGATTAAAAATTGTGACTCATTTCCAAAGAATAAAAACGCAGGATGTAAGTTTTGCATAATTTTCTTTTACATTCAGAGCACATTTAGAATTATTTCTGCTAAAGTAAAAATGATTACTTCTTTGCTATGGAAGATTTTACAAAAGGTACAGTTGGCATTCTTAACTGACCTCTTCTATTGTAGAGTATTTAGTGGGTTTTGTGTTCTTTTGTTCTACAGAAGCTGATAAATATTTCTACCAATGCAGTAAACCTTCACGTAATACCACCCCAGACAGTGTATTTTCAGATCAAATACAGCAAAAGAGTAAGTATCAGAAAGTCTTCACACTGCTCTTTGCATGCAGCACGCGTTTTGTGCCATATATAAGGAGCTTTTACATGGCTTCTATCATGTTTTGGGTCTTGTTTTCTTATTTTCTAGCACCGGCTTGTCCCTGGTCTGTCCCTGGTGGCTACTGTTGATTTTTGCCCTGATGAATGGAGGTATTACTACGACTGCATCCGAATTCACTGTGAGGTGAGGATTCATTGCCAAACATAGAGGGTTGTAATGGAATGAAACAAGTATTAGAGCATGATGCTAATGGTAAAGGTATATTTAATTTTCTAGAGACACATAGATTTATTCCCAGTGAGTCTTGGAGTATTTAATTTAAAACATTAATTTTTTTTCTCTGCAAACATGCCAGAGCTGTAAGTAAGGTTATATAACTTATTCTGCTATTCTTTGCCAGTAGATCAGTCTTTGTGCTGCACTGATGTGGTTACGTGTCTTAGCTGTGGAGCTCAGAGGAGCTCTAGAGAGCTGTGTAAAGTGTGGAAAGATAGGATGATGAAAGCAGGTAGAATATTAATGTTCTGAGGTACAACAGAGTGATAATCTTGAAGATGTTTTATGCCCACTTACTGGCCAGCTACTAGAGAAACCTTTTACTTCCACAACAGGCTGAGAGATTTGGGGCTGTTCAGCCTGGGGAAGAGGAGGTTGCGTGGAGGCCTCATAGCAGCCTTCCAGAATAAGAAAGGGGCTGCAAGGAAGCTGGAGAGGGACTCTTCATCAGGAACTGTGGTGATGGAACAAGGAATAATGGGTACAAATTGAAAGACAGGAAATTTAGCTTAGATGTTAGGAAGAAATTCTTTAGATTTCCTTCCAACCCTTAATATTATACGTTTCTATGATTTACTAATTGTAAGATACAAATATTTGCACTTGTTTGTTTGTTTGTTTGCAGGGAGATGATACCTTAGTTGTTCCCATACATGCTTACCCTGCTATGAATGTTGTAGAATTTCCATCATTTATAAATCTGTCTGATGTATCGATTGGTCAGAGGTGAGTTAAGGACACACATTTGTCTACATTTTGTGAAATATGTCCAAACCATGAAGAATCCCATTTTCCTCTATTCATGCAACATAATGTCTTAAAAACTTTAAGAAACTCAGCTACCATCTGGACTTAAAAATAGTTCTGTATATGAACTCTTTCAGGTGCACATTCGCGGTAAAATAAATGCTGTGCAAGCTAAACATATGTAAAGATGGAGCTTTTTTTTTTTTTTTTTCCCTTCTTGTATTTAAAAGTATTTATTGAGCTAGACATCATCTTACTTTGTCTACTGCATGTATGTAGCACTGACTGTTCTCATGAAGTAATCAGTAATAATTGTTAATAGGAACTGGGAAGGGGATAAAGGAGCAAGAAGATTCTGTTTATTAGGGCTCAGTTGTGCAGTATATTTGCTGTATTAGTTGTAATTATGGTGATTTGTGTTAGTGTAGAGATTTGAGTGAATTCTAAGAAGTGAAAGTCTTAGCAGGTGGTTTTCTCTTAGGTTGTGAGTTGAAAGTAACTCATGAATTTTACTGAAGCACAGAAATATGAATAGGCAAGGCACATACAAGAAACATACAAAAATCTGCAGTACAAATGAGCCCAGCCTGGCGAATAACATTTGTGTCTTTTTGTTTGTTTGTTTGTTTTTCTAATCCCCTTTAGCCTGTTAAACTTTAGTGAATCATAACATTGTGAGTTTCTCACAGGACTGAACATAACTCCTGACATTCTGGGAGCCTTTAGGCATGAAGTGATCCTGTTGTTTGCTGCATTTTAGTGCTGGAGTATACGGAATTTTCATATTCTCAGAATACAGAGAAGATATTAGAAAGAAAACAAAATATGATTTTAAATAATGGATTTTTTTTTCAACATAGCAGGGATGCTCAAAGATACTCCTGAGGAAATTTGGAAGAATTCCTGAAGACAAAACTCATGGTTTCAAACCTTAATTTTTACCAGTATTTTTCAGCATTAAACTATTAAAAAGTATCTAAAAATGAAAGAGATAGCTTTCTGAGATAGCTGGTACATTACATAACCTGAGAGAATTTGGGCTCAATCCATAGCCCATGAAGTTAATGGAAAAACTGACATTTACTTCCATTAATGTAGGATAAAATCTATATTCTACCACCCACCATTCTCCTTAGGTACAGAAGGTCCATCAGACAACAGGTGGCATATTTAGCTTGTTTTTAAGGCACTTTGGTTGCTGTTCAAGCTGCACTATACCCTAAAACCAATTGCCTGCCCGGTCTGCCATTGCATCTTCTTTGTGAACAGGCCATAGTAAGGCAGAGAAAAAAGAACTTGGCTATTTCTGCTTTTTTTTTTTTTTTTTAAGCATTTTAAAAATGTGCTTTCAGAGGAAAACTGTGTAACATGCATTCTTTGCTAACCAGCAGGGCAGGATTTCAGTCAGAGAACTGATAAAAAACAGAAATAAGCCTGCGCGAGTGGATCTTGATTTGCAGGGTGATGAATGGTTGTGCACCAATGCTTTTGTGTTTCAGTTTGGTCTGTGAAAACACTTGCGTGCCAAGGCAAGAGAAGTTGAAAAGATGTGTGCTAATACTCCTCACACAATCTACAGGAGATGTAAAGGGCTATTCTGAAAATTAGGCCCCAGCATCATTATTTCTACAGTGGTTAAAGTTCAGTCATTCTGATGTGTTGGAGTTTTCAACACTTTTCTTTTCTCGTAGTCTTTCATGAGGAGGGCCATGGGAAAAGGCCGATTTCTGGTTCTGTACTCATTGTTGCTCCAGTTTGCATTGTTTGTACTTGCTAGATATTACAGCCTGCAAGAATTTGAGGATGGGCATAAATAACCTCCAAAAAGTAATTTTTTAAAATTTTTCTATAATCAAATTCTGTGTGGATAGGAGAAAGTAATGTCCAGCATTCAAATCAAGAGTTAGCTCTTATTTCTTGGGGGGATGAAAGAGCTGAAATATTTTGCTATTTTGGAACAGCAGCAAATTATGATTTTCACATTAATAACTAACCCATCCCTCTGAATGCAGGTAATTTAGTGCATGGTGTGTATAATGCAATTTCCCAGCTTGTAACTAATGAACAACTGTACTTCGATTAATTCAATTTTTTCTTTTATCTCTTTTCAGTAAGGAGTATGTTATCCCGTTGCAGTGCAGCTGTCCCATAGATTTTGAATTCCACATTGATATTGTTCAGCCTCACAGAGCCTTCACTGTCCAGCCAACATTTGGTAGACTGACTTCTCTAAAATTCTAAATGTTAAATCTGTATTTACTAAGTGTAGTTACTTGTGACAGTGTATTCAATGCTGTACAGAAAAAAAACTTTGCCTCAGGCAAAGCTTTTGCAGGTAAATGCTGCCAGACATTTGCAGCCTCATGGCCAATAGCCATCTTGGCTGTAAGTTTCTTTAGACAATGCTCAACTATGACAAAATGCCAGCTCTGACAAAATACGGGTTGTTCCAAACAGTCCATGCAGCCTTCCCAGAAAAATATCCCTGAAAAAGGGTCATCCCAGTAAAACTTAAGTCAGAAAATTTTGTAGCCTGAAACTATGGCTGAAGGCCATCTGAAAAGCACTAAAAAGTTTCAGCTCCTGTTCAAAGCTGTTGTGCTCAGAGTAATCATAGTGTCATAGAATCACTTAGGTTGGGAAGGGGTCTGAATATTTAGGGATATGAACGGTGGTTAAAGTGGTTGAGAAAATAATGGAATAGGTAGTAAGGAAATAAGGTCAAGCAGAGACAGGTAATGCATCAAATCCAGATGAGTCCCCTAGCCTGGAAGAGCACAGAGGAATATGTTTATAAATGCTTTGCCCAGGAAAGCAGAAAGTGCCAAAGACTTAAAACGAGCAGATGCAAGTGAAGAATGTCTACGTGTAAACGGGCAGTCATTTTCACAGCAGTATGAAATATTATAGCCCTACTGCCAAATCTCTCTGCTATTGCAAAATATCTTCTATTATCTGGCAGCAGCCATAGTTTTTGAAAGATACTTTGAGACCTGAAAGATTTTCCATGCCTACTGCCATCCACTCAAACAATTAAGTTGTTTAAAGAAAAGTAGCCCAGAATCAATTCCAGCACGCTTAAGTGGGCTCATGTTATATGGACTCTTACTGTTTTTCTCCTCTAATCACAGGAATCATTCCAGGCAATGGAAAAGCCAAAGTAACTGTGAAGTATTCCCCACTTGAGTATGGAACAGCACAAATGGCAATGCAGTTGCGGATTTCAGAGTTTCACTCAAAACCCTATGTGTGTGTCTTCACAGGAACATCAATACCACATCTGGCTCTGATGTATGTGTGGCTGACTGACCTTTGAGTGGTTTTGCCCAGTTCTAAGAGATATTAATGTAACAGGATTTCATACCATTTTGTTATGATCATTTTAAGCATTGACTTCTTTGGAAACTTACAATGCACTGATGTAATTCTGCTGTTGATACGTGTTCCTGCTTTTTTACAGAGTTTGTTTAGAACAACCTTAATCTGTATGAAATGAAACAAACTAAATAAATATAATGAGAAGTTACATATCCTTAAAGAAATGTTGAGCATCCTCTATCATTTCCACTCATTCTTACTGTTGAAGCCTTGCAAGATGAAGGGGGTTTTGAGCTTTTTGGGCTGTACTTAATTTTTTTGTGAAAAGATGGGACTTATGTGCCATTTTGAAAGGAATATGTGTCCTTCTGACATCTAGAAAAGAATATTTTGCTGAACAACAAAGTTATCCAGAGAAAAAAGCTGTGTCTGGAAAACCTGTGTTGTGGAGAAGAGACCGGTTCAGCCAACTACAATCAAAGCCTGTTCAAAAACTGAAGGTGTGAAAATATAATCATTACAAGTTCTCTTTTCTGAGATGGAAATCTTCCATGCTTCTGGTTTTTCCTATTAATTTATATCTCATAGGAAATTGAATACCAGAACCTGAGATTCCCCACAGACTTGTCAAATCCGTATGCTGTAGCTACTCTTTTGACTCAGGAACCAGGCAAATTGAAGTTAAAGGACATAAAAGAAGGTAAAGTAATTAAGCAGCATAAACTTAGTCTTAGCATTATTTGTAGCTCTGATGAGGAACTTGGCTTCAGAATTGCTGAGTTGATGTGACTGTTGTTTCTTTGAGAACTCTCACCTTAGCTTTATGTATTAATGAGTACAGTTACCTTAATGGATAATTAATTTCACAATTAAAAATCAAATCTAGACTGAGACTTTCTGATGTTCCTGCAGCCCTGTCCCAAGGCAAAGAAGGAAAAAAAACCAGACAGATGAAGGATGCTATATTTCAACTAAAAGTCAAACAAAATATTCAGGAAGAGAAAGCAAATCATCTAAAGTGGTAAGTGTTCCTCTTAGGAAGAAGAGAGTAAGTCTGCTAGCCTTTGAATAAAACAAACTGCATTAAATAAAGCCTTTTTCTTGTCTTCACTGTAAATGCAGGCAAGTTCATAAGGGAAGTCAACCAATCTCTGAGGAGTTTAAAAAAGAGATTATTGAAAGCCGACAAAGGGAAGAAGAGCAATACAAGGTTAGTCTTAGATGTTTTTTTCTGTAAATTTAAAATCAAATTTATACTTTCAGACTGTGCAGTGCACTAGTGAATTGTATCAAGCTCTCTACATGTTCAGTTTTTCTTCATTAATCAGTGCAATCCTGTGCTAGTTGTGCTTGTTCCTGCAGTCATATCTTTATTGTGCCTGTGCATTACTGTTTCAGGGGTTGTTTTATCTTGAAGGCAGACAGAGAAGGGTAAGGTATTACCAGAAATGTGACACTACTTGCCCAAATGAGCAGATTTGCACCCAGCCACCCAATCTCATCAGAGTGCCACATTCCAGCATAATCCTGTCAGCACCAAGGCCACATCCAACATTCTGTTTGTATTGTACCACTGAGGAGCTGCTGTCCTGAATGGCTCACATTCAAAGAGCTAGATCCAGTCAGTACTCCCACACAGAGCCATGGGGAGATAATTCATCAGGTTGCACTTCTCATCTTTACCCCTCTGGTTGCACTTCTGCATCTTCACCCCTCTCTCTTTGGTTTCTTCCAGTCACTGCAGACTGCGAGTCCTCTTCCACAGCGGTGACAATGGCAATAAGCAATATTTGGTGATAGGAAGTACTTTTCCCACAGTGGCACAGCCCTCAGGGACAGGTGGAGCCTGTAAAGGCTTGATTTATAAATTGAATTAGGCAATATAAAACATTCTATTTAATACTGAAAAGAAGGGAATGGGTGAAAAAAGGATCTAAATTGTGAGATTGATGTATCACTGAATTAGATGCAGGTTAACTTTGTTTAGAAGCAACTCTTTCCTAACCTGCTGATTTGGCTATGCAATGCAAACCATGTTTCGTTAGGACAGAGATTTGATTGAAACTCAGACATGAAAAGACATTTTTTTTACTTTGTTTGACTTGCTTAAGGGTTGCAATAATCACATCCAGAAGGGAATGAAGTCTGTGTTTTGTTAAACACCTCCAGAGTGTTACATTGTGAGTTTCCCTAATTGTACTGGGGGAAAGAATACATTGGATGCTTTGTGCTAATGTGATTTTTCTTTAAATTAGCTCCAAAGAGGAGATCCTATCATAGAACAGGAGTTTCAGAGGGATGAGGTAGAAGTTTCCTTCAGACGTGTTACCCGGCATGTTGACCAGGTTTGTTCATATGTTTTTATAGCCTGCTATATGCACGCTAAATTATCCCTTCCCAAGCTAATAAATAGCATAGGTATTTGACACTGAATACTTTTCCTCCTGATATTCTTATTTCTGTGTCCGTGCCTTATTTCCCATTTTGCTTTTAGGAAGGGCAAGCACCATGCTACATGCACAACTCATCTTCTAAAGCTCTGATCTAATACGAGAGTCAAGTGGAAATCTGCAGGCCTAACTTGAAATTTGTATTTCTTGTTTCTGAAAGATCTCTCAGGAGGAGCTTTCTCATGCCTCATTGTAAGGTTAAGCATATCACAAGATTCCCAACCTTTACCTGCAGATCAGATTGACAGGAACTTTTCTGGTAGTTAGATTTTTTTTTTGCCCTTCTCTTTCACTCTTCTTTGGGTATGTGCCGTTATTGGAGAAAGGATACTGGTTTTGCTGGTTTGTGTCCTTAAAGCTATTTCAGCTTCATGTCTGGGCAAGATAAAGTGTGTGGTTGATAGAGTCCCTGTCCATTCTCTCTGCTGTCCAACTGCCCATGGAGTGCACTGCAGTTACAGTCTGTGCTGGTCATTTGTGTGGATGCAGACCATGCCACGTTGTCTCTGCATTCCCCATGCCACATCTGCAAATACTTGGTGATTACCTTCCATTAAGCCCTGCAGTGAAGGCTTCTGGTTAAATGCCAATGCTGCGAATATTTTCACTGGACCTAATTTCAATATTTAGAAATAACATACAGATTCAGGCCAAAGAATGGCTTGGGAGGGAGAAAATTTCTCCCTTATCTAGTCGTAAAAAGGGCTGTCCTTTTTCTTTTCTGTTTCCTTTTTTAAAAATACACCATGCAGCACCCAAATGTCCATCCGACATTCGACTTGCTCCGTAATGACCCTTGGGACAGCAGAAAGAGGATGTTCAGGAAATTCCAACAAGCAGCATACAAGGTAAAGTGAACAACCAGAATGCAGTGTGGGGGCATGGCATGTCAGAAACAGCACAAAAGAACATGCAACCAGCATGTAAGGAGTGTTCTCAGCTAGCTAGGGATTTGATAGTTTGATAAATATGCTCCTGCCTCACCAGGAAATAAGGATCAGGGGTAAGTTTTATATTCAAATCATCTTTCATATTGTAATTGATGCTAAACATATGCAGATAAATTCAGATTTTTTGTAAAGTAAAAAATATTTCGTATATTATAAATAATTCTTTGTATTTCTTATATTCTTACTATATTCTTTATATTCTTGTATTCTTATATTCTAAATATTTATTTATATTATAAAGTTAAAAATATATTTTTAGAGTAAAAAAATATTTGAAAATGCCTGTATAATACTGCACCCATTTTTGGACCCCTACTACAAGAAAGACTTTAATAAGCTGGAATGAGTTCAGTGTAGAGCCACCAAGATGTTCAGGTCTTAGAGCATTTACTCTCTAAGGAGACACTTAATCTGGAAAAGGAAAGTAGAGGGAGAGAGCGACACCTTCCACCTCCTCTGAGGTTACTAATGATGCAGAATCTTTGCGATGGTGCATGATGGGAACATGGGAAATAGCACGTAGAAATTCAGGTAAGGGAGGTATAGACCTAGAAATGAAAGACCAATCAGTAAAACCACTTCTTGCATTTGGTTTAAATATTATCTTGCATCACCACTGCTCTTTCCCCAGTAAATCTTAATGTAGCAAACAAGATGGAAATGTCCTGCTCTTCTAGTGTCCAGTTTGGATATTCAATCTGTTCATAATATTGAGGTATTGAAATTAAATGCTCTTTTCTGTATTGTACAAATAAAGAGGTGACCAAATGGCCCCATCTGGTATTAAAACCAAGGATTCTTCATTTTTACCCTGTAGGGTATGGGCCAAAACACAATGCAGGTTGCTGTTAACTCTCCTCATTCTCAGAGCCACAAATATTCATATGGCCCTGGTTAACTGACTGTTCACCCTATGTTTAATCTGTATATGCCAGTAAACACAACTGAAGGATTAGGACCTAGCCAGAAAAAAAGTCTGATTAACCTGTACGACTAAATTAAAAAATTTAACTGTATTTATTGTGTAATGTCACTATAGAGGTGAGATCCATTCTACATCTTTCCTTCACATTTTCTCCTGAACTTAAAACTATATTAAAAATTCTCAAATTGAAATGTCTGAGTGAGCTCTGGAGAATAAATACAGGTGTAACATATACAGTATTTCTATGGTTGTAAATCTTAGGGTGTTTGACTTGAATTTAAAAATCATTCTCTCAGATTTTGGTCCAGATTCGTCTAAATCGTTTATTGCTTCTGTTCCGTGGACTGAGAAGGGAGGCCAGAGGTCTGGAGGAAGGGTCTGCATCTGGTAAGGATAAGGAGAACAAGTTGATATTTTGGCCATGGGCTATGATAATTCAGGTTGTGCTGCAGTGTATCAGGTGTATTACATATAAAGACTGAGTCCTTAAAAAGGAGTTTTCAGAGAAAAAATAGAAGTGTGACAAGGTAGAGGCATAGAGGGATTTGGATTGGATGGCTTTTAAAGACCGTCCAGTCCAGCCTCCCTGCAATGAGCAGGGACATCTTCAACCAGATCTGGTTACTCAGGGCCCTGTCCAGCCTGACCTTGAATGTTTTCAGGGGTGGGACATCCACCACCTCTTTGGGCAACTTGTTCCAATGTCTTACCATCCTTGTTGCAAAAAAATTTCTTCCTTACATCTAGTCTGAAACTACCTTCTTTTAGTTCAAAACCATTACCACTTCTCATATGGCAACAGGCCCTGCTAAAAGGTGGAAATGACTGTAACCAAGATACATCTATTTTCCATACACATTATTTAGCAAGTTTAAGAAATGTGATTAACTACTCTTAGGAACCTTGCAGTTTATCTACTCAATAACAGGACAGAAGCTGTGGGAACTCCATCACTGGAACTGTTCAGATTGGATGGGGCTTTGGGCAACCAGATATGGTGATAGATGTCCCTGCCCATGGCAGAAGGGTTGGACCAGGTGATCTTTAAAGGTCCCTTCTAACCGAAACCATTCTGTGGTTCTACGTGTAGGCTTGAGGGGCAATGAAAGGGCAGACAGGACTGTGGGAGAGGTAGGGAGATGAGCAGATCAGGTGGAGCCCAAGAGGTGAGAGTCACAGAATGAGAGGAGTTTACTGCAGGGGGGATGGAAGGGGGGATGGAAAGACACCTGAATGTGATGAAGGCAAGATGTCTGAACTCAGTGAAATGAGACAGTAGGAACCAAGAGACACATGGCCAGTACTGGGTTGAGTTTTTGTCCACATTGTTTTCTCATGGAAGTGTTTTTAATCAATTGTTTTGGGGGGTTTTTTACACTGAAATGAAAGTGCTGGTCTGGAAAAATGACTGGTTATTTAATATCATAGAAGAAAACTGGCTTTGGATGGGAGTCGCAGTTGGGTAAATGGGAGACAAAGTATTTGAGTCTCTTATTTCCCACTCCTTTGTGGACACACACAGTTTGACAGCTCCTGAGACACATGGTTCCATTATCAGGCCTTTTCCTGGTTCTGCAGATAGGCACTTTGAATTCCCAGGATGCAGATGTAGGAATGCTGCAAATAGAAGGTGTAATGTCATTACCTGTAGACAGGTGGGGGTCGGTCTCTTCCACCGGGCAGCAACTGACAGAACAAGGGGACACAGTCTCAAGCTACGTCAGGGAAGGTACAGGTTAGATATTAGGAAAAAATTTTTCACTGAAAGAATAATAAAGCACTGGAATTGTCTTCCCAGGGAGGTGGTGGAGTCACCATCTCTGGATGTGTTAAAAAAAAGACTGGACATGGCACTTAGTGCTGTAGTCTAGTTGAGGTGTTAAGGCGTAGGTTGGACTTGATGATCTTAGAGGTCTCTTCCAACCTCATTATTCTGTGATTCTGTGATTTAGTGTAAGAGAGGCCTCTGACTTGCCTCAGCCTTTCTGAGAATCCTGCTGGAAGGAGTAGGCTGTAATGTCTTTTTAGGAAAGGGGGAAATAAATCTGTCTGCTATTCAAGGTATTGTGCTCATATCTTGTAGATATGACATTTAAAGACTTTAGGAAGTATTAACTTACTTTTTATATTAAAATTAGTACACATCCTGGCTTAGGAAAATGTTAAATACATTTTGTGGCTTGATTCTATTTCTGAAACAGTGTATTAAGATATATTACAAAATCTTAGTATTTGGTTTCCACTCATGACAGAAAGCAGGAGTTTCAGCAAAGCAGAGAAGTGTGAAGAACACAAGGACTTCACTTTCAGCATATCTGAAGATCGTATATTGCCTTTTGAATTCCCCTTTTACAGTTCCAATGAGCTACACAGTTATTTGGTAGGTACAGTGACTCAGATGTTAGTCAGCATTCTAGACAGAATTTTGTTGAAGACATTGGCCCCAGGGCTGGTAGTCTTTTTTTAAAATTTCACAATGTCACTGTTGTTCTGTGTTCTGGGCTTCTGACAAATTAATTCAGGACTTCAGATTTACTAACGGTTCTGCTGAAAACAGTAATAAAAAAATCTTTTCATTCTCTTAATTGTATCTTAAAATTGTGAGCAATACATTAATGTTCAGACTTAGTTAACATCCATTTATCAGAAGAAAAGAAAAACAAAACAAAACAAAACAAACTGAAATGCTGGTGTCCAAGAAAGAACAGCAGAAATATCAAACTATATAAAATAAATATTTGCATAATTATTTCCACATGTTTTCTATTAGCTGTGTTCATTAACTGCTGCCAATACAAAACAAAATGCCCACCATATCACTGGTTTTAAATGCTGTTCTGTTTCAGGCACCTGATGCTCTTGGCCTAGTTCCTATTGAATCTGTAGACATGAAAGTTGAACATGTTCTTCCTTTTTACAACTTGAAGGTGAGTTGGTACAGCTCCCTCATGTTTCTCTTACCTGTCCAGTTAAATGTTTCCAGCCTGATTCAGTGGCCTCTGCACAGCCCAGTAAAAATGTTGCCTTGATAAGGCTATGTGATTAGCATGCTTTTATTAAAACCAAATCTCAGCAGTTTCCATAGGTAACCAGCTTACATCCAACAATAGTTCCCTCTCTCCAGACAGAGATTAATCATCTCAGCTGAAATTACTGTATCTCAAAGATCAAAGTCCTGGTGAAGTATGGCTTCCCAAAGTTTTGGTTATATACCATGTTCTGGGAGACTGTTCCAAGTGTCTTTTACCATGGAGATGTGATGTGTCCACATCTCCATTTTTGAATTAACTGAAGGTAATCATTGTCATTTCCTGCAGCACATCTTTTTTCTTTGCATTTAGGTTCCTCAGCATTGCAACATTATGAAGTATCAGCCATTTTGTACACACTATGCAGCTACAAGTTACAAACCTTTAAAACTTTCCCGACCACTGAGGCAGGGAGCCCAGGTAACAAAGTCACACCCAACCCTACATTTCCATGATTATTTGATTAATTTTGCCTCAACATTTTATACCGAAAGATTTACTACACTCTGAAAATCTTTGATGTCTCTGTTTTTCAAGGATGAATTGATTCAAGTAGTTTCTTCTCCTGAGGGGCAGCTCTCTCAGAAGACAGGTTTTGACAAAGAACCAGCAGAAGGGGATATCAGCCTGTTAAACCTGGTTCCTCCCCAAGCTTTACTCCACCCAACAGAGATCAACCCACTTCGCATTTTTGTAAGTAGGAGTTGGTTTCCATAAAGAACCTAAGAAAGGAGCAGAAGTGTGCCTGTTTCATCAGAAGCCTGATGTGGAATTTGTGGGCAGTTTTCTTACTAGGATGGGTTATGAAACTATCCAAAGTGGGAGTAATCCTTCATGGTGCAAGCTCTGGTAGATAAGAGCCACAGAGTTCATCCCACTGAGAGGGGCACCATTTCAGTGCAGGATGGGTTTTGATCAGTTTAGGGGAGGGATGATAAGACAAAATTGCAGTGAAAGCAGAGAACTGGAGACTTTTCCAGTCTGACTCTCCACAAATGATCAATAATTACAAGATTTTTGGGAACACCATGGAACCCTGCCCTTCTTTTCCATTTGTTTCTCCATTTGCATACTAGAGGAAAAGCCATGATCTTGGCATCTCGGTCCATCTGTAACCTCACATTCTTGCCCAGATAGGTAGGACAGGGCAGTCTTTTCCTGCTGTTCAGCTGGGTGACCACAGATCTGCCTAAACCTTGAGTAAACTGGTAAAAATGAAGTCAAGCTCTGCTCACATTGCATCCTGCTGCCTTACAGTTTCTAAGAGTTCTCACAGCATCCCAAACCACATTTCCAAGTTATTAGGCACAGATATTCAAAAAATCAGTGCCACTTGTATGGGAGGGTTTTCTGTTACTGTTGTCATGTAGTTTGCGCTCCTTGGCACCAGCTGCAGGAGGTTATTTCCCACGGTGGGTGCAGCACAGCCTGGAGGTCCCTGAGGTGCCTCTGAGCAGGCAGAGACAGCTGTAGGGCTCAGTGCAGGGCTGTGCACAGGCACAGGCAGATCTCCCAGCCAGCATGGCACTGTGCCCGCCTTGGGTGGCTCTGGCTCCCAGCCCTCCCTAGCTGCAAGGGCCCAGAGCCCACTGTGCTATTCTGGTGACCTTGGCATAACAACTATGATGTAGACTTGTCCTCCTTGCACACAGCCAGGACTCCAGTGGATGTGCTGATGAGATCCTCTGTGCATCTCCTTCACCCCTCTGTCATATCAGTGTAAGAGCCAGGCACAGCTTGATCCCACACTACCCAGCACTGAGCTTTATCCAGAAACAGATGCTAGTGCAGGGAGATGGATGGCAAGATGTTCACTGGCTTCCACCACAGCAAGTCTATTTTCCCTTCTTGGATTCTGAGCTATTCAGAGAATCAGCAATGGATTTCAGAGTATTTAGGCGATAGTTTTTTCTTCTTGGAGACAACAGCTAAATTGCTCTATTTTAGACAGTAGGGATCATGGGTAAATCAGACAAAATTGCAGAATGAGGGGAAGAGACAGAAAATGAACAATCATACCAAAGAGAGCAGTCACAGTGGGACAAAGCTGTGAATCTTGGAACACTACATTAGTTGTAAGAACTGAATTTTCATTAATTTAATTTGATATGGTATTCAGAACAATTTATTTAAATGATACCTTCATTGTTTTAGAACCCCGCTCCAGGATTAGTTCCATTTTTACGTCCTTTGGCCTATTGTGAATCAGATATTGAATATCATCTTTGTCCTCATCCAAAATATACTTTTACCAAGAAATGTCCCAAAGGATCCAGTATTCCAGTCACACAAAGAAAATTTCTGGATCACAAGGTATGGCCTTTTGGGTTTATTGCATGAGTACCTGTCTTGGGTATGTTCCATCCTGAGAAGTTGCTCTAAGGAATCAAAATGGAAGGTGGAGTTATTCTAGATAGAAGATATTTTCAAATATAAATTATTTATGCACCTAAATAGTCAGTACATGGGTCAGAATAATTAGTTTTTGTTAGGCATTATCCATGTCTCTTATTTATGCCTAAGTGTTTCTTTGCTCTTTCCATGTGTTCTCTGTTGTATTTTCACATCCTTACAGTGATGGAAGGATCTTAGAAATATTCAGCTCCTCAAATTCAATTCTCAGCCAAGATGCTCTGTCCTGCAAGCCTCTCTCCCCACAGCATTATGCATTAGAGATCTGATTGTTGTATTATTTGTCATTTCAGGAAGTGATTTGTGGAGTAATGGAATGGAGAAAATTCTCACCACTGGATTATTCCAGTTTTTCTAACATTCCCACATTGACAAATACAGTAGTTAGGTAAGAAAGTATTTGAGTATACAATGCCTCTATCCTGTATTAGTTTCTGCTGCCTGTAACTGTATTGATCAGTCACTAGTCCCACAAATGAAAGTGGGCCTGCAGATGGAATTAATTGCTGCTCAGAAATCCAAAACCAACAGAAAAACTCCTAGAAGGGTGGGTTAAGAACAATATTGTTAGCCCAGGAAGGAGAATTCCAGTCTGGACTTTTGATAACATCTCTCCTGAAAGCTTGTTGACTCAGAAGACCCCAGGAGATACAAACTCTGTCTCTCTGTAAAACCTTTAACTTCTGGACACTTGCACCCAGTGATAGCCAACATCTCTCAGGCTCACATTCCCTTGTATCACAGCAGTTTCTGGTGCAGATTTTCCACTAATATTTAAAAGTACATCGTCTTTGTTGTAACTGCAACTGCTGTGAAGCTTCAAAATATGAAAGTATCATTAGTATTAATATATTAAACTAATACCATTTCCATTACAGGGATCCTTACAGTTTAGATATGCTTCCAAGAGATGTGCCACCAGTGCTGCATGACTTACCTGAGAGAGACAAAGAGAACATAATTGACCAGTAAGTTTCTCCTCTATTTTGTATATGGTGTTATTTACTATGTTTAAACCACTTGTATGGATGGGTCAAAACCTGTCCCAAGAGACCCTCAAAGGCAAAAGCACAAAGTCTCTTTTGCACAAAACATACTTTTGTTCTTGTTGGCAAAAAAAAAAAAACATTTTCAAAAGGAAAAAGGCAAATTGTTCATCATTTTACTAATTTTTAGTGGGGCAGATGAAGCTGAGTACAACATGATTCTTACTCCAGAGATGGTGAAAGCTGAATTTCCACTGATTGGGGGGGCACCCTCTGGAGAAGATGAGGAAAAATCAGCAAAAATAGAAAGGTAGGTATATTTTGAAATTAGGAGAGAGGAATGGAATCTGAAGTCAAGCATCCCTTTCAGAAATGGGGATTTGGGAGAGCTTGTGTAACTAAAGAGTGACCTTTTTCCTCCACAGTGATGCAGAGCTGGATGATGCTTTTCCTGGGTGAGTAATTTTATAACCTTAAGTTTCTTTCTTTCTTAAATCTTAGGTGTTTTCAGAAAAAAAAATTAAAAGAATTTTCAATTTTAGTCAATATTGATATTGAGTATTGATATTTACTTGTTGAAATCTTCCCTATTATTTTCTGTTGTAATGAGGGAAGCAAATATTTCTTAGCAAGCAATGAAGTCCTAATCCTTTATGTTGTCACTGAAAGCATCTTTGTTATTGAGGTGGTGGAGTTTCACTAGATGACAGAGAACATACTGCTCCTCTACAGCAGTTTCAGCATTTTTGTCCTTAAGGCAAATCAGGTTTTCATGAGGCTGCTCTTGTTCTGGCAGTCCCAGCACGTGTTCCTACATGGATAAAATGTAATAGTCAGTTTGTGTTTACCTGTCAGATGGCTAACTTTCCTGCTGGCCAAGCCAAGAGTTAAGTGTTCTTTCTGCAGTTTCACTACTTTTCCAGTTCTGCATAATAATGGAATACCCGCTCTGTTCGTTAGGAAAAAAAGAAATCACATGTGCCTCTTTTTTTGGATTTTGAAGACATTCCTAAGTAGTTTTCCTGGTTATTATAAATACAAATGATGCTTTAAATTTCTTCCAGTGACCCACACAATGGTCCAGATGGACACTTTCACCACCAGAATGAGATTGGAGAGAAAGTTCGAAGACATCTGGAGCTACTGAAACAGAAAGCAGTTAATAAAACCCTTATTCTGGGATAAGAGTAATTTTACAAAGTCCATGGGCTTGTCCTGCTTATCCTGTTAATGTATGAGGCCTTCCCTGTCCCAGCTACATTTACTTTTCTTAAGTGAGGTCAGCAACTTCATATGCAACAAGAAGAGAAACACAAGAGATGCCACCTCTGTCAAGGACTCTCACTGTGCCCGCTACCCCAAACACAGTAATTACTCCAGTGAGAAACCTCAGCCTTGCACCAGCTTATTTTGTTGTGGTGTAAAGGACGAGAAAACCTCAGTACTACCATGTAAATAGTTTGGTAATTAATTTACAGCCCACAATTTTCAAATAAAATATGAAAAGACCTAATGACTAAAATCTTCTGATTTTGTTTTTTTTTAGTTATGACCTGTCCTTGAATTTTTGCAGGTAAGGTACTAAATCTCAGTCTTGACAGTAAACCATACATTTGATGGAAATGATGGAAAGGAGAAGGAAGCCTTGAACACCATTACTGTCTGCAAAGGCAATGTACAAGCAAGTCTCATTGGCTATTCAGGGATTTAATTCTGTGCACAGGTCTTGGCAAAAGCGTGCGTGGGTTGAGTGAATGAACTTCAGAGCCTCATGAGAAACCTGCAATGCTCTTGGTGTATTTTCTAGGAAAGGAGATTTCTCAGCATATCATCTTGCAGCTGAGATGTCTCCTGCTTTCTTTTCAGCAAGCTGGACTTCAGACAAAATTGGTTTTATTCATAGTGAATTGATAGCTCATTTTACAGAGTGGTCCAGGCTGTTTGTGCTGAAAAGCACAAATCTTCTGTACTAAAAGGCATGGAAATTGCAGCAGTACTGACTACATTCCTAGAGCCATACTTCTTTCCAGGTATACTTAAAGCCCCTGAGAAAAGAAGTTTATTTCAGAGAGTGATCAGTGCAGATAGACAAGCTGTAAAAAGCCCAGGGAGATATAAAATGGGAAAGCAGGGTGGAAAAGCTGCAGAATAGCCCGTATTATACTAGCTACAAACCATCTCTGCTCGCTTCAAAGGAAAAAAAAAAAAACAAAAAAAAACAGCTGTTAAGTTTCTGCTAACTGTCTATGTGACAAGGGATTGTTCAGAATGCAGGTCTGGATATCTGCAGATTTCTCTGACTACAAACAACTGCTTGAACTTTACACATTGCTTTTTTTTTTTCTTCTACAAGTCCTGAGAGAAGCAACTGATCTTTTAAGAGATGAGCTAAGTTGAAAATATTTCTTAACATGACCATGACAAAAACATTATCACAGTTTACAGTGAAAGCATTCACAGTTCATCATTCACTGTTTAGGTAAATCAAGCATAGATAATTCTTTGGCACTGTTATCTATCAGCTAAATATCTAGTCTAGTAAAGATGGAATAAATGTCCAGAAACAACAGTGATTAAACCAAGTTAATCTCTTTTTCTTACAGCAGTATCACCCTGCCTCTCTTCTCTAGAACAGTTTCCTGGTCATCCCAATGGAAATTAATAATGCTTCTCCATCTTCCAGCAGTAGACACCAGCCTTCAAAGGAATGAACCTCCTTTTGGTAAAAGTCATCTTCCTTTCTGTGTTTTAAGGTCTTTAGGGGCCAGGTTCCAGTGTGCAGAGAAGGTAAGAAAATACTATTACCTTGCACTAGAGTATTCCTAAAATTCAAACGGACTGATGGTAGTGTGCACATGTCTGTGCTTTATATCCCTTCAGGATATGGAGGTGATAAGCCATCAGAGCCAGTCCAGCTGTGTCTAAGAACATGAAATTTGGCTAAATAATCTGAAGTCTTAGGTTTTCATGAGACCACTTAAGTCCACCCCTGGCTGACTACTGAACACTTTCAAAAATGAGACATAAACCTTAAAATTATAGCCTGCAGTTGGTGGCTTTTCACAGGTGTGTGTTCAGTGTTTGATGGAAAGGACTGAGATGTTACACAAAATTGATTAGAAGAAAGAGGAGTGATGTGATGGAAAATGTGCCTTATTTGGGGAATCTAAAGGCTTCATTTTTACTGATGCAAGTGAGGAAGTAAAAATGTGTAAATTGATGTGCAGACAAGTTTATTTCCATTCACTGCAAGTAAAATTGCTACTGCTTCCCTTGTTTGGAAAGGATTAATTGGCTAAATGACAATGCAACGGTTTTACTAATTAAGATACATCCATTTTGCCTGATGCCTGTCCTATTAGCAAGATTAATAAACACTGAGTCACTCTTCAGCTTTTCTCCCTCTTATTACATAAATTAGCACTAACTTCTAAATCAAATAAAAAGGTGTGTTTTAAAAATTAAGAAAATGTTTCTGTGGAAATGATCCATGATCTTAAGTGCTCAGTAACAGGATTATTAATCTCACTTACTGTTCCATGATGAGAAAACCCATCAAGGTCTTTAAAATGTAAATTAATTATATTTTATGAGAAGGCTAGGAGAAAAACAGCAGTGTGTCTGATGTAAAGAAATGGGTGAAATTATATTCTCAGCCCATAAGAATATTTCATAAACTAAAGAAACCTTGTTACCTTTGAATTTGTAATGCAAGGTTCAGTTATTCCAAGGTCCAACTGAAAGTTTTTTGTCATCTGGTCTTTTTTCTACACTGGTCTATGCTCACACTGCATCCTTTGCCTTATGGAAACACCTCAAATGCTTCTCTCTAGCTCTTTAACCATGAAGAATTTTAGCTCTTGCTGAGCCCTCTCCTGCTCTTTCTGTTTAGTTAAAAACAGCAGGCAAGTTTATAATTTATTGGGTGATACCCAAATGGTGTCATTTCCTTAGGAGGTTGGATAAAGGTAGAGAAGAAGGACGTCTCTGTGTACAAGTGTGGGTAAATGTCTTCTTTGCAGTCTGTGAGTGCATAATTCTTATGGTTCCTTTAGAGACACCAAACAGCCCATATGAGGGCTTCTGTGATTTTTGAGAATCACAGCTGTCACTGATGTACCTGGGTTTTGTATAGAAGTTATTTTAAGGTAGAATTGGTTTAAAAAATAGGGTTTTTCTCCTCTGTTTTCTGCTTCCCCTGCTGTCAGTCTGTGTGTGCACTGGGTACCAGCACTGGTTGCTTGGAAGAAGTCCTTTTCTTTGAACAAATGCAGCTGAATAAGATTGCCTTCTCAAAATATTTTGTTGTTTTTGTTGCTTTTGGGATTTTTTTCCTGAAGTATAAAAAGCCTTCAGAGAGGAATTCTAAGCAATGACCAGTGTCTGCAACTGTTAGGTCTGGAATCAGCTCTTCCAGCCTGAGCAACCTCCTTGGCTTCCTCCAGCTCTGCTTGCTGCCAAAGTGTGGTCAGTGGTAGTGGCTTTGGTGTAGGGTCTGGAGAACCATCGGGAGTACAGTGCTACAGTCACACAATCATTCTCTGGGCCTTGTGGTTTGGGATATTGTCAGTAGCAGGGTCTCTTGAGCTGGTCAGAAGGACCTCCTGTCATTCTCATGAATGCAGTTCCATTCATCCCACTCCCACAGACTGAAGGACTTGGTCAAAATTGTCTTCTGAGTCTTCTGTTTTATGGACCTCTCAAATAATGTGTCATTTCTCCAAAGCTGGAATTGGGCTGAAGTCTCCCATAAATATTGCTCTACTGAGCCATTCTTTCACTGGCTGTGTTCCTCTGTGTCCTCCAAGAAAGCTGAATTTGGCCAAAAAAGAAGCCAGGCACATCTGACAGGGCTATCTTTACCACTTAACACGTGCAGAAGGTAATTGGCCGTGGGGGACCTACCAGATTATGTCTGTATGACCACAGCAGGGGCTTGAAAATTAAATCAAGCAGCTCCTGAAAAACTCCAGGTGATTTCAGAACACCTGCAGAAAGTATTTTTCCAAAGCACTGGTGCATCAGAAAACATCTTCTGATGAGCTTCTCACTTGTGCCAGGCACTGTTTAGTTCCAGCATGTTCATGTTTTACCATCCAAAGGTTAAACTGTGTTTAAGTGAGTGAGAGCTCTCCAGGGTGAAGAGCAATACCATGTCCTACTGTCTTTAAATAATAAAATTTCCAGTTCAGGACCCAAACCTATTGTTAACTGAGCACATTTTTAAATGGTTACAGTTTTTCCTTATGTTTCTAAATACTTGTCAGTTTCTCTGAGTTTTTAATTGCACAAGAGACCCAGTTAATAGTCCATTATTTTTAATCAGTTCATTTTATCTGGCTTCAGAATTCTGAACCAAATTATCACCATCACCAACTAATTACTGATTTATAATAATTTCACAGTGTGGAGTCTCTGGTAATCCAATATGCATTGCCTACGAAAAACAATGCTCTGTGTCAGCTCAGGGATTTTGGCTGTGTGTGTTACTGGCTGAATTTCAGAGTGCCAGATGAAGAAACCAAGGCTTATTTCCCTTGAGTTTGGATTTGCATGATTAGTTCTCTGTATGTTATCCTGAAAATGGACGTCAAGTATCAAGAGAGTATTGCTTTCAAACAATTCTCTTTTTGCTTCCCTGCCTCTGAAGTGCCTTTCCCTGCAGGCAGCATCACATTTCAACCTCCTTCTTACTTCTGGTGACACAGCAGGAACAGATGTCCCTGGGCAGGTACTGTCAGCAGTCACAGATAGTTATTTTCCACATTGGTACAGGAAAGCTCAGGATACTGCAAAGTGTTGATGAACTATGTCCACCACCAGAGCTAGTGACTGAAAAGCTTCTGGTCGCTTGTGTAGGATACAGACCTAAGAATCTCAGATTTCTGAAGTTTGGTTCTTCCTGCTAATAACCCCTGTGTGTCAATGTGAGGAGTATTCCCATCCCCTGCTGAACACAGCATCATTTGCAGTAGCTGTTTAGTAACACTGTAGAACAACTGAAAGGGAACGAAGCAGCTGTGTCTGCTATGACAACAAGCCCCACCTTGGTCGTTCATTTATCCCTTCTGCAAGCACCTCTCTGGCTGCTTGGATGAACCCTTCCTCTGTGGATCCTTGCTCCTGGAAAATGCTGAAGATGCTACTGATAAGTTGTCTTTCAAACGTGCCCCGTAGTGCTGAGGTCCTGATTCAGCAAGGTTTTCATGTCTGCAGCCTTCCCTTTTAATCTGTGCCACTGGAAATAGTGGTTTATGGAACCAGGGCAATTTCAGTGCTTTTCCCAGTGCATCGTCCATCATTTTGCTATTACTCAAATTGGTATAGTCACATTCTTGCCTTGCTAAAAGCAGGTGAGACTGAGGCTGTGAGCTTCCGTTCATGGTGCTGATATTCACACACTTGCTGAGAGGAGTGATCCAAGCTAACTGAACCGTTCCAATCCCAGTAGTAACAGAGACAGGCTTCAGTGCAGACTGGTCATGAACATCAGTGTCCAGCATCCAACAAGCCTCATGGTGCTCACATTTAAATCAACCTTGGTTGAAACTAGCATGGACAGCTTTTTTGTGCTGCAGTCAGACCTCCCACCTTAGAACAGACATGCTTGAAGACTCCTGCGTTTTGGAGTGCAACTCTGGTTCTTCAGAATTAAAAGTTAACAGTGACTAATAACATACATAAAGAGTGATCCTGATTACTTGATTAACCAGCAGGAACAAAGAGAGGAGATCTGAAACAGCACCCTAGGTATCACCATGAAGGTTCAGCTGATGCAAATGGATCCAGCCCTCTGGAGAACACATAGATTTTCAGTGTGTTGGTGTAGTTCTCATTTAGAAAGTGAGGCAAGAAGAGGTTCATGTGATTTCAGCGCTAGCAATGAGTGATAAAAGGCAAAACTGCTGTCCAGATTTTAGCCAATGTGCTCAGTAATGCCAAACACAGACATTTAAAGCTCAAGACAGATATCCAGAATGTCATAATTATATTTAACCAATCTGTACTTCTTTCTCTTTTACTTCTGGTTTCTGAACTGCAGGTTCTGCTCCAAGTATGTTTTAAAGCCTTTTCTGAAATTGTGAAAGCTAAACCCTTAATTTAATTTATATTAAAAGACGTATTGATTAATCATCTGCAAACCAGCTATTTATAACTTTAGAGACTGTTACTGCTGATAAACTATAACTGGTATTTCTCTAGTATCAATAAAGATGAAGCTTCAGCCAAGGATTGGTTTAGGATCAGATCCCATTTTTATGGGAATAAATGAGGCTCTGAAGAGCAACCATGTTTACATATATAGATTCTTTCTGTCTGACAGTGTTGTTTGAGAATACTGGCTGTCATCCTCAGTGCTTTCTGGTCCAAAGAAGGTGCAGTATGCGAGTAGCAGCCCTCAAGGAAACTTCAGCAGAACACCTCTGTTAGAAATAAACTGTAAACAGCATGAGCTCTATTAACATTAAAACTACTTTTCTGCCATTTCCTGTGGAGACTCCAACACTGTGTTGGTCACAAGTTCCTGGTCACATCTTGACAATTGTGGCTATTTCTAGTCGTTGGTTACATTATCCTGATGTATTATTTAGAAGACTGTTTATACCAGCAGACAGATAAAAGGAAAGTTAGCTTTGCAAAAGCCACATATTGAAGTGTCTTCAGAAGTTCTGAATTTCGGTTCTGATGTGCCTTGGCTGAAAACAAAAGGCATTGTGTCACTGGCATCAATGCCATTAGCATTAGTCCTTTCAGATCCTGATGATTCTCACTGCATTAAACTTTTGCCATGGACACAGTCCTATATTTAAGGTGATAGATTGGAACTTTGTTCCTGAGAGATCACCAGAAGGGGCCTGACAATAGCCTGCTTCCCTTGGAAAGCCTTTGCTTTGTTCTGCTGTTAAATGCTGCTAAATGTTCTCTGTTAAATCTTGTGTGTTTATGATGGCATCATATGCTGCTTCAAATCACTGAGGGAGCAGATGGCAAAGAATTCAAGTCCTATCTCCCTCTGATGCTCCTGGCAGTGAAGTATCCAAATATCTTCATAGATCTGAGTGTGAGAGCTGTGCCAGAATGCAAACAAAGGAATCTTTAATCTCAGGCATTACAGCAGCTTGCTGATTGTGCACAGTCCTCCTTTCAGTCTCTCAGACCCCACAGGTTGTTTGTGCTTATTGCTCTGGAGTGTTCTAGACTCCCAAAGGGACAGAGCAACATTACTAATTTATACTAATCACTCTAAAAATAACCAAAAAGCTGTGGAAAAATATCAGGGAGGAGACAGTGGGAAAGCACAACTATCCTATCTGCTACCCTGTAAATACAGCACATCACAATGAAAACCTCCTTTTTTAGCAAAACATGGTGACAGAATTTTGTAAGTACCCTGAAAGACACCAAAATTCCCCACTCTCTGTACTGCTGACATCTCACATGGGAGAAAGTAAAACTATTTTTGGACTCTGAGGAAAAAAGTAATAAATTACTGCTGTGCTTATGATAATTATTAAGGTGAATGTCTGTTGCAGGAGTTGGGGATTGATGTACAATTGAATGTCACTGCTGAGGTGGAGTTTATGTATTAGATTAAAGCAAATATTCAAGGTAGGGGGGATAGATAGTGGAAGAAAGTTCTTCCCAGAAGGATGAAGCAAAAATAAAGACCACAAGATTGGCCCACATGAAAAATATTTTCCCAAAGGGTCTCCATCAAATCAGAACAATCCAAGTCTGATAAAATGTTCATCAAGAAAACCAAAAAGGAGCATCTGTGATGGAAAAAGGTGCCTGTGTTCAATCATTGGATTTTTTGGCTTTCTGTGGATGTTACTGGATAAGACTGAATACATTGACCATGCAAGAGGTTGTGGCAGTCTCTTATCATTTAGACAAAGGAATATAAACAAGTCTGTCTCTGTTAAAATATGCAAATGTGAGGAGGTGATGTTTGCAATCTGATTTCAGCCCTCTGAAAATAAATCCAGACACAGTGACACAGAGATAAAAATAGCTATTAACATGAGCTGTTATTTGTTTAACTTGCAGGCAGAACTCAGATCAATCTAAAATCACTTATACATAGCTTAGCACTGGAAACTCTTGCATATGTCCAGACTCTAGTTTGATTTTGTAATTTCAACATTTGCCTACCTCTTACCTTGTTTCCTTTGATTATTTTTTGTACTTGCAATGTGTAACAGAAACAGTGTCATAAATACAGATGTTCCTTGGCATGGAACACTCTTGGAAGGCCTATTTACAGATAATATACCTGAGGTAAATTCTTACCTACCAACAGTAGGACAATCTTGGAATATCACAGAGAAGATCCTAATAATGTTGTATTTTTTATTACTCAATGTAATATTGGAATTACTGGTCCTTTGATTTCACCCAGGGTAGTCAGATCTCAGAGAGCTTCTTGGACTGTCCTTCAGCTAGAAAGATTCCTGGTCATTTGTAACACTTGCATCTCTGAATGCTTTAAGGAGTGTTGCCTTTTACAAATATTCCCCTGAAGAGTCTTTTTCAAATACATTCTTAGCAGGACTGACACGTAACATGCTGGTTTTGCATTTTCCTGTGTTATACTACATACTGCCAGGGAGTTATTTTATGTTTTTATAAATTCTCTCTCTTTTATCTTTGTTTAAAAATGTGATTATACTTCTGGTTTTCTTCTGTGTGGAAAGCCTGACTTTCTCAGCAGACCCATGCCTTCAAGATAACATACTTTCAGCTGTTTATTTGGGGATTTAACTGTTTGTTTGAGGAATCCTTTGGTGTGTTTTCTTTGATGAAGTTAGCATCAGCGGCTCAACTCTAAACACATCCCTAGTTATTACTAATGAAAGCACCTGTATCATCACCTTATTCACATCTCCAGGTAAGACTTTAATTCACATTACAGGAAACAGATTCCAATATGTGTAACAACTGCAGCTCTTGACTTGAACAGATGTCTCACTGGCTTTTAGCAATCTCAGATTGGAGTTGTTCTGATTTATGGCCTGATTCTGATTAAAATAGATTCTAAATATTTTGTGTGACCACTATTAAATACTATGAGATGTCTATGAACTTAGAGACTCCATGGGTTGTAAAGTGTCTCCAGCCTGGCCCCGAGAATTTCTAGTTGGTTTTAATATTTGGCTTGATTGATTTCATTAAAGGACAGCAATTACATCAGAAAACTACTTGAAATAAAGCTGACTGTCTCTGAGCTATGTTTCTAATGCATTTTGAAATCTTTTAACTTAATGTATTTTAGTTTGTCTGCAGCTGCTTGAGTAATGTAAGAGGGAACAGCTTGTTTCCTTCAGAATTGAGATACTATTTGTGAAATAGCCTTTTCAGGAGTGAGTCACTGATGAAAGGAGGAAGTTCATTTAATGTGCTCCCATGAAAACTGCAAAAAGAAAACTGAGTTTTCAGTTTGTCTGAAACAAAACCAAAGGTTGATAAAGTCAGGCAGCATTAAATATGGGATCTTCAGGTGGCACATGGAATAAGCTCTTTCCTTTTGTTACAATTTTGATAGCACTCAAAGTCAAAAACTGTGTCTGGAGTGTCAAAGATTCAACATCTCAAACTGCTGAGCCGAACTGAGTCCTTGCGAGAAACAAGTACCACACGAAGTACTTGGTCCAGTCACATGTAATTAACTCTGAAGCACGGCCACCTCCCTGGAAGTAGGGGACCTGGCAGTAAAAGGAGCACAGATTGCACGTCCAGAGAGTGGGCATCAGGTGCCCACCCAGAGCAGTTCTTGCCTGGGCACGACCAGGGGTTGGTCTGGCTGTCAGCATGAGGTGGAGCCAGGCACCAATTCTGCCTGTGCACATCCCATGTGCCTCTGGACTGGGATGCAGCACGGAAAGGACCTCCCAGGAGGCACCTTGCACCCCAGAGAGCTCCGATCACAGGTCCTGCTGGAGGGCAGAGCTGCCATGGGAACACAGGGAGCCTGTGGGCCAAGGTCAGGCCTGGAATTCAGCTCCACTGCTGTTGTCTGATCGGTCCTGTTGGGATTTGCTGACTTCAACTGATACTTGTCACGTTAGATTTATTTGAATTTTAGTCAATGTCAGAAGCTTCATCCAGGGCCCTTCTTGTTAGAAATGACCTCTTACTGGAGCCTGTTTTGTAGGCTATAAATTTGTAGTCATGAATCCATTCAGAAGAAAGACCATCTCTTGGTTCTTCACTGTCCGGTCCTGATTGATTCATGACAGCTTTCATTCAGCAAAATGTAACTTTGGTGTCTTTCCTTCTAGGCCTTTTCAGCACATTCTGCCAGATTCAGGCCTGCCCTCCAGTGGAAGTATTGTCTGCATTTTGGTCTGTCTTGAATTCCCTGTAGGAAAAAACATTATTGGAAAAAGCCAATCAAAATCACACAGAACTACTGGAAAAGCTGAACAGTTTTGAAGGAGATAATTAAGTCCAGGGCCTTTGCTCTGCTCCTCTGAACAAAAGATTTAGTAGTAAGAAACATTAGAAACAAATATGGGAACTGGAAAAAACCTGTATTTCTAAGTTAATTTCTAAGCTAATTTGCAAGAAGAAGAAGTTATGTAAGAAAACTTGGACAAAAAGGAGGATTAGTGCTAGTGTTCTGTTTCCAGTTTGAAATCAATCAAAACTTTATTGGGTTTTATTTATAGTATATGAAAAACAAATTTTGTAAGAATTCTCTTGAGCAGAAGAGGAGGAGGTTTTATTATCATTATTTTTTAACAAAATAATTAAGCTTTCTCTTTTCTGTATCAACAGGCTTTTCCATAGACAACTAGCAGAGTCAAGCCCATAAAAGAATGGAAACTGATTGGAAGGTGAGTAAAAGAACCTGGAGCTATGATACCTCTGAAAGATAAATCCTTCAGTGAAAGACCACCAAACTCCCACAGAGAAACAAAGAGGAAAATGCCTGTTTATAAGGATAACTTTATATTCTTCTAGCTGCATTTATACTCTCTACAAAAGTAAAATAGAGGTTGGAAAGCTGATTTTTCACTAAGGGAGAACACCAGGAAAGCAGCTCTATTTTTCTGATATTCAAAAAACAGCAGACATATGGGTTTGGGGTTTTGGTTTTTTATTTTTTGTTGGTTTTTTCCACCCCAAGTTCTCTCAGCTGAAGTGCTGAGTAAGCAGAATGATATTTTCCATATATTTGAGAGCACTTCTGTTCACACTTATACCATAAAAATGCTGGTTTTGGAAAAGTAGATCACTCCCAGCCATGCACACTGCCAATCTGTCTTCTTTTGGGCTACTCCTTCAATACCACATGAAGCTGAAGGTTTAGCAGATGACTCAGTTTCAAATCCAAAGGCAGCAGTCCCATCCAAAATTTGTCTTCAGTGATTTTCATTTGACTTTTTTTTTGCCATAAACTTTTCAAGTCTAAAAGAAGCAGCTACAGTGAAACAGTGGTCTGCAGTGAGAACGTTCTGCTGATGATTAATACAGTCCTGGTGATGTTGTCTCTGCTGCTGTCACCAATAAAATATCTATGTAAATTTTAGCTGGATTCGGAGCTGCTGACACTTCAACAGATGCCGGGATCTCAGTCCTGGCCAGCAGAGGCCACTAGAAGATCGTAGGAAGAGCTGTACAAGACCCTGGAGGACTTGAAGTTCAGCATGCTCACTGTTGAAGAGACAGTATCTGGGATATGGATCAGGATTTTCCCAAAAATAAGGAATTTTGGGTAGGTTTTTCAAACTTTCCAATATTTCTAAAATAACCTTTGGATGAATATTGCCTTTGCTGCGGGTTTGCTCTCTATGTGGGCTTGTGCTTGCCAGCAGTGAACTGGAGCAGGTGCAGAGGGAAAAACTCTTTATAAAATGAGGGCCAAGATACTCTTTTACTTGTTCCCAGTGCTGTGGAGGACTTTGTAACAACACCGTGCAGTTTGTACAGTCAGCTGAAAAGGCTAAACTCACTAAGCAGAAACTCAGCAGGAGCTGGGAGGTGCAGCCTCACAGAGAAGCATGATGCTGGCATTGCTCTTCTGGAGTAAGTTGGCTCAAGGGAAGCTTTTGGGTGGATTCCCAGCCCTGTGCCAGCCTGGTGTGCCATTGCAAACTGTGCCTGTGCTGTCGTTGGCAGTCTAAGTGGGAGATGGCAGGCGGGATGTTCCTGTGTCAGAATCCATTACGATGAAGGGACGTTGAGCAGGCAAAACGGGGAACTGTGAGCATTCCTCACAGTTTCACATGCACTGCCCCTGTTGTCACTCTCTAGGTCTGAACGTGATCTGTGTCCCTTGCTAAGTCAAGCACAGACCACAGACATGGAGAGTCCTCTGGAAAATCTGAGCTTTTGATGCACTTTAAAAGTGCTGTTATATCTGAATCCTGCAGAGCAGAGAGGAGCAGAAAGTGTCAGGTTTTACCTCTCCCCTTTCAACCTGGGGAGAGAAAGCAGCAGATAATGTATCCATTACTTCTTCAAAGCCTGAGTGTGAAAAACACTAGTGGAAGAAGGATGATGTTATTTAGGTAAAGCATAGAATCATAAAATCCTTTAGATTGGAAGAGACCTCTGGTATCATCAAGCCAAATCAGTAACCCAATGCTGCTGAGCACACCACTAACCATGTCCCAAAGTGCCACATCTACACATCTTTTAAATTCCTCTGGGGATGGTGACTCAGCCACTTCCCTGGGCAGCCTGTTGCAGTGCTTGGGAACCCTTTCAGAGAAGAAAAATATCCTAAAATAAATTCCTCTCCTGGTACAAATTGCCCTTTCCTCTCATCTTGTTGTATATTATAAGAGACAAATACCCACCTTACTACAACCTCCTTTCAAGTAGTTGTGAAGAGCCATAAGGTCCAGTTTATTGAGAAACACCTTTGTTTTGTGGCACTTCAAGTGGAAGGTACCAGCTAAACAAGATATACTTTCAATGTGTTTCATGAAGGCTGAGCACTCAAATTCCTTTAAGATGTTCCTGTGAGCTCAGTCAGGTCCTTTAAGCACTTGAAACAGCAGGATCTAAATTGTACAGATTAGAGACTAAGCTGTAGATTATTAATAACATTGTTCTGGAAATTCACCATGCACTTGAAAGACAATTTTTATAGCCTAATATCTGTCAGTAGCCTGTACCAGCAAGCTCTTTCACTCAGCAGAACCAAGAAGGATTTAAAAGGATGGGAAGACAATTTTTTTTCCTAGGGTTTTCTTGCTTGCCTTTCATTAACTGACAACAAAATCTAGAAAATGTTTTATCCTCCAAGAAATGTGTTGTGCTAATTTTAGACCAAAGACATTGTATATTGTGCTCACAAATCCTGTTGCAGAAACAATTGTTCAAACAGAAAAAAAAAAGGATAAATTAATGTTAAAACAATGGCAAAATTTAAACCAAACAGATTTAACAGACTTTGCTCCTGAGATTGAAATATGTAATACAATAATAGAAGTTGTACTTGGCAAAGACTTTAAAAATAAACTGAATTGTCTCTGCTGGTTCTTCTGTGTGTAAAATACAGTCTAATTTCAGCATGATTTTACTTTTCTGGTGGTTTCTTCAATCCAGATTATAAATGTTGTAATGTTCAGCAGGTGGCACCAGCTGCCCGTGGCCCGTGGTGGCTCCAGAATGACACCAGGGTGTGCTCATGTGCCTTGTGTGAAAATCTGAGTGGTACCCAGAGCCAAGCTCCAACTCCAAGACCACCTCCAGCACCACAAGACAACGCCCTCCTCACTGTAAGAGAAGTTTATTTTTTTTCCTCTCTCTGATGCCATCATATCTTGTGCTTGTATTCTTTCATGTTCTTGTGCCCCACCTCTGCAGTTACATCATTTGTGCGTATACAAGGCACATCTTTTCTCAGTGTTCTGCTAACCCTGCTGCCCTGTGGCAGGGCAGTGTGGGATTTTCTGGCAGGAGGGGCAAGGCTGGGCAAGGGGTCTTACTTATACTCTTACCTCCTGTGGTGGACACTCTGCATCCTCCTTGCATTAATGACTCTGCTATAAAAGAACAAATGGATATGGAAATGAATTGCTGTTACTGGCTTTGTTATCTTGCCAAAAGTCCCAGCTCTTCAGTGCCTCTCTACTGCCCGTTGTACAAAAGCAGTGAGGAGCCATCAGTCAGGCAGACAGGAGGCACAGCATGGGGAGTGAGCACAGTGGAGGAGAGCCCTTAAAGCAAGGCTCATGTAGTCCCAGAGTGGCTTTGGACATATTCCCAATGAAAGCCCAGAGCTTGCAGTATTCCGCTAATGATTATTTTTCACAGGAGAAGAGATCCATTGACTTTACCAGTCCAGACCATATTTATAGATAATACCTGTTAGTCCTAGATTTGTATTTTTTTCCCTGACAGTGCAATGATTCCCAAAACAAGACATATATACATAATTATTTTCATGACCAAATTAAAAATGTCCAGCCAGCATAATATCTCTGGCTGAGCAATGTAGCCCAGACTCTTCTGAGTTACCCAACTCATATTTAATTTCTAGACAGAACCAACCAGCTTTCCCTGGAGAAATGCACTCCAGATTTGCCTGACCACAGACAGCAGGGGTAGATACAAGGCTTTTGCCCTATGACAGGCAGGGTCTGGATTCGTCTTTGCTTGACAGGTGAGCACTGCATGGATGGAGAGTATGAAACCAGAGGAAGCTAAACAAAAATGCTTTGTCAAGTGATTGGGGAGTGCAAAAAGGAGCAATAGCTTTAATCAGGTCTTGATACAGAACTCATTCTGTTAACACAGAGAGTAAGGTTTTAGCCTTACATAAGTGTTTTATATTTTGCTGGGGAGGCATAGGAAAAAGACTTATTGCACCTCTTACATTTGCTAACATTAAAGAGGGAATTTCACAGTGGTCACAAACCCTGAAGCCACAAGAAAGTTAAGTTAGAAAGTTATCTTCAGTAAACCCTTTGATAGCTTGTTGGTATGTGCTGCAGTTGATTCTTCAGGTTAATTCCTGTGCATGTTCTCTGTAGTTAAAAAGCGTTGGCAGTTTCTCATAACTCCCCACCTTTAAAATGGGTTGCCTTAGTTACCATGGCCAGATTGAGAGACAGCAGATTTAGTGCTAATACATTTTCCAATCTCTGCAGTTTCTGTAAAATCTCTGCATCATAATCAGCTACAAGATATACTTTTATCATAGTGTTAATAAGCATAGTGGTGATACCTAATCAAGTTAAATAAAGATAGAAGGTTGTCACAGGCCAGAACCATAGCCTTGGATCATTACCCTAGTGACTGTCCTGTGAATATTAGGTGAAACAGCTTGTGGAGTTCCCCTGTAACTGGAAATAAGGTTGGCTTCAAGGCTGACTTAGATGTCTGGTGCTTGGAAGAAACCTGCTGCAGTCAAGGTCATACCTTCCCCAGGAGGAAATCAATAAGGCTTAAGTTGTCTTCTTGATTGGTGATTCAGTATTTCCTCTGGCACTTCAGAAAATCAGAGATTTATAATAAAATTAGTATTTTAAAGATTATTTTTAAAGGGTAACTACTATCCATGATAAACAGAGTTAACAGTGGTCTCAAAGGTTGTTGATTTATCTTGTTTTCATCAGCACAGTGTTTGGTTTGAGAACACCTCTCTGTGTAACCTGACATGATAAAAGAGAATTTTCGCCTCTTTTTCTTTTGTTCATATTTTAAAATTTTAAGTAGGGTGAGCTAAAGTTTAGTGACATTTTATATTACTTGTGTAATTGTTTAAAGTTCCTAAAACCCCTTTAATTACAGAAAGATACTTTCTCTTCTCAAGGTAAAAGAGTTGGCAGTAAAGGAAAAAGCAGTGCCTGAGAAAGTGTGGCTGTTTTCGAGCTCAGGGTCTTAGGGGACAGTGGAGGAAGGAACTTGGAGTTCTGCTTTCATGGAAGCATCTCCTCTAAAGAGCAGCTGTGGGCTGTGCTGCAGGACTGGAAGTGCTCTGGTAATTTGTACAGAGGGAATGCTTTTATTGTCCTTATACCTCAGCCTAGGTTGTTGTGATCGGCTGAGTGAAGAATAAGAAACCAAAACCTGTGGTATTATTTATTTATGAAATTTAATTTATGAAGTTAGCCAGTATGTATTTCGCTGCAACCCCACTGTTTTTCTTGCTCAATAAACTGACACTTGTTGATGCTTCTAAACAGCATGTCTCTCTGAGTCTGAGATAAATACCTCAAACTCAGTAAGAATAATAACATGAAGGAGGAAAATACTGAATCTAGCTTTTATGGCTTCTCCTAGTAGCAAAAGCAACTTTCTAATTCTTCACTAAAAGAGCCCACTTTTTCTTGGAAGCTTTTGTTTTTCTGGAAGGTGGGTCTGAGTCTGTCCTTGTGAACTTTCAGATGGCTGAAATGCCTTAATGAGTATGTTCTACAAAGCTTTAAATGACAGTGGGGAAAAATAAGCAGCAGGTCAGCATTAGTCTTTGGTCACAGTTAGGACAAAACCAGGTGGGTTTGTGCATGAAGATTTATCTCCTGATACATGTATTTGTGCAATTTAACCACTATGGTTTTTTGATACGTGGTCTCAAGAGAGCAGGTACTACTTCAGCTTCTGTCAGTTTCTGGACTATCCTTCACAGCTTTTCAAACAGAAGTGCCCTCTGGGGTCAGCCCACGGATCCACTTGTTCCCAGCGGTGCTGCTGTTTAGGGGCAGGGCGTGAGCCCAAGCATTTCCTGCAGTCCTTCCTGCCCAGCCTCCGCAGCTGCTGTGTCTGTGATGTTAGGGAATACATTTATGGGCCCTTTCCTTGAGAATGTACCTAATCCCTTTTTGAACCTGTTGATACCATCTGCCTTGCAGCCTCTTGCAAATTCTAGAGGTTTACTGCCCGATGTGTAGTAAAGTACTTCCTTAAGTGTGTTTTATAATGATTTATCTTTGCAACATCCTCAGGAAGGAGAGCATAGTCATCCTCATTTGATAGTAAGGAAAGATTAGGAGGGTTGTTTCCAAAAGCACCTGTTAATAGATGTCTCATGGATGAGTTTCTCTAATGTGAGGCATTTGAGTTTTCAGATGCCTGAACTGATTTCTAGCCCAGAGCAGTCATGTGCAATGATTAACAAACAGATGAGGATCACTTGTCCTGTTGTTTGATTTACTGACTGACCCATAATTAAATACTAATTCCGTAGCAAAGCAGAGACCAAACTTCGTTCTCCCAGTCATGATCAACTTCTTTTTCTTGGAGGTTTTTATCTGGCTCATCATTTGTTATCTTGTGCAGCCAATATAAAAAAGAGGGCACAATAAAAGCTGGCATTATTCACTGATGTTCCAGACTTATCCACTGAACAAAGAGTGGCATTTGCCTGATCCAGGGAAAGCTGCAGTGGAAAACACAGTGTAGAACTGTACAATTACAGCCTGTCCATTAAGGCATGTATATAAAGATACAGAATTAATATCACTAGAGGGGGGAAGCATCTCAAAAAGTGTCTTTTAGAAAACATGTCTTACAAGGGATGGCTGAGGGAGCTGCGTTTACCGAGTCTAGAGGAGATTTAGGGGGGACCTAATCGCTCTCTACAATTACCTGACAGGAGGTAATTGTGAGGTGGAGATGTGTCTCTTCTACTCTGCCTGCAGTGAGAAGCCTAGAGGCTGAGGCAGGTGAGATTCAGATTACATGTCAGAAAAGATTTTCCCTGTGATCTAGGGGTGAGAGTGCTGGATTGATGGCTGGCCTTATTGATCTTAAAGGTCTCCTCCAACCCTGACGATTCTATGATTCGATGATCCCATGATTATCAGTATTTCAGAATCTAAACACCCGCAACATCCCCATCAAAACCGAAAGAGGACGAGAATAAAGTGCCAAAGAAGAACGAAAGCGGCAAGCGCCCAGAACCAACCGGTGGTGTGTGCCACACCGGGTGCCCGTACCGCCGCCGGCGAGCCGGGCGCCGCGGGGTACCGGGCTGGCCGGGAGGGCGGGAGGGCGGGGCGTCGGGGCGGGGCCGGGCCGGGCCGGGCGGGCGGAGGAGCCGCGGCGGCGGCGGCGGCGCGGGGCGAGCGCACTGGGCAGGGGCCACCCTGGCTGTGGCCACCCTGGCTGTGGCCGTGGCCATGCACCGCGCGGCCGCCCCGCGCCCCGCCGCGCTGCCGCGCCTGCTGCTCTCCTCCGCGGCGCGGGCGCTGCTCTGCCTCGGCCCCGTCTACCTGGCGGGGTACGTGGGGCTGAGCGGCAGCTGGGTGCTGCTGGCGCTGGCGCTGTGGCTCTGCTGGGGACTCATCCGGCGGGGGAAGCGCGACCGCCTGGCCGCCGCCTTCGCGCTGCTGGAGGACGAGCGGGAGGCGGTGTGCCGGGGCCTGGCCGCCCGGCACCTGCCGGCGTGGGTGAGTGGGGACCGCGCCTTCCGCCCCGCGTCCCGCGGTACCGGCGATGCTGCGGGGCCCCGCGGGTCCGGGCGGCGGGCGCAGCGCAGAGAGCGAGGTGTCCCGGAGGGGTGGCCGTGATGCCTTGGGCCGAGCAGTAGCGTCTTGGATTTCGAAGTCTTGCTCGGGAAAGCGAGGATTGAACTAGAAGTTGATTTAGCCCGTGAGATGTCCTGTAAGTGGGTGGGTAAAACAGACTGATGTATCTCCAGAGACGCTTCCTTTCAAATATATGTTGTTGCATTGCAGGTATTTTGCTGTCGAGGATGCTTAATTTAGGCTTTCTCACCCGGCAGATTTTTCTCCCCTTTAGTGTCATTCGAAAACGAACAAAAAAATACGTAAACATAATATTCTCTTCCTGCTAAAAACCCAAATGTTTAATTTTAAGGAGTCATCTGTGAATGATACAGAAGGCCAACCCCTGTTTGTTGTTCACATTTGTTTCTAGTCACTCTACGTTTTAAAGTGAAGAAACTAGAATTTCTGCCTGCACATTTTATTCTGTCTTGGCTTATTTGTTGGGCAGCTGTGGCTGGCTAATGGAAAGGATGATGAGGTGTTTGAGTCTTTTTTTCTTTTATCATCATTTAACATTTAAAAATCTCTTAACATTTAAAAATCTGTCAGGGACTGGTGAGGAAATGCTTTTCTCGTAGAGTGTTGCATGGAGGCATTTATAGTCGGCAAACTTTTATATAGCCTATAGCACTTGGCTTGCCTTAATTCTGTGGGAAATGAAGGCAGCTGGCAGTTCTGAGGAGTGAGGCCAGGGTCTCCTGCCAGGGCTGATGCAGATCCCTGCACATGTTCCCTCCGGTCAGGCACAGAAATCTGCCTCTGAATGAGGTTTCTGCTTGTTTGTATTGACAGAGCGTAAAAAAAATCCCCTATTCAGGGCATTAATGAATGTGGCGGTGTCAGCTCTTGCCCTGATGCTGTGAGAGCAGTGTTGTGTTTTATCCTCAAGTGCCCTGAATCATTGTAACCAGATACTGAGCCTCTTAGTCACTGTTGAAAAATCAGGCTTGCCCTCACAGTGCACACAAATTCAAAAAGTTCCAGTAGGTTTTGTGGCTGAAAGTTTCAGGCTTCATTAGTGTGGGAGCAGGTGGTCCATTATTGATTGCCCTGTACTTGGCCTTCACAAGGCTGCACGGAGAGCACTCTGTGCCCTGACCCAGAAGAGGTTTGGGCAAATGAGGAGACTGCAGCAGAGGCCACTGAGATGGTCAGGGGCTGGAACACCTGGTGTCTGCCACTGCCAGGGCTGTTCAGCCTCCTTCAGGAGAAGGGAAGGTTTAGGGGGTCTCTCATTTCTATCTCCCACTGCCCAGCATGTGCTCATAGAGATGTAGAGTCAGACTCTTTCCAGAGGTCTGATTCGTGACTTGTGAATTCTTGGACCTTACTCCTGGAAGGCAGGATGTAGGACCTAATGATAAAGGGGCTGTGCTTTTAGTTTCATCTGTATTGCCACTTCCTTTCCTTTTGTGTCTGGGTAACTTTTGTTCATCAGTTGGTGTTTGCTTCCACACTACACTTATCCTTGATTCTTTTTAACTCCTCAGTTTTAATTTTCCTTCCATTCCCATCCTCTGTTTGATCTACTTCTTCCATGTGCCCATCCTGGAGGCTGATTCTCACCTGATCTCTATTCAGTTTATTCTCTGTGGTGTTGTCTATTTTATCTTTTGTTTTTGTTTTCCAGTGTTCATAGACCTTCAGTTGGGAGCTCTAAAACTGTCTGCTGAGTTCTTCTCTCCTGTCACACAGAGGTGGCAGTAGGAATACAGTCCAAGGGGAGCATGGGTTGGATTTCCAGTGTTGTAATCTTAGGAAAGGTTCTGAAGCTGTGAAATAATGGCAATGTCTTGGGATTCATAAATTTGCCTCTTCATGTAGTCTGTGATAAAATGAGGGGGATCCATCCAGTGAAGAGTTAAGGGCAACCATTAATTGTGCTCTTGGTTACAAATTGTTCTCCCTAGAAATTGACTTTTTCAGTTTGGCGGAGGATCTGCTCAGTCCTGGTATCAGTTCTTAGGAGATATACAGAGTGCAGCCTTTCCTTTAGGGGGGATGCTGGGAGGGTTTCCCTAATCTACTCAACCATCTGTTTGGGGGAATTTTGCAGGATTGTTTTGCAGCACCAATTTCTTGGCTGAAACCAGCCAGTGAGTTTGGAATAGATGCATTCCTGTTCTAGACAGTGTACGTGGGCAGGCTGTGCTTCCTCAGGAAACCAGGCTGGAAATCTGCTCATGACAGGCACAGTCAGATCCTTGTCTTGGAGAGTTGAGACCTTCTGACTTCAGCCTTTGCAGCCTTTAGCATGACTTCTCTACAAGCAGGCAGTGCTCAGAGCAGAGGTAGCCAGGCTTCCACCTTCATTCCAGCTCCTGGGGTTGTAGTGACTGCTCTGTGTTGCTTTTGCCACTGATTATCTGGCTGCACGTGGCAGATCCAAGTATGCTGCATTTCTTCCTGATGCTAAACTCCTTTTACCAGGCAAAATACTACTGGGTACATAACTGTCCTTTTTAAACGTTGCCTTGTTCATGCAAAAGCCTTGTTTACACTTCTTTTTTCCCCTCCTGTATGAATAGCTAAAAATCCTGGGTTTTTTGTAAAAACAAATAAACAAAACACCAAAATCCCCAACAAAAGCCAAAACAAGCAAACAAGGGAAAAACCAAACCCTGGTGGATAGATTGCTGTGTTGTATTTGAACAGAATGGTGCTGTTGTGTCAGACATGGGTTTTGTTGTTGCTGTGATCCTTGGTGTGGCTCGCTCCAGGGCAAGGTGGAGCCAAGCAGAATTTACACATTTTCTTTACTTGCTAGTAATTGCCACTTACCTAGTGGTTTTGATCTTCAAAGCTCTTTTCAAATGCTAAGTAATTTTTGCTGCATTCCTTAAACTTTGGCAAGAAATATGCCTGCTTTTGTAGATGGGTAAAACTGATTCTGATAGTGGGACTTGCCCAAGGCTACAGGATTAAATCTTACTCTGTGTTAGTATTAACTTTGGCAGCTCTTGTTCTGGGTTTAGTAGGAGTGTTTTGGGCTCCTCCTACCTGTGCTGTACTGATGACAAACTCGGGGCAAGACCTCGCTGGCAGGGCTCTCACCAGCAGCAAGGTCCAGAAGTGAGTCTGAAATCCAGAGCACATGGTTCACAAGTATGAAACTGCAGATGGTTTTATTTTCAAAACACCTTGGGATATGTTAAATTCTTGCAATAAATGGCTGGGTCAAGAAGAGAGCTTGGTGATGTCACTGGGCTGAACTAGCCGTGTGACATGCTAGCTAGCATGCATTTTATGGGGATACCCTGTGGGTAGGAAAGGACTTGCTCAGAGCTTATGTCTTACACAGTGGATAATGCAGTTGCAACACCTGGATACCAAGTTCTGCTTCCTCACAGAACTGCTCATTTAGTTCATACCACTGAGTGGAGCTGGACTTTGGTATTGAGAACCCACCGAAATTTGGTGGCCCATCATAAAGGGCAGAAAGCTGGTTTTCACCAGTCATGTAATCAGCCAGTTTCTGTGGTGCTCTCTGCAAGCCCAGTTGTGTCAGCCCAGCAGCTCCTGATGGTCTTTGGTCCAAGCCTTTGAGCTCCAGCTATGCCATTCCTTCCGTCTGTCAGGGGAAACTGAGGCACCAAATGCCTGGGTAGGAGCTGGGTTGCAGACACCTAAATGAGGGGGTGTCAGGTGGGGTGGAAATGTACCACAAATATCTGCTATCACAGCATCTGAGGTGTGACACAGTGCAGTGTGACTCACTGCAGTTGCTCTGGGGGTTTGCCGTGGGCCGTCGGTGGCTCAGGTGTCTGTGGAGCATATAATAAATTCAATTTTACTTTTTCTTAAGGTGGGTCTACCTACAGCCTCATTCTCATGGTTTTTGCTTCTTTCCTGATGCTCCTTTTTGCTGTTTCAAGTCTCTAGGAGCCTTGCCTCTAGTGAATAATCCCAGACAACTTTAATGGTTTATAATGGCCCACATTTCTCCCCTGCACATATGGGCTGTGACTTTCTCACTGGGAAGGAGTAGCCTAACTGTTGTCCTGTCCTTTCTTTTGGGTCACATCCCTCTCCTGTCTGTAAGATGTAAGAACAGCTTGCCATGCTACTTCGATCCTTGCTCTATCTTTCCTACATCTGATCCCAGGCTGTGGCCCACGTGCTGCAGGATGTTTGCACTTGGCAATTACATTGGAGCTGAGAACCCAGGATTTATGTGCCCTGGTGGAGAACCTTTAGGTGGAAGATGAAAGGCTGGCAGGTCCTCTGATTCACATAATCTGCCTCACTGTAAAATGTCAGCAGCAGTTTTTCTGTGTTGTTTGTCCTTTCTGGTGCTGAGTTCTCACTTCATCCTGCAAATAGACCTGTGCAGGCTGACATTTCAGTGAACTTCTATTGTCTTAATTAATGGAAAAGTTGCTATTTAGAGCATCAAAAGAAATTTCTTATAAAGAATATGGTAATATTACTTTGGGGTTTTTTAATGAGATCATTTGAAGCATTATTTGAGCAAGGAAAATGGGTTCTTCAATCATATGAAGCTGTACTAAAAACCAGACTACTGTCCATTCCATCCAAACATCTCTGAGAACCTCTCTGAAAGCTGATGGAACAGTAAGCCTTTACCTGAAAAATGTAATTCACAGCCCTTGTAAGAGGAGGTATTGTCCTACCCTATTACTGTTATCAGGCTAGATGACAGTCAGATCTCCTTTGCATTCAGGTGCTCTAATGTCTGTTCTGAGAAGATGCTGCAGTGTCCTTCCCTTCTGCAGTAACCTGCTACCAGTTTGTAACACCAGCTGCAGATACCACATCCATAAGGCTTTAATGTGTGATTGTAGTGAGGTGATTGTAACTCTTCACTCAGCAGCTTCTTGCTGGGATCTGAGAGATCAGAGGATGGTCTCAGACCAGTTGTCCTGATGGTGATTAAACAAGTCATCACTTCAGGGAACTGGTAAGATTTTATAGTGGCCATATACACTTCTCGTTGGCATTTGGTGTATCTAACTTGAAAACATGATGTGTAAGTGACTATTTAATTTTAATTTGTCCTTACCATCTTACAAAGCTCTGAGAGCTGAAAACACTGGACTGTCACACATGTATGCTAATAGGTTTGAACTCTTACAGGGCTTCTTTTCCCTGAAGCCATTGGCACCATGTTGTTATCAGTGGAGAAATGCTGCCACAACCAATAAATTGAGTGTTCCAAGCAGGTTCTCATTTTCCAAAGTGTGGTGTCCTGGTTGAGGCAAGCAAGTACAGGAAACAGGTCCTGCACAGCTCATGATCTTAAAGGGAAGTAGGTTCTCTGGCTTCCCAAGGCATGACAAAGAGAAGGATGAGAAATCTAATGCTGCTTTACATCATGAACAGGATGTGACACTTGCTTTAATCATGTAAATGTGCCCAGAGGCATACTGATACATCAGTGCACGTGGGTTCTTTTGTCTTTTGCTGTTCCTTACTGGCCTATTTGCATTTTACGATTTTTCAAGGAGGTAGTAAATTATAAAATGATGTATGTGTGAAGGCAGAAGAATCTCAGCTTACCCTGACACTTGTTCCACACTCCGTGCTATCTTTTGTGTGTGTTGCAGTGTGCTCCAACAGATGGCACGTGGCACTCACTTTATTTTTCTTTGCATCCAGGTTCACTTCCCTGATGTTGAACGAGTGGAGTGGCTGAACAAGGTGAGAAGCTCTGAACTCCAGCGGGTGAGGCCACCTGCTCTGAGCTGCATCCCTCCCATCCAAACTCTGTGGGATAAGTCTGAGAAAGTTATCAAATTACTACAGTGAAGCTCAATTTTATCAGTGTCTGTACTGAAATATGGAGTCACTTTGTGTGAGGTTTCCACTGAGGTTGAAAGCCAATGTGAGCCTGGTTGATACAAGTTTGATAAATTCAACAACACTTCATTCTGAGACTAAAAAAAAAAAAAAAAAAGCAAGTGTTTGTATATATGGATACATACATGTGTATGTTATTATTATTATTTTAGCAAACCTGCTGCTATCTCCTCTTATCAGGAAGATTCCCAGAGAGCACTGAAACAAATGCTCCCATCAACAGGTGTGGTCAACCTCTCAAAGCAAAACAGCTGAACTTGCAAATTAGCATCCAGTGACTATCCTCTTTTTTGCTACTTTTTTGGAAATTTTCTTTTTTATATAAAAAGCTCAGCTCAATCCTCTCTAAATAAATCCAACTTCAGGGAACATTGTGACACTTTAGAGTAATTATGGACTACTGTACTTCAGAAATTTAACCCTGGGCTTTGTTGGCTTCTGTGGTTAGAAGCAGTCTCTGTGGTGCTGAAAACTCACCCTTTAGTTCCTGAAACCAATTCCAATTCTGAGGAACAGGGATGGATTCTTCCATAAGGATGACCTAAGTGCGCGAAGTTGACTTGGTATTTAAAAGGATGGATATTAATAGCCAGGGTTCTGCAATGGGTGTATCTGCTTCTCAACAAAAGGTGTCTTACTCAAAGAATCCTCAGTGTGTTCCTGCTTTTGCCATTCTTTAGGTCCTGGTACAGGCTTGGCCATACTTTGGAACAATCATGGAAAAAACATTTAAAGAAGTTCTTGAACCAAAAATCAGAGCAAAGAGTGTACATCTGAAAACATGCACCTTTACCAAGATCCACTTTGGCGAGAAGGTAATGGGAATCTTTTGTAATGCTTTGGTTCACTCTTTTCTGAAAAGTTCAGGTGCAAGGGGAGTGAAATGTTTAGCTCTGTAATAGCTTTGTTCCCTCCTCATGTTGATTTGAGCATCTTCACCATGAAGGAAGGATCATACAGGACCGACACACATCTCTTCCCACTTACTGTCAGAACCCTGGGACTGGGGATAGAAAAAAAAGGACCACATCCATATTTGCTTCTGTTGTACCCTTGCACCAGGAGTTTTCAGTGCTCTCTAAGGCTTGCAGGATGGCCTAGGGCTACTTGCAACTAGCCCTGTGTTTGAGGACTGTCAAGGCTGTTCTGTCTTTAAAGGAAAAAAACCAAAACAACTAGCTTGATAGATATTGACTATGTTGCATCTCATTCGTCTCTATTTCAGTGCCCAAGAATTAATGGAATAAAAGCCTACACCAAAGAAATTGACAGAAGACAAGTTACCTTGGACCTGCAGATCTGGTAACGTTGTATCATTGATCATATTGATGGTTTTTAACTTACTGCTGGTGTATGTGTCATGCTGTACTGGGCATGGTGCACTAAGATGAGCCTAGAATGATGTGAGATAATCTGTCTCCCAGCTGGATGTCCTCAGCAGTTACAGAAGTGAACTGTGCATCAGTCTCTAGACCAGAAATGACCTGCACAGCTCTGTTACCTACTCTGGCTCATCTTGGCTGCCATGGGTATAAAAATGTGACCCCTGGTTTGTCATTGATGGCAGTGAGAACTCACGTTTTCAAACTGTGTTTCCTGTTCTCAGGAAAGCTCTCAGGTCTGGAGGTGCTCGGTCTGTCTTGCCCACTATGGTTTCTCGTTAGTCCAACCTCTCCAGTTCTTCCAGAACTACTTGTGCTATTTATTTTTTAATTCCTTCCTCTAGATTAATCCTCTGTTTTAGTCTACATTTGTTCTATGTGCCATTCAACACATTTGTTTTTTTGATTACAGCTGTTCTCTGAGCAAAACACTGCCTCTAGCTCTATTAGCAACAACAACAACAAAATTAGATAGAACATTTAATACCTCCCAGGCTGTTTTGAATGAGCTTGTATGTTTTGTTAAAATGGGAGCCATTGCAGAGCTAAACTCTCTCCTGGTTTAGCCCTGGAGAATGGAGTTGTTGGGGGAATTACCACTTGCATGCTGCTGTAGCACTGTAAGCTTAGTGGGTGACTGAGCTGCCTAATATAAATGGCTTTTCGTGGTAGTGCCAGGAAAAAGCTGTGAAATTATGGACTGTCTTGGCAACAGCACAGAGCTCCTCAAACTATGCCTGCTGCTTAATGTGGCAATGGTGTGGCAGCATCCCCAGCTGGAGCAGAGCATCATCACTCCCTGTAAAGCATTCACATGCTTGATTTTCAGTCAAGTGTTTCAGTGCTGTTGGCAAAGTGCTCTTTGTAATACCTAGGTCAGTGTTAGGGCCTTTGGCAAATCATTTGTGCTTTCCATGCTGAGGTTGAGAGATCTGATGCCTTTTAAGCCTCACAGAAGGTTTCTGCTGTTCTCTGCTAAACTGTTTCTCCCACATGCTCATTTTCACTGTCTTTTGACAATCTTCTGCAGAGAGATTCCCCCACCTCCACATTCCTGTCCCTCTGGCAGACCCATCAACATCTCCAAACTGGCCAAGCACTTCTGTTCCTCATGCTGATAACCTAACCTGAGCTGATGCCATGTGATAACCCCAGTATTTTCTCTATTCACACAGGAGTGTGCAGTTTGCCTTGCCTCTCTGGTGGGGGTCTCTTCTCTAGGGCTGCATTAAGGCCTCAGCTTCACTAGTGTTCTTATATTAATATCAGTGTCTGCAGCTAAGCTGTGTTGTGCATCCTGCAGTGTCTACAAGAGACTGTGTGTTGATTTCAGGAGCAGGGAGAGGCAAATCTATGATCAGTGTTATTATTTACCTGCCTTTTCTAGATTACCAATAGAACAGGCTTTTTTTCTGCTTAGAGGAGATGGAGTTGGGTTGCCCCAGTGTAAGGCTGCCCTTCACCCCTTGGTCACTGTGCTGGTGAGGTTTAAATGACTGATCTATTTACAGGGCTGTGTGCTGGCATCACAGCACTGGAGAAGAGAGAGTGATGTGCTGTGGGGTGCACTGTGCAGTGCTGGCACCACAGTGACTCTTGGGTTAAGTTTCAGTGGTCTGTAAATGTTCTTGCTTTCAGTCTCACAACAGTACAGGAGGACGGATTTTTTTTTCCTCCAGATTCAGATTGCATGTCAGAAAATTTTTCCTCCAGTTTTATCAAGAAGGCAACTAGTTGCTGAAGCCCAGAGTCTTTGATTTGACATGGAGAAAATACAGGAAGAGGGTAGGGGTAGAAAAAACCTTATCTTCTCACCCTTCCTTTGTAGTCTATGTGGAACCTTTTGTGTAGTTTATTAGCCACTCATAGACATGATCCATGAAGGGTTTTGTTCCACCTGTGCTCCGGATCTCACCAACATGATGCAGCACTGAATGCTGTGGTTCAGTTCTGTGCTATAAGACGAGCTTCCTTTCCTCTGTGCTAAGTTTGTGGTATCACAAATTGCATCCTTTGCTTTGGGAAGTGTGAAAAATAGCACTTAGAGGTCCCTTATTTGTATGGGCTATAGCTGCTAACAGAGTCAGGGATGCAGGAGATCTGGTACTGCATGAAGTTACCAAAAGAACTTGGGAAGCTGCTTTACTTAAAACTGTTCACAGCAGCTTACATGGCTATAGCATCAGAGCATTGGGAATGGTTGTGTAGAGCACTGTCCTATTATAGTCTTGACTGTCCCAAGCAAAATAATTCTATACTCCATTTTTGAAAACAGGAATTGTCCAAGTGCAGCCACTTGACTTCCCACAGCTGCTTTCCTTTCCACTAATTGTGTGGCTGCCTGAGCTGCTGCATAGCCATGTAATCATAGGCTGTAATCATCAGACTTTCCAAGTAGTTGAAGGCACTATTACCTTCCTGAAAAACACCTTGCAATCCAGTTTCTTCCTATTTCATTAATATGATTTAGTATTCATAAGCATTTTTCATTGGAAATGTTCAGAATTTTCTTTTGCATGATTTTCTGTGGCATTTACAGAACATGAGATGCCATAGGAGAATAGTCTAATAATTGCCATATGTAAAAATTCATTGAGTGCAATTTACTCTCAGAAGACAATCTCTGACTTCCTGTCAAGTTTTGAGAGCTGGAAAGACTCTGATGAAAGAAGTCAAAAGAAATGTGCAATGATACTTTGAGCTTTAGTGGAGTTTGGGATAAGTAAGTTTGTGGGCTCTTAGAAGAAACTGAAAGCACTTTGGAAACTGGTCAGTCTTGAGCAGACTGGGATACCTGCCCCCAAAAACCTGACTGCACAGTGAGAGGGGAAAGGCGGAGGTGACCTGACTTTTCTCATACCACATTGCCTGGTTACATTTTCTTACCTCTCTACTCTGTGTAATTCTGCATGTTCATCTCCCAAGCCCAAAGGTAGGCAAAGCACAGTCTGTGTTAAAAAGCCCTTGAGAAGGTTGGGCCAAAGGGGGCTTTCAGCATGGGGGGCCATGAGAAGATGGGGCCCATGGGCAGTTACTTTACCAAGGGGAGCTGCCCAGGCTTTTTCTAAAGGGACATGCAGACATCCAGGTTAGTTAAACTTGTCAGCTCTGGTAACAACCCTGCCTTCTGCCAGTGGATTGCCTTTGTATCATAAACACTGGGCCCAGATTTCCCAACCAAGCAGGGGAGAGACACAGACATGTGCACTTGAACAAGGTTCTCATCCACAGCACAGGCATATCTGCATCACCTTGTGCAGCTGGTGATGCTGGAGAGAAATGGGTGATCCTTCCACCATCCACAAGTGGGTAAAGCACAGGCCTGTGTAGGGTGGAGAGGTTCAGCCCTCAGCCTTTTAAGTGCTAAGGCTTGAGTTTGACTCAGGTGTGCTCTGGGGTAGGACAGCAGAGAGCACAGCAAGGTTACGCTGCACAGAGGAGCAGATGGAAGCACAAGCAGATGGGACTGGAAATGAGGAATAAACTACTGAACAAAGTTCATCCTTCCTACCAAGCACCCTGGCAGGGGGGCAATACCTTCTGAGGCAGACATAAGGCTCAGGCTCTGATAAGACTTCTCTGACATCTTTACTGGAGAAGAGAGACATCTAGGACTGAGTTGGAAAAGTTTCTGACTGTGTGAAAAGGTAGAAAGGCTGTGAATTGAAACACCACAGCTCTTACTTGTTGTGTTAGACACTTGCAAAAGCTGAATTAAATCCTCTTGGATTAATTACTGCAAACTGTGGAACTAATTTTGGCTTCTCATTTAGAATTTTATTGTAACAATGCTCTATTAGCACCCAGTATGACCTGTAAGATAATGTCAGAATTGTAGAAGTTAACAAGCATAAAATAAGTTTAATTATGCCACTAGCTTTTAAGAAAGATTGTGTTAATTTCAGCATGGTTTATGAGGTTGGAAATAAAAAATGAGAATGCTCTAACATTAAAGGCTTTATTCTGTGTGTTATGAGCTCCTGAGATTCTTTTAGGTGGCTATCTGCAAACAAATATACAAAGAACTTTGCTTGCAAAATTGGAGGCAAATTCACAGGGTTGCACAGTCTTGGCACGTTTTTTTGGGGTGGGAGGGAATCTTTATTTGCAAATTACAGTTTGAATTTGTGGCAACTGCAGCACTATTTGCCCATATACCTGTGGTCAGAGCAGAACTCCTGCCCTTTTCCTTTGATTATGGAGTGAAGCGCATGCAGGCAGCAAGCGCAGCACATTCACTGCTGCAGTATCTTTACACCCTGCTTTACCTGCAGGGTGTTTGTGTGTCTGCAGCCAGAGCTATTTCTCAGAGGGCTGAAAGGGAACTTGGTAGCTCCCTTCAATTGTTTTCTGCCAGAGGCATCAACAGATCTGTGAGGCTGTGCTCCACGGGGAGTGGCTATTGGTTTCTGCAAAAGGTGATGTTTGTACTTTAATAAAAGTCTAAGGTGCTTTCCAAATTGCCAAAGTACTGCATTCAGCATTTGCTTTATTTAAAGCCTGATGTTCTCCATGGCAACTGACCAAAATCTGATCTAAGTTGTTGTCTTTGAATTCAGCCTCAAGGAAACCAGGTTATTTTTAATCATAAATTTGTACTTCAAGTGGGCTTTTGGGTTGTGGGCAAGGGTGATCTATGGCTTTTTGGGAGTGGGCAAGGTGGGAAGCCCGTAAGTAATGGCAGGATGGCTCTGCACCAGCTTGGGTGCTGGGTCAGCAGGGTATGGGGTGGGATCAGGCTTTTGGCAGAGAAGGGAGCAAGAGGGCGATTTGGCAATTGCTCTGACCTTGAATTTTGAATGAGCATATTGGTCCCCTTTTTGGAGTAAGCTTGCTTCAGCCAACCACCAGTCTTAAGAATGGAAAAATAACCTGGAAATACAGATGTTGCTTCAATGTTTTACGGGTACATCAATATCCCAGCTGACTGCAAGGTTTCTCTTATGAGAGATCTGACCTTTATTCAACTTCCCTTTTTCAGTCACTTGAAAATCCATCTCTGCTTGCGGGATCATGTTGTTAATCCTTAAATTGATTTCATTTGTGCTCTGTACAGCCCCAAATTTCTCATGGGACTATTGCAAACTGTGGAATAATGTGAGAATTTTCTTTCAGTTACATAGGGGACTGTGAGATTCACATGGACATATCGAAATTTAATCTTGGCGTGAAAGGTGTACAGGTGCGTGCAGTGCTAACATTGTCTGTTCAAGGCTGTGTGGGGCAGGAGGTAGAACCTCCCAGTGGGTAGGTCATGACACTTAACTGGGAAACCAGCAGCTATCAGGCTTGGAATGATTGGCTTTATCTCCTTATTCTTGGCTGGGGCAATGAGGCCTTCCATGGAAAGCACTTAAATTCCAATTCCAAGCTTCCTAATGTGACTCTTAAACAGGGTCGGTGCTGGAGCATTGAGTATGTGTAGGCCAGCAGCTGCCACTGGAGCCCAGAGGAGCTCAGAGTGTCGTGAGAGAACTTCAAAAGAACCATGATGTTCATAAGCTGGTGTAGATTAAACCTGTTCTTGGAATGTTGAAAGCCAGTAGACAAATGGCTCCATTGTATGGCAGGATTGCAGAGAGCCTCTACAAACACAGATAAGCATCGCCTGATACCAACAGCAGTGGTTTGGGGGAAAAAGTTTTTTTGTCATTAAATTCTAAATAAAATTACTTCAAGTAGAATTTCTAAAATTATCTCCATCACTGAAAAGCACAGTTTTGAAGCTGCATCATGAGGGTACCGTAACACTGAGCTTTCCCGTTCTGGTTGCAGTTGTACGGGACGTTGCGGGTGATCCTGGAACCTCTCCTAACGGATGCGCCTTTCGTTGGAGCAGTGACCTTGTTTTTCATGCAGAAACCGGTGAGTCAGGGGTGGGCTGCTCTCTGCAGGCTTCTTGGTCTTTGGTGAGTGACACAAGCTGTGCATCACTGATAGCTGCATAACTGTGAATACCTCACAGTTCTGGTGCTTAAATGACAAATGCCTAATTGTTCAGTGTCCCCCTTGAATTCCATGAGGATGTGAATTAATTCACGCTCTACTTTTGGAGTAGTGTCTAAACAGTCACTTGCTTTACTCTAAGAATGGGAGAACTGTCTTATGGTGGCAGCACAGGAGTTGTTTCTGCAAGGTTTCTGGCTGGTGGATCTTCCCATTCATAGATTTTAAATGCAGTCATTTTGGAGCCCATTCAGTTATGGTTGCCTTTTGCAAGCTTGCCTGTTTAAGGTCATGTCCCTCGTACTCAATTGTGGTTTAACAAAATATGAAAAGCCTTCTAGTCTTGTAAGAATCAGTTATCTTACAGCACACAGTTTTTCTTGTGGTTTATGCTCTGCTTGAGTTCATGAAAGTCACGCATTTTTGATCTTGAATGAGGTGTTTTTGTGTTTAGCTGTAGCAGCATTATTCTGGCACATGAAAGAACCTCTTTTTGTTTATTGTATGAATAGGAATACATACTCCTGAAACCGGTGGTATTTGTAAATCCCCCTACCTCAGGGCATAGGCCAAACCCAAAGTGAAAGGATGAAAAAACAACTTGAAAGTCTTACTAGAGCTGCTGATTTTCCTTCGTGGCCCCAGGGCATCTGCCAGTGGCCAATGCTAAGGGCTGAATGCTGACTTTCCTTCTGCTTACAGGTTAAATTCCAGTGATATCCTCAGTTCAGGATGGCAGATAAAATAGATAAGGGAATTGATACCAGCTGTTGACTCTAATGTACAGATGCAACTGGTGGTGCAGGTTTTCCTTTCTTTAGACATATGGCTTTGTTCTAGAAGCATTTCCCTTCAAAATTCTACATTTATTTTGAAATAATTTTTAATAGACCTGTATAATATTTTCTCCCTGATCTTGTTGTAGCATTTGGAAATCAACTGGGCAGGCATGAGCAACCTTCTGGATGTCCCGGGGATTAAGTGAGTATCTACTTTGCTTTAATTTATTCTTTGAAAAACCTGGAAGTTGGGATGTAGTTCTTGAGTAACCATCAAAGCTGTTGTTGACAGCACTGTGTGCAAGGTGTTGTGATGAAGTTCATCCCATCCTATCTGGCTGTGGCAAAACCTGTGGAGGGTTCTTATGTTCTGTCAAAACTGTTTCAATCACTTCATTGCATTTAGGATGGAAATAGTAAATCCCCCAAACAACAATGAATTATAAATTAAAAAAAACAAGCCCTTCTGTTTCCCATGTGTCAGTTATTTGCAAAGGTAGATGAAGTAGGTTTAGACTGGCAGTCTGCTTATTTTTATTTACAGTAAAGTGTAAAAAGGCAAGGTATCACAGAGTTGCAGTCCGTCTGACAAACTCAAGTACAATCCATGATAAAGAGAACAGCACTAGATTTATAAGGAGAAAAGTTCTTTTCTTCTGTGTAATCTGCTCACCTTTTAGGTGTAGCTCTTCTCCAGTGCCTCTTGGGTTAATATTACAGACATACAACTTGCACAGCAAGGATGAAAATCTTAGTGGGTTTTAGTTTCAAACTGTTTCACCAGATTGGGGGATTCATTTTGTCCTTGCTCTTTGGTGTCAGGAGAAAATTCTGTTGCACAGGAGGAAAATGCATGGGGTTACACAGCCATTGCTTTTCTCCCTTTCACTGCAGATGCAGACACTTCTGTTCCTCTCTGCTCCCCTGCAGCTCATGGTTTGCAGACTCATAGGAAATGTCTGGCCACTTTAGGTGCCAGTTTATGCCTTAAAGATCCTCTGAAGGCTTTTGATGTTGAATGAAAGGACGCTTCTTTTTTCTCTTAATTTGAGGCCTGAGTGGCCTTTTGCCCTTAAGTTTAGCCTGAGAGCTCCAATGTTTATCAGAGGAATTAATCTGTTCTTTTCTAATTTAGTTTCCCTAATCCTTGCAGGGAGAAGGCATGTAGGTGTTCCAGCCTACAGCCTCTCATATAATTAAGTGCAAATTTGGTGTCCTAAATTTTTACTGCCTGGTTCTCCCACAGGGATTTGCACAGAGAAACCTTTGCTTGTTCCTCAGCAGTGCAGTGAAAGCTGGGAGCAAAACACGCCTGACCATGGATGGGCTGTAGTACAGGTTGAACAAGAGCCCTCCTTGTCAAATGAATTTGGCTCACATAAGATAGCAAGGAAACTGGATGCAGTCATCTGTCCCACACATGCAAGCTGTGTTTAGTTGGGTGTACCCTGAGACTTGAGAGAGGGGACAATTTTGTCACATTCCTGTGGTTTTCTTTTTTTTTTTTTTTTAACAGGAAAGCCAAGAGCCCTGACCAAGGTTCCTGGTTTACCATTCAGAGTAGAAGACTTTCCTTATGTTCTTTATCTGTGAATCCAGCATCCTCTGTGAATTGTGACAATTTTGTTACACAGTCAGAACCCTTACAAGCACTAGATCTATCTAGAGGATGAGTCTTTCAGATACTTGGTGCTCTTGGGTTTTCTTCTTAATATTGATTTTGCTCATGCCAGGTTGTAGTGGTGTGTTGAAATCCTCTCGTTAATCACCTGGAGAGTACTTGGACACCCGGGATAGCTGTATAGTTCTTGTACCTGCCGTACAAAAACAGCAGTTGTAAAGAAAAGATTTGAACTGGAAAGCTAAAAAAGGGCAAGTTGTAATTAGCCTGGAAAGCTCCTTGAACTCCAAGATGGTGCCCTCAATACAGTCAGTGTGATGTCCAGTTACTTCAAATGAAATTTTCCTTCTTAGTGCAAAATCTGCCATGATCCAGAACCTTATCTGCGAAATTAGTTCTTTTTTTTTTTTTTTTTTTTTTTTTTTTTTTTTTTTTTTTTTTTTTTTTTTTTTTTTTTTTTTTTTTTTTTTAATGTGTCTGGCTTCTTCAATTTTGCAAGAAGGTCTCAGCAGGTGGCTAAGAGTAGGCAGCAGTGTATATGCTGTGGCCATTTCTAGATTTAAAAACAGACTACCTCAAGGCCTTGAGCTCCCTTTGAAATGCTGAAACTTCCTGATTCCCTTCTCCTCTTGTCCATCTCTGGTGTCATTCCTAAGGAAACCCAGAAGGCATTTGAGTTTGACATGTTTGGGTGTGTGCATGAAGATTCCACACAGCCTAAGCTCCCATTCATCGATTACGATGATGAGCCAGATTCACACCTTGCAACAGGGGTGCTCCATATTGCAAACCTGCACCACTAAATTGACTTTGAATGGCCACTCTGCAGCTCTTTCACAGAGTCATAAACTTTGGAAAAGACCTTTATAGATCACCAATCCAACCATTAACTTAACACTGCCAAGCCCATCACTAAACCATGTGCCTAAGCATTTTTAGAAGTCTTTTAAATGCTCCCAGGTGACTCAACCATTGCCCTGGATGTCCTGTTCTAATGCTTGACAATACTTCTGGGGGGAGCTAGACTGCACCACTCACTTTGCAATGCCCGTTTCTCCCACTATCCCTCATTTTTCCGTTCTGACTTGTGACTGTGGAGATTGAGGTTGCCTTTTTCCCCCACCTGCAGTGTCATGTCAGACTCACTAATTCAAGACTTCATTGCTGCACGGCTGGTTCTACCGAATAGGATCACAGTGCCTCTGAAAAAGAACATGAACATTGCCCACTTGAGGTTCCCTGTCCCCCAGGTGAGTTGTTTCTTCAGTGCCATAGTGTTTATGTACCTGAGTGTGCAGCTGCCACCACGTGGATGCATCCAAGCTCAGTGTCTTCAGATGCCGCATCAGCTCTTTCAACCTGAATTGTGGGCTTTCAGTAGGTAGTATTTCAGAAAGGTAAAAGCAGTGTTGGATAGTTCATAATTTAGGAGGAGGAGATATGTGCACTGGGAGTTCCTACCCTCTCTGCATGTCGTAAGGAGTCGTACTCTGAGCTCATTTACCAATTAAACCTTCAGTCTGTAACTGCAGATCTGTGGTACATGCAAATGAGAAGATAAATGCATAAGCAATGAGTGTCAGGCTATTTAATATTTTTACTGATGCTGTGAAGAGGTGTAAATAGAGAGCTTGGAGGATGACATCTCTTTGTTACAGGAAAAATTCTCCTAAATACTCAGCATATCCAGGTCTTCAATCTCCTTCATCTATCAAATACCTAATACACTTTTTGCATCACTAAATGGAAGTGGAATAGCTCCTATGCAATAAAATAAGAACCTGCCAATGAGTGCTTAGTTCCTCCTTCAGTCAGTGGGAGTTGATCTTTACACTTGATTTGACTGTGGCTGTAATGCTGTGTGCATATGTATGTTTCTGATTTAAAAGTAAATTGAATAATATTTCCTACACAGTTATCTAGACTGAATTGTGCATTTGTTTAAGGGGGCTTTTTTCCCCCTCTAGGTAAATGGTGGATAAAGTGTTTTATTACAGCTGTCACTGGAAATGTACTGCATCAAACTACATGTTTTTGCAGAGCTGTCACAGTGACTAACCTTGCTGCCTGAAATAAACAGTTTTAGGAGGCAGCATATTATAATTACCCAAAGATTGCATTTTCATGACCAATTCTGTATCTTATTTTATCCAGGGAGTAATAAGGGTTCATCTGTTAGAAGCTGAAAACCTTGTCCAGAAGGACAATTTCCTTGGTGCCATCAGGGGGAAGTCTGATCCGTACGCCCTCCTCCGCGTTGGCCCCGTGCAGTATCGAAGCAAGACGGTGTCCCGAGATCTTAATCCCATTTGGAATGAGACTTTTGAGGTACTGAACCTTTGGATCTTTCCATCTGTAGGATACACAGCCATTCACATCCTTGTGCTTGCAGGACCTTCTCTTAGCTGACTGCACTGGGGCTGGTGGACTTCCCTGCTTATTGGTTGAGTCGTTTGTGTCCCTTAACCAAGTTCAAATTTACATTGTAAACTTGAAATGTCATTCAAGTTGATCTGATTTACATGTGTGGGTTTTTGGAGGAGGTGCAAAGCACTCCTTTAAATATCAATCAATGCATCAGTCAGTGCAGCTGCAGGCTGCTCTAGCATTGGTTCCTCTCTGCTTATTAGGAATACCAGTTTGAGGGGTTTAACTTGTAGCTCAAAAACAAGCAAACAATATGAAATATTTTCACCTATGATCAATTGTATTTGTTATGCATTTAACCATAAGAAAGAACAAGGAATGTCCTTGATGTGTTAGATGGCTGTCAAGTGTCATGTTCTTGTCCACAGCCTGAGCCTGAATATGTATATGTGAATGCTTTTTATTTGTAATACCTCTTTCTCCTCCAGTTTGTTGTTCATGAAGTGCCTGGTCAGGACTTAGAAGTGGATTTGTATGATGAAGATCCAGATAAAGATGACTTTATGGGCAGGTAAATTAGCAAGACCTTTGATCAGGGTTCAGTAGCCTTTGCTGTGGGACACCTGAATTATTCATACTGGAAATTTAATACTGTTGGAAGTGGTTCCCTTTGCCCAGATATTGATGCCACCTAATTAGTTCCTTGTGCAACTAATGTTGAACAAGGTTACACTCCTGCAGGGAATCCTGGGAAGTCATTAGAATGATAGTAACTTTAGATTTACTTCAAGTTTATTTTAGTTTTGAAATATTTGAAGGTGGAGACTTCAGGAGTATAAGTGCATTCCTGCACACATGTACACAGGTAATGTGGAGAAGTTGTTATTTGGAACAGATTTGAGAGTGGGCTTTTTTGGTGGTTTATGCTGTATGCCTCAATATACATTGAAATATTTGCTTTTGCCTTTCAGCTTGCTGATAGGCCTAGTGGATGTAATGAATGACAGAACTGTTGATGAGGTAAAGATCACAGCTTATTTCTAAATGTGGCTGGTGGTATATGCCTCCATGCACTCATTTGTACTGCTCCTCTGCTACTACAGTGTTTCTTTGCACTTAAAGCTTCCTTGCACACTTGCACTGCAGTATCTTCACAAAAAAATAACACCAAAGTAGCCATTACAATAATTTTTACGACCAGGCTGGTAACCCCAGAGATCCCTGAGGCTACACTGAGCCAGCAGTGGGCTATCTGTTGATACCTTTTGTCCCATGTGTACCAAATGTTTTGTACAAAGCTGCAGATAAAGTTTGGTGAAGCAGCCTGTTTGCTGAGGGAAGAAATGATCTGGCTTTACTGTGGTTCATCCTACAACCCAGCACTCCACAAACAACACCAGGGTGCCTGTCTTATGCTGCTGCTGGCTGGAAATACCCACGTGCTTTGCCTGTGTATGGGCATCTTATTTTAATTTTCTTCTGCCTTGTACCTAAGTAGATGGACGTGCTACAATCTAAGTGTCAAAAAATCAAAGCTACGGTGCTCAGAGTAAAATTCTTGTTGTCTATTGTGTGTAAGTCTCAGAGTGTGCAACACATCTATAAAAGCTCCTCTGCCTCTCAGTTCTCAAGTTGCTCTTTGTTATCTCCATGTAGTGGTTTCCCTTAAGTAAGACGACAAGCGGACACTTGCATTTAAAACTGGAGTGGCTTTCCCTAGTAAACGACCAAGAAAAGCTACATGAGGTGAGTGTATTTGCTTAAAGGATTCAGGTACTCTGATCCCTGTCCAGTCATCAACAAAGGAGTGTGTAAAATTAGAAACCCCAGGCAAACTCACGGGAGTTTATTTTTGTCTGGCAGAGTTTTGATGTGATTCCTTCCCTGCCACTCCTGCAGAGGAAGGGCATTTGCTTGCCCCAGGTCTCTTGGTAATTCAGGAGTAACTCAAATCTGGCAGCTCTTTTTGCTTGAATTAGGAAACCTTTGTTTGACCCACCGCAAAGTGGCTTCTCAGGGGGTCTTTCACTTTTTTTCTCCTCCCTCTTAATCTAGGAATTGTGGAGGACCCTGGACCCCTGAAATAATCTGTACTAGTCATAGACAAATACCCAGCACTGGTGCTTGGTAGGGCCGTGTTTCCAAACGGTGTGTTGTTTATCCAGCAGAACTGCTTGGATAAAGCCCATCTCCCAAAGAGGCTGTTTCATCATAACCAAGAAAAAACATTTGCGTTCCACTGAAGTGAATAAAATTGTTCCCAGGCTTTGTTCTGCTGACACTGGATTCATGCTGATGTATGTGGTTGGACATGTTTTTATGTGTCTTGCTGCACTGGGGAACCCAACCAGTTCCACACTGAGAGATTGACAAACATTAAAGGCAATGAATTGAAAAAAGTTACACATCTTCTTACTGGTATTAGAACTGTCGTGCTGTGTTGACTTGGGCTCCTCTAAACTGCGAGTTTTAAGAGAAAGGCAGAGAACTGCTTAGCCTTCAGAAGCTGCCCTTGGAATTTTGCTATGTTTTGCATTGTTCTGGGTGGGTAATCATGACTTCTTTGTGTTTTGGTTTGTTTTATCTTTCCCTGCCTTTACAGGATAAGAAGGGTCTGGCTACAGCAATTCTGATTGTCTACTTGGACAGCGCCTTCAACCTTCCCGTAAGTACAAATCCCACACAGCAGCCTTCACTCCTAACTTCCTTTTTTTAAAGACAACAAATTAATTGTTTTAAATATTCTTTCACTACTTCAGAAAAACCACTTTGAGTATTCAAATGGTGAATGTGGAGCAAAGAAGATCAAAAATAACAAGTACCTCAAGGTAACATTTATATTCTTCTCCCATGCTTGCAAAACAATGTTCTGGATTATGTGGTATCATAGGAACTGAGACTGGCAATGGTTAAAAAGAAATAGTCTCTCCACTGTCAGAATCTAAGTGAGCAGGGGTTCAAAATAGTGATTGAAAGCCCACCCCAGTGAAAGTCTAGCCAAAGTGGGAACGCAACATGGAAATGTTTGATTGTGTGTGTGGTTGTCTTTCTTTCTTTCTTACGCAAAAGGGAGCCTCCAGACATCAGACCAAGTCATAACATCCTTTCTGCTGCTGCTGCTCTTTCTTCCCTTGCTGAGCTGTTCCAGCATGACATTGAGCTGGGAGGAATATGCTTCCAGCATATTTGTGATAACTTTCCCAAATTTGTGGTAACTTTCCTGTCCACTGGAGACCTGACCACCGGATTCCTCCCCCCTTGGCTTTAGAGGGATTCAGAAGTCTCTCTGTCATTCGTACCTTCTCTCATAGCTTCTGTTTCCTTTTTCCCCCAAATACTGCATTTTGCTGCTGTGATGTAAATGGCAGACACAGGGAAGAAAGTCTTTCTCCCTTCTTTCCTGAACAGGCTGCTCACAAGTACAGCCCCCAGCTATGGAGTAAGCTTCCCATTCTCTCCAAGTAGCTCCTCTCTAAATACCATCTTTACAATTTAGATGAGTTACCAGCACTGTGATACACATCACATTCAATAATCCTTAATTCTGGACCTCACAGTGTGCACTTTCTATGTAGTGTTGTGCCAAGACCAGATCTTCAGCTTTAACTTCTATAGCATTAGTGCAAAGAGGTGCCAGAGGTTCAGTATTGTTGCCTCCAGACAGGAATTGTTATTTGATGCCAAAGACTCACTTCCAGCTGCTTTGGAGCAAGTCCTGAGCCTTGGAAACCAGTTCTGAGAGTCCTGGTTCAGTCAGGAAAGATCAAGATTTCTCACTGAGCATTCAGGTCTCTTCTCTGTTTCCTCCCAGCTTCTGACAAATTTTTAACTGCTCACCTGTTGAGACCTAAATGCATAAAACTTTGGCTTAAATGTGTACTCCTTATGGTGGAGGATAAGACTGCTGAGTTATGGCTGGAGGCCTTCCTGTGTGCTACACTCCTCAGATGTCCCACATCCAGAAAATACTGTCAGTTTTCCAGCAACTTAAGAGTGGTTTGATATGGCTTCCTGAAAACTATAAATTTCTTAATGCTTTTTTCTGTCATGTTTCTTCCTTGTATTAAATGACAGAAGATGGAACGAGAACCTTCCTCCTTTGTCCTGCTCACAGTTGGGAACAAGACTCAGAAGAGTAAGGTGAGGCTGTTGAATTCTTCTGCTTTCATTAGATACTTTCCATCTTATGAGTGACTGTCTCCAAGTATCCCCTAGGAAGGGAAGGACTTCTTGTGAAGCTGTGAAGAGCTGTAGTTGTAGTGATAGCTGCAGAACCTGGGAGTGGAACCACTGTGTCACTGAGTTGTGGTGATGGAGGCTGTCAGATCAGCTGCTGAATGAATACATGTGTAGTGTACATGCCTGTGTCCAAGAGGTCATGTTGACCCAGACACTCTAGTTCTATAAATCTCCAATCCAGCTCATGGTTTCTCAGAACAGGGTATCATTTGCATCAAGCTGGCCTTTATTCCTTTCTCAGAGTCTTTCCTGGCTCCTGTGTATCATAGTTTTACTGGTTTTTGTTTTGTCGTTTGTTTTGTTTGGATTTGTTTTTAAACCCAGACAGGATGGATCTGCACCTCCTCCACTCCACTTTCAGTTCATTTTTTGTTATTTAAAAATTACATTTGCCTCATGTGTATGAGCAACAGCTGAGCTCTGCCCTCCCAGTAGCTGCCATGTTCACTGTCCTGCAGCTGGATGTGAATGAGCCCATTGTTCTTTTGGGCTCCCAACAAATAGGAGTGAATCCTGTTGGCTACACACGAGCGTACAGAGCTGGCACCTCTTCTCCTTTGTTCCTTCCACCTGCTCCACCCAGAAATTGGGTTCTATTTGCATTTTTACCTTTTGTGGCTTTCCCTTTCCCTACCTGCCTCTCCTAAGCTAGGTCAGGCTTCCAGGCTTTCCCTGCTCCTTTCCACTTGCTGCCAGCACTCATGGCCTGGCAGGGACAGCTGGTTTATGGAGCAGCCCCAGACCCCGTGGGTGCTTTTCATACTCTTTCTTCTTTGAAGTGGATGGTGCTGAAGCTGTGCCCTCCTACTCTTCCCATGAGTTCTACACCCCTGAAACTGCCCCTGCAGCTTTCCTGCTCTTCCCTGTCAGCTCACTGCAGCTTTAGGAACAGGCTCAGAGTGCTGCAGGCTGGAAGCAGCACTCTGCCTCTCCCTGGGTGGGAAGGTGGGAGGGAGGGAGGGGTGCCTTGCTGCAGGTGAGGCAGGCTGCTGGTCCAGGCAGCACTGGTGGGGCCAACTGCAGCTCACCAGACTTGTTCTTTGGCATTTCCACGCCCCAAAGGACTTGTTTTGGTTTTGCCAGAGACTTCGCTTCCATTCGCTTCTGACCTGGAATTTCCAGTCACTCTATAGAGCTGGCACATTGCATCTCTGAGGGTCACCATGGCCCTCTCTGGTGATCAGTGTCATGGATTCTTTGCTTCTCAGAGACTAAGCTAATGTATGTTCTTGTTGCAGACCTGCAATTTCAGCAAAGATCCCACATGGGGCCAGGCTTTCACCTTCTTTGTCCACAGTGCTCATTCCCAGTCACTCCACATTGAGGTGAGAGAAAAGCCTTTCCTTTGAAGACCAACTGCACATCTATAGGAAGAAACGTCTTCTATGGAGACATGGAGCTCAGTGCTGGTTGTTTCTCTGTGGGATTGTCACATACGGGGTTCTTCCTACTAAAAGGCAGAAGAAGCACCTCTTGCACAGACAATTCTTTATTAGGTGGTGGTATCTACCTTTTTAGCTATCCACCTTTGCCCTAGCATCATGTAATGTGCAATATCTTAGTTCAAAATGTTGGGTGTTTCTGGCTGCAAAGTACATTTCATACAGGTCTGTGTGTAGTAAAGACATCAATATTTTGCTGTCAGAAATTGCAGTCTTCATGATTCTCAACCAGACCCCTACCTCTTCACCTCTGTGTTCTGGCTCGTTAAGCAACCCTGTCTCTCGTTAGCACCATTGCAGTCACAGCCAGCTCTGTGGCTGGTCACTTGGATCCAGAAAGGAACTGAATTTGGAAGATGTATTGAAGTTAAATAGGCTAACAAACTATTACCTAAAGCATATGTAAAGACTTTAGACCCAGTTGCCATCTCAGATGCTAAGGACATTTTTCCCAAAGCATGCAAGGAAAATCAAGTAAAACTCAGGGCATGTTTTTTTCTGCTAAAGCAGTTCTTTTCTCTGCATAGTTAGAGATGGGATTTTTACTCCAAATGTACTAACTTGTTGCACTCCTGAAAGAATGGCATCACCCATTTGGATGTAACCATGCTGAAGCAAATAAGCTAATTTTAGTTTCTGTCTGAAATACCTTCTTGCTTTGCTGTTCCCAGTGGTGTGCTTCTCACTTTGCCAGCTAACAAAAACTTGTTTTCTTCCATCCCCCAGATAAAAGACAAGGAGCGAGATAATGCCCTGGGAACTTCAGTGGTATGTCTCTCCCACTTACTTAAGGACCCAAACATGACTCTGGATCAGAGATTCCAGCTGGACCATTCCAGTTCAGACAGCTTCATTAAGATGAAACTTGTATTGCGGGTGAGTTGTTCTTTTCTATATTCACTCGGTTCCCCCTGCAGAAGTATCCAGTTGTAACCAGGCAAAAGAGATGAAAGGAGTGTGTGGAGAAAAGCAAATCCAGCTTTGCTTCACAGTTGAGTAGAAAGTAGAAGTGTGACAGGGTATTTAAGTGAAATTAGGACTGTATGGTGGAGTTGAGAGATATCCCTGAGGCTTCCTAAAACTTAGTGCAGTGCCATGGCTGAAAATTTTCTCTCAACAATAGAGAGTTGGACAGAGCTGGGGATATCAGCACTAATGCTTAGGAGTTGTTTCCTCATTGTGCTCTGGATCAGTGCTTAGGCACTTCTGAGTACCAACACAGTGGGATGAGAGGAGAGAACACTGTGAATCCCAGGGGCCCCTTTCATCTCTAATGGCAGGTTCCTGCTGTTACAGTTTTGTGGTGAAATTTCCTCCTGGGTGGTAATGCTGGCATTCACCCTAGTGCTATGGGAGCAGCACTCACTGTCTTCCCTTGTGATTTTTAGGCATTGAAAGTTGAAGAACCTGATCCACAAAGAGTCAAGGCTGGTGTCAATGCCTCGAAGCCAGGTCCTGTGCATGTCATGGAGAAGGCTGGAAACCAGCAGAAGTTCTCCTCTCCACCACGGGTCTCAAAAGTACCTCCCATGAGCAAAGACTCTGCAGCACTTGAATCTTTGCCAAAAAAGGACAGTGGAGAAGACCTGGACGCTAAAGACAGTTCAGGAGCCCCTGTAGCAAGTGAAACTGTGTCTGGCCCTGAAGCAGAGGGCAAGCAAAATCCAGAGCATGGCCCACCATCAGCATTGCCCAGCGGAGCAGTGGCCATGCCCACACTGCCTGTCCTGCAGGAAATGAGGGTGGCACCCAGTGTCACTTCACTGGGGTCCCTGCCTTCTTCCTGCTTTGAATTAAGTAGCAGCAACCTGGACATTCATAAGTAGGTGTTCTTCCAGCTGAATTGTTCTTCTCTGGGGAAATTTTAGCAGTTACTGTTGCATAGAGGTGAATTCAAGGCTGCTAAATCATTTGCAGTCTTGGGTCTCAAGTCACCCTACAAAGAATTGACCCAAGTATTCCAGTCAACAGTGAAGTAAATTACAGAGCACTGTCAGAGCAGGTGTAAAGGGAAAGCACTCACTCTATGGCTCTCTTAAGAGTGCTGCATGTGTTGGCTTTATATTGTTGAAGAGCTTCTCAACACTCATTTAGCAACAGGATATTGGAAGTCTGAACATCTCACTTCTGAAATAACTTAAACGCTTGATCGGTACCTCTGGTTGCTTAAAGCTCTGACTGTGTTTATCCAACACATTTTAAGACTGATAATGCTGTCAGCAAAGTTTCTGTGGATATGTATGCTGGTGTGTGTCCTTCCCAGAGTGCTCAGTGTGAGGCTGGTCTGTCAGGCAGGATGGAGAGGAGGATTTGTCCCTCCTGGGGCACAGAATGGAGCTTGTGGAATCCTTAATCAACAGAAGTTACAAAGATCCACCTTGCTTAACAGAGCATCAGAGTAGTTACAAACCTGAACATCAAACTCCGCTCCAGCTGCAGTTTGGTGAATTGGTGACTGGTGAATTCTCTGGCTCTGAACAGGACTTAATTTATAAACTATTTTTAAGCAATGTTTTGGATTTTAAGCCAATTTAATAACACATAGAATGAAATATGAAAAGGGTCCCATTTTGCATATACAGACATTCCCGAGGGAATGTGTAACACACTAACCTGTACTTTGCTGCTCCATCTACACTGGGCCATGTAGGGGCTTTTTTGTTCAGTTGCTGTGTTTTGAAAGCCTTGGCTGTGCAATGTCTTGCAGCGGGACTGAGATGCCTCTGGGGGAGATCCAGCTGACGGTGCGTTATGCTTCCATTCGGCAGAGCCTCGTCGTGCTGGTCAACGCCTGCAGGTAATGCTCGTGATGGCTCACAGAGGGAAGAGCTCTCTGAGCTGTGTCAGTCATCCAGCAAAGCTGGAGCAGAGCCACGTGCAGCAGGAGATGCCTTAGCACTGCCTGGCTTCCAGCTGTGCAGCCTCTCTGTGCCCAGCTCTGGTCAGTGCCAGCAGCAGGTCGGGCAGAGAGCCCAGCGAGTTGTGCTCATTGCAGTAGATACTTCAGCTGTCATCCACCCAAAATTTCCTCTGAACAGCCCTGGTGTGTGTCTTGGGGTGTTGGGTCAGGCATCATGACAAGGATTGATACCTGTGACTGAATATGTCATTGTTAATGTAGGAGCCCCAGTAAATGGCCACACCCTCAGGAGTAAAAATTTTAACTAAGCAACCTTAAAGTTTTATTTGCTTATGTTCCAACTCCTGAGATGAATGTTTTTGGCCTGTGAAGGGTTGGTCTGATTCCAAGAGAGGCAAGGTATTAAAACACACAGTGGAGAACCTGCCTTGCTTGTCTGTATTCCTTTTAACAGAAACTTGGTACCCTCTTCCAATCGTGGAGTCGATCCATATGTTCGTATCTACCTGCTTCCAGACAGAAGATGGACAAGCAGGAAGAAGACTTCTGTTAAGAAAAAAACTCTGAACCCCCAATATGATGAGAAGTAAGAAAATGTAAATTCTGATTATGGCTGGAATAGTTATGATCTCTGCGTAATGACAGGGCTTCCTAATGTGTGCTGCTGTAGCTCATAAGGACTCTCTTGCAAACATTTGCAGGTTTTCTGAAACAAATGGCACTTGGACGATGATTTATAGTACTTGGGGCTGGCCTTGCTCTGCCTGTGGTGTTGTCAGTCCCCTGGAAGGAGTGTACACCTTCTTCCCTGCCCCCAGGCTGCATTTCCTTCTTTGCAAACTGACCTTCTCCTTTAGTGCTTAACTCGCTGCCTCTGCCCATTCGGGTACTCCCAGAGCCTGCTGCTCTGTTCACACTGCTTTGCCTGATGATTTTTCTGACATCTTTCCAAAGGTCCAAGGCAGAAGTACAGAGCCTTTTGAGACTGGACCACTCTTTGGGCACACAGGTGGATGTTGTCATCAAGTGAAATGGAATGTGTTTTGCGTAAACCCAAACACAGTAAGGCTTAGAAATAGAGTTCTTTTGAGAGATGGCTTTAATCCCATAATTACAGGAAGGTACACATGAAAATATATGAATATTGTGGCATCCTGGGTGGCTCATATTTTTCCTGTGTTGTGTCCTTTCTGTGTAAGTCAGAAATGGAGATAATATTAAAAACCATTCCTTCTTAATACTCAAAACATCAAAGCTGAGGACTCTGCTTATATCTATTCTTAAGTAACTCCACCGATTTAGTGCCATCCCAGCAGCTGGGAACAGCATCTCTCTTTCCTCATCCTCAGTACTGACGTATCCTGTACATCCTCAGTTCAGGATAATACTTGGTTCCAAAACACGTTGCCTGTTTCACAGCTCTGACTTGAGGAAAAGCTATTCAGGTGGGCAGAACTGGAGTGATTGAGCTTGGACAAAACTCACTTGACATTAGCCATGTGTGCCAGAGACTTGAGTCAGAGCCATTAAGAATTTAATTGCCACAGGTTTCAGTCTTTGTCTGTTCTTGGTGTGGTGCAAGGCTGCTCTATGAACTTGGGGGGTTGGCTAATGACTATTTCCTCTTGAGTAATGAACACTGCATGGAGAACATGCTGATCTTCCATGGAGGGGGGGAAAATGATGTTAAATGGCATTTCATCATGGATGCATGTTTTCCTCCTTCCCCCTGGCAGGGTGGACAGTCTGAACACCGTGTTGTCATCTTTCATGAGGCCTGGAAGAGGTTTCCTGCAATGTGAATAAAACCTCACTCTAGAGTTGCCTTTTCTGTGTGATCCTTCCCTGTTGAAGCTCTGGCCATTGATGCTGTACTCTGTCACTATATTCTGCCTACTGGCGCTCACAGAATTTTACTTTTTGCCTTAAATCTTTCTTTTTAAATTTTATTTCAAGGTTTGAATTTTTTGAGTCTTTGGAAAATGTCAAGAAAAGGACACTGGACATTGCAGTGAAAAACAGCAGGCCGTTCATTTCACAGGAGAGGAAGGAGCTGGGGAAAGTAAGTTTAAAGAATCTCCACTACAGGTACAAGAGACTTGAACACTGGGCTATTCCTGACATCCTGAAATGTGGCTCCAGTAACTGATTCTCAGTAATAGGCCTGGCAATCTCAAAACAACTTTTTTTCTGCCAGATTTTCATCTGAAATGAGGCTGTATCCATGTGGGAGCTGCATGGTCTCATTTCAGAAGGGTGCTCCTGAAGTAAGCCCTGGTTCCTGGGCCCTGGTGCTGCCTGGGTGGGGAACAGCCCCAAGAGCGCAAACACGGAGCTGAGAAAGGCGTGGGACTAAACCCCACAATCTGCCAACAGTGCTTTGAGCTTTCAGTGAACAACCTTGACTCTGTGAAAAGTAAACTGCAATTGCTTCTTTGGTGACAGATAAATTCCCAAGTAGTTCTATAGGAAACTGAGCTGGTTCATGCCTGCACCAGAATGTGGGAAGCCACCTACAGCTGGAAAGTGGGTCTTACTTGGGAGGAGTGGTAGCTTAGCCAATCAATTTATATGAATAACCTACAAACAAATAAAATTTGCTTTTTAAAGGTGCGCATTGACTTGTCCCAGGAGGATTTAATAAAAGGTTTTGCACAATGGTAAGTGCTCATCTCCATACTTCCAAACCCTGCCCATTGCTTTGCTGGGCACTTGTGTGGCTGCTGTGGGAGTGAGTGCTGGGAACTGCGCTGTGTTTGAGGGAGCAAGAAGAATATCTGACCTCCAACGGCAGGACTAACTTGAGCTAATCTGGTAGTTCTATCTAAATTGTGTGTTAATCCATTGGCTGTGCAGTGCCTGCCCTGTGAGACAGCTTTAATGAGATGCCTGTGTCAATTATAGTCTTCAGCACATTTTAAGTTGCCATAAAAGCCACAGGGGCACGTAAGTAAAAGAATTTTGTTTATTAAAGTGACCTTGCAACAAATTTTAACTTGAATAAAGATCTTAACTAAATACTCTGATCAGCAATATATATGTATGATAAAACTTTAATTACAAAGCATTTATAGGAACTATTATAATAAGCCACTTACAGTTTTGCCTGTACGTTCATTGTGGTTCTGAGGTTTGTATGTTCCTGGTCTGAGGCAGAACAGAGAACCAGGCTTGGGTGTTTTTTCACTTCTGTGTCTTTAGTTAATGGCAGGAGCTCTTCCTTCTCCTTCAGTGGAGCCCAAGGAATGTAGTGTGGGTAGTCCAGGAGATTGCCATCTGCACAGGCACTGAGCCAATATTCCAATAGGAAAACCACATTTCCCTGGCCAGCCTCTGTGTCTCAGGGCAATTATGGGAAGAGGAAAAAGGACTCACCCAAAGTCCCTGGTGAAGAGCTGAAGTTTGAGGCCATCTCTGGAGCCTCCTTTGCTGTGCTGCCCGTGAAGCGCAAGCAATAAAGCAGCCTTAAAGTTAAAATAAAGTGCCTTAAAGTTAAAACTTTAAAGAAAATTTTCAACTACTGTAATTACTTATTGTGTCTGTCTTGCAGGTATGAGCTGACAAGGAGCAGACGCAAGAAAATCTGATTTCTTCTCATGTACATACATTACTAATTTTTCAACTTTATATGAATGTACTTATCTCTTGTAATTAACATGTTTTGCACAGTCATTGCAAATTTGAAGCAGACTCCAGCTCAGGACATGCAAATTTAATGATCCTATTCAGGGATTAGTTCTCACTGAAGTTAAACATATTTTCCTCCACATAGGGAATAATTTGTCCTTAAAGAATAAGTCCTTTATTTTTGCTATTTCTGGCAAATCCCCTCTCAAAGGACCTCTAAGTGTGAAACCTCTCTTAAAGAAGGGGTGTGCCTGGGGAGATTTTAGACTCTCAGCCAAGTGTCACTACTTTGCTTGGCAGTCTGATGGCCCTAGGAGCTGGTTCATGTTGTTTTGAAGTGGTGTACTTTTAAAAGAATACATTTTGAAACAGTATTCTTCAGTTGTAGGGCTACAGAACCTGGTAAAAGAGGAACTCTTTAATAGCTATTTTGTTTTTGAGAAACTAAGAAGTTGGTAGTCCACTGTTCAGAAGTACCTTAGCAGGCTGCGGCTGCAGGTATGTAAATAATGAGCTTCCAAAAGCAGGGAGATGAATTTACCAAGATGTCATTAAGGTCTTAGTTTGTGACGCCTTAACTGGTTTTGTCCTTTGTTACAGTACATTTCAAAATCTTGTGAACCCAGATTCTGTCTGAGGAACAGCAAAGTTTTGTAAACTAAGCTTTAATAATACTGAGGTAAAATATTTTTGGAAGCTTGGTGTACTTGTTTCTGTACAATAAACTTCTAATTGTCTTGCATAAGAGACTTGATCTATTCCTTTCTAAAACTGACTCTGAAATACAACGATGGTAACTTCAAACCATCACCTGAAACAATTTTCAGGTATTTTTGGCCTAGATTACATTAATCCAGTCTGCCTCAGTCCCTAATCAGAGAGAATACTCACTGAGTAACAATGTGTTCCCATCCCAAAGTGATCTGGAAATGTGAACAACATTTTAAAAGAGGCTCTGCAGAAAACCAAGACTGAGCATTTGTGTAAGTGTGATGGCTATGGCAGTAAGGGCATCTTTACCTCATTCCTACTGTGTCAGCAACATTAAAAATGGTCAGTGGCTAGAGTTTGCCTAGTGGTGTTTTGGGTTCAGTTTCCTGAACTGCTACAGAGTGTATTGGTTCTCTCTCTGGGATTGAGTAGATCAGTTGATAGCAGTTAAAGTTTTTCTTAAATTAACCAAGAATTAAAAAAAAAGAAAAAAAATTTTAAAAATGCAGTGACTTTTATTTATGTTAAAAAATCTGAAATTCTTGCTTAGAATAACAGTCCTTGGAGGTAGCTGCAATGTCATGGGCACCAACAGGTACATTCAGAGGTAAGAGAAATCTCGCTTAGGAAGAGCAGAGTCACCCATAACCAGCTTCCCATTTCAGGTTTTGCACTGCAGGTAAAATATCATCCACATTACTGATCTCTGCAACAGAATGGAAAGCAAAAAGGTTAAGGTTTATGAGCCCAAAATACCTTTGAGTTCAACCAAAATTCTAACTTAAACAGCTGGTGAATTAAATAAACTCCTCAGACCTTTTAATGCTTTCATAATAAAAATCAATTTGATTTATAAGTAACATGCTTAAGTAAATGCAACCCCACATTCAATGAAAATAAAGAGTTTTGGTCACTTCTTGAGGAAAGATGGAGAAGAAGGAGAGTGAGGCAAAAGGCAGCACCTTCCCTCACATCCTCCTCCTGTTTTAGCATAGCAGAAGTTAACAAAACACTTGTTAACTGTTTAGAGTTCTGTGAGGAAGTGTTGGCATGAAGATAATTACTGTTGCAAATATTACTCACCTAGAAGACACAGCAAATCTTGAATGAGAGCTTGAAAGGGCGGAAAGAAGCACTCGTGTTCTTCAAGCTTATTGATGATACTGGAATGGAAAGTGAGGCTCAGGTAAGAGATGCCAGCACATGGCAAGCTCATCCCCTTGGCCATTTTGTTGTTCTGTGCCATGACTGTGAAAATACGGCTCCTCAGTATATAAAACTATGGACACCAATGTTCTGTTCTGCAGTTCTGAACCCTGCAACTAACAAGGGAGCTGTCACAAGGATCTGATTTCACTACTAATGCTATACACACATCCTTCCTTTCCCCCTCACATGGCACCAGGTAGTCTAAGGGCCTGGAACATTTGTCTGTGTATGCTAAATATACTGCCTGGGGGTGGCTGGTAGAACTGCCTTGGAGGTGAAACAAGAAATGCTTCATAAGCAGCTGTTCTCCAATTAAAACTGAGAAATGAGTGCAGAAAGGCTGAGGGAGTGAGTATTGTTAACTCAGCATGTGTCAGACTTGCTGCCTGCTCCCTTTTTAGTCCGTCTGTAAAGCACATGCTGAATGCAAGCTCTGAGGGTCTGCTAACACCTAGATGTGGCTGTCATCTGTTGAATGTATAACTGGATTTGTCCAGTTTCTAAAGTATTTGTAGACAGCTTGAGGCAAACCCTGCCTTGGGAACTAGAACACTTCAATATTACTTCTGAGACTTGCATCACTTTCTCCTCCCCATCCAGGTGCAGGATTTGTCTCCTGATGAAACATGTATCCCATTAAGGCTTGTTTGATCACATTATCCATGCAAACCAGAGGGTGTTTTGGAACCTTCTGGCCTCAGTTTTTCCCTCTGTCAGCTTTATCCTTTTGACAGGATTCAAGATTTGTTTCAAGCAGGACAGCAGTAACTAACACCTGTGCTGTCACAGCTCACTGACTTTGTAACAAACAATGAAAGTTTCTTTCAGCAGCAGTTTTTGCCAGTTCTCAACTACTCCATTTGATGTTTGAAGAATGGTCAGCAAGGGAACAGCCCCACATACCTGTGGATGTCTTGGGTGCCCAGAAGCTGCTGTACCTGCTCAGTCACGTTCTTATTAATGATGTCACACAGTTTCCCAACAGTATCCACTACCACAGTGGGTGGAGCTGAACTGTCTGGAAAAACAAACACCTCATGATTCTTGTAAGAGTAATAATAGGGAAGTATTTTAGACACAGCTGAATTCTTGCAGGTGCACAGATTTTATTTGGTCTTCATAGATCTAGGCACACACATTCCATCATTTATGGAATGGTCAGAAATAAACAAATGTTAGCTAGGAATGGGGATTCTCTCACTAATCCTTTAGTGGCTAAAAAAAATTTGGCAGAGCTGTGTGTTCACAGCAGAGAGTGCACTAAAGTACACCCTTACAATGCCAGTGGAAATCAGCCAACTGAAATTATGTATATAGAGAAGGGGGTATTCATTAAGTTCTTGTGACACAGCAGACACATGATAGGGACTAAGCCAATAAGGAACCTGATTAACAAACACTTTGTTAACACCCAGAACTTGTTTTGGTACTAATTTTAACCTCTCTGTAGTGCTGTGACTGAAGGTAGCAGCCTCCTTGTCCTTTTCTCCCTCAATTTCAGAAGAACTAGGCTTGGACAAGGCATGCTCTGAGCTGCAGTTATTAGGGGGAGGTGAGCTTTCCTCCTGTCCCATGCTGGCTGCAGGCAGGAACACTGCTTCCCTCCTGGAATGAGGCTCAGCAGCCCAGGAGCCTTGCTCTGGGGCTGGACATCCCACAGCCCAGCCCCACCTCTTAACCTAGGAGCAGCAGCAGCTGCTGTTCTACACAAGTTCCCACCAGGAGGGAAATAACCAACTACACCTCTGAGTACTGACAGTTTTTGACATTCAACAACTTGTTTTGGTTTTTAAGTTCAGTAGCATGATGGAACTTTCTGAGGACTAGACCCAATTACACCTGATTGAATTACTGTGTAGAAATCTACACAGGAGGCTGAGTTATTTTCTTCCTTTAATTTGTTATCATTTTTAAGTGGAGAATGAACAACAATTATGAAGTCAGCTCACCACAAAAAAAAAAAGCTTTGTGGAAAAATAAAAATTCTATTTCCCGTTATTCCCTTCTTCTGCCTCCCTGTTATTCCTCAGCAACTGCTAAAGGCTTACAAATAATGGGGATTTGCTATTTGAATTGTAAACTGACAGGAATGTATTTTTATCTTCCCAATGAATAAAATGCCTAGTTAAATTATTTCCCAATAGCTCAACAATATTTTCTGTGAAGGAGGTCAGCTTTTCCCCCAGGTCCTTTCTTTGGAATGGTATGAACAAGCAGCAGGTGCTAAGTCTTTACCTAGTTGCAGGAGCTCATGGAGATTCCTCATGGCGTTGGTCATTTCCCCCAGCTTTGTGTAAACCTCATTCATCCGTGGATAAACACCATTCAGAGAATTCACATCAAACAACTTCTGGAAGTGAGAGACTATGGCAGACAGGGTTTGCAAGGACTGTGTCTGGCTGTTCTGGAGCAAGCAGAAAGAACTCATCAGTGGTACTGCTTAACAAGGCAAGGGTGCTTTTAGCTGTGAAACATTCTTAAAACCAGTCTGAAGAACGGGTGTAACTTCCCTTATGAAATCTCAGCGTATCAAATATTTTAAAATCAGAAGAGATAGTTTTAATAGCTTTCAGACACATACACCAAACTCAAAATACTCTTTTGAAAGCTTTGTTTTCTGATGCTGAGAGAAGCATTATGTATTCTCAGCCCTGAGAGACAGAACAGGATAACTCCTGAGATTACAGGGCAATGCAAAGTCACTGCTGGTCAAGTGCCTTTGATTAAAGCAGTCTTCCTCAAGGTGAATTTATGTTAAAACAATCTTAGACTATTGAATGTCTTCAAACAGGTATTTCTTAAATGCTGCAAGGCTTTCAAATGCACCAATCTAATCACTGTGTGAAAAATGCATTTAAGAATTCCACAGTAACTTGTGTTATAAACCTCTGGTAAAAATTACCTTTTCCTTATGTTCTAAATCTTCCAAAATCGCATCTACTATCAGCTGGAGGTCTTCAACTCGTATGGATTCTCTGTTATCCTGTGGATCTTTAGTGTTCCAAGGCAGCAATTCCAGAGACAGTTTTCTCAAGGACCTATGCAAATCCTTTTAAAAGAAGGGAGGGGACTTATTTTAGAAACTGATTCAAGTGGTTTTTATTATAGAAACAGGCATTTTTCTGTTTTTCATATTCTAGCACTGAATACATTTAAGGTTGTAATTTTCATGAATTTAAGGACCGTGTGTTGTTGACATTCTTTGATTTGAAAAGAACAGAGTAAAAAATATTATATTTGCTATGTATTACAGTTTCAGTGAAATAGGAAGTATTGGTCACAAAGAGTTTGGCTTTAAACAAAACTGTCTCACTTGCATTTGGATCAAAAAGTCACTGTTCTGTTCAGACAAAAGGAAGGAAGAGAGTGCACCATCATTAATGTGTGAAGTCCGGATTCTAAAGCTGAAGTTTTCTTCTCAGGGACTCAGAGAGTTATAAAATGAAATAAAAGATTTACACAGAGAACTATCTCTGGTACATATTTCACATGGACAGCAGATTATTTGTAAAATTTAACACCAACTCAGGCAGTTACAAAAGCTACACACAAAAGCCCCCACAACTACACAAAGGGAGGGATGGAGGAGAGGAGAGCAGATGAAAACAAGACCAAGAAACAGAGTACAACAACGTGTTGTTACCTTTAGGGCTACGAGCTGATCTGCCCACATTTCTATAGTGAGTGGAAGGTGCTCAAATCCACATCCCTGTCCATTCTCTTTAATGGAATTTTGCACTGGCCCTTTGCTGGGCCGGAATATTAATGGAGGAGCTCTTGGGCTTCGCAAAATAGAATCAATACGGGACAAAACCTTCAACAACAAGTAACAAATGTTATTGCTCAAATATGTATGATGTTTTGTAATAAAATCCCTCTCTATCACAGTCATGACTGCCTAAAATTAAGTCATAAATAGCTCCAATATTACTATTGATGAATTTTACACATGCATTCAACAGGCAATATACTCCAAAGATTTCAACATATACTAGCTAAAAAATATGTAAAAGTGATGCAAGTATATACTTCCCTTTGAGGGATAGTTAACTTTTATCCACTTGAGGCATTGTAACTTCCATAGCTTACAGTTTGCTAAGTTTTATTATATTTAGGCTTTTTAATTACAAAAAAAAATAAAATCCACTATCGCCAAAGATCTTGAACAAATCCCCTGTCCTGAAGAGACTTCAGCTAAATCATATTTACCAGACTAGTGTCTGCTCCCTTGCTGTGTTTTCAGGTAGTTTACACTGAGACAGAAGAAGAACCAGCCTACACTGACTGCCAACTCCAGAACATGACTCATCCTGCACAGAGGATTTGACAGGCATTCTTGCCCTCAAACCAGAACACTCCATTAGACACAGCTAAACAGAACATGTATAATGTTTCATGGTACCACTGCTAGAAACATGCAGAACAGACACAATTTGGGTACCTGCAAGTACTGCTGGCAAGCTGCCTGCAGCTGATCCGCTCCTGCGACTCTCTCCAAGTCTTTCTTTTCTTCTCTTTTTTCTCCAGTCCTGCTCTCTGAAAATCTGCACAAAAAACACACACAGTGGGTCACACAAGCAGCCCTAGCAGGAGATGCTACCTTTTAACTTGATGGAAGAACCAGGTGTGTAGCACTTAAACATACAAAGTAAATATCCATGTTATGATGCTGGCCAATAGAATTCCATCAGACCCAAGCAGCACAGACTGGCAACACAATACCTAATGAGAATATCATTAATTTATCTCAAGTCTCCAGGCTGAGGCTATGCCAGACTGCTTGCAGATTTAGAAGGGACACCACCAGTTTTTCTGTTGCCAGAGTTCTACTATGGCTGAAGATTTAAAATCCAGGATTTTAATCCAAAGGTTCAAATTCCAAACTCAGTTGTTATCTGCTTCTGCTGGAACATCTTTCCTGGCTTATTATACAGAGCTCACTACTTCTCTTCATCTAACTCACACCCACTGCAGGAGAGAATAGACCACTTAAATATACACAACATGTATATTTCTTTTAAAGTTTAGGTGATGTCTTTTTCAGGCTATAAAACATTTAGCATTCAGTATACACATGGACAAATGACTAAGTGAAATTACAGATAAAATCACTTTGTTAAAACTGGACCTTTTATATTTTCCATGTATTTTCTTAGTAATATTTCAGAAAAAAAAAGTCAATTTCTAAGAACAATATGGACATAACTCCAGTAGCTGCAACATTTTGGCAACTCACACTTTCACATCGATAATCCATAATGAAACCGGTAGCTTCCTTTACAGCTTATGGAAGCAGCAAACACCACAAATGGCCCTGTACATATTGCTAGCAAAAGAACTCAAATCAAATCCAGAAAGACAAAATGAAATTAAAAACCCCACACTGCTGTGCCCCCATCTGGAGACCCTGCCATCATTTCAGAAATACAGAGGGCTTTAGAAGGCCAGCAGCACTTGCTGCCCATAACCAGGCTCCAAAGAATGCTGATAAGGCACATGCTCTATAAGCTACTCTCTAGATTAAAGGTTGCAGAGTAACTTTGCCTTCAGAAGTCCAGAGGATTCATGAAAGCCCCTGAAAGAATATACTTACTGGGTAGTTTTCTTTAAAGCTTTCTGTAGTTTCTTCACTTGGTGCTTGTAAAATTTTAATTCCTGTGCAGTTGGCCTGCTTGGTAGAAAAAGTATCATGTTATATGTCTTTGCATTGGAAGGTATCTATATAATATTTTTAAGCAAAAAAAGTAAGAAAGTTTTGCCAGTGCCAAAACATCATTCTGGAAATGAAATTCTGCTACATTTCTACATGACAACAGCAATAAAGAGCAAACTAACCATTAGCAGCTGTTATTAACAGTGTAGGGAGAAGAGTGTGACTGTTGCTGCCACATCTCATTTCTTTGATCACAGATTTCACACTTCACTTTTACAATTGCTGGAGCTTTGTAAAGCAAAGTTTATTGAAATGGCCTTACAAAGGATGATACTTATCCTTTCTCACCTTATTTCCAAATCTTTCTTGAGATTTATATTTTCAAGCAAAAGCTGTTCCTTCTTGGCTTTTGTTTCAATAAGTTGCTTCTGGAAAGACTGCAACGTAGACTGGGTTATTTCTTATACTGCACTCATTTCATAATGAACAAGCTTCAACACTTTAAAGCATGTACATGTCAAGAAGGGTTCCCAATTGTCTGGACAGCAAAAGAGCATGGATGAGGAATCAGAGGATTGAGACCAAGAGCCTGCTGCAGTAGACCCCAGGTGGAGCACTGTGACTAAAGACATCTATGCAATCCTCAGCAGACTCCCAACATTTTGCTGAATCTGTGCACAAGGACAGGGAACTCTGCCCCCAGAGGTTACAAGTTCAGAAGACATGACAAGAACAAGGAACAGAAATCAAACATGTTTATGTTTCTCTTTGGCTCTTGAAGGGTTACCAGTGAGAGATCTGCACTGACTTATTCTTGGCAGTTCCATACCGTGAGCAGTGCTTTGTAATTAGGAGTAGCATCTAGATTTAAGAACTCTTCCTTGTTTTTTACTTCTCTCTGCACCTCATCTTCATCTTTTTTATATTGCCTATTGGGAAAAATAAATTGGCTCAGCTTACTGCAGTTCCATTAGGTCAAAAATTTAAGTTGGTTTAGTTAGCAGTTATGTATGATAATAATGTTTCCATAAACTATATAAAGTAAATAGAATAGAAATTCTGCCCTAGGATCCATGCTCTAATTTCTGGGAAAGCTGTTTCATATGCAAATGAAGCGCACTTATCCACAAGAGAAACTCCTGTACAAGCAAATCCCAATTCAGTTTTCTTAATAGTAATCTCAAGCTATAGGAATGTCTCAGGTATCTGTTTGTTTCTCTGTGCCATGCAGGCACTGGGACAGAGCTGAAAACCATGGCAAAAGAGATAGGGAAAGGGGAAGAAAAAAAAAAAAAAAAAGAAAGAAAAACCTACCATTCAAGTATCTGAATACCCCAAACCTCCTAACTGTCCTTGTCTCCTGACTGAAAAGCTGCTTAGCCTGACTGCCAGCTATTCTCTGGAAATATCCAAATTTCCATGACCACTATAACCCTTTGCTGTTTCTTACATGCTAGTGATACCTGAAGCATAGAATATTTACCACTATAAGATTTAAGAACACTAAGGGCTAAGAAAAATTTAAACAGTAGAACTACAAGGCATCAATGAGACCTACCTCAGCTCCTTTTTAATCTGACTAATCTGAGATTCATAATAATCAATTAGAGAAAGGTACCTGAAGAAAGGAAAAATGTTAATTTTGAACTTCTGATATTCTCACAAAACTCATACAGTGACCAACCCAGAGGAACAGGTCAGCTTACACAGCTACGCTTTGGAAGTGGCTGCTCCAAACAGTGGAGCTCCTCTCACACCAGATAAACATGGAGACACTTTGCCAAAATGGAAAAGTAGACCCATTGAATCTGTACTAGTTTAGAAATAGCAAAATATTCAAGAGGAGAAAAAAGTTAAACTTGCCCATCAGCCTCCTCATCTTATGCCTGTGGTTACCCAGCAAGATTAATAGAGACACTTAAATAAAGTGTCTTGAGCACTCTGAGATTGTCTGGTTTGGAGAGACAGATGAGAGAGGACAGGGAATCAAATTCAGTGATCCTTCCTCTCATAAAGTGAGGGCTCAAGGAAAAAGCTGAGCACACACAATCCCTCTTAAAAGCTTCCCAGCTAAACATTGCTGGCCAGGCCTAGAAAGCCAGGTGATATCAGCACAATAAAGCAGTGATACCTGAGGCCTAGGAATTGGCAAATGTCTGATTGTAGCAGAGCTCTGGAGATCCTACAGCAAGAGACACAGCCTTGTGATCCATTGGGAACTTACCTGAAAGTACTTGGAAGCTCACAACAAGCCTTCAGTCAGCAGTTGCAAACATCACTTCCCAAAACTGGAAAGGCTCTTCTTTGCGGGGGCTAAGGATGGTGTTTGTTGGGTTTTGGTGTTTTTTACCTTACATTTTTAAATGTTAGAATCCCAGGATGAAATCATTCTAGCCAACACTGCAGCTAGAGAGCAGAGTGAATCATTCCCTTCCCTTTGCTGACATCTAGTGTGGGCAACGGATGGCAATTTTTTAATTTCTGCCATGGATTTATCTGGCTTATAATTTCACAAAAGAAAAATATCACTCCACTGAGGTACCTTCACAAGAATTCATATTTCATCTTGTACTCCTAAAGTCTCCAGACTATTTTTTTTTTTTCAAATATAAATATAAGAAGAATTACTTTTAAATCTGTTTCTTTAGTGTTACAAGTGATTCAGCAGTAGAAAAGAATCACTTACCGCTGATCCAGGAGAGACTTGGGGGCTCTTTTACAAAACTGACAAAACATTTTGTTTTGAGTGGAAACTCGCTGCTGCTCCTCCCTCCCAACTCTGCTCAGCTCCCTCTGCAAGTGGGCAATGATTTCTTCCTGTTCTTGCAGCCTTTCCTGCTGCTGTTGGTATTTTACCTGTGAACAGGCAATGGGAGAGTTATTGAACTGTTCTGACCCACAATCTGCGACTGGGTACAAGACCAGATACAGCCCTAAAGAGGATGAGCACTTGGGTTTTAGCTGTGCTGAGAGACAGTGGAAGAGGGATACAGATACTTTTCTAAATTATTTCTAGAAAATTCTGCATAGTTTGAAAAAACTTAGCCATAAACAGTGCACTAACCCTATGACCCAAGACTCTGTTTATTTAGATCAATGTAAATAGTTTGAGACCTTTCATAAGACAAAAGTTTGAACCCTCAGGCAGCACTATCTGAATTACCTGTGAAGCCTGTTGCTCTTTTTGAAGTTCCTTGACTTGGCTCTGTTGCTGGCATGCTTTAGCTATTGTTTCATCTTCCAGCTGACAAATTTTGGCCTTAATGTTTTTCACCACATTTTCCAAATCATTAGCCCGTTGCTCTTGCTGAGATGCCCGACCTTGTTCCAGTCGTACCACATTTCTGAAAAAAGAAAGAAATCCTTGATTTTAAATGGAACACATTTCACTACAGACAGTGCAGGAAGCACACGTCTGACATTATGTGATGACCTTTGATAACATCCTGTGGCAGCAAGTATGGGAAATACACTGATATGAGAAGAAGCAGCAGATGAAATAATGGAAGAGCTTGAAAGGAACTAGGACAACATTACTGCATACTGAATAATAACCTCAGGAAAAAGGTCTAAGACCTCTGGTGAGATAAGATCTCCACCAGGCTGGAGATACACACTGATAATACTTTTACTCCGCAGGTAAATTCCATCTTCTGTGTCTTACCTAAGACATTGATTTGCCTCCATAAGTCCCTGCATCACCTTCTGCTGTCGCTCAGTGTCTTCCACCAGTGTTTGTAATGCAAGTCTTATTTCTAGAGAAGATTGACGGTCTAGGACAATCATATCTGGAGATAAAAAACATAAGCAAAGTCACAGTGAAAGAGTTTTAACAGCCAAAGATTGCCTGTCTGCTGCCACTTGGAAGTGATAGCTTTGGAGATGCTTTGCCTTATGAACATAGGGTGACTATTTCCAAATACAAAAAGGGGCAAAATTACATTTCCTTACCTGATGTATCTCTGCAGCTCTGGGGGGTGGCAAGACTCACAGGCTTCAATCCGTGACGCATCAATACCCTGTTTAAGCTTTCCCACTCTGCCTTCTCCTGCTTCATTGGGAGAAAGGGAAAAAGAGGCAGAAACAGGAATTTTTCAAATCAGCTGTGCAGCAGAAGGTACCAAATGCCCGCAAACTAAAGCAAATCAGCCCCAACCCCCCAAGAGGCCACTACAGGAGGGTTTTCGAGAAACTCCAATAACATCGGCAAAGCCCCTTGGGGAAAAGCGTACTTAACAACACATCAGTTTCCCTGATCCCTATTTGAAAGCAAAATACGCGCAATGAGTTAAATTCGCCTCTTTAGGAAATCCAACGCAACGGCCCTCGGGTCCCTCCAACGTACGGGGGGCGCAGCGGCCCCGCCTCGAGAGGAGCCCTCAGGGAGGCGGCGGCGGCTCTGGGGCTTCACGGACCGTTTCCTCGCGGTTTTGTCCCGCTCCAACCACCCAGCAGTGACACCCGGGGCCAGCGCAGTACCTCAGCCATGGCGAGGGCCGCAGGGCAGGAGAGCGGCCGCTCCTCAGGCCGCGGAGCCGCTCGGGCGGGAGCGGAGCGGCGGGAGCGGGCGGGCGGGGCCGGCGCCGCGCGGGCGCCGCCATTTTGCAGCGCGGGCGGCGAGGGGAGGAGACCGGGCGGAGGTAGGAGCGGAGGCACGGCGGGAGTCGCGGCGGGGCGCGGGGCTAATACAAACAAAAAATAAAGACAGGGAAAAAAAAAAAAAAAATGGAAAAGAGCTCGTTGCTGGCGGTAACGCAGATCTGCCGTCCTCGGGGCTCATGCGCTTCCCGATACGCCGCCCCGCGATGAGCGCTGCCGGGATTAGCTGGACGGTCTGGGAGCCGTAATCCCAGCCTAGTTTTCCGAACGAGCCCTTCCGTGTAAAGGAGTAAACATCGCCTTGGGCTGCGGCGTTGGTCAGTGGATAGAGGCGGTGGGTGCAGCGCTGGTGTGTGTTCCCGGTTCGGAGCAGCGGGGCCCAGGGGCGCTGCGCCCGCTCCCTCCTGGAGCAGCGCACGGCTTTCCCTTGGGACGCGGTGGGATCGGCTGGCCCTCAGCTAACACCCCTGGCCTAGAGTCTGCCGTCGGGTTTGGTGTAAAATAAATGCGTATTCCCTCATTGCCATGATTTGAGGGGAAGAAAAAAAATTTTAAAAAAATGTGTGTTCTGGGATGCTTCCTAACGCTTTCAGCGTTGATCCTAAATGATGCCTCAAACCCACGCCGCATGACTGCGGCCTGCCCGGGGTGATGAAGGCTCTGGGTTGTCTGGGACTCCTCCTCTGGCATCTCCTGCGTGCCCGAGGCCGCTCCTTGCGCTGATCCCTGCCCGGGACACGCGGGTCTGTGCCGAGCCTGCTCCTTGGAGCAGAGGAGGGAAATATTCCCTGCCTGAATCCCACCATGTGCCCGGGGATGCCGCCTTCGCAGGAACCAGAAACTTCAGGAGCGGCCAAAACCATCTCCTCGGCATTTATTAGCGCGTGTTGTTATCTGGTTTTTTATTGATAGGCACTGAGAAGGAAGATGATGATGAAATTAATGAGTGAAAATAATGCATTAAAAACCCGTGGTTGTAAAACACAGTCGTGGTCTAAAGTCCTCTTAAGAAATTCCTTGTGGCTCACATAGATTTTCTGACTGAATTGCCACGTCAAATTTACTGTTGTGCTTATTGAAAGCGGTTTAGAAAGGGGAGGTGAAATTACTGCCCATGCTGTTTCCCAGTCCCAAATTCATTGCAGTCTGGGACTGAGATGGGCAGCTCTGGATTGGGTTCCTGCTTTGGTCAAGTTGTTCACTTCTAAGCTTTGTCTCATAAATCAGGCAGCCCATTTTTCCATCTAGTAACTGATAAAGTTATGAGGAGCTAGTAAAGTTAGGACAATCTGCACTTACTTGGTTTTCTAAAATATAATGCTTTTAAAAATAACACTTGCCTTTCTGTCTTAGAGAAAGATGGTTGTATTTTAAGTGTTTTTATTTCATCATACATACAACGGTACTGCATGTTAGTTAATGATGCTTTTAAAAATGTCCTTTATCTTAGCTGGAGAAAAATTATGAAAGTTTAGACCTCAGCACTTCTCTGCTACTATTCTGCTTTTCTATTTTTTCTTGCTGCTAATTGGATTAAAAGCTCTTTTGGCTTCTATGGCATCCGGTGAGGAGATTACTGTCTGTGACGATGAAATAAGGTAAAAAATCAGAACTGTGATATGTGCAGATTTGGAAGGATATCCACAGTTCCAGTGGTCACTTATGACTGTATCTAAACTTTAAAATTTACTTAAATAAAAGGATATCTTGCCAGATCCCTTCCCATGTCTGTGTGTGCAGAGTTGCATGTGCAAATGATGTAGGTGGCATTTATGACATTACTGACAAATCTCTTAACACAGGAAATAGCTAAACTGGTCATACTATTTTTTCAAGTCTAAAAACACTTTCTTTGAGACCAATCAAATAATATATTTTAATGCCTACCAAGAAATAGCAGAACTGTCCAGGAGTATCTTAAAACTAAATATAATTTTGTTACCTATTGTCACCTGAAATAGGAGTTTCAGAGGTTAGATGGGCAGCTGTGTCTTTGTACTGTTTGTCAAAGTGAGTCTGTTTAACTGTTTATATTTTGTGATGTTTTGTCATATTTGGATGTCTGAAAAACATGAAAATATAAGCAGTTCTATAAGCTTATTCTTTCAAGTCTCATCTTTTATTTGCAAAAAGTGACTTGCCCAGAAGCAGTAAAGCTTTGAACTGCAGACATCGGGACTTGAACTTTCAACAACAATTAATTTACTTTGTTGGTTTCTCTTTAGGTCTCGGTACAGCCACCTAGAGAAGATGACAGATTTGGTGGCTGTTTGGGAAGTAGCTTTAAGTGATGGCATTCATAAGATTGAATTTGAACATGGGACCACGTCAGGGAAGCGTGTTGTCTATGTTGATGGAAAGGTGAAATTGCTATGTGCTCAAAATTCACTGTGACACACATTATATAAGTGCACTTCCATGCAACACACATCACAACAAACAAAAGACTAATAAATGCGAGTGAGGTACATTCAGTTAATTACCTGATTTAATAAGCTGCATCATTCTTTTTTTCAGTTCCAATTAAGGTGTGAGTATTCATGAAGTGCTTTTCTGTCCTTGGGCAGAGGCACTCTGTGCATACAAAGCACCATGTATGCATTCACTCACAAATAATAGTTCAGTACTGAGCTGTCTCCTGAGTTCCAGTTAAATTTTTTAATATTAAAACATGCACTCAGGTTTTTCAATTAATACCCACTGTCTTTTTTTTTTTTTCTACAGGAAGAAATAAGAAGAGAATGGATGTTTAAATTAGTGGGTAAAGAAACATTCACTGTCGGAGCTAGTAAAACTAAAGCTGCTATTAACATTGATGCAGTCAGTGGCTTTGCATATGAATATACTTTGGAGATCAATGGAAAGAGTCTCAAGCAGTACATAGAGAACAGGTTAAAAACAACCAATACTTGGATATTGACCTTGGGAGGTACAGACTATAGAATTGTTCTAGGTAAGTAAATATTGAGTGGCTACATGTTGCTGCCTTTGAATAAACCTGTGTGCATTTAAAAACCGGTAATTAAGAGAAAGCACAGTTCAGTAGGTAGCTCTGATGCAGTATAAAATCCTGGGGGATGTGGAAGTTTGGAATGAGATGCCAAAGACAGTCTGAAAAAAAAAAAAACAGCTTGGGAAGCATTACTGCTGCAGCATCCATAGAGCTGCCTTAGCAAGGCAGTTCTCTAGGTGAAGCCTGTTACAGAAGTTTTACCTGCATTGTGATCAAACCTCATGTGTGTCTAAGTTTGTTCAGCATGTAACCAGGCTTTCCTTCCAAAAATCATCAGCCATGGTCAAGAAGTCTCTATCTGAAGTGCAACAATGTTATGCCATATTTTGATAGATTGATGAGCATCCTTTTTTATGCATCATTTTTTATTTACAAACTTAAACCACAACCTTCCAATGATGTTCTTTCACTTTCTTAATAGCAAGGCAATACATTGCTTCTCTTCTATCCCCCCTTTCCCAGTTACATTACAAGCAGGTGCGAGGAAGGGATCCCTTGAGGAATTACTTCACTTTTCTGTCTTTTGATTTTTTCAGTTTAAGACTGTCAGAGTACCTCTGGCACTATTCAGAACAGCACAGTGTTAAGAGCCAGGGCTAGGGAGGGGTACAAATGTATCTTCAAAGCAAAAGCTGATGAGGGACCCTCCTCTCTCTCCAATGTGAGAACAATGCCTGTAGCTCAGGTACTACAGATACTTGGGAACTTCTTTTGGGAATTGAAAGTAAAATTCAACAGTAAATTTTTTAAATCCCTAGATCCTTGTTTGTAGGGGGAAAAAACATCTTGTTCTTTCTACCTTGTTTTCTTTTTCCTTCACAGAAAAGGACACTATGGATGTGTGGTGCAATGGTCAAAAAATGGAAACAGCGGTATGTGATCCTTCCCAAAGGCTCTTCTCAGGCTATGGATATGTAACCAAAGCTTGGCAGAATAAGCCCCAGAGGGGCACATCTCCCTTTACCAAAGAGGCTGAGGCAGCCAGGACATTCCTGGTCTGTTCTAAATGACCTTCACTGAATTTTCTAATGGGCAGTATTTCAGTTCAGATGCCAAACATCTGCTTGGTTAAGGATAAATTACGCTTTTCTTTACCCTTTTTAGACAAAGAAATTTGAGTCAGTTGTGCAGGTCTTTAAGTGATTACTGATTCACAAACTCCAACTTTACCATTTCTGATTGTGTGCAATTTTCATTGTTGTCTGGTATCCACAGAACTTTAACTGGACACCCTGACAAAGCCCTGCCTGAGATTCAGCAGCATTGTTCAGGCAGGATCTGTCACAGGTACCTAAAGCTGCTGTAACTGTGGGAATTGCAAGTGATCTTGACATTTAGGCACTTGAGCTTTTAATTTACTAAAAAATCACATGTCTGTTTTTATCCTTATCTCCTTTCTTCCAGGGTGAATTTGTGGAAGATGGTACTGAAACTCACTTCACTGTTGCTGATCACAGCTGTTGCATTAAGGCTGTCAGTAGTGGGAAACGAAAGGAAGGAATTATTCATACCCTTATTGTGGACAACAGAGAAATCCCAGAGGCTGTGGAATAGCCTCTGGTTAACTGATTATGGTAGGACTAAGATCAGGAATTTTCAATTACTGTGGTAATTATTTTAATATGTACTACTTGGTACAGCTAGTTTGTACTGGGTTTATTTTATAGTTTCTGTACACGAAATTATTCTTTTTGAGGACCAGGTGAAAATAATTACGTACAACCTCTAACATTAACAGTTTTTTAAAAAGCTATATATGTATATAGAATATATAGCATATCACTACGTGTGGAGAACACTGGTGAAATAGAAATTACGCATCAGGAAAAAATCATGCTATAATAAAATGAAAGATAACTATTCAGTAACACTGAATCCTTAACAGCAGGTGTATGTGGAGGGAAGAGAAAGCCCATACTGGGCACAGGAGTAAGATGTTAAAAGCTTTCTCTAAAGCTGTTTTCTCCATTAAGCTGACTACAGACCTTTTCACATGCAGTTAAGGGGACTTATATTGTTAATAAAAAGGTTAATAATGAAATACATAGTTACCAGTACTTGTGTTACAGTATTAAATTAATACTGAGGTATGAAAGCAGTTCTCTATTCCCACTTAGGAGCAAGAAGTTACATTGTGCCAAAAATAACATTCCTTTAGGTGTTCTGAAAACTGATGCTGTAGTTAAGAAACTCTTTACTGAGTTTTTTCAACAAAGAAAATAGAAGAAAAAATATTCCTGCCATGAAACCCCTTTAAAAATGTTATCGCTTGAAGCATGCTGACATAAGAACTTACCTTTGTTCAGTGCTAACAGATCTTAAATGTACAATTATGTGTTTTCATGGCAGTAATGTGTTTCAAAAAATATGAGGAAAAAGAAACCAACTGGTTACTTTAATGGAATAGTTAAAATAGGAATAGACAAATTCTGTTTTCAGAATTGCAGCATAATTTCTAAGAGCTGCCTTTGGATTTCTTGAGAACAAAACTCATGTTAGAGACACACTACAAAACTACCCTTTGCAATGCAAGCGTAGCTAATCTTAAAAATAATTTTTAAAAAACCCAAAATATGAATATATTCATCCAGAAGTTTATTTTGTAATGGTTAAAAAAAATTTCCACTTGTAACCTCAGAATTCAGAATTACACTTTTATAACTTAATTTCTTTTGGACTCGTGAGTGGTTCCTAGCACTACAACTACTAGCTCAGGAGTTGCAGGTACAGTACAAGCATCCTGGGAATCCTTTAACAAACTATTTGGAAAATTTTATTAAATGCTGATTTCATCTGTGTTTTAGAAATCAGACTGCTCCCCATCAGCAGGCTTTACTAGAGGAAGTTTCCATGTACCCAAAGTGCTGGACTGAATTCCCTCTTATGCTGGAATTACTGTAACAGCTCTTGGGCTTTTCCGTGTATTTGCTTCAGGTCACTGCAGAAGCAGTGTGGGTATACCTGGCTACAAGGCTGATAATGTAATCTTTAAAAGATGTTGGTAAAGGTAGATTAATTGAAAAATAATTTCAAGCTGTAGCTTGAACCAGTTCTCTACTATTTTGTAGCCTTTCAAAGAGATTGAATGAGAAATCTGAAGCCCATGTACAGTACAAATCACATTCTTAAGACTACAGAAAAACACAAGTTAGCAGATAGTGAATTCATATTTTTTATTTTGAATATATGTATCTACAATGCTTGAAGTAACTAATAAAAACTGTACAGCAACCAGTGTAAGAAATCATGAAGTATTGCCTCATGTTTGTTCTAACTGTATATAATAGCATGTCCCTAAGCAGAAAACAGCTCTCATCTGCTACATTCTCCTTTCTTAAGTCAAAAGAAAACTTAAGAATCAAAAGGCACAACCAAGATTTCTTGTTTCCCTGACATATGCAGTATCTCAGATTAAGAAAATGCAGTGGTAGAATGACAGCCTACACAAACATCAAGTGCATAGTCACAAGCTCAGATCACTTTAAGGAATAAAGTAAATGACCAGGTATGTTAAATGTTATTATTAAATGTTATGTATTTTGGGATGCTTTCCCTTCTGCTTCCATTCACAGGTAATTTTGCCCTAATCTCCTTAAGATATTAACCTACTCTTTTGTTCACAAATATTTCAGAGTACTTTTCTGGAAGCACTCTGACCATAGCACACTACTAAGCAGAGCATTCTCTTCATTCTAAGCCCTAGATTTTCTTTTCAGAGGGTCTTCACCATAGCCACAGTTCTGCTGTATTCCCACTGAGGATCCTGCTTGTTTCCTCCAGGAGCTACATATACCTCTCAGTCACTGGAGAACAAGTCAGCAGATACTGTGGAAGGGCTGCAAAACCATTGAAAATGACAAAGACCTCAGGATTGTACGAATCATCTACTAAACTGTCATACAATGTAAAGGCATCCCCCTTCACTGCTGGTGGCAGAATACAAGATGGCTGGCCTGCAATGTATGAGCCAGTTACTACATCAGCCTCAAACACGTATATTTTAGAATCCATTTCCCAAGTAGCTTTACCCTTGGTCAGGTACCTCAGGTTCCTTGTAAAGTAGATGCCAGCTCCATATTTTTGTTCTGGAAAGAGAAAGAAAAATTTCCAGCATTTAGCAGTTGGTTCTTTCAGGGTTGTAGTTCCAAGAGACTCCTGCTTGATCCAGGGTAACAGGTGATGTGACTGCTCAGTGCGTGCCATCCTTTTGGAAATTAATTTGCATGGAGTGGCTCTGGTGCTTGCACTGACCTCCCACTGAAACCACAAACAATGACAGCTGATGGCCATTCCAATTAACTGCTACTCCACTGATAACTGTTCAGATTTATCTGTTAATCCAGTGATTGAATCATCAAGGTCTAAAGGATTTATATAAAATAAATATATGACTCACAGTTCAGTCATCATGTACGAGGGCCTCTGATAAACAACAAAGGCAGCAAGATCTTAATAATGCAAACTAAAAAAAAAGCTTTTGAGATTTACATGAGAAATGTCACATGAAGTGCTGTTACAGTATCAAATGGAAAAGTGCGAAGAAATTAGACCATGATCCTATTGCTTTTAAAGCGTGGAAATGTGCCATGTACATTGCACAGACAAAGAAAGGTAAATTTCCACTTTTTGAACAGTCTACTGCTTGAAATTCTGCAGTTGACATGCAAAATATCACACGCTTCACCTACTGCAGGACGAAGCACTAAATGCTTATTCTTTCCCTTTCTGAAAGCATCTGTCTACTACAATATTTCACGGGTTCACAACTTTCCTCCAAGTGTACTTTACTCTGAATGGCAGCCCAAGCAAGGAGATTATTTGCTGTCTCTGACCGCAGCTGATCTGAGCAGGCACCTGGGCTGGATGATCCTCAGAGCCCCTTCCAGCCTCAGTGTTCTGTGATGCCCTTGAACATGCTTTAGAGCACCAAGCTGCTGAATGCATGTCTGCAGCAGCTGCATAAGGACACTGACTTTACAATGTTGCAACAAATAAAACTTGGACATGGAATTATTTGTATATTAATAATTCTGTCCGGTGTTTAGGCTAGGCTTGAATTCAGGCTTATCTTCCTAGAGCCTTACTGGCTCTAAAGTATCAGGAAGGGAAACCTTACTGTATATAATAAAGTAAGCTCATATCTACATACAAGTAAGAAACAGTTCTTGTTTAGGAATGCCATTTTTCCTAATTTTAACCTGAGTTGAGTAGTCAGTCACTGTTCATTTCGATTAAAGATGATAAAGGAAGTTATTACCTTTTGGTGGAGAATACATCCTGTGAAATCCAGTTTGGCAAACTGAGCAACAGAAATTGGCAGGAACATCCTGGTACAATGTGCGAGTTGTTTTGGAGCTACCATCTGCTTTTTTTCTCATTTGTTGGAATGCAGCAGATAGAAGTGGATTATGTATCTTCTCAATCTGTAACATAAGTAACAGCGTAACATAAGCAGATGGAGACCAGTTATGAAATCCATAAATGATTTTATTCAGGCTATGTTTTTCAATGTAAGAACCTTTGCTTTAGCCTATATGCATTGACCACATAGTGGACAAAGTATCTGAAGTGCAACTGATCCAAAGAAAAGAACCATACCACTATCCCATGCCTCCCATTGAAATCACTGGGAATATTTCACTACACCTGGACTATTTCCTGGGGTGCTGACTTCTAGTACTTGAGTTGTGCTGAAGAGATTGAGTCCACCCCCTGTTCAGTAAAGCAGTGACACCCAAGTAGGATTCCAGCTTTAATACATAATCGGATCAGAACTCAGGCAAATTCAAGTAGTAATTGTTGGTGTCAAGCTCACAAAAAGAAAATAGACCCTGAATTAGTGTCCTGGAATATTGTACTTAATCTACATTACCAATCTCATATTTTTCTAGAGTCTTATAAAGAGGCACTTGAAGCATGAAGTACGAGGGAGAACATACAGTATATATGAGCTGAGATTCAGTTTTTCCATGAATATCCTCTTTACCCTGAGAACACGAAGTCCAGCTTTCTCAAACTCTTTCTGTCTGTCTTTAAACTCCTGGAGGTGACATTCTACTGGTGAAATCTGGATGTAGGCAGCAGTACTTTTCTTGTCAAAGTCTCCTTCTGAAAGCTGTCTTGCTTCTAGTTGGTCTGGACATGAATAAGGGAGTAAAATTGTCATATATCGTAATGTCTGAAGGAAAGGCAAAGGAGGCAGATCCACTACCTTAGTTGGTGGTTTAGTTAAGAATAAAGAATATTAAGTATTCTCTGAAGTAATGTCAGAGGCTAATATTGAGAGGGACTAGTATATATATATATATATATAAATGTATATAAGTGTATTCTATTTTTCTGCATTTATTATAAAGAAACCAGGGAGAGAAGAATCAAAGGAAATCAATTTCTGTTCTCCACTACACCTCTCCACAGCTGAGCTTTTATACAAAGGTATCTATATTGAACGGCTATCCAAACATGAATTAAAATGGATCACTCAGTAGTTTTCTGTAATGTCTCTAGTTCTATCAATTGTCCATGACAGCCAAGGACTCTGTAAAAGAAGTCAACCGCTGAGCCCTACAACAGTGGTCCAGCTGTAGCCAGCAAGAGCTCAGCAAAGGTGTGTGTTAATTAAGTGCAAATTTTGTAAATATCCAGTGGCCAGGCTTTAAGTGAAGGTATCCTGGAGGGAGCTCCACTACAGCTGGATATACATCATGGCCAGCCCCTGTATAAACTGTTCCCTACTGGGAATACTGCCAAGTGAGTGACTACAGCTAATAAATGGTCTTCCAGGGGCTCACATGATAAAAGTGCAAGGATATCAGTAATTAAAGTAATACTCAGTATGTGTGTGTGAACTGAATGAATGTCTGTCCACCCTCAGCAATACAGAGATATACGTTGCTTCATACTTGACCTTGTTTAGGCACTTATTTAGTGTTTAGGCACTATTTACTTTACATACACATTGAGTAGAGCAGTTTCTCTTGTTCAGCTATAGTCTTCTCTTGCACACGAAGCAGTAATTCTTCAGTTGCAAGCACTGCATCAATCAAATCCTCAGGAGGGCCCTGAAATTCCAGTCTTGCTTGTCCATCTCTCACTTCTTCTGACACAAACACACTAGAAGGCTGCTCTCGAGAGAGTTCTGCAAACTCCTCTTTACCAAGGCAAAAAATGTAGTTGTTTTCAATAACAGCATGGCCATCTTCCAGAATTTGCATTACATTTCGGAGCCATGATTCTGCTGCTCCCAGTGCTGTGGGTGTGCTCCCTCTAAGTTCAATCACAGGTTCACTGCTTGCAGTCTCTTTTGCAATCTGACTGCCTGGCTCTGTACCTGGAAGATATTTTTTTTAAATACAAGTGCATTGGAAGAGTGAGAAGCTTTCAAAGGCTGACACAAATTCCTACTTGTGATCCCAGCTGCACAGTGCAAGAAACACACTACTCTTCTGGTATGCTCAAAAAAGATATTAGCTACAAGGAGGTAAGGTTTCCAAGACACACACACACATATGGAGAATTTAGCTGCCTTTCACTAAGAGACTTCCAACAAGTTAGGCAATGACAATGAGATTTAAGTCTTAAAAGGGACTGTACAGTTCCAGTCCTATAAATGTAAAAACACAAAGTGCTCACGAGTTTTTGCTTCCTCTTCTCCTCAAGGCACATATGTAAATACTAATCCTATTTTAAAAGAACGCAATTCTCAAATTGGGAGTACTCATTTACTGGAAATGCCCTTTCTGTTCATTACTTACTCAGAGGATCACTTCCGTTTTCCAGTTTGTATTTTGCAGAATAGAATTTTCTCTGGACAACCTTGAAAAATAAAAGTTTAGGAGCAGTTTGCAATCTCTTATTAAATATGCAATTAATCTCTTCACAATTCTGTTAGACAAGCAGTTTACACTCCCACCCCCAATTCTGAAACTGTCAACACTGGCATTTGTCAGCTTTTCCCCAAATGCTATTCCTGACAATATCAAACGCGTTCCCGTTCGTCTGCATCTCCTAAGGTAACACAACTTACACACTGAATGGCACCTTTACCAAGTCCTTGTGGTTGTGGCACATCTCATGCAATCACATAATTCATTACTTGCACTTTAATGCTGATGCATCCTTACTCAGTTTTAAAATCCAGACTATTCTCTGGCCTGTCTACTTGAAATCCTTCTATTATGTTAGCTCATGTAATCTGTTGATAGTGTTTTGCCTTAGGAGCTCCATACAAAAAACCAAAACTAACTGAAAATATTTCCTGAGGAGGAATGTTTGTTCCTTCATGAGTTAATAGTAGACTCTTTCTTATACATACACTGACAGACATGAGAATTTTAAAGTTCCCTTTTTATAAGACTACAGGCTGAAGACTTCTAGTTTAGCAAAGAGAAAATAAGTATTTGCAAAGACTGAGTATCTGTTAATGAGAGTAATAGATTCATAAAGGGACCTGCTGCTCACAATCATTGTTAGTACAGAACAATCTTCATTTTTAGTCATCTATGGAAATATTTTTACAGTTTTGTGTTTCCCTTATCGGTAGTTAACAACAAATTTGTTACCTCACAGGCATTAAGGTCATCTGGGCAAATGACAAACTGCACTTCTTTGTTTTTTGTAGGGTGTGCCCTGGCAAAATTTAAAACTCCTTCAATCATGGTCTCAGCCACTATGTCAACAGGCAGCGCTGGTGTCCAATTTACTGGAAAAGAAACTGAGGGAGATAAGTGGTCCTGAAAGTGAGCCAGGCATCTTTTCACTGTATCCTTCAATTCCTGCAGGAAAAACAAAATCTTTCAGTCCTCACATCACCCGACATGAAAATCCATTAAAATCCCAAGTAAGCAATCATCACCTCACACAGTAACACCGGATGCTGGGATTGCAATGCCACGTGCAGTACAAATGTAGAGGGCAGCTCACGCCTTTTGGTTACCATGGGCCCCTTAAAACCTGTTGAATACCTAAGATGGCGCTGAAGTTCCTTCTGAAAAGCTGGACCCTCTTTTTCCAGCAGTCGTCTTGAAGATTGAGAGGAAGGCTCACCCTTTGCATCCAGGGGGTTAACAATAGCTGTATTCTGCAAGGAAAGAGTGCAAATTTCAGAGTACTTCAAACTGACTACTTGCAAGCTTTGCTATTATAGAGAGCATTCTTTTTAAGCACAATTCCTGTACAAAGGCCTGACTGCCACAGATCAGCTGCATGAATTTTCTTACTTCTTACTACTACAGCATTGGAATACATCCAAGAACGCACCTTGCAGCGGCACTTCAGAAACCAACAGCACAAAGCTGTTCCAGTCATCAGGAGTGTCTTGAACAGAATTATTACTCTCACTATCTAAGTGACCCATGTACCAATTATCAGCAGGAGGGAACTATGTATATGGCTGTCATCCCAGCCTTACAGGACAGACTTACCTTCAGATTTTCAGGGTATTGTTTTATGATGCGCAAGCGAGTACTTCCATACTTGAGGTGAGTTGGAAACTGGCTTGGTGAAGCTGCCACAGTGTCTTCAAGTGAACTGGTATCATCCAGAAATTTTTCACAGGCCTTCTTTATTTCTGCAACTGTAGACTCATCAATGTTCACCAGGTGGATTTCCCTGAGACAGCTTGGTGGACTTGCCTCAATAAATCTCCTTACAGCCATTACAATCACTTGAGAACATAAATCAATTGGGAAGGCATAGATACCTGAACTCACTGCTGGGATAGCCACAGACCTTAAAGCTTTTCCTGGAGCACTAACATAAAACAGAACATTCAAAATAGCTGTCTCAAGTAGGTGACAACATTTTTCCTTTTCATAACGATTCCATCTTGGACCAACTGCATGAATAATTTCCTTACAAGGGAGCTTCCCTCCACCTGTCACTGCTATATTGCCAACTTGGACTTTTCCATTCATTTGAATATAATGATTGCTTTGCTCTTTTATTTCTGGTCCTCCAGCTTCTGCAAGGGCAAGAGCAAGACCTCCTCCATGTTCAAGATTCTCATTGGCTGCATTCACCACAGCATCAACCTTGTGTCTTGTGAGATCACCCTTATAAACACAAATGTCAATGCCTGACTTTACTTTTTTCCTGTATACTTCAACAGAGCTTTTTGTTGCTTTTCTGAAGGCCAACATACAAGCAAACTTTTTGGAAACGAGATTATCTAGAGAGTTGTCTCTTCTCTTAAGGGCTTCATAGGCATCTTGACTGATGGGGATCACCAAACTGACCTCATTCTCATCCATTACCATGCTTGACCCTAGGATATAAAGTGAAATAAAATGTATTACTATCAAAACATTTATTTTTATCTGGAAGTGTGGTTTATAGCTCTCAATTTTATCCTACTGTCATTGCAAAACAGTGGTTTTTTACACACTCTAAGCTTTTCTCTCCCCTTTTCAGAGGTTTAGAAAACCCATGAAGGTTCATTTAACTGTACCACAGAAATCTTATACTGAGTTTTAATTCTGTGACTCTCATTTGGTGTGCACTTAAAAGACCACAAGCAAATTCCTTCTTTGTGTGGAACTTTGTATGAACTCAGGAAGGCCTTTTAAACCACTTTTTTTTTAAGGAAGTTTTTACTCGGCTATGGCTATACAGCCCTCTGCTGGCAGATGTCAGCAGTACTATAATGCAACAGTTATTTTAATTAGTTTAAATCAATTTGTCTGAGTTTAATCGAACTTTCCTCCAGGGTATGCTACCTGGTCATAAGAAGTCTGAGGTTTTTCACATATAAAATATACATGCCACTCATCAAAACACTTCTGGGCTCTTGCTTTTAAAAGAGAAATGCAAGCAAGTCCTGTTGAAGTAATTAATAATAATGTCGATTCACAGCCGTGTCCATTTCACATTAATTATGAATTTCAGGTTGCTTTTGGCTTTCGTTTTCCAGTTCGCTGGCTCTAGCTGGCAGTTTTCAACTTAAATACAAAGGAGATGACTAAATGAGAGGCTTACCTAAAGCGAACTTCCCTCTCAAGAGACCCGAAACGTAACTCTATTGTAAATAAATAAATAAATAAATAAATAAATAAAAAGAAAGAAAGAAAGAAAGAAAGAAAGAAAGAAAGAAAGAAAGAAAGAAAGAAAGAAAGAAAGCAAATGTTACAAGCAACAAAGTGGGAGCTCCAGCTTTTCAAACACCTGTACGAAGTTTTCTGGTTTTTAAAATGCTGCTGGGAGCTGCGGGAGCTCTGTGGATGAAGTTACCCTCATGCTCCTCTGTCTCCGGTAACTCGCAGGAGCGAGAGGCCGGGAAGAGTCGCTCCCGAGCGCCAGACCAGAGGACGGGACTGTTCTGCTCCCCTCAAGCCGCCGGGAGTTCCCGCCGCACCCCCAGCCCCTCAGGCAGCCATCGTCCCGGGCCCCTTGCACCCCAAACCCGCTCCGCTACCTGCACGCTCCCCATGAACCGGCTCGGGGCGATCCCCAGCGCTCGCAGCTGCAGCGGGGTGCGAGGCGGGGAACCGCGGGCGGGGCGGGAAAAGAAAGCGAAAGCGGGCGGCGGAGCAGGAAGCGAAAGCGAAAGCGGGCGGCGGCGCGGGATGATGGCGGCGGCGCCGCTGCTGGTGCGGCTGAGCCCTGCGCCCGCCGCCGGCGAGAAGGCGATCCTCAAGCTCCAGGCGTACTTCCAGTCGGGAAAGCGCTCGGGGGGCGGCGAGTGCAACGTGCGCGCGGGGCCCACGCCCGGCACCTACTGGGTGGATTTCTTTAAGGAGCAAGGTACGGGCCGGGCAGCGCGGCTGTGAGGGGACTGGAAATGGCCGCCGAGTCCCTGGGCAGAGCGGCTCTGGGGCCGCTGGTAGCTGTCACATTTTATCAGCCTTATCTGTCCAAATTTAGAGGGGATCTCATTAATGAATATAAATATGTCAAAGGTGTGCCAGACTTTTCGGTGGTAGCCAGCGACAGGACAAGGAGGAGAGGGCATAAAGTAAAACACAACAAGTTTCACCTTAACATGAGGAAAAAATTCAACATCGAGGGTGGCAGAGCAGTGGAACAGGCTACCCAGGAAGGTTGTGGAGTCTGTCTCTGGAAACATTCCAGGTGACCCTGCCTTGACACTGGGATTGGGAGGGATAATCTCCAGAGATTTCCTTCCAGCCGTAACAGTTCTGTGATTCTGTCGTTCTGAAATTACCACAGATAGGAAGAGTGTGGAATCTCGCACGAAACACAAGTTGGAATTGGGTGCAAAATGCCTGGAGATAGTCATCCTGCCGGGAGAAGGGGACCCGGGCAAGAGCCGGGTTCCAGCGCAGGCCTCTGCCAGCCCCAACAGCGTCGCTGCCAGCCCTTCCCTGCCCCAGCAGGAACAGCGGGACAACGGTGGCTACGGGGCCGCAGCAAGGAAAGACCTTACCAAAAAGGTACATCAGGAAGAGCAATGTCACAACCTGCCCTGCTTGTAGTTCCATGAGTCCTTTTTGTTGCACTTCCATATTTTGTGCCAAAAGAATGTCAGTTACGTGTTCTTAGTCAATAAAATGAGGGCCAGGAGTGACACTGGAGTGCTGGACCAGAGGTTAATCTACACATGTTTACAGGCAGCATGTTTTCCAGCCTGACTCTGGCAGGTGCCAACCACTGTTCCCCAAAGCAGCACTCTGGCAGGCTTCAGGGGGTAGTATGCACCAAGGGCTGCTCCCAAATGGTAGAAGAATTGTGTGAGATCTGGATCCTTTCCACCTACGAAAACCTCTTTCAACGTGGTTTGCACCTTGAGACACCCCTAATTATCTCTATCCCTTACTTCAGCATTAAAAAATCTGATATGATGTGATGTGATGTGATTGATGTAGCACCTCAAACGTGATTTGAGACACTTTGAACTAAAAGTTACACAGAAAAGATGTGTTTAGGGACATGGGGTAAGGCTACATGGTGTGGATGTGGCTCTACCAAGACACTGATAGCTGGCTCAGAGGGTTTTACCCTGTTTTGCACGGTAACATAGCTTTTGAGGTATAGCATGTGCTAACATAGTGTTTACCTGGCATCTGTACTGCAGATTTCCCTATCCTTCTGTCTGCGTAAAGTAGAGAAGTTGAACGTGTTCGTTATTATTTTTCAGTCCTGTTTTCTGCCCTAACTCTTGGAGTTATTAAAGCATGACTTCTGGGAAAGTTTTAAAGAAAGATAATAAGTGAAAACTAAAAAGTCTGTTATTAAAAAGAACAATGAAATATAACTTATAAGTGGTGTTAAAACATGCTGTGTCTGTGTAACCTGGCTCTAAGGAGATAGACAGATTCTTTTGGGGATCCTTGGCAGAATAACGATGGCACTAAGATGTAGTTACAATTAAAGCCTTTTGCTTTTTAAAAAGGGTTTTATCATTAGCGTAGCATAGAGTTAATGATCAGAGTACGACAGGATTTCTACAAGCAGAATCAGTGTAGGACAGTTTTATTAGTGTAGCACTATGTTTGATAGCACAGCTTAGCTTATGGTTTCTAGTCACCTGGACCTTTTGCAAATCATGCCAAATCTTCCTCAGGTTGCTGTACTGATAGAACAATCACAATCTAGAGTTGAAAACACATAAAAGCGTATGGGTCCTCCAGCCAGTCCTCAAAGGAAGCAGAGGGCAGTGGAGGTCACCCTGGCCACCAAGGGGTCGCATGGGTTTCACTGTCCGGCCACACTTGTGGTCCGAGTTCCCAGGTGGGACTTGTAACTGGTTGATCTCGTAGGCAGTGCCATTAAGCTGCCTGCTCTGTGATGGGGTCGACAGCACCTGGCTGGCACGGTACCTGGGACCTTCAAGGCCAGTAAGGAGGGCACCGGTCAGCCTGGTGCCCAGAAACCTTGAGCATGATAGGGAGGGAAAGAAAAAATCTGTTTGCTTTGTCTACTTGGTGCACAGGACTTTTAGGGGCTGGTAATGATGGGAAAAGGGCCTAATACACAATGAGCTCAGCCACAGAGGTTGCCTGTCTTTATTTATGCTAACCCTGTTAGAGATTGGGAGCAGAGAGTGCTGGTCACAGTCTCAGCCTGAGTTACTGCCTTTCCTCCTGCGATGCTGGTGACATTAAGGCATTTCAGTTTTGCTGCTGACTTAGAAGCAGATTGTGTTACTCCTCTGTACTGTTAGGGTACATGGCATAAAAGAAATACTGTGTGCAAACTTGTTTGTAGTATCTGGCGCTACTGGGATGGTCAGAACTTCTCCTTGCTGAAAATACAGAAGTAGCAAGCAGAGAACCTTAGAGAAAACTAATGTCGATGTATTTTTGTCTTTTCTTTAGATATTTCTTACAGTATCTGCTACTTTGAATACCAGTATGTTCACTGAAGACCAAAGAGAGAAAATTGCCATTATTTGTCCAAACTTAAAGAGAGAAGGAAACCCTGGCATGGATGGCTCTGAGAAATTGACAGGAGATTTTACAGATATTGAAAAAGCTTATCACTACTTCGAGGATATCCTTGAAGGCAAAGACCCAAACCATGATTTTTCACATTCTGAATGTGAGAATGGTTTGAAAGATGAAAATGGCCTGAATACTGAAGAAATGGAGGAGCTTACAGTTGTGACAGCTCTCTATGAGTATTTTATTCATACTCGCAAAGAAGAAATCAAAGAACTATACAAAAGGTTTGGAGCACGTGTAAGAGTTAAAGGCCATGACGATGATAACACATTAATATATGTATCTTCTGATAAAAGTCATGCATTGTCACAAGCAGCTAGTGATTTTTTTATCAAAATTTTTCAGGAAACTACAAAAGATCTGACACAGGAAAAAGTTCCCATAACAAGCAGTTACACATTAAACAAGACAATAATGAAATTAAATGAAAGGTTTAGAAATCTTCTTGCTAAAGAGGAAGGGAATCAGTTGCTACTCCGTGGGCCAGGGAGTGAGATTTTAGCTGCTCAGAAATTTCTAGCAGAGGAATGTGAGAACAGCCAAGCTGAAAAGAAAATGAAAATATCGTCTGAATGGTACAAATACAGAAATGGAATTGTAGTTGATGCTTCTGTTTTTAAATTGTTAGAAACCATATTAAGCAAAGAAATTGAAAGCATAAATGGCCAATTTGATACACTGGTAGAAATAAAAGAGAATTCACATGGGCAGAAGGTCATAATGTTCAGTCCTAAACTCAAAACTTCTGATATGTCATCACATGCTACTGAAAGTTTCATCAATGCATTTCAGAGTGCCTTTGCAATGTTAAGAGAAAAAATCATCAGCATGAAGCTTTCAGAAGATCAGAAGAAAACTTTAAATATGCCAGTAGCATCTAGGAAGTCCAATGTTAGACAAAAGAATAATCTTTCTTCTGAAGGACAGACTCAGGCAAAGACAGAAGAAAACGAAGAAGACGAGTGTCCCATTTGCAGGGACAGAATTAAAAATAAAGAAACACTAGAAAAATGCAAACATGCATTTTGCAAAATTTGCATTGACAGAGCCATGACTTATAAACAAGCTTGTCCTGTTTGTAATACCGTCTATGGAATGCTGATAGGAAACCAACCAGATGGAAAAATGACAACTAAAAAAATCAGTTTGTCTCTTCCTGGTTATCCCAATTGTGGCACTATTCAAATTGACTATGTTATGAATGGTGGTATTCAAACTGTAAGTATACTTAAATATTTCTTAAAGATATTTTTCCTACAACAAACCCAATATTGAAGATAAAATTAACTATTTTGCTGTTATTTTAATGCATGTTCAGGCAAGACGTTTCTTTGTTTTGTACAAATCTGTGTTTAATTCAATTTTTTGGGCACAGTGAAGTAAATACAGAGGAATGAAATGGTCAGATGACCATCAGCCTCCATTTTGTATGCAGCAGAACAGAGGTACTTGTCTTTAATTTGTGCATTGGGAATAACTGAACTGAAATCTCTGCAGTGATATCATATAAGCAAAGTTTTGCAAATATAATGAGCATTTCTGGGGCATTCTCTTCGCTGTGGACACAAATGGACAAAAATAAATAGTGGGCTGGCTTGGTGAGAGCTTTCCAGGTGAGGAATCTCCTTATGTTTTGTTCTTGGGTTCATGACTAGGACTGAGAATGGAATAAATTAAAAAGTCACAGGTGCAGTGCCATGCATTTGGGAGAGAAAAGAGGGAAAAACAGATTTAAAAATAACAATGGATGCATAAGTGATGACAAGAAAGTGTGAATGAAATTTATATGAAAGAAAGTATCTAAAGAGACAAAAACTCAGAATCAGTTATCAGTCATGCTTTGTCCTTCTGAATGACTTACGATACACCTTTTGTTTTGTTTTACTACAAAACAGAGCAGCCATCCAAACCCAGGGCAGCGTTATGGGCCAGCTCACCGAACAGCCTATTTACCAGACAATGAGGAAGGACGAGAAATTCTGAAGCTCCTCACAAGGGCCTTTAAACAAAAATTGATTTTCACGGTGGGGCAGTCACGTACTACTGGTGAACAAAGTGCTATCACATGGAATGATATTCACCACAAAACTGCCATGTCGGGAGGACCTACCCAGTAAGTAGTCTTCTCTTTATGCAGAACTGTTGTTACTCAGATGTGTCAGGAAGGCTGCCTTGAATATTTTCCACGTTTAGAGCTTTCAGATTTTGTCACTGACAGAGTGATTGTGGAATGCCCTATGGATCCAGACGTTAATCACCTTCCCCTGTAGGACAGTTGGAACAAGGGTGAGTTTAGTGTTCTGCTGCCCCTCAGGATACTCATTCACCAGTGAGTTTGTAAGGCACTTAGTTAATAACTGCTTTGTTTAGAACCTACAGCACAGCAAGCTCTTGATGGCACCTAAGGTTGGACTCCTGATCTGTGCCTCTCCTGTTACCTGCACCAGGAGGTGCTGGTCTGTTATGATCCCTGTAAAGATGGCACATGGACTTTGTAAAACATGATGTGAAATTCTACTTAACAGAGCTAACAGCAGGAAGTGAGATTGTAGTACAGATACGGTCATTTCCTTTTAGATGCTAGGAACCATGAGTTATGCAGCACTTAGTGAGTCAGAGCACTGGACAAAGTGCTAGCCCCATCCATAAAAAAGGTTAGCCCATTTTGGCCATTCAAGCTGACAGAGGATTTTCTGAGTAGGTGACAGCCCTGTGCAATATTTCTTGAGGACTTGCTGCATTTAAATGAAAGGCGCAATCAGCAGTACTGAGTGTGAGCTGCCTGCAGCAGAGACAAGGGGCAGACTTGGGCCAGTCCTTCCAAGCTTGTTGCAGCTCTAAGGGGCAGATGGTGTCCTGCAAGCTCCAGAGGCTTGTGTCTAGATCCTCGTGGCTGGGCTCGTATCATTGAAAGAGCAAAAAGTATCAGTTTTACTTAATTCTCCACTGTGTGCAAATTTTCTCTCTTGTTTATCACTTGATTCATACACAGTGCTGGTGTTGCCCTGCTTCAAGTACAGAGGTGTCATTATGTTTCTGTTTTGAAAGCTCACTTGGATATGTTTCAAATCTGAATTTCTTTTAAAAAAGATGTATACCCAAACACCCTATCATTTTGAAGTGAGACCCCAGGCAGATTTGAAAATCAAGTTCTTGGTGTCAATTTGGACAACAAAATGTAGCAGCTCCTTAAGTTTTTAGCTTTATGCCATCTGTATCACTTCTGTGATTGGCAATATGGGTCTGTTTTCTCTCTAGGGCAAGAACTGCCCTGCATAAAATTTGTAAAGAGATTTCTAAAAAGATATTGATGAGATGGTTCTGCAGAATTGTCAAGTGCTTCATTGCAGAAATAGCCCAAACAATTCTTCTCTTCTCCTAGGTTTGGTTACCCGGATGCTTTTTATCTGCAGCGCGTTCGATCAGAATTGAAAGCAAAAGGAATTGAATAAGGAAATCTGTCAACTCTCAAGTGTGGTGACTGAGCGTACAGCATTCAATGTACTATTCAAGCTCTGAGGGAAGTTACTTTGTTTAACTGCCATACTTAAATCACTTGTATTTCACAGTTAGCTAAGAAAAGTAATCTTTTCTCATCAAACAATGTATATTCTTTTCACAAATAATTTACTTCCCTATATGTGTAGCCTTTACTGAATTTGGTTCTTGTGAGTGTTCTATCAGTAGTGTTTGCATTTTGTAAATCTTGGGTTTCCAGCAAATCTGATCTGCACTTTTCCTCACAGCTCTCCAGTCTGATTTCCAAAACCCTTCGATCCACTACACGCTTAGATAAAACACTTAATGTCTGTCAGCATGCCTAGCATCATGTAACCCCTCAAATGGAAAATTTTTATGCAGCTATGACAGTGTTAGCTGTGATAAGGCTATGGCCTTTTGCTTCTTTTTATGGTAGAAATGGCATTAGTGGTTTGGGGTTTGCACGTGAAATTAGCCATGGATCATGTACAAGTGGGTACATGGATGCTTCTGTATTTTTAGCTCTGCAAAAGTGCTGAGTTCGACCAAATGGGAAGTAACTGTGTCTGTGACCACATCTGGTAGTGGGCTCCTTGTTCTGTGCCTGCCATTGTGCTTAAACTTAAATGCAACTTTTAAATCAGTTTTTCAACTATAAAACTCTGTTCTTTCAATTGCATCAAATATAGGTTCAAATTGTATCGTAAAGTTACTCTGCAGTGCCTAAATAACCTGTTAATTACCTGTGTGGTGGTGTGTCACACACACAGACATCATTTTGAGTGAGTTGAACCATTTCTGTAAGCTATTGAGCACAACTAATAAAGAAAATATAAAAATACCATGTATTTCTGCATTATTCTGTACAGTTTTTTCCTTCTTTTTGCAATGCATATAGCTGTATATTTTTAAAAAAATTTAGGAGCTTTCTTACAACACCACCTTTTGGTGCAGTTTGGACTCCATGCCACACCCCACCCCCCCCCCCCCCCCCCCTTTTTTTTTTTAAATGCATTTTTTAATTATTATTTTCCTTTAAGATTCCCACATTGTGAATAGGCAGTACAACTTTGCCACCTTGACTTTCAGGTTTAGTAGTAGTGGGCACTGTTTGGTTTCCATGTGGGTTGGGATGTCTTTCCAGCCCTGGTTTTGTGTTACTATATTTGTTTTAATATTTTACATTATTCCATGTTTCCCCTCCATTCTCCATGCAGTAAAATACCAAAATACTTAGTTATTTCTAAGTGACTGAGCTTTTCTGCACATGGAAACAAGCTGTCATTGTGCTTCAACCCCAGCCAGCAGCTACGTACCACACTCACTCACCCCCAGCCCCTGCAGGCAGAGAACTGTAAAAGTAAGCCTTGTGCATTGAAATAAGAACAGTTTGTTAATTAAAACAAAACGAAATATACTGTTACTAATAATTGAAATGAGAGAGAGAGAGAGGGGAGAATAAAACCCATGAGAAACAAGTGATTCACCAGCTGCTGACCGATGCCCATCCTGTCACTGAGCAGCAATCGTCCCCCTCAGCTGAGTGCCGCAGTTTCTGTACTCAGCACGATGCTCCTTGGTATGGAATGTCCCTTTGGCCACTTTGGGTCTCCTGTCCTGGTCACGCTCCTTCCCAGCTTCCTCGCAGAGCATGGGAAACTGAAAAGTCCTTGGGGTAAAAACTCCTTAGCAACGACTAAACCCTCAATGTGTTGTCAGCATTGTTCTCATACTAAATCCACAATACAGCCACATATCAGCTACCAAGAAGAAAATTAAGTCTATCCCAGACCAAGACAGATGGGAGGATCAAATGTTCTCAGCTACTTTTGGTCTCGTTTCACTTTCTGTTGCAGTAAGCCGGTTCACTGATGTCAGACCCCGATGGGGTAATTCACCAGCTCCCATTTTGTCTGTGCCAAAGTTTGCAGGCGGAATTCTGCAGCAGAGTCCTGGTCACTGTCATGGAAAGTTCCTGAAGCCTTTGTCCTTCATCCAGCTGTACAGACCTTTATTTTCTAATCATACCTATACAGGTTAGGATTAAATGTACTCAATATACAATCACAGTCAGGAATTTTTTCAGGGTTACAGCAAGGGAGGAGAGCATGTACCTGGGCTAGTTCTGGGGAGGGCACTGCATTAAGAAATAACAGATAGATCAGTCACCCACCAAGAACAAAGACCATCCCCATGGGTCACTCAGCAGTGTGTTTGACGATACCTAGGCTTAGCTGGATGCTTACAAGTTTTAATGACATCTGTCTACTTATCCATTTCTTCAAGGAATGCTCAGTGAGGTTAGGGGGGGAAACTTCATTTATCTTCTATTTTAGCATCCCATATTCGGCCAGAAGGGTAAAATATTAAGTCCTGAGCACTCAGTTGAAAACTTCACAGCTAGCTGACAAGTTGGTCTGAAGCAAACACCCATTGCAACCTTCCACGGTTGTGGAAGCACCTCTGGCAAAGAATGATGAAAATGGTAATTTTACTTTGCATCGTGACTTCATTTGAAAGGGTAAGGCAGGGAGAGCGAGTGTTAGCCAGTGGTTAACCATTATAAGTTCAGAGGCTGAAAACACTATGACACTTGGTTCTTGTGGAGGCACAAGGGGCTGTGCAGCCCGGGCGCGCCCCGGCGGCGGTGGGAACCCTGTCCCGCTCTTGTGAGGAGGCGCGGCGGGGCCCGGGGCCTCCGGACGTCCCGACGGGCCCGGAGGAGGAGGCCCGTTCCCGGCCCTGGGCGGAGCCCCAGGCACCTCGGGTTTCGCTGCCGAGAATTGAAAGCGAAAGCAGCGGGACGAGGAGCAGCGGGGCGGCCATGGAGGGGCAGCGCCCGTACACCTTCCCGCTGCTGGTGCGAGGGGACTGGGGCCCCGCCGAGCCGCCGCCCGCGCTCAGGAAGAAGCTGCACTGCTACTTCCAGAGCCAGAAGCGCTCGGGAGGCGGCGAGTGCGAGCTGCGGACCGGCACCGGGACCGGGAGCGGGCACATCCTCGTCTGCTTCGCGCGTCCCGAGGGTGAGCGGCCGGGCCGGGGCAGGGGGTGCTGATGGCGATGCCCGCGGCTCAGACGGGCGGGGGGCGGCCGCATCCCCCTGACCGGTGCCTGTTGTGTTGGCAGTGAGGGAGCGGGTGCTGAGCCGGCCCGTCCACGAGCTGGTGTGGGGGTCCGGAGAGCGGCTGTCGCTGCAGGTCACCGCGCTGCCCGCGGACGGCGACCCCGCGCAGGTGAGGCGGGCGCGGGTGCGGGCGCGGGCGGGCGGGGGGCGGACCGCGGGTGACCGCTCTCCTCTCGTTCCCTTGCAGGAGGCGGGACCGGCCGGCGGCACCGAGGAGCCAGGTGAGAGCTGCGGCAGGAGCGGCGGGGGCTCCGGGGCTGGCGGGGCACTCGGCTGTCCCGTGCGGGGGGGCGGGGATGGGGAAGCAGGAGGAGCCGCCTGCTTGGCCGGGCCGAGCGAACGGCGCTTTAGCGCTTTGATTCTCACCCTCCTGCCGCGCTCCGCTTCACTTCCCAAATCCCAAACACAGTGTAATTCCTGAAGTACGGCCCCCGAGCCGCATCCCAGGTACCGGACAGACCGCTCACGCTATTACGGCTAATACACACACACAGAAACGCACACGCGGTAATCAATACACACACATTGCACAATCGATACACGCACAGCTACTCATACACATCTGGCTAATACACACACATGGCCAACACACAGCTAGTCAATACTCTGCATTTGAGTATATATATATATATATATCTGTGTTTGAGTATATCTCTCTCTCTTTCTCATTACAATTATTAGTAATAGTATGTTTCATTTTGTTTTAATTAATAAACCGTCAGTACACAAAGAAGCACAGGGCTAATACACACACAGCTCGCTGAGCTCTGCTTTCAAAGTAGCTGCTTGTGCACAGTGGGGTGATTGCACAGGTGAGGGCCGAGGGCACAGCCTGGCAAAGCAGTTTGGTCAATCCTAACGTTGGTTTTTCATTTCCTAATTCTAAGCTGCATTTCCTCTTGTTCTAAACTAGGAAATTGAGCATTCATGCTGAATCAAATGCATCCTAACAGAGGCTCTTCCAGAGGTCCTGGGTTTCAAAGGCACTCCCCTCCCAAGGGCAGATGTCCTCAGCACTTCTCATGTTCAGTGCAGCTTTTTGTGTGAGGAAAGTGCTGCAGTACGTGGCAGGACTCGCTCATGGTGGTTCATGCAGCATAACTGTGTGCTAACATTGTGCCAGAGGCTTCTTGAGCCCAGAGTATTCCTGTAACCAGTTCAACATATGGTTTAAAAAGAGGAATCTGTGGAAGTCTGTAATTCTGACAGTGTCAAATGAAACTGAATTCAAGCTGTGTTAGCCCCTGGGTGTACATTATTGTGTTCATTTTCTTTTTGAAGTACCCAGCAACTGAGAAACCGTTGTCATTTATCTCTAGTTAATGAACCCCAGGTGTCTCTTCCCATCTGCCAGCATAAGGAAACTCCTGTGTGCACTCAGCAGGAGAAGACAGGTAAGTGTATCACTTACCCCGTGGTGACCACTGTAATCTTGCTCCTTTGGTTTTCTGGACCTTTCTGCTGCAACAGTGCCCTGGTCACCCTCGTGGCTAGTGTATTTTGTCTAATGTAGTGTAGGAACTGTGATCCCAGGCCAAAAGTGATAAATGTATTTTTTCCTTTCTATGAGCTCCTTTAGAACCCGCACTTCACTGGCTCCCTCAGACAGGTCAGTTCCTTAGGGGACAGCAGTGGATGCTGGCCTTTGTTCTGGCTAAGGCTGTCCCTACCCAGACCTTCCCAGCTGCTGCCAGCCTTGCTGGGGCAACCCTGTGCCGGAGCATCCGGAGCTGTGTACCCCAGGTACACCTGAGCGGCTGTGGCAGCCAGCAGGTACAGACCCCAGGTGACCCACAGCAATGTCTGAAACTGTGAGTGGGGAGTGCTGGTTCCCCTCATTGTGCGTTTGTGAAGAAGCTTTTGTGTCTTACTTCTGTTGTTGCCTGGTGATGAACAGAAGCATTTCCTCCCTGCGTGTTGATACAGCAACTCCCGCTAGTGATATGCTTAACTTGTTTGGGATTCTTGGCCCTGTTCTTTTCCCTGACCTTCAGTGTGATCTGATCAAAAAGTGGCATGAAAGCTTGGAAGATAGGAAGGTTTTTGGTTTTTTCCTTAACTTTTGCCTAAGGCATTAAGGTGTGGTCTTTTATTTCAGAATCATGTGAGAAACTGGAAGCAGAGAAAGCAACATCTAAGAATTCTGCTGTAGTAGTAACCACTGCCTTTGGGGAGGAAATAGAAGATGAGATTTTGGAAATGTACTTTGAAAATAAAAGGAAATCTGGTGGAGGGACCATTGAGTCCTATGTCAAAAAGGATCAGCAAGTGATCATCACCTTTCAGGATGAGCAAGGTAGGTTATGGGTGTTACAGTGCTCAAGCTCCATTTTAAAAGTAGGCCTTTTGTGGTGCAGGATCTCTCTTGGGCATTGCTCCAAGCAGAAATGGTGTATTATTGCTATTGTTTAACATGCTACTCTGCTGTGACATCTCTGTTTTTCTGTGGGACTAGATGCCCAAGAAGTTTTGCAAAGAAAGCATCACTTGAATAAAATTGATCTGGTTGTGAAGCCGTGGCAAGTGGAGACTTCCCAGAAGTCGTGCCAAGTGGAGAGCTCTGAAGGATCCCTTCTTCCCACCGCAGTTGTGCTGGAAAATGTGAAGGAGACAACAAAAGATTGCATGTTAATTATGCTGGTAGAGAATGTCAGCGGCTTGTCAGAGGATGATGGTGACTTCAGTGTGGAAATGATTCCGGAGTTATGTGCTGCTGTAGTTACTTTTACTGGAAATACTGGTAAAAAGGAGTCGGAGTTGAAGCTCTTTCTTATTAGCTACATGTTTGCATGCATGCGTGTGCGTGAGATTAAGCTGGAAGTATTTTCTTTCATATTTTTAAGGTTTGATGTGATATTTGTGTCCTTTTAAAGGAGGATTTACTCAATTAAAGTTAATGCTATAACCTTTATCTGTCAGATATAGAGGCCAGTGCAGGTCAGAAAGGGAGCTAGCTCTGGTTTGAATAGTAAACACAACAGAAAGGACTAAAACTAAAACTATGACTTAAAACAAGCAATGAAAGATGTATTTGGTCTGAGAACAAATGGGTGGTAAAAGCTGTCCTTGCCAAAAGCTGTCCTTCAGAGAAGGTGTAGGTTTTTCTGCCTTAGAAATGATTTGTCTCTCAAGTCATGCTCCAGTCCTAAATTTTTGGAGAAGCCTTTAGGAAATACGTAGATCTTTAAGAAACTTGTTTTTCCTTGACAGACAGAAGAGTGAGCTGACCATCTCTTATTGTGAGCAAAACGGGGGAAATAGCCAAAATGAGTATTTATTTATCATAAAACTGAGAGAATTTGAACTGTTAACTCGTGTATTATTAGTTGTGTACAAAGCCATAACCCAAAAATGAACCTGATCTTGTTTTCTGTTGGGGTTAAAGAAACCCAGTGATAATCAGTAGGAAAACTAGTCACAAATTTTGTCTGTGGTCATTGTAGTCAACAATTGTGATCAACCATGAGAGGAATACTAAGTGACAGATACTGAATACATGGAAAGAAGTAGCTTTGTGGGCAGCTCTGAGCTGATTTCGTAATTCAGTGCTTTGATCGGTGCACACAGTGATAGTCTGCTAACATCATGGTAGAAAAACAGGCTCCGAGTTTGATCTTTTCTTTTTTCTTCTCCTTTCTCTTTCTAGATGCAGTGGAATTTGCTAAAAAGCTTAATCAAAACCACAGAGCAAGGAAACAAAACATTACTGCATGGTGCCTTGAGCAAACAAAAAGTGTTCGGGCTGAAAATATACCACCCAACACCCCCAGTCACTATATAACCGTCTACTTTGAAAATGAGAAGTACGGGGGTGCACAAAGGGTGGATGTTCAACAGCTGCCTGATGAAGATGCAGCTATCATTACATTTGGTGACCAAAAAGGTAATGCAGTAATGCAGAGCCCTTATTTCTTCGAGAACCTCCCATTTAAAGACCAAAAAGTGGATTTTCTAGAGAAATGCCTCCTTTGCCCTTGTAAAACGGCAGATGTGGTGCTTTGCCCGCAGGTTTCATGCTAACTGGAGCGCAAGCTTCAGTTTTGCACCAGTTGGGCATAAGGCATAGAATTTTTTCATTTTCTAGACAGTTTATTTCACCCAGGCCTTGATCCTTACAGAGTTCAGGTTGCAGTTTGAGTTCCGTGGAGAGTGCACAGACCCACGGACGCAGGGGACTTCCCCCCACCTACCATCTTGACCACCAGCTGCCCGCAGCAACATCTCCTGTCTGGCTCATCTCAGGACAATTTCCTGGGCAGCTCTTTGGCTGGAGATCAGATGCTATGGGCTGTCCAGTCAGTGGCAGAATGATGAGTGACTGTGAAAAGTGTAGGACAAGGGAGAAGCTGGAGGCATTGCAGTGAAGAGGTGGGTGAGATGAAGGGGAGTGTTGAAGGAAAGAGATGGTCTTTTGGGGGAAAACCCAAAAGAGGAGCTGTGGTTTGAACTGCTGAGTAATAGCCAAAAAAAAAACTATGGACTTGGGCACTTCAAGTACAGCATATAAGAGAAGTGGGAGCAGAGATTATGCATACCTGCTCCCAGAGGTGGATGCTGTTGTGCTTGAGTGTCTCTCTTCAACTTTATTATACAGATAATATAGTTTAAACCCCCAAGCAATGAAAAAAAAAAAAAAAAACAAAAACAAAAGAGAAGATCTTGAGTGCTGACATTAATAACTTAGGGGGTTGTTTGTTTGTTTTAGATGTGACAAATATCCTGGCAAAGAAGCATTCACTCAACAAAACACCAATCTTTGTCTATCCTTACTACACCTCACTGGGAACAGCTCTATACGGAAAGGAAGGGCCGCAGATAAAGAAGCCAGATCCAATTACATTGCCTCTGGATCCCTATGTCTGGAATTATTTGCAAGTAAATAGTAGCTTAATTGAGGCAATAAATCATGAAATGGCAGAGTGTAATTGTGTGCCAACGTGGCCTGACTCCCTCTGTGCAGATCCAAAAGTTACTTTGCATCCTTCAGCTATTTTTTCTGAGCGGAAGAGATCAGTGGCTCGATTGGTCAAGACATGGAAAGAAAAAGTTTCCACAGCATTTTCACACAGCATATCAAAATACGAAGCAATTCAATGTCAAGTAAGCACGGAAGTGTGGGAAGCCATTAGGAACAGCTTTCCCCTTGTTGAAGTTCTGATGATCTCACATATTTCCAAAGATTTACATGTTCTAGTAGGTGAAAAAGAAGGTGTGAAGAAGGCTGAACAAGAACTGAAGCTTCTGATCAAACACGTCACCAGAGAAATTGAAAGAGAAAAGCAGAGAACTGAACTGGAAGTCAAGACAGTGAATCCTGGGGAATATGGACTTTTACAGATTACTGGTCTTGAAGAAAAATTTCGTACAGAGTTCCCAGACCTGCAAATAACTTACGATTATTTTCAGAAGAGAGTTAACCTATCTGGAGTACCTGAGGAAGTTTATAAAGTAAAAGGAGAAATACTTGATTTTGTACACAAAATGGAAAAGAAAACAATTACTATCCACCCTTACATTTTTCAGTTTTTAGAGCATATTGATAATGAAACCCTGTCACAGAGCCTGTTTATAGCAAAACAAATTAGAGCCTTTTATGAGCTTGGTGCAGGAGAGATCATCCTGAAAGGGTGTGCTCCTGAAGACCTCCTAAAAGCAGAGGAAGAAATAAAGAAAGAACTGGACCACAAAAGTATTACTTTGGAGGATAAGTCAGTCCTCCAGAAGGAGGAATGGCAGACGCTAGCCAAGGAAAACTTCTCTGGAGCAGTAGCAGTCACTCAGGCAGAGACTCAGATCATGATTGCTGGTCTTTCTAAAGCAGTAGAAAAAGCTTTTGAGAAACTTTCCAGCTTTATAGATGAAAACACACAGGTGCAAAGGGTCATTGAAGAAAAGCCGATGGCACTCATAAAGTTTTTTGAGAAAGAGAAGATTGATTATTGGGATGCTTTACAAAAAACAGGTGTGAAAATTGACTTTAGCACACAGAAATACTGTGGAGTTATCTCCTTGACTGGGCCAAAGACAAAAGTGCTGGAGGGAGTCAGCTTATTTGAGCAAATTCTGTCTGACCTGCATTTTAAGCGTGTGATAATTGACTTGCCAGGAGCCAAGGCTTATATAAAAGAGCAAGGACACCTTTTGGCCCCCCTTATAAAACAAATGTTCAAGTGTTTAGTCCTATTGGAAGAGCAGCCAGAAGTGCAGCTGCAAGAACAGAAAGAACATAGTAACAGAGGCAAGCTCTATATGCAGGTGACCATGGGTGAAACTGTAATAGCGCTTTATAAATCTAACTTGTGCACTCATCCCGTTGATGTTGTGGTGAATGCATCTAACGAAGACCTCAAACACAGCGGTGGCCTTGCTGGCGCCCTGTCAAGAGCAGCTGGCCCAGCGCTGCAAGAGGAGTGCGATGAGCTGGTGAGGAAGCTGGGGAGTTTGCAGCCCGGCTGCGCCGTGATCACGCGCGCTGGGAAACTGCCCTGCAAGAACGTCATTCACGCCGTTGGGCCCAGGTGGGGCACGGAGAAACCAGAAATGTGTGTGAACTTGTTGAGGAGGACGGTGAAAAATTGTTTACAACTGGCTGAAAAACACAAGCATCGTTCCGTAGCTCTGCCTGCTATAAGTGGAGGGATCTTTGGATTCCCACTGGAACTGTGTACTTGCACGATTGTATCTTCCATCAAGGAGAGCTTGGAAGAATCCAAAGGGAACAGCAGCTTGGAGGAGGTTCACCTTGTGGGTTTTGCACAGGATGACATTCAGGCTTTCAGCAAGGCATTTAGAACAGTGTTTTCAGATTCTCCACCTTCCTGCAGGTCAGTGCCTCATGTCAGTACAGTTCCTCAACCTAGGCAGAGGAAAGCTTCTAAGCGTATTAAGAACGTCCCATTCATAACAACTCAGGAAGGCCTTAACATCGCACTGCAAACAGGAAGCATTGAAGATGCTACAGTAAGTGTTCTAAATTTTGTCTTACTGAAATACCAAATGGCTTCTTTTGTGTCTTCTTTTTAAAACTAAGAAACGCAAAACCAGTGTAATGGGTGAACACTGGCATGAAACATGCAGTTGGTATTGTGGAGAACCAGTGTCATTAATTGATTTCTGGTTGCCTCCTGCACTGAATTTCTGTTAGCTGGCTGATAGATACTTTACTGGGATCGCCAGTACTGGAAGCAATTCCGTCCAGGACCCTTCCTGCAATGGCCTGCAAAACCTCTGAGGGGGGGTTGCCTCCCACAGCTTGTGCATGCAGCTCCTCCAGTTGGCCAGGGCAGAATATATGTTAAAATGTGTATAGGGGCCCTTCCTGAGGAGCTAAATACAGGGTTTGACACACTGTTCCGTGCTCTTTGTATTTCTGTCATTCATAAGTTACTGTTTTTCTTGCTTCTTTCTCCTTAGATTACCCCCAGTCTTCTTTGCTTTAACATCTGCTTGTCCCCCCTAAAGCAGCCATGCATGGGAAGCCCTGCCTACCTCAGTGAACTCACTTTGGTCTGTGAGCCTCTCTTTGAGAACAGACTTGCACAAATATTTTTCAAATGGAGGTAGAATGAATAAATGAGGAACGCAGAATTGTCACGTTTCTCCCATTCGGCTGAAATTAATTTCATTGTTAATTCAGTTTTGTGTTTCTTTGGGCAGGCTCATGATATTAGAAGTGAGCATAATTTCTGGTTTATTCCAAAACTTTTTTCGCTCTGGTTGCTGTCCCAGAAATTTACACCTTGTAACCATCAGGCAGGCTGTATTTGATTATCCAATGCAAAATTTAAATCTGATACTTACAAGCTAGAGTTTTTGCTTGTGTGTTTTTCAGACGTCCATTGTTGTTGTCAGTGTTGGCAAAGATCTTCAGCTTGACAAAGGGCCACTTGGTAGAGCTTTGCTAAGCAAGGCAGGGCCAATGCTTCAGATTGGCTTGAAAACAGAAGGTAGAGGAAGAACACCTGAGGAAGGATCTGTGTTGAAAACTAAAGGTTACAATCTGGCTTGCAGTGTTGTGCTTCATGCTGTGGTACCTGTGTGGTCCAAAAAAAACACACCTTCAAAGGTAAAAGCGTTTTTATTTGCCTGAATTTGTCTGGGATTCATAGTGTGTTTGATGCCACTTTTGCTTTGAAATGGGGGACAGTGTCATAGAAGATGAGAGAGTTTGACTCATTCTTTTTTAACTGTGGGCCAATCCCTTGTTGACTTATAAATTCCCTGTGAATTCCTTGTGTATGAAATTAATTGTATTTTAATACTAAATATAGCTGAAAGGGAAAGTGTTATGTTACACATACTGGGAAAAAAATTACCTCCAGTAACTGAAAAAATAATTGTGCTTTACAGGTCTTGGGTGACATAATCACAAAATGCCTGGAGATTGCTGAAGAACTGTCTTTGAAATCAATTACTTTTCCAGCAATTGGGACAGGGAATTTAGAATTCCCAAGATCTGTTGTTGCTAAATTATTGTTTGACAAAGTGTTTGAATTCAGTAGTAAAAACAGAGTAAATTCTCTTGAAGAAGTTCACTTTCTGTTGCACACAAAAGACACGGCTAACATTCAGGTGAGTTACTGTGGTTTCCTCTCTCTATTTTATTATGGTATATCTGAGCCTGTCTCATGATGCTTGGCTCTCTGATGATCTTCAAAGAATCCACAAGGTGCTTGTTCTTACTCTAAAGAAAAAGGTTTGCTGGCAGTCTCTCTCATCTGTATGAAAGTTCTCTTTTTGATTCTGCCTCCCATGGTCACCCACGCATCGAGTACAGTCTTGGTCCCTTCCTATCCTTTTCTTTTTTCTGGGAATAATACACACAAAAGCGTAATTGCTCTTTATCTCATGAACTCACCTAATTCTTCAGTCTGTAGGTCAGACAAGTTTGCTGTAACTCCTGCTTCAGTGCCCGCACCCTTGGAAAAAGGGTGTGCTTTTAATGGAGTGCTGGTGTCTTTTTAGGAGGAATCATTCTGCTAGGATTGCTGGGCTGGTAAACTTCTCCAGTAGAAACATATAAACATTCTCCATTCCCTTATCTTCATGTCCCATTGGCATAAACTTTCTATATCCACCCTCAAGTTGCTCATTTCACACCAAAAGAGAGCGGTCGTGCTGTGAACTGATGTCCAGATAAATGTTCCTACATCCGTTGCCTTCTCTACTTCGTGCAAGAGCGAATACATTTTGAAAGGCTAAACTTGAAGGCTGCTGCATCAAAGCCTGAGCTATTGTGCATAGAGAAGGGTGGCATTACCTGTAGGGGCTGAGCTGCTGTGAGCTGCTCACTCCCTGTGAGCGTGCCTTCTGCTGCTGTGTCCCTCTGGAATGGTGAGTAGGGCCTTCACTCAGTTATTTGTGCTTCTGTGTTGCTCACAGTGAATGGCCTTGCTCTCTGGGAACAACATCTGTCAGGGCTTGCCATCAGCATTGTGGCAGATGACGTGAAGGAATTTGCATTTAGCTCTTTCTGAATGTTGTTTTAGCTTTGCTTTTCAAACCTTTATTTCTACTGTGTAAAGACTTCTACAGGGGTTGATTGTAATTTCATTCTCTAGGAATTTTCAGATGAATTTGAAAACAGGTCTGTAGCTGTTAAAGCGCAGAAACCTTCTCCAAATGATGCTAGCCAAAGCACAGGTAAGGTTTATTCACAGAAGCTGTGTGTCTACTGATTTTTTTTTTTTTCCCCCCCCAAGTATTCCAAGGAATGCATTCATTATGGATATTTAGTACTTGCTTGGTGAGCGTGTCTTTTCCAAAGTCTGAGTGGCTGCTGTAAAGGCAGTATTTTCAGGCTGAGTGGCTGTTATGTCTTAAATAGTGTTAGAGATGTTAGGAAAAAAGTGTTCCTGTGATTCTTCATCCAGTGTTTAATTGGAACAGCAGAAGCTATAAGGTGTCAAAGGCATAAGCAGTGCTTTTTCTTTTATTGCTGCAGCAGTAGATTAAACTGTGAACAAGTCAGTGTCTTCCTCTGTCCTGGGAAGGCAGGTGAGATCCTGGTTATGTGTGTTAAAGTAGTCTTTGAAATACTTTTAAATCTTTTACGTGTTCAGATGAATAACAAAACCAAACTGAAATGGCTTTGGTATTATCCATCTTAATGGAACTGCAGCCTGTAGAAAAATGAGTTACATGTTGAAAATTTAATTATGATTTTACAAATAACACATAGGTTAAAAGTTCCACCTTTTCAAGAAGTAGAGAACCTGCCTGGAAACACAGGAGCAAGAGAGTGAGACTTGGAAAGTTTGCTGCTCTCTTACATTGGAGTTTTGCAATGGTAAAATGTCCCTAGGTAGTGTCTGCCTACCAGATGTGCAGCAAAACACATTTTCCCTGCCATGACAGAAATTAAGGGAATGAGTGCAGGTTGAGTACAGACTCCTGTGAGAAGGAATGATCTTCAGTTAGCATGGCAAGCAATCCTTTTCCCAGGCTCAGTCTGTAGCCAAACTGTGGTCTCTGTAGGCATTGCACCCAAGAAAAGGTCCCTGATCTTTTACACCATCACTGCCTTCTGCTCAGGGTCTGTATTTCTTTCACTGCAGCTTTTTCTTTGACCTCAGCACACAGTGTGCTGGAAATGACAGTTGGCTCCATCGTGTTCCAGGTGGCACAAGGTGATATTACCAAAGAGGAGGGAGATGCCATTGTAAACATAACAAACCAATCCTTCAACCTCAAAACAGGTATTTTAATGGATATTATGTCTGAAAAAAAGTATGTGTGCTTGGAAGGGCTGGGAAAGAAGAGGAACAAGTATTTTTCTTCGATGCTTTAAGCCCTTTTGTTTGTTTCACAGTGTAGTTTCTGTTTTGTTTCGTAGGGTACAGAAGTTCAATGAGGAAGTGTCTGAAACTTTATTCCCTTGTTAGTCTATGTCACAGGGTGGCATGTTTAAGGCTCCCTTGCAGAAAAGGAAAGAGAAAGTAATATTTTATATATGTGTGTGTGTGTGTGTGTGCGTATATATATGTATATATATGTGTGTGTGTGTGTGTGTGTATATGTGTATATATATATATATAAAAATAAATCTTTTTATAGAACACCTCTGAGACTAAAGTAGATAAACCTCAATGGGGTTTTGACCTTAGTGAAACTTGTTAGGTACTCAAAACATCAATTGTAATTGAAAAGCATATAAGGCTAAAATTTTGGCTACAGTGCTTTTCCTTTATGATCTGTAATAATATCAGAATTGGGGTGTTTTAGGTGTGATGAGGCATACAGTTTTGCCTCAGATGGGACTTTTGCAGCAGTAACAGTGAACTCATGTTGCTCTTCTCATTTAAGGTGTCTCCAGAGCAATTCTGAATGGTGCTGGAAAAGCAGTTGAAGATGAATGTGGTGTACTAGGTATGGTACAACATTTCTGACCTTTCCAAAGGTGTTAATGCCTGGCAGGGAAACTCTTGGAATACTTTCTCAGTACTGGCTGCTGTAGTTCCATCTCTATTACGCACTGTGTTACAGCAACTAGTTTTTAAACAGTTAATGTGATATTTGTAAAACATCTAATGAGAGAAGGAAAAGAAAAATCTTCAAGAGGAGATGGCTTCTAAGCATACATAAAGGTCCAAATCTATTAGTTATTGCATCCTCTTATTGCAGCAAAGATTTCCATGATAAAAACAGAGTCAACATCAAACAGAGCCATGAGGAAGGGGTGATGCTGGCAAAAAATGGTAATAGAGAAACTGTCTCTTGCTGGAAACAACTGTGTAGCTGCGAGTCCTTTTGTTATTTCTCAGTGAGATGTTTGCTGTTGACCTATTAACTCACTACCACATCCTCTGGGTGACTACTTTTGGGTGGTGTGAAGCTGGGTTCCTGCCTCAGGAGAGGCATTTATTTGTAGGCCAAATACAGCTGTTGGACAGCAAGTATAATGAAGGAGGAGTAAAGATGGATGAGTATGTGGTTTAAAATGCCAGAAAATAAGGGTGGTGAGAAATACGCAGGTGTGGAGGTCAGCTTGGATGACCAACCAAAGGAAAAGAATTATGTGGAAGAAATCCAAGGTGAATAAGCTTCTCTTGCACAGACCAAGAGGGTGATTTGGGCTAGGTGGCCTGCAGGTAGATGGTGTGTGTGTGATTGTGTGTCTGTGTGTGTGTGTCTGTGTGTGTGTGAAGGCAAAGTGCCAGTCTGCAAGAAGTTCTCCAAGTTCACTGAGCAAACCTGACAACTAAAGGCACACACTAAATTTATTTGCCAAAGGAGGCAAATATTTTACAAAAAATAAACTGAGTTCTTGTGCCTTGGAAGTGAAAATAGAGTGGACTCCTTCATTTCATGGAAGGAGTCACAAATCTTATCCTGGGGCTTATTTGTCGCCATTTCTTATTTCATAATTAGGACCACTACACATCTATATTGGGGATAATTGTTGATTATTTTCTCCTACTTATGTTTCAGCCCAGCAAACTGTCAACAGATATATCATCACCCAGGCAGGAAACCTGCTATGCAAAAAAATAATTCATTTTGTTTACCAAGATGATATCAGGTCCCTGGTTTCCCAGGTGCTCCAGGAGTGTGATCTGCAGCAGTACACCTCTGTTGCCTTCCCAGCAATTGGAACAGGTCTGTGTCTCCCTTCTCTGAAAAGGGTTCAGTGCATGTGATTCTGCTGATCTCAGAGCTCAAGCGATGAGTTTGATTTATCTGGAGATGTTATTATTTGGTGAAAATTTATTTGGAAAGATGCAGTCTTCAAAACTGGTATTAGAGGCTTATGAAAGCTAGAAAGCTTTACTCCTTACAGTGATCTAGTACACAAAGAGCATGAATTTTCTAAAGCCAGCACTTCCTTGCTAACAGGGATTCAAAGGTATGTCTGTGCTTGCTGAAGAACCTGCAGCCTGGTATGTGTGGGCAGCTCATCAGAGACTAGCCAGGGACCCACTTCTCCATTGCTGAAATCAGTAGATGATGGAACTCTGGCCAGCAGCTGCACCAGTAGGGTTGATACAGATGGAACATGAACCTGTGAAAAAGCCCAGATTGTGCCTCTTTCTTCTCTTTGTTACTTTCAGTTAGTTTGGTAGAAATCCCTGGAGTTGGAGAATCCAGAGCTGTACCCCATGTGTGTGGGCACCTCTTGCATGAATAAAACTAGGCTTGCATTTTGAGCAAGGAGTGGACTACTGGGCCACCGAGCAGCAGGCCTGTAGCCTATTAGTTACCCAAGCCATATCATATACATCATAACTTGATTGGTTGCCAAGCCAACAAAAGGAAACTTCCATTTTTCCCTTGCTGGAAAGGTGGTCCCCAACTTTCTTTTCCTGATAAATAGAAACCTTTCTTAACTGACAGCCTGACATTATTCTCAACCTATTTGTGATCCAGGTGATTGTTGGTATGTTCATAGCTGTTCTTTTAAAGATGTTTTAATCAACTGTAACAGTTATTAACATTTTTTAGACCAAAATACCTACAACTTTTTTCAGGAGAGGCACGCCGCAATCCAGCTGAGGCGGCTGACAACATGATAGATGCAGTAACTGACTTTGCCAAAAGGAATTCTGCCACGTCTGTGAAAACTATTAAAGTTGTCATCTTTCAGCCACACCTGATGAGCGTGTTCCAAGCAAGCATGGAGAAAAGAGAAAAGTCTACTGCAACACTAATCAAATCATTGGTTTCCAAGGCATATCACATAGGTAGATGTAAGTAGATGTCACTTAAGTTCAGGTTATAGATCAATCTGTTTAGCACCAGCTAATAAAGATTTATATTAATGACAATGTTTATGTATTTCACTGTAGCACTCTGGAGCTCTGAGAAACATTCCCCAAAGGAAAAAACCAAAGTGGTTTTGGAAAAGAAAATCGACCTGGCTGTTGTGCAGATTTGTGGTGAAAATAAAAATGAAGTGGAAGAAGCTGAAAAGTGGCTGAGAAGCACAGTTTCAAAAGAACAATCTCAAATAGAAATTGTAGATGAGTCTATCTCTCATTTCGGTGAAGAAGAGGGTGAAGAACTGGATGATCTAGAAAATAAATTAAAAATTGTTCTTGATGTGAAGAGTACCTCTATTGAAATTTCAGGACTTACAAAAGATGTCTGTCTGGCTTCTGTAGCTATTCATAAAATGATCCTCAGGGTAAAAGCTGCTAAAGAGATCCAGGCAAAACTTCTACAAAATTCAATTGAATGGAAATATTTTGAAAAGGATTCTTATGTGCCCTTCAACAGTCTCACAAATGTGGAGTTGGAAAATGCTTACATGGGAAAGCAGAAAACTGTTGAGGTCACCAATGGTGAGCAAATCTACACAGTGGATATGGAACGTAAGACTGCTGTGGATGCCCAAGGAAAACAGATATCCATTATACGTGTTGACAAAACTGAAGGTAAGTAAAAGCATCTTGACAGACTGATGTTCCCATGTGAAAACCTGCTTGCATCCAGTAAGAGAAAGGAGAAGGGAGTGATGAGAATATTGAAAATATATGTTAGGAGCTTTGTGCAGGTACTTTTCTGAAGAATGTAGAGAGGAACCAAATTGGGAATAAAAGAACCTTGCAGCTATTTAAAATGTTTTGAAAAGAGAGTAATGTGTTCTGATGTTCTTAACAGGCTTGTTAGCAATAATTTTCTTGTAGCAGTTGTCATTCTAGATCTCGGCTCACTTCTGTTCTTGAGCCTCTTCCATTTACTACTGGTCCTTTACAATACAAGGAGATACCTCTTTCTGAGTGATCCATAAGCAAGATGTATGGACTTCTAGATGTATGGACTTCTAGAAGGATTTGTAGCAGGTCATGTTTAATTTTAAGCAGGGGATTTGGGTGAGAATGATTGATTGTGTTACTTCTGCAGATCAAAAGTCAACAGTGCTCCCTCCAACATGGGACCATATGGAAAATGAGCGACTCAAAATAGTGGAACTAAAACCAGACTCAAGAGAGTATAAAGATGTGCAAGAAAGGTTTCTGCAGACCTGTCAGTCATTCAAAATTGAAAAGGTAAAAGCAAGTTGTCATTTCTGAGCATAAATAACTTGATGGCAAGCGATGAAGGATACTGATAACAACAGAAAAAGAAATTCCCCTGGGATTTCTAAAGTTGGACAAGTCTTTCTGGCTGTCGCTAACTTTATTCAGCTTTAATCAGTTTAATGTTGCAGTTGAGGTATTTGGAGCAGCTCTTAAGCAGTCACTTCTTCAGCTCAAGAGGAGAGTGCTCTTCCTTTGAATGGTTTTTGCTGTAGCAGAGCACATCTTTTGCCCACATAAGCCCCGTGTGCTGTGCAGGCCCAGCAGGCATCTACAGCCTGGAAACCTGTGAAAAGCTCCTGTATCGTTTCCCAGGAAGTATTTGTCTCATGGGTTGGGCTGGGTTCTGCTGTATGCCATGCCAAAGTTTGGAAGGATTGGACTTATTTCATCATCTGGTCTATGTGCATTGGAGCTAGGAGGGGAATCTTGGGAGCAGACTGAATGGTTGATATGCTAATTTTTTTCATGACAGCAACCTACCTTCTTTCTTTCTTTCTTTCTTTCTGTCTTTCTTTCTTTCTGTCTGTCTGTCTGTCTTTCTGTCTTTCTGTCTGTCTTTCTGTCTTACTTTCAAACTTCACAGATTGAAAGGGTACAGAACGTATATTTCTGGAAAAACTACCAAATAAAAAAGTGTGAAATGGATAAAAAAAATGGCAACAGAAATAATGAGAGACTTCTGTTTCATGGGACAAGTCAGGAGTCATTAACCTTTATTAACAAAAATGGATTTAACCGGAGCTATGCTGGAACGCACGGTAACGTCACTTTCAAAACAACTTGTTTTCCTGTATAGGGCTAGGACTGATTTGCCATGCCATGTATAGTCCTACCTTGTATGCAAAGTTATTTATTTGGTTGTATCTCCCTATTGCAAATAAAAAGCAGAGTTGTCCAGAGATTCACAGACTCTGAAGGTGGCAGATAAGGAATTGCTGCTACTGAAACACTCTCAAACCTTTGCTTTTCTGACTACAGCTGCAAACTTTGGAAACGGAACATACTTTGCTGTTAACGCCAGCTATTCTGCCAACGACATCTACTCTAAACCAGATGTGAATGGGAAGAAGTACATGTACTTGGCTCGAGTCCTTGTTGGAGAATATTCTCTGGGGAAAAAAGGATCCATTACTCCGGCACGAAAAAATGTCAGCAACTCTGTAGATCTGTTTGATAGTTCAACTGATAACGTGAACCAGCCATCTATGTTCATAATTTTTAATGACATTCAAGCTTACCCAGAATATCTTATCACTTTCACTAAGTAAGTATTTTGATTGCAGCCACAACTGCGTCTTTCAGCTTTTATGTAGGATGGAACACCTGTAACAAAACACACAACAAAAATAATAAAGAGTTGTGTCAAATTCTATCTTGATTTAAGCAATCTCTGGCAATTTCTGATCCCCCTGTGTCTTGGTTTTGAAAAGACAGGTGTCTGTTAAGGAGAGGCAGGCCTCTCTAGGAAATGAGGAATTTGAATCTTTCCCTCCGTGTTATTATAATTTGGAAGATTAAAAATAAAACTTTTCAGTCAGAGCTATGGGGAAAAGAAATAACAGTCCTTTACTAGTAAATATAACAGGACAGACAAAAAAACAACAGCAATTATAACAATAGTAGAACAGAACCAAGAACCCCGAGGGCACACGGTGGAGGCTCCGGCGCTGATGGCTGGAAGCCGGGTGTGGTGGATTGTCCTCCGCAGGCAGGGGGTGTCCTCGGCAGGCAGAGTTGGCAGTGCCGGAGAAGCCGCAGCGGCGAGACCCGGGCTCACCCAAAATCCAGCAGGATAGCGAAGAAACTCCGAATTCCTGGATACTCCGACAGATGGTAGAATTCTCAGGACCAGACTCCTTCGTTAACCGTGGACTCCAGCCAGCCGTGGCCCGATCCGTGCTCCCCCCCGGAAAAAGAAAAGAAAAGCCGCGAGATCCCCCCACCCTCCGCTCTCTCCGGGAGCTTTTTTTCCCTCCCCCAAAACTAAGTTATCAGTTCTTTTGTCCATGTTAAGCACTCAGCACTTAGTCTCCTAGCAACTTGGGAGGGGGGGAAAAATTCTCCAGGAGACTTAAACCCCAACATTATCCACCCCGAATTTTTTCCCACACCAACATATTATATTGAATTTAAATCTTTAAATAATATACATATATATACATGTGAATATAAATACAGACACAGTCACAGTGTTCACTGAAAAACAAGGTCCCCTTGAGGTATGCAGCGGGTCTCTCCATCCTTTTGCATCACCCACCATGTGCAGCCAGGTCCCTGAGCAAAAACAACCCCAGGAAAGGGATTGTCTTTGCTGGAGGCAGAATTAATCCAAACAGTTTTTCCCAGCATTTCTCTCATGTGTACTACGGGAACTTTATCTCTATCTCTTGTTCTCAGGGGCTCAGATTGGGCGGGGCCTGCTCGGTTGGTGGAACTTCGAGTGTTCACTAACCAGGTGGCCTTTGCTAAATTATTCTCCCAGTTCTTAAAAGTCCTCGCACCTAGTGCCTTCAAAGTGGTTTTAAGCAGGCCATTGCATCGTTCAACTTTCCCAGCTGCTGGCGCATGATAAGGAATATGGTACACCCACTCAATGCCATGTTCTCTAGCCCAGGTGTTTATAAGGCTGTTCTTGAAATGAGTCCCATTGTCAGACTCAATCCTCTCAGGGGTACCATGTCTCCACAGGATTTGCTTTTCAAGGCCCAGGATGGTGTTCCGGGCAGTAGCATGGGGCACAGGGTAGGTCTTCAGCCATCCAGTGGTGGCTTCCACCATGGTCAGCACATAGCGCTTGCCTTGGCGGGTTTGGGGAAGGGTGATGTAGTCAATCTGCCAGGCTTCCCCGTACTTATACTTGGACCATCGCCCGCCATACCACAGGGGCTTCACCCGCTTGGCCTGCTTGATGGCAGCACACGTCTCACAGTCATGGATAACCTGAGAAATACTGTCCATGGTTAGATCCACCCCTCGGTCTTGTGCCCACTTATAGGTGGCATCTCTACCCTGGTGACCTGAGGCATCATGGGCCCATCGAGCTAGGAACAACTCTCCCTTGTGTTGCCAGTCTAAGTCTATCTTTGACACCTCTATCTTGGCAGCTTGATCTACCTGCTCGTTGTTTCGGTGCTCCTCATTAGCCCGACTCTTGGGGACATGGGCATCTACATGGCGGACTTTGACAGGTAGCTTCTCTACTCGAGTGGCAATGTCCTTCTACTCATCGGCAGCCCAGATTGGCTTTCCCCTACGCTGCCAATTGGCCTTTTTCCACCTGTCCAGCCAACCCCACAGTGCATTGGCCACCATCCACGAATCAGTGTAGAGGTAGAGCTTTGGCCACTTCTCTCTTTCAGCAATGTCCAGGGCCAGTTGAACAGCTTTGAGTTCAGCAAGTTGGCTTGACCCACCTTCTCCTTCAGTGGCTTGTGCAACCTGTCTTGTGGGGCTCCATACAGCTGCTTTCCACTTCCGGTTCATCCCTACGATGCGGCAGGAACCGTCAGTGAAAAGAGCATAGCGTGTTTCTTCTGCTGGCAGTTGGTTGTATGGTGGAGCTTCTTCAGCACGTGTCACTTGTTCCTGCTCCTCTTCATCCATGAGACCAAAGTTTTCACCTTCCGGCCAGTTTGTAATTATCTCCAAAATCCCAGGGCGATTTGGGTTTCTAATGCGGGCGCGCTGAGTGATGAGGGCAATCCATTTGCTCCATGTGGCATCGGTGGCATGATGGGTGGAGGGAACCTTTCCTTTAAACATCCACCCCAGCACCGGTAGTCGGGGTGCCAGGAGGAGTTGTGCTTCTGTGCCAATCACCTCTGAGGCAGCTTGAACTCCTTCATAGGCGGCCAAGATTTCCTTCTCTGTTGGAGTGTAGTTGGCTTCGGACCTTCTGTAGCTTCGGCTCCAGAATCCCAGTGGTCGGCCTCGAGTCTCCCCAGGCACCTTCTGCCAAAGGCTCCAGGACAGGCCATTGTTCCCGGCTGCTGAGTAGAGCACGTTCTTCACATCTGGTCCCGTCCTCACTGGGCCAAGGGCTACTGCATGAGTGATCTCCTGCTTGATCTGGGCAAAGGCTTGTTGCTGTTCAGGGCCCCAGTGGAAATCGTTCTTCTTGCGGGTGACCAGGTAGAGAGGGCTCACAATCTGGCTGTACTCAGTGTACTCAGCATCCTCCAGAAACCTATAGCGCCTAGGAAAGCTTGTGTCTCCTTTTTGCTGGTTGGTGGGGACATTGCAGTGATCTTATTGATGACCTCAGTGGGAACCTGCTGCCGTCCATCTTGCCACTTTACTCCCAGGAACTGGATCTCTCGGGCAGGTCCCTTGACCTTGCTCTGCTTGATGGCAAAACCAGCTTTCAGGAGAATGTGGATGATCTTCTCTCCTTTCTCAAACACTTCCATTGCCGTGTTCCCCCACACAATGATGTCATCGATATACTGTAGGTGCTCCGGAGCCTCACCCTTTTCCAGTGCAGCCTGGATCAGTCCATGGCAGATGGTGGGGCTGTGTTTCCACCCCTGGGGCAGTCGGTTCCAGGTGTACTGCACGCCCCTCCAGGTGAAAGCAAACTGAGGCCTGCATTCTGCAGCTAGAGGAATGGAGAAAAATGCATTAGCAATGTCAATTGTGGCATACCATTTTGCTGCCTTGGACTCCAGCTCGTACTGGAGTTCCAGCATGTCCGGCACAGCAGCGCTCAATGGTGGAGTCACTTCGTTCAAGGCACGGTAGTCCACAGTCAATCTCCATTCTCCGTCAGGCTTGCGCACAGGCCAGATGGGGCTGTTGAAGGGTGAGTGGGTTTTGCTGACCACCCCTTGGCTCTCCAGCTCCCGAATCATCTTGTGGATGGGGATCACGGCATCTCGATTTGTCCGATACTGTCGGCGGTGCACCGTCGAGGTGGCAACCGGAACTCGTTGCTCTTCTACCTTTAGAAGTCCTACTGCAGATGGGTTCTCCGACAGTCCAGGCAAGCTATTCAATTTCTTAATGCCCTCTGCCTCCACAGCTGCTATTCCAAAAGCCCACCTGAATCCCTTAGAGTCTTTGTAATAACCATTCCGGAGGAAGTCTATGCCCAAAATACACGGGGCCCCTGAGCCAGTCACAATTGGATGTTTCTGCCACTCCTTCCCGGTCAGGCTCACCTCGGCTTCTAACAGAGTCAGTTCCTGTGATCCCCCCGTCACCCCAGCAATGGAAATAGGTTCTGTCCCCACATATTCCGATGGTATCAGGGTACACTGAGAACCAGTATCAACTAAAGCTTCATATTTCTGTGGCTCTGATGTGCCAGGCCATCGGATCCACACCGTCCAATAGACCCGGTTTTCCTGTGCCTCTCCCTGGCTAGAGGCAGGGCCCCCCTAGCACCGGTCATTATTCCCCTCCTGAGCATACATGGTAGAGGTTCCTTCACAGGGATCTGACATATCATCCTCACTTCTATAATACCTGGCAGCCTGGTCGTGCGATGTCGAGGCTACCTTCATCTTAGTGGAACCCCCTCGGTTAGTGTTTCTCTCCTTGAGCTCACGCACCCGTGCTGCCAGGGCAGAAGTGGGTTTTCCATCCCACCTTCCCATGTCTTCCCCATGGTCACACAGAAAGTACTACAGGTCAGCTCGTGGGGTGTACCCTCTCTCTCTAGCTGGGGGCTGTTGAGCTCTGACTCTGGGGCCTGTAATTCGCACCGGTGCTACATGGGAACTGTTCCTCCTCATCATCTCCTCCATCTTCTCTGTCACCTCCTCCCTCATCTCCCTCATCTCCTCTCTGAGTACCTTAGCCACGGCAGAGACCTGAGCCTGCATTGGGCCATTGATGATACTCTCATAATTTCTAAGCTTGTTGGCTACAGAACCCACTGTCTCTCGGTTGTTATCAGGATGAATTGTTGCAATGTATGTGGCGTATTGAGATGGTCCTAGAGTTGCCAGATTCCACAGCATTTGCCCTGTGCACCTGACTTTGTCGGGATCATTATCATGCTGTCCACCCCTCCCAAAGAGTACCTCCAATACTGCCACTTCTCTCAGCTGTTGGATCCCTTCCTCAAGGGTCTTCCAGCGCATTCTCTGATGGTGCTCCTGCATTCTGTCTCTGTGGACAAACCTCTCCCGTACACTCATTAAAAGCCGCTCCCAAAGGGAAAGGGGCCCTGGCTCCCTTACGAATACCTGATTCACACCTGAGTCCTGGGTCAAGGGTCCCAAATTCCTTGCCTCACTACTATCTAGCTGCACACCTGTACCTATAAGGTCCCAGACCCGAAGTAACCAGGCTGTATAAGCCTCACGTCCCCGCCGTGCAAGATCTTTCTGCAGATTACAGAGACTTTCATATGTCAGGGACTCAGTGATGATTTCAACCTCTGACTCCTCCCCGGGTTGTGAGGGCCCTCTTTTCTTATCCTTGTTGCCTGGGTGCTCTGATTTAACCTTATACTTCTTTGTTTCCACAGGGGCCACTGCTGCTGTCTGTGGCTGCCCCTGTGGTTCAGCTGGAACCTGGACGGTTGTAACGTCTGTGGGTTCCACTGCTGCACCATCAGACTCTCCTTTGTCGGGGCAGGGGGAGGGCTTCCCAGCAGCTGGGGCTAATGAGGCTACTACAGGGGAAAGGTACTCCCTCAGCATCTCACCTATCTCCTTCACCAAATCTGGGTGGTTTATTCCTGAGGCAGGCTGTGGGACAGTGTCAGGCTGTGGGACGGGCTCAGGCTGTGGGGCAGGGTCAGGCTGTGGGGCAGGGTCAGGCTGTGGGACGGGCTCAGGCTGTGGGGCAGGGTCAGGCTGTGGGGCAGGGTCAGGCTGTGGGACGGGCTCAGGCTGTGGGGCAGGGTCAGGCTGTGGGGCAGGGTCAGGCTGTGGGACGGGCTCAGGCTGTGGGGCAGCATCCTTATTCTCTAGGGTAGGTATCAGGGTGGTTATCCAGGTCAGTCTCCCCTTATCTCTAAATGCTAAACAGAACAGGCATACCAGCAACACCAGCCACTGTATGATGTCATTAACATTTAGAGATTTGAACCCTTCAAAGACTGGTGGGGTAGGCCCAAAGAGCTGGGTGAAGGGTTGTGAAAAAATTTCCCCTGGTGTCATTTCTTCACAGTAGGTACCGTTGTTAAAGTAACTCTAGAAACACACAGTTAGTGTATGATAGCCCTGAATCCATGTGCCTGCCTTCCAGAGGAAATTAAAAATCCACGATTTCCTCACTTCGTTAACCCATATAGCAAAATTGATGACAGCCACAGTAACCTTAGTTACAGGGCCCATGTTTAGAAAAGGGCCTGCAAATGGGAGAAATACGGCCACACCCACATGCCACTCAAACCAGGTTAAGCCAGACCACATGATATCCAGTGCACAGCAATGTAGGCACTTAAGAACTGTTATTCCTTTTTCTCTCAATGCCCCACGATCTGGGCGCCAAATTCTGTCTTGGTTTTGAAAAGACAGGTGTCTGTTAAGGAGAGGCAGGCCTCTCTAGGAAATGAGGAATTTGAATCTTTCCCTCCGTGTTATTATAATTTGGAAGATTAAAAATAAAACTTTTCAGTCAGAGCTATGGGGAAAAGGAATAACAGTCCTTTACTAGTAAATATAACAGGACAGACAAAAAAACAACAGCAATTATAACAATAGTAGAACAGAACCAAGAACCCCGAGGGCACACGGTGGAAGCTCCGGCGCTGATGGCTGGAAGCCGGGCGCGGTGGACTGTCCTCCGCAGGCAGGGGGTGTCCTCGGCAGGCAGAGGTGGCAGTGCCGGAGAAGCCGCAGCGGCGGGACCCCGTCTCACCCAAAATCCAGCAGGACAACGAAGAAACTCCGAATTCCTGGATACTCCAACAGATGGTAGAATTCCCAGGACGCCTTCGTTAACCGTGGACTCCAGCCAGCCGTGGCCCGATCCGTGCTCCCCCCCGGAAAAAGAAAAGAAAAGCCGCGAGATCCCCCCACCCTCCGCTCTCTCCGGGAGCTTTTTTTCCCTCCCCCAAAACTAAGTTATCAGTTCTTTTGTCCACGTTAAGCACTCAGCACTTAGTCTCCTAGCAACTTGGGAGGGGGGGAAAAAATTCTCCAGGAGACTTAAACCCCAACACCCTGAAGCTTGTCTACACTTGGAGCAGCTGAATGTACTAACACTCAAGCACAATATTGTACTGCAATCCTTTTTTAGATTACATAGTGAGCCTTTGTACTGTATCAAGCCTTTCTACACAGCCTTAAGGCCTTCCTAACTACTGGTGGGGAATTGGAAGAGATAATGCAGCCATGGACAGCAGTGTTGCATTTTTGATGCCTTCTTACACTCTGTGACAATCTCAGAAGGAATTAATGTTAGCGCAGTTTTCAATAAATAAACAAGTTGTATTTAATGGCTTGTGTTTGTCTAAACCTCTTTGAATGTTTAGCATTGGTTTCTAACCAGTGAACTTCAATGAACCTGACATTATAGATATGGATTGACTTGTTTTTAATAAAATAACCCTGCTGCTTTGCAGCAGCCCAACTTTGAAAAGCCCTTGGCTCCTCTGAATGTACTGGGTTTGTCTTACTTGGTTGTATGATTAAGAAAAAATATTTTCCTGTGCTTTCTTTACATAGTTAGGTTACTGTTAAAGTTTTACTGTAGGTTGGTGTGTCCGTATGAGCAATAAGTGATGCAGGGTAGCTGTGGCCAAGGGACACCTTTTCTAGGAAAGGTGGTGTGAAAGAACATGAATCTGCACGTCAAGTTTCTCAGTAGAGCCATAAACGTCAGGCTGTGCATTTGTGCCCATCCCATCCCTTCTGCAACAGTGCTGGAACCGCTCCCTTTGGGCTTTTTTGCTTTTTACTATGTTAGTTTTCTAAGCACTGAAAATTGCTGGCTGTTGAAATCAACTGTGTTGAAATCAATTTAACCTAGAGCTGGCAATCAAGGTATTGGTGTGGGGGCCAAAGGCTCAAGTTTTGCTTGTACAGTGAATAAACTTACTAAATCCCCATAACAAATATATGTGGCCAGTGGCTCATCAGCGTGGCAGGAGCCAGAGGAAAGGGCTCCAGGTGCTTCATTGCTGCTGATGGTCACTGGTACCAGTCTGACCATTCTCTCCAGGAGACAGTATTGCATCAGGTCTCAGCTTCCCCAGCGCCACAAAAAGCTGTGGAGGACACCAAGGTGTTTTTTCACCAGTGCTTGCATTACAGGTGCCTAGGGCATCATGCCTGGAGCAGAAACCTGTCACCCTGGGCTTTGTGCAGGCCTTGAGTGACAGATGCTGCTTTTCCAAATGGGTTTATTCTAACAGGCAAAGGCTAGAGGCAGGAGTGTACAAAGGGACCCAGAATCATTGAATAGGCTGAATTGGAAGGGACCCACCAGGATCATCAAGTCCAGCTCCTGGCCCTGCACAGGACATCCCCGGCACACCATGTGCCTGAGAGCATTGTCCAAATGCTTTTGGAATGCTGCCAGGCTTGGTGCCATGACCTTCCCTGGGGAGCCTGTTCCAGTGCACAACCACCCACTTTTTCTTGATATCCAACCTAAATCTCCCCTGACACAACTTGTTCCGACCTGGTCTTGTTCCTCTGGCAGCAGTGATGCAAAATGTGGAATATGTAAAATCTTTCTTAAGGAACCATGTTCTTTGGTGTTTGTATACTTTCAAGTTTAATCAACAAGAAAGGAGATTTCATCCAATAAGCAGGTAGCTAGCAAATAAGTTTTAACTGATGTCCAGGTGTTAGGAAAACAAATTACTTCTTAGTAGAATTGCCTTGTTAAGGTTTAGGGCTCAACATGTTTCAGTGATTTGAGAGACTTGGAGGAGGTTAACAAAGCTTGCGAAGGATTTACCACTGATAGTGGGCACAAAGAATGTCGAATTTACAGGCCACAAGGACATTTGGCAGAAGTGCCAAGAGAAGAGAGAAACAAGCAAAGACAACTCAGCAAGCATGCTGAATCAGCTCTTAACTAGGTTAAGGTAATTCCAGCAAGGGGAGATCGTGACTCATGGCCCGCTGAGCCAAGAAACCCACTGACCCAAAAGAACAGAAAGACTGAGCATGTGAAATCATTGCCATGAGAAGCACGAGAATCATTAACCAACAGAAGATAGAATACTAATGACTAAGAGAACTAAGTAACTTGTAGCCAATGAACATCAATGTCATTTTTTGCTAAAATGTACAAAGAGTGAAAAGCTTGGGTAGTCACCGTGCTGGCTTTGTGGATTTGCCACCCAGCCACTCCGTGCAGAACTGTAGATGAATCAAATGCCTCGACTCTGTGCTCAGCGAGTGGGATAACTTCTCTTGAGACAACAGCGAGAGGGGCAGCCAGCCCCCGGCAGAGGGGCAAGCAGGGCATTTGATAAGACGAGGGAAGTGCTTTGGATGCTCTAGGCGGAGAGAAGCATAAAGGTTCAGGTGTGAAGTCGTGCCCGGGGGGCCGAGAAGGCGGCGTGGGCAGGGCTATCGCGAGAGGCGCAGGGGAGGCGCGGCGGGCCGGTGCTTGTTGGGAAAAGCCGCGCCCTGGAGCGCGGGGAACCGAAAGCGATAACGGGGCGAGGAGAGGAGAGCGGGGCGGCCATGGAGGGGCATCGCCCGTACACCTTCCCGCTGCTGGTGCGAGGGGACTGGGGCCCCGCCGAGCCGCCGCCCGAGCTCAGGAAGAAGCTGCACTGCTACTTCCAGAGCCAGAAGCGCTCGGGAGGCGGCGAGTGCGAGCTGCGGACCGGCACCGGGACCGGGAGCGGGCACATCCTCGTCTGCTTCGCGCGTCCCGAGGGTGAGCGGCCGGGCCGGGGCGGATCGGGGTGAGGGGACCCGGCCAGGGCAGGAGCCGGGATATGGATTAGTGTGTGGGCTCCCTGCGGAGGTGTTGGGGTCGTAGCTCACAAGTCTAAACTTTCTGCAGGTTAAAAGATACGTATGAACTTAGTCGGTAATACGATGTCATAATATATCCCGTCTGGCACGTGATGTGCAGTATCTGTAATATATAATGTGCCGTATACACCCTCTACGGTGTAATATAGAACAGGCTGTATGTAAACGTGGTGTATGTAAACATCTCGTGGATGTCCTGTGCAGGTCCAAAGTTGGGCTCGATGATCTTTGTGGGTCTCTTCTAACTCAGGATATGATATTTACTTCTATGTATGCTTAGATTCGGTGCTTAGTACTAGCTTCTGGATCGTGTTTGGCATAAAGGCTGTAAGTGAATGAATATATCATAGGAGGAATATATACATACATACCCACCTTGATGCACAGTAGCATTCTCTAAACTGCATTTAGAATAATAAATCTTACGTTAATCTATTAGAGTAATTGCAGATATATATTTAAAAATGACATCTGTAACATGCATATATTTTTATAAACACACGGCAAGCTGGAAAGGATTTAGCTGCAGTTAAATATATGCATACACATGATCCTATGTGCAGAAATACACAGATACCTACACACACACCTATATACAATTTTTCCTTTTCTTGCCTTAACATGCTTCCCAGTTGCTGGCTCTCCTGGCTGGTAAGTTCAGGATACACAGCCCCAAGCCATTTGGGCAGTGTCTGGAAGAGGATGTTTAAGGGGTGGGGGGACTCTCGGGTACCGCCGCGAAACCCGTGATAGAGCTGAGTTAGCTGTTCTTCGCAAAAGTGATGGTCTCTGCCGTTCTTCCGGAGTTTTTTTAAGGAGGGAAGCCATGTGTATACTGCGTCAGTGTTATGAGTTTAAAGCTCTTTCATTTTGCGGGACATTTTGCTGTGTTTCCATTCAGATTTTCAGAGGTTTTTTGTTTTTTGGTTTTATTTAGTCAAGCAACGAGTTCTTGAGAGACGCTCTCATCAGTTGTATTTGGAAGGAGAAGGAAAATTGAGGTTGATTGTCACAGAGCCTGAAATAGCACTAGCTACTAAAGAGGAGACACTTGAAGAAAAATCAGTTCCTACAAAGGTGAATAAAAGTTGTAATCCTAACCATAGCTTTGAAATAGTGGGGAGAGTGTCTAATCTGTCACTGATATTTGGCTTTCATTTTATTTTAGGCTTTGGATGCCGTGAGCAGCCTTGAAACAAAAGGTAAAATGTTATCCACCACTCTGCGTGCTGATTCTTCATAAAGCAAAAATGTTGGTGTTCTGTTGGAGAAGATGAAACAGAAAAGCCTTACAAATATGATTGCCTGGCAAAAGATTCTAAGAGTATAAAACCTATAAGTGAAATAGAAATGAAAGTGAGCTTTGAGATGTAGGATGCCAAGCCGGAAGACAGTGATTGAGTTAGCTGAAGGCAAGATCCCTGTTGATTGAGCAATACCCATGGCAAACAAAGGGATGCCACGGGTCCAAGGGGGAGGGGCCCTGCCAAGGCGGCAGGGAAGAGGAGTCTAGAAAGTAGCTTTTAAGGTTTGGAATGTGGTGCAGTATGGTAATGTGGTGGTTCTTCTAGGCTGTATGTGAATTCTGTAGGATCTGTGTCTTGTACTGGTTGGTTAGTGTAAACTAGAATATTCAACACAGAAGGAGATATAATGTATTGTAACAAGAACCTGACCCTCTTTTCGGGCACGCTTTTAGCTGTGCCTGGCAGCTTAAGCAGAGCTCTTGTACCCACAATCTATGCAATAAACCACGTTTCAAGAGCTGCCCTAGACTCCAGAGATCTCTCATCACCATCCCAACACTCTCCTACAGTGTTCTTCTCCATATATGGGTTCCAGTTCTCCAAGTTGTCACCTGTATTTTAGTTAGAGGAGTTCCTCTAGTCTCCTCTAGGGAGGAACCTGGAAATCTTTAGATGCTGCTCTCAATTGCTTCATTGGGTCAGCCTGGCTTTCAGTTTTGGCTTTTTGGTATTTTCTTCATTGGACAGAGTGGAGGAGATACCTCCTTCAGCAGTCTAGTAACCAGCACCTGAAGAACTGTTGCTTCTTATTTCTTTAGTTTTCTTCTTGTTTATTGTGGTAGGCCTTCAAAGATAGCTGTGTTCTGGAAATGTTTCGGGTTGGTATCAGTAGTTTTTGTACCTCAAGTCACTCAAAGCTGCTTGTGGCCTATGGTGCCTATGGATGTCCTGAGCTATGTTCAGGCTTGTTTTGCCTGCACATAGGCTAAGAAACAGGTGCAGAGGCTGCAAGGTCTCTCCCAACCCATACCAACATCTGAGCAACTGTGGCCTGTTATCTCAATGGATTTTAGTTTAGTTTAATCTCTGACTCAGAGACATACCAGTGACCTTGGACATGTTTACTTGGGTCTGCTTTTGTGCCACCAGAGCAGCTGCCTGCAGCCCTGCATAATATTGCATCTGGGCTGTTTTGGATCTCAAAATGTTCAGTGATACCCTACAGTATTTGTTTGGTTAACAATCTCTTTCCTCAGGAAAGGAAAGGAGAGGAAGGGTAAGAAGAATCTGTTTATTCCAGGAAATGTGTACCAACATTTTATGTGGCTTATCTTTCTGCTGCAGATGATACCAAAGCCTTGAAGAAAGCAGAGAGTTTTGTTCCAAACAGTGAACTCCAGGAGGAGGTTGACTCTGCAGAGGCTTCACCTTCAGTGGTATTTGAGAACATAGAGGGTTGTGCTCCTAACTGCTTACAGATGCTGTTGGAGAACATCAGTGGCCTGACTGTAGATGCTGACTTTACTGTTGAAGTGATACCTGAAATAAATGCTGCTGTAGCTACTTTTATAAAAAGTATTGGTAAGACAGGATGGCACCATTATTAATGTCCATGTACAAGCATGAGTAATAGCTTTCAGAGCTTGATTCCTCTCCCACTAGAGATCCAGACTTTTAAAAAAGTACCTGGATTGCAGTCTGTCAAGAAAAATGTCTTATATACAGCTCCACAAAAGTGCCTATGATCCAAATGTTACTCTGAAAAAAGAAAATTGTGGCATCTTTATTAATTGAAATTGGACAGGAATGTTTTGTTGTTCCCATCTTATTTTGGATTAGATGAAGAAGAATTAAAAATGCACTGAGTTGAGGATTAGATAAAGTCTCCTTTATAGAAGACAGTATACTTATGAGATGGCAACAGAGACATAGTGGTAGTGAATAGCAGAGAGTAACGTGCTTTTCCCCTTTTTTATTGCCACCCTGTTATTTGGGACCAGAGAGAGATTTGCTCCAAATACAGGGAGTAGACTCCGCTCACTTCTCTGAAGTGATAGCCAGGGCTGATAATGACACAGGAAAACACAGTCAGTTCATACTGCTCTTCTGTTTACAGATACTAAGGAATTTGTTGAAAAATGTTCACAACACAAGAGAGTCAGAGAATTCAAAATGACTGCCAGGCTTCTTGAATCAACACACACCATCAAGGCTGAAAACCTACCAGACAGCATTTCCACAGACTACCTCACAGTGTACTTTGAGAGCGCACGGAATGGAGGGGGGCCCGTGTCAGATGTCCAGCTATTCCCCAAGGAGAGCTCTGCCATCGTTACTTTCTGTCACCACAAAGGTAACACTGTTCTTTGCCTGTCCAAGGTACTCACAGGCAAATGACCTGCAAGAAAATTACTGCAAATGTGGGCATTAGGAGAAGCCTGGATTTCTGTTGCTGAAGTCAGTGTACGCTGTCCTGTTCCTAGGAAGTGCTCTGGATGTAGAAATACCCCTGCATGTCTAGGGCTTCAGTATCTATTGGGGATTTTTTTGTTTGTTTGGTTTGGTTTTGTTACCAGAGATTTATTTTAATACCTGCCTTGTGCATGGGTTTTTTCTCACTGGTGTTTTTTTCTCCATTTCCAGAGGTTTTTATATGCAATATAAAAACAGTTGTACTTACAGGTAGAGAGAACAGAATCTGTCAATGACTTCAGCTTGCACAGTTAACTTTCAGAAACTAAGATCAAATATCCTCATTTAAAGCTAGTTAAGTCAAATATCTTCATTAGCAGGGAAGAACAGAGCTAAAGAACAATCTCGTTACTATTTCTTGCATTCCTCTAATTGCTGTCCGGTTTTTGTGCCAGTGCAACTTCCGGTAAATATCTGTTGGGAGACTCCTGGCTGATAAATTTACTTTAAGAAAAAGGTTTATCTGCCAGGTGATTTTCTTATGACTCTCAGGATTTTCTGAAGAATATTTTGTACATTAAGTTAAAACGTAACCTAGAACATCGTAATGGGGTTTTAAGTTGCTGCAAACATTAACATTTCTTTGCTTGGTCCGTTCCAACAAAAAAGTAAAACTGCACTGGCCCTAAGAGTTTTGTTTTAAGTTGAGGGTAAGGAGTATTTCATAGTAGTATGTTGATAAGGCCCTGCTCTGTGGTGGAGTTTCCTTGGGAAACGGGAATGCAGACATGAGCGTATTTACCAAACAAGTTGGAGCCAGGTGTTTTATCTTGTCTCCTACAGAGTAGTTTGGAAATTAGAAAGACATAAAAACAGTTCTTTGAAATGAAAGAAAAAGAAAAATCAGTGTAACAGTTCTAAGAACAGAGACATTCACCTGATTTGAAGTTAATGATAAATGTTTGTACATATGTGCACTAACTTTTAGATCTAAACACGGTCTTGGAAAAGCAACATTTACTGGATAAGACGCTGATTTCTGTGCATCCATATTACCACTCCCTGGGAACAGCTCTCTATGGAGAAGAAAGACCAGCTGTCAAGATGCCAGACCCCATTGGGATGCCACTAGACCCGTATGTATGGCAGTTTTTACAAAGACATGCCAATCTGACCCAAGACATAAACCAGGAAATGGCAGTCTGCCATTCTGAGCTCCAATGGCCCCAAGCAGACTGTGCAAACCCAGAAGTTATGTTGTGCCCATCGCCATCTCTCTGCAAGCAGAAAAAGCCAATGATTAAGTTTCTCAAGACATGGCAGCAAGATGCTTCCACTGAGTTCTCACGTATCATGGCACGTTACACAGCTATAAAATGTAAAGTCAATTCGTCAGGTTGGAAAGATATGAAAAAAAGATTGTCAAAAGATGTTGCTCTGTCCATAACTGATATTTCTGAGGAGATGGTGGTGATTGCTGGCAACAGAGCAGCAGTGGACAGTGCAGAGAAAGAAGTGAGGGAATGCATGAAGCAAAGTGAAAGGGAAAAACATAGCATAGAAATTTCTGTGTCAGTGATCCCAGGGAAGTATGCTGTGCTGCACAATGCTGGGTTAGAAGAGAATATTCAGAAGGAATATCCACGCCTAAGGCTCTTTTACGATTACAAAAAAAAGGCTGTTCAGTTGTGTGGATTACCTGCAGAAGTATATAAAATCAAAGCTGACTTACTGGAAAAAGTATTGAGCGTGCCATGTACATCAGTTACCATTGATCCCCATGTTTTCCACTATCTACGGTGTGTAGATAATAAAAAAACCTCAGATATGTTATTCATTAGGGAAAAAATTAATACATTTTATGAACTTCAGGATGATACTGTGTTTCTATATGGAAATGCTCCCAAAGATCTTCTAGAAGCAGAAAAGCAAATAAAAACAGGCTTAGAATACAAGTGCATCAATGTGGGGGATGGTGAAGTTACTAAAAAGGATCAGTGGAGGAATCTACTTCTCTCCTTGCTCAAGACATATAATTCTTCCCAGGAAATTGTCATCACTTGGCAGTCTGTTGGAAAAGAAAATAAAATGATTATTGCTGGCTTTTCTAAGGCTGTAACAGAGGTTTATCAGAGACTTAATGCTTTTGTAGATAGAAACACACTCATTGAAAAAGTGGTCCCAGCTAATTCAGCGCTGGCAGTGCAGTTTGTAGAGAAAGAGAAGTCTGGTGTTTGTGAAGAATTGAAAAAGAAAGGTGTGACAGTATGTTTTGATAGTAAGACACCGTGTATTTCCCTGAGGGGACCAAGATCAGAAGTGCCAGAAGCATTCATCATGTTTGAAAAACTTGTCTCATCCCTTTACTCAAAAAATGTGCCAGTTGATAAACCAGGGGCAAAGGAGTTCTTCACTGAGAGGAAAGATTTATGTATTTTAGAAGCAAAGCAGAAATTTAGCTGTTTCATTAGGATTAGGGAAGAAGACGAGGAAGAAAAAGAAGAACAGAATGGTGGAAAAGCTGAAGATAAAGTGAAAAGAAAGGTCTGCTATGAAAAAAAACTGCCAGGTGGAATTGTGGTCGGAGTGTATGAGGGTAACTTGTGTGACTACCCTGCTGATGTTGTGGTGAATGTATCTAATAAGAAACTAAAACACATCAGTGGCCTTGCCTATGCCCTGTCAAGAGCAGCTGGCCCAGCGCTGCAAGAGGAGTGCGATGAGCTGGTGCGGAAGCTGGGGAGTTTGCAGCCCGGCTGCGCCGTGATCACGCGCGCCGGGAAACTGCCCTGCAAGAACGTCATTCACGCCGTTGGGCCCAGGTGGAGCGAGAAGGAATCACAAAAGTGCATGTGGTTGTTAAAAAAGACAGTTAAAAAATGTCTACAACTGGCTGAAATATACAATCATTGTTCCATAGCCCTGCCTGGTATAAGTGGAGGGGTTTATGGCTTTCCACCACATATGTGTGAAGGTTTGATTGTGTCCTCCATCAAGGAGACCTTAGAAGAATTAGTGGAGGACAGCAGCTTGAAGGAGGTCCATATTGTGAGTGATTCAGAAGAAGTCGTTCAGGTTCTGAGTGAGAAAGTAAAAGAAGTATTTTCAGCTAATTCATTCTCACCAAAATGGCTGGTGCTGAAAAAAAGCCAGAAGGAGAACAGAAAAGAGGATCTGAACATGGTTACGACAAATGAAGGACTTCGCATACGAGTGGTGAAGAAAAATATTCAGGAAGCCATGGTAAGTCTTTACTTTTCTGCCTCCTTTCCAACTTGATGGTAAGATCTTTCAATTGAAATGAAAAAGGTAAGATGGGAGGTTTTACAAGACTTTCTACATAAGGAAGGAACAACTGTGTGCCAGCTAAACAAGCATCTCAGCTTGCAGAACTTGAGTGCAGGCTGAGATCTGTGACTGCAGCCACTTCTAGAGGGCGGCTGTGAATTTCAGGATGTTTCAATTCCCAGCTGGATCTTATTTGTTTTCCAAATCTAAGGCCAACATGTAAAAGAGTTTGCTATTTTTTCCCCTAAAGGGGAAATACTAAAGATCTTTGTGAAAGTAGCTGTCTTGGTTGGATATTAGGGGAAGTAGATACCTGTCTGGGCTGCCGTGTTGGGTATCCACTGGCATCTTGTCTCTTTTGCTGTGTGTTGCATTGGTAGGGCTTTTAATCTTGGTGCATATTTTTGCTTGAATTCTGGCTCTAGCTATTTTTGTTGTAATTGTTCTGCAGACAGATGTTGTCGTCAGCAGTGTTGGCACAGATCTGCAGTTTGGCGTGGGGCCTCTTTGCAAAGCCGTGCTGGAAAGAGCAGGACCAGCTCTCCAAGCTGAGTTTGACAACAAAAAACAAAGTCAGGTTGCTGGACCTGGGAGTGTGCTGTGCACCAGTGGATGCGCTATGTTCTGCAAGTCCATCTTCCATGCCATACTACCCAAGTGGGCTGGAGGACAGACAGAGAAGGTATATTTTAATTATTAACCCCCCCATCCACCCCAGCTACATATTTATTTGGGATCTGTCCTGAAATTTCAGGTTTAAACATAGTTAATTTAGATAATTTGAGTCCAGTTTCTTCCACTGGAGTCACCTTAGAGATGCCTTGATGCACTCAGAGCTGCTTGTCATGCCAATTTCTTTGGAACTAATAATAAGTGATGCCTTTAGAAAAAAAAAAAAAGTACCTTTTCTGTGTTTTACAGGTCCTAGAAAATGTAATCAATTTCTGCTTGAAGAAAACTGAAGAACTTGGACTGAAATCAATCACTTTCCCAGCTATTGGGACGGGAGGATTTGGATTTCCTAAAACCATTGTTTCTAAGTTAATGTTTGATGTGGTATTCAGGTTCAGTAGCAGTCACACTCGGATGAATCTCCAGGAAGTTCATTTTCTCTTGAGTGTACAAGATATTGATAACATTCAGGTAGTTCTTCTCAAGACAAAGCTGTCTTTGTAACATACCGCTCTAGTTATGCTTTAATAATCTCTTTTACTTATACTGCTTTCTGTGGGAATAATTTGGCACTTTCTTACTGGTGTGGGCCAGTGACAATGGGATGTCTTTCCAGTGTCTCTGAAATACTGACTCTCAGCAAGCTGAAGCTGCAGACAAAATTTGCCTTGCTGCTGGCACCATAAATGCCTGTGGATGCTCCCTCATCTTCTGACAGAGGGGTTCTAGCAATGCAGAACTTATCACACTGTCCACACTGGGTCTTCTGCTGTTATTAACACTTAAATATGACTATAAAATGTGTGAGGTGCCTCAGCAAGAGCTACGTGACTGTTAATGTTAATTACAGAAACATTCGAAACATTCAGTGTATATACTGTGAAATACTGTCTTGCCTATTTTTTTTCTCTTCTTAGGCTTTTACCACTGAGCTACAACTTAAGGCAGATGAAATTTGCAATGCTGCAGCAGCACAGCCAAGTAAGTTGTGTAGGGGTGGGACAGAATGTAAATACTGTTAAGTGGTTTTATATGTGTCAGGAAACAGAAGAAATCAGGGAAAAGGGCTTTTTTTTTCCTCCTGATAGACTTGCATTCTTAAATGTCATTTGTAAAATTCTTAGGGAGGAATTTCATTTATTGAGGGCATGCTGAACTCTCAGTGAGGCCAGTCTTACCAAAGCAAAGAGGGTGTTCTGATAGGAGACACAGTAGTTTGTCCTAACGTGGAATCACTTGGCCAAACAAGACATAAATAACAAGTATTTCTTTAGCTTTAATCTCCTACCTATATATATTTATATATACAGAGTGGATAATTTCCTTTCCATTTATTAATTGACAATAGTGGGACACAATAGCCAAAACAGGAGTGTAGTGCATCAAGGGCAGAGGCTTACTCGTAAGGATATAAAGCTCTTCCTCCTCAGCTGCTGAGCATCAAGAGAGATGAAGTTAAGAGTGGGCAGATAAAATATGAGTTAGGTAAGTTTAGACTAGAAGAAAGGAACCATTTTATGTCTATGAAGGTAAATAGGAAATAACTGACAAAAGAGATGTGATCTAATCTCTATTACTGGCAACACTTAAGGTGGATCCTCCATTTCTTGTAAGAATTGTTTCAGGAAACTCTGTTACAGAGCTGGTCAGATCAGATAAACCCTGAAGCCGTTTTCTGAATTCATATTGCATACATTTACAGGAATAGAAATGGTTTTACTTCCATAGCATTTAAACAGGAAGAATACTGTGCCTCCCAGCTTTAAGAAATGGAATAAAGAGAAAAAAGAGTCACTCTACATCCTTCAAACTTATCTAGACCATGTTCCTTAAAAGGATAAGTAAAAGTTTCAATTAGTGGAAGAGAATAATACTCCAAACTGAAGGAGAAGTGATTTAATATATTTTTCTCTCCCTTGCAGATTTCATGAGGCCGGTTTCTGGTGAACAATTGGGAGTTCATGAAATGAAGATTGGTTCCATCACACTCCAAGTAGTTAGTGGAGATATTACCAAGGAAGACACAGAGGTTATTGTAAACATATCAAATCCATCATTTGATGCCAAAACAGGTATAATATTGAATATGTAGTTCCTTAGCAATAAACCAGGGCTAGTTTTTAGAAGGGGGTACAATAAAGAATTGTCCACAAGGGAGACTTTTATAAAGCATTTTTCAGATGAGAGATAAAGAGCTGTGATTTATCAGGAAATAGATCTAAAACAGGTTTTACACATCCTGAATATTTGATGTAGTTTCCAAACAGAAGGCATCTGACCATATTTTTCTTGCTTAAACCCAAAAATGTTTAAATTTAGATTGTGTAATTCTGAAAAATTGCTCTTATCCTAAAATGTTTCACTGTAAGACAAAGCCCTGGTTAAGTAAATTGCCCTGTAAGAAGCAGAGGGTTTTGACATAGTGAATTATAAGCACGAAAGATGCCAGATTATGTAGTTCAAAGCCATTGTGGAGAATTTGGTGAGGGGCATATGGGTTTGGGGAGTGAAACAGTGAAACAGGAGTTGTTCTTACTGACTTCTAATCAGCAGTGAAGGAAACATTCTCTCTGCAGCTGGTGCAGTGTGTCATGGACAGTGCTTAGGGAAACTGTCGAGGTTTTGGACTTTGTGGTATCTTGCCGTACAGGAATTTAGGGTATATGTAGAGTACAGAAGTTGGGTAGAGTTTTGAGTAGAGATAGTTAAGGAGACTTAATGACTGTCTGTCCTTTTCTTGTGTGATTTAAGGGGTCTTCAAAGCAATTATGGATGCTGCTGGTTCCCAGGTAGCTGACGAATGTGCTCAATATGGTATGTTAAAGCATACTATTTTCTTGATAATTCTTTTTTAATTGTTGTCAGTCTCTCTAAAAATTTAAAGTTTCCTTATAGTTCTGTACTCTGATGACATAATTATTTTATCTGAATAACAGAGCTTTCACTTTTAGGAACTTTGAAGAGTCTCCTTGTTTTGACATATACCTTGAGAATTTTTTTTTCATAGTTGTTTAGCAACAACTAAAACATCAGTGTGTTCCACACTTTATTCTCATACTGGATCCAGAACACAGCCCTGTACTGGCTGCTAGAGGAAAATTAACTCTATCCCAGCTGAACTCAGGACAACTCTGATCCTAAGTTCCTCCATAGTCTGCATTCTGCCAGACCAGCAGAGCAGTAAAGTGTCTGCTCTTGAGTCTGGAAACTGACTTTAAGACGGAGTTTCCTGGATGTTTTTTCCCAGCCTTTGGCTCTGTAGGAACATTTGTACAAACACACATATATCATTAACGTTGAATGAAGCAAATGCCTCTGTTCTTAGAACTGTTACATTGATTTTTCTTTTCTTTTTCTTTCATTTCAAAGAACTGTTTTTATGTCTTTCTGATTTCCAAACTACTCTGTAGGGGACAAGATAAAACACCTGGCTCCAAACTTGTTTGGTAAATACGCTCATGTCTGCATTCCCGTTTCCCAAGGAAACTCCACCACAGAGCAGGGCCTTATCAACATACTACTATGAAATACTCCTTACCCTCAACTTAAAACAAAACTCTTAGGGCCAGTGCAGTTTTACTTTTTTGTTGGAACGGACCAAGCAAAGAAATGTTAATGTTTGCAGCAACTTAAAACCCCATTACGATGTTCTAGGTTACGTTTTAACTTAATGTACAAAATATTCTTCAGAAAATCCTGAGAGTCATAAGAAAATCACCTGGCAGATAAACCTTTTTCTTAAAGTAAATTTATCAGCCTGATCTCAGTGCTTGCAGAACATCTTAGAGTTGTTAACCTTTGTGATCTGTGAGATGGTCTGGAACTCTGTGCTCATCAGTCCACTCATCCTCATAATATGACTCCATTTTGTAAGCAATCGTGAGTGCTCTGAGAAATCACAAACATCTTTTTAAAAATTCCGTTCTGTTCTTAGATCAATTGGTCAAAATCTTAATGATATTATTTTAACCACTCAGCTCTTCTGCAGAGTAAGAATTCAGGCTTTTAAGGAATAAGTGGCCTAAGAAAGGTTTTCTCATATAAATTAATTTGACATGCTTTTATATAAAAGAGAGATGTATTCAAAGTCATCATAAATTCTTGTACTTAATAGGAAAATGACTTATAGCAGAGATCTTAGGAAATTGGAAGACACACATTTACTTCAATTAATTTCTCAAAGGAACTCTGCAGAGTATTTACAAAGAAAACCAGAATCAAGTAAACCCAGAATAAAATAGGTCACTGTGAATTAATTTCTACTTTTTCCACTTCTCTTGTAGCACCAGTATAACAATCAATATTACCAAAAGAGATTGCCACTTTGTAACTATTACGTCTCCTTTATCTTCTCTCTTCCAGCTGGGCAGTATCAAAGTGGCTTTATTACTACACGTGGTGGGAACCTGCGGTGCAGTAAAATCATCCATTTGATTACCGATAACCAGGTGAAGAGTCAGGTCTCCAAAGTGCTTTATGAGTGTGAGCGCAGGATGTACAAATCTGTTGCTTTCCCAGCTATTGGAACAGGTTTGTGTTTTCTTGGGAAAGCAATGTGTGATGGGGTAGTTCAGAAACAGACAAACTTCATGTGGGTAACAGCAGACTTGCACGAAAGCTGTTCACTGATGTGTGCCTTTTATTTTTGTTTAGGTCAAGGAGGACAGAGTTCAGCCAAGGTAGCTGATGAAATGTTGGATGCTGTAGTGGAATTTGCAAGACAGAAATCAGTACAGCATTTACAGACAATTAAGATCGTGATCTTCCAGACAAATATGCTCACAGACTTTTATGAAAGCATGAAGAAAAGACAAGATTCAGATTCATCCACAATGGAAGCATGGGTATCTATGTTTAAATGTAAGTTGGTGTGTTTTCTGTGTGCCTGGGTAAATTGAAGTTCTTTTATTTACAACTGATATTTCGCGTATTTGTCCACAGACCTTTTGGGGGGCAGCAAACAATCTTCTGAGAAGAAAAAGTTAATGGTTTTGGAGAAGAAAGTTGATTTAGTCACATTTCAAATTTGTGGAGAAAGCCAAGAAAAGGTGGATGCAACTGAGTCCTGGATAAAGGATTTAATTTTAAAGGAACAGTTTGAAAACACTGTTTCAGATGAGGCAATTGGAAGTTTTGATGCGACACAAATTGCTATTTTGGAAGATCTCCAGAGAGGAAACCAAGTCACCATTCAGCTTTTAAATAAGCTTTCTCCCCCTCAAATTAAAATTTCTGGTATTAGCAGGGACGTCTGTTCTGTTTCTCTAGAAGTTCAAGACATGATCCAAAAAATTAAGTCTACTGAAGAAAAGCAATCCAAGGCAGAACTTCTTCATAATCTGGTAGAATGGAGGTATCCAGGAAGCAACGGTAGCTTTGTTCCTTTTGATAAACTGACAAATATGCAGCTGGAGCGTGCCAAGATGGCTAAAAACCTACATCTGAATGTCAAAATTAAAACTAAGAACTTCAAGGTGGATCTGAATACTCTAAAAGCTACTGATGACCAAGGAAAAACTATAAAGCTTCAACGTGTGATAAAGGATGAAGGTAAATGACACTTCTGTTAAATAAAAAAACTTGGATAGTTATTACTGAATGATGATTTGGATAAATGCAAGCTCAGGTAGCCCACAGCAGTAAGGTATTCCTTAGCATTTTTCCCTTTTTTTTTTTTTTTTTTTTTTTTTTTTTTTTTTTTTTTCTTTTTTTCTTTTTTTTTTCTTTTTTTCCCCCCCCCCCCCCCCTCAGCCAGTAGTTTTGAGTTTCATAATCAGTGGAAAGTATGAGTGAAATCAGAACATCAGTTTTAAGTGCAAATGTTATCTGCATATATGTGACAGGTGAACATAGATTTCATGCTTGAGTCTGACAAAAGAAGTGATGTATGAAGAATACATAAAATTCTTCTGGGGTTTTAAAGCTTGTTTTAGTTAGATATTGGTATGGGGATAATTAGACAAAATGTAAAGCCTTTACAGTGTAATCCAGAGCCAGTGATGTTTGGAAGAGTGAGAGTACTTGTTGAATGAAATTTTACAGAAGGTGCTGTCATCTTGGTCCTCTCTCTGCAGGTGGTTTGTAAGATGTGCCTAGGAGCTCAGCTAGTTGTCTGTCATAATAATGCAACCTCTCTTTTGCAGATATGCAGTCAATAGAGCTCCCTAAGGAGTGGACAGACATGCAAAATGAACAGGTCAAAGTGGTGAAGCTCAAGCCATCACAACCTGAATATGCAACAGTTGAGAAGATGTTTAACACAACATGTCCTGACTTTATCATAGAGAAGGTGATATCATATGGCTTGGGGAGGGGGGAAAATGTCAGCGCTTGGGCAAGAAACATTAATATACTTCATAAATATTTGCTTATAAAATGTCTGCAACCCAATACACCTTTTGAATGTCAGTGTCCCCAGCACTGCACAGGGTGAATATAAATCAAAGTAAGAGCTGTTCTGCCATTTCTGCCATCTGATGGTGCAAACCCAGTGACTATCAGTCTTCAGGCTGACTCTTTATTCAGTTGATGCAGTACTCAGCAGTTAATATGGTATTTCCAATTAGGAAATTCTGTATTGAAATGCAGGCATGAGCAAATGCATTCAGAATACAAAGGAAAATACAAAGTCCTTGCAGACTGACATAAAGCTTTGGACTAATTTACAGCTTCTACCCTGTCATCCCAGAGCCTTTCAAGCTTGGCTGTCAGTTTTAACCAGTGTCAATATTTGATCCTGCTTATTTAGAAGTCTGCAACACAATGCACGGAGATTTAATTGCCAGGGAAAAGATGGAATTGTTCTGAATCAAGAGATAAACAGTAGAAAATGCAATCAAATTAGGAGTGAGAACGATTTGTTTAAAAAATTTTCTTCCATCATGAGCTTCAATGAGCATGGTCACAAAAATACACAAACAAAACAAAATATTTGTGTACTGTAGAAAAAAATCAGGTAATGACATTATTTTTTTTCTGCTAAGAATGGAAAGCTGTTACAGAAATGCCTTTAAGATTACACTTTGATACAGAGACACTGCTTCCCATTAAGCTGTATTCACATTGTTGATGTTGAGCCAGCGACTTCATCCTCCCACCAACTGATTTTTATATAGTAGTTTCTTAAGGGTTGCTAAGCTACGCATTAGAGGAAGCAATTTTGACTTGCAAGCTTAGATCTAGAAGAGAAACTTTAACTCAGCCTAATGTTATTGCTGCAGTGTGTCCTTTAGTGAGGAAACCATCAATAAGGATGATTGGGATGTACAGAAGGTGTCTTACATCATTGTCTCTAGCAGTGATACAGGAGCATGTTTCTAGAAATGACAAAGCACAGCTGCTAAGACTGCTGGGTACCTGGTATAGTAGGCAAGACAAATGTATACCCAAAATTACTGAGCTTGAAACTCTCTTATAAGCTGCTTTGGTTTGTGATTTTTCAGGCCTGCATATTCAGTTCCTCTACCCAAACCTCATGCTAACAGGACATAGTGAAAATTGCTGTAATTTTTTCAGTTTGATTTCATTTTAATGCTTTCCTGCTATGATAAATATTCATCCCTACCCTATTTATCCCTGGTGTAAATATACTTAATTTTGTAATTTTGCAGATTGAGAGAATACAAAATCGCATCCTCTGGCAGACATACCAATTAAAAAAAAAATTCATCTGTAAAAAGAACAAAAATCAAAATAACGAGAAGTTGCTATTTCATGGGACAGCTGCATCCTCATTGAGGTTGATTAACTGCTATGGATTTAATCGTGGGTATGCTGGAAAGAATGGTGAGTCATTATCCAAATCAGTTAATTTCCTAGGCATATATGAGTGCTACAGGATATCAACATTATAGTGCTGTCAGCACAACATGAAAGCTGAACGAAATTAGAGAACACAATAATAAACAACTTCTGAGATTACTCTGTATAGACAGAGGAATTATCCTGTTCAGTTAGTCAATTGTTACTGGATGCCACCATGTAAAGGGTATCAAAAAGAGTTGACCTCCTCTGAAATGAAGCCTGGGCAGCTTTTGGGAATTGTTTTGTATCCTTTGCCTAGAGAAAGGAACAAGGAACATTCTTCAGCATCCTCAGCTGAGGTAACAGCTACTAGCTGATGGTATCTCCTCTCCTTTTCAACAAAGTAAGGTAACAAAGCAGAAGTGCAGATACTTCTCCTGTTACAAAGATTAAGACAGCATAAGATCCTACACCCATATCAATTTTATGCTCACAAAATCTGAGATCCATTAGTTAATTCGTAGCCTGTAATAGTTTTGAGAGACAAATATTTAGCATAAAGATATTCTGCATTAGCTCAAAGCTTGTTTTGTCCACTACTTCTAGTACAGTCATGTTATGTGTATTATTTTGCAACATTCAAAGATGGACAGGAACCAAAGAAGTGGATTGTGGACTGAATTGAAGTGCTAGTTGATTTTAGTGGCCATGTAACCTCACTTCAAAAGTCCTTAACTTTTGTTCTTAATGTTTTCTTCCTTAAGACTGAATTGTATATGCCTAGGGCTGATCTTGAGGGAGGTGGGAGCTTAACTCAGATCTAGTTGACACTTCGGTGTGGTCTGTATCCAAAAGTAGACCCTTCTCTGCCTGGTTCCTCTGAGTAGTTTCTCTTGAGATTTTCTTGAATAAATGAAGCTCAGCATACACAAAACATATCAGGTTATGCACAGGTAGGAATGGCAGCCACCACTTCTTTTTAAAACATGACCAGAGGAGATGTAGTTTCGCTTTTCTGCTCTTTGGTAGTGTCAGGAGGTTGGATTTACTCAGGAAGCAAGAGTGCTAGATCCCCATGTCCTCTCTCTGCTTGTGGGTATTGACATCCACCTTTTCATCTCAGCTGTGACTGATGATTGGGAAGGCACACTTGCCTTCTGTCAGGCTGGGTAGCCGAGCAAAAGTATCCAAAGATCGGGGCAGCCAGATAGGAAGGACCTGTCTGTCTTGAGCAGCTTTTTACCAATGTCAGAAAAAAGGAAATCTGTCTTGAACAGAGACATGTGATTCCTCTTAACTTGCTGGGAAGTGTGGCTAGAAAACTATAATTACAATTATATAGTAATTTAAAGTCCAAAAGCCTCTGAAGAATTGCAATTTGATAGATTGCAGGCTAAACCATGCGAAACAGCGGAGCCCTTTTCTCCATAGAAAAGGGAACTCAAAACCTGGGTGTTGCTACTTACCTGGTATCTATGTGGATTCATATTTGATTCTGATACAAAGGATTAGTACTATAATTTTGTGTTTGAACTCTAACCACATTTATAGCTTCTGCAGAGTTAAAAAAAATAATTTTAGACATTCTTAGGAGAATAAGAACACTAACTATATTTGAAAATGTTGTCTTTCCTAACAGCTGCAGCCATTGGAAATGGAACCTACTTTGCTCTTGAAGCACGTTACTCTGCTCAGAATATTTATTCCACTCCAGACATGAATGGCAAAAAACACATGTACTTGGCTCGGGTCCTAACTGGGCAGTACTGTGCTGGGAGAGAAGGACTAAAGGCTCCACCACCAAAGAGCTCAGCAGATCCTACTGACCTGTACGACAGCGTGGTTAATGATATGTTTTATCCAACAGTGTTTGTCATATTTAATGACATTCAGGCATATCCACAATACCTTATTACTTTCAAATACTAGAATGATCTTAATAGTCTAGAAAAATTTAGTGCCTTTTACATGTAAGAATTTACAGGGTGGTTTTTTATTCTTTTTACATCTAGGTTTCTTCTTTATTGATCTATCCGTGTGTTGAAATATGCCTTCAAATTATTTACAGAAGGACTAACATTAGCAAATATTTTAGAGCGTGCTATTTCAGTACTCACATTTCAAGTTCCATTATGCAGAGATGTAGGCAAGAGCTGTGAGGACAGCTCTGACTTCTTCCTACAAGGCAGAGGGGAGAGAGTGGTATGAGGGGGAACTGCTCTGCCTTACCTGTGGCCAGTAAGAGGTGTGGGGTAGGTCAGACCACCTCTGCATGTTCCTGATTTATTTAAAAGGTTCTGTGCTGAGGGAATCTGAAAGGTCTTTTCCGATCAAAGCAGTGCTGTGATTCTAATAACCTCACCCAGTTTTCAGTCATCCTTAGGTATCCACTCAGCCTTGTTGGTGCTAAAAATCTGGAAGAAAAATAATTCAAATATAAACATGCACTTTGTATTTATTGTTCAGACCCCTTACCTGTATGTCTGTTACCCTGGCATACTTTGCTTATTCCTTAGGTATAAATGACTGTATTCATACCCATTTCTTAGGGGAATTCTCCACAGTCCCCCCCTATTACTTCTAGCTTCCACAAAGTTAGTGTTTTTGCAACTTTCAAGACTATAAAGAGGGACTTTTAATTTTTTTCTTTTCAATACTGAAGCATTAACTCTTCTGTAGAATCAAAAATTTGCAGAGTCCACTACAGAGGCATAACTCAGTGCACATGCTTAAACAATTCTGATTGCTGAATTTTTCTGATAGCTGAAAATTTTTGAAGTTCTCTAAAAAAAGTTAGTAATGGCATTTTTACATCTTTGCCAGTGGTACTTTTAATCACATCTTAAAATGTGTTTTAATCTTAAAACTGCCAACCAAAAGCTATATACACGGTTTTAATAAAAGTAGTTTCAGACAGATACACTGTATTGCTGAGCTGCAACAGGACCACACTTCACTTAGAAGTGTTGCTTCACATTTGAATATGTTACAGTAATGCAATAAAGACTTTGAAGACAAAATGGTTTTCTTGTATTGCCTGAGTGACGTAACTTGTGCATACAAATTCCAGGTGAAATTATTCCACCTTAGTTGTAAAAAGACCTGTGCTGCAAATAGCTGCTGGGATGTCTTAAAATTTCATCATGATGTTCTCATTGCCTGCAAAGAGGAAAAGGGTTTATAGTATCTGAAGTTTGCAATATAAAAAATTTCTGCTTTTCATAGCTGGTGCCCATGCAGCACTTCAGATGAATGTCCTGCATAAATTCCCATTTAAAGCAAAGCAGAGTTTTACCTACTCCCTCTTTAATAGATTTGCTCCTTGTGAAAAGGTGAGGTTGCTTTTCTTCTTTCTCTGCTTTTTTGAGTACTTTTCTGTGTCATGGATACACTTCAGCAGCCAGAGCAACTTGGTTTAGCTGAAAGCACCAGGCATCCACTGGTTTCTCCCGCTGCTGTCACCAAACAGACTGGAGAGCCAGGACACACCACTTTATATTTGTGTGCCCCTTTTTATACCTTAACATCTTGGAAAGCAGCAGGAGCTGCAAAGTGCTACAAAACCCCAGATAACTTTTATCACTGGTTGTGGTGGTGATAAAGAGTTTCTTCAGTCATTTCCATACTAGAAACTGGAGGATACTCTGTTGTGCAGTGTTTGCGGGCTGAGAAGCTGGAAAAAGGCCGTGTTGTGTATGATAAATAAAATCCCAGGTACAAAAAGGAACTGGGTGTGCAGTTTGAGATACAGGTGGCTGGATATAAACCAGCCCATGCCCAGATGGCCAAGGCCAGTGACATCCTGGCTTATCTCAGCAACAGTGTGGCCACAGGACCAAGGCTGTCCCTTGTGCTGGGCACTGCTGAAGCACCTCAAACCCTGTGCTTATTTTTGAGCCCATCCGGACAATAAAGGCATTTAGGTGCTGGAGCGTGTCCAGAGAAGGGAAGGAGGCTTAGCCTGGAGAAAAGGAGGCTGGAGTGGACCTCTAGAACGCCCTGACAGGAGGTTGTAGCCACGTGAGGGTTGGGTTCTTTTTCCAGGTTACAAATGATTAGGAAAATACGGCCTCAAGGGTTTAGGTTGAACATTAGGAAAAAAATCCTTCACAAAAAAGGGCGGTCGAGGATTGGAATGGGCTGCCCAGGGACGCGGTGGAAGCGTTCAAAAACCGTGCAGATGTGGCGCTTGGTGCCACGGTTTAGCGGCGGCCTTGGCAGTGCTGGGTCAGCGCAGCTCCCATCCCCGATCCCGTGACTCTGGCTCGCACCCTCCGAGTCCCGCCGCCGCCCCTCAGCTCCTGACCCCGCCCCTCATGGCGCGGCGCCCAATCAACAGCGCCCGTCTCTCCCGCCCCGCCCTCTCCGCCCGCCCATTGGTGGAGCCGCTCCCCGGCGCTGCCTCCATGGCGCCGCGGCGGACGGGCACTCCAAGATGGCCGCCGAGCCGGGCGGCGGGCGCGCCGGGATCAGCCGCCGCTGCCGCCCGCCGCTCGCCGCCTTCGCCGCCGGGCTCCTGCTGCTCCTGCCGCTGCCTCCCTCCGCCTCCTCCTCCTGTGACCACCGCGTACCCAGCGGCGAACAGGTGGGGTGGCCGAGGGTCTTCAGGCGGCTACGAGGGGTGTTGGGGGGCAGAGGCTCCCTTGTCGGCCGTTCCCGCTGTTGGATCCGTCTCTTCTCGGCTTTCCCGGGCCGGGCTGTGCCGGGTCTGGCCCGGTCGCCCCGGCTGTGGGCGCTAACGGCGGCGGGCGGGCGCGGAGCATCCTATTGCCGGTGAGGGAAGGGCTGGAAGGCGCTGGCCCGGAGCGGTGCTGCCGGGCGCGAAGGAGCCGAGGGCTCGGGGCCGCGGGTGCTGTGTCAGTCCGGGTGAGCTGCCTCATCCAGCGCCTCTCCCTGCCAGGTTGTCTATCAAGTTCCTCTAAAGGAAAATCACGTCTCGAAGAGAAACGTGGATCAACAGCTACGAATTAAGATTGTATATGACAGAAGCGTTGAGGAGTGAGTATAATGTTGTGGCAGATTTTTTTTTTTTTTTTACCCCATGGCTGAGAATGGAAACCTTATTAACTGAAGCTCGTTTGTTTTGTTTTTTAAATATAGTTTGCTACCTGAGAAAAGACACCTTATAAAGGTATGTTATATTTGCTTCCCCTTTTTGTTTCTATGTAGTTTATTACTTAAATGAAGTTAAGTTTAAGGGTGGTTTAACTAAACCTCGAATGCCAGCAATTTAGTATTCCTCTAGTCCAGGAAACCAAAGCTTTATGTATAGATTATACCTCCGTAACAAGTAATTCCACAGTTCTGCTGTATGTTGTTTCACAGGTGTTTGCTGTATCCCAAGGTGCAAAGGTATCAGTGAGAAATGTGTATATAGTTTTTAAAAACCTCTTTGAAGCTGTACATTCTAATTAATACTGGTTTCCTTCCCATTTTGTCATTCCAATAACAACATATAAAAATACTGAAACAAGGTATTTCCTAAATATGTTGATAATAATTGAACTTCTTAGAGAGTCAGGCTTTCCCCTATTCAGCTATACCACAATATCCATCAAGTTTCATGTAACTTGGTAGTTAAGACCTTTGGGGTCAGTTGTGTCTACAGTGCTACTGGGTGACTCTGATTTTTGTCATTTTCAGAACAAACTCTTCCCACAAGCTATATCATATTTGGAGAAGACATTTCAAGTGCGGAAATCTGCCGGTGCTATATTGCTAAGCAGGTGTGTGAAAGTCTGTTGAAAATCACTTGCTATATTTGTTATTTAACGCTGTGCTGCGTAGCCTTTTAATAGAAGATTAGAGTGTAAGAAATGCCCTGCTGAATGAGATCAGTGACCCATCTGATCCAGTGGCAGGTGCTCTTTTACAAATCTGCCAGTCTTCCACAAGCAATGCCTGCATTTGTTGTAGCAGAGATGTTCAAAGCTGTACCTGCTGCCAGTTCTCTTTTATGTGTGTCCCCGTTTATGATCCTGCTCCTAATCTCTCTTTGAACCTGTGGATGCTCCATTAACAACTGGAAGCATTATCTCTTCCCTGGTAATGTAATTAACGATTTTCACTGTGACAGTTATATCAAGTACCAACATGGTGCTGTAAGACTATTCTGTAGTTCTCCTTTAATAATAAAAGCATTGACTCTCTCATGTTTCATTGAAGGCAATGTGTGACAAACCAATATTTAAGGAGGAAAGCTGATCCTCACAGATATTGCCAAAAAGCCTGTGCAGACCATACAAGGTGTGGGCCGGTCATAGTTCCTGAGAAACATCTTGAGGTAAGCTCACCTGTCCAAGTGTTTCCTAATCTTTGAAATATTGCTGTTCATGGTAATTAATGAAAAAGTGAATATTGGTAATTGTGCATAAGTGACCTGTTTGCTATAGATCACTAAGTCTGAATGAAAGAATAGAAAAACTACTGTGAGATTCTGTTGTTTATGTTGTTCAATCAAAATTCAAATTTAAAAAAATCAGCTGGTTACTATCTTCTGAGCCTGTGTTCTAATGGCCTGTATGGAGAGGATGAGATTTGGAGCTTGCTAAATTGCCACTAGTCACTTTGTTCTTCTCCTTGGTCAACGAGTTAGAATTTCACAGGGTTAATAGTTGATTTTTGAAGACCTTGTTTGGAGAGGTTATCCTCTGACTCAGGATCATGGTGCAAGAAGTGCTTCAGACTTGTTTTCTTGATTCAACTCCAGTATGTGATCAGTAGATTTCTGGTTTTCCTTCTTTTACTTGGAAGTTTCAACTATATCATTAAAAAGATAGATTATATGAGAAATACTTATGTATACTAGTTTTGTGTGCCAAGATTTTTTTTTTAAGTTATAGGAAATACAAGGTGCTAATTCTGGGAAGTTTGTCAGGCTTTTTGTTTTGCTTTTTTATTAAAGCTGACACCTTCCTTGTGTCTAGTAAATCAAAAGAGCTAGTCATTTGAAAGTTATTCCTTGGCTCTGGTTTTGTTTACTGTTCTTCACAGGGCGTTTTCTTATCTTCTGCTGTCATAGAGAAGGATTTATTCTTGGCTTCAAGCTAATTGAATTATATATGCAAAATTTTGGTGATAAGTATTTTAATTGTTCCCTTTGAACACTGTAAAGCAATGCAGGGTGTACAATGACAGTGACTGGCACCGCAAGCCCACGGGCTCACCTGACCAGGAAGGGATTCGAGATGCTGACTTTGTGCTCTACGTTAGTGCTCTCACTACTGACAGGTGTGGCCATGAAAATATCATTGCGTATGCAGCCTACTGCCAACTGGAAGCTGAAATGGACAGGCAAGTATTCCCTCTGTTGCAAACTCTCTTTTTGATTAAACTTTCAAGTTTTTTGTTTGTTCAGATGTGGAATTTGATTGTTTGCCTTCGTTGTATAGCAAAAGAGGAGTCATTATTGAGATAGACAAGCAATGCATTTATGTAAAATCACAAACCCATCAAATAGTGCTTAACTTGCAGAGTTGAGGCACAGGAGCCAAAGCTGATTCTCCACTGTTAATGCCTAAACTTTATCTCAAGGTCCTGTTTCTGTTGAGGTGGATGTCATGATTTCACAAACTTAAAGAATGCAAGTTCCTACTTATATCACTTTTGTTTCCATTTCAGTTGTCACTGTCACAGGCTTTGTACCTCCCTAGGATCATACCTAAATTTCAGGTCCCTTGCATTGCTGTTACTGACCTCTGTGCAGAATATTAAATGTAGAGATTGATTGACCCCATCCCAACAGTAAACAAGTCACTGTGCTAACAGATATTTAGAAATGATTGGGAAGGACATGTTTTTGCATTGGTCTGTATCTTCTTTAAGTCTTCAACTGCTTCAAGTGAATAATGATTTGAATTTTGTGGTATTTTACCAAAAAGAAATTAACTTAAGAAACTGTCTTCCAGGCCAATAGCAGGATATGCTAACTTGTGTCCAAACATGATTTCAACACAAGCTCAGGAATTTGTTGGCATGCTATCTACAGTGAAACACGAGATCATCCATGCACTGGTAAGGGTTGATGAAGCATTTCCCTGAAATGGGTGCCTGCTTGCTCACATGCCTCCAGCTTGTTGCCAAGAGAAGGATGTTTGGTGGAGGAAAGCTCTTGCTTTGCCTCCTTCAATTTGTGTTAATTGCCTTGGAGTGCTGTACTTCCAGTGTGTCTCTGGTGGGTGTGGGGATTCTTTCATGGTGTTTGACTTTGTATATGAATGTCATACCAAAGGTTTCCATGAACTTGTTTTTTGTCTTGAAGGGTTTCTCTGCTGGACTGTTTGCATTTTATCGTGATGATGATGGAAAACCTTTGACACCAAGATATGCAGATGGACTTCCTCCTTTTAATGAAAGGTATTACATATTCTTTGGACCTCTTGGTACTCCCACTGAAGGATTTTCATGTTGCTTTTTTGGGACGTATTCTTGCCTGTTGGAAATCCAACTTCATTATTAGAGTGACTTTCCTTTATAATGCTCAAACAGTGGTGTGTGGTGACTCTCTAGTCTTTCTTTACATTGCCATTAAGCACTTATATTATGCACATATATTATAAACTTAGACAAGATTTCATGTATCAGAAGGCTGGAAGTTAAACCTTAAACTTATCCATGCTGTCTAATGTCAGTGCAGTTCATTTTTAAGATTTATATCAGTCAAGATTTATGGTTATGCAGAATGGACAATGTGTGTTATCTGTTGTGTGAATTTTCTGATTTGTTACAGAATGAGCAGTTTGCATTCTTTTTTTATTATTATTATTGGTATTGAAGATATTCTTCTAGGAGATGGAAGGGTAGAGAGTTTTTTTTTATTTTAGCAAAACTGAGGGGTTTCATTTAATTTCTTACATTTTTGGTAACGGTAGAAAGTGTGCATGAATCTATAGACTATATTTTTTAAAATCTTACTTTGCCTTGTTAAATTAATTATGTGTATAAGAAACTCATCTTTAAAAGAAGAAATGCTGCATAATAAAATTTTTAAATTTAGAAAGCATGAAGGGAGTATAGAGATTACCCATGATTCTGTTCCTTATGGAGATAGATCTTTGCGCAGTAACCTGTCTTTGTGGGAAGGATTTGTAACCAAACGTTCTCCTTTCAGCCTAGGTTTGTATCAGTGGAGCAATAAAGTCGTTCATAAAGCAGTGAGGCTGTGGGACATACGTGGTGGCAGAATGCTGCGCCATGCTGTTCATCTTCTGGTGACACCTCGGGTAGTCGTAAGTCTGCATTACCTTTCAAGCTTTGTATGCCAAGATTGTCAGGATGTTCTTGAGTCATAAATATTTCCTGCCCTTGAAGAAGTAATAGCCTAACATTGAATTCCCTTCCCTGAAAGTATAGCCCAAAGCCTGTGCCATTAACATTGTGTAATTGAGAGCGTGTAGCTAAAGTAATGTAGAAAATGTGTGACAGACAGTATGAAATAAATAAATTGACATAGTAAGAGAAAATGAAGGGACTGGAAGGTAAATTATAAAAGGTTAAGCAAAACTGATGTTGAAGAAATTCCTTAATCCTACTCTCTAGATGTTTTCCTACAACTTAAGACACCTCCTGCTCCTTTAATACTAATATTTTGTCATGTTTAAAAAGAAGTTCCTTGAGGATTTTTGGAAATCTTTCTTGCTTCCCACGCCTCAGATTCTCTCTTTGTGCCCCCAACAGAACATATGCTTAAGTGTAACAAATTGGATTTGGAAAGAAGTCACAGTGTTGATCACATTTGGCCACAAATAATCTTTTTGTTTTAAATCTAAGACAGTATATAGGGCAAACATGGATTAATTACCCGTGGTTTTGCTCATTTGTTTCAAGGAGATGAGTAGATAGTGTGATAGGCTTGCTGTTGGGGTGCTTGCTTAGTCAGCCTCTGAGCAGAAAGCAAAATGCTAGAAAAAGAAATGCTACGATACTTTTAACAGATAATTTTAGAGTACTAGGACTGCATGTGGGTATCAGTATTTTGAGACTTGTGTTGGAATATTTTCTTTCTAGGAAGAAGCTCGAAAACATTTTAATTGTCCAATTCTAGAGGGAATGGAGCTTGAAAATCAAGGTGGCATGGGTACTGAGCTCAATCACTGGGAGAAGAGATTGTTGGAGGTTTGTGCTGATACTAGGAATGGAAGGGGATGTGGCAATGTCTGCTCCCTGTGCCTTGATTTTTAGGTTTATTGTGGTACCTACTGGAGCCTTGAAAATGCAGGAGTATCAAACCTCATTGAAATACATCACAAATACTACTTGATGCTTAAATCCTTAAATATCCATTTTCTAGATACATCTGTCTTTTAGCCTTCTTGCTAAGTCTCAGGATATGAAATCAAGTATTACTGAAAAGCTAAATGTCTCTTACTCCTGTCTGCCATTTTACCCTTTTGAGAAGGTTTGCTCCTGTGTTAGGGCAAAGGGGATATTCCTTTGAGTCAATGGAGTTTTGTTGCCCTCTGCCTCTTAAATACTTCATAATTCTATTTATTACCTTGACTTCATCTTTATTCATGTGCCCTGGCTTTAGCTTTTGCCATGCCTCCTCCAGAACCTTGCCTGATCAAGGAAGCACTTACTTCCCTCTTAATATTTAAGCTAATTTTTACTTGTAGCTTAGCACTGTGTGATATTTTTGGCAGAGGTACATTGTCTAGTCACTGTTTTATGCAGTGAGGTAAACAAGTAAGGAAATGCTTCGGTACAGTCTTTTTATGAAGGAGTATGGGGTTTGATTGTCAATAGTAAAAAGAGACCAGAAATAAAATGCTTTTTCATAAGAAGCATTTTCTTACAATAATGATTTTGAGTGGCTCACCAATCAAAGCTGGTAACTTTCAGAATGAAGCAATGACTGGATCCCACACTCAGAATCGAGTCTTTTCCAGGATCACCTTAGCATTAATGGAAGACACAGGGTAAGAATTAAGAATGGGAGGGTGGGTTTTGGTGCATTTATGGTTGGTTTTCATTGTACTTGATTTTATTTCAAACTGATGCGCTTGTACTTACCCTTCAGCAGCAGAGTAGATGATCAGCATAATTAACTCCTTGTCTAATGTAAAGCTATACCTTGTATGTTACTTTTTCTCCCTGTGTTTCAAAACCCATTAATCCAGCCTTAAAAAGCCTGGCATTGCAATGCAAAGTGCTGTTTGTAGCATCTATTTACTTTTTGTCTTAGTTTAAGTCTTCTTTCAATTGCATGCAATACATATAGATTGTTTTTTTCAGCTCTTGCAGATAGAAACAGGAATTGCCTGAGGTTTTGTCTTTCTGTATGCATTGTTCCTTTGCAGATCACAGAATTTGCTTCTACTTCATTGTGACTTGAAAAATAGTGAAATCATAATGTACTTTCTTCCAGGCAGAAGGGGACACAGTTTCCCTTTTTCTTTATTTGAAAACCTTAAGGCATAATATGGAATTCTTTGAACTGCTGTTTTATTAATCAGAACAGTAATTTTTGAAGTAACCATATTCTCGTTTCAAAATACGTTTACAGATGGTATAAAGCAAATTACAGCATGGCAGAGAAATTAGACTGGGGGCGCAATAAAGGCTGTGACTTTGTAATGAAGAGCTGCAAATTCTGGATTGACCAGAAGAGACAAAAGTAAGAATACAGTCTTTTAAAAAAATACAAAAATTAAGAGGAAACCCTGATGCTTTTTTACATTTGTCCTTCAATTGTAACTCAGTAAAAAGAAATAGAGGTTGGTAGAGATGAAAAAGCGATGATGCCCTGCATCCCACCCAAATACAACAAATACAGAGGCAAACATCTTAGGGTTTAGAATGCATTTACACTATGAGAAGGCTGTGCTTTAGAGAGGATGAGTAGGACTTGCACTAAAAGGGTTTGCCTTCTTATTTTCTCCCTTTTAATTGGGAATGCAGCCTGTGCCATTTTGCTTTACTGGACTGTACTTAAAGCACCTGGAGGAGGTGATAGCCACAGCCTGCCTTGTTTGTTCTTTACAATCCTCATACATTTCTAGGACACAGCTGCATACTGGGCCTGTTTTGCTTGTGTATTTTTTTCTTTGAAGTTTACAAAGCAGTGTCATTAAAACTAAATAGGTGAATGCGTTGTAACTTTGTTTGCTGGCTTGATAGTCTTTAAATCAGAGAGGTCATAACTAGAAAAGTAAGAAAAACTAGTCTCCAGAGAAGAAGTCAGTGTTTCTTCGTGTGATTGGCTGAGCGTAGAGGAGAATGGGAGCAAACAGTCTTGACAGGCTGCTTATGTAAAGCAGTTTTATTGATCTGATGTGATTTTTATCCTGTTTTTGTTTGTTTGCTTTTGTTTTTGAGGAAGCAATTAATCAGTCCATACTGCGACACTTTGAGGAGTAATCCTTTGCAGTTAACCTGCAGACAGGACCAAAGAGCAGTAGCAGTGTGTAACTTGCAGAAGTTTCCAAAGCAGTTACCTCAGGAATATCAGGTATAATGGGTCCTACTTGACAAATAACTGAAGTGTTTTCATTGTTGAGCTTTGCAGCCTGGTGATTGTATTTGTTTAATTTTTTTTTTTCTTCTGAACTATCAGATGATAGTAGATACTGCAAAAAATGTCAACGTAGATTATTACAAGGAGTCTGAAGACTGATAAAACTCCCTTGTAATCTTAATAAAAGAAAATGTTGCTTGGCTATCTAGCCAAATACCAGTTAGAAATGTTGCTGTGTAACAGAAATCCTCCAAAATGTCTTGTTTGAGGGGATTTCTTGTCCCAGTCTTCTGCCCTTTGTCACTGCACACTAAGAAATCTGTTTTGCTTGCATCCTAAAGAGTGAAATTATTACAAAGAGGGGAATCAGGGGCGTAAGTTGGGAGTGATGCATGCAGATATGAATTTCTGCATTACTTAGGTATTCTTAAACAATTCTGGCTCATCTGGTTCATGGGTATTTTAAGGTGCTGTTAATAGCATTCCTGAGTAGTAACAGCTGATGTTCTTGCAAGCTGTAGTGATTTGGTCTATTTAAAAAACTTGCCTTTGTACTGGTTCACTACTGTATTTTGTTTTGCAGTACTTTGACAATCTTAATGGAGTACCAGCAGAGGAATTGCCTTACTATGGTGGCTCGGTAGAAATTGCTGACTATTGTCCCTTTAGTCAGGAATTCAGCTGGCATCTAAGTGGTGAATTTCAGCGCAGTTCAGATTGTAGAATAATTGAAAACCAGCCAGGTAGGTATTCAGGACTTCAGGGTGGTATTGCAGAGATTGCATTTGTTGACTTGGAATGGACTTGCTGCATATTCAAATGAATTGCATGTGAATTTTTTCACTCATGATGTCTCACACCACCAGCTGTGTAAACACTATGCTGTGGTAAGAAGCCTAGCACGATTATTCAGTACACCTGAGGCAAACTCACGTATCTAATGCAGGAATTGGATAAGGAATGAACAGATACTTACCCCAAATGATCCAAATACAAGACAAAGGATGGGGAGGAGATGGGGAAACAGTGTTTATTGAGTCTCTGAAACATAATTGCGCTTTTCACCTTCATAGGTTTTTTTGTTCAAGGCCAGGGTCTTTGCAGATTACGAGAAACATGGGCTTGTCTCCTAGTGTAATGCATGGATGTTCAGTATTGCAGGGCCCCAGAATGCTGTAGGATATTACCTGTCTGTGCAGTTGTCTCAAAAACGAACACCCTCTGCCCTCAAGCCAGCAATCACAGCTGGCATTCCCTGAGGGCAAACATAACCACGTAGCTCTGATGGAAAGTGCTTGCTTGTTGGGGTTTTTTGGTGGTTAAATGATTATTATGTTTGTTTCTTAAATCTTGTGTTTCTTCCCAGTTATTTTCAAGATGGTGTGATTCCCAAATTGATAATAATTCAAGGTTTGAAATATTCCAAATTAAACCTTGAATTGCATGTAGGGTATATTGATTAGGTAGCCTTTTAAATTGATGTGGGCTTTCTGTTCCTCTGGTTAAGTTGTAATTCAGTATATTCCTTCTATCTTAGATCCTACCAAAAACTATGGTGCAGAGAAATATGGACCAAACTCTGTATGTCTTATTCAGAAATCTGCTTTTGTTATGGAACAGTGCAGGAGGAAGCTCAGTTACCCTGACTGGGGTAGTGGATGTTATCAAGTAAGCATTTGTTGGGTTTTTGGTGGGTTTTGTTTTTTAATAACCCTAAAGAGAAAAATGTAAAATGCTTAAAATGTAGGCTTAAAATGTAGGTTGTGACTGTTAGAATTTTGCATCTGCACACTGGACATTGTAACCTATAGATCATGTAGTATACTTTGAAAGTTATCTTCCAACCATAAACCTGTACTTTAGATAAGTTAAGTGTATGACTTCTGGGATGGCTTCCAGTCTCACTAGGGACATCATTTGTCTTACCCCATGACACTTTATCTTTGGCTAAGAAGGAATACTTCCACAAAATGTTTTGTTGTTGAAGCTTAGTGTTAATTAGTCACTCTGATTTTTCAGAGGTGGAAAGCACTGTGCACATGTCACTTATTTCTCATTATCCTAATTTTCTTTGGGACTATCTCACTAGGGTTTTCACAGTAACTGCACAATTCTGCAAAATTAATTATTAGCAGAAGCCAAATTTTGCTCATCCTCCGCTGATGATCTGCATAATTGCACAAAAGGCATATAGTCAGTGCTTTAAAGCATTCCTGAATCTTGTAGTTGCTGAGATTGCATTCAAATACTTGCAGTTAATCTGTGCTTCTGATAAATCATAATACAGACTTGACTGTTTTATTTTAAGGTTTCTTGTTCTCCACAAGGGCTGCATGTGTGGGTCAAGGACACTGAGTACTTGTGCAGCCGCTCAGGCCAGGTGCTGACTGTGAGCATTCAGATGAATGGCTGGATACACGTTGGCAATCTGATTTGCCCGGCTTGTTCAGACTTCTGTGACTCCTGTCCCCCAGAGAGGGATCCTCCAGCTTCTAACTTAACAAGAGCTGCGCCGATTGGTAGGTTGCCTTTTATGCTGAAGCGAAACTTCTGTATTAAATATCTGAAAACGTCAAAGATTTGTATCAGCTCTGACTGTCAGGAGCAGGAAAGGAAGGCTATGGTTATTTTAAGATCCCAGGTGTAGGAGGTAAGGGAAAATAGCAAGGGTGCCCTGCTTTTTGCTGTGCAGTCGTGCAGAATAGTGATTCATGTAGGAGAAATGTGTCTGAAACATAACGCCTTCATTTCATGTCTCCTTCTGATAATCATCCCAGAAATCTAGCTTTAGCCTGGGAACTTACCAGCAAATCTGACCTGTGTTTTGAAGGACATATCATTATTATAATCTTAAAAATGATCACCTTGGTGGAAAGGGAGTTCTCACTTGTATAACCTCCTATTGATAATGTTCATGTTGTAATGCAGAAAGATCAGTCAGGTTTTTTTTGAGGAAGGTAAACAGTTTAATTTACTAAATACCACTTAATGTTTTGTCGAGAAGTTTGTTTTAACTCTTTGGTGATTTTTAGTGTTTTCTTTGTTATTTTATCTTGTCTTTAAATCTAAAATCTACAGGGTTTTTTTAATTTTTTTTTTTTTTAATTTTAGACTTATGCTCCTGCTCGTCCAACCTGGTTGTAACCTTTTGGCTGCTGCTGGCCAACTTAATTCCCCTGCTAACAGGATTGTTTCTCTGCGCATAGACTTGAGTTTGGGGCAAGAAGAAGTTCTGAGATAATGCCCATCCTGCTACACTCCTTACTGTGGAGCACAGGGATTTTGTCTCTACAGGCAGCTCCCTCCTGCTGAACCTCACCTCCCCTGGCAAGTATCGCTGCACACAGTAGTCAGGGAGGTGCTGACGAAAGCAGGCAGAGTTTTGAGAGGAGGAAGATTTACCTTGTCATCTCAACAAGTGCCAGTATTTTCCTGAATTGCAACCTACGGGTTTTTTTGATGCAGTAACAAGATCCACTTTGCCAACTGTGTTAGACTATCTGGCAGCTCAGTCGAGATCTGAAATGAGAACTCTTCTGTGATAGAACTGAGGGCTGGGTTTTTGTTATGTCTGTTGTGTGGTTGGTAGTAAAGCACCCTGAAACTGGAAATATACCTCAGTGGTTTAGTCAAAAGCCATGTAAAAATCAGTTGTCATCACTGCTGATAACCCAGGCCTAAAGAGGCTGGTAATTTTTGTTTTTTCAATTTCTACAATTTATGGGGGAGGAAGGAATGTAATGGGATAGACTATTGGTTGGTAGTTGCCTCCACAACTGGATTCTGCAGCTTTGAGCCTCCTCAGAATTCATACTAGGTAAAGCAGCTAATTCTTGGGGTTCATTACATCTTCCTACATACACAAAACAGAATTTCAGACGAGTAACCAGGGCAACTGTCTAGGAATCCCATTTTCATTTAGCATGTGCCCCTTCTACTGTGAAATTTAATACATTACATTTGAAAATTCTCAAGAGTTTGCTAGGCAAATGCATTTCAGTACTGATACTCAGACTGTAAATTTGGGATATGACTTACATTTATTTTTTATTTTGTTGGTTTGTTTCTCAAATAATGAATAATGGCATTATTGTTAAAAAAACTAGTATGAACATTACTGCAGATGTTCTCACTTCTTGTTGAAGAGCAAACCAGTAGCAATGGCAGCTATAATCTTACTGGATCATGTTGATGTCTCTAGACGAAAAACTATATTGAATGTGTAAGGAAAGCCTAACGTGTTTTTTTTCTTCCCTCTATTTTTTCTTGGACATGTAAATACTATGGATTATTTGAGTATTTGTAGTAAGAGGAAAATCAGATGGTTTGAGCTACATGAGGGCACGCCTTGCTACAAAATGAATCACTTTATGACAAAATATATGAGGAAGGAAATGAGCAAAATCTGTCAAGGTAGGGATAGCTGCTCTGTAGGTCTCTTGTAAGGATGTTTTTATATATTTCTTACTATAATGTGTAACAATCCTGTTCAGAGATGAAGAAACTCCTTGTGGTTCAATCCACTGTCTGTCCTTTTAGGACAGTTTTCACTCCTGAAAAAGTGTTAAATTTAAGGGAGCAGACATGCCCAGTGCACTAAAAGATGCGGATATAGGGAGAAAGATGATGTTACTCTGCTTCTTAAATGTCCTGTGATATAATAATTGTCATTGACTGGATCCCTTTCCTAAATGGAAGGTAGGGAGACGGAGTAAAACTTTAGGTACAATTATACTGTAATAATAAGACTTCCATCGTGATTGTAAGAAGTTCTTTGTGCCTACTGGACTTGATTTTGGTTGTTTTTTATTTTATTTATTTAAGGAAACTCTTATGACGCTGCTGAGGCAAGTCAGCCTTAAATCAGTGTCTCGGGGAAGCAATACAAGTCAGGACTCAAATGCTTTAAAAATGTACAAATTGAATGGTGAAACACTCAGCGATAAGTGAACACTATTTTAATATATCCACAAAACAGTCAATGTAAACTGATACCTGGAAAACATAAAGGTTTGAGAAGATGTCTTAGGCCCCAGAGGTTGATATTGTATTTTTTGTCTGTTGTGCAATAATACAGTTGAAATGGTATCACTCAACAAAAATGCTTTTGATACTTGAAAAGAAATTACTGGTTATTTTTTCTTACTGTGAAACGTTTGCACTGTCTGAACTTTCTGGTTAACTTTATAACTGTTGAACTTTTTAACTGGTGTTAATTTATTGTGCTCAGTATTTGATATGCTGGTCTCCTGTCTGTCTAAGTGTGAGATTTGTCATATTTAATTGAATATTTTTATCTTCTACACAGTTGTTTATCTTGAGGGCTTTTCTTCTTTTAATCTCTCTTCCTGAGAATTAACTGAAAGACGGCTTAGAAAGTTGATGCTTACCTACTTCTGAGTTGTATGCATTAATTAGAGAAAGGGGATGTAATGCTTTGTATTGACAGGGAAAAATGTATCGGCCTGTTGGAGCTCTTGTGGTCAGGTTCACCAGTACCTGCTAAGTAGCTGCATCAGTAAATCCAGTGAAGTAAAACTGCTACTGCCTTAATAATCTGAGATTTCAGTTGTAATTTCTTTGTCGTGCAGCCTTCCAGCTGCCTGTGAACTGCAGAACTGGACGTGACTTTGGGGCGTCGGGCACGGGACGTACTTTAATCAGAAAAATGCAACATCTTCTATCCCATCAGTGGGTTAGCAGCTGCCAGCAGCTGTAGCCTTGTCAGAGCTGCCAAGGAATATCAACTTGAAGTGGCAATGAATTGGTAGCTGTCATACGGAATATTTGAGTAAAGCTGACTACCTCAGTTCTGTTTGTCTTTGCGTTCAGCTTTTAGCCTGCTGTGAACTTCCAGATCTTAACATGAATTAAGTAAAATCATGTCTCAGGTTTTTAAGAGTAAAATTACTACAGTAGGAAGCCTAAGCCATTTTTGACTGTAGAACACAGCTAAAAAACTGTAGCTTAAGCAGATCAGCTATGTAGCCTTAAGTGTAGTTTCTGCCATAAAATTCAGAGTTCTTTTAAATAAATGCAAAGTTTGCTGTGTTAGGTGTCCTGATCACACGTGACCAGTCCCTCCTACTGCATCTCTGAAGTGTGAAAACTTGGAAATACAGCCCATTTAAGCCGTTGTGTTTCCACCAGAGAAGACTGGGCAGCAGAGCCCTGGAAGTTGTGGTGAGATGCATGAGTTTGCTCATCTGTAACAGAAATATTTTCAGTGTATAGTGTCCACAGTTTTAACTTTATAATTTTTAAAAATATTCCATGTTTGCTTAGGGAGGTGAATTAGTCTTGTGGTCTTTTTTGATCCCAGTAGTTCAAATAATTTCAGGTAGAAGTTGAAGCGAGTCATATTTTAGGAACACATTTTTTCTGGATGTTGCAGTTATAAGGAGGAAGGATAGCTTTTGGCTGCAGAATGCAGCAAGCAAAATCACATTGAAAAGCAGCAATTCATTCCTCCTGAAATGAGTTGAGGTCTTGGGATAGTGTCACGGCCCTTGATGTAGGTTAATTACAGAAAGAGATTTGTAATGCCCATTAATTGACTGTCTGTCCAATGCAGCTCATTCTTTCTGCTGAGCACTAATAAACTGGGGAGACTGATGCCTGAGAGCAGACATATCCACAATCTCTTGTGAGGGCCAGTTATTTCTAAATCTTCCTGTCCTGCAAATCTTTCTGCTTGACAATATTCAGTAGAGAGGGAGGTGTACATCCTTCCTTCCCCACATTTCCAAGGAGTGACTTTCAGCCAGCTGAGCAGCTCGAGGTGTTTTCCTTGCAAGACTGAAGCCCTGTTTTTAGCTTGCCTGGATGTGTGGGTGCCCGCTTGCATGGATGTGCTGCTCTTCGGGATCTGGGGCTGTTTGTGCACTGGGTAACGTAATCTTACACTCCCAGACTTCCAAAGTGCAGATGTTGCCTTTTTAATGTGAAGCTTATCTTGGAGATAAAACAACTGTTTTGAGAGAACTGGCTGACCTTGAACATGTGTTTCCTATTTTAGTACAGAATGTAAATATAGAACTAACTATTTTACACAGATTTTGGCTGGACTGAGATATAAGGGCTGATTTGTGTTATTTATGGAGTAAAAATTTCCATATTTTACTGTTGAAAAAAGGTATGCCATGCAACAGAAGAAAAAACTGTTCTTCAATAAAATATCTGTAGAATATGAATTCTTCTTGTCCATTTCTTTGAGAGCTGACGATGATTAACTGCAAGAGTAAGTGCAATAAAGGACCGCTATTACAACAGTAATTTATTTTGTGAGAATGTTGAAAAACTAAATTACATCAAGTCTGCATATTGATCACGTTATTAAACTGTTATTTGATACACTTTGAATGTAAAAGATTCTATGTTATTATTAGCTCATACATGACTTATCAGAAATTCAGCCTGATGGTGAAGGAAGGAGGTTCCTGAATTCTCTATCCCATCCTCATGTACTTGACGCGTCAAAACTGTGCAACGTGTAAGTATTTTTCCACTTGAACTTGAATATCATCAATTCCCTGCTTTGTGTGAAGGATTTGGCCGCGTGATTCCCGTTTCAGTGGTAGGAGTGTTGGTGTTGCTCTGCAGAGCCCCGAGCTGTTGGGTGTGACTGGAGTTGGAGCAGGAGGAGCTGAGCTACCCTTGCTGCTGTTCAGCAGGTTCAGGGATGCTGCAGCCACTGCTTTTGGTTCCCAAGCTAGCTTTGCTGTCTGTGAGACTGAGATTTTTACAATATATTTGTAATTAGAATACATTATTATATATGTATTACTCTGCTAAATGTGAAAGACCTATCATTCCTCTAAAATGAGTTGAGATTAGTTTTATAATTGGCTCATTTTTTCCCCTCTAAGCAATATGACAGCAAGTACATAGATTTAAAAAACTTCCCTTCCTCTCTGCTATTTCAGAAAATCTGATAAAACACAGCAAAATTAGGTTACTCTTCCTTTTGGTTTGCCTTCTTTCAAAATAGGAGTGTTTCAAAAGGGGATTAAAGCTTATAAAATGTGCCACTGTTCATTTTGTAGAAGGTTTTAACTCTGAAAAAACATCAGGTATGTAAAGCTACCCAAGTACAGTTATAAGGTTTAAAAACATCAATGTTTCTAAAATTTATGCCGCTGCTAGCACAATAAAAAACCCCTGGTCTGTGAACCCAGTTTGTGTGCCAAATTCAGAAGGAGATGGAGATGTCTCTCCTGGATTTTCAGATGTGCTGCTTGAGCAGGATCAGGACAGGACTGCGCAGTCTGGAGAGGCGCGGGGAGCTGCACTGGTGTCAGGCCAGTGGAGTTTCCCGGTGCAGCTAAACTGCAGCCTGGTGTGGAATGCCAGTTTGCAGGAGTTCTGTGCGTCTATAGCGGTCGTTTCCATACACTTATAAAAAGTCAGGTATCACAGAGGGTTTGTCACTATTACTGGTTGCCCCCTCAAAATATCAGCAAGTCCACGAGCTGCAGGCTGAGCCCTGGGTACATCTCCCTGCCAACCTCCACTTCTCCCCTCAGCTGGTACCAATTAATGATGAGGACTTGCTAAGAAAATCTGATGTTAACAAAATTGTCTTTTGTTACTTCAGATTTTTTTTTTTCTGTATTTTAAAGAAATGCAGTATATGTAATCAAGGTCAGATTACTACTGAGGATTCCTAGTGTCCCAGATTTGAAACAAGCAATATGCCCATCCCAAACCCCTTCTCCTTTCCCCCACCCCTTAAACTGTTTTATTTATACATCTGATGAACATTCAGGTGTGTCTGAGCACAGTAATACCACCTATTTTTCCAAAGAAGCTTATACTAGGAAACAAAATCAAGGAAGGCCTAAATGTCCCAAAATACAAAATGTTGCGTTTGAGGGGAATTATGGAAAGGTAGTATCTGCCCATGTGAATGCATCTAACTGCTCTTGGATTTTTTTTAACTATAATTTATCTGTTTGAATGAGTTATTTGATTTTTTCCATGTTTTGTGCCATTCTGTAAGTAACTGTAAGCACAATGTTGAGTTTTATGTAATTGCTACAGCACTTCTGTAGAAATTACAAGGGAAACTGTTTTCAGTCAAGAAAATAATTATAGGGAAATACCCACATTACTAACTCAAATCAAATAATTTTAAGTTTTACTTCTTTTTCCTATTCCTTAGGTATAATGCTGAAATTAAAGGCAAATTTTTTTTTTTTTTACCCCAGGACAAGGGGAATGAAATACATTCTTTGCTGCTTTTACAGCAAGTGTCACACAACCTGTTTCTCTACTTCAATTGCTGTGGAGTGGACAGAAGTCCCAGGAAGGTGAGAATTCAGCCAGGTGAGGAGAAGGGATCTCTACATGTGCTCTGGGTGGTTCTGCAGGCACATGATGAAATCCTGGATTGATCGACCCTCGTAGCAGATCTTGTAGATGGTTGTAAATAATGGAAACCTGAAAGAAGGATGTAGGAATTAAAATGGTTTTTAAAGTTTATATGAATGTTTCTATTCCATTTTAACAGAAAGAATTGTTTTGTTCTGTTGAAAGTGGAAAAATTTTATCTCCCTTTACAATATAATTTTAGCTTGAAGCTTCCTTTACTGGAAGACTACTGGGCAAAGAAGAGGAGCTAAAGAGGGGTAAATTATGGGAGTGACAGCAGAGAAATTTTGTTTTGGAAACAAAATACCTATCCAGTATTTTTATTTAAGAACAATTTTGAATTGCATATCCTCTTCTCCTGCTGCGTGCAAAATGGATGTATTATTTGCAGTCATTACTGGTATCCAAAGGACTAAAAAGAATGAAAATGTCTAACAATTTTCTTTTCTTGGCTTAAAGGATTCTTTTCCTTTTACAAGCTGTCTTAGTCATGTGGTAAAAAATGAGTCCACTGAATCACTTGGAGCTGAGCATGTAACAAAGTGCAATTGTAGGATAATTATTAGATCAAGCTGTGATTTGAAGCTGCTGTCAAAATGAGCTTTCCATTTCTCTCTTAGTTTTAAAAGATAATGCCACTTGAACCTTCTGTATCTGTTCCAATTCTAATAAGTTTTTAAGGATTCATTTAGCAGTGTTTGACTTCTCAGTACTGCTAACATATGAGAGGAAATGGGATGGAGAGAAATTTAGCTCAGTTGTGTAAGTTGAGGCAAAGGTTTCAAATTATAAATAATCTTATATCATCCCAAGGAATTAAACGTACTTTTTACCTCAGCAGTACTTGTGGCACTAAAGCATTGATATCAGCACATATTACCTGTTCAGTGCATGTAAAAGTCTTTGATTAGGAATATGATCCTGAAATTTGTACTGAGATTATCAAGTTCAGGTTTGCACTGAGAGCAGGACTGCTGCAAGCTGCAATGATGGTATACTGAGAATAAGAAACTCTTTGACTCATAAATCATGTCTGCAAGATAATTCTGTGTATGGCCTTAAATCTTATTTGGGGGATGGGGATGTCTGGGAGGTTTCTTTACATTGTATTTTCTTTTGTTTCCTGTGTACGGGCCATTCACGTACGAGTTGGTGGTGATCTCTGTGGGTCCCTTCCAAATCCGAATTATTCTGTGATTGTTTTCCCTGCTGTTCCAATATGTGATCTCACATTACTCTGTCTTCTATTAGGCACTAAGTGCATCCCCTGAACCCACTCTCTGTCTATGACTTCCTTCTTCTAACACTGCTCAGCCCTTATCCCATTCAACTGACCCAGGCAATGAGGAGTCAAGCTAGGCTCTAGCAGTGGCCCAAGATGTAGAAAACAGAAATTAACAAGATAATTAAACACAAGTACAATTAAGGAGGCTATGAATCACTCATAATTTGTTGCTGATTTTGTTGTTTTTTTTAAAATCAAAGCACTTACTTATGGAGCATATCTTTCTGTTTCAGAATTTTGTAGACTTCGGCTGAGGTCTGAGGACCTTGCAGCTTTTGTCCATTCAGCATCTCATTTTCCAGTTCCTCAATGGACTAGAAGAGAGAAGACTGATTACTTGGGTCATAGGGGATACTGCTGTGATACCAGCAGTTATCAAGAAGGTAAGCAATTAATTATGCCTTTGTAAAACACAGAAAGACTTCTTCATGCATTAGCGTAAAGTATTTCAAAATCCTTCTTACTTTTCCTGTGCGAGCAAAGGCTTCCGCTACTTTTCTGTTGCGTCCCCCGTAGCAGGTGGTGATGAGATCAGCAACCCCACAGCTTTCCAAAAAGGTGGCTATTGACACTGGTCCCTTGCAGAACATCTTGGCAAAGGCCACCATCTCCATGAGGCCCAGACGTATCACTGCTGCCTTGGTGTTGTCGCCGAAGCTCAGTCCGTCGCAGAACCCCGCGCCCACCGCCACGATGTTCTAAAAGTGGGCCAGTGCAAAATACAGGGGAGGGAAGGAAACGGTCAGCCAAGGTGTGCAGCTCATCAGCGTGCACTGAGCTCCAAGGAAACCCCACAAATCTGTCTTCATCAGAACAAGGGTCAATTTCCAATGGCCGTGAGTTCATCTTATGAAGAAACAGGTCAGATAATGTTGAGCAAAAATTGCTGGACTTTTAGAAGATTTTTATTCAGTATCTGCTGTTACTCCCATGGGCAAAAACCAGAGCAGTGTTTTATACACTAATATTGTAATCACGTAGCATGTATTCAATTGTGTTTTGTTTTTCCACTAGTTCCAAGTTGGATCTCACTGACCTTTTTGTTTAACTATTTAAAATATCCCACACCGAGTCATACCTTTCTAGGTTTTCTTTGTGGGTCTGATTTGAGCAGACGTGGATTCTATGAAGATGCTGCAGTAGGTCAAATTTTAGGCTTATCTACAATAGAACTGCCCTTTTCTACAGCTTTAAACAAATCTCTCAGGATCCTAAACTTCTTCACAACTCCTCACCATTGTTTAGCATGCTTGCCTTCCCACCTTCCATTTCCCAGCTCCTAAATAAGTCCCTAAATAAATGTAGTTCAGTGTATATGAGTAATATCCCACGTAGTGCTACCATTGGCATGTTTGCTCCAGACATGTATATAGCCCAATGCACGTTTAGTTTTCTAGGTTTTTTATTAGAGGCAAAATCAAACTAATGATTTTTCACAAAACAGAAAAAAACCTCTCTCCCATCTGTACCTGCCCCCAGTTCGGCTCTGTGGCCAAAAGCAAAATCTGCAGTGTTTGGTTTTGTATGTCAAGAAATTTTATTTTTGTATGTGAAGCTAAATAGGACCAAGTCTTTCCTCATCTGTCATCCACCTCCTCCAAGGAAAGGTGAATTATTGAAGAATAAATGACTAAATGTGTAAAGAAGTAAAAAGCATCACAGGCTGAAGTCACTTTCAATTCATATATAAGCAAACTCAATCTCACACAATTGTCCCCTCCTTGGGGGAAACTTGGTGACTCTGGTGTCATTTCTGATCCCACCTGGGATCTCCGTGTGGGCGTTGCTGAACGCCACACAGACATGCTGCCAACACAGAGCATTGCTTCTGATGTGAATTTTCTAGCAGGTTAGTACTTAAACCATGGACATAGTTATTAGTGGAACTACCCTGTGTAGTGAGAGTCTCTATTTCATGTGCTCACAAGACACAGGCAAGAAAACACAGTGGATTAAACTCTGCTCTCAAAAACAGACATGCCTCTGGTAAAAAAAAGACAAAAATACAAGTATTTTGAAATGCTTTGCCTGCAGCTAATTTTAATTTTTAATTTTTATTCCAGATTGGAAAATTTATTTCCCAGGTTTATTTTCCAGGTTGGAAAACTGGCTCATGAGCGATGCATCTTGTCTGCACTCATTCACTCACGTGGTGACAGGACTCAAATTAGACCCTGTGGCTTACAGAAGACTCAGGTGAGGTCAGAATTTGGCCCTAATAAAACATATTGGTTTGAAAACACTCACTTTTAAGGCTCCACAAAGCTCCACTGTATCGGAGTCAAGCACTACAGTAATCCTGAAATTGGGGGTCTGCATTAATTCTTTGAAGATTTCCCCTTGCGTTTCATTTTTGCAGCCTGTGGGAAGGAAGGATGAAAGAGCACTTTCACAATGTTTCAGAGTGCACACAGTTAACCTGAAATAAGGTTCTAGGGACTTACTTCAGCTTTTGTGATCCCAGTCCCAAGGTGTTGCTAAACCAGAGATGGTGCAACAGCCGCTTCTGCTGCTGGATACCAGTGTTAAGTGTAGGCAACTCCAGGGCATTGATCAACGTTGCTTAATGACACTTTAAAGAGCTTAAAAGTAGATACCCCCTAATGAATTTTTCTGTCTGAGAAAGCTTGTACAACCACAGACCTTACAAAAGACATTATTTATAAACCATTTCCTGCAGGACAATGGTATAATTTCTGCTTTGAAAATGTAAATCTGTGTCACTGCCATGTACTATGATGGGGCACAAATGACTATTGGCTAGTTACAGGGGGACCCACAGATGATGAAATTGAAGGTTGGCAGTGCTAAAACCTTTTTCCTACCAATTCTAGAGGTCATGTATCATGTTGTTACAGTGCTCAGCCAAGGAGAGCCCTTAGTGCTGAAGGAACTGAGGTTTGCCTTGACCCAGAGAGCCCCTGGCCAGCTGGGCAAAGACCTTTGAACAGTTTCACTTGAGTTTTGTAGAAGGTAGCTTGGTTTCCTTCAGGGAGAGCTCAGCTGTGAGTTTTACTGGCCTAGGGCACCACACTCTGGTGGCTGGGAGGTTTCTCACCATCTCATGAAAAACGTAAAGTTTGCTGCTTCTTGTTCTTCACAATACCAGTTCTCTTTGAGGCAGCTGTTTCTGGGTTCATGGCTTTCCATGAGGATAAAAGTAAGGGGCAAAGCTCTTTGCATAGTCATCATCACATCATGGCTTCAAACCAGGCCTGCAGAAGTTGAATTCCGCCCAGCAGAATTAATATAGCTCAGCTCTCCTAACCATGTCTTTCAGTAACAAATGCCCAGCTGGTACAGTTTGCACCGTTACTGTAATATTTGCAAGGCAAAGGAACACTATTGCAACACAATTTATTTTTCTTTTGCCTTTCCTAGCTATGGAAGGATGTATCTTTAATTTTGACTGACTTTAAAAATCTCTGAGCTTTAAAAACTACTGGATGAACTTTCCAAATCAGGTCAGACTCAGTCTTGGGAGGATCTGAGGCCGTGTCTTGGCAAGCAGTCCAAATGGGAGAGAAGAACAGAATGTTACTGGGTTTTCCTTTCCAAACAAAGAAATTTTAAGATGAAGAAATACACCTCTGGGAGTATGAGCACATAAGAGCTTCTGATTACACTTTTTTATCTAGACTGTATTGTGTATCAACTGCTGATGTACTCCATGTTGAGCTCTACAGACACAAAAGGTGGCTCTTGCCAATTTCTACAGAAACAAGATTAAGCTGTGATATTTTCAATGGATTAAATTAGCTCTCAGCACTGAAACCCACTGTCAATTTGAATCTTATTCTTTCAGCATCGAACTCTCTGGGAATAATCCTGGCTCCCTGAAGGAGCTCAGCAGGCACTGCTCCACTCAGGAACTACCTGGGACCAGCCACATCCTCCTGCTTCTTCCAGAGGTTATCCTGCCACAGGTGACTTTAAACCCCAGCTGTAATGGACTCTTTGCAATAGTTACCAATGGTGGTTTCACAGAACTTCTCATCAGCCACTTCTTTGGCTATGTTGGCCCCCATCAGCACACTCATCTCTATTTTCAGTTGCTCTCGAATGAGGTCAGAGATGAGCTTCAGGCCATCAGGACCCTCATCAATCCCCTGAAAAGTAGTTAAAGCCAGGGTATTAGAATAGGAAAATGACAGCAGCAGAGAACTGGTAAAGCAGAAGGTGTTCTATTGCCTGCAGCTCTCTGGTTTTAATTGAAAAAAAAGGGTTTTACAATCACTAGTGTTAGCCATTAATACAAATGCTCTGGGTTTGTACTTTGGTAGCTGCAAATTCAAGGCAAGCTCAGGGAGAAGGGGTGACAGTCAAGGTAATCCTGCACGAGGTCTCACTCACATCAACTGCTGCTGTCCTGAGGCTTGCTTTCTTTGATGTTGTATTTTTCCTTTCAGTTAAATTTCTGTGGTACAGGATCAGACATTTAAAATTAAGTCTATTAGAAATGGCTTTTTTTTGCAAGATCTAAGTATTAATCAGAGTGCTTTTTGGGTGTTAAGAAGTATACTGAACTGTCTTGGGTTTTTTTAAGCTAAATTTTCAGAAATTTCCTTCCTCTCCCTCCTTTCTCTCTTCTCCTTACTGCTGCTTATGAGATAATTTCTGCAGAGGGAAAGAGCTGATACTGAAGTCTGAAAACTTTAATTACATTTCTTTCATTACATTTTAAGTGGGATATTTCCTGTAATGCAATCAAAAAAAGAAGTGGTAAGACTACATTTCTATGCTCTGCCTCTGGCTTTTAGTCTGACATTCTCTTAAAATATTAATTCCTTTTAAGATTACAATAATCTGGTACCTCTCTAACCTTGAAAAGAGATTCCTTAGTTCATGCCAGGTTGAAATTGCTTCACTTTTGCAAAATCATTAGTGTTATTATGCCATTTTAATGCTGCCAAGAACAACTTTAGCATGTACTTGGAAGAGGCACTTTGAGTTCTCAGTTAGGAGTTAACTGAGGCTGTAGTCTCAGAGTATGTTTTCTGGAAGCAATGCCAGCTTTATCCACCCCTTCTTCTGCCCATTTTTCATCTCCATGCTGGTCCGAGTGGGAACTGATCCAGGCTAAACATGAGTGGCAAAGACAGATCCTCTTAGCCTGGATAGATTGCCCCATCCTTCCCTCCTCAAGCCACAAGAGCAGCAGAAGGGCTGGCAGAGGTGGGCAAGTTTTAACTCTTGCAGAAAGAAATCCTTGTGTTTATGCAGAGCATACAGCTGAGGGCTGCAGCTCCTGCCCTTAAGTTGGAGCTGTTTATTTAATCCATATTGACTGGGTACTGTGGGGACAACAACTTACCTTGATCAGGGAAATCCCAAATGTCCCAGGTTTTATCTGTCCTGCAATCTGCTCACAGATTCGTCCAATAAATTGATGTGGCAGAACAAACACTAAGATATCTGCCCCGTTTGCTGCTTCAGCCACATCTGGTACAGCCACCTAGGACAAGAGTGACAAACAAAATGAGCCTCAGGTAGGAATCCTCAGTCTTGCAAGACACCATCATGCCAAAGCCATGGCAGATGCAGTGTGAATGTCCTTAATTTTAACTGCCTCTGTGGCATAACTGCCAGTTCTCCACACAAGCAGCTACAGATCTCTTCTGAAATATCCAAAGCACCTGAACTGTTTTGGGGTTGGATTTCTAATTTTTTTTTCTTTTTTTCTTTTTTTTTTTTTTAATGATTTAACCCTGTGTAGATAATCTGGGGAAGATGGTATACTTCATAAATTTACAGTGTGCTGGGAAGCCCCTTCATCATCTTGAGTCATGAAGGTAGCTGACCAACCCCATATGATTCTTCTGGAATGAGTGGTAGCACTGGGGAGCAAAGGAGAAAAGTGGGGTGGTGGGACGGAGGCTCTTCTGGAAATCTTTCGTTTCTATAGGTCACCAGCTGAGTTACTGAGGAATAAACTATATCAAAAGGCAGGGATTATAATCATCTTTGGGTCGGTATGTGCCTTCATTTTAAATATACTGTAATTTTCCCAACAGTTACAAAAACCTATACAACATGCTTAAAAACTACCTAGCTGTATCTTCCTCCAAATGCTGGTGTTACTCAGAACAACAATGCATGCCAGGCTACAGAGGCAAGAGCAGGTGAATTTGAGCCTGCTAGAAGCACTTTACAGTAGGAGAAAATACCACTCTTGGATGCAGCTTGGAACATGCAGCCTTAAGCAAGTGGGATTCCCAGCAGGAAAACCAGAGCTGCTGCCAGCCAGGCTGCTTCTCTGGGAAAACAGTAAAGTGGAAGCAGGGCAGAGGTTGGCAGCACTGCACAGGCTGTGCTCCTGTTTCTCCAAAATGCTGCAGAGCAATGCAAGGAAAAGCTCAGATTGTTTGGTGGGTTTTTTTTTTGTGGTTTTTTTTTTTGTTTTTTTTTTTTTTTTTTTTCCCTCAGTTGGTGATGGTCTGAGGATCCCTCTACTGCAACCAGCTGATTTTTGCTGGTGAAGCTTCAGGCTTTGCTCTAAACAGGGTGAGGCTGGCCTCAAGGGATGATGACAAGCCTGTTGATCTGCTAGAGGGTTGTAAAAATAACAGTGACAAGTCAGTTGTAACCCAGGAGAACTGTGTGCCAAGTTCAAACACCAGGAGGGCAAATATGCAATCACAGCGCAAAATGGAATACTAAATATAACCACTTGCCAAGCAAGGAGACCTGCCACTCGCAGCATTTTAACTTCCCTTTACAACTGCAGCTGTTCTAAAAATGTGGCACTCTTCACAAAGCAGTGGCATTTGGCAAAATCTTGAACAGCCAAACCTCCTCACCTCACTTGCTTCAGTAGCAGCAAATTATCTAAGGTGATTAATTTAAGTAGAAATGTGTAACTTGGTATTTTAAATGTCCATGAAAGTAACTATCTGGTATTTTTTGATGGAATTGAGAGTTTTCTTAACTACAGCTGTCCTGAACTCACCCATGAGCTGATAGCTCATTCTTCATCTCCTTGTAAGCCACAGCCTCTGCTTTTGATTTCTTTTTCTGAAGAAAGGAGAACAGGAGCTTTGCCTGTTTTTCCAGAAGATGCTGTGGGTTTGAAATAGCTCTGTGTAGACAGATCTCTGCCTGCCATTTCTAGAGTTGTGCTGATCTCTGCTAGGGAGGAGGATGGTGTGATACCAGCACAGACACAGTGGGTGTTTGAAGTTGCGTGTGACATACAAGACAAGCAGAAATCACAGAACTGAATTATATTCCAGGGAGTTATAGTGGAGTGAGTTAGGTGGGAAACTAGAACAAAGCAGTGAATTGCTTCCTAATTTTTTTTTTTCTGATGTTGCCTCCCTTATAAAGAGATCCAAACAAACAAATTAAGTGAATTTTTTTTGACTTACCACATTGTGGGGTATCTTGTATCCAGGCAGATATTTAATGTTTTCATGTTCCTGGTTGATGATTTCTGAGAGTTTTCTTCCATTGATGATCTCTTCAAACACCCACATCTTGACAGTCGGATCAAATCTGTTGGACTTCTGGACATTTTTGCCAATGATTCTTGCTATGGCTGATCCCCTTCAAAATAAAATTAAAATAACTATAAGGGGAAAAGTACTTCTATTGTGAATTGGAAACATGAGTTACTTTAAACATAACCCATAAAAAGCCTATGCTATAAAGCTGTCTAGGTGCTTGCAACATTTATCAGAAAGCTTTGTCTACTACCCTCTATCAACAGCCTCTCAAGTTTAAAAACAGGGAAAGTATAACGGGGGAAAAATATAACTGCAATAATGGAACTGAAGTAGTATCAAAAGTTATAGAGCAGGAGTGGGATGTACCATCAACAGCACTAAAAATACATTGTCTGAGGTTAAAATCTCTTATGGTCCTCAGATAATTCTGGTTTTTTGTCAAGATTGATAAATGTAAAATAATCCAGGTGGTAAATAAGTGCTGAGCAATCTTGCTGTGACAGTCTTTGTGCATCTCATGTAAAATAGATGCATCCCACTTTCCTATCCGTAACCAAACAGTTGCAATAAGAGTTTATGTAAGAGCTAAATGCTCAGAAAAAGACCAAACAACCCTTCAATCTGGTGGTTTCTCTTTACTTATTGTTCTAGTTTTCCCTGTAACAGGACCTGTAATACTTGCAGCCTGAGGATATTTTAACCATCCAGTTTACTCATCTTGAGTCATGCTGAGCATTTTTAATTTCAGGTCAGACGATAATTTTATTCCCCCATCATCACTGCAGCCTTGCAAACACTCACACGGCAAGGGAGAATTAGAAACCAAGCAGAAAATATTGGAAGTATTGTTTAATGAACTTTAAATTATCTGGGGAAGAAGGGTGATTATTGTTACTCCTCTCTTCCTTCTCTCCATTTTAATGCTACTTTAATCTCTCAGGTATTCGCCACTTCATTAACACAAGTGAAAGAGAACCTCCACTTGCAGCACTCTTGTCCTCTGACCCAGTTATAACAAGGAGCATGAATAGGATTTAGCTGTGGTGTGTGTTCTGGAACTGATAAAGTTCTTGGGGAAATCAAAGACAAAGTCCAGGTAGGTCTGTGCTGTTAATGATTCAAAAGGAAACCACATTGTAACTGACCCTCCTTGGTTCACTCATATTTTTCATGTAACAGATTTGCATAAGGTTAAATTGCTCAATAACTTATAAGATCTTATTAATAGATAATTAAGGACTTAATCTTTAATGACAAAGAAAACCAAAGAGATCAGGTTTCACTTTGCTCAGTGTTGATTATATGCTATATCCTGAGCTGCTGTAGTGCTTTTTTATTTAGTTATTCAGTTTGGGGCTTTTTTGGTTGTTTGGGGGGTTTGTTTTATTTTGTAATGGATGATTTGGTTTGGTCCTTTACCATATTTAGGGAAGTGTTTTAACGGTTAACCTTTACTGCAAGAATTCTGCTGTTTTGAAAGAAAGGCATGCAGTTATATCATACATTCATATTATTTATAAAGTTGCTTATATTCTGGTTCTCTTCCCCTGCTATCAACAGAGGGCACATTCAAAGCTTGAGCTGAGGATGAATTTTGGCTCCACACAAATGTGTATTAACAAGAAAAAGGTTTGGGTTTTTTTCATAAATATGTACATTCATTGTCCGGGTTATCCAGCACAACCTGGATGATGAACTTACACATCAAGCCAACCCATAAAAATAACTTTTATAGCTAAGTACCAAGAACATAAGATTTTCTGTTGAAAGATGCAGACTCCACCTGTAATCCCTGAAATCCTGAATGGGACTTGCAGCTCTCAGTAGATAAACACAAACCCTCCTGCACCTACTGGCAACCACAAAATGCAGTGTAGCACTTGCTTCGCTCAACCATACCACTCATGAGCCTCCTGGCAGTGTTGACTTAGCAAGTCCCCGTGACCTGCTGAACTTCTGCAGCTGACATGAGCTTTTGCAACATTCTGTGTCACGTGTCAGCCACGATTCTGAGCCGCAGGAAAGCCTCAAGAGCACGGATCTGAGCTGCCACCCAAATATTTATGAGGAACATAAGAAAAAAAATATGTTTGCCAAAGGTAAACACTGTATTTCTCTGTAGCACTAAAACAACCTGTTCTGCCACCAAGGCTATGAATAGATGTTATTCATATATCAGAGCACAATGTTTATGTCCTCCCTGAGGATTTTAGAGTTGGTGTATATGGCAGGAAGCAAGAGATGGGCCCAGGCAGACAGGCAGTATGGGTTAGTAGATGGTATTGAATGGGCTGGGGTCTCAGGATCTCTGTAGTATAGCTCTTTTCAAGTTTGTAGGTACATGTGGAAAAACAGAGAAACTTCCTCAAGTACAGATCTGAATACAGCTAAGTGACTTGAAATGATGTCCCGTGGGAAGGTGGACAGCCTGGGAAAAGCAGGAGGTCCCTGCTTGAGGATGCAGCAAGAGAATGATGAAGTTTGTGAAAAAGTTGCCTTCCAAACATGCAGTCATGACTGTTGAGAGCTTGGAAGAGACACTGAGATGCCTGCAGAGGCAGGTGAGGGGAGAGAAAGTCACAGGGGAAGGGATGTCTTCCCTGAAAAAACGTGAGAGCAGCAGTTGAGGAAACAAGTGATGGGGCTAGAGAAAGCCAGAAGTGTGACAATGAGGTCCAGAAAACTTGTCTGTGCAGATACAGCAAAAGGCTGTATCCAAGAGATGTCATGCACAAAGAGAATGCATTGAGGGCAGTGGACTGTTTTTACAAGGCAGGAAGGCAGAGAGCCGTGCTTTAACTCTGCTGCGTTCTCGGCAGCTCACAGGCAACCACTCCCTCAATTACTGATTTTCTGTCATTACTTCCACCTAGCTGTCAGATATTTTTAAAATCTTAAGGAGCTTTCTCTCCTTGTACAAAAGCAATCACCAGAACTACCTGGAGGCTGGGTTTGCTAATCCCAGATGCATGCACATGCATGTTGGTCTGTTTGTGCTCAGTGTACAGAAAACATAAGTAAGATGCTAAGTCCTATGAGATGGATTTACTGATCTTACCAAGGTCTGTGAGACTCAAGGAGCTCTGGAGACCTGTGCTTTGTCTGGGCTGGAAAGGACTGAGCAGTAGCAAACATATTCTTAAGAATGAGGATAAATGGGAGACCTGAACACCATGCTGTGTCCTCACAAAGATGCCGAAGGACGCGCTGAGGAGGGTGGAAGTGAAAGGTGCCGATACATTGTGGCTTTAAATGAAGCCTTTGCCCCGGTTCCTTCAGAGGGACGCAAACAGCATCGCCACCCTTCTCACCGCTGAGTGCTTCAACCTGAACTGCTGGGGCCCTGCCGCAGGCACACACAGCGACAGCTGCAGCTCCGGGCCTCTCCGGGTTCTGTCGCCAGGCTTCTAGCGGCTCACACACCTGGGGAGATGCGGGAGCCTCGTGTCTTGCCAGTTCTCATCGAGTGGCGCATCTCCCGGCTCCGATGGTCCCTGCGCAGGAGCCCGGAGCCGCGGCAGGACGGGGCCGGGGTCGCGGTTTCAGGACCATGGAGACGCTCCGCGCCCCCCGCCCGCCGCTCCCCGTACCGCACCTGTTGCCGAGCCCCCGCCCGCCGCGGCGGGGGGAAAAACCGAGGAAGGAACGGGGGTAGGAGGAGGAAAAGGGAAAGACATGAGGAAAAAAAAAAGGGAGGAAGGCAAACGGAGAACCCCCCCCCGCGCTGCGGCACTCACCAGTTCCCCGAGCCGACGATGCAGACGCGGAGCGGCGACATCCTGAGGGCTGCGTTCCGCCCGCGGGGCTCGGGCTCGGGCTCGGTCCCTCCCGCCCGCCAGCACCGCCCCTGCCGCCCGGCCCGGCCCCCGGCGGTGCGGGAGGGACGGGCGTGAGCGGGCGGCGGCCTCGGGACAGCGCCGGGTGCTCCCCGGCCCCGCCTGCGGCCCCGCCGGGTGCTCTGCCCGGGTCCAGCCTTGAGCCGAGGGCTGCCCTGCGAGCGGGGGATTCAGCGCCCTGGAAAGGGGAACGGGGAAAATGGTGCCTCCTCCGAAATGTACGGGGATAAGGACATGAGTGGGGAAAGCGGGAAGCCCTGCGCTTCTCGCGGGGTGAGACTTTCCTGCCCACCGGCAGCCCCGAGGGTTTCGGTAGGATGGATAACGTGGCAGAGTCTGTGGCAGAGGGACACAAGCTGTGCTCCTCGGGACAGTGAGAGACATCTCAAGGTCTCACCTGCCCTGTCCCACGAAGAGTAATCACTTAAATCCAGTCACACTAGGAACACACCAAGAAAAGGCTATGAGTGCATCAGCAGAGCCAAATTCAGCTGATAAATCCTGAACTATACCACAGCTCTTAATATGAGATGTCAAATATAAGTTGTCTGCAAGGAAGAACGAAAAAGAGTGTTAGTCCTTTTCTCCTACATTGCTTAATCATGCATAACACCCTACAAATGACCACATTTTATCTCTCAGCCCCCTAGTACACCCTGTCTCCTCTTCAAAGCATCCTTCTCTCATTTTTGAGCCAAAGGACTGTGTATGCCGCCTTTCCTGCTCTTGCACTCCTGCTTCCCCTCATCCTGCCGTGTCCAGGCTCCCTTCTCTGCCGGGGGGCTGCAGGCTCAGCAGTGACCACATCTGCTGCCCTCGCCCCAGAGTTGGGCACAGTGGGTTCCTGGCTCTGTGGGATGTGGGCACCTGACCCTGTGATTCATAGAGGGAGGCTGGCTGCCAGCACTGGAGGAGCCTGTGGGTGTTTCTGGAGGTACACATATGTTCATCTTGCCTGCTGTCATCTTCATGGGCTCAATTATCTGGTGCATCCAGATAGCGATGACTGTGGACTTAACAAAAAGGCTAGGGAAAAACCCTGCAAAATAATATTTTGAGAAAATAACCAGGATAGACTGATGAAAAGGGAGGTGTACCTGGGCATGTGTGAAGCCTGATGGGGATTCTGCAAGAAGGTGCATTACCTGGAAACAAAGTTTGAGCACAGCCAAGGCACAAGAGCCTTTTTTTCTCTGGTTCCAGGTATATTTACAGTATCCTGCTTGTTCACCATGATTTGCTTCTTCCTCTGTGTCCCTTCACTCTCTTCTCCCTTTAACTCACATTCCCCTTGAGAAGAAGATCTAAAGTGGAGGTGAAGGGTAGCCATCATCCTTCTTGCCCTGTTCCTCTGCTTGTTGCAAGCTCTTCTGTCCAGTGAGTCCCCAGGCCCCAAGGAAGGACATACTCACTGAAGCACAAATTTCTGGAACTAGTGCGTGCCAAAGGATATGTCCCTGGTCTGTATAACACATAAGTATTGTAAACTGTGTAGTGGGGCTTTTTTGCCTAAATCGATGTGGAAGCTTTAATTACAAAGGAAATCTCCAATAGTTTGGTGGCCTCTGGACTTATATGCGTGGCCTCCACATTGTGATTACAATGACCATTTGGTGGGTGCAAATAAACTGGCATGGGATGAGCAGGCAGATGGATACAGCAGCACTTGTGAAGAGTAGAGGACTCAGCCTGGGACTGAGTGCACACATTAGCTTATCCATCTGTGACACTAATTGGCTGTGGAAGAATATAACTTGTGCTGCTGCTGAACTCTCCTCTGGATTTGTGTGCTTACTGCTCCATGGAGATGGATAGGGAAGCATTCACTTCCCAAGGATGGTTTCAGGTGGTCTGCAGGCAGTTTTAGATGCCAGGTTTGGATGTCAAGGTTATCTCAGTGGCAGTGTTGTGTGAGGCCCCGAGAAATGGGTCCTTTGTTAGATTCCAGAGCCCTGGAGCCACAGAGCACACACTGGCGGGTGCTGACGACTGTTGTTTTATCAGGCAATGGGAAGGATCTGCTCTTTCCCATGGCAGCTCCATGTTTGTTTTTCACATAAGCCCAGCAGTGCTAGCTCTGATGTGTGAGTCATTGGGACGTAACAGTCATAAAAGCCCAGTCGCCATAAAGGGAGGCTAAAGACAGCTCTCTCAAGGCCACCCCCATGCAATCTCACCTGATCTTCCACACCTAATGGGTCATGCACATGACCCGGAGATTACACAGCTGAGCCATTTTCCCTTGCAAGCAGGAAACCCTCACCATAAGTGCAGCAAAGCCAGGGCAGCGACAAGAGATTCTGCTAAGCCAGGTGTGGTTCTTCCTGTGGTGGCAGTGCGGTCTTTGAACGTCCCAAAAAAGTGACTGAGAAATGCCAAATGCAGTATCCCTCTTAAGACTGGTTAGACGTTTTGCCTTCTCTTCTACTGAGAAGCTATTTGAGACCATTACTCCTCTCACAGTGAGAGCCCTTCTTCCTGTTTCATACCTAACTTATGCCCATCTGCTCTAGCATGAGTGCTGTGCATAAGTGTGAATGATTTTTCTCCCCTGATGCTTATTCTCCCTCTCTGCCTGACTAAAACCTCAAACGTATTTACAGAGAGGAATCAGATCCCATTTCACCATTCATTTTGCCAAGCTCAGCAAGACATGCTGTCTTAGCTCTTCCTCTGATTATCTGGATGTCACTTCTTTGTACCTATTCCAGGATGAATTCAGGCTTGATGAACACTGATAACCTGAATGATGCCCCAAAATTTCAGCTGAATTTTACCCAGTGTTTTGTATCTATTTGTTTATTGTTCCTGAAAATACTACATGTAGGGCTTATTACATGTAAGACTACATTTATCTTTCTAATAACTATACCACACATAATTCTTCCTCTTCTGTTGTTCATAGTGGATAAATAATAATTTACAGCAGAAATGTTACCAACCTCTCAGTACAAATCCCTGCATTATATGCTGTTACATTTCTTCCCATGTCTGTTATTAGGGCATGATAATGATAGAATTTTTCCTTTAGGATTTTGTCTCTATTGAAAATATCTCCTAGATTTGTTGTTAGCAAATTTCATTATGTCACTTTTTTTTTTTTTTTTTTTTTTTTTTTTTAAATCAAGTTAACTATTGAAATTACTTAGACTTACTGACTACTCCAGTCCTGTAATTTTGCTCTCAGTCCCATTAGCAGCTTTCATTCCCAGTTCTGTTCCTTCATCATTTTATTCATGTTCATGTTAAACCTCATCTTTGCAAGTTTAACTAATAATTATCTAGGTAATACCAAATCAAATGCTTTACCAAAGTTCAGGTTGATAAGATTTATTATTTTTCCTTTGTTCTAATATGCCATTATCTTATCAAAGAAAGACATTGAGCTAGTCTACACATAATGTGCCTAACCTACACTTTAACCCATTTTCTGCTTCCATTCATGTCTTTTGTTACTCATGGCTGACATTCACTCTAAAAAGCCTGAAGATGTCAATGATGGAGATTATTCAGTATTCAGAAATGAAGGGTAAAGAGCTCTCAAGTTTTCTGGCTGTGTTACACAATAATTTCCATATCTGTGCCCTTTAGCCTCTTAAGTGTGCTGCCTCTGCTCTCTGGGGTTGATTACATTTTTTTCCTTAAGGAGTCTGAAGCAATATCTTCCTTTAGCTTTTAGGTATCTGCCCTGCTACTATTGCGGTCCGTGCTTTCCTTCATTTCCTTTGCAATCATGCAGTAAACTCTTCATGTCCTTGTTTTCCTTCCCTGCGCAGGTCTGGTTTGTTTTGATTTTGAGTCATACCTTTAATTTTGGATGTTTGAATGACAGTTCTCTCTGCATATCCCTCCCTTCTCCTTTTCTTTCACTAGACTTTCTGCATATTCCTGAGATGTCCTGCACTGACTGCAACACAGTTCACATCCTATGCAGGCATCTGGAGCTACTGGTAATATTCAGCCTTATTTTGTCTGATCTCTTTGGAGAGAGGTAAGATTCAAGGACCTCTTCCATCTTGTGACTACTTGAAAGCAAAGCAGATTATGAATTTTGCACTCCCTGGGATGATGATCATATAGCATTGCTCCTTGGCATCTGAAGGTATGCACGTTTTGGAATTTAGGGAAACAGGAGCTGAAAATTGAGCTATGTTTTTGTATTTTTCCAAGCCTTGTGGGCTGGTGTCAGCAAGACTCACACATTCCGTTTTCTCAGCTGTGAATCTATAGGTAAAGTTTGGGGTAGGTCTGGAGTTTATAACAAGGGTTCCCAATGTCAGCCTTGGTATGTGAGAGGAGCCCATCTGTTGTGAGTGTCCAAAGAAACCTTCCCCTGGCTGAGGTCTGCAGACCACGGAAAACCTACCACTTCAGCTCCACCCAAAATGTGCACTGCCTGACCTTCACCTTACACTAGACAGCCAGGTGGGCTGCATCGGCGTCGGAATGACTCGGATATCATGGGCCTCTTCATTTTTCTCTGGAAAATTTTTGCACATAAGCTCCCCTTGGATTACATCCAAAACAGAAGATTTGCATGGTTTTAAATGCATATATAAAGACTAAATTATTATGCTTAATTACTTTTACTTATAGGTACTAAATAATAGCCATTTATACTGAGGTAGCATATAATATCTCAAAAAGACTCTTACAAGATATTAGGTACAAATAAATTCTGTTTGCATCCCTAAAAGCTGACAGCCCAAATTGGTTACAGTTTTACAGGTTCCACACGGACTTCTTGCAGCCTATTTTTACTCACTCATGGGATCTAGAAAACAAATCAACAGCAAAGCTTTGATTCCCCTCATTTCATTTAGTTGAATTTTCTGCAGGTTATGATCAGATTACATAGGAAGAACTCCTTTTCACACTTAAGATAATTCTCCAACAAGGTACTTAGCAGAAAATGAGACTGGATTTTAGCTGTATAGAAATCCACATAATCCCAAGCAATTTAAGGAATTCAAGCAGGACAGACTGAGAGGCCAATTGTAAACCATCTGTACTCTTCGTGGCTTTCTGTAATTGAACAGAGAAAGTTTTCAGGACAAGAAATAGGACTATAGAACTGGAAAATGCATTTGACAAAAGAAAAACAGTATTGGTAACTTGATTTTTGATAAAACAAACTCCAGGCAACAGACAAAAAGACTTTCCAGAATCCAAATATACCCACTTTGTTGGAAGCACAGCCTGCAACAAAAAGGAAGGATATAATTTGGAAATTAAGAAGTAAATCAGAATCAGCTGGAATGTGCAGGTAGGAAATCTGGTGATGAGAACACTTTGGTATCAGTATCCCTCAGAGTTTAAATGGAAATACAGCAGTCAAATTATTGACTATGTAGGTTTGCCCACAAAAATGACCAAGTGCTTTGGCTTGGTTTCCAAACTGAACTTGTTAATGTGATACACTGGTAAATGGCACTTGAGACTGGGATAACAAGCATTTAAACATGATAATGGAGATCTACAGCAGATGGAGAGATACACATGTTGCCATAGAAACCGTGCAGGAAAAGTGTGTAGGAGTAAAGCATGGCACAGGAAAGCATCTGGGAGAAAGGGCTGAAGAGCTGAACTTACTCAGCAGCTCTTAAGGTTAGATGACACATTAATAAAAACACATTTGTTTTTCAGCATATAGAGAATCACAGAGGAAAGGAGTCCTAACAGTGAACTGCAGAAAAACTGAAGGCAGCAGTGCCATGTTGTGACATAGTGCGGGGCAGAAAAAGTCTCTAGAGAAAGGCTGGAGATGGCCGTGAGATGGATAAAAAAGCTGGGGAGCCCTCAACCAGAACCACAGCATGAGCCCCCTGTGCCTGCTGAGCACACCTGGAGCCAGGGGAGTGATAAGGGCATATGCATTCCTTGGACTCCTCTCCCAGCAGCAAATCCATGGAGGGTGACCCAGCCCGGCTCACTCGGAGCCTGCAAACTCTCTGCCCTGCACAGAACCTCTCAGGTGGTCCCACAGTGCTGCAGGGCTGACTCTGTGATGGGCTCAACATGTGGCTACATTTCTTGAAGAAACCAGGCTCTAAACAGACAAATGTGTATTTTTGAATTCCAGAGTTCCCCACACAAAGAGCTTGAATAGGGGACTATCTGGAGGAAACTCCTGCTTTACTCTGTTGGGGTGGGTGATGCAGCAGAAAAGATCTCCTTGAGCTCAGGGAAAGGAGTCACCAGGGGCTGTTGAGGCAAGGCAGAAGGCAAATCCTCCCATGGTGCAGAAGGACCAGACAGAGTTGACAGCGTCCAGCTGCTGCCCTTTGTGCTAGAACAGCCTGCACTCAGCCACAGCAGCCTGTGAGGCAATTCCCGAGCTCTCTTCCTGCTCACAAGTTGGAGAGGAAAGGGCAGGGAGGCATCCCTGTGTGGCTTGAGCAGGCAGAGGGTTGGCACTTGGAAAAGACCCGGGACATATATCCAGCTGTCAGCAACAGCTCCATCACATGGCCAGATTAAAGCCATGCGTGCTGAGAAGTGATTCAAGGGCAGGAAAAGGGATTGAAACATGGGGCTCGTCAGTGGCGTGGCTGTGAAAATGTCTCAAACTCTGCTGTTGCTGAGCTGCATCTCTAGTACAAGTTTTAGTCCATGTGGGCATCTGGAAGTCCTCCAGGACAGTGTAAGTACTTTGAGGGTTCCAGGTGGTGGGGCTGGGTGGTGGTCAGAACCAGCAGCTGTTGGGGTCTAAAAGACAGAAAGTAACGTGAGCATGCTGATTGCATTTTGTCAATGTGGAGCAGGGTGGGGTGGTGTCGGCTTGGCTCTTGAGTGGTGGCTGCAGAGCAGTGTCGCTTCTGACATTTTGAAGCTCCATGGCTGCATGATGAGGATGAGAGCTCCAAGCTGTGGCAGGATGCTCTGCTTACAGAAACATTAAAGAAAAATCACACAGGTGACAACTCCAAAGAAAGAAAGTTCTCCAGTTCCATTCTTCACTGAGTTCTCAGTCTTTCCTTAGAGGGTGTCTCTCAGAGGGGAAGCTACTAGGATTACATTCTCAGCTTCCAGCCAGACTGAGCCTTTGCTGCTGCCCCACTTTCCATTTCCACGTCAGGATTGTGTAGAGCTGAGATAATGCTGGACCCTGGAGCATGACTCAGTGCAAAGTCACACTGTGTGCTGCTCAGAATGGAGCCAAATGTGAGTGTGAAGAACATGAGTGGGTTGTGGACAGGGATGGAAACTTTGTAAGCAATGTAAGCTGCTGTCATTTGTGAGTGTGCTGCTTTCAGCTGGGCCTGAATTACAGCAGGATATGATACATAGGGACTGATAGAGAGGAGCAAGGAAATGAGGGGATGACTGATAGTGATTGAAAAAAGATCTTGACTCCTTAAGACTATAGAAGATCTGATGAATAATTGTTCAAAGCAGGAACCACTACTTCATACATGTTAAATAGCAAAATCAGAGCCCCAGGGACTCAGTCATGCCTCTAAAGCTCCAAAATTAAGACATTCTGTCAAAATATATTCAGTGTGAAGTACACTGGTGGGAGAAACAGTTTGTGTTACATTTACCTGACCTTACCTACAGTCAGGAGAATACAGCCATGTGCTCAGTGTATTGAAGGAGAAAGGCTGTTTATTTTAACCAAATTTCCTTTCTTGTTCTTGTGTCGTGGAATCTACACTTTTAGTAGGTAGTTATCGTTTACACTTAGTAAGAGTGGGAAGAAGACCAGAAACATTGTTTCCCAGGCTTTTAATACAGTATCAGTTGCCGTGAGAAAGAATTTTTCAAGAACAATTGTACGATTAAAAAGTGCAGATATGAAGCTCCATCAGTGACGTTACTTTTCTGTCATTTTCTCATCGCCTGGCAGCTCCCCCATTTCAGCAGTGATTATGAAAAGTTGCACGTCTCGTGCAGTAAAGGCAGGCTGCGCTGCTGGTTTTCCTTTCCCCGGACTGATGCCATTCTCCCGTATGCCTGTAGAGGATGTAGTTCCCTTAGCAGACAGGAGCAGTAATAGTTGCGTCTTCTGTGGCCTAGCTACCAGAGGCAGATCCAGATTTAAGACTGTTAAACCTGGTCTCATCCTAAGATACTAAGCCAGAAAAAAAATCCTGAACTAGACCAACAAGAGAGTGACAAAAAACTTGTATAGTTTTTATATATATATATATATATATATATATATATATATATATATATATATATATATATATATTTGCGCTTCTATTTTAAGCATGCAGGTGATGAAAACTATGCTGAAATTCAGGGCATTTACTCTTTGAACCTTGCTGCTCTGAAGACACAATACTCATCTGAAGAAATGCTAAGCATGTTAAGTGGCTTTAAACTGAAAGAGAATAGGTTTAGATTAGATATTAGAAAGATATTCTTGACTGAGAGAGTAGTGAGGCACTGGCACAGGTTGCCTACAGAAGCTGTGGATGCCCCATCCCTGAAAGTATCCAAGACCAGGCTGGATGGAGCTCTGGGCAGCCTGATCTAATGGAAAGTATCCCTGCCCATGGCAGTGGGTAGGAATAAGATATCTTTAAGGTTGCTCCTAATCCAGGCCATTTTATGATTCTATACACAGCCAGACTATAAACTTTGAAAGACATAAACAAGAGTTGTTTTAGTGTTGATCAGATCCTATGAAGTTTCCTGAAATTAACAGAATGATTGGTTGTGGGAAATTGGCTCAAGCTGTGATAAAATACAACCTGCTTCAGCTAGTAGTCATATCTGGGCCTACAAGGATTCAATTTGACAAATGTCAATAAATATTTGTTATCCAATTCACGTGTTCCTCCTCCAGATCTGCAGCTCTTCCTCATCTCCCCCTTCAGACTCAGGAGTCCCCAGGCAGTGGTGAGGCTCAGGCTGGTTGCAGGCAGGGCACAGCTGTGGAGCCCCAGGACTCACCCTCTGCTGCTCTTCCAAGGGCCAGGGTGGGATCCAGGTCATTTTGAGCCACTAAATTGTAACCAGGGAAGGAGACTGAGAGCAGTGAACTGAGCACAAGTTATAATTGGTAACATCCTAAACTAAAGAGAAAAGGCAGCTTGAACTGTGTAAGCTCTTAGCAAACGTGGTTTAGCCGTCAGCCTTGCTGTGCTGTTGAGCATTTTATCAATGCCATCTTACGAGAGCCTCTGGTACTGCACGTACAGCACCTTTCTTAAAGCATAAAAGCAAGTGCATAGGGGAAGCAAACCTGAGTTTACCATGCTCAGGGACCAAATACTGAGGGGCTTCAGAAATATGCACTAAGGATTGCTGGCCACTCTGGTGCTGGAAATGTTGTGGGTGGAGGAACCTGTGGTGGTTGCAAAGGTCAGGCATGGGTGAAGCTGTGTCTCTGCTGGGACTGGTTGTCCTTGAGCAGGGAGGAAATAAAACACACAAGTGGAACTTTTGCCTGAGTTGCTTTTGCTTCAAAATTTCCAAGGAAAATTTCAGGGTTATTGGCATACATTATGACACCATGCAATTATATATTTTCAATTAAAGTGTCAAGGGATTGGTGGAGCAGAAAGCAATGAGATTGGAGGGCAAGAAGAGTGCAGTTCTGGAAAAAATTTTCTGTGATGGACAGTGCTACTCTGCTGGTCTGCTCATCTGTATATTCCCAGGAAAAAATGCAGGGAAAACATTTTTTTTTTTTTTTTTTTCCCCAGCAAGTGACAAAAATGCTCCTAAAAACATAGAAGTGGTGAATTTTATGTTTCTGCACTGGTAGTATCTCCTGTCCCTCTAAGAGAGATTCTAGGCATAGATGCAACAGGCAGCCCACACTGGTCTGCTGGAGGAGATTGTGTGTGTGCTTGTCACGGAGGGAGGGATATGTGGTAATTTAGAACCAGATTAAAGTTTATAAATATATTTTAAAGACATAATGCTCATAATGTGCCATCATCACTTGCTGGCCAAAGGCAAAGGCATTTTGAATGCCAATGGGAAAGTTAAAACATGCTGGTCGGAGGTAGGAAGGCCATGGGGTAAAAGGCTGCTACCAGAGAGGTGCTGTAAGTAAATAAACTATTTGTCTGAAGTATGTTCTCCTTTAAATTTTTGCTTCTATGTATGATTCTCACATAGGGATTTTTTAGCATCTTTTGCAACATAGTTGTTTACAGTATTTTAAGTGTATAATAAGAGCTGGAGAGTGGAGGAGGGAGTTTGGATGAGATGAGGATTAGCCTCACTAACCACAGTCAAGTCCGGTTCTGCCTTTCTCTTCTTCATGTGCAGATTGATTAAAGTCAGAATGAGGATCCTCTGCCCCTGATTTTAAGAAATAATGCAGCTGTAGACAGTGAAGCTATGGCTGGCCAAAAGCCATGCCTGGCCTGAAAGATTTCCATAACAATCTCTCCCAGTTAGATATGCTGGCATTCCATGAAAGAAAAATGCAGTAATTGGAGGCAGAACAAGAGGACAAAATGTGTTTCCTCTCAAGGCCATGTTGTGGCGTGGCTCAGTGCATGAAGTTATGACTTTGACCCTGCCCTGTGGGTCTCAAGCAAGATCCCAGCTGTCACATCCCTTCTTGTGTATGGCACAGCTTGGATCCCTCACTCCTGTCAGCCCGTTCTTATTTTGCAGGGAGAATTCCTGTAGCTCTTATGCGGGAAGATGACTGGAAATAAGAAGATAACTGTATGGAAATTACAGTGGCAAATATAGTTACTATTCCCTGGATGGAATGTAGTGAGCATCCCCAACCTCCCACACGAAATCTAAGGAGGACTAAACGGAGGATGGAGGGGAGTGGAGACACTGTGGCCAGGCTCTGGCAAAACCTTTGCAAAGGAGGGAACTCGGTGGTACTTTCTAGCTGACATGCCACACAGCAGCTGAAAACCAAGGGAGATAAAGGAAGATATCCCACTGTTGAATCAGCATCCGTGGCAAAATCACCCTTCTTGGACTGAAACGTATCTTCGACCAAAGGTGCTATCGTGACACCCACCCAAAGGTATGAGCGCCCCTCACTGAGATGTATGACTTAAGCCACTTAAGCTCCACCTGGATATGAAGAAATAGTGTAAAAGTACATAAGATAAGAATATGAATGTGGAAGTATGTAAGTTAAGAAATGGAGAGAAGTTAGGGAAGACTGCATTGTAACTTCTGGGATCCGTCGGTGGGTGAATCTGCCTTCTCCCCCTCAGGGACGCCTATGGGGTAAGAACCGTGCTCTGTGAGCGCTGAATGATTATCTCGACCTAACTTCTGTTAGGGATTAGAGCCTGTTAGTATATTGCTTTGAATACGTTTTTGCGGTCAAATACCGTCACCGGCAAACCTCGACCCTTAACCTGCCAGAGTTTTATTGTTATTCCGTAACCTGTTAACGCGAGTCCTCCCAGAGCGCTGACAGCCTAATCAACTATTAACGCTTTGAGGAAAATCTCCCCTTTTTCACGTGACACGCGACTTTCAGGCGAGCCCGAAGCTCTGCCAGCGCTGCCCGCACTAAAGATGGCGGCGGCGCTGACCCGGAAGGGGCGGCGGGGCCGGGCCGGGTGAAAGGAGCGGGAGGGCGGGATCGCCCATCCCGGCGCGGCCGTGCGGGAGCTCGGCCAGCCCAGCGCGGCCAGCCCGGCCCAGCCGAGCGGGACGCGGGGGTGCCGGCGGCCGCCGCCATCGCAGCCCGCATGGGGCGGGCTCGCTCCGCGCGCCGGGGCCGGGGGCGCCGCTGAGGGACGGGAGCCGCGGCGCCATGCAGGGCGCGGACCCGGCGGCGGCCATGAAGGGGCCGGAGGGCGAGGGCAAGACGGAGCCGCTGCCGGCGGCGGCGGGGCAGAGCGGCGGCAGCAGGAGCGGCGGCGGCCGCGGCGCCAACAAGGGCTGGCAGTACAGGTGGGCGTGAGGCGCGGTGAGGGGCGGCGGGCCCGGAGCTGCCCCGGCGCGGGTGGGCGGCGCGGCTGCCCCGGCTGCGGCAGCGCTGGAGCCCCCCGGCACGGCCGCGGTGCGGCACGGGGGACTCGGCTCCCGCTTTCCCTGTGCCCACCATCCCTGTGGTGCCCGCGGGCGGGCGGGCGGTTCCCCTTCTCCATCAGCACGAAGCTGCCGAGGGGACGATGAGCCTTTGCTCCTGCCTTTCAGATCCTCTTTTCCCCTCGCAGTACGTGGAGACCTGTGTAAAGTTGTTACAGGCGCTTCACCGCTTTCCAGCCTTTCCAAAAAAAAAAAAAAAAAAAAAGCCGAACTTTGTGCCGAGTTTTACGTCTTTTTAAAGAACTTAATGGCAGTCATTATTTATTTTTATTGATGCTTTCAGTTAGTTGCCGGTAGCAAAACTGAGTGTGCACGGAGTTTCAGTCTTATCTAACTTGTTTTAAGAACGGCTGTGCTTAGCATAAATCGCGGCGATTGCTCTGGTTCAGCAAGTCAGCAGAAGGGAGCAGAGAAAGCCGGAGGAGCTGAGCACACGGCAGTAGTTTGAATTATTTGCCTGTGTGTTCGGGAGACTTGAGGGTTTCCATAGGCTTTTTTTCTGCCGTGCTTTCTGTTGGAACACATTCCCACTCACACGCCGGTTAGCGGGCTCTACCGCATCGCTTGAGAGATTTCCGAATCCCTGCTCCCGGGTCTCTCCTCCTTGGCTGGAGTTCTGCCATGTTGCTGTTTCCAGTGCTGCTGTTCTGTGAAGTTCGCACACTTCTCCTTCAAATAGAGACTCTCCAGAGCCGTCATCTGCCAGCCCAGATGGACTGGCTGTTCCCTGCGTGTGAGCAGGAGCCTGCTACAGACGGACGGAGGGACAGGGGCTGACCCCGGGACTCGGGCACTCAGACCCGGGATGTGCAGGCACGGAGCGCCCTGGTGCTCTTAATGGGGAGTGAACAGCGCGGTCATCGCTGAGAATCTGGGTCATGGGTGTTTTACTTTTCTGGTGACTAGTGCCGGAAAGAGAAGTGGTGATTGCAGGATGAGTATTTCAGGCTGTTAAGTCAGGAAAGCTAATTGTCAGATGTAGCTATTGGCTGTTTTAACCACTGTGTCCAGTTGCTTTTTGAACTCGGGATTCAAGTAGAACTGAATTTTCTAATGAAAATTGCTATTGTAAGCAAGCACACACTTGCTATCCACGTTTCACTGTGAAACACAGGATTTAGTTAATGCAATTAAAATGGTAATATTTTATATTTTTGTTTGGAATTGGAGGCAGTGGAAGGGATGAGATGCATGGTTTGCCTGGATGTCTTTTTAGCTATACTGTGTTTGTGATAGTAGTCACTCTGCAGTGAAATTCCACTTTTTAAAATTATCCATCCAATTGTTTTTTTTTCTTCTCTCGGTGCTATGGCTTGTATGACAAAAATTGAACTGACCCCGAGTGTTAGCCGTTTTGGTGGCTTGACAGCTCTAGGTGGGATCTGTCTTTCTTTTTCCTTGTAGCTACCACTATCTTGTTTAATTTGCTCTAAAACTTTAATGCTTTTTTATTTTTTTCATTAGTGATCATTTGGAGAAGTTTAGTGTACTAATTCTGTTATTGTGGACACTTGAGATACATCACTGTTAATCTCTGCTCTGTTTGGAATCAATTATTTACACCTACATTTGTTTCTATATCAAATTACCCTCAAAATATCACCTTTCCCTCTGTCTCCCTGGAAAGCCCTGCTGAAGAAGGTGCTGTAGCTTTGTTTTCACTTTGTGACTTACTTCTGTGCTAAAATGTATTTGACAAAAGACAAACTCCCCAATGATAAACCAGTGTCTAACGTGTGTTTTAGAAACAGATTTTCTGGGAACTTTTGCTGAAAATTTGTTCTTTAACTTTAACAGCACAGAGTTTGAGCAGTATGTGGTCTCACAGATTGGCAGGAGGAGGATCCTGAAGTACTTGCTGTCGATCGACCACATCTGATTCAGAATTTTAGCCCTGTTTGGTGAAGCATCTGGTCAAAACAGCTATAGCAGAGTTGTCAGACAGTGGGACAACAGGTGCTTAATAGTAAAATGCTCCAAATAGGGAATTAAGACTATGGATAAAAAATAAACCTCCAAGGCTGCTGGAACCTGAAATGATGAAAACTGAACCTCTCAAAGGAGGTGCAAGGTCACGCAACCTTGGCATAAATTGAGTATCTAGAAAATTTAAAAAAATGAAGCAGAAAGTCTGACTTGATATTTCTGTAGGAGAATAATAGGGAGATTTTTAAATAGCTGTGATAGAGTTAGATCTGATATTTATCATAGTGGAGAAGAGACAGCCAGAGACTGTCAGACACTTCAGATGATGTGGAGATACAGCTGAATCTCCTGTCAAACTTCCTGCTTGTAGCCTGTGAATTGGTGAGTTTAGGCAGCCAGTATAGCAGTGCCTGTTCCGAAGTTTGTAGTAGTTTGAGATCATAGTATTTTCTTTTTTTTCAGCAGTAACCAAGCTGTAAAGTAAGTACAGCCTGACCCACAGAAAGAATTACTGCACTCAGCAATTCGGTGTTACCTTATGACCATCTTCATTTGGTTTTGCCTTGCTCCGGGTTAAATGAAGAAGAGTGCTTTCAAAGCAGTGAGAGAAAGGAGACAGGTTGGGCTGGTACTTCTGTGACATGTGATTTGTAGTCATTCAAATAACGTAAAAACTTTACAACCTGAAAGCAGAATCTCTGTCTATGAGCTGAATGGAGAGCTGATCAGAACATGTGCCAGAGAAGCGGAACAAGTCCTGTCAGCCTGGCTTGAGGGGCTTTCAGAGCAGTGAGTGGCAATCACTGGTTCTTATCTACAAAATTAAATGTTCAAAGCCCTGTGGTTGACTAGAGAAACAAGATAGTCTTTCCCAGTTGGAGACATGCTAATGTGTTGTCCTCTTAGGTTTTTCTTAGTGGTTCTGCTTTCAAATACACAGATCAAGTCTGCTATTAATCGTATTCCCAGCATTTCTTCCCTTGCCATTAGAAATACAGGTGAAATGTTCATGAATTTCCCAAATGATTGCTGATTTTGAAGCTTACAAGTTATATTTCAAAACCTATTTGCTTTTTCACTTCTGCTTGTATTTTTGTGGATAGCTGCCTTTGTTCCTTATTACTCAAATGGTTTTAGCATCTGTTCACTATGGATTTAGCCGTGTATAGTTATAAAATGCTGCAGATTGTGTCTTTTGCTCTTTGTTTAAGGAAGTGAGTTACCTTTTTTAGTTGTTCCTGAGAGTATACCTGAGTGCTGCAGGGTTATTCACAGTTGTCAGTATAGAAAACCATTTTGGTGAAAGTAGCTTCAAGGAGTAAACTTCTTAGACTGATAGTAATTTTTTTTTTTTTTCTTGCTAGGTGTGACAATAGCCAGTAAGAGGGTTCCTCATGCTGGGTGGCTTTTGCTTGTCATTAATTAATTAAGGCAGAGTCTCTTGCAGAATTACTCCTGGTGGCTTTGGGCAGGAGTGGGAGGCTGAGAGGAAGAGCAGAGAGCGTTTTGCCAAAGGGTAACACTTAATGTTTTTTTGGTATTGAATGCAACTGGATAACAATTTTTAAACAAGTGAAATGGTTGCCAGTCTTTTATGGGTTTTAGAGCTTTTTCAGCTGACACTATGCAAGCATCTTCATAAATACTAAAAAAGGGGAGTAAGCAGTTACTGACCTCAATTCAGTTTTCTGTGTTTGAGCAGGCCAGCATGTGACAATGTAGCAGAACTGGTAACTGGAACAAGTGAATATATTTTAATTCTGCATTTTGAGATGATCACGGACAATGTTTCATAAAATCATCCAGTGGGAAATGTGTTTTCAAGTCAACGCTCATTTCTAAATTTGATCCCAGTTGCCATTGAGGATGACTAACAATGCTTTGCACTTCAAACACATAGAAGCAAAGCATGTGAAATGGAGCTAGGCTGTGGAAGCATTTGATTTTCAATCATGCTATCTTGGAAGAATGATCTAATTAGCAGTACTAAAGGGAAGTATCTTGAAACTGATACAATACTGATCCTTCTGTTGGGGGTGTCCCAATGTCAGTCTTAGTTTCAAGATGTACTGAGTGTTCCTAGTTTCTCTGCATTTCTGGTCACATTCCAAGAAGTGATTGATCCTGAGAGGATAAATTTCATCTGTTTGGTTTTTAAACCTGGATCCAGCTTGGTAGAAACAGGTACAGGAGGTGGTGGCAGCTCATGTTCAACATTTGCAATCCTCTCCCTTGGTGGTCCTCTGTTCTTGTCTGGGCATCAAATCCTTGCTTAGGCTGCAGTAGGGTGGTGTGAGCTGAGCTAATCAACTGGCTCCTGAGAGCAGGCTGGAATTTAAGCTACGCTCTCTGTTGCTTGCTAAGTAGAAGAAATGTCCCAAACCTTCATGAAAATGTTAGTGTTATCCTAGGACAGTTCCCTCTAACACTGGTACCCCTAGTGCTTCCTTTTTATTATCCATCTCCTCTGTTCTGGATTCTTTTTTTGCATTGCTTGAAACAAAATTCTTTGCAATTCTAGGTGGAATTTGTGTATATTTGCTGGAATCAATAACTGTAACTCCCTTCTTTGTGGTGCGCAGCTGCAGAGGGAGAGAGAGGCTGTAATTTTGTGGTGTCAGTCCCAGGACAGAGTTCTGGCAGGGCCTGCTCCTGTTTTGATTTTTCCCTGCTCTTTCAGGTCACCTCACTCCTTCAGTATCCCACTGTTGTAAGAACCTGCTGGCACTGTCACAGTGAGGTGCCAGCTCCCAAGGGAGATGATGTACTGACATCTTTTGGGTTGGCTGGTGGCTCTGATGCCAAGCCTCTGTCAAAGTGAGTCCAGACCTTCCTTGCTTCTGTTTCTGGTGATGCGTAGAGATACCCCAGCACTGTAGGGCCTTCTGAAAGCCCATGCTGCTCCCTTTCTGACTTGTTGCTGGTCTTTTGAGGTGTAATTTGGAGTGCTGAAGAGATGATTTTCATAAGTGGTTGCTGTGAAATTCAGAATTTATTTCTGCAATTTTGTGTGTTCCTTTTTATTACTAAAAGTCAGGTTAGGAGCGCTGTCACTTTTGTTTGATATGCTGGAGGGAACTGGCTGAAAAACCTGGTGCCTGAATTTCTTTACCCTCATTTGACTCTTTGCTTAAAGAGTATATCATGCTCTTAACACCGATTTTAGAAATCCTGCACTTCACATCATTTGCTCGTTAGAACAGACAAGAAGCTCATGTTTGAAATGATCAGCCAGTTACATCCATCTCATTCTCACAGATGCGTTCTATGTTATAAAAATATTAAGATCATTTTTTACCAAACTGATTTTACAGTTGTTAAAGCCCCAGGCACTTCTCAAAAGGCAGGTGAGCCCTTCATGCTCACACATGTATTTAAACTTGGGAAATTGGCGTTGGAGCAGGTGTGTCATAAATTAAGAGAAGTAAATCTTGGTGTGAGGGGTATTAAGTGGATATTGCTGGGGAAACGGGTTTGGGTAATTTAAACAGGACCTTCACATTGACTGATGTTCCGGTAGGGAATGTGAGCCCAATTCCTGAGCCAGGTGACAAGGCCTGGGCATCCTTCTCCAGCCCTGTGGCTCCTCAGTGAGTGACTATCGAGAGCACTGTCTGTCTCTTGGTTCTTAGAGCCTCTGTGTTGGACAGACAGGGTGTCACATGTGGAATTGGTTCTGGCATCCAGTGTACTTATGTTCGTAGTGGGATGTTCACTTAGAGTTCAAATTAAGAGGAATGAAGAAGCACCAATTTTTGAGTAGTGTCTAAAAATCAAATGATTCGTGCTGTTCATAGAATAGATTTCTGCAGGAGTTAATGGCTGTAACAAATGCGTATCCTTCACTAAGTGCAATGAGTATTTTTCGACTTCACCTTTTCTAATGTAATTATGTAGCAGAGAGTTAATTAAGTGGAGTACAACATTAACATCCTGCAGTGCCGCACACATTCTCTCCCCAGAGAGAAGATGAAAAACAAACTGCATGTGCCTGACCTAATCACATTGCTTAATGCAGAAGCAGAAAGCGCCAGCTGCTGCTGTTATGTTATCCTGGGAAGGTTCCTGTGCTGTACTCATCGTACTGTGAAAATGAAGGCACAAGTGCAGTGACCCCTGGTTACTTCCAGACCTTGCCTTGACGTGCCCTCTGATCACCTGCCAGTGTTGATGAATCTTGCAGGGGATCGCTGCCTGCTGGCAATGCTGCTGGACAGCTTTCTTCTTAGGGTGCTTCCAAAGCTTGTTCCTTTTCAGATTTTCTCTTCTGTGTGTTTAATGCTGAAATGGGAGGGGAGGGCAGGCTGAAGTTGGGTAGGAGAAATGCTGTTCCTTCATGTGTGTTAAGCTGCCAGTCTTGTATTTGACAACCTGCTTTGGAGCTTTCTGCTGTGGATAAGCATTTTTTTCTTTTTTGCTTTCAGTTGTGAATTCCAAAGTTTTCAAGGAGGCTGGAAATCGTCAAAATCTTGGTTAATGTTTAGATATTGTCAAATTAGTTTCCCAAAGAGCCTGTTGAAAGTTGCACTGAGAAAGTTGTTTACTTTCATTGCATGGAGATGTATCAGAAAGCAAGGGATCTACTGGGCAGAACTGCAGGGTGCTGCATAAAGCAGCTGTTTTCTGATCCTGGCTCTGACTTCCTTTGTGGTAATAGTCACATATTATTCAAACTAGTTTTCCCTGGTGATCACTATGTTCCTCTTTTTCACGGAGGACTCTTTTTGGAGCAGTTGGCTGTGATTTTGCAAAACTTGTAGGGTCACGGTTTCAGCTGAAATAAGCAGAAGCCATCATTTGAATATATGAATAAAATAAAAATTGGACTGCATCTGTCTCAAAATTAAAGAGGCAGAAAATTAATCGTGCCTCAGTTCCCTGTGTGCAAATGGAATGATAATGTTTTTGTCCTCTTACTGTTCAGTACACAGCTCCTTCATAAATGTCCATAGCAAGCACAAGAAAGCCACGAGGGAGCTCATTATTAGAGTATGAGTGCCATATGAATAATACCTCATACTCATTGCACGATGAAAAGGAGCACTTTTGAATAATCCTTATCTGGGAATCGCTGTTCCCTTAAAGCACCAAACAAGAAAGTAGCCCTGCTCTCTTTATATATGGTCATAGTCATAGGTTAATGTATGTGTTTTCTTATTTAGAGTTTAAATCTTCCTGGTGTCTTACACCTCCATTTTAATGTAAGGGTGTCTTTGCTTAGTTTCTCTGTGTTCAAGATTTATAGAAGAATTTGGGTTGGGAAATCTCTAATCCTCCTGTTCAACCTCCTGCTCAAAGCTTCAGAGTCAAAGATGTCATTCAGGGCTGCCAAATTGCACCGCTTTTAATTGTTTGCTAGCTAGGCTTTAAACTACTGGCCATTGCTTCTTGAGTCTGGTGGTCCACACAGGCTTTTGCTTGTATTTATGATTATTTAGATAACATCTGTTGACAATAGCCTATATAAGTGTGTTCTTAGTAACTTGAGTGGTGATAATAATTATGATCCTCAGAATTTAACCTGAAATGTTGCAAATAATATTTCAAAAATAATTACAAAGCAAGAGGCTCATCTGAGGTAGCTGATCAGTGTATTTCCATTCCAGTGTTTTATTGCTGCAAAGTCCAGAATGGTAATGTGTAATTCTTAATATTTTAAAAATTCATAATCACAAATATAAAAATCTCAAAACTGCTGGGGGATATCTGCATATTTCTGGTAGGATAAGAGCTACTAGACTAGGAGAGTAGAATGCCTTGGGATGGACTGTGTAGTAAGCTGAACCATGCTGGACTGTGCCAAAGAATGGCTCTGAACAATACAGAGATTTGCTCCACCAGTCTCTGTGGGTAGTACTTATCAGGATCCACTGCTTTCCCAGGTATCATAGGCAGCAGGTCGTCCAAAATTGCAAAGATGCTCATCCATCTGTGTTTGCCTTGGATATGTTACATCAGTACTGTTCATTGGGCAGAGCAGCTTTGATTTAACTGCTTGAGCTTTCTGAAACTAGATTTTGAGAGAGTTTTGGGTTTTGTTAACAGTAATGTGTGAAACTGTGCATTATGGCGTGCTGATGTAAACTAGTAACATAAATGGGTAGCACAGCTGCAGGCAACCTCTCCTGCATTAAGGGGAGAGTTCAGACCTTTTGGGGTGCTTGCTTTTTGTATACTCCAGCTCTAAAATGATGTTGGCTAAATCTACAGTTTGTTTTCCACTGATATCATTGCAGCAAAATCTGCTGGGTTGGCTACTGACTCTTGGATGTAGCTTCAGTTCTGTTCTGCTGACGCAAATCCACAAATAAATTGTCCGTGAGTGGAGTTCTTGCTGACTTGAGGTGTTTACCTGTGTGTGAGACAGATTGCTGAGCTGAATGTCACTGCAATTTTTTCAAGGCAGATGTATTGTGAAAGCTAGAGAGGTCTGTAAATTATAAAGTAGTTAAATAATCAGCTTTATAGTCGTTATGTGAGAAAAGTGTTTTGTTACTCATTAATAAAATATTGTCTCTTTTCTTCTACTTGCTACACTACAAAAGTGCTGCAGTAGTTTCATCTGTATGTAATTGACCAGTGCCATTAATGGTCTAAAGAGGAGAATGGAATACAAATTTAGTCAAGATGGTTTTTAAAAAAAACCCTGTTAGCTTATTCCCTTTGAGAACTAGTATTGACAGAATTTGAGGTGCCAACACAACTGTTGTATTGAGAGCAGCAGTTGGGGAGGGTGGGCTGTGGGAGAGCCCCTCACCCCAGGGGTACGGAGGCTGGGCTGCATTATGCTGGAGTCATGGATAGCTGATGGCTCACTTTGACTCTGTCACACCTTTTCTTTGTGGCAATCATGTGCTGCTCTTCCAATGCTTGTCTGCACTCCCAAGGATTTACAGGAGCTCATGTGAAGAGAAGTTTTTGTATCTAATGAGGGGGTGTGTGTAGCTGGTATACTTGGAGCCAAGTGGTGTTCTGAAGTATCTTCAGGATCTACTGTTGATGTTCTTGTCATGGTGTTGGACTTCTTTTCTTGCACTTGTCTTTGGTTTCTAATTTTATAATTGAGTAGTCAAAACACATGAGCAGAAGAGCAGGAGCTTTGCTGCCACTTCACAGTGTAGAGCCCTGCTGGTGAGTTGCACAGCAAGGAGAGTTTTTTTCCTTTCTTCCAAAAGCTGTTTGGTAAAGCAGAGGTAATAATTGGTTAATGCTTCTGCCTTACCTTGTTGGGTTTACTGCGGAACCTGCACCACAGAGCTGTGGAATTGCAGTGTGCTTAACTTGGCGGTGATTTCTGGCAATTGCTAAAGATATGCCCAAAGTGTTCAATGCTGATGTAGCTGTCTGGATTTATTTTCCCCTTTCTCTTCTCCACTGCCTACCCCTCCCTGTAAGGGAAAGGGGGATCAGTGCACTGTAGGTAAACACTTTGCAGTGCTCAGTGAGGAAAAAGCAAGCCACTGCCAGCAGTGAACCCATGGACAAATAGACATGAACAAGTTCAGTGGATATGGTCACTGCTTTTTCCAAACTGTATAGTTGAAATCAGTCATTGATTTGCGCTGTTACAATCCTCATTTCTTTATTTCCTTTTTTTTTTTTAATGCTTTGGTAGCTTTTAATATGAAGACAGTCTCTTTCACCAAGGGTTTACATCTTGCTATGAGTTCAGTAGGAAGGAGCATCTTCTCTTGTCCAGGATCCAAAGGCGCTGTCATAACAGTGGTCGTGGCAGCTCTGGAGGCTGGATTCACCTTCAGGAGCCTTCCCTGACACCTTCACAGGCTCCAGACTCCTGGCCATCCTTCCTGCTGGCAGCAAATCCACACATACTCAGCTGCCGCTCGAAGTCAGGCCTTACGCAAGTCAGTGGGGAAGCCTTTGGCCGCTGCGTTTGCTCTTCAGACAGCTGTTGGGTCTTGAGAGACTTGGCTGCTCAGAGCATCCCACGTGATGCTGTCTGGGTCCCAGCAAAATTAAAATCATTTGAAGGGCAGTCTTGGAACTGTTCTGTAACTGCTTTCCCGATGGGTGTAATTTTTATGCCGCTGCTAGGTTTTTTTTTCTGTGGGGCTTTCACAGAAACAGACACGTGATGGGTATGAAAAAAGGTTGGTGAAGCCTTTTGCATTGCTGCTGCTTCTCAGAGAAAATGTTGGCCCAGCAGTTGTCAGGTGTGAGCCTGGGTGTCTTGGCAGAGGCTCCTGAAAGACGTCATTATGGGACTACTGTTCCTCAGTATCTGAGTCCAAAGCTCGGGTGCTGCACGTAAACAGGATACAGGGGATTTTGGCCTGATTGTCACTGTCTTCTTTCTTTCCCAGACAGGAGACCACCCTGCAAGGCACTGACAGCTGCTGCAACTTAGGAAAGGACAAGTGGAACTAGAGAAGGATAAATAGGCTAACAGTGATCCTTTGTGAATCTTTTATTCCTTTTTTTTTTTTTTTTTTCTTTAGTAGTACATAGATATGTAGAAATCTGGCTTGTGGTAAACATTGTTGATGTAAGGGAGGGATAATTTTGTGGGAAGAATATGAACTGATGTGTAGTTGTTCACAGACATCTGTCATTTGCTTACATGGACAGTTCCAGTCTATGTCAGTATTTATAAATTAAAACATTGTGATAAATGGACAGTCAAGTTCGATGGTGTTCAGCCTTTGGGAAAAAAACCACAGGTTTTGGGAGGTGGTAGATGTTGCTGGGCTAGAGTTCAGATGTTGTATCATGTCTTCTGTGTATTTTTTTTTCTAGATTGTGATTTGTATAATACCCTCACTTAAAGAGTCCAGCTGAAGTTAAAATCAATTTTTTTCATGTCCTTAAGACTGTGATCTATCTGTTGCAACATTTCCTTTCTTTGACAGGACATGTGAATTTCGACAGAAATAGGGCCTTTAGGGATTGTTGACTCATTGTTGCTGAGCTGTTGCTATTCCTCTGACAATGTGAGACGGTGGTGAGCATTTTAAATAGCAACAACAGCATCTTGGCTATGGAAAGGCACACGTACCCATAGGTACGTGTATGTACATGTAGGCAGCAGTGTGAATGCAAAGGGATTCTGAAAATCAGGAAAGATCCCTAGGCAGCCAGCCTTCACTGTCAGTGTTAAGTTGCTCAGTGTTTTGTGTCAAGTTCGCTTTTGAAATGTTTTCTAAAAGTCAGAAGCCCCTATGTCAGAAATTTTGGAGGCTTTTGAAGTACACTGGTGACTTTGAGACAGGTTTTGCCAGCACTCTTTCCAATGAAACAACAGTAAGGGCTTACTCATATTTTGTGAACTGTGGTTATCTGTGAGCAGAGCCAGTGCTTGAACCTCAACCTCTTATTCTCAAAGTCTACCATTTTACAAGCTTTCTGTAGTGCTCTGTAGAGCTTGGCTGTCAGTTCCAGACTAGTGAAATGTTACTGGGTTTTCTTCAGGTTGGGTGTGTTATTGCTTTTTTTTTTTCTTGTTAACTGCCTTACATCACTGCTTTAGCAACAACAAATATCTTGGTTTAACTCTTGCTGTGGAGGCACTAATTTTAAAATATTTTGAGAAATGCTTTAGTTACAATCCCTGGCCTTGTTCATAAATAATACTGAGAATAATTTTCTATATTCATATATGCAGAAGAAGATTAGGAGGTTAACTGTAGTTCTCTCATGGGTTTATGTACAGTTATAGAATTTACTTTTTTTGTGAATTGCAATTTGCAGAGTGGGTTTAGATTTCTTTAGTGTATATAATTTTTACTTATTTAAAAATAAGCCTTAGTTCAAATGTTGAAATATTAGTCTCAGTCACTTTCTCAGACTTCCATGGGGCACTGTTTTCAAAGCCTTTCAGCTGAACCCTCTGGGACTGATGAGGTTAGAGAGATGAATTATTGAAGAGGAGGCATTTGGAGACGTTTTGGTCTAGACAAAGTGAAAATCCAAGTGGGAAGGAACATGCAGATGATGGTAAAATGTGATGGTCATTGAATGTGGCACTACATCACCAGAAGAGCTGCTCTCCCTTTTACAGTGCCTTTTGCTGCATGACAAAACCAGCTATTTAACCTGTCACACCCAAAAAAACCCCAGAGGTCAAATGATTTTAAGCGGATCATTAAATTTACGCTTGTCAGGTGAATGGACTTCCATAGGTCATACACATAATCCTGCTGCATTCACTGCAGTCTGAACTTAACCTTTCTGATTTTTCTTGGGTTCTGTTAAAGGTACCTGTGATTTTGGCACATTAGTTAATGGGGGTGCAGTGGCCATAGCCCGAATGTGCAGGGCTTTGTACAGTGTCTCATTGAAAAGCAAGGGTGTAGCTTGCATTCACTAGAGCTGAAAAACAATTAGCTGTGACTCGGGACAATTTTCAGATGATTAAAACCCAAGCTCATGCATTTTTATGACTGTGCAATCTCATAATTTTCAGCTAAATTAAGACAGTGAGCAAGTCTAACCTGTACTTCCCTTGTATGCCAATAATAACAAATGAGAGGCGTCTGCAGTGGATGAGTTTGATTATGTCTCCTTTAGCTTCCCTGTGCATTTAAAATATATGACACCCTCTGCTCTCCTTGGTTTTATTTTTATCTGTAGTACCACTTAATGAGCTATTAGAAATTAAATTCCTAGACAGTCCTGCTGGCTGGTCTCCATTGCAGGATATTACTGCAATACTGATTGCTGCTGTAGTAGTTATGACAGATATTTTTGCTTTTAAAAGTAACATTAAAAATCAGCAGCTTGGGTTTTTTCTTCAAAAAATGTACATTCTTGGATCTCTTGGCTTGTGTTGTATCACTGAATGGCAGTGATATACTCAGTGGCTGTTTTCCTTAGTGTCACCCTAAATGGCTTCCTTTAAGATGAAACAGCGTAACATGTTGTATTTATCAAACTGTCAGATTTCTAATTAATATGCTGATACTGTCTGTAAATGAGGTGTAGACAGCAGCTTCAGCTGTTATTTAGAATTTGCCCCAATACTTAGCACAATTATGTTTGCAACCAAAACCAACTAATGGAGATGATCCCTTGGCTCTCATAGTCCTATTTTCCCAGCCTTCCCCCCCTTTGCTGACATGGGGCTACTTCATCCATTTAACAACCAAGACAGGTTGCTGCTGCTCCAATGGACTCTGAATAATTTCATTTAGTCTTCAACGTACTACAACCTACAGAAATTTTAATTTAAAATTTAAATAAGATTAGAGACAAATTTATTTTGAAGACACAAATAGTGTCTGATACTTGGGTCATTGTTTCAATTATTTTTTGTAATATTGGGAACATTTTTCTCAGGCTGGACCTGGATTGTCTATCAAGAGTGTGTTCTTCAGTGTGGGATTATGTCCTACTGTGAGATGAGGGCATTGAGGTGGCATTTCTAGATTTATGGGAACATACAGCATAAAGTGGGCCTTTAAACTGATCTTAAAGGGAGTAATTTGTAGCCTTGGTACTTGTAAGCCTTATTTGGGGCAATTGATTTTCAGAAATGGTAATGTATTTTGCCTATAGTGATATTAAGTCTCCATGCCAAGTGCCTTTGATGGATTCTCATTTTTGGTGGACGTTTCAAGTCGAATCTTTGAAGGAGAAACTTGAATTTTCCTGTGAGGCCAGAGGAGGAGGTGTTTTGGCTTCTGGTTTAGGTTTCAGAAGATGTTGATGTGACCTGCACTTGGATGTGTTCTGTAGAACATCTGTTCAGGAACATGACCGTGTAGGGGAAAGGGTGCTGGACACAAGGGATTAATGACATTACACTGATGTAGGAATAGCTACAGACTGCTTAGATTGATGCCTACAATCCAGGGATCTGTTATTAAGCTAGAGAAAGTTAATTTTGTTCAGGACTCCAAAAGTGCAAGATTTGTTTTGAAGATCGAGCAGGAACCAGAAGCATCATGGATAAAAAGATTTTAATTACCTGAAACTTGTAAAAATATGTCTAGAAGTGCCTGTTGAATTGGTGCAGCTAATTATGGTTTGAAATTATTTGGAAGTCGATAAGTCTGGTTAAATTGTGATAAGAAACTATTTTAGGAAAAAGGCTGGAAAATCTTTAAAGTGTAGCTTTGTTAAATTGATAGTGCCATTCTAAAAATGAACATAAAATTCATCTCCTGAGAATAAAGATGGTCAGAAGCTGGGAGGATTTAAAATGTGTTTGGTTTTTTCTGATTGCCTTTTTTCTCTTTTGATAGTGATCACATGGAAAATATTTGTGGCTACTTAATGAAATACACCAATCTTGTCACTGGTTGGCAATATCGGTAAGTCTTTTATGGTGCTTTTTAGTAATGTTGGTCTCTGCAGCATCCAAATGAACATCTTTCAGAATTTTTAAACAGTACTTAGATTTCCCTTTTTCTGGTGGGCAAACTTTATGCAAGAATCTAATGCTTTTCTCAATATAGATTAAGCTATTAATGTGTAGATGGATAATATTTGTATTAAGGCATGGATATAAAACAGGCACAAGCAATATAAAGCAGTTAACTCATTTAGTGGCTTAAAACGATGTTCATATGTGTAAAAGCCATTAGGTTTTTTCTCCTTTTCCACTAAAAAAAATTGTCTTTGTGTTTTCTGCTGTCTTCACCTTTGTGCCAAATAATGCTATTGCTGAAAAAAATTAGAACTTCATTATTGTAAATTCAAACTCAAGCAGGCTTTTCCCTTTCCTCAGGATGTTGTCTCCCCTGGAATAACTTGATTTTCTGTGTCAGGTGAAATTCTTTGGTCAGGTTTCTTGTTTAATGCTGTTCCTAGAGCATCACAGTGCAACCAAATTAATGTTGGAGAGACAAGTCCTTAGTGTACCGCACTGTGCCACCTGTGCTGCCTCTGGCATGGAGTGGCTCATGCCAGTATACTCAACGTTAAACTCGAATGAAAGCTGAAGCATCATGTCCAGTTCCATTTTTTAAAAAACAATCTGGAATTGCTTCAGTTTCGTGGTTTTGCATCTCAACACCTTTGTATTTGGGGCTGTTTAATGTATGTAGTTTGAGAATATATTAAGCCTTAACGATTCAGGATATAATTTTTGATTCCCCAGATCTTGTGATAGTTGTTACTTGGGCATGTTGTTCTGTTGTGCAATCCCTGAGCACTGAGGAAAAAAAAGTCTCAGTCCCAGTCCCATCTGTGCAAACTTGTAATGAGAGTATTGACTTCTCCCAGTACCACCACTTGCACTAAAAAAAAAAAAAAAAAAAAAAAAGGAAAAGGAGCTGGTTTTTATTTCATGCATTTACTTTGTTATCCTCGCAGGTATTTTGTGTTGAACAATGATGCTGGCCTGCTGGAGTACTTTGTGAATGAGCAGTCTAGACATCTGAAGCCCAGAGGTACCCTGCAGCTGGCTGGAGCTGTCATTTCACCCAGTGATGAAGACTCTCACACCTTCACAGTCAATGCTGCCAGCGGGGAGCAGTATAAACTAAGAGGTAGGACCTGGATTCTTGGGCAGGGGATTCTTCCACTAGAGGACAGTCCTGGCTCTCACCTGGGGCTGCTTGGCTGCAGAGCCAAAGCCGGAGAACCTGGTTGGCAAAGCGCTGCCAGGAAAATTCTGTGCGAAACTTGCATCCCGCTGTTCAGCTAGAAATGGTCTGTGTTTATGGGTAGTTCCATAATGTTTGGGTTGGATGACCTTCAGAAGATTTCATATGTGTAGAATGGGGTTTAATCTTCGTGTATGGCGTCCTTAAATTGTACTGACTCAAAGTTTTCTAAATCATGGTAGGTAGCAGTACTGTGGCGGTGCTCACAGAGAATTTAATTATTCCTAACATGAGGTTTGTTAACCACCTTATGGTGGTTATAAAATCCCATTCTCAGATTTTGTGGGTTGCAGAAATCTAGGCTAATAACTTTGAATATTTCTTCCCTTGAAGACTTGCTGTAATTTTCAAATTTGGAGTACCTTACTCTTATTCCAGTAATGTGTTTCATGTTGTTGGATTACAATATTTGTGAGGGCAGTTATGGCTTGTTGATGTTTTAAAATTAATTTTGTAACACTAAAAACATAAAGTAAGAAGAAAGTATATACTATTTATGTTGAACTTGACTTAACATTATAGTTATTACAGGCAAATGAGTTCTAGATTAAAAATGAATTAGTTATCACTGTTAGTTTTGTGATTTTTAAGGATTAAGCAGTTGTTTTTGCCCATACTTTGAAATGTCTTCATTTAACAGAATCCTTTTGGTTTGCTTTTATTAGCTACTGATGCTAAAGAGCGGCAGCACTGGGTTAGCAGGCTACAGATATGCACACAGCATCACACGGAAGCTATTGGAAAGGTATGACTGATGCTCTCATGGGCAAAAATCAGGCTGGTGGTAGAAGTAGTTGCAAATACAGTGTTATTGAAGCCCTTCCATTTTGGGAATGTTATTTTCTTTTTTCTTTCTTTTTTTCTTTTTTTTCCTTTTTTTAACCCCCCCTTTTTTTTTTTTTTTTTCTAAAAACCACTCAGCAGCCCACAGATAAATTTAGGATTAATTCCATGTTTGAGAAAAAAGTCCTCAACACTGTATCTGAATACTGTTGTTTCCATCTGGTAACCACATGGTGGGTATGCATATTTCACAGAACCTCCTGATTGCCATAACACCTGTTCTGATACCTGAATAAAATCATGTTTTTAAGTCACAAGCAGCATCTTGTAGCTGGTTTTGTTGTAAGAGGTAAGTTGAATTAATAGCTCTAAATGAAATTCCATTTTTTTAAATGTCAGCTCTATCCCTGCAGGATCTGTTAGGAGTCAATTTCTGGTCCTGTTGCAGATCAAGGACTGATCTTCAAATCAGAGAAGTGATACTTACTGATCAATATCATTTCACAGATTGTTGTTAATTAGACTATGAAAGAGGGCAGCTAGAAGCAGACAGTGGAAAATATTTAGCAGTTGCTACTAAAGCATTATTATGGCTTTGCCATCTTTCCTTGCTCTATAAAAAATTAAACTGTTCTGCTGTATCTTTCACATTAGAGCATTTGCTGGTTATTAGGATTAATTGTAAATGTTTCTCAATATGCTTATTTATTTATTCACTAGAACAACCCTCCTCTGAAATCTCGCAGCTTCTCCCTTGCATCCCAAGGAAGCGCCAACTCTCCTGGTGTGCAGAGAAGACCCAGTCAAAATGCAGTTTCCTTCTTCAGTGTGGGACATCACAGATTGCCAACGGGAAAAAGAGTTCCCATTATGCAGCCAGATCACCTTGTAGATGTTAGAGAGGTTTGTATGCTTTAAATTCTTTTACAGTTTTTTGAGAGAGCTGTGGTGTTATTTGTAAGGTTGTGGAGAAACCTGCTGTTCTTAGTTGGATATATTGTCAGTAGCATGTCCTAAACTATTCCTGCACAGCTGTGTGAGGATAAGTAACGCCTGGATAACTGTAGAAGTACATAGTGTATATTTTGTGATTTTGTTTTTTTTACTCTGCAGCAGTATCCTGATGCTGAAGATAAAACGTGTTCTCATCCTTGCAAGTTGTAGCGCTATGGGTGACAAGGGAATATCCTTAAGGGATATCACAGCACATACTATGATCCTATTGTACGCTTTTCTTCCCATGTCAGGCTATAGAAGAATTGACTAAGCTGTGCTTGTATCTCTTGTGACTAATGAGGAGTTGGTCATGATTGTATTTCAGAATGCTAATACCATTTTCTGGTATGCTGATTCTTTTAGACAAACTGTCTAGGGATGGATGTGACTGAATAGAGAGCAATTCAGACACCTGCTTTTTTCACTGTATGTTCAGGTGTGGTGTATTTTGGGAGAAAAATCCAGAAATAATTACCTTTCCATCTTGACTGACAGAACAGACTGATTACTGGTTGATTTTAACTTGTGAATATTTCCAGGGTGGATCTTGCCTCTCTAAAGATAATACATTGCAAACCTGTGTTACTTAGTGGTAGTATTGATGTTAATAATGTTAATTGTAATTAGTGTGGTGTGATACGTTTCTTGGCAAAATAAGTTTCTAATGGAGGGCTTTTTAACTGAGCAAATAAAGATACAGTAAGTATGAATAGCTAGAAATTGAACTTAGACAAACTGGTATAGAAGAGTGCTGTGTATTGTTAGCCTCATTAACCTTAAAACATGTGGCTGAGCACTGTGGTAAGTTCTCCAGTAAATGGGTGTTGCAGATACTTTCACTGGTATGGCATGCTGTCATTGTGCCCTGATTTATATCAGGTACTAAGGTGTAATTATTCACTAGTTTACACAAGGTGACTGCCTCTGTAAACCTTAGAGTCTGTGAATCTCTCTCCACAGCAGAGTGTTCTTGCAGATGCCTTGCAAAAGGGTAATTGCTGCCATCCTGTTTTTATCCTCTTAGAGCAGTAAAGTCTCCTATAGTGCTAATGCATGTGAAGTGCTGCCAGGTACTCGGGGAAATAAAAATGTTTCAGAAATGGCTTTTTCACTTTTTGAGTTTTCAAGTAGTACTATGGCATTCAAAATTTCAGGGAGGAAAGAGGAGTGAGCTGGAGCACTGAAGCAGTGGCTTGCATTCTGTAATTGGGATAAAGTGGAATGACTTCCTGGCATTGCAAAGAGCACAGGAAGCTCTTCATGCTCTTTTGATTACTGCTGAGTTTGGTGGCACAGCATGATTATTTATCAACTTAAAAACTTCTGACCTGTACAGAGGAAGAATCTTCCGTAGTTCTGGCTCTTCTGAATGTTAGTTTGCTTGTCTTTTTAAAGCTAAAATGCTTCTTAGATACAATACCTAGGTTTGTTTTTTTTTTTAATATAATTAAAATACTGAAGGGCAGGTAGTTGCCTGTTACCCCTGAGCATGGTACAACTTGAACACTTAGAAATTAATTTTAAAAAGCTGTGGAAAGAGCAGCTTCTTTCAAATAATCTGCTACATCATGACCTTCTTTGACTTTCCCATGCACTGCACTGTACCTGTGTCTCCTTGTCAGTCCCTTTAACTGCCCCCTGTTCTTGGCTGAATATGTGTCATGATGCTGACGTGGTTCCTGTGCAAAGCAGGAGGTTTAAGATATTTTTGCTAACTTGCACCAAGTGCAGGTGTCTGTGTGTTTGCAAAGTAAGAACAATGGCCTGTGTATTTTTCCAACATTTTTGATTTTTAGTTATTGTGCTTATCTTCTGGCACTATTTTTTTTTTCCCCAAGGCTGGATGTATAATTAGAAAAACCTTAGGGCTGTTCGAAGTGTGTTCTTTGAAAGGGAAGGTGTGCCTATTTGAACTTCATAGCTAAGCATAGCATGGCTTGTCCTATTGTCTGGCCTGATTCTGGAATGAATTCACATGGTGAATTACTAACAATAAAGGTCACCAGAAGGATTGTGGTGATTTGTCAGCTAATTATCTGTGGGGCTTTTTGGGGGGCTTCTTTTTAAGCCAACACACTTTTTCAGAGTTGGAGAAAAACTGCGCAAAAGGCTTTTATCATGTTAGTGACTGGAGAAAAGTGAGACACATGTTATGATAGCAGCTGGTGTGTTTGCATAGGCAAGGCTATCTATAACTAAATGTTTGAGTAGCTTTCTGCCCTCTTGGTATATGCTAACGCTGGCTCTGCACAGTTAACACCACTTATAAATAGCCAATGCTCTGTAAATTCACACCTTCACATGCTACAGAGCCAAGCCCTTAAAAGTTCCAAAGATCACATACTATGAACTTGGATAAATACATGTTCTTTAAGTATTGCATAGAAGCAGTTCCTGGAAGGGATTGCAGATAGTAGTACTGAAAAAAAAAAAAAAAAATCAGTCAGATACTGCTAGGATTAGGATTTAAATAATTGGAGTGAAAAAGCTACCTAGTGCCATAGCAGTTAAATGCATGTTTCTTTAAAGGTTTTTTAAAGAAATTCTGCTGCTGCTGTGCTAAATCGATGTGTCCTTACATTTACCTTCACTACCAGAACACAAAATGATTGCAGAGTAGTGCTGTCCAGTTACATGGATGCTGTTTGTTGTTCCTCCCCACAAAGGGGACTAGCATGTGTAGGAGTTTGCTTTCATCTCTGTGACTGTATTTTGTTTTTGTGAGTATCAAGAGGAAAGTGCTGCTTGATGGCTGAGGGCTTCTGTACCTCATGTGGGCAGATGTGCTGTTGCAGATTCTGTGATTTAGGGGTGTGGAGCTATGTGTGAAGGAGGAAAGGAGCTTGGGGGAGAGCAAGTGGAACAAGGACAGCAAGACAGGACAGCTGCAATTTGAACACAGAATTAAGGTGAAAATCCTGCTGGCTTTTCTTCCCTCCCTGCAAAGTAAATGCTGAGATAGTGATAATCAGCGTGGTGTCAGAGCAGACAATAGATGAAGATCCTTTATGGTTTGAGCCAAAATGAGGAGTACAGCTTCTCTGTTAAAGTACTGCACCTCTGATTGTAGGGAGTGAAAAAGTCCTGATATCCACAGACAGTAGCAGAGCACAGAGGTAAATTACTTCTCACACAGAGTGCGTGTGGGTGATGCCTTAGAATTTTAGCTTTTATATTTTTCATGACTTGTAATCATGCAGTTCCTGCCTCATCCCTATCCCTATCAACTAGGCATGAAAGTGTTTGATATTTACTGCAACAAGTGTCTTGTTCAAATTCCTCTTTGCCTTTTTTTTAAAGCCACTTCGATATTCTTTTGCTAGTTGATAAAGTGCCATGTAATTTCGTGAGTAGATTCATCATGCATTTAATGACTCTATAGTAGTAGTTCTCATAGTCAAGGAAAAAAGTACAGTTAAATTTTTCATATATCTGTTACCTTGTAGGTTTATTATTGTTCTGAAACCATTTGGGATCGTCTGTGTACACAGCTGAGCAGGTGTCACCCAACACTTCTACCACCTGATAAGTGACTGTTTTGTTTGACAGATGATGTCTCAGGCTGAGGGCCAGCAGAGAGACTTGATCAGGAGCATAGAATGCCTTCCTGCCTCGGGTCACCTTACATCCTTGGATCAAGACCTATTGATGCTCAAAGCAACTTCCATGGCAACCATGAACTGCTTAAATGACTGTTTCCATATTCTCCAGTTACAGCATGCTTCTCAGCAGAAGGGATCCTTACCAGCAGGTGGGTATAGGTGCTCACAGAGAGCAGAACTCTGTGACAAATACAAATCCCTCCTTTCTTGCAAAAATGTTTGTTCCACTAGCACGTGGGCAAAAGAAACTGCTGACTGTCTGGTTTCTCATGAATTTTTCCAGACCCCAACTTGTGTTGGGTGGAACTCTGTGTATGTGGAATATATATATATTTTAATCATTAATTCTATCAAGGAGCCTGTGGCAGCAGCTGCATAAATGGTAACATCTAATTGTACAGCATCTCACAACAGACTGAACTATGTAAGGCACCCCAACACGAAGGCTGCCTTTGGGATGTAACTGTAGTAGTGGAGGGAATTTTATGGGATTGCAAGTTCTAGGACATGTAGTGTCCACAACAACTTTGTCAAATGTCATGCTCTTTTAATTGTTTTTTTGCACACTGAATACCTGTTATAAGTATTTATGTGTGTGTAACTTCCATTTCCAATTAAGCGTTAAAATACGAAACTCTTAAGTTTGCACTGGTTGTTACTAATTCTGTTTAATATCAGTATTCTTGTTTTGAGTTACTGCCTTAGTCTCAACCATAGTCTAGAGACAAGTGTTGTGTTCTATTCTGAGGCCAGAATGGACTTGTAAGTCAATAAAAATTGCTTAAAGGTTGAGGAGAATAGAAAATCTCTTTCAATAAACAACAGACCACCCCAACAAACAGACAAACCCCCCCAAACCCTGCTGCTCATGAGTGTGGAATATGTGCATTCACAGGCAGCAGACAAATACGCTGCCACGTCTGCACAATTGATCGCTTCTATGCAAGTAAGAGCTTAGTGGAATTGTTCTGCCTGATTCTTGTGCAGTGTGTGGAACTGAATGTGGTCGTGGTTGTTTGTAAATTCTTCTGCATCTTATTGTGCCTTTTTTTCATGTGTTTACTCTGTGGCTTTTTGTGAGGTTTATAGGATTTTCAAATGCTTCTTTTGCACAACAGATCAGTAGATATAGTAACTATGTAACAAAGCACACACATACGTTGTCTCTCCCCTTATTTGTCCCGTATTCTTCTCATATTTGTGGAGCCTGCTTTTGCCAGGGCTGTTATTTCAGGGCTGTAATTAATTTAGCTTCCAGGATGAAAAAATATTATATAAAAGTATTAAAACTATATAAAAAATGTTTGTGATTCTGAAATCACCAGAGGCATTCAAAGAGAATAGGTGAAGAGATTGAATTAAATTTTCTGCTGTATTTCAGTTCAAATTTTCATTTTAAACAAAAAAAAAAGCTGGATGGCAACTCTTGAGATATTTGTCTGAACACTGAGGTTATGCTGAAAGAACTCTTCCTGTTCTCTGTGAGTTTTTTGATTGTTGATGCAAAGCTGTGGGAGATGCACATCAGAAGTATTTTTGCTTTGGCATTTTCACATATGCGCTACTAAGATGATTTTTTGACTTTTATCTGGGGACATAAGTAGGGTCCAATGAGCACCACTGTAATAACTTAAGAAGATAGTTTTGATTTGGGTTTTTTTTTGACAAGTGACGTGGGTTTTTAATTTTTAAACCATTCAGGGAAAAGCTTAATTCACTGATTGCTGTTGAGTCAGTATCTGCCTGTTATGGCCAAATCTAAAAATACTGCTTGAACATTTCCAAATTGTAAAGATTTCCAGTGACATCCTGGGAGAGGGATGGAGAAGAGAGGATCAACAGATTGGATGATGCATTACTGGGGCCAGAGTTAAAAAGAGACCATTAAAAGAATGAGTGTGTCTTTCTGCAGCCTTCCATCTCCCCCCTGCTGTGGCCTTTCTGGAGACACTGTAATAGATTTGCTCCTTTCAAGGATTGCCAAGAACTTTTTACTTTTTTTTTTTTAAATCCATCTAGCTGAGATTTCTCCTCTTGATTAAGGAGGGATACTTCTGGTTCAACTAATGGAGCCAGACTTAAAAATCAAGGGTTAGAAATAATGTAAGAGTGCCAGTTTGCTATAGATGGTTCGATGACAAAAAAAACCCCAATGAAGAAAAAAAAAAAAACCAAACAATGAGAAGACTGAAAATATTGAGCCAACACATCAAAGTGTATTCTGAATCAAACTTAAAGGTGACCAAGAAAGTTTCACCTATTAACTTTTCCTAATTCCAGTCTCAAGTGGTGTGCAACAACAATTTGCAACACTTGAAGAAAAATGTAGGAAGTGAAAACTCAAGAGGTCTGCACTGTGCCAGAGAGGAAGTGCTGACAACTGTTTAAAAAGAAATTGGTGAAGACTCTAGGGGAGGAGGATGTCACAAGTAAGAGAATGGCTTATGCCTATGCAAAATAGCTGAGAGCAGATTTGTATATGCTTTTCCAGTGGAAGAGAAGTCTTAAGGTGGTATCTTATCCATTCACAAAGATTAAAACACAGCTGGTAGCTCAAATCTTTCAAGAATACCATCTTAACAGCAAAAATTAAACAGAGAATGTAATAAATAAGGTTATTTTAGGTGTAGCTGATAGAAAATATTGAAGGGAGTTGGGTAAATTCAAGCTCATACAGAGGCAGTGAGTGTGGATTAAATGCAGCCTAGAATATGCAGTTAGGGATTAGTGTACTGAAAGTTACAGATTAGTAAGCAGATGTCATGGAGAGGTTTTTAATACAAGTAAAACCTTTTCAAAAAGGTGTGACAAAGCAACATTCTGAGCATCTTAATTTTTTACTTCTTTGAAGCTTCTGTTCAAGTAGTTCTAATTTAGTGTGGTCAGGAATTCTTGTTTCTTATGATGTAGTGGATTAATGAGTAATGGATGATGGAAATACGCTACCTGGCTGTGGAAAAGCTTTCTTGTCTCAATAGCAAAGCTGGATTTTTTTCCTGCCCCAGCATTTTCCTGGTGGAAATGTTGCTGTTTATCTGAGTTAAGCTTACTCTGCCTGTTTGGGTTGAGGACATGACCTAGTTGCAGGTAGCAGGGGGCTGGAGATAAAGGATTGTGTATCATATGGGAAGAGACAACAGACACTGTAGAAGAGGTGTCTTAGTATAGCACAGGGAGTTTCTGTCTGGAGGTAGAAATTTAGGTTTCCTAATAATTTCTGTGTTTGCAACCCAGCCAAGATGTTTTGTCAGTTTGTGTGTTCTTCAGTAAAAACTGATTGGAATCACCTGTACATTTATTACCCTTTGAAAAAGAATGGAACATTTGTATTATTAATGAGGAACCTGACCCATTCTGATAAATTAACTGGGAGTAACTAGAGATGCTGGAATCATCAGGTGGGTAATAGCTTTCCAAACCCTGCAGGGTTTTTTTTTTCTTTCTTTCTTTTTTTTTTTTCTTTTTTTCCTTTTTTTTTCTTTTTTTCTTTTTGAGAGCTATTTATTCAACAGTGTGTGCCTGCCTTCTCTGCAGCTGAGAAAAGGCAAGCACGCACTCCAGAGGAAAAAATGGCAACAAAACTTCTGCTTTTGGTCTTTTTAGTCTAGAACAGAGCTGGATTTTAGAAGCTGATATGTGGAAAGCTGGTTTGTTTTTTGTTTTAATTTTAGTACCAGTTAAAGAAAAGTGTAAGGGCTGCTTGACATTCCCATGATACTGGGCTCCTCCTGTAGTGTCTGATTACACCTTTCATGACACCAACTAGTTGCTCCAGTCCAAGTTGCATGTATTACAGCTTGCCAATCCCAGTGTTTGTGCTAATGATCACTGAAGGTGGTGTCTCATTGCACCACCTTTGTTTAGCGGCTGCTGGAGGCATTGGCTGCAGGAGGAATTGGCTGCTCTCAGCTTATTCCATAAAAGAAAATAGTTCTTTTGTTGGGAGCTGCTCTTTCCTGACCTCGCAGAGGATGAGCAAGCTTCAGCGCAAACTTTCCTTTGCTTCAGGAACGACAATCAGTTGGTTGGAACCGAAGATCTCCCTGGCAAACCACTTCAAAAATGGAGCGGCTCAGAATTTCCCAGCAGAGATAAACAAGCCAGCATCTGTCAGAGAAGAGCAGTCCATTGCAGAGCCCTGCCAGCTAACAAGGGTAAGGTAATGTGACATCCCATTTCTGTGGGGAATTATTTGGAGGAATACCTGTAAATGTTTCAATCATGTTGTGTGAAAATGGTTTAATGACAGTTATTCTCATACTTTTGGTTAGCTGTGTAGGAGGAGGAGTGAGGACAGTTGCAGTAAATGAAGCTCTCTACCTTGTTTATTCAACAAATTTTTGCTGCTTTATGTAACTTGCTGTCAAGTGGAGGGAGCCAATTGGGGTGGTAGTGAAAGGCATTGAAATAGGTTTTTTGGACTTCATTATTTTCTTGGTTTAGATAAAATGCTGCCTAACTGAAATTCATGACACTCTCAAAACAGGCCCAAGAAGAACTACCTAAGCAGACAAAAGACAAAATTGCTGGTCTTCAGCTATGCTATTACATTTCCCTTTCTTTTCTAGGTCTTGTTGCATATGCTTTTCTTAATCTGAGCAACTCTCATCATTTGACTACACGGTGGCTTAATGCATCTGAAATACAGTTACAGTCTGTATCATTTTCAGCTACAGTCTGTATCATTATAACTGACAAAATGGATTTGAATTGCAAAACACTGAAGTAAAAAAGCAGCAGGGATTATGATGAAGAACGTGTTTTCCTAACTAAGCTAGAAAATCATAATTACATCCTCTTTATGCTAGTTGGTTTCACACAGTTGTTTGCCTGAGACTGTGTAACTGTGAAAAGATAGTGGTGCTGTTTTATGTCTCTGCAGTAGCACTGGTCTGTCTTAGAGCAAAATGGAAAGGATTTTTTTCAATTGCTATAGTTTAGAGATTTTTAAGTGGGTCAGAGTAGTTACTATTCAGTTAAAAAAAAAAAACAACAACACAAAAAAGATGAAACAAAACTGGGAGCTTTCAACTAAATCACTTAATTCCTTCCTTTCAGTAATTAGGCTAGTCACAATTTCAGTACTTAATGTATTTGAGGTATGACTGGTGTTATCACTCCCCATAGTTATTTTTAACTCCCTTATTTCTGAGAGCAGAACAGCCTAGCATCCTTGGAAAGGAGTCACGTCTGTGATACTGCCCTTGTCATCAGGATTTGAGCTCTGTGTGAGGGCTTGGTCCCCTGTTTTTGGTGGCTGAATGTTCATAGAAGATGTTCATAAATCTGCCTTGAGCCAGGGCAGCTGCTCCAGGACAAAGGGCTTTGCTTTGGCAGAGGCATATTGCTGCCTTCCAGTGGCATTCAGTGCCTCTCCTCTCTGCATCTGCCTCCCTCCAGCTGTTTGCCCCAGGAGGATGCAGCTCAGAGCCCTGGGAATGCCACCATCCCTCCTGCCTGAAGCGTTTGACTTTCTGCTTGCGCTGTGGTGGTTGTTAAAACGGTGCAGATATAATTTCCAATCTACTTTAGCTACACAGACACAGGCACCTGCAGTTTTGTATGCCTGGGCTTTTGTTATTGTTTCATTGAAACTACTCCAAGTTACTATTTTTCTTTCACTGTTGCATATTTGCACTCACAGCAACATGATAATGCTTGTGAAGAGCAGTTTGTAGATAACAGGCATGATGGTTGTCATGGAACTGGGAACTGCAGTCTGATACAGCCTTTGGAGTAGTGCAGCAATGCTGGGAAGGCTAAAGTATTGTGGAGGGGGTTATTGAGGTGGTTGGAATCACTGGTAGCTTTGGCTTTGCTGTTTCTGTGGATGTGTTACATGCTTGACATTCTGTGAATGTGCAAAACTTACAGGAATTTCTTTTAAGCTTTTTTTCTTTTTTTTCCATGACCCATGTGAGAGAGGGTGAGAAATCTGAGCCTGAATCCTCCAGATGGAATCTGCACTGAGTTATCTTCATATCCATTCAAATTCTTCAGCTGTTGTTTATCTTGGGAGTAAATTCCATTGTGTAGCTCTCTGCAGGAGTTTATTTAGGTTTTTTCATGCATGGGCAGTTAAATGCAATATGAAGTCCTTTTTGAATACTGTCTGGCCAGTTACATCTTCGAGCTAAGTTTATGGCTCTTATTCCAGGAACCTGAAGAAATAAATCCAGATGAGGAGCTGGAGGATATCTGTGATGATAAAGAAGATGATCTAGGAGCGGTGGAAGAACAGCGCAGTGTTATCTTGCATCTTTTGTCTCAGCTGAAACTTGGCATGGACTTAACAAGAGTAAGTAACTGAAGTGTGAAGACTGGCTGCAGTAAAAGTGAAGTATCATTTAAAACTCAACTCCTGCACTGGACAGTATTGAGTTTAGTATGAAAGTGGCCAGGAGCAACTTCAGGTCCCAAGATTTGATGTCCCAGATTGAGAGAGGTTTAGGTGAAATGTGCCGACTCCATCTTTTCTATTAACTTCTTCTTGTGTTTTCTGCTGTTTTTGTTGCTTTCCTGTAATGGCCTGTTTTCTTTCCAGTGTTTAAACCTTTGTCTTTCCATGCTGTTTTCTACAGCCTTCTCATATTTTTCTTTCTGCTTTCCTTCCATGATCTCTTTTCTATCTTCATAATGCTCTTTCACACAACTTGTATAACCCTACAGCTGTGTCCATGATGCTTCTGAAAAGACGTTTTCTTTTGGTTATCTATCTTTATATGTCTGTTTAAGCCTCTTTCCTATTCTCATTTCTATGTTTGCTCACAAGCAGACAAGAACAAAGTTAACACTGGAGAGAATTGGATTTAACACTTGAGGCAGATCTCAAAAGCAAGCAGCTTGGAAAAATTAGCACTCAGGTGCTATTAGACAACTTGGGCAGCAAATCTGGGAAAATCAGGCTGCTACCAGCTTATGTTCAATTAATTCCTTTAAAAACTTCTTGCCATAAGCACTAGGAACTTTGAAATCAAAAAATAGATTTTACAGTAGCATAGAATGAGGAAAACACTCTCTTGAAATTACGGATTATTTTTTTTAAAGCTATGTTTTTTGAGCACTAGCTACATAGCCCCTAGAAACACTTGAATTGTGCAGCTTATATTTTACAATTTGAGAGGGAAGATGAAAAGATGGTGTGAACAGGCCCTGTTTGTGGGTCAGACTTAAACTCCTGCTTCCTAACAAGGAACTGAATAAGTCAGTCTTTCACTTATATTGAAGATTGGATTTAGGATATCTTTTTCTCTTAGTTGGAACAAATTGTCGAGCCTGTCTCCCAGTTGTGATTTTGGCTGTGGTATGAGGAGAATTGTGTTTATTTCAGAGGAGGCAAAGCACTGAAGTGGACAAACCTGACTTCAAAGCAGGTAATAAAGTTGTTAGATTTGTACTCAATATCAGGGTACTGAAGTGAAAAGCCACTTAATACTCAAGGTTGGTGTTGCAACAACATGGCAACTGTATTCAGTTTATCTTCAATGCCTATTAAGTCTGGTGTCTGTGCTTTTTCTCTTTGAATGCAGCTGATTTAAATGGGTTGTCTTGATCCCATGGTTGAGATACTCTGTGTTGCTGTTTATAACAGTTAGGTCAGTTACATGAGTTTAGCTGTGTGAGACTTGTTCCCGCTTCAGAGAAGGAAAACACTGATGATATCCACAGCCTTTCATTTTAGGGGATTGCCCTTGGCTCAGGAAGACCAGGATTGCTGGTTTTTAGAGTGTTGAATGTAATTGTGAAAGTATAAGGTACCTCTGCTCAGGGGCACGGAGTCAACCCATCCTATGCTGCTTTTCACGGATGCTTGTCCTTGTTGCTGTGTGGAGAGAGATTCTGCAAGCTCTCCAGAGCTGACATAGCTTCCCAGCTTTCCTCTACATAAGGCCATACCTTTCCTAACTCCTGCTCTGAACCTTCTTTGCTGTAGTTCCAGTCCCCTCATGCTTGTTTTCTCTTTCACAGGTATATGGGACACATTATCTCTTCGCAGTTTTTTCATGATTTTGGGGTTTTTTTACCTGATGCTCAGTCCCTTTCAATCTCTTTAGTCCTACTAGTACTCACTGGGCTTTTTTCTCATTGTAAATTGTTTTCCTGGTTCTGCCAATCACTGTATTTTGCTCGCATCTTACAAGAGGAACAAAAAAAGCGCACTCTGGAAGTGTGGTGTCCCAAACAGGACAGAATCCTCCTCCCAAGGGCTTCTCATATAAAAAATGCCTGGCTCTGTTTTCCTTCCTGGAGCCTAACGGCTTTTCTTTTACGTTCAGGTGGTTCTTCCCACTTTCATTCTGGAGAAGCGGTCGTTGCTGGAGATGTACGCGGACTTCATGTCGCACCCCGATCTCTTCATCGCCATCGCCAACGGCGGCGGCCCCGAGGAGAGGATGATCCGCTTCGTGGAGTATTACCTCACCTCCTTCCACGAGGGCCGCAAGGGAGCCATTGCCAAGAAACCCTACAACCCCATCATCGGGGAGACCTTCCACTGCTCCTGGAGGATGCCCAAGAGCAGCGTGGCCACCGGTGCTGGCACCAGCTCCTCTGCTCACTCCCCCTCGGAGCAAGAGCTGCCTAAAGATCCGGATGGCCAAGCAGAGCCGGACTATTACACGGTGAAATTCGTGGCTGAGCAAGTGTCCCACCATCCTCCTGTCTCAGGGTTTTATGCTGAGTGTGTCGAGAGGAACATGTGTGTCAATGCCCACGTCTGGACGAAAAGTAAATTCCTAGGAATGTCCATAGGAGTGACAATGGTTGGCGAGGGTAAGCGTAAATTCTGTCCTTTGTTCGTTTTAGAAGTTTGTTAAAGTACTATTCATTTGATAGCAAATTTGATGTTATAGTCAAAAGATACAAGTTGTCGTCGTAAACAGCAAATTTTCATGTGGGAGGAAAAAATAGAAAGGTTTATGCTTTGCCAGAAGTCAGGATTTGGAAATAAATATTGGATATTTAAATAAATAAATTTCCAAAAATTTGGAAATAAAATATTGACTTTTAAGCCAAAGGTCAGTTACTGTGATGTAAACGGATAGTTATTAACCAATTTGCATTTATTTATTTATTTATTTGCACTTCTAATAGAAGTGTTGTCGCATTTCTCTGTACCGTGCTTAATCTTCCTATGCACATTTTGATTTTAACTAGAAAAATCGCTTCCTTTAAGGACAGAGAAGGGTAACTGCCCTCAAATTGTAATTTTTCTTTTGTTATTAGTATTTACGGCACAAGATGAGGCAGCTTCTCCCACTCTGTGTCCCTTGTGTATTTTGTCCAGTACCTGGGGATTCCAGGTACTTGCATATAAACTGTACTCTGGATGAGGGAATGCCAGGGTATGTGAAAGGCACATCTTTGGCTGTACAGGTAATTTCTGAAGTTGTCTCTAGTAGTGCCTTTCTCAAATCATAACTTTTTTCCAGAATTTCCCATGTTGTTTGTGCTGATGTCACACACCCAGGGGTACTGTGCTCCAGAGGTGTGGGCTGGGGCAGGTAGCAGTTAGATGTTGTGCTGTGCTCTTGTAAGGGCAAGAGGGAGAGCTTGTGCTTTTGGTGTCTTTATAGGAATCAAACCTACTGATCTTAAAACCCAAAGAAAAATTCTAGTATTTAATGAGATTCTTGACATTTATTGCCAAAGCTGCTGTTAGGAAGGAGTTGGGTTCATCTTAGTAGAGGCGTACAGTAAGGAGAATTGTCTCTGCTACCTGCCTTCAGCTTGGGTAAGGTGTATTATAGAAAAGGAAAGCAGATGTATTAGTCTTCCTCAAGATCTGCAGTTCAGGGAATTGATTTGTTATTTCCTTTTGGCAGCATTAGTCTTGCCGTGCTGATCTGTGCCTCTTGCTGTGCTCCAGAGCCATCAGTAAGAGAGTGACCAGCCCTTATATGCATTACTGAAAAGTATGTGCATAGTATGGTATTGTACTTTATGGAACAGTATTATTGAGTTAAATGTCTTTTCCCAGAATAGACTTACATGCACATTACTCAAATTAGTACTTCCAGGAAAATATTTGTATCTAGAATCTAATAAATGTCACTTTTGTAACAGTTTTTTAATTTTCTTTTTTTGTGTGTGTGTGAGGGGCTATGAGGAAAAGTAGCCAGATGTAGTATTGGCTATTGCTTTCAACAACTTGTTTGACCTTTTTAGAAATGGTACTGGTTTACTGATTCTTGTATTTCTTCACACAGGTGTTTTACATCTCTTGGAACATGGGGAAGAATACACCTTCTCTCTGCCCTGCGCATACGCCCGCTCAATTTTAACTGTTCCTTGGGTAGAGCTGGGAGGAAAAGTCAACATTAACTGTGCAAAAACTGGGTATTCTGCAAGTATTAACTTTCACACCAAGCCCTTCTACGGTGGCAAATTGCATCGGTGAGAACATTTTGTTTGTTTGAAATGAGATTGACCTCACTTCTGGAGAACTGAAGCTTACGTGTCGTTCTGTTTCCCTTGGTGCAATTTGAAAGTGACACATCATTTGGGTTTTTTTCCATGGCTCTTCCACTTTGCAGTAGCTACTCTTGTGTTGTAAGAGATAACTTAGAGGATGTAGTTTTTACTTCAGTGATTTAATTTGGAAACGGTTTTGTTATTTGTCTCTCTGAAGTTAGTCACAGATGTAGAGAGATCTGTTCTGTTTTTAAAGAGAGATCTGTTCAAGCTACCATATCTATTGAAAATTTGACATGGTGATGATTGGACATTGCTAAAAGAATCTTTTGATGGGAAGCAGCAGTGTTGTCATGGTTACAAAGAATGCACAGGAGTTGCTATGGCAATGGTATGGATTTTTTTGTAGAGTGACCTGTGTTGTTAGACATCAGCTGGATGATGGCTCCTTGGTCCTGTACCTCTTCAGCTGGATGAAATAGAGGATGATGATGATAACAGACAGCTAGACATGTATCAGTCAGGCCAAGACTTCAAATAATTGCCAGCAGTTTTTTATCACTAATGCAGGCTCAGGCAGATGCTATGGTCTGCAGTGCTGGCAGTGGTTGTGTGTCAGAGCAATGCAACCTGGAGAAATACAGGTAATGAGAATTTCATGGAGCAGTTCAACACTGCACCTCCGTAGTGAGCGATGTAACTTTGTTCACTTTCAGCTGAAAGTGGCAGTGGTTTTGAGATTTATATTAAAATACTGGATGTCAGTATTGTCTTGTTACCACGCAACACTTGGAAAAAATCAAGCTGTTAAAGTTGTGAAGAAGTGACTGCAGAGTCTGACCTGGCTGATCTCTGGCATCCTGTGGCTTCAGGCTTTTCGGAGATCTCCTGGAAGGAGGACAGGGACTCCACCATGACTAATAGCTTTGATGAGGTGTGGAAGTCACAGGAGAAACAGCACAAACTTAAGGTTGCTTGCTTGTCAGCTGCTCTGTTGCTGTTTTCAGCAATTGTTAGTGCATCTTAACTCCCACAAAAAAAAAAAAATTGTAAATGTGCTTTTATTGCTCATGTTTTTTTCAACAAATCTTAAATTTTTGTAATGGAAAACGGTGTGAAAAACATATACCTATCAGTCTGGGTTTTTTTAAGATATTTCTCATGAGGTTAATTTAGGTTTGAGCTGCTGGACGATGATATAACAGAAGTCCTGGCAGCTGCCTCCTGCTGTAAGCTGGCTATGAGCTTTCCCTCCTAGCCCTGGAGATTCCCTGTATGTCTGTTTCAGCTGGCATCCGCTATCTCTGTGCTGGAAGATCTGACCTGTGATACTCAATTCATTGCTTGAGGGATCAATTTCTCTATTTTGATGCTAGGACTGGGGAGGATGGGTAGGTGCAGGCACAGTGGGAGGTGACCAGTGTGTGTGGAAGAAGGGAAGTGGCACTTGTGTCCTGTGTTCCCTTTTCCTCTGAGTGTGGCACCACGCAAGGTGGGAGCATAGAAGTGCTGCTTTCTGCTCTCCTGGATGTAGTTATTCAGAGGACATCAGAGAAGGCTGGTGGTGTGCAAGTTAGCTGTTCTCAGCTGCACACAATGGAAGTGTGGAAGGAGATGTAGCCTATGCTTTGTGTGAGCACTGATGAAATGCAGGAGGGCTGGAAGGTGTTGAGTTTTAGGGTGATTATGTACAGGTAGCTGCAGTTTAATTGGAGCTAGAGATAGTATCCTTTGTGAATCCTGCAGCACCTTACAAGTGAGAATGTCTCAAGTCTGGTTTGCACAGTGCGCAGATCCTTTTATTTCTGTTTCTAGGAGAAAAGTTCTGTTTGAGACTGGCAATTTGCTTGCCAAGCAATGCTCAAAAACTGGGTCAGGATGAAGTGGGTGTCAGGAGGCCTTTGTACAGGTCTCAAAGTTGAGAAGAAAAATACGCATCAGTGTGTGTAATTATGGTGATACTTGAGCATTATGCAGCACTTTGAATGAAATACTGCATGTTAGAAAGACATTTTCCTTATCTTGTTATTGGCAAAGTTTTCTGTGAAAGAGATAGGGAACAAAAGCAGTTCTCCTGATTCCCAGTTTCCTACCTTGCTTTCTGCCTTTGTGTGTCTGCTGCTTATGGGAGCAACGTGAAAATAGACCACCTACATAAGAAGTTTGAAATGTAAAGATGCCAGATGAAGTGCCAGCAGGTAGCGAGATGTATTCTTGCTAGAAAGTTTAGTTTTTATTTTTAAGTCTGAACTATGTATATGATGTCATACCTCAAGTGGAAATGATCAACTGCTTGTTCTATCTGAATCAGCCTGTGTTAGTTTCTTTTTCATTTTTAATTTCCTTAAGAGGCTTGAAACAAGCTGAAGCCAAAAATGCAGTTTCCTGGGTAACCTGAAGAGAACTAGACCAGTGAGCGAAAGTCGCTTTGCTCTTTGAGCTTCTCCACACAAATGCAATTCAAATAAGTAACATTTTTCAAGGCAGTGCGACAAGTTTGCAAACTCATTCAGGATTGAGTGATTATGCAAGGAATAGTCCTCAGGTTTGTTCAGCCATGGCTTTTTAAAAATAAATTTCTTTCCTAGAGTCACAGGTGAAGTGAAGCAGAACATGACGAACACGGTGGTGTGCAGAGTGCAGGGGGAGTGGAACAGTGTGCTTGAGTTCACCTACAGCAACGGGGAGACCAAATACGTGGACTTGACAAAGCTCTCTGTGACAAGGAAACGAGTCCGGCCCCTGGAGAAGCAGGGCCCCTTTGAGTCTAGGTAGAGTATGTGTTTGCTCTTGTCTGACCCTTTTTGTCCTAAGGAGTATGGTGAGTGCCTTAGGAAAACCTGCAAATGTAGATAGTATTTGTGGATAGTGCTTAGCAGCAGCAATCCTGATTATTTTTTATGTTTTCTAAAAATAAAAATCTAGAGGAAAAAAAAAGTGCAAAACCCTAGTGCAGGCTCATGGTTGTTTATTTTGCCTCCTATTTATGAACAGAGGGGGTTTTATGAGTATGAGTTCACAAAGTGCTTTCTAGAGAACAGAATCTCCCTGTTAGTTTTGTTTTTACCCATCATCTACACAGCAGGGCAGCTCCTGACATCCTCACAAGAAGCTGCTTGTTGAGTAACACTTCCAATAGCAGCTTTAAAGGGTTTGCAAACAGATATTAGATTAGCACTGCCAAAACCTCAGAGCCCTTCCTACCTGCTCCCAGTTGCTGGTGTAGCTCTAAGGCTTGGCCCTGAGCCCTCACCTGCACTGCAATGCTCTGACCTGGCTGGTTTGTCTTGTGTAAGTGGAGAGAGTGCTCCTGTTCCACGTGATCCTGCAGTTTGAGGTGCCTGGCTGGGAAGCCTTTGGGACAGAAAAGTTACCAGCTTATTTTGTAGGAGGCTGTGGCAGCATGTGACAGAGTCTCTGCGGGATGGAGACATCGATAAGGCTACAGAGCACAAGAGAGCCCTGGAAGAACGGCAGAGGAATGAAGAGAGACTTCGTGCTGAAACAGAAACACCTTGGTGTACTAAATACTTCCTTAAAGACGTAAGTTTCCAAGCAATCTGCTACTGATGAAGGTAGAAGCAGAGCTGTTATGCAAGCAGGGGCACATATGGGTCTGTGTCCTTTCAGAATAGAGTATTTGGCCTTAGATCTTATAGTTTAGCTTTGTGGGATCTGTAGGAGTAAGGTGACATAAGAATTCCTAAGCATGTAAAGGTGTGACTTCATTCTCCACTTTGTAAATACTTGGATTTTGCATCAAAATGTTTTCCAGTTTTCTGGTCCCGTTTCTGTTAACAAGCACTTCCTCAATGGCATATGGAAAAATACCCAAAGAAAATAATCAGTAGTACTAATTTTACTGAGGTTGTGTGTTTATGTACCCAAGGTATTATTGTTAGCCAGAAGGAATTGAGCTCATTCTCAACTTACCACTTTTTTTGTTCTTCTACATTGCATTTTGGATCAAGCTTATTTGTTTAGTGTCTTAACCTGTACTTCAGTAATAATAGTAGTAGTAATAATATAGTAAGAGTTTTAACAAGGGGAAGTGCTGCCAGCCCAGGAGGATTGGGGGATGCTGGTATGATAACTTTGGAATAGGGGGGTTTTTTGTGATCCATGTGGTGAGTCCTTGCTTGTGTGGAAACCTTTGCTGAGCCCTATGCAACAGGAGGCAGTCTTGAGTAATATTAATGCTGTAGTAGTTTAGATTCTCCTTACAGTGAAAGCTTTATCTGTTACACTGCAGTAATGTAATTCCCCCTCTTCTTCTCATAATTGTGATCTAGTAAGAGTTTAGAACATAGGCTAAAAGATCTTTCTCTTGGACATATTCCAGGTTTGTTTTGTCTAGTTCAGGACTAGCTCCCATGAAGGTTTTTGTTCTCTAAAGCTGTGTTACTATGATTAGCTCGAAGTTAGATAGTTGTATTGTTAGATTTGCAAAAGATGAAATTCTGTTGCTAGTCCAGGATGCAGATGTACACAGAAAACATTTAAATGTGATCCTGAGCACTGCATTTCTGGGTGAGCAGTGGGCCAAAGGTAGAGCTGATAATCCTGGGTAGCTGCCTTTCTGCTGGCTGCTTATCTGGCTTCTGAAGGTAATTTGGATCACACAGTTGAGAAGGGTGGCTTTTTGACTGGGTTAATTACCAGTGCAGTCCCCTCCCAGAGAGCGCGGTGGATCGGCAGGAGCCTGCACGTGTCCTGAAAGCAGTGTCAGCAGCCTGCGGTGCTGATCTCTGTGAAGCTAAAGATACCAGCTCTGTCCCTCTGCTGTTCACAACCATCAGTCTAATAGTTGTGTGAAGGCAGTTCTCCCAAGGCAGTGTCTTTGTGATAACCATACTTTCTCTTTAAATTGCAGGGAGATGGCTGGGTTTACCATAAACCCCTCTGGAAAACGGTCTCTGCCGCACAAACTCAGCAAACGGACAGTAACTAGAGAAAAGCTGCTTTAAGATGAGTTTTCTGATTTTCCTCTCCTTTTCCTCTGTCTCTCAGAACACAGTAATCACACTGAGTGTCCCCTTTTTATGTAATTGTGCAAGTTTAATGAGCGTAAAGAAGTAACTATACTAGGGCACTTTAAAGCTATTTAAAAAAGAAAAAAAGGTAAAAATCCAAGTTGTAGAGACAAACCTGCCAGGTACACTCAACCAACTTGTTTTTTTTGTATGATCCAAGAGATTTTATCTGCATTGTGTAAGATTCTTCTAAGTAGATCTGATTGCAAAAGCTGCCTGAGAGAAGAAGGAACCTGTTGGATTTTAGAGTGACATAGGAACTCTTTCGGAATCTGTGTCAAGCTCTTTAATCACTGAAACCTCCTCGGTACACGTGTAGACAGCAGCAGCAGAAAATTGCTGCTTTTATGCCTGATAATTAACCTTCTTGGCAAAAACTGGAAGGGTGTTTGGAAGATGTGCCTGAAATCAGTATTAAGAAACAACTGGATCATGACGACCTTTTCTTCGGAGAGAACGCCTGCATGCATTGGAGGAATATGGGATGTACGTAGAGACTACTTTTCTTTTTTATGGTTTTATAAAAGCAATTAGAAGTGTAACCATGGAGAAATTTTTCCTCTGAAATGTTTTAATATACTTGAAATAATTGACTTGAATTGGAAAAGTAATTTGAACACTTTTCAGCTCTAATTTTATTAAATCTCTTTGAGTGACTGTTTTTTCTCAAGTTATAATATAATGAGATCTGGCCTGTTTTTTCTCCTCCAACTTCTCTTCCTGAGGACTAAGGCTTTCAAAATGAGCAGAAAACGTACAGTTTTGTATTTAAATTTCTCTGCCCATCTGATCGTTTCAGAGATGAAGTATCAGTGTTACGAACTGTCCTTTGGGTTGTTTTGTTTTTTCTCCTGTGGCATTGTTCAGAACAAAGGAGTGAAACGTGACCTTGAATACATGGACTGTAGGTCCTGGTTTTTCATCTTACCATAAAAAAAACCCCGAACATCTGATTATGCTGAGGACTGGGTATTGATTTGAAACACAATCAGATATCAGGAAACTGTATTCAGGTACAAACATCCTTTTTTTTTTTTTCCCTCCTTTTTATAACTATTTTATTGAAGTCTAAGAATTGCTGGCAATTAAGAATAGTACTTACTATGGCTTTCGTTATTGTTGTAACTACAAGCTACCTTAATTTTTCCAACAGTGGTGCCTTAATCTGTTTTTTCTTCTGATGTAGTCTTCCAATCAGTGTATATAACATTATCTGCCACTTCCCAGCCATGGCAATGGCTGCACCTGATTCAGCATCATGAGAACTCACAACTGTGTGGTCTGGTACGATGTTTTCCGTAGCGAAGATGCAGGTGTAAGAATGCATCAGAAGGTTTAAATAACCACATTAACTTTCAACACAAACTGTAAATCATGCAAAAAAAAAAAAAAAAAAAAAAAAGAGTTGGGTTTATGCACAACTGTTCTGATCCTCTTGTACCTTTTTTTTTTTTTTTTCCTGTGAAATGCACTGAGATCTCAATGCAAGTCATAGTCTGTTTGTGAGAAGTGGGGGGGGATAATAAAGCTACAAAATGATTCATTTGTTCTGTCTGCTTTCCTAGAGATCAGGTGACCAGGAAAGAGTAGGTGGTTGTTTTCTTTCATGCTGGAGATCTGTCTGGGCTGTCCTTGGTCCCCAAAGTGGGATATTTTGGCAGTACATGCTTGAGTGGTAACTATTCTCCAGCAGAAAAATGTTTTAGGCCCTGCTTGTCTTGTTTGTGATATTCTATACAACCATCCTGTTGTGATAGTTTTGGATATCCATTGGGCATTTTCATGTTTAACCCGGAATAAAAATAAAAATTAAAATAGTGGGATTAGTTCCTCCTTGTTTCTGGGTCTGCGGCACATTTGGCTCCTTGGCCAGTTCCAGGATTTGGGGTAGGAACTGTGGTGGCAACGTGTGAAATTCTTCCCTGGTTCATCAGTACCTGTACCTAAATGGGGCTGGTAGAGAAACAGATTACCACTGTATACATTTCATAGTTGTTTTATCCGTGTCACATGGCACATTTGCTTTAAACAAACAGCAAGGGCTGTGGTGCAAGGCCCAGCTTTTAATATTGCAGTGTTCAGAGCAAAAGCAAACCTTTTTCAGCTGAGCACACTCCAGGGTTCAAACTTAAGCTAACTAAAATACAGACTTACAACTCTGTCACTAAACTGAGCTTAAAATTTTGATTTGGGATTTGTCAGGGTGATGGCTGTAAATGAGACTGAAAAGCTCCCATGTTGACCATAAACCCATTTGTGTTCCTTATATAATACTATTAGTCAAGTTATTTCTCTTCCTACCTCATCTGGTATGCTTGTGGTTTCACTCTAAGAAAGCTATTACTAATTTTGTTGTGTAAAAATAGACCTAATGCTGAAGAAATACTTTGCTACAATACATGAAGTAATTTCTTTTAACATGGGGATGTTTCTGGGAAAAAAAGAAAGTAAAGCCTTCCTTCGCTCAAGTGATCACCAGGACTGGAATAGTTCCTGATATGGATTTAGTTATGATGCAAATTTCTTCTGCTTCTAGAAACAAAGGAAATAGTTGAAAACCATTTAAAAAGAAAAAAATCTAGCCACTGAATATCCAGCTTAAATTGTAATTGTGATTCTTCTGAGAGTGGCAAACACCCTGTGGAGTAATGGATGTATTTTTAACTCAGACCAGATTTGATTCTCTTGCATAACTGATGTTGTTTCCATCCTGTACCTTCTGGAGCAAAGGGAAGGGCTCAGTGCTGCTTCCTGTGTGGATACTTGCTAGAACCACAGTGTGTTCCAACAGGGGACATGGCAAAATAGGACATTGGCTTATGTTACCGTCTGTCTTCTTGGCTTGGTTGGGCCTCACTGAAGTTAAGAGCAGAATTTTCATTGATCTCAATGGTTTTAGCCTCCCTGAATTATAAATAGATCTTGGATCTTAAAGAAGTGTCTTTAGAGGTGCTGTGCAGCCTGCTGCTGCTCACAGAAAATGGAGTGTGACAACTCAGCCCTGTTTAGCACAGGCATTCAGGTGTGTGATCCTGATGGATTTGTGTTCTGTGGAAAAACGCACTATGCAAATTGATTTGTTCAAGATTTTAGGCATGGGTAGGGGAAAAGATAATGTTTTTCAGCTTATTTATAGTATGAATTGTCAAGCCTAGGATGAAGTCTGTCTCCCCAGGAGGATTTGGATTTCAGCCATCAGAATCAGAGGTGCAGCCTTCAATGTCTAGTTTGCACAGTCTGATCCCCCTCTGTCCCTGTCACTTGTGGGAAGAACAAGTCAGAGTGTCTTTTAAATCATTTTGAGCTTGGAAGAACAAGTGAACACATTCATCAGTGTGTCCAAACAACATGGTATGGAAATTCTGCACAAAATACTATGGGGAAGAAAAGATTGGACAGCCTGGAGGGGAGTTTGGTGTGCTCCTGTATTTTTTTATCTCCATGACACAAAAGCTGCCCTATGCTCTGTTTCTCTTGTGCTAGGAGCAGTGGTTATAATAAATTAAAGAAATGAGGCTGAAGTCAGGTGGGTTGGAAAAGGTGTATTTGTGGGGAACTGGGGAGGGTGTGCTTCAAGAGAAAAGGATTAACTTGAAAAATTATGAGGTGTCAGGAGGTAGCAGCCAGGTGAAGATTAGTGAGAATGACAGGTGTGGTCACAGTTGCAGATGGTATAAGTGGTAGCTAAGCAAATTTTTTGTTATTTAGATTTGGTGAAACCTAATTTATTCCACTTCTGTCCCTCTTTGAAGTGTTTAGAGACAATAGGCTTTTAATTTAGCAGCTGTAAAAACAGTTCAGGGAGGTGGAAACAATAGCTAGAGAAGAAAAGTGGTTTTTTAATATGGGTTAATGCTGTCATAGCTGAGCACTTAAGAGAACCAAACCAACCCTGCAGATCTGCTTCCCTGCTCCACACTGAGCAGCCTGAGCTGTAGAAAACCTGTGGCTGTTGCATGGTTTGCTCCCTTCCCCTCTTCCTGGGCTGATCCATGCAGCTGTGTGATGGCAAGAAATGTCTTCCTCTCGGATGCTATCCCAAAAAATACACCTCTGTGTAGGTCAGGTCACCTCTGTGTGTCAGGTATGGGCTTGCAGGGCTTAGGAGCACCAGAGCTCTTTGCTCCCAGGGGTGAAGGGATTTGCACAGTACCAGGGTTCAGAGTGAGGCGTGACTTACCTTTCCTTCATTGGTTTCCAGAACAGAGGCAGCCTGGGTTGATCTGGTGACGGTGGGAATAAAGGTCTCAGTTGGGTCTGATCGTGTTTCCCCAGGTGGGGTCGCCCAGCAGGGACGTGTGAGAGTTTCCAGAAGAACTGGCCAACATCATGTGTTGACACAGTTCCTGTGGCACAGATCTGGCTAGAGGTGGCTGGAAACTGGTCTGATGGGGGAAAGGATTGTCTAGATATCCTGCATGGAGAGTTTTTAGGGTGAAGCAGCCATGTCTACACTGGTGACTTCTTTTTTCTCTCTCAAAGAAGCTTCCCTGAGATGCACCCACCTGAACTCTCAATTAACCCAGTGAAGAAAGGTATGTTGGAGTTGCATCGTATCAGGCTTTTACAAACTGGATCATTGTGGATCTTTGCACGGTGTTGCATGAGTGATTTTCTTGGATGTCAGCATTTCTTCCATACAGGGTGCAGTACACCTCACGATGTCTTTTTTTCCTGCTACAACAGATTTTGTGTGTGTGTAGGCCGTTAAAAAGAGGGAAATCGTTTTAATCACTGCAGAATAAGTTAGAAAAGAAACTCATGATGACAGTATGGAAGGACTTAAAAAAGACAGACTTGGAATTCGGGTGCATATTAATAAAAGATTAAACATTATTTTAAAAAATAATAAAAGGAATGCCTTGCATCATTATACATTTTAAGTAAGTACAAAGTCAGCTCATGTAATAATGTTTCATTTTAACCAAAATATTGATTCCACAGTTCGCTGTATCTGTGGGAGGAAACAGATCTTATAAATAATTTATGTACTAGATCTTAGTTCCATTTTGAAAAACAGTGAGGTTCTTTTCCCCCATGAGCTAAATGCTTCCCCCATATCCTCTTGTTCCTCGTGATGAGGACTTTTGCCTGCTGCGTCACTGAATGTTTCTGCTCCCGTCACTGTCCTGGTGCTCCTCACCTGGAGAAGCTGTTTTGCTGGCCTCGTTGTCCGTGTTGTTGTTGAGGATGTCATCACAATCCATCTGTGCCATCAGGTTGAAGCGCTCAGCCACACAGTGGGCCGTGAGCCGAGCCTCGGGGTCGTGGTCCCAGCACTCCGTGATGGTGTCGCACAGGAAGCGCATTCCCTGCAGTCAGAAGGGCTGAAATTAGGATCAGAGGGCAGGAAGAAGAGGATCTAACACTGTCTCCGTAGTTTACCACACTTCTGACAGCCTCCTTCATAAAGGCTGGTTTTGGCCAAGCTTGAGCACAAGAGGAATCAGCCTCGGTAAGTTGTGGAGGTTCTGCTGCTTCCACTGGCACTGCTTGTGTTACAGCAGCAGCCTCAGCTCCCACAGCATCTGCTCCAAAACATTCCCCATGTTCCCTGGAAACTGGCTTGTGTTGGCTGAGAGACTTGAAGCCTGTTTCCTTTCAGCACCTATTTATTTCCTGTCTCAGCCTTGCCCGTTTGGATCAGAGCATCCTAAAATCAGGAGGGACAGGAGAGGTGTGGATAGTGATCTGTAGGCTGCTGGGTTTGAGCGGTGCCCTGCCTGTTACACCTGGAGGGAGGGGATGGCAGAGGGAGGTGGTTTTCAAAGGTAGGTTTGGAAATAATTTCCTAAGTCTGACTTCTTGTTTTAGTGGCATTCTGAAAGGGTGTGCCATGTCAAACACTCATTGCAGTGTGCAGCTGAACCTTGTTCTCTTCTCACAAAACAGTGTTTTGGTTGAGATGGCCTGAGGTGCTTCCCAGAGCACCGGGAGTTCCTTTCAGGTGCAATGCTTACATCTCCCAGAAAGCTAATTTCTTTTTTTGCCCAGTTGTGTAGGGCTCTGAAAAGAGTCAATATTTTGGCCCTAGGAACAAATAAATGGTAGTATTCAGCTGGTGCTTTTCCCACTCTTGAGCTAGAAACAACGAGCAGCAGATGCTCTGTTGAACCTTCCCTTGCCCATGTAATTCCATCATGTGCTATTGCTCTTGGCATCATTGTCAACTAAAGTTAGAACACAGTGGAAAAATCATTATTCTAAATAAAGCTTCATTGTTTTCAGTGGGTTTTATGTATTTCTTAATTTGCATCTAAGAGAACTCTAAAGTTTCATATTGACCCACACAGGAGGAAAATCCAGGTCCTACAGAGGTACAGGGTCAGTTCCATCTGCCCTTCTGCACCTTACTCAGAACTCACTGCTAAGGTTCACTGTGCTAAATCTTCCATAATAGACACAGACTGGAGAGAGCAGGATTGTACAGCAAAACTGACAGATGGTATGTTTCAGCACCCCTGACGTCACTCATTTATTAGCTTAGTTGAAAGGATTTGAGGGTAATTAATTACATGCAAAAGTGAGTTTGCTTAGGTGAAGCTTTTAAAGTCATCCTGTTCTCAAACAGGACATCCAAGGTTTTCTGTACTTATTTTTCCCTGAAATCGTAACATTTATTTACAGTTTGCCTTGTGGTGATGATGCTCTTTTGAATGGTGTAACTGAAACATCTTGTTTGGCTTAGAAAATGAACTTAGTTTGGCTTTTATATTTGATATCTGTTTTTCTAAGATTGCAAAGAGTGCTGAGTTGCACAAGTGTATTTTTAGTGGCAATAATTGACTTAAGCTTCCACTGCTCCTTCCTGTCCTGCACCAGCCTCTGGTTGTGCCAGTACATCACTCTGTTCAGCTGTTTTGTGAACCAGATTCAGGAATTTACCTGGCCTAAAAAAACCTTTTTTTTTTTTTTTTTTTTTTCTTTTTTAATAAGCTGGGGTGTGAAACAAGGTAGAAGCATGGACCTAAGGGGTCTGTAAGTTATTTGGGAAAGTGGGGATGAATTTCTTCATCTGACTTTGTTGTGGGCCCTTGCAAGCAGTTTCCCTGAAGCTGCTATTGGGTGAGTCAGCCCTGTCAGTGAAATTAGTGCTGACACTTGCTGAAAATCAAACCATGGTCTTCACTTGACTGAGAGCAGTCCTGACGGTTTAAACGTGGAAGTAGCATTTGGAGCTCTGCAGCAAACTTATTTTCACTAGTGGGAACATCTGTGGGTGCCTCCCATTCAGGTGAATGACGTGTCACCCTTTGGTGTCACCCAGCACTTCCTCCCACGAGAAGCCAGCCCGGAGTGGCACAAGCTGGTGGCTTTCTGCTGCTTCCCAGCAGATGGTGCTGCCCAATTCCTCATCCTAGGGAGAATGGTTGCAAAATGCCCAGAAAATGCTGTAAAGCCAGGTTTGTAAGATGTTTATTAGAGTGGCAGAGATTAGTCAGAGAAAAACTGTCAGCAACGGGATGTGGCTTTTCTGTTCCTCTTTCCCAGTCATGGTCCATCACTGGTCCAAGTAAAAGTTCCCACCTTATAAGCCTTGCTCTGCCTGCTACCCCAGCATTATTTCTGGGAGGTGACTGCAGTCAGCCTCCCTTCAGCCCTGGGAGCAGCACAGTTAAGCTCACTCTATCAAAGTGTGATTTTTGACTGTGCATGCCTCTGTGTATTTTTTCTGTGGTTTCAAAGTTTATCAGAGACCCTGGGAGGTGAATGTCTGAGATGAATACTCAAAGGCTTCAAATATGTGGCACTGTTGATTAAAGTTCCTGTATTTGCCTTTGTCAATGAAAAAGGCTGGGTGAGCTCCAGGAATGGACTCTGAAACTGAATCAGAAAGTGACTGATAAACTCCCCAGGGGTGGTCCTGCAGAAGGAATGGATTCATTTGATGCTGTTTGCAGTTTTGGGCAGTCAGGTCAGCTGTGAGTCTTTGGACAAGCATGGTTTTGAGAGGAGACGTTGTAGGGAACATGTGGCCTCCTAAGGTTAAGAAATTCTTTCTTTTTGCAAAGCCTACCTCTGTGTGCCAGCAGGGCAGAGTGGGAGCAGAGGTGGTGTGTTTTATGGGTGAATACTGCAAAGTGATGCACTGAGCACTGCAAGGCTCTGAAAGCCAGCAAGCTCAATGTTCCAGCTTGATTTTCAGGTGAATGGGAGTGTTGATCAGCAGATGGTGTTTTTCCACAAGACATGTGAAATTCAAGAAGTACCAAAGTCAGGTAAGATATGGCAGTCAGGATCAGCATGCCTGTTGCCCCTCGTGTCCGTAGTGTGTGGCAGAAAGCACTGGCCTGGGGCAGAGGACTCTGTCAGGGCCAGGAGGGAGCTCTGTTTCTGTAGCTGGTTGCTCTGGGTGTGCTTGTGGGTGGTTTTAACAGAGCACATTATTTCACTGCTGAAATGTTCCTGTTCTAGAACACTGGGTTATGCCCCCTGTGCTGACTCTGTGCTTTGCTTTCAGACCCTCTGAAGGCTGGTGAAAGACTTCCCTTGACAAGCCCTGAGTCTTGCTTGAGTCCCTGCTCTCAGCTTCACTCACTCTTCTTGAGTGTTTCCCATGAAGGAGATGCTTTCTGGTTTGCTCTTCCTTGTAGTAATGGAAATTTCTCTCATGTTGAAGGTAATTTTGAGCTTGAAACCTCCACAGCCAAGTAGGCAGAAAGCTGGATGTGCCCCTCCGTCTCTGCTGTGGATACCTGTGTGTGAGGGATCTCATGTTTCCTAAACCTTCCAGACAAGGTGCTTAGGGGAGAAGTGGGGTGAACTCCAGTGATTTACTGTTTCATGAGAAGAGCTGCACTGAAAGCTCCATTTTGCTGTTATCCTCAGGGTATCTGAAACCCATCACCTGCCATGCACAGTTTCCTGATCATGGCTATTGATGGACACATTCTGCTGTGCCCATGGGCTGGTGGCTTTTGTGCAACAAGGAAATGAGTCCAGTGTGACTTGTTTGTGCCCAGCCATTAACAGTAGAGATAAAAGGAGATCCCAGGAGTTCTGCCTGCTTTTTCTTTAACTATAAAATTATTTTTTCAGGCTGGTTTAGTGAGGAAGGACAAGGTGTGTTGCTCTTTTCTGAACCAGTTGCTCCCAGCTTACCTGGTGCACCAGCCAGCTGCTTGGGATCTCGGGCCGGCCTCTGCCATGCAGCACGATGTCCCTCATGGTGTCCACGCAAGGCTGCTCCTGGACTTTTGACCCAAAAGGCAGCTCATAATTCTTTACCTCTGCAAGGAAGCAACAGCAGCATTACGGGATGTTTCCAATGCATTCCCTGCTTTGTTTTGGTATGGCCCACTGGATGAGAATGGTTTTGTTTTTTAATAGTCTGCAAAAAAAAAAATATAGGCAGATCTGGAAACAATTGAGAATTTGAACACAGAAATGTCGTGCTGAGTTTTCACATAGAGGTTCTTTTCAGAGACAGCACCGAGGAACCATCTGACCTCCTCCCCAAACCCAAAAGATGCAGTGCAAAGGACCTGGTGTGTCTTTGGGTGAGGCAGTTTGAGCAGGCAGAAAGTACTGTGCTGGTGAAGGATAGGAGGGTGACTGTGACATGAGAATTTCCAGATCTCTGCTACAGGCAGGGAATGGGTTAGAGGAGAAATGGCCTTTCCCGAAGAGCCAACCCCATGCTGTGGAAGACCAAGGAGAAAGTGGCTGTTGGCAGAGGTGAGAGGCCACCCTGGTTTCTGCCAGCTGCTGCCTGGATGTGAATGCAGGTGAGATATGAGTGGGGAGAGATAGCCTGGGAATGCTGGCTTGGGAACAAAGGATGCCTGGGGCATCCAAGTCAGCAGGGGCCTCCCATGGGGCTTGCAGGGCAGTTGGAGCAGCTTTCTGGCCAAGGATTGAGGGTTCCTGGAGTTCAATGGGCTTGTATTGTGAGTAGGTGGGGTAGGGAAGGAAGGTAAATGGGAGCAGGCAGGGGCTAACTCCAGGGCACTTAATGAAATATTTTGCTACATGCAATTGCAGATGCCAGGATGTGGCTCTGGGAAGTGACAGGGTAAATCATGCTGTCAGGCTGGGGTTTGTGAGTTCTCACTGCAACATAAGCTCTCTGGTATTGTCTGAAGGAAAAAATGGTTGATGAGGGGGAGGTGCCTTTGGCTCTTCCTGCTTGGTCTGCTTTGCATCACCAGCAAAGGCTCCATGGGACTTGGCAGCTCATCAGCTTTGAGCAGGGGCTGGACCAGATGTCCCCATGGGGGTCCTGTCCTGCTCCTTGACCACTGAGCCACCCCCCTTAAGCCATGGCACGCAGAGCTCTGGGGAATCTGTCACCAGCTCTTGGCAGCCTTGCAGAGACCTGGGCCACCCCAAGTCACGTCTTGTGCCATCAGTTGGGATGTGTGAGCAAGGGAGCTAAAAAGGCACACAGCAACCCGGCTGCGATGATGCTCCTACCTCCTACCACTTCACATCTGGAGGCCATTTCCCACAGAACAAGGGCCATGGAGTAGACATCCATCTGCTTGAAAGACTCCAGGTCTTCCAGGTTCACTCTGGACTCCAGGACCTCTGGGGCCATGTACCTGGCGGTGCCCACCTGGCCACAGAGAGGAGAGAGGCATTAGCAGGGGTGGGTGAGGAGTTCAGCCACGGGACGTGGGGGTGGCTGCGAAAGGCTCCTCCAGGGAGGGTTGGCAGCTCATACTTGCCTGCCCGCTGTTGGCAAAGTCATCCACCGTCAGGGAGGGGTCGAGGCGAATGGCGATGCCGAAGTCGCAGAGCACGCACTCCTGCTCGTTCTTCACCAGGACGTTTGTGCTCTTGATGTCGCGGTGGGCGATGGGGATTTTCGGGCGGCCGCAGGCGGTGTAGTCGCTGTGAAGGTGGGCCACCCCGCTCACCAGGGACCCGGCCATCTTCTGCAGGTCCATCCAGCTCAGCACGTGGCGGGAGAGGTAGTCCTTGAGGTTGCCGCGGCTGTGGTAGGCCGTGATGAGCCAGTACTCCCGGCGGGGCCCCGCGCCCCGGTCCTCGGCGGTGAGGAACTGCAGGACGCTGTCGTGCCTGAGGCTGCTGTCGGTGAAGATCTGGCTCTCGTTCTTCCAGGAGGAGTATTCCTCGCAGGGGAAGATCTTCACGGCCACGGTCTCGTACTGCCCCGAGTGGCTGCGGCTCAGCTTGGCCCTCCACACCTCGGCGAACTGCCCTTTGCCCACCATCTCGTCCAGCTCGATGGGCAGCAGCTCAGCGGGGCGGCGGCCGGCGCTGGTGCCGGCCGGGCTCTCGTCCATCAGCACCGACAGCTTCTCCTCCCGCTCCGTTGCCTTCCCCTGCTCCAGCAGCGCCGGCGGCTGTCCCTGTTTCCCAGCCCAGGCCTTGGCTCTCTTGCGTCGCTTCTGCGTGCGGCAGAGGTAAAATATCACCGTGATCATCACCGCCACCAGCAGCGGGGGCAGGAGGCTGATGGCAGCCACTGGGATCACCTCTTTGCTCTGCAGCATGGAGTAGCCTGAGGGGAGGAAAGCAAAGAGAGGTGCTGCCGCTGCTGCGGGTCTGCCGCAGCTCGTTTTCATCACGCGGAGGAGGAAAGCACGCAAAGCTGTTAATGGAGCGCAGCCCTTTGCGGGGCCGCGCAAGGGCTCATCCCCACACAGAACCCAGATGTAGGCACTTAGCAAGGGGGCTGATCGGTTTTGGTCTCAAATTTAGCTCCATTTATCAACAAGACACAGGCCAGAATCGCTTGGATGGGTCAGTGTGGCACAAGAGACTGCAAAGGACCTTTTGGGGGTCACAAGCTCCACTTACGCACGTGGCAAGGGGAGCTTGGCTGGAAATAACAATGATAAATCTGAGGCAAGGCTCGAGCACAGCAAATCTCTGAGGAGGCTTGGGGTTGAAGCTTTGCTGGACCCCTGTGGTACACAGAGAGCCAGAAGGGATGCTGGGGGTGGGCAGTGTGCAGGACCCAGCCCAGGGGAGTGCCGAGATGCTTTGCAGGATAATTAGCACACAGGAGCATCATTTCAGCACTTGTCTGCCGGTGCTGGCATCTCCTTCCTCAGCCCATTACAAGAGCAACCCCAACAATCACCAGGGCATGGCTGCATTTGTTTTATTTCTTTTAAACCCCCTGTTGGCCTTCAGATTGTCAGGGGGAGGACACCCACACAAAGCCATAACCCTCACACAACATATAATTGTCTGATCCTTTGATGTTCATGATTCCTGGAATAAACATGCTGACTTCAGTAGAGATATTCAAGTAAAATCTTACTCAGAGGTTTTTCTGCCAAGTATAATAACCCAGGGGAAGAGGGATAAGAATCATTCCATAAGCAAAACTCTCGCTGCTTGACCTCAGTGTGTGCAGATCATAATTCAGGTTCTGGAAAAACAAAGCATTTAGCTATTTTCCTTGGCAAATTTCAAAAAAATGTGCTGCAGCTAATTTCTGCAAGGCTGTGAAAGCGTTTCTAAAATAGGCATCAGGTTTAAACCACAAGATCAACCTAAACTGATATAAATCAATAACTAACTCAGGAATATGTTTATTTTGGAAGGTATCAGGCTTGGATATCACCTACTGCTTTAATGGATTTACCCGATGCTTTATATCCCATCTTTGAAACTCTGAAGAAAGAGAAGATATTTTTAAGGGAGTTGTGTGCACAAGTCCCAAAAAGGGGAAGTTAACACAGCTTCAGGAAATTCCTTTGTGAGGATGCCCCTTCCTGATGGAAGTTTTTTGATACACAGGGGCTGCAGCAGGTCTTAGACCCCTTCTGTGGAGAGCAAATGTAGTTGCTCTGGCAATAACCACAGATCTGCAAACCCGTGCCTTGTTGAGCATTGCTGCATGGCTCTATCCATCCCTGCTGAGGGGATATGGACCTCCAGGGCCTGGCTCAGCAGGAGCACAGGTGGAAAGGACTTGCCACGCCACCACCCTTCTCACCATCTTCCCAAGGTCCCACCTGGGCTTCTGTGTGCACAGCTCTAGGAAATGATGGCTCTGTGTGTTCATTAGCGTGGCCACTGAGTTCTGATGGAGTCCCCTGCACCCCTACTGCGAGGGCAATACCACCCAGCAGCCCAGACCTGAAAACAGAGCTTAAGGAATCAAGAAACAGAAGAAAATCTGCCTGCTTCAGCTGCCAGAGAAGTGCTTGTCTTGCTAGGTATTTCTCTGCTGAGGAATTGTCTATACCATTGAATATGACCATGAGTTAATATTTAGAATGGAAATGATCCCTTAAAGCAGAAGAAAAGGATGTAAAGAATGGGGTCTGTAAGCCTGGGGTTTGCCTAAGCTGGCCCCTGTCCCATATCTAAGAGGAGAGAGCTGTTAAAGACCTGCACTTGTTTTGCTGTGACTCCCAGCGCTTTCCACACTGGCTGACAGGAGGAGGCTGCTTATGGAGCCTTTGCTGGGGGTGGCATTTCCAATGAGCCAGTTGTCATTTTTGTGTGAAATTACATATCCCAGCACTGGCTTTGGGATCTATCTCTCCCTAGAAGTGTGTAGCTGTTATGTTTGGCTGGGGAAGCAGCAAAGAACAGCCAAATTTAGCATTATTTGCCTCTGTTGAAGTGGCTTGTTTGTTCAGAGAATTTGCATTTCATATGATGTTTTTCTTTTTTTCCTTATGTTGCAGGAGAAGCTATGCCACTGGCTTGCAAGTTCTGCTTAGGCTCATTTTCAGCATCTCCTTATTGTGTGTTTATGGAAAATTGGAGGCGTTTCATTTTGCTGTTGTTACAGGTTGGATTCTTGATGGACACTTGGATAAACCTGGTCCACTTGGAGCTGGGGAGGTTTAGACAAGCCCCCAAAGGCTCTGGTTGGAAATATTTCCGAAGTATACAACCCTCCTGAGGTACAGAAATGAGCTGCCTCTACGTTTTCCCTCCTGTGGATATACAGCTCCCGTTGGATCTCCAGCCATGGGCAGCAGAGTGCCAAGTCACGCTCACGTGTGTGCTGGGCACTCGGGTGGCTCCGGCTGTCCCTTCCCGGGAGAAGCACTGCTGCAGGAATTCCCAGGAGAGCAGCAGGGGAGGCATTCCTGTGTGCCCAGCATCTCCACCTCCTCGGGTTCCAGCCCTGGGGGATGCCAGCAGTTCTTGTGGGTGTGTTCAGGGGCAGGATTTGCTCTGATGCGATTTATTTAAAGCTTTCAGGGCTTTTGACTCACACTAGGTTACACCAGCTTCCCAGCTGATTCAAACTGTGCTGAGGGCACCGAGAGGTATGGTGGATTTTCCATCGCCTGATGTTTCCAGACAAAGGCTGGAGGTGCTGCTGCGAGGAATGCTTTGGTCAGAGACAAAATGCTGGGCTCAGTAATGGGGTGGAGATTTTAACTGGCTTTTATATAGAAAGGTCAAAGAAATGGCAAAAGAGCCTCTTCTGCCGTTGCCTCTCCTACTCTGCAGGAAACACCAGGGATTTGTCATTGGTGCCGGGTGCTGCTCCCCCCATAAATAACATTGCCAGAAGCACTCACCATTGGTGTGGTTCTCAAAGATGAGTTTGTCGTTGCACTCCTGCTCGTCCACGCAGCCGCAGATGTAGATGATCCCGTCCTCGCTGGGCTGGTGGCTCATGACGCAGCGCGAGGTGTTGTAGTTGGGCACCATGAGGTTCTCGATGGGGCGCTGGGGGTTGTGGCACAGCGTGCTGATCCTGATGCTCTCGTTGTCCTGTCTCCTGCACGTGACAAATGGACAGGGATGGCATTAGCCTGGCAGCTTGGCCCTTGTGCCACCTCTGTGTCACCCTAAACCCTAAACGGTTCTAAGACCATTCCTTTCAATCTGTGTAAGGCATGACTTGTTTGCAGGGCTCTGGTATAATTCTATCTACAGGTACTTATAGGACCAGTGATGGGGATGACTGGCCCTGCACAGGGCTACAGCATTGCAGCTACTCCTGGGTGCATCCAAAGGAATGACAACCATTCCTGATTTGTCCAAGAACTGCCTCTGCCTCCTGACCTGGTGGTGCAAAGCGGAGGGGATGAGGGTATGGAGAGATTTCACAATGTCGTTGGGATCAGCTGGTAAGTCAGACATAAAAGCCAAGGAAAGATCCTAAATTCATCACCCTCTCCCTGATGAAGTCCCCCAGTTTGAGCACTCTCCACGTTTTTTGGGAGCTACCATGTAATTTGACAGAGGAGCTCTCAGATGAAGAGTCCTAGGAGGGTGAGATCCCTTCTGCCAAGGCTGGGCCCGTGGAGGACATGAGCATGAGGCCAAAGCTGCTGCTGTGACTGAGATTCCTACTCAGGACAAGCTTGGATGATCCACATATGCCTCTGCAAGTGAGCAGCAGGCAGCAAGGCTGGCCTGGAGGTGAGCCCTGCCTGCAGGGACCCTATTCTCTGAATGAATCTTAGAATGGAATGGGAGATGCTGGGAAGGCTTGGCAGGTTATTTCTGACTGCGTAGCTGTCTCACCCCGTCTGATACACAATGAAGGGTGCAGCTCCATCCTGTGCAGTGGGATTGCTTTCCTGGCACGGGGATTCCTGCTGCAGGAGCCTTGCTTTTTCCTGTACATGTAAGCTGTAAATGGGAAAAACCCAGCAACACACTGGATTGCCTACCCAGGATTTAAGGTGGCTTCTCCATGTGTGCATAGGGGAATTTGGGGCAGGGGGTGGATTTTGTTGTTTGTTTGTTTGGGTTTCTTGTTGTGTTTTGCTTTTTAAAAGTCCATAATGCAACAATTAGGTTGAGGCAAACTCCTACTGAAAGCTGGCACGCAGCATTCACACTAATTAGCAGGTTGAGATAAAGCCTAGCGATAAGTGCTTGGCTGGCTTTCACTTTGGCAGCCAAATTAAAAGGGAAAGTGGAGGAAAATCACTCTGGGCAGACCCAAAATGGATGCTTTTTTAGTTTTGCTCACAGGGACTAAAAAGCTGGGGGAGGCACTCTTCCGGGCCAAACCATGCAGCCTGTGCTTGGCCTGAAATGCAAGATTGTGTTTCCTGTCCAGGCACCTCTCGAAGGAGCAGAGGAGGACTTTTTCCAGGGGATGGGAAAGAGGTGGGTTAAACACAGTGGGTTAACCCCAGTGTGGTGCCAGCTCAGATGTCCATGTGCTGGATGGGGACTGACCCTGGCTGCACCCCTGCACATGAACAGAGGTTTCACCCACCTGGTGCAAGAGCACATCATAGGTTTGGAGGTCAGCGTTGCTGGTTTGCCCATGGGTTCAGCTTGTAAATCTAAATTCAGAGGTTTATGGGAGTTTATAGGCAGCAAACTTGCCAGGCTTTGTGTCAGGCACTCAAAAGCTTAATTTATTTAGAAAATAAACTGGTACTAATTACAGGGCAGACTAATTGATATATATATAGATATATAGATATATATATAATTTTTTTTTTTTTAACTGTGCATTGTAATTTTAATTATAATGGAGTCACAAAAAGAGGAAGTCCTGGATTACTGCAATAGACAATAACACAAGCACACGGGTACACACTGAACCCCTCCCTTCTCCCAGTCTCCCCTCGGGATGGGAATTTCCTCTTACCATATTGCCACGCAGATCTCGTAGGGGTCCTCGCAGTAGGAGTTGAGGTTGCAGTTGCTGTAGCACACCTTCTCCTCGCAGGCTGGGGCCGTGGAGTCGCACCACTTGCACAGGTTGGTCTTGAGGCTGCGGCGGGCGCTGCAGGCTGCGGAGCACAGGGGGCTGCAGGTGAGCGGGGAAGGACCACCGCCATCCCCGGGGATTCACAGCCAGAACCACCGCCGTCCCCGGGGATTCACAGCCAGAACCACCGCCATCCCCGGGGATTCACAGCCAGGGGGGAAGGAGCCCCAGCCGACGGCATTTCTCCGTGCTTTTTGTTTTAAAGCTTTTGTTTTGCTCTCCATCGCCCAGTCAATCGTGCTTTGTGTTATCCCAAAGCCTCGAGGAGATGGGAGAACGCTGCCCGCTGCACTAAAGCCTGGGAGACTGCAGAGAATCACGTTTTCCCTCTGCTTTTCCCCTACCATTTATCATCAAGAGGAAATTTACTTCTTCCTCTACAACCCAGGCTCAAATTAACATTTCCCCTCATCCCGAGTACATTCGGTGTTGGAAAAGGGACGTCTCCGGGTCTCTGTATGCCTGAAGACTTCGTTTATTCCCCTCTCAGCAGGAAGAGAGGTGCTGGGGAGGGATGTATGGCCAGGCTGGGACAGCTCCCTCCTCTTCTGCTGTCTCCTCGTCCTCCCCCTTCCCATTCAATGCTGCCAAGTGTTTGCTGCCCACTCCCCAAGGATCTGTGGCTGAGATTTCCCAAGCTCTAGGGCAAGAGGAGCTGCTCCCTCCAGGGCTCCATTGCCCACTGTGCCCCATCCCAGCAGGAGATGCTCTCCCACCCCTGGAGCCTCAGATCTGCCACAGCAGCAGGAATAACTGCTGCTTGTGGGGAGCTGCCCTGCCTGTATCTCACAGGCATAACATTATCTCTATTTTTATAGAAAGGGTGCACGAACCATGCTTGGTTAAGGGATAAATCCTAGCTAAATTTAAACTTCCTGTCTTAAGGCTGCTAAATGTCTTGAAAAAGAAAAAAAAAAAAAAAGCCACAGAGTGGCTTATGTAGAAATAGATATTTATACTTTTAAAAACTGGAATATATGCACTCTAAAGTGTTCAGCAGCTAATTTTTTTAGGTTTGGGCCATCCATGATTCTCTGGCTGTTGTGACCCTGACCCAGCAGTGCTGGGTGCTCCCAGCCCCTATGGAAAGGACAGTCACCGCTCGCTGTGCTGCCACAGCCCTCACAGAGTTTTCCATCACCAGCTGTAAGTCTGCAGAAAAAAAAATTGCAAAATCCCTGCCTCTGGCTTGGGGAGCCTCAGCCCCTGCAAGCAGAGCCCTGCTGATCCAGCACAGCCATGGGCACCCCCAGGACTGGCAGCAGCATGCAGGAACTCCTGCGTTCTTGGTGGTCACATCTGTGACCTGCCTGTGCTCCACCGCTGAGCCCAGGGACCCTCTGCAATACATATTCTGTCCCAACAGCAAAAAGGGGTTTTGAACTTCTCTGCTCCCAAATCCAGGGCACGCAGCCTGCTCTGACAGCATCCCACGTGCCTGCTCTGCTTCCCTCACCAGCCCAGACCCCCCTCCCTGCGACAGTCGTAAAGAACTGCTGGAAGGCTCCCACACAGAAATAAACCATTTACAAGCTCCCATGGCCTCGTATGTAGGGCCAAGGTTAATGGTGGGGGGAAAACCTGGGTGTAGAGGAAAATCCTGTTGCATCTGAAGGCTGGAAGGAGGAAATTTTGGTTTAAATGACCTGTGCCAGGCTTAAAATGCAGCTCAGCGGGGATTGTGTTGTGCCAGGTTTTGGGGGAGCAGGGTAGGTGAAGATGTTGCCCACAACCTCTTGCTCAGCACGCCCCCCATCCATGAGGCTGCTCTGGCCCTGCTGGGGCACCCTGGGATTTTGTGGGTGACTTCAAGAGACCCAGTTACCCACATCCATTCCAGGGTTAGCTACTGAAACCGTGGCTGTGTGGGATTTGAAACACCTGCAGCCAGCATGGGCTACCCTCACCTCCCTGCCTTGCTCTGCCACAGCAGGGCTTGCAGAATCTGAGGCAAAACTGCACTGGAGGATGAGAGTTTTGGGTGTGGGACAGAAACCAAGCCCAGCATTTGTGTGCAGCCTTCAACCTACAGCGACGGCCATCGCACCCTACAAACTCCATTTGCATCATTTCATGGGAGCAGAGAATTGAAGGTAAACTGGTTCCACACCCCAAACCCAAGCCCTACCACACCCAGGCCTGTGCTCTGCTGGTGTCACTGCCATAGTTCCTCTTTCGCCCCTTCAGCTCAACCCATCCACGGCTCGTGCTGTGCTCGCAGCAGGCTGGTGTGGGATTGGCTCAGCACCATCACCCCAGGGGTACCTGGAGGCTCTGCAGAGGAGTAACAAAAGGATAAATCCAGGCTCTGGATGTCGCTGGTGCAGGTTGAGGTTGGTTACTTATAAATTTGTACCCACCAGGTATGTTATTTACTTATTTATATCTAGGGTTTGCTTGAGATCTCAGGGCAGAACGTCAGATTTGCCAGCAATGCACTGCTGTGTGCGGTGGGGATCTTGGCTCGGCTGTGCTGTGCAGAGGGGAAGCCAGGACAGCTGAAAGAGTTAAAAATGGAAACAAGATCCAGAAATACAGCAGTAACCGGACAAAATTCTTTGGAGACAAATTGTTCTAAACTAACGCAGGCTGTGATTCTGTTATCTGCTCTGCAAGAAAGGTCAGAGCAGGAATATCTCTTTTTTCTCCCCCCCACCTCCTTCTTGTCCTAGGAAGCTAAAAAGAAGAGCACAAAGCCCACTGCAAGGTTCTTCAGGACTGTGTGTCCTTGAACCATTAGCTTGTAGGTACAATTTGACTGCCACATCACTCATCTTGGCCATGATTAGACCCAGATGAACACTTTCAATATTAATAGTTGGATGATTTAATAAAGCTGCACAAGCAGTAAAAGTAACAATACACTTCCATAAACGGGTTCCAGATGTTGCCAAGGCAAATGCTAAACATCAAAATACAAACTTCAGAAAAAAAAAAAAAAAAAAGTTAGGGGAAAAAAAAAAAAAGCTGGATAAGCAAAACTTGGAACAAACTATGAACTAATTAAATGTGGGTTGAGTTTTCCAAAAATAAATTGAAGCCATAAGGATGTGATGTGAGCCAATAAATAGTACAGTTAGTCAAAGTTATTGTGGAACGACAGTTGGAAAGATGGTTTGAAGTCACCGATAGGTGGGCTCACAGCGAGCTTGGCTTCCCATCAATAGGAAGACTTGTTCTCCTGGGCAGGAGAGCAGGATCAAATCTTCTGGTATCTGTAACTGGGACCCCAGAGAGGTTACTGAGAGAATATGAGATGATTTTCAAGTCAGGGAATTAAGGAAAAATGATGCCAGAAGTGCCTGTGCCTCTCCTGCAATAGCAGCAGGGGTGATACCACCACCCAAGGACACCGGGATATTTTTTCCTGTGTGTCAGGGCAGCCCTCCAGCCTCTCATTGCTCACAGGCCATCCACAACCTCTGCTCAGCCACCTGCAAAGCCCATGGAAGCACCACTGCTGTAGTCAATAACCCACCCTCTTCCCCATACAAGAGTCATTGAAAACAGCTCTCCGAGGGAATTTCACCCCAGTCCCATCGCTGCGGTCGCAGAAGCAGCCACCCACAGCCGATGAGCTTTCTGCCAGCAGGGACTGCACCTGGAAGAACTTGAAGGGGGCTTTTGTGAGCCCCTCTCTACCACTGCAGCACCAGAGTGCAGGTGGGTCATCCAGCACCAAACCTTGGCTCCAGTTCTTCTCACACTGTGGTCCCCAAGGAGCAGAAGCCACTAAGGAGCAGGCTGGAGGTTGTAAATGCTCTAGAGTGAGGCCCATCCCCTCTTTTCCACGTATCTCCAAGCACCCCAGGATGTGGCTGACACTATTTCAGGGCTGCCCAGCTTGCTGTTACTGTAGTGGCTCTGGGAGCTCCCTGCATCATCTTTTCCATGCAGGTCAGTCCACCTGTAATCCCCAGGCTTTGCACTGGGAGACACTAAAGCCAGGGAGATTAGTTAAGTTACCCTTTGTTTTCTCTAATCAGCAGTACACTTAAACACGGGACTGGGGAGCAGCTCTAACTCAGCCCTGCAGCCCTGTTATTCCTGGAAACCCCCAGATAGGTGCCCTGATGGAAACACAACCTGCACTGGGACCTGCTCTCCCACCTGGGTGAGCCTTGGCTCTGCGGTGAGTCCTGCGTCTGCCGCCAAGTTTAGGATTTGCTTTGGGCTTTCATCCACGGTTAATGACACAAGAACGCAATAACAGAGCCTCTCATAAAATTATTATGAGAACAAACAAATTCCTTCTCTTTTATGTGCAGTACGTTGTTTTTAAGATTAATCCAGCAGCAGAGCTGATGGGCTCCGCTCTCTCGCTGTCCCACGTGAGAGCACCAGGTGCTCCCCATCACCAGGTTACTCCTGAGCCGCCTCCTCCATGATGCAACAAGCAGTGCCACAGATGGGCATCAGGGGAATTCCTGTGCCCTGATTTCCAGGAGGTTCTGTGCAGGGTCAGAAGTTCCCATGGAAGTTGTTCAGCATGGCCTGTGTAACAGATTTCCTGCGGACAGCTTGAGCTAGATCTGACCTGTCAAAAAGCACCAGATCTTGTTGCAGCGCCCTGCTGTGCTGCAGAATCTCCCCAGAACCCAGACCTCAAAGTGTTGTACTTATTTTAGATGCAGCTCAGTTTCCTCCAGCAGAGTCCTGTTCTCCAGTGGTGGGGTCTGGTGCTGCTTTCAGCTGCTGAACCATAGGAGAGGTGGAGCAGACCAAACGGAGCTGAAAAAAAACTTAATATCCCAGCTTTTACCTCAGCAAGGCACAAGCCACTGGCTCTCCCGGGAAATCCATCAGCTCTACATTCGGAGCAGGGACCAACCCAGGCTCCACCCCCAGGGATGTGGTCCCACATCGTCCTGCATAGTAAATGCTGCATTTGGCAGAGTACGGTATGGAGCAAGGAATGAGCCAGAAATCTTTCCTGCTGCATAAAAAAGGACTGATTTTGATTGTGTTAGACACCAGTTCTCCCAGTGCCAGGAAGACATGCAGTATACATTTCTGGTTTGCTTGGACCGTCTTCAAACAGGCTGGTAACTGACTTATTCTGCCACTTGTTTTTCCTTTGTGAAAATATCCCTTTAAATTCAGTGTTTAGCAAATACTGCTTAGTCCCATTACAAAGTAAATTGGGTATGGATCATACCAGCAGGCTTCTCCAGTCTCTTTCAGCTGCTTAAATTACATCACGATCTAGCTTCACCCAGGGGAGGGCCAAGCTCTGCAGCTCGCCGTCCTTCCTTTGGCTTTGGTAATCTCCGGTATTTCTCGGGTGCCTTTCACAAGTTTTCTGCGTATCAGCGCAATGACTCTGCTTTTGGGGCGTGGGGATGTTTCGTACCGAGGTACCCCAGGGCTGTGCCCCACAGAGCCAGCAGCATCCAGGCAAGCTGGAATGCCGGGGGACAGTGAGGAGACGCTGGGAGAATTTGGCCAGAGCACTTTCTCTTTGATTTTGGTCGCTCGATGTGCGGGTGAAGACAGGGGAGCGCTCCAGGGCCTGCGCTCCTCCATCTGCGCCCGGAGCCGCCGGTCTCCTCCATCCCCTCAGAGCGGATGTCGAGTTTCTCTCGCAGGTTTCACTTTCTGACCCCAAAGCTGCTCCTGCTGGGACAAGCCCGGCTCCAGCCCGGTGTCCCGGGGTGGGGATGCCGGGTCCGCTGGGTGTCCGGCGCTGGGGGCAGGCAGGGGCCGGCGGGGGGCTGCAGGGGCAATTGTTTGCCATATTGTGCTCTCGCTTGTGTTTAAAAACAACAACAGCTCAAGTGACTCATAGGTCCTACGGCCTCTGAGTCATTTTTTATTTCTGGATTTCACTGCTCTGCCCTTCGCAATGAAGGGAGTTGCATGCTCACACACACACACACACACACATCAAGTTCACATTTGTTTTTCCCCTATAAAAACAAAACGACTTCCATACCATTAATGAAACAGAAATGATTCGACTTCACGTTCCCTGGCTTTTATTTTCCATTGTATAAACTCTGCAGATGAAATAATGATGGTTGTAAAGTAAACCTCTCTTTTTCTTTTTTTTTTTTTTTTTTTCCTTTCCAGGCAGCCTCTTTTTGAAACAGCAATAGGGAGTCACTCACAGGCTTGGCTTGTGCTGCGCCTGTAGTAATTAACCCCTTCATCCCTAGCTTTTCCTCCGCTGGAAGTTAGCCACGGCGTGGGCGGAGGCATCAGCAGGTCTCTCTGGGACTCGAAGCAAAGCGGGGGAGCAGAGCAGGCAGGGAAATAAGGGAAAAGAGGCCAAGAGCTGCTCCAGGCAGAGCAGCGCTGTGTGCCTGGAGCAGTCCACTCGTGGGCTGGACAGCTTTCCTGGGAGAGACAGAGTGCTGGCACTGCAGGGCCTGAGGTACCTTCAGTCTTCCTACATCCCCCCATTTTATTTTATTATTATTTTTTTTAATTTAAATCAGCCCACAGTCTCGTGTTTAGCCTGGCAGCCCCGTCCTGGGTCACCCCCCTTCCCTCCCACTCCCCGGGGAGCACCAGTGCAAACGTTCTCTCTCCTCCACGTGCCGCTGCAGAAATAATCTGTGGTGAATAATTAATCACCTAATCTCGCTCGTTTTGTTTACAGGGCCGTTACGATTTTACGGAGCACTCGGAGGAACATTACTGGGGTGAGGTAATACTCGCACAGCGGCAGATCCAGCTGGAGCTGGGCGTGCAAACGCGAGCCCCCCTTGCCCCGCAGGACGGGGTGAGCCGCCCTCCCTGCGAGGCTGTGAGCTCTGCTTCTCGATAGACCCTCACCATCACACACAATCTCCTTGTCTTCGGGGACTCCACACGTGCCACATGCGTTTTTCCTAATCACATTTATCACGCAACAGCCCAGCACTGCATCCCCCCAGCACTGGATCAGATGCTTCAGTGATGCCCAGCCCGGGAGGGTTGGTGACACTGACTGAGACACTGTTCCTCTTCCCAGACTGGCTGATGTGTTTTATATTATTTCTCTTGGATTTATTAAGCATTATGTAACCGGCTAACCGATCCCGCATGCGATGCAATCGTGGCTGATTTCATGTCAGTGGAAAGTAAACAAAAAAATTGCTCTGAAGTGGCTAAACTGAGATTCATTTCCACATGCAGAGCAATTCCTGGAGGATCTTTCCCATCTCCTCGCGGTTAATTTGCATCCAAGCTCTCATGCAACCCATTAGAAAAGAGTTACGGAAAAATTGCGCATAGAACGTGACAGGGTGTTAGGAGGAAAAATCAGTAAGATGAAGTTTATTTTACTTAAATATTTTTAAACAAGTTTGTTGATTTCTGCTGTGCCCTGAAATGCGTAACACTTGCTTATTTTTTGGTCTTTCAGCTGGGGAACTCAAAATGTGAAAATTACTCTCCAAAGAAAGTTTGGCATTAAAGTTTGAGAAACCAGGCAAGTCAACCCTGCAGTCCTGAAGGCCTGAAGCCCAGCAGGACCCAGCCCAACATGACAAGGAAGATGTTCTGCCCTTGCTGAGCTTTGGAAGGACTGTAAATATCAGATAAGGCAAAAACTATACCCCCAGTAGACTCTGAACTCAAGCTCTGTCAGGGGCACTTGCTTTCTGGTGTCATGGACATCTTTCCCATTAACACCAGTTTGCATTCAGAGACGTTGAGCTGAGGATGGGGGAATGTGGAATGGATAAAACAGTAGTGGCTTTGCACTATTTAATTTGTTTTTTCTCAGTGTCTTTGAACCTTTCAGCAATGTCTGGAAATGATGTATGTATTTTCAGATCCACTTCACTGAAATATCAGTAAAGTTGGCGGCTGTGGGTTACCTGGTTGCACGTTATTTGCATTATTTTTCAGTAAATCCCTGCTATTTGCATTTATTTTCAGTAAATGAGTCAGCCAAGCACCTGCTTCACCTGGGCAAGAAGCTAAGCCCAATCAAGCTGAAATGCTGTATTAGATCTGGCTGAGCTCATGGACCATGTAACATCATTTGCCAATTACTGGGCTGGAACTTGGACATAAAGGTGACACCAAGCTGTGAGCCAGGGACAGATGAGGGTGGTGAAGGGGCAGGATGGGACAGCCCTGAGGCCAATGCTGGTGGGCAAGCTCACAGCTCCACGTGGGTGTCACCACAGCACCTATGTGAGATGAGCAGGGATGCTCTGCATCCTTCCTTGAAAAGACGGCTTGAAGGAGGGTTGAGGATTAGAACAGAAGGCTGGCACAGGAATCCCTCACTTGGCTCAGGACAGCAGGATAAGAGTGGACTTTTTTACTCCCTGCCTATGTAATTCTGGCCAGTATCTCCAGAACCATGAGCAGGCCGGGCAAAAATTCCCTGGCATACAAAAGCAGGTGTAAGTTTTACCTGGTAAGTACCTGTACTTCTCCCTTTAGGCATTTGTCAGCCACTGGGCTATGAATGTCAGATGAGGGGAGCTACCACACTAACCAAGTTTTGCAGGCATTCTGGGTCTGAAGGTGCAACCTTGTTTGGCAACAAGTCCCTCTCATTGCACCTATGTCCCCATTTCTTTCCTGTTCCTATATTCTGCTGTCCTTTCCACCTTGTGTTGTGTTGGAAAAGCCTACAGAAAGCAAGCCAAGCCAGCAGCACAGCCTGAGGTGCCTGGGAAGGGAAAAAAACCCCACAGCCAGGGGTCAGCCCAAGAGAAAACCATGGATACAGTGTGGTGACCTTCACCAGCATCACAGCACAGCCCCAGCAGCCCAGACAGCATGCGAGGGGAACGTGCCATTCTCCTTTGTCAGATGGAAAGCAAAGTAACATATTCAGGGTCTGAGGAGGTGGGGAAATGCCGAGTTTCAGCAGCTCATAAGTAATTTTAGCAGCTCTGCCAGCACCTCAGCTTATCTGGGGCCTTGCAGGGTGAGGCAATGCGTTATCAGCACACGGGGTGCGTGGGCTGCCAGTGGGGTTTGCAGAGGGCTGAGCTGGCACATCCCCAGGGGAAGTTGCCTTCGAATGATTGGGGGTTTATTTGGATGCCGTGTTTTCAGAGGGCTCCGAGATTTCAGCCCTTTGAAGAGCACTTTGCCGTGATCCGGTTTTGACTGAATTCTTGAATTAAGAATAAGTCCATTCTCCCACCTCCCACACTGCCTGGGAGCAGGAGCCCCTGCCTGGCCGCGCACTCACGGGCGGTTTGAGCTCATCTTGTTGCGAGCTGCTGCAGAAATTGCTGAGGATTTCAGAGCACTTTTAGGACTGAGAGCTGAATGGCACAATACAGCAGTCAACCAAACCCGCTCTGCTGTTGCCATCACTTTTTGTTGCTCTTGTTTCTGCGGAGGCATCAACAGTCTATCCCATATCCCAATTAACTGCAGCTTCTGCAGCTCATTCTCAGATGCAGCAGTCACGAGTGCTCGCTTTTACACAGAAAAAGCAGCAGCAATGAACCGAGTAGCAAAAACACGTGAGCTCCCAGTCGGTAGCAGACTTTGCTCTGCCTAAACTACTGCCATTCAAGTAAAACTACTGTGCAGCAGTCAAGGGTTTTTTACTATTATTATCATATTATGCTCTGAATTTCAATTTTCGGTATATTTTTCAGGCTCTGCATGAATCCTGGATGTCCGTGAATAGATGAAATTGAAATTGAAGGATACCTTCCAAACTGGTAAACACATCAGAAACACTATCTGGGTCACATTTGGGCAACAGGGTTCGCTCTGTTTTAAGTGCAAATGTGTTACTGACAATTTAGATGAACTTCCTGAGGAGTGTTTGAAATTCCTGGCACATATTTGGTTTCCCATCTGCTAGAAGGTCTTTGATGAGCCCACAAAGAGACACTGGACTGGAGCTGCTACTCTTCATCTCTGGTTGGACTTCCTATGACTGACCAATTTGTATTTTTTTTGCATTTCTATTACTTTGATTCCCAAGGAGAAAAAGGGCTTACAAAGGACTGTGTGACAAGCTGTTGGGGCAGAGATTTCTGTGAACTCTCCATCCATGTGCTGTCATCAACTTGTTCCAACACTGCCAGTTCTTTATGTCTGCTAAAATTGTTATGCAGAGTTGAATTTTGCCCTTGTTCAGGGCAGATCTAACAGTAATTAATTTGCTCTGTCAGAGGGAACTTGAGGCTAAACTGGGTTAAAGATCCTAAAAACTTTCTGCCTTCTCCTGAAGTGTCCCATGTTTAATGTGTAAATAGATGATGTGTTCTTTTCTTTCATGCCCTTCTTCACCTGTTAAAAAATATCTTATAAGGAGCTTGTGTTGTAACATACCAAACATACCAAAACACAATATCCAGTTGAATTCAAATTCAATATTTTCTATTTTTTAGAGCAGAAGAGAGCCATGGCAGGAGGGCAGGGGCACCAGAGTTTTGGAAAGGAATTTTTTTCAGGAATGGAAGCAAGAGTCCTGTTGACAGAGCTTGAAGTACTTCTTCTTCACACATAGAAAAATCAGGAGCTTGTGTCTTTGCAATGCTTCTCAAGAGATCCCCCTTGCAGGAGAAAGGTTCCCACAAGTGCCATCCCCTGGGCAGAGCTGCAGCACAGCTCCGGAGAGACTCAGCAGCTGGGAGAGATGAGGTTCAGGGGACCAAGCTGCTCTTCCAGCATGGAAGAAATGACAAAGTGGGGTATGTTCTCTATTGACCATCTCCTGCTCCATGGTATCATAATTTTGCAGTAGTGCCTTGTCTTTTCAACTCAATATCCTGCCTCTGGACACCTCCTGAGACGTGTCACGACCTGAACTTGCTGAGCAGTGCTTCTGCCTGAGAGCTGCCTCCCAAGCCACAGCAGAGCTGGTAGCCCTGGCAAGGGTGAAAGGAGGGCTCAGACATGATGATGCTGTTCTACACACAGGTGAGCATAGGGCATGTATATAAAACCACAGTAAATGTTTGCTGAGACCTCACCCCCAAGTTAATAGCTTCTGCCTCTGGTGGGAATTTCTGCATTTTCTTCTGCTGAGTGCCTTTTGACATATTAAAGGCATGGCAAGGACTGGGATCCCAAGGGATCCATTGGTCTTATTTCTGTGGATGCTTGTACCCTGGGTCTATTTGAAGAAGGATGATTCATTCAACTGCTTGGGCTTATGGGTCTGTGTGTCACTTCCCATTGTAAGAAGGGTCTTGTTGGCTATCATGGACTGGTTGGGGCTAATTTTGGGATAGATCTAGCACGGAAAAAATGCTTTACGCAGCAAGACAACAGCTGATTCAGTTTCTTCTGTGTTGGATGCCGGTGTTTAGAGTCTCCAAGGCAGGAACTTTTATCAAGCAACATCAAACAGATGTTCCTCATCGTGTTCCAGCTGCATTGACTGGCAACCTGCTCAGTCAAACACTGGAGGGGGACACAGGCATTCATTCTGCATGGACAGCAGTTTATTAAACAATCCACCTGGAAACAGCAAAGGATCTTTTAAAAGAAGTATCTGTACCAGTGTTCATTGTAAATGCACCAGAAGCACTTGTAGTCATGGCACTCACAAGAGCCATTTCCAGGAAGGGGCCTGAGTTACTGATTTTGCAGGAAAAGTGAAGAAAGTTTTCTCTGGATTTTCACACCTGCTGGTCATGGTATGAATCCACACTGGCAACATCTTTCTGATGGGGTGCGTGGTGAACTATGGCACTGCAGGATACTGCTAAGCATTGTGGTTTGGGATGGCCGAAGGGGGAGTGATCAGCATCAAAATCCCAGGGTTTTCCATTGTTGATCTAAAGAAAAGGCCCCTCTTAGTGGCCATGAACTTCAGCAGATGTTTCTGGGCCATCCAGATGCAAAGATGTAAGTGTGTTGTTCCCAGAGGTAACACCTTCACAGGGATGTTGCAGGAACTGAAGAGGTTAGGAGAGATTTGGAGAGTGGGGCAATATCAGACATCAGTGAGTGTCAGCTCAGGTGATTGTTTCAGGGTTCTGCCCTGTCTGGACCCCAAAGCAGGGCACTAAACCAGCCCTGTTTGCTGGCTGCCATGGCTGTGCTGGTTCCCATTGCTGGCACAAGCACATCTGTGCTGCTTTGTGTGCAGGGCATGCATTAGGGGGTGGCCCTGGACATCTGGACTCTCCAGCTCCAAGGCATGGCCAGAGGATTTGCCATCGTGTGCTGCACAGGCAGGACAAGAGCTCTTCGCAGGCTGAGTGAAGGCAGCCTGGAATTTCCTTCAGAAACCTTCATGCCTCACCAGCACTGCCTGGGGTTGTGCTGGAAACTGCTGGTGACAGCTTTCTTTGGACATCTGCTTATCCAGAAAGACCGGAGTTTTGGGTCCAGCGGAGAGTAACTGACGTGGAGCCAAAGGGAACATCTCCATCCACAGTGTGGGAAGGTGAGAGGTCTTCCTGCAGGTAGAATGTGTCCAATATGATGCTGCTTCAACTGCTTTGAGAGTTGTGGGCTACTTTGAGAGAGGCACAGGTGGAACTAGAGCACAGGACCCTGCAAAGTGACTCTCTGCAGCTGCCACTGCTGGAACCACACCTCAGCCCCCACTACAGCTGGAACTGCACATCAGCCCCCAAAGTACAGCATGCTCTAAGGGTGTAGTTGATCTAAGGCTGATTGCTCCAAATCACTCAGCTCAAATAGTGATAAGGTCCTTAAAAAAATATATATATAATCTCGAATTCAAATAACCCTGGGCAGTCCAGGATATATTTGGGGTTAGGCGTGTCCTAGAGCTGCTAGAGCCCACACAGGCCATAGCCCTCTGTCCAGCACAGCCTGGACACATTAATGACCACATGCCACAAGGCATTTGCTGTAGTATAAATCAGCTGTCGTTTGTTCCTGGCTTATCAGTGGGAAGGAAAACACTGCGGTGCAACAGCTCCCTGAAGGGTTAAGTTTTGGAGCCACATAATTGGTAGGAACATGGGCTGCAGAGGGGATTGCACGATAAGCAGGCTCTCCCACTTCTCCTAAAATTTTGACAGTTACTAGAAGCTGGCAGAAGAGTTTCAGCCCTATATGGGATGTAACAAAGAGATGAACCAACTGAAGAAGAAGAAATATGACTCTGATGGACACTACAGATCATTTCCAGAGGCAGGATCACAAGAATTGACTCCGACTTCAGGGATCTGCATGCAAGCAGGGCCAAGACAGCTTTCAGCCACTCATTCACTTCCCCCTTGAAGATCCCTAAGGAAATGCTATCCCACAGTTGGGGTCCAGCACGGACATAATGTAGGTTTGCTAGGGCAGGCAGCCATCAGTGGCGTTATCTTCCTTTTGCATGGAGGCCCCTTCCAGCACGAGGCTTTCACTTGGCACACTGCGCTGAACTCGGGATGTGAAAAGAGCAGAGTGTGTGGGAGCTGCTGATTTTGTCTCCTTGGTGGGACTGTTTTTTTTAATAAAAGGATCAGATGTTGCCCTTCCTTGAAAACACGACAGTCTATGGGAGAGTTCATTAGTTTATGGCAAGTTGCAACACTGTGGAGCCTGGCTGAAAGCAAATGTTGCAGTTATCACTAAGGGGAGAGGAAAGCAATGTCCTGAGGAAATAAACTCAGCAGAGCAAATCGTGGAGCAATATAAAGCTGTGGAGTACAGGCAGTAGAGCGGAATTCTTTCTCAGAATAAAAGCCCCCAGTCACCTGTTTTTAATGCCAATGTTTGCTTTCTGCGTGTTCAGTGAATACAGAGGATACATCTATCCAGAACTCTCTCTCTAATGGGAGTAACAAGTATGATTGCAGCTGGCTGAACGTATTTACTACTAGTACACAAGAATCTCTTTGTGGCCATCATTAAATAGTGATAACACCAGTAAACATTAGTTTTGTGTTGGTTGTTTGGGTTTTTTTTTGTTAGAAAATTACATGTTTTAATTTCAATTTGTACAGAATATTTCAAAAAGTACTTCTTTCCACAAAGCCCCCTATTAAAATACAGATTGAAGCTTTACTGACAGTCTGCTTTACTGATGACTAGCCTGTCTCAAGTCTGATAAAAGCTGGAGGTGCAAGGGGAGAGGAAATACCGGTTTTCATTCATCTCACATAGCTGTACACTGCCACCCTTCTTAACCTTCTGTTAATCTAATTCACACCAAGGACTGAAACCGTAGCATCAGATTTGGAGACATGGAAATGTGAATTGAAAATAAGCCATTGCTTTCCTTGTTGAGTCTCATGGCACTTGCAACATTGCAGAGCACTCCAGTTCTGCATTGTCAGGGCTTTTCTTTTATTATCCATTTTTATTTGCTAACTAAAGAATTTGCTGCAGTTTTACTCTTATTTAGCCTCATGGTAGGATGCATAAGTTTCTCCTTCAGGCAGTGGGATCCTGTGCTTGCTCCCGACCCAGCTACCTACACCGAGCCAGTGTGGGGCTCTGGCAGCCCCTCCGAGATTTTTGAGGGTGGTAATTTCTTCCTTGGTGTTTTGGCTGTCTTAAATCAATATGAGAGCAAAACATGGTGCATCTTGACGTGGATTGCCATAACCAGCCCTGCAGCCCTGTGTCCTGGGCTGGGCAGTGCTCACCTCCACATGCTGCTTAGCCTGGGAGGAGAGGATGTGAGCCCTGCTGCTCTGGCTTGTCCTTGGACCCACAAAGCTCCTTTCTGCAAATGCCTGTGAAATGGAGGGTGATTCTTCCTTTGTCTTTTTCCTTCCCTCGTCCTCTTACCAGCTCAGGTTTGACCTGGTGTTCCTAAATTTTGCATGCCTTGGTGTTGGGGTGCAATCCCGATAGATTCCCTGCCTGAGGAGGGGGCTGGCATTTTGGTGGCACTACAACCTCTGGTTTTAGCTCTGGTGACCTCAGAAATAAGAGGCTGACTTCTTGAACAAGCTGCCTGCGGAGCCTGGGATAGGTCAGAGATTTCTTGAGCAGATCAAAAGCCAGAGATGCTTTTCTGACAGCCCTGGCGCTCCCTGTCCTGATTTATGAATTCTATACGCTCTATATATTTAGCTGAAGAGGCTCACTGGGGGAACAGTTTGTGCAAGCAGGAGAGAGAATGTGACTTCAGAAAGCCACCATCTCTCAGGACACAACCCCTCAAAAGCACTCTCTGTAGAGTCATCAGCCATGGCAAAGGGAGCCCAGGAGACTTGGCAAAAAAGTCAGGATTTTAGCGGATTATCAGGAGACCGAGTTGTGGAGAAGCAGACTCAAACCCCAGGAACTGAGAGCTCTGGACTCAGAGTAGCAGACCTGCCACCTCACCTCATTTCAAAAGTCTTCTTTTTCCTTCTTTGGAACATCACCAGAGCCCAAGGGGTATAGCTTGCTCTCCCTCGGTAAGTGCTACGTGCCTTGGCAGATTTGGAGTTCCATATCCTCTTTTGGAGGCTGGATGCACAAAGATTCTGCCAGCTCCTGGGGATGTTCACAGCCCTGAGAGCTGTTGTCACGCCAGTGACACTTAGCTCATGTTCTTGAGGCTGTCTCCACAGGTTAGAGGGTTGTGGTGTTTTGCTGTCCCCTCTGTGAGATGAGACTGAGCTCAGCACCATGCCTGTTTGTCTGGATGTCAGCCCTGCTCCTGATGGATGGAGCACGAGGGATAATTTCCCCATGTTAATAGAAAACAGGGCAGGAAAACTCCTAATTCCTACTTGTAAGGCCAGAGTGTTTCCATGTGCACAACACAGTAATCCTGATATCAAGTCTGTAGTTTCTGTCTAGGTTACAGAGTTCTAAGCAGGTAGTCTTGCAGTCTTGAAGGCTTTGAGCAACAAATATCCACCACATCACAAGCCTGAGTAATTACCTGCTGGAACAACTTTACTGTACTGTGCTCTAACACAAAAGTGCCCCATTTTAACTTCCAGTGTGTACATCTTGTTTTATCTCTGTTCCATAGAAGAGGAAGCCCTCTGCCAGATAATATTTTCCCAGGACCTGGCTGTAGATGGCCAGCTCACCTCCCAGCTCTCTCCTGGCCAGCCTAAATACACTGAAATCCTCCAGCTCCAACCCCATATGACACTTTTACAATTATGAATGATCCTCATATTTATTTGTCCAGGTAAGTCCAGGACTGCACCAGCTCTCTGTCCTGGAAGGATTCTCTGCTCACCTGTGTGAGAGTTTGTGTTAGCAGTGGTGGAATTACAGCTCCTGTCTTTACCTTCTGCTGAGAAAGCCATGTAAAAATGCTGCCCTCCAGCAGGCACTGCCACCAAGGAAAAGTTTAGGAGTGGATATTTTGAAGCCTTGGTAGGGCTGGCCATGGAGGATTAGGGAAATCCAGTAGCTGAATTTCAGTGTTCTGTCAGACTGGAGCCCTTTTTTCCACTGCATATGAGCTGAAATGGTCAGATGTGCTGTGTGGTGGCCATTGAGTCATGTTGGGGATTAAAGGCATAGACAGCATGGAGCACAGGCTGGGGTCTCTGCTGCCCTGGGGTAAAGTCTTAGGGACAGCGGCAAGATCCCTACAAACCCTCAGCTGGAGTCACTCTGGGATAACACATGGTTCTCTATGGCAAGTCCTAAATCTCTGTGCTAAGAGCAGACTTTGCTGCTGCCACCAAGCCAGCACTGTCACTCTTTAAAGAGAGGCTGGATGAGTGATGTGATTTGTTGCTTGAAGAAGTGAAGAAGAGCTGAATGTGCATATTCTATCAATTAGGGGAATTCGGGGAACTAGCTCTTCCCTTCTCTTTTAATGTCAATGCAAAGTGGGCTCCTTGGGTATTTTTACTTTCTCAGAATGACTGTAGGGTCAATCTTAACACTAAATGCAAAGGAAGTAGATGTAGTCCCAGAAAACATTTATCACTGGTGAGCTGAATCACAGAGAGCAAGCCCTGGCTTATTTTTCTTACCCTGTGCAGAGGCAAATTTTGTCATCATATCACTCACATAACCTTTCAGATGAACTTAGTAATTGTGATATGTTTTGGTTTGGCTTCTTTCAGATTAAAACCTTGCCTTTCAGAAAAAGGAAACCATAAGTTAAATAACTCCAAAATTAGGTATTTCTGAAGGATAATTAGTGGTCTTCTTTCTTACCAAAAACAACCCAAGACTGTGCTTTAAATAATAACTTGTAGTAATTCCTGCTCCAAATGAGATTAAGTTAGCAGGATGTTATCAGTGTAGCATCCTACATTTCAAACCACACTTTAGGGTATTATCTACAAAAATGAATACTATAGATCTCTATAATTTTTTTAAAAGTCAACCAAATTCTGTGTCCCAAATCTCCCCATCTGGTTCTCTCTGCTTCAGCAGTTGCAACCATGATTTTGTTTGCCTTCACACAAATTACTGAGCAATCGTTCTTTTATTCCCTGGTCTTGTAGATAGGGGGACCCATTTAAAGTGAATGCAGATACAGATCCCTGCCCCCAGTGACTTCATTTGGATGCAAAAATACTGGAGTTATATTCCTCCTCCTTCATCACTTTGAACAAAACGTGATTTTAGCTGCATTGAAATTTCTATAGAAAGGGCAACAGGTCTGTGTTAAGAGTTCACTTTAAAAAGTAGTGCCCATGCAAATATATAAATATATGCTTTGTAGGGATATGTGCCTGTATACACATACATAGGGTCTGTATATACAGAAAGACACACACACATACTTAGGAGATGTGTATATAACACTCACTTATACACAAATCCATTCCCTGTTATGAAACAATCATCAAGATATAAACAAGAAAAAGTTAAACCACGGATGGGCACATTTTCAAGTGCTGCTGGAGGGTTTTATCTACAGTATTGAAGAAGTGCTATCAAAACTGAAACAGGACACTTATTACAAAGAAATCTTTACGTAAGTGCTGGAAAGGTTTGCCGAATAACCAGATGTTGTTGGAAAGACGCTTCTCCTCCCCCTCTCCCCACTTCTTTCCCTCTTTAATAGTTCGATTAATTCTGCACATAAACCAGGGCTGATAAAAGTTCTAAGCTGCAAACTTCACCACATCTGGACACTGTCGAAGCCAGATCGTTCGGCGGTGCACTTCAGTTGCTTTTAATCTCCCTCAATAAAATAAGAACTTCCAACAAGTAACGCTGACCTATATATATTTTTGCACCGTAAACACTGACATCTGCGAGCTGCTCCAAGCGAGCACACTGCACTTTCCACCAAGCAATCTCTTGCCCCTCGCCATGAGAGAAATACGCAGCTCATGCAGTCGTAGCAGAGTATTCCACTAAACTCCCTGCTATTTCCAATCCTCCGGCTAATAGCTGTCAGGGGAGAAATCAAACATATTAGCTGTTTTGCTGGAAGAAGGAAAAATAAACAACCTCTCTGAGTACGCTGCTTAACGTTGCCTGACCAGGAACATTTTTCTACTCACACAAGGAGAGCAGCAGTAAGGAAAGCAGAGCCGGTGTCCTCCAGTACCCCATTTCTGGATCCCGCTGGCAACCAGAAGCCCAGCTTCACGGTGTCGACCGGCTCATCGTGCCTCGGTGGAGCCAGTGGCCCGCGTTGCCGCTGTCAAGCCCGGAGCCCCTCTTTGCGGGGCTCCCGGCTCCGGCTCGCCGGGAAGGCGGATCCAGCCGCTACAGCCAGCTGTGCGTGGGGTCCGCCCAGGAACTGCGGCTCCTGAAAAAACTGAGCCTGGCTCTCCTCTCGGAATATATACAAATATGAGAGGGGGGAGCTGGGGGAAGAAGCCAGGCTCTGAGAAAAAGAGTTTGGGGTAGTTTTTTCCCGATGTCAATGCGGAGCTGCTCCTGGCTCCGTACGGCCCAAGGATCTAATGAAAAAGGCATGGGCGCTCCTGCGTGAGCCTTTCATCTGAATAAAGCACGAAAGGTAACGCCTCGATAGGCTGAGCTGCCATTAATTCACTAGTTTCCCCCTCTATTTTAGAAATTATCTTTTAAATGAGCTTCAACTGGCTATGTTTTTAATAGGCGTAATTAAAAGTTTAAGGGCAGCTTTTTCAGAAAGACCACATCAGTGTGAGCTTAGCCTAAAATAGGTGCTTGCAACCCATTAAAGCAGCAGGATTTAAACATATACTTATATGTTTTCCTGAATCAGGGCCTAAAATAATAACATAGAGCATTTAAATATCTGCTTTCTCCCCAAGATTTTGAACTGTTCTGCAAAAACTTGTAAGAAATATTATCCCACTTACAAATGGGAAACTGTGAAATGTAGCAGAATTCTGACTTGCCTTGGTCGTTAACACAATCAATCAGTGGCAAAAGGAGGAGTAAACCCTCAAACTCTTGCCCTGTGATCTACTCCAGTCCATCAAACCAATGTATTTCAGTGTGGCAGAGAAAGAGGTGTTGTTATTAAGGCTTTTTGTGGCCAAAAAAATAATATTTTATAGTTACAGAAAATACATTGACTAATTTTCATGCATACACTGTATGTATTAAATTTCACAATCTAATTTAAAAAATCACAATTCAATGAATATTTACCCGATTTACAATTCAGTTTTTGGTTCATTAATCAGTTTGAGATGGATATGTGGTTTACCTATATATGCTTGTGTGTGTATTCATTATGCTTGAATGTTTTCCTCCATTGCACTTGAAGGACCTTTCTTTGTACCCATCTTGCTGATAATCTGCATCAGCTTGTTTTGTAAGCTATTTATATCAATTATTCTGTTAGGGTGCTGTATCTCTTTTCCCTTCTTCTGTGTTTAAAAAGGAAAAAGAGGGGATGTTAGATGTGGTACAGGCACAGCTGATAAAGTGTGTCTCCTGTGCCATGGTGACACACACGTGCCTCTGCAGAGGGTTGCTTGTTCTGCTCTGACTTGCTTCAAGGTGCCCAGACACAAGTCAGCTCAGCCTGAGCTCCGTGGGGAAATGCCTGCACGACCCTGGCCCAAATTCCCACAGATCAAATATGGCCTCTGAGGACTAAGAATGAGCAAATGCTCAGCAAACGTTCAGAGAGATGTTATTTTCCAGCAAACGTACTGGAACTGCCCGTATCAGAACGGCTTTGTGCGCTGTGGTTTCTTGGGGTGACCTGCCAACTCTCCTCTCTCGCATTCAGAGCACTTCGAAATGCCCATGGATTTCTCAGCCTGCAGTTGAATTTTCTTATGTGAACTCTCGTGTGTGTTACACGACAACTGGATAAAGCTTTGTGTTAGCAACGTCCCAGGTTATTCATGATCCATGGGAGCCCTCTTTACAACCAGGAAGAAACCCCTGCTGCCTATGAAACTTGGAGAGAAATAATGTCCCCAGCAGGAGCCCAGAGGGGCTTGAAACAATGGTGGACATTGACAAAATATGCTGTGTGATTTGGAAGTGCAAGAGAAGCATGGGGTATTATTTTTTTTAGCAGCAGAACCTGGGAAGGCAGCAGGACGCCTGCACAATATCACTGCAGCCAGGGACCCTGAGCTACAGGATCTGCGTTTTCCAAAATTCCAGGCAATCCCAAACAACTTCTGAGCCAAAATGAACCCTATAAAATGCTTTGTCCTGTCTGCAGAATAATCTTATGGAAAGGTTTGGGGCCAGATCTCACTGGAAGGAGAGCAAAGGCAGTAGCTGTCCCATGCAGTGGCATCTTTACAAGCCAGTTGGATATCTCCAGGAAACTCTGCAAGAGGAAACTTTTGGGAAGCAATGCATGTCCTGCTCTTCCTAAACAGTTATAATACATATTTTTAGATGGTGTTAGACCTTCTGCTTGGCAAAACAAGCTGCCATGATGGTATGTCAACTGGGTTGCCCCTCAGCACGTGCCCCACTGACCTGACTACCAGCTCTTTTCTGGAGAACCTGGTTATTTCTTAGACCTTATCCAAGGGAAAAATTGCAACTAAAAATCCACCAAAGTTACTTGGGGAAAAGTGAGTACTCTGAGATTTAGCCTCAGTGCCTAAGCTCACATTATAGAGCTTTGCTTCCATGAAAGAACGCAGTGACCTTTTGAGTAAGACATTGGGGAGGAAGAAGAGATAAATGGTTATTTTTATTGTTGGCTTGTTTATTCCTTTTGGTGTAAATTCCCCTGCTCCTCTATTAGTGTTCTGGACAGCCTCATAACTCAAGACACATTGAAGGCTGGATTTAAGCTGAGGAACGTAAGGTCTCTGCAGGGTGATTTTTAAGATGCATTGTGGGAGCATTTTTCCCAAAGTTCTCATTTAGGAGCTGGAAGATATTTACTAGAGAAGTAAAATAAAACTTTGGACACCTGAAACAATATAGCGTAAGTTTAAAGGCGTGTTTCAAACAGCCTGGGTTTCCAGTGTGGGGGGCAAGGCTCAGCAATCAAGCAATAGATTTGAAGCTCCCAACACAGGCACTAAATACCTCATGGTGGACATGTGCCAGGCCCAGGCGAGTCAAACCCGTTATTATCCCCAGGGGTGGAGATCACCTTAATGTGACAGGGAATGTGAGGGGAGAGAGAGAAGAAAACCATGTAGCCATGCCCCAGACAGGGCTAATGTAAGGGCCAATGCTCCTGAGCTTCTCTGGACCTCCTCCATGCTTTCTAGACCCCAGAGAGGTGAGCATCTGAGCATCCTAGCAGTGGGCTGGATTTAAAAGGGCTGACTACTGCAAAAGGTGTCAGGTTTACTTGTGCAATCAGGATATATCCTTCTGTGCCCTCTTGATTGCCTGCACATTACACTGGACTAATATCTGTTGTATCTGCATCGCTCTTTTTATTTCTGTTTATATCAATAGTGATGTCGGGCTTCAGATGAGGTCCATGAGTGTCTTTGCTCTTAAGAGAATTTGTTTTATACCTTGAAGTATTAAAAGACAGGTCTAAGCAAAACATCTAGCTGATAGGATCAGGATTTTGCTTCTACTAATGAGCACAAATCCATGACTATGGGTTTGTTTTTATGTTGTGTGCTCACATTGTACTACCCCCAAGTGTCCTGGTAGTTAATTAAACCCCAGAAATGTCATCACTTCTGCATTTTTTAAGCACAACCTTGATTTCACTGTGCCATCAGCAACAGTTGCCTGAGAAAGATGTGCACCCTGCAGTGTGGATCCAATCCAGCTGCAGTCTCCATCCTGCATTCACAAGGACACTGGCACCAGTCCCGGGAGTGTCGACTGAATTCAAATATCATTGCTTGGTGGCACTAAGGGTGCCCATCACTCTCTGGGAAAAGTTCTCATCACCTTGCACTGCCTCCATTTCACAGGGTTTCGATGTTTGAGATCTTGGACGTGGTGCTATGACTTGTGGTTCCTGCTACCACCCAAGGAAAAAGACCACAATGACCTTTGGCATTTTCCATTCTCTTGCTACATCTTGTCCCAGCAGTGCTGTGGTGACCTTTGATGATCTGATGGCATGAGCCATCAAAACCAGCATCCTGAGGGACACAGCCATACCTCCTCTGGGCACAGGTGGCCTTCTCTGCTTTGCCACAACCCCTTCTCTTTAGCCCTGCCAACTTCCCTGTGCTCCAACCTCTCAGCTAATGTTCATTTTGGTGGCCACACAGGATAACTGCATTTTCTCATGCCTGACTGATGCCTGATGATGACTTTTCTGATGCCTGACTTTTGCTGGAATCTTTGTATAGTCCAAAAACACTAGCCTAAGTTCTAACTTCTCACAGACTGCGTGTAACAGGTTCCTTGACCAAAGCTGCACCAAGATTTAATAAAGGTCTATCCATCTCTACCATTTACAGTGTTATTGAGTTGGCTTGGTTTGTTTTTTTTTCTCTTCAATTCTGTCATAAATCATCTGGTTTTCTTCCTTTGAAGTTTTCTCATGGCTTACTTTGAGCTTTTGAAACCACTTCGAGTACATTTTCATTCATGCTGTTGATGTGTACATATAGATGCTTTCAAAAATGAGGATTAGTTTTGGTCTCCTTGTTTTTATTTGTGGACTGAGACATGCTGTTGCAGAAAGGGATGGAAACCACTGCTACTAATTTCAGATCGAGTGAAATGGAATGATTTTCCCCACCCCAAAAGTCACCTATATCTCTTTTCTAGTCTTTCTCTGGAAAATTAACAAAATGCTGATTTTCCTACACCTTAGTGCTCATTTCACTCAGATAATTAGATGATAGAAATATGTCTGTGAGGAGCCTGAACTCATCTACTTTTCCAGCTGCAGTCTGCCATGCTGAAGCAGATACCCATGCATTTTACTGACAATTCCTCGATATTAATTCCTCTTCTGTATTTTCTTAGGGATCCTAAGCAAGCACTGTTTTCTGCTGCATCCATCACACACCAAGGACACACGCAGACAGATGCCAGGGTCTTCAGCGAGGATCAGCCTTTGAAGACCAACAGCATAACCTGGCATCACTTCAGCTGCTGGATGCCTCTGGAGAGCAGATACCTTCAGTTCTGGAGGAATCAGTCTGTGGAGGGAAATAGGAGCAGTTTGACAGCCTGACTCATGATCTTTGTATTATTATTACTGGTAGTGAAACTATGATAGGATCCAGGAGCCTGAACCATGGATGAGGAAAGTGCTTTTGAAGAGAAACTCCTGGCCTTCCTGCTTTGGCTTGTATTACAAGGCAGTCCTAAGGCAGGCACACATGGGGTTTTTTTTCAATAGCAGCTAAACTGGAAGTTGTGAAGGGTTGCCAGTCCCTGGGAGGGTGCTAGAGGCACCCTAAAAATTATCAGCTAAAATATGTGTGGTGTGGATGGTGGGTTCTCAGCTCCAGGGTGTTGCTCCATGAATCTACTCTGTCCTGAACTTCCCTGCTTTTGAGCAGGAGCACAGCCAGATCCTGCACAGGATACGCAGTCAGCAGGAATATTGGCTGGTTTACTCTCTCTTCCTGATGTTACTGAAAGGCTGTGGGTGTTGCAGGATAGATGCAAAGCAGAGCCACTGCTTTAGGTGTTTCCATTCTGGTTCTCAGTAGCGTGATGGCTGTTGGTGGTGGTTTTATCATCTTTTAAATCTAATGACTTCTAAAAAGCTGAGGGATGAGGAACTCAAAATGAAGATACTGATAAATAATATGACAAAGGGAGAAATATCTGAAATATTTCCCATTAATGTGGCTTTTTTTTTATTTATTTTTTTTTAAGGTGTGTTAATTGCTAGAGCAACACAGGCTGCAGAAAGGTCCAATAAGAACACATAACATTACAAAAAACACCAGGAAGCCAGTTTATAACGTGATATACCTTGCTTAGCTTTCTTCCATCAAAAAGCAGTTTGTCCAGTGTAACAGTAGGATTAAAACAAAGAGATTTACAGAATAGAAAAGACGGAGTTTCCTGTTTTCCAGGGACTGTAATGGGAATCAGCACAGCTTCAGAGACTGAAGGGACTTGTAGGTAAGAAGTTGAGTAGAGGTTGCCTTCTTAATGTTGAAGAACAAGGGACATGCTGCCCAGTGAAGATGCTGAAGAGCAAGAGTGTCCTGGTCAGATTAACCTTCAGGAGACTGGACTCACATCCTGATAAGATTGGACTCATATCCTGACAAGAGGGGGTCCAGGGAGACCCTGGGTGCACGAGTGATTGTGCCTAGTTAGGGGAGAAGCACCACAGATTATTTTGGCCAAAGTAGCACAAGTCCTGGTAGTTCTGAGAGCAGCATTGTGCTGTGAGAAAATAGAGTTATCCCACTTTGCAGGCCGAGGTGGGGGAATGTGGCTCAGGATGAGGGCTTTGGTGGAGACTTTGGTACTTGTGGAAGATCTCTCCATTGCACACAGGTTTTTTCAAGACATCTCACTCTCCTCTGAACTCTCCAGGCTGTAATGTACATGAGGGCTCCCCAGGCTCCCAATCATCTTGATTTAGGCACTTCTATCACTACCCTCATCCTATACATGTAATGTTTAACTCTTCTCCACATCTTTTAGTAGTATGAAGAAAATTCAAAGGTGGAAATAGTTTTTGAAATCATAGAATATTAGACCTATGATATATTACTGTACTTTATTGATAATGTTGTTTCCATAATAAAAATATTTAGTACTAAGTACGACATCCTGCATGAGTTTCACATAAATATTTCCATTATATAACTGATAGGGATCAGAAAAATTTCAGTATGCACATGCTGCAAATGCAAGTGTAATTGATACAAGGTATGTATCTTGGTGTACATCTTGAGTAAACATAAGAAAACCATAGCTTAATGAAAAACAGACTGTGTCTTACAACGTGCAATCGTGCTTTTACATCTAAACTGGACCTTGGGTTTAGAAAACAAATCTTAAATCAGTCCTACTCAGAGGACAGATCACAGTTCACATACTTGCAAAAAACTTTTGTTTTAGGAAAGCCTTTTGTGGAAAAGCTTGGGAAACTCCATACAGCTACAGTGGTGGAGGGGTGGGAAAGAATAGATTGAGGTATCAGTTCAAACAATCTGAGGAAAAAGTTGAATAAACATTGAAGACAACAGAATAGAAACCAGACGCCAAATATTAATTCATGGGGTCTTCAAAGGGGATTTTGAGATTTATTTTAATTGTTGTTGAAAGAAAAATAATAATTTTTGGATGAAAAATGTATGCAAATTCATCTCTGGTCAACACTAAAAAACCCCCCATTTCCTACACAAAGCAGAAAAAAGCAAAGCAAAGAAACCCATAATATCAACTCTGTAATCCCTCAAAGTGGCCTTTAACCTGGATTTGAAAAGAGTAGGAAAAGAAAAAAAAGCTACATAAGAATAATAAAGAATGTAGTGCCTGAATTAAAGGGCATGAACCTGGTGTAAGAATGGGAAATCTCAAGGGTTGATGTGATACGTAAAACATGGAACGATGGCATTGAGTGTCCAAAATGGTATTTGGAGAACGAGGAATAAATAGGAACAACATCTTGAATCAGTTTGCCAGCCTCACAGGGACACCATGGGATCATGAGGGAATAAACCCAATAGTGAAGATGTGTGTGTATATATATATATATATATATATATATATATAAAAAAAAATCTACAGTGTGTGATGTTCTGTGGGGGCTGAAGGCTGGAATTCCTGAATGTCTCTCCAAAAAGACAGACAGGGAATGACAGAAATGCACAGGGAAGTTTGCTCCTATTCAATGAGAAGAGATGGGACGGCTGGGGCTTGCATTAAATAATGTCAGAGGCTTCCCCAGGGCTGAATTTGGCAGATTTTACCTGCTCCGATCCCTCCTGAGGAAGCGTGGCAGGATGAGACATCCTTGTGTGTTGCCCAGCAGAGATGGTGGGCAGGAGAACGCACCTCTGGATGTCCACACTGTTGGGAGAGAGCCGGTGGAAAAGGCTGGCAGCCAGGAGGGTGATGCAAAAGGAACACGGCGCCACCGAGTCCTTCACTACTACTAAAAGAGTGAGTGGGGGAAATAACACACTGGTGGGCTTTAAAAAAAATAACCCGAGCTGCCTAAGGCTAGCAAACATCCTTCGGGAAAGTTAATGTCTGCTGAAAGAGACTCAATAAAGTGGCAAATCTTGCTATGGACTAAAGATGAAAAAGCATCTGAAATATTTCCCATTAATACGGAATTTATTTTCTGCTTAAGATGTGTTATTTGCTATAACAACGCAGGGTGTCAAAAAAAGCCGACCAACCAACCAAAAAACAAGCAGGAAAGGCGTGCGAAGCACGGCACGAGAAACTCTTCGGTGACCTGAGAGCTAAGAGGGGAACAGCGACACAAACACATTTCAGAAATAAACATTTACGGCCGTAAGAGTGCGGGTGAGAGGTCGGGGGAAGCTTTTTGTCCCAGACAGGGACAGGAGGCTCAAGGCTGCCCGTGGGCGAGCGGAGCACAGTCACAGAGAGGGGTGTCCGGGCACGGGGGCACGAACGAGCCCCCTTCGGGCACCAGGGTGGGCAGGACGCCCTCAGCACCCCCGATCGAGCCTCTCCACGGGCACGGGCGGCGGCGGAGGGCGGCGGGGGCCGGGGCCGGCCCGCCTGGCCCCCGCCCGCACCCCGGCCCCGCGGACACACCCCGGCCCGGCCCGGCTCTGGGACCGGCCGTGGGTTTGCCCGGAGCCCGGCGCGGCGCCTGCGCGGAGCGCCGCGGCCGAGCCCCCGAGCCCCATGGAGAGCACCGAGCCCGAGCCGAGCGACAGCCGCCCGCAGGAGGAGGAGGAAGAGGAGGAGGAAGAAGAAGAGGAAGAAGACGACGGCGCCGTCCTGCCCCCGGAGCAGCCTTTGGCCGCGGTGAGGGTGCGGAGGGCGGTGGCGGAGGGACGGCGTCCCCCCTCCCCGGGCCCACGGCCTGCTCCGCCGGGCGAGCACCGGGCTTTCCTGAGCGCGCTGCCCGCGCCGGGCGGGGAGGGCGGCGGGGCTCGGGGGGGACCGGGGCCGGGCGCTCGCCCAGCGCTGCCCGCCGCGGCGGGAAGGGGCTACAGGTGGGACGAGCCCTTCCTCTCCTGCCTGGGGCCGAGCCCTGCTCGGTGGAGCACGGGGCAGAGCTGTGCAGCGTGACCCTCTGAGATGCGGGGTTCTCTTTGCAGCCCCGTCCTGGCCGCTGTCAGAGAGCTCTGTGCACCCGCTATCCTCGTCTTTAAAGCAGATTATTGTTTATCATTATTAATTATGTTTTTGTTTCCCCCTCCCCCTTTAATTTCACCAGTGACTCCCCCTCCCTGCTCAGTGCAGCTCTTCCATTCTGTGGTGGGCGTGTGGTCCTTACTGGTTTCTGGTGGCCAGTGTGTAAAAGATAACGATCCTCGTCTGAGAGATTAAAAGGAAAGCATCTTGGTCTGGATATATTCTGTTTCCTGTGAAAGGGGAGAGGTGGCTACATGTGTCGCGGGTGTCCTGAGGAGGAATTCGCTGGTAGCTGGGAAGTGTTTGGATAGAGAGTACTGGAGTTAGCTGCTTGCTTTAAAAAAAAAGGTTACTTTGTTACCTGTAAAGAAAAATATTTCTCTTTCTGTATCCTCCTGACTCGGGGTGGTTTTTGGTACCTGAAGTTATCAGTTTGTTGACTTTCCTGTTTTCCCCCTAAAGTGGGTTTCCAGTTGTCACTTGCAAATGTGATACAGAACACAGGTATAAAGCAAAGCCCCGTCAGAGCCTTTAACCCACAGAGACCTGTCTTATTTGAACAAATGTGGTGTGGGAGAGGGGGAGGCAAGGTTAGTAGCCTTTGCCTTGTGTGGTTAATGTTACATGAATCTTTATTTTTCTCTTCTAAAAAGATGGAAAACTGTTTGGCAAAGAAAATGGAAATCACGGTTTCAGAAGCTGAAAAACGGACTGGGAGGAATGCCATGAACATACAAGAAACATACACCGCTTACCTCATTGAGACTAGGTGGGTGATGAGGGCTCAATCTCAAGAGTACATGGATGTGCCATTCTAAACAGATTTTCCCTTCTTCCACCCCTAAAAGTAATCAGGTACAGTTGATGAGAGGATTTAGCTGTTATGTGGTTAACAACCCACTCTGGAGGAAATTTTCGTGTGAAAATTTGGCAGCTGATCTCCAGTTCAGTACTAGTGCAGTTACACAGTTTTGTGTAACTGTGACCTGTACCTCTTCATTTGGAGCTAGGTGGAAAAATGTGTGTTTGAAAGTTGTTGCATTAAAATGGTGTCAGCAATTGCTTGGTTATTTCTTGAACATAAGTTGGACAAATTTATAAATGTATTTGTGAGATTGTATGTGAGACAGGTCCAAAGTAACAGTTAGGCTTGCTTGAGATGACAAGAAAGAGAAGATAAATTAAGACCACACATGTCATGTGGTCAAAATTTATTGCTCAGCTTATATTTGAAGTGTTTTGCTTGATCTGATTACCACATACTCCTTGTAGATGGTTTAAGGGTCAGAATTAGTTAACTATTTCCTTTCTTCATAGTAGCTTGAACTTTCACTGGGGAATTTATTGCTCTCGATCTTCTTGTGTTAACAAGATTAATACTACTGGTACGATAAACATTCTCAGTACCACAAACACAAAATGTCAAGTATTGAGTAGTGAGCAAAACTTTAAAATCCCTTCTACCTTATCCTTACTTCCCAAACAGTAACAGATGACTCCTATTATGTGAGATCATGTTACTTAGCTGAAGCAAGAATTTCAAAATTAGACTTTGTTATGAGTTTTGTTTAGCTTTTCTTTATATTGCTAGTTTTAACCTTTGGGCCTTGCCTTTGGAATTATCTGCTGTACAAAGAAGCCCTTCTGAAACAAAGCAGTTGCATTTTGCAAAGGCACTGAAGAGTTCAAACTGTAATACTGTCATGTAAGGCTTCTGTCTGCTAGTTAAAAGGCTCCTTAGCCTGTTTAGCTGCTGGACACACCAGTCACACTGACTGCAGGCCTACTGGGATAAGTTTACTGTATTTTTGCTAAACTTAAAGAACAAAATCCAAAATAGATATTTTTTTCAAATATTGTAGCTCTTTGACAGTTGCTCAGATGCTTAAAAATACTTCTATAGTGTATTGATATTAAAGATCACGCCTTCTCATGTAAATAGTGTTATTTTTATTGTAATGATATTTCTGAAGGAAAAGAAAAGAGAATTGGAATCACTGGGGCCTAACTGTGATATGAAGTGTACTCTGGGGGCAGATTTATGCAGCCCCAGAACATGCTGACTGCATCTCCTTTTCCAGTCATCCTTGCATTACTTTAGAGTTGCTCCCACTGGTCTTTCCCAGTTGTTCTTTTGTACTGGCAAGACTGTGCTTTGCTGGCCAGATTGTGTTCTTTCATTAAGATTTATTTTACTCTGTGGTCAGCAAATACCAAGACCAATCACATGTTTGTCACAGAGCAATTGAAAATGTGGGCTTGTCACATCTCTAATAAAATAGGTTCTCTATTCCTTTCGCTGAGAAGGCAAAATTTCTTGCAAAAATATCATTGGTGGCTATTAAATGTGCTTCCTGCTGAGCCTGTAGCTGTAGGTGGGCTTCACAGTAATTTGTCTGTGGGTAATAAGATATTTTGTAGCTGAAGAATAAAACTGTTTATAGTAATATAAAGAGAAGACCACTTAATAATAGTTGCATTATGTTTATGTGAACTGCGGTTCTGCAGTTACTGCTATCTAGGATTTAATTTCAGTTTGAATTGAGGAATTCTATCCGGGTGAATAAGAGACATGAGATGGATACAATTATGACCATGGTATATTTGTTATAGAACAGGAAGTGAGTGTTTAAACCTTTAACACGTAAGTTTCACTTCTGCTGGTGAAAATGTTTTCAAAATGCAAGTGATGGTTTTACTTACTTTTTAAATGAAAAGATGTATTACTAGGCTCACATTTTTGTGTGACTTTTGTTGATTTTTTTATTAATGTGATATTCTACTTTGATGTAGATATATTTCTTTGAGAGTCTCCATTGCTGTAGACTGCAGGGTGTCAGCAAATTGCAAGGGTTGTGCTTCCTGAAAGCATCTTCTTGCTTTAGACCTTTTTGCATTAGCTAATTCAATTTTTTTTTTATGATGAGCTATTTCCATTCAATTAGTCATGATGTCAGTTCGTTTCACAGCTTCTGTTAAACTATACAGTTATTTAAAAATAAATAAATTTTTATATTCTCCCCATGAGAACAGAGGTAATTTCTAGCTATTTGTGGGAAATGGCATTAAGGTAAGTACAAATTCTTAAGATGTGTAGCTAAATATTCCTTCTTGAGATGTGCTCAGCTTATCACTTGCTTTCTATAAGGGAAGCAGCAAATATCCAGGATCTTACTTAAATCCAGACTTGCTTGTTAGAATTTTAGGTACCTGTGTCTTATTTCAGAGTCTGCATGAAACTACAAGACCTCAGGTAGAATAAACCCCTGAGTCTGATTCCTGGCTTTGTACTTGTTATTTTTCATGACAGAGCTGAAAGGTAATCAGAATGCAGAGCACCTCTAAAATGCTATGTGGTACTTTTAATTATAGGACATACAGGGAATGCCTTTTTTTTCCTGGTCTCCTTTCAAGTAAACAATTTCTTCTGTAGTAGAAGGGCACTTCCATTTAGTTCACTCTCCTTTCATCCCTGCTATTAGATTTCTGTGCTGGCCTTTCTGATCAAACAATATCATGACTAGCATGTTTTTTGGGTTTTTTTTTTTTTGTTCTCTTTTAAATGTGCCTTTAGGAAAAAGTAGCACAAGTTTGTGCAGCCTGGTATCCGACCACTTAATATCAGGATCCCTGGTTTCCAGCCCTGCTAATCTTCACTTCCTCTTGCAGTAACTTGACAAGGAGGCTCATTTTATTTCCTTTTTGCTCCTGCGGTATGGCTGGGAAGTTACTAGTCTTATTTCTGTTTTCAGTATTTGGAAAATTTTCCACTAGTTGTGATAAGAGTGTTACCCTTCTTCTCTGATAAGACCTTGGATTGCCTGTCAAAGTGTGAGAACTTCTAAAGAAAGTTTCTGTGAGAGAAGTGAACTTGGAAATCAGTAGCTGGCCAGGCCACAGTTCAGTGATAGCAGTGCTGCATTGTGGGATTTCAGGAGTTTTTCCTTTGTTACATTTTGTTTAGTACCATTCTCAAAGTTTCTTCTTTCACACTGGGCTAGGTGAAAAGCCCAGGCATGGGTTTCCTGAGAAGAGGCACAGCATGAATGTGGATGAACAGTGGGATGTTGTCTCCTGATAGAGCAGTAAGGGGCAGATTTTGGCCAGTGGGGGTCAGGAAGACTTGTCCAAAGTACTCCAAAGGAGGTATGAGGGAAAAAATTCAGCATGAGCTTTAAATAGGGGAGAGTTGGAAGGTGAAAGAAGACAGAGAATTTGAGAACTTAGTTTTCTGTTGGTTTTTACTTGATTGATACTATGAATCATTCATCTTCCTGACAAATGTATGTTTTAGTTAAATACAATAAACTGGGTGACAGTATTAAAAAAACAAAGAATCACCTGGCTGTGAAAAATCTTCTGGCAAGACAAATGCCTCCTTGTCATACAGCTTGCCAGGCAGAAGAGCAGTTATTAGACATCAGCTGTCTGAGAGGCCTGAACACAGAGACTATTTCTAAACAGCTGTTGGAAAAAGTTGCCCATCCCTCTAAACTGGTGTTCCTCTGCACAGGGAGTGAACCTTGCCCACTGCAGGGGGTGGAAATGTCACTTCTCATACACTGGAAGGTCAAAGGTTGAAAGCAAAGACTGCTTCTGCCGTTGAAGAGGTGATTGCTTTTACAAGGAAATAAACCCGTGTATTTCCTTCTTGTCTGATTTAGTACTTCACAGCCATTTGTCTTTTTATTGGATTCAGAATTATTTAATGGCTCATTTAAGATAATTAGTTTTAAATGGGAAGTGAGAAGAGGTTAATTAGATGGACTAAAGTTTTCACACTGACACTTTGAATTAAGGCAAATAAATGAGACATGGAGTAATGTAATCTTTGAATTGGTTATGATAACATCAGTTATAAATGTAAAAGCTGAAGGTTTCAATTTTGTCTTTTTAATTTTTTCAGGCAGGTTGGTTCGTTCGATGAATAACTTGCATTGTTAAAAGTATACTTAAAGGGGAAACATATGGTTTTTCTGCCTGAAGAGTGTACAAGTATTATACTGTGTTTTTAGAACCAAAGCAAATTGGGAAGTTTGTCTGAATGTCAACAAGTGATTATAATCTTAATTGAAACTGGTCTGAAATACTTGCATTTAGTGGAGGAGTTCATAACGTGGTTTAAAAAATTAGATGGTAGTGAAGGTATTAAGTGTAATAAGTACCTTTGTGGATTTCTACTTCCTTTCTGAAATGGTGTTCCTGGGGAGGAAATGCTCTTGTAATTGGTGATATTTTATGACCTCATATGTAACCAGGTGGAGACATTTTTGGTGTGATTAAAAAAAAAAATCTCTCATCTTGCTTGCCTGTCCTAAATCCATCCATGTAGTTTCAAGCTCTTATTACCTCATTTAAAAGGTCGTGGTGCTGACACAGGTTCATAACTCAGGGCTGTGCAGTGCTTTCCCACCACAGCTTTGCAAAGAACTTTGCTGCTCCCCTCCTTTACCCAACTCTGCAGCACTGTGTGCTCTAGAGGGCACAGCCTGGGGGTTTACTGTAAGCCTGGGTGTAAGGGGGAATCTGCAGCTGATACTAATAATTTCAAAATGTCTTAAATGTATTCAAATCAATTAATTAAAGAAGTATGGCTTCTTTGTTAGGTGCTACGTAGGTGCCCTCCTGATGAAGATAAAAGCAGCTGTAAAAGGCAGTGTTTGCACTTCTGAGACACTGAGGATAAATGCATGTTGGAAAAAAGGGAACATCTCTGAGATGAGAATAATGTCAGGCTGCTTAACACACACGACTGTCAGGTGGTTGTATCAGATGCTGTCTAGTTAAGAAAGAATAAACTACACAGGCAGGTTTGACCTTCAAGATTCTCTGGTAGTAATTTAATCTTTTTCTTCAGGGTATAGTGTGAGGTTTTTGTGTCCCTCACAAGGGTTGTAAAGCTTGATTAACTGAGATGAGGGAAGCCCTAGCTGTTATCTGAATTGTCAGAATAAATTGAAGGTAGGCTTTAGATGTAGTAAACTTCCTTAGTGTCTTCAGTGTGGGCAGGGTAGATGCAGTGGGTGGTGTGAACTGGTCTGGCAGTCTGCTTCCTTCCTCCTGGAGTTCTTGAGGCCCTGTGTGGGCATAAAACTTCAAGTAACAAGGTGGTGGTTTGTGCTGATGTGGGACTAGGCTTCTCTATAAAGCTGTGGTCCTTTCCTGCTGCAGTGTTATGCTCCAAAATGACCTTTTAAATTTTTTGATTAATATTTAGTTTTCTGCTTAATGTCTGTGGACTGAGATGTTACTACTATGTTTTTTTTAAATAACTGATGGGTTCTTATTAGTTGTAGCGAATACAAAGCTGATAAACGGGCAAGTTCAGAAAGGGGTTTTATTATTTATTTTTTCCCACAGTTAAGGCTCAGCATGGCCTTTGCTGCTCCTACTTTCTAATTATTCTGCAAACCAATTATGGAGCATTATAAGCATGATTTAGAATGGACCATTCTCCTGTCAGAAGGCTGGCACAGCAGCATTTGTATCTTCAGCCAGATACGTCCTCCTGGGATGTGGCTGGGTTCTCAGGGCAGTCCTGACCGGTGTTTTTCTTGTCTCCCTATTTATGTTTGCTTGTGCAGCCTGTTCTCAGGCAGGGTCCCCATAATACTATCATGCATTGATGGTAGCAGCCTTTCTTAAGGGTTGACAATAACCCATGTGGAAGTCTTGAATCCCATGGTGTAAGTCAGTGCAGCTGGTTCGTAGGCTGCTGCAGCTGAAGATAAAAAGGATCTGTAATTCTGAAGTACTTTTATGTGACTATCTTGAATGGCCAGGTTGTTTACCAAACCCTGCTGAGAGTTTCTCCTCTAGGAATGTAATGTTTGTGCCTTCAGCTTTCGACTAAACAATTAATCTTTTGAGGCATAGTAGCTCAGTTCCTTGTCTACTCAAATTTACCTCTTACTCATCAATAGTCAATCACTAGATAGCTGCTTCGAGCTGAAGTGTTCTTGTGATGTTTAAATGGTGCAGCAGTTAGTGTGGGGAGGAATGCTGCACAGCCTGTCAGTCCAGGCTAGGCTGAGCTTACCCTCTTCAGAACTCAGTATTTGCAGGTGCAGCTTCATTGAATTAAAATAGTCTAATAGGGAAGAATTCTGTGGGATGCTGGCAGTGTGAATAGTTGTCAGCAGTGTGCTCACCTTTTTCTCTTCAGTCACTCTCAAATAGTTTGGATCTGCAGCAGTTTGTGTTGTATGCTATGAATTTATCCTTTTTTCTTATTAGTGAAGTCTCTTTTTCCCTACAAATTCAGTCACCTGGAATAAATGTCCTTTCCCCAAGGCATAGGTAGGTACATAAAAATTGTTCCACCTTACTAAATTAAAAGAGTGTCTTTTGCATTCTTCTGTATGACATTATTCGCCTTAAGATGTAACTAAACCACCTTAGGATGTAACTAAACCAAAGTATATAGCAAGGTTGTTCCTCTCTAGTGAGAGTTCACAAATAGAGACACCTTATATATTGTTTAAATGTATCAAATAGTTTGGACTGCTTTGGACTGGGATTGTTTGTTTTTCAGTTAATTCATTAGAAATCTGACCTTGTAGGTTAAGAATAGCTTAAAAAATTACCAATAATTTGTGTGCCACTTAGATGTTCTAAAACTTCAGAAAGTTCTTATGAATTCAAGAACTGTAAAGCCTGACTTTTCCTGGAAAAAATAATATAACACTCTCTTCTACTAAGTACCATATGAGTAAGTACTTGTGGTTCATAATTTATTGTTCCCAGTTCTGAATTCTCCAGCACTAGAAGGATGTGGACTTAGAGAAGCAAGTCCAGTGAAGGGCTGTGAGGATGATGATGGGCTTGGATTGTCTGACTTGCAGGGAGAGGCTGAGAGATGGGATTGTTCAGCCTGTGCAAGAAACAGCTGATTTTAGCACGTGTGGATCAGTACCTGGTGGGGAGGTAAAGAAGATGGAGTCAGACTCCTGTGATGCCGAGAGAGGGCAAGAGGCAGTGCCCACAAATTCAAACTTGGGAAATTCCATGTAAAAATAAGAAAACCTCTTTATAGTGAGGTTTGTCAAACATGAATGAGTTGCTCAGTGTGGTGGAGATGGAGGTCTCAGTCCTTGGAGATACTCAAAACCCCTGTGGACGCTTTGAGCAAAGGAGTTGGATCACAGACATGCAGACGTCCCTTCCAAACTCAACAGTCAATACTGTTCCATGTAGGTTTATGCCAGTGTTTTGTGTGCTAATTAGTCACTTAAATGAAGAATAAAGTAGATACACAAATCACTGGTTTCTGTTAAGTGTCTTGTGTGAATTCTCTCTCTGTTTATTCTGGCATATGCTAACTGTTGAAAGTGTTACTACCCAATGCTTATTTTGTGATATTGCAAAGTATTTCTGTTGCTTTGAATGTCTTGTATGAAAAATAATTTTCTCATCAGGTTTTTGTATTACTTTCCAATCCTACAATATTCAATGATTTCTCCTTTTACAGTAGGATAAAATCCTTCATTACCTAGTTAGGTCATGTTGGGTTTGAGCCTTCAACGGATTTTTCAGGCACATCAATTTTGTACCTGCTTGCTCTAGCTAGTTTGTTACATTTTTAGTCCTTAAATATAAAAATGTGTCACTTTGAACAAAAAAACCCAAGAAAATTGGAAGTACTTGGAAATTTGCTCTTTTTCTAAAAATATCCTTAAAAATATCTTAATATTTTTAAAGTTGTATCTGTAACTGTATCAACTGTTGTATGCAAGACAATTTTGATCCTCTGATGTGAAGACCTTCCCACTGAATAGTGAATTTCTTCCTACAATATTCTGTATCCTTCAGGTACTCATGAAATTTTGCTGACTTTGAATCTTACGCTGTTCCAAGAGAAATAGGGCTATTTCTGTAATGGTGTGGACATATGTCTCTTTACTTGATTGTGACCTACCTGTTTGTTTTTGATGTGTAAATGTATTGACTTTTCCTGTGTTCCTAGCAAATTTGAGTGCCATCAGGCAGAAATTATAAATATTTTTAAATTAGTATATAGACATGAAATTAATTAAGGTTGCTTTAGGTTATGGGCAAGTCATGCAGTAATCACTAATATTCTTGGGGCCTTTGGTCTAATTGCACTGATGGTTTTTGAAGGGGTAGATGATAGCTCACTAATGTTCAGATTTGCTGCTGTATCTTTCAGAGCTGTTGAGTCCCAGAGTGAAGGACAGTGTGCCCCAGTGGAGTCCCTGTGGCGACGTTACAGTGAATTTGAGTTGTTGAGGAATTACTTGTCAGTTACCTACCCACATATTGTTGTTCCACCTTTGCCAGAAAAAAGGGTAAGGAAACTGGAACTGTGGCTTGCTTTGTTTTGTATGTTTTTTAATTTACTGTTGACACTCTTCTGTTTGACTAGGCTGACTTTGTTTGGCATAAGCTATCAGCAGATAATATGGATCCAGATTTTGTGGAAAGAAGAAGAATTGGTCTGGAAAACTTCTTGTTGCGTGTGGCTTCACATCCTGTTCTTTGCCAAGACAAAATCTTTTATGCATTTTTAATGCAGGTATAGTAAAATTATTTCTGAATCATATTTAGTGATTATTTAATTAAGATAATATCCTTTTTATCTTTTCTATTTGACCCATAACTTGTTCTGTGTCAGGAGGAAAGATAGACAATGTGAATAAGCTTGAGGTAGAAAAGGCTTTTCTAGCCAAAAGCTTCTTGAGAGCAGCCTGCAGTTGTACAGTTGCCCTTCTAATCTACCTTATTACTTTTTTCCAGTCGAGTTGTAAGGCTTCTAAGAGAGAATTTCCACTTCTTTGGAACAGCCTGTTGGGAATGCCTGTTGGTTGGGAGCTGTTCCTTAGGCCTAAAGCTGAACTAGTTACCATGCTATACTGCTGACTGCAGGGATAGCAGTGGCTTCCAATTTGCTCTTTGGATGTCCATGGTTTCTTTAGCATTGTGGTTTGGATCATGATCCATTCATGTGTCGTGGTCCAAAACAGCTACAATACATTGTCACAAAAGTTGTGGTCCAGTTGTCAGCTTAAGCATTGCATTCTGCAGCTTTCAACTTCAGCAGATGTTGGATAGTTCTTTTTTTCTGTGCTTTGATGAGAGATTCCCAAATACTGGACTGAGCAGCTATGTTTGCTATGGTACAGTATGTGGATGGACTGATGTATGGGAGCCAAAAACAGTGGAAGACTGGCCAGTATATCTGAGCCAGGTGATGGCATGTGCACTGCAAACTCTTGTGACCTGTATGCTCTCTGCCTTGAGCTACAAAGGTCCTTGGAGATGCTGGTAATCTCAGAGGCAAAATATGTTAACTATTTTTCTTTAGACAAAGCAGTGTGGCTCCCGCTCCCAGCTGATAGATTGAGGCAATTGAGAAGAGAAGAGGGTTTTTGGGGGGAAATTAGTATGTAAGCACAACATAATGATTGATTATGCTTAACCCAGATTCTTGAAAAGACATGGGGAGGGTAACAGGCAGAAGCCAGGCATACTGGAGAAGCTCCTTTGCTATAGGCTCTCACAGGGACTTACAAAAGCTGAAGCATTCTTAAATCCCTCTAACTGAACATTCTGCTCCTGTATTTTTAGGAAGGTGGATGGAAAGAGATGGTGAATGAGACTGGATTTCAGTTGAAGGTAATTACTGTAATTGTTTGTCTCATGATTGCTGTGACACAGACATATTGCAGCAAACATGTTTTAGGCTATTTATGAAAGGATGTTTGCTGTAAGAATGAGTTAAAGGCATTGCTTTTTATGAATACTTGTTATTACAAAAATAGTGATGTTCTTGGCATGTGATAGGTAGGATTGCAGTTAAGTTCTCTAGCGGGCTTATTACGTACCCATGTAATTCTGCTGGTAATGTAGAAGTATGATCCTTATAAGCTTTAAAAGTAATGAACTTGAGGCCACAGCAGTGGGGTTTTTGTGTTTTCTGTTTAGTTTAGCATTTTTAAAGGTGGGTATCAGCTTTAGTCTGTTTAGAGGTGCAAGGTTTCAAAGAAAGGTGAGCAAAGACGTCTGAATTGTAGGACTTCTTTGTAAGGAGCAGTTGGTGAAAGGGACTAAGACAGATGGATTTGGTGCCCCTTAACTGTTTAACAGAATGTGTCCTGAAGTAATACTATCCTCATTGACATCAGCAAGTTCATGGCTGGGTGAACTGGTGGAAGACTTGCAGGAATAAATGATCTGAGGTCATGTGTCTGTACAGGTCAAGAATCTGAGAAGCTGATAGATTGCTAGGCTGTGTCTGGAAGAATTACTGTATGGGGACAAATACTGAGCTTTTTGTTTCATTGTAATGTGATCTGCTCTCATGAAATCACAACTGAAAACTAGGTGGATTATGAAGATTTATTCTAAATAGTGAGAGCTAAAGAAAATCCCTGGTGCTCTTGTCCTCAATGTCCAAGGGGCTTTGATACTGACACTTACTGTTGATAACTTAAGTTGACAATAATTCTCTTCCATCACAGTTGGGTTTGCATGCTGCTAGTATTCATAATGCAAACAGTGTAAAGCTCTGAAGCTGCATACACTCAGAGGAGTCAGAAAGTTTGAACTGGCAGGATGTGTTCAGGAGAGCACACAGTGGTGTATTTATGGAAGAAAACTCGTAGCAGAATGCTGAGAATATTCTCCTCCCTGAAACCACATTGTAGATTAAATGAGAGATGAACAAGTCTTGTTTTCCCTCTAGATTTGATTGTGTATGTTTTCCCTTTTACAGTTCCAGTTTCCTTAGGAAAAAAAAAAAAAAACTTTTCAAAAGCCTGGTAAAAAGAATCTTCCCTTTATTCCACATCTGAAGTATAAACTCTCAATATTTAGCACTACAGTGGAAGTAAAACCTCTATTCAGTGCATGTTTTAGACTGGAATTAGACCATTTGTTTATGTTTCTGCTGCCTATGCTGCATTTAAGCAGGATGTGTTTTTTGTCTGAGAGGGTTTGAACTCTCTAACTAAACTTTAAATTAGGTATTAATGCAGTGTAGCATGCTATAGCTGAATGTTTATGTTGGAGACTTTGTTTATTCTGCCAGCTGTATCATTAAATCATGTCTTTCCTCCCTCCCAACCCCAGCACTTAATTTTTAAGGGATTTTTAATTTAAGGGATTTGTCACTTGGGATTTTAACCCTTCCTGTAGGAAGGAGAAAATTCCCATCTCTCTTTAGTTTACATAAATGATTATAAGATCATAGTGGGCATTAACTCTCTGAAAACTCCTCATCTGTACCTCATTTGATGGGTGATTCATCTCTAAAATGCTTGTGCATGTTACTCCTAAATCAATTCTAAGACTGGACAGATGTTTCTCTAGAAGCCCAGCTCTGATGTAAATGCTCAAAAGTGGTGTGTAAGAGTTACTGTGCTGCAACTGGCAAAAAGGAAATATCCCCACTGAGATGGCTGGGCATTGTCAGGGTTGTATTGGCTGCCTGACAGTGCTTGTATGAACCTACTGAACTCTTCCTTCAGAGCATTCTGTGTGCCTGTGACAAAAAGACAAAAACCTGCCCTGTAACTGTAGGGTAGGAAGTTGTCCTTTCCAAGTGTAAAGCTGTTGGATGTGCCTGCTGCCCCAGCAGATGCAAATGGCTTTGGTGCCTGCTGTTTCAACATAAATACAGGGTTTTGGGAAATAGCTGCTCAGAGGGAAGGACTCTGATAACATCAGTGTATCTAGGTGATGTTTGTACTGTGAGAGGATGTGTGAGGAGCACCTGCAGGTGTGTGTGAACAACCCAAAATGTAACTGGCTTGTGTATTGATTTGTTGAGGTTTGGCAGTGGAGATCCAGGACTGTACATACAAGCTTCATAAGTGCTCTGAATGAGCATAAAGGCTGGGACTTGGAGCTCCTGCAGTGTTTTGTGAGCTTCATGCTATCTGGGACATGCTTCCCCATGCTGCCTTGTCTTTCACTTGCAAGACGTTCTTAGAGAAGTGTCACACACAGTGGTGACAATAAACCTGCCTTCTCCTGATGTCAGTCAGTCTTAGTCTGGAGGATTTTGTTCCCTTACCTTTTGGTTTGTGGACTATACTTTGTTTTGTTGGTTTGGTCTTTGGAAGAACAGCTGAAGTTAACGTGACTCTACCACCAGTCCACCACTAAACCATGCCCCTGAGTGCCACATCAACATGTCTTTAAACATATCGAGGAATGGTGACTCCATCACTGCTGTGGGCAGCCCTTTTGGTAAAGAAATTTTCCCTAGCCTTCAATCCAAACTTCCCCTGAAGCAACTTGAGGCTGGTTCCTCTTATTCTACTGCTTGTTATGTGGGAGAAGAGACCAACCTCCACCTCACTACAACCTCCTTTCAAGTAATTGTGGAGGGCAATAAGGTTTCCCCCGAGCCTCCTTTTCTCTAGGCTATGGATGGAGCATCTTCTGCTCAGCCCAAATGTAGTAGGAGGTGAAACAGTCTCAGACTGTGCCTGTCTTATCTCTAGAGGCTATTGCAAGGCCCCTAAAGGACAGACTGTTCTTGTTTTGGGAAGACACTGTATTCCCTTCACTGACAAATTCAAAATAGCTCTTCAAGCTCTGAGTTTTCTGTAACAGGGCACAAAATATTCTTTTGTCATATACCAGCACTAACAAGTACTGCTGTAGTAACTGTATCTGCTTGCGGCTGTGGCCCAGCCTGTTGGCTGAAGGAGTACACTATAGGAAATCCATACACCTTGCAAGGTGTGCTGGTTTATTTTTCCTTTTACTGAAGAGAAGGATGTTTTGATCAAAAGGAAACTCCAGCCATTTACCCACAATTGGTGTTTTTCTTTGGTATAGATAAGCCCTGAGTGAGCTGTGTGTAAAATGTGTTGTAGGAATGAGGAGTTGTAGTGATGTGGACCTCGTGGATGAGGCTGGGATCTCTCATCTGTGTTGGTATCTTATTAGGAGTAAATACTCATTGCACAGTTTAATAATCTGGAAAAAAACCCTCCATCTCCTTCGAAATGTTCAATACTACTGTTGCAGTAATGGGTAAACCAACATCTCAAAAACTAAAGCAGTCAATTACCTTTTTAATTAGGTAGTGAATTTTATTCTGTAGAGGTTTATATATGCTCTACTATAGAGAAGAACATTGCATTAAAAAGGGCTCTATTCTGATATACAAATTACATATTTTCTGTAAAGCAAGTCATAAAAAGTAAGAGAACAACATATATAAGATTTTGATTTCACTGGGGAACTGTTCCTAGTAATAAAGAGCATATAGAGGTCACTCTACCACTGGTTTTATTTGGTTTGAGAAATATAAAATAGCTTGTCCATATGGTCTTAAGTTACCTAATTGCTTCATCTAAAAAGAATGTGGGGTTGTGTATCTTAACTCCATCATTTGTGCAGCATTTCAAGAAGGGACTATTTTTGTGGGACTTGGATTATACCAACTTTATTTTAGTGGTTACTGTTTACATCATATTCACAAAATGAGCGCAGATTTTTACTTTTTAATAAAAATATCTGACATTCAGGGCAGCTGGTGTCAACTTGTTCAATGTTTGAAGATTTAAATATGCCATGAAGGCAGGACGTTTTTTCTAATGGTGCTGCCAGAAGGCTGAGATTTTTTTGTCACTGAAATTAATTGCATTAAATTAACAAAGCTTTTTTTCCCCTTTTTCAGGCAGATTCCAGATTAAAAGCTCTTAATGCAACATTCAGAGTGAAAAACCCAGACAAGTAAGATTCCACATCCTTCTTCCCTCCCTTTCCCTTTTTCAGTTACAACTATAACTTCAGGTGACAGAATATTCTATCTCTTTAGTATAAATTCAGAATAGAAAAATTATCGTTCTGCACTTCAAATCTTAACAGAAGCTCAGTAAAGAGGTAGTGTGAAAAGATTTATCAAAATCCTGCCTCCAGAAGCAGGAAGCATTCAAAAAAATTCCATCACTTTATGTAAAACAAGTATTTCATTTTAGCTAGACTAAAACGAAGGGACAAAAAAACCCCCAAAACCAGACTCTGAAAAAGAACCTCTTAATATTTGTTTTCAAGAAATCTTTCCAAGTATGAACAGAATACATATTGATAGTAGGTCTTTCCAAAAGTCTGCTAGTGTACAGCTCTGGATGCACACACCCTAGTGTTGCAGTTCATAGTTCTCTCCGAGCTGCCAATTTTCACAGATGCTTTTAGAAGTCCAGAGGTCAGTTCAGCTCTGTTGCAGTTCACAGAGCTCTGGGGCAGGCACTAGAGCAATCTGCTGGATGGAAAAACTGCTCGGAATTGTCAGTGTGTATAGTGAGAGGTCCATCACTCCCTTGGTGACGTGATGGTAAAATGGGAGTTTACTCCTGCAGTAGTTTAGAAGCATCAGTGTGCAGCGATGGGGCCGAGAGATGTTGCTGTTTGCCATCCCCAGGCCATGGAGACCTGTGCAAGGTCTGGGTGCACTCGCTGTCCAGCAGTGGCACCAGGAGATGCTCCTTGGGGAGAGCCCCTGTGCCTGACTGCTTTCTGTTGTCTTTTCCATAGAATCTGTGGGTATTGTGTTAAGGATGCTAGAGGGTACATACCTTTCTGAACCTCTTCGTAGACTTAACCTGTGAATTGGTCCAGTTTCTCCTTTTTTATCGTGCTTGTTTGTAGGGCCTTCTGTGGCAGCCAGGGAGCTTTTAGCCAGGGTTTAATATAAAGGATAACATTAATGAATGAGATTGGAAGACAGCAATTCTCTGTATCTGCAGGTGAAAATGGTCCCTTGTTTGAATGCTTCATCCTCAGTCATCTTCCTCTGTGGCCAGTAGGAGTTATCTTTTCCTGCTCTCACAGCAGTAAACTGCCAGATGTCTGACTGTAGGCACAGGTGGGCAAGACTGTTTAAGGAACTTCCTTGTTATCTTTTGAGGTAACCATGTTTCAGAAAGCACAGCTGTTGTGAGAAGTAGCTTGTTAAAAAGCAGGAAAAGGGTTAATACAAGGAAAACATGAGGAAAGGGATTGTAACGAAAGCAGTCCTTGAGTGTGTGTGCCTTGGTAGAGCCTTCACAGCACTTGAGAGATGGCACATGTTTTCTGTTGTATTCTGCCAGCTACCTAACTTCCAAATTGCACTTGGGGATACAAATTGTTTAATAAATAACTGATGAGCAGAAGTTGTTTGTTTGCCTTTTGCTGTAGCATGTGTGGCTCTAACAGGAGGCACAGTGCTTTGCCCAGCACACTTGTGCTTGAGCTGCCTGGAATGTGATGCCTGGCCCCTCTGCTTTACCTTTGGTGCTTTTGTGTGGCTGGCTGGTGAAGTGGTTCTGCAAGCTCACCTTGCTGAAACAAAAGGTGTGACTGCTGTGTGGAGTGTAGGCTTTCAGGCTCCTGGGTCAGGAGAGGTTCAGGTGAGGAATAGCTGCAGCTCCCAGTCGGGATTGCCATGGAGCTGCACCCGTCAGCTTGGCAACACGAGGAGTTTCGTGCAGCTGAAACAAGGCTGCTCTTTGAGGTCAAATGTAGACTGGAAATGAAACCTTCTCCTGTGGGAAGCAATTTATAGTTTCAATGGTGGAATTAAATGGTGATAAAAGTACGGTATTCTGGTACTCAGAGGTAAATTTGTATCGACTGCAGACCTCTCTGATTTGGCCTCGTGGCACTCATCCTTTCTGGGCTTTAATTAAAATCGTAGCTTTTGGGTTTTGGTGCAAGATTTCTTTAGAAAATAGTAAAGCCTTTCCTAAGGCAGGGCTTTTTTTTTTTTTTCTTTTTTTTTTTTTTTAAGTGAACAGTTCTGTTCCTGCAGTATCTCTTCACAAACCAGGAAAATGGCACTGCCTGCCCTGACACAGGGAGGATTACTGCTGACTAAAATGCACTAAGTAAATAACTTAGACTGATATACTGTCTACTGTCAAGGAAATTTTTTTCTTGGCCAGGATCATAAAAGATATTTTTGAGAGACCTGCTGGTGTTCTACAGCAATATAACACAATCAGTTCTTCATTTGTGTCTCAAGTTCTATTTAATAGCTCAGTTAAGTATCTAGACTGTTGCTAATGCTGCAGAACCAGTAAAACCAAGTGAAAAGTGCTAGTTAAAAAAGCCTCAGTTACTGAGTGCCAGAACTATGTCTTGTTTCACACTTCTGCTGTTAGGATACACTGGAAAGTAAACATCCCTTTGTGTGCCTCACTGAACTCTGTTTGGAAATCACTTTATAATTATGTAACTTTTTTTAAATGAGCAATGAGTAGGACTTAAGCAAATACTTGAGAAATAAACTTCTGATCTGCAACACCACCAGTCTCTTAAAAACAGTTTTTCCTGAAAATTATATTTGTAAAATTTTCAAACTTCATAGAAGACTGGGGAAAAAAATAGCAGCACTTTGGTTTATACTTCTATGAAATGAAATAGAAGATAGCTTGATTCTGAAGTAGTGATTTTTAATTTTTTTTCTTTTTTTAATTGAGGAAGAATTGGTCTGAAAGAAGATGTATTGCTGCTGGAGGCCAGGGTACTGAAAGTCCTTCTAGGTTCCTGACTCTTGCCTTCAGGGAGTACAGCATTCCTAAAAGATTTCTTGTGGCAAAACAGGATAAATAAAACTTTTCATTACAAATTTCTGGAGTGGAAAAGGGAGTCTTCCTGAGCTGCAGGCATGCTTTTTAATCTTTTGTTTTTAGTTCAATTATTTCAAATATCTTCACTGTACGTGTCTGCAGCTGTCTGACATGCAGCCCTGGTGCATATTTTATAAAGTGTAAACTGAAAAGATTGCTCTCTAAATCCCACTGTGCAGATCAGTGACTACATTTCTTTTTCCCCACACAGTTTCTCTGCTAACTTTTAAATCTTTTTATGTACTTTAACCCTGTGTGTGTCATAATACTATAAAAAATGCTTCTTGGAAATCAAAAATATTAGAAGTCATAATAAAGCTTTTACTTCCTGAATGTAAGGATGGGAATATTTTAGGGGAAGACTTCCTGGCAGGGGAGGAAGAAGCCTTAAATGAAAAACCCTGGAATTTCATACTTGGTCACCCAAAACAAGTGACCCAACTCATTTCAGTAAGACCTCTTGGGTACAAGCTATTCTGAAACACAAAGCCTGACTGTGTGCCTGTGGTGGGAGGAGGGATGAAGTTTTTTTATTCTTCAACATCAACCTGGAACATTAATTTCATTCTCCTGTTCCTGAATTCTAGTTGCATTCTTCCATGCTTATTTGCAGATTGTTTAGTAATTTAGGTAAAGTTTCTGGCTTCCCATCTGGATGAAATAAATACATTCTTGTGTACCAAAGTAGGTCATGAGCTAGACTTGTGTGTAGTAGAGAGGGTTTATGTGTACACAAGAAGCTGTTGCTGTGGTTTAATTGGTTACCTGTCACTAGCAAAGCTGTGGCAAATGATTCACCTTCATTATTAGCAAGACCTAAAGGTATCAGCTTAAATTCCTTCTGAAGTAATGGTTTGGCTGATAAAATGCCTCTTCTCCAGGAGTGACAAGCCAGCAGTGTGCACATGTCACTTGCAACGGCTTCCCTGTCTGGTACCTTGTTGAGATATAGCGATTTGATGGCCTTCAGCCATACATGGCTCCTGTGCAGGTACCAATCTCAACAGGATTTCATGTTACAGTCACTGTATGGATTTGCCCTGGGGAAAATGTAATTGTTAACGCTTCCTTGAACCCCTGGAAAGCTGTGCCCAAAACTGGATAGAGGCAACTTGAAAGTAAAATATCTTTTTCAGGTCAGACATGTAAGCATGTTTTTATTGAGAAATGTGCATCGCTAGATTTGGCTTTGTATTTGTTAGAAGCTATCCTATTCACTAACCCTTGCTTCTATAAATCCCATTAAAAAACCCTAACAACAAAACAGCAATGTAATAACTTCAGCTAACTGCTCTTATTTCATAAAATTTTATCTCTTAATTCGATCTGAGCCTTCAACATTTGCATTTAAAAAAAAAAAACCAGCAGTCATGCAAGTGTTGGGTTGTTTGTTCACTTTAGGGAAATTAAACTCAGCAGTCACTTCTTTAGGAGTCTTCAGCTAATTCCACTCCAGCAGAATCCAGGCTCCATCTTGCTGGCCGCAGGGTTGTGGCTCTGTTGTGCATGCTGTGAAAGCTTGCTTTCATGATGGCTGATGATGTACTATCTGTTTCCTGCTCCCAGGAGATTCACCGAGCTAAAACACTACAGCGATGAACTGCAGTCTGTCATCTCACACCTTCTGCGAGTCAGAGCTGTAAGTATTTCCCATGTGTGTCGTGACAAATAGGATGATTTATTTATGAGGCAGTATTTCTCATTTAGTCAAGAGGAGTGGTATATGTGTTGTAGAATAAGGGCAGCTTTGCCTGAGGGAGTCTGTCTCCGGAGTGTGCAGCAGGAGACAGCAAGAGGTGAGGGCACTGACTTTGTATGGATTTGGGAGGGGAAGGAGTTCCAGATAGGATGGTTGGGTTTGACAGTGCATGTTCCTAATCTGCCCTGTCCTGTGATGGTCACGTATCGCAGGGAGGTGTTATAAAGAGGATCGAGGCCTCTGCTTCTCTCTACTCAGCAGACGAGTTGGATGTTGGATGTTTGGTTTGGGAAGGGCCTCAAAACACAGTTTTCTGGTCAGACATATAATACATTGTTTTCCTGACCTTGTAGTATGAATCCTTTATGCTTTCCAGTATGTGCTGGATTTTTTTGGCTCGTTCATTGATCTGCAATGAATAATGGTCTTTCTAATGATGACAGCAATTATGTAATGCATTAAGATACTCTGTGGGTTGAGAGTGGAAGGTTGTTATTTTTTTAAAGGCACAAAAAGGAAATAGGAAATTACAGTTCCAATAATGACAGCATGATACTTCTTTTCAGTATGTTCAACAGGGATTTAATTTTCAATGGACCTGTGTGGCGGAGAGCACAGTAATGGATTGCTCTGCTAAACTCAGGTTCTTGAGAGAATTAATCACACTCAGGAGTAGTGTTCTACAGACAGTCCTGTTTTCTCAGGGTTGTGTGTGTGAGATCTGTTGGGCAATTTGTTTATGTTTCCTTTTTACTACTGCTTTGACAGACATAATAATAAATATGGTAGCTCTTGCAGAACTTCACTCTCATTCATTGGAATATCACGATTCCAAGGGCATTATCTGGATTACAACTCACACTTCAGAGTGTACACGTGTCTTTTCTGAGGTTTTGCCAGCATTGTAGTGCTGGCTGCAGCAGGTACTGGCACTGCAAACAGCTGAAATGACCTCTAGCTCAAGCAATGAGTTCTGCAATGGATAGCTCATTTCCTTTCCCTCAGTTCACTCAGCTGGATGGAAAAATCAAGTCACTTGTTAGAATTTTACTGAAGGTTTCCCTGCAGTATTGATGTCAAGATGGACTTCTGACTTGCTGTCTATAAATTAAATAAACAAGTGTGTGCATAAATTTGGCAGTGTTCGGATAAAGAATGCCCTATATTTGGTTATCAAAAACTGAATGGAATTTATTGTGGTCTCCACAGTCATATCCTATCAATGAGCACTTCCAAAGATAGGTTTGAAATGCTACTTTTCAACATAGGTTTGATTGTGACTTCACTCTTCCAGGACTTAATGTTGTTGATATTTTTTTTTTCTTTCAGTAGTGGCTTATGTTAGATTTAGGCCTAATCTTGTTTACCTGTGTAAGAACATTAGGACTTTAGCTTGGAGTATGTATGTGGGTTTTCACAAAGCAATTGCACTTAATGTTGATGACCAAAACCTGTCTCTAAAATGTTTTAGAGGGTAGCAGACCGGCTTTATGGTGTCTATAAAGTCCATGGCAACTATGGAAGAGTATTCAGGTAAGAGTTCATCCAGTTTTTAAATACATACATAGTTATGGGAAGAGAGAAGGGAATTTCTTGATTGTGTTGTTATGCTTTTGAAAAGTATATCTGAAACATTTCATTGTCTAGAAAAACTCTGTATTGCAGTGCTAATGAGATTTCTGTGCTGCAGGCAGAGATCTCCAGATCTGCTGAGCTTAGTCTCTGGTGGAAGACTACAGCTTTTTGTTTTGTGTACCAGACCTTTGGGCCTTCTGCTGCTGTGTTGGCGTTTTGTTTCTTCAGAAAGTAACTCACTGGTCTTTATGCAGTTGTCTCTGAAAAAGCTTCCAGGTTCTTTTAATGGATAAAAATCAACAATTATACATATCCAATTTTAGTAGCTTTTAGAAGTGAATTTGCCAATCTTTTTTTTTGATTTATATGAGGGAATTGCATGCTCAAGTTTTCCATCTCACTGGAGAATTCAAGAATCTAAACTTCTGGTTAAGGGAAACCTCCTGCTTCTACACACTGTGCAAGTGCTAAATTTAATTCTCTGGGTTAATGGATTGCAGATGTCTTTCTCATTGGGGGTTTAAAATGAAATTAGGTGTAGTTCTGTAATAACCGAAAGACAAACAAATATCAACATCAGCAGAGTGGAATGTTTATGAAAAAGTGAAGGACAGAATAGATGCATTGCACATAAATTACACGAAACATAAGGAGAACCTCTTTTTTCCTTGTAAAAAGAGTTGTGGGTGTAATTCTTGTAACTAAGAACTCTTATAAGGTTTCTCAAAGCTGAGAACGCAATTAAAATGGCACTGTACATACCGGGATGTCCAGAACAAGTCTCTTGCTATCTTTTTTGTAGCTGTTTCTTTCTTTATCTAAATAATATCTCTAATGTAAATAGATAGTTGAGACAATTCCAAGTTGGAATTTTTCTTTATGGATAGAGTTAAACGGGTGTCTGCTATGAAAAGATAAAGCTGCATACATCAAATCATTTCAGGAAAAGTAAAATGCTTACAAAAGTCAAATCCCACCCTTTGGTTTTTGGAATGAGGGGTTTCTATGTTCTATCCTGTAACTCTGGGAAACTCTAGTATATTGTTGGTGAGCCCAAAATGTATTTCGGAAAGTTCACCATTGTCGTTGGCCCTTGTCCCATTTATATTAAGTGTTTAGTGGTTTGGTTTTGTTTGTTTGATTTTGTTTTAAATTGAGTTTCTGCTGTTTAAACAGGGTTATGCTCAAAACCCATCCCAAACTAACTGTATTTGTGATGATGAGTTTAGGGACAATTGTTTTACAGAGTGTCATAGATGGCCTTGTCACATTGTCAGTGCTGTTCCTTAAAGAAAAAAAAAAACAACAAAACAGTTTGACCAAGTCTGAGGCAATTTCCATTCAGGTGTCACCTGGAAAGAAACTATATACAGGATGCAGCTTATTAACTTCCCTTACCCTTCATGTGTGATGTTGTTTCTCGTTTGTTTTTCCTACAGTGAGTGGAGTGCAATAGAGAAGGAGATGGGGGATGGGTTGCAGAGTGCTGGCCACCACATGGATGTGTAAGTACTGACTGAATATCTGATAGTTTGATGTAAGCCAGATGTGGAACTCTCCCCCTTTCCTCTCTTTTCCCTCAATCTCAAAGTACACACGAGTATCAAGAAAGTTGGGGGTGCGTTGTTTTTAGGTATACAGTGTTTCTGTGCCTTGGATGCAGGCACAGTTTTAGCATCCATGTACTGTATTAAGTAGCTCAAAAAGGCTCAGGAGAACCAGAGGGGTTTCTTTTTTTATTATTATTTTGAAATTGTAGAAGTGTTTGGAATCCTTCCAGTTTTTCTTTTAAGCTACTATGCCAGAAACTGGTGGAATATGACTTTAATGTACTACAGACCTGATGAGATCCATTTGGTTTTGATAGCAGCATTTTGTACCATGCAGTAGATGGTACACGGATTTGGACTTAATTACAGGGAGTTAAGAAATTTAATTAATCGCCACCAAAAATCCAGTGGAACCTTGAAACAAACACTGACTGGATATAATAAAGTAAAGAATCCTCTCTTTTTGCATCTTTAGAGTAATTTGGCAGAGTATGTGAAGCACAGCCTTCAAAATAAGAGTCTAGCACTTGGGAGTGCTCACAGGAGTGGTATTCTAAGCTCGTGGCTTCTGCTTTTCAGATAGTCACATACAGCATTTCTTAACACTCTGATTCTTATTCTGTAATCCCACACAACAGGTAAGTAACAACCCCAGCAAGAGATGGGAAGTGTTTGACACTTCGTGCAATATTTTTACTGATAAAGTGTAATTTCTGTGGAAATAAAGTTCTCAGATTTAGTTTATTGGGCGGATTTGCACATGTACTACTGCCTGATTGTTACTGTCAAGTTAACAGGATGATTGTTACTGGTCTTGCCAAGTTGAAGGGTTGGAAGAGCCATGCCCTCAGCTTCTTTAGAATAATTCTGATTTTATCAAATCTTTAAGAATTTGACCCCTTATGATTAATTTATTCACAGTTCTGTGTTTTGTCTAATGGGGTGGTTTCCATACAAAAAAAGCTGTAATATTTTCAAGGCAGAGGGCTCTGGTGAGACTAAAGCTATGGAGAATGCATTCTGCTTTCAGAAGAAAAACTGTTGAAGTAGAGGTGGAATACTATGTTAAGCACCTACTGCAGTAGGCAGGAATTGAAGAGATTGTGAAAACTTGGTGTGATATAGTGGAGTTAAGGAATCACTTGTAACTTTTCAGTGGTTCAGATACACCACACCAAAATATCAAACACCTGGAAATGCATAACCAATTAAAAGAAGCTTGTCTCACTTCTCAGTCAGGAGAGTGAAACCCTCTCGTAATATTAAATATTTGTGTCTGTAACACAGGGCTAAAGATCCAGATCAATGGCAGTGGGTAACTGCTATTCTGGGTAATTTTACTCACTGCATGAAGTCTGAGGTATCTTTCACTGTCATCTCCTCTGCTCTGGCACTCTTGTACAACAGTAATCCCTTAGTGATGACCATCAAGCAAGAAGCAGCAGTTGTGAGGTTCAGGACCTCGTTCAGTGACCTGTGTGGTTTCCTAGCAGTGAAGTTCATATCTGTGGACTCTTTAAAGTGTAACTTACCAGTTCAGTTACCATTCCCATAACATCAGGCAGGAATTTATTGAAACGAAAAGCTACTTCTAGAAGGTTGCCTAATATAGATGTTAAACTTCAAAACTCATTTAATTATTCTCTATCTACCCCATATGCTGTAGTCTTTACTAGAGGTTTATTTAAGCTTTTGAGTTGTTATTGGTTAGTATGATCTATAACTGCTAAAGGTTTGGAGAAGACACCCCAAAGCTTCTCTGGATGTGTGCTTCATTACAAGATGAGGCTTGCTGAAGTGATAGAGTACACTGAGAAAGTCGGGGTAAATGGCTACAACTAGCATTTAAAAGATGAAAGAAAAAAATACCAGACCTTTGACTTCTGTCCTTTATTCCATCAGTGAGTGACCCTTTATCTCTGTATCAACTAGACTGTCATTATATATTGAACCAGTCTAAACTAAAACAAGGGTTTAATTGACAGCTTACACAGAGTGATACCATTTCAGGTTCCTTTAGAACTTACTGTAGTGTTTCTCCTTAACATTTTCCCTAGTTTGCCTAAGTTTAGGCAGTCAGAAATGTAGCTTATCTCATTGCATTTTTTCTCCCCAGATCAAGCTCATTATAAAAACCTGTCTAGGTAAGGTAGGATTTTGTTTGGTGAGATTTTTTGGTTTGTTTTTGAGGCTCTTTTCTGAGAGTGGATCTGCCACAGATGAGCTCTAGCACTGCTCTAAACTTAGATCTTGCTTGAAAATGAAATGTGGTCCATCTGCTGCCCTGAGAAATCTAACCACTAGACTAAAATTATTGCATTGCAGAACTTAAAATAGGGTAAGCCATTTATGACCCGTGTGGCTGTGGGATTTTTTCAGAACCAAGTGTATTTTTCAACAAAGACTTATTCCTTACTTTGATTCATAATATGACTTCTCGTTTTCCCTGTTCTTTAATCCCTTCTAATTAAACTGGTCTGCTGTTGCTGACCACTTCATATGTTATATTTATTCATCACCAAGAGCCTTGGTAGAGCTTTTCCTGGATGTGCCATGTCTTTGATTTCACAGAGCATCAAAACAACTCATCATACTTGCAAACTTCCCAAATTCATATTACCAGTTCCCTTTCAGCTTGTGACTCTGCCACTTCTTCCACAGAGCCAATTACTGGAGAGGCATAGGGAGAAAAGGAAAAATGCAAAGATTTTGCAAAATCTTGAAAGCCAGGAGGTGCTATAATTAGCATTTGGGTCACGCTGTGCTGGTTGCTAGAGAAGAATGGACATATGCTCACTTCAGAGAGCCTGCAGATGTGTGAGAGATTGCCACATAGCTGAGAATCCAGACTGAGTTAGCAGAATAGATGAAGGTATTTGTGTGGGATCTCATTCATCCCGGTTATCTCCAGTGGCACATGCCCCGAGGCTAAAGAGGAATCTGATTTCTGTGGCTGTGCCAAGTGAGATGTGCAGTTACCTCTTAGCTGTAGGCCTGTCCCTGCAAATCTATCCAAGACAGTCACCTTGGTCAGCAAGAACACACTAAATACTGTCAAATAAGCAGTATCAACTAGAAAAATAAAATGCTTTTTGCCATTTGTAGGAGACGTCAACCTAAATAACAAAACTCGTACTGAATGCAAAAGCTGCAGATTTGGTCCAAGCCCTTGTACTTCAGGTTTCTTCCTAAAAGTAGGGTTAAACTTCCTGTTGCTGTGAGTTAATATAATCTGACTTACACAGTAGACAAAGCTGTAGAGTTTGAAGGAGCTCAAGGGACTTAATGTGGTGTTCAGGGCACTCCTGTGAATTATCTTGTACTCAGGCTGGATAACAAGCCATGAAATCAGCCTCTGCTTTTCAGAAGGTGTGATCTTCACAGTTCTGGCCCTTACTGCTTTAAGCCTTGAAGGATTTCTTTTGTGCTGTACCTTTTTTTTTTTTTTTTTGGTCCTGGTGCAGCCTATTGACTGTCCACTGAAGAAAGAAATAAATAGGGTTTTTTTCCTGTAAGAAAAGCTGTCTCATCTTCAGCAGGAGACTTACGATAGGTTTTGTGCTTGTCAAAAGATTCATTGTAGTAACAACCAGAGAAGCGGGCCCACGGGAATGTTGACATTAGCTGACTCAGAGTTTAATTAAAAACAAAGAAAAACCCTTTTTTGGAAGGGTTCTTTGCTGCTTGTCGCAGGTGTTCTCCTGGTGTTCTCCCTTGTTTGTGGATGTGTATCCTTGAAGGTCAAATTAATCAGCTTTATATTTAACTGTGGCTGTTTTTCACTAGATATGCAGCTTCCATTGATGACATACTGGAAGAAGAGGAGCACTATGCAGATCAGCTGAAGGAATATCTCTTCTATGCAGAAGCACTGCGGTATGTACAGAACTCTAGAGCTCAAAAGGAAGCTGTAGTCCTTTTCTCTAATGTGATGTTGATGTTTAATTTAGTCTGGTATCCTCTCGTGTTCTCTTAGAAGGGGAAATTCCAGTGTTGTGGAGACTCCCTGTTCTTATTTCTTATTCTGCTTACTTGTACTTGATTGCCATGTGAGTGGCAATACAAATTAGAACTGACCTGATAAGTAGTGAAAAGACAGAAATGTTAAAATCTGTATACTATGGAAGAAAATGCTGTTTATTCCTCTGGTTCCACTGTTTCCTTGGCTTTTTGGTGTAATAGTGCCCCAATATGCTGAAAACTCCAGCTTACAAATGAGATAGGCCCAAACAGAGCTGTTACAGCCATTATAAATTCCAGGAACTTTCAAAGTGCTCAGTATCACTTTCATCTGCTGCACAGTGTTGTGCATTTAAATAGCAACTTCTTGTTTTGTTTTACATTATTCTTCGTCAAACAGTCACCCCTAACAAGCGTGGACACAAAAGCAAGTGGCTTTATGTTGCAAGGCTGTGCCTAAAGCTATTTTGCTTTGCAAGGGTTGGCTCTGAAGCTCCTGGAGAGGTGCAGCAGAGAATTGGGTTGGTGACTGCGAGGGCTGCTGTGTGGGAACATGGAGCACTGGTAGCCTCTCCTGGGAGGCGAATGTGCATCCGGCTGTGGAGTACGGATGTAGCATCATCAGCCCACACAGGCCTGGGAGTTACTGCAGGTGGTCAGAGGAAACTCCTCTTTTCCAGATGAAAGGCACTGTATGAGTCTAGTTTCTTGTTTCATTGTTTAAGAAAGAAAATGTGATGAATTTTATGATTGATTGATAGATTGGTGCTGTGACAGGTACCATCTCCAGGTATCTTTTGTTAAAGCTGTGATATTTCTGTAACGTATTTTGAATTAAACTGCTTTACAGTGATGTCCTTAAGGAGGTGGCAGGGCTTGTATTGCTGAGTGTATCTTGGAATGAGTCTAAAGGGAGAAGCAGAATGCTGTTGTACTAAGAACTTTATTTATATTTTGCTCCGAGCTTGCTTAACTACGGCATTTGCAGAGTTATGCAGTCTGTGATAGGGCTGTTGAATTTAGGCTAGATGAATAATTAGAGGTGTTTCCTGTCAAAAACAAACAAAACATGATGCTATTTGTAAAGCGTAAATGGAGGGAAACGTAGCAAAACAGAGTATTTCGTGACAGACCCTTCATTACTTACTTTCCAGGGCAGTTTGCAGGAAGCATGAACTAATGCAATATGATTTGGAAATGGCTGCACAGGACTTAACATCTAAGAAACAGCAGTGTGAGGAGCTGGCAATGGGAGTGAGTCTTTTTCCACTTTCTTCTCCAAGATGCCTCTTTCTGAATTTATTTTTTACTTGAGCCAAGTTACTTAAAATGATATTTAAATGGCACCAGCATGCTGGCTGCTGCTTTTGAGAAGTGGTATCATATGAGCTAGAGACATGTGAGGTTTAAAGGAACTTGGTTCTTGGTGATATAAGCTGTTTGTGCCAAACTTCTTTTATTGAATACAGAGCAAGTAAAGGGTTGCAGTAAATATGACTGTAGCAGAATAACACATTATCTGTAGACGACTCTATCCTAAAGATGAAAATGTTGGGAATTCTGGAAGACTTCCTTTGCCTTTTGAACAGTGGGTGTTACTGATACATTGTGTCAGTCCATTTTATATGGGAGATAATATTACCTAAAATATTATCTGAAAATGGTAACTGACAGTTTTAGAATTTTTTAATGTTGCTCTTGGATCTATTGATGTTCTTTATGGAATGCCTTTATGGCTTTTGTTTCTCCTAATTTCTTTCCTACATCATTAGGAAGGCTGCTCTGAAAGTTCCCCCTTGTCAGCCTTAAAACATCAAATTGCTTCCTCCCCACTTGGCTTAGTCTGACTCACCAGAGCTACTTATCAATTAATGAAATTAAAATTAAAGCAAAAAATCGTCCAAATAGTAAGCACAAATGCCAATAAAAGTCACCTGATGTCCTGTGGCTGTGCTCAGGGCGTGCCAAACCTAGAGTATCCTTATTTTTTGTAGACTGTGAGAACCTTCTCCCTGAAGGGGATGACCAGCAAGCTCTTTGGGCAAGAAACCCCTGAGCAGAGGGAAGCCAAGATCAAGGTTCTAGAAGAGCAGATACAGGAAGGAGAAGAGCAACTGAAGTCTAAAAATCTGGAGGGCAGGTAAATGGACTTGGCTGTTTCAAAGAAAACACAGGGCTTGTCTTAGCAAAGTCCTTGACTGGATGCTCTTGAAGGTGTTTGCATTTTATAAGTGTTTTTAATATATTCTTGGTGTTTATGAGCTGTCTATAAAAGCTCCTGTCAGCTGCAAGTTGTGAAATAAAGTGCAGTACATGCAGTTAGCTTCTGGTCTGAGTGTATGGCTTATGTAAAACCTGATGACTTTCCCAGTTACTGAGCCCACTCTAATGGCTAACTTGCATGCTTTTATGTTCCACTAGTAATATATTTAGCAGGTGGGCTTGGAGGTCTGCAGCTGAATAGGCTGAGACTCAAAGGCTGATTTGCTTCAAATACAGTATTTACTTTGGTTTATGTGTAAGGGTGCTGAGCCCATATCCTGCAACTTCTCATATGGGGGACACCTTACTCCTGTTTGAAAGAGATTAGAAGGTCTGGGGAGTTGTGTGTGGGTAACTGCCTCTTGGTGCTCTAATGACATTTTCTTCAGGTGTGCAAAAATGAAAAATAGGAGCTAATATTCTTAAAGCAATGGGATTTTGTCAAAGCATGTCTGTCGTATAACACAAGGGGTAAACGTGCTATCTCCTGGTATGTTAGCATTAGAGCTGGAAAGATAAGACTAGTTCATGAATAGTTCAAAACAACAAGGCGCTCAGTAAATGCAATAGCTTAATAATTTTGGCAGATGTATTGGGGATGTGCTTTTGTAGCTCTGGAAGCAATTTTCGAGTGAATGGTAGTCCAGCGCAAATGAAAGTATAAATTACAGATACATGCCTCCATCTTAGTTAAAGAGACCTGACGACACATCACCAAACCAACAAAATTAATTTTTGAAGTGAATTGTCCAAATTAAATTTGCATTGTAAATGTTTATTGTACTTGACTGTCTCACATCCTGACAAACAAGCAAGTTTTCACACCGAAGAGATGAAAATTCTCACTTGACAATTGAAAAAGAAACATGCAGTGTTGTGTGCTGAATATTGGCATAAAAATAATTAGTTACCCCAACAGAATCTGAAGGAAAAAAGTATGTTCTGACTTAGGCAGTGATGCTTCCTGGGGAAAAAAACCCAAACCAAACAAACATCCTAATGTTTGTGAAACTCTAGGTTAAAAACCTTAAAAAGAAGGTGGAGAATTAGGTAGTGGTGCCAGTTGTAAAATGAGGACACTGAGGGATGCGTAATATTTGCAGGACTTAATTTACTTACTGAAAGACGGAGCACTCTGTCGTACACAGCTTCTCTGCTGAGTGGAACATGTAAACCACTTACTAACAGAAATCATTGCTTCAAATTTCAGAGATTTTGTGAAAAGTGCCTGGGCTGACATTGAACGGTTCAAAGAGCAGAAGAATCACGATTTGAAGGAGGCACTTATAAGCTATGCTGTTATGCAGATTAGCATGTGCAAAAAGGTAGGTGTGGCTTGGGAAAGGCTGGCCCAGTGTGTTTGTCCTGTCAGCAGCGGGGCAGGTGCACGGCAGTCACAGAAGGCTGGAAGTCACCACCATAAAACCTCCAATGTACTCCATCCTACTTGAACTCAGGGACATGTTAATGTTGAGATAGATATAGATGTACCTGTAGATGTCCAGTTTCAATGTGGTCTCTGCTGCCTTCTGTGAAATTCAATGGGACTTCTTTGTGGAGTCTTCTGTTGAAGAAAGTTATGGATTAGGTGTGCAAATAGAGTGTATTCCCACCTATTGATTTTTTTTTCACTATTCTTTTAAAAGGGAATTCAAGTTTGGACAAATGCAAAGGAATGCTTCAGCAAGATGTGACTGTCTGGAAATGAATTCCTCCTCCAAGTGTCAGAGAATGGAAGCACAGTGTATAACATCAATGTTATATTGCTACATGACTTACATACAAATCATGAAATAAATGTAATTGTTAATAAAGGATGAAAAGGACACGTTGTTAAATGTTTAGCCCTGACTGCCACTTCTGTGGCATGTTTTATATGTGATAGCAAATAATGCAGGGGTAAGAGTTACTGAAAACTACAGCTGTGTATTGGGACAAAGGTATTGGGAAAGTTATCCCAGAAAGTATGAACTAAACTGTTCAGAGACTTGTGAAACACCATGCTCTGTAACGTGTAGATCACTTCCAGATGCCCTTCCTTCCAACCCTTGCTGTTTAGAATTTTTAATGCTCAAGGGTGCTTTGGTTTTATAATGGGGCACACAGTTGTGTTCTCGAGGTCTACACCATAAGAGGACAAAAAAGGAAATACTGTAATGCCTAGAGTTCATATTTAAATGCCTTTGCATGTCCATAGAGAAATATGTTTTTCCAGAGTTCAGGTTAAGCAGTCTCAAACTCCTGAGATGTTTGAAACTCTCTACAGTAGAGGTGTTGTACAGTGGTTTGATAACAATATTCTGCCATTTACTGATTCCCACTTCAGTTTTGATATGGGCACTGATTTCTTATTAAACTTCTTCCTGCAAGTAAAGGAGACTGGTGATCCAGATGAGCAGAAAAACCAAAGTCAAAGCTGGTAAGAGGCAGATGCAACTTCTCTTTGGTTGTTTAGGACCTGTTTACACTTGCTGTGAATCTGGCCTATGGCACCTTGTAACTGAAGTGGTTTGGTTCTTAAATAGTTCTTAATGAAGGTGCTGAAATTATAAACCTGGTGCAGCTTCTGTCATACTTCAGAGCAGTGATGTGCAGAACCCACCTGAACCAAGGTGTCTGTTTGGCCCTTGTAATGATGTTTCAGTGTGTGTGAGTGTGTGTGTACGTGTGGGTGTATATACACACCTGTATAACATGATTTGAAGTTACAGGATTTGCATTAAATGTTTCCAATTATGAAAATCCCTTACCGCTGTCTAATAGTGGGCTTTTTCTACATCCTTACTGAAAGTTCCTGAAGTCTTGTGGATTTTGTCAGACTTGATTTCTAGTCCTGAAGGAAGCTTTGTAATAATCTGTTGAAAAGTGTATTTAATTATTTTGGATTATAACGCTATTAAGATTTTTTCTTTTTCTAAGAGATACTCCAGAAGGTCCTTAAATGTTCTTTTGATAAAACTATCTAAATGTGTTTACTGGTATGTCCCATGTTACTTTTGTCCCTTCAATCTTTTCTTTTCTATAAAATGTTGTAAAGAATGCATAGGTCTGGTGCACACTACAGCTTAAAACTCTGAAGTAAAGTGCTGGTACTCTGATAACCTGTGTTGGCTTTTTCAAAGCATATGACAGTGACATGCCTGGCTGAGAGATGATGTTGGGCACAAAGAGGTCTCTTCCTTTGATATCTACAAGGAGAAACATTGTTCCATCCAGAGGTTGCAGTATCCAGTTCTGATACAGGCTGAAGGACTCTCACATTCCAAATCAAGAAGTTGCACACTTGATGTATTCAGTAAACCTTCTAAAAGAGTGGTGCCTTAATACAATACCATGAGGCGCTCAGAGTAGGTATTTTTTCATGCACTTTGATTTTTGGTAGATCTTTCTGGTGCCTCTTTCCACATGTCACTTGCTGTACAGCTCATTAAATGTATTAGTATGCCTTTTTTTTCCTTGCTAGTTGTACTAAAATTTAAGAAAGGAACAAAAGAGTTCTTGTAAGTTTTGTGCCAAATAAGAGAAATAAAATTGCTCTTTGATATTTTTGTTATGTTGGGTTTTTTTTGTTGTTGTTGTAAAGCTCTGTCTTTCCGATTCTGAGAACTGCTGTATGATTTCTTGAAAGTGGTTCTTGTCTATCCTAGCTCTCAAGTGGCCTCCAAATTTCGATTTAAAATTTGGTGAATTGTGCACAACTTCTCCTTTAGGGAGGAACATAGTGCTGAGGCCAAAATTTGATGCTTGCTACAAGTCAGCTGTCTGAATTTCGTGTGTGTCTCCATCTAGTTGAGAGAAGAAGATGCTTTTGAAAACATTTTGCATTATTTGACAGAAATTATGTGAAAGGCAAATTAAGGGTAATTTGCAATAACTTTGTTTCTTTTATTTCTGTCTTTCCAGGAAAGTGTTGCATGTGGTCTATGTAGTTGGGGATCATAGCAAACGGTGAAGGTTTCTCCTCCTCTTCTAGCTTTTCAGCTTTTTAAGGTGAAGCCAGCCAGTTAATGTCTGTTTCTATGTGGGTAACTGAACCCATGTGACAGATGTACACTTGCAAAGTGTGCATTTTTCCAGTTACAGTATGGATTTAACTCCTGTAACTCATTCCACTTTTCCAGCTATCCAGTCAACATCAAAAATTGGTGCCTTGAGAATTATAGCAGGTAGGAAGAACATTTTAACTTAATCTCAACAAAATGCTTGTATGTGAAAATGTTTACCTGCCTGGATCATCTGATCTGCTGATCCTGTTGCTTCTGTCCCAGAAAGCTTTCCTGGGTGGATTATCACTGCTTGTGCTCTCTCTGACCTTCCCCATTACTAGCAGGACCTTGTCTTGTCAGTGCATTTTAGTTGCTACTCTTGTCTGTTCCTGAAATGTAGCGGGGGTGACGGAACCAGCTGCAATGGAAAGACAGAGTTTTGTGAACTCTTTTTTTAATGTATTATTTCAGTTTCTGGCACATCAGCGCAAGCAGTGTTAACCTGGCAGCTGTGTGCAGGGACTACCTTGGCAGGCACAGAGCAAATCTTGGAGCTTGAGCTGCACTGAGTTTGCCTTGTGCAGGTGAGCCTGAGGAAAATGTTGGCTGTGGCCAAACACACAGCAGGGCCAGCAGAGCTAGGCTGCGGTCCCAGAGCACTGCAGCTCAGGATATCTTCCTGTATCACTCTCCCTACCACTGAAATTCCTTTGTTCATCTTGGTTCAAGAACTGAGAAACACTTTCTAATGTTGCCTAAAGGATTACACAGAAGGAAGTTGTCTTAATTCCCTGTGCTTGTCACACAATGGCAGGGCGGGGCTCTAATCCACGTTTCCTTGTGCCTCCTGTTCTGTCCATTCTTGGTGCCTCTGTCTTGTGTTTGCCTGCAGAGCTCTCTGAGGGGAGGCACAACGTGTAATGAAAATCCCCACACAGGGCTGCTCTAGACATCGTGCAAAGAGAGGAAGCAAGTGGAATGGGAGCTGGGAATCTCGGAGCACAGGCCTTGGTGTGAAATGCAAGTACGGTGTACTCGGATGTCACCAGTGAAAGCAGTCGCTTTTGTACACAGTCACGTTGCTGCTGCCTTGAGTCCCTGGCTGCCCCTGCCTGGCAGGCTCCCACCTGCTTCCCCAGCTGAGCTGTGTTTCCTAGGACAGGGACATCTCCCTGAGGATGTCACTCGATCTGAGAGACTCTTGGCAGTGCAGGACAGAGCGCTGTGAGCTGCTTCCCTCTATGGGCGGCCCCTGGGGCAGGCAGGATGCTCACTGCAGCTGTGAGCAGAGGTGTCTCTCGAGAGAGACAGAGGCTTGGTTGTCCCCTCAGCTGAAACTGGGGAGTCACCTGTGCCCCCTCCACAACAGCACTGCCATGGGTAAGTACCATGGGAAGTCTGGAGAGCCTCAAGTTCATGCTTAAGCAAAGGATTGTGACTCTCTGGCTGCTGTGTTCTGCTGCTTCCTGGTGATATAGTGTTACCAAAAGGGTTTTGTGATTCTGACTTTCTGAAGGGTCAAATGCAGAGGAGAAACTTTTTTGGGGTGCTTGTTTGGGGTTTTGTTTGTTTGTTTTGCTGGCTGCCTTTTGGTGGCTTTTGAACAGCTTTACCTAGACTGGCCTTCCTAACGCTGTATTTTCTTCAACAAGAATATTTTGCTCTGACAGGTTGTAGAGTAGAACAAATATAAAACATGAATCAAAGACGAATTGGGAAGGATTTGGGGTTGTTTTGGAGGAAAACAATTTCAGATAATGGAAGTACAGAGTATTTGGAGGTAAGGAGAGATGGTGCCATGCCCGGACAGGTAAGGATGAGGTAAAGCTGCACATGAGGGCAGACGAGTTTTGGGGAGTGAAGAGGTAAGGAGATGAGGCAGGGAAGAAGGACAGCAGAGATGGGATGGGTGGTGGAACTGGAGAGGAGAACAGATGGAAAGCTTCTCTACCCGCAAGGCTGGGCTGTGCAGGAAAAGGGAAAAGCAGTTCCATGTGGAATGCTTGTTTTGGAGAAGACGAGAAAGCGAGGAAGATGAGAGCAGGAGGAAAGGAGGCTTCAAGAGCTGCCGAAGACAGCTCTGTAATACTAATGGTAGCATAATGATGATCTCTGACTGAAACTTGTGGTGATGACTGTGGCCTTGAAGCTGAATTCAACACTGATAATGATGTGACATAGCTCAGAAGGAGACATTTAACTTTGTCTAATGTTTTGTATCTATATTTAATATGTTAGTTTTCACCTTTCTGAATAAATAAAACAGGAGCAGAAGCTTCAGTCTTCAAAAACCAGCATAAACTTTGTGGTCACTCCAATCCTATAAACACCAGCACCAATCAGCCATGGAATCTGGGAGCCTGCTGTCTGATGCAGCTCTAAAAGAGGCTGTCCCAACAAGTCAGGGACTGCAATTAATAAATGACTTCTTCATCGGTAGCAAGCATGTTCTGTTATCTGTAGATATCTGTGGCATGTGATAGCACCAATTATATTCTCTTCAGAAAGCAGCTCTAAGTGACCGCAGAAGATCAAGAGTGGCGTTGTGGCGAGGCTCCCCGGGATGCAAAGGTGGGAAATGATGCAGTCAGAGGGAAAAGCCAACCCCGACCGCCCTCTGGTGGGTCTCCAGCAGGAGCTCGCAGGGCCGGGATCTGGGATCCTGCCGCGGGAGGGAGGTCAAGGCCACCTCCCCTCCTGCCCTGCAGAGCTACGAGAGCAATGCGACAGCCATGGTGTAACTGAAGCCTAAATACAAAGGGATGAGCAATCTGGAGCAGTTTTCCATGCAGGTTTTAGTGCTGAGTTTGTGTCCTGCTGGAGGTTGCTGTTAATAATACAGTGTATTACGCTGTGATTTGCAGCTTGGGCGCCTTTTGCGCTGCACAAACACTGCCGTGAGTTGGACTCAGAGGTTTCTGAGCTAGCAGTATTTTTATTTATTTATTCATGTTAAATAACTGCTTGGATGTGGTGCCAGCTGCATGGTCAGAAGGAATGATCTGTGGCCACTTGTACAAGCTGCAGTCCTGTGTAGGAGATGGCAGAGTCACCCTGCCCCAGTGCTGCTTTGAATGAGGTTTTTCTGCAGTGTGTGCTCTCTGGTGACAGAGAGGCCAAGTCTCATGATGGTTGCTCCTGGGACCAAAAGGATAGACTTTATTTGCAGTCTCCTTTGTTTTGATTAGATTCTAAGCACAGTACTGGTGGCTTCTGCCTGCTTACCTCTGATGGCCCCACAGATACTGGGAAGAGCTGTGGGCTCCTTGTGCTGCAGCAAGTTCCCTCCTAGACCACATGACAGAGCTGTACATCCCCTCATCTGCCATTTTCCAGCCTGGACCGGGTGTTGCAATGGTCACAGCACCATTCCCATTCCTGTGTGACATTCCCTGTATTCTGCCACGGACTGTGTTAGCCGCCACGGTTATCCTGCTGATTCTAAGCTATCTGCTGCTCCTGCTGTTGTTCAGAGTGGCTCTTCCCCCAGCCTGACCACACTGCGCTGTCTGGAGCTGTGCAGGGCCTGCCACTGACCTGCTCCTTGCTCCCATCAGGTGATTCATCACTGCTTCCCAGCAGCACAGCCTCCTCTTCTTCCAGCGGCTCCCTAATCCTTTCCACCTCCATCTCACCCGTGGTCTCAGTAATGCTCTTACTGCTCAGGCTGTCAGTAAAGACTCTGATCAGCACAGAGCTAACGGGAGAACTCAGCAGGACCCTGCTTTCCTGAAGAGTTCCCACTTCCAGTTGCACCCTGAAGGCTTTGACCAGATTTTAGTTTATTTTAAGGAACGCTAGGCTGGCTCTCTGATTCAGAGCAGGACTGGCCCAACCGGAGTGAGGAGAGCTGCGATGTGGTGGATTGCTGCATTAATACTATTGCTCCATCAAGGAAACTGTGATCTCTTAAAATGAGAATTAATTTGACAGGATTTGTTTTTCATGAACGTGTTGATAGGCATTAATCTCTTTTAGCTCTGCATCAACTATTCTTTTCCCAGGGATTAGTTTCAGACTGACAGGACTATAGTAAATCAGTCTCTGTAGTTATATACTTTTATAAACAGACAAAATATCAGCCTTCTTTTAGATTTGTGGAATATCTCCTGAAATCCAAGAACTGTTGAAAATCAACATCCATGGTTCAGAGATCTCTTACGTTGAGACTTCTATAAGCTTGAGAAAAAGCTAAATGGATCTGCAGATATAGGCATTAATTTAAGCATGTCTGGTGCTGCACCCTGGGTGTGTCTGGGGAGAAAATATCCCCTTGTGATGGAGCTAAGGCACAGCTATGGTTGATGAGGAGCATGCACAGACCACGATTTGATTTTAGCATCCTCCTAAATGAAGTGAAAAGCATATTGTTGTGTAGTTTAAGACATTATTACATTATAGCTCAATGCTGTTGCTGAAGTTTGACTCTGACGTCTCAGATTGAAAGTGAGGAATTAACCTTTGAACCACATAAAGTGACAGGAATATTCACAGATGGAGCAGACTCATTTGTGAACTAGGAGTAGCCAAACTATTAGAGGAGATCAGGATTCCTTTCAAAATCTGAAATCATCCTCAGTGTTAAATCTTCCCAAAGTACCTCTTGCTTCCTTATAGATAATTGATCTTTCCTAACCTCTAATTTCTCTTTATGGTTGGCTTTAACATTCCTCCCCTCTACCTAATACTTTACCTGGTTATATTTGTCCTGTAAGCCTGGACAGGGATTTGAACATGTGTTGCCTTTTTCAATTTCAGGGCACTTACTTAAAATATCCAGAAATAATTGCTGGTGTTCATTCACTTTGTGTTCAAACTCCTTCTCCCTGCTGATGTAGTTACTGCTATTTTTAGCTTTAAAATGCTAAATAGATAGTGCTTAGCTGGGCTTTTTCTGTTTCCTACCAACAAATATAATGATTTCGATTACAAGGCAATTTAGTGTTTGCTGGGTTTCATGTTACTTTTCAATTTGAAAACATTTCCTTTTTCTGTCTCGTGTCGACATCCACTGTGGAGCTTCCTGGGCTGGAGTTAAATGAAGGTGATGATGACAAGTAAAATAAAGTGAGGTTTGCCAGTGAATGTGTGAGCGGCAGGACAGATGCCTCCATGCTGGTCCTTGGCAGATGGTCCTGGGGAATTATTGACTCGATCCAGGTAATGTTTCTTCTTTTCCCCCTGTGTCCAGTTACTGGAGCAAGATGGCTTTGGCACTGTGGTACTGAAGATCCCCAGCAAACAGCCAGGGATTGGAGAGCTGGGTCTAACGGAGATGCTCCTGGAGGGTCACAGGGCAGCAGGTTCCTGGTTTGGGGGTGCTGACAGGATTTGTCTGGTTTCAGGGGAGCAGAGGGTGGTGAGCAGCTGTAGGACCCCACCTTTGGGAGCTAATAACCTCGGTGTTGCAACATCCCTCTTTGAGTAGGCAGATAAGGATGTAAAGAGGAAATTAGCTGTTAATAGGAGCAGGGTTGCAGATAAGCAGGGGGAAGAAACCAGAGCTCTGAAAGCTGGTGGTTTGGGTAAGGTTGAGTTTGGCAAACACACTCTCAGCTGGTGGAAGAGTTTATAAGTTTGGCCTCCAGGACTGACTTTCACATGAATCTGCCACGGTCAGCAGCTTTTACCATCTGAGGAACAACATGTGGGATGCAAGAGCTCTGGTCTTGAGCAATAGAGCTGAGACTTGGTGCCTCAGGTTAGAGTGGCCTGTGTGGGGTGAGGTGGCAGTTTTTGGTGTCCTGGGCAGACTGAGCTGCCTGAGCAGGTAAACAGGGTTGTGGGTTCAAAAGTGGTTCCTGACATCTTTTGCCAGAGGGTGAAGTTTTCCTCTCGTGTCACCTACCTTTCCATTAGTGTTGATGCTTTGGCATGTGAGTCTTTTCACCAGGCATTGGTAAGACCCTCGTGTTAAGTTTGTGCCTGCAAATGTGTCCTAACTCTTGATTTTATGTCTTACCCACTCTGTGGCATTGTGCAGGCAGCTGGTCTATTTCCTTTGTTGCTTTTGTTCTGAACACTCCAGCTCCACAACTGTTCCCCTTCAGCCTCCCTTCATGCTGGCTGGAGCTCTTCAAACTTGTTTAGTCTGCCTGAGCCTGATGCTCAGAAAATTGGGGTGGTTTCTGCTGTGGCCATCCACAGTACAGGGCCTTCCCACTGGAAGAAGGTGCCACAAAACCTTTATCTCTCCCTTAAAATGCAATTGCACCCATGAGCTCTTTCTGTTCTTGCTATCCATTGGTTAAGGATGGAAAGAGTCTCAGTAACTGTTGCTGAGATATCTGCTTCTTTATGTTGTGCAGAGTCCTCTGTGCCCACCAACACTCCCAGCCTCCTAGGATGTACATTGGCAGGGAAGGCACTGTTTCTTTACAGGTGGCTCCACAATTAGCTGACCCTGGAAATATAAACTAAATTACATTCTATGTATTGGCTCTAGAGAGGCAGGAGGTGTGTCCCTTGAAGGATGTTCTTCTCTTATCCAGAAATTTGTGGGTTTTCTTGCAGTGACTGAAGAGCTCTCAGGCAGCATGGATTGCCTTTCAGACTGGGTTGAGCACCCACCATCAGTGATGCTTCTCATCTCACCGTTTGTATTCCTGCCCTTTCTTCTTCTGTCTCCAGCCAACAGTGCTTTGTCCTTTTGTCTCTAAAAATTGCAGATACTCTTGCTTAGCTTTGATATGAACCATGTCCCCAGCAGTGACTTTTCCTTTTTTCCCCATCTTCCTTACAGAGCGAGCGGCAAGTCCTCGTTGGCTGTCTTGTCCAGGAATCCTTCAACAGCTGCATCAATGCTTGTCTTCCGAAGCACTGATCTTCTTGTAGCAGGGTGACCAGCATTCCCTCGGCAGGAGCCTCTCCTGCTGCAGGACATCGGTGTGGAACACAGCAGCAGGCAAGAGGGGCACTTCCCCCACTGGAATACCCTTTTCATGTCTCATAGCTGTCCCTGGACAGGGACATTTCTGGATCCAATGAATGGAAAAGCAAACTGTTGTGTGGCTGCATGGGAACTCTAAACCCAGTTATTAGAAAATAAAGCACAAACCGTGAAACAGCCTCCTCTTGCAGACTGATTGTGCTGTGTTGTAGTCCCTTGGGTCAACACACACCCGAGATGTTCCTTCACCTCCTCGCAAGTGCTTGTGAGGCTGATATTTGGAAGGACGAGCTGCTCTGCTGAGTGTAGGAGTTCAGTCTGACTTGCATGTCCCAGAAGACAGGATCTGGAGTAATTTCGGTGTAGCATCCCTGGGTGCTGGGTGTGAGAGAGAGTCGGTCACATCCCCAGGTAAGTGTTTCATGCAGGTTAAAAGAATTGGTTCCTTGGAGAACCCTCTCTGTCTGCCTTGCCTGCACAGGGAGTTGCAGAGAGATAATTAGATTTCAGATGTAGTCTACCCTAAATAAGGAACAGAAGCGGCAGTGGATTTCTGTGGGTTTGCTTTTTGATTTGGCCTCTTTTTGTTGGTAAAAATTAGAAAGTGGGAATTTTACAGAGCCTTCTTGGATTTGGTCCAAAAACGCTAGATTTGCTGTTCTCTAGGAAAAGGAACTTCTGTCTGATACATGTTGGTTTTTCTCTCTGCTTGGAAAAAGAAATTAAAAAAAAATAGTTTGCGGGTCAGTGTCCCTCCGGCACCTGGGTTTATCCGCTTGGAGCGCAGGACGTTAATCCCAGAGGAGCCAGGTGCTGGCTGGAGATCTGGGTGTTGTTTGCTTCTGGGGATGGCTGTGGGCTGGCAGAGAGGAGTCAGCTGGTGCTATCTGTGCTCCCTGCGCGCAGAGCCGCCTCTAATCTGCAGACGAATGTGTTTCGACAGGAAAAATAAATCCTGCCCGTACCTGCGCTCGCTTGCTCCTGCCGGAGCCGAGTCGCGGCTCCGGCTCGCAGGCTCCGGGCCCCGGCAGCGCCCAGCAGCGTCAGTGCCGGGCTCGGAGGCTCTTGTGCAAGCCCCGTGCAGCCGGGGGGGTCGGTGTGAAGGCTCGGGCCGGCAGCTCCGGCCCGTGCTCGGTTTTGCAATGCCATCTCCGCTCTCCGGCCTTCATGGAGCCCTGCTACCCGCGGCCGCCCCGCGGTTGGTTTGTTGTTTGTTCGTTTGCCTCCTGCGTGTTTGCGAGCGCATTTGTGAGTTCCGCCAAAACTCGGCATTTTGGCACAAATGCTCGTTGACGTCAGGGTCGGGCCGGGGGAGCCCCGGCACAGCTTCGGGACCGCGCAAGGCGAAGCCACGCTGTGCCGCGCTCTGCCGAGGGCCTTGCGATCCAGCGGAGAGCCCCAAACCCAGAACGGACAGAGCCAGAAAAAGAGAGGCAGTGAAGGCGTGCTCTTCACAAGCGGGGAGATGGTTTTTGTGTCTCTGCTTCTTCGGCTTTCCTACCCAGCCTTCGGCTTTTCTTTGTAAATCAGGCCACTTGTCATGAATTTTGGGAATGGAAAGAAATCTGGAAGCCCCAGGCCCCTGAGGGGCAGTCCGTGTTACGGGATAAGAGCTCGCAAGTGACAGCTGGTGCGCTGCACTCGGCGTGCTGGGGGACGCAGGGCAGGAGAAGCCACTTCTGCTATTTGCCAGCACTCTCAGGCAAGAAATACTTGCTAGACAGACTGGTTTCTGACATAAATGTAAAACAACAGCAGAAAAGAAACCCAAAAGAGCCACCTAAAACCTAACAAAAGCCACTTGCTGTCGGTCTTGTCTTGCAAGTTGATACATTGTCTTCACTGTAATGATGAAAACAAAATCCTTCAGCTCAAGTTTTTTCCTACTGGACAGTGTCTGTGACAGAAACTATTTCCATTTCTGGACCTGGAAAGTTAAAGTTAGAGAAATAACTTCTTTGCTTATGGCTTACCTGTCAGAGAAGGGGCAGATCTTGGCCTTCATGCAGCCACCCCCATCCAGACTTCCTCAATGTTTGCAGCAGACTGATCTGAGGGGTTTTTATCATACATAGCTCCAGATACAAAGCTTTGTTCTAGCTCCTCTGAGACTCTTTTTGGATTTCCCATTTGGCTGGGCACCATCTCTGACAGGATCTTCAGGAGCAGAGCCTGGACTTGTAGCTCCTGTTTAGAAAAAAAAAAAAAAAAAAAAAAAAACCAAACAAAACACCCCAGGGCAGAGTGTGCAGTCAAGGTGCCCTGCTGTCCTGCAGCCTCTTCTGTGCTGACTTTCTCCAGCTGAGTGGGAGATACTTCCTCCTTTCCTCTTCATGTGTAACCTCAGCTACTGTCAAGCCCTCATTTTCTTTGGTTAGGGGTTGTTTGGTTTTTTTTTTTCCCCTCCTTATTTGATAATTTACATCCTTTTTCCTTGTGACATGGTCTTTCCCTCATCCTTAGTATCTCTGTCTTTTCTCAGAGCAGTTGAAGGAGTCAAGCTGTGGGTGAGTCTGTGCCATCCTGGCCATGGCACTGGTGGTTTGGACACAGCCATAAATCCTGAGACTTGGAAGGAGCTCATCTACTGACAGCAACACACCCGTGGGTCTGCTTGATGCAAATGATTTGTGATGTATCACTGGGCTGGGCTGCCAAGATGTGGGTTAGGGGCAGATGAACTGGAAATCGCTGCAGAGAGACCAGGACACTGTAGTTAGCCACCCCCATCCTCTGCTTTCATTGTCTACAGCACAAAGCAGGAAAAGAAGAGAGGTGGATTCAGCTGCCAGCAATTCACACTATGAAGGGCTGGTAGGGCTGTGGCAAAGGCTGTGCCTAGTTCCTGGGGGTTTCTGTGCTCAGGGGTCAGGCAGATAGGCACAAGTGGTGCCAGAGGTGGCTGTGCTGCCCCTGGAGCTGCACATTCCCAGGGCTGTCCCTCCTCTGCTCATCCCCTGGATGGGACACTGGCAGTTTCTGCCCTCTTTCTGTCATCTCTGAGTAATTTATGGCCAAAGGTTGGTGCCAATATGAGATTCACTGAGACTTGCTGGCATCCTTAAGCACTGTTTTTAGAGGGGCTCAGACTTGTGTTCCTCTGCGCTGCGAACAAAATTGGCTTTTGCTAAGTTTCCAAGAAGGGTCCTTTACCACAGGGGCAGCTGCTCCTTGGCTACCTTTCCATGGAGAATGGAACATTCCTCCAGCTGGGGAGGTGCAGACCTCCTTGTTCTTGCAGAAGTTATAGGAGGGGGAAGGGAAATGGAGAGACAAACCACCTGGTGCCGTGGCCACCATGGCCTGTCCACTTTAGGAAATAAACCAAAGGCAAGTTCCCTCTGTGTACCATGGTCCCCTAAACTTGCATTTCATCCCAGTTTAGTGCCTGCTGATGTGAATTTGGAGGGACAAACCTGTTGTGGGATACTAATTCAGGCTGTGCAATGAAGCATGTGATTAGCTGGCAATTAATGAGATGGCAGATAAGGGTCTTTTGGGCTGAGATCACCCATATTTTGCTCTGTGTGTGGATTGCTCTGCTCTGTCAGTGCCCTGTTGCAGATGGCAGCTACTCACAACCTCTTCCTCCCAGGGCTCTCCAGCAGCAATTCCCAGGGTAAGCGTGTGACTGACTGGAAAATGCGCCAGCTGCCATGGGAGCCTCCTTTCCTGTGAGTGTGGAACCCACAGCCCTGCAGGCTTCTCCTTCCCTCACCTAGCCACAGCTCTCCTGCTGTTTGCTGTGGCTCTCTGAGTCCACTGGAGAGCAGGGGCTGTCACCATCCTGGCGAGGAGAATGTTGTGCCTGACTGGGGCTCCAGCACAGCTCCTTGATGGCACTGGACACCTCCAAAGAGGCACTTGTTAGCTGGTGACCATTTTGTTTTCCCTTGGTTCCTCTGCTTTTCTTACTGTCTCCTTCCTCACAAAATTCCGTGTACTTTGCTCCTCCAGGCATCAGCTCTAGACTGCTTCACGCTCGCTGTCAGCAATCCTTTATTTTACACCACAAAGCTGCAGGGGTGGCCCCATGTCTCCAGTGCCTCGTTTGCTGTATCCTTGCTATTAGTATTCTTTGGTAATTGCAAAGCCAGGGAGTCTTGGAAGGGGTCTAGAATAAAACCCAGTGACAGGTTAGCTTGCTTAGCGGTGTGGCAGCAGGCAGTATCTTGTCCCACCTTTTCCAGCTTGAAAAAGGTTCCAGGGGGAAAAAAAGCTGGGCTACTGGTAGCTTTTGGTGGGCTGTCATGTGCTTTGAAAAGTCCCTGTGGGAGGAAGAAGTTTAACGAGTGAATTAAGGGCTTTAAGGTGTTGGGAGGGAGGCTGAGGATGGGCAGGACCATCTGCACCAGGGAGTGCCCATCTGCAGAGAGGCTGCAGGGAAGGGATGCATTGCAGGGGACCAGTTCCCATCTGGTGGGAATGGTGGTGAGCTGGGGGTGGGGGGATGCATGGCAGGACCTGGACACGTCCAGCAGTGCACAGGGGGTGACAGCTGCTGTGGTGTTTAGAAGCCAGCTCAGGGGTACTGCTCCTCAAACAGGGCTTGTGAGCACATTCCAAGGCCTGGCTGCTGAGCCAGCTCTGGGATCAAATGGGTCATCTTGTCTAGTTCAAGCATTTTGTGAACAATTAGACTGCAATTTGTGTCAGTGTGACTGCTCTGACAATGTGATGACAATCACAGGAAGTGCAATGTTTGATGACCAGCATCTCATCTAGAGGGCTATTGAGATTTCTTTTTTGCCCTCTGATGCAAATTTCTTTAAATTTAAGATCTATTGAAGGGAGAAGAGAACAGTTCATCTTAGATGCATCACAAAATCTTGATAAATCCTTCAGGTATAGTCGTCTGTGTTGCTGGTGGTTTGCCACTGCAGACTTCAGGTCTGAAAAAGCTTCCACCGTGCAAGAAAGATTTTTTGTTTTTTTTTTCCTGGACACTGAATTCATGACCCTTACTAGAAACTATGCAAACACACAGGGACAGCCTGACCGTGCAAGGTAGTGCTTTTACCAGCAGCTGCAGGTCGGGGTCAGGCAGATCACAGGGAAGGATCACAGCAGCTCCCTGCTCTCCCTCTCTCCTCCCCACATTCCCGAGCTGCGGTGATTTAAGGTTAACATTCCTTCATTGGTTTGCAGCTATAAAAAATAGACATCTTACAGAGAACGGTGAGATGATGTGCAAATTCAGCAATGAGAGACAGAGAATGTTAAATTCCTGTTGGTGGCTGTGTCTTCACATATTTTAACAGACTTGAGGACGGATAGATGTCTTGTTCTTTTGATGTGTCCAGCACAAGCAGGTCTCCAGTTCCAGCAGGACCTCTTGGGTAGTACCAATTAGTTAGGAATGATTTGAAGTATTAAAAAATTTCACAGGTTAACACTATTAACAATCTCCAACAATAAACATCATCTGTGGGTTTTTGCCCTGTGTTTTAGAGGGCTCTGTACCCTGAGCTGCTACTTTGCAGGAATTTTGATCTGATTTAACTGTGAGCAGCTGGTCTTTGTCATTGGCTTCAGGATACTGCTCCTGCAAGGACAACTGAAATTTTTGTACCTTTGCCTTTTTCTATTTTAGCTTCAAAGGACATGCCCCCATATTATTATGAAAATCATCTTTCTCTAGACTAAAGTTTGAAGCTGCAATATTAACCATTTTGTATGCCTATGATCAGAGTTTCTGTGGTGAAGACACAGCTACATCCCCTTTCTGTTCTAACCCAGCCTGTTTTCTATTTTTGCATGTGATATTTTGATGCTGCCTCACCTTATGCTAAACCCCAGTCTTCTGCTTATTTTCTTTATTTGTGATCCAGTTAGCTTTTGTATTACCAACATAATTTACTTCAATAACACATTCTATGGTATTTTGAACTTGCTTTGTGGTTTTTTTTCACTCTCTCCACTCGCTCTAACAAATTATTTTATTTGTCTATTTTGGCACGACATAAAGCCTGGTTTTCTTTCTTTTTACGGACACAGATTTACTGATTTCTACATGAAAATTTCACCAGCATTAAGACTACTTGTTAGTATGCACAGCTACAGCAGAGGATGTTTTATTTTTTGACAGCTCCAGCTTGGTTAACATCTCTGTAAACTGTGGAAAGAGAGCTGCCATTTTAGTACATAAGTGGGCTGTACTACAGACACATTTCCGAAGCAGGAACCAATCCGCAAAATATTGCCAATTTTCATGCAATTAGAAATGAGATTGACTATCATATCTTTAATTAAATATGTTAAATGAGTTGATCAAAAAATGGCCAAGCTGATGAAATGAAAGTATCCTTGATCTACATCTAAATATACATTTTTCAAAGGAAGATGTAGCCTTTTATCATGCCTTCATATTCCAATAGCTGGCATTGATTTCAGCCTGTCAGCTGGGATCTACTCGTGTTGATAAGGAGTCTTTGATAATATAATGTTTCTTTTTTTTTTCCCAGTAAAGCTATTTTTCCCCCAGAGGTATAAGGATTTGGGGTGACCTTGTTGGGTTTGCCCTTTTGTATTCAATGAGTTAGTCAGAATCTCCTTCTCCTGCTTATTTATCTAGTTTTGTGATTTTCATGGTTATCAGCTAGATATTTTATCAGGGTCTGTTTCCTCCGTGCCTCTAGCTTCTGAAAATTGAGATTTAACTTTGTCTGGCAGTTAGGACATACTGCAGAACCACTGGCAGCTCTGCAAACCTTGTCAGCTCACCAGAGGGGCTGTGGGGAAGGGAAGTTGCCTCTTTCTTGAGACAATGCTTTGACCCAGAAGAATATCCAGCGCAATCAAATGAATATCAAGTGCAGACCTTGCAATCCACTATCACCATCTGTCCTCTCCAGTTATGTGCTTTCATCCACCATCAGCTCTCAGCCCACCTGCCCTGCGAAGCACGGATGGGACATTTTCTTCCACCTTTTACTGCACCTCCTCTCAGACCAGCCAAGGCACTCTCCTTAAACCCAGGTACCAGTTTTTCTTCATCTGCTTGTCTGGCTTGGTGTGCATACATCCACACAGCAAACAAGAGCAGTTTACTTCACAAAGAAATATGGTTTTACTTACTACAAGCCATTTTAAACCATTTATTTGACTTTTAAATTATCCTCAGCACTGAACTCCCATCTGCTTTGCAGATGGAAAGCAGCTCTTACCAAACAGCCTTTGTTGTCTGGGATATCCTCAGCCCACACTCAAAGCATTCTGACGTTCTTCTGACCACTTTCATTTTACATTGTCCCCAAGGCTTAGCCAAGCTCCCTGGATTTCCCAAGCAGGTGGTAATTGCTATTCTGGAGCTTTCTGAGCTGGCGTTACATGGACCAACCTCCTGACCGACCTCAGGCTCTCCAAATCTGCCCAGGCACGAAGTGTGGGAGTGTGCCCTGCTTCTGCAGGGTCTCACTGTCAGGATACAATTATTCCTCACCAAAACCTTCTATAGGATTATGTCAGTGTGAAGAGGGTTTCACAAATGCCATGCCATTTGTGATATTCTAGGAGACCAGGAGAGAGACGGTGCTTTTCCATCAAGCTTGTTGGAAGCCGTGTACTGTTTGAAAACTGCATCAGTGCTGTTAGCTGAAGATAGGTTGGTGTTGCTCCATCATCAGCTCTAATGTTAAAAAACAACAGCTGCCACTCCTGAGGTGGCCAATGGAGAGGCCATATCATGTGCAGCATCCCTTCCTTATCAAAGTGGACCCACGGGGAGAAGCTGAGGAGGGACCTCTCCCCTTGTGTAAAACAGTGTGAGGTATCATCATTACAAAGGTCACGTTTTTCTTAATGCTTATGTACAGTACCACATAGCTTCACAGAAATTGGTCTCTTGATGTTTGCTTTGTGTTTTAAACAAATTTCTGGCAACATTTCTGGCATGTCTCTGGGATTTCTGATGTCTCTGTGTGTCTTTAAATGGATCCCCTCCAAGTTTATTTCTTCATAGGTTAATGAAATTTAATGGTTGGAGCTATTCAGTAATAACTAGGTTTGTTAAGTTAACTTTGGGTAAGACAGCACTGAAGACCTTTGCCCTTCTGTTTTTAGGTAGTCAGTGCTGTCATGGGGATTGGAGGTCCCTTGCCACTGTTTGCTCATTATTGGATAAACCAGACACACAGAGGCACCTCCTTCATACACACCCTGAGTTCTCTTAAGATGACAGCAAGGCTGTGACTTTACAAAGTCTGTTCAAGTTACTGCTTTGGAGCAAAGCAGTGTTTTTGGCTCAGAACATGTGATATATCTAACCTAGAGAGTGCTTGAACAGATTTTTTTGTCTGTTCTTTCAGTGATGAGCAGGCATGGCCAGCCAGCCCCAGATAAACAGCATCCTCTTGGAAACAAGCAGTCCCATTTATTTATTTATTTATTTATTTATTTATTTATTTATTTATTTATTTATTTATTTATTTATTTATTTATGACCCCTTTGCTATTTTTAAAAAGAGCAATATCTGAAAGGTCAGATTTTTGTCTGCTTTTGTCCATTTCATGACCATTCTGAGATGGGGTGTGATACAACCACAGGGTATGGTGCAAAGGGCTGATGTCAAGCAAGAGGAAACAGACTTCTTTATAGCCTTGCAGTGCCTCAGGTACCCATCCTGGCAAGATATTTTCTTTCAGAATCCTTTTGGGTTTAGCACCAATGCTTTGGATATGCCACAGCAGAGAAATTCCCCATTTTAATCTGTTGTAGTCTTTCCTTGTTGATTTTTTTTTTTTTAAATATATATATATATACACACACCAGACATTACTTCATGTACATTTATTCTGTCTCCCTTGCTTTTCTCTGAAGATAATAATCCAAATCTTTTAAATCTTTTGTGAATTGCCACACCCTTGATCCTGCTTGTTGCTTTTTGAATCCTCTCAAGTTCCCAGTCTCTGAGATGGCTGGAGATGGCTGGACCACAGCAGTCTGCTTCAAGTTGTACCACAGATCTGTGTCAAGATATTGTATCTTTTTTTGTTCTTCAGCCTATTTTATCTGTTTGCTTACTTTATCTGCACACAAAAACCAAATCTGGGTGGCACCTGGTGGCAAAGGCTGTGATCTAGGTTACTTCTTAAAGCATGCACGGTATACTTGTGCAAACTTCTCCTAAAGACCTCTATGGACTCCAGAGCCCCATAGGCCATTTCAGTGGTTTGTGACCTTTGCTATTAGAAAAACAGAAAAATACCTAACCCAAAGGTAAAAATTTATGTCTGCTCCCATATGCCATGGAAAACAGTTTTCTCCACATGTCTGTGTGATGTCTTCTTACATGTTTGAAGACACTCATCATGTTTCTCCTTTAGCATTCCCCTTGGGAACATGTGCCTTTTGGGTCAGGTTTTCTAGACCTCTTGGCATTCCTATTATTGACCTTTCCTGGGCCATATCTTTCCTGCCCAGCTGAACTCTCAGCTGCCCTGTGCAGACTGAATGGAAGTGATTCCCTTGTGTCCTACAAGGATTAAGCCAGGTCACACCTAACAGCATGATGTGCACATCAGCTGATGTCCAGCTTGTGAACAACTGCACTGCCCTACTAAACCACCCTCTGTAATATTGTTGTCCTGTAGCACAGGCATAGATTCAGGTCTTTTCTCCATCCTTACTGAGCTGTCTTCTTCTCCATCCTCATGCAGAGGAATCTGGACCTGGATGGTCTCCTGCTTGGTGCAATTTGAAAATTCACCTGACCTCATCCTCCTGTTGAACAGTCTGGTACAAGTCCTAATCAGCTTCATTCAATGCATCCTTGTGTTTTGAAAGAAAAATCAGTCATCACTACATTCAAGTAGCATTTAATTTGCTTGCTTTGGCCTTATGACAGATTTCATCCCGTCCACGTCCCATTCTATGAGAAAGGCCCATGAAAAAATAACTTATCAGCAACTTTACCTTCTTGTCTTTCCCTGCCAAGGCCCCCCTTCTTTAGCTGTACCTTGGCCATTTGTCATTTGTAATGGATCTTAGCAGTTTGCCTTTCCTTCTAAATTCAGAACTTCATGCAGATACAATGAACTTTGTTGGCCGTTGTGTTGTCCATTCATCTGGTATTTTTGGAGGCCTCTGAGGTTTCACTCAGTTCCCATTGGGGTCTGATTAACTTAATAAATTTATGGCAGCCCAGTCAGTTCAACATCTGATAGTCATGAATAGGCTCTATGTAATTTGGAGAATGGTTAATAGCCTGTCTTGTTCTAATATTTCCTTATTCTGATGCAATTTTTGAATACAGTACCAGAGGAAAGCACTAATGGGAGGGCAGCACTATGATTTTTATTATGTTTTTACACAAACCCCAAAACCCTTCCTTTTTTTTCCTGTGTTGACCAATTAGCTTACGGAGTTCCAATTCCAGCCTTTTAGAATCTCTCCCTGATCTTCAAGGTCCATTTGTGCTCTTCTCATTCCCCCTTCCTTCACTGCCAACTGAAATTAGAGATTTTACTGGCTTTCACAGATTCAGATTTCTGTACTCTCTTGGCATGTCCATATATTGTTTGTTGGCTCAGACAATATATGGAAACATCCCATTTGGCATAGTGGCTTGATCTTTGTAACCCTGGGATGTACAACCTCTTGGGCTTAAATATATATGGGCTTAAATATATAGAATATATATATAGAATATATATACAGTGGTTTGGGTAGGAAGGGACCTTAAAGGTCATCCTGCCCATATATATATATGTGTGTGTGTGTGTGTGTGTGTGTATGTATATATATATATATAAATATATATGTATATAAAAGCTTAAATATATGTTTTTGTGTTTGAACTTTTGGTTGGTAAGTATCAATCTCCCGTCCTTACCACTGCATCAGAGCCTGGTATTCTACCTGCTTTGCACATCTTGTGTCTTCCTTTTAATCAGGTCAATGTTAGACTTGTAAAGAGGTGTGAATCTGAATTTAAAATGCTGTACTTGGCTTGCATAAACTCTCAGCACATGCAAAGTGTAGCAGCCTACAACACAATAATGTAAACCAAGAGCATTGGCACAAAGTAGGTACAAAGTAGCTGACTACTCATCCCTGAGTAACCTTCCACCCTGGACAAGCCTTTAGCTAATGGTTCAGCTAATGCTATCTTTCAAATTAGATCCACTATAATATTTCAAATTAAAGAACTCAGCTGCAGTGGGACAGACGCATGGGAAAGATTAAGATGAATTAAGTAAAGGTGTGACATTAAATTGCAACAGTTAAAGCCCACTAAATCCCTGTGTGGATGTTCTCTCTTTTACAGATAAAATATCCCTCACTTCCTTTACATTTATTTCTGAAAAGCTTAATCCTAAAGTGCTCACACTGGGGTTTAAGGCCCTCTTGCTTTCCTATCTGCAGTTAATTCAACTTAAATGTCTTAGGTAGGCTGCCAATCTAAGTTAATAGTAGATGGCTTTCTGCTCTACTTATAGCTTGTGTTTTAAGGCAGAGAAATGGGTTCTTTAAGTTCTGTCTCGTGTCATTTGACAATTTGTGTTAGGCAGGTGCTACATTATCATCATTTTTGTTGCTTTTTCTGTCTATTAGACATCTCAGCATGGGACATTAAACATCCTCTCTTCTTTTAATCTAGAGATTTATAATGCTAATTTTACAAGAATGCCACGTGGGACCAAGCCAGAGGTATTACATGTCTCATGTCTACACAAACCCACCCTGAGTGCCTTTCTACCTTTCTTTTTTCAGACAGGTATATTTCTCATCATTTTTTTTCTTTTTTCTTTTTTTTTTTTCCCCTTGGGATTTTTGTGCTGTCTTCATCTCAAGTTTTAAAGCACTTCAGGTTGTTGTATTATTGTAAAATAATGAGTCAGGAATGTTTGTGGCATTAGAAACTAATCTGATATGAAGAATTCTTCAGGGCTCAGGTGGAACTGGAACAGTGCTCTCCTGGTAACTGTTTTGGGAACAGAAAAGATTCTGGGAATAAGGAAAAGAGCTGGGTGGAGCTTGCATGCACCCTCTAACCAGTAGTGACTGTAATCAATTATTTTTGTTTAGAAACATCAGATGCCCAGGTGTTTTGAGCCATCGCACGCCACCACATTTCTGTGCATTAGTAATGTCAGGACGAGCACACTGTGCCACTCTATAGCATTGGCATTGATTCCTGATCTGCCAGCAATATAGGGCAAGGCAGAATATTGAGTCAGGCTTACGTGGGATCATGAATTGAAAGCTTGCTATAAAAAACATTAAATAATTAAAACACAAATTCCACCAGGGATGCTGAAAATGAAGAGGAGCAATTTACAGACAATGTGAGTGGATGCTCAGACAATGGACTCATTATACTTCTGCATTGAATATGTGTGCTGGCTAAAGCCCTGGTGAAATACTCCAATTGAAAAAATGGATGGAAGGTGATTTTCTAGCTTTCAGTCCCAACTGTTCCCTTATTGAATCCACTGCTGAAATGCCAGGCATTCACCAAGGCAGTTCTAAAGCACCATGTACTCTATCACTGGCACATACTGGCTACCAACCAGTGACCTTTGTGCACAAGGAAGGAGGGGAGGAGAGGAGGGAAACTGAAGAAGAATGATGGGAGTGGGATGTGGAGAGCACACCTGTAATCTCTAAAAGTCAAGTTACTCTCATCTTGCACCACAGTTATTAGCTTCAACTGTTTGATGATTCCACAAATACAGAAAAGGTGGGTTTAGCATTGCTTTGGAAGATGAATTGTGTATTTCTATGCCCTAACAACTCATGCTTTCTCTTGGATTTACCTTGGATTTGAACTTTGTTTGCAATTACCTTATTTTGATAACATAAACGTTTTTCAAGCAGTGCTCTCTGTATGTAAACTACCGACATGAACTCTACACTGATCATCTCCAGTCTGTTTTTTTCCAGACTTAGCATCATTATAAAATACTCAGTAAAAATATTGATTGCTGAAGTGCAGGTCATTTTTCACATTTCCTTTGCCCTGATCCTGTTACCACAAACAGACATAAATAGTTCAACAGATTTTTTTTTTTTTTTCCCTCAAAAGAAGCCAACCATTTGTGTTGGAAGGAATGAGACTGTTGACTCCTAGTTCTGACATCTGCAGGGAGAAGGGGAGAATATGGGCAGGCTGCATCTTTTTTTACAGGACAAAGGACAGAGAAGCAGCAGGGAACTTCAGCCTGGACAGAGTCAGTAGGACAGGTCACATCACTGGACTCTGCACATCACTCCACAGGCACAGAAAAAAGGTGATGTGGATGGGTGAAAAGAAGCTGCACTTGATGTTTGTTGATTTACCTGTCTGTAGTCTAAATTACTGAGCTGTAGGCCCACCCTAACAGTATTTTCAAACAAACAGAAACAGTTTTTGAAATCTGGAAGAGGAATTTTTAAAGAGTTAAAAGGATAAAGCAAGACCTGGAGAACAGAGTTAAAAATCTTGATACACAGTCCTTAAACCTGAGAGCTAAAATGAATAATTAGAAGCTCAGGCTTGATGAGTGCAGACAAATATGAAGGCATAAATTTGAGAGCTAGGCTATGAGCTAGGCTATATCTTAAAAGCCTACATAACTGCCGGACTTCTGTCTCAGATTCCCAGACTGGATCTTTCCAGGTCAACAGCTGCTTCAGTAGAAGTTACTGGCTTGATGCATAAATTTCTGACTTAAATCCTTAATTTTTCATGCAGGTCCAATGCGTTGGTTCTGCTTGATGTGTGAAGTTACTTCTGAAGCTGCTTCCTGGTTAAGACCTTTTAAAACACATGTAATCCCCAGTGATTCCCCAAAGCCACTTTTTAATAAACTATTTGTGCTTCCTAATTTTGTTATTTCTACATTTATACAGAAAAGAGAAGGGAAAAAAAAAAAAAAAAAAAGGAAGGAGGGTGCAGTGCTTTTTACTTTCCAGTATTTAGCCCCCTTTAAATGGAAAGGTACTGTGCTCCACGCTGCATACACATTGCCTTTTAGAGGGTTTCTCTCAGGTGGGCAACTTTTGGAATTCAGAAGGGAGAAGAAAGACTATATTAAAGACTATTAATTATTTTACCTAGGGAAAAGCAGAGTTTTTCTGCTATTTACAGAGCGGTGTAAAGAAAAAAAAAATATAGGTCAAAATGCAAATGCTCCTTTAAGCTTCTCAAGCTACTGTGTTTATATATTTCTTTTCTTTTTTTGCTATGTTAAAACACTGGTATTAATAAATAAACAGCACAGTACTAAACATGTGTCCAAACAACAATATGAACATCAGTTCCACAGCTGGGTGACATTTGAAAGTACGTGAGAGGTGCAAGGTCTGATGTGTCTCTTCACCACCTCTACCCTGGTGCGGGGGACTTCCAGATGAACAAAGCACTGTAAGGTTCACACTGAACTCGACAATTTATAGGTGCTTAATTCCTCTTAAAACAACACAAAAACCTGCACCTTAACCCAAACTGTCATTTGAAAATTGGAACATGTGTTGATTAGGGTCATAGAAGAATGATAAGAGAGTAATGAGGAGTAATAAAGAGCACTCAAATATGCTGAATCTTACTTTTTTACATTAAATACAAGACAGTCTTTCTTCTTCGTATTACACTGTTAATTGCCAAACAGATATTTTGAAAAGCAGATTCCAATTGATGTGTCCTTGGAGAAAGACTTGTGCTCATCCTGCAGAAAGATTTAATTCCTCAGTGTGTTTTAAAATAAGGTTTAAGTGCTGAGCTTTCTGACTCAGTCTTAATGCAATTCAAAAGATCTTTTTTTTTTTTTTTTTTTTTTTTCCAAAGGAAAAACGTTTACAGTCACCAAATTAATTGTCTTTGAAAGAAAAATAAAATTAAAGCTGAATAAATGTACATCTTCACTCAGTTTCTAAAACTCTGGTTTTGGAAATGGAAAAGTTTCCCATTTTATAATGACACTTCTTGTATTCGTGTAAAATTGTAGAGGACTGCATGGAATGTAGCTCCATTTTATTAACTCCTCCCTCTGTTCATACAGATTGAGTACTCGACACCATCATTTTGAAATGTACATATTGCACCAAGTCTGGGCACACCTTCATCAGGGTCCCAGCGTCATTAATACTCTCCTCTTAATGCAATTTCTTGCACTGTAACTCGATGGCACAACCTCTGACCTGCGTGAGGGTGCAGAACCTTATTAATGCACCTTGCTGAAGGAACTCGAAACCCTACGTTCAGCTGACTCACCAGGCAGATGCGTCTCACTTCTAACCGGACCTGAGTGAAGGGCATAAGCCTTGTCATGGAGACAGGGTGATCCTGTAGGACAGCCTGGGAATAACTAAGCTTGTAGCAAAAAGCTTTGGGCTTCTGCTGATTGAATGACTCACAGAGCTAAGCCCAGCGAAGCTGGTAAATTTTACCCAACAGAGCTTATGCAGATTTTGGCTTCAATCCAGCAGAGCACTTAAGCACATGCTTAATTATACGCAAACGACATAGAGCAATTGAGGTACGCACGTGTTGCCGGGTGAAAGACTTTATTTAGAGAAACGTGGAAAAGTTGGTAACCCCTGAAAGAGGTGAAGTTGAGAGGTGCAAGCGACACCGTGTCACAGCCCTGCAGCGGTGCAGCCAGTTTGGGTGGAGAGCTAGTCCAAGGAAGGCGTTGGGTTTTAAGATTTGGCCTCTAGCGATTCTCCAAATAGTTTACTCTGCAGGGTCATGGCAAACATCGTGACCATGGAGCTTACAGCGCAGAAAAACTCACGCTGGGACTTTCAGATGGATTTGGAGGCCCTGAGAATCCCAGTGACACCAGCTCTGTAATGGGACTGGCAGTCTGCAGTGGGGCCTCACCCCAGAGATGCGTCGGGAGCGGGGAACCAGATCAGGCTTTACTTCTTTACATTGAGGGTGGCAGAGCCCATGGACAGGCTGCCCAGGGAGGTGATGGAATCTCCCTCTTTGGAGACATTCCAAACCCACCTGGACGCGTTCCTGTGTCACTTGCTCCAGCTGACCCTGCCTGGGCAGGAGGGTTGGACGGGATGATCTCCCGAGGTCCCTTCCAGCCACAACTGCGATAGCTACGCCTTCTCCCTGACACCGACCGCGGCCGCTCCGGCCTTCTCTCCTCCGGCAGGCCCTGCTGGGCATTAAGCCGCTGGCACGACACCGAGGGGCGCGGGGCCCCGGCCCCGGCCGAGGCCGATGCCCGAAGGGTCTCTCCCGCTCCGCCTCCGCTCGGGGCCGGCGCGGGCAGCGCTCCCACGGCCGCGGCGGCCTCCTGACCCGCGCGTAACCCGGCACCGCCCGCCCCGGCAGCAGCCGCAGCCCCGGCGGGGCTCCCGGCTCCCGTTCTCGCTTCCCCATCGCCGTCATCGCCATCCTCCTCCTCCTCCTCCCGTCCCGCCGGTCCTCCGGGCGCGTTTCCCGTGGTGCAGCGCGCGCGCGGCGCTCTGGCCGGGTGTCGCTGTCACCGCCCGCGGACGCTCGGCGGAGCAGCAGGAAGGAGCCGCCGCCGCCGCCGCCGCCGCTCCCCCCGGGCTCCCCCCGCCGCCGCCGCCGCCCCGCCGGCCCCTACTGCCCGCGCCCCGCCGCCCCCGCCATGCCCGGGGCCGCGGCACGGCCGCTCTGAGCCGCCGCCGCCGCCGCCGCGCCCCGGCCCGGCCCGGCCCGGCCGCCTTCTCCTCGCAGCTCTGCGGCCGGTAAGTGCCGGCGGGAGCGAGCCGGGGCCGGTCGGGGCCGTTCGGTGCGCGGAGGGAGGGAGGGAGGGAGGAGGAGGACGGGGAGGGGAAGGAAGGGAAGGGGGGGCCGCGGCGCGGCGCGTCCCGCATGGGCCGCGCTTGGCCCCGGCGCGGAGAGGCCGGCGCGGAGCGGGGGATGAAGAGGCGGCGGGCGCCCTCCGCCCGCTGCTCCCGCGCCTCTCGCTGCTCCCGCTGCTCCCGCTGCTCCCGCTCCCCCGGCCGGAGCCGCGGGGCCTCGCAGGCCGCGCCGGGGCGGCGGGGATGGGGCCAGCGGGGCCGCCTGACAGACGGACAAAGAGCTGACGGACGGACGGACGGACGGACAGCGCGTCCCCCCGGCCCCGTCCTCCCGGACCGTATCCTCCCGCTGCCCGCCTCTCCATTGTTCCCGGTGTAAGATAGGTGAAGCGTGCCGACCTGCGAACAGTCATTTCGTTTGGTTTTATTTCTGCATAACCTTCTCAGAGTCTCCTCTCAGCTGCTCGGAGGAAGCTTTTGCAAGGCACCTCTTTTCCCCAGCGTCGGGAGCTGCTAACAAGTGCCAGGCTGGAAGTGGCTTGGGAGAGCAGGGGGGACCAGTAGGAGTTGAAGAGAAATTAGTTGGGCTTCAAACACTTTCACTCATCAACATCATTCCTCCCCCGATTCCTGCCAAACCTCAGCTGGGGTGAGTGCAGCAACGTCTGCATTAAGCTGGCTCATGGAAAGGGAAGACATTTATGTTGCAAACATAAACCATCTCTCTGATCACTTTGTTTTTGTAAACTGTTCAGGGCAGCTGTGAGAAATTTTGCAGAATGATTTAAGAAAAAGTAGACAATGTGGAATCCAGTGATCACAACTTTAGTCTTGCTTTGAAAGTCTGCTTGGAGCAGACCTGTCTCTGTCTGCATGCACGTGACATTCTGGTCCAAGAAGTTGTAGATGGGAGGGATGGCTTAGTCTTGATAAGCAGCATCTTTGCCACTGGACAGGACAAATGACAGAGGACTGTGGTTGGTGGTTTTTTTTTTTTTTTTTTTTTTTTTTTTTTTGTTTGTTTTGTTTTGTTTTAAATAAGATGTCAGTTTCATTGTTTATTTCTGTACTTATTTGCAAATGTCAGTAGTACTTTACAAGCTTGCTAGGAACCTGGGCCCTACCCATCATGCTTCAACATTTTGGAGTGCCCATTTCCAATTTCGTTGTTGTAAGTGGTATAAATTTTGTAACCATTCTCCATGAGTTTGGTGAATTTGCCTTGTGAAGGGAAGAAGTAGAAAAACAGTACTACCCTGCATCAGTTTTTGCAGATGTTCTTATCCTGTTCTCAAAATCAGTCCAGATAAACCAGTGGTCCGATTGAGACTTAAAATCTGTCCTGCTGTGTGAAAAGTTTGCATACCTTCAGGCAATGTTAGTTTTCCAGTGTTCATTTCCAGTGTTTGGATTTGTGCATTGTCCAGTGACAGCTGTCATCTGCAGGAGTTTTGGCTGCACCGGAAGCTCTGGAGCATGTGAGGCCTGCTTTCCTGTGGATCTCGTGGGATTTGCAGGCTCTTGGTACAGGGTACAGACACATTCAGAGGAGAGACAAGCAAAGCCTGCTCCTGTTGCTGTGATTTAGGAAAACAGGATTCATTTTCAGTTGCAGTTTCCTGAAAACTGTTGTCATGGCCTTTCATCATGAATGCACAACAGAATGTATGTGTGTGTTCGGTTTCCAAAAGCGTTTTCTTTGTACTTTTTTCTGGATGTCTGCATGCCCCTCTTCCCCAAGAATACTTGTACTCAGTCAGTGAGATGATATAAACGAAGAAAGCTGAAAAATATGAGGATGATCTCTTGTATTTAGACTGCTGTGTGCACGTGTACTTCTGTCTTCGCTCCTCAGGCTGAGACCTGGGAGATCAGATGTGTATGTAATCTATGCTTCTGCTATTGTCTGTCTTGTCCATGTGTGTTTTATGTCTACTGCATTGCAAACATATTCTGTTTTTGGAAAAATCCCTAATATAATGGATCATGAAATCAAACTATTAAGTGGGTAAGTAGCTACTTGAAGAACCACAGAGATTAAAAAAAAAAAAAAAAAAAAAAAGGGAGAAGAATTATTCAGAAAAGTTATATTGCAGGCTGAATTGTTCACATGAAGGAACTTGGGGAGTATTGTTATGTAGATTTTCAAAAGGTGGTTTTCCTTCTGAGTTCAGTGTGTACAAGTTTATTTGTATGAGGATTTAGGGCACTGTGGAGAATGGGGTTGTTCTAAAGACAGTTGATGTAAAACCGTTGAGGTTGGAAGTTTGTACTTTCTGTGTACCAGTAATGTTAGAGTTGAACTGTGAGAATGCTAATAATAGATTACTCTAGTGAAATATGGTGATGGTTCATCTTAAGGAGTTTAGCTCACTCCTAGATGCGTTCTTTGCACTGCAGGTTCAGTAATACAGATTTGCAAATAGTGGAGCTCAGGCTGTCTGTTGTTAGCATATGGATTTAGGTTAAGCATTTAAAAATTACTAATGGGGAGGAAGTGTAATCTGGGGAGAAGCATGGTGGGTTTGGTTTTTGTGTCTGCTGCAAGACATTTGTGATTTTTTTGTGACTGGAATGTATGTAGTGTCTTCCTCTGGTGAGAATTGCTGTGTGGGCTCTTACAAATGGAGACCTGTCTGTATGGAGCAGCTTGATGGAGTGGGTCTTAATCTATCAAAACCCCTTTAAGTGTTTAGCATAATTTGGGATTAAGTTTGATTTAATTCTGGCTCTAATATAAAACACATTTTTCTCTGTGAAATAACAGAAGTTAAATAAGAAATAGTAACACTGGGGTAGTGTCTTTCGTAAATGAAGATACTGCTGTTACCCTAAATATGGAATGAAGCATCCAGCTTTTTTTGTCCAAACTTAGCATGTCTCATATATTAAATGAATGGCACAAGCACTGAAAAGTAAATACCGGTGGAAATACATTTTACTTTGAAACCTCTTAAATGGATCTAACAGAGAAACATAGGTTTTATTTAAAATAAGTACTCCTCTACTTTGCCTGACATTTTAATGATAGCTGCCTTTCAAACCAGCATCATTTATGATGAAATAGATTCAAGCCTTCAGCCTGCAGTTGGATCTGCATATCTGAGTGTTTAAAGACAAAAGTGGTCCCACAAAGGCTCCGTGGTTGTAACCAGACATGGGTGTCTGCCTCTATCAGGTTGCAGGGCTTACGTAAAGGATCAGTACTGTGATTAAGTTCCACTTTAATTTGTTTAGGGTTTTTTGAAAGAAATACTTCTGGGAAAAATCTATTTCTTGGATTACTGAGATTCGTGTTGTTTTTTTTCTTTTCTTTTTTCAGTTCTGTAAATTGGTATCTTGCAGGAACCCTTGTACTAGTATTGAGTTAAATGTACAAACTTACTGGTTTTTAACAGCTGAGACATAGCTATTGACAGGACATGTCAGCAAAGCACAGCCATTGGCTATAATATGTAGTTGTATGCCAAGCACAAATTTCTGTCTAAGGAAGGAAAATCTATTCAGATTTTTATGAGATTTATTTTCATTTACACAAATGCTGTTAGTTACCTTATTTCAGTACTTTCCAGTGAAGTTAAATGCTCAGCCCCATCTGTTTTACTCATTAGCTGGTACTCTGTATAAATTTTAAATATACATTTTTTAATCTACAAAGAACAGAATGTTTTATACATCAGCAGTAATTCCATAAACTACACAAGCGATAAAATTTTAAACTATTTAACTTACAAATTATTGTACAAATTAAAATACAATAACATATGTGAGTATTCAGATATTATGTGTGATTAAATTATCTTCCCCTGACTCCATATAGAGATATTTTTTGTATATCATTCAGCATGTTGGATAAAATACTTGGAAAAAATCTATAATATGTTCTCACAAAACTTGATTGTAAGTTTGTCCCAAGGGGAAAATTCACTGTCTTTTAGAAAGACTGTGGAATCCACAACATGCAGAAGGGTTAGAATCTCCTGATAACTTCTTTCACACTGTCAGAATGTTATTTTGGGAGATAATGTAGAAGCTGGTACTGCTTTTGCTCCAAAATAATTTTTAATATACTGTTAGGATATTATCAGTGTGTTAGTTTATTCCAGGCTATGATATCAAGAGGTAGCAGTGCAAGAACTGTAATGTAGTTAATGTATTACTAACTTATATGATTTTATTATTTCATTGCACTTTTGAAAACAGCAAACCACAGCTCAATAACAGCGTGTGTATTGGCCTAATCCTGGAGCTGATATACTCTACTGGCATATTAGTATCACAGTATCTGCATCTTGTCACGGTATGTGCAGAAAATCTTAAGACAGTGCTGTCTAATTCTTCCCTTATGACTAGGATGACATTTTTATAAGCGCAGAATTAAACAGTCTGATGATAAAATGAAATCTGTGTGGGAAGAAGTTCCAACCTGCAAACAGCAGTAGGGTATAATTTATGAATAGCCTATCAAATATAAACTGTCTAGATCTCTTGCACTGGAAAAAAAACAAGAAATCCAACATAAGAACCAAAACCAAAAATCAAGGTGCCTGTAAAATGTCCATAAAATAGTTTCTTGATATAACATGTGATATTACTCATGTGTAAAGCTGTTGTGTTATCTGTGTGAGCTCAGCTATGTGACTGCTAAAGCCTTCTGCTCTAAAATACTTTCAAATGGCAGCTACATCTGCAAGGTTAAAAAATGCCCATTCATAAAAACTTGTACAACTGTCTTAAATGTTTTTATAATAATTTCCCATAAAGTCTCTATTAACTATTGCTACTTATGCACCCCACCATGGATATAAAAGACTTCATTAGAGAGGTTTGCAATGCCAGCAACATCGTGACGGGGTCATGTTACCTTAGTGCAAGAGGTGAAGTGAGAAATACTGATGCTGTGCAGGTATGTCATAGTCATGTGATCACTAGTAGTACTCAAGAAAAGGGAAAAAACAACTTTTTACGTTCTCTGAATATTAACTGCTATGTGATTGCCCTGAAAATTTGCAAGATTTTTCTTTCTTTGTTGTTAGGATTGCATTTGAATCAAGGAAGTTGCGATAATGCCCCTAAAAAGTGTGTGTGCATGTAGATGTATATGTATACTTGTATTTATGATTCTGTCTGGCATAAAGCTCTAGTCCTGGAGAATGAGAAATGTTCATCATAAAGTGAAGTTTATCTTGCCAAACAATAAGCAGCATATTTTAGTGCCTGGGATGTCACTGAGAATGGCGAAGCAAGGAAGCAGTTTCTAAATGCACTGGGTTTCTGCAGGCTTCTGTGGGTACTGAAAGCTCTTCAGGCTTGCTTTCAACAAGTGATCTTTAGTATTGCACTGCAGACATTCTTCAGTTTTGTAAAGGCAGGGAGGAGGGAGCAAAGTGAATATGTAGGCCAAGAAATAAATACATTTCACAGGATCCATGGATGATATTTTTTAGTTTATAGCCATTATAATTGTCAGAATTTCCAGATTCAGTGGATGATTTCAGATTGTCTCTAATAGGAGTACTCTGAAGCAAATTACCATCTCCTGAGGCATGATTCTCCTCTGGTTTTGACCACATACACGCAGTGGTTTCTAACATAGGTCACTGTTACGTGTCAGTCTCTATCAAACAAAATACATGTGGGATGGATGACAATTGTCAGGCTTTTAAGTTGGGTCATTTATAGTGCTGAGCAGTTCTTGATACTACAGTAACTATATACAGAAATTGAAGATGTTCTCTTTTGTATCTATAAAGTTTCTTTTAATGAAAAAGTCCTTCGTGGTAGATGGTAAACTCAACCAACTCACTTTTTGCTAGAGTGATCTTGCACTGCTTACTTTGAAGAAAGTTTTTGTATTGACCACTGTAGATCAACTGCAGAGGGAGGTGGTCAATCCTCAGGGTACCAACATGTGATACAGTTACTTTACCAAGATCACTTGCAGATTTGCCAGACATGTCCATGAAATTTTGGTTTTCAACTTATGTTTTGACCTTATAACTGGTTTTCTTGAAAATAAAGTCTAATGTGAAGGTACCCTGAGTGAATATTGCTTTAACAATATCAAATAAAAATGAATCTTTCATATGGGAAAGACTGCTGTCATGCTTCAAGGAGGAAAGCTTTATTGGGCTGTGGTTCTCAGGAGCTTCCTCTGTCACTGGTGAACCTGACAGTTATGTTTTGTGATTAATTTTTGTCTGAGTCAGCAAAAAGATTTCAAAGTTACATGATTGTGTTCTGAAGAGCAGGAAAGATGGTATTATCGTGGTGTATAAAGAAGACAGGAAAAGCTGTTTGGCTTTAGTGTTGGGTTTTTTTCCTGGTAGAGATTATGAAGTTGGCTTTTTAAATCGCTCATAGAAAAGAATTTTTCTGTGTTTGAAATATGGTTTTTTATCATCACCAATGATGAAATTAAGTTACTGAGAGGGGGATTAAAATAGAGTTTATAGAAGAGGAGCACCCAGAGGATGATCATCCAGTTGTCACAGTGTTTTGCTGGAAGATGTGGAGTAGGTGGCAATTTGTAGACAAAACCAGTGGGCTTGTTGTCTGAATCTGACAGTTAAAAGTAGATCATGCAAACCAGGCGTGTTCAGCTGGTGCCTGTTAGGAATCTGTACTCAGTGTTACGTACACTATATTGGATCCAGTGTAGTGCAGCTTGAAGTGTGAGTTTACTGTCACTTTCCAAGGAACGGCGATGTAAAAGGACAAACTGACAGAAAACCTCATCTGTCAGTTCTTTGCGTGATCTTGCATTTTACTGTCTAGTGTGACTTGGTGTCACCCCTGGATTACATTCCTTGTAGGTCACAGGACAGGCAGGGGGCTTCCTGCTGGTGGGGCGGTGATGAATGTGGCTGCACATGCAGAAAGAGTGGAATCTGATGTAGTTACATCTTATGTGTCTAAAATTTGCTGTAACATTGGACAACTCTTCATTTCCCACGTTTGGTTGGACACAAATTCAGGAGAGAAGTCTTGGCTCTCGTGCTTCTATCTTGGGTACTTGGACAGGTAGTGATAGGGCAAGGCGTAATGAACTGAAACAGGGTAGATTTAGAGTAGATGTTAGGAAGAAATTCATGACTCTGCAGGTGGTGAGACACTGGAAGGGGTTGTCCACAGAAGCTGTGGGTGCCTCATCCCTGTCAGTATTCAAGGCCAGGCTGGATAGGGCCCTGAGCAGCCTGGTCTAGTGGAAGGTGCCCCTGCCCATGGCAGGGGATTGGAACTAGGAGATCTTTAAGGGCTCCAGCAATCCAAACCATTCTAGGATTCTGTTACAAATTTTTGCCCTATTACCTCTGGGACACATCTTTGCATTGAGGGAACCTGGGTGAGTGGAACTGCATCATTGTGTTCAGGGCTTCAGGAGCTGAGACTGTGAACATGGTTAGATAAGGAACCAGTATCTGAAAATCAATTCATAAAGGCAGAATATGCTGGATTTTTCTTTCATCCAAATCCTATCAGGATATTTTCTGACTTTGCAGATTGGTTTCCTGCTTGCTTAGTAATATGGATTATATTGAATGTATTTTACTAAGACTTGGCTTCATTGTGCAGTTTTTTGACTACGGGTTCTCAAAAATTTCAGACCTGTTTGGAATGGTAGCCCTTAATTATTGGTCTGTCAGTTAATGGCATCAAAAACCTTCAAGATTTTTATTCCTAATAATTACAGGAGCTGTTATAAACGCATATCATATCTTTTGATCATTCTGAATTCCTGTTTTAGTGTATTCTAGGACTTAATTAGTGAGAATTAGCTGCAGGGCACCAAAGTCATTGAGGTAGAATCCAATTTCCACAACCTTTTTAGTCAAGAGGGCACAATCCTGAGAAGTCTGTGTTTTAGTTTTTGGATTATTTTCAGTGTTAGTTAATGGGCCAGGATATGTGTGTTATTATTGCTCTTATAAAATACTTTCTAGACATCTCATGTTTTGGCTTGCCTCAATCTGAAAATGGGCTTAAGTGCCTGAAAATTGTTTGAGAAATTTAAAACAGTAATGAGGAAAAATCACCCTGGGGTATGTGGTAGAAGTCAGCGGGATTCCTTGTTCATACCATTTGTGAAGTATCAAGGGCAAGAGTTACCTGGAAGTTCTTGCTGAGGTTGTGGATAGTCTTTTGAAGAGGATACACTGCAGAAACACACTAGATTTAGTACTTGATTTGCCTTTTTCCTTTTGAAGTGAGGGTCATTCAGATTAAAACTGAATTTTTAAAAGGCTGATTTACAATTCTGGAATTTTATGTAAGTGGGATAGGAATAGTTCTTAGTTGATTTAATCTGACCACAAGTGTTGGCTAGCAATAGGGAGGTGGTGGATTTGTTGCAACAGTGTGGAAAAAAAAAATCCTAGCTGAAGACGAGTATGCTCTTAAAAAAAGCCCCTTCTTTGTTGTCTCGGCAAATGTACATGGGCTGTAACATGCTTGTGTTCCAAGAGGTGTTTTGAGAAAGTGACCTGGTTGCTCACTTCCATGATTTTAGTTTATATCTACTCCTTCCCGCTCTGGCTGATTTCATACTGTCTTTAAATACTAACACATGTCAGTTTATGTGCTGACTCTTCTGTTTATTCTTGATGAAGGTGCTTGATACTGTTCTGATGCTGTTTAGGCCACAGCTATTCCTGATTCCACTGATGAAAATTGCTCCTTGGTGCCCAGTTTGTATCTGCTTGAATATTTGAAGAAAAGTGATAGATTTTCTTATTCTGGTTCGCTGTTGGTTAGTGCTCTCCCTGATGTAGTGACACAACATCCTCTGCTCCTTGATTTTTATCATGCTTTAAAGGAAAGAAAGGGCCACCACCAGGGTATACAGGATAGATGCTGCTTCTAGTGACACCTAAATCATTGTCATTGCATTGGTTTTATATTCCTATAAAGCTGCCATCTCTGAAGGGTCCAAATGCTTTTTGGAAATGTCATGAGCATTTTGACAAGTAACTGCACCTGTGATTCTTTTTCTTACCTGATGAGATTATTATATGGGCTTTTTATTTTTTTTTTTTCTATTGACTATATTACATGTGTGTTGTCTTGTGTTTATGTTAGCAAATGTGAGGCAGATATTTAATTTTTAGTCGCCAACGGTATTAGTCTTATGGAATAGGTAGGTTGCTAAAAGGCCTTTTTTTAATATATGTAGGGTCGACCTATAGGGTTTGAAGAGTGGAGCAGTGAGTAGAGATCCATGTCTTTGAGCTTTAGGCTCTTTCAGGTTTCCTGGCCCAGATTTTTGGCCCCATCTTTTCAAGTGGGCCACTGAAGGTAACACTGTAGTATTTGAAAAACAGAGCAGAAAGCATAGGCTTTGCTTGGTCTGTCTGGGGCGAATCTTTTGCTAAAGAGGTATTCATTCCATCATGTTTTGGAATAACTGGATTATTTGAGTTTCTGTTCCATGTGTAGATAGATGAAGGGTGTGTTTGAAACACAGCTGAAATGAAATAAATACCCATTAAAAATGAAGTTACACTGAGGTGTGACAATGCTTCCTCTGCAGAAGAATGAGATGAGAAAATGTTCTTTGCCTGGTAGAAAGTTAATCTAGAGAGAGCCAAGCATATTTTGTAGAATTTGTTTGGAGATGTTATGCAGAATGTAATCTTACCCGGAATAGGTTTGCTAAAATGAAGTTAGGGAAAAAAAATGCCTACTCTGTGCATGATGATGTGCTAAAGTTGTAATTGGAACTTAGGAGAATGGTTCCTGTATTCTAAAATACTTGAGTTGCTTTCACAACCTGGGATCCCATGTTGAAATAACGTCTTCGATTGCTGAAGTAAGATCTAGAAATATCACCTATGCTCTGTAAGATCTATTGTTATTCGTGGCCTTCTCACCTTAGGTTTAGAACAGTGTTTTTTTCCTGTAAGTTTTCCTTGTGCTGTCATGTATGTAAATGAGGAGTGTCTTCCAGAATCTCTAAGATGGCTTTTGCAGCTGACTTCCAGGTTTTTCAATCAAAAAATATTTCATATTTATTTATTGGTTATACTTCCGTTAGTTTATTATCCGGTGTTATTTAATCTATGTGGATGTATTAAGTAATAGTCTTGAACTTTTCCGTAATTACTGTTTTTCTTTAGTACACGTAGATGGCCTTTTAGAAAACAATGAAGCTGAAGTAAAGATATTACAAGAAAAGCATGCTTTTAAAAGAGCAATTTTAGGTGTAAGCCAAGTATGCAAGCCTTAAAATTGCAGCATTGAGCTTTACCTGTGCCACTTAATTTTATCATCTTCCTTATATTACTAATATATTGCACCTTAATATTATACCATAATATTTCATGATACATGAACCCCAAAGCCCCCCTACCTTGTTGAATGACCATAAATTGAATAAGCAGCTGCTCTGTACTTCGCTTTTTTCTTGTTGCATAACATGTATTCTCTTACTGTGCTCTGCGTAATCCTGCTCTGAAGGCAAAATGAATATATTTCTTTGTGGAGTTTCTGTAATAGTTGTCAGTAGGTTTGTGAGGCCCTCCAGAGATAGTGTGTACTGCTTGTTTCACACCTAAATCCTAGGTGGATCATTGCGCCTGATTTAGAGACAAGAAGCGGAGAGATGGAAGGGGGAATGATTTGCCAAGATAACAGATATGCCCCAAAAGCAGTGGCAGAGTCATAAAAAGAAGCCAAATCTCCCATAATTCTGTTACATCACGGTGGTAAACAATGTTTTTCTTTCCAAAGTCTAACTGTCATGCTTACCTTTTCTTGTTGGCAGTCCCACATTGGTATGCTCCGTTCCTCTAGTGATTCTCCAGCAAAGTGGCTGCTCCGTGTACGCTGGAAACCTTCTGCTGGTTGGGATTTCTGCTCGGTGGTTAGGGAGAGGCCAGACCTCTCTTGCCCACCTTCTCACAGCATTTTTCTCAGTCACTGGTGCAGGCTTACCTTTCCATCTGAGGTGTGCTGCTTCTCCCCTCAGGGGCTGTACTGGCTGCAGGAACAAGAGCACCACAAACTGATTAGTTCACCCTTGTGACCTATATTGAACATTGCTTGTTATTACAAGTATTTTACTATGCCTCAGGGAGAGGAAATGGATATTTCTTATTTTATGGCTGGAGAATTGGTGCCTGTGAGCAAGACGAATATTTGTATTTGGTGTGGATGTCCATTGAGCTCTTTAAGAGCTTTTTTTAAAATTAAAATAGCAGCAGTGCGTTCATTTTTATATTTTTGAAGTATTGCTGTAAGTGACGTAATTGCAGCCCTGTGTACTCAGCATTTTGGGTAAATCTGACCCAAATGTGTCAGAATAAGCAGCCAGAAAATGTGCCAAATATAATTATTGATCACCTATTTTTAAAAGAACAGGTAGAAAGGGCTTGATCCTATTTTGCAAGGTAATGTTCAAATGGTCATGTTTTTTTCATGCACTCTGTGACTCATGCATGTTTTGGCAATTGTAACAAACAGAGCAAGGATATTATCATCTGTCTCACTAGTTTCACATGTTTTTATGCAGCATTCCATCCACTGTGCTGTAGAAAACCACATATGTATGTATATGTATATATATATACACACACACACACACACATGCACATATATTTATGATATTTGTATTTTTAAAAAGTACAGTACCACTATTTGTGCTTGGGATTGCCGTGTCTCACTTGCAGGATCTTACACTCAACCTTGTTGAAGTTCATGAAGTTCACACAGGCCCATCTCTCCAGCCTGTCGGCGTCCCTCTGGATGGCATCCCTTCCCTCCAGGGCATCCATCACTTGGTGTCTTTGGGAACTTGCTGAGGGTGCCCTCATTCCCACTGTCCACGTCCTCTCTCAGTGCAACCATCCAGCCAATCCTTTATTCACCCAGGAGAAGGAACATGTGCACATACATATACAGATCTTTGGTGTTTGGGCCAATTTGAGAGCAACAGCGGGTTGTCATCTTCTGTAAAGCAGCACTAGCACAGTGCTTGTGATGAGTAGAGATGCTTCACAGATACTTGCAGATGGTAACAAAGTTGTAAGACCCAAGGAGTTTAAGGGCTTGTAGAAAAAAATAATTAAAAAAAAAAATCACACTTTTAAAAATCTGAGCATTAGAATAGGCACCAATGATAAGGTGGACTCTCAGAGTTAGGAGGAGGGATTGTCCCTTTCAGTGATGGGCTCAGCTTTGTGATAGAACCGCACTGTTGTCAAAATCAAATGTAAAACCATTTGACACATTATCTGAATTATTTTTATAAAATTTCAGCTTGGGACGTGCATGAGATAGATGAAGTTTTACCAAATTTTCACCAGTTGGACTGAAGTTATAAAATGCTACTTAGAAGATGCTGGGTAGCTTTAGGAGTGTGCGCTGCTAGTTTTCCTCAATATAAATGTCATCAGAGGTCTCCAGAGTGAGCACTTTTGAGTGTCCAAGTTTCATGGTGCAAAGACAGAAATCCTGCATTGTTCTTCTGAGGATAACTACCCAGTGGGAGAAATTTCCAGATAAATTCCAAAAATAACTGTTTTCTAGTAGCTTATAACTTAGTGCCACAAAATCAGTAGCTTTTTTTTTTTTTTTTTTTCCCAAGATAAAAAGTAGCATTGCCTTTGAATTTTGGACTATTTAAAGTATGTTTGTGACACTGATGACCCCCCCCGTGGATTTTTAAATACAGCGTCACAAGCATTTCCATATGCACATTCGATATTAAATTATGGTTATGCTGGTGATGATGGAATACAGATTTCAGGATAAGAAAGGTGACAAAGATTTTCACACATGGATAATTTTATGCACGATAAGGAGATTTTCCGTGAGTAATCCTGTTGATTGTAATAGGACTATTCACAGCTCAGTATGAGTGTAAATCTTGGTGAGTTCAGGCCCTGCACTGGCATGTGTTCAGCAACATGGAGCACTCAGAAATAACTGTGCAACAAGTCATAAGAGTGTATCATATGTTACCTTTTAGAATGTGTTGATTTTATGATCTGTTAACCTTTTCATGATGATTTATGTTTGATTGCTTTCTTTTTGCAAGTCAGCACATTCTGATTGATTCTTAAAAGTACTTGCGTGTTAATTTAAAAATCGTTCTTTTAGCTCAGTCTTATTTTTCTGAGTAGGGAGAAGTGAGAATTTTATTTAATATTCTTTATTTAAAACCATCAAGTAGGGTATTATTCTTTACTGTCTAGGCTTCTGCGGTATTGTAAAACTCGAACTTTGATTGTGAAAGCTAGCTGTTTTTCCTTTTATATTGGACTATATCCATATTTTAATAATGCAACTAAATATTTTTTCTGATGTGATGAGAACAGTCAGCGTTTTTCATGGTTTGATAGGGATTTAAAGTGGATGTTAGGGTCCTGCTAAGTTCTAATTTTTCTCTTTCTTTTGGAAGGGCTTGCATTGGTGGTGGCTTCATTCATGGGAGTGCTTAAACATTAGTAGTTTTAAATATGCTATTAGGGCCTGTTGCTGTCTCTTTCGTCATTAGCATTAGGAATAGCAGAATTACTGGTGACTTTTATACTTCATTTTAGGAGGGAAGCATTTGAGAACGTGGATAGCCATGTTTCCCGTGGTCTGAATTTGGCATAGCCGTTGGGTATGTCTGGGCGGCAGCTCTGAGGTGTTCTTCTGTGTGTGCACATTGCCTTTGGGGAGCAGTTTCACAATGCACTTTAATCTGATCCAACCACTGACCACTCCTGGAAGGAGCAGTCCTGTTCCCTGCTCCTGCTTCCTCCCTGCCCAGCTCTCGTATCCTCCACCTGCTCTGTCCCACTGATCCAAACCAAACCTCATGGCTTTTCTGTGGGAATGTTCTTGTCCAACGCTTTTCTCAGTTGCAGAATGCTGTGTTCAACCCAGAGTAGGCAACAAGGAGGTCTGAGGGGAGAGAGGTGCAGGATGCTCCCCTTTGGGCAGGTACCCCCTGTACTGCATTGTTTCTTGCAGTATCATTGAGAGTTGAGTAAATAACAAAACACACCAAATATCCCACTGGAATGGCCTACTGGTTGTAGTTGATTTTGTAGAAGTTTGTCTATTTAGAAAGTTTTACTTATCATGCCAGTAAACTGCTCTGATTATTAAGTGGATGACTTTTTAATTCAGAATAAACCTTTCCAAAGTGAATTCCACCATTCCATTAAATAAGGAAGGAAAAAATTTTGTACTAGAATGAGAATGTTCATTTTGGCAGTTTTTTAGATTTATGTACACTATATTAATGTAAGCTTACAGTTTAGCATGAATAATTTTAACGTGACCATGGGGATGAACCCTAAGAAGCTGAAAGGTTCCCCCAGATTGCCTTTTGAAAAGTTTATTCTGTGTGCTTTTTGCACAAGTAACCTTTATATGTTTTGTGATTTGGGCTCTGCATGTACTCCTTCTTCCAAAAGCTCTTGAAGCAAGGATGTGGGAGTACTGCTCAGGTATGCGTTCTGTAGCTTCAGATATTTGCTCATTAGGAATTTTGCCTTGTCTTACTTTAATGAAAACACACTTCCCAAAATGTGGAGCCAAAATAATGTCATCAGGCTACTCCCAGTGTAAGGTTACCCTGAAACCATTTAATACCTTGGGCTGAGCACAGTGTCAGCTTTTGTGAGGGGAATCTTGGAGGTAGTTTTCATCAGAACACTATCAGGTTGCTACAGGCAAGTTAGAATTGCTGTTGTGCAACCTGGCTTTTGTGTTTGAGTTGTTGTATCTTAGAAAACATGGTCAAAGAGAGCTTATTGCTGTAGTGAAAGTCATATTTTTGTCTCAAGTCTTTGCTACAGTCCTTCAGAAGGAGCTAAGGTTTAAGCCAGAATAGTTGTATTTTAACAACTTTATTTTCCTATTTCCTATTGCCCTCTTTCATTCCTTTTTGCCTTGGAAAGGTAGGGAGAGCATAGCACAGGAGAGAGGGTGGAGTGGCTTATGGATATAGAAAGCAGCTAATCCTGTTTTTTAACACTTAAAAGGAGTAGCAGAAGTTCTAAAGCTACAAAAACTTTCACGGGACAGTGTTTACAAATACGAAAAGTCCATCTTAAGAAAAAAAAGCAAAAACATTAAACTAATTCTGTTCTACAAATAGATACTGAACTGCAGATGATTTTCGTCTTTTGTCTCTGCTGTTAATCCTTGAATGTGCTTTCTTTTCTCCTGTGTCATAAATAGTCTTTTAAATCCAACAGAATTCATGTCTGTGCACATACGGATTTTATTTTTAAAGTGAACCCAATTAGTATCCCTGAGTACTTGCTCATTAAATTAAATAATGCCTTACTGCATGCTTAAGAAAAGAAGGGAGAAGACAGAATAACCCTTACCATCAATTAAGATGGAAAACAAGACCTGGACCAGGTTTTGTACTCTGGTGGCTTACAAATTTTGCTGCTTTCCTTCAGGGTTCTGTTCAGATTACTTCATAGCAGCCACCATCCCAGCAGACTTTTTGAATCAATTAATGTTTTCTCTTGACAGTATTTTTATTTTTGATTCTGTATTGAAATGTTGTCATGGTTTTCATGCAGCTTGTTTTCATTTAAGTGGTTGTTTCTTTAATTAGGAATATTGTCTTTACCACTCAGCTCTCCAGCTCAGTGCATGAATTCTTTGGAAAAGCTGATGTCAGGGTTCCTGAAATGAATGGTTCTGAAGTGCAGCTGGAGGCTTTGGTGAAGCCGCGGTTTCTGAATGGAGCGATGGGGTTCACTGGATGGGGATGTGCTGCAGGCAACTATGGAGCACCCTGTGAAAAGAGAAGGTGCTGGGAGAGTCCTGTGAGGCCTTTTTGGGCCAGACCTTCCCCTTCCTCTCTCTTCCCCAGGGAGCTCTGCCTGATGTCTCTTGTGAGATGCTTTGCCTACAGTAAGGGCTTGGAGAACCTCTACCAAGCAAAACGTATTCTTGAAAGGTTTTGTTGACTGCTCTTTTTCTCTCAGTTTATAGAGGAACTATATACTCTTAGAAAAATCTTGAGGTGACTTGGTGAAGCTTAAAAGAAGTTCTGAAATTCCATTAAAAGCGTCTCTGCAATGGGGATAACAGTGTCTTATGCCAAGAAATTTGCTTGTGAATGTGTATGTGGTTTGCATTTTTGTAGCTTCCCTAGAGATAATCTCTAAGTAAGTTGATCTTTATTTTTACAAACGCATCTTGCACTTAAAAATGTATTTAATCGTTGCAGGCTTGGTAAAGTGATCTTGTTTGAATGCTTTTTGCTTACATTTCTTTATCACACTGTCATTCTTCCAAGAGCACTTCTCATCTTCAATTTAAATGATAGGATTTCTTTTATGTGAGCCGAAAGGTGTCACTTGACAAATTACAAGTGTTTTACTGAATTAATTGCGTTTGGGATGCTTCTTGCTTGGATAAATAGCTTGTTTTTGTTTGTGGTTCGTTGTTTTAAAACATCACCTACAAGTCATGTAACTTACATCCTGTTTCGTCACTTCTCGTGTGCAGCCTAAGACTGTGAGTTCTCACTATTTTCCTATGAAAAGCCAGGTGTTTGAAAGCCTTATTTAATAAGCAGTGCGCTCACTGCACCACTTCTGATACGACTCAAGATGATGACTGGAAGACAACTTGAGGGATTTCAGTTGCATGACTCTGCTAAACCTGCTAGTCAGGGTGAGAAAGAAACTTTCTGTATCCTTTGCAATTGAGGGAGCCGTGAATACCAGTCCACAGCTGGCCTGTCCTCTGGGAAGCTGCTGTTGTCTCACCAGGTGTCCCAAGGTTCGGCATGTCAGGAGTCTTCCTGCCTCTGTTGGTGAGAGTAGCAGGATCTTCTGCACAGTTAAACACTCAGCTTCTCAGCCTGCCTAACTTCCTGCCAGGAAGTAGCTTTAAATCCAGGATTTCCGCAATTCCTACCTAATTTCGGAGTGATGTGGCTGTATCATCCTCCATGTGGAAAAGCCTTGTGTGCTGTTCTTGCCAGTGGCCTGAGCAGACAGATTAGGACCACCATGTTCTCACACTTGATGCTGTTTGTTTTCCCTTGAGTGTGTTTCAGCATCTTGAGCTCTTGTATTCACATACCTGTCCATGTCTTTCCTTTGGAGAATCTGCAGTGACCTGATGGTGTAGTATTTCTGTAGTGTGGAACAAAAGCATAGTGAATGACAATCTGTGTGAGATGTATCCTGAGTATGGATTGACCTCAGATAAAGGCTGAAATGAGTAGATATATCTGTTTTATTTTCCTTGAAGTCTATCTTTTAGGCTAGATATTTAGAATGTTCAACCAAAAGAACCAGTCTCAGCCTTAGGTCTTTTGTTGTTTGCATCATCTTTTACTTGCTCTTAAGAATTTCAGTTCTGTCTCACCTTTCTCACTTGGCACAGGATATTCCAGACCAAAAAGATGATAAATTAATCCTCATTTTCTTCTTTTATGATGTTGTTGCAAGATCTCTGGGAGATCTGCATTGGTGGGAAGATACAGCCTTAGTGCCGTGCCAGGTTTTGTTTGTTTGTTTGTGTTATTGCTGAGAAACTATCAGTGTGGTTTCACAGTTACATCTGAAAAATACTTCATGGGTTATATAATGTCTGCAAGTGGCTATGTGACATAGCAGACCTGCATTTTGCCTTGAAGACATCTCATTCTCTTGTTCTAAATTGATTAATTCGAGAGTCAATTTGTTGCATAGCACTACCTGAGCTCACTCAAGGTATGAAGAAATTGTTGTCCATATTTGAAGACAGATACCGTGAAAGTCAAAAGCACAGTTTTGAACTTCCTTGTGTTAGAAGTGCAGGAGAACAAAAAAGGATAAATCACAAGCATAAATGTGCTGAACAGAATTTTTCCATGTTCTTCTCCTGTCATGGGTGGTTTTGGTCCCTAAAATGGGGTCTTTATATAGGAAGGAAGAATGTTAAAAAGATTGATGACACTCTTTATATATAAAGACATTTAGCTTGGTGACTCTGTCCTCCTGATTTCCAGCAGAGCAAGGCTTACTAAAAATAATAAAAAAAGTATTTGCCTGAAAAGCTTCTTCCTTTGGTGTGCTTCTTAAGTATCTGAAACTGAGAGAGGTCAGACCATCCTGGCTGTCGGCCTTTCTGTGATGTATTCAGAAGTTTAGAACCTCTCACGGTACAGAAGAGGGACAAATGTTCTTTCACTTTTGAGTTATAAGACATGAGTTGCAATCAGGATGTGTTAATCAGCTTTTTACTTTATTTGTTGAGGTGTGTGGTGAGGTGTTGGGGTTTTTTTTTTTTTTTGTGGTGGTTTTTTTTGGTGGTGTTTTTTTTTTTTTTTTTTTTTTTTTTTTTAAAGAAATGGGATTAATTTTACATTCAGAATCTGAAGAACCAATAGTAATATTTTAACCAAAGTACAGTGTAGGAGAACCCTGTGAAATTTTTCATCTCTTTCAGCTGGTGGCTTCCATTCCTACCAAGTAATCTAGGATCTCACCTAAAAAGAAACCACTATTCATTTTGTAAACTCAGTGTAGCTTGATATAAAGAAAATTTCACAAATGTTTAGATACACTGAGAATTTTTGATATATATTCCCGGAGAAGAAAATTGTTTTAGAAAGTGATCAAATGGATCCAACTAAATACGGAAATGTAGGTATTTGATGTACATTTGTTTGATGGAATTTTTTTACATGTTGGCAGGGGGCTGTTGTGGTGCAGTTCTGCAGAGTGGTGGGTGGCCCTGCTGGTTTTAGGCAGAGACCTGATTTCTGTAGATATAATCTGTAGAGAGACCTGATTTCTTTGGTTATGAATTGTCATTGTGAGCTGCTGGGAAGGCAGTGTAGCTTCTGAGTTTAGACTTGAATGGAGATGGATCTTTTCTCCATGCTGCACTCTCAAGGGGGATGGAATTTGAAGCTGATGTCTAGCAATGTACCCACATCACACCTGTATCCTAACTCTGAATACATCAAAATCAAAGGTGCTGCAGCTGTTGTGATGCTGCCCAAGGTCCCACCTGGTGCTTTGGCTGGGCCTCTGTGTGTTGTCCAACTCCACTGTGCCTCTGCTCCCGCCCCTGTGTCTGCCGTGGCCTGTGTGTGTATTGCCTCTGCTCTCTGGCTGTGGGGACATAGAGGGATGGAGGATGTCCTTCTGTCTGTCTTTCTGTCTGTCTGTCTGTCTGTTGGTGTGTTTGTCTCGAGGAGCACTGAGGAATGGGTAGTAGGGGTTATGGGCCTGGGGAATAGGGTGAAGGAAACTGCTCTGACTGGACATCCAGTGTGCCAAGGAGAAGAAGAGTCCTAGAACTGTCTTGCATATATAATAATTAATAGAATGAGAAGATGCTGCCACTTCCAGCTTCACAAAAGCCTCCTGCTCTCTGCTAAAGACCAATTAATAATGTCATGATGCTTGTTGGAATATTGTGAATTGTATTACTTTTCATGACTGGAATTTATATTTCCTCACTAATGCTCCTGCTTAGTGGGTGTGAAAGTGGATGTCTTTTATGAACAGTTTTGACCTCTCTATAGTCTTTATCTGATGTAGAGCTTTAGCTATAAAGTTGCATATTCATAGAATCACAGAATAGTTTGGGTGGGAAGGAAGCATTAAAGGCCATCCAGTCCAAGCCCGTACAATGAGCAGGGACATCCTCACTTAGATTGGGTTGCTCAGCCCCTCCCAAGCTGGTTTAGAATGTTTTCCTGCATGGGCTATCCGCCACCTCTCTGGGTGTCATTGTAACAATATTCTTCCTTGTATCTAGTCTAAATTGACCGTCTCTCAGTTCAAAACCATTACCTGTTGTCCTGGTGCAACAGGCTCTGCTGCAAAGTTCTTTGTCCACCTTAAAAAGCTCCCTTTTAAGTAATCAAAGGATGCAGTAAGGTCTCCCCAGAGCCTTCTTCCTCTCTCATCCTGTTGGCATAGCAGAGATGTTTTAGCCCTTTGATAATTTTCCTTGCCTCCCCTGGACTTGCTCCAGCATATCCACATCCTTCTTATGTTGTGGCCCCAGAGGTGGATGTAACACTGCAGGTGGGGTCGCAGGAGAGTGGAGTGGAGGGGCAGAATCACCTCCCTCCACTGCTGCTTTGGATGCAGCCCAGTTTTCTCTCACTTGTGGATATTAAGATGTTCCAGGAGCTACAGTGCCCTAGGGCAGCAGCAGTGGAAGGGCACTGAAAGGACAAGGACCAGTATGAAAGAAGTGTTTGTAAAAGACAGTCAAAATGGAAAAAGAGAATGGAGCGAAGAGGGCATACAGGAAAAAAATTAAATGTTTTCTAAGGAATGAGAAGGAGGAATTAGCCATCATTTAATTACCATCATTTTGCCAGTAGTCAGAAGCACTGATTTGAAACCTTTTATTTGAAAGTGATCAATTGTGTGCACACAGATGTGCAAAAGGAGAATCTTATCTGCCTCCAAGATATCCAAGTTTTGGTTCTTACCAGTATCAGTTTTAGAACTGCATGTGTGTTTGTTGAGTACTGACTTGAGTTCTTATAAAATGTTTTTTAAGTAAAAAATTTTAAGCAAGCGCACCAATTGTAGATGTTTACTATTAAAACTTTCTTTGTAGGTAATTGCACTTAAGAATGAACATTGAAGACAAGCTGGGAGGATTATTTCTTAAATGTGGTGGCATAGACCAGATGCAGTCATCCAGGGCTATGGTAGGGATGGGTGCAGTATCTGACCAGTCTGGAGTATCGAGAGAACGGCAAGAGGCAGTGCTTCAAGATCGGACTATGCCGCACCAAGAAATTCTTGCAACAGATGAAGTGTTACAGGAAAGTGAACTTCGACAGCAAGAGATGATTTCACATGATGAACTCATGGTCCATGAGGAGACGGTAAAAAATGATGATGAAATGGATGCGCAAGATAGACTTCCTCAAGGGCTGCAGTATGCTGTTAATGTCCCTGTAAGCAATTTCTTTGTGAAATATTGGAGAGATTACTAGGAAGCTTGATCTGGTAGTCTAATCCTACTCTGGCAAGAATCTATTAATTGCTTGTTTGGATTTTGATTATCAAAATATTTATGTCATTTGCCTCTGGCTGTGGATAAATTTTGCCAATTAAGTATAATCTTTAAGTACGTGTTTTATAAATATTTTATAAGCAGGCTGTTAGCATAGAACTAAAGTGTTAAAATGTGCTCCTTTAAGGATATTTAATGTTCAAGGGTAACTACAAACCGGAATAAATAGCATTATTAGAAGGTGCATACTGTTTATGCTGTTCATAGTACTGTTTAGTTGCTTTTGCTATAGGAAGCATTTTGTATGTTTTTAAGGTATGTGGACGCTTAGCAATTGCATTCACACTGCAGGTTGGACTGTGACACTTCATACATGACCATAAATATGCCCCTCCACAGTATCTCATAGAAGGCATACCTTGGCTTTCCCAGAGAGCATAGAGATGACTTCCTTTTGAAAACAGAGCATCTGTCTGTAATGCAGCACATCATCACTGTTACCCTTCAAACATAAAGGACAATCACCAGGACTATAAAAGGAGATAGCCTTACCCATGAAGAGTAATCTTTGGAGACACAGCACTGTTAAAACACTACTCTGTTAGTTGTAGATCAGGTGGCTCAGGTGTTAGAAAAATGTAAGAGTATCACTTCATTAAAGTTCACACTAGATTGAGATTTTTTTTAATTTTAACTTTTTTTTCCAAAACTTCATTAGAACTGGTCTTTTTTTTTTTTTTCTTAAAAGTACTTCTGTCTTAAATATACAATAAACTATTCCATTAAATCTTGCATTGACAACAGCACGGACTAAAGTAAAATAGGTATGAAAAACTGAATGGTTTTACAGATGGAAGTGATTTTAACATATGAACTGATCTCAAAATCGCCACAGGTCAGGAAAAAAGACCTTGGGAGATGAATGAAAGGATACATCAAAATGTTACTGAGGAAATTAACTGTGCCCTTTTTATTTAAGATACATATTAATTCTTTCACTTAAATTTCTGAAAGAGTGAAGCCAGAAGATAATTCCCTTAGGAAAAGGTTTTCTGTTTCAGCAGTTTGTCATCTTCTAAAATTGAAAAATTGCTTTTCTGTAGTGAGAACCTTACCTGAAACTGGCACTTGGTATCTTAACAGATCAGTGTAAAGCAAGAAATTACCTTTACTGATGCATCTGAACAACAGAAACGAGACAAAAAACAAATACGAGAGCCAGTAGATTTGCAGAAAAAGAAGAAAAGAAAACAGCGTTCACCAGCAAAAGTAAGACATTGATTTGGCAAAACCAAGATTAAAAGGACCTGAAGATTTGGTTGACTATGACTAATTTCATTAGCATTTGAACTAGTTAGGCTGGAAATTGTTTGTTTGCTCAGTAAAGATGCAGTTCTGAAGTTCACCAGAGACCCCAAACAAAACTGATATAACAGTGTTTTTCTTTGAACTCCTTTTAGCAACATGAACTCTTGACATATTTTAACATCTGTCTTTCCAGGCAGTTCTCTCTCCAAAATTTTTTTTTTTTAAATTATGAGTCAGTAGCTTTGTACACCATTTATAAATCATTACTCTGTATCTATCTAATACTAGTTGTGCTTTTCTGTGAGCCTGATAATTTTATATGCTTCATGCATAGTAGTGAAAAGTTTTTAAAAAGAAAACTAAAATTGTAGTTTTGAAAATTCTAAAAAGTTTACTAATATATAAAAAATAATTTACTGGTAGGGAGAATTCCTGTGGTCATAATCATCTTCATATATGTATTTATTTATATCAAAAGATTCTTACCCTAGCTCCTGGTTTGTTACTTAAAATTTTGTTTCATAGATCCATTCATGAGAAGTATGTATTCCTGTATGTCTGAAAACAATTTTCTTCTGTTGAGAAACACTTCAGATAAAACCAGAATCATTTCACCTCATGAGGTAGCAGTATTATATCTTCTAGTAGTTCCCCAAATCAATATTAATCATCAGACTTTAAATAGAACATATGCAGGCTGCTCTGATAGAAGTAAATCAGTTATGTTATCACACAGCAGCATTAAATAAAGCCTACTCAGAAATCAACCCAGACTGTTGTACATCAAAGGAAAACTGACCATAAGACAAAGAAAATCTCCCAAACCTCCTCTTTTTTTGTCCTGGGAGCAGGACCCTCCAGTCCTCCTCAAAGCACTGTCAAATAAGGTTGCACCTGCAGTATTCTTGGAAAGCTGAGAAATTGCTTCAGATTGGGTGTGGAAGCAAGTTCCAAATGCTGTGCATTTTTTTCTCGTTTCTCCCTTTGAGAGAAAAAGGAGATCTAGGTTGAGTACATCCAGAGATCACTTCCATGGAAACATGGCAAGGTAGAAGAGGCGTGTGCCCCTCTTTCTACAGACGTGTACTTGCATGCTTCCTTTTTATCTCCCAGTCTGCCAGAGTTAGTCTTTTTGAGATGACAAAAGAATGAAAAATGATCAGCAGAATTGTTAAACAGGTTCTTTTTCAGTCTCTCTTCCCCTTTTTCAGACCTGTCAGAGTAGAAAGGCAGAGTAGAAAAAAGCTGAAGGACTGACCTAGGTGAGAGCCTACTGCAGTTTCAGTATTTCCAGAGTAGTGGCGTTGATTTTCCATCCAAACAGCAGCTGGAACTCAGACAAATGGAAGCCAGTTAACATTCTGAAATGTTGCAAATTGTGTTTTATATCAATGCAGTAATCAGGTAACGAAGAAGTCATTAGGTGTCATGACTCCTGTCTCCTGTTCCCTCTTCCACACACACACACACACACACACACACGTGCACACACGGACAGACACGCATGCGCACACACACTCACGCACAAGCTTCTTTGTTGCTTTGGTTAGGGAAGCTGCTCTGACAAAGTTAACTCTCATCTTTTAAATGGTACAAGGAGTAGATTAAGAAGAAGAGCCCAGCTTTAGGATAACCATGAAATTAAGTGTATTTTCCTCACAATTATTTAAAAAATTCAGTATAATATATGAAAAGCATTTCATAACATGTATTTAAATTTGTTTTAAAGACGTAGTCAGCTTCATCAGCTGGATAATGTTACAGATCAGAGACTTTACAATTGTCTCTATCTGTGACTGGAGCTGTAACACACCAATCTTACCAACGTATGAATGTACTTGTCCTTCAGAGTGAATGCACTAGAATTTGTTAGTCTGAGACTTTCACTCTTGTTTTGGTGCAGGAGAATTAAAAATTAAGTAGATCCTACAGTATTTGCTGCTATTTCAGAGATACTGTCTCAGTTATTGACTCTTTCTTTCTCATCACTGTCATTATCATAAAACCTAAAATGCTGTAGCTAATCAAACTGCAGATGTGTTTTCTCAGCATACTTTTATTTTCTGTTAATAACAAGGGACTAAACTGTATTATTTAAGGTTCCTTAAGCTCTTCTTTATAGTTGTGTTTGCAGTTAAGCTAGACTTTTATAAATGTAATTTGTTTACTGGTTTTCTTATTCTCTTGCCAGAGACAGTAAAGATTTTGGGGTTTGGTTTAGTTTTCTATTCTTATTCTTTTTGACAAATTAGAGAAAACCTGTGATTAGCTTTATTAAATAAGGTAGATGTGGTGCATTTTTTTTTTAATTTAAGATTTCTTAACTTTATATGAAAATAGTGGCTTTGTTTGACAGCAAAGCAATTGAGTGTGCAAGTTGAAGTCATCAAGGAGATGCTTTAGTATGTATATTAAGTGAGCAATACTTTGAGTGAAAAACCTGAAAGGAGAGAAGAATAATGTTATTCTCTTGGTTGTTTGGCTTTGGAATTTTTATTTTTAAAATATAATTTTACCTTTGAGACTATTGTTATTATATAGATGTAGATAATATATATGACTATTCTGGTTAAGCTTTAATGACTTTCAGCAAACATTTAGAGTTGTGATTTGAAAAAAAGAATGTAACTTTTCACTTCTGCTTTAAAATACGCTTGTCCATGGTTTAGTGCCCAGGAGTGGTTTGATTACTTTGCATCCTTTCCAACAGACGGACAAAATAAACAGTAGCGTATAAAGTGACTCAGCCGTGCCTAGGGAAGCTCTAAGCTGATTTTCCATGAGCTGCTTTTGTCTCCGTCCTGTTGAAATATCTCTTAATGCACAACGAGACACAAGCTGGATTGGACTGCAATTGGAAATGTGTATTAGAAGCTTAACGCATAGTTTTGTAGAAATTAGCATTGTTTTGCCTGAAATATTTACATTTTCTGCATCGAAAAAATTAATGTGTTTTTTTTTTTGTAGTTAATAAGACATCTTTAGAGGGTAGTGTGAGAACAAATTTTACTCTTTTTAAAATAGATCCTTACAATAAATGAGGATGGATCACTTGGTCTGAAAACCCACAAATCTCATGTTTGTGAGCATTGCAATGCTGCCTTTAGAACCAACTACCATTTACAGAGACATGTCTTCATTCATACAGGTACTGCTTGACTTCAAATTTGTCTTTTCTACTATATAAAGAGTTGTTTACTTATGTTAAAAATGTTTTCAGCTCTATGCGAATTTCAGTTTTAAGAGTGTAGCTAACTTGGCATCTAAGCTTAGAGATTCCATGCACCAAAGTGTCAAAAGAATATCAGAAAAAAAAAAAAAAATCAACGTATATTTAATAAACTGAAGAGCTAACTGTTTACAAGGTTTCTTTTCTTTCTTTATCAGAAAGTAATGGGTTGACTTGTAGCCTAAGTGCCAAAAATTGACCCCTTTGTAAAATGTGCTGCAGCTGCTTATTTGCCTGATGAGGTATCTCTCTGTTCGGAGAAGTGAAAAAGGTACTTACTGCTGTAATAGCTTGCCAGTATCCTGAATGCAGTCTATGCCAGCATCCTGATTGATCTTGCTCGTGAGGAAATGACAGCCATTCCAGATCACTCTTCCGTGCTAGTCTTAATGTGACTCTTAGGATCATGGAGAGAACTCTGCAGTTCATATACGTAGTAAGGCAAATTTGGTTTTTTGGTAACAGGGTGTTTTTGGAATTTGCTCAGATGCTGGTGTTTTTTAATAGACGTTTTAATATTCCTCAAAAATAGTTATCAGAAACAACAGTGTGTAGTTATTAACTTTTGGATGTGGAATTATATTGTTCAAGGTGAAAAACCATTTCAGTGCAGTCAGTGCGACATGCGTTTCATACAGAAGTACCTGCTACAGAGGCATGAGAAGATTCATACTGGTGAGTATAGTGCCTTGAGTATCTTTACTGGCGTGCTTAAAAACTGTTTCCCCACTCAGGCAAGGTTTCTGGTAATAAATATGCAGCCTAAAACCCTGTCGTAGTTTGTTTTAATTTAACACGTGTTATAAAGTTATAAAGCTTTTAAAAAGAAATCAGTTTTGTGCTTTCAACTTGTTCCACTTTCCTTTGGCTGTAAAATGAGTATGAAGTCCAGTAAGCAGATCTGAAAGTAATTTTCTATAAATAACTCCAGAGCAGCAAATCCCGAAGTTTGTGCATTCATAAAAGTCAAAGTTCGTTAAGCAGTTCTGTCTTCTGTTGTATCGAGTTAATTCAGACAAGGGGGACTTTCAAATTACATTTCCATAGATTTATTTGTTTGTTTGTCTGTTTGTTTGTATTTGAATTTGATGGAAAAGTGCCAGGACTAAAATGGCCAAAATGCCTAACCCCAAAGGTATTAGTATCAGCTTTTCTTCTCACTTTTTTTCTTTGGGTTTAATTCAGAACTGTTCTAAAAAGAAGAGTCTTAGTTTAAAAATATGCAGTATAGGTCAAATAAGGCCCGAACCTTTAAGCCAAAGAGAGTAGTTTATCTGTGTTTATTTTTTAATCTTATTGCACCACACAGAACCACATTCTTTAACAGGTTTGGTTTCATTGGGTTTTTGGCATTTTGGTGCATGGCCTTTCAATCCCTCTTTAAATATTTTGTAATATGGTCCCTTTTGGACTAGATGCCAATTTCTCAGCCTCTTTTTCAGAAAAGCAGAGCTGGTGAATGTGCACAGTGTTTCTTGGCTGTAGCATTTAAATGGATATGAAAGCTACTAACACGCAGTGCAGTGTGTGCATGTGTAAGGGTTGAGAGGGAGAAAAACTCTGCAAAATGAATTTTCAGAGCAGTGTACAGGGAGTTACATGCACAAATGCCCTGTTGTTTATGGGATTTTTGTACCCTAGGTTGCCATGAGTCCAGACTAAGTAGGTTCCTTCAGCCAGTCAGCCACAGAGGAGTCTTCCATTCTTCTGTCCAGTGTCTTTGTTCCGCTCCTAGTCTTTCCTCTGGCTGTGAATTGGTGAACCATGCTGCCTTCACTTTGTGTAGATACTTATTCTTGAAAAGAATGCTCATTCAGTCTCTTCCATCTATCTGCCCTCCCAACCCCTCCTCCCCACAAAAGGCAAAAATTTAAGTGTAGTCTTCACATTTTTTAGAAGACTTTTCTCCTTTTTTTTTTTTTTTTTTTTTTTTTTTTAAATGAGGATTGTTCCCTGTACGTGGCTTTGAAAATGAGAGTCTGGGCAATATATTTAATTAACATTTGACTGCAAATATTTTATAAATTGATTTAATTATCTTTTAAAATTTAGCTTCTAGCTCTAATGAGAAATCTGTGTCGATTGTAAGCTTTGGAGGGAGGGGGTGGATGTGGTGGGACTGTAGGTTTTTATGCCAACTCCTGCATATGCTAGTCTTTGTTTAGCAGAGAAAAAAGTACCACTTAACTAATTAACCATATTGTTATCTGACTTTTTTTAGATAACTGTGTTTCCTCCTTTCCTCAGCATCCTGAGGTATAGTTTGGTTGTTTCTCAGAAAATAGAGGAAGGTGCTTATGTTTAAAATGTGGAATCATGGTTTTCCTAGGTGACAGCTAGTAATGATTAGGAGAAAACACATAAAACCCAGCTTCCAGGAGTGGCAAAATTTTTTCTGAAGGCTGTTTAGATAACAAGAATTTAACTAGTGTTTAATTTTGGCTTCACCCAGTGACAGTGTAGCTAACTGGCACTCTGCATACCTGTCTGTGCTTTTACCGCTATATGACAGAGTTCACTACTGGCCCTTAGCTATTTGTGTAGTCACTCTGTTGTTCAGGGCTGCATAACTAAACCCACCCAGAAAAGCTGAATTTTCAACTTGCTTCTCTAATGAGAAGGTGAGCAATGGGCCTGAGTTTTACTTTGATGAAAGTAAAGATCTGTTTGTATTATTCATACCCTTTTAAAAAATGTTTCTTAACGTTGTTGTATGCATTTCTATTTTGCATTTTTATCTCCATGAATGACCACTTTTAGCTCCAGCTTTTCTACAGTGTTCAAAATACTGATGTGGAACAGGAAATCTCTTTTTTAAAGATTTTTGTCAAATTTTCCAGTTTATTTTGAAGAAATCAAAGATAGTAGTAACAGGTAGAAGCCCCATTTTATGCCTGTTACAAGCCCCCAATTTACAGGTGCCCCAGCTATTTCCAGTCTGATTTGACTTTAGTTCTCTGAACTGCTCTTTCAAAGGAAATGTTGTGAGGGAGTTAAGAAGCAATCAATGAACAGCCTTATTCTGTGTAAATAATTAAACAGTTGCATCTAAAAGCAGACATTGCATTAATACAAAATTTGCTTATAATTGTGTGTAGAGGAGGGCAGCAGTGTTGGAACCCTGCTGCTAAACTTGTCCCTAATGATACAGAAAATTGCTATTTTAGTTGTAAGAGAGGGAAGAGTCACTGGTACACAAATGTTTTCAGTTTATGAGGTTGGAGAAGATGCTGAATGTGCTGCTTTTTTTTTTTTTTGCTTTTTTTTTTTTTTTCAAATATGTCTGCTTACTTTTTGCTCTAGAAATATTTCTATATACCTTACCCACTCAGGCATTCATGTGTCCTAATTGTGTAAGCCACCCTACTTTCCATTTTAAACTCAAAAACTAAGATTACATTAAAAAAAATAAAACACCATTGGGACTAACAATTCAAGTGCTTTCTTATTCAGTCATGCTGATTTTTTTATTGCCTTCTATAATTTGGTTTTTGTCTGTTTAGACTTTAAAATGCCTGGGTTTATAATTGTTACAGCCTTCATACGTATAATATTTGTCCTGCACTGGATGAGTAGTTCTATTGCTTGGTTTTAATAGATTGCAAACATGGACACAACACAGGGGCTGTTTTCATAAATAATGCATTAATTGTTGTATTATATTTTTAATTTTTGAGGGTTTTTTTATACATCTGATTCTTTCTCACTCACCAAGACATTTCAGAAAAATGTGTCCTAGACTCTCCCTGCATTATCAAAAGGCTGTTATTAATGATCTCCATTTGCAATAGATCCTGTTTGAAAAGTACAACAAAATTGCGAAAGGCATCTGAAATTTTGGGCTTCTGCTAGGATGAGATTATTATTGGAAGCCTATCTTCATATTAATTTTTAATCTTTTTCTAACATTATCTTCCATATGAAGATTAAAGCCAAAATTAAGTATGGTGTCAGCTTCTCAAAGGTTTTCTTAATCTTACTTTCAGAGTGTTCTGGAATTCTACTGAAAAATATTATTTTCTGGACTGTGCTGAGTTAACTCCAGGGCAGTGTCCCCAAATTCTTCTCCCTGTTAAGGCATGGCCAGCAGTGCATTAATATGTACCCTGAAAGTCTCTGAAATAGCTGGTGATTGTAATCCACCTCAAAACCACAGACCCCTGTTTGGCCCTGTTTAAGCCTTGAAATGGGAATAGGTAGCTGGGGAGTCCTCTGCCAGCAAATAGCCAGCTTGAGTAGGAAAATGGTAAGGAACTCTGTGTGCATTCACTTCCAGAAATGAGTGTAAGGCTGCAGGTAAGTGTATTAATGAAGTGTTCTGCATTTCCTGGGGTTGCAGGATGGCTCCTCAGAGGGCTGTTCAAGGCCAGAACAGGACTCAGCTATCTTGCTTTGAGGCTCAGGATAGTTTTCAACCCAAACAGCCACTCCATTCTCTAAAATAAATCTAAGGTAGCATGAAAGCAAACTTTGAAACTATGTAAGGAGAGTTGTTTGAAGTGGCAATTTAAAAAAAACCACAAAGCAGAATAGTGGAGCAAAGGGAAAGAAAACTGTAGGTAGCAAGGACTAAGTAGTAGTCTTCAGGAATGGAAGAGTTCCCATGCATCAAACAAGAACAAGGAGGTCTAAATGCCTTGCCTCGGCACCCTGAAAATGGAAGACAAGGGTTGGAATTTGATTCAGAAAGTCTGAACAGGCTTGTTGGGTGTAAGGCACCATCATTGTGACAAATAAAGGTGCCTGACAAATAAAGAGAACCTGAAGAGTGTACTTGAAGTTTGAAAGTTAAGAAATAGGCCCGAGAGAAGGATTTGCTTATAGACAGGATGAGAGGGAATGATACGAGAGGTGTTATAAGTTAACAAGGGATGTTGGAAAAAAGCGCAAAATTTTATGGTGCTTTTTAATAAGCAAGAAATGGTAGAGTTCTCTAAGTCAAGTGAAAGAAGAGATATAGAATGCTGGGGTTGTGAGCCTGTAGAAAAAGAACTGATAGAAGCTGAGAGATCTGAGGAGAGGAGATAATTTGATTTGGGAGAGAATAAATTGGAATAATTGCATCCAAGAAAGAGATTGGTTGAGAAGCCACATGGAGAGGTAAGAAATAATAATTGGAAATAGGACATAGGCTTACAAAGAGAGAGATTTAGAAATTGCTTGGAATTAAGGAAGTTGAAACTCTGGGCATTAATAATCTGACTAGGAGCACATGTGTGGGCGATACAGATATTTTCCATTCTAGTTTCTATAAATACTGGAACCTTATTTTAAGGTACTGTATTCCCGTTTGTAGAAGGATGTGGATAAATTTCTCTATTCTAAATGGAAAATACAAACTCTGTCAATATTTTGAATAACAAAATCTGTTAATTTAAAGTTTTAGACTTTAACAACTAATTATTAGAAATTCAGCAGTTCATAACATAATTAGTAAGAAGAAAACTACCTCAGAAAATAGCAACAGTCTGCATATTTCTGGAAACAAGACATAAATGGTTCATATCCCACAAATCAGTGCAGTGCAATATCCAGAACAAAGAGGGTCTTGACAGATGCTGCCAAGACAATCCCTGACCTCTATGTCAGTCCAAAGGATTTCATATTAAATACTAAGAGGAGAGATCACAGTTGTTCAGGGTGAGTTCTGGTAAATAACAGTAAACTTCTATAAAGGCAAAACTAACTTTTCAATGCATTTGAAATTTTTAGGTTTTGTCAGAGGAAGCTAGAAAAAAATGTCAGAGGGAAGATGCAAGACAAAAGTTAAAAGAAATAAAAATAGAGTTACTCCCTGCTCAGAAAGGATCATTACAGGGGTTTTTTTTTGTGAGAAAAATAAGGGGGAGAATTGAAGATAAATTCAGAGCAGTGCATATTGTCTGTACAAATATTTCCTAAAAGAAAAAAACAGAGACAAAATAAGCAAACAAAACAACCAAAAAGAGAAACCTGTAAGTTTGCAAATGCTGGTTCTGCTATGGAGGTTTCTTGTGTTTTTACTTAATTTAAAAAACATTTTTTAAATTAGTTCCTAAAAAATAAATAAATTTGGTTTTCGACCAAAGTAGTAGGACTTTTTCAAAGCAGTTCTCTCAATTCCACATGCACATAAGGGAAAAAATATGGAAAAATAGAAAGCACCCTCCAAAACGTTCTATTCAAGTTTGGAAATGCATTAATTCTCTCCTACAAGGGATGGATGGATTTGAGTTAATGAGTTGGTGAGAGGATTGAGGTATTTTTATACAGCTGTCTGCCCTAGAAAATGCATACTGTAGCAGCAATTCAGGAAGACCATCTTTGCAGTTCTTAGTTTGTTAAATGTAAGACATACCTGTACCTGCATTAGAAAGAGGAGTAAGGATTTAGTTCTAAAGGTGGGGGGGGGGGTTTTAGCATAAAAGCTTAAAGTAATTTGAGGCATCAGCAACTGAATATTGAAAAAATAGTGATGTAAGCAAGCCCTGTGTGGTTTACGTGGTTTTTCAGTAGCAAAAGATTAAATGCTCTTACTTTTTCTGAGAGAGAATGTAGTATTTGACCTGGTAATTTTATGGAAAAATGTTGATTTATTCTTTTAGATTCATATTGCTATGTGTTTTTTATCAGGTGAAAAGCCATTTCGTTGTGATGAATGTGGTATGAGGTTTATTCAGAAGTATCACATGGAAAGGCACAAAAGAACTCACAGTGGAGAGAAGCCTTACCAGTGTGAATATTGTTTGCAGGTAAGATGACTAAGTGAAATCTTCCTTGACTGAAAACCAAAACCCCAATCAATTCCCCGATTTCAGATGAGGCTTTTTCCATTTTATACAAATAAATATATAATGAATATATTTTCTGTCAAGATGGGCTATCTTGCTGCACAGGTGGATCAGAGTCACAGCTGTGACTGTGCTTGATTTTATTACTGTATACTCTCGTTTGACTCTTCATTAGAAATTGGTAAAGAGGGTGAATCACCAAGTAAATTCATTAGAATGAAAGGATTCTTTTCTTTCTGCTAACGTATTTATTTTGCATAATAACAATAATAATAATAATCAGCACCATCATCTTTTCCAGTATTTCTCCAGGACTGATCGTGTGCTGAAACACAAACGTATGTGCCATGAGAACCGCGAGAAGAAACCCAACAGAAGTGCCACCAAAGTTGGCTTCTTGCCATCGGAGGAAGATTCTGGTTTCTCCACGCCTCTGAAAGACAGCTCCTTGCCAAAGAAGAAAAGGCAGAAAACAGAGAAAACAAAATCTGGGGATAAGGATAGTACAGATAAATCGGAACACAAGAAGGACAAAAATGACTATTTGCCTTTGTACACTTCTAGTACTAAAGTAAAAGATGAATACATGGTAGCAGAATATGCTGTTGAGATGCCACATTCTTCGGTCGGCGGATCGCACTTAGAGGAAGCAAATTCTGGAGAAATACACCCACCGAAGCTCGTTCTCAAAAAGGTCAACAAGAGGAGCCTAAAGCAGCCACTTGAGCAAAGTCAAACCATTTCACCTTTATCTACATACGAAGACAGCAAGGTTTCAAAGTATGCCTTCGACCTTGTGGATAAGCAAAGTTTACTGGACTCTGAAGGTAATGCTGACATTGATCAAGTCGACACATTGCAGGAAGGGCCCAGTAAACCTGTACACAGCAGCACTAATTATGATGATGCAATGCAGTTTTTAAAGAAAAAGAGGTATCTACAAGCAGCTAGTAACAACAGTCGAGAATATGCCTTGAATGTAAGTACCATAGCATCTCAACCTTCAGTAACGCAGGCAGCTGTGGCCAGTGTCATCGATGAGACCGCTACAGCCTCAATACTAGACACACAGGCACTGAATGTTGAAATTAAAGGTAACCATGACAAAAATGTCATTCCAGACGAGGTACTGCAGACTCTGTTAGATCATTATTCACACAAGGCTAATGGACAGCATGAGATCTCTTTCAGTGTGGCTGACACGGAAGTGACCTCCAGTATATCCATCAATTCTGCTGAAGTGTCTGAGGTGACCCAGTCTGAGACGGTTGGAACAAGCTCTCAAGCTTCCTCATCGGATAAAGCTAGTATGTTACAAGAATATTCAAAGTTTTTACAACAAGCTTTGGACAGAACTAGCCAAAATGATGCCTATTTGAACAACCCGAGCCTTAATTTTGTGACTGATAACCAGACTCTTACAACCCAGCCAGCATTTCCTTCCATGGAGAAGGTCTACACATCTATACCCGTCAATAGCTTTCGGTCGGGAATGAACTCTCCATTAAGAACAACTCCAGACAAGTCTCACTTTGGACTAATGGTTGGTGATTCTCAGCACCCTTTTCCCTTTTCAGGTGATGAGGCAAATCATTCTTCTTCCTCCTCTACCCAGGACTTCTTGGATCAAGTAACTTCTCAGAAGAAAGCAGAGGCACAGTCTGTTCATCAAGCATATCAAATTAGCTCCTTTGAGCAGCCCTTTAGAGCTCAGTACCATGGGGCAAGAGCTGGAATATCCTCTCAGTTTAGCACTGCCAATGGACAGGTGAACCTTCGGGGACCAGGGACAAGTGCTGATTTCCCAGAATTTCCCTTGGTGAATGTAAATGATAGAGCTGGGATGACTTCTTCACCTGATGCCACAGCGGGCCAGACTTTTGGCTAAGAAATCTTTGTAAATAATACTGGCACTTTAGAACACATTTGTCAAAAGGGGGTTGCTCTGTATAAGATGGAGTTCTGTACAGCTTTTAAGAGCGCTATGTTAAAACAAAAGTAAGCTGATATTAGCAAGACCAATAACTGCTTCTTTTTCTCTTTTTTCTTTTTTAAAAAATTTTTTCAATAGCCATCAGTCATTGAACTGCCTGATGTTGGTGCCCCTATCAAAGGCAGTTTATTATTCACTTGTTTGAATCCAGAAAATATTTTACCTTCTTTGAAATTTTAAAATAAACAAAATCCCCAGGTAAGACTTTCCCCCATGATTGTTTCCTTGCTGGTTTCCTTGTATGCTTTGGGAGGACAATTTATTGTCTGATACTATTCACATTGTCATTTCTAAACTTGTCAGCATAGTCGCTGCTCTTCAGCAGGGAATCAACGTGTACTAGACACACAGAACAAACAAATAAGTTTCAGAAGTCAAACAAATGTGGCTTTAAAAGAAAGCATTTTCTAGAAGAATCTTCAGTCTCTCTCAAAAATCATTTTAGACCATGTGCCCTTTATTTCTGCTTTGCATTACCTTGAATTGTGTTTGGAGGGAAAGAAAGAGAATTCTGATAGACTAACTCTACTATTTAAAAGTCTAATTAATTTAAAATACTTTAAACACTTTTTTAAGCAAAATGCCTAACTGCTAAAGCCTTTACTTCATTCCCGAAGTAATGTGTATTTCTTTGTACAGCTGAATCTAGATGTAACTTTTTAATGACTTTTTCATATGCAGAAACCAAGATTTTGAAGTTTTAGTTAAAATACTCTGTAGATGACATTCCCAACTGCAAATTGCTTACACAAACAGTGTATTCCAAGATGTAAAAGCTTGATTGTACCTTACCCTACATACTCATAATGATTAACATAGAGCACTTAGCCAACTTTATAAGTTTTGATTTCTCAAAAAATAAAACCATTTTTAGATGTTTAGGTTTGATACGGTTGCATCATTTTCATCTCATACAGCAGCTCCAGTAATTCTTTTCCATTTACTTGAGATTGGGTATTTTTAGCTTCTGTAAAAACTGTTTTAATTCTCTATCTAGACTTTTGACAATTCCAATTGTTAAATTTATTGAAGTATCCCTGAAAGCTGAAGAAGTGGGCATTCAAATTCCCTGTTTTTTAGTGTTTGCTTTGTAAAAATCACTACAATTTTACCAACCCAAACTGGTGAATGACGGGATTTCTTTTTCCAGCCTAGGAGAGTGATCAGAAGTTTTCATTGCATTTCACAGTATAAATAAACTGCAAAGTTTATCCCTGTACCATGAATATATTTTTTTGAATAGTACTTTGTCTTGAAGTATACAGTATGGTACGATAAGTAGTTCTGTGTGCATTTTTAAGGTGGTAAGATTTGAGTAGCCTAACTATTGTGTAGTTTAAGTTAACAAGTTTCAGATTTTTGAACTGTATGTTCATTCTATTGCACCTTCCCTAAAGGGACACTGTCTGGTAGTTCAAGGCAGTTTAAGCCTCATGTGGGCTGATTAACCAGGGAAAAATACACACACACACACACACACACACACACACGCATATATAGTGTGTATGGTGGTTTTTAAAATAGGATTTCATCCAGGTTTTTACAGTACTGTTACTAGCTGGTGTCTCTCAGACAAAGCCATCAGGTAGGAGAAAAGGCTGCATCTCAAGGGGCTAAAATATATCCTGTCTTTTAAGAAAAGACTTGAGCAGGACCTGGAACAGTTCCCACCTCTTACCAAAGCAGTAGCAATATTTTTCTGAATTTTCATTACCAGGAAACTGATCCCACTTTGTCTTTTCCCTTATGGTAGCACTACCATAGCACTAACTTAACTTGGTACAGTTGAAGGAGAAAGGGCATTTATTATCCATAGCCTGCTTCTTCTGTTGGCAAGAATACAGTTTATATAAACTAATTTCTTAATGCTTTTGTATAAGAAAGCAGGCTTTTGATTTTTGACCCTGTGTGTAATACAGTAAGGCATTTCAGCGTGCTATGATTTAGCAGTAATTTTGTCTGAATATTTGGCCACGACTTGAAAAGAGTGGGCTTCGAGGGAGAAAAGTAAATTCCTTATGGATTATTAATGATATGTGTAAAGAAATTTCTTTGAAAGAATATTTTTAAACTGATCTCTCTGTTTTTCTTCCTTTATGGACAATTTGGTTTTTTGACTTTCCATTCTGTGTTGTACAGAAATAACATAAAGGATCCCTATATCCCAGGAAACCACCTCTTGTAAGGCATACTTTGTTTTCAGCGTTCATTTCCATGACATCCTAGCTTGTGGTGCCTGAATAATACTGTGTTGGCACTTTTGTTCCTGATGTTGCAAGGAGATGGCAATTGTACTGTTTGTTAAATATAGCAAGGAGCAAAAGTAAAAAAAAAAAAAAAAAGGCTGGGTTATTACTGTGTTACTGCACTGCTGTGGGCCCATAGGGAGGTAAGAGGAATGAAGCCTCCTTCTCCCTAAGGAGACTGACTCAGCTTTATTTAAAAAAGCTACTGCATTGACACTCTGGTGTGAGAATGCGATGGAGGACTCAGAGGGAGTGGCTCTCCCGTGCCGTCGCCGCACTTGGGAATCACTCCGAGTGTGTGCGAGGGAGCAGGCTGCTGTGCAGACTGAAGGAACTTGCTCTTCCCTGCAGCCAGACGGGGAGCACCAGAGGAACTGCTGTTCCTTACATCACAGCTCGTTCCCATTCCCTAGCCTGCTGCTGAGCCATTCCAGCTGCACTCTGTGCCTTAGGACAGGCTGTGAGGTCCCGTCTAAGCCGCAGGGACTGTCTTGTAGGGTTCTTCCACGTGTACAATTAAAGCAGTGGTGTGAGTAGTTATCTGCTGATGCTTGAAGCTTTCTGCACTGGAGGAGTTAGCCAAATACACTGCTGTGATTTCCTGAGTACATCCCCTTTTATCCTGGAATAAGTGCTTGTGTAGTTCTGGGAGGTTTAGCTCTGTAAAAATCACTTGCTGGTTTAATAATGGCATTATTTAATAATGTTTTTCACTGCTCACGTTTTGCTGCTTTTAATCTGCTGCAGATGCACACTCTTCATGTCGATCTGGTCATTTTTGTTAGTTTGCTGTGTATGTGTGGAACAAAGCAGCTTTGGTTGTCTATTCTGTTCTTGTGCTGTCGGTATAAGGCTGGGGTGAGCGTGGAGGTTCCCCTGAGCTAACAGCAGGCATTCCTACCCAAAGGTCACGCGAGCACCGGATCTGTGTGTGTGTGTAAGGTGGAATTTTTGGGGATATCTACTAGTGATAGCGCAATGATAATTTTGGAAATGAGGAAATTGATGACATTGATTACCAAGCTCTCGCTCTCTCTCTCCATATATATATATATATACACACAAAGTACATATATATATATATATATATATATATATACACACATGCACTTATTGATAGGCCATATTTTGGTCCTAAATTACTTGACAGTGTCCCTTTTAGCATGAATCTTTTGATATGTTTTACCATTAATATAACAGACAATGAAGGAATCAGCTTGTAATGGTATACTAATAGGCATTTACATTTTCTTAATTTTGATTTGGAATGAATTAATCATAAATGACAAGTTTTGGGGAGAAGAATTAACCATATGTATTACTGTATGTTGGTTTACGAATAACAACATAAACAATTTAAATTGGATTATAAAAGAACAATGTTTATGATCTTGTGTCTCCTAGTGTTGTCTTTAGGAAAATTGTGTTCAAGAAGAAAATAGGACAAGAAAGTATTCATGTGAAATAACACTTGTATTATTTTTATATTGTACTTGTCAGTTTTTTTGGATGATGGGAGCTTTTCGTTGTTAATTGAGAAGTACAGTAAAATCTTGCTAATTCGCTGACCTCTAAACAGAACATCTGACAGGTTTCTACATCCCTCGTGGTCCTTTCCCACCTCTCTGCAATGGTCTAAAAAGTACTGTAGCAAGGTCTCGCACAATAATACTGTACTACTTCACCCAAGTATACTACAGCATCCCTATTAGTATACTGGGAGGCAGAAGGAGTATTGAAAACTAAATTGCAGTTGTCAAAATAAATGAACAAAGTACATTTTGTGATGTGACATCCTTGCTTTTGTTGCCTGCTTCTTCACTATTTTCAAAATTGTAATTTGTAAAGGGTTTCTTAGGCATTGCTGCGAATTATTGGGGTTCTACTGTAACTTTTGGAGTTTATTCTGAAGTATTCCTGTTCTCCTATGAAAACTTTCCACCTGAACAGATACATTATATTCCATGCTTGATCAGAATATTTTTATAGTATTTGTATCGTATGTAGTAACTATTTGAAATGAACCAGAATATTTGGATTAATTCACTCTGAATTTTGCAGCATTGGATTACATTATGTATGTATATTTGCTAACTAAATTTTCTTGGCTTTGAGGGCTTTGATTTGTATTCTTTGTTCGCTTGTTTTAATACCATAACAAATTGCAGGGAAAATCCTAATACTCCTGGGAATCCGTTTGGAAATGTTAAACAGGCAGAAGTATGTTTATGCAGTCGGTACCAGTACACATGTGAACTTTCAAATTACATGGTTGGTACTGAAGCAAATGAATAATTTTACAGAGTTAAATGTTTTACTAAAATGAAGCCTTGTAACTTTGAAAGTTCATTGGACTTAGGGTAATGCATGTTTATGTTAGGCATGTAATGCATCTAGCTGAAACTCACTTTGCAAAGGACAAGCACTAAGAAAGTATTACTGCTAATGAAAAGACATGTCTTTAATTTGAAATTTAAACTTCTGTTCAAGTTCAATTTGCTTTGTGTCAGGGAAATAAATTTATAGTCGCTTTTGCTCTACTCAACATACAAAATCTTCTGTTTCCTTTTTAAAGTTACATCTTCGGGTAGGAAACACAAACTGAGGCAAGCAAACATTTCTAAGAGTTGTTTCTTGCTTTCCTTAATCCAATGGATGGAAAGGTAATATTGTGTAAACGACATTATTTTATTTTTTTATGCAATATCATGCTGTAAATATGATTTATCAAATAAGGATGTACCTATGATTGAATCTTTGATTCTGCACAGCTAGAGTTTATATATAAATATAAATGTGTCTTGACAATCAAGGACTTATGTCAGTCTTCCTTTATGACGTTTCTTATTGTTATGCATTCCATTTGTTTGACTTGAGTATTTGTATTGTCTGTAAAGTATGTAATGTTTTTATAGCTTGTTTAAAAACAAACAGAAAAGCCTGTAAATATGAACTGATCACAGTACTGCTCTGTTAGAAGGCATATGATGATGTACTGTTTGTAAGCAATAATACATGACAGTGCTAACTTGACAAGTAGCATAAGGATAAGTTCCAAAAATACCTTTGGGAGTTAATAGCCTTGTTTGAGTTAATGAATATTCTTAATAATTTTTTAATAAATAAATTCATATGTCCTCCTGCTGGAATATATAACATTGTTTACAGAGCACAATTTCAGTCTCAGAGAGGACAGTCTTTAGGTCTGTGGCTTCATCCACTTTGAGTGAGAAATGAATGGCTTGGCTGCACTTCTGCGAGACGAGGAAGACTGCTAAGGTTGAATAGCTGTGTCTCTAAAGGATCAGAGATACTATTCTGCTTCTGTGCTGATTCCTGCCAGTTCCTCTACATAAATTTGGAGTCTTTAAGTCCTGATACTGAACTGATGAGGCTTGAGCCACCCATAGAAAGGAATAGTTCTCCTCTTATTTCATATGCAGATAAACAGTGAACCTTTGAGTCACCTCTTCCTTTTGAGTTGCATATTTTTCAAATTATGAGCTATGAGATGATGAGATGAGTTTATTCTGATAAACTAGCTGTCAAACTTATAGTTTGAATTGAATAGGTATTAGACTGTACAGAGCAGCATATCTATTTGAACAGTCATCACTGCTTTAGAACCCACCCCCCAATTTATAAATGTATATGACCTACATTTTATAGAAAAAGAAATGTTTTTAAATGCTAGTCATTTATATAATATGTGCTTTGAAGGATTTGCTAGTCCACTTCTGTCACTTTTAGTACACTGGTATCTTTTATATGTAATGTATGCTTTTTATTATTATAATTATTATTATAATTATTATTATTGTAGACATTTCAGTAGAAGGAATTTTGCAACAGTATGAGGGGTTGGAATTTTCATTGTCAGAAATGAATTATACTGGACTTTGTCTGTGTAGTCTTGTCTTTCTTTAAATACTGTCTGGAAGGGAACTTGGTATTCAATAAAGCAAGTGACTTCCTTTTATTTTGAAGGCATATGATACAGCGCTGAATTGGATCTGAAAATGTAATAGATTTGAAGACAGAGAAATTATTACAAAATGTAGTATACAGAAGAAATTGTCTTATGAAAAGCCTGATAATATATATAGTGAAACACTGTTACAGTGAATTTCTGATCAGTGCTATTTTCCTGAAGTCAATATGCCTTCTTTGTATTTCAGTTAATTAAAAAAACCCCAATGATTTGTATAGATAAATTAAGGATAATAGGTTTATTTAGATCATTATACAGTATTTCTTTACCCTACAACATCTATTCCGTCCCTTTATTATCAGACAAAAGACCGTAACCTGAATTCCATCAGTTGGAGTATGTATATATAGGTGAGAGATGGTTTTATAGGAACCTGGAAAATACGAATTTGCATATTCCTTATCTTTTTGACAGAAATCAGTATGTGAGTCTTTCACTATTCCTGTGAAATGAGGAATTTCCTGATACCAAGAAGAGAGAAAGTGTGTGTGTGGGGGGTGTGTGTGTGTGTGTATGTAAGATGTTTGAGTCTCTAGGCCAAAATGATAAAAGTATAAAAGGATTTAACGTAGCTCAACACATGACTTACATTTAATATGTAAAAGAAACATTTAAATTTCATAACTCAAAAAAATAGTTTTGCAGGGAACAAAACTATTTGGATAGCAGGCTTGACCAAATGAATTTTTTTTTTTTTGTTAAACTTGATATATTTTAAATGATTCTATTTCTGCCTTTATTTCTGCCCTAAAAACAACTTAAAATATTTTGGGAGTTACTCTTCCTGTTCATTTGACTGTGAGTGTACTTTATATCATGGTTTACAAAATGTGGCATGAAGGATTGGATTGTTTTATCTGTATAATACAATGAAAGTTTGCTTTTTTTTAACATAATCATGGTGAATGGTATTGTATTCTTAGGACTGATTTATTCATTAAGTGACTTAATGAGTTTCATCACTTTTGACGTTATTGTTTTCTTATGGTTAACTTAGTCTTTTTGGGTTTATAATACCCTTCTATGTATTGTGATACTAAGGGAAGTTATGTTTTTGCTTTATTTTTAATTAAACTAATAGTTTGATAATTTATATTTGCAAATGATGCATTTTAAATGTGGTCACTTGCTGTTTGAAAAATAAAAATATAGAATACTGTTTTATGAATAGACTTAGCAGTATTTTTCACGTTAGATAATTTCCAACTAAATCTGCTTTCTTAATGAGACAGATGAAGGCATGTAAAGATACATAGTGTCGTGCAAGAACTGAGGTGGATACTTTTCAACAATTAAATGAAATATTTAAATATTTGATTTGAAACACACAGAACTTATTTGGGTTTTCTTCTCCCTTGGATCTCCTTGCCTGCTTTGATTATAGAAAACAGAATACCTGACCTTAACTTTAATCCTGATTGTCTGAGAAGATTGCACTGAAGCCACTTTAATAGAAACACCTAGTGTTAGACCAGCTTTCCTTTTGTGATTTTTGTTTGCACTGGAATGAATTTCTTCAGTGCCAGCATCTCCTCACGCACATGAGAATCAGGACTTTGTTTTAATGTCCATGGCGAGAAGGGTGAACTCAGTCACTCAAGATTTCAAGTCTGTTGGATAACAGTATGCCGTGTGCAGTGCAGTATTTTGTAGCATGTGTAGAATATGGAGTATTTGTTGCATAGATTTTTCCATTGTTAAAGCAAATATCTTTAAAAATATTGAGGATCACAGCGTTTATGCACCTGCATAGCCATAAATACGCCCTGTAGCATTAATTACTGGTAATTCGTTCGTGTGTATGAGGCCTTACGTTTCCCTGAATCTTTTTGTAGGATCCTTTCTGGTAAATACTTGATTTTTGTGGCATGCTTGGCTGCGTTGATTTTACTTCATGAAAGAACGAGTTCTGTGTCAGAAGGCATTAGAAGTGGCACAGTACCTTTTAAAGAGAAAGCTGCAGTGAAGCAGCGTGTGAAGACCGGAGCTGTGATGAGGTGAGCGCGGCAGAAGAGCTGGTGGGTCTGGGATGTCACCGGCCCCTCACCCGGTGGGTGCAGCAGGGCCGCTGCTGGGCATCCAGCAGCCACCTGGGGAACCTCCTCTGGGCAGCGGCGGCTGCAGGAGAGGAGCTTCTCATCTGGCCTGGGCCTGGGGGGGCTCAGCAGGCCGCGTTGGGCCCAGGCAGAGGAGGGAGCTCGGCTTCGCTCTCGTTACCCTGGGGACAGAGCGCAGGGCGGTCGCTGACTGCACCAGCACAGACCGAAAGCGGCCGTAGGAAATGCCCCCGCTGAGTGCCTCTGAGCCTGGGAAGCGCTGCTGCCGCGGAGTGCCTCTGTGTACCCCTGGAGCAGGGCGTGAACGCAGCTCCAGCACTGGAGAGGACTTGGTTTCCAACTTCCTCCAGTGTGCAAGTTACGGTATTGCCTTTTAAAATATACCTTATAAACTTGACGTGGTGTGTTAGCATCCAGCCAGCGTAATGACTGCTTTAAATGGTTTTATGTTTGCTGGTTTTGAATTTTGGCTGCACTCTGACTCTGCAACGTGCCTGATGATACAATGTCTATGTACTCACCCGCCCCGTTTGTCTTTATGTTCAGTTACATTAGTTATACTGATTTTCATTTGTTCTAATTATGTGGTGGAAAAAAGAAATCAAAACTCATCATGTCTGCTTACTGACTTTTATGATTACTGTCAAAGAGTAAACTGATTCTGAAAAGATACTTTTCAACATTTTGATATTGAAAAGGATTATCAGAACCTGTACTTCATGTTGAGTGAGAAATAGTCCATTTAAATTGCTTTTTTTTTTTTTTTTTTTTTTTTTTTTTTTTTTTTTTCTAGGATAAGGAAGCAGTGTTCAGTTAAAATAGTTGGTTATTGATTTATTTCGAGGCATTAAAAATATCTCTTTGCAATTAATATTTTTCTTGCAGTGCACAGGGTAAACTGTTTTGTTGTTTCAGGATAGACAGCAATTTATAAACGTTCGTGATTTGAATGTGTATTGCCTCAGGGAGGTTGTCTCAAAAAGAATCCTGTTTGTTGGTTATCGTCTGCATTGCGCTTGCCAAATCAACAGAAGATAGTCTTCCACAGAATATTGTTTGATTTTTTTGTCTGCTTTAGTTGTCAAGACATGAAGTTTAATGAAGAGAGCTGTTCACTGGAGCAGGGGTTTAAAAAGGAGCCCATCTGTGCTGTCTTTTCGAAGCCAACAGCCCTGCCCCGGTTGCTCAGGTAAGTTACCTCCTCTGCAGTGCTCTTCCCCTTTCACACACCAGGGCTGGTCTTCAGGTTCCTGACATCCTTGCTGCACCATCTGCTTCGAATGCATCCGTGTACAAGTCACTGGCAGAGATTAAATAGGATGATTTGGTGAGGTTCCATTTTAAAATGTGCGTGCGGGTCTTCAGCAGAAGAACTCCATCACTTCTGCCTGTGTAAGCAGCCGTGCACTTCATGCAGAAATTACAGAATCCGGTTCCTACCTCTGTTATTTAAACTCACTTCTGGATGTTTGCTGGGTGTACAAGTCACTGTTGTTTTTTCCACTCGCAGTCCGTCTCCGTGGGCAGCTCTGCCGTTCTTCCGCAGGACAGCCGAGACACGTTGCTGCGTGATCGCTGTTGGTGTGACTGCGCTGGGCCAGTGGCTAGAAATTACTGCCTAGTCCCAGATTTGGTGCTGACATCTTTTTAGATAGATCAGTGCCTTGGCAGTAGCTTGTACGTAGCTGCCCTCGTTTAGAGGAGGTGATACCTTCTCAGCAGCTATGGAAATGCAAGTACTACCACTGAACATGTTAATTTTCACTTTTACTCACATAAAATCTTTGTTTTCGTCATCAGATGTGATCATTAGTGCCATTTCACAGAGGCAGAAGTAACAGCTTTTGTTAGATCAAAAGCACTAGCCTGGCCCAAATGAAACCAAAAGGATCCATTTTAGCTGTGTAAATGATAAAAAAAATACTTTTCTGCTGTAATATGAATAATGACTGTAAGTATTATACTCTGAAAATATAAAATGTGTAAATATTATACTCTGAAAGCTCTTCAGGAGCAGCACATCCTTAATCAGTCTTGTCACAGGATAAACTTGAGTCTTGAGAGACAATAAAGCATCGACTGCGAGTGCTGGGAACGTTCAGGGTAATTGTGAGGTAATCTTGACCATGCAGTGGTGTGCAAGAACAAAACAGAGGATGACATCAGAACCTGCGTTTTCTTCCATTTCTCTTGCCAGTTCCTGAAATATCTTTGTTAAAAAGCTAATACAGACAGAACAGCCTGAGAAAGATACAGCTCAGAAAGACATAAGCAAGTGCAAGGGTACCAGTGGGACAAAGTGATCTTTTCCTGCAAACCAGGACTCTGAAAGGGGGATTTTCTTTAGGACTACATCTGTTACCTTAGAGGAAGTGAACAGGATGATTGATAAGTCTCCTAGTCAAACACGTAGCTAGAATGATGGATCTTGTAGCTACTTCAAAATGAATCGTAAGGACAGTATGAGTCCCCACTGGGGGTGTGGAAATGTACTCTGGCAGTATTGGCTCTCACAGACCTGCTGCCTGACAATCCATTTTAAGGAATTGAAACCAGAATGCTTGTAATGATGCTCAGGCATTATGTTGATAACTGCTATTGCACACACTGAACAACACCAGGTAAAAATCCATTTTAAAGGCAAAGTTATTTTACAGTTTGCAGCTGCGAGTGAACTTGAAAAAGATGGTCTCTTCATTTAGTCTGAGAACATACTCTATATCACAGCCCACAATTTTATGGTCAAGCTAAGGTTTGTAGGTGATTGTGATTAGCTAAACTGGGTAGTTTATTCACAGTTTGTGCTGTGTGTGTACATGGAAATTGCACACTGCTGTATTGAAAGATGTGTATTTCTGGCAGCTGAAGATGATGAGGTAGGTGACAATATCCACCCTATTAAGAATCAATCCATTCCACATTTCACAGGATGGCTCAGACTTGTGGATGTTTCAAATTTTCCTCTTACTGACCCACCCCTGCACTGCTTCTTTCTTTCCCTGTTTCTGGAGGCCATCTTTGTATCTTTGACACCTCTATTGTTCCCATACCGTTCTGTCCCATGTAGCCTTTTGTCACCCTCTTAAATCCATTTCCAGGCTCCATTCCCTGGAGCAATTTCCAGCTAGTGACACCACATGGACCATCAAAAGTCTTCTCAAATCAAGGTTCAGGATGTCCAGTGTGGGGGTCTGCCAGGCTTCAGGTGTTTCCATCTGCCAGTCCCCAGGACCTCTGTAACTTGAGGGAGAGGATTCCAGCTGGTCTGTGGAATTCACAGTGTCCTTTGCTAGCCCTGAAAGCACCCGAGATTTGAAAGACTTTGAGAAATAATTTTAACTCTTTAGTTTCATTTTTCTCCCCTTTTATTCCCTGTAGAGCTAAGGTACTCAGCATAATGAGAGAGAATTTTAATTAGGGCTTTTAGAAAACTTTCTCAATTTGTTTGTGATAGTTTTCCTGGAAGGCCCTAAAGTGGTGTGCAGTAAGACTGACATGAAGACACTGGTTCCGAAATGCACACAGCCCTGCTGAAGGAGGGCTCCTGCTCTTGGAAGGATTCTCTTCACAAGCAGGAGAATGTTGAAAATTGCCATGACTAAAATAGGAACAGAGATCAACACTGAACATTCCTGAAAGTGCTTCTCAGCAGTGCTTGGTGATTTTAATGTGTCCTTGAAAAAAAAGCCCCACCTTTTTCTGGTTTGCTGCTGTGGTTTTTTCCAGTGCAAAGGCAGGGTTTCCCAAAGGAGTGTTCACCAGTGGCAAGTGGCAGTAACAGCTGGCCCAAGAAACTTCTTTAGCACTTCCAGGTGTGCACATGTGTGTGGGGAGGGCTCCTGTAAGTTCCTGCAGGCAGGCTACAGGGCTTGGTCCTCAGGGAATTAGTGACTTCATCAGTGCTGCAACAAATTCAAGATACTTATTTCAGCTTTTTCACTGGCCCTCATGACGGTAGAATCTGGCTGAACCTGTTCCCTGGTAGTTGTAGAGTGTAAAAAGGAGGGAGCAGAGGAGAGCTGCTGAAATATTCCAGGAATGGGATATCCTGGGGGGCTATCCATAGGATTGGGATTGTTCAGTTTAGGGGTGACCTAATTGCAGCCTTCCAGCACCTGAAGGGAGCTTAAAAGAAACACTACAAGAGCATGTAGGGGCAAGACAAAGGGGAATAGCTTCAAACAGAGAGCAGATTTAGATTAGATACTGGGAAGAAATTCTTTTCTGTGAGCGTGGTGAGACACTGGAACAGTTTGCCTGGAGAAACTGTGTGGATGCCCCATCCCTGGAAGTGTTCGAGGCCAGGTTGGACAGGGCTTTGAGCAACCTAGTGAAAGGTGTCTGCCCAAAGCAGGGCAGTTGGAGTCAGGTGGAGTCAGTTGGATCTTTAGGGTCCCTTTGAACCCCAGACATTCTGTGATTTCCTCAGGCTTCATCCTCTGTTGAGAAATCATCTGTCTTCCCTGAACTCTTTGCTTGCCTTTTCTGCCACTTGCAGAAATTTGGTGGTTTTATTCCAGAATAAAGGCTTGTTCACACTTTGGTTCTGCAGGAAAATCAAAACAGGTTCACTGGATTGCATGCATGTCTTGTAGGAAACCTTTTTGAGAGTTAAAATGACTCTAACTCATTTTGGAAGTAAATTAAATCGAAGTGTGCATCAGGAGCTTTCATGAAAGGTGGCTGGCTCTAGATTTTGATCCTCTTTATACTGAGACTATCCAAAATTCCTGCCTTTGATTCAGGTGGAGCTTTGCCTGTGCAGGGTCACAGGATTTCTTGGCGGCCCAGGGCTGGGAAGTAAGACTGCATCGAGTTCCTATTGAAACATCGCTGCAGCCACTTCCGTGCGGAATCAGAGCCCTCTTTCCCCGCGGCCAGCGTTTTCTCGAGCAGCCGTGAATTTGCTCATTTATTCACTAATTTTGTCAGACTCCTGAGAACAGCAGATTTAAGCGGCGACCTGCTCCCTAACCCTAACGATTTCTGTTTCCCACGCTCGGCGCTGCGGGGCTCTCGGCGCTCCAGGACCCGGCGTGTCCCGGGCACGGGTGGGACCGGCCCGAGCCGGGCAGATACCGGTGCCGCCGCGGGGGCGGGCGCGGTGCCCGGGCAGACGTGGCAGCGCCCGGGGCCGCCCCGGCGGGAGGCGGCGCCCCGGGAACCGGCGGGAAGGAAGGAGGGAGGAAGGGAGGGTCCGGGAGCCGCCAGGTGAGTGGGGTCGGCACGGCGGGGACACCCCCGAGCCGGGACAGGGAACCGGCCCGAGCCGCGGGGGCCGCCCGGAGACCGCGCAGGTGGCGCCGGGCTCTGCCCGCTGCTCCCTCCGGCGTTGCGGAGGCTCGGTCGGGGAGGAGGGAAGGGAGGGAGGTAAACGGGAGAGAGGAAAGCTGAACAATTAAAAGGATGGTGGGGGCAATAAAATAAAAAAAAAAATAAGGAGGGGGTGTGGAAAAGAGAGCCTCCCCCCGCAAAAAAAGGGTAAAAGAAAAAAAGGCTAATAAGAAAGGGCGTGGGGAGGAAGTTAAAAAAAAAGAGTAAAAGAAAACTAGAAAAATGGAAATAAAAGAGAAAAAAGAACCAAAACCAGGGAAACAAAAAGAAAAAAAAAAAAAAAGGCGGGGAAAAATTGAGACAAAGTGAATTTTTAAAAGGAAAAAACAAACAGAGGGAAGAGGGAACGGGTAAGTCGGAGCGCTGCCCGGGCAGGGGTGGGCAGCCCGGTGCGGCGGCGGCCGCAGCCCGCGGCACGAAGGTGTTGGCAACGCCGTGGCCGATGCCAAACCCAAGCTCTCCGGCCACTCCGGAAAACTGAAATTGCTGCGGGGAGTCCGGACTCGTTTCCCACCTCTGGTGTTCCGCAGCCTTCGTTGCTCTGCGGAGATACGTGAAAACAAAACGAGCTCGGCAATCGTCCTTGGCTGATGCGGTAAATGAGTAACTGCGAACAGCCGAGCGCTGCTCTGTGTGGCGTTACCTTCGCTGCACCGATGGCTGCTTCATTTCCCTTTAATTCCGCTTTCCTAAAAGAATCCTAAACTAGGTGTTTTTAAGAACGTGACCCGAAGAGGAGTTGAAGGGATTTGTTAAAACTTTAAAATGCCGTTGGCTGCTGGGTCCCTTGGGAGGAGAGGCTTTGGGAGCACCTCCTCGGGCGGGGACGGAGGCTTCGGAGGTCGTGGGACCACACGCAGCCGTGCTCGGGAAGGAGTTAACCTTTCCTCTGCAAAATCAGCCAGCTGCTGAGCAGCTCACAGCAGCTTCGATGTGATGATTAATAAAATAGTGCTTTGAAAGGAATGCAGGGCACAGAAATGTAATCTATAGGAATCTGGTTTTGCAATTAAACATAGAAAGAAGCGTTGCAGGAGAAGGAGATGAGCCTTTGTAATGTTTCTGCGAGGTTTGCTAATGCTCTTCTGCTCTCTTGAGTGCTAAATGGTATGGAAAGATTAAACCAGACGCTCTTCTTTAATTTATAGCCTGGTTATTGTGTTTGGCAGAAACTTCAGGAATAATAACAGCAATTTGCTTTCAAGTTAGAGGTTTGCTTATATTCGAGGAAAGTTGTGTCTGTTTAGTTTATTTATCCCACTGGTGTGTATAGCAGAAAAAGCTTCTTCAGGGTTGGTGACCTAGATTCAAAATAGCACCTAAAAATATTCTTGTGCTGATAGAGTGCTGTGTGGGGCAAGAGGAGGGCACCTGCCCCAAGGACTTTCCACTCACAGACCCTAAATTGCTGAAATACTTGCATGTTCATGGATTGGGATGTGGCTGTGTTTGTGTTTGTTCAGCTCCCACTTCTGTGTTTTACACCCCCACCCGTGTTTTCTTTGGCTACCTTGTAGGGGCCAATGGATCCATGAGTTGTGGTGGGATGTAAATAATGGCAGAATTGGGTAATAAGATTTTTAGGCAGTTGGAAATGCCACGGAGGAGCAGTAGTGCAGAGGCAATTTCCTGGCATTGTGGAGGAGGAAGATCTCACACCAAGGTGAGCAGAAACTGAGCAGAAAGAGCTCTGGAGCACAGGGCAGGAGCAGGGTTTTAAAGCAGAGAAAAAGGAAGGAACTGGTGAGATAAGAGGATTTAAATGTCTAGGCAGGTAACATTTCTTGCTAGGCGTGCTTTGGGCCTAAAATCCATGTGTGCAGCCCTTCTTTCTGCATTTTTGCTAGTTTCAGATGGGTAATATGGGTGCATCACACCTATCCATGTAATGCTACACACCGGACACACTGAGCAAGTCACTTCAGCCCTGAGCTACCGTAAGGGGTTGGAGCCAGCTCCTTCTGATTCCCCTGGTGGAGTGGTTTAGGAGGACAAGGCGCTGCAGCCTGCCTCTTTCTACACACCTAGATGGGACTGCTGTGGCAGACTGGAGTTTGGATGACCCCAGTGAATGCTTTACTGAGTGAAGTCTCTGTTGAGGAAGGACTGCACTGGTGATTCTTAGGAGAATATGGCTATTCAGTTGTAATCTTGTTTCACAATGGATATTTTCTTCCATTTTTTATTACCATAGCTATTTGAAAAAAACCCCCATGAGCTTTGTTTCTTTGGAGTTCATCTGCTCCTGCTGCTTTTGCCCTACTTGAAGCCCCAGTCTCCCCGTAACAGCAACCATTTGTGATATTGTGAAAGGCTTATTTGCTTCAAGAAATGTGGAGGCAGCAGCAGGGCATCAGTGACCTCTTATGGCTTTGGTGCTGCTTAACTGGCCATGTGGGCAGGGCAAAGAAAAACCTCCCGTGCTGGCCATTGTACCCCAGCTGCAGGAGACCTTCTGCAACTGAAACACTCTGGTGGAGCAGCATCTGCTTTGGGTATTTAATACTGGGTATTTCGAAGTAGAGTAATAAGGGCAGGATGGTGAAAGGCATTCAGACCCTGGTGCAGAAATCCTGAGTGACACAAAGTAGTTTCTGTATGTCTCTGTGCAAGAGGCAAAGCACATTTCTGTTGGGTTCCTGCCCTGTGCCTGTGATTAATTTGGTCACTGGTCTCAGGTAAGTTGTCCATCCATTGGTACAAGCCTTGTGTGATCACAATTTGTTCTTGTAAGTGTGTAGGCTCAGCTGGCCAGCAAACTACCAGCCCCAGGAGAGCCAATGATCCAGACAAAGTGCCCTCTCCACATTTGTGGAACAAGTCTTGCTCCCCTCTGGCTGCAGCCCTCTGTCTTACCTAGGCATGGTGTACTATATTGAGGAATAGCCAAAAGGTCTCTCCTGACACCTGGTGTGGAGACTGTGGGTAACTGAATACACTGGCAGGACCTTGGTCTGCAAAAAGTACAGATAAAGGAGATGTGATCAAGGCTATGAAGTGATGAGTGGTGCTGGGAAGTGAATAATCCAGGTGTCCTATGCCACTGGAGCACAGGAGCATGCAATGACATTACCAGATTTAAAACCAACATGAGGAAATGCATTTTGCAGACAGCACTGTGGAGCTGTTGAGCCAGTGCTACAGGATGCCGGGGTTAGATTTGGAAAAGGCTACCAAGGGCTGTGAAATGTGTAGCTGATGGTGGAGCCTGTGCTGGGAGCAGGGCTTGGGAGGGTGCTGGGGGAGCATTGCTCTCTGCTTGCTGTGGTGTTGCCCTGGTTCAGCATCTGCTGCAAGCTGCTATTGACTCTGTGGACAATGGCCTTGTGCTTTGGCAGAGTAAGAAAGCAGCAGTTGTGCCTTTCATCTTTCCTGCTTTCACAGTAAAGCTGGAATAAAACCATGAATCTTCTACAAAAGAGGACCCAGCACTGCAGGAATTTGAGGGAGCTGACCTTCCACTCAGAGCAGCTTCTCCTGTGGTTGTGTTAGAGCTGTGCTTTGGGCAGGCGGAGGCGACGCGGGGGAAACGATGTTCAGCCGGGATGATGCCCGAAGTGAGGGATACGTCCAAGAGCTCTTCCATGAGGAAGCACAGCAGGTATGTCATACTCCCTTTCCCAAATTTCTATCTCCATGGCCTCTGCACTCCTGGTCATCTCTGTGGCAAGGGAACAGGACCGAAGTAACAAAACTGCCCTTTGTTTTGCTATGCAAATCTGAGGTGTGTGACTTAGAAGAGAAGCGTTGATTTCCAGAGGGCAAGAGGAAGCAGTTGCCATCGGAAAACTGCAGTTTCCCTGGAGTTTCAGATCTTGGTTCCAGCAACTCTGGAAAATCATTATGCCCCAAGTCCCAGAGTCCCATGTCTCCTCAAGAAGCAAAGGGTCCTGACCAGATATCACTGTGATGGGAAGACCATCTTAATCTACTCTGTTGGTCCGAGCTGGTCCAGCCTGGTTTATCATATCCTCTGAGGAACTTCTCCAATGCTCTGAGGACCCTGCTTGCCTTGGTGGAGTGTTTGGTAGGGACAGGAGGAGAAGCACAGTGTATAGCTGCAGGCCCTGTGAAGGACCCTTGAATGGTATTTTTGGTTCATGCATTGGGGTAAATTCACTGAGGCGCAGTAGAGTTCTTTGCTGCTCATCCTACAAGAATATAAACAGGGCATTGTTGTGGGGAGCCCTCTGTTTCAGGGCCCAGGCATCCCAACAGCCCTTCATCTAGGGACAACTCACAGCAAAGGAGTGTCTTAGCAGCTGTTGGTGGCCATCCCCTTGTTGCTGGCTGGCCGTGGCACCACTTGTGCAGCCTGCCCGTAAAACACGAGAGGTAAACCCCAGGCTTTGCTTTTCTCTAGGTATCTCAAACACAGACCAAGCCCTGGTGGAAGATCCAGCTGTTTGTATGGGAGCCGGTGCTTTTTGGAACGTGGGATGGGGTCTTCACCTCCTGCATGATCAACATTTTTGGCGTGGTTCTTTTCCTGAGGACGGGATGGCTTGTGGTGAGTGAGTGCTGGCTTGGTTGAATGTTTGAATAGACATCTTCCTCTGCCTCTCCTTACCTGGTATCTCCATCACCACCCAAGTGTTTTGGGTTCTATGCTCTTCGTTATAGAGCATGCCCTATGTTGTTTTGCTCATGCCCTATGGTGTTTTGTAGCTTTTCAAAAAACTAAAATGTCCAGCTGAAGTGGTTTTTGTGAGTGGTTTCCTATCTTAGCTTTCAGAAAGAGAGAGGCAAACACAAGAACCAGCCTTGACAACGAACAGGGACACCCTTGTGTTGTTGAGGAGAAATTAGCACTTTTCAGGTAAAGTAGTTACAGCCACTTCTCCATCTTCCCAACGCCACCGAAGGAGGTCTCTTCTAAACATGTCAGTGTTGGGAGTCCCTGATTTTTGGAATGGGCAGTCCTCAGTCAGGTGAAACTGTCATTGCTGTCAAAAGATCTTCCACTGCTGGGTCCTTAATAGTATCTCACTGAGGGCCAGAGCCTGGAGTACTGTCCACTCCTGACGCAAAACATTGTATTATGCCTCAAAATTTCCCCTCAGAAGACGGCAAGCTTCCCCAGAGATGGATGGGATTTCAGCTTCAGGCAGAGTTCTTGTCACAGGCATGGAAGGAGCAGGAAGACACTTGCATTCTGTACTGGAACTAGCTTTGCTGGAGGTGTTGAGGGGAGCTGCAGTTGTCATGGTGGAGATGATTTTTCCTTTTCCTTCTGATTTCATTTCCTCCACCTCTCCTTTGAAAGTAAGTTGCTTCTGGAGCAAACAAAAATATAAATAAAGCCAGTAAATAAAAGCAAAACGGAACCAGCTGGAAGCTAGCATGAAAGGGAAGGGAGGAGAAGTCAGGGTTGGCAGAGAGCTCCCCTGGCAGAGGACAGTCACACATCGAGCTATTCCCAGAGACGGGCTCTTGCTATAAATTTTCAGAGCTGGAGCTGGGGCTGGTGAAGCTTTGCAGTTCCAGGGGACCTAATCTTGCTGAAATGTTCAACAGGGGCTGCTGCTGCACTAACCCCTTCCAGCATGCATGCATAAATAAGCATCAGTGCTTAATGGGGGCTTTTTCTTCCCACTTTCTCCGCTTGCTATTGTTGCTGTGAGTCCAGCATTTCCTCTCCATCTTAGTGTTAACCCTTTCTTCTGTAGGAAATATCGGATTGCCCATTAACTTTCTGGAAAAGCCCAAGGCTAAGTGAATGTTTGCATATGTTTGCTTGCTTTTGCTTTTTTTTTTTTTTTTTTTTTTGTTAACTGAAGCATATAATGTTTATCAACTATTTAACCTGTGGTAAGCAGCTGAAGGAAAAGAACAATTGCCCTTTTAAAAAGAAGTATGGGGTTGGGGTGGGCTGTGGTGCTGACCCAACTACAGCTGTGTTTATAGCAAGCCTTGGCTCTGTTCCCCTCTGACCAGATAACACCCTTGTCAAAGGCAGCAGGATGCTGAACCAAAATAGGATTTTATGATGATAGCAACATCCTGGATATGTTTCTGTTTTTTCACAAAAAAAGAGAAAAGGAAAAAAACCACAAAAAACTGGGATTTCAACCAACCCCAGAGCAGGGAAGCAGCATTTTAGTGCTGGTGATTAAAACCCCATCACGGCTAGCGTGACCTCAGAGAGGAGCATTGCTGGAGCTAGGTTGGACAAAGAGGATATAGACATGGCCTGGAATATGAGCAAAAGGAAGGGAAGCCAGATGTTAACAAAGCACTGGGCACTGGAGGAGACTTCTGATTGCCGTGCACTGGCCTGAGCGATTTGTCAGCGGGGGAAGGTGGGCTGGAGCACAGGGGGAAAACTCCTGACCCTGGAAAATAAATTACAGCCATGCGCGAGAGAGTGGGAAGGCCCCGAGCTCAGAAGAGTTCTTAAATTCTTTCGGAGGTACTAAACACCCTCTCTTTCTGAAAATCAGACCCTGAACGGCAAACTGAACCCCAAAAAAGAGTTTGTGCTGGTCCTTAAAGCTGCCAGCGGGGACCTGCAGCTGTGTTTGTTCAGAGGCTTTTTCTCTTTGCCCCGCAGTGAGATCGTGGCGGGTGCAGCGGCTCCTCCTGGGGCTCTCCCTTCGCCCCAAGCAGGAAGGGTTGTGTTTTTACCCTGGGGTTGAATCCTGTGCAGAAAAGTCCCCCGAGTCCAGGCAGGGCGAGAGCCACCTGCCGCTCTGCGCACGCCCGCAGATAAGGGCGGGCGCACGCTGCTTTATGAGAGTGTTATTTATCTTCCACGCTGCCTTGCCTTTGGGGTTTTGTTCTTTGGGATCTCATTGTTCGGAAGGATCAGAGCTTTCAAAGGTAAACGTTCTGAAAAATTAAAATGCAAGCTTGATGCCGTTAATAAATCAGTCGTTGCAAATCCCAGGGGTTCAATTTTGAAACTACTTTTTGTTATGAAAGTGTTTTGGGTTTTGTTTTTTGTTTTTTTTTAAGCATGTCGTTCTGAACCGTGCAGACAGGCAGTGATCCTATGGTGGCTGAATCATTGTTTGACCTCATTCCTTTTAAACCAGAGGACAAAATCAGTGATTCATGGAAGAGCCCACTGACAGAGCAGAACTTGCTCATGCAAAGGTCTGCCCAGCCCCAGGCTCAAGGGCAGGACGGGTTCCCATCAAAAGGGTGCTAATAAAGGCTGTAAATTTGGCAATCAATTACATTAATTAGACAAGTAGGGGTGTCTGTGTGTGTTTCTTTTAATCTGTAATGACTCCAGATTCATAGATCACTAGTGACCAAAAGTGTGTAGGTTCTTACTCTGTCCCAGCAGATTGGTGTGAATTAATCTTTGATTTTTTTTTTTTTTTCCATTCCAGGGAAACACTGGCATTGTAATGGGCATGTTTCTGGTGTCCTTTGTCATTCTGGTTGCCCTGGTGACAGTCTTGTCTGGAATTGGGGTGTGTGAGAAGTGCAGCATTGGAAGTGGAGGAGTCTACTCCATGATTTCTACTGTCCTTGGAGGTCAAGTAGGGGGCACCATTGGCCTCCTTTACATTTTTGGCCAGGTAATTAAAAAAAAGTTACTTGAAGAAAATTTGAAAACTTTGCAATGCAGATACTAACCTTGTGCTGCCCTGCTGCAGAAAGTCACGTTTCAGGTAAAATCTGGGCAACGCTGCACGGTGCTGGACGGCATGGGAGAGCACCACAGGGAGCACTCATCCCCACACTGCTCCCCAGGAGCAAGCCTGAGCACGGCAATGTGCTGCCTGGCGGAGGAGCTGAGTGTCTGGACAAGCCGTGCAGGTCGTGTCCTCCCATCCCAAATTACCCCCACTGCCAGGACATGCCCTTGCTGGCGGGAGACTGAAATTAAACGAAGCAGGAGAGGGCAGGGTGGTCAAGCAAAGCTCAGTGGATGGCTGTGGACTGGCAGGTTGGCCTTGGCGTGCTCCACGTACCCTTAGGGATCAGGCAAGGCTTGGCTGCTTCTCTGTGGGAGCCAGCAGAAGTGGAGCTGGTGTGGGAGGAGAGCTGGGCGGGGGTAAGGGCCACAACTAATTGACTTCTTGCGAGCCACAAGTCACAGTTCTGGATTTTCTGAAAGATCCCAAGGAGCTGTTGTGGTGGTGAAGCACGAAAATACAGAAGTAGTATACAAAAAGAATGGAAAATAATCACTTAAACCTGCAGTAACTTAACCCTCTCCCCCCATAAAGATGTTATGAACAGTATAAAATGTGGTGAGCAGAGAAGCATTTTTATGGAGGCTTGTTTTTAACTGACTGGCTTACAGCAATCTGCAAAACCCCTTAACAGCCCCCAAACCAAAAATAATCCCCTCTTCTCCTTTCACTCCAGATTAAAAGCAAGCGTCCATAAAATAGGAACTGATCCCAGTTACAAGCCAAGATATGGAAAGGGGCCACACATGAGAATCCTTCCTGTCATATTTTCCACTCTTGCTCTCCGAGAGGACCCCATCTGGGAAAGCAATCAGGCTGCAGCCTGTCCTGAGGGTCGTAAAAGCCGGGCTGCAGCAGCCCTGGCCGCTGGCTTGGCATCCTGTGTGCACAGGGGCTGCGGGCTGGGAGCTGGCAGCTCACCTAACATCGCTTTGCCTGCTCCCGAAAGCTGCTGCTGCCTTTCCTTTCTCAGCTGTGCTTTCTGCCCAGCGTGCCCTGCACCAGCTGAGGGCTGATTCGCTGCTCCAGGATGCTCAGGGAGTGCTGTAACTTCTGTCATAAGGCAACTGCTGCCAGAAATGAATGCAGGGAGCACTCCCCATTCCCTGGCTGGGGCAAGTGGGGAATGACTGGCCACATGCTGCAGAGAAAGACTCTCAGGGTGTAATTCCTCTGATTGAGGTGTCTGCCTGTGATGGAAGTGAATCCTCCAGGATCTCTGAGTTGTAGGTGTCAGAGTCTGAACATGTGAATGCCATCAACCTTGCTGAAAACCGCACAGGCCCTGCAGCTCCCAGGTATGAGCCAGGTTGTCCTGAACATCCTCAGTGAGGCAGAGCTGAGTCTGTCCCAGGTGGGGGATCTGCAGTGAATGAGGGTTCTGCTCTTGCTCTCTTGGGTGGGGGTTTTCTCCCTTCCAGTCGTGTGGGAGCTGCACATCTCTCATCTGTGGACAGGGATGGCGGGGCAGCAGGACCCAACCAGCCATACCAAATATCAGCTCTCTGCCCTGACGTGGTTTTCCAGGGATGCCATGCACAGGAAAGGGCTGTTGCTGAAATGTCAGCTAAGCGGGAATTTCGGGAGGGAAACTTCCTGGAGTGTTTTTGGAGAGTTGTCCTGCAGTGGTGTTTGAGGCCTGAGCCTGTGCTGCAGATGTCCTGTGCTGCAGGCTCTCGGCCACCCGGGGCAGAGTGTGCCCTGTCCTGCTGTGAGGCAAACAGGCAGCTTTCCTGGGAGCTCAGGGGGCACGGCTCACACAACGCGCTCTCCTCCAAAGCGCAGGCTCCATCCCAGCAGCAAGATGGAGTTTGCATCCAAACTAAACACCGAGTTAAAAATATCCCCTGGGAGGAGCAAACCGCTGTTCTTCAGGCAGGTGTTGAGCTGGGACCCTTTCCTCCAGAGAAACAGAAGAAGGGAAGAACTGTAGAAGTTGACTCATCCTTTTCTCTCTCAGAGGAGCCAGCGTGGTTTCTCCTGGAGGGTTTACAGAGGGCAGATGTCCCAGTGGAACCTCTGGGCTGCTGGCCCTAGCAGCCAGCCATCCCTGTTTGCCCGAGCAGCAGCTCCGCTGCCTTGGCAGGGTGCTGCCTTACAGCAATAAGGTTCAGTCCCTGCAGGCCAGAGTAACTTTAAAGGTTGTGACAGCGAATGTCTGGCTGGCTGGCTGGCTGGCTGAACAGAGGCTCCCACAGCCCGGCATGGCGGCTGTGGATGGGGATCCCTTTTTCTCCCGTGGGGCACTCACAGAGCCGTGTCCCTCAGTGTGTTGCAGGTGCCATGTACATCACTGGCTTTGCAGAGTCCATTGCAGGTGTCCTGAGCCTCAGCAACATCTGGGCAGTGCGTGGCATCTCCCTGGCTGTCCTGCTCGGCCTGCTGGGAATCAATCTGGCTGGGGTGAAGTGGATCATCCGGCTCCAGCTCCTGCTGCTCCTCCTGCTGGCTGTCTCAACACTGGACTTTGTCATTGGGTCCTTTACACATCTCGATCCAGGTAAAGCTGGGGGTCCATTGCATTGGGGTCAGCAGGCTTTAGTTCCCTGGGGTTTTCTCCTCAGCTGTGTTTGTGAAGTGACACTCACTTGGACAGTGGTAGAGTTCAGAGCTTCCAGATGTGTCCCCTGTCCTTTGGTACTGATCTTTTAGAGACAGCCCATAATTTTGCAAGGAGTGTTTCCAGAGCATGATGGAAGATGCCTTATTAATTTAGGTGTTTAACCCCAGGGACTGAGCTCTCATTTCATGCTCTTGTTACATTTCACTTGGAGGTTTTCTAACAACAGAGACCATCTGTGTTTGCAGTGTTCCTTGTGGCCTTCTGCTGCCTAACTCGACACTGAGCATTGTGCCCATGAAAATGGAGGACTGTGAATTTGAGCTATGGAGATCTTGTCCGGAGATCTCTGAGGTCACTGGGACCCCGGCTGTGCTGTGCTGTCCACTCTGCCGGGTCTGCTGGATCACAGGAGGGAGCGGGCTGAGGGCGGGTGACCGCTGGGCTCTCAGGACCCACGAGTGGGAGTTCTCCCGCTAACTTTTCCCTTATTGAGCTCAGCCTGCAGTGACAGCTCCAGCTCAGGCAAGGGGGAGGCTCAGGGCTCCCTGATCACACCCAGTCCTGCTCCCCTCTCTGCTTGCGGGGAAACACGCCTCGGGACGCCGCAGCCACTCCGGCCATAACGAAGTGTAATTAGCCGAGTAAACAGAAGGTGTCACCTTTTTCTTGGCTCCCTCCGTGTCCGGCAGCACCTTGGGGGGGGGGCTGCAAGTGACCCGCTAAAGCGAGTTTAAGGGAAGCTCTTCAGTTTTCGTTGACGGCTGCGATGCGGGCGCTGGGCTGCGCGGCGGGAGGTGTCGTGCGGGCACTCGCGGTGGCACGAGTGTCATTCATTGTGTGCCGCTGCTGCGGTGTGCCAGGGGGACAGAAGCGGCCGCTCCCCTGTCAGACCGAGCCTTACGGAAAGGAATTTGCACTTTATATTTAGCATGTGGGAAATGCCTCAAATGAGAGCCTGTGAAAGTTTCGGCCGTAGTTAGCTGTAAATGAGAATGAGGCGAGGACAGTTGCGTTGCTGGGGCCGTGTTTTGCAGACAAAGCAGGTGTCCTGCTCCTAACAGCTGCGTTTCGTGGGAAGTTGTTGTCGAGAGGAAACGGGGCTGGGGGGGGGCAGTGTATTATATTTTTGTTGTGTTTGTGTAGTGGAACTTTCTAATAGTAGAGAAAAATGGATACTCGAGGTGAGACCTCACTCATAGTGAGAAAGTGAGCACAGGACCAGGAGGCAAGAATTAAAGGAATACGCGGATCAGCAGGAAACATGCCCAAGTGGAGGCCAACATAGCTGTCTTTGATTTCCTCCACTGCCATTTTCTCCTGACAGAAAATAGAGAAAGGAAGGGAAATGAGGCGGCAGAGCGTTGCAGATGCCGCAGTTCAGCCGTGGCTGGCCAAAGAGAGGAGGGCTCCCGGCGCATGGAAGGACATCGGGCTGGCGGTGGCCGGATCCCAGCGCCGAACGCCGGAACCCCAGAGCAGCGCTGCCCTCGGGTGGGACCTGCGGCCCTCAGCCGGCAGGGGAGGGGGACTGCCTGGGCGGGGGGATCCTCCCAGGCCCTGCATTTCCCCAGAAAGCCTCTGAGTGGTGTGTCAGCACCGAGGGTGAGCGCTGGCCTCCGAGGAGCCTCCTCACGCTGTGTCGCCCGCTTTCTGCGCGGCATGGATGGATGGATGGACGGATGGATGGACGGATGGATGCCTGTCTCTGGGGATTGCACCCACCAGCGAAGCATGCCTGCCGCAAGGAGCCTGCAGGTGGGACGTGCCGGTGGTGCTGCCGCTCCAGCCTCCAGAGCCAGCTGAGGGCGATGGCAGGGTACAGTGCATCAAAGCCCAGCACCGGGGAAAGCGTTTGAGACCCCTTTGGGGTGGGCATCCCGCTGATGGGCTCTCCACAGCGCTCAGGAATGCGCAGTTGTTTTCAGTTTGGTTCTGTGGCTGCAGCAGGAACTGAGGTGCAGAGGCAGCGGACGGGGAGAGGTGGCTGTTGAGGCTGGAGCCGTGAGCTGGGTTGTAGCTGACAGCTTGTCTGGGCTGTGTCCTTGTTTTATGGCAGGTTTATGGGGTTTCGGTCCACAGCCTTGGGTCTGGGTCTCTGACCCTGTAAAATGGGCCTTGTGCAGCCGTCCTGCCTTTTCTGCCACGGCAGCCTTTTCCCTCACTTAACATTTCCAAGCGCTGCGCACATACCAAAGGACTGCACATCTGCCAAGCAGCAGTTACTTGAATTTAAATAATCTCCAGGAATGCCTGTCCATCTTGAAGGTCTTAACTGGCTGCCTTTGTGTGGTTGCGCTGGGTGGAGTCCCCTGCTCTTCTCCCCATTCCCGCAGCTCACACCCAGGCACACACCAAATCGGATATTGTCCAAGCACTCACTCCCTTCCTGTGGTTTGCCTTTATTTTTAGTCTGAGGACGGAGCATGTTTACACAAAAGGGGGCTTCTCAGCAGGGCTTCCTGCTGCTCTTTCTCCTTTTCTTTCCTCTCTCTCGCTGTGGCTCGCTCCTGCTCCAAGAGCCAGCCGGGCTCCTGCAGCCAGGAGCTGGGACTGGAGGAGCTGAGTGGCTCCAGGAGACAGGGAGTGCTCTGGGTCACTTGTCCAGAGGCTGCTGACCCCTCTGGGCCCGCCAGCCTGCTTGCTACCAGGCTACCCTGTCCCTCTGCCTGGCCCCCAGGGCCTTTGCTCCTTTCCACGGGCCGCCTGCAGGGTGGGGTGGGACTCGCTGATTTTTTGGAGTTAATCCTAAATCCTCCCTTGGCTTCAGCTGGCACTTCCCCTGGGGCTTGGTCATAGTTCCAGGCTGGGATCTCTGCCAAGGGTGGGTAGCGAGGAGAGGGGCTCCCTGTTCTGTCTGAAAACCATCCTCATTGAGCTGTCTCTGGCCACTCACCCCAAAATTCAGTCCCTCCTCCAGAAAGAGAGACCCCCGAGCTCCTTCCTTCAGACAGGAGACACCCCTGTCCCCTTTCTCCCTAGGCACAGGTTAGTGTTTTTAGCAAACCTAACACAGGTGAATTGAAATCAGTCAGCACTCGACTTTTCAACCCATCACTGAGACCCAGCACTTGCTACAAATTCTCATAGTATTTATGCGGGGTTGTTTTGGCTTGTGTATCTCTGCATTTTAATCACGGAGGTCCTTACCTCAAAATCAGCCTAAGTTATTTTGGGAGGAGCAGTGAGAGTAGATGAGAGGATGCTCCTCTCCCTGACCAGCTCCTCAGAACAGTATGTGAAACTTTTTGCCCTTTTCACGTCCTGAACATTAGAGTCACGGAAAAAAAGAAGATAAGCCGTCCATTAATGCCCACTATTTTATTTTCCTAGCATATCTCTGCTAATTTTTGTGTAGGGTGACTCCCAAATACTCCCTTTCAATTAGGCGCCTGCTTTCCTGTTTTGGCAGCGGCTCCCAGGTGCCCTGTGAAAGCAGAGAGGCTGTGGGAGCTCACGGGGGAGGAGGGCTGGTGTTAATTCGATTGTGCTTTGATGGGGAGATGAAAGGAATCACAACCTGAGCAAAAGGGGCCCAACAACAGCCTCTTAAATGCCCGGTGGGCAGGAAAAATAAATTATCTTGTTAGCAGTTCGGTAATTGTGTCCCCTTGGGCCGGGGTTCCCCTGTCCTGCAGTGGATGGTACCACGTGGCTGGGGTGAGCGTGGAGCTTGGCTGCGTGGGGCTAAACCCCTCTCCTCAGGCTGGGAAATCCGAGTAGTCCATTTCTCAGGGATGCAGAGAGGTTTGAAAGCATACTGCTGTCAGGGTGCTTCTGCTTGGGATTATTTTCCGTGCAAACCACATCCTTCATGTCACGCGCTTGGGTTTCAGCTTCCCAAAGCTGCTCACACAGAGCCCAGGAAACTCATTTATCATCTTCATTTATTCCTCTTTGGGCAAGTGCTTTGGAGGATTCATCCCCCTCTGATGCTGTCCTGTGGGTACCACCAGTGAGGATCTGTGGGAGATGAGTTTTGCCTGGAGCTGCTCCAGCAGACAGGGAACCTGCAATTGTTGAAATGATTTATGTATAGACACTCTGGTGTTGTAAAGATCCCTCAAATGCCACCTCTGGGGCTTCGATGGACTGAATTAATTAAAAATATTCCCACAGATTGAATATGAAAGTGATCAAAGCATCCTAATCAGGGGCTTCTGCTTGGCTCTGGGTTGTTTTATTTTTGGGCACAAGGGGTGTGCCCCAATATCATAAGAGAGGGTGCAGGAAGGATGTGTGTGTCAGAAGATGATCTGCAGCAAATCCCAGAGGCTTTATCCAGGCTGATTGCTGACTTCCTGGCCTGAGACACATCTGGAAACTGGCATCAAATCCCAAGTAGAAATCACCGTGCAAGCGGCAGCAGAAAAAAAAAAAAAAAAAAAAAATCCTACTTTGCTACTGAACAAGGTACACACCGTGGTGAAAAAAATGCAGGAGGCTGCTAATACACTCTTTATTTATTAAAAAACATGGGGTTGCTTTTCCCAGGTTTTTCCAATTATAGTGCATTGAATGGCCCTGACATCACTCTTGAGTCGGGGCCAGCCTATTCAACGGTCTGGCGAAGACATTTATTAACTGGTTACCTGCCAATTGTCTGGGCTAGGAGCTGCGGGACAGATGTGTTTTGGAAAGTGATAACATTGTTAGAGGCCTTATTTAGATAGTGAGAGGAAAGCTGCACCACTCTGTCCAGGTTGTCTGAAGTAGGTATTTAAAGCAGTTTATTTAGAACTAAAACCCAAAGCAGTTAGGTTGAGATGTAACTCTGCCGCCCTGTTTGTAGGTAGGTTTTCACGTTGTTTCCTTGCTGGAGGACATCCAGCGGCAGGACTGCGCTGAGGAGCAGCAGTCTCGATTGCCGGCAGGTGCTCAGGTGTCAGCACAGCTGCTGCACCCCGGGGCTGGGACTGGCATCCCTGTCCCCGCTCTGCCGGGACCAGGCGGGATTCCCGAGCCTACCGCCCCGAGGCATCTCCCAGGAGGTGGGTAAAGAGGGGAGGAGGGCTCAGGGTCTGCGGCTCCCGCCCTCCTGCACCTACTGGGCTGCACTGGGGATGGATGCTATGTGCATCCAATCTGCTCCTAAAACTTTCCAGTCATGGATCTTTTGCTGCGTCCTTGGGGAACCCTGCTCTAGTCACAGCTATGCCAGGCTAAGCCCCTCTTCCCGCAGCCTAAACCCAGTGGTTTGGGTCTCTGGAGGACTTGGCACGATCTGGAGTCCTTCCTTTTTGCATTAAACCGCCTCACTTGGAAGACCTCTGGTGCTCTTCCTCAGTCTTCTCTTCTCTGGGCTGCTCCTTGTGAGCGGCCGTGGGAGCGAGCAGCTCTCTGCTGAGGATGAGGAGGGTCCTGGCCTCCCCTGAACCCCAAAAATGTGCCACTGAGTGGTGCTGTCAGGGACTGGCTGGCCCAGGTCCGTTCCTGGAGCCAGGAGAGGGTTTGCTGAGGTTGTCACAGGTTTAAACTTGCTCAGTAGGTAATAGAGTTCCTGATGTACACGGGACTTGTAAATAAATCCTGAAATACCTTGGCTGGCTTTGCTCCCTGCTAGACTTTGCCTTCATGAGGGCTTTCCCCATCCATTCCTCCCATCAAACCTCCTGTGCAGGCTCCCCTTCAGCAGCAACTTGTTTAATACTAGAGAACTAGGAAAACTGACTGGTTTGAGGAAGACATATATATATCATCCCACGGTCCCTCCCTCTCTTCCCTTTTTTGCTGTGTTTAGATGGGACAACTTTATTTAATTGCATTGATTTTTTTTTTTTTTAAATTTATTTTGTGTGTGTGTGTGTGTGTGTGCCACAATATAATAGTTTTCAAATGATGGAGATATTTTACCTTCTCTTTTTTTCATTCCCCCTGTGTTTAAATCCAGTCACGGTTCAGCTGTGCCCTGAATCAGCTTTCCTTATTTAGGGTTTTAATTTATTAAGATAATTTCTAGATATTAGATTCTTCTTTCAGCCACTTCACTTCTAGTTTGCATTCCTCTCCTAGGCTAAAGAGAAAACTGTGTGTGGGAAATAGGTCCTTATCTACCGTTCATCTTCTCTCCTGGCTTGTGTTAACGATTTTTGGCCTTTTTTGTCTGTAAGTAAGGGCTTTTATCCTGGTTGTACCTCCACTAACCTGGATGGTGGCTCAGTGATTATTTCTGGTGGGTTTTTTTTTTGTTTGGTTTGGGTTTTTGGTTTTTTGTTTGTTTGTTTCTTTGTTTGCTTTTTTACTTGAATTGCATCCATTGAAAAATTGATTTTTGTAGGGAAAATGTATTCTATGACTTACACAGAATTCAATTAATAGTTTCAAACAAGCAAACAACAAAAAAAATCCTTTTAGGTGACAAGATCTTGCTCAGCTTTTCCAAAATCAAATGTTGTTTGGTTTGGTTTGCATTCTGAAGGTGGATTTAAATCTGTAGCTGTGTATGTGTTGTGTACTGAGGATAATGAAAACCTCCCCAAAAATAAAAACAAGCTGTCATTTTAGACACAAAATCAAAAAGTGAACAAAAGGAATAGTTTTCTTTTGAAGTACCACTGTCCTATGGATAATATATCCACATTTTATTATGGGAAGCTGGGAATATGGGATGCTGTAGTCATGAAGATGGCAGGAGACTCATGGCAGGATCTGGTGGATTAAGTTGTATCATCTTTCCTTTGAAAGATGGGGATTTGATCAGCATGGATTGGGCTTTGTCCCAAACAATACATGGACTAGCTCTGAGATGGAGGGGAGGTCACGCCAACGAGTCCAAAGAATTTCTGTCATCATCACTGAACTGCCACTCATTTTCCTCCAATTGTTGTGCCTTGACTCAGCCTAAATTCTGATCTCTCAAGCCTAGGGCTTTTCACTGGAGAAGTTCTTCAGAGCCTCCCACAGCTGGACATCTAGGCTTGAATTCCAAGAAATACCATTCTCTAATGGACAATGATTCCCCATTGATGAAAACTATTTTCCTAGAAGAAGGATGGAGCAAGGGACACTGTACTTCTTGTCCCCTTTGCAATGAATAAAATAATTTTCACCAGCTGGTATGAATACCACTGAACAAGCCAGGCTGAAAATACCACATCAAAAAAATCAAATAGTGATGGGAAGATTTATATATTACAGCAAGTGTAGTGCTCTAGCATTAAATAATGCAAAACATAAGAAGAATTTAAAAAGTTGAAACACCTGTGTTAAAATAGCTTACTTTTTTTCTCCTAACCACAATTTCAGAGTTTCTAACTGCAGAAAATATTAATTTTTTTGGCTTTTTTTTTTGAAAAAATTATTAAACCCCACCAACCTGTAGAAACAGAGTAAGTGCCAAACGGCTCTACTAGCTACTTCCAAACTTTTCCTTTATTTAAGCGGTGCTTTTGTGATGAGGAGCTGCCCGTGCAGGCTCTGAGCGTGCTCCTGTGTGCGTTAGTGGTTTTCCACTTTCCCGAGAAGCTGAGGCAGAGATAAAGCAGGCGCATGGGGGGTTGGGCAGCAATTAGCATTTCCTCCCACCCCGTCCAGTCCCGCAGGAGATGTGTGTGGCTGGAGGGAGTCTGGGGGGAGCGCAGGCTGCCTCCTGATCTGAGAGGGGTGACAGCGTCCTGCCAATGAAAATTGCTCCATTAGCTAAAGACAAACATCGCAGGCAGATTTAAGCAGCTCCCTTTGTTTATTCTGCCTTTTTTGCTATTTTTAGCTGTTGGCCAGCACCCAGTACTGCAGGTCCTTTGGCTTTAGGGAGAGGAGGTGCTCCTGGTCTGGTGGCTCTCATGGCTGGGATGCTCCACGAGGAGATGGGGGTGCAGTTACCAAAGAGGATAAATATGCAAAGGGATGATGACCCCGAGCAGGGTTGGTTTTTTTTTTGTTTTTCGGGTTTCCTCAAACAGATGGGCGCTGGAGTCTTTCTTGCTCGCCTTGAGGGTATTCATTGCAGAGATGCCGTGTCCCCCCACGCCTCCTCTAGCACCGCAGACCATTGATTGCACCGCCCGATGTCAAACCTCTTTCCAAGAAGCGTCCTGCAGCAGGCTGAAGCCCCGAGCCGCTTCGGACGAGGTCTCCCGGGATGCTTTCCCTCGACAGCGCTGTCAGTCTCCCCGCTGGCTCCTTCGCTCGGCGGAGCGCTGTTGGTGCAGGGGCTGATTCGCCGCCCTGCAGCCGCATCGCTGGCAGGGACGCCCGTCCCCGCGCTGCCCCTGCCCTAAGTGACATCTGAATACCCCGGCTCGTCTCTGCCGGTGTTGGTGGGGACGCACAGGTGCGCTGCAGGGTGGTTTTTGGGAGAGGCTTGACGCCGGGATCCCCGGGAGCCCGCAGCAGCAGGAAGCCGTATTGTGTGTTGACTTTAAACAGGAGGTTTGGGAGATCGGCTCTGGAGCAGAAAACAGGGACTGCGGAGGAACAAACACTCGCTGCTTCAGAAGGGCGGCGATTTCCTTTTGGGTAAACACGTCATTAATCTCAGGGAGCACATTCTTTTCCATCAAAAGATAAGGGATTCGAGTTGCCTTTCTCAGGGCTTGGCCTTTTTAGATTGTTTTAACTGTGGCTCTTGCTCCTTTAATTACAGACTGTACATACTCTCTCTTTTTAGGTTTGCTGGCTTTATTGTGGGCGCCGAGAAAGTATTGGGCAAGGAAACTCCTTCCCTGCTTTCTTTAAATTTGCTGTAATCCTTCCTCCCTACCACCCTCTTGCCAAACTTTTTTTCCCACTAAAACCTGCCTTTTTTTTTTTTGCTACTTGCAGCTCTGACGAACGTGGAACGTAAGCGTGGTGTTTGTCCTGATTCATGAAACAGTGCTGCTGATAAAATAGGAGCTTTTTTGTTCACGAGTGGAAAAATAGCAATGACCTTCTCTCCCCACCCTGAGCTGCTCAGCTGTGGCTTGGCCCTTTTGAGGGTGTCACTTGCTGAGAGGCATGGGGTGATGCCGGCTGTGGCAATTTTCAGCTGGTCCTGACTTACGGGGTCACTGCAGTGGCAGAGGTGCTGCTTTTGCTTCTGCTCCCCGTGGCTTGGGCTCTGTGGTTGCTCTGAGCTCTTTTGATAGCAAATGTGTTTAGCTGGCATTTAGGGATGAAATTACAGAGGGAATTGAGTCCCTTTGCATCCTTACCTCCTCTTCTTCCCAGCCCTTTCTGCTAAGGGCTGCCAACAGCAACATGGGCTGGGGTGGGGTAGAGCAGGAACTGAGGAGCTCCCACATCCTGCATCTCTCAGTGCCCTGGCAGCTCAGGCAGATGCTCTGGAGCCTTTGTGCGCTGATCTGTCAGTGTGGCCACATGCTGCTGTGTTAATTGAGTAATAGCTTCGTTTTATCACTGCATAATCATTGACGTGGACATATTCAACACAAAAATTCCTCTCTGTTTTTTTCTCTTGCCTAGTTTAAGATGATTCTTAAAGCAGAAATACTGAGACTGTGGGAGCTGCCAGGAGGCAGGATGTGGCCCTGAGGACTGAGATGAAGCAAAGTCATGACATCATTTGTGACATATAGAGAGGGAATGATCCTGTGTTTGCCGTTCTCCATCCGGGCTGGGCTGCACATGCCCCATCTCAGCTATGGAGCTGTGCTGCTGCCCACAAGTCCAGCGTGGAGCTGATGTGCTCCTGGCTTGCAGGAAGTGTGCACTGCTCCATGCTGACTCACACAGCACAGGTGTTTGCAGAAAAGGGCAACCTGGGCTTGGTGCCTGTGGTCCCCTGGGTAGGCGAGTCCAGCGGCAGCTGACAGAAGACAGGGGCATCAGTCTCATCAGTTTGTCCCATCTCCTCAAGCTCTGCTCCCCTCCAGCTGTTTTCCTTTCCTTCTGCTTCTTCCCAGTCTTCCAGCCAAAACCTGTCTATCCAAAGGTGAAGCAGGAGGTGTCCTGGAAAATGTTAAAACATTTTTGTATTCCTTTAGAGGTTCAGCAAAGGTCGTGTTTATTCTCTGTTCTTGTCAGCGTGGCTCTGCTGCTCAACGCCTTCTGCTTCCATGACTCATCAGTTCCCTCACCATTCTCTTGGAGAACTGGGACTTTCTGGTGAAAATCTGTTCGTGCATCCTGTAGATCAAGCATCAGCCCACAGCAAGTTGAGCAGTGGACTGGTGGCATGGGAAAGCCACCACACTGTCCTCTCTCCATCTCCAGCATTACTGCCCTCCGCCTGTTTTCCTTCCCAACCTTTCCACATTTTTCTCATACATTTCTGCCTGCACCTGACCTGTACCAGGCTGGCAGCAGTAGGGCAGTGCCTGGGATCAGCAGTGGTGGTGTTGGACTTGTCTGGGAAATAATATTGTGAGGACCTCGGGAGCTGGAGCTGGGCAGTTGTGAAGGCATAGCTACAGAACCAGCCCAGCCTTGGAAGACCTTGGGAATGTGACTGTTAATGTTGGTGTTAAAGGAGCCCAAACACAGGAAGCCAGGTGTGTGCATGGAGGGACGTGGAGGCTTGTGACTGCGCTGCTTTGATTGATTTAATTTTCACTCTGTTGGGATAGGTGGTTCAAGTGTTACTTCTGACCGTGGTGTCCTCTTCATGCCTCTTTGGTTTTGTCAATCCACTGGAGAGGTGCCCCATTTTCAGTGCTCATTGCTGGGTGTGCTGTACGGCACTGCAGGGCTGTGGTTGTGGTCAGCTGGGCCCATGTCATTTTCTGGCAAATCCAGCACTTCACTGAGGAAATCCAGAGCCACCCAGAACGTGGCTGTGTTGGTGCACAGCATCTTTCAGAGCTGTTGCATCAAATGATCCTGTGCTGTTTGTTGCTTGAAGTTAAATTTCAGCGTTTGCATGGAGTGAAGGGGGAACACAAAGATAAAGTCCTTGGGGTTTGGGCAACATTCATGGCTTTGTACCCATCTCTGCACATTCACAGTTCCTATGTGGATGGTTAATCCTGTGAAATCTGCAATTACACACCGAGATGCTGAAAAGCCTATTGCTGTGGTGCTTTGGCATCCAAATTTTATTTCATTTAAGCCAGGCGTGCCTAACTTTCCTTGGCAAGTGAAGATGCTGCTCTCATGTGGTAAGCCATGGGTAGCATGTGTGTTTGGGGGAGTTTGGTCATCACCAGTCTGATGGGCAATGCTTATTCTGTAGGCAAGAGAAGAATTTCTATTCCAGGGGCTTTTTCAGGGGAGAATTTCACTCCTTCCCTTCTGTAGAGCACTCCAGCCTGTGTAGGAATTAGTTTGGTTTAGGACCCCCAACAGTCATTTAATAGACCACAACTTCTGAGAGTCACCAGCCTTGACTTTCCTGTGGAGGAGTCAACAGCTCAGAAGTTCTGGGCTTGTACCTTACCCTCAGCTAAGAGTTTGGAGGAGGAAAATGTAAGCGTGTGCTTGGTGAGGAGTGAAAATTTATCTTACTGCAGAGGTGTGTGTTCAGATGAGGATGGCAGCTGTGGGACCAGGCTGTGAGGACCATTCCTGTCTTTTCCACAGTGGTGTGCCTGGATATCTCCAGCAGCCACACCAGGACCTCGTTCTGGGTGTGCGCTTGGACTGGCATCCAAGGCGAACAACTGGATTTCAGAACTTATGCCAGAAGGGTTTAGTGGTGGAAGAAGAAATGGGAAAAAGATAGAGAGCAGAGATAATTATGCCAAGGATATACAATTATTCTTTGGCACTCCATGCCTTACACATCACACAGGATCCTGAAAATGCTGAGGTCAGACCTGGGAAATGTGCTGCAAGACAAACACTTCCAGCTGTTCCTCTGAAAGCAAATCTCAGCAAGTACCTTCCAGGAGGGAATGTGTGGGCTCACTTATTTTGGAAAAGAAAAAAATCTCACCATTTCAAGCCTTCAGCATTCACCTTTGTAATTAAAATCTCTAATCACAAGCAGAGTGCAATATGGGACTGTCTTCAGGGAGCTGTTTCTTAAGGTGGTTTTCCATTTTTGCACTATTTAGCCTCTGCCTCGGTGCCAGGCTTTACTTAACCTTAAGCTTGTGAACAGGCTTATTGAATTTGGCCAAGGCTTAACTAATCTGTAATGAGCTCCAGGTTGCCTGGAACTTGGCAGTGCTGCTGTGCTCTGTGCTGTTGCATAATGACCTGACCCTGTATAACCACAGCTTCGCCTTGAGCCCCTTCTCCAGCATCTTTGAGTTCCCATTCTGGAACCCTGGGCTCCATGGAGGGGCTGCCCTCATAAGGAGAGTCCTGAGTGCCAAAAACCTCACACTTCCATGCTGCTCCACAGGGTGAGAGGTGGGAGAAAGTACAAGAAAAGCCCAAACCCACTGGGGAAGAGAAAGGATGCAGCAGTGGCAACCAGATGAAAGCTGTTGCCTCCTCCCAGGTGTCTGTGATGGCTGGAAAGACATCAGAGTTTTGACCATCTTCCTGCTCCTCCTCTGGCTACATCAGGCTGGTGTACAGCCTCCTGTGGTCCCCCTGCACATGTGAACAGAGGATGCTCATCCTGAAATCTCTTCCATTTCAAACTTGCTCGGTGGCTTTTACTGTCTATGACATCATTTTAGTAAGAGCAACTGGAAGGACTTGATTTGTGAAGAATCACAGGAATAATTCAGATGTTGCTCTAAGTAATTTTTTCCCTGTTGTTCATTTAGACCAGCTCAACCACTAGAGAAATGCATTATTTTCTTTCTACTGATGGAGTATCAAATGATGAAAATAAATTGTTACTGCTCTTTATTGTGCATTTCCCATAAGGCTGACACGGCACAGAGAAGGAACCGGATTCTTTTCTTGTAGCATGACAGAGGGAAGATTGTTTATAGCACTTCAGCTCCAGCCCTGTGCAAGCCAGCTGAGAGCAGGATCATTAAAGGCAGGATTTAGAGGCCGCGGGGTTGCATAAATTGATTGAGAGCAAAATTTTTCAGACAAATATTTTGTAATGAGCAAGGAGGGAGGAATCTGGCTTGGATCTTGTACCCAGCAGTAAGCCGGAGAAAAAGATCTCCTTACAGAAAAAAAAAAATATAAAATGATCTTGCCTCGTTTGAAGATCAGAGTGCCAAATATAGACCCTATCGCGTTTCCTTCCCTCCTCCTTCCGAAGCTCGTCCTTTTGAAGAGCACTTTCAATGGGATGTGGATAATTGACTCTGCAAACAAATGACCCAGGGCTCTGTTGGTTTAGCCAATCGGTCTCGGTGTCTGATTCCTGTTTTGTTTTGGATGATTTTCAGCCCAATTGCCCCATCAGCTACAATTAGTCGCATTAGTATGACAGCTGAAAGGTCACAGATGACTTGCACCGGTCGCGGGCAGGAGATGCTCCCAGCATGCTGTCCCCAGCCCCATGCTCTTGTGCCCCTGAATTGATGGTGACTGCAGATCCTAGTCTGATCAAAAAGGATGTGAGGTTTGCTTCACAGGAAGGTGATGGAGTGAGAAATGAGGGTGCAACAACAACTAACATTTGGATGAACTTCTCTTTAATTAGTCAAGAAGGTTCCTGGTTCTGTATACAAGGGAAATGTGGAATGGCCTCTCACCTGCCAGAGCTGTGAGGAAAGGAAGCAGAAGTGGGATAGATTTGTAGGCACATCCTGTGGCTCTTTCAACAAATCCATGGCTGTTGTTTTCTGTGGTTCCAGTGACATCTGACATGGCTTCAGGCTTTTGTCTCTTCCACTGAGGATCTCCACTTAGGGGAATAAAATAAGAAAGGGAACAACACACAAGCGAATGGAGCACTAGGGGATAATTTAATTTCTTAAGATTGATAGAGGTCAGATGCACACAGGTGCAGGTCAGACATTGGACTCATGGTCAGTGTGTGGCCACACAATGGCCAAAATGGTACCACAGATAATGTAGTCTGGTTGTTCACTGGTCTGTACACTTGGCTTTTGTACGAGGGAGGAAACAGAAAGCACCCAAAGTGCCTAATTTGAATTATATAGCCCCAAAACATCATTGAAGACCCCAGCTGGAGATGATTTACTTACAAAGTGGGACTCTGTGCCTGGTGAGGTTCTACAACAGTCTGGTTTTGGTTTGATGTTATTCGGCATTTTTCTTGACTTCCTGGATGATGGAAAAGGGAATGTGCACATTCAATCTGAAGATGACCTCCAGCTGGGAAGAGCTCGCAGCAGCCTGGCAGAGAGGGTCAGGATTTCAGAAGACCTCCACAAACTGGGCAAGTGGTGTGAAAAGGACAATTTGTGATTAGGGAAAACCTAATGATAGGAATATGTGAGAGTGAACTGTCAAGAGAGGCTAGAGTTTGCTTCACAGGAGATTTTTATGAATCAGTGGAGCAAACTTCTGTCGAGTGGCGTAGATGTATTTGATGCTTCTGCTGGTTGGAGGAGGTCTGCAGATCTTTGTGGGGTGAGATGAGTATTTTGTTCACTTTTTAAATGAAAAATTAACATTTCTATGAGGAGCACATACTTGGTGAAAAGTCCCTTGGCCAAGGACCAACACTTGCCCTGAGCAGTTTGGTGGGAGCTCCGCAGGCAGACCATGTGCAGTGCTGTCATGAGCATCAGTTCTGGGTGAAGCCACACAGGTCTGGACTTATAAGAACATACAGCCTACACAAATTCCCCCTCTGTTTCTCCAGAAACTGCACTTTCTGCAGACATCTGTGAGGTCCAGAGGTCAGTGTGTTGCGCTGAGCTTGTTCCCTGTAAATCTCATCTGGGACTTGTTCCTAGTGAAGAGAGCTAGTGCTTTTACAAAGCCTAGCAGCAGGAGACCTCTTCTACCAGCGTGTTTCCATCCATGTTTGGGCAACACAATGGATGCAGATGTAGTAGGAAACGTTTGATTATCTATAGGGTTTTTCTGTGAAAACTTCAAAGCTCTGTGGTTAGTTATATTCTGAGACTTTAAGTGCATATGTCGTGTGCTCAGAGCTCTGATTTAATGTTCTGGTTTAATCTACTGCCCAAACATCATTAATGTTGTCTTTGAGGCATGGGACAGCTTTGATGGAGCCTTTTTTTTTAATTTCTGGCCGTCACCCTGTGCAGCCATAAACCAACATCCTGCCTGCTAATGAGAAAATTCAAGTTATTGGAGTCATATGTCTTGTGGAAATAGACTGTAGTGGCAGGAGAAAAAAAAAAAGGAACTGACTTTGCTCACCTTCCACCCCCAGCTGGCATGAGGATTTGGATTACTGACAGGGAGGAGATGTTTCCATAGATGAGGATACCCCATTAAAAAGCAGTGTTGCCTGTTAAAAATTAAATTCTTATTTAATAGTCACACCCATTAATTCCTCAACCTGCTTTTGTGAGTTATCTGTTCTGTCTATAAGCATCTGAAACCTTTCCTAATTAATGCCTTGCACACCAGCTGTCAGGCTTAACCCTTCCTAACAAATTGAGGTTTGTGGAAGGATTTGAGCCACTGCACTGAAGTGTGCAGTGAGGGAGTAGGATCCTCCATTACATACCCAGTAAACCAGGTACATGACATTGCACCCATTGCTTTCCCCTCTCCCTGTCTTCTGTACAGCTTGTTTGGAAAGTAAAACTTGAGTGTGTGTGACCTTAGAAGGATGGGGTACGAGTGGCAACCCTGGTTTCTGCCTTCTCCTCCACCATAGAAGCTGACATCCATCCTTTCAGATGGACCTTGGGAGCAGCCCCTGCAGGTGCATGAGTTTGGAGAGGGGAGGTCGCTGAGGGCACTGGAGGGGCTCCTGCAGCCCTGGAGGTTCCTGAGGTTCTCCTCTTGCCCTTCATGTCTCCACAGAGCATGGCTTCGTCGGCTACTCCCAAGAGCTGATGTTCAACAACACACTGCCAGACTACAGCCAGGGGGAGTCCTTCTTCACTGTTTTTGGAGTGTTTTTCCCAGCTGCCACAGGTACGGTTAAGTTTCATCCTCACCCTTTTTTCCTCCACAGGAACATCTGGAGATGAGCAGAAGCAAGGGGAGCTCCTCTGGGCTGCGAGGCAAAGCGAGCAGGACTGCACTCGGCCATAGCAGACCCAAGTGGTCAATCCAAATGGTCAGGCTTCCCTCCAGCATCTCAAATTAAATGTTGTACTCCTGTCTCGTTCTCTTGAATGTGCACTTCTGTCTCTGTGGTTAGAAACTGTTGGTGAACTCTGCGGGTTGATGTGGTCCCGTAAATCCTTCCCTGCCAAGGACAAGGCTCAGACACTGATCTTGGCCAGTGCTGTCAGGGCAGAAGGTATCAAGCCTACTTAAAAGAGCTGATCATGATTTTTCCAATCAGATGAGCCTTATGACTTTGTTGCGCTGGGATAGTGTGAAGAGCACAGGAGGACTTTCCATCCTTACCTTAGCAGGTGACTGAGCTGGGCTGGTGCCATTGCCCATGATGGATCCGCCACTCGCTGTGTGGCATCACGGGTTCATCCTGGTATGTCAGCAGAGCTCATATTTATGAGCTTAACTGGATTCCTTCATGGTATTCATTCCCTTAAATTACCAGCAAGATTCATGTCCACTTTCCAGAACTGACAATCTCCAGTGGGAATGCAGTAACTATCAGCTGAAGTTACAATACCTTTTGTGGATGCTGGGTGATTTAAGCTACAAAAAGTACTGGTTATAAGCAGTTTCCATAGTGATGAATCCTTGGATTACAGAGTGAATTTTCAGAAGATTAGCTCTAAGCAACTCACTGGAAGTTGCAGAGTTGCTGCAGTACAAGGAGACAAAGGGTTTTGTGAAACAGATGGGACTGGAGGAATGGTCTGGTAGCAGAAGTCACTTTGTCAGGTGCACGTAGTGCAGGACTTCAAATTTTTCTTTGAGATCCTCTCTCGCACCTTATCAGGCTGTCTATTGCCTCTGTAGACTTCCTCCTGGAAAATTCACCTTCCTGAACTATTGGCACCACTGAGAAGACGTCTTCTGCCCTCTTTTTTGTTGTCATTTTTGATAGGCCCAAGTGAGTCCCCAAGAGAAAAATACCTTCCTTGTGAGCTGGTGTAGGAAAGCAGGTTTTTTGCTTTATAGAAGAAGGAACAGTTGTGAAAAAACTGTGCAGAAAATTGCCATGATTAACCATATTAAATTTTGTCACTGCTAATGCTTGGCTGCTAAGAAGAATGCCAAAGCTAATAGATACAATTTGTTTAAAGCCCTGGCAGCCTGTTGCTCTGTTTAGTTAGCAGTAGTAATACCAGCAGTAATGTCAAACATTCTCTGAAAATGCAGTTTGGGACGATGTATAATTTCTTCAGTTGCTAACACAGCTTTTTCATGTGTTCTTTTTAATTGCTTGGTTATTTACAGGATTTAAATGATTCCTTCAGAGCAGCTGTGCCAGTGGTACCAGATAGCATCACTATCACTCCTGCCACTGCTGTTCAGAGCACTGTGGAGTTCAGGAGCCTCATAAAATGCAGGGCTGTGTTTGCTGCTCTGCATGGAAGAGCTTGTGGTCTGATTAAGAAATTTGTAGGATGAGAGTCAAGACTTCTCTGCTGCCAGTGCTGCTGCCTCAGGGCAGGCAGCATGATGCAGAGGGTGAGCAAGTGGCACTGAGGGATGACAGGGACAGGTTGGCACTGCTCCCAGGCTGTCCCTGCAGCCTGTGGTCCTCCCCACCACCATCCCCCAGTGGCACCCACCTCTGCTGGAACTCCCACAGGGACCCGGCTGAAGCACTGGAAGCAAAATCCTTTGCCTTAAGATACAACAAGAAATTTAGGGAGAATTTCAGCAAAACAATATGATGTTTAGCTTTGAGGGGTTACATTGAGCCAGTTTGCAACAGTTCTTTGACCCACAGCAATGTTCTGTTTATCTTTAATTATTAGATGTTGTGTTTACTATTTTTAATTTTTAGCATATGCTAGCGGACAGTTTAAGATGCTATTTTGATAACAAAGTTTTTAAAAAGAATATTTCGGAAATTGTGAAACAAATTGTTTGGGCCTTTTGAGATGAAATGTTCCTCTTTGAAGTGAAACTATTTTGATCTCTTCAGGATAGGCTTCTTCCTCTCTCTCTGAGATGGCTTTCTGAATTCAGCCAGTTTACGTTTGGTCTCTGGGATATACTGAAAAGTGGGAGTAAGTTGCCCATTTCTGCCAGACACAGCAGTGAAACAGAAAAGCAGGCTGGTAGCAGTAACAGCAAAGAGGGGCAGCCACTTCAGGAAGGGAGAGCAGAACCTGTGGGGAGATCCTTGCCAGGACCAAACAGGCAGGAGGAGCAGCTGGGGACATGCTTCAGCTGATGGGCATAGGATGGTCATCCCAGACTTTTGCACTCCAGTAGCATCATGCTGCCTCCTACAAGCATCCTCCTTGGATTGTTTTGCTCCAGATCAGGTTGTTCTCTCTGTTCCTCTGTTGTTTGTTGGTACAACTTCAGCAATGAGAGTGAAGTTACCCCAGTTTTATGGTTAAGCACTGGTAATCAGAGGCTGGTCTGTTTGCTACCTGTGCAATAGGTAAAACCATAGTTTTAAACCATTTAAACCATTAAACAGGTAAAACCTCTTTAAACCATTTCAGCTGGATGTGCAGTGCAGCTGGCTTTATTCCCCTAAGTTTATAATTTAATCATAGGGAAGTAGCCAAGAGATCCAAAACATCCATCTAGAGCTGGCCTAAATGGGAGATCATGGGCATTGAAGGCTCCGATTTGCTGGCTTCAGTCAAAAGACTGAAATACACATTGTAGAAAATGTGAATGTGCCCCTATAGAGATGCTACGTGTTAACCAGCTGCTCTGCATGTTTGTAAGTACCTCCTCCATGCACACATTTTGCTGCTGTGCTGTGATGGGTGAACACTTGGATACCCACCCAGGCAGGGCTTTTCAACTGGGAGTCTCGGGAGGCACCTCCCCACAGCCAGCTCTCAGCAGCAGCCACACAGCCATCAGTGCATTTTTAAAATTAAGATAAATGCAGTTTCTGTTGTGCACAAAAATTTTTTCTACTAAATCCCCAAGGTTTTCTGTTTAATGAAAGAAATGTGTTGTCTTGTGATACGAGAAAGTAAGATGTCGTTTGAAGCAGCGTTAGTGGAAAATGTCACTGCCCAGAAACCAGTTCTGAAATAAACCATATCTGGCGCTTGCAAAATGACAGCAAATAGATTTAGAAGTTTTGGTTAAAGTTATCAGATGATGTAAACTGGCACAACTCCATTGAAGTCTCTGGCGAGGTGCCAGCTTACATCAGTGGGGAAGTTGGCCCTTAAAAAAAATTAGCTACAAGCCTTATCTAAGATTTTCCATTCTTCACCTCCTGGGTGAAGGAAAAAACCCACCTTTTATATTTTATAGTACGTTCACAGAAAAATGCACTGGGCGTTTGCAGGAGCGATGGTATCTGCAGTTACAAACCGTGGCTGGTGGGGCTGATGGTTGTGTCTGACACACAGTGTAGGTGGTCCCCTCATGCACGTATCCACCTCCTGGATGATGCCCAGGACCAGATTAACTGGGAATAGCAGCAACGTACAGACTGTCTCAGCCATAATTTCCTGGCTGGGTTGACTGTGTTTTCATGCTTCTTTGTCCAGAAGCTTTGTCACTATCTGCTGTTCTCTAAGATAATAGCCAGTGTGGAAAATCCAGCCTGCTATCTCATTGAAACAGAGAGGTGGATAATTTTCTCCATGGACAATCTGCAGATATGACTGCTTGAGTTCAGAAGGGATTGGCCATTTCCCTAGGGAAATGTGTCTGAAGGAAGGAACATCCCGATTTCTCTGTGTTGCTGAGTTTTAGATGCAAGTGTGGGGTTTTTCCTCTGTCGAGCAGCCAGAATGTCTGACAAGACCTTTTGTGGCTTCTTGCCACTCAGACTCCTCTGGCAGGGGGTAACTGAGGCTATGAATGGTGGAGGTTGCTTGGGATGTTATTTTTTTTAATTAGTCGGGTTGTCCTTTCATTGAAAAGTGGGTTGCTTAGGCAGCTGCTTGCAAAAGACCCTCTCAGGGCTGCTCTTTGGCTGCTGTCATCCTGTATGGAAAATTACTTTTTGGGTGGTGGTGGAGGGGTGGCCCTGGCATTGTCCATACATCTGTGCTATCAGATTGCCCATACCTTTGCACTGATCATGTCAAGAGTCATAATTGCAGCGCAGAGGAGGTGGGTTCGGCACGAGTGGCTGATAATATCTGAGCTGGTTCCCTCTGTGGTGGCCTTGACCTTTGGTTGTGGAACCCATGAAACCCTGGTCCTGGGAGCCCTGACAGAAGCTAGTGGTGTGCAGTGGCCTGGGTGTGACCCCTGGTCACTGCAGGGCAGGAGGTCAATCATCAGCCTCAAGATCCTCTTTAGTGGGCTCTGGGAAGTCATCCTCTGGCTGCTCCGGGGCGTGCGTGGGTCTGTGGGAGGGAGGCACCGAGGCAGCCCAGGCTGTGCAGTCATCGCCGTGCCGATGACTCACGTCTTCAGCTTTTTTATGTTCAGTCCAGAAAATGCCATTTTGGTGTTTCCCCAGTGCTTTGCTGAGGCAGGACTTTGGATGAGGAAGAGGTGACTCAAGCTGGAAGATTTAAAGGTGGTGCCAGATGTTTGAGAAGCTTGGCCAAGAAGCACATGAGATTAACAGCTGTCTTCCTGACAATAGTTTGTTCCCTTTGGAAGAAAAATTCAGAGAATTCTGAGTTTTCTGCTTTGTCTCTAAATTGCAAAGTAGCATGTCATCAAAGAGTGCTTCATAGAGACTTTATTTAGCATATTTGTGACCACTTCCATGGACTTCTGCCTTCCTAACTTTTCTCACTTCTACCTAAGCCTGTTGTGTAGCTGTTTGAAAGGAGCAGGGCTTGAACACTGCATGGAAGTGTTATCTAGAGAAAACCAGAGCAGCTGACAGGCTTTTAGCTGTGCTGTTCAGAAGTACATCCACAAAATAGTCTTCCAGGAGAAAATTAAGGACTTGATTTGTAATGTTTTCAGTATGGTGTCAAGGATTCAAATCTGGTCTGAATTTGGAGGAAAAGCTCTTCCAGGAGCTGAGGAATGCCAGGATTCTATGGGGACCAGTGAACAATTGTTGGGGCTCTGGCTTCATGGTGGAGATGACAGGAAAAGGTGGCTGGTGAGTGGACTTGATCAAGGGGGAAAAAACAGAGGTGATCAAGGAAAAAGCATTAATAATAAATAAATAAAGCCCTGGATGTGTTTGGCAGCATGGGAGTGCCTTTTGCTCATTTATGTGCTGTCCTCATGGCAGGGCAGTGCGGAGAGGAGGATTGCAATTCCCTTTGAGCAGATGTGGAGGTGGCGCTATGAAGATGCACAGCAAAGCCTGGGACAGAGCAGAGCAGAGTTTGTGTTCCATGATTAGCAACCCAGCCATTGCTGACAGCCCATCAAAGGCCAAGGTCTGTAGGGAATAGGGATGAGGGAGAGAATCCATCTGGCTGATTTGGGTTTTTCCCCTTTACCCTGAAATTGGTCCCATGGCTCTTGTCTCTCCTTCATCTTGGGAAAAAAACCCTTCCAAGCAGCAATCCGTGTTTGGGCTTTAAAATGCAATGGGCTGTTGGTGGTTTAGAGCTGTAGTCACTCAGACTTGCAGCTGCAGAGACTGACTCTGTCATTCTTATGCCCTCTGAACACCAGGAATGGCTGCTGGGCTTGGCAGCCACGGTGGGCTGGCGTGAGGTCGGTGCCCTGCTGCCGGGGCTGCCAGATGCTGTGAGTGCCGTGGTGCTGGCATCCTCCTTCCCATTGTTCTGTGGTGATCTCACCCTGGCCCCAGGGACCGTGCCATCAGCACTGCTGGCTGGCTCCTGGCCCACGGGTCCTTATGAAGACATTAGTCTGACATCCCAGGGAGGGACAGGGATGGGCAGAACTCACCATCCTAAAGCCTTTGGTCCTCCTGCCTTCAAATTGTCCAGATTCTCATCAGGATTCTAAATAACAGATTGCTCTTTATTTATTTTTATTTATAGCATGTATCTGAAGTCTTCTAAGAAAACTTTTGGCATAATGTGACAAGGGAATCTATTGTTTTCTTGGCAAGTCTGGTATGACTCCTTCAACTATGGACAAAGCCCCTTAACCAATCCGTACCTTGGCTTTCTAGTCTTAATGTAGAGAGTCTAATCCTCTGCTTCATCCTGTTTCCCTCTCTTGCGTCGTTAGACGGTAATTTTTTAGGCTAAGGACTGTCCCTGATTGTATAATACCCTGTACTCTGGCCTAAAATAACAGTTCAGTGTTTTATTCTTAGTCCTACCATGTGTTTTCTACGTGACACTGGGACAATCACTTGCCCTCTCAGTGTTTCTGTTTCTCTATCTGCAAGGCAGAGATAATGCCGACTTCCAAAGCAGATCCCTTGGCTGGAAGGTGCCACCTACGTGCCGAGAGCACTGTTATTGCCTCTGCTAGTGTGATCATCATTTCATGTGGGCAGGACAGCCTGTTTTGTAGCAGTGGCTGTCTCCTGTGAATGCAGGGGCCTGTAATGGATCTGGTCTGGGGGTTGTACCACCTGCTGCATGTGCTGCCCTGATGAACAGTGGCATTTCTCTTTTCAACAACTGGGCAGCATTGTCTCTTGTTAGGTTTGTATGAAGATAAGATGGGTTTTGTTCACGTACTGTTTTCCCCCCAGCATTGTTCAAACTGGACAGAGGCTTCTTTGACGTGTTAGTGATGCCTTGCTTCTGTTAAAGACACGAACGGTGTTTTACAGAGCAATTGATGGGAGCCAGTATCTGTCTGTGTGGCAGTGCAGCGAAGTGAGATAGTTACTGTTCTGAAACAATCAATGAACCGATTGATTAAATTATATTACATATTGCAATGTGTATTATATATACGATAACTTAGATTGACTTTAAATTGCACTTGTGTCTGCAAAATACAGGTGTGATGGCTGGGTTCAATATGAGTGGAGATCTCCAGAAGCCTTCTTCCAACGTCCCTCTGGGGTCTCTGGCTGCTATTGGCACCTCGTAAGTCATTGATTGGGAAAATTTGCTCTGGAAACTGCACTGAGTGTGACCAATCCATTTCATATTCCCATCAGCCCTTTATTACTCAGCCATGTGGAAAATTAAAGTGTGGCTCTCATTCAAATTGTCATCCATCACCACCACATTCTCTGGGTGGGTTGGAGACGTTTGTTAGTGTGGATGTGCTCAGTCCTGCTGCTGCTGGGTGGGATCTGTGCTGCTGCTGGGGTGCTTGTGCTGCTGCAGCCTGGCTGTCCCAAAGTGGGATGCAGAGTTCTCCAGGGCTTGGGAGTGGGATGATCTTGTCATTCACTGCTGTTGATTTCAAAGGCGGGGGTTTATTGCTTTTTCTATTTTCCTCTTGCATTCTTTTTCTATATAAATAGAAAAGAAGTATCAAATCTTTGTGTTTTTTATTACTGGGAAAATGAGGCCAGGAGAGGTGAGATGACCCACCCACCTGCAAGACAGGGGAAACAGAAGCCCTGCATAATCTAGTCATGCTCTTCCCAAGGAAATACTACTTTCCAGGAGAACCTTCCACTGCTGCATATTAAAAAAAAAAAAAAAAAAAAAAAAAAAGCTCTCAGTAGGTTTTCCTGCCTGCTTTTATTGCCATCTAGATTGCCTTTGAAATGATTTCTTTTAATTGTGTACCAATGTTCAATCAGGAAGGAAGATTCTTCACAACTTGGACGGGTTCCCGCTGGAATTGGTGCTTGTTTTAAGAGGGGGGATTCCACAGGACATAGAAGTATCACATGAACCCATCTTTCCAAGGCTGTGGTCATTCCCTTCTCTGCTGTCTGGGCTTTAAAGACAAAATTATCCCCCAGCCTGAGTATGGAAAGGCCAGAACACCAGAGCAGGATCCTGGCTGAGGCTGCAGAGCTGTGCTGTTAATGTTACTGCCAGATGGGGGGACCTGTGTACCTGCAGAGCCACAGAATCACAGATTGGTTTGGGCTGGAAGGGATCTTTCAAAGGCCATCCAGACCAACCCCCTGCAATGAGCAGGGGCTTCTTCAACCAGATCAGATTGCTCAGAGCTCCGTCCATCCTGACCTTGACTGTTTCCAGAGATGGGGCGTCCACCACCTATTTGGGCAGCCTATTCCCATGTTTTACCACCCTTATTGTAGAAAATTTGTTCCTTACACCGAGTCTGAATTGACCCTCTTTTAGTTTATACCATTACCCCCTGGTGTTTTGCTACAGCCCTACTAAAAAGTCTGTCCCCAGGACTGTGATATTTCCCCCCTGCACGCCTAAGGGGTGCAGGTACCTTCCCCTCAGGGGTACCTGCAGTCATCCTGCAGCAGTCCCTGGCACAGCATAGTGGGTAAGTAGAATGGATTAGTGTCAAATCTATCCCTGAAGCTACATCATTCAGGAGCCATGCAGAGTGATTGAAGACCCAACTTGTGGACATTTTACTGTCTCCTGCCTCTCCTAGCAGCAGAACTCTCAATGGCCTCATCTTGCTGTGAAGAAATTGGTTTGTTTCTGTTGTTTGCAGGTGGTTTCTGTACATGGTCTTCGTTTTTCTGCTGGGAGCCATTTGTACCCGCCAGTCACTCCGCTACGACTTCATGATAGCAGAGAAGGTAACTTGTGGTTTTATATAATGGTGCTTTCAGGTTGCCATCTGCCTTACTCAATGCTTGAGTTTTCCAAAAGCCTGAGGAATCTGGGTACGCATCCCTCATTAAAATTCAGGGGGATTTCCGCGTTGCAAATCCCAGTGTACAATTGATTTGAATAGCCTTGCATTCACCAGCATATCCCGTGATGCCAAATCTTGGCATAATCACCCAGCAATAGCTTTAAGAGCTAAAGTATGGTAATGTGGTCTAATGATAAATGCTGTATTTTATTCAATGTATCCTTTCTCATTGGTGAAAGCTTAGACCAAATTGAAATCTCTAAAGAACTGCCCAGCTTACCTTTACTAATTCAAGCGAAGCTCACATTTCCATATCTAGCAGGCTGTAATTGCAGGGTGAGCAACAGGATTATTAAACTCGAGACATTCCACACACAGTATTTACAACGAGGAGGGGGTTGTAGTGTAACACACAATGGCCTCTAAAAAGAGAGCAAGAGGTTTGGGTGTGTGCCATTGTCTTTCTTGGGATGGGATGCAGAAGGCCTAATTTTCTGTTATTCAGTATTGTCCAAAATCATGGGTTCGCTGTATTTGACACTGTTTTTTTGTGATTAATTTGAAGTTGAGAAGTTTACATAGTTTGATGTGTGACATGGTTTTAGTCTAAAATATCAGTTTGAAACTCTGGCTTTGTTTCTTAAGAAATTGCAGGTCTAAACTTCTTCCACCCCAAATAAACTCACAATTATTGGTGGTGCTTTGCCAGTTCCTACTGAGGGGTAAAAAAAATCCACCTGTTTCAGAGAAAAAAAAAATGAACCTGCCTTCTCTAAGGCAATTTCTTCGTATGTCAATGACTTAATGAGCAAAAAGTGCAGTAACAAAAGAATCAGCTTTAAATGAATCTGCTGAAGAGAAACAGATTGTTAGAGCTGTGTTTTAACTTCAGAACCCTCAGGGGGAAAATGAACAGTCTCCTAGTAGTGAATGAGAAGATACTTAATAATGTCAAATACAAAAAATAAACAAGCTAACACTCCCCTCCAAAAAAAGCAAATTCAATTTTCTTTCCCTTAATATGGAGCAAACAAATGGTGCAATATTCATGTTTCTTCTTTGAGTTATTACAAGATGCTTTAGATTTTAATGACTTTGGAGAGAGGAAGGGGGGAGAGATCATTACTCCCCCAACTCTCCCTTTCTATCACAGGTGAGCGAGTGCTCGGCTGCTTTTCTCTGTTACAGTATTTGTTTGGCTTTTTAAACATAAAAATGAGATTCAGTAATTTCACTTCTAATGAGCTCCAACTGCCAATTCCTTGCGATGTATTCACACTCTCTGTGTTCAAAACGCAGAGCAAAACCTTTCATCAGCCTCCGTGAAAGGGACTCTTCCCCTCTAACCCTGATTTGAATGTCAAGTAGCACATTTAAATGCAAGCATTTTTGGCAGCTAAAATAATATATGGTGTCTGGCACAACTGTTTGTTTCTCAGAGCAGGGTAGGATTAGAGGAGAGGGAAGGGAGGATTCCCCACCGAGTGTCTGTCTGTTGGTCTAATGAGAGCTGGGATCTGCTCATCTTTGCCTCAGGTTCCTTCTGTCCCACAAGATACAATTCACAAGGCCAAGAGGATTTTCATGGGGAAATGTGGTGGTAGGAAGTTTCAACAGTTCTGGATCATGACATTAATTTCACATGCCTTCCCCAACAGCAAGTTTTTTATGGCTGTTTACCCAATCTCCTTTCTGCTGCCTGCAGATTTCGTAGACAAAAAAATGGTCAGATGTAGCTTGAATCACCTTTAGCCGTGTAAATTTTTGTAATTCCTCTTAATAAAGCATGTGCCACCTGACCTCAGTGGGGGCAGAACCTGAGAGGACCTGTTCATTTTGACCCTCTTTTCCACGGAAGGAGGGGTGGGAGCAAAGGACGTGTGGGATGCAGGGGACCTGCATTTGGTGCCATCCTCTGCCACAGATACTTGTCTGCACCTCCAGCACTCGCTTCAGAGGAGCACGAGCATGTTGGATTTGGACCAAAATGCTGGATTTTCCCCTCTGCCTGGCCTTTGTGCTGGAGTTACCCCCACGCTTTGCTGTTCTCTGTGCCTGGCTGCTGGCTGTCAGACCTCTGTGGTCTTGCAGGATTGGGGGTGTCTCAGGTGACCCTAGACCTTGTTTTGCTTATTTTTTCTGTCCATGTCCTTACACTGCAGAGTCGGGAGCACTCCCATTTGAAAGCTTTCTTGCACAATGTTTGTATTGTAGGGTTTTGTGTACATGGGTGCAGTTTTTAGGTACGCTGTCTGTGCTTGCAGCTCTCGACAGTGAGGACCTGCTCGGAGGACCCCAGTCCTCACTTCTGTGTGACAGACCAGGAGCTGTCCCTCCTTTCCCTCCACATCTGCAGGAGGTGCTCCCAGCCTGAAAGGGTGCTTCAGAAACTGGTTCTAAAACCAGCCTTGTTAGCACTATGTCTTTAAATTTTTTTTTTTTTTTTAAATGTTTCATGTTGGCCAAAGGAAATTCTTTTCTCATTGAAGACAGGAAAATAAGGTCATTGTATTATATCCTTTGGAGCGTGTTTTTTGAGATGCCATTTACTTAAGTGGCAATTTTGATTTGGTTTTGCTGTGGGTTTTCTTTCAGGATTGGTTTTCCCCTCTGAGACACAGGGGTTTGTCTTCCTGTTTTGGACGGTTGTAAGCCTGGGCAGCTTTTCCTGTATGATGTGCTCTGTATATAAGTGATCTCGCCTGAAATAAACTCACTTCCAGTTACTTAAGGGGAATCTAATAGCTGCTGCTTTGCTGCAATTGCTCCGAGTGACAAAGAATTTCTTGGATATGAGCTTGTAAAATGGTTCTGTCGGTACAGGATGTTCAGTATTAAATTACTTTTATGGGATAATTTTCCTGTATTAATTGCTTGTGCTTTATACTACAGACCAGTTAAATTGCTTCTTTCCCAGAGCTTATATGTGATCTGTTAAAATACATGTATTTAAGACCGCTTGGGTGTCTTTGGGGCATAACATAATGAACTTTGCATTCTCTCCGCTCCCTCCAGGTATCCCTGGTGGGTTTTTTGTTTTTGCTAGGGCTGTACATCTCATCCCTGGCCTCCTGCATGGGAGGGCTGTATGGAGCACCCAGGATCCTGCAGTGCATCGCCCAGGAGAATGTGATCCCCACGCTCGCCTTCCTTGGATGTGGGGTTAGTCATCCTTTCTCCAGGATTGCTGTCAAACTTCACCTGAACTTAAGAAGCCAAGCTTTTCTATGTGTCTGTAGAGTGAGATGGGTGATGCATGAAATGTGAGGAGGGGAAGGCTCAGGACCTGGTATCCCATGCCTCGGCAGGAAAGCCAGGAAATGGGTGGTTTTATGAGAAAAAGCAAGCATCCATCTGTCTGTGGTCCTTTCCCTGCCTGTCCCCTGTGTCCTGCCCTGTGCACACACGGCCCTTCCTGGGCTGTCATCAATCCCCTCCCTCCCGCTGGCCCACCCCTTCAAGATGTCCCCAGCAGGACAGGCTCTTATGATATAACTTTGCCTGTGGGGATTTTTTGCAAGCACCTTTTCCGTGCTGGTGCTGCCCCTGGCCATGACTGAAGGAGGTACCTCCCTCTCCTCTGCCCTCCTGTCCAGGGCAGAAACCTGAAGCTTTTGTCCCAGCACTTGGTGAAATAGATGGTAACTGTTTCTTTACCTTTTATCTGTTTTCCTTCTTATTCTTCTTTCCTGTGCATTTTCTTTGATCTGTTCCTATCTTCTGTGATAACCTCAGAGCTGAGTTTGTGACCAGTTGTGATGCTGTGGATTCAGTCTGTGTGCAGAGGAGAAGAGGACACTTCTTTGTAAGATAAGGTGTCTTTGGGACACTATTAAATAAAATGAAAGAATAGATTTGAAAAGTTAAGTTAGGGGTATTCTAAGCTTTAGATAAGCATTGAAACAAAGTCTTGCTTGGAATATGACAAGAAGCGTTTTCCTTGCTTTGTGAATAGTCTTTATGCACGAGTCATTCTACTGATATCAGTCACCATGGACTCTGTAGTCTTGGGCTATACATCCACACATGAATTTCCCTTTTTCTGAATAGGGAGAAAATAATTCCGTCACTCTCAATAATCTGCAATACCTAACTGTACAGAGTGTCTGGAAAAATGTTATGATGCTTGGCACCTTCAGAGTGGCTTAAAAATACAGGAAAATATTTTTCAGTATTGATATATATGAATGTTTAAAAATATTTATTTTTTTTATAAGTATAATAATTTTCTTTCTGTTGTGTTATGTTTCTCAAAGCAGTTTTCTAAACCAGAAGTTATAATAATAGCAAAAATAATAGTAATAATCATAGGGAAATCAGGAACAATAATGACTGCAAAAATTTCCAGCTCCTGAAGGCAGTTTTCAGGTGATCCCAGAATAAGCTATTCTCTATTTGGCAACCCTTGTGAAATTTTCAGTGGTTTAGCAAAGTTGATTCCCTCTCTTCTCTGATAGTTTCCTGTCTTTCTGTCAAGTTTTCTGCTCTGAACTCCAGGCAGAGTGCCATGATGGGAAGGGCTCAAAAAGAGGTGAGAAACCAAAGGCAGATCCCCCTTTCCCCCCTTCCTTCTCTCTGCCACATTGGGAATTGTTTAGATTTGGTTTATGGAGAATAAATACATTTAATTTGTCCTTACCAATCTACTCCACATCAGTTTTTGTTTTTCATGGCTGGAGGAGGTGGTATGGTCACCAGAACCCCAGCTGATGGGAAGGACACAAATATTTTCTGTGGAGATTAATCCGAGCCAGATCCATCCTGAGATCGTCCCATCTGCTCCCCATCTCAGTACATCTTTCTGATACTGAAGATGCTTTCTGAGATCTGCGTTCCTTTGTCCCTGAGATGTACTCTTGTTCATTCTGAAAAGATGTAGTAGTCCAGAACTTGTCCCCTTTTCTATTAATAAATAAGAGTGGAGGAAACAGAAATAGTTTCCATTTGAGCTGTGTGTTTATTAAAGAAGTAAATGCAGTTAAGTGAAAACTTAAGATATTTTGTAAGATACCTTGTAAGATGTTTTTAAGCAAAGTCTTTGCACGGCTTGCACAGCTTTGTCAGGTGGCAAAATGGCAAGATGATGCCTGGTCCAAGGAAGGATATGTTAGACCTGGGATTAAAGTTCATGAGCCGAAGGCTCGGGTATTTCCACTCCCAATGCTGTTTGTTTTGTGCCTCTTTTCCTTCTCCTTTTCCTGCCTTCCCCCTGTCCCAAAGGACAGGAGCAGGCAGTGTTTCCCCTTGCTGCCTGCCCTCCTGACACATGCCTGGCATTGCTGGGGCTGCCACCCCCAGCCCCATTGCTGCTTTCCCCTGCTGCTGGGCTGGCTTGAAGGAGGGGAACCCCACGTGCAGGGGCTCAGCAGACCATGGGCTCAGCTCGGCTGCCTGTCAGGGCAGGGCCAGAAGCTGCTGATGTGCAGCTGGCACTGCTTCATGCAGGGCTCTTCCAAGGGCAGCACGAGGGAGCCTTTTGGGTAGGCGGTGATGCACGGTCCTGTAGAATAATTAGAGACGAACAGTTAACTCTAATTAACACGTTTTATTCCCCTAAGACTTCCCATAAACCCCACAAATCTCTCTGAAGGTTTATTGCTGCTTTAATGACATTATTTTACCATGGAGATATGAGTGAGAGTGGATGAATTTACCAAAGAAAAAGCTTGAATGAAGTTTTTTGAATGAAGAAAAGGCTTAGGAATGAAATGGGAGCTCAACAGCTTTTGGCTTCCAGTCTGTTCTTTAATTTATTGGGCCTGTGAGCCTCTGTTTGCACATGCATGCATGTATTTCATGACTGGGGGATACTGCAGACAGTCCAGGTAACCGCATACGGCAGCTGAGCAAGTGGGGAATCCTCACGGTGAGGTTCATGGTTAGTAATGTGAATGTAATCTTGTTTTATTCCTGAACTAGAAAGGCCCCAACAAGACTCCCGTGGCTGCGATTTGCTTAACAAGTCTCATCACCATGGCTTTTGTCTTCATTGGGCAAGTGAATGTTCTTGCTCCCATAGTCACCATCAACTTCATGCTGACGTATATTGCTGTGGACTATTCCTATTTCTCGCTGTCCTTGAGCTACAACATTCAGCAGAAACCTGAAGAGACCCAGATGGGAACTGCTAGACCTGCTCTGTCTTCCCAGCCTTTAATTTTCAGCAAGCCCCCCAGCCGTGCAGCTGATGGGGTAATTCAAAGCAGGTCAAATGGCACCTTGCTGGAATTCAAAAAAGACATGGACCAGCTTTTCAAACCATTTTTTAGTGAGCCAAGTACTTGCAAAAGAGAAGGAGATGAGAATTTAACCCAAAAGGTCAAACGAAAGAAGGCGAAGAGGCCAGCCAAGCAGACCTTACAGGACAGCTTTCTCCTGGATCTCCACCACGATGCTCCCCCAGCTCAGCACGGCTGCAATGACACCACGGAGCCCCATGAGAGGCAGCAGGACGTGGATGAGCAGGGCTGTCAGTGGGATGCAGATCTGTTCTCATCACCCCCTGCAGTTGGCCAGTACATACCCAGGACGCTGGAGCAGAGGGAAGAGCTCTGCAGTGAGGTGATGATGCTCCCTGGCCCGAGGGGAGAAGGTGAGTGCTGTAGGAGATGGACATCTCCATGTTCAGAGGAAATTGTTTATAACCTTGGTCCTCCCAGTGCTTTGCTGAAGGCAGGCATGAAACGAGCTTTATATGGGGCTGTCACTCAATGATTCATGGCAATAATATCATTTATTCCAGGTGAGGGTAGAGTTCATTGCAATGCATCACAGGAGAAGTTCCAATGCAATTTCCTAGAAAAGATTAATCACAGGAAAGCAGGCAGGACTAAATTTAGTGTTGGGTTGTTTACGATATACTCATAATTCTTCACTGGCATGCTGAATGCTGTACATTAGAAAGGCTTTAGGTGTATCCTGGGATTTACTTCTTCGTGGTGTGGGGTAGGATGGTTGGAGCTGTGTGACTCTAGAAGTCAGGCTGTCAAAATGCAGAGGTCCCCACAACACAGGTGGAGTCTGTAACCCAACATCCTTAGGTGAAGCTCTGAATTTGTTCTGTTGGTGATGTGGGTATTTGATACAGCACTTGTGCATGGAGTTTGTCATTCCCAATGGTGTGGTGTTTCATCACCATCAGTCAGTTAAGCTTCCAAAACCCCTCTGAGGGAGGAAAGTATTATTTTTCTTATTTCACAAATCGTGAAACTGAGGGGGAAATAGACAGATGCAGCCTTCAAATGGACTTAGTACCTGGCAACTTCTTGGGTTTTTTCTTGCATTTCTTTTCAATTTTCATTTTAGAGGTTTTGGTTTAAGTCTGTCCTACCCAGCTGTCAGCTAGGAGTTTTGCTTTGGTCCCTGGAATCTGGTAATGTAAAGTAGAGGAAAAAAACCCCACATTATAGCACCTCACATTATAGCTACTTTTTTTTTTTTCTTTCTTTCTTTAGAATCATCTATAAAGCGACAAAATCCAGAACTGGGAATTCAACAAATACCAGAATTCTTTTACTCCAGATTTTTCAGTCACTGGATTTCCTTTGTTGGTGTAAGTAATTTTCTTTTATTTGGAGCAGTGGTTTGTGATTGTAGAACACAGAAGGAAATTCATCACATACTGCAGTGTAAATACTCCAGAACCTTAAATAATGGCTTTTGATTCTCATATTCCAGGTCACCTGAACTAAATACTCAAGGTACCATGCATCCAGCAGTTCAAATTCAGGGAAAGCCCAATGGCATGTTAAAATAAATAACTACAGGAAAAAACCCAAACAAACAAGCTTCAACACAACTCAAAAGTACAAATTCAAAGTCTGGATTATTAGGACTTTTAAGATGCATGACTGCATGGGGAAAAAAGTCAGTGTCCCTCTTTTCACTATGTGCCAGTCTGCTTTTTCTTGCTGTGTAATGGACTGAGACAACATCTTCAAAGCTGTGTTGCTTTTATTAATGGTCCAGTTTCAGCAAGCTTGGGGTGGGGTTTCATTAGTGCTGACTTCCTGACACCAGCAGCCCGGCTATGAAATTCCATCTTTCGAGGGAGGAGAGAAGAGCATTGCTACGGCGTGCTACTTTAAATAACTTTTAAATAGCTTCTGCCTCAAGCTGCTGAGAAGTTTAAGACACTTAAATTCATCTTGGGAAGATGGATTATTGGGCAGATGACAGGGAAAGGGTCAGATATACATAATGAATGAGCCATATGGCTTCACTGCATGGATGAGGATTTCATAGCTGTGCATAAAAAGTAACAAACCCACTCAAACGAGCCACAAACCCCGTTAGTTTAATACTCAGATGGAGTCTGACACCTGCTTTTCAAATTCATCGCTGCTGCTGCCAGCAGCCAGCTCTTGGTGAGGGGTCCCCCTGGGCTGGGGTGGGCTGGGAGTGGTGCCCATCTTTAGGATGACATCTTTGGAAGGTTGTGACTGATGCCATCTCTGGGCTCATATTGAACGTGGCTCCCAAGTGCAAGTCATGATGGCAGAGCCATCAGCTCTCTGACTTTGCAGGGGAATTTGCTTATGGAGGTGATGGTTGTGCTCATTAAAACAAACCCTGTTTCCTGTCAATAATCAGGCTTGAGAGGAGGTTGCAACAGAGCTGGGATGGGGTTGACAATGCAAAATAAAATCACAGGAGCAAAAATCGGATGTGCCTATTCATCCTGACTCCTCTCCCCTCTGCCCTCTCTCTTCGAGTTGTGTAATTTGGGACAATTTTAACTCTTTCTTTTGTGCTGACCCTTGCTGTTTCCAAACATCTCCCATGGAGGTGCCACCTCTGTCCCTGTTTATATGCAATTTGAGCCAAATCTCCTCCTGAGCTGGTGAGCCTCAGGATGCTTCTCTTGGAGAAGCCCAGGCAGAGACCCATGCTGCCCCTGGGACTCAGGGAAGCTCACTGGAGCTACCTCTGTGCTGCTGAAGGTGACACTGTAAACCTGTGCTGTCCCTCCTTTTAAGAGTGAGACCAAACGAGGCTCCCTGTGACATGGAAACCTGGGCTTTGGCATGGTCTTACCTCCCAGACTCTGGGGTGACCCCAAACCGTGTCTTTCCAACAGGCGATTGTGTCCCTCATCATAATGTTTGTCATTCAGTGGATCTACACCCTTGTCAGCCTGGGAGCAGCAGTTATTCTGTATTTCTACATCGGCCAAGTGAGCCCAGGACTCCCTCTTGGTGAGGTTTTTTTTTTCCCTTTATTATTACACCAGCTTAAAAATTCATTAAATTTAAATTTAACTTACTTAGGAATTGAGACGCTTGTGTTTAATATGCAGGTGACACAGTGAACAATGACAATTTGTTTCATTGCTGGTTTTAATACATTTTCTCTCCGAGTCTTTAATTTTCTGTTAGATTCTAATTCTTACTAGCGTTGGTTTGATAGTTTGAACATGGTGTTTGCTGCTTTATTATATTGTGCTTCAAATTGCAAAACCAGATACTGAGATTTGATAGGGATGGCAGTTTGTAAGTGTATCCCAGCAATGAGAAAACCTGCCATAAATAAGTTTTATTTAACCAAATCAATCTAAACCCACCTGAGAGAAGTTTATGGAAAATGGGAATTATGATGAGTGTCTCATCAAATCTCAGCATTCATAGCTGTGGAACAAGAGAGCCTTTTGATTCCAGAACTAAACATGTTGAATATGTTTGGAACATAATCTGGGAAAATACTTTTAGACAGAGGGCATTAGAAAGATCTGTGCACATGATCGGCTTAAACAAGTTCAAAATTAAACACTGAAGCACATTCAGCAAGCAGCCCATGAGAGCCCACAGCTCCTTGGCAAGGCCACTGCGGGGGTTTGCAGTGCTCTGTGTCTCTGAAGGGACATGGTGTGGGCATCCTCACCTGCTGATGAGTATATCCATCCATCCATCCATCCATCCATCCATCCATCCATCCATCCATCCATCCATCCATCCATCCATCAGCAGCAGGTGTGTGAGGTGCACAGCTGAGTGCACGCCTGGATTTACAGTTTTTTGTTCAGGATGAGAAAAATCAAGAGCCTGAGTTCACATGCAATATGTATAGAAATAGCTACCTGCATGTATTTAGGTGAAAGATTATTAGACTGTAGGTATGTACATATTAGATTTCAGAAATGCAGATGATGAGAAACCAAAAACTAATCACCACCTTCCAAACATTCCTCGATTGTTCTTTTTCTACTCTTGAGTGACTTCCTTCCTATGCATCTGTAAGGGGGAGTTGAAAAGAGATTGTGGATAGTAGTTGCTAACTTGTATCTTTTAAAATACGGATAAGTTTTAAGAAGTTGTTTACGGCCTCCATACATTAAACAAAACGCAAATAATGTTTTCAGGTGTTGTACTCTTTCTTGCCTTTGTACACTCACTGTATGATATCTCTGTAATCTGCTTTTGAAATATTCACCAAAAATTGCTTAAAAAAATTTTTCTGTCAGTGTGTAGAGGGTTTTGGAAGCTGATCTGAGAAATAGCAGCATGATTAGACTTTTTTTTTTTTTTTTTTGGTTTCTTTTGCACGTGCATTCTCATGCATACCGTAAAACAATGCATGCCATTGAAAATATTAGAAGTGAATGCCCAAAATTCAGCCTGATTTTTACTTGGCTATGAGGGAATGTTATTTTGCAGTCACAAGGCTCTGATGATCTGTGAGTTGCTCTTCAAAGGATCAATTGGCCCTTTTGTCTGGAAAGGCTGGGAGACACTGGCCTGAGAGATACTCTGGATTAGGGGCTAGATGAAGACCTGACCTTGGGAGGAGAAATGCCCTGTGGTTGGCACATCCCTTCTCTCTCTTCCTTTTCATCACCCTAAGCTAAATCCAGCAGGCACTGGCAGGACTCAGTTCTCCCTGACCCTCGCCATAAACTTCTCCTGCTGCTTTTGCTCCCAGCTCTGGCACTTCCTTGCCCCTGCAAGGACCCAGTGCAGGAAACTAACTCTACTGAGACATCAGAAAAGAAATCGATGTAATAAGATAAGCCAGCTCTCCATGGGGTCAGACAAGAGGGAGTGAATGGTGAGACCACAGCCACCCTGGCTGAGGTTGACTCCTCCTGTCTCCCCATCCCTAAAGTGGGAATGGTTTTTGCAGCCCAGGCAGTGAAAGGTACTGTGGTGGGTGTCTGTGCTTTGCTCTGGTGGGTGTCTGTGCTTTGCTCATGCTTTACTGGGGTTTAACAAGTTGTCGGGCTGGGAATGCACAGCTTCTCCATAGGAAATCTGAGTTCATATCTGGACAGTTGTTTAAAAGCCACAGCATGTAGGAAGACTGCAGGAATGTTCTCACTATCACGAAATCTTTGGGTACTGCAGGCTATTAACGTGAGTGCTGGTTAGAGATTTTGTGCAAAAATTCAGCGGTGTAATGCTATTATGAGAGAATTAGCAGCGTACTGACTTCTTGTGCCTTTTCTCTGTAGGAGCAGCAGCAAATTTCAGTTTCTTTGGCTGGATTAAGTCGGTTTTGATCACTTCATGCAGGTTGGTACCAGTCACTTGGCAGTGACCAACACACTGCTCGTTGTTCCAATGACCCACTAATGAGCATAGAGAGGGTGGAAGAATTGACTTAGTTATTACCTTAAGCAGTCTTTCTGCCCCTTCTTGCATACTCAGGTTATCCTTGCTTTATGGTAAAAAGAGCTGTTTGCTCCTGTTAGCCTGGCATTTGGTTGGCTGTGTACGTGAGGAAGCAGGAGCCTCCTCTGCTCTGTGTGTGGGAATGTCAGCTGATAACCCCATCTTGGTGCCTGAAGCTTTATCTCACCCCAAAGGTCTGTGCTCAAAATTTATGGCTCAGGCTGAACTGGAAAATCTGAAAGGAAATGAGAAATTGGAGACTCCTTCTCTTCCACCCATCATTCACGGAAAGTGAACTCCTCTGGTAGTGATGGAACAGGCACACATGGCAGCTGTGTTCAAGTTTCAGAGAGGAAATCTGGGGCAGGGCAGCTGGAATAACTTGGGGCAAATATGTTAAACAGGATCTTTGGTGAAGGAACCATTCAGAATTGAGTTTGCATGAGACTGCAGTAGCATTGTCTTGGGGTTTTGATTCCCAGAAGACCTTGAGGTGGTTTTTGTTGTTGTTTTTGTTTGTGGTTTGTTTGTTTGTTTGTTGTTTGTTTGGGTATGGTTTTTTTTTTTTTTTTTGTTGGTTGGTTGGTTATTAACTAGTTTTGTTAAACTTTTTTGATGCTATTAATTATTAATTCCATCACATTGGATTTCCTATAGCAGCTTATGAGCACCTCTGCCTCTGAGCAGTGGGCTTTGAGTTTCTCAGTCTGTTGGGTTTCTTTTTTTGTTGGAGTGAGTGAACACTGTAGCAAGGACTGTGCAACATGAGCTGCCATGCATTATATGTGATTGCTGTCTCCTTCAAAACAAATGAAAGCCCAGGCAATTAAGCACATTGGTCTGTCTTGCCAGGTCCTGTGTCTGCCTACAGTTCCTATAACATGAACATGCTTTTGGTAGCAGAGGTGGTTGGGGAGGGAAGCCAGGGGTGAGGAAATCTCTCTGAGGTCCCCATGGTAGGTCTTAGACATAACAGCACTTAATTTATACCTTAATTTAAACCATTTAACAAAAGATTCTTATGGAGTTATGATGTCTTTGCATCTTCTCAACAGGTAAAGGGTTGAACCTTGAGGAGTGGGGGAATCAGCCCAGGCTCTATCATCAGCGTTTGGTGATGGTCCTCCAAGTATAGCAAACTTGAGAGTTGACTGCTCTGAGAGGCCCCACTCAGAGGGAGGTGCTGCTCCCAGGCCGCTGTGGGCAGGAGAACTCAGAGGGTCTCACTCTGGACTGCTGCTTACAGCGTAGCAAAGGAGTTGGCTTTGGTCATAGTAATTTTCCATCCTGGCCACAATTTTTGTCCGTAACGTTCTTTGAATGTTCTATAACAAAAATGTTGTTCCACTTGGGTTGTTACTCATGCAAGAAGAATAAGCTTCCAAGGATATTCACTAAAAACCAGGAGCTGTTAGCATTAGTTCCCTGGAGCAGACAGTGTTTCTGATAAGCTCAAGAGGAGCTGAGCCCAGGTGCTGTTTGTCAAAGCTGAAGCCTAACAAGCATTTCTCAGACCACAGTGGAGCGCGAGGGGCAGTGGGATGCACCACCACGTGTGTTCTCTGCATATCTCATTCAGAGTAAGGGATTGTTCCCTGACCCCTTGCACAACATCTGCTGGACTGGTGACACGAGCCCAAGCCAAGGGTGAGGAGGAGTTGAGCCTGGGAACAGGGTGAGCAGGGCCATGCTGAAATGCTGCCAGAATTACTCATGGCACAGTGCACCAGAGCCTGCTGCCTCTATCCCGGGCAGCTCTGCCTGCTTCCACCCCAGGCAGATTTGTGGCTGGTCATTTCAGCTCTGTGCCTCTGTGATGATAGAACAGCATTTTCCTCCTGGTTGTCCTTTGGTGCATCTCAGTTGCGTCTCCTGCCCATTGTCAGGAATCCCAAAGGGAGCCTGGCTGAGGTGTGAGGTTTCCTGGAGAATGACCACGAGTGGAAAGGAGAAACTATCCCTGCCTCTCGTGTAGAGAGGTGCTATTGTCACAGGGGGATTTTACCTTTGGGTTACCAGACCAACAAAGTCCTTGGTTCTTTGGTCAGTGCAATCGATGAGCAAAGACCCTGCCAAGGAAGGCTGAGGGGAGATCTGGTGAGTGCCCAAGGTAGAAATTGATCCCGTTTTTCTCCCCTTGAAGAGTGCAATTTCTGGGTCAGCCAGCTGGCTTGGTCACCTTATCGTAGTGCCAGGGCTCCTGCTCTTACAGGCACAAAGACACCTTGGGCTCTGCTTGGGAGTTGCGTGGGTCATTTTGAAGCCCATCTACCTTGTGCTGCAAGAAGTTGCATAGAAGTTATTTAGAGGGTTTTTTTCTGAGCCCTGTTTTCCTGAAATCCAGTCAAGATATTTTAATGAATTGGAGAAAAAGAACAAATCCTATTAGACTGCAAGGGAGTTGGAGGCAGCCAAGGGTTCTTGACACCTCTAAAGCTCTTAGGTGCTTGATGAAGTCTTAGTAAGTGCTGTATTTGTCTTACACTTTTGATTTAAAAATGCCAACAAGGTTTCCTTAAAATCACCTTCTGGGATGAAGAGATTGCAGGAAAATCTCCTGTTTTACTTAAAAGTTACAAAAATTATCACAGTTTTTTTATTGCTTAAGAAACCATAAAAAGGATATTTTTCATTAGAAATGGTTTGTGCTCCTTCTTTTCTTGCTCAGTGGAAGGTGTTGACATAGTCAATATTCAAAGAGGAAATTAATTTATTATGAAAATGTATATTTTGCAGTGTTTATTTGTGGAAAGGGAGTACATTTTTTTATGTGCTTTCCAAGAAAAATGCTTTCTGGATAACTCTGTACCTCCGAAGGGCACCGAGAAGGATTTGGTCTCTTCTGGAATCACCGTGCCTTGTTTGCACAGCCGAGAGCATGGCTGGTGATGGATCGCAAACAAGGGGTGATGCAGGCACCTCTGCCTCTCTGTTTGCAGGAGAAGGCCAACTCCCAAGGAACAGATCGTGGTGACACCGTCCTTTGCAACAGTAGGCATGGAGACCAGGCAGCTCACTGAGGAGAACGCCGACTTCGCCTCCCGGGACCGCTACCACCAGTCCTCACTCATCAGCAGAGAGGAATTTGGGAGCCAGTTCCAGTGAAGGACACACACACACACACACACAAAATTCAATCCATTACTTCAAAAAGCATTTAGAAGTGCTAATGGCTGCCAGGGGTGCCTTTTGAAATACTTGAATACGTGCACAAAGAATGTGAATAGCTGTTTATGTATTTGAGGCTTGTTTGTTTATGCAAACTACAACATCGCTGGGCTTCAAACCTTACCCAAACTGAGGAGAAAAAATGGAAATGAAAGGGCCAGTCCAAGGAAGTGATGGGTTACTGAAGACAGTATAGCCCTTTTAAAGAATTCAATTATAAGCCCTATTGAGTTCTAAAAACGTTGCTGCTCTAAAAGCTTACAACACCCCATTTCAGATGTCCTCTGGGTGACCGGGACGCTCTGCCTGAGAGCAGCGACGCTGACAGCAGGAGCTGGTGCCCCACTCCCAGCTGTGCCACGGATGGATGCGACCTTCCAGGTCAATTCACTTCTCCTCTAGGCATGAATTTCCCTGCTTGTAATACAGTAATTTTCTACCTCAGCATTTCAATTACCAAGGTCTTAGAAAGTATTTTAAGACATTAGACAATAGGCCAGAATCAGTGGCAAGTACGAGAAGATTATGAAGTATATTCACAAATGAAATCGCACATTTAAATGCAGTAATGCAGGGTAATGACCTCTTCTGTAAAACTGTGAAATTATGTCTTAGAAGCTGTTCATAGTTATTTCCCACATCCTTTCTGATGTGAGAGCTGAGACCTGACAAAATAGCTGGGCCCACTTAGAGTGTCTCTTGGCTGAAGGGACAGATGGTTCAGAATTGCTTTAGCAAAATATGTTTAACCCCAGCGCCACACATCAGTTCTGACATTATGAGGAGGGGGAAATCACTGCCTTTCACTTTGTTTAATCTCTGATAATTCCAGCCTTTAGATTATTTATTTTTCCTCCTGTGCAATAAAAGCCTGAGACACCAGGAACTCCTCTCCATCATTTCTGTGGGCACTCTCAATGCCTTTGAGCACCATTCCAGTTGCCAGTGCTAAGTGTCCTGGTGTTACTGGGTGGGGTGGGTCCCATCCCATGGTCTGCCCAGCTGCAGCTTTGGCTCTTCCAATTTTCTTACAGGGGGAGGCACAGGAGGCTTTCTGCTGACATGGAGAAAAGAGCCACCTTGGTGCACTGCAGAAAGTGTATTCATTTTTCAAGGTTGCAGGTCTTTGACTAAGTGCTTTTAACTTTAATTATCTCAATAGAGGCAAGAGGGAAGCAGTGTTTGTGTGAACAGCTCCGAGCCACCTCAAATCAGTCATCCAGTGTTGGAAGCACCTTTCCAGGATTCTTTTCTGACTGCTTCTTGCTGTTGATTTCCAAAGAATCTGAATCTGCTGTGTGGATTTTGGTCCATGTTGAAGCTTCCCCTGGGTTTCCTGTGGCCAGTGGCTCCAGAGAGCCTTTCCTGTGCTTGTAATATCCTTAACCTTGGCAGATATCACTGCTGCGCAAACTTCAAACACTTCTTGGTGCTGCCCCACTGCTGGCAAGCTGCTTGGTCCTGTGTTACAGTTTCATACCCAACCATAATGCCATTCCTGTCAAATCTTTTGTTCCACAAAGTCCGGTCACATGTGTGGTTTCCTCCCAAGTCAAGGATTGCTCAGCTCTGCATTTCTCTGTAGCTTGAACAAAAGAAAACCCCAGAGCATGGCATGAATAGATTAATAGGCAGAAATTCCTAGGTAGTTTCTTTGTTGGCTACTAAACTATTTAATTCCCTTCTTAAAATAAGACATGAGTTTGGAGATCCAGAGAGGGAGGGTGGGGAAGGTCCTTGCCCGTGTATCTTGCTGTCTGAGGAGTTGCACCGGTTGAAACCAGATGATTTGGTGGAGAGCGTTTTCCTCTTCAACCCTACTTGTCCCCAAAACTGGGATGTGATGGGCCCCTGGTCTAGAAGTACTGGGGGGAGGTCCCACAGCTTTGCTTTCAGCTAAATGTGCAGCAGCTGTCCCCTTCTCCTGCCACCACCGTCCAGCAGCCCTTTGCACCTGAGCATCCTCTGGAAATATTCTAGTTGTGTTTGTGTGCTGCTCAAGCCTTTGCTGGCTGCCAGGGAAAGGCACCATGCTGTGCCAGGCGGGGGCCTGGGGAGTGGCCATCTGGAGGGCTCTGGGGTGCGGGGATGGGCTGTGTCTTGGTATATCTGGAAAAGACGAGTGACGGTTCTGGGATCAGCGCCGGACGGCTATTGCTGCTCTTGAGACCTGGCAGTGGAGGAAACGCTCTGCAGAGCACACTGCTCCAGGGGCTCCTGGTCTTTGGGCTCCACGTGCTGCTGCTGGAGAAACTCTGCCACCTCCTTCACTGACACCTCCACCACCACAGCAGAAAGCAGCTCCGTCCATCACCTGGTAAGCACAGGAACCTGCTCCTTCCCTTGTAGCCACAGGGAGAAATACATGGCACAAGGCTGATTTCCTTGCTCCATTGCAGGTTAAGAGAAGAACAATCTTCCTGGGTAATGCTTGGAAAGGGACATGCTGATCTTCCCTGGAGGATTAGCTCTGGTGTAGTTAATGGGAAGAGTGGCAGGATGCCTTGTTTTAGCACCAGTAGTCCTAAAGTCTGGGTAGCATTGGAGACCCCGTGGGTCCACACACTACAGGAACACAGGGCTTTGCACATCAAAGAAACTTTTCCAGCAGGAAAGAAAGAAAAGAAAAGAAAAGAAAAGAAAAGAAAAGAAAAGAAAAGAAAAGAAAAGAAAAGAAAAGAAAAGAAAAGAAAAGAAAAGAAAAGAAAAGAAAAGAAAAGAAAAGAAAAGAAAAAAAAGAAAAGAAGAAAAGAAGAAAGAAAGAAAGAAAGAAAGAAAGAAAGAAAGAAAGCAAGCAAGCAAGCAAGCAAGCAGTTGTACAGCTAAAGATCACGGTGTCATGTCAAAAATGGTTGTAGCTTTGGTAGCACTCTAAAAAAAATGGGTGAAATTAGGTGGGCAGGAATTTATCATTTTCACATTTAGTGGCTGAAGGGAAGAAATGTGTGTGTGTGGGGGGGGGGGGGCACGACTGCTCCTGTGAGTGTTAACATGCTGCTTTCATCTCCTGAGAGCCAAGCTGTGCCTCCACATGCTGAGGCTTTCATGAAGATTCAGGTTCTTTAAAGGTGAGTTTGGGACACAGCTCTCAGCATCAGATGCCTTGTTGTCTATCAAGGTTGCAGCTTGGCTCCTGTAATTATGCTTGTGTACATGGCTGAATTAAGGCACAGGGGCTTCTCTGTACCTTGTGAGGTGGTTTGCTCTCACCCAAGTGCCTCTGATTTAGGTTCAGACAGGTAGAGTTTCTTAAACAGCATCATACACCTGCAAGGTCAGGTTTGCTGAAGCATGGGAGCCAACGTAGGATTAACATTTAGGTGAGTGGGAAATGGAGGGCGTTTGAATTATTGCCCTTGCCTGGTGAATTTTAGAGAAGGCCATTATAGGGATAAAAGAGAGGAGATTTTGTAGACAACCTATAAATTCATTAGCTCTGTATGAAAGTGGAATATAATGCACTTGCTATGTTCTGCAGTGGTGTCTTGCTGCAACCCAGATTTGGCACAGCATCCCTTAAACCTAAGACAAGGTTAGACCTCAGCAGTAACAGCCTTAAAAGCTACGGATGAGAGGCTCTAGCAGCAAATTGCAGGCTAAAAATAAATCACTTTAAAGCCCATACGGCACAGGAGAGGCTCCTTTCCTCTCTGCCTTCTGCTCTTTGTGGCTTTTTTCACATGATCGTTGTGCTCATATCCCCCAATTCCTGTGATTTGCCCTCCTTGTGCAAGACCAAAAAAAACCCCCAAAAAACCAACAACAAACCATAGGGGCTCCCAGAAATTTAGTGATAGGGGAGCACACCTGTAACTTTATTGGATCCAAGTGTCCCTTCTAAATTTCACTGGGGGCTTCTTTCCAGATTTAAGGGCATTGCTCTGAAGTGTTTAGCTCAGCTCCAGAATGTCTGGGTGTGCTCCAAACCAGAGCTGGCTGAAAAAGGTCCTAAAAGAAATAAATAAGAATTTTAGAATTGCTTCTTCCCAGATGGATTTAGATGGCTGATTTCTTTATTTTCCCCCCAGAAAATAAGGCTTTTTTTTTTTTTCCAGTGACAGGATTCAAAATGCAACATCATTTCAAGTTGTGCATTTTTCTGAGAGTGATGAAGAGAGATCACAAGACCCATATCCATCCTGACCTCCAAATGTCAAATATCTGGAACAAGCTGCTTCCAGTGGAGGTACAAGGCAAGCAGAGCTTGTTAAAAAAAAAAAAAAATCAATTAAATACCACCACCCCCAAAATTTCAAGAAAAATGGTCACTTATTAAGTGCCTTTTGGATGATTGGTATGCATTAATGGATGGCTTGCGGCATCAAGAGGAGATGCAAAGGTAATTAATTACTCAGTTAGGAACTATTTGTCCACTTTGGAAACTCAGGGCTTTTAATAACAAATTCCAGGAGGAGAAAATATTCACTTTGTACCTTAATTCATCATCAGCTTAAAACTTGTCTGAGGTTTATGAGCCTGATCCAAGTTTTGGACAGATCTGGGATGAGTTTCAAGGGAGCTGCAGGAGTTTCATGACATTGGCTGTGCAGCAAAAGGCTCCTATGGAATCAGAGAGAGGGGACTGGTCATTGTAATCCTCACAAAGTGCTACAGAGATGCTCCTTCTGCACAGACTCTTGTGGTTTTTAGTGATTTCAGACCAAAACAATGTAGAACCCAGCAAATTTCATCATATGTTTCTAGCCCCCCACCCTGGAAAATGGAAATCAAGGTGAAATAACAACACACAGTGTTTTTCCTCCCCCAAAACAGGGTGATGGGCAAGTTTCAATTAATCAATATCAATCATGTTTTATATATAACTTTGTTAGAGGCTTCTTGTGTTGATTAGGTTGTTTGTTTGTTTTTAACTCCTTTGCTGTGAGTCGAATGTGCCACTTGCTTTCAGATTGGAGTGTTAAATGTGTTTTGTACATAATTTGAGGAGGCGCTCGAGGTCACAGCCTCTTTCAGGAGGATGCTGTGGCATTACTCGACATCAGGCTTTGCCTGGCCCATCTGGCTCCTCAGACATGATTTCATGCATTTAAATCTCCTATTACTTTGTGCTCCCAAGGAGGGAGGGGAGCAGCCCTCGGCGCGGAGCTGCCCTAGAGCCAGCATCAGCAGGATATGCCCGCAGAGCGTGCGGTGGTGCCACGGGGATGAACAGCTCCAGCACCACATGGGGAAAAGCCAAATGTGCCAGTGGTCTTCGCTGAGTGCTTGTGCTCCACACAGCCACCTTCATCCTGCTGCAGTTCTTCCTTCTCCCACCATTGAAGTGTCTTTCCCAGCCCCCAAGGAGGGTGTCAAACCCATCACATGGCTGGCAGGGTTGGTATCCCCTCTGCACTACCCTCTGCAGCTCCAACGGGTAAAACTGTGTTTTTTGAATAAAAAACCCAACAAAGTGAGGGTTTTTTCTCTGCTGTTTTCATGTGGCTGTTGAAACTGGAGCTCAAAAATATCAGTCATAAATTGACTCCTTCAATACAGCGATATTCCTTACGAAACCTTGAAGGTAAGAATAAAAAAATAGGATGGCAGGAAAACACAGGAGCTTTAAATTCACAGGCACTAAACCTTGGCAAATCAGATACCTGTGGGGGCAGGGACTGCATTTGGGAAGCCTGAAACTCCCTGAATATCAGTGTTTCATTTCCAGGTGCTTGTAAATAATGTGCTGCTTGTGGAACCACGATGGAGAGGGCAGAGAGATTATTTTCTGATGCCAAGCACTGGTTTAGGCCCACGGGCTCTCACCTGTGGGGCCTTTGCTGGGGCTGGTGAAGGCAGCAGCCACGGGTCTCAGAGGCTGCAATGGCATTCCTGTCCCACCTGTACTCAGCCCTGCCAGGATATGGCTCCTCCAAGGGCAGCACGGGGCCCTGAGGCCGGCGTTTCCTGCTGCTGGCTCTGCGCTCGGGCACACGGTCCTCATGGCTGTCACCGCCACGGCGCCCTGTTTGGTTCAGAAATGCAGCAGGGCAGGCAGGTTTAATGGCAGGTTTTGGGAGGAAACCCCTTCCCCCACACCCGGAGGGGGGTCATCCAGCCTGCCCTGCTTTCCTAGCTAGGGGCACTGCACGGTGGGCTGTGCTATGGGGCGCCACGGGGGAGTGGTGGGACGGAGCCGCTCCATAGCGGCACGAGTTGTTCCTGCAGAAGAGTTTGTTTTGCATTTGCCTGTGTCTGCTACGGCTCTCGATGGGCCTGTTGAGGGAAACAGTAGGAAGAATTTATTGAGACCTTTTTGGAAAAGCATTTGATACTGTGCTTCCTGCTTGTTGGATTTACAGCTTGGAAGGATGCTGTAAGAGTGCAGAGCTGCTGTGTGGCTTAGATGTTAGGGAAGTTTCTTGGAAAAGGAGGGGGAAAGGGTGTGAGCTCTAGACTCAGTATTAGGGCCCTCAGGCTTGAGAGTGAGTGGACAGCAGAGCATCCATTTCATATTGGGGGAAAGTTTGGCTTTAATTTGTCCCCTGTAGCCCTGAGGATGCATCCTTGGCTTCAGAAAGGTGCCCTTGCTGCCTTACCTGTATCATACGGTTAAAAGTGTCGGATTTGCTGGTTGGCAAGGCTTTCTTTCCAGGGACTAACAAAACTTTCCGAAGAACCGTATTTATTATGAATATCACTTACTATCTTAGGGACTGGTAGCATGGAGTCCTGCATGTATAAAGATATCTGCAAACTGCTGCATTGCACTCCCTGTGCCATGTCCCAAAGTATAAAACTACTTCACAGCTCTTCCCCTGAGCTTTAGCTGTGTATTAGTCTCTATGTCTTATCAAGATGGATACTGTGTTTTGCACAACTATTCCATAAAGAATGTGTAAATACCTGGACAGGGAATGAAGGAGCCTAAATATGACCTCTGTAGATCAGGCACCTTGGTGATGGCTGCCTGTGGCTCCTGGGTTGCTCAAGTCACTCCATTTGCCAGGACTGAGGTGCTTACTTGCATGGCTCAAGCATAATCGTGATGGGTTTGTGCTTCATGTCCCAAACTGACGTGGCTTGACTTGTTCCTTGGGTTTAGGCAAATTTGAAGCAAGAAGATGCAAAAGCTGTTGGGAGTAGACTAGAGCATGGAGTGATAGAGGGATGCCTTTCCCAGGGCTTTCATCCACGATTATTCAAGTACCAGAATGAGGATTTCTGAGTGTGCTTCAAGGTGAGGTGGTGTGAGAAGGAGCTGGAAAAAGCATTTGCACGCGGAGAGAAAAGCCCAGGGGCAGCTGAGAGCAAGTCCTGTCGGGGTAAAGCCAAGGCCATCAATGCGCTGGTGTGGGCTCATCAGTGCCACCTCTTGGGTGGAAAGAGGCTTCCAGGAGAGTTTGTGTACAGCAGCCACCTTCTCATGGTGAAGAGCACTGGGGGGCTGCGGACCAGACCCCGGGTTCGTTCAAGGCTGCAGCCGCGGACGTGGTGAGTTGTCACCAGTCACCCTTTGGAAGGTCAGGTTCTCCTTGGCTTGTGGAAATTAAGTTTGATTCTGAAGCAACTCGAGGGAAAAGCGTAAGGCCCACGAGCGACTCGAGGGGCGAGTTTGGCCAGGTTTGTGTTCCCTGGAGTGGTTTGAGTTCCCTGGAGAGGGAGAGCTCAGCGAGGACGCTAAACCTGGCACATCTGGATGCCGGCAGCTCCGGCAAAGCCCAGCCCACTGCTCTGCGGCGTGCTCTCTCCCAGAACTAGGAGCATGAAATTATGAAGGGGAATTTCAGAACAATGAAGGGAAATCCTTTGCCTCCCGTACAGCCCGGCCTGGGAAATTCACCACTGCAAGAAGTTGCAGCCTCCAACTCTGCTGCTGGCGTTTAAAAGGGAGTCAAGTCAGCTTTACAACCAAGAGAAGAGCCGAAGTTATCGGTCAAGGACTTGATTTCGATGGAATTTCAGCTCGGGGCCATGCTGTGCGGAACGGGGGGTGACCCTGCCGTGGCGGGGGCGGCCGGGGCGCGGGTCCTGCGCGGAACGCGGGCACCTCCGCCACGGCTGCGGGCCCTGGGCAGGGGGACCCTGCTCGCCCGGAGCGGCTGGGAGATGCGGCACGAAAAATAAAGTAAAAAAATGAGCGTTATTATTATTGTTGTTGTTGTTATTACTGTTATTGTTACTACTGGGATTCCTACTGATGCCGCAGGCAGCCGGGTGAGGGAGCGGGAGTCCCGACGGCTGCGCGGGGCGGGAGGGGGCGGCCGCTGGGGGCCGGGCCGGGCCGGGGTGGGGGGAGCCGTGGGGAGTCGGGCCATGCCGAGCCGAGCCGAGCCGCGGCTGGGTGATGTCAGGCTCGAGGAGGAGCCTCCGCCGCCTGCCCTTTTACTTTCGGGCGCCGGCACTTGGCCGCAGGCTGCCGCCGCTGCCGGCCGGGCCCCCCCCTCGCCCCATCCGCTATGGGCGCCCCGCACTTTTAAGGCGCCGCCCCGAGGGGGGGGGCACGGGGAACTCATTAAAAAAACCCAGCTATTTACGTGGTTATTCATTGCCCCGCTCCGGGTATGTGAACAACCACCCCCCTGCCCCCCCCCCCCCCCCCCGCCTCCCCTTCCATCCACCCCCAGCGCCATGCCGGCAGCCTGCACCCTGCTGCTGCTGCTGGGCTTGGGGCTGGTCCCGGTCCCACCGGCCGGGTCGCTGCCCCTCGCTTCCCCACGGCGTCTTCCTCCACCTCCCCCTCCTCCTCCTCCGTCCCGAAACCGTCTCGGCCGCCCTTCCTCGCTGCCCGCCGCGGGACACGCCGGCGGCCCGGGTGAGTGCCCGGGGGTGGGGATGGATGGGGATGAGGGGAGGGACGGGATCGCGTCCCGGCAGGGTGGCGGTGCGGCGGAGAGTGCGCGGGGTCCCACGCCACGAGAGACTCGCACGGTGTGGACCCCCACCCCAGCATCGCGCCTGTGGGCTGCCGAGCATCCCGACATCACCCAGAGCTGCTTCAGTTGAGAAGTGTAACACTTCCCAATTCCCCCTCCCCTCCCCATTCCTTTCCCTTTTTAACCTTGCTCGTCGTGCTACAGGCAGCTGCTTCAGTGGGTGAAGGTTTGGAATGGGAATGGTGGGTGGGAAAGCGTAAACGCGTTGTAGCTGTGTGGACTGGCTGGAAGGCGAGCGGTGGAAACTTCACAGAGGAACTTGAGAAGGGTTTTGGGGGGCACCAGGTGTACTGCCCACCTGTGTCTGCCCATCCAGGTGGGAAATTGGGGACTCCTGTAGGTGGTCTCCAAGGTCTGGGTTGCCTCCTGCTTGTCTCCAGAAATGCTCTCATGGCACCTTAGGTCCTGACCCCTGTCAGGTGTGGGGACAGATGCTACCAGCTATCTATAAATACCCTCTCTCTCTGCGTCGCCTACAGACTGTCAGATTAGTCACGTATAAAATCACATTTTTCCTTGCATGCCACATCTACAGTGCTATTATCACGAGCAGTGCCTGGTTTCGTGCTTTACAGATTGTGCTGAATTTGGTTTCAGCGCAGGATAAGCCTTATTTTTTTCCAAAACAAGCAGGGACGTTTCAAGTGTCATTCAGTAAACTGGCTCAGTTGCTCACCAGAGAAGGCACATAGCTCTAAGGATGACTAATTCTCAATGAGTTTGGAAAGCACTGGGTGTCTGCAGGTGGTATAAGGAATCCAATATGTAATTAGTCCTGCGTAGGTTTTAAGTGGGTTTTAGGATTCATTGCCTGCCTGAACTGGACTGTCAAATTTTATCTTTTAATTTCTGATGTGGAGCCTATATCGTGCTTTGGAACACGGGGTTATGTTTAGTTGTATGGAGCTGTAAAATTTCAGGATATGTGACAAAACTACATTTTTAACATTTTAGTTTTCTTCACAAACCCGAGGAGTGTCTTTGTAGGATGTATCCACACTAGACCAAATGTATAGCTGGGGATATCAGCTGGAATGCAGCCTGCAGTGGATTAGAAAGCTCCTAACTAGCGGTGCTTGTGAGAGCAGCTTTGTGACTAAGGATACTGCATGGAAATGAAGGAGATTTGGGTCTGTTCCCGGCTCAGCTACTTTGTGCCGCTCCAAGTGTCAGTTTGCCCTCCAAACTGGGAGAGAATAATGCTGTCATACCTGCTATCAACCTTGTGAAGATAAAATCTGCAACTTGCCAGTGAACTGCTCGCCTATTATTTGATGAAAGCTGTTCGAATTCCTCAGTGGGCAGAAAAAAAAAAAAAAATATTTAATTTCATCTCAGCTTTTGGTCTGGCATCTTTTCCTGTGACCTTGATGACTCCTGAGAGTCAGGGGAGGAATGCACTTCCTTTGTTAAGAGTCTGAAAAGCTCGAACTATCTGTCCACATGCTGGAAAAGCCATTTGTCAGGCCACCAGTGCCTGGCTGCCCGGCTCAGCGGTGAAGGCTTTGCTCCGTGCAGCCAGCGCTCAGCAGCTACAGGTGCTTGTGAATTATGTCAGCCCCAGCCAGAGGGAGCAGGGATGGTGAAGGAGTGATAAATAGCTCAGCAGCAGCTCGCTCCCCAGCAAACGGCATCATGAATTACGCTGGGTCCTGACAGCTGCGATTCACCCGCTGTTAGCTCCGGCTCTCTGCCTGTCAGTCAGGGGGATTGTCTGGTGTTGTGGGAGCAGGCTGGGGGGATCCCTGAATCACTCTCGGGTCGAGCTGCAGGCTCCTGAGAGATCCCTGTCAGTGTCGCCGCTGCTGCTGCCCCTCGGAGGCATTTCCCACCTTTGAAAAGGCTTGCTTGAAGCAGGGGCAGCGTTTCTTGTGAACCCATCACCCTGGCTCTACCAGGAAATGGAGATTGCATCTCCCGTTGCAACTGTCTGAGGCTGGGTGGCAAAAGCCCTTTCCCAGGCCGGGCTTAGTGAGCAGATGGTGAGGCAGTGGGTGTAGAAATGGGGCTTTTGAGCCTCTCACAAAGCGTGGGGCAAGGGAGCGGGGTGGGAGCAGGGCTCGCAGCCTCACTGCCTTTCTGGCCGGCTCCTGCCTCAGCTGCATCTGCCAGAGCCTCTGTGGGCTAGTCTGCTGGGGAGATGAGGACAGATGGCTTTAGCCTGTGTTTAAAATACGGTCTGAACCCAAGGAGAGTAACACAGGAAAAAAAAAATAAATAAAAAAAATAGGTGAAGTAGGAAGCAAGGAAGCTGGTGACAGTAAAGTTAAAGCATTATAAAGTCCTTCCATGAAATCTCTTCTGGCAGCTACTTCACATGGGCACTGAGTGAGATGAAGGGCACTGTCTGCCACCAGCAGGGTCTGGTTACAAGCTCTGTCCTCCTGCAGGTCTCGGTATTTCAGGTTTCCCATCTGTGAAATGGGAATAATTCCAGTGACACCACAGGGACAACAGAGGTAACACTGATCCTCTGACAAAGTCACCGTGGCTGGGGTCTCCCTGTTCCCACCATGTCCCTTTCCTGCTGCTTCTACCCACACAGGTGCCCTGCCACGGTGCCCAGCACAGCACGGAGCCGCTGGCAGTGGGCTTTCCCTGAGAAGCTGATCTGCTTTTCTGCCATCTGTGTCTGTCCTTCTGTCTCTCTCCCCCATGGCAGGTGCCACCTTTTTAGGCAGCTTCCCTGGTGCGAGCCCTGGCAATGAGGTGTGAAATCACCTGAGAAGGAAGCAGCTTTAGTTGCAGCAGAGATTTAGGCTGGCTGCTGGGAGAAACTTTCCAAAACTCTTAGAAAGGGTAAACATTCTCTATCTATTTATGTATATTTTAAACTTTCTGTCTGAAACTTTCTGTGTGGGGAAGCAGCAAAGTTAGGAGTGAGGGAAGAAGATGTTGAGGATGTTTGTTTGCACAAAGGTATGGTGTTGCCTCCAAACCCGGCTCACATTTTGCAGTCTGTATTTTGTGGCTCCTGGGGGCAGAAGCCCAGCTCTCCCCGCAGCCACAGTGATGTAGAGAGGTGTAAGATGCTGCTCTCTGGCTTTGTTTCAGGTGACTGGGTGGTGCAGGAAGGATGCTTCCTCCCCCTGTGGTGCAGGGACAAGGAAGGATTGCCTCCTGTGCCTCTGCTATCAAAGGGCTGCAGGGTTTTCCTGTCTCGGGCATCTCTGCCGCTCCTCTGTGGGCTCTAAGAGGATTTGGTTGGTGTGCTGTGAACATTAACTCCCTGGGGTTGTATGGATTTAGCTCTGCTCCTTTGGGGTACATAATTTAAAGCAAAAAAAGAAAAGAGAAGGAAGAAAAGTCGTTTCAGAAAAGGAGGAAGATTGGAGATCAGCTTTCCTGCCTTTCCCCATCTCAGACCCTGGAAGGTAGCAGGGGTCATGCACTGAGCAGCTGGGTTCACATCAATTGGTGGAAGCACTTTATGTGATATTTAAGTGCTAAATGAGTGCAGTCAGAGATAATTGTGTGACCTGGCTGGCAGGGAGCACACGGTGGTGTGCATTGATTGGCACCGCCGTGCGCGGCGGCCGCGCGTGCGGAGATGTGAGCGGGGCCGTGGGTAAGGGGAGAGCTGCCGTGGCTGGAGCCCACTACTGGGCTCTAAACAAAGCCTGATTCCCCAGTACCAAACCCCCAGTGCCAGCCTGTGTCTGTTCAGCAGCCATCACCACTTCAGAGGGATAATTTGACTTGCTTTATGTTTTTCTCGTGGCTGGGGGGATGAGGGAGATGGGCTGATGCTGCCACGTTTGCAGGGGCCGGTGCCAGCCTTGCTGGTGCTTGGGTGCATCCCTTAGCAAATATTCTTTTTGGTATCAAAAGGTGCAGATACTGATCTGTTTAGAGGAGTGTGGAGTTTCTGGGGCAACTTGTTTCCTTCACCTGCTCTTACAGATAACAGTTTTTGGGCTGCCAGTCAGAAACCCTCCATGACCGAGCTCTCAAGCTGTTGTACGTGCTCCATACTCCATTCTCCCCATCCTGCTCATCTGCAGGGAGCATGTCAGGGCTGCTGAGACTGACAGCTCCATCACCATCACATCTCTCAGAGGTGGCAGAGGATTTTTCTCATTTAGCAGAGGGATTATGATGCCAGGTTAAAAAAGGTGTTGGTTTTGGTGATCATGGAGAAAATTAATGGATGCTGCTGACCGCGTCTGGGCATCCAGAATGTAAAACATGAAACTTGGTAGCATCAGTCTGGTTGTGTTGGCATTAACAAAGCGTTCATCCATGCTAATCAAATAACCACAACAGAAAAAAAGAGCTATTTCAATTAACAAGCTAATCAAGCCAATAAAACCCGTCAGTGCAGCGATAGTGTTTCAGTGCTGTGGTGCAGAGATTAAGGAACCACCAACGTCCACAGCTCTGCTGGAGTTGCTGCCAGAGGACCTCCTGGCTGGTGTGTGGGCTCCCCATCCATGGGAGCTGTGTGCCATTTCCAAAATAAGGATAGCTACAGAGTGGCAAGGTTCAGCTGTGGCTGAGCCTGCTGACTTTTTGCAGCACAGAAATACTGTTTTTCTGCCTCTGTCTGTGCCCAATCCAGCTACCTGGGGTGCTCCAGGCAGGGCTGCAACCCCTGAAATACCCCCAGAGAAATGATCTGGAGCTGGACAGATTGTAGATAGCCATAGTTTCTCTGGTATGGAGGGGTGAGGAGTCTCTGGGGGTGTCAGGATGTCTCTGGGCAGACAAACAGCGCTGCTCCAACCTGGGCTCATCCATTCAGACGTGCACAGATCTCCTCTGGAAAGAGGCAGGGCCAGATCCTGGCGCCTGCTCTGGTGTCTTTCTGCTGTTGAAATGGTGCAAAGCAGCACTGGGGCAGTTTGACTAGCCAGAGTGTCAGAAGGTGCTCCAAGTGAATCAAAGCTTGGCAGTTTGGAATATTCCCTTGAAAATGCTCAATACAAAATCCATAGTCTGTAGCTTGTGAGCAAGCTCGTCACGAGGCCTGAATACCCCAACCACAGGCCCTGTTATTTACATTCAATTAAAGATGTAGGTCATACAATAGATTTTTTTCTCTTTCCTGAATGGCTGAACACAGAAGGCAGAATCCAGTTTTCAGTGGCAGCAGACCTGATTACAAATTCAATTTTTTTATTTCTTTGAGGAGTTTTTGCAACATTTGCATTGTAATTTGCTGTTTTCGTAAATATGAGAGGTTCATTTGCTGGGATATTAATCCAGAGGAGATGCAAGAGGGCTACAAGCACAGGCGTGGTGAAAGAATGAAGTCTGTGGGTGCCTCTCAGGAGAAAATGGTTTTGTCACATCTGGCAGCTCTTCTCTCTCACCATTTTCTGCATACATGCCGCTGATGTGAGTGCACCCATCACCGTATATGTTTTAATGCCCAGCTGTTATATATATAACATCCTGCTGCTTCAGCAAGGGGCACAGTTCATGCAGAGTCCGAGTTCATCCTTTCAGGCTGAAATCATCCACATCTGAGGACAAGGAGAGAATTTTCCCACCCAAAAGGGAAATGATGTTGCATTACTGAGCGACCAGCCCAAGTAATAATATAATCTTAGAAAAATGCAGTTCCCTTGAGTAAAGGAAGCTCTGTAAACTTCAGCTCCTCCAAGCTGTTAGTGTAGCTGTTGCCTGTGCTGCAGTAACGCTGCTGTCAGACCCAGTTTACTGAAGTGCTCTGGAGAGAACAGGGGAAAAAGGGGATTGGAACCAGTTCCTGTATAAAATGAGCACCTCTTGTAGGATCTGAATACTGTGAGGTATCTAACACAGATTTTAGGACCTTGGGTTGCATCCCTTATTTGCCGTTAATTTGTTTTTTGTCTCGGCTGGGTACTGGAGAAGGTGATGGCCACTCACGGTCATGAAGACTTGGAGAAGGGGCAGGCAGAGCCAGGGTGAGCACAGGGATCAGCTGGAGGAAGGTAAAATGATGTAAGGTTTCCACTCACTGGGGTCAAAAGCCTGGCCACATAAAACCAGGGGAGATAGGGGCTCATTTTTAGAGCTGTCAGTGTATGGGCAAGCCCGTGGAAGAGAGAGGCATTTGAGAAAGTTACTCTGTGAGTAATCCCAGTGGTTTGTTCTCTTCTGCTTGCCACAGAATGGGGGGCATTCATGTGTGCTGTGGTTCATCTTGGGCTCTGTGGGTGCTGAGTGTGTACAGATCCCGGGGCCAGGGTATGGGCCGAGCCACGGGGATCCTCCTGGGTCTGGGTGCAGCAGCTCCCCAAGCTGGACACTCACTGGAGCCTTCTCTACTAAAGTGCTGGTCTTCACAAAACCTGTAGGAACCTGCTGTCTTGGAGGTCTCTGCCTTCCAGGCTAATTTGTTTTAATGTGTGAGAACAAACAAAGCTGTCTCAGGAGCTTCATCCCTTCAGAAACCAGTATGAAATGCGTGAGATATAAAAATATTATTTAATAAGTGCCTGAAATGCATAAACAGGGTGTAATAACCTACAAAGTGTTGCTGCCCCCATCCCTCTGTGGCTTTGGATGGAGCTATTTCAAGTTGCCTGTCCTCTGTGCGGGCAGGGCTGTTGAGAAGGGTTATATCTGCTTTCACATCTGCCGTGCCCTTGACTTGGAGTCATTTGATAAATAGGTTTGCAGTTGGTTACTTAAGCATCTCCCAAGCTGCAGTCAGCATCTCAGCTGTGGGCGAGGGAGCACTGCTGCCAAAAGTCAGGATCTGTGTCAAGAGCCTCCTAAGATTTGGCTGTCTTTCCTTAAAACCCCAACTCCTGGAGTTGTCATTACAGGAGAATCACTTAGAGGGGTAGAAAAAGAGTTTCTGGCTGTTGAGGTGGTAGATAAAAAAGCTTGGCAAACAGCTGCAAAGCCCAGGTCGGGTGTATTTAAAAACCACCACTAGCTCCAGAAGGTTTTGTGTCCAGACAGAAGGGCTGTTTCAGACACCCTGCTTGGCAGGGCTCTTCCAGTGCATCTGCAGAAGTGCAACCCTCTGCACTGTCCTGCTTTGTTAGGGGAAGAGAGGGAATGCAGCAGGAATGCCGAGGGCAAGCCCAGTTGCTCTCTGTCCAGCTGTCCGAATACCTTGTGCAAGCGCCTTGACCTTGGTGGAGTGACTCTCCACTGGGAAAAACAAGCTCCATCTGCCTTTTCATTCTTTGCATGGACATGGAGCTGGGAGGACTTTTGGAACGGCTTCTGTGGCATTCTGACCGTGGTCTGGCCGAGGGGGATCGTGTTACTCGCATTGTGACCAAATGCTGCAGGTCCTTCTCTTGGCCTTGCAGGGCGGACACCCCATCTTGGGCTTCCAAGTTGGTGCTTGGAAAAAGTCCTCTGGAAGTGCCATGACCTTTGCAGTTCTTTTCCAAGGCAAACATGGAGATGTTTGTGGGACCTTTTACACAGTGGTTTGATGGCAACAAGGCTCTTGCCGCTGAAGCTTGGGAGAAAAATAACCTTTTCTTTTTAACTCTGGGATGAAGTCAGTGCGAAGGGAGTGGGGAAGAATTTTAAGTGGTTTGATAGAAAGGCATGCAAGCTGTGCACAAAGGGTTAAGTCAGCAGGGTTAGCTGGTGTCCCAGGGGTACAGCCCAGGCTGCATTTCCCAGAAGACATCAAGTTGCACACACTCATTTAGGGCGTTTTTCTCAGCATTTTTCAGCACGCTGCGATGGCAGGGGTTTTGAAGGCTGTTACTGGATCAGTCTGACCTCTCACCTCTATAACCAGGCAGACACTGAGGTAATTTCTGCTACCAGAACCACCCTTAGATTCCTGTGAGATCTCCAGAGCATGGAAGAAACCCCGTGCATGCATTTTGGACTGATGGACAGGCTTCTTTGGTTACTGGTAGCAAAGGAGAGCTCCCTTTTTCCTTGAAGAGAATGCTAAAAGGCACTTCTGCATCTGGAGTGGCAAGAGGAATTTAGATCTATGGAGCACAATTATTCACGTCACTGCTTGTTAGGATGCTGGTGTTAACACCCTTCCTCTTGTGGAAAATCTCTTAAGCCCTGAGGACTGATGTGAAACGTCACGCTCTGGTGAACTTTGCTGAAGTGGGGATGAATCACGCTAAGTTTGGCTTCAGTGTTAACCAAAAGATACCTTCTCTGATAGCCCAGCAGGAGGGCACTGCTGCCCACCCACCCAGGGTGCGAGGATCTATTCTGGGGGGAGGACAGCACTTTCTGGAGCATGCATAAATTGGGGGGTTGATGTGGGAGTTTGGATATTTGAGGGGTTTTTCGTTTGGTTTTGAGTGCTCTATAAAAGCAAAAGGCAGGTCTGTAAGGGATCTCAAGACATTTCCCGAGGGATCTCGATCTATCTCCCCTTGCAGGATCACCCAGAATGGTAGATAAATATACCCCTTTTTTAAAAAAAAATGAGAAGGGTTTCACTGCCTCTCTGAATAACTGTCCTGCTACATCCATGCCACTATAGGTAAGAAAACACCTTCTTATCAGGGAAACTGTAGCAGCTGGTAGTTAAACCTCCTGCAAAGAAATATCCCAGACAAGTGTTGGCCAGGTTTGACCCTGCATTACTTGTAAGATCTCACAAACTGACAAGGTAATTTAGCTATTTGGGGAGGAAACACAAAAAGTAACCCTGTCTATTGAACTCATTTCTATCCTGTGATGGGAATGATTTCCCGGAGTGGAAGCATCCGCGGACCAACTGCGCATGATTTGCGTTCCCTGTCAATTGGAATCAAGGACCCTGATTGTGGAGCATAATGCTGCTCTTGTAATTCAGCCTTTATCTTTGTGCTGGAGCTGGGTATAATTGTATCTGTGTTTGGAGGGACGAGGAGAAGGGTTTCAGTGGCTGGTGCTCACAAAGGCATCTTTAGAAACCTCCTCATCCCTGGTACAAGCTCGGTAGGGCTTAAATGAAAATACCCGTGAGTAGCTTTAGACATTTGAACAGCCATCATTGTTTGATTCAGATTTGGTTACAGGACTAACATCTAAATGTTAATTCTTTTTAGGATATTATCAGCTCTTTCAGCAAATGCAGAATGGGGATGCAGTATTAGACCATCAGCCAACCCTGCAGATAAAGGCCCTTTGAAAGGATGACTCTTAGGAGGGAAACATAATCAGAGAATGCCGAAAATCATGAAGATGGTCTCTTCTTAGGAACAGGTAGTGAATATGATGCGTGAAGCAAGCTAAATGAACCAGGAGGCTTTTAAACTGGGGAATGGGGGTAACAGCAATTTTGTGGCCTCTGAGGACAGTCCCCAGCATGCAGTCAGAGATCCTCATAATGCTGTCCTGCAAGGTGCTGGAGCACCTGGAGATTGCAGGGTGCTGGATGAGCAGTGTCACACTCTGGGTGAAGAATGAAGCTGGTGGTCACTTGATGGCATGGACGTGCCAAGGCAGTTGATGTGCGGTGGCTCTGTGCTGGGTAATCCGTGTCTTTGTGTGGGCAGGTGGGTTTTGGGCACGGATTTCTGTCCTCTCAGTCCTCTGCGCTGCCTTGCTCACCACACCACGCCGGTACGCATGGCGGTAGGATGTGACCCGACCGTGACTCCCCCTGAGCCCTCAGTGACAGCTCAGAGGGTGACAGCACCGTCCTGCCGTTCCCCAGCACCCGTTCCCACTGCTGGCCCCATCTGAAAGAGGGTGTCTATCTCTCAACCTCCCCGAAACACGTGCACAAAAGCACTGGAAGTGGTAAATCCATTCTCGGAAAGGAAATGAGTGACTGCAGAGGCAGTGGCAGAGCGGTGCCAGGCGTCGGGCGGGAGCTGTGTCCCCGCTGTCCCCGGGCAGTGCCGCTCCTCTGCTGGCCATGGTGACCGCTCTGGCGGTGCCAGCAGGGAAAGACCCGGCTCATCCCCTGGAAGAAGGAGGCCCGGCGCCATCCTGAGCGCTGCCACCGCTGCTTCCGGCGGCAGATCGGCGCGGTGTCATCTAGGAAATGCGATTTACATCATCATCCTTTCGCAGCAGATGGGGGAAGGGAGGTGGGGGCCCTTATCTCTTCTGAGGGTTCATTTCTCTTTAAGCTGCTTTTTTTTTTTTTTTTTTTTTTTTTTTTTTTTTTTTTTTTTTTTTTGCCTGTTTGCCTTTTTCTCCATCCCTTCACAAGTCTCACTGCCCCTTGCTGAAGGGTAGGAGCCACGAGAGCATCCGTGGTTCCTGCTGCCATGACATCATGCCTGGTATCCTCCCTTCAGCTGGGTGTCAGGCTTGGGCTGCCTTCAGTTTTCCCCTGGGATGGGGTTGAGTTTTGCTGGTCTGCATGGAGGGAAGAATCCCCTGAGCCTTGTATCTGCAAGTCACCAAATGGCATCTACCACTTGGCAGTCCGATGGTTTTCCTGCACCCAAGAGGGCTCCTTATCCTTCTCATCCCCACAATGTCCTTGAGAAGTTGCTCAGTTCCCAGTCTGGTCATCATCCCTGGTGTGACTGCCAGCCAGCAAAGCTCTTTGGCATGTGCTTAATGTTAACCATGGGGAATAGTTCCCTGGGGAGCTCTTCTTAAGTACGTTTTTGGAGTGAGGCTCTGGTCAAGACACCTGGACCAAAGCCCACCTGCTTCAGTGAGCAGCATGGCTTGTCCCCCAGGGACTCATGGCGGCCCCTGGCTGCTCCCAGCCTCACCTCTCAGCATTGCAGCACCCTTTTCCTACTCCTTCCTGCATCTTCCCTGTGTTTATTGTTCCTTCCTGGGTGTAGGAAGCACTCCTGGGCTCAGACCACTTTGGAGCAGGGACCTGTGGTTTTGTTTCCAGAGGGGGATGTGAAAACACCATCTTGTTTTCGCCTGGGTCTGCAAAGGGCTGAGTCCTCAGCCCCTGGGGCAGATGTCTTTTGCCACATATCTGCTTCATCCTGCCTGCCTCATGCAGAAAAATCTGTGCTTCAGCCCGTAAGCCTTGTGATTTTGAGTAAAAACCCAGGTAATCACAAACACCAATAGTTTTGGTGGTTTTTTCCTCTGCAAGATCTGTTTAAGTCAAATACGAGTCACTGAACTTATATTGGGAGTAAATAAGCTATGTGGAATGGCTTTGGTTATCATGAGGTCACACAGAATGAGCTAATGCTCCCTTCTGGCCCGGAAATTAGATTTTGGTTTTTTTTTTTTTTTCAGACAGCAAAATTTCATCCTGCAGGTTCTAAACCTCTAGCACCTTTCCTCACAGGGGAGCCCAAGCCCCAGGTCTGTGCAGTGCTGGGCCCCTTGCAGAGATGCTCACCCCTATCCCCTGCTTGGGGGCAGGTTTCTTGTGTTGCCAGTTCAAATGAACGTGGGCGGCTGCTGCGGGGTCAAAGCCCTCCGGTGGATTGTGATGCCCGGCTGCCAGGCAAAGTGCAATGGCTCTCTCCATAACAGCTGTGAGCTCGCTGCCCTGGAAATATTGACCCCTGTGAGGCAGACAAATTCCAGGTTTCTGGACCTGTTTTTGTGAGAGGTCTGAGAAATGAAGTTGTGCGCTTGCAGAAGCTGACAGCAGCATGTTTCTTTCCACTTCACCAGCACTGTACGCGCCACCGTGGATTTTTCTTTTCCTTTTTTTCCCCCCCCATCTTTTTTTTTCGCAGCCAGGATGTTTTTTCTTGCCTTTTTATTGTTCCAGTGACCTAGCAACTCCACTTTGGTGGAGTCCTGCCAGGAGACTTCCTCCCCAAGCCGTCTGATAGTCTCCAGCAGCACTGCCCTCGGATAGGAGCAGAAGTTAAAATGACACCAGGCTGGCTCCCTGGGTGGCTTTTGCTCTGGCCTCATGAGTGCTGGTGAGGGCAACACTGCCTTCCCAACTAGAAAAGCTTCCAGGGGACTTTAAAAAACCCCCAAAAGGAAGGAGAAGTGATGTGTTGGTGATATTTTCTGTAATATTTCTGCAGGACATTATAGAAAAGCCTGGGGGGGAGGGGTTAGAAGTGAATTTACTGATGCTGGGATTTGGCATTTGGGATCTATAGTGCAGGCAGGGTAGCTGGGGACATTTCAGCATTGCAGGGTTGCAGGAGAGGGGATGGAGAGGAGGTGTGAGTGCTCAGAGAGCTGTGCAGTTAGGGAGATTTATTTTGGCTTTGTTTTATTGATGTTTACTAAAAACAGTAAGAAAGAAATCCCTTTGGTACATGCTTCTGGGACCTGTCAGCTGGTGCTGCCTTCACTCTGCCCTGAGCCTGCGGGGGCTTTTCCCACATTAATGCTTGGAGGGACACTTCTAGGGCAGAATATAAATGAGCTGTCAAACAGGGAAATACGGGTTTGTTCGGCTTTCTGCTCGAGAAAGGCTGTCAGGACACGGGGCCTGGAGCACTGGAGGTTCAGTCTTCACTGGATGGATGGATGGATGGATTTTACTGGAGCCTCAGCATGGTTATGGGTTTTTTAGCAGTACAGTAAGTCATGGCTCATCACTGTTGGAAGTGGAATTTTATATAAAAGTGTTTTTCAACCAGGACCTTTTTTTTTTTTTTTCCCCTAAAGTTCAGTTGCTAAAAGCTGTTTAAAAACAAAAGTTAATGAAAAGATGTTCAAGGAGCTGCCCTGAGCCCTGGGCTGGTGGTTTTCAGGCAGCACAGGTGGTCCCATGGATCCGTGTGGTCTCAGGGATCTGTGGATTGAACCAAACTGCCCAAGAAAGATGAGTAAGAAGCTTAGGATTTAGTGGGCTTGAGCTGGTGATCTGGGAGCCTGCACCTCCCCAGGGAAATGTTTGGGACACCAAAACTAAGAGGTTGTAAACCTCTTGATAAGCAGAACAATGTCTGCACTGTGCAGGTTTTATCCCAACTGTGGGTACTCCATATGCATATATCCCATGCTTTTGGAAAGGATCACAGATTTCTGTGTACTTTTTATTTTAGAGAACCTGTTTCCTCGCTTTAGGATACTGCTTTTAAGAGCAGTAATTGGATATTTTATTTTTTTTTCTCGGATGGCATCTCCGAGTATCAGGCTCTGGGATGAAAAAAAGTGTAGGAAGCAAAAAGGGCCTTTAGCATCCTCTGAAGTTTTACAGCTCCTGGAGGGGAGGCAGTGTGGAAGTGCAGAGTGTTTTTGTGCCACAGAGCAGAGCTGCCTGCAGGGTGCTGTGGCGTGGCACTGAAGTGTCTGAGGACAATGCTGATGCCCCCAGCCCATCGCTGGAAGTGGCCAGGAGGGCATTGACCATGTGGGCCCCGGCATTCAGAGCTTGCAGGGGCTGCTGCTGGCATTAAACCCCCATCACTTTTCTTGAGCTGACATATTAAGGCTCTAGGCACCTTTGTTGCCTGCATGGATCCTTCCTGTTATGGTTAAGGGGACTGAAGGTCCCGTGAATTGCTGTCCTGCTCTGCCTGGAGCCCAGGGGGAGAGGATGAGGAGCAGAAGGACCAGAGCAAGGCACTGCCAGGGAAATGTGTCTATGGGGTGCTGCATCCAAACCGACTCCTACAAAAGGGTGAGAGGCTCTGGTAAGGCTTCTGCACCTTTTCTCTTTCCCCTACACCTTCTCTTGCCACCTTTCTTAATCCAGGCAGAATAATTCCTTGTATTGATGCGAAAAAATTGGCAGAACGGGGTTGACTGCATGTGGTTAAAAACCTCTTGCATTTTTCCCGCACTTAGTGCACACCAGGGACCTTCCCCGGGCGGTATTATCGGCGTGTTTACGCTCAACTGACCCATCTCAAGTATGAACTTTTTCAAACTCCATTTCAGCCCCCCCCCCACCCCCCCACCCCGCCCCGCCTTGAACTTCTTCTTTCAGAGCAAGAACAAGGAAGGAAATTGAAAATCCCAGAGAGCCCTGGACGGTCCAGATTTAGGGCTTTAGCTTTTGTTCGCACAAACTCACTTGGCTCCCAACCGGCCTCCACCCATGATCCCGACATCCGCAGCAGCCGCTCAAAACAGAGCGCAGAGCGCAGAGCCCCGGCAGGGACCGGAGCCGCCCCAGGCACTGCTGCCCCGGCTCTGCTCCCCGAGCCTTCCCCTGCCTTTCTTCCCAACCTTTTCCTACAGCCAGCCAGGGGTTTGCTAAGTGGAGATGAGGTTTTTTTCCTCCCCTCCGCCAGCCTCGGATGATGTTAAGATTATGCAACATTAACAGATGTGGGGTTTATAATTATAGCTGCCTGTCCTCGGGAGGAGCCTTCTTTAGCTCCACGCGCGGCATGGGATGCTCCCGGGGTGGCCCGCAGCCCTGGCAAAACAAGCGCTGCAGGGGCGGCTCCATCCCCATCCCACCGGGAACGGCTCCATCCCCATCCCACCGGGAGCGGCTCCGTCCCCATCCCACCGGGAGCGGCTCCGTCCCCATCCCACCGGGAGCGGCTCCGTTCCCATCCCACCGGGAGCGGCTCCGTTCCCATCCCACCGGGAACGGCTCCGTCCCCATCCCACCGGGAGCGGCTCCGTCCCCATCCCACCGGGAACGGCTCCGTCCCATCCCACCGGGAGCGGCTCCGTCCCCATCCCACCGGGAGCGGCTCCGTCCCCATCCCACCGGGAGCGGGTCCGTCCCCATCCCACCGGGAGCGGCTCCGTCCCCATCCCACCGGGAGCGGCTCCGTCCCCATCCCACCGGGAGCGGCTCCGTTCCCATCCCACCGGGAACGGCTCCGTTCCCATCCCACCGGGAGCGGCTCCGTTCCCATCCCACCGGGAGCAGCTCCATCCCCATCCCACCGGGAACGGCTCCGTCCCCATCCCACCGGGAACAGCTCCGTCCCCATCCCACCGGGACCGGATCCATCCCCATCCCACCGGGAACAGCTCCATCCCCATCCCACCGGGAGCGGGTCCATCCCCATCCCACCGGGAGCGGGTCCATCCCCATCCCACCGGGAGCGGGTCCGTCCCCATCCCACCGGGAACAGCTCCGTCCCCATCCCACTGGGACCGGATCCGTCCCCATCCCACCGGGAACAGCTCCGTCCCCATCCCACCGGGATCGGATCCATCCCCATCCCACCGGGATCGGATCCATCCCCATCCCACCGGGATCGGCTCCATCCCCATCCCACCGGGATCGGCTCCATCCCCATCCCACCGGGAACAGCTCCGTCCCCATCCCACCGGGATCGGCTCCGTCCCCATCCCACCGGGAGCGGCTCCGTCCCCATCCCACCGGGAGCGGCTCCGTCCCCATCCCACCGGGAGCGGCTCCGTCCCCATCCCACCGGGATCGGCTCCGTCCTCATCCCACCGGGAGCGGGTCCATCCCCATCCCACCGGGAGCGACTCCGTCCCCATCCCACCGGGAGCGACTCCGTCCCCATCCCACCGGGAACGGCTCCGTCCCCATCCCACCGGGAGCGGGTCCATCCCCATCCCACCGGGAATGCTCCCCGGGGAATGCCCACCCTCCCGAGGAGGGGCTGCTCCGGGTGAAGGGCCGCTCTAGACAGCCAATCCACTGCTCTTGGCTTTCCTTCTGTGCGAACTCAGGTTAAATTTGTGTTCCCCAGTCAAGAAAGTATTTGTCTGTCCCTCGAGGGGAAAAAAAAAATCCCGTCTGGATGGAAGCAGCGGGGCTGGGATAACTCGCGGCGTGCCTTGGCTGGCTGCAGTCTCCTGACAAATGCTGCCTGTGGGGGATGCTGCTCTCCTGGCATTAGCAGGATACATCCATCCTCCCTCCCTGCCCTAAGATGTCTGTGTGCGATCACAGTCACTGCAGAAAACTCGCATTTTTGTGCTTTTTGGTGTTGTGCTGACCCGAGGTTGAGTTGCGAGCATCACCTAAACGCAACCATCTCTGGAACAGCACATCCCTGCGCTGTGTCAGGGATGGAGACAGAAAATTGTTGGCCCAAAAGGGATTTTTCAGGAGTCTCATAAGGTAGATATCCAATTGGGCTGCCAGGGGCAAGCCCAAAGCCTCTAGAAATCATCTGGAACTTGATCTGTTTGTCCTGGCCGAGCTATATAACTCGGCTCACAGCAAGCCACGGACTTGTTATGCTTGCGAAGAAAAAGTAACACCGAGCCTCGACCTGTCTGGTGAGCATCACTGCTAGTTTTAACCGGGAAGGAAAACACCAATCCGTGGGTGGCAGGGTTCTGTGCTGGAAGTCAAATATTTCTCAGTGGCTGTGGTTGTGCGGAGTTAAACCATGCAAAGCTGTTGGCAGCTTAGCATGTGACAAAATTGTTAGTGACAGATCAGTACCTCAGCTAAAAGGCCACTTTGCCTTAAGCCTTTAATGCAGCAGGGGAGGCCAGATGATCCCATGGGGATTTTTGGGGAAGAAGTTTGATCTGGTGCATCCTCTTCAGAGGAGGGTCGTCTTTGAAGTCTTAATTTCTGCAGGCAAATCAAAGAGGATATTGTGGTTATCTTGCACTTCTGGCAGGCTTGATGGATGTGAGATTTCATGTCTATTTTGTTGAAAAACACAATTTTTTGGGGTTTCCTTACTACATGCTGTGGGTTGTATTTTCCAGCGTGGCTCATGCTCTGCACCCACTGAACTGGGGAGCTGAGCATGAGGTTTTCCTTCGTGCACCAGGGCCTGGCACACCTTGCAGGGCAGAGTTAAAAAAGCCAGATGACTCCAAAAAGCCTGTGTAAATAATACCTTCTCATTCAGCCCCTCCACTGCCTGCCTGCACTCAAAACCAGCTTTGCTGACACCTACAATAGCGGGAAGATTTTGCTTCAATTTATTCCCAGCAGCTCTGCAGAGCCAAAAGGATAGAGAAAACTCTGAGGTAGATTTGCAGGGCAAACAACCACCAGATAAGCAAACAGCAATGTTTTACTTTTGAACTAGTCTCATTCAGTCAAGGAACATTGCTGAAGGCACTGCTTGCTGGCATTTCCAGAGTTACTTTTTAAGAAGTGGCAATGAAATGCCTGCTGCAGTGTCACGCTGCATATTTTAGCCTGCCTGTCCAGAGCCCTTGCTGACAAATGAGTTGGCAGATTTCCCTCTGTCTATCCTCATACCCTAAGGGTTTCTTTAGGCATCTGCTGCTTTGCCTTCTCTCCGTGCAGCAAAGCTGGCCACAGACTTTCCAGGCAGCACGGGCTGCACAGCTGAAAGCTTTTAGTGAGAGGGGGATGGAGAGAAATTCAGTGCACTGCCCTCCAGCACTGCCACATTTTTCAGGGCTGCTATAAATGGACTTGTGGGCTACAATTACAGGCTGGGTATTGGCTTGGAAATGAATATAGCAAGGGTCCCCTGCTACTTCCCATCCCCTTGTCCAACTGGTGAGGACCAGAAGCTTGTCCCATGAGACAGGAGGTGGCTCACAGTGGGCTCTGGGTGGCAGTGGCTGCTCAGCATCGCAGCCACTCTGAGGGCTGCCAGTAAAGGTACTCTGGGCATTCTGCTCAACCACAGCTCTTGTCTCCTTCTCCTTGGCCCCCATGGGGCTTAGACTCCCAGGATGAAATACAGACTGTCCTGCCTACCCCTCTGTTTTCTGGTGAGTTCCCACTGAAGCTATTGCAGATGGGTAGAGGACACCACTTGTGAAATTGCCAGCTCTGTTGTGGCGGGTGCAGCAACTCCAAAGACACACAAGACAATGAGGAAGTGTCCCATAGGTGTTCCTCCCGAACATCCAGTTTTCTTATACAAGATGTTTGGAGGCCCAGGACAGGTTTAACCTTCAGAATCAGAGCTTTTGAGCAGAGACTGACTGCCTTTGGCTGCTGCCTGTGGATGCCATGCACATGGCAGAGACTGCATTTTGGTTCTACAGGAGGTGGATAAAACAGGGACCTTTGCCCTTTCAGATCTGGACCTGCTTTGACTTGTTGTAGGCTTTGAAGGTCATTTGAGGCTGCAGTGCCAGACAGGCTTTGGGACTGTAACACAGATGGTGGCTGCTGGTTTTTGTGGGAACTGATATGCAGGGAAATCCTCCCAGCCCTGGGTGGTACCATAAGCTGAAAAACCCTGATTTCCTGGACTGCCACTCATGCACAATCTTCTTCTTCAACTTGTTTCTTGTATTCTGGTAGGCATTAATGTTAAAAATGCCAAAATATTTCATCACCTTGGGATGCTTTGGCAGCTGGGTGGGCTGTATAATCCACACCATACATGGATCTCCTCTGTCCCCGGTGCTTCCTCGTGTCTGGATGGGTTACACTGACCCTCCTGATTGCCCTGCTGGTCTCAGCCAGGTCCATGCCAACTCTCTGGAGGTGGTGGGATTTGAGGTCATGTGTCCAGCAAGCAGTGGCCAAGTGGAGAGAGGGGAAGAGCTGTGGGGCCCTTTCCCTTCCCATCTGATATTCAGATTGGGGCACGTGGGCTGCGCTGGGTTGTCGGCTCCAGAGACCTTCACACTCCTCCCATGCACGCTACACTGCGAGTATTTCCATCAGTTATTTGTTAAAGACTTTCTTTTTGCTCCTTTCAAAATTTATTTCTCCTAACACAAAGAAGTCCTGAGGGTCTTTTGCAAAGAGATGAGTTTTGGTATTTGGTTCTAGACACCAATCTAGTTTCCACTGGTGCAAATCCAAAAATAAATTTCACGTCTGTGTTTTGATTATACAAAATTTTTCTCTAGTGTAAGTAAGTGAGCTCAGAGCTTGGCCTTGGTGTTACTGCCGTGAGCTGAGCCTGCACATCAGTGCTGATGTGATCTAAGTTTTTTTCTTGTCTTTCCTTTTAGTCATTGAAAGCGGCCATCAGGAGGGAAGTTCAAGCACAGAGATAAGGACTCCTGGTGCTCCTGTGGAGCTGGTGACGATGCTGGCTGGGAGCAGGGAGCGGGCATCGCTGCCTGCCAGGCACGGCGCTGTGCCAGCAGCAAGCAGGGTGACTGCCAGCGATGGGGATGTCACCCCTCCAGGAGCAGGATCCCCAGAGAACCCGTCTGCTGGGACGGTGACCCACCTGCTCACCCACAGCCATCCTCCCGGTGAGTTCTGTGGATGTCAGAGTCCCCGTTAGCTGTTCCCAGCCCATGCACGGAGCATCGCCAGGGGGTTAGGAAGTATTCCTGCCTCACCGCTAGAAATGCAGATTTTTGTGAGAAATCCAATCTCAGGAAAGCTGGGCTTTGTTTTTTAACATTACAACGAAGATGATTCTCAGGAGCTGACTCTGTTTTTCAGCACCCAGCGGTACCCAGGCAGTCCTGCCCATCCTCTGAGCTCAGGGGCTGTGCAAAGAGCGGAGATCCCCGGGTGTCCCCACACCTCCTCCCAGCAGGAACTGAACCCCATTGCAAGCCCAGGTTATAAAAAGAACTCAGCTTAGGGATACCTGGCCAGCTGTGAGGATGATCTGTGCCTGAGATCCTTACATGGAAGTCCTGCAAGTGGACACTTACTTTTGGGCTTGTTCATAGTCTTCACTCATAAGTAAACTTGTGTACTCTTTTAAGCATGAACTTAAATCAAGGCCTGTTTCTCACAGAAGCAAGAGAAAGCTGTGCTGATTGCCCTGTCCCCACCTCAGTTTTGGTTTTTTTTTTTTTAATAACCCCAGATGAAATAAGATATAAGCATAGAGGTTTTCTTTATTTTATTTTTTTTAAAAAATTCCTTGGGTTTTTTTCTGCTTAGGGACTAGAATGTGGAGTTGGCATGCCCAGGCTGCCAGCTGTGGTTTGTTCTGGCACCAGCTCTTTATTGCCTTCTGCATTTTTAATCACTCTCTCAAAAAAAAACCAACCCCAAAAAACAACTGTTTCTTTCGCCATGCACAAATGAAGACGATGTTTAAAATGCCATTATTTTTTGGCGACAGAAACCCTGCTCCCATCAGTCCCTCCTGCAGTTAAACTGTGCTCTGTTAAACATGAGGGATGCAGCTGTGACCCTTCCTGTTGCATGTGGCAGGGCTGGGTACCACTGCAGGTGATGCTGCTGCCACCCAGCTGAGAAAAAAGAATTTTCCATGTAAGCATGACCCTCTCCCTGTTGCTTTCCAGACCCTGGCAGCCGCCACCATGCTGCAGGCAGCCAGGGGAGAGGCAAGAGGACTCTGGCTTCTCCCAGCACCCCTGCAGCTGCCGAGGGGACAGCGCCAGGCCCGGGAGCCGTCAGCACCGAGTCGGCCGAGGGGACGCAGGGAGGGCACTGGAACGTGTCAGGGTTTAACAACACCCTGAGCATGCTGCAATCTTCATCTTCAGAATCTCATCACCCAGGTGAGCCATCCCAATTCAGCCTAGGAGCGCTGGGAAGGTGTTCCAGCACCTGGGGACAAGGTGAATGCTGTTCCCCAGAGCAGCCAGCACGGGTTAAGCCTGGTTCTCCTGTGTCGTAGAGCTTTGTGGATCCAGCTCTCCATCCACAGCATGCACTCAGGACAGTTTTCTGCCTTGCTTTGTGCACAAGGATGGAGTGAAGAATCCATGTGGTTTCTCTTGGTATTCAAAATTATGAATTGCTTGATGCAGCTTCCAGACACAAAGTTTCTGTAGGCACAGTACAGGCAGAGGGGCTGAGGGGCAGCGGAAGGGTGGCAGTGAGGAATGGTGTGCAGGCAGCTAAGCCCATCTCCAGGCTCTCATCTGCTTTCCCCCATTGCCTTGCAGGCACTGACAGCCTCTCTCAACCCATGAGCCGCTGGGTGGGCACAGAGCTGGGCAGCAGCCCTGCTGTGGGCACTGCAGCTGCTTCACCCAGCCCCTTGGGGAGCAGCCCCAGCACTGCCCTCCCTGGCTCCCTGGGACAGCCCCAGGCCTCCTTCCAAGCTTCAAGCACTCAGACTGGTGCAGAGCACATCATGCTACACCCCAAGGGTGTCACAGGAAACTCCACCAGGCCTTTGCTGACAGCATCCTCTCCCACGGACAATGCTTTTGGAGGTGAGCTTTGCTGGCCTTTGTTTCATAGCTTTAAAAAGCCATTTTATAGTACTTGGTTTCTGGAAGCAGAGGAGATGCTCTGTTTCGCATGCACTCTGTTTTTATTATTTGGATGGTTAGCTGAAATTCCCTGCTGAAAGCAGGAAAAAGCAATGGAAAAAATAATTGGATCCAACCCCCCCCCCCCCACCAGCATTTTCCACTTTAAAAAACCCCAAAGTTCTTTGGATCACAGTTATCACAGTGTTTTCTGCAGGGTGGATGTCTGCAGCAGTGAAATACCTTCACTGGGCCAGTGCCAGCTGCAGAGCAAGGGCAGCTCTGAGCCGTGACCTGTGCCCAGGTGGTGACGGAGTGGGGTGGGAGGTTGGGAACCCACACTTGTGGCCACAGGGGGTGGGTTTGTCCTCAGCTAGGCAGAGTGAGATGCCTGTGCTTAACAACTTGCTTAGGGCAGCAAACCTGAGATCCCTGGGCTCAATTGCTGCTCTGCAGCAGCCAGTTTCTGGAGTTCCCAAAAACAGAGACTTTGCCCAGCTTGACGTGAATACTGAAAACCTCAGCGTTGCCAAATCCTTATCCTGTGTCCTGCTCCTGAGCTTTTCAGGAGCAAACACATCTCCAGGGTTCTCACACTGACACATCCCTTCTCTCTGTCACAGCTCCTGGGAGCACCACTGGGGCTGCAGGAGATCTGAGATGCAGTACTGAAGGACAGTGCCCCTCTGAGCCCTGGGATGCGCAGTGAGCTGCAGGCTCCTGTGGGAATGTGGCTGTGCTTAGGTTTCCTCCCTTTGCTCTTTGATGCTGTGCTCAAGCAATAAAAGAAAAAAAAAAAAAAAGAAAAAAACCTGAGCCTATTTCCAACAATATTAGAGCAAAGATGGGATTAAGGGCAAATCCCTGGAGCCCCTGTCCTGTGGGGTTTCCTGCTGTCTGGGCCACGCCACTCTCACAAAGCCTGGCAGCAAGCCCTGCGTTTTGTGCGAGGTCTTCCTGCAGTGAGGGGAGTTATGCCATTCCAAAGGAGCACTTTGTCCAGATTGAAAACTTCCTATGCTTAATATCTGTATGTGCACCGTAAGCATCTGGGAGGAAAATGGATCCATCTGTTTATAATTTCATACGTATAAATCCTTTTTTTTTTTTTTTTTTTTTTTAATTGTACCGTAGCCGTTGGAAGCAGCTACCAGCCATCCCACAACTCAGCTACGGAGAGATTCAGTTCAGATTTCCCCACCACCAACACCTCTGTTTCCACAACAGCCACCAAGGGTGGAGGGAGGACGTTAAGGTCTCTGCCAGCCAGCACCAGGCTGGTCACCATGGCAGAGATTTCCACCTCTGGGACTGAAATCACCAGCTCTTCAGCCCAGAGCCAGACCCCTGGGATGTCTGTGGGTGCTCAGGGTGATGGAGGCAGAGGTGTCACAGACCCATTGCTCACAGGCTTGCCATCTGCTTCGGAAAGTGCTTCCACAAATGAGTTTTGATAGATAGCTGTATACCTCAGAACTCTTATTTAAAGACTCTCTATTAACAAAATACATCCTTTTCATTTTAAAGAAAGGAGGAATAATATTGTATTTGGCACATTCTGTACATTTAAAAACATTTCACAGAAATGAAAGTATGGATAAATATTATTCTTGTTGGAAGGGGAGGATAGACTTTCCTTGAAAACTTCCAGTTGAATTTTTCAAGCAATAACTTCAGCAGTTCCTATTTAGAGACCACTTTCCCCCTGTCTTAATGATTTCCCAGTATTAAATATTTCCGTCTTGAATATTCACACACACATTGTCTTCATCTACTGATAGCGGGATGAAACCTACCCAGCAGTTTTTATTTACGCTTATGCAGTTTTGTCTTTCTCCTTTTTCAGCTTTTAGCAGCAATTACGAACCCCCCAAGAGCATCCCGGGTGCAGAAGAGGCGATGCTGCGCTTGGACATGCAGGGTGCTGCCATGTCCAGCACGGCAGTGGGGACACTGATGTCCCCAGAGGATGGCCACACAGCTGGGGTGACAAGGGACTCTGCCACCAGCACCAACCCCACAAGCTCTTTGGGCGGGACCCCCTCTTCCTTGAGGACTGGGACACATCATCCCGACAGCTCACGGGAAGCCACCGATCTCCCAGGCACTGCTGGGGGTCCTTTACTCACAAGCTCCCTCTCTGCCTCTGAAGGTCCTTTCCGAGGTAAATTTGTTAGTCTGAAAGCTGTCTGCCTTGGGGCTGGGTGAGATTTCACATCCCTGCGCTGTTTCTCTTCAGATATGGTCATCGGTCATTATTGGATACTCGGATGTTTTTACTACTGGCTGCACTGAGCTGGCAGTGGGGTGGGTGGGAGCAGGGAGAGTGGAGCTCAGCTTTTGGGTGATAGAGTGGAAAACATCAATGGCCTCATTACTAGTGAAACTCCTGTCCTGGCAGGAACATTGGTAAGAAATACGTGCACACCCTTTCCCTGCCAGAGACACTTACTGGGGTTTTGCTGCTGTCACCTGGAGTTATATCTGTCATGCAGACTGGTCTGTAGGACATGGGTCTGAGATTTTTCATGGCTTTTTGTGAGGAATGTGTGCCTGTCATTAAGAGACTCACCTCTTCACAGAGCAACACCTTCAGTTTCTCAATGGGCAGCGTAGAAACGGGGGCTGAGCAAACAGGTGTATGTATTGCTCTGTATGTGTAAATCAAACCTGGTTCTATTGTATCCTAGGTGTCAGAAGCAGCCACAGACCAGTGGCAGAGAAAACCTCCTTCACTCCCTCTGCCACCAACGTTCCCGTTTCAGCCACGCCCAGCGGTGCTGGGAGGCCGCCCAGGTCTGCCTCGGCCAGCAGCCACTGGACAGCGGCCAAGGGCTCCACGTCCAGCAGTGCCCCGTACAGGACCTTGGGCACAGCCCAGTTGTCCACATCTTCTGTGAGAGAGACCTCCAGAGCTCAGGGGTCCACAGGAATGACCGATTTCACCGAGGTGGCAGACTCTTCCCTGACACGTTCTCGCTCTCCTTCGGAAGGTCCTTCCCCTGGTAAGCTCACGTTAGAATTGAAATTTCATTTTTCTTACAAGCCAAAGGAGGACTTCCTGCAGCTTACACTTGCCTGAATCTTTCCTGCTATGTAGAATATACTCTTTGGAAGGATGCAGTGGGATTTTGTGTTTGAAATTATTCAGCTCTTTCTTGACCAAAAAAATGTGCTTTAGATTTTTTTACAGAAAGGGCACATGTGTGGAAAGTTTCATTATGCCAAGAAAAAGAATTAACTTTCAAATCACAGTCCTTCTTTTGCTAGCTCCAGTTGCTATCTCTGCATTACAGACAAGAGAACTAAGCAAGTGAGGATTAGATCATGTCCCTGTGATCCCAAGGATCAGAGTTGAGTTCCTGCCTTCTGTCTTACTTCTTGGATTGTGCTGTTTCCCAGAATTTGAACCAGCTCAATAAATTTAAGGCAACTTTGAATGTGGTCTCTGAGGTCTTTCATGCTGCTGTTTGGTCATAGTCCCTGCTGTGGTTCTGAAGGGGTCTCATCCCCTTGGTCCTGTTTTTTCGGACTTCTCTAAGACCTTCACGCTGCTCAGGGTAGTGCCTTGTCTGAACTGATTTCCAGGCTTTTCTGGGTCATCACGATATTTGTTCTAACAGCATGAAGTGCACTCAGGCACATAATGGTGAAATCAAGTGCACAGTATTAATATTTCAACAGTTTTTATATAATAGCACTTTTGTCAGCGTCACACTGTTTTTTAGAAGACAAATTTTTGTAGGAATGATTTACATATTTGGAAATTGACATCTTCGGAAATTGACATCTTCTCATATTTTCTACTTGTGTTTGTGCAATTCCTGCCTCTGGGTGCTATTGGAAAAAAGCTCATTTTTATTTATAGTTTCATATGTGTAAAAATGTAAATTGTTTCTTTATCACATTTTAGCAACTGGAAGCAGCCACGTGTCATTCAGCATCCTGTCAACAGAGAGAAGAACCAATTTCCCTACCACCATCACATCAGTTTCCACAACAGGCACCAAGGGTGGAGGGAGGACGTTAAGGTCTCTGCCAGCCAGCACCACACTGGCCCAAACAACAGAGATTTCCACCACTGGTACTGAAAACATCAGCTCTCCAGGCCATTCCCAGTATTCTCTGGGAACCCAGGGTGGTGGTGGCAGAGGTGCCACCCTGTTGTCCATGAACCCATTGCTCACAGGCTCACCTTCTGCTTCAGAAAGCACTTCCCCAGGTGAGTTCTGACCACACATCCAACACCACCTGCATGGAGGATGAGGGCATGCTAGAAGGTGCTGGATGATGGCATTGGACATCATGGATGAAAATTTCAATTTCCAGAGAAAAATGCGTTATCTGTTTCTTACATTTAGCCGCTGGGAGAAGCCAGCCTTACTGCCAGAGCAGTCTGGCCCTGAGATTCGCTGTGCTTTCACGGACACCACAATTTCAAGACTGCCCTTTGTGTAAACAGTGTCTGTGTTTACACCAGCAGAAGCAGCAGCAGTCATTCCTGACTCCCACCCTGGGGTGCAAAGGCAGTGTTTATGGATCCCATACAAACCTGCCATGCTTTCTTTTGAGTACCAGGGATTTTTGGTGCTGTGTAACCTCCCCCTCACTCAATGTGGGTGTCTGGTGTCCAGGTCAGGCCTGTGGCACTGGGAGCAGTGCCGAAGGGAAGCAAACCCAAAAGTGCTCCCATAACTTTGTTCCTGATGCCCTCTCCAGGGTGCCCTGCTGTGAGCTGCACCTCCTGGCACAGGAAAGAGCTGTGCCTTCACATTTTCCACATTGGATTTTCTGCCACGTTCTCTCTGTGCCCTCAGCCTGAGGTTGGCGATGGAAGAGAGAACACCTGCTCATTTATAGTTTAGGGTGCATAACTCATTTTGCTTTGCTCTTTCTCAGCAGACAGGACCTCAGCAACGGGAGGACGCCTGCCTCTCGCCAGCACACCCAGTGTGGTGACAGCTACCGCCAGTGAGGAGAGCAGCACAGTGCCTGTGTTGGACACCCGTGGAGCTTCCAGAGACACAGGGAGCTCTGTTCCCTCTCTCCGCCACGCCAGCACCCTGGACATGGTCCTGTTGTCCTCAGCAGCAGCAGAGCCTGGGAAGAAGAGTAATGTTTCACAGAGTGGTGCTGGACTCAGTGAGCTTCCAACAAAGCTGCTGCCTGCGTTTTCTCCCAGCATCTCAGTGCCTTCACCTTCAGCCACACTCTTCGTCCACAAGGAAGGGACATCTCAAGCCCCAGGGAACCGCAGCATGTGGAGCACAAAAGCAGAAAGCCTCACATCTCACCCGGACACAGCTGGGGACATCCGCACCGGCCCCGTCCCGTCCTCCACAGCATGGCCTCGAGTGAGACACGTGTCATCTGGCCAAGAAGGGTCCCCAGAGCCCAAGGTCACCCTTTCATCCAAGGTCTTCACCTACTTCTCAACTGCTGCTGAACCTTCCAGTGAGTTTTTCTGAACTCTGAGGTAGCATTTGATTGCCTCTCCCTTCCCCTCCTCTGTAGGATTGACACAGCTGTTGCAGATGTCATGGGCAGCATTTATCAGTGGTGTTGTATATCTGCAGCTGCTGATGCTTAACAAGAAGGGTCTCATTCTTGAGACATGTAGCTTGTAGGACACATCGACTGCCTGTCTGGGTGGGGTGATAATTAGAAATAACATAAACATACCATTATGACTCTAATGGTACTGATTCCTCAGTGTTTGGACAGTCCTGTCTGCTCTGAGGTGATAAAATCAGATGCCTGCTTTTCATTCCTTTTCCAGCTATTGGCAGCAGCCATCGCTTCCTAAGCAGCTCAGGTGCTGAGAGGATGTCCAGCCCCGTCACCAGTCCCGTGTACAGTTCATCCACGTCAGGGGGTGCTCAGGAGGGGATGCTGCACTCAGTGACAGATGGCACACTGGCTGGTGGCGTGGAGAGCTCATCTTTCCATGCCGAAGCTTCCAGCTCTCGAGGGCTGTCTGAGCCAGCAGTGGTGGAGCAGGGCGGGGCAGCCAATGCCTCCACCAGCAGCGGGGGCTTCACGGGCTTTGCGACGGAGACGGTGTTCGTACGTTCTGCCAAGATACCCACTGACTCTTCTTTCCAAAACAACCTCACGAGTAAGTTGATGTCTCCTGGTGTACGTCTGGGGAGAATTCACATTGTCCTGTTTTTCAGTACGTTGTACATAAAGTTCTCGTTCGTTACTACATTCAATACCACCTGTGGGTTCACGCAGGGGGATGTTTCCATCAAAGGACTCAAAACCGGACCCCACACAGATGGGGGAACTGTTCAAGAAGTGGAGCCATAAACCCTTCTGTTTTGATGGCTGCTTTACTCTTTTTTGCATCCTGACTTTTTCTGTGTGATGCTTTCAGAAGTGTTTTGTGATGACCTAAGTCAGTTGTAGAATTAAAACAAATTCTCAATACCATTTTTTATTTTTTTAAAGTTGGCTGTACTTAGCTTTACATCTTGAAATTGGTATTATAAGATTGATTGCACCTTTTATGCTAAATAATTTTTTTTCAGGCTGATGTGCTGTGCATTTAAGTTTTCCTGGCTGCAAAGTTTTGAATCACTGGGTTCATGATAAGCTGCAAATTAACATAATGTTATAATTTCATCCCGCAGAGGCATGAAGTTCACTGTGTCTAAAAAGAAATTGACTGAACAAAATGGATATTCTGTAGATGGGAATGGAGGATAAGAGGGAGAGGATATGAGTTTTGTAAATTATGAGTGATAAAGAGAACAATTGGGTTTTCCTGCTTAGCTTGCCACAAATATCACAGAATGCTAAGAGCTCAATCGCTTTAGGAAAGCAATATGTGAAGAACAGTGATTCCAAAACCTACACATTTTATGGGAGTCTTGTCAGGGTTCAACATTTTAGAATCAATTAAGGAGTGCATAAGACTCCTAATCCCATAACCATGCTTGAATGGTGCTCGAAATTTTTAGAAAATCGCGGTCAGGTTCACAGACAGGAACATCCTATTTAGCAAACAGTTTTAATATGACATCAAAATGCCGTTACATTACCCTGTCTTCCTAATATTTTTTTGTCCATATACTCCAGACTTTTCAGGTAGCCATCGTCCAGTCAGTAGCATCGATGCTGAGAAAAGGACCTCGGTTTCTCACACAGATGGCACATACATTTCAACCACATACACCAGAGGAGGAGAAAGGACCCTCCTGTCTATCTCCAACAGCAGCACCTCTGCTGACTCCTCAGAAAGTTCCACCTTTTTTTCTGAAATTTCCAATCCTTTTGATGCCTCACAGTCATCTGTGGCTCACGACAGGCAGACCAATGCATCAAAGAGCAGCAGTTTTGTTGAACCCTCTACGGAGCCGTTGCTGGTGCACCCTTCCAAACCGTTGACGTCTGCATCTACAGGCAGCATAGAAAATACAACTCCATTCAACACTGACTCTGAGTTGTTGACCACTGACAGATCATCTCTGTCTTCATCAGCGTTTCCAGCCTCTTCCTCACTGTCATCACTGCAGCACTCTCTGTCGTCAACACCACCACCGACTCATCTGTTTACGCTGTCAGAATCACCTGAGCCACACTCGCCCTCTGTGATGGCATCTTCATCCCCTCTGCAGGTTTTGTCATCCTCCTTGCCCACTTCCTCCTTGCCCTCCCCATCTTACTCATTGGCATCTTTATTGTCTGTATTTTCATCACCCTCATCCATCTCGCAGTCCAGTGAGAGTGATCAAGCAGGCACCACTGTGGCGATGAGTGTGGTCAGGCAGGTGCCCTCCACAGCTGCCACAGCCAGGAGCTCACCCAGAGAGACCAACAAGCCCAGTGTCACACACCAGCCCCAAAAGAGCACCACCTTCACTCCCACCAGGTCACCGGTCCCTACGGCACCCATGGAGCTGCTTGGTGGACGCGTCGTGACTGTGACCGCTCCCGTGACAGTAACGGAGACTGCCTCCCCTAGAGATGCCACCACCCAAGGGGACAGCTTTGGGAAGGCAACACCACTGCTCACCACAGCCAGTGTTTCTTCACAGGCTGGTCCAACAGATGCACCCCTTAGTCCCTCACCAAGTGCAACAAATCACAGCAGCGTTGTCCCCACAGTGACAGTGACCACGGTGAAACCTCCTGTGCTGACAACGCCGGCCGGTCGCCGGCCCACCCCGGGTGAGGCCAGCACCATGAAAGACCACAGGGCCCAGACACCTACTGCCACTAAGCACAGTTATACCACTGGTAAAAGCACAGAAGCCATGGATGCCACCACTGCAAAGCCTGGCAAAGTCACCGAGGAAAACCTCCATGTTACAAGTCCTTCTGAAGCCTCTCCAACCACCAAGACCACTGTGAGCATTACAACCACTTTGGCTGCTACCAAACCGACCGCTGCTCCTCCGTCGAGCAGCACGGTCGGGCTGAGGACATCACCTCCAGCAACAGGTAACGTGTACAATGGCTCTCACCACTGGTGGGGCCAGGAGCAAGCAGGGCAGGAACACCTGGGTCTCATTTCAGGAGTTTTCAAAGAGCTGTGTGTGCATGTATTTATGAGAAGTCTGTTGTCAGCAGGGTTGAGGGCAATAAGTCTCCATAGTGATTTTTTTAAGCTAGGGGTTTAGCAATCAGGTTGAATGGCTGAAATAAGGGTGAGCACTCTCTGAGCATTACTGATGGTGAGCAATTTGGTGACCATTTCTGATAGAAAGATTAAGCTGAAATTTGACAGTTTCGAGAAAATAAAGCTGATTGGCCTTACAGGTAAGCACAGGATGCACTTGATATATGTTGATAGGTTAACAATAACAATAGATAATGATTGATAGCTGTCTTATTAATGAGAAAGTACACTTGGCCAGCACTTGGTATTTGAGTTGAAACTACTTCTCATATTACAACCTATGGTTTTTTTCTCCCCATCTCACTAAATATTAATCTTCTACTTAGGGGCATGATGCTTCTTCTGGTAGGCTATGTACCATAGTTCTGCTGAGTGTGTTGTTACAGTAATTTATTACCACTGCCAGTTTCCTTATCTTCTCAAGTAAATACATTTGGTGAAGTCTTATATGAAAGGAAATTGACTTTGTGCTTGAAGTTCAAAGCCCAGCCATCATGCCATTGTACGATATTGTGTGTGCTAAAGGCATTAATCTCAGTGAAATATTGGCAATAATATATATTCCATCCAATAATTAAGTATTTAAAGGTTACTTCTCAGGCTGATTTGGTTTTAATTATAACTATACCCTCATGCAAAAAAAAAAAAAAAATCACTTTACTGGAAAGAATTCTTTTAAATTGAAAAATTAAGGTAATGCATCGTGTTCAGCAGCACACTTTTGCCAAATTATTCTTTCCTCTGAAAACTGGAAATTTACCATTTACCAGAATGAAAAAGATCCTTCTGCTCTCTTGGATGTGGTGCTTTGTTACATGGGCAATCACTGCCCTGAGAGAAACTGCCCTGGTCTCTGCTGTACAAAGCACAAACTGAAGGATGGCAGAATGAAAGCCGCGGTTTTAAATCATACCCACTCATTTCTGGACGCTTAGATTAGAGTCACCAGATCTGCTTCTCACTGCTGCTGAGGTAGCTGTGCCAGGCTAGTCTGAGATTGCATCAAGTGGTGTATCCCAGTGCAGAGTTGGGCTCAGGGCTCTCAGGCCTCTGTGGTGCCATGGTTATTGCAGTGCCACCAGAAATGCTCACACGGGTTTGGCTCCTGTGCTTGGTGCTTTAACCACAGAGTCTGTCCTTCCTGCCTTGGCTGCAGCACTCAGGAACAGCCACAAGATAGGTGCAAGTGCTGTGTAAGATGTTTTGGTGTTCTTGTAGAGCCTTGTCACTGACAAGTCCACAGCCCTGCCTATGGTCTGCCCTTGTGGATGTGTGTGATGTGTGTGCTCAAGTGAGTCATAGATGCAGCAAGAGGAGCCTTTTTGACCAGGACATATTTTTTCCTTTTTTTTTTTTTTTCAAGAGGAAATATTGGGTGTATTCTTCAGAATTTGCAGTTTGAGTTGTGTAATCTATGAAGCATCTGAGATTACAGTCCTTAATCCCCTGAGACACCGTATTATCACAGTGGTGTCTGCTCCCCGAGCTCTTGCTCACCCAGCAGGAAGGGCACTGTGCGTGTGGCACAGGCAGGAATCACTGCTGTGACCATCCCCAGGCTGGCATGGAGGAGCTCTGGAAAAGGAGGTGATTGCAGCCAGGGCTGCCTCCACCATTACTGGGTAATCAACAGACTGGATCAGTGCTCAGGCACTGCTTTTGGAGCAGAGAAACACGGCCTGGATGAAAAGGGCAGGATGTTGGTGAAGCAGCCCATGCTCACCGGCCTAACTTGTGCTGTTGGGGTTCCTTCTTTGGTCTCCTCATGCATAAACTGTTGGGTTGTTTGTCTTTGGAAAGAGTCCTGAGAGCTTCTGATGAGCAGTGCTGTAGAGCAGTTGTTCATATTAACATGGATCCGTGCTAGACCCCAAGGGCTTTTGAATGAATATTCAAGTGGTTTATATTTATTCTTTCAGCTCCAACAGAATAATTAGGAATAGCATAAATATTAAGTGCAAATGATGCAATGAAGCATCTGATAATGCTCAAGGAGTCACAGATGGGGAGCCAAATTCATCTCTTTTAGCCCAATGGTTGAGGATTTTTGTGATTCTGTAAGTATAATCTGTTTTGTTTCGATTTTTGTTTTTTAACTTTTATAGAGGTGGATAAATGTCTTTCCAACCCTTGTCCTGCGCTGGCGACCTGCAACAGCACCCGTGGCTCCTATATCTGTCAGTGTCCTCTTGGATATGAGCTGGAAAAAGGAAAGTGCAATTTAGGTAAGAAAACAAAAGTGAAAAACCAGGGATGGAAATAATTATTTTTAATCTTCTAAAATAAATTGTCTTAGGCTCAAACTAGTTCAAGAGCTTAACGTTCCTCCCAACCACCACTTTTATCAGAGCCTTTTAGTGTTTATACAAGTGTGGTGTCTAATGCCTGTCATATTGGGCTGCCTGGGGAGCAGCCAGAGAATTCTGAGTGCTTCTTAAAAACACAGCAATGGAGTGGTGGGCTCAGGCTTCTTAGTAAGGACAGAGGTGCCCCTTCTGTTCCCGATGTGTTTTAAAACTCTCAAAAAGCATTCAGCGGCTTGTCAGCCCTGCAGACTCCTGTGAAGGCACTTGGGAGGAGTGGGGCTGTTGTGTAACCTGGCTTCAGTGGGATCAGCCATGTGTGGAAAGTTAAGCAGCCATGAAAGTCTTTGTAAGATCAAGGTTCTTCTTTCATACCTTTAGCATTTTTTGAGCAGCACAGTTATTAGCTGGAGCTCAGGTTCTGACCCCTTCCTTTCTGTTAGAGGACTCTCAGTCTCAAGGACTTACAATATTCCATTGTAAAGGGGAATTTGTTTTCATAGATTTTCTTCTGACCCTTAATCGACAGGGATTAGAGGCATGGAAATTTTGCTAAGGAAACATGGGTGAGCTGTCCCTGAAGAGCGCTTTGAAACATTTCTTCAAGCTGGAATATGTCAGCTTGTAATTTAGAGGCTTGTTTTGATTATGCCTTGAACTGGGGTAAGGGAAGACTATATAAACACTGTAAAGGTGACTCTCATCATAATTTTTGTCTGGACTTGTTACATTAGCGATGTATGATATACAATTTGTGGTGAAGATAGGTTCAGTGGATGGGAAAAAATGGGAAAGAACCAGAGACTTTATAATGTTATCTGCAACTGTATTTGTTTTTCTGGTGGAACATAAAGCTGAAGTTCTGAGTTCTCATTTCCACTGAGTATCTCATGACACTTAATACAAGATTTAGGGGTATTATCTCTGCAAGTCTGGACAACTCAGATTATTGCATTCTGTTGCTGTGAATCAAATATGAATCTAAGCACAGAAAAATGCATCCTTTGGACCTCTTTTCAAATGTCATTGCTCAGTCTCTCCAGCAGTTTGAAAAATGAAAATGTCCTTTCGACAGTGCTTTATTTTGTTTTGCTAATTTGATTTCCTTCCATTGCAGGGAGGAATAAGAGATTTGACATGTTTACTCCAAATTATCATAAATTACTTTGGTACCTGACACTGTCTTCTTACTAAGTTTACCCATCTCTGTGTTCAGGGATCTATTTAAATTAGTCTGTGTTTGTGCATGAAATGTATGAACACTGAAGTGAAATGCCATCTCTTCAGCAGCACTGAGCTCTGGAATTTGACTGGGACTGTGGGAACATTGCAGCAACCCTTGGGAAAAAAACCCAAGGCTGTCTCTTTGCTTTACTGGGGCAGTGACTCTCAGATCTGAGTTTTCTCTATGCACTGTAAAGGGATTTTACATGCAAACAGCCTCTCATGTAAGGCAGATGAAGGCATGTCTACACGTGGCACAGAGAAGTGTTCTAACTAACTTGTCTTATTCTACTTTCTAGTGAGAATATTTATTGGGCAGGTTCCCCTGAAACTTAATATCACCCATGGGAAGTACTCAGAGCTCTTCCACATTGAGAGGGAGATCCTGGAGATGGTGAGTGTCCTTGCTGGGACTTTGGCGATGCTGATGGGACAAGTCCCCTTTGCACTTCTTACGATTGTCACATTTCCCAGCCATTCAGCTGTGGCCATGTGGCTCTGGTCAGTTGAGAGCCAGGGCTGTTGGCTTCCCCATAGGCTGTGCCATCAACAGCTCCAAAAAGACCCATGGGCTGGGGATAGGTACATCTCTGTGCAGTTCTTATCCAGACCGCTGCATGCACTAGTTCATCCTGTTAGGGGTTCCTGGGCTGGGTGCACTTCATTCCAGCTCTTTGGAGCAGGTGATTTGGAGATGCTGCCAAAGGAAGGTGGTGCTGGGTGGAGTCACTGTGATGCTGCCTGCACAGCTTGTGCCGGGGGCTAGATATAAACAACTGCACAGATCCAGGGTCAGGGAAGATCTGCAGTCTCCAAGGGTGCTGCTTTGAGGTCATCCTTGCACAAGGCTCTCTTCCTGCTCACGTTTGGCTCATGCCTGACCTTTGTGGGGGGGCCACAGGCAGATGCTCATGTTAAAATCCCTGGGGCTTTGTTCTTGTCCAAGGCTGTGCAATGGTGACTTTGCCCATCCCTTACTGGCAACAGGGCGGTGCATCTCTCTTACAGAGCAGGTAAACCTCTGGGATGCTCAGAGCCCCCTTGGTCTCAGCTGGCATCTCTGGGAAACACATGGGATGGTGTCAGTGACCCAGAGGGACTGTCCATGCTGCACCCCATGGGGCTGCCCCTTCCATCATCCCCTGGGGCACTAACAGCTGCTCTCTCCCTCCTTGCAGCTCAATGCATCTCTGTCAGACTTGCCAGGATACCACCACTCCACAGTTAAGGCAAGCAGGTAAGGCTAAGGCTACCAGGGGAAGAATGAGCAGCTTGAGCATTTGGGATCTTCACCTTGAGATCCACACTCCATTTTGAGTCAGTGCTGGGCTGTATCCAGCCCAGCCTGGTGGCGGTACAGGGCATGAGGAATGCCTGACCAGCTTGCCAGGCTCACCTGGTACTCCTGACCTGAGCAGCTTGGGGATGGGCTGCCCAGGAGGTGTTTATGGCTGGTTCCAAAGTGAGCTACCAGCATCTCTTCCAGCTCCATATTCCCCTGTGTGTTGGTTAGTCCTGGTTTTAAGGTCTGTTACAGTGCGTGGCTCTTTCAGTGTGCGTGTAGTGCTGTGTGTGTGATAAGCATCTCTTGTGTTAATAGCAGTCTGATGTACAAGGTGCTAATGATGACATCAGACCAGCTTGTGATACTCAGGGCTGTTTTGTTTTGTTTTTTGTTAGGGAGGCAAATTCTGTGCACGTTTCAGTGCAATCCACGTTCTCTTTAGCCTCCAACGTGACTTTCTTCGATGTTATCGGCAGTGTGAAAAGCTACATTCGAGCTTGCAAATCCCCCACTGAAGCCTGCCAGTTCATCTCCAGCCTGAAATCACTCCACAGAGGTAAAATAGCATCTGGAAGGACCTTGGCAGGAGGAGAAAGGGGTGTTTTATTTGGCTCCTTCTATAAAAGAGGGAGAACATTTTGTCATTTGGAAAAATCCCTCTGAATCTTTTTATCTTACTTAAATGGGAGTCATCTTAAAAACCTCCCAGTACAAAAGGGATGCAGATACCCAGCTTTATCTTTGCCACATGTGTGAGAAATCTGCCTCTCTGTGAGAATATTGTGCAGCACAGGATTAAAGACATCATAGGGCAGCCTTTCATCTCTGGGATGTGACACTGGGCCCAGCCAGATCAAAAAACCGTAAGTCTTAATTTCACACACACACAGCCGGGAGCGCTGTGAAAGCCAAGAGACAAAACCCCGCCAGTGAACTCGGTCAGAGCTGTCGAGGCTGCACGGTGAGCTCTGCTCCCCTGCCTGCCCAGTGTCAGTGCTGCAGGTTGTAAAATGGCTCACAATCGAGATCTTTCCATTTCTGTGCCGAATCCTCTATCTGATTGAGGGGAATGGGGATACAGCACAGAAAGATGTGGAGAAGGACACCAGTGTTGTGCGTGACCTTCTCCAGGTGGACCCCGGTGGTGTGTCCTGGCATCTCCCAGTTCTCACTTCCAGAGGGAGTGATGGAGGAGATTTATCTGTGAGAGGTACCTCAGGATCCCTCAAAGAGTTTCCTGCAAGGAAACTGCTGCACGTGGCCTTTTGTGACTTTGGGGTTCAAGGCTTTGAGGTTTGGCCTCGAGGAGGATGAAGGGTGGCAACACAGCCTGGGTTTAGTGGGAAGCCCCCGGTATTATTTTGGCAAAGTAAACATGCAGATGAGAAGTTTAGTGTGTGCTTTTATTGCAGTGTGCTGTATTTTAAAGCCATTCTCTGGCCATGGATTGCTTTAAATTCTTTGGGTAAACCTGCTCAGATTATACTCACCCATTACCTCTGACACAGTGCTTCTGTAAAGTCAACTTCTAACTTGAAATAAGCAGAGTAAGAAACAAATTATATTCTTGTGTAAGTACCTAAAAAAAAAAAAATCTGATTTTAAAAAAAAAAATTGATCTAGCAAGGAGAGGTTTATAAAAGGAGAGTGCCAAATGAGTGACATATTTTCCATAAAATCCTATTTCTCACGAATATTTATTCATTCCATTTAGACTGACCTCTCCGTAAAAAATGTAAATTTGATGTCACACTTTCCATCATTTATCCACAGTTTTGCTGAATGCTCATTGTAACAAGTCTGACTTTCTAAATTAAAACGCTGCTTCAAAGTACTGCAAATGGAAGTACAATTTTTTTATTTGAAAAATGAAAAAATCCAGTGCTTAATACTGAAATGGAAAAGAATTGGTTTGGTCTAAGCAAAACATTTTGCTTGCTATAGACTTAAAAACTGATTTGTTGAACTGTGTCAGGGGATGGATGTGTTTGAGCTTGAGCCAAGCCAGATTTCTCCTTTTCGTTTCCCCTTCTGCTTCCGAACTGAAACATTTATTATTCACCCCCTCTATCTGCCTGTACAAATGATGGTAGTTACACAAGAAATGGTGACATAGGGTAATGCTGGCTCCCTCCTAATGGAGCAAATATGACAAAAAAAAAAAAAAAAAAGAGATATTAAAGCAGCTCATCAGCTGAATGGGATGCCCAGGTAAAGCAAATGTGCATAATGGTGGGTTCAGAGAGAACCATGCTGATGTTCACCTCCTCTTCCCAACAGCTGGCAGCTTGTGCAGACAGAAAGACCCGGAATGTGACAAGGAAACTTCAGAATGCACCGACTTTGATGGAGTTGCTCTCTGCCAGTGCAAGAGTGGGTACTTCAAATACAACAAGATGGACCACTCCTGCAGAGGTATTGCTTTTTAATGTGGTGTATTCTGCCTCAGTTTTCATCAGAATTTTTGTTCCAGTGGAAATGAGTGTGTGCATGTAGTGCTGTGCGTGCGAACCCCTCAATATTATGCATAAATACTAGTAGCTCAAGTTTCTTTTATTTAGTTAGGGGGCTTTTCAGCAGACACTGAAGACACAGTCTCTCTCTAGGAATAATATTGTCTCTTTGTGGAGCATGCTGTGAGTCACAGTGATTGAGGAGAGGGAGAAAAGGGTCTGGCTGCTTTGGGCTCCAGTTCAGTGGCACAGAGCAGAGATGACGTGTGTCTCTGCCTGTTTTGATTTTGTTTGAACTCTCAGTGAACTTAGGGGAAGTGCTTTAAACTCAAAAGCTTATATTAACACATCATCAGTATTTTAAAAATTTCTATCTGAAAATGATTATGAATTTATTTTTCAGCTGGGTTCCAAATAGAAATTTTGAGCTTAAAGATTGTGTTATTTTTTAGCTGCTCCTCGGATCAACAAATCTGCTTTTGCTGCATTTTAAACAAAGTCTTTACATGCCAGTGTTCCAAATGACTTCTGGAGGATCAGGGTGTCCATTCCCTAGTTTGTGGTTGCTGTAAGGCTTCTTAAGAAATGCAGTTTTCTGATGACATATTAATAGCAATTGCAGTAGTGGTAATATATTGCTTCTGGCACTGCCTGCTGGGTTGCTCTTGAAATGGGTGGAGACGTTTTATCAGTTCCATTTCTGAGAGTGAGAAAAATGTGCCTGGAAATAACTCATGTGTTACAGACACTGGGAGAGACATCTCCCATCAGTGATGGGCATCTCTGCATGCCAGGTCATGGCCCTGCCTCCCCTTCTCTCTGTGGCTCCTTTGGGACAAAACCCTTCCCTCTGTGTTTTCCTTCCTTCCTACCCCTCATCTTGTATGTTGGAGGAAGAATTTCTTTCGGGAAATACTGAGCATCTCCACCAACCCTAGACAGTCAGTCTGGGGCTTATGTAGTGAGTGAGGAGCTGAGCTGAAACTTGGGAGGTTTTTACCCAATTCTTGTTCTATCAGGGACAGTGGGGACCCAGGGAAAGTTGCTCCATTTGTCTTGTTCATGTCTCTTGCCAAGCAGTGAAGATAAATACCTGAAAGGCTGTGGGGCATTTAGGTGTGATGGTTGCAGAGGGCTAAGAGATCTAAGACCTTGTGCGTGTGATTACTCCTTACTTATGAAACTTGTTTTCTGTGGAAGATAAAAACCTTATCTGTGAACTGTGAGGCCTCAATTCCACCTTCATCTCACCGCTGTCAGTAGGAAACATTGATCAGCTTGAGAGTGTCTGAGGGACAGGGTTCATTTAGACTTTAGCACAGAGGCATGAGGGCAGCACTGACTGCATGGTGCCACTCTGACAAGAGGCCAGATTTTCATTATCACTTGTGCCCATCTGCGCCATTCAGGTGGTTGGGATTTTTAAAGGCTTTTCCAGAAGCCAAGCTATGGCCCCCTTTTGATATTTAGGGCTATTTTGCTGATAAATATAGCATACAATATACCAGCCTCTTTGAAAATCTCTGCCCTTTTAGTGCCTAAACAGGAACCGAGGTCTCGTGAGCATCCGACCCTCATTGTGGGTTGTGAAAATGTGGTGTAGTAGCTCCAATTATAGTATTTGCAAAGAGGGAAGTGGCTATTGTGCTGCCCTGTCCGGTCTCCCCCGTGGGAAGGCTGGGAGAATTGGCTGCCCTGACCCGCAGGATTTGTTCTGTCCTCCTTGTAGCATCTGTCCTCAGGGACATGCTTGGGAAAGCGTGCCATGGGCCAGGGAAGGGTTGGGTCTCTGAGCCACAGGAGTTCCAAGACATTGGCCAGGGTACCTCTTGCTGGGTTGCTGCTGATTTTCCACCTTCTCAGAATCTTCAGGGCTATTTCAGTGACAGAGCAACAAACCCCATGTGCCAGCTTTTCAAGGGCATGCTATTTTTACTAGTACAGAGAGAAGCAAGGAGCAGCAAAGCCAGTTTCCAAAGAGACCCCTGAGTGCCTTTTGGGAAGGCAGAGGCAAAGGAATTCTAGGTTGAAGAGCACAGCTCGATAGCTTTGCTTGGCCCTTGACACTTAGGCCTTCCCTCTGTCCCCTGCTTGTGTTTGGAATCTTGACAAGTGAGTGTGACAGTGAGAGCTCTCCCGGGAGTGTGTTCAAAGGAGCAGGAAAGATGCCAAAGGAGAAAGCAAAGTGGCAGGAAAAGACACAGGGAGGAGAGGAAAATACATAAGCACCAAGTTTTTAAGTAAGACAGAGAAATGCATATTCAGGATCTTGCTTTTCCTCTTTTCTTCTCCTATGTCCTCCTGACCCGAGAGCTGCGTGTCAGCGGGGTCCCAGGGCTGCTCCTGCCCCTGGCACAGCTCCAGCTTTGAATCTGCTCGATGTGTGTGGTGCCTCACACGCATTACTGGGCTAGGGCTGGGCTCAGGGTGGGCTCCAGCGCCTGTGTGCCTGCTCCTGCAGGGGTTCCCAACATGCAGGTGCTGGGCTGGAGCTGGGACTGGGACACACGGGGCTGCTGTGCTCGTTGGAGAAGGCAGCTCCAGTGAGCTGCGAGGTGATGCCTCCCTCCCTTCCACTGCACATTTTGTTACTGCCCGGTCCTGTGGTTCACTTCGGTAGAACGTTCACTCGGTGATGTTCTCAGCCTGCTTTTGTTAGCGAGTGAAAGGAGCTGCCCATCCAGTCTCCTTTTGCCAATACCCCAGTGAGATGAATGAGCCAGGCAAGGATCCTTTGGGATTTACTACCCTTCCCCTGGCTGATTGTTGATTGAGGCTCTTAACTCTTTCACAGTTACCTCTGCTCTCTTTGTTTACTTCAAAAAAAAAAAAAATCGTCTTAGAGGGAGAAAAATATATTTAGTACAAAAAGCACCAGTGTGATGCAGCAGGGGGGCTGTGTAATGTGCTTCACCTTCCCCATCCCCAGCTCTGGAAAATAAATGGGATGAGGGAGGTGGTGAAGGAGTAGTGGGGCTGTATAGGGCAAAGAAAGGTGTGCAAGACCAGGTATCGTGGACATCATCCCCCCACCACCACTGGTGCCAGTTGCTACAGCAAGTCTGTGTCTACAGCCACAAAAGTGATGTGAGTGCAGCACTCTTCCCTGTCCACACATTCTGAGCATGTGAAGTAGGCAGAAGATGGGAAATTTTGTTACCTCTGGGCTTGCAATGTCTGTTTCTGGGAAGCAGAAATCGAAAGGGTCAAAGAGAACCTGTGAGCGTTAAGAGAAACGCTGCAATAATTAGGGAGACTCAAAGATCTCAGTGGCATTGGCTTTATTAAAGATAAAGGAGCGGTTTGGTGGTGAGAAGGAGAAATCTGATCATATAACCTTTTCCAATCTAATAAGTAAACATCCAAAGTCTAGAATTTGACACCAGGGTAATTCAGACCAGAAAGAAGGTGAATGTTTTTAATGGCTGAGGAAAATTAACTTTGTGAGCTTCTGACCCAGTGCTGTGGTTGATTATCTGTCACTAAAAATATTAAAATTGTATTAATATTGAAAATATTAAGAGTCTTGGGCGTTTCTCTAAAACTTAGCTCCAGTCCAACTATTTGATTTGAAGCTGGAATTCAATTTAGGGAAATTTGGTGACAGTTTTAAGCTAATAGTGTTTGAGAGGAGGAAAAAAATCACAAGCATTTTTGTTTTCATTGAAACAATTCCCTGTGGGATGTGCTACAGGGGTTTTCCAGACTCATGGGTGATGTCTTGCAGACCCCCAAGGGCTGCTGCCTGGCTTGCCCCTCTGCCCAAAGTGACTCTGTCTATGTCACTCCTGCCCAGGCCTTTGAATGGCCGCCTTCAGTGCCTCTGTGAAAGGCAGCAGATCTGCCAGAGCTCTGGTGGGACTATTGCTGAGAAAAGCAGTGATCTTATCAGTAATTTGAACCTTGTAGTTGTGTGTCCAGTGTGTCATCCCCTTTGCTGTTCATCAGAAGGGTAGTATAATTTCCTCAGATAATTTAGGATAGCTGCCCATCAGCATGGAAATTGTTTTATTTTGAAGTGGTGGCTCCAGTTTTTCAAAATTTTGCACATAGTTTTCTGGATTATTTAGACCTAATACACTCAATTTCTATTGTATAGTGAAATATGATATCTCAAAATTTGATTTAACTGCAAATTTGAAAGATCAGAAAAGGAGACATGAGGAAAAAAACCCAAAAAACACATTAGCATGCCACTTTGGGTTACCCTGTGTTTGCATAACGTCTTGTTGCAGTACTAACATTTAGAAGTAATTATTAACATGCACCAATGCTAAAGCAGCGTAGTTTAAACGGGCTTTCAAAGTGAAAGCTGGAGGCTCTTTTTACGTTGCTATTTTGTGCAGAGCAGTGCGAGTGTGCAGTGAGTTTTCATTTGGGCAAGGAGGAGCTCTGCTGGGAATTCCATTGCCAGGCTCCAAACTGGCTCTGCCTGGAAGCCCGGGAACGGTTCCGTCACAGCCAGCAGGAGGTGAATTTAAGCGCACGGTGTTTTCCCCAGCCCAGAGGACCTCGGGCACCCATCGCAGTGCATCTCCCTCCGGCTGTGCAGCTCGGGTCCCGGGGGTGGTGCAGGCGAGGCTGCCGTGGGAAGCGGCTGGGAAATCCCTCCCGGCTCCACTGCGCGGTGCTCACGGCCCTTCTCTCTGGTTTTAGCCTGCGAGGATGGATATAAGCTGGAAAACGAGACCTGTGTGAGGTATGGTGACTGTTCTGCCCTCCTCCTACCCCACCGTCCTTGCTCTGGTGACCTGTTGGCACAACTGAGCTGCTGAAACTCCCTGTTGTTCTCTGTTCCCAGCTGCCCCTTTGGCTTGGGTGGATTCAACTGTGGAAACCGTGAGTACCAAATTTCATTTCTTTTGTTTTCTACGGTGTCAGAAATAGGAGATTTGAAACAAGTAATTAAAAGTAACTGTGTCTAAAATGCAGTAGGTACACGCTACCTTTTTCGGTGCTTTTCGTCTCTTCATTTTCTGTTGAAAGTCATTTTGCGAACCTTCTTTGACAAAGCTGACTTAATGTCATCTCTCAAGGAAAGGAGATTTCCTTTCCCTGTATAATCTGTCGGGATAGCACATATAGTGGGCACTCTTAAAGCAAGATATTTGAAGGTGAATCCATTTGAGTTACTCTGGTGTATCAGTGAATGGAATCAATTTCTCAGGGAAAGAAGAACTCACTTCTATTTCACTTGAAAACTCGAGGCTTATGGGAGCAGGAGGAAGGTGGGAAATAAACAGCTAATCCTTTTGTCTGGGGACTGTGGATATGTTACACTGGGGTTTAAAACCACAGCGCTGTTTCTCAGCCTCTGTCTCTCCTGTCTGCAGCGTATCAGCTCATCACGGTGGTGATTGCAGCTGCAGGAGGGGGACTGCTGCTGATCATGGGCATCGCGCTGATTGTCACCTGCTGCCGGTAGGTACCGTGGCTCAGCCAGGCTGTCCTCCCCGTGGACCGCACCATGCTCGGAGCTCTTCAGGACTAAAACATAGGATAGCTAAGAACCACAGGATCCCCTTTTCAAATAGGTGAAAACATAAGCTAAGCAAGTGGGTTAATCAGAAACACTGAAATAGCAAATTGTGCTTTCATTTTGATTTTTTTTTTTTTTTAACCCCAGCAGCCAGGCTAAACAATGGACTGGGTGTCTCTTAAAGGTACACCTGGAAATCATGTCCTCTAAGTGTGCAGAGGCAGAGGAGTCCTTCCCATGCAGAGCTGTAAGGCTCTGAAGCCTGGAAGCAGACTCCAAAAGTGCAAGCTAAGTAGAAAGGAGCAGTTTAAGCAACAGGAGAGGTTACTTGCTGTTGCTCAAGTGGTGTTTGAGTGTATTTAAGGCAATTTTCACTTACCTTTATGGACAGGTCCTGCATGTGCTCTCACTCTGTGTCTCTCCCTCTCACACACACACTCACTCGCATATACACACCTCGTTCCCATACCAGCATGTGGCTTTGGACAGGATGTGCTTGCCTAGGAAGCTGTTCCATGATTTATGTCATCTGAAAGGGGATGCCTTGCAGTAACAACCTCTCCCCACCATTCCAGTCCCCAAATCTGGGATTTGAAAGCTCTCTGATAAAGTTGACGCTGGATTTCTCAGTAATATAGATGTGGCAGTGGTTCCATTGTGCCCCATACTTTGAGCCAGGGGGATGCCAGCAAACCCCAGCCAGGAGATGAGGTGGCCACAGGGATCTCCACAGGCATGGACTGATGTTCCCGTGAGTCCTGGCCTCGGGCAGCTTGTGTGACTTCCTGGAGGATACTCTGCTTTGAACTGGAAGTGTGACCAAAGTCCACTCATACAACATTATAGTCCTGGAGGGACATTTGGTGTCACTTGGGCCAGCTCCTTGCAGGTCTTCCTTCTTAGGGATTAACATAGTGCCTACAAGTGCTGTAGTTAATAGCACGGGGGGTTCTAGATGTTTTTCTTCCTCAAATTCCATAATTTTTTTCATTGACTTAGATGAACACACCTGTTTTTAAGAGACAAGGGGGATAGCTGGAACAACCTGGAAAAGGAGGGGTTCAAACTGAATGAGGGAAAAAATCTTTCACCAAGGGAACTGTAAGACAGTGGAACAAGTTGCTCAAGGAGGTTGCCATGTAACTTTGGAGATTTCCAATCCCACCAGATAATGCACTGGGTTGCATGATCTGATTTCATATCTGACCTAGCTTCAGAGCAGAAGATTGGACTAGAGTCCTTCTGGAGGTGATCTTTGTTCCCAGACAAGATTCATAGCATCAAGCAATGATCTCTCCTGAGATCATGTGAGAAGTGTACACGAGATAGCAAGATAAGTTGTAAGTTTTCACTTTCCCTCATTCTTTTATAAACAGGAAGAATAAAAATGACATAAGTAAACTGATTTTCAAGAGTGGGGATTTCCAGATGTCACCATATGCTGAATATCCGAAGAATCCCCGGGCACAGGAGTGGGGCAGAGAGACCATCGAGATGCAGGAGAATGGAAGCACCAAGAACCTGTTGCAGATGACAGATGTGTATTATTCGGTATCTATCCATAGCTTAACTTTTAACCCTTTGTGCCTCATACAGGAAAGAGATATTCCTTTATTTTTGGAAGTGCAGATCCCTTTCCTGCAAGACAAAAGGGCGAAGCAAATGTCTTCCATAGACAGCAAGGCATCAGGAGTCCCATGGGCTCCAGCTATTGCCTGTGGTGAATATCACAAAGAGATGGCATTAAGAAGAATGCTTAGGAAATGTCTAGGAATATTTTGGTAAAAATGCCCAAAAATCCCAGTCCTAGAGTAGAGAAGGACAGTTAAAGGTTTTGGATAAGCTGCTAGGCTTCCCTGTTCGTACCTTTCTCCTGTCCACCCTCACTGATGAAGTGGAAGGTTGAAACCTCTGGGGAACTTTGCCCCAAAATAGGAAGATGCTGGTCACTGAGGACCCCTCTTTTCCTCCATTCCTTCCCTCTCCAGCGTACATAAGGAGCATCCCTTCAGCTGTGAGGGAATAAGGAGTAACAGGCAGTGTAGGGCACAGAAAGACACAAGCACAAGATGTTATGTCATGGGTGGTGCCATCTGCTAATGGCTGTAACCAGAGCTGTGGTGCTGCTGTATCATCTGTCACTCATTTTCAGCAAAATGTACTTAAGGTGTGTGTGCATTACTCACGAGAGTGAAAGTCACAGGATTTCATCCAAATCAGACATTCTGGACTCCTTGTTTTCCAGAGAAGAGAACAGAGAGCATTATTATTTTCCTGGCTTATAGTTTTTCAGTAAGCAAATTTACTAGTTTGCACAGCATGGAGTAAAAAAATCCTCCTTCATGCTTCTACTAAGAATGGGATATTTGAAAATGAAAATACATTTCCTATTTTTTTTAAAGACTCTTATTATGCTGGGAACTAGAAAGGGAAACTTTTTAGCAAGCAGTAGGTGATGAGGGTTTTGCATGAATCTGCTCTGTAACAAATTAAACCAAGAGGCTTTGTGTTATTCACTGGGTGAAATGAATGTACAGTCTTGATCTTAGACATCAGTGTTCCTCCAACAAGTGTCCCCAGGAGATTTACTTAGTTACAAGAAGGGAAGAGAAAGGAAGGTCAGATTGTTTTGTATTTGACATATAATTCAAGGGTCTGTATTGGGAGAGGAGGTACCTATGGTAAATGGGGAGAGAAGTGCCCAGGTAACACTCAAAGCAGGAAACTAACTTTGATTTTCTAGGATTGCCTCCTTTAAGGATGGCTCTGGCATGATATCCTTGAGAGTTGTTTCAATACCTGAGCTCAGCAGTAGATTATTTTTTCTAATTAAAAATTAACTGTGTACTTAGGTCGCCCTTGGGAGAGCCAGGTATACATCAAGTCTTGTTCATTGGTCAGATGTTGAAATTAGATTACATCATAATAATCCCTTCAGGCAATACAGCAAAAATCGTTCTAGATTATAGAGATCATTAGAGATCCCTCTAGCTACTGAACCAACAGCAAAGAGATGTGGTAAGGCTGTGCCTGAAGGAGGATTTGAGTGTGAGAATAAGACACTTTTTTTTTTTTTTTTTTTTTTTTTTTTTTTTTTTTTTTTTTTTTTTTTTTTTTTTGCGCTAATACAGCCAACTGGACTGAGAAATCCTGAACTGGAAAGAAATGGACTTTATCCTCCCTACACTGGTTTGCCTGGATCTCGACATTCATGCATCTACCCTGGACAATACAATCCATCCTTCATTAGTGATGAAACCAGAAGAAGAGACTATTTTTAGCAGAGAGTGGAGAGGGAGTGGAAGATTGACACAGTTGTGTGGCCCTTAATCCCCAGGTACAATCTGTCTCCTGGGTAGTTCAGGCCACATCAATCTTACTCTTCCCATTTAATAGGAAGGACTTTGAACTTCATGCTGAGCATTGCTGCCCTGAGGGATGGCCACAGTTGCTGAGCATCAGACAGGAGGAGGAAGAGGAGGGAACGGCTCAAGAAGCACATCACTAGAAGACCCAGAGGGAAGCTAACACATATACTCCTTATTTGTTCTTCGCTCTTCGCGCTACGTGAGCAAGCATGGATCAGTACAGGCAGATGAACTGTGCCCAGCACTCTGCATTGAATTACCACTAGGGAGTGTCTTGTTTACAGATCTCATTCACTGTTGACTGTGCTTGTCTTCCTAGCCAGCCTTCATGCAAAGATTCACTGTGCAACTGCTTTTGTTTGGGCAAGTTTGTCCCCTCCCTGTTAGACCCCTGCCTCGCTGTCGGCTTGGTGCACGACAGGGAAGCTGGCTTGTCGTCTGGCCCTCACCTTCTTACTGGTAAAAGTTCTCCAGATTTCTGGGTCCTTGCCAAAGCCCGGTGTCTGGCGATATTGGCTGAATTCATGGCTTGAATCTCTCCAAGGAGTGCAGGAATGTTCGTCACACCACTGCAATTTTAGCAGAAAAAAGGCACAGTTGTTCCTCTGCGCTGCTATATACAGTATGAAAACATTCTGTTTATAGGGAATGTTGTTGTTTTGTCAGCCAATGTGGTTCAGAAGTGATGCCACTACACACCATCATGGTGCCTCCATATGGGATCCTTTGGGGCTCTGTTTCCCTGCAAGGATTTAAATGCCTGTAGACACAGCAATATAACATTAAATATTATATCACAGGGAAGAAGATGATGAGCTGTGAATTCAGAATGCTTTTTATGAGGAATCTGTGAAGGAGTAATAATGCTGTAGCCTTGGCTGGGCAGAGGAACCTGAGTTTCGGGCACTGAAGGTGGAACATATTTTCAAACCTCCACCTTGATTTTGCAGGAGCTGTGGAGGCTTTCAGTGCATTGGAAAAGAGGGCATACTGCAGTCAGTTGCTTTTAAGGAAGAGAAAAATGTGATGCTTGCAATCCTAACATAGCAAAGATCACTTACGTTGAAGTGTTTTTCTTTCTTCCATCCTAGTTTCAAGTGATTCAGACCAGGGAAGTTTCCTCACCCAGGTGTGTTCTTTCATATTAGCAGAAGCTGAAGGATGTAAGTTACTGCATTTCTCACCAAAGATCAAATTGAAACTCATGGACTGTATTCTGGCCTAAAGTGAGTGTTGAAAGACATCATACAAATCACAGAACCCTGGAATGGGTTGGGTTGGAAGGGATTTTACAGATCATCTTTTTCCAACTCTTCTGCCATAAGCAGGGACACTTTCCACTAGATCAGGTTGCTCAAAGCCCTATCCAACCTGGCTTTGAACACTTGCAGGGGTTGGGTATCTTCTCTGGGCAATCTGCTTCTGTGCTTCACTACTCTCACAGTGAAGAATTTCTTCCTTATAACTAATTCAAATCTATCTTCTTTGCTTTAAAATCACTTCCCCTTTTCCTATCTCTACATGCCCTTTTGAAAAGTCCCTCTCCAGCTTTCTTGTAGGCCCCCATTTAGTTACTGGAAGGTGCTCTAAGGTCTCCCTGAAGCCTACTCTTCTCCAGGCTGAACAGCCCCAACTTTCTCAGACTGTCTTCATAGGAGAGGTGCCCCAGCCTTTCACCATCTTTGTGGCCTCCTCTGGCCTCATTTCTTCTTATGGGGCCACTGAATGCAGCACTGCAAGTGGGGTCTCAGGAGAGCAGATAGAGGGAGAGAACCCCCTCCCCACACTGGTTCTGCTGCCACCCAGAACCAGTGGCACAATTGGCTTTCTGGGCTGTGAGAGCATGTTGCTGGGTCCTGTTGAGCTTCTCATCAACCAACACCCCAAGTCCTCAGGGCTACTTTCTATTCTCCAACAGCCTGCATTTGTGCTTGTGATTGCCCCAACGCACATGCAGGAAATATAATTAAATATAACAAAGTATATTTACCACTTATCTTTACTGCACTGTTAATCTGAGTCATCCAGACCCTGTTTAGATACAAAGTCCAGATGCAGTTTCTCCTCTTGAATGTGGGCTTTTAATTCAAGGTGGCTGCTTGTGTGAGGATAACAAATAGCCCAGCTCCTCAGTCACTAACCCACCGTATCTGTAGTGTGTACAGAAGGTGATATTCCCTTCTCCCCCACTGTGCTTTAAAATACACAGTGCCTACAAGTTCACTAGGTAGCTCAGCCCACTGGAGTGCATCCCCCAAAGTGTCTAAACCCAAGTAAGGGCAGCAGTTTGGATGCTCATGTGTTGTGTGGCTGCTCACTGGAGGTAAACCTGGGGTGATGAGGAGCCCTCCATCAGGAAGCAGGTGCTTTCGTCCTGCAGATGGTGTGAGTTCCCAGATCCTTTCCCATCACTTTATATGCTGTTGTGTTCCCTGTCAAAAGTCAGTTACAGATATCCAGAGGGAAGCCAGAAAGCAACAGGCAATTATTAGCTGTGTGAGCTTAGAGGTTTCTGGTCCTTGCTCACAGTTGTTTCTGTTTTCTCAAAACATCAAACAGGAAAGGCGCCGCAGATGTGCTTGAAGAAGGCACAGCTCACAAGGTGCACCAGCCACAGCACACAAACAGAGCGGCTTTTTTATGCCTCAGATCTTGTCTCCTATGTAGAAGCAGCAGTGTGAACTGGCAGAAAAACAGAGCTTTATGGATGCCTAGGTCAGTATCCTTTGCACTGACATGAACTTTTGGTGACAGTGCATGCAACTTCATGCCTGTCTGATCCATAGTCAGCCTTGCAGCTGGTAGTACCAAGCTGATCTCAGCTGTAGGGGGAAAGGAATGGGTGCTCATGGGAAGTACAGCTGCCTAAGGAACTGTATTTAAGCAAAGCTCTACTTACAGCATCCAAAACACTATAACAGGAAAAGCACAGGAATTAGCTGTTCCCTGCCATGCTGATCAGTTTTCATCCAGGACTGCCTTTCCCCTGGTATGGAGCAGAGTTATATCTTTGTTGCAGAAGAAAAGAGCAAGATGCAATGCATGCTAAATCTAAATCCACAGCCTATAGAAAAGTGGTGGACTTTGTCCATTTTTAGTAAAGCAGCTTGTGATGAGGAGGTGTCCCAGCAATGATGAGAATCCCATGATGTAACCACGTGCCAGCATATTCTCAGATGGGGGAGCATTCAGGCCCATGCTTATAGGCAAAGTTGTGTAACTGCTTGGTGAATTCAGAGACTAGGAGATGAACTTCTATGTGCCAAGCACAAAGGACAAAGTATGACACAGCAACTCACAACTGCAGATCAGTCCTCCTGCACAAAGAGTATATGAACAAAACTTCTGGTCTGTATCTCCCAGCACATTGCAAATTGCAAGGGATTTGAGTGGAATTGAGATAGGATTATTTCTAAAGAGAGCACACAAAAGTTTGCAAGTAATTAATTTTAATATCTTAATGGTCTTCAAATATTTCCTTAATTGTATCTGGACAGAAAGTCTCAGTAAATCCAGCAGGATTTTCTGAGTGAGGACAGCAAAACTTAGGCTTTTCTGAAACAGAGAGTGTTATTGCACTGAAATTTACTGCCAGTGGAAGTAAACATTGGGTCGTTTCTTATGAGGGTTTCTCCATTGCAGCCTGAACTTCTATTTAGCTTGGGTAAGAAAGGAGTCACACAGCCAATGCACAGTCCACAGGAGGAGGAGAAAGGTCTCTCCTGACCTGCCACACCTTCTCTGTGTGTCTCAGGAGGCCCTGCCCAGCAGGCAAGAGAGGGGTTTAGGCAGGAGGAGTCAGCACCCACATGAGTGCAGGTGCTTTCCCCCAGCAGTGTTCCAGGAAGCTTTTGTGAAGGTGGCAGAGGCAGCCTGGGGTGATTCAGCCCCTGGGTCTCCACCAGCTGCAACCTGTGCTGCAGTGCTTGTGTCTTCAGCCAGGCACCACCCATTCCCAACTCCACTGGGCCAGAAGGGTTGGGTGCAGTGCACTGTGTTGTGTCACAGTTTATGATGGTTATTTTACTGCAAGCGTTCGCTGCCTCACCCCAGCAGTACGGACTCGCCCAGCCACAGCAGGGATGTGGCTTGTTTCAGTGCAGGTTGTCTCTGCGTAAAGCTGCCACCAGGATCCCTCTCTGTGTCTGCCATAAACAAAGCACCCTTTGGCAGTGGGGTGGGGCTTGTTGCTCCTCTTGGCTATGAGAAGGGTCTCTATGTGCCCTCAAGCAGACTTTTGAAATCAGATGCTTTTCTGTTCACAACCTAGCTCGCTGTAGGATGTCTAAATACATGCAGCTTATTTCTCTTCTCTCCTTTAGATTACTTCTAGCTACCCCAAATTGAAAATTTTGAGCACACTGGATGTTTTTGCCAAGGAGAATCACTCTTTGCTATCCGAGAGGTTAAGAGAGAAATGGCATGATTTTGGTATGGAGAGTGCAAGTGGTTCAGTCAGATGTGGGGAAAGGAAGACAAATTACACCAGCACTGCTCATGAATCTGCTACTGCTCCTAGGTGCCGTGGAAAGTGAAGGGAGCAGTCAGTAAGGATCCATGGGCAGTTGTGTGGGTGTATTTTTAATTAAATTTGGAAAAAAGTGCTAATTCTGTGGCTTGACAGGAAAAGTTGTGAGAGGCATGTGTCTGCTGCTATGGTGCTCTGCCAATTACACTGACAAAATGCCTTACCCCCAAAAATACCCCTGACAGTCAGCACAGGAGAGGCAGTTCCAGTGAACTGATCAGCAAAACACAGATTTGAGGAATCTTTCAAAAGGCATCTTGAACATAGTCTTCCTGTGTTCTGCTGCTTGCCCTGGCCAGTCCTTCCAGCTGCACCAGGAAAACCAGGGTAGTTTTTTCATACCGTTGAAACCACACAGCACTGAATTGGACTAAGTGGAAAAAGGAGGCCAGGTTGATGCCCTTTCCCCCCACACTGGAAGCATTAGGTTTTATCGCAGCAATGAATCTCATTGCTCTTGTGGCATTTCCCATAAGACCCACTGGCACAGTCATGTACTGAATTACCACTCATGAACAGTCTTATAAAAGTTATCTGCCTCCACGCCGCAGAGTAGTAAAAGGCTTTAAAAATAGCAATAAATTGCAGTTAGAGAGAGGTATTTATAGTTGTGAAACTGTTTGTGCCAATACTTGTACAGGTTGTTTGCTGGGACCTGAGTGAGCACCCGAGTGGGTTTGGATGCTGCTGCAGATCCAACAAGTCGCTTTCCTGGGACTTGTCTCTGATGCTGGTCAGTGGTCATATCCATTCCAAATCCAGCTGGAATTTTCATTCCCTAATAATAATCTTTATCTTTCTTCCTTAAATTAACAAAACGGATGCATTTTAGTTAAATGCTCTTCCTATGCTGACTAATGTTTTTTCCTCTTTCCACACAAAGAATGTAATCCAGCATCCATTACAGTGACTGGGATAACTCTCCCATGGACTGTAAAGAAATTTTTTTTTGGCCTGAATCGCTCCACCACCAGGGTCACCTGCCTGTAGTACATGCTTTCCCATGACTCTGTGTCCCTGTTTCTGTGATACTGTTCCTGCCTTTCCATATTGTACCTATTTTTTTTTTTTTAAAGCATATTTATAACTGTGGCAGGACCTATGTTATATGAGAATGAACAAAACAGGTTCAAGATGTGAAACAGCTTCCTGGGAAGAGAATGAATGTGAATTTTGTGTAATTGCTTTAATGGTCAGCCAGCCTGTTTCCTATCATGTAATACCTGGGGAAGAAGAGATGCTTCCTGCTGTCACACGTATCAACTGCTCTGCAGATCACTCCTACCTTTCCCTTTAGAAATTAAGCAAGATCTCCTAGTTTCAGAAGGAGTATGTCCTATATGTTTGTAAGAGTTTGGGATCTTTTCAATGTACATTTAATTCTTCATTCCCTTGAACTGCTGAAATTGAAAAGCAGGAGAGAAATTCACGAAGGAGTAAGAAGTACCAAAAAAAAAAAAAAAAAAAAAGGAAAAGAATGTGCTTACTTATTTTGCAGAAGTGTGGCTTCAGTTCTGTGAGGGCCTCTGTGGGATGACACCTCTTCTGTGTCTAGTCTGTGTTGCATAATATCCTTGTTGAGGGAACACCTAGAGAGGCTACCTGATGTTCCTCCAAAGTGGTATTTAAATGCTGAATCGCTCAGTCTCTATTTCAGTGAAATGCTAGAAGGGATGGGAGTCTTACTTGGGTTAATGACTGCAGCAGGCAGCCCCCAGGTCTGCAAAATCCTGTATGGAAAAGTCCTGTGGAATACAGTAAACACCGATCACTTCTCTCAAATATGGCTATAGAATTCGCTGGACATAAAAAGTCTTCAATAAAATCTGCTAGGATGGTTTACTTTAAAGAAAAACAAACAAGTTCAACAGGATAAATACTCACTACATACCTTTTTAAAAGGAAATTCTGTTAAATTCAATCATTTGCTTTAAACCCATTAAATTCTACAGGACTTTCTCCTAGTGGAAGGTGAAACTTGGTGTGTAAAATCATGATTTATTTGAGCAGCTTTTAGAATTGCAGTAGTAAATCTCACCTTTTGTGACCTCTTTCAAAAGATAAATTTTCAGTGTTTGTTTGTGCTTCTTTACGACCTGAATGTAAACCTGCTTTTCTTGACATTTCTCCACTTCCTTCCCTCTATCTCTGAATATTTGCTTCCAAGTCTCTGGGGTTCCGAGGATGTTTTCCAAACCAGTATTATTTAAAGTTGTATCATATTTTCAGCCTCCACTAATTATACAGTACTGTAGTAGCAAAATATAATTTTTAAGGATTGGATTATTTTTATACCTGCGTCCAATATTATTAAATCTGGCGTTCTAGTCAGTATCATAAAAAGATACAATAAAACAATGAATATTACCATGTCCCTGCCTTTTTTTTTTTTTTTTTTGTCTTTAGCTTTGTCTATAAAGGGAAACATATGCAATTTTTAGGTGGTTTTAATTATTGTTATACATCTAATCTGAAAACAAGAAATTGCATAGAAAAGAAATTGCTTTTGTTCTTCTGATGGTGCTTCCTGACCGAATAGCTAAATTGAAAAGCAAAGAGGAAATGGGTACGTTCTGTTAGTCGTGCCAAACAAAATTCTGCTCAGCTGAAATACAAATTTTGCTCTGAAACATTTATCTTGATGGCACCAAGCAACTTAGTCTAATTTTAATTTTTCCTCAGTTTAATTTTTGCTGGAACCGGTAAAGTTGCGTGTTTACACGTGTGAGTGCATGTTGGAGGGGAGGAGAACCTCAGGAGAGGCGTGTGCAGCAGGGCTGTTTGCAGGGGCAAAGGACTGCACCTGACCACCATGAGATCAGTCCTGTTCCAGTAAAAACCACCAGGGACAGTGAAGAATACCCAGCTGAGTGTCCCTCAAAGGCAGAAGGAGAGCACCTTGAACCCAGATGGACACCAAGTCCAACTCAGGCTGCTGAGAAGAGGCATGCTGTAGCAGAACATCTGGAGCAATGGCAGGTAGGTTCATTTGGGGCTTTGTTTTTATTTGTTGCTCCAGAGCAGTACAACTGTGACAGCAATCAAATGGGACTAAGGTGGGATTTATCTGTTCTATGAAAAGTTAGGTGGCCAGTTTGAGCTACCCCCAGTAGCCATGGGATCGCTCACCACAACTATTTCACGTTATTCTACTTTCTGTGTGATGCTGGTATCTTTTAGGAAATTGACAGTGTAAAACCGTGGGTCACAACATTGCCATGGGACTAAGTAAAAGATCTTTGGGGTTATGGACAAGCACATGATTTAACAGCCCTGCCCTCTTCAGATTTGCATGCCAGTGCCTCTGAGACCACTGAATGCATCCATGGAGTGTGCTCTCAAACTCGTGGGAGCTACCTGGAATGTTAAAGAGAATCTGCTTTCCCTGATTATATGGCAATCTGTATCCATAGCTGAACCTTTGATTTAGACTTCTGAAGCTTTTTTTAAACTTTTAGGTAGTTAAAACATGTATTTCTACTTACATATATCATATATAGTGGAGGAACCAAATTTACATGAAATAGCAAAATGCATAGGAATCTAGTAAGGAAAGGGATTGAAAAATGTGCAGGAAAAAAGTATTGAGCTGATGCACATAAAGAACTGTAAAAGACAATTTTTCCTACTTTATGTCTTCTGGCAGCATGATTACCTCTTGATTACATACACTTTCTATTAGATATATATGCACCTTTACCTTTGATATTTCTTTTTCCTGCCATAAACAAGTATTGACAATAGAGCAGCTACTGTTACTAAACATAGCATATTTTTTATTCCATAATAATTGTTGCACGTTCTTGATTGTCATGTCTGAATTTTGACACACAGCAGTTTGATTTTACAGCCTATAGAAAGTTATTGAGTTATTTCTGCAAAGGAAGTTTCTCTGTAGTTTCTTGCAGGACATCACAACTGCTGTGGCTGCGTGAGTCTGTATGGACTAACAGTCAAATTTTTATTGTCTAAATAAAAATATTATCTAAATGTGTGCTTAATGACTTAATTAGTAAGTGCAGCAGAGATGCTATTTCACTGGTATAGTTCCCCTATTTCTTTAATTCTCTGTGTCTGCTCTCCTAAACCACCATATCTCTATAACTAATTCCCCCACAAATCACTGAGCAATGGGGCACATAGAGCCTGTCACCTTCCTTCCTGGAGAGAGCCTGTTGTGACCACTGGTGTGTCGCAAAATGGACAGGGAAGGGCAAGCAGAGATGAAAATTTCTAGTCCATGAAGATGTTATGTCTGTTCAGTGCATTATTTCCTGGAGGAACTGGGGCCTTTTGCCTTGCAAATGACTCACACTGCCAAAATTGTGATTGTAATAAACGTAAACAACCAGGTAGGAATGGAAGTAAAGTTTAAAAATACAGGTAATGCACCAGCTCCTGATGTGCATTCACTGTAGAGAGCGGCTCTAATGTGCAGGACTGTACACTCAACCAGTGTAGGCAGAAAATCTGCACCATTTACACCAGCTGAAGACCTGGCCCTCATTTTCGATGGCTGAGAGGTTCTCTTGGTGCCACACACTTGCTTTGCAGCCAACAGGGAGATTTTAAGACCTGGATTAATTTAGCTTCACCTTGAGGCAGCACTGGAAAATCGGAGTATATCACGAAGACTGAAGAGCGTAAGTCCGGGAGATGGACATTGCCAGAGGATGGTGACATAAAGCTCTGCTACTCTCCAACAGCCAGGTTTGTCCTCCTCTGCACACCCATTCCCACCTGAAGCACCTGCTGGGGCTCACAGCACTGAAATACGTGATTCTAACGAGACTTTGGGATTAGCTTTTGGATGTGAAGCTGGGAGGGTGGTGGCGGCCTGAGGTGGAGGCTGGACACTGACCACGCAGGTAGGCGCAGGGCACCGGGGACAAATGTTTCCCCGGCATTTCCTCGTCTTATTCTGTCAGTTTCCCGGCAAAGCAGTTTTAAGGAGGGGCCTGGAGGAATTGAATGATCTGTGACGGGCAGTGGGCATGGGAGGGAGCAGCAGCAGGGCAGGAGCTGAATCCAGCATGGCCTGGAGGAGCAGACTGAGGGAGAGACAGGGGGCTGCCGGGCCCTCACTGTGGGACTAGGGGTGGTGTGGGGGGCAGGTTGCACTGGAGGGACTTCAGGGACAGAGATACGTAGGAAGGCACAGGCAAACCCCCTCACATTTCAGGCTCAGCATCCTGAGCAGGTTTGCTGAGGAACAAGGCCGCTCGTTCCTCGTGCCAGCCGAGGCACACAGCCGCTTTTGCTGTCTGTGAGCCAGCAGTGTTTCCTGGTTCAGTGTAAGTTAAAAGTTTAAGACAACCTTAATCTCAGGAATGACTTGAGTAATACTTCTGGTCTCTCTCACCCTCCTTCATTCAAGGAGATACACCCTATCAATACAGGAGATTACCCAAGACTGCATTTCTTGTTCTCAAAACAGAAGATCAAACAAATGCAGATGAAGGGAGAGGCATTTGCCACGCTGAGCTGTAACCTGGCATTCAGCAGTGTGTCCGTAACCTGCCTGTGTTGCTATCAGTGGGCTCTGCCAGGGGAGATCAGCTCCGTAGCCATTAGAAGTGGCATTGCAGGGGATACACGGATGGGTTGTTCATCCTTCTTTTGTCTGATAATGATGGTGTAACCTGTGTTTACTTCAGAGAAAGACTTTACGGGCAGTTGTGGCAGGATACAGTCACTCAGACCTTCAAAATGAGAGAAATTGCACCTTTGCCTGAAAAGGAGGAAGTGGAAATCACTGATCTGGCCCAGCTGATCCCAAGCAGTGCATTTTACTTGATCACAAAGCAGAACAAACCCTTGGAGAACTTGAACAGGGGAGGCAGTTAAAAGTAAGAGACTTTGGGATAACCAAATCCTGCCCACAGAGACTTTTTTTCACATCTTGGTCTCTCACTGGTCATTTCAGGAGCTTTCTGGAATGTGGTGTTAAAAAGTCTCAGTCTCCAACCTATTTTCCTTGCATCACAACGACATTACTGGCTTCACAGCTTTCTGGGCTTTTTGTCATTTCTGTATCTGCTGCAGGCTTTGTGCTCCAGCCTGACCATCCCTGGTTACAAATGTCTCCCTGGCAGGAATACACTTTCTCTCAAGAAAGGGAGGCTGCCACTCAGATAAAGACAAAAAACACCTGCTGGCTGTCCTGCCTGCTCCTCCTTCTCTTCACCCACCACTTTAGTGAGCTTGCAAAACACATAGGAGGGCAGCAAACAAAACATCCATGATCACTGCCAGAAGGGCCAACGTCAGTCCTGTTTCTTTGATGTCAAAGGTGCAGGTGTTTTCTGTTTCTTTTTAACCTGTTAAGCAGTAAGAAGTCCTCTAGCATAGGATTTTGCTTATAAGAAAAAAAAAAGAAATGGAGTTTTAGGAATGAAGCTTGTCTGTACTGGTCATTTATTACAAAGGAAATAAACATGTGGATCCCAAGTACTCTTTTCCAAGTGCATAATTAGCATGCCTTGGGATGGGGGTCATTTCTTCCACTTTAAGAGCAGATTTTACTACACACTTCATTTAATTTTCATGGAAGGTGTTGGTATGGAAAGCTGGCAGGAGATAGCTGATGCGCTGTCAGTTCCCATGTCAGCTTATTTAGCAGTAACGTCCTTGTGTCAACAGATCTCAAGTATTTATGACTTAAAGGAAAAATGCTGCAGGTCCAGAAATCTCCTCCCAGCCTGAGGAGAAAGAAAAACACCGCTTGAATTTATCATTTGCCACCTGCCACCATGACGTCAGCTTAGGGCTGAGCTCTCTACCTGGGGCTGGGAACTTAAATGAGCTGACGCCAGAAGAGAAAGGCACTCTCTTTTAGGCTTAGCAGCAAGTGGCAGCAGCAGCAGCACTGGCAATGAGACGCTCTGTGCTCCTCGCTGTGTGGCTTGGCCTGGTGGTGAGCCTTTTGAAAGGTAAGAACCACTATCTTCTGTTTTGTGATTTATCAAGGCAGCTATTGTGTGGCAGTGAAAGGGTTTTCTAGTACTTTCAGCAGCTGTTGAGAAGCCAGTTGTGATACACAATTCAGCATGTCTAGATTTTGATTAATTAATGATGAAAGATGTCACTGCTAGCAGACGCTTTCCTTGTTCGCAGAAGAATGGAAAATCACTGGTGCTTATGATTAACCTAATTCAGCCTATTCCAAGAGCAGTTTTCAGGACTTTCATACTAAACCCAGGTAATTCAAGCTCTGTTACAGTCATAACAAAAGGTGCAACTGTTCCACCCCAGTACTCTTTTGGCCGGAGGCTCCTTAACCAACCAGTCTGGAAGGCAGCTCCCCCTGAGCTGGCTCACAGAGCTTTTGCTCCTTCCTGTTGAAATAAATTAACGGAAACATCACCACCAGCGTTCAAGAGGGTTGCATCACAGTCTGTTCAAACTGAAGGTGACATTCCTTAAGCCACTTAGTAGAGTTTTCTGGCATTGTGCCAAAGTTGGTAGTTGTGGGCCAGAGCCTACAGCAAGATTTGCCTTTTCCTGATACTCAGTGAGAGGTACGAGGGGGAGAAGATATCAGCCAAAGTAAAGAATGTGTATGAAGAGTTTTGTAGCAACTTGGAGCCTGTGAGGCAGTTTCTAGGACAGGAAATCCTAGCTAACACAAAGATAAAATTGCAGAGATATCAGCAGATTTAAGGCATGTTAAGGTTGCAACAGGCAGCAGAGGGTTGTGGGTCTCTGTTGACTACTGTGAATGAACCGATGTATTTCCAGCAACATCCACAGTGTGCTACAGACCAATTTTCAGCTGTAAATCACGAGCACAGAAGTCTTCAAGGTTGTCAGTCAGTTGGTTGGTTTTCTGATTGGAGGCTTGTAGGTAACAGCAAGATGTGAAAAACCTTGTGCTAAGACTTAATGAAAGCAATACCAGTTTTTCACTTGATCAGATTTTGCATCAGGCTAGATCTGCCCAGAAAACTTTTTCATTCTAAGCAAACATTGTAAAAGCTTTGCAGGATGTGTCCATTTGGATAGTACTGGCAAAGGCCCTGCCCTGCTTAGCAGCCAGATGTCTCTGCTATTGTACAACCTTGGTGGCAACATCTATTTCTTTATCACAGTGGTAATGCCACTTTAATGTGCCCATTAACACATCCTGCTCCTGTACATAGAAGGTTAGATCTAGGCACACAGAGCCATAAATGAGCCACCTTTGCCCAGGTTACCTTTGTCAAGCCCATCCACAAGGTTCAATTGCAGATCGTGCACTCTGCTGGCACCACGGATGCTGCTCTTCCTGAGTCCAAAGGGTACTCCTGGACTATGGTTAGCCAGAGCCTCCAGCCCTAACAGTTATAAAAAAGCACTAGCTCTGTAACAGGTTGTTGTTCCAACATCCATTGCCTGTGGCCAGCAGAGATTCATAATATTGTGGTTATAGGAAAAATATCCATTTACACAACTGGGGAACAAATAATGCTGTTTATAGAACTCAATGACCAGTGGAAGCAGGAGACCTGGCAGGGAACTGGCACAATTGTTCTGGTTTCCCCTTCACCTAGAGGAGGCTAATGGATTACTTGTCTTTTGCATGTGCCTTTTCTATGTGAGATACCTTGACCATCAGAAAAAAAGTGTAGATTTTCCTCACTTTGGATTTTTGAAGCCCTCTAAAGCTCTAGAAAACGGGGTCTATTTTTCAAATGTTTGCTGAGATGTGCAGAGTGTGATAGTGACATGGATTTTACCACAAATACATTAGTCTTTTAGCTACATGCTTTTAATACTTTAGATAAAATTATGATTGCAGCAGCATTCACTCCGAGTAAATAAGTTTATTCCTATCTCATAAATAAATGATTGATTAATAATAATACTTAAATAATTCAGATTAAAGTTAGATTGCATGATCCAAACTGGCCATTTGTCAGTATCACACATTTATAAGTAAGACTGGTTTATTATTTGTTCTTCTTATATTTAGGAAAAACAAAACAAACAAACCCCTCAAACCTGAACTCATTCTTTATATCACAAGTTGAGAATGAAATAGGTTAAATAAAGCAAAACCCATCAACTTAAAAATAAATACTCAAACTATTTTGGAAGAGTAAAAACAATAACAAAGAATGAAACCGAAGTGTGAAGAAGTATTTTCACCAATTGACTGGTATCAGCCAGTTCTCCGTTTCTTCAGAAATTACAGGGAAGCAATAAAAAGAAGAAAAAAAGATGTATATTGTCATAAATGTATAGAAGTGTAATCAAGGGAAAGAGGGTCTTGATACTGCTCCTGCTGATACAGCAGAAGCAGCATTCCTGGAACAGAAATAGCCTGCTGTCAATGTCCACATGGATCTGTTACAGTACAGGAGTGTGTGTTAGCAAAGGCAGTCATTCTTCCACTGCTCTGGAAGAGAACAGATGGGTGCTCCAGCAGTGCTGAGTGCAGAGCTGTGTGCCTGTGGATGGGAGTCCCTCTTTCCTTGCTGGCCATTGCTGCAAAGAGGAAGCAGTGGGGAAGAGCTGGGGAGGCTGCTCCTTTTGTGCTCGGCACTTTTCCCTCCTGCAGCAGGCCTGGATGGAGGGGGATCCCTGTAGAGATGACCAGGGGAATCCTGTGAGCAGATCCTGCAGGGAGCTGTGCCTGGGGCTGGGTGCTGCTGGAAGTGACAGCTTTGGCCGACCTGGCTGTGGCCATAAAGCCCAGAGCAGCTGGGAACAGTACAGTGTGTGTGAGGTTCTTGTGTTCAAGCGCTGCCACTGGGGACAGGGGACATGGACGCATCAGATGGCAGAGGTATCTCAGCCAGGGAGAGCCAAGGGACTGGGCAAGGATGCTCAGGGCTTTGGCTGCTCAGCCCCACAAGGGTCCAGCAGCATTTCCCTTCTCAGCAGTTGTCCTGCACACACAGAATTCCCCAAGGCTTTTTGAACAGGCAGTGCTAGTCAGTGCTGACTTGTGTCTTCTCTTCCCTTCATCAAAAACCACTACTACAGGTGAACCAGCTACTGAAACAACAGAGACAACAGCCTCTGTACCTACAGGTAAGGAGCAAAGCTTTCAGACTTCCCCTTCTGGGGAGACCTTGGAGTAAGCAATTTCCAGGGAGTACTGCAGATACCCAAGCAGGGAGGAGATCCCCTGGCTGGGTTTCCCTGAGTTCTTCTCCCATTGGAGACAAAGTTACTAAGATCCTGCCCCTAAATAACTTCCACTCTTCCTTCTTTCCCTGCGGGTCATTGTTGTAAAGCAAATGTGTTGGGGGACATCTGAGCAGGCTGCTCTTTTCATGCTTGGTGCCTTTGCCTGCTGTACTGGAGATGGGGGTTTGGGAGGGGGCACAAGAGGTTCCATGCAAAGAGGTGCCCAAGGCAAGCACATTGCTGGGCCCTGCAGGGAGTTGTTCCTGAGGCTGTTGGAGCGTGGGCAGGGAGGGATCTGGGGCAGAGGCCAGCAGGGAGAGGTCAGGGGCTGTGGCTGGGACCATGGAGCAGATCCTGCCTGTCATCCTCCACTCCCAGCTGGATGCTGGGAGCCCCAAGCAGGAGGGTCAAGGCTCCTGCTGGGATCACCCTGAGGAAGGGCAGTGTACCCAGTCCCTCAGCTCTTCCTCCATGCTGGGCTTGCATGAGCCCATCCCTCCTGCCAGCACCACCCTTCCCCATCACAATTGCCCAGCACTGGGAAAGACTGTGCCTCTGACTTGCACCTGAATGACCCTGTGCCAAAGGCCCCTGTGGGGAGTGGAGAAGTGCAGGCTGTACAATGTCTGATGGGTCTGCATACTGCTGCTGCTGCTGATATAGCAGAAGCAGCATTCCTGGAACAGAAATAGCCTGCTGTCAATGTCCACATGAATCTGTTACAGTACGGGAGTGTGTGTTAGCAAAGGCAGTCATTCTTCCACTGCTCTGGAAGAGAACAGATGGGTGCTCCAGCAGTGCTGAGTGCAGAGCTGTGTGCCTGTGGATGGGATGCCTCAGAGCCTGCTCTGACAGCCAGTGCTGCTGGGAGAAATGTGTGTTGAGCCTACAAGTCAGCATTAGTCACCTGGAGAAGAAAGGCAGGGAGGGTTCAAAGCTGCGACTGGTGAGGAGGAGTCCAAGAGCAGGGTGTGAGAGAAGGTCAGTGAGACACAAATAACACTAATGCCACACGAGGCCTTGGCACAGACAAGAGGGCAAGGTAAGGCTGCCCAGAGGTGCGGCTGTTCAGCCTCACACAGGTCCCTGTGCACTTGTCTGTACATGAATTGTCCTGCATGCAAAGAGACCCCTAGTGCTGCCCTCTCTCTTCTTTTCTCTTCATCAGAACCTGCTGCTGGAACAACTGCTAAATCAACAGTGTCGCCACCACCTACAGGTAAGGAGCAAAGCCCTCAGGCAGCCGCTTCTGAGAACAGTCCCAGGGAGCTCTGCAGCCCCCAAAGAGCTTTCTGCAATTTCCTCTCCCAGAGGAGACACAGATGCCCTGATCAAGGCTGTGAATACCCTCCACAAGTCCCTCTTTCCCTGCTGGCCATTGCTGCAAAGAGGAAGCATTGGGGAAGAGCTGGGGAGGCTGCTCCTTTTGTGCTTGGCACTTTTCCCTCCTGCAGCAGGCCTGGATGGAGGGGGATCCCTGTAGAGATGACCAGGGGAATCCTGTGAGCAGATCCTGCAGGGAGCTGTGCCTGGGGCTGGGTGCTGCTGGAAGTGACAGCTTTGGCCGACCTGGCTGTGGCCATAAAGCCCAGAGCAGCTGGGGACAGTACAGTGTGTGTGAGGTTCTTGTGCTCAAGCGCTGCCACTGGGGACAGGGGACATGGACGCATCAGATGGCAGAGGTATCTCAGCCAGGGAGAGACAAGGGGCTGGGCAAGGGTGCTCAGGGCTTTGGCTGCTCAGCCCCACAAGGGTCCAGCAGCATTTCCCTTCTCAGCAATTGTCCTGCACACACAGAATTCCCCAAGGCTTTTTGAACAGGCAGTGCTAGGCAGTGCTGACTTGTGTCTTCTCTTCCCTTCATCAAAAGCCACTACTGCAGGTGAACCAGCTACTGAAACAACAGAGACAACAGCCTCTGTACCTACAGGTAAGGAGCAAAGCTTTCAGACTTTCCCTTCTGGGGAGACCTTGGAGTAAGCAATTTCCAGGGAGTACTGCAGATACCCAAGCAGGGAGGAGATCCCCTGGCTGGGTTTCCCTGAGTTCTTCTCTCATTGGAGACAAAGTTACCAAGATCTTGGCCCCTAAATAACTTTCACTCTTCCTTCTTTCCCTGCGGGTCATTGTTGTAAAGCAAATGTGTTGGGGGACATCTGAGCAGGCTGCTCTTTTCATGCTTGGTGCCTTTGCCTGCTGTACTGGAGATGGGGGTTTGGGAGGGGGCACAAGAGGTTCCATGCAAAGAGGTGCCCAAGGCAAGCACATTGCTGGGCCCTGCAGGGAGTTGTTCCTGAGGCTGTTGGAGCGTGGGCAGGGAGGGATCTGGGGCAGAGGCCAGCAGGGAGAGGTCAGGGGCTGTGGCTGGGACCATGGAGCAGATCCTGCCTGTCATCCTCCACTCCCAGCTGGATGCTGGGAGCCCCAAGCAGGAGGGTCAAGGCTCCTGCTGGGATCACCCTGAGGAAGGGCAGTGTACCCAGTCCCTCAGCTCTTCCTCCATGCTGGGCTTGCATGAGCCCATCCCTCCTGCCAGCACCACCCTTCCCCATCACAATTGCCCAGCACTGGGAAAGACTGTGCCTCTGACTTGCACCTGAATGACCCTGTGCCAAAGGCCTCTGTGGGGAGTGGAGAGGTGCAGGCTGTACAATGTCTGATGGGTCTGCATACTGCTGCTGCTGCTGATATAGCAGAAGCAGCATTCCTGGAACAGAAATAGCCTGCTGTCAATGTCCACATGAATCTGTTACAGTACGGGAGTGTGTGTTAGCAAAGGCAGTCATTCTTCCACTGCTCTGGAAGAGAACAGATGGGTGCTCCAGCAGTGCTGAGTGCAGAGCTGTGTGCCTGTGGATGGGAGTCCCTCTTTCCCTGCTGGCCATTGCTGCAAAGAGGAAGCATTGGGGAAGAGCTGGGGAGGCTGCTCCTTTTGTGCTCGGCACTTTTCCCTCCTGCAGCAGGCCTGGATGGAGGGGGATCCCTGTAGAGATGACCAGGGGAATCCTGTGAGCAGATCCTGCAGGGAGCTGTGCCTGGGGCTGGGTGCTGCTGGAAGTGACAGCTTTGGTCGACCTGGCTGTGGCCATAAAGCCCAGAGCAGCTGGGGACAGTACAGTGTGTGTGAGGTTCTTGTGTTCAAGCGCTACCACTGGGGACAGGGGACATGGACGCATCAGATGGCAGAGGTATCTCAGCCAGGGAGAGCCAAGGGGCTGGGCAAGGATGCTCAGGGCTTTGGCTGCTCAGCCCCACAAGGGTCCAGCAGCATTTCCCTTCTCAGCAATTGTCCTGCACACACAGAATTCCCCAAGGCTTTGTGAACAGGCAGTGCTAGGCAGTGCTGACTTGTGTCTTCTCTTCCCTTCATCAAAAGCCACTACTACAGGTGAACCAGCTACTGAAACAACAGAGACAACAACCTCTGTACCTACAGGTAAGGAGCAAAGCTTTCAGACTTCCCCTTCTGGGGAGATCTTGGAGTAAGCAGTTTCCAGGGAGCACTGCAGATACCCAAGCAGGGAGGAGATCCTCTGGCTGGGTTTCTCTTTTGAGATTCAGGTGGTTTTAGAATCTTTTTGCTTTCTGCAAAGACTTGAGCCAGATGCAAGAAAGAGATGGAGTCTTTAGGTTCTGATTTTTAAGGTTGCACGCTTTGTTTATTGTTTCTTATCTTACCATTTTCTCAGTGCTTAACTATGGTCTGTGCAGCTGCTCGGGCATCTGGTGACTCTTCCTCACTGGGCTGTGGTGTTATCTTTTATACTAATTGTTATGTGTTCTTTATTTATTATTATTTGCCAATACCTATCAGTTATACTAAAATGGTCATTCCTACTTTGACCCAATCTCTTTAAACTACTTTGTGCCACCGTCACTGCAGAAAATGGAGTGAGGGAAGAAGAAAGAAGCAGGAGACAACACCTAAAATCCTCCATCTTGCTCCCATTCACTTCCATACTAAAACCCCAAACCTACTGTTTCCTCACGGTGTGATAAGTTAACTATTATCTTTCACACTCTTGTGGCTTGCAATCCTTCCCGCAGTGCAGGAAGCCTTTCCTATGGACTGGGAGCAATGCCAATGTCCTTCTGGGCTCTGTGCCAGGGTCCTAGACCCCCCTGTCCAGGTTTCTGACCCTCCAGGGCAGCCAAAGGAATGCCCTGGACTCCAACAGGTTTCCCTGAGTTCTTCTCCCATTGGAGACAAAGTTACTAAGATCTTGGCCCCTAAATAACTTTCACTCTTCCTTCTTTCCCTGCGGGTCATTGTTGTAAAGCAAATGTGTTGGGGGACATCTGAGCAGGCTGCTCTTTTCATGCTTGGTGCCTTTGCCTGCTGTACTGGAGATGGGGGTTTGGGAGGGGGCACAAGAGGTTCCATGCAAAGAGGTGCCCAAGGCAAGCACATTGCTGGGCCCTGCAGGGAGTTGTTCCTGAGGCTGTTGGAGCGTGGGCAGGGAGGGATCTGGGGCAGAGGCCAGCAGGGAGAGGTCAGGGGCTGTGGCTGGGACCATGGAGCAGACCCTGCCTGTCATCCTCCACTCCCAGCTGGATGCTGGGAGCCCCAAGCAGGAGGGTCAAGGCTCCTGCTGGGATCACCCTGAGGAAGGGCAGTGTACCCAGTCCCTCAGCTCTTCCTCCATGCTGGGCTTGCATGAGCCCATCCCTCCTGCCAGCACCACCCTTCCCCATCACAATTGCCCAGCACTGGGAAAGACTGTGCCTCTGACTTGCACCTGAATGACCCTGTGCCAAAGGCCTCTGTGTGGAGTGGAGAGGTGCAGGCTGTACAATGTCTGATGGCACTCCTGAGTCACTCTGGCCACTCACTCCATCCGTGTGATTCTGTGGGCAGGCAAAGGGATGATTGCTGCATAGAGACACGTGTGAACCTGTGGCTGAGAACACTGTAGCCAGGAGCACAGCTGGGCTGGGGGCCTTATATTGTCTTTCTGGGACATGCTCAAATCCTGGACATTGGGGACAAGGTGTGATGGACACGTCAGATGACACTGGCATCTCAGCCAGGAAGAGCCAAGAGGCTGGGCAAGGGTGCTTAGGGCTTTAGCTGCTCAGTCCCACAAGGATCCACTGTACCTACCTGTTCAATGGTTGTCCTGCACACACAGAATTCCCTGAGGCTTTTTGAGCAGTGCTAGCCAGTGCTGATGCTGACATGTCTCTTCTCTTCCCTTCATCAGAATCCACTACTGTAACTGAAACAGCTACTGAAACAACAGAGACGACAACCCCAGAACCTGCAGGTAAGGAGCAAAAATGCTCAGCAAAAAAAAATTTTCTTGGGACATCTTGGAGTAACCAGGTCCCAGAAAGCTCTGTAGCCCCCTGAGGTAGGAAGGAGTTCCCCTGCCTGGGTTTCCCATGTTCCTCTTCCAGAAGAGATAAAGTTCCTCAGATGCTGAACATTAATACTCTCCATTCCTCTCTTTTCGTGCTGACCTTTGCTGCAAGGAGAATGTGTTGGGGAACATTGGAGGAGGCTGCTCTTTTTTTGCTAGGTTCTTTTTCCTTCTTCAGCAAGCAGGGATACAAGAGGAACCCCGCAAAGAACGGCCCAAGCCAGCCCTTGATGTGTCCCTGCAGGGAGTTGTGCCTGAGGCTGTTGGAGCACAGGCAGGGAGGGAGCTGGGGCACACCCTGGCATGGGGCTGGGGACAGGAACCGTGCATGTGTCTGTCCCAAGAGCTCTCCTTTTCCCCCCATCTTCCATCCCAGTAGGCTCTTCCAGTGTAGGTAAAGTGTCCCCATTTAATGCTGTATCTCCCCACCACTCTTCACTGAGGGCCCTTGCTGCAAGTGGAATGTGTTTGAAGGAGTCCAGAATGGAAAAAAATATTTGGAAATGAACCTTATAGGAAATGAAAATTCATTAAGTGTTTTTATTTTTAGGGGTATGAATGAGCATTCCTATTTTTTTTCCCCATTTCCCAGAAAATGTCTCATCTATGAGATTGTACTTATGGAGTGAAGGGTGAAAAACAGTATTTGATGTCTTAGAAGAGAACCGTAATTACCATCCAGTATATAAGATGTATAGAAATATATCTTTTAATTACTTATTAACCACTTAAATTATGTATAGATATAAAATGTATACTCTAAAACCATTCAGAATATATGTAATTACGCTGAGAAAATACACTATTATGATTCACTTTGGAGCCCTCATTTTATTAATGTATCTGCAGTAAAGGACCGCGCTGTGACACTGTAATAATAAGGTAAGTGTGTAGCAGTGCAGTATTAGAGACACACAGGCTGTTGTTGTCGGTCTTTTTCTAACAGTCACTGGTTTTGGCAAGCCTTGATGTTGTTGTCGGTCTTTTTCTAACAGTCACTGGTTTTGGCAAGCCTTGATATACTTTATTTGATTTGGTTTTAGTTGTAATAAGTAGAGTTGAAGTGTGAATGCTCAGTATGGCAGATAACGAATTTCAGCCATACTCCGTGTCCTCACAGTGATATCCTGCTGGACTGTGTAGGGAAAACAGATACTCTACATTAAACAAGCAAGATATAGGTTGTATGCTCCTCAACTGCATCTATGCTCTCTAAAACATACCTGGTGAATTCCTTTAGTAGAAGTATATATGAACTATTCAATATATGAATTACTTTATATATGAACTGGCTATTGCAAAAAATCACAGAAACACTAATGTAAATACCTTTCATCTTGGTATTAGTGGATTTCTGCCGTGGAGATCCTTGTGGAAGAAATTCGGCTACATGTATTTCCTTAAATAGCAGCTATATCTGTGAGTGCCAGTATGGATTCTACTACAGCAATGAGAATTGTTACAGAGGTGAGTTGTAGAAGGGCATCAATGCTTTCAGTTACCTGCTCAGGTGAATTTTGCTTCCCATATAGCTTGTTTTCGTGTTATAATTGAAAACACAAGCAGTCTGGGAAAGTGACTGCTGAGTGATTTCTTGCTTTGCAGACAGCCACTCCTACAATGACCTAGATTGCTATCTCACAAAACAGCGTCAGCCAAAGAGCTTAATGTTCTAGGAAAAGAAGGTGAATTCTCTGTCGGGGGGGGCAGGAGATTAAAATGAGCGAAAAGCAGAAAAAAAATGCAAGTGTAAACCTGACATCGATATTAATGGCAATGATTTTAAAAGGACCATACTTATGAAGACCTGTGAACAATCAGATTGATTTTCCCCATTGCTAAACACCCACCCAAGTCCTGTGGAAATGCATCTCTGAAATGCTTCTGAAGGCCAAGCATGTGAGGAAATAGGGCTTCTTATTTAAGAATCAGCAAGCAGGATTATAAAATTTACTTGTGAAGCTTAAGAAGCAGGTTGATTCTTAATTAATTTCTCTGTAAACCACAATGAACACATTAGCTGCCTAATAGCTGCAAATGTGGAGTCCTTAATACACATTTTTTCTCACTAAATCCTGTAACGCTTCTCTAAAAAGAGTCTTTTAGCTTCAGGCCATGCTGACAGTTTAATGTCATTCAGTTTCATAATCAGGACAGACTGGTTGGGGCCCAGGATCCTGTCTTCTTCCCTGGCAGCCAAAGTACATCCCCCATGGTGACTGAATTGATTTGTCCTCTATTGATCCTTCCTGTATATGAAAAATAGCACTTTGTTGGTTTGGTTTGGTTTGGTTTGGTTTGGTTTGATTTGTTTTTTCTGCATTGTATTTCCCCATCCCTGAAGGCTGGAGAACTGCAAATTGAAGCTGGACTTTCCTGAATGCTTTCTAATTCACACTCTCTCTTCTCATTCCAGGGAAAGTATTCCCAGCGAGCATTTCAGTGAAAGCGCCTTACAGTGATAGTCTTCAAAATGTAAATTCCATGGAGTATGAAGAAGTGATCAAAAACGTATCAGATTTTGTGAGTGACAATGTTTTTTTCCCCCCATATATTTGCTGCTATACTGGATGTCATGCAGACAGAGAGGACACACACTCTCTTTAATGTGGCCTAGAAAAGTTTCACTCTACAAGAGGACTACTCCTTTCAAAGAATGCTTCACATTAGTTTAGACCTGTTTATAAAAGACCTGAACTTTGCCTCCAGATGAGCACATGCATGGCTCTTGCTGAAGTGAAGAGAATCCCTGAAGTAATATCCGCATTTTTAGTACTACTTCTATTCTGGGGATTTCTCACATAAATTGCTCTGCATCTTTCATCATTCCCTCTCCAGAAACAATGGGGCTGAGTCAAGTTTTCCAGCCTATTTAATTTCTGATCTCCACTGTTTGCTGAAGTCTCAATAATACTCAGTGGTATAAGTAAAAATTAACAATTTTAATTTTTTTTAAAAGAAAATTATTGATTACAAGCAGCACAAACTTTTCTGAATGGCTGTCCAACTGTCTAAATACTGAAAAACAAGCTTCTTCTATAAGTCTGCCAGTATTACTATTATAATGTTATTAGTGAAATGGATACTGCACAATTTTTATAATTCTACGATTATACATAAAATCTGGTAATAGACTACCGGAAGAAATAAGATGATCTGTTTAGTTTATACTGCTATGCTGAAACAAGTGGATTTGCTTATTTCTCTTTCTATGTAACTCTACCAGATATCTGATTGAAAAATATTCATCAGATGTTAATCAGGAATCATTAAAAATGGTTATCAATTTCTACATATTATTTTATTGCTTACTATGAATGTCGTATCAGAAAGTGACCAAAAGTTGTTCCTCCAGAATGTTAAAAAGTATTTTCTCAATTTTTTTGTCCTGCATTTTTTTCTTGTGATAAGGCTACAGAAGAGCATCATACGTAGGACTAGAATGGATACATACTCAAATGCAAAAGTGAAAATGCATAGAAAATAATTTGAATTTTATTACAAAGAAAGATGGATAGTTTATTTTTCAATTCAGTTGAATTAGACCTTAGGATTTATCTGATCCTCTCATAGTGCCTCCTCCTTTTGTGGCAGTTAAAGGCAGCTGCCTCCACCGGTTATTCCCGGCTTCACACGGGATGAGGGAGAGCAGTGACTTTTCTTTTGATCCTGTTCAGCCCCCAGTGCTTTCATCAGCTCTTCTTCCCACAAGATCAGCCCCTGACGATCCCACTTCACTGACTCTCAGGGACAGGTGCCATCTGTGAGGAGTTCAGCTACTCCCTCTCCCCCCTGCTTGTACATGGATTGCTGCTGTGGAGACACCCTCCTAAGCGATGAGTTTGCACAGGGCTATCTGTAACTATCAGCCAGTTAACCCTAATGAACTGCCTGATGTTCATTCTCCATCCCTCCACTGCCCTCCCATATTCCCTGTTCTTCCATATTCTACAGCACCATCCCACTGTTCCTCTTCTGCAATACCTTGCCTGGTGGGTTTAACATATCACCTGACTTATTTGTGGTCATAGTAGCATATTCTCTATTAAAACTTTACCACTGAAGCCTCAGTGGTCCATGTGGTTTTGGTCTATGTTTCTGCTTGCCTTGAACTCCAATTTCTTTCTCTTTTATAGTTTAAAAGGGCCTTCGATAAATCAACAACCTATATAGGAACTGTCATCGTGTCAATTAAGTAAGTTTCATTTTTTTGCACAGTACATGCTTACACAAATCTCATTTTAATTTGCTTCTCATGAAGTTCTCAGTTCAAAAAAAAAAAATTGAGATTAGTTCAGCTCAGAATGCTTCCCCTCAAAGGAGGGATGCTGGCCCCACTTTTACCTCAGCGTGTCTGTGAAATGGGCTGGCTGTCCTGCTCCTAGCGCCATGTCGGATACAGCACTGTGCTGTAACTAGCAGTCCCTGTGATATCTGACATGTCCGAAATTCTAACAGTTAACTCTGAGGTTCCTACGACCACCTGGAGTGCTACCCAGCTTGAAGTCCCAGTTTAATTTAAAAAACACCCTCATTACAGGAGGCATAGAAAATGCATTTTATTGTGCATTTGTTGGCATCTCCTGATGTCAAGTTGAGCACAGATGCTACTGAATGGGTTGTGGTGGCTGCAGCTGTGGGCACAGGTCCTTTGCTGGTCTAGCTAGACCCTGTGAGATGTCCCTCTTTACCCATCCCTGTCTATTACAGGTTACAGTCCCCAGAGCTCTGCCAGCTTCTCTGTGTTTCCTAACCCCCATCAAGCAAAACCTGGTGTGCTAGCACAGTGTCAACCCTTTCAGTGCACCCCAGGGATTAGGCAGCTAAGCAGAATGTTGCTCTAACGGAGTTGTGGGGGCAGTAACTTCCAGCAGAGCAGTTGTGACATGAGGCACAGTAACACCTCAAGGAACTACAGCAATCTACCACTTAAGGGTATTTGTGTGCATATCCTGGCAGTATGAGGTTTAGCTGAAGAACAGGGAAGTCACTGCTGTTCTCCACCTCACACCAGGGAGGTTGCTGTGAGCTGAACCCAACCTAGACAGTGTGCAGTTTGCTCAGATATCTCTACATCACAAACAGACCCTTCTGGATTCACTGTGTGGACCCTTCTGTATTCATCATGTATACCCTGAATTATCTTCACCAGGCTTCAGGGTGGGCTGTCCACATCACACCTGGATGAATCCACAGGCTGATGGAAGCATGTGAACATTAGGGTCTAACAGATGAGGTTCTCCACACTGCAGCTGGCTTGAGGTTAACCTAGTCAGAAAATGTCTGTTGTGTATCAGCAATGTTGTTAGCATTAAATCCAGTAGCTTCCTATTTACACCTGGACCTACTGGAAAGATGGCTGTTAATGTATTTCTGAGCATGACTTAGCTCATTTTCAGGTCTCTTGGCAACTACCTACATTATGGGAAGAAAAAAGCTGGGAGAGAGAGGGACAGAATTTTCTCTCATCTTTGCATCTAGCTTGCTATCCATATGGATTATGTGAAACTTTAAAATGGTACTATCTGTCCTTTTCAGACCTCAAAGAGAAAGCAGAAGTTATACTCCACTGAATGTAACAGTGACAAACCTGTTCACGTTGAACTCAAATGAAAGTGAGGCCTCAGTTAAATCTGCAGTACAGCTTGCAATAACAAAAGAAAACCAGTCCTATGTCAATTTTTATGATGGTATGTAACCCCTTGCTAGAGAAGTAATTAATCAGCAGAAACAAAGGTTCTTAAAACCCGGTTGGAAGATTTCTGTGATCATAGGAGCCCATCAAATCCATAAGCCTTGTTGATTATAAGGAGCTGGATGTTCAAACTTGGGTAATTTTGAAGATTCAACCATTCAGTGCTAGGCTCTTTTGTTTTATTAAGTCTTCCTACTTCATATGTAAAGAAGACAAGGAAAATATTTATTCCCTGATAGGCAATGGCATTGTGGTTTTAACCTGCTGAGTGTTAAGAAGTGGGAAAAATCAGGATAGAATATATATATTGTGCTTCTGGGAATAAGCCAGTATTTTACTGGCAAAATAAGATGAAACTCTCTTTAGACTTCTCCCCTAATAAGCCATGGTAGTTGAAATGAGGGCTCACCGATTAGCTACTGAGTTAAGGGATTTGTTGATCTAAACCAATAAAGTTTTGCATTATTAAAAGTGTAATGCTGGGAGAAAGAGTTTCTAATTAAAATAAAGATTTTTTTTTCTCTTTTTAATTATTTTTTTAAAATATAAATTCATATTTTGCAATCAGCTTTCTTAAAAGGCATAGGTAATAACTAAGAGTCCATTTCATGGCTTAAAGCCTGAGTTTGGTCTCTGAAGGCGACTGTACCTGCCTCAGCCTTGAGAAGGAAATAGGAAAGCACTGAGAGCTCCCAAGGCACCAGTGCAGCCACATCCCTCTACAGCATGCCATGCACTTTAAACCATTCCCACCACAAACTGCAACACACTGGGCAGACAGGATACTAATGCTGCTCATGAAATGAGCTGCGTGCCCATAAAGGTTTATATCTCTCTAGAACGGCGTGGGATCTGGGTCTCACCGTTCAGTTATCTAAAAAAAACTAGGAGAATAGTTATGGTTTCTCTCTGTAGGTTTTTTTTTTTAAGGTGAGCCAGAAAGTTTTCAGAATAGGAACTTAGGGGAAGAATGTCCCTTTTCATAGACTGCAGCCAGGAAGGTTTGGAGGTAGTTGTAGGAGGCTGAGAAACAGAAGGTCAGAAGATGCGATGGAAACAGGACCTTAACTGGTAAAGAGCGAGGAGGGGAAAATGGGCTGGTCTGAAAGCCTGCAATATTGATGTCCCAAGAAAAGGACTTACAATTTTTTCAGTTTAGAATTACTAAATAATTAGTTTATGATTTACTGGGCAAGTGCACTGCTTTCTATGAAAAGATATTCAGGTTTGTTCCCTGTTTCTCTTTTAAAGAGGCAAACTCTTGTGCTATTTATCAATGTGACACGAAAACCACAGTGTGTCAAGGGGGCATGTTTCCAGAATGCAAATGCAAACCTGGTTTGGAAAGGACAGAATGGGATGATCGTTCTTGTTCAGGTAAGATCCTCGCTGCTTTATCTATCCCTGAAAGGCTGACCTGCTTATTCCCTTTCTTGATCCCTTTTTGGGAAAGGTGCTGGGCAAATGTGTTGACCTCTGAAAATCAGGGAATGTGCATCCTGTGAAGAAAGCCATAGAACCACATCCTCACGTTTCACTTTGAGCAAAACTATAATTTTATTCCAAAAGAATAAATAATTAAAACTTGATAAAATCATCACTGAAATCAGTGAGTAAGCAAGTCCTTAAATGCATTGTTAGAGTGTTGGTAAGAACTGAAACCTAAACAGGTAAAGGATGGAACAAATTGAATCCTATACTGTCTTCTCTGCCCAGACATATTTTGGGAATAAATTCTACATGTTACTCAAAGGCATCTGACAGAACTGGAAGTCTCACGATGCAGTACGATGACCTGTTAAGGCTGTGTCCCTTGTTCACAATTCTAAGTTTGCACTACCTGGATTTAGACAAGCTTTTGTGAGAAGAATGATTTTTGTCCTTTTTGGGAACTGTTAGTTGTTAGGATTTTATTTACTTTCTTGTTTTGAGTATTTTATTGAGTGCTCTGTTTATATTTTAGCTACCCTCCAAAACCCTGTGATGTACCTAATTTTCTTCGAAATACCTTACTTTCTTCTTATGGAAACTAAAATTTTCACACTACAGAAGTTAAAAAAAAAAAATGTATAAGGTGTAAGATTTTAAGAAAAACAACAAATAATTCAAAAATTCATGATAAAGTTATGAAAGCTGGCTACAATAAATCCCAGTGAGATGTGATCCAGTGTGCGCCTTTGTGGTTCCTTGCCTGTCCAAAACTGATACACTTTGCCATACAAGTCATCTGCTGTGACACCAAACTTCAGGTCATTGCTTGCCTATGGAAGGTGCAGCATAGCCAGATTTCCTTTTTGATGAAGTTGGATGGTTTTAAACACAGCCTGTTTACTTCCAATTTTGTGATTTTATATTTCAGTTATTGTTTTACATAGGTACAGTCCTAAAAAAACCATTCTGATGCTTTAAAGCACAGGAGAGGGGTGTGTGTGTTTCCAGAGCAACAAAATAATCTTCTAACTTCAATTCACTCATGTTTTTCTCCCTGAAAATACAGTTTGCAGTAAAAGCTGTTCTGCAGAGAATAACAAGTACTGCGTAAAAGAAGAAGAGGGTCCAAAATGCAGATGCATGACTAACTTTAAAACGGAGGATGAAAAATGCGTGCCGTGAGTACTCAGCTTTTTATTGCGCTCCCGTGCTGTAGGCACAGGTAGGGGAGAAGAGCACCTACCACAGGGTCAGCTGCAATCCAGAGGAACAGGCTGCAGCTACGTGAATCAGAGAGGGGCCCAAGGGGGACAGCAGGTGGACAAACTCCCGCGCTGTCACAATTTGTGGCGTTTTTACTCCTTGGCATTAGCCTGTTGTGTGCACTCATAACACCTGTGAGAAAAGGCAAGGAGACCCAAAGTCACCCATGAGTCAGTGAAGAGGATAAAGTCCTTCATCACATAAACACAAGCTACTGTGACAGCCTGGCTGAGCCATGGGAAATGCTGTGCTGAGGTGTTTAGTAAGCAACAGGCATTAGAGCAAGTCGTGCCTCCGATCCCTGGAGTATTCGCCCTGGTATCAGAGGGGACTGCTTCCTGATAACTTTCAGAGCTATGTTATTCCTGCTTGGTTTTCTCTCTGAAATTATTTCTGTCAGCTCAGGATCAGAACAGAATAGAACAGCGTTTGCTGGTGAGGCTGAGTGACCGGTTGTTCTCTGCTCTGGTGGATAAACAGAGAGACTCACTCCCCATATCCATTAATTCAGCTCTTTTTGTAGTTATTACTGCTGCAAATTGAACATTTCTTACAATAAAGTTGATATATTTTAAATATAAGAAACTGCTATGGGAGGAAGATAGAGTTCCAGTCCTTATAGACCTTATACTGAAGCTTTTGTTAAAGACATTGGTGTCAATTCCAAGTGGCTCAGTTGTGCAGAGTTTAGTTCTTTAGAAAAACCAGGGTCCTTTTAACATTTTTCAGACTGGGAATCTGAAACTTTGAGTGCCGAGATCACCAATCACTGAAAATCTCAGACTGTTTCACTCTAATGAAAGTAAATAATCTAGATAGGGTTAAAGAGGAAACCTGTAATGAACGTGCTTTGTGGCGAAATTGCTGACAAAAGGGGGAAATACACTATTTGTTTTGTGATCATAGAATCTTAAAATGGCTTGGATTAAGAGAGATCCTAAAGGTAATTTTTTTCTTTCTTTCTTTCCCCTTTTTCTTTTTTCTCTCCTGTAGTTGTAGAGTGGGCTACTCTGGGGAGGAATGCACTGACAGTAAGTATAAGAATTTCTGATTTTTAATTATAAAAACTACCTAATAATTGAAAAATACCTAATAATGCTTAATCTATCTGAGACAACAAAAAAGTAGTAGCCTTTAGGGGTGCCACCCCTTCTGCATTTATAGAAGGAAAATATTAGCAGGGGGAAAGTTAAATTTCTCTGTTGCCTTATGTGCCTAGGGCATGGGAAGAGCCTATTTGACACCTAACCACATAATTTAGCATCAATATTAGTATAAACAATGCCTACATCCTCTCAGTTTTTCCTGTCCCTAGCCTATAACTATGTGTAAAACCATTAAATGCATAGCATTAAGAATTAGAGCTGAGGTCAAAATAGCTGTCCATAGAGATGGTCTTTAATGCAGATCCTAATGTGCATCTTTCTGTGTCCACAAAATGTAAGCACCAGGAGCCTGGAAATAATTTCCTTCCTTTCCTTCCTTTCCTTCCTTTCCTTCCTCAGTCCCTTGTTTTTCAATATTCACCATGAGTTATTAATCGATACATTTCTTGTTTGATGTTTTTTTTTTTCCCCCCAGACAGTGAGCTCATCCTTATAATAGTGGGCACAGTGCTTGGAGCCATTATCCTGATTTTAGTGATAGCAGTCTCTATTGTTTCAGTCAGGTAAGAATATTTCTTACAGTTGAATAGAAACTGCATTGCTGTGTGTTCATAATAAGGGTTTTGCACTAAGTATGCCATAAAAATCTGCTGCATGCTTCAGAACGGGACTGAGCATTCAAAATAAGGTGGGAGTGGACAAATCAGTATGTCGGACTTCATAAGTAAGAAGTCTAAATAGTCTTTTAAAATCTCCTTTGTTCTTTCATTTTCTCTGAAGAGCAAAACGCAAACAAAATCCAGAGAAGACGAGCCTGATAAAGCCAGGGTATTCTGACATCAACACCTCTGATGACAGACCAAGCCTGTTCCCCAGGGTCCAGACCACTTCTGGCCATGCAAACCCAGGATATCAGCCAAACAACCCGTATGAGATGCGTCCCACACATAGAGATCGTTTTCCAGAGAGGGATTATGATGATTTGGTAAGTGCTTCACACAGTCCTGTGGGAATGGAATTCCTGAACATTAGCATTGTGGGCTGCAGACATTGTTGGAACCTAAGCTCCCCTCTGTACATCCTCCCTTGGCCTGGAAGGCCAAAGTAGTATAAAGGCACCCAAATTGTAGCTGCAGCTGAAAAAAACTGTCTTAATACAGAAATTTTCCTCAGTGCAGAGATAAGCACTCATAAAGACCTTTCTAAAGCCCCAGTAGTCACCATCGAACCAAAGGAGGGATATGTGAAAAGCAAGGGTCAAAGAAAGAGCTTGGCTGCCCGCTGGTCTACTGTGTCATAGGATTTGCAGACAAATTGTCTGCGCTGGCCAAACTCATCCCTCAGCACAGGTGTGCCTGCAAGCATCACAGGCTGCTACCACCTGAGCTTCTTTTAGGCTGCTGCAGAGTCCACAGGTGCTGCAGTGGCACCTCCCAGCTGCAGCCTCATGCAGGACTCACAGTTTAAGCTGATGCCCAGGGGTTTGTGCCCTCCCACCTGGATCCTGCTGCCTCGTTCACAGCAAGAGCATCTGCAGAGGGGAATGGTGTGAAGTGCCATGAATAATATAGAACAGTTTTTGCTCTGCTGTGGCCCAGGGGACCCTGGTCAGCAGAGGTGTGTCATTACGTGGAAGGCATGTTCTAAAAAAAAAAAAATCCTGTTTTATCCTTAAATTTTGCAAGGGAGCCGTGGAGGAAGCAGAGGCTTGAGAAGAGCTCAGTTTGGGTTAATAACACCAAGGTTGCGGGATCAAACCCTGTATGGGCCATTCATCCAAGTGCTGGACTTGGTCTTTGAGAGTCCTTATTTCTCTTCTTTTCTTGTCTAAAAATTCTTTGTAGTATGAGATATCACGGGAGCCTAGGGGCTTCAGGACACAGAGCAGATATTGAGTGACCAGAGCAGTAGAAGGATGGACGACCACCACAACACTGGGTCAGAGCAAAGAGTTTCACAGCCTCTCACCAATGCAGTTACTTCAGCAGAAGAGACAGCAATGTCCTTAACCCCCAGATTCTCTCAAGATTTTCTAGAGGAAGACTCCTGCTTGAAAGAGATCGTGGACAACTTTGAAATAAGGGAAAAAATGTTAGAGAGTAGGGAGAAGAAGAGGATTTCTTTGAAAAGAATTAATGTGCTCCAAGAAACTTTAGACTGCTTCGATGAGGCCAGTACATTGGCAAGAGAGTGAGTGTACACAAGATTCCAGGATTTTAACCCTGCTGGTTTTCAGTTCCGGAAGACGGTCCAGGCAATATGTGCGATGCTGAAAAACGTCAGTACCCAGAGCTTCACTTGGATTTGTGCTCTCCTAATTTGAACTATGGCTTTGGGCAGATGAAAACTGTTTTTCGTAAGAACCTGACCTGTTTCACTTTGCTGTATTAGACACAGGTTTTTTCACCCTCCTCAACCCGCCAATATTTCCCACCTGAAAGAATTCTGTTCAGATCTCTGCTGACATGGGATGTGTGAGACAAAGGCACCTGACCTTCTCCACAGCCTTTCTTCCCAGCACAATGGCAAGATAAAATATCTTCAAACATTATTCTTCTTTGTCTTGCAAGGCTGCATTGATTTTACATTTTTAGCTCCTGTGGAAAGTGTTAGCTTTTTTCTTTTTCCCCCCATTTTTTTTTTCTTTTTTTTTTTTTTTTTTTTCTTTTGCAGTTTTTATGTTTGAATGATAATAAGCTTGGTGTTTGGTTTTTTTTTTTTTTTTTTTTTTTTTTTTTTTTAATCTCTTATATACAGTCAATAAATCTCTGTAAAAGAATTTATATTTTACTGTATTTTATTGAGTGTGCATTATCTGTTGACTGGCATTAACATTATAGCAATATAAAATACTTATATGCACACATCTGTACATATATTTATAGGTTACAGTCATTTAAAGCACCATTTAATTCTGTCGTATTTTGTGTTTTCCTTTTTATATATGCAGATGAACTTTTCCCATTAAACATTATTTTTCTCAGTACCAAGGTTTTCGTATGTTCCTCCCAGTGATTTAAGTGTTGTTTGCTTTTTTTTTTTTTGATTGCAGAGACTACTTTATGTCAAAATTTGTGCAGATTTTAGGCACAAGTGTGCACAGACTAGTTACATCAGCACTCAGCTTCCACTCAGAAGTTCAGAAATGTTAGGAAGTATTAATGAAGTTAAAATGTTTATTGCTGTGAGACTGGCACCGATATTCAGTGGTTACTTTTGGTGGGAACTGGGTAGTTAGTGCAGCTGGATCTCCTTTGAGAATGCCGGACAAGCTGCTCTGTCTGAGGGCAGCTGTTAATGGCCCAGATGAAAAGGAGTGTCTTTCATCTCAAATGACCAGTCCGGGGGTCAGCGGTAGAGAACACTGTATGTGGCTGCAGAGATGACCAGGATGTCCATGCAGATGCTTGATTCCAGTCTCTCCAGGATCAAAACCAGCTCCCACTTGCCAGTCAACTGACTGAAAGCTGGGACCAAAATAGTCCTGATCTTTCTCAGGTGGCTTCTGCAGCAAAATAAGGTAGACCCTGCTTTCTCAGAAGCAGCCTAGTGATAAAAGGTGTGATTTTCTCTTTGTTGTTTTTCTGAGGTTTCAGGATTTCTTTCTTCCAGTTCACTCCTGTCCCCTTTGCTGCTGTCACCTGGCTGCACAGCGTCTGCCATTGGCAGGGTCTGTAAGAGACCAGGTTCTGGTGGCCTCAGCCAACCCCACCATCTGTGAGCATCTCCGCACGCTCAGCGTGGCTCCATGGGAGCAGGGCTAGCTGGATTTAACTAATCATGATGCCTTGTTCAAAGGATGGGGAGGGATCTGGTCTTATTTTCTTGCCTTCTCCTCTGAGAGTAGTGTCCCGTGAGGAGCAAAGCAAGGCACGGTGGCTACGCTTACCACAAGAGGCAGTGACCCATTCTTCCTCCAGCTAGAAAAGCTCTGCAAGCTGGACAAGCTTCCTCCCCCAACAATTTAATGTCTGCTCCCCCCATGTCTGCTGCCTCCTTCTTTTTCTTTGAGCCCTGTGTGTCTCCACGATAACCTGGGTGAAGGAGATGCTCCCAGCCTCTAATCCTTCTGCTCAGTCCTTTTCTTTTCCCCTTTCCTCTGGCTTTTTGGCAGCAGGAAAAAGTTCTGCTGTCTGCAGCACTGTTAACTCCATGCAGACTCCTCTCTGGGTAAGTTTGCATGCGGTGAGACACTGGAAAATGGATGGGATAAAGGCAGAAATTGGCCGAAGGTCATGAGGCTCAGCTTCATTCAGCTGCCTGCTTTTGCTTGGATACCTCCTCCTCCCAGTCTTTGTATGGCAGATGGAAGCTTGGGCACGCATGGAGCTGAATAAAAAGGTTTTTCTATATCAACAGTAACAGCCCAGTGGAATGGTCATCGCGGTCTTTCACTGAGGTAAATTGCGTGGCCCCATGTATAAAATACATGTAACAGTAACCTGCTACAGAGGCATGTGAAAAGGCTTTTAAGTGTTATCTCCTATTCTTTGGCAAGGCAGCAGAGGTTGGAAATGCAGCTGAACGCTGAACGGGAAACTTTAATGCAGTAAAACTTTATTGAGGGTGTGATATCCCGACATGCGCTATCACTGGTAATAAAGGCAGCAAAAATAGTCAGGTGTTTGCATCATTTAACTGCAGAGGAATTCTCATTGCTCTAATTCAAAGCAAATTTCTGCAACTGCAAGCCGTTCTCATCTGGCCCTGCTGGGGAGGGGCTATCAGATACCACTGTGAGCCTGCTCCTTTTTAGCATTTCAAAGGCTGCTACGGTTCTTTTATCTGGACTGGAATTCTGTACCGAAAGGGCAAACTCCCAGATATTTCGCTTCTGTTTGTGTATCAGCAATGTGTGATTACTCTGGGAAAGGTGATCATGGAAAATAGCTCTTTGTTGAGTTTTATGACCGCTGCCTCTTGACTCATGCTTTCTTTCAGCTGCTCATCCTTCAAAATCCAGGTCGGCATAGGAAAGGTACCTTAGGGGAGCTGGGTCTGGGCAGCTGCCTTAGAGGAGCTGCACCTCAGGACCGTAATGGGATGGCAGGGTTTGACTGGGTGGGGTGATCAGACCTGCTGCTCCTAGCACTGCTTACACCTGAAACCAGCCTCCAAACTGAGAGCTAAACCTCTGCATCCACACGTTCCCCAGCAAAGCCCCGCATCCAAACTTGCACATGAACGCAGCACCACTCAGGCCTGAAAGCAGGAAGCACTTCGCATTTTTTCTGGTTGCCTGCTGGAGGAAGCCACCCTTCATTTCCTTTAGGAGACTGTTTTCACACAGGTCAGGCATGTGATGTGCCAAGCTGGAGGCATAAACAAGTAAAAATGGACAACGAAGGTAAGATACCACCACAGGCCAAGGGGTTCGGCTTTTCACTTCTTGTGCTCCTTGAGTGTGATGGCTGGCTGTTTTCACGGTGAATGACAGAACTCCTTCCAAAAGGAGGGACAGGGGCAAGGGAAAAGGAGCCTCTCCTCTAGCAAGAAGTTTTCACCTCTTTGATGGGAATGGCTTCCCAGCAGAAACTCCCAGTATGGAGAGCGTTTGGGAAAACTCAAGTGAAGGTTGAAGGGACTCAGGCAGGTGTCCTGGTGAACATGACTGTTCCTAGCTGGTTTTGGGGAGACCACCTCAACTTCATCCCAGGCTCAGGAAGGTGACTGGACTTTGGTACAACCCAGAGACAGAGGATCCTGTTGGTAATTTGTGGTTCAATAACCCACAATCTACAGCAAAGCAAGCCTAGCGCCACTCCTGAGAGAGGAGGAGTCATTTGTCAAGTTTGGCAAATGCAAAGTCATCAATTGCTATTTTATCCAAATTTCCTGTCCTTCAGCCTTTTAGTTTTAGCCCAGTAATGCTCTCTGTTTCAATGACATGCATCTGGTGTTGATGGGGGGGAGATGGAGTAGCTTTGCTTACTAAGGGTTCCCAGCAGCATTAAATTGACCTCTGCCAGGTTTTGAGGTGTGAGCTGAAAACACTGATTTTTACAGCAACTTGTCAAAAAAAAAAAAAAAAAAAAAAAAAAAAAAATCCCCAAACCCAACACTAAAAGCCCAAAGTGGTCTAAGAACAAAGAAACCCATAAAACATGTCAGGCCACCATTAAACAGGAAAGAAACAGAGCTAAAAATAAGATCTGTAAATTGCCTTGCCAAGGATGCTCTAGCTGCTGATAAAAGGCTCTTTAAATATACCAAAGCCACAAAGGCAGCTAGGAAATCAGTGGGAATGCAGACAACAAGGGTATAGAAGCGGCAGATGGGGATGATGATGTAGCAGAGAAAGTCAGTGATAACTTTGTGGCTGCTTTTACAGCTGAAGATGTTGGGGAGCTCCCCGTGTCTGCCAGTCTGCAGTGAATCAGCTGGAAGTGCTGGAGCAATTGGAAGGAGAAGGGCAACACAGAGTAAAGAGCTAACACGGGTAAAGGAAAAGTTAAGTCACTTTCGTTGAGGTAAGAGGAGGGATGAGGTCAAATAGAAAAAGTGGTGAAGTGATGGGAGCAGACCCTGACCCTGGGGAGCCAAAGGAGCAGCTCAGCCCAGGGGTGCAGGTGTGGGGGGCTGTGATACCCAGCTGTGTTCCCAGGCTCAGTCAGCACAGTCAGACTCACAGAGGTGCACCATGACATCCCTGATGGGTTTCCAAAGCCTTTGATTCAGAGTGGCAGAATCTGTGGGCACACAATGCTAGAGAAGGTCAGCGTAGAGCAGACAGAAAAAAACCCTACAGGCACCATTGGTGAAATCACTGTCACAGGATGGTGTGGATGCTGTATCTGCAGGTTCAGAAAGAGATTAGGCAAATTCAAGGATGCAAATGCATCCTTGAGAGACACCTCTAACAAAAGGATGAGAAAGTGGGGGTGTTGGAGAAAGGGGCTGTAAAAGAGGCTGGAGCCCCAGGACAGTCTGTCCTGTTGCACTCACTGGAGCAGAGTCTGGGGCTGGATGGACACCCTGGACCAGGGGGACATTTCTCAGCTTCTGAATGCATTGACCTGCTTTATTCAACAGCAGCATGGGCTGAAAGGTGATGCCTGTGGTGTATGTACATAGTGGATCTCATATGCCTCAATTGTGACCAGGCTGCTCATAAAACAGAGGCAGGGTAAGGTTCTGTACACAGGGCTCTGATGTTTGTGTAAAAACATCCTCATAAAAGAAACAAAGGGAAAATTTCACAAGCAGATAACTGATAAAATGCAGAATGCTTCTTGCTTTTGAGTCTGGAAGGTGCTGCCTTTCACACACGGGCTCCAAAGAGCAACCCCTGAAGAGCAAAGTCTATTCCTCTTCAGAAGAAGCAAACCGAGACCAACAGCTCCCACTCTCCCTCTCCTGGTGGAAGCAAAACACCTTCTAAAGGAGCTGTGCCTCACCTTCTCCTCACCCTTCCCAATCCCCTGGACACTGTCTCCAAGCCCCACCCAGGCTGTGTCCCCCAGGGCACCCACTATGGGTGACATCAGGGGGAGCAGAGAGAAAACCTCTGCCCAGCTGGTGGCCCAAACATGGCAGAGATTTCCCCAGGGGAACTGGGAGCCTTGAAGGGTCAGATAAAGTGGGAAAAGGAAAATAAGGTGCTGAGAAGAATAAAAAATGTTGCTCAGGATTCCAGAGAGAACTGTGGAAGGACCCAATATTGCTTTTGGTGGGCATCTATGGCTACCAAGCATTTTCTCCTTGTTTGTTTGTTTGTTTGTTTGTTTGTTTGTTTTTCCCTGTTCTGAGACTTTAGCTGGTTTTAGCTGGTTTTAGCTGGTTTCCCTGCCTGGTCATTGTTTGGCAGCCAATTTTCAAAGGTGATATGAATATCTTTCCACGGCGACATCCATCAGATCTTGGTGGGTGGGAGGACAAGGAAGGCCCCCAGCCCTCCTGAGAGAGCTTCCCTCGACCCTCACTGGTGGCACTTCTGCTTGTCCCATGCTAAAATACATGAGCCTGGTTAAACATTAGGGAATAACTGCCTCTCCTTTAGTCATAGATATCTGGATGTAGCTGGGGAAAGAAAGTCTGCTGTATAAATGAGCCTTGGGGGGGAGCGGGGGGGTGGGAGGAGGAAAGGCTTTCTCTCAATTTTTTTTTTTTTTTTTTTTTTATCCACAGGGTAAGAGTTAAAAGAATAAATGTTTCATATCTGAAACAGGCAATGAATTCAAGAGGTCATTATAGTGCTAAGGTTCATAATCCTCTCTCAAGCAGAGGAATGTTTAAATTGGTGAGAAACAGGGGTCAAGTCCAGGCAGGTATTTCAGAGCCTAACTTGTACTGACATTAATGGGAATAGGGGTCTCCGGGGAGGAATTGTGAACCTGGGCCTGTATATCATTCCTATAAATGAAACAGGGCTTGTGTTGCACATGTGTAACAGTACATTATTATTCTTTTCAAAGCAAGGTCTTTCCTTGTAGACTCTTTGGCACTTCTCAACTGCTTTGTCCTTCCAAGATTGGTGTGAACAGATCCTGCAGCAAGCTCACGCTGGGCAAAACCCACTCGCCAGAAAAAATAAGCAAAAAAACCAGAGTGCGGTGATTTTTTTCAGATAGTGATTAAATAGCCAGGTGTCAGCTGTGATTTGAGAAAGCTGCACGGGGCATTGTGAGGTCCAAACCACACGGATCCAGGTGAATTCCTTGGAAACTCGTTCGTACCTCCAGAGCGCTGTGCTCACCGAGGTGCTGAGGACCGCAGCTCTTAGTCCATTCAGTGGGAATTTTGCCAGAGATCTGAGTGGAGCCAAGCCTAGCTGGCTCTGCCTGCTGACATTTTAAATCGCATTTAATGATGCCTCCCCTACATGCAGGCATACACAGGGAATCTCTTTGGGCTCTCCGTTTATAATAACCCCCCTTCCAGATGCATCCAGCATTTACTCCTGGTTTTTGCGGCTCTCCCGGAGTGCGAACCGAAGCGGGACCAGTTTATGTGAGGCAAGGTGCGCAGGAATTCAGAGTATTCTCCAACTCGCCGTGCAGGGCGGTGAGGACGGACCTTGGGGCTGTCGAACCCTCCTCCCTCTCTCTCCTCTCTGCACCGAGAGGAGCACGGAGCCCTGGCCACGAGATGGAGCTGGCTGTTTGCAGTTGCAGGATAAGGCACACAGGAGGAAAAAAACTTTCAATGAGCACGCTTTTCTTGGGGCTAATCATTAACAGATACACAGAGAGGTTTCCACGGAGCCGCTAATTTTTAACCCTCTCCTGTGCCCAGCCTTGTACATCCCCACGCCTCTGATGGCGCATTCCTTAACTCTGGGGATTGGGGCATATTTTTTGGGATGGCTCGTGGCTGGAGATATCCACCCCCCTTTTCAGTTCAGCACATCGGTGAGTCCCTCCCGTAAACATCCTCGCAGGCAGCCGAGTGCCTCCCAGCCGGCTGCAGGGGATGTAGGAACACCAAAACTTGGCCAGATTTGGTCTGGCTTCATCATCCCTGTCTCGACTTTACATACTACAGAGGAAAGTCTCTCCCTTTGCAGCTCAGCAGCTTCGGCCACGGACTGGCTCAGAGATTCATTCTGAACTCTGCCTTTTTTCCATCTATTAGAGGGTCAGAACTTGGCAAAACCACTTTAGGTGCTGTTCTCTGCTTCCCAGAAGTGCTGCAATGGTGCTCTTCAGCACGTCAGGAGTTGTTTGGGAGTAGTGCTGCTCTTGAGTATCTGAGAACAGAGGTTGGTCCTTAGATGGTAAAAATATTTATTTTTATAGCAGGCAGCAGCAGCATGTGCTACATCTTTAGCCAGAGAATAGAAATAGGATTAAATTTATGATTGTAATTTTTGGCATGTGGTAGTTGCTTATCACTAACAAATATTTTGTGTGAATTGTATTTTTTTTTTTTTTTTAATAGCTTTCTTGGGGAAAGAAGGAGACAGTGAACTCCCATGGCAGTGAAATCCCCAGCAGCCTGGTCTGTGGGCTCCCTGGTGGGAGGAGGCAGTGTGGGATGGCAAAGCTGCATGGTGCCCACAGCCTGTGTCTCTGCTCCCTTGTTTCCCATCATGGCACAGCCAGGAGGAACCAGCAAACAGCACGGTGAGGAACTGGAAAGGAAAATTAAGATTTTTTCCTAATGCAAGAACTGTTTGTAAAACAATGGAGGTTTCCAAGGTTCAAATGAGTTTGCCTTTTATTTCACATCCCTGATCTTACACCCCTACAGTTTGACCCTATCTCTCCTAAAACTCCTTTTTATTAAAACCATAAATCAGCACACATTTTTTCACCATCTAAATTCCAGTTTGGCCATCCTTTGTTGTATGGAGAGCAGCTTGGACCAAAGGACTGAGGGGTGTTCAGAACTTGCTGTGCACCAGTGGTGCCCGAAACCAGGGTGCACCTGGATTCCCCACCCAGCCATCTGACTTGTGGAAACAGGCAGTCTTAGATGTCTTAGCTGGTCTTTCTTGCACACTAGAGAGCTGTGCCTGGGATCCTGAACTTACTGCAAATATGGTGGTTGAATGAGTTATACCCAATAATGTGGCTGCAATGTGTTACATCCCGACAGATGATGTTTCTTCCAGCTGCAGCTGCTAGGAAGTAACAAACCTAAACCTATGCCACAGAGGCTAGAAATGGGAGAAAGTCAGAGATGTCCCAGGATTTTGCTGCTGGAGAGTGGCTGTATTTTGTGAAACACTAAGGCAGAGGTGGAGCTTCGCCCTGGAACAGGCTGTGGCTTGGTGCAAGGGCCTGGGAGTGGCTCAGTGCAGAGAGGAAGAAATCACCACTGAAAATCCAGAACCTCTTTAGTGCCATGGCAGACATCTAGATGTGACTCAGATGCTTTTATCCACCCTTTCTGCCCCAAGGAAGATATGATAATGCAAACCTATCTGTTGAACACCTGGAGTATCTCAGATAAAGGATCTTATTTGTTTTAATTGATGATAAAAGAATAATGATAAAATAATTACATCACTTTCAAAACCATGCCCAGGTCAGATACCCTGGGTTTATGTCCTGCTTTAATCACAGGTTAAAGTGTAAGTGATAAGAAAGTGAACATAAAGATCAGGCCTTTCCAGACAGGGATTTTCCTCTCTCTGCTACAAAACTGTGCAGTGATACTAAAAACCCAAGTCCAGGGGCCTCTGTGGCATGTAAATACTTGAAGCAGCTTGAGGGATCTCAGTCTCATGGACTATGTGATACTCAAGAATGGCATTTTGTAGACTGAAGACATGATGGTCAAGAGACAAAAGACCCAGGCTGTGGTGACGGCTGTTCCTGGAGATCCTGGGAGACTTTTTTGGAGGTCATCCTTTTACAACTCCCAGGAGACAGAGCCCTTTTTTCTATTCTCATCCCAAAATCTTGGTGCTGCCTCAAACTCATCTAGTACTGAGTACCTAATAATCTTGCTGAGACATGGGCGCTAAAAGCTTTTTTTTTTCCTCGATCCCTTATTCAGAACAAGAGAATCCCAGGAGGAAGATCAAGGGGTTATCTGATTTCATATATGAAGGCAATATTTTTTTGGGGCATCTACTGCCACCCCATCCCTAACTGCAGAAGAACAACCAGGACACATTGTCACCTGCAAGCAGGAAGGTTTTATACCAACACCTTCTCTGGATCTCATTTCAGGTCACACATTACCTCTGCTCATGCCTCATTTCTTGATCCACCTCAGGGACACGAGGCTGTCTGCTTTGTCTGGAGCTGAGCTGCCCACCTCATGATAACCACAAATCCTCTCTCGGTGTTACAGCTGCTCACTTGGCCATTTGTACAATTACACCCTCCTTTGCAGCTGCATGCGGGGCAAGAGGGCAGTACCAGCTTCAGAGAAGGGTGTTAACACTCTTCTCATCAGGGAAGCCACAGCACTTCCCTGTGGCTCCAGGGGTCTTTCCCTGTCCACACCACACTGCTCTCTGTTGGTCAGTGGTGTTTCACCCGGGTGAGATAAGCCTCCTGTGACTCTGTGGGACCTTCAACAGGTTTGGCTTGAAAAACATGACTGACAGCAGATGCTGAGCCTGGACAACACCTTACTGCTCAAAAAGTGCATAGTAGCAGCTCCTGCCCTTCCCCCTTCTCGTGGGGGTTTCTCGTGGGGCTGTGGGATGAGGACAGCCTGGGCACGGCGAGCACCAGGTGCTTGTGCCAGTGCCACAGGCGCCTGCAGAGAGAGAGAGCTCGGCCTCAGCTGAGCCCAGCTAAATATAACCAGTGCCTGGGGAGCTCCTACGCCTCGCCTGGCTCTGCTCCTGCTGCAATACATTCCTTCAGAAAGTACTGCCTGCTTCCTCAAGTCCTCTTCTCTGCTCCTTGAGATGCCACAGTAGAGTCTCAAAAAGTGGTTTCCTTCTCACCAAGGAGTTTCTTTACCCCATGCCCCTGCTTTTGCTTTTCCCCCTTGCTCATTCACCACTTGCCCCCGTGCATCTGCTCCTTCACCCAGTGCTCCCGGGGCAGCATGGCAGGACACACGGACAAAGGATGAGCATCTCCCTGCTCCTACAACCAGGAATAGTCTAAAGCTCTCAAACATGAGTCTATCCATGGGTATTTGTAGTTGTAGTTGTGTCTTGGGGTACATGGCCAGAAGATCCAAGAAGGGACTTCTAGGTCTACACAAGGCTTCTCTGGGCAGTAACGCTCATACCGAGTACTTTGGCTCTTGCAAGTGCAGGATCTGCATTTCACTTTCTTATTTTATTTTCTTTTTTTTTTTCCCCCACAGGAATAATAAAAATATTCCACAGAGGAACAACCTGCTTTGAAGTCCCCATACACCACATCTTGCATGTCCAGGTCAGTCCCAGCATGGCCATTATTAATTTTATTATTAATAAAGGGTGACAGCATGCACCTTTATGTATTTGGGATAACCAGGAGAGCTGGTGCTGTCCCCTTCCTCACGCACAGCCAACAGCTCGAGAGCAGCTTGTAGGTTACTGCCTGTGCCACATATCACACTCCGACCATGGCAGAGGTTTTGATGGGGCATTCAGTGATATTTTTGCACTGGCTGCAAGCAGTATGGTTGTGATGCTCCTACAGGCACACCAGGACTAGGTTTGATTTAGCAGTACAAGAACAGTTAAAATGTTACAACTTTTGTAGGTGTGTACTCCCTAAAAGAACAAATAGTCACTTCAAACCCAAACCTGGTTGCTCCCGGGGGGGGGATGAAGGGGTTGAAGAAATCAGCAAGGTTTGTGGAAGCAGCGTTGGAAATCAGTGCAAGTAAGGGGAAGTTTTGGCAGGTGGTATTACAGTTAATCACTTCAGTCTGAGAACAGCAACACAAGTGTTTTAAGCAAAATCTGATGGTGAGATCTAGTAGACATGGGGGTGCCATGTAGGTCTGCAGGTCACGGGTAAGTTACCTGTTACTATAAACTGCTTTTAAAGTCAATTATCAGCTCTGGGGACGATTTATGATTTATTTCAAAAGCAGAAAAACTCAGAAAACTCTCCAGCAACCCAAACACGATGATAAACCCGATGTTCCTTTCGATCTGAAGTGTTGATGTCCGGGCGGCGGGGGCGCGGACCGTGCCAAAAAGCCGTCAGACAGCGAGCGCAGGCGCTGCCCGGGTGCCCTGGCTCAGTGAGCCTTCAGTAAGTGGACACGGTCTGTTTGCACGGAGAAAATCCCCGAAGCAGGAAAAATGCCGCGTAAGAGCAGGCACTGACCCGTGGGGAATGAGTGCAAGCCCTGCTGTGAGCGAGAGCGCGCATTCCTCGTGTGCCTGTGGGTCCGTCCGTGTCCGTGTGTCTGCGCACGCCCTGCGTGTCTGGCCGTGGCTGTCCCAGCGGCGACACGTGCATCTGCAGGGGCAGCCTGTCCTTGTCCGTGTCCCGTGTCCGTGTCCCGTGTCCGTGTCCCTGTCCCGTGTCCGTGGGCCCGGCCGTGCCCCCGGGTCGCGCTCCGGGCCCGCAGCGGACGGGGCTACGCCTCCCTGCACGGGGCGGGGAGGCGGCAGCGCACCCTCGGCAGCGGGACAGACACACGGACAGACCCACGGAGAGGCACACAGGCACACGGACGGCGGGACCCGCACGCCGCCCCATCCCATCCCATCCCATCCCGCTCCGCTCCGTCCCGTCCCGTCCCGTCCCGCCGCCCCCGGGCAGCTCCGCGGCGCCGCCCCCGCCTCCTCCTCCCGCCGCCGCCGCCGCGGCCGCACAAAAGGCGGCGGGGAGGGCCCGGCCGGGAAGGGCAGCCCGGCCGCCCCGGCCGCCGCACCATGCCCCGCCGAGGGGGGCTGCCGGCCCCCGCCGCCGCCCGCCGGCCCCCCCCGCTCCTCCTCCTCCGCCTCCTCCTCCTGGCCGCCCCGCTGCAGCCCGGCAGAGGTAAGGGCCGCCCCGCTCCCGCCGCCCCGGGCCCTGCGAACGCCGCTCCGGAAGGCGGCTTGTCCCCCAGACCCGCCTCGCTGCTCTCCGTTACCGTCCGGGTTCTCTCCTCCTCTCGTCCCCCTTCCCGGTGCCACCCCCCGGCCCCCGCTTTGCCGTGCGCCCGCAGCCGGCGGGACGCGGGTCCCCGCTGTCCCCGGGCCCGGGGGTGGCCACTGCCGGGGCTCCCCGCGCATCCCCGCCGGCCCCGGCCCCCTCCCCGCAGCGCTGCCCGAGCGCGGGTCCCCGCCGCCCGCAACCGGGGCCACGCACCGCATCCGCGGGGTGTTACACCTTCGCCTTAAAAAGCGTGGAGCTGCTGTTTATAGCCTCGCTCCGTACATATATTCCTAATGGAAGCGGCTGCAGCCGCTGCTGTTCGCGGTTAAGCGCTTCCCCGGGATGTTTGCCTGAGCGCTGTGTGATAATCGATGGGATGAGGAGAAGCAGAAAGCCGCACACAGCCTGTCGCGCTGCCGGTGACCCGTCTTCACTCTCTCACCTTGTATCGTCCCCCCTCGTCTGCGAGGCGCCCAGAGAGAGAGAGGTCCTTGTCCCCTGCGGGGATGCTCTCGGCTTCCACACACACACACTGAACTGCAGTGCAGTCTGTAACTCTGCTCCAGCATTACTGGAAATAGGGTTTTCCTCCTCTCTGAGCACTTGGGGAAACTTCTTTATAAGGAGGAAGCCCACAAAACGCCTAAGTCCACCATTCCAGTAGTTGCTCTCAGTGCTTGATATTGTAATGAGTGATCTTAAGAGGAGGCTCATCTCACAGAGTGCTGTGGCACATAACTGCAAAAGCTCAGAAGAGGTTTTCTTAACTGTTTATTTTTGTGTGCCTGATCCATGAAATTGATGGTTCAGTGTTGCAGCAGACTGTCTCAGGGACAAGCCTCTTCGAATGGTTATTGCAAGCACAGATGAAATGCTCTTTTTGCATGCTTAGCTGTACAAAGTGCATCACGTTTGGTTTTTTTTTTTTTTTTTTTTTTTTTTCCCTCCCTCTGTCTTCCCTGAGCAAGCCAGTACATTCACCTCCGTTTGAGGAGCTGCCCAAACTAGGATTTCTTGCAGAACAGGTTTAAAATGAGGTCTGATTGCCTGGAGCATCTTTATAAGTAGATTTGCTGAGTACCTTTCATCAGAGTTTCCTATCTTGCTCTCCATCTGTAGTTTGATGTACTAAAATCTCTGCTGTCTAGTGGGATATACCATCTACTTTTTTTGGCTCTCCTGCAGCTCAGTCCAAGGGCAGGATGTAATTTGGAGTTGTTCTTTGTGCTTGCTGGGCACTACTGTGCAAAATAAATAGGGTGCAGGGCTCAGGACTCAGTGGCATCATTATGAAGGACTGTCTGTGGGCTGTGCAGTGCAGCAGACCATGGGGGTGGATTATTTACCTTCAGAGTAATCCAGGCTAAATCCTGGATGGAATTTCCCCCATTATAAGAAGTTTAGCTGATTTTTCAGGAGTGGTTTCGTTAAATGTATGATAGTCCAAAGAGCAGATTGAGTCCCTTGCAGTGTCATTGGGTGACTTGCCCCAGCATATGCAAGGGTCTGGACTGGCATGAGCATCATCAAGTCCTTGTTCTGCCTGGTTCAGGAAAGACTGCTCTGAATCAAGCACAGCAAAGTCTTGCATCTGGAAAATCCTGTGTGTTTCTACTCCAACTTATAAAGCTCAGGTTTCAGTCTAAAATTGGAGGGCTTCACAAAGCTCTGTTTTCACAACAATGCTGGAAATGGTTTAGTGTTGCTACAGAGTGGAAAGAAAAGCATACTTGGAAACTTCAAAAGCTGCCACCATGAGGAATGTCACCCCATGGCTGGCCACAGGAGCGTGGGCTGCTTTGGTCATGGCACACAGTGGAAGGAGGAGACCTTGGTTTTCATTCAGCTATTACTGTGACTAAGTAAACCCTCAAAAATCCAGCAGTCAGGAATGGAAGTAAATATTTCCATGCAGATTGGCAAGTGAATCTGTGGGAGAGCCAGGCCTGGGTAGCCAGGGTACGAATGAAAGTATTTGCTACATAAAGCCCTTTATTTTTCTGGGTTACCCTGTGCACAGCTGCCAGAGCAGCAGCTCACAAGGGGAGGCTTTGGGCCATGTTGTAGGGTTTGCAAATGCAAGTGTTAATTGCTGTCTAAATTTTAACTCAGTTGAACAAGTTACATTTTGCTTTATACTACCTATTTATGTTTTGAGCTCTAGCGATGTCCAGGAGCTGGAATATAACTTCTGAATGCGAACAAGGAATGAAATGCCTGGGGATGTGGTAACAGCCAGAAGAAAAAAAAAAAAACCCACACTCTTAAGAAGGCTCTTGTTTGGTATGAATGAGCCCAAGGAGCCTGTCTGAATGAGAGCCACAGAGAGAGTGCAGGGCTTGGCTCTCTGGGGTTAGAGTTAACCACCTTGTGGGCAGCAGAGGTGCAGGGTTCTGGCACGGTCAGGCCTCTGCAATGCCTGAGAATGACTGACAGGACCTCCTTATGCTCTTTTTGTTTTTAGTCCAGGGCACGCTAGGTTTTCCTCCAGCTGTCCAGTTTGATTCACTGCTTCCTGTGCTCACAGCTCAGCTCCTTATGGGAGCGACCCAGGCAGCCACAGCTTTCCATTTCTTGGTGCAATATTCACATGGGATACAGCAAAAAATCCTTCTTCCAAAGCTCTCATGGCAAAAGGTTCTTGGGTCAGGAGAAAACTTCGTAGGACTCTTCAGCAGCTATTGGCAAGTCTGCGGAATGTGCAGATCACGCCCAGTAGCAGCGCGGTGCGCTGGTATCTGCAGATGCAACTGGCTGGAAATAGAGGCCTGACAATGCTTTTATTGACATTTGGGTTGGAAAAAATAGCAGACTGGGAGTCCAAGCCTGAGGCGTTTCATTTGGAGTGTGCAGCCTCTGTGCTGAAACCTCGGTTGAAGATTTCTTTAATCATTTATTGACAGCGGAAGTTAATAGCTGCACCCGGGGGAGCTGGGCCATCAGTGGCATCGAAGGGCACATTCATAGCCACAGGCATGCTTGAACAAGCTGCTGCATTCAAAGCCCATACCATTGATGTCTACTTCAGCTTTACTTGTGTGGTTACGCTTCATTTTTAAAGCCCAAAGGGCAAATTGTGGATTTTGCGAGCGTAATCCGCTCGGGACCGCTTGTGCTGCTGGATACCAGCAATGCAGGAGCAAAAAGCATCAGCCTGGCTGATGCCCCTGCTGGGATCACAGGCAGGGAGAGCCCTCGGTGTCTTCCACCCCTGCTGCCTTGGATGTGGCCCAGTGCAAACACACTGCAAGGCTTAACCTGGATATCCTGTGGAAATGGCTCTTGTAGTAAAATAAAAGTAATTTACTGTATCACGCGTCCTCTGTGAGAATCACCTGTGTGGGAAGGGGAGATGAGTATGTTTCAAGAGTGCTTCAGTATGAGAATTATGGGGAGAGGCCCCCGTATATATTCAGCTAGAAAAAATGAGATGATATGCCTAAAGATGTGACTTTAGAAGTCAGCATCTCAGGGGCTTTTGGACAGCTAGCTCCATGTTTCTGACTGGTCAAACAGATATTGCCTTCTATCCACAGCAGTGGGAGTGTTCAATTAGGCAATTGATTAACCAAACACCATTGAAAAATAGTAATGAAAAATCACCATATTCAGTCATATTTTAGAGGTCCTCAGCACCCCAAAGCAAGTTTCTGTCCTTTTCATTTACCTTAGGGAAGGAAAAGAAAACAAGGCCTCCTTATAGGTGAAGAGGGATTTATAGCTTCTCCTGCCTTTTAGGCTCCTGGCAGATTATTTGCTCTAGTTGGAATTTATAGTGTGTTTAGCATTAAGAAGGTCTCAGAACTCCCCTAAACACTGTTTTGGAGTGGAATAACCATTCAGCTCATCCTGTTCTCTCTTGCTGAAGGTCTCAATCTGTGCACCAGTGGAAGCGCCACGTCCTGTGAAGAATGTCTCCTCATCCATCCCAAGTGTGCCTGGTGCTCCAAGGAGGTAGGTGGGCACACCTCCTTTGTCCTTCATGCTTTTTGTGGTGCTGGAAGGGAATGCTTTTCTCACCTTGCCTGCTCCTGACTCGTGCCACAAGGGGTGAGTGAGGGCAGAGGATGCTCCATGCCGAGTATATTTTGGGTGTATGTGACTCCTCAGCTCTTTGACATCATAGGAAGTGAGTCTTTGACCCCCCTGGCCCCCACACACCCTCAACAGAGCAGCACTGTTCCTTCTGTCCCTTCAATTACCTTCTTGTTTTCGGTGGATGCTGGGTTCCTGCATGGGCTCTGTGTTGCAGGGAGCCTTGCTCCAAAGCTCTCTCCCTAAAAAGCCCCAAGCCCCTGGCTAGTGTCCTGCTACGTGTCCCTCGTCGTGTGGCCTGGCGTGGGCTCTTGGTTTGTAACAATGATAATTCTCTTTTCTGAATCCATTGTGTCATTTTGGAGGGGGTGACCAGTGCTTCTGGCGTCGGTGCCGTGACTTGCACAGAGTCCTTGAGCACTTCAGAGGGAAGATACATCCTTGTGTTGATGCTGAAGCTGCTCACTCATAATTCAACTGTGCCTCCCTGTTTGTGAGGAATTGCAAATACCTCCCCCTGCTCCCTAGGGGCTGCTCATGAGTTTAGATCTATATATATATAATCCAATATATGTCTTAGCAAGTGGACTTACATTTCTAGAGAATAAGGTGTGTGAAAGACCATAAAATGTCTGCTTAGTACCTGTCCTAAGTGTTCAGGAGAGGAGTATGGATGCTTTCACATGCACAGAAAAATCTGAAAAACAGGCTGGCACAGCTGCTGTGTCAGGAACCAGTTTTGGGATGTGAGGACCCCAGAGCAGTGGATGATCTTGAACCTCTCAATGGGCATGGCCAGTGGCGATGCTGTTCTGTTCCCTGCTGACCCCTAATCCTCTAATGTGGCCATCCCTGTCCCCTTTTGAGCGCTCACTTCATCTTCCAGCTGCAGCTGGTGTTGCTGAGCTGAGGGTGCAGGCTCTGTCCCCTCTGCTGCTCCCATCCCTCCTCCTGCCAGGCCTGCCTGGGGCAGCTGCCAGCTCCAGGACAGAGGATGGGGTTGGGGATGGAGATGGATGTGGGGTGAAGGTGGCTTCCAGTCCCTCTGGTTTGGCTGGGTCTTGCAGGGTGCCCGAGCCATTGGCTCTCCAGGTCTGTTCACTGGATTTTTCACTGGTAAGCACAGTTGCAGCTCTCCAGGGGAAACCTGGTAATGCTGCAAACACCACGCTGCCTGACAGTGTAACAGCTTTCACGGGTTGTTTTTTCCAGCAAGGCGATTGGTGTGCAGAAGGGAAAGGGTATAAAGCAATAGATCTTGCTTCTGAGACATCTTGTAAACAGCTGTAAGAGCTCCTCTTCCAGCCAGCCAATCTGTGGTGGTGAGATTGGATCCAGGAATGCTGGCTGTTAAGCTATGGGTACCCAATAGCTGGTGCTTTTTTTTGTTGGTTTGGGGGGTTTTTTGTGTGTGTGGCTTTTTTTTTTTTTTTTTTTTTTTTTTTTAACTTGGCATCAGAAGGCAACTTTCTGCAGAATGCTGCTAGTGGAAATGTTTATCTGGTGGTCGCTGTGACCACTAACTGTACTAATGGGACTGGCAGCCTGACTCTTATCAAGCAAACAGGATCGTTACCAAAGAAAAAGAAAATTCCTAACGGGAATGGAGAGGCCAAGGAGGAAGATGGGTGTTTACAGGGAAGTCCTGTAATACTTCCTGACCTTTAGCCTGCAGCAGCTATTTAAAAATATACAGTTCAAGGTGTTTTGTTCCAAGAGCTACGTGTTTAAAAGCTGCCGTTCCCTTTACATGCTACATGCTAAAACTTAGAAAGTTCTTATTCTAATTCTGTGGGGTTTTTATATATTTTTTTAGAATGTACTCTTTGAAACTAATTATTGCACTTTAGCTGAGCTCATCGGGTGAGGTAATGGGATTTCAAAAGATACCTGGAGTTTTTCAACTTCAGAAAGTTTTAAAGTAATAATATAAACCACAATATCCACCTTCTTTTCATAGTCATTTCACCACCTTATTCCCCCTCCCTCTGCTGCAGCCTAGTCAGGTTTATTACCTTTATTAAATAGCTCCTAATGTGTTTTCCTTAGCATTTTTTCATTAGCTATCTATATTTGCCATATCTATGTATGCCAATTGCTATCTGTCTTGCCTGGGTGTATATATGCCAGACAAATTTTATAGCTCTGCTGCTCTTTTAATAGCAGGTTAAGATATTGGAATGAGTTCCACAGACAGCAGCTGTGTTGTGGTAGAACCTCAGTCAGCTGATTTGTGTGTACTTTGTACTTCCTTTGCATTTACTTTACAGGTTTGGGAGCAAAATTGGGCCAGATTTCGTTGGCCTTGTAAGCAACAATTAATAATTTTGTCAGGAAATATATATAGTAGAAGTCTATCAGTACATGTAGTGTAATTCTATATATAATGTATACAGTATGTTTAGAGATGTCTGTTATGTGGTTTATATATATTTCTATATACACAGTGTATAGATATATATGTGATTGCATTATGTAGTTATATATGCAATTGATTTTCCTGTATACTTATACCTTCTTGTATCTCTTTTGGGGATATATTTGGGGCATAATTTCACTTGGTGGTCCCATCATACCAGTTTCCCAGGAGGGATAAGGTCCCTTGAATTTACATTGCCTTGAATTGTGAGGGTAGGGGAGAGTCTGTACAGACAGATTTTACAGCAGAGCAGTCAAGGTGCTCTCACTTTATGCCTGCCACCTCCTAACCTGTTGGTACACGATACATCACGTCCCCTGGCTTGGTTGGACTTCTTTTCACTTCTGCTCCTGTTCAGCATCTCTGTTCACACCCAAAGCTGATGATGACGATGGCAGCTTCAGGTGTGCAGCAGCCCTAGAGCTTCCAGGGGCTGCTGAGCTAACCACAAGTCTTTGGGCTCTTGGAAATTTGGGAGCAGACATCGGTTCTGTTGGCTCGTGGAAGAATACCTTGAAAAGCTGGCCTCAAAGTGGTGATTTCAGTGGCACTTAGAAGAGGGGATGTGAATACGTGACGTAACCATCACCTAAGCATGCCTTGAAGCAGGGCTCTCTGAGGGAGAATGACTCTTGGGGTGATGGAGACTGCTGTAGCCTTTCCATCCCTGCTGGAACTGAGGAATCTGCAAGGCCTAGGAGAAGCTGGAAATGAGAAATTGCTGGCGTGGTCCTGGTAAAATATTCTGACTGGAAATGGCACACTGGGGTTGCTGTATCTCTCTGGCAGCCTGGTTTCCATGTGTGGGACCGGAGGATGCTTGTTGAATTTTTTGCAGTGGCACCAGGTTACCTAGGTTGAGCAGGACTTGGGTTTGCTGGGGAGCACAGGCAGCTCTGGAAGTGGCTTCAGTGGTGTCCTCTGAGCTGCCAGGGCAGGTGTGATAGACAGGTGGGGATTGTGATTGTGATAAACCTTGCTGGGATGATTGTGGGGAGCAAAGCTCTTCAAAAGAACATTCGGGAGTACCAGAATGGGGGGAATTTTCACCATTACATTTCCTTTTTTGCTGCTTTGGGGAGCAGTGTGCAGAGGCTCCTCTTGTTTGTTAGATGTGTTTGTTAGGTGGATGAACTGTGTTCATCTGTCCCTTACCTATGTGGAGGCATTTATGTGTGTACATGGAAACCAGAGATACACATTAATTAAACTGAAATGTCCTTTTGGAGTAAATGAACTGAAATTTTCCCAATGACCCCCTCTGTTTTCCAGCAGATGCTTTTAGCCCATCCTCTCCCATCTCAGAAATGTATGCCTAGAGAATGAGGAAAGAAAATCAAGGATGTTCCTAAAGGGAACATGTCAAGTTTTTAAATTTTTTTTGATGGGGAAAGCAGGCCTGTTTCAGATGGAATTAATGAAGCACTGGATTGACTAAAGCCAAAAATGATTGAGACCTTCAGCAAAAGAGAACAGGCTGGGCTGAATGGCAGGGACATGCCCAGTCAGGAATTAGATATTAGATACAGTGAGTGCTATTCTCCATTTTTATAGCATGAACCAAGCAATTTGTCTTAAAACTGTCAAACTGATGAGCATGTAATTGTCACGCTGTTGTCTCCATTCATTCTGTCTGCTTGTGTGCATTTGCCTTTGTGAGCTTGTTAGCACCGAGGCCAGGAGCAGCCAGAGTTACTGACAGGGGCTGGGGGATCTTCCAGAGTGCTCCTCGGTGGCTGCCTTTTGGTGTGGTTTCTCATGAGCTGTCTGGACCTGTGCAATGCCCTTTATTCCCCAGGTCTGCTCGTCCTTTTTCCCTTTACTGAACCTCCATGAGCCTTGATTTTCTCTGTCACAGAAAACCTTGCACTAGAGTTGGACGGTACCTGGTGGCCCCGGTTTTGGTTTCGGGTTTTGACCTGTGGGTGCAGCTTGGGTGTTTGTTTGCAGGGTGCAGTGGTGATTGCTGGGACTTTCCCAAGGCCACTGTCACCTCCCTGCTCAGTGTTGCTCTGCCTGGGTAAGAAATCAAGATGAAGTAGGGGTCAGTCCTGCACCTCCGAGTGCTGAGCTGCACCATCCTTCCCTCGGGCATTTGCACCCCTGAGGGTGGGTATTTTCTTCCACCTCAGGTAATAGGGCTTTTCACAGAACAGGAAAATAGCTGTATTTGATTGGAGCTGCAGGTTAGCAATTGCTGCCCTTTGGCAAGTCCTCTGGACCCATCTTAGAAGAAAGTTTAGAGAAAATAGCTGGATCAAGCAAGGGGGACCTGGGGACTGGAGGAGCACAAAGGTGCTGCTGCCCTAAGAGTTGTGTAGGGGCTTTTCCCTGACCTCCTGGACTTCCTTTGGAGTCTTTGGAGCAGACCTGGGAAGGCTTGGAAACACCTGATAGAAGCTGCAGTTATGTAAGCAGCCCTAAATATTGTCCTATTTGGATGCTTCTCTCCAATGTTAATTACTTGAGAGTAACTAAAAGTTCCCAGCTGCACTCCTGGGCTGCTTTTATTGCTTTTTGCAACGCTTTTTTTTAAAGTGTCCTTTCTAATAGGTGGCAGCAGAAATGAGCCTGCAGAGGTGTTCACCTGGAGCTGTGGTCTGGGTGCTGGGAGAGTAGGAGAGCATCTCCCCCTGGGTGCCCTGCTGATGGGTGGAAAAGCCCAGGAGCACAGCTGGGCCCCACCTGCTTTTTGTTGATTTCAGGTAAAAGCACATCCCAGAGAAACTTTTCTCCAAGGCTGCCTAAAGTGCACGGCTCTGAAAGGCTGGGCGTTGTTTTTGGTTATGTGAGGGGTTCTGATTTTTATTTTGTCAGGCTGGAGATGATTTAAATAGTCCCAGTCCTCCTTTTTTGGAAGTTCATCTGTTTACACGACGCGTTCCAAGAAATTTGTGTTCGTATCCATCTGATGCGCCGTCGTCGGTTTCTTGGCTGGACCCTGCTGCTGGATGCTGGAATGCAAATCTCTCATTTTTCAAATAGCATTGGGACCTTGTAGTGAGAAAAATGCAGCTGGAAGCCTGTGTCTTTGTCCCAGGGCCCTGTATCCAAGCTTGTCCTTGAGGGACCCCTGGAGATCACCCCATGAGGATCTGTCAGGAGCCTCCCCCTCCTTGATGTCCTCTGCCATGCTGGAGTTTCGGCAATAAGTGAGGTTTATTCAGCCCCACACTGGTTTTGGCTGAACAGCTGAAGGAGGGGCTGGCATGGCTGCAAGCATCTTCTCTGCATTATTTCGTGTCATATTAGTCCCTCAGCCCTGGAGCTGAAGAGGGGTGTCTCTATTGTTGTAGTGCAGAAATAAGTAGGAATCGACTGTTGAAAATCCAGCAAGTTTTGGGCATGTGACTTGTTCCCTTTGGCACTTTTGGGGAGTTAAAAAAAAAAAAAGGCATTCTAACAAACAGGCTCTTTGCAAAAGGGTGCATTGTGTTCCCGGCTGTTCCTGAGTGCTGCCCTGCACAAGGCTGCTTTGTGCACCACGCACGGGGCTCGCAGCATCCCAGGGCTGGAGCTCTGGGATGGGTGTTGGGAGACTCCTGGCCATCCTTTGGGAGTGGGCCACTGCCCTCACCTTGCTGCCTGTGCCTAACTGCCTGTGGTGGGCACGGAGTGCGTTTTCACCAGCTCCCGTGAAGGTTATCCCACCTCCCTTATTCTCCACGCAGTTCTTGTGTGGGGATGTGTAGTGTCCCACCTGTCTTCAGCTTCATATCTTTATTTGGCCCTCTCTGGGTTGGTGGGTTTGTCCTGCTTCCCTCAGTGCCACCCTCTTGTCCTTTCTTCTGTTTTTTGCACAGCTCCTTTGAGACAATGCATGTGCATAAAATAATAGGGATGGCAATGGGCTGTCCCTGCAGCAAATCGAGTGCTTTGCCTTGCTCTCTTGTGGCAAGGGCTGGGAACAGGTGCTGCTGCTGTGGCTGGGCTGAAAACACAGGCTTAGGTTTCTGTTTCAGTGCTCTGCGAGCAAATTCAAATCCTCACAGAATTTCCTTTTTTGGTTGATGCTTTTGAAAGGCTCAAGGCTCCTTCTGAGTACAGCCATCATGAAGGACACCAGCTTCTCCCTGTCATCGCCTAGTTGTTAGATAGCAGCATGTCAAAACAAAGCCCCTGCTGTGGGATTGACGTATTCCCCTCCACTTCCTTTTGGTCCCTCCTTCACCCCCCAGGATTTCGGCAGCACAAAGTCCATCGCGTCCCGCTGCGACTTCCTGCAGAACCTGATGGCAAACGGCTGTGCCGGGGCCATCGAGAACCCCAGCAGCAGCATCAGCGTGGTGCAGGACGTCCCTCTGAGCACCAAGGGCTCCGGCCAGACCCACCTGGACGTCACGCAGATCACGCCTCAGAAGGTCGCCTTGAATCTTCGTCCTGGTGAGTCCCCAGCGGCTCTGTGGGGTGTGGACAAGGGAGAAAGGGTGGCCAGGACAGGACAAGAGCACGCTGTAGCTCATGGCCCTGGAGCCCACGAAAGCAGGTGACTGCTGGCCCCCCGCATAGCTGTGAACTTTGGAGTGCATCACAAACGGGTTTGGGGCTGGGGCACGTGTCCGCTGCTGCTGGGCAAAGTCGGTCAAAGCCCGCCCACAACTGCTACCAATAATGGTCTTAACACCTGCATGTGTGTAAAAGGAACCTGCTCGGCTTAAAAAGGGAATCGCTGCATGGAAGGAGTTAAAATAACTTTGGTTCCTCCACTAAGCTGACAGGGCATGATTCTAAACTGAGACAGCTCCTTCTATAAATTGGAAACAAACCCACATATCTGTTTTCTGTCAGTATGCAAAAGAGCTATGGGATCAAGGAAGAAGATAGAGATTTGAACTTGTGACTCAGGCCTTGGACTGTAGCCAGGTCCCTCTTTCATTCTCCTGAGCCATCAGTTTTCTTCAATCTCTTCCTTTTAATTAAAAATTAGAAGGGAATGGCTCATCTGAGCCATCTGAGCATGCTTGTTATCAAAAGTTTTTGCATGGTGGGGGAAGGCTTTAATGTGGGCTTAGAATTCTTGCAAAAATTTGGCAGCTGACATTTCTGAAGAAGGGGAAAAAAGCTCTTTATTGCAAAGATAAGCAAATATAAAAGCTTGATTCATTATAAGCAACTGGTGTGGGTTTCTAAGGCTTACAGTTTTGTGACAGCTCTCATGAGCATACTGAAAAGAGAAATATTGATATTTTGCCCAAGAAAAACAGGGGTTTGATCTGGTGCTTATGCTACCTGTGCTCCCCCAGAGCCTACCAGTTGTTGCAGGAGTTTTTGTTTTAGCTGTGTTTGTTACAAATTGTCATGTTTTTCAATTAACTTCCTCAGTTGTCATTGGTCAAATCTAAAAAAATTGCTTCAAAGCCTTAAAATCAGATACCCGAGAGCAGTCACTGCTGCACATACATGTGGATGGATGGCTTCTGCCACTGAATATTGTGTTAGGAAGAGGGAGGAAAAGGGAATTGTTATTACTGCTGTTTCCTGAGGCAAATCCTGACAGAAAGGGCTGGCTCAGCTTCCCTATCTCACCTCCTGTACCTCCACCTCCATGTGCAGTGCCCGGTGCTCAGCAAATTCTGCTTTCCCAACCCCCGATGGTTTTGCCCACTCCATGTCCACTGCTCTGGTCAATGGTGGTGTTGGGATCCATCTCCCTGTGGGATCTGTGCTCTTGGAAACCCTGGGCTGCACACGGCAGGCGTGCTGCTTCTGTCCATCCTTACTCATGGCCATCCTCAGTTCTGTGTGATGGAGAAGCTCTCCAGGTCTGGGCTGAGCTGCAGGAATCACCCTGAGGATCCTGCAGCAATCCCCACGCTGAGCCAGTCAACTTCTGTCCCTGTGCTCCTCTTGCAGAGCATCAGAGTCATTGCAGGAGGAGGGACAAACCTAGATGTTTGTAATAGGATCTCTCATTTTTCTTCTCTTTTTGATGTTGGGCAACACTTCACCTTCAGGCTGATGACTTCCTAAACCCTTGCATTAGCAGGCCCAGTTTAAATTATCCATTAATCCTTGAGCTAGAGAGAGCAGGTTTCACCCTGTGAACCCAAGACAAAAAGGAGACAATGTTGATTTAATTTTGGGCGTGAGGGGTGCACTGTTTCAAAGATGAATTCATGTGGAGGTCTGTGGCAATGGTGATCTTTTATTCTTAGACTGCTAAGCAGAAGCAGAAGGGAGTGGATTGTCAATTGTTTGCTGTTCCCACCCAGGCAGTTTGATCTCATCATCCTGTGGCAGAAGTCACATCCCCAAATCTGTGTCCTCAGCTAAACTCCAAAGGCCTTAAATTGATGTCCTTACAGGGTAGCTTTTGGATTGAGCATTTGGTTTTTATAATATTGCTTTTTAATCTTGAGTCCAGCTACAAAGCAGTATGTCCTAGTTAAATGAAACAGAAATAGTGTAAAAGGACTTAAAAATGAATAGATGCAAACTGTGTTGCCCATCAAGCCATAAGCCTCATCAAGCAGGAATAAGCTGGATAAGCATGATTGTCGAGTTTATGTTCTTAAATTGACCAAAATAATTTTTTCCAGTTTCTGCACTGCCTCTGCATGATGGTATTCAAGAAAAAATTCTGAATTAAGCTCTGAGTTTAAAACTTTTCAGTAAAAGCCCTAAGGAGAGGATGGTGGCAACAGTACATGAGGAAGGAGGGGGCTGGATTATCCCTAGAAGTGTGAGGGTAATACTGTCCATAGAGAATAATAAATTCTTTTGCACTTACATCTACATACATTAGCGATGTTCTCTCTGACATAATTGGTTTGTGCAGTTAGGAATGAAAGAAGAACCAGCCACAGGATCCTGTTGGTTTTGGTGCTTCTCAGGGACTAATAAATTCGTAACTATTAAGGGAAGCATGTTTGATCACAGCATCCCAAATAACCTTTCTGGCAGGAAGAACAGTGTTTTGGAAATGAAAATGTTGCAAAATACAGAGGACACATCCTCTTTTCCAGTTGGAAAAATATGTAGGAATGAAAAACCTGGGCATGGGATAGAATTTTCCCAGATTTAAACACATATTTGCAGCACCGAATTAAAGTCAAGCTTGCTATCACAGTCTTTTACCCTGCAATCAGCGCTGACAGGTTTTGTGCTACATGAATTTTGTTCTTTGTTCCACCACAAAACGCATGCCAGGTACAATGTGAGGCTCACCTGGAGTACCTGCTGTGCTCCACATCCCGGCTCTGTGCCAGGAAAGTCCTGCTCCTGCTGGACAAGAAAGCTGGGGACAGTAAGGAGGAATATTTATGGCGTGAGCTTCTTGCTTCCTGCAGCTGGGCGCTATCTACGTGTGCATGTTTGTGCCTCCTGCAGCCCTGCCTTTTCCAGGTGGGGCTGTAGCAGATTGCAGGGAAATGCTGAAAGAGAAGGAAGGTGTTGTTTGAGGAGCTCTAGCTTGGGGCAGCCTGACCCCAGGTGCCGGGCAGGGCTCTGCCAGCCAGGCTGCAGAGCCCCTTGTGCTGTGCATTGCCAGCGTGGAGGTTTTGGGCTGCTTTTGCTCCTGTTGGGCGGGAAGTAAGTGGGAGCAGCTGTGCTGTTGTGCACAAGGAGGAGAACAATAAAGCGGTTAGGGAAATGTTTTCACAATACTAAAAAATGTGAGTTCCGTTTCTGGGGAAGAAGAGGGGAATCCACAAATGTTCTGCAGAACCTGCCACAGCTGGCCCAAGTTCGGCCTTGCCTGTGAAGGGCTGGGAGAGGGCAGAACTGGGAGCTTGGTTTTGAAAGGATCCAGTTCCCTGGGGCTGAGACCCCAGTGAAATGGAAAAGGGGCTAAGGTGGAAGCTGGGAATATGGGATCTCCAAACCAGCCTGGCTTGTGAGGTTGGGGTTTGTGGTTTTATTTAGACCCCTCCCTTAGCAAAGTGCAAGGCAAATTTTTGCCACCTGCTGTCTGGCTGCACCAAGGTCCATCTGGTGTGAAGCTGAGTTCACTTTGAAGCCACCTCAGCTTTTTTGAGGTATAGGTGTTGGCTGTGGTGGCCTTTCCCAGCACCCCTTGCAGAGGGCATCTCTATTGAAACCAGAGGGGCAAAGGAGAAGGTCAGGGACAGGCTTTCCTCTGCTTCTCTTCACGTCTGCACAGCCTGTGACTCAGCCCTGTCATCTCCTTCGCCTGTGTTCTTCACTTCAGGAAGTTTCACCTCTGCCTCAGTGCTTCCCTCAACAAATGGTGACCTCAACAAATTTCTTTTTCACTTCTCTTTTGCCCTGATTTCTCCAGCTCTGTTTTTGGGTGAAGCTCCTTTTCAAAGGTGTTTCTTCCCTTCCCTCTAGGAAAATATCCTGGACTGCACACAGGGCAACAGTGTTTTTCATGTGTCCCTCCCTTAGATGTTCTCTCAGATGAGATGGAAAGACCCTTTCTGATACCTCCAAAGAGCTAAAATAGAGACATGCACTCCATGTCTTTTTCTTGCCAGCCAGTATGCTACATAGCTTAAGGGGACTCAAAGTCAATACCTGTTTTCCTCTAAGTCTCCTAAGGGGTGTATTTGGAAAAGCTTATTGCCCTCACCTTCTTTTTTTGAAAAGTGATCTGTCTGCTCTGCAGGGGGAAAAAAAGAAAGAACTGTGTGATCTGGATTTTTATGTGTGCTGGGAGTTTCCTTTTCACTGTGCCCAACCTTTGTGTGTGTGCAGGTGACCGGACGTCATTCCGAGTTCAGGTGAGGCAAGTGGAGGACTATCCCGTGGACCTCTACTACCTGATGGATCTCTCCCTGTCCATGAATGACGACCTGGATAATATCCACAATCTGGGGACCAAGCTGGCTGAAGAGATGCGAAAGCTCACGAGCAATTTCCGTCTGGGATTTGGCTCTTTCGTGGACAAAAACATTTCTCCTTTCTCCTACACAGCACCAAGATACCAAAACAATCCCTGCATTGGGTAAGTGGTGGCTGCACCCTGAAGGGGCAAGGCTTGTGTCTTTCACGTGCCTTTTTGCTTTAAATAATGAACCACACTTCAGCCCTGGCTTTTGGGAACGATGATCAGCCGTGGCTGTCACTGTGATACTTGGGCAATTCAAAATAGGACAGCTTCTAATTTTGCTGTGGCTGTTGGGAGACCTCTGCATCTAGACATGGAAAATTGTCGTACCAGGGAGCCTGAAGCTATTTTTGAGTACCTGAAAAGGATGCAGACATTGCAGGCTTTTTTACAGCCTTTAAGGAAAAGGAGCCGGGGCCAGGGCCAGAAATTCCTGATTTCTGTCCTAGCTCTGAGTCATAGTTTGGCATTGAGTAAATCAATTAAACCTTTTGGTCTGCATTTTACAGATAAGGAGACCAAGGCGATGTAAATCCTTTTCAAGAAAAGTGTTTGGAGGAACTGAGATTTGTGATGGCCTTCAGTACTGATTAATGAGTTTTTGTAGAGTGTTTTTAAGGTGGCAGGCGAGTTTTTTTCATCTTTATTGCTGTGGCAGGAAAGCAAACTGGTGGTTACAAAAGACACAAATGATGTGGTTTACTTTGTGGTGATATCAGAGCCTTTGTCCCTTTATTTCCTTTTTTTTCGCTTGTGTCTTTGCAAGATTTTTTTTGTTTGCCTTTTAACTATCAGAGTCGGGATCAAGCCCATTGAATTGAGGATCATGCCAGAGCGAAATTGGGTGCAGGGAAGGGTGTCCAGGCTTAGATGGGTTTGGGTGTTGGAACTGAAGGATGGGTACTGCAGCAAGTGCCCTGCTGGGAGAGTGTCACCACTGACACCTTTGGAGTCCCCATCTTCACCTCGTCCATCAGCGGGTGCTTCCTAGTCCTGTTAGGGCAGTGAGGAGAACCCTTTCATTTGAGCCATTTGTGGATACTTACATTGTCAGATCACCTCATGTGTGGATGCCAAGCTCTGTGCATGCTCTAAGAGGCAGATAAAGACAGCTTGCATCAGCTGTGAGTTCCTAGGCCAGCTTTTGGCACTGACCAAGTGTTGGCATCTCACTGCACATTGGTTGTTGACCAGACAAAAATTATCTGTATTCTCTTTTCAGCAGTTCTGTCCAGAGTGGAAAGTCAAATGGATTTTAACACTGAAAACTTTAATCATGAGGTGAAAGTGACCACACTGAGCCAGGAAGGTGTCTCTGCCACAAGGGGATTGCACACCACACTCTTCATAGTGCATCTCCCAGAAATTTGGCACAGCCTCTGAGGGATCCTGTGTCATCTCTGTCATCCTTAGTCTCTGACACCTGCCCTCAGGCTGGGGACGGGCTCCAGCTGGAGAAATCCTGGAGACTTTGTTTGGCTGGTGTGTGATTTAATTGACTTTTGCCGAGTAAAACATGCAGGAGGAGATGGGTGCAAAAGGAGGAGAGGGTGGAACTGGACAACTCAGTAACAAGGCATACCTGAAACTTCCAATGACCTTTTATCAAGAACATCCAGAGCTGTCAGCTCAGCTTTTCCCACCACGATCAGGCTCTCTGTGTGTTCCTTTGGTTTTACCCAGGTGGTTGTTTTTCTTTCTATGGGTTACATTAAGCCAGCCTGGTCTTGAGAAAACATTTAGGAAGGATTGCCCACAGCATCTCATCTGGTGGGTGTTCCCTTCCAGTTGCCATGTGTCTCCTCTCCATCCAAACCAGGGGTGCTGGCTCCCTGCTCTCTGATGGAATCTCCTTGCCCAGCCTGCTCTGGCTGCTGCCCTGTGTCACTGGTGCAGCGAGGTGGGTTGTCAGGCGTGGTTTTGTTCGCGGCTATTTCTGGTGTCAAAACAAACCTTTCAGCATCTAAGAAAAGCTGCAAGTAAACACGAGCTGCAATGGGCGCTTTTTGCCCCTGGTCCAGACTCTCCCCTCTTCTTCCTTGTGGCGGTGACTGACTTGCAGGTCTGGGCGGAGTGCTGCCCTGTTTCCCTTGTTTCCTTCATCACCTCTGCTCCTGACTCAGCATCCTGATGGGCAAAGGGCAGCTTGCTGAGACCCTGCTGTGCAGAGGTTTCAGACATGGCAAACTCCTTGCCTTGACCTGGATGTGAGCATGATGCAAGTCTGGACAGGGATCAAAAGGGATCTGCTTGCCAGCCAAGCCCAGGGCAATGAGACCTGCCCCCTGCTTAGGTGTGTGTGTGGCTGTGTGGATGGAAACCCCTGCTCTGGAGTCACTTGTGAAGGATTTGAGTTCTCAGTGATGGTAAATTTTAAATACTCCTTTGTGTAAAAAGCCTCTTGCAACTTATCCATAGTGGGTCATGTGTCAGCAGAGGTTTTAATTGTACTCTGGGTTATATGTTAAAGATAAGAGTGAATTAGTGCCAGGCCAACTCCTTTTTAAACACATTTCTTCTTAACCCTTCCCACCCCTCTCTCCTGCACACACTCACTGATTTCCCACGCCACAGGAGCTTCTTTGCTGAGCTCTCCAGGTGAGCACCAAAACTGCCTTCTCATGGTTTTATATGGAGAACAAAAAAGGTTTCCTGGTAGCCTGCCAAATCATTTCTCTGCCTTAGGGTGCCCATCCTCTCTGCTCCGGTGGCACCCTGGGAAGCAGAGATGGTGTTTGCTCACCAGCTTGCAGGGAGAGTGGGAGGCAGCTTGAGCTGGTGTTGGTTAACACTCCATCGCGAGCTGGGCAATTGCCAGGTGCCTGGTGATGTGCAGTGGGTGTAGCATGGCTTGTACTGGCAAGAAAACTGGATGACACAGTGAAAATCCATACTGCAAGGTAGCTCTTGGCAGTGTTGCTCCTGCCCTTTGACACCAGCCCACTGGCTCTGCGGGTGTGGGACACGGCTCCCATGGCCCTCCTGGGCTGCTGGGGAGGGTGGATCTGCCAGAACACAGCCTCTCCATTGCTGGGTCACATCCTTGACTGCAATTTCCCAGTGTGGAAACCACTTGATGAGTGCTGAAACTGCAGAGCTGCGTGGCCCAGGGTGGGCTGGTGCTCAATGTCTCCACTCACACAGTACGTGGAGAAAGATGTTCAAGTCCTGGTGGGATGTCTGGAAACTTCAGCTTCTGAAAGTCCCTGAGGAGAAACAAAACAATATAAACTCTACTGTAGGGTTTTGTAGAAAAATAACCAGAAATTGAATTGCCCAAAATACGAAGCATTGTGAAAGTATTCCAACCCTTTGAACGGAATTTTGGAGACCAACCTGGTAGAGCTGGGAGATTCTTGGCTGTGGGTGTGGTTCCTCCCAGCTGACTTCTCCTCTGTTCTTCCCACAGTTATAAGCTGTTCCCCAGCTGTGTCCCATCCTTTGGCTTCCGCCACCTCCTGTCCCTGACGGATAAAGTTGACCGTTTCAACGAAGAGGTCCGGAAACAGAAGGTTTCCCGCAACCGAGATGCTCCAGAGGGCGGCTTCGATGCCATTTTGCAGGCTGCTGTGTGCAAGGTGAGTTGCTCTGATTTCTGGAGGTTTCTTCTGCTCTGCTCCTGAGCAAGCTTCAGTTTGACATTTCTTGGAAGTAGCTACTAAATTTTTCTTGGAGAAATTGAAAAATGCTTTTAGAAGTAGAGGCTTTTGTTTTTATGTGCTTTTGTAGATAAACAGGCAAAGGAAAAAAGGTTAATTCTTTTTCTAGTTTAAGAGGATAAAAATGGAGCTTTTGCAAATGCAAATTTAGGGCTGAGATTTCATTACACAGTTAGATCTTTAGTGCTGAGCACCTGGGACAGAATCGACAGAATCCTTTATGATTCACATACACTTGAGTTCATTAGCACTGCATGTTAGATCAATGTGTTTTTCAAGGGTGTGTCAAACACATCTTGCAGCAGTTGACCCATATTGAGGGTTGAAGCTGGTTCCTACTGCTCATAATTTCCCTTTTAGTGTGTGTGGGGTTGATCTCATCTCTGGGTGCTGATAGCCTTCTCTCCCTCTTTGTCAGCAGAACTGGAGCAGAGGTCATTAGCTTGGTGCCATGCTCGCCATGTCCTTAGGGTTTTTGGAGATGCTTGCTTGAAGATCCTTCTGGAACAAGTAGTTGAGTTGCTCCATATCCCTTTGTCATGAATAAAAGTGTTTGCTCCACTCTGACATGAGTCTGAGCTTCCCTGCTCACCAGGAATGGCTCTATTTTCTATTTTCCCTACTGCTGCAATTTGCTTTGTGCTTGCTTCAACCTTGCATAGTCCTTTTGGTTGGGCATGTTTTCTTCTGGGTCTGAATTATGGGAGCTGGGAGGTAGGAATGGTCTGCCGGAGGAATGGGAAGGAGGCATGTGGACAAACAGATCTCTCCTTGCCTGGGTTGGTTTCAGTGTGCTTCATGGTTTTGGCAGGACTGAACCTGCCCCATTGGGGCATCTTCCCACGGATATTGTTGTTGGCATAGCTACATTGCTGCTCCCAATAATTGCCTGGATATAAAGTGCTCCTCAGTTTTGGAGCGGTGGCTCCCATGGTTAGAGCAGGGATGGCTCAGGATGGTGACTCAGTTGTACCATTCATCATGTGGGTTATTGCACTCCCTTCCATGATGTTATTGCAAAAACAGGCAAACATTTCCCGATGCTGCAGCAGTACTTCAGTGTGTACCACAAGGGCTCATTTCTGGAGTGCTGGTGGAAGGCAGGAGACCTGCAAGATATTTCCTCTGTATCTGTGCAAGTCTCAGACTGTTGGTAAGGACCAAAATCTTTACCTGTCCTTCTTGAATGCACAACCTGGTCCCTTCTAAATTTCGAAGATTAATTTAAATGCTGGTACCACCTAAATTCAGGAATGAGCACCCTCTAGGAAGGGTGAGCAAAGGTGAGCATGTGCACATGCATGACTGTTGGCATGATGTGGCAGGTGATGACAGTGAATTTCTGCAGCCACAACAGTTAATTAATTACTGCATTGGCAGTCCCTTGCTCTGGACAGGGAAGCTGGCTCTCATCACAGCCACGAGCAGCAAAGAGTCTGTCTGGTCAGAGTTAAAAAAGGCAACATTTCAGGGCAGCTGATGAACATTAGGATGTTAGATCCTATAATCAAAATGGGAACTTGTTGCTTAATTTCCCTCGTGGTCCCTAAGCGATGGCCCGGACTGCGGCTGTGGGTTGTGGTGATGAGGCTCAACACCACTGAGATGGGTGAGGGCTGCAGACATTTGGGGTGGCACTGAAGTGCAGTTTGCTGACGAGGATGTTCTTGGCATGGAGATTTTTCAGCCTGCAGTGACTAATGGAGCATCATGGGGATGAAAACCTGAGAAACAGGCAGTAGTTTCTGTTAACTGAGGAACTATTCCACCCCCTGTTCTCCATGCATGAAGAGCCACATATGGGTACCTTGGTGACTTCTGTGGTGGGTTTCCTCATCTCTGCTGTGGCACCGCATTGCATCTCACTGGCATGCTCCAGCTTTTTCCAGGGTAGTTATCACCTTAGGAAGTGCCCTGCCTTGGGGACATGCAGCATGTTGCCCATGAAGGACTTTGTGCTCAGCTTCAAGGGGAGACCTGGTCACGGCATGGCACAGCCTTGCTGTCTCCAAGCCACAGTGTCTAAACAAGGTCTTCTCCTCCCCTTCTGAGGTGTCAGAAACAATACCTCCTATGTTGACTAGATGTTTTTACACTGTAATGCATAGCAAGAATTTCTTCTGCCTGAGCTGCCTAAGGGCTCTGTAGCACTCGAGTCATTTTTTGGCCTGATTTCCAACCCAAGGAATGGGGAAAGTTTGTACAGCTAATAGAGACTTAGGAGCAGGCCCAGGTTTGGCTCCTTTCTGAAAGATGAAGATATGGTAAATGTTATTCTCGAGGCAATGAAAGAGCCAGAGACAATAATCCTTTATTCTGATGCTAAAATAGTATGCCAGGAATATTAATCAGCCTTCCGTAATTACATTTTCCATTTGCAATATTTTGGTTCTTTGCTACTCTCTAAGTGCAAGCCTCATATGGCTCAGTGTTATGTGTAAGTTTCAGATCTTATATGCTAAGATGCAATGAAGAGATAATGCTAGATTGGAAAATAAAGCATCTTTTGGAATGGTTTTGATTGGTGCTTGCTAGACACTGGTATGTGGGGATAGCCAAGGCATCTGGGAGACACTGAGGTGCCTTTCAGAGCAATACTAAGAAAGAAAGTTTTGGCTTTTGATCCCTAAGGCATGCTTGCCTTGCACCTGTATCTGTTCCTTGCTTCCAAGAAGGTCTGCACCTGAGAAGCTGGTGAGGTTTTAGACAAATTGAAGAATCCAGGGGGGTCTCCTGGCAACTGTGTCTTGGCAATTAAATGGCTTTTATTCAGTGCCCAAAGTATAAATGTAGGTATTTATTCAGGCATGGAAGTACAGGCTTTGCAGCTTTTTCAATAGTATTTGGAGAGCTGTGCTGAGGCAGCTCTGGCAGTTTTGCTGTATGGAGTGAGAAGCTGCTTTTTGGGGGCACAGAAGGCAACTGCAGCTGGTTGTAGGAGTAGGGGCAGGATCCATAGCACCGCCAGCCCTGTGGAAATGTGTTACTCTGCTTTAGGTCTAGTCCCACCCCTGCTTTAAAAATCCTTCTTAGCCCATAAGGATCAAAAACCAGATGAGGGGGTAGGCATCAGTGCAGGGATTTTTGTTCAGCAATCCCAGTCCAATAAAAATAAATGAAATTCTCCTTGGTTATTTGCTTTAAGCGGAGCGGAGTGCTGCTCTGGGTTTCTCAGTGGAAACTGCATGCTGAAGAGCTGTATTTTCCAGCGCCTGGAAGCCGCTGGCAGAGGCAGTGTGAGATGCTCCTTGGCATGCCAGCCTCCTTGGGGGACTTTTTTTGTAGGTCTATAGCTTTTTTTGGTGTGGGATCAGCACAGGCTCGGCTAGCCCATCCATGGCACCCTGGTCGGATGCTCTGAAGCATCACATACTTTTGGTGCCTGGATATTAGCACTGAGACCGTGGGTGCTCACTGCTTTTCCTGAACTGAGCAGCCACAGCAGTTTTGATATTGTTTGTGTGGGAAATTGTGTCAGAGTCATGGGGAGTTTGTCTGCAAAGGAATGCTTAGCCCATGATTTAAAGGTGAGCTTAGCAGGCAGGTGACCGGCACCAGCAACCCTCAAGTGACTTTGTAACTGCTGCTTGAATGCAGTGCCTTTTCTTTGTGTGCAGCACATTTCCAAGGAAATGAAACTCTGATTAATCCTTCTGATCTCTTTGGGAGTTTCTTGGCCTTAATCATTCAAAAAGAAATCAGCTTGGGATATTCAAAGAAAAGTGAATTGGATGGGCTTCTGTCCGGTGGCTGAGTAGACTGAAAACTGCCTCTTGCATTATTAGAGCTGTAATCACTTTTGGGTTGAGTTCTTAAGAAGTTACATTTTGGCATGAAGTTTTAGCCTTTTGTCCAGTGGGTAACTTCAGTGGAATGGATCCTGCTTCCCAGAGCAAAAAAAGTCCTCCTTGCTTCCTGAGCTGGACTGTAACATGTCGGTGCATGGTAAAGGATGTGTGTTGCCAAAAATTTCTTCCTATGGCCTTATATGCATTGTGGGGGTCTTTAAAACATCAATAAAGAAAATAAACCTTCTGTAATTGGGAGGGAAAAGGAGCTTACTCTGGAATCGTGTCCCTGAAGGAAGAGTTATATTTATCGGAAAGATCAGCAGGCTTTGGGCTATGACTCACATTTGGAGGCGAAAATTGCGCTGGCACATGTGATTCTGCACCCTTCTGCCTTCTCTGCCCTTCTGCCCTGCCCACGCCAGTGCTTTCCATAGGAAGGGCCAGCACCTTCCTGTAAACAGGGCAGAGTTTGGCTTTTGCTAAATGAGCTGAGCAGTAACTCTGGAGGAGTTGGGTATCTCCATCTGCGCAGTGTTCCCATCAGTGACATTCTACTAGCTTTTTCTACTTTGTGCCTTCCCAAGGGATTTGTGTGGTGGGGCTCTGAGGCAAGGTCTGGAGGGAGGGAGATGCTGCAAGTGTGTGGGCAGGGAAGATGTGGGGCCGTGTCTTTGCTGGCAGATGGCCAGTGTGGCCATCTCAAGGGGAAGCTCTGGATGATGGGACTTTCTGCCTTCAGTCTGTGCTTCAGGATCTCCTTGCCATGGTGAGCAGCAAGACCCCTGCCCACCCAGCTTGGGAGTGACCTGGCAGCAGGAGCAGCTACTGAGCAGAGGGGGATTTGCTGCAGTGCTGTGGTTTGCAAAAATTTCCTTTGGGCACCTCCGTTTCCTTCCACTTTCATTGCAACAAAGTGGTCCAGTGTGCTGTTATAGGCACAGATCTGCTTCTCAGGCTGATGAAAACTTGGAAACCTGGGGAAGCTCCATGAGAGGGAACTGTTTGTAATCTAGATCTTATCCCTTTACCTGAAAGAAAATCTGTCCTTGCATCTCTCTTCATGCAAAGACAGTGGCAATATCTGGTTGTTGCACAGAGGAACCAAGGAGGGGTCAGAGGACACCTCACGTGCTGTGCTTGTCACCTCAGTGCTCAGGGACCACTACAGCATGTCTTGACATTACCATGGTTTTAAATAGGCAGAGGTTTCTCCAAGCAGCACTGTGCAGAGTGGTTGTGTGGGATTACTGCCAGCAGCAGTGCTAAAAGTCCCTCCTCTGCTCTGGCTGTGCATACCCCTGCCCTCCTGGGCTGTGGTGCAGGGGCATGGAGCTCTTTGAGGAACGTGTAGAGTTGTACAATGAAACAGCACAGGCACCACGGCTTCCAGGAGATGTGTGCAGAAGGGGATGAGGGCAGAGTGCCTGGGCATGAATGCAGGTGCACCAAAGCCAGTCCCCTCAGGCAGGAACCTCACTCTGTCCAGCACAGCTCAGAAACAGCCTTTATGAGCGGGCAGCAATGAAAATGCTGAGCGAGGATACCGCAGCTCTTGCTGTTGCATTGGCCGCTCCACAGAGCTGAGGAAACAAGGTCAGATTAAACGTGTGTGGAGGAAGTTGGCAGGTCTCCTTTGGCTATAAAACCAGCTGAAATTCTTACTCTTGGATCTGGGTAGAGAAAGTCTGGTGGACAGTGTGCATACCTCCTGATGCCTTTTAAATTAAGTGTGTTGGAAGGAGATGCTGGGAAACGCTGGATGGGCTCCTGACGTTTTGTTTTCGTACCAGGGATGGGTGGACAGGAGCATGGTACTCTCCTAATTAATGCTAATGGGTCTGCTGCTGGCCAGGCACGTGGCTGGGACCATGTGCAGGGTGAGGGCTGAAGCGTGGGCTTGGCAGGGGCAGGCTGCTGTCTCACAGGGTTTGCTGTCCCCCAGGAGAAGATCGGCTGGCGTAAGGAGGCGTCTCACCTGCTGGTGTTCACCACGGATGATGTGCCCCACATAGCCCTGGATGGGAAGCTGGGGGGGCTGGTGCAGCCCCACGATGGCCAGTGCCACCTGAATGAAGCCAACGAGTACAGCGCGTCCAGCCAGCTGGTGAGTGGGACACGGCCCTGAGAGACCTCGAGGGCTGGTGGACCTCTCTGGAGACCAGCCAACCCCTGCTCCAGCAGCTTTTGGCAAATGCTTTAACCCTGCTTCTGCAATTTGCAAATGAAATTTGCTCTTTTCTTGGGCATTCCCCCCATAGTGAATGCTTCTGTGATGTTCAGAAATGAGCTGGTGACTTAGTGAGTTCCTTCCAAGCTCATTGCAAGGGATGGAAAAGTAACTTGGTGTCCTGAAGAGCATTACATTTTGCCTGCAAAGTGTAGAGAAAACATAGATTATGTCATCCCTTTTCTAAATTATGTCTGAGGAGAGTGGAGTCTGAGGGCTGTCCAGAGGACTCTTTCTGACGAGAGTATCTACCTTGATGTGGCTGTGCTAGTTAAGTACAACAGAATACTCCTTTTATTCACAGCCTTTGAGCACAACGCTAACACGGGTCTGAGTAATAAACAAGCAAACTAGCCCTTTTTAAAAAATTGAACTCAGTGGAGGAAACTTTTGGGATGAATGAGCACTCGCCTGCCACTTCATTATCCCATCCCTCTGCAGAATGGTGCTTTATTCAGCAGATCACATACACTAATTGTGATCTTTGTTCCTGAATATCATCCTGTGAGGAGAGGGGAATCTGTGTTAAGGTCAGAAGCTGGGCTCTACAGTGGAACCCCCTGTGCAATCCTACCAAGTGGGATGTATATGTAAGGGAGCACAGTCCCCAAACTCCCTCCCTTATGTGGAGTTAATGCTGGGGAGCTGGCATGAGGAGCCTTGGTGTTTCCATGTTTGAATCTCAGAGGCTCTCAATCAGCCCTCCAGTCTTCAAGTAAATGAGATGTTTTTTTCCAAAGACAGTACTTCAAAAGCAGGCAGGAGTTTTAATCTCAAGTTGGTCTCCTGAAACTGAGCTCTGGTTCCTCATTTGTTGCTAGAGCAGTGTCTCCCTGCCATCCTCTCTGCCTGGGAAATCCGCAGAATTAAAGAGCTTATTGTAATCTCTTTATGGTCCCAGTGTGCAGAAAGGACAGGCAATGGATGTTTCTGCTTTAGGAGAAAAAAATTGATACATTTTCACTTTCTGCAGTTCTAGATCTCCCTGCCTCGCACCCCTTGAGGTAGCAGCCATTTAACACACGTGCATCCGCTGATGGCAAAATAGAAACGGGAAAGAAATAAACCCAGTGTTTTGGGAATTGCTGTGGCTAGTGGTGTTGTCAGTCATGCATTCTAGTGAGGAGTGCAGTAGAAATATTTAACAGATTTCTGCTATTTCAGTTGGGATTGTGCTGGTCCATCAGGGACTTCATCCCTCAACAAAACACGCCATGTGTCTGGAATGAATTTTGCTGTTGGAAAGAGAAGAGCAATCAAATTAGTCTCTGTTTCTGTGTTACCCACCAGTCTTTCTGTCCTTTTTTTTCCCCCCCTAGGATTATCCTTCCCTGGCACTTCTTGGGGAGAAACTTGCTGAAAACAACATCCACCTGATTTTCGCTGTCACAAAAAGTCATTACATCCTGTACAAGGTAAGTGCTTGCCTGGGCTGGGGGGAGGCTGAAACGCCTCTGGAGGCCCTGGGGAGCGGGGCCAGCTGCAGACGTGTGTGTGCAGTGGTAAACACGTGTGTGCAGTGGTAAACACGTGTGTGCAGTGGCAAACACGTGTGCAGTGATAAGGGTGCACGCATGTGGCCACGGGCTGCCCGGTGCAGCAGGCAAGGCTCAGCCCTGCTAGGCCTTTCGGCAGAAAGCACTAAAGCTTCTTAGAGCAAACAGATATATATGTGTCAGTGAGCATGTGAAGAGCTAAAATAGACCCCGTGTTAATCTGGATGTTCGGACGGCTGCCAGCGTGCAGCGTGCCAGAGAGCAGAAACCTGCTCGGCCCATTCTGCAGTGACTTAATCCCATTACCTAATCACGCTCAGCCTTTCTGCCCAGCTGTGTTTTTCCATCACGGAGTCCAGGGCCCTGACGTGCCACACACAATTCAAACCCTCCTGCCATTCCCTCTCTCCCCTCCAAAAGGAAAGCTGGCCCAAGGCACGGAGGCCAACCTGTGTCTGGAGCCGCCCTGCGGGGTTTCGCTGCTCCGCGGACGCAGGGAGGGTGTTTCAGGCGGGGTTGCTTTTGGAAACCTCTGCCGAGGCCCTCGAGGCTCAGGCAGGAACAACAACAGCCCTGTTGCTACGGTGGGGATGGGTCGGGATGCTGCTGTTCGCCCATGGGGAGCGGGAGGGCTGAGCTCGTTCTCCACCCGCTCTCCTGGGGGTGCTCGGCGCTGTGAGGGAGGCCGGGACAGCCGCCCCTCCCTCCCTGCAGTGCCAGCTTTCCCCGGTGCGCAGCGGCTGGGCCTTGCCCCCTCCAGCAGCAGGGACAGGTGTGTTTGTCCCTGTCCCGTGGCCGTGAGCTTTGTTTAATATTTGACATGCTTCATTAGCAATGCTTTACTTTAGAAAGCTCCACATAAACGGGAGCCAAACCATACCATGTACGCCACTGGGGGATGGGGCAGTGTGTGTGGCCTGTGTCCCTGGCATGGGATCAATCCTTCCTCATCCTCTGCTTTCCTCTCTGCACCTCAACATTTTAATTTTTCTTCAATTTTTTTTTTTTTTTTTTTTAAGAACTTTACCACTTTGATCCCTGGAACAACAGTGGAGATTTTGCACAAAGATTCCAAGAATATCATTGAGTTGATTGTCAAAGCCTACAACGTAAGTGCATTTTAATACCACAGCTGCTGAAGTGAGAAGTGCTAAGAGCTTGGCCAGCTCAGCTCCCCCTGGTGAGCTCCATCCGGCTTGGCTGCCTCCCTCCCCTGTCCTCTCCACACTGCTGGAGCTGGGATGTCCATCCTGGGCGGGAAACAAGGTGTGTGAGGAGGACAAGAAGCATGGATACCCAAGAGAGCCTGTGGGACAGCAGAAATTGTACCTCGTGCCTCTCATGTGCAGAATACCCACCAAACACAGCCCCCATCTAAAACAGTTCTCAAAGCACCCTACCAGCAGGTAAAATAGATTATTTATTTGTTATCTGATGTTCAGAGGACACTCAAGGATGGGACCAGGTTCAGAGAAGTTTGCATCCTTGCGTTGCTCTCTCTGCAGCCCACGTTGTTTTTCAGCACCCTGTGAGTATCACCATGCTCCCAAAGGAGCTCTGCCTGTGTGGCACTGCCAGTGCAGCCTGCCCTGCCACAATGAGGAGGACAGCAAGGGACCTGGAGTTGTACTGCTGGCCTGATGTCGTCCATCTCCATGGAGATCAGGGGAGCAGATCAATTAGAAGCAGCTAAATTGCATGTTCATAGCAGTTAGTGTCAACATTTGTGTTGACTTCTCCCTGAATTCTCATGGGTCATAGATTCTTCATGATCCTGCAAGGATACTGCTGGGTGTTGGGTATGGAGATCTGACCCCATAACAGGTCAGCCTTCAGGCAGAGTTGCTCATGCATGGAACCTGTGGGCGCAGCTTTCAATAGCTGCAAGCTTTTATTGGTACTATGTTCATTAGTGCAGGGGAGTCAATAAGAACTTCTTTGGAGGAGTTTACACACCCAGAATCCATGTAGGGTTGTGGTATGCTTTGCATGATCTGTAAAGTTCTTCTTTCCTTTCCCCCAGCTCTCTGCAGTTAAAGCAGCATTTGGTTATGCCTTTGGGAAGAGTGCTTCCCAAAGCTTCACCTTCTGAGGAAGGCAATGAGCAGTTAATGCTGCTGTTGAGGCCCAGGAGATAGTGCTAATCAAAAGCCCGGTTGTCCCAGTTTGTCCATTTGCAGTAGGAGGGTCTAGTGGCTGAGATGCTTGGTTGGAGAGAAAGAAATGAATATTTATTCCACATTGACTGTGCATGTGGCCTCAGTGCCATCACATGGATACCTCCCTTTACCTTGTTTTTGCAGCTGTAAGATGCATCCACGCCTCCATTTCACCATCCCTCAAGCCTTTGCAGATCAATGCAAGCTGATGAAAACCATGGGGAATCCTGTGGCTGCACCACTGCTCCCTCCTTCTCTTTCCTTGTGAGCTTTCCAGCACAGCTGGCAGGAAGCCACTTGGGCGTTTAGACCAAGGTGCCCTATGGAATGGGCTCTATGGGTTGACTACTGAGTCTGGGGTCAGTTTCTTGCCTGTTCAGCTGGGTGATGGGTGTGGGCTGGGACTCCCAGGAGTGCTGTTGGGTGCTTGCAGCTCCTGCCTGTGCCACGGTCAGCCCGGGGCCACCGGAAACCTGGCACCCACCCAGCCCGTCTCCTCTTGGTAGCTTTGTTTTTTTCCTGAAATGACGGAGGAAATTGTCACTAAGGGAAATGGCTAAAATTCTGTTTTCCAAATGGGAGTCAACCTTTTTTTATTCCCTGTGGAAAGGAAAGTCTGAGCCTGGAGAAACCCTTCATCTGCAACAGGGACTGTCTTCTCCTGCAGGGTGGCAGTGGCTGACGTTCTGGGCCTGGGCTCAGTTCCTCCCCTTCAGTGTTTTGTCCATCTCTGATCCTCTCTCCTCTGTTTCCCCTCACCAATGCACACATCAGATTTGCTCAGGATTTATGTTACCTTCAAGATCACTTTTCCCCATCTCTTCATCTTCCATCTCCCTTTCCGTCTGCCCAGCATGCTGTCCCCTCTCCCTCATCCCACCAGGTGTGAAGCAAAAGAGAACAGGGACTGCTTTCTCCCTGCCCTTCCTCCAAATCTCTCGTACCTGGGAGATGGAAGGCTCGTGGGTGGCTGTGCCCAGACACGGGGCTGGGTTTGGACTGACAGGAGCAAATGGGGTGCTGCTTTAAGAAGCACTTTCCTAAACCAAATCCAGGCAGGTCATGGGAGTGTTTCTTGTTGCAGCCACCAGTTACCCTCCGTGGTGGCTGTGGCATTGTCAGAAGACACTGGTGTGTAACAGTGGCAGGGGCTGATAATAATGGCACTGCATTTGGGATAACAGCATGACTTTACAGGGCTAATAAGAGACTTGGTGTCTGTGTAGGAACATAGGATGAGCCTGTGCAAGGTCATGCTGAGGCCTGGCCTGGTGTCCTGTTTTCTGCCGTGCTGCCAATGGGATGCTCTGGGGAAGAAGACAGCGGAGCATATCAGTGTAGCAGCTGATTTCTACAGGATGATTTGGGGTGGAGCAGTATCCATAGATTAATTGGCAATTGGGACATGCAGTGTTCAGGCAGTGGATGCTCCCTATGGTCCCAGTTGCTACCCTATGAAAGGCTTCTCTATTACATTAAAGAGGTAGGAAATTGTTCCTTTCTTTTCTCAAGGACTGTTTAGATTCACCCAGCCAAAACTCATATATTTCCTGTCCATTTCTAGAAGCATTGGCTCTTTTCTGGCATGTGAACCCTGCTTTTGTCATCACATCTACTGAAAAGAGGTCTGAATTAGCACTTTTCCTTAATCTGGCCTCTTTGGTGAGAGCTGGGGACAAGGGGAAGAGGGATGGAGCTGGAAGCTGGCTATGTATAATAAGCATATTTGTACAAAAATCTCCATTTTGAAAAACTTGGTCATTTTTGGACACCACTGGTATAAAAATCAGTTCCAGGCATTGGAAGAATTAAACAAAACAATGTCATTCTGAATTAATATTTATAAACTTCATTTTGTTGTGACTTAAAAAATCTGTGTATAGAGCAGGGCAGAGAATTGAGAATCAGAAGAAGGGGGTAGAAGTACACCAAAACATCACAGATGGAAAATGCTCTTCACTTTGAAAAGTTTTTTCAAAGAAATAGATTTTTCATTAATTTTTTTCCCATGGTGGTGTTTCCAGCTGACACTTATGAAAGGGTGCATTTTGTTCAGCTTTTTCTTCTAAGAGGGAGAATACATTTTTCTGACCAGTTGAGTGAAATGAAGAAAGCAGGACAGAGTTAGTGCAGTTTCATGTCTTCTCTGTGCTGCCCTACAGACAATGTAAGACAGCTGCCAGTGGAGAATCAGGCTTTGCACTTTGCTCAGGAGCTGGTTTATGAGGAGGAGAAGGTGCAGATGTGCACAGAAAGCTCTGATCTTCAATTCAGAGATCGTCTGTGGTCGAGAAGGTTTTCTTCTGCTTTCTTGTGCACTCGTACATTTCCAGCACTGGCTGCAATGTCCATTACACCTGTCCTACAGGACATAAGCCACCTGCAGGGGTGGTAGGCAGCTCCCTGTGAATCTAGTGATCATCAGAAGTCTTCTTGGAAGTTTAAGAAGTTTAAGTCAAATGTCAGTGTGTGTGCAGGGGTGATTTTTTTTTTCATATAGGTGCAGAGATGTCCTACTCGCCCTCTGGATACACCAGGAGAAGAGACTAAAGCAGAAGAAACCCTTCTGTCTTTGGGAGCTTGATGGTTTGCTTTCCCATTGTGTTTCCAGAGTATTCGGTCCAAGGTGGAGCTCACAGTCTGGGACAGCCCTGAGGACATTGGTTTGACCTTCACTGCCACATGCCAGGATGGGTTGTCCTATCCTGGGCTCAGGAAGTGTGGGGACCTCAAAATTGGAGATACGGTGAGTCTGCCTTTCAATCTGTTCCCTAGAGAGGCTGTTTCACCTGCTTCCCTCAGTTGATGAGTGGTCCTGGGCAATCAAACAGAGTTTTGTTCATTTTCCTCTGCTTTCTTCATGATGATATAGAAACCCACAGAGAGCGGCTCTGCTAGAAGTATTTCTGGGTGGTGCAGCTCAGTCCAAGGTGAGCTGTGAGGAAAGAGGGAATACAGGCATCTTGTCTACATTACTGAGCTAAAGGTCCTGATCAGGCAGCAGGATGTAATAGTCAAAAATGGGCTTTTTCTCCCTTAATCACAGATACTTGCATCACACTCCCACCTGTGAAATTCCATGGGCAGCAGCCCTCCTGTCCTGTGTTCAGTTCCTAGGTTATTGGATGGCAGCACAGACTGAAAGTAATGTTAACATGGCATAATCCATCCTTTTTAGAAAGCAGTGAAGCTAAGCTGTGCTCATTTAAATTGAGTATTGGTGCAGATAAATGAGTTGCTGGGGCTGCAGGGCTAGGGCAGGAGGGCTCAGGTCAGTGGGGAATCTCCTCCCTTTCCTCAGACTTTTGCTGTCTGAGGCCGTGGGTGTGGATTCATTAGTGGCCTGATTGCCTTATTTGAGAAGAGTCACTCTGCAAACATACCAGAGCTCTCAGTGCTGTGGCATATAAAAATAGTTTGAAAGAGTCAACAGTAGCTGGAGTTTTACCCCACCAAATAAGGATCATGTGAGGTGTTAAACAGGGAGGTGGCCTTGCTTTTTAAACTGAATTTCCTGGGTGTTGGGTAGGCGGGTAAAAGCAATCCCTGTAGCTCCTTGTCCCTACAGCAAAACTTGAACCCCCAAGGAAGCAGAGTCAATCTGGTGGTTGATCCTGGGCTGCCAGCTGTGGCAGGAGCAGGGGGATTGCTCCAGCTGCTGCAGCTTGTGCCTTAAAGGGTGTGGCTCTGAGTGCAGCAGGGAGCCTGCACTGGCACCACTCCGTTTTAGGGGCACCCTGAGTGTCGAGGTGCCTGCACGGGCAGAGCTGCCACAGGATCGTGGGGTCATGTACCTCCACCCCCTCTTTTCAGCTGCTTTCTGCCCCATTGCTTCCACGTGGCTTGAGATTTGACTCCTGCTAAGAAAGTTTCCCCCAAGAGGATAATGCTGGCACTGGACCCTAATCTGCCAGGGCTTAGTCCTGGAGCTGTGGGTGTCAGCGGGTGAAAGGGAGCAGGATTACCCTGATCCCCTTAGCTTGCTTTCTGATCTCCTCCTCTGTAATTTGAGCTTCTATCCTAATTGCTTCAGGCCTTGGGAATGGGAGGGGGGTCAAGGGAAGTTTCCTGGGGTGCAGCTCTCCTGCCAGGGGTGGGTGCTGTGTCTTTGTCTGCACATCACCCCTTGACCTGTGGGACAGTGAAGACAGCGAGAGCTTGAGGTGACCCCCAAATGTCCCCAGAGAGAAAGCATTCCTTCCCAAGGCCTAGGAAGGGGTCTCATTTCCTTGGAATAAGGTTAATCCTCCTTGCTAACTGGCAGCTCTGGGCAGTGCTGGCCAGCCTTAACAAAGAGCAGGATTAAATCAGGGGCCAAGCAAGCAACCAAAGTATGGTCTTGGTTTTCTCAAGGAGAAAATCCCTGACGCTGGATTGTCGCAACCTCAAAGGAGCGGGGTGTGATGTGTAACCATTTAATGATGTGTAGAACCCTTCTGAAGCCAGGCTTGTTAGAAGCATCCATTAAAAAGGGTCTGTGAGCAGCATGCCAAAAGTTTGGGACTGTGGGGCCGATACACATTTCCACATGCAAATCAGAAGTCCCATAAAACCTTCAAAATCCATGATCTTATGGCACCTTGAATTCTTTGCTATGCTGGTTAGATCTTTGAGAGTGCTTGTTTTGAGAGAGTTTTCTATTTTTAATAGCATGAAAACTGGGCTGTTTGCTGGAGTTGTGCCCTGTTTATTTCATGGGAATAGGCAGGTTCCCTCCCACTTCACAGAAACCAGTGGTGCTGGATGGGGAAAATCGCTGTGGATGGCTGACACCAGAGAGTTTTAAAATGCTTTGGATGCCCAGCCCCTCCTGGGACTGGCAGATGTTGGCGCACTGAGCTGCAGGTGCCCTCGCTGGATGCGCAGTTTGGGGTTTTTTTGCACACCTGGGAACGAAGCTCCGACGCGCTGAGCCGGGCCCCGTTCCGTGGAATTCCTCCATGGATTTTCCCCAGGACATCGGCAACAGCGCTGACAGCTGCTTTGGGGCCGTGCCTGTTACATCTCCCTGCAGGTCTCCTTCGAGGTGGCCGTGGAGGCGCGCAGCTGCCCGGCCGAGGACACGGCCCACACGTTCACCATCAAGCCGGCCGGCTTTCGGGACACGCTGGAGGTGGCCGTGACCTACAGCTGCCTGTGCGGCTGCACCGGCCGCGCCGCGCCGGCCAGCGGCAAATGCAGCGGCAACGGCACCTACGCCTGCGGGCTCTGCCAGTGCGACCCCGGCTACCTGGGCGCCCGCTGCGAGTGCGAGGAGGGGGCCAGCGGGGACCTGCACCACGCCCTGTGCCGCGAGGCCGAGGGCAAGCCCCTGTGCAGCGGCAGAGGGGAGTGCAGCTGCAACCAGTGCCTCTGCTACGAGAGCGAGTTCGGCAACATCTACGGGCCCTTCTGCGAGTGCGACGACTTCTCCTGCGCCAGGTACAAGGGAGTCCTCTGCTCAGGTAGGAGCCTCTCCTCCCTTGTGCCCTCCGTGTCGTGGCAGTGCGAGAACTGCCTCAAAATGGGGGAGGTTGCCGGGCTGGAGGGTGCAGGGAATCTGCTCCGTTTCTAGAGGAGTCTGTGCTCCCTTTCTTTTCCTTATGGGAACAAGGAGGGGGAGGTTTAAAGGCATCCACAGTTAAGAGCAAAAATTGCATTATACTCATCAGAACTGGGTTTCCAGCTTTGGAGTCAACCCCCCTGCAGGTTTGTCTGCTGCCTGTGTCCCACGAAGATGAGCAGGGTCTTGGCTTTGGTGTTATTATTTTGATGTAACTATGCAAGTCGCTTGCACACCGATGTATTTCCCTAGGAAGGAGTAAACCAGCCCTGGCTCAAATTCCCTGAGGCTTTTTTGCTGTTTTCATAGGTTGGATTTTTCCTACGTGTGCCATCCCTCCCTGCCTAGGCAGAAACAATCTTCTTTTAAAGACGAAGTATTTGGCATAATCCCCTGGTGCGTCACAGGTGAAAGGAAAGATTGTGTTTCAGGCTGTTACTTATTAGAGAAAAGCTGTATTAAAGATTCCTAAAGCTGTTTTATGTATGGATTTTTCTCCCGCTGGGAAAACAAGTCATTCACTGGGAAATCTGTAGCCAGTCAGCTTTGCTTAAACAAAGGTAGAAGAGTTATTTAGCTGTGTTTGCTAAAACGGTTTTAAAACCTCATCAGTCCAAGGTCAAATAATTTACCTTGAACATAATTGCCTGGATTAGCCCTCGGACATAATTCCCTCAGTTGGATCAGGGCAAAGGGTGGCTCTTTAAAATTTGCCTGCTTTCAAGCACAAGTAAAACATTTCCGTAGCTGAAAACCTTGGACAAAAATTCCAAACAAGTATAAGCTTGAAAAAAATAGCTACTTTTTATGTTTTCTCCAGGGAAGTGGTGTTTTTTTCCACTGCTGTTTATCTTGCCCTGCATATTTCAGAGCGGGCAGTAAGCTTTGGTTGCAAGTTTCTGGCTTTTTGAGGAGTTGTGTCATTAGGCGGATAGAGGATGTTTGTGTTAATTTTCCTGTAGCCTGGCTAGTGATTTTGTCACTGCTGAAAATGAGGCAGGCTATCCTCTGGGTTTGGAATTGCCCTGGAAATCCCTGCTACAGAGCAATGGGAAAGGCCAGTTCCACCCTGACAGTGACTGCCCAGACTGGGGGGTCTGTGGGGCTCTCCCTGCTGATGCACGGGTGGAAAGATGGGTGAGCAAGCACGAAAAAAGAGTTTGAAAGTAGATGGGGGAAAAAAATTAAACTCAGCTGTGAAGTAATTAGGAGAACTACTGCTTGGGAGTTCTCCACATTGCTTTGATAGCATCATCCCACCCAAAAGGAGTATGTCTGAAAGCAAGAAAGGCAGCAATGCTATGGAGAGAGGCTGTAAGTTACTGACGTAGCAGTTCTTGCAAGAGAAGGACACACCTCTGCTCAAATTTCCTTTTCAGCAGGAGGGCCAGAGCTCTGCTGCTCCACAGGAAAGCAAGTTATGTATCTTCTTTTGCACCTGCTTGCTTCTGTCCCTGTGGGGGTGTCCCGTGCTGCAAAGAGCAGCATAGCTGGTTTGGGATTTGCTGAAGTTTTTGAAAAGCCCTTTTTAAAGCTATGAAATAAAACAAAGGGTAGGCTGAGGTCAAGCAACCTCTTTGCATGAGGGATGGGACGGAGTCTGGCATGGCTGTGTGAGATGGTTTGTTGGCTTTTTCTTTTTTTCTTTTCCTAAATTCCAGCAGTTATGATGCTAAATCTGAATTGTAGCAAGCTCTGTGCCAGTGACATAACATTTTGAGGTGGTTTTGTCAGGCCAAGAAGCTTGGGATTTACCAGCCCACCACGAGCTTGCATGGCAGGGCTATGCCCAAAGCTGCCCCTAACAAACAGCTCTCTGCTACACAAACATCACTGGGGGCTTCCAGCAGACCATGCTCTCTCTCCCCAACAAATGAGGCCTTCTTAGAAAAGAAGATGTTTAGCTCAGCACTGAACATCTGTCCACCAGCACATGTAGTAGAGTTGGCAGACAGAAGAGTTTGGGTGATGTCTTGGAGCAGGGTGATTGCCAGGCCAGTTGCTACGGTGGCTGGTTGCTGTTTTTGTTCCTGCTAGGGGGTGAAAGGACACCCTGCCCTCACTCTGTTTTTTCCAGGGCACAGTGTCTGTCCTTGAAAGGCTCTGTCATCCCTGTGCCTGTCACTCTCTGGGGGAAGCTGGGGGGGAGACCAATGGGTTTTAGTTTAGTTTTAGCACAAACCAAAAAAGTAGCATGTAGGGATGTGTCATTTTGCTGCAGATTATTGTCTCTGTCCTTGCTTGGGAGTTTCTTGGCTTGGACCCATGAGGGAAACTCATCACTGCTGTCAAGGGTTTTATTTATACTCTGTGAATCCTCTGGTTGCATAGGAGGCAGTCACTGCCTCTCAGTGCATTTCAGATGACTGACTGTACTTTGAACAGTGGAGCCCAGCCTCAGGTTTAGCACACAGGCTGTGGTGTCCCCCATCAGATGCATTTACACCTACTCCAGCCAACAAGATGATACCATGAACCTTGGAGTGCCCATCCCAGACAGAGCCGGTGAGAAAACAGCCAGTCCAACCCAAGCTGAGGTTTTGTGGAGAAACAGGAGGAAAGCACAGTTTTCTGAGCTGAGAAGTAGAAATCCACTCAGGCTTTACACTTACATAGTTGTGGTTTATAGCGTGCCTCAGCACCATCCAGTGTGGGCATTTTTTCCTTTTGTGAACTGCAGTAAAGCTGTCCCCATTGAGTCACTGCTGTGGCACAGGGATGGGTGGCAATTTATGCTCAGGCATCCTGTATTCCCAGCAAAAGCCATGTGGGGTTGAAATACTCTGAAATGAACTTGTTTCTTGTCTCTTGGCATTTGGTCCTTCGGCTAGGAAAAACATTTTAGTTCCTGGGTCCATTTATAAATACTGGAGCCTCATTTTGTCAGCATTTGAGAGGAGAGATGCCTGCAGACAGTGCTGTCTGTGGCTCCATCCTTTTGTAGTCCTCATGAAGTGGAGAAGAAGATTTAGGTGAAGAGGAATCTAAAGAATCAGCAAGAATTTAATTTCTGTTAGTGGGAGGTTTAACGTGCCTCCTGTATCTGTGAGGCAGGTGGGAAAAGAGAGTAATTTATAATGTGGAGTAAATGTTAATTCAAGTTGCATCCAACTCAGAATCAATGTCACTTAGTCACTAATAAGTGGCATTTGTTCTGCTGCTCCTCAAGTCCAGTTAACAGCTCCAGAGTAGCTATTTCAAACCATTAATCTGGCTTCTGGCGGGGCCATAGGGGATGGGTTGCACAAGTGTTCTGTTCTTCCAAAAGAAGTGTGACTGGGTTATCTGCAGCACTGTGCTCTGACAAAGCAGGCAGCTGCTTCCCAAACTCTCAAATGCTTTACTCCCAGTTTTCCTTTGAGTGGAGAGTTTGCCTTTTTGCATTGAGATCTTCAGCACATCACTCTGTCCCCTCTACTCTGAAATGTGGGAGAGGGGCGGACAGCCCTCCTGCCTGCAGCTGGGCTGGGGAAGGGGCAGCTGGCTGCACAACCCACAGGCTTTTGAACTCCTTGGCTGCCTGCCAGGCAGTTTGACAAAGGAGGAAACATCTCTGCCCTAATTGCATTCCCGAAGGTCCCATAAAACTAGGTGGCAGGAGGGAGGAGAGGCCCCACTAAGGGCATCACACATTTGCCTCTAATGAAGAAAGACTGGCTTGTTGGAGGCCAAGCTTCATTAGCTTCAGTTGCTCCAGATCTATTTTTTCTTGGATGGGGGGGGGGGAACACAGAGTAATATGGCATCATATGGGTCTCTAAAGAAATTTCCCCTTACCCACCACTGTTTCCCAGCTCCCTGTGTGAGTGTCATTTGTGTGCTCTTCAGCACAGGACTCTGGTTGTGCACAGGCACATCACTAATTACAGAAGAGCACTCATCATGCTGCAGCCATTCCTCCCCCTGAGCCACAAAAGAGCTCATCCTGAAAATCCATACTGCCTGAGCTACACGGCTGATAGACCAGCTTTGAGCAGATCGGGTCTTTTGTGGTTTCTCTCTTTTTTTTTTTTTTTTTTTTTTTTTTTTTTTTTTTTTTTTTTTTTTTTTGAATTGGACAATAAATCAGGTTTATAAACAGTTTTGCATCTGTAAACAAAGCCCTTCAACATCTCTCTAGCTTGTAAGCAGCTGTGAGCATCTGAACTGGTTGAGGTGACTGAAGGTTGTGGCTGGCTAAAGCACAGCACGATAGTGATGCCTTGGAGCACAGGAGCTGGTCTGACCTCCCTTACCAGCACAGGGCTTCCAGTGGCACAGAAAACTCAGATCAGCAACAGAGCATCAGGTGTCAAATCTGCAAATAGGTCCAATGCCAGAATCACTTCTGAGATGGGATGTGGGAAGACAGCTCATTGAAAATTTGGGGTTTGTTTTGCAGAGAATAGCCAAGCTGACGCATGATGTGACTCCAGCTGCCCTGCAGAAACCACTTCAAAAACTGCTGAGTTTACACAAGTCCTCAGTATTTACTTCTGCATGCTTCTTCTCTTGGTTTTAGTAAATGGGGAAGCTCAGGGAGGTTTTAGCCTGTACTAAGGCCCAGGGAGATACAGCTTTTTTGTTTTGTTTTGTTTTAACACAGCCTCAAATTAGAAACCTCACTCGTGCTTTTGCAGTTTGTTTCTGCTGTAGCCTGTCCATAGTGCATTGAAGAGCCAGTGGGATGATGGCTCAGTGCCAGTGCCCCAGTTTCTGGTCCTGCATTAGAGCCCCATGCATTGAGAGTTGCACTTGGGTTTGATTCCCCAGCTGGTGTCTCCACCTTGGGGATTTGGATGGGATCTGTTACTATACAAATCACTGTGCCCATGGACACATCGTCTGGAAATAGACTTTCTTCTACGTGTACTTTTGTACTTAGCATTCACCTAACTAGAGGTGAATAAAACTACTGTCCTGAGTGGTGATAAAAACTGCCTCTTGGGTGGAGGATGCTGGTATGCATTTGAAAGCTCAGATGTGAGAATAAAGGTGATCCACATCTTTCAGACACACTACAGCAATTGAATTTTGGTCTTAATTCTCTTCATTCCTAATGCCTAAATTTTTACCAGAAGCTGCTGTTAAGAAAGAAATGCGTAGTGTTTGATTTATTAACCTCTGAGGTGCAGGTGATGTGGTTTGGGGAGGAAGGAGAGCTTCTTTTGTGCCCAGTGTGGCTGTGCTGCGGGTAGGGTGGCTTTTGACAAATGTACCCCTGCCAGAAGGGAAGAGGGTGGCCTGTGGCTGAGGGAAGAGAGGGAACAAAGCATAAACCACTTCTGCAATGTTTCCTTTTAAGTCACATCAAGTCTTGTTATCTGTAGGATTTTCTGAGCACTACCTTGTAAAAGAGAACCTGAAGGGGAGAGACAAAAGGACCATATAAATATGGAAGTTAAAAATAATCCTTTGGCTGTTGCTAAGTGCTAGTGCAGCTGTGAGCCAGGCAGCTGCAGGGGGATGCAGCTCCATCTCTGGGGCAGCTGCCCCGCAGGTCAATCCCTCCCTGCTTCTCCTGTGGGAGGAGGATGGGGAGCACACATCTACCAGCATATTTGAGGCTTATTTTGGTGACAGAGGATGCAGTGTCAGCTCGGGTCACTGTGCTGTAACCTCACAGTACCAGTTGCTTTGTGAGTAGTCCCAGTCATTAGCAGTAGGTTGGGGGCTCAGGGGTCAGTGGCTGAGGGTGCTGTTGGGCATGGGAGGGCAGTTTGGGGTGAGCAGAACCAAGTAAAGTGCTCTGAAGCAAAACCCTGCATCATAAGGGTGTTGCAGAACTGTGAATGCCTCTTTTCCCACCAAAGAGCAGGCTAGGAGACAGGGAGCTGAAGATAAGCTGGATCTGGGCTGGAAGATGCAGTCTGTGTGTGTTGTCACACTGTGTGGGGCACATGGTGCCTGTGGCTCCTTGGCAGCCCACAAACCTGGTCTCAGGCACCTGGAGGTCTCTTGTCTACAGTGTCACTTGCTGAACCCACGAGACTTATGCCCAGAACAGACAACAAGGAGATGTCACTGCTGTAGCATCTCTCTTTACAATGTGGTCAAAAATCAGTCAGACTGCATGTTCATCTTTGGGCTTCCTAAAGACCTTTCTCCTTGGTGCATTCCTGTTTGTTCTTTTCTTTAATCACCTGCAGGAGCTGCTCAGCCAGTGGTCCTGTCCTGAGATGTCTGCATGCCAGAGGATAAATTGATTAAACAAAATAGTCCCCCTGAATAAGAAGGAAAAATAAACCTCTGACTTGCTGTGTCCCATAGCTGTGAGGAACGGAGACCAGAGCACCTGTGCCTGGTGTCACTACTGGGTGGGCATTCCCTCTCCGGCTTACATCCCTCCTCCACCTGTGAAACAGTTTGGCTCCAATAAAAATAGACTACAAACATTCAATAAGAAACAAATCAAATGGGACACCTCTGCTGTCCTCTTGGGGTCAAACTGCAAAGCTGTTCTACTGACTCTCGTCATGTGGATTGCTGTAAAGAAATGGAAGGTTGAGGTCAGCTCCATTTATTCCCATCCAGTGGTCAGCCTTAAAAAAATGTAAAGACCAGGTCAGGTGTAAAGAGCAGGCAGTGCTGAGGGCTGTGGTGGGGAAGAGCAGTCAAGTGAATCCAGCTTCATCCTGCTTGGACCGATGCCACTCTTGCCCTGCTTACAAGCTCCCTGCAGATGCTGTTTGGCTGTGTGTCCAGTGTCATTTGGCTGCTGTCTAAGTCCCAAGTCAAGAAAAAGTGCCTCTTTTTTTATTGTTGATGTGTGTTTCTATAAAGCAGATCTTTTCTGAGGCCAGCTGTTCAACTGTGGGCATTTCTGCTTGCCCTCCTGTAGAGTGTGGGGCTGCTGTGCTGTTGCAACATTTTGGAGCAGCAAAATATGATTGCTCAAGCAGTGATTTATAAAACATTTGCACAGGTGAGGAAGGAACTGTGGAGGCGCCTGCTGCTGCTGACACATGTGGGATGTTGGCTTTTAGGCCTTGTTCTGGCAACAAGAGCTGGTGTCTGAGCCCTGGGGTCATCCTGGGCTACTTCCCGTTGTGCCCTGGGTCTGGCCGTGCTTTGCCAGACAGCAGTGAGCTCTGAGAGCAGCACTTGAAACCTCTCAGCCTTTAGTGTGGAGTGTCACTGAGTAAGTCTGCTCTTCACACAGTGTGAAGAGGAGCAGAAACTACAAGGACATGTCTGGGACACACTTACCCAGCGTGGGCAGCCTGCAGTGCTCTGTGCTTGCATCATGTGCTTGCTGTACCAGGGTACCAGGGTACCTTGTGTACCAGGGTGGCACCGTCTGTGCAGGGGAGGCTTATTTGAGGGCAGGGACACCCAGCCTGGAGCTCCCAGATGATTTGAAAGGCTGGAGAGAGATTCCACCCTAGAGCTGTCTGAGTGGCTGGCTGGCAGTAGCATTCCTCTGTAGAAGTGTTTGATTTTTCCTTGTAGACAAAGGGTTCCTGAGCATTAGCCAGAACCAAATTCCGCAGGGTGGCCCATGGTGTTCTGGGTGTGCTTCTCTCTAGGAGCTGTGGCTCATAGTCCCAACACAGAGAGCGGCTGAGAACCACATGGGAGGTGTTTGCATTCCAGATTTCATCTTCGTGAAGTCTGGCACACAGATCCTCAGTGGCCTTTTTGGAGGAGCATAGGGCTGACTCAGTGCATGTGTTTACTCACATCTCCAGTCCTTGGGCGGCTCCTGAAACTGTTTCCTCCCCGGGCATCATTTCCATCCTTCCCCAATCTCTCTCTTCTCCTTCCTCTCCGAATTTATTTTTCCCCTGTAACCTGGTTTCTCTTCTCTTTTCAGTTTAATATTGAGTCATGCACCACTGTCCTCCAAGAGCATGTGCCTCCCCATCCTTCTCTGTGCCCATTCAAAAGGCTGAACATCCCAGAGTTCAAATGGTCTCTGGGCTGGGACAAACAGCATGGGGTGACCCTTGTCTGCTGGCTGTGACCTGTGAAAGCATGGCCAATGCTTGTAGCTGCAATGTAAAAATGCCTGGTCTCCCCTCTAATTGCACTGCTAACGACCCCCGTGCTGTTTTTCAGGTCAGAGGTGGCTGCAGGTCAGTGCAGGTGGATGGTTCTTAGTTAGAATCCTCTGTGATCCTTGGATATGCTCTTTCCATGGATTTCTTTCAAAGCAATTAAATGCAGTATTTCTTATTACACCACCTGGCATTAGCATTACATTGTTGCCTGTTAAATATTACTGATTATCGTGGAGTTGGACTCTGTGCTCCTTCTTGGTCCCTTCCAACTTGAGATATTTGATGATCTTTGCATGGAATTCTCCCAGGAACACAAATGATGATTCCGTTGGTCTTTGTGCTCAGTGCTGTGTTTATTCCTTTTTTTCCTTGGTGTTCCTGGCAGCAGGCATACCCTGCCTGCCCCACCTTGCTCACGCCAGGGGTTTGTGCTGGCTTTTCACTGAAACAGAACCAGGTTGGACATTCCCTCCCCAGCTGAGTACTGCTCTCCCAGAGTCTCTATTCCTGGCACGAAAGGGCAAAGCTGCCCTTTGTCACCCCTCCTTTCTCCCTGCCCAGGCTCTTATTGCTGTCAAGGCTTGCAGCTCTCCCCAAATCTGGCAGCAGCTCCTTGAGGGCCAACCCACACAGAGCGCTGCTGTTCCTGCCTCTTTTCACTGCCATTTCTCCTTGTCCCTGAGCAGACCCTTAGCAAGTGTTGATGCATGCTAATGAGGCATTAAACGCCCGGGCAGAATTAAAGAATACAGGAGTGACGTTCTTGACATCTTTATGGGAGCCAGAGCTCCGTCCTCGGGGCTCTGCTCTTAAAGTGGCACAACATGTGGGTTGCAATTGGAGGTGTCATCTGAAGATTCATGCACGTACCCAAACCCCCTGTCCTGTGCAGCTGACCCCTCCCAGGGCCAAAACCCCCACAGAAAGCTCCAAAAAACACCCTGCAAAGATGAACTCAGAAAATAAAGCTTAGATCGTCTTAGAACAAACTGGCTTTAAATGTTCTACTGGCCAGCATCTTGGTGAGATTGGTGTCTGAATTTGGTCCCTCTGGTGATAGTCATTGACAGAAATACACGTTTGGAAATGAATGTTGTGTTTGGGGCTTAAAGGCAGATGGATGCCTCAGACCAGCAGCTGAGTGGAATTCTGAGTCTTTGCATTTCTTGTTAATGTGCACGGGCAACCTGTGAATTTTGCTCCGTTTCATTTAAAAATTGAGCTTAAGTCATTGACCTGAAAGGGAAGTGCAGCACAGCCTGTGTTTTCATTCTTTCTCCCTTTTTTTCTTTCTTTGTCTTATTTTGAATTATATTCTAACTCTTTTCAGGTACTTTGTTAAGGGAGAAATCTGTCACAAAGCCATGGATCTTTGGTGAACTTGCACCAAGTGATGTATTTGTGACCAAACACAGCGCTGGGCAAGGCTCCCATGGTGCTGCATCTTGCAGAGAAGAATCTCTCTCTACTCCAGAGGCCACTTCTCTCAACAAAGTCCAGCAGAAAGTACATTCAACCCATGTGTGCTTCAGCAGAGTGAGAATTAAACTGCATTTTATTTAAAAGATGGACTGGAACCATAGAATTCAGCCCCGGAGTTCATGGATCTGGAATAATGCAGCTTTGTTTTTGGGGCCAAGTTTTATTTTAAGAACGTATCTGGAGTTTTTTGGGGTGGTAGGAGCTGGTAGGAGTCAGCTCAGGTGTCAGAGTGGGAGGATGAAGCTTATTCTTCCTGGAGGCATGGTACATTGGTGGAATTGTAACTCTATAGCTTTTCTCAAGCCCTTTCTATCCCTTTCAGCAGCAGCATGGTTGCCATATGTCTTCTCGTGTTTCCAAGTCTTCCAGAGCCTTCACGGCGACTAGAGCTGAGGTGCAGAGTTGTATTAGCAGATCTGAGCAGGGACAGGAAGGGTGTAAGTGAGGGAGAAGCTCCTGGCTCTGCACCCATGGGTATTGGTGGTATCTGGACAGGATTGGGAGGACCAAGTGGAAAGTGGTTTTTGTTTTTCAAGAAGTTTTATTTGTCAGGCTTTTGGGGAGGGAAGAACCAATGGAGAGATCTGCATTCAGGGTGGTTTCATCTGTGAGCAAGTCTGTGAGGGGCTGGAGAGAGGAGCACTGCTATGGGAGAGGTGTTGCTCTGCTCCATGGGAGACCCAATGAGCAGCTGCATGTGAACAGATGGAGGTTGATAGGAAGGAACAGCGGCCCTTTTTGAGTTAGAGGTTTGGAGGGAGGCACAGTAAGGACAAAAACCCCAGAGGATTTGCACACACCACCCCCTTCTGATATGGCTTGAGGAATAATGTGAATTATTGGCAGTTCCTGCAGTGCCTTCCTCGTCAGGTACTTAGGGGTCACAAAGCCAAGAATGAGCACGTTCCCAGAGTGGTGGGATGGTGTTTGGGCCCACAGCTCGAAGGAAACCAGCACATCCATCCCAACTGCCCCTCCTCGGGAAGAAGCTCTGTGCCTCTGGGAGGATCTGGCACCAGTCCTTGTTCCATAGCTCTCCCTGAATCACTAACAGAGCTGGCAGCAGGACCTGAAAGCTCCAGTTCCCAGCTCTGGATCTCCATCCAAAAGGCCACATGTGGCAGGCTTGGCTGAGGAGCTAATGTAGTAGAAGTCAAGGATTTGCGGAGTGCTGAGCTTACTTGGAAAAAAATTAGGAAGGCTTTGTTTTAAGAAATGCAACTTTAGATCTCTTTCAGGAAATGACTTCTCACTGCCTGTTTTGGCTTTCTGATGGATCATCAGATGTATCTCGTGGTTGCATTTCAGCTCCACTTCTTTAGCAAAGAGAAGGAAAATGAGGAAAGGCTGGCCAGGGCTGCCACAGGAAATCCGCCTGCCCCGAATAGCTTTCAGCTGCTTTCATGAAACAGCAGTTTCCAAAACCATCTCTTCCTTTCTCAGTTGTCACTGGACCCAGAAATTCTCAAGTGAGTGAGAAACTGGAGTGCCGAGGGGGGTTTTTGTAATGGCAGTGTTGCACTCTGGGGATGCTGACAGTAATGTCCAGCTGGTGATGGACTTGTGGTACCCATGGCTGAGTTAGCAGCTTGAGCCTGCATTTCTTCCTTCACCTTTGGTTTCATTAGTCTGCATCTCCAGTGCCATTTTTGATGATTGGTGAGCCCAGTGCTGGGACTGAAATCTTGGTGAAACCCATATGCTTCATGATATGAGTATCCATTGCAATGGGAAGATGCACAGATCCACGGTGTCTGGTGTAAATAGCATTCAGAAAAGCACTATTCCAATCTTACTAATCTCTTAGTGGGTTTTTTTGCTGCTTCAGTGTTGCATTGTGGATAAATGAGTGCGGGCAAGCTCTCTCCTGGTGTGAGTGAAGCAGTCAGATGAATTTCAGGTGACACAGAAACCTTGGACCCTTGACATTTGTCTGTCTGTGTTTATGTAGCAGCCTCCTTAGCACAAGGAGGTTGTTATGCTCAGTGGGCTCCAGGGATTGGGGATGCTGCTGCCAACCTGCCACCCTTGTTTTCCCTGCTGGACTGGCATGACCCAGGGGATGGATCCTAAATCCATCCCTGCTGTTTAAAATTTCTGGAGCTCTCCCCAATCCCCTGTGGGTGCTGACCATCTGGCAGTGCCTGGGCCCGAGCTGTGCTGTGGGCAGGCTGCCTGGTCTGGCCTTGCCCGGCCTCTTGATGTGCAACACCGGCTGCTTTGAGCCATGGAAAGAAATTACTAGGGAAGCTGATGATTTATTTGCCTAAGCAGGCGCTGTGTCTTACCCTAGTCCTTTCCCAAGTGAAAAGCCCTATGTTTTCTAAGTGTTCCAAGCCTTTTCTGCTGCCCTTCTTCCTCCCACTCAAAATGTGCTGTTCACAGAGCCTCTCCCCCAGACATCGAGCACTTTTGCTGAGAGACTGGCTGGTCTGGTACAAAACTGGTGCTCAAGCAGTGCCCTGTGTCAGTAGGGTTTGACCTCTCTCATAAGCAGATGGTTTTGGTCCATGGTTGTGGACCCCTCTGCACTGGGGCTCTCTGGGTGATGGGCATGGTAGCCAGGGCTTGTTAAAGGGATGACACTGGAGAATCTGGAAATTGCTTGCTATAACATTTCTTTGCTGTTTTTCCTGTGGGGTTTTTTTTTTTTGTATTTCAGACTAGTTGTTCAAATAACCAAAAATGACAAAAGCACAGCCTTTTGGAGATCCTGACCCAGTCTGGATGTGAGCACTGAGGCACAAAAATAAGTGGCTTGATTTAATGGGAACAAAATACGGTATGATCTTTCTCCTCCTGAGTGCTCAGAAACCACTAAACTGGCTTAAAAATCATGACTTGTTTTTCTTGTATGTTAGGCACATCAGTTTAATGTTCTAGAAGACGGGGGGAAAAGGAGTGTTGGAGGAGGCTTGTTTTCAAACCCTTCCTAGCTCTCCATAAAAGCTGGGATATGTTTTTTATTAAAAAAAAAACAACCTGGTATTTTTTACATGACTTTGTCGTCCCCAGAAGTAGGAGGCTTTAGGAAAACCACCTTCTATGAAAAGCCTAGTACTGAGTTTCAGACCTCTTGGTGCAGTTCCTAAAAGGCGCACGGTTATCGTGGAGGGGCTGTCCCCCCGAGCAGGGTCACAGCCTGCTGTCAGGCAGCTGGGATGAAATCAGGGTCAGAGCCTGCAAGCTTCTGCCAGAAGCTCTATCCCAATTCAGGAATGACCCTGCTTGGGAACAACAAGAACGGCGCTGCTGTGTGGGGGGGTGCCAAGCCGGGTTTGTGCGGTGCCAGGCTGAGGGCAGGGAGGATTTGGCCTTGGCTGCCATCCTGGGGGGCAGCTGGGGGACAGGCAGAGGCAGCTGGGGTGAGATGAGGATGGTTGGATGTCTTGGCACAAGGTGCCAGAGTCACAGCGAGCTGGGCAGCAGTGGGGTGGGCTGTGTTTTGGGATGGGGAGAGATGGAAGCACCAGCTGGGCCGTGAGTCTCAGCCCACGCTGGTCGCGTCCTTGGGAGCAGTGCACCCCGTGGCTCCTGCCCGGATGGATCCCAGACTAGTCAAGCTCAGTCTGGGGTCTGGTCTCCCCCAGCAAAAGCATTGCTTTCCTCTGCACACCCTCCCAGCAGGTTTCTGCAGCCTCCTGACATGTGTTTTGTGTTAGCCCCTGCTGAAGGTCAGGAGCTGGCTGGAAAGTACGTTATCAAATTCAGAGGGAGCATTTAATTTCCTAGTTAGATCTGGATCTTTTGAACTTCTAAGCCTGTCTCATTTCAAAGATGGGAACAGAAGAAAACATTTCTTACTATGTTTGGAGAATGTAATTAATGTATTTTGGCTTCATAAACCAGCTTTAACGGAGAATGTACAAACCCAGAGGGTTGAAGGGGGTTAAAGTCCAGGGTGATGTCCTGCACCATGAGACTGCTTACTGGTGCAGAGGTGCCTTGAAGCACACCCTCCTTGAGGACACATTGCCGTGGAAATGAAACTGGGATGTGAAACTGGGTGATGAATATAGTGGTGAAGGGTTTCCTGCAGGCACAATGGCACAGAGGCTGCTTAGCCACATCAGCACCGTGTGTGACCGTGGGAGAGCTGGGACTGGGAGCGGGCAGCACATTGTGCTGCAAGATGTGAGCTCTGGGTAGCGCTCTGCAAACCACAGCTCTGGGTCACTGTCACCAAAAGCCTCGCTGCCACATTGCCTGAGGACTCCTCTCAGTTTGTGTCCCAAGCAAGAGGATTGAGTGTATTCTCACCTCTGGTGCTCCAGGTGGATGCTGAGAAGGGGGACAACTCTTTTTGTGCCCGTATGAAAAACAAGTGTTTCTCATGCACTGAGTTTCTCCAGTCTTCAAGGCTGTGTGGGGGATGGATGGCTCCAGAAGTGTAGCTCATGGTGCTTGCAGGAGTGGCCACTCTTTCAAACTCATAGAAGCAGTGAAGATCATGACATCTTTGCCATTGAAGGTCAAGAGATGGAAATTACTGCTTTTGGCACATTGACCGTGATGGGACAGTGACTTCTTCCACACTAAGCCAGCGTGGCCAAGGCAGGAAACACATGTCAATGTGTTTTGACATTTTAAGCTCACACCTCACATTTAGTCACCCTCACACAGAATGGCTTTTTCTTCCTCCCTCCCCGTCAATAAACAAACCCACATCCTTTAAGATGCTGTTTCTTAATTTTTCCAATCAAGCAGTTTAATAGGATGCATTATTTGCAAATGTCCATTTCCCTTCCCCAGAACAGTAATTTCAGGCTCCACCTCCAGCCTGCCTGGGGCTGGAAAGGATGTGCAGTCTTTCTAGCCTCCTATGACCTAGCTCTGATGCCTTTAAAAACTGAAACATTTTATGGTCCAGAGAGAGATTTCTTCTGGAGTCACATCTTGTGCTGCATTCTGTGGTGTCCTAGGAGAACTGAGGGATGATATGAATACCATCAGCTTGCTTCTCTTGGCTCTCGCAGTTCAAATTCAAGCCTGAGCACATTTACTAATTGCCAGCTGCTTTGGATTCCTTGAAGTAGTGCCATTTAAGAAAACCGTAGTTTACAGCTAATTTGGACACATGCATTGCCATGAAGGCACCAAACCTGCTGTGGGTGAGAGCCCAATCACCTGAATTAATTGTGAAAAAAGCCAGACACCCCATTTGGTTTGCTTGTGAACTGGTGGTCCTGGGAGTCCCCGCTTTTCAGCTGCCCCCAAACACAGCAGCTGTGGATGTAGCTGAGCCCATGGGGAAAGGGCAAGGCTGTCATTGTGAAGGTGAGCAGAGCAGGGGATTTTAGTCTCCATCAGATGTAGACACAGAAGGAGGTCACCTCTAGAGATCTTGTAAACATAATCTCCTTTGTCCAGTAATGTTTGAATAGGCAGGCTGGATCCAAAACAAATGTTGGGAGTGCAGAAGAGGCTGTGGAAGGACAACTTGTGATGTGCTGGGACATATGAAATGCCTAGTAAAACAGAAGGTGCTCCCGTGACTTTTGGCAAGGGGTATAGCTTAGCAATCCACAGCCTCTGGTAATCTTGGCACAGTGGGAGAGGCAGGGAGATCAGCAGGTTTGTGTCAATGAAAGGAGCGTGTATGTAATTTATTGTGTCTGGGGTGCTCGAGGCTCTTTCCAGTGGAAAAGCTGAGCTGTAATTAGGCTGCTGATGAGCCTTGTATACAAACCCTTCAGCTCTATAAACAATGCCTGCAAAGGCATCCCTCTCCTAGGGACTGGCCACAGAAGAATTTGAGCAGTCTCCAGCAGATGAATGCCTCTGAAACCAGCTGCTCACTGGACAGCCACTCCACTTTCTGTCACTGACAGCCTTGGAGCCTGCTGACTTTCTCAGGCTCTTGCTAAACCCCATTGCTCCAAGGGGATGCTTCAGTGGAGGAGAGCTCTTACTGGATTGGTTTCTTCATCCATCTCTGCTGTGAGCTGCCCTGAGCTACTCCCTGAGGGAGACCCAGCTGGTCCCAGGACCTTTGTGGCTCTGGCCGGGACACAGAGCTCTTGTTTGGACACAGGAAACAGTGCTTGTTGATACAATTTTTTTCAAGGTTTTAAGAGGATTTCTTAAGTAAAACTGTTAAGAAGAAAGGGAAGGAAATACTTTATGAGGTGGGCGACCTGCTAGGCTTTTTGCTGCTAAACTCTGGACTCAAAACCAGTAAGGAAGCACTACTCCATGCCCATCTTAGTATCTCTTGATGTAGACAGAGAAAGAAGAGATTGTTTCATACGAAAGTAGAAAGGGGGAGGTGCCCATTTATCTTGAGCAACTATAGAGGGAAGCTGGAAGAGCAGTGAGTACATATTTTTTGTGCTGCTAAATGTAGATATTAACTTGATATTTAGATGTTTCCCATCAGCATCATTTTGTTGCCCTGCCAAGTAAGGTCTCTCTGACAGCTCTTCCTACCGGGCTGCCGGTCCCTCCCAGCCACAGCACCCATTGGTGGCCCCAAATCCTGCTGACACCTCTCCCCTGCTCTCACCTTCAGGTCACGGGGAGTGTCACTGCGGGGAGTGCAAGTGCCACGCCGGGTACATCGGGGACAACTGCAACTGCTCCACGGAGACGGACAGCTGTGTTTCCAGTGATGGGCAGATGTGCAGCGGCCGGGGTGCCTGCGTCTGCGGGAAGTGTCAGTGCACCGAGCCAGGGGCTTTCGGAGAGACCTGCGAGAAGTGTCCCACCTGCCCAGGTGTCTGTAGCACTAAAAGGTACTCACAGGCGGTTCAGGAGGGATTTCTCACCCCCAGGAAAGCCTGCTCCTGCTAGGAGCCCATGCTAAGCAACCTGACAGTATCCTAGGTAGAGCAGTAGCATGTCTTGTTGCCCTAGTGCTGGTGGAGATTTGTGTCCCTGTTCATTTCTGGTGCTGTCTCACTCTGCAGGAAAGGCTGGCAACCCCACTTTTGCTGCACTCTGAGTTGCCGATGTCTGGGTGCAGAGAGCTGTGAGCTGTGAAGGAGGGGAGGACTGGAATCAGAATCACTGCCCCTGCCTCACAGCGATGAAGGTGCCCCTGGCATTGGCCTCTGACTAGCACAGAGCAGCAGGACTGCCTGCCGTGATCTCAGGCAGGACGGACTTGGAGTAGCTGATGTGTGCAGCTCCTGACATCCAAAGGGCAAACAGATCCCAAACCAATCAACTGCTTTGCACCTTCACTGAAGCCTAGAATAAATCCATCCCTGCCATGGAGATGCTTGGCCCTAAAGCTGCTCCTTCCTTGTGGTGCAGATGTGCAGCCTCCAGACCAGCATGCAGGGGGTCTCTTTCCAAGGGCTGAATCCCTCTGTTGATGCAATTTCTGACATGTGCTTTATCTTCCCCTCTGTGTGTGATCCTGCAGGGATTGCATTGAATGCAAGCTGTTTAACTCAGGAAGACTGGCTGATAACCAAACCTGCCAAAAGCACTGCAAGGATGAGATCATCACCACTGTGGATGTTCTTGGTAAGTTGGCAGCAGCAGAACTGCAGGTGGTGGGAACTGGTGACTGTAGCATTGAACTCTTCTTAACCAGACTCAGACATATCTGTAAAGAAAGCTTCAGGGAACACCTGGTATTTAGAAACATATGTGTAGGTAGTATGTGTATGTGTGGTGTATGTGTATGTGTGGTATATGTGATGCGCTCTCCAGGCTATATCCATACTGAAGTAAAAAACCTTTTGATTTTAAATAACATCTAACCACTACTACCAGTGCAGGGAGCAAAGAGAGTGGGATGAGGTCACATGAAGCAGATGAGTTGTGAGAGAGTGCAAAAGGACAAAGTATCGCCCAAAAAAAGGCATTTTCTAATCTTCCGAGGTTTCATCTTGGAGGAAGTGAGCTTGTAAGAGAAAGCAAAGCTGTTTTGAAAATGAGTTCTGCTTTGGTGGAACTCACTGCTGCGAGTCCCCCAGGCAATCTCCTGCCCTTTGTGTCTTCTTCTAGAGGTCACCCCACATGTGCATCTCTCAGCAGATGACTTTCTCCCCACTTTTTTCAATGTATGTTCTGGGAGTCCCTGGTTGCTATTTAGGGGAGTAGAGGGGATCCAGACTGGTGACAGATTTAATCACAATCCTGACCTTGGCCTTAGCAATATCTCTTGGAGGGAAGGATGTAGATCAAGCAGGGATGAGTTATTGTCTGCACCTGGCATTTCCTCCTCTTCCTTAGTTTATAGAGGTGGGAGTCCCGCACCTTGCTCAGCCTTTCACTCACTTTCTCCTAAGCTGTCTGCAGGTGATGTTTTTCCCATTGACTCCTCTCACATCCAGTGTCCAGCTTTTAAATTATGACCAATGGAGTTTCCTACCCTTCCCTTTGGGACACTTGTTCTCATTCTCTCCATTCAGCCTGCAGTTTAGCAGGGAGTGCATCTGCACCAGCACACGGTGAGAAGTTTAGAAGTTCAGAACATGCAAAGCTCCTTTCTAATGCCTGTCTGGCCAACAAATATTGGGAATCAAAACTCATCCCTCCTGCCTGGTTAAAGTACTATGCCAAAGCCAGCTTTTGTTCTGCCTGCTCCCTGGAAGGTGAGGCTGGGCTGTAGTTTGTCAGCCCCCTGCATGGCTTTCAGGGAAAAAAACAGGCAGATTTCTGCTTTAAGACATTTTTGGGAATTACACTGATGCTTCTGTTGAGCTATTGCAGTCAGACTGCACATAGTGACGAGATCTTGGGAGCTCAAGACATTTTGTGGCTTGGAGATCTGGGCTGCTAGACAAAGAGGTAAAGCAAAATATTCCTAAAGAAAGTTCTCATGGACTATGGACTTCTTCACAGGCAGACTTGGCCAAATCCTTGTTCTCAGGTGTTTTTGTATAATTTAGCATGTATTACAAGACCCTGCTGAAAGGCAGAATGCTGATATTTGTTACAGAATACATAGATCTGTATTGTCCTGGCAGAGGAGGATGGGACCTTCTTGAATATCAAATTGCAGTGAACACAGCCTTGAATATCCCAGCTGCCTTTTGACGCTGGATATGATGCAGTCAGGGCTTCAAAGCTTTGTAGAGCAGAGGACTCTGTCATTGGACTCCTGAGCCAGAATTCTGCCTCAAGGGAGGTTTGTGTGGCTTGCTTTGGACTCTGCAGGATCTCCTTTTGTTCTGCAGTGTTACCTTTGCATTCCTGACAGTTCCAGAGAGGAGATTCCAATGCAAGAGGAGCATGACAGGTCCTGCTCCGAGCTGAACCTGGCAGCAGCGCAAATCAGCAGACCTGAAAACTCAGCGAAGCCCTCACACCTCTCTGTTGACATGTGATCTCTGCAACCTAGTGAAGATTAGCAGAAATCATTATTATTGAGACTTTAATTACTGTTACCTTTTACCGAAACAATGGTGCAAGGTTGGGAGTGAAAGCAGCTAAACCTACATGAACTAAGATCTGCAGCTCAACTCAAAAGGGCATTAGTTGAGAAACACGGAAGTATTATCTGTATTAACCTAATTAGTACTTTGCTTTGTAACCATCAGCACTTTTCCAGCCCATGCTTTGCTACCACTGTGTAGACAGAGCAGGTTTTCCAGTCCCAGGGTAGGAACAGCTGAGGTTTGTCCACACCAGGAGCATGTCAGGACTCACCACAGGGGCAGCTGCATCTGAGCTCAGCTGCTGATATGGAGGATATTAATCTTTTAACTGGATGCAGGTCAAAGGCATTGAAAGGAAAAACAAACAGACAGGAGAGAGCTAAGGGGCTGCCATAGCAGTGGCCATTAATGCGATCATTTTTCAGCATGACAGGCACGGATACGAGAGCTGTGGAAAGCTATTTCCAGGTGCCTAAGACAGGGTCGTGCCTGTCTTTGCCAGCCAACAGCACTGAGTCCCCAAATTCCTCTCCCATGAAACTCTCAGCCATTGCAGCCTTGCAGAGCTGTGCTCCTGTCACAGCTAGAGATGCTTCCCCGACTCCCTCCAGTCACTCTCCCTGCAGTGGGGGCACGCAGTGAGCTGTGGCTGTACAGGGCAGTGGCTCTGCTGAAATCACCCCTTAAGCTAGATCAGCAAACCTTAGGTATCAGCCTTGCTTGGTCTTGAATTGGTTCTGTGAAGCAGCCTTCCTCGGGCAGCACCTTACAGTGACCAGGCTGTCTGGTGCTATGGTGTGTCAGACACAGACACAGCACACGGCCCTGGGAATGAAGTCCTCTCATTTCTTGCAACTCCCACATCTACACATCATCCTTGCAACCGACTCCTCCCTTCCCCCTCCCTCCCTCCCCCCCTTCCCATTTTCCTTTTCTATCTCACTCTTTAAAACAAACTTCTCAGCCGTTTCCGGAGCTGGAGCCATTCAGTACAGCTGGAGCACGAGCTGGCCATGGGCTGCTGCTGCTGCCGGCCCTGTCTGAGTCACAGCCCCTTGTTTTCCCTTCAGCCTCCACTCTTCAAGAAATTTAGCAGATTGAGAAGAAAACTGCATTTATTGCCAAAGCAGACTTGCATGGAGGAAGAATGTGTGTGTGTGTGTGAGGGTGAGTCTGTTTGCTGTGTGATGTTTGCCAAGTGCCACATTTTCTCAGGCAGTAAATCTGGACGCTGCTCAGTTACAATTTGTATGAGTTGTGATCAAACTGTGCTGCTTTCCAGGCTTACTCCCCATTCCTCTGTTCCCAGGCATCCCTGGAAAGCTCTGCTTATCTTGCAGGGGAGATATTAAACCTGCCAACTAAGTCAACCAAGTGCTATGTTGCAGCTTTACAGATAGCCTATTAGGCGGGGTGACTAGTTCAGAATCGGAACCCATACCATTGCAAGTTGTTAGGGGGGAATTATTTTAAAAAACAGAGCGTGTTGGAAGCATTTTATTGAAAAAGCAGAGTATAAAATTCTGCAGTCTTGAGGAATTTTTTTTTTTTTTTTGCATAAATGTATAAAAAACTTAGACAAAACCCTGTGATTCTTGCACCTGGTTCCAGAAACAGATGACCCCAACGCGATCCTCTGCGCCTACCCAGTGAACAACTGTGTCATGAAGTTCACCTACTTGGAGCTTCCCAGTGGGAAATCCAACCTCACCGTCCTCAAGGAGCCAGGTTGGCCCTCCCTTGGGTTTCTTTTTTGACAGCACTGGCTGCCTCAGGAGAGGTGATGGGCTGCTGGGGGAGCCTGGTGGGTTGCAGAAAGGCTGGCAGCATGTGTGAGCAGATGAGGCAGGGTGGTTTAAACTGAAGTGTTTTATGGCAATGAAATCCAGCTCCAAATGCTCCTAACTTAGTAAAAAAGAACTGAGAGTAAACTTTGCACCTGAGCCATAAGCATTGCCATCAAGTGGCTGAAGAGCTTTAGGAGGCTGAATTAAATGGAGCTTATTTAAGTAGCAAAAAGCATGCTTGATTTGGAGATAAAGCCCCTGGGAGCAAAAACATCAGAAGGGGACATGTGGTGTGGCTGCCGGTTAAGTCAGGATGCTGGGAAAGCCCTGCACCACCCAAGGATTTCCACAATGCTGAGAGCTCTGATCCAGGCAGTGTAAGGGCTGGGTGTCCCCACTGCCCTCCCCAGGCTGTGCAGACAGCTGTGCTTCCCAGCATTATTGATCACATGCAGTGCAGTTGCTCAAAGACCCCTTGTGGTGTTGCAGGACAAGCTGGCGAGCATCTGGCAGTAGCTTCTTGTGATCTGCTTTGGTCCTCTGAGGCACGGGCCAATATGGAAGAGTCTGAGATTCCTCATGTTCTATTTCATTTGTGCTGCAGCTTGCACTTAATTGAAAGACCAGTTGATTAGCTGACAGTTGATGTCCTTATTTAAAGTCCTTTGTGATCACCTGTCTCTGTGTGGGAGAAGCTGAGCTGGCTTTTGCCAGAGGCACCTCAACGCTCTGCGTCCCACATGGGTCACCTGGCATTAGAACCCTGCGTCACTGCTGGACAGTGGCACTGCAGCCCTACTACGTGACATCCCAGCTCTGGTGACATCCATGAGAGGTGTCCCTTTGACCTGCCTCTAGCCAGGAATTTATTTAATTTAAAAAAAAAAATCCGTTTGATTTCAGAGGGAGCTGTTGTTTTTTTTTAATTTAGCCACTGCTGCTAGCGCTGCCTGAGGTCACTTGCTCAGTGGCTGCAGTCCAAGTTACTACATCCCGGTATGCTGATCCGGGATACACTCACACCAGAGCTAATTAGCTTTTCTCCCTCACTGCCAGCCTGCAGCTCAGCCCCCAGCGCTGTGACCATCGTGCTGGCAGTGATTGGCAGCGTGGTGCTGATCGGCATCATCCTGCTGGCGCTCTGGAAGCTGCTGGTCACCATTCACGACAGGCGGGAGTTCGACCGATTCCAGAGCGAGCGCTCCCGCGCCAGATACGAAATGGTGAGCCTGGGGTGGGGGTGCTGCTGGTGGATGGGGTCTGTTGGGATGTACAGGCAGCTCTGCCGGGGTGGAGGAGGGTGGCAGGCACGAGGGATGCAGGTGTCCGTGCTCTGTGGTGCCTTCAGGGTCCAGCATCTTGCACTGCCTTCTCCTAGGCAAGTTATAAATGCTTTGCAAAACTATACCCAGCCTTTGGTTTCATCATCTATTTCCAAGCAGAGCTGGAGGCTGAACGAGGTAGGGGAGACTGTGGTGGCAGCCACCTTGGTCAGGTCTATGGGGGAGCCCTTTGGGAGGATTTGGGTGGGTGTGCACAGCATTGGAGGGCAGTGCCTGTGCCTGCAGGCGGGATGGAAGGTGGGTCTGATGGACCAACTCTGGATAAACAGCACTGCTTTTGGATCTGAATGTTCAGTTCACCCAGAGCCAAGCACAGTGCTCTCACCAAACACATCGGTATGTTTTTACCATGACACGGACTTTGTTCCTCATCTTTGTTCTTTTTGTCTGCTCCTTTCCCCAAAGGCATCCAATCCTCTCTACCGAAAGCCCATTTCCACGCATAACGTAGAGTTCACGTTCAACAAGCTCAACAAGTCATACAACGGTACAGTTGACTGAAGGGGTCTCAGTGCCTGGCACTGCCGTGGACAATTGCTTGAACGGCCGGGCTGCTTCCCCACTTGAAGACGGGATTCTCTTCAGGGGCGAGAATCCCTTACGACGGGACTGGTCGATGACCAAAGCCTGTTATTTGCACAGTAAGGAGAAAGGTCTGGTTCATTCTGGAGGCACAGACGTGAGGGCAGGGTGCCTGCCTGTGTTGATGGACTCTGAGCCGTGTGCATCTCCGTACCCCAGCTTTCCAGATGTATTAAACCTGCCAACTAAGTGAACCAAGTGCCATATTGCAGCTTTAGACATATCCCGTTAGAAAAGGTCAAAAATCAGGGGAACCCGCTCCATCACAAGTTGTTAGGGGGGGAATTAGCTTGAAAACAGGGTCTTGGAAACATATGTGTAAGAAATTAGGATAAAAAAAGCTCTGCAGTCTTTAGGAAATTTTTTTATATAAACCCCAAAATAAAACAGTTGTGCATATATGATGCTGTGAGTAGAGTTGTTTCTTTGCTGAGTCCTACCAAGACTGGGGCTCGCTCCTCCTACCAGTAGCAGTGGTGCTGCCTGATGAATTTATTAATAGAGCTTTATTAGTCAAAGCATGTCTATAAAACATGGAGCTGGAGCTGTAGGGACAGCCACAGGAGTTGTGTTGATTTAAAATATTGGTGTTGACCAGGGGCAGGGAGTGCCTCAGGGAGCTTCTGCTCTGAGCCAATGGTGTTACACAGTTTGGAAACGGTGGGAGCCCAAGGAAAAGGGAGTTTAGTCTGGGGAAACAAATATAAACACCCATTCCCTACGGTGTGCAAGTAGGTGTCCAGCCCAGGTGGCTACAGGTGGGCAGCAGGGAGCAGACAGCAACTCTTCCAGATTTCTGACTTTTTACCAGAGGACTGGTGCTGTGGCGTCCAGTGGAGCCCAGCTTGAAAAGCAGGGGAGCCCTGAGCTTTTGGCTGGAAAGGGAGCTGGATAAAGACCAGTGTTGTTGCTTCACAACATATATTTTCCTTTTTTTATTTTATTTTATTTTTAATTTTTTAATTATTTTTATTTTTGATTTTTTTCATCCCAAACTATTCCCCCAGCACTGTTTTCCTCTGGAGCTGGAGTTTGGGTTACCCTGCTGACAGCTGCAGCTTTAAACCCACACAAACAGGGCTGCAGCCGCCACAGGAGAGAGAAGCTGGAGCAATTGCTACTGCCTGGATTTTTTTTTTTCCTTCTTTTTTTTTTTTAATTTCTTTTTTTCTTGTCTCTTCACCCTGAACAGATCATGCAATAGTCAGCTGAAGGAAGCTTGCCAGGGAAAAGCAAAAACAAATGGTGTTCATTGTTTTGACTTGCTCTTCTCATTGGAAAAGGGCCACGGGCCCATCCTTCCGGATTTATTTTTTATGTGTTTTTGCCTCTATAAACAGAAGCTCTTATTTTTTCAGTAAAAAGAGCTCTCCTTCAAGAACTTGATGGCCCCCCCTCTTCCTACAAGCAGCACTGAAGAAATGCAGCAGACCATACTAAAAATATCTTGGAACTGGGATTTTTAGGAGGGCAGCAAGTGGCACATGGGCAGCATCAGTGCTTATCGGGGCGGGGTAAAAAACTCAAAACCTCAAGCAAGTGAAATCTGTACTGTCTTCCCACTTGAATTCACTAAATCTGCCCTAGCAGGGGGAGGAGACTGCATGCATCCATCCTGAAAACAAGTGCAGGGGCAGGCTCTGGTTAAATGCTGCCTTCGTGTAACCCACCATGGGTGGGCTGGAGGCTTTGCCACCTCCTCCTCACAGCACCATGAGCAGCAGGACAGGCCTGAGTACTGCACAGGGGCAGCTCTTCAGTGCTCCACATCTACACAATAATGAAGTCCAGGCTAAAGTTTGCAGGCTGAGAAATTACATTTTGAATACCTTGGACTAACCCTGCCACCTGGGAAAGAGCATCCATGGGGCAAATTTGGGGTTTGTGATCATCCCACTGCCAGGTGCCAAGATGACAAGACAGATTTCATCACTGACACAAAGGAAAAAATAGAAAGCAGTCAGAAAATAATCATCACAAGGAGACAGAGCAAATTTTATCTTAGTTCACGTGGCTGCCTCACATAAGTCATACTGCCCAAGGCATGGAAAGGGGGAGCAGGAAGGAAAGCCCAGGGAAAGGAAGGGCAGGAATGCTTTAAACCAGCTTTGCCACCCAAAGCAGCAAATGCTGTGAATACAGTTCTGCTTCAGTTAATTTGTGAGGGACCAAGCAGTTTAAAAACAAATCCACTCCTTTGCAGTCTGAAAGGAGAGGCACAGGCAGTGCCCCCCTGCCACCCTTTCCCTTGCACTCTTGAAGATTACCTTTGTGCTGTGGCATTTCCCACAACACTGGGTTAGGGCTGAGAGACTGGGCAATCCAGGCAGTTGTAGGGAGCCAAGATTTGACTCATTGCTTAGGGGTGGTTTGGGCAGGGAGAGTGGAAAAAAGCAGAGAAAAGGCTTGGGGACGGGACTGCAAGTGCCCTCCTCCCCCTGCGCAGGGAAACAAGTCAGCTGTAAAGCAGAGTGGTCTGCAGAGTAGGCAGGGAGCAATGTGGGACCAAATAAGCCAGGGAATGGTGCCACAGGCCAGCCTACCAAGCCAGGGTACAAAAAGAAGGGAATAGGGCTGATGCTCTCAGTGCTGCCTGTGGTGCTGCACCAGGCAGTGCAGAGGAGCCTCCCAAATTCAGCTTCTCCACAAGGTTACATCCTGAAAAAAAGTAAGAAAGCACTGCTAAGGCTTTGCATTGCTGGGTAAGCAGATCTGCCTTTACCCTTGCAAGAGCAGTGCCAAGCGCAGTCATGGGAGTGGTGTATTTCAGTCAGCAGCAATTTATTTGTGTCTGTAAATACATGCAGCCTGACCACAGCTAGCATTCCTGAATGAAAGCCCCAGCAGAAGGCATCGATGGGTCAAATGTGATGGAAAAATGTCAGTGCTTGTCTAGCCAAGTTGGAATCCGGATGCCCTTGCAAAATCATCTCCTCCTGTTTCCCCAGCCACAGCTGACGGCTGCTGCTGCTGCTGCAGGGTTGCTGGGGCTCACCAGTGCCTTTTCCCTGTGCTGCTGGTCTGGGGGAGGAGGCAGCACCGTTCCTTGGGAAAAGTCAAGGCCAATGGCAGCATTATTTGTTTTGTTAATGGTGGAGATGCAGTGACACCCTTCCCTATTACACCAGCCTGAGTGAGGCATGCCTGCCTGCACCCTCATTGCCTTTTGCAGTGGGCTAAGAAGGTTCTCAGCAGCTGAAGGCAAGGCCCAGGGTCTGCAAGATGAAGGCTCCACACTCTCGAATTAACCTTGCATTTCTGCAACCAAATGGAAAGCCAAGGAGCTACAATGCCGAGAGAAGGATCACTAAGCTGCCTGCAGGAAATGCCACAGTGAGGTAACTCGCTGCATCTGCCCCCAGCAGCATCTCCATACCTGAACACACAGACGGAACTGACTGTTCTCATCATACTGATGATCAGGAAAATTAAGTATATCTGTGCTACAAATAACTACTGTAAGGCTGTCATGGTTAAGCCCAGCTGACATCTCAGCCCCACACAGCCACTCTCTCACTCTGCCATGGTGGGATAGGGGAGAGAATTGGAAGAGTAAAACAGTGAGAAAATGTGGGTCGGGATAAAAGCAGTTCAATAAGTAAAGCCACAGCTGCATGCAAGCAAAGCAAGACAAGGAATTAATTCCTTCAGGGTCTGACTGACAGGTGTTCAGCCAGTCCCAGGAAAACTGAGCTCCTACATGCCTAGCAGTGACTTGGGAAGACAAACACCATGACTGTGAACATACCCCCCTTCCTTCTTCTTCCCCCAGTTCCGTGTGCTGAGCATGATGCCGTATGCTCTGGGGTATCCCTGTGGTCAGTGGGGGTCAGCTGTCCTGGCTGTGTCCCCTGCTGGTTCCTTGTGCACCCCCAGCATCCTGCCTGGTGGGGTGGGAGGAGGAGCAGAAAAGGCCTTGAATCTGTGAAAGCTCTGCTCAGCTGTAACTAAAACATCTCTGTATTATCAACATTGTTTCCAGCAAAAATCCAAATTGAGCTAGCTTCTCTAGACAAACATTAACTCTATCCTAGCCAAAACCAGCTCAAGCATATATATATATCAGCAGCAGCAGAAATCAATATTAGCAGTAATGAATATTAGCAGCAAGTTTATATTTCAATTTACAAGTTGCCATGAAATTACCACTAGTAAAGCAGGAAAAATACTTACCAGCAATTATTATTTAGGACAAGAGGAAATGGCTTCAAGTTCCACGAAGGAAGGTTTAGATTGGATATTATGAGAAATTTCTTCACTGAACAGGTTGTCAAGCATTGGAACAGGATGCCCAGGGAAGTGGTGGAGTCAACAAACCTGGAGGCATTTAAAAGGCAAGTAGATGTAGCACTATGGGATGTGGTTCAGCGGTGGGCTTGTCAGTGCTGGGGTAACACTGGGATCCCATGACCATAAGGGTTTTCTCCAACCTAAATGATTCTATGGTTTTATGTTGCTGATCTAACCCTTTCTTACTTGGAGTGAAGAGGTCATGGTTAACTTTGGAGGTATTTAAACAGACACTGTGCTCAGAAAGGCAGCAACCCTCCTTTTGTGTGTTCAGTTCCTAGGGTTATTGGATGGCAGCACAGACTAGATATATGTACTCGGTACTTCTGAAGGTCTTTTCCAACCTAAATGATTCTGTGATTAGATGCATGCTTGTATTTATGTGCATGTGCATATATATATATGTATGTGTGTGTATGTGTATATACATATATAAAATGTTATATAATTGTTGCTGGTACCAAGTGCATGTCAAACCCACCCCAGAAGTGGGCAATGTCTCCCTTGGACAAGGTATTGGGTCTGACTGAGACAGGGTCCATTTTCCCTTAGCAGCTCTCACAGTGCTGTGCTTTGCAGTGGGAGCTGGAAAGGTGTTGACACCACACCAGTGCTTTGGCTACTGCTGAGCAGACCTGTCCCTCTGACATTCCCCCATCAAGGGGCTGGGAATGGGCAAGATCCTGGGAGGGGACACAGCCAGGCCAGCTGACCCAAATGATCCAAAGGGATATTCCATACCGTGTGATGTCAGCTCAGATATAAAAGCTGAGGGAGGGAGGAGGAACAGGGAGGCATTTGTTACTCTGCAATGTTTGCCTTCTGGAGCAACCACTACGCGTGCTGGAGCCCTGCTTCCCGGGAAGTGCCTGAACATCGCTCACCGATGGGAAGTAGAGATTGACTTTTCCCTTTGCTCATGCCTGTGCAAACTTCTGCTTGTCTTTTTTATGCTTTAGTAAACTGCCTTATCTCAACCTATGAGATGTTTTCCATCTTATTCTCTCCTGTGCCCCACTGGGAAGTGGAGCAATAGAGCAGCTCGGTGGGCACCTGATGCCTGGCCAGGGTCAACACACTACAGCCCTTTTTAGTCCCAAACGTGGGGTGAGATAAAGGCAGTTATACATATCCCTATATCTATATCTATATTGCATGCTGTAGTAAAAGGTAAATCGTAGCTATAGAATAGCAAGCTCTCGTGCATGACACGGAGTTTGTCAGCTGCACTGCTTATCTCTTTATTTTGCTGAGTTTGGGAACATGTTAACAAAAACAATGGCTCTGTGCTTTGCTCTTACAGTGATGGCTTTGTTATGTGGGGGAAGTTATCTTCTGGGGACGGTGATTGATGTGAATGCTTTTATAATGCAGGCTCCCATGGTCTTTGCTCATCCTTATGTAAGCCATTTAATACTCTTAATAATATTAGCTAATACTGTTGGCATGCTATGGAGTTCATGCAATCTGGCATCCTCCTGGGCTAGGAGAAAACAAACTTTAGGTGAGGAGATACTGAAAGATGCCCTGAGGCATCCAGTTCCTGGGTGGCAAGGTGCGTGGAAGGATTTGGGCAGGTTCCTAGGGCGGTTATCACCTCCCATTGCCTGGGACTTTACACCTGAACAGGTGATCAACCCTGACAAACTGACCCATCAACTGATAGAAGGGTGCCTTGCCCACCCCACTGAACATCAGCAGCTCCTCGCCCTGTACTGGGGCCTGGCCTGTGCCTACCGAGCCACTGTTCAGTACTCTCAGAGGACTGTAGTTGAGGCAGGAACACAAACTGCATTTGAGGACGCTATTGCTGAGTCAGGCACTCAAACCACAGCAGCTGCAGTAACTGCCCCAGAAGTGAAGGCGAAAAAATGGACAAGGCAAGGTACACACCCTTACAATCAGTTACTAAGGGAGGAAGAAGAAGGGGAAGCAACAGCAGGAAAGGAGGGGTTAGATCAAGAGGCAGGTCCTTCAACAAAGCAATCAAATGGAGTGAGGCAAATCAAACAGGAAGCCGAAGTTACTCGGTCCCTGACCTCATCGGAACTCCGAGACTTGCGGAAAGATTACATCCGCCAGCCAGGTGAGCCGATTTCTGCCTGGCTGCTTCGGTGCTGGGACAACGGGGCCGGCAGACAGCGCTTAGAAGGTCATGAAGCCCAACAGCTGGGACCCCTCGCTAAAGATCGGGAAATTGAAAGAGGGATTGGAAAAGAAGGAGCGATCTGCAGCCTCTGGAGGCGGCTCCTCTCAAGTGTGAGGGGAAGATATCCGTTTAAGGAAGATCTTGTGAACTCCCCAGGGAAGTGGACCACTGCGGACGAAGGTATCCAGTACTTGAGAGAATTAGCAGTGCTGGAGATCATCTATAGTGATCTAAAAAGTGACAAGGTGCCTGAAGATCCAGAGGATGCCCAATGCACAATGGCCATGTGGAGGAAGGTGGTTCAAAGCGCCCCTGCATCGTATTCCAGCAGCTTGGTATCACTGTACCGCCCGCAAATGGATACACCAACTGTAGAGATGGCGTCCTCCTGGCTCCGAAATGTAGAAGAAACTCTGGGTACTTCCTCATCCCTACAAGTCAGCAGCCCAGCTTTTAGAGGCAGCACAAGGGATCGGTCCTCTCCTTCCCCGGTCAGAGGGAAGGGGAGCCCTAAGCGCAGGCCCCGTGGTGAGCTCTGGTTCTTCCTGCGTGACCAGGGGGAGGACATGAGGAAGTGGGTAGGTGAACCCACCTTTAAGCTGGAAGCCCGTGTCCGTGAACTGAGAGGGAAGAAAGCTGTTAAAGGGTCACCCAAGAAGACTGCCAGTGCAGTTGCCGCAGAGAGACAAGAAGGCAATCAGCGATTTCCCAGACATAAAAGAACTAGAATGGCTTCCTTTCACCCTGATGAGGGGACTTCTGATCTGGCATCGCAAAGGTCAGATAGTGAGTACTCTGACCAGGAACAGGAATAGAAGGTCCCTGCCTCCAGCCAGGAGGAGGAAAGGGATGACCAGGCATACTGGACTGTGTGGGTTTGATGGCCTGGCACATCAGGTCCACGGAAGAGTAAAGCTTTAGTAGATACCAGTGCAGGTTTTATATTGACGCCATCAATGCACAGCAGTGCAGAATCCATCTGGATCTTTGGAGTGACAGGGAGATACCAGGAGTTTTCTGTGTTAGAGGCCAAGGTGAGCTTAACAGGGAACAAGTGGGAAAAGCACCCCGCTGTGACTGGCTCAGAGGCCCCCTGTGTCCTTGGCATTGACTAGATACTTCAAGGATCCAAAAGGATATTGGTGGGCTTTTAGTTCAGCTACAGCGAATACAAAGAAGATCAATTATCCACCCTGCCTGGCCTCTCAGAAGATCCCTTTTTTGTAGGAATGCTGCAGGTTGAATGAAGACCAGCAAGAACCAGTTTCTACCAGGACTGTGCACCAGCAGCAGTACCTCACCAACCAAGACTCTGTAACCCCCCATCCGTTAGTCCTTGGAGACCCAAGGAGTGATCAGCAGGACCTGCTCACCCTTTAACAGCCCCATACTGCCAGTGTGAAAGTCTGGTGGGCAATGGAGGCTGACAGTGGGCTGTCGAGGCCTGAATGAAGTCACACCACCTGTGAGTGCTGCGGTATCAGAGCTGTTGGAAATGCAATATGAGCTGGAGTCAAAGGCAGCCAAGTGGTGGCACACAGGTTATACACGAATGTGAAACATGCTGCAATCAAGTGAACCACACACGTGGAGTCTCCTTGGAAGAGAGGGCAGCGGCATAATTCCAGTATGATGAGCCCTGGAAAATTGACTGTATTGGGCCATTTCCATGAACACGCCAAGGCAAGAGTTACATCCTCACCAGAGCAGAGGCAACAACAGGCCGGCTGGAAATATCTCTACTGCCGCTGCTTGGGAGACCATGAGAATCCAGGCCTACAGGGACAGATTTTGTGGCGACTTGGTACTACAGAGAGAATTGATTCAGACAATGGGGCTCCCTTTAAAAATAACCTCAAAACTCTTGGGCAAATAAACATGGCATTGAGTGCACATATCACATCCTTTATTATCCACAGGCCTCTGGGAAGACTGAAAGGTGTAATGGACTGCTGAAAGCTATGTTATGAGTGTCAGGTAATGGGGCATGGAAGCACTGGGATGCAAATTTAGCAGAAGCCGCTTGGCTGGTCAACACTAGGGGATCCGGTAACTGCCCTGGTCCTGCCCAAACTAAACCCCTACACACTGTGGGAGGAGATAAGGTCCCTGCACACATAGGGAAGTGGGAAAGCCAGTGTGGATATCTCCTCCCATGGGAAAAGGCAAGCCCACTCATGGGATTGTCTTCGCCCAAGGACCTGGGTCTACTTGGTGGGTGATGAAGAGAGATGGGGAGACACTGTGTGTACCTCAAGGAGATTTAACCTTGGGGGGGAAATAACTTGTGGTGTGAGTTGTATGTTGCAGGAAGTAGCAGAAATACATGAACTGATGAATGAATTTTGCGAGGAGCAAGGAGAACGCAACGACAACCTGAGCCAGGCTGGTGTCAGTGCCCAATAATCCAGTGTGCTACTTCTCCTGTCCTGACCACTCATCCTGATGGAATTGAGCCCAAGCCATGGATCTGGAGGGATGGAGGAAGCCCATTAAATGGGAAAATAATATCTGTCTTTGAAAGGACAGGGGATAGTGGTTAATGAAAATGTATGTATGGCATAGAGATGGTTTAAAGATTTAGTTTAAGTTGTAGGTGTGGGCAAGAAGCCATTCCAGGAATGAGAAATAAATACAATGGAAAACTTGAAAGATATATAAATTATGTGGGAACCGAGTGTGACGCAAATGGTATGGAATGAGGGGTGGACCATGTATGGAATAAGGGGTCTGACTGAGAGAGGGTTCATTTTCCCTTAGCAGCTCTCACAGTGCTGTGCTTTGCAGTGGGAGCTGGAAAGGTGTTGACACCACACCAGTGCTTTGGCTACTGCTGAGCAGACCTGTCCCTCTGACATTCCTCCATCAAGGGGCTGGGAATGGGCAAGATCCTGGGAGGGGACACAGCCAGGCCAGCTGACCCAAATGATCCAAAGGGATATTCCATACCGTGTGATGTCAGCTCAGATATAAAAGCTGAGGGAGGGAGGAGGAACAGGGAGGCATTTGTTACTCTGCAATGTTTGCCTTCTGGAGCAACCACTACGCGTGCTGGAGCCCTGCTTCCCGGGAAGTGCCTGAACATCGCTCACCGATGGGAAGTAGAGATTGACTTTTCCCTTTGCTCATGCCTGTGCAAACTTCTGCTTGTCTTTTTTATGCTTTAGTAAACTGCCTTATCTCAACCTATGAGATGTTTTCCATCTTATTCTCTCCTGTGCCCCGCTGGGAAGGGGAGCAATAGAGCGGCTCGGTGGGCACCTGACACTCAGCCAAGGTCAACCCACTCTGCATCACGGAACCTGGAGTGAGCCTGGCATCCCCAGTGAGGGTCTGCTCTGCCAAGGAAATACCACGGGGAACAAGGATCTGTGCACACTGGGATGCATCAGAGAAAGAGGCTCCATTAGGGATAAAAAGTGAGTCCTTTTTATACCACAGAGACACAACTTGGCATAGGACACCAGCACTTGGAGCAGCCAAGAGGTGCTGCTGACTTCTGTTTTCATCTGGCACAGTCAATAAATGATGGTGTAAATGGGACAGGACACAAGGTTGTATTGGTTCTGGAAACCTCATGGACCTGTTAGTACAGGTTTAAACACTCTGCCTTGATTACCTATAGGGTGTAATGGTTGTGTTGAAAGTTAAATGTCAGAATCTGAGATGGGAATGCCTAAGGAGTAAGATGTGCTGTGGTGCAAGTGTCTATCTTCTGTGGTGGTAATCTCTTAGTGCCACAGAAACAGAACCATCCGGGGATTAAAATGTTGGCCACCAGCTTCACCCAGACTCATTATTTTGTTTGTAGAATAAACTAGAAAAACATGGAATAGAGAAAAAATTCAATTTTGTTATAGAATGCCCAAAAGAGGTTATGATCTATACAGCCAGTTGTGTTTCTTGGGTCATATATGTCCCAATTATCATTTGTACTAAGCCAGCTCTGTAGACAGCAGCATGAATGAAGATTGGTGAGATTACAGTATCTTTGGCAATTCATGTTGTTAACATTCCATCTAAGATGCCAGAGTCCACTAAAACCTCCTCTGTTTGTCATTGCTGATTCATTATTTCAGGTCCTGGAGGTTTCCAGAATCAATACAAGCTTGTGCTCTGTCCCATTTACACCAAAACCATGCTTGGGTGTGATTGTAACACAAAGTGTCATTTCAGTTGCTTGTCTTCCTCACACAAATTTAATCTGTGTCCTGGGGCATCAGAATGCACCATGGTGCATCAACATGTCCATGTGCTTTAAAGGTTATTGTTGATAATTTGGTGTACTGGGGAGTAAGTTTGCCAAATTATGTTGACACCAAGATGCTTTAGAGACAGGTTCTGCTGAGCCTCAAAACTCGGCATCTAATGATCAAGGGTGGTGTAAGCAATGCCAACAATCCAATTTGTTGCCTGCATGAGGAATTATATTCCTAAATTGAACAATGTGATCACTGTTCCATCCTTAAGGAACAAGCATCCTTAAATAAGGAACAAGCAATAATGTAAGAACAAGATATGGTGTGCATAATGTAACAGTAATAAAAAAGACTAATGGTCATGATCTTGTTTCTCTTCATGCCAACTTGGCAAACCAGTATGACATCTGGAGGACTGGAGGAAGCCCATGGACCCTTAAGATAATATCTGTCTGTTAAAGGACAGGGGACAGTAGTTAATGAGAATGTATAATTCTCTGTTTTGACTAGAAACGTGGTTTAACTGTGTAGTTTGTGTTGCAAGCATGGGTAAGAAGGGATTTCAGTAATGAGAACTAAATACAATCGAATCATATACTGAGTGAAGTGCTGGGCCTCACAGTTTAGGAAGGATGTTAAAGTCCTTGAATGCATCCAGTTAATCTAGTTTAGAGAGAAGTAGGCTGAGGTAAGAACCTCATCGTCCTCTGCAGCTTCCTGAGGAGGAGAGGTGGCTCTTTGCCTGCCTGCAGTGCCCTGGTGCCATCGGCATCATGCCTATCCCAGAATTTGCAAGGTGGACATGGACATCTCCTCTAGCCAGCCTGCTGTGAGTCCTGTTCTTGCAGGAGATCTCCTGTCTCCATTCCAGATCATGTTCCTGTTTGCAGGGGGCCACTTTGTGTCGGATTGGGTTGTTTCAGCATTTCAAGCATTTTGTCCCTTATTCTTATTACTCTGAGCTCCCTTAAGCCTCTGGATGACCCTGACCTGACCTTCTCTGTACTTCCCTGTCCTTGAATCCCCATAAGGACTGTCAGTTTTCCAGCCCTTGGACCACTATGGTGTTTCATTGCCAGGTTTCGTGCCATAACATTAAGGATAGGGGGTTTTTTTGTCCCTCTGGATGTTGTATTTTGCAAGAAGTTTACTTTCTCTGCTGCTGCTGCTGGCACCACCATCTTGTCCCAGGGTGTTGCCTCTGTCCCTCAAGGATATCCCAAGCAGTCAGTCTCGTTGTCCAGCCAGAGAATCCGTCAAGAGCACTAGAGGGAGAGGGAGTGAGACAGCCTCACAGTCCCAGCACTTTTCTAGCAGCATTTATTATCAAAGATAACAGGGAGAAAGTTACTCTGGCCTCTGCATCAGTGTTTAGGAGAAATATTCCTCCTGTCAGGAATATCTGTCCAGCCTCAGCCTGATGAAGGATCACTGTTCCAGCCTATCCCACCCAGTCCTCAGGAGGCTTTTTGCTGTGCTGCAAGGACAACTGCCTTAGCTGCTCAGCATGAACAATTCTAGAAGTCACTGTGACCCTGGGTGGTAGCGGGGAGCCTTCCTCTGCAGCAGGAGCCAGGAGGAGCACGGGGAAATTTCAATGCCAGGGTACAACGAGGCTGCCTTATCCAGACAAAGCTTGGGCAACAGAGAGGGGGAGGAAGACTCACTGCCAGAATCAAAGCCTCCTCCTTGTTTTCCATGTTCAGTATGTGTCTTTTCAGTGATCCTGCTCTGAGACCAGGCATGTAGGATTTTGCTGTAGCTGCCATACATCCAGATGTCTGAGGGTGGTTTTTAACTAACTGGCTTGCAACAAAGCCACGGGATTCAAAGGCAACTGCTCACACTTGAGCATCCTTAGCTTGCTGCAAAGCTTCCAGTTCCTGCCCGGCAGTGCTAAACAAAGCCCCTACACCTGGCACCTCTGTGAGAAGCCCGATGAAGGGCCCCTTGCTATTCCCTGCTTTGCATTTGAGTGTCCTGTCACCTCTGGAACTCAATTTGCAGCCTTTCAAATTTAACCAATTCTTAGACATCTTATCCCAGTCCCACAGAGGGGTTTTCCACAAGAGTCTTGCCATCTTCACTACTTTTCTACTGCCTCCTCCCAGGCGTCCATGACCTGTTTATCACAGATCCACACTTCTGACACCAATTAATGCCACAACACAGAAGGATTACTCGACTTGTGAGTAAGCAATGATCACAACTGTTTGTAGTATGTCTGACTCTGTCATGCACAAAGATTCAGAGGATTTATTACCTATTTTCTCTTACTCATTACAGATTGCTGTTATCAAGGCAAGTATAGTTACAGTTGGCAAAACAAGTGTATCTACTCTACAAGTTACTACAAATTACTACCGGAAAGCAAACAGGGATTTCCACAGCATCTGCAATCAACACTAGCATCAAGTCTGCATTTCCATATTACACAGCCTATGACACCACCACCTTATGCACAGTTACAGCCTTGCTCAGGCTTCCCCCTGTCCTTTGTCCTGGCCATCCTCCACCTACAACCCTGCACTTTCACAGCTGGACTGTGGCTCACATCAGCTATGAGAAAATGCTCAGAGAGCCACATGGGTCATGTAGAAACAGAGTACTGAGACTGAGGACAAAGCCAGCCCAGACAGACAGGCAGGGTCACCTCTCCCAGCAGAAAAACGCCTGCCAAAGGAGTTGCAGGAAAACCTGAAGCTGGAGCAGGCACCAGGCTGTTTTAATTTCCTGCAGCATTCAAAGCTGTACTTGTCACTCTGGTGCAGCCTGACCAAGATCCACCAGCATGATAACAAAAAACCCAAACCCAAACAAACAAACAAACAAACAAACCAACCAACCAACCATACAGCGTGTCTAGCCCATGGCTCAGCCACAGGCCTTCCAAAACAGACCATTCCCTCAGACAGTGACCTCCAAAAGTCAGATCTGAAAACAAACTTCCTCTGGGTGTTTCACATTCCTTTGGTGCTATTCTCTAAATGCAATGTTTGTGTCTCTTACTAAAAAAATCCACAGCAACAGGCTTTCCACATAAGCTTAAAGGGAAGTGATTCAGTTATTTTTTCTGAGATGAGGTTTCAAATAAATTTTCATACACTAGGCTATGGAAACTATAACATGACCTGTCAGTTAACCAATAATAAAGCAATGTTGATACTGTGGCATACAAAAAATACTTTTAAGGACAGTGCTGGTTTAATTTGGCTGGTTTTAATTCAGCACTGGGTTTATCAAGATTTTGCAGGAATTTTAAGTCTGAGTAAAGCACTGTACTTATGCAGTTATACAGATTTAAGTGCCCGATACAGCACTCCTGGGTTCTCTAGATGGAGATACCCACAATCTCCGAGACAGAGTGGATTTTACACACAAATATCAACAGCTACGTGACAATTCCTCACTGGTTCCAGCTCAGGCTGGTCTCACTCAGTCCTCAGGAACTGTGCTCAGAAATAGCAGCAAGTCACGCAGCTTTCTGCTGCAAGCACTGGCAACACTTGGCCACAGTCTTATTTCACTATGAAAAGAGTGATTTCCTCTCATTCTCTTATAAACCATACTCCAGAGTGGGTAAGGATCACAATTTCATAGAAATGCATACTTGCCAGTTAACATTAAACAGAGAAAATTAAATATAGCCTTATGCCTCTACCACAGGCTCAATCAGATCACAGAATGAACTGCAAGAGTTTAAGATTCATACATTATGATGCAAATGAGTTTTGTAAATTGTGACCTAGTTCCCATGTTAGGAACAGTTGGGACCAACAGCAGGGACTGTGCAATGAATGCGAGCAGCAGGGGCAAGCAAGGAAATTAACATTTGTTCTTAATTTGAAATAGATTTTTAATCACTTTCAGGTGCCTCAAAGGAAGTGCACACACTTGTTTACTATAATCATTCTGACAGAAGAATGCATATAGGCGGTAACACGTTCCTGGTTTACTAATTGAAATGTTCGCAGCACTGGTGTCACACCAAGTGCCAGAACACAGCTCTTTCTGGAGGGCACAAAGAAGGACTGTGAAATGAAGTTTCCCAGTTGATCCGTTCCTCTGAACTTGCTTTGTAAAGAAAGTGAGTTGCACGTACCCTCTAAAAGTGACTGGATATTAGATCACATTCATCTTTCCAAATCCAGTTGCTATTTTTTAAGCTGGAGGCCTGATAAACTCACTCTCCAAAGAGCCTGCTCAGGGATTTAGCTGCATGGCTGTCAGCCACATGCTTAAATACGATTCAGCAGTTAGTGGAAAATACTGAACTCATGAAATTCTGCTTGTGGCTGTAACAGCGAGCCCACAACAACACACTGTGCTGAGCTTCAGCCTGAGGCAGCCTTCTGATTCAAATGAGTTTTAGAATACTGTTTTGAATGTTCGAATGACATTTAAATGTTTTAAATACACCCAGCAGCAAGGGTGTAAGTTGTTAAAAACCAGACAGATTTTCCTTCTGAGGATTATCTAGAGCTGGAAATTATTGGAAGCTGTAAAAACTGCAGAGCGTCAACGCTCCCCAAAAATAGAGTCTCGGCTCCCTCTGGTGGAAAACTTTGGTCATTTTCTGCAAAAAGGTTTACAAGAGAAAGTCTTGGTTCCGCTACAGGACTCAAGGTCATGAGATACCGAGAGACAGCTAAGAAACCCTCCGTTCACCCTGAAGGACTGGGACTTCTCAGAAGCTGATGCGAACTATCCCATCTCACTGACTGCTGCAGGGTGTCTGAACAGGATACATCATAATCAGCAAGTTCCACCTTCCAGAGGGTGGAATACTCCAGGTGTGAATTGTGATACATAATCCTACTGAAGCAATTGGCAGCCCCAAGGAAAATAACACACACAACGTTCTAACGTTCTCTCCACACCATCTTAAGCCCCATGAGCAGCTGAGTCATGAATCAGGTCACTATGTCTCTACAACACGAGGCATAAAGAAAAGCCCTCAGATTCCAACCTGTGTCTCTAGTCTTAGAGGTCCTGCATAAATTAAACCCAACAAAAAGCCCCCACCAATCTCCTATTTTCAAAGATCTGCTGAGGAGTCCCAGCGCTAATGGCAAAAACCTCACTATATACAGTTGTTCTAGTCTATAGGTAAGCGTATTAGCAAAAGGATCCAGCTTTTTGTGTGCTCTGGAACAGCAACAGTCCAGGATGGCATCACCACTGGTTTCTGAGTTCTTGATCAATAAAATTTTCATTGCTATTTGCACCACATATGTGCTAGATACACTTAAGATTATTCCATACCTTATAATCAAAACCAATCATTCAAGATATTTCTATTTTTTCCTTATTTACCCCATACAGTGAAAAGCAAAGCCTGCGAGTGTTCCAGCTGTTGTCACAAAAAGTCTAATAAAATATATTTTCATTTTGTATTAGAGGAATCAACAGCGCCACTGTAATTAAGCACACAACAAGTAACTGCTCTGACAAATTCTGTAAACAGAAGCACGAGCAAATCCTGCAATCACAGACACACCAGAATGACTTTTTATTATACTTCTGCCACAGAACAAAGACACAGAGTGAGTGAAAAGGAAAATGGTAGCAAAAAAGTATTTATTAAACATCACATAATTCAATTTCAGTGTGACATTAAAACCTGCACTTGCCCCTTGGAAACAGGAGAGCCAAATAAACCCGTGAAGGTGGGGCAGTATGCAGGTGAAGTTTATTAAGAACATAACAAAATACCATTTCCAAAGCTAGAAAAGAATTGATGGTGAGGAAGAAAAATAAAGGCAACGACAGCCAACAAAATACCCTTGGAGTGTTTTGTGCAATGTTTTTCAAACAAGAAAACCTACTAAGGCTAAAAAACGGGCACGAAGGTCTGGGCTCTTAGATTCAAATATCAAAAAATAACAATGGCAAGTACAATTTGACCTCTGTGTGTACAATTAAAACAGCTTTGTAATAGATTTTTCTCCAAAAGGGCAATTTTCTGCGGGCTGAAGTGTCCATACATTTAACTGGACCCCTCATGAAGGTTGCAGCTCAGGTCCAACTGCAGTGGCTACGACAGTGTCTGGTTTTCAATCTTCTGCAGGAACACCAAGCCTGCTCATGTAGCTCTCCCACGCTGCCTTCCTGTACTTCTCTGCTTCTTGGAGACGGTCTGAAGCTGCCAAGATGCCTCGTCCCACAATAATGATATCTGAGCCTTTTTCACCAATAACCTCCTTGGGGCTCAGGTACTGCTGTCCAAGGTTATCACCTGAAACAAACACACCACTCTTTTTTTGTTTGTACAAAACTGTATGTACTAAAACCTTCAGAGAGGTGCTGGAATACAAAACAGGTTTCCTGTCCCAGCTCTCATCCTAACAACCCACAGACATAATTAGAAATTGCATTGCCAACCAAAAAAACCCAGATCAAACTTGGCAGCCAGCACCCTCCTCTTTCATGGTTTACCAATCACTATAGATGGAACAGTTACTCAAAGAAGCATTAATCAAGATTTACTAAAATAAGCCTCAGCCTTCTTAAAACAGGCAAAACCCCCAAACATTATTGTAAAAGCTTGTGATTTCAGTTTAGGTCCCATAAGAATTAAGTGTTGCAGAGACACGTATCTCCCCAATCTGCTTCAGTGATAATCTCTTCAGTCAGCACAAGACTTTCAATTCACTGATACTTTATATCAATACCAAGTGTTTCAGCTGGACTTCTCTTATGTTGTATTTTTTTTACTCCCACTGAATAGTTTTACATCTAATCTAACAACTATCTGAAGACATTTTGCATGTTTTCAGGAACGTGCTTTATGGTATGCACAGACCTCAAAACAAGAAAAAAGGCTGCATAGCCTGCTCACTGCCTTCCAGAGCTCCCAAGAAAGGGATCAGCATATCCAGAAATATGGGAGACAGCCCTTAGTGGGAAACAGACTCCACTCAGCTGAGAATCAGCATCCAAACACTCTTCAGAAGCCCCTTTTTCACTGGAGACTAGATCACTTCTGTCCTTAAACAGACTAAAAATATTTTAGAAAAAGTTACCTCCAGTTTGCAGCTGCACTCCTGGGGTTAAGTGTAGAAATTCTGGCTTATTACTAACTCTAGATCCACATATGAATCCAAACACAAAATCCGAGTTGTCTTCAGCCATCTGCACCTGAAAAAGATCAGTGAACAATTATAAATTATACACTTAAAACTCAGCTGGCCTAGCAACCTGTTTCTCAGCCACCCTCTGATGCTTTAAGCTGTGCGAGGCAGGGGTATGAAACACCTCTTGTTTTCCCAATGTAAAGTCACTCTTTCCCTCTGGCAGGAAAGTGAGCAGTATGTTTCTTATTATTTTATAAATAATACCATGAATGAATTTTAACTAATTAGAAATTAATTGCTTATTGAAAGAAAGGAGGGGGAAAAAAAAAAAAGGAGTGCTTATAGCAAACTTGGCATGTGTACTAGAATTCCAAGTGTGAACTCTGACTGCCTCACATCACTGGCCTACAGCTGCAACCTTTAAACACCACACAGCCACATTCCTGAGTCTCCAAGGAAAAAACAAACACCTGTAATAGAGCTGGAGGGACTTTTGGAAGTGCAAATATTGGAAACACATAAAACCTCCCTGTCACACTTCACAAGCTTTTAACCCGACACAAGACCGTCCACTTACTGCAGCTTTTGTGTATTCACCCGTCGCAAGGGACCCTTGGGAACTCATCTCTGCCACCAGGAGACAGCCACGCTGGAGAGGAAGACCTGCTGCCTTCAGCCCCTTCACAACTCCAGCGCCTGGAACCGCGTGGGCATTGACGATGTCTGCCCAGGACGCGATTCTGAACACACCACCTGGGAACACGGGAACGTGTTAAACAGGAAGCACAAGCTAGACAAAAACAGCTGCACACTTAATCACTCACATGTTTAAAAGACATTTTTACTGCTGAAGCTTGACAGTTACAAGTCCAGTCTCATCAGACAGTTCTGACAGCTGTCTAACCACAAAGCGTAATCTCCCAGTTTACTTTCCACAAACACTTGCTAAGTGTCTCACCTTTAATATTTACTGAGACATTTATGGAAGCCCAGAAACATGCTGTCACAGGTGCTATCTTCACACCTGCACCTTCACAGCGTGCAGAACATATGGAAGGGACATAAGGATCAGGAGAAGAGAACAGCAGTTCTACAGCTGCAGGTGGAATATCAAAGGAAAGCCATGCTGCGTACAAAAGCACTACAATAATAACAAGCAGCAGTTTCTCATGGCACACAATGCAGAAGTACTTACTGAGCACAACCATAGATTCATAAAAAGATTTAGGTTGGAAGGGACCCCAGGAGGTCATGCCCTCTCAGCAGGGTTAACTTCAGTGCTAGGTCAAGATCGCTCAGGGTCTTATCCCCTTGAGTATTTCCCAAGGCTGGAGATTCCACACTCTCTCCTGGCAACCTGTGCCAGTACTGCAGTTACACACACCAGAGGCAAAGTTACAGTAAATCCAGGTTGATGATAATCACCTTCATACTGATGTTTCACTGTGTTTCCAATATCTGCAAATTTCCTGTCTTCAAAAATCAAGAATTCATGTTGATCTGCGAGCCTTCTCAACTCCTTTACTACCTCGTGGGTGAAATCATTCAAGATGTCTATATGAGTCTTCAGGATACAGATGCTGGGGCCCAGGGTGGCAGCTAGCTGCAGCAGCTCCTTGGAGCTGGTGACATCAGCAGAAAGGCACAAGTTTGTGTGCTTCTTTTCCATGAGCATGAGGAGCCTGGCTGCGATAGGATGCACCCCTGGCAGCTGGGCACGAGTGCTGAAGCTCAGCTCCTTGCAGGGTCTCTTGACAGGAGCAGCACCATTCTGAGCCACTGCCTCAAACACATTTCCCTCAATGAATTTCTTCACCTTTTCAACCATCTCAGCAGCCACTTCTCCCTGCTGCTGGAGAATCTCCAGCACCCCAGACAAGGTGCACACAGAGTGCAGGCGAATTCCATGTTCCGCTAGCCTGGCCTTCCCACCCTGCTCCCTGTCCAACAGCACTATGGCATCTGTGACTTTTAATCCTTCTTTCTGAAGAGCTTCTGCAGTTTCCAGTACACTGGATCCACTTGTTACCACATCCTCAATGATCAGGCATGTCTCTCCTGGATTAATTGTGCCTTCTACCATCCGCTTAGTACCTGAAAAATAAAAAGCAAACACTCCACCAAATTAAGAAAGGTTGGACGACCCAAAAAAACCTTAAGAGTATCAAAACTTTACTAGATGATACCACCAATCACAGTTCTTACCACAGCTCATTCACTGACCTATAATTCAGTTCATAATGTTACTTCTCCAAACTGATAAAATACTACTTTATGTTTCCAGAAGTTATATTCCATAACAAAACTGACACACTGTTAAGAGCACAAATCCAAATGTATGAATAAGATGACTCCAGAAGTTTAGTACTGGCATAACTTGAAAGCTCAGACGTACAAAATTATTCTCTCATTATTTAAAACATCTTTAAGGCAGCCAAGTTATTGGCACTCTTCAGCATGTCCCCAGTTTTCCACAGGCAGCACTGTGAGCTTAATATGCCTGTGAGAACAATTAAAAGGAATAAAGCCTCAAGTGCCTTTGTCCTCACTTACAATAAGCACACATCCATGAAAGGCCTCCTGGGGGCAATGACAAAGGATGCCTGGCTTTCCCAGGAGCAGTTAATCGCTGTCACAACCGGCTTGTGCTTCACAAGAAGGAACAGCAAATGTTTCCATGCCTGGCCCACTGCCTGACACAGGAGTAGCATTTAGTTTTGACAAGTGTACCTTCTAATTACACACTGTTGGAAGAGGATGTGTAGAAATCCAGTTATATGGCAGGTTAATGCTTCAGTCTGCTCTCCCTCTTCCTTTATCACCATCAAATAAATGGTTCATTGAGTGGAAGGGGCTGCTGTTCACCTGGCTCACTGATTACAGCACCATAGGATAACGAAAGAAAAAGGGGTTTGAGAGATAAATGAAGAAGAAAGGTTCCTTTCAGTGTCAATATGCAAAAAGCTCTGTTTGAGAGAGAAATGTGGCTCCGGTCTCAGTATGCTGGAGAATCTGAGCTATAAATCCTCATTTCTGGATGAGGCCACAAACCTAGAACCATAGCAAGGATACCAAGGGGAAAAAAAAACTACACTGCTAAAGAAAAGAAACAAACTCTCACAAACAAAACACAAGAAACAGGAAACACTCTTCAAGAGTCTCCAAATCTCCTACAGCAGGACTAAAGCTGCAGCCTAAACATCAAACAGCTGATCAGGCTGGGATGCTGTGGGAGGTTTGCTTTAGGGGGAAAGGGCCAGCTTCTTAAATTGCAATGGTAATCCTAAACTGGAACGGAGGCGCTGTGCCTTACAAAAGAACCACAAATTATATGAAGTCATCTCCCAAAACAAAGTAACTTGCAAACTCTTGATTTGAAGGCTTTACCGTAGTCTTTTCCTTCCTTCCTCCGTATAAGCATCGGAACCTCATTTTCCGAGCAGATGATGGTGGCCAGCGGCAGCGCCGTGTACGGAACGCCGCACACACAGTCGTACTCCAGACCCGCATCTCGGGCTGCTTGGAAAAGAAGTCCTGCCACCTGGAAAGGAAAACCAAACGCTTTTTAGGAGCCAGGCTGGCGCGAACGTGACGAAATCTATGAAAACCTCTCTGCCTGACACGACCCGAGAGCCGAGCCTGCGGGGTCCCGGCCCTGCAGCGCGGCCGGCCCCGCTCCCCGGAGCCGTGAGGGACCCGCCAGCCGCAGGGCACGGACACGCGTGGGGCCCGGCCCGGGGCTCCCCGGCCCGCACCTGCCGGAGGAGCCTCGGGTGGGACACGAGGCCGCGCAGGTCGATGTACACGGGGGAGGAGCGGCCGCTCTTCAGCACGAAGTGCCCGAAGCGCAGCGCGCCCGCCCCGCTCAGCGCCGCCGCCACGGCCGCCGCAGGCCCCGCCGCCATCGCAGCGCCCGGCGCGGGGAGATGATGCAGAGCGGGAGGGCCGCGGGGCGGGGACACCGTGTGGCACCGGGGAGGGGATGTGCTCCGGCCCGCAGCCCCGCGGGGGGAAGCGCTGCTGCGCCGTCCCCGGGTCCGTGTGCCCCGGCCCGCATCCCCTCCCCGCGGGGGGAAGCGCTGCTGCGCCGTCCCCGGGTCCTTGTGCCCCGGCCCGCATCCCCTCCCCGCGGGGGGAAGCGCTGCTGCGCCGTCCCCGGGTCCGTGTGCCCCGTCCCGCATCCCCGCGGGGGGAAGCGCTGCTGCGCCGTCCCCGGGTCCTTGTGCCCCGGCCCGCATCCCCTCCCCGCGGGGGGAAGCGCTGCTGCGCCGTCCCCGGGTCCGTGTGCCCCGTCCCGCATCCCCTCCCCGCGGGGGGAAGCGCTGCTGCGCCGTCCCCGGGTCCGTGTGCCCCGTCCCGCATCCCCTCCCCGCGGCGCAGCCCCCTGCGCCATCCCGGCCCGTTCCCCCCTCCACGATTCCCAGTTCTCTCGTCACCCCATTCCCCCGGGAAGCAGAAGCCGCCGGTGCGGAGGGTTTGATGTGACCCGAGGGTTTTTCGCCGTGTCGGCTCCCCGGGTGATTCCCAAAAGGCCGCTCGGTGCATGCAGCCAGGGTGACAATCCCGCGGGCTGGTTCCCTGAGAGATTGCCTCCGGAAAACATGAATAATGCCCTCAGCTGAATAATGCTCTCAGCCAGCCCCGAGTCTCCGAGGCCTCACTCGGAAAGATGCCACACGTGTGAAATAAGACTGAGCCGGTCTTCTCTGAATAATTTTATTTAATCAAAAAAGCCCAGAAACGGAGTCTTTATTATACTCTATTTATGGGAATGCAAGGACAGGAGATGTACAGGTCGAAGCTACATCTGTAGATGATCATATATACTGCAGTATAGTAACAACAACATGGGACAGCAAGTAGTCACCTCACAACAGTACACATGAGTGATTAGACTTACAAAGGAAATATTTACAAACCTGCCTTTACAAACCAACATTGTGTGTATACAAAATGAAATCCGCAATAAAACTGAAGATACATTTAAGGCAGACCAGCAATACACTGAAATAATTAAGGCTGTGGAATTACTTTGCACCTTGAAAATGCTGAGCTGTTAGCAATACTGTTTCTTTTTTCCTCCTTCAGTGAATTGTTGCTAGGATTGAAAAGCATCAACACGTTCCAACTGTTTGCTCTTATCTCGGTGAATAAGTCTGAGATTGATTTGTTTTGTTTTGTTTTTTCCACTTGCTATTGCATTTGCTTTCCAAAAGTTATTAGCAAATTGACCTCAGTGGCAGAGCAGTGTTGAACAGTTTGGTAGAAAGAGAAGTAAAAGCACCAGCATCAGAAGTTGGACATGAAGGTGAAATATGGCTTGAGTAGAGAAGATGTTGGTTTTTCATTAGCTCCATAATAAAGACTACAGTTACAGCAAACATTCAGCATCCTGACGCTATGGAAACACTCAGCACTATACAGATCCCAGAACGAGAGTACATCACTTGATGGCAGTGTGCAGTCAGCCTAGTAAAATGGGATTTGATTTTTTTTCCTTGGGAAAGCACCATTTTCTGATGGGACATGAGTGAATGAGCTCGAAAGGAAACCCAAGCCCTGTGTTAGAGGAGAATCCACCTCTGCTGTGAAAGGAACAAGAACAAAAAAAAGGTGGTGAGCCCCTGTGCATGAAAATTTTCTGTTGGACCTTTATGTGCACAGAGAAGCCTTTACATCTGTCTCTGAAGTTTATATTATCCTAGGTTACTTGACACAGTGCCCTCAGTGCAAGGACATTAAAACAGGGTTATATATAGTCAGGTTACTGCATTCAGCCTGTATGCACAGTATTTGTAGCAGAGGTCTAATAGCATTGTCAGAAATGCTAATGAACTCCACTGAAGTCACAGCGTGGGGTCAGTTGAGGGCACAGGCTTTGTCTTAGCATTAACTTAGAAGTAAAAAGATAATGTTACTGAAAAAACCCAATCCATAGTCTTTTAAAAAGAAAGGGCAGTAAGACTAAAAGAAACTTGTTGGTATCACTGAGAAGAGAGAGACATTTTGTAAATTTTAAAGCCGGGATTGTTTTAAGGTACTCAAATCTCCCCCATGCACAGAGGGCTTGGCAGCTTGGGGGTAGGTGGGACCTCCCACAGGGCAGCAAGTGCCCCCAACACCTGATGGGGCTGGCAGTTTACACCGGCCAGCAGAATTCCTGCCCTGGCCTGGCTGCTCCAAGTGGAGCAGAGAGAGAGGCGAGTTAATTTCTCATTGCACATTCATGAAATGAAGCCATCTTAAATAAGGAGCCCCCGGTGTGTCCTCTGGACATTGTGTCACCAGCACCTTTGCTGCTGCCCTCCTGTCACCCAGCACCTGAGTGCCACACTTTGCTGTCAGAGCAGGGTAAGAGCACTGTGGAGATGTCTGATGGCAGTGGCTGTGTGCACAGTGCTGCTCCACACAGAGCTTGTGCCAGAATTCCTGTTGGTCGTCCTGGATGGTTGGAAGCTGCTGCAGAAGTGAAAGAAAGCAGCTGCCACCACACCTTCAAGCTGTTTTGGGAACACCCTGAGTGGTACACAGCTGCAGGTGGAAATCTTCCCCTTGGAGTCAGATATTCTCTGGGGAGCTTCACTAAGAAACTGTGTTTGTTACGGACAATATTTCATACACCAAAATATCCAGTCATTGAAGAATGCTACACAGGGCATTGGCCGTGGTGCTTGTCACCCAGCAGGTGCACTCCAGGCCTACTCACTGAGCCTCTGTAATCTCTTTACAATGGAGTTGTCATTTTCAACAGAGTTGCAGGACCTGTTGTATCTGCAGAGGCCCCACAGGTTGGCTTTAAAAGACTTTGAAAGAGCAAAGTCAGGATACTTCCTCTGCATTTATCATATGGTAGCATTGCACATCAATTTTGTATTAATTCAGTCAAAAGCAAGAACAGCTGATAATCACAAATGTTATGTGGAAGTTCTGTCTGGGTCAAGTATTCCTGAAAGAAGAATGGTGTCCAGGAGAGGTGTTCTAACATGAATATGGAAAAAAGCAAAACTACAAAAGAAAGTAACCTCAGAACATTCAACATCTTCAGAGTTCAGCACCTCCAGCTCTCTCAACAAGGAGTCTTTTTGGAATCTGAGTACCAATACCTAATCATATATCCTCTCTCTTTCAGCCTTTTAGGTTTTCTTTTCTGTTATTTGATAGCAATGAGAGGCTTAAATATTACCTTAAACGGTCCAGCTTTTTCCCCCTGTGCATCCAAAGTATCTGCTGTTGTAGTTTGACATATGAATGCAGGACGTAGGAAAACAAAATGCTAAATAACTCCAAATTTCGTGAGAATTTGTATTAATGCCAAGCAGAAAGCCGGTGGCTTAAACTGTACCCATGGGCCTAATAAAAGCTGTGGATTTTACAGACCACACTTCCACAAACCGTTTTTTAAGGGCAGCACAATCACAGCGCAAAGAGCCAGCTTTGACAAATAGGAAGAATTACAGGCAGTCCTGTCTGTAAGAAAATACCTGAGGCTGGTGGCAATTAGAGACCCCCCTTGACTGCTGTCTGTACTCAGTTGCTAAGAAATTGCATACTTTGCACTGTTGCTCAGGATGAGAGTCTGGTCTTTATCTAAGAGGTGCTGCTGGATTGCTTAGAAAATCTGAAAGGAACAGAGATAGGTTCTAGATGATTCAAAAAGCTGAACCTTCTGTGAACACTTGTCTCTTTCAAACCTTTCCACACTCCCTCCCTGTCTTACATCTCTCACAGACCCACTTCTGACTCTGCTGAGGAACCTGGGCTCACCCTTCTGCCTGTGGCTTCCCAATCTCAAGGGCTGTTCTTTGTTGTACGCGGTGTTCTCTTCTCCACTAACAAAATACTGACCGCTCTGGTGTAGTGATAGAGCAAGCACAAAGAGAAGGGCCAGGTCTCCTCTCTGCTGTGAATGGGAGCTTGGAGGTGGATCAAAAATGGGCTATCAAAGCCCTGAGAATTTAACAGTACTTGCAGAGAAAGCGCTTGCTCCTGCAGGCTCACAGTGCAGTTACTTGGATGGTAAACGAGATTTGACTCTCTCTCCTTTACAAGAGTCTATATGAGCACACGTGGTCAGATCAAGCCCTTTTCCTTAGGAAAACCTTTGGTAACAACTACCATTTCCCATTGCAGGCACACAAATGGCACTCAGCACCGAGACAAAGTCCCCACGTGCCAAGTGAAAAACTATCTTTGATCCTAACCCCTCAAGGCTGTAGAGCTTTATGGTGTGGCAGCAGGCTGGGGAAGCCCCAGCCGGTTTTCCCTTCCAGTCCCATTTCTGGAAAGGAAGATTTGGCCAACCTACAAACTGCTGATTTGTCACTGCAGACTCCCTATGTTGGTTGTAACCAAGGCTGGCTCCATCACTGTAACATCAGTATGATGATGTTGCAACTTGGCTTGCAAGAGAGAAATGTTTTAATTGTGAATATTATTTTTTATTACAAATTGGGCTTTGGACATAAAAACATCCTCATGAATGCTTTGGTTATGAGGTGCTAATGGTGGCTGAGAGATATTTACAAGTTTGGAAATGGAACAAATTACATACTTGAAACACAGAAAGCTATTTTCAAGCTGTAAGCACAAGAATGAACTCACCACTCCTACTGCACTCTGAAAGGCTTAGATGGACTTTGGGCCAAGCAATTCTGAAGCTAGAAATGGAACAGGATCCTTTATATTTATATATATTTATATCTATGATACAATATATGTATACTGAAAACCTGTGATAGAAAAAATTGTCTTCATCACCATCATCATCTAGTTTACAGATACTGCAAAAATTGGACTCTGCCTTTTCTCAATGCACAGGTTTTGCAAAAGATTTCTGTACAATGTGTATAAAATGCTTTTAAAAAACCCATCATAGTCCCATTGTGCTTAATCAGAACCAGCTGTATGCTCTAATGAATTCATTGCCTTAATCGTAGCTCCGAAAGGTGCTGCACGTTGACTTAACACAGCAGAAAGCTCAAGGATGGGCTTAATGGAGGATTTGGGTCTGAGCACTACCACGCAACACGGGTGTACCTAAGCCACACCACCACGGGAGCTGCTCCAGCAGTGACTGGAGCCTGATCTTGCATGTCCTATGCAGGCAAAGTCCCCACTGAAATCATGGCAGACCGGGGCATATGGAGCACGAGAAATCTGACCGATAACCTGGAGCAGGCTTGCAATGATTTCAGCAAAACCCGACTGGTCCAGTTCTGCAGTACATGCTAAGGTCAGCCTGGTCTCACTTCCCCCCCACTACCCTACTCCTATTCCTTTGTACATTTTGAATTCAGTTCAGCAAGATCAAGAGGATTTCTTATAAGGCTGCCTCACAAAGATTAAGGCAACTGCACTTTTGGCTCTCATTCCCAGTTGGTGTTTGCTTCCTGCAGTTCTTTTTTTGGCGGTGGATGTGACAATACCATGTGCCCCGAGAGAGGGAGCGTGTCCCCGCTGCTGTCACCCCCTTTGCCTTGGTCCGATTGCCACGTCTGCAGTGGTTCCCACCCTGCGGTTGTGGAATGCAAACACGGAACATGGGATATGTACAGATGGATCCACGTGCTCCCAGCGGTGCTCCCGGCACCCGGCTCGGGACCGGCAGCGTAGGATCCCAGGGATGGAGGCACTACGTGCCCGGGTTCATCCTGCTCAGCAGGAAGCTCTTGACGCTGGGGACCGGGTGCACATCGTACTGGTGCCTGCGGCGCTCGATGAAGGACGCCAAGCGGGAGGTATCCAGTGGGATCTTGGAATAGCTGCCATTGTGCGGCTGCAGCCACGGATGCTGTAAACAAGTGGCTGCTGTCGGCCTTCTCCTGAAGTCTTCCTGGAGGATGACGTTGATGAAATCCCTGGCGGCGTGACTCACATCGGAGAAATACTCGTGCGGGAAGCTGAAATCCACTCTGCACACGTTGATACAAGTCTCCTCTTTGCTTTCATCCAGGAACGGAGAGACACCACTTAACATGACGTAGGTGAGGACCCCAATGCTCCAGATATCCGTGCTCAGGGAGACAGGAAGGCCTTGGATCACTTCAGGGGCTGCGAACTCTGGGTTTCCAAGGAGGTGGTGGACATGGTAATGGCCTGTGATTTGGACTGCATCTTCCAAATCAATGATCTTGACACGAGGCACTGGGATTCTTAAATCAATGAGCAGATTTTCTGGCTGTTGAAAAAATAATGATATAAACTTATCTATAACTACATTTTTGCAAATAAAATATGTAGGATTCATTTAAGCTTTATAGCCAATCAAAAACTTGATTTAATCAGATGTGCAAGGGAGAGATCAGGAGAGTGAATGATAAGGAACCAGGACAGCTGCTGTTTCCTCTAAATTCAGATCAATGCTGCAGTCACAATGACAAGGTTCTCTTTTGCATTAGGGCAATTCGCTGGGATTGTGCACTTTGTCCTAAATACTTACAGTTTATTTTCCCAAACTAATCTCTACAGATTAAGAGCACTGATGGATTTTTAATTTTTAATAAGACTTATATATATATGATCAGTTTATTTAGATTCCATTTGTTCAGATGACAGCTGGCTAAGTAAGTGTGCGTAACTTGCAGCAGAAATGCTCTTCATGTAGTAAACGTTCAATTTTGCACCCACTACCCTGGGAGGGACTTGTGTGTGCCATTACTGTTGTTGTCAATTGGTGACACGGAGCTGCCAGTGTTCCCCTAGACACACCAGGACACAGTCATGCTTTCCAAGCCAGCATGCAATTACATTTCATCCCAGGTGGTTTCCTCTCTGTTTTAACAGCTCTCAGTATTTAAGGTCTCTCTCAGTGAGAGATACAGAGCATTGCCTATGCACTCTATTCTGTGGATTTAACATGGATTATCATTCCTTTGCTGGCTCTGCGATGATTTCTGAATTTACTTCTTGCCCTCTTCTAGATCATTTTTTCTCTCCCTTATCCTCATGCATATTTTACTGCTCCCTCATGGCATATATATATATATATATAAAAGCAAAGTTAACTACATGGCTGTTCCAGTCTCTTCACTTGCTCTTCTCTTGTGCAGTCTCTATTGACAGAATCAACACATCCTTGAGCAGGATTCTGGGACAACACAATCCATGGATAGGTCTGCTGTCATTGCCAGTGCATCTCCTGCTTCCCACTTAGCAACAGAAGGTGCTTTATTTAGCATCCCTCATTCAGGGAAACTGCAAATAGGTCACAGAAAATTAGCTTCCCACCTTGTTTCTGGGAAGTATCTTATGATCAGACAGAGAATTCATTGTAGTTTCTTACCTCCAAGTAATACCTACTTTTTGACAGGTCATATAGATAGAGCAAAAAATACAAATAATTGCATAGAAAGAAACCAGGATGATTTAGCGCTTTGTTTCTAATTCTCATATAAGGTCATGTACAAACGGGATTTTTGTGTAGGGGTAGAGGCAGCAGAAGAATGAAAGTATCACTTCATCTGATATGCCTGGGGCTTGGAGAGATGAGAATAAATCTCCCTGAAGCTGGACTGTCCACTATATGAGAAAGCTAAATCCATCCCTCATTCCCCATTTTTAATTGTCCTTTAAGTCTGCAAAGTATTACAGATTATCTGATATCCTTGGCAACCAGAAACAATGTTGCAGATCACAAAACCTGAAACACTTGATCACAACTTCAATGGGTAATTCTCTGTCATCCGAGGTAACTGGGGTGCTGGGGAGGACAGGAGTACAATGCCAAATCCAGGACAGCACAGTGCCTCCTGCCATGTGTGCTCACAAAAGCAGGGACGAGCTGTACTAGTCTGAGTGTGACATTCGAGAATACCCCAATTCCTTCTCCACAGTGCAACTTGTCCTTCGTTTTTCCTCTGAACCCTTCCCTGGGTGTATTTCCTACCCAGTTCCCCACTCAGGCTCTGCAGTACAGTGTAATGTGCTGGTTTCCTTTTCCTTTGCCCCTGCCAGCCTGGCACAAGCCAGCTCTGCTCAGGAAGGTTGGTGGCTGAGTTGGTACAGTGTGAGCCAAAACCCTACTCCATAGATTTATTCATAGTTTGCCTTCAAACAGGTGCTGGTGACATCTCACTCTTGTCTCTCTGACATCCTCATTCTCCTTCATTAAATACAGAAAGCCCTTGGGAACAAACCAGTGAACGAAGGAACAAGGTGCATTTCTTGTCTGAAGGCAAAGACCTGGTGCTGCAGGTCAGTAGCTCCTTTCTCTGATCAGCAGCTTGTCCATTTAGTGATCATCTCCATGGGGTACAGGCTGCACCTCCTCCCTGTCTGCACAGCTGGGAACTCTCTGTTCCAGGGCACAGAATAACAGCATCATTCTCATTTGTTCCTACCTTTATGTCCAAGTGAGCCACTCTGCAGTTGTGGAGGTACTGCAAGGCTTCCATTGTATCTCTAATATAGAACGCCACCTTCTCCTCCATAAGTTCATCGTGGTTCATCAGATAATCCAAGAGGCGACCGTCATCCATCCTACAAACAAACGAAACCCTGTGCTTGAAACATCACATGGCATCTCTAGCAATAGTTAAAATCTGAAAAGAAAATTGTGACGGAAACTTTGTGACCTAAAAAAGGGAGGAAGTGAAAATGCAAGATCTGACAAGTATTTAATGATATCTCAAGATACTGCAGGTCATGGAAGTGGTAGAATGATTAATCCTCAATTGTTATATCCAGTCCTTGACAAATTTAGCATCAGTCTTAAAGTAAACACATTTTGCTTAAGGGTGGATTCAATAGACGGAGACAATCCCTTAGGAAACAGAACTTCTTAATTATTTGAATTCATCTATTTATTTATAGAGCTGGTTACATAATGCAGAAAAAAAACATTGACATTTTCAGCTGGCAATATTTTTTGTGGGAAAACTAACTCAATAAAAATTTTCCACCTATTTTATTTATCTGTACAAACAAACAATGAAATAGCCCAAATATACTTTGTTGGATATACCGTAACAAAGCATTTTGGAGTTTGGTCGCTATTTCTTCTTATGGGACAAGCATGATTGCTGCACAGTTCTTTTCACCAAAAGGCATTAGAATGATGAAGGCTTCAATCTAGCTGAAACACTTTTCACTCAAATGTAAAAAGTGGACAAAACTGTCCAGGCATGTCTGATGCTTTTCAATGGCACAGATCACCCAAGCTTCACCCAAGTAGGAAGCAGTTTTATTTGTCCTTCTTAATCTTGCTTGCTGTAAAGAAAAGGCAGTGGAAACTCTGCAGAGAGTGGCTATTTAATTTGACATCTCAATCAATAAAATCTTTGCCCTGCTGAACTCAGGGTGATCTTTATGCTTGGCTTTAACAGGACTGTAATTCCTACCCCGACACTTGAATCCAAGCTCCGCGTACTTACAGCTCCAAAACTAAGATGTAAGAAGTTGGAGACTCGTAGGTATCGTGGATAGTGATGTACTGAGGATGCTGTAAGTGTTGTAACAAAGCTGCTTCATGTGCTGCCTGCTCCTTCTTTTTCATTTTTTTACTAATGAATTTTACAGCAACATCTTTCCGGGTGGCTTTGTGGACACATTTCTTTACTATGGAGAATCGACCCCTGAAATTATAAAGAAAACAGAATAATGAGGTGAGTAAATTAATAAATCATGCCTAGTTTTCAGTGCAATAACAGTGATTTTTGAAGGTTTTTTTTTATTATTTTTTTTTTTTATTCATCACATTAATATTTCACAAGGCATCAGATTTAACAAGTTGTTTATAACCTTTTCCAACAAAGGCCCTCCATCTCTTACCCTGGGTGCAGAGATTCTTTGGGGATTAGCAAACACTGAGAGTAAACGGTGTCACTTTGCTTTGTGCAGCCATGCTGATACCCTCTAACAACCTCCCCTGGGTTCAATTTGCTGCCGCTTTTACACATTCTATCTCCTTTTATTTTAGCTGTGGGTCTCCCTTCTCCAGCTGCATTACTAAAGAGACCAAACATTCTCAAACAACTAAAATAAAAGCCTTGTTAAATAATCACTGGCCTACCATATTTTTTCAGACACACAGTAAGAATTTAAGAAAAAAAGCTTTCAGGAAAGCATTTAGGAAACTCATATAGACCACAGTACCATTCCTGAAAGTAAAACTACCCAGTGAAACCATATGCTGAACTTGAGCTCTTACTAATACATCCCTGTTTGCAGTAGAACCAGAGGGACTTCTGTCCTTTCAGCCCCAGAATTGTCTCTGACATCTGAGCTGAAGAAATAATTGCATTAACCTGAATTATTTGCATGCCCCTTATCTGCTATTTATGGAGAGCACCAAGGGCTGACAACATGTGCCTCTCCTATTTAGGCTCTGTTCAACTCACCATCCCAATCAGCAAAGATAAGCCAGTCACATGCCCAAGCGTTTTGGCAAACTCAGTCTTTGAGGTTAAGCTTATCTAGAACCAGTAAATTGTCATGACTTCAAAACAGGACTTCAAATCAGAGATGACAGATACCAACTGCCAGAGATTTGGCTACCTAATTGCTCACCAGTTTGCCAATCTGCAGTTCTCTAATCAGAACTTATCTTGAAAAACAGAATTTAGTCAGTATTTTCATCAGTATCTGATATGCAATGCTCTATGAAAGGAGCAGCAGTTTTCAAGCTAATGACAAAAGTAAGTTAAACTCCCCACCAAGGAAAAGGCTTCAAGCCATTGTTTGAGTGTTTTATTGCAGTGATAAGCAGGGTTAATATTACCTCCCAATCTCATGCAGCTCTGCATAGGCAAGGTCAAAGTTTTCCTTCCATGAAATAGTGGCACCGTCTGCAGCAGAGTCTTTGAGAGAACAAAGAACGTTCAAGAAGGTATAAAGATAGTTTGCTGTGGACTATAAACAGCATATGTGAAAATTACGTGAGACTTTATTATTAAGACAGGAAACATTATCACTAGGACTCCAGTTTCATACTGCTCAGGCACAGCTCCAGTGTGTTGGACTCCACTAAATGCCAGAGTTCCCCGGGGAAAGGTATCCATAAGGGGAACTCAAATATGTCCTTGCAATTTTGGGCTGAAAAGGGCCACAGAGACAGGGGTAGAGCTATGCTGTGTGAGCTCTTGCTCCATCCAGCACGGGCTGTCCAAGCCAGTCACAGACCAGTTACACACCAGGGCTGATAAAACATGGGGAAAAGTGGGCTCTGCTCACAGCACTTGAGAGTGAGCTGTGCCCCAAATTCCTGCAGCACTGAGTGCTTGGGAATTGCCTCCATCACAGCATTCCATTCCAGCTGCATTGCTCAAGGAGGGATATTTCCAAGCTGGAATTGCAGCTGGGCTGCCCAGCAGAAGCTGCAGGTGCTGCTGGCATTGCTGGAAAGGCAGGGCGGATACCAGCCAGGACATGGAGCCCTTTGGGCAGAGATAAAGACAAGAAATAGTCTTGGGGTAGAAAGTAGGGACCTGCTTGTCGTCTGCAATAGCCCCTGAGGCAGAGGCAGGATCTGAGCCTGGATGGAGGTGAAGACTCAAAAATCCTTTCTGGGGCCAGGAGCTGGCTCTGAGCATCTCCCAGGCTTTTTCTTGTATCCCTAGTTTGTGCAGGATCCCTGTGTTTATCAGGACCCATCAAGACTAACCATGCAGGGCACAGGTGGATTCCCGTGTGCAGTCCCTCCCCGCAGCGCCCACTCACCGTACTCCGGGAGCCTCACGAACTCGGACGGCTCGCTGGGCAAGCTGATCCCCCAGGGATTGCTGGCACTCACTCGGAACTGGTACTGGCAGCCCGGGGACAGGTCCTCAATGACCAGGTACGTGTCCAAAGTTGAGGCTACCGACTGCTGCCAGACCTGCGAGCCTGTGGGACACAGGGAGAGAAGGGGAGCTGGGGGAAACACTGCCTGAGCTCGGGGCTGAGGCTTCTCTGCCCAGCTTAGGTGACGCCCTGGGAGGGTAAAATCTACAGGGTTTTTAAGAGGCAATGTTACAGCTGACTGTTAAATCAGAAATGGATCGCAGGAAGCTATTTTGTGTTGCAGCCACCTTCCCATCTGGCTAAATGGGAGAAGAAGGAAATGCCCCTCAGTTGACTGATAATGACAGAAAAAGCTCAGCCCAGGGACAAGCTGATCTCTCCAGCACCGTGGCTGTGTGCTGCAAGTGATGTCTCAGGGCAGTGTGATAAGACAGAGTGGAGAGCTGATTTGATGACAGCTCTGCTATGACAGAAACAGTAGCAGAAATACTTCAAAAAAACCCCAAAACCATGGGCAAGGGAGATGAAGCTGAGACAGGGCATCAGTGCAATCCAAGTGCTTTTGCAGATGAAGATGTGGTGGCTACAGTGAAAGCTGCAGCTGCAGGAGAACCAGCTTTCTGACACTTAACACAGGCAGCTTGCAGATGAGCAGAATTGCAGCAGAGAAATGTGTGACTGTCACGTGTTTCTCCTCCTATCAAACCCGGCCACTGCCTAACCCAAAGGCAACCAAAGAACCGATATTTACTCATATGTACAGGGTCAGAGAAGAGAAGAGGACCCCTGGAAGACAGAGCCCTGTCAGAGATGGATATTTCTTCAAGAATACATAAAATCTTACCTTATTTTAGTAAGTTCAGGGCCTTTTACTTTTACATTATTTACCATTCATTTTGTATGTCCTGTGTACAAATTCTGATTGCCAGGTTTCACAAGGTCATGGTTGGTTTTACAAGAGTCAGTTTTACCTCTGAAGTGGAAGGAATACTGAAAACAATGCTGAGGTTTTTTTGATGTTTGTTTTGGTGGTTGTTCTTAATAAAGAAATTTTTATTCTTTTACAAAAATGCCAGTCATACTGATGGCACAGTGAGGGTCAAGGGAAAATATTCACTAGAAGAAGGCATTAATATGATGGAGTGTTTAGGTTTGCACACTAAAACGGGTTAGGATTTTTTGGAGGATGAAGGGGAAAAACAGAGCTGAGCTTGAAAAGTATGCAGGGATCTGCAACTTTATCCAGATCAAAAAAACAATGAGGCTGATTTGGTTTTGCATTTCTGGGAAGAACCCACCAGAAAGGATGGTGGTAAAACTGCAAATGATAAAAAGATGCCTTAGTGCTGGAGATGTTTTAGCTTAGCACACTTTACTTGTTGTAAGTGACCAGAGTAAACAGAAAGGTCTGTAATGTATGAGAGGCTGGACTGGATGATAGAATGGCTTCTTTCTGCCTTAGGCTTTGAGATCTGAAAGCTACAATTAGTGGCATGCCAGTGGTGACAAGAATGCTTTTGGGACCTGTTGTGTCATTAAGGAAACTTACCTTGTTCTCACTATCACAGCCAGCAAGCACAGCTCACACTACTTACCTTCTTCTCTGTACTCCACAGTGTAGCCTGAAATGGTGCAATTGCCTGTACTGGTTGGGGGTAGCCAGCGTAGGATCACAGAGGTGCAGCTTCTCTCCTGAGCAATGGGGCGGTTTGGGGCAGCTGGCACACCTTGGGAAGAGGAAACAATACCAAATCCAGCACCACATCAATAAGTGCTAGGGCTTTATTCTGAAGATCAGGTGCACCAGGTCACTACAGGACAGCTGCACCTTGTAGAGGGGCTGAACTAAGCAGCAGGAGGAGTCAGTTACTATTGAATTCCCAAAAATGACACGAGCAAGGCATTCGGAATTCTTCTGTGTGTAGGGTGCTTTGTGTGCTTGGGAGCAGATTGACAAGTGACCAGTAATTGTTCTGTGCTTAAGGGCTCCCTTCAGCACAGGAGTAGTTAGTGCAGCCATTGGCTTGCTTCGATGAATTGGGGAAATTGGATCTCTAGGGTGGTTTGTGAGAATAAACAAATCAACTTTTAAATACTCGTGATATTGCTGCATCTGTAACTCTCCAGCTGGACATTCATCTCTGGACCATCCCCTTCAACACAGCTGGCATCTCATCTCTAGGGCTAACAAATCCCTTCTCAGAGCTGGAGGCAATGAGCATCAACCCATTATTCCATGCTCATTCCAATTAGATGGGTCATTAATAACAGTGTTGGGAATTCAGGCTTGGAGGCATGTCTCCAAGTTGAATCCCCAAAGAACAGTTTAATTCAGGCTCAATCTTACTCTCACCTCCTTTGTCCCCTAAAGAGAAGGGGAGGCAGAAAATTGGTGTCACTGGATCCCAGTTCCTCCCACTCCAGGCAGATTCTGAAGCCCAGAGATTCCTGCAGTCAGCTGGGGCATCATTCCCCCAGGGACTCGGCTTCCCGGGGGAGCTGAGCTTCCCCTGGCTGACCTTTCTGAGCTCCTGGGAAGCAGCACTAGGAGCAGGATGCAGGAGCTGAACCAGTGCCAGTGCATTTTCATCTCCCAAATGTGATGTTTAAGGTCAGATGATTTAATCAAGGACAAGGAATAGGCAAAGCCTTCAGCCATCAGTGGGAGTTGTGGCTGAGGAATGGTTGTACGACTTTAACATCTCAATTCACCTGGCACAGCTCCACATCTGGCTGCCTCTGCATGGGCTGTTCTGGTGTGCTCCCAGCCCCCAAGGGACCACACACAGGAAAAATCCCGTGTGTTGAGGCCAGATGTGCTACCTTGGACTTTGATAGTTGCAGAGGTGGATGCAGTGCCGTGCTCGTTGGTTGCCACACAGGTGTAGATGCCGCTGTCCTGAGGCATCAGGTTGCAGATCTTCAAGGTGAGCTCTCCTGAGTCACTGTGGATGCAGGAAGCCCAGGTTATAAAACACTGCTTCACTTGCTAATGGTTTTTATAAACTTCCTGTCCTGCCTCATTGCAAACACACGTGCACACAAGTCCTGTTAACTCATCTGAAGGAATATCCCTCCAGGAATTCGGTGCCCAGGTACAACCCCTTCATATGTCATGGCCTGGCTGTTAATGAAACCTTTGAGCAAACCTTTGGTCCAAATTGCCTGCCAGGCAAGTCCTCATGTCTGTCGTGGTCTAAGAAGAGATGTGAAGGATCACTCAAGCAGCAAGCAGTCCAGGAGTTGAACATTACCTGTGCCTGTCCAGAGCTGGATGTTTAGATTGGCTATATCTGGACAGATTTACCCATGAAGATCTTTCCTGTCATGGAAGATGGTAAGCTGCTGTGCCTCTGCAGTGAAGTCCAGCACACACCACACAAACCGGGCTTCCACAGATGCAGGAAGCAGTCACACAGCACAGGATGACATTTCCAGGAACTTCAGACTCCTGGAGCATGTGCCATTGATGTGACAGTGCTCCCAGAGCCCCAGTTGGAAGACTGGACATCACAAAACAGCGAGGGATAAAGAACACAGCACTGAGCTTGTGAGACACACTCAGTCTCAGAAAATAAAACAGCTCTGTGCAGTCTCATGAATTTATAGCAGGTCTGTTCATAGTCACTGCTGTTTGCACACTTCGGTCTCCAATATGCAATTTGAGGGAGCTGGCCTGAATTAAAGGCTTTTGCTTGTGTAATTGTTTTAGCTGTACTGGAGACCCAGCTTAGAGCCAACAATAAGTTCCCTTGATGGCAAAAGTAGGCTAGTTCTTGAATGCTTAATCTGGGTACTGCAGAAGGACATGGTTGCTGGGATAACTGTCTGGACTCTGCAGCTTTTGCTGGTCTGACTGTGCTGGACAGAAATATCCCCTCTCCCTGAAATCCACACACTCGTGCCAGCAAGATTTGTAAGAGCCACTGATCCACTGGGCCTCTGCTTGGCAGGCAGTGTCTTCACTGGAGAGATTATTTGAGTAACAAGACAATACAAGTGCTGATAGTGCACAGGGAGCCAAAAGGAAGAGGACTGTGATGAAAACCAGAACCCCGTATGGAAATATCTCCCCATCCCAAGCCCAGACTGAGGCTGAAGATAAGGCACGAGGAGATCTACTGAGCAATAGCTAAAGACAATTTTGGATGCTCTGGGCCAGCTGCACAAATCAATGATCTCTGAAGGAAGCTCTTGATCAGATGTAAGGGGTTTCTTTATTGAACATGCAAAATCCCTTCTCTCTTACTGTTCTTTTTTCACTCTCAGTGACTTTGTAGTCCCTGGAGTCATTTCAGCCTGAGCCAGAAGTGCTGAAAAGTTCAAATGAAAGATTGCCTCCTGGAGTTTTCCACTGCAGTTTGGCCCAAATTGCTTATATAAGCTGCAGATGAGCATCCAGCAGCAGGCTGTTACCTGACCTGAATTCAACTCCAGATCTTTCTGAATCTTCCCAGTGCTTGTTGTAAAGATACTTTTCCTCTCTGCTAGCCAAGCCAAGAACATTATGACAAGCATCTTTCTGTCCAAGCACAGCCAGATGTAGCCTTTCCAGGAGCACTTGTGGCCTTTTTTAGGAACACCTGAGGAAGGGCTCAGGAAAACTGCAACCCCACCACTGCCAATAAGATCAGAAAATGTCCAAGGACAGGGGTATTGCAAGCTGGTGAGGGCTTGCTCTGCTTGACTCCCAAAGGAGATCAAGGCATCAAACCTGAGCAGAGAAGCCCCAGCAGAGGCACTACTAGCCAAACTAACAGGCTGTAAACATTTTGGCTTCCGGCTTGCAGCTGGCTCAGGAAGTCAATGGGAGCAAGCTCACCTCTGCCAGCAGCACTTTGTGGATGTACCCGACATCAGCTTGGGAAACAAATACAGCTACCTCAGCCCCGAAGTCTGACCCTTTCCAGCCAATGTTTGCCACACTGATGTGCTGACATGCCATGCCAGACCTAATTAACTGCATCCTAATGAGTCTTGTAGCCAGGCTGGTGCCCTATTTCAGGGTATCAGGACCAGCTATGTTGGGATCCACAGCAGGACCTTACCAGGATGACACCGTGTAAGTGGCTGTGCTGTTGTCATTGTCAAGGATGTTTTGGTCTGGTCCTTTCCAGGTTATAGTTGGTTTGGGTCGCCCACAGACTTTGCACTGCAGCATCACTGTGTCCCCAAGCAGGCAGGTGATGTCCACTAACGGCACAAGAAACTCTGGAGCCACTGTAAAAAAAAAAAAAAAAAAAAAACAACCATGGGGACACACACACAACACCTCTTTTAATCTTCAGGTGAGGATGTCCAGAGTCATACAAGGCTAGAGAATACATTATAGGATGAGCTATGGGATCTGGGTCCCAAACAGCTGGGAGTCCTGGGATTATGTCATCGGAACTGCCCTCCAGTAAGAGGCAGCTGCATACAGCTCAGAGAAGGAGGCAGAGGGCAGTGCCCATCCTCCAGCCCCGTGCTCTGGCAGGTGGATGAGGTTCTGAGAGGACAGGTTTGGGGGGTCAGCCTGGCCTGTGGCCCCAGGCTGGCTGAGCTGAGCAGCCAGCAGGAAGCCTGCTTTGCCTGGGGACTGAGCAGCAGAGAGCTGGCTTTGCTGCAAATGCAAAGCGTGCTGTGGCACCAGAGTAAATCACAACTGCAGCACAGCTGTCCTTAACTCACCTTCTTGGATGAAATTGGGGTTGATTATCTGAAAAATACAAAGAGACACGAGCATTTATTTCCTAGACAGTGACAAAGAGGCATCTGTTTTCACAAGGCACCCTGGTGACTCTGACCAGAACTGCAGAAGTGCTGCAGTGGTAACAAGCACCGTCTAACAACCAGCAGGTGCAGCAAACTCTAGTGACGGCACACATGGGAAAGTAAATGAAAGCTACGGCTTCTTGAACCCTGATAAAGCATCAAACAGGCTCAGCACGAGGACTGAGGAGGATGGATGTGCTCCCTCTTTGCCTCTGTGATAATGATGAACCATTAGCTCTTCCCAGAGGTGGTTTGTGCATGGCCTGTGCCCAGCTCCAGACCTGTGTCACACAGCACCTGCAGTCACCACACACCTGGGACATGTCACCAGCACTCTGGCCACTTAGCAGGTCTGAGGAAATGTCTTTTAACTTGTGCTCAGCTTCAGGAGAAAAAAGGTAAAGCACTAGACCATAAATACTTCATTCTGCCCACTGTTGAGGATCAGTCCTGAAGCAATTTTTGGTCTGTTAAGATGAGTGAAAATTCACTAATTTCATTGGACTGCTGGAAACTTTCCAGCTTGAAACTAGGTTTGGAAAACCAGGAGCTGTTTTATCTAACTAGTTAATTGACCAAGTTAGCAAAGACTTGAAAAGCTACTGTTACATTGTGGTCTTTATGAATTAATGCAACTCTGGAAGAAAAGGTGGAAAAAGCAAAGACAAGGCCAGGGAGTTCTTACAGAAGCCATCCTAACTACATTGTGGTGTACAGTAGTATAGAGGTTTTAGCCTCATTAACTGTTTTAATAATCTTATAAGGCCTTGTTATTCAAATTCAATCCAATAATTTCATGTTCAAGCACCATAAACACCAATGTGGTTTATCTCGCCTTTCTTTGTTACTATTTATTTCAGAGCTATTTTGGAAGAGGCCAATGAAGCAGTGACCTAATTCATGGTTTGCCAAAGCTGATAGGAAGTTTTTGCAGAGGCTCAGAAACCAGGGCACAAAACAGAATCCATAACTCTTCAAAATAAAGTAGATACATCTTCAAGATTTATATTTACATTTCGGGTTTATAAATAGTTTTCCAGGGTCCATGGCTCATGGTGCCACTCAAGGACACATTCTGGTTCATTTTGGTTTCATAGCCTTTCTTACAGCCCCAGGCAAAGCTCTGGGACCAGCACTGAGACCTCAGGGTCTGCTTTCCCCTACCAGCTCCACAAAGCCCAAATGAACCGGGCATAAACAACATGGAAAGCACAGAGTCCCTCTGAAGAGTGCCGCTGGGCAGTGCCACCAGCACATGGACCCACAGACAGCCCCTGGGGCCTGCAGACAGGAAGAAATTGGGGCACAATGGAGTACTGGGTGGAAAACATCCTCTGTCCTGTCTGTGCATGTGAAAACAAGAGAGGTGGACCTTTGTGATGAAGTTGTATCCCTCACACAACACAGCAAAGGAAGAAAAAGCTGTTTTGTGGATAACCATTGCTTGCCACTTTCACTCACAGACACCAGCTACTTTTCAGCTGAGTAACCCCAGGCATCAGCTCATTTGCACATACATCTTAATTTCTGTGGTGTTTGGCTTAACTGAAATATCCATTCTCCAAAGCTCTCCCCTTCCTTCCCTGCAGCATGCACTAAATTCCTTTATTATTCACTGATCTCCATCCCTGTAGGATTGGAGATCGGGAGAAAGAAACACTCGTTAACACTTTACATTAATTTTATTACTCTAAAGGATTCATTAGAAAATGCAACCACAATGATGAATGTGACAGAGATCTCTATAAATCAATAATTCTACATTTCTAGTGACTTTCAAGGTACAATAATTTATAGTAATTGCCTTAACAATTTTTTTTTCATTGCCTCATCATGGGAATAGCAGAAAGAAAATTATCATTGCTACATACTCTTGGAAGAGCCTGTGGGTAAAATTTACATTTTCTTTCCCTAAACTTCATCTGTTAATTAATCAAAGGGTACCTAACAACACCCCCACACCACATCACAGCTTTAGCCTGCTGCAAGCTTAGACAAAAATAAAAGTCTGTCTGCACGAGGACATTTAAGTGATTTAATACGGCACCTTCTTGGGGAATGGGATTTCTTCTGCTTTGAAGGAGAGCATCAAACGATGGGGTGGGAAGGGCAGAAATGGGAAAGCAAAGGTTTGCAGCCAGGTCTGCATCCAGGGGCGGGCTGGGTGGTTCACACCTCTGCTCCCAAGCCCCGGGGCTCTGCTGCCTCTCCCTGCAGGCTGGCCAGGTTCCTGGGCCATGGCTGGATGGCAGGAGATGGCAGCCTCCAGAGAGTCCTCCTGGATTAAGTGCAAGACCCTTGGAGACAATTCCTTCATTTGCCAAATAGGTTTGTAATCCCTGGGGGTGGAGAAGGGGAGCTCCAGAGCGTGTCCTCACCGCCCTCAGAGGGTGGGAGCTCACGTACTGCTTCTCCACACAGCCTCCTGCTGGATCAGCGCCGATCCCCTGAGGGATACGCTCGGCCACTCAGCCTGCAGCAGTCTGAGTGAGGATCTCACAGCCCAGCCGTCAGCTGTGGCCACGCTGGCCACGAGCAGGGGAAGGTGGCCCAGGGCCTCGTGCTGCCAAGGGCTACCTGAAGAAATCCCAGCAAACACCTCCTGCACCTGTGTGGCTGCCAGTCTGGCTGTGAGAGGACAAACTCACGGGGATGGAGCCACCCAAGGCAAGAACTCCTCACTCCATCTTCAGGGTCAGTGCACACCGTGCAAACACAAACCCCAAGGGGATCAAACTCAGTTTGCAGTGCACACAAGAAACACGTGATGTGCTCTTTTTCCTTGAAACATCATTTTAACTGAGATGAGGTAGATTTCTTTTTTTTTTTTTATTTGGACGAAATACCTGTTGCATGGCTCGGAGCAGGTGAAAATTTCTCCCGTCTGTGGCCAGGAGAGTTTGTTTCCCATACACTGACAGCTGAAAATGGAAATCCTATGCAAGGTAACAAAAGGCAGAACATGAAATGGCCTCTGCTCAAGTCATGTGAGGTCGAACACTGACCAGGCAAAGCCAGGCAGCTGGAGGGAGGGAGTGAGAGAAAGGAATGGGAGGACAGCTCAGGGCTATTCAATAAAAAGCCAGAAATAGACCTTGCTTCTCCCTCTTCCAGCCTGTGCTGTTTCAGGGCTCAGACCAAGAAAGGCACATAAGGCATATACTTGAATGCCTTTGGGGACCTGCAGGGATCTAAGGGACTTACAGCTAGCTCAGTTAAGTGTGACTGAACAGTCAAGCTTTAGAAAAGCACCATGGGTCCTTCTCCAGAAACTCAGCATTTTGCAGTATTTTTCCTGGTCTGTAAGCTCATGTTATAAAGATAGAAAGGCATCTGCATCAGTAGCTGCAAAGCCCGTTTGCAAAGCGACTCTATCTGCCCTAACTATTAGCATAATCTTATCTTTCACTTGTGCACACATGCTTTATCTGGGGGGGAGGGAGAAGCCATCCTGGCACGCCAATGGCCACTCCCAAAACGCTCTGCAGGCACAGCTCGGCTGCCCCAGGGGGTTCTCACCGTGGCCAGGGTTTGTTTCTCCATTGCAGGGGTGTCCTTGCCATGCTACCCCACCTCCTTGGAGGGATTGTACCCAGCCCAGTCACACCAGTGCACAGGAGGGGCCAGCAGAGGCCCAGATTTTTCCAGTGCCATGTTTCATTCCCATTTTAAGGGAACATATCAAAACCAGGAGTGAGAATGTTGCTTTTTCCCAAAAGCATGGGAACAGTCTGCAAACCAAGCCCTCTGTAATAAGGTTGGTGCTTCACCTAAACAGCAGAGGGCATGTTTACTCCAAGACAAGCGGCTGAGCATTTTGTAAATATTTTGTGGCACCCCTTGGTCACCGAGTTAAAATACAATACTGACACATTTGCTCATACTGGTAGCAGAGGCAGCAGGATGTTCCTTGCTACCTCACTCAAAACCAAAAATTACAATTCTTTGGAAAAAAATGAAATTATTTAGAGGGAAGTTAGGTGAACTCTAATTTTTAGGAAAATATCTACCACCCATCTCTGACTAGGTCAACTTTACTTTGAGACCTTCAGGGTGACAGGTCCACAGCGTCACCAGCCTCCCCTACCCCAAAAAAGAAACAAATTAACTAGAGAAATTTCTTGATAAAATGAGCAGATAGGATATCCACTGATGGATAGAGGCTACCAAAGGGAAAATATAATTTAAAATGATATCAGCCTTTTGCCAGGGATGGGGAATGCCTCCTGGCACCAGCGTGGATGGGCTCAGCTGCCCGTGGGACTGATGGGGAAGGCACAAAGGGTGCTGTGCAGCATCTGTGCAGAGCAGAAGCGCTCTTGCCTCATGCTCTTGCTGCCTGGCAGCTTCCAGGGCTGAGCCTGTGGAATGTCCCTGGCACTGTGTTGTAGCACCCTACACCTTCCTGCAGATGAAGTAGGTCACTTGCTTTTCCAGAAGCTAATCCACCATGTCTGTGCTGCTGGCTCAGGCTGTGTCTCTCCTGATGAGCCACCTTCCTGGTCTGTCTCAGCAATCCCTGGCCACTCAGGGCAGCAGGACAGTGCTGTTGCCCATGGAGACTACCCCAGGGAGACCCAGGGAAATCCCCAGGATTGTACTCATTCACACTGTGCTAACAGGCCAGGAAAGGCTTTCTTACAGTATTGTAAGGTTTTGCCAAGGGAGTGTTAGATCTGCTCTGGATGTGGACAACCTCAGGCAGGGGGTGAAGGCATCTGCATAAAGCCCTTGGGAATTCTTGGCCTGAGCTGAGTGGTGACTTGGAGCCAGTGCTGTATCCACCAAAGCATTACTTACTCAACCACATGGACTGTGGGGTGCTAACACAATATTCTTCCACAGCGGATGTTTCCTAGCGCTTATCTTGGTCCAAGTGTCTCTGAGGAGTTCCTGACATGCTAAAATGTTACAACTGAAAAAGCAGATTAGGAAGCTCAACGTACGTACCATGGCAACAGCTCAGCTCCCTAATCTAATGATGGCACTTCCAGTGGCTTGGCCTGGGCTTCATCTCTGCTTTGCACAGCAGAGACACTGCAACAGACACCAGAGGCTCAGTGACAGACGTGTGTCGCCAACAGCACTCGTAACTCTGGCGCTGGAGTTGTGCAAAACGTCTGGAGCCGTGTCAGAACCCTACACCTGAGGCCCAGCCCAAAGCTGGGAGGAGCTGCTGCTGGATTTACTGAGGTTTAGCTCAGTCAGATCTTCTGACTGCTGGAAGAACATTCCCTTAGACAAGAGAGGTACCCTGATAGGATCTGCACAGCTGCCTCGTGACACCCTGAGCAATACTGCAACCCCATGAGATGTTACAGCACAGAATTGTAGGACAATTAGCTGTGTCATTGTCCAGGACCCCAGACTTGGGTGTGGGTATTTACTGACTCACAAGGACATACATCTTCCCACAAGTGGCGTTGCCTGTCCCTGTGCAGCTAACTACAGACATGTGGAAAGAGTCTCTGATCACCCCTAAATGTAGGTTACTCCTGTCACTCACGTGGCCACATGTGGCCCTTAAGTGCCTGCTCCTACACTCACATACTTAATGGGCGAGTTCGTGCCTTCTGTTCCATGAAACTACAGCACAAAGCAGAAAACTAGGGTGGAAAAAATCAAACTTCATTTCCGTCTTTATGCACTTTCATTACATATTAATAAACAAAGAGAGGGAAAAAAAGCAGTCACCCAAGAGATGCTATTTCTAGACAAAGCTACAATGAATAGGAAATTCTCCAAGGCCTGTGTGAACAAAAAATCCAGTAGTGGAATTTTAGCTCCTTTAAACGTTCACCCAGAATTTGTTTACTGCTCTCACAATATACGTTTTCCACATTTCTTTCTATCTTTGTCTTTCCTTGAAACAAAGGCAAAGTGCTTCCAGAAACCTGGAATCCACTGCGTTATTTCATAAACAGCAAACAAATCGAGGTCTGAAAGGCCACAGTAGCTGTGGGACTTCATGGGTGCTATGAGAGCTCAGTGACTTCTTGTGCAGGAAGTAGGGTGGAGATAAACTGCATCCCCATTTCCAGGTAATTAATATGTCTGCTTTGCATTTAGAGACTGCTGCCTCTGCTCCAGCACTGGGTGCACGTTCTTATACACGATGGGCAGAGGGCTGTCAGGGGTGACAGGCCTGCAAGAGGAGCCAGGGGATTGTCCCTGTTATTACCTGGCTGTAGGGATGACTCCACCCTAATGACACAGGAAAGGCGCCTCCGAGTGCTGCTGGCCAGGACACAGCTCTTCTGCCAGCACTCCTGGCATCTATAAAACCCCTCATGAGCCTGGCCAGGTGTGAGGACAAGGTGTTCCCTCTCCGTGGGCAGTCACCTTGGCTCCAGCTGCTCTGGGAACTCATCAGTGGACGTTCCACACAGAGCAGGGAAAGCAGAACCAGGTGAGATGGGGATGTTCACTGCACACACAGGTTGGGCTGGAGGGTGGCACAGCTGTTTAAGAGATCTAAGCCCAGCACACGAAGCCGAGAAGATCGATGAAGCCCTGAATCAGGCTCTGGTGTTGGAATTAGCTTGTTATGCCTCTGATTTATTGAGAAAAGGCTTTGGCCTCCCAGGCTGCATTGCAGCCCATTTATTGTAACACGTTTGGAAAGGAGAATCAAAACATTCAATGAAGGGAAAGGGAGAGCAGTTGTGGCTTCCAGTAGGTGAATACCTCAGACCTTTACAGACCTGACTTCCCCGTGGCCTCTTCTAGGGCTTCATCAGCATTTCATGAGCCTGTCCTTGCTCTGCTCCCTCCAGATGACTTTGTTTAGTTTATACTGGGTATCAGCAATCCCTTTCCCCCAGTATTTCTTATCCAGACCAAAGAGATGACCACACTCAATCCTGGCTTCAGATGTACAACAACCAGCACAAAGCAAGGGCCGTGCTGCTCCTTGCAGGGCAGTGTGACCTTAGTAAGTCACCCCCACAATTGTTCTCTCATTTTCTCTTCCTCTGCCTTTTAAAATATCTGCTCAGCCCCAGAGAGTTTCGCCAGAAGAAAACTTGAGCTGTCCAAGCCATGAGGAATACTGTGGCTTCTGGGGACTGCACTGTCACCTCCAGTAAGTGACCTGGGAGATGCAGGATGGGGCTTTCTGAGTACAATTAGTCACACAGAAGGCACACAGTTACTCCCCCAAGAGCAGATTGATACCATAGCTAAGACTTCACATTGGTGTCTTTTGGTTTAAATAGAAAGGCTTTTTTTTTTTTTTTTTTTCTCCTGAGCTTGAGAACAGTAGATTGCACCATGGTAAAAATTCAGATCAAGACATCAGAAAAATTAGAAATGCTGACAATGCAAGTATTCAGATACCTCCCACTGGATATTCTAAACCATCTGCTTTTCCTCCTGTTGAACAAAGTCAAAACACAGAAATCCTCTGCAGAAGAACAGCGATTTTCAACCAGCTCTGCACAATCTCCCTTGTCTCAGCCACCTGTTGCTCCAAAGGACAATTTTCAGTGAGTGAAAGCTTCCACAGACTTGTGTAATAATGGGCACTGCCTTATAGCAAATACATACACTTCCAGATATTACCTGTGACTGGTAAAACGCTCTTTGAAAATGTAAACACACTCCTGAGAATAATGCAGCTTTAGAGGTGAGGACCATTCAATCTCCAGGATGTCAGCTGGGTCAAAAGCTTTCCTTTAATACACATCCCAACACAATTAAAACAAAAGCGAGCTTTCAGGTCAACAGCTTAGGTGGTGCACCTCAGTACACTTCTCCCTCTTTTTATTTTCCCTTCAGAAGGAAGGTCAGCTTTCTTTTGCAGGATGTTTGTAGTGCAACCTGGCTGACAGTATCCGGGAGATCTGCTAGGACACAGATATCTCTGTTCTCCAGTGACCTGTCCTGTCATCACCACAAAATCACCATCTCTCTGAACCATGGCCATGCCTGTTTCAGCAGGAACCTCTTTCAGCCTTGGAACAATGTATAGAAATGCTTTGTGTGGTCACTATAAACAGGAGGGGAAAAAAAATAAATGTGTCCTGCTAGAACTTAATTGAGGAGAACCAGACACATAGCTCTTCATGATTTAAAACTCTTTCAGGCTCTCTGAACAAGGCACTCCACTAGAACTGGCGGTTTCACAATGGGAAAAAGAGTGGTATAATGTAACATAATTTGGGTCTGCCTATCTGCATCAGCCTTGCCTGAGATACAGGTACATTCACACAACTGGTTTTACCATTCTCCTTCAGTACCTTGACAGAAATGCAATTCTCACTCTGCTATGAGAAAAGGAAATGTTGTCTTTTCTGATTTGCTAGATAAACTGCTTGTTGTGGTACAACATTTAGCCTGACTGGCAGCTCAAGTGTGCCTTGCCAGGGCAAGGGGTGTTTTTAATATAGAAAGGTGCTACATTTATTAGCAGCTGACACACTGGCGTTATTGCTGGAATGAGGTCCCAGGTGGGAAGCAGAGACTGAGGGTGGCTACGTGAGCCTCTGGCTCAGCAGGAGTTTGTTACTGAGCTCCCTCCACGGCTCCCAAGACAAAAGAAGCCCAAACTCCAGTTCAAGGCTTGGCAAAACCAGAATTGATGCTTTTTGTGACTCACACTAAATTGGCACACACGCCTGCGAGCAATACAGACCCACCAACTCCCCTTGCAGCAAAGGCATTTCAAAACAGACACATGTTCCTGGGAAAAAATAATCACAAGGATGATTGTCTCTACCTCCATACTAGTATTGGGGTCAAGGTCATCACACTCTGATTCCTCTGAGCTGTTTGTCTCCTTGTTTGGCAGCATGAAGAGGAAGAAAGAGAACAAGAGATTAGCAAAGAGATTGGTTAGTCAGGGCAGAGCAGCACAGTTGTGAGCAGCATGGAAATGGGCAACAGTAGGGAAAATGCTCCTAAAACACAAACGAAAAACAAACCGACAACAAAACAAGGGAAGCCAAGGCAAAGGCATGCTTTTGCCAGAGGAGCAGCAGTGATTCTGCAATTCGTTCAGGTAGTGAAAACAAGGAGGAAGCAAGAGGAGGAAGAACTGTGCCACCATGCTGGAGCAGCCGCTTCCCTCGGGCCCAGTCCTTCCTCGTCCAGCGGGCGCGAGCGCGCCCGGGATGCAGTGTCAGGGTTCCTCCCTTTGCACATGCCAGGGCTACTGCACCAGGCTTGTAAGACAGAAAGCCTCTGCAAAGGAAAACACTTCGTCATGGACTCTCCTCGAGAGGGGTGGATCCAAAGGACATGCTCAAGTGCTTTCCTGAACCAAGGCTGGGCTTTGGTTGTGCCAAAATCACAAGTGTTTGCTTGCCTCTGCTGGGAGGGAAAGCCCCAGATTAGTCCTGAGCAGGCCTCATGGTCGGTTTATAGGGATGGATCCTCTGAGTTGGAGCACAGTAGTCAGGCACCCAGAGCGGAAGATGGAGCTTAACCCCACAGTTCTCAACTTTTTCCATACTGGGAGATCTCAGAGAAAGAGAGAGAGACGCAGACACACAGACACACGCACACACAGACGCACACAAGACTTCCTCCTGGCAAGACAGTCAGCATCTCTGCCCTGTCTGATAACATGGAAAGAAAAAGGTCATTGAGACCATCTCCCTAAACCAAAAACCTTAAGAACCCCCAGGCTGGGAAGCCCTTATCTCAACATCTGGTGAAATACTGACCTAAAGAAAACTCATCAGCAAGGCCACTGGTTCACCCAGTGGCTTTCTCACTGCTACAGCTGCTCTGATGAAGCTGCAGACCAGGCTAGATCAGAGGTCAGTAAATCACTAGTGTCCCAATTTTAAGTTATTTAACCATGTATAGAGCTGGTTTTTTAATGAGGATTACTTACTTGCATGTGGGATGCCAGGAAAAAGAAAACAAAAAACAAGGACTGCATTTCATCTTGCATGCAAAAATCCTGCTAAAATGGATACTACAAAAAAAAGAACAACAAAAAAAAAAGATAACTGAAGTTGAAAAAATAAAATAAAAAAAAAACAACCCAACAAAAAACCTAAAACGCAAACTCAAAATTGCCGCCCCCTCCCTCTCTCAGGAGAGGATGCTACAGGGGGTGGAAAGGATGGGAAGCAGGAGAGCAGCACAGAGCTTTCAGATGGCCTTACTCACTTTAACAGAGACTTTGTTTCCCAGAATATCCTTGGATTTACGTGGCCCATTGGCTTCATTTTTGCCACTGCTCTCCTTTTCCGCCCGCTTTCTCATGCGCAGGGTATGCCATGAACATGACTTCCTGTTGTACCAAAAAACGCAGCAATCAAATGGCAAATCGTAGCAGGAAGAAAGGTTTTGGAAAGGGGAACCAGCATCCGCATTTGCAATTACTGCAATTCCCTAGAAGGTGAAAGCCACCGGCAGGCCATATGCCCGTCTCAATCTCAGCAATGAGAGCTGAAGTTAAAAACCAAACCAAAGAGTTCTGCAAAGCAGATGTTGTGCCACACTTGCTGTTTAAATGCATGGAGCAGGAAAAAAAATGTCCATGATGGAAGCACAGGCAACTCGAACTTGGTCATCTGGTTTCAGGGACTTTGTCTTGCATTGCCACAAATAGAAATTTATTTTAATTTTGCTACATTTAAAAGACCAACTTAGTCCTCAGTCTTGTTGGCTAAAAGTGTAACAAATATAAATACGTAGGAATGGTCCTGATAGATTGCTTGCTATAGTAAATTAAAAAAAAAAAGTAAGAAATTCAAGTTGTTGCTCACTAGATGTTGCTCAGAACACAACTCAATAAATAGGAGCTGCATTATCAATTTTCCAAGAGATAAGTCATTTCCTAGAATGACAAGCTCTGCCGTGCCTCTCAAGACCAAGAATTTCCCGTTTGACTTTTCCAATCCAGTTATAAAGAGGACATCAGTCAGCCCACGGGTTTTGGCTGGCATCACAGCAGGCACCATTTCCAGTAAATTTTTCACCCCTTATTACTGCTCCTATGACCTTATTCTTGGAAAAAAAAATAAAAGACCAATATCACCCTTCGTAAGAGCAATGCTGTGTTGACAAGAGAATTGCATATCAAAGCAGACATAAGAAAAAACCAAAACAGTTCTTGATATGGATTTCATTTGGTTAAAATAGTGGACAGGTTGGGGGGGAATTTGGGGAGGGGTAAGTGGTCCAAAGCATAAAGCTCTCAAAACAGCAGTGTGATGAGCTGGGATCCAGGTTCAAAGCGTCTGCCCACCTTTAAGTCATGCAAATTTGATTTGCATGTTTAAGCCCCATGTTTGGCACATGTCACGTCTACAGTACCTTGATACATTTTACAAAGGAAGTTGTATGAAATCCAGGGATCACCTGTGATGCCAATAAAACGCAGTACGTTAGCAAGGTAGGACCCAAAGGATGCCCCACATAGCCGACGCTCCCCCATGAACACTGCGTCTGACTCCTAAGCGCTTCCTGCTTTTACCTCAGCACCTGATGGGAGCTGTACAAAGCTCAGTTAAAGAACAAGCAATCCCTGCCACAGCCACGAGACTGAACTGGGTCGTGACAAGTGTTTTTACAACCAGGAGTAGAGTCTGCACTGACTCAGCCTGTAGGGGCAGTTGTGTCTGGGCACAGGGAGCACCAGAGCACCCTGCACGGCTCAGACAGGCACCAAGTGCTGACTGGTACTTGGGTGTTTCTGGACAAGGTCCAAATGAGAACTGCAGAGCAGGGCAAGTTATCCAACACTTCAGGACTGCTACGTTTTCCTTTAGGCTATGTAAGTGTCAAGAACATGGCAGAAGGGGCTCCCTGATCTATAGCTGAATAATTCATGGTACCAACGCAGCTGGATCGACCACATATTTTGTGTACAGTACTTGTCACAGAAGAAACAGTTTTACTACTTAAACTAAGTAATCACTGTGATCTGGCAGACCAGATAGGGTTGAAGATAGCACAGCTCCAGGTTGTTTTTTACTCATAGGACTCCTGTTATTCAAGCATCTTTTTGCTTTCAGTGGTGTTTTAGCTGTTTGAGTCTGAAAACATCATTTAGGACTTTAAATCTCACTGCAGCGAGAAAGAGAGAAGTGCAATTCATGTGTCTCTCAATTTTGTTACTCCTTCCTGGCCACAATTCATCTGCCTACAGAATTTGATGCAGAATTTTACTGTACAGCTGCCATGAAATCAGTCTTCACCAGGAGTCTGGTACTGTGGATGATCCTAAGGGCATGTGGTTGCATATTGTGGCTAGAGAGGAACCCGGGAATGGCCATGGCAGATGTGCAAGAGATGTGCCAAGCAATTCCTTTGGCTTAACATGCAATTCCAGGTAGCATTCATTACTGACTGACAGGTAAAGTCATCATTTCTCTTAACTGAAGTGGCAGCAGAGATCAAGTTATTATTTTTAGTGAATCTTTCACAAAATCTTTCCTCGTGTTCGATTTTGCGCCTCGAGGTATTTGTGGAAGGTAACACAATTTGTAGCATACATCATGCATTACCATCTAGTCATTTTAGATGTTAAAAGAAATCAACAGGTATTACTGAAAAGAGGGTTGTACCTTCTGTATTTAATACCAAAAAACCACTTTCTTGCATTAGTCATTTCAGACTGACACATTTCTAAAAATCAGAAAAGAAAAATATATATCCACACATTTGTTAAATAAGCAACAAAATATTATAAACAAAATTAAAATCAAAACAAAACAAAATCAAAGGAAAAAAAAGGTCAAACTAATTCTTTTACCTCATTAAAACATGCTCGTGGTGAAAATTTATTTTACATATTTAAAATAGTACATTTAAAATTAGTTACATTACAGGTACAATGATGAACATTGCGACTATCCATTATATTGCACAACCTGACTTCATCAATGTGAGTTTGTTTCTCTTTTTTTTTTTTTAAATAGTGCAAAATACTTTATACAGGAATGTACTTGGATGGGGGTCTTGCAAACCAAAAAATATATTACAAAAGTTACTGAAAACAGAAAAAAAGAACTAAACAAACAAAACAAAACAAATGGAAAAAAAAAATACAAGCTGTACAAGGAAATTGCCATAGACAACAAAATCTCTCCTCCTTGAGAAGCAAACCTCAGTCCAACACAGAGCCTGGGTTTTTGTGTTTGTTTCTTTTTTTTTTATCTAGATGCTGTTATAACCAATATATAGATTAGTAACTTAACACAACATAAATACAAGTCCAGTCCAAGCAGGTCCATGTTGGTGTAAAATGGTGTCACGTAAAGCATTATCTTTAACCGTCTATGGTTTTATTTCTCTCCAAAGTATAATAAACAAAATCCCACAAAATGAAAATAAGCAAAACCCGAGCTATCCACCATGGCTGCCCGACGCTGCGGCTTGACCACTCAGCTTGTTCCAATGGCACTGTAGATAAAAATCAGCAGGATTTCCCTACCATTTGGGTTTGTTTAATTTTATTTATTTATTTTATTTTCCTCAAAAAAAATCCACATAGTGCTCCCAGCGAAGCCAACAGGGCACTTACTTGATGCTTCCATCGCTATTATCTGTAGTGGATTTAGGGAGGGGAGCCAAGATACTGCCAGGGATCCATCCTTCAGCGGCTGGAGAGTGGTCGTTTGCGGGCTGGTACACCAGGAACATGTTCTGCTGGTTGATAGCAAGGATCTGAACCACCTCTCCTTGATTCACACAGATCTCATCCTCCTTCAGTGCATAGTAATCTTTAATCACCACCATGGAAGAGGTCCCATTGCACCCTCCCAAATCAGTCTGCAAACGGACACAACACAAAGCGGTGAGCGGCCGGCGCGGAGGAACCTGCCCTTTCCGGCAGCGATCCCACTACTTCACGTCCAGCCTAACCAGACCAGGGAAAAACACACACAAAACACTTGGAAGTTCACATTGGCAGAAAAGGATGGCAGTAACCTAATACAAACCAGTCTCCTATTTCAAATCAGGCTTCAAAGCTGCTAACGACTGTGCCCCTGGGTGTCCTCATCTGCGGGGGTGTTACAGATGGATGGTCTGTGCTGAGCCAAACGGGGAGAAAGACCAACGAAGCTGAGTCAATACTCACAGTTAAGTATAGGTCAGACTGAAAGTGGCTTTGGTCAACCTCAATCAGCAGCAGGGTCCAAACGCGGCTGGTGGCCACTGACTCTCTGGTGGTTTGTGTGCAGCATGCATGTACCCAGATTATAACCTTTAGCTGGCACCCTGCAAGCTGTTATGTGGGAAAAGGTCTAAGCTCTTCCTTACCACAGACTGTTTCAGGAATGGATGGTTAATGGGTATTAGAGAAGCCTGAATATTACTTCTGCCAGTACTGCAAATGGATATCTAGTTCACCAGATCTGCAAGCACCGTGCCCTGAAAAACATGGAGATCAGTGCTCCAGGGTCAGGCTCTGTCTCTGTTTCCCAGATGAAGTGCCATCCACGTGGATGCCAGGGCTTTTGCATGAGCTGTTTAATCCCAAATCACATGTAACCCCATTGCTTCAGTATGTTGATTCCTGTTGACCTGGTTAGCTGCTAATTAAAGCTAACATCATGGATCACTTGTGGTATAAGAAATGGGCTGTGAGATCATGTTTTATCAGATGAGCTCAGTACCTTGCTTTGTTCATACTTGTCTCCGGGCTGTGAGTGCTCATACCCTGTGCTGCCATTGGAGGTAGATATCTTCAGGGGTGGGAGAAATGGGTTACGGCTTGTAGCCTTCAAAGGCTTCTCAGACCCTACTGGAATAGAGGAATGGGGCCTGGTGTTGGGCTGAGGGACCCTGCCAGCCTGGGGCCGCAGCACCGCCGAGCTGTTCTCCTTGCGCTGGTACTCGATGGGTGACTGCAGCGCTGCAAGAGAGGACAAGAGTCAGCCACGTGCTCCCCACAGCCTTGCCAGGGGCAGCAGAGGTGTTCAAACAGGTGGGATGGTCCAAAGAGAGCAGACTCATTGCAAACCAAACAGCAACAGGAGATGCCGCCCATGGAAGCACACGGTGCATTCATGGCTGGACAGGACACAAGCACTTCACGCTGTGCTGTGCATGAACTGAACACAGCACTCCATGCTGATGTGGAGAACACTTCTCTAACCTACACAGCGAGTAGGCTAAAATGTATGTATTCATAGAATACATAACTGCATTCATTTTCTTTGGAATCACACAAATTAATCACATCCTGTACTCAAAATAAATGAAAACCTGACGAAGAGGTGCACGGCACATTTGCAGTGAATTCTGCTAACATCAGAAAACACAGGTCAAGACCCCTAAGTCTCATTTGCATATTCCCAGGAATGTGTGACTATTAAATACTCTTCAGACGTGATGCTCTGTGACTTGGCTCTCAGTGTGCTTTCTAAATTAACTGCTTCAGTTCAAGGGAACTACTGGAACACTTTCCAGCAAGTGAGGAAGTGTAAATGGCAACAAGACATTAATCCCAGAAGTCCAAACCTCTCCAGAAAACACCCAACAGGCAACACTAAACATCTTCATAAGCCATAAAAAATAAAGTCTGCTTGTGAGAATAGATTTTATTGTCATGGAGAGAACTTGCACCGGGGAATGGAAGGAAAAAATTCCAGACTGTAAGGAAATAAATAGTTTGTTATGTTTGGAGGAGAAGGAATCAGGGCTGGGACTCGCAGTGAGCAGATTTGCTAGGCTCAGGCTACCAGCCCCAGACCTATGGGCTTGGTGTTTTGCATATCATGTGGCTTTAACAGATGATTTATAGTCAGTTAATACTGTGTACTTGCACCAGACTAAACCTACTGGAATGCAGAGAGACTAGTCTAGCAAGAGGCAGACAGAGAACATAATGTCACAGCATCAGCCCCACCAGGGAACCACAACAGAAGGAATGTCTTTCCCAACAAAATGAAAAGGAAAGAAAAACAGAAAAGCTCAACATCGTACAGCACACTCTCTAGCGTTCCCCCTCCAGAGTAAGGCAGGACAACTCAAGAAATTATTTCATACTAAAGAATAAATGACTGGAAAAAAAAGGTCAAGGAGGATGCCAGTTCACCATTTTCTTCAAAAGGACACAGACACAGATCTGTGGCCATCTGGGAGACTACTCGTCTCTAAAACCTGCCCGTTGCCACCAAAGCAGATTGTATTTATGCCGCAGTGACTGCCAGTTTCACTTGCTTACCTCAGCTGCAGCTGGAAATGGTTTGGTCCTGCTGCAGACCAGCCACAGAGGGCAAGGAAGGCTGGGGAGAGCTTTGGCAATGATTTTGACAGTGACATTTTTCTATTGTATACAGTAAATAAGGCTGCAAGGTTGCTAGCAGTAAGATCTGAATGGATACTTATCAATCTACCTTGAAACAATCTACTGTACTCAGTTCTTTTAAAGGGTATTTAGTTGAGTGTCCATTTCTGACTACTAATTCCACCATGAACTAGCACAGTGATGCCTGGCTTCCAGCCTCCTGTTAAACGTCTGTCAGTATTCTTAGAAGCTTCTGGCAAAAGTCAGTGTCCATCTACTTGCACGTTCTCTCTTTCTCTCTCAGATTCCCCCCACAAAACATGATTAAAATAAGGTACAGATGAATGGCATTTTCCTTATGAATCATGTCCAGCAGTGACAGATTTTCTTTTCAGCTTACTTCCTAAACAACAGTCACAACAGCCCATCATTTGATGCACAGCCTGTTTCTCAAGCTCAGCAGCTTTCACTTTTCCATGGAAAAATATGAAAAACTTGAATATTCCACTTTTACATTAATGAAGTTTGGATGCAAATCCCATCCCTTGTACATAGCCCCTACTCTTTAGGACTTCCCTGGTGAAGAGAGAAAAATCAGAGACAGCTTGGGCAAGAATTCAAGGGGAATATTTTGTTATTAAGTTTACACAGCATTGGCTCAGTGTGGTGATTTTAAAGACAGAAAACATCTGCTTTAATGAAATGCAAAGCTAAAGAACTATTTAAAGATTAGTCAGTCTCAGTAAGATTACATTCTAAAAGCCACTTAAAATATTCTGGACTGGACAGGCTCTGCTGGATACACTATCATTTTCTTGGATCTTTTTTACAGTTTTAAGGTAAATCCTTAAGCTTGTGTTTTAATAGAAATCTATTTTTACTTTTTCTTTAGAGATAGTGATGATTATGTTCCTAACCCATCAAATTGCTTGCTGGCCTCACAGAAGATAGGCTGAATAGGGGCTATGAAGATGTCTCAGCAGAAAAAGAGGCTCACAGGGCAATAAATCCTGTGCAGGTAAGGTGGAATACTTAAAAAATAAAAAGAACAAGCAAGAAAGATATGGAAGGGACAGAAAAACTCCACATTAGTGCCTGTGGATCTCTCACAATGCTTTTAAAAGAAGTCTGTGGCTAACTGTGAGTGGAACTTACTTTAGTCCAGTAATTCCTCAGGCAAAGCCAACTGCACTGACAAAAACCCATCAAGTTTTGGTACCAACTGGTCAAACTGGAGAACTTAGACTCTTTGTCTCAGCAATGTATTTAAGGAATCATTTTACAATGGTTGTATGAGGCCATTTCTACTCTAAGTCACGAAAGCCCAGTATTGAGTTGTGGCATAATGGGTGAAATGTATTTCCTTGCTCAGCTCAGCCACGGATTCTGAACTGTCACAAACAACTTTTGCATCTGGCCGCTTCCCAGTTAACTTCCGAAAAGTAAAATTAAGCTGAATTAAAATTTTTAAAACCTTCACATTGAAGAAAAGGGAACCTTTGCTTTGATGTGATCTGAAAGAGTCTCTTCCCATTTTCCAACAAAAAATCCACAAAACCAAATAACAACCCCCTCCCCCCCAAAAAAACACGAAAAACAAAAAAAACCAAAAAAAACCAAAACAAAAACAAAAACCGAAAAAACCAAAAAAACCCAAAACAAAACAAAAAAAAAAAACCAAAAAAAACCCCCCAAAAAAGCGAAAACCCTACAAAAACTAACATACTGTGCCAAGCCCAAACATCTTGATTCAAGCAAATATGTTTTATTATTGAACATGTATTAAGCTATTAAATATAGAACTCTAATATAAGCTCCATAAAAAAAGCTGTTTGGAAATGAATGGCACAAAGCAATCGTGGAGGCATCCAAAGCCACTTTGTTGCTTCCACACAAACAAAAGAGATACTATTTTTAGATTCTTTCTCTAGTCCTGTTCCCTTCTCTTACACTCATGCATTCAGGAGCAAGAACAAGCTAAAAATGTTAACTAAATTTGATTCCTCTGTATTTTCAAATCACACACTTTTGTTGATTGTGTGCGTGCCTGGTTTTCGAGGGTTTTTTTGTTTTGTTTTGTTTTGTTTTTTTTTAAACTTAGTTTTAATTTGAAATATTATTCCAGACCACCTCAAATCTATTTCTGCAGCAAAGCTGACACTTTGGAAAGGCCCCTTTTCATGCACAGCTGCCTTGGTTCCTAGGAGAAACAAGCCCTTGCCCTTGTTTCCTTGCCCTTTCCTTTGTTTTCTTGTTTAACTGAAAGCTGGGACCTGCAGGGGGGTGCATGGTGAGGCACCTTCATCCCGCCTCACATCCTCAGCTGGTAGCACACTGTGATGTCTGACAGGAAGCTCTTGGGGGTGAACCTTGCTCTGAGTAAATGAGAGATGCTGTGTAGGCACAGGGGCAATCTGGATTCATCATGATCTTGAGGTGGCTTCAGATTAAAAATCTCAGTGTACCATGGAAAGCACCGGGTGACAGAGCCCTGTGAACCCCAGTACAAAAGTACCACCAGCAAAAGCACCACCCACGGAGGGACCTGAGGAACATGAGCCAAACTGACACAGGCAGAAATGCCTCAACAATTTCCTCACAGAGCAAACAAGGACATAAAGATTCTAAATCCCATTTAGCATTACAGTTTGGGAAACAGAACAAAGACCCTGTACGTACCATTCAGGAAATCTCGTTGCGTGTCCAGGACCTGGTTGATGTCCTGTACCCAAGCTTGTTGAATTTCTGGATTAGCTGCCTGCAAAATGACTCTCTCTGATGTTTCCCGGCTCATTAGAGCAAACTTGCAGGGATCATTGTCCACGTTTTCTTCAATGATAAGGTAGTTCATCTGAAACAAGCCAAGGTAAGCATTTTACAGGGAGCATGAGTTAACATTAAACAAGAATCAAAACTGTTGTGAAATGTTCCTGAAATAAAATTAAGTCCAATGACAAACTGTTAGATCATAAGAAGAAGAATTTGTCTCATCTAGATATACCTAGATAAATCTAAATCTTAAATATGATGCTTAATAAAGCTCTGACAGATGTGCCAGACATCCGCCTGCCTTGTCTTGAATTACAACTTCTATTTTAAGTAACACAGACCTGACTGGTGTGCTTTAAATTTACTGAAACCCATAAATAGGATAAAAATGTTCCTATTAATATGCTAATAAAGTCTATAATTCCTCCAATTTAAATATTTCTGGTCCTCTGATAAGAAAATCTCAGTCATTAGCACACTTAAAAAATGGAATGGACTGTGCACAGGGATATAATGAAAAAAAAGAGCAATTCTCCCATGATGCTCCAACAGATCTTATTTCCAGCAGATTGGAGTCATCTGTGTGCAGTCACTTCACTTGACTGTAGTCACAGATACCCTTTCTGGAAATCACATGGATGGGGATTTTGGCTGCTGTCCTGCCCTTGGGAGGCTTCTGTTTTAAATGTACTCATAACTTTAGCTTTTTCTGAGATTCTTAGAATAAGTTCGGGCATAGCCTCCCGAGAAAACAAGAGAGGGAGTGTCTTCATGTCAAAAGCAGACAGCTCTGAAGACAACGGCGGTAATGTCCCCGAGAAGAAATCCATCTCCAATTGCTCTGAGTATCTGTCAAGGTATGGAGATCCACTCCACATCCGAATACTGTCCAGCATTCAAACTGCAAGATGGAATTAGCATCTTCCTTCACTTCTGGGGGTCCCTATGAAGTTCCAGTGACAAGCAGGAGCTCCCCTGACCAAGGAAAGGACAGGAACAAGGACACACAGATAACCCCAGACGGGTCTCTTGCTCCTGATCTGAGCTCATTTTCCTCTGGTTGATGGCTTAGCCACTCCTGGTATGACTCCAGGTAAAAGACATGGAGAGTCCCCTGACCTCCGGTTTGTGTCTCAGGGAGATGCATTCAGCAAGGCTTCCATTTAGGTATTTTGAGAGGCTGAAAGGTATCCAGGTGAGAAGTCACTGAGAAGGGATGTGCCATTTCTCAACACTAAGGACCTTATTGTGTAAAAAAGGGTTCTTCGCTAATGCAGGACAACATGCTGAAGCTTCTGTCACAGTTTGAGAGTGACAGAGCTTGGGGAACAATATCTGGAGTCCCATCTCACTGACAGACCAGAACAGCTGCCTTTGAAGTCATATGCACTTTTTACTCTGTGGCTGTGACAGAGGAAAGGAACGGGATCGGTGCTGCTGGCTGAGGTGGAGGCACCGCTGCGAGGTGAGGATGCTCAGAGCCCAGGGAGGCAGGGAACGGCCCTGCTGCACCGAGAGCCACAGCCCCTCGCTGTGGGAAACAGACAAATGCAAAAGCAGTGAGAAGCTGAAGTGGGGCTGGTTGGGAGGGTGTGAGAGCTGCTAGCACACAAACTCCACGCTGACGGCGGGGAGACACACGGAGCCACAGGGGATCCCACACCTGCAGTAGACACTCAACAGGAGAATGAGCTGTTTGCCAAGTGGAAGAAAAGAGGCTGGAAAATTATCACATGAAAATTTTAAACTCAGGCAGTGGGAACAGCATTCCTTTCGTAGGCTGTGTAACTAGAAAAGCAGCTCCTACCCTTGAGGCAAGCTAATTTTATTGAAATTAGGAGAGATTTATTTTTCTCTCTTTATCTACAATATACAATTCAGGAATTGTTTCCTGCAGATAAAAGCCTCATTGTTATATATACAATAAACTGAAGTAAAAATGATTCATATTATTTCCATCTCCAATTTTAATAATGATTTAAATCAGCAAAAAGATAAAACCAAAGCTGATCATCTAAATCAAGATGATTGTTTATTTGTACACTTTGGGTTTTCCCTTTATAGCCTATTATTTGGTTGGAAACTATAAAATAGACAGACATGCAAATGCATATAGGTTTTTCAGTAAATGCTGTTTCTATCAGCCAAGAAGACAACCTCAATTCAGTAAATATGCTGTTTACCGTAAATTTGTTTAGTTATAAATGTTTATATGCATTATTTCAGCTGATAGTGTTCTATTTCATATTAATGCACCATTTAAAATTTAGAGCAAACACAATGTCTCTCCCATGTCTCTTAACCTGTATCTTTGAAAAGGAAATCAATGTCAGGCTAGTTTCTCAGCTTTGAACAACCCAGAAATTCAAATGAATCAGTGATTTTGCTCTTTCTGCATGCACAGCAAAGGCTGTACTGCCAGGAGATGTGCAGCACTCATTCACCTTCACTGACCATTTCACAGGTTAACTTTACATTTGTTAAACAAAGAAGTATTTCTGCTGGTTACTTTCAGTTTTTACTTTTAGCCCCAGCCCCATAATCTGGACATATTATTTAAAACCAAAATTAATTTCTCAAAACTCTCTTCATAGTTTAGCTGGTTTTATAGTTCCTCAGAGCTGTACTTTTAGAATTATGTGTGGTTTTATTTGCCTTTGAAACATTCTTGCAACATCCATATTTGCGCTAAGAGCCCTCACCCGAATTAGGGAGAGTATTTCCAGACATATATAAAGGCTTAGTATTGACTTAGAGTTTGGCCTAAAATGACTGGTTTGGATACTGTACCTTCATTTATCTTTTATGATCATGCATAAAAGCAACAATTGTAAACTTCCTTTGACTGCTGCAGGTTTTGTAGCAGTATTTGCTAATTCAGAGCTATGAATGATAGAGGACCTGCCCTGGCTGTGTTCCTTGTAAAAATTACCCAATAAATTTAGACACCCGGTGGTTTATTTAGAGATGATTTTAAACAGCTTCTGGCCCATTGAAAGGTAGATGCAAATGTTTTCTGCACACTGCTGTCCCCTGTGACAGGGTGAACCTCACATGACCATCAAACAGAAGAAATGCTTCTCCCTCTGCACTTCTTACCTTTATGCTTTTCTTGAACATGTAGCCTGGCGTTAGAGATCCTTTTCTAAGGAGTTCACTGAAGATAACTATTTGCTCAAAGAGGAACACCCTGCGCTCCTTGGGCCGAGACTGAACCCCGGAATCCTGCTCTGTCACGTAGAAGGTGTCCTGCTGCAGCAGCTTGCCTTGGGCTGTCAGTTTGCCCTGGGAACCAGACAAGGCACCAGCATTACAAACCCTGACCCACCGTGATCCCGCAAGGTGATACGCTCTATTTCATGCAGCCCAAGCTTTCCAGGCATTCATGTGAGACATGTTCCCTCTAAGTTACCAAAGCAGCAATCCTGTAAATTGTGACCTCAGCTGAAAACAAACGACATCGGTTCTCCTTGCTCTCATTGCCACTGTGTATATAAAACCACAAGCAAGAGGTCTCAAGCAGGCTGTTTTGTACACTTCATTTCAAACCCTGTTCCCATTATGTTACAGTAGTGCTCCAGCCAAGAGCTCTCCATCCTGCCCTAAGCCAGCAGTCACCGACACAACACCTCTGAAAGTGCAAAAGCCAGGACCTGTTTGCAGTGCACAAGACAGTATGACAAATCTTAATTCATTTTGGAGATAAGACCTCTCTCCAGAGGCTACACTGGCTTAGTTACAAGCCACAAGCCGTGCCCTGTGGGGCTGTAACTCCCGAGTCCTCTCCTGGATGTTGCTGAACTCGGAGGGAACTGTTAATGTGTTAGTGCCAGGTGACCTTACTAATAGGCAGAGCAGGCTGGTTCATCACTTCTTTTGCTCTGGTCTACAATAAGTCTCATTAAAGCTTGCAGAAACTTTTACACAAAGTCATACTTTGAAGAAACCATATGAATCGTCACAAGTTTAGAGTGAGTGGTGTGTCACTCCCTCACCTTTGAAACCTCACCAAAGCATGCAGCTCAGCACTGCAGAAGCACAAGCCCTAGATAAGTAGCTTGGGTAGATTGTAGAGACAATCACAGACAGAGAAAGTAATTTTCCTTGCCTAGTTATTATTACAAGAAGAATGCAAGTGCATACCTCAAAGCCTTGGAGACGACCCAGGTTCATCATGTCATTGCAACGTTTTGGTACAAGGCACATTAATTCAACTGCTTTCTGTTGAGGAAAAGGATTGTTGCATTATTACAAGAGAACCAGAGGGTTCCTGAAAGCACAGTGTCAAGTAATGAAGTTCAATAGCAGGACTGCTGGAGTGACTTATGGCAAGGCCCTCGTGAATAGATGTCTCAAAGAGGATGGTGCAGGACTGAAATGCGGGACTGCGCCATCATCTTTTAGTTCTGATCTAAGCTGAGAGAAATGCCACATTTAGAACACCAGCAGGATCTTCAGCTCTTGTCAAAGGAATACTGGGGTTTTCATTTCTCCACACCAAGTCCCATTAGCCCTATTGTCCAGGGCATGAAAATGTACCTCTATCTCGGAGCACTCCAGACCAGCTTTTTCACTGTACCTCAGGAAGTCCTGGAGAAAGCAGAAAGGTCTGCATTAAGGCACATCAGAAAAGACAGAACAAAAGGCACCAGTTTGAAAAGGAAAAGGCACATTCAGCATGTGATTTTCTGAGAAGAAACCTGCTAATATGAATAAATTCATCTTCAGAGATTGCTGAATGCCATAACCACTTTAGAAATATGGAAGAGGGGTGTGGATGGTTGTTGAGAAGATCAGAGCAAATAGACAAAGCTGAGGTTAGACCTTGGGAATGCTTACTTCATCCTTGTCTTAAGCCACAAGACCACACATGCACACACAAAGATTTTTCTTTTCCTTTTGGCTTTTTGGGGAACACACTTGTGTGCCTTGGCTAATGTGCAATTCCCAAACCTGGGCTGATGGCAGCCTCAAAAAAAGAGAAGAAACTAGCTCAGACCCCAGTGCTGCTGGAGATTACAGGGTGGCTTCAGACATGCCTGATTTTAGACATTGGTTCCAGACCCCTCAGTATGAATTATCAAGAGTGCTGAGTAATTGTCATTATGGAAAAGTCAGCATAAACCAGAGGCTCCTTGGGAAAAAAGTTGCGGCAAGCTCCCCAAACTTTAAGATGACAGAATGCTCAGAAAATAAGTTTCTTCAGCTTATTTGAAGACAGATATTCAGAAATGGAGGCTACAGCATTTACTAGAAGCAAGCCATTCAGCACCAAAGACAGACTTTAGCAATACACTTGTGTATCTTTGTTCTAATTTAAAAAAAGTTGGAAGTTTGCTCTGAAACTTCAGAAGAAGAAAATTCCTATTTGAAGTGTACCCTTCTATAAAAAATAATTCCAAAAGAAAGTTTTAAAACAGATCTGTTTACTATCCTAAATTACAAACCACATGCACAGATGTGGCCTTCTGCTCTCTGGACATTTTCCACGGAACTCTGTCACTGCATGCCCAGAGAGCAGACCCCTCTTTCCTCTTTATTTGACTAATTTATTCCTCAGTTAAGTCTAAGGCTGATCTAAAATAACAGCATCTACTGCAACATGCAGATTAGAGTTTAATCCAAACTGTATTTTTTCGCTCACCTTGAGAAGAAGCTGGTATTTAGTTATTCTTTGAATGGGTTTAATCAGAAAGTCACTGATGGTCAGCCGCTGGCTTATTTCCTGCTGAACCTCCTAAAAAATGAGGATTAAAAACAATCGCAAACAGTCACAGAGTAAGATGGACAACATGATAAAACGCCTCAGCAGAGACTTATTTCCACAGAAACTTGGTCTGCTCTTAATCTTTTGTTTGCAAGAGGGAATTTCTGAGGATTTCAAAGTCTGGCCTATCCTATTTAGGCAGGGGCTGGGTAGAAGCCGTGACCGAGCTGGAGGGTCAGCAGAGCATCCCTCCCCCTCCGAGCTGACCGAGCAGCCCTGCCAGGGCTCAGGGTCACTCCTCCCTCTGCAGCAGGGATTAGCTCACAAGTGAGTCCTGCAGGACAGGCCTCCTGCTCTGGGGTTTCTGAAAGGAAACATCTTCCCCTCGTTAAACAAGCTTCTTTCACGTTACTATCGAAATGTGTGTAGTCCCAAAGAATTCTTGAAATAGACTTACTGGGGATTTATGAGAGGCACCACCCAGCTCCAACGGCTTTTACTTCCCCTGTTGTTTGTACACTACTGATTTAAAAGTCCTGTTTCACTTGGAACAGATACTAGTGCATTTGTGGTACTCAGAGGGCCACACACAGTTAGTACAGAATTAAATATTTATTAGAAATTCACAATATGAGAATTTGAAGGCAATTAAATAGTAACACTTTCTCCATGCAGCAGAGACCTCAGCACCATGTGCAGGATCAAAACCTTCAGGAGTTTGTTTCAGGCAAACCCACAGGTTACAGAGAGTCTCCTTGACCTGGACTCCCAGCTGTAAGCAGTAATAATGTATAATGAGCCGTGCTTACCTCAAAGTACGTCTCATACTCAGCTACTATGTACTCGGAGCGGGGCTTGTTTTGGCAATACACCACATACATGTGCAATCGCCGCTCCTGTGAAGGCAAGAGGCACAGCAGCCACATGAGATATTGGCTGCCCTTCTGTTATTAAAAGGTGGCAGAAAGTTGCTGTGATATTCTGCTTGGTCTTCCTTATTTTTGGTTTAATCAAAGACTTAGTTTGCTAAACCTGGAAAGAAAATGGGTAACGGGTTTTGCTCTCCACATCTGCACTTAGGCAAGGGGAGTTTTCTTCTGGGCTGTGGCCAGTGAGAGATGTTATACCCAGGTTATACTGACAGGTCTGAAATTTCCTCTACAGGAAATTCCTCTACAAAGTTATACTTTGGCCAACATCACACAAACATGTAAATTGTAGCAGTTGGCAAGTACCTGCCATAATTGTATTTTGGCAGATGTCCTTGACCACATCAATTTTGCCCCCCAAGCAAGTTGTCTGCAAGAAGACAATGATTAATGCCTTAGTGCAATCCAGCTACCCACTGAAAATGTGTAACTACAGGGAAACTTTATCTTTAAATTCAGTTTGGACATGTAAAAGTATCAAGTCGACACAAACAAGTATTTTTGAAAAGGAGCCATCACACCCTAAAAGGCAATTGCACTAGATACAGGAAACAAAACTTACATGCTTAATAAAAAGCTGTGCTAAACGCTCAGGTTCTTGAAGACATTTTTCCAGTTCAGCCAGGAAAAAGCTAAAAGAAAGGATATGAACACTTCAGAACACTTCTTTAGGTCATCCCAGCAGCAAACTAGTCATCCTTCAGATTAACAGTGGCATTTTAGCTCCAGTATTCAATAATAAATGAAAAGATAAGCTTGGCTTCAGCCCTTAATGGTGGGATTTCTAAATCTTTAGATGAGAGTTTTGAAATGTGGAGGTCTTGTCTTGCAAACTGCTCTTCTTTACCATGACAGTGGTTTCAATTTTCAGAAAGTGCTGATCACTATCTAATTGCAAGAGCTGCTTTCCTTCACTGAGAACTCCGAAAATAAAACCCTCCCATATACCAAAATGCTTGTGAAAACTCAACTTCTGAAAACTCCAGTTTTACCAGGAGTTCTCAGTTGCATGAGCAGATTTGGAGTACTGGTCAATGTGAAAAAGAATGCTTTATGTTTCCCCCTGAATAAATGAATCAACATGTTTTGCTGGTGGAGTTACAGTATGTTCTGTTTCTCACTGTTTTTAATTTCATAATAAATCACAATATCTAATTCATAATAGTCACAGTAATCCATAAACACCATCTCCATCTTGACTTGCAGCTTCAGGGAGGTCATACATTCTTCATCAAATGCCCTTATCAAGAATATACTGGAATGCCTAAAAGTGAGATGAAAACTTCAGAAACACTGCTGGATTTTTTTATCTGGTAGGCAAATCCAGACAATCATCCTGTCTATGATCTTGCTCATTTTCATTTCAGGATTTCAGTCTCAAATGCCTTCACAGATTTGTGACAGTAGCCGGATTTTGTGAGAGGACATGCTTGCAATGATCTGATCCCAAGAAATCCCAGAACCTCAAAAAATTATGCAAATTGGACAGGTGTTCCAATTAAAAACCTCCATTGCTACCATTAGATACAGCTGCTTCCATATCCCCATCCTCTATAAATGCTACATTCATCTGCATTTAAATAGACTTCTTGACCCAGATATACAGAACTAAAAATAGGGAATCTTTCCATTTGTGCTACAGAAAACTCCAATCCTCACACTTAACCAAGGAATAGCTCTGGTATAAACACTCCATTTTCTGGTATCAACTAACATAAGGTGAAGCTTTCTCTGGCATTTTTTAGTTTGTGCTCACAAGGTCATCTGCCAGAACATAAGGACAGGCCCAGGCCATGAGATAAGCACCTATGGGACACATGACAGCAAGCATAGGGTGCTTGCTGGGTGAGGAAAATGTCCAGAGAAGGAAGATCCAGCCCAATGCCTGCTGTTTAAGTCTGTACATGCATACTCAAATTTTAGTTAGTTGCAACTGCAGAGTATCTCTGAGTGGCAGAGTTGAAATCATGACCATATTGTCCACAAGCAAGACATTGTCCATAAAGTTACATGGGAAATGGACCAGGGTTTGTGTTTTCAATAGATTCTCAAAATCTGCTTCTGTGAGCAAGATTTTCAAGGAGTGGAGTTCCTAACTCAGAGGCAAAAGCATCAACTTGGCTGAAGCATGTCAGGGCTTTCAGGTGAGAAGGACCTTGAAGCAATTTGCATTTTATCATCCTTCCAGCCAAACACCACTGACATGGTCAGCCTCCATGATCCAATAAGCTGCAGGTGAAGATGCTGCTGAGACACAGGAAGGAAACCATGACTTTCCAGACTGCTGCTGCCCATCAGTAGGATGCATTGAGGCTACAGCTGTAACCCAAGAAACTCGATTATGGCAGCCCCAGTAGCTTTTCTGAAGATCCAGTGACTACCCCACAGGTATCAACTCTCTGGGAGTGATGCTGGGAATGCTTGTGAGCAGTAGCTCAGGAGCTGTGGATGGACCAGAGTGGTACCTCCCAGTGAAGGGGCTCCCCAGAAAGAGTGACAGAGCCATCAGCAGCACAGAACTGACACAGGGCAGCCTCCTGTGTCCCTGTCACACTGACCAGCACTGCTGCCATGGTGTTGGAGCCAGCATAAAGCTGTACCTGTGATCACAGACAGCAGGACAAACACCCTGCCATGAAGCCAGGCAGTGCAGAGCTATCACATGCCAAAGTTCTTTCTTCACTGGGAAAAATGATTTCAGGTAAGCACAATGCCTTCCATCATGCAGTTGTGCTGGTTCTGGCTGGGTAAACAAAGCCCTACATCAGGATTTATGCAGTAGCTGGGTATTGAGGAACTGTGGCTAAAAGCACATGAATCAGAACATCTCAGGATTCAAGGTAGCCAGGATTTGTGAGGTTATGAAGCAGCACTTACAAACCAACAGAGACAATCTGAAGAGGCAATGTCCTTTGGAGGTTCAGGCCTGAATGACCTGATGATATTCAGTTAAAAGCAGCTTAGACATACAGACATCATACAGTCCAATCCTCTATGGACAAGAGGTTAGAAGGGTGTTTCAAGAGGAACTAAACCAGAAACTTACTCTTTGTGCCAGTCATAGATCTGGTGAATATTGCCAAATACAATCTTGTCTTTCCCTTTCATATCTTCAGAAACTCCTTTTTCTTCCATCCTCTTCATGAAGCCCTTCAGGATTAAGGATCAGTGATTCAGCAAAGGGCTCATTTGAAGGGGGAACACAATTACACTCTTTTTTAAAGAAGCAAAAGTTTAATGCCAGGACTTTTTACATTGAAAATGCTTAAAATATCTTTCATACAATTTCAAACCAGAAACCTAAGCAGATATTTTAAATTACACAGTTTGCTTAAAAGAAAACTTTAAAGGATTTGTTTAGAATATCTGCAATACTTACATAAACCATTATTAGATGTAATTGAAGTGACAAGTGCAATTGTAAGATAAAAGTTAAACAAAGTAGTTTGTCAAGCTCTTGGCTTCTCTGGTAAGAGGAAGAAATCAGACTCTGTACAGAGTTCTTCCATTCATCAACATGACTATCTTGGGGGAGCACAAAGCCAAGCAGTAAGTTTAGAGTCACAAGAACAGGATTTCTCACACCTCCTGAGAGTTATTTTGTAAGCCTTTGGAGCACGACAGGCCTGTCAGGTTTGCCAGCGGTGCATGATGCAAACAGGACATAACACAAAGGTTTTCAAGTTGGGAAGCTGTTGAAAATCGCTGTTAGATAGACTGATAATTCTCTCAGGACTAGTGCATGCCACTAGTGAATCACATGTTACCAGTTCTCCATCCTGGCTGGGAAAAAAACCTGAACCCTGCACCGAGTTAGATGTGACAGGTGATCCCTAGGGATCAGCTGGATCTTTACAAGTTGATGCTTAAAAAACCCAAAAAGACTGTTTTTAATATTAAAAAACCCTCAAACTCTCCTTTATCTCAGGCTTTTTTTGCAAAATAATAATCCACGGGACGCATCTCAACACAGTTCCAGGCCCAGCTTCTGGAAAGATACTCAGACACAGGACATAAGTCCAGGTGCAAATTCAAGTAAAGTATGTGTTACCATTACCCTATATGATGGGAAGAAAACCATGAAATAAGTGGTAGGATCATAAGTTAATTCTCCACCCATGCCTCCAAAGCTGCATTACAGCAAAAAGAGTTTGTCACAAGTAGGGTAGCCAAGAAAAACCTTTGCACACTGGAGTTGAACCTAAAATACAACATTCGCTAGATGGAAACAAAAATAGTTTCCAAAGGCATTTCTTCTTGTTTCTGTCAACATGAGAAGGGGACCATGGAAGCAGACTGCAAAATAAAGCAGTTTGTTTCTCATGCTGTATTTTTTGTTGTTGTCACTTGTCAGCATGGTGCTTTTTAGTGGGAAAACATTTTGCATAGCAGGGTTCGCTTCAGCTCACCTCCACAACAGTTCCCAAGTCTTTGACGTAGTCTTTTTCAGTCTGCACCAGCTCATTTAAGACAAACCTAAATTGAAACAGAACACAGAAGTATTTCACTATATTCCTTGATGTTACCATTTTCTCCTTTACCACATATGATCTCACCCTAAAACCCCATCATCATCCAGATCACACAGCACAATTCACCCTTCACTCAGAGCTCAGTGGAATGTAAAAGACAAAAACATCACATGTCAGGTCAGAGTAGTTTCAAATCTCTTAACCATTCTTTCCTGCTATCCCTCTCCCTGCCCCTCACATGCCAGGACGGTGCAAGAGCAGCAGCACAAACAGCTGCATGCACCTTAAACTACATCTCCCTGATCTCCTCTCCCCATCCCCTGTGCAGCTCCCCTGGGAACGATGGAGACGTGTCCTGACCCATTCTGCAGCAAGCAGGAGTGAATTTCTTGCCCCAGTCCATCTGGCTTTGCCCAAGATTCATCAATTAAGTATCAACTTGGAAGTTTCAAACACTTGGAAAACAAATCCCTTCTCCTGTCATAGCTTAATCGTTCAGAGTAGGCAATCTGTGTGTGGGTGTCAAATGTTTTAACTCTGATTTCAGAGCTAATAACCCCGGGTAGGGGAGTCATCTAATGAAGGCCTGATGCATGCAAACAACAGCAAGCTAAGAAAAGCCCCTCCTTTGTAACTCAAACTGAATAATCACATAATGCTCTTTTGAGGGCAATTTCAAAAAGTTACAGCTTGCTGCAGACAGTTTGTCTCTCAATTACGCCAATACACAGATTTGGCACGTGGCAAATAAACTCTATCTGTCCTCAAGTTTGCTACGGCAGTAACAAGGATAACAAGACAGAGGAGTGCTTTCATGTCTGATATTGCTCTGTCCACATCAATCACCAGACTGACCCACTTGAAGTGATAGGGCTGAGGGCAAACAGTGCTAAGGTAAAGCCTGGTTAAAAATACCTGGAGGGGAAAAAAAACAACCAGACTGGCATTTCAAGGAGAGACTTCTTAAAGAGAGGCTACTGAGACAAAAAGTCCTGCTCCTTGCTGCGCTTGCAACTTGTCCCTTGCTCAGACAAAGCGGAGGCAATAGTTTGGTCATGTGGCAGAAAAAAGTCAAACAGCTTCTTGTTGCTTTGAGAGTGAAATCCAGCCCCCTTGGCAGCAGGCAGGGCTGGCAGCAGCCACAGCAGACATTTGTGCACTCCAGAGCGCTCTGCCAAGTTGTGCCCGGGCAGCAAACACGTGTGAGGCAGAAGGCAGGAAGCTGCTCTTTGCCAGCAGCGCACGGCCGGGGCAGGCTGAGCTGCAGAGCCCCTCGGGCTGCCTGACCCACTGTGCCCCGGGGACAGGCTCCTCCTGTGCCCTGTGCCAGGAGAGGAAGGCCAGGAGGGGACCTTCCAGCTGGCACCAGCTCTGTTTGCATGGTTCCCCACGGGCACAGAGAGCTGTGGGGGAATGGGGGAACCTCTCCCACCTACACGGCTACTGCAAGGACCCACCTGGCCAAGCTCTGCTCTAAGAATAAAGCAGCAGGTACTTGCAGTATGTAACACTGCAGGACTTGCAGGCAGGTGTGTGTTTATTAAAAATCAGGTTTGTGGTGAACAGAAAAAGCCTGCCAATTCACACCTCTACTAGGATTCAGGGTCTGCACCTCCACTGCTTACCTTTAATTCAGCACCAGGGTTCCCTCTGCTACTCTCTTCCTACCGCCAAGCAGGAAAAGCAACCTTGACCATCTCTATTCATTCTCTGAAACCTACCTGATGCAGCACCTTAGAGGTACTCCCAAATTTAAGTTTTCTAAGATGCCTGTAGGCAAAAATTCAAGTCCACTCATCTCCTGCTCTGATAACAGGGAACAAGGGCAGGGAGTTGCTTTCAAAGTGCCCTGGTCTTGCCTCAATACGAGCAGGTATTGAGTGCACAGCTGTATTTAAGCTGGCACAAACAGGAGCAGGATTAGAGCCTCCTCGTTTCTGACTGAGTCTGAATAGCTGGATATCTTGGAAACTCTGTATTAGACCTATACTGAGCAATGACACTCAATAAGACTATTGTGTTACTGCTCACAGAAATGCAGCAATTGAGCCTGATGGAATAAGGAGTTTCCTCACACCAGAGCTAACTGCTGGCATGGATGTGCTGCCAGGAACAGAGGACATTGCTGCCCATGCCTGTGCAAGGGTTCAGCTGCTGTTTTGTGGGGATTGGAGGGTCACAGCTCGAGCTGGGAGATCAGCTGCCTCACATGACTATGGAATTAAACCCAGCAAGCTGCAGGGACACAGAACACAGACACAAAGGAGCTGGAGGGGAGACAGATGTCTTGTGCTGAAAGCCACTAGCAGGTGCTCCTAAACATCCTGGTGTTTAGGAATTCTGGCAGCTACTAATTGCACATAATAGGCTGCCAGGCTCCTGCCAGAATCATTCCTGTAGCTGTGCTTACAGTGGCAGAGGTCTCTGCACTAAAACTGTGACATGCAGTTAGCTGCCAGTCACCTAATTAATGAATTTGCTAACAGAGGAACTCCAGATCCTGCAACACTGAGGAGCTTTTAGGAGACAGTCATGGGCAGAGCTGTTCCCTGTGGAAAGGCTGACAGCTGCCTTGTAGAAAACTTCTGCCATTCCGAAACACATCCAGGAGTGTCATGTCCATGTCTGCTGCTGGGACTTGCTACAGTCCCTCACTGTATCCCTTCTCTGGCTTCCTGCTACAAGCTGCAAGAGTAAATGATGGCTTTCACAGACCTGTGACACTTTGCTCCTGCTTCATCTTTGACTCTTAACCACCTCCTTGTTCTTCCCTGACTTGGCATCTCCCCCAAATGGGGTGCTCCTCTTCCACCTCTCACCACACTCCCATGAGGGCTGTATGGAACATTACTTTCCCCCTCAATCCACCATCTGATGAGATCGTTGCAGTTACTGTTGTTAGCGTAAGAGGTGACACAAAGAAAACAGCCAACTCAGCTTTCTTTCATATAATTCTTGATTCTGTTGCTCCAATTCTCTGTGTTCTTCAGCTGAACACGCATTTAAGAAATGCTTTAATCATTATAGGCTTTGAAGGAATAAGCATTATTTTTGTTAAATTTAAGGGAGTGTACAGCTCATTTTAAAAAACAACTTTCATGAGCTGTCACCACCTCTTTTTTCTCCCGTTACCATGACCATGAGGGTTTCCCAAATGGAACTTTCTTTTCAGTGGCATGTTTCCACCACAGATGCATCTGAATCCTGTCCCTTCTTTGCTAATAATGAGGGCAAAAAATATCTCTTTCAAAAAATCCTAGAGGGATTCTCTTATTTTTCTCAAAGGTAGCTAATAAGGTCAACTACATATCCCCCCTCTGAGAGCTGATTTCACTTCTGGCAATGCAGTAATTACCAATGCAAACATCTCAATAATACCTGTTGAACTCTTCAGAGGCTATTACAGCAATAGATATTTGCTCTCTGGTGTAAAAGCTGCACATTTTAGAGTGATCATGAATTTCCTGTGTGGAAGTGCTTTTACGAAGTGTTTTTACATGTTAGTAAAAACAAGAAGCAAGCAGAACACATTTTTACTCTCAGTTCCATGCTCACTCACTGACTACAAAGTATTCCTGGAGTGCTGCTGTGTGTCCTCCTGGGGTACATGTTTTGGAAAGAACCAGTAATACAACTTACATCCTGCCTCTCATTGCTTTGGCTTTCTGCTCCTCTTCAAGGTTTCGTGGTGGAGTTGAAGGTGTCATTCCTTCATTTAAGCAGCCAGTGGCATCTTTTAAGCCTCCTCGGTAAGATCCTCCTTCAAGGGTCTAGAAAAAACCCCAAAGAACAACAGAATAAACACTCTCCTTGAACTTCAGCATCAGTATTCAAGTCAGTTCTGCAACCAAGACGACAAAGTATTCAGAAATACTCTCCTGCAGGACTTGTGTGAAACACAACCAAACTAGTTTTACGTTGATGTAGGCCCTCACAAAAAAACCCTCAAAGCAGAGTTGTCATCCTCTTGTTAGAAGGTGGAAAAAGATGTTCCAGTAGATCTGAGGAAAAAAAAACTCTTACAAATTATTTCAAACCAACCTGGCAATATCCTGATGTCTCAATCAGGACCATTGTTAGGCTACACGTGGTTAAAAGTTTCTCTGCCAAAGCTGAATGAGGGATTCTTGTAGTAAAATAAAACACAAAATAGAAATAGACGGACACATAGTAAGTTTCCACAATAATTAAAGTTTGCCCCAAATCCCTTGAAAGTAGTTGTAACAGTCTAATAGACTGCATGTGGGGGAGAGAAAATAAAATATCATAAAAAAAAAAGTCTAACTGGATTAATGAAATACTTTACAGTTAGTTAGTCTCTCAATGGAATAAAACTATTTTAAGTGAATTTTCTGGGAAAAGCCTTCTTGGTTTCCCATGCCACAAAGAGCTCCTCTACCACTCAAGCCTCATCAAGCACGCTGCGAACGCTGACACTCTTCGTGTACCATCTCAAACTGAGAAAATACCGAAGCCTTCTGAAATGATTCACTAGATGAAGATGCTTGCTCAGAGTTGTAGAAATTTAATGATCACTGTGGAGATTTTTAAATTTTTTTTTACTCTCTTCATCATTCCTGTAGATGTAAGGAAATGAACCTTTGTAGGCTCATCATATCCTTGCTTGTTAATTATGTTAAACTTGTTCAGAGAAAGCATTTAGCAAATTTTAGAGGTCCTGGGACATGTAGGAAAAGGTTTAGCTTTGATAGTAACATTTTTTTAACTGCTCAGGGAAAGCTTAAAAGAAGCCAAGATATGAAACAGGATTTATTCCTTGTCCAGCAGACACGGGATCAGACAGTGAGAGCACACAATACGAAATTTTTGAACAAACGAATCCCATAGCATTTTTATTGCTTATTCCACTCCCTGCAAGAAAGGGTTGACAAGGCAGATTAAAAGTGACACATGAGTCTTTGTAAAATTAAAGCACAGCTGTGGTACTTCAAGCAGTTCTACTCTTTGGAGAGTCTTTTCATTGAAACCAGAACACCAAACAAATTCACGCTGGCTAGTAAAACTCCTGTGCCTCAGAACAAGCTTTAAAACAAAACAAACAAAACATCCCACTGTGTAAAATATTTGAATACTAACAAGACCCCAGAAATTGTGCAGCACAGTGGCTCATGCTCTGCAAAGCCCACTCCAGGAGTGACTTTTGACTACGCAGTGCAGAGCCTACGTGAGATGTAGGCTTCATCTCACAGGGGAGCAAAACACTGGGCACTACTGAGAAGCAGAGCACACAGGATTAATAAAAGCAGAGCAGATGAAGGTAGAAAGCGAGGAAACCAGAACAAGAGGTGGCCTTTTAATCCCTTCCTTAGGGTCACATTGGGCCTGTTGTGTACACGGGTTTCACAACACTAAACTTACCAGCTTAGTTTTGACCAACTTTTCTATTGCACTGACAAGATCCGCAGCAGTTGGGACATCGGAGGAGCTCTGTCGAGCAGCTAGCAAAGAAGAGGACTGCAAGACACCAGGTGGCAAAGGAAAAGCAAGTTAGCAGGATGAGAAGGAGCAGGAAACCAAGCGGTCAGTGAAGAAGCTTCCGAGACAGGAGAAGGAACTCGGAAGGGGAGCTGGAGGGTGAGAGGGACACAGGCAGGGCGGGTGAGTGAGTGTAGCAGTGCCAGACAAGCATGGAATCGCCATCCACTTCTGGCTGCACATCTCCCTGCAGCAGTTCCAAGAACCAGGGAACAGCATCAAAGAACTGCAGTTCGTTTACAAACAGGTTACAATACTTTTAAAGTTGGTTCCTCCTCCTGAGGGCATCTATGGTCTTACAGGCTCCAGAAAATTGATTTTCTTACCGCAGATGTAAGAAATTACCCCCTCCCCCGTACATGCATATTTAATAAAAGCAGTTAAGCACATGGAGTTGCAGGCAATAGGGGAGGGAGGCAGGGGGAAACAAATCATCCCCCATCCTTTCCACTCAGATCATTTGCAACTCCAAAAGAACTTAGATTACATCTCCCACTAGTGCAACTTCGGTCATCTAAAATGTGTAACTCTTCTGTCCCCTCTGTGCAACCACTGGAGACAAAACACCTCTACATGTCTCACCTCTCCTGGGTACCTGGCACAGGAGGGCAGAAAAACTCTGATTTAGTTTAAGGTTTTTGCTCTACAAGGGCAATCAGCACTTGATTGCTGTCCCAAGAAACCTCAGCTTTGAACACCCAAACCCACTTGATAGCTGTGGGAACTGGGATTTATTGGCTCACCTGTACATACTTCTGAAGGCAATACAAGCAATGACTAAAACTACAAGCCCTTGGACAGCCTCCTTTTGTTGTCAGGCTGACAGAGACTAAAGCACGGCTAGATTTTTATAAATGATGAAAAAGCTTATTCATCCCTCAGCTGCTTAATGAGAGTCTTGTGGAGGGCAGCTATTTCAGTGAAGTCACTGTGCAGGTGCCAGGGAACACACATCTGAGATTACACAGTGCTGGAGGGAGATGGGGAAATGTGATGGCAGGAATTAGGCAGCTGGCCACCTCTTTCAGCAGCCCTTTGGGGAGGTTGCTCCTGTTGAGTGACACATCCCCAGGAGAAGAAAAAAACAAGGCAAACTAGATTAATCCTAACCAGAAGCCTTGTGGGAGAACAGAAACATGAACACACTGCTACTCATCGACTTGTCTTTCACAAATAATACATCTAATCAACAGTTCTAATTACAGCAACAACAAAAACTACAGGTAATCAGGCTGGCAATTGAGGAATTAGGCTGGTAATGCAGGGATCTCATACTAATGTAAAAGCTCAGCCTGCTTTTTCACCTGCAATGCAGACAGATGTGTCTAGGAAAACAAAAAATGGATTGAAAATAAGGACTTCGAAGAGATACTGGACAAATACATAGATGATAACTGCCAAACATAGCCATTCTACGAGTCCAATTTTTGGAGGCACTAAACAGCTGTTGCTCTCACTTATTTTTAACTGAAATTGCTCAGTATCTCTGAAAGTAAATAACTGCAGGATTCTGAAGGAAGCATGAAAACATTTGCAGCCTACAAGAATTTCAGGGTTAAAAAAACTTCTGTGCTTGACAAGAGTCTGGTTTAAGTGGGGAAAATAGAAATATGGTATTTCTATTCCTCAGGAAGCAAATTATGACTTTCTAATATGAAGAGATCTTGCAATTTGTCTTTATGAGGGCCCCCAGGAGCAGTGAGGCACAATTGCTGCTGCCTGGCAGATGGACTCATGAAAAAGTGTCACCTCCCACCCATGCAAACATCTCCTGCCTACCACAGCTACTGCCCCACACTGCTTCTGCTGGTCCTGCCTAAGCACATGCCTGCAAGCACAGAGGGAGGACACGAGCAGGACACTGGGCCCAAATTAACACCATTACAGAGCTTTCAGCTCCAGCATGGCTCAAATGTTGTTAATATGGTGCTCTTGTGCCAGGAAATTCAGGACCCTACAGGCTTCAGTTTTTTACCCCCCTGACAAAAAGTTGAGTAGGGCAAGAAAAACAAGAGGAAAAAAAGGGTTTCAGGTGCATCTTGCTCTATTTAATCTTCTGGTTTAGGAGTGGGTGAAGAAACAGGATGCCAAAGCACTCTGTAAAGCTCAGGCATCTGAAGCAGAAAACAGCTTAGTTCCACAACATTTATGCTGTCAGAAATGCATTTAAGAAATACTGAAATCACATGGCACGTTGGACACCAAAAATAGTGACCCGAGCTGCAGCACTTTTGTTTATCTTTAAAAAAACCCCAAATAACACCATCTCCCCTAAACCAAAAAGCAAAGAAGCCCCAAACATTTAGCTAAACGCCGTGGGGAACAAGCCGGGAGCAATTGTGCCGGGCGTGGATCCACCAGGGCTCTGCTCCGCCGACCTTTCGGCCCTGCCCCTCGCCAGACAGCCATGAGCACACAGAGCACTCCGAGGGCAGGAGTCCGCAGCTCCAGCTGCTTCCTTCTGCTCCTGCTGCCACCACAATGTCATAACATTTCCTGACAGATTAGCAGCAAGCCCCCAAATCCTTTACTCCATCACTCTGCTCCTTGAGTCCCAGAAATATTTACATCCTCCTCGCTCTGTATTTCCAAACTTCTGCCTGAACCTTCCCCAAGAACATTCTGGGTTGTTTTGGTTGTTCTTTCCTGACAATTTATTAATCTCCCCTATCTTCGCCTCTTTGCCTGCAGCAATTACAATCAGAGGACAGCGATCCAGAAGTGGCAGTGCTAAAAACAGATGCCAGCAGGAAAGCAGGAAACTGCCAAACAGGAGGCTGGATTTCTACAGGGGAGACGACAGCACCAGGAAAAGGTGGGGGGACATGTACAGACATGTACAGACAGGACTGGCTGTGAATGCCAACCACTGTCTGCCATATTCACGGCTCCTCACCGCGAGTCCAACACAGGACTCTGCAAGCCACAGGCCAACTACCACAGCAAATCCTCAATGTCAGAGAGCTGCCACCACCAGCACGGTGCCACCAAACCCCATTTCCAGCGCCACAGCCAGACGCCAGCAGCACTTCCCAAACAGACGTAGCAAACGCGCATTATCCACCTGAAGGGAGCTTCTGACCGCGCAGCACAGGCACAACATGGACCTGCCATGAAATGGGATGCCAGGGCTAAACTGCCTATCTAGCACTGTTCGTAAATTCGCCTGGAGAAAGGTATTAGATTATGATTTCCACACAGGGAACTCTTATAACCACGAGTCCAGGCCCTTGATACTAGAAGACCACTAGGAAATCACTGTGATACAGCTATGTGAGAAATGCACTCAGAAAAATTATACAGTAAGGGAGGCCTTACCATATCATCTTGGGTTGGATCATTGTCAAAAATCTTCATAGGAGGAGGAAGAGGTGTGTGAGACTCTTCATCTGGTTCATCTTCTCCCCAGCCCTTCTTGCTCTTCTGAAGAAAAGTTAAATACAATTAGAAACAGGGACAGAATTCTTTTATCTTTTCAGTTCAATATTGTGTTGGATGGAGGGAATTGCAGGTAATGGAAGAGAAGCAGTAAAGACATAAGGTTTTTCTGGTTAATCCTGGTGCATTCTAAAGCTTACAGAAATACAGTTTATGGGTCATTCATACAGCTGAGGCAGCTACATCTGTCTGTGTGCTGACAAAATAGTAGTTTTTTCATTTAAATAAGAACTGTTTGATGTACAGTTTTAAAATGCGTTCCTCTATTTGTGTTCAGTTAGTATCTTCTGCATTTTTGGCTTTTAATTCCTCATTCGCTTTATCAGAAAAGTGCCATTCTGGTGGAGAACGTGACTGCAGAAAAACTGCAGGTACAACTACGTAGCAGATTTAATTGAAACATGGCCATTTCTCTGAGTATTCTTTCATCAAGGAATTACACTGCCATGGTAGCATAAAGGTGATATGAACCTCAGCAAAAACTGATAACAGCCGCTCAAAAATAACTTAATTTCTGTCCCTAGCAACTTTCTAATAGGCTATTAAAAAACCTAGTAAAAAGACAATAGTATATGCAAACTGCGAAATGCTGTTCTTTCTATATTCCCTTGCTCTTTGGATGACAAAGCTGTTGGCAACAACGCAATTTTAGGCATGATCCACTATTCCCTCCAGATCCTAAGGGAACTGCATTTACTCAAGCATGACTCACCACCCGTGGAGGAGACTATCCGAGACACACGGTATTTCCTGTAACTACCACTGAAACCACCAACACACACCTCATCTGCGCTGTCTCCTTGAGGAGTGGTCTCATCTCCAGTCTTCGGTGAGCCGAGGTCAAAGCTCTTCCTGCCATCTCGCACCTTCTTTTGTTTCTTGATGTGGCTCTCGGTCTTGCCGCTGTTCAGGCGGCGCACGGGACTGGTCAACCATTTCTTCAGGGTGTTGGTGGAGCGCTTGGGGCCCGGAGAGCTCTGGATGGAGTTGAGGGACGGCTGAGGTTGTAAGTTGGCCACTGAGTCAGACTTGCCCCCGTTGTCATTGGACGAGGCTGAATACGCGTCTGCAAGAAAACGGCGCAGGTGAGACCTCATTCCAGCACCCCCTCTGCTCCCCGAGGCACGTCAGGCACTGAGCATGAGAACACAGCCTGCCTCGGGAAAGGGTTTGTGACCTATGGACTTTATGCAAACTTTATTGCACACCAGAGAGATGCCATGCAATGGGCACTTCCCACAATCTCACACACCTCTCTCATTTCCCACCACACTATCCGTCCTTATGAGAGATCACGGACAGTGAAGTTTTTTTATATGCAGGTTTTTATTCAGGTTTTTTTGGGGTTTTGGTGTGGTTTTTTTGTTTTTTTTTTTTTTTTTGGAAGCCTGACTTTCACACTAAGTGCTGAATTTCTCAGCTTCTTCCCCCAATTTCATTGTGAATTGCCAGGAAGGAAATAAGCACAAAAAGTAGATTACTACAGGAGACCTGACAGCCACCAACACAATGTCAGGTTCTGTAATTGTTTCTCAGCTGTTTCCAGAGCCCAATGACATGATTTAGTTAGACTACTTATTAACTTTGAAGCACCTTAAAATTATCTCCCTTGACTCTGAAAGCAATCTGTCAGAAGAATTCACACATTCACTAGAACTAAGAAACTGGAATGAACAATTACAAAAGATGACAAACTGTTCAAACCGAAGGAAACTCTCAATAAGGTTTAAAATTAAAAAATAGTTTCATTATATGGAAGCAGGAGGTTCTGCTGAACTGCATCAAACCTCAGCTGCTGATACACATATTCAGACTGGCACCTTGGAAAGGGCTGCTTCCTTACTCCCCCCAAATGCAACAGGCCAAAGACGTGCCAATGTCAGTAAGGCTTTAAAACCAAAACAAACAAGTTGCTCAAAGATTTCCCAATTGCCCTTCAGGAACAAGTGCCCTGCTTTCAACTTTCTGAAACCATGGCAAGGCAACTCCCTTCCCTCTCCATCCGGGACTGAGATATTTAATCCCACTTAATTAATAGTTCAGTGAAGATTTTTTTCACAAAATTCAGACACTGTCACAGTCCTATAAGAAACATCTCAGGCTGTACATCAGAAAAGAGCCAACTGATGTCATTAAACACTTTTACACTGTTATCTCTGAATCTTTTATCTGTCCCAGCAGAAACCAAAAACCTAAGTACAACACATGAAAATAGACTGGTGCATCCAGATATTCTCAGTTCAGCAATAAATACCTGAGGGAGAGCTACTCTTGTAGAGAATCGTTACCTCTATTGTTTTAGAAGCCAGCTCCTGCTACCTGCATGAAGAGATCATATCCCCTCTGGGCAGAGCTGCTGCTTGCAGCTGTCTGTGCACGGAGCAGAGATTGCATCCTGCTTTGTCTGCCAGCTTGCACGATGCAGACCACGAGAGTCAGAATGTTTTATAGCCATACACAGCATCAGTCAGAAGCTGAACCAATAAGTTATTGCATACCTGAGGTCAAAGGTTAAATTTTAGAACATATAGATATGATTTTAGCAAGCTTGAGTGAGTCAAAGTTCATTTCCCAGACAAGAAGAAAATCTCAATCATCTTTTTTTTTTTTTTTTTTTGACAACGGGAGTGAGCGCAAGAGGAACTGGGAGGAGGATGGGTTCCAGGTAGAGCTGATCCCAGGTGGAGCTGCTGGGGATTTTCTGGCATTCCTCCAGAAGGGCAAAGTAGCAGTCTTATCTCCAAAAGGCCTGGGTTTAGCCAGCTCCTGCTGATGTTATTTCATGTACACGAAGTAGTGCTAAATCAACTAGTGCAAGATAATGTTTGTCAGGGGCCAGCTTATCTTCCACTCACTTGGCTTTGGATAGCTCTCCCTCGCAGGCTCCACGTGATGCTCTGCGAGTTTATCAGCGCGCCTTGCGTCAGCAAAATGCAGGGTTTCACCATGGTGGGTTTGATTTTCCGAGCGGCCTCGTGGCCCTGGCAGCACTGAAAGCCCCACAGGCGGTGGGGGAAGCTTGAGGGTTCTGGGCCAAGGGGCTTTGCCCAGAGTGCCCTCAGGTGCCGCTGCAGGAGGATTAACTTTGGGAATAACTGCAGCAAAGGGGGCTGGGCTGCAGTGAGAAGGAGAATCGCTGTGAGTGATTGCTGTGAGGGGCTGCCACTCCCAGGGATGATTTGGGGGTGCAGCTGTATCACGGACTCGCTGCCTTTGCTGGGCTCAGGGGGAGGTTGAGGAGAGCCGAGGATGAGCAGATCTCACCACACCTCAGCTGATGTACAGAGAGGTTTTCACTACACCTTCTAAGTAACACAGTCCAACTCCCACCCCCAGACCACGGCACTTTGCCAATTTATCTCTGGGTAAGGGAAGGGAGCTGGTAGGAGGCTGAGACAACCTCCAAGGGTTTGGTACTGAGGTAGCAATCCTATCTCAGCCCAGCGGGCTCAAGGAAGGGCCAAGTCCAGGAACCTCTCCTGCCAACAGGAAACACCCCGGGTTTAACCAGGGGTAAAAGGCCCCAGCCTTGCTGCCTCCTCTCCTTTTCCCAGCAGCACAGCCACAGCTGGGGCATGGACAGACACACAGCACCTCTCCTGCCATGGCACTCATGCTCAGCTGTTCCGGAGAGGTGATGGTCAGTAATCCTGTCACTCCCAGGAAGGCAGCACATGGGCAGAAACAGTCCCAGTCCCAAGCTGGCCCACAGCCCACCCTGCCTGCTTGTAATAATTTCGACACCCAGAGCCAGGAACCCTCTGCAGACTGAACATCAGAGTTTCAGAGCCACCAGCCGTAACAAAAGCCACCCCACAGGTTTCCAGAGGGAGGCTGTTAACACTGTCCACCGATCCCACCTGAAAAAGGTTTGGATTTTCCTGTTCAAGGTCATGCCTTTGGTGATGAAAAAGGCTGTTTACCAAGGGTTACTACATGTTGGTCATGCCATACAACCCTGTCAGATATGAAGTCCCCTTCTTTCTCCTTGTTCGCTGAACTGGCCTGGCTGAGCATGGTAAGGTATCTGGGACAGAGTCCACGCTTTGCCTGGCCTGTGCAACCCAAGACTGGAAATATGGCACTATTTTGCCTGGTAAGGCAGTCTCTGCTGGGTGGGGAACAGGCAGAGAGGTGGGAGAGAAAGGCTAGCATGAATTTCCCTTCTCCCCAGCCACCATGAGAGCCCTTTGACGTTGGGTGACTTATCTCTGCCCACACTCTATGCTGGTACAAAGCACTTCCATCTCACCATCCCACTTCCCACTGCTACCAAACATGCCTTATCCAAAAGCCACACTGAGAGTCCACACACAATATTCATAACCTTTTTTTTCCTTTTTCAAAGGAACTGCAAATTTGGATACATTTGTGAGCAAGTCACATTTGCAGTTTGCCAGCCCTGCTGAGAATGATCTCCTTTGCACATAAAGCAGGTCACATCGACCTGGTTGCAGAGGCAGGACTGGAGCTCAGGGAAGAGCAGAGCTCCCAAAATGAGAGAAAAAAAACATGAAACACAAAAAATCTGCCAGGAAAGACCTTGCAGACAACCTCCTCAGCCACGTGAGCTCTGCTTCTGTGGCACATACGGCTACAAACACATTTATCATGACACTTGATACCGGCCTGAGACCCAGACACCAGGTGGATCGAGCGGAAGAGGAGGACACATTACCGTGCTCTTCTTGCAAAGCACTAGCACATATGTGCTTGCAAACTGCATGAGTGGAGCTCTTTGGAAGCACAGTTTGTTTAAGAAAAGCCAGAGAGCTCTTGGGAAGGACGCAGCAGCTCACTGCGTGATAACTGAGGCAGCTGCTGCCGCCTGCAAGCACCAGCAGAGCAGCGGCTGTCCCCACACCGCAGCAGGCCTGCCATGAGGAGCTCTCCTCCCACCAACGTCCCAGGGCACACAGCTAAAAAAAGGTATTTGGGGAAGCAAAACGAGTGTAGGGAGGTCAGCAGACTCGTGTGGCTAGATTGATTTCCTGGCCAAACCGTTCATTCAGACAGAAGAAATGATGGTTTCCAAAACACTCCTAAGCAAACCTCCAAGAAACTTCTGGCAAGAGGGCTGTGAGAGATACTCAGCCAGACCAAAGGGCTTTAACATTCAGAGCTTTTGCACTGCTGCAGCCATGAAATGTTTGTTGTTGTTGGTCAAATGAACAGACATCTGGAAAAGCATAGCTCTTGTACTTGAAAAATAGAAGGTTCCAGTTCTGTGGAACCTTGGGTGAGAAGAAAATCTCACAGATCTGGTTTAAGAGGCACAGTAATATTCTCATTTGATTCAATAGGAATTCATATTGGAACATAAATACAAGGCATTTTATTTTTACCTCCCTGTTCCCCAGAGCACACATGGGAGGGGAGGTTTGTCTGATCAGGCTCAGGCAGCACCAGACTCCTTTGCAGGACCTCAGATCTCTAACAGGGAAAGGAAAATGCTTCTCAGAGCAACTCAGAAGAAAACATCAGTCTACTCTATTTGACACATAATAATGACAGATCATAAAGGATAGGAAAGAAATATGTGTCCATAGCCAGAAGATAATACAGAATATAGCTATAAAAACAGGAGACTAGAGCAGGGCACAGTCTTGCTTTAAGAGAGGTGAACCATTTTCTGATTTATCCATGGATTCATTTACATCCCAGAAAAACAGCCTGGGAGAAAAGGATTTTTCCACAGAAGTCAAAGAAAATGAGCCAGAATGGGGACTCTGAAGTCCTACTAGCATTTAAATCAACAATTTTTATTTTAGAGAGATAATTCCACTTTCAGTGAATGAAAGCCAATAATGACAATCTGACTGATGAGCACGTAAATCAGCTCTGCTATGCTAAACAGAGCCCATTTTCCACATTCAGTGGTTCCTGTAAAAAAACACAAAAAAATTCTGTCTTGTGACAAAGACAGAATTTAATCAGATATGGGTAAAAGACTACCTCAGTCTATACTTGAGTAAATTTCCTAAAGACCGAGAATTTCCATCCCAAAAAATCTTGGAAAGCAAGAATCATCTAGATTCATCCTGTGCACAAACAAAGCCTCTGTGTTAGTCTTTCACACTAATCACACAAAACCCCTCTAAACCATCAAAATGCACCTTTTCCTGCCCTTTCCAAGAGCACCTCCATGATCATCCAGGCTGCAGGTTCCAGTTCACAGCTCTCAGCCTCTTGAAGTTTTATACTCTCCCTTGGGCAAAGCTGCTTTGAGAGTCCCCTTGGATCTGCTCAAGGGATTTCGGACTAAAGCTCTACCTGATGGAAGCAAAGATGGCAGAATGAGGTATGAACACTGCTCCTTTGGTCTCTTCTGTGCTTTTGTATTAAATGTCCAAAACATGCTCAGTGAAACGTTTTTATTGGCAAGAGTCAGGGTTACAAAACTTTGTGGCTTAGGCAGATGACAGTACCGATCCTGGTTTTAGTGTTAGAGCCCATTCTGCCTGTAAAACCTGGCATGGATTTGCAAAAGTTTGGGAGGCAACAACATCTGGATAACACAAAGTCACTTTACAGCTATTCCTCTAGTGAAAACACTCGGTGTTAACAGTGTAAATAAGGTATCTTACAGCTTCTAATGTCAACAGATAAGTTGTCTCCTCAGACACAGCTTTTGGAAACAGCTGTAGTGAAGAATAGAAGTGAACACAAGGAAATTTTCAGTGCCCATGTCAGACAAAGACAGAGGACAACTGGCTTGAAAAGCCCTTTAGATCAGAAGTACATCAAACTTTCGCAATGGAATTGCAAAACGTGCCCTGGAGACTTCCACGGCTCCCCATCCGCTCCCAGCTCTGCTCGGCCGCTCCACACGTGTCCAAGCACAGACCTGCCCTGTGCTCCAGCTAAAAATGACATGGGACCGTGTAGGAGAGAATTTTACACCAGAGGGTAAATACACGTTCAAACGATGCTGTTGAAATCTAAATGCAAATTTTATTCAGAGATTCAAATGATCTCCCTAACTTCATAATCTTCTGGAAATGAGAAAATTGAAAAGGCTCTATTGAATTTTCTGTTTGTGTCTTGGGAGTATCATTTGAAGCTTCAAGCTGGAAGTAACATCAAAAGGTACGAATCAATCTGGCAGGATTCTCACAAATCCATTTACATGGATGAAATGACTTCTGTCCAAACTCAAGAATAATGGTATGGAGTTAAATATTTTATAAAAAACGTTTCCAGTCCAAAAGAGGAAGGAGCAGACATATTGGACAAACTTTCTGATCACTGTAACGTAAAACCCCAAAATCTGACTTTCTGTTTCACTGCCAAGCATGCAAACATGACTAACTTCCAAAAAGAACAAGGGAAAAAAAGGACTAGACTCTAAATTAATCACATAACATTTAGAACACACTGTTTTGCTATTGAATAGCTGGCATTTCTTGGAAATACGAAAGAAGAGCTGCTTTGAGATAGAGAATGATCTGCAGAATTCCCTTCAACCAGACTGCAAAGCAGGGAAGTTTGCTCTAAAAAAACCAGAGGGATTTTGCATACAGGTTTTGCCTTTGGGAAACGGACACCAATCTGTTGGCTTCAATATTCAGCTTTCTGATCATTACTTCCAGGTTGAAACCTAATGCGAGGAAAACAAGCACTCACCCAGCTGGGGTGAGTAAACACTGTCACTTGGAGCCACTCATTTTTGTGGCAGGCAGCAGCTTCATCTCCTGCTCTCGGCAGTCAAGGAGCTGTGCACGCTCTGCCCAAGGGCGATGCAGAGCGGGACACACCCCGTAGGAGCCTCTCTCTTTCCATTAACTACAGAGGGAGTCCGAGGAAATTATACCCTCAGCTAAATTTAGTTATTGTGAATCCCCTTCCCACATTTGAGTACGCTTCATACCAGGCCGATCTCGCAGCAGGGAATGATTAGCTGAAGTTAAGCATCTGTCAATTCACTTTAATGAGCAATAACTTGTGGCAACCTGCCATCAGCTTCAGTTGAATAGCTTTTATTTTTAGCTGGTGTTGCTCAGATGCAGCTTCCATCCAACATGTGCTGGGAAAGCTGACATCCCAAAGTAGTCTCCAGGTCTTCGTTGTGCCAGTCGGAGTGTCAGGGCTCAAGAGCTGCAATTCCTGGAGGTCAGAGAAAAGTCACTGCAGTTCTGGGAAAGTTTCAAAGAGTGAGATAAAACCAAAAGCCTGGAGAAACAGCAGAGAGGCTCTCGGTCCCCAGAGACCTTGCAAGAAAAGTTACTGAAATCCTGAGAGCGTGCTGAATGAGTGAGCTGGGTCTCCAGGGAGAGAAACAGCACAAGGGGAAGGCACAGAGAGAGAGCCTGTGGAAATAAAACATGCCTTCAGTACTGTCCAAGAGTGCCTAGTGAGAGGAACAAATGCAGAAGCTCTCTATTTTATCTGGTGCTGGACCTGGGCTTTTATCAGGGTGACCATAGGGAGAGGCAAGGGGAAAAGAGCGAGTCCTCAGGTGAATATAAGGCAGGGCCTCGTTTCCTACAGGTGCGTGTTTAACTCAGGAGCTGCTGCACATGAGGGCAGAACACATGTTTGTGCCTCCAAAGAGACCCTCAGGAAAGTGTTCAACCCAGCCCTGTGGCAACAAGTGCTTGAAGAGCAGCTGAAACGCCTGAGGTCATTCCCTGTGAGGGTCCTGCTCTGCAGTGGGTTTACACAGAACAGCTCACAACTCTTATGGGTATCTACAGCTTCTCTGGTTGGAGGTTTGAGCCTTTTTGTCTCCATGTACCAGCCTAATTCATCCTGCTTCAGAGTCCCATCTGAGCCCCCACATAAGCTGCTGTGAATTCACAACAAAACTAAGAGAACAAATATTAAAGAGTGAATCCACCAACCTTTTGATGAGATACTTGTAGCCAGCTCCTATCCTAAAATACTGTGAGACAGGAGCCAAGGCAGAGCAGTAACATACCTTCAGGGCAACCTTGAAGCAACATCTTTTCAGAACAGGCTTTTGCTCAATAAAAAGGGGTGGAAAAGCTCAGAAATAAAGCGGTTGCTCCGCACAGCAGAGTTGGAGGCCAGGTGCAGTATCTGTGCTATTTCATTCACCCACTCCCTTGCCTCCAGTTTGTGCCCAGCACAGCTCCCAGACCAGCCCCAAGCCCAGAGACAGCAAGTCCAACACATCTGCTGGGAGTGCACGTGGGAGCAGCCTTCCCGAAATGCCTCACAGCTGGGTGAGCAGATTTCTGAAGTCAAGAGGCACGCATTTCTTTAGCAAAGAAAGGAAATAAAAAGTCAAGACTAACAAGATCCAGAAAGGGCATGCTTTTTTTCTTTTTTGAACAAATCAACATTTATTTCAATGTAGTGAAACAACTTGTTGAAGCACTTCTCTCAGTTCTACTTTACATTTTGTATTTACACTGTCCTCATTCTGTGACAAAAATAAAATAATCTCCAGCCCTGAAGTTTCCAGAATAAGTGTTGCTAGCAGCAAAAATAACAAAGCCTCAAACACAAAGCAAAAATCCCCCTTGATATATTTTGATGGGTGATTTTTGCATGTTCCATAAAAAAAGTTTTAACCCTGAAACTTTATGAAAAGCTATATGGGATGACAAGGAGGAAAATGTCATGTTTGAAGCTGAACGAGAGCAGCATTTGCTGGCCTTTGCAAGTACACTGTTACTTTTAGCATAAGGAACTGTGAAATGCTTAGACACCCACATAGAAGCAGACTTTTTAACTTTGATCAAAGCAGTTCTGCTCTTCTGGGAGCGTAAGGGTACCAGAGTCGGCAAATGCCATCTTTTATCCTGGATGTTGGGCACAAAAACAAACTTCATTACACATGGTTTCCAAGCAGCTGTTAGTAAAACACAAGCCTTATTCTTTTGTGAAGCGTCATGGGTCAGCTTCCTTCAGCAGCTTCCAAACTGAGCTACTGTTAAGAATTTTGAAGTAATTTCTCAGTTAAATGACATCATTGCTGAGGTCAACTCTGCCTTATACTTGAAGTCAGCAACCTCTGTGACAAGGTGGACCGCTCTGCTGAACAGGGGGAGAGGAGGGAAGACAAAGATATTTGAGTATCACATTCAGGTTTCCCTATCTCAAAGGAAGCTGTGGCTATGTACCCAAACAATTCTCCACGGAAACAACAGAAGAGTATCAGTGACAAACTTGGAATTGGAAAAACATATAAAAAAGCAAGAACAGAACCCAAGGCTTTTTGGGATAGGAAGAAAAACTGCATGTTGAGAAAGAAGGGATCGGTCATTAAACTTTCCAGGCACACAGAGGGCTTGGAAAGCACAGAAAACAAGCAGAACAAACAAACACAACTGTGCATCTTAGCATCAGCTTCTTTTGCCAAATGCAGTAGCTTCCAACATTCAGCAGCTGCCTCTTGCTTTCTAGTGCTGTGAAGTTCTCTTTGGTACTTGGAGGCTGTGAGGAGCTCCGGGCAAAGAGAAAGTCTTTGTCCATTTACCAACCAATTCCAAAGGCGCTGATCTTGAATAACTTTACTAAGCAAGAGTGATACAGATGTCTAGGAAAGGGGGCTTTTCTCTTAGTAAAGTTGTGGTAGGTGCAGTGGAAACCCAAGGCAATCTACATGCTTGTCAGTTTGTGCCTAGGTAAGAACAGAGTCCTCCATGAACGTCTCTCATTTGTTCACTCTTAAATTATTCAGGCTCTGACAGCCCCTGAAAAGAAAAGAACGGAATAAGGATGAGTCGCAAGCGGCGCAGGGCAGGAGCGGACACCACGTAACCACCAAGAACAACGAGGTTGGGGTGTTTGACGACAGACACACTGCAGCCTCCAGGGCTGGTGCCCAAAGCAGCTTCCTCCACGCCCTCGTCCTCCAGAAATGCCAGCAGAAAATGCAAGCTCACAGCAAAGGTACTGACTGGGATGAATTAAAAGAAGTAATGAATGAAGTCAATGCAAACAGCGGTTTGGAAATAAAACACACAGATAAGAACTGCTGGTGCTTGTGACACTTTGCTCTTTGAACACAGCACAGGGAAATGGCTAAGCAGCTCAGAGACTTTTGACTGAACACTCAAGACTGTCTGTTAGGCTTGTGGAAAGCTTTAATTCATTCAGCTTCAGCAGCAAAACCAGAACACCACTTGCTGTCCCATATAACAGGCTCACGCGATCTGCGTCTTGGTTTTTCGTTTGACAGCTCGGCAGGGAGCAGCTCTGTGATGCCCGTCAACAAGTTTATCAAATTTCAGGTGACAAAGTCACTACTACACTCTACTTGCGTCAGCAAGAAAGATGGACAGGAACTTGAAGTCTCAGAGAGCATCTGCTACATGGGAACAGGAGAGCTTGCTCTCTGCAGCACCCTGCCGTGGTCTCAGCCCTCTGAAGCTGTGCCAGTGCTTTGACCCAGACACCAGCCTTCCCACTGAGGCTAGTCCTAAGAAACTGATTGATTGTGACTTCTGAAGGGCCACACAGAGCCACCCATGGCTTTTATGGTGCCTACATCGCTGGTCCTTACCAGCAAAAAAATCTACATCCAGCTTTGCAGAGATGTGGAGAGGTGCCCTGCACGATTCCCTTCTGCATCACTGAGTCTCGTTGCAAACAGCTGTAAAAATGCTCTACCAAGCAACATGTCTAATAAACTTCCATTAAAAAAGCCATCTTCTCTATTGCCAAGTGGTTACTTTCTTTTGGCTCCATCTTTGAAAGGAATCAGGAAAAAGAAACACTTACTTGAACACAACAGCAAGCAGCAGAGGCTCTTTGATTCTACAAAGGCTTTGTTGAATAGAGGTGACTCGTTACTGCATTTTAAGACATCTGATCACAGACATCACCTGCCTGATAGCTTAGTATCTCCAGGACCAGTGACTGCAGTGAATATTTAGCAAGTATCAGCTTTTCAATGTTTGCCTGGAGCTTGCCTTGCTGTAGGCTTGTCTTAGACACACTGCCAGATCAAATTTTATAGCAACACGGCTTCGAGCAGCTACTGCCCTGCCGTGAGCAGCCTGGAATGCTCCAGCCTGGATAATTTCTCTGATACTAAGACAAAGTCAACTAAGATGCTGCTCTCCGCTCAGCACCTGAGCTCTGGCAGGAGCTGTGTTCTGCTAATGTGGAGCTGAAGTTACTGCTAACATTCAGAGCATTTGCCTCCTTCTTGCCTAAAGCCACGATTTTCCTTCTGCCGTCCTAGAAGGACTCCCTGTTGATTAATATTTATTCCATTTCCTAGTGAAATCTATTCAGCCCCCACATGCTTCAGCTGAGAGCGATGTTTGAACATCATGTTGATCCTCAGAGTTCAAACTACAGAAGGTACAAAGAATACCAGACTTGAGGCACTTCAATGATATTCACTGTGAATCATCATTTTACATTGTACCACTCAGACACATTTGGATCTAAAATACATTTGCATTTCTAATTAAAACAGATTACCATTAGTAACTAAAGAATGTCTTAAATCAGGATCCCTAGGCCATAAAAGCTAATTGCACGATGCTAAAACTGGATTTCAAAAATATACATATTATACCCCCTGCAGGATTAATTAGGCAACATCTCTTCAAAAGAGTTCTCAAAAGTGTATTTATTCAGCATGCGGTGAAATTATACCGGTTGTGCAACACTTCCCATGGCCTGCCTTGGCTCACGCTCCCGTGGCAGGGGAGAGCTGGAGCCTCGTTATCAGGGGTGCTCAGCATGGACAAATTGGATTCAGGACTGCAGTGGATGAGCAGGGACCCACACGGGAGCAGGAAGCGCAGCCTTGGCCACAATCGACCAGCACCCTGGGACAAGGTGATCTCGGCCATGTGCACGATGTGCACCCCAGACACACAGGCCCACAAAAAGGCTGAAATCAGCTGGTCAGTACGAATCTGGAAGCTGTAACTGCTGATGATCTGAAGCTCAGTTGGTCACTGGTTTCCTACATGACCTCAAGGAAGGTTCTAAGTAATGTAATGTGTTTTCAGAGAGGTTACAGGCGTTCCACGTGTCTTGAGGGTGTGAGAAACCTCTGCTCACCAAAGCTGCAATGTGCCTTATGAAGGGATGAGAAAAAAACCCAACAGAGCCTAAGAGGTCCTTGGCTGCTGCAGTCTGTAGCTGCAATTGTCAGCAAGCCTCAACTGCATGAAAAAGTGTTCTCAGAAGATTTAGCTGTAACTAGGGATGTGCCATTCCCAGCTTTCTTCTGTGCTCTGAGCTGCTCGCTCCAGGTGAAAAACGAACATGGAAAAATTCTCAAAAAACTTAACAGTGGAGACACCTCCATGGCCACTAAATCCAGTCCCTTATCATCACAGGCCATAGTCCATCACTTCCCTAAATGTTTACTTCAATGTTTTCTTGTGCAAGTGAACAGGAAATTTTTGCTCAAAACTCACACATAGACTGTACTTGTGCTTTCCTGGACACAGCAACTTTAAATTTCCATGTTTAACTTACAACCTTCCGATACAAAAGATAATAATCTCCAGCAGAAGCCACCTACTGGTTCCTCAGGGTGATGTTTGCTAAAGGGCTCCCAGCAGGTCTGGCTCCCAGGCTTCACCCCCTTATGGAACTTCACAGCCTGGAATGTCATTTTGCAGGGGGTCCAAGACTTCAAAGCTGTTCAGCTGTCCCAGGACTAGCAATGACTGCACCACATGGGGCAACCAAGTGCACTGGGGTTCAATAAGGGCAACAGAATAGCAATTACTAACTCATCATGTGGCAACACACAAAACAGGAGACACACTTTTTCCAGTTTCCAAAAGTAGCCATGGTTTCTGTATAGTAAAGGAGTTCCCACAACCATTGGGAAGTACTGGGAAGTCAGGGAGTAAAATCCAGTCAGGACTTTCTGCAACATGATCTTATGTGTGCTACATTATCAAAAAATAAATGACAAATACCTAAAGTGAAGCGCATATAATGGGTTTCTCCCCACCAAAGAGAAGAAACTCTGTGGCTGTTCTATTATTAACTGTTGTAATTCATCTTGCCGGTTCTATTTTTCATCTCATTAGAACTTCACTGGAGACATTTTCATATTTTGTCCTAATTACATGAACGAGCCCAGGTGATGTGTGTGATTCCCAAGTTCTCAGCCTGCCAGGAAGAGCATTGTGGGGCTGGTCCAGGACAGAGGCTGAAGGAATGCAAAGCAGGTCAAATTCAACAGAAGACCCAATGGGATGCACTGAATACCTTTAATTCAAGGGCTGGATTGTGTTTCAGCATAAACAGCCACATCAAACAATAGGAGCTAAGAGCAAATGCATAAATTTTTGTTTTGTGGTTTTCCAGCAGCAAAGAATGGTCAAGGGAGATGATTTCAAGCTTATCTCGTTAGAGATAATCTCATTATTTTCTAGTAATTCTTTACATATCCTGAAGTCCTACTTGTGATCTATGCATGCTTTTTAAGAAAACATCCAGATGTGCTTCTATAGTTATATTAAAAAGTTACTTCACATGACACAGGATTGTGTGATGCAATATTTGCAATTGAACTCTCCTGCAATAGCAACTGATGCAGTGGCTAAACTGGCAGAAAACTGGATTTACTTACTGTTCTGAAAACCACAGGATCTGCAGATCCCTGCTGCAATCACTAACTGCCCAGCCAATTCCTCTCTTTTGAAAAGAAATTGCAACTTTTGCCAAATATGAAAATGCTTTCATAAAGCCTGTTAACAGACAAGAGTTAGACTGAAACGTAACAGTGCTCTGGTGTGCTTGAGAAGTATCTTGATGCTATTTTTAGACTGAAAACTTTGGAAGTTTAAGGGGTTTTAAGTTTGAAATGATAGATTAGTTTTCCTAATGCACACACAAGTTTTAACAAGGTGTGTGCTGAAACATAACAGTTCGGGAAAAAAAACCCAAACAAAATCCTTCTGGGGTCATGTGAAGGAACTGCCCTTTTTGTTTCACTTCAAAATGGAGAGATTTTATTTCAGCATCCGTGCATTGAATTCCTGAACAATACATCTATCTGGCACTTATTTTATAGGAAAACAGCATGTTTAATTACCCCACGTCTTCACACTGAGCAGGGAGTTACCCAAGCTGTATTTTTCATGATTATCTGTTCCCTTTTCCTAAGAATAAAGTCTCTTTTCTTCAGGTTTTTTGACAAGATGAATAAACAATAAAGCCTTGTGGGTTTTTATATGCTCCTTGGAGTGAATGGGAAGTTTTGGAGCTTTGCCTGCATAAAAGCAAATCCCATGTTTCTTTAAAGCTGGATGAATTTATAAAAGTTGAAAACAACATACCGATCTGAATAAAAAGGGTCCCCACCATGTATTCATGCTCAGAGCAGTACCTGAAAGCTGATGTTTATAGAAGCTCTTGCTACCTCTTTTTCACATATGAATTAGTATCTGAAAGTTAATTTTCTGTACCACTTTTGTTGCATCTTGTGTATAACCACACGTCAAAAGACTGCAAGATTACTCACAACAGGGAGACATGAAGCCAGAGCTTGAGGAACTAGTTTGTGTCAGGAGAGTTAGAGCTGCCTAGCAGTGTTGTAACTTTCAAGAGAGAAAATAATAACGCAGTTATTGCTTGGATCGTGGAAACTGAGAGAAAGTTGCTAAAGCATCCCGACACTGGCACTGACATGATAAACATTCGATTTACAGAAAAGTGGCTGGTGGCAGATGAGAGCAGTGGGCACAAAGTCATGCACAGCAACCAGCCCTTCTGAAAAGCTCAAACCTTCTGTGCCCTTGCACACTTTATATTTGACAGCACACAGACAGATCCACTGAAAACGTGACCTGCTGTATTTACCAAGTTCCTACCCTCAAGAAGCCCTCCTGCAGACAGGTAAGATTTAACAACACAAAGTAATCCTATAATGAACTCACTGCTCCCCCAGCCTGCCAGCAGAGCAGTGGCCATGCTTCTCCTTCGAATGTCCATACTCAGAGGTTACTCATCAGCCCCAGGACTTCTCCTGAACTCCTCCTATGTGTCATTGCCACACAATGCTAGGAGGTTCAGAGTAGTGAGTTTGTTTACCCCAACAGACTGGCATGGGGACTGTCAATCATGCTTTTGGGACATGCTTAACTGGGGACTATGTGTCAGGAGGGTGTAGAGCAGGTGTGAGAAAGCAGCTTCACACCAACAAAAAGATTTTTTTTTTTTTTTTTTTTTTTTTTTTTTTTTTTTTTTTTTTTGCTAACAGTATTCACCTGCTCACCTTAATCCTGCTTGCTCAAGTGAGCAGCATTGTCATCAATGCTTTTGTCCCTTCCAATAACTCTCTGCTATGACCTATTCTGACTCCTGACTCAGCCTGCAGAGGTGGGAAAACACAGGACTTGGAAGAGATGTTCCTATCATGGGCTAACCAGTTTTCTCTTAATAGAACTGGAAGGAAATAACAACAACTCTTGCAAACCTCTCCACAGCCATTTGCTCATGAATTCGCCAGGACAAAAAGCAGAACTCAACTCTGGCATGAGAGGGAGAGAGACTGCCTACAGAGGACCAGTACACTTGATCCTCTTGACTTTGCTGAGATAGAACTAATGAGCAACAGATGGACATCACCCAAGGAGTTTATTTGGGAAACCTAGCAATTTCCTCATATTTCTCATTCAAGAAAGACCAGGAAGCTAAGCAAGCTTGGGTTGACACCCTTTATTTTACTATTGTTTTCTCCTCTGCCTCAATTTTGACAGAGCTGCTTTGGCCATGCATTCCATTATGCTTTACACAGTGCAACCACGGCTCAGCCTGAAGCACTAAATAAAATATGTTCAAATTAGGAAATGTTATGGGCTTGAATATATTACTGCAGATCACCCTCTTGCTGCCACTCAGTACAAAGGTACCAGTTCCCTTAGCAAAGCGCTGCAGCTCCCTGTAACAGTGTCAGCACCTTCTATAAAAAGCACCATCAGATCTCACTTTTTACCTAATGAAGAAATAACTTTTATTAATGTGCTGTTGACAGCCCTTGTGATGATGCTGGTTTTCTTAACTTCCAGTTAAGGCTCTGTTTCTGCCCAGCTAGGAAAGATGTACAGGGTGGCTGGCTGAGCCCCCTTCACTGCACAGAAGTCACCATCACTCTATCAAGACAAGCTTTCTTTTTCAATCTTACAGCAAAGGTCCAGTAACAAATCAAAGATTTAGGCAAGAAGAGGAAAAGGAAGAAAGGAAAGAAAGAAAAACAAGACAGTAAAACAGAAAATTGCAGAAAGAAGACCAAAAGTGTAGGAGATAGGGCAAGCTGGAGGGACAGAAAATTTAAAATAAGGGCTTTACCAGGACCTTGCCACAAACAAAAACCCACTCAACCTTTCAACTTCAACACAGTGAGATTTAAGGTTTGACATTCAGATTAAGTTTATTCTGTTCTGAAATTAGACATTTGCATACAACCAGCAGTCTACTCAAAAGAGCAACTCCTGGAGGAGGCAGAGGATATGTTCTTTATTGAAGCCAATACAGCACATCCATTTAAATCCATCCTCCTGGTTTTGGGCTATCCTCAAGTAGAAAGTAGGATATATTCTCATCTGAAGCCACGCTGCACCCATGTAATATTACTCATCTGAACTCTAAAGTTATTCTGACAATTGATTACTTTTAACCCTTTTCTTTGTCTGTACCTGGTACACTCACAGTCAGCTCAAGTCCAGTAGACGGGAAGATCTGTTTCCTTGTTCCCAAAAAAAAGCTTTTCCTACACCTTGTTTGTGCTTTCCACCCTCCTGGTGTCCCCTAGGGCAGTGAGACCCCACCATGCTCCAGTGTGGGCTAGAACTGAATGAGCGCAAAAAATGTCCTCTAAATAAGGCTCCGGGTTTAAGGCAGCACACAGGATTTAATTTCCAGGTTAAATCTGAGGCACTGGTAGTCTTTACAGTGCATCAGAGCCTGGAAATTTAGTCTCAGCCAATGTCCACGTTCCCACTCACTGATGAGCTTCAGAGCCCTGTGCAGAAGGTAGTGCAGGGGAATGGCACTGGCCTTGGCTCTGTGCATAAAGGCAACAAAGTTTTGATCTCCTCACATCAAAGGCGTGCAGCTGACCATTTGCTTTAGAAAAGGCATTTCATGAGCAGGAATCCCTCCCATCTCTTTATTTTTCCTCTTTTCCCTTTTAAAATAATCTCTAATCTGAACCACACAGATAACTGAGGAGATAGACTTCATGTTTAAAAAAAAAAAAAAAAAAAAAAAAAAAAGGTATATTCAATTGCAAATCCTAAGCTGATTTCTAAGGAGAGTTCAATGACTTTCTAGCTATCACAAGAGCACCAGAATTTGAGCCCTCTTACCAGGGACAGTTTTGCAGCATTGAGAAGCATCCTGTTACATTAGGTCATTTTGCACTTCTGCATTTAGGAGATACAGCAAAAAATCCTTGCTTGCACACTCTTGGCTTAGTAAGGCCACTGGCCTAAAGGCTATGCAAGTGTGCTGCTCCTAACTACCCCTTTTTATGGCTGACAGACTCTTGCTCTGAGGCACTCCTATATTAGGATTCATATCTCTCTATACTGCAGAACAGAGAAGTAGTCCTTATTTAGTTCCTGCAGGCCAACTATCGGGGTCAGAGCAAAATTGCAAATGGTACTGTCACTTGCTTTCTCTGGATGGATCCCAACAGCTCTGTACATGGGCAAAGGCGACAAGATCAGAAACTCACCAAGAGAAACAAGCAAAAAAGCAGCATCAAGATCTCTACTGCTGCAATAGACAGCGGAATACTAATGCAAAAGAGTTTGAGTCATCTGTCAAAATCCTTCAGAGAAATGCCCAGTTACACAAAACTTACGTATTTCATGATACACAGGGGACCTCGGGTTTGGGTTTTTTCAGCTCTGCATTACTGCTGCTATTTAGAAGATCAAGCATCCACATCACTTCCAAGCTCCATGGAAAGCAATGATGCAGTTCATACCAACTATTTGAGCACAAAACCTGTGTTTGACACAGAATGCAGGCCCATCTCCCCTGTTTTTCTCACCGGACAGTTCTTATTCACACACCAAAACCTACTGAGTTGTTGCAAAAGATCAAGGTACAACGGGCACTGGCACCAGGAAAAAGCAGAGTCGAATTTCCAAAGGAAAAGGTAAGGTCACCTACGGGGCAGCACTGAGAATAGCTCCGAGATGCTTCACACCCATCTTAAATACAAACTACAGTCACCACTTTGCACTGCGAGACTGAGAGCAGTGAGAAGCCCTGGGATGAACAGTGTCCCCCCGCAGGTGATCGCTGACAACACAGAGTACATGAAGTTAGAGCTTCAAAGCTCTACTTAAAACATCTCCGACCTTAATGGGAGAAGCTGCCACCAAGGGCACGCTGATGCTGTAATCTGGGGCACCTGAATCCCTTGTCAAATGTCAGCTCTGGTACCTGCTTAACGGGGAGTATTTCCACTATCTCTGGTTTTCCTTAATAAATACAACATGACAGACTGCCTTTGAGAACTTTTCACCCGAAGTTTACAACCAAGGACAAGAAAGAAGTAAATCAGTCTGTATCACAAAACACTTTTTGTTACCAGCCCAGTAAACTAGAACTGCAAACACAGTTAACATTTCAATCGGAGAGAGAAGAGCCAGCTGTTTCCCCTTCCCCCTTCTGGAGACCTCTGTAGGCAGGACAGGCAGCAGGGAGATTTTAATCCGCTGGAATCAACATTTTGAAGACCAGAGCTCTGTCAGAGAGCTTGAACACTGCTCCAGCCTGCTTCATGGGCCAGCACATTAAAGCACAGGCTGTCCAAGAGACTTGGCTTTCACACTGGTTTAGTACCACAACCTTTCTGCAGGCAGCCCTACCCCACAACCAGATTACATGTTCCTTCTTAAAGGCTGCTAAACAGCAGGGTGTTGTGCACTGACCTCAAGAATCACTTCCTTGGCATGAAGTGGTGCGTTCTCCCCAGGCTAAAAAAGAACACATCTTACGAAGTAGTGGCAAACTCCATCACCAGCTAGTTTGCTGCTGTCACCACAGAAGTGTGACTAATTCAGGAATTGGGGAAAGAGGGCTCCTGCGCTGCAAATGTACGCCCCAAGAAATGAGTGCGCCCACCCACCCTCAATGTCATCTTTATCTGCTCTTTGTTAGTTGTTTATTTGGTAACTCTGTTCCAGAGTTACCAAAAGACTGCATTTGAATGCTTTAGTTATTAAAAAAAAAAAAAAAAAGACACAAAAGCCAAGTTTTGTTTAGGGCATTTTGCTTGGCCATTCAGAGAACAGGAAACATCGAAATACCACAAGCAGATCTTTGAAAAACCTCACATTATCCAGAACAAGTCCAAGAGCCATATCGCAGCGTAAAGACTGCAGGCTGCAAAACCTTCAGCCAATGCATCCGAGCTGCGCCGTTCCACATAAAAGCCAGATTTTGGTTTTATTTTTACAAGGCACTCCAGCTGCCCTGGCTTTCCCACATCTTTCTCAGCATTTCAGCTCAGCCAGCCTCCCCAGTCCTTCCCCCGTCACCATTCAGAGATTCGTGAACTGTGAGAAACAGATGTTCTCAAAGCATTTTGCTCGTACTCGAGCCCAAGAAAGACTAGAAAGGAAGGGGGGGTGGAAATCATTTAAGTAAATATTCCTCCCCGCCCTATTGACCCTACAGTCCCAGGGTGTTTCCTACCAACAATGATAAAATGTGAAACTATAACCGTAAAATTACATCAGCTCCTTCCCCCTGGCTCGCGGTGCCCGTTACCGGCTCACCCACCGCTGCCCCCGGGGCGCAGGGCACCACTGTCCCTCGCTGTCCCCGGTGTCCAGGGGCACCGCTGTCCCTCGCTGTCCCCAAGGGCAGGGGCACCGCTGTCCCTCGCTGTCCCCGGGGCGCAGGGCACCGCTGTCCCTCGCTGTCCCCGGGGCGCAGGGGCACCGCTGTCCCTCGCTGTCCCCGGGGCGCAGGGCACCGCTGTCGCTCGCTGTCCCTGGGGCGCAGGGCACCGCTGTCCCTCGCTGTCCCCGGGGCGCAGGGCACCGCTGTCCCTCGCTGTCCCCGGGGCGCAGGGCACCGCTGTCCCTCGCTGTCCCCGGGGCGCAGGGCACCGCTGTCCCCGGGGCAGCCTGCAGAGGGACGCTGCCCTGCCGAGGGCACGGCGGAGCCCCCCGACCCCCCAGCATCCCCCCGGGACAGGCTCCCCACGCCGGGCCCCCACCGACCTGTGCAGGAGCAGCAGCAGCAGCACTTCGCCAGGAGCCATCCTACACCGGAGCGGGCGGGATAGCCGCGCCTGCCCGCTTTCATGCTGCCTTCGGGCTGCTCATGGCAAGGAGCCACCGGCCCTCTTCGCGAAAAACAACAAACCGAGTAATAACAATAATAATAATAATAATAAAAAGAGGCCCTAAAGCAAAGCGGAAAAAAAAATAAATAAGAACAGGTAGTTGCAAGTATCCGAGCAGCGCGGCGGAGCCGCTGGCGGCCGCGGCGCCGGCAGCCGCTGTCCCCGCCGAGCCCGGCGCGCACCTCCGGGGGCGGCGCCTGCGGCCGGGGCGGAGCGCGCCCGGCCCGGCCCGGCCCGGGAGGGGAGGGGAGGGGGGCCGCGGACGGCACGGCTCCGCCGCTGCTCGGGGAGAGAGGAAAAGAGGCTTCAGGAGCCAGAAATGCACAACTGCGGTATCTGCGCCCGGGCAGGCGGCATCCGAGATCGGGAGCGAGAAATAAAAACTGCCTGCGAGGAAGTTTGCTCTGATATGTTGCGGGTGGGGGGTTCCGCCAAAGCCTTTAAAAGGCAAAACTTGTATTGCTGTGCTTTTTTTTAAAAAAAAACTTCACAATGTTCTTGGCTTCCCTGCCCGCCCCCAGTGCCATTCCTTAACTTAAGCATCTGACAGCTAAAACTCTTTACAACTGGCTGAAAACACTGCCCAGCCGGCTGTGATCCCGAGGGTACTGCCTGCTTCCTGCAGCAGCAAACCTGCCTGAAGCACTGCAGAGAGAATGCCTACCCTTCTGCCACACGGACCAGGACGCTCGAAATCCAGAGGCACAGCTTGCTTTGGGAGGCGCCAGCCTGTTGTGTTAGGATTTCCCACCTAAAGCAAGAACACTGGAGGTGCCAAAAACATCCTGAACCTTGCTAGAGGCAGCTGGTAGGAGAGGTCGGGCAGGATTCCAGAGCAACAGCATCATAGTTTTGCACTCTTGCATCAAAAGCTGAACAAATCCAACAAGCTACTTCTCCCAGGCAGAAAGGTATCGAGAGGAAAGAGCAGGGGGGAGATGTGCCATGCTTCGTGCCACTGTGTGCCACGGAGGGCTTCAGCCCGAGTGGGCACAGCTCTACTGGTGCCACAGACTGCTGATCTGAGCTAAGGATTTTGGTAGTGGCTTTGGGCTAAGTGCCACTGCCAGGGGGCCAAAGGCCATTTCTGGAAGGGAGGGTTGGGGACACAGCAAAGTGCTCACAAACCCACCTCAGGTTGCACCTGTGTGGTGGGTGCTGGTGTTGAGGTGCAGACCTGGACTGAGTGATTCCAGGTAACCCTTGGGTGGGATCATGCAGAGCCTGAAGGACTCCTGGCAGAAAGACTCCAGTACGTGGTGTCTGGAGAGGGACAGAGGCCCTCCCTGAGAGACTCCATCACACTGGCAAATATGAAACCTTCCAGAAGGTGAATGCTTCACTTCTGGCTTCTCTGCAGGAACTGTTCTTTGACTACAGCCTCACTGGAAGGACTGACAACCTTGTAACATGCCCGAAGCATGCAAATTTTCCTGCCAATGCCCTTGAGCACCAAGGTGTTTTCAGTACCTGAGAACAAAGGGCACTGGAACTGTTTCCCATTTGCTGTGTGTTGTGTCTTTCTTTGACTTGGGTCTTTGCCTATCAGGGAGCTGCAAGGGAATGTCTCCAGGGTGCACTCAGGGCTCTTGTGCCTGTAGTAGGGAGATAATATGTCACACATGAAGCAGAAACCACAGCTGCAGCCAGAGAAGGAAAAGATGGGCTGGGAACCAGCTGGGACACCCTCACCTTCTGCACCTCTTCCTTTCTGTGCTTGTCCCTGCCATGGCTCTCCAGGCAGCAGCTCAGCTCAGATCCTCTGGGTGATTCAGGAAACTCACAGCAAGGCTCTTCTGAGAAGGCAGCTCATCACTTCTCTGCTTTCTACTTTGAGCTGCACCTCCCTTTTCTAACCCATCCTTGCACAGCATGCCCACCTCTTGCCCCATGGCAGCCTGCCCCACCTGATCTCAGCCTGCTTTGTGCAAGCAGAAAAGGGGTAAGGTCTTCACTGGCATTTCACTGCTCCTGTGGCATCTGCCCAGACCTGCAATACAGGACCTGAGGCAGGAGCAGGTCATACACAGTGCCTGGTTTGCCAAATCCCGGCTCTTGGTGGGTTTTAAAAATCATCTTAAGAGAACCTTTAACATTCCATATTTAAGAAACTAGGAAACAGCCCACACTGTTCACCTCTAGCATTTTCACCTCTAAATTCCCGTGACTCCTGGAAGAGCTGTCCACCCTGAGGAGCCTTGTGGGTTTCTTCCAGCTCAGCATATTCTGTGTGAGCCCAGCAACAGGGCCTGGCGTGCTGGGGGAGTCTGGGGGAGAACTGGGCTGATCAGAGCCATCAGCTGAGAGCCAGAGTGGTGGAAAAAAGATGGAGTGTGTTCCAGGAAAGGCACCACAATAACCCTGCCTGGGAATGAGGCTTCGCTAAACCAGCGCATGAACATGGAGTCTGAGACTGCGAGGAGGGTTGGGAAGCAAAATCGTAGCTCTTGTAATTGCAGCCAAACTTTAAAACATAATTAAGGTGCAATTTCAGGTCTTAAAAAACCCCCTCTTCCCTAATTAAAACAGAATTGAAGTAATTATTGTGGGAGGAAGCAGGCTCTGCCCCTCCCCAGTCTACAGTTCCAGTAGTGTTGTGAAGGTTATCTCTTTAAAGTTGTTCTTTAAAAACTCATACATCCACTCACTGATGAATGATACATGGAATAAATATTTCACAAAATAAGGCTGAAAGCCATATTCCTAATAACCACACCATATCAATTAGCTCCTATAAAGAAGAGGAGGAGACATGCTGTGGGCAGTCTAGTTCAGCTCCAGCCCCAGCTGGGATAAACATCTGTCAGCAGCAGCAAATAGGCACTATGCTGCCAACTGCACAGAGTCTGTAGCTTCAAGCAGGGAATTCAGCCTTTGGGATGTAGAAATGTTGCAGAGATTGTGTGGGGGGTGGAAATCTGTACAGCACACTTGCCCAAGGTGAAGGGCTAGGAGCTGTCTGTCTGGGACTAGATTATTGGGCAGGAAGAATTGATGTGTGACTGTGGTCCATGAATTATCAGCATGTCCCCTGACAAGGAAAACACCCCTGCCCCTGCTCTAACCTGTGCCTAAGTCAAAGGATAGTCACAGAATGGTTTGGGTTGGAAGGAACCTTAAAGGTCATCTTATTCCAACCCTGCTGCCATAGGGAGGGGCACCTTCCACTTGATCAGGTTGCTCAAAGTTCCATCAACCGTGGCCTTGAACACTTGGCAGCCACGATGTCTCCAGGCAATCCATCCCAGCGCCTCACTACCATCACAGCAAAGGATTTCTTCCCAACATCTAACTTAACTTTCTCCTTTTTTACTTTAAAACCATTCCCCCTTATCTTATCACTATCTGCCTGTGTAAAAAGGCACCCTCCCTCTTTGCTATAAACCCCCTTTACTGGAAGGCTGAGTCACAGGAGTTCTTTAAGGCAACATCTCCTGGCACCACATTCCAAATGCTCCAATCATTACCTGCAGTGGAGTGAAGAAGAAAATTTTATGGCCGTGACTGGCTGCATCTGAAGCTAAGTCTGCACCATGGGCCACAGGAGCTGTCCTGCCCAACACCGATGATGGACAGCAAGTCATCTCAGTCTAATGTCATGATGACAAGGAAATTACTTCTGTCTACTCTTTAATACCCTTTTAGAAATTCCCCAGGCATATGAGTTACTTTCAGATGAAATCTGAGATGGTCTGTAAAAAGTACTGTTGTTGTACAGGGGAAATAAATTCTAATAGTTTTACCCTTCCTGAGGAAAATTTGGGGTGAAAGATGGAAAACAATTTTTTTTACTGCTTTCAGTACTCCCTCACACCTGCAGCAATTATTTTATTTTCTTAGGTTATGAACTGAGGGACCTATCTGAGGGGAACAAAGGACAAAATAACGAGGGGATGTAAACTGGCATGGCTTCATTTTGGGTCACCACGAATGCAGTGAAATATGCCTGGCCCAGATTGCCCTGGAGGTCTGTAATGCAGAACAGCAGTGACAATATTTCTCCCATAGTAACAGGTGCCGTTTCCTTCCCCCCACCACATGCATAGGGAGATGAATAATGTAATAGCTGTCAGGAGCATCTGTTCATTACTTATGCAAGTCAATCCTACATTGTGCTTTAGGGTGTAAAGCGATCTCTGCAGAAAATCCATCCCTATGGACATCACTATCACGGAATAAGATGTACTACGGTTGATTTATTTTTTTAATCCAATGAAGCTTAAGTATTAGCTAACCCTTTCTTAGGGAGGAATAGCAAACCAGCTATCTAACAGAAATAACTGATGCATGGCAAAAGGAAGGTGGATTTGTACAGTTTTTAAAACAATTTAAGTATTTGGTGTGGCTCGCAGTGCCAAAGTCAGATAGTGCAAAGAGATGCATGAAATTTGAGTTCCGTTAACAGGGAAAGTTAGGTACCTCTGTAGAGCAATTCAGAGCGTGCAGGCAAGACAGCAAACATGGGTGTTCTGAAAACCAGTGAGAACCATGAGGACGTAGCAGAACTTGCTTTCAGGTTATGATCTTGCTTTGGTTCATGGAGAAATCAGGAGTTACACTGCAGCTTCAGGAGCCCAGGGGATGCTGGTTTCATTGCTCATTCTGTCACTTGCTTTCTGAGTGACTTTAGGGGAAAAAATTACCATTACATGCCTCAATTTTCCTATGTGAAATAAAAGGATATCAGCATTTCACATTCCCTTTAGAGTGGTCTGAAACAGAGATTAGACATCCTACAGTGAACAAGAAGAGGAGCTGTCATTGTTAGCTGTGTCTTGAAATGAGTGTGGCAAGATATGGCTCTGGCACTACTGGCCTTTGGAATGAGTATTAAAAAAGCACCTTGATCCATATGTCTTGCCTGCAAACAGTACTTGCAAATCCAGGTAGATCTGAGCAACTGGAGGGAAACAGATTGGCAGAGTGAAGCAGTCCTCGCTCAACCAGCACATTTCAGTACATTATTCTTGGCTCTGGCTCCAGCTATTTTCAACAGCACTAAACATTCATTAGATTAAATCAAATGAACCACATTCTTTAAAAATAGCCAGAGCCTTGTTGTGCCAGTTGGAAAAAAACAACAAGTTTATTGGGTACTAAAACAGATAAAATAAATTAAAAAGAAATAAATAAATGGAGTTATATTCCCTCCTGGCGCAAGAGAGCACAACTCCAAGGAGAGGTTTTTGGCTCCTCAGTTCAGCACAGTGGTAGGCAAAAAAGGAACATTCTCAACTAGCTAAACCAAACAAATTAAGAAGAGCTATAGACAGTCCAGCACAGCCTCCACGCTGAACTGCAATGTAGGCATATATTCAGCAAATGTTAGGATATATCATCCTTATCTCTCTGCTGTGGATGTCAGCACGGGTGGATTTATGGCAGCTTAGAAGAGATGCCGTGAGCTAACAGCATCCTGGCACACCAACTCTACAGTAAAGCCAAAGGCCACAGTCAGACCCATCTGCTGTGCTGTGATGGACCTCACCTTTACACACTGCTCACAGACCTCTCCCAAACATCACAAGCCCCCCACTGACACCAGCCTTCCTTCCCTTATTTACACCCCATCTTTTCTCTTTCTCTGCATTCTGAAGAAGGAAGATCTACAGAAGGAGAGAAGTTGCTTGGAGAATTATCCCTGAAAGTATCTTATAAAGATCATCAAGTAAAGGTGGGTGACTGTAGACAGAATAAGATACACCTATTTTCTTTCATGTTATTCAGTCTGTTTCAAGGGAATTTAGATTTTCCCCCCAGATATTCAGGTAGGTATAACCCAGGATAGTTTCACTTGCTTTTGGAGCAGAACATGCCTGCAGAACACATATGTCCCCTCAACCTCCAGTCTAACTTTGCCTCTCAGAGATCTCAGAACCGATTCCTACATTGTCCAGTTCCTCTGGTTTCCTGGGCACAGGACCAATTCCCCTATGTATACAGCTTCTTCCTAACCATTTGCTGGCAGTGAGTTGTTTAAGAAAACAGCTACAAGCTGGTGTAAAGTACAGCCCCGTTACCGTCCTCCCACACCTCACTGCAGGCTCACCTGCCCCTGGACTGGCTCTACTGCTTCAGCAGGGTCTTGTGTGAGCAGAGGAGACTTCTCTGATCTGCCAGTAGCATCATCAGATGAGTTATGCTCTGATGAGGCTGCAGCAGAGCCTCACCTCACAAACCAGTCTGACCTGGGAGGCCCCGTAAGCGAAACCACACACCGCTTTGTGTTGGTACAGTATTGATTGGTTGCTGGGGAGCTATGCTGGATGGTGGGCACATCCTGAATGAGCTGCTGGTTAGAATTAAAAAAACCCCAACCCTTCAGCAGAAAAGAGTGAAATAAAAATTTAAAGCAGGTTTGTGTTTGTTTCCTGAAGCACTTATCTCCATTAGAGCAGAGACCTGTCTTTGGGAGTCACAGCAATACCCAATGACAGACGACAAGAAGCATTAAAGCGCTGCCTGTTGGGCATGTTTTGGCTCCTGTCTTACTGTATTGGGCCTTGGTGGGGAAATCAGGAGCCTATCTCAGCCCATCACAGTCTGCTTTCCAAGACAAACAGGAGCCTTACCCACTGGCGCATGACAAAGGTGAGTTGTTCTAGCAACTACAGACTAACTGTAACAAAAATATTCCTAGCCTGCTTGTCTCAGCTTGCCTGAGGTTGTTCTGTTTGGACGGTAGAAGCCACAGCTGATTTTCCCTTAAATGCCATTTCTCCTTCTTTAGAGTAAGTTGTTACCTGTTTTGGTTTGTTTGTTTAATGGAAGAGTATTCAGACTATTTTCCTGAGATGTTCTGCAGCAAGTTGCAAGTTCTGTTCATCACCTTTCCCCCACCCGGTACCCAACACAAACAGGGTTCAAGGCAAGCTGAAAGAAAAATTAAAAACCTGGCACACACTACTTGCTGCTTAGTCAGGGAAATTTTCTCTGTTTGGCCAATTTGGAGGAACTGCACTCGAATTAAAATAAAATTCAATGTCAGTATTGTAAAAGCTTATATTTATTTGGGCCAAATTACTGCATTAACTGTATTTTCCATTTCCCTTTTATTCTAAGGTAAAAAGAATGCAGAGGAGTTCTTACCAGGCAATGTTTAGGATGGCAAAGCTTTCTGATTTACAGCACCAGATCTAAGACAAGCATAAAAGAATCTGTAAAGCTGCTATTGAAACTTATGGCGGGTATAAATAACAAGGGCACACATAACAGGCAGCCTGCTGTGCAGAGAATTGAAAAAAAAAAAAAAAAAAGTAGTTTTAAAGCTATTTTTATCAGCTGGTGGAATGACTGGCTAGAAAACAGCCCTTCTTTTTTCAGTGTGGAGCACCTCTGCTTGCTTTCATTCTTTGGTGTCCATATACCAGCAGTTAGGATATTTTGAGGATGTCAGCTCTCTGACAGACAGCTCTGCTGATGTTCTATACAGAAGTGCTGCTCCTGGGAATGCCAGTGAGCAATTGCCAGTCTAGCACCCAAAACTCTGGAAATCCCCCTTCTGCATGGTACCATCAGACATTGCCAAAAGCTGGATTTCTACGCATCGGAATTTCCAGTTACCACAAGGCAGAAAACCCTCTGTTGTTCTGCGAGTGGGACAAGTACACGATGTCATGGAGTACTTTTTAATTCCTGTATTCAGGCAATCTCTTGGTATGTAACAGTTCCACATTACATGATAGTTCCATGAGCACTTTGAGTTGTCAAGAGCCAACAGTGCTGCCAAAACCCTTTGTTGCCTTTTCTGTCTCTCCCAGGTGCCTGCTCCTTCCTGCTGCTTCCCCTGTGCCAACAGAAATGTTTGTGCAGCCTCGCAGAGAATCTGATCCGCAGTGGATCCAGGTTAAAATTAACCCGGTGGGGGAAGAAAAGGTTTGTTTTAGCCCAGATCGGTTTCTTGATCTGCCTTTGTTCTCCTGTCAGTATTGCTCAGATATCACTGCAAAAGCCTCAAGCTGTGTGGCTGTTGCATCACCTGTACTGCTGTGCTGTCTCCTGGTCTGGGTACCCCACTGGCTGTGGTAGATCCTGGCTGCTCAGGTAGGCACAGGACACATTCCTGGTGCTCAGGGAGGTTCAGCCTCCTGGTGTGAGACAGAATGGGTGCTTCCAGCTGGCTGACAATCTTCTGCTCAGCTGAGAGAAGCACCAGCTCCTGGGGCTGCTGAGCTCAGGCTTGTCTCTGTTGTGCCTGCATGTCCCATTTTATGACGGCAATCAGAAGCCGATGGGAGAGGAACGAGCATTTTTGCATTTTTACGTGCAGAAAGGCACATCTTTGGAATAATGAAAGGCTGCAGCAGATTGAACATTGCAGAATGTGTCGAGCTCCCAGGTGAAGGCTGTGTCCCAGCAGTTCTCCTGGGGAGCGGCACCGTGTGTGCACAGCACAACCACAGCAGATCTGTCTGAACAGACGTGCCATGGCCATGAGGGTCACGGGGTGTAAAGCCCCAACTGCCTTCACCAGCCATCCGTGCACAAAGCTTTTTTCATAAGGTTCCTCACAGGTCAGATTGGCACCAAAAGCACCCAGAATCCTTTACCCTGCATGAAACCTAATTTGACTTTTCTAGTCGGTGAAAGGAAGAATGTTCTTATTTCACTGAGTAGAAGTCCTGCAGAGTTAATAAGTTCTTCGGTGCTTTTCTGAAGAATGCTATTTGGTTCTTAAAGCCAGAATCTGTTCTCTGGTACCTAAATGCAATTCCCACAGATTTCCAAAGAAACTGGACGTATGTTCTTTGGCAAAATGCAGCTATTAACTTAAAATCCTAAAGATACATGAAATCTACAGAGAAAATAAAGAGCTGGCTACAGTCTCAAAGAAGTAAAATGAAACTGGACAAAGACCTAAAAATATACCTTTTGGAACTATATATTGAGTTCAAATATTTTGGTGCTCCTCCCTAGTCTAGGAAATAGAAAAATGCCCTTGAAATATGATCACTGGGTGCTACTGTTGAACTTGCAATCTTTTTGGCTTGCAAAAGCAAAGGGCAATAAAAAAATCCAGGCAGTATAATGTTATTGGTGAGAAAAATGGAACCTTAGGTTCACTTCACGAAAACAAGAGTCACTTCACTCTGAGAAGAAAAAAACCCCACTTATTTGACTGCATTACACTTCTGAAGAATCAATGAATGTTCAATGCACTTATGAGGAATATATGATACAAATGTAAAGTAGCACCTTCTAATAAATGCTTAGAACATCAAAGGACAATAAGGGTTTAACATCTGTTTTCCTGTTCTAGATCGCGAGATACTTATTTAAACAGATTTAAGGAAAATGCAGTCAAATATGGACTCTGCTTTCAAGAAAAGAAAAGTACAGTTCTAGAGTTAAAGACAACATTTTTATGAAGAAATAATATTCTTTATGAGACCAGCTAATATGAATGGAAAAGATACACCGGCATTTATGTAAATGACCTTCTGTTCTAGACTTTTAGATCATCATAGCTGCAATAACATTAACTCTACTTTCTAAAATTTGGGATTAATCTGAAATAAGCAAATTTGACATTGTTTCAGGCTCTTTTGCAAAGTGTGTAACCTGGGAATAAGTGTTCTGACAAAATGCTTGAATAAATGACAGGAAAATCAGGCTTCTTGTGTCAGGATCAATACATCAAATCTGTGCAGTGTGCTGAAGCAGATACACAGAAACATAATTTCTCTTACTGGAAATACATTATTTAATACACATGTGCTTTGCATCACGCTTTGCCTATTTCCAGCTCAGACCAGTCAGGGAAATGGGATTTTTAGTAGAACTAGTTCACTTCAAAACACGCTCATAAAACAGTTGTTTAAGATTAGCAACAGAAGGATCAGCCCAGCAGTACACAGGCCTTGCAGGGTACAAATACCACATTTAGTCCCTTTTACTGTCTGGAAGCTGAAAGAGTGGGGAGGCAACATTTTGGGGAAACCAAAAATCATCAGTCATTAGGACCAGTAGTTATAGGTTCAATCTTTGCGACGGTGCTGTTAAAAAGTGCATCCACAGTTTGACATTAAATTAGTAGGGATGTCAGCCCTCAACCTGGAAGCAGCAGTTTACTTTTCCTTCATGCCTAAACTTTTAAAATTTCAGGGAAAAGGATCAGGCAGTAAGTTACAGAATACTGAGCAAAGCAGAAAATCCTGAGGAACACCGCAGCTAGTGGTGGTGCACTGAAGCTGGTTACACAGCAAAATGCCCAGACAAACAACTCCCATCCCACTCTTCTCCCCAACAGTCCTAGATGGGTTATGGTTCAATGTCCATCTGTGGAAAGGCTAAATTTAGTCTGTCCTCAGAGGAAACACAAGACACAAGTCATGCACATGCTCCCGCTGCTCTTTGAGGATGACCTTCCTGTCAGCTCCACGGGCCAAGTGCTACAGAGCAGCCCCCTCTCCTCACCACACCACTGTATTTCAAGACACACGACTAAATACAGAGGAAATAGACTTTACTCAAGGAGTTATTTTGATACATTTCCTCTGGGTGCTTGTTTTTCACTGGTGGGGCAGAGGTGTGGGGATGCTCTGGCTGCTGGCTTTGGGTCAGAGCTGGAGTGAAACCTCGTGGCACAAACTCAACTGCCTCCTTGCTCTGGTGTCTCTGCACTGCACTGAGGCACCACAGCTCCCACGAGGACAAGAATCAGAAGGCATCTATACGGTTCCTTTGCAGTGAATAAAAAGAATATTCAGACCATTTTCAGCAGGTGTCTCCCCTGGCTAACTGTGCAGAGCGCTTTGCATAATCCCTGACCTCACCTCTTGACCCTGAGTACCACAGCAGGAGAGCTGAGTCTTTTCTCAGCACAACAACCACTGCTCAGACTCTGTGAGCTCTACTTGTGGTGCTTCAAAGGCCCCTCTCTCTGCTCTGATCCTGCTAACACAAGGGAAGGCTGAGCTCTGCTATTCTATGAACAGACGTGTGCTGGGATCACTGGAGAGCTGGGGACTGGTTTAGAGTCAGGAAGATACTTCTGGTCTTCCTCAGGCCAAATGGGATGCTGCATAGCCAACACTACTCTAGAAAATGATCTCAATTAATTACAAGTCTAATATTTACTCAGTAGAACGGTCTTTGTGATTTCTCAACAGCTGGGACATCAATATGTGAGCAATAAAAATTAAAGTTTCCTTTTCCAGCATGAGTTTGGAGACAAGCTGGGAAAAAAAGGATGCAGTCTCGTTTGTCAGCATGTATGCACAGCTGAGATGCTCTCAGACCATCCCCTCTCAGCTGGCCTGTGGGGCCAGGAGAGGGCTGTGGCCACCCACTCACCCATCAGCTGAGCAGCCAGGGCCAGCTGGGAGCTTCCCTTCACGAGCTGCAGCTGAGGAGGGAAGTTCTCACTTCCCTGCAGGATAGCAGAAGGGATAAAGCTTGGCTGGCTGAACCTGGCCCTGAAAAGCATGGGCTGGCCCCAGGAAAGGAGACTGGGAGGGCAGGCATGGAGAATTTATGATCCTGGTCTACCTCAGGGCTGTGCAGGACTGCACTCCTGAGCCTGACACAGAGGGATACTACAGCTGGAGTTTCTCTCCAGTTTCCTTGCCAGACCAAGTGCTGAACTCTTTGGCATTCTTGGTGAGTCTCACCGGTCCATAGCATTTTAAATTGCCACCGTTTCTCTGTTTTTCAGTGATAAAAACAGGCTAGACGCTGTACTGTGAAATTCGGGGTTAAGCTGACAGGGACTATGTGGATAAATTTTACCCACCCCCTGTCAGAAGGGGAAGCAAAGGCAAAGTAAACAAGAAAATTTGCAGGCCTTCTCTCTTTTAAACAAAGAATCCTGTGTTTAAAATAATAAAAATCCACTGTACAAAAGCAACTTCCCCCAAAATAGCCCTTCCTGTTTTATCAAAGCATTCATCAGAACTGTCCTTCTCCATAGAAATAAAGTTCCAGGTAGAGTACTGGAGGCCTTTTGTTTTGACTAGATAACTGAAGCTGAAAGAAGCTGAAGTAATAAATGCATGTGATTTTACTGGTACCCGGTATGTCCCCATGGCTGAATGTAGGTGCTACCATCTAGTGATGCCATACTGAAAATAAAAAAGTAATGAATCAGGAATAGCACATCAGTGAAACAGGGCTACTCACAAGCCATGGGAGCGTGGCTCCAACAGCCTGCACACTGTCTGCTCCTGGAAAGCATGGCTCTCACAGCCTGCCTAAAAGCTGTGTCTGTAACTTGTAGTGGAGGACACGTATTTCCCAAGGATTTGTCTGTTTGGTTTTGTTTTTTCAATGTACCTAACAGGTAAAACCCCAGGTAGAGCTACAGGCATAGTGATATGAATACCCCTACACAGATGTGGCTCATCCTCTCAGCCGTGACTTGGCCGTAGGCACAATGAAAATCACATCTCATCACCCCATATTGCTACACATTTGTTCATTTTTTATTATTCTGGGGATAACTGCACCCAGGAGAAGGTATCAACATGGATAACCCCAAGGATGGACACTTCATGGGCGTCTGAGTTCTTCTGCAGGGTGACTGTGAAGCAGGAGAAAGCACAGGAGTGTGGGATCAAAATTCAGCAGCAGGGAGGGGAGTCAGGCATCACCAGCTCTCCAGCAGCCCTGCAGACACTGCCCACTGAGGTAGAAAGGAGCGAGATGATGAGGAGAACTGTGAAGGGCCATCAAAGTGAAGGCAGGCAGACATTGTTTGATGAGAGAGAGGAGGGAAACTCAGCAGAGAAAAAATAAGAGAAAGGGTGACGTGACTGAAATAGCAAAGTGGTTTTGAATTCTTTCATCTTTATTTTCCTACTCCTTTCACAGCTGCATGGAGCCACACTTGGAAGCTGAGGCAGACCTTGGTGCCAGCCCACAGAGCTGCCATGGCCCACCACACTCGTGACTGACTTGTTACAGCTTCTCTATCATAACTGAAACAGAGTGAAAATGAACATTTCCTGACGTGACTTTTCTGTGTAAGCCATGTCTTGAACTTGTAACAAGAATGGCACGAGGCACTTAATGCCAGCAGAAGGGATCCACATGACCTCTTTTGAAAGACAGCCCATAGTACAAAATTTTACTCTCAGCACCCTTGTTGGATCAGTATCAGGAACAGAAGTGAGGTGGTTTTTTTTTTTTTTGTTTTTTTTTTTAATTTAAATATTGCATATTTATATTGACAATGGGAGTCCAAACATTGTTTGTTTAATAGGAACCCCATGACCAGCTTATGTACCAGTTAAATCAACTGTTACCTAATGAAATGTTTCCTTTAGTTCAGAGCCTTACAAACATTTTAATCGACCGCTCTTCATTAAGACTCTCAAAACAAAAAACAATTTCTCAGCCTCCACAAGGACGAATGAAGGTTTAATGCAGCACACTAAAACTTCTGAATTGTCCTCACACAGCTCCCCTGGGACATCAGGAGTCATTACCACCAAATATGTTCGCAACAGAGATTGTTTAAAACACAACGGAGAAAGTGCGTGAGCCAATGCAGATCGCAATTTAAAGCTCAACAGGAACAGGGAGCTAACAAAAGCAGCCTAGACTTTTTCCCTGCACTAAAACCCAGTATGTTCTTAAAAAACAGGGACGTGGGAAGAAATAATTATACTTTACATAGATGATTCTTCTGAGATCAGGAACTGGAGGAAAGAGTCTTTCAAACACAGCAAGAGCTGGATTAGCCTCATCAGTTTTGCACACTAATGCATTAAATGACCTGCTCCTTCCCACGTGGAGAAATTACCAAAATGCAGGTCTCAGTGTGACCTCTTTTTCATTGATACCACTCTTCTCACCAGCCTTGTTAAATCCTTTTTCTGCTTCCTGCTGTCCCAGCCCAGCCTGCCGTGGCACCTACCAGCCCCAGGCTCTCCCAGGCTGTGGGTGACCCCCAAACACGCCAGCTGTGACTGGCACAGCACCAAAACTCTCATCCCTCCTGCCCAAGGGCTGGTGCTCTGCCAGTGACACCTGGACAAAGTGACCCATCTGGGGAGCATGGGCAAGATGGTCACCATGCTAACATACAAGACCTGTGTTTCCTCTTCCTCTGGAAAAGATCCAACTGTATCTCAGTTTGTTCTCGTACAAGGACCCACCACTGCCACCAAAGCCCTGCTGTTAAGTGGCCTTCAGCCTGCACAGCAAGATGTTTGCACAGCGTCTTTAAATATATATTCCTCATCTCCTCCAGAGATGTGCGCCAGACACAAGTCTCCTGTGGGCAGGATCTGCTCTGGGGCCCTGGACAGGACTTTCCTCTCATGTATCATCAATACAAAACAAATGCCATGAAACCCTATCTCTTTTTTAATGCCCTCTTTTTCTTTTTGTGATGGAGGTTGCCTAAAATTACTGCAAGAACTAACCTCTGTTAGTGTTTTAGTTACCCCATGCGTTTGATGTTACAAGAAAAACCCTGTGTAAAGGGTTACCAGACAATGACTTTCAAGACCTAGTTTTCATCTGATTCTTTTGTGGGCTGAATTCAAGTTTGCAATCACTCAAAGTTAGCAGGTTGCCACCAGGAATATGCTTGGCTCAGTGGGCTTCATGAAGGTCATTAAGTTGCTTTCTATCCAAGTGGATATCTCTCAATTTGAAATTTATAGCTTAATACCTTAGGGCTCAATTATAGAGTAAAAGAGACAGAAATAAAAGTCACAGCTTTCCTGTAATTAGTCATGTGGGATAGCTCAAATAGAGCTTCATTTCTAGTACCAGAGATCTTTCTTCTTCCTTCCTAGAAATGCTAGTCAGAAAAAAAAAAAAAAATCCTGCAAATTCTGCAGTCCAGTAACAGAGACTGCAGACAAATTCCTTTTACTCAATCATCTGTATATCGCTTGCAAAAGGTTAATCCCAGAAACCTGTTAGCCTTTTTACAGAGGGTAGTTGCAAACACTGTCAGATCACGAGAAAGGAAGGACAGGCAGGAGGATACTTGTGCTCTGAGCTGTAGTCAGGTCATGAAAAAATCAAATGTGTATCCTCCAAAGAAACACAGCCAGGAGTCAGACAGAAGGCTGGGAGAGCAGTCCTTAAAGTCTCTGCACTCTTAATGATCATCAAGAGAGATCTGTACAGATATTTCATTACAAAAGGTAGGGAGTGTTCTCTTCTGGGCACGTTCTGTTATATTCACATCACGTATTTCCTTTTGCAATATTTTATGTTAATTCATCATCTATTTTCAGAGGAATAGTGTAAAAGAGTGAGGAAGAGCCATACAGGGCACATGTTCAGTTGTGAGGTTTGGTTTTGCATTTGTGGTGGCTTTCAGTTAGACTTTGCAGAAAGGCCTGATGAGGACTTGCACCGACGCTTTACAAAATATTCTGGTGATCCCACAAAATCATTTAAGCCTTCACCTATTCAGATGTTGGCTGACATACTGCTTTCTTTAATCTTTCATTTTAAGGACAATAGGTAGCTTCTGTGAGCCATGATTTACTCCACCATTAATCATAATAGGACCAAACAGAGTAATTTGCCATTTCCCTCTAAGAAGATGTAACTATGTTTTGATACTTGGCAAAACTCTGCAGCTTTCTAAAATAGATGGCAAATTCTATTATTAGAAATGTTAAGTTTTGAGTGTAGGTACTTTCTGTTCTTGAAATTACTTGTGCTTGTAAAAGCTAAGAATTATGTGTCTTGGTAATTGCAAGCAAAATTCAGCTATTAACCTGTTTTTCTGCAACTGTGTATGTTTACATACTTGAAGCAGACCAGGAACATCATTAATGTTGATCTAAGATGTGCTAGCCATTGTTTTGGCTTGTACAGAAAGGCCAGAAATTGTGGAAGCCTGGAGCAAGGGATTCTGAATGCAAGCCACCCCTAAAGCTACTGGAAGTAGAGAAGGGCACAAACTCTGAAAAGTCAGAAACCATTTGTCAAGCTAATCTTTCCAGCACCTCATGAGACCAGCAGGATCTTTCAGCAGCTACTGCATCTTCCCCTTTAAACTTACTCCTCTTTCTTTATTCCCAGCATCTGTTCATTCAGTTTAAACAATTTCCTGTTTTCCTAATAGAGGGAGAACTGATTAGACACAGAGCCTATTTGCTGTACACTGGCCAAAACTGTGGATTGGGCGGTTATTTTTATTATTTCTAGCTGCACTTCTGGAGATCCCATTAATTCTGAGGCTCCCTGATACAGCTTTGGTATGTGCAGGAAGAAAACTGAGGCCAAGGGGGAAAGAGAGATAAAGGAAGTAAAGGCCATGAACACATGGCTGGAGCCAGCCGGCCCCAGACTCACTCAGCACTTGCTCAGAGATGCTGGGCCAAGAGGCAGCTCCAGCCCGGGAGCGGTGGCAGCGTTAGGTGAGAAAAGCTGCCCACAGGCAGGCAGAGCATGCCAGCAAACCCCTGGTGCTCTGCTGACACAGCCTGGTGGCTCCCAGCTATCGGTGAGCGCTGCCCCACCAGGCACAGCCCAGCGCTGTGCCCATCCTGCCCTACCTGCGGTGCAGTTGTGCCCTGAAGCTCACACAATCATGCCAAAAGCAGAGTTTCTATGTCCCCTGCCAGCTTCCAGCCCCTGCACCACCCCGTCTTCATCCTCAGAATTTCCTGCCTCCCATTTCACAGCCTACTCTTGCAACGTTTACGTTTTATTTCATTTAAGGAAAAGCTGTACAGCCTGACGCTCCCAAATGTGCTTTGGGTGGTGTTCCAGGGCGCCCCGAGCAGGGACACAAGCCCAGCTGCTGGACCATGCACACAGCAGGCACGTCCCCAGCTGCCCGTGAGTCACGCCAGCCGCTGACTGCTCTTACGCAGACCAGGCTGATTTTCAGCTTTACCTTTCTGTTCATTCACGGATAATTTGCACGGAAGCGACTGCAGCCGAGGGCCAGGACAGGCTCCCGTGGCAGCAGCAGCAGGGCAGGGCCCCGGGAATGCAGCAGGGAGAAAAGGTGGCAGCAGGTCTAGGAAGTGCAGGAGGAGTTTGGAGCTCACACTGCAGACAGAGCTGACAGCTGAGGGGATCAAATCTGAGAGAAGCTGAGCTCTCGTCCCCCGGGTTTGGGTCAGATCCTCCAGAAGGGAAGCTCTGACAGCAGACTGGCCCTAGGGCACTGCTCTGTCCTGGGCGTGTGTCCCGCTCCCAGCCTCCGCAGTGGGAGCGCAGGCGGGGAGTGAGGACAAACTACAGCTCCGTTCCAGTGCTTTTTCTCCAAACAAACAAAACCACCAAGCCTAACTTGCTCAAGCAACAATGGATCAAATTCTATTTCTCTTAATGCCGAGTGGAAAAGGATTTTAAAAAGCCAGTTCAGGTTGCCGGCTTCCAGTTGGGAGTGGGATGATAGGAGCCTTTCCTCCCTGGACCTTACTTGTGCTGTGCGTGGCCAGAAGCGGGGCCATAGCCAAAAGGAGACCTGCTCTGGCCACACTGAGCTGAACCAATCCTGGTCTATCGGTCTGGAGCATCTCCTAAGCCTGCTTGCATGGACGCTGTATGTGGGACACACATTGCTCAGAACAGAACACCAGCTAAAGAGGCCACAGACACCACAGAGACAAACAATATTTCACCATTCACTGTGAGTGAAGCCCAAGCTCTCAGGATAATACTAGCGATGTGTTCTGTTCCACATTGATTGTAAAAGATTCTTTCCCCATTGTACTGTTCCCCATTGTGACACACAATGTCTCCAGCTCACAAGGTAGTAGAGTGTACCAGTACTCACTGGTGGCCTCTTTGCATTTACAGACAGGGATATACTGAAAGAACATGAACTAGTGTGCACTTTGGCAACCATAAAATAACATATCCACAATTTGGGGCATCCTGGGTGTACAGACAGCATGGCTTTCCCTCATTCTAGGCCTTTAGGCACTGAAAACAGTCCCTCTGTCGTTTAAAAGTCTGATTTTCACCCAGAATCTCAAGACAATGATTACCACATAGCAAAAGACGCACATGTACAAACATTGATTCACGGACACGGAGTCAGGCTAGTGCTGTGCCCATTCACAGGGACCTGGGAACAAAAGTCACCAAGGACTGAGCAGCCTTTTCCCCACCGACTGCAGGAGCAGCCCAAGCAGCTTTGCACTTACATGATACAAAAGGGAAAACAATCTTAAAACCAGCTGGGCTGTTGCCTACCTTTTCCTGAAGGGAAGAAGCAATCCATCTCCACACTGCTGCGGGAATGGGAAATGCAGAGAGCGCTGCTGGGGACCAGCCCCTCCTGAGGTGGGCTCCGCTCCGTGGTCCGCACCAAACACCAGCCTGGCCTCTCACTGGGCCTCTCCAGCAGCTCCACTGTCTGCCCCACCTGAATGCTCAGCTCGCTGCTGTGGCCAGCTGTAAAGTCCTGGAGCACCACAGTTAGTTCACACCCTCCAGACAACTGCCCAGGTTCAACAGGAAGAAAAAAAAAAAGAAGAGTAATAGACGTTAGTGAGGGTAGGATGAAAGCAATCATCTTTGCATCATATTTACTCTGGCAAAGACAGGATTTGTGTTCCTTAGAAGCCAAGTTCATAATTTGTTTTGTCAAAGTTCAACACGTTGTGGCCCTGGTTTCCTTTACTTGTTATTGATTTTGCTGAGCTGAAGTGAGACACAAAGCTACCCACCCAGTAACCTTTGGAATGCTAGCTGGGGGGCAGTTTTTGAGATGTGAATTTTCTCGCTGCGAGTGCCCATCAGAAATCCTGGGGAGTTTTTTGTTGCTTTAATTTCTGCGGTCACTTTCTAGCTTGGCAAGAGCCCAGGATGCCTCAGTGCTGTGCTTCATGGTGTCACAGATTCCAATTCATCTCTCTAAGAGCATAAGCAAGACACATTCCCACTGGCCATGAGTGCCATGAGGAAACAGCTTCTCTTTTCTTGGAAGACAAGAAATGTACCCTCATCTTCCCAAAGCTGCTCTAGGGACCTCTTGGGAGACTACGAAATCCTGATGGGGCAGATCAGAAAAGCTCCTCCCACGCTCTCTGATGGAACCCAGAGGTGTAAATATATAAACACAGAGTGATTGATTATATGCTGACTTTCAGGATTTGTACCTAGGAATAAATGAATCATTTTACTTCCATACCGAGTGCTGGAACTGCTACTTTCCTTCAGCCTCACACCCTGTGACTCTCGAAGAACAACAGTGGTGTCTGTGTAACCACAGCCTCTGTATAGCCAGGGAGTGGGAATATAAACACTTGTGTGTACATAAAGAAGTGATTGTACAGATCTGGTTTTAACAAAGCTTGGGTTTTTTTAACAGAACTGGATCGCAGAGCTGGATCCTTGCGTGTCTAAGAAGGTGTGAGAATGAGTCTAAGTTTTTTTGGTCTGAGGAATCTTTCTTAATGCTCCTCTGCAATGTGGATTTTTTGCTGCCTGCCTGTCATTAGGGACCCTCCTTCTTTGTCCTGTGTGCTGCCTGCTTCCCCGAGGTTTGCAGGAATCATTGGGGTCCTTATTCCAGTGTCAAATTTGATAGAAATTTTTACAGAAAATAGTTCACTGATTCAAAATTTATTAAGATGAGGATAGTAAACAGGTATGACACGATAAACTTCATTTTCTTAGGATATGAATCTAAACCCATGGATAACATACAATGATTTTAAAGGAACAACTTGTAAACCCAACTGAATTGGTAGAAATCTTGTCAGATGCAGAGTAACTCTGGGATCAGTAAAAACTGGTGCCTGCTTCTCAGCCTGAATGGGGGAGCCCTCGAGGAGAGCACACCCATCTCCATAGGCTTCACTCCTGAGCTGGAACAAGCTCTAAATCCCTTATCTCAGCCCAAGCAGCCCTAAATACAAACTCCCATGGGAACAGCCTGTCTCCCCACACAGTGGCATAGGGGCTTTTGTGTCCAATGCAGATGTGAAAGAAATCCCACTCACAGGGGTGATATTCACAATTACAGAAAGGGGTCACTGGACAAGGACTGGTTCTCACCTGTCCTGTGTCTCTGCCGTAGACGAAATGCTAGATTTAGGGAAGAAGAAGGAAATATTTCTCTGAAAGGTTATTTGTAAATAAATAGAGAAAAACAAACAAAACAAACCGTGGCAGCTCTTTGAGGCCATTCAGACAAAGTGCTGGCATTAGCCCTGGCAGAAAGAGCTCAGTGCACTGAGGAAAGTGCACAAGAAGTCAGTGTAGCACCTAGCTGGGCAGTTTGTCAGCAAACCCACCACTCATCACACTGACAATCTCCCCACAACTGGAGAACAGACATTTACAGGAATGGTAAGAATGAGATACTGCTATATTATTTGCTGAGGTTTCTTTGCTGTGGACTAATTTGAAGAGTAGAACATCTTCCTGACCCAATATACTATATGATTTGGTGTGGGATATTTAAGAAAATAAGGAAAAAAAAAAAATTTCTTCTTTCTAAATACACAAACGTATCTTACGAAAAGTGATGAATTTCTCCTAATTCTTCCACTATTCCATGCTGAGTAAACTTTCTGTCCCCAAAATTATGCAATCTACGATATCGTCTCTGAAAATAATCAAATCTCTTCTTCTTTTAGGGGAAAATGTGGGCAAATACCCTGCTGTATCAGCTTCTCTCCCAGAGAGTTGTAGAGAGTATTCCACACCCTGTCCCGGAGTACCACTAGGTGTCCGTGTTCGCCACCACACAGCAGCTGAATTGGCTTTAAAGAATCAACTCCTGCTTGTTTTCGAGGTGCTTATCTAAGAACGAGGTGCAGCGTCTGGGCATGAAGGAGCTGGTTCGGACAGCACCCCCAGACTCAGCGCTGTCAATGATATGGACAGAATATTAAAAAATTGTCTTCAGATGGTTCAGGCTGAATTTAGAAAAAATGAGTCGTTTTTATTGCTTAAGCAGGAAAGATAAAACAGCCTGGGAATATTCCAGGGGAAAAGGCCTGGTCGAGATGCAGCTTGGGGAATTTTGGGACAAAAGGCTCTTCCCGGGGAGCATCAGCCTGGGACGTGCTGCCCTAAGCAGCTCCCTGCCCCCCTCACTGGGGGCTGGGGGGCAGCTGACCTAACCATCAGTTCATGGCAACCCTGTCATCCCCTCCAAAAGAACTGAACATCCGTGACACAAACAGATGCTTCAGTCTGGGCAACACCTGTAAGTGTTATCCCAGAGGAGGCAGGTGTGCTCCACAACCCTCCGGTACCATCCAGCTCTGTGTGCCTGTTTTGATTCATTAAAACCAGCAATTTAATGTAATGAGAACAGGAAGTGATCATCCCCTGGAGGAGCTCCTGGGCACCTGGTGTGATCAAGTTCTGCCTCAGCAGGCGAGATTCTGGCCACTTTCAGATCGTACCTTTGATGTGTGAGGGAGGGAGCTTGCTTCCCTCAGCTCCCTGGAGGCCTGAATATCCCTGAAGGCACGTGAATTTATATCACCTGCCCCTCCAGGATCCGCTGGATGGAAATGTGGCCCAGGGCTTCCACAGGCTCCAACTGACGGGCTGGAGCCAGTGCTGAAATTACACATTTTCAGGGAAAGAGCTCCTCTTTGGCAGGTGGAATTAAGCAGTTTCCCTTTTACAGGTAGGTGCAGGTGATAGATACAGTTAGCTCAGGGAGGGTCCATAGATCATTTTTAGGTGCCAGCTCCAAAGAACAGAAAAGGATTTCCTTCCTTTTGCCCAAGGGCGTCCAATTATTTCCCAGGCCTGTTCCATGTCTTACATACCACCACACCACAAAGAACATTTTCTCACCAAATTAACCCACAGCAAAGTAATCTCTCTGGAAAACTTACGATATACTAATATATATACAATTTTTAAGCCACTGAGGAAAAATGCAAATACATGTGATTCCCGATGACAGAAATCATTTCACCTACAAAGTGATCACTCAAGCTGTTAGTTACTTAATTCTTTTTAGAGAACAATTTTCCAACTTCAGAGAAGTATATCATGCTTCTCTCTATGCTGGTGCATGGAAATAGGAATACAGATGGACTGCTGGACTCACACATATTGCATTTGTTTTGGAAAGAAAATAGAGAATACCCTTAAGGTTGAAATTCACAGGGAAATGGCTTCACATTTTAATATATAATGTTCACTTTTATTATTCCTGTGATTAAAACCACCATTAAAGCCACTGACTGGATATATTTAGAACCCAGACAGCACTCTAAGCTGTACATGGCACAACGAGACACATTAAAATAAAAACAATGATGCAACATGCCTTTGCAGAGCACAAGGCATAACTGAAAGATCTGACACAGGGACAGATCTAACAAATTACACAGCAAGCAACAGCCTTAAAATCAGGAAGAAAAGGAAATGGTAGAAGCAAATAGCAAAATGTAATGAGGAAGCAAGAGGGCCCCAAGCTGTCTGGAGCGGCTGTATGTCCTGAGAGAATCTGGCAGGAGCCCCAGCCTGTCTCCACAGTGCCTGCCATCAGCAAACCATCTCCCATCCTCTGCCTTCGTGCGTTCCTGGGCTCGAAAACATCGCTGTGCAATCAGTGTGTAAATGTGTTCATCGGGATGTTCTAATCCAGAGATCAAATCCGAGCTAGAGGGGAGCCCTGCCCATGCACCAGTGTGGGCAGGGGCACAGCCACCCCCCTTGGCAACTCCCCTCTCTGCTGCAGGACACTGCCCACAAACCTCAGAGCATTGAAGTGAGAGGTTATGTCAGACACTGACTCTGAGGAATGAGATTTGTCACCCACGTGAGCCTTTCTGCTCCTGGGAACACCCACCCCAGTGCCCATCAGCGACAGGAGAGTGAAGTACAAGCAACCAAAATGATGCCAGGCATGGTCACATCCTGCTGTGGGGGCGTCCAGGCTGCTCCAGGAGCAGGAGCCGGCTCAGCTCCAGTGGTCAGCAGGCACTGGTCAGTGCAGGATGACCATGAGATTGTCTTTCCTCAACCACAGTGTGTGTACAGGGTCACTGTGCACCTGCTTCATTTTCAGCCACAAAGCAGCAGCCAGAGGAAGCAAGGCTGAACACCAGAGGCATATTCATCATCGTAGTGCAGATGGAAAACACCTACCAGGTCACAGGCTGTCCTTCCTTCCTTCCCTCAAATAAACCCCTAAAATAGACCTTAAGTAGCACTAAATCCACGCCAGGTGAAAGTGAAGTGGGCATGGTTAGCTCTCCAACAGGGTGAGCAGGTATTCGGGAGGTGGGTGTCTGAAGTCTGTTTAAGTGTTTTGAAACATGCCAGCACTGCTGTGGAAATCCACACAAGCTGGTTATTTACGTCTATTCGAGAGGACACAGAGCTCGGCTAGTTTAAACAAAGCATTTTGTGTGCTGCAGCACTACAGCCTAATATAAATTGCTAGTTTTCTGTTGCTTTTAGGCTTTCTGCCTGTCTGCTTTTGGATGAAAGCCAGTTTTGAATAGAAGCATTTAGACACCATAAACAGCCTATTCCAAGAGGGTGAGAGAGGCAGTAGGAGCAAGAATGGGATTTGCATTCTTATCAAGAGATTTAAAAAAAAAAAAAAAAAAAAAAAAAAAAAAAAGTGAATTAAACTACTTAGATGTTGGTTCAGTCTGCACTGAAATAAATCCTGGAGCTGTCACTTTAGCTGGGGGACGGACATGAGAAATCTTATCCCTCGCAGAGTTCTTTGTGAAAATTTATGTAATTTCATAGAGATTTTCTTTTTGCTGGGAGGTTAGAGAGTGAGAAATCAAATTCAGAAAAAGCCCTTGAGGAATTTCAGTACTAGAGAACTGCTTTAGTTTTTCAACTCTATGACAGGCTCTGTTTCGAGTATGAACCCTGAGTCGCCCATATTTCTCACTCTAAAGCCTCTCAGCTCTAAAGGATGCTGAGCTCTGGCAATGCTGGTGGATGCTTTGCTGCCCCTGCTCAGGGCTGTTTCAGTGGGGACAGGCTGTATTTCAGGAGCTGTGGGCTTACCAAGAAGAACCTACTACAGTCAGTAGCATTGCTCTGAACTGGAAATTCAGTGGAAAATGTTTGACTCGTCTGAGTCCTTAGTCCCCCATACCAATGTTCCATTAAGATGGAGTTGGTGCTTCCCACTCTTTCTGTTTTGTTTGTCTGAACAGAGGGGATCAGTGCTTGAGCTTCAGGGGAAGGTCTGATTATATTTAGGCAATTAATCAAACACATGGCTGGGATCATGGTGGCGTCCAAGGGGCCAAATGTACCATCATCTCCTCAATAAGGAGATAACAGAGGCATCTGGGTGTGCAGCATCATAAATACAGGCACAGCAAGTTATTCCACAGCAGGAAGAAGAGACACATAAATATGCTAAAGGAAAGGAAATCTGGTGTTATAGTCTCAAATAGCTCATACCTTTCCAGCATCTCTTGCTGGAGTCCCTACTAGACCATATCCTGACTGTGCTGGACTTTGGACTCTGGCACATGCTGACATCTGCAGAACAGCTTGAATGGAGCTGTCTGAATTATTTCTGGAGCCTTTTTTCCAGAATGTAAGACTTAAGTCGATCCAAATGAAACAGCATTTCTAGCTATAAAAAATGCTTTTGAAGATAAAGACAACCAGATTCACTTCATTTCACGCAACAAATTGAACCAGCCTGTGTTTGATCTGAGGGTTTTCTCATGGCATTTGGCTCAGAGAGCTGGTACCCAAACTCCATTCTTTTCCCTTCCTTGCAGAAGCACAAAATGGAGCAGATACTTGTGCTCCTCAGTGACATACAGCCAGAACATCTGGCTCCAAAACCCTTTAGTTTTGGAGGGTGAGCAAGGCTGGAACCCTCCAAGGTAAACTCTACCTGCTGTCTTCTGCAGACACAAAATGTTCAAAACCGACCTAGGGTTAAATGCATGAACAGACTGAAATCAGGGAACTGATTAGCTGTTTTCTTTCATGCTTGGCACCATTTTGAACCGGGAATCAAGGGTTCCAGTCACAGATGATTCATCAGACACCAACTCCCGAGACACTCCTAGCAAGTACACAAAATCTGATCATGTATTCTGGCCAGGAACTTTGTGAAACCCCTCCAGGTATAAGCAGCAGAGGGAAGTGTGCACAGTAAAAAGTCTTCACAGCTGATGAGTTTTAAACAGAAACCCAGCTGCTGGCATGACATAACTGGTACTGGTGAAAAAGGAGGATTTGGGTCTGATGAAAGCTTTAGAAACACAAGGGATAAAAAAATGAGCCCTTGCAAAAGGTGGGTTATATGCACATCTGTCTTTATCTAAAGTGGGGCATTCTGCTCTGAGCAGAACTTTGAGAAGGGAGAACAAACAATCTTCCAGAAGCCTTCCTCCCTCCACAGTGCTCCCAGCTGAGTATGACCCCCACTATTTTCTTCTCAGCAAGGAATCTGCTGATTCCCTGATATCAACATCAGGAGGTAATAAGGTCGTTAATTAACCATCTCAGCTTTTAAATTACACCAAAAGGAAACAGTTACCTGCAAAACTGTGAACAAGGGTTCACAGTAACCACAGGAGAAACCTCAGATGCCCTCTTGGGAAGGGAACATAATGCAACAGTAAATAAAAAGAAAGCACAATAATTTGCTTAATACGCATATCCCCAGGTTATATTTCCTTTATAATCTGAATAATGATTCTAAACAGGTACATTGCTTGTCTGCACAGTTACACTTTTAATGAACTTATGAAAAGTGATATAATTTCAAACAATACGTGAAAGAGATCTCCCTCCCCTTGTCAAGTAAAAAGTAGACATTTCCAAGACAAGAAGTTGTAGATTGCTTCAAAACTGTGCTTTCCTGATCCTGCTATAAGAAGTGAGGGTTTAAAGGCAGAAAAAGCATAATCTTACATTCTCTTCCTCACCTCTGCCAGTATGCAGGAATCACGATTTAGGAGCCAAATACCTCTGTGGTTTAGACACAAATAAGACTGATTACATTAGATAGATAACCCCTCCAGTGACAGCCATGCCCAGCTTCCAGCAGACCCTCTGCTGACCTTCACTGACCTACCTCAGCTGCTCTGGACCCTCCTAAAACACCCCCCTCCTCTGCAAGGAACGCTGGATCTCTGAAGGCAGCATGGATACAGAGCCCAGCACGCAAAACAAACACAAAAGTCTGCCCTCATGCCTGGTAGCATCATAGGAAACCACAGCACTCCTTCAGGGATATTAACCCTCTCAAAATGGGTGAGGATCTGCACAGAGAAACCAAAACCATGATGAAGTACTTAAAATATTCCCCTGATGGGTTTTTTTTGCCCAAATTGATGAATTCACAGAACAGATGTTCGACATAAAACTGGCTTTGTTTTTAATTGGAGGAGATTATTTAAACTATGTCTAAGCCATATGGTCCTGTAAGTCTGACTCCCCTCTGCCATTGCTGGAGAGACCAGCTTGGCATCCCTCTCCAAGCCATTTCCTTTTTACAGATTTAATAGCTGCTATTTTTCTCTCTTGTTATTGGTCCCTAGGTCCCATTACTATAAATCAGGGCCTTAGGCCCAAAATTAATTCAAAGGTGGATTTGGACAAATTGCTTTGCATGATTTTCAGTACTGGGTTGGTTTAATAGAACATAAAGGGAAATGCAGATGTGAATACAGAAAACACATGGGGAGGAATGGTGACAGTGAGTGGTGTTCATCTCCAAGCCACTAAAGGAAGACCTGGTCCTGGCTGGCACATTCTCTTGCCCCTTTTCCCCTTGCCAATGTCACACCGAAGACAGTGACTTTTCAGGGGGGTTTAGTATACAGTAGAAAAACCAGCACATGCTACCAAAGTGACTGATAGAAGGTGCTGGGTGCCAGGCAGGCTTCAGGCTGAAAAGAACATGTGATGGCTGAGGGCATCCTAATGATCTGCTTCAGCTCAACGTTCCCATTAATCATCACAAAACCAGGCCACTGCTGCTGCAGATAGGCTGCAGGGGTGAACTCTGCTTGAAGCAAAGCCAGCCTTGAGTGGGAGGGTTTGCAAAACTGTTGCATACCAATACCCTCAGATGGTGTTTGGCACTTGGGAGAGATGATCCTTTGTGTTTGAGTCCTCTCTACTGCTCGTTTTGCCCACTGCGCCCTCTGAGCCTTTCCAGCATTGCTGCAGGATCTTCAGCACATGGTGGGTTGCAGCTTGGGTCCCAACAGTTAAATCCTGGGGTTGTCATTCCCTTCTCCATAATGCTGCCATTTACTTGAGGTGACCTCATTTGCCAAGTGATGTAACAGAGTGCATGATTGAGCCTGGCACGTTGAAGCAGATGTTTTCAGTGGACACAGAAACAGTATTATGAAATGAAAATATCGCCTAAAACCTGAGCAGCACCAGAGATTACAATGGCCTTTATGAAGATCAGCTTACCTAAAATAGCATTGAAAGGCCTTTGGCTGCAATCCTATGCTTCCTTTCTAAAATAAAAGATTGTTGCTTGTACTACTGTAATGTGACTCCCAAAGGAACCAGCAGCTACAGGTTTTGAATTTTATCATTTTTGGCCACTCTATTTGACAGAGTTGACTGAAGCATGCCCAAAGGACACTTCTCCCATAAAATTTCCTTCTTTAACTCCAATAATAAAAACCAGTTGCATACTTTTTTCTTTTTTTGGTGTGCTTTGTTTTAGTTTCTAACAAGGTAATAAATTCTATTTCAAAGAATGTAAATCCAAATAGTTTGATAGTTGATCTCTCTTTGTTTCAACTGAATAGAAAGGCTCATTGACTCTGTCATTTACATTTTCTGTCACGTCATATTATCAGGGAAGGCTAAATATGAATCAATGAAATCCAGCACAAACAAGTAGAAGATTGAGAGGAGCCTGAAAGAACTTGCTAGGTTCATTTATCAAAGGTTGAACAGAATAATAAGGTCAATTGATAAGCACATTCCCAGCCCCTACTTCATTTCTTCCCCTGAAGACACTTCCAATAAAATGCTTGTGCAATCACTGTTACATGTAAATTGTTCCCAGAAGAATACATTCATTTCTGTTCTTCCTAGAATCAAGTCACCCAATATGAAGCCCTCCATTTTCACAGAGAGATGTCTGTGTTTATCCATTACACTCATACACATGCTCTTTTTTCCCCTAAAACCACATTTCTTTTGTGCTCAATACGTGCAGAGGAAGCTGATATGACCCGAGCTTAAAACAACCTCAGGGAATTTGAGTGTGTAGTGCGAGAGTGTCCAGGAGAAAAAAAAGATTTTGGTAGCTGAGTGTAATATTTTCAGCCTGAGATCCAAGTACACTTAATGTTTGTCAATAGCATATCCAGTGTGTCTCAGACCATGTGGAGGACACATCCAGGTCAGCTCAGTTACAGAGCTGCTGCTGGGAAGGGACAGAGCCTGAAGTCAGTGAAGTTCAGTGTGAATTGGACACTGCTTCCTTTGGGTCTCTTTTGCAAATCCTCAACTAAATCTCCATCTTATCCTTAATCGGCAGATATAAAGGTATGTGCTCGGGGGAACCACATTTGATTTTTTGCTAGCAACTGGTAAAAAAACATAAACTGTGAGAAATTCTCTTTCAGAAAGACAGTGAATCCACTGCAGTTGACAGTGGCTCTGAGTGGGTTTATTTCAGGTTGAATAGCAATGGGTTTTGTGGCATCCTACGTTCAGGTGAGACGGACAACAGGAGCCCATGCATGGAGGGATAGAGGCAGTGGAAAGGAAAAGGGAATAGGGCTGTGGGAGCACTGGACTGCAGCGAGGGAGGGCAGATGGTGACACAGGTACCGGGGGCTAGACAAAGGAAGATGGTGAATACCAGCAGTGATAATCAGCCAGGCTGAAAAACAACCTTGTAGTGAAACTGAGCAATTCCCTTACACAACTTTGATTCACTTTGAGATCAGGTTATCAAGCTGCATACTGGGGAATCTTAAAATTAAGGAAAAAAACTATTAACTTTTGCTGCTCTGGTGTCAACTCCTCTTCTTGTTACTCTTACACCGACAGTCTGCTCGCCATACTTTTGCCTGTAGCAATTAACATGGTATTATTCCATCAGCTTAACCTGAATATCCAACAGGGCACTTCCTTGGCTGAATATTTCCTTTTTCAGTCACAGAATTACACTCCCTTAACAAATTCTGTTTAACGAATTCAGTATTACTTCACCTGTGCTGGAAGACTTTTGGCATAAACGTCTGCTTCTTTTCATAAAACAAGAATGAAAAATAATAAGTAAGCAATTTCCTCTATCTCAGGCAATACAGTAGCAGAGCTGTGTGTTCAAACCTCATTAATCCCCACCTAATTTAAAGAAGAAACTGCTGAAATGCTCTGTTTGCCAGAACGAGTCCTAAGTGGAGGGAAAGCATGCTTGAAGCATAAGAGAATGAATTACCCTTTACTGCGGGAAATAGGAACTTATTGTTGCATTACCACACCTAACAATATGGTTATGAGCTGGTGGCTCTTTCAATGATAAATTTCTGCAAGAAAACAATGAAAACACAATGTAAATCATCTTTCCTTCTCAGGGTTCACAAAGCCTTAGTAAGTAGTGACCCTATTAAGGGCTGTACTTAACTTATCACAGCCTGCACTGTTTCCTTCTCTTCTTTCTGGGTCCCCTTTCTGTCCCTTCAGCAAAAGAGGGACCCTTTATCACACTGCTCTGTATTGTACCATGACTAAATGTCTGGATTGATCCAAGGTGCAGATAAATGAATCTGCCTCTCTCCTACATCAAAGGTGTTTTTGTCAGTAATACGCACCATTGAGGCATGGGAGAAGAAGCCAAACAAACCAGAGTCTGTAAAAAGTGAAAAGACCCTGCAGAAAACAGAGAGAAAACTCAGGGGACACAGTATTCAGAGGCAGGCGCACTCTTGGCAGTCAGACAGAGGGTTTTGGTCACTGGCACATCACTGCCCAGCTGCAGCAGCAGCAGGCCATCTCCTCCCCTCCTGAGCTGAGAAGATCCTGGGCTCCCCAAGAGCAGCCTTTCCCACTGCCCTGCTCCTGCTGCTCCCCACAGAGGGCAGAGGGGACACTGGCAGCTGGCTGAGAGGTGGCAGAGAAGAAGTGCCAGTCTCTGAGACTGGTCCCTTCCCTGGGGGGACAGGCAACCTATCAGTGGTGGCGAGAAATTAGGAAGAGTCTTATTTCAAAATGTCTGTAATACCTTTTTCTAGCCTTCCAGTGAAAAAGTCAGAAATAAAATTGAATGATACTACAGAGGCTTTAGATCACATGAAATACCTTTCTGTCAGGCCGACATCACCAGAAATGACTGTGAAGAAAAAATATAGATGAGTGTACAATATTTTCCAAACTGAAGCCAAAGAGAATTATAGTTCTTCACAGATATCTCCAGAGAATTTACACATACCACAATGGCAACAATACTAATGTGGCTAAATCTTATTTCTTTCATATGAAGGACAATTTAATCTTCTACAGAAAACAATGTTTATCGCCCAATTTTAGTTTTTCTACCTCTTTGAAAGCCATTTGACGTCATCCATCTCCATTAGGATACCGTAGGTCATCAGCATTGGCTATTTGGACAATGATAATCCCAGACTATCCCTTCGCAAAAATTTCTACATCTCACTGGCACCACTGCATACAGTTGGATTCTAATTGTACAATAAATGTAATTTACACTGGTTGACTCAATTTTCCTTTTCTGATCACTTTTTGTCATTTTATGCCATTCTTTTTCTCAGTCTTAATTCTGCTTTGCAACCCGATATAACTTGACTCATCACCCCTATAATAGGTTTACTTCTCTTTCAAGCTATATTATAGTAAATATTCTGTTATCATGCATACTGGTTAGCAATAACAAGGGAAAGCTTTAAGGGAATTATCACGTGTTGCCACAGACAAGAAATGCAGGTAACGTAAATTCATGTTCTAGCCATAGTAACAGAACCTGCATCAACTATTGACACAGTGCAACACTTCAACTGATTTAGTCTTCTGCAAACACAACTTCTGTGATTTTGCTGGTAAACATGAATAGTGCAGAAAAGATGGACTGCTTTCCCTGTTTATATAGTCTTCTCTTGAAAAAAAGTAAGCTTATTTCTAAGGAATTGTAAAAATATTTTTTTGATTACTAAAAATTGGAAGGTAGTCACACAAGAAATGCTAAGGGAAGAAAAACAGTGATCTAATCTCTCTTTACAAAACAAGTAGCCAGTCAACAACACTAAACACAAAAGCACAGCACCCACCAGAGAAACAGACAGGAGAATGGTCATTCCAAAACCAGACTACAGTGTTATGCTATACATCTACAGCTATAGATCTGGTACAGCAAATTTGGGTTTCTCCTTTTATAGGAGTGTTTCTAAAAAACTCCTTTGGTAAACACCAGCAGAGCCTTTACTCCCAAGCAAAGCAAACACACTGAAGGAATTTGGTGCTGTTCTTTTGAAGTACAAGTCAGCTCTCCCCACCTTCTAAAAGGATACCCAAAACAGGAGGGAATGGCACTGCTTGAGCAAATGCCTTTTAGCAGGATTTCTCCATGAGTGAAAGCTCCAGCACCAACTGCTCACAGTCGGAATCTGTTACAGCTCACGAAAACTGCCTTGGGACTTGAATAACACTTTTTAAACTTTCACCAAAATTGTTTAGAATCAGGGACAGAAAATGTAAAAGCCAACATACCTTTCCCTCTGGCAGTTCAACAGGTGTGTGCTACACTAACTAACCCAGTCTCTGTGCCACTGCCACCTTGACGTCATTGTTACTGGGTTGACAAAAGGTTTCCATGACAAACTAGAAAGCTGATCTGTTATCTCCCCTTTGGAGGAAATTGAAATGCCCTCTCTCCCATTTTCTGCTAGACCCACCCATCTTGTTTTTGGCACGCAGTGGAGAGGGTGCATTTTTGTGATTGAATTAGATTTTCCTCCACTCTGAAATAGAGAAACTGACTTGTTTGTTGTTTTTCCTCTAACTTAAACTAGAGGGTGTCACCCTCATCCCACTGCAATCCCAACCACCTCACCCACAGCACAATCTTCTTCATAGGCATGTTGACTATCATGCTCAAAAAAAAGAACAGAAAACACCGAAAGAGGACAAACTTTGAAGAAATGAACAAAAAAAACATTATTTAATAGACATTTGATTCTCTTCTTGGCTATAATTTATTACCTCTACTAGCAGGAATGACCCATAATAGTTTGCAGATGTTTGAAACATCTCATTTTGAACTTTGCCTAGGATTAAAAGAGATCTTGTAGAATTTAAATAGCAGCTGCAGAATGAAATAAGGTTGCCTTTCCTAATGTGACAGAAATGTTCATCCTAGCCTTAAACAAGGAGGACTGTTTTATGTTCTGTAAATACCGAGGAAGCTAAATTTCTGTGCACAGACACCCACACATTATAAATTTTATATGTGTCTAATTTTCAGCAATTGACACGGAATAACCCCAGTGGAAAAGGCTGGCCCAGCTGCCTGAATGCTTCTTAGGTTTTTGTTACAAAACCTGCAGCTCGCCACAAACAGGAGAACAATGGACTATTTTGGCCATGAATTTCAGGTTAGCAAATTTGGACTACAAATTTATTTTTTATCATCATTACTATTTTCACTGCATCAAGGGAGAACTCAGCAGTCCTCAAAGAGGATCATGGCCTGGATATGGAAAGAAACCCAAAGAATCTTCAAGGAGCAATAAAAATACACTTCCCAACAGCTGTGCAACCCCACCAGCCTTTCTGCCATGCTGGCCCCAGTAGAGTTCCTACCCTGTACAGCAAAACAAAGGCACCCTTTATTTAAGCACTGGGGTTGTTGCTAAATTCAACCCCATGGGTATAGTCCCTATGGATCCTCTAGGACTACTCGCTCCCCTACCTCTTGTTCCTACAATTTAGACTTCAGCCAAGGGCTAACTAATTCACTCACACAGATAGCTAAGCTTCTGAATTGAGGAAATTAACCTACAAACAGCTAATTTAAAAAAAAAGTTTAGATCTCAAAATGTATTATTTCTCCCTTTCAGACTGCATGCATTTCTCCTTTGCTCGACACTTTAAGACTTTTCATTATTTCTCATACTTGCAGGTTTCTCAGTGTTTGCAAACAGAGATCTGATGTGGCAGACATAAGATCTGAAGGAGGTTTTGAAAGACCCACTGTAGCGAACAAAGATGCCACTAGCCTTTATGCATCTGGTTTGAGTTAATGCTTGTATCCCCTTAGAATACATGAGATTTTTTTTCCTAAGCTTGGCTTTTCCTAGAACACGTGTTTTAGTAACATAAGGTTGTAATATACTGCTCTCAAACAGGTGTGATTCTGGACGCTATCCCAAGGAGTACTGCTCACCTTTGGAGGGGGGCAAAGTCTAAACCAAGGGTATTCTATTGTTTTGGGGGAAGATAAAATGCCTTGACTCCCATTAAGTTTATTTTAAATCCTGCTGTATTACAGCTGCTTACAATTAATGTGGCATGCAATATTAAAGATGTTATTAATGCACATGAAAATAGCTAACACTCTTACAAATCTAATCAACGTATATAATTCATTGTCCCAGTGTGATTCACAACTATAAAAGACCTTCAAACTGGTGCAGGACTTAAAAACATACACTTAACCTAACTCTGTTCCTATTGAACAGAGCTCAGCATATGCTTAACATTAAGAGCATATGCTTAATGGGCTCATGAAACATGTCCTGGTTTACGATTCAGCACGAGCAATTTGCAGCTCTGTTTCCATCTTCCTTACAACCACTACGGTGCCCACGGAATTACGAGCGGCCAGCGGCAGGAAACAGGGCACTGGCCTCACCAAGGGGCCCATTGGGCTGGCAGAGCCCAGCACACAGCACCAGCCCAGGACACACCCACCCGTGCCAGCCCCAGCGAGGAACACTGCTCAGGGTGTTCCATTTACAACCAGAGAAGGGGCGAAGGGAAACCACCACAGATAATTACACAGCGCAGCGACTTAGCATGAGGAAAATATATGCTGGAATAAGACCCCCAGGTGTTTTTTACTGCAGATTTACTGTAACTCCACCACTCCCAGCAGGTGCCAACACTCCTGACTTGAAGAACACACCACCTGCATGCATTTTTTATTTAATTACCATGATTTTCAGAAATATGCTCTGCGGTGCTCAAAGCACAGTCATTAATCTTCAGTAATCTCTCTGAACAATTTCAACTTTTCTGAGCCTAGAGCCCCTCTGTAAAGCAGGGGCTGTGTTATCTGAGCATAGGATTTTATGCAAGGCAGTTGCCATGGCAATGTGACAGAGAGGGCAGAACCCAAACAATAATTGAGCATCAAAGAATTCTAAGTACAGGGAAAATTCAGAGCTAGATTCCATATTAGAGCTATAGGCTGTCCAAGCTGCAGATTTTAAAGCTTAGGAAGACTGGATATTATTATAAGCTCTCTTGGGGATAGCTGTATTCCAGCAATGCATTATCACTGATCTGTGCCCATTATAATCCATCAATTTCACAGAAAACGACATGTTTTGTAAGGGAGTGGAAAAGCAATCTGAAAAGGAACAACTGCACATCTCAGCTTTGGGTAGAGAAAAGAGAAAGAGGGAGGAGGAAAAAAAGGTTATAATCCAAACTGTATTTCAATAGAAAGCCTGGCTGTTATAAAAATAATAATGGTCTTGGCTAGTCACTTGTGAAATAATGAACCTTGTGCACCTTTATGATATTATTGCAGGCATTGTATAGAGCACCCTAATAAAAATGGATGGCTAACCAAATGAGAAAAGGCTCCTGCATTGTTTTATAAGGCAAGAATTCACTTCCAGAACCCAGAACTCAGAACACATAAATTGCAAACTCTAAACCAAAGAGTTTATACCAAAAACACAACTTGGGTTTAATGTTATTATTACCCTGTTGCTCTTGTATATGCTGCTACAAATGTGTTTTCAAAATAATTAAAAGCCAAAAGCGTTAGCAATGGAGCAGACTGTAGTTGTGTCTTGAGGGCTGAGTGCTCCAAGCTGTTACAAACCGCCATCTAAGAAAGGTGCTGGGTTTATGTTCATGTGGATTGGTTTGCCACTTAAAAATGGGAACATACAGATATGAAAGGTAAAAAAGCCTAGCAGAAGGCCTGGGACATAGATGATCTTTGTTCTAACTCCGTCTCTCTTTCTTGTCCAGCTTGACTTGGATGACTCCACTCTCTTACATCTCTTCTGAGTCACGGAAATGGGGATACAGCACAAGTCACATTTCCATGAGACTGAGTACAAGCTAGCATTCAACTAATGGTTATTTTTTGTGAGAAACATACTGTTTGCATTAGCACATTTCTAGCAAGAGAAAAGCCACCTCAGTGCTGGGGAAGTCACCAGCCTCCTCAACACCACCACTGGCCCCAGAGCCTAAAAGAGGACTGATGTCCTTCCCTCCGTGACAGTGAGATCTGCAGTTATTAGGACTGGTCCTGTTTACCTATGGAAAGCCAGCCAAGCTATTTGTATCAGCAGTCTGCTCTTTTTGCTCCTGGCTGCTCATCCAGCTGCAGGCATTAGTGACATACTTTTAATTTTTTTGGCTTCTCATGCATAACTAGCAGTCCCCATGGAGCAGACCCAGCACAGGCCAGCTTCCCACAGAGCTGGGCTGCATGGACAGTCTCCAGCTACAGCAGAGGCTTTTCCTGAGGGTCAGGCATCTATGAGGTCTCTCAGCCATGCGGAGTCTCTAGTAATGTGTGTGTCCATACTACTGCATTTCTTCTAATTAGAGAAAATTCTTGGTTGCTCTCCCTAGCCTTATGTGGATTTCCACAGAAATAAGATCAGAAGCTTCTGACAAGTCGCTTAAAATTTGTCCAACGGGTACAAAATTCATCAGAGGGCAGAGCACAAACAGATGCGGAAAACATGAAAGAAAATGTTGCTTCCTTAGAAAACTAGGTTAAAAAAAATTCTGCTGTCACAAAGGTCTCTTCAGGATTTCTCTACAAAATTGCCTGCCCTATAATAATTCTATTTTATCTGTATTTGTCAACTAGCCAGGTTTCCATCATTCAATATATCAAAGGTTTATTTTCTATTGTTCTCCTCTCTTAATAAAAATATCACATGGCCCAAATCAAATGCCCACAAAAGTCTATCACTATTTCCTCTATTAGCTGAATTATAAACTCATAAAAAATATCAAGCTAGCTTAATATTATTTTCTATAAAGAGGTGCTAACTTGCATTACTTACAGGGTTTAATACATCATTAACTTGTACTCCTAATTTGTCATTTCATTGTTATTCCTAGAACCAATATACCAGGTTTGCAATTCAGTGGTATCCCCTACAAATGAGACAGCAGATTTTGAAAACTGTACTGTTTCTATCAGCTGGCAGGTGAGGTGGAATATCTGACACAAATCCTCTTGCTGTTTTTATTTTAGGTTAAATACAATTTCTGAAAGTTTTTCAGGATCTTTTGTATTATTTATACCTCATGCAGGAACACATTACTATTTCAGTAGAAACCACACCGCTTTACTGCTGTAGCTTAGACATTCTTGTAGCATAAGAGACCCTGCTATGAAACTCGAACAGATTTGGAAAGCAGCTCCCTAATGAACATCTGATTAACACAATCCTCTGTCCTGTTACTCCTGGACAGGACCAAACCATCCCATTACATTTACAGCTTTAAAAGCTGTCTTGCAACAGAGGTCAAGGATCACCTGCTCCTGAGGGCTGAACTGTGCTTTGATGTTAGCACTGAACCCCAGAGACTGGAAATGACTCACGGTGGGTATAATCTGAAGTCACTCAGTGCCAGGATGTTAAGTCAGGTGTAGGTGCTTGCAGCTGATTGCTTGCAGGCTGTGGTTGAGCTCCTTTTTCTGGCCATGCTAGGAAAAACCTGCACAGCCTCCAGGCTGGAGTGGTACCGTCAGCATTGCTCAGCACCAATCATGCAGAGCTCTTTTCACAGCTCCAGGATAAGCAACTTCCACTCATACATTGCTATAGTTCCTAAAGTGCCAACGAGGCAGGCCAGTCTATGGTTATGATGGCTTGTTTTATTGCATTAATTTCTAATTCAGTATTATTTGGTTTTACTGTAACCGGTAGTCTCTGCATTTCGATGTTTAAAGCTGCTTCTTTCCCAATCCACTCCTGGCTGCCTCTGCAGTAATAACTGTGTGATCTTGGATAGTTTGGCAAGTGATTAATAGCTGTTCAGATTGCCTTGGCAGTTTCAGAGTATACTAATTGGGTTAACAAGGTACTAAGTGCTCCAAGGTGTTTTGAATGTGTTGTAGAATCAAAAACTCTGCTGTCAAATGCATTCATTACTCATGGTATGTAATTTGCTTGCAAGGAGCCTACTCCAAAAGACAGTATTTCCAACCATTTCTCCTACTCATCTGTGAAAGACATTAGCACATCAGCACCAAGAACACCTGTAACCAATACTGTCTCATTCCTAGAAAAGGGATCTCAGCCAACAGGCTCCTTGGTATCTTCGCAGAGTGTCAGATTCCTTCTCAGCTGCAGCCAACAACTGGATCCCACCAGGCCCCTTGCCATGGACTGCCCTCACCATTGTCCTCTCAGAAGAGCAAGACCCAATAGGCCACCTGGACACAGCCAGTCCCAATGGGGCACGAGCCTGATCGCATCAGGTGGAAAGTCTGGAACATCCAGCCACTGCCTGGGGCTCCACATGCCTCACTTCCTGTTTTTTCCTCATCCCCAGCCCCCAAGCTTTATTGCTGTTCCCATTTTCCCACTCTCCACCATTTGCACTTTGGTCATCATGCCTCACTCCCGCCTCTCGCTATGCCAGCACACTGCCTGACAGAGTCTCTGATTTTTGCAAAGTAACAACCTCAGCAATCAGACCAAAGGGCTTTCACAAGCACCCTGTGCTCTTCGTTTTACAGGTAAGATCAGACCAAACAATGACACCACTGCTCAAGCCTACAGAACAGACAAGACAGTCACGGTATCATTTGTTCCCATTGCCCCTTGTGCTGAAACATGCCCAATTTATCCACTGACATAAGAGACAGGATCATGGGATTCCTTCTGCTTGTGCTAGTTCTTTCCTTCCTGGTCACACCTCCCAATTTAATTTCTGTGGAACTGAGCAACTCATTTTTTTATCTTCCCTTCTGCTGTTCCTTTCCCATTCCATTAACATAGAAGCCTCGCCCAACAATAACATTCAAGCTGACATTGATTTCTGCTGTATTTGAAGTCAATGTAGTAAAATAAATCCATATCTTTGCCTGATAAAACTGAGACATACTACCCTGAATAACTGGGCCAGTTATCCAGCCAGAACATTGTCTGAAATTAAAACTAGATAGTGGGACAAAAACAATTCCTTGACTAACCAGCATCAGTGAACAAAGTTCCTGGCAACACTGAAGTTGGATCCAGATATATGGAAAAATGAAATGTAGGAAATTTCATTTTTTCTCTTTAAAAAACTGAAGATGGAGTAAACCACTTCACACTACACAGCAGGCAGGGGAATAACACATGAATATGAAAAACAGGTAAGGAAATGATCACCCAGTTAAGAGTTTGTTTGCATAAGAATTAATCACTCAAGAACACACTTCAGCGGAAGCTGGAAAGGTGTGTACAGGGGATGATTTGTTCCAAGGAAGAGTTGACTTTAAATGGTAGCAGCTCTTCATGCAGCCAGCACTTTTCAGTGGAAACAGGTGTGACAGCAGGAAGGAAATGTTTACCTTTTGGATCTGAAAACATGACTCTTCCTTGCTTGACTAAAAGATTAGTGTTGGCTCAAAGCCAATAGAAGACTCATAAAATTATCTTGTTTCAAAGCAATGACCTGCTTGAGTTGGGACACAAATTCAGACCCCACTAAAGTCAGTCCTCATGTGCATAAAAGAGACAGGGTTTGGCCTGGAATTGGTTTCCAAAAGTGGAGGTGGGAATGCACAGGTGGGATGGGCAGCTGAATGTAGACAGCTCATATGTGTGTTCTAACACAACACTTCTAACATGAGAGAATTCTATATTTGCTATATTGCAGTTAAAGGAAACAGAAACTGTCTATTTTTCTGCACCAAAAAGATCATTGGGACCAGCCACACCATGGAAACACACTTGACCCTCAAACAGCTCCTAGAAAAATCACTTGCATTAGCACATTACACCAGCTCATAATGGTGGGCAAAGCAAAAAATGCAGCACAGCAATCAGGACTAAGCACAAAAGGTTCAAATCTGACTGATTTCAAAGGACAGTAACTATATGCCCAGCATGGAGCTCATACTGCACTAAATCAAGGCTACCATTCCCTCTCTCCACCTGCTGCTCATGAAAGAGTTTGGTCACCTACCCTGTGTGGTGAGTCGAGGATGTGCAATCCGAGCTGCTCCCAGTGACTTCTGCCCTCCTCCTCAGCCACCAGAACCCCTGAAACATCACAAGGCTGTGCAGGGGGAATGGCTGCAGCTGGGTAATCTAACACTCCTACACTCCTAACCCCTTTGGCTCCAGCAATTTAAAAAGAATGCTCACAATTTATTCAGTCCTAAAATCCGTCTTGTCACAAGAGTTAATGGCCAGATAATGCTATGCATAACATTCCAAGCGTGGCGCCACAAATAAGAACGCATTTAAATAAAAGAGTTTGCAGCAAACCTTCAGATCCAAGGTTCACTCATTAAAAACCAAACCAATGTATTAATCTCTACTGCTGCATATTTCAAAGATGTGAAAAACAGATTCTATGATGGATATGGAATATGAGACAGACCTCCCATGCAACTGAAGTCAGTTGCTCTCTTACAGCTTGCCAGCATATTTGTTAGGACAGGATTTACCATTAAAATAGAACAAACAGCAAGCGAGAACCCTTCTGTTAGTGATGATAATGTGAAAAAGGCAAAAACTATTCTTAATTCTGCCATCATTCAGGGCTCATTTAAAACTCACAGAACTGCTATTAGCTACCATGACTTTATTTCATTTTCCTCAGTCATACAGATGCTGTCTTGGAAAACTCTGAAACCCTCACTGTGCCACATCATGAGTTTATCTTTACAATTAATGTTTTATTTTCTCCTCTAGAGCACAAAGAAACTTAGCAAGAGAGACACAATCTGTTGTGACAAAACCACAAGGCTAGAAAAGTGTTCTAGCTCTTACAATGGTATTTTTTATTGTTTCCCATGGGGGGAATTATCTCCATTAATGGTGATTGCAAATCCCTGTGTACTGGGACATTAACTTCCCTTATGCTTGTTACTGAAATGAAAAGAGACAACTAAAATATTACAGAGCTGTTTCATAAAGCACTTATCCTATTAAGCCACTTAGCCATAGTCTTTACATAGGGTTGGGATGCCCAGAAGAATTCTTTGGGGAATTAATCAGTTATAACATTAAGAAAAGCAAAGGAATGCTCTCATTCATTAGGATCAATTTCAGCAGTTACTGGATTGCCCCGATCAGCAAAAATTCCAGGTTTGTGGATGCAAGTGGCCACATTTCAGATCTCTACCTGGGGAGCACATCCTGGTTCTCCTGAGATGCAGCAGGGCTGCTCTCTGTCTCTCGCTGCAAGCAAGGACTGGGAACCAGCAGATGGAAAATAAGTTGTATATTTTTTTAATAGGCATCCGCTTCAGCCCAGCTTGTTATTCTTTTACCTCCCCCCTCCCAGGGAAAGTGATTTGTTCAATGGCTGCAGGCAAATCCTGCTCTGTACTGAAACAAAACCCTAAGCAGCTGATGGACTCCTGAAAAGCTGGATGCAATGTGGAGCTATGAGAGACTCAGAGCCAGAAATTCACCTGGTGAACAGTGAGGTGCTTTCCTTGACTTGAAATAAAACTGATTTGCATATCACCCTGTTTCCTTTGCATTTCTTAAAAAGATTTACCTTTTGTGCCTTGCACCTCTGACCTTAGCAGCTGCCTAACCCAGTACAACAGCACTCACCATCCCCTTTCTTGCTCTCTACAGTGCCACATAACTAATTGCACTTCAGCTGCAACAATGTTTTTTTTTTTGTTTTTGTTTGTTTGTCTGGTTTTGGTGGTTTTTTTTGGTTTTTTTTTTGGTTGTTGTTGTTTTTGTGGAAAGGAGCAGCCAAGTGCTCATAAATAACACACGGGCATCACACAAAGAGAAGATCATAAGGCAGGAACTTGACGAGCCTGAGAAAGGGTTGATTTTAAAGTCCTTTCTCAGTCCCCAAATTTCTCTCCTAGGAAGTCTGTAGGACAGAGGTTTCATAATGGCAAAAGGTACCAAAGGTTCAGTTGACAGGGAGAGCAGCAGAACTTCAGAGTTGGAGGGAGTTTCTGCAAAATAACTGCACTGAGGCCAGGACCTAAGAAAGAATGTGAAACCTCAGAGATTTCAAAAGCTAACCCACAAAAACAACCCCTGGAGGCCTGGTTTACACCTCTGCTATTTCTGAGAGACAGATGGGTGTCATAGTCTGCTCAGCCATTGCAACAAAAGCCAGGTCATTCAAGAACCTCAGCCCCCAGCCTGTCCCTGCAGTTACAGCTGTTCCAGCCAGTACAAAGCTGGGTGAGGCTGGATCTGCTGCTGGGGAGGGGCAGGGGCAGGAGGCCATCAGCCCCAGCTCACACTGGAAGCCTGCACAGTAGAGGACTGTCCAGGATGTGTTGAAGATGTGAAGGCAAAGACCAGCCAGCTGAATGCCATTTTGCCCATTTCTTAGGTAGTGATGGATAGAGAACACAGCCCCCACCTTTCTAAGGACAATCAGTTAAATTCATACAAAAATCAGCTCTCATTACATTATCTGCAGCAAGCCAGAAAGCTGAAGTTTCTCTGTGTGCGTCTCAATTTCCTTTCTTTTCTCTATATAAATGTCACATTTCTAACTGATGGCTTAACAAGGGCTCGAGTTTTAAAGGAAAGTCACATGGCTTGGCTAAGCGTTCCTTCTGCTGGGTAGATCCCTGCTGTCCTTTCCTATTGACTGCCCAGGATCATGCAGTAAATATCAACACTGGAGAACTTCTAGTGATAATGCCAGCTGAGGCTCAGGACCTGTGGGGCACAGCTGGCTCCCACCCTCAGTTCTTCCTGCAAGCTGAGAAGGATCAGCACCTCGAGAGATGGTGTCCTAAAGACATAACAACAAACCCAACTGGCTCTTGTGAAAACAAATAATCAGCAGTCAACACACAGCTTTTCTCCATGCCAGTGGAAGACACACATGTGTGGTCCAGCCTTGTGCTTTCAATAATTGCTTATTTGCAACTATGGTCAGGAATTGATGCTGTAGTGTCAGGAAAAATTAACCCAGGCAGAAAAGGGGTTGTGGAGCTGTGCCATGTTTCACAATCCTCTGTTTCCGGCCTGCACACATCTGAGGAGGAAGAGTTAGATTTGGATTGTTGGTGGGTTTTACATTAATGCACGACACAAACAGAAAAATGAAGTTGATCTGGACAGCAGCAGCACCTGGATCCTGGACACGGAGGCTTGGGGGAAGCTTTGGATGCTTCTCTCCCTTCCTTCAGCTGCCAGTAGCAGGGCATGCATGGGTTTACAATGTGGGGAGAGTGCTGAACCCAAGGCTGAACCCAGAATAAATACTGCCTCAGATCACTGAAAATGCCCTGAGTTTGTGGACAAGCAGAAGAAATCGGAATGGCCCTTCCCATAACTCAAAGCCTTTTCCTACCTGCTTGAACTAGAGGTGAGAAGAAGAAAGAATCCCTTGACGGGATTTAAGGGGAAGGAGAAGGAAAAATAATGATACACTGATTGGTGTGATTACTTCCTCCAGTCCCCTTCCCAACTCTCAGGAAAGTTTTCACCTCCCTGACCTTGCCCAGCTCTGTGCTTCTCTGTGGCTTGCCCTTCATGTCCCATGCCTCCTTCTACTGCCCCCCAGTCCAGTACCTGTGTTCTTCTGACACTTCATGGTCCTCCACAGTCACAGCTATGCTCAACCAGGCAACACACAAAGACTAAGGTTAAAGGGTTACAATAAACCATCTCACTATCTGGCTGCTCCCTTTTGCCCATAATCAGGCATTCCACCTTGTACAGGGGCCATGCCACAGGAGAACGAATGCATGAGTTTTATATAAGTTTTATCTGCAGGTTGGGATGGAGAAACATTTACCAGCAGACAGCAAGGTGAAGAGAGAAGTATGAACTGAGACAGGCTGTGAGATCTTCCCAAGAACTGATGAGCTCTGGAGACACACAGTCTCAAATGGATAAATTCAGCACACCAAGAGTCAGCCAAATCTGGATAAGGCCACCAGCACACACTAACATCACTCAGAGGCAAGGTGGCAATGGCTGCTGCTGCAGCTATACGCTTAATGAAAGAAGAGACCCTTCAGCAGAACTTCTGAACACCCACCTAAAAGCTGCTACGCGACAGAATTAAAGGTGTTCTTATAAATATTATTTGTGAACTGTACTTTCCTAACTTGATCGCTTTGATATGAAGAAAAAAGGAATTTGGAACTGTTCCCTTTAGCCCCCCTCCTTCACACACAGGTTTTTTTCCAATATCAAACCTCTTGCTAATATGAACTTCAAACTTGAATGATCTCCAGCGTCCTGTAATGTCCTTGATCAATGAAGTTTAGTGTTGTTCAAAGGTCAGTTCCTAACAGTAAGTTCTGATCTCACTTAAACTTTTCTTCATTTCTAGACAGTAATTCTGTGTTATCCCCGTGTGCCCTTTATAGCTGGAACCATGCCTTTCCGAGGTTTTCCAAGTTTCTTGAACAAACCTGGCATCTCGAGTAAGCATTAACCACACACAAATGATGAATTCTAAAATGAAAAAAACCACACAGAAAAAAAACTATGCCAAAAAGAAAACATATTGTTCCTCCAGAGGGATATATTTTATATTGTACATCCAAATTAAACAAACACACTGTAATCACCAGAATGAAACCCCAGAAACAACTCAAAACAACAGCACAGGAAAAATAAACATGAACTCAAGTTCTTTGAAGAACAGGAGGAGAATGATCAGATTTAGATGAGGAACAACTTCTTGCTTAATGACAACATAAAAAGTAGAACCTGAGATGAAATTGAAAAAAAAATAATAAAAATACCCTTTTTAAAAACAAGTTCTGAATACTGTTTGCTCCTTTCTTTCCAAGCCAAGAACTTTAGATGATCTAGCGGCCCAAGAATGGATACAAAGACAATCCCAGAATACTGATGGACAATTCCTATTCTATTTATGTCCTCATCTGGAGGGGACCCCATAATCTATCCACTTTTAATTTACTTTGTCCCTTTAATCAACAGACTAATTTGGAACACCAGCACAAGGCTGAGGGGGGACCATCCATCTTTTGTCCTGAGCAGGCTGGTTTCCAAAGCGGTGTCAGATTTTTGGGAAGGCGTATCTGGGCAGGTGCTGTGTCACCCCGTTAGAAGTGATGGTGAGAGTCAGTCTGCGGCAGCCCGAGGTGAGGAATCACCTCAGCAGTGTCTGGCATCCTCTGCTGTGCACAAGGTGCAAGGACAAAGGTGAAAAGGAATTGTCCATGAGGAGAAAGGGAAGGAACACAATGTTAGTTTTGATAAGGAATAATGAGGAAATGGCCTTTAATGACTTACAGTTCAGCTCTCACTCACATTAGCGGATATAGATGAGGAAGGAACTCAATCACTTGATCTCTTCAGATACATATGTTTGTGTCTAACCATTTTTGCTGGAAAAAAATACTAATTTTGACTAACACAAATCAATTTGAACTGTTTCCCAATCAGTCAAAGACAAGTCCAGAGACAGAAACTCCTCTCCCTCCTGAAGTCCAACTCAATTTCTAATACAAGGTAAATGGCAACAAATCTTTGACATCTGATTCTTTGAAAATCACAGCACATTTATAAAAGTCAAACAACAGCTGGTCCCTCTGCAGAGCTAAAAACCAGAATACCCTTTGATTCTTCTGTGCAAATCATTAATTTATCTTAATCTTTCTATTTTAAAATCACTGGGGTTGGTCATATCTTTGCAATAAAGACAGGGATTTTACTGTACTTCCTTCCTTCTTAGTCTGTTTTGATTGCATCAAACTCATGCCCTTAAACATTCCCCTAACTTAAACATCCTCCTTCTTCACAGCAGTTTGCCTAGCAGTATATATTTATTGATATGAATCTTATTTCCTGTCATGTAAGACCTGTGCTGTCCACAGCTGTGTTTCCAGCCATCTTTTAAAGGGCAGCACTCTTCACCTCATTATGTACATTTTAAAGTTACAGCCATCCTGCCTAAGCAAGATCACATGTGCTTCAGAAGTGTCTTGTGATGGAGAGATATAACATTTGCAGTGGATTTAAGATGCTCATCATGTGAACTAAGATTATATGATTATACAAACTCTGACAGTTCACGCTGCACCTCTCTGGGGAGTGTGTCCATCAGCACATCAGTATAGAATCTGATTTTCACACTGCTGGCAGGAATAGAAGGGAGAGCTCAAGTGGGTTATCACAGAAACTACATTTAAATACCACCAACAGGAATGTGTTGATATTTATATCTACAATGTTCTCAGGAGACCTTCAGTCTGAAGGAGTTCCATACACTTGTTTTATCATAATGGGACTTGACTTGTATTTTCAAGTGTTACTGATGTACTTATTTTCCACCAAAGTATGTGTTAGATTTAAAAGATCTAAGAGTAAGACCGAAAGCATACTGAATGTTGATCCTTATGTCCTAAATGAAAAAAAGCATAATTTATTAAAGCAAATAGCAAATGTTCTTTATAAAATGATAGCAATAGAAACTAATATTTACAAAACAATGCACTTTGTAAAACAAGTGGAGCATATTCTACCTGCCCTGGATGTAACTGCCAGTTCCGCATGGAGGAAAATGCTGAAAAGACATCTTTGAAGAACCCCCTTCTGTAGGACTTCACTTTCAGGGACTTGCAGTTGAATTTGTTCTCAGCATCCGATAACCTAACTGAATCTGGATTCATATTTGCAGTTATTTATAGCCACAAAAATACCCAACCAAATTTTGGAGAGGTGATAAGAAAATATCTGCTGCTTCTTGCACTGGTCTGGAAACAAACTTGTGTGTGCTGAGCAGTGACCCTGCACTGACCACCACAGGAATGGCTTTCCTTTGGGGAAAGAATTGTGTCTAAGAATTTTGAGAGCAGAGGTCCCACTAAAATTCAATAGCACTTCCAGAAATCCCAGCTGAGATATTTAAGATGCATGGCAAATATTATGCCTGCCTTTTATGAAGTTATTTCCTGGAGATATTACCCAATGAACAACATGATTGCTATTTCCACGGGCACTGCAAATGTTTTAGCTTTGCTGTATTTTCACAGTGTGGAACACTCAAATCTCCAGAAAATTTCTTGGTAAAATTCAACTACTAGATTAAAAATAAAAAAGGGGCCTTTGGAGAAACTCATCCATTGTCATCACCTCCCCAGTAGGCGTGTGGGAAATTGTCCAGCCGTATAGCACAAGAAAAAATGAATAAGACTCCACTACAGGATTAGGACTTTCTGTAAAGTCCCCTGAATAATTACTACAAAGTTTGCAAGTGCTTCCAACAAATGTTATATTTTAAAAGCAGCTGACCACATTTTTATTTTGCTTTCCAAAAGAACTGTTTCTGAAAAGGTTCTGTGAAACAAGACAGCCTGTGCCTGGTGCTGCCTCCTCCCACAGCTACAGCAAAAATGGGCTGGCAACAGAAAGCAAATGTCCTTGCCATTGGTAGCACTTGCACTCTTGACAGATCTCTTCTCAGAGGTAAACCTCCTGATCACCTACCTGTTACATTTAGAAATGGGTGCCAGAAAAGACAGATAATGTGTAATTCAAGCCAGGATTAAACCTGGCTGAAAACCAAGGTTGGTAAGAGTTACTTTTTTGATTGTTTTGAAATCTGGTTCTAACCCAGGGAAGACCAAAGTCCATTTTTTCAAAGTTTTACAGAGAAAAAGAAGTGGCAAAGGCCTCAGAATTGTCCTGGGAGATCTGTGCTGTAGGCAGAGCCAGTATTAATACCTGAGCTGGAGATTCTTTGCTACATGAATTATAAATCACTAAGAAAAGAGCTGCAAAATCACTCTGCCTGCAGATGGCAGGTGGGTAAATTCCTGTACAGCTACAAGCCATAGTGACAGGTGTACAGACAAATAAATGCACTGGGAGACCTATCAGCCACGTCCCCAAAGGAGAGATTAAATTATACCAAGGCACAGCATAAGCCCAACACTGAACAAAGAATGGTTGTAACTATTTGGATCCCCTCTGAGGTTCAGAGTTTTCTGTGAGTGCCCACGAAAGTTTGCACAATTCAAAGTACGTGTAGCACTTCAGCCCAGATTTCCTTCATTTGGAAATCTGAAAATGTAATTTATATCTTGCTTATTTGAGTGTGTTATATATTACTCCAAGAGCCTCAAGTTCATTTTCCAAAAGACTGAAAAACATAAAATTTAGACAGACAAGTAAAGCTCTGCAAATCAAAAGCTGGAACATTTCATGATGTTGGCACTGCTGCATTCCTGATAAGAAATACAGGAAGCAAAGGCAAGGTCCTTACTTATACTTGGGAAAGAGAGAAAAGGAAAAAAAAAAAAAAAAAGGTGCCACAGAAATGTTACTGAACATCAACCATTAGAAAGGCAAGTTCATGCCAAATCAGGCATTGCCAGCAGAGATAAACCCGTCTCCTTTTATCGGCTCCAAATGTCACTTCAATGACTTCAGTTTCAGGCAACCATTCACAGTGAAAAAAACATACATACATTTGTATATTTTTTTCACGGAAGAGCTGAATTTACAGGTGTCCTCACCAAGATTCAGAGCCAGAACAGGCTTTGAGAGGCAGCTTCCAAAGCCTAAGGAAATTTTAAGAAATTATCATTAGAGAGACAGAGAGATGTCAGCTCCTGGCTGAACAATTTATTTCCTTAGTAAGATAAACATTTTGCTACTATAAGACAGTATCTCCAAAAGAGTTAACCACCTATAGTTAGTGAGCCCTCAAGAAGGCTAATTAAAGGGCCAAAATGTTTTATGTCAGGTTTTCCTGTGATCACTATCATGTTCTCTCGTTTCCACAGGTGAGAGTGGTAGGAACTCCGTGTGAGAACTGCTCTAAAGCTAGGCAGTATTCAAGGAATAGAAATACATCCTCTGGGGCCATAATTCACTCCTCTTTATCATACTCTCACAGGAAAAATTCACTTAACAGTCAGCAGTCATTTTCTATGACATAAATTTCATTTTACTTGTGGTCCCATAACTCATCAGTCCCTGCAAAGAAGCAGCACTCCAGGCAGTACACTGAATTCTGGCATATCACTTGCTTGGACAGTGGCAGAATAACCACAACAGTACTTACACAAATGAGACCAAATCAATCCCTTCCTTTGCCCTTTAGAAACTCACAGATGTTTAATCTAATCCAATTTACTGAGAGCAAAATATCTTGGTTGGAGGAAGAAACCTCCTCAGGTCAATGCCTGGCAGATAAATTGCTGGCACATATCACAGTGCTCCAGAAAACTGGAAGACTTCTAAATGCTCCTGATTCTGTATTTAAGTGACTCCCTGCTTCACCACCCACTGCATATTCCCATGATCCTGCTCTCCCCTGGCTCTGCCACGGAGTTGGCATTGCAACTTCCAGCCTCTTTCCTGTCAGCTGTGATGCACAGCATCCACTCACCACCGGCACAGAGATTGTTACACCGACAGGTGTTTGCTGTTCAGGTCAGTCCCACTGCTCAGGTGCTGCTGCACAGACTCCAGTCCATGTTTTGGCCATGCACAAGCACTGCTGGGGGTCAACACCCCCTTGATATTTCCCCAGTACTGCAGAAATGTGTCTCTTGCACGTGTCTCAACACAGAGCTCACCGGCAGCAAGTGAGCACTTCCTGCTTCAGCAACAACACCGTAGGGAGAAAGCGGTTTTACCTTGATTAGAAGCTTCTTAAGAAAAGAGAATTTGCCCCTGAGTGACTTGTTCCAACAAGCCTTAATTCTAAAATCTCCCCTCTTGTACAAATTACCTTCAATTAGAGGAATGATTATTCCCAGATTTTATATAATACCACCAATGTGGAAGAGGTCAAGATCTCAGTCTCATGACTGCTGAAAGATGAGCTGAGTCTAGTACCTAATGGAAAAGATAAAAGTGCATAATGTAGATTTATTTTTAGAGAGTAAAACTTTTTCAGTTCACATTTCAGAGCCTTTTTCCACGTCCAAAAACAACAGAAGGAAATGAGAACTGCTCTCCTCAGTATTCTGCAAAAGCCAACAAAAAGGAGGCCATTGGAAGCTGGACCAGTATCGCAAAAAACAGCTGTTCCACGAGCCAACGGCTCAATGGGCTTAACAAATGAGAATGCCCTGCATGTAACATTTCCTTTATGTCATTCCTCACTGCTTTGAATCCAAATATAAAGACTGAATTCCTGTCTGCTGTGAATAGGGCAAGGATTTCTCTCTAAGGAGAGGGTTTTAGATAGCATGCTGAAGAGGGCTTACTGTATAGAACAAAAGCTGTCTCCTTTGCCTTTTGGAAAAGGGTGAAGAAATTTTGTGTAGTAGGTTACCTAGGACCTGACCTGGACGCTCAATGGGAATTGCAATTACTGTAACAGTATTCGTTATCTATTGATTCTTTAGCACTGAGTCTTGGACATCAACCCATTTTTCCCCCTCTATATAAAACTTATACAATCCAAATAATTCTTTTCCTGTGCATGAAGTATTTTAGATTACAGATTGCATATAGAAGTAGTAATGGATTGCTGATAGAAGAAGAAACATTTTGTATGTCCTCTCCTTCTTTCCTTTTACAAAGGTGCAGACCTACAGACCTTACTTGAAGCCTGTGTTTTTACTATACAGTATTAATGAAAAGAAAATGTTTGAGCCTAGGGATAATTGCTTTACATATTTTTGAGAGAGAAAAGCCCAAGGAAAGTAAAGATATTAAATACTTATATCCAGATTTAAGAAGTGACTTAATCAGGTATTTAATTTAAACAGGCCTGGGCACTTTTTTTTTTTTTTTTTAATCTGGAGAGTCCTATATATCACCTGACCATTGCCTGCAGTCAGGAAAGTCTGCATACTTAAAGGTTTAATAACACTTCTGGATTCAGGCACATAACTCAGAATATTTTCAAAGCAGAGTCTGTTACCATAAAGGCTACAAAAACAGGTCTGAATTCAGCTCTGCATCATGCGTTAGGACAAGGGAGGACAATGCTGTAATTAAAGTACAATGTAACATTTGCAAGAATTTCTGTCTCCCCCTGAAAATTCCTCATCCCAACAATGGGGAAAAAAAGGAAAGGGTAATGTGCCATCAAATGCACTTTGTGATGGCACCCAACATGTGACAGAGCAGAACCAGGGCTCAGCCCCCCGTCGATGTGCTCTATCCTCTGCACCAAAGAACCTTCCTGATAAATGTGGCCACATTCACAGGTCTTGAGAGAAAACAAATCCTTGCTGAATTTACAGTAAGGTTATTTCATTTCCACTGTATTTAAGTGACTACCTGCTTCACCACCCACTCCATATTCCCATGATCCTGCTCCAAAAACGTTTTTGTCTTTTTAGGAGTTGGTAATGCAAAAGTAAAGCTTAGCTCCAGGGCTGTGCCATGGTGAGGGAAAACAGAAATTGCTACTTACAACTCAGGAGGAGTTGACTCACAAATAAATTGAAAGAAATACATATGACTTGAGGCATGATGAGTGTTGTTAAGCAGAAGTGCTACTTGAAATTGAGAATCTTTGAGAAGTTGTGATTTTCTTTGTCTAAAATGTTGTTTGACATTCTTGTCTGAACATTCAACTAATGCATTAGGCAATCCTCAGGCATAGTAGCAAGGTTTAGGGAAAGGACAAAGTGTGTCAACTAAATCTTTGAATTCTTTTCGCTTCAGAGAGTAATATCAACCCTTATGCATTACTTGAGGATTGCTTCTGGCCTGAAGTTAATACATAGATGGTCCCAAGGCAGGATTAAAAAGCTGCCATCCTGGCACTGCAGAGCTCTTGGCATGGGTTTGCAGATGAGGCCGCTGTGAACAGCCAGAGTTCCTAAAGGTAGGAGCTCTTTCCATTGGCTCCTCTTGTGGAGATCTCACTGGGGCACATAGAGAAGGCACCCATGGAGGCTGCAGCTGCAAAAAGCATCTAGGCTTGAATCTGACTCATGGGAATATGTCTGCTGGCTATGCTGGAGTTAAATAGGCAGGGAAACTACTGACTGCTGAGCCCTGTACTCATTGGAGCTGCCATCAGCCCCACAGGAGTTACCTATGGCATGTATGCTGCAGTGTGTGCCAAGAACTGTCAACTCTGCCGAGAAAACCTATCTAGAGAGCATGATATGGTCCTGTCTTCCAGTGCTGATAACTAGCACCAGTCCAATCACATTTCATTCAGACCCTCCTAGAAGAAAAACTCAACGACACGCTGAAGGAAAAAAAAATCCCGTGTGGTAAAATGTCACCATCAGGAGTCCTTTCAGAGCTTTGGATCTGCTGACAAGACAGTCCCTGCACAGCAGGTGCCAACAAGCGCTGAGGGCTTTGTGCCAGCAGGTGAGCCCCATGTCTGAGTGGACACTGAACACAGCTGTGACTCTGCAGGAGGAATTCAGCAGCAGGTCAGGCAGCTCAGCTTCATCTGCCACTAACTTGGGTAACATTGTGCAGAAAAAATGAGAGAGCTATAAAGAGATGCAGGGAGTTCATCCTCCTTGGAGCAAAGACATGATAATGCAGCACTCTAGGAGCTGAATTCTCCACAGTATTCTGTATTCAGTATTCCAGTATTCTGGCATTAGCATCAGAGACAATAAGGAAACTGTTCAGCAGGAACTGCCTCTCTAGTTAAGGATGATACACTGCTACCTCAGATTCAACAAAGTACATACAAGCAAGCTTTAGCCTTAGATGTACACTCAAATTTGTTTCTATTCATTAAATGTATAACAGGACACAAAACCACACAGCCCTAAGTCAGCAAATGAACCTACTCACCTCAAAAAAAGTTAAAAGCATGACACAGCTCTTTCCCCAGGGCTAACAACTTTTTCCCTAGATGATCTTTGCTCAATTTATCTCATACACATTTGCTGTTCAGTTCAAACAAGGTTCTGGATAGAAATTCCTATAAATGTTTCCAGTCTTGCATCGTTAAACCAACTCCTGCCACGATGGGCTGTCTTTCAGGGTACACAGCCTGTGTTGGCACCATAGCCCTTGTATGCAGCTGCAGCATGCAACGTGGAGCATCTTACCTAGGCGTGGCCAGAATTCATGCAACCGAGGCAATGGGCTGGGGGCAAACGAGCAAAGCTTAGGCGAGTGCCTAAAATTAAGCATGAGATCAAGTACTGCACTAAGTCAGGGCCTTTTAGCAGGAATGATAAATGTGAAAAACACAGAAAGTAAGACAAGTCCATGTGCATTGAAGACTTCTCAGACATCGGGCAAAGTATTTGCATACATTACAGTGGCCTTTGGATTGCGAAGCTTCGTACTTTTCTAATGCACATTACTGGACAAAAAAGTAAAATCACGGGGATGTGCATTTAAGATAAATACAACAGACAGTCTTACAAAGGTGATTTATTTGCAATTAACTTATATTTCTGAGTCCAGTTTCAAAACAGTGTCTGCACTGAAACTTACCTGTTAACTTTACAACCAAAGCTTGGACTCTGATTTTGTGAAGACACCCTTCTACCTTGTCTAAGTGACAGCATAATTAAAGCCCTGACAAACAGATAAATCCATAAAGGCATGGGAAAATTCAGCTTTTTTCAAGTTACATGTGATTTCAAAACAACACATGAAGAAAATGTGAGCATTCTCTCAGGGGATATGACAAACCCCCTCGGTGTAACTAAGGTAATTATCAACTGCCCATTTTCTCCTACAATCAACTGCTCTTTCAGTGGAAGAGCATGGCTGGAGGTATCAGGGTGACAAATCCAAGTGAGGCATCCTAGTGGAGCTGGGGGTCTGGCCTCGGATTGTCTGACAAGTACATTGACAAGTACATATGTGCCGACTGTGCAGCATTCCAACAGTATCTAGCATGTCTCAGGGCCATCCATATGCTCCAGCATATGTCTGTGAGGAGAGGGGTCCAGAATCACAGTCTCTGGAAATGGTAGGTCTCCCAGGCTCTCAAGATGCCAGCCAGGATCCCATGTTGCTGCATTAATTGGTGCGTAAGTACCTGCATTCCCTCCAATAAACAACTGATTTCAGCTCAGAGGGAGATGTGTAACATAACCAGCTGTTTGCTCACTCAGAAGCTGGATCTCACAGGACAAGATTTACTAGGCAAGAAAAAGTTGCTCTGGGCTGTTTCTTCAGAGCCATTTGAACCTCTGTGTGTTAGCCACAAGCAAGCAGCAGTAACAGAGATGTTACTGTGTGGAAGAGCAGCACCGACGAGCACACACAAACAGGCTGGGTTTTAATAACCCAGCAAAGGGGAGTACAAGTTTCAGCTCACTCATTAGAAGACAGGTTGCCTTCTATTCTGCTTTTCACTTACAGTTTCCTGGGGGCAATTACTTGCCCCCAGGTATTTTCACATTTCAGTCCTACCTTATCACTGTCCACTGTGTTCTGTGATGTCCTGGAGGCAATGGAAATGGTGTCAGGTTGACTGCTGCCATCCCCTTGGCTGTCTGCATCATCTATTCCATCTCTGCAAGAGATGTGATTGGGAAACAATGGCATTCCTTCACTCACCACCAGTGAGCACAAACTTACAGGTGGAGCTGAGCAGCACTGAGTTAGCAGGAAAGGGCTGGATTCTGCTAAAATTACCCCAGAGAGGCAGCCCATGATGCTACAGAGCTCTTGCAATTTGGAATGATGCCACCCTCAGCCACAGGGTTTGGATTTGTACATAATCACAACATTTGTTTAAACATCTTCAGGAGTTTAATAGTAAGCCATAAAGATGCTATCCAAACATAGATAAAGATGGTATAGAGCTCTACCTATTTACCTTACTGAGGCTGCTAACAGGGTATTTTCTTCCCTTCGTCTGTACAGATAAAATCATCATAAATGCTTATTGGTCTTTCAAAGTAAATACTTAAACAATACAAAATATATAGTTAGGGACAAATTAAAAAATATGCCTCCATTCTGTACAAGAAAACTTTTGTACTGGAGCGTGTTCTCAGAGGAAATGTCTGGATCTTTGCTTTACTACCTGGATGACTTGGTTATTTATGTTTTGGATGTCTCTATATCACAGCCTGAAGTAGAAGAGGGATAAAATTTGAGGAGAAAATGAAGATGCTCAAATTACAGGTGGCTTTTGGAATGCCACAACAGAAAAAGAACAATTCATACTTATAATTCCTATTTAATCCAGGATTGAACAAGTTGACAAAAAAATTTTACTATTACTTAGCAGGCTGAAACAAGTTTGCATTCGATGATGAAATCCAGATTATTCACTATATATTCTTCAATATACTTACTGTCAGGACAAACTATGATTTCGGTTGCCAAACAATTAAATGTGCCAAACAAGGAAAAAAAAAATCTGGTTTTACTCAAATGTGAAGAAGTAAAATCTACTTTAGGAAAGAGCTATAACCTTGGACCCTGAAGAATTTTTACTGTTTCTCTCTATCCTTTGGAGCATAAAATGAAAGATCTTTGTATGAATATCATAAAAAAGATCTCTAGCTACTTTTGCCAAGACAACATAAAAAAAGCAAAGACAAAAAAAAAAAAAAAAAAAAAAAAAAAAAAAAAAAAAAAAAAAACAAAAAAAACCCAAACCAAAAACTGCTTTGACTACAGTAAAAACCAATAAAAAGTCCACAGACACCACACTGCTGTGGGCTGAGAAAACACTAGTGATTTCATGTTGTGGGGAATGACTGAAGTTACCTTCTACTGTTGTTTCGCTGCTTTGCTGGTGTCTTGGGGAGCTGAATTGGCTCTTTCAGGGCTCCTTTCAGATGAATGATCCTTTCTTGAATAACTTCCCGGATATTCTTGATCCACTCCTGTTTGGTTTCAATGCTGGATGCCTAAAGTTTCACAAGGCAGAAAGACAGAGGCTTTATCACGTTCTCACCTCTCGTGTAGAGGAGTCACAGTCAGCTGATGAATGTCACGATTAACTTTGTCCTCTCTGCTGCGCTGTTGTAGCTGCTGGAGTACCTGGTAACCCCAGGGAACTGAGAGCATTCTAACCAGACCTACTTGGCAAGCAACAGCAAAGCAGCTAAGCTCTGGATAAATACATTTAATGCTAGCAATACAGCAGGCTCTGTAGAGGGGAAACAGGTTCTCAGTGCGCAGCTGGGATTTCCTTAGACAAAACAACTTTAACATGGATTCTTCAGCAGAGACTCGCTCGACAGAACCGGCTGTCAGCTCTGGAGGTCTGTGGAAGAGGTTGGTTGTTGATAAGCCCAGTGTCAAAGCAATAAGAGAATTACACCTCCCAGCTAAACACCCTGAGATCTGCCCTTGTCAGTGTGCAGCTGCTCAACCCAGGCTGCAAGAGGAGATGCAATTCCAGCAAGGCTGCACAACTCCCAATTGCTACTGAGGCCTTAGAGCTCAGCTGCTCCTGATGCAGGCATGACCCCACAGCAGATAGGGAAGCCATGCCAATATGAGGAGGGAAGAAAGAGACCTTTCATTCAGGGCACCCAAAGCCTGAGCTACAAGTGCTAAAGGCAATGAAAACAAACAGAAAAGACTTACTTTCAGCACTGTTTTATTGTCTGAGGATGGTGTTCGTCCAGACCACAAAGCAAATTTGCAGGGATCTCCTTCAACATGTTCAGTCACTCCCAGTTCTGAGGTCTAGTGTGGAGGAGAAATGATGAAAGATTTCATATACATGAAGCTTCACGAGTCCAGAAAACTTTGGACTTGTAGGATGCAGTGGGGAGGGTGAGATGGGCAGGGGAATGGCACCTTATCTCCGTTTGCTACACGCAAATAAAAACCAGAAAAACTCTGGGGTGGCAGGGAAGTGAATGGCTGGAGAGATCCTGCTTGCATTTCCCCCACCCTTCACATCTCACTGCCTTAAACCTCTCCAGCCTCACTGCAGGCTCACTTCCAGGTGAGTCCTGCAGGACTCAGGGACAAAGGTATCCCCAGCCCAACAGGGGACAGGAGAGCCTCCAAAACACCACTTCCACCTACGAAAAACACAACACCCAGAGTACTTTCTTCGCAGCCACACCTACCAGTAACTTGTTCTTGTAAACATATTTTGTGTGTCCTGAAGAATCTTTGATCTCTTTGCTAAACACCAAAGAGATTTCAAAGAGAAACAAATGCCTCTCACGGCCTTTCCGAATGAGAGACTTGGGATCCCACACTTGGAAGGAATCCTGAAGAATCAGCTCTCCCTGGACGTCCAGGTTCTCATCAAACCCTAAAACCAGGAAATACAATCACTTGTATTGATTCTTGGGACAAGCAATTCACAGAAACACCAAAGCAGTAAAGACTTGAAATAAAAGGGTCTTTTCTTCCTTTTTTTTCATATTCTGAAAGGACAATAATGGCTTTCTATTGCCCCAGTGACAATATTTTTCTTTTTCCTTTTTTTTTTTTTCTACTGCAATGACTTAATTACTTCATCGGAGGTCAAATACATCATACATGCTAAATGAGGCTGCTGTTGAAGTATTGTAATAATTAATCAAAAATAGTATTATGGAAGTTTCAGTGGTGGTTACTGTACGCAGAACTGTATTGCAAGAAATCCTATGCACTTCATTACAAATTCAGTTTGCCCTCCTGCAATTTAATCACCTGGGCTTATTGTGCTGCCTGGCTATTGGCATCAGTTCATTTTTCCACTTGTTTTAGTATTCTGTTTGTTTCTTGGTTTTCCTTAAGTCAGGCTGGAAATTATTTTCCCAGGCCAAGAAAATGTGTGAGACACAATAAAGCATCTCAGTCTAGAATAAAATTTTTACATTTCAGAAATACTCCACACAATAATAAGCCAATAAAAGACTTCACTTTGTGCCAATCAAACTTTTTTTCTGTAGATTTAAAATATTTTTTAATGTTTCTTTTTAAATCGTTGGCATAACTACGCTAACATTTTGAAACACAAGCTGTTTTGACTCAGAAAACCGGAACTTTTGAAATGTTGAAACAGTATTATGAAGTGTTTTCATCCAATAATTTTTACGGCTGGCAGCAGCTATACTGATGCTGTTTCAGGAGGTGATTTTTTCATTTAATGGAGAAGGAATGTTTTAGGTATATGTATTAGGTATACATACATTGTATATGTATATGCATACATACACACACATACGTACATATATACACACACAGAACAAACAGATAAATAACCCCCCCACCAAAACCTCCTAGCCAGCTTTATTCTTCCAGGACCTTTGGAAAAATATAAGGAAGCAGCCAGGAGGTACTTAAAAATTACGATGAAACTACAGAATTGCTACAGTCAGCCTCTACTAACTTCCACCACAAGTTGCTACCAAACTCCATTTCCCAGCAGGTCCCTCCCCTCCCTGGCCCCTGCCCACCTTCCAGCATGCTGACGTGCATTGCATCGTTGGCCTTCTTGGGGACGCTGAGCATCACTTCCAGGCCATCCTTCAGCTCCCCTTTGCCCTCCTCACAGCAGGTCAGCAGCTCCTGAGAAGCAGTGCAGACACCTGTGAACAAACTGACCCACGTGCTGCCTTCACACCCAGCTGTGCTACTCGTCCCTGCAAGCTGCTCCTGAGACAGCGGAAAGCAGAGCTGCAGCAAACCCCACTGTGGATGCTCACAAATAGCGGGGTCAAATGGGAACAACTATAGCACAAGGTGCTCTCAAGGGAGACTGTGCCCTTGGAAGATGTCTGGGGACTTATGCTCATGGGTCAGGAAGCAGCTCCCTTAAGCAGAAGGTAACTCATTACACCCGTGAACCGCTCTGCATGAGCTGATGTGTGCAGCTCACTGAGGTACCTTCAGCAGGAGCTGGTATTTTGTGATCCTCTGGACAGGCTTGATTAAATAAGAAGAGATGGAGTTGGCCAGCCCGTGTCTTTGCTGAATTTCCTACAAGGGATAAAAACAGCAGTCAGTCTTGGAAAACTATTAACCCCCTGCCAGACAGAACCACCCATAACTAATTTTAGCTCTGGATCCCTGCATTCCATGTCTAGTTTTTAACCCTCTTTAAGCTCACATGCACATAAGTGTGGTTTCAGAGAGGCTGACAATAAACTGCAGAGTGCCCCTAAGGCCATTTAAACTGCAGGGTCCCTCTGCAAGTCAAGCTAAAGCTCTGCTGAGTAAACAGGCTTTGATTTAAGTATGACTTACCTGTCATGTCATCTGGTTTCCCCTAGCTAAGCAGGCTGAAAGCAGAGTCTTAACATTCAATTAAAATGAAGTGACATTAAATTAAATTGCATGAGTAGGGTGTAATTTAGCTGTCTAAAGATAGGCATCGAGTCCCATTTGAGAGCCCTGGGGTAGCTGAAATATCCACATGGGAATAACAGGTCTGACACAGTGCTGACAGACGTGCTCTACTCTGAGGTGGCACCTGGGGGCCAGGAGAGATATCCCCTTATGATACCTGTTACAGCACTGAACACTTCTGTTTCGTCACCTCAACCCCAACCAAAATGTCTGATCACAAATTTCTGGAGACATCACAGACTTGCTGGGGGCTGCAAAGGGTCCAGCTGCCTCCTCCCAACTGTTCCAGGGGGAGTTAGGAGCTCCTGAAAATCCTACAGGACCCTAACAAACATATTTAGCTGTCTAAAAGGCTCCAAACTCATGCTCTACAGGGGCAGATTGTCTGCTGAAACAGAACAGATTGGAAACCCTTCTGTCTCTGCCAGGCCCTGGGCATGCCTTGCCTTGCTCCTGGGCCACCAGAAATCCTGGATTCCTAAGGAAGCAACTGGAAAAGGGGATGCTCCAGCTACTGGAGTGTAAATCTGAGGCTGCAAAGTGAAGAAGTTATGGAAGATGAAGGGAGAAGACCTGCCGAGAACAGAGATTTTCCTTTTGTATACAATGTGATTTTCTGTTGAGTACTAGGGAGGTTACTGCTTCTTTTTAGCTCCAGTGCTTGTCTTAATGCTGGGATGCAAAAGCAGCAACTTGTCATGCAATGTGCCAACAGATTTTTGCTTTGTTGGTTCGGTTTCTTTTATTAGAATTTTTATTATATATATATATATTTTTAATAGCTCTGGTGCCATGAGCAAGACCCAAAAGGGAAGGGGCTCTGTTTGGGAGTTAATGGGAGTTTGCTGAGTCATAGCTGACTTCACAGAGAAACTGTGCCTGCAGAGCACATGGCTGAGACTTAATTCATAACTGCAGCCAGCAAGACCTTGGCCACATCTGTGAACTTCCTGCAGCTGGCAAAGTATACTTGTTTTTGTAGGATCCAAGTAACTAAATTAGTCCTGCTCCTTCCCCCCAGCTCTCTGAACAGCAGGGCATGCTCTCAGCAAGATGCCTCCCCTTTGGCACTCCTTGCTCTGCCAGGCTGCTCCCTGGTCAGGCGGTGCAGGGACACAGGGGGTTGGTGGAGCGACATTTGACAGGTGCTGGAAAGGGATGCTCTCCCTGCAGCTCCTCCCTCTGCTCCCTGAAGTGTTGGAGTAAAACCCTGCTTGTGCCTCTGCTCATTTCCTAAGGGACATTCTGGCTCAGCAGAGAAACTGTCCAAGATCCCTCATCCGTGCAGAAACACCACGCTCTGCAACGCTACCAGAGTCACTGAGCCTTACCGTGTTCCATGCTGGCCATGCAAACCAAAAGCGCCCTGTGGCTTCTGGAACATAAAACTGGATCTTTTCCAAGATTCAAAGCAAAAAAAAGTATCCCAAATAGCAGAAGCATGTATGTGTCTCAACCAAACTCTGCACCAAAGATCAAAGCTTGCTTAACTAAAGACTTTAAAATCAACTTGATTACCTCAAATAATCAACTTGATTACCTCAATGCTGATTCTACCAATTGAAGTTGACAGCTAACATATGCTGGTAATCAAAAATATACCTTGCTAGCCTCAAGTACATGGTATTACAAATATTAAAATTTGCTAAACATGGCAGGCATCATTTATCTTTGAAACTACTGAAAAAAGAACACAGTTTTAAGTAATGATGAACAAGACAGACACAAAAACTGAGAGAGCGAAATGAAAAAGACTATTGCAGTTAAGTCAGAATAAACACACTATTTTCATTCCCTGTGCAATTTCCAGCTAATATAACCATACCAACAACTTCTGAATTTTATAAACAAAGCACCATCTGTAGGGAGGGAAGATGCTAATCTTTATGCTTTACTAGACTAATGCTGTAGGATAAACTAGGCACCTTTCACAGCTGAGAGTTTGTGCATTGTTTTCCACCTGTCTCAACTGGTTCAATAGAATAAATTGCTTTTCTCTACATACATGGCTTCGCTTACATCCTGAGAACATCCCAGCTCTCAGCATTGCTCGTAATTCTCGTCATGATTTTAAATGAGATATGTCACCTACCTTTGCCCCTTCTCCTAATCAGTTAACCCTTACAGTGAGCCCTGTAGCTGCAAGTTTTCCATGGGCTTGAAGGGCTCAAACAAATTACTGGGACTGTTTGTTTTCCTCAAAGGTGGCTTTCTATGACAGCTTATGAAATTTGAGGAACACTTGTGATTTTCAAGCAGGCTTTTTACTAAGGGGTGTTATTCTAGATAATTCACTCTCATCATCAGAGTTTTGGGAAATTCCAGGTTCTGCCTGGAAAAATGGTCCAACTATTTTCTCTGTATTCCTTGTGCCAGGCTGTCCTGCCCCTGAACCACTGGCACTCCAAGATCTCAAGGTAAGAAGGATCTACAGGTATTTGCATTCCCTTATCACTCACACTGAATGCCTCCTTGAGGATTTTTTGGGGGGGATAGTCAGCTTTCTCTTTTTGCACAGGCATCACTGGGTGATGGCCCAGCACCCTGGAAGGCAAACAGCTCTCCCTGGAAAACAGCAGATGCTGACACGCGAATATTCACTACTTAGCAGCATCAGGCAGCTTTCCTGCCCGTACAGAGAGCTGGAGTGGAAAAGCTTTTAACCTGTGCAAACAACACTGTCCAGTATAAACCATTCCAGAGGCTCAAGCGCCACCTCCTGGAAAACCCTTCCAGATCCACTCGACTTTCAGATCATTCGGCGGCAAGGCAAGAAAAAGGTGCTCAGCACTTCTCCTGCGAGACCTTTCATTATCGAGTGAGACTGACATTCTGTAACGTGCAAACTCCAGAGGAGCTGATTTACGTCAGCTGCCAGCTCCATCACAGCTTGGATCCTCCTGATGTGTTACATTTGCAAACACTTCCAATGCTTTGGAAGAGAGGTCTTAGCATTTCTTTCTTTTTCCTTTTTTTTTTTTTTTTTTTTTTTTTTTTTCCCTCTAGAAAGACAACTAATTAAAGCTATAAGGTAGTAGACAACCCTGGCAAAATGGACGAGGTGAAATAAGAGGAAGAGCTTGGTTTAAAGGCATTCAAAAACTTGAAAGATTTTTCTCAGCCTCTAAAATTGGAAATGGAGCCTAAAAACATTGATCAATGGCTGTAGCACCTGTATAGGAAACAGTCTAATTGGAGTCAGTGGAGTTCTTTATTAGCACAATCAAGTAAATGTGGAATAGGGTGGGTAGAATTTGCAGAACAGGAGGATAGGAGCTTGTTTTAGATTTAGGGATTTCTGGTCATAGTATATAATGGAATTTGACATTTTCATTTTATCACTAACCCAGAAACAGAGATTACATCGAAACCAGATCTTTAGAAAGGATTTGGTCTGAAAAATTCCCAAAGGTTCCCATAAGAATGTGTGTCTCCAGACCTCACCACACACCACACCACAGCTGATCAATTCTCACAGCATGTGTTATTTGCAGTGGAATGAAAAACCCAAATGCCAAGCACACAAAGGAACCCATAGCTTGAGTGTAAAAAAGAGGTGTTTCAGCTGCACCAGGCATGTGGAAGGAAAACAGCAGTGGCTGCTTACATCAAAGAAAGTCCCTGCATGTTCCAGGATGAGCTGGCTGGAGTCAGGCTTGTTTTTGCAGTAGGTGACATACATCTGAAATTTATCTGCCTGTGAAAACAAACATCAAGGGAAAAGCAAGATAAGCTGTTTCTCTGCTCCCACAGGTTTTTATTAAGGCACACCAGGATAAATACAGGTGACAACTCTATCCCACACACCCACCACCACCACCCACCCCCACACCCTGCCACCAAGCAGCACAAGAGCAGAAATTGAGAGCAGAAGACTTTAAGGTTCATACCTTACCTGAGCAGTTCTGAGGGCTGGGGGAGGCTTTATTTAACAAATATCACAGAGGGAAGGCCTAAAAATTTAATCCAGTTGTAGAATAATTTCTAAGAGCTCTAAGAATGTTACACAAGAGTTTGAAAGTCTCAAAACTCAGTCATGAAGTGTTGACTCTATCATCTACTTGAGGATAAAGCCAGTCTAGAAACTGGGCAAGTGACCCACCTAGTTTAAACTGGCACAAGCCAACAATTTTTACTTGAAATTTGTGACACTTGGCCCAAACTTGCCTTTCCTACTTTGGTTCAAACTTCTGTGGCTCAAATTTTATGTTGTGCTGGGCATGTTTTGCATTTTTTTTCCTAATTTGTTTCCTTTTAAGCAGAAATTAAAAGCATCTGTGCACTCCCACCTCTTGTTAAGATACTCTGGTCTCAAGAAAAGGGAGGCAAATGAAAGAGGAGGATGTTTTCCTTTTATTGCTATTGCATTTTTATTCCAGATATCTAAACAATGGGATCCTGCAACTGTGCAGGCAGCTTTGTATGCATATCTGTAATCACACACACAGGACATGTACCTTTGCTGAGATGATGCAGTGGTTCCTTAAAATACCATGAAGATTTTGCAGAGAATGTTACATGAGTACATTCATCTTTCCTAAACAGGTAACCTGTTCTTTGTAAACAATATATCTGAATCCATTTCATCAAGACTTGTGTCATGTTTTTAAATTAAAAGCCCATCTGAAATAACCTAAACATGCTCATTCTTTTGGATAAGTGAAAATATTTCATCTTGACTCTTAAAATACTAATTCCTAGCTTTGATATAGGAAGAAAACAATCAGACAAAACACAAAGATGGCTGACTTGACTGGTAAATACTTTGAAAAGAGAACAGCTTTCATACAGATAAAATACTGTAGCAAATTCCCAGAGCCCCCTGAGCTCACAAAGACTCTGCATCAAGATTTCAAAGTCCTGTTGGAAATTATCCTGGCATTGCATAATGGAATGAGAGAGCACAGTGGCTCAGAAATTTGACACTAATTTCTGGAGGAAAAAAGTCGATAAAATATGTTCCTCATGCCTTTGTGGAGTTCTCATGGCATGATAAAATTCTTTAAGGAAGGTATATTAAGATTTTAAATGTCTGTCCTCCCAGGGCTATTCACAGGGAAATGAATGTCACCCCTAAAAACAGGTTTGGTTTGATGAAGTTCAGCTAAGCAGAAACCAGCAGAGGTAAATTAAAGCTGTCCTGGTCAGTACAGGACAAGCAGAGAGGCTCTGGAAAGCCTTCACACCATTGTTGAGGAGAAGGGTGGAAGCTTTCACCCTGGGGCACATGAAGGACAAAGCAGTTGTAGTTCCAGACTAGCTCCTAATCTCATTTATCACTGGGGACATAATCCTTGCACCTATTCCCAGCTTGTTCCCACCTGTGCTGGAGGAATTAATTTGAATAAATAATGAGAGGCATCAGCCTCATTACCCAGGTGACAAAGCAGTGGCCCACATCCTCAGGCAGTTGTTCATATTTCTCCAGCTCCTTTAGAAAAATGCTGAAAAAAGAAGACACCAATGTAATTAGTTACAGTCAATTACCCAGGAGATGCAGGATAACCAATGAGTTAATCAGTGCTAATGATCAATACTTGTATCTTGATTATGAGGCTGCCCAAGTGTCCAGTCAGCAGAAAAAGTGTCACTTGCCAAGGTGAGCTTTTGTTTTTTGAGTACAGTCATCAGCTCCACCAGGAGGGAAAAAGAGGCAGTGCCTAGTAGGGAGCCAGTGTGTCCGGAACTGTTCTATTTACACAGATCCTCAAAGAGTTGTCGTGTAGTGGTTCAGACAAAGAGTAACAAGGGAAGCCCAAAGCTGCCAGATTCCCAACACCCAACTCAGCACACTGGACAAAGGACAACAACTTAAACAAGCTCAGCATTTCACAGGTAACCAGTAAACTTCCAAAATACAGATTTTATTTTAAGTCAACTCTCTCTGAACAGCTTGTACCATAAGTGACACTTGTTTGCAGATAGAGCCCTGGACAATGCCTGGGTGGAAAGAAGAATATGAAGCAGTTTCTTCAGCTGCTCCTCCTAGAACATGTTTTCTGGAGCATTCACCAGCTTTGCTGCCCTTCCTTGGACACGGATTCTGAATCAGGCTGGAGGATGCCTTAACATCACCAGCCAAAGGACAAGGCGGTGGAGGGGACAAGGGAAATTTATTTTAGCATTGCTAGAGAGAAGTTTTAGTGGAAAAAAGATTACGTAGAAGCATCAGGCTGCAGGAGGAGGGGTCAGAGAAAAGAGAAATGACAGCAGTGAGAAGCTGTGGGACACAACTGAGGGCTGCAGGGATGGTAGCCGGGAGCTGTGGAAACTCAGAAAGGAAGGTAATCAGATGGCATCAGTCAGGGTCACCAGAACAAAAATATAGCACCACAGAGCTAGGGGAGGTGGGAAGGCAGTCAGGCTACTATCCTGATATGCTTTGAAGCTGCTTGCACAAAAGCAGGCATATGGCATGCTCTGCTGGGCCCTTGATGTGATGGCACATTTATCAGACTGAAGCACTTGAAATGTCCCAGAACTCGAACAGGGAAGGATTCTCTGATTTGTTTGTAAAGTGTAACCTGAAGACAGATTTGGAATTCAGAATGAACTTGTTGGATCCAGCACCCCAAAATGTTAGGATTATAACTTGTTGCATTGACATTGCACCATGGAAACAATGCCCTCTAAGCTGATCTGGTACACAGTCTTATCTTAACAAGATGGGGTACTGCTAGTTACAGATCAAATACAGAAAGTCTCCAAGAAGTGGCAGAAAGCTATTTATTAACCCAGCTCATGCCAACAATTCCACTTTCTCCCTTTTGTGTTTTCCAAGATCATATTTTTGACGGGCAAGCGTCCAGACTAGATCTGGTGCTGTGAGATGGAAAGCATGTACCAGATTCAAAAGCAAAGCATGGTATAATATGACTTTAACATTGTTAATCAGCTCAAGGTGAAGTTTGAACTAAGTTGCAATTCATTTTTGTAAAAGAAACAAAACAAGAAGTCAAACATTATTTTGCAAACTTGGATCAATTACTTTACACTCAGGTGTGCACTGTGCTGTAGGGGTTCTCTGCAGACACCACAGAGATGCACAAGTGCCTAAACATTAACAGAACTGTAAGAAAACCTACTTGTTATGGAAGTCATATATCTCCTGAATGTTGCCAAAGATGATGTGTTCTTTATTAAGGATCCCAGCTGGTATTTCTTCCACTCCACTTGTCATTTCCCAAAGGTAAGTCTGGAAGACACCAGAAACTCTTAATTTTGTGAATAAATGCAGTGGAAAAGAATAGATCCTGTTTTACTGCCAGAGGCACAGGCTGAAAGGAACCATGTACTTTGAGATTAAATCAACAAGCTAAAAAAATTTTTTTCCAGTGTTACAGAAAGCTCTCTAGAGATATTCAAGTGCTGATGCTTTGAAGTTGTCTGAGGAAAAAGCAGAAACATGCCAACACCACCTGTCTTTGCTGTCCAGCTGATGGTGTTCAAAAACTGCAGGCAGAAACAGCTGCAAGATAAGCCAGATTTGCCACTTCAGTAGCACTAGATACATAAAAATCTCCGTCAGACTGCAGGAATGTGAAAGCTGACAGATTTCACCGAATTACACTCTGGTTTTTGCCTTGAGTATCACCATCCATTTTAGGAACACCCTGCTGTACAGCTGACTGTGCAAACCCAGAAGTTTCCCTAGTGTGAGGTGATTCAAAGGAATAGATTTGAATCCTTAAGGAAGGGCTCTGTGAATCAGTGTGCACAGCCCGTGCATTAAAGCGAACAGCCCCACTGCAGAGGACAACATGTGCTTCCAGGAAATACTGGGGACCTCCTGGGCCATGACTTACCTCTAAACATTCATGTAAATCCCTGACATAAGCTTTTTCTGTCTGCAGCAGCTCAGCCATAATGAATCTGAAAAAGGGGGAGTATTTTAGCTGTTTTGGATTATAAGTGTTTCTACAATGAACAGAAAACAAAGCATTCTCCTGCTGTCTTAATGGATAAAGGTGTTTCCAGCCTAGATCTCAGCTGCCTTACTTTGCACCTCTCAGGTCCATGACCAAAACACCACTTCATACTCCAGTCCCTTGTAGAGTTATTTTCTAAAAACCTTTTCTGCACAAAATCCTATTAAGCTGTATTCCTGCGACCCTGAGTCCATGGGATTTACCACCTACATACCCATCCTTAACTATCAGCTGGTTCTCATAAATTTTCTCCCCGCCAGGATTAAGGAATTGTGATTCACCAACAGCATTTGCATCTTTGCTGACAGTCACTGGGAAGTCACCCTAAAACTTTACCTTCAGAGGCAACATAGATGGATTTGGGAGACATTACTACTTTGAAGAGACTTCAACAGCTTGGTATCTGACCAGAGAAAATCCAGATGCTGTGAAATGCAATAACGGCATCTGTAGAGCCCGAGGCTGGGTCCCTCACAGTTGAAATCCCTGATGTTTTGCAAATTTGCCACAGGCAGACCAAGTATAATTTTCTAAAGTATAAGTGGGTTCTTATCAAGCATGACCTGCAGTGACAATTTCAGAGGGATGAGAAATACTTTCCCAATATTCTTACATAAAAAAATAAGACAGAATACTGTGAAAGCAGACTGTTTATGGATTTAAGTACAACAAGAACCTCTCAAGTATTTCCTCTAGTGTGAGCTATTTTCAGTTCTCTCAGTCCTACACTTGCTGAAATTTGAGCCTAAACTTCAAGTGAACTCTTGGGTTACTAATGTTTAGATAATACTTAGATACTTAAGGATGCACTTTATTTTTTCCTGCTCATGTTGCTTTTTACATACAACCAGAAAGAAATTAGCAACTCCACAACATCAGGGTTAATCCAAGTGATTGAATCACTACTTTTCCTTTCTAACTTCTGATTAAAACAAAAAGAAATTCAACCTTAATGTTCTGAAATTCTTTAACCTACAAGTAACAACTTCTGCCCTACACCTGCAGACTTGTCTCAATAGCTCTGCAGCTGGAAAGAGTTACAGGACTGTCAGTTCTGGTCATGCAAATATCAAAGAATTGTTCTTTAGCAGATAATGTGCCATGCAGACAGAATGTTTGGGAACATACTCTTTCTTTCTGGCTGATTTCCTTTTTTCTTCATTGACTTCATGATTTGCATCTCGCAGCTTTACCTCCCGGTCTGAAAGACTTGCTGGAATGATATCTAGTTCTAGGTCTTTGTTATCCTAGGGAAAAAAAAAGTGCAGAGTTGAACTTCATTGTAATCCTACTGTTGTGCAAAGTGCAGCATGTTCGTGAGATCAAGGAGGTAAGAAGGGACAAAAGTAAGATAATATCAAAAAGGAGGATATTTAGAGAGAAGCAGAAGTACTGTGAGAAGAGATACAAAGCTGAGCAAGAAATCTTAAAGAAATAGAAATGATATTCATTGTAATCTTCACTGTTTCTCCTAACTAGGAATCAATACAGATAAAGAATGTCTAAATGAACTTACTCTTTCGTATCTAAATTAGTTGTCTAGTGGGAGAACTAATTAGTTGTCTATGGGACTTCACAAAAAACAGTCTGATAAGGTAGAGTGCCATGCAGAGACAACTTTCAGTGGCCATTTACCACGGAATACCCTCCCAGGCTGTGGTTAGAACTGTGTGTAAACTAGAGGCCCTACAAGAAACAGTGCAGTTAAAGTATCAAGAGGGTGTCAGGGAATTTATTCCTTATTCTTGATACTTCATTCCAAAGAATCGTTGACTGAAAGGTCTTTAAGTGTTTCTGCTTCTGGCGCTCTCCCTTAATACTACGGCCAGGGAATAGCAGGAGATCCTAATTTTTGTTCCTTATGGTGGTCTGCTTCACCTAAAAGAGTTCAGGGATGAGACTGGGGATCAATTGTTTATGTTAATTAAAGGATGAGAGAACAAAAGCTTAGAGTCAAAGTTTGAATCTGACACAAAATAACGGTGTGGGAGCAGCATTTATGGTTTATACCAAAATTAACACAGACTTCTTTTCAATCAATGTGTTTTCACCTCACTTCCTCCTGAAAACTGGTGCAAACATTTGTTTAGAAAACCTTCCTGATCTTCATCTGCCTCTCCTCACATCACTGACCCACCACAGAAAAACCCTCTAACCCTTTTCCTCCAAGAGCAGTTCTGAGCACGGCCAGGTGGGTTGGCTGAGCTTTTAGTGTTCCTAATGGGCACACAAAAACCAACAGCATTCATTCCACAGGCTTCACCTTCCTCTGGGACTCTGGTATGAAACCCCAACAGGACAGGATCTTGCAGTACCTCTGGGTTGATTCCAAGGGCTTTTTCCAGGGAGTAGCGGTATTTTCCCATCCTGAGAGAGAAGTCCCGGTAGCGTTTGTCAACGGTGGTGACCCACTTCCTGATTTCAGTGGCGTGTATGTGTCCTTTTTCTACAAAGCTGTCAGCCAGCTGGATGAGGAGCTTCACCTTCTCCTTTGTTTGCTGCCCAAAATATGGTCCTTGGTTATGTTTTATTATTATTTCCTTTGCTTTTAACTCACAGAGCAGTCAAAAGAAGTTCACAATTTTTATACATCATTAAAGAGTGTCTGTACTTCATCTTATACAGAATCAGACACTTCAAACTTTTTCAGTAAAACGTGAAAGGAATGACATTCTTATAAGGACACTTATGAAATTGAAGATAGAAAGTCAAGTTTTTGAAACCCCGCAGACACAAACACATAAAACATGTAGGAAATTATACATGCCTCCTTCCCATAAGCAAGAGTGTAATTTTGGTGAGCCTTGGAGTAGAAGATAAGATTTTAAGATCACACCTCATAAAATACACCAAGTTATTCTGAGTCTATACCTGGTGGATCAGAAGATCTGTGTAGGAAGGTCATTAATACACCACATATCAGCCCAGGAAGGGATTTTGAGTCATTACTACTCTGTTTCAAAAACAAACAGAATTTAAATCCAAATTCATGGTCTACTATAAAATCCTCCATTGGTATTTTAAGTCCAGTTAGAACATTACCAGTAAAAGATGCCTGAACTCCAAAGCACACATCGAGCCCCCAAACCTTCCAAAGGTCTTTTCTATTCCTCTTAGGCTCTGACTGCCCCTTAGTCAAAACTGGCACAAAGGATCTAGTTACAAACTTTAGCTCTGATTCCAAATCTATCCCAGGAAATGAGGCACTGGCAAGCCTGTTGTCAAAGGTAGAGAGGATGTTCCTCCATGCCTTGAAACAAGACACTCTGTCAGATACTTGACATTACTTGTGATCTGACCACAAGTGGACAAACACACATCAGACCAGAAAACATCCAGTATATTTCAAACACAAAACTAAATTCAAGAAATCTCACCGCCATTACAGATTAACAGCTGAATCAGACATCATCCTAACAAATCAAATGAGTACCTAAGCAAGGCTAGTCATGGAGATGTAAAAATATAACTCCCTGTCGTATTTAATGGGTGATTCATTCCCAAAAGTTACTGGTGATTTTTCATTGCAAACAATTGGTTTGGCCAGAAAGTTACTGGGATCAGGACGGCTTTCAGCTACAGCTTAACTTGAGAATAACATCAGTCTGGGAATGACATGCATTTACCAGATTGCACATGGCAGTGAAAATATTCTACATCAGCAGTAGGACAGCCTGAGGGAGCAAGACTTAGATGTGTCAGTGTAAGAAACAGCCAGTAATGGTTAATCATGAACAAGGTCTAAAATTCAATCCTAGGCTAAGTCAAGGGTCAAAATAGTTTGGAAACTTCATTATGAATTTGGACTATTCTAATAAAAATTAAATTATAAGCCAGGATGTAATTTCAGGTGGAGTAATTATGGGTGGTTAGAATTCAGAAGTAGTTAAAAGAATGTTGGATGTGTCCTGTCTGAAGGAATTACCTTCCATCCACTGCTAGTTATCTCAAATTTTCAGAAACATGCAAGCTAAGCTAAAAGAAGGGGACAAAACACCACAAAGCCTGTGAATCAAACCCATACAAGCATGGACAGCCTAAGGAGGAATTTAAGGATTACAGAAGATCAATTTCAGGACACAGACCAAAGCCATGGCCTTCCTGCAGTCCAACTCTGCAATTTACATCCTTATCAGAGACTGTTAATACCCCTGTGGATTCACTGTCCATGAATTACCTATGGTTTGAATTAATTTGTCTGAAGCAGATCCAATCACCATTGCTGTGTAAATCCCACCAGATTTCCCAGAATTGCTCCATATAAATTAATATATTCTTAGTAATGCAGTTTTGTATTCAAAAATGTTCACCCTGGAGTTTAAAGACTCATCTATTTAAAGTGCTTTGTTTGGATCAGCAGATTATTTCTAATGAGATAAACGATCATCTGTGATCAACCCAGCTGGAATTAGTGAGATAAATTGTGGTTTTAATGACAGAAGAAAGAGACTAGGAGTCCATTGTGACCTTGGATGTGTTCAGATCAATTAGTCACTCTATGCCATTCTGGAATGATTGTTTGAGGATGGAAGGAATGTCTTATTAGGCTGCTGTGAACTCTGTATGCAAATGGACTTTCTCTTACTTCTGATCAAGAACAGAAATTTTCTATAACCTGTAATAACCAAGGTGGAGAAAACCACCTTTTTGTGCTTATGTCTTGCTAAAAGTTCTCAAAAGTCATTTATCTTCAGGGCTAGGATTTTTAGAGGGCAACTATAAAACCAAGAGAATATTATTACAGAGATTCAAGGCACTGAAACAGGACCATAAATACAGACTAAAGCAGATGGCATAATTAGATTAAAGTCACTGTTTACTTTGGCAGGTACTCTGAATTCCCCATATTCCTTCAGGAGTTCCTGAGTTTCTTCTGCTGATTCCCCTGTGGAGTTGTGAGTAGAGAGGTAATATTCGCCTGTTTCTTGGATCCAGTCTAAGGCCTGTGAATGTCAAAAATACCAAAGGAAAAACAAAACAAACAGTTTTTGTATTTCAAGAACTAATTCTCTGACGAAAAAAGAAACTCTGCCAAACAAAGAATATCAAATGCATTGGGATTTAACGCCCTGTATACTAAAACACTTTCTAGGAACATATAAAAAGAATAAAATAATGAACGGAGGTGGGAAAGGTACTCTGTATTTCCTAGGATAAAAAGGAGTGTAGGGAATTCTACCTATATACAGATAAATCTACAGGGATAGCAGTTTTCTCATTCAGAAATAGCTCAATAAAACAACTTTGCTCTTGTATTTATTTTCAAATGAATGAACAAATGCAGAAATTATTCTGAGGTGACAAAAGCAGTAGATCTTGTTGTTGTGTTTTGGAGTTGTCTTAAGTTGCTTTAAAATCTACATTTGCCATGTTTTCAAAAGTTACAGTGTTTAAACACAAGCAGAGATTGCAACAGGAGCCACACACAGAGGCATCACATGCATACAGGAGATTTTACACATTTCCAGGGCAGAAGGACAAGGTGGGGTTTTCACACTACCTGCTTGGCACTGCGCTCAAAGACAACATATTGCTGGCACTGATCTAATCTCCGCTTCTTCAGGGTCCAGAAGTGAAGGACCCGATTCTCCCTCTGCAGCAGCTCGCTCAGAATGGCTGTAGGGCAAAGGAAAACATCTGCATGACTAGAGATTCCTTAGTGCATACAGAAATAAGCTATCAAGTGATGAATTTAATCACTTTGCCTGGACCTTGTTCCCAAAAGCAGACGGCCCAAAATCACACTTCTTAAACACAAGCATTGATTCAAAGAGGCCACTTAAAAAAACCCCCCAAACCAAACCCCAAACGGCACCCGCAAGAAACCACCACCAAGTGAGTGTAGTTGCAGGGTGATCTGGTAAAAGCAATGATGCTAGAGTAGAGTTTGCCTTCTGGGCACATTCACAGACTTTAGGAGGACCACAAAGCAGAGGGGGAGGCAAACCAGACCTTCAGCGCTGTCACTGCACCAACCTTTGACCTGCTGCTCGGGCCCTCTGGTGTGGCTGGCCACTCCGGGCATGCTGACATTGTTCCTGTGGATGTACTTGAGGAACACCTCGGCGTTCCTCCGGGCCAGGGTACAGGCCTAGGAAGAACAGCCCCCACCAAAAAAAATCAGTAAAGAGGAGCAAAGAAAGCAAAGGGGACCAAGGGAGTTCTTGCTTGTATTGCAAGGAGAAGTTCTCTTGCATCTGGGAAGATGAGAACTTCAGCTAAAAGTCAATAAACTCAGCTAATAAACTAACAGTCTCACAGATGCATTAAAACATGAGTAATATTTAATACAGTGCCTCATTTTATATGTAAGGCAAATTAATGACAGTAATGAAACAACTGTTTGTTAAGAACTGGTACCTCACACATTTTCTGTCCAACCAAATGTAACCCGTCTCAAGTACTCATTGTTTAAAAAAATGTACGTATCTAGAGGTGTAATTTCTTAAGCCTTGACTGCAAGTGTAGTTTCATGTTGTGTATCAGTTTTGGTGGCAGGAGGGAGGCTGGCTGACAGTTCACTTGTCAGCCTGGGAGACCCCCAGTTCTCCCAAAGCAGCACCTGGAAGGCAGGAAGAAATCTCTGTCTCCACCTTGGTGCTGCCTTGCAGAGACAAAATTGCTTCAGTTATTATTAGTTCTTCAGTTATTGGAGACTTGGAGGACAAAATTTGAAATGCTGGATGGTTTGTACAAGCCAACACCAAAATGATGTATAATACCTGTCATTTATAGTGCAAGTTTAAGAGCTGAACCTTGAACCAGCACAGCTAACATCCTGCAAGTGCAAACACCACCTAATTAGTCTTGATGACATCTCTCTGAGATATGTATTGATCATAATGCTCATTACCCCTGCTACAACAAAGTAAAACTGGCCTAGTGTTTATACAGCCAGCAGTAGCTGAACTGGAATTACACAGCAGAGCATCCTCTCAAACTTACCAACACTGCTCTAAATTGTCTACTTAATGGAGAGTTTTCCTGATTTATTAGGGAACTAAAATTAGACCTTGAGAAAAGCCTCCTTCTGTTCCAGATGTTTGCTAATCAGAGGGATGACATGGTCGATCTCAGCTGCTGGTCCAAGTTTATCTCGGCCTCCACACCAGTCTTCATCCCGTCTGTATTCCTGCTCCAGACTCTCTAACACACTGCACACCTGAAACATGTCCATAGCACAACAACTCAGTTATCCACAATCATAACCAGGAGGAGAACATTCAATAAAATTCTGTGACCAATGACATTTCATTTTTGTACCATGGGCCACAGCGTGGGGGTCACTGGGTACAGAACAGGCTCTAGGTGTTCTTCTTACCCGTAGGGATCTTTACTGTTTGGGATACAATTTATCTGGTTTAAGGCTGATAAATCATTCTTCTCCTCTAATGAATAATGGGAGGAAGCACAAAAGGGGGAATCAAGGCAGGGGTCAGTCCAGCCCCCGTGGATCATTCAGGAAACAATCCCTCTTCTAGAATGTGCTTAAATCCTACTGAAGTCAAGGGACTCAACACATACTTAAAGAAAAGCACATGCTTAAATACTTTCCTGAAACAAAGTCTGAGGCTGGAACTAATACTCTTCAGCTGCATTTTAGCTGCTCCCTATACAGCTTTTTTAAAGGCTGATAGAAACCAATAGACTTTAAATCAAGGTCACAGTCTATGTGGATGCAGGAGCTCCACTGCGCAGGGTTCACACACACATAGGATCTATCTTGGTAGAATAGTGGAACAGTGGAAATGAGGTAAATAAACCAACACAGCCTGGAAATTAGGCAGTTGCCTCAGACAAGGCTGAGTCTTTTATGTTACAGATCCTGAAATTCTCAGTGTCCTGTGCAGACACAGCAAAAGTTTTCCAGGACATTTGGAACCTTCTTCTTTGCCAGAGGGCTCTTCCTACAGACTCTACTGCTGAGATGACCCAGTCAGTTACTGCTGGGATCCAGGCAGCAATGTCCTTTTCTTGCTCACTCTTGCAGCTTTATTATGAACACAGTTATAATTCAGGGGACCCCATGTGATTAGGAGCACAGTCTGGAGGAGACTCCAGAATTAACCCCCAATCAGCCCCACTATCACAGGCCATTTTCATGTAACTCTGATCAAGAGCACGTTGAAGTCCCTTAAAACTGGTGAGTTAAGGTGAGCTGATAACTGATCCTGCTGCCAGGCTTATGCACTACGCATTATGCAAGAACCTTATGCACTTGGCAATCTGAAATCATCTTCTTGCTTGGATGCAAACCAGCATTCACCCTCAAACATTTAGTGAAGAGCAAGTGCTTCACGTGTCATTTAGGCACAGAAAAGCATTCCAATTCTACTTGAAAACCTTGACGTGCTATTGTACTGTGGTGATTTTAAGAATGAAAATAGATAGACTGCCTGGGATTCACATATTTCCAGAAAGAATTGTCCCTGCACATGCAAATATCGTCTTTCTGTGAAGGTGATGAGAGAAGTGAATATAAAATGGGCTGTCAATGAAGTCAGAGAGAAACTGGGCTATTTGAAATCCAGGGCTTCACCACTAATATCAAGAACGTAATGTACTTGGGGAAGACAGGCATGAAAAAGTTTGGCTGCATGTGACACTCTCTCTGCTCTTTTAGCTCTTTTTTTCTAGATACTCAGAGAATTCAGGATCCAGTAAATTACTCACTCCACTGTCAGGCAGTCAGGGAGCAGACCCTTAAGGACTGCAGATCAGCTGTGCAGCCCAAGAGAAGATGACAGGCTTGCAGCACGAGTTCATGAGCATTCAAAGACTGAACGATCTTTGCCCTACACGTTTGCTGAACAGACACACCCAATGAATGAACTGGTGGGCACTGCAGTATGCTTGTCTGAGACTTGGAAACAGGAAGAGAGACTGAAATGATCAATTACTGGCAATGCATATTTTGGCCAGGACATTTAAATGTCTAAAGCTCTAATGAAACCCTAACAGTTTTCATTTCTCACACTCCTCCATCAGCAGTAATTCATTTTGATCTTGAATGCATCAGGGACTGTAAATCTCTTTGAAACTCTTCACAGTGAAATATGTTATTTATAAGGAATAAATTCCTCTTAAGAGTCTTAAAAATACATTTAATAAATGTCACCAAAAAGCGGACCAAGGATCCTCCACAGCCTCCAAGTTAAGGAAAAGTACACTCTTTCCCTAATGACATATCTAGTTGTGTTAAAAATCTTCCCATGTCTGGTTCTCTAATTGAGGACCTAACTGTGTGACAGTAACAACAGAAAATGTCCTGGCAATCACTGCTGCCTTTTGTGTAAAACCACAGGTTCCTGCAGTGTCCCTGCTAACACCAACTGCCTGGCTGCAGTAAATGACATCAGGCAAGGCTGCTCGAGTAGCCACACTGTGACACTAATTCTCACTGACTACAGCATAAAGGGCACCTGCTTGTGCAAGGGATGAATAATCCCACCATGCCAGCAGCCAAATGGAATGTGTTTTGCAATTCATGAACACCTGGAATGAAGTAGAGTTATGCTAGCATATAGTGGGTTCCTGCTGTAATTATCTGTGTTGCAGGTGGATATAAGAGAAATCCCTTTGAATCTTGGCATCTTTTTTGGCATGGTGGTGTTTAAGTACTAGTGAAAACATTGGCTCACAAAGTAAAAGTTAATTAATTGCAAGCAGTTCTCAAGGAAAAGCAGATTTATGTTCCTCAAAACTAAGTATCATGAGAGCTTGAAACAGAGGTGGTGGGATTTCAAAAATTATTCCTGTTTGAAAGGGGAAAATTGGAAAAAACCCAACAAAAATAGCACCTTCAAGAACTATACTGCTACATGAAAGTTTTTACAAACTACTTCCTGCTCTTTCTTTGTCTTTTTTTGGGGGGAGGGGGTGATGTTTGGTTTGTGTTTGGGGTTTTTTGTGTGTTACAACGCTTTTCAAAGAAATAATTTTTACTGATTCAGACTTGGTTTACTGTGGCCCAGAAATGACACTGTCCAGCTCACCTGCTCAGAGGTTTTATAAAAGGCCACCGAGGCATTGACGAGTTTGAGCCTGTCCTCCATCTTCAGCATCAGCTGCTGCCAGTGCAGGGCCACCTTCTCGGCACATTCTCTGATGGCGTCGGCATCATAATGTCCAGCCTGCAGCAGCACTTCTGCCTTCTGCTGGACCTGCAGGGCACTCTGGTGTGTCTTCTGTAAGGAAGTGGCATGAAAGAGGGACTGTGTATGAGGGGAGGAAAGAGAGGTTGTACAGATGTGCCAGATGTATGGTAGAAAGGTGAAGCGAGGCGTGAGCATGGGGATGCGAGAGAGTGAAATATTTTCAGAGTTATTTTCAGTTAACAGTCACTTTCTGCAAAGCATCTTAGTTTCAGTTATTCACACACATTTGCAACATGTTAATGAAGCTTGGAACACGTCAGCACTGCTGAGATGGGTTGGCTCCACTTGGGCAGTTACATGGGGTGGAGTTCCCAGGTCCACTCTGACAGCCTGGTGCAAGCAGCTCTTGTGCTGGGGTCTCACCCAGCCTCGGGGCTGACTGCAGTGAACACAATCTGCAGCCCAAAAGCAAACTCTAAACAGTGAACTGTGGGCCTAATCACCCTACTTTGGCTCTTGCCAGGTAGTTTACCTGGCATCAGCAGCTTTACTTGTGCAGTTGTTCAAAACATCAATCCCAGAAAATACGAAGGTGTCTTACTAAAGGGCATGAACTTTATCACAAGTAGCAGCCCCTACAAGATGCATTTCTGAAAGTCAGTTCACTCATACTGGAGGATTAGACTAATGCTCCTACCTTTAAGGTCAGAGCTGGGGAGAATCAAACCATTGCCTCCACCATTCCCCAGTTTACTCAGTTAGCCACTTTACAGGCAGGACTGAGTTATCTGCCCCATTCCTCAGCCTATACCAGCTCCTCTCAGAGTTACCAAGTGGTGGCTATGTCTTCCTCTGTGGGCTGCTAAAATAGTCCTCATCTCTTCACAGCCTTTGGAGTAACTGTTCAGACACAGTTTAGTCCAGTATTTGATTTTAATTTTCTGAACAGAAGCCCTAAATTCCCTCAGACTCCTCTGTGCTATGTCCCATTTGTAACTGCTGCTGACAAATTCTCATGTGATAGTTTTATGATCTAAGCCATGAACCTGGTAAAAAGCTTGAAATCATCTGGTAATACACTGATGAATAATGCACTGTAGAGAAAGCTATTAGGAAAAAGGATGATTACTTGGCAGAAACTTAGGAAGATGTTCAAGAACAACTGGTTAAATTTAATATCCAGCTGCTTTACTGATGTTAGAATTGTAATATTTGTTTGAAATAGGCTGTGAAGGATTTCAACTGAAAATCAATTCCTCATCTAGAATGCTTTTAGAGAACAGTCTGCCTTGTATGCTTTGCTGATCTCTTCCCCATATTGAGCTTTAAATACTTTAAATATTTAATCTAGTGGTTTTTTCTTTTTCAAATCTGATTTTCCCCATACTGTGGTGTAACCCTCTTCTCCCTCTGCATTTTGCATTTACCACCAAATGCAAGCACTTCCCCAATGTCAGAAGCTGTGATAACTCAGCCAGTGCTTGTCTTGTTCCCCACTGCTGTCTGGTGGTGGCTGCCAAGATGTGGTCAGCACAGCTTGGTACCAGCCAGCTCATACAGAATTGATAAAAACCTTCCTCCTTTTCCTTTAGGAGCTGCAAAAGCTGCTCCCTCCTTACTCTGAGCAGAGCTGGATCAAAATAAGTCATTAGCTGAGATTTAAACTCTATACCTATTGGCATCACTGTAATGTATATTGACTGACTTCAGGTTTACCGGGAGACATCCCATCCTCTTCCCCCCACCTCCCACCCCCAGTCAGGCATTTCTCCAAATCTCCACACTTGCAGAGTTTAAAGTTTGGTTTAGTTTCCAAGTATATGGGTATTTTTCAGCTGTTCTTTTCTCTGTAGAAAGCTAACAATTAACATAATCTGGGAAGCAGTCACAACTTTTAGGCTGGAACGGGAATAAAGAAATGCTAGAAAGCAACCTCTTTCTAGCAACTGATGTGAGCACATCCTGTGAGCACAGGTTTGCTCTTATTAACAGAGATACACGAAGCACTGAGCTTAGTCAGGAATCTTTCAGTGCCCTGCTCAGAGCAGACCTCAGCCCTTCCCTTCCTTCTCATTCAGAGGAAAGCTGCTCAGAGCAGGGGCTCTTCCTCCTGGCCCTGTGAGTGAGGCACGTGGGTTGGCTCACAATCAGTTTCCAAGGGCCAGCTCAAAAATGTGTGAGAAGGGGAAAAAGCAGTTTAGGAGTCAATTCTTAAAAATTGCTCCTCTTGCCTCTTTGTCAGACTTATTTGAGGATGAGAGTTGGAATCAGTTTCTTTTCTGGTGTTCATAAAAGGAAAGCTGAATAAAAGATTATTTAGTGTGAGAGCATTATCCAGTGAAAAAATATTCACAAACGAATGCTGTGGAATGACGTGCAAACTGTGGGTGTGGAAAGAAACTGATTTGACAAACTTCTCCTACTTCAGATCACTTTATGTATTTTAATCTTCTTAATTTTTTTATCAAAGAAATTATCAGGAGATGCCTGAGTGTCATTTTCATTAATGGAAAAGCTGACACCTGGCAGCAGAAGAATTAGCTGCAGGTGATAAATAACTTGTTTCACTATTAGCCTCTGGCTACATTAAGAGTTTAATGAAAAGCTGATTTTCTAAAGTTTCTATTCAAGCAACTTCCTTCAAGAAAGCCATGATTGATGCCCATGAGATAACCTTTTGTATGATGTTCACCTGGGGAGGAGAAGCAAAGTTAACTTGTTGGTGTTACCTCTATTGCCAGCTGAAACTGCTCGTGCTCTCGCTGGAGCTGCTCAGCCTCCGACAGGGAGCTGGCGTTGACCAGGCTCGCGTTGAGCATCGACTCCCCGTTCCTGATCCAGCCAAGCACCTGCAAACAAAGGATGTGCTTACTGAAAGGTTGCCTCAGCACCAGGGGTTATGCAGTCACCTATCAGAAAATGCTTCAGCCTGGCTGGACAAGTGTGGCCTCGGGCTGGATCTGTGAGCAGGAAGAAATCCTAGCATAAGGTCTTAATGACACACAGTTTTGGGAGGCAAAGATCTTACTGAAAAAGTTATTGCTTGAAGAATTAAATTCCCTTTACGTGGATATTTGGATAGCAAAGAGCATTCACTTTCAAGGCTTGATCACAAAAATGAATGGGCCCCTACGTAAATACCCCAGGGCAAAACCACAAAGCATAATGAGGGAGATTTGAATTTAAACATCCTTTCAAATTTCCGACTGGAATCACAGATGTTGCAACACCTTTCTGCTTCACTTGCCTGTGTGTCTTTTACACAAAATTCTGAGCTTAGGGGGGAAGAGGGAGAGGACACAGTTGGATCCATTTGGCATGGAGCTAAGATGCAGTTGGAGTTTCCACGTGCACACAGAGCTAGGAAAAAATGTCAAGTCTTGCATTTTGTATTTAATCAAGAGGCTTTACTTCAGACATGTTAAAATTATTTGTAGACATGCAATCCATGCTGTAATGACTGCAGAATCACATTCTAAATGTACATAATTAATCCATCAAGCTTGTAGTCACTCATTTAAGTAGACACATTTTCTGCTATTTTAAGACACATGTTTAGGAAATTAGCACCCAGAACACAGATGCAAGTTCTTTCCTGCGTTGTCTCAAAGCCTTTTTCTACCTGTGAAGGTGTCAAATTAGTCCAGTAAAACCAGAAAGCTGCTGAGTCCAATCCACAGGTGCACAGGAAATCCTGACTGCTCAATCACTGCCCTAAATTTAGCTCATGATTTCCAAAACTGTCTTTGCTGCAATAGTCTACATAGCAATTTCCCTTTTGCACTATCATTTTCTACAAGTGATCCATTAAATTGCCTGGAGGAAACAGGGATTTTTTTTGTTGCTTTGTTTTTCATCCCTACTTCATGCATCACCCTAGTTAGTGCCATTCAGTTCCCTGCAGGGTAAAATATGAGTTTTCCCTAGGAGAAAAAAGGGACACATCTATACAGGTAGCTGACCCTAATTTGTAGAAAATTATGTCCTCCTCAGTACAACAGTGTGGAAGATTTAATTTCATTTGTTTCTCTGTCATCAGCAGGTGTAATTTTCATGTAGGAAATGCATCACAAATTTAAAGGAAAAGCAGTTATCATGAGGAAATTGTATTGTCTGGCATTTTCTGTAATCCATCAGACTTGAATACTGCATTATTACCAACTACATGGTACCAAACTGTTTGAGGATATCATGAGGTAAAGACATGCTTTTACATTTTACATTCTGCAATACACCATGCCTTGGACCATTTGGAATGCAGAAAATACTATATGCATGCTAAAAATACAGCTTCCCCCCCACCCCCCCCACCCCTGTGAACAGCTTTCATTTCAGCTGATTTTTTCAAAAAACTGCCACAGACAGTTTGACACAGATTTCACACAAATATCTGAGCCTCTAAATAGAGAAACATCAGAAAAAATAATATTTGGAAACTCAGTCTTAAAGCAAGTTCATTAGAAAGAGGGACCACATGACCAATCTGCCACGTTTCCTCTTCTATTATCAACACATATTCATCCCTCTGTTCAAGTGTCTTGCAGACTCAGATTATCCAAGGGAAAGCAGTTCAGATGGACTGATGGATTTCACGTCCCAGCAATGCTGCCAGCACTGTCCCTGGCCAAGACTGCTGCCACCCCTGAGTAGCTGCCCCCTCTCCTTCCCACAGTGTGGGGTTAGACACCCTTTCTGGGGTTCCTACACTCCCTTTTTCAGGCCCAAAGAGCACACAAGCATCAGCAAATTTTGCTTGGAAGCATCTACACAGTGATCCCTTTCTAATTCCAGAAGTATGGCACTTATATGATAGAGCTTCATCCGGGATGTGCATCAGCTATTTCCACAGTAATGTTTCTCTCTTACTTGTGTTGTTTACATACAGTAAGAAAGAAAAAAAAATCAGCTGTACAATCAAAGCTTCCTAAATCTAAGTTCAAAACCCTTGCAGAGACATTTCTTGCGTCCCTGGTTTCGAACAGGGAATTGGCATTTACACATTTGTATCTGGTTTACAAGACCTGCTCATAAACTGACTCCTACTCGTATAGTGTTTAATACCTTTTCATTAAAATATATAGAAAAGTTCCTAATACAGCACCAAAGCACTTCTATGATCATTTCCTGTATTAATAGGTTCACCATTATTTAGCAATGGGCAGACTGGCCAACCCTAAAAGATAGCTTTAGACAGACATTTCCTACAAATTACAGATTTTATCAGCTTTGTAGAAGCAGTGATTAAATAATTCTGGAGTTAAATAAATCTTCAAAGACTTTCTTATACTTCCTAACAAATTTTTTATAACAGAGAAGCAGAAACACTTTTATGGGATCTTATATAAAAGCCACTTGTCACTGGAGAACAGTTTTACTGAAAGGCATGGGTTGTTTAACAAGGCAGCCACCACAACTCTGAAACAACTCCCACCTTTGACTCCAATTTGCTTTAGAGAGGGTACACTCCTGTACAGGGATTCTCTGTAATCAAATAATAGCACCAAATTCTTCTAAAACTCCTAATTTCTTCCCTGGAACTCTGCCACCTTCACTGGGCACAGAGTCAGACTCTACAGGAAAAATAAAGGTTGAGGCACCCCTTGTGCAGCTATCCTTAAGATATGAGAGCTCTGTATCATGCAGTGCTTTTGTCTCCTGCTCAGTTCAGAATGCTGTCCTTCATGTTTCTAAAAAAGACTTAGGGCCTTGTTATGGACACCTGTCCAGTCAGACAAGAAAAGGTTGTGTTTAGAAGACAAAACAATCTAAGTGACTCTTTTACACCTCCAGACCCTTTGCAGCTTTCTTCGGAAGCTTTTACTAACACAGACACAACCATCAAGGACAGCTTCTGGTAATTTTAACCATGTTTAAAACTGCATCAGTTTTCCAGGAGCTATTTGACATTAGATTAGGGAAAAACAAATATATTCAGAGTGTCTCAAATGACTGCTTCCCATCATCCCTTGGGCATACATATTTTGAAGCAAATCTAATGCCGAACAGCAAAAATAGATGGATAACAAGCACGTCAAAAGGACTAAATATATTTCAAAACAACCTGGAAAGCAAGTATAGTGGGACACCTTGAAGATATCTTGGAGCAAATTAGGTCAAGTTCAACACTTATTAAAAAAAAAGCCCAAACCATACAAAGATAAATTAAGGGGATAGGGAAGCCAAACAGCTGCAGGCACAGCATTTGTTTTTTTAAACTGATCTCCACAAATCTATTCTGCTATTACTTTTATGTAAGCAGTCCAAGCTCTACAATTTCTGTCAGAAATGAGTAGGATCCAAGTGAGGGAAAATCAGGCTTGGGCAGAATTTTTCTAAATAACAAAGACCTTGTGAATTACTGATCTTTACTATTTCTGCTCTAAAGCGGTTCACAGAACATCTCATTTGGAATTGTTCCACTTTAATGGCCCCAAACTTCAATTCATTGTCTTGGCATTCAAACCTTTGGTGCATACGATATAAAGCAGAACTCTCTGGTAAATGAAACTTAAATAGATAGAGACAGTTAAAAGACTTTTTATTTCCATGAGCCATTATATCAAAATGCAAACACATGTACATGTAGCAGCTTCGACCAATTTTACTCTGTCAGCAGAACTTAACACAGCCACAGGAGGTGTCTTGCAACAACCACATCTCAACTCATTCACAAGAGAAAGAGCAATTTGGTAATGAGATCATCCATCACCTCAGATGCACTAAACTGAAAGTGAAGGAAACCTGGAACAGTCTGGAGATGGACTACAAGCCAAAATCAATACATTTCCCAATTTCACTAAATGGTTGGGACTCTGACTCATCTACAGGAAACCAAATAGATAGGACACAGAAATATTTTAACTTGCCTCTTTCTAAGGGAGATTGTAGCTGTGGTGATTTATAGGTTAACAAGCAAAGGGGCGCTTAGTATTCAGCTGAACAAATAAAATGTTTTTTCACTACTGGTTTGCTAAGAGGTCACATAATAACAAAGGCTCTGATGGTCCCAAGCTTTCTTAAAGAAATACTAATTCAGGGCATCTGTTCTCTCACAGTATTAGCTCAGCCCTACAGCCACTTCCTCTGGGTAGATTTCGGTTGTAAAATAGTTAAGGACCAGCAGATATTTGATAATGAGGCAAATAACATCAGGTACCTGCAGAAAGTGCTGCACTGCCACTGAACGGCTGCAGGAGCAGCCACAGGGCTGACTGCATTTCAGCCCAGGCAAGTGAGAAACCTGCATCTTTAGCTTTCTGCTGCACATGTAACTCCTCTCTGCTTTCTGTCATAAGTTAAAACAGCTCTGCTTCATCACAAATCTATCACATACACCTCCAAACTTAGCTAAGCTGTGTACAAGAAACTTCAGGAACCTGTAGGAAAAAAAGTATATACTACATAATCATGTTAAGATGGTGATTAGAAATATCACAAAGTGTTTCTGGGTTTTGCTTAGCTTGTTTTCAGAAATAAACCAAGGGTTTTTTTTGTTTTGTTTTGGTGTGATTTTTGTTTGGTTGGTTTTTGTTTTGTTTTTGTTTGTTTGTTTTGGTTTTTTTTCAGAAGAAAGCCAAGCAGTCTACAGAGCTCTAGAACTTTGTGAGGAGCTGATCTTCAATGATCACAAATGCAAAATGACCATATTTTAAAAATAAAAATTCAGAGAGCTCTACGCTACTTTTAGGTAGATTTGCAAAATATTCCATTCAAAGCAGACTTTGAAAGAAAATGTATGCACTGCTGTTAGTGCTGCCAGTTTTCCGAGTGTGAAGGATTTTTTTGCCAGCAACGATAAAGCAATTCAGACAAAGCAACACTCAGGTATTCTGTGTTCAAAAGTGAATATTTATGATCATATGTACTGAGCATTCAGAGAGGGTGTGTATGTGTGTAAGTCAAAAAATGAACCGGTATCTTTCATGGACACCTTGTAGCATTTGGGTACTCCTCCCAACACCACCCATTTGTATAGGTAAAATGGAAAACTGATTATTTCAGGTGTCTGGAAAAACATTCTGGGTCTTCCTGATGAAATCAAGACCATTCAATTAAAAGACAGACATACACAAGAGTGTGAAACCACCTATGGGATAGGAAGCAGGAAGTGTAATGTTATCCTGTGCAGCAAAGGAAAACAAAGAAACATGAGGCATCCAAATCAAATATTAGGGAAAACCAAGGGAGGCAGAACATGACTGCCTATGCTAGGATGAAATCTGAAAGAAAGGCAATGCAATAAAACTAAGATGTCTAAATAAGTCCTGGGATCTAGAGACAACTGACAGAATTTTTCAAATCACCAGAAGATGTTAAAGATTCCTGCAAGACAACAGATGTATAGCAATAAATGAAAAGGTGAAACTACCATAATTTCATACTTAGGCCTCACAGCTCAGTTTCCTTTGCTTTGGGCCTGCTCTCCACCTCAAATAATTAAATCAAATAATTCTACTCCCAGAGCACTTGGAGTTTGAGGCCATTTCTCCAGCTGAGAAGTGGTCAGTTCTGCACAGAATTCCCATTACTACTCAAGAAGCCAAAAACATGCACACTTGGGAGAGCAGAGCCCCTTCTTCTTTGCAAAGGGCCTTTCTGTAACCTGTCAGCAAATAAAGTACTGTTAAGAAAAGGGAGATTTAGCCTGCCCACCTAAAGGTTTGTCCCTTGGCAGACACTGGTTTAGCCATGTGAGTGTATGTAATGGCTGAAAACCCCCTCAAGCCCCTCAGGTGTGGTTGAAAGCTCTCACCTGCTTGACCTCAGCCTGGAGGTGCCGGAGCTGTAGGCACTGCTCTAACCTCTTGTGAGTTTGGTCAGCATTAAGCTCCAGCTCGTGCTGTTTCTCATGAAGGAATTCCAGCAGTTCTTGAACCTGCGTCGCAAGATCAATGTCTTTTTCACAGATCAGCTCAATGCCTGTAACATGCAGAGAGAGAGATCATTGCACTTACCTGAAATTTCAATTTTGCGTAACTGAAAACTTCAAAATCTTTTACCACCTAACACATTGATTTGAAACTGAGTAATGCTTTCTCACTTAACTTTCTCACATGTGATATTTGGCTTTCCCAGCTCCCTAATCTTCATCACTACATTTTACAAAGTGGTGTTTCTCTGGTGGTCATTGCTCATCTGGCTCATCAGCATCTGGCCAGTTGGACTGACTTAAGCACAGTCTTGCTCAGAAACTTTCACAAACATCAAATTTTAAAAAGGGCAGAAAAATCCTCCCTTTTTTAGGGTAATTCATAGACTTATACTTTAGGAATGTATGTTAAAAAGAAAAAAAAAAAAAACCTGGAAGAGAAAAGAGATGAGGAAGCAAATAGAAAAGTGAAATACAGGAAGTAAACTCTAGGCATCAGATCTACAGTAGTGCTACAAGTGCAGGGAACTCCATAGAGAAAACTTTTTTTCCATCTAAATGCTTGTGGAGGATCATTAACAATGAATTAGTTTAAGTCAGACTTTAGTTCATTCAGAATTACTCCACAGACTGCCTTTTGTCCAATCCTCACACAGCTGACAGAAAGGGTCTTAGTACCACATCCCCCTCCCTTGCATCCTACATGAACTTACTAACCCCTCAAAGGCCTGGTCTGATTTCATGGCCCTGGCTCAATCACAAGATGGAAATAGAGAATTCCTGAGGCCCTTCCTACCTCCTGAATGTTTTCTGACACTGTGAGCGTGTGTGTAGTGGTTACATGAAATACGGTGCAGAGCTTCTCACCTTCCCCCTGGGTGACACTGATGAGATGATGACTCTGGGTTTGCTACCAGCACTACAGGAAGGTTTGGCCTGGAGGAAATATGATATCATCCCATGTTACTGCAGTCCCTGGGACTGCAAACTAATAAAGACCCGACTCTTCCCTAATTAAGGCCCACTGGAATTTTGCCATTGGCCTCGAAGCAGGAAGGATAAGGAACCTAACGTAAAAACAATGTGATTGCAGTAATGCTGAGGAAACAGTGCACTTTCCTGCAAAGCCATCTGATTTCATGAAATAATACAGCATTATAAAAGAAATGTGTTAATTAGAAGCTGCTGAAAAACGTCTTGGACACTGTTTTTAAAAACCATTTAGAAAGCTGTCTTTACTTCCCTCTTTATCCTCCTCAGAGGCTCATGACTTTCCTTCAGCAGTATCTACACAGGACAGTGCACAAAATAAATATGACCTTATTACTAACCCTATCCCTTTCTCCTGGTTTCTGGTTTTATCAGGAAAAAGCACATGGGAATGCAAATGATTGGCTTATTCCCTTTCCCAACCAAAACAAAATAGTTCCTTCATTACCAAATAAAGTGGAATGGCCCCTGGCTTCCCATTTAAAACTGGAAATTTAATATATGTTTCTATTCTTGGGAGTGAAGTTCTTTTCAATTGCCAGACACCAGGCATTGTTGCTGCAATTAGCCTGCATATGGTTCTGTATCCTGAGGACATGATGGCTTTTTGTATGCTTGACTTCACCACACCTATTGGATATTAAATGCACAGCTTTCCCTCCCTCACCCTCAGCTGCTGCAGCTCTGATCGTGCAAACTCATCAGCAGCTACCAGGGAACTGCCTGGGATGCTATCCAAGGGCACTGTGTGCTCCCCGTGATGAATGATCTGCCCTTTCCTGCTTGTCATATGTCGCACAGATTTATTCTGCCGTGCCAGCACATGTGGTGAGTGTGCTTTTTCCTCTCAAGTATTGGTTGGCAAAATAGAAAGCCTTGTTTCCCGGGTAATTTCATACGTATTATTTTTACATTGTGTTTTGACAGCTAGAAAAGCACAGCTGACTTTCCGATAAAATGAACTTGGTTGCCATTTTCTTCTACTGCCCCAAACAGTGCAGCAGATGTCAAGTGAGTGATACTGAACTGAAAATGTTTTTTAAAAATCCTACAGGAGAGAGTTCTGAGCCACACTAACGGGCATCCTACAAAACGTACATTAGTGACACCTGAACTGCTTGCAATGTGAGATACAACTCAGTCTAGGGAAAGGGGTATTGCTTTTCAACCTGTAAAAGACTGTTCCAAAACTGCTTTAAACCTGCTCTATGCTGAAATATTAAGAGCCTGTGACAGCAGAGTTTATATTCTCTCCTTTGCAATGTAAGCTACAGTTATAGTTAACTATAAAGGATATCACAAAGCAAATTAAATAGATTTCTGCATCCCTTTTAAGCAATGCAACACTTGGAAGAGAGGTGAACAATGTTGCATTGATGACCAGGAAGCAAAAGGACTTTGAATTTTACATGTATCAGGCAGGGACTGAGTAAATGTCTCTAACCTGAGCTCTGCAGTGTATTTCAGGTTTGACTTGGAAGCAATTTGTCTAAGATATAAAAAGGAGCTCTGTAAACCATAGGAGACCCCCAACTGGGGGCTCATTATGACAATGATATTGACAATACAAATGGACTTTATTAATCAAATAAATTTGTGCAATCAAGTAACCAGCTATTAGAGTGTAACTGCTTTTAATGCCTAGACTCAGAATAACTAAGGTGCACATGCTAATAAATTACCTGAGCACATCACCACCACAGCTTGGGCCCAAGTGCTGAATCACTCCTGAATAATTATCCTAAACTTTCTGTGGGAAATGCATTTCCCAGAAATGTCCAAGCTGTCACTTTTGGACAGGTTCCTTCAACATATTGAGTTAGGCATCCAAAAAAATCAATAACCATTTCTGAGAGTATTTCCCCACATATTTAGCTTTGCTATCAGCAGTAGAGCTAAAATCAAACAGGAAAAATAGCAGATATGTTCCTTGAAACAAAAAGGGCTGGCTCATTAAAAACTCCAGTCTTGCTGAGAATATTACTATAATATTCTCTACATACAAATATGTTTCCTTACTGACACAGATTTTACTGAGGATTTGCAAGTACTGCAAGATTTCAGGAAATGAAACCTGACTTCCAGATCTTACCTATTTCCTAACAAAACCAATCATTTCTTTAAAAAAGTAATTATTCTGATGGAGAAAACAGTCTCACTCGCTGAGGCTCACTCGCACATGCTGGAGTATTGGAAGGAATCACAGGAACATAACCCTGAGCTGGATGGAACTTTGGAAATCCTGGGCTTGCAGAGATGCCTGATTACATGGATGCCCTCAATATCCACAGTCTGACCCGGTGCGTCACAGAACCACTGAATTTATGGTACCAACATAAGAATGTTCACAGGGTTTTCCACACACTCCGCAGCCTAGTAAGAATCAGTGCTCTAAGTCTGCATCAGATATGCAAAAATCGTGGCTGAATGTCTAAAACCTTCTTTTTCTACCTCTTCAGGACTTCCAAGTGAAAAACACATCACAAATGGCAGCACCTGGATGTGATTCTATCTGACAGACTTGCTGGCTTAAAGGCCTCCAAGACAAAGGACAGAGTGATCAAAATCTAGTCAGTCTCCTGTGTGGCACATTGAAAAGAATAAAGCTCAAAGAGAGTTGTAGGGAAGGGAAGAAACTTGGTTAATTAAGGGTGGCTGGTTAAGTTGAATGGCTCTGGAAAATCACATTTGTTCTGGCTTTATCTTCTGCGGCTACAGCTGAGTTTTGATTGCAGCAGTGGTGACAGTGTACAATAGGAAGAAGCAATAGCAGCTGATTTCCCAGAACCCCTGCAAGGTTTCAGCTCTGGCAGTTAAGAACAATCATCCCCTACTCTATGGACTGAATGGCTGTGATAAAGGATTCAGGAAGAGGGAGTTAAATTAAATCACTTTTTTATGAAGTATAACTGTTTATTGAAGTAAAGCAATAGGCTCCCAAATACTATCCTTCTCCCTCATTTTTCCATTCTCCCAGCATTTAGCATTCCATGCATAGCAGGCATTACCTTTGATTAACTAGAGTTAACTAGATTAACTACATCCCCATGGGATTTCTGCTTCCCTGCTTTTGGGAGCACTGGATTTTTATTGAGTAGGCTTTATAGAAAGTCATCTCAGAGAATCTTACAAAAACATTTTACAATTCATTGAGTTGCTAACCTTTTGTCAGCAACCCACCTCTTGACAAACACAGAATTTATTTATTTTTTATTTTCTAGAAACCAGTCACTGAGGCTCCTGACTGTGCTCTGTTCTGGATCATATTCTTTACCTCTCATGCATCCTTCAGGATGAAAAAACAGACAAAAGAGCACAAACATCTTAACCAATGTCTTAGGATGAGTTTTCTAACACAGAAAGCAAGAAAGCTGAAGCACAGGGCCAGGCATCGTGTGGGCAGATCTCAGAGAGGCTCACACACATGGCTCACAGAATGCACCAAGTTATCTACTTCACAGCATCCTCTTGAAGCAGTCTTCAAGCCTCTGTTGAGTGCAGCCTGCCCAATCAGGCTGGATACTGCCAGATTGTTTTGAAGGTAGGTGCCTAGAGGTAAAATGTTTGCCAAAGAATAACACCATAAAATCCTTTTTATTTCAAACGAGGGAAAGAACAGGAACTGCTCTTGCTTTACACTCTTTCCAAATTTTAGAAGGTTAAAGCACTACACAAATAACATTCACTTCTGGGCTTTATGCAGTGATTAATCTGAATTATGATATTCCTTTTCCAGATGCAAAATTCAAGGATACAATATTTTTGACTCTTTGGATGTATTAGAAATTTTCTTATGCTGAGAAGCAGAGTAAAATCAGACTCCCTGTCAAAATGAATCAGGACTTTCATTTTAGAGCACATCTCAAAGGGCTTTTTGACACCTGAGTTGCTACCTTTAAGTGGACTCTGAAAAGGAGAATTCCAGTACCATTTATCACATTCCCTTTTTAGAGAAAACAATTCCAAGCAGAAATGGCTGGAAACAAGAGTTCCATTTCACGACTGGTTTCAAGGCTCTCATATTTGGATTCTTTCCCAGAGGACTCTTGGATAACTAGATTCTTTCTCCCCTTCCTCTCTTTCCCTTGGGCATCTCTGCACCCTGAAATGGGGAGGTACTCGAATCTGCAGAGAATGAAGCCAGCCCGCCTTGTCGGTTTGACTCTCACTTATTTGCAGTAAGATTAACAAGCTTAGGAGTCTCGAACAACTAGATTTCACCCAGACCTGAGGTCTGACTGCCCAGCTCAAGGATCTGAAGCTCATGACTATGCAGTGCTTGTTTCTGAGCAGGAGCAAGGACAAGAGCTTGTCTTGCCCTCCCCTATCCATCCAATTTGGAGTCAATCACACACTCTGTCCTGCAGCTGTGAAACTTTCTGAATGCAACTTGAAAGTCAGATTCATTTCCTCAATGAGCTCCAGTCTCAAAGAAACAGCAGGTTTTTACATAAAATCCTGAAACAAAATTCTCAAAATCTGTGGAACAGGTCTGGGAGTGGAGAGACAGATACTGCCTATACTGATGTCAAAAGTTGATTTATATGCATTGCGTTATTTTTCATATCTGCTTGCTATACATTTTGGGGGGTTGGGCTTTTTCTTGGGTTTTTTTTGTTTGTTTGTTTGGCTTTTTTTGTGTTTTTTTTTTTTTTTGTGGGTGTATTTTTTGTTGTTGTGGGGTTTATTTTGTTTTGGTTTTTGTTTTGTTTTGGTTTTTTTGGGTTTTTTGTGTGGTTTTTTTTAGTTTGTTTGTTTGTTTGGTTTGGTTTTTGTTGTTGTTGTTGTTTGGTTTTTTTTCCCCACATGTAAAATAGAGATCAAATTGTTCTTCTCACCTGAAGCCTGGACCTCCATAATGTACTGGTGCAAGTCCTGCCCTTGCTGGATGACTTCAAAGGTCATGTTGTTCATGGCCAGTTTCCGCTCAGTGTGACGCTGCAATCGCTGCTCAGCCAGAGTGAGGTCCTCGGTATTGAAATCATTCATTTGCCTCAGCAGATCTTCATTCCAAGCATCCAGCTCTGCTGTAACCTTCATGGGAAGAACACAGACACTCCGGATCAATGAAATATCTCACTCTCAACCGACGTCTGGATCAGAAAATACTTCACATTTTGACATTGATTCAGAAACCTTCAAACTCCAGATCCTGCCTATTCAATGGCAACACTTCACATTTTCCTTAGGTGAGGATCCATGAAAAGATTATCAGTCCAACAAAAACTGTCACCTTCCCTTTCCCTTATGTATTCCAAATGACACTGGAAGAGAATACTCACTATATTCTCACAGATGGTAGAACAAATGTTTCTGAATATATTCAGATAAATGAAAAAATAATGCGCCCAGAATTACAAAACACCCTGCAATCACACAATCCCAAAATGGCCTAAATGTTTCTAAAGCCATTTTGCAACATACTCTATGTTATATATCACAGGTGCAATGCACAACAACACAGAAACATCACACTCAAGGTTTAGGTGAATCACCTACAGATTCACAAACGGTATCTGGCTATAACCAAACACCTGCCAGTAACTCCTGGGAACATGCAAATCTTTGCTTTCTCTGCTTCCTAATTGTGGCACACAGGCTGATGATCTTAGCAGTCCATTTATTGTATCTTCTGCATTTTACCTCTTCCTCCACAGCAGCCAGCTGGTATCAAAGTCCTCCAGTTTTGACTGTGCCATTAAAGCAAGATCAAGTCTCTACCTAAGCAGCCCAATCTTGCCTCAACCTAGGTTCTGCTGCTGCAGGCAAAAAAAGGGAATATGCTAGTGACACTGAATGTGGGAGAGGGGACAAAGGAAATGGGAATTAAGTCATACAGTGCAGAATACAAGTCTTAGAAGGACTGAAAATCATTAAATAAGTGCCTTCTGATTAATAGGTCAATTCCTCATAGCTAGATTCAGGAGAGCTAGAAGTAGGTATCTACATTCCCACTTGTGCACGTTATGACGCTGTGAAAAGCTCTGCTTTTCACTAAAAGTGTTCTTCGGGGCCTGTGTGCAGTGAGATGTTTAGCTTCCTCAAGAACAAAGATTCAAAATTTTCTATTCAGCTTTCCTTTCCAGAAAACATACATTTTATGCAACACAGACCTAGGAAGAGGACACAAATGGACCAGCTCTCAGCCTTTATCACATTAGAATGGACAGGAGCACACAGCTTTGTGCTAGAAAGAAAAAATGCAAATTTTAGGCTCTTTTTTGAGAGAAGCAGAAAAGCAGACTTACTCAATGAAGAACCTGGGACTCAGCTGCAGAGTAGAAGGCAGAGTGTGGATATCCTGAGGGGTTTCTATTTTTCTTCAGCTTGTTCCTTTGCCCATTCCACTCAATTACCTTTAAATAAAAGCTATCTCTATGCTGTCTTTGCCCCCATTCCTGATTCCAGCAGCCTCTGATTCATTCACATATCACAGCAGGAGTCCCTGGACTGAAGACTTTTTGGCAGATTTAACAGTTATGCAAAAATGTCCACAGTTGATGGTGGAGAAGAGTTTAACTAGATACATTTACATTTAGGGACAGATGCTCAGCTAACAGTAATCAGACCTGAGGTGATCTTGACCTCATTTCCAACTATAAACAACAGAATTAATTCAGAGTGAGCGCAGGTTCCTACAGTCATGACAGTAACATGAAGTTCAATGTACAGTCCTTTCTTCACTTTCCAATGGAAAAGCACGTGACATGAGTGAATCAGAAGAACTTTCTTTTGGTAACTTCTCCTCTTGGCTGCAGAAAGGACACTGACCATTACTGCTTTCATTGTTAAATCGACAATAATTTCCATTCCAGCACCGGGTTCTTCCTGACCGTATTGTTTTTTTTTCCCTCAGGTGTGAGTGTCCAAGACAGTTCTGCAGCAGAGACACATTGGCAAACACTTAGGAGACGGATGGCTCCCAGGCAACCAGTGCAGCTTGAGCTCATGGCTGCAACCAGCTTCCACCAGGCTCCATGCACAGAAGGAGCTGCACCCGAACAATGACCTGGCCCTCGTGGGCAATGGAGCTAAAAGAGGTTGTGTTCCATTATCCACACTCCCCAGGTCCAATCAGTGCTCCAGCTAAGGAGGAAAGGACAGCACAGGCAGTGAGAATGCGGGCTGACAAGCAGTGCAGGATGCAAGGCCAGCCCATGGGGCTCCACGTCACGTTAGGGCCAGGAAGAGAGGCTAAGCCTGCACCTGAACAGCTCTGGACAGTCGGACATGTCCAGCAGCAACAAAGCTGTCAGAGTGAGTGCCAGCTCTGCCAGGCCAAGAGCACAGCCACCAGTGCGGGGAAGCAGCCCTTGAGTGAGGGGGGACAAAGGAGTGACAGTCATCCCATGTGCTGGGTCAGGCACAGCGAGAGGTGGAACAACACCAAATTTGTCAGGTACAGGAAGGCTGGGTACATTGCTCTGAGTAACAAACAGATGGCTAGCAGGGAATCTAAAACACAGTAAGGCAAGAAGCAATTGCAGGGCTGTGATAACAACCCAGGGTTCCTGAATCCCAATCTGGTGCCCTATTCCAGAGCACATACTGCTTTGCATATCTCATTAAGACATTTCCTTTTCTGTCTGTACAGACAATGCCCCAAAAATCCCAGCATTTTCTGTACTTCAAACAGGACCATTTAGAAATGGTGCCAGAGTCTGAATTTACTGGTTTGATTTGAGTATAGGGAAAAGGATTTCTTTTCCTTGAGGAAGAAGATGTAATTAGGGAGCTCTGTTAACTACAGCCATATATTTTCAAGTCTATAAAATGGATGCTTTCACAGATTAGTCAGGCCTTGATATCTCAGATAAAACTTGGACTGCATCAAACAGAAGTGTCCTGTCCCCTAAGCTGTGGCAAGACCTAATTGCACTAGACCTCTGCCAGGAATTCTCTCATAAATGAGGGTCACTTGGCCATGAACTTATTTTATTCCCTTTTGACAAAGAAGAATGGCTGATTAGTTTACCCTGTTCGTGTGCTAGCTTTTTTTTTGGTGGGAAGCACTTCTTATTTTATTCAATTTACTTACCAGTGTTAGTGATTCTAAATAGACTTCAGCAACCCTCACATGCAGTGAGAGAAGGGAGGCACTGCTGTAATAGATCTGAGCTCTGCTCTGTTCTGCTGTGTCTTGATAAAGCAGTTGTACCAAAGCAAAAGGGTTGTGAGAGCATCAAGAGCAGCAGTGCAAGGTCTGTGCTAGCACCAGCAGCAGCATTATCCTCTGCTTCCCACATTGTTCCAAGGAAAGCTGCACGACTCACTGTCAGCCACACTTCAGCCAACTCCTTGGAAGGAGCCACTCTCCATTTTTGTGGGTTCTACGAGGTCAGTGGCCAAGAAACAGCTCCCTATTACTAAAGGAAAGTCAAACGACCCAGGAGTACTGTCGAGAGAAAGCCATAAAACTGTTGATTCCACTGAGCCTAGGAGCACATTTTGTCATTCTTCACCTGAAATAGATGCTCCTGGTGCCATAATAATAATATAATGGGAGGAGAAGCAATGCTGGCAGTGAACCCCCTCTACTCTGAAGTGAGATAGGAGATATCCTTCTCAGAGAAATGGAGGAAGCATGTGACTCAATCTGGGTTTGTGTGAGCTCCACGTGGATATACAGACTAAGGCAGCCAGGGCTGTTTTCTGTGCAGACACCGTGACCACAGTCTAGACCACGTAGTCTTTAGGCAGGAATCCCCCTAAAGCAGCAGCTTAATGTATCCAAATTCCCACTGCTGCAATACTGCTGCATTTGCTGCCTCCTGGGTTTGTCATGGTCCAACATCAGTGGGAAATGTGACCAAATGGAGAGGGACATGTTCTTCAGCCCTGGAGAATAATGGAGGTGTAGAGAAGAAGTACACAGGTAAAAAGCAGCAGCAGTAATAATGACAACAGCAGCAGTCCAGGCATCTCATGCCTGCATTGCAGCTTGCTTCTGAATTAGGCCAAAGAGCCTGACAGAGCTGCAGCAGCTGCTGTGCAGGCAATTGTACATCTCCAATAATTTCTTATCCAAATCCTTAAGTATATTTTTTAATGCTGCTGCTCCGATTTTCTACAAAATGGTGCTTCTGAGCTTTGAATGCTGCTTGTTTGGCTTTAAAACTATGTTCAACATCTAAAGTTGTTTCATGTTGTTTAATGACAACCAGAAAATTTTGTTTGCCAGTTGAAGGGGGTGGAGAGGGGAAGTGAGGAATCAAGTGAAAGAAGATAAATGCTATATGGAGAATGAATCACATAGGAGCTGATATTCTGAAGTATGGGCTGAGGAAGGGCATATGAGGAGGAGGGAAGAAAGTTCTATCCTGGGAGCACAAGCTATCAACACAAAGAGAGTGGGTTTGGGAGGGATCTGAAAAGGAGTAAAGATGCCCAGGAAGAATAAGCCAATGTAGGAGGCAGGTTGGAACAAAAATGATGGTGCAAGTAGGAAGAGAAGCAAAGGTGAGAAGAGTGGGTAGAGCATGGGGATGAGCCAGGAGAGGAAAAACAGTCACAAAGGCACAGAGCTGATCTATACTGAAAAGGCAAGATCTACCTCATTTCAAGAGAAAAAAAAAAAAAGTGACAGCCACACAGCTGGGATTAACAGTGAGGATGGATTAGATAAGAGGTAAGATTTGATCCAGGAAGGAATAAAAAAAATATCCAACTCCTGGATGCAGAAGAAATGCCTGTGAGTGCAGAAAAAGTGGAATTATAATAGACTTGGTGAGACCAGCTCTCTAAGGCTCTCACCAGGGAATGGGCACCAGGAATGCCAAGGGTAACAGCATCCAGAGCAGGCTGAAGGAGCAGAGGACTGAATGCAAGAGTCTAAGTGGGTCTAGGAGCAGACTAAGATAGGAAAGGGTAAATGGAACTGTCACTTCTACAGATCATATAAGCAGAAAGTTTGCTGTTCCTCTTTCTCAGGCCTGGGTTTTGGCTGATGCTGTGCAGAATGACAACACTGTCACCCCATTTTCTGACAACAGACAGAGATGTCACACTGGCTTCGTGGGGACCTGAGCCACTCAAGTGTGAAAGGACTGTCACAGTGATGATTCTGCTCTGGTGCTTTTGACTCCTTTGAATCCCAAAAATATCTGGAGCAACAATGGAATTCAGCTCCAAAACGCAGGGTGCTGAGTAGAGCTTAAAGCATTCCTTTCCTTAAAATGAAGTGACATGCAGTTGGAAAACTCAGTATAGATGGAAAAGAGAAACAAAAGCTCACTAAGCATGAAACATTACAGCATCCCAGCTTACAAACAGAAAATGTTGAAATTTCTTTCAAATCTATTTCAAAATCACTGGAACACTTCTTCACACCTGAGTGTCAGGTCTTAGTCAGTGAGGGGGCTAGAAAACATGTTGTACCTTCATGCAGGTAACTAATGCTCTTGAAAGGTTCTGCTGGTGTTAGAAACCTGGAATGGAACACTCAAATGAATTGTAAATAACAGCCAAATTAGCTGCTGTGAAAGCTGGCTCCTGTTTCCTCCATGCTCAGGGATTGTTGTGAACAGCCAGAAGAAGCAGCAAGAGAAATCAAGGTTGAAAAATTTAATTAGCAGGTGAAATGAAGCCAAAGAAATTGAGTGGGGGAAAATTAGATATCCAGCAGGTGAAAATTTTAGTGATCATGTTTTTTTTTTTTTTTTTTTTTTTTTTTTTTTTTTTTTTTAATATAACAAACAGCTTACAAGAGCCAATTTATACTGTGCAGTGGGAACCCCCTTAATCCCTCCCAGGACTGTCTTGGTGTAGGAATCACATCACTCTAAGACTACAGAACACAGATTCTGTCTAGCACTTCACATTGTAGGAAAAGAAACAATACATGCAAGGGAAGGAGCTGGACTCTTCTGGGAAAGGGAGAAGGAAGGTTTTTTTGAGATAACCAACAAATGTTGCTGGACATGTATTGGCTGAGATCATTCCAGTTCTTAGTCACAGCATTCTATAGAGGCCTACAGGTGAATTTGATAATCTCTCTACAAAAGCTTAAAGGGAAAAATATGTGTAAAGACTCTGCATGGCAGTAATTTTGTAGGGGTTGCAACTCAGTGCATGTTACCATTTGGTTCTCATACATTTATTCAGCATGGTGCTGTACATTTGCATTCACTCAAATAATGGTTAGTAAGCCTTTAAATTACTATTTCTGAACCAAGGGACAAAGGATACTTGACAGATCTTCCTAAGGATGTTACTCTGGAGCAAGACTGTGCTTTGTGTGTATAACAGACTCAGCGTGGTGCCAGCACTGCTGCTGATCCCTGCCAGCCTTCACCCCTGCAGACTCACTCCTGATTCCCTCGTAGCGGATCAGCTCCCACATTCACATTCCATGAAATCTCCCGAGTCACCTGGCTGGCTGCACAAACTCAGCTGAAGCCTGTATTATATAGAAAGACCAACCATATAATCCCAACGACCCCATCTTGTTTTGATAGGTGCCGTGGCTTGGTAAAGGAATAAAACCTATCAGGCATCAGAGTTAGACACATTTCCTAAATAAAGGATGGGCTGTCATCTTGTGGTGTTAAAACTTAGGGCAGAAGAGCCTCCCGTAGGGACAGCCAGGGTCTCTCATGTTTCTGTTATGTCTGTTTTCAGGTGTTGCCATAGTTTGGATTTCAGAACTTACCCCAAGAACCTAGAGTGTAAATATCAGTCAATGTAATGAGATTAAGGCAAGAAAGAACAGGCAGCACACGCTATGGGCCTGTGCATTTGTACCAAATTCATATCTATCAAACTTGTCATGACTCCAGTACAACACAAAAGCTGCCTGTGAGGCTTAAAAGTCCTAAATGAACACAGCTGGTCTGCCCTGCCAAAGAAATAGGCAGGTGGCTTCTCTTAAAGGAATGTATTTTTCCTGAAAATGCAACAATGGTTGGCAGATTTCACTGAAGTACAAGATCAAGAATGCCTAAATAGATAGAAGTAAGTGTTGATTGTGCAGTAATCATTAATCCTGAAGTTTGTCTGGACTCCAAATCTCTGTTAGGATGCAAAGATTATGGAAAAGCTCAAAAAACCAGGAGGGCTACAAAACAGATTGGCACTTTAGGAAGGAGTGGCAGAGGAATGGCTTATGTGATCAATGGCACATATTTCAGTATTTGGTGAGAACAGACAAAGCAGGGTAGGTAGGTCCCAAAGAACAAAAGACAGACATTTCCCTAAACAAAACAGCAAATCACTCATTTGCAATTTGTGAATTTTTAAAAGTCCTAATATTTTGCCTGCATTATTAATTAGAAAGGAGAGAGCGAGCAGCAGGGAAAATTAACAGAACTGAAAATGTTCAGTACCAAAACTGGATGGAAAGAGACAACACAAGATGTAACTGTCTTCTGAGGCTGAGCTCTAACGCGCAGCCTTCCCTAAAGCTGTTGGAAGCAGATGGCCTCCCACAGCTGCATCTCTCCAGCTTCCACTAGAGAGATGCCAATGTTCCTCCCGCCAGAGTTGCCAGGGAAGGGTCCTCATGGCAAGGGATTCCCTGGAGCACAAGAACCAACGATCCAGGAACAGACACCTGAGGGGGGGAATGTGATCACGACACGCAAAGCAACCACACGGAGACGAGAGATTTCGCAGGGCAGAGATGTTCCTCCAAGAGAGCCCAAGGCTGAGCTAAGGCCGAGAGACCCTCTGCCTGTTTATTTCTTACTTTTTATACATTTGTGGGTCTGGCTGTGGATTGGCTTCTGGAGTTATCACCTCCCAGCCGAATGGTTAGACTAACTGTTAGTTACAATTGTTTTCAGGTTAGAAATATGCAAATGAAGGACAGAGAATGAAAAACAAAGGATTTGTTTATGTTACATGTGTGAGAAAAGGCAAAAACTGCTACTAATATTGTACAGAAGCTAAAAAGTCTGACTCCATCTTATGAACAATTAAAAGGCTTTAAAAAGCTCAGAAAAACCAGGGTGACAGGGAATGGGAAACTCAGCGCTTGATAAGGCAGAAGGAGCAATGGAGATAAAGGTGTTCAAGAGTGGGAGGACAATGAGGAGAAAGAGGAGGAGGAGCACGCACGTTCTGCAGGCAGTTTGTGCGAGTGCAGGAAGGATTAACACAGCTGCAGCAAGTAGAGGTCTTTCACTGAGGACATGTTCAATATGGCACTGCTCTCTGGACAGATGGAAGGGGGCTTATCTGGACTAGAAATGGAGAAATTCATTTGACCATCAATCATACTGGTACACATTATTCCACAATTCTTAATCTATGTGGGATCCAGGCTATTATGGAAAATTAAAACCTAAATACATTTCCAGTCATAGCTCAAGCTACTTGCCTTTAGTAGAAAGAAATACTACATTTCCTGTTTTACATGTCTTTTTCCCTCAGTAACTTGGAATAGTCAACCGTCAGAAATACTACATGCTTCTAAATTATGGTGATAAAAAAATCTTTTTGTTTCTCAACAACAGCATGAGCTAATTCTGATAATTCTTGTGACAGTTTCCTACTGACTTGGAATCTTCATTATACGGCTGAGGCAACTGACTGCAATCTACTTTCTAAGCACCATTACTGTGTCAATTTGAGCCAATTCAGCTATTGTTTGAAATGCATAGCATACATGTGTTATTTAACATTCTATTTCAAACTGCCTTTGTTTTATTATCCATCAAACTGTCTTTCTTGTTTAAGCACTGACTGTACTCAGAAATTTAAGATACTGATCTGGATATGTTTTTCACTGTGTTTTCAGTAGGAATTGTCATAATTATTCTAAAATAAAAAAATATTTTTCTGAGAGAGGGAGCTTTCCAAATAGAATCACCTGCCTATAGACTCTCTAAGAAACATGCTCTCAGATTTCCATGTAATATTAATCTTGCAGAGGGAATTCAGATGTCCATATGATAAAAAATAGCAAATCTACAATGACAACTAAGTGGCGATTTTCTTTGAAATCCTTTCTTGCTAATCTGATTTTAGAAGACTCTGAATCACAGTTCCAATTTTAAATATCTTAATGTATCACAGCCGCTCCATTCTGTGAATATACAGGAGTAGGATCTATGCAGAAACAAATCAAAGGTATCCACCAAGTATTTCCATATTGGTATCCAATGTGAGGGGAATAATGTAAGTTACATCCTCTCCTGATGCCTCAGTTGCCCCATCAGTAAAGTAATGCCTGGTAGTGACACTCTTTGATTGAAAGACTATTTACAAAGAAAAAGAATTTGAGAACAGTGACTTGTTTTAATATTTTTTTAAAGATTTTTCCTTAAATCAGCACAATTAAAGGTTCAGACCTTAAATCTGCAGTGAAACAGGCTGAGACCTTAATGAATATCTCACATGGGTTTACCATGCACTGTCTACAAACACATTTGGGCGTTCTAGAAACACATATTGGTTGTCTCCTTTTTTTAAAATTTTAATTTTTGAAAACACAGGTGCCATTTACAGGTATGTTCAAGCACAGCTTTCACACCCGTTTACCTCTTTAGAGTAAAACTCTTGATTACTCAGCATCTGCCACACCAACATGTATAAAAAGTATCTTCTATTTAAATACAGGAGATAACATACTTTGCTGAAAAGAGCAGTATCTGACATGAAATAGATACATTTATATATTTATACACAAATACAAAGAAAGCTGCCTCTCAATAGCAAGGAGGCTGCACATAACTGGTAAGTAAATGCAAGTATTCTATTTTACACAATTAACAAGCGCTGCAGGACAGATTGCAGTGAAACACCTCACTGTGCAGTCTCAACAGAAAAGCTCAGATATTCCTCTCTGATTTCTGTGTCTGGCATTCAGCTACAGAACAGGACACCTTTCAGGCAACTGGATACCAGCTTCCTGCCTTTTATTCCAGGATAATTCATCATGCCATGGCTTAAACACAAAACAAGAGCATTCTAAACCTCCCATCAGTTACCAGCACCCACCTAGAGACTACCTTCAGATTTACAAACAATAACTTCAGGAATGCACCATCCTCAAACACTTACAGGTGCTCCCTGAACTGAACAAGCACCGGGGGGGATGCAGCAGGAGGGAGGAACACACCACAAAGGACACAAGCACCGACACCAGTCTCATGGACTCTCTGTACAAGTTAACATACATTTTGGTTTTTTTCATCTCCTATCAGAACTACAGAAAGTAATTACTGAGATTGGCTGGAATCTCTTCAAAATTTCTCAGTCCAAGAATACCCCAATATTTTGATGAATTTTCCATCCAGTGTTTTTGATTCCAAAACAGAAGTACAAAACAGAACTTAAAGACCTTTTTTTTTTTTTTTTTTTTCCCCACAAGGACATAAAAACGCCCCTTTAATTTTCCTCTTTATTTTTTTCTCTTTTTAAAAGAAAACCACTGCAGTCTCTAAAAAGCTCATCTTTTAAATATCCTTTCCTTTTAGGCAAAACATGTTTTTTTCTCTCTATGGTTTAAAGACAGGTGTGTATCTGAAGAGACAAACCTCACTAATGAGTGACACAGAACTTTTAGATCTCTGAGTGACTCATGACAACAGGGAGTTGTAAGAGGCATCTCACAAAGATTCTGTGCAAAGCAGGCAGATTCCCAGCACAGTCAGGTGAGCACCTGTGCACCCATTTCAGTGCATTCTGGCAGCTTATCCTAAGGCATGCTTTAGGTCCAACAGTCTGAATTACAGCCCAGTTGTAACTCTCTCTCCCCCTCACTGGACAGCTGAGCAGAATCAAACAGCTCAAGAGTTCCCTCACAGGGTATGTTCCCATATCCTCTCTCTCCCACAGCTCTCCCCACCCTCAGGTCACGCAGCCAGCTCTTACCTCAATGGTGTACTGCTCAAAAATCCGGAGCTGAAGGAAAATGTCTAGCTTAATCTTCCTCTCATGGAAGAGCTCTTCCATCTGTACCTGGGCCTCGTCGAGCTGCTGGAGGACGGATTCGATGTGGCTGATGGAGCTGTTGTGGGGGGTCTTGTTGCTGGAAACGGCAGAGTCCCTGTAGCAAGGCAGAGAGCAGGGCTAAAGCTCAGCTTTGAGGCAGGCTAAAGAGCAAGAACGACACATCTGTGATTCTGTGTGCTCCTGAGGTGCAAACCCAAGCACAGAGGGCTGAGGGCAGGTGTCTGCAACACTCATCTCCTGTACTCGCCGAAGTCCTGTGGCCCCCGAGCTCGGCACAAAGTTTGAGCAGGGGGATCATCCTTTCTTGTGTGGTGACATTGCGACCTGGCACACTTGGGAGGGGCAGGGGAGGAGATGGCACACCAGTCTCAAAGGCTCTCTTGAGACTGGCTGGCAAACACCTTTGATGCTGCAGGGTCCCCTGCTCCTGCCTGTACTCACATCAAACTGAGATGCTATTCAGTCACATGGACCTTTCTTTACAAGTTAATTTTCTGCATTTGCCCTATTACTTACAGACTAACTCAATCAGAATTCTAAGTATTTTAGACCAATGGCCAGGGATGCCTTGGTATCCTCTGAATAACGTAGTATAGCAATGGATACAGAATACAGTGCAAAAAAACCCCAACACCCTTTCAAAAACCCCAAGAGAGATTCTGACTTGTCTTTTCATTGGGGGAAGTGAAAGGAGATGTGACTGTGACAGGTCAGATACTGCTGCAGTTACATTTTCCATTTACAGGCAGCAGAAGGGAGCAAACCCTTCCACTGGTGGGCCAGGACCAAGGGAGATTTGCTGCACTTGAAAGTTTATCACAGGCACAGAAAAGTCCTGACAGTTCCTTTTCTGTTTGTGCTTTCATGTATATTACTAGGCTCACCTACACTCTGCTATGTCTTCAGCAATTTCTTTTTTCAGTGACTATTTTATGGATAAATAACATTTACAGATGTAAAGAACTGAAATTTATCCCCAAATGTTCCACACAAGGTCCCTCAACTTTCAGAAGGGCCAGAGAGGAAATTCTGAAGCCAAAATTTAATCTTGGCTTTGGCACATTGGCTAAAACAAGATTCAGATGCAAGTACTACTGATTTCCCTTGCTTACATGGGAATATTACATCCATATTTCTCTCTCCAGGTGTTATGGTTTCTGCCCCACCCTGTCTGTTTTCATATTCTTGGTGATCACAGGATCTCTGCCTCCACATTAGAGCTGCACAGTCTGCACAGAGGAAGGAGGAATGAAAATAAATTCAGATTTTGAAACTACAGCTTAATCTGAGGCTGCATCCAATCAAGTCCTGTTTCCTTCAGTCAGCACCTGTCTTCTATAAAAGGACATGAAATAGTCTTCACTCAGATGCAGGATTATTACTATTCATATATTACCTAAATTACTCAATGAATTATTCAACACCAGAGTTGAATAATCTCTCACGGGATCTAGACACACACTTAGTTTTAGAAATTCTTTTTCATTAAACATTTCACTCTTCATATCAAGCCACACTTGTGTTTCAGTGACTGATGCAATACAAAAGTTTAAGAGCAGTAATCTGGTGGACTTTTTTTTTTTTTTTTTTGGTCTCCTTGGATAAGGCATTGACAACCCCTAGCTAGTCTGGTTTGGGAAAGATCTCCCTGCAGAAAAAAACCCATTTCTGAGATTGCATGCTTCTGCCACAATATTTCTTGTTCTGTCTGGGAAAGAATAAATATAAGACCCTTACTAATATTTGAAAGGCTATGGATTAGAGTTTTAAAATTCAAGGAAATTATTGGGAAAAAAAACCCAAAATAAACTTTGGGGAACATAGAACTGGACTCAGTACATTGCTGCTGACTTTGTTTGAAATGAACACTGTGCTTCTAAAACCACTTTCAGTGCTTTCACTAGGAGAAAGTTCAGTGAGAAATACCCATTATCTCATATGCTGAACTACTGTAAAAAAGGTAAGCTAATTAACTCTTCCCTGGCTTTTGTTTTCAGCCTCGAACATTTCTGCTTTCCACATCTCACTGGAGCAAGTCATTGTTTTGCCTTTCACAGATGACCAGAAATATTGCCCCCAGCAGCACCCCTGGAACTGCTGTTCAAAAGGTTTGCTTTGCATTGACTGCTGAGAACAACGATCATCTCAGTAAAGCACTGATAAGGAAGAGCGAAAAATGTTTCCAACGTGAACCATGACATGCACAGAGTGTCTAGGCAGGCCTGCTTTATTCCTGATAGGTATTGCCTCCTGATGTAGTCACAGAGGCCCTGAAGACCTTGTGTGAAGTGCAGTCCCAGGCATGGAATATAGTTCAGGCAACAAGCTTTTCATTGCCTCTCTGGAGGAAACAGAGTGCTGTTACAAAAATGATCCTCTCTAAACCAAAATCTATTCTCTCAAAGATAAGAACAAGAAATGCAAAACTTTCCGAAGCTCCAGTAATTTCATTGCTTTTAACCCATGTTATGACATGCTTGATAAGAGCAGTGTATTTCATTCTTTTCATTGTTGTAGCATTTGCAATCTTCATCTATTCTTCATGGCAGGTACAAAGTGATCCACACTGAAATGCAATCCTGGATTAAGGAAAGACTACAGCAATTCTAGTTTTTCCTTTTCTTCCTACATCTGTGTATTCTTCACCATTGCCAGCAGTCACGAAAGCAGGTTAGAGTGGGCACACATAGAGGCAGCTTCATGGATTTTTTTCCACACTGTTCTTTGAAAGAGTCCAGGATCACATTACAAGCTTTGCAGTTAGTCAGAGCGCTCAAATCCAACACTTGAACCAGCTCATCTTGACAGTTCAGCATTGCAAACTTTTGTGCGCATTCAAAGGTTTGGCAGCTGTTCTCTCTGGGTTTGGTATTAACTTCATCAGAATCAGGGGATCGCTTTGCACAAATATGTTCAGCTTGTTCCACCTACTCACTCACTGCCAGAGTACAAACCAGACCCCAAACCCAGCTTTTCTTTGTTAAACACAGCTGCCACAAAACCTGCCTTGGTATTTTGCAAACATTGGAACGTGACACAGATTTAAAAAGTCTCAAAGCTGAGGCCACTGTCACTTTTCCAAGACTGAAACTAAGAATTGACTACATTCACATCAAGAAAAAGCTGAAGTCCCACACACCACCTTGCAGTCCACCTCCACTCTCCACACTTCCCTTCTGACTCAGGTGCAGCTAAAAATCCCTCAGGCCAATCCCACAACCAGAACCAGGACTCTTTGAATGTTGACACTTTCTACAACCCCACAAACCACTCCACACTCCACCTGATGGGCTTGCACTCGGTCCCTTTCAGGCTCTACTCCATGGGTGTTCACACCGAAGTGATGCCATTCCAATAGTCGGGAAGAATATGAAAAAAAATTTAGCCCACAATTTCACTGCCATTTTTTTTTGATCTCATAGAAATTCCCTAAACCTTGCAAACAATTTCTTTGCATAGAAGTAAGTTACCATGCAGACCTTTGACTGACCTGCTACAGCTGGCCATGCATGTGTTCTTAGCTAAAAACCCTTCCCCTGTGGCAGCTCACTTACCAAACCCAGCATGTTTTTTACCCTACTGATCTCATCATCAAAGACGAATAGAAGGATGGAATGTCTACTCCTGATCCTTCCTCTCCAACTCTAATAGCAGTACCACAGCTCCAGTCCCTTGCCCTCCCCTGTGGTGCTGGCAAGTCACACACAGCAAGAGCAGGAATCTCCAGGGGCCCTCTGGTGTTCCTGCTGAATGACAATCAAAACCTAGAGCAGTCCTTTCAAATCTCTCATTATTTTTTTCCTGACCCAGCAGAGAAAACCCTGCATCCAGGATGACAGCAGAAAGCTTAGAGGAAAGCTCAGCATACGGCAGTAGTAAAATACTTAAGGACTCCAGGAGGGCTTTTAAGGCCGGAGCTCCACCAGAGCCCTCATTGTCCATGCTACTCTAGAGCATCTTGGGCTTTTCCTATCAGGCTCCTTCCATGGCTCATGACCTTCTGCACATCTTGGGTAGGAAGAAAAGGCATCAGATTAGGGAAGCTCAGGGTGAGGAGGATGATGTCACTCTCTTGAACCGTCTGGTGAAACACATAAAACTTGGGATATTTGCAAATTATAACGTATACAGAACGTGCCCACTATGTACAGGTGGGTAAGGGCAACCTGTAACAATACAAAGACCTAAATAATAAATGATGTATTGGACTTGGTTCAGTGACCAGCAACATTCATAAAAGGCAGGAAAACTTGATTCCTGTCAACAAAGCTACAGGCACAGAAAACTACTGTAACAACAAATGAGAGAGATTTCACAATTACTAATTCTGTATAAGCTCGCTCTGCAAATATTCATTTGACTATACTTGCAGATTGAGAAAGAAAAGAAACAAAAAACATCAAAACCCCAACCTTCCCCCCACCCAAATTCTTGGGGCTAGTCTCTTCATGTATTTTAAATTAGGCAAAAATGAGCTGGTTTAATTCATAGTGCTAGTAGAAGAACCAGCAGTAAAAGAGCCTCTTTGATACTATGAATAAACCCCACATACAAAAAGATAAATAGAAGGGTGCTGCATGCAAAATGAAACAGTGAAGACTGTTAGACACGTGTGTATTTTATTAAGAGGAATACACTTACCCTACATCGGGAACAACCATATAAATCACAAGGTCTCAGTTCATAACCGTTCAACAATCTTCTATAAATACCAACTAAAAATATTCACTTCAAACACATTTGGATCCATTCACTTCCCAGTGCCTATAAATAATCTCTCAGTCAAACAGGAAACCAATGCTGATCCACAGACTACTCTAATCAGCTCACACAAATCACTCCTTGTAATTTCAATAAAACACTCAAAGGATCTGAAGAATTATAAATAAGCAAAGAATTAATAAACTCTCCCAATCGATCCTAGCTTGCAGTTCCCTGTTTAGGCACCCCTGAAGCACAGCACACATCAGATTTCACAACACCTGTGCCCCAGGTGGATGCTTACCTGAGCTGCTGGATTAGATCTTCCCCTTCTTTAATAACATTGAGGGTAGCGTCCAGGGTGGCTGTTTGCTGCTGCTGAAACTGCTTGATAAGCTCCTGAACTGCATCCACAGAGTCAGCACAGACATCCTCTAAGAGCTCCTTCTGCAGATCTTCCATCCATGTCCACAGCTGGGAAGAAGGGGAGGGAAATATAAATCAGAGAGGGATTGAGATTTAACCCTTTTGCTCTCTAATTCCAGATCAATAGGCATTAACTCAGGTTGCATGTTTCACAGGAAAACTGACCTAAAATTTATAAACCCAAGAAGATAAATTTGTTATTGATTCCATTTAAAGCAAGAAAATAAGATAAATATAGTATCAGGTTGTTTAAAAAAAAAAAAAAAAAAAAAACACAACAAAAAAACCCACCTCAATTCAATTTCTGTTTATTATACAGCAATAACTATTTATTTTATTCTGATTAACTCTTTATACAAGTAACAAATTAAAATCTACAGATAACCTAACCCTTCCAGGAACTGAGCACTATCATCTGCTATCAATTTCACATGCAGCTGCAGCCTGTTGCAGGACAGACCTACAATCTTTGGTATGTGTGTATGGTACTGACTGAAGTCTAGCTGTGCCTGCTCAGCTATGCCTTCCCAGGGGTTGAGGTTTTGGGGTTTCTTTTTCCTTTCCAGCACTAAAACCCCCTCCTCAAAATGCACTCAGACTCCACATTTTAACTCTGGGAAAATCCAAACATAGGAAACGGCAATATCACCAATCAACCCCATGCAGATCCATTAATTTGGAATAGTACCGACTACCAGTTCTAAAGCCACAATCACAGCAACAAATCATTTCAAGTGCTTAGATGAGAATTTCCAGCCAGCTGTTCACCAGAGGTCTGGACAGGGGCAGGAATGCCCCGGCAGCCTCTCGCTGCCTGTAAAGGCTTAAAGCGAACGGAGGTTTCCCCTTTAAGCTTCTGCTGAAAAGTGAGTGTAAAATTGCACCAACCGAGCTGGCAGCCTGCCAGCACACCCTAATGACTCCACCAGAGACTCTTTTCTGTGCCACGCCTGCCCCATTAACCCACATTTTGCTGGTACGTGCTGGAGGGAGCAGCAGAGTACCAGAGAGAGAAACACCAACGCTCCGGGAAACGTCAAAGGATGCGGTGCCGGCAGCGGCTTCTCCCGCTGTCCCAGGGACTGCACAGCTCTGTCCCACAGGGACCTTGGGCTGAACGTGAAGCAGAGGAGGACACTGCGTGGGTGGCAAAGAGCTGGTAAAAATGTTTGTGCTCAAAGGAGTTGCACTGGCTCCCTATCCTAGAGCATTTCCTCTGAGACTGTGAATTCCGCACGTCCACACTGAACGAGAGGAGGATGGGGATGTGTAAAGCTCCAGCTGCCAAAGCTTCTCATAACCAGGACTCACACCTAAGGCCAGTCACTAAGTGCTACACTCTACACAGGCTATGGACTTCAAAGATATTACCCTAGTCCAAATCAAAGTCATCAAAATTAGAAGCTGTCCCAGCACACTCATGATACCAAAAAAGGAGACCCCAGTGGCTTTTGCTCTGTCCCCACCTCTGCTACTGACTCCCTGCTTAAGAGACTTACAAAAACAAGTAACAGAACATACATCTTACTTGTAGGCTTTTCAGAGTCAGCTTTGAATACTTTGGGTAAACACCTCTGTTTATCCATAAACATTATAATCATAATGGCCTACCCAACTACTGGCCCGAAATGGAATGTCTTTGCTTGGGATATTTACATGTTTTCACATTCTTGGGAAAAAGACATAGTATAAAAGAGGAACCATTAATCAAAGAAACAAATGTAAGTGGATAGGTATGAGAAATAAGTGAAAAAATGAAAACATATTTAACGAGTCAAATAGAGGGCTTTTTCAGTGGTGGTCTGAGGTCCATGTGTGGAACTTGGGGAAGCTACCATAATGGAAAATGCATTAGTTATTTCCTTTATCTGTTAATTAGATTTAGAATCTTCCTGGTTTTGATCCAATCCCTGCACCCACTCAAACAGTAGGGACAGCTGGACTGAAACAGACAAGGACCAGGTTGCTCAGGAGTATTTTTTCTGCTTATCAGATCTTCAAGTAATAGAGCACTTTTTAAATACAGAAAAATAGCTATGTGTATAAATCATCTTTCTGTTTTGAGGTGGGAAAGCCAGTAGTTTTTTAACTTCTTCCAGTTCTTAGTTCCTTTTTGAACTTAAAAAAGCTCTGGAAATTTTCTTCACAAGAATGAAAGTGAAATCAGAAATTTTGTTCATTATTAGGAATCTGCTGTTTTCTTGAAATTATCATGTTAGGGAAGAGGAGAAAGTTTCCAACCTTCAGAGGAAAATCCTGTGCTCAAAAGTCTCTCCAGAACCCAACTTTTCAAAAGGAGCATTGGACATTTAAGATCTTACTCCGCTTTTTGAGTAGGCTTCTAAATCAGTTCCAAAATACTTAAACATAAACTGTATTGTATTCACCTGGAACTGAAACACTCATTAATTTCAAAGAGCACTCAAATATATTAACTCATATTAGCTTCAGATGTTTCCACTAATGACCTCTGACTGTAAGGATTTGCATAATAAAATCTATCAGAATCTAGGTCATCCTTGACTCACGGGCCTTTAATCCTTTAGACTCCACCAATCCCTGGAAAACCCTAATACAAAGAATCAGTCAGTATTAATAAGATTAGAAAGACCTTTCAGGAACAATTCACAATAGGAACCCAATTCCAAAACCTCCTGGGTTATGTGCTACAACTAATAGCACTTTTGAGAAACTGCTACCAAGCCCCACTTGTGAATGCCACAGCAACGAAGAGACCAGTTCCATGTCACCGCAACAGCCCAGTCAGAACAGCTGTTAATCATAAAACAGAAATCATGCTCATTGTCACTGCCCAGGAAAATCAGTCCCTTCTAGGGCTGATGTTTCATTCCAGTGCAAGTATTTGACTGATTAAAGAAATCCTGACAATTAAAGCCCCAAATCACTGGATACCTTGTGCATTTCCAGTCCATGCTGTGACTGACCTACTCTAAGCTAGGGAGCTTAGACCAAAGAAACTGTTCCCATTGAAATCTGACACATTGCACAGCAAAACTTTTATTTTGTATCTGCAGAAATTGACTTATTTTATTCTTAGCATGAACAAAATTTGAGAGTACTTGTCCCATTCCCACATATACTTCAAACTATTACTAAGGTACCACTTGACCCCATGCAAGGCGTCTATACAGATACATGCAGATATTCCAAATATAGAGGCAGTATTTCCACATCCACCTGTGATGACTTTCACTAATTTTCCAGTCATGCATGTGTCCAGAAAAGGAGATAAACTCTGCATTATGTTACTTAACAGGTACTAAACAAAAAATACAGAATCCTAGAAAACAATACAGAAGTATCACAAAAGTAAGTTTTGTTCTTCCTTCAACTGATGCTTTGGTGTGATTAATTGGATATGGAGAAGCCAATGCATCAGTGGTAGCACCTGAATTAAGTCTATCAGAGATCTGACACAAACCTGACTCACGTAAATGACATATAAAAATGTCATAGTTGCTAGCTATGAGAAGTCTCAGGTAAATACCTATCCCTAAGACATTGATGCAGATGGTCCATAATGGCTCCACAATTGAAGCTTTATTTATCAAGGCTTTACACAAGAAAACTCTGATTATGAGAACAGCAGGAAAGAAGAACAGCACACCTCCTTTCTTTTGGGGTAGCATCTGGCGCCCTTATGCATTTTGACCACAGCTTTTGCATCTTTCTGGGATATGAAACACAGGCAGTTTCCCTCCACCCAAGAGACAATACACCTATTTATTCCCAGCTACTTTCTGATGAAATACCCTTCACTTTGCTCAAGTACTTAGTGAGACCACTTAACTGGAGGTCTGAAGGACAACTGCGCCTGCTACCTAAAAATTAATGACTTGGAAAAAGGAACCACTTTAAACAAAATCCAAAACCTAAAGAGATTGCTAAGAAAATCTTGCCTGCATGATTGGAATAACTATTAAACACCCATTTAATATGCCCATTTGTAAATGACAGAGATGAGTTACAATCCCCTCGAAAGCAGTTTAAAAGCACTGAGTTATGGGAGCAGTGCAAAGAACCAGTTCAATCCAGGAGATTTACTGTTGTACAACATCTTTGCTGGTCTTCAAAACAAGGATGTTAATGGAAACAAGCAACTTCCCAGGGTGTATGTTCTACCCCTTCACTATGTCAGAGAAGCATCGTGCATGGCAGGGCAGGCCCCAAAAGGATGCTTATGACAACTCGGGTAAAGAACATTTATCACAGTGATGAAGACTAGAGCAGAATGCAAAAGAATTCAGTGACATGCAAGGACCCTGCTGCCACTCCGTGAATTGCAGTGTGAGTGTTCAGAAGACCAAGGGCAGGCTGAAAAAAATCCCCCAAAACACACAAGCAGAACTGCTGCAGAGAGAGATGCCCATCAGCCCTATTTCCCTCTGCCTTTATGCCAGGCTCTTACAAGCCCATTCTATGGCAATAATATTTAGCTCTGTCATGATATGCCCGAGGAAGTCACACAGATCCCAAGTTCAAGTTAATTTATGGCAGAACTTCGGTCTGCACTTGCATTTAGGCATCTGTTCAAATGCTCTCCTACATCCAGCTTGACTGCACAGCCTTTAGTAAATTGTCCCCACACCAACATGGTGGCGAAGATAAAACTTTCCAGCACAATTATCCTTCATCAGCTGGTATTTTTTCACACTTAGACTGCATCCAGTCCTGTTTCAGTTGAAATAACCGAGGGTTTTTCTAAATTGGAAGAATATTTCAGCAACATTGTCTGAAGTGACGTTCAAGCTCTCAGGAAAACGTCAACAGAAACACAGCAAAGTGTCACATAATGGCATCACACCTAATAAAAGGTGACAGGATGGGATATGACCAGACACTACGCAAGAAATACCACAATATACGACTTCCACAGGAAGACACAACTCATGAGACTCCCTGCTGCAAGACCTTATGCTGTCAGATACCACCAAACCGCTTGGGAAGAAATGACAAGTGGAAAGGGAACATTCTGTGAAAAAACCCATCTCATCTCCCCCTAACCTCTTTTTTGCTTTTTCCCTTTTCTTCGCCAATTTCTTGACATTCATCCTTGGTTGGGCTGCATCTGGTGCTTCTGCATGCTCAGGCTTTTTAATTAGTAACCTTGCCTATGGCAAAAGGATTTGCACTGCCTAAACATCTGATGCTTTTTCCAAGTCCTGCATGGACCAGATTGATATAGCACAAAATAATCTCCTCTCAAGGGAAACATGATTTGGGTAGGTTGGCTTACATCAGGGAGCATGCAGATCCCCAGTCCAAGGTCATGTAAACATAATTCAGGGACAATTTGATCCAGGAGAGAAAATTGATTTATAACTCAAGAATCAAATGTACATGTTCTATGCTTCTTCTGCCACCATCATGAATTGTAACATGTTCCTCTTCTAGTATTTTAATATGTTATTTGTTATTAGGAATCTGGTTGTAATTAACTTCAGTAACTGTAATAATCAAACTCTACACTTGATCATACTGGCTTAGAAAAGTTCTTCCTACATTGGAATATTTACTTAGTTGTACACCAGTGTGATACAGTTCAATTTGGTGCAGGAAAAGCTTCCCACACTGCAATTGCAGCCGTCTACTAAAATAAATGCAGGTACCATTACATTCTCCTGTATATTGTTCAATGGTTCTAAACATCACTGCTCAAATGGAAGCTGCAGCACCTCTTCCCTCTGTGCTTTTTCCAGTGAGTGGCTGCATCTCATAGTCTCACCCTGATCTGCTGCTTTGAGCCTTTTGTGTAACTTCGTGCACTGTGCCCTGGGATTCACAGAAATAAATAATTTGTGACAATTCTGAATCATTCTGAAACTTGCTAAGGACTGAAAAAACTGCACGACTTTTCTTTAACCAGGCAGTCTTGTTGGATCCATTGACTTCAACCACTCCAGTGACACCATTTTCAGCTAGTTAAATAGACTCCAGCGCATAGATGTACTTCAGGTGAAAGACAGAACGTGTCTTTGGAGTGATGAGTGAATTACAGGAGTGTACCTGTATAGCTTCGATGAAGATTTACTCAGTGCACAAATTATTGCAGGCTGCCCACTCTGTTGCCTTTGTACACAGCACTGAAGCCCACACACTGGAACTGGTAGAAGCTCATCTTCCCCAGCTTCAGAAAATCAGAACAGGCAGATATGTGTCTAATAAAAGAGTGTTTTATGAGAGTTGGCACATCCTGTTTAAAGATGCTCATGAAACTCCCTTTCAGCTGCAGCACGAACCACTGTTATCTGCAGAGTGAGGCACACAGGCTGGAGACCCATTTCCACAGCACACAAAACACATGCAAGGGCCTCAAAAGCCAAGGAAAATATTTGAGTGGAGCCATTGGTCTATAACAATGCTGGTGAATGGCCTGAAAAATGGGGATAACAAAGTATCAACTTAAACAAAGTCGACAGGACTCCCTTGGCTAGCACATGGTGGAAGGACAGAAAGAACTTCTCTTCCATGCACAGGTTTGACTTCCTGGCATTTGGTTTATGTGGCTGCATTTACAAGCATTTAATTATCATTACTTTGATGAGAATCTTCTACCAATCTTTTGGCATCACAGATGGCAGAATTTTATTCACTAGTGGTCTGGCTGTGCTTCAAACTCCCCTGCTCAAGAGCAGGATGTGCTGCCAGAATACCACAGCTCTTTTCTTTCCCAGCTACTTAATCCTTCAAGAAAAAAAAACCTTGCCTCTGGGCAACAAATGGACAGGAAAGAAGGGCACCCGGTACCACCCCAGCTGTCCTGGTTCCTCAGCCCCAGATCTTTGATAGCTTTACAGACAAAAGTTACCTCTGCATAAAACCCACCGAAGTTAATGACTGGTGAATGTTGGCATTTTGGTCCAGGCCAGAGTCTACCCTCTGGAGCTGGAGAGGGATTTGCTTTTATTTTGCTGCTTCGTGGTATCTGGTTGCTGATAACCCAGAGTGTACTTCGATACAGGTCACACAAAAATGACACTTTTTATACCAGCAGAACCCTCTCCACAGCTACAGTTATCAGAATGATAAGCTGACATGTGTTCTGCCTTCTCCAAGGAATCTGCCACCCAGGCAAGGGACAGAACGTGTGTTCCTGTATGGGCACCTCTGGCAGTTCACTTCTACCACATCCTCTAATTTCTGCCTGCAAATTCACCTCTGATGGGAACAGGAGAATGTTTAGGAACTGAGCACTTCTTAAAAACACCAAACAAACACAACGAAACAGCATTTACTTAGAAGTATAGAATCACAGAATCATTAAAGTGGGAAAAGACCTTTAACATCACTAAGTCTAGGCATCCATCTAGCACCACGCCACACAGATTCAGCTCCCAGCAAAAATCATGATCATACTAATAGGAAGCATAAGATTTGATGTTTCACAGCTCTGCTGTGAGAGGAGGGACAATACCTTCAAAGTTTGATTTTGCATGCTGTTGTGCATATATCTCAACTGTTTATATTACGCAAGTGAAGGACAAAATTTCTAGCTTTTGAACAAGACACACAGTGCTTCATTCTAACACTGAAAATGCTGAGGTGTGAATTGGACACTCAGTGAATATTTTTTGGGCAGTTGAGACAGTCTGGGTCATTTTAATGTTCCATGCCTTTTTTTTTTTTTTTTTAATCTGGACATAACATGAGAAAAGGAACAAAAGTGCTGTCCAGGATAGGAGCAGTGTTCAAGACAAACACATATTCAAAGAACAAGACCTTTCAGAACTTCCAGAAGCTGCCAGCAAGTGGAGTTGCTAAACTGAATATCCCCTGCATCACAAATCTTTATTATCTAGTGGGCAATTGCTCTGGAAAGTCAATATTAGCAGTAAAAATCAAACAACAAATTTTTAAGTTCAGTAACATTAACTTTGATTCCTGTGTCAATTCACAGTGAGTGACAGGATTACAGGAGATATCCCAGAACCACTGTCATGTTTGCTCCATGATTAACTTGGATACATTCTGTCAACTCTTCTGATGGGAGTCAATAGCAGCTGACCTCAGTCCCGTGAGCTTTCTGCTCCCTGAGTCCCAGCAGCTCTGCCTCGAAGTGAAGAACAAGCCCTGTCAGAATTAGTGATCTGCACTGAAATAATCTCCTAATCACAATATTCAACCCAAGCAGAGAAAATTTAATTTCACAGGTCTTGGTTATCAAGTGAAATTAAGTTAGCAGTGCCTGCAATAAAACACAGTTACCGTTCCTGACTGATAGGGCAGACCCAGCTCATTACCCGGTTGAGTAACCCCACTGATGTCTCTGGGGTGACCAAGGTGACCTGCTGACCACAAATAATATAGGTTATAATGCAGGAAGCTGTCTGACCCTTAATGGTCTAGGATTTAGCTCTCACTTTCTCACGGCATTATCAGACAAGATTTTCAGAGTGAAACTTTCCATACCAGGCGTCTGCCTGAGGCTGAAATTGAATTTTGAGGTAAAAGGGCCAGAATGAGAAGAAGGGACAGAAAAGGTATTTTGCCTGTGTTAGTTTCATTTCTGCTCAAATGAGATGCTCCAGACCCTCCATGCTTTTAAGCAAGGGTTTGAAATTTTCCAGAGCTTAGCCTTGATGTCAAGAATACACATTATGTCATTCATGTGAAAATTTTCCCAAATTTGGTCACTCAGAAGACCTTTGCCAAGTTCCAGTTTGCACATGTTCATAGAAACCTGATAGGAATCTGTCAGTTCCTTTTTCTCAACTTCAAATATTTTCTGAGGATACTCATTCCCCATTCTGTGGGCCAGGTAGACATGGCAGGTTCCACATGGAAGTGCCTTCCCTGAGCACCTTGTCCTCCTGCTCTTCTCACCACTAAAGAACAACACAGCACATGGCACATGATCTGCAAACACAATTCTCCGTCTCTCTGTTTTTTGTTGTTTTTTTTTTTGTGGACTCGACACAGAACTGGTAATCTGAGGCCCATTGAGAAATGAGAAACCTAGAGGTGATAAGACATGCTTTCCATGCTCCAAAGAGCTATGAAACAATTGCAGAACTGTTTTAGTTCTGGCCTATATACATAGTTAGTTAAGGCCCATATACTATAAATGGATCTAAATTCAGTGAAGTTCCTCTCATTCTTAGGTTAGCAACTACATCACCAGCCAGTATGAGAAGTAACACAACCTAAGTCATCCCTTAATTACACAAGAGGATCTAAAAACTTTTTTATGATATAGAAGTGGTCACAGTGCTCTTTCTGGTCTATATTTTAATACTTGGAAACGTAAAATACACTGCAGAACCTTAAGTATAAAACTGCAAGACATTAAAATATTAAGATTCAGACAATGAATTGCAAGATGTTTTTCTTATGTTTCTTGAGGGTTTTGAGCATTCAGAGTGTGATTTTATGACATCTGCAACCTCTTCTCCAGGAAGCTCAAGAAATATTCTCTTTTAAACAAAATCAAATGCCAGCCAAGAGAGTCCTCTATCATCATTTGATCCTAAAGCCAAAAGTTCACAGAAAAACATCAACTATCATGAGATTTGTGATAAAAGTGCAAGATCCAACAATACTGACAATAATTGATTCAGATTTGAAGAAAGAACCTAAATTCAATTACTCTTAATCCTGAGAGAAATTATTCAGGTATGAGTCTGTTGAATGCATTTATCCCAGTGATAATAATTTATAACTTTACCCTGCCACACAGATAATTGGATTTGATCCCCATGGTACCAGCTTTCTGCTCACACATCAGAAATGCTTTGGTCCAAAAGGGTACGAAAATATTGACTAGAAACTAGAAAAGTATAATGAATGCTATAGACAGTGGGACACACAAAATCTCGTTTATAGGCACGGCAATAGGACACCTACATTACTCAAGAGTTATGTCACCAACAATCACTTACAGAACTGCTTCAAATTTATGCCTCCAAAGTGTTATTACCACACCAAGAAGTCCTCGTTTCAGCCTTCTGTATGTATTGTTCAATAAGGTCCCTTAAAAAAACCCATCAAAATTTTTGTTATGCCTAATTGACTGTGTTTTTGACATTCCTTCAACTGCATGAGTCAGTGTTTAGCAGAAGGGATCCTCTTTAATGTTTTCACATGAAATAAGCAGTGATTCAAGTCTACTGTAGTATGAAAAAGCCACTCCAAACTTACATTACCCATGGGGTAATGACATTTAAATGACTCCCTAATTCAACACTACCTATTGTCCTGAAGAAAATACAGGAAGACTGACTACAAAAGGAAACATTTCTTTGATAAGAGAAAAAAAGTAGGAGCAGTTAAAAGTTTTTCAGGTTGTGGGAGTCTGAGCAGTCGCATGTGGAGATGAAGAGGTGGGCAGAGTACAGGTGAAGCAGTGAGAAGTTCACAGTCAGTGAACTCATCCACACCTGGGAGTTAACACATCAGAAACACAATTCACCTGTTCCAGGAAGACTGTCAGACCAAACATGTTCATTGCAGTAAGATATTTAGAATATTTCCAAAAAAAGAAAAAGTGTCAGTAAGACTAATTCTTTCTACCTTATTTCCCATTTCAACAGTAGTGTCTCAAAAGATTAATACAACACGAAATAATGAGAATTTGTGAAGCTCTAATGAAAAATTATCCAGGCCATAGTTTTCCATATCAGAGCCAAAAAAATATGAAGGGAACTATTTTCCATTTCCAAGGACATAAAAGATAGAGCTGTTCATAGTTGAAGTAATAGTTTTAAGAACTACAAAGGATGAAATTAATAATGATGGGTATTATTAAGTGATAACGTCTTTTAGAATAATGCAAAATACGTCAGGTGTTAAACAGGTTAACATGGCAACCAAACTGCTTTCTCCTCACTCCAAGACACTCCCAGGTGATGGCTTTGGATGGCCAAAGCAAGTCCAGCCTCAGGCCCAGCACGGCAGGTGGGAGGGCAAGGGAGGCTTGTGTGAGCACCAGGACTGGAATGGCTCCTGGTAAACACCAGGAACGGACCTCAGATCTCCCACTCTCTTACTGCTGCTGCAGCAAAAGGATTCTTTGCCTTGACCTCTGCTGTGATTTAGACTGATCTGTTATTTAAATTTACCTGTTCTATTGTTCATATTGAAGAATGACAATTACATTGGTTAACTTGCCATTTTACAATACACAAGAAGGGCCAAGCAAAGACCCATTTCTACCTAAGCCAATCTACTTATAGCATAAAAAGGCAAATACAGATATAAGTACATGTTAAGGTTCTCCTGTTGTAACACTTTGCCCTTTGTAGCAATTCTCCCCTGGCAGTCTTTTGTTATTTCACTGTGTCTGTGGGGATTCCCACAGCTGGCAGACAAACACTAAAACCGCAGCAACTTCCTCACTTAAAAGAGTTTTGGCAAAAAAAACCCAAGATAATGACTTGTGTGAGTTTCACCGGTGCAGAAACGTCACTGAAGGAGCCAGGTGGTGGCACACACTGAACACCACTGAACCTGCAGAAAATCAGTGTTTGGCCCCTACAGGAGTGAATTAACACAGGGGTAAGTAAATGAAAACTTCTCCTCACAGAGCTCCTGGGCACCTTCAGACTTTGGGGAACTCTTGGAGACTGAAGAACTTTATCAGCCCAGCCCAATGGCTGTTATTCATTATGATGGACATGGATTCCTGTGTCCACCATGACTTTGCTGTTGTCCCAGCAATGCTACAGCTCCCTTGTCCCTCTGGAGAGGGAGTCATAGAATTATAGAATAGTTTGGGTAGGAAGGGACCTTTATAGGAGAGAGGTGCCCACAGTCCATCCACTCTGGATCTCCTTAAAAATGACATGAATTAATTACTGAACTTTCCAAAAAGACATCACAGAACCAATGTGTCTCATGGGAAAACATTAATGAGGCAAAGACTTAGCATCTACTCTTAACATCTCGAGAACAGCATTGATGCTATCACAGAACACTGGTTTTTAAAATAATTTTTTAAAAATGTGATTTTTTTATATATCTGCATTTTTATTCACCAAAACAGAGCTCATTAAAACCAGGTGTGTAGAGCAGGCAAATTCCCCTCTTGTTGAAGAACAGGAGTATAATGCACTGCAATCCCTACCCCTTCATACAGGGAGGTTTCATTTCCCAAAGCTAAATTAGGCTACACAATACCAGTAACTTTTTTTTTTTACCAGTCATCACCTGCATGGGTGAATCAAGGTTAATCACAGCAGGAAACTGTTATGAAATATTTTTACCAAGGAAATAACCAATTAAGTTTCCCCAGTGGCAAACCAGGATAGCTGCAAGTGTTTGAGCAACTCTGGGAACAACAGCGTTATCCACAAGCTGAAAGCTAACTATATTTTAGTATATTGCACAAACAGGACGTAAAAGGAAAACATTCATGTACCAACAACTATAATGTACATGCTGCTGTTAACTCCATCTTCCATACAAACATAAATAAATGTATGCATGTACCTTCTACTTCAGGGGCTCCCCAACATGCTGAAGCCTGATATATGCTACTTGTTTGTAACATGTAAATCAACAAGCACAGGCAAAGCTTTCAGCTTCTCAGAGTATCTTCTTGATCAAGTGTGCTTTCGCAAACACATGCTGCAGAGCATGAAAACAACTATCCTGACTAATTCCATCTCTCACAGCAGAAACCCTATCTTTAAAAGTCACTCACCACTGAATGGCCTTTGGACTGCAGAAAATGTGAAGTATGCTTTAATTACATCCCCAGTGGCCTCCCATTTGATGTCCTGTCCACTGTATCTCCTCTGGCAAGTCAGTCTTATCTCTGGATATTTTTCAATTATACCAAACAGCATTTATTCAGGTCCTCACTGATTCACTGTATCAGTATGTGGCTGTTTTTTCTTTAACAATTGTTTTGAAAAGTCAAGTCTGCCTCATTAAGCAATGTAAGATTTCTAGTAACACATAATGATATTGGATACATTAATTAACAGTACATTTAAATGGAATCCTCAGAGGCATGTTTATACTTAAAGTGTTAATATCCACTCACGTTCCTACAAGAGAATTCTTGCTTTCTAACAATACAGTCTAGATGTGATTAAGCACCTCTCGATATGGTCTCACCTTATTTTAGTGTACTCTGACATTCCTACATTTAGTTCACATTTTATTTCCTCTTTACAACAGTAACTCATATGCATGAAATGAACTGGATAATAGCAACCCTGTGTGGTGAAAATGTTTTTTCTCTGTGATCTGAGTATTCTGAGACAGCTTCTTGTAGCACTCCACAATACACAGCAAAATTCCCTCATGCACATCTTACCTCTTTGGTGTGGGTATGGAAGGAGACTGACATGTCCAAGAGAAGCTTCCTCTGTTCCACCCTCCGGACAAAGTCCTGAATCCGAACTTCCAGATGCCGGGCTGCTTTATAGATCTCTTCAGGGTCACATTCCCCAGTCTGAGCCAGCTGCTCTGCAGCCTCCAAGAGCTTGTCCGCATTGGTGTATGTATTCTACCAGCAAACAAAGCAAGAAACACAGCATGAGTAATACAACTGTGGCAAGTTAACCCCTGAAAGAGGCTCTTTATGCTTAAGGCACGAAAGCAAGTGATCACCAGAGTTCTAAAACAATAGCAGTATTTCCTAGTGGCATTGCCATCTGCGAAAGGAGAAAGTATAAAGCCACGTAGACTAATCCCTGAGTACACATGAAATAATTTCTTATTTGAAACACACCACTCCAACACAATCCTGCCAGGCACAGCAATAGGACGTCCCACTTGTTCATTTCCAAGTTCCCTGCAATTTCTCAAAGATAATGCAATGAAGCAAGTGGGACTCAGCAGCTCAGAAGGCCACAGCGCCTCACGTGACACTCAGCCACCAGCTCGCCGCAATGGCCTCCCAACTGCTCTCACATTACAGCACGTAATCATGTTAGCCAGCCAGTGATGTCTCAGCCCCAAGAAATACTTGCCTTTCACTGGCTTCTGTGAGATACACCATGTCTTCAAGCTCCTTCAATGTATTTTTGCTCTTGCCTACTGTTCTGCACCATATTTCTAGATGGAGTGAGTCCATGTGAATTGCTTGCAGCTGCCAGTATGTAATGCTCATTTCCAGTTTGCCCAGGGCATGCACCTGCCCTGCATTACACACTAATTTGAACACTGCCCTGTCCTGAACAGATTTACCCACAGCCACGGCCTTTATGATGTGAGGTGTTTGACTCCTACTCTGCAGAGAGGGAACTGAAGAACCCAGAAGCAAATGAATGTACCCAAGACATGCCAGACTGTCAAGTAAGAGAGAGGAACTCCATCCAACTTACCTCCAGTTTCAAGCTACCTGCCCATCCTTTCTCCCTCTTTTTCACATCTCTGGAAAACACTACTCAACTAATACACCAGGGAGTCTCATGAATAACAGGAGAAATGGAAAGTGAATGCAGTAATCTTCTCCAGAACCACAGAGCTATGCCTTAGCCAGCTGTGTTTAGCAAACTAAACAGAGCCAGCCCTTGCTGTCATATAAAAGCTTTCTTCACTCAAGATGAGGCCAATAGCTCTTTGGTATTCAACACTTAACAAAAATAAGGAGAGACAAAGATATCAGTTTAAGGGTGTGCCCATTACTGGGCCAGATCTTTGGAACTGCTTGGCATTGTCTTGAGACTGCTCTCACTGGGAATTTTAACCTCTGCTTCAATAGTAGAATTGTAGCACCTTCCTTGTCAAAATCCTCCTTGGTTTAAAAATGTATTAACTTAATGCATATACACAAAATGCCTTTGAACACTGTGGACACACACGTACTTCTGAGCATTGACATGAACACTGTCAAAAATAAAAAGCCATGAATCAAGCCATGCTGTTCCTACTTGGATAATATCCTGCTACAGTCAACAGTTGTTGTTTGAGAAAATGTTCAATACAGAGAGGGACCACTGACCTCCAAGTGTTTAAAGGGGGAAAATATTTCCAGTTACAAAAAGCAAAAAAGAAAACATCTCATTCACTGTTCATTTTCCCAGTTTCTGAGGGCTGATTATAAATATCTGGCATTTGCATTTCTCCTTTTGGACTGTGAAGAACATATTTGAGACAGTTTTTTTTACCAATAGTAAATTTTTATTCTCTCACTTTCAGGCTACTGCTATAATGGTTAGGCTGTTAACAGCAGCAAAAATTTATGTTTTAATAATAATTTTTCTGGAAACCTCTTTAGCTGAGAGTTTGTTAAAAAATGTTCTATTTAATGCAATCTGAATTAGGGTCCAGTTTCACTTAACAGTATCCTTTCTGAATGATCCTCTTCCAATAGTGTTTGGAGCAGATGCCAAAGCTAGCACGATTTTTCACACATTACCACTACGACAGCTCACACACCAGTCCAGCTGCCTGAGCAGAAGCCTGTTCATGCTTTTATATGTATTATTTAGTGTACTTGTAACTGCTTTCCCTCTCTCCTTGTGGCACAGACTTGGGACACAAAACAGTTTTGTTGAAATACTGTACGGACACAGCTTTGCTACATTTGTGCCTAAGACATTTAGGGCCATCTCTGCTGAAAGCCATTACAGTTTACTGACTCCAGCACATGCCATGTCGAATCACCTGTGGCTGAGAAGTTCACTGATACAGTGATCAGATGTAAATGCACTGGTGAAAAGGGTGTAGGCTGGACCCAAGTCTTTGGGGGAGAAAGGATGCAGACTGGCCTCAACAGAGGCTCTGGCTCTGACTATAAAAGATGCAGCAGCCCCTCTGCATAGCACAAGGTTCTCCAAAGGAATTTTCTGCAGGGAAGCTGACTGGGTGTGGAAGGAGCCACACTCAATGTCTTCCCTGGGCTGTGACAGGCACTGTCAGCATACACGGGTGCTTCCCTGAAGAATGCATACCTAATTTTGGATGTGTTTGCATAAATGTGTCATGCACAAAAGGCTTGAACACAGTGAATTTTGAGTGTGGAGAATTTTTCTTCACCTCTTTTTCTGTCTTTGTCCACTGAGGCCACAGGTAAGTGTCTGGATTTTAAAAACAGGTGCAGTTTATGATAGGAAAAACAACTAATGGTTATTTTCCTGCTATTCTAGAAGGAAGGCCTGGTGCTGAGAGACTTCCAGCCCAGTGTTGCAAATTTAAGAGATTTAGATACATTTCAGATAAGCAGCTACATTTAGGAGTTACCCACCCTCGCCTTGAACTCCTGAGCTTGATGTGCTCATCAAAGGACTGTCCTCTCTTGTCAGCTCTCGAGATGTACACACAGCACAGGTCAAACAAGCCAGAGGTTACTCATTTGCTGAGGGCTTGCTCTACTTCTCTTCTGTTTGTTTGCTTAAACTGCACATAAATCATACCAGACATTGTTACACACATTAAATACTTGTACATCTGTTTCTCTCCGAGCATTGAGCCAAAGCACTGTTGAACCTGAGAGCTGCATCCTGGTTGGTGCTATAATGCTGCACTGCACCTCCCTGCTCCCTACATTTTCATCCTGAGCTTGCTCTCGTTAGTAAGCTCCTTGGGGTACAGACCATTATTTTATTTGTTTGAAGCACTTTATACTTTTTTGGTGTGACATGACCCTGGAACAGGCAGGGTGAGAATCCAAGAGAGAATTAAGTTCTACAAGGAAGAAAAGCATGAAATGCCTCCTTGTCCCATCATCCCCAGCCAAAAGAGATTAGCTCAGACTCCCAACCCTTCTGAGATCTGTCAGGAATGCAGGATCTGGCACATCTGCAAACTGGCATCACGATTCAAAATTTTGGAAGAAGGTAAGATCTAATATAACTGCAAAAGCAAATTTTTGCTACTAGAAGGACAACCATGGCTGTCCCCTTTTTGCAAAATGCAGATCCATGAAAGTTCTCTGTAGTATCCTGCAGAATGTGACACCAAAAATGACTAATCCCTACAGAAGGGAGATCCCATGAAGCATCTCTACTCTATCTGTGGAGATTAGTTCCTCACAAACAATAATTGCACAAGTTATCCAGAAAAAAATTAATCTATGAGTCATACAATGATATACTTTCTGAATTTTTAGGGTTGCGTGGCATTTTTTTCTTAATATTTTATTAACCCATGAGAGAACTGTCATGTGAAAACCCTTGAAATTCTTGGTGAACTGCTAACTGATATTCCACACTTCTGCACCATTTCATGCATAAAACCAACTTTCACCTCATATCTCTTAATAATCTTTGTAGAGCAATCTTTGCATAATGACCTATTTCAATAATGAAATCTAAAAACACAAGGACATCTTTATCTATATATCTGTATCTATAATCTATATATCTATATATCTTTTTGTGCTCTTCATCACATTTTTAAAGTACCAATCAATTTAGTGCAGCACTTTAGTTTTGGCCCATGTGCTTTTACAGAAAATTATTCCATGTTGTTCTTATCTACTGCTAGGAACTGCACACGTAGGTAGTTTATTGCTGCATGTTTCTGGGCTGATTACATTGAAAATAGCTGTGTCTAGTGGTAGTCCAGGGCAGTTCATGCCCTTAATCTGGAAATTTTTTTTCCAGAACAATCTATCCCTGCACACTATTTCACAGCTGTTTATTTTTATCTGAGGGATTTTCATGGTAACTGTCTCCAAGTTCTCCAATGTGTTGTGAGCCATTCCTATCAGCCAGAGAAAGATGTTGGTTGTAAACATCAGGAGAAACCTGAGGGGAGGAACAGGGCAGGTGGTCAGATCCATGATCACAATAAACACAAACTACATACTCTAGACTTCACTTCCCAAGCAGATGTTGAGATAAGGGGAATGAGGCAGCACCAGTCTGAACTGACTAAGTTCTGGGGCTGTGCAAGGCAGTTCCAGGCAAAAGTTCCTTGGATTGATTCAGGGATCTTTGTCACCTGGGTTTTACCATGAAAAAGATGTGGAAGAGATGGCATCTCTGGAGGCCAGGAAGTGCCAACTAGAGAGAGAAAGAGGACTAGCTCAGATCTGATATTCTTGACTAAAGACAAGTGATGTGAATCCCTTATTATGCCTGCAGGCTGAAGTTTAGGAGACTTATTAGGCTTTCTCTGATGTGATATCTCCTTTATATTCTTTAGAGTTGTGACTCCACTCTTCAGTCCCAGAGATGAAATATCTGTATCAACACTCCTGCTGGGAAGTTGGGATGTCGAAACAAAGTTCAAAGCCTGATCCATCTCTTATTGAAAACGGTAAAAAGGATTTTACTGACTTCAGGGAGAATTGGGTCAGCCTTCTAACCATCTCCCCAAGATCACAGGAGAGAAAAAATGGCAAAGGGTTAAAAATAGAACTCTGGAGGACTGGTACCTGCTCTGTGCATAGACAGCGAGTAGAACTCCTGCCCAAAGAAAGCAGCACAATTCACATGGGCAAAACGATAAATATGGAGCTGATCCTGCAGTCCCTGTCAAGCCTTATGAACTCTTGCTATCCTTAATTATGAAGCTCAGTTACTGTTATCAGATTCTTTGCTCAAGCTACTTCATTAAAATTAGCTCCAGTATTTGTTGAGGTTAAGTGATCTCACAGTCAGGCCTTTGTGGAGAATGATATCTTTAGTAACTTGATATTCTAAAGCTAAAATAAGTGACCACAATGAAACATTTCTTTGATAAATAAATCTGGAGTTTAAGAAAGCATCCATCTTTGTCAAAATTCCTCCTCCCTTAAGTAGGGCAAAGGCTAAGTGCATACGATGATCTAATATTAGTTGTGATTTTATTCTGTTTGAATTGCACATAATCAAATCAAGACTTATATTCTTACATGTGCTCTGTGGCTCTAATTCAAAACAGACTTACCAGGAATTACAGTTACAGAAGTCACAGGCAGAACATCTCTCTGAGCTCATGCAGCCACTCGCTCTGTCAGTACAAGATTGTTCTCCACTATACATTAAAATGGAAAATTCTTCAGACCTTCTTAAAAAATATCCAGGCCAATGAAATTTCCATCAGCACCTTCCTCTTCAGACTGTTTTTCCCTTAAATATGGCAATTCATCTTCAGTTTTTCTTGTCACAATTTCACTCCAGTTCTCCTTGCACTGATATCATGCAGATACTGACTACTTTGCACCTCCAGTAATTCCATTATTTCATTGAATTGTGTATTACGTATAATATATTGTATATATGTTTTAAATATAAGCATATGGCATTTTTCAGCATTAATCAGATATAAAATATTCCCATGATACAACCTAGAATCCTCACTGACCATTGTGAAGAACCAGGTATCTTTCCATGTATTGTTACTTTTATTTATGATTTTTTCCTCAGGGCTGACATACAAACCAAAATGAATTTATTATTTGAATTTAAACGAGTGACATTTACACATTACATCAGCTGCTGAAATGCCAAATAAATTGATTAAAAGCTACTTTAGACCTCCAAACTAATAAATAAGCAAGATTAGAATTAATAGCTGGGAATACATTAGCTAAAAGAATTCCTCTGTGCTATTTCATATTGAGTGCTTACTTTAGATTCAAACAAAATGTTGGCTATGGTGTATTTCATCCCAACAATTGCTCATCTCAATCAGGAGTGCACTCATACATCAAGTAGAAAACACTTCCATTACCACAATCATGCTAATCAACTCCAGTGTGATCACAACTATTATTCAGTGAAATGCCAGTGAAATAGATAGTGAAACAATGTTTTAAATTACATTTAAGATCACACACCTCATCTAATATTAAGAAGTGTGTAAAGACATATAGATGCACGTCTGTGTGTACATAGTACAAGTACAGAAAGAACAAAAGCTTGCTTGGCAAAGATTGCCACTTCTTAGCCATCTTCAATGTCATCCTGAGACCAAGAGAGGCAGACAGCCCAGAAAGCAAATTACAGGTAGGCTCATTTTATGCTTATAAGAATATTTCAGGGGTTTTTTTCTGCCATCTCACTGCTCCTCTGGTAAAAGCATATCCAAACAGAATATTGAAATGCAATTAAATACTCCTGCTGTTTCAATATTTCATGATCTTTACAAGTATCTATAAGAATTAGGGAAGATATTTGAAACTGATGATTATTGGTTAGGTTTTATTCTAGTATTTTATCCTTGGTAATATACATGAAAATAGCTTTGCCCCTTCACTTTGTGAACATCCTTGTACAGGAACAGGAATGTGAAAGTGAGCAGCAGCAAGGAAAGGACAACAAAGACAACAAAACAGCACTTCTGGTGCCAAACATGAATCCAAACTCATACTGCCAGGTGTTATGCAGCACAGTGCATAACTAAAACAGAATTATCACTGCCCAATTTCATAACTGAGTGACTTGCAGAGTGTACAACCGAGAGCTGCTCAAGTGACTGCACGGTAACTGAGCCTTTGAAATTCAGCACAAATGAAGAAAACATTTTCTTTTGTGAAAATGACAAGGGAGCACAAGAAGGCAAACTGTCAGGAGTGAAATGCAGCTCCTTTTGAAAGCTTCTTAAATGATTAATATCAAAAAACCCAGGTGGTTCGCAGCAAAGCTCCACAACTTCTTTATGATAGCGGCAAAAGGGAAGGCAGGTGGAGAAATAAACATGGAGCAGCTCCAAGGTGAGCAGCAATCCAGGAGGGCATGGTATTGTTTTCTGTCCCAAAAGCTCAGATCACATCTTTGCTGAACCCTACAGACCTGAGTGCAATCATGACAGCTTTATCAAGCCCAATTGGTCTATGGAATTGAAATAACTCCAGGCATTCTGGGTTTAATATCATGCTCACGGTCTGGAGATTTCAAAGACACAGCAACAACAGTATTAAAAGGCTTTGGACTGTCAGCAGCACTGGGGAAAGCCAGCACCAAGTACAACTGGCATCATGGTTGCCTTGAAAACAAAAGCAGATATAAACTTGTGAGAATGTGAATTCTGTGCCTATATTTCTATAAAACCTACTTTAAATAAGACAGCAAAGCATTTCCTCTCCATTTCCCCCACAATCACTCCCCTGACTCAGCTATGCTCTTATTTCCATTAATGTGAAGATAGGTTATAACACCTTTCCTGAAGCCCATCTGGAGTGGCATGGGACTGTTCATAGAATGAGATAATGTTTAACCAAAGAAAATCAGGCAAAACTTTGACTCACATTTTACTGATCTTTCCACTTATTAAGAATTCTTCACAGCTGAATATTGAGACCACCAGTCCAGAGCGCAACACAGTGCTGCATATACATCACATGACAATCATTCTCTCATTCTGGTAATAAATGACAAAATACAGCAAAGGCTGCTGCAAAAAGGTAAGTGTACCACTCATGCACCACAGGACCTTCAGATTTGCAGTGAACTCTTTTTTTTTTTGCCATAAGTGAAAGGCCACCTCTGACAAGCAAACTGACGAAGATATGCCACATCCTTTTAGCATGGTCAGTGCACTGCTGCTACCTGAGGAAGGATGCAGAGATTTAATTAAATTTTTGCTGCTGCTCCTTTGAAATGCAGGTTTCCTCCCTGACATGTTGCATTGCATCAGCTCTCTTGCACCAGCCCAGGTGAGAGTAATGCAGGAGATGCTCTCAGGGAGAGCATCACATCTTGTGGTGCCATGTCCCAGCATGGTCTATATTCCCTCGAGATTCAGAGGGAAGCAGGGAGCCCCTTGGTGTTCTTCTGGGTCCCTCCAATTTGCCCTGTTAAATTTAACTTGTAGCAAAGAATCACTTATAAATGGTTCACTTAAAAAAAAATCTCTTTCCTTCCAGGACAAACCTTACACTTCAGTACACTGACTGCCAGAAACAAACACATAATTAGAATAAAACCCCAACACTTCTGTTCACAATTTGGCTATCTCCATTTGGCAAAAGGAGGTTTCTCAACATACTCTGTGAACAGGAATGGTAACACACCACCTTTCTGCCACTCAGATAGCAGCCATCCTCGTCTCTCTGCTCTCTGGACATCAGATTATTGCATGGAGAATGACCCTCTGCTATCTACAATAATAAAACAGTCTCCCCCAGCTTCAATTAAAATTGAAGTAATTTTTTACTTCACCTCCTTGTTCTAGCTGAGCATCTTTAGGAACAAGTCAGCAGGACAGTCCTTTTGGATTCAGAATCTCTTCGCTGTCAATATGAATTCATCTCTCTGTCATGGTTTACATGCTGGAATTTGTTTCAAATGAGTAGAAACCATTCTCCTAATCTTATCAGGTTTATAAACCAAATTTTCACCACTGTTACTTCCCTGACATGTGAACTGTCCGTGTCTCTTCCCCATCAAATTAGTTCTTCAGAGGTGCCACCAAAGCAGGATGGACTAAAGGCTTTTGTCTTCCCTAAAACTTCAAAAGATTAAAATTTCCTGTTAACACCTAGGAAGATGCATTGCATACTTGTATTGAGGAAAAATGGAACTAAGTTTCACTACCCTGGAAGCAACAGACCATTTTATTTATTTTATACCAGACTTATTCCTATACTTCAGAAAAGTTCCAGACAGGAACTAACATTTTTCATGTTGGCCAGAAGGCAGTCATACATGGGTGCATTTTAAAAATGTGCTCAACTGTGTGAATGAAATTCAATTCAGCTTCTCCATAAGCAAAACAAAGATTTAGAAAGATATCATGGTTTTATTTCTGGCTCTTATTAGGGGGCCACACATGATCTGAGATAAAAATAACTTAATAATGACTTATAGTGAGAGATCTGGTACAGAGGCGTTCCCACCAGAAATTTTCATGCTATAAAATGTACTGATTTTTTGGCAAGCATTAGATCTCCACGAATATTGCAGGCATATGAGATATTGCCTCTGTAGTCAACATCTACCGTATTTTTTACTATTAAAAAATCCTGACAGCTTTCTAGTGTATTCATTTAGTGTTGCTGAGTCCTTCCTTCTCCCTATCCAATTCCCTTCAAAAATCCCGAATCATCCCCCAAAGGATAAGACTGGCCACGACATGAGACAAAAGCAAAGATGAGAGAATTTCTCTTTGGGTTGTCTTTTGATCTCTCTCTGCCTGCTGTCCTTGTGCCAAACCCCACCCTGGAGGCATGTCCAGCAGGTCCAAACAGCAAGTACCATTCCTCCCAGCATTCTCATCCCAAAATAATCTCCTTTTTTCACATCCTGATGTTAGCACACAAATCAGATTCTGCTCTGTGCTCTGAAATATATATATTTTTTTTTCTGCCCCACATTTACATGCAACTTTAAAAAAAAAAAACTAAATTTGCAACGGTTAAATGACCTACTGACCCAATTCCCCATCCCAAGGGGGAGTACACTCGGGAGAGATGACTGGTGTTTCAGCGTGGCTGCACAGCGCTGGCCGTGCTGTGGGGCTGCTTCTCTCCTGCCTGGTTTTCAGTGCATGACGGTGCAGGGGAGCCTGAGCAGTGCCCATCACTCAGCGTGCACTGAGGGGCTGTGCTGTGGCAAGGATAAAACTGTGAATCCTTTGGGAAGGGGCCTGGAACTGGGAGGAGCAGCTCTCCACCCCGAGTCAGAAAAGGTTATTTTTTCCCAAAGGACAAACGGTGCGAATGCATTCCTGACTGGGTAGTATTTATCTGAGCCACTTTTTTTTGGTGGGAACAAATGCCTACCTCTGATTTAAGAGGTTTCAATTAGGTCTGTTCTAAAACAAACCCAAGAAGATAACAGAAAATAAGACTGAGATGGTACCAGACCCTTTCCCACCGTGAAGCACTGCAGGTTTCCAGTCCTTCCTGCACTCAACTTTGATATGTGGGCATTGACAAATTCAGGCTCTGGTTGTCAATATAAATCCTGGCTGCTGGTAAAATAACCAGGATCCAGAAGCAAAACCTCAGTGCTCTCAGCCATCTCTCCTCTCCAAGCAGGAACACCCTTCATTCCATCCAGCAGCACACTCACTTCAGCTGACACATTTAGAACATTTAGAAGGCTGCACATCCCATTCCCTGACATTAACAAGTCACAACCACCCTTTTAGGCTGTGCACTTCTGAACTGAGCCTTGACATTACTCCAGAAGTGGCAACAGCAAAGCTCTGTTTGCTGTAAAGCTGTGGATCTCACCAGTGTCACAAAGGCTGCACAGAAAAAAAACAGCACTAACAAAATCTCATGCATTGGACAAAATACCCTGATAAAAATAAGAGCCACACGTAAATAGGAGCCAGCGCCATTGTTCAGGAGCATGCAGTGGTTTCTATTCTATCAGCTGCATACTAAAACAGGCAGTCATGCTAAACTAACATATGTGCACACACTCACTGACAGTTCGGAGACACTCCTGTCTCGGTTCCTGGTTTCTTGCAAATTCTGCAATTTCTTTCTCTCCAAACAAGCTTCATTTCAAATGCAGAGGCATGAGAATTCTGCCTGCTTTTCTCATGTCAACCTTAGACTTTCTCTCCCTAGCAGAAAGGAGGAGAGGGCTCTGTGTTTCAGCATGCAGTGGTGCTCAGAACCAGACGCTAAACAAAGGTGCCTAAATGCCTCAAACCAGAAGCCATTTCCACAGTGACACAAAACAGTGCTTCCTTAGGACTCAGTTATGCAGAACCAGACCTCGCAGACCACAGTTATGGAGGGCAATATTAATGGCTGGGTTACAAGCACTGAATCAACAAGTGCATTATTTATTTGCACATTAGGATTTTTGTCCCTTTTCACATGCGTAATTCTGAAAGAACTCTGTAAATCCAATGAGGTTTCCCTATCTTTATATAGGGGAAATTGAGATCTGAGCACTATGACAGGAAAATAAATTTTAAAAATAAGTTTACATGCAATAAAAAGATGGTTAAATACTTTCAATTTATATATAATCAGTATAAAACCTCTGCAATAGTCTCAAAATGCAAGTTTAGTTTTTAGACAATTCAAACACCTGATGAAGGACTAAGATAACATCCTTCATCTGGACAATTAGAGGTCCATGATAGGGAAAGAAGAGAGGCACAATCACACAGCCAAGCAGCTTCTCTGCAGTGTAGAGCCACCAAACTGGATTCTCCACTCTTCAGAACAAGTTAATAATAAGCAATTTAACTGAAATTGGAAGTGTGATTTTGTTCTAAATCTTGTGCAGCAGAGTGGTCAATGGAACTCAGTCTATTTCCAGAAAGTTTGCACAGTGATAACAAATACTTAAAATCTGTCCTTGAAAATTGTTTTGCCCTGTTACTGCACACAAATCCCCGATACTGGCTTAATCTACATTAAATTTCCTTTTTACCAGTGTCTGCAAAGCAGCATGTCCGTGATCGGCAACAATGTCATAACCAGTTGTGCCATTTTCCTAAGGCTATCACTGGCTGGCCTGGGGCAGCTCCTTCTACTGCACTGGAACAGAATCACAAAGTGAAAATGCTGATGGGATTCCCAGTGTCACCCCGTTATCAATAGCTACAGGAAACTGAAGAGTACCAGTCCACCCTCATTACAAAGGAGACTTGGACATTGCTGCAATTAATCTTCTGGAATCGATAAGGCACAGTTTGATAACCCACTGACCTGCCAATAAGAAGAGCACAAAGAAAAATGACCAGAAAGTTTTAAAAGCCTTTAGATGATGATGGTTTTCATCAACACAGACAGGTCAGACAGAACAGCAGTGCTTTTTTTAAGTGGGTCTATTTCACAGAAATTATCAGAGGTAATACCTTTTGTTTCAGCTCTAGGCTTATTCAGTTGATACAACAGTACCATATTGAATATATTTTTAGTACTTGGTTTGTATAGCATGTCAGTACTATAATTTTTCAGTGTTCTCTTTAAGAAGTTTTGGGCCTTGAAGAAAAATTCCAGAATTTATCTTTTTTAGGAAACATTTTCTGTATTCTGATTCAAAAAGAAATTAGTTCAAAATCTCAAAATTCACCATGCAATATAAATTCTGTTTTCCATAACCTCCAGAAGTAAAAAAATATATTTCTTAAATTGCTTCATTGTCTCCCTTTCTGCCATGGGGACAGCATTAAGCATATACAGGGAATTAAAGGAACGTATTTTAAAGACACAAAAATAAACCCACCCAAATAAACCAGTGATAGGAAGCTAGCTCCTGGCAATTGTAAAAAAAGGCACTGTGTTGCCAAGACTTGAGATTTTATAGGGAGCATTTAGATAGTGAATCACGCTGCAGGAGGTTTAACGAAAAGATCCAGCTGTCAAGCGATTTTGGCAGAGAAGAAATAGGGAAGAAAATCACCTTGAGCTGGAGGAGAAATACACTGTAATGCAAACCCAAAAACATGGCATAATAGATACAGCCCTTCACACAACTGCCAGGAAGATTTCTGTGCCATTATAGAACCTGTCTAAAAATAGATTCCCCCCTAGAAACAGATAAAGGAGTAACACTGGCCAGCAATTCAACTCCATTGCTTCCACAAGATTTGCCAGGCTGCTTTGCTGCTACCAGAGCCTCCATGGGACTGATATCCACAACGTGCTCTGGAGAGTCCTTCACACCTCCTCAGGGAAAACACCTCTCACGTACCCTGCTTCTGACTTAGGTCTGGCAGTCAAGTCTCCAGAGCATCACACTCGACCCAGGCAAGCTGCCCAGCCCTTCCCAGCCTTTCTGGCTCCTGGCCCAGGCTGGGCAGAACCATTTCAGTATCTCCGCTCTTGCAACGCAGATAGGTCCCGGGTCACCCAGGGGCTTCTAGACTTCATGCACAGAGTTTTACCACAGTTCCCATGATAAACCATCAGGCCCCTAGGTTTGCTGTTAGAAGATTTTGGATCCAGCAGTCCCTAGATAACCTTCACAGACAGCCCATGCATTGGCAGTTCCACTGATCTCTGCTGTCTGTGACTGCCAGATGCAGCCTGATGCCAGCCAGGAGGAGGAACCAAAAGTTCTGGAGCTCCTGCACCACGGTACAAAGGCCCGTGTAATCTCCTGCCAGTGGGCACTTTTTCCTCTTTGTGCAGAAGTGAATACATTTACACAAATGAGGTGAACAGGAAAATGTAGATTATAGCTTCAGAACTTGCTAATGGCCATGTAAAGGATGATGAAAATAAGAGTAGGCCTGATTTTTTGTTGCCTGTCCCATGCTTTTTGTTATTTTAAAAAAGATTTGGCCTTATTTTGAAAGTACAGTTATTATTGCCAACTTTGAGCATATTTCTTACCAGGTTTAATTTTCTGGGTTTTTTCCCTGTTTTGGCTTAATATTTCAACCTGCATAGATTTTAGTCACTCAACCCAAAACGAGAAACTCAGTATGCTCAGCAAGCTATTCCTTTCAACAACCAGACAGAGCACAAAATTGTAAAAAGTAAAACAAAATGATAATTTAAAAACCCACCCTAGGACAATGCTTCCTAAGAGCTCATTATCAACACAGACTCTTAATTTATTCCTAGTCATTTTACATCAGTACTGAACTTCATGCCAAACTTTAGAACAACAACATCCAACAGAGCTGGAATTTTTATCCTGAAGGCCAAACAAGTAGCTGTTTGCAATTCAGCCTTGGCCTGACTATTCCATTACTAAACATAATTTTCAATCAGTTCAAGTAAAACTATGTGGGACTGAGAGATTACAGAATACTATTTTCACCTGCAAAGTTTCTTACTGGATCCTCTGGATATTTCACCTGACAAACAACATAACTGTAGGCTTTTTCAACATATTTGCACCTAAAGTTTTTTTTATCTGCAAGGGCTTTTCAAAAATTCTGAACTGCCAGTATTTTAGGAACAGCACAGTGGAGGAAGGATACTCTAGAATGGAATATTGGAGAACAAATTGCTTCTTAGATGAAGAATATCTCCTGAGCTTTGATTTCTTATAGCTGATACAGGCCTTTGGCTTTCAAGGTCTGCGCTGAAAGCATTCACTTGCAAAAAATACATTTACCTCCCTGAGATGAATAAAAGGAAGAGCTGAATCTTAAAGAAACTGTGCATGTACACAAAGGTTAATTTTGATGGTACAAAGCCAGTGTTCAGGAGTTTAGTTATCATCTTCCAAAGCTGTCTTGGAGGAAGGCAAGTGCAGATACCCAAGAACAGAACACTGAATGGCTCCACAAATGCCAGAGTGCTAAGTCCAGAATTTTTCTCACGTTTCGTCTGGCTCCTCTCCTTGCAATAACTCAAGAATAGTCCACAGCATCGCATTCATGCCTTGGCAAAATGGATCCCATAAAGCTTTCAAAATCAGGAATAGAGGATCCAGCTTTGTACCTACATAAAAACTCTTTTAGACACAAGGCCTGAACCCAGAGCTGAGGCACTGGACAAACCCCAAGAACTCCGACGGCCACACTCAGCCTCCTGTCAGCCTCTAACTGTGTTTGATAAGAAGAGACAACCCCACACATTTTGAGCCAAGGCTGTTCAGAACATGTACTTTGTTGTGCTATTTCACCTTGTAGACACCAGTGCCTTTGGATTACCATGAAAAATACACCATGCAAACACACACACACAGAGGTACAAAATGCAAACCCAGTTGTAGCTGTGAGGGTAACGTGGCCCAAGAGCCTTGAGAACAGCTCCAAAGACCTGAGAGCAGCTTATCCCACAAACACAGACGACGAGAACCACCTTGATTTAAACCGTGGAGCGCCCAGCTTCGCACTTGAAAAAATAAAATATTAGGGGGGTTGTTTTTCTGGGTGACCTCGAACAACGTGGGTTTTGTCTGGGGTGGGAGAAGGCCCTGGGACAGGGAGCGAGCCAGCTTCCACTCGTGTTTCCTTTCTCCGCGGCACTAGGTTCGGTCAGGCCGGGCGGGAAATGCCGGCCGCACCCCTGAGGGCTCCGGGCTCTCCGGCGCACTGCGGGCGCCATCTGCAGGTGGAAACCCGCACCGGGTCCCGGCCGCGGCACGGGTAAACCCGAGCCTCGGGAAATCCCGACTGCACCTCGCAGGGAAAAGCTCCCCAAGGCGGAAAGGCCACAGGAATGCTCACTTCAGACCATCCATCGCTCAGCAGAACGCCAGAGATTATCAGAGCAGCTTCCCAGGACTTCTCCTAATTCTGCAGCAGCACAAAGGCAGCAATGCTCTCTGCGAGCAGAGGAGGATGCTGAGAAGGGCACCTTAACCTCTGACTGCCAGGAATGCCAGAAAGGAGGAGAATGATCTGTGACCCTCTCTTCATACACTGAGAACAGAAGTGCTTCCAAGACGGGCAGCTCTGCTAGACAGTGCTGAAGCGTCGGGAGACTTTTCCAACTGGAAGGCATGATGTTTTCAGGATAAAAGCCCTGAGTAAGGACAAGTCAGAGAGCCAAAAATGAAACTATCTCTTGATTTACAGCCATAACTGGCTGGACTACAGTTATCTGATTGGCAAAAAAATAATTCCAGCCAAGCATCACTGGAGCACTGTAGCTACATCCAGAGCGATATTCCTTTGGTGATGTCTTGATAATGCCTGGCTACAAGATTTCAGCACACGGCAGGCGCTGTGCCGTGCCCAGGTTGGCACTTCCACAGCGCAGCCTGCGAACAGTCCCAGCGCCGGCTGAGACACTGCAGGTATATGCAAGATAACAGCCTCCCTCCCAGGAGCTCTGGCTTTTTAATCCAAATTCAAACATTTGCCATCTGTGCCTTCCATGTAGTATAAATACAGTCAGAAAAATTGCCAGAGCTTTGTCTAAACAGCAGTTATGAGAGAAAGAGACCCCAAATTACATTTCCTGTTGCCCACGACACAGTACTGTAAAATCACTGACATTTTCCGAGCACAGCTGTATGCAGGAACGTGATCTATTTGGGCCATGCTTGATTGAATCATTACATCCAGATTTATCAATCTGCAGTTTCTAATCAGACAGAGAGGGAGAACGTTCCACCTCTCAATCTCGTGCGGTGGCAGGTCAGTCAATCAGAGCATTTCTCAACGCAGCAATGCCAAACACAAGACTCTGGTTTACACACAGGAAGGCAAAACTAGGAATGTTTTGCCCCCAGTTAAAAATGTCAGGAAGACTCCTGAAAATTGCTTCTAGTCTGACCTTTGCAAATGCCCTCCTGAAACAGCAAGAGATAAGAACAAATGTATCAGAGCCAAAATGGATTTTTGAGAATAAATTTATTCTGTATGACAGGCTAAGCGTTTTTATGAGAGAACTGCCAATAGGAAACACTATTGCTTATATTGTCAAACTCAGCAGGTGAGTCAGGACAACAGTTTTTGTGGTTTTTGTTTTTTTTTTTTAAGGAAAACAAACATAACCCTTTTTATTGCCATTAAAGCTAGTAATTAGCATCCTGATGAGGGGAATTGACAAACCCAACAGTTTTTTAGGGTGGTGGCATATCTGCTTTATTACATGGTTATACTGGGAAAAAGTCCTGCCAGTTATCCACCCTAGCCATGGCAATGGTGCTTGCTAGCTTGAGAGAAATAGCAACTATTTAAACTCAGATTCGATTTCCAACCAACTGTAAAAGTGTTGAGTGTCAAGAAGGGAGTTAACAAGAATAAAAATTGGTAATAATGAAAGTATTAACAGAGGGGAGATTTATTACCCAACTGTAAAAATCAACCCCATTAGAAGCTTCTGCAAGAGAATTCCAGGAGTGATAAATTTATGGACTCTCCTCTTACCCTCACTATTACTCTGTCCAAAGCAAAGAGTATTCTTGTATTCTCAAGTCCTTGATCTCAGATGAAGCCTGAGATTCCTCTCACTTCCCCTCACTCCATGCCCCCATGTCCATTTGCCAGCACCACATTCCGGTGTTGCACTGCAGACAGGCCTCATAAATTAGCAATGATAATCTCTTGTGAATGCACTAGAGCCAAGTGCTCCTGTCAAAGCTCTTGGGAAGGAACCAGGTTCACCTTCTGTAAATTATTTGTAATTGGGATGCACCATAAAACTTAACGTTCACAACAGTCCAGGCACAGCAATGAGACCCTCAGTGATTCCATCCATCAGCTGTAAAGGAATCAGATTCAGAGGAACTAAAACCTCATCCATGAGACTTTTTTCTTTCCTCCGAATCCCCCTTTGAAACACCCACCTTCACTTGAACACGTGTGGTCACTCAGTGAACAAGTTCCATTTGCTCTGAGTTTGGCCTTGTGAAGTGAAAGGAAACGTGTCTGAGGTTATCCACAGAGAGCTGTGCTGAAGTGGTGTAGAAGGAGGCCAAACAGGGAGCTTAGGAAAGTCCTCAGCAAAGTAATTACATTCTGACTTACCCTAGTACCTACAGATGCACACTGTGAGGTTCCTCAACCCTGGTGGAGGGAAGGATCTCCAAATTCCATCAGCCCATGGAGCAAGCCTTAATGAGCTGTTGTTTCCATGTGCAGACAGTTACATGGCTTGCCCTCATCTCCATTGTCAGGACCCTGTTATTTTTCTGCCTCTTCTCACCTGTTCTTCATTTGTTTCCCACATCTCTAGTTAATTAATACTCAGAGAGGAGGTAGAAAAAAATGTTAACTGGGATCCAGAAAATGTGAGATGTAATGGAAGTTATAAAGATAATGCATTAGAGGAGGGGGGATTTAGAAAATATTAATGACACAAAGGACATGAAATCACCTCGTTCCAGTTCCCGCATATTACATGATCCCAATTTTCATTTGCTAGCCCAGCACAATATCCAATAACAGCTGACTTGAGCACTCTTTCTGGAAAGGACCCTAGTATTGATTTTAGGATGAAAACTAACACTAACCTGTGCTTTTGGACGAGGCCTTGCAGAACCATGGTTTGCAACCTCCAGCCTAAAATCCATTTTAATAAATCTGTGGAAATTTGAGTTTTTAAAAATTCAAGCCTGTTACCAGAAACATTAAATCCACAGGTGGTTCCATGAAATTTTAGAAACCCACCAATGCAGAGCTGCTGCCTTCAGGCTGTGACATTTGTCAATGTTATGTAAGGATTTCCCATCACAGCTGAATGGTAACACTGAAATTCATTAGCAAGCCAGGCAATGGGATACTCTGTCATGAGCTGAAAATCTAATGAAAAGAAGGATGTTAGTAATTTGAATTTCCAACAACATCGATAGGAAAAGATTTTCAAGGGATTGGTGAATTAGAATAGTATTAGCAGAATTAAATATGTTGAACACAGTTAAGAGGCACGTAGGAGAAGACATGACAACATTCTACAGATATTTCAGGGTTGTTAATTCATCCCATTTCCTGAGATTTATCCCCTTAAGAGAGATAAATCAGACTACAGGGATATAAACAAGGGAATAATAGTAAAAAAAGAGATTGAGAGAAATATAAAATCACTATGCGGGAGAGGAGAAAAAATATCTCGTCAGGAGCTGCCATCAGGTGGTGAAATATTTTCCCTGAGGAAACAGTGAAAGAGGCATGTCCCTGTTACTGGAAATATCTTGAACTAAACTAGGCCAGCACATGGGAAAGGTTTTACAGAAAACCAAAACTAAAATCTAGTAAATTTTTATCTATTGCCATATTGCAACATTAGTGCAATAACCTGCCCTGTGTGCATCAGGAGGACAAAGCATCTGATACATTCTGCTTTACACAGATCAATCAGGAATTTATCCAAAATACCCAAAGGAGAAGTACCTTTACAGATTGTCAGTTACAGGTAGGAGATGTTTTAATTCTACCCCAAAATGATGTAACATGATCTGACAGAGCTGAGACTGGGTAATTTCTGACCATGGATACTTACAGGGGGGAAAAAATGTATTCAATCCATGGAAGAACTTAAAAAGGGTCTTCTTTCTTTTAAATTCTATAAATAAGGATGTATGTTTAAACATGTATACTGACTCCACTTTGTGGAATAGTTGTAAGATTTTAGCTTCTTACCAAATTCCTGGAAAAATCTTGCTTACAGTGTTCTATGAGTAAAATTAATAACAATGACCATTTCTACCTATAATGATTGCCTCTCAGTCCTAAACAAAAAAATCCCTTCCACATAATGCACTGAAGGATGGGAAGGGTACCTGTCCTTACTGCAAACTCTGGTGTTTCTCCTGCTTCTTGACTACTGCTTCCCTTATGCTCAAGGCCCTCCGTCTCCACCGCAGGAGTTAGGATCGATTTTTCCATCCCTCTCACTCATAACCAGTCTCCTCTATGTCCCAACAGAAGCTGCTCCTTTCCCGTAAGCTGCTTGTAATTTCTCATGGGCCTTGAGATCTTTCATTGACCCAGTGTGGTGATTTTCTGATTTTAAGTCCTGCCCTACCCCACTCTGCAGTGTGCATGGTGACTACCAGACCTCGGAGACAGGATCTTGGGCAGCTCCAGGAGAAGCAGCATCACCCAAAACACTGATAGCTTTTTCTGAATATGCAAAAGGAGTGACAAAACTCAAGCCAGCAGGAGTCTCTGGTTCAGACTCTTACCTGTGCTACTTCTTCAAAATCATCGTGTCTTTTCTGCAGCGCACGTGCTCTGTGTAGAGACTTCCCCACTCCTGTGTGTTTGCTCAGAAAGGCTTCCCCATGATTTTCAATCCAGTCCAGTACCTGCCAGAAGAAAAGAACATTCAGTTATCCCTCCTGTCTCAGCAGCACAGAGAAACCCTGTGAGGGTGAGTATGGAACAGCTGCAGGAATGCAAACAGCTCTGTCAAAATCCATTCTAACTGGGGATAAGATTAATGTTCCTGGATGCTACTGCTAAATTAGGTTTATTGAATTTTTTGCTATTCAATTTATTTTGAAGTGTAGCTTAGTTATTGGAGCCTGGCAGATATTAAATATTTACTTTCACATAGATGACTTTTGGGGAAAGGGAATCAGAAATCAGGAACCTTTTACAGGAAGTACCCTCCTCTGATGAGCCTGTGTAAACTGCGGAACAGCAACAGCTGATTTCACATCTCAGTGTGAGAGGTAGTCCAAAAGCATGGTGGACGGATCCATTAAAATCTATTTTATGTGGAGAGAAAGCTTTATTAGAGTTACTGGAATGAAAAGGTTAAGGAACCTTCACTGCAGACCAGAAAATATTGACAATGTGAAACCTCCAATTCTTCCATGCTGTTCTCTTGGGTTCCAAATGCAACTGATCCCTATGGAAAAGTAGGATGACAAATGTGATACCCTGAGAGTTACAAAGGGTTCTCTTTTAAAAGTCTGGTATCTGTATATACAGCACCCATGTGGAGTTTCTTCCCACAGTAACACTGACACTAAAATTCAGATCAAATCTCTTTGGGGTCTACTACATGCTGGAAGAAAACCCCAAACTTGGCAATATAAGGTTGTGAAATTTCAGAATGAGGTTGATACTCTTTCTCCATCTCTCTCCAATACACAGAAGCTAAAGGAATACATGGTACTCGAGCAGCACTGGTTTTTCTGTAACAGGTGGGACTTCTTTATCTCTTCAAGGGCACAATTACATATCCAACAAAATAAGCAGCAAACCCAGATCACTGAGAAAATGAAATAAAACTCAGTACAGCTACAGCAGGCTGATGGTGCCAGCTATTACAGTCATTATATGGCTGGATAACCACAAGATTCTAAATGCTACCTGGAGGGAGAATAGCCCTAACTGTCCCTGTAGAATGATCTGTGTAACTGTTAAAATAACAACAGTGGCAATTCAGACAGGTTTCATCTGAGCAGAGCATTGGGAAGGATGTGTTTGAAGAGAGCCACTTCCAGAGCCCTTTCCACACTCCTTTTTGCTGAGGATCAAACTCCTGCCTACAGGAAATCTACAGCCTATGGCACAACTAAACTGGCAAAACAAATCCTACCCAGGTGAGGTCAGGCAAAAACAAACTTCAGAGTCCACTGGCAAGGAATATTGAGAGTTTGTGTGGGATACTGTAGGAAAATAAGGGAAGAAAGAGATGGAAGAATGGTCTGAGAGGGAAAAGGTAGAAGAAGCAATCAGGCAATAATTTAGCAAAGTTCCGGGATGGTAATTGCTCTTCCTCTAGCCTAATTTGTATGATGGGAATATGGCAAGATGATTGCATTAGTGCAGTTAAGGTCAAATCTTTTAAAAACTTTAAAAAGTTAATTTAATTTTTAAATAATAAAAAAGCAATGGGGCTCTATTTTAAAAGCGAAAACAGACATTTCAAGACATTTTATGTAGCTATCTTTCCTAATCAGGAAATGTGAAAACTAAGAAACATCTCATAACTTTATCCAATTTAAACCAAAATCTCCTTGGGAACCAATTCTTTCCCAGCAAATCCTCATGAATCTGCACCCATTTTACATGAACACAAAATGTCAAAGGAGTAGTAAATCCATTACTTTAAGGAACTATATCTGCTCTTGAAGTTAGTTGAAAAGCTTCTGTATTTTCACATCTTTTAAACTGTAATTCTTTTAGCAGAAATGAATGAAGATGAAATGAGGATGACTTGGGTAAGAATCACAGTATTATTAAAGTTGGAAAGGAACTTGAAGATCATGGACTCCAGCCCGGCAGCTCCAAGACCACCACTAAACCAGGTCCCTAAGATTCTGCATGTCTTTTAAATACCTCCAGGGATGGTGTCTCCACACTTTCCCAGGCAGCCTGAACACTGAGGGTTGCTCAAACATATCAGTCACTGACCCCTGATCGGGCAACAGGAAGAGAGGAGAAGTGTGAGCAGGTGATTAAGATGCAGCGTGTGGTACCAGTGGTGACAGAGCGCCCTGACTTCTGCATTTGACCCGGGTCATGCCAAACAGTTCCACTGCTCCTGAGTGAGGGGACCCACTGAAGAGCCTTGGCCAAGGGAGTCATTAATCTTTGTTACCCTCAGACCCACTGCTGTTGCCACAGTGACTCTTAAAACTAGGTTATTCTGAAAACTGAAAATAAATTATACCATTTTACACTTCAAACAGTTAAGAGTCGGATCTTGATCTCAAAACAGTACAAACCTGGTATAGCTCAAAAGGGTTAGTTTAACTCTTTGGTATCAGAGTTGCAATAAATTCCAGAGCAATTCCACCTAATTTATTCAGCTTTAAATGAGGCCCCATTTCAAATAGGTGCACAAGAATTGCCTAACTTTAAACACATGGATGAAGCCCCTAAAATTGTGTGGTGAAAGGAAGCCAGGCAGTATCAAGCTGCTTTATTGCTTGCTCTTGAGACACTATGGGCTAACTAAATTCTGGTCAGATACCAGGAATTCATGGCACTTCAAAATTCACAAGAATCAACCCTTACCTTCACTTTTTCTGTCTCTGCTATTATGAATATTCAGGAGCTCCAAGGCTCTGCAGGTCTGACACTCCTATTCCAGAAGCTCTGCCTTTGCCAGGCCTGCTTTTTGTAACCAAGAAATGCAGTTAAAAGGTTCATGTTTCAGATCATACTTTACATCCAAAGTTTATTATAAATGTTTTGTTCCACTGCACAGCAACAGAATCCAATCTTTTCTGTCAAAGCCCTTTGAAACTGTACAAGCCTAGTTAGTAATACTTGCTGGATGTACCAGATTTTGCCAATACAAGACAGAAACTCTTGATACTTCATTTTCTTCTAGCAGAACAAAATATATATGCATTTATGAACAACACAGTTCAAAAAAGATGCACTCTCATGTTATCCACAAATCACTCCTTTACTGGGAAGCAAAAGCACCTTTAAGAGATACTTTGCACTGTTGCCAGGGAGACCACTGACTATGAATAGAGGCAGCATATCAACTTCTATCCAACTTCCATCTAGTGGATAATGCTGTTCTGTGCAGGATGGCATGGCCAGACCAACCCCTGGCCTGCTACCAGGCCCTCCAGGAGAACTTGGTGTCAGCAACAGCACCAGGGAAGACAGAATAAACACTGAGAATCAGAAGAAAAACAAAATGAAAAATCCCCCCTAACTCACATCAGCTCAAGGAGATTTAAGAAATATTAATCCTCTGTAATTAATAAAATGCACACACAGTCTGATTTAAGTCAGTTTCTTTTTGTATTCCAAATCATTGCTGAAAATAGATTCCTTTTCCCTATTATCCCTGGTCCTCTCACAGCAGGGTAATGTCAAGTAAAGGTCTAGCTGAGAAAATACACTGAAATACAAAGAAACTTATCCTCTGGCTTTTCCTGCTATTATTAATGGTTTATAATAGAACCCAAAACAAAACTCAGCCATTCTCATCTGTGGTTTCTACCTCCTAATAAAAACCGAGCTCCCTTTTTCACTTCTTTCTTCATTATAAATTTATGTTGGGGGCACAATAAAATATTGCTACAAAACCGGTTAAAGATGGGGATCACACCTCTTGTTTGAACCAGAAAAGCCAACTTTGGTTCCCATGAAATGATTTTTATTTCCAGAGGCATCCATATCTGACTCGAAAACTCAGATCTCGCTCCCACCAAAAGACACAGCAAAGTTTCAACTGCCTTCAGCAAGCATGGATCAGCAAAGACCCCGTGTTTGTCAAGTCAAGAGGCAGGAACCAGATGTGCATGCAGCAGGACCTGAGCCTCTGGACACACATCTCAACACCATGTTCCATGTTCCATGTGGCAGTGAGTGAACACGTGTAGCTCACAGGTTGCTGTGCACAGGTTGCAGCAGGTAACTGCAGTCCCCACGTGCAGGTACAGCTGGGAGGGAACAGGGCCCTTCTCTGTTCACTGCCTTCGGTCAAATTCGTCAAATCATGAAAGAGTTTCAAGAAATAAGTAGAAAGCAACAAGGATTTCATATCAAAAGTAGACTGGAATTGGAGTGATTTGGTTCAATGCCCAGCATGGCAGTTTAGCAAATGACTCAACGTCCCTGCCTCCATTCACTTTTCTAAAATGACATTAATCACATTTACAGTCCAAAAAAGCAAGGCTGACAGAGAAAGTAGAAAGAAAGCTGCCTTCCACTTTAAGTTTTTGCAGCCTCTAGAAATATGTGGTTCCAAATTTGGTTGGGGATTCTAGGAACCTTTTCCACTAAAGGAACATACTGAAACATTATAAATAATAAGCAATGTGATGGCAGCTGTACAAAAGGGAACAGGCAATCCATTGAAAGGCAGGGCTTTAAAATCAGGTGTAAGCTGCTCCAAAACCACTCTGGTACAAATGTCTAATGGCTGAGTGTGTACCCATAAACCCTGAAACACCATAGCTTGATCTGTCCATGCAGCAATGGCTAATTCATCTTCAGAAAACAATATAGCCAGTCTACCAAATTCTTCTGTATTTAATTCAGCTAACACTCTATGTAATGAGAGTCACTTATTTCAAACTGTTTTAAGACAGTGTAGCCCACTATCACCAGACAAGCAACCTGATGTTTCAGAGGGGTTTTTTAGGCATGTTTGTTTGTTTGTTTTAAGGTGGAAGTGAGTGAACAGAGCTACACCCATTAACACAGTCTGAAGACTGGATAAGCAGGATGAATTTTGGTATTTCTTCAATCCTTTTCCAAGAAAGAGCTCTCTCAAAACACTGCAAACAGACAATGTTCCCTAAAGTCAGTTAAAAATTTCTGACCACCATTTCGCCTCTCCTTTTCACCACAACTCCTCTGTGTGGTATGTGTAGACTCAACTGTGCCTGGCTCTCTTCTAAAAGCCAGAGAACTAATGCAGCTGCTATTAAGTAGGAGTTTTTAATCACTCCCTGCTTTTGCTCTCTAATTGTAGCTATTCCAAATACCACGACATAATTAAAGAGGTCTTTTCAAAAGAAAAAACATACAGTCCCATTTACCCTTGGAGGGAAAAAACCTTACAGACCTATCAGTATTCTGCTGCATATTGCAACTAAATTAATGAGGGGAATTAAATGCAGAGCCAATTAAAACATTTTTTTAAAAATTTGCTTTATTTCCTTGTCCACATTCAACCAAAAAAAAGTAGTCTCTATGAAGTCAGATTGTAGGTGTTTTTATGAGCTTCCTGGACATTATGTGAAAGTTTCACCTCTGCACAATTTTTCATCTTTTCAGCAAAAATCTGACCTTTGTAGTTTAAAGCCCCACTAGTTTGTTGAAACAGAACCTCCATGTTCTGTTCTTTGCAGTGGGGGAAGCCTCACAAAGCACAGCTGACACTGCTGAACACATCTGAGTAAACTATACAGCTACTGAGACATGTGGGTCCAGAGAAGCGTCAGGAAAGTCCTAGATATGCAAAAAATACATGGATACAGTCTTATTCACACTTCTCACTGCATCTAGCCCCCACAGATATCCTACAAGCCCATCTGGAAACAGGTCTGTAGGAGTTTATCCAGAGAAGACAGTCCCTGCAGCAGGATCCTGGTTCATCAACAGCTTCTGCAGTGGAAAACACTACAGAATAACAACTCCCCCAGAAACCCCCCTCATGCAAGTCTCTATTGCAAAAATATGCAAACTGATTATGAGAAGGCTGCAGACTTCACAGGATGACTAAGTGAAGACATCCTAAATATCTCCCACAGCAATGGACTCCACACCACAATGAGACTGTTCACAACTTTTCTAGCAGAGGCTCAGAGGTTCATGGGGACTTGCTGCAGCATTTCTCCGCCTTTCCCCACCCACCTCCAAGAGCTTCCACTTTATTGTAGCCCTACAGACCTGGGCAATAGTCACAATTACTCATCTGCTCCCAGACATGCCACCCTCCGTGGGCAGCACGGCTGCTCCCCTCGTGTGCTGATGAGGGACACACTGCTCCCACAGAGCTGCTCCACCTCAACTCCTTACCTTTTCACAGGCTTATATGGTAAAAATAGCCTTGTGTCTGCTTTCTGAAGATAGCTCTACTATGTACTGCTACAGTTCTTCACACCTATAAAAGCACCGTGATGGTTTGAAACTGATACAAGTTTGGAGAAGAGTGAGAATACAACGTGTTATGGTCCCATCCACCTTCTTGTAAAGAAAAGAGTTGGTCCCAGCTCTAGCAATTAGCAAAATGTAGGATTTAGTTATGTCTCTCTTGGAAACAGCACGTTCAGTTCTGCGCTCTGGCAGAGCTGGCTGGGTGTAGGCTGGGTATTTTGGGAGCCAGACTTGTCCCTTTCCTCTGGGCATTGCCCAGGTCACGCAGCCCCAGCCTGCTCTGTCACTAAATGCCATCATCTGGGATGTGAGCTCCCCAAAAGGGAGTGGGAATATACACCACATGCCTTTCTTACCCTGAGAAGGAACTTCTTTCAACTTAACATTTGGTAAAGTCCACATTCATCAAATGTACCCCACTTATCTTTCATTTTCTCGATTAAATATTTTACTTCATAAAACTTGGCAATGCCTCTCTAAAAACATTCCAAGTAAGAGAACAATAGACAAATAAAGAACTAATGTTTCTTCCTTAATGCCTGGATTGTTACTAATGTTCCCAGATTATTGTTTTTAAGGAAATCAAGTAAAGAAAAAACATATCTTCAAGTTAAAAATCTTGTTGCATTCTTTAAATGCTGAACTTCTTTTAGACAAAATTTCAAAGCTGAGTGTAGGTGGACAAGCTATAAATAACCACATTTCTGCATGTTCTTTCTGTACAAGACACAGAAAATGTGCTCTGCATCAGCACAGAAAGATGCTGCTGTTCTCTGCATGAGGCTTCTCCAAGCTGACAGGTAGATTATTTCTTTTGCAGTTATGCTCCTGTGTTGCTGTTTCTGAGTCTTTTCGGCAGCTCTCAGGAGTCATACCTGGCCCTTAGCTGCAGGGTAATGAATTAGCAATACAATTAATCAAGTCTGTCATATCATGAAAAATGGTAATATTCAGAAATTCAGAAATATTTTCTTACTTAGGGCACTTTTGGTTGTTGCTGTCCATGGCACTAGTTAGAACAGTGATCCTGCTCCTTCTGAGACCAAAGCATTTTTCCCAGGTCTCCCTTTCTTGTCCCACATTTGTCCTTTCACATCGTTTTTCCAGGTGCAGCTGCTGGCTCAGACATGGCTGTGGCCAGCTCTGGTCTAGGTCTGGCTCCCCCCATCTGGGCTGTTTGCTTGGACATAATCAAAGTTTTCTGAAAGAATGTCCCACGTCTCTCACAGCTCAAGAGGATGGGAAGAATATTGTCCCAGGCAGAGTAAGCATTGAAGCAAAGGCAACCTGAAAAGCTCTTGATTTTTGCTCAAGCAAATCTCCATTTCATTTTCCTCTATGGTTGTTTCCACCACTTTAGCTTATGCTTTGAAGTTCCCAGGAAGAGAAACACTGGACCATGCTCAATATCTGGCCCAGTTTTTTCCTCATGTGCATTTACATAGGGGATCTCTACAGCTCTTTAGAAGCAACAGATAAAACAATATCCTAATTATCAGAAACCTATTTAACAATGCTCAGACTCTGCTGCGACCACATGCACTTAAAGATTTTATTAGTTCCTCAAATAATTGTTTGACATCTTGCGTTTCCTCCTACCTCTTGTAACTCTGTTTTGTTTCTCTGGCATCACACCAACAGAAAAGCAACATTTGCAGACCTGAGAGTAAGTGGAGACATGCACAGGACTCGGCTGATTAAATTACTAAGATCTTGACCTCCGAGTTGTTGCTGCTAACAGCAGCTATCATCACAGCTAATTTTCATGTTTGTGAACACAGCAGCACAGTGCTGATTTTCACATTTTTGAGGAAAAGCTTTCTGATCCTACAGAGAAATTTGTGCATTTCAAAGTGTGGCCTTTCATGGCTTGAGGAGTATTTTCCTTGCTTTTTTTTTTTTTTTTTTTTTTTTTTTTTTTTTTCCCCCTTGGTGGGAGCCTCCAAAATATTGAAATGTATAGCAGGTGTGCAGGAGGAAAAAGAGAAGCTACATGAGCTCTTTAGAAAAGCACATTACTCTCAAATGTGTAAACAGAGCAATTGATTTGAACTCTGCCAATGACAGATGTGCCTGTGGGTTTCAAGTGAAGAAAACAAGACAAAACTAATAGAAAGCCGATAAAGATTCAGGAAAAAACACAACTTGTTCTTGCTCTTCACAGTTTCAACACTGATTTGCTGCATGGTCCCTTTCAGAACCTCCGTTTATAAAACAAAGGAAGAAATTTTCTGTCAGATAAATGTCAGACTACGATAACAGTATCATTACTGCTATCACAAACTGTACATTTTGATAGTATCTACCCACTGAAACCTGTTACTAGTTTAAACAAATTATTAACAACTGGAAAAGACATAGAGGAGCTTTACAACAAAGTATCTTTAACACAACTGCTGCGCTCTAGGTCCTAGACAAGCACTCAGGCACTCCTCGCTGTGCTTGAGCTGCCTACTGCACCACACTGGAGACTGCGGATTGATACTGAATATTGAATAAAGGATATTGAATAACCCTGCTTTGGGTTACTAGGGGGAGCAGATGATTTAATCATCCAGGTTCAACAAGGCTTACAATCACAGCGCACAGCAGAGCCAGGTTTAGTGAAAGAACAAATCCCAGCTGGGTCGAAGGAGTCTCGGTAGTCTTGTGGCAGTAACAGAAAAACTCACCAGGATGGCAAGTGCTACACTGCGGGGGCCTTAAACATCCCTGCCAGGAACAGGGCTCTTTGGGGCTGAGCATCCTGCCAACAGCTGGGAAAATAACCCTTCTCCATGGGGCTCTGACCTGATTAGAAACTAGAGGTAAAATATGGGAGTGCAAACCACATGGGGAAGAAGTAGGAGAACAGGGATGAGAAAAGTCCCTGAATTATGTAAGTGGCTATTCATGATCAAGGACTTTTCTATGATCTCTTGTCTTTTAAATAAATATCCAGGTGCCTCACAACATTTTCTCTCCAAGTTTATATGTGCCAGGATGTGTGCAGGGAGAAAGGAGTGCAGTACAGGGCTGTGTCTGACCTCCTGGCAGTGCTCCCCTGACACTGGGTCCTGGCCAGCGGCTCAGACCTGCACCACAGCCCTTCTCCTGCTGTAGGGCCACTGCAGCATCTCTTCTGCTGGTGCCTCCTGTCTGGCAGCCACTGTTCAGGCAAACCAGCTGTGCCCAACACACGTGCCCAGGGCAGGGAAGTCACACCTCAGTACTGCAGGCAACTGGAAAGGGCCAAGTTGCTGTGGCAGACAGAATCTTTACCCATAGCACACAGACCCCCGGGGAGCTGGGCACTGCCTATGCCAGACACAGCAGGGCTGAAACAAAAAGCCTGGAATGTTTACATCCTTGTGCAATCTCCTGCTGATTCCTCCACATGTCACAGCAGGAAAGGATCCTGTGAGGGTTTCAAAGGCTGAAAGGCCAGTGACCTTACAGATGCACCAGAGAAGGCCATGGATAATGTCAGTGGGGAGCTGTTTGTCAGTGGATAGCCCATGCTCCCATGGCAGGCAGGAAATGCAAAAAAACCCCCCTAGAATATATAGGCAAGAAGGATAAGGCTTCTGAAGACTTGGGCTGTTCAGAGAAAAGAGGAGACACTTAAATGATTCCAGGAGTGAGACTCACGAGCAGAATGAAGGGCAGAAGTGTTTGTGGACTTTCCCTATGAGCACCTTTTTAAAGACAAGCTCAATTTTCTGCAAACTGAAATTTTATGTGAAAAACTTTCTTTCTTGTTTTTCTTCTACTTTGATGGCTCCAGGGCTACAGCATCCCCTTATCCTGAACTTCCTTCTCTTATTGTTTCCTAACACCTTGTGGACTTTGAAAACCTGAGCAAGTATGCAAGAAGGAACTGTATCCAAAATACATTTTGATTGTTTAAAGTTACTTTTTGTTGGAGGAACAGGGAAAATAATAATAATACAAAAAAGTTCCATTTTGTGGCTTCCCTACCCCCCACAACTGTTCCTCCCTATTTGGGAAGAGAACCATCTGAAGGTCAGAATGTTTTATATGTTGCTGAAGCCAAAAATAAAAGTAATTTTCTCCATCCCTCAATTCACGTTCCATCTAAAAAAGCCAAAAGGCAGGGTAAAAAAATCCAATTCAAGAGCTTTCAAAACAAAGGGAGTGGAAAGGTGAAAGACCAATGGATAGACCTGAAATGTGTTTGGTTTGCATATTTCACATTTGAAAGATATTTTTGTTAAAGGGAACCATAGTGTAACATAAAAGAGGTTTATAGCTGTAACAGTATACAGGAGCTGGAGCCAAGCAGCTCTGTCTAAATGTGCCTGAAGGGTTACCCCAGCCTAGCCAATAGCTTCCAGAACTGCAATCCAGGTTACAGCTTCTAAAAACAAGCAAGAAGCTTTGTGTAAGGCTTTCCTGTGAGGAATATGAAACAAAAGAAGTTGCCTAAAAGTCTCTTGTGAGCTAAAACCCTGTGTCTAGCTCAAAACAGCGCACAACCTCTCCTCCATGGAAAGAAATACCAGAACTCTTTGGTCAAGCTGGTTTGGTAAAGCAGCTACCAGAACCATGCACAGCCCACAGGAGATGCTAACAGAGCAAGGAGCTGCTGCAGAGCACAGCCAGGAAAAGCAGTTTGTGGCATGGAGCGAGGCAGAGCTGTGAGGATGAGTGAGAACTAACGGGAATGACTGGCACGGAGCAGAGCAGGGGCAGAGACAGGTCACAGTGCCACAGCAGCTCAGCCTAAGTTGGCTCTTGCTACCCAGCAAGACATATTAATCTCAGACCGTGAGTGTAATTCATTACAGAGGGGGGGAAGTAACCAACAGGCTGAGCAGCTGTTCTGTGAAGGAAAACACAGGGAAAAATGCTATAATTATACATTAGGAACTAGCTTTCATTATGCTCTTTGCTGTCTGGCAAGGTTTTTTCTCACATTAATGAAATTACCTTTTGCTGGCCATCAGTCAAAAGCAATATGAAAGAGGATTGATATCTGAGTGATACGCAGGATCACGAAAAAGCTGGGAGGCCATGTGAGGAGAAAATTGAAAGGGAAGATCAAGGGAAACAAATGAAGTAGAAAAGAATGACTATTTTGGACTCCTAAACCAGTGCCTAAAATAGCATATTTTTTTCTTAGCATAACATACCTTTACTTACTTTTTAGATAGTCTCAATAAATCCTATAAGATCTTTCCATAAGGGGTAAAACTGGAGTAGCAAATGACTTTGTTGGGTTAGAGCAGGGATTTGTCAGACATCCTGACACGAAAAGTTCTAGTCATGAAGCTTGAAGTGACCTTTGGCAGGTTGCTCAACACCAACCTTTTAGAAAACCCATAATCCTGAAACAAAAGAAACCTTAATAAGCGAGAAGCACTACTGTTATTGTTACTTCTTAAAGTTACAGGGCAGAAAGTTTTCTGGCATTCCAGTCTACATCTACTCAAAGACCTTATTTTCCTCCATGCCCTTATGACAATTACTCATTTGAGCAACTGCTTTCCGAAAATATACATATAGCTGGAGAAAACTCTATTTTATTTCTCTTTCTTCACCACCACAACCCTTCTATTTTTGTAGGGCTAATCAGTAACAGACAAGCCTAATTCTCTCTCCTCCTTTGCCATGGCACTAAGAACCAACGATGCCTTTCAGAAAAAATAAACCACACATTATATTTTCAGGAATGCTGACATGCAAACAATCCTGGGACAGAAATAGACAATGAGGACATGATACATAATGACTACAAAATCTGTTTAAGTGTAACATCAAATTTTAGCAGTTCGCCGAGGACTGACTTCCCTGCAGAATGCTGCAAAGCGCATCTGGGATCAGGAAGACACTGAATGCCCAGCAGAATGGCATCACACAGGATCTGGGCTCCTGCATCCTAATAAATCTCCCCCAACATGAGGTAGTGAACTGAAGGTCTAGTCTGAAGAGCCTACACTATCATTATTTCCCTTAGAGTCTGGAATGAGAGAGGGAAGTATCCAGGGTACAATGAGAGTTGTTCTCTGGAGAGGCCAGGGTCACTCCACTGACTGCAAAAGGAGACTCTGCATTGGGCTCCTGACTCGGATGATGCAGTTGTGCTCCTAAAGACAGGCAGGATAAATACAGACCATGGATCATTACAACTGCCTACAGAGAAGGAACTGCATCTTTCTATCACCTTCTCCATTTCTTCATGCTATGACTTGTTTCCTCTTCATGCACTGAAGGACAGATCCAAATCCTCAATGAGTCAGTATGATTTCAGAGGGTTTCCACAAGGACTTCTTAGCCTAAGAACCCAAACCTTTGCCATTCAAGAAGTAGCAAAACAGACCATCTGAAAGGAACTAGATCTTGAAGGACAGACAGTGTTCCAAACAAGAACAACTCTTTTTGACAGACAAAGAAAGTTTTTCTCTGTTCCTCCTCTCACTTCAATAGGTTCAGTGATCAAGCTGGCTCATTCAGATTTCTTCAGATCTGATCTCCCAAGACAGCTGTGAAGCTCATCAAAATGTTCTTGCACTGCTCATACATCAGTGCTAAGTAAACTTCAGCTGGTAACTGAATCTGGCCTCTGGAGTTGGATATCCCTTGCACCACTGCTCTGTGTATAAATTAAAAAGTGATCATTATTATTTTTTCATCAGTGACTCTTCAGAATCACAAAGAACAATGGTCTGCTTGTCTTAATAACTATGTAAAGGAAGAATGAGGCAAAGGTTGTTTCCAAATAATTTCAAGTTATACTTTAAATCAAATTATGAAGAGGATAGTGTATTGTTAACCAACCTCTAAGGGATTTCCAGAATAAATACCTTTAAACAAAAATTTAAACCTATAGTTCTTTGTGAAGAATTTTGGCACAAAAATGACACCAGATAATACTGGTCTAAATTAAAGAGCATTGTCAGACATTAAGAACAGAGCTCCCTTTCTCTTATATGAATTTAAAGCACATAAAGCAATTTACTTTTTAGGCTGATAGCCTCAGACATCTGAGGTGCTCTTGTACCATACAGTGATCAGTGGTTTCAGGGTGCAAATGTCCCAGGATCTGCCTGGACGGAAACACAGAGCCTGCCTCCATACCAACAGCCACTGTCCAAATGTGTCCAGAGAGCAACATGCCACATGATTGCCCCCTCACTCAGGAACCTCTGCTGTGGCTCTCCAAATGGAAGATTTCTAAGACAGAGTTATTGGTAAAGAGGAAAAATGCACATTACTTCTTTCAGTTGTGCTCTTTTTCAAAGAACCCTGTCCTGTTTGTGTTGGACAGCCCTGAGCACATTGCCTATAAATGCTCCATGTCTTTGCAAGCAAAAGGAACTAGAGAAACTTCCCTATGAAATCACCAGAAACTGAAGAAATATGTGGGCAATGTTCTCCTTCCTAGTGTGGTTCCTTGCGCAACAAATCCATCACAATCTGGTCAAGGGGTTCCAGGGGTTGTGTAGCTATGCAGGCTGCTCTTATTCTATACTCCATCATTACTAGAGCTTAGAGAGACATCTATAGTCAGCAGAAATCATCTGAAACTCCTGCATAATCCCATGCCACTGTGGGTTCATATTAAGGAAAGACAGTCCTTTTTTAACAGTTCTAAATAAGCAACCAAATCACTCAGAAATGCTTGTTATTTAAGTGGCCATTTCCACTACATTTGCAGGATCAGCACAAATAAAACACCACTTCACTTTCAGCATTGGCTACTTATAAGTCCTCTTCAGAAGATGAGCGAGGCCACAGATCTCTTCATTGCCTGGACTCATACTCACACTGCCTGAAAACATTCCCATTCTTTTGGCAGGAACAGTAGGGATGGAATGAAAATTGCCGTGAAAAAGCAGTTGACAAAATGTTTTATTGCACGTTCTGTGATGTGGATGGAAGCAAACAGAAAACCCTTTTACTACAATTGTACATCCTTTACTGCATAAATAATAAAGCAGGGAAGTGCTGCAACAGAGGTGTTAGAGATGTACGTGAATTTGGAGACACATACACATAATATTAAGTTGGTCCTTTAGAGCTCTGTAGGTAAAAGCTGTGTGGTGCTCCATCAGAATTGTTTGGTGAGATATCCATATCAAATAAACCAGTGGCATGGCCAACTGCTGGAAGAACAGGGTTAGTGAGAAAAAAGGGTATTTATCTCTCAGTCATGGATAACGAAAGGTTGTTTTCTCTCCTGTTGTATCCCACTGGAAGAAGGTTGCCAAGAAGTTTTACCAGTATTGATTACTTTTTCATTTATCTTTGGGGGGCAACACAACAATAATTAGAACCTCCACTCACTATCACTTATGACTGGTAAGGTCACACATTCCTTCTAAGCTCAGAGAAAGTACAGCGGCAATACTCTGAAAATGTAAACATGTAAGTGACAAACATTAAATGCATCTCATGACCACATCAATTTACCAAAGGAGTTGTGAAAATTCTCTAGGATGCTTTGAATTGTAATGTTTTAATTAATGACTGACAGTGGGAGCTGTTTACAGGCTACATTTGTTCAGATGGCACACAGAGCATGTGATGTATTCTCGCAGGGTGATGTGGCTGAAGTCATCTGGCAGTAAATATAATCTTGACTTAATTATAATGTTCTTTTTTCTTCCTTAGCAATTGTTTGCAAATAAATCTCTTGTTTTACAAGACCCAGTGAAGGTATTATTGTAAACAAAGCATAAAAGCAGATGTATAGTCTCATTTCTTTTGTCTTTGTAACAAACTATGACAAACTGAAAACTACAGAATGTTGGAGAACTCTTCACTGCCTTGAAGGGATCAAAACAACCAAGTGTACACATGCAAATGGGGAAGTAATGCGCAGACATAATCCTCTAAAATCTTGTGTGAGAGCTAAATGAAACATAAACTGCCTCAAATATCCATTCTTCTGCAAATGGACTACACAGATCATATGCATCACATGAAGTGTTCAGCATTCTCAGATAGTGTATGGAGACAGACAGATGTTGGCAGGACATTTTTCCATAAAAGTGATGTCAGGATCATGCCCTGATCTGTTTCCTCTGCCAGTAAAAGCCAGACACATTACAAGTTAAAGTGCTTGGTTATGAAGAGAGACAGCCTTTCCTCCTCAGTACTCTGTACTCTCCCACAACCATGGCAGCTGGTAAATGTAATGATATCAGAATGGCCACATGGTCTTCTTATCCATCACCAGAGGCAGATAACTACGTAAAGAAACAAAAACTATGTCCCTTAATGTGTCTGGGCATGAAGCCAACAGAAGGCAAATCCCAAATTCAGAGAAATCAGATGAACCTGACACTAGTCTAGCTTGACCTTCTCAAAAACCACGAGGATTTGAGACATCACTGCAGCCGGAAAGCCAACGGTTCCAGCTTTCTTAGCACTGCCTAATCTCTCACCAGTAAATGTTTGTCAGTGTCATCTTGCTGTTTACCACTGGCCTTCATCTGCCATGATGGGCCTGCTCCATTTTGCCACGCAGAGCCACCACAGCTAACCCAACGCTGTTCAGAGCCAAGAAACCCCCAGCACACACAGAACCTCGACATCCACCTATTTTTCAGCTCTTCATTTACAGGCAGACATCTCAAGCAAAATGAAGCAAAAGAAGCAAAAGAAGAAAGTAGCACCAGCAGTGACCTTCAGAGAATCATGTGAGTCTGTGGAGAAACAGGCTGCCTGTGCCAGGCTGGGTTGGCATGTAGGGACAGAAATGATGGAAAGACCGAGGATTTCCGTGAGAAGCAATGAAGGCTGCAGAATGAGAGTATCAGTGTGACTATTGTGACATGAAAGTGTGCTAAAGTACCAAGTTCAAGGCTTGCCCAGACCATTTCAATAACGCATCAAACGGGCCTCCATTCTCCTTCTGCTTTAACAGGTGTGCTTCACTTGAATGAGTTTATGGAGTGGAGAATTCAGGTTCAAGAAACTCTTGCCCATATGAAACAAAGGGGATGGGGTGGCAGTGGGGTGAAGAACAGCCTTATAAACTTACTTCAGCTATTTCTAAGGCTGTTTGATAACACTTCATGCTACAAGCCTTTTTCTACCCTTGTTGTTCCATGGTGTTGCTGTTCACAGGGCAAAGGGAACATGTTAGAATGGAGATGCCCACAGAGACCGGCAGGACAAATCAGGACCTAACAGTGCAAAGCAGTGGAAATGTGGGGAAATATGAGAACAGTTTCAAATCTCAACAGAAGTTGAAATAGTGTTAATTTGATGGTGAATAGTCTGTAGAAGGGGAAGATGCAGAGCAGAGAAGAGCAAAAGGGAAAAGGTATCAAATTTGGGCTGATGCATCTGCACAAACTACAAAATAATGGCATGAAAGTCAAAGGGATTTTTCTTTTCCCTTGCAGGACAGAATCTCAGCACTTTCTTCCAGAGCTGTGTTCTGAAAGGATCAAACAGCACAGTTCTTCCCTATCTGAAACCAGAGAATTTCTAAAAAAACAACTGAAGCAATGAAGTATTTTACACACTGAGCAACCCAATATTTTTATAATGATCCTAAATACTTTTGGTGTTAAAACAGTTTCTTGTCAGTTCCTGCCTGTGTTGAACCTCATGGCAGCTCACAAATTTTCTTAAGTGCTGTTGCTTTTGTGTGAATGGTGCTCTATTTCCTGTGAAGGCTGCAAATGCAGTTTCACACCATTTATTTTCTTTCCTTCTTTAAAACACTATATATTCATAACTCAGCATCCTCAGCACACCATTATTTACCTTGGTTCACATGTGCAAACGGATGTAATTGTATTAATACACGGATGTAGTAGCAAATAGTCTTGTAAAATGTCTGGTGGTGTGAGATAGTGATTATTTCTAATGATATTTTATAGCATAACATTTCTTACATTAATATTGGTGCTTGGCAATCCAGTGTTTACTGGTTTTTATACAGCACAATGTGTATTTCAGTTATGCTGTGACTGTAGAGATTTTGTGCAGTTCAAGCTGAAACCCAGCTGGAATCTGAAGTATTTGCCTGACAGTGTGAAACTCTCTGAGAACACAGCCCTGATGTGCCATTAGTACATACAGCAGGTAGCCTTGCCTTGCAAATGGTGCAGATGACTAGAAATTATATGAATGAGCCCAGCTGAACACATTTTAACCCTCAAATACAGTCCAAATGGAACACACTTGGCCTATACAAAGCCTTCATGCAGCTAATCAGTTCTGCACGACCTCTCCGTGCACAGTTGATATTCCATGCCCAAACTCAATTCCCCTGACAAGACTAACCAGAGTAGTTAGATAAGGAATTACTGATCTCTCAGGGTCCACAAGAGTCTCTTCTTGGAGATGTCTTTACCAAAATCTATTTATGTTGTTAATAGCAGACTGAGAGGATGCAAAATAATCTTGGAGTCTCTACTAAAACATGCAGCACAACAAAACTTGTCCCTGTTAACATCAACCTGTAAGACAAGACTGATGCACAACAGGTGACATGACAAGAAAGGCATGGATGAACAAGTGATGGAGTGCAAGCTCTGCCACAGAGATCATCTTTCACCAGAACTTTTACTGCACTGGACAACAGCTGGAGAGGGTGAGCCACAGAATATCCTGACAGGGAAAACTGCACCTGTGAGAAACTGTCTAATTCTGAGCTGTGTGAGAGGAATATCTTCCTTAGAGAAACTATGCTGTATCATTATGTGTTAGAAGACAGAAAAATCTAATAAATTCAGGGCTCTCTTGTCAAGATTTCTTCTCCCACATCTTTTCATTTTAGACTTGAACTAGGGAGAACTCAGTCGAAGGTTATTAAATTTTCACAAGGCAAGAAACTATTATAGATAAATGTTGCTTATGATCCGTGACAATATACAGGTAGACAGCTTCATCTGCCAGCTGAAGGGCATTTAACAAAATAAGCATAATAGGAATTGCATGACAGATATACAGGAGGTGATTATTTTCAAAAAAAAGCCCCCATCAACATACTTAGATATCTTCCTCCTCCTCATGGAATCTACAATTCATATTTCTGTTTAGCTGATAATTTCATTTATGAGTTACAAAGCATTTATCTTGAATAGTACAGATGTTTAGTGAACAGAATGATTCATCTCTTCCTCTCTACTTTCTAAGTAGGACAAAGAGATGCCTCCAGTGTGTGCTAGGATGGAGGCATGTCTGCCATTAAGTTGTTGCTTCCCAGATAATAACTACCCATTAAGAGAAAAATTTGGAAAGACTTCTGCCAACAGAACTCGCACAGAGTAATGCTCTCTGAAGTGATTGTGCTCCAGAGACTCTTACTGCCTGTTTCTTTTTCTCTCACCAAAAGCCACAGTACATACAAAGACCTGCTCCTTTTGAAAACCAGTGACACAGCTTCATTGCCTTGCATGTGTGGGAAGTAAAAGTCTGAATGGGTTTCATGAATGAACCTCATAAACACTTCTACTGAATTCAGAAGATGCAAGAGAGAAAGTTTCAGCTTGAAAAGAGTGGTATTTAACATCAATAAAATCTTAGGTATTCTTCATTCCCTAGGGTGATTTACACAAAAATGTAAATAACACGATTAGAAGTATAAGACCATCAGAATTTAAACTCCTTGATTTTTCAGATTTTAGCCCTAAAACTTTATATGTATTAACTTCATATAGTTTGCTGGAAGTGTTCTAACTGAATACCAAATACATGCTCTATTTAATATATAGCTTAGGAATTTCATTACCATGCAGTATGTTTGCTGACACATAATGAAAGAAAACTTGCTTAAATTAAGCATCTGTTACATTCAGTCCCAGTTTTAGTTATATAAACGTCATGAATATTTTTGTGGTTTTTGATGAAAACCTGAGTAGGTAGAAATAGTGGCAAACTTTTGAGGACTTTCAAAGAAATTATCACAAATATTTACAGAGGACATCTACAGCTACAGTTCTGTCTGTGCTGGTGCACTGCAGGTACAGCGCTAATAGCACCACAGATTTGCATGTTGAACGACAGTTGTCTGTCTCCTGTCCTTGTTGGTTCATGTCGATTTTACATGTGACAGCTTCCTCGCTCCGTCTCTGCCTCATTTTTCACTTGGAGGAAGGCAATGGCATAAAGAACCCCAGGGACATCAGAACGCTCCATAAACATGATTAGAGCATTCAGCCTCTTCATTTAAAGCAAGTGCCATATTGCTACCAACATCTGCTTTGGGCTGTAACGGGGCCCTTAAACAAACCACACCGCCCTGAATGAGCAGAGCCCTGGGACATCTGTTGATTGTGCCTGCACAGTTGGCAGCTGCAAACATGGCATCTCGTACTTACTGTCACTCACACTCTCGTGCTGGTGCTCATATGGATTCCTTTGGGAGAGAAAAGTTATCCACCTGGAGCTGAGGTTCTCTGAGATGAGCCTGTGCTGTATAAAGTGCATTTCTGTGAGGAGGGCTCTGGGCATTGGGGTGTGCACTTCACTGGAGCCAGCAAACTCACAGCATGGGTATGTGGACTCCCTAAGTGGTCACAGTGCAAAGTCCACATAAACAGCACCATTAAACTGTCAGTTTATGTTGTTTCCACACCAAAAGGTGAAACACACCACAGTTCAATTGCTTTTTACACTTGAAATTCTTTTTTTCCTATTAAACATCACTTTCTCAGGAACAGTAAAGTACCTATAGCTAATTGCTCACTTGTGACAAATTAACCACTGAAAATAGTGTCACATTCTTACAGGGAAAGGACTGATCAATATTCACTGGACTGACTGATGGTTTCCAACATGAAACCAAGAGATACTGAAGAATGCAATAGGATTTTAGCAGATTTCTAGAGCTGTGTGTGAAATCTTGGTTATGGCACCAGCCTCTGGACAGTTCACTAACCTTTATGGTTGGAAATAAAGGGTCATTTTTTATCTCTTTAGTAGGGATATTACCTGTTGAACATCCTGCTGGAAAACACAGAGCTGCAGCCTTTGATGCAGCCGGACCTTTCTGTGTTGCCAGATGCTTTCTAGGCGCCGCTGGTGATGCAGGACTTCATGTACCACATCCAACACCTGGTGAACAGCCTTGGAGTAGTTTGCAGTAGCAGTAAGGGATTCAGAATTCCCAGGACTCAAGGGACGCTGTAGGACATCCAGCAAGGCTTTTCCATCCTGGCTCACCTGCAAGAAGAAATAAGTGTGCTTCACTGACTTAAATATGTGACAGCTGACAAAGAACACCCTAGCTCATTCTTTTTCTGCTGTGTGCTTTCCTTATTTCAGTCAAAAAGGAAGAAAGAGCTCATAACATCTCTTTTTGACTTGTACTTACACATTCAGCACTTGCCTTTGCTTCCTAGTGGCCTTGCTGTGCCACTCAGCGGGAGCACAGGTACAGCACGGCTGGGGCTGCACGCTGAGATCCCAGGGCTTTATTCCAGAGTGACACTGAAAATTCCTGACACACACTGCTTGGTGACAGGTGGCATTTGCAAGAGCGGGCCTATCCTCATGAGGAGGTGGCATTTTAAGAAAACCACAGATGGCAGAGTCATTCATATTCTGTATAATAAGGGAGAGTCCTTTCTTTGTAGGATTACTAAGTATGTCTATACATCGAGAAGTGTGACATTCCATTCTGTGTTTCATTCAGTGGCAGTGAAAAATAAATTAGTATATGGCTGATTCTTTTCTTCCCCAGGAACAGCTCAGAGGGACCTATGGTCTCAATTTTCAATAGGCTATGAAGTTTGCTGGTAAATGCACAGCTCTCCGCACACATGTAACCTTTTTCAAGCATATGAAAAGATATTTACAGATGCAAAGGCATTAGGGCATCAAAAAACCAAAAAATCAGAATGCTTGTTTTTTTAATGTCAGAATATTTTGTTCTGGAAGGCTCCTGGACCATTTTCATATCGCAGGGGCAAAATGACATATTTAACCATAAAAAACTGATTTTTGCTAAAAAATGTGTGCATGTGCTGTTTCTCAAAAATGGCTTTTTGAAATAATTTTTCAGTTTCAGATTACAAAATAAAAATATTTTGTTCAACAGAAAAGGTAAATGAGGACACTATTGGAATCCCCTCTTTTCCCAGCCTACTTTTTGCTTTCTCCTCTGAAACAAACTGCAGTGAAAATGACGAGTTTTCCTGAAAAGCATATTTGTATGCAATCACAATCACCGATATTGGCAGAAAATAGGGTAATGAATGTTTTTCATCCAGTTCAAAGTTTGAACATTAGCAGTCAAAGTTAAAACACATCTCCAGGATTTTCACATCTCATCTAATCCTGTGCTATAAGTTACTTGTTCAAATGTAGCAAATATCCTTTTAATGCCCTAACCTGTGTCTTGGTAAGGCAAACCACGTCCTGGTCTGTGGTAGCACTGGGTATCTGGTGCGTTTTCAGAGAAACCAAGGCACCTTCTGAGATGTACACTGGCAAAAACTGGAGTCAAATCTCATCATATTTGTGACTACTTGGTGGCCTCAGGAAAATTCTTGGGTTTTTTTTGTTTGTTTTTTTTTTTTTTAAGTATTCAGGGCGATTTGGAACTAGATCAGGAAAGAACTGGAGAGTACAGAGGGAGTGGCTTCTCATACTTAATTTCAGTAGCTGCTGAAGACCAGCTGGAATAATTTGCACATACTGGAGCCTTCTGGAGCCACAGAGGGAACAACAGCAGTAGACAGTGGTGATACGATGGAGGATTTCAGGAGGAAACACTGAGGCACAGGTGTTACCTTGGCAAGATTATGGAGATGGCATTAGCTGCTAGTCAGGAAGAAGAAGCTTCCAGAGCAAGAAGATAAGGCATTCTACATCCTATTTTATCTGTGGGAAGACAAGCAGCAACTACTTAATTGCTGGGAACAGGAAACCAAGGCCATGGACACATCTGGGTGCAGATTATTAGACCAGAAACCCATTCTTTGCACTGGCTAAATCCACTGTGCAATTCACTGTTTCTGTTACTGGGATTTGGGCTTAGAGGTGGTCTGAATCATCCCTGGGTGGTGTTCCAACAGCTTTAATAGAGTCCCTGCTGATTTACACTGCTACAGTCACAGCAGAACTGGGATTAAAAATAAAGGTTCAAAAGTTTACCAGTAAAAGATGTGATTACACAGAAAATATAACACACGTTTTACTCAGGACAACTTTCTTACGAAGCTTATGCTACAATAAAAAGTATTAATAGCTACACTTCTGCATTTTCTCTTACCCCTTTCTCTTCTTTGGGATGTAGGTTTTGATCTGTTGCAGGGCAATTTGTTTCTGTTGTCTGTCTAAAAAGCCTCAGCGATTACAAATTATCATTTTTCCCTAATGGGGATAACCTCCTAGTTATTCTCTGCACAGAGATAAAACACCCAATTTGAAGTCATTGTGTTGTCCTATTAATAACCATTAATACAAATCAGCGGCTATTAGAAGTGTTTTTCTGCTCTCCAACTTACATCCCTGTCTCATCACACTGGGCTAAATAAATGAAAAGGAGCACAGGGACAATCAGGTAACCAGTGGTACTCAGTATTCTCAAGGGTTAGATATTCCAGGGTTTCATATCGTCTGCAGCTCTGAAATTCTTCAGCTTAAAAGGCTTCTTTTCCAAAATTGTGAATATTATTGCATTCCCAGTCAATAGCTCAGAAGGTCTGTGCTCTCAGGGTTCCCCAATGAGCAGATTTCAGAAAGGAACAGCCTCACAAATGGAGAAGCCACCTACTGTGCTCTTTCAGCCATTTCCATGTTCTCCTCATAACTGCAAAAATAAATCAACAAAACTCTTTTCATGTGAATCTTTTCAAATTTTTCAAGGACTGTGCAAGGAAACAAGCCAAACAACCCAGGTTAGTCACATCACTTCACTTACATCTTATTTACAACATATTTTGAAGTATTGCAGAAATCTTAAGCTGAATGGACCTGCACCCTACAACTTGCAGTCCCAGTAAGGTGTAAGTGCCAGTGTTGCATTTGTCAAAGCAAACTTGATCCTTCCCCACTTATTTTGAGAAGTAATCAACTGCTGCTGGACTCTGGGAAAGTTTAGCTCACCACCTGACACAAAACACATACACTCCTATCACCTGATGATATTCCTGGCTTTGTGGCAGGAAAAGGGTGGGAAGAATGCAAATGCTTCTGAAAGAAGTTACGTAACTCTGGGTAAACCAAAAAATAGATTTTGTTGTGCTAGTGGAATCATCCCATGGCTGCTCTACACAAAGATAAGGAATAAGTGAAAATCTGCAGGTATCATTTATAGTGGGCCAGAAAGACCTCCAGAGCCTTGCAAGTGACAAGACTAATGGTGCCATCTGTGAAACAGCCACAGTTTGAACTAGGGGGAAAAAATGGGGTTTAGGGCAAATACATCATTCCTCCGTGATGACCAGAGCAAGGGATGAGCAAGTGGGAGATACATATATATGTATATATATATACACACAGATGTATATTCTGTCCTGGAGTCTTCATTCAGTAATTTACTAAGTATAGCAAACACTACCACAGTCCTCCAGTGCAGCTTGGAAAACCCTGCAAGGAGCAAAATCCTTCACAGCCAGAGAGACACTCCAGTACAGAACAGTCCAGGGAAAATGACTTTTTATCAGTAGCTTTTACTTTATGCTGTAGCTTGAATGGGGGAAAAAGCAAATAAAGAACTTCATGTGGGGTTTTTTTGACAAAATTCCAGAGAATTTGTCTCAGCATTCTTGGCATCCTCTTTTAAGGGAAAAAAACATATACCCTATTTAGGCTGGAGATATTTTACAACAGTACCTACAAATACATCTGAGATGGTGCTTAGGGACAGGATTTAGTGGTAGATGATAGTTTTAGCTCAGCAGTTGGACTCAGGATTTTAAGGGTCTTTTCCAGCCTAAATGAATCTAGATTATATCTAAAGCAAAGTCTTTCAAGCATTTGTTGCAATCAGGACTTGGAGGGACTTTCTGACTTGTATATTGAAGGAAAAAGCATTTGGCGAGCTTTGAGCCATTGGCGTACATGTGCTAGAGCCAAGACTCATTCATGGAAGAAAAGCAAAAGGAGTAAAGGTGCTGGTGGCAAAAAGGGGTTCCCAGTACAGCAGAGACAGCGAAATGGCTCTTCTTTGGGGTGCCAACACTGGTTCTAGATTTCATTTCTGTGTGATTTGCCCTTTGGTTCTTCCCTTACGTGCAAATTCTTGGGAAGTCATGTACTACAGCCTGGGATTAGGTCTGACTTTATCTCTGAAAGAGTTGCAGAAATGGAAAGGAAATCCCACCTCATTTAGAAAAGCTAAACTCCTAAATGCAGTCATGTGTCTGTTATCACTTAGCAGACACTCACTTTTGCTCTGGGAAGCACGTACCTCTGTGTAGGCCTGTGTTACTTGCTCGTAGAGGGTCTGGTGATGGTGGATGGCCATTTCCAGGTCTTGCATTTCTGAGGGGAGGCCTCCATCACTGCACATTTTGCACCAGGCATCCACACCTGAAAGGAACTGAAACAATTCCAGAAACAATGAGCAACAGTGACACAAAACAACCTCATCAACATTAGCAAACTTTGCAGAGTGCCAGATATGACTGCAGCAATGGCTGAGAAGAACATAGAAGTTACAAAGGGGTCCTTCTGGGCACCTTGGAAAGGCACATTCCTGTCACCTCCTCAGTACTCAAAGGACACCTAGATCCAAAGGAATGTTTTCTGTTTCTTCTGGATTAAAAATAAATGCTCATTTAAGCAGGTCCAGCAAACACCCATTCTAAAAGCCTTTGCACACCATCAGGGAGGCTACAATACTGCATTCCAAAAAGGGAGGCTACAGCCTGTCTAGAAAAAAAACCCAAACCACCAGTGTGAAGCACAAAAGGACACTGGGACAGCTTCAGCTGCATTTGGCATTGTCTCACCTGTCTTCCCTCAGTCATTTACCTGTCCTTAAAACTACTCCCACGAGCAACAGAAAACTCCCATTTAAAATCGCTGCTGACATTCATTCCAGTGAAAGGCAGACAATCTGCATTCAAGGGGTCCCCAACCCCAGTCCAGCTCGATGGGGTTACTGTTGGGATGCCAAGGCTTTAAGCCCCTGGGTCACACATGTGCTTCTGGCCCAGGTCAGCAGTGAGCAGATACCATTACCACCTGATGGCTGCTAAGCAGCCAGAACAAAATGAGCTGCTGGTCTCAGTCCAGTTCCTGGTGGGCAGATGTCCATGAAGACGGAGGGGGGAAAAAAAAAGCATTGCCATTGCAATTGGTATTGTTTAGCACCTTGGTTGGAAGCCTTAACAGTCAGCCAGAAACTGAACACTTTGGGGTGCAAAGGGGTGGAAAAAATAATTTTCCACTCTAAAGGCCTCCAGAGAGGTTTGGCAGAACAAACTGAGGAAGCTCTCTGGGTGCTGCCTGTTCTATAAAAGAAAAGATGAATTTAGTCTCTAAGACTGCCACCCTGTTTTTCTTTTAAGCAGGGCTTGGTTCAATGACACAGCTCACATGTGCATATTTTGTCCATATGAGCTGCCTAATGCCACCTCATTACTTCTCATCAATGCTTTCTGTTCCTCCATCTTTCTGTTAAACCAGTCTGCCGTACCTTGGGCTATTTATAAAATAGAACAGCTAATTACATAACAGATGCAGTGCCCTGTAGGATGAATGTGTAAGGCCACAAAACCACCCCAGGATCACAGCTTTGTCACCTCCTGAAGTGCTCACCTGTGGCTTGTTAGTTAAGCACTTGCTCGCAGCACAAAGTGCTGTGAGATTCAAAGCAAGAATTCCAATTCAACTCTGTCTCTGGCATCAGCATCCTTTTTTATTGGTAGTGTAAAGCTATTCACCATGCTGCTGTGTAATCAAGGCTATGAAGTGTTTGCATTGTAAACACTTCTGTGCACAAAGATCTGGTGACAAAGATGAATTCCTAACGTTCCCGTCTACAAAGTACAAATCTACCAGTGATGACTGCACTTTCTAGAAAGCTAAAGGCAAGGATGGCAAGCTCTCCTGCACTGGTTTGACTTATGGTCTGTTGAATCTGTTCAGATGAAATCCCCAAAGACCCCTGCATGAAGCTGAAGTCATCATATTTTGTGCCAAAGTAATGGAATTCACATAATTTCCTATGCAGTTTAAGAGCACAAAGCTGAGATCAACCCCTTTTGGGGCTGTTCCATGAACTTTTTGGTCGAAGCAGTGAACAAAAGACCTTTACACCTTACAGATGAATGCTCCTGCAGCTGGAATCACACTGTTACAACTCATCAAAACTGCTGAATTCTACCAATTTCAGTAAAAGCTCTTATAGTCACGTTACTCATCTATTGTCACATCTCCAGACTGTGATTTGCACAGTTCGTGGGAGAAGTCCCAAGAAGACCCAATGCACGTCCACCTTTTTGTTTTGCATCTGTCTTTAGTTTATAGACAATGTCACAATTACTTTATTCATTTTGCTTCTGCCACTAGCAGAGCAGTAAACATCATCTGTTTTAAAAACTTTTAAGAGGTGCAGCCTGTCAATGTTTGATATTCTGAAACTGTGCAGGGGTCTGTGCTGTATATGCAGACTCATGCAGGAACAGCAAATAAGGGTTTTTTTAAGGATCGTTGCAAAGTGTTAGTTCAGGTGATGGTGCTATTGATTTGGATATTTTGAAAAGAGCAGCTTTGTTAATTTTGATCATTTGTCACACACTGTGGCAGAGGAAAAAAAAATTATTTAAATGTAACCCTTCATGCTAGAAGCAAATTCTTATCATAAAATCACCATTTGACTGAGTTGCAAAAACTTGCATTTAAAATTGTAAATTGCTAACTGTAAGTTTGGACCAGGAGTCATTACTGTCTACTAGAACTCAATACCATTTAAATGAAATGCTCAAATTCATAATTACTTTATTGACTAGAATATCTCCAATTGGGAACATAAAATCTCCTTAAATATGATTTGAAATGACAGGCTAAAATAACTGTCCGTGCTTTTCAAGGCTTTAGAAAAGATTAGGAAGAATGTCTCCCAAAAAATAAAGAAGTCCCTACAGCAGCTTTCTGTCTCTGATCCAATACAAAAGTATCTTTAAAATTATGACTACACTTACTCCTAATTCACAACCTATGTTGCAAATTCTTTATGCAAATTCTAACAGGTAATAAAGGATTCCCAGGCTTTGATCTAATTTTCCTCTGGGACTGCTCTGCTATACCATGTGGTTGCTCCAGAACAGCTCAGACATTTTGTACTCTGCATTTCTCTGTATTTTTTTTGCCCAGTCCTTGCTCCCTGTTTGTCTCTGTGTGGAAGCTGCAGGATAACCAGGGTGGTTCTCCAGGACCCTGAAAATTTAAAACAAAATTCTAGTGTGCTTTCATGCCAGAATGGCTGTGGGGAAAGATGGGAAGACAGCCATGAAGCCACTTTCCTCAGTGACTCTTAATACATCTTGCTACCCTGAATTTTACCTTTTTTTTTGTATGAAACTACTTGTATTTTTCTTGATGCTGTTTATGGATTTTCCCTATATATCTTGCTCTTGGCCCTGCATCTTATCAATACTGACTAGATTTTCTTTTCTGTTTTCTTTTTTCTTTTCTTAAAAGGGATGAGAAATAAAAATGAATTAAAAAAAAAAAAAAAAAAAAAAAGGCGAAGAAGGAAAAAACACCAAAGAATTGAGAGATTTGTAGCAAGAGGAATGATAGGACATTTGGGAAACACACTAATCCCTTGACCTGGATAAAGTGGTTGTTTTGAGTGTAGTCTACTGGCTTTTGATCAGACATTTGTGTTGAAGGGTGCCTAGCTGGAGGCTAAGTAGTTGGCAGGGTTTTTCTTGTTTTCCTTCTTTTCTTCTATTTTTTTTCCCTTTTCTTTGCTGTTTTCTTGATGATGGTTTAGTATGTACTAATTGTACTTAAAAATGTAAAAAAGACAAGTATGTGTGTACACACTAAAAAAAAACCCCAAAAAAGGAACAGAAATAAGTAAAGCATCCAGGAATCAATTCAGCTGAGTCCCATTCATACATGCCACATGTATCTGCAATAAAAGCCAGGAAAGCACTGTAATTCTGAGGCACATGAAGACAGATGCGAGGTTCAATTCCCAGCAGAGTTGACTCAGCCTTTCATCCTTCCCAGCCAGACAAATTGTATTCTGTGCAGTTTTCTGTGTGGGGTCCTTAGGAAGAGACCTTGAAAAAACAAGTTTCTTCCTCCTCAGCTTGCATATTACAGATATTTCATAAGTCTCTGTCCCCAGACAACAACTCCCTTGCAGGCTGGGGTGTGCCAGAGGCTGAAAGATTATGGCCCTGGAAGACTGGCTTCCTGTTGGCATCACAGAGACCTTCAATCAATAGGAAGGAATGAACAAAGAAACTGCAGCAGCTTATTGCACTGGAGAAGGAATGGCAATCTGCACCAGAGATGGGTGTGAGGGAAGCAGGGACACACTCTGGGTCCATCTGCAACAACAGTGCCCTTACTGAGAGAACAAAGGGAGTGAAAACAGACTTCATCTGCAACAGAGGAAATAGTGGGTTTATCTTTACCTTTGCTTCACAATAAAGCCCTATTTCATTGTAAGCCCTGTTTATTGTAAAATAATGAAGCCCTGATTTGGGTGAAAAAAAAAGCCCTGGCTGATGCCACCTAATAAAGAGTCACATTTGGAATGAATGTTTGATAGACAACAGACTTAGTTACAGACTGCATCTCAAACACATCACTATTTATACTATACAGACCAAATTATTAGCTCAAAACATTGATTTATCCTGCCAGAGTGTTACTAAGGCAGGGATGAAATTTTAGTCCTGGCTCATGGACAGAGTGACACCCACATTTCTTTTTTGTAGATGAGTTCACAAGTTTCACATCAGCATTTTTCTTCCACTGAATTTTCTCTTACTGAAAATGAGGAATAACTGCTGGCACAATTAGCAATTTTTCCTGTCTGTTAATAATGAGAGATTGGCTCCTGCCAGACAGCACAAACTTCAGTTTGCTGAGAAGATGTGCCAGGCAGGTCAGTTCAGTTTTCTGGTTTATCGCCTTTCATGCTGCACAATACCCCAGCAGCTCCTCAGAAACAGCAAACAAAACTGACACTTCAAAAAAACAGGGGGTCACTCATTAAAAATAAACAAATAAATAAAGCAGTAAAAACTACCCCAAACCTAAACCAAGCAAACAAGAACTATCGAATTCATTAAAAACCCTAACATTTTCATTGTGACTACAGACTACATATATATTCATTTTTTGATTTTCTTTTATGAATATATGGTGATTGACCAATTATTAACATGCAGACTGCACCTAATCACTGCAGTGCCCATCGTAAAGAGATGAAAGTTCTTGTATTGGGCATCTTCTTAGATTACCAGTCCCATCAAAGGCACTGAGTGTGCTTACATGACTAAGTGCCCAGTAGGGTGAGTAATTGCTCTATGCTATTGCCTGTTGTCAATAAGGAACACAGAATAAAGAAAAATCCATTGTAATTCTACAGTTAGAAAAAAACAATGAGGAAAATCTTTACTCTTTAAGATAACCTTTCCTACACATATATTTTGGCTTAAGAGACACAGTTTCCAGCTTAGCTCTTACAATTTTTTCTTCAAATGATTTGAGTATGGGTTATTTTATAAATATCAAGCACACCCACTCAGTAGTTTTGGTATTAACTACTTGGAAAAACAAGCACACAGTAATACTGAAGAGAGCCCTAAAGCAGTGTTTGTCACTGGAAAATGAATGTAATCAACATACAATCGATGTTGAAGCATCATCATTAGGCAGACCTGGTTTAGACGCAAAAAAAAGCACGAGGTTTATTTAGTGACATTTTAAATCTTTATTCTAGCTATGAACTATGGAGCCATTCCAAAAGTTGTTAAAGACACAAAATAGAGTTCAGGAAAATTTTCTTTGCTGTTCAGAGCTGTCTCTGAAATCTCTGCTTGGTGAGGTCTCACAAAGCCTGGGGCTAGGGAGAGCACTCTAAGTGTTGGAATGAATTCCATAATATTCATTAACAATAATATTCTTTGGCTCCTAGAACTTGCCTGCTGGTCTGCTCCTATGTCGTTTGTGTGAACGTTCCTCTGCACATAGCACATAAACACGAGTGCAGATACGGTTTTCCTGACCATTGTAATCCTGAATTTATTCACACCGCTAACGAAATACTAGAAATAAACCAGCTTGTTCATGCACCGGTGTACTTCACTTACAATAAGATTCTTTCTCACTTCTAAAGTGAAAACATGATTTCTTACCCACCAGGGGACATGGGCCATTTTTAGGGTGGAAATGTTAGTTTGTTTTGGGGCACTGAGCCCTCAGGAGCTCTCAGCCTCACTGCACGTAAGCCAAAAACCATCACGTAATATCTGCAGCATCATCTTTATCCAGGTAGCACGGAACCATTCTGCTTCTCCCCAAAGCAACTCACCTGTTCAGCTTTCTGGTGAAAGACAGCAGACATGGCCAAGATAGTGCTGCGCTCATCCAGAGCTGCAGCAAAACTCTTCCACTCTTGATCCAGCTGGCTGGATATTTGTTTGATTTGCTGGGAAGCATAGTGGCCTGCCTCGGAGAGCCTCGACGCCACAGACATGATTCGATTGATGTTGACATAGGCATTCTGAAAATCAAAAAGCACACATAAATAAAGAGAAGGAAGAACTGTAACCACCCTCTGCCTTCATTACACATTCCAAACACCATCAGTTGGAGCAAAGCCAAGCAGTTCAGTGAGAGCAATCAACCACCTGCTTAAATATGCGTGAATGGCAAGCATACTACCTTCCACTCTAAAAACACATCCCTCTGGATTCTTTCTGTACATCTGTGCCATTATCTAACACTGTTATCTCCCCCTCTCTCTTTGAATTTATTTATGTAAAACTAATTTGCCATACTTCAGCTATTCACTCACCTGTTAGGGTATACTCACTGCTTCTATATTATTCCTGATATTTTTGTTGCATTAATTCACCTTTCTGGATGCTATATCCACATATTCATAAGTAAAAGGTTTGCTTTATGCCCTTTGAGAACTGTCTGCTAATCCTTTATGGACATGTAGTGTCAACAAATGGAAAAGTCTTACAGAATTTAAAAGAGCTCATAAGGATATTCTATAGAAATATAAGTGTTTCCATAGAAATGTCTATTACATTATGGCCTTCAGTTAAAATGTTATCTTTTCTGCAGGCTATTTTAAGCTTTTCTCCAGCAGAGGTATTATTCAACTCTATTCTGCATTTAGAAGGATTCAAAAGCCTCTAAAAGGGTAATATTTTCTGTTCTTTCATAAGAATTTTCCATTATTGTTTTTATTCAGCCTTGAAGAAGTGGAAGAATAGTTTTTTCTCAAACTGAACCGTGGACAGCAATTTAATTGCATTACAATACCCCCATTCTGCATAGGAATGTAAGCTGAAAAGAAATAGCCATCATGACACTGTCCTACAACGATGCATCATCAAAAGAAAAATGACAGCTGTCCTGAAGATCCCTGGAAAATCGTTTGATGTAAGTGCTTTTCCTTTCTCTTTCCTCCTCACCAGAGGAAAGGAACATCTCAAACTTTGAGATGTTTTGCTAATGATGACTTATTGCTGCTTTCTTGTCTCTCTAAACTATTTCCAAAGGGCTTTAGAAATTTCTGGGAGTAGAATCTGTAAGCAGGCACAAGGACAGACACAGCCCTGATGATTTTAGCAGCATTACTCATGGGCAAATAATAAATCAGAGATGGAAGTGTTTGTTGGAGCAGGATCTCATCTGCCAATCCAAACACAAAATGCAACAGAGCATTGCCAAGGTAGGCACAGGTCCAAACTAAGTTGTAAAGCAGGGCAAAGTATGTCTGCAAAGTGTGTGGGATAACTACGAAGTACACTCATCGTAAGTGTAGGTGCTAAAGGGGAGAAAGATTGGGCCCCAGCCCTTTGAGCCACTCAGTTCTCCCCGGTAGAACCATGACTGTGACAACTGTCACATAAATAACATACATCTAAAGCAATACCCTGCCATCAGTCTTGTTTTTTCCCCTTAACACAAAGCCTTTTCTAAAAAATTGGATTTGGCTCAAAATTGTTAGAAACATTTTTAAGAAATAACTTTTTTTTTTTTTTTTCACTGCAACTAGAGAAATCAATCAAAATTCTTCCAGAGCTGAAAGTATACTAAAAAAAGACACTATGGTTTGAAATTTTGACCACCAGTCACAGTCCAACGTTTCTTTGTGTCTTTCTAGGTTAGAAACTGGAAATCAGACTAAATGTTTAAGCCTTTTTCCCAGAAATCCTTCATTTGTAAACCTCAAGCCAAGATAATATTGAAACATTTCAGGTCAATCCTTTCGGTGGAAAGTAGTGCTGCATCACTACAGGTGCTAAAACTTAGATGAGTTGTGCCAAAGTCATAGAACATTGCTGTGTTTGAAGGAAAAGTTCCTGAAGAGGTTTCAATTTCATGTAGAAAATTATTGTTTCCATCCTGATTTTGTTTATTTATTTTTTTCCCGTGCTGAATTATCTTGGCCACTGCAATGCAATGGGCATGGAGGAAACAACTGTGAATTCCCTGGTTGCCAATGGCTCCAGTGCACAGACCTGTTAACCAGCAGGAGGGTAAGGCTAAGTTTAGCTGAACTGCAGCAGATGTGCTGAGAGCCTGGTTTTTAAGTCAGAGAGATTTGTATATTGTTATGTCTGTTGTATTTTTATACAGGGATAAGGATGAAAATTGCGCTTTCCTATATGAGAATTTTTCATGGATGGATACCAACTCACTAACTCCATAGCTTTTTTTAGCAGGAAGCAAGGAGCAGTTTGGGAATCACCAGCTCACACCTCCATTCTTTGGGCACCAAGTGGAAAAGGCTCAGAAAACAGACTCCTGAGTTTCTCCTGCTCATTTTGAGCAACAAATGCACTCAAGTGCAGTATCACCTGTGAGGTGCTCTTCTGTATTGCTGCTGCAGACTGAAGTCAAATGCAGTATGGATTCAAGGCAATCCATAATGTACTTTCAGGAAAAAATGACCTTAACTGACCACAATCCACAAAACACAAGATGTTTCTTTTCCACCTTGAAGAAGAGCAAACACTGTAAGCCTGGTATTTTCTTTTATCTTTATCTGCCAATGTGTAATGTTCTGAAGTAAATGGAAAATCTATGCTGACGAAATTCATCTGCTGAGATTTTACAAAGTTAAATCTTCCTTTTCCTCTGGTTTGTTCACTTCCAGAAACTGAATCAATTGAGATTTCTTCTATGTCACTATTATATAGATCTATCAATCTTAATAGGATTCAACAGAGCAACTAATGCCTGTGACTTTGTTTTTCCTTTAGGCTTGGAAAATCCACAATAGCAGGGGCATGGAAAGTCTCACTTTAACTTAACCTCATCTTTCTTTCGAAACCGAGAGGAGTCCTCAAAGAGCACTGCAGAGGATCACTCATTGATATAAGACCACAAAAAATGAGGAAACAATGTATTAATGTCTAGAAGTAAAAGCACTTCAGCTGACATTCCATAGTCAGGACACCAAGATACACTGAAATTTTGGCTAATATAAACCTTCCAGCACTGAAAAAAACTTTATTTCACATGTACACGCATACTTTTCAAAGGCACTCTTCATGTTAGAGTTAGTATTTTATTGGCTTTATTTCAACTTTGAAACTTTAAAGTTGAAATAAATCCAAAATCCAAAAATCCAATCAAACAAACAAACAAACAAACAAATAAATAAATAAGGGATTTTTGCCTTTTAAAAATCACTGGGCTGAAAGACAAAACAAAAATTTCCCTGCATGTATATCAATACCATGATAGGTTTCTTTAACAGTTTAGGAAAGCCTTGAGCAGCATCTTGCAAGTTCCCATTCTCCTCTTTGTCCACCAGCTCTCAGCCCATCTCTGTGGCCCAAGCAAGGCTGTGACTCCTGTCCCCAGGGTGTGTGACACTGCTGTTCCCTCCAGCCCAGGTCCCAGCCCATGCTCAGATAAGAGCCCTCAGTGTCAGCAATAAGCACTGACAGCAGTGCAGTTGCAATTGTGGAATGATCTCCCCATCCCTGAGCACCTCGTGGGAGACCTCCCCTCTTGATTAAACCCTCCAAGCCTGGCTGGGACAACGCTTTCCTGTGACACGTTTAGAAAAGGAATGCCTGACACTGATGAAAGAAAAATGAGCAGCGGAAAGGTGGAAATCTGCAAGGAATTTGGCTGTGTTCATCTCATTTCCTAGAGGACTAGGTGAGATGCTGTGACGGCAATCAGCAAAGGTGGGCTACAACAGAAGGGTTCAGCAGATTTATTGAAAGTGAAATTTGATTGGGGAAGGGTGGGTTTTTTTAGAATAAAATAAAAAAATAACTGGTTTGCACCATGCTACTGTGACTTTAGAAACTATATCTGAAATGAGCCTAGCACATAAACCCAAAGCAGAATGTTTCAGTGACAAAAAAAAAAAAAAAAAAACCAAAAAAAAAAACCAAAAAAAAGACCAAAAAACCCCCATGAGATATCTTTAAGACCTTTAAGTTTCTATAACAAGACCAATTGCATGTATCCTATGTAATATTGGATAGCATTTTAGCTCAGCCTACATACAGAAAAATACCATTCATTGAAGACAGATACTGGGAATCTTCAACAGACATTTTTAGCTTTTACATTATAATTGTTACATGTCGTAAAATATATTGTGATTTAGGACAACGTGGATCTCAGAAAGCAGGAACTCATAATTTAAGGAAGTTATCAGATCCAGGCATAAAAAAGTCCAGGCAAGGGAAATACAAATAACTTTAGTCAGAACAAATGGCACGTACAGCAGGTATCCAAGTGCAGAACTACACCCAGGATGCTTTGTGCCGTACTGGAACACTGAGGTTTTGTTTTCTAGTGAGTTTATTAAATTACTGATATTGCTTGAAAAAGGTCTGAGTTAAATATTCATCTGTGAAAGGTGTTACTGCTTCAGTATAAACATTATACAGCTGTGATAAAGAGTAACAAGTTATTTTGAAACTGAAGTGAAAACAAGCACAGCCTCGAATCACAGGAAAAAAATAATCTATGCTCCTTATTTGAAAGAAAAATACCACACTACAGTTTATTACCTCAAATATACAACTTCCCCACATCCCACATTGATCATTTAGAAGAAAGAATTATTACTGTAACCAACAGAGTAGCAAATTGTTTTTCCAAAAAGGAGCTTTGGTCACAGCATGCCTACAGAGATGTATAGGAAGATCGTGCAACAAAAGGCATGACCAGTAAACATTAGGGGTGTGCATTTTCTAGAGGAACTTAAGACTGTATTTTAATTATTATTAGTTATGCCAGGCTTAAGGGACACTTAAAGGCACAGTGTAAAGAAAAAAACCCAAACAAACACAATCAGAACAAAACACCTTAGAGATCCAAGGTCTGATCCAAGTTTCACTGAAGTTTGCAGGCTTTTCTCCCTGCTAAAATACAGCCATCTTTAGCTACTTTGTCCTCCTCCAGATCTTCACTAGATACTGATTTTAATGTATTAACAAAACAAACCAAAATTCAATACCATAAAAAAGCCCAAGCCTCACAACCAAAAAAAGTGCCTCAAGATTTCACTATTTTATTACTCATAATTCTGAGTAATAAGCAGCTGAGCTATTCTCAATCCAACAGTTGGTGATGTATTGCATGTAAACAGATCCGGGTAAATTATGAATCCAATTTCTAGCAAAATCATTAATTTTCTATTAACAGCAATGATCTCTTTCCAAGCCTAACTCCCAGTTATTTTAAGAAAATAATACTAGATAATATTATTTTACATTACCATATTTTGTGGTATTGTTACCACAAAAAAAAAGGATAAAGGGAGACCCTGACTCTTCTAATGGTATTGCCGAAGAATTACGACCAAAATAGCATCTTTCATAAGTCAAATGAACATTAATGCACTAACCTCCAGGACACATTTACTTGTTGGGACTCTGAGAGCAGCAGTGTTAAACGGAAGCAGCGTTTTCCTGGGTTTTGCTAGATGGCACTGTGATGGCAAGTTTAACTATCAGGTGCCTAGAGCCTGGCTTTCAGTGCTCTGCTCAGATATAATCACAATAAACACATTAATAAGCATTATAAACATTTCCCATCTCCCACTGTTACGCAGTGCCCTAGGGAGGCACAATGCTTTAAGTGGGGAACAGCGAGCAAGGTGGAAGTGGCCTGTGGAATTCAGGTCAGAGAAGTCAATTACCTGACCTGGATTTTGGCCAGAATCCCAGGGTTAATGCCTGTAACCTTATGAAAGCAGTGTGGGGTCGTTAACTTCCTCGGGTAGCCGGGATCTCTTTTTCCCATTTCAGACAGCTGCTCTGCAGTGCCTTGCCCGTGGGTAGCAGAGCAGGTGTGGCTCTCCAGTGACTTACACCAGCAGCTCCAACCACCCCTGAGGTGTCAGCCCCCGGGCAGCTGCAGCCTGACCCTGCCCTGCAGGAGGAGGTTCACCTGCTGGAGCGGTTTGCTCAGGGCAAGCTTTGCTGGAGTTGACAGAGAGCGTTCAGAGAGGGCTCATCTCTGCACTGCACAGTTGCAGCAGGGGGTATACGTGCATTCTTCTACCCCACTGCAACGATCAAAACATCAATACATCCTGTCCTCATTTCTGTGCTGAAAGCAGAGCAGTTTCCAAGACAAATACCTTGTGTCTGGAAAGAATAAGAAAACGAGCAAAGCACTTATAAAGGTATAATGATGATCTTTTCTTTTTTGAATAAGAAAGGTAAATTGTGTTGCATTCAAAAGTTCTGACCAATTAACGACTGAAAAAAGGCAAAATCCCACTGTGGCTACAACTGACAGCTTGATTAGTGTCTCCTTTTCAAGGTATTGAAAAGGACCTTAGCAGGGTGTGGAGGGAGAAGTATAAATTATTAAAGTGCATCCTACAGCTCTCATTAATTCCCCGTCAAAGAAATGTCAAAAACTCAAAAAATATTGTATTTGCTCTCCGAAATGTAAACAAAATCTGCAGGGCTGTGCTGCTCTCAAGTCAAGGAAGTTACCATACATCAGTGTCTGGCTGGACAGAGCGATGCTGCCACAGCCAGCCTGACCTTCCCGAGGTCACCTCTCCCGGGTGCCTCGTGCCCTGGGCACTGGAGGCGGCCTCTCGTCCCTCCTGTGCGCCCTCGACTCACCATGGAATTCATGGCGAAGTGGTTGTGCTGCGTCTGCAGGTCCAGGGCGTGCTGGTAGCTCACACCGATCTCTGTGTGACTCTGCAGGAACAACTCTTTGTTGTGGCTGATCCAGTCGAACATCTAGGAGGGTTCACACAAGAGAGAGGGGAAAAAAACAGAGTCAGACAAGGAGGGAAACAGCAAGAGGCAGTGCAAAATATGAAAATCCTCTTCTGAGATAGATGTGTATGCAACACACAAAATCATCTCACCTGTGAACCTCATTACAATAAACTCATTCTGAGCAATGGAAGCACTCAAGCTACTACCAATTTTTACTATTACCAGAATGATAGGTCAGGAAAAATAATTTATTAAACATGTTCCTCAGTAAGCTTGATCCCACGGTCTTTTCCTATAAGTAATGGGAATTTCATGTATAGAAAGATGTCAGCAGAGGGAACTATAATCAGGGATTGCTTCATTGACCAAAGACCTTGCAGTTCATAAAGTGCTTTTAATTCACAAATAGACCAAAAATTCCATAAATATTATGGAATATTTTTTCACGATTTTCTCAAACCCCTTTCTTTTTTATCCATATATAAAGTTTCCAAATATTAGATTCAAATAGCAAGTTGAATTCCCACACTTTTATTTCTTATATCTTTCCAAGTTCAAAGCAGAACCCAGCCTATCTCCCACTTACTATTTTTGGGAATGAAGAGAAAAAAAATAATAAAAAAAAAGAATTTTATTAATATCTATAGAGAGCACACATTCCAACTTCTTCCACTTCCAAATGCATTCCCAAGCAAAATGGATTGCTCAGTACTTCAGACACAGATAGAAATATATTGAATAAAGCTGATGAAACTCATTTCTTATTCAGAAGCACGTCAGTATGACATTTCAATCTGCAGCACATTATAAGCCGTCACAAGCCAGCTAAGAGAGAGTGCATTTATGTTTTAGTTTGTTCTGTGTTGTGTTAGAGACTAAATGCAGTCAGAGTGAGAACTTTTCATTCTTTACTCCTGACTACAGCTCTTCAGGCAATTCCAGTCTCAAATCTCTTCTTTTCTGCAAACATTTTTTTGCAGGATCTTTTTAACACCATGTTCCCTTACCTCCATCCCAGTAAGCATGGGGTACTGTCCATTAATAAGGACTCTTTCATCATCATCATCATCATCCTCCTCATCATAATAACCACCCCCCCCAACTCATTAATTAATTACAAAAAAGAAAAACTAATTATAGAGGCTGCAGAAGTCATGTCAGTTCAGTCCCTGGTATCAGAGAAAGCATTTTAAGGTAAAAAGGCAGCAATGCATCTTCTAAGTAACCACCTTAGGGTCAAAAGATCAGTCCAGATGTTTGTTATAACATTTACATGTCCTCCAATCAAAAGCTGGTTTGCTCTTTAGCACTGCATAACAATTTTTGACCCGTGACAGCTGAAGAACACTCAGAGCAGAACACTGCTCTGTTGCTGTAGCTGCTCAGGGTCAGCTCCCCGTTCCCTGTGGAGATGATGCTCCTGAGAGGAGAGAAAAGGCCCTGCATGGGTCACCTAGGATTCCTGCAGGAGAAACAACATTTCGTGCTGAGCACACGATCCAGCATGGGTGTGCTCTGCCACACGGAGGGGATTTGCAAAAATAACACTGAATATCCCTTTCAACAAAAGGCAAATAAACATTGCAAGCGTCACCAGGCACACTACACTGACCTGGTCCCAAAAAACCGTCACATACTTCTTAATTTTTTATTTATGAAAATACACTTGCAGCTATAGAGTCTACATCAGCCTTGTATTTTCTGTTGATAAATAGTCCTAAAAGCCAAATTTGGTTCAAGTTATAAAGATGCAAGTCTAAAGGAATATCTATGACACAGATATTTTTTCATTTCTACCACTGGAGCTGATCAGGCCTACCACCATTTTTTCAGGAAATATAAGTAACAAATTTTTTGCAAGGTTGAGGTCAGAGTTTTCAAACATTACTGCCAATTAAACAGAATTAAACTACCTACTACACCTGAAGAGACATTTAAAGCTTTCTCACTTGATTTTTTTTTCTCACTTTACGAAGATTTAATAAGCAACATTAGCACAACGTAACTTGCCACACTTCTGGGCTTAAAGGAAAAAAAAAAAAAAAAAAAACAAGGCAGGAAAAACATAAAGGTAATAAAGAAAGGAAAATTCCATAACAGCAAAGTTCACGTTCTAACAACAAGATTTTATGCCTCTGCGGAAAGACCAACAGAGATTTCTTGTAAGTAGATATATGTTTGATGAGAACATTTTATTTTAACGTTTTAAACAATCTAAAGACATTCAGGGAGAAGAAAATTGGCAGGAATCCACTAAAAATAAACAGTAAATTTAATATTTTATGCTCAGCAAAGCCGAATCAGGACCTTTTTAAGACAAGAAATTTAAACAAGTAATCTATTGTTCTGTGGATAGGGAGCATTTCCTTTATCTAATCTATACACATATTGCTGGATGAGAATCTAGCTCAAGTTAAACCATGCTTCTCCATTGTAATGTAAAATAATAAACTATTAAGAAAAAGAAAGGAAGTTTAAGAGATTATTTTTCTTTTTTTGTCTTGTTAAATCTACTGAAATATATGACAACAGTTTAAAGGATGTCCTTCGAGAATTTTGAGCAACACTGAGCAATAGACCTCAATGATGAGATATGTAAGTATTACACAGTACCACAGGTCACAAGATTTCCTTAACAATCATGGAATTTAAATAAAGAAATAGCTAAAAATGGGGCCTTATTTGCTTTTGAGATACAGTGGATTGTGTTTTCAAACTTTTCCCTTTGACCAAAAACTCTAAAATGGTCTTCAACATTTTTCTCATAATAATGTGACTCCAAGTTGAGACTCCGAAAATACCAGATGAAATGTGAGTTGTGGTGGCGAGAGTTTGCAATGCGTGGCCAGGAGGTTTCGATATGAAGGTCTGTCAACATTGTCTGACCTGGCCCATATTACCAGCAATATTTCCTGAAAGCTTTCAAGTGAAACTTGTTTTCCACATGAGAAACTCTGATGCTTCCTGTGTTCCTGAAGCAAGTGTGCTGCCTCGTTTGTTTAATTAAAACGCACCATTACAGATGTGAACGTGGCAGTGACCCAACAATTGCTATTTCTCTCAACCCTGAGAGGACTGCCCCAGTTTCAAGGGGTTAATGTGGGCTCCTGGAAAAATTGTTCAAGATCCTTTGACAAGTCAGTTTCCCTGTTAAAGGAATGATTTTTCTTTTTTTTTTTTTAAATACAATAAATATCAAAATGTGCCCATGAGATCAGTTTAAGGCAGATAGAGTGTCTCGGGAAAGATTTTCTGTGTCACTCTAACATTGCTATACAGCACTGTATCAGTTGATCTCATCTCATCCATGAAAAAGACTCTCTTAACAAAGCTAGTCTAGTGATTATCACAAAATTAATGGAACTTTAATTATTCCTGTGACTTTCTTCTTAGCTGGAGTCATGCTGACTGCCAGTGAAATAATTCTGCTCTCAAGCCTTCTAATCTCTCCTGCAGTCATGAATTCACACTAAACAGCGGCACAGAATAACTAAGATTGGACATTACATCACTAAAAACATGTGAACCAACTGTCCTCAATGTCCACACTGGCACTTCTCCACATTGCTGGAGATAATCTGGAAGCCAGTTAAGTACTTAGGAGTTTTCCAGTGACTGAGAAGCAGGGGGAGGGGTGAAGCACACTTTAAAAAGAAGATAAACTTTCAGTGTGATTATCGCTTGTAGTCCTGTTTCTAACAACACATAAAGAAAACTGAATGCATATGCTGAAGAATGTTAAGTGCTACATTTAATTAAGGAAATTAGTCTTTTATGAGAGTCAGAAGAACTAAGAATGATCCAAAGGGTCTCTTTCCCATGCACGGTAAAGACTCTAGCCTCACTGTCACTAGTGATCATATATGCACCAGGAGTTATTATGGATGTGCTCTTGAGACAACTTCACTTGAGATCAGGGTTATCAGATCTCCTGCATCAGTCCTGCTGGCAACAATGAGTTCTTATCCGCATGTTTTGTCATCATAGTTGATGAGTTACTAGAAAATCCAGGTTAAGTGTTAGACCAAACAGCAGGTCTCAAGCTGGTCATGAATAAGTCCAACAGAGGGAGAATGTGACTCTGTATTTTCCCTGGATTTGTAACATCTGGCAGGCCAGTGAGTACAGGGTGAGAACAGCTGTTTGAGAAGAGACGAGAAACACACGGATACGGAACAGCATGTATGCAGGCTGTGCATGGTCCAGCTCTACATCAGCTAAAATGAGATTTATAACATAATTTCAGATAAAAACCTCTGCTCTCTGGCTTTTGTCAGTGCTTGCTGAGGAGCATTAGCCCTGGATTCTGAACACAGTGGTGCAGATCACCACAGGCTGATGTGCCCAGCACTTGGCTGGCAGCACACCCTATGCCAGTGGTATTGATGGGAGGATTATAGCCTTCATGGCCTTGGCAGCCAGTGAACTGCACGTATTTATTAATGAAATTGTTTATACATGCTAGAAATAATAAATCCCAAATCTATTGAACACTATACTAGGGCTGGAATTAATTATGAACTGGCTTGTAGCAAATCATCTCCCTAAGTTCTGAGCTGTAGATATCAAACTCATACAGTTAATTAAGGGCAGAGTGATAACCATTATAGCCATGTCATCTTGAGGAACATTATAGGATACATATAAAGAAAACGGTTCCAAAGGGACATTCAGGTCAAGTCCAATCACTGCTTTTGGCAGCCAACCACAGGATAAAACTTCCTTTCATAAAGGGATGAAGCTCCACCTGAAAACTGCTGAAGTGCTACAGCTCAGCTCCTCCTGTGAGAAGCAATTCCAAAAACCTTCTGCTCCTGTTACCAAGCTCTTCACACACTCTCTGATCTGCACAAGGCCCATGTCCATTTTATACATATTTTCTCTTAGGTCAATATTTAGTTAAATAAGTTAAAAAAGGTCTTCCAGGTGTTAAACCTTTTTGCACTGTGGGCCAGGTGGGGTCATTGCCTCTTGTGCTGCCTGTTTTACTACAGCCCAGCTCTTTTGAAGCTTCTTAAGATACACAGCCTTTCTCTGCTCTTATTTTAGTTCATGGATAGCTTTAAATCCCAACTAAGATCCTAAGGACTTTGTGACATGCTGATTTTATTTCTTTTTTGGAAATACTCCAGCTGACATCATTTAGGATAACTTGTGCAGTGTGTCTGGCATCAGTTCTAGAAAAGGAGATACAAAAATGGGAGAGCAACAGCTGCTGGATCAACATCCCTCCCTTCTGCTTTGCCTCACTACCTTTTCTCTTGGTAGTTCCCTGCACAAATACTGACAAAGACCAGTAGTGTTTATGTGATATTCTCTGACAAGCACAACTCAGGTGATGCTCTGAATAAGAGCAAGTTCAAGAGCACCTAGGGAAAATATGAGGCAGGGTTTTGAAATCCAGGTAGTCATAAATGTGTTCTTTCACTATGCCTCCGTATGCTGCTAACAAATAGACAAAAAGTGTTAATCTAAAAGAATGTCTTGCCTGTAGTTGTGGAGAGGGTAGATCACTGATTATAGGCCAGAAGAAATCCCTATTAGATTAGTTCTTTTCAATCTCTTCTGATTAATGGACCCCATTAATTTTTTTCAAGGCATGCTCCGTAGCCACTTAAGGTGTTCAAAGAATAAATCTGTTTAATCAAATACCTTTACCAACCACTAAGGAACTTAATATCCATGATTCACAGGTTGGGAAATACTGGAGGTTAGCATACATTGCTTATTAAAGAGCAGTTCATTTAAGAGTCCACGTGCATTTTGTATTTTCAAAACTATCCAGCCAGTGTTAAACTGAATCTACAACAGAAAGTGGAAAGTTTCACTCTGAGAGCATCTACAGCTAAGCAAATTCATTTCTATATGTTTCCACAATATAAACAAAATAATAATACACACAGAACAGTAACTGCCAGAGTCTGTCTCTTGAGGTTTACAAAGTTTCTAGCTACAAGTCTATTCCTATCTCATTAAGGGAGTTCAAGTATTCACAACTCAATTAAACAAAAATCAAGGCATATTTCTCACATCTTTTGCAATTGAATTTAGCCAGTATTTGAACAAAAAAGAATACTGAGCAACAGATTTGTGGTACACACACAGTCTACACTGACATGCAAGGGCATGATCCAGGAAAGATTTGCATGTGAGCTAACTTTATAAGAGACAACCAAGAAACTCCCCCAATGTCTCCAGACTAGAATCAAAACTACAGTTTAATTGGAACCAGCCATATGCCTAGGTTACCTAAACGCCTGGGAAAGGCCAGCAGAAGTGCAACACATCTGTGAAGGAGCACATGGGAAATGCCAACAGCCTAAAGAATCAGGACTTCTACCTGGAATACAGAAAAATCCCTCCAGTCAAGCCTCTGAGCTAAATTCAGCAGAACAGAGGACTGATGCTGGCTGTCCAGGCTACCTGGTCCCTAAGGGATAAGGCGCCAGAAACAACAGGGACCTCATTAACCAGAACCTGTCCCACAGCCCCTGAGGCTTACAACTGGTAGCAATCAGATTTAAGCACGAGGCCATAGTGCAAGTTCTGGTGACAAGTTCAAGCTTAAGCTGTGAACTCAACCAGCAGGTCAGGATCAGGCCCAGTGAGGGCAATGAAGCTCAGATGCAGCCCCACGGCCACAGCACAGGTCCACAGCAATGAGGGAGGTCCCAGGTCCTGCCACAAAATGAGTCGATGGATCAGTGTCTGGTTCAGCAGGGCTGTGGCAAAGCTGGCAGTGAGGTTGGCCATTAATGCCCACCAGTACCCAGAGGGCCCTTACAGTGGGCTGGGTACCTCCACAGTCACCAGGAAAATGGCTGTTCTCAGCTAGGAGGGTACTGGCTCCAGAATAAATTTTGAACTTAAGGAACACTTTGATAGCACATCTATTTTTTTTTTTTTTTTTTTTTTTTTTTTCATGAATCAACAAATTTTATGAAAACTGTTCCAGAAAAAAAAAAAAAAAAATTCCAATCTGCTGTAATTCCTGTTGCCACTTTATAAATACAACCCTAATTAAATCAAAGCACTTGTAGCTTTAAAATAGAACTCTGCTTACATCTAAATGCTTCACTAAGCCAGGGCCTAAATACAACGTTGTGTTTGTTTTTGTGTTTGTCTCGTGTTTACAGATGGTGACGGACAAGCCAATACTTCTGCCAGATCTTTCCCTTTCACATGTGCTCGGCACAGTCCATGGCCAGGATAAATTGGTGTCATTCCAAAGAGGCCAATTTACACCAGCTGAAGATTCAGACCCACAGCTGTATTTGTGTAAACCTCAATGTTGCATGAACACAGTTTTTCCATTGTGAATATCTGTGTATATGATTCATAGAGTACAGTAAGTAAGGCTACAGCACATTAAATTATTCCAGACAATGGGCCCGACTGTCAACCCACTAGAAAATTAGAGAGATGTGTGACGTGACAAATAGCTTTGTATTTATAGCAGAGCACCATTTCCAACATACTCACGCTGAATGTTCCTACTAAATGCCAGAGTAAGAGATCTGTGTATTTTTTCCTGACACGTATCAAGACACAGCCATGCACAAAGTCAGGCATGTGGTTTCTACAATATCGAACAGAGAAGTAAGAACTTTGCTGTTGAAGGTGGGAGAAAATTACAGGTCCTGAACACATAAATACAACCAATGACATCTGGGCTTGTTTTATACATCTGCATTGTTTGCTTGCTTTTTGAGATTTCTGCACCTCTCCACCACACTTACTAACATCAAACACTGAGGCATTCCTGGAAAGAGTTTTCTGTTCCTTAAAATGGAAATGGCCTTTTCTGGGCGCAGATCATCTACAGAGAACTGCTTGCTGTCTAAGTGGAAATTAATTCATTGGTTGGATAGAAAATGAAATACTAAAAGATATAAACAGACAACAGCCACATGAATGGAAAACACAGTGTAAATTATGAAAATTTCCTCCCCCCCCCCAGATGTGGATCTTCCTCTCGGTCTTCAGAAGAAATTTCCATTCAGCTGAAAATGCAGTAGGAATTTGGTGACTTTGTTATAGACCCTGGTTCTATTCCTGGCTAAATGTGTGGCATTCCTGTTACTCCAAACAGCTGCCACTAAGAACAAACAGCCAGACAGATGTTTGCTGGATTGTACCAGGATTGTGGCATTTCTCCTACCAAACCCACGTGTGTCTGAGACCCAGAGATGAAGCTGGGTGAATCCACAGCTTTAAACATCTGACATGTCAAGGTGCTTCATGTGTGGTGATGGGATCTCTGCATGGATGCGGAAAGCTGAGGATATCAGCCTTACACTGGACTTTGGGGTTCCCAGCCCACCCTACCCCATTCCATAACTCAGTTCAACGTTTCCCCTTGGCTCTGGCAAACCTGTGGAGCTGGGAGGGCAGACAGCGTCTGCACCTGGTGAGGTGGCACAGGAGGCTCTGCAGCTGGCACTGGGTCTCACTGCCCCCTCGGCAGTGCCCCTGGATCTCACAAGGTAGCTTTCAGGGGGTCCTGAGCTGCCACCACCCACCTCCTGCCCGCTCTGGCACTGGGGAGGGTCTCATCAGGGAGAACCACCACATGCCAGCGCCCGACCGTGCTGCCAGAACGTCCACCAGCCAGAGAACACCTGGATACAAGCTGTTAGGGAAAGAAAATGAGGGTTGCTGGGGAACGCCGTGGGGTGCTGAGGGACACTGTGCTGGAGACACACTGTGGGGTCACACCTGAGGGACAAGGGGCCATGTCAGAGCAGGAACTCGAACGAACAACAGCAGGAAAAAGAAAAAAAAAAAAAAAAAGAATCAGAGAATATCTGTAATAGCAGCAAAAACAAACTTACGTGAATATTATCCCCGACATGCCCCACTGTCCACCAAACAAACTTTAAATGGATTGGGTATAAACCAAGACAAAAATAAGGGAAATTTAAGCCGGTGAAAAGTAGGTGTTTATGGCAGTGCTTTTTCCCTTCAACACCCAAATCAAGATCAAAAGTTTATGTTCATAAGCTTTAAACCCAGAAAAATGCTTCAATTCAAGACTGCTCTGTCTGTGGCACCTCCTCAGCACCTGTGCAGGACAGGAGCCATCCAGGACTCTGGTGCCAAATAACACAGAGGAGTCTAGCAAGACATGAGGGTTCAAGAAAATATTTCAGAATTAGTTTCTCTGTAATGTGCATGATTTGTAAGAAGAAAAGTCAGAGCCACCTGGTTTAAAATGGGACCGATACTTCTGGAAGCTATCCACAGACCATGCTCCTGGTTTTCCCACTTCAACCCTCACCAACTCCAGAGAAGACAACCTCTTAGCTGTTCACCTTTATCTGTTCCCTATAAATAGAAATGAATGGTAATTTAAGACACACTTTTAAGACCCCAAGCTCTGCCAAGTGTGGGCCATTGAAAGCATTTCAGCCAGGCCAGGAAGACATTAATTTAGAAATAGTCACATGGCTACATCTGAAAGATGCTGCACAATAAGTCTGTGAACCTCATGTACAGCTTAATAACATTATTTCCTGACAGCTACTCTCTTACCACCTAACCTTCTTGAGGATCAAAGCAATAAAAAAATAAAATAAAATTTATAAAAAACCAAACTAGCTTTCTCATCTTTCTCTAGACGTGTCAGCTCTGTTGCCCTCTAGAGCATTTGGGTCTTCTCACCTCCATCAGCTAAAGCACAACGTTGTGGTTAAAACATGTTATAGTCATCCTTAAAAATGAGTTTTAAATCTACATTCAGGTGCCAAAACTCATTTTTGTGCCTTACTGATCACGAGAAGCATTCCTGTGCCTCTAGTCAGAGATGATGAAAAAGTCTCAAAATGCTCCCTATCAAAATTGGCAAGTGAAAGAGGAAATTTCAGCAAACGTGAAAATATTCCATCAGAACATACTGCCTTCAATTATTTTTGGAGCCATTCTAATGCTCAAGGAGGAAGCAGGAGGAATAGTAACTGCGTATCCCGTGTCGGCAGCAGGAAACTACAAATAGCAGAGCACACCATGTTCCAGTCCCAGCCGCGGCGGCTGCGGAGCCGCTTCCTTGCAGGCAGGGCTGGACGGGCAGCGAGGAGCCTGGAAACGCAGAGCAGGAACCACGCCACGGCTCCCTTGCACCGAGAGGTCACGAGTAGTGCTGGGTGCTCCAGCCTCAATGGGACAGAGAGCGGCTCCAGGATCTGTAACTGTGCCACAGGGCACGCTCAGCGTGAAGGAAACGCGCAACTCTTCCTCATCCCGAGCCGCAGCAGTGGAGGGAGGCACTGTCGGTGTTTTTACATTCCCATAGAAAAGATAAGGTTCAATTCCAAGTGCTGTGGAGGCAATATCTGCCAGTGAAAGAAAAAAAAACAACCCACTGGATCTGGCAGCACAGGGCAGAATGAATTAATAGAGAAAGAAGGAAAGCACTGAGATGTTTATTTTACACATCAGATCAGGACTCCCACCGCAGGACAGGCTTCCTGTGTGACAGGAGGCAGGGCAGTTTTTAATTCTCAATTTTTAGCTTTCAATTATGCATCCTTTGCACTTAATTTTGCTACTCCGGTGCCAATCCGGCTCAACAGAAATCAGTGTCCAGCAGCTGATTTCCCTTCCTGATGGAGAGCTGTCCACACCTGAAAAATTAGTTCAAATGCCTTCAGAAGATTCTTGTGTTCTCTGCTTCTGGAGTCTGAACTCAGGTCATGGAAGTGTTAAGGGTAGAAATTTGTACCCTCAGAGCTGTTGAACCAGCAGCAGACTTGTTGCAGGAAAAACAGAAATGTCAATAGGAGGCAACAAAAGGGTCCTGCCCCTTTGCCACAGAGAAAGAAGTGATGGTTACAGCAATGGAAGGCGACATTCACTACTAGAATAACAGCCACATGGAAGAGAATTTCTGAGAGAGAGAGAGATATACACACACACACACATATATATATATACACACATACATATATACACTCTGATCCCTGTATTGCTCTGCCCAGCAGGCAAGGCAATCCCACACTTCCTCAAACCAGATGGCAAAATGGGGTTTGTAGCTGCTTTTAGTTGTAGAAGCAGCACAAAGCAGTTGGTGTGTACTTGTGAATTGGTCCTATGGTTATTAGCTTTGTCCCCGAGCTTCCTAGTGATGGATGGAAAGGCAGAAAAGCAAACGTTCACAAGGCTATTGGCACACAAGGGAAGACCCCCCCCGGTCTTGACTGATAAATAGCAAAGTGCAGGATACAAGCTTGACACGGTGGAAAAACCGCAGGCTCCTTTGGAATATCACTAATAATGAAGACTTTTTTCTTTTACAGTCCAATTAGCAGAAATGAGCACTGTTTGTGCTTTGAGGAAAGTTAAAAACTTCTATAATGATCTGATCTTGCAAAAATCTAGTGGTTTTGTTTTTTGCGGTTTTTTTTTTTTTTCCTCCAGGTACCAAGAACAGGATCTTATTAAGTGTGACCAGCAGTGGTCAAAGTAATGAACACTTCCCACAGAGCTCACCACGATTACTTCCCTCTCCAACAGCTCTTCACTTTAGATTGGGGGCAACAAATTGTGGATGGCACTAGCAACCTGTCAGAAGGCAACTTGTGATTAAAGTGAGCAGATGTCAGCTCGCTGCATCTTTAATTCAGAGCTGCAGCCTGCAAAGATGGCAAGTGCCAGTATGCAGGTTCTGAACTGAGAGATGCAGGATTCATCCTCTTCTTAAAGATGAAGAGGTTTGCAAGTAATTTATTGTTATAGATGCTGAAGATTTGCCCTCACAGTTCCCCAGTGATTCCTTGGTGCCCATGACTAGGGGATGGAAATGGCAGATTTGACACAGTTTAGCGGCCACTCTCAGAGCCTTCCAAAAGGGAAGGTGCTGCTCCCACTATGAAAGCTGTTTAGCACATGACATCGATGCTCACAGCATCAAAAGGAACCGTCAACACACGCTCTGGGCACAAACACCCCTTGTTATAATGGGTTTTTTATGCTTCTAGGAAAACTTAGTTATTTTATTTGGTTGGTTTAAAAAAAAAAAAATAATTCTGAGACCAGGTAAACCAAGTAATGTGGGAAATCTGTGAGCCTGTTACATCACCACTGAGCTTCAAAAAAATATCAGTAAAGACCCTCAGAACATCATACTGTTTACCCAGCTGCATCAGAACACATCATGGTGGCTTACCCGTAACAGTGCGTACTGATGTGCTTCAAGACAATGCAGAAGCAGTACTCAGTAGCAAAAATTAAATTATTTTAAAATGCTACAGAAAAGAAACATGATAAAGAACACATCTGAATAAATACTGAAAGTTAATTAAAACCTGCTACAGTAAAGTTATTGCTACATGCTTTCAATTCTCACCTGTTTATTACAGCCTCCTTTGTTCTAGGAAGTGTGAAGTAATTAAATACAAGTGATTAGAGCTGGTGTAGGTTCATCTGGGGAAATACACATATTTTTAAGAATAGATGTACAGTTTCCCCCTTTGATATGAATTTCCCATGTTGATTCTTTGTCTGTCCTCGACTGATGCTATCAGAAGAGTTATTATGCTCAAAACAGCTTAAGTGAAGCAGAATATTCCCAGTATATGCCAAAGCAACCCAAATCCTCTGTGGACATACATATGTATTCCATAGGAATGTTTTCATATCCTACATCTCCAAGGGCCATTTTCAGCCAAAAATCTGCACTTTTTTTGTTGGAAACAACTAATATCCTAGTCAGATTCAGGACCTCACTGTGCTAGATGTCATACAAACACACTCAGCTCTTTATTGTTTATGCATAGCTCGGTTCAAGCCTCCTTTCCATACCACCTACATAATCATCTTCCCAACATCTTATGATCTGATACTGTAAGAGGGTATCTGCCAATCCAACGACTTTGGGGCCTACCTGCACTTATTTTCTGTGTTCTGCCTGTATTAGAAATTATGCGCCAGCGCAAACACTTCATGGTGAACATGGGGCCTGGCATCTGCTGCTTTAGTCTCAGAGTGGGCTTGAGTACCAAGCATGGGATGAGATGATGACCCTCTATTCACATGGCAGCTTCTTTGGGCTGATCGCTGACTTTCCCTCCCAACATCGGCACACCAAGCCTGATTTCATGAACAGTTGTTTAGTGAGAATCTCTACAGCAATAAAAAGGCACCATATGCTAAGGGAAACTTCAGATTATGAAATAAAGCATTTTTCATTGGCAGCATGGGAGAGAAGATGCCAGATTTGGAAACAAGGTTTCAGGAGAGAACAGACACTACTTGCTCTGTTTGAGAGTCCATTGCACGAAAAAAGACAAAGATGTTAAGGCAACTTGAAATATTTGGAACTAAATTCTAAAACTCTTGAGCAATGTCTATTTCAGATCCATAAATGTAGAGATACGAAAAAAGACAAAGATGTTAAGGCAACTTGAAATACTTTGAACTAAATTCTAAAACTCTTGAGCAATGTCTGTTTCAGATCCATAAATGTAGAGATCTGTATATTTATTCTATACAATAAAAATAAGAATGAATTGTGTCAGGAATTGGTTTCAAAGCTCGTTATTCACGTATCAGGACTATTGCAAGCCCTGGCAAATCAGGCTGCCCGTAATGTCGCAAATGTGAACTAAATAACCGGAATCCTGGGATGGGGACACCAGCACGGACAGATGGGGACGTGGTCTCGTTACCATAGGTGGGTGGCCACGGCTGACCCTGCCACCAGCAGGGCTGTTGCCAGAGCCAGTGGCTGGTACCAGGGAATGCCACACTGCTCCAGCTCACTCACCTGGCTGCCTCTGGGAGCTCTGATAGGGAGATTTTGAGTCCTTCCTAGATTTCAGTAGCAGTTGAAACTCTTCTTTATAAGACCAGGCCTCTGTTGTTTTAGACAACAGGGAGACCTCAAGCACCAAAATGCAACTAGGTCAGGGCTAGAGCTAAAACTAACCTGGAACTGAGCGGTTTCATGTGAAGAGAGAAGCAGTTGCTTTGGGCTGAGAGGAGTAGGTACCACCAACAACTTGGTCCTCTGAGAACTCTTTTTCTGGAATTATGGGTAAGAGATTTCATTTATGCTCAGTAGTAAATTCTTGGTCACTCTTCTTATAAAGCTCTCTGCAAACACGTGGATGTTCACAAACATGAACAGGCAGTTTAGTGCCTTTCCCAGGCAGAACCTGCACCCCAAGGCCTTGTCCTTCCTCTGCACAGACATTTAAAAAAGGCTTAGGATGACAGAAACATGCTTAAATGATTCTCACTTACACCCTCAGTCAAATATCTCTGCAGAAGACACAAAGCTTATTGACTCATTTTATTGCAGAAGTCTTATGGAGCTTACCTCAGGTCTAACAACATCCCCCATGTTCAAAATCTCCAGGAAAGCTCCTTATTGCAGTGCTCAGTCACTGCGCTCTTGTGATATTCATGATGTAAGTACTTAGATGGAAAAATCCAGGGCATGCTGAGTTCTGCACACCAATTCAGTGTTCATGTAACTTAAATGAAATCTAAATCCTATAGAAAATCCATGTCTAATCCACTATTATTATGCCTGTATGATTATTACTGTTAACTGCTAAATACCATTCATTCAGTAACAAATCCTTTCATAGTCAAACAGCACACAGGGCATATGTACTTCAGATGTGCTCTCATTATTATCTTGACCATGGTTTTGTCCCCTCTTAATGTGCTTCCGGTCTCCTCCCCTGTCCTAATTAACCACCTCCCCAGAACTCCAACGTTTTCTGTTCATTTCACATATGAAAGGTTCCTCTGTCACTTTCTCCTCACAGAACTCTCCTCACTGGCTCCCCATTTCTACTCCCTGGGACAAATCCCTCTCCCAGTAATTGTAAGCCAATAATTCACATGAAATCTTGGAGGCGATTGTATATATGGCACACAGCACAGATCAAAGAAACCAAGTGCTTTCAGCAGTGAAATAAGAGAGGGGAAATGGTCCTTCACTAAGTGGATTTTATCTCAGAGGAGCCTGTCCGAGGTGCTATGCCTGGTGGAATTATGCAAGTCCTTAAGGGTTATTATGACATGTTTCAAGCAGGAAAACTCTATAAATTTGCTCTATGCATCACTTCAAGGGTCTTTTGACACTGCTAAAAGAAGAAAACTTAGAGGTGATGAGGAATGTAAAAGGAAGCAAAGTTGATTTTTTAATCTTTCTTTTACTGCTTTTCCAGAAAGTCAGCTAGGACCCATTTCTAGGAAATGCTTCCCTTGACTAAAAGAGCAGCTACAATTGCCCTACTTAATGGACTGTAATAAAATAAACTGCCTCCTATTAGCAAGAAGGATCATATCATCAGTTTTGTAATGCATTTTATTGAAGAACATACAGCATCAGAATTTTCAAATCCTGTATGTGGGGAAGTAATGTACGAAACAGTTAAAATGGGTGTCATATAATCACCAATGTACTGATATTTCCTTTCTCTCAAACATCAAGGTATCATTGTTTCTTCTTTAAAGCCATCTTTTCCCACCTAAACCACACCATGAATTTCCACATCTTGCCTTCTATTATCCATCAAAGCCATCTTGCATCTTTTTAGACGAAGAGTAGCTTGCAGAACATTCCCTCCTTCTGAGGAACATGAGCCCTTGGCAGGTGTAATACTCCAAAACGAGTATGAGCGTGGTTCAAACACTTGGATTATGTATTCTTGGATAGTCTTCTCTCCTACTGACTTTGCTGTTGAGCTAGAGCTTCTCCGTATTTTCCTAGACTAACTCTGCCTGTGGTTAAATGATGGTCTAAACTAGAAACTCCTAAATTTCATCTGGCAATTCAGAATGGGTATACTTTTAGTTAATGTGCTTCTGCTGACAATTAATAGGATACTTCCCAATACTTTCATTAGGAATTGGAACTGGACACTGGATAGGAGTTAAGTGCCGCTGATATATCTGTGATTTTCTTCCTCAAGAAACCAAATGTCGCATTATTTATTTCACTCCGTGAGGGCTGAGTTTAATAGCAGTAAAATAACACATCAGTTCCCTTATTTAAGGAGACCTGACTGAGGAAGGGGCCAGAGGTGGGTGTGACAAGGGAGAGAGGCAGTGTCTGCTCAGTGCCATGGTCTCACTGCCCATACCTGAACAGGATGCAGGATGCAGAACTGCTACAGCTGTTACCGCATCCTATTCCTCTTAACCATTTTGCTTATACCTCCCTCCAAACTTGTCTCCTATCTATGAATTTTGCATTGTTACTCACATTCCCATCACTCTTGCGCTCACTGACATCTTTCTGTTGTTCCAGGCTGGTCACATCACCTGGGAAAGGGGAGCTACAGCTGCTGTGGGGTAGGAGCTGCAAGTTATCCCTGCTTTCTGCTCCCTCTCCCTGCAGACACCGCAGAGCAGCAGTACCACGGCAGCCCCAGCAGCCTGCACAGCTTCCCATCGCCTGCTCCACAGGCAAAACCACTGGCAGAGCTGTGTTTTCCAAAGGGAAGCCTTGGTTTACACGGGGCTGATAGTTTTGATTGTAAGCCTGCTACTTCACCGCTCCTTGAAGACTAGATGTGGCCTGTGGTTTGCCACTAGACTTTCTACAAAGCCGCCCTGATCCAAATAAAATGTTCCTCCCACCACAAGCTTACAACAAAATTCACTCGTGGCATTTTCCAGCTCCATCTTTGGGAGTTTGCCTTTGTGCAGTGGGCTGTGTAGGAAGTCAGGAAGCAGAAGGGGAGGTGAGGACAGAGAGAACACACCAAGCCCCCTCTGCCTCCCGCTGGGGCTGACCCCCACAGTGTTAGAGCAGCTCCTTGCTCTGCTGGGAGCAGCTTACAGTGCAGACCCTCAGCTCAGTCCAGCTGGTGACTGTACTGTTTATACTTAATGTGGACAACACTGATTACATCACGATAGAAGTTTTTCATTCACATACATGTTGGGGTAGTAAAATTGGTGTGGAACCAACACAGAATGATGTGGAAATTCCTACAAAAGTCAAATTGGGTGCCAGTTACAAATGATTTCCAGAAAAGCTGGAAAGTACAGAGTGTAAGTATAATTTTTTGTCTTTTTTTGGTATTTATTCAAGTGCAAAACATGTGGACTCTTGCCTGAATTCTTCTCCCTGTCCAGATTTCCACCAACGAATTATCATTTCTCAGATAGTTCTAATACTTGGATCTCTGTTGACTGTGGGTTTTTTGTTTCAAACAATATTCAATTTAGACCGGGACACATTTTTTTAATGTTACTGGTGACTAAATATATTTTCCCTGCTACCCAGTAAAACCCAGTGAAGCCTCAGTTCTAGTTTCTCAATTATATATATGTACCTACGTATTTCTCCATTAGCTGGTGAGGAATAAATTTGTTGAACAGTGAGGGTCAGGGCTTTGCCAGCAGCTGAAATGTGTTATTTATCAGCAGATCATTACCATCAGAACTGCACAGCATGTGAACTTCCTCACACCCCTCTGCCAAAGCTCCCCACATGGCTGACCTGCCTGCTGACTTGAGCTTCAAGGAGCTTCCAGTCTCCATCTGGAGATTCAATCTCACTGCACTGCTTGTGCCTATGTAATAGCCTCACTTTTCCTTTCCCTTGGCCCCAGTACAGGAAAGTAAAACCCTAAAGGCCTGACTTGGGGACAAAGTTTCTCTACAGAGAGCCCTGCTCTCTCCCACTGATTTGAGTGGAAGAAGCCCAGGCTGTGACTGCCACCCCCTCTGTTTATTTTGGCAATAATATGAGTTGTTCAGCACACAAAGATACAGACTTCTGTAAGTTGTAATGCCCGTAATTTAAGTATTTTGTGTGTCCAGGCAGTGACTGCAATTTCTAAATGTTCCAATACAGGGATCTCTATGAGGAAGAAAAGTGAATTGATTAGCTTTTAATATCTGGAGTACTGTAGTTCAAAAGGGTTTAAAAATTAACCTTCCTCAAAATACTGTGTGTTTTAGTGCTTGTGTCCCTTTTTTTTTTTGCCCTATCCCATTTTTAAGAACTTTTCAGGCAATGAGGACACCTGATTTTTTTTTAATCAGAGATGTCCAGAAAACGAAAGTCCTTGTCTGTTTTCTTCTTATTAGAACAGATTTCCTGAAATATCATCCAGTGAATATAGAGAGATATTTTAAAAGACCCTAAAACCTTGTTTATGTTCAAAATTTTATGTTGGAGTTTGAGCTTTCACAGGCTATTAGAGTTGTCATTTAGTTCTAATCAAATGTCTAGGTTATACAAAAAGAGCCTGTGTCTCTCTCTAGGAGATGAAGAGTAACTGAGTAGAATGCAACAGAAAATGGACGTCCCTGGAAACTCCAAAATTCAATACACAGACACACTGGTGGCTATTTCTGCAGTGGAGACAGCACTCAGACTGGATTTAGCTCTGGACAGTTTATGAAACAAGTTCTTTCCAGTCTGAGGTGGTCAGACTACTTCAAAGAGACCTGAGAAAGGCAGCTACACAGGGAAAGCACATCAATGTTTTTTATCAGTCTACACGTGTGAAATGCCATGTTAAAGGGTCTGTAACCCTTCTGGGAAAATTTTTAAGGACTCACAGACTTTTCAGTCCTAGTAGGTCTTAGAGATATTTAGTGCATGCATTGAAAACCAATGTCAAGTGTCTTTAATCTGCACTACTGAAGATTAAGTTTGTTTCAGCAAAGTGGTTCTCCACCGTGTTTTAAAATAACACTAACAGCTGATTAAAAACAAACAAACAAACAAACAAACATCCTCATGAGGTTCCCCTGCAGATGAAGTCTGCTTTTCTTCTTCAACTCCTCCTGGGTCCATCCAGGCAGACACATTAGTGAAACAACTGGATAATGCATTAAGCAGAGAAGATTCAGAGACTGGTGGCTTTGATGGGTACACAGACTAGATAAACACGAGTCTGAGAGCCCAGTACCTTCCACTGAGAGTACCCCACTTCTGTGGCCTGGAATTTTAAATGTGCCAACAAAGACTTCTCACAAAATCACCTAACAAGGTGCCAAGCACTTCTGCATTAAGAAAGCCAAGGCTTTAGCGCTACACAGTTTTCTAAAATAAAATCCCTGAAACCCATACTTGAAATTTCCCACAGACTCCAAGAAGTGCAAACAATAACCATACTGAATCAAACCCCAAAATCATTCTTCTTTCAGTGTTGTGACAAGTAGATAAATATATTCATAAGCTTAGTAAAAGAAGCTTGGAAAAAAAAGCCAGATTCTTGTGCTAATGTCTACCAAATATACTCATTATTGACACAGAAAAGCAGGCTAACTTTCACCAAAAGCAGCACAGAAAAATTACCTTTGTATATCACTATGCCTGCTACACCCGACTGTTAGCTTGGTGAATTTGGTTTATGAGTCACATGAAGTGTATCTGCTGACAACATGAGATTTACACTGGTGATGAACACCTCATGGTGCCACCTAAAGAAAAAAATGGTCACCCTTGCAATAGAGTCTTGTTTAAAGTATGAAAAAAGGAATGGAATACTCCCTACCTTCTCAGCATCCTGCTCAAAAAGCCGGAGTTGAAAGCACTGGTCCAGTTTCAACTTGCGGACGTGCCACATCTGATGCAAGTGTTGCCGGGTAGAATGCAGCTTGTCTAAAAGGCTGGTGATCTTTGGCACGAGACTTTGAAAATCTGCACTTCCAGGAATGCAGTTCCTACCAGAAAAACCATCACTGGATCTTATGCATTGCAATAACCTCTGTCCCTCACGATCCAGTTCTTCCACAGGAGCTTTAATCACTTTTTTCTTAAGCTGTGTGTGCTCATCAATCAGCCTTCTTGAGCCCTCAACATCAACTGGAAACTCCTTCCTAGCCAACATTTCCTGGAGATCCTCCAGCCTTGATAATAAATGGATGGCACTGTTGAAAAACTCTTCCAAGGAGACACGCAGCTCTATCCATTCATCGTGGTTGTAATCCAAGGACCCTTCAAACTCATCCGTCAGCTGAGAAGGATCTACAAGCTTTGCCAGGCCTTCCACAGATACCATACTTGTCTGAGGAAGGGAAAAGGACAGCATTTAAATCAGGGACCATCCAATCAGAATTAACAGCACAACCCATAAACAGCATGAAGAGAGCATTTTCCTCATCAATACGTAATTGAAGGAACATTGTAAAGGATGTCAAGGACTGTGTTTAATTTTGATAAATTAATGGGACAGAAGCCTTTGCTTCTAAAGGCATTTATTTGTTTATTTATTTACTTATTAAAAGATGTGATATCTACTGGATACATACTGGAATAATGCTTATCTTGTGTTACACCCCAGCTAGTGGCTACACAGAAGCAAAGGTTTCAGGTATATGAACTGAAGCAGGTACTGCAAACTGCCATAAAAAAGAATATGCTCGGTTTCTTATTCCAAATTATTCCAGTTGGCTTTTTGCCACTCTTTCATATTAGCAGTTCCTAATGTAATTAAGCTAAAATCAATGTAAAAGTGAAATGTCACTGAAGTATTAACAACTAGAATTTATTGCCAATAGAAAGTACTGCTCACGAATCATACACAATCAATGAGAAATGGTTTTAATCCATTCAGACTCAGTAACTGGTGACAGAGAAAAGCACTGGGTGTCTGGAAAGCAGATTACAGTTTAAGGACACAGTAACTGATAGCTTTCTCCATTTGTTTTTGACAAACTACTTCTTTCTGAAATCAGGAGCATAGGGTTCCGTACGTAACCAGAGATTTTCAGTGCTTTCATGTTAACACCCAAGCTGGCAGCCCTTAAAGGCTTGTCTCTTCATCAGTGATGCACATCTATCCCCTAAAGATCAGGCCTCTGAAAAATGTCAGAGCTTGTGCTCTTCAGAAATGGAGGCACCCAATAATCACAGCACTCTCGCAGAAGTAATCTACAAAGTAAAACACCTAAAATCCTGATTATTATCCTAAATCATGTCCAAAACAGTAGGCTAGCCACTGGTTATAGGCTAATAATAGGATTTTTCTTCCAATTTGTATCCATCCAAAAATATCAGGGATTCTGCAATGTATTAAAACTGAGATTGCATTGAACTTCAGCTCAGGAGAAAGATTATTTTAAAACATTCTTGCAATATTCCTTGCTTTGAGGGAAAGGGAAGACATTGGGAGGAGCAAACTAACATTGGGAAGGTGAGTATGTCCCTTCAGAGCATTTTTAAATTTTTAAATCTCTTGACCTGGACACTGAGACCTTGAAGATAATTCAGTTAGAGTTTAACTGCCTGTCAGGGAAATACTCTTCATGGCTAACTCTTGGTCATCCCCCTGCAGTCTGTCAGGCTAATGGAAACACTGCTCCAATCATGCACAGAATTTGACATTATGAGACAGTAAAAAGGCTTTTCATTTCTGGAATTCAGCAGAAATGTTCTTTATTCAGGTTTGATTTTTTTTAAGTAGTTCTTGAAACTGTAATGAAAACAATTTTAGTGAGGCAGGAAGGCACTTACTGTTTCCTAGGCATTGTTCATCCTTCTTTTTGAAATCAATTTAAAAAGTGCTGTCCACTATTTAGCCTCTTTCAGCAGGAGAAAAAAAATAGTCCTGAAGGCACCTCTGAATTAATGCTAAATAAGCTGCCTGGTCCATTCCTCAAAGTGACAGGAAACTTTGGAATCCACATATATCAACCCAACACTTTTCTTTCTCTTTCTGGGTGAAGATCTGTGTACATGCTTCTCTCTGGACTGTGACACAGAAACACTGTGCCAGAACCTCGGCCCCCAAAATCCAGCTCCTCAGTGTCCACTAAGGCTCCTACAGTGCCCTGGCACTGACATAATGCTTCCATTAAGCTCAGAAGAGAAATCTGGCCTTAAATCTGACACTGGGTACTGCTGAGTTTGTGGATGGGGTAAATCAACAGAGACTTCCACTGCCTTCCACTGCAGTGTGTTCCTGCCAAGGCCCTCATGTTTGATCCAAACTGTGGGAAATTGCCATGACAGGTCAGTGCAGAGAGGGTACCTGTGAATTGCCCCACATAAATCAAATAAATGTGGACCATATTGACCTTGTTTGATTTTCACAGTTCTTGATAGAGCATGAGCTGCCCAAGAGCCTGAGCTTATCGATAAGCAGCAGCATCCCAAAGAATCCTTTCGATAGAAATTCCTTGACTGTGGTGTGTACATTGCAGGGTGGACCGCAGCTTAGGAAATCTTTGAATCATGGAATTGAAGGACTCAACCCATTCTATGACTCTGAGTGTCTGCAGGTGGCCCAATACACGGTGAAAGCACTGACTCTCCTCCTCTGGCCCAAGCATTTGTAAACCTTTGGGCACCCATGTGAACAGCCCTGCAGACAGACCAAGGCTCAGAGGCACTGATAACACACACAAAATGAAAATACCTTTAATGCGTTCCAGCATGAACAGCAAATGAATCCAGAGCTTTTTAAACAATACAGACCCAGAGTTGTAACTATGAAGTATAACTTGGTCACAGTTTACTCTTTACTAACATCACAAAAAATCCGTATTATAAAAATACATGTCAAGCCTCCAGAAGGTATTTATTAATTTTAAAAACAAACAAATGCTCTAAAAATACATACTTGAACTCTGTTACTTTATCTGTCCTCAAAAGTACCAAGGAGTGTAAAGACTTATTTAATCAAAGCAAAATTTATGAGTTGACTGGATTTTGTGAAACAGGAATGAAAATTTACAGGCACTTAAAATGTGACAATAATGTAAAATTGTGTTAATGAGTAACACCCATCTAATTCCCCATAGCAATTCAAGGGTCCTTGCAAAAACAAGTTGAAAATAACAACATATTTATACTACACTGACTTAAACTAAACTTAAATAGATAGTTAAATACAGTCTTTTATTGCAGTAAACACTAAGAGCTATAGCCAAATTCCCTTCTGCATTCCAGAGATGAAAAATCTCTGTGTCTCTCTAAAATAAATGCGTTGGTAAAACAGACAACAATAACAGACAACAGAAACACTGTTTCTCAGTGAATTATTAAAAAAACCCACAATGCCATGGCATGATTGATTCATGAGCACTTCATGCACCTGACTTTTGCTTCTTTTTGGGCAAGAAGCGGAAATTCACAGAAAGCTGAAGTACTGTCGAGAACACAGCTGGTTTGTCTTCATCAACAGCAAAGTTAGTAAGATTCCCCTTAATTATGCTGTTGTTATATACTGGCTGATTCTCAAAGGACCTGCCTGAGGCACCTTATCAGTCACATGAGTTGTCAGTGCTATCCCTGAACTGCAAATCTCAATTAAATGAAAGTGGTGAATATTTAGCAAATGTCTTTTATAAAAAAAAAGCCACTAGTGGAAGTTGCGTAGAGGTAAACTAAACAAACTCACACATCTGCATCTAGAAAACAGTATTTTTAGCATCTTGACCAATGCGGTGTTGTGGGTTTTTTGTTTTTGTTTTCCTATGAGAAACAAAGGAAAGACTTAACGCAACATCACCAAAAATAAATACCACAAAAAAACCCCAAACAACACTACTCAGCAAAATGAACTGGGTGAACCTCTGGGATAAAACATGCAACTCATTTCACCAGTGTGCTCAGAAAACAACCTGATGCCAGGCCATCAGCCCACTCCTGCCACCTGCCCTCAGATCTATTTTCTTCTTTCAATCACAGGGGTTTTTTTTTACCTGAAGAAAAGTTCTTATCAGAGATAATGCTTTACAATTCATTTCTACATGGCTCTCACCTCAAAGATGAACTTGGAACTGCCGAAGTTTGTTTTCTGCTTCTGCCAAAAATTATCAGGTTTTATAATCAGGGCAACATGAATCTCAGCAGGAAAGGCTTCTTGGAGGGTTTTCAGGAGAGGCTTGATCAAATCCCATTTGGATCCCCGCATATCGATAATAACAGTGAATCCTCGTTTGCAAACATCTTCGCTGCAGGAATAAAAGCACATCATGATAATTAATATTGCAGGCAGCCACAGTGAGACTTGGCTTTTGTTGCTGGTGTTTGGTGCTTCAGAGCAAAGCACGGAATGATTAACATAAAAGACAAGAGATAGTACTGTATAAAGGCTATAAGAAAGGTCATATTAAATTGACTAACACGTAATTTACATGAAAGTCAAGTCTCTAGATTACAGTTTAACCTCTAATTTTCCAAACACATGTAATTCAAATATCCTCCAAAAACATACATATTTTCACACAATTGGAAACAGAATCAAATACATCTGGATGGAAGCTCTTTATGTGCACGTATGATGGATTCTGCTTTCAACATATTGAACCCAGACAAAGTCAACAAGCAGGGTCCTGTGACTTAGCATTACTTTTAAATTTGGGTGCCTTCATTTTTAGAGGCCCCTTTAAAAACTTTCACTTCCAGAAAAGTGTCATGTCCAGAAAAACACCTTGCAATTACTCCCTGACAGGAAGGCCCTCCTGGCTCAGCATGTGCACTGTTATCATTGGGGCCCTTTTCCCTCGTGACTGATCTTCCAAATGCTGCAGGACCCTTTTCAATCTGCAGTCAGACTTTGCTCCCAGCTCATGCTCCTCCTTTCTCAGAAGTCCAGGGCAGTTATCTGGCCTGGTCACCAGCAATGCATGGGACCCAACAACACCAGAGCATTCCCTTGAAAACACATCTCTTCTTTTTCCTCACAAGTAGAGAGGAGAAAGAATAAAAGGACATTTCAATTCAAGTCAAGTCTGTGCAGCTTTCTGCATAGCTTTTCAACGGACATAGTATTCATCCTCAGAAAAAGAGGTATAGGTATAATGTAGAAATTGTAAGACTGTTTAGCCTCCACAGAAATATTCCCAGTGCACAAACACACAGGAAGATTTTCACTGCACTCCATCTCTTTAACTTCTTAAAACACTCTTTCTGCCAATAAGACCCATCTCCTACATATTCAATGGAAAACAACTCTATCAAGTTTTAACTAGGTTTCTGGGCTGGAACAAGGACAGGGATATTCTTCAGAGGAGGGACACTGGATGAATATATGTTGAGAGTTTGCTAACTTGAACAGTCTCAACACAGCGCCAGACAGGAGCACTCAGAGACAAGCTTGGTCCTCTGCCTTAACATTATTGGCACATCCAGAGCACACTGCATACAACAGTCAGTGCAAAGAAAAAATAGGGAGAGCAGGCAATTCCAAATACTGTCAGGAATATAGCTCTTTTTATTCTCCTTTTACCCACTGCTGAAAGGTCAGACATCTGATCCCTTCATAATTAATGCCAAAAAAAAGGCTGTAAAAGAAGCTTTGTTGGGGGTGCTACCTCCTCTTGCCTTTTGGAACAAGAGTTGAGACAAGGAAGCAAATTAGAAAGCAGTGAACAGAAAGGGGTTTGTGTTTTGTATTATTTTTCTTGCAAACCTTTAGAGGATCTTCAGGAACTTCTGCCAAATCACTGATCCCTGTTATCCTGAACAGACTTTTCCAAGGATTTCTTCAAACGCTTGACAAAGAGACGTAGGAGCCATACAGACAAGTGGAGAGCCCCAACAGAGGACAAGTACCAGCTAAGTGCAATCTGCCTTTTCTGATGTAAGTAAATAAATACATCACCACCATCCACTGCAACCACAACAAGGCACAGAGAGTATTAGCTTCATTCCAACTCCCCTCACCACCGCCAAACTGCCAAATTATCTAATTTGATGTAAAACAATAAGTTAATACTTATTGATGACAACATAAAACCTGTTTCAGTAAACAGAACAGGAACGTCCTAGAAGACTGAAGTCTTCTGTTTATGAACCTGAACAAACAGATCCAAACCCTGCCTCTGGCTGTAGAGCAAAGGCAGTGTGACACCTTGACACCCTTGGTTATATAGCACCATGACTAGAAGTTCAGCCTGCATTAAGACAGATATTCCAGGCAGGGAACCCAGAAAGGTAAATACGGGCTGGAATCTGTCTGCTGGAGGCTTACAGCCTCTCCAGGCCTGCGAGGTGCAGAGAAGCAGTGGAGGGAGCAGACAGTACTGCCACCCATTTCCATCAGCACATGATGCCTAAGCATGTGTGTGTAAAAAGATGCTCCAGAACGCCCCAAACCCCTACTGGTCCTGGAGATTTCACAGCATGTTTCAGTAGAAGAAGAAAGGGTGATGATTCTCCAGCTTTTTCTGGTGGACACAGGAGAATGGTCACTGATCCTGAGGACCAGGCTGGGAATGCTTTTGGATTCTTTTCCTGGAACAAGTAGTTATTCCCTACCAGCACTATCCACAATCCTTGTAACTAGACCAAATTTCCAACAAGCTTAGTTCATTTTCAAGTATGAAACTGATATGAAAGAGGGATGGAAATGGAGGAAAGGAAGAAGAATCATAGAATTCTTATGCTCAAAATACACCATATGTAACCCCTCCTACACCAACAATACAAAACCCCAAACAATGCTCTTTATTAGAAAGACAATTTCCCTACATCATACACGAATGTAAACTCCTGCATGAAACATAAAAGTGCAAAAGTGGGTACCCCTTTTTATATTCCAGTGCAGGAAACATACAAATGGACGGTATTTATCATTTTGAGAAATTCTAACTCTATTTCAAGAGTGTTGGCCACATTCTTACAAAAGTAATTCTGCTTGCAACTTTTTTTGCAATGTGATGAATGGCACTAAGCTGTAACATGATCTGTGGGTCTTTAGGCTCATCCACACTTCATTCCCCCAGCACAGGGATAACTCCACATCCTTATGACTTTTTGCAGAAAATTAGCACCTGATTTCCAAACCTGCTTGTCAAAAGCTATTATTTAATGGTGTTTAAACTGTTGCAAGACAGAAAGCTCCCTGCTCATCATTTCATCTGCAACTTCCAGTTGCAGAACTTGCTGCGGAGAGCGTGCCTTCAAGAGCAGTTACCCTGCACACACAGGTAGCCAGATACTAATCAGGTACTGATATATCAAAGAAAGAAGTACGAGATAAGAAAACTAGTTAGAGTATAACATCTTCAGGGCAGGGACCGTCAGTCATGCTGGTTTTGTTTAAGGAGCCTGTCTTGCTTGTGGTCTGCAGCTACCTATATTCATACTACAGTCTTCAGCTGTCTGGAATAAATTCCAATAAATTAATTTTCAGGAAACCATAAATGCAAGTCCAGGGAATTAAAAATAATGAGTAGTAATGGCCTGCAAAACCAAAGCCAAACACAGATGTGAAAGCACAAAAGGCAAGGCTAACATAATTGTGGGGACACCTCACAGGCAATTTATTAAAAAAAAAAAAACAACAAAAACCCACAACAACAACAAAAAAAAAGGTGCCAAAAATTCAAGTTGCAAAATCCAAATATTTCCAGCTATTTATTAACAGAACCCTGAAAGAGTTGGCTTAGACATAATGAAGCTCTGATAAACTCTGGGACAATCTGTCATCTCTGAGAGTCAGTCATTTTTCTTCAGTTACCTCAGCTTGGATTGAGGAAATGATGCGAGGTTCCTTTGGAATAGTCTAGCCATGCTTATTAACTTTATTGCTTAAAAGCAACAACTCAAACCCTTCCCAATTTAGCAATTGATCGGGAAAAGCATCAGTGGCAATCAAGCTTCCTCCAGGTTTTCCAAGCAAGACATGGATTGTTCCTGGCTCCCAAGATGATACATCAATACTCATATCTATTACGCACGAGTAACCACTTCAGGATGGCAATTAATGTTGATTGTGGTGCTTAATTTTTTCCGGTATTGATATTTGACCAGAAACTGGGAAAACGCTCAAATCAAGGTATTTGGACAATCCATCAGCCTTTTGGCTGCGCTCATCTGGACTAGATTTGCAATGGTGAGCAGAAATTATTTGATAGTTGATAAGTCATTTCAGTTGCTCCACTGCTTTTAAGCAAAGACAAAGACCAGCTTCTAAGTCTAATAAAAATACCTTAGAATATTTGTGAAAATAATACTCATGATCTGGATTTAAAAAAAAAAAGCATAAAATTGAAACTCAGAAGCAGATGCGATAATTTTGTAAAAATAATAAATGCCTCTATTTTGGTTTCTAGGGTACTTTCATAAGGTTATTTTCTCAAATTTCCTCTTAAATGCAGGCACACTCTAAATTGTATTTTCTTTGGCAAGAGCTGGCTTGCTGGGTACCAAATGAATTTAAGGACTTCATGCTTTCTGATTAATCTTTCAGATACCTATTGATTATGTGTATTTTTCACCCTTATGGTTTGGCCAAAGCTTCTGGCATTTGGAAGCTTCAGCACTTGATTAGCTGAAATAACATAATCTCTCCATCCCCATTTTGCAGTCGTGAGTTAATGATGAAGCAGCACATTTAGCATTCCTGTTGGACCACTAAAAGCCCAGGTCTGACACGTCCAGCATCTCATTCTAATATGATTTGTTAACGGGGAGAGTAAGATCTCTTTTGAGGCGGGTCAGCATAACCTTGTCAGGAGACGCTGTCAGAATAACAAGTAGCTCTTCAGGCATCAATACATAGGAGCAAAATCTGCAGGAAATTCATTATTTTTGCGATCACCGTTCCTTTGATAAATGTGGCTGTAGTCAGCCGATTGGTTCAGAGCTGAGACTGGAAAAGGGGGAGGGAGAGGAGAAAAACAGGTATGTAAAAGCTTCCAAGCACAAACTGTTACCCCAAAGACCTCATTTTAATATGAGACTTTACTAACTCTGCTGCCTAGTTTCCATATCAAAATGCACCAAGGATCACTTCAGTGATTTATGAGTTAATATTTTTGATTAATTGCAATTTTTTATTCATTTTGTGTGGTTTATTTACTCAGCTTGCAAATAAAACTAGACAGAGGTTTATAATCAGCATCACTCACAGACTTTCATACTTTGGTTTCCCATCACCATGCTGAGCGTGAAGTTCACCTTCTCAATAGAAACAGTCACAATTATTCACAATTTACTTTCCAGTACATTTAAAGGACCAGATAAAGTACGTTTTAGTAGACCTGTTTGCCAAGCACTCCCAAACCAGCATTATTTATTAAAATATTTTGTTCTATTTAATACTTCTCAGCAAATTGTACCTTGCTTATTATCCCAGTTAAGAAATGCGCCCCTGCGCTGTCAGTCTGAGCTGTCGCCCACATCCCCCAGTGACAGCAGCTGCTCAGTGGGATCAGGCAGACTGTCTTTTCAAAGATCCTGGGACACTCATAACTCCTAATGCTCACATCTCCCTTCTGTGCTGCTAGATCAGACACCAGGGGAGCAACTTAGTGATGCACAACGCAAGAGCACCATTACTCTGGAGTAACAATTCACAGCAAGCTCCCACCAGAGAACTCCAGCTACCTAAAAGACTGTAGGTGGACAATCTTCATTCCTAGATTTTCCTTCTTACATTTTTGAACTTGGTTTCACAATGCTTTTTTTGCAATTAGAGAAGAAACAGCCACCCAGACTCCACTTCCAATTAAGCCTTTCTTCCTTACTGTGACCTAAATTTGTTTATTCACTTTCAACACCGAAAAGGAATCATTCTCACTTTTCTTAGAGAGAAAAGAAAGAAATCAAAGCCAGTTTCACGGTGGCTGGAGCTGGACATAAAGCAGTGATCTAGAGAAACTTCAGTGACATGTTGTAAAAAGACTTGGAGCCAGTGAGGTCCAGGCAAAGACAAACCCCCTGTCTCTGGTTTCCAGCCACTGCTCTTAGGGGACATGAGGTGTGTCTGTGAATGGCACAAGAATGCAGATGTGTGGGCTGCACAACATCCACATTCAACCCCTGCCTCTGGCCCCAAGTCAACAGGAAAGGAACAGAAAGGAAGAAAAAACCCATATACTGCAGCAGAAGCTAACTGGTGCCAGATGGGTTCTCCTGCTATTCTCAAGAAAGTAACTCATTTTGGTATTCGATTTTTACATCTAAGAAAAATGGCTCTGAACTCAAAGCAATTCTGTTGCAAAATGATGTAAGCTAGGAAGAACTGACACCAGCTAGGTGTAGGAAAACCTTTTTCCAATATGTAACCATGATCCCATGAGCACCTGGGAGTCATTCTGAGAGGTGCAGGTCCCACTGGTGTCTCTGTCAGGGTTCAGCAGGGTTGTGCTGAGCTCTCTTCTACCCAGGTAAAAATCCTGATCTTCACCATTACAGTCCAGACCAGAATTGGGACTCAAAGCTCTGCAGGCATTCAGCCTCCTATTTAATTGAGCAAATAAACACTATTTGAGAAGCTTCCTGTCTTCATTGAAACAGCAAAGATATAAAACACAGCTGTGTCCAAAAATTGCATGATTGCAGCTGTTAAAGCCAAATCTGGAGGACAAATGCTATAATTTTTTCACATTCCTGTTAAGTTTCTGCTGGTAAATGATGCCTTCATCTAAACCCATTTACCCTCTTCCCCTTTTGTTGCTGCATGTCTACTATATTTGGACCAATATCTGGCAGGTCTTCCTTGAAACAGCTGCTGAGATAAATATGAAATTAATTAGGGCTCTGTTTTTGTTGAAGCAGGGCTACATTTAAAGATTTGTTACTACAACAAAGAAATATTTGAACAGTAAGTACTATTCAACTCTCTCTTGAGCATTTAAAGTCTTGTATTTGAGATGATTTAGCAGAAACAAAACTAAAAAGCTTTACCAAATGAAAATTATATGTTCTTGACATTTGCTGGAAGAAATAAAGATTAGGGTTGTGTTGAAATATAAACACACCATTCTTGAAAAGGTTTGGATGAGCAGAGGCTATAGGAAGTACGTTTGAAGATTCAAATCCATTGGATTCCATAGGAGAGATAAACATATATGGCAGTGCTTAGCACAGCCAAACTACTAAGATTCAGAAAATAAATGGATCTTTCTGCCTGTACTATGAGGTTTTTTCACAGTTCAAGCAAGGAGACCACGAAGGTCATTTCCCATGCCATCACTATGAAGTTTAGTCAATGGTCAGCATTGCCAGATTTTCACATGAGGAAAGGGATACTTCATCTGGGTAACGAGTGCTTGGGCTCCAATTTATCAGTTCACAACGTGAGTGACTTAACAAGTGAGTGAACGCAGCAGGGTAAACAGCTCCAGGAATTCCAGTCAGCACCATAAAACACAGTCACCCCAGAGTGGAAAGCTTCCAGATTGCAAACACATACATTTCCTTGAAACACGTACTGGGAGGCAGAGAAACCCACAGGGGGAAGAAAGGGCTTCTTTACAGCACAAAGAAGCCTGCAAACATGTTCAGCTCATGCAAAAGAATGATTAATGTAGGTCTAGACAGTCAACAGCAGCACCTGGTAAACTCCAATAATGTCCACAGGCAGACAGCATGCCAAATTCCTTCTTGATGCAGGCAGGTATAACCACTCTGGGAATTGCACATTTGATCCAGGGCTCGACTGAGCTCACAGATGATGATAAGAAAAAAAAAACCAAAAACCGTTCAAGATGGTAAAATCACTTTTTCTACATAGTACTGACATCTCTTGCAGTAAGCACTCATCAGTTCCCGTACCCTGCTCCTGGTAGTGCAGGAGAGCAATGCACACCCATTTACAGAAGAACTGTAATTAAAATAAGGAGAGAAGATGAGATGCTACACATCAATTCAAAGTAAGGTATTTCATGATGAGTGCAGGTTCTCATGAAAGTATTAATGAATTTAAAACTGAAAAAAGGCTTTTATATCAGCAAAATACTCTGGTTTACCTTTTCGATGATTTCTTTTTCCATTTTGTTTCCTTTTTTTGATCAGTCAACTCAAAAAAAAGGAGGACAAAACCTCTGAATTTTATCAAAATATTTTGACTGACATACCATTTTAGATGTACATTTGCGGGAAATTTCTAAATCTTTTGGATTTTTCCTCACTTAAAAATCTGCACTTCAAAACAGCAGATTCTTCCACAACTATCTTAGCTTCTGCCCATTTGCAGTGCAGAGTTCAGCATGAAATTCGCTTTGCACTTTATGTCTCCTAAGCAAAAATGCTACAACTGTTCCTCAAGACTTACAGGATTTTGGCCAGAATCCACAGATATAAGGGCAAACACTGGACTCGAGTGCATCTTGTAGGAGGAAAGGTTGAGTGCTCCATCCCAGAAACACTCCACGGTCCATGGGTCTGTTTTGATACTACATGAGAATTTCAGTTCTCTTCAGGACTGCACAATTAAAAAGCTGATGCCTCTTTTTTTCCCTGGGTTGGACAATAAGCACTGACCATGACTAATAAGTGAGTGGCACTCTTTTTTTGCTTTTTGAGCTCCACCCGTATACAAACAAAACAGGTCTTTGTAGGCACAATGATTTACCTAAAATAGCTCACTTATCAGATAGATGCTTCCTGCCATGCCAGGCTGGGTGAAGACCGCCCGTTGTATTACATCCAGAAGGACTTTCTCTGAAGTTACAAAATCAATCTACGTTGTAAGGGTCACTTGTAAAATCAATTTTTGTGTATTCATTCATACAAGCAGACTTAACTCATTCTTGCAAAATACTATCATGATGGCATTGAGAGTGGAAAAAGTCCTTTTGACAGAGTCCTCAGGAGACAGGGGAAACCGATGTGCTATTCCCAGCCCAGCTCCTAAACCTCTAGCTCACATCGATTTTATTCTGAATCTGTCTCCTAGAAAGGCCAGGCTCTCTCACTGTGGCTAGCAAGAGGGGCTAAGCTACGCCAATGAAGCCACTGGATGTGAGGTATCATCCCTTTTTATGTGTGGAGAGATCAAAATCACTAGAGCACAAACAGGCTGACAACTCAGTATTTCAAAGGCAGTAGAAGACCTGAAAGACACTGCTGACACCCAGAGTGAGAAAGCTGATTCTAAAAATCTTCTGGAAAGCAAAAATGAATCCAACAGTCAAAATCCTGGCAGTAAATGTGCAAAGACCAGGTGAGTCAGTTTCTGAGCTAACATTCTCTGAGTGTCTTCCCAAGTTCACTTGAGGTATTTCTCCAGCCTCAGATGCTCTCAGCTTTGCAGGAGACTGAGCTCCTCAGGCGCCAGTGTGCGGTCTCCTCAGGTTTACCGTCCATCATGCTGCGGCACAGTCCCACACTGATGGGAGCTCACACACTGCAGCCCAGGCAATGCAGTTTTAATGTTTCTTCTCTTGTCATCCTGGACTTCATCAAAAACTACAAATAATTTCAGTTCTCCATCAACACCTCTACCTATCAGTCACCTCTAACTGGAAAAACCAGAGGAATTCTTTTATCAGCTACAGCAGGTTCAGATAAATGCTCTGAAAAGTAATTGCCCGGTTTCAACTGCCTGCTCTCTTTTCCTTATTAGCTATATTGCTTCTCTATCAAAAGCACAATAAAACTTCACTGGCAAATCCCCACAAGTGCCACATGTGAATGATCATCAACCTATTCATCTCAGGAACTACATACCCCAGGCAGTGCTTTTCCTGCTGACAGACCTGAAAATTATATTGACAAATTAACATATGCCAGGACAGTAATGATAGGAATCTGCTAGTCAGAGAACTTACAATTTATTGTAGATGTCAGCAAACCCACAGTAATGAAAATCAGAGAGAGCAGATTCTTGGAATACTGCACCTAAGGATATAGGCCTAACACCGAGCCACACATTTGACCTGGAATAAGCACATCAAACACACATCAGGCCACATCTCCAGCAGACTAATGGCTTTCCTACCTGCGAGTTAAACTAATGCCAGTGTAACATCCAGTGCAAAAATGGGCCCGATGCAGTGGGTTCCTGTAGCAAGTTGAACGACCATAGTTACCCCTTCCCCTCTCCACCAGAAAACTGATGAGAATCAACAGAATCCATTTCCCAGTTGCTCTGCAAACCCCTAGTCTCACAGCTGACACATCCCCCAGTTTAAGAAAGCCTATGACTTGTGAGTCCCTCATATTGAAATAACACAAATACATGTAGCTATTTTCCTGGCAATTATAGCTTCACAAGTTAGGCATTTTTTACACCTGGCTGGAGCACTCTAGTCCAAGGGATGAGACTGAGTCAGGTGAACCTCACTGAGTTATTCACCCCGTTCTTCTGCATGATATCACACTTTTCTTTGTTGAAGCCACTGCATTCTTCCATTGAATGTATTGTATTTATCACATCTTCAGACACAAGGAGGATCCATAATTGCACTAAAATTGCAGATAGTCATGGCCACCTCATAGTTCATTTAAAAAAGCTTAAGAGAGATCAGTTAATAATCTAACCATGAAGTTATTTATCCACACTGGGATATATTCTCTGTTACACGTGTGCTGATTTTATACAGGAATAGTTCATTGCTCTATACATACGCTTATCTAATTGTACTGAATACACATGCTTTATTAAACTCATAAATGAGCCCATTTATGGGTCTATGTGAAAGTAGACTCCATATTTTATTTATAAGTGTGACAATACAACAGCATTGGCACAGAGCATCCATTTAATTCAGAGGATTTAGAGTTGTCCCACAGACTTTTCTACTTTTTTTTTCCCAGAATCAAAGCTTTTTTTTTTTTTTTTTAATTAGATTTCTAGCCCATCTGCTTGCAAAGATAGCCTTGACAATATAAACTAATGCACATTTTTCTTGCTGAGTCTGCAGCCATTGGAAGAAACAATGAGACTAGAACATGAACTTGCATTCTCCATCTTGTTGGGGTGCTAACTGAAAACCCAGTTCTGGCAGCCTAAATACCAGAATTCTTAACTACTTCACTGCTGCTAATTTTGCCACTCAACCTGCAGATACAACATTTGTCAAAGCCATGAATTATTCACAAAAGCTCTTGCCCATTTTGATGCTGCACAATTCAGGCTGTCAATTAGGACTGGGCAAGTGCCTGGCCAAATAAACAATAAACAATGCTTGCAATTATAATCAAGGATTTTGCTCTTTTTTTGTATTGTGTGGAGTAAAAGCCGTGATCACAGCATAATCAAACCAGTACTCAAAGCCTATAGTGGAAAAGACTGCAAAAGCACAATTACTGGGAATTTGATGTAGAACCCACAGGAGCATTAGCTTAATGCATAATTTTAAGTGCTTTTCTAACATAAAACTAAGGAAAACAAGTTAAAACCTCGGTTGCTGTAACAGGCTTGACAAACAGCAGAGAAAACAGCTCGAATACTCTCACACTTTTTCCCACCACTTGAAAATAAAAAGAATACTGCCCTGGTCTCTTATGAGGGTGATGTTATACAAACTGCTAAAATCATCCAAAAAACTAAATGACTACCAAAAAAGAAAAAAAGGAAAAAAAACAAACAAAAAAACCAACAAACCTTGATTCCAAATGCAAATAACTGTTTCAATCTTCTTGATTGAAATATAAACTCCTCTAAAATAATTGTCAGTGTGTGCTTATGTCCCTTAAGCAAGCTCAGGTTGCTGGTATCTGAAAGGGGAGGTAAGATTGAGTCTGGGTTTATGACAATGGCTGCTGCCTGAATTATCACATTGTGGGGATGTTGCATGGATGGGGATTTTAAGGACACCAATGTTCAGTGACCATGTTTCTTTAGTCCTATGGCTTGTCTGATAAAAATATCTTCCATCTGGTTCCTGTTTGTGTGGTTGTGCCTCACAATAGAAGGAGCTTGATTAAGCAATTAAGATGGTGCATGAAGCTCATGTTTACACTTGCTGGATATGGATGGACACATGATCACACTTGACTGCTTTTCTGGAGAAGGATCTCAGTACTTAAACAAGAATTAGTAAAAGGACATAGCAAGTAGAAGCCTGCAGGCCAGGCAGGACATTTATTGCTTTGGTTGACCACTTGCATCAGTTTCCAATCTATTGTAATAAATTAATGTGCTAGCCTGAAAAAGTATTGATATCCTCCCTTCACTTGTGACTAAGATAAGACACGGTGAATGCACATTTCCACCTTGATGATTTCCTTCTTATGCCCCTGGCAACTTACACAATGAATAAATATTCTGTCTTAAGATGTACGAGACTTGTAGAAAAGTCTGAGAGCTTGGCAGGGCAGGGCTGCCTAGAAAAATCCTCTCTAGTCTGTTGTCTTGAGATTCATTCATTGCCTGATTCTGTTTGCAGAGCAGAGAGAATATATTTCAAGTTCATTCAGATTCTGTTGAAGTCAACTATAGTGTGGAAGAACCAACAGGGGAATCTTGTCATTTTCACAGGAGGCACCCATCAAACATAGGAAGAACTAATGCTTTGATAAATCAATTGAGACTAACTCATAAAATTACCTAATATATTAATTTGCTTCCAACTACCTTAAAATCCACCCCAAAAAATCCTGTTACATCATCTGGTGACAATGATTTCTTTGATGTTCTCTCTGCCTTATCTACCTAAAATAGTTTACCATTAACTTCTAGAACCTGACCAATACTTGAATGTATGTGAAGTAGAACAGAAAGGGTCCCAGCATTGGAAACATGTAATTTTAGCACTGCAAGAACAAACCTACATTGTAAGAATGATAACATAATCTGCTGTATCATCCTAAAACGTACCATCTTATGAGGGATTTTAAAGAGATTTTCCATGAGTAACCAAGTGTTCAATAAAACAGGGTCTAATATTATGCTTTAGAGTATTTCACTCAAAAACAAAACTGGACTTTGAAAAAGAACAAGTAACACCCCAGAAGATCTGTGACATCTTCCTCTGAAAAGAAACTCACTTCTTGGCCTAGAGAAAAAGAAATACAAAAAGGAAGGCAACGACACAAAAAGCTATGTGCCAAAAAATGTTCACAGGTATAGGAATTAGACTTTTAACAGAATCCTTAATTACACATTTGACTTTTGGCATCTTTTCAAGGCAGCATGAACACACTCAAAGTTCTTTGTGCATTTTTATCCTCCCACAAAAAAAAAAAAAAAAAAAAAAAAAAAAAAAAAAAAAAAAAAAAAAAAAAAAAACCCCCAAAAAACCCCACAAACAACAACAACCAAACCAAACCAAAAAAACACCACAACAAACCACAAACAAACAAAAAACCCAAAAAACCCACAGAAAATATGCTTTCATTGTAAAAACAATTTTAAGTCAGTTGCCTCTAAAAGGCCAATGTGAACACAGTGTTGACAAAACAGACTTCAGCTTCTGGAAATACTGACTTGTCACCAATTTCAAAAGCCCAGAAATGGAGATTAAGACAGACTTGCATTGGTATTGTATCCAATACATTTACTTGATATATACTGCTTGAAGTTATTCAAACATTCCATTATTCAAACATTTCTGCTTTAATTTTCCAAGTTCCCCTGGTAATGTAAAAAATATATAACCAGGAGAGCTAGCAACTTATTTGTTAAGATGAACATTTCTAAATCTAGTGTCCAAGTTAGAGCAGGTGGATTCCCAAATGGCCTCTTTCTCAAAGGTATTGAGTGGATTTTATCTAACAAAAATTTATGCCTTCTTCATATAATTAGTAGTGCCCAACAAGTCATCGGTAAGTGCTGCTGATGCTAATACACACAGATACAATTTAACAGTCCCTAAAACGACTCTGGTGAAATGTCCTGCAGAATTCATTCCCAAATGAAAATCCCAGGAAATCTTTTTAGCTGACCCTATTTCCATGCCATCTACAGTTCACGATCTGACACTGCAGAATCATTAGAGTGGCTGTACTGGAACGTAAAGAGAAACTGAGATTTCCAGTAAGCCTGGTAAGAGAGGAATGATGAAACAGTTGAGGTTTGCCTTCTGAAGAGAGAAGAATAAAACCCTAAAAAACCTGCACATTCTGCTTGTGTATTTGATTCCTAGTCTAACAGTTCATTAAAAAGCAGAGCTCCCACATATTCTTCCTATGGGTTAGATTTTTCACTACTTTCCTATGTACCTGATTTTTAATTAGATTTTGGAATGGAATTGCAGCTCCTACCCACAAATCTCCAGTGGGGAGCAAAATCTTAACTACTCTGTGATCCCAGAAATGTTTGCTTCTCCAGATGCAGTTTCTGAACTAAATTATAAATGCTGTAGAAAGAGATGAATGGAGAAATAAGGGGACATAACTGCAAAATTGGATGTGATTAATCAATGTTGTAAGAGTTTGGTTCTGAATTTAAAAAGAAAGAAAAAAAGATATTTTAAAGAAAAAGAACATATTGCCTACTTGAATAATTCTTAGACTAACACTGTATTAACAAGGAAGCTTTTCCAGCCATGCTTCCTATGTGTGAGATCCCCATTAGTTAATCAGACACCGTTGGGATTACCGTTCTCCACTAAATTCTTCTTCCACTCCCTAGAACTGCTGCATGGTAAAATGGTACATTTCATAATGAGACAGGTTTTCCAGGTGCATTTTCTAAGGTCAGGTAGTGACACAGTACATGGCCAATTTCTTACAGACTACTCCCAGTTCAGGATTGGGAAAGGCAGCTTTAAGAGCCTGCTTCCCAGAAATTAGAGGTCTAATGAGCTCACACTGTTAAAGGGAAGTGTTCTTCTGCCTCATGCAGCATATCTATAATAAAACCACTTAGGGTTCTCTATCTTCAAGATGTAAAATATCAGTTAATATGGTTTAATATTCAGTTTAATATGGTTTACCAAGCAAAAATATCTTTTAATTAGTAGCTCCTTCAAACTAAACTTCAAAAAGGAGTATTTATTCAGTCCTCAATGACAACATCCAAAGCACAAGCATCTGGCTTGGCAGACCCTCAAATAAACTATATGACTTGATTTATCCTTCTAGTGACAGTTTTCTAATAATACAGCATTAATATTAGAGACTGTCAATTCTTCTTGTATTCCCATGTGAAACAGGGGAAAGGAACAGGAAAGGCACATGAAAGCAGCCTGATCTGACTGGAGTTGAACTGCTGCTATGATTTTCGGAGAGAGATGCGATTATTCTACAAAGCCTATGCTCCATTACCATTTCTATTCAATAATTTTAACCAAAAGGACCAGATGTCCCTTGCAAATGCAGCATCAAGCTTATAGCAGGTTCCTACTTTCTCTTGTCTGCACAGTGGTGTGGGCATGTTCAAGAGATGGAAGATTTCCCCAAAACCAGTTGCAGGAGAAGGAAAAGCTGTTTTGGTGCTTTGCCTTCTTGGTGAAATACCACAAAGGATCTTTCTAAAATATTACATCACTGGAAAATTCTCCAGAGACTAAGGTTTCTCTTTAAAGTTAGACATAAAATAAAGCCCTGTGTACACAGTCAGGGAAACCAACACACACACACACCCCTGCCCCGCACACACCCCCCCCCCCCCCCCCCCCCCCCCCCCCCCCCCCCAGCTAATAGCAGAAAAATACACTGTGTCACACTTTTCTGACCAGACAATGTTTGCCAAGCCAAAAGCATGTCTGAATTACACTTTGCTGCCTTTTCCTGGGGGGAAAGGAGGGAGTCTAGAATTATTTTTCTTATTTATGATTTTACTTTGCATTGAAGTATTTTTTTCTCTCTTTTTTCTCCTAATCCAAGTAGCCCAACAGTCTCACACTGTAGAGTTACAATTATGCTTTGCTGCATGCAGTGCTGCAGGATCCACAGGGAACTCTGAAGCAGCGCCAGGATCCACAAGGAAGGCATAAAACACCACAGACTTGGTTAGGAACACCTTGTGGAAAATGAGAAGAAACCATTGATGAGATTTACAACTGTCCACACAACTTGGACACCAATTCCCTTTGCAAACAGCAGGGAACTGAGCATCCCAACCTCTGAGGCAAATTTTGCCAGTCCCAAGACATACTTTCCACACTACAGGAACATCAGCCTGCTCAATCCCACATATTACCATCTTCTATTTCAATATGATCAAATTTTCTAATATGATAAACTAGCACATGCTTTTATGAGCATGGGAACTGCCAAACCTTTGGTAGTGGTTTGCATATTGATCGTCTAATGGTTAATAACAAATGTACTTCTTACATGATCTACAGATACCTGGACACCCCCAGTCTCTGAGAAGGGCTGAGTTCAGACCACTTTTTCCTCTCTGTGGACACTAATTCGGTCTCTTTCCTTGATGCAGCTGTCTATTCTCATAAAATTTGTAGAAATTTAATATTCTTGAGCATTTTCTCTGACAGATTTGGTTTAACAGTGACTGACAGCATGATGACATCAACTTTTTATTATTCATTTGGAGATATGACTAAAAGTATATTCCTGAAAACATATCCTCAGTCCTACCCAAGCTGTGCACTGCAGAACCCAGACTTTGGAACAGCATCCCCAACACCTCCATGCATCCAACGAGGATAAGAATCAGCCTGTCTAGGCTAAGACGACTCCACTTCTGTGTCTCCCATTACTTGCTTCATATTGGCACACAGTAAAGGTCTCATCCATTCTCCATGAGAGTTTAGAAGAGTTTTCCACTGACATTGTCCATACCTTGGACAATATGTCCATTACAAAGCAGACTGCAAAGCACAGCAGTTTTTTGCCTGCTTCTAATGACACCCATGAAGAGATGGCATAAGCCACTTCCAAATCGTAATAATTTCTAATAGTGAAAAGGATATAGCACATACTGGAGTTACTGATGAGGAACACAAGCATCCATCATGGAATGAGACAAAAACTATTTTACAGTCTCCGCAAAAACTGTAGGAAAGAGATCACCTAAAAGAAAATTCGGGATTGGCAGAACTGCTCATATTCCACTGATGGCTGCTGACAGCTTCAGGAGGGAACTGTGCACAGCCTGTGCCGGCTCTGCTGCCAGTGAGACGCTCCCACAAAACCTCTCTGTCTGCTAATTTCAGCTTTTCTGAATTACTGCTCACATTAGCACACGCCTGCCTTCTCCAGGGAATTCTCCCAATCACTGCTGCCTGGACCTCTTGGAGCACTGTGGAGCCACAGGTCTGATGGTTAAAAGGCCCATGAGGAACATGCAGGAGCTTTACACCAGAACTAGCGTGGCCAAGGCCAGCGACGGCAGTGTGGGGAGGTGTGCTGCAGAGACTCACAAAACACTTCTCAGAGAGCCACTGAGGAAGAGGATGGAGAAAATGATGCTCTGCATAAAATTTATAGCAGGCTGCGGTGCCCGCCAGCTCGCTCACCAGTGAATGGGTGCAGGATATATCCTAGCTTACAAGTATCTGCCTTTTCTCCATCACCTCAGCTCCTTCTTCCAGGCAGCAGATGCCGGTACAACCAACATGCAAAAGCCATTTAGGAAGAAGAACAATGCTGATCTAATCCCCAGACCGAGAGCCTGGACAGAGCTCAAAAAGCAGAGTATAGAGCACGGCTCTATGTGAGACAACTCTGGGGATGGGATCAGGCCCCAGACCCTGCCAGCACCACTGGGTGGCACCAGGCAGGCCATGGTGTCTCCTGCCTCCCAGCTGTGGTGGCACACATGGCGATGGGGATTTGGAGAATTCCAAGCAGAAACCTTCCCAGCTGGAATCTTCTGTTGGAAATGCAGTGAGGTACTATGCACAACATTTCTAATCAGAAATACAGCAACACAGGGAGTGGCTGCACTGGACAGGCACCCATCTGGTGTGAGAGAGGCAGAACCAGCACCCCACAGCCTCTGCAGGGGAGCTGAGCAGTACCTGAGGCTCCCCTGAGAAGAGAGCTGAGGTTTTCTCAGGGCCTTGGCAAAGCTCAGACCCTTGGCAAAGCTTGAGAGGATTCAGGTGATGCCACTGCATGGAATTACCAGCCATAGAGGAGGCAGTCTCCAGGTCAGCCCTCCTGGCCCTGGCAGGAAGCACTGCCACAGGGAGCTGTCTGTGCTCAGAGGGATTTAACAGCCCTCCCATGGCTCTTCTCCCAGTAAGAAAGAGAGAGGCCAGGTGTGGTGGTACTGCAGAGCTGCGGCTGGGCAGCAGCACCTTTTGGCTCCTGTCAGCACAGAGGATATGGGAAGATGGGTGCTGTGAGAAGGAACCACTCACTGCCATCCTTCCGGCTGCTCCGAGCTTGAAGCCTCAATGCACTCTGGGGAGGAGAAGCACTGCAGCTGGGAGGGCAGGGCTAAAGCAAAAAGGGCCAGACCAGTAAAACCAAAAGGCATTGGACCTGAACCAGGTAGAGATGTTTACTTTGCTGCCTGGGGCGAGCACAGAGTAAAACAGTGACCTTTTATGTCATTGGACTTGCGCCCTCTACAAGCCCTACCCACCGACTCTATCGAAGAAGGCACAACTGAGCTCTCACTCGGCTGGAAAACAGCCCAGTGCCAGGAGAGGCAACTTCTCTTCCAGACCTGTGCATTTCTCTTCTAGGCTAAACTTGGCCTGTAGGGCTACACCCTGCAATCCTAAGTCTTCAAATTATGAACCCATTGAATTTGTGTTGGAGACGTCAGATGAACCAGAAAGAACCCAACATGACTTTGAAATCTCAGCACGAGTCTGCATGGTTGGCAGTAAGAGGAAACTGAACTCCCTCTCCTACACTCTGAAATAGAACAATTGCCTTGGAAATAATTCAGACATAATAAATGAGAGATTCACTCATATTAACTGTTTTCAATTGCAGATTTATAGCCTAAAATTAAGCAGATGTTGAGTGCTGAATACAATGCTTAAAAACACAACGACAAGTTGAAATCCCGGTTTCCCTGCATGTGGCAATCAGTAACTTCAATTATTTATTGAAATACGATTAAAATATAATTAAATGGAGCAAGCTATACTTAAAAATAAAGAAATATTGTACAACTTAGTGGAGGAAAAAACAGTAAGAGATTTTCAGGTCTTCCAAAACAGTACAAAATGTTTGGATAGAAGATAAACAACTTAGAAAATACTTTGCAAATCCCTTTGTAAGTACTTTAAGGAATTTACTTTAAATAAGGAATTCACTCTTGTAAGAACAACAACCTTGATTTTATTTATTTCAATTCTCAAACTCGAATTCTGAAACAAGATAATGAAATCTTCATAAGCTCGTTTCAACATTAACATTAAGTTAATCTCATTTGCTCCTATTCCATAATAAAGAGAGACTTCTGTTAGACCCATACAGATAATTACTGGTAGAAGTGAGATGCAGAGCCCAGCTTACCCTGCCTTTTATTAGTCTTTGGAGGGAAAAGGCTACACAAGCTGTGCAATTCACAGCACATCAACCACAAAGCGAAGTATGATGCTCTCTGTGCTGCTCATCACAAAACAGGTCTGAAAACACTTGCACTGTTATGGAGCTGGAGAGCAGAGCAGGGCTCAGCAGGTAACCAGGCTGGAACCACTCGGAGAGCACTCTCAGCTCTGATGGAAGCAGAGAAAAAGAGGACATCTGCCTCTGGATAGCTTACACTATCCAGAAAAGCAGCAACAGGCAGGAAGTCATTTGGAAACAGATACCAAAGCCCTCCCATTTACCTTAGGTTTGGGCTGATTTAAAAACAAACATAGGAAATTGTGTATCTGTTTAAAAACCCCACATCTTTATACAAAACAGTATGACAAAAGCTGGAGTGACTGCTGTTCTCATGCCTCTGCAGCATGACAGGATTGACAAGAACTGGGCCTCTTCTGACACACCTCCTAACAGAGTCTCCAAGATGGGGAGGATACAGAAACCTGCTCCAGTTCTTCAGTCTGTGATTTTAATCACTTTCCTTTTGTCCCATTTTCCATGTACACTGAGACTAAATTGTTTACTTTAGCTCAGGCTTGCAGAGCGTGTTTTAACACATCACTTTAGTTTCTAACATAAGCATCCCCAACACCTTCAATCTTTTCTCATAATTCCTGCTCCCCAGGCTCTGACAGTTCTTGTCACTCTCTCTGCACTTCTAGGAAATTCACATTTTCTAGTAGCTTCTGTAAAATAGGAGTTTCCAAGGTTGCAGCTGTAGATGCTGCAGAATTTCAACATCAATTATAGCCACTGTCCACTCACCCAGGAATAAAATGCCTCAACAGGTTATTAACACAGCTGGAAGGAAGTCAAAGATCCTCTTCGGAAGTGCTGATGTCCAACAAGCAGTGTAACAAATGTAACCTGGCCCTGAGGTGGTCAGTAAGGGGACACAGGAGGCAACACAGAGCAGTGAGCTCAGAAGCCTTGTCCTGATCAGTATTTCAACAGAAGTCCCCCAATCCCTAACAGAGTGATAAAAACATCACACCCCAATACCACACATGGTAGAGGCTGGATTTAAACTGGCTACAGAGTGGCAAAACACTCTTAAATTCACCAGCACTCATGTCAGTTATCTACTTCCAATGAACCTCTTTCTCCAAAATAATACATTTATTTGTTAAATTACATCTGAAGAAAATACTATATCTCCATTAGGCTCATTAGCTTCACTGCATTTTTTTACTGCTGTATTTTGAAACAAGTGTATGGTGGAATAATTATTGATGGCACCAGATATTTAGTTACTAAAATTAGTATGATGTCCCTGGTGTTATTTTTTTTAAAATAGATGGCTATTTTTGTAGATCTACAATAGCTTCCAGGAAAAAAGGGGAAAAAAAAAAGAAGTCCTCAAAAGCTCCTTCTGCGCTAAGATCGCATAACAGAAAGCAGAACTCTGGGGTTTAATTCCTATCAATCAACAAAATGAGTTTCACCAGCCAGAGGACCTAATATACACAGTACCACAGGTCACCAGAGAAGAGCTTAAAATAAATCCAAGAGTGGGTGAGTATTGCTACATTTTGCCATTCCCCGTATTGTTCTTCTAATTTTACAAAGCCCCAGTCATTAAACTAAGTATTAGGGGCACTTCAGTTGTTTTATTGCTCCTAGCACCTCTCATCCAGCTCGGGCAGCTCTGAGGAGCTGTTCAAACACACAGGGCTGGCCCTGGAAACGCTTTGCTGCTGTTATGAGCCCTGGATATCCCCCAGAACAGGGAAACATTTGAGCAGCTTTTTGAACAGAGCACAAATAAAAAGTAGCTGTCTTTAAAAACACAGGCCCCTGAGGCATCTCGGGTTTCCCCTCTGCAGAGAGCACAGAAGATTGCTTATCTTGGCTCCAGAACAGATTGATGTGTTCAGCCGGAAGGTTCACTATAGCTGACAGAGAACATTTCCTTCATCGTATTGCTTCACCATGCAAGGAGATAACTCAGGCTAATAATATTCTGTCTCCTTTTTATCCTCCTATAGCCTACGCATAACTTAATTTGTAATTCCAAAGGGCTCGCAGAGGAGACTGGCCTGGTGCTAGTTTCATTTACACACGAGTAAATCAAAGCTCAGTCTTCTGGAATGGATGGCACTGCACTAGTGTTAAAATATAAAATCTTCAGCAAGGCCAGAAAATTCTCCCTCAGCTCCCCTGATCATAAACACCATGTTATCCTAGCTTCAGTCACGCCCTCCAAATTTCTAAACATTGCATCCATTTAAATTTGCATGTAAATAGAAGCTATCCTGAGTCACAAGAAATACAGCTTCAGCTTCGCCTACCCAGAAAGCATTAGTGCAAATGTAAACCAAGCATAAAATGGCAGAGTGGTAGAAACTTGGCATCCGTGGAATTATCTTTACATCTAATGAACAGTGACTTCGTTTCTTAGAAACTAATTACAGTGGAACTGTTTAGAGAAAAGGACCTTGTGATATGCCTGAAAGAGCCAACGTAGGGCACCAAACCAGGACCACATTAGTTCACATCATCAGATACCCACTCACAACCTCTTCCCCCTCCTCCCCAAAACAGCAGGGTCAGAGTTTTGAACCTTCCAGGAGCCTTAGATTACCCCAGGCACTGTGGATTGAAAGGTTACCATTTCAGGATAGGAACAAGCTGTGTTCCTAGATCTGCAGCCCCAGGCAGTAATCCGCAGCCACAGGAAACCCCACTGCCTGCAGGCACCTGCCTGACTGTGGCTCCCAGCTGCATGAAAGCCCTCACTATTCTGCTCTAACTCAAGCACACATAGCTGCTTTCAGAAAGCCCACATTATTATTCTGATTTCGAAGAAGGAACTGCAGAAAGCTGAATCAGAAACTTTGAAAACTGCAAGCAGGACCCTGGTTTCACTTACCCTAATCTATCATCACATTTCATCACCAATCTCATACCTGCTCCGAGCTCCCAGCACTGCGCCACCTCTGCCCCCTCCATTAAGATATAAAACAAGGGTTAAGTGACAGATAGTATCAACATGGAGAGCAATCTGTCTCACTCAGAAATCCATGCACCGAGAATGAAGAAAGAATTATTATCCTGGTGTCAATATGATAAATTACAGTCTCTTTTTTCCTAAAGAATTTTTACTTTTTCAGCTAGCACAGAAAACTCTTCCCCCTTTAGCACTCAACATCAGAGCAGTTTCTTCTGATATCCTGCTCAGTTTCTGCTAATGAAATTATTTATTTTGGTGAATGGCTGATGTAGTTAGTAACTACAGCACTCATCTTGGAATAAACATGAACTGAGAGCTAGTGATAGGAATTCCAACTGTTCTTTCCATATATTTGTTTCCAAAACATAAATAAGTTTGAAAGCTCGCTGCTTGCCCTTGTAAAAGTGAACAAAATGTTTAGGGAAAATGAATTTCCAGTGTTTCCTCACACCCCACAGGTTACACAATCCCACGCGCCAACCCCATGAATTTTGTGATCATATTTCCCTCTAAGAGCAGCAAGTTCACAGTTGTTGCACCAGACAAAACAGGACTAGGAGGACCTGAGAGAAGTGACCTCCTGATCTACCATAACCTCTCCATAAGATTTATACAGCAACGGGAGGACTTAAGAAAAAATTACATGTCCTAAAGTGCTAATGGTAATCCATTAGAAATCTTTTCCTCATATCCAGCCTAATCTTCACTCACTTTGATGTAATACATTTGTCTGTCTTCGTCCTACAAACCCTTTCCTTTTGCAGCATCACAACATGCTTGCACGTGCTTTTCACTCTCTAGACTGAACAACCTCTACCCTTTTAATCCTTCCTTGACAGGCCACTTTTTCACTGATCACTCTTGCTGCTTTCTGCTCCACACCTCTCAATGTGCAAGCATCCCAAGGAGAGAGTACTCCAGTTAATACCTCCAGAGGTCTAATCTGCAAGGACCCTTGGGAAGCCAGTGAAAGTGCTCCATGCAGAGCCAGTCCCTCACTGCTAGGCGCATTCTCAAGACAGGAGATTGTACCGCAGAGGAAGGGAAGTTCTCTGGTAAAACTAGAGAGGCATCCTCCAAAGGCTTCATGCACCAGGACAGTGGCAGCGACCACCAGGAGGAGAATGTTTTTTAGTGATTCCAGGGAAACAGGCAGCCAGACCTTGTACTGGTTCCATCAGCATGTACCTCTGACCCCAGGTTCGGCACCATCAGAGAAAAATCACTGCTGCACTGATCAGGAGTGAGGCAACCAAAAGCAGCATTTCAGCCGTGTGACAGTAAGGAACACAAGGGATGTACCTTTCTATTACAGCCACCTCCATGAGGGAAGAGCAATTAATAGAAAAGGTTGACACCTTAGAAGGTCATTTTTGCTCTGCAATTGCTTGCAACCCGCAGCAATGTCATATCTTCATACTCACAACCATGCAAAAAAGGATAAGATGTAGGGGATCAGCTTCATTACTGCAGCAGCTGGGGGGGAATTGCCAAGCTCTGGGACACACATTCCCATGGACTGACCTACTGCTCCCCCAGCCCCGCAGCATGTCTGTAATCTCTCCCACAGCACAGTTGAAAACAGAGCTGGCTAGAGGATGAAATGAGCAGGGGTAGGGAGAAAAACAAATAGACTTCAGGTGATCAGTAAAGCCTTGATGACCAGAAGTTCAACAGAGCAAAAAGTGCATCGCCAGAGGACTTATGATGACCAGGAAACAAGCACTGGTAGATCTGGTGAACATGGCTGGACTTGCCATTCACTCTGCAGCCAAGTGATTAAGTCTCCAAACAGCCTTTGTCCTCTGCACATTGCATATTCAAGGAACTGAGTGCATTTCCAAGAACTTTACCTCCCGACTTCCAGATGCAGCCAACCCCTCTGCCCTTCATGTCTTAACTTCACGCTCTTTGTCAAAACATGAACATTGTTTAACAGCTTGTGTTCTGGGGGTTTAAGAGAGAAGGAGCTCCTGGGTGGCACAGGATGTGTTCCTGCAACCCTGAGCATGCCTTCTCAGTCCCTCACCTGCCCTGGGGTAACACTCACCTCAGCATCTGGTGCAGTGGGTTTTGGGCAAGGATATTTGACAAGCTTAAAAATAGGAAAAAGAAGCTGGATGAGGACAGAGGTAGTCTCATTTTTTCTGAGGCTAAATCAGAAACACCTCCCTGAGGACTGAGCCCTATAAATTATCTCCCAAAGCCTGAAAAAATAAATATGTTCTGGCAACACACCTTTCCTCCAGTATCCCTGGGAAAAAGATGGAGACTTACTTGTTGGAAGAGAGCCACAGAGACTAATGCAGGGAAAGGTGGTGGCTTACATTCAGAACAATTTTAAATGCCCTTCTTTGAAAGCTTCCTCCTAAGTCCACCCCTGTTCCTTTCCCAGCCTGGAGAAATCTCTGGAAAGTACTGGAGCAGGAAGATCTGCCTTCTTGTACAGGGACTCTCCTTCCCAGCAACTACAGCCCCCTACCCCAGCTCTCCCGAGCCTCCCACAATGTGTTAAAAAGCAACAACAGACAGTAGGCTCTCTCCAGCTTGCTATATTTAACTGCAGATCTCTAAGCATTCCTCCCCTTGGACTCCTTTAAAACAGTTACACAGAAATGGAGAATGAGAGCTGCACCTCGAGGCTGTGGGGAGCCTGAGCCCAGGTTTGCTCCCACTGCCTCCGCTCCGGGGCTCCTGCATTGCCACACGTGCCATAAAACCACCGGAGCGCACACAGGAGGAGGAAGGGAACACTTTTGTTCCTCCGCCCCAAGAACTCAAGGTACTAAATGTTAATACTTGGAAATCAACAACTGCCAAGAACAAGCTCCCCACCCACCCATCCAGCCGAAGCTTTGAAGTGTTTTCTTTCCAGCTTTACCTTGGCACGCTGGCCAAATAAGTCACAAGTTTACGAAGGTCTTCCTGCCTTATTCTGTCATGATTGCTGCGGGCTGGGAAGGTCAAGACAGGACCACCTCGTTTATCACGGCCACCTGTGGAAAATAAAGGATTGTTAGAAAATCAGGCAGGAAGCATACGTCAAAAAAAACTACGTGCACTGAATTGATAAATAGAAATTACAGCACATTTAAGAGCCTGCACACCAGTTGTAGCTTTCAGACTCGCCTAATTGAGGAAGACAAGCTTGCATTTGCTGGAGCTCCAAATGGGGGATATAAGGAAAAAAAAATAAAAAAATAAAAAAAGCCCACACAAGGAAAATTACTACTAACACTTCTTATTTCACTTAATCCCATCAGATCTAATATATCTTCTACTCCAAGCAGGTGATGCTAATGAAATCCTACTGTGGGGATAGTTTTAAACTGATCAACACCAAAAAAGTGAAAGCATTTTTCACTGTTGCTCAGTGTGTTGCACCTTTCATTCTGAGATAGTTTACCACATTCTGCCAGTTTGAAGTGATGTATCCAGTAATGTTTATGTAGCACAATGTTCTAATCTATCAGCTATTTCATTAGAATTAAAATTTTGATTATAATTTCATGTCTTCTAAGCTTTCAATTTATAAAGTGTTGTTGGCAGTCAGAATATTTGTTTTGCAGGGGGGGGTTTCCTGTAGCTTTCCTGTCTTAAAAACCACTTCTTTAAATTGTCAGTGTCTGGTCCTTTAAATTGTCTGGTCCTTTATCTTTGACAACAATTGTCTATAGGATCAGCCATAAAGGAATAACTGAACTATACAATCACAAATACAGGGGCAAATGCAATATCTTCTGCAGCACCTTATTTTATTCTGTCCTGTAAATAATGTTTAAGAAGATTGAAACTGAAATCTAGTACCTCATTCAATGTTTAGTTCTTTCGTCACATATCATCTCAGGATTTCTTCTTGTTAGATACATGTTTGCACTGCTATCTAGGAAGAACTTACAGCTAAACTACAGCTCAAAAAGCTAGTATGGAACTGCAAGGACCTCACAAACAAGCTGTAAGAATGCACGAGGCTGCACTTCTCAATGGAAAGTATAACCCCTTTAACAGAAATATCACTTCTGAGAAAGGAAACCCATGTGCTTTCTGAGCTAATTTACTCGGCCAGCAAGAAGAAAAAGCTACAGAAGGACATGAACATCTCCAGCACCAATCCACACTGCGCCCTCTCATTAAGAACTCGGGACACCTGCTGTCTGTGCTACTGGCACGTTCTTGTTACTATATATAAGATTTCTTAAAATACAGATAATTTTTAATTGCTAAGATCTGTCTAAAGAGTCTTCTACAGCACAAGAAAGAGTCCCTTACACAAACTTCATCTATAGAAATAGAGATGCCACTGGTACCCACAGTTTTCAGCGGATGCAATACACCTGAAGGGCTACATTGTACAAGTCTTCATCGGAACCAGGTTGTGTCAGGTTTGTCCAGGGATACAAATGGAGAGGCAAACAACAGATGTCATCTTTATTTTGAGCCCTCATGCAGACACGGGTACATACGGAGTACAAAAACTGTCCTGCCTAATCTCCACCCAAATCTCTGTGCTTTTCTATTTGCCTTTGGCTTTACACCATGAAGGTGAGGAAGGTCCATCAGAATTCAGTGTCACCTTGGCAGATCCATGCCTCTGCCACATAGCATGAAAATGGGGGCATAATGTAAAAAAGGATTCCATTTACAAGGAAATAAACTCATCTAAATGTCCAGACCCTTTTACGAAAACAAAAGCTTCCTCATTTTAAGTACATTCTCCCTTTGTTGAGATCATTTCACACACCACATCAATGCCACACCATTATATCATGCATGATAACTATCCAACAGAAAAACAAGCCAGCCTATAGAATGGCAAACCAATACAACTAACTAAAGCTGGAGGGAAATATTTTTTCAACACAAGAAGCATTTCAAGGTTTTGAAAAATTTCCCATCATATCTAGATGTAACCAAGGCTTTCAAAAGCTTCCAGATTTTTGCTGAAGCAGAGACCTTAACTTGAACTGAATCCCAGAAGAACATGCTACCCACTACTCATTCAGACTCCCTCTCCTTCATCCACAATTATTTAAATATTTGTACAATGCGGAAAAGCACTAAGATTTGAGATCAGAAGACATCCAAGCCCACATTTATAATCCTCTCCCAGGATATGAAACACCTGGAAAGGGCCATGAGCTTCCCACAGCTCAGCAGCATTAATCACTCTGATGCTGCCCATTCACCTCGGCTCTGTAAACCAAAAATTATGTTTCTGGTCAGAGACCTCTTTAACACCTACCACTCCACCAAAGTAAGCTCTACAAAATAAATAAATAGAAACCTGTGCAAATTCTGGTAGGCAGAAAACATAAAGTCAGAAAATTCTTGACCCTTTTAGTAACAGCAACACAAGGATTTCAGCTACAGAAAAGAAAATAGGATCCAGAACATTCCTGTCCTGTCTTTGCTTCAGGATAAAAACTGTCCCTCAACAGTTGATGTAAATGGTCCTCAGGAGAGCAAGATAAATAAGGCTCAGGCACAGGCTCACAAGTTACCAGGACAGAGCAGAGAAAATGGGTTTATTCTCATTGGAGGAGGAAGGTTACATGATGACCCAGATGGATGTTTCTGGATGATGGAAGGATAAGTAAGTGCCTGGACTGATTCCTTCTAGTCTTACAGCACACAAAAACATGGAGACTTGGGTAAAATGTCAAGATATGTTACGTTTAGAAACAAATGTATTTCATTTGTGATAAAAGTGCAGCTCTAGGCTTTGAGCAAGAGAGTGAAATTATTACAAGTCCATCATACATATTAGCATCTTTCAATTGCTCCCTTCAACTCCATGCAATCCCAGTTACTGAGAAATGCCTAATTTTTATGAATGCCTACATAATTAACAATTCTACCACAAGCCTGTATAAAGAAACATCAGATTTCCTCTAGAACAAACCCCTGTACATTTAATTCACCGTCAGACTTGCAGAGTTCAGTAACTGAGGTTTACTCTCTTAAATACTGATAACATGCAGCGGTTTTGTTACATTTGGTATCCCAAAATCTCAGCTTTTCTGGGCAGACTGAAGGGGGAATGACCACCACCGAACACAAGGATGCTCATCTCCTCTAAAGGAGCCTGCTGAGAAGCAGCAACGCACAGTAAAAGAGAAGAAAATCTTCTGGCATTGGTTGTGCAGGGATTCTATACCACTCCTTTTCTTCATTATCATCTTTTTACTGAAGGGAATAGTAAAGTACTGAGAGGGGAAGGAGTTCAGCCCAGATGCCACAGTGTGTCACTTGAAGAACCAGGAAGAGAAATCAGGTTTTCTGACTAGATCCACTGTGTTGGAGCTTCACCGTGCTTGAGACTCTGTCTCTGCTTGATAGTAATCCACTCAGGGAGGCAAATCTTGCCCCAAGTCAGCCATGATCTCCACACCAATGTATGGGCACAGTCTTCAGAGAGCTACTCAGCACATTGTTTTAAAAAACAATAAAAATTAGAAGGAAGCCAGGAGTCTCAATTGCTCTAATCAATAAGTCCCATCTCCTGCCTCCCCCTGGACTCACAGAACTGTGATGAAATAATCAAACATGTCATTAGGTTTGCTAATTACAGTTATTAAATGCTAAAACAAACAGCTGATAATTTCTTACTGTTTTTCAAGTTGGGTTTTCATGAGCTTTGCTCTGATTTAGAGAGGCAAACAGATGGTCTTGTTATTAGTGCTCTGGAAAAAAAAGAGTTAGAAAAACACATGTTCTTCAGGGCACAGAGTACACTGAGAACAAATATTTAGCCATGTATGCCTTGCATTTCTCCTACAAAATCCTTTGTTGATGGCCTTTCCTGTCAGTGGCTTCCTTGCCAGTTCTTCCCATCTCCCTCTCATCTATCCTATAAGAACCTACGGCTAAATTCAGGGTTTATTCCCAGAAGTAGGATCGCATAATTTTTTCCTCCACAAATCATCGAGGGGACATTGCAGTGATGGCACAAGGCACTGTGGTGCACACCACATCAACCTGCATTGCAGGCAGGCAGCACAGTTAGTGGCCTTCTGATGTCCACTTTTCCCGTCAAGCCTGCAACCAAGAGGAAAGAGACTCCAGTGACAAGATGCCATTCTGGCAGCTGCCTGAACACCTCTTAGTGGTGGGTCCAAATGTTTCTGCCTGCAGTGGCCCCAGAGGTAAGCCAAGAAATCTAAATCCCAAAGTGTTAGTGATATGAACTCTGTGTACAGGGCTTTACCAATCTCAAGTCCTGAGGCACATCCATCCCTGTTAATACACAATAAACTGAAATTCCAGCTATGTGTAGTCCTGTTGAGGACAGGAAATTATCAATTTCCGTTAAAGCAGACTTCTTGTATACAGCAGATAACAATTTTATCAAGCTCTGTTTTCAAGCTGCATCTCTCCAGCTCCATCAGCCCTGCCACCCCAACCCTTACCTGCTTGCAGCCACCCACACTGAAGGGTTTCAAAGCCTCTGCTTCCTTTTGCACTCTCTTCACAAACACAAATTCACAAGGATTAACCAGAGACACAGGCAAATGTCCACACGTGTAAAAGTTCCCAAGACCCTTGTCTAACATCCTGCAGCACATCAGCAACGGAAACGGGAGCAGCACACGGTGTCTCTGGCCCCTGTTCAGATGTCTGCTGCAGTTCAAATGAATGTGCCACTTCATCTCACCCTGCAGATCATAGGCTGATCAATCTTGATGCTGCTGAGACCATAAGTGAGTTTCCAGAGGAGCTAAAATAATCCTCATCAGGTATTTCAGTCCAAAATATGGTGAAAAAAATGAATTATAATGAAGAGAACCAGGAGACAGACGGAGCTCAGCTGATGTCAGGCACTTCAATACGGTGATAAACAATACACTCTGGAATTCTAAATCTAATTGACAGACTTCCTAGGAAAGGAAAGTATCAAGGAATTGGTATCCAGAGTCTTAAAATAACATTCCTTTCTCTGTAATAGCTGAGCTCTGTGAGAGTTCACTTGCTACTGGACTTAGTAGATTTCTCTACTAAAACTCCTGCAACTCCAAGATAGACTAATTTGTTGCAAGGGTCATACACAGGATTAGCTGTGTGACCACCCTCCAGTTCAGCTGGTTCCAGTCAGGTGATTCTAGTACTAGCGATGGAAATTTAAGCTCCCACAAGCCAATTAACACAGCTGCAGCGCAATCACCGGGGCCTGATATTCCAGAGTGCAGCATCCATGTCTGGGAGCCAATTCCCCAAATCAAATTCTAATGGCAAACTCTTACAACATTACATTTAGGGTTAATGAATCCAAAAAAAAAAGGCTAATTGTTCCCACCAGAAGTTCTCCTGGCAGAGCAAGTCAGAGGCTGTAGATGGGACGCCCAGAGAAGCCACTGAATGATCCCTTTTCCTACGGAGTAGATTTGTTCTGCAATCACCCAAAGCCACTGCATGGATTTGAAGAGATGACCTGTTGTGTCTTGTAATTCATTTTCACAGCTTTATGCAAGTGTTTTGGGGTACTTCTTTAATTTTAAGTGTATACTGGCCAGTAAGCCACAGCATGTGGTGATGCCAGTCACTGCTGACGGTGGTACAGACACTCCAAACTCACACCACAGGACACACTGCTAGAAGCTGTACAGAAACAACAGCCAGATTCACCCTAAAAACACTCTGTTTCTCTTCCTCATTTGAGACAAGCTGACAAGCATGGAGAAATAGTCAAGGAATGCCATGTTTTTCTACCAACAGGTTTCCCTTTTTTGAAATCTCCATTGATTTCAAACTACACCAGGGAATGGTATAAAAAGGAGGATATTTTTCTGTAACAAAATATAAAAGAATTGTTGATGTTTCATTTGTAATTTCCATTCCAGAGGAAAAGGAGAATGGAAACTTTTAATTTAAATAAAACCTCTTTGTGTAAATACAAAATATTTACATCCCTCAAAAATTACATCATTTGGTTCATTTTATTCCCAACCCAATACAAATTCCAGTGTCCATAAATCAGCATTTTTGACCTCCTGAAACAAGGATGTGAACTCTTTTAGTGTCCAGAGGCACTGGGGGTCTCATTTCAACCCCTCCTCTGAGGAGTGAAGTGCATCTACTGCAGCAAAAGAAAAACATGCACCGCCTCATGTGGTTTCTCTGGCACTAAGTGACTTGTGGTGTCCTTGGACAAGTTTGGGGGAAGGTCAGTGTCTTCTCTGAGCTTTCCTCTTTCATTCATCCTGCTGACCTAAATTTGGTGGAACCTAATTGTAAAGCTGTCCTTTAGAACTGTTTACATTGAAATTCCTCTTCTGAAAGACCTTTCAGGAAATCTCTGCTTTTCCTTAAAGCTCTCAGTCAGGTTCAGAGGTTGCTGTGACCCAGACCATGAGGCTGCTCCCGAGACGAGAGGACAGTGGGCTACCAAAGGATGGAGATGGCTGAGCTGTCATTGCATCCACTTCTCCCTGCTCTGTGCCCTTTTGGTGCCCAAAGCACACAGAAAAACCTCCTGCTTTGCAGACACGCTGGGAGCTCTGCTTGTCACAGCTGCAGCAGCTCACCAGCTTATTACACCCTCCTGCTGCTGATTCCTCTGTGCTCAACCACGCTCTCAGAAACCTGGCCAGCCTCCTCCTTTGTGCTCCTGCCTCGGCAGATGAGCAGACAGTACCTGGGTGACAGCAGGAGCCCACGCACCGCCGCTCTTCCGAGCCCTCCAGGGAGCGGAAATACCGGGAAGGATCCTGAGAAACTCTTCTGGGTGGGATGTGGGGAAATGCTTTCAGTGACACCCGTGACATCAGCCAACTAACAAGCTTTTTATAGCCTAAGTGCATGAAAAATTCCATGCATGGGAAGGGAACATGGCAACAAACTCCCTTCCCTTTCCCAAAAGTTCATACACTTCATTCCGTAGTGCTCTGATCGATAGAAAATCTTCCATAAATATAAACGAGCAGCTGAACAATGCCCCCATTTACACCACTCTTCTAAAACAGTGTCTGTTTCCCAAGAAAGACTGTAAGCCCAGTTTCCAAAATATTTCACCACCTCTCACTGAAAAAAAGCACCTAAAATAATCTACAACCTGTTTTTTTTTCTTCTCCTCAGTGTTCATCTCCCTCTCAGAATACAAAAATCAGTTTCTGGCTTGCAACCCACTCCCCAGTGGCTCTCAAAGCCATTCCATTGCTGGAAGCAGCACCCTGAACCACCCAGGCAAAGCCAAGATTTTGTTAGAGTTTAGACAACAAGCAGGTGGCCAAAGCTTCCCCCTGCCAGCCCCCTGTTTAATCTGCTTCCAGGAGGTCAGCGATGGAAGCAATCAGCGATGGCCGGGATGCGCCTCGCCCACAACTGCTCAGCCCATCGCTCAGCATAGGAGCTATGGAATGGGATTTTCAGGTGCTCTTCAGACACACATGTGACCTTTGCTCAGGTTCAGTCTAGATCATAGATGAGATCACTGTAAGAAACCAAGAACCAGTTCCAGGAAAGAATCCTGGTATTATCCACCACCCCTCAACTCTCCTGCGGTGCAGGGATGCAGATGCAGAGCCCAGCGCCTGCTGCTCACTGCCGGCTCAGTCAGCCGAGGGGAAGTGCCAGGCACAGAGCCCCAGACAGCACTTAGGCTGCATGAATCCATGCCCAGACAGTTAGAGCTGTGTGTCAACTCTGAAATTAAGTGCACTTGTGAAAGGCTGAGTGCTCCTCTGAGATGACACGGCTGTGCAGGCAGGTCCTGCTGTGCCTGCGCTGGAGCGCTCTGCCTTGCCTGCCTGTTCTGCCCTTTCGCTCTGCAGGGTCCAGGTGTGGAGCATCCACCACACTGGAACACAAAGCAAAGTGTAGCCCCTGCTTGAAGGGTCTTGTGTGTTCTCTGCAATTTTCCCGTTGAATGACAAACAAGCTGGTGAGCCACAGCTGATGAGAAAAGCAATAAACTCTGTAACTGACGTGTTCAGCTGAGAGTTTTTGTGTGTGCTGATAAATTCTGCTGGTGTAAGGAGAACACCTTTGACAACTTTACTGCACTGGTATAGTTAAAATTAACTGTAGTATTAAACTCTGAAGAAGATTCAATAAAACTGTCCTGTTCCTCAACGAAGCCTGCTTAGAACACAATGTGCTCTCAAGGTCCATGCTAACTACAGAACTTATTTTTATTGTTGATCTTGGAAAATCCAGGTATTTGATTTTTCTTTTTGTCAAACATTTTCTCTTCTGTGCTCAAAGCATACTCTAGGAAATTATTCCATTTTAATTAAAAAGAACTTAGCCATCAGCTGAAATGCTAAAATAATTTTCTAATCTGCTTTATTACAACAGTCCAGGGGAACATTGGGCAGTACTGAGCTGCAAGGGGATGCTGGGGCTATTACAGTCAGCACCAGCAGCTCAAAGTGTTCTGTCTGAAAAGGGAACTGCTGCCCGTAGTCATTGCATTCGGAGACCATGAAGAGGAGGTGTAAATCCTAGGACCTCTAGCTGTGTCAGGAATGGCACATTTTGAGCAGATCCAAGTCTGGAGGCTGGTGAGTCTATATGGAGCAAGCTGTACCCTGCCTGCGGTGGATCATGGTGTGAAAGCCCGGGGGATTGTGTTGGCGCTGCTTATTTAACACCCCCCTCTGCAAGGCGGGCTTGGCACAGGACAGTGTCTAACGAGCTGATGATTTGATGTGAGACCCTCTGGCTCAGTGCTGAACGCAGGCACCGTCAGTGGAAGGGGCTACATAAACAATCCAGACAGGTTGCCATTAATAAATATTCCATGAATTACCAAATGATCCTGCAATCATTTCCATGCAAAGCAACAGCAGGAGCCAAGAACTAAATTGCAGTACAGTCCGTGCATAAATTCCTCCCGTTCATTTCCCCAGAGCACCCGGATCAGCTTTTGTGTCTCAAACAAGTGTGCAGGTACGCTGTGTTTTTATGACTATGCTCCCCTCCTTGGAGCAGTGAAAGCCAACCACATAAAACATTTCAGGACATTCACAATGAGACTTCAGTGCAAGATAAAGTGCTCCTGCGTGTCAGTACTGTTGGGACAGTCTTGGGTTTTCACAAAAGATTTTTTGGTGTTTCAGAAACTTCCCTCAAACTCCTGGATTTTCATGTGATTGATGAAAAAGTTTAGTCAGCATTTATATATCCTCAAATTGTTTCTCCAAGTCACAGCTGGACTTGTGACCCATGGGCCATTTAACTGTTAAAATATGGGAAGACATCTCACACCCGCTATCAGCAGAGGGGAAAGCTTTTCTTGCCTGGGTGACACCTCCATGGCTCAGCACAGTGATGAACCCCATCCTTATGGGCCTGGGGACTCAATTCCTGTGGAGACAACCAGGGAGGAAGAGTCTGACCACCTAACAGCCTTGCTGCAACCTCCTCCCTTCTACAGTCAATATTACCTTGGAGATGAAGGAAACGAAAAAGCAAATACTGCAAACAAGGGGAGCTGGCTATTCTTGATGGAGGTTTTCTCATTGCAAGCAGCCTGAATGGTTTGTAACCATCAGAAACACTGCCACTGGAAAGACCCTGGGATTATGCTGCCAATTTGAGTGACTTGATGCAAGATTATGATTGCTTCAGACTTTCTCTTCCTCCTCTCAGTGACAAGTTGTAATTCACACCAGAAGCAATATCATCCAAGCTATTCTCAAAGCCTCTTCCATATTGTCTAGTCCTCATCCACCCCCAGATCCTTGAGATTTGTCTCCTGAATGAAGGCTGTAAATCTTTGTACAGAATGGCAGGAGAAGTTTGAGCATCTGAGTTATTATGTAAATGCAGCATCAATGGTACTTTTAACTGCAGGCTGATTGGGACTGTAAATGGAACAGCAGTGATTTATAGGCGTGAGTGCTTCCCACATACAGGAATTGAATGCTATTCACTAACCTTGAACCAAAAGCAGGATCCATGAAGTGTCCTGCATGTTGAGACAACCCACATCTGTGCTGGAGCTAGGCTGCTGCCCTTCATCCTACCTGTGCTGCTCATTTACCTGTGTCTCAGGATATGGAGAAAACGAACATGGACCAGTTTCCAATGCTCTGAGTATTACTGGATAGTCCTGGTCCACATACAGCTCTTTTCTTAGCAGAAGAGCTAATTTCAGTGCTAACAAGTTCAAAGATGAAACCAGTCCCTTGAGACTCTGCAGCATTATAAGGACCAGGATGTGACACACAGTGCTCCTGATGGGCTGGAGGGATCAAGGAAAGATGTGCTCACCTGACACAAAGGCCACTTTCTCTTTCAGTATAGGAAGGACATCAGCAGCTTTTAAACCATCATTTCGAAAGGAACCTGCAAAACACAAAAACAGGAAAGGCACATTAGAAGAGAGCATGTTCTTGCTCCCAGCTTCATGGACATGCCATGTTTCTCAAAATCAGACTAGAGAAACGCTATAAATTACCTCAAAGCACCAACAAAGCAACCCAAATGGCTGATGAACAAACAACATTAACATCAATAGAGATAAGTTCATTAAAAAATGAAATATAAGGAATCAGCTCATCGCTCTATCCCTCAGAAGTTCTGAAAGGGTGACAAATTTCCCACCAAGTCACCAGATTAATCCCTGCTGCCTTTTTCACAGCCCATACTATCAAGCCTGGGAGATGCCCTTCTTGCAGAGTGAGCCACAAGCCTTCTCCTTCACGGTTCTGAACAGAGCCCAGGCAAACTTGCAGGGAACATTGCAGCACAAACACATCCATTTAGCATCAGCCTTTGAGAAAGACCTGCACAGGGGCTAGCTTAAGAAGGGTGTTTCCCCTTTGCCCCTTTCTGCTGTGCACAGTGCAGCTGGGATACAATGGCTCAGGGTGGGACCACACCAGCCAGCCAAAGTCTTTCTTGGCTAAGGAGTGGTTTGAAGCCACAGCACACTCTCACGTAAGTCATGCTCTTTGAATACATGTTAAGCATATCTGCACAGGCCATTTGCCTTCCCTGAAGTGCTGAATTACTTCATGTATCCTAAATATTCACCCAGGAAATCTCAGACTTGTCGTCTCTTGGGAACAGAACTGCCCACAGTTCCAGGCTCCAGCAGCATCTCTCTGCTCTGCAAATGACCAGCAGTCAGGGATCACCCCAGAGCAAGCCAGACACTGCTATTCCCACAAAAGGTGGCTTTGAAGGACACCCTTGCAGTTCCCCTGAAAAATAACTCATCCATCACTGGGTAGTGAATAATAGCCATCATGACAAGTGATCTTCCATATGGCCTTAGATCTATTCCAGTTCACCAAAGAATGTAACACATTGAAACCCCGTATTTTCACTTTCTGCCTTTCACAGGCAGGCAGTAACTACCATTCTTCTGAGATGGTGCCATGGTGAGAAACTCCTCTCACTAAGCAGCTTTCTAGAATCAGGGCACCATTGCTGCTGCCATCACACCCTCCTTGCTGAACACAGCAGATGGTACCTGACCATTTGAGTCTGAAAGTGGGACTGGGGATAAAAGCACCCCCTTTAAATTGTCATCTATTGCTGCCAACATGCAGCCTGCAAAGACAAAGTGGTTCAATGCATGCAGACATTTGGAACAGACAAGATGAAAATTTAAACAGTCATTTTCACCTACAGCTGATCTACAAGTGTTAGCATTATTAGGGTTGAGTTACTGGTTTTTGCAAGTCACAGTCAGATTGTGCAACAAGGTTGTCCTGTACATGTAAATACATCCCTCCCTGGTGACCTAAGGCTACAGCCACCTCTCTGTGTCCCCACTTGCTCTCAGGTGTCACCTCAGTGACACTCAGCTCCAGGAGATGTGTAAGCTCACCAGCTAAGCCTTAAGCTAGTGAAAACTAGCACTCAAGGAGTGAGGTAATTCAATGCAAGGCCACGACCAATGGAACTGCAATTTGAACAGGCACTGCAGGACAGTCTCAGAGGGTGCCTGAAGAGTGCACTGTGTCAGTAAAGTGTTTTGGGACCAGGGAAATGAGTCCAGATTGCTGAACCCTTTCTCTGTTCAAGCAGGCAGGACTTTGTGCACTCTGTGTTAAATATATTAGACTTTGCTATTAACTTCTCCTCTTAACAAGAATAACCTCCCAGATCCCAGGCTGTGGCTAGGTCTCACATCAAAGGTAAGAAGCGCTCAGCCACAGGCATCATTTGGAATTTAAGAAGCTTTGCATATAAGCATCTCATCCAACCATGAAGCAAACGGGAGCAGCCAATGTGCGAGACGCATCACAGGGCTTTGAAGATAATCAAGTGGAGTACTGGGCCAAATTTTTCCAGCTGCAAGATCTGCAGTGTCAGTGCAAGTTGAATTTTGCCCAGTATTTTTTAAATTTTTCAGGGAAATGGCAAGGTCAATTCTTAGGCACCCAACGGTGCAGCAGACAGGATACAACTGAAATCTCTGTGAACATTTCTGAAAAAAGACAGTGGGTGTATGTAAAGCACACCACAAGGACCTCTTAGAAAGAACCCACTCTACTGAGGGATGAAGGCCAGTTTCAGACACTCTCTTGCATGGAAGGACTGCATTTCACAGAGGACATACGCATGGAAACCAGGAGAAAAATGTGTGACTTTAAAAGATGGTCACCTCCAGAGCTGCAGCAGGGCAGGCTGCAGGCAAAGGGCTCTCTGGTAACAGCTCTGATGTCCTGACTGTGCACAGGAAAGGCAAGGAAAGATTGGAGTGGGGACAGTGCTGCAGCAGGTACTTTCCCCTTTCTCAGTATCCCCCAGAACAGGTCAGACACACTCCAAAGTAAATGATGAATGAATTGAAAAACTACGAGTCCTACAACCAGGGAATAAACAAAAAGTCCCAAGAGCTGCAAAACTTCCCTTGGGATGAAGAAGGAAAGTCTGGAAGGCAGATCTGTGCCTAAAGCAATACAAGTGGCAGCTCATGACCCACAGATGCAGCCATGGCCAGTGCTTCCAGAGGTTGCTCCAGTTCCTGACAAAATCCTTGCACTGGAAGCTACATCTCAGAGCATGCCATCAGGTTTCCAGCAGAGCTGGGGCAAGGTATGCAGAAATGGGAAAACCAATGGCTCTAATAAAGACTCCAAAAGCAGCAGCCAATCTGTCTCCAGGAGGGGCCAGCACAGCAATGATGCATTCCCCAGTTTGTAAGCTATTATAAGCATATCCCTAATGATGCTCATTTTCATCCTCTGCCCCAGCTGTTTCTAATACATTTGTTTTGTTTGTTTGCGTGCTGGATCCAAGGCCATGTCTGCAGAGCTCCATCTCGTTTTGCCGCAGAGCCCCGTGCACACAGAGGCTGAGCTTTGCAGCCTGCCCTGCACCTCTCTGCTGCTCCTCTCAGACAGCCCTTCTGCAGCAGACGGCCAGGAACAGACAGAGGGATGAAGGAAGGGCATGCTGAGCCATCCTGCCATTGTCCACGCACGGGTTTGCTGGCTCACCATCCTCATAAACACGGGGCTGCACAACAGAGCCCCTCTTGCTTTCTACCTGCATGGTCTGCCAAGACACTTGGGCACGGCAATCACCTCTTTACCAAAAGAGAGGCACGGAGAGCATGGTACTATCATCCTGTCACCCTGCAGCCCCGCACACCTTCATCACATCCTGGCTCCGTGTGCTCTCCACGGAGCAGGGACACTATGCCTGGCCTAAGTAAACTTTTATTACTCCAGTGACCCAAGAAGAAAGCACACCATGCCAGCCTGAGCAGCTGACAGTATAACGTGTTCTTGTACACTTGGAAGCACTGAAGAATTAAGAGTGGATCCTCAGCACGGCTGATTCACATTTCAGAGCAGAGCAGCATCGCACGTGCACAGAACATCTCCTAGCAGGGATTCCCTGGGTGGCAGAAGCAGCTCACAGTTTTAGATGAGATGTCATAATGAGAAGCCAGATGGGTGAGCTGAGAAGCTTAAGGCATGCTTCCATGCTAAATGCAACAATCCTGAAACTGACAAAAATTTGTTTTTCCCCTGCACAAATGCCCCAGTTGGCCCGGAGAGCTCGCTGCCGAAGGACATGGAGGTCAGCAGCTCAAGGGGCTTCCTGAACACATTGGAGATCAGCAAACAACAAACATCTCCAGAGAACCGTAAAGATTAATAAAATAAGCAAGAGTTTTGGAAAGAATGTAAGCCTACAGACTTTGAAGTGAAAGCCAAGCTCTAACTCTTGCAGGGAAAAATAAATTATCCCCAGAGAGAGCCCTGTGAGCTTGAGCATTTCTTTCTCGAAGCAGAGTGCAGGGTCTCTGCTGGAGACACCGTCTTGGGCTAGATGGAGCGCTCTGCTCCAGAGTGGCTTTTCCTAGAAAAGCTTCAGTTCTAATCTGAAAAATGCAGCTCTTGGCTTCAAATAAAGATCAGCTGCTGGAAATATGGAAATACTTTCTATACTTAAAAAAAGTATGCGTAGGCAAGAAGAAGGCCTCCTGTCAAGAGCACTGCATGGGGCTTAATCACTTGGCTCCTGATGCCTTCAGCAAGAGTTGTTCATCCCAAGTCCCATGCAATGTTTCAGGAAAGGCAGCCCACATTCTCATAGTTCTCAGAACAGTTCTGACTATTTAAAAACTTTGGCATAAAGTTTCTTTACCCAAACAAAACTGAACTCCTTGGGCTAAACCCATCCCTTGAGGAACTCCACTGGAGTCCGGGATGCAACAGTAGGATTAATCTGGTCCATATTTCTTCTTCCCCCAGTAACGGCCTCTCTCGTATTTTATACCGCTACTTCCACATCCCAGGTTTTGGGGCATTTATCTCTCAGGTTGATCATATCCTATTGCCTTCCTACCTTTTATTCCCCCCCCTCCTCCCCCAAAGTCTCAGTGGAATTTATTTGTCTTTGCAGTACTGTAGGGTCTTGGCTTTCTACAGCACACAAACAGAAGGGACATCTGATGTGAGCAGAGAGAGGCAGAACAAAGGAGACTTTAGTATTCCCACTGTAGCTTTTGCAAACTGAGACACAGAGAGATTGACTTGTCCAGTGTCAGACAGAAAGTTTGTGCAGAGCTGAACCCTCATTTCCCCAATGTTTTTCTCATACAAATATCCCTTTGTTTTCCAGCAGAATATAATCCTCCTTTTTCTTCTCTTTACACTTCTGGTTTCCTCCTCCTGCCCTTCTCTCTCCATTATTCTTTCCTTCTGCATTTATGCCTCAAATATTTACTTTTTGTGTGTGCTAAGCCCTCTTTAACCCCTTCCTCCCCTTCCTGATGCCTATTGTCTGTCCCTGCAGGGCTGTGAGCCTTCCCACTTTGATTTCTCTGCTTTTCCACAAGCCACACTAAGGCTTATCCAAGGCCCGCTGGGGTCTTTGCCGCTGGGATTTTGCTGGCTGAGGCTCTTTGGTTCAAAGGGAGAGAGGCCACAGCATGGCAGAAGCATTTGGTTGAATAGAAGCAACATGTGCTCCAGACTAGTATTTTAGCACCATCTGGCAGAGATAAATGAGGCTGGACACTCTGCATCTGCTGATCGCTCCTCTGCGGACAACAGCCTGATCCCTGATGCAAAGAAAGAGCATTTTGGTGCCCTGAGCTCCCCAGGAGCCTGCAAGGCTGTCCTGACATCCTTCCCCGCTGCAGGCAGCAGAAGAGCAGGCTTTGATTTCACAAAGGAAGGAAGGATTCAATTGAATTGAATCTAAAGACTACACCAGAAAGCAAAACCCACAAAATGAAGCTGTAACTACTATTACCAACTCCTACTGAAGACCAACCCAGAAGTATATACTTCTGCAGAATAACCAATAAAAGGCAATACCTGGGCTCACAGGAAGCATTTAGGACTGCAGACTGGAGTGTGGCAGGGACAGGGTGAAAGGCAGGCTGGATTAGCACCACAGCCCTGGGGCAAGGATGGTGGCTGTGCTCCTCCATGCTCCTCTGTTCGCTCGCTCCAGCCACCAGATCCAGCATGCAGACCGACACACAGATCCATGCCCAAGCTTCAAAAGTTGCAAGGACATTGGACACCAAACATAGTCTGCACAAAAGATTAATCCCACTGCCCCAAATGCCACACTCTTTATCCCAGCTGAGACAAAGCCACATGCATTACCATCACTGCATTTGTCATAAAGTTAAAAGATGAATGCTGGGTTTATATGTAATAGTTAGGCTCAGTGCAAGACGAATATTATTTTCTCTGTGTTTCTTTATACTGTCCTTCTTTCTATTAATTCTATACCACTCCTGCTTGCTGAAACACCCTTCTGGTCACAGCTACCGGGTGGCAGCACTGAAGCCTACTTCCCCTTCCAAGTTTGGCCAGGGTCCATCAGAGGTCCGGCTGCTTTTCTCTCCCTCTGCACCAACAGGTCGGTGCCTCTGATGTCTCACCGCTCGAATCCCCGCACAGGGACAGCTCCTGCCAGCACAGCCCCCTTCCCTCCCCTGCCTGTGACACCCAGAGAGGCAGCGCTGGGCTTTGGCGGACCTTGCTAATTGCCGAGATTGTTATTCCTTCCACGAGGTACTTGGCAGCACTGAGCCTCCCAGCACAGCCTTTGAATGTCCACACATTTGAACAGTAGCCTCAGCTTGAAATCAAGCCAAAGAATAGGCAAGGCCTCCAGAAAGATAGAGCGGCTTGCAGCAAGCATGCAAATTCATTAGCCTGCGTGCACGTGTGGCCTCTAATAAGCTGTGTTCAGCATCTGAAGCCCAAAACATCCCACCCTGTGCATCCCACCTAAGCCAACAGCCAGGCTTTGCCTTTTCATGTGGCACAAAACCATTCAAAGCGTCACAAGGATACTGAATTTATTATACACAATCTGCACAGAGGTTCTGCTTCAACTTCATCCATGGGGGATTTTACTCATTTCATTTTAAACATACACTAATAGAGATGCCAAGAGAATGAGAGGGCTGTGAGTCAATCTTTTTTGCACGTTTCCTTTTCATTTTCATCAGGACTTTGGAATGAGGCTGAGATCTTTCAGTTCTTACACTTAGAAAAATAATTAGACATTATAGGTAGCTCTGTGGATAGCACATCTGACTGCTAGTCAAAAGACTTGGCTCTATTGTGGTTCTGCTCCTAAATTGCTTTATGATCCCGAACAAGCTGTTTTAACTGTGCCAGATCTTGGTTTTCCTCTCTACAGAATGGAAATAATGACTGCCCACATTAGTAAAGCACAGTCAGGTTCACAGACCTCAAAAGCACTTTTCAAACACGAATTAATTTTGTCTGAAAAAACCTCCGAGTTCTCTGAGGCAGGGAACTGTTGCAGTGCACTTTTATAGACTGGCAAAAATGAGGCATCGACAGTAGGAAAGTCTTGCTCTGGTGATCACAGAAGGGACTTTTTGGGAAGGAATGGGAGACATTAGGAGAACTGGAAAAATTAGATCATTTGACACAAAATCCTGTGTTTTATTTCTTCAGTGTACAAGGAATATAGATGTACTGCCCTAGAGGGAAATGAGTATATTCAGCACCTTGAGCTTTTAGTGGTTAAGTTTCTTGCCATCTACAGATTGCTCTACACATCAGTGACCACCCAGACGCAGCACTCTTTTATGGTGTTAATAAACAGCTATGGGCCATTTGTAATCTGAAGTCACATTTTAAACACGGCCACGGTCTCTATCCAGGCCTAGCGTGCATGAATATTTTCTTCTCATTTCACTCCCCTCTCAATTACAATTGGGTTTCTTATGGAAACATTCCTGGGAATTTTATAATCCCATTAAAAGTTTAGAACTGCTGATGGATTCCTGCATGAAGGATGCAGCCTGAAGCTGGTCCCATCCTCTATTAAATTCTATAGGTTACAATAATACCCTTTAACTGGTTTTGGTTTAGTCAACAGGCTTTTTCCAAAAAGCTGCAAAAGGGCATCTGCCAGCACCTGTCACACAGCAGTGACGTGCTCAGGTTTTCCCACCCGTGTCCCAGAAAGCCTCCTACTCACATCCTGGAGGTCCCCAGCCACCAGTAGCTTCTCCAGGACAAAAAAATAAAATAAAATATCTAATTATGTACAACATTGAGGAGGCACTTTGCTGAAACGCCAGCCGTACAAAGGAACCATATGCCAGTGCCCCAAGTGTGCTTTGCAAACATCTGCCTCTCAGGGGGATTTCATGCCAGACACTAAGAAAGCAACTTTAATTAGAGGCCAATTGAGATCCTTGTCCTAAAGCCTGTGACTGCCCTAAAAAAGAAAAAAAAAGAAAAAAAAAGAAAAAAAAAAAAAAATCCCAAACAAACAAGGCAATTGCATTTCACCCATGTTTAAAAACACTATATTTTCTCTTTATAATTTTTCTGACAGAGTTCAACATGCTGCATCCAAACAGATTGACAAAGTTCCCACTGTCTTCAGAAAAATCCCTGTCCAGGAAAGATGGTTGTGTCTAATATGAATGTCAGAGTAGGTTTTAAATTAGTCATTTTTGACTGTGGTGCATTCACCATTCACAAACCAGCACCTCACAATTAATTAGGCTTACATTTCCCCCGTCTCACGTCACCTCAAATCCCTTCTGGCCGGATACATTTCTGCCTTTGCTCATCTCCTTTGGCCCCTCTTTCTTTCTGCCAGGGCTTATGATTTCAGCTTGCAGCTATTGTGTCATCCTGGGAAGCTGATTTAAAAAAAAAAAAAAAAAAAGGAGGAATAAAAAATCCCCTAAATCTGCAATTCAAAGGGCAGTTTTCCCTTCCAGTGCATGAATTCACTGGATAGGGATAAAGCAAGATCCATGCCCTAAGCTCCTGACACAGGGCAGGCAAAAGAAGTAGAAACCCTCTGTGCAGAGGGGTACATGGGAGAGTAGCCAAAGCCCTGGTGGGGTCACAGAGGCTGCTCCCACCCCTGAGCAGGACACAGTTCATCCAAACAGGGCAATTGCAGCTCTCTGGATAACGCATCTCTGGACAAACCCAGCCAAACCAAGGCAGCAAGAGGAGCAGCAGAAAGCAGTCCAGCTGACATCAGGCAGAGCTCGGGGGCACACCAGGCAGGCCCTTGGGGAGCACAGGGAAAGGCTCACGGGCTGCACTGTGATGCTGGGCTACCCCAAGAGCCACTCTCCACAGCCCTTTCCTGGGGAGCAGGACCTCCTGTCACACCCCGCTCTCCTGTCCTTATTGCAACTTCCCAGGGTCTACTCCTCTGCAAACCAACCTACAACCAACACCAGCCCCCAAGAGCTGCACAACCCTCTGGCAGCTGAGTGCAGATTGCCCAGACCCCTCTGACCAAGCGCTGAACGGGGAAGCGGCAGCAGCTCCTGCGAGGGGCTGGCCAGGAAACGCTCCGGGTGTAACAGCAACCGCTTTAACTCCCCCAGCAGCATCCCACATCCAAACAAAACCAGGGCAAGCATTTTACATACATCACTGGGAGCGGGAAGGCGAGACTCTCAGAGCGCTAAATAATTTATCCGCCTCCCTCACGGAGGCTGACATTTTTGACACACGTTAAACATTAATGAAAATCATTTTATGGATGGCTGAGTCATGCCAGTCAATGGATAATCTGCTGCCTCTCCACCTGCCCCTTTCACCCTCATCTGGCTCCTATCGCAGAGTGCAGCCACTTGTAACTCTGCCCTCTGAAAGAGGCCAGGCTCCCCCAGATGCCAAAGAGCAAGAGCAAAAGCACCGAGGGGGCTGAACAGACCCCAATGAACACATGGATGAGAACCGAGCCCACAGAGCCCTAACCCCGCTGCAGTTAAATTCACAAACCTGCTGTTTTGTTAATTAGCTAACACGAGATGCTGTGAATCATTTTGGAAAGCAAATTACCTCCCTGATTTCCAAAAGCTTCCTAGCCGCATTTCTTTTTTTAACTTACTATTTTTTCCTTCTTTCAACGTATAAATGCCAATTAAATTACTGCCTGCCTCTGTTTAATCTAATGTTAGCCTACTCATATTTTCAGCTGCTCCCTGGTGCCAGTATGGTCCCTTATGCCCAAATCTCTTTAGCGTGTTAGTATAAATGTTCATAGCCCTAAGACTTAGTGCTGTAAGAAGCTTGACATTTTTTGTGCTAATAACCTGTGATGTTATTGTAATGTTGAATTCAAAAGGATCACCAATAGGTTGAAAATGCAGCTTTCCTCTAGTTTGTTCCAGCTAAGGACACATATAAAGAGATGACTGGGATTATGGTCTCACGAGCTGTCTGGATCTCTTTCTGGACAAGCAGCCCTTAAATTTGCCAAAATGATGTTCACTGGAAGGTAGAGTAACAAAAAGCCACAGGGCAGTTTCAAAGACAGAGGGTATATGAATTCAATCTCATCTATCATAGAATCATAGAACCACTTAAATTGGGAAAGACCTTTAAAATCATCGAGTCCAACTGTTAACGCAGCATTGCCAAATCCACCATTAAACCTGCTAGACTGTGATTCTGGATACCAGAGTTACCAGGAATATGTTCTCCATCCCAAACATACTTTTCTTTATGGAACAGGCTAAAAGATTATCACCTAAATGCAGCAAATTGCCTTCTTTTCATTAAGGGGGAGTCAGAGCTGCACAAATAACTGGCTACAGGTTAATGAGATCTGACTGATCTCCAGAAGGTGCAAGCTGCTGCTCTATACATCCCAGACAGCTGGAGTCAGATACCATCCAGCTCCTCCCTGAAACACAGGGAAATAGTCTGGGGCCCCTCTTTTCAGCCCACTACCAGGTTGCATTTTTTCTTTCAGTGGAAGTGACAAAAGTGCAATATATTGGCAATGATATTTTAATTTCACAGATTGAATTATAAAATCCTTTTCCCACACAACATTTTCCCTTCTTCTGAATGGATTTTACTGGTTGGTGCGTTCACTGAGCAGCATGCTCTGCAAAAAACAGCAATTCCAGGTAGAAGGAAATTGTCACATTCAACCTGGCAGTAACGGTCCACCAAGTTTATTAGACAGCTCTCTAAAGATAGGGAAATTATATTTTGGTCTGAGACGACCTATTGCAGCCTGTAGAACCTTGATGCAGGTGGCTGTCGAGCCTCCCTTGAGTATAGCATTGTGGAGCAGACCCCAATCTAAACCAAGCTAAGTCAACCAAAGGACATTTAATACTTTCAGTAAATAAGAAATGAGGAGGAAACACAGTTTCTCCCACATCTCCTACTGCAGGTGAGATTTCACTCCTTTGTCTGCAACAGTTTTAATAACCTGTTTCTATATTTTTCCCCAGCCAAAAGTTCATCCTGCATAAACACCTCATGCCAGGCATCCCCGCTCTCTCACACAAACAAACCACACACACTTTCTTATATTTGGCTTTTAGCTTTGCTGATAGAAGAAAAGACCATGTACGCATTTCCAACCTACAACTCAGCCCAGGGTTTCCATGACCTTTTCCAGCAAGCTCCAGCTCTGCTGCTGGAATGACTAGCCCATTATGCTAGTTGTTCAATAACTCTTAGGCACTTAATACTGCTTTGAATAAACAAGTCACAGTCAGAAGTCAATGAAACATTAGGAGCAATGACAAATCAGAAATAGCAGACTAACTGCACAAAGGAAAAGAAAGAAATGCAGTGATGTTTTTCTGCCTGCTTACAAAGAAAAGCCGAGTGAAAGATGGACTGGAGAGAAGAGATTCATCACGCTTTGGCTTCATTACTATAATAATTAATTTATATTAGCAGATGCACGTTAAGAAGATCTGTTTCCACCCCTCTGCCACCACCAGCTGGTGCAACATGCGTGTGTCAGTCACAGGAAATTGTAGTTGTGCTGATGCCCCTCACCATCTCTTACGTCTGCATCCTGCAGCTTCGTTAGGGTCCAGTCAGCAGCACTGGTAGAGGGGCACAAACACAGCACACAGAGCAGTTTTACCCCAAAGTGCTTAAAGTGACCAGAGCCAGCTACTGTGGGAGACAACCAGATGCATAATTTAATTTCCCATATTTCATGGCAGCCGACTGATGGCAGAGTGCAGGTGTCATGGCCAGGTATTTGATACAGGATATGTATATCAGCCTTTTAAAAAAACTGATATTTATAAAATTGTACTGGAAAAGTAGCTAAGATGTTCCTTCCAGAGTTTTTGCTCCTAAGGAACATAGTAGCATGGAAACGTTCATGAGCCTGCAGATCTTTATATCTCACCCAGTGGATCCCACTGCAGGATTTGGCCCAACATCAGAGTTCTTAGATATTACTTGGGACTGAGAAGTCCAGAAAAATATCTTCTTGATAATGCCTACTTGCATCTTGTGATCTGATGGAAATTCAGCCTGTGGAAATACATCTACCCCCTCTCTCACTTTTCCTAGGAAGCCCTATCAAATGTTGTGATATCCATTTATATTTATCTCCAGAAAGCTGAGATACATGACACTGGCTACTAATGAAAGCTGCAGGATAAAGCAATAATGACATCTTGGGAACAAAAAAAAATGCATACTGAAATATTATAGAAAGAAAATGATCAGGCAGGAGATGTACAAAATTCAATTTTCTGAGTGGTATACTGGCTTAAGTGATACAAACAATCTTTTCATGGCCATCAAATGAAGCTTTTTTGCAAATGTCTGTGAACTCACACACAGTGAAAAAAAACAAAGAGATGGATAAACAGCGTCATCTTCCCCTGCACTGAAGTGCTACAGTACTGAGCACACTGCCTGCTATAAGACTACTGACAATTAAGGATGCATCACCCTGAGCCGTATCCCTGTCTGCACGTATCTGATCTGCCCATTACATTGTCCTCTGCCCCACAGCACAACCACGCACTTATGGAACAAATACCCGTTGAAGCCAAAGTGGCAAGTCAGCTGAGCACATAAATTGCCCAGGTTCTACCCAGGGACAAGAATAATTATCTTTCCAAATCCACTTTAAAACCCTGGCTAAAGAATACTTTCTGAAGAGGTCAAGCCCTGACGATAGCTAATACTTTCAAATGAATCTTTGTTATTGCCCAGATACAAAGAGCTGTTTTAATGCATCACGACAGCAGAATGCCTCCTCCAGGAGCGAGCTCACCCGCATTTCTGCAGATCATCACTTAAGTGTTCCGTAAGTTATACGACTTTGTGGCTTTGAAAGATTGCCTTTTGATGTCCAACAGACAGATGTCAGCATAAAAAGATGGGGGGGAGGGGGCGGGGGGAGGTGGGGGGAGAAGGTCCAAGCTCTGCACAGCCAGCAGTAATCAAGAGAAGAGCTTTAATGTGGAGACCAAGCAAACAATAGAAGCTGAGCTACCTCCTCAACCTTTTGTTTCCAAAAAGTGTTTAGTTATCAATAGGATAGCTACAAAAATGCCAATAAGGTGAAGTGCCCTAAGTCACCAGTACCTGTTCAGGTGCTCTGCAACCACTTACAGCACCACTAGCTCAGGAGCACCCACCACAGACAGAAATCCAGCAAAACAGTGCACTTGAAGCCACAACACCAGTTAGTGCCCTGGGTGTCAACTGTTTGGGGAACAGTGTGATGTAGCTTACGCTACCACTGTCACCACTGTTCCAGGGATAAACAGAAGGCTTCTGTCATCACTGTATTCAATCCAGTCCTTTTCATAAGCATTGCCATTCAACTATAATGATTGTTTTGTTACGTGTGGTTCTACTCGGAAAACTGACTCCATAAAAACAGAATCATGGAGTTCATGTTTACTGCATCTCAATGATTTCCAGATCAAATGCAGTCAGTTTACAAGTAAAAAAGATGTTTGGTTGGTTTTTCCAACTACCAGGTCGACAAACTCATGCTGGGATCTAGAAGTTAAGTTGTCATCTTTTTGGCTTGTACAATTGCAAGAGGAATGAAAAATCTGCTTGCCTGCTCCTGGAGCAGCTGTGTATTTCCAGCTTCAACAGAGATAATAAGGAGTAAAAATGAAGACAATATTTTCAAACCCACTTATCTAATTCTGCACTTCAGGGCTCCAGAAAGGTAATCTGATTTTAGAAGCTACTCCAAGGGCAATTCAAAGTGACAAGACTTAAGTACCACTTAAAATTTTACTGCATATTTAGGTACATAAATAGTATGCACCTAACTTTAGACACCCATTTTTCAAAACTGTTCCCTTTAATTTAGTCAGCAAATTAATCAGATTTGCATGTGATTACACATAGATAGCAGATCATTTCTGTAGGAAGGTGTTATTTTTATATAGACACTTGTCAGAGCAGAATTGCATGTTAAACTAAAATTTATGAGTCCACAGGCTGAGTCGACATTAACTATTTGACAGCTGCAAATTACTGCATGACAGACATGGCCAAATTTCTTACAGAGACCCATGTGCTCACACGTAACTTAACTATTCCTCAGCTGTCTGTCTGCAGACCCCAGTGTTGCAGGGGTCAGCAGGTTTCCCTTATGGCAACTCTGACAGGTTGTAATCAGGTTTCTGAGCCCCATTATCCTGCACATGAAAGAAACAAGATGTTCTAGGGGGTAAAAAACAGATAAGCTTCCTAACATGTTGACATTCAGATCCTCTAACTCTTTGTCACATCTTCTATGAGTTCCCCACAGCAAAAATTTTCAGCCATGCCTTGGCTTCTCCTCATTTCATCCCCCAATACACCCAGCTCTTTCCTCTGAGCTCCTGTGCCAAATGGTTTTGCATGCCAGTCAAACATATTATTATACCCATAGGGCTTCTCTGTGGATCCCAGTGCAATGGTGGCCTCGAGCCTTGCAATGGGTTTTCAGAAGCATTAGCTTTGAGGTGTTTGTGAAACACAGATTCATGGTGGGTAAACTGAGGGAACGTTTGCTCCATTACCCAGTTGTCACGAAGCTTTCCATCATGTACAGGTGCACTAATGCTGACCACCCCATCCAGATCTGCGCTTTGCCTCCCTCATCCTTGTGCCTTAGGGAGTTAACAACGTCTGATGGCAACCAAAGACAGAATGCATGAGAGCTTATAGGAAAAGTGGGCTGAAAATAAAGCCTGGGAACATGGCCAGCATTTGCAGATGTACTGAGTTAGCAAGTTCTGAGGAACGTTCCAAAACATTAGCCAGCGTTACACACCCGTCCTTTCCATGCTGGTTTCATAAGCCAGAGGCGCCTACTGGCGAGGGCAGTCCTGCCAGGCCATCCTTGCAGCTTTACCATGGCTCTCCTCCCTTTGCTGTCTCCCTTCAACAAGGACAAGCAAGGGTGTTTAATTAAATCCAAGTGGTAACATTTTCAGCAAAGTGTAAAATTGTTGATTTGGAAAGCAGCCGCCTGGCTTTCATCATTAGGGAACACTGTGATCAATGTAACACCAGACAATTATGGCTGTTAGGGTGCTGAGAGATGTATTTCTGTTCTCCAGATCTCTTTATGTATTCAGGTGCAGGCTAAGCAAGTGCAGCCTCAAATGCTAATTGTGCTGCCTAGGACATACTCACTCCCAAGGAGTCCCAACAATCATGCAACCTTCTAGTGCCAGGGAATTGCCAATCCTTTCCCAGCCAGCCCCAGCCAAGGTCTTGCCCAGGATAATGAAATCTGCCTGGAGATTTTAGAAACTCACAGTCACACAAGGCAAGGCTGCTGCTCCTGCAACAAGCCACTGCTGACTTGCCTTCATAAACTGCCAAGGGGACTCTGAAACAAGCACAGTGAGAAGGAATGGGTGTACTTGGGGCTCGCTCCGTCCTCCAGATGATATTTTCCCAGCAGTAGTCACAGCTCGTGCTATTTGAGTCATCCTCATCTGAGAATGCAAATAGTTCCCAAGTGGTAACGTAGCGTTTCTGCTTGCAGGCTGAGAGCTCGGCTTCCCTGCCAGTGCTCCAAGCTGAGCCCAGTCCTGGAGAGCTACGGGCTGCTCCATGTCAGCGGAACACCCTTGTACAGATGGCATGGAAGGATGGAAGACAATGAAATGCTTGGGGCTGGAGGGAAAACTGAGCCCTCACAATACTAGTGGCTTTACACTTTGGATTAAACTCTGTCCTTTGTCATGTTGATGCAGAGAGGAGCAGCACTCAACAGTATTCAGAGAATTGTAGATTTACCCCACTGAACCCATCCTTCAGGTCCATGCTTCTGTGCGACTTTCACCATGGCCTCTCTGCAAATTATCTTAATTCTTTACAAGATGAAATGGATTTGCCTTGCCATTTACAGCACAGAACATTGCATAGTTACTTGAATTTTTATGAAAAAATAATATTTAATTGGAATCTAAATTGAGTAAATTCAGATATCTGAAAGCAAAAGCAGCATATTGTGGAAAGCTGTAATTCTTGCGTACAACAACAAAAAAAAATCCAGAAAATTCAGAACTGAGTTAAATGTAAAAGCAAACCACTATGGCTGAAGTATGGAAATAAGTGTTTAGGCGAACCAGCAACAATGCAGAGCCTCCAGGGATATCAAGGAAGGAGTACACACTATGGCTAGTGGACAGTACTGCTGATAGTTGCAGATTAAATTGATATTGAAAGCCCTTTGCAGATTAAATTGATACTGAAAGCCCATTTCATTTTTTATCTTTCCCTTATTAAATTATTTTAGGGGGAGAAAAAGAAGACCACATATCTGTCTGCAAAGAGTAACACAGAAATATGCTACATTAATCTGGCAATAAAGCCATCATGGGCAATCCATGGGCTAAAAGCCTCAGGATGTATATCTTACTCAAAGTTACTTATAAATTAATTCAGCCCAAGAAACAGTTACTGCCTTATAAACTTAGGATGTTTCTAACAATTCATTTAACTGTTATCCTGTTAAAAAAAAAAAATATATATATATATACATATATATATATATATCAGATGATGGAGATAACAAGACATCAGTGCAGCCTCCAATCCATTTTTGTGGCTCGTTTCAAAAAAACCTCTAGAAATTAACACTGAATCTACACTTGCATTTTACTCCTTGGAAGGAAACGGCCTTCCCTTCCTTCCTCTCTGGAACCCTGTGAAGAAGGTAACCCATGTCCCAGGGAAGCAGAAAAAGCTGCAGGTGGCCCAATATGTGAAATCTTCCCCAGTGCCATGCGGCTCTGCCTGGGGTCTTGCTGTGCCAGCTCTCATCTCCAGGAAGCTCTGACATTTTCCTTGGTGGTCCCAAGATGAGGAAGGATCATGGTTCCCAGGGTTAGCCAGAAACATTTGGTTTTTAATCCTGGCCGCTGACATAACTTGTGATCACAAGCAAATCGTTCAGTCTTCCAGCATCTTGGTTCACCCATATGCTGGGGACAGCATGTTTCCTTTCCTCCCGAGAGCAGCCACACAGCCTGGAAGCAGCATCTTGTCTTTCCACTGGCCAAGAAATTTCTTACCATCGGTGCTAAGTGGGTGTTTTTTCTGTATGGCTTGCTCAGAGGGAAGTTAAAAGGCTGAAAGCAAAGATACAAAGCTGTTCTTGAAAGAAAATGTCCATCTCTAAAAAAGTGAGAAAATATTCAAGTGCCACACGTTAGCACCGCTGCCAAGTGAAGTCTTGAGCAATTAGCCTGCTGATTGCTTGAACTTCACTGGGTGAAATCTAATTTACCAGCAGGGCAAGCCTCAGTATGTTTCCAGCACATGGTGGTCAGAGAGAGCTACTCACAGCTGCCCCACTGCCCTGTTCTGACCCAGAGAAGACTTTCAGTTGCAGCCCAGTACTCAGTGTGAATATTTCGTGAAGGAAGTGAGAAATTAGAGTGGCAAATACTGCGTTCAGAAACTGAATTAAAAAAAAAAAACAAAAAAAAAAAACCACTTATCTGAGTCATCCCTGAGTTTTCCACGCACACATCTGAGCAGGGTTGCTCCTGTTCTGGAGCAGCCACCACGGAGAAGAGTAAAGCAAATCTCCTGTGTGGGTGAAAGGAGAGAGGCATGGGAGAGCCGAGTCTCTCACTGGGGTCACACAGGGGGTTATCACAGGCTCAGGAGAGAGCCTTGCACAGAGCCCTGTGCCATGCACTGCCTGGCCGCCCCTGACACACACCAGGACCAAACCAGGCACTTGCTTATCCTCCACGCTGCAGACGTTTACGGGTGTTTTTACTGAACGCTTCAAAAAGGTGCCTGTCTCAGAAGCGCGTTTACATGTTCTCAATCTAATGAGCTTCCAAAAATTTCATTAGATCTGAAATTTCCACCACAGTGAGTGGTGATCCTCACAATGTACAAACTAGCTGGTAAAAGAGGAATTTAAGCACAGAGTGGGTGTTAGCCCAAAGCTATTTCTCCTCATGTCTTCCTTATATCTGACAAAGACTGCACTAAATTTCTGAGTAATAACAGCTACCCAAGTTGACAGATTTGAAAATAAAGCATGAAGCCACATACCTAATTGCCTGGAGCACGTAACACCTTCATCTTGAAGGTCTCTTCCAACCCAGTGATTCTGTGATCTATGAGCCTAAAGGCTGCCAACACAGCTGCAGACAGGAACTGCAGTGTGGGGCAACAAGCACAAGTCTTTTGTAATACATTTTTTGCAAAGCAGGAACACCTGGTCACCAAACCCACCACCTTCAACTTTTAAGGTGTATGCCCCAGCTCAGTGTGGCGTGTTCAGTGAAATGAGGATGAAAATTTGGTCCTCAATAGGAAAACCTATGCACTGAAATCTGGAGTAAACAGTTGTTTGTCACGTGAACCAGATGCCAAATTACCTCTCATTGAAAATGTTTGTCCCATACGGTTGCATGAGAGGTGCTAAGCAGGACGTGGAGAGGGGGCTGGCAGTCAGCAGTGTTTTCACACACGGTTAAAAAACAGAAAGCTTCAGAAAGACTCCCCCTGCTCCGAGGCTTCCAGCCAGAGAATCACATCTGGACCAAAAGCTGAAGAGAAGACTCATCAGAGGCACCACAGCTTCCTACTCTAGAATATTTGGTTCAATGGAATCTGTGATTTTAAATTGGGTCAACTAACCAATAATGTGGCAAATGAAAAAGAAACGTATACCAAAAATGAGGAAAAAATAGCAATGGGCAGAAATGGTATAGGATGTTATTAATTACTAGGTTATCTTTTGTTGCATATGGGTAAAACCTTCCAAAAGGAAGGTCTTGTAAAATCATGGCTCAGGCCTTGTAGAAAAGGAGGGAAAGCGACTCGGCTGAATTAGGGGTAGAAAAACAAGTCATATAGCAATCGGGTGGTCACATCCTGCTGTATGGTGGCTGGTTGAATTATGTTTGTTGTGTTTTATAACTATGTGACAGATAATTGGCTAACCGCTTAAAAAGGCACAGTTTTTGCAATAGAGCAGCTCTCCTTTCCACCTGCCTGGGGACTTTGTGTCACTACAGACCCTTGCCCACTATCTTTGTCCTTCATCCTGCTGTCCTGAGAGTCAAAGCAGATATCACACAGGACTTGTAGCTGCGAGTCAATCTTATCCTCCAGACAGGAGATACATCCAAGGTCTCAGATGCATCTCCACTACAGTGGGTCCCAGACACACATTCTTCTGGCATAGAAGGCCAAATTCCAAGGCCTCTTTTATGACAAGACCTGGTTCTTGTTATGAGGGGACTTGTGCTGAAAGGCAGTCAAGAAGTCATAAAGAGATGTGCTCACCTCCAATCTCTCCAGGCTGGAGCCAAATCTCCTTATAGAAGCTTCCTGTTAGACAACTGGTGTCATCTGGGAGGCAATGCTTATCATTTGTTCAGGCTGAATACATATTTATTCAAATCACAGATACATATTATCCATTGAAAAGAGGGTAATCTAACTATCCTGTGATCCCCCTTTAACCCAACTGGAATTTTTAAGAACTTAATGCAATATCTAGGACTTTTCTAAAAGAAAAAGATTGTGTGATAGCTCAGAACTGCCAGGTCTTTCCAAATGAAAGTGAAATGGGGTAAGAACAAACAGATGGTAAGTGAAAATAAGGACAATACAATTTAAAAAAATAAAAGAGAAAGGGAGACAGGAAGACTCACTTTAAAATGAAAATATTATCCTGCTAAGTTGCACAATTAAAAGTCAAAAGAAGAAAATTTGAATGTGGCACAAGTTAAAAGAAGTACATTTTATACAGGTGTTTTTTTTTAATCTTGTTTTCTAAATAGTCAATGATCTGTTGCACATAAAGTTGTACGATGATAATTGGAAACAGAGTCCAGTCCCATAACAGGAAATAAACTCTTATCAATGGCTATTGCAGATCTCAGCCAAACCATTGGGAAATTGGTAGTCTTGAAAATTAATACATAAGACCATGGATATAGCAAATACACTTATCTGTAATGAGTTCATACTGTTTTTTTGCCATAAAGATAACTCTTGGATAAGAAATCCAGCCATTTCCTGGTTTGGACTCTGTCAGGGATCCTGGTTACAGCACTGAGGAGAAAACCCACGTAATTTACTTGGTAATCTGAGACAGACTCCAGCTTCTGAGCAAGTGCAAACAAGAGATTTTTGAGCATCTCATGGGCTGAGCTAAAGACAATAACAGAGTGTTATGTAACATGACAGAAACTCATTTTCACCACGATCCATTAGTGATGTTGAATCACTCAATTCTGCAAACTGCACTGATCATCCAACATTAATTGGGGCAAATTAAGTTATAATTTATGACTGTTCTTCTTCATAATTATTTATGGAAGGAAATAGTGAGGAAGCAATAATTAAGATGATGAGGAAAAGCTTCAGAATAATTTGTTAAACAAGAGTGTCCTTTCTTCTCCTTCACCTTTCTCCCTGCTTAGAAACAGCCTAGTAACTTAGCTCTTGGTTACCTGGGCTGTCATTTACAGCTGTGCCTCATTAAATTCACGGGAAACAGAAAATTCACAGCACACTTTCTCTGGATGGGACCTATGTCCACACAACAGCGAGTGGACATCCTCAGATGATATGAGAGTGGAAAGTGTTTTTATAAAAAGAAAGGGAAAATAAAGAGAAGAAACCAGAATAGCCAGGAGATCTGGAAAGTAAGAGAGGGATCCCTGAGTTTGATGCAGATGGGAGGAGTCCATGAGTCTGAAGCAGATGGATTGTTACAAATCAACAGTCTAGGCACAGTGTGACTTCTGCACTGGGCCTGAGCCTCTCTTTTTCCAGAACGGTTTGGACCCTTAATGAAATCAAGAAATCATTTCAAACAAGACCAATAACTACTGCTTATCTTATAAACACAGAAAAGGAAATTTAACTTAGGCTCAAATGCAAATTACAAAGAAAAAGAAAACATCTAGCCATATAACCTCATTCCTTTCACTGCCTGTTTTTCCTTGTGTATTGTCAGCCCTCTTCAATTAAATGCTCTATGCTATTTTAAAGACTATAAATCAGTGCCAGTTCAAATAGATGTTGTAAATTCATGCAGATGAGGAGATAGACACCCAAGCCATAATTCTTCATTTCAGGCTAACTTGCTCAAGTTATAAACTGCCCTTTTGAACATAAAACAGGCCTGAATGATCCATTTTTCCACGGTGATCAGAAGACAGGGTGTGGGGTTGATAAGAACATGCTGATATTTGGCAGTAAAACTTCATCAAACCTTTCCAGATAAGATAGTATTCAAATCCAGAATCTGAAATAAAAGCAGTATGCAATTTCTTGTCCAAGCTGAAAATCCATGATCATTTTGTTCTCATTTTTGTCATGTCAGACACTGTTTTCTTAAACAGAAGATATTTGTTGTAGAAAAAATCTAAAGGATTTGACAGGCATAAAAAGACTTTGGTTCCCACCCTACTTTCCTGTTTACCAAGTAGCAAATCTTGCCTGAATTTCTCCACAGTACACAGATAACTAGCAGCTAAATACAGTGCCAGCAAACATATCATTACAAGGCCAAGTCAATCCATACTATCCATGCATGAAACACCCACTGAAAGAGATGGGAAATCTTTACACGGAATCACTGTGGATTCAGGACCAGGTGATAGCGTGGAGTGTATAAATCAGAAAAGTTGGACCTTGATTTCTTTTTTTGAAGATAATACATCTTTAGACAAAAATGGAGCAAGCTAGAGACTGGTGATAGGCTTAAATGATGGCTGTTTTCCCAGGGAAGAACACAAAACCACGTTAGTGTAAAGAGTGATGATAGCTTTTCACTTTCCCGGAGAAGCAGAGAAGGATTTTGAGGACAGCTCACAAGAGGACGTCTTCACGTCAAAGAGCAGTGGAATGTACAGATAATTAAGCAGTTATAAATGCACTTGATAAGCTACCACATTAAAAAAACTTGTTAGAGCCATTACCCATCTTCTAGGCAAGAGAAATGTGTGCCCCAGCCTGCTCAAGCACTCACTGATGCTCAAGCTGGCCCCATTTGAGTGAGCTTCTTGGTCACCTTGCCACAGGAACCACAAGAACAACTTCACCATCCGGAAATTCTTCCAGGAGCCTGCTCACTGCAAGAGTTTGGGTCTGGAATAAAGATACACAGGGCAGTGAAAAAGCAGAGACTGAACAGCAAAAGGTGGATGTGGCATCAGGATAACTATTTTCCCCATGGTCCTCCCTCATCTGTATTAGCCATGCAGGCTTGGCAAAGAGACATGAGTGAGGTGGGATAGTGTTATGTTAGCCCGGTGTACATGGACCAATTTTGTCATATTATAAAAGCAGCATCCTCCTAAGCCCAGGGATGACGAACATCCTTTCCTCTGCCAAATTTCTAATGTCAGGTGTCTCTATGAGAAAAGATGGTTCTTTTTGTTCTTGCCCCCAGCAGCAAGCCAAAACCAACAAAAATAACTCCCCAAACAAACAACAAAAACCCCTACACAAACACCAACCTCCCCTTAAAAAAAACCAACAAAATAACAAACCAAAAACAATACAAAAATGCTCCATCTACCAAAAAAAAAAAAAAAAAAAAAAAAAACACCAAAAAAACACCCCAAACAAAACTATTCAGCATTTTTTGCCTTCTTTGAAATACCACAAATACTTCTGACAACAAACCAGGATTTTCAAGGGGATGTCCATTTGGGGAACCTAGTTTCTTAGCAACTGCAAGAGGCCTCTTAAGGAGTAGAGATTTCAAGAAGAGAAGCGATGAGCATGCTCTAAACCTTGTTTCTTTTTAGCAGGTTCCAGAAGGGTAATTTAAAAAATAAAACCCCTCAAAATATCTGTTTCCACTGGCAAAATTTCATCTCAGTGTCGTATCAGGCACAGCCCGCTGGATCCCCTGAGCATCCTCCTCCTGCTCCAACTAAAGTAAGGTGTTATTGTCAGTGCTGTAAGCAAGTCCTATTTACATTAAGATCAATCTTTCAACATGCTTAGGAAGTTCAAATAAGCACTTGGCTTTAAATCTGAGAGGTTTACCCAGACAATGTTAGCTGTTAGTGTATGTAGGAAATGCTGCAGGTTGACCTAACACTTCTTCTGAATAGGAGTTTTACTACATCTCCTGTATCAGTCACAAAAGTGATGAGCGGAAAAAAATGTTCATTGTTATAAAAAAAGAAAGTCAGTTCCCAAAATAAGATATATCACACTCCATCACTTCTCTGCCAAACACTCCTGTGTACTTAATGACTCCACTAGGAAAAGAGATTAAAGAGAATTGTATAGATTATCGAATGACAAACTCTTTCAACCTGCAATTCTGAAAGCAGAACGTTCTGGCATCCCACCCCACACTTCAGCAGCCGGAATATCAGACACAACCAAGGCTTGCCTAATCTACTGCTAGTAAGAGATGTAGGTTTCCTTTGCTGTTGGAGCAGAGTTTTTCTATTAGTCCAAAACAGAGAGTAGTGCAGCTGAGCAGAACACAGGGCAGTTTTGTCCTTTTCACTTGCCCTGCTGAATGGACTGTCACCAGTTCAGTCTGTGTATCATGAATGCTAAAGCACTGCTTCAGATGGGAGCCCTCAATAGACCTGCTGTGGTACCAGGCAGCCTCCTAATTCCCACTGCTGCAAGAGCAGCACAACACACAAAAAAATCTTCTACCCCAAAAACCCCAAGCATTCTCCTTTCCCCCACGTTTAACAACCTTTGTGCTCTCCATTTCTGCATTGCTGAATACACATCTGTGATGGGCTCAGTCACATTTCAGAGCTGCACACTTTATCCCAGCTTTCCATTGGGAAACAGGAATCACTTTAGATGCCTCTTCAGGCAAATTTCTTTAGTGGCCTCTTGTTTCACACCCCCCTCCTCCCCTGCCTCCTACCTTTTTCTGATCTCTGAATAATTTGTTCACACAGTATTGCTTCATTCGCCATTAGAAGCCATAAATCAAAACACAAGCACTACAAGGCCTTACAGTTTCAGAATCTATTAATATTTTGTTTCTTTGGAAAACAAAAATCTATGTGACAAGTATGAAGGAGTCACAATTTCTCTTTTAACACAGGCTGATGGAAATGGAATTCAATCCAAATTTCTGCCAAAACCAAACATTTTTTTCCCTATTACTTTAAAAACAGAAGAATTCCCTGAACCTTGGCTCATTGGGCTTGTGTTTGCAGATGCTGCCCAGTACAAGGTGCTTAAATGTTGGGCTCCCTCCCTCCACAGTCCCACCCCAGCCTCTGGCATCCTTTGACCCCAGGACAGCAATTTGAGGAGGGTTCTCCCTGGGTCCCAGCATCTCCTGTCAGCTTTGCTCTCTGTCACACAGAGCAGCATGGAGTGACACTGTGCACCAGGAAATCACCACTACAAGCCTGGCTCAGGGGACCTCAAATCAGGTTCATGAGGCAGGACAAAATTACCACAGGACAGGGAACTGCTGAACCAGGCAGCAGAGAGATTTGCTCTGGTAGCTGCTCAGCAGGAGAAATGCTTACTGTCCCCTAAACTGTTTTTCCTGGTCTTCTGGACAAAATCTCCCTTTACCATTAAATGAGTAAGTCACGTTACTTTGAAGACGGCTGTTATTCTGAATTGCTTTACAGATGTCAGTATTATTTACTACAGAAGTTCCTTTCATTAGGAAAAGGATTTTTATAGTTGAATGTCACTAGTTGCAAGTAAGTGAGACACCATTTAAAGCACCAAAGAAGGGCTTTCACCACTTCAGAGCATTGGTTTTTGTAACCACTTTTGCAAGTTTGCAAAATTTATGGCTGAAGTGTGTTTGTATAATGTGATCCCAGATTCCAAGAAGTAAGATTCCAAATAATTCAAAGCTAAACAAGGTCTCACACAAATTATAAACTGTGAGGTTCTGTAGTGTCTTTTTATTCCGGGAGCTTCTGAACCTAAAAGAGAGTGCAGCCAGAGTCGTTAACAGCTGGCTGTCTCTTCCCAGGAACTCACTGGTAGGAACCACTGAGGTTCATAGTCGATGTTGGAGGATGCCAGAACAGCTGAATGCTCTATTCATCATCTGCATTCCTTTAACAAAGATTACACACACACACACACACACACACACAGAGAAACTTCAAAAGGCCAAAGGTTTAGCCAATCTGTGAAAACTGGGCAATTAGTGCAACATCTCCTGTTAAAAGCTGGTGTCCTCAGCTAACAATCCAGGACAGATCACTGAAAACAATTACGCTTGTTAACATCCAAGACGCTAATGACATTTACAGTGTGAAGTCATGTGGCACTCGGGCATGATGTCAAGATTTTATACTAGAGGATACATATGCGAGCACACGTTATGAAGCTGCTCATTAGAGACTACCAGAAATGACACCTTAGAATCCCCACTCCTATGAATAAAAATGGAAAAGGAGCCGTGTGTTTTACTCTGGTGGTGTATACTAAAGATCACTGGAGTTGTACATTTAAACACAAGGAGAGACAGAGGTGCCTGTCTTTATCCACCAAGTTTGTAGGGACAAAGAGTGGGTCTTGATGGGTTCTGAAGCTAAAGGCAATGAATCAATGGCAATAATGGGCCATGGAGATGGATTTAAAATTCAGGTCGTCTGTTCAATCCCTCTACTTGCCTCGTCTTTTAGAAAATAGTAGAGTTCCCTCTGTGCTGCCAATGATGGGGTTTGATTACTGTAGCCTTTTTGAGCCCTCTCACAGTTTTAAATGATGATGGAAAGATGTATTTCACCTCTAGCTCTGCAAATTCTGTTCTAATGGGAAATTCAAACAAGGTTGGTTTTACTCGAGTTTTGAAAGAAAACAAATTTGGTAATGTCAAAATTTTCACGAAACAGACTTCCAAGGGTTGACTAACTGTCATCTTGATGCTTTAGTGGGCATTTAGCACAGCAAATTTAAAACAGCTGAAATATCTGGAAAAATTAAATAGTAACTCTTGATCTAAGAAAAATATAAATTGATGGAGCAACCTGCATTGGATGCAGAATTAAAATGCACCTGGGAAATAAACTGGAATAGCTCGCTCAATTTTTGTTCATCACAGGTCATCAAGTTAAAATGAGAAAAGCAAACTTACAGTGTTTTACTAACCTGAATTATGGAATAGCAAGTGGTCTAGGACTGCTCCCATAACAGTTTGGAAAAACACACATTTTAAAAAGACTGATTCTTCTGGCAAACTCATACCGGAGCATGGCCATGGGCCGTAAAAGACCACACACATGCTTTGTGGACAATCAGTGACCGGACAAAAGTCTTCCCTCTGACTTCATGAAAACAACTTAATGGTGACTAATTAATTACTTACTCTGTAAATAAGGGTCATGATTTGGTGATATTCCTCTGCTCTGAATATGCTTGAACAATATGAAAATCAATGAACCATCAGGGCAGGGCCATGGCCTTTTTTTCAAGAAGCAAAAATCCAAACCCAGAGGAACACAGATGAGAAGGTCTTCAAAGAGTTCAAACTGAACTGCAGCTCAAATGCAAAACAAAGGATATTTTCTGTCAAGGCTTGAAAAATGTGTTTTCCCCATTGGCCAGTGGTGACTTGGCGGCTTTGGCTGGTACTAAGACGTCACAAGGCCATCACACATTTCTACACTTCTTGGATTCCACCTTTAAAATAACCACCAAAATTGCCAGAAGCCCAAAGCATAACTCTCCAAACACATCATTTGAGGTCTTTTACCCTTCCTTTATCACATGAAACACATCCACTGACTTGCAGAGTGTGCCTTTGTCAGAAGCTTTATTCTATAATCACTCTAAGAAAGCAGAATACACCTTGCAACACCCACCCCACCCAGCTTTTTCTTTCTTCCTTTGTTCCCTTCAGTTGAAATAGCAGGAAGGAATTTCATACAGTGTTGAGGATGAACAATCCAGTTAATAACACTGCTGGAAATTCACACATCTGGGATAAAAGCACGCTTCATCCTGACAGCTGTTTGAAACATACAGATAGTCTCATCCTGTTGAACAAGAGCTCCCCAGTACAAATTTTAGATGACTCAGACAACGTTTTATTCAACTTTACCAACTTGGGATTTAAGCCTTGCTTGTGAAAAACCCGCAAGGTAATTTGCAGAGGCCTGAAGATCAATGAAGATTAAAAGACCTTCAACTAACCTGGGGAGAGAGCAAATCTGAGCAATGCAAGCATCCATCTGGTTTAACTGCCACAAGAGCTCTGGGTTTGCACCACCCAGCAGAAGACCCTGGCACTCTCCTCTCATGCCCAGCTCCATGAGGGATCACATCCTGTAACATCTGCTGCCTCAGGATCCAGAAGGCGAACTGGAGGAAGATGTCAGTCATGCACTACATCTGTCACACCTGTGTGAGCTGCTGCTGTCCAGAGGGGTTTCTGTACCTGCAGAAACTGGGTATAATCCACTTGCAGATCCTTGTCCTCAGCACTGCTACTACTACTACTACTACTAATAATAGTTGTGCTTTGCACAATCTGCTGGCCAGAAAAAACACCTTCATTTACAATATGAACAATAATAAGCCAAGAATTTCCTCTTCCCTGCTAAGCAGACCCATTTCTTGTTCCCGCTTACTTTTGGCTCTGCCTACCCAATGTTTTGAGCGTTTCCTACATGCTTTGAGAAGGCAAAAGCTGCCCATTCTACTCACAAGCATCCCAATACTACTTCTGATGCTATAAACCACTCTACACTTCCTTTAAGGACAGTCAACAGAGACAATTCCAAAAACCTTTCAGCTGTCCCATCAGCAAAAACAATGCTTTCAGGAAAGGTTTCCACCCCATTTTTTAGGCAAGAAAGATGAATCAGATCAAACCAAGTTGTTTCGTCACAGGGGAGGGAGTAGGCAGGAGGCAAACATGAAGGCATACAGGGAAATACACACACAACCAGTATTTCACTGCAAGGACCTCTAATCTGGCAGCTGGACACGTCCAGATTTTTTTTAACCTTTTGTTCATTGTTTTAGTAATTTTATCTCTTGATGACAGATGAGGTGGATATTACTAGGAAACTAAATTATTTCTTTGACTCAGTGTTCTGCAGGGAGAATGAGGGAAACATGCCAAAATTGGAGAGAAATTTCCCGGGGGCAGAAAATGAAAAATTAATGAAATGCTAGGCAACATGCAAGTATGTCAAATGACCCAAAAAAAAAGAATAAGAACAATTAAAATCAAACAATGCTCTGGAGAGGTCGGGAGGATCAGCAAGTCAGGAGCAAGAACCTTTATAGGGTTTAACTCCCCATGAGGAGCAGATGAGAGATCAGATGAGAGACCAAGCAAGCTCAGGTTCAGGACAGAGAGTGGGGAACATCACTGAGCCCAGCCTGAGCACTGGGAAAAGCTACTGGCAGTAACCCGTATAAAAAGTGACACATATTCACAGGAGGGGTGTCAACATGAACAGACCTATTCTTTTTCCTGTAGAGGCGACAATGAGGACAGATCCAGAATGAATGAACCAATCCTGCTGAATTTGTTTTCAGCAGACAGGTACCTTCTCCATAGTCAATAAGCAAGTGCAGAATACAGTGTAGATATGCAGTAACTTAGCAGGTAGGGGGGAAAGTAACGTGGGCTAATTTTCCTTATTGTACAAAAAGCTGTGTACATATTATTGCATATGGAGGTGTACTGCACCGTGATCCAGCTATTGAAAGGCAGTGTCAGCTCCAAGCCCAGATTTGCTGCTCCCATCTTGCAGTCGCTCAGCTGCCCGTGAGCTGAGCAGACCACAGCTCCGAGTCCCAGCCTCTAACCTAACCCCAGCTTGGGGCTGCCAAAGTGACTCTGTGCACTGATCCTGCAGTGGCCCTGCTTTTGTGACTGCAGCTCCAGCTTGGAAACGGCTCTCTCTTGGTGGGAAACGGCAGGAGAAGGCTGTGGATTCAGTTTTTAACTCAAGAAGGCACTCAAGAATATGGCTACGCTACTTTGGGACAGGGCTGCTTTACTAGATTAGCGAGTGACACTTCAGCCTGCTGATAAAAAGACTGATGTGAAAACACAAAGTGAGAAAATAGGTCAATCACTCACTTCTGAGAACAGAAGAGAAAGAGGATAACACTGGAAAACAAATAGTTGAAAGGAAATCTGACTAGATGATGGTGCAGGATATTGACCAAGAAAGAATCACCAGTGACAGCAGAAAAAAAAATCACACAGGCCAATGATGGAAAACAGAAAGCACCTGCTTTACAAAAGGCAGAAAAAGGCTTCTTGTGGTCCATATCCCACAGACCAGCAGGTTTTGCCAGGCAAAGTAATAGCCTCCAGTCTCCTTAATTCTCTTTTAAAAGGATTAATTTTCTATCAAGGCTGCTTACCAACAGGTCACATGGTGAGCACAGAATATCTGCTGGTATCAACTAGGCTGCATTCTCCCACCACAAGCAGCCAGCATTTCTGTTTCACAGAAGCAGAGTGAGGAGAATTGTCAGATGGTGAGAAAGGTGCCAAGACTTCTTTGATGGAAGGTGATAGACAGGTCTCACACTTCCATACCAACTGTTTCAAAGCCTGATTTTTCAATCACTTTTAATAATTTCCCCTGGATCCAAAATGAATGCGGACAGATGACATGATACCCAGACAAAACCTGACTCTCCCAGTGGGAGGAGGAATATTTCTGTGGTTTGTGTGAACTCAACTTTTAAAGCCAAAGAAAGAAATGTTTTTCCTACATTCAGCCATTACATTTCCCTTCTATGCATCTCCTCCTTCCTGTAAAAGAAAAACACTCACAAATAAGTGAGATCCTATATATATATATATATATTTATATATATTTATGTATATATATAAAGCGTGATGGTGGAAGAAACCTGCTGCCAGAAATCCTGCATGCTTAGGGACTGAAGCTGTGCTGAAATCCACTGAAGCCCTTCATTCACAGCTTGGTGGGCATCTTCCAAAGCCCTGAACAAAGCTGTACCTCAGGACCTCTCCTGCAGGTTTGAGGAAACTCATGGATTTTACATCACGGATGTCACAACATGAGAAACAACCCCATTCCTAACAAACTGACAGGCTTTTCCCCCAGCTGAGCGTTCCACCAGTTCAACAAGAATAAACACGTCATAAATGGCTGTCCAACAGTGTTGGGGTTTAAGTCTCCTGTGGAATTTTTTCCCCCCTCCCAAGTTGCTAGGAGACTAAGTGGTGAGTGCTTAACGTGGACAAAAGAACTGATAACTTAGTTTTGGGGGAGGGAAAAAAGCTCCCGGAGAGAGCGGAGGGTGGGGGGATCTCGCGGTTTTTGCTCTTTTTTTTTCTTCCGGGGGGAGCACGGATCGGGCACGGCTGGCTGGAGTCCACGGTTAACGAAGGAGTCTGGTCCTGGGAATTCTACCATCTGTTGGAGTATCCAGGAATTCGGAGTTTCTTCGCTGTCCTGCTGGATTTTGGGTGAGACCGGGTCCCGCCGCTGCTTCTTCTCCGGCACTGCCACCTCTGCCTGCCGAGGACACCCCGTGCCTGCGGAGGACAGTCCACCACACCCGGCTTCCAGCCATCAGCGCCGGAGCTTCCACCGTGTGCCCTCGGGGTTCTTGGTTCTGTTCTACTATTGTTATAATTGCTGTTGGTTTTTTTTTTTTTGTCTGTCCTGTTATATTTACTAGTAAAGGACTGTTATTCCTTTTCCCCATAGCTCTGACTGAAAAGTTTTATTCTTAATCTTCCGAATTATAATAACACGGAGGGAAGGATTCAAATTCCTCATTTCCTAGAGAGGCCTGCCTCTCCATAGCAGATACCTGTCTTTTCAAAAACCAAGACAGAATTTGGCGCCCAGATCGTGGGGCATTGAGAGAAAAAGGAATAACAGTTCTTAAGTGCCTACATTGCTGTGCACTGGATATCATGTGGTCTTGCTTAACCTGGTTTGGGTGGCATGTGGGTGTGGCCGTATTTCTCCCATTTGCAGGCCCTTTTCTAAACATGGGCCCTGTAACTAAGGTTACTGTGGCTGTCATCAATTTTGCTATATGGGTTAACGAAGTGAGGAAATCGTGGATTTTTAATTTCCTCTGGAAGGCAGGCACATGGATTCAGGGCTATCATACACTAACTGTGTGTTTCTGGAGTTACTTTAACAACGGTACCTACTGTGAAGAAATGACACCGGGGGAAATTTTTTCACAACCCTTCACCCAGCTCTTTGGGCCTACCCCACCAGTCTTTGAAGGGTTCAAATCTCTGAATGTTAATGACATCATACAGTGGCTGGTGTTGCTGGTATGCCTGTTCTGTTTAGCATTTAGAGATAAGGGGAGACTGACCTGGATAACCACCCTGATACCTACCCTAGAGAATAAGGATGCTGCCCCACAGCCTGAGCCTGTCCCACAGCCTGAGCCTGTCCCACAGCCTGACCCTGCCCCACAGCCTGACCCTGCCCCACAGCCTGAGCCCGTCCCACAACCTGACACTGTCCCACAGCCTGCCTCAGGAATAAACCACCCAGATTTGGTGAAGGAGATAGGTGAGATGCTGAAGAAGCTCCACCATACAACCAACTGCCAAAAGAAGAAACACGCTATGCTCTTTTCACTGACGGTTCCTGCCGCATCGTAGGGATGAACCGGAAATGGAAAGCAGCCGTATGGAGCCCCACACGACAGGTTGCACAAGCCACTGAAGGAGAAGGTGGGTCAAGCCAACTTGCTGAACTCAAAGCTGTTCAACTGGCCCTGGACATTGCTGAAAGAGAGAAGTGGCCAAAGCTCTACCTCTACACTGATTCGTGGATGGTGGCCAATGCTCTGTGGGGCTGGCTGGACAGGTGGAAAAAGGCCAATTGGCAGCGTAGGGGAAAGCCAATCTGGGCTGCAGATGAGTGGAAGGACATTGCCACTCGGGTAGAGAAGCTACCTGTCAAAGTCCGTCATGTAGATGCCCATGTCCCCAAGAGTCGGGCTAATGAGGAGCACCGAAACAACGAGCACGTAGATCAGGCTGCAAAGATAGAGGTGTCAAAGATAGACTTAGATTGGCAACACAAGGGAGAGTTGTTCCTAGCTCGATGGGCCCATGATGCCTCAGGTCACCAGGGTAGAGATGCCACCTATAAGTGGGCACAAGACCGAGGGGTGGATCTAACTATGGACAGTATTTCTCAGGTTATCCATGACTGTGAGACGTGTGCTGCCATCAAGCAGGCCAAGCGGGTGAAGCCCCTGTGGTATGGCGGGCGATGGTCCAAGTATAAGTACGGGGAAGCCTGGCAGATTGACTACATCACCCTTCCCCAAACCCGCCAAGGCAAGCGCTATGTGCTGACCATGGTGGAAGCCACCACTGGATGGCTGGAGACCTACCCTGTGCCCCATGCTACTGCCCGGAACACCATCCTGGGCCTTGAAAAGCAAATCCTGTGGAGACATGGTACCCCTGAGAGGATTGAGTCTGACAACGGGACTCATTTCAAGAACAGCCTTATAAACACCTGGGCTAGGGAACATGGCATTGAGTGGGTGTACCATATTCCTTATCATGCGCCAGCAGCCGGGAAGGTTGAACGATGCAATGGCCTGCTTAAAACCACTTTGAAGGCACTGGGTGCAGGGACTTTTAAGAACTGGGAGAATAACTTAGCAAAGGCCACCTGGTTAGTGAACACTCGAGGTTCCACCAACCGAGCAGGCCCCGCCCAATCTGAGCCCCTGGGAACAAGAGATGGAGATAAAGTTCCTGTAGTACACATGAGAGGAATGCTGGGAAAAACTGTTTGGATTAATTCTGCCTCCAGCAAAGACAATCCCGCTCCTGGGGTTGTTTTTGCTCAGGGACCTGGCTGCACATGGTGGGTGATGCAAAAGGATGGAAAGACCCGCTGCATACCTCAAGGGGACCTTGTTTTTCGGTGAACACTGTGACTGTGTCTGTATTTATATTCACATGTATATATATGTATATTATTTAAAGATTTAAATTCAATATAATATGTTGGTGTGGGAAAAAAAAATTCGGGGTGGATAATGTTGGGGTTTAAGTCTCCTGTGGAATTTTTTCCCCCCTCCCAAGTTGCTAGGAGACTAAGTGGTGAGTGCTTAACGTGGACAAAAGAACTGATAACTTAGTTTTGGGGGAGGGAAAAAAGCTCCCGGAGAGAGCGGAGGGTGGGGGGATCTCGCGGTTTTTTCTTTTTTTTCCTTCTTCCGGGGGGAGCACGGATCGGGCACGGCTGGCTGGAGTCCACGGTTAACGAAGGAGTCTGGTCCTGGGAATTCTACCATCTGTTGGAGTATCCAGGAATTCGGAGTTTCTTCGCTGTCCTGCTGGATTTTGGGTGAGACCGGGTCCCGCCGCTGCTTCTTCTCCGGCACTGCTACCTCTGCCTGCCGAGGACACCCCGTGCCTGCGGAGGACAGTCCACCACACCCGGCTTCCAGCCATCAGCGCCGGAGCTTCCACCGTGTGCCCTCGGGGTTCTTGGTTCTGTTCTACTATTGTTATAATTGCTGTTGGTTTTTTTTTTTTTTGTCTGTCCTGTTATATTTACTAGTAAAGGACTGTTATTCCTTTTCCCCATAGCTCTGACTGAAAAGTTTTATTCTTAATCTTCCGAATTATAATAACACGGAGGGAAGGATTCAAATTCCTCATTTCCTAGAGAGGCCTGCCTCTCCATAGCAGATACCTGTCTTTTCAAAAACCAAGACAAACAGCAGTGTGGGGGTAAAGCGATGCTCACCAAACCCAAGCCAGATAAAAGGCAAAGAACCAGCTGGCACCTGTCAAAGGAAGCCAGCAGTAGGCAGAAAAGGCACAAGGTGGAAAGGGGAGTGCCAGATTTTTACCTCAGCTATGTCTGTTCAGCCTTTTGAGCCCCTGGGTTTGGAAGTGGATTTGTGCAGGTGTAGCCAGCACTTTCACTGTACTTATTGCAGCATCAGGCTTAAAGCACTGGTTCAGTGGCACAATGATGAGCAATGACATCACAGCCCAGATGTACTTTTGGTCTCTACAGCTGTCGATGTGACTTTTTGGCAGCCAACTCCGCGAGCTAAGGTTTTCACTGGGCTCTTTGTTCGGTACCGGCTGGATCCTCAGCAGCTGGAGTCAGCAGCTGTAATTTCACATTGCTGCAGTGAAACCCAGGGGAGCTGTTATGATTTGTCCCAGCTGAGGATCTGGCCCACAGAAGGAGAGAGATCACATCATAAGGGAAGCAGCTTTGCTGAGGAGCCATTGAGTCTGCCATCTGGCTTTGCAGCATGAGGAGCTGACACTTGAACAGAAGGAGAGGAAGGAACGACTCCACTGAGCCCCTATCTGGATGTGCAGCCCTGCACCAAATTGGGTGGGGATGTAAATCCCTACATGGGATCCTTTCCCACCTGGAAGCACCAATCTTTGTCCTGGATATTGCTATGCATTTTTCTGCATATGAATCAGCTGCATCACCATGACTCTAATGCATTCACTGGCACAAGTGAGTCCTAAATAAAACTCAGCACTTTGCAGATTTGAATTGCACACACACACACACAAACAAACAAACAAACAAACAAAAGCAGCCTTTTTTTGCTTTCCTCCAAAACTCAGCACAAAATAATGACCAGAGGAGACAGTGAGCTATTTAGGAAGTAATGCCATGGGGAGAGATGAACCTCAATGAAATGGCCATGTGGGGAGAGGAAGCATTACGCAGGGTATGACTACCAGGCTCCTCGGGAAGAGTGTCTCCAAAATCCAAGGATGAACCCACTCACAGACAGAGCCCTGCTATTCAAGGCTCTTCAGCACATGAAGGAATGTGTGCCATCCACAACAGTTCATCCCTGGGCCCCTTTTCTGCATTTACACTTTAGGTATCACATCACCTGGTGATGCACAAGCCCCAACCCTCACTTGTGCAACTCACAGGCCTCCTTGGCTCATCACAAAATTACAGAGAAGGCCAAAAGAATTCAATTTGGATTAGAGGTGTATTTGGCGGGCAACCACTGAAATAATATTTCAGCTTGTGAGAGCATCTCCTCATGAGAAGATCTCAATATTATGAGGTTAAGAAAATCTGAATGTGAAGCTGAGCCACAACACAAAAGCTGTGCTATCTGTCAAAGTCATCAACAGCCTTGTCAGTGGTATTTAACAGCCAAACTCCCAGCCCAGGGCCTGTCAGCTCTGTCTCCCACAGCACATAACGCATTCAGCAGCAAAACTCTTTCACATGAGACAAAAAAAATTATTTGACCACAGGAGTGAACTTTGGATTTTAGATTCTCCTTCTCTTCATTGGTGATGAGAGTGTAATAAGGAGGTGAAAAGAGAGCTCCAAAACAACTGAAAAACAGATGCAAGTATTTCTGAATTAGACAGGAAGCTTTTTCTACCAGAGGATTGTACACACCTGATCTGCAGTACTTCCAGGACTGCATCCCTAAAAAATTCCTAATTTAACAAATAGGTTTGAATTTTCTACAGTGTAATAGCTGACTTTGATAATCACTGATCAGAAAGCACTTTAGTGTGGAGCAATCCCCTTGCAATCTATGTGTAGAACCTTTTATAGAGCTCTCACCATTGCTGAAATGGTGGGGCTGGTATGGCACGAAGGAAACAACTTACACTCAGCCTTCCCATTCCCAGGGAGGAAAAGATAGCACAGTGTAAAATCAAAAATTTGAATTAACTAAGGAAAACTCAAACTGGCGAATTTCAAAATGTCTGAAATGTAGTGGAGAGCTGCTTCCTGAGTGGCTGCATTCAGTGCCACAAGCCACAAGGCAGCCCTGTCCTGAGCTGAGGGCGGTGAGCAGCAAGCAGGTTTGCCCTGATGCCAGCGCTCTGAGTGCCTGGGCTGCATGGTGACATTCCCTGCTTAACTGGGAGCACAGGGTCACCTCCAGCTGCAGGGAGCTGGGCCTGAATTCCTCCCCTGTACTGCAGTCAGTATAGAAATTCAAACTCCAAAGACACGTCATCATATGTGATTTCACAGACACACACCTGAGCTGCTGCAGGAGCTGGTGTCCTGCCTCACCACCCCGCACACTCCCAGTGCTGAATGCACCAGCAGTGCTGCTCTGAGGGCTTTTGTACTCACTGGGATCACTTGCTACAAGCAAAGGAGTGTATGACCTTTCTCTCCAGAGGAACTAGCAAATTAGCCCTCTAAACCTGCATCAACTGGGCTGTGTTAAAAGGGGGAGCCTTCGATCTCGGCAGTAAATCAGTAATTCAGTCAGCGTGCAGAACAGCAGGATAAGGGGGGCATCTGACACCAAACAGATGTCACATTTTATCTTTCTTCTTCTCCTCTCCACCTAGTCTAGACAGTGGGTCTCACGTACTCCCACCTGGGGACACATCTGCTTGATCAGACTCCTGGAAATGAGCAGCGATGCACCTCATGTGGATCACTCAGAGAGCCTTCTCCGAGAGATGCGACACCTACATCACCGCATAGCGACGATGGCACCCCAGCACAGGCTGGAGACACCGTGCTGAGATGAGGGTGAGCTCATCTGCTCTGCCTTTCAAAACAAGCTGGCAAATCCAGAGGCAACAGGCAGCAATGTTCAGCGCCGGAGGGCAGGTGATTACCTCAACGCCACAACACAGGCAGTGGAGTTTCCCCTGCACCAGACACCCCAACCAGTCACCACAATCCCATTGATGAGCACAGGGAGAAACAAATCTCCCCCACATCTCAGTCTGAGACATTTGAAACACTGTCCTAAAATTCTTCACAATGTTTGCAGGTCACCTCTTTGACAAACTAGTTTCCAGCTAAACTTTTAATGACAAGTGAGGCACTTGTCATTACGGCACTCGTCAGTGCTCCCAGGGCAGGGGAAGCCCCTGGGCCTGTGTCACTTCACAGTGTGCTGCCTGAGGGGAGGCTGCTGGGCTGGGGGCCCCAAATCTCTGCCAGCACCCCCTGCTCAGCTTCCTGAGAGCACAAACATTGCACCCTCAAGCCTAACAGCAGGAAAGAAATTTCAGATGTTTGAGATGTTTAAGGTAAGTGGGTCAGTTAGCAAGGCTGCACAAATGGCATTTCCAGAAGGGTGTTGTTATTTATACAGCACCACAGGGGACTCTGGAGATTCAGAGACAAATAAATCATGACAGACTCCTTCCCCGAGGGACTTTGTAATCTACAGCTCCAACCCTCACGGATGGTAAATGCTTCCTGTGAGGTGATTGGTGTTACCAACTCCCACTGACTTTATAACAGACACAAGGATGCTTAACACCTTGAAAGACAGCACTTTCAAATTACTGTCATCTTCAGAAGTAAGGCCACTTGCACGGTTTAAACATAATCAAGTAGCAAATGATAACTATACCAAAGAGCAATGTTCTGCAAAGGACAGGTAGAGAACAGGACTTCCTAGATTTCATGTCCAGCTTTCTACACCACAGGAATTTGCTGATGGACATCTCTGAGGGTTTGAACAGAAAAGAGACCTCACACGAGAGTGCAGCAAGACACAAAGGAAAACATCACAGCCCAAAGCTGACCTTCAGCACTGGCTCGGGCTGAAGACAAGACACCTCACTACTCTAAACTGCTTCTGGGCTATTTCTCCATTTGGGGCTTTTAAGCAGGTTTCTTTGCCATTTCCATTTCAGTCACTTCATAAATGTTAGTTGTATAATGGTAAACCATCTACAGCAGAAAAATTCCTTCCCTAACGAATAAGTGATCCAGATGGAAGAGATGCAGGAGTGTCCTAGATCTTCAGACTATAAATTTGATTCAGCTGCTGCCTCCAAGTTCAATCTTTTAATTAAATTTTCTCCTTTTATAAGTAGTTTTGTGTTTGGGAGGAGAGAAGGGGGTTTCTTTCTTTTGGGCATTGAATCTTGCAGCAGTGGGGTTGCCTTTTTTTTTTTTTTTTTTTTTCCCTCCCCAAAATCTTACATCTCCAGGTAACTTAAGCTGCTTCCCCCATGTAATAATTGACATGCTGCAATTCCATAAAAATTACAACAGAGAGACAGGTCAATCCTTGTAGTGAAGCTTATCTTGTGGAAGCTGTATAATTTGAGGCAGATAGTCAATGTAATATTTATGTGTTCTATTTATTACCACTTTTGATGACTAATGGTGAAGGTTATTTGTGTTTGTTGCGGGGTTTTTAATCAAATTGCCTATATTTCTGTATAGACAGGGAGAGATCTGATGATGTTCTGTCAACTGGTACAGAAACAATCCTTCAAATCACTAAAAAAAAATAAGGATGTTATTATATGTGCAGGAGGAAAAATACTGTTCACCTTTTTAGCACTTTTCATTTGGAGAACTCAGTTTTTTAAGAGATCAGTGTCCATAAGAATCAATTAAGTAACCATTTAAACTTCAAAGTGATCTGTCCATGTTCAAGTCTTACAAGCAGAGGGACAGAGAAGTATAGCCATGTGGGGTTTGACATCACAAATACTCCATAAGAACCTCACTGTGAGCTGTGGAAAAGTGGACAGGAAAAGGCCCTGCAGCCTACATGACTCAGGAGCAGGATCCACTTTTCTGTGCTTCCCTCTCAGCTGCAAAACTTCCCCAGCACACATACATCACTCATATTACCCTGTTCTAGAAGCAGTTGAAGGTGTGAAATACACTGGGGGTTTAACATCCAATTAACTCTAGAAAAGGACAGGACAACTCTAATTTTTTAATGTCCACAGCTTCAAAAAGTTTCAAAAGTAAATCCTGTTAGTACAAGAACTGCTTCTAGTTCCAGAGACGGTAACATAAATAGAGGCAGTGTCCTAAAAATTAACATCTTCCCAGGTGGATAGAGACAGGATGAGATAGAAGAGAGGTGTGAGCTTATCTACAGACCAGTGTGAAACTGCACAAGGCTTTCCAACCTTGTCATCCTCTGCTTCCCAAAGGACTCCTTAAACACGTTATTGTTTTCACTGGGACTTCATTCCAATGGGGGAAAACAATCCATCAAAAACATTTTCTGATCTAAAATGCCACTTTATCAGGTAATTATAAACATATTCATATTAAATTTTATTCCTGTGAACGACGAACAGCAGCAGCACATATATGAGCAGTTCCTAACTTAAGTTCCACATTTTCCCAATTCACTGAAAAAAAACAGATTTCCTTTCTGTCTTGCATCTCAGAAAGGGCTAGATTTCAAACGAGGAATGTCTTTTACAGGTGTAATTTTTGCATAATTAGGGCACCCTCATTTGTGTGCCAGCCTTGAGAAGAGACAGACAGGTGAAATCCTTGTGCTTCCTTCTGCCTCTGTGTGGCTGCATATCAAAGACCTAGAAATATTCTGCACCCTAAATTCAGTTAGGAGGCTGGAAACCACAATAAAGGCTCAGGGCTTCAAAAGCCATACCTGAATGCTCTGCATTAAGCATCACATCTTCCATTCAGTAATCTCAAATTACTCTGACTGCTTGCTACACAGATCAGACTCAGATTTCTGCTCCTATCTTGTTAAAGAAACATCTCAGTCACCAGCACTGCTCCAAGACAGCAGTGAGAGCACTGCTTAGGAACTCATCCAGACAACATTACAAAAGAACATAACTTGTGCTATATATGCATTGTTCAGGCCACTTGCAAAAGTCAAAGTTGTGAAAGCCAGAGAGGGAAAACTGAGCATGTGTGTGTGCATGTATGTAAATGTTTATATCATCCATACCTAGAGCGACAGAGAGAGATACACATGTATAGATGTGGATGCTACAAACCTGTCAGATTAGCAGCCTATATAAAAGAAGTGCAACTCCACTAGCAGCTGAGATAGACAATTCTTGGAAATGCTGTTTTGTGGAAGGAGCTTTTTGCTTTGCCACCCATACCTGTGAGACACCCAGCTTTTTACAAGATGTGGCCTCACTGTGTGGTGTGTTGCTCTGGCTTCCTGGATGGCATTAGCCATTTGTCCAGGTCACACTGAATGCATGGCATGGCTCTTTTTGGCTGCCACCTGGTTAAGGTGTTGTGAGTGACAGGGTTATTCCAAGAGTTGAGTAATGCTGTGCTCTTACACAGCAAATGAAATGTAACTGTATGAACTGTAACTGCTTTCCACTGTAACTCCTGAAAACTTCTAAGTCCCCAACGCACTTTCACTTAGTGTCTCTGCAGTGCAATTACTGTCCCAATTTTACAATGGATTTGCTCACACTATGTCCCTGAATACAAGCCTTTCCTGGAGACTTGTTCCTCAGTATGTGACAAGCAGCTGAGGAGCAAACAGCTTTTTACCACCTACCTGCCTTTGTGTGCTTGGGAGCGACTCCAGTGCTGCTTCACAGCATCTGAGCCGGGCTGAATGGCTGCTGCTGTGACCATAATGGAGATGATAACATTTTTATCTAACAGCACTTGATTTGTTTCTGTTACATACAGTAATAAGGTTCCATAATACAGCAGTTGTATGCATGCTGTGCCCTGCCAAATAACCCACTTTAAATTTCTATGAACAGGCACAATATATCCCATCTCCCTGTCCACAGAATTCTTCCTTTGTCCATAATGTTGTCTTTGAACAGTTTTTATTTGCAAATAAAAGTGCTTGAGAGGCATCATCTCATTTAGTTAGGCCCTGAGAAAGGCAGATATGGCTTGAACACTGGCTGATAGTCATCTGTCTTCCAAATAGTAACTGCTTGCAGATCTAGGAAAGTTGTTTAAGTGAATTTGGAGAGACACACAAGGTAATATTTACACTTCTTTGTACACAGATCTATCCTTAGATATTTGGGGGTTTTTTGCCAAGTCTGAGAGTTCTGCAATTGATTTGGAGACTCAAAGGTCCCCTCTGCTCTTGAGTAGGTTTACAAGCCACTATGCCATGAGCTCTCCAGTACCCAAATAACACTGTCCTGATCTGCAACCAGTTTCTGGGTGCTCCAATTTGAGGTGCTTGCAGAGCACCCGTCTGCACAGATGGAGGTGGAGATCCTTCTTGGCTTAAACCAGCGCTGAGGACTGAAAGGTACCAAACATCAACTCATTCTTTACAAAGGAAGAAAATGCTGAGGAACCAGCTGTTTCCTGTTTTCCTTTGTTACTGGTCAAATCTGGCAACAAGGAGATGCTTTCAAGCTTCCAGCAAGCAGCTACTCTCATTTCTGAAATTATATCGTTCTACAATGGATTACACCAAAAAAGAAACAAATCAGAAAATATAAAAAGACACAAAGGTCACTAAAACCTGTTTTAGAGTATCCATCAAGTGATGTTTACTGTCATGGAAAGGTGCCATCTCTCTAAAGAGCGTTGCAGACTGAAGCAGTTGGTGCTGTGATGCATGGGAAGCAACAGGGATGTTGGAAACAACCCACAGACAGGAGAGCAGCACTCCACCTCAGGCCATCCAGGGCAGGAGGACAGTAAATCCTCCAATCCCATTCACAAGTCCTGGCACATCAGATGAGATTGCCTGGAGTAATATCTTATAAACCTCATCTGCTGCCTGGCTTCTCAACAGCCTCAGCAGGAGACTCTGCACATTCACCTCAGCATCAACCAGTGGCTCTCACTGTCCTGAAAGATTCTTTAAATTTTGGTACCTGAACCACAGAACAGGAAAAGGGATAAGCTTCATGACTTAAATGGTGCAGCTCTGAATGGCTGGATCACTTCTAAGACAAACTTGCAAAAAACAGAACCAGGGACCTCAAGACATCATTTGGTCCATGCTACCCCCACAAGTGGCAAAACCCAACTCTTTCCATTTAAAAATTCACAATGACATAGCTCACAGTTTAGAATGCAGTTGTCAAAAGTTAGTAGCCCCCTCCTTGCCTTTTTCTTGTCTATAAGAAAAAAATGCCCTCAACTCCAACATAGAAAATTTATATCAAAATCACATGCATGTGGAAATGCCGATGTTTTCAGTGAGGTGTACACCTGTCTTTCTGCCTTCCTACTGTCTCTTGACTTCCTCAAGGTTGTATCTGGGTTTGGCTTGTTCTGCTCAGAGAAACTGTCATTTCCATTTAAACTACAGCAATGGAATGTTAAAGAAAAACTAAGGTGCAACTTAGACCCCTAATCCTCATTGACATTCAGGACTCCTTGTATTGAGGTGAGTGTTCTGATTTTCCTGATTTCCAGGCTCACAGTTGGCATTCAGCACATCACAGGAGATGCTCTTTGTTATTTATTACTTGTTGCCTTGAATTCATAACAAGATGACTATAACCTGGCCCCAAAAATATTCACAAACCCCAAATCTGGCTGTGTATCTGTAGCCACAGGACGCAAGAGGAGCAGGCAGCACAGTGCAGGACAGAGTATAAGACAATACCTGGCTGGAGTCACCAGGGCATGTGCAATTCCTGGACTGGTGCAGCTACAGCCCATCCATAATAAAATTTCCAGAATCTCTGACAATTTAGCCCAAGGCATAGGAGAAAATTTTTTCCTCCTAAATTTGGCATCAAAATGCAAAAGTACAAATCTGTTCTGCCATAATGCATGGGAGCATAATATATATGAATACCCAAGCATCAATTAAAGATCAGGCACTTTTAAGCATATCAACCAGGTAGAAAATATGCCTGGATTGACTGAAAGGATGTCCTGTCCACCCTTAGTAAGGCTCATTTATTCACTTAGGGAAATGCAGTCTTAAAAAACTTGCTCTAGCCTTTGATCTCCAGTCATCAGTACAAAAGGCATTTGGAGTACTGCTCAGACTTAATTAGCTTGCTCCCTTTTTATACATGATCTCAGTCACACTCTAATTAATCCATTTATGGTTTAAAATCTATCAGTCAGATCCCATACTTCATTCTAAGTTCAGAAACAGATCCACTCCTCCTCCTAATTTGTTGCACTACAAGAAACATCTACCCCTCCTCTGGACAGTCCCCCTTTCCCAGCCAAGGAGAAAACAGACACCTCCAAGGAGTAACTGCACTCGGATCACACGGAAACAGGGCTCCCCAGTACACAGAATATTAAAGGAAATATCAGCCTAATTTTGTAAAAAAGGAGAATGATGAAAAGTTGAACTCCACCTCCTGTATTGCACTGAGCCACTGCTGCACAAAAAGCAGAGAGCTGTCAAGAGATTTAATTAGGATACAAAATCCAGTGATTTAAGAATTCTCTCTCCTTAGAACATTCTCAGGGATTTGCTCAGAATTAGAGGATGGTTTAAACATTAAAGGGTTTTTTTTTCCCTTTAATGAGATCAGCTGCATAGTGGAAAATGAGACTTTATTTATCTAAATATCACACGAAGAACTGAATAATTTAATAACATCGCTCAGCTAAGTCCAACCCAATATATTTACATGTCTTTTTTCTTCTGCATATAAAATGCTTATTTTGTGTTTGACTTCCAATATATAAACAATTCTTAGCTTTACAAACCAGAAAGATAAATAATAAGAATTCTGTATTAAAAATCCTGAGCTATGTTTGCTAACTATAAGAACTCTTTCAGTTTCTACTTATATTCAACTCTGAAATCACATGATTATTCATTTATCTAGATCTCAGTGATTATTTCTGGACATAATCAAAATTTTACCTCATTTAATTGTGTTATGTAGCATTCTAAACTCAATGATTGTCCATTTTAGATCAAGAATAGCAGTGGGAATTGATAGCCATCAATTGATCGTTAAGGATCTAAAGCTTTACAGAAAACCTTAACATTTCGAAGTCTGGCAAATAAAACCTAGTACATCTATGTCCTTTTGATACTGCTTTATCTATCACTAGGGCCAGGTTTGGCCACCCTCGCAAACATTTACTGTCTCAATGAAATAATTCATTTAGCTTAGGTTAATTTAGTTCAGTAAAAGCAGTGCAATCAGTTGACCCAGCAACAAGAGAAAGACTGAACATTGGGAAAAACAAACAAACAAACAAAACAAATGAAAACAAAACAAAAAAAACCCCAGGAATATTTGTTTTTCCTTGCTGTTACATCAAAAAAAATGAGTGTGGAAAACTGGGACCTAATAATGTTGAAGAACAGGTGGCCCAAAAATAATCAGTCTAGTTTATTACCTAAAAATAATATTTTAAACCTTTTAAAGTACAAGTGTATTTGGATTAGTAAAAAACCCCAAACCTCTTCATCCAGCACAAGTAGATTTACTTAACTAATAAAAAGGCAATTTCACAGTGCAGGTTTTCTGCATTTTACCTGAAATCCAATTTCCATTCTTATCAAGTTTGGTATAAACTACAAATGAAAAGTACTTGGTAAATAAGAATAAGATTGTTCACTATTTTCTAAGTTATTACAGACTAAAAGTTGCAAACAGGAGAAAGAAATTTGAAGCTATATAATTGCTTATTTTTGAGTATAATGTATTCTCTTGCTGGCAAAACTGCCAGATTTGGTGTAAATTATGTACTTTGGTAAATCATCATATCCTAAAGTTTACTGAACCAGACCAAGTCTCACTTGTAAAATGATCAAAAAAGCAAAAATAAAAAAACAAAGACACTTCTGATGTTAATTACAGAGACTGGATGGACTCCGTGGTGTGATGACTTTGGGGTGCACCTGCCCACTTTGGTGCATCTCTTCTCCCCATGTAATTTTGTGGCCATGCATGAGCTCAGCATGGAAAGGAAAAGCTTAATTTGCGCACAGCTGCCAGCGTGCACTCTGCTCAGCAGTCACCTTCTTAGCAGGAAAGCATGCACTTAAATTAATATTTATTAAGGACCCCTAATGGCACTGGCCAATTTGTGTGCTTCCACTTCAGTCCATGGCTGCCTCGCAAGAGCATGGGATGAAATAAACCACTGCCCCCCGATGCAATATCTGCTTCCCTGGTTGTAAGCAGGGAATGTATGGCTGGGGGGAGGGGGAGGGCAAAATGCAAGTGAGGAAGTTTCCACCTCAAGTAGATTCTCGTTCCAGCTGCCAACAGCACAAAGAGTGGTAGAGTGTGGATTGCTGTCGTCTCTCACTGCTCCCTCCCAAGACAAAGATGCTTCACAGTCAAGTAGAGCAGAATAAAAGAGAGAGAAACAGAGCAGGTTGCAAAGGTGCACTGCACAGAAAGTAATGAAGTCCCAGAGCACTGTGGGGGCTCAGGAGTACCTCCAGTTGTGGGTTTCAATCTCTCCTTTTTCAGATAAGAACACTTTGGAGCATTTCTAACTCCCTGGTTCCTGCTGAGCCTTCATTTTGCACAGGGTTGGGGCAGGTGCAAACTCCCACCTTGCAGCACAGTGCTGGAAGACAACTGGAGAGGCCAACACTTGGTGATTTTGCTCTGTGGGCTGCAAATGACTTAAAATAGAATCAAAGGAGAGAACAGAGAAATGGTGAGATATAGGGGAGAATTAACCTAATTTGAAAGACATCTAAAAAGAAGTGGAATGCATCACTCTCTGAAAGTGTCTACATCTCAAAATTAACAACAAAGAGGTTCATCATTAGCCCAAATGAATGTGTAAATGTTGTAAACTTCTGAAGTAGGATCTATCAATCCCACCCACAACAGCTTCAGAGACCTGAGATCCTTGGATGCCTTTGAGTTTCCTCAGTGCAGAGTTTTGCCATTAGTAGCAAGCCAACCTATTTAGACCAAATAGTACCACTGTCTGCTTTAGAGGGGGAACACTTTGGGAAAAAGGCATGAAGCATGAAGGAAGACTTTCAACAGTTTAGGCAAAAGCTGATGGTGTAACCACCATCAAGACATTTCGAACCTCTGTGCTGACTAATGTAATATCCCAAACTCTGGGTGCCTGACATACAGCAGACCTGAGGAGGTAACACTTTCCAAGGACAAGACAATCCCTAAAGACTATACGCACAGAGTAGGGGAAGGGAAGATGCACGATCCTATTTACGCCATGAACAAACTGCAGCACCAGAGAGAGGAAAGGCCGGGAGTGAAACCATCTCAATCCAGCATAGTCAAATGTTCAAGTAAAGGGCTGTCCTCCTTTTTCAAGAGAAAACAAAAATATGAAAATTCTAACAAATAGTTGGGTTTAAGAAGAGAGTGCATGTATATAAGAGTATAAGCAGTGAGAACACAGCATCAATATTGGTATATAGATATTTAAAAGATTGATGTTCTCAGGATATGAGTAAGGAGCTGACACTTTCCCAGCACTAGCACAGCACAGTCTCAAGATGAAATGAAAATGAGACTGTGCTATCAGTAGTTCACTTCTTATGCCAGGTTCTCATAGTCTGCTTCTCATTTTCATCAAGCCTATTTCATTACCACTGCCTTGATGCAAATTAGGATGAAGTCATCATTCTCTAGACAGATACACATTTTTTGTTAGGAAGGCGATGAACCCAGTTCCTGTTCCTGCAAACAATTATGCAGTGAGCAGTCTAATTTTCTACAGATGGCTAAATGAGGCTGCATATGCATAAAAAGGTATCCATAGGCATATTTGCAATAGAAAGGCCATGGTTATCTCTTAGCTGCAGGGTCTTCCAGAAACCCATGTGATTACCATTGTTGAGAGCAACAAAAGCAATGCTATGAATGCCTCATTAGAACAAATATTCCTTAACTGGGATTTACTTTTGTACCTGGTGCTAATATTCGTTATGATGGAGAAACAATCATGAGAAAATTTCTTGCACTGTGTAGGGATGGATAATGAACATGGACACAGCCAGCACCAGCCTCCATGATGACCAGAAGCTCACAGAGAGTTCTGATGCCAGGATGGCATTGGTGGCTGAGGTGCAGAGCTGGCACTGTACAGAGGTAGCCAGAGCACCTTAAATCCCTTCTCTGAGACCAAGGGAGGGAACCAGGTCCCTTCACAGATGGACTCAGTTGCCACTTCTCAGCTTCAAACACATCTCCACACTCTTGCCTGTATGAAGATATTGGCACTGAGCTGGTAGGGAAGGATGGCCACCTCTGTGGGATTAATCGCCCCAGGATGGTGAGCTCTGTCCAGGCAAGGGCAGTGTTAATGTAGTGGGGACACCATACATGTTTTTGTCATGGGGTTGGGAGTAATACTCATGGGGAAATCTTCAGCAGCCTGGTAACAACCCCAAATGCAGGAATATGCCCAGAAACGTACCAGGGGCCAGTCAGGACTTTACTAGCAACCATTTACATTTTTCCCCTGACTACAGTGAAATGTTTCCAGGACCAAGTCCAGCAACACCATGCCTACATTTCTTCAGTGGCTGCCCTCAGCAGGTGCCTTTAAACTCCTTGGAGGATGAGCACATTTTATCTGTTGACACCCTTTATTCTTAAAACAGACCAGCTGTGATCATTTCCACCTCTCCTATGTAATTTTTATCCAAATTCTGACCGCAAATTGCATAGGAATGCGTTTTCTCCCTCTCCTCATGTTTTGCTTTGCTTCTCTTTAACATGGAGGCACACCTCACAGGGATTGAGAAACGGGAATTTTTATCACTGACAGTCACACAGATGTCACATGCTTTCACCATGGTAGGACTGGGATGACCAAGTTGCCACAAGTGAGAAGTAAGTCATCCCCACTGAGAGGGGTGAGACTGAGAGGCTGGAAACTGTTCCCTTGCTGTCTGCATGGAGCACGGACCCTGCAGCTACCTGGGAGCCGAATAAGGAGTACACGGCCCAGGGATCTTCAAAGAGATCTTGAAAGGAAACAGCTGGTGTGTCAAACTCCCCTGCGTGTTTCTGAAAAGCTGCATGAAGCATGTAAAAGGAAAGGAAATATTTGTCTTTAAAAAGAAAACAAAAAGTCATTAAAATCTTGGAAGATGTGACACCATACAAAAAAGCAGACAGAAGTAGTTCTTGGAAAATATATAATTCAATATTTGTTCCATAGGTTCCCACATTAGACCAGGAGCCAGGAAGACACTGCCTTGCTCAAATACAGACCAAAGACCTGGTAAGGACTAATGGATGAAGTGGTAACTGTGAGCTGGAACCCATTCATGCAGGAATGGGTAACAAAACCAACCCAAAATCTGAGGGAACCCCATACAGGAAAAAGTAGTTAATACAAGAAATGCTGCCATATTTGCATATGCAATGCAATTGTACTGAAAATACCTATAGAAATTGGAACTGGAAGAGACTGGATAAGTCCAGTGTTAACAAAAATAGCATTGTAAAGCACACATAAATTGGAAAGTTGTTCTGTTGTGTAGAACAAATAGATGTCCTGGCTCTGGACCCAGAGCTGTTGTCGAAATAATGATCAGTGAGCGAGGCAGAATCCATGATCTGTTACACAGATGAGAAGGAACCTCTCAGGGCCCATTACCAGCCCAGGGTTAGACCTCATTAACCCTCGTTAAGCCAAGGAGGATTATATGTTGCAAACCAGATCTGAATTTGGCTTTAGATTTACTGCTTGTTTACACTAGCAGATCAAACAGCCCATTTCTGCTTCCAGACACCCTCACTGACTGCTCCATGCTTCTCTGGGAAAATTCTAATAAAATAACTGTGCTATCCTGCATTGGTGCAGCTATTTCCACCCCAGTCAGGCTAGTCTAACCACAGGTCTCATGATACTCTAGACAAATACACTCTCCCTGCCCATCTCGCAGGACATTCCGGGGAGGTTTGGCCTCCTGGAATCTACATGAGCAGAGGAGCAGCCAGTTCCTCTTCCTTCTCCAGAAGCTGGAGTAGATGGTCATTTCTTTGAACTGTGACATCACAGGTTGCATTTGATGAGAAAACTAAATGCAGGTTGGAAGTCCATGCTTTCTGCTGTTGAATAAATGGTCCCTGGCAGGATTTTAGCTTGGTCTATTCCTAAATCATTTCCTAGCAGAGTAGCACAGGCCATGCACTATTACCCATGAGCAATTTGCACGTAAGCCACCCTGCTCTGGAGGATAACCATGGTATCAGCACAGACCTGGCTGCCCCATGACAGATGCCCTCACTGCTAGGAAACAGTCTGAACCTCAACTTGTCCAGATGCACTCCCAAGTCCAAGTCCGGTGGCTTCCTCAACAAGGTGGTGATTAATTAGGCCTTATTCTGCAGTATGGGAATTACTTCTTGCCACATCACGTGAACACACACACACACAGATGTTGGCTTCTGGCCATGGCTCTCTTTCCCCATGCAGAGATCACATCAGGGGGTTTGCAAACACAAAGCCCTCTGGATCATCTGAGACAAGGTGAAAGAGAAGGGAGAGAGAGGATGATGAGAACAGGAAGAGTTCAGGTGCAAACCAGATCTGCACTTAAGCATCCCCCAGCCTCTACTGCTGGGGAGCTTCAGCTCAGTGCATTTCTAGGGGACAAGATGATGTAAATCCACCCCGCCCTGTGCTGTGCAAACAGCCAGGGGCTCCGAGGGTAGCACCAAGACAATCAGTCTGCCACAGCTGAGCACATCCAGGTCTGCTGCTGTCACTGGGGGATTCGAGCAGTTGTGCTTTGGGAAACAAAACAAACAGCAGCACACTGCTGTACACACCAGCTCAGACAGCTCATCAAAATCAAACCAGACGAGTGAGGAGGATTTAATTAGAGTTGCCCCCTCCTCCCCAAACCATCTGAAGGGTTCAGAGTTTTATTCTTACTAACTTGCAAATTTACTGCTCTAATTCGAAAGGAAAATTCACGATCTCAAATGTCAAGAAGTTATGTTCAATTTCCTTATGGTGTTTTGACCTTCTCAACGTGAAGGAAGTAACCCTTAAAGAGCCAGTGAAGCAGGGCTGCTGCAAAGAATATTTGTGTTGAAAGGCTCCATGCTGGGGACCTCTCATCCATCTCAGACCCAGGAGATACCTCCTCATTTCAATGGACAAGGTAGAACAAATATCAACATTTTTCATAGAATTTGCAAACAGAGCGGACAATGCAATCAAGTCCAGTTAGATTTCAAAACGGAAACTCAAAACCACTTCTTTTCTAATTTAAATTATCTTTTTAATTCACTGTACAAAACGAGGAACTGGGTCCTCAGTTTTTCTGGTTTTTAGTGAAATGGCATATCATGCAGCTCAGCTGGGCTATAACATGACTTTGTGAGAAGCATTCTGACATTCCTGGGTGAATTTTGGATAGCTAGCGATTTCTAGAAGTAAATAAATCACTGGGTTTCACTTTGAGCATTACTGAAAATGTCTTCCAAGCTGAGAGTGAGTCCATATTCATTAAATAGTAATCCAGTTTGTTAAAAGGAGAGGGGGATTTCATCCCACCATTTGTAGAAAGGAACTTAGCAACAAAAATATAGAAAATGTGAAAATCTCATCTTCTCTTGTCAATTATGAATGCACTCTGAGATGAAGAGGACAGTTCAGTGCAACTGCCACTGGAAGTGCGTTTGTTTGCCTGCTGGGAGGTAGCAGTCAGTCAGCACAGTGCTCCTTCCACAGTGGTCTAGCTCAAATCCAGCCTCTGAAAATTATCCACATGCAATATCTGGCTTCCATGAACTTATATCCATCCATCCATCCATCCATCCACTCATCAGCTTTTGGAATGGAAGGCTGCCCACATGCCAAAAGCCACCATCATAACCTGCATCTGCATCCTAAGCTGCAAGGCTGAGGAAGCAAATACACAGGGAAGATGAGTGTCCCCCTTCCCATTCGAGCCCAACAGGCTCACTTGGCACCTCTGTTGTGTCTCAGCCCAGAGGTAACACTGGAAAATGTGCCCAAACGTCTTGTGGAAGAATGTGAAACTGCAGATATTGCATGCCAACAGCTTGCAGCCAGTCACATCTAAACTGTGGGGATTTCCACAGAGATAGCACAACCTCGTTTCCCAATTCACGCAGAGTTATTTCAACGATTGTCACCACCTTTGCATGTTCAGCCACGTCACCTACACAGCAAGATGGGGGAGGAACTCAGCTCCTGCAAGAGATCTGTGGCACCAATTTGTGTTGGGTTTCACCCACTGGAAGAAAACAATGAGGTGCAAGAGGGAAAGAAAGATGGTCCTCGCTGGCATGAAGTTTTACAAGCATCCTCCTGCCGTTTCAGCCAGCTTGCACATTTCATAGCATTGTGAAGCTTAAATGCCATGGGATAGATCTGTCTGGCAATAAATTCAGCCAAAGGCAATCTCTTAAAAAGCCATAATTACGTAAGGGTGTGCTTGCTCATTACAATGAAGGATGGAAAATACAGTATGCATCACAGAGTGTAATTCAAAATTGATTTCCTATCGTGACACATTTTACAGAGACTATTCTGCACACTGTTTTTGCCATGGTCCTTTTGCCAGGATTTTTCTTCCTTTTCATTTTCTGTTTGCCCTGTGCAGGAGACTATTTCAAGGCAATGCCTTCATCTTCACTGCACATTAAAAGCAAAGATAAGGGAGGAGTGCTGCTCCTATCCTGGCAGTTATCCATCACATTTTAAAACTCCTTGAACCAAAAAAGCACATCACTCATTTTATTTTGCTACTCGTCAAAGAAGAGCTGGTTGCTAACAGCAAAAAGAGCCACTTGTGAAACATGCCAGCTCCTGGTCTCATCCTGCCAGTAGCTCTTGTCATCTCAGCTCCCACCAACGCTCAGCTCCCTACAAGAATCGGGACCATTCAGGATTGGCCTCTCTTAGAGACTCAGATGGTGCTACAATTGCATGTTTCTACTTTGAATACTGTATAAAAACCCTGTCATAACACCCTCAGTTTTTCTTTCTGTTTATTTAGATTTTACCTTTTCAGTTGCTTCAAATCTGTCATAATTTTTGTGCTAATGCTGCTAAATGGGTCTTTATACCCCAAAAATCACTTCAGCACCAACACTGCTTAGCACCCTTGTCTGCAAACTCAACAGAGATGCCAAGGGCTATGGTGCAAACTATATTTCCCTCATTTGATTTTCTGTTGGGTGCTGCCCTTGGCATTACTGTGCTGTACCTGTACAACTTCACAGGCTTGTGAGGTTGGTGTTAAGTGCACACCCAGTCATGGTCACACCTACACAAGGAATGAGCTTCAACCTACAAGACTGCAGACCCTGTGGAAATAAAAGCAATGAGCTGCCCATAAGGAGTAAGGTCACCTGGTGCAAAACCATGCCATGCCCATGCTAAAGCAAACAGCCAGCGGGGCAGAGCAGCCTCGGGTGGCTCAGAGTCCTCTTTGCTCACTCCCAATCCCAGCACCTTGTGGCTGGAAAGGCCATGGGCATCACTCAGTGATGATTTCTCTGTGTCACAGCCTTTCCTCCAGCCTGCCCTGCGGGGAGCTCTGGTTACACTGCAGTATGTGAAATACACACTCACACCCTCCTTAGTAAATCCAGGGCCCTTGTATGCCCTTGCCTCCTACATGACACACTCCAAACCCTTCCTGCAGGACCCTGGGGAAGCAGCTGGGTTCCCAGGTAGGGAAAGATCTGCTCCAGCTGGGCTCAGGCACTGCCCTGCTCCTTGTACCAGAGCAGGGCTGCCAGGCCAGGACCGAGGAGCTCATACAGACACTTGGGTTTCACCTGCTACCAAGAAGCTGCAATTCCCCATCTTCAGAACTTGCATAAACCATTAAGAGACTATTAAATGCCTGAGGTCCAATGAAAATTGGACTTTCTATTATTTCTATTTTTAGAAAAAATAATTGAACTATTATTACTTCTATTCTGTAAGACAGAAAGCTCACAAACTCAGCAGTTGGACTGGAGAAGCTCAGGAAAACAAAGCAGCCCGACAGCCACACAAAGCCTCTTGGGGTGCAGCTCTTGAAATCCTGTCCTGTGCTTGAGCTACAGCACCATACTTGGTCCCTTTTGTCTTCCCAAAATAGCAGCTAGCAGGGCTGGAGAAGAATCAACTCCCAAGCAAATCTCATGCAAATTGGAACCACACAAAGGAGGCTATTAAACTGCAATGGACATCGGCAGCACCGCTCTCAGACCTGCATGACATGTTTCCAAAGAGGCTGATATTAATTAAAACCAGGTCTTGATTTATATATGTTTCTTTCCACTGTGCTTTGTTATTTTAATCACTGAAACACTGGCCACTCATGACCCGTTGTACAGTTTTATTCATAATTAATGCGCATAATCTGTATTAAGCTACATTAAAAAATAATAATGGAATCTTACCATCAATATAAAACTACAAATTAGGCTTTGTTTGTAGTTTCAATTTGTCCGCTAACAATATTTAAACACAACTGAAATTAACCAGCACAGATGTTAATCCCATAGAAGGTCTGCAATACCTTTGCATGAGTGTGCTACATGAAATAATCGAAATTTCACATTTGCTCAACACCTTCCATCTCAAAGGGATCCCAGAACCTATTAACAAGTACATCAGAACAGACATATTTTGCAATATGTTTCCTTCCTTCCTGTGACAACTTCCTTCCATGGATTTCAGGTCCCTTAACAAACAGTAATCACGCCTCAAATACCCTGCCCTGCTGCACAGCCAAGGGGATGGGCTCTGCTGAGGGCACCCAGCCCTGACACGGGGCAAAGGCAGCAGGCCACCAGAAAGGCACCGACTGCACCAATTCAGCAAAGATTTCTATTGAATAAAGTACTTAATCATATCTTTAAGAGAGCTTTAATGGATGTAAGCATGGCCTCAAGCACCTTGCTGAATGTGAGTGTGGGGAGAAAAAGAACCTGGGAAAAGTCTGGTGCAGAGTGTGAACACTAGTGGCTCGTGAAGGCAGCTCCTGCCTGCCAGCTCTTTGTCATAATTACTTCAGGTTACACATGAATAATCCCAGTAAGTTATTTTAGCTGTGTTTTACATGTAGTGAAAATAGCTAAATACCCTCAGACCCATCACCATTTTTTCATAGATCTCCACATCTTTAACAGGTCTTGCAACTCAGCTTTCTTTTCCAGCTGACACTTTCTAGCAGAGACTGCATTTTAAATCAAGGATTGTTCTCCCAAACTGGCTGCACTGACTGTTCTTACTTAGCAGCACTGTCTGTCATGGATAGGCACGGCTGGGTGAAGCAAGGAGAGAAATGTCCCACCCAACCACTCTCTGATAGATCGTTTCCAACTTAAGTTTTTGCTGCACTGAGCTAAAGCCATGAAGTGCACCAATATATGGACACAGCCTTGGCAACTTGCCACGGCAGCCTCTCTTCTAGGCATGAGGAGGAACTAATTAAATGCAATTCACTCATTGCCTTAAAACTGTCTGTATCTGTAGTAATGATTTTGTTTAAAAGATCGTGATTTGGGGATCATGATAAAAACAGATATTTAGAGAAAAAGTTATTTCACATAAACTGCTTGTTACAACACCAAAATAACTTGAAGCTATGTTCAGAAGCCTGAAAATCATATTGATTTGTGGGTGACATAACAGCCATGGAATTTTTGTTTCTGAGGCACTAACTCAACACTCATTTCTCTCCCATCATGTTACAGAGAACACAGACAATTCTGTTTAAGGTTTTAGCTGGAACACACTTTTTTTTTAATCCCCTATATTAGTAGTAAAGGACTATATTAAGAGGTCTGGGAGATTGTAGTAGACTGAATTTTTTTTTTTTTTTTTTTTTTTTTTGGCCTGTAAGAAAATGAGAGCAGGGCCTGGGAAGGAATGTCTGATGAAGTCCATAAATGTCCATCAAGTGCAAAGCTGAGGGCCATAAACACTTCCTCCTCCTCTCTAAGCTCTGTACTGACAGCAAACCATGTTATCAAGTGTAATGATTATTTCAGGCTAAGGTTTTCTTTTCCTTTTTTTTTCTTGACAAAGGATGGAAGTCTAGTTAATTTTTCACCTGCAGGCAGACTCAGCTGAACTCAGAAGAGGAACAATTACATTCTGTATTTTTCTGCCTATTATTAAGTGCTGGTTTCCAGTTTTGTTTAAATGCCAGTTATCAGGATTCAATTTACCCCCTCCAAGGGGGATGTCTGGTATCATTCTGAGAGTAGTAACTGCAATATATTATGTTAATTGAGCTCTAATAAGCCTCATAGTGCTTTTGCTTCCAAACAGGAATGGAAATGTCATTTTTTAAGCCAAGTGCACTAACCAGCTGCCTATACCTGCACGACCTTATTTCTGAATCTGAGAACATGAGGCAGCAGCACAGATTTCCTGGGCATTACAGAGAACATAAGGAAAACCCAAAAGGTCTAACTATTATTAACACAGTCTTCTCTAAAGCCCAAGCCTATTTAAGAAACTAGGAAATCCCACATGAAGAGTTCTTTTCATCGAGAAGGCCTCCCCTGTCAGCAGCCTCCAATAAACTTTAAATAATGAATTTTAAGGCTGTTGTCCCACATAGCATCAATCTTAAAGACAAGAAGTCTCCAGCAGTGAATTTCTCTTTTGTTTAACTCTCAGCAGAACCGTATTTCATGCAATTAATGTCAGATGCTGCTTGTGTATTTTGATCATTTCATTTACTTGCAGCACAAGAAACAACCATGACCACAAATCCACGGCATCTTTTGCACTCACTGAAATTTGGCAGTAAGCCTGCAGGGTTATGCAGGCTTTAGCAGACTGTCAGGGATAAACGAGGATTATACCAGTTACTCTAATTAATATTTTGTTATTAGACAGACTAGGGACAATGACCTTTAAAGAGGAGCAAGAAGAATTCCCTCCTGTGTCCAAAAGAGATATGCAACTGCATGCATTCATCTTAGTACAGATTTCAAAGCATCACCACCACACAGTTCTCATTTTGGCATGACAAAAAGATAAATACAGAAGTTGTAACACTGCTTCAATTTGAACCTTTGCACCTGAACAATCTCCTCCCATCACCTACAAAACAAAACCCCCAGAATCCTCGTGATTTACGCAGTTTTAATAACGGCAATGATACCTCGAGAGAACTTTCTCCTTCGACCACAGACTGCAGTAGTGAGTACCAGGCAGCCAGCCCGGGGGAGGAGCAGTCCCATGTGCACGACGGCCCCCAGCAGCAGGGGCACAGCTGCCAGAGGTCTGGAGTCCTCCAGCCTCCCAGCACATCTGCCCTGCTGCCCACCCTGCTGCCCTGCCAGCTGGTGAGGAGCAGAGCTGTGCCACGGGGTTCCACACCATCGAACCCTCTCAAGTTTGGATTTTGCATCTGCAGCGATCAGTTGTTGGCATGAGGCCGGTTTCCAGCAGCACACCACTGCTCCTCTGCGCTGCTCATCCGTGCAGAGCTTTTTCCAAAAGCCGCCTCCCCCCACTAAGCCTATGTGCAGTTCTTCTAAAAAATGTTCCTCCTCTAATATCCTAAGTGTCACCCCCCAGCTGACCCTGACCTTGCTTGTTCACAGTGAAACTACACTTTTCCAGGGGTTTTCTTATCACACCACTGGAGAAAGCTTCCATGAAGTTTCCTGTTCTAAAGTAAACTAGCTTACAGTTTTATGGTTCACTCTTAACCATTTAAAAAATAATAAAAACACGTTGTCTGGTCCTTCACTTTTCTCAGAAATCCTTCTGGGGACAACACTTTGAAATATGTCCGTTTATGGCTCAACAACCCCATTGTACATTCAGGCCAAACAATGAAAGGGGGTTTCCCTTCCACACCTGGAAGGCAGTATTTTAAAAAAAACAAAGGTAAAAATCTCACTAGGGCAGTACAACGTTTAGAAAAGTAGAAGCATTTCATCTTTCCCCATGGAGATCCCAAGCCAAAAGCTCTACTGGTACAAACTTGCCACCTGTATTAATTTAAGAGCTTTTACCTCAGTAATAGTCAAACCTGGACACATCTGAAGTCTGGTAGCTCTAGTCCTGTTTAGTTTGACTTTGCTCCAAATCAGAGGGGCAGCAATGAACCCACAAGCATCAAAGCATGCTCGTTAACTTCCTGCTGAAGGTAAGAACATGCTCAAAAGCTTCGCTGAACTAAGTCTAAATAGGGAAACTGCACACCTGAGCAAGGGGGACAACGGTATTCACTGGGACAAAAAATGTCCTCAAAATCCTGCCTTGCTCCAGCAAAGCCCTGCTCATGCAACAGCTGGCTGACCAAAGCCAGGATGTTTTCTGCTGGGCTGGGGCTGTATGGGAACATCTCATTTGCAGAACTACACACTTCTTCTCGTAATGAATAAATGTTACTGCTTGTTTGTTGTCAAAGTTGCACTGCGAATGTTGCTTCTTCTTCTACACATCATGCCTAATTGCTAACACATCTCACCTTGCAGCCAGATTTTAGAGATACAAGTTTTTGTTAAAATAATTTAATTTATTACGTAGTACACTCATTTAGAAATCACCATTGACTATTTAAAACCACAGGGGGAAGTAATTAGATTCAGTAGGCAGCAAAGCCTCTCACTGATGGTGTGGAGTCCAGGTTTTCAACACTCTCTCTACAGAAAGTTGCAGAAAAATAAAAAGAACTTTTCCTTCTCACCAGGCACAAAAATAAATAAAACAAAATCAACATCTCACCAAACACGTGAAATTAAATATGTGTTTGCTGGCATGTGCCGTGAGGGTGTCACTCAGGAGAGCATTTAAACGCATATGCTTGTATTTAATGAGTTATATTAGTCTTAGGAGCAGGTTTAACTTCAAGCATGTGTGTCTGTGTTTTGCTGCACAGGGGAGGTGTGGTAAACCAGAGCCTCAGGAGCCGAAAAACCCCCAGGGAACGGGACTCAGCAGTGGGGAAAGTCAAGCGTGCCTTGCTCCCGGAGAGCTGCTTGGCAATTTTCATGGCTCATCCCTCGTGTTTCATAGGAAACACGCACATTAGTGTGCTTCAGCCATGCTTGCCAAAAACAGTCTACTGTGGCCATGTGGTGGTTCTCGCTCTGCGAGGAACAACAGCCGAAACCTCCTTGTCTTGCAATAACTCTCACCTCTCTAAATCAAGTTGACAACAATACATAAATCCCCTTTTTTTTTTCATGTCTGTGGACAGGTTAGCAGATGTTTTCAACATCCAGGCTGAAACCGTAAATGATGAGACAAATTTGGACCTCTGGAGCTTCGTGGGAGGCTTGATGTGGGAGAGGATCTGTCTTCACCTGAGCCTGCACTGCTGCCCCAACACTCGTCTGCAGCCGGGGGGAGAGGAATCCTGAACTGAGGGGGAAGGGGGGGTGTCACAAAGGATAAGCCCCCAACTCCCCTGCGCCCATTCTTGACTTCTGGGCTGTCTCCTTGGATGTCTGATTAGACAGGGAAAGCAAAAAAAAAAAGAAACCTCTGTTTTCGTTTTAAAAATAAGTGAAAAAATAATTGCTTTTTTTAAAGGATAATCCATATAAGTGAAAAGAGTAAATTCCTGAGAGATTACTTAAGGCTTCTGTGTAGTCAGCTTTCCTTGCATGATCCCAGCATAAAGTAAAAACCTCACATTGGCTGGATCCCTCCGAGTGAACCTCCTGTCCCAGATGATGTTTGTTACTCAGGTGCACAGGACTACTTTAAACAGAGCACTTGCACATGGAAGCCCAGACAAAAATCAGGAGCCAGCACAGATAGTGGTGTGCAAACACACACAAAAGCCTGAAGAAGAGCTGGCGACCATAAATACCCCAAGGCAGAGAAGGGCAGGACTGGAGGGGCCACAGCAGCCATGCCAATGCTGGCTGCTCAGGGATGGCAGGGGCACAGAGGGAAGAGGCATCCTCCTCCTGTCTCCAGATGGAAACATTCATTTTTCATCTTGGTTGTTTTTTTCCAAAGAGTTTTGTCCTGCTAAAAGTTCTTCAGTCTGAACACATACAAGCAAGGTCTCGAATGGGCACCCCCCAGGGGGTAACAGCAGGAGCATCTTTGCAGCTTTTATTGCAGGCTGGCAATGAAGGGGGGACGTTTTCTGCTCATTAAGTGGCAGAGGGATTGGGGCCACTGCTGTACTCCTTCCATGTATGCACGGCGCTGGGCAGCTACTGAACGACACAACGCTGCCTCATTAGGGAAAGGGTCAACAAACGCCTCTGTAATCCTTCTGTTACTATTTCCAAATGAACTCAATTAAGTTAATTAATTTTTTTAGTGCAAGAAAAGTGCCAAGGAAGAGAGTGGAACATTAAATGAGAATAAAAATAAAAGATCGCTCCTCCTTCTCAAACTCAGATCTCAGGATTGTTTGCTTTCAAATGAAAATAATTTTCAAAACATTAACTTACATGAAAAAAAAAAAAAAAATCACTAAGTGTTTTTCTCTGTGGCTGCTTAATTTGAAAAGTCACACCCACACTTCTCTCCACAACCAAGGATGATTAATACAAAGCAACTTTCCTAAAGACGAATTACTGTCACACTTTTGTAATCTCAATCAATTATGGATACATCAAAAAACACAATGAGCTCACACTTAATCACAAGGGTTTAAAGGAAAGGTTATGTTACTTGTTTTGGTTATACAAAGATATGGGCCCATAATTTTCATTGGGACAAAACCTTCTTTTGAGGGAATCTGGTAGGTAATTTACATATAAAGAAACAATTTCATGATTTACGATTTCAGGTTTGTCTCCTGGTGGAGTTTTTAAAATCATTTAAGATGTTAATTCATTAACAATTTTGTCCATGTGTCTATATGTTCTGCCTAATATACAGCTTTCTAGAATGTGGAGAAAGAAAAGTGTTCCATTTTTTTGTAACTGCCATGGATTTTAGCTAGAAAAGAAAAAGGCAGACAAAAAGTAATAAGGTAGATATACGATAAATCTTTAAATATGTTTCATTACATTATTTCCATTTCATTTCTGTTTTATCCTTTTTTATGTTAATAAATTTGATGATAACACCATGGAAAACCAAATTTGTTTTTTCCATTTTGAAGAAATGACAGTATGAGAGAACTTCAGTGCTTGAAAAACATGATCTCTAGGAAAAAAAATTCTATTTTTTTAAAATTTATGCATTAAAAGAACCACAACAACTGGAGAGGCTGCCTTTTCTTTGTAAACTGGATTTAGTTATCTTGCTAATAAAAACATGGATGCATCTGGAACTTCCTCAAGAATTTCAATCAAGAGGAAACATTTTAGCCAAGCAGCAGATGAATTACATGCACAGTGACAACACAAGACCCCTTTCCACAGAAGAGTTTCACTGCACCATGCCCTGTATTAGAACCAGGCTAAAAAGATATTCAATGCTTCAATTCAAACTTTTCAAGCTGTTCAGAAGTTGTGTAAGACTACAACTCTCAGTACAGAAACTGAGTGACCTCAAGTAGACAAAAAGCCTCACTTCCACTTCCTAACAAACCTTTATGCAACCATTACAAAATTAGTATCATCTCTACTCTACTGCACGTTTAAAGGCAATATCCTCATCATCTCTGATACTAATTTCACCTCGTGCTTTGCTCCCTCTAATGTCTAACCACCACTCTTTTTGCTGAGAGAGAGTTGACAATGATTATCCTCCATCTGGATGCAATAGAGTCAGCCACAGTAAGACTGAAGATGTTTTTAACGTCTTGTTTCAGGTCTCTCAAAACAGCGACTAAATGAGTTCTTGTAAGACTCCTACAATGCACTTAAGGAGCATTATTGGATTGTCTCCGTTTTAGAAAAGACATGTAAAAAATCCTCCCTTTAGAAGTGGCTTCTAGTTTGATGCTTAGAGGCTCTGAATTGCCACTGGAGACTCCAGTGAGTTCATACAGATCACCTAAGCTGGCAACTGAAGTACTTGGATCAAATGCATGAAAGTGGGATGTGAGTATTCCCTGCAGGAGACGGAGTTTCAAAGGTACTGCTTAGCATTGTAGGAGTTTATCCAGGTGACATAGTCAAATAAATCAGGAAAAGCAGACAGTGTTTAGATGGGCACATCTAAACCATCATGTCTGGGAAATTCTTCCCACTCAGCTGGATGTGTATTCTGGCCACGTCCCAGCTTAACATCAGGGAAAGTGCTAAGTCCCACTGTCTCCTCTCCAGGTCCTGTGTTCAATGGAAGAAAACCAAGGTAATTCAGGGACTCCAAGTTATGCGTTAACACATTGAACAACTGGGACTTAGCACAGCCTTCTGTGATTTGGAGCCAATTAAATAATTTCATGATCGAATTCTCATTCACGGAAAGTTGAAAACACTCGGCACCCAGGAAGCTTATAAAGGTCTTTACCGACCAAACTGCCATTGCTCTGCAATTTTGGAATGTTATCCCCTAAAAGACACATCATCATCATCATCATTATTATTATTGTTATTATTATTGTTATTGTTATTTTTGTTGTTGTTACTTGTGACCCTTATTTAAGGATCAAACTTCTCGTGTCTGGTGAGGGCTGCAGCTCCTTCCTTTTCCGCACAGAAGCTCACAGGAGATCTCAGCTCTGCCCTGTGCCAGCAATAGCCCAACAGCCAAGGCACGCTCTGGTTCTCAAGCACTTTTGTTTTCTCCTTTGGACAGGGGATGAGGCCGGTGCCAAAGTGCCTGGTTCATCCAGGAAATGGTCCATTACAAGCCCCTAATGCTGCCCTTTGCAAGGTCAGCCTTTTGTCTCACCGTTCAATACTTTCCTGGCAATTGATGTCCCCATCCATAGCGTGGCTGGTAATAAGCAAAGCTTCCCTCCAGCAGCTTTTTATGGTGCCTACCTACAGACTGATACCATTCACAAAAGCTTCCCTGGATGTAAGATTAATGGATAAAGCAATCAATGCAAAACAAATCAGACGCTGTCCAACGTTTTTCCTTTAATAAGTAGAATCTGAATCTTAGGCTTTTGTTTGAGCTGCTCCTGCGTTCGAGGGTAATTAAACACGATATGGATATTTACAATTAGCCACAACACTTCCAACATAATTATAACATGGGTGTAATTTCCTCAACTAAGTTTATTGCCTAGCAAAAAGAATCTCACTGGTGAAAACCAGTGTGGTGCTGTAGTGCTGCAGACCATCAGAGGAACATAGGACAACCCTTGAAATCATACTTCAGGTGTCAGATCTCACTTTACACCAACCCAGTGAAGCCCAGATCAAGAATTCAGAGTTCTAGCAAAACCGCCTTTCAGTATCTGTTAAGAAAGAGATGAAGACAAACATCTACATGCACTTGCTTGCTATCATGGTTCTCCTTAGCCTTTCATTCCACCTGTAAAAATAGAAACAGGGCTGCAAGCCAGGTTTTTGTTGGAAATTCTGGGTTGTTTTGATCTACCTGTTGCAGAGAACTAGAGCATGTTGCCAGTTATTCATGTTTTCATGTACTTCATATTTTAATGCTGTGTTTCACCAGGAACACATTCTCCACAAAGGAAAAAGAGTGAAAAGATGAGGTGACCTTGAGACACTCAAGAATATAAAGTCCTCAAATTCCTGTGTGACCAAGGACTGGGGTTTTTTGCATATTTCTCTGTACACACCCAGGATGTCACTGAAATCTGGTACAATGCTAATAATTGTTTCACTCAAAAGATTCTCACTCCAGAGTTTTCCCCTTGCTTTACCCTGCAACACACTACAAGATTACAATCACCAAGAGAGATTGAGAAGTTCAGTTTTCTGTCTCATTCAAAATCATGAACATGTACAAAATCATGCACTGAGGACAAACCTGGCAATGCCTCACAGCCAGACAGACGCAGTGCTCAGCTCCCCTCTGCTCCACACTACATTGCTGCACGTCTGTGTGCTCCTTGGGAAGTTCTGACACCCCTGTATTTCTGTCTTAAAACTTCTGTTTGCTGCTTCTGTTTGGTCTGAAAGTTTTTCAAGGCAGAAACTGCTTATGCCAGAATTGCACTGCGCTCTCATTACCAAAAACAACCAAGACGTGTTTGCAGTTTTGACACCTATTTCTCTGCAATGTAAAGCTTTTCCTTATTAAGATTACGATACTGACTACAAACTACATGCTGAACAGGACTGAAACACCCAGAAAATCTGCTGGTGCAATGGGAGATTAGCCCAGCACAGGCATTATCCTCAGCACAAATGTGTGAGCCCAGCAGGGCAGTGGAGGAGGCAGGAGCTGTGTTTTGTGGAGAGTGCAAGTTATAATCATACTGATTTATGGGACACTAACTGCCTTGCAAGGCAATAATGATTTTCCACAGAGGTCATCACAAATTCTGTTTGTCAGTCTGCTTTGAGCAAATCCCATTAAGAAATAGGTGGCTGCAATGTTTATTAAGAAAACCAGTGAGTGACGTGACAGAGCTATAACATTGCAATTGCAGTTCCACTGGATGGCCTGTAAATACAGGGAACTTGATGGAGCAGGTATTCCCAAGACAGGAATACTAATTAAAATAGAGATAGATGCACTGATAAACTGGCACATTTGTGTGCTTTGCACTGCTTGAATTACTTCCACATGAGCACACTTTATACTTTCCTTTCCATACATCAAACTCTGAGCCTAGATTTTACCTCCTTATCTCTGGCCATCTAGCACATAAGAAAGATTTATAGCATGTTACACAGGGTGAACCTGTGAAAAAGCAGTTACCATGGCAACCCAGTATTTGTTTTCTGTATAAACTTGAAGTACCAAAGCAAAGGAAGGCCAGAACTCCATACCAACTTCAAAGTTGCTTTTTTTCGTTCCTTTTTGTGTTGTTTTAAAGCAATCAAAATATTTTAATGCCATCAAGTACACGCATTAAATATATCCTTTAAAACCTTTTACAAGAAAATGGTCAGTCACTGCAGAGCACATTTACAGGTATGACTTGCCACACATTCAACATGTTATCATGACAGAAGGATTTCATGGGATGCCCTGACCATGGACACCTGTGAAGAAGCACAAGAAAGTACAATAGGTCACTTCATGCCACCACAGGAATTCAGTATTGCAGGTCAATTGTGCAATATTAAGATGCCTCATGGTCAGATTCCTACACATTCCTCTACTGGATCACAAACAAACCTTGACTCAGGAAGGTGAATCACAGCCATATTTTGGAAAGCTATAAAGCCAAGCTCCATTTCACTGAAGTAGCACTACACCTTTGCCCCGTCATTTATCAGAGACTACTTTATGTTCATGTACCTAGGCTCCACTGCCCCTAAGTTTATTATTTACCAGCAAATTGCATCTTAATTCAGGGCACCCCCACATTTGCATTGACATCAGAGAGTTTTACTGCAGAAGTCATCAGCAGATAGCTTGGGATCAGGTTGCCTGACACAAACCCTCGATTCCCTCATGCCTCTACAATTAGCCAAGGTTACACAGAAGGAAAAGGTGAGCAGAACTGGGGTCCTGTTTCCACCATGGAGCAGAGGCTCCCTGTTCTTTGTAAGGAAAACTTTTCTGCCTCAGGTATTCAGGATCTATGGGCCACACACCACACAGAGCCCAACTAATCCAACACAAATAAACAAATGTGCACCAAGGTGGCCTAAACATCTGCTATGACCATTTATCCAGATCTTTGGATACAAACTTCTTCGTAAGAGGGAGAGAACATATCCATGAGGGAAAACCAGATAAATGGTACACCTGCAAATAGTGAAACAATAATGTCTTTTTTTCTCTAGCTTTTTTTCATGTGGGACAACAAAGGCATAAATGGTTTTGGGCACAGCATACATCACTCACCTTGGAGTACAGAGCCCCAAGTTTATAATTTTGACAGGGGAGCTTAAAAACTCAGTGTCCTTCAGCAAAGTGACTCTGGTGTCTCCACATCTCCATGAGGCATTGCCACAGAGCCAGCTGACCTAAGCAGCCATCCCAACTGCTTCACACCCTGGGACTGCTTTGGATTTTCCCTGCTGCAGTGTATTTTCCACACAGCCACAGCTCTTCCCAATGGCCAGCTCCCACATCTTCACATCCTTGTGGTGGAACACTGCACACTGCACTTGCCCTGAACTCCCTTCCAATTGAGATCACTAAGTCTTTTTTTATTATTAGTAAGAGCAGAATTTCCTGTGGTGCTGGTAGCATGGAAACACAATCTCTGATTCACAATATTAAAAACACATTTCCTAACCAGAATGGAGCAGAAACAGAGGGAGAAGAGTAGTGGGATACACACGCACCCCAATAAAATCACAGATAAACTGGATATACTGCTACCTTAGGGGAAAGAACAGTGGGTTTTTCAGTTACAGATTGGATGGATATAGCAAATACTTGATTTGCTCTGTAAACTATGAGGTGAATGATTTTTTTTTTCACCTGCTGGAGCACTCCTGCTGTGTGTTCTACAGTATTTTGTGTACAGATTGGAACCAAAGCTTGAGCACTTTCTTCTCCAGTTATTGAGGGAGTCTAGCAGTGTTCCCAGTGAAGCCAGCAGTAACACAGTGTTATTAAGTGGAGGCCCACTGCTGATCTCACTAAGACTGGTATCAGAGCAGAGTCATTCCTTTTTTACCACAGAACTCCATTTTAATTTTATTTAGGGAGGCAGCATGATCTCATAGGCAAGGCATCAGGAGATCTGGGTTGTGTTCCCCACCGTACCATGTGATCACTGGCAAAACATGCAAGTGCTCTTTGCTTTCCTTGTTTTGTTTTTTTTTTAATCATCTGCCATATGCTGGAAGTGATCATTATTTACTGCCACAGAGTGCTCTGAGATCAATGAATGATAAACCCTAAAGAAATGCTGAGTTTTACCAATGAAGTGTGTGATTTTTATATGATTAGAACAATATAAATCAGGACTAAACCCAGTGTCACCGACTTAATGCAAAATCAAGCCTCAAGGTGATCTGAATGGGCAGTAAAGTTCTTGGGAACAACAGATGACCCAGGGAAGCACAGGTTAGTACTCAGCAAATGAGTGAGGTAATGGTAGAATAGGCTTTGACAGAGAAAACAAGTTGCCATAGATTAAAAAAGTGAGTTCATCATATCTTGTTCATATTGTGTCAATTTTTCATTTCTTTTAAAATTGCATCATCTTACAAACATACTCTACTTCTTTCTGTTCCTGCTAAGCTTTGCTTTAGGGCCTCCTCCTTTCCTCCCCTTCCTAAATTCATGCTGTGCATAAAATTGTCTTACTGATTCAGTGTAAGATTTATTCTTTTTGGCCCAGTGCTCTGTTCCATTGTAGGCCACCAGTCCTAGAGCAAGGAGATTTAGCATGTGTTTCGTAAAATATTTCAGCTCTTGGTTCATGTTTTATTCTTTTCCATTTCTTCCATTTTTCCTTTTTATGGAATTTCATCAACACCACAGGATTGGTGCCTGGCATCTAAAACCAGCTGATTCAACAATGCGCTACCCTATCATGCACCATGATAGCTCATACAAATGATAATTCTCTTTCAGGTTTGTCTCTTATTACTCTGAATTCTCTAAGAAAGTCAGAAAGAGAATAAACTGTACCTTGAATCTAATCTAATCCTCAGAATAGCATCACTATATCTATTGTTAATAACCAAACTCCCAGCATGCTATCACATTGGCGCTCTGAACACTTAAAAGACCAAAGAAACAAGAAATATTTGCATATCAGATATTCACACCTGTACAAATAAACCTCACAACTCTGGTTGAAATGAGTTTTTGAAAAGAAAAAGGTCAGTGCTTAGAACCAATGCTGTTGATAAGACAGAACATAAAATGATATAAGGTGCTTCAATGGGCTTAGGGTCACCCACTCTGGAACGAACTCCTCTCTCAGGAGACAAGAAACTGGAAGAGAATATTAAGTAAAAAATATTTGGGCAGTCCTGACTAGTTAGGATTCTTAAATTCCTGGAGCCATGCTTACTGCTGCAAATATTTTGGAAACTGTTATTATCAGGAGTATAGCTATGATAGAGCAACTCCAATTGAAATTTTTCCATTAAATGCAAGAGGGTTTTTGAAAGCCACAGTTTTCTGTTAAACTTGGTGGCAAGGTAGATATTGCAATACCTGTAAGTTAGCTCAGTTCCATTCTGTATTTTCCTCTAACATCAGAAGAGCTTTCTGGAATCAAAGACAGCTTTTCCTATCTTTCTGGAGAGGGAAAGATATTTGAGAGCTACAGAACAAACACATCTTCCTTGGGCTATAATCTCCAACAGGATGGTGGGATGTGATCTCTACAAGAGCCAGGTTCACAGCAGGGTGCTCTACAAGCCAGACAGATGTCAAACACCTCAATAGACTCAGCCTAGGAAAAAAAAAAAAAACAGGCCTCTAACTCCTGTGTGGGTATACCTCAAACTGCCAGATTAACAAAGGAGATATTGAAATATCCCCTCAGTGAGAAGAGGTTTAAAATCCTCATGATTTTCTAGTTTGGGTAAGCAATTTCATTCGCCCAGATGGAAGAAATGAACTCCTAGAAGGCTCTGCTTAAACGGCCAGGTAGCACTAGTGACAACAACTATAAACCACTTTAAAATATTGAAATTGATCTGCTTGACTTTGAAAAAGCCTCAAAAGCATTTTCAGTTTTCCACTGCCAACTCAAGTTTGGCCTGTAACAAATAATCAGACTCTTATAAGACCAGAAAGCACAGGTACATTCCCATAACCTAAAATGATTGAGCTATTACAGCTCAGCAATTGACTGCCCATCCTCTGAGCTGCAATGAGTATGTGAGCACCTGAAACCCACTTCAGTACCAAAATAAAATACATTTGCTGAAAACGTGCATGGAGCTATCTGCAGCTGTTTCATAGAGGTATTAACCCACCAATCCAAGAGCACACTAACAGTAGCTTAGCATGTTTTGTCTGATAAACTAGAATTTGTGAAGCCACACCAATGTGACTGCTTCCAACCATGCAAATTAACCATTACTCTGTTAGCTGAAACACTGGGGGCTCACAGTGACACCAGCTCAAATTAAAACTGCTGCTGATTCAGAAACAGCAGAGGTTGACAGTCACAGATAGACAAAAAGCCTTTGAGACAGCTGCCCTATGGGATATGTGGAATAATCAGACATTGAAGCCAGCAGAATTACAGCATAACGTCAATCACAATCATTTAGGTTTATTTTAAGCACATACATCTGAAAATTTGAAAACAAAACATGTTTCTGCATGTATTTTTAGAAAACAATGATCCACTTTGTGGGGTTTCCTAAAGCTCCTGTATGCAAATCTATGTGTTGATCAATCCCAAGTCGCTCCTTGGAATATTCTACATATGATAAATATTTAATTCTTTGCACTGCCATTACAAGCAACATACTACTTTTATATTCCTACCACATTACTAAAGCCATGAAAAGTGGGCAAATGTCTGAAAAAATAAATTATATTCAATCATCCTCTACCATAACCACTGCACAGATACCTCTGCCACGGAAAGGTAAATGTGGCAACACAAGAAGGTGACAAAGAGCTTGAGAAACTTGTTCCTTTGGCATTATGTGACAGCAGCAACATGTGCTGCCTTGTGCCTACGCAGAGAAAGAGCTTCTAACAGGGTAAAGAACTCTTCCTTGGTCACAAAGCATTTAAACTTCTCATCTGTGGAGAAGCACAGACATTAGATGAGATATTAATTTTTCAACGCTTTCTGAGAAATAATTGAACTATCAACATTTGCCCAATTATCACCAGGCATGTGAATCATAATTACAACCTTTTCCAGGGAATGTATAAAGTCTAGAGCAGGTACATTTCCCAAAGGCAGGGCTGAGACTTGGGGACAGGTGGGTTTCTCCTCCAGCAAACCTCCAGGGGGTCTGACAGCAAAGTTCTATTTTTCCTACTGTGCAGAGATCCATCCTGAGGCGAGACGCACTTGCAGAAATGTGGTCCCATGGGAAGATGCAAATCCCCTCCCTCCCAGCTCTGCCTTGGATTGGCTGGAATATCCCAGACCTCAGCTTACTCCCAAATCCGCCTGAGTGCCCCAGGGTCCCACTGCCACTGCTCTGCCCCCCACCCTCTGCAACCAGAGTAGCAACTGCCAATTTCTCTTCTAGCTCTTTTCAGTCCACAGAGCCAGAGCTGTACTCACAGTGAATTTGATTTTTCCATCATTTTTAATTTACAGGTTATCCAACTGCATTTGATCAAGACAGAGAGAAGAAACCAGTAATAAAGCAGAGCACTTAGGAACACTAATTGCAAATTACTCTTAAATAATACATCATCCCTCTCTTAATTATGGGAACTTGCACTCTCCTCAGAAAGTGCACATCTGCTAATGTATTTTTCCAATAATACCAATATGAAGTTGCAGGGAAAGGGAAGAGTAGTGGTTGCTTTCTATCTTGACCTGCTCTCAGCCCAAGTTTCCCTGAATATCCAAAACAGCTTCTCTGTTTTTTCCTTTCTGACTTAAAAAATCCATTCTGAAGATACATTTCTTGAAGCAAGGACTGCTTGCTAACACTCCTTTCTGAAGGAAAGGGACCACCAGGAACCTGGACTGCCTTAATAACTAACTAAATTTTTTATTTCCCGTTCATTTCCAGAGGCATTTGAGGCTGGACCACTGTAAATTCTGGAGATTTCATGTTTCTACTTGCTTTAGCGCACCAAAATCCTTGAGGCAATTTTCTCCTTTTAATTTGCCACTTTCCTCAGTACAAGATATTCAAAGATGCTGAAGCCTTGGCTACCATTCCAGTTCTATACATGCCCATTGCCAGGGTCTCCAAAAGACATCCATTCTTTAAGGTCCTCTGGTCAAATATGAGAATGGCCATGACAAATTCTCAGCAGTGGCGAGCCCTAAGCATTTGCACCAGTCCCTGGCTCTGGCACTGAAATCCATGCACACAGCACATTAGCTTCTGCACCCAAAAAAACCAGACACTTTTGAAAAAAGGTAAGAAAAACTGTTCTCCCAGCATCGTCCACTGTGTAAGCAGTGGAGCTGCAATATGAGCTCTGCTCTTCCCGATTGAATCCCCTGGATGCCACTGCTTCTGGTCATCACCTCAATCTAAGCCCTTTAATTTGAATTTCTAAATAATTCATCTGTAATAATGTATCTGTTCATATTATTCTGTTGTCTAATATTTCTATCAAGTTCCAAATAAAGCATGTTTAGTGCACAGACCTGACATGGCAGTAAAGGGTCAGGGCAGCTCCAGACCTGTTGTTACCTATAACCTGCTGTTACTATAACCCAGTCTTGCTTTGGCATGATCAGCTGGCTGCATTTAACTGGTCAGCTGCTTCACCACACCACCATCACCAAACTAATCATCTAAATGAGACACCCTTCTCACTCCAGCCAATTAATCACACATCCTCATCCAACATGCACCCGTTTGAGATTATTGCTCTGAGCAACTGGTTTTCCTCACTGCAGAGAAAACCAACAATAAATAATCAAAGGGAAAGTAAAAAACAACCTCAATCTTAGAGAAAATCATGTGGATCTTTTAAGAGATTTTTCGGCCTGCAGTACATGGGGCGTGCATCCTCTTCCTGACTAAAAATGTAAGATGGTCTTTTAGGTTCTCAGATGAGCTGGCATATGAATCTCCTTGCCCTGACATAACCTAGAGCTGAACAAAGGATAATTTCTTTTCTTTTGTTAGAGTTCATCACTGAACTGAAAATATTTTCAAATTTTAGAGGAAAATCAGTATACTCAAAACATCTGCTTCAAGGTAGAAAACGTGAGAGTTCTAAGAGAGACATTCCTCCTTCTTTTCAGAAGTAACTACAGTCTACGTTGGTTCCCAAATCTTTCCTTTAGAAAACATCCCTGAGATCGGTTACCACAAAAAATTTAAGCTTCAATGCACAGAGTGTGGCCGCTGCCAAATTTTTCTGACCAGCCCTAACAGAGCTGCAGCCCCAGCAAAGCCACTCTTCCCAGGCATCCTCAAATCTCCCTGTCGTTGGCAGAGGGAGCCTGTACTTGTGTTTCCTCAAAGAATGCAAAAGAGGAAACAGCCCTAATGGTGACACGTCCCTCATAGATAATTAAACAGAAAATCTGGCAGATTTTCAGACAGGCTGCTACCTGCCGATGAATACAAAGTGGCTTTGCTTGACAGTCAGCTAATGCACGGGGCCCTGCCTGGGCTGGGTGAGTCTCCTGGAAGACTTTGAACAAATGTTTACGATAGATCAGCATTACACTGCTCACTTAGTCTCGTCCAAGGGATGCGACACCCACATCAGTTTTTGATGACTCTCGTAAAAATCCCACCCCCTTCCCAGCAACACCGTGCTTGCTCCTACCGGGTTTTCCTTCTAAGCAGTGCCCTGCCCATTTCTGGGTATTTTCACTGGCAATCTCAAACATCCAGCTGTTAACAGCCAGGCTCTTAACTGGTGCTGCTCAACCACATTCGTAGTCAGATTTCCACTTGCTCCAGACAATGATTTTAGCACTGACTGTCCTAGCGTGGGGTGTATTAACCCCACAGTATCCAGGCAGGTAAAAATGAACAACTTTCCTCCCAGCAGCCATAACAGCTGACGTGTTAAGAGCATACCGAGGGCAATGCTCTTTTTAACAGCACTTGGCACAATCAAGCTTTAATTCAGAGCTGTTATTTTACAGCTTCATTTGTTTCTGCCAATTTTATGTTTGAAGGGTGGGGAAAGCATGAAGGAATAACAATTTAAGTGCTCAGCAGATGGAGAACGAGTACCTCTTATTCCCTCCATCACTGCAGAAAACAGAAGTATTCCACCTCGCAGGGATCCCTTGCCAAAAGAAGGAAAAACTGAAACACCTCAGCAGTTACCAGAGTGTTTGAACCGTCAGAGACAAGTGTGTTTCTTTGCAATGCTGCACAGGGAATGTAGAATATGCATATGTGGGAATAAGACAGGCACCTCAGCAGCACCACAAACAGTGGGTTGTCAGCACAGGGAATTGCATCTTCTAGAGATCCAGGCACCTTTCATCCTGTCTTTTTTCCTCTTAACACTACGGATATGAGAGGAGGAAGGCTACAGAAAAGTGTCCCCGACATGCCAAGTTGCCACAAAGTTGGGCTGGCTTCTACTTTTCTGTGCACAGCTCTTTGCCCCTCCGTGTATCTGGTACCCCTGCACCAAGGGACAGGACAAAATCCACTCTCCTCCAGGTATTACATGTATGGCACAAAACGCACACTCGGGCCTTGTGACTAAACCCTGGCATGGGCAAATGGCACTGCAATTAAAGGATCATATCAGCTCATGAGAGGGAAAAGATAAAGACCTGCTTGTAGAGGAAGTGTCACAGTTTGCTGTCCAAGCTGGAAAGGGAGTAGTCCAGAGCACAAAAGACTCTCAAACAAACATGACTTTAAAATTCACATTGCTCTGCAATGGCCTAAAGGAGCACAGGCTGTTGCTGATGGGGGATATCCTGGTTTGTCACTCAAGGGTGCTCTCTGGGCAGAGCTGCAGTAGCCCCATCACAGCTGATGTTGTTTCAGTGTTGGACCCACAGGTCCCAGTGGAAAGCCCCATACAGGAAGTCCTCCGGCACACGGTGGTGGGACAGGAACTACAGCAAGCAACAACCTCCCTGGCCAGATACAGAAAGTACAGAAAGGGGGTGACAAACTCAACAGTTTCCCCACGCCCAGCACCTCCCCGGAAAGAGAGAAGCAGAATATAGTGCAGGATCTTGCCAGGGGGGTTTTGTATTTGACTCTGCTCTTCAGCTCACTGCACAAAGTGCTCACATACCACAGTAATGAGAGCAGTAGAAATGCCTCCAGAGGTAGAATAGATTAGAGACAGACAAACAAGAATGCAGCAGTGAAAGGAATAATCAGAGCTCCCCTCCACAGGGAAAGGGCAAGTCTCGGCACTTCTCTCTGTGCCAAATCACTTCTAAAAATAGACTAGGGAGACAGATCCAGGCCTAACGGTGTGACAAGAGTTAAAGTGCAGCACTGGGGGCCTGCCATGCCTCATACAGCTACAGAACTGATCCACTCAGAGGACACAAATACAAATATTTCTCTGGCATCCTCCACTGGGCAGGGGTCAGGTCCTGGCCAGGGTCCTGTATCAGCTACCGCCCTCCATTTCAGAGCACAGCTTTTACCTTTGTGTGGGAGAGATCAACTTTTTTCCCTTTTCCACCCCAGTTCCCAGTAGAATAAGACACATACTGAATGCAGGCTCAATAAGTTTCACTTGTAGCTCATTGCCCCACTTTTTTTTTAAAATCTACCCTTGTTTGTGCTATCACCTTAGTGTCACATACAAAGGCAGGACCCAAACTTCCCTGTGAGCTGAGGCTAGAGGAATGCAAAAACCTTTCTTGATTCCCATCCAAATGAATTGTAGCAAACACTTTTTTTTTTTTTTTTCCCTGTCTATGTAAGAGCACAAGAAAAATCAATGCTGCAGCTAATACACTCTTCCATGGAACCACAGTAACCAGTAGTAGATGTCTGTGCTACAAAATAATACTTGGCAAACCCACAGTGCTTTAGGGTCAACAGAGAGATGTCATTCCTTCCTGCACAAAATCATTAACAAAGACGCCACAGATATGCTACTCATAATGCTGAATAAATAGTCCAGAAAGATTAATAATATTTTCATTGAACTCTCTGTTTAAAAGAATATAGAAGCACCATTTCATTCCTAAGCTGATAATGGGGTCCACGTGTGAAAACAATAAAATAATAAAAACTACATGAATAAGACTTCAATGGAAAAAGCTTTACTCAAGAAAAAGTTTCTACTTCAAAGCAGACAGATAATCTGACAATATTTTCCTCTACAAAACTAGATAAAGTTACTTAATGATTTAAACAAGATACAGTATTATCATTTTTATTAGTCTCTAAAGAGCTACAACTAAGCTGCAGAGGAAGATTGTCTGCCTTATCCTGGTAGGAAATCTAATGTAATAATTTATTTCTTTTTCTACTTTGCATGATCATGACCAAAGATGCAAACAAATAACTGATTTTCTAGAATTACGACTGCAAACATTAGTGGGTTTGGTGCAAAAGTACTCGGAGTTAAATCATGCAAGAACTTGATCAGTTTTCCAAACCAATAGGAGACTCCATTCTTTGTCATGTTCCTTGTGCAGCTGTTGTTCCTTGACCAGCAGCTCGCACCAGGGGCACAGGCCAGACATGCAGGATGTCAGAGAGAGCAAGATACCTCTCAGCAGGCTACGTCTGGACTCATGAAGCAGGGAGGGACCTTTCTAAACAGAAGAATTTCAGTTTGTTCTGTCTAAAAACAACTAAAAACTAACTGAATTCTATTCCAAAAGGCAGAAGAGAAGACTAAAACGCCTTCCCTTTTGCTTAAACAAGTGAGATATCTGTGGTGTAAGGGATAGGTACCAGTAATAATAGTTGTAATAAGCAGCTCAGCAGATATCAAATGAGACACATTCCTTGTGGCTCTGTTGGGCCATTGGATTTTCTCCAGTGCATCTGACACTTACTGCAGCAGCAGAGATGTGAGATTGGTACAGGTGTTGCAAATTTAGGAGCAGTATACTACACAGTAATTGGTCATAAGTGTAGAAACCACTTGTAAAACCACAGATCTGCTACCATTTTTGTTACATTCTCAACAAGTTTTTTTCTTCTCCCATTTTTTCACTTGCTCAACCATTGCCACAGTCAGTATTTTGTTCACTGGGATATGTAGAGCCTGGCCTTGAAGGTTAGCCCTTCATCCTAAATCTTCCCAGGTCCCCAAGACAATGGGTAACTAAAGATCTTCATGTTAAACAGCTGCCAAGATGAGAGGTATGAGAAGTAAGACAACAATAACTTATCAAGAACAGAAATTGGCGCATTAGGAGCATATTTGCAAAATGAACAGGCTGTCACATAATTCCTACAGGACTGTAAAGATTGTGCTGGTTCTTCAAGCATGTTACGGCTCTCACTTGGCTGTGTGTATGTAATCCTGTTCATAATTATATGCATATGTTAAGTATTAGTTATAATTCAATGACAAGAGACAGATTTCATTGTTCTTTAGTCACTGCTGCTCTGTATGTTTGTGCTGCATAAAGCACAGATTTACTTTGCCAATCAAAACCGGGTATCTGAGATCCTGTGGTGGACTGACCCTGACTGGACACCATGTGCCCAACAAAGCTGCTCTATCGCTCCCCTCCTCAAATACATGGGGAACAGAAAATATCATGAACAATTCATGGATCAAGATAAGGACAGGGAGAGGTCACTCACAAATTACCATCACAGGCAAAAAAAGATTTGACTTAGAGAAATGAGTACAATTTTTATTATCAATCCGATTAGAACAGGATAATGAGAAATAACCCCAAATCCTGTGCACTGCCCCAGAGTGGGTCTCCTTCATGGGATGCAGTCCTTCAGGAACTGACTGCTCCAGTGTGAGTCACCTGCAGCTTTACAAGTCCTGCCAGAAAAGCAGTTCCACTGTGGGCTCCGCTCTCCACATGCCCACAAGTCTTGCCAGGAGCCTTCTCCAGCACCGGCTTCCCATGGGGTCTCAGCCTCCTCTGGGCATCCCCCTGCTGCAGTGCATCCCAGAGGCACAACTGCCTCACCACAGCCCACATCATGGGTTGCAGGGGAACCTCTGCTCCAGCACACATCAGATGCTCAAACTGTCCTACTTTCTCTAACAGGTGGCTTGGGCACAGCTCAGCCTCCTGAAATACTCGTTTTGAAAGTCCTTCTGTTCTAATAACAAAGAAAATAGGCATTGGTTTACATCACTGATGTGCTCATTGCACAACCAGCCTATAAAAACAGAAACAACCTGCTCAAGAGATACTTGAGACAAAAAATATGTCAATGGATTACAGCTGGGCTTGCTTTCTTCCCCTTTTGTTACAGAGCAACCTATTGACACTAGCTCTGCTTTTCATTTTACTCCTCCTAAGTTCATGATGCAGAAATCAAAAATACTGGGAAATTTATAATTGCAGATGTTCCTCCAGGAAAGATGTCAAACAAGGTATGTCCATATGAGGATTGCTGGGTAAATGGCAGGCAAAGTACATACAACTCTGGGAAATCCAACCCTGCTAGTCTAAATTATTCAACCTGACCTAGTCAATAAATATTGCATCAAAATTCAGAGTAAGAAATAGAAAGTTTGTACATGAGATTTATGTTTCACTCTACAATTCACATTGTAAGTGGTTTGATTAAATATTTATTCTAATATTCACTTGAGTTAAGAATTACACCAATCTGTCTATACAAAGCTATGCATAAGCTCATAGGAAATTTTACAAATACAGCAGAAATGTGTTATCAGCTTCCTAGTTTTATACTAAAATAATTTTTTTTCCTGTTCTGATAAAAAAATCCTGCCAATATAATTTATTCCTTTCACCAGTGGGCTATTAATCTTCACAGCTGTTGCTCATGAGCTAAATCAAGAGAGGTTTCTGTTAAAAGAGAATTCAACTTCTCAGACATCTCAAATACCTTCAGAAACAGAAGTTCAGTAGAGAGAACATTAAAGGAGAACTTTCATAAGGTTCAGGTAAGCTCTGCTTAATCACCATGATCTTTGATACATTTCAAGGTTTAGATCAAATTCTTCAGAAAGCCTAGCTTCATCCCTCTGATAGTTCCGACAACAACATATTCTTTCTGCTAGAGGGAATGATTATGACAGCTTGGCTTTTCTCAGAAATCAGCCTAAAAGTACATGTTATTTTCTTGAGAAGACAAAGAGATCAGCAACACTTACATGAAAACAGATCTGAATGTTTAAAACCAGGAGGTGATACTGAGAGACATTTAGTAAGACTTGCTCTTTAAAATTGTTTATGGCTCAGAGTCTAAAAATGAGCTCCAGTTATGTATGCCACTGTCATTAGTCATATCATAAACAGAAGCCACAAGTCATGATTGAAAGCACTGATTACTGGTAGCTGACAGCTGCTGGTACATGGAGCTGAACTTGAGGGACTTTGTTGTCAGCTCTAACGCTGTTTGATTCACTGCATTACATGGTCCTCGCCTTTAATTTCCTTCCTCTGAAATAACTGAAAAGGTTATTTACCTGTTATGTGTTGTAAAGTTGAGACATAAAAGGCACTATATTAGCACTGTGTTGCAGTTTATTAATTGATGTAGTAAAAAGGCACAATTGTGAATTTTTCTTTGTTTAGAAACATAATGGGCAGCCTGTGAAAGAGCTTCGAAATTCACCACTACTAATTTGGTAGAGGTAATATCACATCATTAAGTACAAAAATTGCAAGCACATTATTATTTTGTTGGACTGTCTTCGCCAGAATCTATCAGCAGACCTGCATAGATGGTCAAAAGTTATATGTATGTGAAAAATAATCAGTATCTCTCATCTGCTTTTATTACAACTTCTGTCAATGTTCTTTCAGCCAGCCAGCTAAGAGTATCTGCTAACAGTTATTTAAATTCACAAGCTAAACCCTTCTTTCAGCTCAGAAATGGGATGCAAAATGAATGAGGCTTGTCTTGCTTTTCCTCCCTCATTATTTTTTAGAAATGGACAGAGAACTCTAAATCTCCAGATCTCCAGACCAAGGCTCAGTGTAACTGAGCTAATTTAACTGGAGGAAATATACCAGTACTGATGCTTTGGGCTTGCCTCAGTGCCAGAAAAAGATGATATTAAAAAACTCATGCTATGTTTCCAGCCTCAGTAATGTCACCGTCCCCCTGTATGACCTCAATCAAGGCACTGCACTTCAGCATGCTTTTTTTTTCATTACTTAAGACATATATAATAAATAGGCCTGAGACAAAAAGTGTTTTGAAACTGATCCTGAGGATTCTTTAAGCCTAAAAATACAAAGTCAAAAATTGGCACTGCCTTATCAACCCCTTTAATTTCACTGCTTAGGTATGTGCAGAAATAATCAAAGCATGAGTACCTGTGTTCTGAAGCAAGAAGAGACTATCATAAGCACAGGCATTTATATCCACCACTTCAGACAAGCTGCAGATAATTCCTTAACAGTTCCTGGAAACAAAGCTACATGCTGTGGTCCCATTAGATCATTTACTTCAGAAAGCTATTAATCTTTACTGAAATGTTGCAGGTAATTAAGAACTTCCAACATCCACTGGTAAGCTGCTGCAGATGCCATAACCCTGATGGCTGAAGTGTCACCCACCTTTCCTGTTTCGATTTAGCTGACTACAGCTTCCTGAGATGGGATCTCAGAATGCCTCTTCCTACTAATTAAACAACAGTTTAATATGGTGTGCCTTCCTTTGAATATCCAAGGGGCGTTTCTGAGCCTTGTTTTCACATCAGGTCTGGAAGGTCACTAAAACAGCACTCTCAAGGATGTGCTGTCTAGAAGCAGTTGAAGCTCCTCCTTGCACATTCATAAAGGTAAAGCCATGATTGGTCCAAGGAATGTATCCTGGCTCAGCCCCGTTGCATTACTGATTGGGCACAATCACCCTAACCTGCACTCAAGCACTGGATCACATCCAGACCCCAATGTCCGTGTCCAGGAAAACCTTTCCACCACCGAACCCAGCTGTGGCCTCTGAGCCCAAAGAGACAAAGCCTGTTAAGGGAGAAGTTTGAGCTCTCCAGCCTGCACAAGGATGTCTGTTAAGATCCATGGTTCAGAAAAAGACAATTTGGTTATACAATCCAGATTCTCTTTTTCCTTGCTTCTCTAGTTCTGTGTTTGCTCAAGCAAAGAAGCTATAAAAATAATAGAAGATTATTTTACAGAAAATATATTCAGATACTTCTCTCTCAATTAAGTCTGTCAGGCCCTCTCCCAAATTTGGCTGCTCTTGAAAGCTGGCAAAACCATCATGCAGCTGTTTGCTCAACAGCTGAGTGCCTCGGTATCCGTAGTGCACAGATTCTTTACTCTGCATTGGATAGAAGGAAGGTTGAGTGAAGAATGGCACTACCAGAGAGAATGCTGGTTTCAAATTCCTTCTCCGCAGGAAAGGTGTGGCAGGCAGACAAATAGGACAACCACGTGACAACCCTGCCTGCTGTCAGCTGTGGACAGGACAGCCACAACACTGAGCACATATCCAGGTGAACACTGTCACCCCAGTATGTGAAATAATATCAGCTGTCTTCCTTTTCAGTGTGATTTGATCAACTCATCCAGTACTGCCACGTCAGCATTTCCTCCTCAGCAAGGAGCAGACACAACAAACTGTCCCAAAGAACGAGGACTGTGTAGGCTTTACCACCATTCTCCCTCGACTGCCTTTCGTAGCTGTGAATCATGCAAGTGCCTGTGCAAGGCACTAAGGTTTCTCCATTGCTATGGGAACACAGTACTCTGCAGCTACTGAAATATTCAGCCCACCTCCATAAAATACCATGATTCACAGATACCAGCCAAGTACCTGAGCAAAGAAAGGTTTTCAAAAGCCAATGGGCTATTAGCATATAATAAAGAGAAAGGAAGGTTATTCTCTCTGAACAGCTTGAGACTACTCCAAGCAATGGAATTGCTGCTGGTCTGCTGCACTCAACAACTTTTCCTCCCCCTCACCTGAGCTGTTAATAAAAAGGCAAAGTCCTGGCAGTAGAAAAAAAAACAAAAAGAAACACCTACACTCAGAATAACACAAACATCGGCCATCCAAATGTGACTGAATATCTGTGCTAAGTATCCAGCTATTGGGCACCCCACAATTTGGATCATCTCTGCCCTGAAATTACCCTCTCACAGACCTCCAGGATAGGTACAATGGCAGCATCCAGACATCTGGATGGATGGGCTGAGGTTAGATGGCATTTCTTTTCAAAGAGCTGAATATTTCCTCTTTTCTTTTACCCACAAACTCAAATATAAAAAGAAAAATAAGAGTTTATTTCCCATCACTGGCTGGCACAACTTTTATGTATTCTGGAACAATAAACAAGGACACTTGCATGGGATTTGGCTTTTTGTTAGGCAAGGATATTACTGCGATTCAATGGGTTTACTTCTGGTTTATTCAGCTATCCCACTTTAATAAGCCAGTTCTTACACAAACATATTTTGCCTGTCAAGTGGTAAGATGGGGCATAAAAAACAAGTTGCAACAGAACTGAGTTCAGCAGGAAGGGAATTAATTATTTCTCTTTGAACGAAACAAAATAAAAGACAAAATGTCTTCCACACGTATTTTCATGATCATCCTAAATCTATCAAATTACCTATCAGTCAGAAAACACTGGGGAAGGGGGATGATCAACTGTATGACAATTAAATGCACTCTAAAGCTGCTCTCACTGGAACTTTTGTGCCTGTGTATTTTTCTGTGTTCCCAGTGGCAATAAGAGTTGTAGGAATTGAAGGAGTACAAGAGGACTTGCCATAGCCGCAGCCTTTGCTGTGCAACAGCAGTCACACTCTCTGAAGATCAAGCTTCCAGAAACAAGGTCCAGCAGCTTAGAAACGGCAGGACCAGTCCATGACAAAACCCAGGATTTATCTTTCCCTTAGGCAGCAGCTGGCGACTCTGGTTTCCATTCTCCCCCTTTCCTGTACAGGCTGATTGCAACAATGGTGTGAACACCACTGCAGCCATGCAGTGCCATACCCGTGCATACGTGACCTCAGTCGGTCAAAGGACCCTCCACCTTCTCCTTTTGCCTACGAGTGAAAGTATTCCCACGGCACTTGCATGTCACAGGAAACTCAGTTACCCCAAGACATCTGATCCAGTCCACCAGACAACAGTCATGATCTGAAAGGATCTATCTGGACCGCAGAAGAAGATCATAACAATCTCACAAATGATGCCCAAGTTTAAACTTCCTGTTTCCCAGAAAACTCAGAAAATTTCCAGCTGCTAACCCAATGTAACGTGACCTGAAATTCTGAGACATTCTGTGTTAGACAAAAACATGGAGTTCAATCTCTTTTAGTGGTGGTATAATAGATTATCTCCTCCTGCGTCTATAGGAAAACAACCCTTATCTCCCCCCAGTCTTCATTATTCTAGAGAAATAAGCAACCACATCTTGAGGTTTTTTGGTTTTTTTTAACAAGTATCCATACCTATCTTTTCTAATTTTTTTTTTTTTCTTTTTATCATCTCGGTAGCCCTTATTGTCACCTTTCTTCAATAGAGACATCCAGGCTTCTGTACATATTTTGTTAGTATCATCTTTCATTGAGCTTCAAAGTACTGTGTTGGTGGTTTTCAGTTGGCCATTAAAGCATAGTAATTATTTCAGCTGTGGTGATGCTGTCATGTGTTTCAGCTTTTCAGATTGCCTGATGCACCACTGGAGGACAATCAGCTTTGGATATGGTGAGCACAGTACAGATATGTCAGATAGGACAGGAAACAACAGGACAGGACAGGACAGAAGGAAACACAAGTTACTGGCCATGCTGTTACAGATCACAGTAACATCAAAAAAGTTCAAATAGCAAAATGAAAATATAAAAAAGGTCACAATAAGAAAGGTCTTTATAACAAAAAAGTAGGTACCTTTAGTTTATGCCATGTACAAGTACATGAAATGATAGTGATTTATGCTTTTTAAACAAAAGAAATAAGTATTTTGAAATAAGGGTTGTGGGGGAGGGAGTACAGGGCTTTGTATTTAAAGCTTAATTTTAACCAGGGAAAATTACTGACTGCTGCACGAGGCAGCATTCAGCTTCTTTCCCTTCCTCGAGCAGGGCACCCAGCTTGCCTCGGGAATCCAAACCCGGCAGGGTGCCTTTCTGACATCTCCCTCCTGCATAGCTGTGGGTGTATCTACTGACATTAACCAGCGTGAGATCTTCTCAAGGAAGAAAAGCCCTATATGAAAAGGTTTCACTGCAAAAAGAGGAAAGGTCTTTAAAGGGAAAACTACACAGCATGCTGCTCCAGAAGCCAAGCTGAACTTTCATTTTGGATCTGAGCATTCTCTAAGAGCAGAGTGCTCATCTACTTCCTACAATAAATTATTCTTCCTCAGCTATATTTCTGTACACTTTAGATATACACTTTTTTTATAAAAACTTCTATAGAAAAAGAAATCACAGCAATTTTAATCCTAGCAATTATGTAGACCCTCTTTGCTAGATGCCAGAAATTGAATTGTTACCAGGGAAAAAAAAGCACTGTGCCCTGAGAGAAATGGGGCAATGAATTCCCATCATGCAAAGATGATGAACTCCTCTCCAGGTAATCAAAACGTGAAAACATTTTCAGGCAGAATCTATGGAAAAGAAAAGCAGAACCAAAAAGCAGCAAACCCCAAAGCTCTTAAATCCAGCTAAGAAGTTTAGCCTGCAAATTAAGCCAGGGAAAAATCTTTAGTAGAGAAATAATGCTGTGCCAGCATAGAAAAAGTACAAGCAGAGAGTTAAGACAACTACAAACTATAGAGTCTGACATCAACTATAGGGAGATGAATGTAGATGTTAATACAAAATGCAATTGATAAAGATGAATATAGTCAATACCTCAGCGCATACTTCAATCACTGAAATATCTTGTCAAACAAACCTGACTTGATCTTTAATAAGCCAGCAAAATGTGGCCGCTTAAGTCTGGTTGTATTGGCAGAGTGCACTTAACTATTCACAAAATTTTAAAATTAGTCTGCTGCAACACCCATATTAAAAATTAGCATGACAGTTTAACAGTGAAGCATGCATTAAATTAACTCAGACCTGGCTGAGATCTTGAACTGTACATGAAGGATGAGTGTTTGCAGTGGTTTTTTCAGGAATTATTATTACTATTATTATTATTATTATTGAAGCCACTGAATATTTTCACCAGTGTTCAGGAGGTAAAAGTAGCTTTGCCACTACTGTAATGCCTGATTGATACAAGGCCTGGTAAAACAGCAAAGAGTGATGAAGGCAGGACAGTCTAGTACAGCACCAATCTGGGTTGCTTAGGAATCCATTCCAAAACCTGTGTATTTTTGCAAAGCTATGTGATAATGATACAAGAAACAAAGGGCACAGGAAAGTGGGACTTGTCTCTGGAAGGCAACAAGACTGAAGGAATTTAGGTTAATGAACTACAGCAACTGAACCCAAGTTCTTCATTCAGTGATGTTACAAAAGGGGTCTGCAGAGGACTGAAAAAGAAGAACTGGAAAACTACTGGAAATTATGATCGCTATTGCTACAGTGAGATGTGAAAGTGACGCAGAAGAAAATCCAAGTATAGAAAACAAAATCTAAAATGAGATTTTAAAAAACTTAAATTACATAGTTTACCAGCAATAAGGCATCTGACTGCATCACAGAGTCTAAGTACTTCAAGTTTTAGAAAAAATAATCAGATGAGAAAGCCTATATAAAGAGCATGACCAACCATATGTTTGATTCTAGGAGACCTATGTCAGTTCTCCAGTTGTCACGATCTTTGTATCAAACAGGATTTTTTTCCCAGGAAAAAGAGAAAAGGAAAAAAAAAAAGAAAAAAAAAAAAGCCAAATTAACGCATTGCTAAGCCTCAGAGGGCTGAGTAAAATATTTTCCTTTAAAAAGCTGTGCACTCAGCATGACAGCGAACCCTGACCCACAGTCCCCTACTTAACCCAGCACACAGCAGCAAACTCAGTGGTGTGAGCCACTCTGTCACACAGCAGATGCCCTGATGTCCTGTTGGGAACTCAGGGCACTTCTGCAATTCAGGCCTGGATCCCCTACCTGGGCTGCACCCACCTGCCCTTCGTTGGTGAAGGCTCAATGAATTTGAGCCATTCAGCTGAAAGACGAAAAGAGGGAAAGGAGTGGAGATTTTTCAAATATGGATATACATATGGGAGGGCTAAAAAAAGAGGAAAGGAGAAATGCTTCTAAATTAAGAATATTTTCCACGGTCTTTTGATAGGTAGAATTAACATCTCCATAAATAGGATAAGCAGGTCATCAAGGAGTTAGGACATGTTACTCTCTGAACACCCTGTCAGGTGTCTCAACTTCCTGTCACAACTAAAATGGGTTACAAGACCTAGAAATAAATCTGTATTTGTGGATGCCAGACCATGGTGGCTCAGACAGACCACGGAGTCAGCTCATGGATCTGTTCTGTATTATGTTCAATTAATTTCATGTTTAGCTTAATGGCATCTTTGTGCAGTTATTGCATAATAATAACAGAGGACAGCCCATCTGCGTGCTCAGTGTTCATACATAATGTCTCAGGGGTCAGTAAGGCTGCACTCCAAGCCCAGTGGAGGTTTTCTCTGAGGCAGCACATCCCCTGTGGCTGCTGCCCCCATCACACCTCCAGCCCCACAGCCCAGCACAACCACCAGACAGCAGCGCAGTAAAAACCAGACCTGTGGGCTGCTCTCCTGAGCTTCTCACAACTGGCCCAAAGTGACACTCTGTATATATGCACAGCTGAAAAATTTGCACACATTTAAGCTGCTAAGTACTAGGTATGTTGTTACACAAAATATTCACTGACCTCTTGCTGAATGTATTTTAATTGAAGTAATTACTCACTCAGCTCCAGCTGCTAGAACTCCAACCTGATATGTCGAAAGTAAATAGCTTTTCAGATTGGTTGCTCAGAAGGCTGGAAAGTGTCTGCAAACTGATATGCAGCTGGGAAAGAAGTCTTCCCAGGCCCATCTGTTCACATGGCTTCTCTCAACAATTTATCAATAAGTTTTTAATGCTCTTATCAATGAGTTCCTATCAGGTTAACAGCCTAAAGTGGGGATGAAAAGCATAGCCAGGGAGAGGCTTATGCTTTGTTGACTTACAGTTGATTCCAAACTCTAATATTCTCTTGCTTTCATCAAAGTGTAAACTGAGTTTGAACTTTCAAGGTAGAAAGTGTGCTTCTGGAGTATCCTGGTGAGGAGTTTTTCTCATTAATTAATCATTTTGTTAAAGGCTTGGGTTTTCCAAAGGATTTGGCAAAGCTTCCACTAATTTGACTCAGAATGATTTCATCCTAACCTATTACTGTTTGTGCTTTCCTAGAAATGATGGTGTCACAAAAGAGCATTTTTTTGCCCCTCCAATCTCTGAAACAGCCTTGTGCTAATGCTAGATCAAGCTTCTTGAAGGGTGAAATAATGTGTAGGTATCCAAGATCAGCAACACTGTCCTGCTCCTGTGGCTGAATAAGAGTTTCCAGAAATATCCCCATTAATGAGAATATTTCAGTGTAGTGAAAAGTGGGTCTGGATGACACAAGGGCTAAATGCCATCTCTCTAGGTAAAGCACAGTGTTACCACTCAGAGTAGAACAGAGAGCAAAATGTTCTAATCCTTTTAAAGATTATCCAAGATGGTAAAAAAAAAAAAACAAAAAAAAACACCAAAACAGTGAAGGCAAGTCAAGGTCAGAGTAAGGAAAAAAAAAACCCAACCAAGCGACAGATTTACTGCTTCCCAGCCTCATGCTCTAATGAAATACAATCAACACTGGCATTAACAATGCCCATTTCTTACGGGTTTCCGTCTTGTGGATGAGTTCCCTGGGGTGTAAGAAGCATTTGGATCCAAAGCCCTTTTCTACAGCACAGCTTTCAGAACCAGCCTTTACAATAGGACTTCTCTACAGTCTAATAATGATATAACTCAATTCATACTCAGTCATTTCCCACTGGGCTCAAAAATTACCCGGAGAACTGTCAGTGTATCCCAATCACCACAATGGTGGTGGTCTTTCAGACACTGGGTGAAGGAACAAACTGAATTTGTTCAGTTGCTTATCAAAATGTTTTGCAAAGCCTTTTGTATGTCTTCTGCTCTGCATAAATATCACAGTTTGCACACCCCATCCCAGGTATTTCTAAACATGCCAGAGGTTTAGCTGAGCTCATTGTGCTTTGTGATTAGCTGACTAGGACTATATAAACAAGTGAAAGCTTAAACTTTCACAAGATCTCTGTGTAGCAATTGATACCAGATCCATCACCAGGGATGATGGTTCTTGACAGTGTTTGGTAGTCTAGTAACAACAGAAGAATTAAAAGATCTGTTTAGTTATTCAGTCAGAATTCCTAGCATGGTTTACAACACAAATGAACTTATTTGTACATTAATTACATTCAATTTTAAAAATTTAAAGCCATGGCATTGCAGGAGAGATTTATAATGCAAATGACCAAGGCAAAAAGATTGTTTAGAGAAGGCAGAAAATTAATTACAAAGACTTACGCAGTTAATAATGGCTTTGCTCATAATACTATCGTGTTTCTTTTTCATGAGTTAAAGCTAGAAACTGATTGTCATTATCAGAGAGGCCTCAGCTCTGTTGATTTTGTTAGACCTCTGGCAATTGGACTTTTACAGGCTAATGAAGGAAGAAAATTACTCAGTTTCACATTATAAATAAAAATCTGACACTTTTAAATGCACAGCGAACAACTCTGGAAGTGCCTTTGTCATGAAGAAATCTCCCCTACTAAGAGTACACCCTAAAATTGCTCTACATGCATAGAGTACATATTGAGTCCCCCCTGGTTAGGCAACTGTTCTATGTTAGTCTCCAGAAGGATATATTAAGACAGTGACTCCCACACTGTCCCTGTAGGCACCAGGAGTAATTCTAAAGATTATTTCCCCTTTAGAGTCAGACAAGTAATAGTTCAAGTAAGAAAGGAGGTATTTGAAGTAAGCTGTACGAGGGACGTAACATAAAAGTTTCTTTAAATAAACATAACCAGTGCTACTTAGACACTGCAGACTGCAGGAGATGGCACGAAAGTGAGGAGAAAGATAGGAGAGAGTTTATGTATCAGCCATATAAACAACAGTCGCAAAGTCATCACAAAAATAAACCACTTTCAGCTTTGTAATCTCTCCAACCCAGCCTTTCTCTGCGCAGAAGAGAGGGCCTCTCGCTGGAAGGTGCAAGGCTGCAAATCCCCTCAGAGGACTCGGAGCTCACACAAAGAGCTGCCCGAGGCAGACACCCAATGCTGGCCACACCACCCTGTCCTGGGGCTGAGCCACGGCCTCTCCACCGCCCACCATCCCGAGCACGCCCAACCTTGGGCATCTCCGGGGCGTTTCCCACCAGCCCACAGTGAGTTGCCCATCTACCACCGTGGCTTTCACATCATGTGCACAAGAAACTGCAGCATTTACAGGTCGCCCCTTTCCTGTCTCAGTCTGCCTCCCTGCCTCACGCGCTGCGGCTGCTATCAAAGAAAAATCCAACCGTTCCCTCGTCACCCAGACACTGGCACAGAGATGTTTCCCATTTACACTGACCTCTCCAAAAACTTTTTTTTTTTTTTTTTTTTTCCAAAATCAGACTATACATTTAACTTAACCATTTTTTATAGAGCTGCTCGGTCCCTTTAGGTTAGGCTGGGTGACTTCTCAGTGTCCCAACTCAGATGTATATTTTATTTTTGTATTTTCTAAGTTGTGAAATACCTGAGGAAGGGACTATTGTAATATTTGCATCTCATACAGTGTTGAGAATATTATGAGTGCTTAACAAATATACAGCACATCCACATACATGAGGGAACACAAACGGAAGAACCAAGATGAAAATGTTCCTTCTAGCAAGCAAATGAGATAGAGTAGAGCAGAGCATTGTATTTCTCATGCTTTATCCACTGTGTATCTTCAAGCTTACTTTGGCAGACAATTAGCACTTTTTAGGGGTTCTTTGCTGGCACTAGCAGGTTTTAAATGAATACAAAATGAGGGAAAGATACTTCACACTGAAACAGTATGTGGCACTGTACTCAATGTCAAATCCTAAGAGACATCCTGTCAACAATACTGGATATAAATCTAAAGGTATCTTATCTAAGAGACAGTACATTATTTTCACAGGGCAAGAATTAAAACATATATAAATCTATTCTAAGCATTCAGTTCATCCCTTTGATTTCAAGAATCTAGATTTCCCAAAACAAAGAAATTCTGCAAGATCTGTTTTGTGTACGCCAGTGGAAGCAACACATCTGTTAATGCCAAGAAGTTTAGTTAAGCACATTCAGAACAGATTTGCTGCACAATGTTAGTGGCACTGAACCTGAAAGCAGTCATTAGAGAAAGAATTTATTCTTGCGGTAACCCCAAGGAAGAGTCACCATCCAGCCAATTTAATATCAACAGCAGTAATTTCAACAATATGATATTTAACCACAATCCGAAAACGGCTCAGTCTGACAGCAACACAATATCAGCATTTGAAAGAATGCATCCCCAGCAACATCTGAAGAGGGAGGAAAGATCCAAGGCCACAGTGGCTTTTTCAAGGAGTTGAGTACACAGATCTTGCTTGAACTTTTTCGTAACTGAGATTGCAAAAGAGTAAGCTGAGGATGAACCCAAATACCGTTTCAGTCAGCAGCAGTGTGTTCAGAGGACAGTAACAAAGGACAAGTTCTTTTGCTCTCAGATACAGCGCTCCACCCCAACCTGTGCATATGCCAAGTGACACACAGGTACCCACCAACCCTTTACAACTTTTACAGTGCTAACCCCTAAATGCATCGTCAAAGGAGACCACAAAGCCCATAGATAAACCCTTTTTTCCTCCTGCAATTCTGTCACTTGCTGCCTTTCTCTCTTCTCCAGCAAATTCCCCCACCCCAGAGACAAATTCCCTTCCACTCCTGCGCCCCTGAAAATGTCCACCAAAGGACAATATTTTCTTTTTGCTCTCATGACCCCTAAGCAACCCCGACTCAGTGAAGCCCAGACTCCAGTCCCTGAGCCAGATGCAGTTTTTCATGACAAATCATTTGGCCTTGAAACTTTCCTGTGGCTTTTGGGAGGGAAGATGTAAGTTCAAAAAAGTTCAAGTTGTTCAAATTCTGACCCAAATTGACAATGGCTCTATGAGACTGTCCTTATGAATCCTACCCTTGTGTCAATGTATTCATTGTGCGTCTTACCAGGCTACGTGATTAGACGTTTCTGCAACACATTAGGTGAAATTCTATTTCCACTAAGGTCAAGTTAGCTTTACAATGAATTTCAACGGAGAGCTTTGCAATCACTAAGGAAAAGAAGCAGATATAAAAGGTGATAGAAACATCCATTTCTCAATATCTGCTGAAAACAAAGCATGATATGAAACTGCTCCACCCAACAGACTGAAAACAAGGGGACAACTGTAACATCCTGAAATAAAATAGCACCACTGCTGTTGTAACGTGTTTCATATGCACTTCCGTCTCAATAAGCAGAGAGGAAACAAAAAAGATACCCAAAAGAAATTTTTTTTTTTTTTAAAGTACAGAAATTTGCACATCTAGAGATTATCGGTCTGATCTTTACTAGTCTCCACGCTCTTACAAGGCCCTTTGTTTTCCTCACCATAACACTGAAGAAACAGTGTTTCATAGCTGGAATTTCCTTGTAGCATTCTTAGCCTCCTGAAGTTTATGGTACTTTGGGAAAGGATAATCTCAAGATGTCACAGACAACAGAAATGTAAGGATTCCTACTGATAGCTCCTTGAATAATTGCCATGAATGCATCAGCCATACCAGCGGGGTTTTCTCTTGGTGTCAGCATCTATTTCTCCTCCAAACCGCAGTAAAATAAGGAAGTTTTGCTGCTGAAGTAAACACTTCTATCAGTTTTTCTGTACTACCTGTGGATAACTTGAAAGGCTTAAAGTATTTCAATAAATTAAATAGGGTAAGTAGGCACAAGTTCTCATGAAGGATCAGATAACTTCAGGGCATTAGGAGAGAAAATAAGACTTAATCAATGTTTCTGTGGAGAGTCCCTCGTTCCCTTATCACTTGTAAGAAAACAAATGTACTGGTCCTTATAAATCTTAGATCTTACAGGCTCGAGGAGCTGGTTGTGACTAAGCATTCCCATCTGTCAGCACAGTTGCCTTGACTTAGCATTATCTAACCTCTGATGACACAAATTAAATACACCCACTTCTCATTCAAACAGCAAACAGAACTCTTATCAGACAACTCGCTCTAAGCAAACTGATTTAGGGAAGTGCATCACTACAAACAAAGAAGTTATCCACTTGCTGGATGTTTTCAGTAACTTCAGTGTCACTGCCTACAATCAACTATCCTTTACCAGCCTCCAACAGTTCTGTCTGAAGCAAAAAGGTTACTGTGCTTGACCAAACCAGCTTCTAATTATCTACTCTAAGTCATTCTCTTAAAATTTCCTTTTTTTTTCTCATGCACATACACACACATTGTTGAAGTTTACCATAGCTGATTCTGAGCCAAGAACACAATCTTTATCACAAATTATAGTTGAAAGGTACTAAACAAGCATTCTTCTCTGATAGATTTCTTGAGGAAAAACAAAAAGAAAAAAAAAAAGAAGACCCTAACCCCCAGAATTTATAACCAAGTGTTAATTTCAAACATCACAAAGATGTATTTTAACTTTTAACAGTTCTTGTCTTCATTTCTCTGCAGCTGTCATCAAAAGAAGACTGAGGAAATAAAAACCCACTTCACAGAGAGACCACGGGCTGTGTACTCAGGAGCACCCTGGGAATACCAGAGATGCTGTTCCTCTGAACAGCCCCTGCAGAGCTCTATATGTGCCACAAGCTTTCTGGTAAAAAAAGAAATCTCCAAAATGCAAGTTGAGCTGGGCTAAGATTACCTTATGCTGACATAGATATTTTTTTTTTTTTTTTTTTTTTTTTTTTTTTTTTTTTAATTATTTTTTTTGCAGCAAGTGGAAAAAGTCAAGGAGCGGATAGAAAATGCATGTCTGTATAAAATCCACTGTATCCAAATGTCCTGCAAATTCAGATTTCCCATGTTTAAGTTCCAAAAATAATATTGATGGATATATTGGCCAATTGGAATGGAATTCTGAGATCACATTAGATAGAGATCTGTGAGGTCTCTGGGTGATATATGCATGCAAAAGGCTGGAAAGGAGTCCTGATGTTAAAGCTTTGTAGCTCTTCCATTCACCTCTAAGAGGAATGGAAAGAATGACGACAGTTAGGAAATTTGTCTCAGAAGTCCCATCAAAACTGAGCTATGGGCCCTGGAAGACACACGTTTCTTTATTGAACATTTTAAACTCTTATCTTTGCAGGAAGCAAAACCAGACCATTTCTAAAACAGAACTTCTGGTGATCTTGTTGGGAGGCCTGACTTCTCTGCTGGCAGGCTCAAAACACCTTGGCTCTGTGCTTTGGATAGAGACAGAAGATGTCAGTGAGCCAAACTGAAATCCTTTCCTATCTTGCCAGGTAAGTGTTCATAACCGAGCCCTTTCTGCTGCTGGTGAGAATGCCTTGGATATTTATGTGAGCTCCTTTTTCCAAAACAGCCACTCAACACATGTTTGGTGTGACGGAGGGTGCATAAAAGGATGGAGAGAAATTGCAAGAAATGGATGGAGGGAAAATGCAAGAAATAAACCAGCATCTGGTGCAATGGATTAAGTCTTGTGCAGTCAACACCTTAGTCACGTTGCCACTGATTTTTGCATCAGCACCAACTTTACCCTAATGAAGCTTTCATTAGCATGGAAGATGGGCATAGGGAATATCACATGAAGAGACAGGTTTTAGCTGGACACCACACTATCTTTGTGTACAGGTGTCTGTGCTCCTCATCCCACAGCAGATGTGTGTCATGGACACTAAGGAGAGGTTAATCTGTTGTTTAACAGTGATACACAAAGAGGATGTGAATACAATCAGATGAGATTCATTTGATAAATACAAAATCATCAGCCAGCTCCAAATACGCTGCTCAGGTGCCTGGCATGTCAAACTACCCGCATGCAGGGTTGCATGGATCCCAGCCAACCTTGGCAAGACCTGGCTACTGAGGTTGTGTGAACTTGTGAAGTGTTTCACAGGTTTCAGAGGGGACTAAAATTCTTTCTGAGGAGCCAGCTGGCTGGCGATGCACAGTCGGCACAGACACCATGTTTCACATGATAGTACCAATTTTTCTTTGTCTTACTCTATACACAGCTGAGCAAGGAGGAATTCGTCCAGAGAGATTTCTGACTTTACATTTTGAATTAAGTGAAGAACTTGAGCACTGGGAGTGATGAACCAAGACAAAACTCAAGAGTATCCCTTTGCCCTATGGCACTGGAAAGAGGTAAAAAGAGGACATCAACAGTAGCAGTCCCTGGATGCAAGCACATATATCTAAAGTCTTCATTTCCTTATCCCAGCTCACTCAGCACTCAGAGCCATGAATCTTCTCTGATGACACCAACCATGACCCAGCTCTTCTCTCACTGATTCAGAAAAGGCTGCAAGGGGACAATCCAAATGCTCTCTCCTGCACAGACTAGACTTGGACACATATGGATGTGTTCTGTCATGTCCGTGTCACCTCTTTGGGTCAAGATGAAAGCAGAGGTTTGGCATTTACACATATTTTTTCCCATTTACTCTCATGAGCAGCAGCTTTGGCACTTAACCCATTTTGGTTTTCCATCCTCAACACTGCCTTATTTGCATTCCTTCTCACCAACACTTGCTCTCAGCTCTGTCATTCAACCTCTGTAGGTTTGGTCTGAAGATTGCACAGCCAGCTTCTCCCAAGTTTTATTATCTAACAGGCAAACAAACTTTAAAATTTTATTTATAATTTTAGGCCACTAAAAACAGTAAAGGAGAAATACAGCTTTCGGATGAAGTAGAAATAACAAAAAGAATGTCATTGCTTATTTCTGTAAACAAACTACATGAAGCAAATGACTGTGTTCTTTCTCTTTTGAAACCCTTAACCATTAAAAACAATGATCTCATGCTTCTGAAAATAAAGAAGAGTTTTGAGTAATTTATTTTAAAAGGATGAAGACAGATAGGCTGCAAACAGATTTAAAGGGAAAAGCAATAGAAGTGGAAGATGCTGGACGGCAGAACTTTAAATGACTTTAGTGGGAGCTATAAATGTCCTATGTGGCTCAGAGCCTGGCCCTCACTGAATGCTGGTGTGGGGACCCTGCAGTGTTTCCATGTGGTGTTTGGCTTTCACCAACATTATCCTGTACTCCTTTAACACTATGTACATCAAAAAAAAAAAAAAATTAAGTTAGATTGAGTGAATACAAAGACAAACTTCTCCTATTATAAATAAACAAAATGGGCTGAGTAAGATAAAACTGATATGGGTTTATAGCATTATGAATTGGGGTTTTTTTTTTCTAAATTCAAAAGCATACAGCAAATTACTTTATCTTCCCTTCCTGTTTTGTTTGTTGTTGTTGCGCCTTTTTTTTTTTTTTAATATTGTTGCATTTCCCTTTGCTTTCTTTTGCTTTTATTATTGCTTTATAGTGACTTTTTTTCCACTCATCCCTATATCAAACTGTAACTGCTGCTTGCTTGGAAAAGCTGTAGTTTTTCCCTCCTGTAGGTTTTCACCCCTCTGCTCCAAGGTTTGGGGACAAGGCAGAAGCTGAGGTGACAAATGGAAGAGTTGAACTCAATTGATGGAAATCATTGCAGAAAGCCTACAAATCTCTCTGTAACAGGCTCTGTTATAACCTATGGCAGCCTCATTGTAGCCTGGTCCAGAGCACAGACCCACTCTGGGGGCCGTGCTCTGCTACCCAAAGCTTTTCAAGACCATCTAAACACAGAGAAGTCTGGATGGCTTTCCTAACCCCACCTGTTCCCCACATCCTGGGGCCAACAACAAGCAGACAAAGCCTTGATTTATTATATCCTTGTGCACCATGGATATAATAAATAAGGATTCATGTTTCCTTTAAGATCCTTCAAGCACAGAGCAATGTGGATCTGAGTAAGAGAGAAGTATCCTCTGGCAAATGTCCTGTTTGGCTGGAGGTGAGCACTCTCCAGGGCCAGAAGGGATAACCCAGCACTAGTGGAGACATTGCTCACAGATAGGAATTCCAACAAAAACTACAGTCTCAGGCTTACAAAGGACTAAGATAGACTTAATACCCTTAAAGCAAATAACCAGGGAGGATATACTGTGATGGCCATCGTGCAGGGGATTTAGCATCCAACGGTACTTTAGGAATTTCTCTCTTCACGTTAATACTGAAATTTCACCACAAACAAGCCGATAACCTAAAACCACCTTGGGGTCAAGTCCTACCTGGCTCTCACACATACACACACCACACATACATACACACACAATGTCTTCTGCTCCATGAGAGTTCAGGCAGTTTATGGAATCAAACTCATATAATCTAAAATTCTTGCAAGTGGCCACTGCTGGTGTTCCCCCAAACCAGCACAGACAGCCTTGCCCTCGGCAAGAAAAGTGGCTCCTTCCCGTGCTCGAGGCAAGCCGGCTCCAGTTCAAACGTTCAAGCTCTGCTGGGCTGGCTCAGGCAATGTTTATAGTTCAGTGGTACGGATGAAAACTTACACAATGCTTTATGCTGTCAAAGCAAAATGTGATCGTTCCAGACTGTGCACTGACATTATTAAAAATATCAATTAAGGCCAAAAATGCACTTTTACACTGAGTTGCTTGGATTAGATTGTAACCGGCTCAAGGATAAGAAACGCTGCTTGTTTATCTTAATCACATTTAAAAATCCAGGCCTTTATATTATCTCCCCCCATAATAGCCATTTCAAGTGACAGTAGGAATTCTCCAGTGGCTTCAAATGGATTTTTTCTGCCAACACATTCCCTCTTCACTTTCAAAGTTTTGTCCCTCCTATTTTTATAACTTTTAGGAAAATACTACCAACTGGTGATTCCCCAAAAACAAAGACTCAAAGCGGAAAGAATAAATAAGGCAATGTACATCAAGAAACACACAGGATAATATGCAACACAGCGCCAAATAAATGCTCATTTGCCTCCACTGGAGGCCAGTGAGGCAAATCGGTGGGAACTATTTGTAATTGCAGGTTGATGAGATACAATTGTGGCTGTTGTGTGGCCTTTTAATGATGCCTTTTGCTCTAATTTAGCTTTGGAGATCTTACAAGGAATCAAAAACATCCAGAGATCTCCAGGTTCCCAGAGCATCTATTTAAATGTGTTCAAATAAGCCAGAGTAATTTGTTTTCAAATTCCAAAATTTTCTCTCTGTAAAATCTGTGAAATATTACTGCATATGATCAGTGCATTGTGTTGGATGAATATCAACGAGTCACATCTGGAAGTACATATATTACACATAAGAGAATTTGATCTAAAACTTCAGTTCTCCATGACTATTCCTACCAGATTTAGCATACTGTAAAACAGAGATTAGATTGCTCCTGATTTTACCACAAAACTCCTGAAGCTTCCCTTGAAACCTGGTTATCAATGTAAACTTTAAAAGGACAGATCCTCAAAGCCTAAAGTCCAGGATACATATACAAAAAGCTAGCAAAGATACTTCTTGCAAATCTCATTTTGAAGGCTTTGGTGAACCCAATCCACAATTTTTGAAAGCCTGAGGTTCACAACATTGTCTAAGGCTTCCAGCTGACTAAGTTGATCAAATCATCCCTATGATGTGAGAGAAGGGAGGGAGAAACCTTGCGCCCCTAAACATCCTTGTGCCTGGTGACATCTTTCTGCTGACAAGAAGATGAGAAACAGAGGTTCAGTTCAGGTGCATTCACAACTGTAAGTATAGAGCACTTAAGATTATTTTGAAGTTTTACATTATTGGGCATCTTACTGTTTTTACCAGGACACTATTGATGCTTATCAAGTTTATGCTTAACTAAACTTATTGCCTGAAGCCCACTTGCAACATATCTTTGGGAGTAAACTTCTGATGTGTTGTTTCTTCCTACATATCACTGACCAACGGAACCATTACTATTTTCCCATTTCTGAGAGGTTAGGGTTTTGGCCTGTTTAGGACTATTTATAACAGTGATTAACAAAAGCAGGCCAGAAGGATGGCTGCAGTTGGAGAATGCCTGTCTCAGTGACAGGATATCTGGCCTTAGTCCTGTGTTATCAAGGCACATATTTAATGCAAAAAATTACCTTCTAACATGAAGAAAACAGAACTTTTGTGCTGCAATCAACCACTAGCCCTGAGCAGGGCACCCATGTACAGAAAAGAAAATGGAAACTCTTTCCTCGCTGAACCTCTGACTTCACACCCAACTTCTGCAATGGGCACTGGGAGGGCATTTTCCAGGTGGGATGGAAAAACCAGAAAACATAATTTCTGTGCCTTTTTAATAACACCTCTGTCCACAGCAACAGTCTCTATGTACATACAGCCTGCAGAACAGTCACTTGGACTCTTGGCAGACATAACCTGGGGCAGCAGCCACACGTGTGGCTGTTACCAGCAAGAGCAGCTCTGGGCTACAACTACCCCGAGATCTAATGTTACTTTTACTGTCCACTGGCTGTTTAGTATTAGTAATTATGCACATTTCTGAGGTTTTCCTTTTGCATAAAAAAACCAACCCATAACAATCAAGGCAAACACTTAGGATGCTATAGCTTGAAATAGCAGGACATGGGCTTTTACAACATCCTGGGTGAGATCCATTGTGTAACACTGAGATTTTGTTAAAAAGTGAAGGACACTCCTCTCCTGCAGGCATGGCGAGACTTTCAGACTCAAGGATATAAAACAGAAAGGACATTAAAATAAAATTCCCTTTTTTATATTATCTATGATTCTTTTCCCCATTTTGTTGACAGCCTGACTCTTCATGAGTGTAGACATCCCTTGACTCTACGTCTTCAAAAAGTTAGCTACTGAGCCTGTGCTTTAACCTTTAATTAGCAAAATAGGGAAAGTTTTCTGACATATTCACATTCCTTTAAATTTGTATAACTGCACTTACTTGGGTCCATGCCATGCTGGTAGAGTTCCCTCCTCAAACCAGTGTTTCTCCTGAACAAAACTCTTTGCCTATAATATATGCCAAAACCTTCTTAAATTAAAGACATAAATTAAAACAGAAGAAATACGAATTCAACCAAAATCTATTACAGTCTTTAAAACTGAACAAACTTTGTAATCTACTGGGCTTTAAGTCAGGACTCCAGTAATGGGGAGGAGAAGAGAGTTACACAAGAAGTCATCAGCTTTTCCCTACCATGGTGTCATCCCAATGCCTCCTAAAAGCTCATTCTTGGAGGCTTAATCCTGACTTGTAGCAACTGACTCTATTCGTCCTAAATATTCAGCTGAAAATATGTTCTACATTACAGTATTGGACAGAGAGTCTTTTCAAAGTCTTGCAATCATTGAAGTTAACAGTCTGATGAGTAATGTTGCTCTGTCTAAAGTATATGTTGTTCCCTTTGCCTCCCTGCTTTATTTTGAGACAGATATACTTAAAATAGTTCTAAATAAATATGGAGATTGTTATCCAATCTAAAAGATTTAATTTAGCATTTATATGGGTTTTAAACACATGCCAACACTTTCCTTCATTTCAACCTTTGGCAACTGTTCACTATTGACAATTCCAAAGGCTGCAGACTCATGTCTGATCATTTTAGGATATTTACAGTTGTAGCCAATAAAGACAGTGCTGATTTTAATTAAAGTTTTAATTGCTCTCTGAGACAAGAAGAAGAAATCCTGATCACATGAAATAGTGACTGGCTCCTTTAAGAGCTGGTGGGTGAGGACTGCCAAAAAGAGCATTGTCCATCACTTCCTATGGGGTGGGTATAAATAAATCCTAAATCATCACTCCTGACAGCAGCAGTGGCAGTTTGGTAATCCAGCCTCATTGTAAACATCCTTCATTCCAGAGAACCAGAATATAGACTGGACAAAGAAAAAAAGCAATCCATAAATCAACTGTTCTGTCAGTCTGTCCCTGCCTTAGGAAACTCTTTGCTGAGGAAACTGGAACAGCTACAACAAACATAACATATATTACAGCAATTCCTGAGGTGGAGTAGACAAATCCGGGCATAGGAACCCATGCTCAGTCATTTCCATGTCACCAGTTTGAGTCTATCCAAAGTCTCCTGGAAGCAAAATCCCTGTGCTGCCATAAGGTTGTACTATAGCACCCATGTTTCCCAGACTTTCCAAAGTCTTACTTTTTGCTCTCATTTGTAAAATGCCTCCCATGCCATTCACTTACATGCCCACTCCAGCCATTACTGATACGGAAAACTCCTGCATTTTGGAAGCCACCCTTTCAGGTGCTTGGGCAGCTGGAAGCATGGCTGTGGCTCAGTCACCCACCCGCAGGGACCACCAGCAAGAGTCCTCCCAGTTTGATCCAGGCACCACAAGTGGAAGGAAGAAGCCTTAGCGGCCTTTAAACGCTTTCTCCAGGCACACATCCATGTCAGAAGTCCCCGGGATAACCAGGACAGCTGGTCCCATGCAGGCAGCCTTGGGTGCTTCCCCACGCAGGGCCAGGCTGCGCTGCTGTGTGCAGGACACTGCATAAATAAATGACTTCAGCCTTGAGGCTTTCTTCAGCACTAAGCTGCTGCTCAGGAACATCCATCACCAGCTCAGCCAGGCTGGGACTTGACAGACATTCCAGAGCCATCAACTGCCATGGTCTCTGCCTCAGAGAAATGGAGATTATGCACCAGCTCTGCACCTCTGCACTGGCCAGGGCCATCCCAAGGGCACTGGTGACCATCCTGAGCACACTGAAGGACCTTTGCTACACGGAAAGCAAAGGTAATGTTTGGTTGCTTTTTATAGGCTTCCTTCAAGTCATTTGGAGAGCCACTTACAAAGTTTACATATTTAAACATATTACATCATTCTGCTGGGAAGATTTTATTCCTTGTTCATTTTTACCGCTGTTTTCTGGAAAACAACAGCAACTTGGATGTATCATTAGTATTTTGTGACAATTAGACAAAACATTGAAAGGTCTCTCTGTACAAAACATTTTCAGGTTCATCAAACATAACTGTGTGGGCCATGCCAAGAAACAGGCTTTTTATGTGGTCCTTGACGGGAGCTGTTAGCCTGTCTATAAATGCTTACCAAACCATCCCCGTATAATTTTTCTCTCTGCTGAAATGTAAATACATTTTGTCTCTTCTGGGCAACTCCAGATATAAGCTCCTAACCACCAGCCAATAATAATGCTGAGTTTTTGGGAGTGCAAATATGCTTCCGCAGTTATAACCAGCAGCTGTTTTGTGAAATGACCTGCCATACATTAACACCGATGGGATGTTTTAGGTGTGATTATACAGCTACTTCAGGCAAGGAAAGCCTTGCCTAAGGGCTGCAGGAAGAAGCTTTTATGGTCAGCGGTGACTGGTGAAGACAGTCCCACCCACATCTCCGTGATTAAAACCTCCCAACTCTTTCAATTGCTGACAGCCTCCTTAGCTCCCCTAAAGCACCTTAAAGCTGTTTGGCTGCATTTCCCACAGACTATTAAGTTATTCAACACAGACTCTTTGCTCAGGACCTCCTGTATCTTATTGCATGTAAATCACACGAAATTTCGCACTAAGCCTTTTGACTTGCTATAGTCTGCTTCGAGTGCTCCTGTGCGCACTGCAAGGCAGCAGCAAACACTGCCTGCAAAGACCTACAGGTTTCCAAACCCCTTATTCATTAATGGAAATGCTGAAAATCCCACTCTATTGGTTAGAACAGCTCGTGATGGAACAGAAGAAGACCTTTTGTAATTACAGGCAACAACCTTTTGCATTTCCTTAGTGAGGCCTTACAGCATTTAAATGCAAGAGAAGGATGTGTATGTGAGTTATAAAGATGATCTGGTTGGAGCCACTCGTATAACACAGATACATCTTTCCCTGTTCAACTGCAATGGCATCTGAGCAATACCTGTGCGAGGGAGCATCCCTGGTACAAACAGTTCAGCAAAGCATCGTCCAGACCAGAGGGAAGAATTCTTTTTTGCCAAAAACAAAAAATAAATTAATGCTCAAGTCATCATAACCAACCTTTATAAGGGAGAAAAAGGGGACTGATGAATGAAAATTATCCATCAAATACTGACAAGGCTGGATCAGTTAATCCCAAGCTCAAAACTCGTTATTTCTCATATAATTTTCAATTTTTTACCAAGTTCTCTCTGAAGTTAAATCCCCCCCTGCAGTTAAATCCTCTTTAGCCTGATGGATGTCAATTGGTTTACATGTATTTAACTGGGAATAGGAGTTTTTTCCCCAATGCTAATGCCAGTAGAATGGAGTACTGATCTCCTGAAAGTCAGGAAAGACCCTTAGGATGCAGCACCATGGACCCCTTACTTGTTCTGCCCATGAAACTGTAGATTTCAATGACTGCTTCATAGCTAGGACCATGTATTGGCTACAGGAATCCAGGAGAAAGACCAAAGGCTAATGTTGCTCTGTTTCCAAATCAAACAGGATATACATCAAATCAATACTGTATTCTTCATTTGCAGACCATTTAAATTAGTATTCTTCAGAAGCTGTTGAGCTGCACAGGGCACGTAATAAAATCCAGGCTAAGTGATTGATAATGTACCATGCAGACCTCAAACTCTGGCACACTAAATTGAAAAACCCTTTAATTATACCTCACCTACTATTATCTCCAAACTCCCAGCACTGTAACACAACACAGAGAATCTGTGGACGATCCCCAATAATTAACCTGCTTGTCTCCTTTTTTAGACTGTTTGCTGTATTTTCATGTGCTGCTTTGACAATTATTAATATTTTATGCATCTGAAATATTGGCATATACTTGCAGTCAAAAGCAAGCCCTAGGTAATGCAAGGAGAATCACTCCAACAACTTCAACAGACTTTCAGGAAAAGCCTGAAGACCCACAGTTTCAAGCTGCATTAGCCAGGCATCTGGTTTATTCCTATATTTTTGGGGGAATATTATTATGCAGCATTTTACACCCTCAGCTTCCTCTGGCGGTATCATTTAGCTGGTTTTCTATTTGAATGAACTTACAAATGAGGTATCTACATGTCCAGATTAATATGACGGTATAAAAGCCAGAGACTAATTTTTCCAGTTCTAGCTGCAAATCACACTTTAGGTTCTGCATCAGTGAGAACTTCTGGCCAAATAACTACAGCCGCAGTGTTGCAACCCCTGGAAATGGCTATTCAAGTACTAGTAAAAAAAAAAATCTTGTGATTCACTGGCATTCAAGAATTCTAGTGGTGCCTTATGCATTATGCAATGTTTTTTTGGTGTTTATTCCCAGGGCTGAATGTATATTCATGACCTGGTAGCACTGGGATCATCTACAGGTTGACTGGATAAGAAGAAAAGGAAGCATTCAGAGCTCTTTGTGGTCAGGCTTTCCTACAGATACCACTTGTAAAGCTTCAACAACCAAAAAGGCTGAGGTAGGCTGAACATAAGGATATTTGGACATTCCTTCTCTATACCTTAGCAATGTCTAAGGCTGAAAAGTGGTGCAAGATTTACAACACATTTTGTTTCTTTTGAGAAAGAGACTTCTGGGACAGTTCCAGGACAATTTTGCATGAACTCAAACAATAAAGTCCATCTCTTGCAGCTTCTGACTATGAATGGCTGTCATTTTACCTATATTAAGAACTTTTTTTTTCTCCACCTTAAATAATCTTTCATATTTAATTCCTTCTGGTTCTTTTCACTTAACCTTAGTAATGTCATGTGTCTGTGTCAAAAATACAGACAACTTTGGCAGTTCATAAAATTTCATCTTACTCCAGCACAGAGAATTACCAATAGCATGGAGATTAAAATCATCTACACAGACTTCTACTGCAGTTCCAATAATTGATGAATTCTACCCAGTGAGTAAATTTTTCCATACTTCCTGATTGATTTGGAAGCTACATCACACTGACGTTGAAATGCTGAGTAATAAAGATGAACTTTAAACACAATCTCATGCTTTCTGTGTTAATGCACAACAGTATTATATCAGTGTCAACATAATTTTGTAATTATATCAAAAATATTAAAATTATGACAAGATGTCTTTCTTTAACCACTTCCTTTGAACTTACTCTGTGGTGCTTCGAAGGTTTGTTTGGGATTATTTACTTTCATAGGCTAGGACTCCTTCAAACAAAGTTAAAGAAAATGGAGATGGGCAATTTCACTAATGACAAGGGCCCATTTTTCTTTACATTTCAAGGTAACACCAAACAACAGTACATTGGTTCAACTCTGCTATACAGAGACCAGGGAAGAAGATATGCAAGTCAGATGTCCTACAGAGCTATACAGCTTCAGCACACTGGGTCCTACATCTGGTTAATATATGTGCTTCTGAAACACAAAAAACATCCTGCAATTTACAATAATCAAATAATTATATGAACTACAGTGTTCTGCAATTTTTATTCATTTGGGAAAAAAAAAAAAAAAAATTACTCTGTTGGCTTCATTCCCTCTTGTACTAATGTTGTCCTACAAGATGGGATGCTGTTTCCCTAAGAGATGCTGAAGTTTCCCAGCCCTGATGACCTGCACTGCTCAGGGCTGCATGATCAATATGCCCTTTAGTCTTGTTCAAAATGCTTTTAAGCATGAAATGTCACTATTATTTAAAGTGAGTATTACATGGTAAAAGAAATTAGTATCATGTGTGGAGTTGTAAAACAGATTATTTTCCTCTTGTGTATGCATTAGACAACATCTTTACATTTCTAAAGGTTCTGCCCTTAGGGAAGATTTGTTTGTAGGTCTCATGGTTATCCATTGCTATTATTCTTTATATCTAAAATAAGTTTCTTTAGATGGAAAAAATGTGTTTAGATCTTGGGATATGGAAATACCAAAAGCAGTATTGTAACTTTTTCAGCTTTTTGACATTGGACTCAGTTCTGGAAAGCCCAGACTCTGGATATGCAACCAACGTGTAAATGAAACATGAAGCAGAAAACAGAGACGTGAGGCAGACAAAACTTTCTAGAGATTTGCCCACGGTCCAACAGGACATTTATGGCAAGGACAAGAACTGAACACAGACTTTCTGTCACGTACTATAAACACATTACCACTCTTCCTCCATCATCTTATGCCTCTACTTCAGCTGAAAAACTGACTGTAAGTTTAAGCCAAGTTACGACAGCTGGAGAAATATCCTGCTCCCTAGTTACCACAAAGCCTTGTGTTACAAATCTGACAGAAATCAGTGACTTATTTTTTAATATGCCAACAGCTTTCCCGTTTACTCCCTCTTCTTCTAGATCTCCAACATCTCCTCAGTTGCACACATGGGCTGATTCAGTTCTTTAGTATTATTTGCATTCAATACTGCTTATGCAAACAGTATTTTTAGTTAACATGCAATTTGGATAGGACTAGCACTGCAAATCTAACATTTTTCTTGATTACTTTAAGCTAACTGTACCCACAGGTTTTAAAATGCCAGTTTGGAAACTGCTCTGGGCACAAGATAATATGAGATCACTAATTAACTAGGAAGTTTTAAAAAAATATCTGATTTAGGCCCTGATTCAGCAAACAAATAACATTAAGCATGAGTAACCCCATGGAAAACATGTGAAGTCATTGCATAAATCACACAACATTAAGTGCAAGCTGAAAGCACCTTGCTGAAACAGAGCTGAATTTTAAAGTCTCATATTCTCTTTAATGGAGTGTACTCCAACCCAGTGCCTGGTGTGTTGTGGTTTCCTCTTCTCTGTTAGGGCAAATGGTCTGAACACGGGGCCAAGAGCCAGGAATTCCTGCTCTCTTAATCTCCTGAAACCGTCTGTGTTTTGGACGAGTCCACTAACATGACTGCATCCCAGGCCATCGCTTGAAAAATGGGGGGAAAAAGTTTCTACTCAGCAACTTCCTCTACAAGATTATGCTTAGGATCAATTATTTATCTAAAGGCCTGTGTGATTCACTTTTAAGGTCTTCTAATATAACACATTTTCTACTGTCTTTAATCAACTTTCCAAAGTCATGCACCCTGCGTATCTCTTCATCTATTGGATTTTGGGGTTTTTAATTAGAAAATGTCATGATTTAAGCACTGACATCCAGAGGAACAGCAACTGAGAAGCTGCTTTCCCACTGCAAAAATCTGTCACAAAAGGTTGATGAGTCCCTGAACTGGGCAGCATGGCCAAGAGCCCTTTCAGGCAGACTCTGGCACACACCTGGTACCAACCCCATCACATCAGCTCCTTGTTCTGCTGCTAGACACCACAAATTCAGCACTCACATTTGCCTGGGAGTGTAATCTCACTTAATCTCCCTGATACCACAAACTTTCATTAAGCCTTACAAAAATAAGTGGAAATAAAGCAAATGGGTGCCTAAGGAGATCTGACTTGCAATTCCAGTGTCATGCTTTAGTTCTTCCTCAGGTGAGTAGTTCTTGCTGACACTGCTCATCCCTCTGATTTTAACAGAAATTCTCGGGTAACGACTTGACTGGCCACTACTGGATGCATGGCACGGCAGGAAACAGCAAGAAAGGAAAATGGAGGGAAGCTAGAGATCACAATAAGGGTTTCTCTGGTTTCACCTATCCTGGTGCTCGCCGTGAAGCACAATGTCCATAACTAGTGGCTGTTACCAAGAGCTGAGACTTCATGGAACTTTCAGAAAAAGGGAGGCAGTCGGAACAGATGAGGAAGAGCAGTTTCTGAAAGAAGATCCGATGTGAGGGATGAAGTTAGAAAAATAAGAGAATCCTGTTGTTTTTCCCTTTAGCAAATGAAAAACAGAGACCTTGCTGTTCATATGAGCTCATGGCATGGATTGTGCAGCAAAAGGAAAGGGGCTCTGGGCAAAGAGGGCCCAATGGGGAAAAAGCAAGTATGGCAAGTACTAAAGTAAGATATCTCTCTCACTTAACTCCTTTCCTGGTCTCTCATATCCTTCAGGCAATGATACACTGAAAACTTTCAACAAGTCCCCATTACTTCTCACAGCAGATATAATGACACTTGACCACGGCACTGTTACCTGGTAATAAGCACGTTAAGAAAATGGAATCATTCCAGGCATTGTGACAAGACAATGTTGTCCTCTTAGCCTTGGCTTAGACAATTTCAAAGAGTATTTCCTCTACCATTCAGATGATGCATTTTTTTTCTTATGGATTTTTACCTTGACAAATATTGCAGGGTCTCTGAAAAGTGTGAATAGTAACTGCTTGTACTATAATTAGCAGAAAATGCATTCCCACCACTAAAGGTGGAGGAAAGATATTTTTTTTAATTGAATTCCTGGGATAGTATTTCTCAAAAGCACAAAAATGTTCATAAAACTACAACCTGCAAATTATGTTTTAATTTGGAGCTTTACCAAGACCTAACACGTATATGAGTGAAGAGAGGCAGAGCGAGTGAGACAGGCTTCCCTCCCAACCCAGCCTTTGAGGCTGACTTGAATTTATTTTGAATTCAGAAATCTGTCAGCTCATTGTCTCACCCTGAGCCACTGGGAGCACAGGCGTGTGTGAGCTCCTCTGTGTGAAGGCAGCCGGGTGAAAATATTTTGCCTGATCTCCATATTTAGGGGTCTGTCATATTCCCTGAACAAGCTACAATTTCACTCATGGCTGAAGAAAGCCGGTAGAGCCACACAAATGCAAGCAGCTACATAATGGCTGCATCTGTTTTAATTTTTAGTGGCTTTTCAAATAATGATTGTTATTAAAACAAAGTGTATTTTGTCACAGATGCTCACAACAAAGACTAATTGGCTGCACAATTACCAGGCTTCGACTGAATGGGCGCTGGTGCAGAAAACTGGGTCTGCCCAGGGTCAGTGCCCTGGTGCCCTACTTGGGCTTAGGAAAACCCAAGGGCCATGATGAGGTGGTTTATTTAAAAATCCTAGTTTAATCCCAAAAACATAGGGTCAGAAATCCACCCTGCATAGCCAGGATCCACCAAAGAAAAAATACTTTGATTTGGCTCATTTCTGAGTTTAGACCTGAAGCCTTATGAGTGTGATAGAAGACACTCTCCAGGTTCTGGAAGTTTTGGGAGGAAGTTCAGCTTGTGAACCCAACTGTACACAGTCCTATAAATCAACAAAACTAGGAGCTGCCACAGATCACTTTGCCTTGATCCTAAGGGTAGAGAGAATGAAGCTGTGACCCTACAAGTCATTCTTCAGTGCCTCATGTACTCTGTCCAGAGCTTAGAATGAAGTGTTTTAGTCAAACAAATCTTTCTTTTCTTGGATAGCTTTTAAATAGCGATACCAAAACTTCTTCTCCCCTGAAAGGTCTCATCCATTCCGGTTGCATATGGTCCATATAACTGGAAGCCAATACTTTTTAGACAAACATTGATGTTTGGAAGCTCTCATTACTTCAATGAATCTGACTAAAACCCAACATTGTTGAGAAAAGAGAGTGTTTAAAAAGGATTTTCCCTTATTTTAATTCAGTATGATTTGTTCTTCTTTAAAAGCAATTTTAATTGCATTCCAGTTTTGAATTCATTTCCACAAGATGCATAAGTTATTATTCTTCATTTATATGGTGTCACTGGAAGCATTTCATTACATGATAAAAAATCCCCACAAGCCTGTGTGGCCTCAGGGTATAAATGACTGGAATGACATCTCTGTATTTTTAGTTCAAGAGTTAAACGTGTATGGGCTGCAGCTCCAGTCCCTTGTGGCAGGCATCCTCCAGGAGGAGATGGCACCGCAGGCATCACAAAGAAGAGCAAAGCTGGTGATGGAAGGGAGGCAAGAGACTAACAACAGCCAAACTTCTCTGAATTTAACAGACACATGGGAAAGCCCATGGAAAACTACACTGAGTCTAAAAAGAAAAGGAGGAGCAACCATCTGGTACATCTGATGGAATTGCAATAATCCGTAGGAATATACAGTGCCAGATAATTGCTAAGCATTCCTGCAATAGAACCTGCTTCAGGAAGGTGAAGCAACTGCAGTAAATGGACTTGGACTGTGGGTGCACAGTCCCAACAAGCTTTAGCCACCAGAGTTGCTGGGCTGTACTCTCTGCTCAAAGATTTACATGTTCAGGCACAAAAAACACTTCCTTCAGTCAGCATTGATACTACTTTGAGTACAGATTATTCAGCATCCAAATTATATGCTCAGCAAGATCACCTCCATTTTGATAATTGCCTTATGAATGCATAACACAGCAGCGTGGGGATTTGTATTCCCAGGAATGTCTGCTATCAGGCATCAATCGTCAGTCTGCCAGGGATGTGGCTCACCAGTTGATAAAGAAGAGGCACAGAGCACTCTTGGAAAATTATCAGCAAGAATCTTATTTAGAAACAGCCCTGTGTTCTATGTGATACAACAAATTTCAGAGGGGCTATGCAGGAAAAGGTCAGGTTTCAGAATAATTTCTGCAGGTCTGGTAGAGAGTGAAGCCTTGCACTCTTCTTATAGAGGATGCAGTGTGCAACACTCTCTGCCCTTGCTGGCACCTCCAATCAGCACAAAGGGACGTTTTAGAGACACTGCTAGTACTGTTGAAGTAAAAAAAAAAAAAAAACAAACACAAAAAAACCACCCAAAAAACCCCCACCTCCATCTATTATATATATTTTACTGAAGTCTTGCAAATTACTTCTCTCCATTGGGTGCACAAGGAGACAGGATCTGGCATCCCTGAAGTGAAAAAGACCTCAATTACTCATCACTCCCTTAACCTCAGATACACCCCAGTAATTGCTGTGAGTCAGTGAGGCACTTCCAGTAAGTGCTCCATACAGGGGCTGATATCCTCTCTGCTCTTTTCCAAAATAGCAACCACTTGAGTGGGAGCAGTGCTGATGTGTGCACACAGCCCCCTGGGAGAGGGGGAGCTGGAGGGGCCAGGCAGGGAAGCTGGGTGCTGATCTTTGCCTGGCTCGGGGCCACAGCACAGCCCCCATGGGTAGCAGGAGGGGCTTTACTGCCCTTGCTTTACAGGAGCTTTACAGATGCTGCCAGAGACAAATGTGTCACATGGAGGAAGGAGAACCTAAAGAAGGAGAGTTTTGGATGTGCATTCATCCTTCAGAGCAACAGTAGAAATTAGCACTGATTAGAGGAAAAGGAGTGATAAGCTGGCCTCTCGCCTCACAAGGGTGAGAGCAGGTGCAGCTACCTCAGCACCACAGCACAGGTCCAGGATACACTTTAGAAGAAATTTCCCAGCTGCTTTGATTTGTACTGCCAAGGGGGCTTATGGACAGGCAAAGAGCATTTTTTTGGATGATGCTCAAATGACTGGCACACACACCCCACAAATGGGTGCTCTGGGCACCCATGGGGCCAGTCCAAGTGCAACAATTGAAATACACAATGTGCAAACACCAGCTCGTCATACCAACCATCTCTCAGGTGAAGATTCACTCCTTCTTACAGATTATTTACTACCGTATACGTAGCAGCATGTACGTATTTCACAGCATTTCTGAGTGCCCTGAGCTCCAAATGCAGGAACAGCATGCAATCCCCTCCACAAGATGTATTTTTCAAGACTGAAAGTCCAAGCTAACCATTCTCTGTCACTTGGATGACTAAGTGGATTGGAAAGTGCTGAGCACAGCTAGTAAGTGAACAAAAAGATTGCTCAGAGAGATGGTTTCCTTCAGCCATAAAAAGAGGACATTAGTATGAAAAGAAGCCTTAATTTATTTGAGGCATGCAAAAATATTCTGCTCTAAGAACTACAGGCCCAGCCAGGAAATGCCTGTTGTCACCACACTGCACCCTGTGGCTACTAAATTTGCAAAAGAAGGGACAGTCATGCACAGGTCTCCATCACGCATTTCATCATCCCAAGAGACTGTTCTGAGTTTGGGAAAGTTCAGTGCTTTTTATTCTTTCATTTTTTTCCTGCAGACAAATTTAAATAATTTTTTTAAAATTAATAATGACAGATTATTAGATTAATGAAAATTTCTCTCACATTGTGCTACAAAACCAAGAATACTTGAAAAGGACAGACACAACTGCTATGGTTGCTGCCTCCCTCCTCAAGGGCTGTGCTTTTCGAGATGTTTTTTTTCATAATCTTGTTGCCAATTTAGGTAAGAGCTGTTCCTCCAAGCCATCTCAGCATGACTGCAACTCGAGCATTTTCACTGCACAACCCCAACTTTTGGCTTCCACGGGACTCCATCCTGTTTGGCTGCTTCCCCTGACAGAAAAGTGCCTTCAATCCATATTCCTGCAAATATTAAGTCTGTACATGTGGCCCTGATTTGCAACCTCTCTGCAGCTCCAGTGCTGAATCTGGGCCATTTGCTCAGTGGAAAGGGCCAAAGTTATTACTGCAGGTAACCACAACTCAGAGCTGCAAATCAGCATAGAAACGGTAAGTCAGTAGAAGCACTAACAGTCAAGAGCCCTGGTACAGATCCCATAAAACCAGCACTTTGCCAAACTGCTTAGGCCAAAAATCCTTCAGCATATGCCTTATGAGTAACTTTTGAGAAATCATAGTTTGAAAGCCACTGGACAGAGCAGCAACCAAAAGATAATATAATAGAAAGTCCAAACTACATGGGTTTTCTTTTTTTTTTATCCTATAAAGAAGCAGGACCATATTCTGTTCTCATTTACAGCCATGATGATGGCTGGTGTCAGCAAACAGCCAGTCAAGATCTACATTCATAAAACACACACACACAAAAAAAAAGTTCAGGTTATTTCTGTGGCTGAATTTTTTTGTTCTTTGACACAAAGAAAAAGCTAAGATACAATTTCAACAGTCTTAGGATAGCTAGGAAACTCAAGAGAAGTTTTGCTATGTCCCAGCCGACTGCAAGAACAGCAAGGAGGTCTGAATAAGAGTTAGAAAGTAGAGAGGGTAGCTGGCTTGCAGATGAAGAAAGATATAAATCAGTGTGCAGCTGGGATGGAACAGAGTAGTCAGTAAATTTCCATCATCTTGTGCTGGATCTCTTTGTTTTGTTCTCAGTTACCCAAAAATTCCACCTGAAAACTAGCAGCAAGTAAATACTATAGAATGAAGTAAAGAGAGGTAAAGAGAAAATACATGAATGACAACATTCAGGAAATGAAACCATCCCAATCACTTGCATCAGAATTACAAGAAATTCATTAAATTGGCACTGGGCCACCTGGAACAAGCTGAATTAGTTGAACAATGAAATGTTAATTCTTTAGTTTTGCCTTTTATATTACCCAATTAACTGTTTGCAAACACGCTGTAACTTTGCCACTAGCAAAAAAAAAAAAAAGGAAAAGGAATCTCCCCAGAGATACAAATGCACAGAGGTCCAGAGCACACAAACTCCTGGGAAAGACTGAAAGAGCTGGGGCAATTTCATCAGTGAGGACTATGGAAAGACACACAAAGGGTTTTCAAACAAATTCATGAAAGGGTAGCTGCTTCAAACTTGCAGATTCCTGTTTAAATTTCTGCAAATGAGATAAAGTTTTAGGAAAAAAACATTTACAAACAGTGCATTAATGAAGTGCTGGAACAGATGCTATTTCAAGGGCTGTGGCCATCTCCTTGCTGGAGCTGCCAGGTAAAATACAACAGTCACTATCTCCACTGTGAAGTAGGGGATAAACTGGGCAAGGGCAACCTCTTGAGGTCCATATTTTCTCTTATTTGTTTTTCGCACAACACGCTCCCAATTTTGGCAAGCAGCATTTCAAAAGGTGATCTCTCAGTGATGAACAATAGGCCACACCAGTGTCACCTTTTTGAAGCACTGGGCTCTCGTGTGCCTCTGGTGAGATAAAACATGGGGGTCCCCCTGTGCAACATCCAGCTGTGAAGCATCAGATACTTGACAGCATCATCCTTGTGACAATTCTGAACCACAACTAAAGGATCCCAGGAGTCTCTCCATCAATACATGTTTCCTTTAAAATATCCTTATAATTCATTTTGCAGCAGCAGAAGCAAATGGTTTAAACATGCAAAGGGTCATTTTAGGTAACTCTCCAAAGGGTACACTCCATGACCTGCAAGTTTAAGAAATATCTATTACAGATATCCTTTAAACTTGGTAATGAGCCATATTTAATAGGTTGTGAGGTTTTTATGTAAGTAAATTTGAAACAGATTCTCCAAGTAATGAAACAAAGTTGGCGAGCTAGAATTTCACCATGTGGCTGAGCACTGGCATCACAAGTACGTGGGGGTGCTCAGGGCTCTGCGTCTGTCCCAGGCATTTGGCAAAAAGCCTCTATTCTGTTTCTACTGCCACATGAGGCTTTTATGTTCAAAGAATTTAAATGTTTCCTGTTCCTGCCCATCCATTTATCATTTTTCTGAATGAAAACCCAACAAAGATTTTAACAAGGACATCGTTATTTCAGGTATCTCGGTTTTAGCCACCAGCTAGAAACAAAAGACACAAGAACCTGAAATATACATTACTCTTTCTGGGCACTTGAATCTCAAATTAAATCTGACTAACCAAAGGGCAAGTTTAACTGCATACTTGAATAAAAACATCAGGAATAATTCTGGACAGGACTGTATAGCACTATATAGATGTACCTATAATCTGCTTTTCCCTTAGGTATCCCCTGGGCACAGTTAGAACCAAATAGTATTTTACTGAATTTTGTGGCTCTGATTATCCTGTGCTTAATCAACCTTTGCTCTTTGAGATTTCCCAGTTTGCAAAACTAATTATAATGAATTGGCTGGCATGTGTGAGCACTGCTGCCCTTCGCTGTCCCAAAAAGGACTGTCCAAACATGTACTACGGGTCAGCTATAACTTAATAACCACAGGCAAACGTGAACAGATGCTGCTAGCAGAGGCCTTGTGCTCTTGGAACTGGAGAACAATGCTCCATCCTTGTTGCTCTTTTGGAATTAGACTTATCCCTTATTGCATATAAGAGATCTTCTGTTTAGATAGATAGAAAGGTAGAAAGGTAAAAAGATATCTAAGGACTGGTTTTTAAATTATTACCATTATAATCATTAATCATAGCTGATCTGATGTATTTATTCACATTATTGTTGGGGGAATACCACAAACATTCCCCAAGCATGTAATAAATAAATGCCTCCCACCATCCAACTGGTAGGGAGCAACAAACTACACCGAGTTTTAAAGCAGATGTGCACCAATTTTACAAGGGAAAATCTATGGTGCAAAATTGCACTGCTACAGTAAAGCACTCGAGTGAAAAAGACTTACATTCAGCCTTGCAGCAACACTTAACATTTTTACTCTACAGAGCCAGATATCTGTCCTCGAGTATTTTTGCCTCTCTCATCTAGATTATAACTCCCGCAGAATAAAAACTGTCACCATCAACATAAAAAGATCCCTTGACTGTTGACCTGATTTTCTTTTTTTTTTTTTGGTCCCCTAGAAAACAACCATTTGAAACTCTGATTAAACAGGACATGCAGGAACCTACTCTCCTCTCCCCAGCGGTGACAAAAATAGCTTTTCTGAGCAAGCACGTCAAGAGTAAACACGGGCTGCTACAATAAAAGAGAAAGTTTGATTTCATAATCCTTCCTTGTGCAAGGAAGCCTTTTAAAGAGAATATTAGGCAGGACCCTAGACAAAGCAGGGGAAGTCCCATGGCAGCCACACAATAAATGGCAGCACCATTAACATTAGGTCATAACCTCTGTGTCGCTGAGCCTTTGTGTGCGCTCAAAGCTGCCGACAGCTGGTCCAGGGCAACACATGGCCAGAGAGAAAAGCAGCAGCCAGCAAGGGGTTAAAACCTCGCTTTGGGGGGTTTTGCTGTAAGCAGTACCCCTTGAGCTCGCTATTATCTTCCTGCCAGCCCCTCCAGACCTGTCCAAAAACATGGGCGGATGATGTAGGTCTGAATTCAATGTAACCGTGCCAGGTGCTTTCCTTTCCAGCATAAAATAGCTGTGCCTTTCCTGTCTTGTTTTTAAAATGGTCACTAGTTTCTAGCACTTGTTTCAGAAATGAATCATCCGGACTTATTCAAGGAAACCATCAGTTTTGCACTGAGATTGAGTGCTCTTGTACTCTGACTTACTGAGATTCTCCTTTTCAAATTAAGAAAAAAAAAAAAAGCATTTATAAATCCAAAACTTTGAATTCTTCCATTCAAAACAGTAAACAACAGACCTGCATGCTGCTTCACACACCCCAACAAGCAGTTTATCTCAAACATCAGATGTGTCATAGACATTATCTTTACAACCTTTTTTTTTAAAGTAACAAGAACAAGCATTCTTTAGTCTCATGGCTTTTTTCAAGGTGCTGGGAACACATTATCTCTGAATAGAACATATTGCTAAAGTCTAAGCATTGCACATAATAAAAATATACCAAAATGCAAAAAATAAAAATATACCAAACAAATAAGGTTTGTTTTTTGGTTTTGGGGTTTTTTTTTTGGCCATCTTGTGGCTACTGCCAAAAAGCATAAAACAATCTTCCTGTTAGGAGTTCATATTTATTCCTGAAAAACAACATGGACTGGAAAGAGCTGATAAATAATTCAATAGGGAAATACTCTTTTCCTACAACTAAGAGCGCATGCACTCAGAATGGGAAGTATAGAAAAAAAACGGGAGAAAGGACAAAGTTGTGCTGGAAACTCACTCGTCAGGATGCCATGAGGGTATTGACAAGGTAGAACAGCTTCCTTCATAATACACTTCTACATCCTCATGGACTGCAGGCAAGCTTACACCAAGAGGCCTTGGTAAACTGGAGTGACATAAAATGCGAAATAAAACTGCATGGATTTCTCTAACTACTAAAGCCAGGTCTGCACCCAGTTTTCCTACATGAGCTGGTCAGGGATGGGATTTTACACCAATACAGCTATAAATGCAGCCTCCCAGAGTAAGCCCTGCTTTGGCATCACAGGATGATTACACCTCCGTCCATGCAGACAGAATTTCCCCTGAGCATCAACCTTTTCAGGGAAAAGCACCTTTAACTATCCAATCTGCAGCTGCATTAGGGAGTGATGGATTGCTTTAGTAGCACTGGTGGTGTTACAAGTGATACAGCTCCTTAGAAAACTACCGTGGGTGTCTGGTGAGCTCAGAAGATGTGTCCTGCACCAGGAACCAGCCGTCATCAAAGCTTGCTACAGAAACTCTGCCACAGACTGAGGTCCCTGTTGCTCTGCAGAGCATAACATCAGCAACAAACGCAGCCAGTAAAGATTGCTGTGGGCTTCAGACAAAACAGAAACTTTTTTAAAAGTTGAAAAAAAAAAATGGGCAAGCAAAAAGCAACTCCCATCAACCTTGCATTCATCAGACATAAAAACTGTTTTGTTTTCTATCAAGATCTAGCCTCAATCTGTGGTAAAATCAAGTCTCTAGCTTCATGAAACAGGGCTGGCACAAGGCTCCTTGCCCTGTTCCATGGACAAGACAAGGTTCAAGACCTCATAGCTCTTCAGTCATTCACTGCTTTCCAAATAAGCTTGCCATTAATTCCCCCATTCTCTCCCTCGAGTCCTACATACAAGCTGCACAGCCATTAGTAACTATTAACTGAGTCTAATCAAATACTTCAGCTGAGTTGCTATTCAGTTTGGGATGTTTAAACATAATTACAGGCAGCAAGACTTTTTGACATGACAAATATTTTTTAATAACATTACCAGAATGGTTAGTTCTGTTTTCACTGTGAAAGCAAACAGAGCAATTCCAGCTGGAAAGTTAACATTTATACTTGCAGTAGGGTAAAAAAAGACAGACTCTGGCAGCCACGCAGCCAAGAAAACTGCTTCCACTAACCAGGGAGAGATGGTGCTTCCAGGGACACTCTCCTACCGCCAACTTTCTGCAGTTCAGAGGAGTGAACTATTAAGAACTTCACGTACTACTAGTTCATTCCTTCTATCATTTTTCCCCCCAATTCCTTCACAATATCCTGGTTCTCAGACACCCTCTCACATGTATCAGGTTGAGTTTTGATGAAAATTATTATTTCTTCAGAAAAGGAAACACTGAGTTACTCAACAAGGCAAATCTTCCAGCACTAAGACGACAGCCTAATGCTGAGCACAGGAGGTTCAGAAGGAGGAAGGTGCACGCTAAAAACCTTTGCAGTCAGAACCAATAACAATAGAATTTTTTTCACTTGGGCTTATTGTTTAAATTGTATTCTACTGCAAGGAGCCTGGGCGCCTTTCAAATGTAAATATTTTACAAGAGAATGCCATATGGGAGACCCAGCTGTTTGTTTTTATTAGGAAAAAAATTAAATCGCTTCATTTTGCAAAGATTTTTTTTTTAAACCCAACTCATAGTTACATGCCAACATTTGAATTATCTTAATTCAAATGAATCCCTAAGTAGTTACAGGAAGTGTTTGAAGTCAGGGTTTTGCAGTTGTTAAGCGCTTAAAGAAGTTGTAAAAGAAATCAAGGTTGCAATATGTTTATGCACCAGTATTTTTCCATGTTTGATTAAAAAAAATAAAACACATTGACTCTGTACACATTACTACAGGTGACACATTTAGAGTTCAATAAGGCACGATAATACTCAAATAGATACATAAGCAATATCAACTACAAAAACAAACCTACCTGGCCCAAAATCAGAGACCAGCGAAAGCTTCAGAGTAACATATTCACCCGACAAATTAAGTGTGTAATTTTGTTCACAGATAACTCCAACAGAACTTTGCAGATTTTCTCAAAAGTGTTGCTGCTTAGAATAATTTGCCAAGAAATACTCATACAGTGAGTCAAGGCAGAATGAAATTGCTTCTACACCGTCTTTAAAGCTCAGTTTGCACAGGATGCACCAAGAGCCATGAGTAGGAACACAGCACCCACATCCCTAGAACTTGTGCTCACGGATCCCAGGAAGTTATGTGTTTTTCAAGACAGAACTTGCTGTGCTGATCTTTAGAGACCAGTCAGAATATACATGCACGTCTCACCTTTTTTTTATCCTACTAACTCTTTGATTTTTATCCTCATAATTACCACATGAAAAAAAAAAAAAAAAAATCACGAAGGAAGCATAATTCTGGAGCCCAGCCGTGCTGGAGCAACACACTTGTTCAGCCCTAGGCCTGGAAGTAGGAAAGACTGATATAACCAGAGGAACCTCACAGAAGGGAATGTAAAACCCAGGCACCTGACAAGTGATGCTTCTCCAGGATGCTCTTCCAGCAAACAGTTTTCAGTCTTCTCTGAAACAAATTCTAATTAAATTGTTTTGAAAAACTTTTTTTCTGGAATTCTTTTAATTTCCCTGTGAATCCATTTATAATTTCAAGCCTTGCAACCTCCTGTGACAATGAATTCTCTGGTTTAATTACATGTTGGGCAGAAAAACTATTTCCTTCACTTCAATGCTTCCCTGTTGTGCAACATGCCCTCAGACTTGGGAAATGTGCTGCACCCTACATAGTCAGCCAAGAGTAAAGGTTTTAATGTGAGGTCCGAAGGTGCAGAAGCTGAAAAGTGCTGGGAGCTTCATCTCCAGGGCTCAGGGAATCAATTGCTGCCTGGGGCTGTGCACTAGAGAGAGGTGGAGGGTGGAAAAATAAAGAAAACATGTTTTTGGAGGGAACATGCTTACACCCAAGAAAACATCATTTTTTGTTAGCTAGCACAGCCAGGTGAGCAGGGCTCCATATCAGAAAACAGCCACTGAATTGTCATTGAGCTCCCCAGCTCCTCAGAACACAAAGCCCACAGCTTTACAGCAGCTGCTCCACTGTAGCGGAAGTCACGAGCTGTTGATGGCAAGGTAAATCCTGTCTCCCTTCCTCACACACCAGCCAAACCCTTCCTGCTCCTGCTCCTGCCTCTCCCCCCAAGCACCCTGGGGTTTATTTGATTCACAGAAACAAAGGACCAGTGCTATGGTGGTGGGTAAGGAAGGCTGCCCTCCTCTTGAGGCTCCACACAATCCATACCAATGGAAGGTTCCCCATCCCTGCTGCTCCAGGCAGTGGCTCAGGCTGCACTTCTCCCAGCAGCAGCTCTTTGCCTTTTTGCTGTTCTTTGAAACATTGCTTGCAGCAGCTGGAGCCTTCAACCGAACTCGAGCCGGCCACTATACACACAGTAAATACAAAATCCACTACAGACAGCCCAACATCTGAAATAAAATGACGAGCAATGGCTGAGAGAATTCAGGGCAGCATCTCCATGTCCCAGGCAGGCAGCAATACAGGCTGCCCAAGCTGCTGCAGGTGAGCAGGGCCTGTGCTATCCTAGGAAGGCAGTTATTTCCACAAGTTACACCCATATGGCACTCCCTGGAGGAGGCTGTAATTCAGCACAGCACTTCTGCACTGGCCTGGAAGTGAGATGTTAAGGACTGACCACGCAGTAAACATTATTATATTCTTAAATATGACTGGCACTCATCGGTCAAAATGGGAAGTCCTTCTCTCAAAATAGGCTTGGTGCAGACCTTGCAGGAGAGCAAAAGACAGTTTGCCTAGGGTGTGAGTACAAAAGGCAAATCTCTCTGATGCTCATTTATCTCTCCACATGCTCTCACCTCCTCACACCTGCAATGCTATAAACCACTGCTATAGCCCACCCTGCATGCTCCTCCTCATCACAGCACCCTACCAAAGAGCACCTGGAGGCTTTTCCTGAAGGAGGTGACAGTGGCAAAGCCTTTTGGTGACAAGTCGGTAGGATCTAGTCACACTGCAAACGCTGTATCCTAACACTGATTTACACTAGCAGGAAGAAATCTTTGTTTACTAATGCCTCTGAAAAGTCAATCCACATGAGAGCCTTTGCCTTTTCAATGGGTTTGTGTTTGAAATTCAGTGGTAGCATTCAACACAGAAAAAGTTTTACAATATAAGGGAGAGGGTTTTCTCTGGACAATTGGCAGTGGAGGGGTTACTGGTGTTCTAATGTGTGCTCCAGGCAAGAGCTGACTTTCTGACACTGTGCCCCAAACCATGTTGTTCTTATAATAAAATCATTCAGGCATCAGTCCTGAGGTGGAAGATTACACTGAAATAGTACTCCCCACACTGTATCTTTTTCATTTGCATCATTTACTGCTGGGCATCTGAAAAGAAAGGACGGCTTATGTAAGAGACTTACCCATGTCTGGGAATGTTTTTCATTTCTTCTTCAACACAAAATCTTTCCTCTTATAAAGGGAAAGCCAATGTTTTTTCAAAAGCGGACTATACAAATTCAGACATTTCCTCTTTCTGCCTGAAGTATTTTGTAAGCATAAGAGCAGTTATCACTTTAGCCCCATGTTCAGGTTGAGAAGCACAAATAATCTTCTATATATTAATGAATAAACAACATCTGTGGAAAGGAGAGGTCTCCAGAATGATCTCTTTTATCTACAAATAACAAATCTCTTCATATTGGCACAGGGACCCCCTAAATTTAGTGCACACAGCAGTGATGCAGGACTTTACAAGTCTGTTTCTCCTGCCAACACGAGCGGGCTGCACGTCTGAGGCTGTGTTTGAAGAGGCTGCCCCAGGCGTCCCCCACTGGTGTGACACATCACGTCCCTGCTGTGATGGCACTGAAACTGCCACAGGGCTTTGAGAGGCACCTGATGGCACAGGAACCTATCTGAGAGCTACTGCAGGGGAATTTACACCTCAGACGTGGAAGAGATTCAGTATGTAACTAAACTGCGCTCCTTAACCACCGAACTGACTGCACTGGGGTATCAGCCTACTTCACTGAGCACACTTAGTTATTATTTCCCTTCACGGGTGTCAGGCTGTACGCCAGCCCCATCTCAGTTCCTTCCATCAGCACTCTGAAAAATTGTATTCAAGTGTTTATTACGACAGAAAAACATCAATAGAGATTTGGTAAGGTTTCTTAATTCTATATGCAGCTCAGCCCTACTCGTCAATATGAAACATAAGTTTTGTGTGCAGGCCACATTTCCTCTCCCAGCTCAGGATGGAGCCAGGCTGGAGTTTTCATGAAAGCCAGGAGAAGGTAAACCAGCATTAAGTGTCTAATGTAACACCTCCAAAGTCATCACAGAAAAAATCGTTCTCACAAGTTCCAAGTTTCTACGTAGGCCACTGCTCTCATATCCACCAGTACGCAATGAGCAATCGGAGAAGTTACTCCAAAAATAGAAAAATACACTCTACATTAATGAGAAATTAACTACAAAATATTTTTAGTAAATTATTATTAATAACATATTCCCCACTTAGGACTCAAGTGCCATCAAGTAAAAATAGGCTGCTGTTGCCAATTGGAAAAGTAGCTCCATATGTATTTTTTTGAGCTATAGCAGCACTAGTGTCCAGGTGTAGGGGCTATAATTTTGGCAAGAAAAGCCCTACAATTTCTGGAAGTACCTGATAAACATAAGAACAACTTGGTGTTGCCATGCCACTGTACACCTCAGCTGCAGCAATTAATGCAGTAAAGCACAGCTTTCAAATGACATTTTGACACTTGACTCATTCATTTAAGCGTTTACTCATGGACAGTTATCCAAATACTTACAAAGCTACAGCACTCACTCCACACAATGTACTTCATCCACACAATGTACTTCATGTTCACTGCCTGGCTTAGTAAGTCTTTATTTATTTATTCTGGCTACAGAAATCAGTGGAAAATAAAAGTAATTTTCTGATGCATTTAGATCCTTAATTCTTACTCATTTTTGTAGGGAGCTAAGAGCATAAAAAAAATGTTTGGCACTTAAATACATTCTCAAATCTGGGTGCCAAGCAGCAGGCACCTGTACAGGACCCGAGAAAGATCTCAGTCTCTCTTTAAGGCTTTTGGTATCACCAAATGATGAATAAATAAAATTATCAGAATTATTACTTTGCCTGCTGTCATTAGCTCATCTGGGATTGATCTGAAACACCAGGAATGCAACAGCACTGAGATTATAAAGGAAGGGGAAAAGAAAACTCAAGCTGATGCTTCAAAATAAGGCAAGGACCTGGGGAGTACATTATGCTAACACATGACACAGCATTATTCATACAAATGACAGAAAGAAGTGAGGCTGGAGAGAACAATTCCCCAATGTGCAATACTTTCTTTGTTATTTCAAATTATAGATGATATAGTTAACAGTTATTACTTCAGGAAAAGAGATGCCATGAGGCCACACTCTCAAGAACTGGTGTAGTACCAAATCTTCCCCAACTGATTAAAGAGATCGTAAAAGCTTTCTTCCCAATCCCTAATGACTTTTTCTTTTTTTTTTTTTTTAATAAAATCTTTAAAAACCTTAAATCATAGGTTTACAGATCCTCTCTATTTAATCACTGTAAATGTCACTGAAATATCAGACAAGATACCTGTATGACAAGAGATCAGATACCTGTAGGACAAGAGGGAATCAATTTCACCTCTTTCCCCAGAGTGACTTTGGTTTTCAGTTTAAACTGTCAAACTGGTATCAACTCTCTCCTGGCCAGATGATGTTATAATTAAACACCCTGTGATTCTCAAGCCCTCACAATGCCAAACTGTCTCTCCATCTCGAGGACAGGACTGGCACAGAGCTGCGCACACAGCTGATGCTGGGAGCCCTGCACAGGCACTAGGCACGTGTTTTTGCTGCCATTTGACCAGAGGGGTGCTTGGCGCCCCCCAAAATCACCTCTTCATCAGAACACATTCACAAAGGTAGTAACTAGGACACAATCTGGCTCAGTGTTTAGTAACTCCATCATTATGCTGTGAATTTGCCCTGGTTGTTTACATCTGAGTGGGAGCACAACTTGGGCGCTGCAGCTATAATGATGCCAATTTGTAACATTCTCCTGATGCTGATACTTGATGGTAAAGTTTTGGGAAAAACTTTCTTTTCTACGTGCTAGAGTTACTCTTCTGCCATTAATATTACACCCTTTGACAGTTATGGTTTATTAACAATAGCTTCAGAGTCGACATTTTGACTGATCCTTTGTCATGTTTTTATCTTCGCAAGGTGTAAGCAGTCATTTAACACAGGCCTGGCAGCTACAGGTAATCATTCAGCAAATCATACTGCTAGCCAAGAACAAACAGGGAATATTACGCCAGTAAATCTCATCCATTACAAGAGGAAGCATGGATGTGTTATACTACATAGTTTTTGCAGTAAATCTGCAGCAGTGAAAGTGAGGAATTTGATCCCCATTGAGAGAGACTCTTAAAAAAAATAAGTGAAATATCCAAAATATTATCATGCCTTCTGCACACAGCTCCACCAAATTCATACAGATCCTTGATCAGAAGTGCAAATTGGGAATACAACCTGAAAAGCCTGTGCAGTGAGACATGTCACAAACTGTTAATTGTTAAATGAGCAATTGCTGGACTTGGTAATTTCTAAAAGAGATGAAAGGAATCTCATCTTCTTTATCCACCATTTAACAAGCAAAACAAACCTCTGAGCATTACAACTCTAGGTGTAATTAACCCACCAGACAGCATTAGGTTAAAACAATGGCTCAGATATCACTAAGCCTCTTACAGGAGTTCAGTCAAATCCAGACTTATTTGGATTACATGGTAGTTTGGGAAATACTGTAGTGAGGATCACTTAACTTCCAACCAAATCCAAAAAATATTAATTTTTTTCTTCCCTTACAAGGAAAAAAAAAAAATAAAAAAAAATGTATCAGCCTTCTATAAAATTGCTCAACTGAACCAACTTGTAGCCAGCCTGGAAGCTTAGTGATTGCGTCTCTGTGCCAAACCACGTTTGAATAATAGTCCTTGTCTGCTGTTCCTGAGGCTGGGGACACTCAAGATACAAGAGAAGCTACTTATTTCAGAAAAAGGTACATCTCATTGTGTTTAGCAATAGCCCATGTTGGCTCTGATCTTGGGGACTGGAAGACAGAACCTAGATGATAAGGAAAAGCACTGATGAGACTTGAAAAAAGCCTTGTCGTAATCTTCTGTGCTTCCAAGCTGGTTTACTTGCCCACAAATTTTGAGAGCTGGTACAGGAAGTCCATCAAAAAGAGAGAGAAAATGGCAAGCACACCCATCCCAGAGAGCTGGTAGCTCAACATCTGGCTCTAAGTCCTGGATGCTCCAGTACTGGGCATGCACATGTGCAAAGCAGACTCAAAGCCTTCCACGAGAACTAGCAACAAACATCTCGATTTCCATTTATGCCAACAAGGACTGCAGAGATTCTGCATGTCTGAAAGTAGGCATGTGTTAAAGACATGTCCATATATGGATTTAAATGTCTACGTTTTTTAGAATGCTGTGCTGAAAATATTGGCCCTTTCTCCTTGTAACTGTTAGCACCCGATAACTCTCTAGATTGAAGTGAGAGATTGCCCTTTTACTTCATTCTTATGGCAATGTGGCATTGCCAGCTTCAAATGAACTGCAACAGAGTAAATCCAAGTGTTAACAGTGAAAATTTAGGCCCTAAAATTATATTTAGTAACTAAACACTGCTGAAGTAAACAAACCAGAAGACTTTCCTAGGAGAACAACTTAACCAGCACTGTCTGTGCTTTTGCTGGGCTGTAAAGGCCAACTTGTGGATGTTGTGACAAAACTCAGCTTGAAGCTATTAATTTTCCAACATGAGATACTGTGATGTTGATCTAAAAGTTGTGAATTAGGAGATGGAAAGAATTCCTAACTTTCAGATTCCATCATATATTTTCATGGTTGATCCCCAAAAAGAAAAAGGTTTTGCTCTCCTCATCAGAAGGCTGTTGTGTTTTTACAGAGAGCTTTCCTGTTGTTCAGGATTGCCATCTTCCCTGTGCAGGGTCGGTCAGCCGGGCACTGTGACTCTGTACAGCAGGGCTACACGGCTTGTACAGCTGCTAAGAACCACTACAAAATGACACTGAGGTTAGAAGTAGAACAGCACCACTGCAAACTTCACCTCAAGTGTCAAATTCATTTTGTTTTCTGGCTCATGTATCATCAGTAATAATACAAATCCTTTCAGGTCCAGTGCTGTGTAAATCCATTACTCACATCTCCCGTGTCATCTGGCCAACACCATTTCCTTTCTGGGGTTGTACATGTGTCACTTGGAGCATAATTTGAAGACAATTTTACACACAGATGGCTTTGCAAGATAAATGCAGGTAACAGTAGTCCTGATAGTGCAGAAACAAGGGAAACTTTCAGGATTTTTGGCTCGACTTGTAGAGCAGAGTACCAAACCCCCAAGACCTGACTTTCACTATGTGCAGCGAGCAGATCTCCGGTGCAAGACCAGCCTATGTCATCTCTTTATAAAGAACTGTCTCTTCATCACTGGGAATGCCATGGCCTGAAGAAATGGAAACAAGGAAGGCTTACAGCAGCACAAAGGAAGTGTCAAAATACCCACACAGTTTTTCCACTGCATCCACCAGGGATGTGCTAAGGCCTTTCGTCAAGCTCACAGAGCTGCGCCAGTTGCAAGGGTTTCACGTCAATGCAATTAAACCAGGACAACTGTGCTTCTCTGATTTCTCACTGCAATTAAACCAGGAAAAATGGGGCTGTGGGTGCAGCATTTTTAAGTAAAAAAGGTAAAACTGCTTGACAGATTTATGCTAGTCTTTTCCAGGGCAGGGTGAGCACAGCTGCTCAAGTAGAGGTGCATCTGTGCAAGGGCATTGAGGTTCCAAATATTCCAGGAAGTGACTGAAAACCTCACATCAAAAAACTCACATCTCTCCCTGCTGGCTTTCTGAGCGATGAACCATCACCTCCAAGACCAGTTTATTCTCAGGCCCTGATAAGTGGGAGTGCTGGCACGACAAGTACATGTGAACGGCCCAGAGCGGCTCCCAAGGCAGTCAGTGACAGACAAAGCTCCCAGTGATCTTGATGGAAACAGAAGCTGGCACAAAATGCTGCAAGTCATTGCATGATCTCACTGTGACAGTACTCTGAGCAAATCAATATTTAGGTTGAATTTCATTTTGCAAATTAAATCAAGGTTTCAATTCCTCTGTCTTGCAGGAATTGTCCTTGCCTTACAAGATACCAGAAAAAGAAGAAGAAATAACTCAAATGTGCCTCTTAATCATTTGCATGTATTCTAGGACCACAACCACTAAAATTCCTTAACCACACACTTAACATTATTGCAGGGCATTAGCATAAAGATTGATTAATTGTGCATTTCATAGTATATCATCGTAATTTATTATAAGTGTCTCTTAAACTTCAAACTCACTGTGAGTACAGTGCTCAGATTTGGGGAAGTTCTGATAAAATACTCTCTGCCCTCCCCCAGCTCCACTGGGAGGAAGACCTGTCTGGGATTCTATAAACTCAAATGGTACTCTGGGTGTTTACTTCATCAGTTTGGCCCAAAGTGTGTAGTAAAGCTCAGGATAGGAAAAAGGAACAGCATGTTCCAGCCTAGAAAGCAGGTCCGAGGGACATTGAACCACTCCTTACTCGTACTTAGATTAAAACAGCTGATATTGGGAGTGTCCTGAGCACTTTTACTCACTCTACCCCCGCTAGAAAATCATATGATGTGCTAGGGAGGAACGCGAACTTTAAATCACAGTCCAAACAAACATTTTTAGAAAGAGACCAGTTCTAGGGAGTTGGACACAGGGCTGCTGAAAGCCATTAACTCTGTGATGGAGGCTGCACCCCAGCAGCCCTTTGGTAAGGTGTTTACCTGCCCTCATTCCTCATGTTCCAAAGGAAAGTGCGATTTACTGAGTTTAATGGTCAAGAGGAATTAATTACTGACCAGTTTCTTCCCTTAGTTATCTTGCAGCTCTTACCTCACCATCAGACTTGACTGCAAACACGAACATTTGCCTCACTGTTCAATTAGCAGACCTCAGGAAACCAAAATACTTTCCCCAACATTAGAAGAATCAGAGATGTGAAATTAAAAATAACCAAGAGCATATTTACTGCTATCTGATTTCAAGCTAGCTCTACCCACCTGCTTCCTTCCTGTTCCCAGCTTCAATAAAACACTTCATTCATCTTTGTTTCCTCAAGGTCCCCATACATCATATTCCTTGGTTTGATTTTTATGATTACTTATCAGCTACATTTTCAGATGACTCAGTGAACTTCACTCTTCTAACTTTTCAGAAACTGATGAGAGCTAAAACAACTTTTGCTAGTAAAACCACAGCCAAAAAAAAAAAAAAAAAAAAAAAAAAAAAAAAGAAGAACATTTTATTTTGGAGAGAATCCATTTGGATGCAGTCACTCCCTTCTAGAAGCCCTAAACAGCTTGATCCAGGAGACCTGCTAAAAAGAAATATAATTTCTACTTACAGCAAGCTGAAGAAACTTTTCCCTTGGAGATTACATTACTTTGATAGGATGTTATGTTTTCCATCCTGATCCCTCTAGTAAAGTGAAACTGTAGGAGAAACATATTGCTCACTGAAAAGCTGCATCCAGAACTACTGCAAAAGAGGGAGAAAAGTACCAAAGGAAATAGAAATCACTTGAAAAGAATTCTTTTCTGATTCACCCCAACATGGCTAGGGTAAGTTGTAAAGAGCTGACTTAGTACAGGAAAGACAAATTCTATAACATTTTACTTTGAATATTAATTGCTAAAAATGTTCAAATCCAAACTCAAAAGACAAAACAACTCCTGCATGAAATCAAGAACAAATAACCAGTTGAAATCCACTACTAATGTTACAAAACATTTATTTTTGTTTATACCATGTGCATATAAATAGAACACAGTGCAAACACCACTCTGAGGCAATGAGAAGGTTGCACAAAATAGCATTCAAAAATCAGGAAATTCCAGAATTAAGGTTACCCAGGCAACCTTAATTTTACCCCCGTGCATATGCATTTTTACAACACAGCCCTTCAATATACCATAGCATTCCATTTCTCAAATAGCATCACAGAAAGCTCATAACAGCAAATGCCAATTTGTCATGTTGTACATATTGGTGGCTTTTCCTACAGGGAGGAAGCAGATTGGGTTGTAGTATTTCTTTTTGCAACAGCGAATTAATTTCTCTCAAAATTTAGCACAAAAATGTACCTTGGAAAACATAAGAGGATTTTTATCCTGGCATAAAGTTTGATACTAACATATTTTAAATAAATATACTTGTGTGGGCAATGTAGTCATTGCTCACAGGTAAACTCATGTTCTTCTTTGCTAAAAAGATACCATGTTTGCCCTGTAGTCAAAAAAGAATGGGATATTGCCCAGAAGAGACTAGATGAATTAGTTGAGATAAATCCAGAAGTTGTGAAAGACTGTCCCAAGGAATAAACAACAGAAATCTCCTTTTCTGAAGATGAATGGATTTTAAAGGAGAGTAGGTTTAGATTAGATATTAGGAAGAAATTCTTCCCTGTAAGGGTGGTGAGGCATGGAAACAGATTGCCCAGGGAAGTTGCAGATGCCTCCATCCCTGAAAGTATTCAAGGCCAGGTTGGAAGGGGCTTTGAGCAACCTGGGACAGTGGAAGGTGTCTCTGCCCATTGCAAGGGGTGAAATGAGATGATCTTTAATGTCCCTTCCGACCCAAACCATCCTATGCTTCTATGACATGGAAACCATAGGACTGTAGAGAGAATAAATACAACTACAGGAATGAAATTAATAATTTCACAGCAGTTGATAAAAGGAAGGAACCCTCACTAATAATGAACCCAATGAAAATATACATTTCCTTCTCTCTAACAGAAGCTGATGAATAAAAAAACACACGTGAAAACACCTAAGACTAACTGTAAGGGTACATTTTTGTTCCAGGAGATCTACTTCTACGCCTGTTTAACAAGGATCTCGGGCATTTCTGAAACACCAACAGGAAAAGCATCAATTAATTGCATTTCTCTCATTAGCACTCCACCAAGCAGCACATTTAATCACTCAGAATCAGGACAACTTTCCTGAGAAAGCAAATGGTTCTTTATGGGGCCAGATAAGCCAAAGAGAAATGCTGTCTGTAGCTTCTATTCCCCATGACAACAGGCACTGTAATTCCCCAATATACAAAATTCTGTACCTTCTCCTTCTGTCCTTCAACAGCAAGGGGCAGATAGTGCTCCAGCTGAAATCAATTTGAAAATTCCTTCAATCCCATGAGAACAGATCCAAAATTAGTCCAGCACAGAACAGAATAGTGTGCTTGGGAGCACTGAACCTGGACCAAGAGGCTTGGCTGCACTCCTCATCCTTGCCTGCCACTCCAAGCAAGCTGTGTCCCTTCTGCACAGTTCCCTTTCTTTGCCTGCCAGCTTTCCCTTATCTTCCTATTTACATTACAAGCTCTTTGGGGCAAGCTTCCTCTCCAGGTACCTGTCCACAGAGAGCACAGCATCCATAAGCTTAATCAAATAATAATGAAAATATATTATATAAATAATAATGAAAAACAGATCAATTAAAAAAAAAAAAAAAAAACAAAAAAAAAAACCCAACACCCAAAAAAACCACCACCCACAACACCAAACAACACCCTAAAGCAGAGACCTTGATTTGTGCAAAATAATCCACAGCTCAGATAGGCACAGCTTGTGACAGATTCTTTCCTACTCCTATTAAGTTGATGGCAAAGCTCCCACCAGCCTTAGTAAGAGCAGGATCAGACCCAAGCTATGTGCACTGAGAACTTTCAAAAGGCCAAAAGTTGTGTAGCTTGAATGACATACTGCATTTAAGTTTCTATGGAAATTTGAAATTCCTACACAGTGTGGGATGCAGTCAGTCCTGAACCACATGACATAGCCACTTCCAAGCATGGAGGCTCCTCAGGGACAGAGGCACCTCAGAAGCACTGGATCTTTTATGAGACACTTCAGTCATCCAGCCAATAATACTTACAACAAAAATAATATTTTCCATTCTCACATATTGCTAAGTTGTAAACTGTTCCTTAGATACCTGCACATGGAGTTTATGAGAAACACATGTAAAATCCTGACAAGCAAACCCTGTTTATACCTTTATACAAAATAACTACTGAAAGGACCAATTTTCAAAAGATGCCTATTGGGACCTGTCAGTTATGCAGTGTGCCAAAGTCATCATCAAGCAATGCACTTCAGATGCTGCTCTGCCTTCCCTGAGATGCCATCACCTGTAACATCCCTTGCTTTCTTCCAGTGCAGGTACCACTCTGGTGGTTGCCTTCATCACTGAGACTCAGTAGGAGCTTGTTGAGCTTTCCCAGTAAAATTCTTAGGTTTGAGAGAATTCCTCGTAGGATCCACTGCCTAGTTTAAATCACGCCTGGGTGAACACCACATCTCTGTGATGTTCACTGGGACATGACAAAGGCTTTCCTACTCAGAAGATGCAAGACCTGATAAACAGCTCCACATTTGCAAATCAGCCAGAGGACTCTGTCACATCCTTCTTGGGCTACATCTCTGTTTTCAATTATAACACCAAAATAAGGAAAAGTCAGCACAAAAAGAACTTTCTGTTGCTAAAGCCTGTAATTTCCAAACACAATACAAATTAATCAGATTGAACTGGTTAAAAAGTTGGTGAGAGAGGGGGTTGTGTTGTTTCAGTTCAGTTTTTAACCCATGTGCTTCAACACAACACTGTATGAACAGAACTCAGCCACAGCAACTTCGGCTGTGTATTAATGGCATTACTTCATCCCTGTCTTACCACTTATGAAGTGTGTGGGGAAAAGTTACCTGTTTTCAATTATTTTCTCCTACTGTATCTTTTCTGTATCACTTCACGACCTCCTTCAGTTAACTTGACCTTTGTACCTCCCAACACAGCAAAGACGCTCATTCAAAATGGGGTTTGTACTTCTTGTGGTGACGCCTCAATGTGACTAAGCTGGTTTGTATCAATTCTAGGATGACAGAAAGCTGCTTTTCCCTACTTCGATACACACATCCATTGAAAGCACACTCCCCTCAGCTTTGTGTTGTTGTGGGATTTTAATCCCCAGAGCAGTAAATGTGGCTCTAATATATCACTCACAGCTTTACTGATAAAACTGGATTCACTGTAGATGAGCAATGCTGGAACAGAATAAAATGTGGTGCTGAAGAGCCTGGGTTTACTCAGCAAGAAATCTCCCTTTTCTAAATTCACCAGAATGTGTCTCCACCCCTAAAATGAGAACAAAATACTAGAATTTAAATTCCAGACTTCATCTCTTACTTATTACAAATTCCTAGCACCAAAAAGTGCTGTGAAACTTACTCTCTGGGCAACACAATCCTTCCAGAATTATGATCAGAAGAGTGGCTTTGCTTTTGTCATTTTAGAGGATCTTTAACGTTACCATTTAGACTTCAACATCACCTGGTATCACCATCTAGAGTCTGCACACAAGCTAGCCTGGCATTCCCTGCATTTTCGGAGAAATTCAAATTTTCAGCCCATTTTACAAGTTGTTTGATTGTTTGGTTAATTATTAGTTTGCACGTAAAGAAATATCCTGAGAAAACAACTGAGCTCTACAAGAACTGATAGATGTGCAAATGGATTTGTCTCTTTTGTTGCATACAAATAATATTTTTAGCATGAAACCAGCAGTGTAATGTCCCTCCTGAATTTATAACACAATTAGAAGAACTGTGTTGTCTTGGACCTTTGGTAAATACTCTTTGAAGATTTCTGAGGGCCTTTGCAAGCTGAATCTGTTTAAATCAGCAGTTATAAAAATAAAAACCTAACGAGGATGCTGAATAAACTGTACTTTGACTGATTCCAAATTATAACATTGGAGTTGGGAGCTGACAAGGGGCATTAAGTTTATCACCAACATAGAAAAAAAACAGTGTACCCCTCCTGCCTTGCTTTTCCAATTATGCACCAGTTCAATGGTGAATGAGAAATCCACCACTGCCTAGAAGAGAAATCTGGAACTACAACTTGGAGAATTTCAGCCCTTTCAAAAAATTTTGAAGAGGTCTTAATCCATGAGCTGTTCAGACATGTAGGTAATCTTGAACTGCTAAAAAAATCACCCTCCAAAACTGTCAGTGTTAGAAAGGATGCCCAGGATATAGAGAAACTCACTGCATGGCAACAAACTAAAATAAAGAAAAGTTAAGGGAGTCCAGTGAGATTGAGGGATCCCGCTGATCAATTATCCCAGATAACTGAGAGAAGGATGAAAACAATGGCTTTAAGCAGAATTTCAGAACCTCAGTCATACCCTCCCAATGCAGGAGAAAATTGGATCCATTTCTCTCAACCACTGTCAAATCCTACTACTGCATCCAGCTCTCCATGCTTTGGTGCCATCTGTAAAACAGAGATGCCCATAATCCCTCACATCTCACAGCTGTTCTGTGAATTAACTTGCCAGGGCTCCGTGGTGTTTTGGTCCTGCTGATGGCCACTCACAGGACATGCACAGCATCACCTCTTTTCTTTGTCAACTGACTAATTACTGCACATATTCTCCGGGTCTTGCAACTGAGTATCTTTGTTTTGCTGAAATAAATAAATAATTGAGAGCCAGAAACCTTTCCCTGACTACAAATCAACCCATCTGTCGCATCCCTGGGTATGACAAAACTTTTAATCAATATATAGTTTTCACCCTGTTTTAATGAGTGTTCCTGTATCACTACCTACTGCTGATTGCAGTTCTGTCTCCTGTTGGGCTGGTATTAAACACTTCTGTAATGGGAGGCGATGCCAGCCCAAAAAGATGAAAGCCTTCATCTTTCAGCTGTACCTGATAAGCCTGCACACATAAAGTGCATGTTTGTATTCCATATTCCACTGTTTCCTAAATGGGAGACAGCAACAGCTTTAAAACCACAGCAGATCCTAAAAATTGAAAAAGCAGTCATGGAAGCTTTTGCAGAAATATTTCAGGGAATAACCAAGGAAGTTTTCATTGAATTTATTTCAGACTAAACGAACTTCTCTCATGCTGTCTAGGCTGTATCTCCTTCTGTTGGCATCTGAGGACTGCATTAAACAAATACTTAAATGGGAAACATCCAAGGAATAGTTAACTGCAGAGAGAAGGGGATTTGGGATGGTTCTCTTCCTTCTGGGTCAGGAACAACTAGAGCTGGGAAGAAAAAGGCTGTTGCCTAATGCAGCATTTTAGTATTTAAAAACCTGGTTTTCTTCCAAAAGAAAAATGGGGCCCTAGTGGCTTGGCAGCCTGCTCCTGAGCCACAGATCCTGTGATGCCAGGATCCTCGGCCTCACAGCGGTTTGCATACCCTGGCACCACATCCCTCCCAAGAGGGCACTGCCAACCCCACGGTGGCTGGCAGAGCTGGCAGGCTCCACAACTGGGACCCTGGGAAAGGGCCAACTTCTCTCACAATCTCAGCAATGTCAAACCATGTAAGCAAAATATCCAGTTCCTTTCAAAGCAGGAAATCCAGTGAAATAAATTTCTCTTATCAGCTTTAATGTAAAGCTTGCAGTTCAGGATGATGTGGGGTAAAGTGAGATCTCATGATCTCAAAATGAGGTTTGGGACCACATGTGGTCTCCTCGCAGCTTGTGCAAGAATAGACTTTGCAGTGACCGGTTTGGGTCACATTCTGCTTCAAAGGAAGCATGACTGGAGATTAAAGAATTTGAAATAAACAGAATTAGGTTTTATTGGTAAGAAGAAAAAACAGAAACAACAACCAAAAAACCTCCAACTAAACCCAACAGAAACAACCCACAAAAAAACATTAAAAGGCCATAATCAACAAAGAACAACCACCAAATATCATTTCCATATTTCCATATCATCACTTTGTAGGAATGTGATTTAAAATTTAAATTCTGCAGCCTCCCAGTCCAGCACGGAGCAGCAGAGAGAGAAAGAGCATTGCAGAGCAAGAACACATTTTTCAGCCTGGGCACTCCAGAGGACGAACAGATCTGCAGATCTGATGAGAGGGACAGACCAACACTCCTTTGTCTAATGCATGGAGTATGGCCTCTTGTAATAAACTTGAATAAACTGTAGTGGACGGAACTGGATGAAGGACAGAGTAGATACTGGCTCCCCGGAGCACAAAACACAAAATAAGAGCTTGAATATTTCAGCTGCATTCCCAACAGGACCCAAACCGTTTGGGAGGCTCCAGGTCCGGAGGGCAGTTCAGCACCAGCTGAGGCTGGTGTTGATCCTGGATGGAGCAGAGCCACACTGAGCTTTCCCTCTCCCCTTCCCAGGAGAAAGCCGCAGAGCTGAGGGGCTGTGGCTCACAGCACCCGCCTCATCCCGTGCGTGACAGTGCAGCAACAGGGAGGCCACATTAAACCCCCCACTTCAGACACACATAAACAAAGCCCAGATGGCACTGGGGAGAGGCAGAGGGAAGCCTCTCTGTGTGTGCACACTTTATAATTTGGGGGGAACTCGCAGATAGCAGGGCACAGAGCTTTGCTACATCAGCAGACAGATGTGAATTTAAGCAAGCCTCCAATATTGCTGCTGCGCTACTGCTTTTAATGTCTGCCAGAAAAGCAACGGAAGAAAGGATCGGGGACTAGAGAAAAGGGGAACTTTTGGTGGTTGGAGCAGACCTGCTTTTTCAGTAAATCACCAAATCTCTGTTCCTCTCTGCTGCAGAATCACCTAAGCTTACCTAAGGCAGTGGCAAAGCTCTCATTGACTTTACTGAAAGGATTACTGAAAATAGCTAACTAGAAGTGTCAGGAATTCTAACTAACACCTTAAAAACAGACAAAGGTTTTTAAACCTTTTTTTTTTTTTTGCTTTTTGCAAAAATTGCTTCTTGTTTCTTTAAAGTGTGAAAACTTCTTACACCATTGACAATTTAGCTGTTTGTGAGTTCACGCCAAGAAGAGCCAAGTGGGGCAGAAAAAGAGTCTGAGACACATCACTGCCAGAGCTGCATTCACCATTCTAAGTTCCTAATTACACTGTTTAGAGAAAACATATTTTTCCTTCTCAGATTTTCTCTGCTCTAGACTGCATTTCTGAGACATTAAGTGAACTGCTCTATCACAGCACCTGATCACCAAAACAAACAATAAACCAAACCATGGACAGCGAGTCACAGAAAAAATGACCTTTTGTTGCTGCCACAGCCTTATTTGGTGTGGAAGCTCCAACAAGCCATTTTTAATGAATCAGAACAGAAGTATTTCTAACTTTTGGCTTGCTCAGAACAGACAAAACTACCTTGTTGTTTGCGCTGCATGAGCACCACCACAGACTGATCTTTATAGGTCCAGCCCCCAACACGGGTGTAAGGATGCTCCAGAAAAACACCAGTATGAGCTGTGCTGCAGCTCAGAGACACTGAAAGCTACAGCCAACATCTTGGACACACTCTTGAACAGTCTTGAACAAGTGACATAATCTGCAGACGCTCAAGCTGTGTTATTGCTCTTTTCCAAAATGCAGTCTCAATTCATATCCAAGCCCAAAATGTACTTATATGTCTAATATCAGGAACTGCAGTCTGAACTTTTAGCATAAGCATCCCATAAAGCTCTCATCTAGAAACTCATTTGCACAATGATGGAGAAGACAAGACCTTTTTGCGTTGCTTACAAATTGCACATTTGATACCTATAACAACAGGATAGCTTTGGGTACCAATGGGGCTGGTGGGGTTTTTGCTTGCTTGTTTGTGGTTTTGTTTAGCGAAATATTGGTACTTGGAATATCACTTACTAAAGGCTCAGTAATGCAGTTATTTTTTTTTTTTTTTTTTTTTTCAGCATCTGTATATTTCAGCAGCTTAGGGGATGAGGCAACAAGGTTTCATATTTTACTTAAAGGTGTTCAGATGTTAATAACTGCAGCTGGTCTAAAGGATACAAGATAGATAACCATAAACTGCTGCATTAGCTGAGGGAATACTCCAGGTAAAGCAGATATTAACTTTCAGAAAACTAAGAACAAAATAATTTACCCAAGGCACAATATAAACTGATGCTGGATTGAACCAAAGGCACCAGAAGATGCTCAACACATTTTAATATTAGGTTTTAAACAAAAGAGCTTGATATATACAGAGGCGAAAAGGAAAATAACATCTCAAGCTTATTTTCCCAATACCAATATTTCTTTGTGAAGTACCAAAAATATACAAATAATGAAAAGAAGAAAGTATTGCAGTCATTCAATTTCTGGTTTCTCTGTTGGCAAAGCAATTAAGAAATCCATTCACTGAAAAAACAGAGTGAATGTCAAGATTTTCTAAGCAATCATGAAGGTTATATTTTTTTCCTTTTTAGGCCATCTATCTTGGGCCAGGACAATGGGCTTTTTTTTTTTTTTTTTAATCTCTATCAGAAAAGCAGCAATATTTTAATATTTTATACCCATACACAGAGCATCTTAATTACTGAGATACAGAGAGATATGAAAAGGGGAAAAAAATACGGCAAACAGCTGGCAGCAGTTCTCCAGAATGAAGTGTTTCAAAAGACAGCTCATAGCAACACACGGTGCCACCCTGGCAAGGGGGTACACGCAGGACCTGCACTAATGCCAAGGTGTTCCAACGTGCCCATGTCAGGGCAGACCTGGCTGTATCTATTGCCAGCTCTTCTAAGCAATCCCTAAGGAATCACTCCAGCCTGAAGGATGCACATTTTCTGATGCTTTAAGTCACAACCAGGTTAATGTTCTTTCTATGGTTGTGGTCATGGCCATGTGACAAGTAAAAAATAGGCACAGAGAAAATAAACCCAGTTTTCCTAGACTCATTAATTTTTCTAAAGAGCTGGACAATAAATTAGATGAGAGTGTGACCATGATGTAGGAAGGAAAAAAAAAAAAAGACATTCCTGGGGACCAAGAAGTCTCTAGAAACTGATTTTCCACTAAGGAAGTAGTAAGTACTTGGAATCACCTGTAAAATGTTTAAAACAAATTCACTGGAACATCCAAGTGTCACAGGGATTACATTTTTCAAAGGAAATACAGTAAGTGGGGGAGGAAATTACATAATGAATGGATTTTTTCCTTTTAATTCCTCACATTTTACTTCAGAGACAGAAATACGCTCATATATACAGGAAAATATCCTTTTCCTCTTAGACATCCTAAATCACATTCAGTGGACAGGTTATGGGCATGCAGATCTACCGTGAAGGCAGAGACGGAGAAGGAAACCCCCTGACCTTTATTTCACTACTTGGCTTGCTTAAGGCAACAGCTTCTGACACAAATAGTCACATATATGGTCTCAAAACATAAATACTAACAAAAAACAAAACAAAACAAACAAAAAACACAAAACCAACAAAAAAAAAAACAACACCACTACAAAAGGCACTACAACATGGACTATTTCTAAACTCCTTTTCAGGAACTACCAGCAAGGGCCAGAAAATTTAGGATGTTGGTAATAACTATTCAAAACCTTGGCTTAAAACCCAATTTCCAGGTTTTTCCCTAATTGCTTCATTTTCATGTGGTATAGCACATCTTCCCGTGTGCAGCCTCTCAGGGAGCCCAGGCTCGAGTGGCCTCCTGCATCAGGATCAGAGTGCTGTGAGAAGTTGCCCAAGGGAAGGTTTTGACAGCTGCTGGAGGGAAGACAACAATTCACACATGAAAACAATTTCAATAAAGTTGTGATAACCCATTGCAGGTGAGCACCGCTCACATTGTCCCAAGCGAGGGTTGGGACTCTGTCACTTTCTTGTCGCTGCCTTGTATCTTGCCTGCTTCCTCTGAATCACTCAGCTGAGATGTTTTTTTTAATCATCTCTAATCAGTAGAGAAATTCCACATTTACACCAATAGGAAAATTAGGCACCCTTTACCGTTAAATATCCCTTATTTCTGCTCAAGTTTTGCACTCCATGACAAAATAAAATAAACAAAAACCAGCTTTATCTCACCTAAACTGCTATGAGACATGACAGCAAATCTGTCAGTCTCATAATCCAACACCACATGTATCTGTCTTTCCTTGCCATAAATTTCTCCTCAAGCAGCAGGACTTTGACAGCTGTACCATGCACTGGCATATTCACAACACCAAACCTCTCCAGAGTAGCTTGATGAAGGGATGAAAGCTCCATACCCCTCAGTGAAACAAAGGCAGCCTGGGAGATAAATCCCCAAGAGCCTTGGTGGCTAACAGCCCCCTGCACAGTTTGGTGGGTAAATACTGCACGAGAGCAAGAGGAAGCAGAGCTTGCAAACTGCAGCCCCTGTTGTCCTTCTGGAGCTGTGATACTTTCTGACTTCCAAATAACACGAAATGTGACTGCAGCTACAAGTGAACTGCTGCCTTCCCGCACATATGCCATATATTCATGCCGTATTCTGCAATATTTGTCAATAGAAACAGGGATTTTTCTTTTATTTCAAGACTTATCTTTGAAGCAAATGGGAGGGAGAGGGTATTTGCAATCTTGAAAAAATTACTTACCCTAAAGGTCTAGTGATTTCCAAATATCCTACACAAGACAGCAGCCCTGGGACCATTTTTAACCATCAGACTCCCCCAATTTTTTTTTTTTTTTTTTTTTTTTTTTTTTTTAAGTATAGAAGTATGGGGGGAACTCTGTTTTGTTTGTGAGAATCTTGCCTTTCCTACTTCTCATATACCCTCCTCACACACTGGAATCACACAGCAGTAGTTGATCCAAATATCTTAAGGTCTTTTTGCAGTGTTTGAATCAACCCCGTTCATACTGGTGGCAGATGTCCCTGGAGCCACCTTCCTTCCACAATGTTAAATCTTTAGTCTTGGCCCATGCTATTCAGAGTATCAATTGACTTTTCCTGCTTAAATTGCTACACCTCACCCAGGATCTCTAAATTGCCCTTGTCTTTTAAAATATTTATTCTTACTAACAATGTAACCAAAGACTTGTAAATTTAATAACCTGCTGAGCTGGCCCTAACATAAATGCCTCTATTAGAGACAGGAATATCAAGTAGGACAAACAGAAGGTGCATTGCAGCAGGGAGCCTGTCTGCCTCATCCAACAAGAGAAGTGAATAAAGAATGATCTGGACCATCTTTGTGACGAGAAAAAGATCTGAGCTCTTGAAATTCTAAAATCAGAGAATTATTTAGGTTGAAAAAGAGCCCGAAGATCGAGTCCAACCATTAACCCAGCACTGCCAAGGCCATCACAAACCCATGTCCCTAAGTGCCACATCCACACATCTTAAACAGTTCTAAGGATAACTCACAACTTCCCTGGGTGGCCTGTTCCAATGTTTGACAGACCTTTCAATGATGAAATTTTCCCTGATATCCAATCTAAGTGTCCCCTGGTACAACTTGAGACCATTCCCTCTTGTACTATCACTTGTTACTTAGGAGAAGAGACTGATCCCCATGGTGCTATGACCTTCTTTTGGGAAGTTGTAAAGAATTAGGGTTGTTTTGGGGGAAAGGGGGGGTGTGCAGAGAGTGATTGTTTAAGTTTTGTTAACTGTTATCCAAACCAGCAACAGAAACACTCGAAGATTTAAAATTCATTGAGACCTATTGGATTTACCGCTTTCTACAAAATACTAGCAAACTATATATTTGAGATACGTGGTTCATGGGTAAAAATAAATCCTCCTTATGGATAACTTTGCACAAGGAATTATGTTCACACAGTGAAACATTGGTTCTGATGGTTAACATGAGCTTCAGACGCCTGCACATAAAGTGTAAAGTCAAGCGAATCCATCATGTAAGGTTTAACTCAGCCAGGACATCCACAGGGGAACCACACACAACTGCACTGGTTGTGTCCACACCAGTCCTCACCAGCTGGCTCAGGAGCAGACACAAGAACAAGTTGGGCACAGATCTGTCTGCCTGCACTCTACTTTCAGGAGTGTCCCCACATGCTGCCTGGGGAAAGCCCTGCAAGAAGCCCACCGACAGCCCGTTATTATTGTGCCCCTCCTGCCCTCAAACACACACCTCTGTCACGCTGAAACCACCCCAAAATGCCAGGCATACCCATGCACATCCATGGAATTCTATATATTCCAAGATAAGGACCTCATCTACCCCTGGTACCAAACCTGCAGATTCACTGAAATTTGACATGGCACTCCAGTTTTACTGAGTGCTCCCATAAAGCAGGGACATTCTCATCTCCAGTAAAATTCCTCCTGGCCAGAAGAATGACAGGTGCTTCAGAGAAACACAGACATAACCCCGGCCCTGCCAGCGCTCAGAACCAAAAATAAGACAAATCTGTATTAAAGTGCATCATTATTCAGTGAGTGGAGACATTAACATGCAGACAAGACAGAAAGAGAGGGAAGAGGCCCCTCCATCAGGGAGCACCCATCAATCACCACGGCACAAACACAATTGACAGCTCCATTAACTCTGGCACATGCAGGTCATGGGCTTGCCTGCCTGTTTGTTTGTTTGTTAATATGTTATCAGACCTCATTTGGAACAAAAGTATTAAAACATGGTCGTTTACTGGGGATGCAAACAATGGTTTTTAGGAGGTGCTTAAAGAACTAGGAGGAGCAGGGCTGAGCGAGTTTTCAGCAGAACTTCCTTTTCACTATGAAATATGTCTTGGACTCAGAAAAATAACCAAAGTGCCCCATGATCTCAAAGATAATGTAATATTTTTGTTGGGAAATGTATGGTACTCTCTAGCTAATAATTTCTATTCTAATATTCTGGGTCATTTCAAACAAAATTTCCAGGTATTAGAGTTTTTGTCCAAACACATTAAATTATCTGTTTTTCTTTTGGTTTTCTTTTCTTTTTTTTTTTTTTTTTTTTTTTCAAGAAAAGCTGAAGAGATTTCTCCTCAAGTCACCCACAAACATGGACATTTTTATTGTTATCACCAAAATTTTCAGGACAAGATTATGTGGAGACTGTTTCATTGAGAGGAAGAGATGGCACAGAAAAAGCATGAGAAATTGTAAGTGAAACAGCCTGCATACCATGAAATTGGACTGAAATTCTACAAATGAAAGACAGTTGTTTCAGAAGAGTAGTGTTTAAGGCTGAAGGCAGCCAATTCCAGCTCAAGCCATGAGCTTACAGGGTCCTAGCCTCCAGGCAGGTATATAGTTTGAAGGAGACCAGACAATGCTATAAATGCCAAGTATTCACAGAAAACACAACCAAATCATAGCAGAAGCATCTGGGATGCAGCTCTTCCTGTGTTTCTGTGTCAATCAAGCTCATTTCCAGACGTGCAGATAAACCATTCATGCAAAGAGGTTTCCAAAATGCTGGAGACAGCCTCTAGGCTGCATGTAGACTTGTTTCTGCATATAAGATAGCAAATAGAGACTGGAGAGCTTTGGCTGGGAGAAATTGTAGATTTGCCAGATACAACCACCTGAGGTCAGACTGTTTTGGGACAGCTGAGCCCCACTGGTGTCCGAGTACTGTTGCAGGATTTTGTACCCCACCCCCTCAGAGATTGCACAGCACTGGAGCTGACCCTCTGGGGTGGTTGGAGTCATGGCTGTTGCCTCACGTTAGAGCCCTGTGGGAGTATGTGCATGAAGAAGTGTGCTTCCAGTATGATCCAGTCCATTTCTCCCATATGAATGATGCCTATTGACAGAACCACAGAATAAGCTGAGATGGAACAGACCCATAAGGATCATCAAGTCCATCTTCTGTCCCTGCACAGGACCATCCTCAAGAGTCACACCATGTGCCTGAGAGTATTGTCCTAACACCTCATACGGCTTCCCCTCAAGGCCCCAAAATTATTTGGTTTAAAAGACTTCAACAAAACTAAAACTAACAAAAACTAAGCTAATGGGCTGAGATTAAAGATGCTGTATTCCTTCTTTGAAAGACAAGCATACAATGCATTCAATGACCCAGAAAAACATACTGCAACATCTAGGCCTGTTTGTTATGAGTAAATGTCACGAGAGGTGAAACAAGGAGAGGTCAAGTCTTTGCCTCAGACAGCTGGAGGAAGCACTGCATTGTGCCATGAATGCATTTGGAAATAATCACCGACAAGGGAAAGTCTTTTCTTTCTGGCTGTCAAGAGTCTGAGGGCCACCACAGGACATGAAGCTGTCACAAGTCATCATCAACACACCTGCAGCACGCAGAGATGGGACTACTGAAGTCCATGACATGGGCCTTGGTGTTTGGGGAGCACCCCATGCAGTGGCCCAGCTATCTCTTCACCACCATGCACCACACACCTCACTGCAGCACGGCTTCCTCTGTTTGTCTGCATGGATGCTTGACTCTCTTGAAGGAGCCTACACACAAAACCAGGAGTCTCCTATTGTTGCCTCCATCAGAAAATGAAAAAGAGCAGGTCACATGATGGCAAGAACACAATGCCCTGGCCAGGAGCTGGACCAAGCATCCAGTGTGTGTGCTATGGGAACAAAGGGATTGTGTCTTCTGGGGAGGGCAGACAGGGTTGGAAAATGCTTTTTCATAGCTGAAGAAATATCTAAAGCCAAGTGACAGTATGGTGGCTTGTTGTGCAGACAGGTCACAGCATGTGGACATGACCTGCATAACTGCTGCCAAAAGATTCCCCAAGAGGAAAGAAAAAGCATCCATACTTTCAGCAGGCCTAACTCTGCTCTCAAATGCACTGATGTTAAACCAAAGTAATTGAGTCTGAGCCCAGCAGAAATCAATGAGATCACTGTCAAGTCCAATGTCAAACACACACACTTACAAACTTGCCCAAGAGATTTTCATACTATCCTCTGTGAACTAAAATCCTGAATGTTTTCATTCAGTTTCTGCAGAAAGCCTTACTGTATCTGCCTTTTACCAGCATGCTTAGGATGCTGTGAAAATCCACAGAGCATGTCTCATGTCAATATTACATGTGTGTCACTCATGTGCATAAATATCTGAAAATTACCGGTGTTATACAGGATACACTGCCTGGGTAGCAGCTTCCTTACAGCCCAGGAAAGCAAGCACAGTTTAGCAGAACTTTGAAGTTGCTTTAAATTGCCTATAGAGAAAACCCAGCCATTGCCAGGCCCTTGAGCAGGAGCAGACATCTACAAGAGATAGCATCACGCTGCAAACTGGCCATCAGAGGCCAAGACTGGCAAACACCAGCTGCATTTATCTCCCTTAGCCTATTTCATGATTTCCTACAAACAAGACTATTGTATAGGACAAAAGTCAGGGCAGCTTCCGGAACTCTCGCACAACAGCGTTACTTGGCCTGTGGCCCCAGCCAGGGTTCAGCCGCAGCAGAGCTGGGTTCTGCCCCTCCAATCTGTCACTATGTCTGTACACAGTCACTCCCTAACCCGGTTGTGTCAAAATGATCCAGGTTGGCTTTCTATTTAAAAGCATGGAGGGTTTTCTTTAACCCAGATCATTTTGACTGATTTAGGTTAGAGCAGGACTACATTTGCAGCTACGCTTGCAGACACCAAGCCCCAGCAGTGGGGACAGCGCCCAGGCACTTTAAGCCTGGCTTGGGTTCAAAGTCTTTGAACCCAGCTCAGTTGCAAGCCAAGTAGCACATCTGGCCACAGCTGCAGATGCTGTAGTTCAGGGGAAAAAAAAGGCAAATGAGGCTACATTCAATGTCCCAGATAAACTATGGAGTGTAAAAAGTAAGGATATGATTCACAGGAAACTCAGAAACTCAGCTTCAGATTCCATTATCACAATTTTACCTCCCCTTTCTTCCTCCCCCAAATTCTAATGGTCTTCATTTTTCAACTAAATTCTTCATTTTGGGTGACTAGGATAAACTTGCTAATACTACAGAGCCACACACCAAGACAGGCATCCCACAGTAATTCAATCACCTCTCAAACCAGAGCTATGTGAATATTTATTTCAGCCACCCAACTCCAGAAATGTGAATTTTAAAATGGAAACGCACTAGAAGAGCTGAGAAATTTCTCTGCCACAAGAAGGACTCTGTGTTACCTTATGGAAGCAAGGCAGTTCAGATCTTTCTCCTCCTCTATGCTGGCTGTGGTTACACACACCAGAGCCCTTGTCTGGCTTCCCAGGCATGGGTAGAACTCATAAAGGATTCATGTGCAAACATAATCTGCAACTCAGAGTGGGAGACAAACAGTTTCACACCCTTCTTTTGTACACCTACAAGAGGCACCAGATTTGTGACCAGGATCACATTTGAGTCAATGTCAAACATAGCAGGAGTCCAGGAATGTTACCCAAGTTTCTTACCTAGGCATGCCATCCCATCCCATATCATCTTCCAGCAATCTCTGCTACCAGCCTGACTTGAGAGTCAGATCATGTCCTGCTGCTGGCTAACATAGCTCTGAAACAGGAAACTACATTTTCTTGTTTCACACAAGTTTGGTCAAACTGAACATATTTGGCTTTGAAAAATACATCAGGATGAAAGATGTTCCTTAGGTGCAAAATACTAAATGTTTCTCTTCATTTAAGAACAGAGGGTCTAATAATCCAAAATTTGTTTGGGGATTTTCTGAAGGATTAGACTCATCAAATTCATTTAAAAAAAAAAAAAAAAAAAAAAAGGGGGGAGAAAAACTGGTTGCACATATGCTTCATCATAAAAGTATTTATCTGACCTACAGCCAAAACCATTTCATCTCTGTAAGCAATCCTTAAACACTGCAGAATGCATCCACTGCTTTCATTACCAAATTACTTTTTAAGAGTTCAGCAGGTAATTGAAGTTCCAAATGTCTTAAAATGGTTTGGCAATGCTGAGATTTCCTAGTGGACTTGCTATCCAAGAACTTTAGAGGGAAAAAATCAGCTGGATACTAAATATATACCCTAAAATAAGATGGATTCAAATTACACTAAGACACAGGCTTTTAAGGAGGGAGAATGTTTTATATGAAGAGTAAAGCTCTGCTCAGAGGAGGTTCCATGATGTTGAAGCTTCAAACTCATATTCTAAATGTCCTGTAAATTTTTCAAAGACACTGTATTGGCCTAAATCTGTTCCTACTGAACTCAAGGGCTGTTAATTTTGACAGAAAACTAATTAGGACAATGCTGTCCCATATACTTTGAACTATTTAGCAGATGACAGTTAAAACCAGAGGGCTCTACAACCTTCTTCCTAGATAAAAAACATTTTATTACTTTTCCAATCCACTCAGCAGAAACAGTGAAAGGAATGGGCCTAAATCTGTTGCTCACACCCAAGTCCTGTGCATTCCCCCAAGGTTGTGACAGGGGCAGGAGGGCCAGGAGCAGCTCAAAGCCTGCAGGCTGGGCAGGCAGGCCCCAGCTCCAGAGGTCTAATGAGGACTCTTGCCCCAGCTACATCAATAGCTTTTGGCAAACCATTTTCTGCCTCAGTTCCTCACATTTATGGAGAGAAGCGTTCTGTGTTTGTAACTGTTTGTAACTGCTTTAAGTGTTATTATTTTACAGGGCTTTTTATTCACAACCAATTACACCCAACTCTCAGACGGAAACTGAGGGACAGAGCAACACTAATTGCCTAATGCCATCTAGTAGGCCAGAGCAGAAGTAGGGTCTTCAAAATTTTACATTATCCTCTAAACCTTGGTATTACAAAGCAAAAATCAGCTTGCTCTTTGTCCAGCACTGTCAGATAGCACGATACTTGCTTACTTGTGCTAACACTGCTGTTTAGCTGGCTTGTTGCTGCTCTTGTTCCTGCAGAGAAACATAATATTAGATTTGTAAAATCACACTGGATATGAAGACACTGTGATGGTAAATGCAGGATTACTGTCTCACTGCAGGCTCCAGCAGCAGGGAAAGCCAGTGATGATGTGGGCTACCCACGGTCTAACACAAGAAGCTTTAATGATGACAAGAGGGACACAGAACAAGAACACCAAGAGCTTTACTTTTCTCAGCAGCAATCTTTTCTCTTAGGATTACTCTAAGGCAAAAAAAATCTTGTTCTGCAATGGATCTGCTTTCACAGCCAGGGGATAACTGATATTAAAGATGAACAAGAATAACTGAGGAACTTTCTGGTCTGGCGTAGATCAGAAGAGGTGAGATGCATAAAATTAAAAGCCTGGATTCCCCTCTCCAAATTATAGTTTGCACCCTAAAAGGTACAACCTGCTCACCTTATGGGGATGCTGCACTCCTTACCACTTTATGCCCACTTACTGCCTGACTGCTGAGGTATTTCTATTGCAAATATAACAGAATTCTTGTAAATGGAATTTGAGGATACCCACTACTTTAGGATGAGCATTTCCGGCTGCACCTAGACACCAGAAAAGTAAACCTTTAGAAGCATGAATTGAGCTATCTGTCATAAAGCTCTTTTCCTCAGGGAACCTCAGGAAAGTTATGGATGCAGAAGCTCAAAAGCACTTGTCAGAAGGGTTTGCAATTTGGCTGCTGCATCCTAGTTTGACCCTATAAGAACATGACACACAAAACAGCAGGAGAGAGCTGAGATATTAGGAACTCAATTCCAGTCAACACCAGAAAAAGCACCCGTGGATTTGGGATGCCAGAGACAATCAGTGCCGGCCTTTCCCCTTCTTTTCATAGCAGGTGCTCTCTCACAAGCCTCTTGTCCAGCAGGGTAAGTAGGGAAGCTCTGTCTGAACATGGTGCTTAACCATTTATTGAGTTCTTCAATAATAATAACATCGTAATAAAAAAACATTCTCCAGCTCCTCTCGTGCTGCAGAGCGCGGCACACTTTGAGATCTGAAACAATGAGCTGTGACGTGCTAGACCCATGTGCAGCTGGACAGGAAGAGCTGAAGATCCAGGGAGGTTTCCTTTAGGCACAGAGGCTGGGGTGTGACGCAGGGGAAGCCCGTGTGTTCCCGGACAGCTCTGGTAGCAGCCGGGAAGGACGGGCTGCCTGGACACGGTGTCTGCATGTGCTGTTCCTGGCACAGCTGCCAGAGAGTGTGTTTATTTTACTTTAAATAAAGCAAGCAACATTGTGCAAAGACAAGCAGAGGTGCTAAGAATGTGATTGTCACACTGAAGCCCTATGGAAGAGTCACAAATACAAATCACCTCTCAAGATGAAAATGCAGCAATTCATGCAGTCAAATTCAGCAACTACTCATGCACACCAGCACTGCAAAGCATAACCACAGAGGAGAAACGTGGAAAAGCAAGAGAAGAATATAGCTACCCCAAGTGGAATCTGGGCAAGACAAAGAAATGCAGACTTCTTTTCCAGAAATTGCTCAGGGTATGCCTTATTTGCACCAACAGCTTTCAAAACCGTTAACTTCAAGCCTTAACTTCAAAAAAGTGCACTTCTAATATCTAAGTGCCACTTAGGGGCTCAAATGGATGGATGCCAACAACAGAGCCATTAGCACCTACTCATCCACGGAGGCTTTCTATCTAAAAAATCCCATTTGTCAGCAGAGTCTCAGCAGGACTTCAGTGTGATAAAAACCTCCATGACAAGTTCCAAACTTACAAATTAACATATTCATTTACTTATCCATGTGCAAAAGTGTATCACTCAGACAGCTTTCTTGAGCATCAGTACCTAATCCAAAGCCATCCATTACAGCTTTCTATTTGTCCCTGGATTGAGAATCAACTCAACTTACTTCAGCACAATTGAAATATTGTGTAGAATTATACAAGAGAAATACTTAGACAGTTTTGAGAGACTGAATACAAGGTTTATATTCATTCCTACATGCTGAATGCCTCCTACAAGCAAGTACAAGCCCAGGCTGGTGCCCGCCAAAATCCCACGTAAAGCTCCTGTGCCACTGATGTTAAGAGAAGCTGTGCAAGGATCTGTCCAGACAAGACATCAGGGACTGATGCTGCAACGGCCCCTGGCTTTCTGGACCAAGACTGTGCAAATTTCATCCACTATAGTTGAGAGGTCTGTATGTTTGGTGTGTTAAAGTCTTAATATAATACCCGTATCTGTAACTCTATAAAAAAATTAAGGATAAGTCTTATGTAAACTCTTGCATAAAATCTTTGGTCACAGAGGATTTTAAAATAATTTTTTCAAGATAGTCAAAATAAGCATAATAATGTTGCATAAAAGACGACAGCCCCAACCCCTGACTCCCAGTGCTTGAACGGAAACAGGAGAGCCACGAAAATGCAATACAACAAGTTTTATTTTCCTCAGCAAAAGATCTGCAACTTTCCACTACTGACACACAGGACAAGTACGATGAGAATGAAGAAAATAATTTGGTACTGTCTGATACAGAAAGCAGATAGGACTGGAACAGCAGAACAGCACACATGGACACTCCTGTGGGTCCAGGCTGCAACAACATAACGCGTGGGTGCTCAACACCAGTTCAAATCAGGTCATAAAATCCAATTCATCAAAACAACCTTTTAAAAATAGATTTCTACAGTTGGTTTCCTCTGGAATCTAACTGCTTCAGGCTCCTGCCTGAGCCACTGCTTGCGAGATGTCCACACACGGAAAGGAAAAGTAATGTCTGGGGAGGTTTAAATGCAGTTCCTGGAACACTTCTCTGGGAAAATACAGATAGAGATTGGAAGAGCAAAAAGGGAGCCAGGAGAGGAGATCTCTGCAGAAGTCATTAGGTGCAGCTGCTAACATAGCTGCATGTCAGATTTTTTTTAAAAAATAAATAAATAAAACAAAAAAACCCAAACCAAACAAAAAAAACCAGCACATCCTTAGTCCTGCTTCAACTTCTAGTCTGCCCTCCATGTTATCCTATTAGCTTCAAGATTTTCAGTTTAAACTGTGTAAAGTATCTGTGTTGACCACGTGACTTTCACCTACTTTGTGCACAGAGGTCACTGCATATCCTCAGAGCAGGACAAGAGGAAAAAGAGGGAGAGACTCCCCCCAGAGCATTCTCTTATTCAGTACAATTAACTGGAGGCCCATTTGAACTGAACACATATAGAAAACAGAGACAGGGCATGGGTTTGCTACTTCTTGTCTTGAGGGGTACAAAATTGACCACAGGATTTAGGATGCCTCATCAATGTGAAATACAGGACATTCATCACTCCCCTGCTCCTGCTGGCCATGCTATTTCTGACACAAGCCAGGATGCCACCAGCCTCCTTGGCTACCTGGGCACACTGCCAGCTCATGGCAGACCTCACAGTGCTGTGCTTTGCACGGGTGGGTAGAAAGGTGTTAATAACACACCAGTGTTTTGGCTACTGTTGAGCAGTGCTGTGTGCAGGGTGTGTAAATCTCATTTCCAGGACAAAGGCCAAGAAGTACAACCTGTCTGAAGTAGGTCACCCGCATATAGGAACCCGTACCAAGTGATTCAAGAAGAGATGAGAGTTTGCACATCTCTCTGATTTCACCTGTCACTTCAGCATGAACTTCTGAAAATCCTACAGTAAAAAGGGATTGGTGTGCTTTTCCAGGCCTATGCCCTGCCAATAGCAGGTGAAGCCATTCAGCACTTTGTCAGGGCTTGCTCCACCACCAGTACATAGGTTTCTCAAGAATATGGGCACCAAGTCCATACAGTCTCAGGAAAACCACTTATTACACCTTTGTGCCTGATTTTCCCCTTTTGGTATATTAGAGTTCCCTGTTTTACATAAAGACTGCAAAACTCAACAGGGTGTTCTGAAATGTTGTACTAATTCTGTGTATAGTTTCCAACTACTGTTATCTCTGTTACCACTGCATACCAAGAGGAGCCAGGGATGGCTGAGCCAAGCAAAGAATTTATTGTTCACCCTGCTGTATGTCAAGCCCCTCTTGATTTTGCAGGTGGATGCTGTAGAAGCTTGTCCTTTGTGCACCTGAGAAAGAACCTACTAGTCACTGGGTTTGAACTATTAGAAATGAACATCATAAGGCCCCCAGGCTGAAACATCATGATGGAGCTGAAGCTGGAATAAACACCGAAATCAACCCCAATGACAGCAACCAGGTCTAAGCTACCAATAACACTTCACTGCACAGCTCAATGATGAAGACAAACAGCTTAAAAAAAAAAAAAAATCTTTTCCTATTATGACTGACATGCTGAGAAGTGTCATTTTCACAAACTCCCTTTACCACATGGATCAGTTTCAATTGATTTAAGCTCATCCAATCAATAGGGTTTCCCCTCCAATTTTAGCATCAGAGGTGTTCTAAACTAAGACACACTTTAAAACTTTCTCCTGGCTCAAATAGTTCAAGACAGACTCATTAGGGATTTGATAAATAACCTGAAGCAGCAGACACATTACAGACTAGCAGGAATCTGTAAGAGATAGCTGACCTATTTAACAGTCCAGCTAACTTTCAAGCAGAACGAATAGGAGCAAACTGTTAACAGGAGATTCACACAGATCTAAGTCCTCGAAGCTCACAAGATCATTACTATTTACCTGGTAGGCCTGACTTTCTCCTTCAGACTAAATTTATCTGAATGCTTCAGACTGACTCAATTAGCATCACTCCTGAGCCCTCTGCCTCGGCACAGAAAAGCAGAGCAGGAAAGTTAAATTGCTGTGAACAGAGTGGCAGTCAGATCCAAGGAGGTCGGCTCTCCATGACATGTTTCTGTGAACAAGAGGCATTAAACATGAAGCAGAACACACAAGGATTTTGGCTCTGTGTCTTCACTTCATATGGAAATGCCTTCTCTTCACAGCATCAAAGCAAGGCAGGCATCTGGTGCACCACTATTAAAAGACTGCAGTGTGATAATAAGTCTTCAATGGAGAGGGACATCTAGATGAGAAAACCTTGCTATTTTTCCTCTGCTTTGTTATAGTTTTTATGGCTGCCCTACCCAGTCTGAGCACGGAACATGCACAGGCTTTGCCTGTTCCTTCCTTTCACTATGCACGCAGGCAATCTTGCCATTTGTTCTGTAGTGTATCAGAAAACCTACATTGGGCTTTCTATCCCAAAAGCTACAACTCCAACCAAACCTCTTACTGTCTCATTCCTGTGATTTCCTCTGGCTTCTGACCTTCCCCACACTGAACTTATCTGCTTCCCTTCCACAGAGGATGCAGGCTGTGATCCCCTTCTCAGCCAAGTGCCCTCCAGTTCAGAAGTGCTCTGTTAGGTAACTTCATGGCATTTGTCCATGCTTTCCATACAGTTTTATCATTTCTTCCCTATCTTTCTGCTTGCACCTTATTCTCAGCCAGTTCTTCTGTTCTGCAACCACCACTTGACACCCTAACTCCTCGGACTTGTCCTTCTGACGTGTTTAAAAGCAAAAGCAAAATATCAATCTTTGTTTAAATGAAATCACAGCCTACTTGACAGCTTATATCATAAGCACTCAATGGCAAGGATCATCCTTTTGTTCAGTGTTCATGCAGGATCTGCTTCAGAAGGAACTAATCAGTGACTGAGACAGCAACAAAAATAATAAACCCTGGTAGAGAACCATCATAGTATTATGAAAATATCATAGGTACTACAGGAGGACAGCCCAACGGGATGTTTTATTGCATTCATTCACAATCTTTTGAATATTCTCAAGCACCTACAGCTTCAAAAGCTGTGCAGACTGACAAGTACAGCACTTGAATGGCCTGCTGAAAACCAAAGGCAACTCGCTGAAAGTTTTCATCTGGTGTCTCCACTAAACTTGTCCCGTGGGAAAAGACAGTAGTAAACAGTGGAAGAGAAACACAGTCCAGATTATTTCCACAGAAAGTAAATCTGCTTCCACAGAGAACTGCATATTTCTTGCTTGCTATTATTTTTAACCTCTCACAGATTTATTTTTACTACAATTCAAATGTATCTGTTATACGCCATAACATTATTATTATGGGAGACACTAAAATAGCAAAGTATTCTAGGCACTTGATACCTTTTACAGAACAGGGAATTACAGCCAGCAATGATTTGACTGCTGCTCACTGCAGCAGCCACCAATGCTTGTGACCCCCTCTTTCAGCCTTACTTACTATAACTCCTCTGTGGAGTTACTCCCAAAGTTGTGGTGTGCCTTGCCATTTAATTGGCTGGGGAGAGAGAGGGGTGCAGAAAGAGGAAAAAAGGAACTAAAATTAATTCAATTTATTAGTATGAACTTCTGATTTCTGCTTGCCAGGCTGTGGACACAGCTTTGGGCTCACAGTCCACAGTTGAAGCTGCTGAAGCCATCAGCCAAGCCTACATATCTCACACCAAAAACTACCTGGGATACTTTAGAATCAGAGAACAATTTGGACTGAGAGGTCATCTCATCCAACACCCCTACACAAGCAGGGACATCTTCCACTGCCTCAAGTTACTCAGAGTCCCATCCAAGCTTCCAGGGATGGAGCATCCACAACATCTGTAAACAGTTCAAGGGTTTTATCTTCCTCATAGTAAAAAATTTCTCCCTTATCTCTTTATCTGCACCTACTCTATTTTACTTTAAAAATGGTGCTTCCTGTCTTATTGCAACTGATCCTTTCCTGAGCTTCTCTTCTCCAGCTCTCTCAGCCTTTCCTTATAGAACAGGTGTCCAACTCCTCCTATCATTTTTACAGAACTAACCTCGAGGCTTTAGTTACATTTTTCACTAAACTGTTTTAAATAAGCCAAAGTTTGTTTGCACAAGGGTCTCAGGCTTTGGCTTTAGACTGTACACTATAAGACCAAGAAAATAGAGTTAAATAAATAAATTGTATTTTTGTTAATCAGCTTAGCTTTTCAGTGCTCCAACACCGAGCAACATCTCTTCTTATCAAGCCCATCTATGGTAGATCACAACTTTCCACTCCTGACCAACACAGCTGGCAAAGCTCTTTGTGTTCAGCTTGGATGCTGTTTGGCACAACAGTCTGACATTGACTTACAAGACCAATGAAAAATATGCATTGCTAATTTTCCTAAGTGCCATGCCAGTGCCTTTGGGGGCCATGCATTCACCCACCTTCCCATACAGTAACAGGATTTGTTCCCAGCTAATAAAGCAGACTCCACATCAGCTGATGAAAGACTTTAGTTAGGATGTCCCCCTTCTTCGTTAGTGAATGATAAATTCGTGGCAAAGCACTAAAGTTGATGACATCTTTAAAATACACTTTTTTCCGTAGCGTGGGGGATACAAGCTGCTAATCCCCGCAGATCTCCTTTTTCTCCCCCATTGCCCCCGTGGTTTATCATGTCCAATTAGCCATCTGCCATGCCCGCACTGCCATACAAAGGAAGCCCCCTCTCCTGCGCCACAGCCCGTCAGCGGGGCCATTGTCCCTGCTGACAAACAAGAATCAGACACTATTGTTTCCAGCTGACGATGCTGCTCCCAAAGTGGGCTGCCAGTTGCCACTAAAACAGCAGGAGCACCAGGGTACGCTCCAGGAGCCAGGAACCGTGCCAGCAGCACCGATATTACCGGGGAACCTACACAAAGCACTTTTTGACATACATACATATAAAGAGAGATATTTTCTGATTTCAGGTAACAAACCAACCCAGGCCAGCTACCGCCCTTTCTGTGGCAGTAGCACCGGGGCATGCCTGACCTGCCGCCTTTACTGCTTCACCGGGCAGAGAAAGAGTCACAATCCCCAGAAGGGAGCAACATCTTAGAGTCAAATCTTTCCTTGTTATGCTTTTATTATTATTATTATCACTTTAAAGATAAGACATGTCTTCTACCACTTCTACCAAAACTACCCTCCCTCCACCTCAAAAAAAGTATTTTAAAAACCTGAAAACTCCACCGTGTCTACATGGGTACTAATTATGTAACAAGGTTAATTTAATTTCTCTAAAAACAACATACACTTTTTCTCAAGGCCACTTCGCTAAAAGAAGTGACCGGAGCAGCTGGCCTGCCAGACACCAAGATGTTAAATTGAAGATCATTTCCTCTTATTATTCTCAGCAAAACATGATATGACCTTACACTAAAAACTATAGTCTGCCTAATTACGGTAGTTTTGTTCCATCAGTGAAACTGAAATGCTGGTTCATATAATTAAGGTTACTAAAAAAGGAATTTGATTTTTAGTTTTAAAGGTAATTTGTTGCCTCGAAGTGCAACAAATTAGACCTATGTACCTGAATATTTTCATTTTGTGCAATTTGAAAGAGACAAAAAACACTCCTAGATTTTAGTAAGAAAGCTACACGTTGGTAAGAGACAAAGAACCCAAATAAACCACAATTTATTTCAGGCACTCATCAATGAAAACAAGCAAATAAAATTAATATTTATATTTAAAAGTAGAAACAGAATTCTCTTCTAAGCCCTTGATTAAGTAACAAAAATTACTTAAACTTCAACAAATGTTTTAAATTATATTTAATATTCAGCAGTGAACATACATAGTTTCAATATATCACTTTGAATGTTCACTGAATAGTTCAAAATAAAATAAATGAAAAACAACTGAAACTAATGTGAATCCACAGTAATCACATAGGTTAATGACTTTCACAATGACTTATAAACAGAGGAAAGTCTTTGCCCTGGATCAAATACAAGGATCATTCTGAATCAAATATGAAATACGACATGAAAACTTAGATATTCTGCTGAAATGTCACTCCTTTCCTAGCATGAAATGCTCTAAAACCCATTTCAACACACTGCAGGCCACATATCACACAGGTGACTGACTTAAACCTAGATTTACGATTGCCATTGCAGTGCCTGAGCCAAGTTCTGTTTTCAGTTACATCTGTGAGAACTCCCAAGCAATTCCTCTGAAGTTCTCTGGATCTGTACAGCAGTAACACAATCCATCCGAGAAGCAAGTAGGAAAGAAATAATTCAAAATATTATGACTTTTTTTTTTTTTTTTTTTAACAGTCCTTTACACTTTAAGGCTCTCCAATCAGACAATCATATTTGACTTCTCCTTTCATATCCAGCTCTCTTTTGCAAAACGTGTATTGGAATATTCCCTGTTATTCTTGCCAGATTCTCCAGGCAAAATTCCCCAAGTGGCAGAGTCCCTTCAGTTAAATACAGGGTGCGTGAGCCATGCAAGGCTGTAAAACGGGAGTTGTTTATCCAAAGAAATATTAAAAGCAGGACACCAGTCCAAATTAAACAAAAGCACAAATACCTCTAAGTCGTTTCATGACTTTAGGTCCCAGCTGTAAAAGGCACAGCACTATGGGTTTATAAGGCCTAATACTCCATAAGTATTTTCTTTGATGTAACCATGAAGTACTTAAAATACCACTGGGTACAGTATGGTACATGTCACCATGGAGCAATAAAGCTGCTCTACATCCATAATCAGCCTTTCCAGAGACCATAAGGTCACAGCAGCTGAAACAACAGAATACTTCATTCCCAACCTTCAAGAGGCCCAGAGCACCTGTGCAGCCAGAGGACTCCCTAAAAGGCTCTTAACATGGGGGTGTGCCTGGAAATTCCAGCAAAGAAAACCCACCAAACCCATCACAGCCGCTCCCATTTTTAAAACCTCACGTTTCCCCAGCAGGTTATTATTATGAGACTTGATAAAATACAGTATGGGAGGCAGGTGGTAGGAAAGAGTGATATTTATATTTGCCTGGCCAGGTTGGATACTCGTATCCAAGCCCCTCATCATTAAAAGACTCACATGGCCATCTAAGTCCACATGTAAAATGGTCTACACAAGCACTAGGAGGGCTCCTCTTCTGTGATGACCTCAGGATTACACTTTTCTTTCAGATTTTCAACCCAAAACCACAATGTAGGCAACAGCTTCCAGCCCCCCCCATAACTTCTGTAGGTGCCGTATCAAGCCTTGTTACAGTGCCTGTGCACTTTAGTAATGCCTGTATTTTAAGTGCATGTTCCCTATCGCATCTTGACCTGGAAATCAAGGATTGTGAACTTCAGTACAGATGAGTTCTGAACAGAAGCTGGGTGTGAAAGGCCCCTTCCTCTGGAAGTAGTTATGTTCAACATTAATTGAATTAATATCAAATAGAATAAATATCTTCCTACTGGCTTATAACACAATGCAATCTCATCCAGAATAAATACATTGTAAATAACTACCAGCTATCATCCCTATTGCCCTGTACATACTTTTGCGTGAGAAGGATGGAAGCAGTATGGCAAAGAAATGTTCTCTCAACATAAATCATTCATTTAAATCATTCCCTTCCAGCATCAGACAGAAAGAGATCCTTTTTTGATGCAAGACCCCACAATTGAGCAGTTTCTGCCCCATTTCTTAGCAGCACCTGCACGGCAAGAGAGGGAAGAGACAGTCATTCCCACCAAGACCTCTTGAGTCACCTAAATGTCCTTTCCCATGTCTACGTGAAAATTCCTGAACTAGCAGATCTACCTCAGAGTCCTGAGGTGGAAGAGATGGGACAATCACAGGGTAGAGCCACACAGCCCTCCCCAAACAGGGGGGAGGCTTGGAGGGACCTGGGTCCCACCTGCAGAAAAACAGCCACTCCTCCCCCGCACCAATCACATGAAAAAACAGTAAAACAGCAACTCCTCCCCCACACCAATCACATGAAAAAATAGTAAAACAGCCACTCCTCCCCCACATCAATCACATGAAAAAATAAAAACCACCTACACTAGACAATAAAGAAAGAAAACAACAAAACTCATATTCCTGACAGGGTCAGAGGTCAAAGCCTCCAGGGACTGGTACAGATTTTGATTAAAAGCATCACCTGAAAAACAAGAGCTTTCCAAATGGTAGGACAGGCCTGACAGTCTTTTCTGCAACAGAGCCTCCTTTAGTAGCAGCACACATTACCAGACCAGGCCTTATAAATTATAAAGTCTCAAGGTAAGGAAGCCAGGCGTCACACAAACACCTCACCCCAGTGACAACTCAATTGAATCAATTTACCTGCTCTACAAGGAGACACTTGAGTCCATCAACCTCGAAGAAGCACTTCTCTGCTGACATCATTTCAAGCACATCTTTTGTTCAAACAGCTTGGCCAATGCCAATCATTTTAAACTTATTTAATAGCAGAACTGCCAGTCACTCATGCACAAATGAGGAACACTAGAAGTATGGCTGGCTGAAAAGCAGAGAGCAAACAGAATAATTCATCGCATCCAAAGGAGATGGAACAACGTCAATTTTCAACTCACAGGAAGTACTGATGACAAGTCAGCTATGATCTTCATATCAGACATAATCAATGTTACACTTAAGTGCCAGAAAAATTAATTAGAAAATAAAACAATACCTGCTTGTGCACAAGAAATATGATGACTACTTTTGTTAGCAATTGGTAGTCTGCTACATTGTTGTGACACTGACCTCTATAAATATTTAAATTTTTGATAAAGAATTTCCTTCTGTGCTTCACCCCTGTATCCAAAACACACTGCAGAAATTACTACAGCTTAAGCTGGAAGCTAAATATTTCTCTTTGTGTCTGTATTCAAGGGATAGCTCTTATTTTTACACTTTGAAAGTGACTTACTTTATGTTTGAAACTTTAAGTATTTGGATTCCATTCCACACAATAAATTTCAGTACAGTATTAAGAGTTCCAGAGAACCTGGTCATATTTTACCTGCCAAAAAAACAGACTAAAGAAACTTGGTAAGGCATACCTAGGCATACATTCAGGTTTTTACTCAAACAGAAGCAATACACATCATGCAGAAAATGCTGCTACAATTCAGCAGATGGTGTTATCCTAGAAATCAGAGCTGGAGACAGCAATAGTAATTTCTGCCCTTCACGTCCCTCTGCCTGTTAATTTTTATCCCAATTACATGGGGTTGATTCTCTGAAAGAAAATTCCTGAATTTCTTACTGCATGTATCAGATGGTGAAAATTAGAATAGTCCCTTTCCTGCCTGACTCCAGGGAGATTTTAACCGATTGCCAGCATCAACTACACAGTTGTTAAATCCACCCTTTTCTTAAAAGTCATTCCTAGTTCTCACCGGTGTAAGCACCAGAACAGACTTTCCTTTATGACTTCATGTTAATTTCTTCAGTTTGCCTTTCCAGGTATACAGCTCAGAAACCTGCTGTCTCAGGAGTCCCCGCTGATGAGGGACGGGTACCTCGAGTGTTTGGGTGCTGCTGGGGGAGCTGCTCTGCGAGCAGCGCCACTCCCAGCATCAGCCTCCTCTGCCGGTACCAGGGAGCAGCCTATCGATCCTCCCGGCTCAGTGCAAAGCCCAGCTGGTTGTTAAAAGCCTCGGAGAGGGGTTCAGTTGTTTTGACTCTGTTTTTTTAACAGTTGATGCGTTCATGCTTTTCCATGCGGTATCTGTGAATTTGGGAAGAGTTTAAGCTGTTTAGTATAAGCTTGGGCTAGCAGAGCAGCTAATCTTTAAACTGTATACATTCATTTTTTGTTCGATGTGAGCATGTAAGACAACGGTTATGCTTTACAAATCCAGAACACAAGCCAGGACGAGGTATAGAAGAAAAAAATCAAGTAGCAAAGGAAAAAAGAATGCTAAGTCAATGCAGGTCTCTGTAGCTATTACAAATCAGACCCCATCTCACAGTCCTTACTCAGACATGACCGCTATTGTCAGCCTGAGAGGTGTGGGAGTCAGTTGTGTCCTGGCTATGATTGTTCTCCCAAGCCCCACATCAGCTGCTCTCCCCACCATCGATTAAACCCCACTTCACATATGCACAGCAGCACTAACCCACAAGTGAAGAGGCCCCAAACAACGCAGAGAGCCAACGCTGTCACGTCACACAAGCCATACCTGTGCTCATGCCTTCCCCATTTCTCAGGGATGTTGCCAGCAGATAGCCAAAATTAATTACTAAGAGTCTGTTTTGTTTTGTTTTTTTTCCCACATCATCATTTTGGACACAAGATGCTATGTAATGATGCAGAAACAAGAATTTTGCCATTTTCCTTGATGAAGCTTAAGGTGAAGCAGACAACCATCAGGGATGGCCTATGAATACATCCTTCAGTGCAAGGAGAGGACCTAGGCACCTCTCCCAAGCCAAGGCTCCTGTGATTTTGTTTCCTCAAGTAGGAGAAGTGTTAGGAGACTCTGAAATCTCAAGGCTAAATGTATAATGCAGGTTACAAGTGTATTCACGGATCTACAGGTGAAACTTAAGGTGAAGGAGGAGAGAAGCTTAAGAGAAATGTCTAGTCACATGGCTCCCTGCGCTTTTCCCTCATTTAGGAATACCATTTTATATAAGCTAGACAGATTTTACTCTCTCCAAATTCAATTCTGCTAACATGCTTACATTGAGAAGGCAGTGTCACAGAAAAATGATTCAGCTTTGGGTGAAGAAAGGGAGAGAGTGACAAGGCAGGGGGGAACCTTAATTAACATTCTTTTTAAAAGGAAAATTGGTGGGTTGTTTTTTTTCTTTTTTCTAAAAAAATCTTTCATTGTTGAGACTTAGGAAATAATCTTGTAACCAGGTAGGCTATCAACAGGCAAATACCCTATGGCTTAATGACTTGTGGATCATAAGATACACACAGCCAGACCTTATTATACTTATCCTCTAGATCAAAGGGTTTTCACATAAACGGGGTGCAGCCTACCATAGCACAGAGCTGCTGCAGGCCTTCAGGATTTTACTCCTTTAAAGTTTTGTTGATTACATAATCGCTTTTTTGTAACTGGAGCTCAAAGCATTGTGTGTAGCTAATGAGCAGGTAGAAGAAGGAAAACAGCTGAAAAGCAGTCTGACAAACAGCTGTGGCAGTAAGTGTCAGTCCTAGCCCAAAAGGGTCAATCCCTTTATGAAACTAGTACTTAATCCTTTACAATTTTTAATTAAAAATCAACCAAGAAGATTATAAAACTTTCTTAAGATTTTGATGGGAAAGGGAGCGAGGGAAAAGGAGGGGTGTGTCACGCAGACCACAAGTTGCTTCAGTTGAGAAGCTCATCCTGTGCAAAGCCATGTTTCAGAGCTGGGGGCTCCCACACAAACACCACCTCACAAACGTTCGATGCACTGGGGACCCCGGCACGTACCTATCGCACACAAAATTTAATTAACCGCTGCTTCATCAGCAAAGGCTCCCTACGCTCTGCTGTAGTCCAGATACACTTTGGCTGCACTTCAGCATCCTTTGAATCGGGAGAGTGAAACACAGGGTTCTCAGCCAGCCGGGAGCCACTCGGCGAGCCCGTCCCCGCGAGGTCAGCATCCCTGGCCGGCAGCGGGGCTGCGGGCGAGCGCTGCCCGAGCCGCCTCTGCACTCACTCACTGTCCACCCGAGGGCGGCAGGGGTAGCGCCCGGCGCTTCGCCCGGCTGGAGCGGGGCAGGCAGCCAGTTCGGCTCCCAAATACCAGCCGGTACCCGGGTGGCCGCCGCCGCCCGGGGCGGGGGCCCGGCGGGGCCCAGCCGGCGCCGCTTCCCGCGGGGGTGACAACGCGGCGGCTCTCCCCGAGCATCCCCGCGGGGCTTTTGTGCCTGCTCGGGGCGGGGGCCTGGCCGGTCCTCTCCAGAGGCGGTGGGAGCGCAGCCCCGCGGTAGCATCCTCCCACGGGCGGGAGCGGCGACGGGGGCACGGGCGCACCGAGGGGCTGCGGCGGACAAAGCGAGGAGACAGGCGGGGACCCCCTCCATCCCTTCTTCCCCCCTCCCGCGGCTCCGCTGCCGGCGGTGCCCGCGCCGCAGCCGCCAGCCCCGCATCCCGCGGCGGAGGCAGGGCCCGGCGCTGCCCTGGCCCCTTCCCCGCGGCTCTCCTACCTGTTCGGAAGAAAGCATCCACCTCGGAGTCAGGGACAGCGCCTTCCTCCGCCGCCCCTTCGGCGGGATTCATGGCTGGGGGAGAGGCGGCGGCGAGCCCGGCGGCTGGTAATATCCAGTGAGTTAGGGGAGGAGGAGAGCCGAGAGAGAGAGAGAGAGAGAGAAAAAAAGAGGGAGGGAGAAGAGGAGGGAGGGTGGGATGGAGGCGCGTTCAGCTGCGAGCCCAACCGAGCGCCGCTCGGATCATCCCTTCCGCGGTGCCTGCGGGGCGGCTGCCCCGGGGCCGGGCTGCGCTGCCCCCGGGCTGCGCTGGGCGGTGCGGCCGGGGCGGGGTGCCGGTGCCGAGCCCCGCCGCCGCCGGCCCCCTCCCCTCCACCCGCTATTGTTCCGACCCGCTCACGCTCCTCTCCGCTCCCCCCGCCGCCGCCGCTGCCCCTCGCCGCGCTGACAAGCCGGCCCGGCCCCCGGCGGCCGCCCCCGCCGCTTCCCCGCCGGCGCTTCCTGAGCCAGGCCGGGCGCCGGCCCGGGAGGCTGCGGCGCCCCCCGCCGCCGGGGCAGCCCCTCCGCGGGGCGCGGCCGCTCCGGGCGGGGCGCGGCTCCGGCCGCTCCGGGCGGGGGCGGGCCGGGCGCAGGTGCGGGCACGGACGCCCCGCGGGGGCCGGGAGGGAATTTTTGGTTTATTCCCTGCCCCTGTACCCTCCGCAGCCGTATCGCTGTGCGTGCCCGGGCTGCACCGCTGCCATGTCTCCCCTCTGATGAACAGCCGAGGGGGCACGGCGCGGCGCTCAGCTGTTAGCTGGGCAGATACTCGGGGGGAGAAAGTGAACGCTGATGTGGTTGTACGGACACAAAAATTTGTTCTTTGTTTTGGGGTTGGGTAGAGGTGTTAGGGTTGGGTTTGTTTTGTTTGTGGGTTGTTTTTTTTTTTCCTTTGGGTTTTTCTTTTTTTTCTTTTTTTTTTTTTTTTTTTTTTTTTTTTTTTTTTTTATGTTCAGGATCTGTTGGGCACGATTGCTTTGGAAACAATCAGCGAAACTGCATGTTGTTGCAGGTATGCCTTCATGTTTTATTCTTTACAGTCCTCGGTGACTAGACAGCCAAAAAGGAGTTTGGAAAGCCAAGATCTTGGTCCCAGCTCAGACATTGATTCTGCTCACTAAATGATTTTGATTTCTCTGCTGTAGCTCTGATATTTGTGATTTGGGACAATAATTGTTTCAAAAGGAGCGCTGTGAGGAATACTTGTTTGTACTTTGTTGGACGCTGAGTTAAATGTTCTTCCCTGAGTCCAGCTATCAAGATTTCAAGCACAGACAGGCAGAGATAGATGAAGACAGATGTTTGCCATTTGGGCACTTTCTTTTCCTGTTCACCTATTTGAAGTTTCCCCAGCTCCTCATTCTTCTACAATCGCATAACAGTTCTAAAATGAGCTTAAGGAGAAATGTTGCTTTTTCACCTAACCACGACTGTAAAACAGGAATGTTACTCTCACACCTCACAGTTGTTCATTTTTGCTTCCTCTACCTTTAGAAAGAAAAAGCAACTATTAGTGTGATGACCCCTCTGGCTGTACTACCCTTGGATAACCCATCCTTGCTGCAAAATCCCATCCATCACTCTCAAGAACAGAATTTTTTTAGCCAGAACATCCCCATGGCCTCACTGTCTTTATCCTTTAGGGGTAATGCCTAATCATCACTCATTTGCCATTGAAAATCTCTGATGTTTAAGGGACTTGAGGACAAAACCTCTGAAACCTGGTCAGCATGGAGGGACACACTGAAGCACTTCAAAAGAGGCATCAGTCTAGTGCATCTTAAGGAAGAAAATCTAGCAGAAGTGTCAGAGCCAGCTGGTTGTGTTTGGATCAGTCCTACTCCATAGGTAGTTCAGCAGCTGAGGTTGGCAGAACATTTTCTGTTTCAGCCCAGATTGTTTTAGATGCCAGAGAAGCATGGGTTCCCTCCACCTGATCTCTTCTCAACAGAACATAAGGGAAGGCTGGATTTGGATTTACATTGCACTTGATAAAAAGACTGAAAATTTCCCTGCAGAAATTTAACTGTCAAAATGGTATTGACCAGGCAGGATGAGCAAAGAGATCCCAATCACATCTCCTCTGACCTTACTATTTACTAGTCCATTTGAAACAGAATATGTCATGACCAGGGACTCAGAAATAAGAGCAAACATCCTACAGAGATCCACCTAGAACTTTGTTTCCTCATTCCTTCCCTCCTGATATCTCATGTAGTGCCATTTCCACGCCTATCTCCAGATGGTTTTAACTGAAGCCATTTATCTTTTTATGTTTATGGATTTAAAAAGGTCATTTCACAACTATCTGTAGGAAGCAGCAACACAAAGTCTATGTCCAGGCTGCCAAAGCTCATTACAGACCCCTGGGCAGCCTCTGACTCCACTTCTTAGGACTACCAGGATGCCAGAAGCACCTCCATATCAGGCATGCCAGCAGTAGGGTATTACCACAGTAATCTGAGTAAAATCAGTCTTTCAAGCATCAGACTTTCTTCAGTGACCTCTTCCACATCACAGCACAGTGCAGAAAATCCTTCCCTCTTCCAGGCTTAAACAAGCTGCACCATTTTGGATCCCATCTCAATATCTCATTTCTGAATATTCACTAGCGCAAAGCAGATTTGCTCCCCAGGAATCTTACATGTGGGTTCATTCAGGAGTGTGAGCTTGGCAGTTGGGAAGAATGTGGTTTCTTCATGAAGCTTTGAATCCACTCAGGATTTGGTACAACCTGGCTGGTTCTAGAGTTAAAGCATTCTGGAGTATCCTTAGAAGCTAGACAGGACACACCCATGAGCAAGGAAGGTTTAGCGTCATACAAGGGGAATTATTTTTGTTAATGACAGAGAAATTTATATTTCCCTCTCCTTAGGAACTCTGCAGATGTGTCCTACAGCATCAGTTATAGGAATTATATAGGCTACAGCATCAGTGGTAGGAATTATATAGGATACGGCATCAGTTATAGGAATTATATAGAAAGCACATTTGTCTGTATAACCTCCAATTGAAAGTATTAGAAAATGCTGAGGGGCGACAGAGCAGTTCATTTAGCTTCCCTGCCATCCCAGTACCTACACAGATTCCTGGTTAATGATTAAAACAGTGAAAATACTCATATAAAATACCAGTATCTTCTGAAAATATTTTTTTTTTTCCTTCACAGAAAATCTTCATTGGAATATGAATGGTCCCAAATCTCTCATGATTTAAAACAAATGGGAGTTTCCACTTTTTAAAGAATGAAAGAGTTTTGAGATGTTTTTTGTTAAAGTCTATCAAGACTTAGCCATGCTTTTTTCTTGCTCATCTCTGCTGTGTAACACACAGCAAGTTTGTTCCTCTCTGCTAGCAGCTCCACTGGCCAGGGAAGCCCTGCCCAGTTTATTCACTGTTTTCATGGCTTTATCATTGAAGCTGCTGTCACATATGTCAAACATACCTCTCATATGCACACACCATGGCAATACAGGACAGGCAGTACTACAGTCCAATATCAGTAAACTTTTGTGGAAAACCCAGACACTGAGTGAGCTACTGTTTTTCTTAACACTGCAAGCAGAACAGGGCTGTCACTGTAAAATATCATTAACAACTAGGTACCACCATGACTTCAGTTCAAGCCCTAGCAATGAGTTTACAGTTTTTGTTGTTCAAAGAAGAGCTGTTAAATATAGAATGAAATACTATCTGCAATGTATAATTCCCTTTTTAGATATAATGCTGAAGGCACCTAGAGTTTCCTTGAAAAGCAAAACATGGAAAAAAACCCTGTAGAATTACATAAGCCAAAATACAGTAGTTTCACTGACAGACATTGCTTTAATCTTTTGCATGGCTCTACTTGACAAATACTTCAATCCATGCCAAACAACTTCATTTAACTAGGTACGAATGTTTTTCTTTTTGACAGCCCCTAAAGCTGCTCAAAGATCAGAAACTGTCACACAGGCTTTTGATTTAAGGCCTCTGCTACAGTCAAGTTTTCCAATGGGATGGCAATAGGTGGTATCTGAGATGAAACATTTTTTAACTAAATCTCATGAGCTTGCATGTTACAGGTTGAGAGGAAGGAGAAGAATGTGAACAAGAAATCAGTAAAATTCATCTTTCCAAGACAGCAGATCCAAGACAGAAGGAATATATTTGATGGTTCCAGGACAGCTGCGCTGCTGGAATCAGAACAGAACTCTGAGAAGGCACATGCAAAGTCCTGCACAAAGGCTCAAGAGGCCAGTGCCACAAAACACGGTTCGTGGGCCAAGAGTTGTCATTCAAAAGGGATAGGGAGAAAAACCAATCTGCCAGACTCAGCAGACGAGCTGCACTCTGCAAAGTGCTGCAGAGATCATCATTTGTGCAGAAAGTCCCTCCCATTCAGTGACACGGCAACGTCTAAATACAGGGTGTTTTTAGGAGGTGGGATCAAGAGTAAACCGGAATAGTGGTGCAGGAAAATGTAAGTCTTACAAGCACCCAAGGCTGCCTTGTTAAGTCATTTGTCTCTACATTCTAGGTATGTGAGAAGAATTTCTCACACCTGTTTAGGCCTATTTCTAGATATTAATCTTGACATTACTACACTCTTATATGGGACCAGGCACAGTGGGGTGGAAATTTCCATCTCTATCCTAGACTATCAGGAATCCTGCAAATCCCTGGAAACAGGGTGTTCAGAGAAGCCTCCAGGGCAGGATGGAGGAGGCAGAAGACGTGTTTCATATGCTTAGCCTCAAATGCCCATATATGTGCCAAAGATTATTTCTGGCTCAACAGACAGCACGCACACATCAAGGTTGGCTTTGCAGCACCCACATTCCCACTCACACATGTGGCTTAGCTCTACTCTTTGCTCAGATGTGGAACAGCTGTATGGGCAGGCATAGTGCAAGCTCTAATATCATGCCAAAGTCCCTGTCCCAGTATCATCCCTATGCTTTTAATATTCCCGCTCTGGATCACAGCTGAAGTGGTAATGTCTGCTCAGTTGCTATCTAGTCTCCTGCTTTCAGAGCCGATATAAATTCCAATTTCTCCAAACTTGGACAGAAAGTTGATCAAGAATTACTTCCCTACAGAAACATCACCCCACCCAGAAGAAAACAATAGCAATTGGCAAAACAATTTACAAAATATAGAATTTTTAAATCACAGTGTCAGTGCAAAGGTTTACTAGCATCATCAGTCAGACAAACGTGTCTCCTCCATAAGTTCCAGAACTGCATTTGCCACTCTGACCACAGAAGCTTAGACTGAATAAGCAACAAGCAGAACAGCTGATGCATCCAAGGAGAAGACACAAGTCTTAGCTAGGGTCACAGATATGATTTTAGAAGAGCCAACAGTGACTGAAGTCTTTTCTCCTCAGTAACTATTTGGATAAATTTGTTAAATAAGTTGCTAATAAGTGTTAGTGGATCACAGATTCTGTTAACTAATGAAATAAATAAATCTAAACACAAAAGTGGTATTCCTTAACCAGGCTCCATTTGCTACATAAAGCTTGAAAACAGAAGCTTGTGTTGGCCAAGTCTACACTGTACTTTCATGTACATAAAGAACATCAGTCTTAAGCACTGTTAAGCTGGAACATTTTATTCTGAGTTTCCTGCAAACTTTTAATCCTGATCCTGAAGTTCTGCCAGATTCTTAGTGATACTAAGCAGCACTTATTTACCAGTAGCTCCTGAATTCTAAGCAATCCCCCAAGCAAATTCTGACCAGGGCAGAGCAAGTTACAGAACCAGACCAGAAAAAGGAAGTATTAAATATTGAAGTGTTTTGGGGAAGAATGTAAATGTACATAGTAGCTATTCAGAAAACCAATTTTAAAGTGAAGCATGCATTAAAATTAAACAGGACTACTACTTTATTACCACAAGCATTCATTTCAATGCACTTGTAGGATACTAATTTCACACATGGTTGGGCATAAATACTAACCTGTTTTCCATTTCACCAGTACAAATTAGTGTGAGAAAGAAGTCTCTTGCTGTGATAAAACTAGTAGTGGTATATGCAAAAACAAAAACAATGTGAGCCTGGTTTGTTTGTTTTTATTTTTTTTACACAAAGCTAGAAAACTAAAGTTTGGATCTGTAAATGGGCCATAATGTTTAATCTTTGAATTCTCCTCAAAAGCCCAAGTAAACTTTAAATTAATCAGCTAACACAACAAATGAGTCATGCATTCCTATTGAATCAGGTGACAACCTTTCAAAATCCCCTAGAACTCCTTACTACAAAGTACAGTCCTTGAAAATCCTGCCAGCAGCCCCTGTAACTGGCAGCTGTTTATCCAGCTCAGTGCTTTGCAATAGCTGTAACACTGAAAATGTACATTGTGATGTTCATACCAGACTCCACCCACTAAGGGGAATGTTTTTTTTCATTAATTACCCAAATGAATAAAGTCAATCAAATAAATTTTACTTTGCTATTAAGCAAATATCCCAGTATTGCTCACGTAACAAGTCTTATCTACAAATCCTTACCCAAGGAACTGTCAGAAGGTAGCCCTCAGTGGTATTTTTTGAGGCAGTTTAGATTTCGTTTGTTGCTTTGTTGGGTTTTGGGTTTTGTTGGGGGTTTTTTTGGCGGGGGGGGAAGGAGGGGTTTAAAAACAATTTGTGTTTTGAAGGCAGCAATCAGCAAATTACTGAGACCAAATCTGACGCACTGGAGTCATTCAGTGACTTTGAGTTTTCCCCCGCACTCCTCCAGGCACACAGAGCAGTTCTTGCAGCTGCATCTCAGGGGCAGTCATCACTCCTCCTGACACCAGGAGCAGGGCTCAGTTACGCAGTGTCTCCCTGCTTTCAAGTCACCACTTCTCTCCAGAGGGCTTTAAGAGCCTTGCTGAGCACACTTCCACTTGTCACTTTCCCCAGGTATATTTTCAGCCTGGTTTACAGGTACAGCTGGAAAGGTTCCAGATGTTCTCCTTCATTTATTGTCTTTTTGGCTTTTTATTTTCCACTAATAGGAGGTCTCCTCTCTCTGCTGCCTATTAACAGAGATTCACAAGGATGGAGAGTAGCCCTAGCTTCCTCCAGTACTGCTTCCTGCAGGCAAGTGTGATGGAAGGGAGCTGTTGGGATACTGGGAATACAGGAGAAGTACGTGTGACTGCAACCAGAAACTTGTAACTAGACAGGAGGAAGATGTGCCCACACCACATCCTCATGCTTCCCAGAATGCCTGGGCTGAGGACCAGCCTTCCACCCCTCTCCACAGTGACTCCAGACCCAGTGCCTACTTGCAGTGGTATTTTGGATCTCAGTTCAAACCCCAGCTTAGCTCTGAACTTTAAAAGTAGGTCTCTACTGCCACCACATCTAGCTCAGAGTATCTTACATTTCTCATGCATTAAAAGGTTAGGGATGGATTCCTATGGCTCGCAAGGAGACCCAGAGAGTCAGGGATGATAATGTACATATGGTGTACTGAAGATTCCTGATGAGGTTTGTGCCCATTCCAACAATTGCAAGTATTAATGTTTTTCACCCTAGAAGAGAGGCTTCAGTGGCAGAACATTCAAGAAAGTACCTCTGTATAATTTGAGTTTTCAATACATATTGCCACTTTGATATCTGTATTTTTAGTTCCAATGCTGATGGGGCCAAGATTCATACAGAAGTGTGAGGATCTGGTGTGCTGACAGCTTAGGAGGAGACAAAATTAGGAACCAGATGGGAAGTCACAGACAATACTATTCTGCAGAAGGGGCAAGACAGTATCTGCAGATACTATTTTCAAAACAATATGTTCCAAACCACTGTGACATTTGCTCTGAGAGAGAGGTCATTTATATAACAGCAGGTAAGACTGACATACTTTCTGCAGAAGAGCTGCCTTCAAGGCGGGTATTTCTGCAGCCCCATCTGTCAATCTGATAGAGGCTGGTATCAAAATTGACCTCCAGGAAAGCTGTGCTATAAATTCTTTAGGACCACACATGGTTCTGAATATCTTTGAAAACATAATGCCTCACAGCTGCTAGAGCTGAAGTACTGCCTTCCTTCAAAGGATAAACCCTCTGTGGTCATCTGGATCTGTTTAGGAACAGTGATATCTGCTAAAAAGAAGCGCTCTGTATCACTGACTGATATAATGAATCTAGAAAATGTACACAAGAACCAACCATCTTCATTTCCTTGACTGTGTCATGTCAGCTCTTCCCTGTGCTCTGGTGAACATCTGGAAGAGACCAATTCCATGCTATGCTATGCTAGCATGCCTTATTGCATAACCAGCACTAGATAGCTCGTGCTCCAGACCTGCCAGAAGTCTGAGCTGTAGGCCACATGCCATCTGGCTACCAAGATCCAACAACAAATACATATTAGAAACAAATACTAGGAGCAAGGATTCTTAGATTCAAATACAAGGTTTCTTTATGCTGTGAACTGTGGCGTTCCGGAGAATAATTACCCCTCTAAATAATAATTAACCTATCTGCAACAGGGCTGTAGTATATTCCTGCCTTCAGGGAAAGGCTAAATTCATCACAGTTCAGTGAAATACTCTTAGATCTACAGCTTAATAACACACAACCTCAGGGTGAATTTTACTCCTACAAGTAGCCTTAGTGGATCTTATGTATAGAGATGACTTCCATATTCCCATTTATGGTGGATGGTAAAGAGCCTTAGGACACTTTGGTGCCCAAGAACACACATTCTCCTTAGCTTCTGTCTTCTCCTCCCAGCTGGGACACTGAGCAACAGCCACATTGGTCCCCTTTGCTCACCAAAGTGATACCCAAAACCCAGCCACCCCTGCTCCTCTCTGATGCTCTGCATGTGCTAAAGAATAACTGATTGTAAGCTCTGCCAGGGGAAGCTTTTATTTCAGAGATACATCTCTTCATCAGTTATAAAATAGAACAGCACTACATGAATTTAAGATTCAAATGTCAATATTGCAAACATATGTGGCTTTCCTAGGCAACAGAAATAAACACTACAGTCATTATTATCATTCATACAGTCAAATATAATTTGAAATTCATGAATTTGTATTTGTTTATATGTAATGGCATTTCAATCCTTTTATTTTAATCTCTTGCCAAGGCCGTCCCTCCTGTTCCTTTCATATATGTGTGGGTACACATGCATACTTGCGCTAATTCTCCCACAGTCAATGGAAAGTTTCACACACACTTCCTTTTTAAAATATGTATTTTTCTAATACACATTTCTTTTTTTAATAGCTGTATTTTTCTAAAATATGAGAAAAAAATAGTTTTGACAATGAAGATTAATGTTCTCTACTAAATACTTTATTTACCAATGACTATCATCTTGTTTAACTTATTAGACTGAATAGTTTTTCTATGGCTTGTGTCTCCAACACTGCCCCAATAGAAGGATTTAGTTTTAGTCAGTAGTGTATATGAGTGTCCTTTGCCTACTACTGACTAACTGTGGGACTGGAGTAATGTCTCTGATCTGGTGAAATTAAAAGCATTAAATGAATTAATTTAATGCATTAAAAAGACTGTGTTTCATCCAAATGCCTTTCAGTTTAACCAGTATAAGATATTTTATTGCTGAAAATCTCAGGTTCAAATACTACTCTCAGCACAACTCATCATACATTTATACTGTGTAACCAGAATGAATCCTAGGAAGTTTAATTAGGAACAATTTCTTACTTGAATTAAAAATCAACATGTTTGCATTTTCATGCTTTCAGTAAAGTGGGTCATTCAGAAAATTATTCTTTCACCTTGTAATGATATGGCCCAGGATGTCCCTCAGAACTCCTTCTGCTTAAGTTCTTGGACCTTGCACTACCCTCAATAACACCAAGTTCTTACACTTGAGAAGTTGCAGTTAATTCAGAATACATCAGTGCACAGGAGCAGCTGCAATTATTTTCTCCAATACATTATTGTGTGTTTATCTTCTGTGAATTTCATTTGCCATCATATTGCCCAATCATCCAATTCATTAAATCTTTTGGGACATTCTCCCAGTCCTCCATACTTTCTTGCTTGGTTTCACCACCTCATTATTCAATTAATCTCCTAGTTCATTATGGTGTGTATTGGAAGGTATACTCTCCAAACTACAAAGTGATTATTCTTGAGATTGAATTGGATTTCACTGTGATACATTCAGTGGTGCAAGGAACACCACCACGAAGGCATTAGACAAAGAAAAATACTCCAGCATACGTCCTCAAAGGAAACAAGAGCTCAATGGGCTTCCCATGCTCACCTGGGACACAATACTTTGCTGTTCCAGGCCCAATAACACTTTCTGTGGTTTATGGTATGCTAACAAAACAGCAGGCACTTAAAAGTGAGTCTAAAGCTTCCAAGCCCTCCAGTGCAAGGGAGTTGAACATCCCCACTGCACTGGCAATGACTGCATTTGCTTTAGTCCTCCTTGTGCCCGGGAAGAGCACCACAAACCTGGTACTGCTTACTGACACATCCGCCTTCCTTTTAGGAACTCTTCCATCTCCTGCAAAGCCAGGCTGGGAGAGGGAGATTAGTGAAGTGGAAAAGAGGAGAGAAGGAAAGCATCACCATGCTGGGATTATGCCAAGAGCCTGGTAGACTTAGGTACTCCATTCCCACTACTGTTTCGTAGATGTCTAGTGCTGAAGACCATAAAAATAATTTCAAAAATCCCTAAAGAAATTACTACATCTGCCACACTTTGCCAAGGCATGGAGCTGCCTCCCTGCTGTGCTATGTTTTTGTCCATAACAGTGTAGGTGGACATTTTTAGACGCTAACATCAGGCAGAGGAGCTACTGACTCAGAATCAGCTCTGAACTTGCAACCTAACAGGAATCTCCCTCTGTGAAACTTTGTCAGTCTCGAAGAAACCAATCCATGAAAAGGTCACAGAAACCTCCTTCTGAGCCTACCCAGCAGATGTTGCTTTTAGTTCACCCCTCAAGCAGACATCTACTTCTTTAGAGTCCAGTATAATTGTCATAGAAGTCAGAAGAAAGATAGTTCAACTTCCAGGACTGTCACTTCCTTATTCATTTTGGGAATACTCTCAGATGAAGCAAAATTGTCATTAGCCTTATTTCAAGACTTCAAACAAGAACAATGGAAGAGTTTGACTCTTGTAGTTTCTGATTCTTTAGGGCAGTGCTTTCCATTTCCTTGTAATTGGCAATTTTCTACCCATGATTTAAAAATCTCATTTTCCCATCTTTTGCTCTATGATCTTATTGAAAGACAAAGTATCTGAATAAAAAAAAAACAGAGTTGGAAGTTGATCAGTAAAATTCAACAACTGTGTGACAGTTGTCAGCAGTAAGTAGAAGGACTTGATGGCTCTAGGTGATTGGCACAGGAGTGAGTGTGTGTGTGTGCGTACACACATTCTCAATATACACACAAGAATCTCTGGATCTTTTAACAATTCTGCTATGGGTCTGCACAACAACCTCAAGCAATTCACATTTCTGTGCCTCTCTTTTATACTTCTGTAAAATGGATATAGTGATAATATTTGCCTCACAAGAGTGGCAAGGAACCCTTGTTCTAGTTTACAGTGTTCTGACATGCTCAAGGAGCACTGTTGAAAAGTGGAGAGTTAATTGGTTCATAAATTGTCAAGCTTGTGGTTAAAAATAGTTTTAATACGTCAAGTCTTTCTGAGTTAACACAGAAAAAGACAATTACTTATGACAAGGTAGGAAGATCGGGGTTTTTTGCTGAAATGTACCCAAATGCTAATTATTGTGCAAACATTTATAACAAACTACCATTCTTTGAAGGCCTCCAAAGCAAACTTCAGTACAAACCAAATATTAGCAGCACAGACTGTAATGCACACATCACATACACTTTGTAACATACTATTGTAATACTAATTGCTTCAAGACGTTGTGATGTAATTACAACACCGTTATGGAGACAAAACAATGTTTCCATGGTTCTGTCACGATACCCAAACCATTCTGTGAGTCTATATCAGAATGAAGCTCTCACTGTGCACGCATGGAGGAAACACTGGGCTGCCAAAGTGAAATGAAAGGGTGGTGATGTGAATTGTTGATGAGCAACCTTTAAGAAGAAAATCGAAGTGACACTAACACGATTCTACAAAGATGGCATGATGTCCAAATAAAACTGAACTAAATCAGAGGCATTCCATTTAAATTATGTTATGAACAAGGGCCATTTATGCATTAGTTAGTCAGCTTTTTAAATGAGTCAGTGACAACAAATGACAATGTTTTGACAGTTCATCTTGAATGGCAAGAGGATCATCTGAGCCACAAGCCTTCTTTTCCCCCCCTTCCTCTGATCACCATCCAAAGAGACTGTAAAATACATTTCTGGTAAGAGGAGTGGTTTCATAAAGACAACATTCTTGAGATCTATATTTACTCATTGTCAGCAACCACAAGGAGAAAGCTCTATTCCTACTTTTTTTTTCCCCCTAAAATGTCTCCTTTTTACTATAATGTCTAGAGAACAGGCTAAGATCCGATCTTATCTTGCCTCATACTATCTAGTCTGTATTTGCAGACAGACTCTTGTTTGGAAGAGTTTGCAGCCTGAACACCAGAATTCACTAGGAAGTTTCAACTAAAGTATTACATTTGAAGAAAAACAGTCTTTTGAATTTCAAAATTTCCCAATCGGAATATTTCTGATTTGCTGACTTTCTTTTTTTCTTTCCTCTTATGATAGAAAAATCAGATTTTCTTTTTTTCTTTTTCTTTCAGCTCAAATTCCTTACCCTTCCAGTCTCATCTAATGTTAGTCCTCCAGCTTGAACCACATCCCATGATGAGTCACATCTCTGCCCTTCATAAGACACCACATGTTGCAGAAGCCAATCTGTTAAAAAATCCCAACTATATAGGAGAAATAGCTTTCCCGTAATTGTGCTGAAGTGAGGACGAGGCAGAAGCTGGAACCAGCATTTAGGCACATTTCAGTTCTTTGCTACATCATCCAGACCTGTGCATCTGGAGAGGCACCAACTCAAACCCTGCACCGATGTGCAGCCACTGCAGCCTCACACAAAAGCTTCAGCTGATACATCAGCACCAAGCTCATCCTCCTCCTCCTCATTTTCAAGAGCCTCTTCACTTGAAGGAAATACATTGTACAATACAGAAATCTTTCTCAAGTGACTACCCAAAGGATTAGTGAAAATGGGCTGCCCAGTAATGGTATTGATTTTTATTTGACCTGCAGTTAAGTCCAATCTGGGAAGGCTGATACTGGAAATAGCCTGTACGGCTCATTGCACTGAGTAGAGGCCTTAAAGACACATCCCGTATTAAGATGACTTTACCCAAATAATTTTCTAATTTTTTCTGACTGCTTCCTGCTTCAGGGAAGTGTGGTTGAACAGTGACGCTGAACCACCACCACCTCTTCCATTCCCATTTGAGCATGGAGAGGATCCAGCATGTGCATACTGTAACCTCACAATTTCCATAGCAACACCAGAAGGGTCTTGTTAACCATAGGTATCACAAAAAAAAAAAAAAAAAAAAAAAAAAAAAAAAAAAAAAAAAAAAAAAAAAAAAAAAATTGCTAAAGATGCCGATTAGAATTAAAAATTCTCTGATAAGAGCATAATTTTAAGGTAGCAATAGTAAAAGGAAATCTCTTTCAGGTTGAAACAGTATTGCTGTTCTGCTCATCCAGCTTATTTTAATGCGACTCCATAAGCATAATTTTCTGCTTTTTAAAAGGAAAATATTAGTTCAATAGTTAATATGAATCACGAGGGAAAGTTTACTACAGAAAAGAACACATCATTACATCTCAGTAATTGTTGTTTTTCTGTATGTCTGCTGTATAAAGCTATAACATCGCACAGCCAAAGAGAAATAGCGCAGTAATGGGGCTATTGCTCCCTCTACTGTAAATATTCATGATTTCTTATTACAGGTGATACAATACAATCCAAGTCATTAAAAATGCTTCAACTAATCAAAAAACAACAACAAAAAACATGTTTTCAGAATGACGTAGCCAAATTATTATGTTTCCTAGGAATGCAGTGGAAAGAATATCTAAAGAAATACGATGTTTTTTGTTTCTTTTTTCACTATATAAGAAACCAGCAAGGTGTCTGTAGGTTTTAACTTAAAAAATAAACACATGAGGAAAACTTTCTGCCGCTGATCACACTCTTGCTTTCTAGTGGCAAACAAACAAACAAACAAAAAAAAAAAAAAAGAAAAGAAAAAAAGAAGAAAGAAGTGCCCAGTGAGAAGCATTTTGACCTTCTGAACAGCCTCCCATTACAAACATCAGCACTGAGGAAATCAGCAAATTAATCAGGGAGAGTGGAAAATAAACAAGAAGGTGATTCATGAGGAGATTTATGTAGCTGAATTGTACATGCATGGGAAGGCAGATTACTGAATCACACAGAGCTTTCCGTTACCAGAACCGCCTCATTTCTCAGCCCAGCATCCGAATGGGCTCAGTGCCGAGGTGCCAGGCTCACCCTAAAAGTCTCCAAACAAACTCTGATTCTCTGTCAAAGGCCAAAGAGGCCGAACATAATTTTATCCAAACCATCTAAAAGTAGATTGCTATTAAGCAGAGGACAGAGAGGAGTTGCCTTAGCACCAAATTGCCCTTTCAGAGGCTTTATTCCTTTGCAACCAGAGATTTGTAATTTAAGAAAAAAGCTTCTTCTATCTTTTCTGCAATATTACAGTAATGGAGAACGAGAGTATAGCCACTAGATTTTTAGTGCAAGATTCCTGCTGGGAGGCAGTATGAAATTGCCTTCTCTCTTCCTCAGTCTCTGCTATGGCTCAAAGCAATCAGCAGCAAAGGGAGTCCAGCCAAGGAGGGGCTGACAGCAGGCAAATACCAGAACATCACCCCTGGACTTGGTTGGCATTTGCAGAGGCAGCAGCATTTTTGATAAAGACTTCTAAGACCACAGGACAGAAAAGATTCATACACCTCCAAACTCCCCATCTAAGTATTTCCCTTCTATCCTGTCTCTAAAACACTTTACAGGAAGGAATGAGATAACTTCCATTTCTGCTGATCTGAATTATGTAGGTTAAGGTTCCTCAACTGATTCATTCTAACACACTCTCCATTCTTCAGCTTGAACAAAACACCTCTTCTTGATTTCTCACTGATCGAAATCAATAGTAAAATCGTCACTGATTTCACTGAGCGATGGGTCGGCTCTTTGTGCTCTGCAGCACACAAGGATCTGAAATCATGACTGTATTTAAACATAAGAGGTTTTTTCTTTTGTGCCAGAAAGCAATGTCAGGTACTTTGGGAACTGTCTTGTTCACCCCGGGCTCCCTGCTTGTGGATGCATATGGCTCTTTGTGCTTGAAGCCCTATAAATCTGCACTAGTTTCAAATATATGGATGTGAGTCATTAGCTTAAGATTTTGGAGCTAATAAAAGAGAACTCAAAGTCAATATCTCTTCTAAGCATTTCAGAATTTGACATTATCGTGTCACTGACCACTCTTAGGACAGCTTTTTCCAGTGATAAAAACGTCTTTTCAAGTTCAAAAGGACTTTTTTTTTTTTTTTTCCCCCCTTTTTTTTTTTTTTAATCTTCATGGACAAAAACCTTGTGAAGACTACATGCCCAAAATAGCAGGACCATCACTTGAATCCTAATTAAAACCATTTGTCAGAAACATACTTTAAAATTCAATGAGACCTGTATAGCCAGACTTGAGTTCAAACTACAATTATCCTGGCCTGTGTATAATTGGAAACACAGGGATTAATGAGCACATACAATTGCAATCTTTTTTTTTTTTTTTTTCTTCTATCAAGGTTTTTAATTTTAGAGGAGGAAAGAAATAAGTCACAAAATAAAAGCTGTGCACTTCAGAGTATGTTAAAGTGAAAAGCATTCACGGAGAATAAAGAGGGGTTTGGTGTGAAAGAAAGACCTGGCCAAGTCTGGAACTACTCACAAAACTTTTACTTCTAAACTGTTTTCATGACCTGGCCAGAAAGATTTGATATTCAGGTGTGTTTGGTTTCAAACACAAGGATTATTGTCTTATATTAAACTTGAATGTTCTCGATGTTTAACCACCGACGGAATTAACAAAAGCCATTTATTTCAAGTAAAGAGAAAACACACATTAAAATACAAGAAGGAAATTCCTTCTTTACATTCACCTCCTTTCCACTTTGATTATTTCTTATCTAAAGACAAGAAAAAATAGAAATGAGATTAAAAAGCCAAAGTGGCTTTTCACTACCTCAATGCCTCTCCCACTTCAAGCTTGTACCAAAACCCTGCAGCTGTTCCTTTCTCTGTGTTGGGGCACAAAGGACAGAACAGATAGAAAATGGAGAACTTTTAGTAAAACTTCTCTCCAACCATAATTTATTAACTCACCTGACATTTCTTCCATGGTAGATTAGAGGTGAGCAGCAACAGGCTACTCCAGCTGCTCCACATCTAAGAAGATGAGCGGAACTAAAAAGGATAAATTTCAAAGATCCTGGATCTTAAATCACACTGATATCACAAAAAGCGATATGATGTGCAAAGGAAATGAATGTCTTTTATTAGTTCAGCAGGTATAACTGGGAAACACCATATACAGTTTTGGGTGCAGAATTCTTCCTTCAGTCCTTTGGAATATTTTTCCCTAAAAAGAGGTACACAGCCCCAAAATACATCTGTTTTTCACCAATAATGCCATCTCATCTAAAATGTAGAATGTTTTTCTCTATTATTGGCCTTACTTAGACTTTAAGGTTGGATCATCCCAGCTGCAACACTGCAATGCTGTGACAAGATTGAATCCTACATTTGTTGTTTGTTTTGCAGCCGGCTGGGGAGGTACCAACAGCCTTTCATCACCCAGAAATAGTTCTCCAGCAATAATCTTAATGCATTTCCAGGCACAAAGAAGCCTCTGGTGACAAGAATTCTCAATGTCAGATGTATGAGTAAAGCTCAGGACTCTTGATTTGGTCATTCTGACTGGTTTAATTAATAAGTGCTATGCTGCTACAAGGCTGTGCCTTTTTATTATTTTGTTACCCTTCACTTGACCTGATCCAAGGCTTACCTTTTTACTAGATTTTCATAGAATCTGGGTAAAACTAAATTAACTAATCCCATTCAATCAATAAAGACCTTATCCCTCACTGGCATCATATCCTTGCTTCCCTTGCTGTTCCTTTAGGAGATGCTCCTTTAAAGGCTTGATGAAGACTCAACTCACAGTATATAACTCGTGGATATGCAGATTCCCTATGTTTTCACAGCTTTCCCCCATATACATAATAAATCGTGCTTGCATGGTGTGGGCAGAGTTATGCTACTGACAACCTGTCTTTATAATGCTTCTATTTGGTGTAAGAAATCGAACCACTTTTATCAAAGCAAAAGGTGAAAAACACAGGCTCTGGCTGCTAAACTAATCAACAGTAGTTTCCTTCCAACTTTCACTGCCAAGTCATTTCCTCCCATGGCCATTATGTTGTTATTTGTACAGCAACAGCTGCTTCACAGGGAAAGTAGAAGACACTGCTCCTTTGCCAGTGTCAGTAGGTGATGGGAGGAGCCCATCTCAGACCCCAGGGGGATGGACTCACACGAAGGGTCTTTGGGCAGGAACGTTTGATTGCCTTTCCAGGGCCAGAAGAGAAATCAGGCTCTCATTTTCCAATGATCCAAACCAGAAAAGTGACAAATAACGCAGGGCAGACAAAAGAAGTACTGCTTTGTAACAACATGTTTACAGGATTCTCTAGTTTAACTGCGTGTTCAAACACATCAGCTCTTTTTCTACAGTAAAGCTGTGATTTAGCAGCCTTCCTGATTAGCCAACTGCTATACAGCAAGAGCTGTCTGTTAATTAAGTCAGTATTAGACTCCATCCTCTTCACTTGTTAGCACTGAAGGCCACCGAGCTGGTTTTTCTCTCGGCTGTTTCACCAGCTCTGTACCAGGGCACCCCAGGTCTCCTCTCCCAGCACTGCCTCCATCTCCCACTGGCCCTGCAGCAGCCTGTGGCACCTCAGGCACCACCTTGGTCTGCCTCGTCCCCTGTGCCTCATTCCAAGCCCTGATCTTTGTTACAAGGAATTACGATCTAGGTATAACACAAAACTTTAAAAAGAACCTTATTTGTTTTCATCTTGTTTAGGCAAAGGAAGGAGATAGGCTTTCTGAACTTAAAGGATTTAATATAGGTTCCCAAATCAGTACTTTCATTACAATGCTCTTCAAGATCATAAAAGGTTTTATTTTATTCTATTTTCACTGAAAAGTTTGCAGTCATATTGCATTTCTTTTCATTTATCAAAGAAAAGCTCTAGAGCCTTTCTGAACCTTACTTACATTAAAATAGCACAGTAAGAATGATGTCAGTCTAATTTGGTGATGGGAAGCCTTGGCTTTTTCATGCTCAGCCTCGGCTTTTTCATGCTCAGCCTCACTTGCCACACACCTACATCAACATGCTGGAGAAAATTGCTACAGCAGCAATAGCTCACTACAGAATGAGACAAATTCCCATGTACCTTTTTTTACCCCTAATGCTGTTTAAGCAGGACCCATTTCAGAACTCTGGTTCATTAATGCATCTGCATAGGTGACTTCATGACTTGAGATAGGTCCATGACAACTGGAGGTGAGCACAAAAAGGGGTCAAAGGGAGAAAGTTCTTTGCAAGGCAATGGGCCTTTTTTTTCAGTCTACTAATGTATATCCATTAAATATTTTGTCTGCTTATTATTTTTGTGAGACTAAATAACCAATTCAGTTCTTGGGGTTTGTGATATTCTTCTTTTTGACTTCCTTTGCGCTACACACATACATGCATGTACAAGTCTTCTATAGATTAGAAGACAATCTGTTGAGATGCCCATCAGATAAAAATCATTAGAATTATCACTGGAAGGGGATAACACTTCCTGCACATGAACATCAATTCCTCCCATCTGACTGCTATTTGATTTCAGTATATTCTCTGCTGATGTATTATCCCTTACATATTTCCCTTGTTAGTGGACAAAACACTGTGAGGAGAGAGCGTGGAGGTGTTCTGCCATTTACATTAATGTCACTAAAATTGCAAATGTCAATATTGTTATTCAGTTCATTGAAAACAGGCTGGAATCTCACCAGTAATTATGATTTAGTGAAAAGAGGTTTTTAAACAATACATCTTCTCTCTTGACACTTTCTTTCTTTTCTCCATCTCCAGGGAAAACACTGTGTCTATTCCTGACTTCCCTGTCTTTTTTTCCATCATAGAAATTTGAGGGAGAACAACCTAGGTTGCTTTACTGCGTTTTTGGCTCAAGCCAAATTTAGAAGAGGCGCTAAAAATCTTGATAATCTGTTAACACAATACAGGGATAAAACCCTCACAAAAGATTGTCACATAGTAGAGAATGGAGAAAGAACTCTAAAAAATGCAGTGGGAAAAAAATGTTGTAAGCAAAAGAAAATATATTAATAGCAAGTGTTTTTGCTGCATCATTTTCAGCATAAATCCATAGAGAATCTAAGGAAATTATGGATTCCTCTACAGGCTCCAATGATAAAGAGCTCAAATCTCTCCACCACCTACACAGACTGTAACAAAAGCTGACACAGAAAAACACGAGAGCCAGAAAATGAGAAAAGACTCTCTTATTTTCTCCAATTCCCACCTGATAACCTTCCTGAAGGTCAGTCCATTCCCACATGAAGATCATTATTCAGCCTCTGCCACCACACTTGTCCTTAAAAGCAGGATCATATTTATCACGAGTTTCTCATTAGTTTCTTGATTTGTAACTTAATGCTTTGAAAGAAACGTTTGTACCTATCATGTGTTAGCCAAAACGAGGCCTAGCAGACCAGTGTCCAAAGAATGCTGCACCAATCAGCTGTGCTAATTGCTTCCACCAGCTTGCTGAAGTGCCTCAGATGAACATAATATGGAAAATACATTTCTCTTTGCACCACTGCAAAAGGATTTCCAACACCTCTTCCTGAACAGCTGAAGCTGAAGCTATTACTGTTCTTATGCTACCATCCCTTGATACAAATGACAGAATGCTTCTCCATTTAGCAGCCACTTTTACTTGCTTTTCTCTACTGTTTCCCCCACAAGTTCTATCTTAGTAAAATTTTTTTGGTTTAGTACCTTTCAGTCTTCCTTTCCAACCGTGCACCATAAAGATTCCTCTATTCTAGTTTGTTGAAAATAATAATTATTTCTTCTGCTACTTGGCTTCCTACCCTTTGATCCTTTTTTTGCTTTCCGAGTAAGCCACCTGACCCTTTCATACCTCCTCCACGCTTTTTTGCCTCATTCGCCTCCTCTTCTTTCTCAACTGCTTTCATCTTACTTCATCTATGTGCTCTGGCTGCCCAGCTCCTCTTCTCTCCAGCTGAAAATGTAATTTTTTTTTTCCTAGAGACTGATAAAGCCCAGAAGTCAAAAACTCCATCTTTAATCTTATTTTCTTATTTTCAGTGTGAATTCTATTAAAATGGAGTTGGGCTTTCCACTTTACAGTATACTGATGCTGTATTAAGAGAGTTCCAGTTATGTGGTAAAGGACCAAAGGAATTAAAAAAAAATTCAGATGCTTCAAATCTTTTGCTAATTTAGATATTTGATAAAATTATCTACAGATGTACACAGCACCTCCATCTTTCAATATGTACTGCTCTTTGCAGCTCTCTGGTCTCTTTACATTAGCAATGCCAAAAAAGGCTGGTTAGAATAGACCGAAACAGGAGATGTTTATCCAAACTGTTAAGTTTCTGGTGGTGGGCAGGGGACTGAACAAGATGCTCAATAAGAGAACAAGAGTCAGGAATGCAACATTTTACAATGGCTTTGTCACACAGCATAAACATGGGTCTTTTCTGTTTCTGGGATACAGATTTGGGGAGTGAGAAATCCACAGACGGCAGAAGAAAGGAGAGACAGAGGGGCAGGGAGAGGTTGCAAGTGTGAGGTGGATTCACAGAACTTGTATGAACGTCATCTTTTACTCACAGCTTGTTCAATGAAGCTCCTTCCTCCATGTCCCTCTCACCCTCCATTTTTTGATTCCAAACTGTCAAAGCCAAGGCCAGAAAGCAAACATGTTTTCACATCAGCATGTCAGAGGTGCTGTGCCTTCACCTGCTGATGGCCTGTAGTTCCTATGGTGCCAACGTGACTTAAGAAAAATGTGTATTTGATGAAGAGTTGAAAACATGGATTTTTTGATGGGATCAGTTGCTATTGCTGTAGCTGGCAACCCATCACACAATACCTCCTCTGCCTCTTCAGCAAGCATGGAAGCGGCTGCATGGTCCATCCAAGGGTGGACAAGACAGTGTTCCTTCCCTGCTGCTGCAGCTGCATAGCAGCTTCTCTGCTGGATGCTGGCTGGGTCATGGAGAGAAGGGAGAGAAAACTGCCCTGGCTGCTTTTTTTTTTTGTGTTTCTCTTTGAAGCATGGAGTTTACAGGAGAACCAGAGTGGAGGAATGACTGATGGTTCCAAATGAACTGTGATGAACTTCCTCTGCCACTGTGTAAGCCTAGGGGCCATGAAGTAAGAAAATCCAGCCACCAGGTTATAACTGTCCTTTTTCTTTTCCTGCCATGTGTCAGAGCAGCAGGTGGCTGGAAAGGCTCAGGGGTCATTTAGGATGAGTGACAGCACACTTTGCTTCAGCCATGGCCACATGCCATTCCTGTGTCATCCCACCTGCACCAGAGAATTAGGGAATGAAAAATTTGCTGCCTGAAAGAGATACCCTATTTGATTTTGCTGTCCTTGGATTGTCAGATTGGATATCAAAAAACCAAGATCAAACAAGAAACTTACAGTAAATAATTGATTTTTGACCTCCCAGGCTTGATGAAAGATGTATCCTTGACAGGAGAACACGAATATTTGAGTTTCAAAATGTATTCAGCATTTAAACCCCTCCACCTGCACACATACTGCACCCTGCTAAGGTCCAAGAGCAGACAATATATGCAAGACTGGTATGCAAGGCTATTGTTTCCTTTGGTTATGGCTACAAATAGGGAAATTATAAACATACACATCTCCCCTCCCTACTTAGGGATATGGTGATACAAAACCAGCAAGCTCCTCTTCAGTGTCCTTCTTCCATATCTCTCTCAGACTCCATTCTTTCCAAAAGCCTGGATGCAAACACAGCCTGACAGCAGTCAGGCTGCTGGTTTTTACTTTTGTGTTTTTCAAATGATCCTGGTGTTCCAAGCCATGAAGGACTGCTTAGCCTTTCTTCTCTGCTCACCTTCTTATCAAAACATGGATTAAAGGAGGATGAACCACTAGGAGCAAACTGTGGGAGGAAGGAGTGCAAGCAGAGTTTCCCCAACAGTCAGAGTGTGCACATCCACAGCAGCCTCCTGTGACTTGCTTCCATCAGTGGTGATGTGGTCACCACACAGCTCCTTCTGGATCCACTCATTTAAGGATAAGATTACTATATTTTGTTTTTATCATGAAATTACCCAGGTTATGCTAAACCAAGAAGCCATCTCTCTTTTGAGATTAATTAAATACATTCCTATTAAGCAAAGTTTATTAACTATTGTACATAGTAAGAATTTATGGCAAAGAGTAATAGCATATAAATATGAATCACAACAAAAATCGCCTATAATTTAATCAAACCCCAATAAAAATTGCTTAATTTAATTTACTCAAGGACTAAGTATCTATATTTGCAGTTTCTCTGATTGATTTTATTCATTCTCCACAAGCTTTACTGCTGCTCTTAGTAATCTACAAGAGAAAGTTACTCTGCCCATGTTTTATTGCATTTGCACAAAATATCTTAAAGAAGAAACAGAATTAAACATGGTGGTTTTGTCATTATATTCTGACGTAGTACAACACACAAAATATGATTTAAAATTATCTTCCTGTTAAAGCCAGTTTAGATAGCAGTAATTAAAAATATATATATCTAGATTAAAATAATTGTGTATGTGCAGTCAGGGTGAATATTTTCAGAAGATTCTTAAATGGTTTCTGTGAATCTTGAAGGTGAGGAAGCCCAGAGATAGCTGTTCATTTCCCAGGTGCTATGGGGAGTCAATAAAAGAGATAAAACAGTGTTCTGGTTTTAATTTATACCAAGCTCCTGTGCCCTTTCCTTTAAGCAGTGTTTTGCCAACCTGAAGAGCATGAAGTCCAACTGCTGCTGATGCCACTGTGTCTTGCAGATTGTGCACAATTGTTAGAGACAGTGATCCCCATGTCTTCTGTGCAGGGGAAAGAAGAAGTTGGCCTTCTATTACTTTTTTGATGGAGGATTCTTGCTTTCTTTTGTATTCCTCCCACAGTTTCCTACAAGGCTGCATGATCCAGCCCCCAGTAATTAAGATGCCCATCCTCTTCCCACAATTTTTAAGTACAAAAGCTAGCTCTGACATCAACAAGAAAGAGAAAGTAATATTATTAGTGCTAATTAGTCAGTAACAAATCTCTCTGGGACATATGAAGCCTATTCACAACTTGAAATAGTTACACAAGGGAACACATAACTGAGCATGAGGACTGCATCAAGAATCCTCAGCAAGCCTGCAACCAGCTCAGCACTGAATTCAGCTGGGTAACCCCAATATCCAGTTCATGCTTTGGTGAGCGACAATTTAGCAACACTATTTAGCTTTTTTTAGCATCTGTGGAGGAAAAAGAACTGCTTGAAGGAAGAGTTTCACTTCCACAAGCAGCAGGCTAACTCCCCAGCATCTTCTGACCTTCAAATATATCCCTAAATGCAATTTTAGACAAAAGCATCAGGAATAGAGAAAGACTTTTTGTGTAGAAATAAAATAACTATTTATATTTCATTTGTAGACTAAAGTCACATAAACAAGTACTGCCAACTTCTGCTGGAAGTTATTTAAGATTCACCTCTGGAAGTGCTTTTCTGGTTTTACCATTTCTGAGTTAACACTTTCCAAGTCCTATTTTGCCTATTACTAATCACTTGGGAGACTGAGCACAGAAACAACTTACTGCAAGTCAGAAAGCTTCTTTTTGTGTTCTGACACAGACACCAAGTTTCATCTCTGAGAGTTAAACTGAAAATGAAGCTGTGAATAAGTTATAAGCCCTGAAAATCAAATCAAAGATAAGGAAAAGAAGAAAACCCAACATGCTGATAGAAGCCAAATAAGAGAGGGGAAAATCCAATATTTTCTCAAAATTCAGGACAGTCTGTGGAGGTCAGGTCGTCCTCTGCATTGGGTCACCTTAGCCTAATTCAGCCCTGAGGAGACCCTGGCTCTGAGGCAAGGCATACAGAGCTCACAAGGCAGCCAGTCCCATGATACAACAACCATTGCAAAACATCTGAGTTTAAAGTCAATGTTGACAATTTGGGCTGTTGGAGAAGGATAGAGGATGTAGCCTTAGAGAAGTTCTCATATATGTCTCCTTTACGTCTCACCATATGGAGAAGAACAAACACAACAGTTCAAGCTTCCCTGGCTCCAGCCAGGTGGTATCCCTCAGAGGCAATCCACAATAACTTATATTAAAAAAGGAAAAACTTGTTTTCAAGTCTCTATGTTTTCAGTCTTCTCTGCTGTGGGAGTCACAAATTATGCTAACATATTCACTAGCAAACAGAGCGAGACCACAGAATTAATTTCTCATAAGACAACAAAGAGTCATAAGATATGAAAAGATCTCCAGTCACTTTCATTACCAGTCTGGGCAAAATCGTAGGCAGTGATTTTTACTTTTTAATTTTGGGGGGGGTTTTACATGAAAGAGATATGACACAGAACCTGAAAAAGATTTTTTAATTATTTGCCCAAATATTTCAGGAAATATGACAAGCAGGATATCACTGAAGGATCTGCATGGATGTTCCATAAGTGGGAGTAAAAAGGATTGCTTGAGAGTTTTAGCTGAGATATGCTGAAATATTGAAGATCAAAACCAGACTTCCCAGATAAAGACTGTGATAGAACTGGATGAGAAAAAGTGAAGGATAATTCCCATCCCATAAAACAGGTTAGGAGAACCTGTGCTTAGAGGATAAATGCTTTTCTGTGACTAAGGTCTATTTTACTTCAATAATTTCTTTTCTCAGAGAAGATAATTAAGGTGAAGATTATGATGATATCAATAATTTCATTCTCTTTAATCCTACTGAATAATTTAAGGTGAAGACAACACTTTGCCTTCAAGCCATTACTTGCATCCTTTGATGGAGTCCCGGTGCTAAGGAGACATATCTAACAGATGCCTATTTTCAGTCATTTCCTTATTGTTTCAAGAAGCAGATAATGATACATTTTTAGCATTATTATGTGGTTTATAAAGGAAATAATCACAAGCCTGCTATTAAATAAATGGTAAGTTCCCTAATCATTTCGAATGCTTGAGGTTAAGGCCCAAAAGGAGTAAAAAATATTTTGAGCTCTGATAAGCTCGGATTCAGAAAGCTCCCAGAGGCTAAACCAAGAATACAGGTCAGATTCCTAGCTCAGGTAAATGTATTGATTAATAGGACTTGTATGGAGTTACATCAATTGTACTGCACCCAGCTTAGATTCCATTTTAAATGGATGATGCTATCTGTCTCAGGTCTTACCTAATTCCCTAGAAAGATAATCAAAGCTCTTAATTTTCACAGGCACAGAAGTCTGGTGCATTTTTTATTTTTTTTTTTAATACAGTGGGGAATTTATCAAACCTACCAAAATACTACTCAATAATATCTAGATATAAATTACACATGCAAGATGTGTTCATTTAATGACCAGGTTTGTAGTGAATCTGTTTCCTCATCACCCAGCTGCCATGTTCTGAAGCCAATTCACTGCAGCAGCAAGCCTAACCTGGAGCAACCAAGCAGCATAGAAGGTGTAATACACTGAATTTTTCTCACAACATCTTCTGACAAAACTGGTTCATCATACTGTGATGTTAACATCGAACCGGAATGTTAATTAAAATGTTTGTGCCATTAATTACTTTGCTGAAAGGAAGGGAAAGTATTTGATACGTGAATTGTGTAGAGGTTGCTACATGTAGGTAGATTAAAGGAAGCAGTTTCTAATCCCAAGGACCTACAGAATGAAACCTAGATTAAAACTTCCCTTATTATATTTTAACAAATTAGAAAATCTTGGGGGAAAAAAAAAAAAAAAAGGTAGCTGTTCAGTACAGGAACATGCAACATTCTATAGTGAGTCAGAATTCAGCAGCAATACACTCAACATAAAGAATGACTGGATTTCTTATGATGTCATAGAAAGTTTTGAGGACTATCATGAAATTCGAGTTCAGCAATAGTTGACAACACTGCTGTTGCAAAGGAGAAATGTGTAAGGGGAAATATAAACAGGGGTAACATTTATAGACAGATGATGTAATCCTCCTGTTATTCTTAGCATTGGTAAGGCCTCAGCTGAAGTGTTTTGTCCCATTTTGGGCATTATATTTCAGGAAAGATGTTTTCAGATGAGAGTAACTAAAGTGTTATAAAACACAACGCACAGGCAGGATTGAGCAATTTCAGGATGTTTAGCAAAGAAAATGGAGTATCAATGATGACATAATAATTACCTTCAAATCCTTCAAACACTACCGCAAAGAAGAAAGGGAAGTGATGCTCTCTCCAAGTTCATGAAGAATATAAAATAAAACAGTAAGCTCAAATCCATTAGGGAAGATTTAAGACAGGAGCAGGACAAAGTTTTTCACAGTGAAGCACTGCAGCAGATTTCTCGGGAGTATGGTAACTCTGAGTGCACTGGGGCCAGCTGCTCCCTCAGTGGAGGGATGCCAGGAACCACATCCAGTTCCACAACTGGCAGGGTAGTGACCTCTACCCAGGGCCCATCTCACTGCCCCTAGCAGGGAATCAGGGCAGGCCAGGGGAGGCAGCTCAAGACAGCATTATCTGGCAAGTTCTCTTGATGCAGCATGTCCAAGGTCAAGCCAAGAGCCATTCAGCAGACTGGGATCTGGAAGGCACTTGGCCAAGCAAGGTGTGGCTGTGGCTTGAGCCTGGGATCCTAGGGCACTGCTGGGGCAGGGACTGATGGCCCTTGGCTGGGCTAAAATAAAAGTCCCTGGCCCAAGGGCAGGCATGAGCGCTGTTCCAAGGGAAACTGGGCAGGACCACTAGGCACACTGATGTCCTCAGGACTGCAGGACATGGAATGCCACATGGAAAGGCTGGAGGTCTTCAAGGGTAGGCTCCTGGCAGGATGGGCAGAGACATCTCTGATCCAGCCTTGGAGCAGAAGAAGAGACCAGGTGACCTCTAGGCTTGCTTTCTTTGTTTTGACATCTCAAGCTTGATGCCAGAGATCTGAATCTCTCTACTGTACAACTGCTGTGGCCCACAGTGATGTTCTCCAGACATCAGGAAGGATGCCTTGGACAGAACGAAAAGACATCACACCAGAGCTCTAAAGGTCCTGAATCAAAAAGCAAGAGATACCTTCCCCACCTCTGGGGTAAATATGTTTAACATTGATAATTTACACCGATAGGTTTCTATCCTGTTATTCCAGTAAGAGTGTTAACACTGACTACATGTTTAGTTTGGATAATTTACTTCCACCCTATGTCTGTAAATATTTTATATAGATAATATAAGTACAAGAGATGGTGAATAGTGATCTATTAGCTGTTTCTATGTAATAGAAGGTAGATTATTTCTTCAGCTGTGCTTCCTCTGGCCCTGAAGATTTCCGGTTTTCATACTCAGATCACTTGCTCCCCTGAGTCATATCTCCATTGCCAAAGCAAGGATATGCATGAATAAACATCCAATAACAAATATAAAATTATAGCCAGGCCATGCTTCTGTGAAATTAACATCCTTCCAGATGTTACAGAACTAGTTATTTTCTGCACACTGTTAATTTTACCTGTATTTTTATGACTTGTAATCATTTATGTGCTTCCACTTTATCCTCCCACTTTATTTATGGAGTATTTTTGCCATAATATCTCTTAAATGTACCCAACAAATATGTACTTTGGGCATCCAGTTAGTCTCTGATCATCCAGTTAGTCTCTGATCATCCAGTTAATCTCTGATGTCACTGATGCTCTCCATATATCACAGCACACCTCAAAAAGAAAAGCCTAGGTCAAGCCAAAATCAATTATTTTGGCGGATGATACTGCATTAAAGAAAATGTTGTCATCCTCTGAATGAAAGCAAAAAGGATGCATTTTTCCTGTGATGCATTTTTAATTTGTGCTTATCCCCAGGTTGAAGGGAGAGATATATTGCCTGTAGCTGGACTGGCTCACATGTAGGAGGCACTCAATCTCCCAGAAGACTTACTTGAGAGTGCAAGGAATATTGGATGCTTTACTGAAAGAATTGAGTGGTTGAAGTTTTAACCCTGGTATGTAACCTGCTCAAAGCTGAAAGTTTATTCATACTTCCATGGTGTTCTGAATGAATATGCTGTATATTGTGATTTTGTGCTGCTGTTTATGTTGAAAAAGGAGATCAAGGCTTTAATCGGGTAACCACTAAAAGTCAGGAGGAATTTTTTTTTTTCTTTTTTTTTTTTTTTTTTTTTTTTCTTTTTTTTTAGGAATGAGGGAATTACTTTGACTATCTTCCTTCAAGGATCAATGAGGCAAGAGTACTTGTAATAGCTTTTTCCTTTCCAGACAATTGACAACAAATTAAGCATTGGGGAAGACAGCTGGAGAGACAGGGACAAAAGCTGCAGGCTTCATGTAACAGTTTGCCACAGCTGTTTCTGCAGGGCTGCGCCTTTGCTGTGAGTGTGATCACAAAAGATTTCCTTTGTTTCCAGCATCACTCAGCAGCTAGGACTGATTACTGAACCAGTATCACGGTTCTGTTTTGCTATTCCTCACTCACTCTGATTTTGTATGTCTAATGTAGAAGACTGGAGCAAACTTCTTCTGTCAAAAGAAACATCAGCATCTTTCCACACTGCCTCATATTCAGGCAGCCTTTGTCAAAAAAACCCCAAGAACATGAGAGGAAGTCAGTACCACAACATGTGTTTTCAGTTACTAAGAAAACCAAAGGGCAGGTAATGGGTTTGGATCTAATGGCAATTGATAGTCAATATGTATGGAAAGCAAACTGCAGCCTTCTCACATATCCTCAAGAAACCACAATTTAAAAGCTTATCACTTAATGCCGACAACAGAGGAAATACCGTCATGGGTTTCACTATGGATTCAGAAAAGTACCTACATCCTTCTCACAGCTCTTAAATGTGTGACTTCTTCAATTCTTTTAATTATTCAATAGTGAGAGGAAAATGGGTTCACGAATTTCTGTTATCAGTGGAAGACAACCAGGTTACGGTGCTGATGTGACTAATAGAAGGTATTGGTGTGATTGATTCACTGCTGATCTTAGGAAAGGACCTCTCACTCATCCAATTTAGCACAGCTGGGCACACATTTACATACACAGTCCCATAATTGCTATGTGGGACCATGAGAAGGATTAACAGAGCACTGGCTATAGCACCGCTTCTATATCAGTATAGCCAGCTTTATTTCCCAGCCAGAAACCTTAATTCAGATGAGGTAAGGCCATGGATGTGAGCAAGACAGTAGATTACACTGAGATAATCAAAAGTGGATGTGAAGGGGAAAAAAAAAAAAAAAAAAAAAAGTAGAAGAAAAGGGTTTTGAATCAGAATCTCAGAATCATTCAGCTTGGAAAGGAGCCCCTGAGATCATCTGAATGATCTGGTATGGCTCAAATGGAAGTTAAAGCTTCAAGCAGAAATTTGTGGTTAAAGCTCTGCTGTTTGCAACACAAGTATATTATTTTTAAATGTCTTAGATATTATAACTTGCTTATCTATGAATTTTCTCCTAAAACAATAAAAGTTACAGGATTTAACCTTGGTGGGACCAACTTCATTGACCTTTGACCTCAATACTCTCACTGCTAGTACTAGTTCTAAAACCTGCCTCATGAGAAATTCGAACAAACATTCTAATTAGAGACAATTCTGTTCAGATATTTTATTTGCTGTTCCTCTATCGCTTCATTTCTTTCATAACTTAGAATGAAAATTAATATCTGAGAAATTAATCTGTTGTTAAAGTTTGTTTTCCTCAAACCCATCAGATTCTAGATCTGCTATTAAACTTGCATACTGCGAAAGATGTCTATGTGGTTTTAAAGATCAGTTTGATGTCACAGTAGATTTTATATTTAATAGAGCAATAAATAAATAGCACTTTAGGTAAAAATTCCTATTTTCACACACTTTCACTAATAAAACATTACTCTTGTCAGTAAGATTGCCTGAAAAGACGAGCCAAGACAAAGATTGTATGAAATATCAGTGGAATTCTCCTAGTGTTCCTAACCCAAGATGTGCCTGGATTTATCTCATGGAAATTCCATGTCCCTTTTTGGTTTAGCACAGAGTGAATTATTTCATGTGCCCGTGCTGCCATCTCGTGAGAGTCAAGTCTACTGCACCAGTCCTGTGTCGGTACAGTGTCACCCGCTGCCAGCGCCGTGTTACCGTCTGTCCGAGCACTCTGGGTGTGACACCATCATCAGCTCAGAAAGAGATAACAGCTCGAGTCTTACTGATGTCGCCTACAGGTGATAACTCAACACCCTTCTGATATTGTCCTGGCGAGAACTTCTCAGGTGAAGAGCATTTAATGTGCTTTACATAAGATCCTTCACTTAAACGTGGGCAGACAGACCAAAGCCAAGTTATTTTTTTCCCACCCTATATTTGCATAATATCAAGAAGAAATTCATGGTTTATAGACACATTAATTTCAAAGATATCAGAATACAAAAATGTGATGAGAAGCTTAGTGATCCACTGAAACCACAGGTATCATGCAGCAAGTCCTGCTGTAGCTTTCACTATGCCTGATTGAAATTGGACTGAGACATTGAAAATCCTGTATAGATTGTCTCGAAACCTCTTTTACAATTGCACCATGATTGCAAGGTCCATAATATATCAATCTTCACTTCCTCATTATATCTCTACCTATCCAACTGAAAGGTTCTCTATTAAATTTCTGCTTCCTCTAATAATATTTTACTGTGGTCAACACATCCCTTGAGCCTGACTTTGAGAAACAAAGGTTGCTACAGGTTCATTGCTATTCACCTGCTCTTTTCTGTTGGCTCTATGTAGCTTGAAGGAGAAGTGGACAGACAAAAATCTGTTAATTTGTTTCCTGTTAGCCAAGTTGTAGCTTTAGTCCCTAATTCTACACTTACAGAGATTTGGAGAACTACCAAAATAGTCTCAAACAATAATCACTGATATTTTTGGCCTGCTTGTCTTTTAAAAAGCCCCTTATTTTGTGAAATGCTCCCTTGTTAAGTCCACACAACTCTTTGGTTATAACCTGCTCAGAGAAAAGCGTGATATTACTTGTGCTGGTGCTCAATCATGCTTAGGTTAATATTTAATTACATCATTAGAAATTCTTAGTAGTGGAAGCAAGAGACTTTCAGACTTACACTGAATGTGAACTTGCCTTGGTTTTCCTAGGTAGGTACTGGAAAGAAAGCATTTTCTGATGAAACTGGATTGATTGATTGATTGATTGATTGATTGATAAGTGTCTTCTCTCACACGTATTAGCTTCATTTTCTTTGCTTTCTCTTCTTCCTGCAACAAGAGCATTGTTTTATTTTTTTCTTTTTTGAGAATTGTTCCCTCAAAGATCTCTGCTCCTCAAAAGCTTGTGTTCTGTGTGTATTTATTTCTTCATCATTATTAAGCACATGTTTACAGTGCACAGTGTACAGTTTTCTGTAACACCTTGGTATTTCAACTCACTCTGTAAATAATTCAGGGTAAGAACAAGCTTGTTGTTATTTTCAGTGATGCTTCATGCAATATGGACAGCACCTCAAGCATTAAGATTGCAAACACAACCACATGTATGTTTTAATTATTCATCATTCAGGCAGTTCTTCCTTGGCTAATGATTTGAGTCTTTTTTTCCACATATACTATGCTTTTTCATTTATCTCACATTCCGCAGCTTTTTTCTTCTTTTCTGATTGGCATTAGCATTATTTCTACACCAAACAGGGATGAAACTTGGAAGATTGTCAGTTTTCTTTCACAAAGGCCTCAGCCATATCCAAAACCATGTCCTGTAATTGTTTGAGGAATGTTAATCATCTGTCAAACAGGAGGAAAAGGTTAAAAAGGTTTCACTAAATGGAATTAAATTTTCTCTCTGAAAGATATCTTGATGATAAATAGGAGTAGTAATATAATATTAGGTATGAATGCAGCTCATGACTTTGAAGCATTTCAGTATGTAACGCAAAGAAGAATTTTTTATTTTTTTTTTTAATCACTGTTTTACCATAATAACCAGACAGGTCCAGAGATATTCAGTGATTCCCCACACTGTTTCAATAAAGAAAGCCAGTGTAAGTCAGCAAAGATATCCATCCTCTGATGCTTGGCTCTCTGCTCAGCATACACTGCTGCAAAGCCTTGCAGTTATACCGTGAGTCTCACAACAGCTTGTTCGTACTTTTAAAGAGTGAGTATTGGAGCTCTATGATAATAATTTTTAATTATTTATGCACTTTTTAATCCTTGTGGTTGCATTTTTTAAAAATTATTATTAAAAGACAATCTTGCTGCTTCATCTGTCATTTCAAAACAGTTCAGTTGCCAAGGGTTGGGACCCGATAGCTTTCTGTGTTCATTTTCCTTCCCATAAAAAAAAATGAAGTGCTGGCTGATCTTCAAACCAAAGGACAAGATTGAGGGGGAGATTGTATTTTTACCTGTTGCTAAACACCTTGGAATAATTATTCCTTATTTAAATACTGCACCCACATCTATCAGTTGAATGAGAATTAATCCAGAAACTACCTCAATAAGAAAGTATACCAATGGTTCTGGCTCTAATTTGGTAGTTGCCTCAACCCATTTTGAGCTTTTTTTTCTTTCTAGTTTATATTCCTTCCTTCAGCTGTTCTATTACAGTGATTTTATACTTTTTAATTTTCCAAAGAGAAGAATTGAAGCAGTCCCCAAATTCCTGCCAGAAAACCTTTCTGAGTTACTGGTTTTTTGGGGGTTTTTCTTGACAAGATGATAAATATCTTCACAGTATATTTTTAATTCAAGTTTGTTATAGTTTCAGTGTAAATGTTAACATGGTAATAACACAATTTACACATTGGTAGAGCAGAGATGTTGAATATATATATATACACTTCTGCTATAGTACTCTTAATAAAATAGTAATGGAAACACATTTTCAGCCTGAGGAAATGCAATTGCTTCCAGTTCCGTGTGTTCACAAGGTCTATTTATTCAGCTAATAAAAGCGAGGAAATGCAGAAGACTGTTATGCCAGTGACACACAGTGTGTGTGTGTGAGCGTGGAGCCTGGGGCACCAGCCTGCACGATCCACGCACACGGGTGTTCTCTGGGAACGCCACATAAGATTTAACAAGCTGGGAGCCAGCGTGCAGAACCAAGAAGCGATGGATTCAGCTGCACACCTCGATCCGGCAGCTCCTTTCCCACGTCCGCCCGCTTCACCTCGGTGTCCCCGCGGCGGCACGGGCGGGCCCGCAGGGGCAGGCAGGGCAAGAGGACAGACTCGAGCTGCACCAGGGGAGATCCAGCTTGGACACCAGGAGGAATTTCTCCGTTTAAAGGGTGATCAGACATTGGAACGGGCTGCCCAGGGATGTGGTAAAGTAGCGGACCCTGGAAGCGTTTAAGAAAAACTGGAGGTGGCACTGAGTGCCACCACGGTCTGGCTGACATGGCGGTGTTCGGTCACAGGCTGGACTCGACGAGCAGGGAGATCTTTTCCAACCTGACTGATTCTGTGACCACGCACCTGCAGGGCTCGGTTTTCCACTTATTTTCTGAGTGCACGGAGCCCCTGTCCCTGCCGAACAGCAACCGGACGGGAACGCCCGGCTCTCGTGGGGCGTTCCCTCAGGGCGCGGCGGGGCGGGGCGCGCTCCGCCCCCTCACGGCCCCTTAGCCCCACCCTTTCCATTCTCGCCTCCCATTGGCTGCTCCTCGCCCGCTCTCCGCCAATCGCCGGCCGCGCTGCTTGGCTCAGCTCCTTTCCCTTCCCGCGCCCGGGGCCGCCGGCGCGCCTCGAGGCGGGGTCATTAACCTCGCCCCCTCATTGGCTCCGCCCCCTCGCGGACGGACCGCGTGGGGATTGGCCGGCGCTGGCGGGGGCGGTGCTGGCATGGGCGGGGCCGGGCCGGGCCATGGCCGCGCCGGGAGCTGCTCGGTCCCGCAAGGTGCGTGAGGGCCGGGGGGAACGGGCGGGGCTCGGTCCTCGGTCGGGGCTCGATCTTCGATCGGGGCTCCTCTCCAGAGCGGGAGGGGGTGAGGGGGCATCGAGGGATCCCCCCCCGCCGTCCGCGTAACGACTCCTGCGCGAGATGCGGCCTTCCGAGGCCGAGCCCGGCTTGCACCGCAGCCACCTGACGGCGGTGCTGAGGCGCTGTGTGCGGTCCTGGGCCTGACTCTCTGGCCGAGAGACGTGGAGCTCCTAGAGCGGCTCCGGAAAGCAGCGAGGATCAGTGGGGTCTGGAGCATCATCCCCTACGGGGAAAGGCTGAAGGGGCTGTGGGTGTTCAGCCTCGAGAGGAGATGACTGGGAGCGGGCTTTAGCAATGTGTGTGAATAGCTAAAGGGGAGTGTCGGAGGAACAAGCCGAGCAGTAGGACACGAGGCAAGGGGCAGAAACCGATGCACAGGGAGCTCCACCTGAACATGAGGAAGAACAGCTTGTCCAGAGGGGGTGTGGAATGTCCCTCACCGGAGATATCCAGGAGCAGGTCAGGATGCAGACCTATGCCGTGTGCTCTGGGGTGGCCCTGCTTGAGCCACTGTGGTCCCTTCCAGCCTCACCCATGCTGTGATTCTGTGACTGTGATTGTACTTCTGTGCTGTGTGCTCTGGCCATAGATGAGTTCTCACAGTTCACGTCTGTATTCATCAAGCATGGTTTCCATTTGAAACACATTTGTACTCCAGCTCTTGGAGAGTCCTTAAGTGAGTGGCCACGTCTGTAGAATGCTATGGAAATTAACAAAACATCCTGCTGACAAGGCATGTTTTGTGAAATGAAACCCACAATTCTCAGGCCCTACTGGCAGCAGTTGCCCCCTTGGCTTGAGAGCTGTAACTTCCCTTGAACTGATCCACCTTGGTAAAAGTTCTTGGAATTGGTGGGCAGTAGTAGTCTTCAAGTGTTGTGAAAATACCTTGTGAAAATCAAAGTGTATTTCTGTAATCAACAGGCTCTGTCTTCTGGAAGGCTGTCAGGAGCTGCTAAAGTTACAAATGGAAGAAATCGGTAAGACCTTATTCACTAATACTGTTTTAAATTGAGTGTATGTGTGAGCCTTTGGGATTTTTATACTTGTCATACCTCACAACTGAACAAAAAATCTTGGTGTGTATATATAAAACATTTTGAACTGAAAGGTTCTAAGCAGCCCATGAACAGACGTGCACAAACTGAATAGAAATTTGGCAAATAAAAATACAGATTTCACTCTTATTGTTTTATTTATGAAAGACTGAATTTATAAAATTACAAACTGTATGTAAGACTGTTGAGTGGAGACTGAATTCTTCTCTAACATAAATTGTCATTATCTGCTTAACATGTTTGTTGCAGCCATGCAAAGTTTTCGGAAAGAGCTGTTTCGTGTTATGATGAAATTAATTTTCTTTTGCTTGCAATTATTTAGTGAAAGTAAGGGGGTTGTTTTACTTGCTTCCCATTAAGGAGGTGGTATAAACAGTGAATTTCACTTTTTCAGGTTTGGCTTAAGGAAAGGATGTCATTCTGATGTAGAATTCTATTCCACTGAATGTGACAATCAGGTAATCAAATGGGTTTTTAATGCAGTCATCCCTGTTATCTAAAGAGAAGGGAAATTGGAATACCTTGAGTAACAGAAGAAAGCCAGATTAATTTAGATCCTAATTAATCTGCATCTGAACCTGAAATTGCTCTTGCAAGGCAAGCAAGAGTGTCTGCACTGCATCTTGCAGATAGGAGCAAATGGGCTTTGTGTGCAGTGAGTTTGGCTCTGGCTCCTCAAGGCACAGGACACATTTTGCAAACACAAGTAATCTCCTTATGGACAAGGGCTGGCCCTCACAGAAAAGAGCAGCTGCCCTTGTTAGGTTTTTGTGCTGGAAAGAAAGAGTAGCACGGAGTCAGTGCTGCAGTACTGGTTTTACTGGTCCTGAGCCAGTTGCCTCCAAAATGCAAGTAGGCTGTATTGTTTAAATGTACATAGAAATAAGAATAAAAAACATACGTGTAATTAACATAAAATCCAGCAAATGGACATGGATGCAACGGCACAATTTAGTTATTTTGCATAATCTGTGCGTTTGCAAACTTGCATGTAATTGCAAAGTAGTACATGGGAAATGATAGATGGTTTTGGTTATGAGTTGTTCCTTGTCAGGTGTCAGTTTGGGGTACACTCACCTCTGAAACAGCATCTTGGTTTAATGAAAGAAAAGTGGTGCTCATTTACTGACTGCAGTGCTCTTTGTGCAGGTTGATACTATTCATAATGGACTTCACCACTGTGCAACTTTACTGAAGAATATCTTGCAAAAGGAAGCTACAGGTTGTACCTATTGAAAACACAAGTTACATTTTTTGGGTTTTATAATACTCTCTTGATTTGTTTTGTTGACTGCTTTTTCTTTCAATACTAGGAAGAGAGACTGTCCATAAACAACCTGGGAAAACAACTACCTTTAAATTTACTTCCAAGCCTTTGCTAGCCAAAGAAAATACTTCCAAAAAGAAAGGGTTGAAAAGAATCATTACTCCTGCCCCTGTCCAGAAAGAAATAGGTAAGTGGGCTTTCTTCGGCTCAATCTATTTTTTGTTCAAGCAATCTTGAAAGACTCAACTTAGTGAGACTCAGCAAGGCTTCAAATAATTGTTGCTTTTTGTTACAGGTTGAGCCTGGGTTGGATCCACAAAAGGATGTATTATTTCCTTTTAGAAACCTTAAATGTTTACTAAACAATTGCTGAAATTCACAAGTATTTGAACAAGGAAGAAAGTTGAGTGTGTTTAGGATCTACAGCTAGAGACTGGTCTGAAGTTCAGTGTCCAGCCAGGCTTTTCTCAAAAAAGGATTTGTGGAAACAGGGAAGTGTGGCTAGAAATGACAAGATCCCAAATGGCTCAATGGCCAAAGCACTGAATAGAAAGGTAGATGGAGTGCTGTCAGCTGAATTGCTCCAGGGGAAATATTTAATTTATTATCATTTCTCCCTCTCTGCACCCTGGTTCTTCTGTGCAATTTTTAATCCACTGGGTGAGTGGGGCCTGTAGACAGTTGTGTAGCAGAATGCCCACTGGGAATTGTAGGAAGTGAGCATGTGGCTGATAATCTTCCCAATGCTATAAGATTACAGAGTTTTAATTACACCTAAGCAGAGGTTTTAAGAATTGCTTTTTAGGACTGGCCTTTTGTAGGATTAAGTCTCTGTGCTTCCTTCATGGACTGCTGCCTATCCAGCTGGTTTAGGTTGCTCTCTCTGGAAAGAAAAAATTGATGGATTCATTTGCTGGTGAATCAAAATCTGTCTGGAATCCTGGGCCATAGGATCTTTGTTTCTGTTTTCAAGGGAGCCTTCCAGAATCTGCCAGATGATACAATGGGTTTGTGTAGATCGAGAAGACAGGCAACTTCAGCTGGAGTTTTTTGTTATTTCTTTTTCTACAGTGCCAATATCAAATAGGAAAGTTGCCTCATCTACCACACCTTCTACTGAGAAGGAACTTTCCAGTGCAGCACAAAATCAAATGGTTCAGTCAATTCATGTGCCTTGCAGTGAGCACTCTCCTGGGGCATATCAGAAATTGTATGAGCATGTGCAAACTCAGATGTCTCTGATGACTGGCCAACCCCCACAGAAGAATAATGAAATTCCTGCTGTAACTCCATGTCCTGCCTCAAACCAGGGTTAGTGGACCTGTTAATGTGGACTTGACTATTTAACTGCATGGATTTTGCCCACATTGCCCTGACCTGAGTGTTGTTTTCTTTTAGGATGTCAAAATGTTACAGCTTCAAATTATCAGGTACCTACCTCCACATCAGCACTGTCCCTGCAGCATTCAGCTAATCCCTTATCCATTCAGTCAGTAAGTAAAAGTTTGATTCTCACTATCAATAAGCATTGAATTAGCACTGCCTATTTTTTTATACATTTCCTTGTGTCAGTTTTCCTAATAATTTACCTTTTAAAAAATTGTATATTTCACACTGTAGTGATGCACAGAGAAAACACTGCTGTTCAAAACACATTTTATGTAGACACCAGAAAAATTAATTAGAGGCATTTCAACTGGCTGCTCGCTTCTTCTTGGGGAATTCTGTAATGGTTGGCAAACATGGAAAGTGCAGGAAATTATTGATTACTGTTAATTGCATTCTCAGTAATGCACACTAGGATCATTAAGCAACTCCTGACAGAAGAACTCATATATCAGATGGAGCTTTCCCTGCCAATGATCGAGGCAATTACTTCCTCAGACATGCTGTATCATCTTAGAGCCACATGTTAAAATGCCTGTGTATTTCAGGGTATAGAACAGAGGTGATGGAGAATAACAGCTGCCACCTCAGGAAATGTGGCAAAGGGCTTGAATTTGTAAGACTGTGGACTTACCTTCTATCTGCAGGCACTCCATGTATAGCTAGTGATGACCTTGACTTTTAAAAATTTCGTCTACTTAAAATACTAAATGGTAACAGTATTGTCCTTTATTTTCTTCCCTGTTCTTCTTGGATTCAAGAAGCTACTGAGTTTTTTTCATTACAGAACAATGTAAAAGGACTGTGCTTTAATGTTGTCAATATCATTTAAGATAAAGGTAATCTAAATCAGATTTACATTTTAAGTACGCCTTATACAGGAAAATTATCCCGCTATTAATTTGTAGTTGCTCCTATAATTAGCAAAGAATGAACAAGTCTACATTGAGTCAGATAAGGGTGTGCTGTTTGGGTTTTTTTTCCTAATGATTTAAAAATCATGGTAATTTTTTGTTTAATTAGAATACCTTTTATGCAGGGTGTTCCTGTAGACAGTGCCAATGAACGTGTGCCAGAAATGGGAGGACCTGTGGTTTGCCCAGCAGTTTCTGCTGCTGCTGCTGCTGCACAAATACAGTCCGGAGCTGCTCTTCCTGGTGGGATCCCTTATACAGCACCAGGAGCATCAACCCCTGCATTGATCCCAACATCTTCTGACAAAGAGATGGCCCCAAGCCAAGAGCAGCAGATGAAAGAAGCAGATTTGATGTGGTGCATACAAGCCCTGTTACAGTCCCATGAAATGCTGACTGGCAGGACTGAACAGAGGAGCCATCGTCGCTGTCCAGCAAAGCACGATGGCTCGTGTGACACAGAGGAGGATACACCCGAAGAGCACAGCGAGGACACGGTCAGTGAAGATGAACTGAATGTACTTGACGTGTCTCCAGTGAGAGAGCCAAGCTGTAAGACAAGATATGTGAAGAAAGTTCTAAAATCTGGAAAAGAAAGTCCAGAAGAAACAGCCCATAAAGTTAGGACTGTAAAGTATCTTATGGGTGAGCTCAGAGCACTGGTAACAGATCAAGGTGAGGACATTTTCATTGTGCATAGAGTTATTACATACAAATAACACAAGAGCTCGGGTAAGGGAGTGAGCACTTCAGTTTGTGGAAGTTGCATGTGTCAGATGATGTGTGACATCTTACTGTGGTTTTTCACGATTGTAAAACCTTCGGGATTCATTCTGGATAAGTATTAATTTACTTTTGTAATATTTTAATATTATCCTGACAGCAAGATAAGGGTTGTTGTTATTCCATATACAGAGCTTTCCCCTGGGAAGGGTCCTGGTGTGAACAGATTGCAGTAGCAGTCCCGCCAAGGCTGGTTGGAAAGATGGTGTATTGTGTTTCATTGAGGTTGTAAAGCATAGCTTTCATACTCAAGCTCAACAATTTTAAATAAATATAGTTAAAGATGAAGTTTTCTTGGGGAGAAAAAAAACCCCAGATGCTATTAAATCACTATTAAATCACTTTGCAGATTGCCTAATCACACGTAAGACATTAGTTATATTACAGATTTATAGGCTGATGGAGTCTCTTTCTCGCCTCCTTTCTTGCAGACGACTCAGAAATGCTAAGGCTGATGTGTGAAATAGAAGACTCGGTATCACTGCTGCCAGCTGTAGTGGGAAGTACGAATATCCAGGCTGAAATAGCTCTGGCTTTGCAGCCTCTGCGGAGCGAGAACGCCCAGCTGCGCAGGTGAGGAACTCCTCAGTGAGCCTGTGCTTCTGCAGGTGCTCCTAGAGCATCCTTAACTGCCCTGGTTTAAATTGCCTTTATTAAAGCTCTTCCCTTTTAAAAGCAATAATTAACACTTTGTTGTTTTAGTACTATCATGATGGTGCCTTTGGGTGGGGTCAATGCATCGCTCTGAAAACTGCACTGACAAGATAGTTAGCCTGCTCTTACTCTTTTAGTAGTTTATTCTCAAATGCAAAAGTGTCTCTCATTTCAGGGGGTTCTCACATAACTGGGTATTCACTTCAGAAGAGGGTTATATACCAGATATTTACCAGATCATTGGAAAGGGTCTTTTGCGCTGAATAAGTACCAAAATGTAAGAAAAATGTGTTATTAAGACTTGATATTTCTGAAATATTTCCTGACGTTTAATTCTCAAAAGCAGCTTCTCATCAAACTAATTTAAAGTGCAGTCCTTTTGAGTGTATTCTAATATTTCTGAATTTGTGCTTTTTCACGTTTAGGAGACTAAGAATATTAAACCAGCAACTTAGGGAACAAGAAAGCAGTGAGAAGACATCTGGACACAGCTGCAACTATGAATGTAAAGTACCAATAATGTTGCTTGATAGGGGCATATTTGTTTTATTACAATAGACATTATTATTTTTATTTATATATCTGTAGTTTCATATATCTGTATGTATTGTGGCCTTTAGTAATAGCTGAACTAAGTGGGTCTAGTGCTGCAACTGCATTTGCATGGACTGTTATGGGCCTTTTTAGACTCCACATAGTAGGATTTGGCTCTTCAGCTGCCAAGCAGGTTATTTTTCCTTATGTGCCTCTTAAAATTAAGATGACTGATGAAATAATTAGGAAGAAAGATTAAGCTTTATCTTGCTGAAAACAAACAAACAAACAAACAACAACAACAACAAAAAACCAAAAAAACCACCCCCCCACAAAAAAAAACCCACCAAACCTTCTATCTGTTACCAAAGTTCTTATTACCATGATTATTTAAAAACTTAGTTTGGTTTAGAAATTCAAGCTGCCACACAAAACACTTAAACAGTTTATGTTTTACTTTTGATAGTGGTTTCTTTGCAGTCCTTGAATATGATGCTCCAGAGCCAGCTGAAAGAGTCGCAGAAAGGCCTTGATTCACTGCAGGCTAAAAATGAAGAACTACTGAAAATAATAGAAGGTCAGAAAGAAGAAAATAAACATCTTGCAAAAAGTATTCAAGATAAAGAAGAAGAATTGCTAGAAAACAAACAGCATTATGACATTCATTCCACCAAGCTCAAGATTGGTGGGTGTTTTCAATTTGGCTATTCTTTGTTTAGTGTTTTAAAAGCTAAAAGAAATAATTATATAAGTTCTTTTTGGCATTTCAGAAGTGGAAGAGGCCTTAGGAACTGTGAAGAGCCTTCAGTTTAAGCTGGAAGCTTCAGAGAAAGAAAATAAGATTTTGGGCATAACATTACGTCAGCGTGATGCAGAAGTGAAGAGACTGAGGGAATTAACCAGGTACTATTGGCCAAGCTTTTTTTTTGGCCTCCTGAAATTATTTTTCTTTTTAAAACATCTTTATTCATTCTTATTCCTTGGGGGTTTTGGGTTTTTTTTCTTCCTGTGGATTATTGTAGTCTCAGTATCTTGGTGGTGGGAGTCACAAGCTAAAACTTCTCTTTGCAGTTAGTTTTGTTACAATGCTGCTGTAATTCTGTTTTAAAATAGAGTTGTCACATTCCCTGACTTGAGTTCTGTGGTAAAGTAAAATACTGTTTGCCATAACTTATGTGAAGTCTTAAGTCCTAATAGCAGATCTGCCAGTAAGAACTATTGCAGAGAATTTATTTTATCTTGCTCTTTTATGCTGAAAATAGTGGCAGACTGGGGGATATAAATAGCTTTTTGCAGATGCATAGTGCTGTGCATATACAATTGCTTTGGATATGTTGTGCAGAAGAAACAAAACTGGTGTCTGTCATGTTTATAGTTGGGACTGATTGGAACAGCAGAATATTTTGGATAAACATTTCAAACTCTTCAGCAGAAGTTTAGACAGTTCCATGACTGCTGTGCTGACCACCAGGTGGTGGTAGAATGATGTCATATGGCACGTGTGTGCATATGCTAGAGACATAAACATCTGAATGTTCATCTCTTTTGATGGACAGAACAGTAAGTTAGAAGAATTATTTCTTTTATTATGGTTTTGGGGTTTTTTTTATTTAGATGCAATGGGAAGAATAATTCAGAAAATCTTCATTAGTGTCTTAGTGATTTTGGTAACAGCTTCTGTCTGCTTTGTAACAGTTTCTTGGCATCAATTTATTTCATCTTGTGCTGCTCAAAGCAGGTACACCAGGAATAATCCGGAGAACTTCATTGGTTTCTGCTATTTTTGTTACTTTTTAGCCACAGTGAGCTGAAGAAGAATTTGAAAAACTTGGAACCGGTTCACATTTGTACTGCATTTTATAACAGTATCTAGAAGTGCATTGCAACTTTGCCACAGCATGATAAATCTAATTTTTTGTTCTATTGAAAAAATTTTAACCTTTTTTTTTTAGTGACTGATTTTGAATCTGTCTGGTTGATTTTACCCTAACAGAACCTTGCAGGGCAGCATGGCCAAGCTTCTGTCTGACCTCACAAGGGACAATGTTAGACCCAAACCTGAAAAAACTCTCTCAAAGTCTCTTTTGGAAGACCATGAAAAGCAGATGCAGCCTGAGCTGTTTCCTGGGAGTACTTCAGTAATGACTTATCTTAGAACATTAGAAATGGATCATATTTTGATAGATACGGATCTTCAATTCTCAAATAAAATTGGAGAAGTAGATCTGCCCTATGAGAAGTTTGCTGCTGAAGGAAGTAAAATTAACAGTACAGTCACAGAAGAACCAACATCAGCTCCCAGAGGACCACCAGCTCCACTGAAGCAAGATGCAGAAACAGGGAGTGATTCTGGAACTTTACTGGATGACCAAACCAAGTTGGATGAGACAATTTATATTCCACTGACCAGCAGTGCCTCTAAAAAACAGCAGCCAGTCTCTGGAAGAAGCAGTGTGCTACCACAGAGCAGAGGGGCTTGTCAGAGGCTGGATTACCACTGTGAGCTCCCAAGCTCTGTGCAGCAGTATGGATGTGAGGATCCAGCTCTGCTGGATAAATTAAATTCTGGGTACAGTGTGAAAAAGCCTGGGGAAAACACGCTGGAAGTTACAGAGGATAAAGCCAAGCCAGAAGGAGACAAAGCCCAAGTGAGACCCAGAGGCATTGCAAGCGGGGCTGCAAAAGATTTCACAGATGAACCAGACCAGCCTCAGCCTGGTACGTCCCCTCGTGCATCGATGCCATTTCCAGCAGGGATTTCTCAGAAAACAGGCAGTAAAGCAGCTGATTTTAGTTGCATTTCATTTGATGATTTCTCAGGGAGGTCTGACTGGAGCACATCTTCTTTCTCAACATTTACTTCTCGAGATGAAGAGGACTTTAAAAATAGCTTAGCAGCCTTGGATGCCAACATAGCCAGGTTACAAAGGACTCTGCAAAGTAACATTAGGAAACAATGAGTGTGAGAAAGCAAAATGGGCTGCAGCTATTTGGATAAATTAAGTCTTTCTTAAGTATATGAAGTACGGTACTGATATGTATGTTTGTATGTAAAAACTTGTTCCTAGCTGTCTCAATTATGGATAGAATTTGTTCCTCATTAGGTGGTGGTGCTCTTCCCCTTCATGCATATAACTTGAAATAACTGGCTTTTTATATAAAATAGAATTTTTTTTTTTTTAATTATGACTTTGTTTTATACTCTTTACTTGCAAAATTAAATGTACTTGTTTACTTGTGGGTTTTTTTTTTCCTTCTCCAAAGAACTGTTGTAAGTTGCTGCACATGAGCAAGAGGTTCCCCAGGTAGAGGCCAGGGAGGAGCTAGTTACAGAGCAGTTCTGCAGGAGGGCTGAGAGTTACAGTTGCTAAGTCAGGATCATGCTATTCCAAAAATAAAAGCAGCCATTAATATGAGACTTTTCGTGTATGATACATCCCGTGAAATATATGAAGCAATCCTTTTTCACTCACCACTGATGAAAGTATTTTCTCTTTGGAGCATTGTACTTGAAGAAAGAAATTGATGAAGTGGAGAGTCCAGACAAGCACAAGGGAAGGATCGTCAAAGTTTCGTTGCTTTCTACAGTTCTGTTATAGGGTATGTTTTTTACAAATATTTGCTTTTTATCTAAAGTAAAAGGGAATGTAGTCCCAGTGGATAAACACAGAACAGAAAGATGCTGAGGAACAGAAGCAGCAGAACTGACAAAAAGGAGACAAGTGAGGCTTTAGCTGAAAGCTGGCAAACCAGTACAGTTAGGAAAGCACCAGAACATACAGCCTGAGGAAGGCATGGGAATTCTACAGCTGTTGAGGTGTCAAACATCTCTTGGACATTAATACAGAGAATCTGCACTGAATCACCCAAATTGGCTCTCACAGGAATGGGAGTGGAACAGGGAATGATTCCAGTCTGTTGCTCTCCTGACAGGCTTTTCCATATCTCAGTCCCAAGAATATACATAATTGTAAGTGTTTAAGTTACAGGTAGAGGAAGGCACCATTGCTCCCATTCTGTGCCTCTTTTACCCTCAGCAATGCTTCAGAGCTGTTTTTCAGGGAAAACAGCTTTGGAAAAAGAACAGCACCTGAATTTAAGGCTGCTTTTTCTGCAGAATTGCCTTTTTTCCCTGGAAACCATTGTTGTCCTTCCTGGCACTCTTGTGTGTTTCCATGTAGGAGAAAAGTCCCTCATGTTACCAGCTTGTGTGGACATATTTTAGTTAGGATGCTGTCCATGCATTGTGCTGGGGAGCAGCTCTGTGATTATTTTAGTTATTGGTAACTGAGTCATACAAAGGTATGAAGAGAACACACACTACATAAGATGCCAACTGGCACTCCTGCTTTGAAAAAGGAAAGTTAGACTAAATAGTGACTTCAGTCATTTAGAATGCTTTTAAGGCTTGGCCTGGATTTCTCAGAATTCTCCACACTCATTGTGCTCAGATTCAAAATAAGGTTGATGGTATGAAATTGAACAGGTTTTAATTAAGTATTTACAAGCAGTTTCAGTGTAGAAGCTAAGCAAGATTTAAACAATTATTATGGTGTGGGTTAAAAATGAGCTACAATAAATTCTAATCTTTACAACTCACAAGAAACCTGAAAAAGAATGGGAGGAATATTCACTAGTAGACAACTCATTCAATTTTCTCCTTGCAGCCAAGACTTTCTCCATTTGAAGGAGGGTATTCCTCCTGGCCAGAGCTAACTGCAGTGTGTAAAGGCAGCTGTGGTGTCAGTTGTATGGAGTAACTTGAACAGCTCAAACTGCAACATCAGTGATCATGATTAGATAATACAAAAAAAATCTTCACTATGAGGCTGGTGAGGCACTGCAGGAGGTTTCCCCCAAAAGTTGTGGATGCCCCATCCCTGGAAGTGTTTGAGGCCACGCTGAACAGGCTGTTCTAGGTTTTGAACAAGCTGCTGTAGGGGAGCATGTCCCTGCCTAGGGCAGGGGGTTGGAACTATAGGGTGTTTTCCATCCCTTCCAGCCCAAACCATTCTATGGTGTTAGGTAGCCTCATCTGGGTTTTTTCTTGTAAACACAGAAGTTACAAGAGTTTCATTTTAACACATCACATTCTGTCATTCTGTGAAGTTGACATCTGCACCTTCCAGTGATTTGGAAAGGAACTCTTAAAACATATCATCAACCTCTTTTCCCTTTATGAACCCTTTCTCTTGAGGAACATAGAAAAGATTGGGCAATACTCCAGAGTACCTGAGTTTAACCCACCTGTAATTCCCTCCCTTCTCTGATTTCTTGAGCAATGAGTGCCCATAATCTGGTGTTCCATTCCAAGAACTGGGGAATGGCAATAGCTCCCTGCAAACACTAAGGATTGCTGTCTTACTACTGTGTCCAATTCCATCAAAAACTTTGTAAGGAACAAAAGCTGCTGAAGTAAAGCCATTATTTGCATCTGTGGGACACCAGTTGGGGTCAAGTGGCAACATCATTCACTTACCTATGGAAAGCAGGTTTTAGACCTTAATATTTCACAAAATATGTAACAAAAAAAACTCAAACAAATGAGGGATTGCTGCTCTTACCTCAAGTACCTTTCTTAAGTCTCTGACTTAATGCAGGCGTTCTTAACAAGGGTGATTTTTTCCTTAGAAGGGAAGGAAACATTTTCTTTGTTAGATCAGAGAAACTGGCTAAGGCAGAAAAAAAGAAAAGGAAAAAAAAAAAGAAGATAAAGTCATAGGTTTAGTCACGTCAGTGGTCCTCAAATAGTGCAGATGAATATTCAGGTTTGGTCAGCCAGGACGGGTCTGCTCACCTGCTATAGCACCAGAATTTACCAGAAGAGATGAAAATGTCAAGTCAGATTTGGGATATTAAAGTGGGTATGACAGATAATTCAGTCCAAACACAGATTTAGCTCTGAACCATCCTAGGTAGATCAGACTACCCACATTAATTACCTGTTTCCAATTAAGCTCAGGCAGGCCATCTCAAGTGGTTCTTCAAGATTAATGCAAATAGTGTTAGAGAGAGTATCTGTCTTCCTGAAAATTAATTCTTCTGTAATTTCCTTGCACAACCAAGTCCTACAGACTGTTCCCCTTCAGCCAGCTGTATGGATATTCTGGAGTGTTCAGTTACAGGAGTCAGGGCTTTTGCCTGCAGAGCCTGAGGTCTTATTGCTGAGCTGACTTGAACCTCTGCTTTAAGGTGAAATCAAGAGTCGCTGTCACTTTCATGACTGTTCTTGTAATCTGAGCTGTAACAGGAGCCTGAAGAGAACAACTTTCCCCCAGCCTTTGATTCCTATTGCAGTTGATCAGGTCTCTCTTCAGCATGAGCATAGGCTGAGTTTGTTTTTTCTGAGAAATCTTTTTGGTAGAGAAGAAAATAATTGCTTTAGTCTCCAGATTTCTCTTAATCTGTAAAAAATGGATTGTTTTTGTGTTCTTTAACAGTCTTGGGAAGTGTTTTCACTATAGTTTTTTGCCTTTTACTGCAGTGTGGTAAGGGAAGGGTGCCTCTCTGTAAGCAGTCCACACTGCTTTCCCTCTTAGGGCCTGGTGGAAATGCCACAGTTACATAGGGATCTTTTTCAGGGATGAAATCATATGTGAGCAAGATGTGTCAACCATGAAATTCAGATTTACACAGATCCTGTGGTCATACCTAAATGCATCATCAGTGAATGGATTTCATTATTCAAAGACCAGACATCAAGCTGAACCGAAAGCCCAATACTTTCACAGACGTCTTCTGTTTATCAGGGCACAGAGAGGAGAGAATGTTATCCAAAGGTTCTCCAGTTGCACTGGCCCAACACAAGACTGGAGTCACAGTGCACAGGCATGCAACAATCCCCAGTCATGAAGTGACACCAGTAGTATTGCAAGTTCTGAGGCAGGGGCACATGCTGAAAATCTCCTTTTTGCGTTCATGGGAATGTCCATTACTGAAGTTTCTACACCGTGTTCCAAAGACACTGTAAAATCGGTGCTTCACTGACTGCAAAAAGCAGCTTAAACAGCTCAGAGTGTAGTGGCCATCTGTGTTACAGCTAACATTATGTGGTTTATAGACTCTTTAGGCATGTGAATGTCTGAAGACCACTTAGAAGTATTATTTCTTTTAAGACTCCTGGTTTTGTCCAAGCCCATGATGAATTCTGGCTATTTCTCTGCTGCAATCATAAAGCCAAAACATATATTTTCTTTCTGCCTCCTCCCAGATTTTATTCTGTATTTAGAAGCTAGCAGTGATGGTTTTGGACTTGCAATTACAATATTAAGCTAAGTGTAAAATATTTTTCTTGGCATAGCCTAGAATATAAATAGCTTTAAGATCAGTTTTTGGTTCTCTTTATTCCCTGGGGAATGCCAGTTCTCTTCCATAGCTTGTCTCAGCAATAAGATCATCCCAATATCATCCTTGATCCAGCATCCCCTTTCCATGAAACACAAGCAAACCAGGGCCAGGCACTCGCCAGGGCTTCAGACAGACAACACTGGGAAGATGTTCCCATATATTCCCTGAACCTTCATTCCCCTTCCCTCTCAGGATGCAGAGATGCAACAGTTCACCGTGACACTGAGCTCTCTCCAGCACAAGTGTTGTCTCCAACCAAAGTTTCATTACCATTCAAAGAATTTTCTGCGTGGCATTTTTATGACCCACACAGGCCCCTGGGCAAGAACACGTCATTCAAGGATTACTGCTTTTCACCTTCCCTCTCTAACACCAAACACATGGGAATGTTGACACCTTGTCCATCTTTTAAACCATGACCCTCTGTGTGAGAGAGCAGTGGAGCCACCCTGTAAGCATTGAAGCAAAAGTTTGTGACTAACAGCATTCATTGACTGAGGAACAACAGGCTCAGTTCAGACTTTGAAGTGAGTTTTTGAAAAGCACTCACTGTTTTTATTTTAAAAACACTATCCGTCATCAACCCAATTTGCTAAGGGTAACATATACTAAGCAAATACAGGCATCTGCCTGTTCAAGCCTCCTACTTCTTCCCAGGAGCGTTCCTGAACAGGGTCCTGCAATCACTGCTGTGCTGTTAGGAAGCCTCTGAGTGTCACTAACACTCTGCAAAGTGGTAATCACACCTGCAATCACAATGTCATCTGAGGTAACAGAGAGCAGTGTGTGCACCTTGCCCGCTCATACCCTGTGTTGGGTGAACACACATCAAGCATTCACTTTACTCCACTTCTGCCATCATAATCCAGCCCTAATCCTTACAAAAGGCTTAAGAGCATCCCCTGGGAAATCAGTGCTCCAAGAGCCAGGCTCAGAGAGCAGTCACTGCAGCAGAGCTCTCTCCCAGCAGCTGGCTCTGGAAAGAAGAGCAGGAATTATCACCACAAACCCAGGGAGAGGACTCAGACACCGCTCGTTCCCGCAGGCTGGCTCAGCCTGTGTACGGCAGAGCTGCTATTGTTGGTGCTGCTTAGGAAATATTCCAGGGAGTGTGTAATTGTTTATGCTCAGATTCTTTTATCAATGCTTAATTAACTGCAGTTACAACACATGTTCACCATTAATATTTTAAATTACTGAGATGTTTGCTGAATCTGTTCTGATGGCCTCCTTGGAAACTTGCACCAAAGGTTCCAAAAGTGACAGGACGTAGTCCTGTACCTGCAGTACTTAGCCCCTTCTTGCTTAAGGGTCTTCAGGCATGATCTTGGGTGATGTCTGCATTTCATGGCCACGACAATATAAAAGGGGCCATTTCTTAGAGTTATCTGAAGTTGATTTTCTTCCTTTGTAAACAGCTCTGGGCATTTCTAAACCACTGTTTTACTCAGCTACAACAAAAGCTGTTGTCATCCAGCCATGCTGCAGAAAGTGGTTGCTTTGGATTTGGCCACATCTTCCAAATACACTGTTTCATCAGTCATTTTATCCCACAGAAGCCACAATTAGAAACATTTTGCTCCTAAATTCCAGAAACAACTTCTAAAAGCCTAGACATTTCCCCCCAGTTGGCTCCTTCAGCTGGATCCCTTCTGCTGAAGTAACCGAGCAGCAGCTTTTTTACCTTTTAAACCGGAGCACACAAAATGCACCCAAAGTCTGGTTTCCCTTTTAGGGAGACCTGGGAGGATTGCAAATGAAAGTCATTTTAGAGTGCCTGGGTTTTGTTGAAAAATTGTTCAGGGCTCCAAAAATTAGCAAAAGAACCCTTCTCCTTTTGAAGTTTACTTTACAGGCTTGCGACAAGATTCATTACTTGAGTCACAAGGCTTGTAATTGATCATTCTCAGCCTGTGCTCAGACAGCCTGGCGGTGTAGAACACCAAGTCACCGGGGATTTCATGTTTGTGGGTTTGCAGGGTTTTAAAGGAGCTATTCTGGCAGTGTAAGGGGACATTAACTAATCTTGTTGTTCCCATCCACCTCTTGTGAGTATTGACAATTGAATCAAGGTTACAATTACCGTATTCCTTCTGCACGTTATTACACCAAATAACACTGACAGACTGTGCTTTTTTCCTCTGGAGCAGTTTTTGGTCTAATCTTTGTGGCTTTATGCTTATATATTACAGCCTCACCCTTTCCTTCCTGCCATACTTCTCTCCTTGCAAATACCACATTGTAAATTAGTCTGCTCCCATCTTCCTTCCAGTGCAACCCTTACCAGGGTAAGACTCTTCCTCGGTTATCCACTGGAGGAAACAAACTCTTACCATAATAGAATTTGAGTGTCTGTGGGTAGTTCATTATAAATCATAGCTCTAACTTCCAGGGACCCTCCAAGCCAAGTTCGCAAAAAAATGCTTGTAAAATTCTGTGTACTTGTGATCAGTTAAAGTGTCTCAGCTCTGAGCCTGTGAAGGAATTCTGCTTCTCAGTTTTAGGATCAGGACCTGTATTTGCTAGAATATTCAATCCTACCACAATTTAACAGAGAAGCTAATAGCTGGCAGGATGTGTTAGCTAAGCTTGCTAATTCTGGTCTTCCTACTCCATCCATAATTGATAATAAATTGCTATATTCTCATATAAATTGCAATATTTGGTCCTAATGTGTCCCTATTTTCCCATTTTCTAATTAGGCTGAGCAAGGAATTGTTGTTAAACTTCTTGTTAAACTGCAGTTTTCAGCAAGATTTTTCATAAGCATTTTTCCCATGTGTGATTATATTGTTTGCATGGCAGTGAAATTCTGTCAGCAGTCTCCTACCCAAGCCTTGAATGTACCAAACACATTTGGAGGAAATCATGCTTTTGTCCTATTTATTTCCCTTGCAAATAATTTCTGTGTTTCAGTGAAAGCTTAAAAGAAACCCTAGATAGCTGTAGAAGGTGGGAGCAGTGACTCTGATAGCCCTGATCTCGCAGGAAATATTTCCATGGAAATTCAGCTTGAGCTATCCTGGCCTTTCTCCTTCACCACTGAGCTCTAATGCTGGACCTGCTGCTGGCATCATTACACTGGATGTGCCGTTCTCCTGAAGAGCTCAGAGCACAGCAAAGTCTGTAAGTTTTGTGAGACATACATGCAGTAAAAAATTGCTTTGTTATGTGACTTTTGGAGCTTTGTAGCTCTCCTGGTTAATTCTGATCATCTGGAGTCATTTAAGCACAAATGAGTGCTCTAAAAGTGAAAGGCAAAATATTAGACATCTCATTAGACAGACACATTTAGGAATAGCATTGCTTCCCTCATTTTTCATCATTTTTCAAGGAAGAGGCTTGGGCCTAGCTTAATACAGTGAATGGCAGTGAAAGTCGGACTGGGACTAAAACAGATGTGAGAGAGAGGGAAAAAGGGAAGGAGAGAGGCAGAGAGAATCAAAGGAAATAGGGAGAAAATCTCTTTTGTAGATAAAAGAGGAAAAAACCTTCTGCACAATTGACAGCAGCAGACACCAGGCTGGTGACGTTGTCCATCTTTCCACCTCTAGGATGGTTGAGTCACTGGAACACTTCACAAAAAACTGTGAAGATGACCTTCACAGTTAGGTGTCCTCACAATTTATATTCTCTCACTTTTGGGCTTCTCCTCTCCACTTTTATTTCCAAAAATCAGTTGGTAGAATGCCTTTGTTTTCAGTTTAAGCATGCCCAGACCTACAAAGGATTCCAGTTAGCTCTAGCAGGCACAAGGTATGTTGTTTCTCTGGAAACATCAACTCTAATTAAAACAGTAGTGCAGATCTAATGCCCTTGGGTGTCTCCAATCCAAGGCATATTTGGGATAATGGGAGATGGGATAATTTCTCATCAAAGTGTAAAGGTCATTTTGGGGACTACTGGACATCACCTCCAGTTTGCTCAGTTGTAAATAAATTTCCTCGAAGTTTCCATTGATATTCCATAGTTCAGTACTGGCAGTCAAGCACTTGACATCATTTGATACAATACACAATTTCACAATCCTACTGCGCCTTCCTCACTACCCTCTCTCTGCACTGCACACATACATAGATTAAAACAGATGATGTTGCATGCATTAAAATGCTAATATTATTAATTGTGATAAAATAAAAGCTGATACCTTGGACAAAGGTTATGTGTGCAGAGGAAAGGGGCTTCCCAGCAGCTATTGTGCAGCCAGAAGCCTCAGGTAGAGGTGTTTTAACAACAGTCAATCTGCTCATACTTAAGCTGTTTTCAAACTATAATGAAAGCTTTTTCCTTTTTTTTTTTTTTTTTTTTGTTTTGTTTTGTTTTGTTTTGTTTTGTTTTGTTTTGTTTTCCTAAGGATTTGGTTTTAGATCTCTTTGATTAATTGTTTTCAACCTATCATTGCATTTGCCTTAATGAGATTACCTTATAGGCATAGTTCCATGAATAACTAGTTAACTCATGGGCTCGGCTCTTTAGAAATATAGCAAATTATTTGAAATGTTCTCAGAGAAAAAAGTCTTTTGCATTAGAAAAACTGTTAGAGCTTTAATTACAAGTTTTATTGCAAATCATTTAGCACTTGAATGCTTCTACTGATGAATAGGAATCTGATCTGAGTCTCAGACTCTAGCTCATTCTCTTAATTAATTATGGCCATTTTTCTGTACAGTCAACATAATTATTTCTATTGTTATGAGGCTAAAAGACTGCAGACTAGATTCTGTTTTAGAAGATGAGGGACACATATAGAGAAAAAATCTTGAAAATCTAGTACAAATAGACAAGGAATATGTGTAATTAATTATTATTAGAACTTCTATTTAAAAGCAGGGAGGGTAAGACACAGAAAGCTGCCCAAATCAGATTACATTATCAGACTGTGGTAAAGAAATTCAAATGTTTCTTGAGCACCATAGCTGTGGTGAAAACATTTCCCTTTGATGTGACTGGGCTGCCTCTAATTTCCCATCTCCAGCTCACATAAGAGACACGTTTCTGTTCCTAATGAACCCACACTCTGGGATAAAAGCAATGTGTGCAACATGCAAACACGTCAAACAGCTCCAGTCAAAAATTATACTCTGGCAGGAAAGCATATAGGCTGAGGGCTTCTCTGCAGTTTATTTTGGGGGTGGATTTGGGAGTCATTTTTTGGTATTTGTAACCCCAGCCCCGTGGATGTTTAGGAAGTAATGAGTGCAGTGTTCTATCTGAAGTCAGCATGGTTTCCAATTGACATGTATGCACACAAAGACAGCTGCTAGGAAGCCTCTCCTTTAAGGGGTAAAATTGCAACTGACTTTTTAAAGTGTATATGAAAATTTGGGAATTGGAATGCCTGGAGACCAACACTTTCTATTCACATGTGGAAACATCTGCTCCTCTTCTATGCTTCTCAGCCCTCTGGAAAATGTAGCTGCTCAGAAGGGTTATTGTTTCTGCTGAAACCTTCATCACTTCTGAGGCGGTCCATGAAGGTGCTAAATCAGCACCACTGCGGAGATAAATCTGAGCAATAATCTGATTTGAAAATATCCAAGATGCATCACAAATACTCCTAGACCTTAAAAAAACCTACACCCCATTCATAAATTTATCAAGGTGTCTTTTGAGAGACACTTTGTGTAGAGGTAGGTTAATGAGTGTAGGAGGAACACTGATTCATCTCTTGCAGCAAGCATACTGATAAACAGCCAGATATTACCATAATTCACCTGTATCTCACTTTTCAGGGCTTGGTTTTCTTCTTCTTTAAGGTAGACATCCTGCAATACTCCAATAGAAACATTCATTCTGATGAAATGACATCAAAGGTCTGAGGATGTAAGTAAGCTGTGGTTAGTATATGTTTGAAAATTTGGGAAAAGCTTGAAAAGTTCATTGGAAGAATCTGCTGGTTACGATATTTCTGTTCCACTCTGCTCCACTCCTTTATTCTTCAGTTCACCAAAAACATACTTAGAATTTTGAGCTATCACAGCCATCAATCTTCAAATATCTCAAGCTCATTCAAAGGAACTGTTTTTGAAAATAATAATCAGAGTTGACATCTGCAGTGCAATGACATCTTAAGTCTGTTTTGGAGATCAGAGAGGCAAACTAGGCACCTTTTTTCATATTAAGGCTTGGAAAGATCGTAGTCCTCTGCTTAATGACTAAATACTGCCTTCACACTAAAGACAGTGGCACACATGTACCTATGTATAGCTATACATGTACACATATAGAGGCAAAAAAACCCCTGCAGCCGCAACATTTCTAAAATACTCTAATATTTTGTTAATCCTTATGCTGGAATAACAGAGCATTAGTCACAGTTTTCTGAATCCAAAGCACTTCCAGAAACAAAATCCACAAAGTGCACACTTTCAGCAGAGCCGAGTCCTGGCAGGGATCTCTGCACTGGATGTCTTAATGAATGCCAGGTACAAAATACGTCCCCACAGCTGCCGCCCTTCCCAGCTAACAGCTTGTGCTGGAGCAGCATCAAAGCTGGCTGCAGGCGTAGCAAATGTATGCACCTGCACTGAGTAATTACTGAGCCTCATGCCAGTATGGATTAGCTTCAGTGCTCTTGTGAAAAAAGTATGGATTAACTCACGGCATTCAGCTTGTTACAGCTGTCTTACTGCACATCCAGTTTTTATGGGCACTTATAAAGCAATATCCATCTACGTTCTCTTTTGATTTCTGATGATGGAGTCCTTCAGCTGTGACATTGGAGTGTACTTCAAAGCTCCCTCTTTGTCTGCTTTTCTCCCTCTTTTTTTTTTTTCCATTTCAAACTCAGCATTAATTTGTAGGTTACTGCTCATGTCCTGCCACCACACATACACCTAATGTCCATTTCCGACTTTTATATATAATTTACTTTTTAATGTCATTTTACAAATTTCTTCCTCATCATCTGGAACACTGGGAAGACTGGATATCCATAAAAAACAGTTTGGAGATTGCTTCTAAAAATCAAAATGTCTTTGACAACCAGTGCTGTCTGCAGTGGGTACCCATCTAATGAGAGCTCCATTTAGACACTCCTGAATTTTGATCAGTATTTTCCTTTTCTGGAATAAAACATTTTAATTTCACATTCTATGGAAACATAGAAGTGAACAGCTGCTACTTCTGTAGCCATTCTCTTGAGCTGTCCCCAAAACCACGTAAAATTATTCTTATTGTCAACTTGCAATTTCTCTTCTGTGAAAATGTAATAAAGATAAAAATAAATTTCAGCTCTAAATGCCCTGTCTGTCCTATGTATGCCTGTTTTGTCTAGACTGTGAGCAATGAGAACCAGACACCATCTGAAATGTTAATTTACTTTATTAAGGGAATGAGACTTATATGATCCTGGTATCTGTCTGTGTCCCCTTAATAGCTTTTGTACTGATTGTCTGATTTTGAGCTAATGTGACAGAAGGGGGGGAATAAGATAATTGACCTGCTACAAGTTTCAAGAAAATTAGAAGTTGTATAGAAGAGAGTGAGCTGTAAATGCCCTGAAAGCCCTGAAAGCAAGAATGCTCATGGAAGCTGAGATTATTCATACAGTAAAGGGCTCTTACAAATTTCACCTCTGCAGGGGAAAAAAAAAACCAAAACCACAACCCAAACACCTAGGTTCTGAAATGATGGTTGATCAAGAAATACAAACTGTAACTAAAGCTTGAGTTAGGCTGGTGCCCAGGGAATTAGTCTGCTTATCTGTCAAAAAGCAGCAGCACAACTTGTGATGCACAGGAGGAACTGTCACCAGAGCGAGAAAGGGAACAGATTTTCCTTGTGCTGGGCTGGGGATCAGCCACAGGGGCTGGGGCTGGCAGCCTGTGGAGCTGGCACTGCTTGGAACAGGCAGTAAGCTGCATCAAAGCTGTGTGAAAACAGAGTTCTCTATAAGTGTACTTGTTTGGATTTGGCTGCCAAAATATTTAGGGACTGCAAGGGCATAAAGCAGCCCATGACAAAAGTGGTTCTTTTGATCAGAAATTACTTGAATACCCAATTCAGGGCTGCAGAGAAAAGAGGTGCCAACTTTGATGTCTGAAGATTCTCTGCTGCAAGGAAGACAATCTCTTTTTAAATTACTCTTTTCCTAGCACAAGTGAAAGGAAGAGCATAACTGGTATTAAGAAACTGCCCCTGGAACTGTAATTCATAGTGACACTGCGCTAGAAGAGCTGTGTTGTGAGTGAGTACAAGCAGATACAGTGTATTTTACACTGAGCATGTGGGATAAGAACAGAGGAAGATCAGAAGGGGAAAAAAAGGAGTTGGATTTCTTTTCAGTACTATATGTGTCTCTGGGCTGGTACTAATTTTTGTGCTCAGCCATTTTAAGCCTGAAAGTTGAGGGACACTCTGAAGTGATCCTGTGCTTAGCTCAAGGGTGAACATGAGACAGAGTCAGCTGCTTTCCTTCTATTTTCCTTCTCCTTGAGGAGTCCTGTTGCTCTGCAGCAGAGAAGGGAGCCCTTGCTTTGGAGATGGAGGAGAAGGTCTAACTCTAGGAATGAAACTTTGGCTGTGAATATGCTGATGGTGTTGTGCCAGCCTCACTAGCAGTAGTTGCTGCTTTGGAAGCAGTCTAGAGAGGGAATGATTTTATTTCAAGTTTAGTTAATTCATTTGCTCTCTGTAATGGAAGCTGCTCACTTGAATGCTGCCCTACATTCTCTTCTCCAAAGCACCCTGGGGATGCAGCACCCCAGGTGGAGCCAAGCTCCTGGTCTGTAACCAGGTGCTTTATTCCAACAGGCACGAGAGGCCACTGCTAAATGGGGTCTCCTCTCCTCTACATGAGAGGTTGCCTGAAGAAATACGTGAGAGTTTATCATATCTCCATGCCTGGGAGCTTGGCAGACAATTAAACTTTTTGAAGTTGTACATTAGACCTGTCTCCTCTGGTGCTATAAGATGCCAGCAGGAGGGGGATGTACTCACTATGTAAGTAAAAGGAATATAGGACGCAACCACTGTAATTTACCCATTACTTTGCAATCACAAAAAAAGGAAGAAGAACTTTTTTCATTTAGTTCTCACCCTGCACCAAGGTTCTAGGCATCCTTTAGCTTTCCTTGGTGAGGAGAAGAAGGAAAGCATAAGGTATTTTTCTAAGAAACAAAATTTAACCTTGCACAAATTATTCTTCTGTTTTGTTTTGGGGTTTTTTTTAATGTTTGTTTGTTTGTTTGTTTTCTTATAAGTGGTGTCAGACAGGCAGTAGCCAATACTGATGTAAAATATATTTTCTCAGCACAGGGCTCGATTATGGAACTCTCTGCCACAGGACACGTTGGACTCAGAGTCCTGACATGACCTGAAAGAATCTGAATGTGTTCCTGGACACCAGCACATGCTGACTCTTCAAAAGGAACAGGCTTTAGGGTAGTGCTCCAGGCACAAGCTTTAACAGGGGAATATTTTAGGAGATGGGGTTCAGCTATGTTGCACTTTGGAGAAGAGCTGGGCAGCCTGACTGACAGAATAACTTGGCAGTGGTGAGGTGATGGCTGTGAGGCTAACAAACACTCATTTGGCACTCCCAGGCTTCTAAGGAGCCACAGTTTTGTTTCCGACTTGGTAAAATTTCCCTTGTGCTGCTGAAACTCCTCGTTATGCAAAGATCAAACAATTTCTATATTTCAAGCAAAGAGAAGCCACCGAAGAGAAGGACCAAAATGCCCTCTATTGCTTTTACGTCTTATCATTACTATCCCTCATTTTTAGCACCTGAAATGCCATTTCTGTCACTGCCCGTGTGCCAAAGTTCGTAAACAGTTGCTCAGTTGTCCTGTGAGCAAATGGAGGCCTTCACACTTTGTTCTCTAAGTGCTTTCTCCTCCCTGGTTCGCAGTAGGTTAAGATGTGTATGAATAAAATACACAAATGTGTAACATAAAAATGCTTTGGAGAAGGTTGTGTTTAGCAAAACAAATGGCCTGACTTGGCAGTTGGTTATTTGTACTGCAGGGGGGCCTGTGGAGCCCCACTGGGCGAGGTATTTTCACAGGTCTATAAAAGAAAATACTTTGCTTTGGGGAGCACCTTCTGCCCCCCTTGTGTCACAGCCTAGAAGTGGAGTTGGACTATGAATTGCCCCTTTTATCTGGAGTCAATGAGCACAGCTAAGTGGCCTGATGTAACTTTCTTTGGTGTCCCAAAACCTCCCCGTGGTTATTTTCTTATTGATTTCTCCAAAAATTACATTGACACAAGTTAATTCCTGGCTTCTGCTGGTTGTTGGTAGAGCTGAGAATTGCATTTACTGCCTTTAGGAGTGCTGTGATAGCCTCACTCTTCCTGTGGATGATGCAGTTTTACCAAGTTTGAACAGGTAAAAGCCATTCACTGTGTGAGGACAGGTAAGGTAAGAAGGCAGATCCTAGGTTAAAGTAAATAAAGCTTCACCTTCCAGCTAAAGGAAAGCTGGAAATATTTTTCAAGATTTTTTAAAGGAAAAACTTGGTCCTGCAACAGGAAGCAGGAGTTCAAAATAGAACATCAGTGGGAATATCACAGGAAGAGGAGTCTGTAAGTTTCCAACCTGCTCTCTGGGTTGGACAACTCAGCGTGTCTATGGTAAGTGTTTGCTCTATGTGCTTTTAAATGCCATGGTGGGAGAAGTGGATTTGAAGCATATGAAATGTTCTCGGTCTTCTGCAATTCTTGGTATGTTGACAGAGCAGTTAATGAAAGGCTGTTTCAGCTGACCACTTGGAATATAGATAGAGAATGTGCATGTGGTGAGGAGATCTGCATTCAATTACCCTCCTACCACAGACTGGCTGCAGACAAGACAATTATTCTGTGCCTCAGTTCCCTAATTCTAGAACAATGAGCTTCCTTTGTCTGACTTGTCTACGTAGAGGAGATGCTCCTTGGGGCACTGATTGTCTCTTTAAATGTTTTTTGTTTTACCAGTTAATACAAAGCAGCTCTGACTCTCTGAGTACTACTGGAATTTTCCTGCTCCTAATCAGAAGTGGTTAATTAGTCACTTGCTGTTTCTTGGGTTGAATTTTTTTGTTTTCTGTATCTAATATTAGCATTTTTTTTTTCTTTAATAACAGAGTTACGTTTATTTTTGGAAAACTGTCTCACGTGATGTCTTTATTTCCCTTTTTCCCACTCCATCACAATTTAAGAATGTCAGCAATGGTAGTCCAGACTGCCACACTAAGCCACACAGACAAATTTTTCTTAGACCAAAATATTTTGTTCTAAACAAACACATACAACTACTACTGCAGAGTTGCTTCATTGCCAGTTATCCCCCTGAGCATCAAGTTAAATCGAAGTTTTCAGAGCAGATTTGAGATGCCAAAATGTCAATAACCTAGGTGAATTCAATGCAGTCTCTTGTACATGTGTGTTATTCACATTAAAAATATCACTTTGGCACAGAAGACACTTGGGCTGACTTAAAAATGTTTGACCAGATAACAAGGAGACATAACAGTCCCTGGAAGCATTTCCAGCTTGGGATGTTTAATTAGACCTTATGACTGAAAATTCTTATGTTCATCAGAAGATCAACATTCCAACATATTCCTGGTCACATTTATTAAATACTTCCTTTTTTGGTCCTAAGTGTGAATGTTTGGAAAAATGTTAATACAACCCACTTGACTTCACTGGCACATTTTACAAAAGAAGGAGGAAAAAATGTGGAAGCCACTGAAAACTAAAGGGTTCTTGCTTTGGAGAAAAACAAAGTTCAAGCCAGTGCTACAGACTGGCTGGAACTCTTCCACAGTTTTAAAAAGGAAAAGATCCTATTGAAGGCTCTTTTCACAAAACTCCTTTACTTCCTTTGAATAAAAAAGGAACCAAGCACACTTAGCAGAGTGTAAAACACATTTCTTTAAGAGGAGCCAGCTTTATCTTCAAGTCCCAGCTAGTTAATCTTCTCAAACTCATTTTTAACTTAAAGTCTGAGAAATCTGACACCACCACAGGGACTTAAAGCTTTTAGTCTAGATGGAATCTGCTGACAATACTTTCAGCTAGGGCAACAATAAAGACAGATTGGTTTCTCTCATTAAATTTGGTAAAAATTAATGTTTTTCTCTTTCAGGGAAAAAGAAGAAAGGGGACAAGTATCCATTTTCTCTCTCCCTTGATCTGTAAACTGTACTACACCTACATGGTATCCTCAGGTACGTGTGCCATAGCTGAGTGATGTGCAAATACAGCTGTCTTGGAAGTGCCTGGGAAATTCAGCATTCCTCTCTTGGAGGGGAGCATTCCCCTCAATAAGTTGCATATTTTCACCTGGTCTGCAATAGACTCACTTACATTTCTGGCTATAAATCCAGAAACCTGGGTATATCTGCAGTGTAACTGGGTTGGCTTCCAAAATACAGATAGTGAACTACTTGTGTGAAACTCCTGCTGTGGGAGGTTGGAAATTCCAAATGTGCACTGGAGCATGGTCAGGTACGTGCTGCATTCACAGGTAACTATAATATCTTCTTGCATTTTTACTGTTTGTGTATTGGTTGATAACTGAACAGAATTTCCTGGCAAAAGCTTTTAATTACAAATGCTACATTACTCTCCCATAACTGTTGAAGTTACCTAATCTGAGCTTTGTCAAATAACAACAATTTTATTGCCATGAATTAGGCAAACATCCAATATATCTCTCAATTTATCATGTTTACTTCTTGAGGGCAACAAATCTGTGTTATGTAACACTTGCCAGACATTGTTTCTCTCTCACTGTTCCTCACTTTCATTCCCAAGGGTTGGGGTATTTGCATTCCTTAGCTTTGCATTAAAAAGAGAAGGGGGGGGGGGGAGAAAAAAAAAGAATACTGTGCATCTCTGTAATTATGCTGAAGCCATCTTGCCACGACCAGTGCTTCTTTCTTTAGGCTAGAAATTGAGATTAGAGACTGAAGGGTGTAATAAAAGTAAATTATACTCTGTAGCTGGCTTGGCTGGTCTCTGTATGCATGGCAATGGACACTAACTCCGGCTGTAATGGAAACTCTCCACTGCAGATTACTGAGAAGAATATAACTGTGCTGGGTAGAAGCAGTAACAGGCATATTTACTGAATTTTCTCAGCCTGTGATTCATCTCAAACTCCCCCTGTCAATTTGAACTTAACTCTGCTGAAGTGAGAGCTTTAGGACAAAAAGCTGTGTCTTCCCCGTGCACAGGCACTGTTCCCATTTCATGAAAAAGGACAAAGCTGGCTGCACAGTGCAGAGTGGGAAGATTTTCCATCTGTTGATTGTTTTTACAGTAAACCATAAGAAGGTTTGGGCTGGATATTAGGAAAAGGCTCTTCACACAGAGAGTGGTTGGGCACTGGGATGGGCTCCCCAGGGCAGTAGTCACAGCACCAGCCAAAGAAGTGTTTGGACAATGTTCTCAGGCTCATGGTGCAACTCTGTGTTTCTGTGACTGATCTGCAGGGTCACACAAGCTTCAGTTGGTATCTGTTTCTCTGTGTCCATTTGCACAACACAGAGTAACCACTCCCTTTATCTACCACTTGACTTACATGAAAACCAATAGCACCCTGCTGACGGATTTCATTCAGCACCTCAGAAGTAGTTACTGGTTCTTATGCTGTAATTTATGAAAGTGGAAGTTCTCTGCCACCACCTGTGGCTTGAGAAAAATGAAGATGCAGAATATTTGTAGTTCAACCAAATATTTGGTCTGCTAGTCTGAACAGTCTGTTAGTTTGAAACACAAGTTGTGCAATTTAACTGCTATTAAAATCAATGATTGCTAGATTTTCCTTGTTTATTCACTGGCTTATGTTGTTCCAGCCCCTAAATACAAGATGATAAAACAGCTGCTGAGTTTCCAAATCTGACATTTCCCCAAAAGAAAAATGCTTACAGCCCTGTTGCCTTTTTCTATCAAACATAGAAGTGTAAAAGCTCAGATACCTGTGCAAGTCACCACATAGGCATAAACTACCTGTGTGGTCTTTTGCTGGCACATCTAATCCAGTTTTCTTTCTCCTGAGCTGAGTAAATGGATGCTGGCCTAAATGTTGTACGTCAATGTTAGTACTACATCGTGTCTGACCTCTTGGCTTTCTCCCTCCTTACATACTCAATCTCTACTTGCAGCATGAAACTCACAGGCTTTTAATGCTTTCTATGTTCACAATCAGCAAAGACATAAGCAGGATGAGGATAATAATTTAGTCTGCCTGCAGATTTGGGAAGATATTATAGTGGCTCCCTTTTTAGAAGATTATCTTCTAATCTCAAGAGGCTAGAAACTGCATTGCTTTTAAAATGAGTGTTTACATTCTGAAAAAAAACAAAACAAGCTCTTGTGTCAGAAAGAAAAGAAAGAATGGGCTCAGGGAAATGGACAAATGTGTTTCTTTCCAATTAATTCCTAAGTATCTGATTCTAGATAGCAGGATAGAATCAGATATTTAGGAATTAACTTGACGGGAAAGGAACATGTTTGTCAATTTGATAGAATAGAATCAGTATCTGATTCTAGCAGTTTTGCTGCTTAATTAGGGGTCATATCAGGAACAAGCCCTAAACTTAAGCAATTCCTGGAGCAGAAGTGTAAGTGAGAAGGCAGCACATATCAAAATACAATTGTGTTTGGGTACCTCCTGAACTTTATCCTGAAAGGAGCCAAAAGGCTTTTAGGAAAGATTTCTTCAGACAGAATGAATGGGGATGAAAGCACAAGGCAAAAGGAGAGGTTATCTTTACTCCCTCTATGCAGCACCGCTCCTTGTTCTCCTGATCACCTGATAATCATCTGAACCCCGTAGTTCAGCTTCAGTAACTCACTTTTCCTAACACTTCAGCTGGGTAACTTCATCCTCCACTCATTTCCTGTGCCCTGCTCTACAGAAGCTATATAAGCTCTCTGAGGGGTTTGTTGGTTATAGTTCGTGGCTTGCAAGCTACAAAAATCTAAATGTAGGTCAAGATGAGTTGAAATCTTTTAAACACAGCCAGCCGCTGTTTCCTAAACACATCCCTGGAGCAGCTGCATGGAGGATGTTTACAATTAAAAAAACAACCCTCAAGCAGCCAGTTCAGAATGCACAGGATTACTGTAGCCAGCAGCATTCATTAAATGTCATATCTGAACTTTCATTATCTTGAGCTTGATCAGATTTAAGATCAGCATCTAAAGAAGTGGAATTATTGACTTCCAGCATCCTAGAGGGCTCTTAGAACAAAGGCCTGACTAGAAGATAAATGGTCCCAAAAGGACTCTGGGGATGAACTGTGACTGGACATCAAGTGTTATGTCATTCTGGATTCTACCAGGATGGGAGATCCCTCAGGTTTTTTTTCCTTTTTCTTCTTGATCTGACTTGTCCAATTAAAATCCCAACAAAATGAACCAGCAAAGAAAAAAAAAAAAAACACAAAACAGCAAAATAAAACAGGAAAAAAGATGAGCTCTGCTGAAAATGAGTCAATCCCTCAAAACCCAGCAGGGGCACCGTCTGCTCTCCTTATGGAGCTCTGTGGCTTTCATCACGATTCAAGTGTCTCCTACTCCTCCCTCTCAGCTGAAGGCAGATGTGGGTTCACTGGCAACACTGGGCCTTGTTCTTTGTGAGTGTTTAAAGCCTGAGCAATCATTTTAAATTGAAAGCAGAGATGCTATTACAAGATTGTCTAGAGCAACGATTCAACTGGTAAGACATGAGAACATTTACAAAAAAAAAAAGGTTGCATGAAATCTAGGCTAGAAATCAGCACAGAGAAGCATAAGCATGATGTGGAGAAGCATCTTCTTAGCAGTTAAAATATGTTGAGAAAAAAACTTTCTCCAAGATGGTGTTGGCTTTACAGTCTTCAGTCAGACCACGGAGAAGGTTGAAGCAAGCTTGTCCCTGGCTCTGTGTGGCTCTTTCATTTTTGTGTGCTTTCTGTATTCTAATGCCAAATAATAATTTATCTGCAGAAAACAAGTGTTCATACAACAAGCATCTTGCTTTTAACAGCTCATGTGCTGATGGGTGTGTAGCTGTGGAACTCTGTGTGCATGCATTGCCATCTGAAATCCACTATAGACTTCAGGAAAGATATCTTCAGGAAAGATGAGGGCTGGATGTCCATTTGTTTTAGACTAAAGAGAAAAACATCTGGCAATCCAGAATTTGCCACAACCCTGCACTGAGAAGGAAAAGGCCCAGGAGTATCAGTCTGGCTGGATGTAACCAACAAGGAGAAAGGCTGAATAGAGCAAGTGAGGACTAAGGTACTTGGAACTTCTGACAATAAAATAACTTTCCTTTAGGATTCTCCTTTCAGTGATTCTGGCCAATAAATAAAATAAATAAATAAATAAGTATCTATTAACCTATTTTCAAAGTCCCAGAGCCTTTAAAACAGTGAAAGCACCTTATTCTCCTAAGAGTCAATCTAAAGGAACTAGGAAAAAGAAAACTAACACTGCCTCCTCCTGAAGAGTTAGCAGCAATTCCCCGCAGTGCACTCCCGTTGTACTGCACCTGAAAAAGTCAGAAGTGATGGCGATAACTATTCAGGGACTCATGCTGGTAACTGCTCTCATCCTGCACACAAGCTCAGGTACCAGGAAAAGGCAGCATCCTGCACTGCCTCCATGTACAGCCTAATCGGGTTCAGGACACATGCTCTATCAATGGCAGAAAAATTCACCTCAGAATCAAAATGGAAAACATCGAGTTCTCTGCAAACATTCTTGACATCACTGCAGCCAAGAATGGCTTTGCTTCTTGCTTATCTTGGCCCCATTTTTCTGAGTTGCCAGCTGTTAAGATGAAACAATGAGGGGAGAGAAAGAATTGTAGCCTGGGCTGTGGTTTACTGCATCACCCTTAAAAGTATGTTAGTGCCTGGTGAGGAGGCAGGTTTTCTACAGCTTGTGCTTTCCTTTTCCTGCAGCAGTTCAGAACCATGTATTAACATACCTAGCAGCGATCTGCAGCACAGAAGAATGTAAGAGGACAGAAGAGAAAGGCTTTATCCCTAGAACCTGGGCTTTTTGCATGTCTATCCCCATTGTATGTTTATGATCTGGCTATAAGTTAATTTCAAATATGGAGGTCATTTTGTTTTTTAAATGAGTAAATTAAAAAAAAAAAAAGTAAAGTATCAGAGTATAAAAGCTTTATGTTAGCAATGTATGCAATTTCATACATTTCCTCTTGGGTCTCCAGCCCCACATTATGAAACAGCAGTTCTAAGGTCTTGTCATTGAAGAGGATTCAATTTGTCTCCATCTCGCATTTGCTCTCCTTCTACACTACTTTAGCACTTAACACAATTAACTGTAAACGGTTTATTAAAATAAATCCGCTGCCCCAGATTTGGACGTCCCTCGGCAGATGTGCCAGAGCATGGGCCCTAGGTAGGCCCTGGGGCAGGAGCAGCCCTGACCCCCGTGTGCCTGAGAGAATGCCTGTGGCTGGCATCGGAGCACTGCATGGTGGGGCTGCAGCTCCATACAGACCCCTACGCTGCCGTACATACCCACGTGCACACGCCTAGGGCATCCAATTCCTGTCCCACGCAAACCTTCACCTACATCCTCTGCGTTCTCCCCTGTATGCAAGCTATGCAGCTCCTCCAGAACACACACACAGATCTCCCACGTGTTTCATTCACATCCCATGCCAGCCCATAACCACACTCTACACTTCCCATACACGCACCCCGTAGATGCAAGGTCTGTAACCCCCACATCCCTGCAGGCTCTCCAGCGCACGGCTCATACGGCCCCCACGTGCATCCGCACACGCTCCTCATACACCCCGCACCCAGACCCGGACGGCCCCCATCCGCGGCCGCCCCACCTGGGCGAGCCGCGCTCCACAGCTGCCGGGCTGGCTGTCCCCCTCTCTCCGCCGGCCCCCAGGACCCCCGGCCGCTGAAGGCTCGGCCGGGGAGGAGCGAAGGGCAACCGTGCCGACCGCAGCGCTATCGCCGCTGGGCACCGCTTCCCCCGCGGGCTCCGCGCTACCCCCGCTGCCGGAGTGCGCGGGGCAGCCGGGACCGGAACGGCCCGGCACGGCACGGCACAACCCGGCACGGCCCGGCACGGCCCGGCACAACCCGGCACGGCACGGCACGGCTCGGCCCGGCACAGCCCGGCACAGCCCGGCACAGCCCGGCACGGCCGGGCACGGCACGGCACGGCTCGGCCCGGCACAACCCGGCACGGCCCGGCACGGCCCGGCACGGCCGAGCGGCAGGTGGGCTGCCGCCGGAGCCGCAGATCCGGGGCTGGGCAGCTCGGGTCGAGGCGGCTCCGGCAGCGCTCCCCGGAGCCGCAGGGCTCTCCCTGCCGGCTGCGGCCCGGGACGCCCCCGTGGGCGGGCACGGGTGTGGGGTACCGCGGCATCCTCCGCAGGGGGAGGTGAAGTAGGCGGAGAAGGAGGAGGAGAAGGAGAAGAGGGAAACCTGCTTCTCCGGAGGGACGAGGTAGCGGCGCTGCAGCGAGCCAGCCCAGCCCAGCGGCGCGGGCTGCGGGCACATGCCGGGCTTGGAGCACCGGAGCCGGGGAATTCCTGCGGGTGTCTCAGCCCAGCCCCCGTCCCTTCCCCGGCGAGAGCGTCAGCTGGGCTCCGGCACGGAGGAGGGTTCACCTACGGCTCCTCTCCCGGAGTGCGTTAATCCCAGAGCAAGCAAACCTGGTAGTAAGTACTTGTCATCTTTTATGTATGATTTTTTACGGTTTTATTATTCTCTGCTGGCAGGTAGCAAAGGATTTCTAAGATGAAGCATTTATAGGCTCGGCTGTAAGGATAATCTCTCTGGCTCTCTCTTGGCCTCCTGAGCCTTTCAAATATAGAGGTGCATATGTGGAGGTAACATTCCTTCACTACACATCTACATCTATAATGTTTCAGATAAAATGTATGTGCTGGGATTGTTTCTTTTTAACTTCTGCTGTTCTCAAAGTAATTTATGTGTCGCACAACATACTTAGGGTCTCAGAGAAGGATAAATCCTTGTGACACCACTTAAACACCCTGCATGGGGATGGGGGAAGGGGATGGATGTTTAAAATCATTAACTTGGCAGAGGCGGGGAAGTCACTTCTCTGCAGGCTGCCTTCATGCTATGGAGCAATATGCTTTCGGGGATTCTTTGCCTTTTAATCCTCTTTCCTGTGTGTGCACATCTGGACACTGGCCTGGCACTGCTCCCTGCACTCAGGCGGGAAGGGAGTGGTGGCATGGCAGACTAGCAGGGGCTGGAGACCAGGGATGGAAAGACAGAGGATCCTTCCCTCCTCTTACACTTTAAAGATACTTTTTTTGCCCTAGTCTGGTTTTCTGCAGAGTAAATCCACAGGAATACTTCTAGAGTCAGGAAGTGGAATCAAAAGTGTTTTAAAAGGTGCATAATCCTCCCTACAAAGGGAATAGCTGAGAGGATAAGTGCAATCCTGCACTTATCCTGATTCCACACCCTTCTTTTAAGGGGCTGGGGGTGTGTGGGGTGTGTGGTGAGTGTGGAGTTACATGACATGCAGACGGTGTGTTCCCTGCTAAGACTCTACAAAATTATGCTGCCTCTTTCTGGAGTGCTGGGAATGCTTTTTATTTTATTCTGCTAATGACTAGCATTATTACTTGCAGATTATGATATGTGTCTTCCTGTGCAACTATATATTTGCTGGGATGTTCCTGGAACTAGGTTCTAGGAGTGTATTTTAGGAGCCTTCTGTTTTTAAACCAAACTTATATTTAATAACTGAATAGTTAATTTTCTTCTGGCACATATCCAGTATTTTCTGTTTCCTAAAGTGATACTAACCTGTAGCTGGTCACTGTGTGCTGTGTTCTCATAATACACTAGCGTTATGCCTATCTTTAACCTTTTGAAAATGAATGCTGCAGGACAAGTGTTTTAACTCAAAAGGTAACTGGAGTGACTTTTTGGTTGTGATAGGAGAATGTTTGCTATCAGAGGACCAGCCACTAGAATGATAGGCAGGATGTCCTGTGCTGGTGTGTGACGTATTAATGGCATTTAACCTTTTAGATGGACATGAGCAGAAAGGAAATGCCTGGTTTAATAAACATCACAGCTAGAGTTTTATATAAACGTGGGAGGCTCACACCAATTAATATCACTGACCCCACTTTTATTGGTCTTGTAGGGAAGTCTTAAAAGGTCTGCTGCAAAGAAAGTTATAAATCAGATACTCTGCTGTTGCAAACCTGTGTCCATAGCTTTAGTTGCCCTGCTGCATGGTGCAAAGGAGAATGGAGGAAATAATTCAGTGAAGTTCTGTTGGTTTGCTTGTATAATGCTGAAAGGGAATTTATAAAGTCTGAAATAGGCTGGGATTATGTATGGCCACTGGCTTAGGTTAAATGTAAGAGACGCGTAATTTTTCACCAGTTTTTGGTCTGTTTTGTGTTCTCTGTTCTCCCTGTCTCCTCCTTTGAGTTCATTAGGACTTCCTCTGGGCGATGATCCGATTTTTACAGTCAATCAAAATCCATACCAATATCCTTACGCAGGCCAAATACACTGTACTTAGAAACACTATAAACCAACAGCTACAAATTACTTTCAGAGCCCTCCTAAAACAAAATGCAGATATAAATAGAGTTCAGAACTGCTCCAAATGCTGTGCCTTAAAGCTGTGGGTGTCTAAATCCAGAAAATGCGCTCAGAAGCTCTATTTGAGAGCCATGTAAGGAGATGGCTGAAGTTTCTTCTTAGACTCTGGAGAACTGTCTGTGGTTGTTGGACTCCTCTAGGTAGTTTGAATTCAGGTCTGAGCATGAATTCAGGGCTGGAAGTGATCCTGGTTTTGCAGACATACTCATATCCTTTCATTCATAAACTTGTCAAGTACATAATAAAACATGCTGTGGTTGTTTGCTTTCACTGTGTTTAGAGCTGTACTCAATAGCTTTTCCAAACTTTATTCTACAGGTGAAGGTAATTTTTTCTTCCCTTGACTGATTAACACACTCTCCTCTGATGCTAAATTACTCTTTTTTTTTTTTTTTAATAACCTCCTGTGGAAGGTTATTAGGTGATCCTTTCTCTAATGGCTCTAGAAACACATTGCTGCACCTGTTGCAGTAGACTTTTTTAACTTTTTCTGTGGCATCCACTACACCAAACAGGATCTTAGCAAGCTTGGTACAGTTGCCTTCATCCCACTGATGAGAATGCTTCCATGATGTACATTAGGGCTACATATGTTGTTTGGATTTCAGCACTGGATGCAGAGAAGATATGATTAATCTATAGTGCTGAAAAGGATTTATTAGTGAACCCAAATGGTTCCAGGTAGGATGGACCCTGGAGTTTTTTTAAATTTAGCATAGCTTTAAATGTTGTCTATGTTGTCTGGGTTTTACTGAAACTTGTGTCTTTTACAGCGTGGGTTTTGCTGAAATCTGTGTCTCTTCTGTGCAGTTGTACAGGGTCTATTGGGTGTGCTACTGCAAGGTCTGTCTCTAATAATGTTTTCATTAAGCCTCTCTACAGACAGAAGAGTAAACTAATTGCCAGACTAACATGTCATTTGACTCTGTGAACAAGCTACTGAACACTAACTTATGAATGAAAACTTAAAAGGCTCATTAGCAACCTGCTACATGAAAGAAATGCCAAAGTGAAATGAAAATACATTTATATTCCTGTTGTTGTTGTTGCTATTAAAGCTGATATAGAATTGCAGTTTAGCTTTCGTGGGAATCTTAACTAATTTCATAAACTTTTTTTGCCTGTGAACTTTCAGCAGCTGCTCCCCCTATAAAAGCTAGGAATAACTGGTTCTGCTTTAGTAGGAATGAAAGGAGAATTGAGCTCTATAGAAATGAGGAGATTAGAGCTCCATGAGGCATATACCCATTTAATGCTGCTGGAAACCAAACCTGTTTGAATAATCTTAACTCCCACTTCTGGTGAGCAGAAATTCCCAGAAAAAAAGAAAAATTCCCTTAGTGACTTATTAACAAAGGCTTTTCAGGTTTGCTGGGATTTATCATGTGAGCCTAATCTACCTTTTGTTCATCCAGTTGGCAGGCTTTAAGATTTAAAAGGGTCTGCAGAAACTCCTCCCCCAAACTCCTTATTTAATTAAAGAGGCTTGGTGCATTATTTATTTTTGAGTCTTCCATTTATGTGGGAACAATGTGTTGGGGTTAACATATTGCAAAATATTTGTGAATGCTGCATTAGAGGCAGGGAAAAGAAACAAAGTTTGGCTACACCTTCAAATTAACACTGACCTACATGGGTTCAGTGAGAATGACTGAAAGTGAGGCCAGTCATACGCAAATACTAAAGTATAAATACAGGTGTGTTACTCTACAACAAATTTCTCTGTCACTGTAGGTGATTTAAAGGGCCTGGAGGAGAGTTGGTTTCATTTGCTTCTATGAGAGGCCTCGGATATGCAGATCAGGCTTTGCACATACCAGTAATTTTTATATTTTGCTTTGGTAGCTCATCAAAGACAGACTGGTAACTGTAGTTCTCTCACTAGTTCCCCCAGCTCCTTCTCCTCCCCCACTCCATTCATCCCTGTAGCTGTGAGCATCAAGTTGCAGATAAAACGACTTCTGAGACAGCAATGGGATGCAGCTCTTGCCAAAGGCAATTAAGTGCTTAGGATTACAGTGTGCTTTACTAAGTGTGTTCTTGCTGAATCCCTTTCCTCTTCTGTTTGCTGGCACTACGCTGTTTCTTGGCACTTACCTTTGTTATAACAAGTCTGAGCATTGCTAAACTTCACTACAGCATGTCTAGCAAGCTGCAGTGTCTTCTGTTTTGAGGACAGTCGTTCTGGTGATCCTTTACTGAGAGTCAGTTTGACCTCGTCACCTTTGCTGTAATTGGATTAAATTCACTCACTTGCCAAAAACACGACCAGCTGACAGCATATTAATTCTTCAGACTGAAGTGCTATTTTGTATGCATAGGTTCCATGGTACCAAAGGCAGTTTTAGGGCTTGTGATGCAGCCAGTGTGTCACAGGATACAGAATTGTTGCAAAGGGATGTTTCAGTTATTTTCTTCATTGCAAAAGGGTTCAAACAGACAATACATTCTGTGTGCAAGTAGAAGATCTAACCTGTGGGACAAGAAATTACGTGCTCTGTTTCTCAGTCCTGTGCATCACTTTCTGCTGCTTCTTGTGAAATGTGATAAATTGCTGAGAGTCCGCAGACATCCTGGCTGAGGAAAGTGAGTGATGGCATGTGCTGTTTTACACACTCACTGCAGTTTATTTCTAATTATTGCACAGCAGGTTAAAATCGTTATTCTGAGTTGTTGTTTTATGGCTTTTTTTCTGTCGTTCTTCAGCAGTCCTGTGATCTGAGGTATTTGCAGAGTGTCAGGATGATGTCTGAACAAAAAAAAGAAGTATCCAAAAAGGATACTGGAACTATGTAGTGAAGGATAATCTGATCACCAAGCCTGTAGTTTCACTTGGAGACCTTTTATATACGGTTTAAAACCAGTGTAATCCAGCTTTCAGTGGGAGCCACTGCTAAGCAGCAGAAATCACTGTCCTGATTGTTAACCTCAGCAAAATGTTAAAGGATGAGTGAGTAATGGAGAGACCAAGGACCGGGTTGCAAATACTCTTTCAAAGAGGACTTGGGAGACACAGTGGTACCCGGAATGGCACAGGCACTCTGAGCTATTCCAAATAATGAAAGGATCCCAGTTTTAGCATTTCTTATCTGCCTGGAAGTACTGCAAATTTCCTGTTTGCTGCAGAGGCCTGTAAGAGCTGTATTTTGCAGGCAGCATGGGCCAGAGGAACTGGAGCTCCTAGCTTTGTGTTCCAAGCAGGGCATTGTTGTACTTGATTTCAAGGTGATGTTGCTTTCTCTAAATTCTATAAACTGATGAGCACTTCCAGTGCAAAACAATAGGCAAACAAGGTGAGTCTGGGGTGGGAGATTTTCTGTATCTTCTAAATGACAGTCACAATTTAATTTAATATGTGTATGTGCAGTGCAAATAGTAATCAGGATGTCTGCTTTAATACCCCATTATAAAATGCATATAGCTGCCTGATTTTTTTTTGCCAGTGTTGACTATTAAGAAGTTGCTTGTCTCCTAGTGGAAGAAATATATGATTCCATTAATTCTTTATAATGGTGTAAGCAGTTTGTTAAATACTGAAGTAATTTTTCATTTGCATGTTTTATGTCATGTAATTGGAACCAATGTCATTTAAAAAAAAACAAAAACAAAACTACAGCAACAAAAAGCTCAGAACCGAAATACTGACCATCTTTCCTGGACAAGGACTAAGTCTGACTGGGTGAAAAGACTAAAGTAGGAGGGCGTGTTCTGTAAGAAGCACTCACAAAGTCCAGGTCAGGCATACACTGCATGTTCTTACACTGTTGAATGTATCAAAAGGAAAGTTACAAACCAAAAGCAATAAGCAAGCTGTGTTTAAAATATGCAGGAAAGAGAAATTTGTCAAGAATGGCCTGTTTTGCTTAGGTTATTTATGTCAGATCTTTTAGGATCATAAGCTTTCCTTTCCTTTGGTGGAAGAGGAAGATATTAAGTGAGCTCTTCATGTCTGAAAGCATTACTGACTCATCACTAGTTCAAGTCCAGCCTGGTTTTGGAGGTGAGAAACCTCTTCTGTTCTGCGCAGGGTAAGTTTACAGCTGAGCTGTTTGGGTTCAGCTGGGGAGCCCAGCCTGCACACAGGCTGCTGCTGCTGCTGTTTGAGAGCTGACATTGTGGTCCTGGTGGCCCCGGGGCTGTATCTTGGGCAGAGCCTGAGAGAACATCACAGAGGGAGCCCTGGCTTGGAAACAACAGCTGGTGTCTCACCCCCATCATCACAGCAGTGCAGTTCCTCTGACCTCAACAGAGATGCAGCATTCATGGTTTTCAGTGACGTGGGAGCAAAACTGGGCCTATATTCTTTTAACTGGTCTATTTAGCAGCCCTTTTCCATATGCAGTCTCCATGCCAGTGACAGGAGCTTCCTGGAGCTGACAGCTGACACAAAAGGCCCTCTTCTCTAAACCACTGGACCTTAAGAATTTTGAAAGGATGTTACAACAAGCCTCATAATACACCATTGTCAGGCTCTCTCTGAAGAGGCCTGCAGTGGTATCACACCTCTAAGCTTTCCAGAGGGGGTGTGATGACCCCACATGGAAGAAAATACAAGAGTAATGGTTCGGGTGGCTATGAGGAATTTTATGGTACTACTTCCCCTGGCTGTAACTTGAAACCAGCTGGAGGCATTTAGCGCTAACTGAACTCTATATAAAGACACAGGCAAATATCTGAGAATGTATCCTGCAGGTTTTTAAGATGTGCTCTTGGCTTAGGAGTCTGCCTCTTTCTCACAGACAGAGGAGTGGTGGAAGAAGGTTTGTTTTATTTTCTCCTACATTTCCCTTTCTTCTTCCTACTCATTTTCCGGTTCCTTTGCAGTACAGCAGTTTTTCACGTTGTTGTGAAAGCCTCTGTGCTTGTGAGCAGAGTGAGCACATTTGAATGGAAGAGGCGGTGGGTTTGGGAAGCCTTGAGCTCCAGCATTCCCAAGGGAGGGGCAGGATTTGCATTCCCTACTCCCTCAGCCCTGCTCAGGGATGTGCCTAAAGGTGTGTCTGTGGGATGGCAGCCGGTTTCCAGGAGGGAATCCCCTCACGGTGAGGGGTGGGTGAGGAGCGGTGCTGTGCAGGCCTGACCTCCTGCCGTGCCGCCTGCAAAGCGCTTCCCGCCATTTTACCTCAGCCCCGGCCTGTGGGACCAAGGTTTTATTGCAACTGATGGGGAATTTTGCTCAAGTTATATGCTAAAGCCTGAACGTGGGCACTGGGGTACTTATTGATCAAATAATCCCATCTTGTGCAGAGCAAAAGTCAATTTCTTGTGTGTTTTCTTAAATTGCTTCTAAACTCAGTTAGCAGAAGCATTGCTCCTTCAATTTGCCTGAAACTGGGCCTTTATCATCACTTCAGATGACTAATAAAGTTTTGAGTTCCCATTCAATCTATTTAGCTCTTCCCTGGTACAGAGCTCAGTTATATTCTTTTTCCAGGTCATTTCCAAGCTATAGCTGTGGGTGTTGACGTGGTCCTGGTTAGCAGGGTGGGGGCTCACTCCCTGACGGGACCACAGCGGCAGCCAGAAAATGGGGTTACAAAAGTTAAGGACAATCAGACACTTCACCAGCAAGGACAGTCGGACATGGTCAGATAGTTCTCCAGGTAAAATAGTGTGGACCTTGTTCCGTTCTCCACATGTGCTATTGGCCTTAAACTTAATGCAGGATCCTCTAATTGCAAATGCTTTACCACTTTTTTACGTTCTGATTTATCTCAGAGGGTGAAAGTAAACATAAATGTATAAATAAGTTTTAGTGCTTGGTGTTACATTGATTTTATATTATATTGTATTTTGCTGGACAACTGAGGTAACCTTCTTTGAGCTTGCTCATCGGTTCATGAGCACTGCAGGATCCTGTGGGTTTGTTATATGTATATACACCTGTAATAAAAGTTTATTGTTTTAGTAATGTATGGCTATTGATATTGGAGTAGGGGACTGTAGTAACAAGCCTGCTTCTCACTAAACTGAAGGAGAAAATGTGTGATGTTTCGTGCCTGTCATGATTTCTGTGGTGAGTTTTGTTGTGCTAGTTCCTTTTTAGCTAGTTTTCCTACAAGTGTAAGGTTTTGAGACAGACTGTGTTGAAGGCAGGAATATGAGAACTTTGTTAAATTTTGTTAGTTTTTTTATCTGTCTAGCATAGAAAAATTTTCCCCAAGGGCCAAATAAAAATATTTTTAAAACTGTATGAGTAACAAGATAATGAAATAAATTGAACATCAAAACAAAGGATTTATTGTCTTGAAAACAAACTTGCTGTAAATTGCATTTCTTGTGAGTTTTTTTTTCCTTTTGTCCAAGCTTATATTTCACTTACAAGACAGGAAATACAGCCTTGCTGATTGCATTTTTAGAGCTATAAATAACTTTCTGTCTTCAAAGATGGTGTTAATTTAAAAAATGCTTCTAAAATGAAACTTTGATGAAGTAAAAATTAAATTGGGTGGGTAAAATAATTACTTATTGTACTGTGTGCACAGATGTTAAAGGTGTTTTCAGGGAAAAGGTGTTATAAGAGAAGTTCTGGCACCTTTAAGTGGTCTAAATTGTTTCATTTCCTTTTCTTTGCTGATTGTATCTGTCCCTGTCCCATCCTCACCCCTGTCATAAAGGGGTAATGAATTTGTTTGCTTTCTATCACCTTGCTCCTTTGTTGGGATCATTGCTCATCCTCAGGAAGTGGTGTGATGTGTGAAAGCACTAAGTCGACCTACAAAACTAATAACTTTAGAACTGCCTCAGTGTCCCAGTTAGCCCGGTATTTGTGTCTGACAAGTTAACAGGAGAGCCTCCAACAGCTGTTTCTTGGGATCCATTTCTCTCCATACATCTCCAGTTTCCACAGCTCTTCTGTTAAGGATATTAGAGGATATGTACCTGTTTAGTTGTCTAAGTCTCTATTTATGGACCTGTTGACTGGAGTTTTTTTAATCCGTTTTTGAACCCATGAACATCCTTTGCCTTCAGAGTCTTGCATGACAGCAAGTTCCAGGAGCTAGTAACCTGCTGGATAAACATGTCCTTTCTATTTAAATGAGCTGGTTGCAGTGAGTACTGCCTTGTTCTAGTTTCGTAGGGTTGGGCAAGCAACTGTTCTGCATTTAGTAGCTCACGGGTTTTTTGTTTTACCCAGTGATATACACTGCATATGCCTTCCTTTCAAACTGAGGACTCCGAGCCTTGTTAGTCTCTCTGTTTCCATCTGGTTGCCCTTTTTGACACCTTGGTAATGTCCTCCTGGTATGTAGAGAGCAGGTCACAGTACTGAAGTTGTGGGAGCTCTCGGGCTGTGAGGAGTAGCAGAATGTCGTGCCTTTCTCTTTTTCTGAGGATTCCAATGAAGTCGCTGGCTTTTCTGAACTGCTGTTGAACACTGAACTGAGGGCATCCAGAACTGTCAAGGATGGCTCTGGGTTCCAAGTAGGAATATTTAGAATTGATGTTGCTGTGAGGAACTACTACAACTAAAGCCTACCTGCCAACATTTTCCTTAATCATCTAATTTTGTTATTGATCAACATGCTGAGTAACTCCAGTCCCAGCACTGATCCCAGGACTGCTGATTCCTCACTATCTTAAAATGCCTGTGAAGCACTGCTCTTTCTAACGTTCACTCTCCTACTTAAATGAATTCAGACTTGCCAGATTGTGGTTTCCAGGTTCCCCGCAGCTGGAAGTTATGCAGGCAGGATCTGTGATTCTCAAGCACAGAGACTCTCTGTAGCTCTGGCTTACACACCTTGGCTAGTGGTCCTTAAATATGTATTTGAGTTTCTTCAGAACTTGTGTGAAAATTGTTTTGTCTCAGTGTTTTATTAAGATCTAACTTCCTTGTTCAGTCTGGTATTTCTTGATTTTACTTCAGATTGGTCTGGTTCCTCTACCAGATTTGCAATAGAGAATGTATTGGGTGTGGAAATCTCCCCAAAGGATTCATCAGTAAAGGCTGGTGTAAAGAATTCACTGAGTTTCTCTGCTACAACTGTATCATCCCCATCTGTGCTTTATACACCTTTGTCATCCAGCAGCTGGACTGCTTTTCCTAGCTGGTTTCCTGTCCTTGATGTATTTCAAAAGCTGCTTACTAGCACGGTAATCTTTGTTTGCAGGCAATTTTTGGATTGTATTTTAGCCCTTTTAATTTCCTGCTTACATTTTACTTGCCATGTTTTATGGGCTCCCCTGTCTTTACTTAAGCAATCCATTTTCTAAGAGCTGACCTATGCCCTGCAATACTCTCCTAACTCTCCCTGAGGCTTCCTGCTTTTTGAACTGCTCCTTTTGAGTGCCCTCTTCCTTTTATCTATTTTTTTTCACATCCTTACATGATTCCCTTTCTTAAAATTAAATAACTGTTCATAGGTTTTGTTTGGTGACCCTTGTATCAGAGCTGTTCTTTGTGTTACTGAACAAGTAGCCTTTATAGATTTCTCTGGTTTAGACGGTCCCTGTACTTAGAAGTTTCTTTTCCACTGGAGAAATGTACATGGATCTAGAAAAATTATATTGTATCATCCCTTTCTTTTGCAGGGGTGCTAGTTCTGATTATTTCTAAGCATCCTCATGTGTTCTTGGTGTACAGCAGCTATCAGTACTATAATACTCTGTGGAAACCATCCATCAAAACTGAAGGGCACAAGCTTTGTATGAAGCTGTTCTGGTGCTAATGGAGCTGGATATGTTATTACCTTTTGCATGCACACACTATGTGCAGTGGTGATGAAAACTTTGCACTCCTGAAATCCTGGACTAAATGATATATAAATTCAAAACCTACGCACTTGAAATATCCAACAAGAAGATAGCCTTGCTTTTCCAGTTTTGCAGACATGAAAAAAAAACAACCTGAAGGAGAACACTCTGTGGTTATATGAGAAGTTTCTGTGGACATGTTTACAAGAGCTCAAGTGTGTTTATATTCATTCCTGTGCAATTACTGGAGGATTGTCCTTATTCCATAAAGTATGTGTATGCATTTGAAGAAGCAGTACAGGTGTTTACTCTCTACTGATGCACTTTGAAGGGCTGCTTGTACAGATGTAATCCAGCATTGAAACAAAACATGCAAACAAGTTATTGTTGATTAATAGTGCTTGGCTAGATGAAGCTAATATTAATCAACAATACCTAGGTAAGTGAATAAATGTAGGTACTGTTTTCTCTTTGCCCTGACCACAGGATTAAAGTGTTTGTGGTTTTGTTTGATATAAATATATTTTTTTTTACCACTGAGGCACATCCGGTCCCCTGCTAATAGCAGAATGCCTCGCATTCTGTAAATAGAAACACCTAAAATTGCAGAGTTCATCTGTTTGAGCCTTTACTTCACCTGTGAGTGCTGGACCAATCTTGCTTCAAATCTAGCTATGTGTCTGTGCTTTGTTGTTGAAACTCTTGGATTCAAGCCTACTACATTTCTTCCTGGACCAGAAAGCTGTTGGAAATGTATATGCTCTCTCTGGGTGATGACTTTACTGATGAGTTGCAGGAGTTCCTCATCCTATGATGAGCTAAATAATGAAGCAGAGTTCTATATTTCTATAGTTACTGGGGGAAAAAAAAAAAAAAAAAAAAAAAAAAAAAAAAAAAAAAAAAAAAAAAAAAAAAAGTGAAATTGGCCAGGGCAATTTCTTCATCAGAGCTGACTGAAATAACATCTGTGGTGAAAACCTGTACCTCATCACTTCATTGTGACACATGCAAGGGAAATGATGTCAAGTGAAACAGTTGCTTATTATGGAGAGGAACTGATCTTCATGATTCAGAAGACTTCTTACAGTCCTGTATCTGACTAATCCATTCTCTTGAGTGATTTCTTATCAAGTGAAATTTCTGTGTCTGTCAGGATCTTCTATGGTCCTTGACTAGCTGTGGTATTGCTCTCACTGCCAGGCTTCAGAAGGATTTTCATTGTTATCTAGAGACCTTCTTCTCTGCAGTAGGATTGGTAGGTTTATGTAGCTACTGCAGCCAGAATTCACTTCTCTTATATTTAGGTATCAATAATTTCAACAAGATAATAATTCATTGCTTTCAATTAATTTTCTTTTACTGTACAATACATTCCTTAATTTGGATTATTTGTAGGATTTTGCTAAAATGTCTCATGAGTGGTATGGTCAAATACATAGTTGTTAATACTTTCATCACTAGGTTTCAAAACACTTTACAAAGAAGTATCAGAAAGAAAGGAGTTTGAAAGGACTTCTCTAAGGCCTGAAAAAAGGTAAGAAAGATGATTCTTCTGTTTTTATGTCTGAATGCAAAGTTGTCTTATTCGAACTAAAATCAGTTCAGAACGTCACTGAATAAAACTTGTGAATGAACATACTTTCTTTACCTTTAATGCAAGCTTAGCCTAGATTTAGCCTAATGTACTGGAAAAAAACCCAAAATAAACCAAAAAAAAAGTCACTTAGAAATGCAAATGTACCCATGAGAGTATTTAGGAATTATCAAATATTTAAACTCTTAGCTTTAAACTGCATGCTTCACAGGCAGAATCTCTGGAGCTCACTGGAGAATTTTTTGGGGGTGAATTTTTTAGCCTAATTCAATGCAAGTCTTCATTGTGCAATTTTTATTCCCACCCCCCCCCCCCCATACTTGAAATTTAATATTAGTTCTATTGGCACAACTGGATAAATTAGTGCAAAAATATGCACTTAGTTAAGTGGCAAGCCAAAATAATAATGTCTTACAAAGTAAGAGATTCAATTTCTGAAACTGTTTTTACATTTACTCTGATGTCTTATTATCCATAGCTGTTCTACTCTGTCTGCTGATCAAGAAGACTTTTAGGTGCTTATAAAGTAGATATGTAGTTGCTACAATATACTTCGGGGAGTTTGTAGCCTGAAAAAAAAATAAAGAAATAAGGATAAAAATAACCCTTTAAACTTATTACATGGATTCCCTGTACACAAATATTGAATCTCAACTTATGAAAACAAAACCTGAGTTTAGGTCTGGTATCAGAATCTGATTCTGTTATTTTGAAAAGCTCTGGATAACTTAAACTCAGAACAAGGACAGACTGCTCCCTTTTGGATGCTGGAGTTACAGAGTACAGCAATTAACTGGGAGTTATGTTGTGCCAGTTTGCTGTGCAAACACTGAGGAAAACCTTGTCACTACCCCTAAAGAGCTTTGTCCAAGATGATGAACAGCTGCTTACTTCTAGTGCAGTGATATATCTACATGTATATAGATAGATACATAGATATGTAGATAATTTTTCTAATGGGGAGCTGTACTGAAATGATAAAACTGAATATTTGTGATATGTTTGTTTCTTTATTCTCAGGGGATTTACTGTGGTTCTGCATTTACTCAGCTTCTTTTCAAAAGTGTGTGTTGTTTCATTCATCTTGTACCATATTCAATAACTGGTGTTGAAACAAATCCCTCAGAAAATCACATGGAGTTTTTTCTCATTTGAGAAGGAAAGGTGGGAGACCAGAATCTCATAGAATACCTTTTTTTTTTTTCTTTTTATTTTCCTTTTTTTTTTTTTTTTAATTACTATTTTTTCTTCCTGATTTGATACATTTCCTCATGCTTTAGAAGAAAGGAATTCTCAAATTTAGATTTCTGCAGCTTCAGTTTCCAGCCCCTGGGTTTTGGTATGTCTCTGAGATAACTTTAGCATCTGGTACTGCTGGGTTACCTCTGAAGGTACTGCTCTGTGTGATAAGAAAACTTGTAACGCTCTTAAAATGAACTTTGTATGTGTTTCGGTTATAATATGGATATATGTATATATTTATATTTTTTTAAGTCTATTTTTCCCAGTCTCCAAATCACTGTCATGCCCCATCTAATTCTCTCCAGACTTTTTCAATGTCCTTTTAAGGACAGGAGTGAGGTGGAAGACATTTTCCATTACGTGTTTGTGCGTCAAACTGAGAGGCCTTACTTGAGCTTCGAAGTTCTCCAGAATAGTAAATTTAAACCAAACACTGGGGAACAAAATGCTAATGCTGTATGCTTTTTAAAGAAAAAAGGAGGGGAAGATCTAACTAGACCCTGGGGATCCATCTTCACTGTGCCTTATTACCACAGCTTTATCCTTTCCAGTTCCTAAAGATGCTGTCAGTATTGAACTCTAATGACCTGATTAATGCATTGGAGGGATGCCTATAGATTGTGGTATTGATATTGTTTCCAGATGGCTTCCTGGCAGGCAGATTGGCAACAAGATGTCATTTTGTGGTGATGAGGAGGAAGAGTGTGGATTTCTTACTTTTTTATTTTAATGGAGCTTGTCTCAGCAAATAAATACCAGTCATTGGGTCAGTTGGTCTGAAAAACAGTAGCCTTGTGGTAAACTGAATTCTGTAGATTTATTGGAGTCTATAGAGTAATACAGGAAAAGGATATGATATCTATATTGTTTGCAGAGACTTAAGAGCCCTGTAATACCTGCTCCTCCTTCAGTTAGCAGGGAGCTGTCTTTTGTAGCTGCATGTATCCTGTGCATGTGAAATCCCTGGGATAATCCCAGACGTGTTTCTTGGGGCAAATACTGGATTTCACAGGATTTAATTCAGAGAATTGAGTTCAAGCAATGAAGCAGGCAGCAGCTGTTAAAAATTCCGGAAACACCACTGCTTAGAATTTTCATCCTGTATTTTGTGCTTCAACCAGGCAGCACTGGTCAGGCTCAATATAGGTGAGAAAGGATTGAATTACTGACAATATCCAGTGGGTCAGGCTGACTGAGCTGCCCCTTTGTGACAGCAGTGTAGTGTCTTACCCACTTTTTTGACCCACAAAGAAATTGCTTCTTTTTAGTGACAGTGTTTTGTTTGCATGATGGCCACATGTACAGCTGGTTCCATTTAACCCATGAGGCTGAAATGGTTTGTGAAGTAGCTTCTTATTTTTATTGTTAAAGCAAAGATTGACCTCTAATCTCCTTTTTCTTACACGGGGATTTCTTCCATATATCAGTATATAAAGTGCAGACTTCTTGGGCAGAAGAATCAGCTGGGAGACTTGGAGTGTCACAATGGATCTGCCTTTGGATCTGCGTCCTCTCAGTCCTAGAAAAATGTATCAGTTCCCTGAAGGAAAAAGAGCCAGATTCAATAAACTGAAAGTTTGCTTACTTTTTGGTGGGATTTGCAAGCTGTGCTGTTTCACCACCTCTAACTCATTTTAAAACCAGTTCAACTGTTTGGAAGAGCTGCTGTCTGTGCAAACAGTATTGTTCATTTGTTTTGTGCATTGCAGATTCCATGGAAATTCCCCTGAACTTTTTCTTCCACCTTCTTTGCATTACTGTTCCACACTGTTTCTGCAGCAATGCCTGATATGGCCTATGGATGTGCCAGGGCAATTTTCTTCTTTCTTACCTTTTGGTCTCTTTTACTGTCAGAAGAGATTAAGGTGGAACGAGGAGATGTGTTTTGATGACTTTGAGACCCCACATGCCCCCAGTGGTTTGCACAGAAAGTGCTTTATTGGAGGTGGATCCTGTAGCTCTCAACAGTTATTGCACACATTTTGACATTCAGCTTAGGGAGAGCACTGAGCTGTTGAACTTCTAGGGTTAGAAGAGAGGATGATAATAAACCACTATAGGAATAAAAGCCTTGGCCAGAGTTTCAGGCCTTAATAACAGTTTTTGTTGGGAGGAATCTCTGAAATTGCAGTGATTCTGAGCCAGGCCATGCTATAAATCTGAGATGTTGGAGACAACTCTCTCGTAATGTTCTCTGAGATTTTTTTAGAGACAATGTGCCTCCTATTGCAATAAGCCTCCTCATTCTAAGAGGGCTGGCAGCTGATTCTACTACTGCTGACATCAACAATGCTGCAAACCCTGTTTTTTCTCTCCTAGACCATTAAGTAGTGGCTTCTTTTCAGATATGGACTTCTGCACCCTGCCTCTAGGCTGGTAGGATGCAGTGTAGCAAGGAGACGCTCATGGTTTTGGCTAAATTCCATTTCTCTACTTCATTTAAATTCAGTTTGTGACCTGTCCTTCATCAGCTTCACTCCTGAGTTCTACGTTGCCTCTTTTTATAGCCAGATCAGCAAAAATGCCATAGGAGTTTGAAATGATGGATACAAGACACAACGTGAGAAAGCCAACTCCTTCTGCCATAGCTCTAAACCAGCTAAATCCCTAATGCATGATTTGTGTCTTGTGTATTTCTGGCCAGATGTTTCCATGCCATAATTAATGGCAACTGCCTGGTGATCAGTTTTTAGCGGAAGGATCACTAAAGCTTTCTGTGGGAAAGCTTTTGAGGAGAACCAGTGTTCCAAATTCATTTCACCACTTAAATTGTCTTTTGAAGACCCACAGCAGCCTGAAAAATACAGAAGCAACCTAAGTCTTGCTCTAGTTTGTATTAAAAAATGGAATTACTGTGGACAGAAAATACATATCAGTGTCATTGGCTAGTTTCTTCCATAGGAGAAGAAATTTGGTTCGTTGCCATAGATGTTTGAGAGGGGCAGGAAATGGCTTGGCTTGGTCCATCTAAACCAAGGAAATCTGAAGTAGAGATTTATGTTCCCAGTGTAATTCTTAAATCTGCGGGCAGGGAGGGAATAAGGAAGTGTATTCAGTGGTATGAGGCTAAAGGCAAATTGCCCAGATCTGCCCTCAGAAATGTAAGCATGACTTTCAGTAGTTTCCGAGAGAACTGCATGAAATAATGAGAGGATGATGTGGTACACAGAAGTATCCAACTCCAGAACTATCCTTGCAGTGAATGAGACCCAGGTGGGTCTGTCCAGCCTTATTTACAATGGCTGTGCCTTACGACCTCTTTCATAGTCTGATAAATAGGTAGAACTGAGGTCCTTTATTTAGTAAGATGCTGCTGTCTGCCATATTGGAAGTGTTCTTCTGGTTTCTCACCTGAGTATGTTCACTGTTCATTTTGCACTTACGGCTGTTATGCCTCTGGTTATGCCGTTCTCCCAGTACTCAGAATTATTTTAGTATTTTTCTGTTTGCTTTTGGTGGTTTGATATCGGTTAACAGTGGCTAGCAAGAGTGGAGCTCAAACTCAAGAGGGATGTTTGTCCTGATAAACAAAATTAACCTGGATATTGTGTACATATGGAAGTTAACCCAATTAGGTTGCAAAGATACAGCTTTTGGCATGGAACTGTTGCTCTCCAGAAGCACCACTGACCTCTCACTGTGGTGCTTTGCTGTCTGCAAGAGGAGGTGGCTGCACTGATGGTGTTAGACCCATGGTCCCTGGAAATGCCCCAATTTTCACCTTTAATGAAAAGCAAGCTGTGACAAAAAATTAAATTAACACAATTCTTCCTAGTTCCTCACTTTCTATCCCAGTTTTTAAGTTCCTGAAAATCAGCAGTGTGTTTCATCCTCTCCTTGGCTGTATCTCAAACTTGTTCCTCATTAAACCAAAACTAGCTGTACAAAATATTACTTAAAATTCATTACTGTGATGTGTCAGTTTTTATACCTCTCAAAAGCTGTTAGGTGGTATATTATGAAGAGGGTAGAGAAAATAAACACACCTCTGCAGTATCAACACATGAAAGCAACTATGGTTTTCTATGAGGCTCCTAAAAGCTATTTCCATTTGAAATATTAACTGGGCTCCAGTGAGTATTACCTGTGAATTGTGCTGTCCTGCTTCCATCTGAGAGCTTGCTCAATTAAAGCCTAGAAATAATGCAGTTAAATTTATAAAAGGAATGTTTGAGGTGTGTCCTTTCTTCCAGTTTCACCTTCTGGTAAAGCATCATCACGCACACAGGTGCTTTGTCCCAGTGGAAGTCATAAAGAGGCTTTGAAGCTCATTTCCATAGTTAGTTTCCATTGGCTCTATGTTTATAGCAGTCCCCTTGGGAACTGTGAGAGCCACAGCATGTCTTAGGCTGCTGTGTTGCTGTATATTCTGCTTCCTCAGCCACCCCAGAATACCCAAGGTAATAAAAGAATAAAATAAAATTGTTTTATAGCTCCCATTCATCTCAACACTGAAGTTTCATGCAAACTGATAAGACTCCATCTCTCCTCACAATAGAAAGTATCAGAAAATCCCCTTAAAAATGTCTCTTGGAGACTCACTTTAAATTACAGTTATGGGCCATATTAAAAACTCAAAAGGTAAATAATGCTTGTCTACTTAGCTGGAGGACTATAGCATGAATTTCAGTTACTACTGCAGGGGCGCTTGCAGGATTAACATTTTCTTAGTTTGTAGAAGAATTGCTCTGGTTCTTGCCTGTGCAGCAGATTTGGATGCAGTGAGGTCAAACCCAGATTTGCCTTCTTTCATATGCATAATGTAACATTGACGCTTCCCAGCTCCCCTCCTGTTCTCTGTTCCTCAAAAGTATTCTAATATTTGGAATTTGTAAACACAGGATTTTGGATTCCATATACATCTGGAATTGATAAACTGTTGGTATTACAGAGATGTAACCCTTTCTACCTCTAACCTAGGAATGCTCTAGAGAGAGCTTACAGGCACATCTGATGCAGATGCAGGCAGATTCTAAACAGCTAAAACCAAAATGAAAAAGTTGCTGCTGAATGAATGGAATTTTCATTGAAAACTATGTACCCTGGGGGGTAGAAGGGGGAGGAATAAAAACTATAGAATCTGTTTGGCAATAAATATGGCCATAATATTTTTGAGCCAGGAACCAAAGAGGTGTGAGTCAAATAAAGCCTGTCAGATGGCATTAGTGGGAGACAGAATCTTTTGGAAGAGACACGATAGCGAAGGAAAAAAAACCCACCAAGCAAAAACCTCGCCCCTAACAGAACCTTGGATTAGTTGAGGTTCAGTGAATGGCTTTGTTGAAAACACAAGAAAAGAATTTAAATAGAGAAGGCCTGATAAGGTGCAGGGCATCAGAGATCTGTTTCCATAGTGACAATGTTCAAACAGAGGCCGAGAGGGACATGAATACCATTGCAGATGAACTCTATAAAAGACATCCATCTGCCAATGGGGATACTCCTGTTGGTTGTCTGAGGTTTTTCCCTATTTGCTGGATTCGGAGAAAAAGGTGGTGAGGGGAAACCAAAACAAACTATTGGCTTGACAGACTACTGCTTCATTCCATCTCCTGATTGCTGCATTTCACATGCCCTCTCCACATATTTTTACTTTTGTAAATTTACTGTCGTAATTGTTAAAAATTGCATTAAAGTATTTAGAGAAAAGGAATAGACACCTCCGCCCACTACTTGCCTACTGAAGCATACACCACTTTACACCAGTGTGGGATTAAGGTATGCATGTTCCTCTATGTCTCTGTTTATTCTCCTTTGATAAATAGGTGCACTAATCTAAGTGAGCTCTTTATGAGGGTAACATGGTACATTTCATGTTTTGTGTTGCCCACTGTCCTGATCCACTGGGAAATTCACTGGGTATCAGCACCACCTTGTTTTCCTAATTGATGTTTTTCCCTTTGAAAAGGAAGGTCAAGCTCTGGTTAGAAAAGACCTGTTTCATGTAACAGATATTGTGGTGTTCGAGTTCTTCCTTCCATTTTTTTCTCAAAGTTGCTGTTCTGTGGACTTTTCTTAGTTAAGCATACTCTGCAAATAAGTACAAATACCTTAAGCTATAGCTGTATAGAACATGTTTTAAGATTAAAAGCATACCAGTCATCTCTCTGTTTAAACTATGATACATTTTCTTGAAAAACCCCGCCATCTTTGACTAAAACTGCAGCAGTTCTTGGACTTGAACTTTTAAAATATGGGCTGAATAAACAACCTAGTAAGAGAAATTTACGTAGAAAAATGGTAGAAAAACTTTTTGTGGGTCTTCAGCAGCTTGACTTCATTGCATGGAAGACTAAGGCAGTATGAAGTGCTGATTTTTATGAGAATGGCCAGGTTAAGACGATTCTCACTCAGACATGAGCAGCTTCATACTTTGGATAGATCAGCTCATGCTTATCATTACCATGACTATTCTCAAAGTGTTTGAGACCGTATGGAGTCATTGGAGTTGCATCTAGTCTGGATCACGTCGTTAACCTGTTTTCATTCAACAACACAAATAGATTGAATTGGGAATGTTGTGCACTCTTGACCTTAAGAGTTCGGGAGAATTACCTAGGGAGAAGTTTTGGCTTTAGGAAGGTAAATGTATTAAATTTTTCCCCAAAATCAGTTAGTTGACCCAAAATTTTACCTTTAAAGTAATTGCAAAATACTAACTTTCTGTACGTTGATTCAATAGTTGCTTTATGAAGACGCATCCCAAAGGTATTCAGAAGCAGAGGGAAGAAAAGCAAAAAACAGTGAAAGTGCAGTGTCTTGGCAAGAACACACTAACTTTACACATACTATTCTAGTTAAACTGTGTGTTTGTTTTGGTTAGGGAAACAGGCTAGTACAAACGTCCTGTAATGCCATAGATTTGAGTATATAACAGACTGTGATGATGACATTAAACTTGGAAAAGAATTCATTAAAAATGGATATTTTTCAGGAACTAATTATGTTTTGTAATGAAATCTATTTTTACATATTCCATGGGGTGTTTTTTCTCTCAATCATAGCCTGTCTAAGTGCCAACAGAGCAGATAATATTCATCAAATTCTTCCCCTTTTCTACTCCTACATTAAAGGGGAGAAAAAAGTTTACACTGAAATTTTTAATTTTATTTCCTGGGAGGAATTGAGAGCTGGGAATCATAGCCACAAGGGCAAAAGTTATTTCTCTTCAAATAGCATGGAAGAAAAATGTCACATTTAACTAAACTCTACTTTTAATGAAAGATATTATTTTACTCTCTGCTATTGTATTTAATTTTAAATTCTGCAAATTAGCAGGAAACTGAAAATTTAACTCTTCAGTTTCCCTATTTCCTTTTTGAAGAGATTTCATTGCTAATTGTATCCTACTTTAGTGGTGGATTTACAAAGATTTCATATTTAATCTTGCTCCCAAGCTGTCAGTCAAATCATAGCCTACAATTACTTGAAGGGGAACTAAACTATGGAACAGCCAAGCTTTTCTCAGCAGTGGCAGATGCAAAAATGAGGGGCAGTGTCCACAGGTTGCAGCTTGAGTGGTTCCTGTTGAAGCTTCTGAGCTTAATGCAGCTTTGAAGTTGGTTGCCCAGAAGTGTTGTGGCACCTCTGTCTATGGCAGTTCTGCTTCACGCAAGATTTTGGCTTAAGGATGTGTAGAGATCCTTTCCAGCTAACATTGCCTGGCACTCAGCAATTATGTTACCTGTGTATCGGTTTTCTGTTCACCAGTTCGTTGAGTCACAGAATGGTTTGGGTTGGGAGGGCCCTTAAAAATCATCTCATTCCAAACCACCTGCTATGACCAGGGACACCTTCTACAGGACCAGGCTGTTCAAAAATCCAGTTATCAGTTTATAAATGTGGATAACTCATTTATTGGAAAGTTTCTGAATCTGTCTTTACCGTCCCAATTCTGCACTGTTCTGGATCTCAGCAAGAAATAGTACATTTTGATCATATTTTCATATATGGGCTTTTTTTTTTCTATGTGACAATCTTTCTGTTCGTGGAAATTAGATTTTCCTACCTCTCATACTCTCCTCAATAAAGAATTTCAGGAATTTTACCTATAATATATTGTTAAGACACCATGTAGAGAGGGACCTTTGAAAAGTTGCATCTTGGAATAGAGGAAGATATTCAAACTCTGGGTTCTGGTCTTTTTGAATGTAATATGATTTTATTTTCAGTCCTGATCCAGATCCCTCTGTGCTTGGGTGAATGCTACAGTTGTTAAAAAGGGAAGGGTAAGAATATGAGAACAGGGGATGGGGGGACAGGAAGGAGGAGATGAATGTTGTCATTGGTAACTGCTGGTACTTGAAGTGTGGATCCAAGATCCCTCAGGACTGAAGATCAGAAACCTGTTTGTTTTGCTTTATAAGCACTAACAACAGACACAGCTCCTGGGGTAAGGAGTTTGCACTTAGAATCACAAAGCTCCCATCCTTTTATAAGTAAAAAATGAGTAACTCTGTCCTGGAAAGATGAAATACCTTGATGAAAGTCACTGTAGTTACTCCTTTTCACAGAAACTGATAGTGGCACAACTCATGTATTCTGAGTCCAGGGCATTACTGCCAAGTCATGCTTTTCTTTCCCTAATGATTTCCAACAGTCTGGTCAACAAAACAGTGAGCTGGTTACCAGGGAGCCGGCAGAGCCCTTGCCTGTGCGATGGAGCGAGTGCGTGTGTGCGTTTGCTGCATTGGGTAAAACCACAGCACTGCCCTCCAAGAGCCTCTAGAAGTATTTTTCTCTCACTTGCTGTCCAGGCAAGCAGCATTCCACCTGTGGATTTGGTACCTTAGAAGTTTCCTGAGCCAGCTGCTCTTTTGGGACCTGCTGTTGCATGTGCAGAACCCGGAAGCTCTCAGTGGGTGAGCAAAAAGCAATCTTTTCCAAACATGCTTTGAAGTATATTTGGTTTTTAGGAGTGCATTAAAGTTGGTCAATCTCTCTGAGTTAACACTGAAGAACTAGGGAATTAGAAGCTTTCTTCTACTTCCAAAGGAATCTATAATAATTTTGCTTATTCTGGTTATTCAAAATGAGAAAATTATTCAAAGTCCTATCACAAGAGAGAAAAAATTATAAAAGGTAGTGAATGATCTTGCAAAGCAAGTGTCCCCCTGTAAAACCTTGCAGCAGTGGGTTTTTTTTTCTTTTGTGTGGGAGTTATATTTATGTTCTCCGCTCCCGTCTATAGTCTCCCCTTTAAGTAACATGGAAAATGCTGGTGCCAAAAAAAAAGCTAGATGAAATATTGATAAATGTGGGAATTGTTTAGAACAGAGGCAAATTAGAATACAGCTGGTTTTCATCTTTTCTGTTAACTTGGGAGGTGTGTGTGTGAAGCATTGAGGCTACTGGTTTATACCATATATCATGCTCTTGGAGAAGGGGAAGAAAACAAGAGTGCTAAGACGGAGAATTGTGCACACAGCTTTTCTTGAGGCTTCTCTTCATTACAGATCAACTTATAAGAAATGGAGGGAATTTTTTGCTCAGCTTTTTCTCCCTCTGTCTTTCAAATACCTCTGAGTACTAGGCATAGGGATGTGAGACTAGTTCATGGTAAATTTTATTCCCAAGTCAACTTTCCACCTGATAAAACTTTATGGAATTGGAATGAATGTTTGCCTACATGTACAGCATTGCTGAGATGTGGTGCTGAGGATTGTGTCTGAGTTAATTCTAGACAGATCATCAGAAAGTATTGTAGTGATGAATACATCTAAGGATTTGAGAACCTGCATGCAATATGTTAATGAAGAATGTAATTTAAGTTCTTATGTAGACCAAGGGGGTGTGGCATTACTGTGGATATTTCTTTCAAACTGTCACTTCCAGAGATGGCCAAATGAAAAAGTTCAGAATAAACCAGAAACAGTTATTCTGGTATTTTCATAACTTGTATCCACAGTTCTGACTGTAACTCAGAAAGTTTTAGTAGAACTGAGGATTCAGAGATTTGCAGAAACCCCCTAAGTATGGAATGAGATCCATAGGATCAGAGGATAAACTACGACTCTCCAGTTTGAGAAAACAAATCTTGGTTGGAGGCCAAGGGTGTCATAAAACTAGAAATTATGTGGAGAGGGTGAACAAGGATTAATCAGATATAGCTTCATTTGAATATAAGGAGAAGTCAGTAAAAGTCAGCAAACAACCTTAAAACAAATCGTCTTATATATTTTTCTTTGTGTATATACTTATATTTTTTTTTAATACCAGGCATGTGCAGTAGATTGTGGAACTCACTGCAATAAAATATGAACAAGGCCAAACTGGGTTCAGGAAGAGGTTAAATTAATAGAGGTTAAACTCAGGGACTATGGAACATGATGGTCTGACTTCTTAAGTCCATAAACTGCTGACTGCCAGAAGCCAGGAGGGTGTATTTGGGAAAGAATTGCTGTAAGCTTACTCTGGCTTTGTGTTCTTTCCCAAGGCAAGTGCTACTGATGGTCACTAGAGATATGATATGCACAAGAATGAGACATTGGGGTATTTTTGTGGCTTGCTTTCCAACATCTCTGGCTGTCTGACTTCATTTACAGACATGATAGTTTGGTAACGTTGCACTTAATGATCAAACTAGAGCCTATAATTTATTCTCTACTCCTTTTTTCATACATCACGGTTCTCAGTAGCCCTGTCTGCTAGAATTTCATCCAGGAATTTCTCAGGTACCCGTTCACTGTGGCTCCATCAATTTCATCAGAATGATTTCTTTGTGAGATGCCGATCCCAATTCTGTTTTATCTCTTCTGTAGCATCTTTACATTCACTTCAGTTTCACTTGCTGTTGCTTTAATTGTTTTGGAAGCCTTTTCCATTCCTGTTTGTTGAAGTTATTTACTGTTATTATCCAGGTACTTTAGCTGTTGCTTCTCTCCAGCTAACCTTTCTGATTGTCCATTATTTACTGTTATTATCCAGGTACTTTAGCTGTTGCTTCTCTCCAGCTAACCTTTCTGATTGTCCACTTTGGGTTCTACATATTCCTCCCCTGGAATAATGGGTGGGGGGAATTTCCTGCTTTTGTCACAGAAGGGATGGAAGTGTGGTGCTCTGGCTCATGTTTGTGAATTTGAAGGAAGTGATACTGTAAGCTGTTAGTTCTGTAAAGCTCCCTTGACAAGTGACAGACAATTGTACTTCACATGGGCAAAATGACTTTGAGATGTGGCTGTTCTGGAGTTTGCTCGTTTAAATCTGTAGCTGTCATGAGTGAATTCCAGATCAATGCCAGTGCCCCATTAGTAGTGTGTGAGCCAGTGTGGTGGAGCTGCAGGGCTGTGCGGGATTGTTGACCTCTGTAGTGCTCTGCTCAGAAAGTGTGTATTTTTTTTGCTACTGTCCCAGAGACAGGGAGTGGGAACTTGGAAGTTTCCCACTGCAGTCAATAGGAAACCAGCAAGTACTTAGGAATGAGAATTGCTTTGCTTTCTGGGATCTGGCCCACTGCCTGTTTTTGTGGTTTGTGCCGTAGTCCGGCTTTCACACTCCTGGGGGTGCAGAGGTGACAGCTTTCCTCCCAGGCCATGCACATTAAAATACAGCTCGCATACAGTGTAAATGTATGCAACCCTAAGCAAGCCATCAAGGAGGAGAGAAAATGTTTACGTCCTCCTAAGAAAGCTTCCTTGTTTTAAAATGCTTCCCTGATGAAAATGAAAGAACTGTAGGTAAACACAGGACTTTTAAACTAGTGAAACAAACTTCCTCTTCAAAAGAACTGGGTAAAATTTGGGGACTGGACAGATACCACAGTTGTACTCTGTTTTCTATAAGTATATTTCTAGCTTTGGAAGTTGTGGAGAGATGTTTGAAAGAGAGCAGCAACTGCTGCAGCCACCTGAGTTGGCAGGCAGCCTGAAACGAGAAGCCTTGAGGTGCTGAATTCCTCTCATTCATTCAATGGATGGCTAATTCTAGTGGCATTGATACAGCTTTGACGGTGAACATTAACTGTTTCACTGTGCATCACGGCAGCTAGAAAAACAGGAGAGTGTGTAATGAAGGTGAGTAGTGTTGTGTTGGGCACTCTTGTAATAGCTCAGCGTGAACTAAACAATAGAAATTGGCTTCTGATATCTGTGCAGCCCTGGTCTGCTCAATTAAACATTAGCTAGTGATGAGCAGCAGCAAACAATGGGAAGTATGAAGTGTAAAAAAACAGGAGAAAGAGACCTTTGTCATAACATTTCATGCTTGCCTCTGGGAGGGCTCATACTCACCAAATTCTTTTTCATCCTTGGCAAGCAGAAAGATTTTGTCTGCTTGCTGGATTTGGCGTTGTTACCTGTCTGGTCTGCTGGAGAGACTGCATACACTTCCTACCTGGTAAAGAGAAGTTTGAGATAGGGATGTGCCTGTTGTATTTTGTTACTAACAAAAGTAAAGAATAATATCTATACTCCCTTTGGAGTAAAACTTTAATTTGAGAGGGACAGTGCTGTTGCTGTGTAACCTGAGCCAGGAGTGATTGGCATTCACATTAAAAATGTGTTCGTGCTCATCTGAGTTAGAAAACATGCAGGACATTTACATTGAGTTTATTAAATTAAACCCTCAATGAAGTTAATGAAATAATATTTTTTATAATTATTAATTAGTTAATAAAATAAATTTTATTAAAAATAACTATTCTGAGAGGCCTAGATGCATCTAAAAATCTCCTTTCTCTTTCTCTTTATCAAACATGGGTTAATTCCTCTAATTACAGATTGATATTGGTATTTTTAAATTGCTGTTATGTTAAAGGATTTCAGTGTCCTAATTTGAGGAAGAGACTCGTAGTCTCAAAGTTCTTAAGTTTGGAATGAGGTCAAGCGATATGAAAGTGGAAGAGGAAAGTCGCAAAACTTTGCAAGGAATTCAGTGTAGTTTCTTCATCCATGAAGAAGAGCTCTTGGGTTAACATGCAGATCAGTTCTGCAGAAGCAAGGATAGACAGACATCGGAAACTGTCAACAATATAGGAATGTTAATTCAAATATTTATAACTGGTTATAACAAAATTCTCTTAGGCTGTGTCCTCCCTCCCTGCTTTTACAATAGCTTCTTGAAAGCAGATTCTCCTTGTCCAAATCTATCTGGACATCAATGACATGGTAGATTTTTGCCAAGAGGCCTGAAAGCTCAAAGAGTATATCTAGCCCAGAATCCATCTGCTGGACAACATGATCTGAATTCTAATCACTGGGCTTTTAATAGGCCTCCAGTTACCCCAGGAAGTTTGAATCACTCCTGGGTTCATATCCTGGGTGCCTGCTGCCAAGCACTGACCTTCCAGACTATTCTAGAGGTTTTTCCATCCCAAGGGGTCAGTTAACACAAATTCTACCTTTCTGTTAGAAACTCAAACCCACAGTGAAACCAGGCAGTGCAGCTTTCTCCTGCACATGTAAAACTATGTCAAGACCACTTTAAAATCTGCCTAGCTTCACACTCTGCCTTGAGTCACTCTTTTCCTCTGGGGTATCACATAGACTTTCCGAATAAAGGGGCCAAATGCTGTGAAACTTACTGGAAACATTTAAAATTTTTGACCTGTTCTATGTTCTGCTTATTCTTGTTTTTCTTAAACTTTCTACAATTGATAATTCCATTCAGTCTATCCCATGTTCTTCTAATCAATTCTTGCCTAGATCTTTTTCCATTTGGCTGTTCTTGCAGACTTCTGATCTTGTTGCCACATTTTCATGACTTGTGTTATAAATTTTTTAAAGGGTGGCCAGTATTTCCCAAACTTTCCATATTCCAGTGTCTGAATCTGAGAGCTGCCCAGCCCCATAAGCTGATGCAGTGTCTGCTACTGCCCTAACTGATCCTGCTGACCTTGCGCAGCTAAATCTTGTGCATCCCACCCCAGAGATGGCTGCACTCCAGGGCTGGGTGTAACAAATCACATATAAAACTATGATACCTGGAAAGCAGTGTGGGACAAAAAGGGCACATGAATGTGTCAGATATTAACGCCAGTGTTCCTGGAGGCCTCGCTGTCCCCCAGTAAAATAGGTCCAGATATTGACTTTGTTTCTCTGTGGCTGAATTCAGCCAAGAGCATTCCTATCCAACTTCTTAAGTGGCTTGAAAACACTGAAATGAATTGCTTTAAACACTAATAAGTAATTTCTATTACTAAGAAGGGTGTATTCACTGCCAGCATGGTACTGGTGCTGAAAGTGGATTACATTAGCCTTTTGTTTGAAATCAATTGAGTTTACAACTCCACTTCAAAGCCTTTAGAGTTTTAAAATAGAGCCAGCAGAAACTGTTTAACAAGTCAATGCTGCCCTGTGATTTTCATTGTTCTAGCTTTAGTTGTGAGAGGGAAAGACTTCATTTTCCTCTACTTTCACTTCACCGGGGGAGTGTGGTGCAGTACAATAACCTGCCCATTCAGCTGTGCCTCACCACTGTGTGCTAGGCTTTACCTAGGCACTGATGCCTCCCTTAACATGGCACTGCAACTCCTCCTGCGCAGTTTGAGTGTGCTCTCGCTTTACAGGTTGATTTATTATTAGATTGCACCGTCCTTTTGGATTGTTGCACTTTTCAAAACTTCAGTTATGATGAAGAATCCCTTAAAAGGAATTTAAGGAAGAGGGGAGCCCTGTAGACTTCACACACTAAGTTCTTATTTCTTTTGTATAAAGGGTAGCACATTCTTTCAGTGACCAAAAGAAAACAAGAACAGAGGTTTAAAGGATGGATGACACCCTATCATTCAAAAGGTATTTCAAATTCATAGATTTTTCAGACATTGGGTGTGTTCTCGTGAATCTAACAAGCCAGGAAGCCTTAATTTAAACATCAGCTACTTCTGAGATGGGGGAAGCATTTTCTTTTTAACCCTCACACAATGAAGAGACTTCTGTCAATATAAATAGACAATGGGAAGCAGACAGGGAGAGGGTGAGTACCATTGTTTCACCAAATGTTTGTCTTTGCTTTCTCATTGGTGATTTAAGCAGTGAGAAAGCCGAAGCAAGCAACAAGGTGCATTATACCCTAGCTGAAAGGCTACATCAGTGTTGGCCTGCTTTTTGAGCTTTCCTTGATCTGTGTTGTTCCAACTCAGGAGAAAAACTTCTCTCGAGGTCCACTGACTTGGACGAAGTTGAGATGAAACAAGCAGTCTGTGGAAATAAAAATCATAGCAGGTTCCTTTTTAGGACTGAGTGTAATTTGTAGTTTGAGGAGAAAGTGTAGGGACTGGGTTATGCAGTTTGTCAAAAATGTGACAGATAATGGAAAGCAACATGCGCTGAAATTGAGCCTGAGGTGTGTTGAGCATGAGGACTCTACCACAGAGGGAACCCCAGACAGTTCTGGATTCTCCCCACCTCTTTTCCCTGGAGGAAGGGAGACACAGACTCGTTATGCTCTTACTACTAAAAGACCTTTTAAGTACATTGAGGTGCTTCCCATGCATGAAATCGTATGGGTGACTGAGGTACACAGGTGGCCTATGTATGATTCCAGTAGAGTCTAAAGCAGAGTCTTCCGCAGACTCTAAACACCTGTGCACTTCTGGATCCCAGTTTGGGGTAGGTTAAGGCTGGTTTTGTACTTGTTTTCTTTGATTAGAAATTACCTCCTTCACGCTATCCTGAATGAAAAGCTTTCGCTCTAACAAAGGCACCGTTTTCTAGAACAGTTTTACCAGAGAAATTCTCACTCACTCCGCCCCATTAACATCCTGTCTTCTTCAGAGGAAGAAAAGGAGACCTTGGTTGTCATGTTCTTACACGTGGTTTCTGTGACACCTAACACAAACATGTAACAGCTCTGCCTTGCTGCCAAAAAGATAGAAGCAAAGTCAGAGCGGTCTGGCAGCATGAAGTGCTGAAGTTTTGAACAGGTTTTGCTGCTCAGGGGTTCCTTGTTCATATAGTAAACACACAAAATACTGGTGATGGATCCAAACAGACCCCCATGTGTGTGGAAGTGGTAGCTTACGGATGTGTCTCCCTTTTAACTGTCATTTTATAAAGCTTGTGTACAAATCTGTTTCATCAAAGTTTCACAGTACTAACGAAGTCAAGGGAGTTTAAATACCAAGTGAGTAAAGCTGGACTTGGAATTTCTCCTCTATTATCGATCTAGAATTGATAATAAAGCTGGAGATTGTAAGCAAAGGATACTAAGTTTTTTCTTTTTCCTGAAGATTTGTGCAAGGGGGCGGAGGAGGGTATGTAATAAACAAGAGCCTCGTGCTTAGATCTTGGAAAAACATGCTAATATCACAAAATGGCTTTGAATGAACAATAACTGATGTTTACAGTTAGTTCTTCTGTTGGAATACAATTGGCATTCTAACACAAGCTCTTCATTATAATCGCTGGTTTCCCTGTGTTGGTACAGAAAACACATCAGTGCCTTGTGCTGCCAAGGACTGTGGTTTTTCAGAAGGAAGAAAAAGGCTTAATGCTATTTGTTCAACCCAGCCAGAGATCTACTGTTTATAATCTGAAATATCATAAAATGTGTTTTCAATTACCTCGTGCATATTTTTAAAGAATTAAATTTCCATCAAAGGATTTTGTGAGCTGTTTGATCTCACTGTGTCTAAAGAGGCCAATCTGACTGGAGATAGTTTTGTCTGAGCACATACAGCACAATTGTAACAAATGTGCCCTTTGAGTATCTGTGACTTTAAGAGAAATCAGTTTATTGGTGAGAGGATAGTGGGTGTCTAATTTCCAGTGTTAGCTGTAAAGTAAGTACTTAAAGACTGGGTGTGCAAAGGGACTACGGTTCTTTGTGTATTATGACTGACTTAATCTTTTCTTCTGTGTTAATCTGGATAGAATATTCAATTTTTCCAGACGTCTTTAAGTGTGAGATGCAGCCCTAACCTACTGTGAGAGCCTAGAAACAAAAAATGTAGCGTTTTTGTTGCAGTGAAAAAAGACCACTTGTGATGCCTCTGTGCTCAGCTCTGTAAAAGCACACAGATCCTCGGCACTGAATAAACTACAGATAAAAAGAAGAAAAAGTGAAAAATTATATAGATTTGTGTAGAGATAGTGTCAGCTATTCTATTTCCTACTTGCTTATTGTGCTGCCTGCTAATCCAAGTTGTTTTTTCAGTGTCAGACTTTAAATGGTGTAATGATAGAATTCAGATTTCTGCTGCTCTTGCATGGAAACTGCATTCCCCGAACTAGAAAAGCAAGGTAGAATATTGGGAGCCTGCAGTTTTGCTTTCTGTGCTGGTCCATCTTATGCAAAGAAACACCTGGAAAAATTAATTTAGGTCTCAAGAGTGATAATTAGTCCAGTGGATTAACATGCTCTTGTTGCTATTTTAGCTTTGAACTGGCCTGGATATGTCTGTAGAATACTGTACTGCCCTGATGAGGCTTACGTGAGGTGTAAGAACACCTTTCCTGTTCTGGTAAAGTAGCTGGTATGTGTCTTTTTTCAATGCAGCTAATTGGAAATAATTCACCCAGTCAAGCATGTGTCATAGCTTTTGATCTCCTTTTCCACCTTCCTTTATTTCTGAGGAATCCTGACATGAATGCAGGTTTTCCTACACATTTTGCTTCTTCCTGCCACTTGCTGGTCACCTTAAATCCAGGTCTAGTTTGGGCTCCACTGAAGATTGAATAACTCTTGATATTGCTCTTCCTATATACCAAGTTTTAGTCCTCTTAGAAAGCTGTATCTGTCTGCATTTAGGAATTAATTTAACTACACCAAATTAAACTGAAATCAGGTTGAGAACACTTAATTATATATGTGTGGTGTGTTTTTACCCACCTTGCTGGCATTGTAATTGTTCCTTAGGAAATACTTGTGGTATCACAAATTGTTGTCAGGTACAAGATAAGCAGTAGTAGGTAAAGCTTTGAAAAGACAAAGGGCCTTTCTATGCAGGTGTCATCCGTACTGAGGAGGAAAGAGAAAGCCAGACACTCTACAGCAGCAGCACAGTTGTATCTAAACAGAAAGGGGCCTGTTTTTCCAAGGTTTCCAGCTAGTGATAGTAGAGGCAGTAATGAGATACAGGACTGCTTTCCATCTTACTTTGCCAATTCAGCTCCAACAGAGATGCCAAATAAGTTTCCATTTAGGAGTTTTGCAGTAGAAAACGGCTTTAGCAAAATCCCTTCTCCTTTTTCCCAATGAAATTGTCTTTCCCATTTTGTGACATTTGCTACCTGTCTGACTGTCAGCAGCATGAAGCAATGGAATATTTGTTTGAATGATGTGTGGAAAATCCCTAAGTCATTCACTTGCTGTTTCTTGGTATTTCTGGAAGAGAAGATAGCGACATCTCCAGGGATGTTTTTTCTATCAACTGTGCCTTCACTAATGGGATTAGCAGGCTAAATGCTCCAAATAAATCCATCACTGGCATCAGCTGCATCAGAGGGGATGTTAATCTATTAATACATCAGTAAAAACCCAGTGTTTGTTTCCAAGAGGCACTGGAAATGGATCAAATTCAATACTTATTTTTATCCACACTGTGTTTCAAATCAGCATTTCGATACAATGCGTACAAACCTGTTATTGTCTACTGAAACCTTACGGGAAATTCCCTCCAATCAGAGCCCTGACTGCAGCACACCATGTTCTGATTCTCGGTGAGTGCTTAATTCCAAGGACTTTGTTGACAGAATATGAGCCTCAATGGGGCAGACCAATAATGTAAGGAGTGCATATGTGCTATTCTGGATCTTATTGCAAGACAGATTCACGTTTGGTAACAGTCACTTGTTAGATCATGTATACGGGAGTGGAATGTGGGTGACATAAAATGGGATGTTACATCTGAGAAAGGAGCTTTGGAAATGTTTTGGAGAAATGGTTTGATAAGCAAGAAAATATGGTTTGGTTTTGAGATGCTGTTGGTAAGAGATCTGATTAAGCCCTAATGCACATGTAGAGAAGTGAAAGAAAAGTCAAGGAGAACAGTGGTGGGGATGTTACATTTTTGTAATACAATGGAGATAATGATACACTTAGCATATTCACTTCTGATACCTACAGTTCACAGAGGCTGGGATTGGAAGTGATTCAGGAAAGATAGAAAACCATAAGGCATTGTCTGGAAAAATGCTGTGAAGACTGAGACTAAAGCTCAGTCCTTTTAATGTTTAAAAACGTTGAGAACGTGACTCTGATTATAATTGTACCTACCTGGACAGACAGTTACTGATGGTAGAAATTAGACCCAGAGGTTGGAATCCAAAGGAGATTTTAATTTTCTGTAGAACTGAGATGCCAGAATGTTCAACAGCCTTAAAAAGTAATATGTTTTTAGAGACATCTTAGGATGACTGGAATGTATGACTAGATATATCATGGAAAAACTGGAGTATCCAGCCAGCCTTAGAACACAGGACAAGGACAAACTTTTCAAACTTTAATCCCACTTCCTCAATTTTTGAAAATACATTTTGATCATTGTGAGGACAAGTGTGTGTGTCTGCCCAGGACATGCTCAAATGTGAGATTTGTGTAGAAGCAGCAAAGAAAGCTTGGGGAAGCATTAGTTTGTTGTGCGAAACAAAGAAACTGAAGCAAAACTCAAATTTCAAAGGGTGATTTGGGTTATTTTTTCTGCTATATTGGTGACCTTTAGAAACAATCGCAGTAATTTGACTGAAGAGAGCCACAAAGAGCAGCTGGGTAGTATTAATGTAGGTGTGACAAGCCACAGGAAGGACGGCTGTCTCCTTCTGTCTGGGCTAGGGGAAAACTGGCAATCTTTTTAAGTACCTCACTTCTCAGCTTATACTCAAATTGAAACTCAAAAGAGGAATAAACTGTCTTTATCCTCAGTCTGGCTGAGTTGTCAGCTACTGGTATTGAAAATACGTATGGTGTTCCACAAGGATGACTTATTTGTAGGGGTAATTTGAAATTTTTTTAAAGAGAATTTTCACTGTATCAGTTACAGGTAAGCCTAAATGACATCTAATATGAATGTGTAGATCTGAGTTTGAGATAAAAAGCTGAAAAGCAATCAGGTTTCAGTAAGCAAAATTACCAAGAGTAACAGCCCAGTATTTCCACCATTGAGTGAAAAATTGACCGGTGCTTTTGTTTTTTTTCAAGTAATCTCAAAAGATTAATTAAGAGAGTGTTTATGCCAAAGCCAACAAAACACCCTGCGTGAAAGCTGTAACCATTGTCTTACTTGTTTTGGTTGGAAAATGCCTTGGTCTCACTCAGACCAATAGAAATCGAATAGTGTGGTGATTGGCAAAGTGGAGAAGCATTTAGGCTTTTAGATTGCAGTGAGGAATATATGTGGAAGAAAGATGCATTGGAGTTCTTGGGTAGTCTAGGGAAGAGATCATCTCAAGGGAGGTGGCAAATTCTCCTCTAGGGATGCTGTCAGTTTGTTCTCCTCACTCTTCCTGTGGACTTTGTGTATGTCTCTTAGAAATATCCAGAGGCAAGGAGTAGTGCATGTTTGCAAACTGAGGGGTTTTTTACTAGATACCTCTCAAAGTAAAAGCATTTGTAGTTATTCAGAGTCTCACAGGGAAGAGGAGGGATTCAGGTTTCTTTCTTTACTAGCAGTGGCACATATTTTTGCCAGATTAATTAACATCTTTGATTCTTTGAAATCCTGATTAAATGGAAGTTCACTGTATTTTATGTGATTGGACTTTCCTTCTCAGCCCGCTCCCCCTCCAAATACCCCTTCAGTGCAATAAAAAAGAACACAGACTCCCTTTAAGAGACTACATTAAGGGAATTATAACTCTTCAGAAAACTGATGCAAGTCATTGTAATCCTTCCATATCCCTCTCATGAATGTCTGCTTCTCAAGTGGATTTAGAAATCCCCAAAGAATTTCAGATAAACAGGATTATATTATGTATAAGAGCACATACACAATGAAAGAAGAAGCAATGAACTATTATGAGCATTAAACATGAAAAGCATGAAAATTCTAGACTAAAATATTTTTGCAAATTAGAGTCATCAGCTTTTAAACTACTGGAATGTCTGATGTTCTTTTTCTTCCTTTTATGATTAAAAATGGAATCTGGTGTAGCCTTCTTCTGGTTAAAGATATGTCAGTGATTGCATTTTCAGTTATTGTATTTTCCACTGTTCATGGGCATCTGGACCTCTAAATAACATCTGTATAAAATTCTTGAAGGCAGTACACCCATTCCTGTAAATTCATTAATTCTGTACAATTTGGATCTTGGATCCTTTAAAGGGCTGTGAATTAAGCTTGTGATGAGTTTCCATTTTTTGCTATTACTATGTGACATCATTGCAGGCATAAAGAAAGAATTTGAATAGAGACAGAGCAGCCAAAATTCACAAGAGCAGAAGATGTTTCGTTTTTTATTTATTTTTTTCTTTGATTAGAGATTCATTCCAGAGAAGTAAGTAATTTTTTCCAGTATTTAATTTTAAAGACATTAGGTTTTTATTTAGGTTTTTTTTTTTTCCAAGTTTTGATACTAGTGAGAGATCAGGAGCTGACAAAAACTGGTCATAAGCAGGTATTGCTTAATCCATTTTCTCTTCTTGTTCATGCTGTAATAATTTCATTGCAGAGCCAGTCTCCTGATCCACGTACAATAAAATGCAGATATTTTGATCCTCCATCAGCTGTAGAATCCTGATTTCTTTGTAGTTTCACGTGTCTGGTTTGCATTGCAGTGATAAATACGCATTTTCAACAAGAAACAAAATAGCAATTGTACTGAGTAAAGGCAAGTCAAGATAGCTCCTGGTTTTCAGAAGAAACTCAGTAGTTCAAGTTACATATCTCCTTTTCTGTCCCTACATAGAGGGGAGTAAAAACATAGAATGTGCCAAGAACGGGCAATATCTGACCTGCAAAGGAGGTGCTTTGGTGCTGGGCTTTCAACAGTGGCTTAATTGTGTCTTTTTGTGTATGCCTTTTTCTCTCTTTTTCATCTTTATTCCTGACATGTGGGAGTTTAGTGGGATACAAAAGTGTTTCTTGCTTCCCTGTTGTCTCATGTGCACGGTCCCTCAGGAAGAGAGGATGGTTAAAGATGCAGTCTGGTGCTGATGGTGACACCCCCAGCTTAACCACAGCAAGGTGCCGTCACTGCCCATTGCCAGAAGACTCTGAGCCCTCAATGAATGAAATCCACCAGTTTCCAGAATGTTAATTCAGTAGCCTTATTAGAATAAAGTTCACCTGACTTTTTTTAGGGTGCTGTTAGATGTCATTTTTTCTTTCGGTATCTTTTCCCAGTGAATGAGATTTATCATTAACTTACTCCCTAGCAGCTGATAGGCAGCCCTATCTAGGGTCTCTAAAGGAATCAATCCAGTTTTTAAAAGCTGTCTTGAGCCTGGAAGTTAAACTGTTTATTAGGAAGGAAAATTATTACTCTGAAGTGATTTTGATTGTTTTCATTTAGAACAGTGGAAGATATTCTTATGTGCTGCCTTTCCTTATTGATTTGCACTAGTAACATCTGTGAAATAAATTACAACACACACACACATATATATATATGGATATAATACTGGCTCTAATGACTTGAATGGTCTTTACTTGGCTCAGCTCAAGAGAAGCCACTATGCCATGGATAATTCTCTTGTCAATGGGTGAAAAAACACACTACAGAAAGCAGATGATAGTAGAAGATGCACTAATGGGAAAATTGCTGGTCATGAGAAGAGTTTACAGCTGTAAATCTACCCCTCATTTTAAATTTCTTACTCAGATTCCCTTAAAGAAATGTTTGGGTTTTTTTAAGGAAATTAGTCTCTGGTAGTACATATGTAGTAGTACAAACAAGTTGTCTGTTTTCTTTACAGATGAGCAAATTTGTTGCCAAAGTATTTTGAAAACATTAGAATCTTCTTCTGGTTAAATAATTTTTGATTGTTGAGTCTCTGGTGTAAGGGTAAGCATATGGCCAAAATTATGATGTCCTTTGTTGCTAGAAAACATGTTTCCTTCTTAAACGTAACTCACAAAGTGACCAGTGAGAAGAGAAAATGAAATGGAAAGAGACAAAAGGTAAACCCAAATAAGGGATCTGTAAACAATTAGGGTTGGAGAGTTGAAGTTAACAGATGTCTTTCTGCAAGAGGCATTTTAAAGGGTGTCTTTTTCCTAATGCTTTAACTAACAACAGATTTGCCTGATTATTTATTATACTTATTTGTAAACAATGCGAACCATTGTCACCCTGTGGATGAACTGAGTAACTTGAAGCAGATGTCTCACTTAGCCATGTTTATGTGCCTAGATTTCATTGCATGTCTGATCCTGAGCCCTAAACCTGTCAGCAGTGCCCCACTCTGTGTTACGGTGGTGTTTCTCATGCCCTGTAAGTTTAGAACCAATCACTGCCATTGGAACATTTACTTTCCTCAATATTTGCTTCACTCAAATGGAAAAGTATAGCACTTCTAGTCAGATGCCAATAATATTACATCCAAAGGCTTCCCAGGACCATGCTTTTTCTGACTGAAAGTTTTGCTAGGATTTCTTTTATCCTTGTTCCATGATTATTGCTTCATTTCCATTTTGACCTGGGTCTGCAAACTTTCTATTACTTATGTAAGCAGACCCACTAAATTAATGAAGACTTTATGTATGTGCAAGGCTACAAATCTTGCAGCAAAGTCCTTAAGGAAAGGAGCTGACATGGGCTAGGACTAGGAATTAGGGACAAATAGGCAGCTATTTTCAAACTGCTATGTTCTATATGGTTTCCATTTATTTGTTTCATGTATTTAACATTAACAATACAATTCTCCCACGGATTTTTTTTTTTCTTCCAAGATGTAAAATTATTTTTAAAAATCCTTCAGCAGTTTATAGCTGTATATATGTCAACTTAGCCATCTCCAAAGTAAGGGGAAAGAAATAACTTTGTAACAGCACAGATAGCTTGAAAGGGCTAGAAAATTGTAAGTAGACATTTATCTCTTTTTCATCATTCACCTTTTTTTACCTGAAGTTACGTGTCTTTGTGAGAAGCTTGTTTTTAGTTTATTCTGAATGCTGAAAGTCCTACCTTTTTGGAACAGTAACAGATATTTATTAGTTATTTAAGTGATGTGTAATTTTTTTTTTTTTTTTTTTTTTTTTGCCTTTAAGAGATCATTTGGGGCTCTGGTGATTTGAATCTCCCATGCAGAAGTCACAGCAGCTCTGCATAAAAGGGGTTAAAACATAGGCAACACTTCAGTCTAAAGAAAGTAGTAGTTAAAATACACATAGCATGGGAAATCTGGCAAAAAGAAATCCCACAAAAATCCTTTTCTACTCTCTGGGAGATTTATAAGGTACCACAGGATCTTCCCAAAGTAAATTTAAACTATTTTAAAAATGTAGCAAGATATCAGAGAAGTTTTTTAACATTTTTTTAAAACTTATGACAGGAAGATAACGAACTTAAACATTTAAGAACAACAAAATCCAAATCATCTGATCCATGAAAACAATTGCTATTTTGAAAACAAAACAAGCACACTTGAGGAGGAGCATTTCATCAGATACTCCTCCAACAATGTCCAGTTACCATGAGAATACTTTCCACTTTCCTGGATGGATGTGTTGCACAGAAGAATGAAAGACTGTAACTGATGAAGCTTGCCAAAAAGCATGATCAATATACTGTTAAATCAGGAGAACGTTCCCATCCATTTCAACAGAACTTGAATGGGAAATATGAACCTTACTTTAACTTGAGGCAGGTTGAATAGTAAAGCTAAGTATGAACTTGTTCATTACATGTCAAGTTTTGACCACTTGTTTTAAACTTGAAGCCCTTGTCAATATCGGGAATGTTCTTTCACACAACTAAGGCCTGGCATATAAAAAGAAAAATTAATATATTGGCCTTCAGATGTCTTGCTGCAAGAATATAGAGAACAATTTAGGCCCTCATAATATGAGGACTTGCTTTCACGATTAGCTTGATTCAAAAGTGCAGCCATGTTAATCTTGATGGTTTTTTCCTTTTCAAACAGCTAATATTTCTAGTTTAAGTCATTATTTCTTCTGGATAATGCAAAATATATGTGCTAGATCTGGGAAGGCTTTTTAAAATAACTTAAACCAAGACTTTAATCTCCTGTGGCAAGTGCTTTTGCTAAAATACACACCATAGGCCTGTTTCTGGTCTCCTTAAAGACCTGTCTGATAATTTTCAGTAGCTATGATTGTGTTTTGGTGCTTGTCTCTCATCTCTTCACATGCTTTGTCACACTGGCAGTGCTCTATATAGAAAGTTTCTGTTATGGTTTGATGTGTTTAAGAGAAAATTAACTCTATCCCAGTTAAAACCAGGGCAGTACCTAAGCTTATAAAGCAAAAGAGTAGAATTATTGGCTCCTTTTCATTGCAGCATCTTGAAGATTGTTGGTGCATGACAATCCAGTGTGGCTTTAATTCCTGTCTCCCTTCAGTGTGAGAAGAGATAGCCCTGCTGCTCTCCTGGCATCTGTTTGGGTCCTGTGCTGCCCCAAGGCAGCAGAATATTGCTGAGTGTTCATACTTCCATTATTCCCTTCTTGCTTCCAAGTCTCTTTGATCATTGGATCCACATGGTTGATTGCAAGTGGAATTAATATCACTTTAAGCCTCCAGCCTCGTTCAATTTAGCATGTCTCGTCCTTCATATGTATTCAGTATTAAATTAAAGCCTCCTATTGAACTGAAAACAAACAGCGCATTTGCCTGCTTAATGCATTTTACAAGCTTCTAAGATTCTCTGCTGCTGTGTCCCAGATAACATACCCTAGAAAAGAAATCTAGGAGAAGGCTATCTTCACTTGTATGTGGCTTTGCTTGGCACAGCAGAAAATCAGCAACTTGCTGAAATGGGCCAGTAGTTTTTAAGCTGAAGCCATTATTGTGACTAGAACAGCAAGAATCTCTGCAGCTTTACCCATTCAGGCTCAGCATGGTTCTGTTTCATCCTGCTTCTGCTTGATGTGGTTTTGCATTAGGCTTGGGTTTCAAATTCAGAGAAAAGCCAATACTGGACGGAAAACTTATTGTGATTAGGGATGGCAATGGTAACTGAAATATTTGCTAGATTCAGGAAACTGGCCTAAGTTTTAGACTTACAAGAAACTACTTCAAATTAGGAAGTTGTGCTCTTTATTTGAATTTTATTCTAAGGTTTCCAATGGTGATATCAAAAATCTGTAAAGGCTGGTTAACTTCTTTTCTTCCAGATGTCTCTTCATGCATAGCACAAATAAATCCAGAGAGTGTCTGTCTTTTCTAGCACAGGGGAAACTACCTCTTTGTAATAAGTGGTTAATAATTGCTTTGGATATCTCATAGACTCAGATAATTGTGCTGGGAAAAATTGTTCTTGCCTGTTAAACCAACAAACCAATTCTTATTTGCAATTCTGCTGCATCCTGTTATTTTTTCTTGCTGCTATTCCCCATCAGAAACTTAAAAATGGAAAACAGGGCAGTAGCAAGTCTTTTTGGTAGCTGTCCTGAGTGGAATTGTCCATTTTCTTTTTCCTTTGACTTCTCAAAAGATAATTCTTTTCCTTATGTGTTCATGAATTTGTGTGTGTTGAAAATACAGATGCTTTGCTGGACATATTTTTTAATATCATCTTTAGAATCCTAGGAAAGCTGTTATCTTTGTCACCTGTGGGGTGAATCTTTCAGATGTTTGCTGTAGAACCACACATAAGCAACAATCTGGGAAGGAAGTTCGGAAATCTGGAAGTTTGGGTTCCCAATCCTCACTTAAAATTACTAGATTCCTGGGTTACTCTGTTTAAAAGTTTTCTGTTAAAGCAATACAAAGATGCTTTGAAATATCTCCACTGTGTGAAAGCAGGACCATCTATTTGATCTAAAATAGAAAGCACTCACTACCTGCCTCTGGTTTCAGATAACCAAATCATTCCAAATATGAGGCTGCTGCCTCAGAGGCAGAAATTGTCCATTGTCCTGTACCTCACCAGGCAGATTCCTGGAGGCTGGTTTTTCCTGTCAGATAAGAAACAGAATAAATACTACAGGGTCATGGTGATTGCACATCTCACAGAACTGTAGTCCTGTAGTTCAAGATTAATGGGTTTACACTGAACTGCCAAAACTTTTACAGAAAGATGTGCTACCAGATCCTTGTCTGGTGTAAGCTGGCTCACTTCTGTGGCCCTGTGAAAATAGGCTGATTTAAACCAACTTAAATCCTAGGTCCATACCTTAAAACATTCCTTTCCCTTATGAGGACATAATAGTAATCTTAAAAGCATTGTTTTTACTCCAGGGTTGGACTCCATGGTCTTGGAGGTCTTTTCAAACCTTAATGATTCTGTGTTGTTGAAGGGATCCATACCAACTGGAAAAAGTAGCCAAGTGGTCATGCTTATGGGAAAAGTAGGAACAGTATTTGAGGAATGGGGGAAATCTTCCTGTGTTGTGACCTGTAATGTTACATAGCAGGAATTCCCCTGCAGACCTCTAACTTGCTGTGCAAACAGGTCTCTGAGCTTTTCCTGCCACCTTAGCTTCCTGTGCTGTGGATCCCAGAGGTATTTCCTGAGGGTTTAGGATTTGCTGATACTTGTCAAAATGGTGCTATGGTGGAGTTGTTTAGTGATGCATTTAACTAGTCTATATATTCATACAGTCTTATTTTTATTAATTATCTTATATTTATTCCTCTGACTTCACAGCTAGATTCCTCAGAAACTGTACCTGATGTTTAAAAAAACCCACTTCATTCTGATACCTTTAAACGCAGTTTTGTCCTTTCTTTTTTTTTTCCCCTTCTTTGAAACAACTGAGTGTTTAGTATTTCTCTTAATTAGTGTTTGTACTCAAAAGTTTTTTCAACAGTAAGTTATTTTGCTTGTGGTTTTGGGGGCATCTTTTAAATCTGAAGCCTACACATTCCATGATCAGCAGACTTGGATACGTATCACAAGGTGCAAATATTTCAGGAATTTCCTCAGCAAGACCAATGAACTTTCTGTTGGTGTACCTTTGCAGTTTTCAGTGAAATTATTCCTGCTCCCTATTTACAGACTCTGGATATAAATTGTCTATATAATTGTCTTTTATTGGAAAAACACTCTTTTAATTAATAATCTCTCTATGAGCGACCAAAATTTCCTTCTGTAACAGGCCAAACCACCTTTTGCTAGAATTGTCCATGCTGTATCCAAGGGTACACTGGGAAAAGCAATTTTCTATCCTTCTCTCTTACCTTCTTAATACATTGAGATATCTTTAGTCTAGAGAAGGATCTTATGTGGGTTCAGAGCTTTCATTTTATTTTGACATTTTCTGCGACAATTTCATAGAGCAACTTTCTGGTTGTTCCTGGTATAAAATTATGCCAGTATGATTGATGCCCTCTCAATCCTCCTCTCCATTATTTATAAAATTCTTTGATATTTTTGATCTCATCGATACTAATCAAAGATCATTTTCCCCATTTCCTTTATTTCCAAATTAATTAAGGACCTGTTGTTTGTGGACACCCAGAACTGTGGCCTGTTGCTACATTTTAAATTGATAAATGACTCCCTGAGGCACATCTGGTTTGGAGCTTCTTTGCAGAGTTTAAAAGTGTACCCAGTTCTAAGCTGATATTCAGAGCCCGTAGAGCTCTGTACGCAGTTCATAGAGGTCTCGTGGCAAATGCTTGTAAATGAAGAGCTTGCCTTGGACCTGGTTCCCTCTCCAGCTCGCACTGGAGGCACTGGCAGTCTTTCTACTGACTTCAGCAAAACTGAAGTGAGACATTACTCTGCCTGTTGCTCACCTCTGCTGTACTGCTCGTGGAATAAAATGTATGGCCAAGAACAAAACCCAGAATCTGGCCAGGTTCTGCCCTTTGTCCTCATGCCTGGAATTGGCTGTCAGAATAAATTTAAATGAGAAAGGTCAGATTTTAATCTCAAGGCTTTAATATGGTTGTCTGCTAAGAAGTGTAACTATCTCAGTGTTGAAGCGGTACCTAATTTAAGGGGAGTAGAGGGATAATTTTCTTAATCTGTCATTAGAGAAAAAATCTCTGAAGGGAACTACATGCAAAAAGAACTGGAAAAAAAAGGATGGAGAAAACACAATCAATTTTTGTATATGCAAGAAATATGCCACAAAGGTAATGGGATGTGAAGTGTCAGCAGCATTTGAAAAATTAGCTTTTTTCTTTTTTTTAAATTCTTCTTTACTGCTTAATCTTAAAAAAACAAAAAACAAAAACAAACAAAAAAACCCCCCAAACAAACAAACAAAAAAAACAACCACCAAACTGAAGAATGCCTTTCTCTGTTTCTAATATCAATGTTGCACATTTTTATTCACATCTGTGTAAACATTTGGATAATTGGTGTCTTTCTGATGTGTTTACATTCAGTATTGACATGCAGAGCAGTTGTTGGAATCTCATATAAAGGAGAATTGCCCTAAACTGGTGAGTAGACAGATTAAGTGAGGCACTTGGGTGGGGAGAAATATTAAATACTTTGCAAACAACAAAGCTTGAGAAATGGGGAGGAGGGAGCTGTGGAGAATGATTCTTCAACAACCAACTTTGTGGATGAAATTGTCTGAAAATGTTTGTGTGAGCCTCATTCATTTTCACATCACTTGTTTGTTCTTATATGGGGGAGAGGAGGGGAAGAAAAATATCCTGAAGTTACTTTAGTTAAAACTGTGGAATTAAAGAGCTGAGCCATCATGACTTTGACCCATGCTCCCAGTCTATCTGAATATTGGTTGGTCAGTGGCAGCCCTCATCATATTTTCTTTATTATTTTCTCTCTGCCTGGCTGACCATAATGCTCCTCCATGGGAACTTTATGTGTCCTCCATGTAGTCTTTTTCATCTCCTGTTGATTTCTTTTTTCTTCTCAGTCTCTTCTTTTCTTTGATTTTAATCTCAATTACTCTTTTTCTTCTTTGTTCTGTCCTTTCTAATGATGATGATCTTTGCCTGGCAGCGTAATCACCTTCTATGTTTCCCTGCCTGGGAGGAGAGCTGGGCCAGTTACTTGTTAGATAAGTTGATGTGACTTGTGGGATCAATTCTCTGTAGATCTTCACAAAAGCATCACAGTGCTGTGTCTGGCTGAATTGGGGCCTTTTAGAAAAGGTCAGGAAAACATGGAGGACTTGATGGAAAGATTTCTTTATTCCTAACAATTTTTCCCTGCTGATAGAGTAAATGTTGTTATGCTCATTGAATAGATATAGTGTGTAAAGAGGGGTTGAGGACTGGATGGGGTCCAAATTTCATGAGAAGAGCCATCCTAATGAAGCTCCAAGCTGAAGGAAGACAGGCCCTTGTCTTCCAGCTGGATTCAGGGCAGTCAGGACAGACCTGGATTTCAGACACTCCCACCATTCTTTTGTCCATACAAGCCCCATGGAAATGTGAAGAGGCTCCAAACCACAATCATATTTGATTACAGATTTGTACGTTGATTCATATTTGTATCTTCTTTTATTGTGCATTTTTAAGCTGTTACCTTCAAGAACACCCATTGTGTGCTTTTGTGGAACATAGCTGAAGAAATGTGATGTGATCTAAGTAATTTACTGTAATTCTCTACTTTAGAAATCCAGTAAAATGTAAACGAACTTTTATATGCAGTGTGGTATCTGAATGTAACAGGGCAGTTTGTTTGAAAATGGAAACGTCTTTAAAAGCATTAATATCTCTGCCTGCATGTCCCACTCTGCAGTCTCAAATGAAAGCTGTTTCCACTTGTTATGAGCAATGGACACTTGGCTGAGATTTGAAAACTGATGCTTAAGTAAGATTAAACCAGATTCCTTCTGTCTCACTGCTTCTCACTAAGCTCTACAATGTTAATGATTTATATATTGATATTGTTGACGTTTTCAGAGGCTGATTTTTTCACCTTTTAACAGTCGTTTCTTTTCAGATTTACAGTGTTCTCTACAGAGTAGGAGTTGTCTTGCTGGCTATGTGAAAGTCCTATATTGTAGTTCAAATTTAACATCAACTGTTAGATGAATCACAGAGTCATGGGCTTGGAAGGGGCTTCAGAAGGCCATCCAGTTTCTCCCATATCCAAGGCTTAATCAACTGTATGTGTCAGTCCTGACAGACATTTGTATGACTTCCAGCACTGAAGACTCTACAGACTCCTGGAGCAATCTCTTCCTGGAGTTCTTCAGTTCTTAATTCTTAAACTTTTTCCCATGTCTGAATTGTCCACGGTACAATTAAAAACTTATGACTTCACATCTTATTTCCCATGTACATTGAGAATAAATTTGTCTTCATTTTCTTTGCAGCAAGCTTTTAACTGTTTGAAAATAGTTACCAGCTTAACTTTACCTAGTGGGACCCTTATGGGAAATTATTCAGTTTAAGAATTTGTAAAAATGCTACAATTTTTGTTTAATTTTTTCTGAAGGCTGAGGTGATTTAGGCTTGAAATGCAGCAGGAAGCACTGGATGTGAAACCTTACTACGTGTGAGAAGAGCAGGCAGATGGCTTCAGCGTTAGGAGTCGGTCTTGTTTTGTTACACCATTGCTAAGATCTGGACAGTAGAGGCAAAGTAGAAGAGAAATCCCCAGCTTGAAGGATGCATGTAGGGGTTCACATTTCATCATTGGAAGAGTGCTTAATCTTCTTGATCTCTGTTACAGCTCTCTTGGAGTGACACTCTTAAAGGTTTCACTTCCATCTATCTATGAATACAAAAATGGGAAGAGGGTCATAGGAAGATGTCCTTTGTCAGGGAGGAAATGAGGATGTTGTGGACCAACCATTCTCTCTGATAGGCATTGCATTATCCTGAAGTTTTCCCTGTAGAAAAAATTGGGAACTATCAATGTATAGCCCCATCTCACACCAAGGTTAGAACTTTTTGTGCGAAGTGGTGTTTCTCTTTGTTTTACTGTGCCAAATACATTGTTGACGATTGAGGTATACCCAGTGATTGTTGGAGTATGCTGGTTTGCATGCATGTAAAAAAACTTCTGTTTCCAGAAAAAATAAACTTGCCAGAGGGCTTAGGCTCTGGGTTTTCTGCTGACAGTTAATGGGACTTCATAAAATAGAAGGCAACTCAGAATTTGGCCTTATGCAGAGTATCTCAGCATGGAGGACCAGTGGCTCTTTCAAATGAAGAACTAATTCCTTTAGTATTAAGTATTTGCAATATAATTTGAAACTTAGTGGTGTTTATCCATGGCCCTGTCTATCTCTGGCTGAAATCAACAGGTTTCTTTCCAATGTTACCCCAGGGTTCACACACCTCAGCCAGTAGAGTACACGTGTTCATTTTCCCAAATGGTTTAGAACTTGGCAGACTTGGGTCTGTCTTTGTTTCTTGGAGTTCTGGACATATTTAAAACTAAAGCACAGAGCAAAATTTAGAGGCTAAAAATTCTGTGGTTTATGAACCACTAATCTTCCATGACTCACCTTTCATGCAGTTTTATGGCTCTACTGGCTTGGAAATAGGCAACAGCAGTTGACCACCTGCAGCATCAGCATCAAGGAAAGTTAATGTGGTTAACTCTTTGAAATGTGGAACCTGAAAAAAAAACCCCAAACCAACAGAAAATTCACTGTAATATGCTGATTTAGCATAACCTTCCACCACTGCTAAGACATCGCAACAATAGGACTTTTACAGAAAAACTTTTTATTTAAATCAAAGGGTAGGTGGACCTCTCAAAACTTGTCCCATGCTAATGTGCACCAGAATAAAACTTGTTAGCTCTGCTAGAAGCCTTGCTGAAAGCTGCACTCTGCTAGAAGGAAGTACTGTATCAAATAAACAGGAAATAACACTTTTTTTTTTTTCTTTTTAGAAGTCAAATTCTTTTTACTCAGTCCTTTGTTCTTTGAAATCTTATTTTTTACATTTTCTTTTGCAGTCTCCCAGCTCTGTAATCCTAGGCTAAAAAACTGAAGCATTGAATCATTCTTCTTCCTCAATATTGAGAGAGTCAATTACTTCTAAGAGGCTTGAATGGAAGGTGTTTTTTTAAATCCTAGCAAAGCAGTGTTGTCAGACTTGTGTTTATTCAGTATTAAGGTCTGAAGCCAGAGCTTTAGTTGCAAATTTGTCTAGTGTACCTGAAACTTCATGCTACTATCAGCCTATACTGACGAGTTTCATATCCACTGGCACTGAAAATTATTTTTTAACTGTAAGTTGCATTTCAAGAGCCCCTCTTCCAAATGTTTTGAGCAAGTCCTCTTAAATATGTTCTCATTGGGGTTTTCCAGATGATACTCAGGTGTTCAGTGGTGGTCAGCCACGGGTGACACATACAGGTTGTAGTGAAAACGTGCAAATTTCACCTGCTGTGAGGAGATGACCTGAAACAAATACCTTCCTAGTGGTTTCACTGCTGCTTACATCAGTGTATGTCCTGAAAGGCAGCACAATACTGGGAAAATTGTTTTCCTTCCTGCAAAAAAAAGGTTACTAGCCTAGGTCCTGCTGTTCAGTGATCAAGGTCATACCCACAGCCTGAAGTATCTCTGAATTTTGGATGATCTTTGTCACGTGCATGCACGTTCTATCATAAGCACCAACTTGTACCAGTTATTCTTCATTTGTCAAGCACAAGATACTGACACAAACAACAAAGGTTTATTGCAAGATGAGGCCTGGTGCAATCGCTTCAGATACTCTTAAGTGTGTGCTCTGCATATCCTGAAAATCCTTCTTTAAGGACTATGAAAGTTGTTACTAGAAGTTTTATCCTTTATGAGACCATCTGTCAATGATGAAATTCAAATTGAGATTTTTAGTCCAAACTTTCTCTAGACAAAATGTTTGGGTTTTGGTATATATTGAGTACTAGAAATTATCCTTTAAAGGAAAATCAGTAGAATTTTATTGGCAATGACCTGCTGCTTAGTACACTGAAAACATTTCTGTAGATCTTGCCTTTTTCTTTTTTTTTTTTTTTTTTTCCCCTGTTTTTAAATGTTGCTTATAAACTAGAATTGTAGGGGGTTTTGAAGTGAGATTGAATTACTCTTCCCAGTGTGCTTCTGTAGGAAGCCCCTTTGGAATCGGCAAGAACAAGCCCAACTTGCATCCCATTTGCCATCTGGGTTTCCCTCTGGCTTCAATTTGCTGCTATAAAACAGTTCTTAGGTATGGATGCTGTACTGAACCTGCCCAATGCATGTCACATTTAGTTACTCATATTTCTTCCAAGATAATGATTGCATAGAAGCTGTTTCTTGTGGTCTCTTGATTTACTGCTTCTTAATCTGATGTTTCAAATTAAACCTAAGTCTTCAAATGTCATTGCATTCTTTTAAGACATGTTCAGCTGCTTTGTAATGGGTGTGTTCTTTCCTACAGTTTAATGTTCAGTGGTTATGGAATAATTGAATAATGTAGCATGTCTGTTTATAATCAAGATGATGCAATGTTATCAAAGGTAGACATTTATTTCTCACTTTTCTTTATATTTCTGCATCCTTCCTTGTACCTGAAATACCCTTTGCATCTGCTTTAATTTATCAGTAAACCTTTGAGGTGTAATTGTTCCAGGGCAAACACAGGGGCTCATGTTAGACATTCCATAGCAGCCACATGAACTTCTGAGAGTAAGAGAAGTTAGATATTTGTACAGATCCAGTGGGCCTGGTATCTTTATTTAGTACCCTAAATAGCACTGAAAATTTGAGGAAAATTAGAGGACACTTACAACTGTTTGTTATTAGAAGAAAGTCATCATTGCTAGTGGATATTTCCTAGGTAGCACAGACTTGTACGGAGAGCATGATTTTCTTTTAAAATAACGTGGATGATTTTTCATTTGTTTGTTTTCTTATAGGATTTATAAAAATAAAGGTTTTTACTCCCATCCTTGTCCTTTAATAAACGTGGCTTTAAAGAAATGTAGGTCACTTAGAATCATCTTGAGATATTCTTTTACATAAGACCAGGATGAAATTCCTCATCTATGTCATTGTACCATGGGAACCATTTCAGTTTAAAGTCCATGCTGCATTAGTTATGCAAATGCAATAAAAGCAAAAAGTTTTTTTCACTTCATTTCTGAAAGCTCCTTCTATATGTCGTAGTTCAAACCCTATCAGAATCTCACATGCAGCTGCATGAGAGCTTGATAGTATTTCAGTATTTGAAGCATCCTGGAGAACTTAATCATTTCATAATGGAACATAGGGACTGCAATAGTATTTTGTTAAAATGAGACCTGGAACAGTTTGAGGCAGTTCTTTCCTTTTTCTGTGCATGGGCAAGATTTATGCTAATGGAAAGCCTCGTGGCTTATGCGCTGAATGTGAATTTCAAGGCACTGAAATAAGGGGATTTGAAGAACTTACTTATTTCTGGGAAAATCTGGGAAGTGATTGTCGCAAATCAAATTGTGATTTAGTTTGGAATTTTTTTGCTGTCACTTTACTGAGTCTAAGCCTCAGCACAAATTGCCAGTTGATCTGTAATTCCCATTTTGTGTGAGTCCGTTATGCAATAGCATATTGTGGGAACATACTCAAGGATTTTACACACATTTGCCAAAACTTTAGCTTGCAAAACTTTTGGATCATGGAGGTGTGCATGAAGATTTGGCATCTGATCCTGTTCCTACTGTGACATTTAATAGTAGCTATCAAATTTTACTGGGAAAAGGATAGGATATTTAGGAGTCTGGGTTGAAAATTCCTTTTTTTTTTTTTTTTTTTTTTTTTTGGACAAACTGACTCTTCTAGAAACAAGGCTTGTAGAGAACAAGAAACATAATATTGATGAGGCAACAGAGGAAGAAACCCTATTCAAGTCAGTACTGACAGGAAATCTCTCTTACTCCTGTAGTGTCAGGACACATTCAGGTTCTGCTTGACCACAGCACTTAGAAGGACCTACAAATAGTAGAGCACAGCACAATATCTGAACATCACAAAAAGCATGATTTGTGGTCGGTATCCTATTATGCTCTCAAGAAAGAAAGAGACTTATGTCACTCATATTAATATTGTTGCCAGTTCAAATTAGTCCTGCTTGTAGCATCACAGTCTGGTTCCTATAGAGCCCAATACAGTGTACAGTTCCTATGTCCGAAGGAGAAGTTGCTCAGAACATCATGGCCATGACTGGTGGCATTCCAAGTCCCCTGCTTCTTGTTCCCGTTCCCAACCTCTTCCCCTCTGCTAAAACGACACAGGGATTTAGGGATTTATCACCTTTGATGATCCTTTCTGGTTTATTGTTCTTCCTACATGCTGGTTCTTGAGCATCAGTAGCTGACAGAAGGCAGGATACTTCCTTGTGTGTTCTTGTAGGGCAAGGCTGAAAAGATAGGTACAAGTCATATGGCTGCAAAAATTTGTGTCGGCAGTTCAGGGGAGAACATGTTAAGTTATAGATTTGTGCAGAAGTATGGTAACCACATGTTAGTCCTTGTGCATGTTTAGTCCTGTGGTAAAAAAAAAGAAGCTGTAAGAAAGGAAATAAACTGTGTGAGAAGGGGAAATTCGAGCTGGTTTAGAATAGAAAAAAACCCTTCATTTAAATACTGAAGATTTTGAAGCATAATGGATAGCATTTAGTCCCTGGCAAAAGTCTGACTTCAGTGATCTGTGTAAGGGAATAAACTGTACCCAGTGTTTTAAAATATGTGCTTTAAAAAAAACAAAACAAAACAAAAAAACACTAAAACACCGCCCCCCCCCCCCCCCCCCCCCCCCAACTGATTTATAAAAAGGAAAGGTATAATGAGATCCAGCTTCCTGTAAGTTTATGGTAATTCTGTGCCTTTTGCTAGTTGTTCTATTTATGTGGTCCCTTACTGCAGCCTGGCTCCCACCCTCTAATATAGTTATCCTCAGTGCACTTCTTTGTGGTAAGGAAGTACAATAATCCCCACTTTACAAATGGGGAGCCATGGCAAAAGAGAGGCTTAGTGACTTGCCTGAGGTCATGCAGGCAGCCCATTATGGAGCAGGGAATTCAACCAGGACTCCCAAACAGCAGACAAATGCTCCAACCCCAGGGCTGTCTGTCCTTTAGCTCGTATTTTTAAAGCACTCAAAAGGTTGTAGCCAGATTTCAGAGATGGTTCAGGGGTTATTGAATCCAGCCTGACTAAAATAACAGAATAGCTGGACCAAGTGAAAATGTGCTGCTTAGTGTAGAGTTGCAATATTAGTAAGTCAAATAAAGGTTTTTCCGCTGGCAGCTCTGGTTTCCTCTCACTTGCCTGAGCTTGCTCTCTCATACACACACACACAGACACTTTCTGCAACTCATTTTACTCCTGCCTCGAAGGAAGAACTTGGTGAAAGGAAATTGGTATAATTAAATGGTTATGTAGGAAGCTGATGGTAAGTATTTACTTTTATAAAATAACTGGAGGAGAAAAAAAAAATCTGTGAGGTGGATTTCTTAGTGTTTGCTTTTTTGGGTTTATTTTTGGCAGCAGAGTATTGAGTGACAGAGATTTGTTCCCAGTAGAAAATGCTTGAAACACATTAGTCTGCTTTGGTATTAGAAAGATTAGAGGGCACGCTGTGAGAATTTGTAGGGATTTATGTGCTTTTTAGAGAGGATTAATAATAATAATAAAAAAAATTTTTCCAGGTTAGAAATGCTGTCTAACCACATCACTACTCTACAGGCCAACATTTGCATGGTGGTTTTCTTTTATGTTCAATATCACAGTGTTTGCATTGCAACTTCAGTTACAGTTGGTTTTGTTTAGAGACCACAGTCTAGGTGTACACAGCATGTGAGATGAAATGTTAGGAGTTCATGTAGCATCCTTGAAATTTTATTCAGAAGCAAGCTTGAAATACCTAAGGAAAATATTTCAGGGATATTCTTATTCTACAGAGTTGATTAAATATAAGGGAAAAAAAAAAAATCAGTCACATTTCATAGCTTTTAAGTGTGTGTTTTCTTCCTGTCCATCAAATTGTGAGCTTGAACAAGATTTGCTCTCTGGAACATTATTTCTTTAAAATATTTGGACATGGTCGTTCCCTAGTAACACCAGACTGCACAACATGGAATTAGTTATTTGTTTAGGAACAGAATTTTTAAACATCCTCTAAGCTGTAAAGGGATACTTCCTAATTATTTACTAGAAGCATCCATAGTTAATTAAAGTCAGGCTGCTAAATGTTGATAATTAGAGGCTTATGTTGCTAGAAAACGGCTTGCGCTGATTTGAGCTAGCATTTAATTTGTAAAATCAATCCTTTTTAGACACTTTATTTAGAAAAAGCATAAAGCTTTGCAAGATGTTCTTATGAAAAAGACTATCTATGTCTTTATCCTTTACAGTCTCACTATATTACACATCAATTTGTCCATAGTTTTTGGTATCTTACCAACTTGCAATAGAAACATAACATGACCAGTAACAGTGGCCTAATTGTTCAGGACTTCTTGGGTTTTTTTTTGTTTTTTTTTTTTTTTTTTTTTCCTTTCTTTCTTTCTACTTCCTCTTACTCTGTTTCTTTCTTTCTTCTTTCTTTTTTTCTTTCATTTCATTTTGTGTGGAGCTTGGAATTGGACTTTATCCACAGGACTATTTGTGGTCCAATGCATACCTGAGCCCAGTGATGCTTGGAGGATGAGTGGATGTTGAATGTTGAGTATTTTCCAGCCATGTGCCAGCGGCTGTTTCAGGTACTTGGTATCATCTCCAGGTTTCCGTGGATTTCGGTGTCACAGTCATGCTGGGGCAGTGACAGCAGTGCATTGTACCTAAGTTCAGACACTTGAGCATTTTGTCCCTACAGAAGTCCTGTGAGCACCTGTAGTACCTATAATTTTCCCTCTCACTCTTTTGCCTCATTGCCATTGCAATGGCAAGGACCAAAGTGAAATGCTCTTTGCATGGGTGAGCATCATTTGAATTGGATTCCGGATGTTGCCTGTTGGGTTTAGCTTTGTTTTCAATTTTACTACCCTTACAACATTATTTTTAAAACAACATTTAGGTGGCATATGCTTTCTCTGATGATGTTTTGGTCTCGCAAACACTCTGCAAAGTCGATACAGATGTGTGGGGAAGGAGATGTTTTGTTACCGGCCTCTTATGGCTTATATTGCAGCTTCACTGCAATTTAGATTGTGTTGCATTATAGTGCCTTCTGACAAGAAAAGATTTGCGTATCATCTCCATTACACCTGACACATTATTGTCACTACTGGTGATCTGAAAATTTCATTGCAGGTTTTTAGGTGTGGACTGATTTGTTAGTTAAGTACTCAAAGTTAGGAAGACATTGCAAATACTGGTATTTATAAGCTGTGGAAAGGTGTATCTTAGCAGGGGAGAAGGACACTTGGGAAGAAGTACCAATGATTGATTATTTGAAAAGTTTGGTTTTCATCTGTAAAGAAAAATAAGTTTTAGAAATGTTCTGGCAGATAAGGACTCAGTATGCAGAGTTTTACAGCTGTGTAGTTGATTCAAAGTCCACTGGGGTAAATTGTGGTTTTAGCTACGTGGAGAACTGAATTTGGATTCTTGTCCTTAATGAAAGAACAATTAGTTGAACAAATCATTCTTCCTCTTTTTCAGGGAAATTGTTTTTTATTGCAGTGACTATAGCTTTCATTGTTTGTCCCTTCAGGTAGTAAGTACATTTGTTAGAAGAGAAGCAAGGCTTTGATTTCATCTTGTGTCTTTGGAAACGCAATCAGTTTCTTTCTTATTTAAATGGTAGTGTGATTTCATATCATTCTTTAAAGTACAAAGATAATTTTTTTCCTTCGTGTGTTTTAAAGAGGTTCTTATACTGGAAAGGGAGACTTATGCTGTCTTCTCAAGTAATTGGGTGTCAATACAAACATGCACTGCAAGTTTAACTTGTGGAAATGAGGGCAAAATTTCTCAGCTGGAAGCTTTACATCATGGTTAAGGAAATCATCTTTATCCCATTTCTGTGTTGACCTCAGCAATCCAAATGCTAGAAACATTTTCTGGGGTTTTTGATGTCAATATACAGAAATGTTAACAGAATATTATGCCAGAAGAAATCTGAAGTCCACATCATCTGTGTTCTTATGAATGAGGAAGGAGATTCCAAGCGTTATTTGAAAATCAGTGTGCATAATTTATCTGATATCTTGGAAGGATCTGCCTTCTAAACTGTAGTTCCTGACAAGTGCATACTGTGAAGCACCAAGCTCTGTGTCTCCCACACCTTACAACAAAACACCTTCTGGAGGTGCCTCTTTCTCTCTGTTGTCTGTGAGGGAGAGGAAATCCAGATGAAATATGTAACTTTTAGACTAATATCTTCTGTGAGAGGAGCTGCCCTCTTAAACTGTTTTGGATAAGCGTAGAGAAGGTGTTTCTGTTTGTTCATGGAGCATGTCAGGTATATTCTATGGAAAACTAAGTTCTCAGTGGGTTTGCAGGTGCATACATGTGACACTGGAGTGCAAGTCCTGTTTGGAAATGAATGAGTTTTCTGTTCCCCTGCTCCCCAGAGAAATGCAGTCTGTTCCAGAAGAAGTCACCTTCATACAAGAGTATGAATAATGTGGCCTTAATTTAATTGGTTTTTCTTTTGTTCAAATTGAAGTTTCACTGTTTAGTCAAGTATCATTAATTGCTGCTTTTATCAGAATCAGATGAATAAGTATATAGTCCATCACAGATTGGTGTGTATGGCAGAGGATTAAAACTGGAAGTCCAATATTTTTCATTGGTTTAACATGCTTACTAGTGGGTTAAGTAATTTCTCAGGTTTTTTCTTTGTTAAACTTGTTTTTAAATAGGTATTTTTCAGTGGGGCTTCTAATTTACAATGACAATTCAAGGAATTAGTACTAGGGTCAGCTACTACTTTTCTTCCTGAAAACCATGAAATTTTACTTTTAAAAAATACAATAATTTCTGCTTTTTCTTGGGAAATATGAATTGTTCAGCAGAAGAATTTCCTCTGAAGCAGATAAACATAAATATTTCTCTAAAAGGCCATTCTTGTATCATTATGAAATTTGGTTACCATGCTATTTTACTTCTGTGCACTGTAAGAAGGGTTTGCAGTAAAGACTTTGAATTTCTGCAAAAGCATTTGTTCTGTACTAGCAGTACTTTGCGGGGAGATATCCAGATATTTCTTAAGATCTTGAAAGCTTGGTATGAAAAATCAGATTTTCCACATTCCCGCTTGCAACTTAAATCCAGTACAAACAGAGGTTTCTTTATTTCAGAAGTACTTGTTTAACACTGGCTCACTTTTGAGACTAACTGATTTTGTTGTGTTCTGGGCCAGGAAAATCAAACTCATGGTATGAAAATATCCTCCTGAAATAAGTTATTACCTTTTAGTTCAGTTATAAAGGATGACTTCTTGGTTAAGGCTGTGGCCTGGGACTTGAAAGTTCAAACTGAGTTCACCTCAAGACTGGGACTCCGACCACAGCTGTGGGCACAGGCACCATTCCTGGGTCTCAGCTCCTGTCCCAGAAAATCCCACCTGTCACCTTAGGCTGAAGATCCTGCTATGTGCACAAGAACAGCGCACATACAGAACCTCTGCCCTTGGTCCATTCCTATTTGGTTCTGTCATAAAGGTAATTAAACATCATAATTTCTATATTACCACTTGTTTCTCTTTTGCAGTCCACATCATGGGGGATGTGAAACTGGTGACATCTACTCGAGTCTCCAAAACCTCCCTGACGCTCAGCCCCCCTGTCCCTGTGGAAGCACCAGCATTTACTCTTCCTCCTCGGAATATCCGGGTGCAGCTGGGAGCCACCGCCAGGTTTGAGGGGAAGGTAAGAAACAGACAGTGGAGGGCTTCTGCATTGGGTTTTGCCCTTTTCTGAAGCTGACCAGGGGGCTGCAAAGGTAGTGAAGTGCCTCTGCAATATGGGACCTTTACTGAAGAGGAATACACCAATGTTTCCCCTCCTGGGAAGGCAGGAGCCTTGCAGGTCTGTTTCTGTGTAGAGGAGAGCATTGCAAAACCTGAGCATTGCAAAGAATAACCTCGTTGAACATGCCATGAACTGAGGTCATTGTCAGTGAGAAACTGCTTCAAGGGCTGTCTCTAGTCAGCATGCTCCCCTACTGCAATTCTACATATTCTCCTACTGCACATTCACATCCCTGCATCCCAAACCTCTGCCCATTTATGAAGCTTCATGTGTGACACAAATCCAACCCTGCTGCAGCATGTCCTTCTTGCAGTCAAGGTAGGAATCTGCAAGGAGTGTTGAGATTGTTCCCTGTTCCCTGGCACTGCCTGCCACACATGTCCTTAACTTGAAAGAAAAAAGGGCATTTTCAGAGGAAAGACTGATTTGTTCAGGGAAACTTGTTGTCAAAGGGTTTAAAAGACTGTGTAGTGGGGTGTTCCCCTCGTGTATTGAACTGTGCATCCTGGCATCCATATTTCTTTCATGTGTCAGTCCTGGTATGTACTCATCCTTGGTCTACCTATCTTCCTTTCGCCTCTCTTAAGCCAGTTCTTTTTCCTGGAGCTGTTAGCTTTCCCTCCCAGTCCTTTCAGTTTCCTTTGGTTCCTGTTCTGCTCCCTCTGACAGCTGCACCATCAAACTGACCGCACTTTTAATCTTTGAAGTGGTGAGACTCGTCTGACAGAGGCAGGAAACTGTAACTCTACTGTAACAAAAGCAAGGGCTAGAAGGAATTTGGGAAATTCTTAACTCCTGAAACTCTAACTTAAACACAGGGCCGGTAGAGGGCATCTGATATTTATCTTATTTGTTTATGTAAGACCAGGCCAGGAACTGGGATTTTTCAACAGGAACTGTGTGGGAAAACAGGTTTTGGAGTATATTAATTTTGACATGCTGAAGCAAAACTCAAAAGTAGTTCTTAGATTTGACCTTTTGAAAAAAAGTTAGCATTTTTCATAGAAAACAAATTTCAATACAGTGCTTAAACCAAAGAACAGTTTTTACCAAACCTCCAAGAATTTTTCTTTTTTTAATTTACTTACTTTTATGTGATCTTAAGGTCTTTGTGTGTATGACATTGGCCAGTCTCCATAAGCACTTCTGTTCTTGCTCTTTGTGTCTTATTTTCTCTTCCCCTCACCGTTCCACCTTGTTGTAAATGCAGTAGGAACATGGCAGCATGTTTCTACTTTCTCCGTGTGACACCTGTGTACAACGCTGTTCTAATTCCAGCTGGTTCTTCCAGGCTACACTGCAATAACAGTTCAGTGAAATCAAAGTTGAAGCATGTGCTAGGATTTGGTTTTATAGTTCTCATGTTTCCTAATTAAAAGCTGAAGTGGGATATTTCCAGTTTTTATTGCACTCTGCAGAGTTGTTATTATTTAAGTCAAATGAAAACAATTGTAAAATATAATGACCTACAAGCTAGAGTGCCATCACTGCTTTGCTTTTTTTTTTTTTTTTTTTTTTTTAATATCTGGTTTTAAAGTGTTAATTTTCGAGGGATACCTATCCCCTTTTTAAAACCACTTTGAAGACTAGAAGGGTAAAGTCTGAGGGGTTTTTTTAGTAGCTTGGAAAAAAATACACAAATTCAATACTAATTAAACTGTCAAGTTTAATTTCCTTGAAGGAACAAAGCTTTGATTGAAGTCCTGGCTTGGACCTACTTGATGAAAAATCTAAGTGTCTCTTCTGGCAGTTCAGTATAAGAGCGTGGCCAAAACCTTTAATTTTCTATCCTTAAGATGGGGGTGACAGCACTATTATTTTGTTTGTGCTCTTAGTGTAGTGAGATGGGCAATTTGTTTGAAAGGCACTGTCACTGAGCATCTGCAGGAGCCTGCAGAGCTGTTATCATCTGGCTCCATCTTCAGCTGGCCAATACAGCATTGCTTCTTCTGCCTCTCTAATGTTTCAGAGGTTCAGAAGGACAGCTGACTTGTTCAGAAGGACAATTCTAACAAAAACAATTTATTAAGATTTAGAAATAGAAGTTATTCAACCTACTTAGGTTTTTGTATCCTGGGAAACCTATCTAGGCTACAGATGTTATGATATGTTGTTGCAGTATAAATATTAAACCAGACTCAGGCTAAAGAAAAATAAAAAGTTTTTTAAATGGCTAGACAGGAGCTTTTCTTCAAAGAGTTTCTTTGCAGTGGAATTGATCTTATCAGAAAGAACAAATATTTTTAGAATCCAAGACAGGATATAAATCTGATATTGTGATGATCCTGTATTCTCATTAAGTGAACAAGCAAGAGAGGGCCCCAGAATTAAACTTGTTGGTTTTCCTTCCAGCGGCATTATTAGATAAGTTGTGTGAAATGGCAAGTCAAGATCAAAGAGAGTGCAGACATTGAGAAATAGACCATAAATGTAGGAAATTTTATGTAGAAAGAAATTGGGGCTTCCTTTGACAGGTTTTATTTTATATATTTTCCTGTTCCTTCAACTACCACCCTGATTTTCTTCCTAAAATCTTGGGATTATATTTATTTATATCTGACTGCAGATCTCAGTTTTCCAGTGACACCTCAGCATAGAAAGTTAAATCATCATGTTTTAAGAGTATGAACATGATTTTGGCTTGGAGCACAGAGTGGAAACAGTAAGGCAAAGGCAAGGTTACCTTCATTAGATACTCTCCAGAGATCTGCTGGATGGACATTTCTGTTGTTCATCAATAAATTGCTGAGGTGATTTTTAGGAAAACCACCCCAGATAATTGTGAGATTGTGTTGTATGTTCTCAATTGTTGGGACTGGATTGATATGCTGTTCTTCAATGGCACATCATGTGTGAGGTGAACAGCTCAAGGCAGTAATCTTGTGCCCTGTGTTAAGGCATTTTAGCTCATCTGTCAGAACCTTTAAGACACTCCTGGAAAAGGAGAGCAAGCCAAAATGTTACCAGGCTTTGTTTGAAGCTACTTCTTTCTCGATTGTATTGAACATTGGATGTTAGCTTGTGCATTTGATTGCAACAAGCACTTAACTTGCCTTATTTGCACATGCATAATTTTTGAGGGTAATACTGATGGTCATTAATTTTATGATCCTAAAAAAATACTTGTGCTATAACCAAGCTTGAGAGGAACAGCCAAATGTTCTACAGACCACAAACCCATTGCTTAGGGGTCAGGAAAGAATTTCCCAGAGTCCATTGCCAGAACCAAGATATCAAACTACTAAATCTAGTCTGGTATTCTAATCCCAGGGAGCTGGATTTCAAGTAGCTAATGGTTTGAGTAGGTGTTGGGATATTAAATTCAGTTTGGTGCCCACTGTGTAGTTACTGTTCTACCCTTCCCCTTCTATCACCCTCCAGGTAAGGGAGCTGGATGGTAAATTTTAAGGCAAGCCAGGTCAATGTCAATTCCTGCCCCTTTTAATGTGCTTTCTGGTTGTTCTACCACCCTGCTGTTGCATCTGTTCAAATCAATTAAGTCCAATGACTTACAGTTGTTTGCTGCTGGAGGTTGCACAGGTACTGTTTAGAAAAACATGCCTGAGAAAATGAATTGGGATCAGGGAGTAAGAAATGAGAGGCAATGGGAAGATCAGCCGTGATTCTGTCATGTATTCTGGGACAGAGATGAGACCCATTTCTGAAGTGTGTTAAGAGGTAAAGAATAGGGAAGAATTACAAGAGTGAAGACTGTGTTAAAGGTAAACACTCCCACAGCATTTATAAATTCCTTCAACTTGCTGCTAGCATAAACCCTAATTTTTTACCTATTTCTTTTACTGTGGCATGTTTTACATGCATAGCAAGAGCTATGCATGGCAAAACCTTAGGTATCTTCCCTTAGATTTGCACTCAAGGCAGCGGTGTGTGTGCCATTTCCTACCCTCAGTCAGCAGGCACTCCAGAAGAATGCCTTAATTACACCACATGCCTGGATTTCAGATGGCAGGATCTGAGAGGAGCCCGTGTAATGACAGAGGATGATGACATGGCACAGCATCCTTTGCTGTTGGCCTGAGATGTTCGCTGTTAAAAAATGTACTGGGCAGCTAAATGCATGAAGCTGCCAGTGGCTTTGGATCTGCTGCTTTCTGGACGGATTCCCATTCTGAGCCATATAAGGAAGAAATTCAGGAGAGACCCATGTTTTCATGGGAGACAGTTGCCTGATGAAAGTGAGTGCTCTGAGAGGACTTGTGCTGATCTGTGATACTCCCAGAAACCTGATATGAAACACTGAGACGTGTTTTGAAGGGGAAAGAACTGAAAAAGTGATCAACTTGACTGTGGATTTTATTTGATCTTCCTTTCCACGTACCACTGGAGCATTCTTAGGAGAAATGTGGCGCTTTGAGAAGTTTCTTCAGCATTTTCTGTGAGGCAGACATTAAGGTATAGACAGCTGAAATAAAAGAAAAAAAAAAAACCACACACACACACACAAATAAACACAAAGGGTGGCTGTGAACAGCTTGTTGCATGCTGTTTTCCATTTGGATCTTCTACTGCTGTGCCATCTTCCTAAGTATAATCAACCTCTCATCATATTCACTTACCACATACGTGTTCTCAGGAGTAATGCATGCATGGTTTTATTTGGGTTTATTTTACTGTATAACCCTATATTGGCATATGGAAGCAGTGTCAGCTTTACACACGGCCAAAGTGGAGGTGGCTGCTCTGCTGGGAAGTGGTCAAGGTGGGATTCAGTCAAAAGCACTTCCCCACACAGTGTCACCTACACTCAGAATTGTTCAAACACCATTCCTTTCATCAACTGACAAGCACTGATGTGTTGACACCGATTTTCCTTACCTTGCAGACGACACATCCTTTAGAAAAATTGTAGGTGTTCACGTTGCTGCTCGAGAAATTTCTAGGTTTTAGACAGGAGTGGTGGCCTGTGAGCTCCACTTCTGTGTCTCCACATCTGTCTCCCTGTCATGTGTGGCCATCATAGCTATACTTGGGATTTTCTTGGTAGAAGTATTTAAGCATTCCTTGTGTAGTCTATGTGCAGAGCATGTGATGATGCTTAGTAGTGCTGGATTTAAAACACTGTCCCCTGCAACTGATGTGTGCATGCGCTGAGGCCACAGCCAATATTTCTGGAAGTTTGGCAGCAAAGTTTGGTCAGACCTTTTGCAGAGTTTTTTTTCAATCTGCCAGATGTTCAGAAATCCTAGACAATGCTGAATATCCTCAAATTCCGCCCAGACAAAATTTCTACACAGGAAAGAGGCCGTGACTGGGGAACACTGAACATACACATATATCCGCATTCTGAATTGTCTTTTCTCAGGGTTGGTTTTATTCCTTTGCATAATTGTGTCTGTGCTCAGTAACCCACCAACCTCCAAACTGTGGAAGAAATGTGCCTTTTGATCCTATCACATTTATTGTTCTATTTGCTTTCTGTCTCCTTTCCCACCTTATCTACCACCAGCTGGTGACAGGAGTTCTGCTCCATGCGGTGCCAGAAAGATTGGCTCCCTATTTTTGGTTGTTGTGTTAGGAACTGCTGTAACTAAAGGAATATCAAAAACAATCTAATACGTGCAATGGTAATAAAAATAGAAGTTTTTAAAAACACTACAACTAATGTACATATGGAATTAAGGAGAATCTTGTATTATTTTGTGTAGTATCTACCCAAACCAGTGTTGTTTTAGCTGAAGCCAGACCACATATTTGTGCTTTTGGTCACCACTTTCTTTCTTTACTTTTTCTTTAATGCATTTCTAAATATTTTGGATTTTTAGGTGGAAGCAATTAAAATTACATGACAAAGCTGACAGACAAAGTCTGTGATTTAATTGCATCTACCTGCCCCAGTTTGCTTTGGGGAAACCAACAAACTGTTGACTCTGACAAGTTTATTTAAGGTATATTTTTTTGTGATCACCCTCTACTCTAGTGCATTGTTTTAAAGAATATCTTTGTGTCAACTAAAGAGGAAGAGTGTCCATTTAAGAATTTATCCATAGTGATGTCCTTAGGGTTGATTTTGAGAAATTTTACTTCATTAGCAGGGATTTCTGGACTTGCTATTTTTCTGTAGTCATTAAGCAACAAAACAAAACAAAAGAAACCCAAAAAACCCCACAACTAAAACACAACCAAAAACAACAAAAAACCCCCCAAATCCTAAATTATGTATTGACAAATTTGCTGAGGAAAAGGAGACATAAAAGATTCATATCATGGTGTAAAAGAGGTTCAGTCTTTTAGAAAAATAAGGATGGACTAAATGCCATGACTAATCATAAAGTCCACTGTTCAAGACTGATAATATACATGTATCTGAAAAAGAAGTAGCTAAAATCCAGCTATTTCCAAGGAGAAAAACAACTGATCAGCACATCCTACGTAGCTGAACAAAGATGTGCCCAGAGTCTGATTCCATGTAGGTCAGAGTAAAACCAGTCATTATAATTCTTCTTGGGTTTTCTGTCCCATGATGGTTAATCATGAATCTCTCAAATTTCAACAATGTCTTATTAAGTTCTTCAGTTCTGCTTTTAATTTGAAAAATATCATCATCTTTTCCAGACTAGTCTCCCTTGCTCCGCTGGGTCAGTGCATAAGTCTTTGTTGTGGTTGATTCCACTGGCAATAAAACTCATCATGTAGCATTGTGCTTTCTTATTTAAATAAACTTTCTTACTAGGGCAAGAAACATGACTGAAACTTAGCATTATAATGTTTTAAACTTGATTTTTTAGGGGATTGTGCCTTTGACCCTCATCACACTCACATTAGGTTTGAAAGTTAAAAAAGTGACTGTAACAGAGCTGAGAGTAGCTGACTTTTTTCCCTTGTGCTGCAATAGTCTATAGTGGTGTGAGAGGCATGAAAAGGGGGAAAATATTTTAGTTGATCTTTTCTTTTTTTCCAGAAATATGTCTCTAACTGGAAAGCTCTAAATTGTGTTTTTCTAGCTCACTCTAAAGGTAGGACAGAGTGCTCATCATCAGATCTGCATGTGGCTAACTAGTAACATTTGCTTTCTGCCATCAGAAACAAGGTTTGAACTTCAAGCCCCTTGCCTGCATCTGGCTGATGAAACCAGAAAGATCAGGGAGGGGTTCAGTTCCATATGCAGCAATGAGAACCCCACAGAAAATAGTAAAGTATGCTTTTGACTGTCTGTAAATGGGTCCTTGAGAATTTGCACCAAATGACTCCAGGTCACACTTTTTGATATAATTCTGCTTTGCCCCTGTGGGAAAAGAGAATAGTCATTAATAGACAGCAAGCATGATGCATTCAGAATCTGCAGAAGGCCACATGCGGAGAAGGTTTATAATCAAAACACATCATTACTCATTGTGGTTTTGCTCAGTCCATGCTCACTCTAGCACCTGGACTCCAAAGCTAAAAATTTCTGCTTTTGACATGTTACTTGGCTCTGTTCACTCATGGATATAGTATGAGGTTTGGAAACCTACTGGGCAAAACCAGACAACATAATATTTCTCCGTGTGCAACTTGGACTCTCCAGTATCTAAGTGCATGCCGAATAGAAAATTACATTGCTGTGAATTCAACCCATTCATGAGGGGGAGAAACCCATCTGTCTGACAGGGAGCAGCAAGGGCTGGCTGCTCCCCAAAGGAGTGTGAGCCAGGAGCCGAGGGGTGCCATGCACAGGCTGTGCCATCACCAGCTGGTGATGAGTCCTGCAGGCTCTGCTCCCAGCAGGCACTGCCATGTGCTCTGATACGGTCCTCTGATGTGCCCAGACACAGCAAACTGTGAACCAGGGTCAGGATCCCAAAAGAGGATACAGCCAGGAGCAAAATGGGCAAGGCCAGATTGTTCCTCTGTAGGCTTCCAGTTCAGTTTTTAATGTTCAGTCTGTAAGACATCATTTTGTCACTAGAGATTACTGGATCTCCAGCAGGGGCCTGAAACAGCATCCATTTTTCTACCTAAGCTTTCAGAGTTCATTGTTTAGTGCCTGGGGACAAATCTGCCTTCATCGTGATTCTTAAGCCAAAAGTCATCCCAGTTCATAATTCAGCATCCCGTGTGAATACACAGCTCTGTGTTCTTCTCTTATGCTGGGGAAATAAGCTTTGGAATAGGAGCAATGTTGAAGTGTTGGGCTAGTGCTTGCTGAGGGAGACACTGCTGCTCCTGTTGCTGTCAGAGGTTACATAACCAAGCTCTGCACTGGCTGGTGCCAGAAAAAAATCAAGGCATTCCACTCACCTTGTCCCTGGGGTGACTAGTGTAATACCAGGCCTTTGAATTACCTGCATTAATATGTGGACTTTTTTCTTCTAGGGAACCTAAGAAGCAGGCTATAGGTTAGGAATTAGATCGTGTTTGACTCATAAGTTAGTAACCTGGACTCTAGACCAGCCATCCCACATTAAGAATATGTTGCAGTGAGTTTCTAATGATGATCTAAGCTCTTACACCTTTCTTTTTCAGAGGAATTTTAGGAATAGACAGAGTGAAAACCTGGAAATTTTTCTTTTAAAAAATTAAAATTCTAGGCTTTCTGATGGTGAAGATAGCTTTATTCTCTATAAGTCAGTGCATTGATATAAACCTGCAGGAAGAACAAAGCAATCTTTGTCTTCTGAAAATGGTGTGGCTGTAACTGGTACAATTTCAAAGTCAGCTTTGCATTTTTTTATTGCTTAGATGGAGACCTTTAATTCATTTGAAGAATGAGGCAAAACGGAAAAAGAAGTTGTTTTTTTCTGAGTTTTCTCTGTTTTTCTGCATCTTTAAAAAAATACTATGGTAAATGTTAATCTATGGAATACACTATTTATTATAAATACAACAGCTGAGCTTACTGAAACACTAATTAAAAGTCTTACTGCATTCCAAGTGCAACTTTTCATTTAAAGATGACAACAATCTGCACATGGAGCCCAAAGAAAAGGGAGAGGGAATGACTGACAAATTAAATAATTCTGTTCATGTTTTTTTGCTTGTTGGCAATGGCATATTGAGCTTACTTCATCCAGCTCTGCTCTCTCTCAACTCACGTTGAATGAGAATGGTAATTTTCCTACAGCTGCGTGGTAGACTCAAATCATAACTGTGTGGCTTGAGAGCTTGCCATTCCTTCAGTATGTCCCATAATACACAAGTATTTCATGTATTATTTAAATTGCTTTTGCAAAGCTTAGAATATTAATGTAATGCACACCGTTTTGTAAAATGTTTGAAAAGGCACCTGCACACATGTGGCAGTAAAATCTAACTTGAATCTCAAATCTAACATCACACTCCCATACTGGCAAACAGTGAGTAAAGAATTTTTCTGTTCTGTGAACTCTCTGGAACAAGAGTTCAATATGCTTGAGCTTGATTATTTTTGTCTATATAAATTCTGGTGTTCCTTTCTAAAAGAATAACTCAGCAGTTTGTCTCTGCAGGGAGGCAAATATAAATATTTCAAAACAAAGTTATGCTAAAAGCCAAAGCACTGGAAGAAAAATTATGATGAAATCTTGGAAGTATTAAATAAAGAACTACTGTGAATGTTATTGATTTCTGCTCATTTCATGGTGCCACTTAACCAGCCTCATTCAACTGGAGTCCTAGTGTTTGTCTGCATTATTTGACACATACAAAGGCCAGAGTCGAGTTGGATCCTTCTCTGGTGGCCTTTCTAGCTAAAACAATTTAAATAATACATGAAAAAGGAAAGCTTTGTCTTTCCTCAACAGAGGAAATTATCGTTACCCCCTTGACATTTATGTGGGGTACCAAGGCATGGTGAGATTTATTGTCTTGAGCACGATGATGCCGAAACACACAGATACAAGCCTGGATTCAGAGCTGAATGTCTGTCTTCCAGAGGTTCAGTTCCCATTCAGTATCCTAGACATGAACCTATCCATTTGGGAGATAAGTAACCTCTGATTTTGGAACAGAAAATTAAGATGTGCAGTGGGTGCAAATATCACAGCTATCTAAGTGCCTCCGGTTGGATTCAGAGCATCACTTTCACAATGCCAGAATTGAGTCTTCAGAGCCTTGACTCGAAGGTGGTTTGTTGGGACATGCAAATGAACAGGTTTGTCTGCTTGGGAGACTATTGCACGCCTGTAGGTTTAATGGAAAACACAATGTTGGGTTTGTTCAGACCTCTCAGTAGGAATGGAGCACCTGCAGTTAAGTGGAGCTCTATTGAAAGCATGCACAGAGTAAGCGCTTTTTCCACAACCTTTACAGCTACTTTTGAATGCATGTGTGTTCCTCTTACCAAGATCACAGAAATTTCAGTTTTGAGAGAAAGCATTAAAAAGAAGAGGTGAGCCCACAAACTTTCTCTTGAATTCAGCATGTCTATAAATATTTCTCCTGAACTGTTGAACTAGAAATTTATGGTAACAGCAATTTATACTTAGTATTTCAGTTAGTACATTGAGCGTTTTTTCTTTTAAATGGTTGTTGCTCAGCCCTTGGTTTTTATTTTAATTTTAAACACAGCCATTTGTGCCTTGTACTATTTGAGTTACCTCTGCTAAGATGCTATTAAAACGTCTGTGTGAAGTTAGGAAGCTTATCAGTTTCACAGATTATTACAGGGTAAAAGAATCACTGGCAGTTACTGATGAGAAGTTGATGTTTTTCATTAGGATTTTGTACAGAAATCCTAATTCTTCAAGGCACACCAGTGAGTTGCACATGGTGGACTAAATGGTGCAATGGGAAATGCCAGTTGTTTAGGCTAATGTGTTTATATCTTCATGAGCCAACATCGTGTTTTCTACCTCTTCATAATCTCATCCATTTTTAGTGAAGTTTGTAACAAATGACACTTCGTGCCCAGTGTCTTCTCAGCCCTACCAAGAAGCACTAACAAAGCAGTACACATAACTGAGGAGAATTTTTATAGCCTCTCCAGAGCACAGCCTTTTCCAGCAGTCTTCGTCACTATCAGCAGATAGTCATTAACTGTGCAAGCAACCCAGCAACAAAATCCAGTTTCAGCATTTTCTGTGGCCACGGCCAGACTCCTAAATTGCAGGAAATAAATCTTGTCTGCTTGGAAACCGATAAAGTATGGGCATGTTCATTCAAAGCACACGTGGTTTGTTACCACCTTACACTTCAGAAGTGGATTGCTGCCCTAATTATGAATTTCATAGCTCCAAACATATTTTCCAGTGGGTTGTGTGTTTTGGACACAGAAAGAAGGCAATTTTTTCTTAAAAATTTTCCATAATAGGTCACTCATAGAGTGTGTACTTGTGTAAATTTGTACAGATTCCTTTTCTGTTGATAGCATGGTAAGAACAGCATCCCCAAGCTAGGAAAGTATGGGGCTCATTCGGTAAGTGGCATAGCTCCTACGGGAACATAGGGCCACTAGTATTCAGTGACATATGAAATAAATTCTTGCCTTATTAAGACAGAAACTTTACATCAGTAAGTAAAAACAAACAAACAAATATTTCAGTCTTCCAGAAATAAAATGTAATGGATAAATCTTTTGTTTTGCAAATTTTATTGCAATAAATGACAAACATTCTCTTGTAAAAGGAGAGAAATGGGGTGGATTGTCATCTTTAAAAAGTGACTGCCAATTCCAGCCCCAGGTATTACAGTTATGTAGGGATTGTTTTTATGAAAATAATTGATGGTGTTTGATTGTGCTGCTTTCCTGTGGTATCAGCATAGTCTTTTGACCTGAAGATATCCCAGTCTCAGGCTGTGGCTTAAAGCATCTGGATTCTGTGAGATAAAACACCTAAATGTTTACAGTTCTTCTAAGTGGGGACACACACACATTTTGCTAATGACAGAGCAAAATGCTGGTGTTCATTTCATCCTGTACTTGCTCAGAGAGCTTCCTCCTGCTTCCACTGTGTCTACACAATCATTGTCCACCTTTCTGAATTATTACTGGATGAAGGATGAAGGATTCACAACTGAAAGTAAAAACCTTCAAGTCTTAAAAGTTCAGCTTTCTTGATGAGAGCAGGGGAGAAAATTTCTCAGCTATTTATTTTTAGTGTATTAAGCTGTTTTATGTTTCAGTCTTTCTTCTATTGCTGCCACATAAAATTTATGAACAAAAGTAGTGGCAAACACCATAAATCAGGCTGTCCTGCTGAACTGGAAATGAATGAACTACTTTTGTTCTGACAGCTTTTCAAAACTCTGGTCTGAATTCTCAAAATCTTGTTTCCTGTAGCAGAGATTGCTGCTGTTCTGAAATGAACGCCAGTCCTATCAGGGAACTTCTGACATGCTCCTAAACTCACTGTTACTGACATAAAGCAGCTGCTTTGTCTAGTAATATTTGATAGACAGCTTGACTCAGAATCACCAAAGATGGGAACTAGGAGAAGAATAGGGAAAGAGAGCAAATTTTAGGGCCTTACTGGCCTATGTGGAACCGTTAGCAAGAGCCTTATTTCCATCTCACAGCCACGCTTCTTTCCCTTTGAACTCCCTTAAATTTGTACTGCATAATCCTAAATGACCCTTTACCATGCACAGAGGTCAGCTATTTCTTTGCAATTTTTTAGCATTTCAAGCTATTCAGCACCTCATAAAATCTAACATTTTTTAAAAGTTGGACCATGGGAAGAAAGCTTTGTCTTTGCAGTTTGCCTTTTCTTCTCTAAGGAGAGACTTAGAACCAGGGAAACCTTTCATTAAAATTGATGAGAGTTTCACTCAAGAGAGAACTGCAAAGTTTATCTTCACTGTTGTGTTGAGAGCTCTTGTACTTGCCCTTGCCTTTGGAATCTTTGTGGCCCATACTGTGTGGCAGTACTGAAGTTATTTAGAGCTGACAGAGTTGCTTCTTATCGTGTTGCTCACATTTTCCTGTGCTGGTGGCTTTACTTCTCTTATTTGTAACACTATTTAGCATGGTTTTTATTTCATTGCCAAGGCTCTGGACCTATTCTGTCTGGATCCTCTTCACCTTTCACTCAGTACTGGGCACTTTGGTATCTATACACAAACACATTCAGTCATCGTTCATCATGAGAAGAGCAGGGGCCTCCCTGTGCTGCATCTTCAGACTTTGCATTGATCCCTCCAATAGCAAATTTGTTGGCAAGGAGGAAATATGGTCAGATTATTTAATCTAATTGTACTAAATATTGAAAGCTAAGTTCCTTTAAGTGTGAGTTTGGCAGAGTCTGTGTCTCCATGTCTCAGATCCTCAGACATGAAGCCAAAGTTACAGTTTCCCAAGTGACAGCTACCGCTGCCTATTTTGGACTGGAATTATCTTCAGTTTCTGCATAACTTGGTTTACTGCATACTCCTACTTTGACAAAATGCCAGAATTTTACCACTTTATGGAGACCTTGTCATCTTTATGTGCCAGGACAGCATCTGGGTGGCGTTGGAGGAAATAGCCTAAGCTTTCTCCTAGACTTTATCCAAGGTTTATGGCATCTGCTTTTGAATTGTCAGCCCAGAGGAAAGATTTTTAGAAATGGGAAAAATCAGACAATGACTAAATACAAATATAAAAAAGATCTAAAGATGGACAGAAATTCACCCTGCCTATAGTCCCATATTAAATTCAGAAAACTTGTACTTACAGAAAAAAAGGTCCAGGTGAACTCTTTGGGTGGTTTGCATAAAACTCTCATCACACACCTGATTGCTACAGGTCAGCTGGCTACAGTGTGGGGAGAGTAAAAAGGCAGGTATTGCTGCTGGTAGAATGATTTATAAAAGCTGCATCAGAAAAGCTCTGCAAGTCTGAGACAGCAACAGCTGCATGAAAATGCCCCCATTAGTGTAGCAGAGCTTTACAGCCCCTGATTCAGTTGCTGATTGACATCCCAGCTCCACAGACATGTTCTACTATGCAGTGTGTTCCCTTCATGTCCTCTGTACAGGAAAGGGAGAATCCATCAAGGCAGAGTTCTGTATATCAGCTGACTGATGTTTCAGGTTGTCTTGTGGTTGTACGAAGACTCCTGTAGCAATGTTACTTTAAAGCAATACAGTAAAACTTATTCTTTAAATTAAATAAAATCTAATTTAGGAAAAGTGCCTATAGATGTGATTAATTCCAAAATACATAAATAGGGCTTAAACATTCTCTTGAGCTGCATGATGTTTGAACTTGGATAAAATCAAGGCAGCTTGACACCCAGTGCTACTCTGAAATTCCACTTGAGTCCTTCAGAAAAAATATAAGACAAATGGACTTGGCAAGGTTATGGTACCTGGGATAGCAACGCTTTTTTCAAACAGTTTTACTCTGGTGACTGGGCATAAAGCCAATACTTGGTACACCTCTGGGAACTCTTGACACTGAATTTTTACCAAAAATAAAGAATGTTTCAAATGTAGAAGATTGAAGAAGAAATTATGTGCAGCTGCTGTCTGTTTTTCAGTTAGCAGACCATGTCTTCCATGGATAGGTCATAAATTCTTCCCTGCCGAGCACCATAAAAACTGATTCCCCTAAAGACCTGTGGTAGTTTGTGTAGCGTTCAGCACCTTTGCAATCTGCAAAAAGGGGTTGAATGGTATGATACTGAATATACAGACTATGCAGAACCACTTCTCAAGAGTCAAAACTAAAATTTTTGGGGTGCCATCTGCAGAAGGATCTTATATTTGGTACTTGGACTATAAAGCATCAAATGCCTTTTGGAACTGGTGAGTACAATGTAAAAAGATATAACACATCCTTGGTTTACAGAAAGACAATTGCTTTTTCTTGTATGTACAGTAGGTAATGCTTTGAAGTGAGCATGTTTGCTCCTACTCTGTATTCCATTTTTGCTTTAATGACATGACTGTGGATTCTAGACTATTCTGCAGAAGAGCTAGGTTTTTCACTTTGTTTGCAAAGTCATAGCTAAGTCTCCAAATATTTAACATTTTCACGTTTAACCTTGCCAGGCAAGTTCTCTGGTTTAGAAGCAAGCTTTTAAAAGGGATAAACTATTCTTGAGGTATGGTTTGTGTGTGTTTAAAGTCTCAGAAGGAGCTTAACAATGTATCATGTCCACTTTTCTTTATCAAGAACATCTGCTGTTCGTTTGTTAATGCAAACTGCAGCTTGAGCCTAACAGAAGCTTTGTTACAAGACTTAAAAAGAGCTGCGCTGGCCAGAACCATGTTTCCCACCTGCACTAATAGTAAAAATTAAATCTAAATCAAAATATAGCACCTATTGGGTGGGCTGTAGTTACAACATTCATGTTGTAGTCTCAACAGTTTTATAGTATTTCTTTCCTAAGACTGAAAATATGAGTTCAGAGCATCACAGCGATATGAAATATTAGAACAAGAAGCAGCTTTTTTCTCTAGTTTGAGAGAAACACAGCTCTGTCTACATGGACAGAGTATATGTTATGGTGTAGCACCCGCTGCTAAGTTCCTTCACAAGTCTTTTGATCTAAGTCCAGGGCCAAAACTTGTTGGTTCTTGATTCAAGTAAAATAAAGGGCTCTGGCTCTCTGGTGATTATGGGAAACACCTCTTTGTTTATAGGACCTGGGATGAGCCACACCCACAGAACAGATGCTATTGTTTGGATTGAATCTCTTGGGGCTGTATGAGAGCCTCCAACTGTATGACCTTCAGATGACCCCATCTGATATGTAACTTGCAATAAAGGCAATAATATTGTATTTTTGCTGATACCTAGACAAAGGAAGAAGAGGCACACTGTCCAGACTCTGCCACATTTCAAGTGTAAGTGTTATGCAGCATTTTTTCCTGTATCTTTACTTCTTTGATTATGATTACACTTGCAAGACGTGTCATGCTATTCAATGGCATTTCTTCTGCTGCTTTCTTGATACAATCTGATGGCTTATTTCTCTAAGTTTTGTAAAAAGTGCAAACAGTTTACTCCCCACTAGAAATGAGTATTTGCTGTGCCAGGTTTGCAGGCAGCAGAATAAAGGTCAGACTTTGTCAGACATTCTGAGTAGTTTTCCACATCTCCCTTGATGTCTTCTTATGGTGACTAAGGACCAGCCAAGAGCTCGTGTTTGAGAGCTCAGTGGTAACATCTGACAACTCTGGCTGAGGCTATCCTTATTTTATTCCTTTGCAGCTTCTGATCTCTATGGTCTTTTCTGAGATGTAGATCCCAGATATTACTGGTTTCCTCCTGAAGATGGGCATGGAACAGAGACTAGGCTACAAAGTCTTCCCAAGCTTTCCTCAGTTTCTGACATTCCTTGATGTTAAGATAGGCAGGGAGCCAAATAAGCAAAACACCTGCTGTTCCTTTAAAGGAGGTGACTGCTGACAGACATCATCTACCTACCCACTGGCCAATTTCTCTTGAAAGTCTATTGCTTGCCCAATCCACCATGGATGTGGGAAATAGTTTATTCTCTTCTGCATTGCAGGTACCTGTATGCATTAGAAAATATTTAACATTTCCCATTACTGCTGTTCTTCATTTATGACTTGTTGCCCAGGTGATCCAAACTTTGTGTTGTTTTACTGCTTCCAGACACGATAGTCTAACTGTGAATGTACTAACTACACTAAATGCAAGTGAATAGATAACATTTCTGTCTTTCAAATGTATATTCAAAATCAATTTTCTTTAGATGTATTGAACCACCCAAATAAAACTGATTCTTTCGTTCAATGATTGAGAACCATACATACATTGGTCTTATTTCTGGACTTCGGGGAATTAAGGGAAAGGTAGTCTACAGAAATAGCACAACTGAATGCTGTGTGCTGACAGAATCTGTATGTTTTAAAATTCTGATTTCATGGGAGAAGGGTTGTCTCTTAAGAGTAATTAATTCATTAGTGAATTAATATTTCAGTATATGAAATCATCTCTATGAGGGAAGTTGTTTTGAATAGCAACTTCTTAACAGTTATAACATTGCCAGTCTTAAAACGACTTTTGATGTGCCTGTCTATATGTAATCCAAGGAGATTGTGCAAGCCAATGAATCCTTTTGACCCTGTCTTCTTCCTGATCTCATTGCTTGTGTGACCTTAAACAACAAAATGGGACATTTATGTCGTCCTTAACATCAAGCACTGAACACCTCAGCCAGCACAATGGATGTAGTGCTGAGATATGTCACGTAATGTTTGCCATCACTTCTAACAGTCTTAAGGTGTTACTGTAAAACTGAGCAATATCCAGCAACAGTACACACCCCAACAATGTTTTACACTTTGGGTTATTGTAACTTATGGTTGCTTCTTTTTGGGTGCTGGGGGTTTGTACTCATTGTTGACTTCACTGGAACCAGCAGCAGTTATTATTATAAATCAGGATATAAATTTGAAGTTAAAAGCATAAGCCAAAAGGCTGCATCCCATTACCTTAAACTGTTACTGCAACTATGTTTAAGTAGGAAAACCTATGGGGTTTTTTGAAACTGGTATATAAACAGCTCTTTTATGGAGCATAGATAGAGACCAAGTTTTAGAATATTTTCCTGTGCTTTTGAACAAGAAAAAGGTTCTCTGAATGTATTTGGTGTTGATGGTCCCTGACTGCCTTTCAGTTTGTGACAGTGGGGAGTAGTTTGTAGGGGCATATTTTCTAATAATACTGTCCTTTAGTGTACAGCTTCCATGGATTTGTTGTATTTTTTTTCTTTTTTTTGGAACCTAGCACCACCCCTTTTCTCAGACCCAGATGAGGAACAACCTGAACTCTTGGAGTTTCACACACCGCAGGTTCTCTCTCAGCTCTTTCCCCTTGCTGTTGGTGCAGTTTTGCCTTACCAGACTTTTCCAGGAAGGCTCCAAGCAATTGAAGGGTCCGAACAAAAACTCAAAACTCGTGTTTGTGCTAACACAATGGTCATTTGCTGTTTGCTGTCAATTTTCCTATCGTTATTATTGTAGAGCAGGTAAAGAGAAGCTGCAGCCTCACTGGGACTGGCAATACTCACACAGTCCAAGTTGTAAATAAAGGTTATAGCATGCTGCTGCTGGGCATTAAATAAGCAGATAAATTTCTCTTTGCTGTGGATTTATTCAAGGCACATGTTATTTGTGAGCTCTGGAAAGGCTTGGAGGAATATAAAACCTGCTGCAGTTCTGGAATTGATCCACGAGGATCAAAATCTGGTAACCAGTGATTTGTTTAAGGGTCCCTGACACTTTTATGGCAAGACCATGTATTTCAGAGAGGGCTGGCTGAGTTTGAAACACATTCCAAACCCAAACCTGAAATAAATCCTTGCAACAGAGCAATTCTGTAAACTTCTGCTTTCCCATTATTTCATTTCTGACAAAAAATTAAAGGAAAAAAATCATAGTTTGGGAAGGGAATGACTCAACCTTTTGAAAGGAAATGGAATGCTGATTGTCTGTGCTTGTAGTTTTTGGTGCGGCATTTCCTCAGTGTAGAGATGTGGACGAACACAATAATACAGACAAGTATAAAATAAAGACACAGAGAAGAAATGGAAAAATACTTAATGTAGCCTCATCCATGTGATACTGGAAGGACATACATAATGGTCTACAAGAGCTTGAAGGGTCAGCTGAAAATGGCCTTGTGTGGTCCAAGTGGGACTTAAGAATATTGTGAAATAAAATCAAAAAGGAAGACGGGTATTTCCCATTGTTTTGACCTCAGTTGTTCCCTGTTACAAGTGATGGAAAGTTAACGCTTGGGGTCTTTGGAGCTAGGTTGAACAATTCAATGAAATCACCAGAAAAAATGTTTTTGAAATGGAAGAAACAGTAAATATATTAGCTGATGTGTAATTGATGACTTTCATTTGCAGGCCAAAATCTCAGCAGCTGTAAACAGATGTGGCTAGACTTATGCTAGTAAAGAAGATGTGATGTGAAGACAGAAGCACTGAAAAGCTGCTTCTGTCTTCACATCAACGGAAGTGCTACTCTTCCATTTTACTGTACTGTAGATACTTGATACAGTGTGAAAACAATTTTGCCTCAAATAATTTAAGTAAATCTTAATATCCAGTGAAGCGAAAATGAGAACTAGTTACTCCATTCTACTATACTCTCTGGATTTGGGTAAATCACTTAATCTTTCTGTTGGTTTCTTAATCTAGAATGAAAAGATGGGTACGAGGGCATTGACAATAAGAAAGAGTTGTTTGGTTCAAGTCACTTTCTGTGACAGTGAGCCCATCATCAACTACCTGGAGTTACAGTATTGTAACAATCTCATATTGCTGCTTCACAACTCCCTTTTTCTGGAAATTAAACGTGCTGAGAAATATTCCTTGGAGCCTGTGCTCTGAGTAAGCACTAAATCAGCTTACTGGAGTAAGGTGAGAGGTCTGGGTTGAGAAGGAGCTGCTTTTTATCAGAAAGCACTGGAAAAAGACATGGCCACAAAGCGCTTTAGAAAAATACTGTGGCATTTTTAAACAGAAATCAGCTCCCCATTGTGCAGGATCCCACAATTTGTACTTCATGGAATGTGGCTTTTGCTTAGTTAAAGATAAGCTAAAAAGAATTTGAGAAATTATAGCAGAAGTGGAAAGTTTCTCCAGTTTATTCAGCATATTCAGCTCTTGGAAAATGTTAATGTCCTTAATACTGAGCAAGTAGTGCCAGGGAGAAGAGGTCGCCACATCACTGCCAAAATTAATTTGTCTGAACTGATATCCCAAGATTTAAAGGAAAGTGAAAAAATTCTGACAGCTGTAGGTTAAGCTGCAGCAGATGCGAAACCCAGCTGGAGTGAGGTGGGGCTGGATTAAAAATGAAAGGTTTTTAAAGAAGAGAGCCTAAGAATGGGTAAGATTGGTTGGCTAAATATTGTAATTTGCTAAGTAAGTGCTGTGCAGTCAGAGAAAGCACAGCTGAAATGAGAACTGGAAACCAAGAGGAGAATGCTGAGAGGAATTTGCCCAAGCCACAACCAAGCCTTCTTCACTTCAAGACAGATCATCAATATTTTGCCCACCTGGAGGTTGAAGAGACTTCCTGCTCAGTTGCCAAGTTTTGATATGTAGTTCAGAAGACAACATTGCTTCTTTCCCCATGAGCAAACCCAGCCACAACTATTACTCATTCCAGCTCATCCTGATTCACTCAGTCACTTCATGACTTGTAGGCAAAGGTTTAAAGACTCAGGAGATAGAGAGCTGACATATCAGAGAGGGGATAGGAAAGGAGCACTGCAATCAGGAGTTGTGATGACTTGGCAAGCATGCTAACAACTAGCACATTCTAAAGTGACCCTCAAAGAAGATGGCATTTCTCACGAAGCAGAGGAAGAACCTTTGCCTGAGTAGTTTTTTAATTTGGTAGAAAGTGGTGTATGTCTGCTTTTCCCATTTTTTTCAAAAGAAAGTTACAGATCCTCATCAAGTTGCAAGAGCTCAACTGCAGGTCAGTAACTCAGTTCTCAGCTACACTGGCCGAGGATCTGCCTGTAAATCTGAAGGCATCATTAATGCCTTAGCAGGCAGGAATATACCAGTATGGTTGTTATTTAATGAGAACAGGACTGGTCCATTTTGCTGAAAATTCTTCTTTTGGGTAGACCAGAAGACTTTTTAAGTTGAGCTGTATGTTTGTGTGGCTGTGTGTAGGTGTTTATAGTTCTCTCCCACCATGACATGAGAATGACCCTTAATGATGCTTTCTCAAATTGCAGCTCCTTATCTTCTACTTTTAAAGATCAAGACAGAGTTTGGTATGTGTCTGCATTTTTTGCCTGTATTTTGTCAGGAGCTACTGTATCTCAGCACATTTGAAAACTAGATGGCTGTGTACAGATTTACGTTGGAAGCCCAATCCTTGGCAACCATGCTAGAAGTATTTGGTCCAACAGCCTTGCACTCTTGCATACTCAGAGGTGTAGTAGCACTACTGCCCCTTTTTTTGCGTTTCTGAGCAGTACAGACCCAGGTGTCAGGGTTTTCCATTGGCAATCTCACTGTGTCTTTGCAGAGAAACCATTCTAGTGGGAAATTTTTCTGCATGAGTATTTATCTGCCTGACTAGTCTTATGATTTTAAGTTTGGCTTATCCAAGAGTTTTTTTTATTTCATTATCTTCTGCCATTTGGCATGCAAAGAATATGTCTTTAACAGACATATTAAAGAACTTTCCACTGCGTTGCTAAATGTCCAACATTTCTTCCTGATATCATCATCTGTTGAGTTTACCTTCTTTCTCTGCTCTCTCTCACATCTTTCCAGGTCAGAGGCTACCCTGAGCCACAGATCACATGGTACAGAAATGGGCATCCTGTCCCAGAGGGAGACCATTATGTCGTGGACCGCAGCATCCGGGGCATCTTCAGCTTGGTCATCAAAGGTGTGCAGGAAGGTGATGGTGGCAAATACACCTGTGAGGCTGCAAATGACGGTGGGGTTCGTCAAGTGACCGTGGAACTGACAGTGGAAGGTCAGAAGATTCTTATTCTGTTGTTTTGGTGATTATAGTCTAAGTAAAGGAGCAAGGTCTGCTAAACAGTCTGGTTAAAATCACGGCTGTACTCACATGCTTTCTCATTGATGCAAGAGTAAGGTTCATTTACTGCATTTCACAGGTTAAGACATTGTGCAGGGAGCTACGTGCCTAAAATTAGATAAAGTGTGAGTTCTGTTTCAGGTGTGCGTGATGATGTGCAGGTAACAAAATCCTAGCTCTAAAGACTTTGTTCTAAGCTTTGTAATTTTCATGGAAATCACCACTCAGGACAGAAACTGCTAAACTGCATGCCTGGTTGTAATTGCGTGCTTAATGTCATGCAGGAAACAGCCAGGATCAAACCCAGGAATTTTTAAGAGCACATCTGCATATTAGATAGTTGCAAACTGCCAAAATTTAAAGAATGACACAAAGCCAGGGAAAGATTGAAATCGATTGTACTGCTTCTCCTCTTTGCAATTTGGTCGTGTCAGAGATCTGTTGAATAGCAAAACCTCTCAGGTCACAACTTTGTGTTGAATTCTTGAAGAAAAGAAAAAAATCTGCAGCATCCTGAAACTATCAGTATTCGGGTTTATTCAGAGTCAAAAACTCTAATATACTCAGAGTACGTACTGAAATATGTGTAGATCTGACAGGATCCTTTTGTTGTAAAAGTTACTTGACTAAATTTTTTCCCCTCCTTTTTTTAAGTTGGGACAACTTTATGAATGAGAATTTACAGGGAGGTGAAGGATTTTTTTTTTTTTTAAGCTGTTTTTATATCAGTTTTTCTGACCTCGTTTTTTGCTGTACTTCTGAACAACTTCAGGGCACTATCTAATGAGTGCATTTCTCACAGTTTAAGAATTATATGGTCTTTGTCCTAAAATCCCTTTATCCATCAAGATAGCAAAGACTCTGTTCTCCGCAAAGATAACCACGCGCGGCTGCTTGAAAAATGAGTGACCGAAACATGATCTGCTCTTTCCATGGGCACGGCTGTCCTGTGCGGCAGGGGAGCGGCTCTCGTAAGGCTCCGGAGCAGGTGTTTTTCACAGCCCCGGAGCTGTTCACGCCGCGGCCCCGGGCGGGGCTGGGTGCGCGGCAGATGGCGCTGGGCTCCCGCGGCAGCTCCGGCGCACGGCGGCGAGGAGCGAGCCCCGGGGGGACGGACAGCGGAGGAGCCTGGGGCTGGCGCAGGGCTGAGAACGCTGCCCGGTAAAGCAACGCCTCTTGCACAGCCTGAGAGCCTCCTGCTGTCTTCTTTTGAAGTACAGGTGCACTGCAAATTAGAAATTAGACAGTGTTTCATTCAAAAAAAGTGTTTGTTTGGGTTTTTTGTTTGTTTGGTTTTTTAATGAATAATCTTCAGGGTTGTTAAAACCGAGGGCGGGGTTACACAGCAACTCTGCTAAAGCTTGGTTTTGAAATTGGAGAGCCTTACTTTGAACTACAGGTGGCATGACCTTATACTGCAGGTGCTGCATTCCTCCTTCATGTTTCTAACCTGAAGAAATGCATATTTTACATAGTCTTCATTATCTGTAATTCCCAATGGACCTGACAAAACTTTTGACTTCCTATCTTTCTGTCCTGTGCTTACAGGAAACTCCTTGATGAAATACAGCCTGCCATCCAGTGCCAAGACCTCTGGGTAAGCAGCCTACGGGCTTGGATATTGTTTAACAAACACTTAAATATAGTTTGGTAGGAAAAGAAGTAAAATGACTCTTTCTAAAAGTCTCCATTTACCCCAAGCAGAGTAGCTACTGTGAGTGCTGCTGGCTAAGCAGAATGGTTGAGGCAGTCAGGAAGCTGCACAGCTACTGCTCCAGCATACTGACTGAGGAATTAATGTGTCTGAAAACAGAAATCCTGCTGATACCTAAATATTGCACCCTCCTCTGCTGTAACTTTGTACCCTCTTCTCTGCTCTCTGATATTGAAGAATCCTTCCCCACAACTTCTATGAGCCGACAGTCTCCTTTTAAAGCCAGAGCAAATACTGCTGAGAGTCATCAGTAAGAAATAAAAGCAGCTGAAATCAGCATTCTCACACACAGAATTTAAATATTACCAAGCAACACAGGGGGTAGGTAAACTGAAGTCCAGAAGAAGTAATTGTTCTGGTTTGGAGTAACTTTACGAAGAGCAGGTCGATGGGGTGATGTAAGCTGGCACACAAAAGCCTACTTGTGCTTTCTGCACTTCAGTAAACATTTACAATTACATGAATGTCACTGTTTTGAAAGCCTCAGGCCTGATTCTTCTGACAGCTGAATTCATTTCCTCAAAAACAGTTTGAAGTTAAGCAGAATTTTCTCTAACTTATATCTCTGGCACTGAGTCTCTCTGGATGTAGGCAAAAATACATGTTCTGGTTATGTTACTGATTAGAATACAGATAGATAAAACTGGAGGTTTTCATTTCATAATTGATATGAACAGTGTTTATTTTTAAAAAAAAATTAAAATTAACAGATTACAACAGTGAAAATGGTAAGTAAAACTGAGTAATCAGGAAGGCTTTTACATGATAAATTCTGTATTGCTAGTGACCTGCAGATATACACCCAGGATAAACAATCAAAACAAGAAAGGACAGTTCACGTTGCTGTTAGATTTTGTTGTATACTCAGACTTTAAAAAGCACATCTCTATGCATTTCATGCATAGAGTGATTGTCCTCACTTTTCATGTTCCTGTGTTTTCCTCCTATTCAGTATTAATAATTCTATGGTAGGAAAAGGAAAAAGAAAAATAAATTACACATTTCCATTTGTTGATGTCTAGGAAGCAGCCATAAAGCTGCAGGCCAGCTAGTAGTTGATTTTCTTTTAATATGTTATGTGCATAGATATATAAATATAGACTCACCACCTAAAGATAGTTATTTAAAGACTTCTTTATTACACATTTATATCCTTCTTTAGTGGTTGTATGACATTCAAAGCTATCAGATATTTAATTATATGATAAAGTGATTTTCATTTTAGCATGTTACAATCTCAATAATTTTTCTGGTCCTCTTGTCCATGTAAATCTTTTCATTATGGTATCATCTCTTGCTTAGAAACCTCGAGTTGCCCATATGGCAACCACCATGTCTTGGCAGCACCTTGGACTAAGGGGATGTGGCCTCTGTTAGTATCTGACACCTGGTAGAAATGGTGAGGTATTGACACATCTTACTTGCATGTGGTAAAAGGCCATCTGGAAAAGAAGGCCTTGAAAACGGTTCCGTTTGCTTGAAATTAAATGTTAAAAAAAAAAAAAGAAATCACCATCTGCCATTTGCTAATGTGTCTTTGTTGTACCAAGGCTTCAGAGCAAAGAGCGTGTTCCCTTTGACATGAACAGACCTAGAGTTGCACCTTTTTGGTTTTTTTCATGCTATAATGCTGCTTGATGTTGTATATTTTATAGTTGTGTAACTGTTTACAATTTTGGATTGCAATCACTGATGCCACTTTAGTTTCATCCTACATGTCATTTCCCAGCTATGCCAGCCATGTAAGTAGAGCTGGGCATTTACACTTAACAGTAATTCACCTGGGACAGGTGTGCTTTGGTTTTGTGCTCTCTTCACATTTGCTTTGAAAACATTGTAGCAAATGAGGTTACAAATAAAAGTCTTCCCCAGACCGAAATATTTACCAGGACATGTCAGAAGTGTTGCAAAACCAAGGTGCTGATTCATAAATCAGAAATTACTGCATCAATTGCACTCAAGAATGAAATAAATTACAGGATAAAAAACTGTGAATGGTAAACAAATATGCACAAATAAACTCTTATGAGGGAACTAAAAACCAGCAAATGGAGGAAACTAAATGCATACAATGTTTCCCATCTTTTGGTTTGCCCAGCTCTGCTTATGAACAGCTGAAATGGTCCCCAAGATCTGTTCTGTGTATGCCAGATGAGGGTGCATAGCATAACACTATTTAGTTGCATGAGGAGTCAAAAGCAGTCGTCACCAGCATTTCCATTTCTTCCATGGCCAAGAAAAGTACCATGCAACTACAGTCTAGGTTGCCACCAATGATATTTGGCAGACCACAGGTCTGAAATCGTTCCTGATGCATGTTCTAACCACAACAGCTTCCCGCTCTTCTGTAAAACCAGAATGTCAATTGTTCTTGCAGGGGAAGACTTGCTGTTCCATCTGTGGAGCAGAGGCCAAGCATCTGGGGAGAAAGTCCACCCAAGTTTGCTACGAAACCCAACAGAGTTGTTGTGCGTGAAGGACAAACAGGCAAATTCTCATGTAAAATAACAGGACGACCTCAGCCTCAAGTGACTTGGTTTAAGGTATGATTTCCCCAAAAGTTTACGTTTTCCTTCTCTTTTGAAGTTTTATGACTTGAAAGGATGAAATGCACACTGGAGTCTTAAGTCCAAGTGTCCCCTTTGGGTGTTCACAAGATCTCCAGACACATTTTTTCCTTTGTAAGGAGACAGCTTTCAGGTGAAATTAGGTATTACCGTGATTAGGTACTTTTTACTGAAACTGTCAGTATTTTAGAGGATTAGAGTTACTTTCTTTAATCTGGAAGACCAAATATATGACTGCTCTGGTGGTGTCCTGCTCCCCTCCACCCTTTGACAAACAAATGCCTTAAATTACAGTGAGCAGAAAAACCTGCAACTCTTATCAGTGCTTCTATTTTCTTTATATATATCCAGGTTTGAGGGGGGAAAGAAACAAACAAAAAAAACCCCTCTGAAAACTTCTCAGAGAACAGGGAAATGCTTCCACGTCATTGTCTGCTTTATTCCAGGCTTATCCTTGTCTGTAATACAAGAATGTCAGGCTACATCCCCAAACACAGGCAGCCGCTTGCAGGGGAAGCACTCACTGACATCCTCAGCTGGTGGCTCCATCTGGAGTCTGCCTCTCCTTCCTGCTGCCATCCATTCTTTGGGACCTGCTGGCTCTCTGGGACTCTGCAGTGCAGCTGCTCCACCACAGCCTGGTTCCAGTCCCACCAGGCTCGCTCAGATTTTCCAAACAGGATTTGTTACTCAGTTCTCTTTGTTCAGGGCTGTTGTGGTAAATGGGAAGTAGGGACTACCAATCCAGCGCTTTGGATCTACACTTTGGTGCTCCTCCATACCTTCTTTGCCTTTCCTGGAGGCTTTATTATATATTTTGCTATTGATTATCACCTTCCATAATGTGTGCCTCATTGAAAATGAAATTACATGGCTGTTGGACCACATCTGACTACCACAGAGCCAACATACGACCACCTTCCTTACAGCATGGAAACTTTATCAACAAGTAAAATTGCACTTTTCAGAACTAATTATTTAGCCTGTTTGTAAACATCTGACTCTGCTTATTATTTTCTTTCCAATTTTCTTACTTGTTAAGTTGCAAGGAAAAGAAGCTTCTGTATCATCACCAACCCCCTGATGTGAACTAGCTTTTTAAAATTCCATTAGGACCTAAAGCACCCAAACAGCAGTAAGTTGATAAACTTCAAGAATGACAGTGTCTGTAAACACTGTGACGTTTCTCAAATGTTTACTGCCCAAGTAAAATAGTAGATTTGTAAGCTTTCCCTTCCTGAACTTAGGATGGGAGAAACTGGTGTTTGATAGCAAGCACTCATTGTTAATGGCTGATGCTGAAACAAAAGCACTGGTTTGCTCACAGATGAGGTATTGGTCAATTGCTTTGTAGAATTTAAAGGCAAAGATTGTCATTGTGATCACCTACTCTGTAAAAGAGAGCACAGAACTGCACACACCTTTTCTTGCCTCAAAGCCGTATCTTTGGACTTAATTCCAGTGTAGCTTTTGAGGGATAGAGAACTACTCTCCAGGTTAGAAGCTTTTGCTTAGAAGCATTTGACTTCCTGGAACAAACAGGAACATAAAACTGGTTTGAGCCCACATACAATGAAAAGAATTCTTTCTAGAAATCTGGGTATAATAAACAGGGAAAGGCCAAAACCAAACTGAGATGAGTAGGTTGCAAAATAGAGGAAAGAGGAAGCCTCCTGAAGACGTGAATTATGGAATTTTGGGCAAAATTTATTGTTTTGTTTACACCATATGAGTATTATTCATAGAAGGAATTTGGCTAAAGGATAAGAGAAAGGCATTTAGACCTAATGTTTTACTAAAAAAATTCTTTTTTTAGTAAAATTCCCCTTCTCCTAACAATAGCTGCTGTCTCATGGTGTCTTGTGATGTTTGCAGGGTGATATTCAGTTACAGCAAAATGAGCATTTCAACATGTACGAGAGAACAGGCATCCAGTTCTTGGAGATCCAAAATGTTCAGCTTGCTGATTCAGGAATTTACACGTGCACAGTGGTGAACAGCGCTGGGAAGGCATCAGTGTCTGCAGAGCTCACCGTTCAAGGTACAGCAGAGGGTTTGAGGGGAGAGAAAAGTGAGCCACAGACATTCTGTTAAAATGGCTCTGGTTGTGTTCTCATTATTAACAAAAAACATTGACTTCTTCCCATTGACTCCTCTCTCCCTCTGTTCATTGAGTGATGCTGTGATAGCTTGGAGCAGGCTACAGCTGTAAGCATTGTGTTCAATGGGGAAAAAAGGCAATCCAAGTGCTTTGTAACAGATTCCTTTAGAAACACCTTTTCACTTTTACTGTGACTTTGACTTCTATGTTTTGAACATTGATTTGATTTTCAGCAAATGGAACCTGGCATTTGTCATTATAATCAGTGATTAATTTTGTATTTGTTGAGTACTAGCACCAGATGCACATTTATACCAACTTCCTAATGGGAGGCAAAATCCTATATATATTTGTAGAACTAGGAAAGTAAAGTAAAATAGTGTAATTTTAAATTGTGAGAGAGAAAAACCCCCATCTTAATAAGATAAAAATTTAGTCTTCTCAACTCCCAACCCTCCCTGTTTCACTGCCTGTTAAGGAAACAAATGTCTTTGCATAAGTAGAATGTTTTATTTCATACATGCATTATCATATACAGCTCATTTTGATGGTTTTTAGTGTGCCCTTTACATCAGCCTCAAAATCATTCAGCCTTCAGCAAGCACACTAAAGAGGAAGTTCATCAGTCAGTGGGTAATTAAATAATTAAATCCACAGCTTCTGACTTCAGCTGCAGTCATGAGGTCAGTGGATTACATGTGCACCCAGCAATGAGCTTTTGTTGCAAGACTTTTAGTTTCACATCAATGCCGTCTCTCTGTAAGGTATCAAGAATATAAATAATAAGTGGATGCACATTTGGGATGCTCAGAACCACAGCTAACCTTTCTACAAATTAAAGCTGTACTTCTTATCTGTAAGTTCCAATCTGATGAAGCCATTGTAGAGGCAGCTTCTACAGTTTGCCTGTACAACAGAGGTTGTACAGAAAGGCCTGTTTCTTTCAATAAGCCTTTTAACTAAACATAAAACTTGATCCCTAATTGCTCTCCCTGAAGTGGTGAGCTTTCTGTTCTGTAATGGCTGCGTCTGCCTTGAGAGATGATGTGGAACTGGGGTCACAAAGTCAGTTGTGGTATATGTTTGCTTCAGATGCTGACCACATCTCTTAATAATCCATTCTTTCTTGGATTAGTGCAGGTCAGGAAAAAGAGCACTCTTTTGCAATGCTCTTGATTAATTGGATGGTTCCACTTACCTAACCACAATATATAGTACCTAATTCTTTCTTTATCAATTAAAGCGGGTTGTCAGAGTAGCTGCATGATGTTAGCAGACAATCAAGTGGCTCAGAGGTACTACATGTTCTTTCAAAGACACGTAATCTCATATATAGATATTTTCCTTCAATAACTATATTTTTTCCCAGAGTGGATGGTGAAGAGGGAAGAGGAAATATTCTTTTAACAGACAGGGTTGCATGGTATTGTCTTGTCTGCAGCCAGTAGTTACAAAGCTTCCTTTTCTGCATTTATCCAGTCTTTTCAGTTTTAATTTCTATATTTCTGTTACTGTTTGACAGGTTTAATGAAGTTAGGTTTGTAGTTTTTTTCCCCTCTCTCATCTCAACTTTTGTTTGTGTGTTGATAGATTCTTGTGGTCACTCTTAATGGCATGGCAGGTCCAAGCCTTTAGATGTGAATTTTTGCTTGCAAAACACCGTGGAAATCAGGATATCATCCATTTTGTCATTTTTGAAGTGCTTGTTGGTGACTTGAAAAAATTATTATCTTGCAAATTAATGTTTTTCTACTGTAGCTTCTAGTCTCACAGCTGACAATAGCATAGGTGCAACATGGGTCTGACCAGGAGAAAACAAATTGCATCCTGAAATCTTAATTAGGGGCTAATGGAGAGATGTGGTTGGTATTTAACATAGAATGGTATTTCTCTCCTCACAACTATTTATTATCTCATGCTGCCCCCAAGAGAAACAAACACTGTCGAGGTTTTTGAGAATTCATGGAGGATTACAAATGAGGAGACTGATTGTGGGTCAATATGTGCTCAGTTTTATCAACGCAGCTGACAAAGCACGTTGGCAAATCAATGTAGCTCAGCCGCGTTCCCAGGTTTCCCGGCGGTGTTGCAAAGTGAAGAAATGCGATGCATTAGCATGTGGGTTATTCATGTTAATCACGATAACTCTTGCTAAATGGGTCAGTAAATGTCCATAGATGTGTCCAGGTTTGGGGAGGTTTTACTCCTGTTGATTTGGTCCTGTGTTTTAGCCAGAGGACAGCTGCTGTTTCACTGTGAGCATGCTCAAGTGTAGGACTGATGGATGGTTTGTTTTTCTCTACCTCTACAAAATGTGTGGAATTATCGTAAGATTTGATAAGCTGCTTCCCAGTTGGAATCTCTTCCATACTTTTCTCCCCCAACACTGAGCTTTTGAGGGTCCATGACCCTTTAGTTCTGCAGGGTTGTGAGAACATGATGCAGCAATGTCTCAAAATGGACCAAGACCTCTTTGTGTTTCAGCTGAGCAGCTTCTGGTTGTCCATATAATTTTCAGGCATGGTGATAGTCAATCTTTACTTCAGTGCATTGAAAAATTTACGAGTGAAGGTTCTTAAGCATATTTTTTGCTTCAAGTCTTTCAAATTTTTGGAATTGTGCACAGTATTTTGTGTATAATTTACTCTTTTCTTCTTTTATATTTCAGGTCCAGATAAGACCGACACATACACTCAGCCACCTTGGTATGTTTTTACTGGGGTACTTTCTCTGACTATTTAATTGCAGTGCACTGATTTACTGCATGTGCTTTCTTCACAAAGTGATAAATTTTTGGGGGGCCAGTCAGTATTTGGAAGTCAGAAAATGTTTGGTTAGAGTAAGATTCTCTCTTGCTGCCCAATTCAGCTGTCCTGGTAGACTTGTAGAAAATAGTTGATGAACTGGTGGCAACATTACGAAGTACAGAGTTCTGGTCTGGTTCAGGAAAGCAAAATTTAGAGAAAAACAAGCTATGTGAGTAGAAATTGTATGCTCTAGCAGAGGCTCAAACTACATTTTTAGAGATAACAGCATGAATGCACCTTGTCAGTACTGAGCTGGTTGTTCTTTCCTGTCATAAACTAAATGTGGTATGGCCATAGTCTTTGCTGTTGTCTGAAAATGCATGCAAAAGTATGGTAAAGTAATAAGAGAGAAAAAAATTAATATTTAGGCCTTTATCACTATTTTAAAATTTAAATTACTGTAATATTTTAAAATTCTTTTGTAAAATTACTTTTCTTCGTGAATGGAAAATGCAGGAATGAAAAGTTCAAGGCTGTCTGTATAAGACACTTTGATGAAGGCCAGTTGCTTTATAGTCATTGGGATGTTTAATCTGTCCTCACATGCCCTGGATGAGATTTCTAAATGGCATGCTCACCCTGTCCTAACTGCAAAGTGGAATTGAAAATGCTGTGCTATTCTGTTTTGCAGATCTGTGTGATTTTTAGGAACATACTTGCAAGTAAGTTTAGTGTAAATGAAACTGTGCAGCATTGGAGGCAGAATTCCCAGAATTCCCCATGCATGTGGTTCTTCAGAGTAGTTCTGCACCCTCCATCATTTATTCACAAGAAAAAAAAAGAAAAAAAAAAGAAAAAAAAAAGAAAAAAAGAAATCTTTTGTAAAATGAAAAAGTCTTACAGTTGTAACTGCAAATCTCAAACAGTGCATCAAACTCTGGCTGAAGAAAGTACCCCAGTAAATATCCCAAGTTTCACAGAGAGAATAAGTTAATGGCACCAAGTGTAGCTAAACAGAGCTGAGCTGGAAGTTACTGCCCTTATTTCAGATGTGCTCCCATTCTGCCTTGGAGTAATTCTGTGGCAGTGTGAGACACAGGCACAGTGCAGGTAATAGCTTAGGGATCAAGGCAGTCACCTTCAATGAAGGAGATATAGATTCAAGTCCCCAGTTAGTCAGCTACTCTTGTGCCCCCAAAGTACTGAGCAGCAGCTCCATTATAATCCTGAGAAACTCCTCCTAATAAATCCATAGCTGGTATTGCTACATCCAGTCAAGTTTTTAATGCGCCAACACCTCTTCTTCCTCCCCTAGACTTTGGTCAAGTTTCCTATCAGTCCTGTTTTGAAATTACCTGAATTACAAGGCACCATAATTAGAAATAATAAAATCACTTCACTATTGGCATTTTCATTTCCCTTTATGTGACATTTTGAGCTATATTGTACATGATCTCAATTTATTAAAGCATCAAGTAGTGTTACATCATGGTCATTCAGATCTCATGTAATTGCTTCCCATCTAAAGCAATGCATGCAAGGTTAATGTCTGACTCACAAAAATGTTCAGCTGTGGACTTAGATCCAGAAATTCCTGAGCCGAGATAGTGTCTGAGCCCTGATTTCATTTTAGGAACTTTTTCACTTCGACTCTTTGACCCATGTTCTTGATCTGTGTGAAAGAATCTAAGGGCTAATCAGTTCACCTTCTTGCGAAGAGCTTATATATTTATATCATTACTGATAATAATAATGAGTCTTTGTACAGTGTCATGTATCTCCAAACTTCTCATTTTCCTTCAGCGTGCCATCAAAACCAGCCACACTTGCCGTTAAAGCTGTTGAAAATCCAGAATTCAAACAGGCAACCAGCAATGGGATTGTTAAAGAGCTGAAATCCAGCAGCACAGAACTCATGGCTGAAACCAGAGACAGGGTGCCAGCAAAGAAAGAGTCCTTTTATATCACCAGAGAAGCCAAAGAAAGTAAGCAAGGACAGCACCAAGAAACCAGCACAGAACATAAAGAAGGAAAAAAGGGACCTCAGGTCTTGCAGAAAACTTCAAGCACCATCACACTACAATCTGTCAAACTGCAACCAGACTCCCAAGCCCCTTCCATCAGGCAGGGAGAAAACAGGAAAAGGGGTGTGCAGCTCTTGATGTCAGCTCAACAAACTCCACCTCTGACAGGGCACGTCAGTCCCAGGACTAGAGAAACAGAAAACAGGGCTGGAGCCTGGGAGGCTGTAATGGAGGAGAAGAGGGAGCCCCTGGGAATTCCCCCTCAGTTTGAGATCCATCCACAGAGCCTGGAAGCATCAGAAGGCCAGGAGGTTAAATTCAAGAGCAAAGGTAAAGGGATGAAAATTATTGGAGCCCCTGGGTTTAGTCAGAAAGGGGTTCCCTTTCTATGTGTAGAAGTGGAAAGCAATTTCTGCTTCTTTGAAAGTTGTTCTCCTCCTAAAGCCTTTTGGAAAGAGATGCAGAATCCAAAGCAGTTTTCACAACACTTAGTGAAATTTTCAAACCATCCTATGCCATAGTGTCCATCTCCTCTCTCATCTGGGGTGTCCCCAGATGTAACCAATGCTGCTAGGAGGTAGTTTTAAACCCTCTTATATGAGGGTGCAAGAGAGAAGGTGGATGGTACACTTTCCAGAACTGTAATTGGTGACACTGCCCTTGAGCCAAAGACATATCAGAGGAGAAAACACAATCAGTCACTGCATGTCCCCAGTGGCATCTATTTTTATGTCTCATATTTGGTCAACCTGATCTGAGTGTTTCCTATCAGCTGAAATGATAAAGGGGGAATTAAAAGGGAGGTTTAGAGTTTGCCCCACAGAATTTGAATGGGTTTTAACCTCTTAGAAGAGTAATGAGAATCACATTTTGCTGAATCTGGGTAGTAAATTTGGAGCACTTTTCTTCTTCTCTCTCTCTCTCTCTCTTTTTTTTTTTTTTTTTTTTTTTTTTTAAATTGCAATTTTAGAAAATAATCTGGAAGCATTTTTCTGCCTTTTTTTAAAAAAATAACATTTACACTTTAAAGTGTTCACTTAAATGAGAGACAAATTGGTTTTTTGTTTCTCTGGAAGCAAAAAAAAAATCACACAACACCATGGTAATTTATTTCATTTCTTGATGACTCTTGCCTCATGAGTACAGAAAATAATTTCTGTCAAAAATCCAGAGTGTTTGGAATGGCGAAAAGATTCCAAAGATCCTGGCACATTTTGAGCAGTTTCTTTTTCAGGTATATTACTAAAAACATGAATTGTTTTCTGTCAGAGTATCTCACATACTTTTCAAGCTTTAACTAATTCATGACCCTGTTTGGTAGGGAAACACAGCTCCTATCATAGAGAAATGAGGAGCTCATCCAGTTTTTACTGAAGCCAGTGGAGGTCTTTTCATTTGGCAAATCAATAACAAACTTTCTGACAACGGTTTTGTGTATTGCCCATTAAGGTTTATATAATTATGTATGTGTAAAGTGTTCCTAATTCATACTAAAGTAAAGAATACTAATTAAATATATAATAAATAATACTAATTATGAATACCTATCCATAAAAATCCAAATGTCGGATTGTCTAGTTTCAGGGAAGCCAAAACCAGATGTGGAGTGGTTCAAAGAAGGCCGACCTATCAAAGCTGGAGAAGATGTTCAGATATATGAGGAAGATGGAATTCATTGCCTATGGATAAAGAAAGCCTTCTTGAGGGACAGTGGATCCTATAGCTGTACAGCTGTCAACCCCAGAGGCCAGACTTCCACCAGCTGGGTGTTAACTGTGAGAAGTAAGTTCTTGTGAGCCCATCTGCACTCTGGAAACTGTGGCTGGGCTTTTTTAAGCTGTCAGAGGGTGGTTACTACTTAATTTTTATTTGACTTCTCAGCACAGGCTAATTCTGGTTCCTACCTCTGAGAGTAAAGTGGTGTGTGATAGCTGGCAAGACACTCTCTGCATCAGTTTCCCTTCTGACATATTGTGGGTTTTGTTGTTTGTGTAGCTAAAACCATCTCAATATGTTTTGCATGCAGGGGGGCCTATTCTCTACTCAGGTTTCTATTAATGCTCGTATTTAATACAGGCTGTCAGTGGATTTATTGTTGTTGTTCTTTGTTTTTTTAACTTCCTTAGCATTTCTACAACCCAAATTGGAAATGGCTTTTGAGTACAAACCAGTTCTGTGCAGTAAAGTGAAGAAGAAAAGGGAAGGAATGAGAACTGTGATTTGCTAAATTCAAGAACACGTCCCAGTGACAAATTATTTTAGCTTACAGGCACTATCTTGCTGGTCTGGTTGAAATTTTTCTTGGGTCTAGCAAATCCTGTCCTCAGTTCTAATGTTTTCACCTGTTTTTTAAGTTTTGTTCTGGATCTATGTTCATGTTCAAGCAATTTTTCTCCATTTGCTGTGCCTGAAGTTAAACCAGGATACCCAAGATAATTTCTTTCTGTCTCATGAATGACCTATAAACTGCATCCTTTAGTCACACTGTTTCTCACTGAGAGAGGAACTGGAAGAAGACAAGAGGAGAGAATTATCCATCCTCTTCTTTGTGCTGAGCTCTCCACTACTATGCTGCATACATTTCTAATGATGGGCTGCAAATGGTGGATTCTGGTATAGAAAATCACCACCTAAAAGAGAGCTTGAGGCCGGGCAATGCCTGCCTTGGAGATGAGAGAAGAATCCCTTCTTTATACCAGTCTGCTGCTCAAAATTATTTCTATTCCCCAATAAAACATTTTAACCCAGCCATGTCATCTAAGCTTACTTAGAAAAGAGTTCAAAGTGGTAAAGCAAATTTCATCAATTTCATTTAAAGGAACTGTTTTTATTCTGGTTTTCAAGGGCCTAAAGTCGAAGAGGTTGCTCCTTGCTTTTCCAGTGTCTTGAAAGGATGCACTGTGAGCGAAGGGCAAGACTTTGTGCTGCAGTGCTGTGTGGGAGGGATCCCTGTGCCCCACATCACATGGCTTCTCAACGGTAAGGAAGCATCCCCTGCTCTGCTACACCTGCACGAACGCACTGACACCCCAGAGCGCGCTAAATCACCCCCGTACAACCCGCGGGGACACCTGAGGAAAACCCTTCACAGGAGCACCGAGGGCACCAAGGGCGCTCGGAGCGGGGCTCGAGCTGCCGCAATCCTGAGACGCGGTCAGCAGGGGGCGATGGTGGCACGGCTGTGCCAGGTGAGACACCGGGGCTGTGTCACACAGCTGTGCCAGGTGTGTTACCTGGGCTGTGTCACACAGCTGTGCCAGGTGTGTTATCTGGGCTGTGCCACACAGCTGTGCCAGTGTGTTACCTGGGCTGTGTCACACAGCTGTGCCAGGTGTGTTACCTGGGCTGTGTCACAGGGCTGTGCCAATGTGTTACCTGGGCTGTGTCACAGGGCTGTGCCAGGTGTGTTACCTGGGCTGTGTCACACAGCTGTGCCAGTGTGTTACCTGGGCTGTGTCACACAGCTGTGCCAATGTGTTACCTGGGCTGTGTCACACAGCTGTGCCAGTGTGTTACCTGGGCTGTGTCACAGGGCTGTGCCAATGTGTTACCTGGGCTGTGTCACACAGCTGTGCCAGGTGTGTTATCTGGGCTGTGCCACACAGCTGTGCCAGTGTGTTACCTGGGCTGTGTCACAGGGCTGTGCCAGTGTGTTACCTGGGCTGTGTCACACAGCTGTGCCAGGTGTGTTATCTGGGCTGTGTCACACAGCTGTGCCAGGTGTGTTATCTGGGCTGTGCCACACAGCTGTGCCAGTGTGTTACCTGGGCTGTGTCACACAGCTGTGCCAGTGTGTTACCTGGGCTGTGTCACACAGCTGTGCCAGGTGTGTTACCTGGGCTGTGTCACAGGGCTGTGCCAGGTGTGTTACCTGGGCTGTGTCACAGGGCTGTGCCAATGTGTTACCGGGGCTGTGTCACAGGGCTGTGCCAGTGTGTTACCTGGGCTGTGTCACACAGCTGTGCCAGTGTGTTACCTGGGCTGTGTCACAGGGCTGTGCCAATGTGTTACCTGGGCTGTGTCACACAGCTGTGCCAGGTGTGTTACCTGGGCTGTGCCACACAGCTGTGCCAGTGTGTTACCTGGGCTGTGTCACACAGCTGTGCCAGTGTGTTACCTGGGCTGTGTCACACAGCTGTGCCAGGTGTGTTACCTGGGCTGTGTCACAGGGCTGTGCCAGTGTGTTACCTGGGCTGTGTCACACAGCTGTGCCAGTGTGTTACCTGGGCTGTGTCACAGGGCTGTGCCAGTGTGTTACCTGGGCTGTGTCACACAGCTGTGCCAATGTGTTACCTGGGCTGTGTCACAGGGCTGTGCCAGGTGTGTTACCTGGGCTGTGTCACAGGGCTGTGCCAATGTGTTACCGGGGCTGTGTCACAGGGCTGTGCCAGTGTGTTACCTGGGCTGTGTCACAGGGCTGTGCCAGGTGTGTTACCTGGGCTGTGTCACACGGCTGTGCCAATGTGTTACCTGGGCTGTGTCACAGGGCTGTGCCAGGTGTGTTACCTGGGCTGTGTCACAGGGCTGTGCCAGGTGTGTTACCTGGGCTGTGTCACAGGGCTGTGCCAATGTGTTACCTGGGCTGTGTCACACACCAACTTGGCTGTGCTGCTGCTGCTGCCCTGTGCTGAATCCTGTGCCATCCCAATGCCTCTGGCACAAGCCTCTGCTCTGAGCATATTGGTTTGGCATCCTGATCCCACTGAGACAGTGCCCTGCCCGGATGACACAGCTGAACAGTCAAGTTTCCTCAACTTCCTCTTAATATCAGAGTTAGTCCCAAAGTGTTTTGCTTCAATTCTAAATGATTTCAGAAATCCAGGTGCTGCATGCTTTGGCCAAGGACTCTTTCCATTTAGACCCATACCTGTAAAACACTAGAAAAGCTTACCTCTCGATCACCTCTTTTACTCCTGAAGTGCAATTGATTTTTTTTTTTTTTTTTCAGACTCTCCCAGGCTATCTTTGTGTGGGTCTTTGCCATAAAGATGTTTGCTCCAGGATTATTTTTAAATTAATTATTTGCACATGATCTCTGTTTTCCTTTAGCTATTCAGAGTAAATGGGCTAACTGGAAAGGTGGCAGGGCAAATGAACCGTGACCTTGAGATTGGTATGTTCCCACAGCCTGGGCTGCTCCCCTTCCCAATAACTCCATGTCTAGAATAGAAAGGCCAGTGCTTTATTTACAGTGCAAAACATGTGAGCAAAGGTTCTGACACTTTCCCATTGGACATAATTTGTTTCTCTGTCTGAAGGCTATGCTGAAGTCCCTCCTTTGCAGATGTGAGTAGGATCTCTATTTGGCCATGCAAGAATTGTCTTGCAGCTCAGGAGCAACTCTGAGTCAGTAATTTCATGTTCATATTCCAATTTACCCATGCTCCTAGTACACCTTTAGACATTGACTGATGCAGTTATCCTCAGTTATGTTCACATACAGAGCATCTTCCTGTCTCACATGACTGACTTTGGGTTGATTTTCAAATGACTTACAGCTCATCAGGCACAGATATATGGTCTCCATTTGTGTAGCCATGTTCTAATCAGAACACCGTTGTCTCCTGAAAAGCAAAGCCTAGAGATAAATAAGCCACACATTTCTGTGGTGTGCTGTGCCCCTCTGCCTTTTTTCAGGTCGTTTATTTTATATTGACCATTCTTCCCACTGAATTCATATGTCTGCCCTTGTTCAGGTGTAATCCTGTTTATATTGCATCCAAGCTTCTAACTGCAGTTGGCTGGATATCACAGTGTAGGTGGATATTTTTTTTTTAGTTAGGTGGATTTCAAACCATTAGGGTTCTGTAAGTGAGAGTCAGTGCATTAACTCTGCTCTTAAAGGCATTGGTGAGTCTGCATGACAGAAGCACAAGAAACTCTCATAACAATAAAAATTAGACACATTATATATTACTCAGAAGACACAAGCACACGACTTTCATTCCAGGCTGCTGAAACATATCACTATAATTTAATGTTTTTCTGTCTTGCATAGGATTGTGAGACATAACTGTTTATATACCATTTTGATACAAAAGCGAAAGGATTATAAACAGTTGTTTAATGCTGATAATTCCATGTACACTCCTAGGGTTATTATTTTACTTAAGGATCAAATTGGCTGTTGTGATACCCACTTGAATGCAAACAATTCCTATTCCTTCCTGTCTACCACCTACCTCCATAATACAAACCCCTCATATTTATATCTCTGATCAAATAATGGAGAAAATTGTGAAATATTACTCCAAGCAGACATTACAGTGCTTTTGGCAAAATGACATGGTGGAGTCTTTCAACAAGTGGCCACATGAAGAAAACAGTATATTCACAGTATATAGTTGGAGGCAGGGCAGGCAGAAAAAATCTGTATTTAAAAAAAAAAAAAAAAAAAAAAAAAAGGCGTATTAGAATCTGCTCTCCATGTCTGGAATATAAAGCTTTTTAGATTCACAACTGAACTCTGCTAGGACAGAGGAAAAAGCAATATGCTGTGAGCAATCCCACTACTGTTCAAAAGACAGCACTTTTGCAGAACTCCATAGAAATAAAAATCACATGGAACAGGATGTGTAAAGTTCATTAGAAAATATCAAATGCACATTGCCTTCCAAGCATGATAATGATAACAAACCAGAATTAATTTGAGCAGAATAGTGAGGAAAGAATGTATATCTTGGTGAAATAATGGATGTGAAGATCAAGTTATGAATCATAAGAAATATGAACAGAAGGCTGCTTTGAGAAACAAACAAGAACAAAAAAAGGAAGGCAGCAGAACCTGCTGATACTGGATGGGCTGCACGGTGTCCAGTCTGCCTTCCCCAGCCTCCAAGGAATCCACACCACCTAAGAACTGAAAGCCTTGCAACAACTTCTTGTACAATGCTACATCCAAGTACTACTTTAGATGACAAGAATATTTACCAGCTTTGACTACATACCAATTCAAAATATTTTCCAAGCATTATACAGGTTGACCTCTCCTTCAGGTCAAGTGAGACAAAAAATAGATGATGTATACTCTGCATTGTCTGTAATTACTTCTTACCATCTGTAAGGATGAGTAGTTTTTCCATATTCATACTGACTGCATAAGAGCTACTCGACTGAAGTATGAATTTCATCTGAGCTCTTACCTTCTCTGCAAATCTACCATTAAAGCTTTTTTCCCAACTTTTTCAAGATGGTTCTTTTCTCCTTTTGTTCTCCCTCTATGTTTTATTATTCTTTCTGAATTTTCACTGATTTACTGGGAACTTCCCTGAAAGTAAAATTCTTGTGTATTAGTTCTGGCCTCACCAAAGTCTCATAAATAACTTTGAGCGTGTGCTCTTGGTGACAGTGCTTCAGTGTGTAACTCCAATTTACTTTATCTTTTTAAAATACTTTCTAGCTAACTTATTTTTCAATTGAAGGAATAAATATGACTGCTTTAAGTAACCTTTTATTCATATTGCTTTCTGTGTGGATTTTCTTTTTTCCAAAGTTTAATTGAACCTCTTTCTGCTGAATTTAAGGACAATATGATGGTGACTTTAGCATAACAATTCTCTGAGTAGTGTTTGGTTTTAGGATAGCTTTGTGATTTGTCCAGAAAGCTTTTAATAAATGGGCCAGGGGAAAATTTCCTTTCTTCAGGCATAACATGCCAGCAGAAAGGTATTTTTTGTTATTGTTCCTGCTGCCAAGCTGTCCTGAAGATTTGACTGTTCTGCCTCTGGAGAAGGGAACGTTTCACTACTGGGAGAGTTGTTTTTATTACATCAAAATATAAGTACTGTGGACGTAACTTAGAATCTTGCTGCAGGTTATTCCTAAGGGCTGACATGTTTATGTCTATTTTCTGGGGTCTAATGAAAAGGCTGTTCTGTAAGTGAATTCACTATTTTTTGAATAATGCTGAAAAATAGCCAGTTTTGTTGGGAGGTGAAGTGAATAAGAGCCCTGGCAAAATTTGAGGACATGGTAAAGGAGTCCTCATTTTGCTTTTCCTTGCAGAACACTTACCCTGTTCATCTGGTTACTTACAACAGAAATATAAAGGCATTGTTCTGCTTTTCACGATGCAGCTTTTCTCCCGGCGGTGTTTCTGGTACGGCATCATAGCATCATTTGTCACCACTAACAGTTTCAATGTCAGAATGCCAGGCAAGGACCCTGTCAGGTTAGACATTCTATAGCTGGACCAGGAAAGCAGTCCAGTGCCCCTTGTCTTCTAAGAGAAATCTTTGTCTGCTTGGGCTTTAACTCTACCTGAATGTATTTGAACGTAGTGCTATTCCCACATGCAGGAACATTGTGCTTTGATGTAGTAGTTCCAACAGACTTTGTGTGACTGAGTCAAAATGAGCACAGAGGAGCCAATAATAAGAATATGTGACCCATGACAAAGGTTGGAGAGATTTTATTCTAAAATTCTTCTGGGTAGTTGATTAAATATTCACCCCAATTTTTCATGCAATAGAAAATTTGCTAACCTAACAGACGGCTTATAAGCAAAGGATGAAAATCATCTATCACATTTTATAATATATGCAAGTATTGGATGATGCTGATTTTGGCACATTTTTGTATTTCAGAGTAAAATTTTGTATGCATGTAGATAGTGTACGGATAATAACTGCCTTCTGAGTTGGCTTCCTTTGAAAATCGGAGATAAGAGAAAAATCTGTCCCATCATTTAATTTATCCTGCTCATAGTGCTGAATTAGTTCTTGAAAACCCCAGAGCAGTGTCCTTTAAAATTTTTTTGGCAATGAAATAAATTTCCATCTTTTTTGACCACAAACTCTCAAGCGACAAACACCTTCAGATCAGTCCTGCACAATTTCTCTGCTGTTTCATCCTCTTCTCTTAGATGACCGTGATTTCTATTTCCAGCATGATGTTTATGCACAGGTATAAGGCTGTCTTAAGCATTGCATACACTGGGAAGGCAACCAAAGATGAGTCAGTACTGGAAACTATTTAATATTGGGAAAACAGAATGCAGAAGCATTTCAGAGAGTAAGGCTGAGACTGATGACGGTTCCTGAAACAAGAGCAAGGCAACTTTAAGGCATCTGTACTAATATTTAAGCATGTCAAACCAAATCAAGGAACCAGTTTCTTAAAATGAACTTCTTTACTAGTCACATCACCACAGATGAGGCTGCGCCCTTCTGTTACTGGCCATACTGCAGTGTAGATTGACTGCTATCTGTAAATCAGCTTCTTTGCTCCGTTGCAGATTTTACTGCCTCTCTTGGAATGTTTTCCACTACAAAGTACCCCTTGGAGGACTCCAGGTGTTTCTCCATGCCCAACATATTTTGCACATCTAGTTTCCTCTGCATTTTATCCAGTTTCAGGCAAATTACAAGATGAAGACCGTGTCTGAAGCAAACACACATTTCTTGTCTTATCCACCTCAAAGAGAATCAAAAATAAACTTCTGTCCTTTTGCAGCTACTCAGGGTAGCTCGCAGTGAATCTGGCAGTGAGCTTTGTCTGACCACCGTGTTGTATTTTGTGTTTGGGATTGCAGCTGGTTGCAGTCACTAGAGAGCAGTGGCTGAGCACAGAGTGGGATTTGGCTCTGCACTTTCATAGCCTGGCTGGTGTTAGGCATATCCAGATTTCGCTGAAAACTAAAGTGCTTTTGAAGTTTGCGGCTGATGTATTAAGTCAATTCTCTTCCTTTCTGTCTGCAGACCAGCCAATTCAATATGCCCATTCCACTTTTGAAGATGGAGTTGCAAAACTGACTGTCCAGGATGCCCTACCAGAAGATGATGGAATTTATACCTGTCTGGCTGAAAACAGCACAGGACAGGCATCTTGCAGTGCTCAGGTCACAGTCAAAGGTGAATATCTCAGACTACTGAAATTACTACAAACATACAATCTTTTTTAACTAAAATAATTTTGGATCCTTAGCAGAGGTGGCTGTAAGTGGATTTCTTGGTTATCCCAAGATTTTTTCATCTGGATATCTCTTCTCCTCCTTGGAGGTGCGTGCAACTTAAGTGCTTAAGGACTGTATAGTGTAAAGTAATAAGCATGTTTCAGAAAAAGGTATTAGAGCCTTGACCTTCCCAAAGGCTTAGTGTACAGAGCAGTGAGACTTTTCTGGAAAAGGTTTACCAGTGTAAGAAAGGACTGGGACTGCTTAAAAAAAATGAATAAAAAATAACTACAGTATCACCAAATATTACCCATCAGAGAATGTTACAGGGAGGAGGCAGATGCTACTCCTTTCTCCTGAAAGGCAGAGCAGACACCAGTGCCAGGGACTGCAGTTATGATAGTAAATGCCAATATTCTTGTTCTGTTACCAGGATTTATCAGATATAATTCTGAACAGGCATCCATCAGCTAACTGGAGACTGTATAACTCTAAATAAGTGCAATTTTGGTAGTGAAAGTACCGGAAAAACATTTTTACTAAGCAGTTGAGGTCACCTGTTGTCTCAGAAATCTGACTGAGTGATGATTTAACAAAATTGATTTGTTCTTGAAAGCCATAATTCTGTACTAGAATCTCAAAAAACACGTTCTAAAAGACCGGAGTTCAAAATTAAGACAAGAGATGACAGAATTCCATGGATAAATTCAACAGTGAGGTAGAATCAATCAATAACATAGTCTTTATTCTTTCTATCTCCCTGGCATCAGTCTATACAAGTGCTTTGTTTCATGTCCTGGAGATTATCCCCTCCTGCCTCTCTCTTTAATCCCTCTCCCTCAGACTCTCCCCATCTCTGCAATCAAGCCTGTATTTGGTATTTTTCACCTGTAAATGATTTTTTTCCCAGAGTTAAAATAGTTTGTCACTGCCTGTCCAACAGACTGCTGAGTGACATCTGCCAAAGGGAACTCTTCCTTTTGTTTATGACTAAATAATACCTGCCCTGAATCTGTACATTGAGTTTGGTGGGAAATGTACCCTGATCCCTGGGATCTCGAGATTTGTCTTTGTTTACCAGTATTCTGGGGCGTTTTTCTACAGCTCTTTAGTGCGAAGCCTGCCCCTATTCTGTCTGTATGACAAGGCTAAAATAAAAACAAAGTGATTCTGATAAACCTGTGAGTTAATTTCTTGATCACCAAATTGAAAATCCAGTCATCCCCTCTTCACCCTCCCTGTCCTGAAAAATGGCACGAAGTAAGAAAGCATCAATTTAAAATAAGCCTGATACCAATCTGTTCTCAAAGTTATCATTTATGATTTCTCCAAAGCCTTTCCTCTGCATTAGCTGAGGACCAACTAAGAGTGGTCCACCTCAGGGGAGCTGTTTCTGACCTGGGGTTTTCTGATCCTTGTCTGGGACTCAGAGACCAAAGTCCCTTCTTGCTGAGCATTTCTGAGTTATTTTAGGGCTGCCAGGCAGTGCTAACGTGGGAGCAGCAGTGAGCGAGCCTTTCCCTGGGCTCTGCTGAGCTATTTCAGGCCACGTAGTCACGGTTGCACTGTGCTGGGTTCCTCTTGCACTTGACACGGTCTGGGGCTAGGAGGCTGCGTTGCCACCATCATGGGCAGTTAGCTTCTCTCATCTGCACCCCATTCTATTTTCTAGGAGTCATGGAGTAGGGAGGGGGAAGAATAAGAGCAGAATTCAGAACATACATGACAGGCTGTAAAACTACATGTTCAATATTTTTACAGTTTTAGCTATCCTGTCTTCTTCTTCTTCTTCCCTGAGGCTCATTATGTCCCTGTTGCCATGAGGATTACAGTAACTTTCCCCAAGACTTAGATCAATGTGGATTTTTCTGCCAAAAAAAGTACCAAATTTAAAATCTAATTTCAAAATCTCTTATCTGCTTGTGTATATTTTTCCATCACAACCTCTATCAAAAGCTTATTGGCATTAGAATTCTCTGAGTCTCTGAATGCTGCTACTAAGGCTTCTCTAAATGCTCAGTCTATGCAATCAGATTACAACAGAAAATGGTTGCATGTGCAGAATGGGAGAAAACTTCAAAATCCTCTCCTGACCAAACACTATTTTTTGGGGAATAAAGTCTGTAAAATCGTTTCTGAATTGTAACCCATCTTTATCCAGGTCCTTTTTGTCTCCAAGATGATTTAAGGATGTGAAGTTTCCTGCAGTGCTCAGTTTGTTAATTCATTGTTAGAGAAATATTTTCCTTTTGTAGATGAGAAGTAATCCATATTTAATCCAAGAAGGAATGGATGCTCTTGGCTTATCATCAGTATCAACCAGTGTCCAGAATCCAGCTTTTCCTTAACTTGCTCCTGTGGTCCTTGATCACAACTCAGTCTAGGACTACATTTCACTTCATGCTGCCATTTTTGGCTTTGCTGTTCTACTGCAGCAGGGATCTCATGAAGGGACAGATCTACTCTGATCACTGAGGAAACTTTACCTGCAGTAAATAGTCTATCTCAACAGTAAAACTCAATTTTATATTTCTAAATAAAATTCAGCTCACAGATAACTCAGAAAAGTTAGCAGCAAGGACAGTGAGTGTCAGACTGTTCAGTTCACATCTGAATTTTAGTACAAGATGATCCTTAACCTGCCAGTAGGTCACAGGTGTTATCTAGCCACAGACCGTGTTTCTAATCAACTTCAGTGCATTCTTCGCCTTTTTGATGGTCATTTACTTTGTTTTTGTGGAAGGAAATTATTGTAGGAAACATTTTAAAGGTCCTTTGCCCAATAAAGGGTTACTGTTCCAAGTCCAGTTAAATACAAGAGTGGGATTCTTTCCAGCAGTTTCAGCATGATTTGCACTGGGCCCTGGATAATTAGCTAAGCTAATTGTGGCATAACTTTCCTTCTAAGTCATCAGTCTCAGATTCATTTATGGTTGTCTTTTTCTTCCTTATTATTAAGCAGGATAAATTCTGTCTAGCACTGGGCAACCTCAGTATTACACCTTTGTTTTGTATGGAAAACGGTGAAGGTACTTACTTGTTTGTAGGAGGCTTTTGGCACTGTGTCAAAAAACATTCCCACATTTCATATGGATAGGATTAATATAGAAATGCAATGGTCTTAAAAAAATCAAATTCATCAGTCTTCTGCTTATTTAAAGTGAGAAATTACCACATTCAGATCACTTCAGATCTCTCTACTCAAGTAAGTGATCTGAAGGCTGAGCAGATTGGGGTAGATCCATTAGGTACTCTGGGGAGAAGCTAAGTTAATCAAGGTGAAGCTAATTTTGGCCTTGTAAAGGACTAAGTAGACAAGGCTGAACCCTGGCAGCCGTCTTCCCTCTGTCAGCAGTTTCTCAAAGCTGACACACAGGTAGAGATGAACTAGAGACTGTGCAGTGCTCTCTGGAAAAAAACAGCTTAAGAAATGTCTTCACCACAAGAATTATTTCTAGCTGAACCTCCCAGAGAGTGGGGTGCTCTGTGTAAATGCTAGATCAATTGGCCTAATGCATGTAAGTCTGAGATGTGAGAAACAAGGTTCAGTGTTACTCAAACACTCAATTCTAGATATTCCTGAAATAGTACTATTTGCTGCTAAATGCGGGATTTTTTTTTTTTTTTTTTCTTATGCACTGTTTTCTGCACACAAGAAAATCAAAATTTGGGAGGCTTTGGGGCTGATGCACATTTTATTTTTAAGGTTTTTAAACAACATGTGCATGACTGTTTTGTTATTGTTATTGTATGTGCAAGCTATTGTATGTGGTGTTCGCATTTTCACATTTCATATCACAATTTTCTTATTGTTCTATGATATGAAGCTAAGTATACATACCATTTTTAAATACACCAGGCATCCTATTTCAAAACCAAACAAACCAGCCAGCTCTTAACAGGGATATCCAGGGTACATTCAGGTCACCTGAAACACATGGGGATTATGTACTGATGGGGATTGCAGATACTCAGGTTTATGTATGAATTTATTAATAGCACTATGAATAAATTGTGGAGTTATTTATTATGAATTTAATAATAATTTTATCAGGGTGGTTGAATATTTTAACCAGGTTTTTTTATGAATAGGAAACCGAGGTGAGGAAAAGTTAATTGACTCTGGATGTACATGTGTATTTGAGTTGGTGTTACTGTTTTGCTGAGGCTGTGACAACCAGAGCACAAAAGCAGGGCAGATGGAGGTAATAACTGGCATAGTTGGAAGGTAAGGCCGGCTCCCAGGAATGGTGCCAGTTCTTCAGGTCTGCCTCACTCCTGAGATAAGCCCTCTGATCTGGGGCTGTCTGTCAGTTAAGGCATCACTGACAAGCAGCTACAGGTCAGGTCCACCTGCAGAAAAACTGTGTCAAAGGGAGATTTAATTACCTGACATGCACACCAATACCTGAGTGTGCTACACATGATTACCGACTGCAGGGAGAGCAGGTGTGAGCTCTGCTGTGCCAAACCACATTGATACTGCACGTGGGAAGCTTCTTTTATTTTGCAAACAGACTCTGCGTGTCAGAGGGTGGGGATTGCCTGCTTCAGCTTTCTCTAGGTATGGCATCAAGCTAGAGCACTTGCTGTGGCTCCTAGGAGAATGTCCTCTGTCTTGCAGTTGTGCAGTAAATGACAAACAAAACACCCGACCCGCTGTATGCTCCTTGAGATTTCTCCAGCCTCCCTGCAGCAGGCAGCAGCATCACAGGTGGTTTCTGAGGTGTGGGCAGTGAGAGGCCAGGCTGGCAGCCACAGTGTTTCTGTGGCCTCTACTGCTCTGCAGCCACACATTTTGCTGATGCTTGTGTTCTGCACACTGCTGTTTTTTTTGTTTGTTTCTTTCTTTTTTAATACAGGCCTAATACTCTTTGTAAGCAAACCCTATTCAGCAGATAGTCCTGCTCCTGCTTATTGGCTCTTGACCTCATTTTTCTTTCCCTGCCAGCAGTGCATTTGCCTGGACTCACATCTGTTCCCCTTTCTCCCCCAGCACTTTTTGTTCATGGATTTTTTTATCCCAGTGCAGCCTCCCCAGCATAAGTGTCTATGTTGGGAAGCCTGTAGCCCTTCCAAGCCGATTACTGTAGTCATTCACTGAACACTGGACGAGCAGATTAGAGCCACCTGAAAGTCTGTCACAGTCCCTGCTGTAACCAGTTTATCAGAGCTGCAGAGGGAGATGCTTTCTGAAAAAACAGTTTGTTTTGTTCCTGTCACTCTTCCATCTTGTGTGAGTGGGACCATAAAATATAACGAGGTGGAGGAAAACCTTTCAGGTAGGAATCTTTTCCTTCAGTCGTGAGAGATGCTCTCTTCAGGTTGTGGGTTGTTTTTTCTTTCTGTCTCAGAATGACCCTTCTCAGACATTAATCGTTTAAAGAAGGTTATCACTGCAATAAGCAGCCTCTCTTTGAAGACTTAATTGAGAGGCCACAGCTCTGTTTCACTGAGATCCGTGTTTCTGCCGAAGGTAAGCGAAGAACAGTGTCTTACTTGCCAACACTGATGAAAAGTTTGTGACAGCTTTTCAAAGTCACTGCTTATTTGAAAGCATTTTGCTTTATTTCAAGCATAACATAAATGATTATAGATGATTTTATAAAATATGCCAGTCTAGTCCTATTAAATGTCCAAAAGGCATTCCAGACCAGTAGCTGTGTGGGACCACTTGTCTGTGAAAGAATTCGTTTCAGAGCACTAAGTGAAAGGGAGAGGGGTTTTGTTACTGTGTTGAAAAGTCAGAGGTAAACTGTCATGAACATCAAAAAAACCCTGTTCCAAAGCTTTCAAGAGTGCCCCAAAGATCTCAGTCCAGAACTCTGTATGCTTCAATAGCTATAACCCTTCTAAGGTTTGGTTGGTTGGTTGGTTGGTTGGTTGTTTTGGTTTTGGTTTTGGGTTTTTTTTTTCCCTTGCCTTCTTGCAGGGCCTCAAGGCCAAATGTGGAACAGAATGCCAGCTAGAAACCAAAACTGAAGGGCAAAAGCAAAACATGTGTGAAAGCTCCTAATGATAGAATATGTGCCATCAATATAAAAAATACGCTCTCAAGACAGTTTCTTATTCTAAATCATTTTCAAAGAAAGGGGAACTAGATTTGGATGAAAATGAGGGATGAGTGCTTGCAGAATAAGAAAAATTTAAATGTCAGAAATTGCATTAACATTTCTTATAAATGAAATTAAAAGGTGAGATGCTGACAGAAAAAAAAAATTAAAAAGACAAGAAAGAAAAGAAAAAAAAACGTATCCTTAAATCAACTGTGACACATGATCAAATACTGTGAGCATTAAATTGTTGTATACCAGAATGACAGAAAACAGATGAGTATTATAACAGTAGGGAACAGTCCTGCACTGGTCAAAGGGCAAACTGTCCCAGCTTGGATTGCCAAATTCTATAGTGTTTTAAGATTCAACTGAAAAGTGGAAGTCATCAAAATACATATAAAATTTGTTCACTGAATATATGCCTGCATAATTTTGAAAGCAGGGGCATGATGTTACCCCAAAGAAGGTTTTCAAGAGCAGCTGATGTGGATTAGCTAATGGGAACTCTGCCATCAAACTATCTCACAGGATTAGCTCAATTTTTAAAACTCTCCAGAAGTTGCCTAAGGAGAGCATCTATCATTCCTTTGCAGCAGAGGAACAGAACACAGGGTAGGAACTTTGTGTGCTACTGGAAATGCTTCTCTGCAGCTTCATTTCAATGAAAACTTGACTGTTGGGCCACATACACAGACTCTGTCTGGCTTTTTTTTTTTTCAGAGTAGTGTCTTGGTTCAAAATATTTTTAATATAAATTAATTAGGAAGAGAAAACTGAACACAAGCAATGCCGTACTAGAGTTATGTTATCTTTTATGGACTTAAATTGGTCTTGCTTTAGAATACTTTTCTGACACCAATTTATACCCAGAAATACAATGGTGTTGTATTTTTCCTCCTTTTTTTCCACTTTATATTAGTCTAACTCTAAATTTGGTTTCTTAGCTCTCAGTCTGAGTCTTACTTGTCTTTGAGGCATTCCCTAACAACATTCTTAGTACAGGATCCTTTTGATGGCTCACCCAAGAGAGGAGCTGAGCTGTTTTAATATTACCACAGGATAACTAATTTTGTTGCCAGTGTGGATTTTCTGGAGACGGGAAAGGCTGAAGGGGCTGTAACTCTTTAGATCAGTGGCATCTTATGGGACACATGTGCTTTATGTGTGATTGCCTGTTCTTATAGTGCTTCCACCACATCACAGCTCATGCACAGCCCAGTTTTTTCTCTAGTGGAGCTGGTATACCTATACATCATGACTCCCTGCAATTAAATTAAAATCTACCTGGGCAGTCACACAGAAATTGAGACTATACATGTGGAGGTGAAATCCTGCCTCAGAAGAATGTGTATTTTCACTGTGGAGCTCACCTGGCTTGAACAAGCATATGTGAAGCACCTTTCCTGCAGTTCTCCATGTCAGACTGGTGTCTAATGCTGGGGGATTTGTTAGCAGTGGCCCAGCTGAGCTGCCTTATAGATGTATTTAGTAGGTGTACAGGCTCTCAGACCTTCCATGGAGTTGCTGTCTGTGACAGTGACAAAAGAGCAATTACTTGATGTAAGTAACTTGCAAACAGGGTAAGTCATTAATAAGGCAGACAGTTCTGAAGGCAAAAGCAAACATCACTTTGGCTGCAGAAGCTTCCAGTGAGACTGTCGGGGAGGAATTCAGTCTGCTGACTGCAAAATGATCTGCTGTGAACCCAGACGTCTATTTTGTATCTGACCCCTGCACTCTTCTTGAAGCTTGCTCCTGAGGAGGGGAAGCAGAGAGGGAGGTAGGCAGGTGCAGTTCTCTTCTCCCTGGAATTTAACAACAGGACTCATGGGATGGTGGAAAGCTGTGCCAAGAGAACTTCTGACTGGACATTAGGAATCATCTATTGAGAGGGTGGTCAAACACTGGAACATGCTTCCTAAAGAGGATCAATGCCCCAAGGCTCTCAGTGTTTAAGGGGTGTTTGGACAATGACCCAAACAACAGGCTTTAACTTTTGGTCAGCTCCGAACTGGTCAAGCAGGTGGACTAGATAATCCTTGTAGACCCCATTCAGCTGGGATAGTCTATCTATTCTGACTGCTCACCCACATCAGGATTTTTACTGGTGCAGCCCTAGTGGGATTTCTGTGGTGCCATCTCAGTCGTGCAGAATCATAGAATATGCTATAAGTTGGAAGGGGCCCATCAGGATCATTGAGCCCAGCTCCTGGCCCTGCACAGAGCACCCCAAGAATCCCACCATGTGCCTGAGAGCCTTGTCCAAATGGCTCTTTAACTCAGACAGGCTTGGCGCTGTGACTGCCTCCCGGGGGAGCCTGTTCCAGTGCTCCACTGGAACCACTCAATTTTATTTGCAGAACAAACTGAGTTGGCAAAAGAGGTTAAAATGCCGACCTGGTTAAAAGGCTGACCTGGTGGTAGCCCATCCAGAGGAAAGAACTTGAAAAGAAGGAGCATATATGGAGCTGCAGGATAGGGCTGGAAGCCTAGCCCAGAAGAAAATAAAGATTTCTAGGCAAGATAAAGGGGAACTTGGTCTGCTTTGTATATCTCCAACCACCCTGACTGGTAGGGGCTCAGGGCATTGTCAGTGTTAGGTTAACAGTTTTTCTGTGTAATGCAAGGGCAGCATACAGGCTATAACTTGTCCCAGCTCTTAAATCTTACCTTCCATTTAAAAAACCCAGATTATAACTGCAAAAATAAATGATGGGAGGTAAATGTGTAAATAGCACTGCTAGGTCATTGAACACCTAGTTCTCATGACCTAAGTTTGTAAAATGGCATACTAACCTGAGATCTTTAATAAAGCAGAAATGTTCCTAGATGTCTCAGGAACATAAAGGTCTGATAGTTTTTTATGGCATTATAAATCAAGTTTTGAATTTTTAAAAAACTCGCAGGAAACTTTGCCTTAGGCCTGAGGCTAAGACACTTTACAAAGAGACAAATGTGCGTCTTCATACCAGTTTTCTGCCTTATAAAAGCTCTTATTTTTACGGTTGATAGCTTTAGCTTAAGATCTGGTAATGGCTAGATTTGTTTACACCAAGAATATTTGAGGATGTAAAATTCTTTTCAAGCTTGAGATCTGTGTGAGAACCTGAGTCTTGCTTTGAGAGGTTTTAGTGGAATCTGGTGCTTCCCTCTCTGAGCCTGCTCACACAGAGCATTTTGAGCTAAGCATTCTCCTCAGCTCAGTTGAGTTATTAGCCTGTGAGCCAGAGCGATATTTAAACACCATAAATGGTAAACGTTGCCGAGGCAGCCCTTCCGCACGGCTCGGACCAGGCATTAGCTGGCAGCCAACCTCATAATGCTGGCAAACAGATTCCTCGAGTATAATTAAACCTCTTGTAAGACTAAACATTGCAAGTTTTTGCGGTGTGCTGAACATAAGGCAGCGAGCTCTCTATTCTTTGCGTGTCCTTGACTTGTGACCAGTTGTAACCCTGGCCTTGGCCGCTGAGTCGCTGCACTGGAGCTGGGTGTAAATGCAGTGCTGCGGCGGACCCAGCTTGAGCTGGGGGCTGGAAAGGCCAATCTCCAGAAGTTCCTTCCAAACTCAATTGTTGTGTGATTCCGCGCAGTGCTCGGCATGCTGAAGTCCTGATATTTCAACAGGAGATGTCAGCATTCTGCAGCTCACATGAAAATGCCTTCAGTACGTCTGGGTAGGCAAATGAACAAGAAAATTTCCTGGGCTAGATGATGTCCATAAATTGTTAACTGGTTGACTACAGGCCAGGTGAAACCCAGGTCTAGTCTTTGGAAACCTTCTTAAAGTTTGCATCCTCAGATGGATATTTTTCTTCAATTTCAACAGCAAATCCGGGAATGGGAATGGCACAGTGCAGTTATTGATTCTTTTTTTCCTTCTCTCCAAGGATACAGATTTATCTATGTCTTTTACCTTAGAATGTAAATAGTTGGTTGCATAATTGCAGTTAAACTGCTACAGGTATATTGTGCAATTGATTTGTACTAGGTTAACTGTTCAGTGCAGCAAGAATTTTCACCTTTTCTACTAGATATGTTCCTTCAGCTCGATAACTCATCATTGCTCATCAATATAAATATGTTTGCAAATATGCTCAAGCCCTAAGTCCTGATCCAGGTGAAGGTTTTAAAAATTCAAGTTTATTTTGGCTTAGACTCACAGCTAACATTATGACTCCTCTTGCAATAACTTCCAGTCCATAGATATGCAGAGGTTAAATTCATATAAGGAATCTTTGTTGTAGTACATTAATTCTTTAAAATCTGGATTGAGAAAATTTAAATAAAAGGAAAGCATTTTTTTATCACCTTAAATTTCTAATAATACAGGTTAATAAATAACCCAAATTTTGATATAGTTACTGCAGATAGATTATCTCACTATTGATTACACAAATACTGGAACACAGAATAAGAGTTTGATAGAAATAGTTTTACATCAAAGATAATATATCTTTTCCCATTGCCATCCGAATATGCTGAGAATTTTTATTTTTCCTAAGAAATTGAAAGAGTTTAAATTCTCCTTAATCTCTATAGATTTAATGCAGTAAGTGGCTTTTTTAAACATAGATTTGTGTGCTTATTAGAGTGTCTTTCTAATAAAAAATGAACCCTCAGGGGTAAGGGAATGTGGTGGGAAAAGCCTGTATTCCCTTTGCTTTGTAGAAAATGCATGTGGGTATATAAAGTATCATTTACATGCTTGGTTTACTATTCCTGGTCTCCCAAGCTGTGTTTCCCACTGAGTTGTGCATCTTATTACTTACTGTTTCCCAACATTTGTGCATATTAAAGCCTGAGGAAAGGCAAAAAGCAGGAAACTTAACAAGTGCGATCGTTGTGGGGGACTTTTAAATCTATCACCCTGTGTAACACCTTATCAAAGACTTGTTGAAATGACAGAGAGACCACTGTCCACCAGAAAAGCTCCAGCTGGGCTTACACATTGTGCCAGACTATGGCTCTGTGCAAAAACTGTTCTCCGTAAGACGCCTCTCTTCCGTATTATTTTACATCATTCAACCTGCATGAAACCAACAGCTGTGGTTATAAAATCATGGCAGCTTTTGTAAGCTACAGTAAAGTAAACTAGACACAAGGTCTGAAAAGGAGTCACTGAACTGTACCCGTGTTTTATCAAGCCCATCTGTGGGAGCAGTAGGTAGGGCTCTCTGATGTCCCCCATGAACTTGCCGTGATGGGGATGGGGGATTGAGTGCCCCAACAGAAGCTGACTGAGGAAGGGAAAGGGATAGAGAAAATGAACTGACAGAGAAATTTTTAGTAACTATGTGTTGACTCTTATATTCTTTGTTTTCATTCTTAGAGATGAACCTACTCCTATGTGCGATCAGTAAGAATTAAGAGTGATGAGGGAGCTATTAAATGGCTATAGGCGATTAGAGAGCATTAGCATAATAGACAGAGATCAGATCTCCTCTTTTTTCACATCCAGTTGAATAAGCTTGAGGATGCATAGATGCATAATGAGGTCATGCCCATATGCTAATGTCAAACAAAATTTTCCTTAGGCTCCAGATTTCCTTTCTGGTGCCAGATGTGCCGTATTTTTATTGTCCGTAGTTTTGGCAGCAGAAATACCCTGCAGTGCTACAAAAGAGGATGTTTCAGCCAGAAGCACGGTGACTTGCAGTATCTCAGCTGGGAGCTTTACCTCTGCCTTCTTCCTTTCCTTCTGTCCTCCTGCTTTGGGCTCTCAAGCCAGCAGTCCCTGTGAGCCTATGGATTTTGCACCCCAGCAGAGTTTATGTGGTCAAAGGGACTTCGGAGGAATGAGGGAAAACAAGCCTTAATCCTGGCCAGGACTTTCTGTGCAGTTTGCTTATTTGTGTCTTGTTTTATATCTGCTTCCCTACTATTCCCCTCCTATTTTCCTGGTGCAGGTCAAGGAATTTGTTCCTGATGTATGAAAGTAGCAAGCACTTAGCGGTGGTCAGAGAGTGTGAACTTCTTGGTTGTTGCTCTTTTTGAAGCCACCCTTTTGCAAGTGGTTTCTGGGGTTTTTTTTTGTGTATGCTTTTCCTTTAAATGTTTTACTGTAAAAATACAGACAGGTGTTTTCAAAAGGAAGTAAAATCACACAGTATCTTTTTGACATAAATAGGAACAGGAGTTATTTGCTTAATCTCAAATGATTAGCATCCCATCTTTTCAAAATCAATTTTATTGCTGTTTTTCCAAACAAGACCTATAAGGCTAAAATTGAAGGAGCCTTTAGGTATATTATATGCAGAGTACTGCTATTTCATCGTAAAATTGGGAAATGTTAAAGCATTCATCAGATAAACACTGAGTCACTGCATAGTGCTATCATAAATAAACAACTAAAAGCATTTACAAGCTTCAGAAAAATTTGAAAATAGTCAACATTCAGGCTTTGTAATTTGGCCTCTGCATGATTTTATCTGATCTTTCTGAGAAAATGCAATGATTTTAGACTAAATAACAGAATTAAAATGGACTGTGTTGTCCTGTATAAAACATCTGTGAGAAACTAAAGTTGTCAGTAGATAATTTTAATTTTTTTCTAAATCTAGAAGTCCATAACATCAAATGTTAAGTAAAGGAAGAAAAATTACATTATATGAGCCCCTATGGTTTCTAAATGAAATAGCATTTATAGGTTAGAATGAAAGTATTTTTAATTGTTGCTGCTTCATCAAGAAATACATGATGATTTTTGTGATATTAAATTGTTGTACAAAATGCTACTGATAAAAAAACACTTCTAAACAACAGTAGCATAAGATTAGGGATCCCCTTTAAAAAATATAATTTTAGAGCAGGGGGGAAAGTTTGTGTTTTGAAGAAAGCCAATTCAAGTTGCCATGAAGTCAGACTTATTGATGACACATATTTGGGTAAGAATACTGGTTCCTTTAGCAATGATAGCTTCTAATTTTTGTGCTCTTATGTACAACAGATTTTTCTATCTGTTGGTAAAGGAATGGCTTCACTTCCCCTGTGCTCCAAAGAGCACCAGCAATACATAGGGAGATGTTTTAACTCCTGCCTTACAACAGGATTTGGGAAATCAAGTTGTTCAGGGACTAAAGGACAAAACTTTATGGACTAAATTAAAGTGCATGTGCATTTTTAATGGTACATTTACAAGGATAGGAGTATTTTCAGAAAGCTGCTTTTCTTTTCTGTCCCAGGACTAAGCCTTTAGGTTTCAGTATTTCAGATTTAATGATCCATGTTAATGTTCTTCTGCATGATTACATTAATTCCCTCCAATGAAATAGCTCTTTAGTCTCTCCAGTAACTTTTCTTGTACTCAAACTGTATTCTTTAAAGTTTTTTACTACTCACATACCACAGACTGCTATTTTTTTGATACTTGCCATCCTAAGTTTCTGTTTAAGCGCAGAACTGGTCTTCATCCAGGAGGTCAGCATAAACCTATGCGGTGCTCCAATTTAGTGTAAGCACAATTATTTTTTAAGATTTGTGCAGTGGTGAGGCAGGTTCTGGCCCTCTTCATTTCAATTTGACAGCTTCCCTTACAAAGGGTGAGCGCTGATCAGTAGCAATGGCAAGTTGGTTTTCATCCTTTCAGTCCTAGTTTGCTCTTTTCGGAGTAGATGCCTGCACCCCCAGTAAATCCTGATGTCCCTTATACCAGTGGGTCTCCTCACTACCATAGGATACATTTGCCTGAGATAACTTAAAAAATCGAGGCTGAAATGTTTTGGGGCTGTGATTCATATATGTAATTACTGTGAGTTAATTGTTTGCTTCCATATAATGTTTACGTAGCTCCGTGCAAGGTGGTTTTATTCCAGTACGTGAATCTCTTAAGTCTGCAGCACATGTTTTGGAGGAGTTAGCTTTGCTGAAAAATTCCTTGCGGGAAATGATTCTTCTCTGCTTCTTCTTCTGTAGTTGCTCACACATTTCTTTTTAATAAGCTGAGCTTGTTATACTGTATTGCCTTCCTTGATTATAAAAATCCAGTTATTTAGACTACATGGAGAAGGCATGTGAGTCCAACAGAGCAAAGAGCCTGCTGGGAGGGATGTGGAGTGCTGCTCACACTTTATGCTGTTTGTACCAGGGCTTTGGGAGAACTGCTGCTGGAACAACTATGGGCAAATTTGTTCCCTGGTCACTGTTAAATCTCGTGGGAGTTGGTTCTGCTTTTTTGTGTTACTTGTCCTTCTCTGAAGACTTGAACTTTCCTGATCAGACACAAGATCTATTTCTTTGCTGGTCTAGAACTACACCTCTGCTTTTGTTTTTCTTTCCCTGCTTTCCTCTTCTTGTATATCTGCTTCTACATTTGAAGTGTTGTCAGTTATTTCATTAAAAAAGGATAACAAGAACATTTTTTTTAATACTTTTAATTCTTTTTGTCCCCTATGTTTGTTTTCGGTCTTACTATTTTATTGTTTTGTTCCTTTTCTTCCTTTCTTTGTCTTCTTTTCCTGCGTTTTTTCATTATGTGGCTCTCTTCTTTCCCCCACATTTTGTGAGACAAAATTTCACTTTGAGGGACATGGAAATTTCCTGCAAGGCATTAGAGCAGTGAAAGAGCACATGCTGATAGTGCCTATCAGTTGTATGAAGCTTTTTCTCTGAGTAAACATTACAAAACAGAGGGCTGCAGTGAACCGCAGGAGTTTATTTCTGTAGATGAGTTTCACCCAGCTTCATGGCTATTTTCTGTACAGAATCAGTCACTTCCAAGCAGGTGCTGTGGGAAGCCCTAAGGCTGATCAGTGTGGTCTGATGGTGAATCAGGCACTTCAGAGTCATGCTTCCATAACACCAATCCAAATGGGTCTCACTCAGGTCCCAAATTTCCGTTCTCACATGCATCAATGTCTCCCTACTCAGTGCCAAGAAAAGACCTGCGGCATGAGCCAGTGAGACAAGATTTTGGCTAGAAAAAGCTTTGCTAGAGAAGAGGAAACATTTCCCCTCCAAACTGCTTCCAAATTTATGTTGAGCTCAAATTACCCCAGTAAAAATTTAACTTTTTACCTCCAGGAGGTTCAGTGGGCTTTATCAGTGAATTGCTGACTTTTGTTTCTAATCACTGATTTTATGAATTGTGGTTTTTCTCCAGCCTGGCACTTTCTGTTGCTTTATTACCATTTTGGATGTGCTTGATATTCCTTTGAAAATTTTGAAGGTAGGGATAAGCAAAATAAAAATATTTTCACATGTGGACAGAATGTAGGGTTGGAATTTTTAAGGCAAGACGTAAGAGGCCTGAACACAAGCGAAACCAAACAAAAAGTGTATCCAAGGCACCCATAAATATTTATGACTTTTTACATTTGGTCATGATCACTGCTTGGGCCTCAGAAGTGTCTTTGCTCAGGTTTTTAGAGCAAGAGTAGAACTTCCTGGTCTAGTGTACAATGTAGATCACAGTTCAATGGTCTGGTTTCATAGCCTCTGAATGGCTGTGGCTGCTGGAAACAGCATATCACAGACAGACTTAAGAGTGAATTATTTAATTCCAAATTCTCTCTGCGTGTGATTATACAGCCTCAAATTAAAAATTTTAAAAGCCCTAAGCCAACAGTGTGTTTTGTGATACATATTGACAACCTCAGTCTTTCCCATCATCAGTCAATTGCTGAAGTGAAGTACAGGAGAGGAATGTGGGGAACTGAAATCTATTTGTATTGACCATCTAACAATCAAAATGGTTTGTAATTTCTTACAGAGTTACAAATCCTGTGCTGCAGTGAGCTTACATTTCTAACTCATCAATCACAACAATGGCAACTTGTAACTTCCCCTGAGCTTTTCAGATTAATTTAGTAGTGATTATGGGCATTGAATTTTTGCTTACAAGTTTTTGGGTTGCTTTGCTTCTTTCTTTCTTTTTTTTTTTTTCCCCCACCTGAGCATGTGTACTTGGGGAAAAATGAGTGTAATTTCTCAGTGATACTCTGTGATATCTGTTAACAATGATTTAAGAGGATTCTCAGAAGGAGGACAGTTCCATTCCTACTTCTGGTCTTTCTGCTTGAAATACTGGCAAAGCAAAACAGCTATATTAGGTGGTTTTAGTTATTTTTGCCTTCTGAGAGCTGAAGCAAAACCACTGTCTCAAAATCATGTTGAGCCTAAGGTCAGTTAAAGTTTGTCATGAAAATTCCAGTAAGAGACCCCTTTTGTTCTTTTTTTGACTTCACAGAAAAGAAGAGCAGCAAGAAGGCAGAGAGTTCACAGGCTGCCAAGTTAAACAAGACTTTTGCACCCGTCTTCCTTAAAGGCCTGACTGACCTCAAAGTAATGGATGGAAGTCAAGTGATAATGACTGTGGAGGTATCAGGTGTGTAGCTATAGAACAGTATTTCTTAAAAAAATTCAAATCCTGCTGCTAAGTGTGTGGATTTTCCTATGTTTTTAGCAGGTGTCTTCACATTTGGAAATAATTTTTCTAGGAATCAGTTCTTTAAAAGCTAGATTGGTCTAATGTGATCTCCAGCATGGCTGAACATTGCCCATTGTTAACGTGTTCAGACCTGTAGAAATGTTTCTTCATTATAATGATAAAATGATATAACTTTAGTATGGGTCTTCTTGTTGAAGCGGGTAATAGCTTTTGTTGTGAACCAAACAAGACTCAGTTCCTGTCATCTGGAGTAACATTAGTGCTGCAGAGAGAGCAGTCCTGGTATGAACTTTGGTATCAGAAACCCTTGATAACCACCTTTTTGGTGTCTAGAACTCATTCTCCCTCTGTTGTGTACATGCTTCCCTTATTCATTTGTATGTTAATCATAAGAAGACAGAGTATTTCACATTGCGCAGCACTGACAGAGTTAATAATAGAAATTACTGAATGTCTTGAAGATGGCATTGCAGAATCAAGTGAAAAAAAAAAGCCCCAAACTTATTCCTTTTCTTAATTGACATATGGTGGAGTTTTTTGTGTGTCTCAGATTTTTGTTACTTGTTTTTTTCAGCTAACCCATCTCCTGAAATTATCTGGCTGCATAATGGGAAAGAAATCCAGGAGACAGAAGATTTCCACTTTGAGAAGAAAGGCAATGAGTACAGTCTGTACATCCAGGAGGTGTTTCCTGAAGACACAGGCAAATACACCTGTGAAGCCTGGAATGAAGTAGGAGAAAGTCAAACACAGGCTACATTGACCGTTCAAGGTATAAAGTTCCTCTTCACCTCATAAAATGGTGAAAGAAAATTGTTATTCTAATGGGCTGGAGGAACGTCTGTTTAAAATACATGAGTGTTTATAAGGCTTGTTGTGAAGGACGCTCAAGTGCTCAGTCTCTGCATCTGAATTAAAAAGGATATTGAGCAGAAGCAGCTTTAAAAAAATCTTTTCACTCTGGAACATTATGTTACTATTTTGAAAATGCATTCCTGAGTCCTATTTCTAGGGACAGTGCAAAAATGCTAAATGCAGCTTCAGATTTTAACTGTCAGGCTTACTTAACTGTGGATTAAAGTAAACCTTTTAGTATGTTTTTGTTTCTAATTGAAGTCCTTAGTATTTGGAAAAACTTTCTAGGAGCTAGGTATCCTGGATTTAATGTTAGCATTGTAATGGTAGCAGGTAAGGAAGACATGATTTCTGCAATCTGAGAACTAGCTGCAAAAAATTCGGCTTTGAATCACCTCACATGATGTTAACCCCACAGCAAACACTCAAGTACCTACAAACTGCCCACGACTGCCTTTGTGACAGGGACTTCTGGTATTACTGAATATTGACATTTCCTCACAGCCATAGTGGAAATCACTTTTATTATTTTTAATGTAGAATATCCGATCTGCAGTGTTTCAAAGAGCTGTTTAGTCTGTTGTCAGTGTGTGCTCTGAATTCAGACCTTCCTCTCTCCTCCAGTCCCCCCTGAGATCCAGCCTTGGGGTCAGTCTTCTACATTAAATGCAATTTTCTGCAACTGTTAATGATGATTTATTGCATGAGCTCTCAACTGCACAGCAGTCATAGTACTGTTACTTGCCCTTAAAGCTATTCCTACCCGTATTCTCTAAGGACAAATCTCCAAGATTCCTTTTAGGGCAGCTTTAAAGTCCCTTTGTTTTGCTCTTAATATAAGCTTGGATCGAGCCAGTAAAGTGCCAAGTAAATGATTAATTTTAGTATGAACACAAGTTACTTCCAAAATTAAAGTCTGACTTATTTTCAGGTTAAAAACTTATACCCTGCATGTTCAAAATAACTTTCCTTGTCTGTGATTGCTGTCCCTGAAATTGGTTAGCTTAGTGGTGACATTCAAGCTTGGCATTTTCTTCTGATTTGTAAACTGTGTTTGTAAACTCCAGAACCTCAGGATGGTATTCAGCCCTGGTTCATTAGCAAACCGAGATCAGTGACAGCAGCTCCTGGGCAAAATGTCCTGATATCCTGTGCCATTGCTGGAGATCCTTTCCCCACTGTTCACTGGTTTAAAGATGGGAAAGAAATAACGCCGGGAACAGCGTGTGAAATCCTGCAAAATGAAGACATCTTCACACTGGTCTTGAGGAATGTGCAGTCTCGTCATGCAGGGCAATATGAAATTCAGCTCAGGTACGTTTGCTGTGAAAAAGAAGGTTGTTCCCTTTGACCAATTAGTTCTATTTACCCTCAAGTTAAAATTCCCACTTGAAGAAGACAGGAGTTCCATCCTATTCAAGTGAAACATTTGGGTACTAAAGGAACAGAATATTTCTGAGGGATAAAAAAGAGCTAATAAAACTCCAAGAGAAGAGAGGAAACACAAGAAGAGTCAGAAGAAAAGGACAAAGCAGTATGGTTTCTTTTTGTGATCCTGTGAAACAAAGGTGTATGGCAGCAGAATGGGAAGCAGTTTCTAGCAAGGAAAACCACAACCAATGTCCTGAGTTTTGGAGCTATTGTTTTTCATGTCTGACATTTCTCCAGGTATTTGAAAGGATGCCTCTTTCCATGGGAACAACCCGTCCAGGGAGAGCTTTTACACAAAATCCATGCCTTGAAGAGGGAAAAAGTGTTTCCTGGCCAAGTTTGAAATTTCTGAATCTGATATGACAGTTGTAGTCTCCTTTTGCAAATGTATCTTTGAAATGAGGCACCTTGATGCTTTGAACATCTTGTCATTCTTAAAAAATCTGAAAGAGTTGTTTTGAATTTAATTTTATTTTATTCTGGTAGAATAACTGTCCTTTAAACAGTTAGATTAGTTGGCTCTTTACCTTGTAGAAAGTGCCTCAGCACTTTCCACCTCCAGTGGTGAAGATTACATATCCCCATATATACATGTGGTTATAGAAAATACAGTGTAAAACCTTAAAGTGATGTTATCAGTCCATGCTATTTACTATGCATAGATGTAGTTGCTTTACTTGGAGACTGTTTTGCTTTCTTTATTAAAATTACTTCATCATCAGGGACATTTGAGTCCCTTACACTGTAAGAATATTGCTCGGTTTGCTCCACACACTAACTTTTTCATCCCGGTGCACTAGTCTGAACTGTCCTTTGTCTACTTGCAAATAAATTACTCATATCTTCTTAATACAAGGAGGAAGGGAATTTCTTAATAAAATCAACCTATTTGGCTTGTAAACAATGAGTTTAATCTTTATAGTTACAGTTTTTTCCAACCAGCATGGCCCAAATGATGGATATTTCACTATGTAGATGCCTCCTAGCTCAAAGGTATGTTTTCATAAACTATCACACGCAGACACAAACTAGCTTAGACTTAAAGTCAAATGAGGCACTCACTTTTCAAGAGAAGAGGGCATTTTAGAGAATTATAGCGGTTGAATATCAAGATCTCCTATAATGAAGTTTTTCTACACTTAATTTCAAGTGCTATTAAAAACATTTATGTAGGGAGAGCTACATGTTCTATGACCTTCTTGCAAATCAGCTCTTCAGTAGATTTAGGCCCTTTGTAGTCTGCAACTGGCTGGTTTCAGAGCTGGCTTGTTTGCAATTGGCCCAGGTCATCTGAACATTCATAATGCTCATTTGAGCAGGTCATGTCTACAGAAATCCTTGCATTTATTTTCCTTTGGGGATCAGGGGTGTTTCTAACGCTTGGTACCTCTGGCAGGATTAGAAATTCCAGCTCAATTTCATTCAGGTCACCAACCTCAACAGGAGAGAGCAGAAAATCTGAGAGCTGCTACCTTCTGCTGGTACATTTCAGTGTGTGTGCCCTGGGCATGGGCATCTTCTCCTATGGTGTGCTGGTGGTTTCACTTGAACTGAAAAGAGAATGAGATACTTCAGGGGTAAAGAATGAAAGAGGACGAAGGAGAGCCAAGAGAGCTCTGTGGAGGGTTTTGTTGGGACTGATGCAGGAAGTTGGCTGTATTGATCAGGTGTAGTTTGTGATCACTCAGGACAAATTCATCCCTGGAGCTCTTTTTTCAAAGTGGAAGTCTGACATTATCATAACTCTAGAACGCACACTTAGAAAATAAATTATTTCAGACAATTAACAGATGAGGGCAATTTTTGGGGGGAAGGAGAAAAAGTAAGGTTGTAGCTAGAAAACAACACAGCAGATTTACATGCTAGTTGCAGCTATTCTCTAATCCTTTCACAGGAGAAATAACTGGGGATCCCACAAAGATCAGTGCATTCATGTTGGCTTTTTCTAATCCATAATGAGTAACGCTGTCCTGCAATTGGAGCAAAGGGAATGCTAATACCTCACTTTACCCTGCTGTCATTTGTAAAATTCCAGTTAATGTTCAGGGAACAGAAAGTCATATGTTTTTAGGCACTGGTTTTGTACTATGAGTAACAGAGGGGTAACAGCCTCGGGCATATCCAAGGAGCCAAAAGTCAGCTGTGTAACTATAAGTTTGCAATAGAGTTGCAGTAATCTTCAGCTCTAAATAGTCTTGACTAAATAGCTGTTGAACTGGCTGCATTTGAATACTTGATTGAGAATTGTTTATATATTCAGAAACAGTTTTAACAGTACCTGAGAGGAAGAGAGCTGCGTTTTGCGTCTTTCTGTAAAAAACTCCTATGAAGTGCATTAAAAAATAAAGAATAACTGAGAAAACATAAGTCAATTCACTAAAGAGTTTACAGAGTTGACATAGGCTATTTTTAAACATAATCATTTTCATTTCAAATAAAATGTGCAGCTCCTTTTCACATATTAATTTTAGAAGCAGATTGCATAGCTGCTCTTAGGGAGTCACTCCTTCTCCAACTCTCTTAATTTAGTCTGGGCAAGGTTTCCTACTAGTGTTAATTATTTTCCAATTTCCTTCTCCATTATTCTTAAGCTCTAAATTCTATCCTAATACCTCCATAATTCTCCTTTTGTGTTGGCTGCTCACAAATTAAAACTCTGGTCTTAAAAATGTGGGTTTAACAAAAGATCTTTGTTTGACTCTTGCTTGTTCTTTCTCCTTTAGTCAGAGTGAGCTGACAAGGACATGGAGGCCAGTGCAATCCTGGTGTGATCCATCCATGACTGCTCGTTGGCTTTCTATTTTACCATCCCTCAGCAGTGTTTAGAACACATCTTTGCTTTGCCTTTTTCTATTTAGCAGAGTGCTAAGTCTGGCTTTTAGCAGAAGTCAATGTAGCCCCTCCTGGTCCTTTTCTCAAACCTACACAGGCCTATGATTCCTCTACAATTGCATTTTTCTTTTTAATTGTCCTAATAATGTTCCATTGAGCCTGTTATGTCTCATGCTCAGAGGAATAGTGTTGCATAAATATTAAAGGAACAGAGTTACCCACTTCTGCAGTTCATGTGTTGAAATTTAGACATTTTACAGCCTGCAAAATGCTTAATATGGAAAATAAAAATCCTTTTCCTTACTCATAAAAACAAAGATATTTCCCCTCCCATCCTTTGCATTCTTCCAGTGATGCAGACACTGGTATCCTGTTATCCCAATATGACTTTTCTGTGTTTTTTCACTCAGTGTGTACATCATAAATGAAGAGGTAAACAAAAAAAACCTGCAAGAACTGGACAGAGACCATAGTTTTTGAACAAAACCTTTATCTTTATAGCAATACAGTCAACATGAGAGACCTCAGAATCATCCTGCAGTTCCTTAAACAAATCATCTGCTTTGTTAACCTTTGTCTTCTCAGACACTGAGTGTTTTCTTCTCCCCCACTCCCACCCCAACCCTCAAGTGAGGTAAATCAGTGCGTCCTCTTTGAAGCCAGTAGAGCTGTTCTGCTTTATACCAGCTACAGTTGTGATCCAGTAGATTAGTTGCTTTCTTTGGGGCTAAAACTTTGTGGAGTCTGGACTATACCTCCATTTAACTCACAGAAAAGTTGCCAAACCTCCTTCTGAGGATTTGCGGTTACCTGCACTGAAGCACCAGCCGTAAGTAGGGATCAACTTCTTTGCCCCTTTCAGTTAATTCTTGAAAAAATGTGATTTATTCTGCAATTTTAATTTCACACTTGGTAGGCTGGTAGGAAATTTCAGTATGTCCCCCCAGTATAACAACTGCTTTTTTTCCTGTTCCTCCAGGGAGTGCTTCCTAGGGACATGCAGACAATAAGTCTCATCTAAGGTTCAGTGAAAATATTTGGGTAGGTTCTGCCAAGAAACTAGTATTTCAAGATATTTTGAACATAAAAGCCATTCCAGGGAAAACTGATCCCACAATAGGACACAGAGCTATTTTTAAAATTGCCTCAGGCTTTGCAGCTGGGGTTTTATTTGTTTTTGGTGTGCTTTTTTATTAATATTCCTTGACATTTTAAAGATAAGTCCTGTGCATGAGCGATCTACAGAGCGGTCCTGCAAAAGTCAACACTTCCAGGCACTCCTTCACAGCAAAGGTACTAAGCATAGGTTTTATCCATGTCTATCGTTATTCCACAATAACAGAGCCACTAAGATCTGTTTGTGTCTAGGGTTTTTTTGATAAAATGCCAACAGAGAGAACCTCAAGCTGCACAAGTAATATTGTTATTGCCGAGATTCAAAACAGCAGGGATGTGAAAGACTTGAAGATGTGCCCATGTACTGCAAGGCTCTCTTTTTTCTAACTGCCCCTATGCATCTTTGCCTTGCCTAGGTCCTGAAATTACATAAATGTAAAAATATTTACCAAGGTTCCAGAATTATTCTTGATTGAAATTGGTGTCTAAAAAACCCAATCCTTAATTTTTCTTGGCTTGTTTCTCTTTTTCCATCCTGTGATCTCCAAGGTGGGTCTGGTGTTTTTAACTTCACCTTTTTAGACTCTGCCACTGGATTCAGAAGACAAAAGTATGTTCTCCCTTCTCCTAAAATCGTCAGTTTGATTTCACTGGGAGCAGGCCTTACCCTGGGAAGGCTTCACTTTTGAACAGACACAGACTCAGCATTTGTATCCAGTAGTCTGGTTTTCAGCTATTCACTTGAATCAGAAATCATAATTAAGATCAAAAAACTACCTTGTGAATCATTTTTCCATCTAGGTACTTGTATGTCCCACTGTTGCTGTAATTTGTAAGTGCTTCCCAAGGTTTTAAAAATAGAAAGAACAAAATGCTCTCCTACTTTCTTACCCCCTCCTTTATTTTCCAAACCCTGTGAAAAATAGCTTACTTTAGAAGGATTTACTTTGCCTGCCTTATTTGCTTTTTCATATACACGAAGGGTTTGCAGAAGGAAAGATGCCCTGCCGAAATTTGTCCTGCAGAAATGCTACTATTCTTCAGAGTGGTCAGGACCACATTCAGTATCCCTGAATTCCTCTCCTGTGTCAGAAGCTGAGCAGGGGTGCTCAACATTTAATGTACTCTGCAAACTGTCTGTAATTCAGCATGCATGGCTTGTTCTTTGTCAGCTTTGGCTTGATTCGACGTCCTGAGCAGGAGGGCTCTGCAGGTTGACTGACAACCCGGTTAAAGCCCTGCGGCACTGGTGAATGAGCAGTTCCAGAGTGTGTCTGCTTTCCTTAAAAACTTTGGAGAAGCAGAGAGAAAAACCTCCTGAGTTCCAATAGTGGCAAAAGGGGCCAGTTTGAAATGCATTATATGAAAAGAACAGGTTTTCAGCAATGTTACTGCCCCACCATAATTTTATGCCAGTCAGTAAGCTGGGAGGAGGTGATGTGCTGTTCTTTTTATTTATCTTTCCATTTGTCTTGCTTTCTTTCTACTTCTCTTGCTTCCAAATGGAGGCCACACGCAAGAGTAAGAATGGCAGGTCTCCAGTGCAGGGCTGAGTTAAATTCTCTCTGCGTTGACTTGGATCCTCTCCTGCCCTTTGGACAGTTTCCGTTTGGTACTCAGATGTTATCTGGTTTTTGTATTGAAGGAAACGAGGGCTGTGGCTTTCAGTGCTGTCCTCATGGATTGCCTTCAATAGCAGTTTGTAGTGTGTATATTCTGACTTACTGGATATAAAAGCGTTAACATTTCTCTGGTTTCTTGTTGTTAGTGGTCTTAAAGTCAAGTAAGATATGTTTCTGTCAGCAGGGCCTTTACTTTGCAATCCAGATACTGTGATCAAACCTACCAATTTCTTTCTAGCTTTCATATTAGGCTGATCCACTGCTTCTTCTTCTTCTGAAGCAATAGAAATCGAGAGTAATCTATCTGAGAAGGAGATGGCACTAACTGCACATATAAAGGCAAAGCTTTGTGCTGAATCCATGATTCTGCGATCTCTGTTAATTATCTTGCCTTTGCTACAAGTTAAAAATGGGTGAAATTATAGGGGGTTTTTCACCCAAACAGAGCTATATCTAGGAAAGTATTTCCATGGTCTATTTAAAAAACAGGCCAGACAATATATTTATGGCAAGCTAACAGTCCTGAGTCTATGTTTTAAAGTTCAGGGCTAAGTGGACTTGAAGGTGCCCTTATCTAGCAAGTTCAAAGTAAAACACAGCTGGGAAAACCTGCCTCTCTTGCCTTCCTCCCCTCCAGCACATGTGTTTTGCTCATGTCCAGGAAATGTTTTCAGTAGCAAAAATTATTTTCGTTCAAAGAAGACAACCCAGGGTTTTACAGTCCATTTACAAGCTTATACCTTAACTGGGAAGGACAGAAGTGTTTTCACTAATAAAATATATCTCCAGTCCTTAATCAATTCAAGTCTGGTTTTTTAATAGCAGTCAGGGGAGTGGTGGCAATAGTTACACAACTGCTGCCCTGGGGGAGTTAAATTTTGCTTTTGGCATCTCCTGAGTTAAGCAGAGAAGAGCTGTTTGGGGCTGGAAGAATGATATATATCTGCGGGAGGGAGGGAGCTGCAGGGGAGCGGGGAGCACTTTAAATGAATTCTTTAATGGGAGCCCTTTCCAGAAGGCATCCGTGGTATTCCTCTGCAAAAGGAAGAATAAGTACTCAGCACCATATATGGTGACACTTTTATGTTTTTTAATATAAACATGTACAGGCTGGAGCAATCCATGTAGATGGGTTTGCTGATTGGTTGGGCCAGAGGGGAGGGAAGGAAATTAGACCCTGTTTTTAATATCTTAACATTAGAAAACTTAAGAGCTTGGGTTTGAATAAATAAACAGTAGGCAGAGTTGGAAAGATTTTCAGCTTTGCAAAATAGCCCTTTCCTCCGTCTTGATTTTCCAGCTTTTGTATTTATTTTCCTTTAGCTTGTTTGTTTGCAGCTGCTTCGTTCTGTAAATTGCTTTGATTTTTCTTCAGGGAGTATGTTGTTCCCAGTGCAGATAGCAACAGATCAGTAAAAGCCATTTGAGCTAGCTTGGCTCCAAATATAAGGGGACCAAATCCAGTCTGACAATCCCCACAGTGCTGGACATGGAAAAGGGGAATGCCACACTGGGTTTGAGCTGCTTTAGTGCAACACACAATCACTTAGCTCAGGCAAGTTACAGAGGAAGAAACCCCTGTTTTTCTGATTTCACTTAAATATTTCAGGAACCAAGTTGGAGAATGCAGCTGCCAGGTGTCTCTGATGCTGCGGGAGAGTTCAGCCTCCACAGCAGAAATGCTCAGAGAGTGAGTATTTTTCCCAGGGACTTGCATGGGTGGGTTCTATTTTTTGCTCCGTTAATTCCCTGCCCTTACAGACCCAGGCTGGCTGCTGTTCAACCTAATCCCCAAATGTGACCTAACAAATTGTTTTCATCATACAAGCTAAGCACATTGTACCAAGCCAGAGTAGAGAGGATCTTTTTTGTTTGTGCCCTTATATGGCTCCTGAAGTCATCATTGATGCAATAAACTAATGGAGTATGCTCCTCTAATCAACCTCCCCTTCTATAAACACATTTTGTTCCTGCTCCAAGATTGTTCCCTGACATTTTTAAACCAGCCCCTTTCCTGGCTCTCTCTTTCTTTTCTTTTTCGGATCGTAGTGGGAGGGAATCAGCCAGCTCTGGAGAGCAAAGAGATGGTGGAGATCATGGTAAACTAACATTGGGTAGAACAAGTGGCTTCAAAAAGAACAGCAGTGTAACCAGAGCAGCCGAGGAAGAGCAGGAAGACGTCCGAGGCGTGCTGAAGAGGCGAGTGGAAACCCGGGAGCACACAGAGGAGAGCCTGAGGCAGCAGGAAGCTGAACAACTTGATTTCCGTGATATTTTAGGCAAGAAAGTCAGCACTAAAAGTTTTTCTGAGGAGGAACTGAAAGAAATCCCAGCCGAGCAAATGGACTTCCGAGCAAACCTGCAGCGGCAGGTCAAACCCAAGACCTTGTCAGAGGAGGAGAGGAAAGTCCATGCTCCCCAGCAGGTGGACTTCCGTTCTGTGCTGGCCAAGAAGGGCACCCCAAAAACCCCATTGCCAGAGAAGGCGCCACCCCCTAAACCTGCAGTTACAGATTTCAGGTCTGTGCTGGGCTCCAAGAAAAAGCCACCTGCAGAGAATGGCAGCGCTGGCACCCCTGCACCGAATGCTCGTGCCAACTCTGAAGCCCAGAATGCGACCCCCAATTCTCAAGCCCCTGTTGCCAAACCAGCAGTGAAAAAAGAGGAGAAGAATGACAGAAACTGTGAACACGGGTGTGCGGTGGTGGATGGCGGAATAATTGGGAAAAAAGCTGAAAACAAAGCACCAGCAAGCAAACCACCAGCAAGCAAAGGAACAGCACCCTCCTTTACGGAGAAGCTTCAGGATGCTCAAGTGGCTGATGGTGAAAAATTGGTCTTACAATGTCGGATTTCCTCTGATCCCCCTGCAGCTGTCACCTGGACTCTAGACAGCAAAGCCATCAAATCATCGAAGTCTATTGTCATCTCCCAAGAAGGTAAATTAATTGCATTACAAGCCAGCTGGATGGCACACTGTTACATCTGGCTCTTGATTAATAATATTTAGTTCATTAAAGGTAATGCAATATTTATTTAAGTCCTGTGCCAGTAACTGTTTCCAGATGCAGATTTCTTATTATTTCAGTGGAGTACACAAGGAACAGTATTGTTTGACATTTCTTGCAGATTCCCCTTTAACAGCCTGCAGATGTAAATTTTCTGAAGTTGAACTTCTTGCATTTTTAAATGCTGTTTACATTGCTAACATTGTTTAAGGAGCTGGTACATGATGCTTATTTAAACTGAACTTTAAGGATTTAGAACATTGAAAACATAATAATATTACTGCTGGTTTACAAATTCTAATTGAATTCTTCTGTATGTTTAATATTTCAGGCTTTTTATTGCAATAAGAAACACAGAAGCAAAGAGGGGTTGTGTCATAGAAAGAAATTATTTCAACTACAAGTTAAGATCAGAGTTGAGAACAGATTTCCAGTGTATTTAATGCCCCACCACAGATGCTTTTGTTGCCGTTACAAGCACTGCAGTATTTGACCTCCACTGGCTTGGTGATTTTTAACTAACTTCAAAACTATAGAATTTGATAGAAGTCCCTAGAGGGAATACTTATTGTTTTCAAACTGAGTGATTCCTTTATGTTTCACATTTTGGATGATCAAACTAGACTGTTTTTTGCATGAAAGCTAAAGCTGTATCTAGAAAATATATATTTTCCTGGGACAAAAATAGGAAGGAAGGATAATTAATAGCACCAAAAAACCCACCCTTCTTTACTTCATATGTGTTCCATAAAACACTGAGGGAATTATCTGGAGAATGATACCCTCTGGCACATTGTAGCAAAAAAGTTCATGTTCACAGTGAGAGTTGTAGTTTGACACAGGGATCTGCACTCTTTTGAATCTCCCTTCGTTTAATCCAGACTATTTTTAGTGTTACCAAATGAGAACCAAATTAATATGCAGAAAAGTTCATCACAACCAGTGAATCCTGGTGCAGTGTTCCAAGCAGACTAACACAAGCATTCTCCTGAAGTGGATGCAGTCAGAAATTGCATTGTCTTCAGAGAGGCTTGGGGTGCTCAGTAGTGCATTAAGGAGTTGCCAATGTAAGACGATAGAGAAAGGCAAATGGCAGCAGGTGCATTGTGTCTGGCCTGTGTCTGAAGTAGTATAATGTTTTGGGTTTTTTTGTGAGTACATGTTAACTTTCACCCAAGGGGACTGTATAGAATAAGTGTCATGTACATGAGAAAACATTGACTGGAAATGCTATTCTTAAAAAAAGCACTGACAGAATCAGTCAGTTTAGCTAGCCTTATGCTGGAAGCAAGACTTCAAAGCTTTTCTTGGAGTTGCTCAGTGTGAAGAAGAAATTATGCATCCCAAAGTTCCATGACTCCTGTCAAAGTACATCAGATAGACAGCACCTCTGTACCCAAGCTTCTGAGCTATGATGAGCCTCCTAAAGTGCTGAAGATTTTGTGCTGTGGTGCTGCAGAAAGCTGTTTTCTTCACTGAAATAATCTGAGTAATTGACTATTATAATCCCCCAACTCTTATTCCCTCTATAAAATGGTGCTGTGGAGCTGCAAATCAAGGGTAGCTGTTTACTGTGAAGTGACCCTGATGTCCAGAAATGCTCTGCCACCTGTCTGAGCAGGGCATGGGGCTTTTCCCATCCACTTTGTCTGGGCTGGTGACACTCCTGGTCACAACTCTCCAGGGTGTCACGCATTTACAGTTCTTTCCACTGAGGTCAGGATCAAAGGTCAGTCCTGCATCAGGAATCCACAGCTCCAGGACAGCTTCTGGCAGGGGGTGCAGACACTGTCCTCATGTTCACTTGTACCTGCACTGTTACACTTGAATCATGCTTGGCAGTCTCTGTTATCAGTACCTCAAAGCCAGGCTTTCTTCTGCACGTATTTGCCGAGGATCTTGGGAAGAAATATTACACAGGGCTGTAAGTTTTGTCCTTTAATGGAAAGACAAGGAATGAGGATTAGAATTATTTTTTTAAACCTTATTACATACCCTCTGGTACACTGAGAGGGTGCATGATGGTCAATTTTGTTTTTTCCTGACAGTAGCTGCTAGCTTTGGCTCTTGGAGAAGAATGTGTTGCTGCTCTCTCACTGTAAGATTCTTTCATGCCAACTGTTAAGTAATTAACTAGGTATGCATGATACTTTAACTAAGTTCCAAATTTCGTAGAGATTCAGTTTTCTCTTTTTCCCTAATTAGGAACACATACATGCTTGTGAGAAATGAGAGGAGAAGGAATAACCGACTAGAACTGAGAAATAGCAAATTGATTCACTATCAGGAAATACTGTTCAATAGGGAAACTGTATGGTTTAGTCTCACAGTGTTTGGAGCAGCTTTAAACATAGAGAGCAAAAATTACACTGGATGCAGTACACAGCAGGCCAAAGATAAAGTCCCAGTTTCCGTCCTTTGCCCCAAACACTGAAAATGCAACACTGTCACACCCACAGGTGTACTTCAGCAGCAGTGCCTTTGTCAAAGCTTGGAGCAGCATTTAATAGGCCCTGGAGGTGATGCCCTGGAGTCACCCTCACCTGAAAGAAGGTTGAGTCTGTGGGGAAGAAGAGTAATTCAGAGTAAAAATACCTAGCTCACCATAGTGGGTTTAGATGTTGAAAAGCCATTTTTTATTTCTTTGGTATGACCTTGCTCCTCCTTGTGTTCAGCAACAAAATCCACTGTGGAAGAGGATAGACTAGATCTGTTCTTAGACATTTCACCATCTGCTTTTTTGCTGTTGTGATGTTTGGTGTTGACCACAGGGAGTTTTCTCAGATTCACCAGAGATATTTCACAATAACTTTCATGTTCTTAATGAGTTGGATACTGGAAAATTCCCTGTCTAGAGTAATGCATGTCCATCTGTTTCTTAGCCACACTACTAGCCCATCTTAGTATGGAGTGCTGTCCCACAAACTGGTCAGTGTAAGTAATGCATGAACCCCCAGAACACTATGTATTTGTGTTTTGGAAATTGAATTATTCCTCTCTGTCATTCCCAAAAGAGAGGAAAAAAAGAAAAAAAAAGAAAAAAAAAAAAAGGCAAAAAGAGAAAAAGAGACAGAGGTTTGCTCATCTCCTGGTGCCAAACATATTGTGAAGATAAATACATAAAATTCATTTTCAGGAACATGTGATTAAACAATGGCATACTTGGCCAGGAAGGTCAAAATTAGAAGTATACCTGTGTGTAACAAGTTCACAGGACAGGCAAACTATGTAAAAACTATGTGTAATCACTCACTGAAAATAACTTTCCTTGGCATATTTGTTCTAGTTGATAGTGAGGCCCTTTACCAGTTAGAAACAATGCTGTTCACAGGTCTCCTCTGTGCTTGCAGAGCCTTGCTGACACTAAATTTCCCACCCAAGGCAGTTTAGCCTTTGGAGTGCAGGAGAAGGGAGAGTGTATCTCTGTCCTGGACCACTGGAGAAACCTGTGTACAAACACCAGCATCAGAATAGTCTCTGACTGGTAAGGCCTTTGCCCAAAGAAAAGCTAAACCCTGCTCCAAAACTGATCTTCAGGCATATTTATACAGCATTTGTGCTGATTTCTGGTAATTTGTGCTGATTGTTCTGATAATCTGGGGCTGGCAGTGTATTCCATTACTTTGGGGTTAAGTTTAGTTATAAGTCAGAATCTTGGGCAGCATTATCCTGAATGTCACAATTACAACAGTAGTCATGTCATGTTCCTTCCATTTCATATTTCAACTATTTTTCCTTTGAAATCATGAACATCATTACACTTGTTCTTCCATTCCTTTTTACAGTTCCCCAAACAGTTCTCTGTTGGTTGATTGGCATGATTTTTTGCTAAATGTATCATTTTTATGACAAAGTCATAAAAGTGAGCTCTTGCACTGTTTTTCTGACATGGTACAATTTTATTACTGGTTTGATTTTATATTTTTCTTCTTTTAAACTTGTCAGAGTGCAATTATCTACATTGCTGAGATAGATATTAATGTGCTTTTTGCTCATTAAAGATCAAAATAAATGGTTACTAACAATAAAAAGAGGGCACTCATAAATTAGAGCTTTATACATTCATATGGTATGGGGTAGATGATGCTTGGTTAAGAGCTACTTTAATGAGAGATTCCTTTGCTTGAAGTTATAGGGGGCTTTTTTTTGGGGAAAAAAGTTTTTAAGAAGGCTCTAGCAGACATTGCAGTGAACTTAGACATATAAGGACTGAGTAAAACAGTTTTCCTCCCAGGGTGAATCCTTTCAGCAGGACCCATTTTGTTTTACATTTGTATAGCCCTGGCCCAGCAGTGCCCTGTGCCGCTGTCCTGCTGTATGACTCGCTCTTGGACAGAAAATCCACAGAGAAAGTTCTTTCATGGTCCCAAAAGTTGTTCCATAAGATGGCAGTGAAAGGGTTTTGCACAGCATCCTTCGGTAAACAGGCCAGCTGAGGTGTACCAGTGAATACAAGTCTAAACTCCCACATCTGCTATTTTTAAAGTCAGCTTGCTCAGCTTTTTTTTGGATATTTAGTACTCTGACTATATAGATAGAAGAGGAACTGTCTAATATAGACTCAGGTAGCAGTGATGGTGTAGCTTAGAAAATGCCCTGAGTTTGTATTGCTTTGTCTAAGCCAGCATGTTTTTGTTCCCATGTTTCTTGGCAGCATAAAGATTTGGTAATCTTATTAGCAACAATGCCTTAACAACTTTCTTGTGACTTAACTCCTAAATCTTCCTATCAGCCATGCAAATCTATGTCTGCCAGTCTAGCCAAGATCTGCCGTGACTTTTTTGTTTTCTTTTTAATTAAATTTGAGCAAGAATTTGGTGTATAATTAACACGACTCTATGTACTGCTGAAAGTAGATGCATTTTTGCACCTTACAGAAGCTTCTTTGGAAAGTTTAAGGTTAGGAGGATCATCTGAGGGTCGGTTCTGACACAATACCGTGTTTGTCACAGGTCACAGTTCCCTCTGCACTGTCATATATGTTTGAATCCCTCCTCTTCCAAAAAATGCACCTAGTGTGGATTGAAATACAGCAAGAGAGAGACATTTCCTCTAACCACTGGCAATTTATTGCAAAGTCTAACTATTCTAGTCAGAGTTTTGTTATTAAATCAAGAAGCAAAACAATGCCTTATTTCTAACTTGATAGAAAGGCTTTGGCTCTGTAACCAAGATAGCTTTCTCCCTTTTTTTTGAAGCTTGACAAGTCAAACTCTTACTAACTTTCTCTCCATGATGCACTTCATCCAGCCCTTGGAGGCTTGGGGTTGTTTTGGTTTTCTTTCCAATGGCTCCTCTCTAGTTGCTGTTTGTTAGTTCATTATCCTATTTTGAAAAGAGGAAGCAGAATTGTGTGTGGATATCAGCATAGTGAGAAGGAGATCACCTTCCTGTTTCTGCCCTTACTGGAGGTTTTTGGTCCTCCTTCTACCTCACCATGTTGGAACTCATGTTTGTCATTTCTCTATTTAACCTTTAAACCTCCTGAATATTCAGCATCCCTTGCTGCCATCAGTGCTTGTCTTTTCACTATCCCAAGCCCCATTTTCTTTGAATGAATGGGACTCAGCTTAACAAGTAAATGAGATCGTTTAGGAGGATTACCCTGCTATCTTTTCCCTTTCCAAGATTCTTTCTAGCATCTGTAAATTTATAAAAGTTAATGTATGAGTACTTCCACGTCATCGGTTAAAGCATTTAATAATTTGGGTCCAGTCTGATCACAGAGGAAATCCACTAGAAGAAAACTGAGTGACGATTTCCTATCGTCAGCTCCTTCAGGCAATCTTTATTTTGGCAGCTCTAACTCCTCCTAAATCAATTCATAAATATAGTAATGTAGCATTAATTGCAAGCAGAATAATGTGATATATCACAAATATTTCAGTAAAGGTTAAGAAAATTACCTTTGCACAGATACATTTGCTGGTTAAATGTCTAATGTTGTGAATCATGAAGGTAGGTTTCTTACACTATTTTCCTTAATACTGTATCAATAATCAATAATTACATTTGACATTTTTTCTTCTCTGAAATTCATGTGTTTTGTTTTCACTGTTTTTTCTGTTGTCATTGTAACTGTAGTCAGTATTTTCCTGGTCAATTCACTTCTCATTTTTAAACATGACTGTGACACTAGCCCATGTTTCAACTTGCCCAGACAATTTGAGATTTATTAGAAAATCAGCACTATAAGCCAATAAAAAAATTATTATGTCTCCTAGGCACAACTTCTCACAGAGCAGTGTTTATTAATATTGCCTAAATACTCCACAGTACTTTCTTATACCATGAAAGACAAATGAGAAACCCATAAACTGGAGTCTGTATTATGGATAGGAATCAGGAGGCTGGCCAGCTTGATGCCAGTGTGGGGAACGAGACTAAGGAGCTGTTTTTTGTTGCTTTGTGTATTTGTTTTATATCTGAGACTGACTCTCTGTGCAGTTTATTGGAAAGAATGCAGAAGCCTGGAGATATTTTAAACTGTCTTGCACTATTTTTGAGTAAGTCAGAGAACCCTTTCGTAGCTCAAAATTCAAGGGTAAGGCTTTGTGTATTTAAACCAGTCTCCAGTGAACTATCAGCTTCTGTGCCTATTAAGGTCTTTTCTAGAGCTGCACCAGTCCCAATGTCTAAGTGGTAGATTCCAGTATTTATGTTTATTCCAATCCTGCACTTGATGACAGTGTTTAAGGATCATCCATGGACTGGTTCCTAACAAAAATACAAGGTTGGGGTGAAAAGTAGGTAGCAAGGATTTTGAGCTGACTGGGATTTGTGCAGTGCCAGGATTTCAGAATACCCAGCTGGAGTAACCAGTCTGGACTTCCTAGCAGTTCTGAGAAAATAAGCTTGTTTCAAGTCATGATGGGGTTTGCAGAGGAAATACCAAATACTTCATTGAAAGACATTTGGCCCTCTAGCCCCGGGAATTGACTGTAGCTCCAGATCACAGAACATAGGCCCGGTTGGGAAGTTTCCAGTCATTATGAAATCTCATCAAGTTTTGCCTCAGTTTTGGTGGTTAGGTTTTTTTTTTCCTGGTTTTCTATGAGAATGAAGTTTCGACATCCATCAGCCTTCCCTTATACTCCTGATCCAACCTGGCCAAATCTTTCTGATCCATTGGCCAATTTCATACCTAGTCCTAGTAGTCCACAGTTTCATGAATACTAGTGTGACCCAAAGATATATATAGAGTGACCCAAATGATCTCACTTTCCCTTCACTCCTCCAGTGAGAGCTAGTACCATTGTATCTGGTGGTAGCAAGAAGCCCAGCAATCCCCAGGTATTTTGCACGTGCTGTTCCTGTGGAGTTCCTGGGAAGAAAGAAGAACTGGAGGAAGGTAGCATACAGATTATTTCTTCTGGGTGGTGGCAGTTAGGATGAAAAAGGACATGGCCCTTGAAAAAAACCAAATTTCCTTCATCCTCTTTCTCACAAAATAACTTCATTTAATGAGTGTTGAGGAGTGACCCTCTATCACATTAGTCTTCAATGAGCTGAGGAAGAGCTTTTGAGCAGGTAGAAAACTCCTGCAGAAGCTAAAGTAAATTCTGCATTGTTCCAGTCCCTTAATGATTCAGTTATTCTCACAGGCCAGGCTCCTTTACTGCAGTGAGGTGGCCAGAGGTCCCCTTCATATGTATGTGTCTTTGTTCCATAGTTTATGGGCTTTTTCAATGGCATCTTTAGGTTTCAATGTGCAGTCTTTTCTAGTCATGTTACATAGATATATACAAATTCTTAGACTGGAAGTTATCTTTGGCTTGCTCTCCAAATGTCCCTTTAAACAGCAGAGACATGTGAATTTATATTTGCTAGATGCCTTTCTAGATACTTTTCTACTGTCTCTCCTCCATTTGGAATGGAACTGCAGCTCGTGACATTTTTGGCTTCAGCCTGACTCATGGAAAAGCGCTGCCTCAGGGAGGGCATGTGGATTTTCTTTTCACCCTGTGGTTGGCTGAGCATAGCCCATGTGTGTGAAGGGTCAGTGCTCCTCTTCTGAGACAGTTTTCACATGATTTCTCAGGGGACAATAGTCATTATTTAGAGCTGCTTGATTTTGTGGAGGATGCTAAAGAGGGGAAAAAACAATTTTCTTCTAATAGATGTGTGTTTCTGGCAAACCAAATTTGTTGGAAACCATTTGCATGGTTTTTATAAGATTTTTCTTGAATAATGACATCCAGGTTTAAAATGAAAGAAAAATCTGAATGCCAAGAGCATCACTGCTGTGTCCAAAGAGAGTTATTGTCCAAAGAGAACCAATAAACTCCCAAAGTTCTTTGGATGAAGGGGAGTTCTTTTCAAGGTCCTTTCCATGGACCAGTATCACCTGTCCCTGTGCCATCTCCCACATCCCAGGGGATACATTTGATGGGGAGCCTGGGGCTGAGCATTCTGGAAAGGTGCTGGGAAATTTCCTTATATCTCAGGAAACAGGGTAAATATCTGAAAAAAATCCATCTCTTCAATTCTTACATTAGGAATGACTGTGAGAAAGGCAAATTGAGGAAGGGGGAAGGTTTTACTGCAGATGAGAAGGGTGCAGGTGCTCTGGACAGGCCAACAGCAATGGGCAGAAGTGCACAATGCCTCAGGCTGCATTTAGGGGACAGACCCAGCTTCCTTGTGAAGAAGGAGAAAGCAACCTCACACTTCACCTTCACCTCATGAGGGATATTTAGAATGGGAAAATGTGGAGCATTTTAATTGGGGAGGAAAGTACTTCATTGTTCCAAGCAATGCAAGTGAAAGTAAGGGACAAGGTTCTTCTTCCTCATCCCCCATCTACTGGGAACAACTTCTGTTTGGGTTCACAGAGTTTTAAATTTTAAGAGGAAATGTATTTCCCTTGGGTCATACCAAGCTTCCCTCGGTAAATAACGAGCTTATGTTGCATCCTGTTTCTGCAAACCCAATTAAGTCAAATTTTGTGAGTTTTGTTTGAAAAGAAATGGATTTGTTGCAGTGATAAATCTGATTGCCACTAACATATTGGACTTTCTAATGGATGTTTTATAGGCACTTGTTTATTAGGCAGTTAAAAAAAAAAAGTCTTTCAGAGCCATTTTTAAACTTAGGCACTAAGCTGAAGTTCTGCTCTCACATACATCAGTGCTCAGGGGAGTGCTAGACACAAGGCTGAATCAAAACTTTGATAATGGGCATTGGCCAGTAACCCTCTTATTCACAGTCCTACACTATGAGCATTTTGGAAAAAAAGTCACCCGAGTGAGGACTTCTGAGAAGAGCAGAAGAGGTGCTGCTTTGGGTCTTCTCTACCTTTAGGAAACAGTTTGGGGCTGCAGGGACAACTTGGAGTATCCTAGGGAAAAGCAATAAGATTCCAATTTTTGATTTATTTAGCACTAATAAGGCTCCAATAAAGTTGAACTTTTAAGGACAGCTTTTCCTAGCAGAGAAGATCACCTGTAGTGAAGGACTGGCTTGTCTGATGCCTTCTGATCCTTACTAGCACTAAGGTTTTTGTGAGCTGCAGCCTAACGTGCATTTGATCTCTCCCTCCTTGGCACAGGGACACTCTGCTCACTGACCATTGAGAAGGCCATGCCCGAAGATGGGGGAGAGTACAAGTGCATAGCTGAGAACCCAGCAGGGAAAGCTGAATGTGCTTGCAAAGTGGTGGTAGAAGGTGAGTACTGTGCTGGGTACAAGATAACCCTTCCTTAGAACTTCCTCCTTTCCAACTTACTTCCCAAGAATGACCATTGTGAGCTACTTACACACGCACACACACACAAAAAAAAAAAAAAAAAAAAAAAAAAAAAAAAAAGAGCTCTACCCCCTTCCCTTCTGCACTTTTTGGTCAATAGATAATTTAATGTCTACCATAAAGAACCATGAGCAGAGAGCCAGTACAGAACCAAGGGCTCTGGATGCTTTGTGGAATAATTTGTATTCTCCTGCTGCTCACTGTATTCCCAGAAGGTTTTTAGAGCACTAAGCTGAACTTATAAGGTATGTTTCTGATCTGCGTGCATCCTTTGAGAGCCAGTGAGAGCTCCCTGTGTGAGTCTGGGTGTCAGTGTGCCTCAGCAATGCGTGTGGCACATTTCTCACTCTACAACTCCCCAGATATTTGCATTCACAGATGTTTGGTCACTTGGTTTCCTAGTGTAAATGAGCAAAAATAAACAAACTTTCAGCTCAACCACCCTTGTGTTCCATTGTCTTAGAAATGGATAGTTTACCGACTGAGGCATTTGTTTTCAGCCATAGTCATGCTGATGACACCGTACTCTTGTTAAATAGTCTTGGCCTTGGGCAAGGCCTAGGTGAGGTTGAGCGAGACACAGATCTATAAAGCTGTCATGGAGTTTAAATTATTTACAGAGTTTTAAGTAAGCAAATGTTCTTCTTATCAACTCACCTTCTGCCGAGCTTTTTTTTTTTTGAATAATCTGAGACTTTCCATTGTGACTAAAACGAACACAAAACTAGACTACAAGTCTAATAACAGAACCTGGGTACTGAATCTTCACAGCTGTGTTGCAGATGTGGTATTTGTGGCAGGAGGTCCAGAAAAGAAAGCTATTATTTTTTTCCTAATGTTACATGACACAAGGTAAGAATGTGGTTCTGTAACTCCTCACTAAAGGTCAGTCTTCATGTAACTAGAAAAGGAATTAATTACACATAAACTTACAATTAAATATACCAGTAGCTTCTGTGATACTACAGTTACAGCATAATCTGTCTTAGATATTTGATAGGTTATTGTTTATGGTTCTGTAATTTAAAATAATAAATTTTATCAGTGCTGAAGTTCAAAGAAGAGGCTTTAAGCAAAATCTAGTCCCTGAAACACCTTAACCACCACAGATTCAGAGTGTTGTGTTGAAGGATCAGGTCATCAAAAGCTTAGAATTCATAGTTCTCTAGAGCTGATCAAGCAACTCTTGTATCAGTCACTTATGTGTTTTTCCTCTGTCTTCTGATCTCCTTCTAGTAGTTGCTTTTCTCCCTGAAGCTTCCTTTAGCCTATTTCCCACTTCAAGTTTCCTGCTGGACAATGCAGGTAGAGTTTGGCTTGCAAAGTCCTGATCATGGGGGGCTGTGAGCTCCTTGCCTGATGATGTCAATGGCATTACCTCAGCTGTCTGGCTTTCTGTGGTGGTGGCACCCAAGGCATTAGGAGCTCACTGCTCACATCATGTTGGGCACCAGGATGGCCACATTCCTTACCTCAATGCTGGCTGCCTCATCCGCCTTTTTCATTCTCCACTGGCACACTACCGAGAAGAGGTTTTTAACAAATGGCACCACAGCAAACTCCAGCTATTTAGGAAAGACGCCATTTGATATCCCATGTCTGAGACTGGCAGAGAGGATGACTGTTATTTTTAAATTAGGATTGTGATCTAAAACAAGAGTTCAGATTTCTCCCTTCTTCAGCCCACTGTCAGGATCCCAGAGGCTGATTTTTAGACTAAGAAATCATAATCATTATAATTCTTTTGACATCAGGGTATCAAGATTGGAGCAACATTTGACTTCGGTTGGCAGATCTGTAGAACCTGAGTGTCTGAACTCTTATACAGCCTCCTGCTCTGAATTATTTACTAGGAGGTTCTCTCTTCCTCTGTTAACTTTTTAAGAAACTTAGATGAATTTTCACATACTGGCACCTAGAAGAAGGTGACTAAAATAGCTGTTTCCATACATTTATGTCATCTTTTTCTCTGGTAGCTAACAGCTCTCTCACTCACAAATATTCTGAAAGCTGAATATTTAAAAGCTGTAAAGTGATACAGCTACTGCTGAGATCATAATCTATAATCATAATCTTTCTTCCAAAGATAAATTTCAGGATCAAACAATCTAACAAGCAGAGCTTTTTAGGATTTGCATTTTAGGTCACAGAATCCTAGAATGGTTTGGATTGGAAGGGACCTTAAAGATCATTTTGTTCCAACCCCTACCATGGCCAGGGAGCCCTTCCCACAGATCAGGTTGCTCAAAGCCCCATCCAGCCTGGACTTGAACATCCCCAGGGATGGGAATCCCGCAACCTCTTTGAGCAACCTGGGCCAGTGCCCCTATAGTGAAGAATTTCTTCATAATATCTAATCTAAATTTTGCCCCTTTGAGCTTAAAGCCATTCCTGCTTGATGTGGCACTACAGATGCTTGTGAAAAGTCCCTCCCCAGCTCTCTTGGAGCCAGTTCAGGTACTGGAAGGTCTAAGGTCTCCCCAAAGCCCTCTTCTCTTCAGGCTGAACTGCCCCAGCTTCTCAGCCTGTCTTCCCTCATAGGAGAGGTGCTCCAGCACTGTGATCATGCTCAGCTTGGAATAACCTTAAAAAAAAATGCACCTTTTATTTATATCTCATGTGGGATACACATGGAAGGGATCTTTATTGGCTCCTAGCTGTTGTTGTAGCCTGCAATGACGAGCAGTTTCTGGATAAGAGCTGTGAAATTCTGAAAACACTAGAATCTGTCAAACTTCAGTCCTGTGGTGTCCCTTTTGCTGTTTCTATTTAGGAATAAACAAATGGTCAATAATATCTTCTTGGGAAGAGTTAAACAGATGGAGGAAATGTTACTCTTCAAAATGGGTTAATCTGAATTGATCACATAGACAGTGGAATAGAAGAATTACATGGCAAGAGATTCTTTTGAATGAAACGTTGTTTTGATATGGCTTTGTTTCCTTTTTCTCTGCACTCCCTAACACAGCTTTGTGCATATTGCATTTGGCCTATTCAGCTAAGATATCTATCAGCTTAGATGGGATCTCTGGTCTAGCTGCTTACTTGGGTTCTTAGTGCAGCTGCTTTTGTAGAGTGTTTTTCCTTCTCTGCTCCCTCTTCCTTTCCAAGTGTGACAGTCTCCAGCAAATCTGTGCAGAAAATTCTTCTTAAAAGCCTAAAGGACAGCAATTTCCTCTAACTTTGCAGAAAGATCCAAAACAAACCTTTTCTTAGACAGCTTTTTCGTTATTGATTTTCAAATAGGATTTGTATTTTATTATTTGTTTTGATTACAGATGCCTCAAAGACCTCAAAGCCTGCTGAGAAGAAGACCAAGAAGCCTAAGACCTCACTTCCCCCAGTGCTGCCAGCAGAGAGTAAGTGCCTGTGATTTGATTTGCTGTCTTTTCAGTGGAAACAAAGGAGTGCTTTGGGATTCTGTGGTCATCCCCTTCTGTTTGCAGACATAGTATCAGAAGCCTGTGCTGTTTCTTTAGCCCTTGTACTTAAGTCATGTGAAACGAGTTTTTGCCATGTGGGGATTAGAAGGAAGAGCCCAAACTGTGAGTTCAGACCTCACCCACTCTACTCTCTGTTTTTATAATGGTGCAATAAACTTGTGACACCAATTTATTTTTGGCTGCCTCTCAAAGAGCACAGAAATACTCGAGTAGTTTTCTTCAATTTGTGGTGAGTCCTGTGTAGACAATATGAAGTTTTACTGTTGGTAGGCAAAACATCTTGACTGAAATGCCCTGTAGAATAATCTGTTCTTTTTGGTTTTGCAAATTTTACATTCTTTCTTTTAAGCCTAAATGCTTAACTTGCTTTTAATGCTTTCTGAAATAATAAATTAGTTATAAATTCCCAAGTTTGTTACTCAGTATGTATACATTTGGTTAAGAGGAAACTTTAATGGTAAAGGCAGCACAGTAATGTCAGTTTAGGAATTCCTAACACCAGTACTACTTATGAAATTAAGGGATACAAATATCTCTTAAATCAAAACTGGGCTTTGAAAATTGTTTCTTTAACATGTCCACCAGGTGAGTTCCTAAAAAGATGTAAACACGTGGCTTAATGGAAACATTAAATATTTTATCCAGCTCTCTCAAAAAATAAAAAACAAATAAACTCAAATCTGGTCTTCCAGCAAGAACATTTTCAGCTGCTTTCAGCAGGACTCGGAGCAGTTTTATACTGATTGATGATCACAGGTAGTAATTGTGCTTCTGGAAATGTGACTTACATCAAACTTTGCCCTGGGCTGCAGCTATTTCTGAGTTGCTGGCTGAGCATTGTAACTCTCTCTCCAGCCTCTCTTTGGGGGTATGGGAAGAGCCACACTGACATTCTCCCTCTCTGCACATGAGCTCCAAGTGCCATAAATAATAGCAGTTATGAACAATGATTTCGTTATTCAACATTGACAGAAAAGAAAATTTTGTAGCCATTTAAATCTCCACGGAACAGTGTTTTGAATTATGTTTTCTATGCACACAACACACACATTTCCTCTGATCCTCCCAGCAGTGTTATCAATTGCAGCTTTCCCAGGAGAAAGTGTGAGCTGGGAACTAAGTCTAAATATGGAGATACATGACCTGATCCACATCCTGCTTCTTTTCCTTCTGGTTTTAGTGGAAGTTAAAATAGATAGCAAAACAGAAGCTACCAGCTCGGGCTGAAGAAATATTTGAGAAAAGAAGGTTGAAATCATGGGGAATGTTTTTTCTATATGACATATAATTTCAGTGTTTCAAGTTCCTGAGCTTCTCATAAGCTCTTTTTTTCAAAATACCTTTAAAACATCTTTCCTGATGATAGTAAACATCAAGGTAACCAGAGAGAGTGTTAGGACACTGGACTTTGAAAGAGTTTTTGGAAAAGCTTTGAAGAAATACGTATTTAATTTTAAAAGGATTTGGCAGCAGAGATTTCACTGGTGGTTTTTTAACATCTGAGTCTCTGAGGAATGTGAGCATTTGTCTTCTGAAATAAGTTTATATTTGTATGTTTGTCAGGGGCAAAATATACGAAACATATCCAGCAGACTACACAGTTTCAATCTAAACTGAAATTCTTATCAGATGTAGAGATTGTAAAGTTCCTTACCTGAAAGAGAATGGGTTTACAAGTCAGATGTTTGTCTATCTTTCATGCATATCTCTTGAAAAGAAGGCAAATAGAGAATAACTGTGAATTAAGATGTCACAGTCTATTAAGGAGATATATTTTTACTCTGATCTTTTCTGGTCTTTGTTGCCACATCAAGTTACCAACAATCCTAATGGCAAATAGAGTGTACAGATTGATACTGAAGTAAGAGAGAAAAAAATGCTCTGATGATGATTAGAATTAATAATGAATAGATTCTGAATTTTGAGTACTGAATTCAGTCACAGCAGTATATACTCTGTGGGATAGAGAGACTATGTACCCTCTGTACTTTTTAGAAATACTTTTCAGGGAAAAGATCCCTATTTTCCACATTGTGTAAAGAAGTGCAAGTCAAATTTCATGGTTAGCAGCTATGTCATCCTTTTCTCCCTTCAGATAAGTTACAAGTGATCCTCGGGTTTTTTGCCCTAGTAGAAACTTTAAGGAAAGTAATTAACTTTAGACTCCTGAAAGCAAAGATCAATACATTTATTTTTGAGGAAAAGAGTGAATGTTGTCAGTATGTTAACCTGCAGAATTTGTCTCACTGTGAGAATCGTTGCTGACTCGGGTCATTTGGCTGCTCATTCTGACAATGTTATTTAATTAATGGAAGCTTGGAGTTTATAAGCTACAGAAATCCAATAGTAAGCAGAATTTGGGACATTGCTTCCTTTGATATGCAATACATACTGGATTCTGGTGTAGAATAAGAAGAACATTATGAAGAAGCTGTGTGTCATTCAGTGATTAACAACATCTTTGAAAGGATGCTTGCAGTGTTTACTGCAGAAAGATTGCTCCCATGCTGGCAAATTACAAAACTTACAATGTATTTCCTTTTGCTCAGAATTAATATTGTGTCACTAGAATTTAGTAATAATTATGCAACCCTCTAAGGATAAATAGAATAAATAATACCATTTCTGAGAACAAGAAACAGATTCACCTTTGAATCTGGGTGAAATAAAAGAGAAAAGAGAGGAAGGGCACCTCTGGAACTGGTTCATTCTTTACTGACTGCACTGACTTGGGCTTTGTCACTTGGGTCTTTGCTCAGTGGATGTCAAATGGTACTGAGTTACAATAATAAAGTTATGTTTCTTTTAAAAGAGGCAGTGGAAAATTGGATCCTTTCATTATTTATCATGCTGCATACTCGGTGCCATGCCAGAACTATCAGTGGGTAATGTAAGGGTCCCCTGGCTTCACACAGCCCTGTTGCAGAAACATGAAGCCAAAAATTCTCACCACTTGAACGCTTCTCTAGAAAGCTTTGAAACTTCCATGAAGAGATTTAGGAATCCAGTTTCCTTTGAAATTAGAACTTAATTTGAAGTAAGCTTAAAGGGAATTGCTTATTTCAATTACCAAAGCCACTCGCAAAATCTTCAGTGCCTATTAAATAAATGTTTTTTGTCACAGCAGACTGTGGAAAAATCAAAGTGCTGCTTGAAATTTTAAAGAGTAAATAAAGATTTGAATGCTTACAAATAAATATTCCTTTTTCAAAAAAAAAATATTACTACTCCAAACTCGCAAATATTTTGTTGTCCTTAATGTGTCTTAAGCAGAGGACCAAAACAGAAGGAATTAGCCCAAGATGAGGCAGATATGTTTGCAGGTCTAGAGCGCAGCTTTCTTATCTTCAGCCTCAGGATAAGTTTGCATGCAGTATTTAAGATAGTATAGATTTTTTTTAAGTGGCATCACAACAATTTACATAAAACATGAGCTTTCCAAAAGGACTTTTTTTCAAAGGCTTTTTTGAGATTTGCTGATGAAAAAGGAGTATTACAGCAGTTAGGTTCTATTTTTCAAACTTGCCCACGGCTGAGCTGTGCAACATAACTTTACTATAGTAGGAAGAAACTGTATCCCACTTATTGCTACTGCGGAAAAAAAATTAATGCCTTAGAAAATAATCCTCATAAATCTAAGCATTGGATTAAAGTGTTTGGAAAGAAATGCCCAATGTTTTTTGTAGGGCTAATTCACAGCACTGCTTCCAGTAAATATTAAGAAATGGTAATTATCACCTGTCACGATCATTGTTATGAAAACCTAACAGGATATCCTGGATTCCCTCCTCTGAGTAATATTTCTTAAACCCACTGTTCTCATCTTCAGACCACATACACTGAAGGGCTGACCCAGCATAGAGTTTTATTGCACAAATGTAAGTCCTTCTACTCAGATAAAAATAAAGTTACATCAAAGAAAAACCTTGACTACACACCTGCAAGTTATTTAGCAGTATTTGGTAGCTTGTTAATAGAACTTTTTTATATATGCTACTATATAAAACACTTGATTTCATGTCAAGCACATTTTTGGTTAGGTAGCTGTATTCTCTTGCTGATTGTTATTAATAAAATGTCACCACTGACATTGTCTAGATCAAATCCTCTGGAAGGTTTCACTGTTACCTTCCCAGACCTGAATTTTTAACATTATTGGTACTTGAACATATGGCTGAACCATGAGCCATAAAAATAAATATGCTATTCAGGACCCCTTATTATGTTCATATGTTCTTGTCCATAGTAGGGAGATATTCTTGTCCATAGTAGGGAGAATTCTAACTGTTAATCACCATGGAAAAATTATGAGTCAGTGGCCAAGTGATTAGCATGCAGTTCTGTTATTTACTCTTCAATGAACAATCTTGTTAGAGAATCCAAGTCTGCAAGCACCATTTTAAGAAGACGTTATTAAAACAATAAACTTGATGTGTCCAATTTAGTTAATAGATAACTAAATCAGTAAATACTTCAAGTTTTCTGTTGATTTCCATTCTACTAAAATAATATGAAACACAGCATAGAAGCATATGAAATGTTTCAAAACCTTCATTTCACGACAGATAGTTTTCTGTAAAACTTGCCACTTTCTAACTGAGGAACTCAATTACTAAGGAAGTTGCTGTTCAGGTCAGAGATGTTCTTTTAATTGCAGAAATGTGGGCACTGGGCAGCAGCTATGATCAGTGACTGCTGCTGACCTCTTTGGTCAGTGAGATAGTTTGAGATGCTCTTGAGGGTCAGTGAGGCTGTCCAAGCCAGTTCCCTCAGTCCCATTCATTTCCCAGCAGGCTCGTGCTGCTCTGCTCCTGGCTGTTGAGAGATCCAAGACATTTTCTGCACAGTGAATGCAAGTACTTTGTGTGTTTGAACAGTATGAATTACACTGTCAGAGAAGCCTCTAACCAAGCTTTTCAAGGAAAAATTAATCTTTTTTCCTAAGGTGAAAATTCCGCTCTTACTACCTGTAAATCAAATTGCCATTAGCTGCCTTTAAGACCTAAATAGGATTTCTCTGAAATTCTAAATTATGAAAGGTGCTGCCTTCATTCCTGAGGCTTGGGGGTCCAAGGGTGAATAGCTGTGTCACAGGGCCCGACAGTCAAGTTGGGCTGAGGCAAAAAAGCAATGCAAGATTTAAACTGATGATCCTGAAGGTTGGTTGCTTCCATAGATGAAAAATAAATCTGTTACTGTATTAAATGTACGTGTAAAATGAGCAATGGAGAAACACTAATTTGTTGTCCAAGTCCCTTCTCTGAGTGCCCAGTTCAGCACTGTTTCTCTAATGCTGGGCATGCATTTTGAATCTCTGCCAAGTTACTTTACAGCTCTCATCGTACTGACATTTTCTGAGTTAATATTGGCACAGAACAGTATTTTCCATGTGTATTCATGGAGTCCATCCTACATATCTGAATGTTGACAGAAAAAGGCAGACTTGACTGTCTTATGCAGAGAAAAATGAATAGTTTTAACAGTGTGACCTTGAACTGAAGAGGTGCCATGCTTCATTAATTTCCAGTTAAGTCATTGGCTAGAAATTGCACATCTATACATATGTAATTATAGGCATATAATAGAAGCATTAAGTTTCTTCTCTATAAAACAGGGACCTAAGTCCATTGGCTAAATTAATGCCCAAAAGCATAAAGCACCTAGCTTTTCCCACTGAAACCATTTGGAGCTCCTGAGTGTCCAGGTGACCTGGCAGTGTTTTCCTATGGAACAGACTGGGTAGCAGGATAGTAACCTACCTTACATTCCTGTCCCTACACGCTTGGGCACAGCTTTTTAGTGTCTAATTGTAGATGTTCCCCCAGGACATAAAAAAAGGGGAAAATTCTACTTAAGAAACTAACCTTGCTGTCTTGCTCCTACCACAGCTCTTAGAGCATTTTACATGGCCTGGGTTGTTTGTGAGCTCTGTTTGATATTGGAACTCTTCTGCGCTGCTTTAATTTGCTTTAGTTGTAGAAGTTGCTCAAGAAGTGTGCTACTAAACTGCCGTGGAACTGTTTATTCCTTCAGCTGAGCTGTTTTCAAATACTGAGTTATTTACGGTGTACCAGATCATATTATTGAAGCTCTGCGTATGCTGGTATATGCTAGCTCTCTTGTGACTGGAATGCAAAAGTGAGTATTTCCTGGGTTTTATTTTTGTTTTCAGAAGGCAGAGGCTGTATATTTCTCAATTAGAGGACAATCTCTGCATGATTTAGAAACTACATATGGGATGCTGCAACAAAATGACAGTTGTTTTTAATGAAAAAGAAAAGCTTTTAAAAACTGTTATGAAGAACATAAACTCAAATAACTGACTTGCATGGAATAACATTTTCTTGTTTCTGCTTGTCATCAAATTTAAGCCAGAGTTGCTTTCTGTTTTATTGTGTTTAAATACTAAACAGTTATTTGGAAACATTATAAGAAATTTGCTCTTTGAGATGCAATGAAGCGAAACTGTTTAAACTTCTGAACCTTAATGAAGTTTTCAAGCTGCTGGTGTTCAGTGTATGGTGTCTGTCATTTTTCTCTCTAGCAATTAGCACAGGTTCATGAATGTGTGAATAAACTGATAGGTAATGATGTGTTGTCTTTTCCTGCTACAATTGTAGCCGTCATTTGTCTCCTGTTTCATCTCGTCTGTGCTAAAATCTGGAATGTGTTTTTGTACCATCAACTAAGTCTGTGACAGAAGCAAGGATAGAACAGAATAATTGATTAGTTTGACCACAAGACCAAATGTTTCATTTTTTTTCCTGTAGTTCTAGCTCTCAGTCATTCCATGCTTTCTGGAAAAGCAGGCAGTAGTGAAGGTTGACGGAGAACACTCACTTTTGATTCAGACCTGGATATCTATCCCCAGAAGGGTCTGAAGAAGGGTGCACTGGGCTTCATTTACATGGGGCAGAGAGAAGACCTCATGATTCCACATCTCACAAGCCTGAAGGATTCAAGTGAGAAGGAGAAGGAGGAGCAGATACTTGAATCTGGACTTTCCACAAATTTTCCAGAAATATTCTTCTTACCATGGTGTCTGACCCATTACAGACATGACTTCCAGTTTCTCTTGAACTCTGAAAACACTGAAAAATCCCCAATTTAGTTCCTCTAAGAAGGTGAAATCTCTGACATGTTTTGCATGAGGGGAAATGGTTTTCTGTAGGAGAGTTTGTCATTAACGCTTCTGCCCTCCTGAGCTAAAATGAGGCTGTTCCACAAGCAGGGATAGGTCTTGTTCCTTACGTTCATGGAGTTAGTTATTAGCTGTACTTGTTTACCAGGTGCTGAAATCCATCACTACAGGAGACATGCACATAATTTTACACATGTCCCTCAGGGAAGACAGTAGGAATTATGGATTGGTTGGAAATATTATCTTGAGTACTGATGTTTTCTTCAGATCCTAAGAGTTTTACTTCAGGCTTTATGAAAGCAAGTTGTGCAGAGAGCCATTTCAGGGGAGGGCTATTCCTATTTTTAGTAAAATTCCAAAAAAGGGAAGCAAAAAAGAAAGACAGAGGCTTCTGAGCGTATCTGCTCTCACGACTGCACCATCAGAGGAAGGAAAAGCACCACCAAATGTCCAGCAGCTACCAGCCTGCATGGGGTTTTTTCCCCTTTTGCTTTCTGTCGCCCCACTCAAAAACAAGCTCTGTAAGAGGCAAACCTGCCTTGTAATGTTTATCTAGAAGGCAGATTCATTTAAGGGGGAAATATTAGCCCTTTTACTTCCAGGCTGATTTTCAGCATCAGCCCATTTCAAAGTAAATACCGAAAGAAAGACAAACCATCTTTAAGAAAAAAAAAAAAATGCAGCAGAAGCAGACTTGAATTAACATTTGCAAGAGGCTCAAATATTTTAATGAAAACAATCATTTGACCTGGTCAACTTTGAGTAATCTTATTAGATTTTTTTTTCACTAATTGTCTCCAGCAGCCTTTAAAAAAAAAAAAAAAAAAAAAGTTGCATTTCAAAGAGATGCATAAGATGAGCTGGGATTCTTAAGGAAGATCTAAGAACAGTGGAGTGTACACTATTAGCCAAAGAAGCCAGCTACACAGAGCCAGAGACCTGTCCTTGTACTCATCCCCTTCCACACCGCCCCAGCCTCTCATTTCTGCTCAGGGCTATTTGTGTCTGCAAAACAGGATATTCAGCCAGACCTTCCAGCAACCCTTGGCAATCTGCATGGTTTGATGAAGTCCAGTGACAGTCTGTACATCCTCAGTTAAGTGAATATAATGTGCTGGTGGGTAAAAACTAAAATTTAAACAAAAAAAAAAAAGTTGTTCTTGCATATAAAGAGCAGTGCCCTAGCTGAATGAAGTGATGAGTTCATGTTTTCTGCTTTGCTGCTATGGAAATCTTGGCTGAGGTGAGAATCCTTTAAATTGGCTTAAGCACAGCTTTTCCAGTATGCATGCACCTTACCTCTTAACTAAGGTACTGCAGCTAATAGAATGTAGGCCAAGAGGTGATCTTTGAGTGAAAATTATACTGGATTTGGGAATTTGCTTTTTTTTTTTTCTGAAAAATAGCAACAGTATCTGCACCCCAAGATGGCACTTGACAAATGGTGCTTTTTCTTCATCCTTGTCACTCTTTTTTCACATCAGGCTTAATGGAGTGCAGAAGCAATCAAATCCCTGTCATTGTAGCTTGTACTAAAAACCGTTGCAGCTCCGAGAGAGACCCAACAGCTACTTCATTTCAGTTTAGAGAAGGGAATCTCATGTCAAATACAGCACACACACAAGCAAAAATGTTTACACGTCTCTAAATCATATAGCAGAGTGAGTTTATGTGGGGTTATGCATCTGATGAGTAACCCATGGGTTATTTCCATTAATAGGGATGTTCAAGAGCAGATGAGAGGCCAGACTCCACAGGCCTTCCACCTGGCACCTGATCATATACAGAGTGTCATCTGCATAATTTGGCTCCAACCAGAAATGAGAGCTTCAGCTCAGGGTGTGACCACACCACGGCAAAGAAGCTGCTCTGAAAACACCACTTGCTGCCTTTGCTTGTACAGCTCGGGCAGGAAAGAGGATGTAGAAATACATTTGCTGTCACTTACCCCAGCAGCCAGGGTACATTTCACTCTGTTGGTGGCCCAAAAAGTAATGTGTCCCTTTAATGAGCAGCTGTGTTTTTTGAAGGCCTCAGTTTAAAGAGGGTTAAGTTCCCAGGGAAGATGTGGCAGGACAGATACCTTGCTTACACCCTGGTAGTCCAGTAATATTGGGATAAATGCCTCACATGTACTCATCTAAAGCTTTAACTAGTTCTGTTGGGCTGGCAGTTGTCGAAGAAAGGCTTCTTTGGGAAATACCCAACTATTCTTTTTTGTCTCAGCCATAAGTACTGTGCGAATATCAATTTCTGTGTTTCTGGTTGCTACAAAATCAATAAATGCAGAGCATAGCCAAGCACACTTTTAGGGAAAATTACTAAAAAATGGAAAGAAGGTGGAAAAAACTTTCCTGTAATCACTGCATAAAGTTCTTCAGAATGAACTGAATAAACACTGTTGTTGACAGCTAAGCCATTAGATATTTTTAAAGTCATTTGGTCTTTTCACATCCTATACCACATCACCCACTATCTCCAGTTACTCTAAAAATCAATCTGTCTGTTGTTTGAGCTATACCATTTGACTCCCACAGTGGTTTTGCAGCTCATGGCTCCTGATTTTCATGGAGCATCACATGATGCGTTCCAGGGTATCATGCACAGCTTGTAGTTTGCTGCAACCAAAAGGCTTAAAATCGAAAATCTGTTTTTATTGCTTTGGTGAAATCAGGGGGATATTTTGCTGTTCAGCGTCCTTCTAACTTGAAATAACTAAATTTAAAAAAAAGAAAAGAATGGACCAAAAGTTTCAAAACTTTTGCATCTGTTATGACTATCACTAGACACCTCTGTATAGTCTGCCAGATACTCAAAAGCACTTAGCACATGCTGCTTCCGTTGGAGGCAATAACATCTTAAAAGCCAGACTACTTCAATCATGCTGCCTAGTTGAGCATAAGAAAATAAGAAATGTTCTTTCACAGCAGAGGCCATTCTCTGACCAGGATGCTTAGAATAGCAGGCAAAAAGAGAGTGCTCTAAAAGGAATGAACTCCTTCCCTTCTGGAATTCAGTGGTTTGAAGGCATCCAGACTGTTGCATTTGAAGGCCACCACTATACATAACTCCTACGAATTTGTCCTTTTGAACCTGTTTATGTTTCTGCATTGTAAAACACTACTTGTTTGTGAAGGTAGATTATGGATGTTCTATTTAACTTGGTGTTTTTCTTATGCCTGCTGTCTGGTAATTTAATTGGGCGGCCTCTAATTCTTGTTTTGTGAAAAACAGTTAATACCCATTTTCTAACTATATCTTCTCTACTGTTCTTCTACTTACTCTGCACAATTTGTATAACACAGTCCTCCAAAAATTTATGAGTCCAGATTTCAACTCCTAAGCCATATTTTTGTAGCTATGACATTTTCTTTTGAGAATATAGCAAAAAGTTGTCCCTGCTTGAGGAAGAGGATGAGGCAGAGGGGTGGTGCTAATACTTTTGGTTTATTGGTGTTTCTTTCCCAGCTCACAAGTGGCATGAGAAGCAGCACATGGTGTTAACTACCCTATTTTTATCTGAGATTATTCAGCATTGATTATGCTGGAAATCTGAGCAGAAATTCAGTATGAGATGGATCTTGGCCCAGTGTTTTCCCCTGTTAAACTGCTGTAAGGAATGGATGATGACAGGTGGGACAAGTATAGAAAACTTATTTGATTCTTTTAAAAGTTTCAGCTTCAACTGTGAATATTCTGAGGATCATCCAGGATAATAAGAGTGGTTTTTAAAGGTATTTTTAATTCTTTAGTTTAATATGCTGGAAGAACATATTACATTTTCAAGTGCCAACAAAGCATTGCTATGGATGTTTGTGGTTAGTCTGGTACCTTGCAAAGCTCACCTTCGAATTCACATGATTTTTTTTTTTTTTAACTAGGTGAAGCAACAGTGAAGAAGAAACCAGCTCCAAAGACTCCTCCAAAAGCAGGTAATTTGTTGCATGTGTCACACACATTTACCAGTGCAGCTGTTTACCTACTAAGATTGTTTGCATATGTGATTAATGGTAGGTAAGTCAAATTTTTGCACTGTACTAAGAATTAAATTATGAGCATCCAAAGCAGTTACTCTCAGATGGACTGTAGCAAGATCCTATGAAGTTTCAGCAGTGTGTAACTTCTGCCCTTTTGCATAACCACAAAAAACCCTTGTCTTTCTGTGAAAGAAATTTTTCTGTGTATCACAGAATCCTCTGCACGAGTAGCTACCACAGAAAAGGTGATAGAATCTACTTTTCCTCACCACTGGCATTATGCTAACCTGTTTGTGTGTTTGCAGTCTCTGAGGCAAAGCTATGTATGTTTAAAGTTATGAGGAAGTTTTCTCTATAGGAACCTCTTTTCACTGTCTTAAGACTTCACCAAAATTGTAAACTGTTTAAGCTGCTTTCCATGCCAGATATATACCTAGTTTCCTTCAGATATTTTCAGAACAAAAACACTTTTAAAAGATCAAGTCTAAAGCAAGGAGAAACACGCTTTCTTTTAATTACTTTGACAAGGAAAAGAAAGCACTTTTTCATGCCCAGTAGCCCTGTGCTTTGTAAAGAGTGTTACATTTGGCAGTGAGCAATATTACGGAATGCCTCTTACCTTTTCTGTCAATATATCCACAAGTCTGCCCCCTTCCCCTCCAATACACACACACAAGAACAATTTTTTTTATCCTGCTGCTTTATAAGCAACACTATAGGTTTCACCCTGGAGTTGTCCAGCCTATGATATTTCTGGCATCTGTGCTTAGCAGCTCCCAGGGGTCTGACACTCAGCAGCACAGCTGAGAGACAGGAAGGAGCACTGACAGGAGGAGATGTTCTGCCATCTATTGATACTCAGGCAGGGAGAGGGAAGAGAAGGAGGAATGCCTGATCCATGAAGAGGGGAATGACTGGGACTGCAAGGTTTAAAGGAAGCACTGAGATACACAAACAAAAAGATCCATCATTGCTCATGGCAAAATTTCGTGTGATGGAGAAAGACATCAATTTCCTGTCTTGTCTCTCATGATTTTTCTGTGCAATATAATGTTTATCTGGCTACCGAAGCCAGAATCCTCATAGGCAGATCTTGAGTCTTAAATTTTATGAATTCTGTTGATGACCTCAGGGAGCAGGTTTGCAGACCCCCTCGGCACATGCAAATTGATAAGAAGGTAGCTGGAGCCATTCTTCAAAAATAAGTCTTCTTCTTCAAAAGCTTCAAAAGAAAAAGGAGATTTTTCTGTAAAACCCACAACAAAATTTCATAAGCTGTGTATTTAGAACTGGTGGTAGTTGCCAGTGTATTTGTGTTTTGGTTGCCTTGGTCTTGCATGAGCAAACTTTGGATGGGTAAATTGTTCTTGGCTCAATCCCCTAGAATTAATAAATCCACATAATTTTTTTCATTGCAAGCAACAGATAACTGCTAATCTGGATTTCAAATGCTACTCTGAAGCAGTTGAGCTGAGAAATGTATGTGTTTTGAATTTTAAGAAAACTTATATTCATTTAAAGGGATGTTTTATTTATTTTATTCTTTCCTTTCAGCTGCTCCTCCTCAGATTACTCAGTTCCCAGAAGACAGAAAAGTCCGTGCAGGTGAATCAGTGGAATTGTTTGCCAAGGTGGTAGGAACAGCACCCATAACTTGCACCTGGATGAAATTCCGTAAGCAGGTAATTTGTTTTCTGGTCTCTTTTAACAATCATAGAAAAAGCAGAGCTGGAAAGGAACACCAATGGTATCTCCCATTTTTCCATCTCCCTTCCTGACGAACTGGCAAAGTCCATGTTGTTCCTGCAGATGTTTTCCTCACCTCTACAAACATTTCACTGATGAAGATTTCACAGCCTCTATTAGCAAATTATTGCAGGGCTTATATAGCCATAGTGTTAGAATTTTTCTCCTAATGCCCAAACCAAATCTTTCTCGCTACAGTTTAGACCCTTTGCTGTCTGTCCCCTCCGAGAACAAATGATAGTTTCTTTGTGAAAAGCCTTAGACCATGAAATAAAGGACAAGTGATGGGAAAGATACAGGTATCTGAAAAGCATCTGTCACAGGGGACATTTCTCTCCTTTCTCTCTTCTTTGTTGATGCTGGGTCTAAAGTTATGTCAGAGGGGCAGACTACCATATAAGAAACTTGAGTGAATTGTCTTGCAACACAAATGTCACCATACAGGGTACAGCAGCAATCCATGCCATCAGTGCTCTCACTCCCTAGGTTTAAAATACCTTCTACTTGAATTTATAACTTCAAACTATATCACATGTTCTTAAGTGCAGTGTCTAAAGAGAGTTGCTTTAACAAGGCTATTTAAAGTCACATTAAATCAAATAACCCAATATGCAAGTTCAGACTGGAAGGTGAAGTGTCACATTAGGACAGAGCAAATATCCACTGTAGCTGCTGTTGTTTATTTCGTTCTGAACTTGTTATGCACTCTATAGAACACAAATAAAAACATCTCCTCCTAGAAGGAAGTTTAGACTCTAAATCCAGACATGTCAGCATTTAATTGAAAGAATTCAAAACAGTTTGTTAGTGCAAAGGGTGTTCTAGAGTCCATCCTGGCTAACTCCAAATAACCTCTTACTTTAGGGGAAAGGGTGGGTTTTCTCCTGAACTCTTATATTTCCTTAAATTTCATTAGCTTCAAGACTGGAATTAACCCCTGCTTTCCACAAAAAATAGGTTTCAGAAGCTTCAGTGACATTCAGTTTTTGATTTTCTTAAGCTCTGTCTTATCATTTAGGTAAAATGTACCCCTCAAAAGTGAGTTTCTGGTTTGTGCAGAATTCGGAGTTCATTGTTGAATACAACAATCCTATTTACCTAGATTTTAAGGCCTTTTTAATATGCAAGATCTATGTGATAACAGGGACTAACAGCTCCTAATGGCCATATGAGATCCATAACCTGTGATTCAAATATTTTCTCCTTTGTAAAATGCTATTTTTACCAAGTTTATACCTTCTTCTTTAGTTCTCCACTATGAGACAAAGTGAAGTATTGCAAAATCATAAATTAAAATGACAAAAACTTTTAAATTGTTCATTCTTCTGAATGAGATACAAAAGAAAAAAAAACTTCAGGAAGGTTACCAAACACTGTAGGAGGACAAGTGAGGGCAGCAGTCTCTCATTTATTAATTTAAAAGAGGAGCCAGTTACTGTGTCCTGCGCTGCCCCATAGTTTTGCTTTATTTTACACTTACACTTCACCACATATTGTTTTACGCTTGGATTTCTTCCTTTTCTATAACTGTGGTTGATTTCAACTCTGTTCCATTCCCAGTCCTAAAACTGAAAACCAGCCATGTGTTTTGACAGTTTACTGGGAGTTGCTTGTAGTTGATATTTGAGCCGATCCAGCAAGTGGGGAGCTGTGATTTCAGCCCTGCTGCTCTTTGCTCCAGAATCCTCTCCAAGCTTCCTCCTCACGTCCCCTCAGGTGCAGGGGAGCCACAGTGGCCTCTCTCAGGCATATTCCAAAAGAGTATCTTTTGCTTGAAGAAAGGGAATGTCCTGAATATGTGACCCATGCTGTTGTTTGCCATGGCAGTGGAGTGGAGGGGTGCTGGAACTATGCTGAGCTGAAGAGGGGAAAGCCTTGGAAAGCCTTGGAAAGCCACTTTATTAGCTGAGTCCATCACTGAACACTGCCAGCTGCTGAAGCTTCTTAACCACAACCAGTGACTTTCTTACAGGATCCCATGGATCCAACCCATATTCCCCACTGTCACTGCAAAACCACTGAGCATCCTTCCAGGGCTGTCTCTTTATCCTTTCTTGGCTTTCTCTGAATAATCCAGATCTAGTTCTACTATCACCCCTTGACTAATTTTAATGAAGCAAAACATAAAAGACAGTTTAGAATCTCAGAAGTGTGTAGGCAGGGTGGAACAACTTTTAATATCATTTTACCCTACATAATCCCATTTGCTAACTTTCTATTTGAGTTATTGTAGGATAATCTCTCTAAAGTTACTTTTGGGCAGATAGCAGTGCATGTGTTTTGTCTCAGCTGAGGAAAAAGCAGGGAAAGTCCTGTTCTTAAACTTTTGATTTCTTCTCCTCTGAATATATGGGACAAGATAAGGCAAACTAAATAGCCTTCATTTTTAATTAAATTCTCAGAATGTCTTGGAAGAGTCACTTATCTAAGAAGGAAGTGGTGGGAGGAAGAAGGGCATTGACATTATGTTGTCTGTTTCATAAGAACACAGTGTACAGCTTCTATAATTGCAGTGCAGCATTATGAGGTTTTTAAAAAACAATCGTGTCTCAGGCTAATGCTGATTAAAATCTAAGTCACCTTGGCCATTTATGCTATGATAGCTCTGTTTCAATGAGAAACTAGTTCATAACATGCCTATTGTATTCAGCAGAGATTTGGATTTTTGCTTCTCCAGAAAATTAAAACACTATAGGAAAGCTCCATCTGCTCTTTGAATGTCTCTCTGTACAGCTGTAGTGTTGTATCTCCATTTCATACAACTTTGTCTTTAGTTGTTCAAAGCCAAGAAACTTTTACCCTGGTTTGTGTGGAAGTGCAGAATGAGCCTGGTTAGACAAGAGGACAAAAGTCACAGCTATGGCTGGTCTGCACCTTGGGCCTCTGGGGGGAATGGCAGCTGAGCTAAGGATAAATCCCTGCTCCACTGTGGTTTCCCTAAGATACGTGACACCAAACTTGGTTCTTTCAGCAGTTGCACAGTTTGCACTTTCAGCCTCTCAAAGAGAAGTTAAAAAGTGACACTTCTGTTCCTTAGTGGGGCTCCAGCAAAGCCAGTGCTCCCTGTGGCCTTTGCAGGACTGGAGCCATTATCATGTTCCACTGCATTTCTAGATGATTTGTGTTGATTACAGATTACCAGCTGCACATACCCACTTCTGTAACAGAGTTATCGGCAGATAACACTTAATGTGATAACACTGTATTGTGCTTTGAGCTCTTTCAGATACAAAGAAATCTATCACATATTTTTTCTTTTAATTTTGCAGATTCAAGAAAATGAATATATTAAAATTGAGAATGCTGAAAACAGCAGCAAGCTAACAATATCATCAACAAAGCAGGAACACTGTGGATGTTACACCCTAGTTGTAGAGAACAAACTTGGCAGCAGACAAGCACAAGTCAACCTTACAGTTGTTGGTAAGTCCGTAATATTTTATGTATATACTTATTCTTCAGACATCAGCCTACATTTGCATTTTATATAATGATATGCAACAGGTTAAATAAAATAATTAGTTAAGTTAGAAGACTGAAATAAAAGCTCATGCTTCAAAAAACAGACAGTGACATTGTAATAAGGACTATAAGCAAGATCAGTAGGGCTATACTGTGCTTACTTGGAAAAATTCCTAATTCCATGGTGATGAGTACAATCTCAGGTACAATATCCACTGAAGCAGGCTGAAAGTGACTCATTTGCATGTTGTTCTACATATTGTCAATAGAGGCTTCCTGATTATTTAAATTAATTAAATTAATTCCTTTCATCTAGTCTGTGGCTTTAATTGCAGTTAAAAGACAAGTGAATGGATGAGTGTAAATATCAAGTAGATTCCAGCAACATGTCAGAGAATTCAAGAACAGAAGAAAACAGAATCAGTATTTTTCCCATGATGCACAGATAAATTGTACTGCCCCTTCCAACAGTGGGTTGTACAGGTCAGAAGTACAGCTCGGTTAAAAATGAACACTATTGGTCCTTGAATAAACGTATACATTGATCTGAGTACAGGTTTCGTCTGCAAAACCCCAACACAGCCGATTAGCAGCTGGAAGAACAGCCGGAAATGAATTGCTCTCTTCATTTCCCTCCTTTTCACTCTTTCCTAGGCAACTGCTGCAGGCAGCTTAATTGTAGCAGGTTATTGGGCAAAATGAATTTTTTTAGCTGCACAAGGCCAGCAATTCCTATTATCTTGTTACTGTGTGAGCCTTGACTCATTATTATATAAGTCACTGGTTTATATCCTTTGGAGTTAATTCGTTTGAAAGTCTGTGAATTCTATAACCTTATAAAGCTACATCTCAGCCTCCTACTTTGCTCTTCCCTAAGAAATGTGCCAGGGAACCATGGGATTCCCAGAGATGCTTTTGGGAGAGTTGGGTGAAGAGTCCTTAAAATGTGCAGGAGTTTGCCATGTGTTTTGGCTGATGACAAGCTCTCTGTTTCCAACTAAAAAGAGTAAATTCTGTCTTGTAAAATTGCCAAGCTCTTCAGTGAGACATCTTGCTGATGTCGGCAGTGCTGAAGGCATGACAAGGCCTCACTGCTCCCAGCTTCCTGCACATACATTTTAAGGCCAGATTCTTCCATCTGGACACTCAAAAATGTGGAAAAAGAGAGCAAAAATGTCTTCCTTCTAGGAAGGGGGTTAGAATCCCACTACTGGGATAAAATCCTTCACTCTGTTTGCACCTTTAAAGGTGTCAAATGTTCACTGAAGTTGGAAGGTACTTTTCTCTAAAGCCTGTCAGTCAAAATAGGGAAGCAGTATTTCTCTGAATATGCAAAACTGAGATTTCTGAATCTACCAAAGCTCATCCTTAGTCTTAAGTTCCCGCCTGTCCATTCTCTCTGCTCCATCCCAAGTACTGGGAAGAAACTTGCCCCCCTGCCCTGACCCCGCTTTCATAACAAGCATTGGTGGAGAAAGTCTCGGTGCTAGAGATCAGCTCTGTTTGCCTCAGCCCTTTATAATAATGCTCCAAATTCTGTGTGACCTGCTTCCCTGTAAGTTTACTGAGAAAAGGCACATCCTGTGTGTGCTGTGTGCTGAAAATGCTGCTGCTTAACCACACTGCACAACTGAGCCTTGAATGCATTGAAACTACAAATACAGAACATTTGCTTGCTGGAGGAGCGTGTCTGAGCAGACCCAGAGCTGTGTTTCTCGAAGGGCTAGCTAACAGGCTTGGCTCTTCTGAACTTTAGCAAATCAAAGACATTTGTTAAAATATAAAATGAAATCAATATGGACATAAAGATGGATTTATTTTATTATTACCTCTTATAATCATGTAGGTTTCAAAGTCATCTTGCTGATGGGCAAGTTTCTCAAGACTCCAATAAGCATTTCTCAAATTAAATTCAGACTGTAACACATGTCAAGGAGCAGGTTGCCCAGCAAAGTTGTGCAGTCTCCATCCCTAGAGGTATTCAAGTTCAGACTGGATAAGCATCTGAACAATCTGTCTGACCTTATAGCTGATCCTGCTTTGAACAGAAGGTCTGAAGACCTTCCTGAGGATATTTAAGACCATCCTGGATCTTGGTTTTATACTTGCAGTTGTCAAAGACCTTTTTCACAAAAAAAAAAAAAAAAAAAAAAAAAAAAAAAAAAAAAAAAAAATTATTGACTTAACCTCCAATCGGAGGACAAAGGATTGAGCTTATCTGCCAGGATTCAAATCAGAAATGATCCTGGTATTATTTAAACCCTGAGTCCTAGATTGTAAACTCTATCTGAGTACAATTTGTAGAGATTATTTTTAATAATGACATTTAGGGAAACAAAGATACCCTGCATTTCCTTTGAATTTAACTCTCAGAGTCTTAAATTTAACTGTCATACTCAGGCCTCAACTACAATCTTAATTGAACTGTGCAAGGGTTCTGACACTTAAAGCATTTAAATAGCTTATGATTTGATGCAATTTGGTCCATGGGAAATCATGCTCTTGATAGAAGCCCAACTTCATTCTAAGGGGTTTTATTTCCTTTAATGAATGTCAATGAACAAAATGTCCATTGCGCGCAGCCTCCAGCGTGAGCTGTGTGCAGTCCACACAGCAGATGCACTGATACATAAACAAGTCAGAGGAGAGTTTTTAAAGAATTGTGTGATGCTGAGCACACAACACTCAGCCAAAGGGCTGAGCCTTGTGATTCATTGTGTAACTTTGTACAAGCACTAATAATACTGGGAGACCTGCAAGTCTGTGAGACATCCATGTTAAGCAGTATCTTCTTTTAAAGGGTTGACTGGTCCCAAAATGTCCATGTTGAGCTCTTCTCTATTGTTACTATCAGCTCCCTTAAATAAGCCATTTCCTTGGCTGACTGATCTCTCTAGGGAGATTTTGTAATATGTTTCTGCTCCAAAATCGAAGCAGCCTGATGTGAGATTGAGCTAATGATTTATAGTAGACAGTGTCAGGTTGAAATGGACTTGTGTTGTTAAACGAGCCAACGATGAGCTTAGTGTAAAATATGACTGATTCAGGCAAGGTAGAGACCTCACTTACAATGAGAGCAAGGAATATTCATTCCTTTCATGCCATTTATTGGATCTATATTGATATATTTAGAAAATTTATGATTCTGAACATTTTAGCTGCATTGTAGCCCCAGATCTGTAACCATCTTTGAAAAAGAAACTTGGTTTTCCTACTGGCTAAAATTGGGTATGACAAAGAGTCAGAAGAATAACACAGTATTCAGCAAGGGTATCTGGCACTAGAGAGGTAATGTGCTCTGCAGCTATGCCACAAGCTTGCCACATGGTTTTGGGCATGTTGCTTCATGTTTCCATGCCTACTATGCAGAGGCTTTTTCATGATCAGTGTTTAGTGAACACTTTGGATATTAATGCTGGCTTTACTTATTTAAAGATAGAAGTAGAAATAAATGTACTACCTAACTATGGGCTGATTTTGACCAACCTGGTTTGTCTTTTATAAATCCTTTGGGATTTTTACTGTCTTTGATGTGGTATTTTGTGTATATATGGGTATATCTATATATGTATATGTATTATACACACACACACACATATATAAGTATCATGGTGATTAGTAAGCTCTGTGGTAGATATATGCAAAAGAATGAGAGCAATGTCATTAGAGCCTGAGAGGCCTAAAGCTAAAAGTTATGGTGTTTTTATTACTCTCAGCACTGGTGCATGTACTGTGTTTTGCAGCCTTCTCCACTGTTGGAAAGTGATAAACCGAGTACTCAAGGACACACACGCATATATAAGCATGTTGCACACTTACCATGCAAGAAGTATAACATGAATTCACTAATACCTGCTCCTCTGCTCCATTCCATACTTGACTTGGGATGGGGAAGTTACTTTCTGTGAGGAAGGTGTTACTTCTATGCCTTCAGCAGAATCTCTGTGAGCACAATCTTTCCAAGCACGAGTGAGAAAATACAAGTTTACTTGAGAACAAGGTCTGATGATCCAATAGTCATAGAATGCAACAGTAGGATTATTAATTGCAGCTATGAAGGGCTTGGTTCTGGTTCCACAAGTCACATATATGCAAGCTATATTAGCATTTATTTTCTGCCCCAAAACTCTGTTACAAGGAAACATGGTAGTAAAACCAGCAGTGCCCAGTGCCCCTTTCAGCACTGTGAATGCATTGTGTGAGAACCTGAGAAATCTGGCACAGTGCTCACCACTCAGACAGAGAGGACCCAGTGGTCAGGGTTCTGTGTTCCCTCTCTGGAAAAGTTAAGTGCAGACATCTGGGAAGCAGACAGTGAAGCGAGACAGCCATAGACATTTTGACACTGAATATTGCGGCTCACAAGTGCAAATATGAATGGTTCTGAAGTTCTTCTTTTGAGAAGCATCAGATTATATCTTGCAGTATCCATGTGATTCCCTGTTTACAGTTGGGTCAAGAATGCAGTGAATTTCCTAAGAATATGTGGGTGGACTCGCTCTGTAACCTTCGACCTTTCAAATTCCTCTGGATTGCTGGAGTATTTTTGTCACTGGTTTTATGGTTAAAGGCCAACTACACTGGTGGTTGAGGAAGAGATGTCTTATGTTGCTGTTGTAATTCAAGAGTATAGTAACCTCCACTGTCAGCTTCCCACTAATGCACAGTGCCAAAACTCTGCAGCTGTACAAAACTAAATTTTCACAGAAAGATAAAAATGTGTAGAGGAAAACCAGTTTACACTGTTCTATGCATCAGTGCTGGCATGCTAATCCAGGTTAATCCCTTGAATGGCCATGCAGCTTCAATATCATTTCTATTAGGAGAAATTGCAGTAGAACTCCATGCATAGTTGCTTTGCCCTGATGCTTACCTTCAGCTTTTTCTTGAGGAAGAAAATAAATACCTTGGCAATTGCAATAAAATTCCTGTATTTTACCTAGTTACTAAGAAATGATTAATCACAACTCCTGCATGCAAACATGAGGTTCCTAGGACCCAAACTTACTCCAGTGAAGACTAATCCACTGATAGTCCTACTAGGGAAACCTCTAAAATTTATTCTGCCTTTCAGTGGGCAGGTTTGGAGCTCGAATTCAATCGGTTATCAAAGCAGATACCTAACATGCAGCACATGAGTAATCCGAACAGCTTGTTGATTCAGGCTCAGGAGCAGATGGTTTAGAAAAAGGCTCCTGAGAATGCATTATATATTTGTTTGTTCCATTAGGGCTGTGGCAGAAGGAGATGTTCTTGTGCTGAGGGCATCTGCGTGGGAGTGGTGAGCTCTGGTTTCGTTCCCAGCTCCATTCTCCTGCGTGTCCTTGGGCAAGGTCATTTTACACTTCCATGCCTCAGTTACCCCAACAGCACAAAGCGATGTTCTGGGCCCTCAGTATTTGTGAGCTGCTTTATCCACAGGTCTCAAAAGGGCAGTTTGTAAATAAATTAGTTTTATGTCAGAGTTGTCAAAGAGGAGCAATGTGGTGAGAGTATTCTGCAGTGTATTTTACAGGGGAGGTGTAGATTTTAAACTCTGGACTGACAAATCCTTAGCACAGGATCCTTGCCTCTGCTGGGGAGGCTGCTTCATTAGGAGAAAACTCATGTTCATTTCAGTTTCTCTTGAGTTGTTTTGCAGGAAAACACAGGCATTTTCTAGTTTAACTTCATCCTAAACTAACATACAGGGTGTACATGAGTTACAGGTATTGTGGGGTAATAGCTCTGCTTGTAGCACTCCTCTCCCTTGGAAAAAGAGCTGCAGGGCGTAGTTTTCCAAGCAAAGCAGCGAGGTCTGCCATGACCCTGAGCCCTGTCAGCGATAGTGCCGAGTTCAGTTATGACCTTTTATGGTTTCGCTTTTCTCCTGCTGATGGATTTCAGATGAAAGCTCTGCCAGTGCTGTCGGCATGGACAGTGTTCAACTGGCTTTTGCAGCATATTAAATACCTTCCCTGGCTAAACAGCTTGTGGAATGGAATTAAATTGTTTCTTTCTGTCTGTTCTTTATCTGGCAGACAAATATCACAATAGCTAATAATAGTATTATACAGTAATATGATAACTGGATTTAGAAAGAAAACAAACCAATTTTGAGAACAGATAAAGAAAACTGCTTCAGAGACATTGCTTCAGTGCTGTCTCTGTTCATAAAAGAAAGGGAAAAAAAGAGAGTTTTCAGAGCCTGTGGTTATACTGTTCTCAGTTTTCAGAGGCTTTCTGCTGGAACAATATCTCTGCTTAAGAGCCAGGGCCGTGTGAGCTCTTAATGCACAGCAAACCCTATTGCCTCGCCTTGGCTCAGCCTGACCCTCACAGCAAGTAGCAGAACAATTTCCATTTCCCTGCACTCAGTTAGATAAGCAGATTGCTGCCTTTTTTGGTCTCTTGGAATGGTTCTTGTGTTCTGAGGGCTCTGTAAAGTGAGCCATGTGGAGAAAGCAGTGAGGTCTAGATAGCAGAGTCTCGTGTCATGTGGGTGTCCTGGATGAGCTGTGGGTTCGCCTCCTCTGCAGAAAGAGAGGAAGTCCCTTTGCTTATGGAATTTTCACAGAATCACTGAATATTCTGAGTTGGAAGGGACCCACAAGGATCATAGAGTCCATAAGTGAATGGCCTGTACAGGGATTGAACCCACAACAAATGTTATTACCAACACACTCTAGCCAATACACCACTGAAAAAAAAAGGCAATGACATCAAGTCAAGTTTGTCTGATAAATAGCAATGATTTAAACATGCTTATGTTTTATGTGTCTCAGAGTGCAAAATACAAATTAATTAAAGTTTACTTCAGGCTATATATCAAAACCTGTTTACCAAAATATTTCTGAGAATTTATCTGAGGAGGGAGTGCGGCTGAATTCAGTTTGAGAGTAAATAACAGGTGTGCGTTTCAGTGGTCTTAAAAGTGGCTTAAACATTTCATGTGGGGCCAGCTCATTACATTATCATTCGCCCTAAGGAATACACACCACAAAAAATAAACTGGAATCTGACCTCCTTGATTTTGGGGTAGTGGTAATTTACGCCTCCCTTTGTTGAGAAGCAGGGCGTTTTAACCTGTGCCTGGTTTGCTGGAGCACAAAGCACTACAAAGCAGTGGAGCCCTCCTTGACATCACCTCCAGCCTCCTCTGACTCCTCTCTGCTTGGCTTATGGCTCACAGCACACAGGAGTCACTCCTGCTGCTTCCTCTGTGCTGCTGATGTCAGCAGCTTAATGCAGTCTCTGTGCTGCTGTGCAAACAGCCCCTGAGTCAGGTTTGAGGCCAAATTAGGTTCTTATCCAGCTCCTTTGCCTGCCCCAAGGCCTTGGAAGCCAGCTTGGGGCAACCCTACTCATATTCCTAGGGAGATTTATTGTGCAAAGGCATGGGAGTTTGTAGTATCTGACCAGATTCAGCAGAACTGTGTGGACACAGCCAGTCTGACCATGCTAATCTAGAAAGTCTTGATTTAGGGTTATATATGTGCTGTAGGTTAGCCAAGGCTGGAGTACCCCTAGTTTCATATAGTTAAGATACCTTATGGTGGCTTTCTTTTGGTGCACGTAACAGTGAAATTGAAGTTAGAGCTCAGGATTTTTAAATTAGTTCCTTCTCCTATCAAAACGTGCACAAGTGCACTTTTGGATGCACTCCCTTCCTTCCAGTTCTCATATAGGGTTGTAGCTATGGATTGTTCCAGAAGAGGAAGAACAAAATTGTGGTCCATTAAAGCCAATGTAAAGCCCCCTATATATAAGCCTAAGTATGAAATGTGATTGTGCACGTCAAAAACTGCACATGACATGCAGTGGAATTTTGGAGACAGCTCAGGGACGTCAATGGTATAGTAAACACTAAAACAGAAGGACAAAACAGAGAAATGTGCTTGTCTTCCACACCCCTCCTCAACTCAATGGATGTTTTTACTGGAAGCAGTTAATTGTGCTGATAGAGATTTCATATTCCAGAAGGGAATGTAGTTTGGCAAAATATTCTAGCTTTCAATACAGACAGATTAATACAAGGTAACCTTTAAAATCCCCATAGAATAAACTACTGAGAAACAAAACAGACACATGGAGAGACCATCTGCAGATCCTCTGAATGTGCAGAGCTGTAGAATACCATCCAGTCTGATATCAAGTCATTTCTAAGCATGGTAAAATGGTACATATACATCTGTCATATTGAAAAAAGAGCAAAGATTATGCTTTCATTCCTGTTTATGATCTCCCATATCAGCTACTACAGTATTTATGCACTGCTGCAAGCAGCAGCACATGATAGACTCCAAACAGAAATGTGCATCTGTCTGGCTCAGTAGAGTCCAGCCAAGGCTGCAGGTTTTCATCTCTGCCTATTGGGAAAAATGCCTTAGGAATATAGAAATGTTTCCAAGGCTAGCAGATACTAGTCCAAAGCCATGCAGAATTTCCCTTGCCACTGATGTCCCTACGGCCATGAATGTTTTCTCTGCAGTGCTCACATACCTAAGCCTTGCTTCTGTAAACCATGCTGGCCAGAGAGACTCCAGTTGTCTAGGTGAGTCATGGAAAGAGAGGTCACTGAGGAAACTGAGGGGTAGGAAACTGATAAACCATGTCCAGAGTTTCATTTGGAAACAGAAGGGTGTTGAAAGTCAGCAATGAGAGTGTATTTTCATGTCCTGCACAGGAAGCAGGCTACCGTGCTCTGCAAATACTGAAACATAGGCACACTTTCTTCATATAAATTCAGTGCACAGCACTAAAGCAACCTAACACTTTATTTTTAAAGCAACACATACATCCAGGTTTGGCTGTGTGCATAGCAGATGTCAGAGAATCTGCGCTGCTTTGACAAACCTCAACAGATGCCACAGTAAGGTGATGGACTACCAGCTTGGCTTTTTCTTCAAAGTATTTCCCTCCTGCTATCTGCAACTGCTCTGTTCTGTTTGGATTTAGGATAATTCGGCTGTTACTTATTCAAGTTCCATCTGCATTTTGAGATGATGCAGTGTTGGTTACATGGGAAGGAGACAAGGCACAGGGCTGAATATTTCACTTCTGTAAAGATTTTGAGAAGGGCAGAAAGTCATTCCCAGCAAGGTCTGCTGTTGCCACTGTCTAACTAAAATAATGGAATCCATGTGTGCCGTGCCAGCAGCTCTCTGATGGCTGCCATGGGTATGGTACAAATGTGCTGATACTGCAAATGGTGTGGGCACTGAATCCTCACTTCCTGCAGCTCCAGGGAGGCTGGGACAGGACCAGTACAGAGAAGGTGGATGCTGCTGTTTGGGCACCAGGAGATCAAGATTCAGTTCCCATCTTTGCCTCAATCTCTCTTTCTTAGACAAATCCCGTAACTCCTCCGTGATTCAGTTCATTATATATCTACTCTATAAATTCATGGTTGCCAATAGCCCCCTCCTTTCTGCCAGAAAATGAGACGAGTAAAATGTGACCACTAAGTAGGACAATAAGCTGTTCCAGAGGTTAAGGACATCTGGTCTCTGACATGTGTTTAACAAGAGATGTGCTGTATAATGATGACTCCTTGTGGAATGTTGTTTTAAGTGTTGCCAAAATGAATAATCTTGATTCTGGCAGTCATTTTTTCTTCCACCTGGGGGTTCTCATACTGAATGCAGTGGCATACTTGGTGTCCACCTCCCTTCTCCCTCTCAGTCCTTTCCCTCGTACTTGAAAATTTTTATTTACGTGTCTTCTAATATGTTTAAATTGTGGCGGGAGATGTATTTTTCATCACAACTGAACTAATTTTTTTTTTTTTTAGGGAAGTCACTGGGCAATGAAACTTGCACTCTTCCAAATAGTGAACTGATACTTAATTATCTTGATCAGATTAGACTGTCCTAATTTCCCTCTCTATGAGTTAAAACACGACAGTCAGAGGAGAGGTTCCTCTGTCCAAGAACCAAAGGCATGTTTCTGACAAATTGTGGCTATTTCTGTCGGCTCAGTACTTTTCCTAGGAATGATAATTTGAGTATAGAGGGTTATAGTCTGTCACAGTGAGGCTTTGATCAGTCTACAAGAGCTTCCCCAAGCATTGGATGTTTTTATTGCTGAGAAAGTGGCAGTATTTTTTGGCTGCTTTGTCAGCTCTGCCTTTACTACAGAGAAAGTGATAATGTCCATTAGCAGCTTGAACAAGCAAAATGGGACAGGATCTTATCAGTCCGTGTTCAGTGTAACCACCATTTGTAGTTTCTCACACTATCTTTTTCTCTTTTCACTTTCTCTCATTTATCCCATCCTTTGATTTCTCTTTCAACCTTTCACCACTAGTTCATCCACATCAACATCATCATTATTTTGTAGGTTTTGTTAGATTATTTCTGAGAGGATTATTTCCAGAGAAGCTATTTGTTCCCTTAAAAGTCTTTTGAAGTGCTTAACTTCCACAGTTATTTTCTAGCAATTTATTTTAAAAGTCATCATTTTTCTGTCTTAGAAGAACATTAATTTCAATAATTAATCATCAGACTAAATCTTGAAAAATTCATATAACTGCAAGGCTTTTGTGTTTTCTCAGGTGTTTGCATAGTTGGCTGCACATCTGCACACCAGATTCTGGTGATATGGAATCTACTCATCTAAATAAGGACTTCAGTAGCAATCCTCTAACTGAGGAAATACAGAAGTTTCTATCTTCTGCTCCCTCAACAATGTCCAAAATGCATATGAGATTTAAAAAAATCTCACTATTTGAGTTACTTAAAAGCGAAAAGTGCACTTACTGAAAAGTGCACTAGACTTCCACTTGCACAAAGATGAATTTGCTCACTATATTGCTGGCAGATAAACTTGTAACCCTTCAAGGCCTTGTTTCCATGCCAACAAACTGATTCTGGTATTTCTGTACCCGTGTCTATTTGGATGAGTTGCACTTTCTGAGGCTGTGAGAGGTGAGCAGTGGCCCTGAAGTGTGGAAGCAGACGAAGGGAGCTCAAGAAAGCACATCACAGCGATGGGACCGTTGCAGGGGCGTTCCTCGACGGAAGATCACCAAGGAGGGGTTTGCATGTTGTGGGAGATTGCAGGCATAGCTGGGACTGGTTTTAGTCCCCACAGTTTCTATAATGATAGCTGTGAGGCAGAGCAGTGCAAGGGAAAGAGAAGGGCAGTGAGCTAGGGCCAGGAACACCCTGATGGAAGTTGCTCCTCGGATCCTCACGCCGTGCGTTGTGTGTACGTTCTTGCAGACAAACCGGACCCGCCCGCCGGAACTCCTTGTGCGTCAGACATACGGAGCTCCTCGCTCACCCTCTCGTGGTACGGCTCCTCTTACGACGGGGGCAGCGCCGTGCAGTCCTACACCGTGGAGATCTGGAACTCGGTGGATAACACGTGGACGGACCTCACCACCTGCCGCAGCACCTCTTTCAACGTGCAGGACCTGCAGGCTGACCGGGAGTACAAATTCCGCGTGCGAGCTGCTAACGTGTACGGCATCAGCGAGCCCAGCCAAGAGTCTGAGCTGGTGAAAGTTGGAGAGAAACAAGAAGGTTAGTTCTTACAGGAAAAAACATCTCGCTTCAATTGAACTCTTCCTTCAAAGTTCCTCATTGAGGCCAGAGAGCTGCACACCCTCCTTCCCAGGCGTCTCTGTGCTGAACACTTGTGCTGGGCTATAACTGTGCTCAAGTCCTTCATAGACTTCATTTGGGGGTCTGAGCACATTGGTTTTGCACTCTTGCAGTGTGGAAATTTGGCTTTCCAAATCCCTGTCTTGTGAAAGTAAGCGCTAATTCTCATTCTGGCTTGCTGGGTGAGTGCTGGCTGACAGAATTCTGCAGTTCAGTGCACAGGTAGTGGGAAATTAAACCTTTCACAGATGTTACACATTCAGCCCATGCCCAGTTGGAAAATGATGGTTGGTGGCTTTCCTGAAATACACCAATAGATTCATTATAGTTTGTACTGGACGCACCATGGAAAAACAAACCATAAACACTATCCCAAATTTGCTTTTGGAAATAATGAATGTGCTTGCTGCTAGCCAAGCACAGAATATGCATCAGAAAATGAACTGGCACCTTGCAGCTAGCTGTATTTCCCATGCTTTCAATCCCAGCATGCTAGTGTACCTCAGCCCTGTGTTCCCTAGTACGCTCAGACTGTGAATTCAAGGCTATCCTACTCAGCATGTTGGTTTTGCAACATTATGGATGCCAAAAATATTTTTTAGGTTTTTCGGTTAAAGTTGCATGTATTTTTTAAAGTATTTTTCAGTATCTTTTACTTCTTAATTTTTGTTTAAGATCTTCTTAAAGGGCTAATAGGGAGAGTTGGATCATTGTAGAAATTATTCAGGAACTGGCACAAAATTTGAAACACATAAATGTCAGCATTATTTTTCAAAACCAGAAAGTGATCACATATTTTTGTGCACACCTCTATCTACCTGCTGTGCAAGAGTGACTTTGACAGTCACCTTACTAAAAAGCCCAGACCAGGTATTACAAATTTTACCATTTTTCCTGTCTTTGAGGAGTGAACTGTGTCTTGTATCTCTCCCTCTTCATTTATGTGTGCAGGGCTTTGGAGCTTGAAGTGTTCCACATAACCCTTGTGAAGTTGTCTTTTATTGCTAAAGGAAGACAAAATGATAGCAAAGTGATGCAGCATCACACAACTGTGTAAGCCTCTCAAGCAAAAGTAAATCATATTTATCTTCAAGTGCTAAATGGGATGCATGCTGAGGAATTACTTCCCTCTATTTGGAAGATTTAAATCCAATCTAAATCAAGATGCACCTTCTCTTCAAAGCGGAGAAAATAACATTAGGAGTAGCAATAAAATTGAAAGGAAGCTCAGTGGTATTGGCTCTTCATAATAAAATTCCCTGCGTTTGAATGCCCTCTTTCTTTAGTTGCAGGACAAACACCTTCTAGGGTTGGAGAACTGACTCATCTCTGTTTTTCCTAGAGCAACCACTACCTATACTGGACAAAAGCAAACAAGCTATTTTTCCATTTAAGCCTGAGCATTTTCTGATGCAGATTTAGTACAAAAGGCTAGAAAGTGTATGAGTCATTGCAATACACATTAAAAAAGGCAACAAAAAAAGTTGTTTTGAGCAAAAAGAAAATGTGTTCTCTTTGCAGGAGGGGGCGGTTGTCTTTGTGCTCTCAATTCCCAGGGCTTATTGATTTCAATTCTTGGTGTTGCAGATAGCATGGAAAAAGAGCAAATCATCTAAAGTGTGATTTTTCAAGTGTGTGAATGTAACTGGTGCTTTAATTAAAGGCAGTGGAAAATGTATGTATTCAGCACCTGTCAAAGTCAGGACTTTAAACTGCCATCTATGTAAACACTCAGCTGAATAACCCAGGATTTTCTAGGCTGCCAGGAAGTGTGATTACTGATTTTCTTACTGAAGTGGCCAGCACATGTTAGCAATGTCAGTATGGTCCTAGTGAAGAAAGGCATGACTAAATTTTCATTGTGCATTTAAAGAAAACTAAAGCAAGGTTTTAAGTCATAAGAGATTAAAGCGTGCATTGCCATGTTTGAGGAAAATTTGGTACTGTTGAGTCACTGCTGAGAAAGGTTTTAGCACAACTACTCAGCACTTACCAAGCTCAGATATGTAGCACTTATATAATTTAGGCTTCCTCTGGTGGACCAAAATGTTTCTACTCCGTGGCTTCAATGCAGTGTCGCTGCAGAACTGGGCACTGACTTCTTGCCTAAGCTGTATTTGGCAGACATTACCTCCTGGCAGCCTGGCTGGGAGCAGCTCCCTTACACAGCCCTTAAAAGGGGAGGAAAATGTGATGTGCTTTGTGCAGGAGTGGTTTGTAGCTGAGGAAGGTCTGAGGACAGCTACCCCGGGTGGGGAAGGCTCCCTTCCCTCCCTGCTCTTCTGGTAGATCTCTGCAAACCAGCTCGTCTGTGCAGGAATATGCAAGGGTTGCAACCCCACGAAAAAAAAGAGAGGAAGGCTTTAGCAAGAGACTTTGTCCACTGGATTGTCTTTGCTACCAGCACAGAGATGCAGCATTTTGTGTAGGATGTGAAAGGTGATGCCTCAAACCAGCTATCTGCTCCCCCTGCCCCCTTTATTTCTGTTTTCTTCTCATCCTCTGCATTTAACTCTGTGCTCTAAAGCACCTAAGAGGCCCAGAGCAGTGCATTAATGTTTCATAACACGGATCTGTTGACACAGTGGGGATAAATCCCTTGGTTATGCTTGCACTCCATGATGGCAAAGTGCAGCTTCAGCAGCTCCAGGAGAATTAACAAGTCACTAGGTAACAAACAGCCTTTGCAGGTTCTCAAATCAGTGGCCACAGCCACAGGTCTTAGGAGCAGTCCCAAGCAATGTAAGTAATGTATTCCAGCTATAGCCCCTTTCCCCTCACACCCGCAGGCAAAAAGCAGTGCTACAGGCAGTTCATGTACATGAAAATTAGAAAGGAAAATCAGGACACTCAGGCCAGCTTTTACTCTGACTTAGGTCACTGGGTTCACCTGTCTTCACGTGTCTGCCTGCAGAACCGAGGCTCCTTTTGGACCTCAGTGATTACAGAATTCCACAATGCTCAGCGGAATGCATGCTGTTCACATTTTATCAATATCTTGAGTCTGGAAAGTTTGTCTCGATGTTTTGCAAGGAATCTTTTCATGTACAAACTTGCCTAACTTTTGGCTTCACAATTCAAAAAAGACACATCAAAGCCAAGAAAAAAATGTCATCGAACAGAAAGAAGCTTTACTGATTTTAATATTTTTAATTATTTTTTTTATTTCCCTGAGGTATTTTAAAAGTATTTCTTAGATTACTTTGAACTGATGCAGTATGCTGATGTTTCTAGTAGGCAGGTATGACTGACAAGCACTGCACACCACAGGAACTGGATTTATTCAGAAATGGTGACTAGACTGGATAATGAATACTGATGAAGAAGTGGTGAAGAGATTTTAATTATGAAATTAATGCACAAACTCCCCAGCTGTCTTTTGCTGCTTTGCCATAGGGTCTATCCGTTGTCCATGTCACTGTGAATAATTTGACTATCTCATGTAAGTGCCATATCCCATATGAAAAGCTATTCATGTGTTTTTATTTTCATCACAGAACCTAAAGAGGATGAAGCGGATCTATCTGACGATGGTAAGAAATGCATCTTTTAAACAGTTCAAATGCAAACCTGTGTTCTTCATCCACATTTTCTGGAGGATTTTAATCATGGTCCTTAATGCTTATTTGTAGAGGGGAAAGAAACAGAGGTTGAATATCGGACGGTTACGATCAACACTGAACAGAAGGTGTCCGATGTCTATAACATCGAAGAAAGGCTGGGATCGTAAGTACCGGGCTGTGCTTTTGAAGACACACAGTTTCCAAGGCTAGCAGCCAGTGATAGAGATCATGTGCATTTATTCTTTGTCTTGCACTTTCAACATCCCAGTTGGGCTCCTTTGTTGTGGTAAAAATATATTTTGACATACGTCGGCCTCCGCTCCATAAAGATCCTTTGCTCCTATTAGCTGATAATTTTAAATAGACACTATATGTACTTCTGGCAAGGAAAATGGAGCCCACAAATGAACAAAGCTAGAGGATTCATTCGTTTTTCAGTGTCCTAAAAGCTATCTAAAAAAAAAAAAAAAAGTACACATTGTATACTTGCATTTCCATTATATCCATTAGTGGTAATAAGATTATCCTGCCTAGGGGCTGGGATCTCTGTTGACAGCAGCCATAATCCCAAGAGCATTAATACTATTGCTGAGAGAAGGTCAGTGATTAGCCTGGCTGTGATTCTCGGGGGCCCAGCTCGTGGTGGTGTGAACTGCAGGCCACGATAATCTTTCAGTGATCTGTGCTGAAGCCAGGGGATCCTCTGTGCTGCCATGACTAAATCCTGAGAAGTGTAACACAGAGCTAGAACTGTACATTACAGCAAAGGAAAACAATTGCACTGAAGCCTTGAGCATTCAGATTCTGATTTCACCAAAACCTGCACCTGAAATGTCCCCTCTTCTGCCCCCTCAGAGGTGTATGACCTATAGGAAACTGTGTGCAGAAAGACCTGAATTAAAGCCTGGTAGGAGTCCCAGTTTTTGAACCCTCCTATATAAGACTTGTTAACTGGAATGACAGAGTATCTCTAAATGTGGTATTCATTCAAAAGTTCTTGCACATCAGTATAGAATAACACTTGATACTAAGACATTTTTATTACAGAATGGAATGATTGTGCTGGAATATTTAGTAGATTGTTGTGCTGGAATATTTAGTAAATTGTTGCTATTTGTGGTTGCCCATATATTGCAAAAACATTTTATGGAAATAGTTATATATTTTCAGGGGAAAATTTGGACAAGTCTTCAGGCTTGTTGAAAAGAAGACTGGAAAAGTTTGGGCAGGAAAATTTTTCAAAGCATATTCTGCTAAGGAGAAAGAAAACATAAGGGAAGAAATCAGCATCATGAACTGCCTACACCATCCCAAACTTGTCCAGTGTGTAGATGCCTTTGAAGAAAAAGCCAACATTGTTATGGTTTTGGAAATGTAAGTATGAAGCAGAGCACACTCACAAAGTTAATAATGTTGAAAATAATTGTGTGTACAAAACTAGCTACATACAGACACCGAACTGTAAAATGCTTCAGGATTGCAGGGCCTGGATGGTTTTCAGATCTTGCAAGTTTTTCCAATTATTTATCCAACTTGTTTAAATTGTGTAAGTGAATCTGTGTTAATCTTGGAAAAATCGGTCAAAATGTGCTCTAGTTGTTATTTTCTCATTTGTTTGTTTCTTAAAGTACATGTGGTGGGGTTTTGCAGCTTCACCCTCACTGCCCGCTCGGGAGAGGCAAGAACAAAGTTAGCTTCATTTAGAACCTAAAATGTGTTTAAGGAGAAGAATGGTTTTTACTTAAGACAGTTCTAAATATGTGTTGAACAGTCTTCACAAACAATGATGGCCAACATGACCAATGTTTACATCATCCATAATGCACCTGCTTAGTGTGAACCCCATACTCCAGCTGGCAGTACCAGCTGGAAAGAAAATTAAATCCTGATCTGTGCTGATGTTTGGGTTTTTTTTTCCCAAAAAGTTACTTTAGTTACAGTTCTGCTGCCACATCGACTTCATGTGCTCTCTGATGCAAGGACAAGCAGTTGTTTTGTTTTTTTTTGCTGGCTGGAAGTTCTAAGTAAGGTATAAATTGTTTGAGGCAAAAGAAACTATATGTCTATTTTGCTTGCTTGGCACTTGCTTAAATTATGTGCAAACTACTACTGCACTGGCATATTTCAGAGATTGGATTTTACAACCCTGGAACTTATGTGCAGGAAGGTGTTTTTATTTTTAAATTGAGCAGTTGAGCAAACTGACAATGGGAAGGGAGGGGAACCCTACTTAGCTTGGAACCAAGAGCTGGCAGACCTAATGGAAAACAGGGAGATGTATAAAGAGTCTGGAATAGCATATGGCTTTTACACTCCATTAGTTCCCCCCTGACAGCAAAGGGGTTTTACTTTTTAAAAATGTAGAGAACTGCAATCAAATTTAAAGTGGTTTTGTTAGCCAGTTAGGGTGTGGTTTTGGTTTGGGGTGGCCAACTTCTCTGGTTCCAGAGGCTGTCCCACATTTCCATTGTGTCGAGCAGCAGCTCTGGGCAGTGAGGTGCTCCTGTGGCACCTCGTGTCCAGTGACTTGGTGGCCTCTCTACTGTCACATTACCCAGCTGACACAACCCCAGCCCAGCAACTGCACCTGTAGTGATAAAGAGCCTCCAAGGGATCATTTCTGCTGCAGCTATTAATGTAATAGTTCTTTTCATATCAAATAAGTTGTGGGAAATATCTTTAAAAGTTCTTACAGTCCAAGCTCTTTGTTTCATTTCCATCAGTTTAAATGCAGGGATTTCAAATAAATCAAGCTCACTTGCTATCAGTCTCCTTCAAATCAGATTTTAGCATTGACTGGCATTTAAGAACTCCCCTTCTACTCAAATTGATGAGAAGCACCCTTTGATTTTTCTTCATGATATTTATTCTAAATTGGTCATTTAAATTTCATTCCCATACCTTTCCTGGAACCTTTTAAACTTCATACTCCCCGCTTTTAATATTTCTCATTACAGTATTTTATGTGGTTTGATTTCATATTCAAAATAAAATCAGATTTTTTTATTATTACTTTTAAATTTAACACTATAATGATGTGCTCTTGCCTGGAAACCTTTCCATCTAACATTTACTGGAAGTCAGAGGCAAATCTCAGGCATTTCCTTTTCAAATATAGGAACATATTGGTTCCACCATAAGAATCTCAATGGAAAAAGTAAATCTGAAAATAGTAGAACATTGTCACTTTAATTCAGCACTGGGGGCTAAGTGCCTCAAAGTTTTATATACTTCAGATAGTTTATTTTTACATAGATCATAAGGAGAGTATTGTATTGCAAATTAAGATTATTGGAGCAAAATCTCAGCAGGAAATTCTGTCATTTGATGTAATTTAAGCTAGTACAAGTTACTTGGGTTTTTTCTTTTTTTCTGAGATAGATTTTTAAAAATGCAGTTGAGTATTTGCCTGGGCAACTCCAAGGCAGATTCTTCTCACTGTTCCTACTGGACCAAAGTTAGATGTGTATTCTTTGATTCCATAGGTAAGAATATTTTCCTAGATGACTCAAGTAGAGAAGACTGAGAAGAGGAGAATCCAGGAAAAAATAGAGATTTGGATTCTGAACTAGTTGTGATTGTTTGAACAAAGCCAACTTCTCCTTCTGTGTATGTGTAGAACCTCATCCACACTGATTTTATTCAGCTTCCCAACCTGGCAGAAATCAAACTGCATTTGGCTCCTGATATAAATGTGTGGGAAATCGAAAAAGCAGAAAGCTTTCACAGCAGTGCAGATGTGGGCCTAAAGTTAAAAAGATACAAGAATGAGGACATAAAACAATAAGACTGTGTTTTTGTGCTGTGGAGAGTTAGGCCTCAGCAAGTAGGAAAATATGCTGAGCAAGACAATAGAAAAGTTTAATAATGAGCCCTTGTGCTTTGTTTATAGAAAGGTATAAAAAGTTCCAGAGTAATAAGAAATATGACACAAGCTCTCATGTTGTTAGATATAAGATATACATGTAGTTTTAATGATTGGTTTGTGCAGACGTCTGTAAGCTCCTAACAATTTGCTGTTGGTTAGAAAACCTTCAAAAGGCCTTGTAACACAGAGAATTCTGGCTGCTGTTGGCAGGATGTGAGCTGTTGCCATCTTTCAATCATCTCGCCCTGTACTGTCGCAATAACGCTCGAGGAACATCTCCCAGCAGCCCCATCCCATTATTGGGAAATATTGATATCCAACATCAATGCAACAGTATTCATCCCATAAATGCATTGCAGTTTAATCTACCATTGCTACCAGAGTGTTGAGAGCTCCCATGGTAAAAACAGCAGGCAGGCATATTAATAAAATATACATTCATTTACAAAAATACGCTAGAAAGTGGTGCTTGGGATGGTGGTACAATTTCTGAAAAGTTTTCCCTTTAGGCTTCTGAAAAGGGTGGCACTTTTATAGTACAAATAAGTCGTCACTGTCTGCATTAAACATTCAGAAACAACTGGTGCGTGTTAGTATGAGGATGATTATCATTTAGAGTTGCAGAGTACTCCAGATATAAACATTTTGCCTGCAGATGTTTTCATAAACACCCATATTTGTTAATGTCTTAGCAAAGCAACAACACGCTAGATGCCCCGAATGTTTAGTCAACAGGTCTGGCAATACTATTGCATTATGTTACAAAAGTGCTCTAATCTAACATAACCTCTCAGTTTGTCATGCATATCCTCTTCTTACTATTTTCATATTCATAGGAAACCGCAATAGCATTTCTAATTACATATTTTATGAGATTTTATAGCCAAAGCAAGAAGTGCATCCAGAACTTCAGATGTTTCAAATTCAGTTTGGTACATGAGGGGTATAATCATGTATCTGGAAACCTGCAATCATGGCAAGGCCGCTTTTCAGTTGTGTTTTCCTTCTGTAACTGAAATGTGCAATTGCATTTGGCAATAGCCATGAATGCTGCAAAATGTTAAACCATATAAAGACCATGTTGTGTTTAATTTCTAAAAGCAAAGCTGCTCTTCACTATGGGCTCCTTCCTTTACAGGTCATTCACCCACAGCATAAGAAAAAAGTATTTCCCATCTTTGGATGCAAGCAGATGAACCAGTTGAGTGGTTACTCAAAATTTAAAAAAAAAAAAAAAAAAAAAAAAAAAAAACCCAAAGAAAAAAAACACAAACTCTAACAAAAATTGAGTGAAAAAAACCACCAAACTCAATAAGCTGTAATTTAAATTATGCTTTATTAAATCTAGGTTAAAAATGTCCCACTTCAGTTGCACGAACAGTTCAATCCAGGAGACGCTGCCCTGGAAAGACCAATTATTTCACATCCTAAATTAGCATAAAAATGGAATTGACCTAACAGGAGTGTGATGAGAGCTCAGCTAAAAATACCAGCACAGAAAGTGTTGTGGGTTATATCCTTCTCCTGTCATAGCTGAGGAGGAAATTCCCTCTGAGCTCACTTGGGTCAGTAATTTACCCTTTGAGCTTTGCATTCCAGTCAACCATATCATCGGAATTCTTCCTCTCTCAGCCTTTGTCACTCTCGATCTCTCTGCTTCCTGAAGTTTTGCTCCTCTGCTTGCAGTTTTGCTCTTTTTCCCTGGGACCCATTCTGTGTATTTTAGATTTTTTTCTATATCATGTCCTCTGCAGTTGTGCACTGATGGATCATAGGAGGGAAGGAGGAAGTGGGAAGCGTGTGCTGGGATTCAGGAGCAGCGTTACGAGCGCGTGTCTGCAATCACAGAGCACACACTTCACTGTCAGCTGCAGGTGACACCATCCCAGAGCAGGATGTAAATCCCTCCTGCCTGGGATAACAACATTGGTGTTTCACAGTCCTCACCTGCGACAGAGACTCAGAACAGAGAACATCTTTTGATTTATACCCATCACAAGAGGGGATTCTTCCCACGTGACCCTTGTGTCTATGGAAAATGCCATTATAAAACACAGATTGCATCCTGAAGTGACTGCTGCAAGCTTAAACTCTCTGTATTGCTGCAAAAAGAAGGCCTGATTGTTCCCCAAATGAATGTGTTACAGAAGTCTCTTTTCATTCTGTCTTTCACAGGGTTTCTGGAGGAGAACTCTTTGAACGAATCATTGATGAAGACTTTGAACTGACGGAGAGAGAGTGCATTAAATACATGAAGCAGATTTCAGAAGGAGTTCAATACATTCATAAGCAGGGTATTGTCCACTTGGATTTGAAGCCAGAAAATATTATGTGTGTCAACAAGACCGGTACAAGTATTAAACTCATTGACTTTGGACTCGCAAGAAGATTAGGTAATGAATTCTCTGCTATTTCAGTATCACAGGGGGAAAGGGGAGGACAAACAGAAATTCATGCTATCTGTTATATAGAGAGTAAATAGGTGTTTCCTATAAATATTTCTGGTTTTTTAAATAGAAAAGGGGAAAAGGAGACATTCAAGAATGAGAGTAGGGCACCTCATCTTCAAGAGGAGTTTGCAGTGAGGTGTGCGGAATCTACCTGTCTGTTTCTACAGCAGGGTATCCCTGTAGATTCCACCTAAAATACAAAGTAATACTAATATTAAAAAATATTTACATTTGGTACCATAAAGCACTAACTCTCTAACTAAATACTTCATGAATACTACAAAACCTTGAAACTTTTTTAACAGCAGAAATTAAGGTGATGCTCTAGAAGTCTTACAGATAATTTTACATTTTCCCATCGTCTTTATCATTTCTTATCTTAAACAGCAGGATATTGCTGTCATACATGTTAAACATCAGAGGAATTCTATAAAGAGCCGTGTAATAGCACTACTTAAAAATAATGCAACAGGGGGAAATTCCATTTGACAAGCCCTTCCTCTTCCTAAGCTGCTTTTAAATACTTTCTATCATTCATTTTGGTCTAAACTTCCAACATGCTCTGCAACTTGAAAGACAAAGATCTTCAAAGGCTCTTGTCTTCATATTGTTCAGCTCTAAAAATCAGCCCTTCAGCTGTATTTTCAGTGTTAAACAATACCATCATCCCACACTGATCTTTTTTCATCTTGTATTTTTATGAAAGAAATAAAAAAAATTCCAGGAATTAAAAGGAACAAAAATAGTTTATGAACCTGTTAGAGAGATGAGATTTGTGGCTCTGCTGACATTAATTGATCGGGACAATTTATATGAATCCCTACTCTCTATATAATGGGATCCACAGCTGGATTCTTAACTTGAAATCTTTTGCCTTCCCTCTTTGAAAAAGTATTAGTTTAAAAATTGTTAATACTCATTAAAAAGTAATGATTTTTGCGAGAGTACAGGTGAATTACTACCACCTATCTTTTGTTATCTGCCTTAATGCAGCTTCTCCTACTTCTTTTGACACTTGAGTAGCAGACTACTGCATTCCCAAGAATATAATTTCACTAAAACAAACAGGAATGGTTTGTTAATGAATAAGAGAAAAGAAGTCTGCTTTGAAGAATTTTAGATGATGTTCTGCTCCAAAAGTGTACTAAATGAATCTTGGTCACATGGCCACTGTTAACTCAGAGATAAGATGTTTATTTTATTTATTAAAAAGATAACTGCCATTTCTGTTGCTTTACCAATATAGACCCGGTAGTGTTCTGGGAACATGAACTGATTTAGTTCTTGCTCAGGAAACAGATGAACTGTTAACTAAGTTCCAGTGCTGGTGTTTTTGTGTGAGAGGTGTGGGAAAGATTTCAGCCCATGATGTTCCAGCTGTCAGCCTGAAAACTGTAGTTACTGCTGCACTGAGTGGATTTCAGCAACAAGAGATATAAAGTAAACAAGAATGGCCATTTTATAGAAATTTCTTCAGCTACCTTTTTGACTTCAGACCACAGTTAAGCCCACGTTTAGCAAAGAGAAGATCCTATTATCAGTGCCTGTTCACTTCTCTGTTAATCTTGTGGCATCACAGTGCATGGCATGGCTGACACCAGCTTGTGAGCTGCTCCAGTCGTGCCCTAGGTAGGAAACCTCTAAACTCCAGGAAACTTCTCTCGATGTAGAAGGACAAGAGCTGCGGGCACCAACGCTGATTCTGATTTTACAATACTGTACATTCATTTGGCTTAACATGCTGCTAATTCTTGCCAGGTGCCATTGTAGGTATTTGCTATTCATCAGCCTGCCCTTCTGGCAGATAACTCCATCGTGGGTGGCATTCCCTGGGAAGAGAAGGTCCTTTTCATTCCATGCCCAGCAAGCATAAACACTGTTTTAATTGCAGCAAAGAATTGTAACATTTCAGTTGAGATGGTTTCCAAGAGTAGAAAACAACTTTTACTGTTTCATTTACTTACAAAGACAGCTAAAAACACTTCACTAATGCCTGCTTCTTGCCAGTTGTGGTATGTGGTGCACTGAGGGCACATTGCCCCTCCTTGTGTTCCTTCAAGCTTTGTGACTTTGAGATTGGCTGTCAAACTCACTTTGGCATTGATAGATGTGGGATTGGAGCCCTCATCCTACAGACCTGACCCTGACTGAGCAGAAACTGCTCAGCCAAGGGATTGCTGAAGGGAGCAGTGGCTGATTCTGCACTTCAGCTTCCGAGATTTAACTTTTACTAACTAGTGCAAACTAGTGCCTCTAAATATTCAGTGTTTTGATCAGTTTTAAATATATTAGGATCAGCTCCTTCTGCAGCCGTCTTCTGCAGCTAATTAGTTCTCTTGCACTGTCAGGAAATACCAAAGCTGCAGTGGGATATTTTCCTGACCTTTTTTGGTGTGCTGAGGAACACATGTAGAAAATTGTTTAAGATAAACTTCTTGAGGAGAAAAGAGAATGGTTTTTGAGTACTGTAAAGATATATTTTTTAATCAGTTGATTATACACAGTGTCAGCAACAGTTTCCAGCTAGCTTGTCAGCTTTCTATCTGAACTAAGGGATATTCAAACACAGATCTTACTTGTGTACTAAGCTTGTAAACAACTGGGTAAAGACTTGACATATTACTGCATAGAAGGGGTCTTATTCTTTTCCTTTCTTTTTTCTTTTCTGCACAGAAAATGCTGTGTCAGTTGTTTCACACTGTGTGTTTGCACTCAAATGCCATGTTTTCAAAAAAACCCCACATTTCTCTGCCCTGTGGGCAGCACATTTCATACACCAGCCTTTTGCATACACAGTTCCTCGTGGTAGTTTACACAGTGCACAGAAAAGCCTCCAAACTTGGATGTGAAAATCTGAGCCTGGGACTTGTATGATCATGATGAAGCTTTTAGAAAATAGATTCATTGTGACAAATTTCAGTAATTTCTTGTAAGGACAGCTGGGAAAAAAACCGTACATGTTGACTTTAAAATGAAGGTGGGTAGGAAATGGGGTCTTAGGCTTCCCATTGGCACTTTGAAAAGGAAGGTGATCTCTCACTCCTCATTGCCACTGTGGAGAACACATTGCCCTTCTTTTAGGTTATTTTAGATGCCATGTTAGAAAACGGATCATATGTTTTGAAGTAAGAAAACTCTGGTTATGTGACTGTTGAGATACTGTAGAACACTTCTTGAATGTGCTTTTTAAAGGATGATCAGAGAGCAGGAGGGTCTTGATGTTGGTGAACTTCCATGGGAGGATCTCGGTAATTTCCTGCAGCTGCTCCCAGGCATTCTTCTCTCTGTTTCTGTCTCTGAAAATGGTGGGAGCAGAGAAAATACGTGAAAATGAGGTTTCTGCAATTATTTTACTATAACCATACCTGAGCAGAGCAAACAAGGGTGTCACAGCATTTAAAAAGGGAAGCTGGCATAACTGCAAGTAAACTGTTGTGGCTGTGCTCAAAAGCTGTCTCAAGCATGGTGTTCAGTCATTAGGCAAGTTATTAACCCCATATATGTTTCAGACTTCATTTGGCGAGTTGGGGATTTGTGTACCTCAAAAGAGCACTATTTCAGGTGCTTGATTACATTTCATGAAATGCCTTAAGAGCTTTCACTGGAGCTAAGTTTGGAGTGGAGTCTGTACTGGGATCAGTATTTATGTTGCAAAACTTAGTAAATTAAGTTCTGGTAAATAAAAATATTCTCTTCAGTGTTGTGGACAGGGTACTTTTTTTGCAGACACCTCAAAACTTTGATTTGCTGTTTTTTGAGGATTTTTTTAGCCTTCCTCACAATTACAGAGCTGCAAATCCCTGTACTCGTGGTAACCTTAACAGGAGCAGGACTGGAATGTGTTACATCTGTTTGCCTTCCCATCCATATCTGTTTTGTTTAGATGGTAATCCCTCTGGCAGAGCAATGGTCCCCCACTAGGACATTCTACTGTGCCTAATCTGGCTGCTGCTCTTGCACAAAAGATAAACTGAATGCAATGATCTCACTTGAGGAATACACTTATAGTTCGGGCAGATGTGCAGACTGGACATGAGTTTTCAACCTAAATCCAAGGCTGTTTTAAGTCAGACAAAATTTTTATTCTGACATTTTTCTATTTTTACAATCCAATTCTATAACTGGGATGTGGGGTTTTTATCCCCAGTCCTTAACTGTAGGCAGCCTTAGTTTTCTTTCTTCTTGACCTTGCTTATTCTTTTCTTCTTCCCAAGAAAAAGAAAAGAATAAGCACTGATGAAAATGAGCCTGCTGAGATTTGCCTAAGGATTTCTAACTTAATGACTCTGTGTTTCACACTGTACTAGAGGGCAGACATATCACTCACTCACACACTGGCAGCATAACCTGGCAGTAATTGGTTACAAACAGGTTTTTCTCTTACCTCCATCACTGTATTTTCCAGCAGGGCAATACTGCTGGGTCAGCACAAGAATGTGTAGCCAGTTCACCTGTCTCATGATCTCGTTCTTTCAGCTCATATTGGTAGCAGCAGCTTCAGTGTAGATCATTTTAAAAGTATCCACAGAGTGTTTAAGCAGAGCACATCTGGAACACCTGTGCTTCAGGCCAGCTGAGTAGAAATCTGGAGCAGCTGGTGACTGACAGCTGGGGACTGCTGCTTCCCCTTCACTACAGGTGTGCTTGTAGGCAGCCTGGTTTTGAGAGCGTGCCCAAGTCCAGTTTTACCTGTGAGGCAAAGATCTGACTGGTGCACATCATCTGCTCATTCTCTTGTTTCACTGCTGACCTGCACCACCTCAAATTGAAGAGGCATACAACCCTCTGTTGATTTTCTTTCCTGTTTACACTAGAAGAAAATGTGTCGGATTGAAATAGTTATTTCCTATTGTTATCATTTTAGCACTACTGGTTCTTTTTACGACAACATGCAGAGTCCCAAGCTTTGACAAATGTTCAATAATTTGTGAAAACTTTAGCTTCTTTCTGACACTGGAGTCCTGCACTTCTCTTGTGCAACTGCTAAAGGGATGGAGGCTCAAACACTTTTTTACTTCAGGACACACAAATCTGAATTAAGTACTGATGGCTCTTCTTTTTCATTGATTTGGTCTTGTGGAAGTTCCTTGAAATAGGAACCTTCTTATGTGTCTTTTACAGTGCTGTGTACTTAATAAATAATTCTTTATTGCTAGACATGTATTAGCTAAGGAAACAGCAATTCAGGCATCATTTATTTCTTTAACAAAATCACAAATATTAGGGCAAATCTGGTTTTCCTGTTCTGGACAATAACTGTTTATTAAAAATCTCCATGCATCAGTTAATGGTTTTCTCTTTCATTTTTCACAGAAAATTCAGGTGATCTGAAAGTTCTCTTTGGGACACCTGAGTTTGTGGCTCCAGAAGTTATAAACTATGAACCTATTGGATATGAAACAGATATGTGGAGTATAGGAGTTATCTGCTACATTTTGTGAGTACTTTTCTTTTCTTAAATTCACAAATCCTGACAGTTGCTGACCATAAAAAGTTTTCATCAACTCCTAAAGTTTTCAGACCTTTTGTGTTGTAATTAGCAGCTCCAGCATGTTTAATAAAACTTTGCTGTTCTCTGAAGGGTGCAATTGGTAAACTGCAGAACTGGCAGTTTCGGAAATTCAGCTATTTGATGTTGTACTTCTTACATCATAAACCAGCAATGCTTCATCTCATTTAAAAAGACAATGTGACTGTTTTATTATTAACTGCAAACTATTTTTCCTTTCCAGATGTTAAAGAGAAATATTTGGGCATGCACTAATAACCAATAATTTCCATTCTTTTATTCCATGAGAGAAAATTTTTGTCAAACTTTGGGGTCTCGTGGGACACACTGAAGTATCCCAGCATTACCATATCTGTTCACAGAGCATTTTAATTTATTACCAAGCACAAGCCACTGTCTAAATACATTTTATAAGCAGCATGGATTAAGCTCGTGGAGACACTTTAGAGGACGGTTGGCTGCAGCTCTTGGTTACATAGTTCGGTATTAGATTTGATTTTTATACATGATTTGATACAGCGTGTTTATAAACATCAGTGAATCTAGAGAAATGTATATGGAAATAGGATCTCCATGCCTAGACCAGCAAGTGGTTTTCTTCCAGCAGTGATTTTACACATCCAATGCCATATAAACAAGTGAAAAGAGAAGCTTAGTTTGGAGCATGGTTCCTTCTCCCTTGTTCCAGCTTCAGTTGTAAGTCAGTGGCAGATCTGCTTTGCCCTGGTTCTTTTAAAAGACTCCTCTCAATGCCTGTCTTCCTTCCTTAGAGAGTCCCCTCTGCCCCGGCTGTCTGGCTCCTGGACACCAGGCAATGCACAGTTGTTTGCCTCGGTTTTACTCAGTCATTCTGCGCTCCTGCTTTTCTCACGAGCCTGCACTTGTTCGCGCTCTTCTCATTTCCAAACCAAGCAACACGATTTCCTTACTTGGCCTATGCAAAAGCTACCACATCGACTCTCTCATGCTCCCAGGAACATTTCTGTTATCATCAATTTCAGATGTGAAGCCTGCTCCACGCTTGAAGGTCACTTCGCTCTGCCGGTTTATTTACAGGACTTCTATTTTCCATTCACTCCCGAGCACTTCTTCCTAGGTCTCGAAAGCTGCTTGGGGCGGTCCCGTGGCTGCAGCCAGGCAGCCCACCCCTGCTGCAGCGCGATGCCAGCCCCGCCGGGCTCCGGGCCGGAGCGGGGCCGGCCCCGGGCATCCCTCGGTGCTGCAGCGCCGCCTGCAGCCCGCCCGCACCGCACCGCCCCGCACCGCACCGCACCGCCCCGCTCCGCCCCGCACCGCCTGCAGCCCACCCGCACCGCATCGCCCCGCACCGCATCGCCCCGCGCCGCTCCGCACCGCCTGCAGCCCGCCCGCCCCGCACCGCACCGCACCGCCCCGCACCGCATCGCACCGCATCGCCCCGCACCGCCCCGCTCCGCCTGCAGCCCGCCCGCCCCGCACCGCATCGCCCCGCCCCGCACCGCCCCGCACCGCCTGCAGCCCGCCCGCCCCGCACCGCATCGCCCCGCACCGCATCGCCCCGCGCCGCTCCGCACCGCCTGCAGCCCGCCCGCCCCGCATCGCACCGCACCGCCCCGCCCCGCACCGCACCGCCCCGCACCGCACCGCCCCGCTCCGCCCCGCCCCGCACCGCCTGCAGCCCGCCCGCCCCGCACCGCTCCGCACCGCACCGCCCCGCACCGCACCGCACCGCTCCGCTCGGCCCCGCACCGCACCGCCCCGCCCCGCCCCGCCCCGCCCCGCTCCGCACCGCACCGCTCCGCACCGCACCGCGCCTTTGGGGAGCTTCTTGGCCTTCGGGGCCGCTTCTCCTTACCGACGCCCCCGGAGAGTTTCCCTGTGCTCCCGGTCTGAGCAGAGAGGCACGAGTCGGTGCTGGCACCGAGTGTTCCCGGGAAATGCGGCCGGGGACAGCGGCTGAGACAAAGCGAAGGGAACGAGCCGGGGAAAGGTGACGCGTCTTGCCAAAGATCAGTCGGCTTCTTCCCAGTTTCTCTGTGCCAAGCGGGATGCTTGGATGCTCTACCATTCAGCTGATGCGGTTGGGTGGTGGTACACTCATTCAGCTGATCGGATTTGCCTTGTGGAATATATTATGAAATTACTTGTTTGCTAAGGCATATTTAAGATCATTTAACCCATCACGAGGGGAAATCTGCATTACCCGAACACAATGAAAAATATTTCTTTTGATGCATTGCTGTTGCCACAATAATAATTAGCAGTGATAATCTGCTTTTGTCTTTCTTGCCATAAGAATAAAGTAATAGAAGTTAGGGAAGACCCGTGAGTCATCACTTGGACTTTACCTCTCCAGCCTACACTGACAGAGGTTCTCAATCAGTCTTAACATTTTACAGCCCAGCTCTTTTTACAGACTCAAAACTATGAGCCATTATCCAAAATGAACTATCACATCATCATTACAGAATGCAAATAAACGTCTTTGAGAGCTGCATCTCTCTTTAGCTGATTGTAAACTCAGAACTGCCTAACCTCACGGCTGAAGTGCAAGATACGCTCATTGGTGTCTGTCTCACACACCATCACTGTGCTCGTACCTGGGCATGTGCATCCCCTCTCCCCTGCCCTGGGAGTGGGGCCATGCAGGCAGAGGAGAGCACTGGATTTAAGGGCAGCTCTGCTGTGCCCATCATCTGTCCCAAGGGAAACAGCAGGGAACACACCACAGCACCACTTGACATAGCACCTGCCTAGAAAGTGACTGCGTTTCCGTGATGTGCTGCACAACAATGAACACAGAACAGCTTTAGCAGAGAGCTGCTAAAGTGAGTTCTGTGAGTGAAGGGTCTTCCCTGCAGAAGAACAAAAAATGGTTGGGATGTAACCTTAAGTAGGAAGCAGGGTGACAGCACTCCTCCAAAACCCTGCAGCAAAACCTCTCCCCAGCCTTCTGCTATGCAGATGTAAGTAGAGATATTGCGTATCTCTAAGTATCTGTAAGTAGAGATATGGGATACTGCATCTGTCTTCCTTATGGCACAACTTATTTAATGCCATCCTACAGTTCATGGGTTCCCTTTCCACATTTCTAAACTACATATTAAATCCCTTTAATCTTCCTGGATAACTTATTCAGCCCTGTCTCTTCATCTGTCTTTGCTCTTCCCTAAATTTCCATCTGTATTCTCCACCTCATGTTTTTTATCTTCCACTTTTATCTTGTACTGCATCCTGTTCTGCATCACAGTACTGTTCCACATACTTAAGTTGATCTATTGCCTTTGAAATAACAGGCCACAAATATTATAGCTTGTGTATATTATCTCCATTTATGTCTATTTCAGTGTTTCTTTCTTCATTTACAATAATCTTTATCTAATGAAGGTTAAATCTCCTGAATTCTTTCCAGCTCCTTCTGTTTCATTTATTCTTCTGGGCATTGCTGAATTCGCGTTTTTTCTGTTTCTAGTTCTTTTCTGATGATCAATTTGGATAGTCATTGTTCTGAATATTTAATAATCTGAAACAATTTGAATTTTTATTTCAAACCAATTTTCAGTCTAAGGTTTCAGCACTGCATGGGCATACATTGGATGCGGATTGCCCTTCTCCTTCTGGCACCATAGGATCTGAGTAGTTTCAGGAAGGATTGTCTGTGGCTCATTCAAACCCCGGCTTGTGTTCCAATAGTTCTTCTTGCTTTATCAGTGCCAGGCTGTGTTTATCTTTTCAGCATAGTTGATCTCTGTCAATTATTATTTTTTTAATATACTTTATCTTAGGCTGTGTCTTAATATCCCATTTGATCTTGCTGTATTGCTATGATCTTTTCCTTCAGCACCTTCCTAACAGCACACAGCCTGATTCTTCAAGCATTCCCTTTCCCTTTTATCCATCATGTTGTTCATCACTGCTGTTCCCCCTCCCTTGTTTGGCAGTTTGGGTTGGTTGGAAGATCTTTCAGCATCGATCATCTTTTGGGTGTGCTGGCTTGGAACCTGGATAAAGCAAGGCACTGCGGGCTTACACTTGGCTCCATGTCACGTTAAAAATTTATACCTCTTTATATTAAAGATGTGAGAGCACTCCTTGTTCTTTCCTTACACCAAGTTAGGAAGGCTTTAATGTCAGACTGTACTGCTCAAAAGAAAATGTTTTATTTGTTCAGTGGCTAACTCTGATTCCTCATTAATCCACTGGGCATGTGAAACAAGGAGAAGAGCAATAATGCCCTTGCTTCAGACATGAGCTGTCTTCCTTTACATGGGCTCAGTGGTCTGCTTCTTTCAGAAAGGACCAGTCTGGGCTAAGTGTCCCATGGATGTGTGTTCCTGACACACTATCCTCAGGCTATTTATTTGCTTTAGCTCACTTGAAAAAGAATTAATTCTCTACATAATCTCCAGGGTGCAGGTATCATCATCCCATGCTTATCTGACATGCCCTGCACAGGTTTATCAGAAGCAGATACCAAGATCTGCTCATACTGAGATCTGTTACTTTTTTTGTTCTGCCAATGCAAGGCAAAGCCTGTAAGGAGGAGCTGAGTGCCAGCAGTGCCAGGTGCTGCAAGCACCGCTTGCGCCATACTGGACCCTTTTTATATTAACGTTTCTAAGTCTGCACTCAGAGCTTTGTTAGAACAGACCGATAAATGTTAAGGAACTCCTAGAGGATAAAATATATTTCTTCTTTATTTAGAAGTGGAAACTGTGAAAGACTTTCTAAACAAATGGTTCTTAACATGCCAGGAAAATGCCTGGTAAAGTAGCTGGAAAAATGTTTTCAGTAAACAACAGCCTGCTGCTTGTCTAAGAGTAACTTTGCAGTGTAAGCTCAGTGCTAATTTTCTGGAGCAGTAGCTCATCTTTATCACTTCAGCATTCCAAAAAGAAATTGTTTCCATGATCTGTCAAAAGGGTTGCTGGACCATTATTACTTTAAATGGCTATTAAGAAATGAACAACCAAGACTTTGGTCAGTGAAATCTGTGCTAGAGATAAAAATTAATGGTTATAACCTACCCTAGTTGCTGGATTTTGTTTTCTGACTATAGACAAGGATCTAGTTCTCCTTAGAAGTATTTCCACAACAAGGCAGCTGATTCAGCGTAAAACTGTAGTGGAGAGAGAAAATTATTTTAGCTTTGTAAATCTACATCAGCACATTCAGAAATACAAAAATAGGTTCATTGAAATGTTTGAATGGGCACTGTTACACTGGTGTTCAGAAATGACAAAGTGAGTGGAAGCTTAACTGAGACCCACCTGGTAATTTACCAAATGCATGGGATTGAGCAATCCTACCTCAGCATTTAAAATTTTATCACATTTGTCATACAATTCTTAAAAAAAAAAAAAAAAAAACACCACAAACCAACCCCCCCCACACACACACAAAAACAGAAACAAAACCAAAAACAACTAAAGAAAATTTTTCCTTCTCTAATCTTCTCATCCTTTAATTTATCCTCACCCCTCAAAAGCTGTGTGGGGCATGCAGTACAAGCACTGCCTCTTACAGCACCAGAGCAGTGGTGCTCCCACGTGAAGCAGTGTCCTTGTACCTATAGCAGGTTTTTTTAGTATGCATATGATCTCTCACTACTGCAGCTTTAACCTCTGGAAACAGGCCAAAATCTTGTCCAGTGTAATGCAAGAACTGCAAAGAACTGCACAGCACTATTTGTGGTAATACTGTGCAGAGGTCACCTCTGACATACTTCGATCAAGTATTGAAGGGAAATGGGATTGTTCTTGCTCCGGCTGCCCTAGTGCATCCTCTGGAAGCTTAACTGGATGAAGAGAAAATGTGCATCCCCTCTTTTGACAATGTGCTAAAGGAATACTTCACAGACCTGGCATTGTATAAGCTGCTTGCTTGGCTGAAACTTGTTCTTACCACAAGGTGAAAGGGAGACAAACCAGCAGTCGGTATGTGGAACCCAAAATCACAACTGCGGTCTGCACGAGATTTTTTTCACTTGCTAAAACATTGGGGGGAACACTGACATTGTCATAACTGAGCAAACGTTCAGATGTCGCAGAGGAGCTGGGTGTAAGGCCCTGCAGGAGTGCTTTGTGATTCCAGGACAGAGATTCCTGGATGCACCTGGCCGTGAGGGTCGGAGGGGTGTGGGCAGAGCCTCGCCTCACGCTGCCCGCAGCGGTGCCAGCTCCGCAGCGCTGTCCTGCCGGGCACAAACCTTCTGTCCTCCAGTAAAGCAAGTGTCAAACACAGAGAACAGTCGTGGTAGGGTTGCTTTATGGGGGCATTTCTGGTACATTCTTCTTTCACCTTTCGGTAACTTGTGTCTGTTATATCTTCATACATGGGTTTATGCCACTTGCACATTTACAAAGTCAGGATTCACCGTTGCATTCGAGTGCACCACATATAATGGAAAGTAAGACAGCAAATACATTCTGCTCTGATTTACCTTGTTCTGCCTGAGAATAAACAAGCCTTTTATCTTCAGCTCATGTATTATTGCTAAGAAGTTTCTGAAGTATACACTTAAGATTCTAGAGTCTGCTGTACTGCACACAACTTCCAGAAATGGTAAAAGATTTAGTGTCTGCTCTGTGTGAGACTTCAAAGAGTGTGTGCTTCTGCTTTGCTAATAAAGTAAAATGCTTAGGAACAAATCAGATTTTGAATGTAGTAAGAATCAAAAAAGAAGCGAAATAATTTTGAAGGAGATGATTCTAATACTATTAATCTAATAGCTCAATTTATTTGACCCCAAAGTTTTTTTTAACCAGTCTGTTCTGTGATATTCAGTGGCACCATGATATTCATACAGTATTATTCCCATGTAGTGTTTTCAGAACCCAAATAAGTTACAGTTATTTTTCTATATTTAAAAGAAAGGAGTAGTACTGGTTAACACAATTGTACAGAGCAATCAAATAAAGTCTGTAAAAACTCATGAAGAATAGATTATTCTGTAAATTGCATGCCAGGAGGACCTGGAAAAGTGAATAACTTGTAGTTCTAAGGAAGAAGCAACCTTTCACCTCTTAAGTTTTTACTGAAAGTGTGATATATACAGGCATCAAAAGTATCCAGATGCACAGTGTAATAAAGGATAATGCTCGACTGGAGAAAGAGACTGCAAAAATGACACCATGATGTTCTGTAATTGCTCTTCACTGGCAATTTATCAGTTATATTGTATAAAAAGCCTTGGAATCTCAACTTAGGTTACAGGAGAGCATTATTTCCATTTCATGCATCATCATGACTGATGGAGAACATAAAGACCAAATTACTTCTGGATGCATCTGCATAACTCCACAGCCTGCAGTGATGCAGCAGTGTTTTAGCTGTCTGCATAATTCAGAGTGGGTTTGTTTACAAAATAGCCCTGTGGATTTAACAATTTCATTATGCATCTTTCTTCTTCGGGTCTGTCTTCAGGAGTAAGTGGAATAAAAGGTAAAAAAATCTCCCTTGAGATTGACAGTAAAGGCAGCAACATCATCCTGAAATTAGGTGATCTCCAGAAGTTCCTTCCAACCCTAACAATTCTGTGATTATGAGAAAATGCCAGGGGAAAAAAAAAAAAGAAGATATTCCACTGAATTTGGTGTAAAAAATCCAGTATTAGTTACGCAGAACTAGACAAGTCATTTAACAAATGACTTTGTTCCAATTTCCCCTAACTGTAATTCTCCAATATCTTGGGAAAAGAGAAGGAAACTAGAAAAACTTGCCTTTTAGTTTTGCTGACAAAATTCTAGTTTCCTTCCCGTAAGACTATCTGTAATTAGTTTGGAATCCTTTTAAATTTCATTTAGTTTTTAAAACAGGCTTTTATTGATAAAGAACTGCAGCGCATGGGAGATGTCACAGGCGATTTTAACTCGCTCCTCCAGTAATTTGCAAATTGACGTGGTTTGTTCTGTGTCTGTGGCTGTTCCGTCCCCAGGGTCAGCGGACTTTCTCCTTTCATGGGAGACAACGACAACGAAACCCTTGCCAATGTCACCTCAGCAACGTGGGACTTCGACGATGAGGCTTTCGATGAAATCTCTGACGATGCCAAGGACTTTATCAGCAATCTACTAAAGAAAGACATGAAGTAAAGCTGCTGGACTTAGTTGCTGCACTTTGTGGTTTGCGTTTAGCTGAAGTTGCCGTTCGCGTTTCCCCCCGTGGATCTCCACACGGCTGCAGCACCTCTGGCCGTGCTTTATAAGGAGCTGTGCGTGCCCAGCTCGGCGTGTGTGCGCTCTTTATTTCACTCACAGGGTGCAGCGCCTGAATGGAGCTTTTGCTCTTCGTGCTCTTCCCTCCCCTCTGGTGAGGGGCACCTGGCGCTTTTGTGTGGCCACTCTGATCCCCACTCTTGTGTGACAAGTTCCTGCATGGCATGTTCTTTCTCGCTCTGAACGGGGTGCAGTTTTGCCCCGTGTCGCTTTTAGGTGTGGTACCTCTGAGTAGGCAGCCTCTCTATAAATGTAGTAATTGGGGAAGAAAAAAAAGAAATCAGAGTTGGAAGCCCTGTTTGCAGGAGTGTCTGAACAAACCGAGGACAGGAAACGTACTTCTGCCAATGAGTTTGCAAGTGGATGGATGGAGAACAGAGGGTTATTTACCTGTGCACCCTGAGCAAAGTGAAGAATAGGGGTGGCGAGAGATTTGGACATTTCTGTCCTGTTAGATGTTCAGGAGGATATTGAGTGGTGGGATGGGGAAATCTCTGTAAGTGAAGGAAGGGAGATCGGGGACAGGATTCTGCCAGCATTGTGGCTCTGCTGTATGTGTTCCATGCCTAAAACATATGGCTTTTACTGCTTTGTTTTATAATGTTCTATTAACACTTAAAAATGCACAGTTTTCTCTCACAAAGTTCTGCAGAAATTGTGAAATGAGTTTAAAAAGTTAGAATGGCTGGGAAAGCAAAACCATGTGATCTTTGTTGCTAAATTTAGAAAACAGAAAAATCAGCTCCCAGCAAAGAGAGCACAAAATAATGTCACAGCAGGTAGGTTTCCTCTCTCATTATTGGCAACACTGACTGGTCTTTTTATACAAAAACAGGAGTCGCTTAAATTGTACTCAATGTCTTCAGCATCCCTGGCTGCAAAAAGACACCAAAAACATGGAAGCCAAAAAGCTTTCCAAAGATAGGATGAAGAAATATATGGCCAGAAGAAAATGGCAGGTAATGAGGAGGATGTGGAACTGGGCTGGATAGCCTATTATATCTCTTTATTTTTAATGTTTATGATTCTGGGGAACACGTCACACCAGGGGGTTTCCACTGCTGGTGAAAACTCCGGTGTGGCCAGGGTGGGAATGCAGGACAGCAGGACTGGTTCCTGCAGCTGTGCAGTAGGAGGATGCACAGCTGCACATGGATTACACAGGATGATCCCATTTCAGGTTACTAAAAGGCATATGAGCTCAAGTATAGCTTTTTTTACTCTTCTGGGGCTACGCCTCTCTCTTCCCTGCCCTTTCCATGTCACTGAGAGCTGGGGGATTGTGTAATTCTTAACAAACCTGAACAGTTCAGGTAAAACTTACCTGCCTGGCCTCCCTAAAGGTACCTTATTTTGTGACAGTTTCATTCTACTAAGCCAAGAGTTCTGTCTTGGGAACCCCCCCAGCTCCCCATTCATTCAATCAGACAGGTTTTCTGTAACATATTCAGCCTCCATATCCTCTTTTCTCCTAATGCTGGAACTGGAGTAGCAGGTCCATCTGTGCCACGCTGATCGCTACAGGAGTTGCTGTGTGAAATCCTAGATCCTTTTGAGTAGCCTACAAAACACTAATTTGTGCAAATCTACCTTATATTCCCTCTTATGTTCTACTCTACTCATTTCTCGAAGCTCATGCAATACAAGTGTCTGTACTACAGCCCTCATAGTTTGAGCATATTTTAGTAGCCTGGTGGTTGATCCTGGGTCCTGTCAGAGGTCTGCTCCCATCATGCAGATGGTGCTTTCTCATTCATTTCATATCAGCTCGTTATCCACGTTGCGTGAAATTGAGCCCAGCCCAGAAGGCTGTGGAGAGAGGCGTCCCCCACCAGAGTTCAGTTCCAGTTACACAGGACAGAGCTTCTCTGCTGGCCCTCCTCTCGCACAGTGCTTTTTATCCGCAGCTAACAGAGACATTCATTTAGGTATGAGTTCATCAGGGGAAGTTTATATCTGCAACTAAATTTGGTAATTCAGTCCAGCCTGCTCTGTCTCTCCTAGAACAACAGAGCTATATATAAGCAGTTTGTCCACCAATTCCAGTGAGGCTTGCAGAGATCCCAGATAATTTGTCCGAAGCAGGATTGTTGCAGAAAAGCACATGCCTGTTGGATTGGATTGATCAGAAGCCTTTTCTGTTATGTCTTAGAAAACAGGCCATGCTGTCCGAGCAATAGGAAGACTGTCGTCCATGGCAATGATTTCTGGTATGAGTGGGAGGAAGGCCTCTGGGAGCTCGCCTACCAGCCCTATAAATGCAGACAAAGCAGAGAATGAAGGTAAGGATTTTTTTTTTTCTGCCCCATATTTTCACCTGTCTCTGAATCAATCCTACTAAAACTTTCAGCAAATTGCTGGAGACCAATCAATGACTTGGATATTCCTGCACTCTCTTACTCTCTCTCTGTTTTTATCTTCCTGTTTTTTAAAGAAATCTGTCAAAAATTCACTGTTCTTATATTGTCCCGCTACTCAAAATGTCACAGTATAAGCACAGGCAGTAAACTCTTTTCTTTTTAAAGCCAAAGAATTAAGGCAGATTTGTCAGCTGCACTTTCTCTGAGTTTGGGAATGCGTGTTTATACAAAGATGACAGTGATATATTGCCTTCTCATGCAAGTAACCAAGCAAGCAAGCAATAAAGTATTAACACTTGCTGTAACCATGGCACACACCCTGCATTAACCATGCTCCTCAGACAGGGCATTTAAGGAAATGTCTGCGTTACTCCTCTATGTCCACAGATGAAAAGTGAATTAGTGGTGTGTAACAGTCAGAGGTGCAAATGTTTGACTCTGCTGAAAATCAACCAAATAATTTTGACAAATCCACATAGACTGTGGGCCTAATACAAGTGGAGCTTGTTTTTCCCTCTGACTAGCAAAAGTCCAGGTTTGGCTAGAAACAAATTCAAGGGAAAAATACTGAAGACTCGTAGCGTGGTGGCCCTGCACATCCATTTCTTTCTATTTATGGCCTGAATCCTTGTTCGGCTGCAAAAGGTCGGCACAAAGCTAAGCAGCCAACATCCTCACTGTCCCGTTAGTCTGACAGAATAAAGTGAAATAAAAGATGCTTTCATTACCGTCTGGTAATTAAAACTAAAATACATCATTTGAAAACATGCCCTGTAGGATTGTTCACTATCTCTTTGCTCTCCTCCAGATGCTTTCCTTGAAGAAGTGGCTGAAGAAAAGCCCCACGTAAAGCCATATTTTACTAAAAAAATGCTTGACATGGAAGTTGTGGAAGGAAGTGCTGCTAGATTTGACTGCAAAATTGAAGGTACTTGAATAAGCGTGACTGTTTCTTTCTCTCCTTCCTTGTCAGCTTTCTGCACTGGGCAGTTGTCTCACTTTTTCAGTTTTTACTTCTGTATTATTGTTGAGTTGGTGCCATTTTGCTTTACCAATATCTGTATGTCACAGCACAAATGTGTTGCAATAACAGAAATTATTTGGAGCTTGTTCTGTGCTTGCCATAGAACAGAAGTCTCCAGGAGTCCATGTGTGAATCATTAATTTAAAATAGCCAGTGGGAACAGTCATTTGATTTTTGAGGGAAGAGTAAAAGCAAGATGCAAAGTAGAAGCATAAATTCCAATAGTATACTCTTAAAGAGTGACAGCCAGAGACCAAGAATTGGTAGGAGGTCAGTTGTCTGAAATGACAGACCAGCTTCAGGTCACCTCAAGATAACTTTAATCCATACATACATTTTATTAAAGGCAAACAAGTCCCTAACTATATATGCATGAGAAGTAAAGATAATATTCTTGTGCTGGTCACATAAGTCACATCTAGAAAATACTGTTCTGTTGTTTGGGGTTTTTTAACTTATGAGTTCAAGAAAGAAACCTCAGACTGGAATATGCAAAGTATAAGTTTTTGAGAAGACACATAAGGAGCGTGGGCATGGTCAATCCAAGTGCCCAAAGGCCAAGACCACTGGCACTCCTCCTGCAGTGAGATTGAACCTTGTGTATCTCAGCTGTGAATGAAAACTAGAAATTCGGACAGGAGAGCTGTGAAAACAAAATGAGCAGAGTCAGTACCATCCTGCATGTGTACAGGTAAATTTATAATCTTAAACTGAGGAAATCAGAAACTGCCTCTTCGATCTTCTGTTGGTTGTTCCTGTGCTCCTAATCTTTCCCTGCCTGGGTTTCCTACCTCACACTGGAGATGTGAGGGTGGGTTATTATTGCTGATGTATGCTCAGTGTGAGGGGTGCGTGCACAAGTACTGCATGGAATAAAACATGGATGGATGTACCACGGCTGATGTTCCAACTTTGCAGAGTATTGCTGTAATGTTCGCTGTGTACTAGGGATTCCTGCACTTTATTTTTGCTCAGTGGGGAGTTATCCTCCCGTCCCAGTCCAGGACTTGGCTGAGACCACAAACCTTCAATTTGTTACAGCAGCCAAGAGTACTGTATAAGGGATTGTTCTGCAGCAGGCATTGTACGGCTCTGGAGGGTTCGCAGAGCAATTTGCTTCACAAAAGGCTCTGAAACTCCTGTTGAGATGCACAATCAAAATGCTTTTCTCAGACTTCCTCACTTACCCTAACAAACACAGAAAAGGGGAGTGCAATGTACAGGACAGCCTGGCTTGTAAGGAGCAGATTAGGAGGAGGAAGATTCAGAATAACCACAGCAAAGCAGCCTGAGAAAGAGATTAAATTGTAAACCCAAAGCAGTTTACCCTTGAAGTTCTAAATCTCGGTGTTGGGAACTGTTGTCTCCGGAGAGGCTGCAGTGTAACGTGAGCCTCAGATGCACTGTCAGGAGTTCCCTGCTGGCTGATGGCTACAGCACACAGAAAGGTGTCTGCAGGCACTGCTAAAGGACTGGAAGGAGGAATCCAGAGAATACCGCAGTGCTCACGTGCAGCTTTTGCTATTCATGAAAAGTAGTTTCGGGTAAATGTGAAGTAAAAAAGCCTCACATCATCTACATTTATTTTCCACAGAAGTCAGTGAAACATTTGTCTGTCAACACTTTGGCATGTCCATCGACAGGAATTAGAGCATAAGGTAATTAGCGCTGAGTTAATGCTCGTTTATGGCAGTCACTGTTCTCTCTCGGCTCTTCCAGGCTATCCCGACCCTGAGGTGATGTGGTTCAAAGATGATCAGCCAGTCAAAGAGTCCCGTCACTTCCAGATAGATTACGATGAGGAAGGGAACTGTTCTTTGACTATTTCTGAAGTATGTGGAGATGATGATGCCAAATACACCTGCAAAGCTGTTAACAGCCTTGGGGAAGCCACGTGCACCGCAGAGCTCCTTGTGGAAACAATGGCAAAAGAAGGAGAGGGAGAAGGAGAAGAAGATGAAGAGGAGGAAGAATGAAATAAAATTTAAAAAATATATATTTAAAGACTCTCCTTATAAGGCTCAGAAAACCAAGTTATCAAAAGCACCTTGTGTGAAATGTAGGTCTTTGGGGGGTTGTTATTTCAGCATGATCAGTTGACACCTGTTATCTTTATGTATGGGCATTACTTCAAACCAGCAGGCTTTTTGAGTTGCTAGTATGATTGGATTGACTTTAAGCAAGCCATCAACTAAATTGCCCAGACTACTTTTAAAACCAAATGTATGGAAACCAAGTTATATCCTGAACATCTTAAAGAAAAACAGTCTATCTACTGAGCTCATTGCTCTTTACCATCACTTTTCTCAGCCCAAACCACAGCTAAGTAGCTCCCCGAGATCTACTTTAAAGGAATCGTTGGCCAGACATGCAGTGAATCTCTCCAGTCCTGAGGAACAGGCTATCCCCTGAGCTGTATCTTCTGTAAGGGAAGGTTTGACACAGCCAGCATTGCAATTTGTATGTTGGCATGGTGCATTTCTCATTTGCTTTAAGCAGTCTCACAGCCCAAACTTCAGACTTTTTCACAGCCTCTGTCAGTGAGCTATTAGTGCCCTTGTATTACTGGCTAGAATTAAACATCCACGTGTTTAAACTGGATTAAAACTCCTGATTTTGCTTTTAGCCAGGTGATCCCACTTTGTCATCTTTCCCTTATGGAGCCTGTCACTTCAGCGCAGTTGCACCTGCCTACTTAAGAAACAGACTGAAAACACAAAGACTGAGAATATTTTCTGTGTTTCTGGTCAGTCTAATAAAGACTAATGATTCATATATATGCTGCTGTGAAAAAACAGGTTATTGCACAATCAGTGATTTCTGTGCATGTGTGTGAACGGAATCCCAGGTTAGTTAAAGTTTTACTTGCATTTATTTGGCTATCGCAAAACAGATTTCAACTGATGATAAGCTGGAAACTCCCACAGATTTTTTGAGTAGCCAAAAAGGTAGTAGCCTGGATTACAAACTCCTCTATTCTTAGCAATTTCCAAAGAATCTTAACCCATATAGGACCTATTTCTACCTTATGAGCTTGACTGTCTTGTTTTTGTCTTGAACCTGCACCAGTAAGGCTGTTGCGTTTTTTAAAAACGCAGAAAAACAAAACAAAAAAAGTCCAAACCCCTATTTTTTTTTTCTCTCAGAAATGGTTAACGCACTCAGTAATTTTGCTTTCCTTTCACAGTATTGGCACTTTTAAATTTTTTGTTGTTGTTGTTCAGAGGTAATATCAGAGGCTGCAAGGTGATTATGCATAATCCAAAAACCAGTGTGTCTTATATCTATGTATCATTCCAAAAGTGATTCTTTTTCTTTTCCACTTTTTGTGTGTAAAGTGCAACCATTTTCATTTCAAAGGTTACCTCTTTTAAAAAAAGACATTACCTTAAATCCTCACCATTAAGTAGTCAGTGTACTTTAATACAGGTGTGTACATTATCAACCTTAGGTTGTTTGATATTACCTAGTTGTGTATGTGTTTCATATGATTTGCTCTTCTACATTCAAAGCTCAACTAATGTGGATGACACGGTGGTTTTGTAACTGCTTTACTCTTTGTTGCTAAATTCAGATTGCCAGCATGTCTTTTCGATTGATGAAAACCTCTTGTTATACTAAACACAGTATTGCCACAATTCCTTATACAGAAAGGTTTTGAATCTGATTTAGAGCATACAGAGCTTTCCTCACTTTCTTTTTTTTTTTTTTTTTAATGTTTTAGGCAACAACGGGGTGTATTTTGTACCTTAATAAAAATATGCTAACGTTCTCCCTGTTTGTTAAACCATCAGAATTGCAAAGATGAGACCGCTACGGCTGTAGTTACTCACGGTTCCTAAATAAATACTACCACAAAGCACACTCCTCGTATGCTCTGTTGCAGCGTCACCGCGTTCACCTCGGCCAAGCCTCTCCTCCTGCCCCTGAGAGCTGCTGGCCACACAAACCCATGAGGTGGCAGAAGTGGAGTCTCCCTGATATCTGTGGTTCTGCTGCCCTTCTCCTGCCCTCGTGCTCTGCCACGTCTCCAGCGTCATTACGGGCCTCAGTGGGAACGTGGAGGGAGCACCAGGGCGGCTCTGGGTTTGTTTCAGTTGGGAATTCCCGTACGGTGGGGAAACGTAGAGTTCTGAACGACTGTGGGAGGAAGAGAGAAAAAAAATCAGGGAAGTCTCAATGTAGATATGGGCTTACATCAATGTTTCTAAAAACTGTAAAGACAGAGATAAAGACAAATCTGTTTGTGCTGCCTTTATTCAGACTTCTGCTAACACGCAGCCCATGACACCACAGACCACGCAGGATCACAAAGGTCTCCTTAAAGCAAAGGTTGTGCAAACACCCTGCTTGTAGCAACGTGCTTCTTGAGCAACTCTTCAGCCTTTCAAACAGCCGTCTTTGCAAGGTGTGCCCCAGTGTCCTGTGAATGTACCTGGCTTTGTTCAGGGACTGCTGGTTTCCCTCCAGGCAGGCACATGCCTGAAGCAGGAAAAGGTCTGGCTCTGCTGGGCTGCTCTGCGGGCTCAGCAAGGTCTACGGGTGCACGTACTGGGTATCAAGGCTCAGAATTGCTGTTCCTGCAGATCTTCCCTTCCCTCTCCTCCTTCACTAGTCCTTTTGTGCTATAAACTGCCTATTTTTCTTTTGCCCCAGGGATATTTAAAGGAGTTTACCATCTCCCTCTAGCTTCCTATTAACATCTATTCTAGTCTGCAGGAAACAACGACCTCTACTTCCAAAATTATGTGACACTGATTCAGCTCTGAGCAATTGACTCCAAGCTGTATTTGACCTTGAATTCTTTGTTTTGTTTGAAGAACAGAATTCTATTTCCACTGAAGAAAGATATTTTATGTACTTGAAACCCTGTCTCATTTTGCCAGCTGTGGTCTAATGAAAGGCATTACCTCTTTCTATAAACCTTGCTTTGCTTGTATAATGTTTGCAGAAATCCACTCTTGAGCTGTAATAGGGCTGAAACCACAAAAGGAGAGGTTATGCAAGACACTGGTACTGCCCGAGGTAGGCCACTTAATTCTCCTTGTATTTCTTTAGTATGACATTCAGTCTTCTCAAGAGACAATGGAGAATTTGAGACTGGCTGCTGTTTATCACTGCCTGTGTTTCTGGATTTGCAGAAAATCAATTTGCTTGATGACTGTCCTGTACAACCTCCCAAGCATCCTGTGCACATTTCTGGTTGATGAGGAGACATTTGCTAATTGCATGTGTGGCATGCAGTCTGCCGGGTCCCTGCTTCCCTTTGCTGACAAGGAACACAGCACCGGACTGCACAGCCCTCTCCTCTGCAGTGACTGTCAGAGCTTGCAGAGATTTTTTTTTTTTTTTTTTTTAACTTGCACACATGCATAATGAATGATTTGTTTCTCTAAAACTTCTTGGTATGTTTATTGAAATATTGGACTAAAACACAGCTGTTTGAAAATGGAATTCTCATAAATCTTCTTTGCATTCCAAGCCCTATTGTCTGCAAGAGACATGCACATGAATTTATTAGGCCACAAAAATTCTCACATGGAAGCAGAATTTTCTAAGATGAGGAGTGAGGCTTATGTTGATATTCTGCACTGCTCATAAAGGGACTGCACCATGACATGCATGGGAAATAAACCAAGAGATGTTTACAGGAGTGGAAAAGTAAGTCCACAACGCGTTTACAATTTCCGTAGGGGAGAAAAAAAAAATCTTCTGTTGTGGCTGTTCAGAAAGACAGTTCTGTCTGCTCTGACAAGGACGCTTCTATGTTTGTGGCTGGGAAAATAATGTTTTACAGGCTTTTGCTCTTGTAGGGAGCTTCAGCAGGAAATTAGTTACAACTTCTTATTCACACAGCATCATAGAATTGATAGAGTGGAAAGAGACTGGAGACCATCCAGTCCAACCCCCTGTCAAGGCAGGGCCACCTGAGCAGGTGACACAGGAACGTCTCCAGAGAGGGAGACTCCACGACTTCCTGGGCAGCCTGTTCAAGCGCTCTGCCATCCTCAGTGTAAAGAAGTTCCCCCTCATGTTGATGTGAAACTTCACGTGATTTAGTTCATGGCCATTGCTCCTTGTCCTGTCGCCGGCCACCACCCTCCTGAAACCCGCCTTTGAGATATTTATGTGCATTAATGGAGATCGCCTCTCAGTCTTCTCTCCTCTGAACTCTATCATAAATGTGATGAAAACCCACGAGATATTCCAAGAACAACCTTGTCAACTAACGCTATTAAGGACTCTAAAGACACGGCAGACCTATTTCTCCCTGCAGAGGGGCGTTTCGAACCAGCCCTACCGGCGAGCGAACACGCACACACCCCCGGCCGGGCTCCCCTCGCTGAGGGACCCAGCCCGGCGGGGCCGCCCCGCGGCGCGCGCGGGGGGCGCGGGCCGTACCGCGCCTGCGCGGAGCCGCCCCCGCCCGGCCCGCGGGAAGTCCCGCCCCGCGCCCGCCGAGCGCCGGAGCGGGCGGGGCGCGCCAGCCGCGAGATGGCGGCGGCCGGGAGCGGCGGGAGCCGGGCGGACAACGGCTACGGCGGGCAGCAGGCGCGGCGCAGGAAGGGCCCGGGCGCGCTGGCCACGGGCTACCTCGTTATCTACAACGTGGTGATGACGGCGGGGTAAGGACCGGGCGGGGCCGCCGGCGGAGCTCCCCGGCCGGGGCCGCCGCCGGGGCGGGGGGCTGCGCTCGGCCGGGCTGCGGCCGCGGGTGGGTTCGGCGGGGCAGGGCCGGGCCGGGCCGAGAGCGGCGGCCTCTCCCGCCGCCGTGCCCGCGCTCTGTCCGCCCCGAGCCCATGCGGCTGCACCGCCCGAGTGCCGGGTCCGGCCGCGGGGCTGTGCCCCGTGCTGTCGGTGGCCCTGCCTCGCACATAACGCTAAAGCGCACGGCCGCCTCTCGCTCGCTGCACCTCGTGCTGGACGGAGGCTCCTGCACGTCCGTGCTCAGCTGCCTTCCCACTGTCCCGGCTCCGCGCCGTGCGCTGTGACCGTAATCCCGGCTGGGTCCGGGGGTCCCCGAGCCGGGCCCTGTGCCAAGCTCTGCCAGGCCTCAGCAGCTCCCGGCCCGGTGTGACCCCTCAGCCCGGCCCGGCCCGGCCCGCAGCGTGGCCTCTCTGACATGCCCCTTCCAGAACGTGTTGTGCACAGCAGCTCAAGTGCGTGTTCCCTGGGAGCCGCCGAGTCTTATAATGGACACGTTAATTTGCTCTGCAGCAAATTTTACACCCAGGTGGCTGTAGACTCCTTGCCATCACCATGTCTGTGGTGTAGATTTCAGCAGTTTTTGCTAGAGAGGTGACCCTAAATACAGGGAATTTATCCACAGCAGTAATTAAAGACAAAGGTGTTGAGCCCTGCGAGGTTTCTCATAAACTCTTCAGCTGCTCTGTAATTTGAGGTTGGAAGGTGCTTTTGGGACATGTGGGCTCCTGGACCAGCTTGGTGCTCTGCCCTTGCCCTGTGTTGCAGAATGCAGACTGGGGCCAGTTGGTGCTTGCTCAGGTGTGTTCTTAGGTACAAAAATAAAAATAGCGACAACCGGGGACTCTAAAGAGAAAGGAGACTTTTTTTCTTTTTTTTTTTTTTTAATTAATTTTGGCTATGGCATCTCATTGGAATCCAGATAAAAATAAGACCGTCTTTTGAAAGATTGAGGATGTTTGGGTGGGAGGAGAAAAGAGCCTTTAAAATGGATCCCAAATGAGTGTGTTTTCTGCTAGATAAACCCTGGTGTTAGGCAAACAGGGTCATGTCATGTTTGGGGGGAGGTTAGTGTAGAATTAATATAGCTAGATAGATATCTTGAATATAGATTCAGTAATGCAGTTGGACATGAAGATTCTTGTCTTTGCTGGTGTCAGCTGCTGCTGTTTCAGCTTACAAGATACTTACACTTGTGTGGATCAAAGGTAGGGGAAGCAGGGAGAGCTGAGTTCTTGTGAGGTGCATGGTACACCCGTTACCCAACAGCTGTGTTACTGTGAAATGTTACTGGGCAGGTTTATGGCTCCACAGGATACTTGCAGGGCATTTCACTCAGAGGGCAAGGGTAATTACCCAGCAGTTTGATTTAAGTAATCAGAAATAATTACATGAGTAATACAATGCATCGCAGGCAGTCAGTAGGGCTTTTCAGTTTTGTTGTGGTGACCCTGCACAATGTTAACAAGTTCACCTCTGAACTCTTCTAAGGAATAAAAGCATTTCCCTGCTTATTTTGCTGCTCATGTGCCACTGATGTGTGTTTATAGAAGATATAAAAAACCTGAGAGAGAAGCTGTGGTATAAATGGAAAGTTTTCTTTGTGGTCATGAACTTTTTGTCATGGCATGCAAGCTCCTGAGCATGGGAAATTTCTATTTCTTCAGAAGAAAAAAAAAAAAAGAGCACTGGAAACTCAGAAATAAATAACACAAACCTGTATTTAGCTTTCTGTTGTCATGTAAATCTTGATCATGGTGTTACACATTTTCATGATTTACACCAAAACGTCTTGGAAAATTCCACTCTTGGGTCTATGTGATTTATGGTGCTTTAACATGAGCTGTTTTTTTCTGGACATGATTGTGATTAGATGATTTCTGCAGTTTGGGGAGTTACCATATGAGTTCTGTGGTCATGGTCACATCTCTGTGTTGTCTCTCACTTTTCTTTTGGGGTAGATCACCGACGGCTCTCACTGATCATTTCTCTGCAAATGGATGAGGAGTTTGCGCTTTCCCTGGACACTGCTGAAATTCCACAATATACAAGGTTGAGCTTAGGAAAAAAGCTCAATTTGTTTCTTATTGTGAAGTCTTTTAAAAAGGTAGTTTTTCTGGAGTTGGTTGGCAGAAGCTCAGTTGTTCAGATGGCAAGATCAAAATACTGATACATAGCTGGTGGCAGTGATTGTTTACTGACCCTATGTCAATCAAAGTGCTCAGACTTAGTTTCTCTGACTTGCTCTGCCTTGGAAAGAGAATTGTGAAAAGAAAAAACAAAAAATTCAAGGTGCCCAGATGATGAAGTGATGCTCTAACAGCACACTGGATTTTTTTGAAGTGGTTTGTTTGGTTTGGTTTACAAAAGGCTTATAAACTGAAGTACACAACAGCATTGATGTGCAGTAAATAGGTACCAAAGTAAATGTTTTAAAACCATAGTTTCCTTAACTATTAACTTTATTTAACACGGATCAAATAACAGTTTAAAAATCTCAGCATAGCTACTGTATTTACTTTCCATTTATCTTGACTTAACTAAAGAAAACACAACTTACTCCAAAAATAATAGATCTTGGTTCTAGTTTTATGCTGTAGTGCACGTAGTGTGTGGATTCCTGCATTAAAAAAACATACAGTGGTTTTTACAAGAGCAAAGCAGTAGAAAAAGCATGTGCACCTGTGAATCCCTGGCTGGAGCTGCATGCACTTGCTGTTTGGTTCATGTTTTGGGTGTTTGTTTTTCAGAAATGGGACCAACATGGTACAACAGGGGATAACCACTCTGGCAGTTGGTTCTCAGCTGTACTTGCTCAGGTTTTATTGCTCACGGTTCAAAGCATTAAGCTTCAGAAAGCTCTGCATCTTGCTTCTCTTGGGTTCAGGCAGACTCTTTTCCCATCACACTGTGAAGCTGTAGTTGTGCCTGACCTGAGCATGGGAAGCTCATTCTGGAGGCATAGATGCAGTATAGAAATTATTTTTCTTAAAAACTGCGTTTGGCCAAAATCAATGAGTACCGCTGGGTGGGAAGGGAGGACATGCTGTTAGAGCTGAGTGTAAGTGTTAAAGCTGCTTTAAAAGGTGATTATGTTTCTTATATTTAGTCAAGTGCTGTAACTGACTAGTACTTCTGGGTATAAGTAGCTGGTGGTGGTATAAACAATGAATTTAAAAAGGATTTCATTTAACAAGGTCGATGGTAATGTAATAGCTTTTGAATTTGCAAGCGTTTGTGTTAATCAGTGTTGAGCAAAGAGTGTTCCGGGTTATGAGTTTCATTGTCCGTGCCTTCAGTGAGTGGTTGTTGAGAGTCAAAGTACACTTCTCCCTTTCAGGTGCACTCGCTGCGCAACTCTGCTGTATTCTCTTGCATAAATGTAACAGAACCTCAGTAAACTTTGCATTAGAAAATGCCTTTTTGTGACCTGTGAGAGAGTCAAGAGAGCCTAAGGACCTGAACATAAAGCTTGTCTGTCAAGTCTGACCAAATGAAAGGAAAAAAACCTCTGTATGTGCAGTATTCATTTTTCTTATTCTGGACTAATCAAAGAGTGGTAATCCTCCAGTTTGGAGTTTACAGACAGGGCAACAGTAATTTAATGAAATGTAACTCCAGGTGAGCTATCAGGTAGAGTTCAGTGCATAGATCAGAGAAATGAGGTTTCATGAGACAGTCGTGCCTTTTGCTGCTCTTCTAAACTTCCTGCCAAGTTCCATTTTCAGCTGATATTCCTTGGTTTCACCTTCTCCTGTTCCATTTTGTCTAGACTTAGATGGTGAAGACCTAGTTAAGAATCACAGAAGCAGGACAGAAGTACTAAAAGCTTCAGCACAAACTAGGCTCAGCTTTTAGTGTTGTGTGTATTAATGCTCTGATCTGTATCAAATGCTTTTTGAGGGATGGTAAATGGAATGGAAGCACAGTCTTGCTGCAGTCAGCGATCTGGCACAAGGGTGGAGATGAGCAAAAGGCTGCAGCTCCTCTGGGAGCCGTGGGATTTACCAGTCCCTCTCTCTCAGGTGAGAACGGTTTGCAGGCACAGCCAAGAACTGGCTTGTGCAACTGGAGAAATTGCTCAATTCTGCAGTTTCTCAACAAACATGGAAGATCAGGAAAAACAGAGAAACTTGACAGATAAGAAGAGCCCAGTATCAACCTGCTGTTATTTCGTGTTCTAAAGAAAAAGCAGTTGGTGTTGCAGGGGAGAATCACTAATGCTGTAGTGCTTACTGCTTTATTCTACACTGAAGTCCAAATACAAAATGAATCTGATTTATTCTTTGTAAGCAGCAATTATTTGGCAAATGTTTGTCCTTTGGTTTCACAAGACGGCTTTAACTGAAATAACTTGTCACTCTGAAAAAAGGGAGGGCTTGTTTCTGTTTCCCACTTATCTTCCCCACTCCCCCTGCTTTGCTTTGGTGTATGTCTTCCAGAAGTTAAGGCAGAAATTAATTAGCTTTCTTTCAGTTCTGCTAACAGATTGTTACAAACACAAACTTGGGTGCCAGAGTTACTTACTGTTGAAAAATCTGAACTTCACTGTGTGTTTCAAACAATTATTACATTTGGGATAACATGGGCACATACTTTGCAACATCCAAGCTAATGTGGCACTTATAAGACTTTAATATGCTGTAAATAGAGGGAATTTCTTCATCATCCCTGTTACAAAGCCACAGCTACACACCTTTTTCCAAAGGGTAAAAACTATTATGTAGTCAGTGGACTTGTGACACCTGAACACCACATATTGAGGTGAATTGTTAGCAGAGACACTTGGTGATTTACACGAGGGGTTTGGAGGGAGATGAGGTGAAATTGGGTGGCATTCAGAGTAGTCAAGTGTGAGACAGTCAGGATGAGCCTTTCAGTGAAAAGTTTGGGTGTCCCTGGTAAGGATTCTTCTTGACCGACCAACCCCTTCTCCCCATGTTTGCCAAAAGCAATTGGAAACTCAAGTTAACTATTGATGCTACTCTAAAATGGAAAGTGTTTGACCAGAGTTGACCACTCACCTTGGGTTTGTGGCTTGGCATAGACTTGACTGAGGAATTTCTCATGTTGTGGGCAAGCACCAGCTCTGGACAGCTGTGGTAGTTAGTGAAAGCTTCGTCAGCCAGGATGAAAATTTTGTAGGTTTGTTTAAATTACCTGAAGGAAAATCAGCAGGGTTAACAGGTCACATTATTCACATAGAGTTGCAGTTAAATGGGCACTACTTACATAGGCTCAGATATATTTGTTGGTCAAAAAGTAAAACTGGAATGGGTATGGCCGTGCTGCCTTCAAGGCTTCAGCAGGCTCAGTTTCCTTGAAGTTATTTATCCGTACCTGTTTCTCATACAATATATGCTACCAACTAAGCTGGATGACCTCTCATAAAGTCTAGGGGTTTACTTTGAACTGAAATGTTAAAATTAATGCCTTCTGAATCTTGTTTATGTCATGCTGCTCTAAGTTCGTAAGAGGTCTCTGACTAGCTGTCAGGGATTTTCTGCTTAAACGAAACAATATGTGATGCCAATCTGCCATGAATACATTCCATAACTAAATTAAATAGAGCTCACTGAAAAATAAACAGATATTGGTACCGTGTAGGTGCTGAAAAATGCTTGAAAATGCATCATCTTTCATTTGGATAAATTTGTAGAAGATGCAAGTATTTAACATTTACAGAGTTAGTGTATTTCACGACAGTTCTGCCTGTTGCTTTCTGAATTATCGAAAGAGGGATTAAAGATTTCTTTCTATTTATGCTTTGCTTAATGTCTCCTTTTTTTTTTCTCTTTCAGGTGGCTCGTTATTGCAGTTGGTCTAGTTCGAGCATATCTGGCTAAAGGCAGCTACCACAGCCTTTACTATTCAATAGAAAAGCCCCTGAAATTCTTCCAAACTGGAGCTTTGCTTGAGGTGGGTGTAGTCCTGTTCCCTGGTGTTACTAATATTTGCATGAATGTGTTGTATTTCTTACATTTACTTTAATTCTACTGAACAGCTCACACAAAAGCTGAATTTTCCTTTTAGCAAGTCGTGAGGGGGTTTTACTGTCTGCTATTTAGCTTGGGCAGCAGAGCTAGATATTAATCTTAATCATTGAAATGCAAATACTGAGTCTGAAGCTCTTGTAACAGAACTAAATGTGTGTCTGAATTGCTTAATTTGAAATGTTAGTGATTTGAATTTTTCTTTTTGTTCTAGATTCTGCACTGTGCACTTGGTAAGCTTGCAAATTTTCAGTTTATTATTTTTATAGAAGGCTGCACTTTTAGCAATATATTAGCAAGAGCAATGTTACGGTCTGTGATTGCCGAATTTAATTCTTGCATAACTCACTCATTTTTGTTTGAAATACATTCCAGTTTTTTTACTCTGTAATTTGAGAAGTGAGAAAACAATAAAGCAGTGCTTCTGCTCCTATCTGAATGTTCACTAGCCACTATTTAAATAGTAGGATGGCGTTGAGGTTCCTAAAACTGCAGCTATAAACTTGCTGTTTGTCATCTTTGTCCAGACAGCCACACACTGAAGGGGGGGTGGTTACTAAAACACCCCAGAGAACTCAAACTAACCTGGATTGTAGGCTCATGGTGAGTTCTGTGGGGTGTTTTAATAACCAGGTGAGGTGCTGGGAGAGCTGGTGCTAGGAGTGTGTCAGCAGAGGGCAGTCTGGTTCTGTCGCTGATGAAGTCGTTCTGACCCTCCTGGATCATCCAGTTACTCTGAAAATCTCTTAAAAAGGCAGTTCATAAACTGTGCACATGTCATCTCAGGAAATGAATGGTCTTCTACACCTCAAATTAATGTAAAGGCTTCTCGAAGTAAATTGTCATCTATTTGCCTGTGCTGCCAAGGCAGTCCTTCCAATGCTGTTTAATTTTATTAAATCTCAAATACTGTTTTTTACCAGAATAAACCATACTTTTTTTAAAAAATTGTCAAAAATTAATATTAAAATGTACCATTTTCCAGGTCTTATTTAATAAGTGGCAAGAAGGAAAATTAAATCTTGCAACACTGGAGAGAAAATCTTGCAGATAAAATGCTGGGTTTACCGTCCTAAATCCATAATGTTCTGCTCTTTTCTCAGCCTAAACTGGGGTGCAGACACTAGTGTTTACTAGTACTAAACGTAAGAATGTAAAAAATGTAGTTGGATTATCATTTCCTCACAGCTGGGTGTCTGTGTCCATCAGATCAGTGAGTAGCAGGAGAGTCCTGTGTTTCACCTTCCAGGCTGATGCAGAACAGCAAATAAGATGATGATACAGTCTGCCTGTGTGCAAAACTAATCATTCTGGCTCAGTTGGTTTGAGGTGTGGATCCATTTAGCCCGTATTATCCTTAGCAGCACAATTTAATTTTAGAGAGAGCTGTTAGGGGAAAGTGGCAACCTTTGATGCCATTATTATTCTTTCTTTTTTGCTTTCCCTAACAAAGCCCTTTTGCAAAAGACTGGTTTTCTTATAACTGGCTGTGGATTTTATTTTTTTCTCTTAATGGAAGAGTTTGTCAGCTAAATAAAGTGAGGGGGTTTTGCACAGCTGGATGCACTGCTGCTGTCTGCTGCAGTCCTACTGACTGTAGCAAAAGTTTCTATGCAAGGAGAAACAGGAAATTTGCAGATTCCTTTGCCCCTGCTGAACTAATTGCTCTAACTAGAGCTGTAATTCTCTGTCAATAGAAGAGCTTGTGTGGCAGATGGGTGTGTGTATCAGCATAACTTTTCTCTCCACATCTTTTCAGTAGAATCTGAAATGTTAGCATCTGTGAGGCAAGTCCTTCAAAACTGATAGGGGAGTGTCTTTGTGAGCATGGTTGAGAGCAGGACTTTGACATGTGGCAAAGATTTAAAAAATACAGAGCTCTACCTGGAAAGGAGGTAACATGTAGCCCAGAGACCAAGACAGTGTGATAAAACTGAAGAGAATTTGTCTGTATGATTTTCCTTTTTCTCAAAGAAGCCAAACATATCAGTGAAAATAATTCAACTGAAACTTGCTTTTCACTTTTCTTATTCTTTCCTCCTATATCATTTTCCTTTTTGGTCTCTGCATCTTTTCTGAGGCTGTTGTGTTACTTGTGGTTTGCATCAGCTTTACAAGCACTTTTTACTGTATCTTAGGAGCTACACCTGCTCTTTGACATTGAGCTGTTGGAAGAAAATAAAACTTTGTGATGCAAAGTTTAGAAATTTTGTGTAATCTTGCAATCTAGAAGTATTTCTGCTCTGTCTGGCATGGCTGTGTAGGGTCCTTTTAATGGCAGGCCACTTGGCACCTCAGAACTTGCTGGAAGAACCAGTGATAGCTGCTTCCTTGAGGAAATCTTCAAGTTCTGTACTTGCCAGTGCATCAGCTGTTCCCTAGGGGTGGTTTGTTGTGAGGTTGGTTCTTTGGGTTGGTTGGCTGGTTTGGGGGTTTTTTGAGTTGTATTTCCAGGAAGGGAATACAGACTTAGCATCTGTCAAAAAATATGGGCTAGATCAGTCTTTCTGAAAAATACTTAAAAATTTTGGTGGCTTTTTTGGGGGATAGGCAGTGCAAAACATTTACTATTTTTACATTTTAAATCACAGTGATGAAGAGTGTCTTGGATATTTTAATCAAACAGGATATATTTGAAAGACTGTATCCCAGAAGCTGTTTGATTGAAATTATCTTGTTGAGCTGTTCTGTGTATTGAGGAATGTGCTGTGATGGCAACAAGATCAATTACATTTGTTTGCATTTTGATGCAGAAAGCCTTGTCAAGGAATTACACTGCATTACACTGTATAAATGCACTGAAAGACTGACTTCATATTTTCAAATTAAAAAAAAAAATTAAATGCTTTCCTTCCAGAAATTTCAAGTAACTGGACTTTGATTTAGCTGTGTTTTATTTCCCCACCCCTACCTCCCACCCTGGTAATCAGGAATATTTACTAATTGCAAAATATCTTCCAGGCATTGTTCCCTCTTCTGTTGTTCTGACTGCTTTCCAAGTGATGTCAAGGGTTTTCCTGACGTGGGCAGTAACACATAGTGTAAAAGAGGTAAGTCAAGCTACAAATTGATAGAAAAATTATTGATCCATGCTGAAAAGCAAGTGTTGATTGCTGTCTTATTGTCCTCAAAATGTCTTCTGTTTGTATCCCGACATGGGAAAATGTTCATATGAATTTCTGCGGATCAAAAGAAATAAAAATAGGTCTGATGTCATCTTTTGGTGACAGTCAAATGGAGCGAGGTCTGATTGTCTCCCTGTAAGACATCTAGCTCCTGGATAGATCCTGCAGTCCTTACTGACAGTTAAACAGGTGCCAGTGTGTAATACAGGACACAGAATTTGGTACAGCCTTCTAGTGTTCATCTCATTGGTGCCATAATTAAAAGCAAAATCTCGTTGCCCTCCTGCACATGCAATTCATTTTCTGCGGCATCTGAAACTCTCCCTCAATTGTTTGCGCACAACAGTGCCTCCGTGCTCTCCATTGTCACTCTCCAGGGTAATCTTTCCTCTGTCCTTCATTCCATTTTCTTATACCCAAACACAGGTCATTTTTGGGGGCTGTGTGTTTTTTCTCACTGCTCACCACACCAAATGGTGCTGTACTTTATGCAGATCTCTTTGGGATCTTTTGGAAGCCATGTTTTTTGAAGATTATTCCTGACAGCTGTTTTAAAATCTAGACATGCTTTAATTGGTACGGGTTCTGGTGAATGACTCATGTCATCTGAATCCTTGTAGTAGCCCAGATATGCTGCTGTAACTTTAGCTAACCCATCTTACTGGTTTTCTTCTCACTAAAGAAAGAAATGAGTCTCCATACCAGTGTCAGCATGGGTGCCTGAAATAAGTGTCAGTCATTTTATGCATAAGATTATTTGTGAATTGACATGTCTTAAGGAACTTGTCATATTACAAAGTCTTGAGGGAAGCTGCTTTCTCTTCCTTCCTCCAAAGCTGTTATCAGAGCATCCATGCACATGTAGAGTAACAGAAGTGACTGTAGATCCTAGCAATTAACAGTCCTTTCTGGTATTGTGGTGCTTCTTCAGTTTCATGTTTAGTGAAGTGGAGGATTGTTACTTTTCTCAGTAAACATAAAACCTATTTTCTAATGGACTGCCCTGTTAATTCACCAGAAATAAGTACTAGGTTTTGAACAAAAAAAAAAAAAAAAAAAGAAAGCCATGATCTCAAGACATTAGATTTTATATACATGTATAAAATACTTTACAATAAGTACTCTTGGAGTTTTGCTTGTTATCTATATGATGTTGGGATATCTGGTGCTTCATAAAAAAGAGTGATAATCTGTTTTTTTGAATTGTCTCCTGGTTTTGAAGTAACCCAAATATTAAAGGTTAGATTGGATGGATTAGAATTAGTCCTTGTGTTGTCTGTTAGACATCAAAGGAAAACCCGTAATATGATTGTGGGGTAGGTTTTTTTGAAGCTTATGCCCACATTCTCACCAGAAAAAAAGCAAAAAAAAAAAGGGACAAAATGGGGGCGATGAGTTTAGCCAAACATTTGACTTTTAACAAGTATTCTTTCAACAATATTCCATGCAGATTTTTCCCCCACACTTGTGTGGTCTTCTGGTTAAAGTCTTGCAGGAGACTGTATTATGTGTTACTTTTTTAATGTCTTAGAAAGTGGGTATAAGAATGGCGAGGGTGAGGAACCCTGTGATGAGTTTCTGACCTGTGACTTGAGCAAATAAATCAAATAAGAGGCTGTATTCTGACCCCTCCCCTTCCCCCAACCAGGGAGCCTGCAGGCTCACCTGGGGAGACGTGTTGCAAGTGTCACAAGTGTTCTACTTTCTCTAAAGGGCTGTCTGCACAAGTGGGCTCCATGCTGAAGGCCAGGATTAAATTCTCACACAGCTTTGTGGAACTTGTAAGCGATGCAGTTGCATGATGAGGTTCTTGTAAAATAAAACAGTTTTCCTCTTTAACTTTTTGAGTGAGATTTGTACAGTATCTTGCTTTTCCAGACTATTTTCATATATAATACAGCTAAAAGAAGAAATGTGTATTGCATCCCTCCTTCTGTCAGGATACACTTCTAGAAATGTGCTGTGATTTGAAGCATGCTTCTTGCCACTAACGTGTTTGTGCTTTTTGTTGACTTCAGTGTTGATGTGTTGTTAAACTCAATATGAAGTTATTCACAATAAACGTTAAAGCATGGCAAATGTTAAAGCACTGCACACTGAGATTCTCCTTACCTGCACTGTAGGAGCAGTTGTTGGTGTTGTGGAGGAGGGCCTGGCATGTCATCAGGGCTGGCCATTACATCAGAAAAGAGCCAGTTCAGTGGATTTTACTGTTTCCCCTGCAAAGGGGGGTGGAGAACGAGCAGCCTGTGTGAAGGGCTTGGAGGATGTAGACATAGGAGCACAGAAAGTGCCCTTCAGTTCAAAAGATGTATTTCTGAATTTGTGTGAGCGATGAGATTATCTGGTTACATCATGGCAAGCCTTCATGGAGTTCCATTCTGATAGATAATTCTGCACACAGTTTTGATGGGTAATGAAAAATGGTGTCAGCAGGCATGTTTTGCTTATCCCATGGAGCTCAGTTACAGATAAGTTGCAAATAAGTGTAATATATATTTAGAGGCGCTTTTGTAGAATACACAGGCAGAGATGCTGTGAAAACAACATATATAGCATGCAGAGCTGGTAATGGGGACTCTAGTATCTGCATCTGGGAACTGATATCTTCAATCAGTAGTAAAGCATACTTACGTAAAAGAGAGAAGAACATCCTAACTTATGATATTTAGTCCTAAGTAGTAGTAAAAAGTCCATGCTGGAAGGGTCAGAACTCTGAATGGCTGAGTACAGTTGGAAAACCTGACTCATCACAGCTCTACATCTATATAAAATTAGAGGAATACCATACAACACAATAGTCTGTCAGGCCCTTTGTGCCTACTGGGAAGGGTTTTTTTTTTCCCCTTAATTTTATGTTTTATTTTTTAATTACTGTACCGGAGAACCAGCTCTTTGCAGAGAGACGTGCTGTTCCAATATTTTCCATCATTACGCTTGCATAGTGCTGCTGGTTTTGCTCTTCTGCATTGGATTGCTTAATTATGTGTTTAGCTGAAATTTTCTGCAAATTTGTCAAACTGTTACTCTTAACATAAAGAAATTTGCCTTTCCAATCTTAAGGAGAACATTAAAAACCTCTCAGGCTTTATTTTGTTGACTCCCAGTTCTCATCTTCGCATCTTAAAAGACAGTGGTTTCTTTCATATTTTAGCAAATGTTGTCTGCTATTCACAGTATTTCAGAAAAACTAAAATAAATTCAGGACTCTCCTTGATGATATGTTGGCTTGAAAACACATGCCAAAAAATTATACCCATTGTTTGATTGACCCCTATTAAGAGGGTTGGACAAATAAGGTGTAAATAAAGTATAAAATGTCTTTTGATTCGTGTCTAAGACTTCCTTGAAAGACTGGCATGAAAAAAAAAGTAGTGGAAGAAGAATTGAATTCTCAGGGAGCATTGGCCTTAGAGGTTTATTAAAGCTCTGCTGTGTATTTGCCCTCTCTTCAGCCTGGAGGAGGAATGATGCAAATGCAGCATTAGCAGTGGCTAAAAGAACAAGACTTCTGAGAAATTTTTTTCCAAATCAGTCTCGGGGGTTTTATAATGTACATCTCAGTCATCTCCATCTGAAATACTGAAAAACTGTCAGTGCTCAGAGACGTTCTGATAGTGACAGACTGGTGACAGCTATGTGAGTGTGCAAGAAGCACTTTAAAATGATAACCACCACTTTTCAGTCATCTTTCTTCCTTAAATAGGGACACAAGCTCGGAAGGCACAGTGAATCAGTGGTTCTTTAAGTGACCTAACAGGATTGTGTTTTTCATAATGTGAACTGTTTTAATAACTTAAAATACAAAGGAGAGGGTAGAGACCAGACCTTGAAGGCAGTGTTAGAGATGTCATGTGATAGAACCGGACTGTAACGGCTGTAATTTTCTACTTCCATGTGTGTGATGCACTGTTAGCATCCCGATTTCTTGTCCTTGCTCATATCCTTGGATGCTACTTCACGCTACAAACTTCTGGGTTTTGACTTTACCAATTTCCATAGCTAGGGAAAGAAGGGGGATTTAAAGCACAGGTTGAAGCCTGTGACTCACAGGTTTAGGTGAACTCATCACTAAGCTGCTACTCCCGATTTGACCAGAAGATGCAGCTCTGGAGTGCTTGTCAAGTACTTTCCTCCTTTGGAACAGCAGCATCTGGGAAGTGCTGTTCACTTTTCCCTCTTGAGAGCTAATTCTTGCTTATAAAGCAGACCTCAAACAGGATTAGGATCCTGCAGCAATGTGTAAAAATAGATTTGATCTCTTCTCTGAAAGTCTTCAAATAATTTTTGGATTTTGCTCTTTTATGATGATGTAAGGGAGATTAATACATAAACAAATTATCAGACTGTGGAAAAAAAAAAAAAAGGTGCTTTTGCTGCAAAATGCAGTGAAAGTGACCTGAAATGTTACATGCAGCAGAACATAGATTTACAGTACAATACAGATTACCAGCAGCTCTGCATTCCAGGATAGCTCAAGATTTCTGTATAAATTTTTCTGGGTTTTGCAGTCTGTAACAAAGCTTTTTCTGGGTAATTCCCTTGGGAAAAAAAATCCCTTTTTTTACCCAAAATTATATGATCAGTCCCCTCCTATTAAAAGTTTTCTGATTGTCCATATATATAAAAGTTCTTGTTCATTTTTTTTTCCTGTTGGTTTGTACTTTGTCCAAGATGAATAGAGTGTACCACCCACATCTCCTGACTTCCTTTTCCCTTTTTTCAAAAGTTGGAGGAAAAGAGAAAATATGGGCCCCTGTGGTTGAGCTCTTCTTGTTCCCACGGTCCACTGAATTTGGGCTCAAGGTGCTCATACAGCTGGGAGTTCGGTTGAAGAGGGGAGGGAGGGAGAGAGGGAGAAGGCTGCATAAAAATCATTAAAAACTCCCTCAAGAATTTGTACTGTGGGTAAGTGACCCCATATATACTTGATCCATCTGGAACTTGAACCTCATAATGATGCTCCATAATTTAATAAATATAACTCTTCATTTTAAAGTTCATGCTTTTGAGGATTATAAATATCATAGATAAAGGCAGTTTGTTACAGAATATTTTGAGCTTAAAGGGACCCTCAAGGATCACTGAGTGCAGCTCCTATGTGAATGGCCCATTCAGGAATCAAAGCCACCACCTTGGCATTATTAGCACCGGCGGGGCTGATCTCAGGAGTAAAATGTGGAGGGAGTTACAGCTGGTTCACTGGTGTGTGACTGACATGAAAGCTCCAAGGGGTGTAAAGCAGTGAAACATGACACTGCCTTGAGTGTAACATTAGAGGAACTGTGCTAGTTACAATCAGCAGAAATGGAGCAAGCAACAGTGAATCAGGTACCTGTCAGTCTTACCTGAGGTGAGGCAATTTGAGCATCATTCCTCTCCCAGCCTGAGATCTGGCAGTTTTGCTGCTGCTCAAAAGTAGGACCCAGTTTCTAACCAGAGAAAGGAAAACAGTGCTTCTGCTCAGAAGTACCATGAACTAGTATCAGAATATTAAGTGCAAACCAGGTATCAAGTGTTAGGCCATTCTTTCTGCACTAGGAGACAATTGCAGGGCTGAAATAGATGCTGGTACTCTACAGGAATGTGAAGAGTTAAAAATTATATTCAGAATTTCCAGGGTTTCTTGTACCAATTTACCTTGCACAGAATATGAGAGTTTAAGTTGCTGATCATGAAGCAGAGCTATTCTTAAGCAACTAGAAGAATACAGAGCACAATAAGAGGGGTTTTTTTTGTGTTGTTACTAATGTTGCTTTTAAGCTCATTCTTGGAGTCTGTTCTCTAAAATGATGCAGTAAAGCAACCCACAGGAATTGATTCCTGTGGGGTTTTCTTGGGTGTGGTGAGTAACTGGTAATGCTCAAGTTCATGCAAAGCCTTTTTTCTGTTCTCACAGGTACAAACTGAAGACAGTGTCCTCTTGTTTGTAGTGGCCTGGACAATCACCGAGATAATCCGTTACTCTTTTTACACGTTTAGCTTGTTAAACCATCTCCCTTATCTCATCAAATGGGCCAGGTCGGTAGCATAATAAAAATTACAGCCTTAAAGCACTGATCTGACAGGGATATTTATCTTGTAAAGTAGTTGCAGTGCAAAAAATTAGATTCTGCCTTCAGGTAATTGCCCTGTTTGTGAACGTGACTGCCTAGCTTCTTTCCAGCAGATTTTCAGGTTACAAAAATCTATTGCATTGCAAGCTGAAAGAGTTGTTTGTCTGAAGTCAGTTCCATTTACAAAATACTTTTTTGTCAGAAACTGATACCTAACAGTAAGGAATGACAGTAAGTAAACTGACATTTAGTAGTAATTCTTGAATCCAATGGTTGTTCTTTAAATAATATTTAAGCTCATTGATTAACATCAACTATATTTGGCCCTGTTTTAAATAGTAAAATGACCTCTACCATAGAGTTAGAAATCAAAATAATAAAGTGTGTGTGTGCGGAGAATAGGTTTAAAGGTGGTTTTTAGATTCTCAGATAACATCTTTAAATATTTCCAAACAATTGCTGATTTGAAGACTTACCTTGCAATAATGTTCATACCTTGCCATGCTCTAATCAAATAAGATTTAAGAAAAATAAATACCGAGTAGAGGATTCAAAATTTGAATATCTGTAATATCATTTAATGAATATTTTGTCAGAGTTTGTTATAACGTTTAATTCTTTCTGTGTATGTTTCATTCTAGGTACACTTTGTTTATAGTACTGTATCCAATGGGAGTCTCAGGCGAATTACTCACAATATATGCTGCATTACCCTTTGTCAGGCAGTCTGGCTTGTATTCCATTAGTTTACCTAACAAGTACAATTTTTCATTTGACTACTATACATTCCTGATCCTGGTCATGATCTCTTACATTCCAAGTAAGTATGAGTTTGTTACGTTTCTTAGTATTAACAGCTGTACCGGAAAAAGCAAACAACTGGGGAATTAACGTACATAGAAGTAACCAATTTAGCCTGCTGATGACCTTATTTAATTTTTGCAGGGTTCAGAAAGGTTTAGTATCTAAATTCCAGCTTTTGCTGTTTGTATATGTATGTTTTCCATCCCCTACTTTGTTGTTCTGCAAACATACTGTGTACCATAGTCTTAGAAATAAGAAGAGAAAAGCTATGGATAGAGGGAGATGAAAGAGGCACTGATGTGTGTAAAATGCCTTAGAGTCAGAAAAAGTGACACTAGAATCACAAAAAAATCAAACAAATCTGGGAATTTCTCTTGAAGGACTTTTTCCACCCTGCAGTCTTGTTTTCTTTGTATTGTGTGCATGCAGTTAAGGCAACTTTTGTCATCTGCCTCTACATTTAGACTTAAATAAGACATTTTGTGTTTAATTAAAAATGTGATTGCTCTAGCAAAATAATTAATAGTACCTGCAGCCTAAGAACAATATCAGTTCATCTCTTTAGAGGGTAAAAAGCAATAGATAACTTAAGCAAAAAGTGGATAAGCACATCCTCTAATAGAGCATTGGTGACCTTGACCATGTGACTGTGCATCCTGCAGGCCTCTCTTCACACTTCATTGACTTGAGTCTGTTTTCTCCTCAGTATTCCCTCAGCTGTATTTCCATATGCTGCATCAGAGGCGAAAAGTACTCTCCCACACTGAAGAACATAAGAAGTCAGAGTAATTCCAACTCTTTTTCAGAACTTTTCAAACATCAAAATGCTGCAGTTTTTCGATACCCAGCACATTTGTAAAGAGTAACCAAGATAAGTCAGAGGTAAAAGACCAATAATTTAGCAAGAATAACCAATAAATCTGATTTCAGTGAAATTCCAGGATGTCAAATGTTGAAATAATTTTCAGCTTGCAGTGCTTCAGAAAACTTAAACTTTATATGGCTTGGCAGTTAACCTTCTCCTTAAATGATGTGCTAAATGGTTTTCATTTATTACTAAATGCCTGAAGGTTGCAGTATGAGTGATGAAGTTGTACCCACTAAATGCCTGAATTGGGATTATATTACTGATACCTCTTTTTTTAAATGCTTGACTGCATGCCAGAAACTGTATGTATTGCTGTGAAAGCAAACAATGTGCTCTGGAATACTTCAGGATAATGTCAGAGGCTTCAGTGGAGAATGTAATCTGGGCAGAGTGTTTGAATTTAGAAAGGTAGGTTGTGTATTTAAAAGGTGATGGGAACAAGAACAAGAAACCAATTACGGAAAATGAGGGGAATGTGGTTCTCTAGGAATTTAAACAGCACGGCGTCTGACCAGAGTGTTCTCTGGAGATCTTCTTTAAGCTGATCACTCAAATTCTAATATTAATTCAGAGGCTATAATTCTTATCTGAAACATTAAAACTACTCCAAGTACTGCATCACTGAATACATTTTTACATATTAAAAAAAAAAAATTAATACTTACTGTAGTACTTCTAGTGGTATCAGTAATGAATCTAAACAATATAAGGAGGTGGGTCACCCAGAAACGGGTGCAGTTCTCCCTTTTTTACTATAAATTATCATCTCTAATCATTGTCTGTGATACTCATCTTTCAGTGCTGAGGGCTACTTGGTCTACTGTGTTTGGGGGCCTTGTTCCTTAGCCTGACATTTCTCAAGTGACCCACGTTATCACTCTGGCACATCCAAACAGGTAGTTCAGGCACTCGGCTTCTGAAGTGTTGCAAAGTCATAATGTGCTCCTTGCAGGGCAGATTATCTCACGTGTTACATGCTGCCTTTGCAGACTGGACAAGCCACCCTCATCTGTTCTTTGGAAAGATTGGAAGCCCGCAAAACATTAGATTCTTGTAGGTTTGGGAAGGTGGAAGGAAAATGAAAGAGCTGAGGAAGCCTTGTGATGAGGCAGAAAGCGCTAGTGCTGTGTGAGCTGTGCCCCAAGTCTAGAAGAAACTTCTGATTGGGAGTAAAAGGATGGGGAATGAAAGGAACGAAAGGAGAAGGGAAATGAGCAGATATATCCAAGCAGACACAAGAGGAAATGTAGTTTATGGCTTTGTTCTGTTAGGACTTGATGGCCGAATACCCTGTCTGCATCCATTCAGAGTCACTAGACAAGACCACGTGGGCTCCTCTGGCTTCCCTGGTTACATGGTTTAGTGCATAAATGAGGTGTGACCACTCCCATTCCACCTGCGATGCTGCCTCGTGCTGTGCCTGCCAGCACCTCTCCTGGTATGGCCCAGCTGTGTTTGACACATCCCAGCTCTCCCGAAACACAGCTGGGAAGTACTGAGGACACAGGCTCTCTGTTCTAGCAGTTGGGAAGAGCTGGATTTACAGTTATTTAGGTTTATGCTTGTCAGAGCTATATTTAAAAAAAAAAAAAAAATAAAAAAACAACTTGGCATTTTTCAGTAATTTTCTTTGACTCCATCAAAGGGACCGAATTTTCCAAACTCTGACTATATAGAGATTTTCCTGTTCAACACAAACAGGACTATTATAAGCAGAGAGAGGACAAGACACAATAATAATCTTTGCTTCTATGTTAAACATTTTGGAGCCAGTTATTGGCTGGATTAGAAAACAGAAGGTTGTAGCAAGTTGGGGGTTGGTCTTTTCTCCCAAGTTACAAGCAATGGGACTGAGGATATTGTGTTGCTCTAAGGAAGGTCTAGATGGGATATTAGGAAAAATTTCTTCATGGAAAGGATTGTCAAGCATTGGAACAAGCTGCCCAGGGAAGTGATGAAGAGTCACCATCCCTGAAGGTATTTAAAAGAAGACGTGGTGCTTAGGTACGTGGTTTACTGGGATTTTGCAGTGTTAGGGTAATGGTTGGTCTTTTCCAATTCAAACAGTTCTGTGATTCTATTACTGTGGCCATATACAACCTCAAAATTATTTTGGATTCAAAGGTTCAACAATTCAATTCATTTCTGTATTAAGTTATGTGCTTTGTTGTAGTGATCTGAGAAGTGTTATATTATTCTGAACTCACAGTTGGAAAGTGTAAACTTCCACCTCTGAACAAAACATCTCCTTTTGCTTATACTTGATATTAAAGAATTTAATGTCAACCTTTCTGAAGGATGTCATCTAAAAGATCTGATTTCCTGATGTACTTAGGTTACTGGATATTGTCAATGCTCAGCTCCTGAACTTTTCTTAATTTGATTTCTGTGCCCAAATAAAAGATTTGGTTTCAAATTTGTTGGTCCAGTTTGGAGATAAAAAATGGCTGTGTAATACTCCTGCATGAAACAAACTCCTGGCTCTGTTGATGGGAAGGATACAGTACAGATCTACAGCAGATAGCACCATGGAAAAGCAGAACAAGCTGCCAGTAGGGAGAAAGCTTCTACAACCAACACCTTTGCCGAATAGGCTTTATTATGGAATATTTACTTTATTGAAAATACCAGTTTATGACACAAATGCAAATAAACTACAGCCTTTTATAAGAAAATGGAGTTACTTTTCCTTTCAAAAGAAAAATAAGTTGCTTTAACAGTAAGAATTCTTACCAGCAAAGTTGACTTATAAATTATATTCTGAAGTCTGAACATGCAGTTACTATGTACAGGAGTTCAGTGCTTCATCTTGCAAGTGCTTTTTCAAATTTATCTTCTGTGGAAATCACTGGAAGGTAATCTTTAGAGAAAACTATGGTGTGATGGCCTAAAACTGTTTGGGTTGTTCCCTAATACTGACTTTGCTGACATGTGGGGTTTCTCCTCCTCATAAAAGAAGTTTCCCCTCATCTGTCCCTGAAACTGAAGTGGTTTCCATGACCTCTGTAACAGAAGCTTTGATTGGTACTGTGTCACAAATGCAGGGGGGTTTCTTCTCCCCACAGACTGTTGACTTGGCTTGCATGTTCTCTGTCAGCAAATCCAGACCAGCAGCTCTGCCCTGCTTTGGTACTCTCTTGTGTGCACTGGTTTGGTTGACAGCACTTTTATGTTACACCGTGCCAGCTCTGAGTTAGTCACGACCCTCCAAAAGACCAAGGTTTTCACCAGTGTGTAGTTCCCACTGGAATTGTAGAAATGTTTGTATTTGTAAATTACGGTAAGAATGCAGGTTACGGTGCAGGTAAATTGTAAATTTTCACAATGCGAGATTTTTATCAGAGGGTTTTTTCCTAATCATTATGAAGGTTGGCATTTGTGTGGACCAGTCTGAAGTGTCATTTTAAAACCTATCTTTCAGCTTAAAATTTTCATGAGTATACATCAAATCATTTATTTTGATGTATATGTCAGTGAAACTTGGGTGAAAACCATATACATTTTTGTATTTTTTTCTATGTTGTGAAGAATAAAATTGTAATTTTATAAGTCTTGATTCACTAATATTATTATAAGTTAAATGTATTTTTTGTATATTTAGGAATCTGGTATTACCTGGAGCTCGGAAAGATTAAGCATAGATTTTTTTATGCATGGTTGAAAGATATTTCAACTTGATAATGCAGTGAAATGGTTTGTATGCTAAAATACTAGTCCATGTTGTTGCCTTGTGAAAATGATTCTGTGCTCTCTGCCTGGATTTGGCCTACTGACCAGTGATACTAATTGCTATAATCCAAATAAAATACTTCTGAACAAAATATGTTGTATTGTTACTGTTTAAGGACCAAAAGCAGATACTTTACAAATGTGAGTTAGGGCTGTTTATTCATTTGTGTACAATGCGTACCTTTTAATTTACAAGTTCTTTTAGCGTATGTAACTGTGGAGCTCAGATAAGAGAAATAAGAAACTTTGTACTGTTATTAATGCTCTGCTTTCCACATTCAAAAGAAGTGCTCATAACAGCGCCTTGACTGACTGTGTCAACACTCACAACTTCGTGAACGATCTTCAATCGCGTGTGAGCTCTTTGTTGTCCTGCTGTTATCTGTACCCTGGATGCTGGTGGTTTCCTTCAAAAACAAAACTGAGTTTTATAAATATAGTGGAATGCTTAACTAATGCAACAGAATACTTCAGAGTTCATTTACTAAATATAATATGTCTGCTACCACAGCAACCATGTTAGCATTTTTAACACTTCCTGAGAGAGATTTAAAAACCGCATCTAGATGGCATTAATGCTCATAAATAACAAGTTATAATCCTCTAATAGGAACTGAGTGGTAGCTGCAGAGTGAGTGCTATTATTCTAGGCATATGCTTGTCATAAGATTGCACAACTACAGTGATTTTTTGTTGACTGAAGATGGGATGAAATGGTGTTGTCATGCCCAGCATCAGCACGTGTCCTACGCATGATGGCTGTGACTTTGCACTGCTGTGTAATTAAAAACTTGGAAATGCTGTGCTGTGGAGAGGTGCTGAGCTCCGTTTGTGCCTTACAGTAACTATCACTGGCTATTTGTGTAACTATCACTCTGCATTTTGAAAACAGTGTGTGTGGAAACAATTTTAGTTCCCTAGGGCAACAGTAAAAAGTCTGAAAAGCATAAGGATTCTGCGGTTGTCAGCCAGTTAATGTCACAATAATGTGTAAGGCTCATCTTAAAGCATTGGCAGTTCTTGACATAAGACTACGTGAAGGATCTGTGCTGGGCTGCTGAATATAAAATAAAAAGGTGTGAATGTCTGTGTGATTCAGTTTCATGTGATGTGAACTGAGCAGTTCTACAGTTGGGAGTGATTGATTCAAGCTACCCATCTGACTGGAACTTCCATTTAATATCAAGTGGCTTTTAAATTCTGCTTCCTGTCTCCTAAACAGATGCTCTTCCACACTTGTCAGAAAACTTAAAGTAGTAAGATAATTAATAAAGCTTCTTAGGTGGTTTCTGAAAGCTGCCTTTGAAGTAGTTGCAATTTCAAATGTGGATGAAAAATTTGTAACTCCTTCAATACTGTTGATCACTCATTTCCAGAATAATGCTTTCCTTTACAAATGTGAAAGATCCTAAAGCCCTTATTATGGCCTCACAAGTTAGCTTGGGCTTTAATGTTGTCAGAGGTTTGTTTTTCTCTTTGAAGTGCTGACATTGATAATGTGCTAATATTAAGGAAAGAGAAGTTTCTGTCAGTATTTTATCTTAATTTTTTGAATGGTTTAAGTAGATGTCTATTATTTCAATCTTCCTCTATGAAATAATAATTCATAATATTTAGAAACGTTTTTCTGTCTAATTATACTTGCACAAACTGCCACAGTTGCCTCTCTCTAGATTTAATTAATTTTGTGCAGTTTGTACATAGAAATCTTACATTACCTGGTACTAAATGAGGATGTTATTGGGAAATTCTTTGGTGGAAGTTTTTGCAGAGGTTTATTCAACTGAATTGTGAACAGTGAATTGCATTTTGTCCTATGTTTTTGACTCCTGCTATAGATAGTTTGCAGAGTCTTCTGTGAACTGTTACCACTTGCAACCAATTGCACCTGGAAAACTTCACTACTGACATTTTCTAGTTTGAACACCTGAATTTGCAGAATCCTAGCTCCTGTGTAATTACATTCAGCCTCTTGGGCAAGACAGTGGATGAGTCTCACTCTACAGAGATAACCTGAAGAATGCACATAAAGGGATGCAGGCATTTCTGGTATCTTCTTTTAACATTAGTTGTAAGTTGATGGCAATGTAAAGATCAGTGCTTTGTTCTTTTCTCCTTGGAGCATGCCCACAAAACCCAGTTGTGGAGAGTGTATAGAAGTGGAGGACCCTCCATCAGCCTGACACTAGATGGCTTTTATGAAATCAGTTTGCCATTTAAAGGTTTCTTGGGGTAAAATGCATCCTCGTCACTTACTAGATAAGAAAAAAATTATGAGTGCTGGTCTTCTCTACTTAATGACCATCAATAAAATGATGAGATGGAAGAGCAGAGGCACTGGAGGTTACAGAGCTCTATCACTGTTTCCCAAAGAATATGTGGGCATTGATGAAACATGAAACTTTCTTCCTGTTTCCTTTGGAATCCAGTTGTTCTTCGGGGTGAGGGTGGTGGTGGTTGGTGTTGGGTTTTGAGAGGAATTTTTTGTTTGTTTATTAAGACAGAACAGCAGCACTTAATGGAGATGCTGTAATGTTTAGTCTAGTGTGCTGATGACATGAAGTTGGTTTTGTTTTCCTCCAGGTGTTTGTTACAAGACTATAAGGAACTGGATGCACGGACTTAGGTGCTTTGTTTTAGTCCTCCGTTCCTGTGTATAAACTACTGCTGGGAAAGTTGCTGGTTTGAGGGTATCAAATGAGCCAACTTTTTGGTGCAATTTAAGTTAAGTAAACAAAGCACTTTGTTAGCAAACAGGAACAGTGGAAAAAGCTGTCTTGCATCAGCAATAAATTGAATGTGAAATTGAAAGTCAGACATTGCTGGTTGGTTTTCTTAGTAAGACTGGATACTGTTACTTAATAAGTAGTTACTTAGAGAGCTGATACTGTTAGAGCCCTTTAACGGAGGCAAACTGCAGTCTGAAAATTCTGAATTATTCTTCAAAAGGTATTGTCAAGTCAGACAATGTGCGGAAACCTGCTCTAGGCTTACAGGTGTGTTCAGACAAGGGACAGATGTAAGCATTCATGGGCTGCTGTGCTCCAGGTTCCTGCAGATGCATGACTGCAGATGAGGCCTAAGCATACTGGGTTTTGAAGAAATAAACTGCTGAGAGAAAGATATAAAACTCCTACAGAAAGATGTAAAACTGCTGTTGTGCTCTGAGCTTCATGCAGGCTCCAGGAGACTCAGCACAGACATTTCAGTCCTGTTAACTGCTTTGCTGTTACCCAAAGGTGAGCAGGTAAATCTGCTACAGTTAACAAATGAGCTGCTATGTTCACATTCTGTGTCAAGAACTGGAATCCTTGGATGCTTTTTTCTTAATGTCAGGATTATGTGAAATCCCTGGAATGACCCCATGCATTACATAATTGCATTGTGGTGAATTTCATTATGAAATCCTCCTGTATTGCAAGCACATGCAGATCTGTACCCCAGCTTTCCTTGGACTAAACAGCATGGGCATGCAGGATATTTTATTTCTGCATTGGGGGTAAAATATGGGTGCTGCTGTGAAAAAACATAAATATGATTCAATAAGCACCTTGTCTCTCTAGGCTCCTTGAGTATCCCTAAAAAACCCCAGAAGTCACTAATGAGTCAGATTGTTTTGGGTTGGGTTCTGGTTTATTTTTTAAGTCACTGTGGTTTTCTGTTTTCACTATTTTCTCACTTTTGGTTCTATTCCTTTTGAATCATCAGATTATTGGGAGAGGGGTGGTGTGGACAGAATTTGTAACAGCATCTTGTTCAGTTTGAGTATTTCATGGCTCCAAGCTGGACTGTGTGATTGTGTCGGTTTCAGAGGGCTGCTTTGGATAGTCTAATGTTCTGGATTTAATGCTTCCATGAATCCTGTAGTGCATGAAGACCATGAAGAGGGAAATGTGACAACAGATGTTCTGAGGTCGCTATCTAGTTTGTATTCCCCATCTGAAGTAAATAATGGAAAGAAACAATGCTAATGTTTGTCTACTGCACCTGTTGTAATAATAATAAAGTAAAAAATGTTTTTATACAAATCATGAGACTATATGTGAAACCAGAATTATGTGAACTTGTATGTTGAAAAAGTTTAGAATTGCCACAGTAGCTCCCTGTTGACTCCCTCATGGCTTCCAGAAGGTTCTTGAGGAGGTGACATCATCTGAGTGATTTTTTGCAAGCATTCTCTAAATCTTCCACATGTTTACTTCCATTTATTTAACCAGATAAATACTTTTTGAAAAAGAGGCATGGTTCAATTTTAACCCAGAACTTTATTAAGATATGACTGAAGGTAGTGAGTGGAGTTTTGCCCAAATATCCCACCCACCCACCCACAATGAAAAGGAAAAAAAAAAAAAAAAAAAAAAAAAAAAAAAAAAAAAAAAAAAAAAAAAAGTTTTATGATAGGGCAGGTAGAATTTGTGAAGGCTAGGCTAGACTGGAAAGTGTAACATTAGCCTTTCTGGATAAGGAAGTTTCTCTGTTTTTCTACACATTATAGTGGTATTTGTGTTTGTTGATCTCTGAATAAAGCAAGTAAATATTCTCTTTTTATATGGACTTCCAGGAAAAGCAAAAAACTTGTATTGATTAAGGTCATAATTTGTGCATAGCTGTGTTGGGATTGAGATATAGAAGTCCCTCAATTTTTCAGTCATCCTTCAGAAAATAGCTAAGTTGAAAAAGGCAACTCCTATCCATGTATAATTCATTAACAAAGAATGACTGCCTGAATGTTCCTGTAATAAATGCTAGGCATTTTTAAATGACTTTACAGCCACCCAGGATATGCAGTGTTTTGCTTTTGTGCATAACTTTTTTGGTGAGACAAACATTGTATCTTTACTGACATTTGTAATGAGGTTCCTGAATTAGAAACGAGAGCCAGGGCTTGACTGCGTGTCAGAAGGAAAGCTGTAGATAAGCTGTCTGTATTATGGTCTGTAGCCTTGATAGTAAAATATCCTGCTTGCTGCCTTTGTTCTGCTACTGTTGTCTGATCCAGTAACATAATTAGCTAGAAGTGAGCATTAAAGATATTTAGTATCCATGTGGAATCTTGGATCTTCTTTGTCGTAGCCCTATATGTCCTCATTGTGTGAAGTAACCCCTTAGTTGGTGCTACTCTTAGCTTCTAAGAGACTTTTTAGCTTCTTAATATCCTTGTTCTTTTCACAAGTTACAGATTTTCTGCAGAATCTCTTCCAAATGCTCCTTTACCTCTCTTTAAACTCAACACCTCATATTTACCTACCTGCTTCTAAAGTTCCAAACTTTTGGTTGAAGACTTTTTTTCCCCTGTAGCAAAGACAAAACTTTTTTCCCCCTCTGGCTGATTTTTTTTTTTTTTTTTTTTTTTAAAAACACCCTAAAATTGACTAAGCATCAATTATTATGACATTACAGAAAAGCAAAACTGTATGTCAGACAAAATGACATAGTGAAAAGAAACCTGAATGATACCCTAGAACTGAAATACCATTTTCCTGGTACCCCTGGTATATAAACTTTCTGGGGAAGGGGCTATAGCTTACTGTAACTGGAGTCCTGCCTAGGATTCAGGCTTCCAGAGGCTATCATGATGCAAAAGCAAAGCGAGATCCCATTTAGTCCTAGTGGTGAAGCATAAAAACCTTAAAATTACTTGGCCTGTTACCTGAGCAATGCTTTGTTGATATCCAGAACTGAATGTAATAAGATGAGGGTGTTGAATGTGCTTTGTTCTTATACATGCCCTCATAGTCATTTTCTCTGAAGCAGAATTAATTTTAGGGTCACCAATTAATTTTGTGGATCACCTTTCTCCTTTTACTTGGTTTTAATGTGAAAAGGTGAGATCTTTTACTGCTGGCTTTGAGAAAACAACTCCCAAATGAGACCTTGTGTACAAAACGAAAAGACCTGTCCCAGTTTACAGCTCACTGAAGAATTGTTTCACTGTCTTTATCCCTTGGGTTCAGGCACTGTGCAGCCAGAGTAACCAACCACACCATTCTTGAGTGTTGTTCTACTCGAGTAGAACAGAAGTAGTGTATGGATAGTGACAGTGTTGTATAATATCACAAGAAATGATAAATTCCATCTGAAGGGCAGTGGTATTTATATGTAAAAATGTCTCCTCACGGAAAGCAAACTGTGAGACCAGTAGTGATCAGCTGCAGAATGTAGCATCTGTCAGGAAAGTGCCATATAAGTGAGCCCCACTGTAATGGTTGTGTGTATTGTTTTAGTGAAAATCTTTAACTGTGAATTCCTGGTAAGTAAAAGACGCTCTGCGGAAGAAGCTGCTGAAAACTCCGCATATGGTATTACAAACCACTGAAAGGCACAAAGGCCTAAATTGCTGTAGTTTGTGGAGTTACTTGCACGTGTAAAGGACACGTGAAGGGCTTCTGTTTGGAAGGTTATCTGGTTTGGCTTTTTTTTCCCCAACTGTGTCCAGCAATATTACCTCTCTACAAACGTTGCTTATCTCTGTCCCTTGATAACCACAGCTTCAGCACTACCAGTGCTAAGGACTACTCGTGAGCAGGGATTTTCAATGTTTGAACAAACATCTAGACAATTACCAGTTTCAGCAACTTAAGCCAAGCAGTTATCTGATTTGTCAGTTTGTTTTTAATAAAACACGATGCAGAATATCAAGCAATAATATTATTCTTAGTACATATGATGCTTACCTTCAAAACACTGTAAGTCATTAATTGGCTCACTCGCATCTGCAGAAAGAGTGTTTCACCTGAAAGAACATTGTGGAAGAGTCTGGAGATTGAAACTTGCTGGGAACGGCTGTGGTGTCGTCATACCTCACTCCCAGGTTAGGGAATATGCCATAAAACGGTGTCACAGCGCTGTCGGGTGAAGGCGAGGGCTGTAGCTTAGTGGTTGAAAAAACAAGGTAAACCTACCTGTTGTGTGTATTTTACCCTTAATTTCTGCGTTAACGTAGCTCCAGTAACAGGTGCTGATGTTGTGAGAAGGGTTTTCTGCGGCTCGATTTTCCTCTGTTCACCAGTTCGGCCACCGGTGCTTGAGGCTGCCGACTCTGCCATGCCGAGCCGGAGGCAGCGTGCCCCACACGGATCCGGCCCGGTGCGGGGTCGCGGTGCGGTGCCCGGTGCTGCGGGGTCCCGGTGCGGGGTCCCGGTGCGGTGCCCGGTGCTGCGGGGTCCCGGCGCTCCCCGGCCGGCGCCGAAGGGGTTAAGGGGCCCCGCCCCGTGCGCGCGCATTGGCGGGGCGGCGGCCAATGGCGGCGCGCGGCGGCGGGGCCGCGCCAATGGGGGCGGGCGGGGGCGGCGCGGCCGGCGCGCGGCTGAATGGGGAGCACAAAGCGCGGCCGGGACGCGCCGCCGCCGTCCCCGGGAGAGCCGCGCTGCGGGGCCGCCGCCGCCACAGCCACAGCCCCGCACCGGCACCGCCGCCCCGCCGGCAGCGCGGGGGAGGCAGCGCCGAGCCCCCGCCCCTGCTCCTTCTCGGGTTTTTTTGATTTTTTTTTTTTTTTCCCCTTTCCCCTTTACCTTTCCGATTTTTCATATTTGTCGGTTTCTCCCCTCTCCCCCCGGTGCCTGCGGGAGAGGCGCCGCGGCCGCCAGAAGGCACCGCGGCGTAGCGGGAGCGGCGGCCGGGTGCATGAGCGGCGCGGCTGCCGCCGGCCGTGCCTTACCGCCGGGGCTCCGCCGCTGGGAGGCGAGGCGAGCCGGGAGCGCCGCCGCAGCCCGGTCCGCCCCGGGCAGCCCGCCCGCCGCGCCCCTCGGGCAGGGGATGCTCCCGCCGCCGCCGGCTGCCGCATCCCTGCGAGCCTGAGCCTTCGCCAGCTCCCCGCCGACCGGCCCGCGGCGAAGCGCCCGCCCTGCGCCCGGCCCCGAGCGGCGGGGGCCGGGCCGGAGCGGTGCGGGCGCGCTGCGATGCGGCTCCCCCGCGGCGCCCCGAGCCCCTGCGGCCGCCGCGGCGCGGCTGAGGGAGAGCGGCCGTGAGCCGGGGGCGTCCCGGTCCCCGCGGTGCCGAGCGCGCTCGGCGGTGTCGAAGTGCCGGGGCCGGCGATGGCTCTGCCCTGAGCGTCCCGCCGGGGACACCCCGGCTCTGGGGACGCCCGGCCGTTCTGGAGACTTTGGGGGCGTTTGCGGGTTTTGCCTTTTTTCTTTCTTATTTTTTTCCCCTCTTTTTCTTTTTTTTTTCCCTCCTCTTTCCCCGCTGCCTTTTGGGGTTTTCTCCCGGCGGCTCGTCCCCTGCGCCTGCCCGGCGGTCATCCCCTCGCCCGCGGCCCCGTCCCTCAGGGCATGTCCCGGTCCAACAGCGTCAGCCCCCCGGGCTTCGGCGGTCCCGCGCCCTGGGCAGGCACCGAGCAGCACCGCTCGGCCTGGGGCGAGGCGGAGGCCCGGGCTAATGGCTACTCCTACCCGCCGCCGCCCAACAGGTCCTCGGGCAAGAAGGCCTCCCGCATGTCGAGCAGGTGGAGGAGCGAGGAAGACTACGAGCCCCGGAACCGCGGGGATAGCGGCTGCAGGATGATGAGTTTTAGGTCCAAATCCGCCTGGCAGGAGCACGGTGACGACAGCCGACGTCACCGGTCCCGCCACCCGCCCGGCAGTGATTCCCCCGCTGCCCCCAACAATGCCAGCCCCCGGCAGCTGGGGGAGCAGGGGGAGGTACGGCCCCGCTCTGTGGAGTTGGGGCTGGACGAGAAGCGCATCAAGGCCAAGATTGAGGAGCTGGAGGAAGAGGACGGGGACGAGGGGGACTCCGAGGCAGCCTTCTCCATGGGCAGTTGTTGCAGTAGCCTGCTGCAAATCTTCAGGTCCAAGAAGTTCCAGTCTGAGAAACTGGAACGTCTCTATCAGCGCTACTTCTTTCGGCTAAACCAGAGCAGCCTCACCATGCTTATGGCCGTGCTGGTGCTGGTGTGCGTGGTCATGCTGATCTTCCACGCCGCACACGGCCGCTATGAGGTATCCTATGTCGTGGTGCTCTCCTTGGCCATCGTGCTGATGGTGGTGCTGTGCATGGTGTGCAACCGCAACAACTTCCACCAGGACCACATGTGGTTGGCGTGCTACTCTGTCATCCTGGTGATCCTGGCGGTGCAAGTGGTAGGGGTTCTGCTGGTGTGGCCCAGGAGCGCCTCAGAGGGCATCTGGTGGACCGTCTTCTTTATCTACAGCATCTACACGCTGCTGCCGGTGCGGATGAGAGCTGCGGTCATCAGCGGGGTGGTGCTCTCTGCCATCCACCTGGCCGTCTCCCTCAAGATCAACGCGGAGGATAAGTTCCTCCTGAAGCAGGTAAGCAAACCCTGAGTGGTTTGGATGTGTGCTCAGCATCGAAGGGCAAGGGAACTGGGGTAGTCTGACTTCCATAGGCCTGCCTGATGCTGGAAGGCTGACGGGGCTTTCAGCTGAACTCCTATGTTACCTACTGCTGGTTGGGATGGTGCACAATGTGGTGGCTAGCCTGTAATTTGCTTTTTTTCCACAGCTGTGCTGTTCCCTCGTTTCTGCTCCAAGTTAAGGCTCTAAACATACAAGAAGTGTGCCTTACTTGCTGGGTTCCCATGACAGCTGCTCCAGCACTGTCAGCCAGCCCTGCCAGTGCCCTTCAGTTGTATTTAATGTAAACAGCCCTGTGCTAAGCACACCTGTGGAACAGTATCCGAGCATGCTGCTGTTTTACTGAGAAATGTATAGGAAGTCTGGCTGTTTTCATCTGGTAGAGGTTATCCTTGTGTGTCACTCTGGGTTCAGTGTTGGCACAGAGCTTAGGCATCTTAGGAGAGCGTGCTCCACGGGAATGTGGGGTAGGCTTTTTAGTTTAGAAGGAAAATGTTTTGCTCTGAGATGTGCTGGAAATCTCTATGGTGAAAAAACTCTCCTGTACAGGCAGGATAAAAAGTACAAAAAAGAAAGTATAAATGCAGGTTGTTATTTAGCTGTGATATGATGTTTAACTGAAGCAGCTCAGTTTGCAGGAACAATAAGACTATTATCAAATGCATTACAGTGCAATTTTTAATTACCATATCTGTATAAACAGCAGCAGTACAAGGCGCCACTCTTCAAGCGAAGCAAACAGCCTCGGGACTCGCGTTTTAAGCTTACCACACGTAAAACATTGAAGCTGTGAGGCAGCTGTCATCCTTCTGATGTGCAGGACTCTGGGCAAGGATCAGCCTGTCACAGAGTAAGCCCTGATGCTCGTGTGTAACCAGGGATTGTTTATTAAAATCAGGTGTTTGGTAGTTTTACAGCCCTAACACGTAATACAAAATAAAGCCTCGCGGTCGATGCCTGCTTTGAGTCTTAGTTCTGGGTTGTTTTGAGTTCCGCCTATTGCAGTGGCAAGAAAAGTTGTAGGACTTAAAGAAACACTCATCAGGATGGGGCTGTCACTGTTCTGCTGTACAAAATAGCCCATGAAATTACTCTCTTCTCCCCCCTGCCTGGTTAAGCCTACTTGGAGAGTTTCTGGCTTTGTTCTTAGTTTGCTATGGATACTTTTATAAACTGTACATGACATATTTTTCTTATGTTTGATAAAAATGGCTTTTTGTGCATTTCCAGCAAAGCATACTCTGGGAATGGGACAGTTGGTGTTTTTCTGCTTGACTTGAAAAAGTTTGCTAATGGCCTCAGCTCTTCTCCGCTGGGGCTCTGTTCTTGCAGAACCTCATGTGTGCTTTCTTGCTTTATAGACTGGTATTTCTCCTGTTGGAATCAGTGTGTTGGGAGACCGTATCCTTTCATGTCAAGGCAAATCCCATCCTCATTGAGGCTGGGAGATTTAGCAGTCTGTTATGAGCAGTTTGGAGGATAGTAACGAATAAAATGTCATCATGTTGGAAAATGTTGGTAACTGTATTTTAGTAGGAAGGAGCCTGAATTACGAAGGCTAAATGATTGAATCCCTCAGTAGAAAATCTGGAACAATTACAGCTTCCTGCCTTTCCAAATAGCAGGTTTTTTGTAAGAGGTTGGCTTGTGTATATGCCCTTGTCAAAGGTAGAAGCATGGACAGTAGGTGATGTATGCACAAATCTGTGCATTGCACAGTTGCTTTCACTTTCATAGTAATGCTGGGGTTTTCCTACGGTTTGGCAATAAATGCTCAGTTAAGGAGGAATGTCCTAGGAGCACTCTTACTTTGTCTTCAAAGGCAGAGCGTCTCTCTACGTTGCCTGTTTATTTTTCCTACTAACACAGTCTCTGTCTTGCTGTGGTCTACACTGGTGTGGCACGGGCTGAATTCGGTGGGGTTGTGCAAGGCCAGGCATCAGATTCCTTACACGTTTGTGTACGAACATGAGCTGCTGTCTCTGGCTGTCTGATAGAAAAATCTGTTCTGCTGAGCACATTGCCTCACAGCTATTAACAGGCCTTCCACATGGGGCTGTATCTCGTTGCCGTGGAAATCTGTTGTGTTCAGCTGTGTCGCCCTAATGCACACAAGGTCTCTTTTCCTCCTTCAAACTACCAGAGGCAAAGGCAGGTGAAAACCAGATAAGTCAAGAAGAGGGAGTTAAGATGTTTTCTGTGACTTCACGCTGGCAGTCACATCAGCCTGGGTTTTGTGGAGCAGGAATGAATGTTAAATGCGTTTGTGACTGTGTGACCAGATGGTACTTCACATCCAGCAGTCACAGAAGAAAGGCTGGTTAGGATGTATATCACCTTTCCTCTCTTTTTTATGGCATTTTAAACTACAATACTTAAGCAAGTTTTACTTTGTGGGAGGTTTTTGCTTTTAGTCCTCTCTGAATTGTTTCCAAACCAGGAGAAATAATACACTCTTGTTATGATCCACTGATATTTGAGGCAGAGTGACTCTTGTGTTGACTCCTGAGCACTTTTATAAGGCAATGGAGCTTGTAAAAACTCCTCTTTCTCAAGAGAGTGAAATTCTTGGTAGTAGGTCTGTTTTAGGGGAAAGGCAGCTTGTTGAATTCCCTAGCGGAGGATGCATGAGTTTACTGTCTGAATTATCTTCTCTTGTCATTGCTGGATTTTTCTGTCCCCAAACTCTCTGGTCCAAGGCTATACTATTCAGGCTTCACGGAAGGGTTAATGCAATCTGCTGTTTCTGAATCCACAAGGTGACAGGAGTAAAAGTAGTTGTCATTGTTCAGTCTTAACTAAGTTGCTTCTTAAAATAATCCTTCTGGGGTCACTGGATTTGGAAAGTAAGCTCTGGCTTCTCTTTGCTACCTGGAGGAGTCCGCCTTTCAAAAGAGAAAGCACCCCTGTCAAAAAGATGAGTATAACTGGTACCTCTGTGAGTCTCATCAGCTAGAGGCAATGATCTTGGCTTCTTGAATTGGGGTTTGATTGGAATAAAAAAGTGCTAATTATTACATTATATTAAAAAAGTTATCCAATGTTGAGGGAGGGGAGAAAAAGAAATCTTGCGTTTGAGAATTTACTTGTTTCCAAAGGCAGCAGGCTGCTGGAACAGAACACAGTGAATAGGTGATGCTCCACCAACTGCAAATCCTGACTGCTTAAAAGGGGTTTTTCGTGTGTTCCTGTGATCAGTTAGCTCTAGAGGAACTGCTTTGTGGTTTACTGGGGAGGGGATGACTGCAATTGTCTTCAGGTTTAGGTCCTTGTGTTATTCTGGGACAGATTACAAATATGTTCCACTGCATGGAAGAGTGTCCTCTTCTCTCTGCATGTGTCTCTTTTCAGGCCGGCTTTTTCCATGTGTTGGCTTTGATGCACCTTCAGGCTCTGAGAACACACTCAACCCTAGAATTCATGTAAGCATTACTTTCCACGTGAATGAGGCTTTCTAATACTTAACTGAGAAAGAAGTGTACTGCTTATCAGTAATCTGCCTTGCATTCACAGCAGAGATAACAGTGAGATTTATTCTCTGCCCAGCTGACCCACAGACTTGTACGGGCACATGGGAAGAGGTTCAGCCTGTGGGTTGCAGATGCTTAACTGAAGTCATGTGAGGAAAGCAGCTGCCCTCAGCGCAGATAGTCTTGAGTAAGCACTGGCATTTTTTGTAAGACTATGGGTAAGGGACAGGGAATTTCACAAGAGAGTTTATTTGGACTCTGAATCAGACTTAAAAAGGGATGGGGATTGTGTGTGGGAGTGGGTGGGGGACCAGGAGCAGGGGATAAGAATTCCACATACAAACATCAAACAAGCCTGTGGACTGAGGTTAGGTTTACTCCTGTTTTCCCATCCAAACCTATTTTATTGTAACTTTCTGAGGTTCCTTGTTCGAGAGTACAGTTAAGTCTTTGTAGTTTATTAACTCAATGCAAGTGGGTAACTGTTAAGGTACCACCAAAAATAAATACCTTCTTTTTTATCTTGTGTCAGTAACCTCATTGAAAGAGAAACTGAAATGCACTGATCTCTTTTCTCCTCATATATTACTGCAAGCCTTCTGCCAAGGATCTCTGATAGCAAAGTTCTGAACTACATGTCTTTTTTTGTCTCTCTGATTCAGGGCTCCTTCTTGCTCAACCTGTTTTTGTGTCTCCATCATAACAATATTACATTAATGCTCCTCATCCTTCACTTCTGAAAAAGTGTGTATGTGTTGGCCTTTCTCTCTGTCAGTGCATGTTGATGGTAGATGATTTATCTGCACCTGCACAGGGGCTCTCTTGAAAGTGTAGCATTTCAGTTTAACAGTTTTTCAGAAGATGTTGGTAGGGAAGCTGGTCCCTCTCCTTTTCATAAATAAACTCACTTCAGCAGGGCTAAAAACAATTTCTTACTGTAATAGGGAATCAACTTGAATCTTGTGGAGGTCTCCTAGCACCTCGTAGAGATGCTTTCAAGTCGGCAATTTGAATGGCATTCAACAAGAAGTCACACAGTAGGAGAAGAAGTACTGTATGTTCCATCTCAGCCTCAGCATGCTTAATATATGTAGGTGATGACTGATTTAGAGACAGATTCCCAGCCGTGTGTTAATCAAGTCCTTGCACTGTGCTTTCATTTCCTTCAAGCAGCATTGTCTTTGTTCATCAAGAAGGAGAGGTGAACTACCTGGAATGCAGGTGGATCTGTGTGTCAGCTCTCCTGTGGTTACGTGCTGCCTGTTTTACTTTTTCCACCTGGAAAACAGAATTGAGAAATGTTTGTATAGGGTGGGATTTTTAAGGTGCTCAGCCACATGGGGCCAGGTACTGGGTGCCTTAAACAGCACTTAATGCTCTGTTCTGCATAAACATTGATATCAGTAGGGCTCTTGTGCAGTTAGAGCTCTAGCACTGCTCCCTACTGAAAAATCTGCCTGTGCAGCAGTTGCACCGGAGTTAGTGAAAATAGATTTGCTGTCTTCTGTTCCGGCGAAAAAATGGCAACCTGAAATATTCAGTAACTGTTGCATTGATAGTTGCCTTCCTAGGGTAATTCTGTAATAGAAGTAATTAAGTAAATCCCTGAAGTACTGTGTATCAATTTAGTCCTTTGTGAGAATATTGTCTTTATCTCTTGGGCATGTGTTGCCTGGGGTTTACAAAGGCGTATCTGTTCTTATCTCCTAAATTACCCTATGATTCTGCCACCTCTTAATCTATCTCCTTTCTTTAGCCTCCTTCCCCACCCCCCCAACCATGAATTAGTTTAATATTTCACTGTAATGTTCACCAGTATCAAAACCTGTTAGTGTGATAGAGTGCTGTGTGTCTAACTTCTCCATGTTCCTGGGTTCTTAATAAGTTTGTTGTCTTGATAAACTGACCTATTTGTGTAATTTCTCTCAGCTTTGTGGTAGTAATCACACTTTTATGGTTGGCTTGCATCCTGACGGTGAATTGAAGACAAAACCTAATAGGGGTGATTGAGGTGCATAGCAAAAAGACTTGTCCTTCTAGGCATTTGTATGACATGCTTGAAAAGGCAGGGTGCGCTAGTTCTGGATATTTCTGGGGAGGTGAAGATACTTTGCAACAACACCAGGATTCATGAAGGTACAGGAGGCAGAAGGATAAACTTCCATGCCCTAATCTTACAAAGCAGCCATTGACTTGTCCTTCAGTGTCCTGGGCATGATGGCTTAGTTTGACACCAGCGTGATCCCTGTTCTCTGTCAGAGACCTGTCCAAGGCAGGACATCTTATTTATGTGGTCTTTTGTGATTAACTTCATTCAGATGGTTTATAAACCTGAACAGCGGTGGATATAAAATGCTGATTTTCCTGGTGCTAAAGGCTCACTGGAACTGGTCGTGCCCTCCTGGAGCCAGAATGGCCCAGTGCTTCCTAAATGCCCTTTTGCTCTGAGTCCACTGTTGTGTGGGCAGCACTGCCAAGGTCTGGGGTGGAAGAGGACTGGGACTCAGCCCAGCTGGAATGTGAACTTTGGGCACCAGGCTGTTCTCCAAATGCATTCAATTTGTGTCTGATTAGCTAATCTTTCAGTCATGTACCATGGCTCCCTCTCTGTCTTTTAAGAAAAGTGGAACAATCGCTAACTTTTTAGCCATTGCAGTAATTTGAATAGTTACAGTCTTTGGGGAATAGCTGGTTTGGTCATCATATTTTGGTATTACTGGATATTACTCTCATTTTCTAATCAAACTGAAAGAACTGCCCTTCTGTCCTGGTAGAAGATGCAATGAAAAATTCCCAGCAACAGCTGAAGAACTGAGAGGTAAAAATCAAAATTATTTGACAGCAGATTCTGTGCATGTGGTAAAGTGATCCACCCTTTGGCTGGTAGTGGCTTCTGAGAACCTGTGCTTTGAAAAGCTCTTGTCTTTCTCTTCTTTTCTTTATCATCTCTTTTTTCCCCTTCTTGTCTCACTCTACTTATTTTTATTTTTTTCTGGTTTTGTTTTTTGGTTTTTTTTTTTTTTTTTTCCCCTTCTTCTTCTTCTTGGGTGGTTTTTTGTTGCTTGTTTGGGTTTTTTTTCATTCTTTTTCCTTGTGCAGATGGGTGCAGTTCAGAGAAAATACCCACTTTTGTTGGAGGAGGTAGAAGACAGGGCTCCAAGTTTTACCAGCCTTGGGCAAGGTTTGTCCTCCCATCTGCTTTATACCATAGGGTTTACATGGCACCTTGCACAGGTAATCTGTACCCACAAGAGGTAGTGCAGAGGGAGCTGGAGTGCACCAGACTCCCTCTCGAGCCTCCCAGCTGCTACATTATTTCATGTTGTTTTTTTTATGGCCTAGAGGGGTAGGACAGTGACAAAGTGTGTGCAAGGAATGTGAAGATTTACCGCTTCTGGGAAATGGGTGGGGTTCCTGTCTAACTGCTGTGTGACTTTTTCATCTCCTGCAAGTCCTGTGTTTTGATGTGGGATATGCTTGGTGTTAGTTCCTTCCCTCCCTCTGAAGTCTAGCCTAGTGATGTGAACTTGTGATATCTTTCATCCATGGGATGCTCTTTCTTCTTTTTGTTTTGACATTGGTGATACTTAAAAAAAAAAAAAAAAAAAAAATTTGTCTTTACCCGAGATGTAGCCTGCTGCTGCCAGAAACTTGATTCATTATTATGGAGTCCTTAGGCTAGGTAAAAACCCAAGGGGAAATCTCATGTGAATGAAAAAACACAACCCCAAAGATATTAAAAAGGATAATCTAGTTATGAGGGGGTGTGGGAAACAGACAAGAATTTTAATATTTGTCTCCTGAACTCCTAAATGTTCTCACCTTATCATAAGAAAGTTTGAAGTTTCTAGCTCTTAATAAAGTCACACATAAAATGGCTGTCAGGCCAAGACAAGACTCAAAATGGTTTTTAGCAGCTGCAGCCAGACCACTCCCAGTGAAACTCTCCGTGTTGTTTTATGATGGTGCTGACTGTTGCTGGTTTCATCACTGGCAGGTACAGGAATGGCATCATTCAGCAGACCTGCAGTAGAGTTTAGCGTTCTACTAAATGCTAGAATTTAGGCCTTGTTCTGACACTCAGAGAAATGAACTGAACACATTTTAAAGCTCTGCCTTCTTCTTCCAGTCTTGCTCTTGAACATCTGGGAAGCTCTGTCCCACCAGGAGCCTGGTAGGTAGACAAGCCTGTGCACTGTTTCAGCCAGACACAGTTGGGTTTGCACCACAAAGGTGATGTGTTTACAAATGGTGGGACCCCCCACCGCTGAAGAATTAATGGGCATCACCAACAGAATTGCTTCTGGTGCCAGGCTGGCCTCACTAATGCCAAGTAGGATTTTTGTTACAGTACTCACTATAGAATGTTTCATTGTATTGTCAGGCTTTGTTCTGCAAATAAAACATCATTATGTACTTTTTTCTTCATATTTATATGTCACTAATGTAATTGCCATGTATCTTTATTCCCTTCCCCAGACATCAGGAACACAAATCATATTTGTGTATTTAAGATGTTATCAGGACTGTCTGTAGTGTGCATTGTATAGTCATCATTTGTGGCTTCTCCTACTTCATAGCAGCAGAAATAGCAGAAGAGAAGTATATTTCAAAGCATCCTCAATCCTGCCCTGATTTTGTTTATAATTCCTTTACCCAGACTGCTTCTTCTGCAGTTTGAGTGATGAGTTTCCAGATGAAATATTAAATTGCCTTTTCTTTTCATGAAAAGTTTTACACACCCATGTAATACCCATCAAATTTTTTACTGTGAATTGGGGTTTTGTGGTATTGCTGAGCTTGGCTATCATCCTGTGTTTTCCTGGGAAACTTTGCTTTTGGGAGGTTGAGTTTTGGGAATTAAAGCTGCTCTTCAAATTCAATATACACATTCCAGTAGTATCAGAGTGCACCTTTGCAGACAGTAAACAAAGGACTGTGCTGATGCAACACAGAGGGAATAGAAATAAAGAAAGGTTTGTGTTTCCTATTTCTTTTCCCCCCGATGTTAGAAATTGATCTCTCAAAGAGGCAACTTACGCAAACTGTTTATTCTTCAGATATTGCAGCTTGTATAAGACATTCTGTCTCACTTCATAGTCAGAAGAAAAGGCTGTGACATTGCTTGCAAGGATCTGTCATAAAATGTTGCTGATGCAAACAGTTCCCTGGCTGTATCTTCCCTTCCAGAAAAAGCCTTGCCTCCTTCCCTTAATTCCCTGCTCTAGACTAAATGCTACAAGTACTGATCCCTGTGTCCCTCTCACTCTGCAAACCAAATTCTTGGAGCCAGCAATGTGGTAAGGGACTACTCAAATCAGTATTTCTAAAAACAGTAGTTTGCTGGTCAACCCACAGATGACAGAGCTCCTCAGACATGCTTGCTGAGTGATGAACTCTTTCCATTTGTTGGGAGGTACCCGATGGCAGCTTTCTCTGTGTATTCTTGCTTTAACGTGTGGGTATTTATACACAGAATTGCACAAACTGGGGGGACCAAGGGACATGTTATTAATGAAGATGTGTCCATTTAAATGGGATTTCTTTTTTTCAGGCAGGTGGTTACTGGTAATCTCCTAGGGGAGAGGAAGAAATGCTCTATGGTGCTGAGGAAAGAGGAGGCTCTGCAGTGTGGTGGGAGAATGTGTAATCACGGTGTCAGTCTCACTCATGCTGAAAGCTAAATGCAATTTTTCAGACCGTTGAACACGAAGTAGGTTACTAGTGTGGGAACTGCTACTGAGTGTTGAACTCTCTGGATCTTAAGTCCAGGATGGACTTCTGAGCTCATGTAACAGTGCCCACTGATCAATTCTCCTACACTTTAAAATTCCTTCCATTCAGATGGTATGGAATTAAAAAAAAAAAAAGTTAAAATGCTGAATTTCACAGTATTTGTCAGTTGAAAAAGCAATCTGCAGTGATTTCTGAACTGGAGGTGAACTGAGCCAATACTTATTTTTTTCCTCCTAGGAAGACAAGATTTTAATACCCTGTGATGGAACATATTGGGGATATTTCTCTGCTCAAGTTGGTGGCATCTACTTAAATATAGCACAGATGGACGTGTTAGTTGTGAAGGGGTTCTGACATCATGCCCAGATTTTCTACTGGGTAATTATGATCTTGGCTTCTTAATTGATGTTGAATATGGTGTTTTTCTTTGCTCCATGTCTATTCTGGACTTTTTAGCAGTACACCACCAGATAGATGCTGGGCATATGGATTTACTATCATATCTGAGAAATTTGCAAGGCTTTTGACAAGCCAGGAAAATGAGGGACTAGAGCTCAGGCTTTTATCTTCTTAGTTGTGTCCGTGTGCTCGAACAAGTGCCACCCCCTTGGAATGACAGATGTACTGATAACTTTTGAAAGGTACAAAACCAGAAATGGTATGATTGAAGGATCCTTCCAGGGCTCAGATTTGCCATCTTGCTGCACCAAGACAAGACCAAGTCAGCCTAAACCATTTGTGGCAGGTACTAGTCACAGACCCATCTGAAAAAAACCTTCCTTTGTGTATGTGCTCTCGGGGGTCACAAAAGTACTGATGTGCTTTCTAGTGTGTTTGTTTTGTTGGCGGTTTTTGTTAAGCAAACCAGCAAGCACAGCCCTGGGTAGGAGCAGACAGTAAAGAAGAGCTGTCTGTGACTAGAGCGCTCTGGCTGCTCTCTGATGAAACTGGTGCTCAGTTTCCTCGTCTCACCTGGCTTTAGTTCCCACCCCACCCAGAGCCTGCCGTTCCCTGTTGTCACAAACAGTGTGTTTGAATGACATCTGGCACAGCTGGGTCTCATTCCTGAGTGGGGCTTTCCTGAAAGCGCTGCAGGACAAGCAGTAAGCTTGAAGGTTTCTCATCCTTTCACAGCTGACGACCTTTTCGGTGCCTGGCCCTTCTCAGCTCTCAGGGTAGCTGTACTCAGAGAACTCCTCAGAACTCCAGGCCTGCTCCAGGGACTCTTAAAAGTGTATGCCTTTTGCACTGTGGTTGAAATGACTGTGAACAAATACTTAAGGAAGTATTTCCTGAAAATATTTTCATATCCCAAGAGAGAAAGTTAGGAAACTGATATTTTGTTTCTGTTTGTTTTCCTTCTTCCCTAATGCAGGTAAGGAGTATCTGGCTGTGTCATGACACTGAAGGTTTGTCCTAGTAATAGTGTCTTGGAAAGGTAACACTCTGTGGATTAGTTAAACAACAATATAGAGCCCACTATACAGAAACTGTGGTCCCCTGCTGAAACCACCTTACTTGTCTATTTTAGATGCAAATGGACCTAGTTAATTTAAATCGCTTCCAGAGGGAATGCAAACTAAATAAAGTCATGCTTGTTAAAAGAAGTGTTCTCACAGGTTTAAATAATTTTCTTCAATTTATTTTGATGAACTTCTCTGAACAGACCAATCTTTACCATAATATCTTCAGGCCAAGACTGTAGCTTATGTAAGTGAGGAGTACCTTATACTATTAACTTAGTGCATTGCCCTTGTATGTAATTTTCCTTTAGAAAAGTTGGTGTACCTCTGTGCCATGTGCCTTCCCCCTTGGCAAGGGTTGGTGCTGGTTGTGACAGGGACAAAGTCAAGAGGGGAGCTTATCTGTCGTGTTTAGCCAGCGCTTGGCCCCGTTTCCAAAGCTGCTTTTCAGGAGCCTGGTCACAAGTATCCCCTCTATGGCTGTTTCTGTGCAAGGGGTAACTGCTCACGACTCATCCTTCCCAGAGAAATGATCTGCTTTCAGAGCATGACCTCTTGCTTGGGGCTGGCACCAAACCTTTTCATTGCCAATTCCATAGCAGCTGTGACCGGGACAAAATACTATATGTCTAAGATTCCCAGGCTGCCACCTGGAATGCCACAGAAGTGACAGGTGATGCTCCTCTGTGTCTTTCCTGAGAGAAGCTCCTTTGGTTTCCAGCAGCTCTCCTTCTGTTTAAGCCATTTGCAATACTCCATACGCTATTGAGGCAGTGCCTTGCTGCAACATGAGCATATCTTCTGCATGTCAAACTTCACGGGGAGATGCTGTGACAGCTCCCTGCCTGCCAAACCTCCTGCTGAAGCTTATTGGAGAAATATTGTGCTCCCTTCAAATGGGTGGCATTGTAACATTGGCTTGCTCATTGAAACAGCATTTGGGTCTGGGCACAGTGAAAATGTTGGTTTCCTTTCAGCAGAAGGGAAAAAAACCCTGAAGGCTGCCTTCTGCATAAACAGTGGTCTTAGGCAGAGCTGCAATTTCCAGGACTGAGTCAACTAACTTTTGAATCTTAATGGCCATGATATTTACTTCTCCCTCTGCTATTCCCTGTCCCAATTAGATCTAAAAGGATTCTTAGCTCTCTTCAAACCATACCCTAAACCATTGTTGCCTTGTCTAGTTTTTATTTAACCCAACAAGAAATGAGTTGGAATCTAAATGCCTCCTGCCTATCACCAAAAATACCTTTTTCCCTCCGGCTGCTTGTAAAGTGCCTTTAACTCCCCTCAGGGCTTTTCTGTTTGAAGGGACAGCTGGTGTAGAACAATAGTGACTGATTTATACTGATCAATCCTCACATTACTGAGAGGCATCTGTCTTCTTCTAGGCACCCTGCAGTGTATCAGAGACACACAGTTGGAAGATGTGTCTGCAGTGTCTCCTGTCTTTCACCCCACCCTGACTTTTCTGTAGGTCCTGGGAAAAAGAAAAAAAAATGGGAAGAAATACTGCAAAAAAAAATTAATAGTGAGAGGTGCATTTCCTCTTCTTCACTTATGTGGTTATCATTGAGTCTGCTTTTCCATTTTTTTTTTCAGTTGTGTGTGCTTCAGCAGCAATACCATTACTGCCAAACTGTCAAACTCAGTAACTGAAATGGTTTTTTGACCAACTCACCCCAAAGTTAGTTTAGCCTAAATATTTGGACCAAAATAAACTGGGAGGGGCGGCACATGTGCACCTGAGCAAACAGTTCAGAGGGGCTGGTATCATCTGCTGAGAAAGAAGTGTTAATGAGCTAGGAGCAAATGCAGCTGAAGGATGTTAAGGACATGTTGACATCCTGATAGGGACCTATGCTGCTTTCAGACTTTGGTGGAAGGAAGAACATAAACCCCTTTATTGTGGAATCATGAAATGGTTGGGTTGGAAGGGACCTTAACGATCACCTAGTTCCAGCACCCTGGACATGGACTTTACTAGACCAGGTTACTCAGACCCCCATCCATCCTGGTCTTGAACGCTTCTAGGGATGGGCCACCCACAGCTTCTCTGGTCAGTCTGTTCATCTGTCTCACAATGCTGTTTTTCCAGGAAACCCTTAACAGGTGAGAGGATGGCCAAGCATGATCTGTCCACCTGCTGCAGTCCTCCCTCCCTCTGCTTTTTCCTTGCTTTCACCTCCTCAGGGATGTAAACAGGCCCAGGAGAAGTCCCCAGGCAGTGCAGCTCTGTGTTCCTGCCCCCAGTGTTTATTTTCCTGATGCACTTTACCTGTGCAGGTAACTAGGATGAGCTCAGACAGCCGTCAGCTTTGAGAGCAATTGAGTAGTGTTGCTATTACTGACGAAAGAAAAGGCAGCCACAGAAGGTGGCTGCAGGATGGGTCTCCATTGTCCTGTCCTCCAGAGTGACAGCAGGGAACAGTTTGTTTCAGTGGCCCTTGCCTTCTCTTACCTTGGTAAGAAGCTCCAAACTTTGTTAATGTTTTGAGTATCTCTGGTGATCTGGTTAAAGTTTCTTTTTTTGTCTCTAAATAAGCTGCAGTGGATAACTTTATGAAAAAAACAAGACTGCACTGATTCCTTCCATTTTTTCTTTGGTACAAGTGGAATGTGTGGTGAGAGCATGATCCAACAAGTGTTACTTTGGAAGACTCGCTTACTGCCCGGGATTCAAGTAGTGCCCAGTCCCTTGCACTTCATGTGAGGGCAATTAGCGCACGTGCATGGCAATTAGTGCTGCAAATGAAGTTGACACGGGTGTATTCTGCCTCTTTAATGGCTTGCTTTTCTCCTCTGCCAAAAGAGCAACCAAGCAGTCTCAAAGGAACCTGCTGCCTTCTGATATTTAATTTGCTTCAGGCTTACGCTGGCATCCTGCCTCTTTCTTCTGCTGCCGCGCCTGGCCCACCTGCCTGCTCCGCTCCCAGTGCTGCCGAGGAAATGATCCCTGTTTCTGGCAAATCAGGCCATGACTTGCCCACGTGCTGCAGTTGGGCCTCACAGACTTCCAGCACCATCTCTCCCTGATGTGCTTTGTCACTCCTGGTTTCTGACCTCCTTTCAGCAGAACAGTGGGCTGGTTTCTGATGAGCTGCACTGCAAGCAGCAGCGCCTGGCAAAGGAACCTGCTGGTGAGAAACTGCAGAGCAATTCTTCTGTTATCCATCTTCTTGAACTAGATGTCACAGTGATGGGGGCCTTCACATATCTGTGAAATCCTGTGTGTGTTTTTGACCAGTGATGGCTCTGGAGTGGATGCTGGAGTATAGATGGCATATGTGTAAGTCCCATATATGTGAAGTGACATTATGTGATTCTTAACCAAAATTTTAACTGTTCCAGAATATTTTTAAAATTAAACTGAATTAGAAAAGTCTGGCAAAAAAACTTGCGGTCGAATACTCAATGGCTATAGGAAAAGTAAGGGATTAAAATTCTAGAAGAGACCTATTAGTCACTGACTGTGGGAAGAGGGCATAGAAGTATACATGGGGCATGTTAAATCGATAATGAACTTTTGATGCAGGTCTTCCTGTATATGGCTTTCCTCATTGCACCTTGTGCCATGGACCACACATCTAGGTTTGTTTTTGAATGCTTGAAAGATCATATTTTTAGAGTGTCTCTTCACAGGAAGCTGGTAGTTTAGGATTTATTTTTGGGGGTTTGAATCTGGTCATTTCCCCAGAAGCAGGAACATGATCGCCCTGGATGGGAGTATGTAGTAACCAGCTTTGCTTTGAGTGGTTGTTGTAGGCCAGAAAAAGTTTAGCATTAGTCTCTGTAAAATTGTCCTAGAGAACCCATCTACTGGAGATAACACGCTGGGTTAATGGTGTTACTTTGGGAGCCTTTGTTTTATGCATCACTGATTACTGAGACAGTTGAAATGTGGGTCGGTTTTCTTTCTTTCTAAGTAGAGTTTGCACAGAGTAACATGCAAGCTGTTGCTTTCTAGAAAATGTGGGTCAGGTGCTGTTTTGCTGAGGAAATCAGGAGGTATTTTACTTAGCTAGCATTAATACTCAAGTGTTTCCTGACTTCCTTGTGCCAAGGTCCTAGGCTGTTGTGCTGATGAATAACACACTTTCTGGAACAGGAGTGTGCAGCGAGCCACGATTTTGTGTCATTAGGAGCGCTGGCTCATGTGATTCACAGAGGTGGATAGAGTTCATGGAGGATGTGTGAGCCCTGTCATCCCAGCTTCAAAAGCAGCTTCAAAATCCATGGAAAGCAGCTGCCCCAGGAGTGCTTGGTGACTTTTGGGAGGAGCAGGGGCAGACAGACAGAAACTGTGTGGGACAGGACTGCGTATTCCTCCTTGTGAAGTAATGAGCATGTGGAACAGACTGTGGTTGAGGAGGTTGTGGGGGGTAGAATATTAACCATGGTGAGAATAATCCTGGAGGAGCACATTTATCCAAGCTGGCACTTTGCACATGTGTCATGATGGAATTTTCAAAGAAAGCCCTAAACAAAAGAGTTTTATGGAAGAACAAAACAGCATTGTCAGCAATGGCTAAGGAAGCTGTGCCAGCGCCTCTTTCCATATCTGTGCTCTGAACTGGTTCATGTTCTGGGGCTGTTGCATGCACAGATGTGTGTTAGCATCTGCCTTGAAGGTGCAGAAAAGAGTGGCTGTGATTTGTTTTCACTTAGCTATGTCTTCTAAAGGTTACTTATTTTTTTGTTTCTTTTTTGTTTTGTTTTGTTTTCAGACCAGAATAACTTGTCCTAAGGGAATGGTGTATGGTATAGCGAGATTTTTTTTTTTTTTTTTTTTTTTTGGCACAGCTGTGTTTGTGAGCATTCTCTTGCTTTGAGTCTGGGAGGCTGCGTTATAGCCCTCTGCAGCGATCGTGTCTAATCCAAGCTTTGGGGCTGGCTCAGCTCCTTGAGCCAGCAGAATCCCTCTCTGTGCTGGGGTGTTTGAGGAGTGTGATGAAGACAGTGGTTTGATCCTCCTGGATGAGCATGAATTTGTCTGTCTTGATCATTCTGAGGTCATTGTGCCAGAAGAAAGCAGATTGGGTTATGTTGTGCAGCATCTCATATTTACCACAGTGAATTTATGGGACAGCTGGATTGACCCATCTACCCTGCAGTACAAAGGGAATGGTTATGGCTTCCTGAGGTCCTTGGTGTTCCAGCCTCAGTAATGAGGGAACTTAGGAGAGGTCTGAGGAAGGAATAAAACCTTGCATCCTACTGGACTGGTTAAAATGTGAAATGAAGTTTCCAAAGCCATTCTCTCCTGCGGTGCCTTGGCTTTCAGCATGGTATGCCTCAGGCATCTGAAAGTTCCCAAGTGGGTCTTGTGAATTTAGACATCTAAAATCTTCCTAAAGAGCATTTTTCATTGACTAAACAGTGTGACTGCCTCCTCTTGCCTCTAGCGATTTCTACAGAATAAATAATGAGCTTGTGGGCTTCTGTATTTCCTACTGTTCAGTCCAACTTTTGAATGTAGCTGCACTTGAACAGGCATGAGCTGCCTGACCACTCCTGCATACCACAGCATGCTGATTACTGATGTGATCTGCAGTGGAAATTGGTGTGGCAGAGCAGAAAGGGTTCTCACAGCACCTTTGACTAAACTCTGAACAGCAGACTTCTGCTAGGAGTTCAGGAAAATACAGTAGACTTGAAGGCTTGGTGTCAGTCTGGTTTTGTTTTTTATGGGAATACAGCTTTAACTCTGAATGTGGGGGAGCAAAAGGGAAGAGGTTACTTTTGACAATTCTTTGTGTGTTGGACTGGAGAGGAAGGGCCTGGTCTGTGGTGTGCAGGTAAAGGGTGAGCACTGAGACGTGCTGGTGGCTTCCCTACAGCTTCCTTGCTGAGTTCTGTGCTTGCAGTCCTGCCTGCCTGTTTTCCTCTGTTCTCCACCCTTTCTGTGCCATCCATGGAAAGAGCAGGCTGTGGCAGCCCACTGTTGAGAAGTGAGAAGTAGGGGATGGTGGAGTAAGGTCTGTGGGACTTTGGGAAGGGTCAAACTGAAAATGGGATGCAAAAGAGAGTGTGTGTGTGTGAGGAGACAGTAAACACCTTGCCGAGATGGAGGAGGCTCCTGGGCCTCTATGGAGATGGCAAGGACAACAGCCTGAGAGAGAAACCAGGAGGATCAGTAGGACGGTGCATGGAACTGAGGAGAGACAGCTGTGAGATGTCATTTGGAGTTGTTATTATTTGAGTAAACTTGTCTCTGTTCTTTTGAAAGCAAGGATCAGTGTTATAATGTGGACTGGATCAAGCATTTCTTAAACTTTCTTCTCTCCCTTGAATAAAGGAAAACACTACAAAGAAGTTGCAATTAAAATGAATTGTGAAGTGTTATCTGTTGCCTGCTGAGCAAAATCTCATGAGGTAGCTGAATTAGCAGTCTGGTAGTGTGCTGTATAGGATGCAGGGAAGTGCAGAGGCTTTGCTGTGGCACCAAAGCGGGCCAAGTGTGCCCAAGACTTGCTGCTTTCTTGAAAGGGGGCTGTGGGTTAATGGCAGCAGGATTAGTGGCGATGATTGCTCAATATTGTATGAAGGAGGGCTCAAAGAAGAGGGTGGAGGGAGGAGAGGACAAGGGGCTGAATGGAAGGAACACTCTGAAAGTGAGACCCACTTTATCTTGTCACAGATCTTATATTGGGACTAACACAGAAATTTCCGGGTGTGCACGTGCTTGTCCTTTCTCCACGTGTGACTTCTCCATAACAAACATCTCTCAGCTGGGATTGACAATGGAAAAATTGTAGGAAACTTTCACTAAACAATGTGGTGGTAGGGCTACCTCCTGTTTTGAGCTTTTCTGTTTTAAAGGAACCATCTGCTGTATAGCTGTAAACACAGCAGACCGCTAGCAGGCTCGATCATCCAAGGGTCAGGATCCATCTAATGCACACTCTGGGCAGGCCCCCATGCCCTTTGTGTTGCTGCCACCACCTCTTCTTCCAGGCTCCGAGCCTGTGGAATTGGACAGAGTTAACTTGGCAGATCAAAGCTTCCTAGTGTGGTGGTGGTGTCCTCTTGCACGTGCAGAATTCCCAGGAGCAGGCAGACCCTGGAATATGTGAAGCTGGAGTGTCACCTGAGCTGCAGTCACGCGGGGTGTTATTGTGGCTCAGCGGGTGCGTCAGCCTGACAGCTGAGCAGGTGTATCTCAGTTTCTCTTTGCAGGGGGTTTTACAGTGTCTGATCATGTCAGAAAACCTTCAGGAGGCAAAGCAGAGTGCTCTGCGGAATACCTTTCCCTCTGCTTGCCCTTGCCCAGCAGCACAGATCAGTAGTTATGTGCAGAAATGTTACTTGGAGGGCATTGGATCTTGTGTTAAAACAAATCCTGACTGTGGGGTCTTGAGTTTTTGCGTAGGGTAGGCTTCACACGGCTTTCTTCTCATGCTTTTATTGAAGTCGTGTTTTACCTGCTGAGGCCTCTTCTAGGATGAACAGGTGGAGGTTGCCAGGGCTAGATGGAGGGAAAGAGAGCTGCTGAGGATGAGGACAGCTTAGGTCATTAAGACAGGGAGCTCTGACGGGGTCTGTTGGAGGAAGTGCTGGTCAGGGATGTGCTTACCAGATGTGATTTCTCCTCAGCAGAAGAGAAATCTTCTGGCCTGATTTAATGCACACTATGAACCTGCGTAGCCCGGCGCAGCCACCAAAAGAGGCATTTGCTGTGGCAGAACAAATATTTTTATGGCATGTGGAGACCCAAATCTGGGAACTGACTGGATCTGAAATTGCCCGAGGCAGGGGGAGAAGGGTAGTTTGAGATGATACAGGGGAAGACAGGACACATAGCATGCTTGTTAGTGCCTGTGTGGGTGAAATTGTGTTTGACTTCGTTGTGAGAGAAACTGGCCAGAACACAGCTCTTGAAGGGGTTATATATGGTTTAATGCATCTAACTAATGGGATCTGACCTGGATTGCACGAGAGTAAATGAGGACAAAGCAGTTAACACTTCCTTTGTTAACAGGTAGCCCAGATCACAAGGGGTTGAGAGGGCCCAAGTCCTCGTGCATGTCTTTAATTTAAGCCCTGCTCTCTAGCAGCTCATTTTAATTTATCAATTTCATCTTTGTTAAACTGATGAGGAAATTAATTCATGTTTATAGAGTCCATGCCACAACTGATATGAGGAGCAGCAGGTTAGTGTTTAGCAAAGTTCTGAAGATGAGGAGTGGTATACAAGTGCTATTCTGACTGTACCGTGATTACTCTTGAAAGTAAAATGCTGTTTTAAAGAATGCTTTTGTCCCCTTCATCATTGTCTTTGCAGTCACCTTAGAATATCTCTGCCCATGTATTCACCCATTGCCTAGCTAATACAGAATTACAAAAGCATCTATCCCTGCAGCCTAAAGAGAGATGTATGTCAGGTGAATGAAGCCGGGAGAGAGCCAAGCTAAGAAGCATGCAGAGCAAAGTGACTCAGATGGCAGAATGCCCCAAAGGAAGCTTTCAACAAGGGTGATTCATTAGCAGTCAAAGAGTCCTTTTTCTTTTCCTGCTCTGCTATATTTACATTTTGAAATGTGTGCACATCTCATGGAAACGGCCTTCCTAGTTAAAGTGTTATTCTAAATGGGAGAAGAGAAGATTTTTGTGCTTTATGTTTCATAGGCTGTCAGGCTTGGAACACAAGCAAAGCTTTCTTTAGGGAGATACTTGCATGTAGTCTGCAAGGTGTTACTAAAGTCTTGTGCTGATAGCACTGCAGTGATTTGGGCTGCGATTTCAATCTGCCTAAAGAAGACACCCAAATTCCAGGCCTGGATTAGTGCAAAAAGGAGAGACCTTGAATTTATGAGGTAATCCACACACATTCTGGCTTTTTCAGAGTGTGCTAAAGCATCATGACACCTGTGGATCCGTTTGCATCAAGAAATCCCACTGAAACCGGGGTAAATGTCTTACCACAGGGATATGCATAGCTGTGTGAGTCACGTGAACTACCGACGCCCCCTCTCTGGTCCTGCAGAAGAGTGTCTGTCCAGCAGCATCCAAAGTGAGTGTGATTTCTGCGCAGCACTCCCAGCGGTGTGCTGTGTCATGATTGCAAGGCTCATGCTGTTAATGTGTGAATACGATGAGGTTTCCTGCATCGGTGTTGTGCTGGCAACAGCCGCTAGCTCCTGAATCAGTTAATGCCAGGCACCGTGTGGGCAGGCTGGTAGCTGTGATTTACAGGGCTCTGTTGGATTAGAAAGCCTGTTGTCTATCAACACATTGTCCAAGGCAGCACAATAGGGCAAGGTAAGCGCTGGAAAAGCAAGGTCAAAGAGCTGACAATACCATATTGTATTGCATGACCCTGAGCAAGTGGTTTACATGCCTTGCTTCTGCTATTCTGAGTGAAACCAGAATAGTGCTTGCTTTTAGAAAAAATGCTTTATGTTCTGTGGGTGGAAAGCATTTATGTGAGTGTGAAGTATTTCTGTTGTATAAAGTCTCCTTTTCCGTAGTTTCCCCATTCCCAGACCTGGTTTTTGGGGAGATCAGATGCACCGATTCCTTTTGAAAGATGAAAATCTCTTTGTAGGTGCTCTGTACTTCATTCATCGCAATCCATCTGGAAATGCATTTTAGAACAATCCATTTTGTTTGTGGCTTTGGCTGGATTTGCATTCTCCAAATAGCAGAGTGTGGTTTGGGCTTAATATGGGATATATGGCCTCTTTGGCTTGGTTTCAGCACAGGTTTGGGAGAAACTCTCTTTAGGTTTGCAAGGCCCTAGAAAAACATGAGGTATCTAGAAGAAGCAGCTGACATGGCTGCTCATTTACAAGCAGCCTATGTGGTATAATTTGGTGGTCTCAGGCAGCAAAAAAAAAAAGGGGGAGAGTGCCTTGTAGAGGATCACAGCAGATAAAAATGATTTATAGTGAAGGATCAGTTACTGATTCAGGTTGCTCCTTGAAGTGGTCTCCCGTTCAGTATCGGTACAGTGGGTTGTCAGCCTTCACAGCACTGTGTTCTTGCTCCTGCTGATTCATGACCTTTCTCCAAATTCAAAAGCTGTGGGCCCAGTCTGCCAGTCTGTGTGGAAGCGGCACATGTACCTGCCAGGTGAGACAGCACCTTGTCTTTCTAGGCAACCTGGTGCCTAGAAGAATTGCAAGAATTTAAACCTGTTAAGCCACAAGCTCTCTTAAAAGGTTGGGGTTTTTTGCCCTTCAGTGGGACAGGACCAGATATTATTATTAACCTCTCCATCTACCTCCCAGCTAGCTTTCCACTGAGTGTCTGCATTTTTAGATTCTGTCTGTCTGCGGTCCAGCCCCAAGACAGTTAATTTTAATAAATAAATAATGATAAAAATAGTCTCTGAGGACTTGGCAGGCGGCAGGCCAGGGAATCTGGGCAAGTCGCCAGCAGCTCTTCCACTTGAAATCCGATGTTAACTCAGACTGCGGCGCTCACATCGGTCTGTTCAGATTCTTTGGAAAGTGCCTTTCCCTTCCCCACCTCAGATGGAAACTGTGCCTGCTACCCGGCGGTGTGGGCTCCAGGGCTTTGCTGGGAACATGGGACTCTCAGCCCAGCAGTGAGGGGGAGCACGCACTTGGAGGCAAAATGCTGTGGTGTCAGCGCACCCCAGAACGAAGGTCGGGCCATCAGCTCGGGCAAAACTTTTCTAAGCGCCAAAACTGCAGAAAAGCCTCAGCTGGAGCAAGTGGGTTGGCCACAAGATGCAAGGAAGGAGGGGGAAACCAGCCTCTGTGCGTTCTGGCACTTGCAGTGCCAACTGCTCAGTCTGCTCAGATTTTTCAGCCAATGCTGCAATGGGCTCCTTTTTAATCCCCAGGGTGACTTAATCATTGTGTGATGTCCCACACCAATCTACAAGTTATAGCTTAGGATAGGAGCTGTCACACCTCATGCCTTTATATTCCCATTTCCTATCATGCCATATATTCACAGCATATGGTACCAGGACCTGAAAGAAATCCATCTGAATCCTGGGCAGACAGTTACCTCTATCAAGAATGTCTGGGAAAGTATGTATCCAAGAAAGTGCATGCCCTCTGGTGAGAATTAGCCTGCCAGCAGGTGGGAAAGTTTAGAGTAAAGAGTTTTGTTTTCCCCCTTTAAGCAGAAGTGAAGGGGTTTGGAAGAGCAAAGCTGTTTGGACATACCAAAACACAACAGTCGGCACAGTTCTTGCACTATCATGCCTACAACAGAGAAGTCAAAAGTACGAATGCAAACTTGTGCCTTCTCAGCCAACCCTGCCAGAAACACTCCCCAAACCAGCCCTGCTTTTCTCAGGTTGGTTGAGAGCTATTTTAAACCCACCAAAACGTTCAGACTTGCTCCTCTGTAGGCATATTCTTGAAAGAGTGTTCACAGTAGGAACGGGTGGCAACCAGGTTTAACTCTAACTCCCACAGGCTTTAAAAATCCTCAGTGTGGGGTAATCAAACATCCCCAGATAGGCACACACCTGCTGCACTGGCATGGGCATGGAAATTCCAGCAAAGGCTGGCTTGGGGCATGGTACAATTGTTTCACTGACAAGGCTGGGCACACTATCTCTTTTTTTTTTCCCTCCCCTAGCTTTATTGTCTGTGTTAATAATGTTTGGCCTAGAGAACTGGCAAGGTAGCAAAGATAAATGCACTTTCCAGATTTCCTATCATGCAAGCCAGTCCCTGGGGATGTCTGTCAGTGGTCTCACCAGGAGCCAGGAGAGTAAAACAAAGCTGTTCACAGTTGGGGGGTGGTTCAGCCAGCAGACTGCAGAAAAGTATTTAAATACTTCTGTCTCCAATACCAGGGACAGTCTCAGGTGACACGGGATAATGAGGGGGAGGAAATCCCTTTGAATATCTGCAATGTCTACTCCAATTTGGGCCATCTAGGGCTACACATTTTTTCTGAGGGAGGAAGTGTGGTAAATCAGGAGCTACCATGACACCAGTCCACTGGCTGGGTGCAGGAATGCATGATGAGGGCTTCAGAGCTATGATGGGTCAAAGGACCTGTAGAAGAGGGACACTGAGAACATCCATGGAAACTTGGGGTTCAGCACAGACTAGGGTTACAGTTCTATTTATTTGTAGGTTTATTTTTTTTCCTAACCATGCATTAGGAAACCCATCATGCCCACTTTCATTGATTTAGCCACTGTTTTTATAAAAGGTTGCCAATCTATGGAGGAGGCTCAGGTGAACTGTGGGTGAAATTTTGGGGCTTGATTTTCTAAGGCAAATGAATCACCCTGAAGCAAACTTTAAGATTCAGCAATCTTAAGTCATGTGTGGGGAAAAGCTGGTAAGCAAAAGGCCTCTGGGATGCCTGTACCATCACCTACCAGATTCAGGGAGGGAATTTGGTCTGGAAGCACCATTTCTGGGAGAAGATGCAGAGGGAAAATCAATGGCCTTAGCTGCATCCCTGGAATCTTTCAGTTCTTGGGAGCTCCACGCCCCTTTGCAGGGTGATAAAAGACAAGGGCCTTTGTAAATGCTCTTCTGAGGGTGAGTCCTCAGTTTCTATGACAAAACTGAAGTGACATGACAGGGTTCTGTCTTCTCCCCTGGCACCAGATGTGCATACTACCTCAGTGAAAAAGTGAGATGATCTTCACGGTTTCAGTGTAACATTGATGGGATGAGAAAATTGCAAGGAGCAAGCCCAGACAGCTCAGAGCTCTGACTGGGTCTCATCTCAGGGAGTCCTTGTCCACAGTAAAAAAATCCTTCTTGGTCTGTAGCATAACTGGACAGATTTGTCTGATTTGTCATGGAAATACATTAAGTTGAATAACTCTGGTCATGGCCTATGACCCTACATAACCTCGAAGGTAATGGATTTCCTTTGGCTTATCAGACATCAAAGAGGAAATATGTAAATAGGAATTCTCAGAAGACTGAAGTACTTTTTGTAACTGTGTGCTCACCTGGTATTAACATGGACATAGGACAGCCTTGCATTAAGTCAGGCTGGTTCACTTCAGTTATTTAATAGTTAAATAACCAGATCCTGCTGCAGTGACTGCTTAATAGTTCATTGACTTTGGAGGGTCTGGGATAATGCTGATAATATCTACTTAGAGCTTCTATTCCCTGCATGTTTGGAACGAAATGCTTTGTGTAGGTGTGGGAAGAAGGGCTGGGTGAAATTTTATACCCAAAGGTATAAGGCAGTTATTGAAGTGGGAATCATAGGAGTAGTTTTGATGATTCTGTGGAGTCTATCTTGTCTGTAAGGGCTTTAAATAAACATACCCCTATTCTAGGAAAGGATGGAGAGGAGCTCTGCCAGGTCAGCATGTGGAGTGGTGACTCTGACATCAGCAGACTGTCAAGTTGAAGACAAAGCAGGCAAAATAATTACCTCTTGGCAAAAAAGGGTAATTAGGAAAGAAAGGCCATGGCTTAGATGGCTGAGCACCCCTCCCCCTGCCATGTAACCCAGCCCTTTTGGATGGTGCTGCTTGGAGATTTCCACAGAGCAGCCCCGACTTGAGTTCTCTCTTTACAAGGAGACACTCGCGAGAAGACAAAAAGTGAACAGCTTGTTCTGACTTAAGCTTCCCGAGCTCAGGGAAGCACAGCCTGCAGCTCATGGCAGTGGTGAAGGGCCCGTTATTCCGTGGGATAACCCATCAAAACCACAGAGCCCTGCTCTGGGGTCCTTTGCTGTTTCAGAAATGGTGGTGGTCAGCTACATCTGCTGCCACCTTTACCAAGCCACATGATCACTGCCAAGAAACAAACTTTGAAGTCTTTGGCAAAGGCTTTTCAGCTGTGACCAACAGCAACTGTGCATTTCCACTACAGATCCCGTGTTTTTTCTTGATGAAGTTTCCACCACTTTCTCTGAATCTTTGATTTCGATAACTTTTTGTCTGATTTCTCTACTCTTTTTACCACCCTTCCATGTAAGAGACTGGTCTGTTCTTTCAGCCTCTGTGTCTTCGCCAAGTCATTGCTGCATGTAGGGAGAAGGTGTTATGCTTGCTGTGTTCCATCACTATTTATTGTTGGTTTGTTTCCAGTAGCTCTGACTGTATCCAGATCTTTTTGGTTAGTGTTCATCACCTCTGCCTTCATTGTCAGTTTTCCCTGGTTCTGTCTTTCCTGTCCTGGTGTGTCATCCTGATACTTCTAGCCACCAACTTTTTGGATTCACCTCCCTTGTCTCTCTATCTTCTAAATGTCCACAGAAGTAGGAAAGACGCTGGAGATTTCAGACAAACAGTTGTGGTTTGCAGGGCCAGAAGGAGAGCTGTGTCTTACAGGGGACAGGAATGTGGGATAAGACTCTGATTCCTGTGCTGGCTGTCACTAAACCTCTGATTTGCATCATTGCTGAGGAATGTTCCTATCTGTAAAAGGAGGAAAACTGTAGAACATTTTTCTTACTACTAGTGAGTCCTACAACATTTGGAAAGGGTGTTTTATCTCACGGAATGCTAGCAGCAGTGCTAATGGTCTTATTGGGCTTAGAAAAGCATGGACTTTGAAAAACAAAACAAAATATTGGCATCATGTAAAAGGCAGCTAGACTGCTGCAGCAGCTGAGCCTAGATCCTAGGACTAGATTCCTAAATTAATGATATTGTACTCATGAAATAATCTCAGAGAGCTGCTCAGAATCTCTGAAGATGTGCTTGAGTGTTGCAATTAAAGCTGTTTACCTTTCATTTGTTTAAGTTGTGTGAAACATGAAAGAGCGTGTCTCTTACCTTTAGCTATGGAGTAATTTTTGAATGTTTAAAAATAAAGTAGCTTTTAAAAATCATGTTGAGGTAAACAAAAGAATGTTCCGGCAATCTGTTGCTGGTTTCTTTGTGTGTCAAATTTGCTGTTGTTTTAAATTCAGCTTGGTTCCCAAATTTTTGCATTTTGGCTCTCTGTTAAATATTTCCTTCTTCATCTTCCCATTATGAAATGAGTTGGGAATTCGATGCTCCAAAGGAGTGTACTGCACAATGTTTCCATCTTGTGCTCATAATTGAATATTTGAAGTGGTCCTAGCTTTTCCAGAGAAATGAGATTCATTTTGGTAGCCTAACCCTTGCTGCATGGGAATTTCCTAAAAAACCTTTTTTTTATTAACACTGTCAGTGTTTGGTGAAGTTTATGTACCTTCCCTCCAGTTGATTTGCTTCACAGAGAACATGGAGGGAAATTGGATAAGGCTCTTCTGTCTTGTGGCCATAACATTGGCTGAGTACCTTCTGATTTTCCCTTTATTTTCCATTGTTCCCCTTTATTTTCCAAATTTATTTCCTGTGTTTGTAATCAAGTAACAATATTGACTGACTGAGGCACTGTTAATTTAAATTTAAATTTAAATTACCCTTAAAGGATAAATTAATTGAATAGTATTTTCAGGTCATCTGATAAGCAGTGAAGTGGCAGATTTCTCTAGAATCTCTGAAAGCCTTTTACCTTTAATTTCTTCATTCTTGGTGACTTATAGCTATTTACCTTTCTGCTGTCAGGTGGTGGGGTTGGTGGTGATACACAAACATTGCATTGAAGGGTCAGGAGGCTACAGTCCTCCAAACCCATAACTGAGAACTAAATTTTAGCTGGCACCACTTCACCTCTGTCAGTGGAAGGATAGGGAAGTACCTACATTTCCTTCTGGTTTACAGGATGGCTTGTTCATTCTTAGCCTTGCAGGAGAAAGTTAATAAACTGCTCGATAGATATTGTAGTATTCTGTGTAACTTTTACCTTCCATATCTCCTGTATTGAAAAAAAGTAAATTTTGAATTATATTTATCAACATTGTTATGTGACCTTTAATATAGCAATAGAAACATAGACCAGGAAATAAATAAAGGCTAAGTTTGATCAACCTAAAATAAATGGATGGGAGTCCCTGATGTAAGTATACTTTCTGCAAATAAAAAGCATCAGACATCCAAAGAAACCTTTCCTATGTCTGAGCTGGATATATTTGTATAGGTTATAGGCAGTGGTGAGGCTCCAGCTGAAACTAATAAACTTGCAGAAAGCTTTACACAGACAAGGCCTGTGCAGATGCCGTGCAACCTGTGCTTTCACTTTCTTAAGCCAGTGCATCTTGCATGGGCTGAGGAACGAAACATCCACGGAGCTATTTCAGACTTACACGGATGCATTATGCAAATGTGATCAAGTTCCCTCTTGAAACCATTAGGATTCTTTCCATTGGCTTTGCAGGAAATTGGGCTACCCTGCAGAGCAGAATAGCTTCTGTTGACAGTTCCACCCTTCGCTGTTTCTGAGGTTCATTAGTTTTCCCGAAGGAGTGGTGTGCTTAAATGGAGATGGAAATTTGGAAGCCTGCTGAATACCGCAGGTGCTGTTTCCCGGTTTAGAGCTCCTGAGCTTGGCTCTATCTCTGCATCGTTGCACACGGATGTAAGTCTACTTCAACTGTCCATTCTATAATAATCTCTGCCAAAGTAGGCTGACCTTTGGGACCTCCATCTAGAACTACCTATTTAACAGGGATTTTTTTTTTCAGAAGAACTGCATTTATCAGTAGTGAAGAACTGTCTACAGAACTGAATTTACAGGCTTTGGGTAGTGTCTAGTGTGGTTTATTGCCTCTATGTTGTAACTGAAAAATACTGTTGTCATGGATTTTGCCATTTTAACTACTAAGGTTAGGAATAGAAATATTTTAAACTCAAAGTATGAAAATAAATGAGGAAATTTTGGCTTAACAAAAATACTCTTTATGGAAGCCTCTCAATATCATATTAGAATCTGTCCTGCAAGGATGGTATTCTAATAGAATTGTGTTCTTTCAGGAAAAAGAGTGATGCAAAGGTGGAAGCTGGTTGTTAGCTCAAGATTAATTGGATGAAACTTACATGAAATTACATGATTACATCCCAGAATGGAATCGGAAGCTCAAATGTAGCCAACGTGGGCTTCCTACAAAGGAAGTTGCAGTACAATGCAGACAAGCAATAGCATGCTGAGAAGAAGCTTAAAGAATTTTCTTGTATTTTAATATGTAATTAAGGAGATGCATTTAGGCTTTTGCCCCATGAAGGGATTTTAAATTACTAATAGTGGGCTTGTGTTTCCAAGCTCTTTTCTGTAGATTAAGGTAAGGCTGTCAAAGAGCCAAAGCAACATGAGACTTCTTGGAACACTGACATTTCCTCTTCAATGACTTTTTGCAAGTCTTTCTGAATAGCTTCTTGTTTGTGTAAATGGTTTTGTACTAGGCACTTTTGCTCAAACTTTGCTTGTTGATTATCTCTAGTTACCAGGGAAACCAGCTAGGCTGCCATCAACCTAAGGTGTTCTAGATGAGCCCACGATAAACCATGTACAAAACAATATTTTCATCTCCTAATTCTGTCCCCTAGGACAAAATCCCAAATGCATGTACAGAACTTCATGAACTCTTTGAGACAAATATTTTTAAACTTTCTGTGCTGGAGGAGGAGCAGTTCCTAAATATTATAGTTGGCAAATTGCTCTTCTTTTGACAGCAAGATTAAGTGTGAATTTTCTGCAAGTACCTCATTGCAATCAGTTTGAGAAGTTTTGTTGTTTTTCTATTTCTTTTATAGATATGAAATTGTACACAATGTATCTATCCATTTTCAGCTGAAGTGTTTAGAAAATTGTGGAAGTCTATGGTCACATTAAAAGGGAGAGTTGCTTTTGGCTGTGAGACAAGTTAGGCTTGGCTTATACCTGGGGTTTCTAGCAGCTGAGTATTTATTTTGAGGTATGATGATGGCTTATATCAACATGACTCTTAGCTTGTATTCAGTTGTGTGACAGCATGCAGTACCGTTTATAAAGACTTGTGGTTTTATACATAAATAAAATGATTTAAGTGTTCTCATGGTAATGTAGTTTCATCCATGCTAAGGAAATTTCACTGTTTTCCATGAGTGGTTGAGCTAGATGTGTACCACATCAGGATGTTAGCAAGGCTTTTGTTTCAGGCTGTTGGATTGTCGGAGTTTTTGTTTCAGGAGCAACTATGTGACTCTGTTACATTCAAACCTCTGGTGACCCTCTCATGTGATGAGAGAAGTGATTGATGAAACTGGCAGAAAATTGTTTCTCATGCCTTTGGGCTGACAGCCTGTGCTCTGGGCGCTGGAGCAGGGGTGCTTCTCTCAGTGTTGGTAGGAGCCATTTTCTTAAAAGCCCCAATTGCTGTCAGGAGAAGGCCTGCTGGAACACTTCAAGAAGTGGCTGAAACCCCCTTCTTACTGGCTTAGTTACATTTGAGAGGTCATTGAGGTAACAGAATGATGGAAAGTATCAAATATAATGCCTACCTTTTTAAAAAGGGGAGGGGAGAGTGGGACGTACTGGGGAATTGTAGATCCATCAAGCTTCAGTTCCTGGAAAACTCTGAGAGAAATAATAGTGTACAAGCAGCTGGGTCATAACACAGAGGTGAGGAACAGCAGAGTAGCTCTGCTGAGAACAAATGGCATCCAAACAGTCACATTTCCTTCTGCAAATGCAGTAAAAGAAATCATAATAATAGCAAAGGTTTGCGTTTTGTGGGTCACATTCTGACTGTCTCATACAACAATCTTGGAAGTAAACACTATCTAGAGTATATTTTCCCAGTTGAGGTCAGACAGGAGAGACAAAAATAATTGTCTATCTCAGCGCAGTTGTAAAGAATTTACTACTGAAGAATGCACTGGGTGAGATTCTGTAGGTAATGTTTGGTTTTTTTTTTCCTGGAACTGTTTCTACTCAGTGCTTAGCAGAAGAAAGATATATATATATATATCTCTCAAATGTGTAGATGACCAAATCCCTGGAAGAACTGTAATTCTCTCAGTACTGGTGGTAAGACAGCAAACTTCATCTTGAGCCTGAGCTGTTTCCTCTGGCCTCTATCTGTAAAGGCTACAAATAAAATCCAAACTGGTTGTAGTCAGTGACAAATATCTGTTGATCTTGTCCCAGGAGTGGAGTGGAAATTTGAAGCTGAGGTTAGCCAGACCTGCTTTCTGATAAAAACTAAGGTGACCTGAAGGTTACAGAGCTTTTCAGTCACCCCATGCCTTCCCCATATCACCCCACCAGGCTGTAGTGTTTGTGCTGACCCAGCAGACATGCCATGTCATGAGGAAGGGCACATTAAACAACCCACCCTGGCAGACACCGAAAGAAAATTCAGGCACAGATATGATGTGGTCCTTTTTTTTTTTGTTTTTTTTTTGTTTTTTTTGTCTCCAGCTGGGCTGGACAGCATGCCTTAGTTAAAGTGATACAAGCATCATTGCACGGGCTGTTGGAAGTAATTACCATTTACAGTCAGTGACAGTCACCCTTTCTGACAGTTCAATGCTTAAAGACATAAATTCAGTAGGGACAGGAGAAACCAGTTAAATGCCATGTATTTCTTCACACCTTGTGTGACAGGCTAGAAATAGCTCTTTGACATGCTGACTTTGTCAATTTTCTTCAGTATTTGGGGAAAGCTTGGAACAGCAAATATAGATGGGTAAATTAATTTCATTCTAATTGCTTCCCCTCTGATTAGCATATTGGAAACAAGATGCTGAAAAAGAAAAGTGAAACAGCATGGATTTCTACAGCATTCTTAAAGGATGCTGTTGGGATTCAGAGGACCAGCTTACAGATCAGGAGGTGGTATAAAGCATAAAATGTTAATATGAATAGTATTGTGATAGTTTATGCTTGGCTTCCAAAGAAAATCAGGCTCTTTCCTTTCCATTCCTTTCTTCTCCACTGTAACTTTGAAAGTGTTAGTAACTTCCATTATTTTGAAGCAAATAGGACCCTGATACAATAGCAATTTCAGATAAAATAGCAAGTATTTAGGCAACCTCGTGCACTGGTGCCCGTTCAGGCAGATGGTAACACTGAAAGATTGAACTCTGCCCTTTTAAATGCTTAGAGAGGAAAAAAGTTATAAATATCCCAACTGCAAAATAAAAGCTTTAATCAACAATTAAAGTAAATTTCAGCAAACCAAGCAGTAGATCCATAGGAAACTATATTTATTTCCCCTGTTGATGGGGAAATGGCATAGGCTGAGGCTCTCTTTGCAGCATTTGCAGGGCTGGAACCTGAGAACCTGAACCTGGAACAGCTCTGGAACAACTCTGCAAGTACGACCAGGCTCCCAGCAGGCAGTTTCCTGCTCCAGAGGATTTGCAGAAAACCAGTGTCTGAAATGTGTTTATGGCCTAGCTCTGCTTCTTCTTGACTATACAGGAGAAACAGCAGAAGTGGCAAACTCTCTGCAATGCTGATCTGTGCATTCAGTTGTTTTTAAGTGGACTTCACTGCTAAATGTTTAAGCAGTAGTTGTATTTCTCAAGGATTTAAATCATACTTTGGTTGTTTCTCTTGAAATTTAGTGGTGAAAAATGAGTAGGTCAGGGGCAGCTCAGCTCCTGTGTTAAAAATCAAATGTACTTTTTGTCTCGTGCGATGCCCAGTACAACAATTCCATAGCCTGTGAGTCTTGCTGTTAGCAGTGACCCTAGAGACACTGTGTTAATAATATATGTTTTAGTGATAAAGTTACCTTTGAAGAAAATGTTACAAAGATATTGGAGGGATTTTACATGGATGACTTGTTTTCCCAGTGTTTGTACTTCCTGTTTGGCTTAGGGTTTTTTGTTTGTTTTTTTTTGTTTGTTTGTTTGTTTGTTTGTTTTTGTTTTTGTCCAGACTATAAAAATTTGAGGGCAAGCTGCTGCAGGTAATTTAAAGGTATTTCCCTGATCCCTTAATGTAAAATGCTCTAATGCTCTACTGTTGTGTTAAAATTTTTCCCATTTCTTCTCTGAATAAAAGGGGAAAGCTTAGTACGGTCTAGCCTAGGGATGTCCAGCAGTTGTTAACAAAGCTGAAAACTTCAGCTCTGCTTTCCCAGTGCTCAAGCTCTGGCAGAGGTCACATCTTGGAGCACACATCTGTTAGGTATTCTATGCTGAAAGTCTTTGTCCCAAAACCCATGAAGATTTGGTTTGCCAGGTTTAACCTCTGGAATAGGCATTGCTATATGGGGGCAGGACACAGTGGGTGTGCAATGTTTCTTTTTCTTCCCTGTTGGCCAACACAAGGACATTTAACAATTTATATTGCTTTGGGCACCATAATCAAAAGCTCCCCTCTCTTCTCCCAGGGAAAGGCTGGGGTGAGCTATGCAAAGGAGAAAAAGAACCAGCAGTAAAATGCCTTGCCTTTCTTTACTTCATGGAGTTTCTGGTGGCTGAATGTGTTGCTATTACCTAGAAAGAAATAAGCTTTCAACTTTGCAATATGTGGTTGTTCAGACTACATTTGCTGCAGGTGCAAGTTTCTTTTCCTCTGATGGCTGCTTGTGGGCTTAGACAACTTTTTAGCAGACAACAATTCACACTGAAGACCAATGGCAATAAGGAAACTAATTGTTCATACTAAAGTCCAAAAAGCTGTGGACCATGAATTGTGGTAGAGGGAGAAAGTAGAGTATTGGTGAAATGTGAGGATGAACTTACTGTAGGGTGGTGACTAAACCAGAGGTGAGTTTAAAACCTCTGTTTACACATGAAGAAGATGGTGATTGAGATAGAGAAGAAAGCAAATTTTATCCCTATTTTCTCAAAATCTTGCTAAATTTCTCCCCTAGCTATTCAGATTAAGAATTTGGGGTATGTGTCATTGAAACAAAACCAGATACTGGGGGGGCTGAAATACGTAATTCTCTTGTACTCCTGTATGTGGTGTCTTCATGCACCTGTTTGGTAATACAAACTGAGAGAATGAATATTGCAAAATTTAGACTCTGTTTATGAAGTAGGGAAAAACAGATCTCACTTTCTGGGGACAAGCAGAAGAAGAGCTAACTGTGTTTCTATTATCTACAAAGAGATCTTTGCATTAAAGTGGCAAAAATGAGTAGTTCATACTGATGCTGTCTTAATGATGCTGCCTTGGCACTCAGACCATTTCATACTTCCAGTCAGTGGCAGAGCTGGAAATAGTCCATCATTTCTGGACTCAGTTGCATATTGCTGCTATTAGTGGCTGCTAGCTCCTCTTATTAAGATTTCTAAATGTTGTATTAGTGCAGTCTCCATAAATCATTCCTGAGTTCCAGCCGCACCAGTTAAGTTGGAGCTTTCACATGTTTACTTTAAAATGTTCTGCTGAATGTTTCTTTCTTCACCTTGTATCAGGAAGACTCTCTTTTTGTTTCAGGAGGATTCAGACTACTCAGAGAAAGTGCAATGTGACTCTGCTAGTCAAGCAAAAGGTCTTGAATAGAGAATGAATCTGTGTTTCCCACTATTGTCACCATGGCATTCAGATCTTTCACATGTGGACAAAGTTTTCATCTCTTAAACTTTTTGCTTTGGAAAATAATTTAGTTGACAAATGCTGCTTCTTCCAGGATACTGAATTCCCACTTGCATTTAGGTCTTGTTTTTCTCTGGAGAAGGAACCAGGAAATTCTCATAGGGAAGCTTTGAGCTTAAGCAGCTGGGATAGAAATAAGAATTTAGTCTTCGTGTTTGTTGGTCATACTGGTTCAGCTCTATGTAAAATCCTTCTGAAGCAGAAACTTTGTTGCTTTAACAGGAGTTTGTTTTCAAGCTGGAATGTAAATCCCATCTGGTAGAAAGGTGTATTTCTGGAGTGATAACTCCTTGCCAACACTGAATTTCTTTGGACGGGGTCAGTGAGACTCCTGTCTCTAAGGCACAGATGTGCTTTGTGTTTGAGGGCTCAGTTACTAGGAAATTCATTATTTCTCCCTATCCTGCATCCAGAATTAAGTAAAGCAGGAAACAAAGTATCTGAAAGCACCTCATTAGAGAGCTGTATTCTTTCACCTACCAAGGCAACAAGAATTGGTAAATAGCACCTTGCTAAATAGTACTGATTCTGACTTAATCTCAGCCAAGGCATTTTGATGTGCAAAACAGAAACAGTTCAAGAATGCATGTTAGGCAAGCTGGGAAAAAAGCAACCTTCCCCTTTGAAATAGATCTTATCATAAGATTAAAGTAGGGCAGGTAATTTCTTTCACTTTCTTAATTTCATGGTGGAATGTTATGTCCTAATGATCTGTCATCTTGTACGGGTGAGGAATCCAGTAACTGGAACCTCTGAGCTGCCCAAATGGACAGAGGCCCATCTGCGGTGCAGTGAGATAGGCGCTCCTGTACGTATGGGTGCTTACACTTCCCTTTGAAATCCAGAAGAAACACCAGCTCTAGTCCTTGATTCGAGGTCAATGAAAGCATGATTAGTGTTGTTATCCTTAAGTGCACCCGCCTTTTTCATTAGTTTTCAGCTTTGAAGGTAGCTTCAGCAAACTCTGCCTTTATAATGACTCTTGTTGTATAAGCAAGTGAAGGATATTTCTGGCTCCCATATATGGAGAATTAGTGGTGGTCCTTAAGTTATAAAGTGTTCCACTATAATACACTGTTGTTGCACATCAAAATGTCCATGTATTTTACACTTGCTTTGTTTAAAATTATAGAATTGGATTTGTAGTGCAACACATCAGCTAAAGACCTTTCCTCGCCCTTTGTGGGTCATCAGTTATTATGCTTTTTTTTTTTTTAGGAATTCCTTGCTGTACTTTCAGAATGTTCTCCTGAACATTTCAAATGAGGACAGAGCAATCTCCACCAGTTGGCTAAGCAGTGCTCTTTTTCCAAGGTCCCTTCTAATATCTTCCTGATAACAACACTTTCTCTGCATTTGTGAGGAAAAGGTCACAGTGGTGGAAACTGTGTGTTTGCTCTCTTGTTTCTAAGCTGTGCTATTCTTTCTTTCTTCTTGTTGCTGCTGACAAGATGGTTGCCAAGCCACTTTGTCATCACTCCTGCATCTTGACAGAACACAGGAGCTGTCCCAGATAACAGGAGAATATGTCCTTCCAGCAAAACCGGTGACTTTATCCCATCCCAGATTTAAACAGACCTGACATATTCTGTCCCCGTTCACAAACTGGATGCTTCAACAGGACTCTGTCACAGAAATAGCTGTGTTTCTCTTGCTGGAAAACAAATGTTTCATTTTGGAAAAAACAGCTATGCTGATGGCATAATCAGTAGTGAATCTTGGTAAGGAGCCCATGCTGTTTATTGCTATCTATCTTAAGCCTCTGATATTGCATTGTGCTTCATGTTGAAAGACAACAAACTAAACAGAAACTGTCTGCTGGGGCTGCTATGCTGAATTCGGGCAATATAATTTTGCACTGCATTATGAGTATAGTTGCTCTAATTGGGGGAGGAGAAGGGAGAACAATGAGTGAGAATAACAATCTACTGGCATCGTTATCTTTTGTCTACATCCCTGTGCTACAGCCAATTACATTAATGCAAATGGTAAGAGCCTCCTTTGATGCTCTTATCAGTCTGCCTGCAGTCCCTATGCCCCGATGGCTCCCAGCAGTCCAGCGAGAGGAATGCTCCGTGTGTAACTTACCATTCCATGGAGTCATGATATCCTTCACAGCCTCCTTCCTTCATGCATATACATTAGTAAAGTATATCTGTTTTACTTACATGTGGATTCTGGGATTTGCTGGTTCGGCATTTGGTAACTCAGTGCTCAGTGAAAAAGGCACTTCATAAACCTCCCTGTGTATCTCAATCAAGACAACACATCTGAGATGCTGATTCCATGCTGAGCAGCCATGCAGCATTATCGATGCTCTACCAGATGCTCCAGGTGATTTTATGCTTTCTTAGTCGCTCAGAGATGCTGCTTCCTTATGTACAGTTTCCAATCTCAAAGTTTTAAGGTGATTTTAATGACACGCTTGATCTTAGAGATTTGTTTCTCTGGGAAACTGTGGCAAGATGTGGTGTTCATCATCAGTCGTGAGGCTTACACTTATTTGCTTGTGCTACTACTTACAAGGGAGCAGCTGTCTCTGAGGGAAGACAGACGGGCTTAAAACGTCTGAAGAAAATCTAGGTTGGTTTTTTGCAGAGAAAATATTTTTAAAATGGAAATATCTGAGACTACCTTTTCAGATCACATGTTAAGCATAATTTTTTTTCTCAAAAACTTGTCAAAATTCAACATCCAGTTGACTCAGGTTTCTAAAATTGTTTCAGAAGATTTTAGAGAGATTATCAAATAAGAAAATTTTCAGTGGCAAAATGATGAGATAAATATAAATTGAAGGAGAGGAGAGAGGAGAAAATAGTATTCAGTAATGCTTTTGCAGTGTTTTTTATCTTGCCATCTCTTCAAAGTGATGTAAAGATCCGTAGCACTAGAGATGAGTGGAGAGAGCTGCCTTTAAAAGATGAAGACTCATCACATGCTAATTTATTGCCATCATTCATCAGAATTGCATGCTTCAGTCCTGATTTTTCAACAGCCTGTGCTATTGCAATAACCACATCCGTAGGGAGGAGAGCTGGGTGAACCTAGATGTAGTTCCAGGCGCTTCAGATGTTTAATGTTTCTTGGAATGGTACCTCGCACTGAGCTCTCCCACATCCATGAAAGTGTTTTAACCATGGGGCTGTGATGTCATGTTTTCCTTCTGCTCCCATGGCGTTTGCTTTCTGACTGCATTTAGGGAGTGCCTTCATCTAGATCAGCCAGATAGCGCAGGAAGGTGGGTACCATAATTGTCAATGTTCTTTAACTGAATAGGGCATCTTTCATTTTCCCTGGCTGAATAAACTGTTAATTAAAGCTGAGCAGGGACAGCATGACCTCCTTCTTGCTTGACACATATGCCAAAGAAATCTCCAGAGTGAACCTCATGTTCAGTACTCAGTCAGGTGTTTCCCAGTCAGGGTCTCACGTCCAGCTACATGAAGATATCCAGTGCTCAGCTCTCATTCCAACACCTGTATCCTAGGGAGAAATGGGGACTTGTTCACATACAAAACTAACACTGGGATGTAGGTGGGTTCTTGTTATGGCGTGTAAGTCTGGAGAACCACTTTTCTGAAATATCCAGGTCTCCCTAAGTGACCGTGTTGGGAACCCAAACACAGGGTTCTGTACTTTAATTTGCCTAAGCTTGGCTAAGGGCTTATCAAATGTGCTGGTCTCCTCTAACATCAGAGAAGACAGATAAAGGAAATCCCTGCTAGTGATTACTTATTTGACTTCACTACTTTATGGTGTCAGAGTCCCAGGGGGCTTGGAAATCAGGAAATAACCTAATACTTAGCATTAGGTGGGGAGGATCAGGAGCAGAGGCTGACATGGCATTTCAGGAAGGTTGGGCTTCCAGGTATGAGTTTGCAGGTAACTCTGAGCATTGCACAGCAGACTGGCAGCATGCAGCCTGAATGTCAGTTCTATCCCTCTGAATGTTTTAGCACCTTGGCTTGTTTGCACGCCTGCCTGGGGGAAAACCTGCTCCATGGCAGAGCTGAGTCCTCTCGAGCAGTGGCGTGGGTGGTGCTAGCTAGTGAGTAAGTGACACCAGAGAAAGATGACACCTTCCCGCTACATGACATGGGAACTGGCTTCGCGTTTCCAAACTGGCAGCAGCAAGGGACTTCGTTGTTTGTCTCAAAATCACCTGGGGAAAAGGAAGTTACTTTCGTTGTGATAAGTGTGTTTTAGAATCAACAACTGATTGTCTTCTACATCCAGATATTTTAAGTGGACTGTCCTAGACTGTCCTACTCCTGTCCTAGACTATCTTTATTCTGAGTTACCAAGTCTTGGTGGCTAAAATAATGACATTGCCTTTGGCTTACCTCTTTCTGTTACCAGTTGAATTAGCAGATCGCTCTCAAAAGCCGTGTTTTGCTAGGCAAAGAAATTAATTTTGTGCAAATCTTTGTTTTGTCTGACTAAATGAAAATCTACTGACTATAAAAGCTATAGAGTTCCTTGGTAAAATGCTAGGTCTGCGCATTTTGATAATATGAGTGTATCCAAAAAGGCTTGATCTTTAGGGACAGTTGCATGAATATGTGAATTACTATTTCTACTGGAAAATAAGGTCCTGTGTAATTAATTGGCAGTGTTTGTGTGTCAGGATGGTGTCCTTTAACTTTCCAAGAGGGATATTAAGACAAGGACTTGGATAACTATTGATTGTGAATAGGTAGAATACACCTTTCTATAAGTACAGCATAGTATCTGATGACAAGAAATCTGAAATGAAAACAAAGGAACAAGAAGCATTTTTTCTGACCAAAACCAGAAGATGGATTGTTCCATGCCCATAAAGTCTTTAATAAAGAGGTTGGAGTACTCCTGGAAATGTGATGGCAGACTTGGCTGTAGGTGGGCATCAGTGTTTTGCAGTGGAAAATGTTATGTTTGTAACTCAGTGGTACTGGGGTGAAGCTTGGAAGAAGGACGGCTGACGTGGCATTGCCCAGTAGCTGGCTGAGTGAAGGTCATGCTTTCCCCCCAAGCAGTGCCAAAGAGCAGCCTTTCTTTTCATGTGCTGGGAATTGTGTGTTGAGGGCCAATGCTGCTGATTCCTCTTTCAGAGGATTTTGCAACCCTGTTAGCAAACTGAAAAGCTGTTGGTTTTGGGTAAGATTGTTTTGTGACAAAGCAATTCCATGCAAGCTGAAAGTTGTTTTATCTGTCTGGTGGCAGATCCCAGAGTCTGCTCTCTGGTAGTGTAAAGAAGCCACCAGCAAAGCTGCATTGTTGGGCCCCAGGGAAACAAGCAGTAGACAGTGACCTCTATCCTCAGCAGATGAGCAGGTGAGTGATAGATCTAGAAAAGGCACTTGCTAAGCCAGTAAGGAGTTTGATTAGAATCAGATAGAGAATCTTTGAAATACTTTGTGTATTCTGCTGTTGATTCACCTAAATAGGCTTTTCTTTATCTTAGCCTACAAGGTGCTTGAGCCTTTGGTGTTTAGCTTGGTTATCTGGCTGGTGAATTTAGTGTCTTTCTGCATTGGGTAATTTAGATGGCTCCTTGTGGGTGCTGAAGAACAGAAGTCATTCTGCAAAGCTGCTTCCCTAAAATAAGTTATATTTACTTGATGATTCAGAGCTTTACATGGCACTAAGTGACTTAGAATGGTCTTGGAAAAGAATTCCTTTCTGCTGGATTGGAATGTGTCTGGCTAACTTAGAATGTTCATCTTGACATTAAAAGAGGAGTCACAACAGAGAAGAGAACGGATGCTTGGAAATGCAAAGGCGTTTTGAGCTTTAGTAGCTCTGAGATCTGTATCTACAGGCAAATGGCAACACTTGGCAAGCTTAAATACACGGATTGCTGTATATTTTCTTTTTACCCTTTTTTCCTTTACGTGTACTATGCATTGTTTATATATGGCAACCATGTCAGGGAGGAGCAAGCTCCATGAACTGTGTGCAGGAGATGGGATAACAAAAAGAGTCCAGAACATCCAGTTAAATCATTAATTTGGCTCTTTAGCAGCCTTTCACTATTGGAGTATCTCTGTGCTAACCATGTGCTCAAAATCTACTGATGTCTGCTTGGCCTTCCTGCCTTCCCTCCCTCCCTCCCTCCCTCCCCACTGCACTGCCATAATGTGATGCATCATGAAAAACTGATCAGTACAATTATTGCTGACACTCTTGCTTGAGACAGTGAAGGGCATGAGAGCATGTACTCTCTGCTGCTTGAGGTTTCTCTGTCATCTTATGCTCTGAAACGGAACTGGCACCAAACTGAGTGTTCATTTCATAATTTGTTGGGTTTAGCCTTGTTTCCATAGGAAACAAGCACACAAGATGAAGCGCCTTCTGCGTATATTTTCCTTCCTTCTGCCTATGTTTTCCTTCCTTCTCCTTTTTCCCTCCCTTTTTTAACCCATTGGCCAATCACAGCCAAATTTTACAGTCTGGTGGCAGTCTCAAGGATAACTGTGTTACTACAGATGAGCTTCTTCCTATGAGCACTGAAAAATCTGCCCAGGGCACAGCCTTGCAACATGGTCCAGGCACAGGAAGAGCTTTGCTGGGAGCTTGTGCTGTGAGGTATCACTGAGCTGAAATTGCAGATTCTCAGGAAACCACCTCCTCGATTCCAGGACTCAAGCAATTACATGTTCTGTATCAACTGGCAGCAATACCTGTGTTTGTAGCTTGACTTTCATTAGGATTGTGTTTATGTGCAGTACTCTGTAGTGTGAGGCCCTCCTGTTGGAGACTAGACTGGAAGCCAGTTAACCCCAAGGCTGGGATCTCAGAAGGGCCCCCTGGGTATGTGTGTGCTGTCTCTGTCTCATTCAAACAAACAAATAAATACTCCTTCAGTTGTTCTTACTGTTTAAGATCTCTAATTTTTGTTATGACATCTTTATTCCTTGCAAAATAGAAATACTGCTGAACAGTTTTTCAAAGCAGAAGCAATCCTAGTTATACTCCTGGGCTTCAAAGTCTCATCTCCATGATGCATAGCCTCCAAGTAATTCTTTTTTGTCCCATTTCTGCTCTTCCCCTCTTGATATTTTAAATAATTCCTGTGATCTTGAGGTTTTCAACCAGATATTTTCTCCTGATTTTTCCTTTAGTCTCTCTAATTATTTCAAGTACTTTGAGAGCTGTTTTCACTGTACTCTGCTTCAGGCCTAAAATGCTACACAAAACTAAGACTTTGTGATGAAAAAGCTGGTTTCAGTGGCAGTGTCTGAAGGGAATTCCATTTTAACAGTGTTGATAGTGCACTGGGATACTGATGTGAGCAGCTCTAAGCCAGTGTTTAGTATCTACCAAATACAGTGGAGTTGGGTCTTTAAAAACACTGTTCATATTTACTAAGACCCAAGTTTATTTCTTTAGCTTTTCTTCCTTCCTTCCTTGTGTTTTGTTTCACACTCATCACTGTGACATCTGAAAATCATACAGACCTAAGCCCATCCTAGTGCATCACAGCCTCAATCTTCCCTTCTGGACCAGGAAGGAAAAGCATCTTCTTTCAGCTTATCAAATCCCAGTTCTTTTTTTGATCTCTGCTTCATTTTGTCTCACAGTGCACATTGATCAAATGCATTTTAGTTTTCTTTTTTTCCTTTCTAACCTCAGTTTCCTTATGTATTCTTCATGAGATCCATAGAACTGCCTCAGGATGCCCTGGCTGTGACAGAATTAAACAGTTTCTGTAAAAATGAAAGCCTCAATAATAGGAACTTGAATTATGACAGATTAAATTGGGATATCAGGATTGTCTTAAATTTGAATCTTGCAAAAGCCTGGTCTGTATTAAGATTACTCAGCAGGGAGATTCTTCATAGCCTGTTGCACTGTTGCTAATTAATTTTTACCTTCCCCATCAAGAGAAGGAAGCGGAAGCAAAGCTCTCAGAATACTGATAACAGTTGGTCAAGTACTTTGCTTATGGTGATTCACCTCCTTCCCTCCCCTCAGCTGATAATTGTATTAAAGTCAGGCAAAGTTTCTCCATCTTGTATTACTTTAAACTAGATGAGATATTTTGCTACTGGGCTCAAGTAAATGGATAAATGGGTAAATGAAATTCCCTGAACCTCACATTTTTAAAAGTTATCACCACAGTTCGGTGAATGGGAGAACAGATTCTGAATAACCAAAACAGCCTTTCCTCTTCCTGCTGGGACACCCCCAGCCTTGCACAGCCTTATCCACTGCTTCCCCTGATGTGTAAGGCTGTGCTGATCTCTGATGATGGAGAATCACAGTGTTTTGGACGAGTCATGTGGTCGTTTTGTTCTCTTAGTCATAACAGGAGAACAGATGGGTTTCTTCCTTTGGGCCTCTCTGGCAAGCTCCCTCACAAAGCTGTCTCACTTTCGCTCTGTCCCCCTTGTACCCTTGTGTGTGCCTCACTGTAGCTCAGCAGAGATGTCCTGAAATCAGAGTGACAGAGCTGGTGTTTCTGCCCAGGCACATGGAACTGTGCTTGCATGTGCTCAGCAGGCTGTGGAAGTTGCTCAGCTTTGTATCACTGTACAAACATGAGCCATTTCTGTCCCAGAAAAGAAAAGAAAAAAAAAAAAAAAAAAAAAAATCTTGAGATGCTTTTCCTCTATCTTCCATTGGCAAGAAGTTATGGCTTGGGGAGTTTCTGTGATTCCTGTGGTTTTGTGATAGAACAGCAGCAGGAGAAAGAAAAGCTAAGTCTTCTGGCTTGCAGTCTCTCTCTTTGCTTAGTGGTGAGAGCTGCTATATGTTGTCAAATTGCGTGTCCTCACTTGAAGTTTCGTCTTGGTGGTGCCTAGAGAACAGCCTTACATAAGGACCTACATGCAATTTAGTCTTTGTCACCTTGTTGACTGCCTGTCCTCTTTTTCATAACTACTGTCTGCTCTTAGTTCACATGAAAGCATTTATTTCTCTGGCTCTGCATCATTCTTCAGCTGTTCTGAGCATACTGTTCAGAACAAGGTGCAGAGTCAAATGCTGTGTAGTGTATTTAAGCATGAGACATTATCAAATGCAGTGTTCTTAGGCTGAAGGAGCTGGATGTTTCTTCTCTACGTTTTTTTAATGACTATGTCTCTCGAAGTTTTAATGGGGAATTAGTTCCATATAACAACTACACTGAAGTTTCAGAGGCATAAGGTCATGGTTTACTGATATTCTGCTTTAGTTTTGATGAGAATCGCTCTGTGTTTCAGCTTTCAGGAATCTTTTATTTTCATTTCAGTGTCGCTACAGCTGGCTTTCAGCCAGCTTTTACAATTTTGAAGGAATTATTAAGGAGAACATCCTGAGGATAATAGCATTTATGAGATAAATTAATAATGATGTGGTATAAAGCTTTTATTGCAGAAAATTTAAGAGCAGGGCATTATTTGCTAGCAGCAAAATCACTTCAGTGTAGTGTATTCTGAATGACTGCTAATAAAAGGAATCTTTACCCCACTATGGCATGTTTGAGCTTTAGAGCTATAAGCTAAAGTCTTCAAATCTGGGCTTTTTGTTCATGTAAAATTGGCACTTGATACTTTGCATCCTGATGTAAATTTCAGACGTTGGTCTGACTGCAGGATGTTGATAGTATGGAGGTCATAGTCCTCACCTTCAGAAACATGAGAGCTGTCCATTTGACCTTCTACCAGGTGACATGGGAGAAAACAGGGGGGAAAAATTGTTTTTATTCTGTAAAATGGGGATATTCCAGAAACCTTTATGACTTTGTATTAATAAAATCAAACTGAGCAGGTACGGGTACCAGTGCAGGGAAAGAGAACCCTGTGTTGCCCTGGGGTTGGCAGTGGAGGAGCCGTAAGGGCTGCACGTTAGAGGAGCTGTGCCTTGAGCTCACCTCGTGCCCTGCACGTGCCAGTGTCCAGCCTTGCTCAGGAGCCATCCCTTCCACAGTGAAGGGAATGTGCCTGTGGTTGATAACTGCATATCTGTGCAAAAGGACACGTATTGAATTGCTGCAAACTCCCAGCTGGGAAAGCCCTGCAAAGAGTAAATTCATCACCTATCACGGTTGCGTTCAGACTTACAGCTTTAACTTCTAAATGACACATTTTGTGAGTCCCAACTAATTTTTGCTTTAAGCTGGGATGTGTACTGATGAATTAGAGAATCTTCATGTGAAATATGCAGTTTAGATCAAAGTGGGTCCTAACTAAATGATAGTTAACTGCCATTGTCCTGTCTAAGCCATCACCATAAGGGACTACCTGTGTGGTAAAAATGTGCCTTCTGTTTCCAGCTTGAGTATCTTGTTTCTAAAATTCTGATGATGGGGATGCTTCGATGGAAAACTTTCCAGTCATGTTCTGCCTTTAGCTGCATGACTCAAAGCTCTGTGGCATCAGTGCTCTTTTCTGCATATGTATAATTGTCTCTCTGTCTTGCTTTCATTGAGCTGGGCAAATGAGCTCCTTATGACCAGTTCTCAAGATCAGATCATTCTAGTAATTTTTCCTTGAAACCTTTTCAGACTTTGTCTTTTTTTTGTGCAGGCTTTAGAGTAGGAGGGGGCTTTTAGTAAAAGGCATGCCAGGACAGTCCTTCGATAGTGCCAAGGCAGCCAGAGGCCACTGTGCCAGATACAGGACGTAGACTTCCCAAAATTGTAGTTTATTGCATTGATGAACACAGGATTATTGTCAGGGTTGAGATCCTCAGCACAGAGCAGGGAATACTAAATTCCCAGGAATGTTCATATGAATTTTTGTGGTGGCTTTTGGTTTGGTTTTCGGTTTTTTTTTTTACTTGTTTGCTTTGGTGGGGGATTTGTTTGTTTGTTTGTTTGGATTTTTCATTTGGTTTGGGTTTAGTTTGGTTCGGTTTTTTTCGTTCTTTTTTTTTTTCTTTTTTTTTCTTTTTAAAATAAGTTTCATTGCCTCTCCACATCCCACTTGTGGAATATGCCTTATCAGTTCAGCATACAAATTGGGTGTAGGGCTGTTGCTTCAGCTGACTGCAGGTTTCCAGACAGTACATGTTTCTCATAATGATAACAAGTTGATTGATTGAACTGCTGCAGCTTGGAGAAGATGCTTGATTTCTAAGCAGCATTATCTCCACACCTTTTTCATGCAAAGTTCTGATTCACAGATCAAAACCTTGCTTGAGACAGATATTAAAAGGCATGGTACTGATCTTAGTGAATTTGTGGAACTGTTTTATATTAAGTCTGTGTGTAATTGTGAGCCCTATTTAAGAAGTAGAAAAAAAATGCTTATGAAAAAAAGACTTTTCCATAGCTCTGTAGGTTTACTGAGGAATAAAAACCAGTTTAATGTTAGTTTCTAGCATCTTGTCACAAATATACAGCTTGAAATACCTCATGTTAGGGTTTGGGTTTTTTTCTATTTCTTCCCTCCTCCCTTCCCCTCTCTCTGCTGGCAGGTGGTCATTTGCCCTATGGTCTTTATCAAGTATGGAAATGTGTGGGTGATTTCATTTCCAAATGGATTCAGAAGAGTTTCCACCCACTCAGAAATGACAGTCAAATGGTTTGATTAGCCTTCAGTTTTCACAAACCTGCAACTCCTAGTGGCCTTAGAGAATTGCTCTTTGAAACACAAAGGCATTAGGATGCTTGGCTAACTAAGTGATTCAAGCAATTGAAGGTGTTTTTGTGCTTCTCCTCCCTCTCCCTGCCCTCTCCCTAAATAAAGGAGCAACTTATTCCACAACTGTATTCTAGGCTTTTAAAAATCTCTGTGGGGTAATAAGAGCCAGTGCTGCCTTTTATGTGTGAAAATAACACAGCAAACAATTGATTCTAAATTAAAGTTTGGAAAAATGAGTCAAATCCCTGTAGAAAAATAACATGCAGCTGAAAATGCTTCTTTTGTAACAAAGTAATGTCACATTTCAGAGTTCTGAGTCAACAAAATGTGCCAGACAAACGTGTAGTTTTACTGCTTTTTTTTACTGATGTGATTTGAGATGCATTTTTTAAATATCACCTTCTTCCCTCTTGCCTTTCATTCCAAGTGACCTGCCAGGCCTAATAATTGAAATTACTTCCCTAAAGTGCTAATATAATTTGTAAAGATGGTAGTGTTCAGAAAGAGGCAGATTCTTTGGCAACTCTTACAACTCTGCTTTTTACTTTGATGGCTAGGGGAAAGGGGTTTCATGTCAAGACTAGGATAGTAGGATGTTGAACAGATGGTAAATGGCAGTGCATTTTTAACAGTTCTGCGAATGAAGATCTAATACTGGTTTTACGGGTGAGGGGAGACAGAAGCTTGGACAAATGAAGCCCTGCAGCAACTCAAGGTTACATTTGAGATTCCAGATCTGTCTTGTGCTTGTAGACTGTTTTGCTGACCACATGTTTCATTACTTTTCCCCAAAGAAAATCTTTCTCTCAATTGGGTAATCTTTTTCCTTCTGTCCATAGCAGCTTACGGTCTCCAGTTAAAAGAGTTGCTTAGAAATAAATTCGTTACAACGGATAGTTTTCTGTGCTGCCAAAACACTGGGGAAAGCTCCTGGGCAGTTACAGAGAGAAGTGTACCCCCAGGCACACAGCACTGAGAGGCTAAGGCTTTTTCAGTCCTGTGGAATTTCACTAGATCTCCAGGCTTCCTCTGTTTCACATTTCTGTGTTCAGAAACTGCCACAATGAAAAATGTGTTCCACAGGGAAGAGGAGAAATTAACTTTCTGGCAGTGAAATAGCATGCCTTTTGCTGCAGAATCTCACTGCTCTGAATTTAGAGATAGAAATAAATGTCTTCATAATTGGCAAATAAAAATCTGAAGTCCTTCTTGCGGTACTTTTTAGGTGTAAAAATACTCATTTTATGGTCATCATTCATCTTCCAAGAAAACATACAAACCTTTCCAGATGTAAACACAGCCCTCTCAGCTTTTATGAGGGTTGGTCAGCTCTCATCATCTGCTGAGTGCCCCGTTCTCTTATCAGCAGGGAGAGAGGAGACAAGTCACACAAGCCACAGGAGAGATGTGACCATTCCCTTGGAGCACATAAGGTACATAAGGATGTGAGGAGGCCAGACAGCACCCACAGGTCAGCCGGTAGGATGGAGAGTTCAACTAAAATCCCTCCAGGAGGGAGCTCCTGGCCCTTGCTGGCAGGTTACTGCACTATTCCTTGTTCAATTGCATGCCCGCTCAGAGCTCTTGAGACTGGCAAAGAGGGAGGGGGAAGTAGGTGCAGCTCTGCTGTCATCCGCTCCCTCAGGTTCTCTTGAGGCCCCAGTGTGCACAGTCTGCCATTCCCTGCCTTCATCCGGCGCCCCGGGAGGTGCAGATGGGAGATGTCATCATGGACAGGCTGCTTTCCTGCCTGCTGCTGCTCCGTGCGTTCACCTCTTCCAGAGCACATAGAATCCGGCACTTCTTTGCTCTCATTTGCATTACTTGGGTCTTCCAGCTGGTGTGAGAAGTTCCAAAATCCCTGTGGTTAAAGCTGATGAGGAAATGTTGCACAGCTTAATGAGCGGAGCAGCCCCATTTGGGCGAAGAACTCTTTCTTGACCAGGCACACCTAGCAAGGCAGGGACTGGATAGCCAAAAGAAAGCACCAAGTCAGCCTTACGAGGCATTGAAGACAAGCAATACCTTCCCTTCTGTAAAGCTTTTCTAAAGCAGTTTATTCCAGGCTGGCCCTGTTCCCCTCAGAGCACGGTAAAGGATGCACAATGCTGCATCTTGCTTCATACCTCAGTATTTATTATTGTACAAAACGATGCCAGTCCTTTCACCCTGACTGCACACAAAATAAAATGAATCCTGGTAGTGTGCAGGTAGTTGCTGGTGCATTTCTTTCCCATCCATTGTGCTGTTTCCTCGGACAAAAAAAGTGACACTGAAAAAGGGACCGATGACTTGAAGTACATACAGCTGGATAGGAGAAAGCTGATGCAGGATTGGACCTTACCATGATGCTGACAAAGGTATCAAGGGCACTACAATGCTCTTGTGCCAATTTATTAAAGTATTTGCTTTTCCAAAGTTCAGACAGCTGAAATGAGAACAAATTGCAGGAAAGGAATAGGCTGTGTCCTGATGAAGAATAAAACTCCTCTTTCACCTCAGTTTTCTTTGAATGAAGTGTATCATTGCTTGCAGTTGCTAACCAGCAATGTTCTTACAAAACACAATGTGAAGGGCAAGCAATAAAGTTAAAATTATTAGCCATGTTTGTGCAATGTGTCACTGATGCTTTGTGACTGTATTTTATGTGCATTTCTCTCAGGTGATGGTAGGACTTCAGTTATACAAATAACTGGTATCCTAAAGCTATAAAACGTGTTGTTGGTAATTCTGCTTATCAGTACAGGACAGTTAGGCCTTGATTTATTACTTTAACTCAAGTTGTTTGGCAGCAATACTGAAAGATACCGTATGTACTTGCCAAGGTCTCCTAAATTATGAGTATCATAAAACAAATCTTTTCAGTTATTGAGAGAAATAATTGGAAAATTAAAAGGTCAAAATTATGGTATGAAAAACCATGAACAAATCTTTTATCTGTTTCATGTGACAGGTCATCCTGATATTTGCTCGTAAGCCGTAAATCAGGAGTGATCCTGTTTGGGAAATAATTCACTGTAGTCATTTTGAGAGAAGCTGGTGTATCTCAGGCTTTTCATATGTTAAAGCTTGAAAGAAATCCAGTGGTGGTTATGGTGCTGGGAACATATGTTTTACTGTAATTCTGAATACAGAAAAGGGAGAATGATGGGTAGGAAGAGAAACACTCTCTGTTATCAAAGAATATGGAATTATGTCTGTTTCTGTAAGTTTTGTCATAACACATATAGATTGATTAAAACCTTCTCTAAATTTTCTGTAGTATGGCCTTAAAAAGAATAGCTTGCAAAGAAAGACTCCTCTGAGGTACAGTTAGCTCCCATTGTTTCCTTTCAAAAGCTTAGGAATGCAATTCCTGCACAAATGCCTGGATGGTGCTGCGTTGGTTGTGATCGAAGGCTGTGAAATGGAATTTCTGGTGAACAGTGGAGGAGTTATTTCCACAGGAGAGTGGAGAATTACTGCAGGCTTCCCTGTGTTGTTCAGCAGCATATTCTGCTGGAAGTTTTACTTCTCAGGAAAGAAGGTTATAAGATCAAACCTGTAACTACCACAGCAGACAGGGAGTGTACCTGAGTGTTCCTCTTAAAAATTATGTTGAAGTCATGAAGCTGAGTAGATTTGCTTGAAAATGGCTTAAGATTTATTTACTATCATATAGACCATCAATATTGTTAAAATGACAGCAATTCTGGATACTGAGACAATGTTGGGGATAATATATCCATTTTGGAGGGTTACTAAACTGTAAGTTGTGAACCTGTGGGAGTGTGTGTGCATACAGCTGTACAGGGCCACAGTTAGAATGTGTGATGCAGGGAACTGTCAAATACAATCTGCAATGATCTCTCCATGATTTGTGTATTATTTGTCCATTGGTTTTCCTGTCTCCATCAGGTTTAGAGCTGTTGGAGGTTGTTTCTAGAGAGGTAAACCAAAACACACAACTTCTAATTTTTTCAGTAAATGAACTGTCTTCCATGCACAGTCAGTTGTAGCTGGTGATTTCTGTTAGGTACCAGATCACCAAGTAGGATGGAAAGGACTGAAGTGCTAATAGTTAGAAGGGAGTAATTTTTTATTGAAAATGTTCTTTTAGCTGGAGAAGCAGAGAGCTAAATCATTTGACAGTACTTCAGTGAAGCTTGAGGTATTTGGTTTCCTATTAATCTCTAATACGTTTAGCTGAAAGCTGAAGGTGCTGATAAATCTGAAAGGACTAGGAACTTTCTTGGACCAGTTAGTCACTGTGTGTATACACATGCTGGTGTGTAAAGTTGTATTGGGCTATTTTTAACAAAATGGGTCAGGGAACCTGTTATCAGAGAGACGAGTACATTGAATGATTAAGCATTGGTAGGTGAAAATCCAAAGGAATATACTATTCCATGAGACTGTACTTTGTGGGTTTTGTGTTGCTGTGATAGAGATAAGTGTCTCATATCTGATTGAAACAGGTAGAAATACATCTATTAGTCTTGTTCCTTCTAAATACGTAAGACTCAGAAGATGAAGTTCAGCTTTTTTCCTGGTATTTCTTTCAACATAAAATTCATGTGAAACATAGAAATCTGACAGTAAGGTAGAGATACCGAGAAAGTCTTAGAATGGACTCCTCTGTCTCATTTGGCAGTTTAATCAGTGCAGCAAGTTTTTTTTAGTCCCTATTTCTGTTGGTTTTGTTTGGTCGGTTGGTTTTGGTGTGCTTTTTGGGATTTGTTTTGCCGGTGTTTCACTGGTTCCGTATCTGTCATTTTCTACCTGAGGAAGTGTCTCAAAAGCTTTTCCTAACATTGTATTTACAAAGGCTCCCTTGGAGGCACAAGAATGTTGGCAGCAGGAAAACAAGCCAGAAACACGTCTGTTTCTGGAAACACGCAAAACCTGAGAGTCTGCCAGCGTGCAAACCCACTGGACTTATTGCTTAAGAGAGGAGAATCTTGAACAGGAACAAGCATCCAAGGAATGGACTGGCACACTGTTATCAGGGAAGACACAAAGTCTCTTGGGTATAAATACAGCAGGTTTATGTTCTTACCTGCAGTACTAGGCTTGGTGATTAAACTGTGTGCTCTTTTGCAAAGCTATCCTTTGAAGATTTTGGATGGAACAAAACTGTGTCCCTATAAACTTCTTTTCTTGCTGCCATTTTTTTTTTTTAATTGGGAGCCTCTCTTGTTTTTGCCACCAAAGAAGTTAAGGGGGCATTTTTTTCTTGTTTGCTTCCTTGTGTATTATCTGTGGCTGTAGTTTCAGGAGTGAGGCTGAGTAACTGAGCCTGTGTGGGTAAGGCAGATCATAAAAGGATCCACTACAGAGCTGTCATTCACATAAATATCCTGACTGCCCAAGCTTGATGGCTTTACAACTTACAGGGTGTGTCTCCATAGACCAATGTGGGTTCCCCAAGCTTTTATCAGATTGCTTTTCTGCCCTGGTGCCAAAACTCCTTTCTGGAAGGAGCTTTCCTAACTTTTACCTTCTGCCATTTTGCACAATTTGCATGAAAATCTTTTACTTTTCTGCTTATTTAGATAGTGAATTCCACAGGCCATCAATATCTCATTGTAATGATATATTAGAAAGGAAAAGTTCCTGTTGTTGTGTCTATGGAAAAATCTTTCAGAAACACTCATTTTTGACCCCATTCAGCTCCCACTGGAAGTCAGTAAGACCTTTGCCTCTTACCTAAAGAAGAATTAGGCTCAAGGAGAGTGAATTTTAAAACAAGATAGAAAGAGTCCTGATGGTTCACCTTGTGCCTAGAAGACAGTCCTGTGTTGATATACTGATGTGCATGCATCCTTTTAAACCCCCCTTAATTTATCTGGTTTTACCCCATGCATCTAACTAAAATATTCACTAGGTTACGAAAAATGTGGTTTTAAAGAAGTAATGCTGATTACACGGTTCCCCAAATAGTATGTGCATTAGGAATACAACTTCTATAAAAGCCAACTCTCCTGTCAGTTTTAAATGTTTTTCTCATGGTGACAAACAACTGACTTAAATTTATTCAGTTAGTTGCAATATCTAGTTATAACCTTTATTGATCTTTTGTGTTGCAAATTCATTATCTTATTTACAGCAGGTGGGAGTACAAGTGCAGTGTGTAGCAGCATGTGCCTTGTGTGTGGTGGGTGTGCTACAGGAGCAAACAGAAAATCCTTGGTATTCGTGAATGTGTGTGTGTTTAAACATGGCAGAGATTAACAGGAAAAAGTTATGTGTTTCTTTGGAAACTGCAATTTCTTCACACCATTTAAGACAAAAATGAGGTGGAACAGGATACTTTTTTAGGGCGTGTGTGATAATCTAGTTTCTGATAGAGTTTTGACAGCATTGCACAGTTATCAGTTACAGCTATGCAAAGCTTTTTCCAGTTGGCAGCTGTAGTTGTAATTTATAACAATGACGACTTTTTAATGTTTGCCACTTGCACTGGACCAGCCCCTCTGACAAATGAAGTTTAACTCTATTTATGCAGCATGAGCAGCACAGGCAGAGCAAGGAGGCCCATCTCCAGGTGTCTGCCCCTTGACCTGGAACAATGAGCCCTGCAGCTTCAGTTTCTACACTCATTCAGGTCTTGGCCAGCCATGCTAATAAGAATGCCAGTTATTTTTATGGACAAATTTTCAGGGAGAAATATGTCACCAGACCAATGTCAGAGATCAGCTGTTAGCCGTGCTGCAGCCGTCTGCACAGAGGAATTGTACTGGGTAGTTCTGCTGCACGAGGCAGCCCTAAACCACTTGCTGGGATTCAATATCGTTTTTCCATGTTGTGGGATCATTTTCTTTCAGGGGAAAATGTAGGATAAACACACTTGAAGGAAAGTGCAAGACATTGTTTATTTTAAGAGTGTTGCCAGCAGTAATACAAGCCTATCCATTTCTCTTGACAAAATTCTGTCTCTCATGAGCTTAGTGGGTTTGAAGAACATATTGTGCTACACAAGGTATTAAAGGTTTCCATGGAAATATCAAAATGTGAAATACATTTGCTACTTTTTAAAAAGTTTTCTTGATTGCCTTTGCCTATGAAACTTTTTGATTGGAAACACGGGGCGGGGGGGGTGAAGTTAAAAAGTCAGATTATTGGAGCTTCTGTACCTCTCTGGATTGTTAATTTGCAAGGCTGCACTGCAAATAACTGTTTGCTATATTCAACTGGACTCTCATTTAATAGAACTCTGTTTGTGCCTGTGCAGTTCAGCCAAACTCCTCCTTTGTATGTTTTTTTGTTAATCTGTGCTAAAAGCATCCTGTTTTGTGGATTGCACTGGGGCTGACAGCCAGTGTGTCCTGCTGTGCTATTTCATCCACTACTTGAATGAGATCCTGATCCACAGAACAGTGTTTGCTATGTGGTACAAGGGTCCTCAGCTCCTTGACTCAGCCGCTGTTACACGGACTGGTCACCCAGTGTTAAGATCACAGAAGGCTTTGGGATAGACTCAGAAGTGCTGGTTCAGATCTTGCCATGTCATAAAAGGTACCCAGCTAGTTAGGTACGCTTGACTTGGAGTAAAGCTTTTAGGCTGCCCTGATGAGCAGTGCACTGCACAGTGAGGCTGATGTCTGAAGAATTCGTTCCTTGCTTCCCCACTTTCCTTTGCCTTTACATTCCTGTACCTGGTAAATGAATCTCTGTAACTTAATTTTTGTGCAGTGTTAGAGCGATATGTGATGGTGACTGCAGGTGAGAAACAGAGCCAGCTCCTAGGACCAGGGTCCAAGGTGAGAGAGTTGTCTGCCATATGAGTCTTCAAATGATACAGTGATTTGAAATTAAAACAAATTTAGTAAGTTCAAACTTGTGTTAGTAATGAAGCATCATTGCTTTTGGTCCCTCTTGCCCACTAAGCTCTCTTCTGTTAGCCATGTAGCTATAGATATTAAACTATAACTTACTTCAGTTAGACATGGCTGTTATTTTACAATCCTGGAGTGTACAGTAAGATCCTGACCTGGCTAATGGCTTCTCTGCAAAACGCAGATTCACATTTCACTTGCGGGTAGCATTAAGGATCCTCAAAAATTAGGCCCTATAACATCCGACTAAATGTCTTATTTAGATATGGTCTTGCATATTATAAGACTTGCCTCTTACTCGGTCTATCTTGTGTCATGATGCTTTATCATCTAATTTTTGCAGAGGTGTTTCTAATCAGAAGTTTGCGTGGGCTGTGTGGTGGGCAGGTCTCTGCTGGCGGCAGGAGCGAGGGCGGGCGAGCGGGTCACGGATTGCGCAGCAGACGATAACACACCCGCCGTAAAACTGACCAGCTCTTTACATCAGCAGTGGCACAACTCCACCTCATGAAGATAGTGTGGGAACAAACAGTCCACTGCCCTGGAAAGCGCTGCAGGCATGGGGAGTGATTACTGCTGGCTTTAATCTGTGGGGAAGTCAAAACGAACATGGTGACAAAGCAGTTAATTTTGCCTGGGAAGCGACCGAAATAATAAACCCAGCAGGAGCAGCCCGGCCTTGCTGTACAGATGTTTCATACACCATGTGATAAAGAGCCTGCTGGTCTGCTCAAGGCAGGGGCGATACTTTGTCAGATGAAATGAATACTAGGTCTGCTTCAAGCTGATGAGCTTTTGGAAGGTTCTTTAGCACAGACGCCTTTCTGAGACATGTTTAACTTCACAAGACAGAGCTAGCAGGAAATACATTAACAGGCAGGAAAAAATGCTCCTCAGGCCAACTCTTTACTATTTTTACCCAGTGATGAGTTCCAGAAAATGCTTAGGAAAAATGAACTTTGTCAAACTTAAGGAGCCCAGAGTAGAGATGATATGAGCTTGAAACAGCACTGTTTGCAGCTGCAGTTAATGCAATACTCAGTGATAACTGTGATGGTTGTGATTTTAAAGTGTGGAAGTGGAGGGCAAAGGTCAAGGGTGGATTCAAGCTCCATCATTATTATTCTATCCTTTCCAAGGGAAAGATAGTAGTGGATTAGATGTCCAAAACATTATGTGTTTAGAAATGTATTGATATTGTGGTTTTCAGCTTCTGTGAGCTTCTGGGGTTTTAGCAGCTTTCAGTCAGCTGTGCTTCTCATTGAAAGATTTTATGTACTGGCACTGCTGGCATAAGGAGGTGAAAAAGTAAGAAGAAAAGGTTATGAAGAAAGGACAGACAACTAAACAAGGACGTTTGAAGATAGGGCAAGCAGGAACTAAACTTAGTGCAGAGAAATGGGGAAACTAAGGACAAAGATGAGGAGGGGAGAGAGTTATCTGAGCACCCAGTAAAGAAAAGTATCTTATTACAGGATATAACTACCATAAATCTTGTAATGTAATGTTCTGTATTCAAATTCACAAAATGGAGTGATGCCTTTTAAGCTTCTTTTTGTGTTCATCCAAAGAAGTATTTCCTAAATAAATAACAGTATAATTGGCATATCTCCTTTAAAACCTCAAACTAGCAAGCAGGAATTTAACACTGCCTTTCCCATTTTATGGAAAGATCCACCCTGCATGAAAATAAACAGAACAGTCGAGTTTTCACAGGTCTTCAGAAAGCCTACCATGTATTTCAGCACAGATTAATCTTCATTTTGATCTCCAATATCTCGAAGCAATTTTTTACCTCTGCAGAAAAAATACTAATCCTGTCTTGGTGGCCTACAGGGTTGACTGGAATTTTTAAGTGTATAAAACCTTAAGAAGAATGAATATTTTTTGGTAAATGTTGCTTGCTGTATCAAGTTGCATTATTTATATAGGGAGAACTACTTACAGTGAGCTTCTGGGAGTGAATTTCTTAAACACTAAAACAACCTGGAAGTCACAAATTCTAAAACTTCTGAAGTTTTAAAAAATAAATATTATTCAGAAAAAAATATTGGAGCCTCACTCCATTTGCACCTTGGTCAGTTTTATATATCTTAAAGTCGATTGACTTAGTGTATTCAGATATCAGGAATCTTGTAGCTGCTTGTCACTTTAATGTGTCTGTGGTTTTAAAAGGAAACTTAAAAATGCGATCATTTTTTGACTGATCCATGCTGCTAAGGTCAGACATCATCCCTCAACTTTTGAACACTTGAAAAGCCCCTCTATCTCCCTCAAAAATGTCAGTTTCTCTCTCTCAGTTGTGTTTGTGTTCTTTGGAGGTGAAAGCTTCGGTCTTCATATTATTTAGAAATTGCCATTTGATATCTTTGAGAAACTTGACTTTGAAGAAGTTGCTGCTCTAGTGATCTAATTAGCTACATCTATGCCAGAATGGGCAAAAGCCAATGATTATATATTGCATGTGTTTATCCTTTTAACTAGAGAATTGACATTGTTTGATAGTCAAGGAAAATGTGTGTTGGAAGTTTTTAAAAATGACTATTTGTTTGAATAAAGGACACCTACCAAAAAGTTAAGATTAGAAATAATTTATTGTATTTAGAAAAGATGCCACAGTATTTGAAGTAGACTCTGAGATCCATTTCTAATCCAAATTAAATCCTTAATAGCAATCTTGTTAATTTCAAGCCTTTCAGCTGACCAAGATAACAAAGATTCATAGACAGACCATGAATCTAAAATAACTCAGGGCTGGTAACAGCTTTGGACAGGTGACCTTACTGAGCATATGCAAGCCTAGTTAAGGGCTCACTGGGTTAGAAACTATCATTATTGTGCTTTAAGGATGATTTCTAAACACCATGTTGTCACTTGAGTGCCTCAAGACCCTAACTGAAATTTAGGCTCTGAATCTTCACTGTCAGCGACAAATTAAATTTGTAGAGAAGTTGTGTATGTTCTGTCATTTTTACACTTGAAATAGAGGAGAGAGACTCTGATCAGCAGAGTGATTTGCCTGGAGTTGTAGGCAGAGCTGACATTCAGTAGTACCTGTTCAGTGACCAGTCCAGTGCTTTCTTTGATCCATTGGTGCTTGTCAGGTCCAGAGCCAGCTCAGTCCTGGTGCACCTCTGAAGACCTTTTTCACAGTCTACTCCTCCCTTGTCAGAGGTGCTCCTTGTGGACACAGGAGAAGGTTTTGCTTGTATTTCTCTCCAGAAGGCAGCCACTGGTACAGCAAAAACCTTGGTGACAGTAAAACGCATTCATATGTGCCAGTTCCAGATGCCTGTCTAATGTATTTATCCATAACCTTTTTTAATTTTTTTTCTTGTTCTGCTGAAGGCACAACTTGCATGTTCTGGTGACAACTAGTTATGGTGCACTAGACTTGAAACCTGCTGATTTCAAGCTCTCCAAATTCTGTATTGACTCAAAATGAGAAATGAACATCTGCCTGCCTCAGGAGATAAGATTTTCTGGGACTGTTCTCATTTTTAACCACATTAACAATAAATTTAATTAAGTATCTAGCTCAGAAAGTCTGTGGTTGTGTACATGCAGCTTGCATGCGTGTTGTCAGCTTTGCATGGATGGGGATAGGTAATGACTGCACTCCCTAATGAATAGTTATCAGCTTGGAACTGTAGCTTCATGTTGTTCTTTGAGTGGCACACTGAATGAGCCTGAGCACACTACATGGTGCTTGTAAGTGCCATTTTGCTGGCTCTTTTGGGTGAAATCCTTGCCCTTTGACAGTCCTCCAATCTTAAACTGCTAGCAGGGACTGTAAATGCTCCAATTCCATGTGTGGCTGCAGCAGCATCCCTCCAGCATGAAAGCTTGAGAGGGCAGTGATGTTACAGGCAAGGCTGATGTGATTAGACACATCTGCAATCCCTAATGCAGCACAGCCTCTGGGCAGTGCTGTGACCCATGGAACATCCTCACATGATTACCGTATTTCGGAAAGGCCCAAAGGTCAGAGCACCAAAAGAGCACAAGCAGGAATGCAAACAGGTGACACAAAGTCTCTCTAGTTTGTCCTACCCTTAGGCTCTGAATTCTGAGCTGCTCCTGTATATGGATGTTGGATGAAACCTTGCCCTTATTTCACTCCCAGAGTAATGCATAATGCTGCAAAATTACATCAATTTCTTTCTAAAACTGTTGCAAAAGCCTTATCAGTGATTACAGCTACAGAGAACACCATTAAAAAATTCATCCTATGCACAGCAAAGCTGGAGCTCATCTTGTGTTAGCAGCTTAAAAGTAACTTTTATGACTTCTTATTATTTGATTAACTTAATGTTTAGGTGCATGTGAGAATTTAAGATACTCTGGCACAGGAAGGTTTTTCCCTCCTTTAAGAGCTGGAATATTAATAATGTGATAAGCTGTAACAGATCTGTAACGAGAAAGATGAATACAGAACAGTTCATTCGTTTTCTTTGAGAGTACAGTACTGCAGATTTATGTTAATTTAGACTGAAGCATGAGTTTTGAGGTCTGTGCAGGGGAGAATGTAACCAGTTTGGTACCTTTGTGTAGAGCATTCCTTTCAAAGGCAGCAGAGTGCAGGATCCAGCTATTCTGTAGCCATTGCTGTATTTTTTGCTTCTTCTCAGGTTTTCATAGCATCCCCTGGAAAAGCTTCTGTATTCAGTGCATGCGTTGCTTCTTGGAAAGACCATTCCAGTTTTTGATTAAAACAATCTTCTCATGCACACAATGATCAGATTTGGTATCAGGGACAGGTTCAAAGCCCTATAAAACTTCAAATCTAAACAATGTGTTGTGCTTTTCAGAAGGCTCCAAAGTGTGTTTTTCCCCATGAGAGCCTGTGACTGCTATTAAATAATAAAGGATAGTGTTAGAGATCACAGCTAATCTTGACAAGATGGGTTTTTTTTTTCTTCATGCTCTGCAGCAATTTGAATGCCATTCCTTTCTCCTCTTCAAAAATTGTTTTCATTAGCAGTTCCAAAATATACATTACAGGAGACTGTAAACATTATGGGATAGCAATCTAGCTGTGATTTGATACAAACTAAAATTACCACCGTCAGCAATAAGCAGAGACACCATAAAAGGGAAACGAAGCAGCGCTGCATATTTGTGTAGGGCCAAGGTCAAACATGAGAGACATCCCAGTCTCTCAGCTGAAGAGGAAGAGGTGATTGAAAGGGTGAGGGCCTGGGATTTCATCAGGAGCCAGGGAATGTTTGGAGGGAAATAAAAAAGGCAAAATAGTAGTTTTGCATAAATAGGAGTATAATGCAGGTGGGCTGAATGGCCAGGACGTTGTGTCAGAAAGACGAAATTATTTGATTTCTGAAGGAGACAGCATGACTTCACGTACAGGAGAAAGGCCTGTGGGAAGCACAAAAACTTTGTCAGGGGTCATCTTTGTTTTTTCCATTCACTGACGCCCCGGGCAGGTCTTGTGATGCTGCTTTGCAGGGCAGGATGTGTGCAGTGTGCTCCATGGATGGACAGTAGCCTGGGCTAACGCCCGATGGCACCGCCTGAACCCGCAGTGCTGCAGCACTGGGGAGGGCTGGAGTTCATGGACAGCACTGGGGAGGGCTGGAGTTCATGGACAGCACTGGGAAGGGCTGGGGTTCATGGACAGCAATGGGAAGGGCTGGAGTTCATGGACAGCAATGGGGAGGGCTGGGGTTCATGGACAGCATTGGGGAGGGCTGGAGTTCATGGACAGCACTGGGGAGGACTGGAGTTCATGGACAGCACTGGGGAGGGCTGGAGTTCATGGACAGCACTGGGGAGGGCTGGAGTTCATGGACAGCACTGGGGAGGGCTGGAGTTCATGGACAGCACTGGGAAGGGCTGGAGTTCATGGACAGCACTGGGGAGGGCTGGGGTTCATGGACAGCACTGGGGAGGACTGGAGTTCATGGATAGCATTGGGAAGGGCTGGAGTTCATGGACAGCACTGGGAAGGGCTGGAGTTCATGGACAGCACTGTGAAGGCCTGGGGTTCATGGACAGCACTGGGGAGGGCTGGAGTTCATGGACAGCATTGGGAAGGGCTGGAGTTCATGGACAGCACTGGGAAGGGCTGGAGTTCATGGACAGCACTGGGAAGGGCTGGAGTTCATGGACAGCACTGCTCTGCCCATGAAGTTTACCTGCCTTGAGACTGGGGGATGCATCCTCAGGGAAGGCACAGCAGCAACACCTGCAGCTCTCTAGAGCTGTAAGTTAGGGCCTGGACTGCTGGCAGCATCCGAACAGTTTAAAGGCAATTTGCAGGATTTTTCCCATCTGTGCGTTTGCCACCTTTGCCATGGAGGGTGTGGAAAACATCTATGTGGGCTCCACGTCCTGTTCAAGGGAAGATGGGGTACCTGCTGCCACTGTTCCCCTACTGCTCCCAGGTTTTTCTGCTGTGATACCCAGAAAAGCCCTGGTGACAAGTACCTGTGGATGGCAATGCTTCTTGTTGCAACAAGCAGATTCTAAGAGTTGATATCTCTTCACAGCCAAAGTTTTTTGACACTTGAAATCGAACTAATTTGAACTGGGGTGTAAAGAAATCTGTTCTGGCACAGGGAAGGGATGCCTTCTTTCATCTTATTCTTTCCTGTAAAACCATAGCAAGTTCTTCTGCAGGAAGCTGACCCAAGCAGTTATTGTGCAATGAAGTACTTTGTAAGAGCCACATTTTATTTCTTACTCTGAACTTTAAAGCTATGCCTCATTCCAGAATCAAGGCTTTCTGTAGATAAACCTTCTGAGGGAGAATAACCTTAGAAATACTGAAACTGGAATAACCAAAAAGACAGAAAGTCAAGCTGGGAACACAAATGAAACAGACTGGGAGAGTAGTTCCTGGCACTGGAAGCCTAATGCTCGGGGGGACATATTCCAGTGTTTCTGTGTGTACTAGTTTGCACTAAGAAGGCTCTGAAGTGTTCTGTTCTCAGTGATGAGAGAGAGTCACAATTAATAATGCAGTTCTGTCCCAGTCTGCGACAGGTAACTCACCTTAAACTGCCATTTCATCTTTGTGTGAAGGTGTGCTCGCAGACCTTGCTCGTTGGAGGCCCTGTGGGCACATTTCACAGAATCACAGCATGGGTAGGGTTGGAAGGGACCACACTGGGTCAAGCAGGGTCATCCCAGAACACATGGCACAGGATTGTGTCCAGACAGTTCTGGAATATCTCCGGTGAGGGAGACTCCACACCCTCCCTAAGCAATCAGTTCCAGTGCTCAGTCACCTGCACAGTAAAGAAGTTCTTTAGGTGGAACTTCCTGCGCGTCAGTTTCTGCCCATTGTCTCGTCTTATTTCCACTTCTATCTCTTGAATGTGCACTCACTGTTTATTTGGTCACTGGAAAGCTTGATGATCTTGAGACAATGGATTTAAAGTCTTCCTTTTCAGAATAGAGGGTAAGAAAAATATTGAGAGAAGTGTAGATAAAATGGAATGCAAGAGATGTTTCCAGGTCATCTGTTTAAGGCTGATTGATTGTCACTGCTCTTAAGAAATACGGCTACCTGAAGGCCTTTTTATTTATGGGCAGCCTCATCACTGCATGGTTTGTGGCTTTATTATACTGCACCTGTCATCCACTTGCCCACACCTCCTCCCACTTGCAATTGCTGATACAAAATGGTTCTGTTACAGAAGCCCAGATTGCATTGCAAACAAATAGGCTAAAATTACAGTTCAGCATGGTGCAGATGATTTGTAGCTACAGTGCAGTGGTCTGTCACTTCAAGTTACTGAAATGTGTGTGTTGCCTGAGGGGATTTTAATCAGGGAGCTCCTAGGCACACCTTTGCTGCCTGTAGGGACTGTGTGAATGCTGAGCTCTGTGACCCTAAAGAAGGATGGGCCTGGGTGTCATATGCCTGATCTGATTGCCCTTTTAGCATCATAGGTAGACTGTGAGAAGAGGGCAGAATGGTACCCAAGCAGCTGCATCTTTAGCCTTTCACAGGGATAACCCCACTGTCAGACTCTGCAAAGATTGTTTCTTATCCCCTAGGAAATAGGCTGGACAATGCATGGCAGCCAGTCTGGTTTTATGTCTGGCGTGCTCAGATGGTTGCGGGTGGGAGGATCAAACCCAAAGATGCATCACAGAGAGGTTAGAGACTGGGCTTTTCACTCACACACATTTCATGTTCCTGATGGGTTTCCAAGGTCAATAGATTAAGTTAACATATTTTTCAAAGACCTAGAAGGAATTATGTATTGAAAATGTGTTCACTGTCTGTTGCAAAGTCGAGATAGCCTAGGGGAGGCTTTAAAACTGCTCCTGCTTTTGGTAGGCAATGCAGGTTTGTTTTGTAGACCTGTCAGAATCTTACATTAATTTGTTCTATCGCAAACAATGCAAACAAAAGATAAAAAGTAGAACTTTGAAATTTTTGTTAAATGCGTCAGTATTCAGGGGTCTGGAAAAGATGTTGGTTGTTGGTTCAGTTGTTTTCTTTCAATCGTTTTCCAGGTTAAATCTGGTTCTTTTGTGCTCGTGTGCTATAATAATAATTTGTTAACGATACTGACAGTGAAGACAGGTGATTGATGCTGCCAGCTTATGCCTTATAGATGTCTGCACAAGATTTGTGTTGTTGATGGCCTCCGAATGGGAATAGCATTTCTTTAAACACTATAAAACTTTCTAATTAGGTTGTAAATAGGGCACTACATTTTGAATAAAAGGAGTGTTAAATAAACCATAATATTTAAACCAGGTTTTATTTCTGGCAATTACTCAGACTCTGAAGTTAAATTCTCTTTCATTAAATCACAGCGAGGGCCTATTGTTGCTAGTCTTTGTATAAATATATACTTACCTGTAGTCAGGGAAAGATGGGCAGGAGAAATATGAAAAGAGTGAAGTGTTGTGTGTAAGGAGGCAGGACTGATAGGGGACCCTTCTGAAAGAGATATTTCACTTCAGCAATAATAATCCTTGAAGTTTGCACTGCTGCTTTGCACTGAATTGACCTCATGTTATCAACTGTCTTTTTGTAGAATTAATTCCCCTTCTTCCCAGATGAAGGGAATTAGAAAACAGAAACAAAATAGTTTAGATAAACCCAATTCTTCCAGACCAGGTCTGGCAGCTGCAGTGTGTTGGCAACATGTTTGTATGTGCTTCTGTCTGGGAGGAAGCTGGTGCACCACCAGTCCTTCCAACAGAGATCATAGTACCTCTGCTCCTTAACAGTTCCTGCGGAACGTGCTCACACTGGAAATACGAATGTTAAATAGGAGAGATGGGACAGGGTGTAAAAGGTACAGATGGTTCTATCACATCCTTGGAATAATTCCACTGTCTCTCTCTTAGAGTTCAGAAATACGTGAACTGGGGGAAAGTCCAAGTGCACATTTCAGAGTCAATCTTCATTTCCTCTCCGCTCCTTAGGAAGGATGAAATGTCAGAATTTGTGGGATGTGTAATGTTTTACAGTTGTGTCACGTACAAAGTGGGGTTAAGAAGGGAAAGCCCTTGTGCAATCGTGTAATTTCGCTTTGTAGCTCTTCTTGGATTTCTGAATCCAAGCTGATGTTCCTGATGTGCCTCTCCACACTCATATAGACCCACGGAGGTGCACAAGCCTGTAGGTGGAAAAGTGGGGAAGGGAACCTGACACTTTCCAGTTTTACCTGATACTCAATAGTGCTTTTGGAATACCTGTAGTTTCATCAGCTCTTTTCATCAGAGAAGGTTGTCATTGGAAATAATTTCCAAACGTATTTTTGAGAGGTAGCATTATTCATATATCTGGAGGTAGCATTATTATCTGTTTTATGTAGAGTTAAGTGATCTCAGCTTACTGTACATAAAAGTAGTCTAGCTCTCAAATATAAATATATTCTAAAAGAAACAGGATAACATATTGGAAAAACCGAATAGGGCAGCTTCAAGAAAAACATGTAGAAAATCTTCTCATTTTAGAAAATAGTGTGTTAGAATCTGGGTTGCCACTGGGGAAAAAAAAACAAAAAACAAACACTTCTGGGATTTTTTTCCATTTTTTGTTTTGGGGGTTTTGTTGGCTTTTTTGTTTGTTGTATCATGGAACTTTCACTAAAATGAATTAAAGTTTGTTTTAACGTTGCCTTGTCAGAAATGCAGATGAGCTATGTCTCTTCAAGCTCTCCATGATTTTCTGTTACGTTTGTGGAAGTACCTGCCAACTATTCCACCACGAGTTTTGCAATTCATTTAAATAAATACATACTTTGCTGTATCCTGTGTGGGCTAAGCCGATGCTATTTTAACTGAGCAGTCCCTTTGCAAAATTTTGCACATTACAACTCGGCACTTCTCGCTCCCGTAGGTAACACTGTCACAGACTTGCATGTCTAAACAGATGCTTGATTTTTCAGTGGAGTAAATACTGACTTCATCTCTGTTTCAGACAGCTCTTGCTTACTCCAATGCAGAATAATTTAGGGTTAATATTGCCTGTTTGATTTGAGAATGAAGCAGTTGTTGAAGTTCGGGTGAATAATTCATTTTTCAGAGTTCTAAAGGGTACATGTTAATATTGTGAAGCTGCAGCTGATGCTACTAAAGCCATTCATGTTAAGAGAACAAATTGCCATTTGGCATGCTGAAAAATTAACCCAATTTACAGCATGGGTGAAGATGAACTCTCTCTGGTGAAAGCTATATTTAAACCACCAATGAGATAATTACATCTTGGCCTTCTAACACATCTCATGTAGCACAGATGTGAGTGCATTTTCTTTATAAGTGAATACATCTGACAACTTCTAAAAAAATGTGCTTGTTTTTTAAGATTTTGTGCATTTTTGCTGGGAAAGTCTGGAATAGGAACAATGCAAAACATCCATGCATAATGTGTCAGCTAAGGATTAAGCCACAAGATAGACAAAGCCGAGCGGGTGGATGCTGTTTGTACATGACCAAGACTTCAGAAGAATTAGTGCAAGTCCCATTTTCAAGAAAGATGAGTATCTGTTGTGGGTGCAGCATCTTATGAACACAGTTAATGACTGTACAAGTTAATCTAAAGGGAAGCTTTGTGTTTGCATGTTTATTATTTTATATGGAAAAGTTGCACAAGCAAACCAGGGTCACTTCTCTGTGGTGATAAAAATAAGGCCTATGATATTTGAACAGGGGGTTTAGCTTTATCTGTTTAAATCATCTGCAGGACCTCACAGCAATTGCTACTCCTGCCATTGAGCTGAGCTTTCCTGAGCAAACAAACTGTCCACCAAAACAATGTCTTTGTGTTTCTAATAGAACTGGAACAAACACATCTCTTTTGTTCCCCTGTTTGTTCATGATTTGTGTAGAAGATGACAGTGCAGAGCAGGGAGTGGCTTTCATCTGCTAAAATCTCTCCAATCACCAGGCTAAAGGAAGGTCCTGGAAGCACCTACCACCCTGTACATCCTTTTGCCTCCCTGCTGCCCTGCCTTTCTCTGATTTAGAGGAAATGACAGCCCAGGTTTGATGTTTTGTGCCAGCTGAGAGTAGTGGGGAGGCATTTGAACCTCGTGGCATGGTGTCACCAGGATAGGTTGAGCAGTCACTGTTGGTCACAGGATGAAAAAAAAACTGAGAAGGGGTAGAACAGTGTGGAGTGTCCCCAAGGGAACTGGAAGTTGTTTATTGTAATGAGTTTTTCTCTCACCTTTCTTTCCTCAAATCTTTGGTCTCACAGCTGTTCTTCCCTGGGCATTGATAACCTTGATGGCCTCCAGGATATCCTGAGCTTGATTCTTCATCAAGAGGGACGGTCACTATGCTTTTGTAAAAAGGTTTTGTTCAAGCCTTGCCCCTTCCTGACACTTTTTTCTTTGGGTGAAACTGGCTGGTATTTGCACCATCGATCTGTATGTTTTTTGAGGAGAAAAGAAGTTATAATTCACAGTTAGTTACAGAATTTAAGCAGGCTAAGTAAACAGAACATTATCCCATGCAAAGAGCAGTCCTGTTGGTTAAGCAACCTGAGATGCAGTTGCAAGAAAAAAAGAGAAGGTTCTGTTCTTATATAGTAGTATCCAGTCCTCCCTCCAACATGTCAATCCAAGAGCACTTTCTGCACTCTGCATACCTGCAAATGTGCCCCAGCTCCTGTTGTCCAGTCAGTGCTTACAGGCAGTATTTGGGGAAGGGGGTTTGTGGCATGTCATTTCTTTATAATTACAAAATGTCAGCATCTAAGGCTTTCTGAGAGACCTTGGGGTAGCTGTGATGCTTTAAGATACTCTTAATCTCCACATGGTGCAACTACACAATAGCTCTTGCATCACATGCGCCTAAAACAAGATTGGATGTGGGACTCAGCACCGTGGTTTAGTTTATTTAGTTGAGGTGTTAGGGCATCGGTTGGACTCAATGATCTTAAAGGTCTCTTCCAACCCAGTGATTCTGTGATTCTGTAATGAAATACTGATTTGTTTTCTTTGTAAGTAGACAGGTAAAATTAGACAAATTGTTACTTAGCTTCTTGAGCTCAAAAAGGAGAAAAGAAAATGCTGTTTTTGAGATGGAGCTGATGAACTCATTCACAAGTTCATTCAGGTTTGTCTAAGAAGAAAAACAGCTGAGAGGAGAGGTAAATTGCATTTTCTGTATTGTTTTGAAGCCGTGTCTTTACCTTTAAATTGATCATCACCTTAGAAAGAGATCTGGATACCTGAAGCTAATAATAATAATAATAATAATAATAATAAAGCAGTCAGTTTGTGAACCTCAACAAAAAACCCAACCAAACAACAACAAAAACCCAAACAAGCAAAAAGAACGCCTTTGGGTATAATTTTTGATTATTTGCTTACAGCATCTTCAAAGAAAGGTGACATCTTTGATCCATGCAGCTCCATACATACTGAGTGGCTGAATTGAGGGAGCTTATCTCCCGAACTTTAAGGCAGAGGAGGATGAATTTGGAAAAATAGTTGTTCTCTCAATTTTTAATAAAGAAGGAGCAAACACAAGGGTGAAGTAGCATGCGAAAAGTGACGCTAGAAGTTGGTGATGGAGCTGAACATGTTACACATTTGAGTGCTTTGATCACTGCTCCCTCTCAGCTCTGCAGGACAGGAGAACACCTGCCTGTGGCTGCCAGACTGAGCAGAGCTCCTCTTTGTGCCTGTGCCCACTTTAGAAGTGTGGTATTAAGGCTCGTTCCTGGTGCTGTGGTAACACCTCTCCTCCTCTCAGCCATGCTTCACTGACAGTCATTTATGCAAAACTGAGGTCTGCAGTGGTGCTGACTGGTTATGGTCTCAGTTCTAGTCAGTGGTTGCAGGTTAGGGAAGGAATGAATGCACTGTGGTATCTCCATGGCATTAGGGGTCTTCATGAAATACTGACCTCAGTTATGGGAAAAACAAGACTTCTAAGGCTCCAAATGCTGGTTCTGAGACTTGCCATCCAGTGGGACGTTGGTGTAGATTTACACTGTGGGGAATGCTTTGCAGTTCCTGGCTGTCTACTTGTGGGAAATATCAGATCCTTGAAACTTCACTCACATTGTCCACCCACACATGGCAACTGATCTGATAAATATGTTAATATTTAATATAATATATTAAATATATTGCTAGTGGAGTGAGTTGCTGGATAGATTTGGTGACTGGATACTGGAGCTCTCCTTTGACCTCGTGGGTGCCACTTAACTGCTGTGTGCCCACAAAGTGGACATAATTGCTTTGTGCTCATAAAATGAGTATCAGGGCTATGTCACAAGGCTAATTAATGTTGTTAAAGTGCTCTGAGGCCCAGAGATAAAAGGGGTCATAGATTATTGGTGTTAAATCTGACATCTGTTTGTTGATAAAGTAACTTTCCACTGTCATTGGATTCCTGCCCTATTGTCTAGGATCAGACTGATTCCTGCTTAATAATTTCAATGTTTGTAGGTCTGGAGATAGATAGCCAATCAACTACCTATTAGTACAATTACTGATAGAATGGAATTATCATTTTCTGTAAGAACTCCCCAAAATTGCTTCTTTTTAAGTGTGAATTGTCCACGCATTTCATTACCATTTGTCATGAAGAAGTTTTGAAAAAAGCTTCACTGCGGTGAATAACTGGAAGCATAGGCCATCTCTTGTGTCTCACCACTTGACCTAATCACATGTGTGATGTACAGTCCTAAATGAACTGGAGCCAGCATGCCATGGATTACCCCTCCTCCCCACTTCCAACAGGGATTTCCAAGCTTCCAGGTAGTCCATGATTGTTACAAATAGGGCTTGATGTGTGTTTAAAGCAGGAAGTTGTGTGGATTTAAATACTTCACTCATTCTTGCTCTAATATGTCACAGTCTCAGAGGAAGGTTGTTGCTCCCACATCCCACAAATTTACCCTAGTTATTAAACCCTAGAGATTAAAAAAAAATTATTCATATTCTTATGGTGCTGGTCAGTTGAGAATGTTTCGGGCTCCTTTGCAAGAAGGTTGGCATGTGTGAAAAAGCCTATCAAGCTGCATTTCCTTAGCTAGCATCCCTTCATTTCCTTTGGAGAAGCTGTGGCTCAAGTGGCCTTAGATTGACACCAGATGGTGAAAATAAAAATCGTTTTCCTTGAGCTTTTCCCTCACTTAGTGCGTAGTTCTGTCTCTGTTGTACTTGTGCATCCCAGCCAGTAGCACGGAGTCGTTCTGCGCCTGTGTGTGCATGCATGCTTCTGCGTGCCTGTGCAAGAGGAGAGGGGAACTGTTCAAAGCAGGGGGTGTTTTGAGGTGCTGGATTGCACTTATCATGGTAGATGGGAGACTGTGGTACTGTGGGAAGACGTGTTCCCATGGTAACTGAGCTCTTTTACCCAGAGATGGAGTGGAAGCTGAAGTCATGCCTTTCCTATGGTCCCTTACTACAAGTTTTTCATCCAGCATTAAGAGCTCATTATATTTGAATCACCTTAATCTGGATGAGAGATTTTTCAGCAAGAGGCAGAACCTGGTTTCTCTTAGCTGTAAAGATGCTGCAGGAAACCTCATGATGCTTTGTGGGCATTGGGAATTTTAGCAAAAGGACCATAATGACAGTGCAGCTGATGTCAGGGAGTGGGGCTTCCAGTTCTCCCCTGCATGTGACTCTGGGAGATGCAGCCTCTGAGGTGGAGCTCTACACCATTATCAGAGCGAGTATAGGGCATCTATCTATTGTCTATAGAAAACCTACAGCATTGTGTCAGAGTAGCATCTGCCTCTGGGGGTTGGGAGCTGATTGCCCCAATGCTCCCCTTTGCATCCAAGGTCTGCAGCTGAAGCCCTCTTGAAGGAAGGGAGTGTACAAGCACCCCTTCACAGACCTTACATCGACCAGAAGAACCAGAGAAGGTGGAGCTGAGGTTAAGCTGCCCCTTTTGTGTTCAAGACCTCATTATTACGGGGAGCCAACCCAAGTCTTAATGTGAATCTATTCCTTTAGGGTGATAACATTTTTCTTTGTATGTATTTTTCCCCCCACAAATGCTTTGTGGAATGCATGAGAACAGGGCCATCTCCAGCCTGTTTTGTGAGGAGTGTCTAAAAGAGAAGTAGAACGGACACTTTTCAAATATTGAAAACTGTTATAAAGTTGTAAAAGGTTTAGTGCAAATCGCTCTCACTTCAAACCTGTCCACCTACCTGAATCTCATCTTCCCTGTTTTTTGAAAATGCAGAGGAGGAACAAATCTCACTTTGATAAAATTGCTTCATCTTGTTCCTTAAGCACCTGAATAACTCAGTATTCTAAAACTACGCTAGGGGAACATTAAAGCAGAAACAAAAGAACTCCAGAAGCTGACAGTGATTTGTGTTGCTTCGTGCATATGCATCTCTGCATAGCCCTGAATTATTGATTAGCTGTTATTTCAGTAATGGATTTTTCTGCATATTTGCACTGCCCTTAGAGAAACTTGCAAGAATGCAATTGTTAATTTGTATTGTTGAGACAATCTAGCATGTCTTTAATGGCTTTAGGAGCTGATCCTGCCCTGCTATGGCACTGCCGATTTATGGAAATTCATTGCACTGGATTTAGTTTATTCTGATATATGAGAGAAGATGGGGGCTTTCATTGCTTTGATACATTTCTCTTCCTCCAAGCAATAACTGTTGTGCATTTAGCCAGATGTTTTTCTGGTTTCAACACGGAAGCATTATTGTAGTGGCATAGAAAGCTTTTGTCATGGACATGAAATTTCATGCAGCAGTAGGTTTAGCTGAAGTGGCTTTTAAGTCATGTAGCAATGCCCAGATAAAAGAAAATCTAAAAGTATGAAGTACAGGTAATCACATTACTTTAAATAATTGCTCTTTATAATATTTCTGTTAATTTGTGGTATAGGGAAGGAATTAAATTTGGATATTAATAAGCATCAGATTATCAAAGACAAATTAGTCCATTTCAGAAGAGCATTGAAGCAGCTACACTGGGTCACAGAAAAGACCTTCCGTGACTCAGACCAGAGCTCAGCCCTTCACTTTGTTTTCCCAAAGCATCTGTTGCTGGTCAGTGTAGAGCAGCAGCAGTATTCTTTCCCAGCTTCTGGCAGCCAGCCATTTGGGTTCTGCTTCAGCCAGAGGTTGTATCTGCATCATTGTATTTAATAGCCCATGGTGGACCTTTCTTCCATGAATTTCTCTAATTGCTTTTCTTTTAATCCATTTATGCTTTTGGCTTTCAAAACATCCTGTGGCAATAAGTTCCACAACTTAATTATTTAGTGTATAATAAAAAAAAATAAAATTGGCCCCTCTTGTTTTAAGCAAACTGTTCGACCATTTCATTTGGTGCCCCCTATTTCTTGCATCATGAGAACAGTTGTTCCTGCTCACTGTCTCTGTGCTATTCCTGATACTAGACCATAATCATATTCTTCTCCACAGTGATCTCTCTTGCAGGCTGCAAAGTCCTCATCTGGGTAATCTCTTCTTGTAAAAAGAGCTGTTTTGTACCTCTGCTATTTATGTCTTCCTTCTCCCTGTCTTTTTCTAATTATCCCAAATCCATTTCAGAACAGCACCCATTAATGAATATGCTGGCAAAACTCAGTTTATATGCAGAGATGATGTTCTCTGTTTCTTCTGTTATCATCCCTGACACTGTTTTTTCCCTTTTACCATCCCCAAGCATTCTATTTGGTGCTTTTCAGAGAATTCCATGTTACGGTTTCAAGGTCTCTCCCCTGGGTCAGGAAGGGTAACTTAGATCACATAACTGTGTATGCAGAAACTCTATGGGTTTTATCCATGTATAGCCCATTGCATTTATTGACACTGTATTTCCCAGAATCCCAAAGCAGCTTCTTCCTGCTGTTTATAGCTTGTATCTTTGCCTAATGGGTAGAGCTGAGCAAATAATGTATGCGAATGTATGTATATTCTGTTGTTGCCTATTTCAGCTGATGCAGTTTCTTCAAATTCAGGTATTTCCACTGCTGTACAAAGCAACACCGAGTGGTGAGGGGACCGTGAGCCATTTGCTCAATTAAAAAACCATGCTGATCTCTTTGTCCTTTTCTTGCGATCCGAGCTAGCTCTGGAGTTCTAACACAGCCCTGCACTGTGCTAGAGGGTCTCTACCTGCACAGAAACTGCTCCGAGAGGAAAGCTGTCTCTCAGTAATGCTTTGCTCTCTGGGTGATAAAAATTGCAGTTAACAACACATTAAAAAAAAAAAAAGAATTAACATTAAAGGTTATGTGGTATATGTGGGGCCAGAGTATGACTGTGTAAATTCTTTAAATAAACAGATGAAAAGTGGATGTAGGCTTCTTCATGCTGTCCCTCACAAAGGCAAGGCAGGAAATGCCACCTGGGCAGGAAAAGAGGGGTGTAAGCAAAGGACAAAGGGTGCAGCAAGGGACCCTGCTTTCCTCCAGCTCCTTCCTTACCTCCTGGTGCACAGACATGACTCGGGTCAAGGTCTGCTTTGTTCTTCAAACCCTTTCTCTCTCCTGTGTCTGCATGAGTACTAAACCGTTGCAAAACTAAATGCAAAGATAAAAATCCATTTTACTGGCATTTGACATGCTGAAAGGCACAGTATTTCTGGAAATGGAAAACTTGTGTGCTGTGACTGGCTGTTTGATGGGAAATGAAAAGCTGAATAGCTTGGTAAAAAATCCAAATAATCTATTTTCTCAGAAGCTGTGGCTTTCCAAGTAGCAAAGCAGTAACCAAATTTGGTTCCTGAGAAGCTTGCATGGTCATTAGGTATTTAGTATTGAGTAAATATTAGTTTTCCTGGTCTGGTGGATTTGTGGTACTGTGTGTGATTACTGTGTTTTATTAAGGGGCATCTTTAAACAACTGTGTGATAAATAACTGCAGCATTATGTCAACTTGTATCTGTCATGTGAGTTCAGACACAACCAGAAAGGCAGCGTTTCTTTTATGGCAAATGCACATTTTGATGGGGTTTTTTCTTCCCCAGGGAAACAAGCAGACTTTTGTTCTCTGCAGCTCTGTGTTTATTGTCCTTCTGCTGCTTTACACTAGGGGATGAAAGTGCAGGGAGTGTTTTTAAAATTATCGTTGCTGTCTGTTTTTTGGGTTGGTTTTTTTTTTTTTTTTTTCACCTGCACCTATTATTATGCAGAAATAGAAGTTATGACTTCTTGGGTATGAGTAGAGGGTACAAGAGAGCCATTAAGTGCTATTGTTACGAGGTGGCAACAGCTGCAGCTGGGCTTGCTCAGGAGCCAAAACTAAAACTGCTGAATGCATAACTAGACCTGAGATAAGTCACAAAGGAAAGCAGGGAAAAAGTCAGTTAATAAATACAGTAGATGAAATATCTGGCAGAGAGCCTTTCCTTTTGCATGCCCCCCATCATTCCCGGAGTATCCACTGAAGATAAATTTAGAATCCCTGACTCTATTTATTGCCTGATTTTTGTGTGTGTAAGTTGATACTGAGGAAAAATGGGAATGCTTCCATTTCCATGTTTTGGATTGCTGGAGGAGGAAAGGAGGGGCATGGTTAGGTGTAACTGCACATGAGAACCAAAACAATTTGCTGAACCCAAGAGTCTTTCAATAGCACATGAGCCAACTAATCCTTTGTGGATATAGCTTGTATTGATCTCGTTAATGGACTTCTAACAATGAAACTTCCCAGCTGCAGATGGTTTACACACAAGTAGAGAATACACAAAAGAGATTTACCTTGTCCACTGGACTCTATTATATTCTAATGTATTACCATATATAAACATAGATGGGTTTTGTTGTTTTTGTTTTTGTGTTGTTGTTGGTTTTGGTTTTTTTTTTAATCTTGTAATCCTTGAACAGCTGAACTTGACCTGATAAACTGGTAGAGGAAAGTATTTGCCTAGGAATGCTCTTGTTAGATTACTTCTGAATCATGAAAATTTTACAATAAAGATGAGAAGCTTTTAAAATCTACATTTATGAGGAATGGCACAGTTAACTTGTATTTCAGTCTCATAAATATTCAGCATACTGTTTCAGTAACGTAATAATGAGAAATGGAAAAGCATATGTTGAGAACAACTAGAAGGCAAAAAAAGGCAGCAGCATTTTGTACTTCAACAGGTCTATATATAGAAAATGAGTCATTGTACCCACCTCTGAAAAGGAACGTGGCCACTTACTAGAAGAGTATTAGTGTGTGATAGTTCAGGGCAGGTAAGGATATAAATGCATGCCAGGCCACAGCTACAGTTTGGGGGCAGAGAAGGGTTCTCCTGTCCTGTGCTTGCTCTGATAAGGAAAGTTTGCCCTCTGCCAACAGAGCATGAGCTGCAAACTTCTGCAGCGGTTTCCTTTCCATTGCCCTGCAACATCAAAAGCTTCCCAATCTAAAGCTCAAAGTGGATATGCATTTCTTAAAACAAAAACCAGGAGATGAAAGAAATTCTTCAGCTTTTGTTGACTGCTTTGTCTCTGATTGCTAGGCCAAGATTTAATTTTGCATGCTGCACTGGCTGCCATGTATTTTCTCTGAGCTGAAGTAAATTAGAAAGTAGAGAAAAATGTTACCATTACAAACAGGTCAGATTTGCACCTTGTTGTGCTTATGGAACCACTGAGCGCATTTTAATATCTGTGCTTTTCTGGTCTAGGGTAGATTCATGACTCTTAATCAATCATTTTCCCAGATTAGGAAGAAGATAGACTAATAGCATGAGAGTTAATGAGTGGATATGCTCTCTTGAATTCCATACGGGAGAAGTCCTTAAGAAAGGTCAATCCTTCAGCTGCAAAGAAAGCTGTATTGACCCAAAGATGGTTAGCTGCTGCCCTGGGCCCTCCCACTTTCACATGTTCCTGTGTATATTGTAATTCAACAAACACTTAGGAACATGCCCTAGGATCACTAGGGCAGCACTGTGGGGCATCGAAGGGAAAGTTAATGGGATGAAATGTGGCTGTGTTATGGTGTGAAAGTGAGTGATGGTTGATTATTTCAATCCCAGTCATGGATTTGTAAGGAAGATTTTTGCCCAAGTGAATTATGTGAAATTGTTTGCAAAGCTGACAGTTATTAGTTGCAGATCTAATTGGATCATCATAGGAGGACTGGGAATTTTTGCAAAAGAGGCTGAGATGTTTTGTCAGTTGTATGTACACCAGTGAAATTGCTGACAGTTTAGGGATCCGAGACTGCATATGCTTAAACGACAAATGAAGCCCTGCTAGCGTGGCTGTGTTTCTGTGAACAGATTATGAACGCCTGGAGCTTCACCCTGTTTTATTTGTGAGGTTTTTTCCTAGTAAATCTGTGTGCTACTAGAAACAAATCAGCATTGTGCCATGTGTGTAGTCCTGCCTGGAGTGCAGGTGCACAGTGCCAGTGATTGGGGCTCACCTGAGTCCTGGAGATTTTCTTGTTACTTTTTAGTGCCAAGGGTGGACACATGTAAGGAGGAGGTGACCCTGCAGAAGGGGGACTGTGGAGGGCTGGAGAAAGCAAAACTGGAGACCCCTCTGTGCCTTCTGGATCACAGGGTACTGATGGGCTTGGTTCTGAATTTCATTTTTAAAAAAGGGAAGTCTATTATTTATATTGGGAAAAAAAGCCCAACCCTGACTGAAGAGAACACTGGGGGTTTGGGGTCTGAAGGAATGTGATTTTTGTAACTCAGGAAGGGCCTGGTTAACTTCCCTCACTGTGTCTGCTCATTTTCTATCTAATGCTTGGTCTCCTGTGGGACACAAACCCCTCTGGTTTGGGGGGGCTGCAGTCCCCAAAGTGCTGGTGAGGAGCACCTTCAGCCATACCCCTGCGTGGGATGGGAAGGAAGCAGGCCAGCTCCTCGAGCTCTTCCTCATAACCCACATTCTCATTCCAGCAGATCTTAGAAACAACCTTTGACAGGCTTTTCTGTTTCTATTTGGGATTTTCAGCCTGATTTTCCAAGCAAATAAGGCTGTGTGATCACACTGTCTGTGAATTCACTTCATTCCCTCACCAGGATAGATTTAAACCAGCTTGCTGGTTTTCTACCATGTTTGACAATGCAGAAGAGGTCTCAAAAGTTACTGAGGCTCCCAGAAATTGCATAAGGTAGCAGCTGGGGAGAGGAAGACAATCCAAGTTCATGTCCTGCTGAGGATAAGATGGGGAAAGCTCGGGACCAGAAGCAGCAGTTGGGTGCCCGGTGTAAAGTGGCCATTGCTGTGAACCAGCCCTGGACAGCCCCTCCTTGCCAGGGGGCAGGGAAATGGGGTGCCACAGTGAGAGCAGAAAACGTGTAGGATGTGTAAATGAACCCCTCCTTGTGTACTGAACTTTGGCTGTCTCCCTCCCTTCTTCAGCTGGCATGCTAAACATCTGCACTCACTTGTGCTTTTCTTTTAGACGGAGCTTTTAAGGAGTTGAGTTTATTGAAAGATCAGGGTTTGGCACTTAAGTCACGTGAGGCTTGGCCTCATGAGGGAAGGAGATGGTGGACAGTGGGACTTGGACTCCTGCTCAGCCACCTCAGGGCCTCTCCAGTCAGAGTTTAATCCACATAACCAGAGCCTTTGAGGCAGGAAATGCATCAGAATGCTGGAAAAGGCCACGATCCCAGCCAGCCTGTGACCAGCCTCTGTGTTCATGGGATAAAAACCCTACATGGTGCAGTGAAGTCCCTGTGTCACCTCACTACCCCATTCCCTGCCAGTAGGGTAAGGACACGGCCAAAGCCCGAGGACATGAAGCCGACCTCTGCTGAACATTGGAGGAACATGCCTTGCTCTTAACCTGTTCCCGTGACATCTGCTAGAAAATAGTGTTATTCCCAGGGACATGAGACAGTCCTGTAACAGCCCTGTTTACGGCACAGCTTCCAGTGGAGCCAGCATAAACCTCCCTTGCACGTTCCTGGAGAGCTGAAAGTGAAGTTGTCATTTGTTGTGTTTGCTGCGTTCCCTCGGCACCATGAGAGTTTGTCCCTGTCTGTCCGTTCAGATGCGTCCTCTGGGGGAGGGCGGATGTGTCCCCAAAACGCTGTGGAGACGGAGAAGCAGGATACAATCACGAGGTGGGGCCGCGGGTTTCTCTGCTCGCTGGGCAGCTTGCTCCAAGCGCTGCAGAGCAACTTGGGCGCAGCTTTCTGCAGAATCACGATGCCTTGCGCTCGTGAGGGACGTGGGACTTGTGTCACTGCGGGAAGAACCCTGACAGCCTGAGGGCGAGTGTCGTGACTTCCCGAAGAGGGGGCAGGAGGGGAAGCCAAGTTTGTAGGAGGCGCTTTCCAGCTGCCAGTTTCAGAAACTTATAGCAGCCGATTTCCACCAAATTCTCTCCAAATTGCAAAGATGTGGCCAAAGGGATGGAGGGCCATCCATGAGCAGTGTTGCTAGCAAAACCCACTTTTTCAGAGTTAAGAAAATACTCCACTCTGCAATGCTGTGTACCATGTGAACCGGAGATGAATGTCTCTTCTTGAGCTTAAGTGTGTTTTTTTGCAAAAAATAAGCAATGTCTCATCAGTGAAGTGCATCACTGAAAAATTCATCTAGATTTTGTTTGTAGCTTCCCTTCTAATTTTTTTTCCTGATCTTGGGGAATGTACAGAAAGCTTTCAGGAACAAAAATTTATTTTTGAAACAAAAAGTAAAATAATTGTTTACACAGAATCTTTACAACTAGTGAGCATATGCATCTCCCAATTGTGTGGCTTGAAAGTTAAGTTCTGGCACTGAAAGCTGACAGATTTGGGGAAACCATGTTGGATTCTTCACTGAGGTATGCTTTTTTATACACAGCATGAAAACAGGATTTATATTGAAACTAAACTTTTTAGGACTTCTCTGATATTAGTCATGTAAACTGGTTGGAAGCCATTTGATGACAAAGCATTCATAAAAATTATGTTATAAATTCAGCTTTTTCAGAGACACTAATTGATAGTAGAGTAACCCTGGCTTTAGGTCTTCTAATACTCTAGTATCAAACCCACCACAGTGATGATGATGTGATGCACACACCATGTGCTGCCTGTTCAAGGAGAGGTGACATGGACTAAATTTGCCCTGGCAAGCTTTCCAGAGTAACTGCTGGGAGGTGGCCTCAGTGGATCTCACAATGGTGTTTGTGGAGTCCAAGCCTAAGGTGTAGAAAAGAGTTTTCAACTTCTCCTCCTGAGGGATTTTTATTACCACAGATTTTAGACTATGGAATAGCCCAAAAGTGTTGATTGTAGGGTGTCATTCCTCACTGAATGGAACTGTATTTCTTTGTTAGGGCTTCTTTCTTTAATGTTAATTTCCTTCCAGAGTATCTGCAGTTGGGTTTTGTTTATTGTGTAGGAATTGTGAAAATTTTGTACTTCGAGGAACTACAGTGTGAGGGCACTTCTTCAAGATAATATTGTACTAGGGATAATGTAAACGTGTATAGGTGGATAGGATCCACTGAACTGGGCTGCTTGCTGAGTTTTGTTTCTCTGACAGATGTTCAGTTTACTACTTGGATAAATTTAATTTTTATTATGCTGTTTTATAAGGTACATGCTTATAATTCCCATTTTTCCTTTTAACCCACCCACAAGCTGAAGAGATTCTCCAGAAAGCTTTGCTAAGAATTTGTGTTTCAGGACAACTGTAAGAATATGCAGTGCTGCTGATGGCAATGGAAGTACACTGAGCATCTGTTATGTTTGTAATAACTGTAGAATACTACAGTAAAAATCCAGGGCTTAAGTGATCCAAAATAAGATACAGATCTCAAGTCAGCCTGTAATTCAGGATTTTTTCAGTTCATTGTGTTTCACAAGAATAGTCAGAAGAAAAGGAACATAAAGCAGGTTTACTCATAGCTTGATGTTCTATCTGCGTACAGACTAAACATATTAAACTTTGCACACAGCCTGTGTTCACCATGCTGGGTTGTAGCTGTGTGGCTTTATAAAAGAGTATTTACAATACATGGTTAGCATTAAACTTACCAAAGCCTCATTCTTATGGAACGTGTTCTTCTTTCCACAAAAACAATCCTGAAATGTAATTTCCCAAAACATTTTTGTTTGTATGCCTTAGTAATTTCGTGAGCAGCAAACTGTTGGAGGGCTGCTTTCAACTGCTCTCTTAAAAATACCTTTGTATCAGCTTCCCAATCTCACAGCGGTTCTTAGTGAGCCGGTTTCACTGTATCACTAGATCATGTTTCTCCAACGTTTTAATGTGTATAACTACTATAAATGTTATGGCAGACAGCAACTTCCCTCCATACTAGAAGGGGTTTTTTAGCTATAATTAGAAACATTTACTAGTCCTGGGCAGAGGAAGATGATCTCTGACTCCTACAGGGCATGCAGGCAGGAGCTGGTGGTGTAAGCAGGATTGTTCTTTACTCAGGTAGAAGAAGCCTTACTTGTGGCAGGTAATTTATGGTAATAGTATAATGTATGATGTCTGGCATAGATGTGTCTCCTCCTCTTGTAGGAAACTGCCCCTGCAAAAACACTTGTGATTTTTTATTTTAAAAAAAGCAAGAAAAAAATTGTTTTTGCTGGAGTGACATTTTTTATCTTTGGAAGAGAAAGAAATGTTCATTTTTTGAGTTCATTCACCGAAGACTTTGTCAGTAAATTTTGTTGTCCAGCAGATAATAATAAGCAGCACATCTCTGTGGAGAGAGCCTTTCTGCTTAGTTGTTCTAAACACCACCCCAGTGGCACAGAAACTTCTGGTTGCAGTCATTGTGCAAATTCTGTTCTTCACACCAGCGATGTCACTTCAGCGATGCTCAGGCAAAGGAAATGTCTCCCCAGCTCCAGTAGTTGATTAAATTCAGGGGTCTGTGAGCTGCTGGCAGCTTAGAGAAAGAGAACTTTGGTCCAGTCCATGTCTAATATGGGTCACATACATTATCCCTCATTGCAAGCAGGATTTTGCTTTTTTTTCAAGTGAATTAGTTAACGTTCTAAGATGTGTCATTGTTGTCAGGAGCAGTGAACAGTATTCTGGAGGGTCGATTTAGCTGTGAAGGCTGAGAAAACAGAGCCAGCTAGGAGGCTTTTCTGGGAGCAGTTCAGAGCACCCATAGCACAGATTCAGGTTTGAATCACTGTCCTAAAAAAGCATATTCTTCCACATCCTTTTGCAAAGTCAGTTCAGCTTTTCTAAAAGAACCAAAAGTTGTGAGACTAGCAGCTACCTGCAGGTGGGCTTGGCTTTCTGCTGCTTTGTTCTTTTATTTCCCCCCTCCCTCCTAGCTCGGGTTTGTTCCTGAAGCCTTTGGGAATCAGAAATTTGATCTACCCCTGGAAGGGACTTCAAGAAACTACAGAGCTTCATTTTTCATGACTCACTCTCTTTTTTTTGTGGCACAATTGACTATCCCAAGATGTTCCTGAAAGATTTTTTTTTTATTCATAAGCATTTTTAGTGAACACAGTTCAACAAGTATTCCTGGGATATGTTCCCATCCTTAACTGTGCATATTTAGGGAAAAATTCCCTAGAGTCTGACCTTAATAAACCTTCTCTGCTGCAAATAGAGCCAACTACTTGTCTTTTACTCTGTAAATGTGATGAATGATTAATTGCTGTCTTCTTTAAATATTGCTAGAATATATTAAGTTACTGTAGTCCTCTCACATTCCTTTTTCTTAAACTAATCCAGATCTTTCACCCTCTGCTTCTAATTATTCCCCAAAGCCTTCATTTTCTGGAGAGAATTGCAACATTTCACTTTCCCATTTTGCTGAGTGTTTAATGTTAATGGGAGATTCTTTAAGATGATTGGCAATGATTCACAGATTTGTGTTTTTCTGATTAAATTCAGTATTGGATTTCACCAGAACTGTGGGCTTGACTGCACTTACCCTATCTTATACTTTTTAGCTGCTGCCTTCCTTATTCTAGTTTGGGGTTTTGACTGATTTTTAGAACTGTGTGAAGTTTCGGTCATAGCTAAGCTTTTTTTGTAAAGACATGGATTACTTTAGTCTCTCTCAATCATTGATTCCTTCCTTCTGATATATTTATAGAATATTCCCTTTTCATCTTTCATGTCCCTCAGTACATGCATTGCTCTTGTGATGTAGGTTCTGATTTTGGGGCAGGAGAGTTTGCTGTTATTTCACATTCATACTTAGCCACAAGAAGTTGTTTCTGTGTTGGATTTTCAAAACTTGTGAATCTGATCAACTAATACCTTCCTGTCTACTGTCCTGCTTCTGTCCTTTCTCTCTTTCCCTCAATTTACAAGCTTTGCTTTATCTTAGAGGATGGGCTTTCTTCATCCCACCTCAGTAGAGGTGGTAAGGAGGGGGAAGGCGTGGATGTGCCCACTCATCCTGTGGTGTAGCCCTGCCATACCTGAGAAGAAAATTCCTGGTGGACATCATAGCCAATTCCATTTGAGGATCATATAAACCATCAGGTAGTTCATATAAACCACCAGAGTAAAAATCTGGACAAAGCATCTTCTGCCACTGTCCAGACTAGGAAAATGGCCAGTGTTTACCAACTGCTCTAGCTAAACTGTTTACCTAAAGTAGGAGCTAAGTGGTGTTTAAAACGTTAGCTAACACCTTTCCTGAACATGCCTCATCTGGTTTGTTTAGACAAGGCTGGCCAGTATCTCCTTTCACTGGGAAAGATTAGTCACAACCCAGAAAAACTGTTTGTCATGGATTTCTCAGGTTTGAGAGTGTGGAGACACAAACCTCAGCCCCAGAAACTGGTGGATGGTGCTTGTAGTTACCCTCTTAGTCTTTCCATGCCAGTTGTGTGGGTTTTGCTTAGGTACAAACTGTGTTTTTTCATTGCTGGTTTGCAGCTGGTCTGAAGGGAAAACATGAAAACAGTAAAGTGCTCACAAACCTTACTTTAGAAAAGGCACCATTAACAAGTAACTTATTTACAGTGATGGTTCTTCCAAGTCAGTATCAGAAGTTGACTGAAATTTTCTCAAGTCAGAGTCCACATGTAGTGTAGAGCTCACCACCTTTTAGTCATCTCTTGCAGGACTTAAACTTTTAGCTGGCAACAGAAATGTTAATTTCAGTAGGAACCGGGAAAGTGGGAATGTTGTTTCCCAGGCCTCTGCCTTCCCATTGTACATGGATGTGGATGTGTTTTTGGATTGTTGATGAGAATGTTTTAATGATTTGCTGAACGTCCAAAGTCATGCCAAATCCAAATGCCTCTCCCTAAATTTTCCCTGCAGCTGCCTCAGTTGGGTTATGCCCCCTTTTCATCCATCTTTCAGTTAAGTGTATTGTGCAAGAGCATGTAAATATCTGTACTGAAAGGGCAGCTCAAACTGTGCACATGGTAGTGTTTAGGCAACTCAGACAGATGGTGCGACTCTAGTTACAATGAAAACAATTCCTTCAACATGGGTGGAGGAACGTTTCATGAATCTTTGGCTGTGTGGAAGCTCCAGCAGGATCTAAGCCTGGGTGCAGAGTAATTCCTCAGTTCAGGGCTTTTGCTGGCAGAAAATTGCTTCATGCCATTCCAAGTAGCTCGAGTCCTATAATAGTTCTCACTTCAGCAAAGGTGCAGGATGAAGGGCTAATGCTGGTTCAGCTGCTTTTTGTTCTGATCCTTCCTATTGTTTGGCTTCCAAGCAGCATTTTTGTTTACCCTTCTGTGAAAGAAACTATAAAACAATAGTGGGATTGGTTTTTCAGGGCTTCACATCCTATGTAAGTCATTTACACTGCTGCAAAACACTTCCTGTGGTGCCAGACCCATCTTCTGTATTCTCATTCCCTCATGCACAGGTGAGGTAGTTGGGGAAAACAGAAGAGTAACCAAGAACCCCTTTTGGGAATAAAATCAAGACTCACCAAATCAAGATTCCACACATGTAGTGGAGTGGGTGTGTTCCATCCATCCATCCATCCATCCATCCATCCATCCATCCATCCATCCATCCCTGCTTGACTCGCTCCCTTGCCCTGGCTCATTATTCACCATTTGGCTGCATTTCTTTTAAAAAGGCGACTTGTCAATGTGGAAAAAACCCTGGGCTGAGAGGAAGCTGGGAGAAGGCCCACACAGGGCAGTAATTGCAGTAAATCTGTGCTCAGCCCTTTACTTAAGAGCTGTCCTTGCCATTTGTCTCCCTCTGGCAGCGTGCCTTCGCTGCTGAATGCTGCTCTGCAGATGCTCCCCCCACACCCCTCCAGGGTGCAGAATCCCTCCTCGCCTTCCTGTCTTGGCCCTGCAGGAGCACCATTCCCTGTCTCCCCAGCTGCTTTCTGCTGGAGCTCCACGGTGACTCCCCTGCAGAAATCTCTGTGACAGACTTGCTTGGTCGAGCAGCTGTTGCTAGGGTCGGATGTGACATTTAGTGCTAGCACAAAGGGTCAATTAGATAAGGGCCCTTAAGATAATTTCTGTAATATGAGGTTTGGTGATTTGGAGTGGGGGAGACAGCAGTAAGAATTATGCAGCTTCTAGTAATCTGGGTTGTTTGGGGTTTTTTTAACCTTGCCCCAGAGAGATCACAATTTCAAGCATACAGGTGTTACCACCTTCAGATATTAAAGACATGCTTAATCTCTATGGAGACATTTGCTTCACCTAATGAAATGTGTTGCAGCAATCAATTTTATTCTGCACCTATTGATCATGTCTGTTTTAGGGAGACAGATACAAGACAACCTTAATTAAGGGGATCTATCTCTTCTTTTAGCAGTGCTTTCCATCAGGAAGCTTCCACATCTCATGTACTTTTTGATGGAAAGTATCTCTTCTATTTGTAACAAAATGAAATGGAAATCAGAAGCTTGCATTTCTATCCCTTGCACTGATTTTATATAAACAAAGTAGTTTTTATTTTTAAAGTGCCCAATTCAATTTATTCAGATTAATTGTACCACAGGAATTTGAAAACCAACAACTTTAGCTGCCAGGTGCGCTCTTTATTTATATATATAAATTTAAGACTGAATGTGGGTGACATCTGTCTTTTCTAAATTGAGCAGCTTTGTTGTAAATAAATAAAAAGCATAGGATTATTTTTTCTTTAGCATTTATGTGTGAGGATATTCTCCCTTAGATTCTTTCCTTCTCTTCCTGGCCATATTTCACATACAATATGTGCTGTTTGCAAACTAGTTTGCCTTTAGCAGAGTCCTCAAAGAGAGGAGCTCCAGGCAATCTAAGGGGTATTGTATGTTTTGGAGGGACACCTAACTCAACAGCTGTCCTATATATTAAATGAGATAGTGGTGCCACTGATGTAAAATATGCTCCTTTCCTGTCTGAGGTCTAAATGTTGCTTAAAATACTGTGGTGATGTTCCTGAGAGACTTAGTTCTGGACATAGATTCTAGAAAGCATGTGCTGTCAGACCTGAAGTGTTTGTGGCTGGTATCTGGCAGTGTTGTGTGGAGCTGGCTTGTTCAGCCAACACTGTGAGCAGTTTTTTGCAGGGATGAGGGAAAAAGATGGTAGTGTGATGGCTTTGTAGCAGGAATAGTGTTCTGCATCCTTTCCCTGCCAAAGCAGAGGGCTCCTGAGCGGAGGAATGTTTTCTCTGCTCTCAAGGCAGCTGTGGAAAATGCACACATGAATTATATTTAAGGAAGTATTTGCTTTTGTGAGGGCAGTAGCATAAAAATGGTTAAGCAGTGGCGTTAGCTAGCTCATGGTAACTCATCATGATCGTGTGGCTCAGCATCGAGCAATGAACGTACCAAATTCTATCAGCAGGGAGCAATTGTAGCGCTCAGTAGTGCTGTATTTCTCACCATCCCAAAGCACATGTCATCCTCCTCAAGAGTGAGGGATATTCCATTGCATAGCACAATAAATTTGGGCACAGTGAAGTGTCCAAGCAAAGTGTTGTATAGCAAAACTGGGGAGGCTACAAGAGGAACTTTGCTGTTCATCCCCTAAACCTCCAGGTGTAAAACAAGGAATTCTTTGTGGTCTTGTCTGATAGCTCAGCATTAGTCAGGTTTCCTGATTCCCTTGTTTCAAACTGGTTTAAGCTGGGTACAGCTTAGAAATCTCTGGCACATGGTGCAGAATATCAGTAGAGTTAGTTGGTCCTGGCTGCGTTAGGGATGCTGAAGATGTAGCAGTCACTCTGTGCCTTGAAGTCTCTTGGATCCAATGAGTCTCTGTGTGGGTGGTGTTAATCCCAGAATGGTTTTGTAATGCCGGCACGTTCACCCAAGTTCTCTTAGTTGGAAACTCCTCTTTGTGCTTCAGCCCACCATATCCCATCACGCAGGAAACTTTAGGTTTCATCATGAAGTTTCTTCTTCCATTCTTTAAGAGTTTTGCTGCAGGTACTTCTCAGGTCATCGTCAAAAAACTTTTTACTTCTGAACTCAAGTTAGCCAAAGTAGTTTCCCTTTATGGGAAAGCTATGTTTGGCAGCTGGGGGAAAATGGGATTTTAGCAAGTTACTCTAAAAAAAGGGAATAATTTGATTCTTCAGTCTTTTAATCCCCAACTTTTCTGAAGCTGATAGCTCTGTTTGTAGAGAATAGTGCTTGAAATAATTACATGTAAAAAGTGTCTACTCAAAGCATTCATTAAAGTGTTTTTACTGAATTGACACTGAGAACTTCTTTGTGAACAATGATGGACTTACATAAGCTCATCTTTATTTACATAAAGTTCAATAAATAAGCTATTTCAATCTATGGATATTTCCTTCCTTCTCTTCCTTTCTAGGATATAAATTTGATATCATTGGACTTTCTTAGACATTCTTTGCCCCTATAAGGAAGTTCAGCATCTCAAAGCAGTATGCTTTGCTTTGTTTTAGCTCTCTGCTGGGTCTCTGCGTGAAGTTTGGTGTTCTTTAGATGCTACTCAAGAATTCAGCGCTCTAATTTGTTTATTTGTAGGAAAAGAGTTGTTGCTGGACATCTGCTGCTTGTGGTATTTCATGCTGGAGTTAATACTGTTGCACTGCTCAGCCTGAATTAGTAATAAGTACAGTTTGACTTGTATGACTTTGAGAGATGGGACTTATCCAGGGCCTTACTGAGAGTGGGATGACACATTATGTGAAGATGGATTTCTGAGTCGTGCTATGATGGATGTTGTGCAGCCAGCATGAAACCACTGCACTTCAGAGCTCTAGCCTTTCTTATTGTTATTTGTCTACTCAGACACTTGCTTTTCACAAAAAGCAAACTTTAATGATTCATTAATTTAATGATTCAGCCAGCCCCCGTTGGTTCAATTTAGCCTGCTCAGATTAAAGGGTCGTTCTGTTGGTCTCGGACAGACAGGCTGCAGAGAAATGAGCTCTCCAGGATGATTAGCTTGAGAGAAGGGGACTCTCCAGGGCTTTTCTAATGAACTGAGAGCTCTTTTAGGGGCCTGCTAGTAAGACAGGAGTGCCTTCTGCCTTTCTGTCTCCTTCCTTCGTCTTCCTGCTCATCACTGCAATACAAGTAAACCAAACAAAAAAGCAATGATTCGTACACAAAAGCTTTAGAACAGTGTATTTTACAGCTGAAGACAGTGTTTTGTGTCCTTTGAGATACTGATGCTTAGATCATTTTCTGACCGGCATTTTTCTTTTTTAGAGCTTGTCAGTCATGCTAGTATCTAACGATTTCTCATAAGCCAGTTAACATCTACAGGACTTGGCAGGGTGATCTTGTCCCAAATATCTCTTTTCCAACCTTGACAGTGGGTAGGGTTTCTTTCTCTTTGAGGTCCTTTAGATATGAGACCAATTTATCCAACAACAGATTGAAAAATGGGAGTTCTGGCACATATTGAATATTTATTATTAAAATTGTAAAATTGGAAAAGTTAGACCTGTTTAATTACCAGGTCGCATTCAATCTACCTACACTTCCACTGGAATTTCCCTCAGAGATGATGCTGTTCAATTCCTCCTCTCCACTGCCCTGTATGTGGTTGAGCTGCCTCAGCCTTTTCCAACAGGTTCATCCAATGGCACCAAGTTGAGTGTGTGTGACTGCGTTTCAGAGAGCTGCAATTTCTCTGCTGGTATCTCTGTAAAGCCTGTGGGATTAAGTCACTCTGCCGTTGTGAAATGTTTTCTTGGTTTTATTACTGCAGCGATAACATCTCACATTGCTTTTTCAGTGGTGGTATTGCACCCAAGAGGGCAACAGTTCGGGCATTAAGACTACTACAAATTAACACTACTTTTCCTTTCTCTTTAAAGTGAGGAAGTAGCATCCCTTTTTAATAAGCAGATGTATTTGAGGCAGAATTAAAATTCCTTTTGAAAGACAGTCAGAAAAGCTATTGCAGTGGGGTTGTAAGAACGCAACCCAGAAGGCAGTTTGTCATTGTGCATTCCACAGGATGGAAAGCCTCTTTTTCAATTAATGAGGCTAGTTAAAATAATATTCATCCATACCCAGCCTTAGGTATCACGGGCTCACTGTCAATTCCAGCAAAGCAACGTTTGCTTGCTACGTGGAGGCAACAGGCTTGGCTATCAAAAATGCTTTTCACCTCAAGGTGTGGGAATCTGCTGTGTGCTAGAAATGGAGGGGGAAAGGATTTTTCTCCTTACGAAGAATCTTTCTGCACTTTGCTTGCATTACACAGTACAAGTCGATTGGAAATTCATGGGAAGATTGTGTTTTGAATGCAGCTGAGGATCCCACACTGAAATAAGTGGTGAAATTTTAATAATTTTGAGGTTGGCGGCCAAACATGTTATAACACCACTTAGTATGCAGTCACAAAGTAGAATTGACTAAGTCATTTGACATGTGAACTCTGCTTACAATGGAAATGTTATTACAACTTTAGCTCCTTAAGTTTCTGTTTAATGGTTAAATAGCATGAGCAACATTTGATTGTTGTAATGTTGCATTGATTTTAAACCACAGATTTACTCAAATGGTAATGATTCCGTTTTCTTTTTAGGAAACTTAGCAGAAAGACTTTCTTCTTAGAGGAAAAACACAAGTTAGTGGGCATTTTCAGGGCATCTCCATGGCAGTGTTTCTGAAAACAAAGCGTAGGAAGGAGCATATGGTATTACATCTGCAGGGTGTTTGACAGTAACCAGTCCCGGCTGTTTCAGAGGTCAATTTACAGAACTCAGAAGAAAGCAGTTACTCTGCCCAAGGAAGTTACTCTTCTGAAAGGCAATAGCTTTGAGGTTAACATAAATTCTAAAGTGTTAGATATGTAACTCCTTCACCACTTGCCATTTCTGAACTTCATTTCTGGACGCCTCTATGATCAACTGTCCGGAGATGGGTCCAATTTTTCCTTGAACATTGATCAGACTGTGGCTTCATTAACATCATTAGACTTTTTCAAGCTTTACTAAGGACCTGGTAAACTTTTGAATAATACATTAGACTTTAGTTATGAAAGACAGGAAAGGATTTTCATATCCATTCTGCTGGTATTTTGTGACAGCATATACTTCTGTCAGTCACTTTCTTACTTTAGGTATGCACTTCCAGTCTCCCATGTGATTTTGTGGGAACACCTTTTTGTCCCATGCCTTTTATTATTGTCATTTGTTTATAAATACTGAAAAGTTCTTTTTTCTTTTTTTTTAATGGAGGGAATACTTTGGCACAGAGTCTTCTAGATGAGAGTGAACCGTTGGTTTAAATAAGTTTTTTCCTACAACGTTATGGAAAAGGAGCACTTATCATTTGGAAGATGGATGGGTTTCCTTTTCCATTGCTCTGTCCTTAAGCCCTGCTGATGTAAAATTCTCATTTTAGATATTTAGTGATTAAATATGAAGATCTCAGTGAAGCGGAGTCCCGTCAGAACCCAAATTGCAATACTAAGATTGCTTTAAGCAGATAAATTACTTCTATCCTGTAAAGACTTCAGTGTCTGAAGAGATTAAATTGTAGCAGTGAACAAAACCCGTATTAAAAATGATGTGATTAGGAAGATGAGCAAGTTTTTTCATTACAATGTGAAACTGGACATGAAAACCAGCCTGAACATTTAAACTAATAGAGTCATTGTTACTTTGCATGTGTTTTATTGTTTCACATTTGTTATGTTTGTGTCATTGATTTTTGTAGTAACTCCATAATACGAGCAAATTGTCACCAATGAAGCAGATGGAATGAAATTCCTTTTATATAATGTAATTACGAAAATAAGCACATTGTAGGAAGAAGCTAGTACGTTGCTCTCTCTCTCATCCAGCAGGAACTCGTCATCCATGCCAACCTCTTTTGGCAAAGCATGAGGGTGCTTTTTCTCTTCTTAAGCAAAAGATTGTTCTGTTTGTTTTTTTTCTTTTCATTTTGCGTTAAAAAGTCTTATGTAGATGATGATGCTCATAATTACTGCTATCTCACTAAAATGGGTGAGAGTTTTGGCCTCATTGGGAACACTGCTGAATCCCTTAGTTATACAAGCAAGAGTGTATTTTCCTCTTAATTAGAAAATAAGTGTGTCTAATAAATAAAATAATTGGAGTATTTCTTCAATGTTTCATTCTCCTAGCATAAGCCAACTGAGATGTATAATCCATAGACATGTTAATTGACACAGTGTATTTATTAAGAAACTGTGCCATTTAAAAAGTCATGCTCGTAAGATAATAATTTAAAAAGGCAAGATGGAAGGCTTAAGTGTAATTTTTGACCTGTCTCAATTATAATGTGGCATCTCTGGAGTTTGAGATTTCCCAGCTTCCCTAGGCAATCTGTTTCACTGCTTAATTATCTTCACATTAAAAAAGTTGTGTTTGTTCCTTAAAAAAAAAAAAAAAAAAAAAAAAAAAAAGAGAGAGAGAAGAAAACTAATGATGATAATCTACTTTTTTTTTTTTTTTTTTTTTTTTTTTTTTTTTTTTTTTTTTTTTTTTTTTTTCCTATTAAGTTCTTGTCCTGGCTAACAGTGAAGAACATGAAGAACAGAACAGATAATTTTCCTTGTTTTTGCAGTAGCCTTTCATATATTATAATGTCAGTCTTGCAACTGCTCTACTTCTTGCAGTATTACTTTAATCATCTGTGTTCTCCTGTTGGAGCAGAATGGCAGCATTGCTGTCTGCATCATGCAGACCAGGTTTCTGTTTATAAACCAATACCAGAGCCTCTGTTTCTTTTTTTTTTTAATATTTGACTTCATTTCATATCACGTGATGAAATATATGTCAACTGCATCATGTAGTTTTGCTTACAAAAAAGAGATTAAGATGTTGGATTATGGTATATAAAGGGGGAATGAGTATTTTTGTCATTTAAATGCTGTTTTCTAACATTACAGTTTTGCTTTAGAGTATCTCTAGAGAGGGAGTTTCCTAACAATAGTTGCTTGTGGCCACTGAGATAAATCAAAGAAACTGCTCACACCTTTGCAAATGGTTGATTTATCTTGTTTTCATGAAAGAATCCTTAAAAAAATACAAGATTTAGCAGGTCTTGTTCAAAGCAAATCAGATGAAGTTGAAATTAGAGTGGGGACAATGGAGAAATAAAGAGCTGGAATAGAAGAAAGCTAGTAGAAATTGTAGCAACTATATTGTTTGCCATTTATGTTGTGTTTTATTAGCTTTGAATTGATTCATGTTAATAATCATAAATTACTGTCTCACAGGGTCTTGTAGTATTCTAATTTTCTTTATTCTTAATAAGGTGAAATAATTATTTCAGCAATGATCTCTGTATTTTTTCCAGCACAAATCTGGATTTTGATTTTGTTGAGCATCAGAACATTTTTGCAATATCATCTCAGTATTCCTCATGTTCTTGAGATGTGTTCAGTTGGAATATAAAAATGCACCAGAGCCTGAGCTGATTGACTTGGAGGGAATGATAGAAACTTAGAGATTGACTGTAAAACTGCCTATCAGTGCTGCCACTGAAGACCTGAGGAAACATAATTTCCTTCTTTCCAATAACTTGCACCTTTGTCTCTGTTGTCCTTGCAGCCTCCAATGCTAAGGAATTCAGTGCAAAGACACCTGAGCTGGCTGGCTGCACTCAGGCTGAATGTCAACTAACGACCTCCTTAAATTAGCATTAGTGCAACCTAATAAACTCACCTTAAATTGGAGTTAATAAGACTTACATGGCTTTGAACTATGCCCTGCCAGACATATTGCCTTGGGCCAGCAATAACTCATGTCTCTTTGCACTGTTGTGTTGTCAAGTAAACTTGCCCACTGCCTCACAGATGTCCTAAAAGATGAACAACTTAAGGTTTCTGTGTATGGCCATAAATTGACTATAACCCCCATAAATTTTTATTTGATGCCAAATCTAAAGGGGGTAAAGGACTGCTTGAAAGCTGTGAAAAGAGAAGCTCTTGGGGGAGTTTGGCGGCATTGTTAAACGAATGCAATCTTGAACCTAGGGGACACAAGATGTCTTCAGGTAAACCAACACTCCAGGCCCATGTGCTAGAACTCCATCTCTTCAAAGGGAATTTGCACAACTAGCACTCTGTTCTTTCACAGTTAATTGTCTTCTTTTGTGACTCCCTAAGTATTTCCACTCTGAAAGGTGTCAAACCCACAATACTTCAGTTTCAGGTAGAAAAGCTGCATAGAAAATTAGACTAGGAATAAAAACAGAGGAATAAATGAGAAAATTCAGACTAATGAAGTTCTTGCTTATTATCTTAATAATATTTTCAAACAGTGCTTCTGTATTAGACCTCACTAAGAGTTTACCATAATGCAAATGTTCATCCTAATGCTAAAAAATGCAAGAGAAGGAAAGCATAGGTAGTTATAATAAATGCATAGTTAAAAAAAAATATGGTAGACTTCAAATTTCCCATTAGGATATTTCTTTATGACTTAATTCCTTTTCCTATCAGAAATCCCTCAGAATAAAACTATTTTGGCACCTCTAATTTAATATTTGTTTCCTAGTGAAAAAATCTGCAAATTGATGTACAGATCATGCAGATCTCATGATCTAAACTGAAATCAACTGTAAAAGGTTTTATCTCCAGTGCATTTTGGGCCACAGGTGACATGGAGAGGATTGAAATAGGACAAATTTTATAGATATAATAGAATCAGTGTTAATTCTGTATTAAAACTGGAATGCAAATGGAACTGGGCATGTGTTAAAGCTTCATAGAATTGCTTCGTTTCAGAGTTCTGGCCAAATGATGATCTGCACTATGTACTGGTGAATCAGTCAGAAAAGGGTGTTTGGGTCATCTTTCATCTGAGACCAAAGGTCTTATCAAGATGTGAACCTCTCAAGGAACAGCTGCAGGACTGCAGGCTGTCGTGGTCTCTTGTGCAGCTCTGGGATGTGTGCAGAGCACACTGTGGTTAAGGACCAGGCTCAGAAGCTGAAGTAATGAATTATACTGTCATTTTGAAAGGGAAAGGCTTTTAGAACCCAGTGATCCAGGGCAATATGAAATGCATTACCACTTAAGCAGCAAAGCAAAAGCAGACAGAGACCTGCTGTCCTTATTGTTGTACCCAGCTCTGAAATTAATAGCTTCAGGGTATAACTGAAGGTTTATTGGAGAAAAAATCCAAATCTACTAAGATGTGTGAATTTAAAAGAGATGAGAGAAATAACCAGGCTGAAAAACGTGTGCCATTCTCAGAAGGAATAGCAGCTGTTGTTTGGGCTGCAATGAGAATTTTAAGGAGGTGTTTGCTTTCATCCCTGCTGCTCTCTTGTGCAGTGGTGTGGGCCAGAGAAGTGACCAGAAGATGCTGGGGCACAAATAGTGCTGGCCCACCCAAAGCCAACACTTGGGAATAAAGAGGATTAAAGGAGTTTTCTAAGCTTTTCACATTGTCTTGAAATAGCACATTGGAAAATGTGGGTTCCCTGGCATGGGAGAGAAGGGAAGACCGCTCTGTAATTTATCCTAGGTTTTTCTTCCCAGGTCAGCCTAATGTCTGAGGTCACTGTCCAACAGAATGTGGAAAGTTCAGCAGGATTTATTTTTCAGTGAAGAAATACTTCTCTGTATTTTAGCTCCTCACCAAATACTCATCCATCTTAGCACCCCACTCATCCCCAGCTCCACCCATAGGATTCCTTTATCAGGGAACAGAGGAATTCAAAGGCCCGTACTTCCTTTATGTTTTAGATATGTCCAACTGCTGGAAAGCTGGGTGAAGTTGTCATCACCCAGCTGACCCTGATGCCAAAGGGCCCAAAGTTTCCTTAAATGTTGCATTGCAAACATCATCGTTCTCTATTTTTCTGAAGCCAATAATTGTATTACATGTGGGGAGTCCCCTAGGTCACAATATGCTGGTAAAATTACTCACTAACACTGTTACCCTCTTTGCTGAGTTGCTGCAGCTTCTAATGGTAGCATGACTTTGAGCATCCTGCCAAGAAACAGCAACTAAAGGTTTAGGAATACTTCCTTTTGTACAAAGTCCAGCATTTTGTGTTGTAATGCGTGGACACTCTGAATATAATTGGGAAAATGTGATGAAGCACAGAGAGTAGTTCAACATGCCAAGGAACTGTAGAGGTTAATGAAGATTAAGGAGGACTAGGGCAAAATGAGATGAATGGACATAATGGTATATGAAATGGATTTCTGTCACAGAACAAAGAGTAAAAAGACTGATTTGTGCACGCTGGGGAATTTTAAATTACCAGCCATTGTTTGTGGGTGGAAAATATTTTTAGGAAAAAAATATTTATTTCTGGAGCTTCCACTGTGGGAAGGCGAATGAGCTTGTCTGCTCATTGTATTTTGGTGATCTAACAGAGCATATGTCAGAAGAGGACAGCAAATAATATTTTCCATTATTATTAGCAGGCATTTTCTGTCACTAATCCTATTCTAGTACTGTTGCATCCTAAGTAGAAAAGTAATGAGATCTGAAAAAAATGATGCCTCCCCAAGGTTGGGAACATATCCACCAGTAACTTCCCCCTTTTTTCTTTATAGAGAAAAACTTCTCTGCTTCAGACCATGAATTATGGTGAGTGATGGAGGTTAGGTAGAAGCTTCCTTCTGTGTGCAGTTTATAATCTAATTTTACTCTGAAGAGTGTCCTTCTCTTCTACTTTCTGTTACCGTGCATAATCAATTATTGGATAATTATCTGATCCATGATCAAACACTGATCAGACTTGCATTGATTTTTATATTGACTATATATGCTTATATTACAGGTTGTTTTATATCTGACACAACAAAAACATCACACTGCCTTTATCGGTGATCAGTTCTGTATAGGCTTTATGTCCCAATTGGGATAAACAATATTCAAATGAGGAGCAAACTAAACAGGAAAAAATTAAAAATGGATGCTGTTCTGCCATATATTCCTGAAGCAAGAGTTAAAAACCCACAAACTTTGCATTCAATGCTGCAAACTCTTTTGGCAATAAAGATATGTGTATGTCATTGTCCGTATAGAAGATGTAAGAATTTTAGAGAGAGAAACTGGGAAAGAGATCAGAAGTCAATTAAAATAACTTGGTAATGAAAATATGCTGATTTGTAGAGGGAATTTGTAGATAAATTGAAAAGGTAACAGCAGGGAACAGCCATAAGAATAATTGATATTGTGAAACAATTTTATTTGTGTTGAGGGGACTAACTGGTCTCCTACAGACCTTAACTTCTCTTACACTGTACGTGTGCAGTGAGGGATCAGGACCTTGCTGCAGTGAGCACTGTGCAAACTCCTAACAAGAGATCCCCATGCAGGCCCTCCACTTAAGAGCTGGATTTGATGATCCTTGTGGCTCCCTTCTAACTCAGAATATTCTCTGACTTCTGTCAGAGATGTTTTCTAGCCCATAGGAATGTAAGGGATAACTAGTAAGTAGTGTTAATACTCTGTTTTCATGCTCTGAACCACTGAATTCATCTTAGTGTCATATTTTTCCAATTTTAGGACTTTACTGGAAACTCATAGAAGTGAGAGTTGTGCAGCAAAACTGAGTGTATGGATTATATCCATTAAAATCTATGGAAGTAAGAACTAGTTCATGAGCCCTTCAAGTTCATTTTGTATCACCACATATTATACAGATTTGAACTTGGGCAAAGCAGAAAGAACTTCTAATTTTTTAATGTGCCAGCCCTTTCATTTGTGCAGTGTTTAATTCAAGATATGGATTACCTGAAACTCCCCTGGACTGCAGGGTGCCAGCAGGAATGAAACTGCCCCAGATGACTTCACGTGGAAAAATAAGATTCGGTATAAGTAACATGTAGCTTCTTCCTGACATTTGTATGCAAACTTGATAACTCCCACTGAGATCCATCCAAGGCTTGCATTGCACAGGACAGAGCAGAAGCTCTCAGAAAAAGTACCAAATGATGTGAAAATCAGCTCTGTTTGTCTGTAATAGAAAATATGGTTCCTTGAGGAGACATACGAAACATGGAGTAGCTTAATGAGCTTAGTCTGTTTTTAAACATCTCTTGCAGCCCCTCAGCATAACGTAGCCCCTTCCCACATGCCTCTTTCCTTGAGGAGTGGCAGTGAGAAAGGCATGTCCAGTTTCCACTTTTATAGAAATATAGTTCATCTTGTCATGGTGCTTGGCCATCTAGTTATAATTTTTCATCCTTTGAAAGCAAGGCATGTTGCTTGCTTGCTTTTCTTGCTGCTGTTCTATGTAGGCAGCGTTTTTCCCTCTTCTCACACGTTTGCACTGCACTTCTCTCTCCTGACTCTTAAGGGCAGTCGGCCACCCTTTCTCTTTGGTATTGATGTCTTCTATACGTTATGAAAGTTTTAATTTCATGTGCTTTATGCTTATTGTGAAACTGCCCAATTTTTTGGGACAAGTCTCTCTCTTTTTGATACTCAGGGTTTGTTTTTTTTTAATCTTCATCCATATATTGTTAGTGTTTGATTCAAATTTTTGCTTCTACCTTTTTTCCAGCCTGCCTTAGTTCTGATCTTTCATTAAGTTTTTGCTTCAGTTTTGGGGGATGGATTTATGTGGAATAAATATTGACAATATTTTGACAGGTTGGCATATTACACTTCTTCTGTAAACATGATTATAATAATCTGAGGCCTGTTTTAAACCAGTGTTTGAAGCTTAAGGATTGTAGATGAAAGTGAGTCATGGTGGTCTATTGTATGTAAACATAATAGAAGCTTGATTGATTTCCAAGATCAGTTAGGGTTACTTGATTGGAAAGGGTTGCTATGGGAAAAGGAAGGCGATGACAAAAGTAAGCAGCTCATTTCAGCCCGTGGTGGCAATCACGTTCCCATCCTACAGTAACATGTTCAACAGGGTGTTTTTAAGCCTTACCTTAGTCCTGCGATAATGTGAACATTTGCTGGAGTTCTGCCTCAGCGGAGCAAGAAGCAATATTTGCTGGAGAAAAAGGAGCATGGGGCAGGGTCAAAGCAGCTATTTCTTGGCACACCTCAGCCGAGCTGGCTGGCTGGCTGACGTGCCTCCCAGCCTACCAGTCCGCTCTTGTTTTTCCTTTCAGATGAATGATCTCTAGGGCGGCCAGGTTTCTGTGATCTCTCAGCAGGGGATGCGTGGCATTATGTGTGTGAGGTTTTATGCTTGCTTTGGAAAATGCTGGCTTCACATGGCTTCTCTCTCATTTTGGCCAAGTCCCTAGATTAGAAACGTGTCCAGTAAATATTTAGTTCCAGATATGCTGCCAAAAGATTCCATGCTCCCTTGACTGCTTCGAGGTTTGTTAGTGTGAATCAGTTTTTATTATTTCTGAGAGCTGACCTTGCAGAAATGGAAAAAAATGGATCTGAGCAATAATAGAAACACGAGGTGAACCGCCAGCCAGTGAAGTTGTAACTGCCTACAGTACAAGGCTAGCAGCTGTACCCTGTTATTTCCTAGGAACAAGCCAATGTGGCAGAGCTGTGAGCAATATCTTACCTGTCCCTGGTCAGCGTTTCTGCCTCTTGGTTCCGTTCTTGTCGGGTTACAGAACGAGGTTCTGAGGTGTTACAAAGTGGCTTTCTTTATCACACTGTGTCATTTAACTACCCACCTAATTGCAGCGATCCTGTTCTTTTTTTTGCCTGCCTGAACATATTTACAAAGATAAAAATAGAGCAAGGGAAGAACAGCAGCTGCCAAGGCTGGGTTTGAGTTAAAGACCACCTAGGAATGGATTAAAGGTGAATAACTGTTTTGCCTCAGGACAATACTGCTGAACAGCAGGGGAGAGGGAGAGAAGAGGTGAAAGGAGCATTGCTAAGGAAGAGATATGGAGAAGTGATGGTGTAGTTGACGTATTTAAATGCAAGCAAGTTTCAAGTATGCTGAAGTGCAGATAGGGAGGAAAATGAGTAAAGAAATCGTAACAGGCAAATGATGGTACACTGAATTACAAGGAATTTTAAGGAATGCTTTGTTTTGGAGAGGATGCCGAGAAGGATAGCAATTACAGATGGATATCTGAGAAAAGAAATTCATCTGAGTGAACTTCTGGGATGGTCTTCTGGGTGATCTTTATTGTGATGTTAATTGACAAAGAGAAACCTTGGCCTTAGCCCTGTTTTACAGCTGCACAGTCCTTCTTAGAGGTAGGGTCTTAGGAGTTGATAGGTGTTAAATCATCACATAGGTTTAATTTCAGCTCTGTGCTTAGCCTTCATTGGTTGGAAATGACAGAAAAGGAGAAAGACCACAGTGCATGAGTCAGTCCGAGAATGACTAAGCTGCTGGAGCAGTGCAGCCGTGAAAGACAAGTACAACCCTGGGATGCATTTGGTGAAGTGCTCCCTGTCCAAGGGGGGATTAGCAGTTCTGTTGTACACTGAATGAGACCCTGTGGGGTTGGGAATACTGCATACAGGTTTGGTTAGCCAGGCTTGGGAATTAATTTCCTGAAATTAGATGTATGGAAGAAGAAGGGGCTAGCAAAGGAATGGAAAGTCTCTCTCTCATGCAGGGAAATTAAAAGGAAATAGCTTTTCCTTAATTACAAAAAGGTAACATTGAATATTTTAAAATATTGTTGTTTACCTTGTTTCATGTATAAATGAGAAAACTAAGAGCAGGAGAAGACCGAGTTAAACCAGAGGATTGTGTTCAAACCAAAAATGTGTGGCTGTGAGTTAATTCGAGCTGAAGATTGTTGTTTCTATGCCTTCAAACAACATTATTTTAGGATAGCCTGTGCTGGCCCTTCCTCAAATATCTGCCCTTCAGCTAAACTTCTTTGGTCCTTTAGTCACAAACAGAAATTTATACCAAAGATGTCACAATTGCACCCGGCTGGCCAGCAGCTAGAATCCGAAGAATATTAGCAGAGATTAGATTCGTATAGAGCACACATTACAATGCACTTCCAGCTGCTTCTTCCTGCTATGTATTCACTACACAAACAAATGCATCATCTGTCAGCATCACGACAGCATGCTTGCTTGCACGTGTGCTCAGCGTGTTTAGGACTACTGCAGCTTCGGGGCAATCTTTTCAAGTAGTGCGTGCAACTACATCCAAATCTAACTTGGATTATTTTAACCTAGAGCCTTTGCTCCTGTTTGCCTGGTGGTAGGAGCGTTGCACCCTATAGAACAGGCACCCAACAGGAGTTCTTTCTGTGCTAGCTGGATGTATAGTATTTATGATCAGTGAGAGAGCTGCATAATAGAGATGGAAAAAGTTAATTAGATTCAAGAGTCACCTACATAAATCTCTGGGAGATTGTCTGTGACACTGCAGGCCCAGTTTCCAGCCATCTATTTTGCATTCTCACAGTGCTGGAGTAGCAGGATGGCTGTTGCTCTGGCTTTTCAGACCACTTTTAAAGGGAACACATGCTCTATGAAAACATTAGTATTGCCTTGATTGTTGGCAGCAATTCTCTTTCCTCCTACCCCTTTCCTTCAGTTATCTTCATTCTGATTTGATATGTTGATGTTCTTTTAAAAAATAAATAATAAAAAATAAAAACAAACAGAAAATGTAGTCAATTCAAGTCTATTAAGTAATGTCAGAGCAACAGCCTTTTTTTTTTTCCCTCAGCTTTGTCTTTTTAGTGCTGTTTTAGGTCAAGTTCTGTCATTTTACACCTGTCCAACCTTGTGAAAGGCCTCACTGGGGTTGTACAAGGACAAGCGTGGGTGGAACCCAGTGTTCAAAACCTTGTGTGGCTGTTGACAATGTGTGAGAAGGGAAGAGCCCTCTGCTTCCCAGACCCCAAATTAAGCCTGCAGGGCTGACAGCAAAGCAATTTTTGTAATGGTACATGGAGCTAATTTGTTATGAAATCAGAGAAGCAATAAATTTGGAAAAACCCCCATTCCAAGTTTAGAGTAGTCTGGAGGGAAATTACGCTGTGAGCTCCACTGTTCTGCTGCTAACTCGCTGTTTTCTAGACTTGGGAAATGACAGAATATGGTAGGTTCATCCCCTCTCATTTACCCTTCCCCAAGCTGGGGAAATGTGCTTTTCTCTACTGCACCTTAAAACCAAGTGAATTCTGGTGGAGATCTCCCCACCAGGTTCTCAGGTGTGCCGTTCATTCACAATCCAGAGCTGCTTGTCAGTGCAAAATTACTGTGACTTCTGAAGAAAGCAAGACTCAGGTGGTCAGACCCTGACATTCCTTGCTCTGCTGCTCAGGATGTCCTGCTCAGTGGAAAGGCTCTCCAGCCCCCACAGAGTGAAGCAGCCTGCATCTGCAAGATCTTTGCAGGCAGATGTCTGCATTTGTGTGGTTGCATTACCAGAGTCCTGAGCTGCATTTAGCAGGGCCACTGCTGTCATTAGGGCACCCGCATGGTTTTCTGCCTGCCTGCATCATCTGTGGCACTTGTTAGTTCTGCCTGTGAGTACACTGTAGGTATACTCAACACACTCAATACCCTTTGCAGATGAAAGGTAATGAGGAAAAGTTGAGACCGGTGATAAGGCTGGGCTCAGGGCCGTGTAGGTTTTGTGTGTCTGCTGAATAGCGAGTACTTGAGTTTATAAGGCATCTCCCATGCCAAGCTTTTTCCATTAAGGCACCAGCCAGGAAGCCTTGGTCAAATGCAGGATTTCTGTGCTTTATTATTCAAGGCTCATGATTTTATTCAGCTCCATCATTGTTTCTGAAATCACGACTATAAAGAAACAGAGGCCCAGATAGTGTAGGCTATGGGAAATTGCAGCACTGCTGAGATAACATAGTTGGTACCAGTACGTCCTGCTCTCATGCTTTCTGCATTACTTATGTTAAAACAAATAAACAAAACAAGAAAACTGTGCTGGCCTGGAAACCTTTAGGCATTCTTTCTTATTTTATTTTGGAAAGATTTAAAGAAAAAGGCATTGTCTGTTTCTTATTTTCACTGCTTCTTTTTTACAAATTGCTTTTAAACGGAACACAAGTAAAACAGGTTTTATTTGTTGTCATAGGAAAATATATTTCAGAGAGAGACAAGGGTAGCCTAGAAGGAAGAAAGGATATTTCAGGTTGCTATTTGAAGATAGCCTTTATGGCTGCCTGTTGTGACTCAGCATGTTGTTTGGGACTCTGGGTGGCAGAGATTCAACAGGTTGAGGTTTTAGAGGTAGGTGATAGGAAACAACTCTTATTGATGTTGCTGCAAGTGCATTGATTTAATTTTTTGTGGAAATTAGGAGATCACTCTGACCAGCGGAAGGCACTAAGATAGATTTTGTCCAAAGGACAGGACTGTGGGTTTAAATCATGAAGAGTAATTATGCTGTGTATTCTGTGCTTTGCTGCAAGCTTTCCATGCTGCTACTGGCCGGCCACACTGTTTGTAATAGATGGTTATTAAGCTGCTCTCCCCAGGACCAGGACTGGAGCTGCATTTTGCTAGAGGCTGTGGAGCTGCATGGTAACAAACTGTAAACTGTTCTCTGAGAGGTCTGGTTAAATATGAGACAGGATATGAAACAAAAGTAATCCACAGCCAAGCTCTGGCACATAATGATATTAAGCGAGTAGCTGTGCGTTGTACAGTAGGTCTGCTGCAGAGGCGGAAGCTGGGCTGAAGTCTTCTGTGCTGTCATTATGTGTAAAAAAAAAACAAACCAAAAACTTTATTATTTTCGTTCTCACTTAACTGCTCTAATTTTTCCATCAGGTCTTGTCCAGAGAATAGTGTAGATGCACGTGCAAGTGTGACTGGATTGCAGCCTTGTCCCTCAAGACTATTTGCTCTCAATCCTCTACTAACCCTATTACTTTACCTGAAAGATTGCAAGATTCCTGTATATTGCACTGGCACAAATGAAATGCATCCTTTAGGGTGCTCAGTTTGGACTTAGTCTTTTGTGATTAGCATCTGCTTTTATGCAAGATACTTTTATATGAAGGCTTGTATTCATTCTGGTTTGGGCGAAGGAATAGTTACTTGATCATTTTAAACGGACACTCTGAAGCCATGAGTCGACTCAGCTATTTGCTCCTCAGCTTTTTTTTCTCTCCCTGCTTTCTCCTCTGTTTGATGGAGAATTGGAAAGCAAAGAGGGGCTGTTGTCTGAATTGATTCTTCTCTCCACAGACTCGGCAGTGGCCGAAGAGTTTCGGTATGGCTGCATTATTTTTAAATATGCAGGGACAGGAAATTCTGAAGTGTAACTTTTATGTTTGTGCTTGTTGGGAACACCAAAATAAATTAAAAGCTTGGGAATGTCTTGTTCATGTGCAGTCTGTACCAGAACATCAGCAGCATAAGCAAAGAACAAATCCTTCTTCAAGGAACATGGTAGCCACAGGGCTCCCCCCTTTCTTGTTGTTTTTTTTTTTTTTCCCCTTCCCTCCCCTCCCTCTCCTCTCTATTAGTTCTGTGTTGCTGAGCACGTAGAGCTTAGGCTGCAGTGCAGCAGTCCTGGCATGGCAGGGACGGGTGCTCTGGTTGGTTTTCAGAGGTGGAAGGACTGGCAGTGTCAACACAGCACAGTGTGGTGGGTGCCTTGTCACCCTTTGCCTTTTAGTCTTTGAAAGCTACAGCTCACCTGGCTGTGAGCTCCAGCTCAGGGAAGCTAAATCAGGAATCAGGGCAGGCCATGCAGGCTGAATTCAGGGAGTCTCTGCGTGTGTGATGTGGATGCAGGAACCCCGTTTCTTTTGAAGCTGATGTGCTAAGCCATGGCTTAAAGCTCTGCTGACTTAAACCCAGTGAGTTGTGACATATGCACGCCAGAGAAGTCACTTTAAAAGGGGTTTCAGGCTTGTTGTCTGCCAGTGCTCAACTTGATGAAGGCTGGTAGAACAAACTCCAATAAAAGAGGGGACAGGGACATAAGAAATCCTTTGTGACGAACCATGTGTAGAACTAGAGAGAGATGGTCCTCACCAGAGTGTGTCAGAAGTATTTGTAAGGTTATGTCTTGCAACTGTGGGTTCTGTGCACTTACTCACCCCCTTCAGCTCTTGTATACATGCATGCGTGCAAACAGCCGTGCTGGAAACTGCCTCCCATCTTACTTTCATTGTTTCTTCACTTTTTTTTTTGTTTTTTAAATTCATTTGAAGGTAAATAATCAAAACAGAATTTGGGGCCTCAAAATCGCTGCAACCGCAGGAGTTGGCACTTAATGGCAGCTTTGCCTCTAGTCGTGGCATCAAGTTTCTTTTGAAGCCTTTGAAGTCAACAGGGCTGGAGGGAGAAAGTGTTGTGTTGCTTCCTTAAAAAGAAACATGCTTCAGTTATATTTGCAGCTGGGGTTTTAATGGCTGCGAATTAAAGCATGTTTTATTTGGCCTTTGTTTTTAGTGCACTTTTACCCCTTGGGGCACTTGAAGCCAAGGCACAGCTTGAGATATAGCTGGCTGCAGCACAGGAACAGGGCCATCACCAGCATCTTCTGTTCCTGTGCAGAGCTGGCTCTCAGGATTTGTGTCCCCCACAACACGAGTGCCCCACCCTCCCCAGTTTACTCGCTGGCACCTCTTTGCAGCACTGGGTCTCTGCTTACACAACAGCAAGCAGTTTGTGGCTTGGAGTGATCTGATGTAAACTTTTTCTATTGGCCCTGGAGACCTTAATTTCTAATCAGCTCCAATTAAATCACTATGAATCTGATAAAGGGAATGAAGCTCAGTTTAGCACGGTGCAGATAGGCGCTTAATGTGATTTAATGTATGTCTACATAGTCTAACTGCTTATCTGCACATCTGGCCTAAATACTTGTGCAAATCTGGCCCATACCCTTTTTCTGACCATATTAGCACTAAAAGGAGAGAAGGTAGATTATACAGTTAATGGATTACAGCTTGTTTCGCTGTTGATCCTTGGGGCATCAGCCACTCTGCTGAGTAGAAGAAAAGGTGCTTGGAGGGTGGTGATGGATTTGCTGGGCCCTGTGTAGTAGAATCTTTAGCAAACCACATCAGAATGGTGGCAGAGCCACCAGTAAATACTGAGCAGCACCCTTTTTTGACCTTGCTTTATACTCTGCTCGGTTATGAGTGTTGCTACATTTTGTGGTTAGCAGGCCGCATCAGCTGGCTCAGTCAACTCACTCGAGCAACATGAAGATACGATAATTTTTTTTTAAATGTAATTGTGTGATAGAAAGTAGTGCTTTGTAGAGTTAACTTTTTAAAGTATGGAAGCAGAGGACATAAGACATCTGTCCTAATAATAAAATAAAGATGTTTTTGTATGCTTGACAGGTGACAAATAGACTGTCTTTCTAGAGACTAGTTTCAGTGTTCCTTGAAGAATTAACAGAATTATACTGTTTTACCTGATGCATTGAGTTTCAGTGAATATAATAATTATCATTCTGATCCATAATCCATGAATATTGAGGACAAACTATTTTATGGTTTCAGTGAGGCCATGGAAAAGGGCCAGGAAGGTCCTTCCATGTCCTCCACCTACTTGCAGATGAAAAGCTCTGTCTCATGCAGAAAAGAAATAACTCTTTGATTCTTGTTATGAAGTTGTTATTTAGAGTGATTTTATTCCTCAGTATCTGAGATTTATGCAGCTGTCAAGTGTTTCCAGCCCTTCATGAGTTATGGACCTGGAGTCACTTTCCCTTCTCAGAACTCACAGAGTATATGATTAAGGCAAATCCTGTAACATTTCTGATTTCAGGTGATACAGCAATATTTAGCTTAGTTCTCCCTGTTCAGCTGTTGTCTCAGAGCCTGGGACGGAGAATATGGTGAATGCTTTTATTAAAGTATTGGATAATCTGTTGCCTAAGAAATCTGTATGCAAATCCTGGCTTTGCCGCTGTTTTTTGCTGTGACCTTGGACTGAATATTTGCTTGTTCTGTATGTATGAGACATGAGAGTACTATCTCACATTTTCAAGCATGGTATAAGAATAGATCTGTAAGTACTTGAGGGGTCATGGAGGAGGCAGGAGATGTCATCAACCAAAGGCTGGCCATTTTATCACCACACTTGTACACTGCTGTAAAGAAAAAAAAAAGTGAAGAGAGATTTTCTTGTGTCTCCTACTATTCCAGCAGCCCATTATCGCCCTTCTACTTAATGCAGCACTGCCTTGTGAGTCTGCTCATCTCGCATGGGGCACCTGAGTGGGATGTTGCCCTATGGGTGCCTGTGTTTAGTTTTGGTTTTGCTGGGTTTTGTAACTATCAGGACACAGGTGGGAAAATTTGGAGCATTCATTTTGTCTGAATGTTACCGTGCCTTCTGTCTATGCTTGGTGTCTGTAGTAGTTTTCCTTGTCAATTTGCTTCCTGAATAAGAGGAATTAAGAGTCAATCTCTTTTATAAGGTATTTCCCCTGCCTCCCCTTGCTTTCTGTGCCTAGGAGGTAGTGGCCTGCAGCAAATTCCCTGCAGCATCTGTGTTATTGCATACACATGCTTGTGACACTTTAATAGTAGCTGTCAGATAACATTAATGTATTGCTGCTACAAATAAATCAAGCAGGGCTGCGAGCGAAGCAGTGAGTGAATGAGGTGGGACAGTCTCGTCCATCACTCTCAGACAAGGCCACCCTAAGATTGTCTGCTCACTTCACCAGTGAAATTGTTGGCTCTGTTAAGATGTGCTCGGTGGAGACACCCAGACCTCAGCCAGCAGCCCTCCTTTCTGTGAATACCCAAAGGGCTTAGTTTGTCTTGGACTCAGAATAAGATGAAGCCTTCTGCAATGACCTTGAAGGCCCTCTTTTCTTGAGTCCTGAGGACGAACCTTTTTTTGTGGGTCTGAACCTCACGGTTTCTGCCCGGTGGCTCAGTGTGACTGCTGTGCTAAACCTGGTGGCAGCAGGGTGGTCAGGTGATCCTGGAGCCTGAAACCGCTGGCTGCCATCCCAGCCCTCTTTCTAGGAAGGGTGTAGGTAGTGGAGCTGGTCACCAGAAGAAACAACTGAATGAGGGAAAAGCATTTACACTGAAATTCCTCCCACAAAATTATAGGCCTCATCTGTCAGCGTGCTACCACTTAAGGATCTCTGTTCTGTGGCTCTCTTTAGACTTCATAGAAATTCATTAATTTAGCACTGCTTATAAAAGACTCTTTATCTGATAGTGCAGATGTTTCCAAACTCAGGAGTGCAAACTGTGCCTGGAATACTGTCCTCCTCCTACAGCTTGTGGAGATCCTGGAATTATCTCTTTTATTTTAACGCCATATTAGAAAATTGCCCAGCAGTCACTTGCTCGCAGCTGAGATTGCGATATCCTCACTGCACTGCTTCTGCAGGCTCTGCAGAAACACTGGGAGTAGAGGTCTGGCATTTGAGAGCTGGCATAATGTGGATGGAAAATTACTGTGTTAGTTCTCTCACCTTAACTCTTGTTGATAGTTGTAATAGGTTGTGATAGACTACAGGGAAATATAAATCATAAACTTAAAGTATACCAGACCACTGCCTAGTTCCTGAAAAGCATTAAAGTGTCACATCAAGTAACTCTGTGATTCAAATGAGTTCTTTGCAAGAAAGCTCAGAAAGTTTTAAGAAGTTTTTTTTTAAAGAAAAAAAACTTATTACAGAAGCATTTGCTTTTACTGTGTGAAGGTGGTAAATTATTCTTCAGGATCCAGCTTTAGAAAGGATCATCACTTAGTTTTTTAAATTTATACATGATTGTCATGTTCTTAAAATTCTTTCCATGACAAGTCCTTTGTAGTTCCTTAAACTGGTGATGATTTTATTGTGCTGAATTTGACAGGTTAATGATCGAGTAGGAAATCGTTCAGTGCTTGTTAGTGTTAGATATAGAAAGGATAGATTAACTCTATCCTTTCTACATCTAAAATCAGAAACTAAGCCTAGAGTTTGGTGGGAGGGCAGGGATTGTAGCAGGTAAGTACCAAGAGGACTGGCTGAGAGCAGTGCTCCCTCATCCCCTTGCATATTGCATTTAGGGTAGCAAAAGAAACATTAACCATGTTGCTGAGCAGTCAATACCAAAATACCGGGCTCTTGGAAGAATATTGTGTGGGTTATTGTAGTGACACATTGGTCTAATGTAGAATTTCTTGAAGTATCTTTCTCTGAAGTGTTAGGATTGGGGTTTTGCCGTCCAGCAGAGGTAGCAGTACATGGTGTTTTGTGTGCTGGCTTGGAAAACTGAGCCTGTTTGAAGGGGACTGGTGTCCTTTTTTAATTCAGTCATTAGCTCCCTTGCTATGAAACCACTACAAAAACTTGGTTTGAATGGGAACCTCTGTGGTATGGGCAGTCTCTGACAGTATGGTGAGGGAGGCAGAATGGACAGAAGTGCTGGCATGTCACTAGCAGTAATGAAAAGCAGTAAAGCAGTAAGAAGAGTAAAAGCATTTGGTCTAGGCTTGTGAGTTGGAGAGCAAAAGAACTCACAGCCTGTTTTCAGTCCTCGTGCTCTGTGTATATATTTTAATAACTTATGTTTTTCCTGTTTGAACTGAGCAAGGCTTAGAGAACAAGCTGTTCTTCTGGAATCCTTTAGTTCATGTATTCCCAGTAGGTTCCAGTGGGAAATAAAATCAACAGCCTCTCCTCTTCTGAACAGTGACCCTCACTGTGTTTGTTAATACCTTTCAGTGTCTGTCTCCATCGAAACTCAGGATATAATTGCTCAACCAGAATATGCAGGAGAACAAGAACTAAGGGGGTTTTTGAGCATTTTAAAAAGTACATTAATTGCATTTGATTTTGGGTGCCCAAAGTAAATGCTTTACTGTGGGAGCCGCTCATTTGTTTAAACTGTTTTTACAAATTTAACTTTTTATACAGATCCTGAGTTTTAGATCCTAAAAACACCTCATCAAAGCATCTTAATGAGCTGGTGGCAGCTATATACCTGAAAAATCTTTGAGTGTGGGGGCAGAAATGCCAGAAGTTGATTTCCCTGTGGGACCAGGAAAAAAAAGGCAATTTTTAAATCTCCTGGTTGAATTTGCATGTGACTTTCCTATCACTTCATGCTGCTTAAATGGATTAGTGACTAAGTCCTTCTGCATAAGACCTGGAGAATATTTCTAATGTGCATACCTTGAATATGCTCAAGATGGTTTTAAATCAGGTGTTGCAGAGCAATTAAATCTGGGTTCTGTGATGCCCACAGTTAGAAATGGAGGCAATAGCCCAACAAAAGATAGGAAGGTCTGATTTACCAAAATAGACAACTGGTATAATGATATCTGGTAAGTAAAAGGTCTCCTATAAGTGCTAAAATTCTGTTTGAATCTTAGTCCTAGAGGTATGTACTGTAAGTCCACTTTCTGTATATCTTGCCAAATAGAGAAGGACTAGAATTATACTCAGGGGGACAGAAAACAGTGTAATTGAGGCCTAAAGACCAGAGCAGACTGCATTGAAAGGTGGAATATATGAAAAAAAGTTAATTTGAGAAACCTTATAATTTCTTTAAAAGTTAACCTCCCTGTGATAGTTGTAAAAATTGGTGGGAATAGCTTCAGGGATTAAATAAAATCTCTCTGTCTGAATAAAGTACTCGAGACAGTGTCAATATTTTATGGGTCTTAGCACAAACTTCTTGACTACATGAGGTGTAAAGTGACGTGAAAAAATGTGTGTTTTGTGTTTAATGCAGCTGTTACAGGCAGGGGAGGTGAAAAGGGGGCTTGATGGAACTCCTGGTGGGTGAGATTTAAGTGTGTCTGGGCTGAGGCAATTCTGTAGAGCTGGAGAACGGCTGAGATGCCATTGCATGGAGTTATTCACCTCCCCTGAGGGAATTGCACCTGCTGATAATAAGATGATTTTCAATGTCAGGGATCTTCATCTGCTTCCCAACAGTTTGGGAATCAGTGTACTTGAGCACATTTTCCATCTGCTTTCAAACCAGGGGCTGACTTCCTTCTCCCTGAAGTGGAAGCTGTTCCTGCCAGGTGTATATTTTTTCCTTTGGTGCAGGAGCTGATGTTTGGCACTCTAGCTGCCAGGAGCAGAGCTGAGAAGACATGCTTGCACACAGGCTCTTCACAATCCACCAACTTGTTTTACTGTTTAGTCAGCATCAGCCACCCTGACTCCAGTTCTGGAGTGGCTTTTATGACAGTATGTAGGGCAGTGGACTTAGGACAATGAACACTTCTGGGTCTTTTTTTTTTCCTCTACCTTTCCCCTTCTGCAAGAAATTGTGCTGCTTGTGCTTCTTGAATTAAGAAACTCATGGGTAGTAAGCCAATTTATCTTCCTGTTTCTGTTGTTTTCAGTCTCTACTTCTCCTTCTTCTTGTGGATAAGTAACTTCTAGCATTTTAATTCTCATTTAGAACTGATGCATGCACAGTTGGATGATATCTAGCATCTGACCCATCCATAGAGGTAGGAAATGATGGGGAAGGTAAATATTCTCCTTGGAGTCCAAGTCCTGGATATCCAGCTGTCTCATGTTGAAATTCCTATAAAATATGATGCTGATTTTCCAACTAGTTTCTCTTTCAAAAGAGCACACCTTGTTCTAAAGTAATTAAACAGCCATTTTTAATAGTTCTTTGTGATCTGTGCTGTGCTGATCATCAGATATAGCAATTTTTTATTGTAAAAGTGATATCTTAAGGGCAAATGGAATCTCTGAAGTTGGGTACTCGTGCTCAGAAATGTGACACATTGCCCACCAAGCCCTGCTTGAAACAGATCAAAACTTGCCTGTGAGCTGATGAACATTATTCAGCATTTAGTTATTTGCTGCTGCAGCCTTAATTCACTTCACTGGTTCAAGGCAGTCTCGGACAAATACAGTGTTTAACACTTACGTTCTCTGTGCAAGAGTTGGCAACAGAGTCCATTTGGTCCTTTCCAGACCTGCTGGTTGAAGGGACTGTATGTGTAGTTTATTATTCAGCAGAAGGTTTTTTTGAGGCGGAAAAAACTGTGGTAAAAAAATAGTGGTTTGATTTCAGGTTCTATAGGAAGGAAATATGTAATCATTGCAAAAAGCTGTTTGTGCTTTTTTGTCCATAACTTACCACTCTTGGTCTTCTGTTCTGATCTCCGTTTCTTTCTCCTGTCCCTTTTGGTGTGGGTTCTGCCCCTTCTGAGGTTTCACTACCCTCTCCCTTCTCTCTGCCTTTTGTGTGTCTGCGTGTTTTCCAGAACTGCAAAGGCTTTGTGAACTTTTCAGTTAAACATGAATGCAAGAAGAAAACTGGTCGATGATAATCACATGAGAAATTGTCAAGCAGGTTATGGTAATAACAAAAGCACCAGCCAAACTTAGCAGTGGTCACTACTGCTTGTGATGCCTGAAACTATGCCAACAGCTGATTGCTGGACTAGTTGTGTTTATCAGTTGATTTCTGCCTTAAATTTCAAAAATGGTTTCTTAAAAGGGAATAGTTTGGAGGGTTTTTTTGTTCCTAGGCAGACAATGTACATCTAAGCCAGTTTATTTCTGTGTTGCTGTCCTCAAAGGGCAGTTGGCTACTTTTAAAGACTGTCCTATAGACCTCAGTGGATGAATGAAGTCGATGACAAAAATCACCCATTTAAGTCATTTGGTTTAGTCTGCTGTGTTTGTGTATTCTCCTACTTTGCATTACATGTCTGGATTTGTGATTTTTTGCCATCCTTTCACTTTTTCTTCTGTTCACTGTTATTTTACCAGCTCTGCAGCAGGATATGCCAGTTATCACTGCTGTCAAGGACCACCTACTTCACATTTGAAGGCATAGCTCATATTTGCCCCACCAGAAATTTTTTTTCTGTCCGTTTTCCTCATATTAGGATCCTTTAAATAATTGTAATGTATTGTTTTTAAAAGTTCAATTCTGTGGTGTACAGTATCCTCTTGGGGAGGTTAGTATGATATTCGGTCTATTTTAGGTTCACCTCAGAAAACCTATTCAGCTGCATAATCTCTGGTAATGATCTTGGGGAGTATAAAAGTACATGCTCAATTACAGGCTCAAAATTTTCCACTAGCAGCAGAAATTTGGATTTAGTTTCTTTATATCCTACCCAATTCCCAGCCAACTCAACTTGTTTCAATTGTCAGAATTCAAAGACACTTCCAAACTGTGCACCTCCAGGAAAGTGAGGTTAATTTGTTTAGTTCTGTTAAACAGTGGAATTTTTACAGTATTGTAATTCCTGTATTTTCAGTATATTCATCTTACACATTTGACAGTAAGAAAAGAAGGTTTAAGATCCTACTAAAATATCCTTTGCCCATAGGATATCTTGATTCAAGAATACAGCTTCCTGCCACGTCATTATGCTTGCAGAAATTAATGGCGTACTCTTGTGGTATGGAGCTTGGATAATGTTTTCGATACATATTCCTTGAAAATTTTCCTTGAAACGTTTTCCTTCAGATTCTGCAAAGCAATGTAAATTGTGACGTGCAGAGTATGCTGTGAAAAACTCACGTAGTAGCGCGTGACCGAATTCTGCTGGAACAGAACGAGGTTCATCTTGGCTGATTTACAAGCAATCATTTGGTTTGATCCTGGAATCGTGAGGCGTCCGTGTGCGCATTTGGGGATAGATGGAACCGAGGAGCTGAGAAGAAAGTGCAGGGTGGATAACAACAGGATTTACTGTGTAAAGGAAGGCAGAATGGAAGACTCATGAAGAGTGCAGTAGAGCAGCTCCAAAGACACAGAGGAGAGGGGTTGTGTGCAGTGAGGTGGAGGCAGGCTAAATGATGTTGTAATTTGTATTATAAACAGAGCCGGTCGTAACCAATGTTGTTGGGTTGTCTTACACTTGCCTTCATAAACAATTCTGAAGTGTCCTTTAGAGCTTCTCCGTAAAATCTTTATTATATTACCATAGACTTTTGAAATTCAGCATGACAAAGCTGAAGGCCAAGGAATGTGCCTTCAAGCTGATCATTGGACTCAGTTAAAATTTGATCAGGAATTTGCTTACTGAGTTTTTGTGTTGTTGAATCCAAATCTGCTCAGAGATCAGTATGCTCAGCTGCTGGAGCAGCCAGAGATGATAACAAATCTCAGACTTGTGTGCAACCCCTCTGATGCAGAAGTAAGCCCAGTTTGCCGTAGCAGCTGGCAAAACCACACAGCAGCCTTTGAGGGAGAGGACGTGATCCAGCCAGGTCCCTCACAGCTTGACTTGGATATTAGTGGTGGCTGTGCACAATCTTTGCAATCTGATGTGAATGCTGCTCCTTCACCTCACCTAGCGCGAGCCACTGCTTCAGTTCAAGAGTTTAAACTTTGCTGGTGCTGCTTGGTAAGTTTTGTTTATTAAAAATATATGCTGGGATAGGGATGTTAATAGGAAGGAACAGAGCTTGTGGGCAAGCTGCTCTGGCTTGATTTGAAATCCAGCAACAGAAGAAGAAAGGAGGTCTTTTTTAAATCAAAACCAAAATACCCATCTGTATTCCATTCTTTCTTCAATTTTACATTTCTTCCCACACAAACAAACTAAACCAGTCTAACTCACCACCTCCCAAAAACACACATTCTAAACGCTTGGGAAATAGTAGTTTTTATATCTTACAGACCATATTTAGGGCACTCATTTCTGCCTGCTGAGCAAGTGGAGAATGTTCCTTTTTCCCAGATAAATAAGACTTTCATGTAACTAGATAAATATTTTTGTTTTCCCAGTGACCTGGAGGTGACTCCTGTGCTTAAATGACGATGGAAGATAAGGGGTGTGATGCATTGCCTGTATCTGAGTCCAAGGCTGCCCGAAATATTCCCAGGAGCACTAAGGACTGGGATTCACTGTGACGGGGGGAAGCAGAGGGGTGTTTGTCTTCATGGTTTTGCCTGTTTAGTACAGACCTTTTCTCCTATAGCCATTGAGTGCAACCACAAGTCTTGGGCACTTGCTCCTCTGTGAAGCGTTTGCTGGCACTGTGTAGAGTGTTGGGAAAGGCAGCGCACCCCTGGACAGGAGGATGGGGAGGGGAAGCAGTGGCAGCCATAGAGGTGAAGAACTGGGATCCTGGGCTTCACAAATCTCTTCTGCCGAGATCACCTACTTGGTACAGCTGCCAGGCACAACCCATTCCAAAGGGGGAAAAAAAAGGCAGAAAAGCAAAGTAAACATAATATTGCTGCCACTATGGCTTAGATCAGTTTATGTATTCACTTGTTGAGTTAGTTGGTGTGCATTAATGGACTTTAATATGTGTTTCAGGGTAGCAGATTAATTATAAGAGAGCCTGATGAAAAACCTAGGCATTTGTCTTCTGTCCCTCAAATCCCTTCCATCAGATAGGGAAGGAAATGGGATATAAATGATGAATAAAGCACATTTCTCGACTTTTCTCCTCATTGATTAGAGCTCCCATTAGCTTCAGAGACGTTGTGCAGAATCTGGATAACCAGACATCTTAATCCAACTTCAATTACAGTATTTTTCTATTAATACCTGTTCCATCTTCTTATCTTACCAGCACCTCGTGTCTTGGGAGCACAGGGACAGGTGGGACTGGCATGAAAATAACTCAAACGTGATTACAATCATTTGCAGAACAATTGATTTTGCTGGAATATCAGAGCTTTGCCTAATTTTCTTAACTAAAGTCATTGTCTAAATTGCCGAAGCTATCGTGCATCTGGGCAAATTTTGTACAGTCGTCAAAATTATCTTGACATGTTTTTTATGGGAAGATGTTTATCCAATGACAGCTGTGAGTCATGCACAGAAAGTCTAGAAGCTTTCATCCACTTTCACATCCTCAAAGAGAAGTACCTAATGTTTCAAGGCCTGTTTGAAGGGCTTTTATTTTGGTAAGGTTGTATTTGGTTGCTGAAGTCTTTGTCGCCTCTGTGGATCAGAAATAAGCACACTTCCAGGGACATGAATTCACTCATGGTACAAATGCATTTTTACTAGGGTCAGGTCAAGTGAGCTGGAGGGTTAAAATGTTAAAAATACTGCACAGTATTGCTCATGAGATGTGTTTCAATCCAGGTCCTCCACTTCTATCATGTTGTTCCTTCTGGAGGATGCCGCAGCAGATTTGAAACAGGTCAAACTTGCAGCTTGTGCTCAGCAGAAGCATCTGGCCGGTGTTCCATCTCTTCAGATAAGAAGCCACTGGATTTCAGGGAAACAGCCTGTTTGCAATGACTTAGGTGGTAATTTAAATAAAAAAGCAGGGGGTGAATTGTCAGCAGGGGAAAGGAAAGGGGACATGTCCCTGTTGTATGGAGGAAGCCTTCTCCTAAGTTGTTTCAGAGTGTCACTCTTGCACCCAAGGGCCACAGGGTATTTCCCTGGAATGCCAGCTTCCCATGCAACTTTTGCCTTGCTGCACCCTTGAGGATCCTTGCCTGGAAACCAGTGCTGATTTGTAGCGTTTAAAGTATGTTAAGTGTGGAGATAAAGAAAAACTTGTTTGCCACAGAGATTTGTTAAGGATGGATGGCAGAGCCAGGAACCTCCTTCCGTACTGTTTTATTGCTAGGGAAGCACAGCACTTCCTGCCCCCAGGCTGTGCCACCATGCAAAGGATGCTCCTCTGCGATTGTGATAGAGTTCCAGGAAAACTTAAACACACAAATATTTCTTTTAGCTGATGTTACACCAAGATTTGGTTAGGACAATGTATTCTCTGCTTCTCAATCTTATCAGTCAGTAATGAAAGAAAATGAAATCCTAGCAGAAAAATTAATAAAACACTGATAGGGAAGTAGAATTTTTTCCATTTTATTTAAGGATTTTTCCTCTTGAGAAACTTCATTATATATAAAACAAACAACAAAAAAACCCACCTGTATTGGTAATATTTTCTTCTTTAATAAAAGTAGGATTTGAAGGTTTTAATTATTAAAAAAACCCCAAAGCATAAATACTGTACTCTGCATGACAGTACAAATATTGGTGGGCAAGAATGCACAGAAGGTTTTCAGTTACAACAATCAGTAAATGAATTAAAATTATATAGAATAAGGTGTGAAGCATTGCAATTAAGAATGCAGCATCAAAGATTTTGATATGCTCTGAAACAAGACAATTGAAAAATATAAATATCTTGATTTTTTGCTCTGAGGTATAGCGTATTATGTTTCCACATGCACCTATGTATTTAAAAGGTAAATTAGGTAATAATTCTTTTCATTCTAAATAAAGAATGAACTTATGTGTGGCAAAATACTTGTTTGGCTTTCCTCTGTGAGAAGAGCATCAGGTTTGAGAGATCAGTGTATTATTGGGGCTGGAAAGGTGAGATGGTCACTGAAATACACCGAATGGATGGCATCAGATTAATGTTTTTATCTACTGCAGTTCATGAACAGAGAGAGTCACAAGTGGCATAAGGGTTATTTTAGTGTTTTCAGCTAAAATACCACGTGTCACTCAGCAGATAACTTTATGCCAAATACAGAATCTAGCTGAAAGAGTGAAGTGGGCAACTTTTGCTCCTTGTAGGCTCAACAACCAGAAGAAACATCAAAAAAGTTTCAGAAGTGTCTCTGCAGAGACATTTTTTGTTCTCACCATCAGCTGAAGAGATTTACTGCGTATGTAGAACAGGGCTCTGTAATCCTCTCGAAAGAATTCTGCTACTTTGCAATAGTTCAGCTATGACTTAGGGAGGGATTTAAACTCCTGACACTGGCTTCAGCAGCGCTGCTGTTGTGTTAGAGAAGCCTTTGGAAGGCAGTGGCTGTGACTGGTTTTCTGTTCTGCTCAAGATCCAAGCAGTGGCTGCTGTGCAGCAGTGGCAAAGAGAGAGGGAAGGCACCACACAGCACCTTCAGAAAATTTGTTCTCAGGCTCTGGTGGATTGATGTAATCTTTGGATGCTGCAGTTATCTCTCACTACTCAGTAAAAGTACTTGGCATGTTTGAAATTGAAATCTCCTGATTTCTTCACTAGTACTTACACAGTTTTTTACTGGCCAAACACTGGGAGAAGACCATGTGACTTTAACTATTTAATTTTCTTTCTAAGCATAATCTACAAGTTTTCCCTATCTTAGAACTGTGCTGGCTGTAGCTCTGGGAAATGAAAGATGTTGTATATACAACACAAATACATGAGTAATTTGATCTTGGAGCCAGCTGATGTTGTCTTTCATTTTAATTTTCATTATGCCTTTGGCTCTGTAGCTGCTCCAATTTTTTTATTAGACAGTATTGTATAAAGAGGCAATAGAGGGTTAATTGCTGTTCAGGGAAGGTGTTTAAAAAAACAACACCAGCTATATTTTATAACAACAACTCTCTCATAATGTTTGTGCTTTTTGTCTTTAGAATTTATCCATACTTCCAATCCATGATTGCACATATTGGTGCAGCAGAATTGTCGTGGATAGTTGGAGCTTTTTTAATAATCATATTTTTGTTACATTGTTTACAGTAAGTATTCAAGATTTCATAATAATTTTTAAAGGTTAAAAAAGTAACTCTCAAAATTAAAGATAATCTCCCTGTCTGCCCCTGCAATTACTAATTGGACCACTTTGCCAATTCGATATACAACCACTTTGCCAATTCAATATACGAACACTTTTTTTGACTAGAAAGTCAGGTGTTATCTGCTTTTAATCTGGCTGTTGCACAGATGATCACTTTAACAAAAAATTGGCTACTGGCTGTGTATCATGAGAGTTGGAAAGCTGAGGCAGAGCGGTGTCACACTGGAAAGAAGGAGTACGTAGTTTGATGTTTGTTGCAGGTTGTTTTGCATGACTTTTTAATCGCCGTATATATGCTTTATTTCTCCTTGTGACAGTTTTATTGTCCCACAGTAAAAGCTTCAAAAGTAATTGTTTTGAAAACATGACCTTACAAAAATATCAAAACAATATTTTGATTTAAATGAAAAATAAATAGAAAACCAGAATACTGGTTAGTGGTGTTGGAAACTAAAGGGAATAGCCTAATGCTGTGATCTTAGAACAGAAGTTTTGAGCCTGAACTGCAATAGAAATGGATCAAAGCAGAGTAACTTTGGTCAAAAAACTTCTGGTTTTTGGCAAAAAATGAAAGCTGTGACTTTTATAATAAGCAATGATATTGCAAGGAATATGACCCACCTTCCCATGTCAGTAGCCAGCCTTGTTTGCCCTGGCAGAGGTAGGGAACTAACTAAATTTATCTCGGTGCTATTTCTCTTAAGCATGTTGTTGTCTCTTAATTACATATTGAATAGCATCTGGTGTTGGAAGAATTATCGAATAGAAACACAGCAGGGGGAAGTGTGGCAATATTGATGCAAGCTGATACTTTTTCCGCTGGGGTGGTCTGAAGGCTTTCTCCTGGGCGCTGAGATGTCCTGCTTCTTCCTCAGCCTGGCCTGAGGTGCCCAAAACATCAATTTTGTAACACTGGTGTCAGGCCAAATTTAGCTCTCAATTTTGATTTTGTAATACCAGGTTTTCATAACTCCTAGAACATGTGGAACTAAACTGTTTCCATCTCTTGTCTTTTTTCCCCTTCAGTCACCAGGGGAAAAAATTATTGAAAACAGTTTCCTGCGGGAGATTCAACAAAAGCGTTGCAGTGCTCTGTTTGTGCGATGAAATCAAAGCAACTGGAAACTGTTTTGTTGTCTGAGATTGAGTGATCTATTATTTCAGTGGCACTAAGGAGTCACAGTGGTTTTTGAAAAGCCCTCATAGTACATGGCTCTTCCTTAGGTACTGAATCACCTTTGAAGAGCTCTGCCTTGGTAGCACCAGGAGAGCAGCATTTCTCTGCCTCACACAGGTCATGGAAGAGAAAACGTGGTAGTTTATGAAATAGTCATATGTGCCAATACTGCAGGCAGGTTTAGTAGCTTATCTAGGGGTTACATGTAAGTTAAATGGTCTTTATAAACTATTGTTTTCCAAAATCAGAAAGGTAGGAATGTTCTTACTTTAAATCTCTAGTTAGGCAGGGGAAGGAAGGCAACTACAAAACAGACAGTTTTAGCTTTCATTGCTTTGAACAGCTCTTCAAGCACAGATTGTCTGAAATAGCTGCCATAATATGTTTTTACTTTTCAGGCCATGAAGCTCAGGGAATCAGATTTTTAGTATCTACATCATCTCTTTCCTCTTGGGACTGAAGCTGGTTACCATAGCAAAATGGCAAGGAAGCTGATAAGCAAGTAGTACCATTTGGCAAACAGGATATAAATTTATTTTGTTAAGACAGAGGACTGTGAAAAAAACTATTGCTCCTAGATTTTTTTTTTCCCTTTATTGTGTTTTAAATTGGCTGTGTAGAAGATTGTGAACAGATACTGAACAAAATTCTCTTGCTCACTAACAAGTGTGGCTGCAAATAAAAGGAGCGTCAGTTTTAAATCTCGGCAGATCTTTAATATTTTCACAGAAAGGTTACACAGTAACACAGATATTACACAGTGATTTCCACTCCTTATGTTTCAGGGTGTTCCAAAGATGCCATACTGTGAATTAAATGAGCTCCTGCTAAACAGAATAAATACAGATACCTATCCCCCTTCTACTTAAAAATTACGTTTCAATATAGTTTTTGTTCTTACTTGATGAAGCATGGTCATCTGAGTCTGTCTTGTAAATCAGTCTGTGAAGTGCCTTGGGTTTGTGTAAAGTGATGTTAGTGAGTGCTGGAAAGTTAAACTGCTTGGTGTTCCAAAAATGTTTTCAATAATGTCAATTCTGATGGTGTTTTTTGTACCCCCTGTCTTGGTGTCTAGTATGAACCACACGCCCTAAGAGCACAGCCTGACTCTTTAAGGCATCATCACAGCAACTCTGTCTTTGTGCGTGGACTCCACTGGGGGGACTTCTTGTTGGCACAACACCAATTTGTCCAGAAAGACCTAAAAAGAGCTTGTTTTTGGGACTGAGGTGTTCCTTTTTCTGCTGGGTCAATTCTTGATATGTTACCTGGCCTCTAAACCATCTGTCGTCTCCTGTTCTTGGTGAAAGACTTGAGTCCTTGTTTTGGGGATGTTTTTGGGGCTTGTGCTAGTGACTGTAAGTGAAGTGAAATCTCAGGATCTAAAGCAGAAAACTACTTATTTTCTTAAACCCTTCTTTGTTCTCAGTTTTATTCATTCAAAATATATCATACATTCTTATACCATTTTATAAGCCCTTACAAATTTTCTAATTACTGCGCACTTCCAGTTCCGAGGATTTGGGAATCTTGCTGTAATCTGGGCATGCAAAAGATGCTGTTTAGTTTTAACCCCTTTGAGTCCATATTAACCAGATTGAACTTGTAGGAGTTCTGTTCATTGGTTGAGAGTCTCAATCATGGAGTGGGAATCAGAGTAAATCCCAGGAAACCCCTATTTCGGCACCCTTTTAATGGTTTGTTTTGGGGTTTTTTTTCAATATAATAAGCACTGGCTGGAGGGTTTTTTATGCTAGGGGGGATTTTTGCCCTTTAAGAATCATCATTATCACCAAAAGAATACCATCAAATGCCCATTGGATGCAGCACTGGCTCAGGTTAACTGGGCAGGGTCTGGGTGTGGGTTGACTGGTGTCTGGTCAACTTGGGGGAGAGAGGTGGAGAACCTTGGATCTGGCAGGATCCAGCCAAGCTTAGAGCTGAGTGAGAAAATAATTGTGAAGGGAATGTGTGAATTTAGGATTGGGATTACTTCACGTCCACGTGTGTGACCTGCGTCTTCAACTGCCCCACCTCTGTGCGAACTGCGGGCTCTGCTTGGAGGGACCCATCTGCAGGGGTTGAGAATAATGTCATCCTGGAAAAGCAGCTGTCTGCAAATGCATCTAGATTGGTGACTGTCACCTGGGGGTGTCCATGACCTACAGGTCCTTGTGCTGTAGTGTAGAATGTGGGAACTCACTGCGGGACACGGCCCAAAGCAGCACCGGGGAAGTTGGAGTGTTGCCGTCTGCTGGCAGCCATCCACAGAGAGGAGTCCCTCCTCTGGCTGTAGTGGATGGTGTTGCTTATCTTGAGCTCAAAGACGAGGTTTTTCTGCCTAAGTCCTGTTTCGAGTCAGAGTTGTCAATAAAAGAATTGTCATTGTTCTTAGCAGTCAAACAGTTGGAGTAATCCCAGTCAGATTTTTATGGAGATGTTGTTGCTCTTGGGCTGTGAGTCTATGTTTGAGATGGGGACAGCTCCTCTCTCCTGCACAGTTGGTTTGGGGAGTCCTGAGCACCCCCTGTGAGCTCAGGGCTTGAGGGGTGTCCTGCAGCTCTCCTGCCCTTCAGAGTGGCTCCATATTTTCAGGGAATGGGCTGGGCTGGAAACTGCTATTTTTATTCTTCAAGTAAAAAATTAATAAAGGCAAAAGGATATATTTGGGCTCATTAGGGAATAGAGCAAAGATGTGTGTTATTAAGGATCATGGAGGTCTGACAGTCCTTCCCCTTGGAGGAGATGTGAGGTGTTTCAAATAAGTCTGTCCTCAAAGGACAGTGCAGCTTGTGCAAGTCTCAAAAAGTCCTACTGGGACTGACCTCTGTTAAGGGAAATGTTTACATTACACCATCAGAGCAGGCTTTGAGCATTTTGCTTGAAACAAATACCAGCAATGGGCATGAATTTTTTTACTTTTTTTTTTTTTTTTTTTTCTTTTTTAGTCGAAAATAGTTGGGAAATAAAAGGTTGCAACACAAGTTTTCAGCAAAAGTTATGTGACTGTTTCCTTACAAAACATAACACACATGGGAGTAGAAGAGTAACCTAGCTCTTCCTTCATGCTTGTCCAGCTGAAATATGCTTCAGACTTAGCAACTCATTTCTGTACTCATGCAAAAATGTAAAAACTTATGTTTTTATCTAGAAATACAAAATTTTCAGTTGGAACTAGATTATAAAAACTGCTCTGAAACCTTGTGAATACCAACACTCTACCTTCGGTATTTTAAGCACTATTTCAAAATAGAAGTTAATGTACCTTTGGAATGTTTTTGAGCCAGATATGTAGGTACTCAAACATGAAAATATTAGTGTTCCTCTGCCAGATGTCTCTGCGTGAGTTATAGGTGACTTCCAGTGATGGAGCAATGATACATTTTTAGATTGATTTGTTGTCTCAGTAGTTTCCAGATAATAGATAACCAAAAGCCATGGAATTGTACCTTTTATTTGTGAAGTAGTACACTGTGGAAAGAACATATATTTGAGGTCATATATGGAAGTTTTATATTTTAAAGACTAGAGAGGTAAAATACACTGGAATTAAGAACCTGAGGTTTAAATATGTGTTGGATTAAGGAGTCATGGAAGGGGCTGGATTCTGGCTGGTGCTTTGTTACCAATGGCAGTTTTCAAAGTGTAACCAAGTTTTTTTTCTCTCTCTCTTTTTTTTTTTTTTTCCCTTCTTTTTTTGTTTTTGTTGCAGCTGGTCTCCAATGTTCTCATCTTCTCCTGTACAAACATTGTAGGCGTGTGTACCCACTATCCAGCAGAGGTGTCCCAAAGACAGGCTTTCCAGGAAACCAGGGAATGCATACAAGCCAGGCTGCATTCTCAAAGGGAAAACCAGCAGCAGGTAAGAGCAACAGTTGGAAATAAGAAATAAAAACACTGAAACAGAATTAGCATGCAAATTGCTCCTGTAGGATGGGATTTGCAGGCTTCTTGCTTCATGAGTAATCCAAGCAAGAATAAGTTGTTGTTAGAGGATAGGATTTTTAAAGGTTTGAAAGAAAGCTCAGGGGTGTAGTTCTTGTCCACTATTCTGATGGACTTTTCCAGAGACGAGCAACATATCCAATGGCATGTGCTCTGTGGATTAAAATCCATAGTACACAGTACACAAAGAGTCTGCATAGTTTTCTTGCACCCATCATTGCTGCCAAGTGTTAAATGCAGATGCAACACACAGGCTTTGGACTGACGCTCTTTGTAAGGTCAAAGCCTGGCATGACTGTCAGCCAAACCACTGCAAAAAGGTAGATGTAAGGCAGGCAAGAATTGGTCCACACAACATAACATTCTTTGATGCTTCCAAAGAAGGTCCTCTTCCCTCCTTTCCCAAAGGTTCCTACCTGCTTACACTCCTCTCTATATCTTATTGTCTTCAAATGAATTGTATTTGCTCAAAAAGATCCTCAGCTTCATTGGTTTTTTGCTATTAAAAGGCCTCTTACTGCCAACATGCAGCTTAGTTGTCAGGATACTGAATGTATCTTCTGCCCTAATTCATTTGTGGGTTCTCTTGCAATGAATCTCTTGTGTCCTCGGAATTAGACACAGAAGGTCTTTTGGGGCAGTTTAACTATTCTCTTGCTAACACACATCTCTGACATAAGTACATTTCATAGTGGTCTGTTCAGTCCAGTTTAAAATGAATCATGAATTGGGACTTCCACTTATCCCTTGGGAGATATCTCAGAGCTTGGCTGTGGCTTTGGGAAGAGGTCAGGGGAATGAATCAGCTGGGGAGTCTTTGCCTCTCTGTGGCAGCTCAGTTTCATTTTCCTTCTTAGCCCACCTGCACGTATGGATTTGTGTTTTGGCAGTGTTTTGTGAGGTACCTCTGGCTGACAGAGCTGCTGTTCAATCCTTACTGTGAAATAATGCATACACGTGCTTCTTTGGTACTTTATGTATGGAAACAAGAGTCACACTCAAGACTCCTTTTTCCTTTGCAACAAATGCTGTCTCAGAAAGATGAAATGAGCAGCCACTCCTCCTTCCACACCTTGAAGTGGAGGAAAGGATTGAGCCAAGAGAATATGCCATTTTACTTATTGATTACAGCTCTGTCCTCCCTGCTGAGAGGCTCCCTTAGCAGCATGGCTCAGCTGCCTGTGCTGTGCTGGATTTGGGCGCTTCTGTTTCACAAGCAGCTCCTGAGAACAGTCCTGACAAATGCCCTATCTTGCTGCTTTTTCCTTCTCCCCCTCTCCAGGAAGTACTATACCATAGGTAAGAAAGCCAGGATGTCAGAAAAATATGGGTCAAAGCCAGTTACTGCCAAGTGTTCTTCAGTCCCTCCAGCAGTGACTGCAGGTCCTGGCAGCTGGAGACTCCTAATGAGATTATTTGCTGCCACAGCCTGCACTGACATTGATCTCCAGGTTCAGTTCAGATGCCTCTCTATGCATAATGCATTGAGATAAGCATGAGGTGACAGCAGACACAAATAAGGACGGCTCAGGTCACATCTGGGAGAGCCAGTCTCCAAACAGGGTGGAGGAAAACACAACTGCACAGCCCAACACTGTTATTTATAGTTGCTTGTCTTTTTCTGGAGATCGATGGTGCTCCTGTGTGCTGTTCTCTGTTAAAGGCAGGCAGATTTTCTCAGGCAAATGACCTTGTATTCTCCTTTATTAAGCATCTACCAGCACCCAAAATTAACCTGAAAGTAAATAGAAGATCCAGAATGTCCAATGCAGAAAAGAGATGACTTGTGATTTCATTACTTGAGATAACCTAGGACAGAGCCATAATAGGAATCAAAGTTGTATGCCCAGAACAAAACATTCTTGGATAAAAAATCAGGTGCTTTCTCGTTTAAGTGAGAGATGGATTGTTGGGACTGCACTGTCTTAATTCTAGCATTGCATGTCTTTTGTCTCTGTAAAGTTGTTCTCTCTTTTTTTATCTCAGCATCACTTTGGTTTAAAAGTAACTGTTACTAAACCTGAGGAGAAATGGATAATCTTAAAATGCTAAATATTCGTAGTGGTTTGAGGTCATCTTGGGAGAGGACTTCATAAATGGTTGAAATTCCTTTGCAGAGTCATTGTGGGAATGTGTGTGCCCATGTACACAAGCATCCATGTGTGCGTGTGTGAACAGAGTAGATCTGTGTTGAGCTCCTTCAGCTGTGTGCCTGTTTCAGAGACTAGTGCAGTTGTTCAATGTATAATTCAGTGGAACTATACTTGCATATTATTGCAAGTGAGAATTATATATGGATTTGCTCTTTCTTTTTTATCAGGTCAGAATCCTGCCTTGTTATACTTGTAAAACAGCAGTCCTAGTCGCCTCACTGGTGCATAATAAGTGATTTTACAGTGAGGGCTGCAGCACTTTCTAGTTATTGTAGCAAAATGAAAATTGTACTCTAGTGGAGACCCTAATTTCTCTGCTCCATTTGAAATAAGATATAGGGATTTTGTTGTTTTGAAGGCCTTTTCACGTGGCTTATGCCTTACAAATGCACTTGTTACAGCCTTCTGTTAGCTTCAGAGGTTATATTCAGTGATTGTGATGACTCCAAGCAAACAGAATAAAGATAATGCTCAGCTCTGTAACACAGTCAGCTTCCTAATTAGTAGCTGCATGAAGGGATGTTGTGCCACATGCATTTGTTTCACCTGATGAGCCTATCTTATTCCCTGATTGTTAGTTCAGAGCAGCGTTAGTGCAGCTCCTGGAGATCTCAAGTGTCTTGAAAATATTGGTGATTTAATCTGGCAAGTGCCTATGGAGTCAGGAAGAGTAGGGGTGGGGGCTCTCGAGTAAAAGCTACTCGGAAATGTAGGTGACAGTCTCCTGGAGTGCTCATTGCAGACACTCAGGCTCCTGTCTCTGTTTTGGAACAAGTAAACTCTCCATGCTCGTGCGCCCACAGGGAATGTTCCAAACCTGTGGGTGCCCCTGAACCTCCCGTAAAGTTCCAAGTTATTTTGAGGATGTGTAAAATCGCACATAAAATAGCAGCTTTCACACTTTTGAGGATGCCTATTAGAATATGCAAATGACAACAGTGTGTACACCATTTACTCTGGAAAGCAAACAAATGTGTTGTGCTTTTCCACTCGAGGCGTGCACCAATAGCTGACAGAAGCCCAAGGACACGTGCATGATTCATGAGCTGCTTTTTTAAAAAAAATGGATCTGTAACTGTTAGCACCTGCAGTGTGCTAGTGACAGTGACAGTACTTTAAAAAACAAGGATCTTTTCATGACTGCTGCAGTCTCAAGCAGAGATAGAAATCCCTCCAACACATCTTCTGTGTTATTACTATCTCTTCAAAGACTGAAGGCAGACTCAGTCTCTTTAAGGTGCACATTGAAGGGGGAAAAAGAAATACTGGGCAGTGCTACAGACTATAAAATGTCTCAGTGCATGCTGAGCACATTTTCAGTGAATTCATCTTCCTCTGGTTCTCCCATGGTTCCTCTCTCTCCTCAGAGGAAGAAATAAATGGTGAACTTTCAGTTAAAACTGGGAATTAGAAGCCAGAAATGTGCCTAAAACTGCAGTATGGGCAAGTGGTTTGGTGATGTGAGTACTTGGGACGGGATTGCTGACCCCTGTGAGTCAGGCCTGTGATTGAACCCTGCTGCTCCCCTTGTCGTTGAGAATTAATGAGTTGTTAGATAAGGCTGGGGACCTTCCTTTGAACCACCTTCTGCCTGTGTCATCAAGAAGGAAGGCCCTTTTCTTCCTCCTGCTCATTGCAGGGAAAGAAAAATAAAGGCAAGAGTGGCACAAGATTTTGGGATTCTTCAGCTATGCCAGAGCACTGCCTGCAGGTTGGACCAGAGCAGAGTTGATCCCAAAGGAGATGCTCCCCACCTTCGTGAACCATGGCAAAGCCTTTTGAACTCCACGGGGTGTGACTGGGAATAGAATGAAGCTCTGGGCAGAATTCTCAGGTGTGATTCCTGATATACACAAATGCATCCCCGGGGCACAAATTACCTGCATATTTAAATTCTATGATTTCTGTGTGAAATTGGCAACAAATTTAGAATAATAACAGGCACTTGTTTTTATGTGAGTTTCTAGGAAAATCACCAGGAAGTCATCATTTTGTCAATTTTTGCATACTCTGTTGGAACAGCTTGCAAAATAACGTTACAAAAGTCACACGAAAGCTACGATCAGTAAATAAAAGTGCCAAGTGAGGGGCAAAGAGAACCACAAACTGTTGATGCTATATGGTTATTAAAAATACTCTTGTAGGTGGGTGGGTGGGTTTATAGATCTTAATGCAATTGGGCATTAATAGCAGTTTAAAGTGTATCAGTATAATACATTTCATGCTGGTTTTATCAGGGCATTTCTACGACATTTTAGCTGCTAAGAGCAGGTTTGTGCCTGCTGGGGGAATGTGCTCAGATAATTAGATAAGCAAGGAAGGAATTTTAAATAGTGCCCAAGGGTGTTGAGGTATCATTCCTCCGGTGTTAGGTGAAGGAAGACTTGGTGGTGGTGTGCAGAGACTGTGTGGGAGGTCAGACAATGTCATGTATCAGAGTCCTTCCAAGAACGGTGCACGGACACTCATTGAGTTGCATGGTTCCTTCATCTGCAAGAACTGGCCACCATGAACTGTAAGCCCAGTGCATCTGGAATGAAAAATAATACTTTTTCCTCTAAAACTATTGAATTCTTGTGGGAATTCTTGAATTCATGAATTGTGGGGTTGGGAACAGAACTGCCTGTGACTGGTTAGGGGATCAGCTAGGGGGTTTATGGAGCCCAGTTTGCTTGGTTGTACTCATCTCTCACCAAATGGGTGAGTCATTTCTCCCCAGTAAGGAACAAAGTGTGTTTGTTAACTGGGCAGCAGGTGTTTTAATTGGTTCATCTGTCTGACTCCACAGGAGCGTCTCCTGCTCTCTGTACTTCCTCGACACGTTGCCATGGAGATGAAAGCTGACATTAATGCCAAACAGGAAGACATGATGTTTCATAAGATCTACATCCAGAAGCATGACAATGTCAGGTAAGAACAGCAGCCTGTCTCCCAGCCATGGGGGAGGAAGGACCCTCCCAGTGCTTGGCCCTGAACACCCAGGGATGAAAACATCAGCGATACATAATCCAAAATCAGTGGAAAGACTCTAAAGTGTCGCTAGCTGACTTTTGAAAGTTTGTTTATAGGGTGGTAGGAGGATTGCCTCATTCAAACACCATCTTCCTTTGAGAGACGACTTGAACTGATCTCTTTCCTTACATTTTCCTTTTTTGTTTCCTTTTTTCTTTCCTGGAGTAAGTATTGATGTTTTTGACAAGGTGTTATATTGGGAGTCAGCTATTTCTGGACAATTACAAGCACCCCTCTGTTAGGAGATGATGGAATACAAGTTAAAAATCGGGAACACTTCCCACAGGGTGAATTGCAGAACCTGGCTAAGGTCTAGATTTTCTGGAGTGGTTTCTGGCACCTTTTAATTACAAGCAGCCTTGGCACCTGCTCAGTCACCCAGCAATGTGTTGCTCCTTGGTCTACCTGGATAAGGAGAAGAGTTTGATATCCAATCTCTGGCAAATCATGCAAAATCAAACTCAGCTGTGTTGCTGGGGTAGTCCAGCTCCAGGAGCTTCTGAACATCTCCTGGTTCCCATTGTCCAGTTTCCCAGGGAAGAGGCAATAAAGGAGTGCTTCAGGCGGCTTGATAGCTTTATAGGCCGCAGTTGCAAAGTTTAACCTAATCTTAATGCATTTCACCTCTGCTGTTGTACCTGATCTCTTTGGAGATCCCTTATGTCTCAGCTAAGCCAGGTCCTGGAACTAACTGCTCTGTCAGTCTGTAAATACTTCTTTTGGGACACAGGGACTGGGGACGGAGAGCTTCCCTTTTCCATCTCCCCTTGCAACAAGAGGTTTTTCCTGTGAACTCCCTGTGTAGCCTTTCTCTCCTCATGCAGCTTTAGTGTATTGGTGAATTGTATTTTCTGACAGTTTATGCTCAACAAATAAAAGCGAGTTTGTAACATACTGCACCCTCCAATAGCTGACATGAAAAAATCCACATGAAATTCTGATGCATTTGAAGACATTGCCTTAGGATTGAGGGTAGCTGGGAGAGGCAAATGTGCAAGCAGAAAATTGGGACGTTGCTCAGTGTTGAATGTAGAGTCTTATACAAAACTTACTGAAAACAGGGCGAGTCTGTGTGCTGGCTTGGGTGGAATTCAGCCCTTCAGTTTTGCGGTTGTGACTCAGTAAAGAGATAAAGATCCACTATCAATACAATGGAGACAAAACCAGTATCAGAAATCAAGAACATTAATGGTTCAGTGATGAAAAATAAAGGATATGTGCACGGTGAGGAAGGGGAGGGGAAGAGGCCATCCACAGTGCCCTCAGCAGACTTTGTGCTACAGTAAATTAAGTTTTGTGTCTTCACATTCATTATTTCCTTAATGACACTGAGCTTGTTCAAGTAGGTATATAAATTTATTGTGATAGAAGCTGATTGTGACTTACTTTTTTTCCATTACTTAAAGGTCAACTTGACATTCAAACTAAGTGCAATTCATTAGCTATGCCATAAGACTATGGTATTTTAGTCTTCCACATCAATTTCCATATGTCATTATTTTGCAGGTTTGAAAGTTGCTCAGTAGTCAAATCTTAGTAAAGCTGATTATCTGTTTAGGATGATACTGATTTGAAATTTTAATTTATATGACTACACATACAGACACTAAATAAACAATAATGAACTAAGTTTGCAAATGAAAAATTTTAAAGGGGGAAGGGGAATCTGATGTAACAATTGTGGCTGGAAAAATGCACCAAAAATGGCACATGGCTGAGAGTACAGAAAGAGCAAAGAGCTGTGATTTTCAGCTAGGGCTGTGAAGAAACGTGAAAGGTGAAACTCAAATACATAAATGGGTATGTGCACCAGTCAGTTCCTGACGGGTAGCTAACAACACTTGCAAGCACTTAATTTTCACGTCTTGCATATTTATTGAATAATATAAGTATTTATGTAATAGTTTCACATCTGCAGCTTAAAAGTAATTTTAACTTTGTTCCTCATGGTAATGAGTGTTTAGGAATCAGGCCCTTCAGGTGCTGGCTATCTCCAGTGCAAAGGGACTTTAGGGTCTCAAAAGATCTTAAGAGGAAACAACTTAAATGGTATCTCCCTCAAAGTGTGGGCTTCATTGTCTGTGCCTGTGAGGTCCTAAATCAAAGCCCACTGAAATCGTGGAAAAGGCTGGAAAAGTGAGATAAGAAATAGGAATAAAATAGTGTATGTGCTGAGAGCAAATAGAAAATAACTCAGGAACATCTCATCTTCATGTACTTCAGGGAAATGAATAACTAAGTGCGAATATTAAAGAAAGGAAACATGATTTGGAACAAATGACTCATTTCACACCAGGAGTTCAGCACGGAGCCTTTGCTCTTGCCTGGGTGCACTGAAACCACCTCTAGTGGGAATGACTGTGGATGATTTTGAAGCATTTACGTGCACACAGAAACACCGTAGAGGGGGGAGGCAGCATCTCAGTGATGCTGATTAATGAACTGGCTGGATAAAAGCAAGCAAGCTCTTTACTTTGCGCAGGGAAATGCTCAAGGGGAAGCTTTTGAGATGAGAACGCTCCAAGCTATTCTGTTTTGTGTTCGTCACTATTCAAAAATGGCATAAGAGCTAAGTTTTTATGAGCTAAAGGTTATTGTGTCAAGGCAATTGAGAAGTATGTGAAGTCAGTGCAAGGGTGCTGTGCCCAGCCATTGAATCTGGCTTCCTGTTGAAGATTTATCAGCAGGAGCATTTCCTCTGCGGTTCAGACCGGTGGGAAGGTCTGTGTGTTTGCACAGAAGTGTGGGATTTCCCTCTCCATCAGCTGTATTCAGCAATTCTTTTTTCCCCCCATTCTCCCAGATTGTGTATGAAGGTAGATTTTAAATGAAAGTGTCATGGATGGGAATTTTTGTTAGCTATTGATTTAAAAGTTTGTCATCCTAATGCCTGGAATGTGACATCTTGATTTTTTACTGCATCTTCAGAGTGAGGTTGTTCTCCAAACCTACTGTCACCATGGAAATAATGAGACTCTGGAGGTTTCCACCCAGATGGGTTTAACTTGGGTCCTTTGAACTCAGGAGGCACAGGAGCGAAGCCTTGTGCACTTAGCCTGGTTTGACATTTTGTGTGGGAGAAGTGGCTTACTAAATTCTCTTCTAGACAAGATTAAATATTTTAATTTTCAGGAATGATTGGGTCTGGGCTTTTGGGACCACCTCTAATTTTAATTAAAAACCAAACCCAAACCACTCTACCAGCAGAAAACGTTAATCTAAAATTATGTGAAGTTAATGTGTGTAGGCTTTCTTTTCTAGTTTTAAAATGAAGTGTCCTTAATTTTACTGTTCTGCTGTTATATGCTTAGTTTTAGATTCTATGTTACATGTTTCCGGGGTTTTGTTTGTTTCTATGTTTTTAGAAAAAGAGGTTACACACTTCTTTCTTTCTTTTTTTTTTTTTTTTTTTTTTTTTTCCTGCTTGTTTAAGGAAAAAAAAGTCAATTTAAACCTGTGTAGAAGAGATCTTCCTCAAGTACCAGCAGTAAATCTGTAAAACATAGCCACGATCCTTTAATAAGGAGCAGCTCTGCTAAGATATTCCTTACTGTGGTACACTTCTCTTTGAGGGTGGGCTATCTCTCCATAAGGGAAAGATGATTTTTTTTAAAATGCAAAATAATGTGGTCTGAATGGGTAAAAGACAATCTTTTTTGAGCAAATCTTTTTATCTGGACTTCCTGCAAATGAGTTCATAATCTCCTGATTATTGTTATGGAAAGTAAAGTTCAGAGACTAATTTATCCACAATGAAAATATAATTTCCTGTAATTTTTGGCAGTAAAATTTGTTTCAGGATTATGTTCTTCTGAAAATTTTAATGTGGTGACAAAACAAAGATGCAAATGTTTGAGGTTAATACACTCCTTTTCAATGCACATGTTCAGAACCTTTAAACAGAGAATGAAAGTTTCCTGTCCTGATTTATTGAATGAGAATTAACTTAGACAAATCCAGAACCTCAGAGCATGATTTGACCTTTCCCACTTATGTGTGTGTGTGTTAAATATAAAGTCTATTGTCAAAAGCAATCAGGAAAGGAGTTCCCAAGACTATGCAAGTAATTTTGGGTAAACAACAAGGTGAATTATGTAACTAAATTTGTTCACGTTATCATGAATGAGATTATGTCTGATAGACAAGCCCTGAACTCTGCATAGATAATATTGTTTATCTATCATGCTTCCCAGACAGAATTTTAAGTGTTTTACATTACTATTGCTATTTATAGTGTTTTACTGCAGTGATAATGGCTTTAATGTTATCTAGGTTTGGCCAAATATAGTAATCTCTGTGCTATAAAAGGAGGCTTGAAGTCCTCTGTGAAGGGATAAGGGTTGGCTTTGTCATTGAAATTCCTTTGATGAACTGTTTCTAGAAGCTTATTTTAGGGCTGGCATCCAAGTGCAGTAAAAGTGACAGTTTCCTCTCTTCACCCCTTCACATAATTCTTATGAATCATGTACTTAACAGCATTAACCTGTTTGCAGAGTTTCTTAAACTTCTTGACAACTTGAAGTAAACCATTTGCAGAAATGAAACAAGACCATTTAATTTCAGCTTTTTAAATGAAAAACATTTGCAACCCGTCTTCTAATTTAATGACACTCTAACACCAAAACGTTCTCCCCTTTAAAATGACTGAATAGTTGCACTTTGGCTGAGTGTCAGGGTATTCAGACCAGCTGTGTCAACCTAACCTCTCCACCTTTTAGGTGTTGTGATGCCTAATTAGTTGCTTATGATGTTTTTTTAAATTCCCAGGTCGCAAGGTTCTATGGAATTGTGAACTATGACATTTGAAGAAAAATTCAACTAAGCAAACATCTTTTTCTTCCCTTCTCCCACTGTCCTCACACACAGGACATCCGTTCCTAATGTTTCTTGGTGGTGAAGGACTTATGCTCTCTAATAAATAAAATTACATTACGGCAGGTATAAATTTTGTGGCAGGTATAAAGTTATTTTGTGGATATTTTCAAGTATTTTCAAGCATTACACAATCCCCCACCTCAGCCAAAGTTTGTGTAGCTTTAGTTTCTCTGGAAGGCTTCATTGCCAGGAAAGGGCAGGAGCAGTAACTTTTTTAATATTTACTGTAATCCATCTTCCTCCTTGTCTCCTTTCCTTTCTGTAGGGAGGCAGAATGAAAATTGATAGTTTCTGTATTAAAACAAGGAGGGGCAGCATTAAGCAGGACAAAGCCCAAGAGCCACTTTTATCCATGTCTCGCATCCTTGCTGCTGCTCTCTGTGCCAGTCCGTGAGCTTCAATTTCCTCCCAAGTGTGTTGATGGGTTGGTTGCTTGGTGGTTTCTCAGAATCAAAGTTTGGAAAGACCTCTCCCTCCTTTTCCTTATTCAAGGCACGTGCCCAAGAGCTGTAGAAAGTTATTTTTGCCCGTAGGTGAGGGGTAATGTGGGTTTCATGTGAGTTCAGAGCATTTAATTGCTGTAACTTCTGGTTGAATCTGTAGGATGAGAAAAGTGAGTAGGAGGAAAATGAGCCTGCCCACGTCTTTCCCCAAATGACAGCAGTGAATTTTACCTAAGCAGGAACTCTCTCTGTCAAGAGCCAGCTCCTGGGAGTTTCACCTATGCCTGGCAGGTGTGAATCTTTGCTTTTTAATGTTGCAGATTTTTCTTTTTTCTTTCAAGTTAGCAGTACGTTTAAGGAAGTGCAGAGGTAAGTTTCACCCTTGGATGAAGGTGAAATACTCTGCTCTTACCACCACTAATCACTTCTCTGTTCCTAATCAATTTGTTGGTTTTGAGAGGAAAAAGTCACTTGTCTTTTGGAGGTTGTCATTCACGCTAAAACTCACGTGTAAAGAAATTCACTTACTTTGCAACCTTCATACACCTGGAGTTGACCTCAAAGCTGTGCAATAAGTCTGGGTGTTAATATTACAGGGGATGTTTCAGCCCAGGACCACTCCCTCTCGATAATAAATGTATTGACATTTCAGTCATGTAAACTTTGAAGCCAAAAAAATACAGCAGTTTTATATATTTTAGCAAATCTACCTCTTTGTGCGCGTGCACAGCAACCTTTAAGAACAAATACGCGCTAACTTGTTTAAGTATTCATCTCCTCTGTGATCTTCCTCTTTGAACTGGGAATATACTGTGATCTTGGTCCCTGCTGGGAGCCCCCGGTGTCTTCAGGGGCGTGAGCGAGCCTTGTACCCTCTGAAGAACAAACCAGATAAAGAACTGGCTGCCAGGCACCCCGCTGGATTCGCTCCCTAAACACGTGTGTTGGAATAAAGATAACATCCCACAAGTGCAGCGTGCCAGGTGACTGCAGATCTGCAGCCACCAGCAAGCCAGCAGCAATTAGGAAGGGCCTGTGATGTATAATTCACACCCTGCTATTCTGAGTTTACACAAGGGCCTGTGAAGTTCACAGGGTGATGGATTGAAGTGTGTTAGATGTTTTAATGATGAAATACTGTGAAGAGTAATTTGGAGAGAATACTGAAGGTGCCTGTAGAAGTTTACAGTGCAGAATTTTAACTCATCAAGGTTATTTGGACTCTCTTTTTTCTTCAATAGTACTAAGAATAAATTAATTTTTTTTAAAAATGTAAGTATGACTGCTGGTTGGTCTGATATATATATATATATATATATATCAAATTTATAGAAAAATACCCCATCAAGTTATGTCTATTCAACTAATTCACTCCCAGTCCTCTCTACTCTGGAGTAACCTTGACAAGAAAAATTAAGTATTCTCTGAAAAAAACTTTTCCTTTGTGAAGACTTGCTTTTACAGAGTTGCTTTTCTCCTGTAATGACTTTGTGAGATTTCAGTTGATGAACTGCTTTGTCATGTACTTAACATGCAAAGTGGTTTTAAGAACACTGAGTTTATGTAACATTTGAAGAGGTTTTTATTAAAATCATCAGCCCACCTTTTGCTTCCTCCCTAGATGATAATGACTGAAAAGCAAAAATTAGTTAAACTTTTTATTCTGTAATGCAGGGAACTTTGCAAAACTATTTGAATCTCTCTTGAAGAAGCTGTAAAACAGGCACAGTTTTGGATGGGGATGGATTAACTTCTCTTGTTCTATACTATATTTATATCCCTCAACAATTGCTGCTAATTTGTGCATCTGTTCCTACTGGTGTATATATAATTTTGACACTGGATAAATAATGAAGAGACAAAAGCTGAAACCAATTAGTGGAGAAGAGCTCTCGAGTGGTCTGGCATCCTGTGACTCAAGTTAGTACCATTGCTTACTTGAGTCTATGTCCTTCAGTAAATGAAAGTCATAGCATAGTTCCTAAACTTTCTCTTTTTTATTAACTTTGCTTCATACTAAGTGGTGAAAAAGTTGGGGAGAGGTTGGTACTGGCTGTGCAGTCTGCATTCCATAAGTGGAGTTTCTGTGAGAAACCAAGCTAAGAACAGGTCACTTCAGAAACAGAACTAACAGAAATGAGGAGCACCAGAGGACTGCACAAAAGAGCCAAGGAGGCAAAAGACCAAAGGTTTAAGTAATTTATCACACACATCCCATTGGCATGGCATTGCCCTTGTGGAATGATTGAAGTGCCCTTTTTAGAAAACCGAGATTTTTCTGTGCCTATTTGTGCTTCTGTTACAAAGCTCAAGAAGGATGCACACAATTTTAAATGGTGGGAATAAGGATTTGTAAAACTAGATTCTGGAGACTTGGAAATTTGCAGGTAGCTTTCAGAGATTAGGAAGAGTCTGTGTGATGCTATTTAGAAAGCAATTATTATTTAAAAATATGGCAATATAGGTGTTATCTTCCTTGATGCCATGACCAGCAGAGCTCTTTGTGGCTGCTGTGTGTGATTTTGGTACATATCTGAAGCTCTCAAAGTCACTGAGAAAATCTAAGGACACTCTTGACCAGTAACATGTCTGTTTTTTGAATCAACCTCCTAAACCAATGTCTTAAATATATAGGAGGATCATCAGCATTCAAAATCAACTTCCTCATCTGCAGTTCTACAGAACCAACCCCCAGGATGAAAAACCCTATGTGGTGACTATTTATAAAACTTGGATCTGTGTCACCATCAGCAAAATATTCTCTCCTGGGCTCCTGTTGCCGAGATCTCCCCAGTAAGTGGCATGCAGCAGGCTGGGTGACCAGGGCTTTGCTGAGTTGTGAGATCAGCTGTAAGTGCCTGTTTGTCCCAGCTGCAGGTGTGCAAGGCATCTGGAAGCACAACTTGCCCTCGCATGTGAAGAGGAAGGTGCACGTAGGAGGCAGTGGGAAATTTTCCCAGCAGAGTTACAGTTTGATCCACCATGTCAGCTCATTGTTTTGGGGGGTTTTTGATGGTGGTTGTTTGGGTAGGTTTTTAATTTAAGCGTGATTCTTTGCAGAGTGTGATCATACACTGGCTCCATTCCTGCTCACTGTGGGGAATGCTGCTAATACAGGGTTACTAGGACAACCCTCCTTCTTCTCACAACTACTTAATTTCTGTTATCTCCAAGGCCTGGCAGCGCCATACATCAGTGCTGAATGAAGCAGCAATTCAGAAAGGTGCTTTGTAACTCCCTGGACCATGAAGGAACTGAGAGAACCTGTGTCACAGAGCTGATGCGATATTAGTGGGGAGGAGAGGTAGGCAAAAAATATGGGGAAAAGGAAAAAAAGCCTTGGAAAGAAAGGAGCAAATTTACTAATTGTTATCATGTCTGGAGGAAAAGAGAAGGGACAATGGAAACCAAATGTAGATAGTGGACAGTTATGTGCCATAGCAGTGCTGGTGGAGAGCCTCCATTCCCAGGAACATGCACACCAATGCGCCACTGCTTTGTGCTTTGGCTGTTTCCAAAGAATCAGCTAATAAGAATCAATTTGTAGAACAAAACAAACAAAACTTTGGCTTCTGCTCAGGGGAACTTGAGCACTTGCAGTTACAGATCAGGATTCAACAAATGCCAAGAGCTGATCCATAAAAGTATAATTATTCTGTTTCATTTGGAACCTTTTGTTCTGGATTGCATTCAAAACTACTGTAAGCCCCTTTGTGAGATTCATTTCCTTTCCAGGCAAGAGAAAAAAGAGGCCTTTTCATTTAATAGTTCTACTTTGTTTCAATTAAAAATGAGAAAAAAACTCTCGTCCCTGCCTTTCTTCCCTAGGATTCTTCCCGTCTGTGGAGTAGTGGCCTTGAAGTCACAGTTTAGGGTGACAGGTCTCATGTAGAGACAAAATTGTGTTACAGAGTCTAAATTGTAATGATATTCTGTTCTTACTATCCAGTACTCTTTGTAATTTTCAGCTGCAAACTGAGTACAATTTTGTTGTTGAAATTGTGAGTGATTACAAATTTCTTGCAAAGCCCAGGTACACTGAAATTGAGAATTTCAGTGGAGAAGCTGAGCTGCTTCTTCTTGCAAGTATGCAGTGGGGGAAGAAGCAAACTGAAAAAGGAATCTTGTCTGAAAAGTTAAAACCTGAGATGGACAGTGAGTTCTTTAATTTGACTTGGTAATGAGGCTGATCAGAGTTCAGAAATGCTTTCATTGCAGAAATGTCCTGGTGACTACATCTTGAAGGCTCTGAGGAACTCCCAGGGAGTGTGCACAAACACACACACGCTCTGTGCTGGGGGCTTCTCATGGGCAGTGGCTGTATCTGCAGGGGAGGGTTCAGCTGGGCTGCCGAGCCAGAGGGGCACCTTCCTATTCCTAACTAACATGGAAACACAGAGAATCAATTCATTCAGCTGGCATTCCGTGTGGCAGAAAGTCCAACACAAAGACCTGAAGAGGCACAAGTGATGAGGCACTCATCGGGAGCGCAGAGGCTCTACCCACACCCGGGTAGGTTATCTGAATTCTGTTTTCCCATGTGCCAGAGGGCGCTTCAGGCCACATCTCCTAGGAGAGGCCATAAATGAAGAAGGCATCCTCATTCTCTTTTGTTAATTCTGTTTCATTTTTTTATAAAAGAATCAAACCCCGGAGCAGCAGCTTGAATCCCACTGTCCCATGTCACAGCGTGCACCATAATCAGCAGGGCAGAGCGGAGCGCTCGCTGTCTCTGCCTCTAATTATTCTGAGTATTTTATACGTAATGAGCAGCTGCAGCATGAGGTCCTGAGGGCACCCCTGTTCCCAATCCAAAATAGCCAGTTGTCCAGTTCAGGCTGGATTCAGGCAGAGGGAAAATTAGATCCGTGTTTTCTCACATCTTGGGTGACGGGTCTTAGGAGATGGTTTTCTTGCTTTGAGTTTCATTCCATTTACTTATAAATAGCAGGCATTTGCAAAATGGAAATCAAGGAATGCAAAAATCTGTGGAATCAAGGATGCAAATTTCTGTGTATGATTCTGTACCTTAAAGATGTGCCAGTTTTTTGTGTCAGGCCAGTGGTATTTAATCTGGCAGGAATCTTGGCTCCCAGGTAAGATTTGGCTGCAGTCATGTAGATGGCAGCAGGGATATGGGAGGGATTCTCTCAAATGCTGGACATACAGTGTTTCTTATAGTAGCTGCTAACTTAGTCTGAGCCCTGTCTGTATTTCTTAATTCAAACAAACAATTACCAACCAAAGAAGTAAATGAAACAACAGTCAAGTATTCCTGTAAGGTGCTATCACGAGGCTCAAACTGAAGTGAAAAATTGCTCACCAGGGTTTCCAGCCCCTGGTCTTTGATTAACCACAGCGTGTCCTAAGTAGCCAGAAGGTGCAGAAGCCAAGGGGATCCTGGGGATGATTTGCTTTTGGCTTTGACTGCTGTTAACTTTTTTTCTGGTTCTGTTTACAAGGATTCTGGTGACTGGATATTGTTAGCAGGGGTTTTTTTTTGGTTTTTTTTCAGTTGCATAAGGATTAAGAAAACAGTATCTGTCTATCTGTCTGACTCCTCAACAGTGAATGGCTTTCAAGTTAAGCCAGGGCTGCAGTTACTGTGCTCTAGCTGTGACACTATAAATAAAGTCATTAACAGCAATATGTAAATGGGTTTCTATTTTTGTTCCCTGTATTGTTTGCAAAATCTAGGGCAGTTATTCAGTAAGAATCATCTGCTGTTTAGCACTGAGCCTACCAGCATTTGATGTTGTGTGGGCTGCTGCTCTTCCCACCCCCTCCGCCGCTTTCCTTCTTTCCTTGCAGTGGCTATTAGAATCCTGCACTTTTGCAAGGTTGTTCCTCGTGGTATGTAAGAGCTAGAGTAGCTGTGCTAAGTGTTTTCAGGCTTCTGGAGAGCGGCTCGGTGCGTAAGAACAGGGAATCATCTCCTGCTATCTGAACTACAGGGGCATTTAACCCAGCCATACAAACACCAAGTACCATAGTGAACATCTTGCAAATTCCAGACTGTTCAAAGATCTTTATGGTTTGTGTTCTGTGTGCATGCTCCGTTCCATTCTGCTGCCCTCTCTGCTCCAGATCTGTCTGACAGCCCCAGGCCCCGTCCACGCTGGGAGCTTGTACCACATCAGTTCATGCAGCTACAGCACAGAGCCCCAGGGACAGCACGGATGTGCTGGTTGAGAAACACTTTACTATGGTCTTGGCTACTCCTCTCTGGAGGAGCAAATCTTTCTCATCCAAGGCATCTGTTAGAAACCTGAATGTATCAGTGCTAGGGACAGATCAGTGTGGCTGTTAACATGGAGACACTAAAAGACATTTCACTTGAGGCAGTTTGTTCAAACTCCTTCCTTCTTTGCAAGTGAATTCAGCTCTGGATTCCCCAGATCCCCAACAGGGAAAGTCCCAGCCTGTCTGTCCTGTGACTCATTAGCCACAATTTTATTGCCAGCTGTGTTAGGCTTCACATGGGCATGTGTCCTCCCTGGCACTCAAATTCCATTTCATGTCGCTTTGTGAAAACCAAAATTGCTGCTAATGCAGTGGCATAGAAAGTAAGCAGAAATTAACTTGACTGGTTTTGTATAGATATAAAAGGATCTGAAACAGCAGCTCTCCTCTTATTTTTATGCTATGGGACACATTACCATATTGTATGTTTTAAGTGGTCTCCAAGGTGGCTTTCTATGCTATAGAAAATATCTGGTCAGACTCTATTGATTTTATTGATATTAGTACACTGGTAAACTAATAGCTGTTTGTAGGAGCTACATTTGGTGATAATAATTTGTGAATATTGAGAGCAGCAAGCAAATGGCTTAGTGAAATATCTTAATGCATTAACACAGAAATTAAATTTTACAATGGAAAATGCAAGAGAAAAGCCATTTCTTTTTATTCCGATCTATTATTCTGGCGGTGGCAATTACAGTAATTCTCTTGAAATCAAGTTAAAATTATATGTCTGCTTCATTATGAGAAGAAACCACTGATTGCAAAAATCAGGGGAGGTTTAGGGGAAAGTTAGACTTACATATGCAGTGAGCAGACCTGCCATCACCATGGTTCCTGCTCCAGCATGGCAGGAGTAGGGTTTGTGTGGAAGTTTCCTGGACTTAGGAGGCCAGGATTCACATCGCTGTTTTGCCAGGGTTTTCCATGAGCATCTTTATGTATTTTATCTATATACCATAGTGCTGTCTCTAGAAAATAGTGTGTTGTTGTTTTTCTAGCACCAATGATGTTTTAACAGTTGCTTAATGTCACTGCTCACTTGCTATGAAATCATGACAATATGCCAAGCATTTGGAATATGACATATGTGAGGGGCTGAAGAGGAATTTCACATTGCCTGTTCAAGGACCATCTTTGCATAGAAATCCTGATATAGTGACTCACCTGAACTGCCTTCTGAGGAGGAGCAGTTCTCTTGCTGATACCAGTTGTACAGAATTTCATTATATTTACCTTGTTTCTACATGGAAGCTGGAGTTTTCTGTGTCTCCAGGGGGAATCCAAAATAGATATCAATTCAAGTGCCACCAGTCAATTCAGATGTGATGGTAGGTGACACCTTAAAAAGGAAAAAACCCTCTTAATGTTAAACTATAGCCCTTGTAAAGTTGGGAGACTTTAGTTTTGAGTTGAGGGTATCTATTCATTACTGGTTCTTATCAGGTAAAGAAAGTTAATCCAGTGTACAACAAACAGATAACAAGTTCAATTTCCTGCAGCATTTTTTTCCTTTTCATTTGATCCTGGCACTGCAGCCAATCTCCCTTGTCACTGAAAACATGAATGTGGTTTATTATTAAATTTATCATCAGGTTTGTTTATTAACCAAATGACATTGATCCCTCAGTTAATGAGCTTTACCACTTTCTTTGGACAGCCATTTTAATTTTCAAAATACCTGAGGAAGAATTATGTCTTCATTTTGCAGTTCCTCTCTGCTGGTGTTTGTTGATGTTTCTCAGAAAAGGGTCCATTATAAACTGTGTAGAGTTAAGTGTCTCTAAATGCTTTGGGCCCTTTTCTCTTTACAGTTTCATCAGTGTAATTTTAAAAACACAACTGCTCAACTATATTTAAAACTATAGAAGCAGGGGGGGCAGTGAGTCCACTCAGTTTTCCCACCAAATGGCCACTTTGTATTGTTGATCTAATAAGCTACCACTGGAAATCGTGTGCACAGAACATCACGTTGCTTGTCCCTCCTCAGCTGATGCATTGGGAGTCTGTATTTTGCTACCTACCCACTTTGGGAAAGGCACAATTGCTCCTTACTGTTTTAAAGGATGACATTTATATACTAGGGTAATGTATTTATTATGTAGTGACTTTCCACAAGGAAAACCCTGACTTGCTGAAATGACAAAGTAAATAAATCCCAAGAGGACAGGACACCGGGAAAGCCGGGGGGAAGAGCAAAGAAGTAAGGTTAGATTGAAGTGATGGCTGCATGCAGAATTACTGCAGGTCTTTGGTTAGGGAGTACAAAAGCATCATTGTTTGCCTGAATATCCATGATACCAGACTGGAGGCAGTTTTCACAGCTATGAAGAGCTCATTCTTTCTCCATCAAACACAAAGACCTGAGCAATATATAACAGAAAGCATCACAAACCTGATTAGAGGCAATTTCATCTCTGTGCCATGTGCCTGAGCCACGATATGCTTGTGAAACTGTTAACTGTGACAAAATATATTACTCTCTTGCCTTCTCTGACAACTGATTGCTGGCACACAGTCTCTCTGCAACAGGTCGGTTTTTTTGCTTTAATGCTTAAATTTTTAGTTTTCTTTCCTACCATGCTGCTTCTATAGCTCCAGTCAATTTTGCAATTGTCTCAAAGGGAAGGCAGGAAGGGATAGTGCCTATCTATACAACTATTCAGTTGTAGTGAAGAACTACAGCTACGTTGATCCCTTTTTTCAGTATTCTCTTAGCTCTGTTGTCCTACTTACTCGTTTGCAGCAGGATTTTGATATCAGAGATTGCTCTAATCCCAGAAAACAGACTGCAGGAATGCCCAAAGGAAAAAAAACACTCCTGAAGTTTGAAAACCAGAATATGGCTTTTCCTTTCTGTTTTACACGCAATTCTGGATTTCAGGCTGTCTCGTGGAACAAAAATAAATCTGAGATTTATTTTGGTGTGGGCTGGATTCAGCTCCCGTTTGGATAAACCTGCCAGCTCTTTTGGCAGAGATGGGTGGGTTTGGGCTGGCTCAGAGCCACAGCAAAGGCACATGGTTGGGGTCAGCACTGTGCATAGTTCCTTCCTGCAAAAGGCCGTATCCTTCCACTTTGCCCTCTTAAACTTCCTTGGAGATGGAATGGATTCGGCATCTTTTGCATTTACATGGTTTTTTCCCGTGACCAGAACAATTGGAAAAAACCTGGCATTCCCATCAGTCCTTTCTTAGATAAATGAAAAAGATCTAAATTTCCTCCTTCTTAAGAACACAAAGTCTTATTTAGAATGGTTAGATCTCTTTTTTAGGTTTGACAGACAGCAGTGTCTAATTCAGCCGGCAGTGATGGAAGATTAAAATTCCTTTCACTCATCTCAAAGCCATCTATAGTGTGTCACACCTATAGTTCAGCTGGTGGCTACTGCACATCTATTTTTATTTGGTTTTGCCTTCCTCAAGTAGTTTTTCTTCCCAAAAGACTATTTATTACTCCTGTGTCCAGTGAAAAATCAATCTGGTTAAATATAGTCCGCTGAAATAGGAAAATCTTGTAACTCAAAATGTTTAGAAGGAGAGGATAGCACATTTTTCATGTTTAAAATGAAGAAAAAAAAGGAGTACTGATGTTGCCTAGCTATAGCTAAGTTCCAGTAACTGGGGATGCTACTCATGCTTGTAAACTGCAAACCTACGGAGGTCATGGAAAAACTTTTCTCTGCATGACTGGTGCATTTTCCTCTTCTGGTCGGTGATTTCAGGATCTAAATTTCTTCTCATTTCCTGGGCTGTTGGTGAGGGGCAGACCACAGGCACTGAGGTGAGGAGCACTGACCATGATGGACAGCAAAGTGCCCTTTTTCTCAGGCCCTTTCCATGGGGCATTTCCAGCACTGCCTACAGACAGAGCTGCAGCCACAAATGCAGAGTGTTTGTGCTGGAGATGTGCATCTCCCAGATGAGCCCCTCAGGCAGTTCTGACCTCCAGCAATACTCACCTGAGAGCAAAACTGGGAAAATCAAGTCAAAGCAGGGCTCTGCAGCTTGTGTCTTTGCAAGGACCCTGGCTGTTATCATGTAGTGCCTTGGATGGCGGTCTGCACGTTGCCACCAGTGACTCCCAGAGCCGTCTGGTCTCCTGCTTCTTTTTTGGTTTTTGCTGTCACCAGAGTCACTTAGTAAGGTCCTGCAGAGTGAAGTTCTCAAATATGGCATGTGGGTTTGGTTTACATTTCAACAGTTTTGGAAGAGAGATGGGAGGGAGGCTTTCTGCCTTTTGTTGTTAAGAAAAAGGTGAAAAGGCTCACGGTTTTGTAGGGGTTTTTTTGTGTATTTCCTCCTATTTTGTGTTTTTCTATCTCTCACCAGTATTTCTTTGCTTATCACATTTGTGTACATTTGTGCCTTCTCACCCTCTTGAGCAAGTGGGAGCCAGCATGACTGATCTCAAGATGGAATGTGGTGCAAGACTGAGTCCTGCTTTCCAAGGGAGAGCTGTGCTAGCTCATGTGTCACAGCAGTGCTAGGGCTCATTTGAAACAATAGGTGATTTCTAATACGAAATGGATCTTCTCCGAAATGACCGTGTAAGTTTAGGGTAGAGCATGTATCTTTTTACTGTTGTGTTTGGGTTTTTTCCCATGACTGTAAGAAAAGGAAAAACTCTGGTCTGTCTGATGTCCTGCTGTTCTGGAGAACATTTTTTGCATCGCTAAGACTGTGTCTTTAGCCTGTCACATAGACATCCCTAGAGAGCGAGGCTGACATGCTGCTGAGACCTGAGATAGTCTAGGAGCAGCTTGCTGGAGTGGTCACTGGGCTGTCACCCAGCACAATGGTCAGTGTGGGGCACACCACCCTCCCTAGCTGGGCTTTGCTGCCCTTGCTCACATTAGTGCTGCTTTTCCCAGACACGCTGCCGCCTGACCATGGTCACTGTGGCACTGCTGGAAACTTGGCCTCAGCTTGTTTTGGTTTGTCCTTTTGTCGTTGCTGCTGTCAAATTCAGCAGGGAAAGAGCATGATGAGTTGTTCTCAGTGTTTCTGGAAGTTGGAATCCTATTTTGTGCACAGGGTGAGTAGAAGACATGGAGGATCTCCGTGCCATCTCATCCCCAAGTAGCTATAGCTAGGAAGGGGAGATTGGATGTATCCTGATGTCATGTTTACTCCAGGAACTTCTAGATGAACTTAATGGTATGTTTATGCCACTGGAGCTGGAAAATAATTCTGGGTTTACAGTGCTGGAGGGGAACTGGCTTTTAAACAGAATCCAAGTGCAAAAATTGACTCATTTACCAAAATGCTGAAGAGATGCTCCCTCCTTGGAGATGCTCAAAAGACATCTGAACATGGTCTTCAGTAACCATCTCTAGGGGGCCCTGCTTGAGCAGAGGGTTAGGAAAAATGACCTCCAGAGATCCCTTCCAACTTCAACAATACTATGGTTCTCTGAAAACCTACTTTGGTGTTAAGAGTTTGACCCAACCTTTCAAGTGAGAGTTTTGTCAGCTTCATCCTGGTCCATCCTTCTTTATTCTTCCTTGTTCACAGTGTGACTCAATGACCAATTGCAGTGGATGGTGTTGTAGTACCCTGAGACCCTGTCCTCACCCATTAGCCTAGTGAGCTCACTGACAAGGCCAGACTGTGTCTGTAGCCAATGGCATCCTTTGCTCACGAATGCTTGTTTCTAGTGAGCAATGATTATTTTATCATGAAACATTAACTCTTTCTTCTCTTGTAGGTAGTGTTTATTGTGGTAAAATACCACGGCTTTGGTTCAGATCCAGTCAAAAGCACTTTGCAGTTATTATAAGCCATCAAAGCTCACCGAGTCTGGGTTTTTGTTCTGTTTCTCATGCAGTGCCTGGGGTGTTTGGTTTCCAGCAACACATGGTGTTTATATTCATGACTGGCATTACCGTTGTGATGGTGATAGGGTTTGTGTTTCTTGCTTTGCTTGATTTATGTTGTGGCTGGCGTGCATGGCACGCACATGGCTTGAAATAGAACACGACTGGGTTTTTTTGTTTTTACATTAGAAGCACTCACGATTTAATTTAGCGTTTTGAATAATCCTGCATTTGAAGGGAAACTTGTGTCATGTCCCTCCTTTGATAACTGTATTAGCTCCAGACACTTGTCTGCCCTGCAAAATCATTCTCTGTAGACGTGTGTGGTTTTTAAATGTCTCGTGGTTTTCCGCTTCCCACCTTGTCCTTAGCTCTTCTAACTCCTTATGTTCTTTGCTTTCTGCCAAATTTCTCCCATTCCTGCACACTTGAAAAGAAAGTTCTCCTTTGCCATCTTTTGCCATCCCAAAGATCCTGTGATGCCTCTGCCTCGGGGTACATCAGTAGTGCAAGGATCACCTGACTTTCAGGAGATAGTTTTAAAGGACCTGCAGTGGTAGGACTCCAGGTGCAGTGGGATGGACTTGAGCTCGTCTCTGGGATGTTGCACTGAGGCTCCTGCTGGTCCCAGAGCTGCTTGTGCAGGTGTATCTTAACTGTTGTGTGAATGCATTACAGACCAAAAAATGAGAAAGCTGAACTCAGCAGGTTGGGAGTTTTCTCCTCGTCTCTGCATCCTAGCTGTGCCTCCCTCCATTTCAGCTCAGTCTGCCTTTGCAGTTCTGTGAAGCACTGTGCACAAAGCACCCACACATCCTGCTCATGGAGGCCGTGCAGTCCACTGCGTCCTGATGGCTTTGGGAAGAGCCAAGCTCAGGCAGAGGCTGGAGCTGTGAGCCCAGCCTGCCCTGTTCTGCCCTTCAGATGTGGGGGAATCCATAGGAGCCAGCAGCTGTGGGGTGTTCCAGTCCCTGTATCCGCTTTTCCTGTTCCCCTGCCTGGGGCTTGGGCGAGACCAGGCAGGTATCAGGCCGGTCCCTTAGCGGAGGGGAGGATGGCAGGATCTGCCATCAGGCTCTTTTTCATCCTTTTTTCCTGTCAGTATCATGAGCCACGTAGGGCAACTGGCACAAAACTGAGCTTGCCTTGTACAGCTATGAAATCTTGAGCCAGTCCTTGCTGGAAATAGGAACTGAAATAGGAGCTTAGGAAAGTATTCACCTCTACCCTAAAACACAATTTGTGGTACTTTTCAACCAAAATAAAACAGAAAGAAATTAAAAATACATATAAAATTAATGATAACTCCTCTTTTCTTCTCTGTCTTTCCCAGAAATAAACCATTTTCTGTATTTTTTGAGGTCATACCCTGGTTACTGCTGGACAAAACCCAATCAGATGGTAAATCTGAAGACAGTGATGGAGTGGAAAATATATCAAGAGCTCTGAAACCATTACAACATTTTAATTACATGCTAAACTGGATTTCCCACAAAGCAGTAGCCTCCCAGATGAAGGGATGGGGACTCAGGGCTGATAATAGTTGCTGATGCCCAGGCTGCAGATTGTGTGGTCAATCCCTTCTAATCAGCTTCAGCTAATAGTACTGCTAAACCACTGCCTTACTTATCTCATGATATTTTATAGATACAATAATTATTTCATTTGACCTTTTGTTGACCATGGTCATTTACTGCACATTTTGGCTCAAGGGAAGCCTGTTACTGGCATTGTCCTCCCACCAGCAAGGAAATGGCATGACCTCTGAAGACTGACAAATAGTTGGCATGAGTTGGGCCCTTCATCACGATCACCAACACCATGGTCATTTAAAAAAATCTTTTCATTGCTAAGGGTAGTGTGACATGTAAGACTGAAGTGTGGAGTGAGGAGTTAAGCGTTGTGGGAAGCTGTGTGTTTCATCTCTAAGGCTGCTAGTCTGGGTAAGGTGCACTGGCAGGGTCTGGAGGTGCTTCAGGCATCTCACTGTGTGTGTTGTGTGTATAAGGACACAGATACAACAGGCTTTGTTTCCAAACAACAGCTCTGACTAAACACAGGAGGAGGATCATGTGCTGTTCCCTGACAGGTACTGTAAGAGACATCTCTTTTCTTACTCACTTCTGGATTGTTGGGTATTTTACAGGGAGAGGGCTGAATTTAGGGGTTACAAGGCCTAATAACAGAAGGAACAGAAATTCCTTGGTCCCTGTTCATCCCTTGTGGGTCATTAGCAGGGCTGGGACTGAGAAACCTGGCTGGTGTCTCTGCTGCTGGAGCTGCAGTGCTGGCAGGAGTGTGTGGAGGGGACAGATTAGGCAGAGGAGTAAAATGTAATTTAGTGGCTTTCAGAGTTCCATGCTGAGAGCAGAGACAGAGGCTTCAGGCTGGGTTCCTGTTCTCAAGGACGGTTTTCTCTGACTCTTGTGTCCTGTTCTTTCTCCAGTCTCCTGACACAAATGCGTGTCTGTCCTCTCCGTCTTCAGTTCCCAGATAGCTGCTCTGTCCTCTGCCATCTCACATGCAGACCTTTCCATACCCTGATGAGGTTTTCCGTTCCCTGCAGCCCATGTGTCTTCTGTTAGCTCAGTAGTGTAGCTGAGTAGTGGCAGGGCAGGTCACGCAGCTGGCTGCCCTTAATGCACTCAGGTGCTTGGTCAGCTGACACAAATCTGTGTGTACAACAGCTCCATAGGTCTCTGCTGATTGCTTCATTTGTGTGATTGAAAATATTGCCAATGTTTCACTTCCAGAAATGTCTGATCTATCTATCTACCATGATGGTAATGGGGAATTGAGGGAGCAACCTCAGTCATTTATCTCATTTATTAGGCATGAGGAGAAGGCTCAGGGCATCCCTGTGTAGCATTTTCAGATACACCCATTTTCAGATACACCCATCTGAACATCAGAGCAGCAGCTGATCTTGATTTCTCCTGCTCTAACACAAGGCTGTTGCAACATGCACCCAAGCAGAGTGTGAACATGTTCAAATACGAGTAATTTGTGATTTGCCCCATGTTGGAAGAGGAAGGTGCTTGCAACAAGACACGTTTTGTTACTGCCACCAGAACCGGGGACATTTCCCATTTGCACATGACATATTAGCACATACTTAAATTGCTTATGAACAGCGCAGACTTGTCTAAGCTTTCATTTGATTTCAAGTGTGTTTCTTCAGGAGGTTTACTTTTATTTGTAAATATGTGGAATCTTGATTTATTTTTGTGTGTTTTCTCAAGTGTTTAAAAATGGCAAAGTATATTTTGATTCAGACATCCCTGCATTCCTGTCTTGTTTTCTTCTTGTACGTTTTAGCATCAGTGTGACTAACAAAGAAGTACTTAATGCAATATGTTTGGTTGATGATTTATTGGAGTTGAAATGTAGATGGAAAATATGAAAAGCATGCCAAAATTGAAATGTGTTTCAGGATTTTTGCAAAAAATGTTTGTGAAAATATTTTTGTTGGTTTTGCTTTCTGACTTGAAGGCATTGCAGGGAATTCCAACTGAAAACATACCTCTGCAATTTGCCTAAAACATGCTGGAGTTTTATTTTACAAAGAAGAAACAGTTCCAAAGTGGATGTTATTTAGACTTTTAATTTCTTTTCCAAGTACATCTTGATGGTAATAATCAACTTCAAAGAACAAATCAACCACTGGATAAGTGTTCCAATATACAAGTAGAGCTTATGAATTTTCTATTTATATAAATATGTGTGCATGTCTACATTTTATCTTAGATCTATATAGATGAAGTCTGCTGCTTGTTTTACTGAATAGTTTTAAATTTGCCATAATGGCTGGGTTTGATTGCAAGTCAGTATTTTCCATGTTGTAATTATCAATGAGACAGAATCTATGTGCAGTTTAAAAAAACCTATAACCCACTGTTGTCCTTGCAGCACAGCATTAATATTGATTCACTGTAATCAAAGAGTCATTAATAATACTTGTGATTGAAATAATTGTGCTTTCAAAACAGTCCAGGCTGCTTTCCCAGGGCTTTCCCAGTCCATCCTGGCTGGACGTGTGATGTGATGTCCTTATGTCACAGCTGGCCTCAGCTGGCAAGGTCTGCAATTGTCATTTGGCAGCACATTGGGCATTTTGTGCTCGCAGCCTTACTGAGAGGAGCTCCTGAGTGCTGCAGGTGGGACAGGGGCTTCATCACAAGGTGCCATTAGGGCTGCTCATCTCCTTGTGGCTGGGACACCCCTACATGCCTTCCCATCCTGGACTTTACCATGGAATTTACACTTACACCAGTATCAGCAACAAATTTGTAATGACTTTTTTTTTTTTTTTTCCCCCCCCTGTCTTTTCCCAAGCATCCTCTTTGCCGACATAGAGGGTTTCACCAGTCTGGCCTCCCAGTGCACTGCTCAGGAGCTGGTCATGACGCTGAATGAGCTCTTTGCCAGATTTGATAAGCTTGCAGCTGTAAGTTTTCTATTATAATTTTGTTTCCTCTTGTTTGTATTCTCCTGTTGCAAGAATGACATACTGTGCTGGTTCACTGGATTACTTAAATATTCACTGCCCTAAAAGGCAAGCTATTGCAAGCATGAATATAAGCTGAATCCTTCTTTCTCCTTTATTATTCTTTTTTTTTTTTTTTTTTTTAGGAGAACCACTGTTTACGGATCAAGATCCTGGGTGATTGCTATTATTGTGTGTCTGGGTTGCCAGAAGCAAGAGCTGACCACGCACACTGCTGTGTTGAAATGGGAATGGATATGATAGAGGCCATCTCGTAAGTACCATATTCCCCACAGAGAAACTCAAAACAAATGCAAGTAGATTCTCTTTCTTGTTAGTTTTTAATATTAGGAGCAAGGTAACCAAACCAGAGAAATCTGGCCAGCAAAAAGGGAAACCAGCTGGAACAAAAAAACAAAATGCTGTTAAGGTTTGACAGCAACAAAGCAGACACTTGTGTCCATACAGTCATGTATGGATATCAGAGCCCAGTCTCTTGATGAGAAGGGCAAAGGTTACAGCAATTACTGAAAGTCTCATTCCCAAAGAAGGATTCCATTGAATTGCAGAACTGTGAATTCAGAGGATTAATAATAACTTCATTAAATTTCAGTCACTATTCATTTATATGTCTTTAAACCAATTTTTTACTCTCCTTAAAATTGCACTGCCAAGGTCTCTCTCGTCTAGTTCAACAAATCCTTCTCCAAGTGTCCCTATGCCAAAAGGGTCAGATTCAAAATTTTCCTACTTTAGTTAAATTAATTACTGAAATAAAGCATGAAGTTGCTCTGGCACAGACTGGGACAGATTCATGGTCTTTTTCCTTTACTTCCCTCTACTTCCCCATCTTTATTTTTCTTTCAAAACCCATGCTGCTTTGCCTGCTCCCGAGGTCAGACTAGCAGCCATGTTAGTCCAGACCATTCCTGTCTTTAGAGAGTAACAGGAGAGCCGTATCTAGTTTTATTACTTGGAGGATTTCAGACAGTGTTGAATTTTGTTTGCAATGTACATGTTCTTCCACAAGCCAGTTCTTTCAGAATTCATGGAAGGAAGGTTTATTTGGTCATCTTGAGTGCATGCAAGTTTAGGCACAAAGTTCAGTCAGTTTTGGATGGTAACTGAACTGATCTTGATATCTACACCATCCCTGCTGCACAGACTCTCCTGCTCTTTCCCTTCTCTCTTGTTTTTTTTTTTTTTATTTTCTGAAAGCACCCTCTGAAGTATTAGTGGTACCAACAGAGAAGTAGAAGATCTCTTGGCGGTTCTCCTCTTATTCCATACAGTAAATTGATGGAGTTTCCACTTCAGCTTGATAAAATCTAGAGGTACCTCCTTGCTGATCTTGGCACAGTACATCCTTAACCATTTGAATTTCTGCAAGGACATCAATACACCCCCTGGGTTTTCAATCTTATTTTCATAACACAAATACACAGAGTGAAAAGCAGTGTTTTCACCCAGGAGAGCCCCATTCAAAGCACCGTCTGCAACAGCATTCTCTTGCTTTGTATGCAGTGTACACTGTCAGCACTTTCTACCTTTTCTTTCCTGGTTTTAAACTCCATTCCTTGCACCGGTCTCCTTCTGGGGTTTGTATGCAATGTGTAAAATAAGAGGAATTGCAAGTAACTCATTTCCAGTAGGCCTTGAAAGAATGCTATTTCTTCCACATGAGGTACAATGAAGTAGCAGGTGACAAAGAGTCTTGTCAAACACGAGGAGCAGCAATCCTTACCCACTAGCCCTGCAAACAGAATATTCTGTTCATTGCCCAGTGGTTGGCCTGATGAAATCCAGAGGTCTTTTTGTGTTGCTGTGTAATTCCCCACAAGGCTAAATAACACCAGGAAGTCTAGACTTCATTGATTAACTGCAACCCTCCTTACTTGGAATAAACACAGAGCTGAGGTGCACTCAGTGTTTGTTTACAAATAGCTCTTCAGCAGCTTTTAAAACTAGTTTCCCACCCCCTGTATAATGAATGCATTTAACAATCTTATCTCTTAATAAGTCTGAAAGGTGACTCCGTTCTCACTATCCCTGCTCTCCCTCTTCCCCCCTCCTCCCCTAAGGATCAAGATAAGAGGTTTCACAATTAAGGTAACCAGTAGCTACTGAACATTTGATTGGAGGTAACAAATAACTACTGAACATTTGATTGCAGACTTCACCAACACTGGGCCCTGCCCATAGGCTGATTTCATATGTGTCTAATAGCAGCAGGGAATGTTACTCCAAATAGGAAAGACTTCAAGAAAATTGGATTCACTGTACTGCTGGTAATAAATGAGCTGAAAAAAAGGAAGGTAACAAAGGATATTTCATTTGTCTATAAAGAATAACCAAACTTATTTGTTTGCTGTAAAGTCTGGGCAGAGTCACCTGCTCATCAATGACTACTGAGAAAAGTTCCCTGGTCTTGTGTCAGTAACATGGCTTGGAGGGGGTGCAGGTGGGGTTATAGCACCCAGTGGAGGGAGGAACTGCAGCTGTGTTGTTCCTATCAGGTTTATGGGTGCAGCCACATTTTTATTACTCCAGTTCCTGTTCCTTTCTCCAGTGTTGTGGTTGGAGCTTTTTCAGTTCATAAGCTGGTAACACCTTACGCAAATCAGTTTCCTTTACCTGCTAGACGATCTCTGCTGCTTGTTAGTTAAAATAATGAACGTCACTTCAGCGAGTAGGTAGTGAAACATAAGGTAGGGATCATAAAGAGAAAGGAACTCAAAGAGGATTGGAGCTATTTCAACAAGAAGTCGTCTTGGACACTGTTTTAAGCTACATTTTGCACTGTTAGGGGTGAACTGGAGTCCAGAACTGGTCTATCTTTATTCATGCAATTTCATTAATAACTAAAGCATAAATATTAGGACTGTGTTGATGTTAGGGAGCTGGGAGGGCTTACCTATCCAGATGATGTTATCTAGAAAGGACTGGGTGAACCTGAGAACTGAAGAGATTGAAATCTGACAGGTATAAAGTACTCCTTGCTACAAGGAACGTACTACTCAAAGGAAGGGACAGTGGTGTGTGATGTAGGTGAATCTGCCTGCAAAGCATGGACATTCTGGGAATGATGTTGGCGATAATGAGAAGCAGAGTTGTTCTGAAGGCCTCGTCAAGACTTCTCCCTACCCACACTCCTAAATATATTTCTCATGTGAACAGCTCTTGAAGTTAACTTTTGCCCGAAAGGGGAAAACCCACAAAGTATTCCAGCAATCTTTTTGGGATTAAGCAGGGCATCCAAAACCTCATTACATTCAGAACTTGAGTATTCGTAGCTGCCTGTTTGGAGTGACTGCAATAGATGTGGTTCTCCGGTTTTGCTGCTGTAAGGCTCGTTCAAGCTTTCCAGCTTCAGTGGGGTATTTCACACACATATCATATTTCATCTGTGGAAGAGTTGATGCTTGGTGCCATACAGACAAATTAAGATCTCTGAAATCATTTCCTTTTTCTCTTTGCAATGTGCTATTACTCTTAATGAGGCCCAGTGCTGGCAGGTTATGTCCAGCTTTGGTAAGGAAATCACAGACCAGTACTTTAATCTTTCACTGCCCCAGAGATAATTTTTTTATGAGTTCTCAACTTGGTCCTGAGTTCAGTGTACATGGACTTAGTCCAAGAGCTCCACGTTCTAATTAGGGCTCTTCTTGGCCAGCCTGGCCATCCAAGAGCAGCACAGCTCGTCCTGTTTTGTTCTGTTGTCCTGTTGGTGTGGATGATCTGCACTGTGCGTATCTGTGAATAATTTATGGATCATTACGGATTTTTGTGCTCTGGATGCAAGTCTGTGCCGCTGACTGCAGCCATTCAGTTGTTAGTAATTGCCCTTCTCCCCCGTGTCTCTTTCCAGGCTGGTCCGTGAGGTTACGGGCGTGAACGTCAACATGAGGGTCGGAATCCACAGTGGGAGAGTTCACTGCGGGGTCTTGGGCCTTAGGAAGTGGCAGTTTGATGTGTGGTCCAACGATGTCACGTTAGCCAACCACATGGAAGCAGGGGGCAAAGCTGGGTAAGTTGCTTCATTGAAGCTGTTGTGTTTATCCATGAAACTCCCACACTAAATGTGTAAGAGTAGCGGCATGGCTAAATCGATTGGGGTTTATTGCTTGTTTGTTCCAGTACATGGAACCCATCCCTGGCTTTTTAGGCGGTCGCTTTTCAGAGTCTACAAAATTTGCTTGTCTTGGTCTCATTCAAGGCGCATCCACATAACAAAAGCAACCCTGAACTATCTCAATGGAGATTACGAGGTGGAGCTGGGCTTCGGAGGGGAGCGCAATGCTTATCTGAAAGAGCACAGCATTGAGACCTTCCTGATCGTGCGGTGCAGCCAGAAGCGGGTAAGACCAAACGGATGCAGGTTTAGGTACCTTTAATAACTTGATGTGTCCAACACAACAAACTAGAGCCTTTACAGATGAGACAGCTGACATTCAGTGACAAAAATTCCTGTTTCTCTCTCCTCTTCCTGAACTTTAATGTGCATAGAAGGGAATAGCCACCATCTACAAAGGTGTCTGCATCAAACTAATTCTTTCGAAGAAATTGTCCTCAGTTATTTTCAAAATCATGTTGAAAAATGTTGTTAATGTAGATATGTACTTTGTAGAAGTACTTAAAGGAATAGACTAAAACCACAAAGATCTTTTCTCTGTCAGATTACAGAGGTGATTTTGCTCGCCTGCTTACCAGATGAATGAACACAAAGATTAGAGCAGTTCCTATCATTGCATTTTAGCCTCTCTGAAGATGAGAAAAACTGGTCCACTGTAATGATCGATGATCCTTGTGACAGTAAGATGAGATCATACCAACTGTGACACGGGTCAGGCTGCACAAGATAAGGCTATGAGGGCATTACTGACTTGAACTTGAATCAAGTCAAACTCAAGTGGACTTCAGATGATGAATCTTCTTTTTGTGACACTGCCAATAGCAAATTATCACTAGTTTGTATTCTTTTTAAAAGCAGTAGACTGAAATACTAGAAAAGGGTCTTTTTGATCTAGTTGAGCATAGCCAGTAATATTTCTCTTAGTAATTTCTGCACTGGAGCCTCTCAGTCTATATGCTTCACAAGTGTGTGCAAGCATATATAGATTGGCCTAAATTGAAAATAATTTCATATGTTTCTGAATCTAAAACCAATTAAACCTTCCCACATCTGTAAATATGACTGCCATGAGATTAGGTGAATTAGTGTTTGTGACGTGTTGCAACAGCACGGTTGATTTGAATAATCAACACCTGTACAGAAAGACTTTGCTACCATTGCCTCATTTCCTGAGAGAATGGAAGCCTCAAATCTCCTTAATGGATATTGTGTAAAAAGTCTCCAAGAAAATCCCTTATCATCTGCTAAAGAGAGAAGCTGATATTTTGGTCTCTATCTGCTCATAAAATACATCTCATTAACAATTGTCAATCTTCAAAAGAGGATTAGAACTTGCAGTGCAAGATTTTTGTTCCTGAGCATCACTGCCTGTCAGTGAGCCAGCTGATGTTTTAGGTATCTAAAAAATCACTTCCTCTTTGCTGGGTAGATTTAAGAATATAAGCCAAAATACCCTTGTGGCCAGACCCCATCTCCTGGAGTGGAGAGCCTATACTGACTTCTTAAATCATGCAGTCACCAGGTTGTCTGCGTGTTCTTGTGGAGAACCAAAAGTTTCTCTGGAGGGAAGATGAAGGCATAAGATCAGGATTTTGCTGCTTGCAAGTGTAGACAAAAAACCCTCAGAAACAGTGAGTTCAGAGTGCTTGGCACCTGTCTTCATTTCTGAACACGGGATGTGTTTTGAGTAGGAGACTGGACAGAGACTCATAAGAGATGTGGATTCCATTCCAGACAGAGGTTTTGAGGAACTTGCATCTTTATGCCTTAATTTGCCATAGGAAAATAAAATGGGCCATCCTTTCCCTGCTTTGTATGTATTTACTGCAGCTCTGTTACATTGCAGCCTTTAGCTGAAGTCTCTGAGCACTGCTGTAATGCTGCTGTAATGTGCTGTGTCCCACAGTAGCTAAAAATTGGGACATTTGCATGACTTAGGTAATTACTGGGCTAAACGGAAACGTAAAAGAGCAGCTACCCAGTGTCATGTGTATTAGGTATTTGGAGTTTGAGGAGTTTCTGGTTTGCCCATTCTGCTGCAAGTTCTGTGCTCCCACAGCTATTTTTTCTCTCTTTGTGAATAGTTTCATAGACTCATAGGAAGCCTTGGACTGGAAAGGACCTTGAAGACCATCTTGTCCCAACCCCCCTGTCAGGGCAAGGACACCTTCCATTAGACCAGGTTGCTCAAAGCTCCATCCAGCCTGACCTTGGACACTTCCAGGGATAGGTCATCCACTATTTCTCTTGACAACCTGTTCCAGTGTTTAAAGTTCTCTCCCTGTTCAAAAACTCATTTTCACATAACCTGAAGCTCAGGAGTGAGAAAAGCTTTTGCCCATTGTCAGTTCAGTCAGTCTTGAACTTTTTGCCTGATGGCAGGCAAAGTTCTGGTACTTTACTTTTTCCTTTCATTTCTGTTTGATTTTAATGACTTCTTGTGATGTATTTAGACAGGTTTTCAGTTCATTCTGTTCCAGTAATGGCTATAAAATGTTCACCTAACTTAGTGAAGAGTTCCTGTGAGTTGTGTCTGGGTTCCTGCTGTCCTCACACATAAGGCTTGGCATTAGCATTATCTGGAGAGCAGATCCAAGTAACTGCCTGAGCTGTTCCTCAGTTCACACAGCAGAATTATCTGAATATCTAGTTCATCAGTCCCATCAGCCATCAAAACCCAACAATACCATGAGTTATGATAAATAGATAAAACATAAGGGTACGTCTTCCATACCCTTTCTGCTTACTGTTGCCATGGGGAGCCACAACTTTGAATTTTCTGTCTTTTTTGTTTGTTTGACTTTTTCATTGTGTTAAGGCCACTTCTTGGGCACAGAGTAAGTGGGAGGAACATCTATCTAATATTTTTGTTCCAGGAACTGAAAATAACTTCTTCTTCTTTGAAAATATTTTTTTTTTCTTTTTCCTTTTTAAAAATGCTATTAACTGGAATATAATCAGTGCAGTTTTAGGAGGAAAAAAGCTAGATTCTGCTCCCTCAGTCTTTAATAATATTGCTAGACCTGAAAATGTAGTCCGTGTTTTTTGTCTGATACACAGAAGAACTGCTTTCTATTAGAAGAGAACAAAATGCAAAGTTTTAAAATCCAGTCTTTTGGGGTTTTTTCTCCCCATCTTTATCTCCAGATCTGCTTTTACCTATTTGCCTTGTCCTGTGATTCTGCTGCCCTCATGGGTGAGCACTTGCCTGTGAAGCATATAAAGAGATGAAATTAGCAGGTTCTGCCATAAAGGTCTGTTGAATCTTTTTCTGTGGTTTGTTTGCTCCCGTTAGTGCTAACACTGCTGCTCTAAAACCTGGTTGCTCTGGTTGTCTGCTGTCAGCAGTTGTATCCTCTCTCCCTCTCCTTTTTTCTCCTGAGACAGACTCTTCTAACATCTTCTCACAACAAAGAAGAGACAAGCACAAGCTCTCATATTTTCTTGCTCATCAAAGGAAACCTTTACCTCTTGCAAAGCTGGATTATCTCAGTGTCATCTATTTATTCTGTGATGAACTAATGTGATCCCTGATAATGAAATGAAGCTTCTGTCTGCGATCTCTAAGGGAACGATCACACATTTTGTACACTTGAACATCTCAAGTTCCATTTCTACTGTGCTAGTCCTCAAATGTTGGGTGCTAATACTCCTTTTCTTCATACCTATCAAATACACCTCTGCTTCTCTCGTTAGACAAATCTGTCACTGCTCCCTTGCTGCCAGGTGAGATATGAAAAAATTCAACCAAACCTGCCCTGAGAGCAGTAACTGAGTAACTTCATCCAGACTAAAACTTCCTTATTCAACGCTGTCTCTTGCCATTTCACTAGAATCAAGCTGTTTTCCCAGCTCCACATTCCCCACCTGTCTTAGCCCTTACTCTCCAGCACGGCGCTCTGTCAAATGCTCTATGGAAGAAACAAAGCTGGTGAGAGCTACTGCAATTTTTTCTCTTTAGAAAAACTTGAATTCAAGGCTGTTAATCCAAACCCAGCATTTGCTTCTCTACCAGCTCTGTGTCATGATCACTGACTAAATAGATATTAAAAATATCTGTTAGCAGAACTGAAAAGGAATTTGGCGGTTTTCCACAGATCTGGAATGGAGGTTGTCTTTCTGACTTCAGCACATCACACTTTAAGTTTTGCTTCCAGACATGATTTAGTGGGACTTGGCAGTGCTGTGTTTACAGTTGTATTTAGTGATCCTAAATGCAACCTAAATGATTCTATGATTCAATACTTTCCACTCATAACCCTCTGCTTATGAGCCTTCTGCCCTTTTGCCTCTACTGTGGCAGTAGCGATTGCCTGGAAAAAAACCAATCTGCTCCTTCAGTTCTACAGTAATGAAGAACTTTTATGTTTCTGTAATCCTCACATGCTATAGGGTGATTTACACAGGGTGATTTCGGTTCTTATCCAGTTAATTTTCACAGTCATTTGGATATGTGTTTCTAATGGACTTAATACATTAGCATGTAAGAAAAACAGGAATTCTCCAAGGAGAGTTTTGCCTTTCTTCCTAACTGGCATTCTTTACCTGAAAGTCTGTGTTTCTAGATAAACAGCAATTTATCAGCTAGAATTGCTAAAATTGTTGCCCACATTTTAGTGATTCCCAAACCTAACCCCTAGACTTAATACATTAGCATGTTAGAAAAACAGGAATTCTCCAAGGAGGTCTTTGCCTTTCTTTCTTACTGGCATTCTTTACCTGAAAGTGGGTATTTCCAGATAAACAGCAGTTTATCAGCTAGAATTACTAAAACTGTTGCCCACATTTTAGTGATTCCCAAACTCAACCCCTAGGCATTGCAATGGCCTGCAGAATGTCTTTACCCTTTTACAGAGTGGTTTTGTTTTATCCATGTTACACAGGGCTTTCTTAGCTTACCCTGCAGACTGTAGCGTTCGTATCGCATAACTCTGGCCCTCCACCTTCACAACTTTCATATCAGCCCTTCTGAATATTATTCAGAACATTTGTCCCAGTCATTATTGCTATCTATCACCTCCCTGGTATTCTTACAGTACTCCATTTAATTATTCCCAGTTCCTGTGCTGCCCAAGTTTCTGATGTTTGTACAGGAGCATGTCGTTTGTTGATCGCTTTCTGCTCTTCTCTGAGATCAGATGCTGCACTAATTTGCAGAACCAGCACAGCTACTCTTCCCAGCACTTCAAAGCTTTACTCTGAGGAGGGTGGAAAAGTGTGTGTTTGGAGGAGTTGGAAACAGACCTTAAGGTGAATAAGATTTTAACAGCACATAGTTTTACAGCTGGTTTTATCATCCTCAACGTTGTCAGCAATCAAGGGGAATGCTTTGCTTTGAACGCGAGTAGAAACAAAATGTGCCTGCAAACAGATGAGCAATACTGCTGACCAAACGTGTTGTGCTGAGCGCACAAAGTCTGCAAAGGGAAAAAAATGTTTATTTTTTCTAATGTCTTTCAATTGATTACACTTGGTTGTTTCTTTTAACAATAGCAGGTACGCACCAGTTTCAGAAGGATTGTTGATGGTGGCCTTAAAACAGCTCAACAAAAGTTTGGCTGTAACTCCTAGAAAAACAATTCTCATTCTTTTCTAAATAGCGCCCTGGAATTCCGTCCAGCTGAAGAAACAAAATGGTCCTTTAAATGTTGAGCATGTGACTCTCCTAAAACACAATCCATCTGATGTGATGATTCCTCAGTTTAACACATTTAATCAGAACTCAGCAGGGTTCCACTCATGTAGATTTATGAAGGCAGTGGTTTGGAGCATGTAACACTACCAGAAATATCATACACATGTCAGGAGGACTTGAAGAAAATTTAAAGAATATTATGTAGCTAAATCTGATATGGCTGATCCATGATCGGATTTCACTGTTGCACTAATAGTGATCAATATGTTGGAAAATCCTATCACACACACACTAAAGAAGTTGCAGGCAATTGATTCAATTGATAAGTACGAGAAAGCCTCAGCTCTTTCTGCAGTTTTGCTGTAGCAATACTGTAGCTCAGTGTGTGGGAACTGGTGGTGGGAACACGATAAAGCCCCTGGGAATCAGATTTACAGTCTCTTTTTGAGTCCAGATTTGAAAAGTTCCCACAACAGCTTTCTGGAGTTTAGCCACCTAAAATCTGAAAAACTCATTGCTGTCAGAAACTTTTGCACCTTCTTCTCTTCTTGGTATTACCTGTAATGAGTAGGACTGAAAGTTATCACCACTTCTCTTTTTTATTCTTCTTTTCCAGTCTTGTTATGCCTTAGGCAGCCTTGTGTGCAAGTTGTCCTTATGCTGTCACTTAGCCAGGAAGAAACAGAGGAGGCATCCTCATAAATTTCCACAGAGGAGCTGTGACCCATCTAATACTTCATTTTTAGAGTTTGTTATTTTCATCACCCACTGAACAAGTGATTTTGCAGAAAATAAATTATCTCAAGTTTTTAAAACAACAGGGTTTTTTTTTTTTTTAAATAAGTGTTGATGTTAACAGCAAAGTCCTATTGTTCAAGATGACATAGTAACACATTATGTAATGTGGAAAAGCAAAAGTGCACTGTGCTTGTACATATGTGTTTTAATCTGATTGGAAATATTGCAGAAACATAATCCACAATTCAGTGGAAACTTCCTACAAGAGGTGGGGGGGAAATACTGTCAGAGCTCATGAAGCCATGGAAAATTTATGGTGCCTGACCTCATGGTTAGAAACAATCTCCGAATTACATGTTTACCCATTTGTCCTGTCCTTACCTCAATCCAGATGTGTCAAAAAATACGTATGAGGCTTTTTATTCCCTTCAAATTCATCAAGCAATGCTTCAGACTCACTAGCACTTGCAGCAGGTACCAGGATCACTCATGGTCTGAGAGGGGTACTGTGTCTTTATGGACTTTGGCATTAAAGCTTTTCTCAAATTCTAACCAAATTTACTAACCCCTGGGGAGAAAACCTGCTGTATATCACTTTTATCATCTGTTGATGTAAAGGCATTTGTAAAGCAACCGAATAGCTTTGCTTTTATGGGTCCCCAGACTAGTTCCAACATCTGGGGTTTTCTGTTCCATTTGGTGGAAAACCCTCCCCTTAGCTGGAATTAAAATGGATTGACAGTGTCACTTCTGTTATTGAAAAACAATATCTGTTTGCTTGGTGATAATGAAACTGTATTTCCTACCAGTTTTCTGGCATCACATCATAAAAGAAAGAAGTATAACTATGAAAAAGATTGTGTAACTGAAAAAAGCCACAAGAAAGTACTACAAATGATGGCTAAGTGTATAAAGAGCAGCGAGTCCTAAAAAACAAAACCTCAAATCTGAATATCGTGATTTCATCACATTAATGTATTTTTAGAAACATCTAAAAGATGTCTCTCCTGGAGGGTTATCCAGTGGCTCTGTCATGGTTGCTCATGTGAAGCTCAGCTGGTGCCAAGTGCTGGAGTTTTCAGCCATTGCAGATGGACCAGTGGTGGGTTCAGTGTGGGGAAGAGGTGATGTGGGATGCCCTGGCTGTCCTGGGCACATCCCTGTGGGAGCAGCTGTGGTTCCCTCGATGGTCATCCCGAGGAGCTGACTGCTCCCTTAGCTCTGCTCCCACTGGGTTTCCTCATGAGCCTACACTCATCATCCTGGCTGGGTGAAGGTCTTTGCTGGCACCCTGGAGCTGCGGGACCACTGCTGCTCACTGTCACAGGTGGCCCCATGTCCCCAGCCCCACGTGCTCAGCAGTGTTTGGTGCCTGCGTGGTGAGCTGTGGTCTCGAGGGAAATGTTGTCAGTGTAGTTGTCTCTTCCTTGCAAGGAGATGATTTCTCCTGCTTGTCAATCAAGCAGCTTTCTTCAGCACTGAATTTCAGCAAGCCTTTTTAAATTTCTTTTTAAAAACCCTAATTTAAGGCAGCATAGCACTTGACATTTAACTCTGCGGTTACCATGGAGATAACACCAGGTATTTTGCAAACTCCCGAGAGGTACAAGTTACACGGAATAGTGGGGAATCAAAATAAATAGGTATGGAATGCAGACTCCAGGCAAGAAAAACAGTGGACCTACTTGTATTGTCAAATAACACTTGAACCGAAATTCTAGACTTGAAAGCAACGAAGGCTTTCTTTTTAAATAACTCAGTTGTCTGGAAATCCAAAATTAACTATTAAGTCTGTTTTCCTCTCTAATGTCATTGAAGCGGCAATTCTCTTGAAAAAGTTTAATCTCTCAAGTAATAAACAACAATCTCTACCTTCCAAATTTTCAAGCTCTCCAGAGTTTGTCTGTTTCAAGCAAAGATATAATAATCACCACCCCTCTGCCTTCAGAGTCAGTACAGGGAAATCACACAGTCCTCCCTGAGCCAGTCTGCAGTGCAGCCCTTGCTAGAGGGACTTCTGTCCACAGAACACTTTCCATGTGGAAACCTGCCTGTCTTTTTGGCTAAGGATTATATTCAAAATAAGGAACTCATCTGCCTGTTGTTGAGCCTAGTTACTGTTGCACTTCTGTGCTCTTGAAACTGGCGCTGAGCTGGAATGAAACCTGCCTGACAGATCCTGTGCTAACCTCCCATTGCGGCCAAGAGCCAAAGCCTTGATAACAAAATCAAAGTCTTTGTCCAAACTTCAGGAGAATTTAGTGTCAGTGTCAAATTGGGAGCTAGCATTAGAGTGAGGAAGACCATTTTGTCACACTCTTCAATTGCATTACCCTTAACATGTACACAGTTGTTTGCAAGATTTACATGTTTTCCTTAGCATGTCTGGGAATATCCTCTTGCAAGTGTGGAAAATTATTTGCTTGCACCTATGGAGAAAGGTGTCCTATATTCCCATAGCTTCAAGGAGCTTCAAGGCTCCTGTTCTTCAACCAGATCATTCTGTGTGTCATTTCTCTTCTAGATGTAGCTGTTCTTTTGCTTTTTGAGGACCCTCTTCGTAGTAACTCAGCTTGGAGCTGCAATTTTCTATCTGAAATTATTCATTTTGATTCAATTTGCTAATGAAGAAAATAGATGTCTCCCTTTTGGAATGCTCCCCACGTTTACACAGGTTATGGTGGTGTTCAGAACAAGTAAAAGGAATAAAATGCTGGCCACCACTTTAAGTGTTCTAAAAATAAGAGAAAGAGATGGTGGATTGGAACTGCTTCTGATCAGCGTCTGCTTCATAGAGTTCGAGGTGCAAAGCCAGCTTTTGGAGTGAGAGACCAGAAGTGAGAGGTGCTTGGAGAATGACTGCCGTATAAATGTTTGAAAACTAATTCTGCATTTCTCTCTGGTTTGTCCTCCAGAAAGACGAGAAAGCCACGATAGCCAAGATGAACCGCCAGCGCGCCAATTCCATCAGCCATAACCCGCCACACTGGGGTGTTGACCGGCCCTTTTATAACCACCTCGGCGGTCACCAGGTCTCCAAGGAGATGAAGAGAATGGTAAGGCCTTGCTTTATGGGCATGAATTTATTTTCTTCTTCATATGGCGTTATAGATCCCTCCTGCTTTGTCTGAAGGTTTTTACAGCCCCGAGGGCGTTTTCCAAACAGGGGTGGAAAATTCTACTTTGACTCCAGAAATAACAAGAATCAGTACATCTGGAGGTGAGCGATTGTGAGATAAGGCACAGGGTTGTTTGAGAGGGGAAGGGAGGCTGAATGGCACAAAGAAGGCTCCTTTGTCTGACTTGTCCCACATTCTGAACACTCACCCAGGCTGTGTGAGAAGATGTGATTATCTGCAAAAACTGCTCCGTAACCCAAGCATTCCAGAGGCATCTGACACGTGTTTTTATTAGCTCAGTACCTGCAGAGGTTTCTGCCTTGCATAGTCACAGCCAGGTGCTGTTCTCCTCTCTAAGCTGTGTGCTCGTGGGGCCCCAGGGATGTCACTGCCATGTTTAATCCTGGAGAATACATTCTCAAGTACATGGATTAATTGGCCTAAGGTAGCAGGCGTCTTCCTTCCTTTCTTGTACCTTTCACAGTCTTTCTAAATTAAAATGAACAAAAGCTAATTACCAATTCAATTGCACCGAGAGGGCTTTTATGGCTCATTTTACATAAAGGTGTAGATGATATCTTTGTTTTCTGCAATAGAGATTAAGAAGATAGTTTTTATCATAGTGGTTATTTTTAATAATAATATAAATATTTAGCACCTCTATGATTGCATGCATAATCAGATTGTTCTATAACCTTATTTATGCTGTTTTGACCCTTCATGCACAGTCAAAAGTGTCTATTTATTACTCACTTTGTTGTCTATAGTCAAAGTTCTGCTCCAGTTCACCAAAGTCTTAAAGTATTTAAAAAAATTTATGAACATGAAATTCAATCCCATGGTTTAAAAATTTAAGTATAGCTATAAGAAACTACATATGGTTATCTTTTAAAGAGAAATGCTGGCACATTTATTAATAGTTGGTGTTAATATTACTCAATCCTAATATTATTTTACAGTGCTAAACCAAATTTCTTCGTCTCCATAGTAATAGTAATGTTTCTTCCATTTCTCAGATCTCCAAATGAGGGCTCCTGGCATGAACATACAGATCAGTGGAACTGTGCAGTTTTTATGTGGGCTTTTCAATAGGGTGTGCTCAATAGGCATGACATTATTAGAAGAGACTAATCACACTAGCACATAATTATAATTATAAGTTTCTTTGAATAGCTTTTAAGGGGTTCTTGAAGCCTCCTGTTCAGAAACAAGGTGTATGCATGCCAAACGGTATTATGCTTCTTGGTGTTAATTACAGTTTGCCATGTCTAGCTGGTTGTTCAGTTGGAAAAACATAATTATTTATTGGAATACCAAGCTGAGTCCTAAAAACTTTACTGCCCCTCACTTGTAGGAGGAAAGACTTATCTGTTTTTCCCTATCTTGAGCCTCTCCCGGTAATGCTATTTACCTTCTTGAAAATTCAGCAGCTCAGAAAGTCTCTTCTACTCAATCTGCTTCTTGTATTAAGCTCTCTTTTGAGAAGCTGATGTTGCATGCATCAGGCTGTTTCTTGGAAACCAAGTGAAACCTGATTCAGATGTATTATTTTCAGCTAGACTTTTTGTTGTTTTTATGGACTGTTTTTTTTTTTTTTAATCTGTTATTTACAGATTTACAGATCTGTTATGTTTGAGATGCATTAGTGAAAACGCAACCATGCTTCCCATGGCCTCCCCATTTTAATATGTGCTAGATGCACATTTTAGTGATTAGAACACAGGACCAACCTCTCTATCTCCTGTTTCTACTCTCTTTGTGTTAACTTCTAATTTAAATATGCATTTCTTCATACTACCCAGCTTTGCACAGTACTTTGTAATCCCTAAGACTGTGTTACATGTGTGCTGTGTGTGCTTAATGCACGCAGAGTGCATGCTGGCTGCAAACGGCCTGCTTAGAAACACAAAATACAGAGAGACAGAAGGGGAGCAGAGCTACAGAGGCTTTTATTGGTGCTCCTCTGGGATGACATGTCATTGATCTTGGTGAGCAGCACCAACGCTCAAACCTCCTGAAGATGTGCCCTTTGTTCCACATCACCCACCTTTCCCCAGGCCTTTTGCATGTTGTTTTATGTAGTCTTTCTTCTTGGAGGCTGTGAACATGTAAGGTTGGATTAGTCGAAGCATTGTGCCAAAGGCAGGCAGTGCAACGTTGCCTTTCTCTTCAAAACCTGGAGCTCCTTAGCTCTGTAATTTCAGAACAGGGTGTGAGGGTAATTGTGAGATGCTCCTCAGGCAGGAGCCAGGTAATACTGCAGTGATGTGCAGTTCCATTATACTATTGTGTAGATATGAATACATGTGTGTGTAGGAAATAATACAGATGGTTATGAAGGGCACTGGGTTTTGTCACAAATGTAAAACATTTTGCATTTTAAAGACAACCATATTTTCAGGGGGAAAAAAAAAAAAAAAAAAGAGACACAGTTTTTTTGTGGCTCTACTTACAATTCCCTGAAAGAGAATGTTAAAGTTCCCTGAATTGCATTTTTGGGAAGGCACTGTTATATTTAATAGAAAACAGAATTATTTTGGCCATTTTTCTTTCCAATGAATGCTGGCTCTGGTAGCTGTCTCTATTCTTAGGATATATTAGCAGTAGTCTGAGAAGAGATGGATTGGCATCAAATGTAGCCCTATATGCCTTTTTTTCTCCTCCTCCTCCTCGTTTGTCACAGCATTTCAGTGTGCTGCCCTGTCTGGGCACACCACCAGTGCAGCTGGTGGGGTTTGTGTGGGATGGCACTGTGGACAGTGGCGTGGGGAGGCCTTGGTCCCTGCTTCTCTCCACGTTGTGGCTTGGACCTTAACCTGCACCAAGTCCAGCAGATTTTCCACGATGTTTCTAGTTAAAGTTTTTCCCTTGTGCACACAGGAGTTTTTTCAGACACTTGCACATATGAATAAGATAAATTGTCCTACACGTGGCCATGTGGTGGTAATCTAAAATGTCCTGGAAAACAGGAGTCACTTTCCTGCTCCTACCCTGGCTAACTGGCACCTGAGTCAGATGGGGTTGCAATTGTCAGCTCATCTCATCCAGCCCAACAGCCCCTGTGCTTTCCTTGTGCACTGCTCTTCTCTCCAAACCGTCACAAATCCTTCTTTTTCCCTTTCCATTGCTTAGTAGTGGCTTTTCTTGCCCTGCTGCCTCCAGCAGCCCAGAGACATCAATGTTGCACGCTGCTGATCCTGACCTCCGTTAGCTGCTGGAGCCACTGCCCCAAACAGGCTGGAGAATGAGCAGGGGAAGGTCAGGTACAAATAGCTGCTGGAGCCACTGCCCCAAACAGGCTGGAGAATGAGCAGGGGAAGGTCAGGTACAAATAGCTGCTGGAGCCACTGCCCCAAACAGGCTGGTGAATGAGCAGAGGAAGGTCAGGTACAAATAGCTGCTGGAGCCACTGCCCCAAACAGGCTGGTGAGTGTGCAGAGGAAGGTCAGGTACAAATAGCTGCTGGAGCCATTGTCCCAAACAGGCTGGTGAATGAGCAGAGGAAGGTCAGGTACATATAGCTGCTGGAGCCACTGCCCCAAACAGGCTGGTGAGTGTGCAGAGGAAGGTCAGGTACAAATATCTGCTGGAGCCACTGCCCCAAACAGACTGGTGAGTGTGCAGAGGAAGGTCACGTACAAATAGCTGCTGGAGCCACTGCCCCAAACAGGCTGGTGAGTGTGCAGAGAAAGGTCAGGTACAAATGCCCTGGCAGGGCCAAGAGCCCTGCTCTGCGCTGGCAGCCTCTGCGTGAGCCCTGCTCCTGGGGCATGGAGCAGCTCCAGGGCTGCCTGGCTCCCCGGGGCGGGCAGGGGAACCTGCACGGGATCAGCTTGGTGTCTGTACACAGAGCAGGAACACAGCCACAGTCTGGCAGAACAGCTGAGCTGCTTTCTATTTGTATTGCTTTTTACAGCTTGTCTTCTCATTTCCTAAACAAAAGCAATCGGTCCAGGAGCAGGGTGTCTCTGGAAAAGGAGACTTCGGTGCTGCTCGTTCCCCCAAGGCTCCATACACCAGCCTTGTGTCTCTTGTCCAGTTTGTAATTGCAAAAGGGTCAAAAGTAAGTGGACTTGAAAGCATTTGAGAGTACAGGTATATTTATAGCTATAACAATATTTATACACCACTGAGAAATACTTTGCTTTTCCCAGTATATATTTCAGAGGGCTTTTATAAATATTGATGAATTTTAGACTTCTGGAAATAATACTCATATCTCAGTTTTCATCAGCAAAACAAAATTGCTATTAAAGAAAAACCAATTTGGGGATTGTAGTTGACTGTAAACTGAAAGAGGTTTGTTGTAAACAGCAATAAAAAGGCAAATGTTGATACTTTCCAAAATTACAGGGCTGTTCTAGATGACAAATTATTCTCTTGCATCTTTTACTCTGCTCAACATTATTAAGTTTGTATCCAGAAAAGCACATCCAGTTTGGGATTACAATAATTTAGGAGACTGTGGATGAGTTACAGATAATCTAGTGGACAAAATTACAAATTAGCAGAGTTTAAATGGCGTGTGCTCTGAAATGCTGTGTTTGCTCTAACCTAGAAGGGAGAAGACTGATTAAAAACAAAAGTCCTCAAGTACAGGAATGTTTATAAGGACAAAAAATAATGAGAAATCATTCTCCAGTACTGTAAAGGGCAGGTTTAAAAATAATCATCCTAATTTGCTGAAAGGAAGGTCTAAATTAAGAAAAAACTCAAATGCAAGGAACAGGCTGTATAAGAAGCTTGTGAAATCCCTGATTTTCCTGAACAAATTTTATTTTATTCAGGGCTTTTGTCTAGCCCTTGTTTAAAGACCTTAAAGGATGGAAATCCCATGGATTCCTTGCTGGGCATTCCTTAACAGTTTTATGATTTTCCTTGATGTTTTACTTCACACGTCCTCACTTCAGTTTGACACCATGGTGCTGCATGAGCTATTCAAGGTGGATAGAAGACAGTTTTTCTCTCATTTACAATTATCTTCTCTGTGGTTGAAGACTATTACCAGCACTCTGCACAGCTCTGATTCCCTCACCAAGTTTGTTCCCTAGTCCGTGTCTGTGTTTTCCAGCCCAGTGGTTGTTCGTGATCCCACGGAGCTCTTGGCATTTCATTGGTAAGAGGGAGCACCCCCGCTGAACCCCGCACTCATCCTGAGGTTTTATTGGTCAGGGAATCATAGAATGGGTCTGGATTGAAAGGGACATTAAAAATCATCCCATTCCAGCCCCCCTGTTGTAGACAGGGACACCTTTCCCTAGACAGCTTTCTCAGACCTCCATCCAGCCTGGCCTTAAACAATTCCAGGGAAGTGGCATGCTCAACTTTCCATGTTAGACATTAGGTCACAAAATGCCCCTTCAGTCCCCTGTACAACAGGACCATGGTGGCATTCTGACATCAGCGCTGCTGCCCAGAATATGTTGGACTGTTTTCAGGTCTTAGAACCAGACTTGCCACAGCCTGATGCTGTCTGGCTTACAAAAAAAAAAATAATTCAAAAGGCGTTAATTGTGTCGTGAGTTCTAATCAGCTGTGGGAAGCCCTGCTGTTGGATCTTAAGGCTGCCATGCAGCCATCATGCTTGTTTTACCCTGGCTGGCATGAGAGCTTAGCTTGTTCCCCTGGCACATGCTTTGGGGAAGGTTTGTTTCAGAAGCAGGCACCTCTGAGCTGTTACAATCAGATAGGAGCACAGTGGATTACTGAGTGCCAGGTAGATGCCTCAGAGATTTCCTTTCATTTTCCAGCTGCTGGAAAAGTTTAACATTAGGAAGTTTACAAACAGGAAGAGGAAGCCCTGAAGATTGCAATGCTGGTTTCAGTCTGACCATACTTCTGTCAGGAGTCTGAGTACAGCTAATGAACCATTTAATTTGCAGTGAAATCGTGTATGAAATTGATGTTAGTTACAAAGTAAAAAACTGACATAAAATCAAATAGAGATTATATTTGTGTAGGAAATATTACTGCATGCAGATGTGAAAGATGTGAGACGAGGTTATAAAAATGGATCTTGGATATGGCTGGCATGATAAGGAACAGTCTCTTTCAGGTAGGTGCTGTCTGATTCCTTGTGGTGCTACTCAGAGCTCTGCACATCTTTTTAGGTGATACTTGATTGCTTGGTGTTTGTTTTCTAATGAAACAACACTCATCTACAAGCAGGGTCATTCAACGAAAAAATAATTCTTTGTCCCGTTCCCCCTGTCCTAAATCAAACAATTCTTTGCACTTTACATTGTAAATACAGCTCATTTCCTCTCTTTATGTCTCCAAGTTGCCCTGACAATAGATCTTGTTACTTAGAAATCAAACTTGGGTAACAGGTCCCTCAGAGGAACAGATGCCATAGCTGGTTCTGTGCCAATTCTACCCCTTAAATAACAGAAACAATTAAAATCGAAAATAAAAGCTCCATAGAACAAGTTTTCCTCAGCCAGCCCTGTGAAACAGAATTGGATTTGAGTCCATGCATTAGGCACCGAGGGTTCACCCTCCTTCAAAAACTTTGATTTAACTGAGGTCATCATTATCCTCTTTTCCAGCAATCATCTGCTAAATCTGGTAATTGCAACACTGACATCAGCAAAGCTGGACAGGGGCCCCCAGTGGAGAATAATTAGACCCACTGTTTCTTCACTGCTATTGGAGTAATCTAACTCGTAATCAAGCAGGGAGAAACTCTCAAAATCCTTTCTGCTGTAATCTGCACGTAGTGCTATAGATCTGGGAGGAAATTGTTAATCTAGTCTAGGTTTTATAGAGCCAGTTGGGTTTTGATAGCTCTCGAACAGCAAGGGGAGAAATCCCATCCAGCAGTTGTGCTGTGTAATTGCTTTGGAATTGCACCTGGAAAAAGAGTTTGCCTGATTCACATGATCCATGAGATCTCATATAAACGAGTAGAAGTACAATGTACATTGCTCAAATTGTCAGAGGCTTTACACTGTCTTGTATCCTCATCTGCTAGCCTAACTTTTATTCTAGTTGATCAGGACTTGCGATCATTCTTGATTACTTCTTTAAAAGAAGGATAAGAATCCCTCTTTTAAAGAATTAATCGATGCAACAGCAGATCTGCAGCTGCTATTGAGAAAACTAGAGAGAGTTTGATATTTGCTTGGAAGCCTTGCACTGATAATTTTTCCACCATTTAATACCCTTTTCTAGAATGAATTTTACTCACGTGGGAAAGGTCATTTGGATTGAGACAGTACTAAAATGTGTCAGACTGGTTTTGAGTGGGACTAAATTTACCCTGCAGAAATAAAGATACAATTCCCTTTTATTCGCAGAAACATTTCCTCCGATGTTCATGGAAGCATTGCACAGGTGGATTTGTGGCACTTACCAGAATGATTTCCAAAGTTTTCCTCAAGCAGACAGTAAGCCTTAATGTCAAAAGGCTGCAGGTCAGCAAGTTTGGGTCTGGGTTTCAGAGAGGGTGAGCAGCTCTGGCCAGCACCAGTGGGCAATTTCAATTATGGCTGGTTAGGCTTGGATCCAGCTTGTCTGCATCTGATTAGAAGGCTGACAGTAGTTTCTGGAGAGGTTTGTTGTGTTGATGATCATTTGGAGTGTAGACATGGAAGGGCAGAGATTATGGAGCCAGGAACTGATTCAGAGCATTTCTGGGACTGCTTATTTTTATGTCTGCTTTGTAAGTTCTAAAAACTGTTCACAAATGAGGCACAGAACCAGAAATCATTTCACTTGAAAATGTGACCTTTAGACGGGAGAAATTTGGATTCAGAGTTCATAGAAAACTGGAAAGTGTGAGCAACCTGCACTTTTCTGAGGTGTGAGTTCAGAGATAGAAGTTAATTAAAAGTAAGGTGGAGAAAGCCTATTTCAACCAAAATAACCTCTTATGATCTATAGACTTAAATCTCATGGCCCAGATAAATTCATGGCATTGGCCAGGTCTGGTCTGCCAGCTGAGGACTATCTGCAGAATCATTTTGAGTTGAAGAAAGCAGAGGGTTTCACCATCTGTGCCCAGTATCATGGAATGAAAGGCTATTTATCAAGTGGGGTGGGCTGCAGAAAAGGAGCACTTCAGCTCTCCTTTTCAGACCTCATTAGTCTGTGTTCCAGTTATAGCAGACACACTCATCATTTAATCTGTTTCATAAACTGGTTTTCTGCCAGTCTGTTGTTCTGCACTTAGATGCTTGTTAAATATCCTTCCTATCAGGCTTTATTCTTTCTGGACTCTGGAAACAGAGAAATAACACAGAAATTGTGTTATTTTTGGCTTGAGTACTTTGAAGTCCTTCAGTTTTGCTTCAACACCTGACAGCATCTGTCTTCATAGCCTTGTCATTTTGACCACAGGGACAAAGCAGAAGGTACAACAGTGCTGAAAATAGATGTGAATAATTAGTTTTGTGGTAGAGCCAAAACAGGTTTGTTTTTAACAGCATCCACTCTCAGCTGTCACTCTCCCTTTCTGTTTTCCATGGTCACTGTCTCTGGGAAGCACCTCTGCAAGTCAGCCTTAACTCTTAAAAAGCTCACTTTGACCCTAAGTCCAAAGTTACTTCAATCTCTGCTTTAACATCATGCAAGTTCTATTTTGACTATTCTGGGGATGAAAACAGGGCAAGAAAAATTTGTTCCTTTGTCATTTTTGCTCTTAATATCTTTGCTGGAGTTGAGAACCAAGTTTTTAAGGGTGGAATTCATGCTTCCCACACACATTGCCATTAAGAAGGTCATGAAGCTCATCAGCCCCTCTGCTGTCTTATTTTTGGAGTTAAATGAAAAGTTAAAAGCATGTAAAATCTATTCCACTTTGCATACTTACGATATGTTAATAATTGCAGCCAATGTTCTTGAAGTTAGAATTATTATTTCTAATCGTTCTTGACTTGAAGTGTTACGGTATAGCAGTGAGTTTGTCATGTCTTTGACAAACACTTTATCATTCTATTTAAGGAATCAGTTTTAATCTTCAAAGAGAAGGGCTTAGTTAATTTAGAAGTCAAGCAGAGAGATGGCAGTCATATGAGCTTTGAGCACAATAGGTATTCATTAAATATCCCCCATAAAGTAGTAAGCCTTAGGGGCCATAGGGACAGATGCAGCAATATAACATTCCCTCTTTCTTCCTCCTGTGTATCTACTCCCACTGAGGATGTCAGTGTAGATTCTGAGTCACCTGACCTGCCATAAAAAAAAAAAAAGGGGTTTTTTTTAATAATCTCCTGTGGAAAAGACAAAAGAGCAGAGCCTTTAAGGGAGTTGGTTCAGCTGAGTTTGAGCTAATATTCCTGAAGTCAAAGAGAGGACTGTCATAGCCTCAGAGCAATTATTAAATGCTATTACCTTTACTTTTGCAACCCGATGGCAGAGTAATACAACTTCCTGGGGGAATGAGAAAAACACCAGTATCAGGGATATTTAAAATGAGACTGATTAAAATTTGCATGAGGTTCTATGTGCAGCAGTCCATTAGTACTGCACAGTGATAAGACTATCTCGGGCCTTATGGTCCCTTCTAGAGGAAAGGAATTCTGGCCTGAACAAGGGCTACTCTGTCATCATGATTATGGAGCTATTCTTGAACTCCTGTGAACTCCTATCTGTCCGATTCTTAGAGCCATCATCACTTTTGCCATTTCCATCCCTGCTGACAATTCCCAGCCTTTTCTTCATAGCACCCTAGAAAACCACTGGCATTGTTTCAGCCTGCTGGGTATGAATCCATAAGCGGTCAAGAGGGGATTTATATTCTTAACTCCAGGAACTGATTGTTTTGCTTCCTGTCCCTTTACAGCCCTTCTCCTAAATGACAGGCACCTCATTTTTGTCAGCCTTTTTTTCTTTCCCTTGGGGATTCAGATTTCTGTATATGTTTGTGCAGAAATGCCAGTTTTGACATATCTCTGTGCAACACCACCCAAACAAGCTGAGCCCAGCTCCAGCCCAGTTGTCCAACAGTGGGACACAGACAGATGACATGAGTGGTGCTGGACAGTGCCTTTAGCCCCTTGTATTTCTCCTTCCTGCTTGAGTTTGGAGGTTTGGCTAGAGATTATGGGTAGGAATGAAGAAAACTGCATGTAGACCCTGTTCCTGCAGGGTTGCTTGTGTGTTCATCCTGTGTATAACACAGACCAACTGATGGGAGCAGCCTTACTCTGAGCCAAGGGCTTTAACTGGAGTGAAACATCTGACTCCTGAAGATACTGAACTCTTTGCCAGCTGTGGAGAAGAAATAAAAAAAAAAAAAAAAAGACCAATATGTCATTAGTGCTCAAGCCTTGTGCAAGGGGAAGGAAATAATCTTAAGTGCAGATTTTTCAATGAAGCGAGCGTGCCCACGAGACTGGAGGAGGTGAAAGCACATTAACCAAAACCCAGGGGGAGATTTCCCTCCCAGTCCAGAGCAGGGGGGCAGCGTGACTCTGAGCGTGTGATCACCTCCTCCGCCTAAAAGGTTTCCCGGTGAGTGACTGGAACATGGATGCTTTAGTGGAGAGGGAGGAAAATCTCCGGTCACTGCCAGATCCGAGAGGTATTTTTGCTCTATATTCTGTCAAAGTCTTCCAGTGCAAATAAGAAAGATAACTTGTAATAAATGACCAGTTTTTAAGAATCTGTATTTAAGGATTTTTTTTTTCCTAATGTAATCCCACAAGCCTTTCTCCATAACAATTCCATTTTTGGCAAGTCTGCTTGAAGAATCTTTAGTATGAAATGGGAGTGTTTGAAGTGAATCATTTAATTTGCTTAACTTAAAGAGGTTCCTACAACATTTAATTTTAAGCTGATTCTCTCTAATTAAAGTTCAAGTCACTCTTAAATATTTAACCTCATTAAATGAAGATCCAGGAAAGAAAATGCAATAAGTCTATTCCTCTTCTGCTTCACCTGAAATACGTATTTTTTTGGTCTTTAGTTTTGAAACACCAATTTAATTTGAGTTACAGCAAGAATAATTTCCAGAATTTCAAGCACAATTTGGTATTTTAAGTTAAAAAGCTAAATCAATTATTTCTCTTTTATTTTAGAAACTTTCCATGTAAAAATTTTGCTGAGGGAGAGAAGCAGTGCAGAATCAAACTCCGTGTGGATTAAGTGTTCAGCCATATAAATGGCCAGTTAAATATTATCCTGCACTTGAAATACTGGGGAATTTTTGAGGATGTGCTTGCTGAGGTGCTCTAGTAACTTGCCCTGGTCAGCCTGTGTCCTCATACTTGTGCATCTCAAAGGCAGGAGGATGAGATCTGTGTTTAGTTGTTGGAGGAATTCAGTGGGATGGATGATTACACAGCTGGTTGTGAAAATCAGACCATTTTAGGGGACTGTCCCACTGCAGTCTGTCATCCAGTTCCCAGCTGGCTAAACTTGAAAATGTGACCTTGATATCTATCTAATAAGCAAGTACTGGCTGTTTTCTCTTCGCTGCCCTCTGCTTATATCTTGGCTGGTAGCTATTCATGTTCAGTTGATTTTTCTTCTTTTTTTCCTGCAGCCTAACTGACTATGACACCAGACAAATTAGTGAGCATTTTGTCTCCATGATTAATCAGCGAGCTTTCCACTTTGGCACTGTGTTGCAGGATTACTTAGAGGGTAAATAAATAAATCAATCAGATATTTCTGACAACTGTAAAATAATTAGGCAAAAGACGAAGGAAAAAAACCACACAACAAAAAGTTGAATGATTACTCTTTAATGTGAAATCAGAAAGTACTTTTTTTTTTTTTTTTGGCTTGGATAACTGGGCATGCTAACTTTGAATCAACAAATCAACATTACTCTTTCCTTCTTCCCACTGGATCTGCTGGTGGTTGTGACATGGGACTGAGAGACTTCCTTGATCTGAATTTCTGATGGGTTAAGTTGAAGTGGCAGTTTCGGTTTAGAAGTGTGCTTTTAGTCTGAAACAGAGTATGTAAAAATGGAAATTGCTCTCAGTGAATCACAGTCCTGGCTGCTGACCTGAGTGACAGACCTCAATTCTTCCCTCTGGCAAAGCTGGTGCTGTTCAGGGACGCTGTGCTGGCTTTCCTTCTGCCATGTGGCCACATTGCTAACTCATTGCAAGGGCAAAATCTGTTCTCATTTAGCGTCTGCTCAGTGTTGTTTCTGACAGTGTGGGACAAGGCGGCTGTGGGAAGACTCTTGCCCAAAGATGTTTGATTTCCAGTCAGGATGGATCTCAGTGTGCTGACCCAGAATGGTTGCTTCTGCAGGTCCAGCAGCTGGAATATCCTCATGTGCCCTGAGCAGTTTTGGCCTGAGGTCTCTGGGAGAAAAACAAAAGCAATTCTCCATATCTCCCAGCTACATTTGTTTTATGTTTTGGAACACAGGGTACAAACTCTGTGCCTGAGTATTTGACCCTGCTTGTCAAATATACAACTTTTCTTGACTACAGTTAAATTTAAGCCAGGATGTCAGAGGGCACATTTTGTTTCAGCCCATGCAAAATGGCAATTTTGATGCAATTTGGTCTGTTAGGTATGATAATGCTAAACATATAAACTTATGCCTCCATATAAAATTTTGTCTAAGGCCTTCTAGCCTTTAAAACTCTGGATGACTCGTAAATACTTACACTTAATTATGCTTACATAAATACTTACACTTACTTACACCTCCATTTAGGTGGTCCTGAAAGAATTGTGACTATTTGGACTATGGCAAATATTATAAATAATTCCTGAAATCTTATTCACAAAAACGTGTTCTGTGTGTGCATGTGATGAGGGGAGGAGCAGGGACACCCCTGGGGGAGATAAAAACCAAAACACATCCATTGCCCTTAGCTGAGCCCTGACATAAAGAGATGCAGCCTTGTTGAATGCGGAGGTTGATTCCTGTTATTGTTCTGCGTTTTGTTTCAAGTAAAATACATCCTCGGTCGTAACATCAGTACAATTTCCATTGTATCATTTGTAATGGTGAGCGCTAAAAAGAAGACACCTGAAATGAAGTGTGCCAGCAGTCATTTCCTTTATCTGCACTTCCATGAATTTATATCTGAAGGAATGTGCTTTTCCAAAGCTGCTCTGGCTGCACAAAATATTGTTGTGGGTGGGCAAAGCTGTCCATGCACACCTAACAAATGTGTGCCCTGAGGAGTCCCCTGTGAAACGCCGTTCCCGGGATGCTCTGTGTTCTCAAGGTCAGCTGTTTGCTCACCCTTGTGCTCTTTTCCTTTCTTTCAGGGTTTCGAGGACCCCAAGGACAAGTAAGCAAATTTACTTCTCTCATACACGGTTATGTTTACAGGTTTGGGATTTTTTTTTTTTTTTTCCTCATATTAAAAAAGGACAAAAATTGATGCCCAGAAGCCAAAAATAATGCTTGGACTCCCCAGAGGCTTGTCCTGGAGGGACAGCCAGTTGAGGGCACAGATTGACTGATGTGCATCCAGAACAGCCACTGCCCTCGAAACATTTATTTGTTTGGTGGTTCTAACTTGCTTTTCTAATTTAAATGCTTTTGCTGCAGTTCCCCTTGCCTCAAATAATCTCCACTCTTTGAAAATAACCCAAAATCTTCCTCTAAAGCATGTATAAGTGCTGGGCGTCCCCAATAAGAAAGGTTTTTATGTATGTGTTGAAATGCCTCTGTAGTTTCTGAGTTTATTTGTATCTATTTTATAGTACTCATTACTGCATATTACTTATTTCTACGTATAAAAATAATCTCAAAAATGATAGCTTGTTTGAAAAAGTAAATTCAAAGTTTCATGATCTAAAATACAGCCAAATTTCAGCAACATTTTCATTTTTTTCCTATAGAACTTTAGAGATGGTTAAAGTAACAATTTAATGAGAGTGGTATTTTGAAAAATTGCCTTTGAAGGAAAAACCCCAAACATATTCACTTTTTAACTTCTACAACTGGACAGAAGCATTTCCTGTATTGAAAGTGTTTAGAATAATTTCTCATTCAGTCCTGCTGAATGGCATTAATTATAAGCTTACTTTGAGTGAGTTAGGCAACATCAGAGAAGACTGATGCCTAAAATATGCTGCTGTTGCCCCTTATTATGTTTCTCAAGCTGCTGGTCAGGGCTGAGTGGATTTCTGTGAGCTGGGACAGGTAAATGCTTCTGTGGGCTCTAGGCATCCAGCTGTGGAAAATTCACATTATGGTGGTTGAGCACTGAGAGCAGCTGCCTAAAAGGAAAAGGAAAGTGATAAGTTTGAACATGGCAATATCCAGAGTCATACTCTCCTTCCCTTGCCCTTCCCTGCTAACTGGATTTTTGTAACATTTAGCTCCGTGCACCCTGGGACGTTTTGCTGGTCCCATTGTTTCCTGTTTCCCGTTTCCATGGATGCTGGGAATTCAGTTGATGTTAGATATGCCTTGGCCAGAAAAGAGCCAACAGATTGCAACAAAATAATTCGTAAGAATACAGAAATTTTCAGTATCCCTCATGAAATAATATTTTCCTCATAGTTTCTGCAAGAAAACATAAAAATCAGCTGCCTCAGTGCTGCTCCGTGGCAGAGTCACCCAACAGCTGAGGAACAGCATCTCCTCCTTGCTCCAAGGACCATGCTGTCTGTTCTCCATCCTATAGTCTGAAAGGTTCCTTGGGCTGTTACAGCCAATAGCTGAGCTGTCTCACTCAGCATGGTGCCAGCTTATTATACAGCTTTCAGGATTTTCGCATTTCTGTTCGGTACCAAAAGAAGCTACTACTTGCCTCTGATTCTCTTTATCCAGAAATCTGTTTAACTCAAGCACAAAGATTTGGCAAAAATAAATCTCTAGCAGAGTGTGTTCGTGGTGAGAATGGTTAAAATTAGATTCCTAAACCATGTTGAGTACTAAGGCAGTTCCTTCACGTGCAGAAATACTGAGGGTCAATACTTTTGTCTGGCAGCAAAGGAAAATGTGGGCGCCGCACATCCCTGACAACAGGACCAAACCTTGTGTGCCTGAGTGCAGGTTTAGTTACTGAATCTAAGCATGGAGCATTTAAAATTGTGGCATACATGTCGTTTTGGCAGTGGTCACACTCTGCACTGGCAGAAAGTAATTAAATCAGCAGTACAGTTTTGGAAGCCAGCATTTGCTACAAGCTCTGTTTGTGCTGTTCCTGTCCCTTGACACAATTTTCTGTTGGCTGCATTTGAAGAAATCTCAACACTACTTTTAGGATGTGTTTTTGGAAGTTTCATAGCAGCCTGAAATCCTCATTTCCCCTCCCAACCGCACTATTGATATATCAAAAGGCATTTTGACATCTGAATTTCATTAGTCTATGACAGTACCTCGGTTCTGACTTACAGGCACTGCCTCCAGGGCACTCCTTAGCACAGGGAACTTTTGTATGCCAATTTAAAATTACATTTATGCAAATGTAGCCAAACTTGCTGTCCCATAATTTAGCCAGGGTACAGCAGGCTGTGAAAGTCACCTGAACAGCTCAGTCTGTGTGAGGGGACTGAGCTTCCCTGCAGCCTGTGTGAGGGTGGCTGCCCACTGCCAATGTCCCAGTTTAAATCCAGCAGCAGTATTTCTATACAGCCTGCAGCCTTGGAGGTTGCTGCAGTATTAGAAACATCCTGAGCAGTAAAACAACCTGCAGGCAGCTGAGGTAGAGACCAAGCAGGCAGGTTCTTCTCTTTGCATCTTCTTGAGTGACTTTTTTCAGACTGAAACTTGAAATTTGCCTGTGCTTTGGCAAGATGCTGAGCTGTGACTCCTTTGCTCCGGGTCCAGCGGAAAGCGCATCGCATCTCCCGTGCGTGGCATGAAATGGTGAAATGTGAATGACCCAAGTGTGTACATAACTCACAGGACCTTGGAAGACATTCTGTAAATACAAAGCCTAATGATTTCCTTGCTCATTTTTATGAGCCCAGAAGACGTTGCAAGGACTGAATGAAAATAAGCAGCATCCCCTTGAACGCTCAAGCAGATGTGCTTCCTCTGAGGAAGTAAATAGAATGTCCTGACCTTGTAGGGAAAAAAAAACACTTTTCTTTTCAAAGCTAATTATATGAATTTCTAGGAACTAAATAACTTCCAGAGCCCAAAAATAAACAACTCTTTCCCCCACCCCCTCTGAAATACTAAGTTTGGCTAAAACAGAGGTTAGACCTTGAGACAAACGAGGCTTGTGATTGCTCTTTGGCCACTGAATAGATGCCACTGGTGTGTTGTCATGACCCAGCTGAGGTGCAGACACATTCAACTCGCTGGCTGGGGCAAGGAGTGGCAGAATGGAAATTATGTCTTTTTCTCTTGCCAAGAGGTGTGCAGAAGAGTTGAGGTACAGAGGGCTTCTTAAAATCTGATCCGGTTTTGCAGAAAGCTTTGAAAGAGCCTTCCTCTTGGAAAGGGGCCTTTAACTTTTAAACCAGAGTCACATTCTGGTCGGTAAGCTGCTTTCCAGCACAGCCTTACCTGTGGGAGCCTGCTGGCTGCAGCACAGAGTGCACTGTGTGCTCTGGTGCAGTACAAATGCAGCCAGGGAAATAAAGCAGAGTCGCTTTTCATCATGCTTGTCAGACCGCAGGATTCTTCCTCCAGAGTGCCTAAACTCAGGGTCACACAACATGAGCCTAAGCTGCTGTGTGCCACCATGGGGTTTGCACACAGAAATAGTTATCTGCTGGTATATACCCCAGTGCAAGGGAGGGGCATATTTCAGTGCATAACTGTTGGCAAACCCTGGACATAACCTGGGCAATCGTGCAAGCAGAGCAGAAACACAGCACTTCAGGATTAGCTTTTAATTTCTGCCTATAGCTCGTTTGTGGGCAGGCCATTAAAGTGACAGCATCAAGTCATTAAAATACTGTTAGATTTTAAAAATGGCTAAAATCTGGGGAGGTGCTTCAGGTTTCCTGATCCTCACTGCAAAATGCCTCAGGACAAATGAGTTTACAGTGTTGTCTTTTATCAACAGTTTTTGAAAATCAGCCTCATTTTTCTGAAGCTATAGCAGAGATTCAGAAAAACAGTGACACGAAAGATTATAATCTCGTTCGACATATTTAGGGAGCAGAATCTAATTTGTATTTTCTTCTGTTGCCTTTTTCTTTTGCAACCTTTTCTTAAGTAAATATCTTGTAAACAGATTTTTGTTTTGGTTTTATGTTTTATGCTCATAAGTAACTATGTGAAGGGGAGTCAGGCCACATTTTTTTCCCCACATGTTTGTTCTGCAAACAGTTTTTTCTCAAAAAGGGAAAATTGTTCAAGTTTGGAAATTTTCATAGTAATATTAACAGAAATTTCTATTGGAAAACAAGAAGTATGACTGGATGCATAAATGATTTTTTCAGTGCAGGCACAAACAGCTACAACAGCACAGCAGTGCAGGGAAGAATAAGTCAGAGAACAAAGGGAAAGAGGCTACCCAAAGGTTTTAGAGAAGGGGATGAGGGATGGAAATTACACCTGAGTGCAAGGGAACAGATGTAGTACAGAAAAAGGGCAAATAAATAGAAGCCTTGTAATAATGACTCTGGACAGGCAGTGAGCTCTGGTGCTGATATCACTCCCCTCTCTGCTCCCAGTCCCTTTCCCAATTGAAGCTGTCATAAGCAAAATGCCATTAACCTCCAGCTCATCATACACTGCAGTGATAACACACGGTGCAGAGGCAGAAATTATCTTGTGCTCTTATGCTCCCTTTTCATGACATCCTCAGGAGTACCCAGGAGAGCATGAACCCGGAGGATGAAGTGGATGAGTTTCTGGGCCGGGCCATCGACGCCAGAAGCATTGATCGGCTACGCTCTGAGCACGTGCGCAAATTCCTCTTAACATTCAGGGAGCCTGACTTGGAGAAAAAGGTAATGTTGTCCAAAAAACCATTGCAGTGCATCAGGCAGGCTCGTTAGGAGTTTTAATTCTCCTGCAGAAGGTCAGGCTTTTATATTTAGGGTTTAAGCTATGGTTTGGGTGCTGGAGGTGGGGTTATGATCTTAAATTTTCCATGCGTCTTCATGGAAACCTTAATATGACTTGTCCTAAAAAAAATCACAGTCATCTGAAAGGGAGCACTGGCCAGGAAAATGAAGCCATTTCTAACAGACACACATGAATATGCAGTGACAAGCAGTAAAGGGAATCCAGAATGAACCAGACTGTTTCTCTGACTTTGAGACTCCAAACCGTCTTAAGTCAACTGAAATAAGTCACCCCTTAACTCCTTCAAATCACTGGAGAAATCCACTTCAGCCTACCTAAGCTCTGAAACACCTCTGGAGGGACTTTTCCCTGCCCTTTGTCCCCACAAAGAGCCCCAGGTACTATTAGGGTTCATTGGGATGCAGTCTGTACTCTGGATATTTTTGGGAGCCCATTTTAAGCAAGAAATAGTTCTCTATCCCACAAATGTGAGAAAGGGGAGTAACAGACCTAAAGCTCATGAGCAGTTGATTTCTTCCTGATTTGGTTTCAGATATTGCTGTGAGGCAAAGATAATTTCCCTGACTATATAGTAGAGACTATCAGCTGTCATCAGCTCTAGATGCCTGCAAAGTAGAATTTCCAAGTCTAATTTCTATGTCTAGAGGAAGCTGGATGACATTATTAAAAGTACCATAAGAAATGGTGGATTTAATTGCACAAAGAAAGTAATCCTTTTTTATTTTTTTTTTTCAAGCACAGAACCTTAGGATGCTTGAGTGGTCTTTGGGTTAAACTCATTGTTCATTGGAAAAAAACTTCATAAGTTTGCACTATTTTATAATTTTATTTAGAAACAGTCTTTCCTTGACAAGAATGACTGTTTATTACAAAAGCAGAGCTTTTCAGGATTTACAGCTGTTCAATGAATCAATGTGGAACTGGTTAAAAGCTCGAACATGTAATTTCTCCCCACTCCTCCTCTTCAATTTTCTGGCTGAAAACTGCCAGGGAAATGAGCAGTTCACCTGTTCAGAGCACCTTTTATTTTGTGGTTCAAACACTGAGATGGTCTGTGCTGAGAACTGAGCTCCAAGCTAAATAAAACACCTTTGGGATTTGGATGCAGCTCCCACGTGGCCGATACATGACAGGGAGCTGTAAGGAGTGACTGTGTAAAAACCACAGCAGCCTCTCACTGTCATTAGAAGGAGCCCAGTCATCTGCACAAAATGCAAGCTTTTCTCATTAGCATCATTTGTCCCTCTTGGAGGAAACTTCCCATGGAAGAAGTCTGGGTCTGATGACAGTGACGTAGAATCTTGGTCCCAGTTAACCCATTTCTGTTCCTCTCGTGCAAGGGACAGTTAGGGAATCCTCTCTTCACCCAACTCAGTGGGTTTCTTCCCTGGCCTTTGGGCCTGTTCAAGCCCTCACAGATGGCCTGGGAAGAAGGGGAGTTGAGAATGTTTCCTACCAGCACTGCTTTCCAAGAGATCTAGACAAAAGCCAAGTAAGAAATTTTTTGGGGGAGAAGGCAGCCAGCCAATTTTCCCACTGACATAACTGTGTTTTTTTGCAGTACTCCAAGCAGGTGGATGACAGGTTTGGAGCCTATGTGGCTTGTGCCTCCCTAGTCTTCCTCTTCATCTGCTTTGTTCAAATCATAATCGTGCCACAGTGAGTACCCTTTCATCCCTTTGCTCCCATCTGCTCTCCTCCTCTATTCCAGCCTACTTTTTTTGTTTGTTTTTTTCTTGAAAATTCAGAACACCAAGGGGAAGAGAAAAATCCTTAAATAATTCATGCTCAAGTGATGTATTGTGCTTATTGTTTTCACCCATTTCTAGTGCAGATTAAAACCTCCTCACTGGCATGTGAGGATTTCTGTTTTCCCGATGTGATTTCTCTTATAATTTACCTCCATCTTAGGAAATTCAGTTCAGCACACTTAAAAGCCTGTGGAAAACAAATATCAGTGAGTAGGAAGAATTGCCTACCAAGGCATAGCACACACTCACAGCACAAGGCTGGGCTGTCCTCTTATCTAAACACAGTGGGACAGGGAGGTGAAAACCCATCACAGCCTCATTGCTCAGAGCACTGAGGTCTCAGGGTCTGCTTAGCAAATGAGGAATAATCTCTCATACATTTATTCTTCTGGACTCAGAGCAGCTGGGCAAGAAGAGAGCTAGAGAGGAGGTTGAGCTGCACATGCCTGAGCTTGTGATTTGCTCCAGGTTTAAGGGTTGTAGTCATTTCTTTCCCCAGGCAAGAATGGCATAAGCTCCTCAGGGCTGTGGGGCACAGTGCTCTTGGCCCACTGCAGGGGTCTGCAGCTTTGTCTGCAAGGCACAGCTCAACCCTCTAAATCTTTTCCAGCAGTGAGCTCTGCAGAAATGGGACTTCTTCTCAAAGAGTTCCTTTAAAGTCACTTAAAATTACAGCATGTGGGTATTTCCTATGCTCTGGTTTAGTAGCAATAATACACCATTCACTGAGCAATGCTGTGGTGGAAATAAATTTGGAGTTAAGTCATTTTTAAACTGAAGAACAAGATCACAGAAGCTCTGAAAATGCTCCAAATTTATCTTCCTTACAAGAAGACAAAACATTGTCCCTAAAGAGAGCTCCAGCACTATTTTATGCCATTACAGCTGTTTTCTACGTCTGTTCCCACCACAGATCTTTTTGGAGTAGAGGTTGGTTTGTAGTGTGCAGATCAGATATTTGGAAGGTCACAGGAACAACACGTAGTCGTAGTCTGATGTTTGTCGTTCACTTTCCCAGGCAGGAGTGCTCACAGAAAGATTGAATCAGCAAAATAACATCAGGACAAATGCACTGTGTAAACAGACAGGTCTGCTTTGGGAAAAACTGCAAGTGAAGCTGAAAGGGGCTCACAATTGGAACTAGATGATTCCCATTGTTAATTACATCCAGAAATGTTCTCCAAGAGTAACTAATTTAACAGGGGCTTACACTTTGGATTTCTGCATATTTCTGTCATAACTCCACACCTGCAGAGGCCCTCTACCAGCCTTGTGTTGCTCATCAAATTCCCTAAGCAGCCACTACGCTGTCTCCATAAACCCAGTTTAACATTTAAATGACAACTTGACAATTTCTGATGTGTGGCAGCCATATGGCTGCCTCCTTTGTATTACGCAGGAGCCAATCCCTTCTGGCAGCGTGGTGTAAAGGGTGCTGTTCAATCTCCTTCCATGCTGCCCATAAGGAGAGTGGTTGTTCATTTGGGTCGGGTTTTTTTGCAAGTTCTGAAGTGTCCTTAGTCAGCCTGACCTGTCTGAAAGGCGATCTGGTTCAAGAGTAAACAAAATTCTGTATTTTAACTGCAGGTTAGATGCACTTCCCTTCACCTTTTGCTTTGTTTTTCCTTATATTTCAATTGCATAGCTTTGGTCTTTTATTGAAGGTGGCAGTTAAACACCAACTGAAACCACAGGTGCACATGTCTCCATCAGAGCTTCATGAAAGACACACCATGGAATCTGAATTTGAAACTAGAGACAGAATGTCAGTGTCAATTTGTTATGATAAAGAGGAATAGCTTTAAGGAATTTCAAAAAAGGCTCAAGCGGTGAATTAGCAAGTACAATTATCTTAGTAGTCATGAGAGAGCACAGAGACCGGCTGGCTTTGGTGTCGTTGCCCTCAATGTCACATCGCAAGAATACTTGCTTTAGATTATGAAGAAGGCTGACTCCTGGGAGGGGGCCTATCCTGTCACACTGAGACCAATCACCGGGAAATTGGTGTTGAATACCTTTGTGAGGAAAACAGATGAAAATTCACAGTACAAAGTTGGCCCTGGAATCCTCTTTGTACTTCCAAGTTGGGAGGAGCAGGAACCTCTCAAGCTGGCCAAGCTAAGGTTGTTATCCCTGACTCTCCTTATGCTGTGGTTGCTGACATCCCATGCACGAGACAGAGCACGGAGGGTGGTGCTGCACAGACATTCCCTGTGCAAGACAGGTAGTGATTCCCACCGAGATGATTCCCACCCAGCTGCACTTCAGCACTCAGCCTGCCTTCCTTCCCAGGGGTGCCCTGCCCACGGCCAGCTGGGGGCCGACTGCCACAAGTTGTTCTGTCACCTCCTCTAGTGCATGAAATGTTTTTCAGTCCCACCTCTGTCACCCCAGCAGGAAGGTGATTGATGTAAAAGATGCAGCGTTCTCTGTTCTACAGCCTGTCTGAATAATTCTAAGTAGGCCGGAGTATCTGTTGGTATTCGAGGCACCTCGTGTCTCCTACTGCTATCCTAATTGGAAAGCCTGTGCAGTGTGTCACAGCGTGTACAAATGTGTTCTGAGAGCAGAGCTGTAGCTATTCTATACGATGTGCGTTAAAAAAAAAAAAAAAAAAAAAAAGAAAACCAACCAAACCTCTCCTTGATTTCAGCTCTACATTTATGCTGGGTTTTTTCCTGACCTGTTTCCTGATCCTGACCACAGTGGTGTTTGTTTCAGTCATTTACTCCTGTGTAAAGGTGAGTACTGTGGCTTCTTTGTAGTCCTCTGCCTAAGATCAGCGATCTGCTTCTTCAGTTAACAGAGTGTGTTTTGTTAGCCATCCTTTCCACACTGTGTGATAAGGGTCACAGAAAAAGCCTTTGATAAGGCGGAATGAACTGCAAACAGATGTTAGGGCTGGCATCTCTGTAGCTCAGCAAGAAGTAATCACTCTGTGGATCTGCATGTCTATTAAGTCCCCTGCAGACACTCTCATATTGATATAAGAAGTGCACATTTTCCAATGTGGGACCAAGCCCTGGCCGTTCATTTCCTCCCTGTAAACTTCCTGCAGAGTCGCCTGTGTACCAGCCCTGGCGGCACATGAGTGTTTGGGTAGGCAGATAATCAGAAGCAGAATATCATCAAGGAAAAACGTCCTGGAGGGAAGTAAAAGCCATAAACATATAGAATTTTATCAGCCTTTCTCAGATGTGTGTACAGAGCTTCCAACATTCTCTGGGCTCTTTCTTGTAGCTGGCTTTGATCAGAAAAGAAATACATTGTGTGAAGTCCAAAACATATTAATTCTTCTTGTCAGCCTGTGGTAAATTGGCAGTGAGCACTGTGGGAAGGGTGTTGTGCTCATCTGTTTCACTCAAAGGTATTCCTGTTGAAAACATTGGTTCGGTTTTAGGGATCCTTCTAGTCTAGAAGTGTCTGAACATGGAACACGCTCAGATTCAGGTTCCTTAGCCCAAGCTCAGCTTTATTCCTCGGTGCCTGGGACAAAATAGCTCAGTAGCATTATGTTTCCTTCAGAAGAAACAGTGGGATAATGGATAATGTCAGGCAGATGATTTGTCTCACTTTAATTATCTTCTCTCTGCCATTTTCAACAGTTGAATGTGGGTGCTCTTGACAGACTTGCACCTTACATGTCTTTTTGATTCTTTTAAAGTTAGATTTGGAAATTAAACTTTGCCTTCTCACATAATAAGAGCTGCAGACCGTTCCCAGTGAAAGAAGCTTCAACTTCTGTTTGAAATTAACAACTCACTCACAGGGTTTCCTTTGGCCTTATGACAGCATTAAAGGGAACCTAGTTTTCTAAGTGCAGCATCCCATTGGTCTTGCTTGTTTACCAGCAATGAGGAGTCAGAAATAACACGTCTGACAGGAAGGCTTGGGTGCCTTGAGCTGGGGAATGGCCCCCACGGATGCCTGGTTGTACTTGGTGTGTCCATTGCACTCGAGGATGCTACTAAAAATCATCTATTTGTAAACTGGTACCAGCAGGTAATGTGCTCAGCAGTTAATTAACCACCAATGTGACAAGGTTTTGGTCACAGCCACAGAGAACTTGGGAACTCAGCTGGGAACCACAACTCACTGGTTCTGCTGGGATGAGAGCTGGGGCAGGCCTGGAGCTCTGGAGCACCCGACCTGCCTGACTTGAAACCAGCCCAGATTCCAAGGCTCAGGGCTGTTTGTCACCCAGTGGCATTTACAGGCCACTTCCACGTACTGACAGCAGCACTCTGTTCTTCTGTCATCATTCAAGTCCTTTTGGTTTGGGCTTTTTGGTTAAAATTATTACTGATCTTAATTACTGATTAATTTAAAAGGCACACAGGAGTTTTCAGTCCCTGGGATGGTATGCAGAATTCGTTATTGCTTTCTTTGCCTTGATCTTCCAAATTCCTATAGAAGAGATCTGTTCAGTAGTGCCTGCTACTGTTTCTAGGCTGGCTTTGCCACAGTGCATAGGCTCTGGATGCACAAGACATCAGAGGGAATTCAGAATAACATCAGAATTTAATGGGATTTTCTGAAGCTCCTGACATTTCCAGCAGTGAGTTTTCATCCCCACAACAAGCTCATGTATAACATCCAGTGTGGCTTCTGTGCAGAGATTGCAATTATTGAAAATATTGGGCCTTCTAGCTCCGGTCCCTTCTTGGTGTTGCAAATTAGCTTCTGCTGACAGCACCTGATTATGAGATGGCTTGTTTAGGGAACAGGTACTTCGAGCTTGTCAGCTCCGTGTCTGATGGCAGCAGCTCCTAACAACTGCAGCCCACTTCTGTCATCCAGCATCTTGGTGTTTCAAGTCTTTGATTTTTAAGCAATGGGTTTACCCAGCCCTTGGATGAGGGGTGTTACTTTAGTTGTTGCTCCAGGAAACACTTTTACGCACCTGCAGAAGGAAGGCAATTTTACAGATCCTTCAGATGAAATCCCTGAAGCCAGGGATGTCAGCATTGTTTGCTTTGTTTCACACTCAGATGTGGGATGGGAGAGCATGTGTTTTAAATACCAGTGGTTCATTCCACACAAAGTATGAAAGCAGGTGTCCACCCCAGGACATCAGCATAAGCATAACTTCTGACTGTTTGCTGTACTGTTACATGATAAGTGTCTCTTTTTTCTTCCTCTTTCCAGCTTTCAAGTGAGGTTTTCCCTCCCTGTGTTGGCCTCTCCATCTCTGGCTTTGACAGTGGCCAGCAGGCTCTCTCTGACCAGCTTGATCATGTTTTATTTTCTTTCGCTGTCATTATTATCTTCCACTGTAAAATTCTCCACGGACTAGAAGTTGATGCTGGAACTACCAGCACAGCCAGCTTGGCTTTCCAAGTTTCTTCAGCTGTAATAAACAAGAGAGTTCCATTTCTTTCCTTTGATGCTCCATGAAGACTTGGCCACTGTGAGGTGGTGTCCCTTCCCAGTAGAGTCTAAGGTCATGGGAACCAGGGTCCCTTCTCAAATGCTCTGCTGACAGACATCTGTTTTGCTACTAACTTACCAAGTGTGTGGTTTTTTTCTTAAAATCCTTAAACTTCTGGCATCTACACTGCTGTGTAGAATTCAACTTCTTGCATGCTTCTAGGAGCACAAAGGAGAGAAATTTCAAGTTATCCTTTATGAGGAAAATAAGCTTTTCTGTAGCTCTACATAGGTGTAGCTTGACTATCACTTGCTTTGCCTCCAAAAGCTGGTCTAGATGCTCCTAATGCATTTGGGGTTTTTGTCTCAATCAGGAAAAATAAAAGCCTCTGAAAACTGTACTTTTTTAATAGACTAATAAATCACTGTGAAATAAGTTACATAAATGGACTTGGAACATCAAGTTGCCTGGAGATGTTGTCTTTTACTCCAGAAGCATCTTAATGTACTTCAAAATGACTCAAAGGCTTTTATTATAAATTGAAAAATCAGACCTCAAAGACCTCATCTTACAACATAACAGCAATTATCTAAGCAGTTTTCCATACCCACACTAGATGTTAAGAAGACAAAAAGAAGAAATATTTCTCTTCTGTCCTAGATCAGCTGTTGTTCCAAATAATGTGCTTTATTTAGAGTAATTTTGTCATGCAAATGACTGGAGGCTATGGATTATTTTCAGCACAACGTATTACTTGTTGGATCACTTTTTAAACTTGTACTTTCACCTGCACAGCAGTGCTCTTCCTTCACCCACACTTATGCATTTCAATTCAGAGTAAACTGGAATCACCTGGACAATCCAATTTCCTTTTTTTCCCATTGTGGTTATTTTTCTTTACACGGGGATTTCAAGAGTGCTGAGTGACCTCACTCTTGTGTGGCTGCCCAAACACGGATCTCAGCTGCCCAAATGGATCACATCCTTTCTCTCAGCCCCTTCTCAGTACAGCAGATGCACACTGGGAGTTGCCATTTCATCAGATCTCCTGTTCTTCACTCAGGCAGGATTTGAGTGTCACTTTGCACAGTACAAAACAATAGGCCAACCAGCAGTGCTGCTTGGATTTTCACTGTACTGTAATGTCCTGATATTCTGCTTCTTTTATGAGGACAGAAGAGGTCTTACTTTTGGGTTTTTTTTTTCAAAAATGGGACAGAAAGTCATCTTCTTTTCTTTTTTTCTACTTTTGTGCTGTACCCTTGACTTGTGGATGTTTTTATGGAGGAAGCACTGCAAGAATGGAGCTGAATTGTCAGACCTGACATAGGCTCCCCATGTCTATCACAGAATCCTTCAAGCTGCAGGTGTTCATGAGGCTGAGGTTCCTCAGATGCACGGCATGACTGTGTTGTTGCACTCTCAACTGCAGCTTGACCTCCTATGGGTTTTGGCATTTCTTTCTTCTTCAGGACTTTTCCCAGCTGTACTTGTTTACTGACCTAAAATTGTTCCTAGTTTGCAAAGTAATGAGAACCAAGATTAATACAAAGAAAACATGTTTTCATTAGAATTTAAGTGTCTTCCACTGATGGCTTTGTTTGATATCTCAGGCTTGGTTCAAAGTCAGGCTTTTTTGGGATTGTTGGCAGCAGGGGCTTGAGCCAAAATCCACAACAAAACACTCCAAAGTTTTATTTAGGTGCCTGATTTCCCAGAGATTACAGATGGAGGCTTGATCCCTGAATACCTTTGCGGAGCTCGAGGCCTAAACAAAGAGGTGGCAGGAAACCCTGTGCTGCTCAAATCTCGTGAGAAAACTGTCTAAATGCAGTACAGATCCTCCTTCTCCTTCCAAATCCTATAGGGGCTAGAGCAGACGAAAGCCCCATTGGATTTTCCATGTCGCTATTCTAGTAGGGCTCTGCTCGATGACATCTGTGTGGAAGCAGCTGGACATGGTAGTGCAAAGAGATATTTTCATTTGTGGCTTATCAACAAAGCTAAAGATTCCTATGTCATCAAGGTTTATTTCTGAGAGAAAGGTGTTCTCCTTTGTTTTACAGTGGCTGTGACTGAACCTGAAAGATTGCATAAGCTTTCCGTGTATTTCAATGTACTCATTCAGTGCAAATAAGCTACAAGCCCACTTTCCCCTTTACTCCAGTCCCCCACAGAGCCTTGTCCTCTCCTTTCACCTGCAGCACGTGCTGGCAGCAGGTGAAATCCACTCTTTCAAAACTCTTGCCACAACCTCTCCCTGCCTCTGTCAAAAGTCCCCAGCTGAGCAGCGCCTTGGCCGCTCCAGCACTCGGTAATTACACTGCAGGGCTGCTGTGTGGGAAGCACAGCGCTGACAAAATGTTGCATATGCGAAGATGTAAGAGTGAAGGATAAAAGGGAAAAGCAAGACTTTTAATAGAAACATTAGTCATAGTTAAATTGCAGCGCCATGGCGCTGTGCTGCTGTTTCTTTGTGTCTCTAAAAATACCCTCTAGTGGCTCGGTTATTCACGCAGTGAGTAAGGGAAGGGAGAGTCGGGCCCTGGAAGGGATTTGCGGTCCTGGGCAGAGCCCCTCTGCCCCGGCAGGGTGGTGTGGAGGGGCAGGGCGCTGTGGGGGGACAGTCTCAGGGCACGAGGCTTTCCTGGCATTCCTGCTCCAGCCCTGAGCTTGCCCTGGCACCGCGGTGGCTCCTGAAGGGAGAGGGCTGCCCCGGCTGTCCCCGGGACGCTCCTGCAGCCAGCGCGATGCAGGGAGGCCTCGGGCCCCGGCAGGGAGGCCTCGGGCCCCGGCAGGGTGACCCGGGCCCCGGCAGGGTGACCCGGGCCAGGCTCTGCTCTAGCACACAGATGTTAGACGCAGCGGTGCGATGCGGCAGCCGCAGCGGGGCTCGCAGGGCTGCGGTCGGTAGCCATCAGCAGGGAGCTGCCGGCCCTGGCAGCAGCGAGCGTGCGGCTGCGGCAGCTCCCTGTGGGCCCTCGCCCGCGGGGGTTCGCGTCACCGCAGCGCGGAGCAAAGCGCCTCACGCCAGCCTGGGCCGGCTGCTCTCGGCAGCGCCTTTTGCCCAGGGTCCGGCGGATCACGGGGCTCGCCTGTTTACCAGTCCGTGTCTGAAATGGCACCAGGGAGCTCTGCAAGACGCCTTGGTGATCGAAGAGACACGACGTGTGTTTTCGGCATTTTTAAATTTTTGCTCCGGTAATTTGCAGGCTCAAGCTCCTGGCTATTGCAGTCACAGATGGCTTGTGGTTTGCTTCTCACGACAGGATGAGCAAAGCCCTGCAAGCCATGCTATCCGGGCTCAGGAGCCATCACTCCCATTAGGAAAGGCTAAGTAGATTTGGAGAGCCAGCTGGGCCTGCTGCCATGAGGCAGTCACATCTCTGCTCGCCCTTCTCCCAGAGCCACCGGCCCCATCACCACCCTCTAGCCCCTGTGCAGCATCCACACAGACACACGCTGAAGCATGCAGGCAGCTCAAATGCAGGTTGTAATCTGTAAAACAAACAAGGATTTTATGTATCTGATTTTTCTTTTTTTTTTTTTTTCCTCTCATGCAGCTTTTCCCAGTTCCTCTCCAGACTCTTTCTAAGAAGATTGTACAGTCCAGGACCAATAGTACCTTAGTTGGAGTCTTTGCCATTATCCTGGTTTTTCTGTCTGCCTTTGTCAACATGGTATGTCCATTATTTCCTTTTGATCCATTTAGTTCTGCATTGTTTTCTTACTGGTGCTCTGCAGTATTGTGACCCTTAAAACCACTGAATTTAACATGGTCCTGCCTAGGACTGACAGCATCTGAGGCCGGTGCCCTTTGCTTTTGGGGAACAGAAAATAAATGGGAGCCCAACAGCTCCATCCCTAGAGCCCATTATATGCCTGGTACTGATTTGTGCCCAGGTCCTTTTATGATTCTTTAAATGCATCTGCTCCAAGTACAGGAGCCAACCAGATGTGTGTCCCTTCAGGAAGGGCTGGCATGAGGCTGATGTGTTATTTAACTCCCACCATACTGAGTGGGACATAAGTTTCCTTGGGCTTTGTGCCAGCCCTGCACGTTGCTGCCTCCTGCTCTGAGAGCAGAGATCAGTTCACGGGCACCGTGATGACTCTGCTTTGGGTTGCACTTTTGAGACTGAGGTGGTCTGGCTGTGATTCCAAACACCACTGCTGAGTTCAGGCTCAGAGAGAGATGGGCTGTTCTCTGGGGGCTGGGTTTTGTTAATTAATATTTTGGGGGAGAAAAAACATAGCTACTGCACATGCAGTAAAGCATAAGCTGACAGTTTCATGTTGCATATTTTGCACATTGCTACAGCCATTTCCGAGGAGCTTTTAAACTGATATAAACTATTTTGTTTTCTTCTCTTTTTCTATGCTGTGGAGCTTACTACCACCTTTGTTTTCCAGTTCATGTGCAGCACTGTGGATCTTGCCAGCTGCATGGCTGCTGAATACAACATCACTCCTGACCGGGTGGACATATGCCTTATCAGCAACCTGACTTCCAACTACAGCCTGGGCACCTTGCAGGGATTCTGTGACAGTCCTTTGCCCAACTGCAACTTTCCAGAGGTATTGCTTGAAAAAAATGGGTTTCAGAGGTCAGTCTGGAAAAAGGCTATAAAACCTATGAGATAAATCTCAGTGATTCTGAGGAAAGCAGTTTTCCTGGACTGATATTACAGGACTGACATTACAGGACTGACAGAGGCTACCACATGCAGACTTAAGTGTCTGAAGTTGTCATGAATCCACATTAATGTTTAAGTTCCTTCAGGGCTGAATAATTAGTAGGCTTTTAAAATAGTTGGATCCTGCCTGTAGCAGGGAAAATGTCCCTCTCCATGAGGTCCATAATGGCATGCAAAACTGCATGTCATTTCAAAGGAGCTTGTGGTTGCTCAGTTTTACCTAAAAATCAGTTCTCTGAAAATCAGTGTCCAGTCATAGATTTGCTGCTTCCCTCCATTGTTCTATATCCTGATGAAAAACTTGGTTTGTAAATTCTTTCCCAAGGTATGGTAGGTCTGGCCTCAAACAGGTCAGCAGCCCAGACAGTGGTCTGCTTCAATTTGCATTGCAATTCCTGTGTCTTCAGGACATCTTGTTTAGAAAAAAATTTAAATGCTTCTAATGGGAAAAAACAAACAAACAAACAAACAAAAACACCAAAAAACCCCCAAAAAACCACAACCCAAACCAGTCCAGATATGTTTTTCACACTGGTAGAATACTTTACAAAGGAAAAAAAATCTTTTTGCATAGCTATTCAAGACCTTTCTCCGAGTTTTTAGGTCATGGCTGTTACATGTTCTGTTTGCTGGAAATTGAAAGGAAAAAAAAAACCAACTCTGTCTAGGATGGAGGTAGAATTTATGTCAAGGTCATCTGGGTTTATGGGGACCTGACAGATTTATGGTGGATCTGTTACCATCCAGATGTCCAAGGTGCTACTGAAAGTCCTGATATCCTACTGAATATATTTCCTGTTAACTTAACAGGAATATGGTCCCTATGTGATTCAGTGAGGTTTCTCAGACCACCACTACTGAGACTTTCAAGCTTGCAGAGGCTTTAGTGTGTCTGCAGAAAGACCCAGGAGCAGAATCTGGCACAGTGGAGATGTAGAAACAGTCTGTGCCCAGCATGGATTTGTATGGAGTGCTGGCCCAGGACAGAGAGGAATGAAGAATAACCATTTTGCATACTGAGGTTGCTCAGGCAGCCTTGAGCCGGGTCCTTCTGTTCAGTGGGCTAAGAAGTGAGGAGTTCCTTGCCTGCACTCTGCAAGGCACATGTTGGATCTGCTGCAGGTGTTTCCTGTTACTCCCTCTGCTCCACACAGGAGACAATGGAATCCTACCCCTCGGTCAAGACTGAGGAGTCAAGTACAAGCTGTACAAGTTATTTTCTCTAATTTAATATTTCAGGCTATTAATAAATGAGCTCATAACATAAGCATATTTCTGCTTCAACTAGGGCTTGCTTTTAACTGAAAGGATGGATTGCCTCAGGCACACGATATGGGGTTCTTGCCAGAAATAGGCCTGTCCAGACAGAGTGGAAGCTTGAATCTTCACAGATTTGATAGCAGTGAGCTGGATAACATGCCTCTCTTCATTTTGCACCCCTGCTATCTTTCCCAGGAGCCATAAATGGCACCCGCAGTCACACTGGGATGTGCTGGCACGCGGAACACTCAGCTCCCGGCCTGGCAGGAGCTGCTGCTGCACCACCCAGATGTGTCAGAGGTGCTCCACAGCCACACAGGCGCACCTCTGCAGCTTCTGGCTGGACAAATTCTCATGGGGTTATCACGGGGTGGGCATGGGGATGTTTGTCCAGCCTGTACCTTGCTGCTGGAGCCCGTGTGTCATGTCAGAGGGGACAGTGCTTTCCCACTGGCCTCCAGTGGGCATCTGTCCAGGAGTGGGAACTGCCAATACCCTTGGTCCTACGTGTTGCACAGATAGGCAAATTTGAGTCTAGAATTTGGCCTTAAAGCACAATTAATCCAGCATAACTGGGTGACTCTTTTTGCTAATTTAGTGACTGTGTCTGTCCAGGGAAAAGCTACGTCACAACCTTGGGTGTCCAGCTGTGAGGTTCGCACCTCTTGAGAGTGAAGCACGTAATGCCTGAAGAAAAATGCCACAGTTTTCCTCTTCATCCAGTCAGTTTTAACTTCTGTAACGTGGGAGAATTCCACAGGCAGTCCCAGGTTTATATGTTTGGTCAGCTCAACTACAAAACTACCAATCCCTTTCTGTCCCTGTGTTTAGTTTCCTTTGTTTTCAGTTTTGATTTATCCAGCTGACATTCATCTCTCTTTTGTTTTTTTCCCATTTTTGTCTTTATACAGTACTTTACCTACAGTGTCTTATTGAGTCTCCTGGCCTGCTCTGTGTTCCTTCAGATCAGCTGTATTGGAAAATTGATCCTTATGTTAATCATTGAATTTATATATGTTCTCATTGTGGAAGTGCCAGGGGTCAACCTTTTTGACAATGCAGATCTTCTGGTTACAGCCAACACCTAGTAAGTGCCTTTCACTTCTGAAATCTTCTCCTGATTTCTTTCACACCGGGATTTCAGTGTGGCATTAGGTGGATGGGAGTGCCAAGGCTGTGGTGAAGCGAGGGAGTGCAGGATGCCAGCGAAGGCACGGCTGGAAGTTAAGGCTTTGCCAGTGCTGCTCTCTGCCTCTGATGAGGAGGAGAATACGGTTCCCTTTAAGATCTTTTTAATGTGGGACTTGATTAGTGGACTGTCTATTAATAACGGAATATAACTGGAATCAGAGTAGATCTGTATTTTCTTTTCTTCCAGAAATGGGGAGCTGTAGTTTGTAATTCTTAATTCTGATATTACACTCCCAATATAGAAATGTCATTTCTCATGTAAGAAAAAAAAAAATTACAACCAATCCTCCAACCAACTTGAGCTCGCTCAGGGATGTGTTGTGAGCCACCACAATATATCAAACCCAGCTTGGGGTGGTGGAATGGTGGTGCTTGATGATCAGTGGTCTCCTGCTAGTTGCTGCTGGACATATGTCCCTGTTTGAAAAACCAATATCAAGCTGGGCTCAGCACAATTCCCAGCAGAAGGGTCTGGGCTCAGTGGGAGTGGACAGTTGCCCTTTTACTTACAAAAGCTGGCTTGTCATCAGGTCACACATTAATCCTGGTGGCAGCCTCCTTCCAGTGCTGTAGTGGTTCCCTACCTCCTGGAGGTCCCCTCACCAGGGAGGGAAGTTTGGCACATCTACAAGCCTGTCCTCCCCCACAAGTTTTGTTTCTCGCTGGGAATTGCATTGTTGTGTTAACTCCTTGTTTTGATGATTTTCCCTTGAAGGCAACAATTGTACTTAAATGTGAGTGAATCAAATGATGCCAATTTAGGTGATCTATCTGTCAAGGCTGATAGCTGTGGTTGTTCCTGCCTTGGACAGGAGGGTGTTTGGGAAGATTCCCATGGCCCTTCCCCATGTGTTATTAAATACCTTCTGTAGTTGCTCAGGTTTCAGGATGGCCATTAACCATCAGCCCTTTGAGCCATCTTTAACCATCAACCCTTCAAGTCCGATGCTTCTGGTTACTCCTCTCCTTCACATGACTATTCCATGATTTCAGCATTCTTGTGTGCCCAGTAATAATTAATGGATATACAGCTTTTGCTGGCATTCCCAGTTAATGGAAGTGTCGCTTTTGCTGCCATTGGCAGTGATCGCTTAAATTATTTTGTTAACTCAAGTGAGTGAAATTAGGTAGGAAACCCCGTGGAGCTTTCTGTGGGGAGGTGTAAGGAGAATGAGGTTTTCTTCCCTTTTTTTCAGATATTAGGTGTTCCATCAGCAGAAGCTATTTAGTGTTTTCTAACACAATTAGTGAAATAAAAGCATTTTGTATCTCAAATATAATTTCATTCTTGTAATTCAAGCACTAAGCAAAATTACAGCACTTGGAAGTATAATTTACATCACTTCACAATCAGAATGTCAGTAATAAAGTGGAGAAGGTTAGCATGTTTTCCCAGAAATAGCTTTCCGTGGTGCTGTATTATCTCTCACTAGATGGGATTTGTGCAGTGGTTCAGCCCCAGCTGCAGCTCAGCCCCACACCGCCACTCACTCACTGCCCTGTGCTGGGATGGGGAAGACTTGGAAAGGGGAAAGTGAGAAAATTCATGGGTTGAGATAAAGACAGAAAAGAGAGAAAATAATAATCGTAATAATAATAACTGGATTAGAATAGACAAAGCAAGTGATGCACAATACAGTTACTCACCACTTGCCAACCAATGCCCAGCCAGATCCTGAGCAGCAGCCCCAGGCCAGATATTCCCCCCAGTTCCCATACTGAGCATGATGCCATATGATATGGAATATTCCTCTGGCCAGTTGAGGTCAGCTGTCCTGGATGTCCCCTCCCAACATCTTGTGTCCTTCCAGCCTGCTCGCTGGGGTTGTTGAGGAGCTGAAAAGTCCTTGACTTAGTATAAACACTACTTAGAAACAGCTAATACATCAGCATGTTATCAACATAATTCTCATACTTAATCCAAAACACAGCACTGCACCCGCTAGGAAGAAATTTAACTCTATTCCAGTGGAATCCAGGACAATTTGTTTTGTCCAAAGAGCTCCATGGATGGCTATTTATTGCCTCAGTGTCTGGATGGCCATTTGTGTGTTGTGGGAAATGGGAGCTCAGCATGTAGCACAGAGTTCAGAGATAGACCTTATTGTCCAGCTGATACTGAAAAAACAGAAAAGCCACCATGACCTCATACTGCTTTAATTGGGTGCCCATTGTAGCTACATAATTAGTGTCTGCTCTGCAGGCACTATGGTACTCTGACTAATTAGGAGTGATGCAGATGTCACTTCACACTTGTGTGTACAAACCAGCCCAGCATGCACGCAGCTGAAAGGCTGATTGCAGCACGTTGGGAGCTGCTAGACCTGACCGCGTGTGACACGTGGAGTGTAACTGCATGCACAGGGCTATCATGAGTTACCTTTTCCCTGTACAGAAGATAAAACTAGAGCATTGGTTTAAGGATGTGATGGGCCAATGTGATCTTCTAAGCGGTTCCTGCACGGGGAAGCCCAAAGAGCTTTGCCCTGTGATTTGTTCATCAAACCCATCATTTCTGTTCCAGCTGTGTCTCCTTGCCACTGTGGCTGGGGAAAGTGAGATGCTCTGGTCCTGTGGGAGCTGTCTCTAAAATGAACTGCCTTTCCTGCTAAAAATGTGCACTTCAGTTGAGCAGAAGTGCAGTTAGCAAGCTTCTCTCTGTGTTCCTTTCCAGTAATTAAAGAACCATCTGCTTCTGGAAATGTCTGTTCCGTGGGGGAACAACCTACTGATGTAACACCCGTACTGCTTGCACTGGGCATCTTCACTTACCCAGAGAGTTATTGTAAATACTGGGTTTGCTGCACTTCATGGTCTCTGATGGAGGTTTTAGAGCAAGAGTAACGCCCACAGTGAGCTGCAGCCTCAGTGCTAGGGGTCAGGTCTGCCATGCTCCCATCGTAAGAGAGAGTGATTGGGTGGGGCGGGGCAGTCAGTCATCCTTGGCCAGGCGGTGCTTTAGGGTAGCAGGGGAATCATGCTGCATGTGGGAAGTGTCTCCAGCTAGCTCCAGCCCCTAATGTGGGAGTTCCCAGGCGTTCCAAACCGTGTCTGTGTCCAAGCACACATGTTCAGTGCTGGAGCTGGCCAAGAGGCATGCAATAGATCGTGTACAAGACAACAGTGGGTTGCAAAATCCATGTCAGAAGAAATTCCATGCTCAGAACTGCAGAAAATACCTTGGAACAAACAAGGTTAGAAAGTTGCTATTCTTTTATTTTTTTGATGTTATGTTCCCTTTAGATTTCCTGTTAGGTTCCCTTGCCTATTTTGATTTTGATCATTTATATATCTGCTTGTGTAGCAAGGTTCCCTCCAACCCCATAAATCTGTGGCCTGAAGCTCTCGAAAGCTGTCACATTCCTGGGCTAATATCACATTTTTAGCCTGCAAAGTTCTAATTGCATCAATGACACTCCAGTCATTTAAGCACTGATCTCTTTCCTTCCATTTAAATAGTGGTTTAAAAGATGCTTGCACATGGTTCTCAGCCACCTAATACTCGTCCCACACTCGAGAACAAAGCCAGCAGCATTAAGCAGTCAATCAATCAGGAGCTCAGACAGCTGCTGCCTACCAGAAAGCTCCGTTCAGTGCTTTCAGTGTCAAAAAGCACACCCTCCATCTCCCCCAGCAGCTCTGATACACGTGGGTACTTTGCTGAATTGTCAATAGTAATAGGAATGTGCTGACGGGTTTTCTTCAGTGCCCTTGTGTGTGGTACCCAGAGCTGGGCACAAGCTGGCAGTGAGGAATGTGCAGAAGAAGGGAGCAGGATTAGAGTTAAAGGAATTAAACGTATCTCCATGCCACAATAAAAGGAGAAGAAAGGAGCTATCCCCTCACAAGATAAAAAGCCCAAAGCTTTCTTCCTTAGGTCAGACTACAGACTAATGAAGTAGTGATGGATGCATAGGCATTCCACATTGACATTAAAATCCCAAATTATTCTCTCACTCATAATGCTCCTTATATATTTTACCCACATTATCCATGTCACACGATCACTCTGGAGTTTTGAGTGTAGCTCAGAAGCCTGTTTTTCTCCTTCCCTCCTATCTTCTATTCACTTTCTTCAAAAGAGCTGTAGCCCCTCACAGTGTTGGAGGTGCCACACTGCAGAGGTGCTGCGCAATGATGTGCAGAAGGGTAAGAGCTGCCGGGAGCCAAACACTCCACTGACCTTGTGTTTGTGCTTTTCTTTTTCAGCGTGTCTACAAATGATACATCTTCATGGTGAGTCACTTTGGCATGAAATATTTTCTAGGTTTTTGTTGGTAGGTATTTTCTGTTCACAAGGTGCGATATTAGCACATTGTACTCACCGGTGGCGTCTGGTGTTTCTGCATTGCTGTGAGCAGGTACAACACAATGCAAATGTCCTGAGTGGACTATTGCCCTTTGGTATAGATAGCGACTCTCAGAGCATCCTCTTCCATGTGGGACTTATGTCAGCTCAGGGCTTATTTTTAATACAAATAAAGGTTTTATCAAAATATTGTCATACTGTATAACTCTGTAATTCATATTTAACAGTTTCTATTTGCCTGCTTGTCAGAGGAGGTGTGAATGTGCCTTAGTGCTCTTTTCAGCTTACAGAACACTTACACGACAAAGCCCATTAAGAAGTGATTAATTAGAGAAGCCATAAGTTAGAGCAGTTCCAAGCTCAGGAGCCTGGGGAAGCCAGTGCAGAAGACAGGATGAAGACAGTCTGAGGGGCTGTCAGCATTTCGGTGTTGTCACCCTTAGCATGTGTGGCCATTCTCTGAAGAGTGGCTTTTATATCAATGACAACCCTTTCTAAGAAGTTGGATTACATTTCCAGTTGCCAAGTCCTCTTTAGAAACTGGCACCCGTGAGCCAGTCTCCAGCTTTTTGCAGGTATTGTTTGTCCCTTTGCCAACACAGGCTTTGAGGAGAAAGAAAAAAAAAAAGCCTTTTCCTGAGAGGCTGGTTAGCCTTCAAGTGGGAAGTGTAGTGCGTGGCGAGGCCGTGTTCTTCCAGTAACAGGGAAGTCCTGCTCTTTCCTTGGCTGCAGCCCCCCGGTGACGACACGAGTCGCGCTGAAGATTGTGACCCCTGTCATCATTACTGTCTTTGTCCTGGCACTGTACTTGCATGCCCAGCAAGTGGAATCCACTGCAAGGCTTGATTTCCTCTGGAAGCTTCAGGTTAGTGGGTGTTGGCTGTGGGAGGATCACATGTGGTCTTTGATGTTAATGTAAAATGACTGCTAATATAAAATGACTCCTCGCTTGTCGAGTTGAGGAGTGTGATAAAGTGCTTTTGAATTTAATCTGAATCTGGCTTATAACTGGGCATGCTAATAATGCTCTGCTCTTCTTTGGTGCTTTGCATACTCTGTGCATCTCATCCCAGTTATTTTCTTCAACCCCTTTTTTCCTTGTAAATATACCTTGGATGGTGCCCATGGTAAAGGGTTATAGATCTGAAGGTGGAGATTAATGATTTTGGGCAACTGAACTGTTCCTGCTGCAGGAACATGTAACACAACATAATTTTTAAATATAGGAAGCTCATATTCACTGCTGAATTGTTTCCCAGAGTTCAGTGAGCTTTAGTTTGCTGTGTTCAAGGGTGTGAAAGATTCACATTTGCATTTTCATTCAGTTTCCTGTTAAGCAGTGGGAACTGGCTCGATGTCCAGCCTTCATTAGCCCCCAGGCAGCAGTACTGGCTAACCAACACACTGTGGATAATGCCACACTCTGCTCCTGTTCTGGGCTCACTGTTAATGTTTTCACTACTTGTGCCCATGAGTGATGTTGGGGCCCTGTATGTGATTCCCAAGCAAGCAGGACAGGCCTGGGCTCTGGCCAGCACTCATGGCTGGGGGGCCACAGGACTGCGGGTTTATTTAGATTTTCTACCTTCTGGGTGGCAGGACATTACTCTAATTATAGGTCTTTGTGGTTTTGAGTACAAGGCACTGAGGAAGCAACAATTAATTAAAGCTCCTTGGGAAGCAGATAAACATTGTAATCCTCATTTATAAATGGCAAAACAATGGAAGGGGTGAGTTACTGAGTGGCTACCCAGTTCAGAGCTCAGAAATACAATGCTGGATTCTGACATTATTCTCTGTCTCCTTTTCTATACGTGTGTGCATGAAGAGCTGGATCATTTTCCACTGCAAAACACAAATTTCTGCATCTCTCTGGTTCTGCTCTCCTTTGCAGTTTCCCCTGTTCTATTTCTGCCCTCACTGCAAGTTAATTTTCAGCTTTTTTCCCCTCCCCGGAGCAGCTACCAAAAGAGTAAGTGCATCACTGTGTCTCCCCACTAAACTAGGCCACCGAAGAGAAGGAGGAAATGGAGGAGCTGCAGGCCTACAACAGACGCCTCCTCCACAACATTCTGCCCAAGGATGTGGCAGCCCATTTCTTGGCTCAGGAGCGGCGCAATGATGAACTGTACTACCAGTCCTGCGAGTGTGTGGCTGTCATGTTCGCCTCCATAAGCAACTTCTCTGAGTTTTATGTGGAGCTGGAAGCCAACAATGAAGGGGTGGAGTGTCTGAGGCTGCTCAATGAAATCATTGCTGATTTTGATGAAGTAAGTCAGAGAAAAACTGGGAGAACAGAGTGAACTGAATCCGTGAGTTTAGTTGGGCTTTACTGAGATCCTGAAGGAGGGTGGTTTATCGAATCCATGGTTCATTTCTTCTTATCCTAAGGGTCTTCGGTTTTATTTTTTTTCCACACTGAAATCCCTTTTTTTCCCTTGTCACTCCTTTGAATATCCAATCCCCTTTCTTCCTCTATCTTCCTGGCTCTGTCCACTACTTTGTAATGCTTGCAGCAAGGCAGGATGTGTGGCATGGACATCACCAGCATCTGTGTGTTTGTCAAGGTTTATTTGCTTCTCTTGCTCTTGTGACACAGATAATAAGTGAAGACCAATTCCGACAGCTGGAGAAGATCAAGACCATTGGCAGCACTTACATGGCTGCCTCAGGCCTCAACGACTCCACGTACGACAAGGAAGGGAAGACACATATCAAAGCTTTGGCGGATTTTGCCATGAGGTTAATGGACCAAATGAAATACATTAATGAGCATTCGTTCAACAACTTCCAGATGAAGATAGGTAATGTCCTTGTGCTCAGAGGATTCCATGTGGTCGTTCTGAGGTGGGGATTTTATGGGCAGTAAAAACCACAGATGTTACATTAGCTGTGCAGTGATGTTGATTGGTGCCTGGTGACCACTTCTGCCTCTATGAAGCCTCACAGTAGTTTTTTAGGGAATAGCAGCATCACTGATGCTCCCCGGGGAAACAGAAGCAGCGTAGCTCCTACCACAGCATGGTCTTACATGGTGGTTGACCTTGGGCTCATTTTGCCCCTGTGCTTCCAGCTCTGGCATTCTTGGACATTAAACTGTCTTTCAAGTCAGGGAATAAAAAGCAACAGAAAAGGGAGAAGAAATTTGAGGATGTCAAGTGTGGTGTTTGCTCTGGAAGGCTGTGTGCTGCTGCCTTGCAGGCCCTCAGCACTGCAGCACGTATGTGCTGCCTTCAAGTGAGCAGTTTGCTCGTTAGCCAAACAAACTTTACCTCCTTATCTGGCACTGGAGAGTAGCTCTTGGAGTTAGCAGATCCAGCCCGAGCTGCCAGTCAGTTGGGCGTAATGGATCAAAGAAGCCAAATTCGATTTTAACATTTCTCTGCCCACAGTTTGTCCATAGCTGTACATGTCAGGGTAAAGCACAGCTAGAACCAGTGAGCCTCAGGATGGGTTTTTACTGTCTGAATAATAACCTGCCTCAAGTAAATGGATGTGAGCATATTTCTCCTCTCCTTCCAGGCCTCAATATTGGTCCTGTCGTAGCTGGGGTGATAGGAGCCCGCAAACCCCAGTATGACATCTGGGGCAACACAGTGAATGTAGCCAGCAGAATGGACAGCACAGGAGTGCCCGACAGGATTCAGGTAAGGCAATCCCTGGAAAACTTACACTGACAGCCCTGTGTCACTTACGCTTTTGAAACTTAATTAGAATGGAAATTTTGGGTTCATTTTATCCCTTTATTCCATACATTTACCTACACAGAACTGAAAAAAAAGCCGCTTAGGAAATGTTGATGGTTGTTGTCTTTTAAGGGTGACCAATATTGCAACATTTGTTTAAAAACTTGCACTTTAGGTCTGGGTGGAAGTGCTGAGATGACCTTCCTTCCCCATGTGCCTCACTGGCACTGAGCACAGTGCTGATCCCTGCTCACACGTGCTGCTCAGCTGTGTGTGGTGGTTGTTTCATTTTCCAAGGGCCTGATTCAGAATTTCTGTAATTCAGTTTGCTGCTCACTGTGCCACGTGTGGCGTGAGGCCGGCAAGGGTCCAGCCATCAGCGGGATGGGGATCCACAGCAGAGAAAGGGGATTGTTAATAGGACCTGTCTGATAATCACACATCTCCTTGGCCTTCAGATGTGACCTTTCCAGTGAGTGATTCAATTCCACTGTCCTGCTTCTGCTGAGCTAGTGTCCACAATAACAGAATGGCATTCCTTGGGAAAATGCTTAAGGGTTATAAAAATAGAGCAGAGGATGGAAAGCCCAAGAGGAGCAGCCACGCTGTTCCCTTGCCTGTCATTTAACTGGATCCATATTTATGCATCACTCTTTAGGCTTCCCTATGAGATGGTCTGTAAAGCCATCTGAAAAAAGGGTGAGAAAATACATTGTAATAAATAAATACCTCAGTAAATCCAGTCTTTAAACTTCTGTTGTTCTTCAGCACAAGTGATTATTTTTGACTGGCATCTGCAGAGACAATTTGGATGCTGGCTAGAGTATTCCATTCCATCAGTTCTCTCCCATTGCCCACTACCTTCTCCCTCATAAAAACAACCCCTGACTCCTAAGCTCTACATCCACTGTGTAACTTCTAGGTAATTTTTGAGGATATTTTAGTAAGTCTGACCTGTTTTCCTACTGCCACTCCGGTGATACTATGATTGCCTCTGAGTAGACTGAACTGACTGATGTATTTTAAAAAATGTGACTCATTTGTTAGGCTTTATCCAGTGATCTTGAAAAATGCAGTTCCCCCAGTTGTGAACTGCGTGTGACATCCGTACTTTCTCAGGTTCTAATGGGTTGCGTTTGTTCAGCACCTTGTGCCAACCTTTCAGTTAGTGACTGATGTGCAAACGTTGATTGACTTAGAAACAAAAGAGTTGATCCCACTTTATTTTGTCCATGGAATACTCCAAGAGCAGATGGAAAGGCTGTGTGGGAGAGAAGGCAAGCATCTGTTTACTCTTGTTTATTCTGCAGGTAACCACAGACATGTACCAGGTTTTAGCAGCCAACAACTACCAGCTGGAGTATCGAGGGGTCATAAAGGTCAAAGGCAAAGGGGAAATGACCACCTACTTTCTAAATGAAGGGCCTCCGATTAGTTAGCACCGACTGCAGCGCCACACAAAGACGGATTTTGCATTACCCAGGATTGTGAATCAGAGAATCATTTTTTGGCAGTGAAGCTGAACATGCGGCGCAGTTGAAATTTCACCCCAAGACTCTAGAGCTGGTATCAGCGAATTCTTTGGCCACCCATCAAGAAAGGCAAGAGGAAGAAACCACCTTGGAGTCGTTCCTGGCTAAGTTGACCAAAGATGTGCACTACAGAGTTCACAGATAAGACATGAAATCGGCATTTTTATAAAGGCTGCTACCACAGGATGGCATAAGAAGCTATTTAAGTATTTATTGACGCAACACAACATTTACTTGGTTGAAGGAATGTATGATTCACTACAAAGCATTATTTTGGAATGGATTTGCACTCCCATAATATTTCCATCCCATACTGCCAGCTATTTGAATTGTACCACTGTGCTTTTATTAGCTGTTTTGAATGGGCTTTCAAAACTGACACCCACTGTTGCAGCACACAAAAAGGCCTTTTAGAAGGGCATTGGTAATGTTTTAGTGTCAAAAGACATTGTAGCCTTGGCCCCCTCTTTTCCCTTCTTCTCCACGGCTAAACGACTGCTCTTCTGAGTGGGGCTGGCACACCTGATGAAGGGGAAAATCAGGATAAAGGAAGATGGCTCTACAACCATATTTATTAAAAAGTCATCTGTGCTCTTCTTTGGTATCTATCGGTTTACATGGGGAAGACTAGATGTAAAGAGACACTTTGTGGGGGGAACTCCCCTGAAATTTGTTGTGGGTTTTTTTGTATTTTTTATTTTGTAATATTGAAAACATGGAGATCTAACAGATATACCAAATTCTATATTTTGTAAATTATATATAAATTAGAAGGCAGGCTGTCCACACCGAGGTGTGGGGGGAGGTGTATATAACCTGTAGACTTTTGTGTAATTTTTTTCTGTGTAATACTCTGAACACAGACTTGGCAGTTTTCAGATTATCACTATACGATCAACCAACAACAAACAGGTGAGTTTCCAGGCTGAATCAGATGCATTTTAAAATGAAAATCCAGAAAAATCTACAACCCCAAAGAAGAGGAAAAACCTACGGTAGTCACAGAATTGTTCCGTGCAGCATTCCAGCGGAGAGTGGCGGCTTCCCAATGGAAACAGGACCTTTTGAGTTTTAGCCACTGAGATGGTATCAAACATGTCAAAAAGAGCTCTAACCAGATCTTCTCTTAACAGGAGCTCTTATGAGAAAAGGAAAAAAAGCTCATTTGAACTTTTATTTTTAAAGAATCGTTTTTCATAGGTGGTCTTAATAGGATTCTGCTGATCTGAGAGTTGTCTGACATTTTAACTGCCATGTGACATTACCAGGAACTATGTGCTGCAGCATGGAGTTGACTTTCCTGTAGTAAGCACTTATTTAAACTGATTCACAGATTTTTCAATTTTCAGGAATTAGGTGATCTTCAGAAAAGGTAGTGATGGCAAGTGTGTATATGAGGTGGTCGATCTCAAAATAGTGCCATTGATACTGTGTTGGGCATCTTTATCACTAGCGGGGGGGTTTCTGAATCGTTCACTGTTATCATTTATGTACCTTTTCTAGCTATGAAAGAAAAAATCCCTTGATATTTTATTAAAAAAATAATTTAAAAAAAGCTATATTTTTTATATTCTATGAGGGGAAAGTTTTGATATTGAATTTGGCTATCACTAAAAATTACTCCAATCTTTTGACATTTAATAAACTTGTTTTCCACTCTTCTCAGGGCAGAATTATTGTAGTACTCACAGCATAATGATTGCACTATGGTGGTGGCGATTTCTTTTTCCTACTAGGCAACGAGAAAAAGTGAAAATCCATGGACGTGTCTTAATTAATTTGCTGTATTGCTAAGCATGACCTGAGCATTAAGCCATTTAAACGTGAGCTTGAATGGCCTTGCCCCTTTCCTTCTCCCTTCCACTAGGAAACATCTCTGAAAAGTATAGTATATTGACTTCTGTAAAACTGCCAAGTCTGCCCTTGTACTATACTTTTGCTCCTTTACATCTTTCCTGGTTTGCAGAATACTTAAGTTGCATCACGCTGTTATGCCCTTCTCCCCTCCTCCACCTCCCACCCCCTTTGTCCCTCACTGAGTTTCATTACCGTCATGCCATACACTTGGGTTTAGGTTTGCTTTCTGCTTTCCAGAAGTCTGCAGTCTTCTTAACTTTTGATTCATCTTATGAAGTTGTGTTGTCAATGAAATTTCAAGTCCCCAGTATCTCTAGCTGTGATTGTTGACAGTGTGTCATGATCATTTCAAGGGGTATTCACACACTCTTAACTCTGGATCTTGCAAAAATGGATACAGTTATGATTTCCCATGGAAATTGAAATCTATTTAAGTAATTTAACTATATTAAACACTGTTTCACTGGTAAAGTGTCTCTGTTTTATTTTAGCTGCATCTGGCTGGTGGAGATTGTTGTGTAGGAGATGCTGGATCTGCAAATAGAAACATCCAGGTCTCGTCTGGCACCGATGGATGCCCTGGTCCTTTGCACTGCCCCGTTACGGAGCCCCAGGGGCTTGGCTGCCCAGCAAACATCCCCCGCGTCCTCCTTGTGCTCCCAACTGCCCTTAGAATCAGTCTCAGGGCAGCTGACAAAATATACTGGCGTAACTGAACAGCTTAAAAAAAAAAAAAGTTTGTATTTTCAAAAGCATATCACCTTTGCCAAAGAATGCCTCAGGTACCTTGGTACTTGTCCTCTCAAGGACACTGGAAGGAGGCAGCACTGCTGCTAATGCAACATTTTCAATCTTTACAGGTAAAAGTAAACACGACACATGACTGTCTCAATTAAGAGGAGCTTGAGGTAGAGCTGAGAAACAAAACCCTGCAGCTTCCAGCTGACTTCTTTTAGTTGAGAAGACATTACACAGGCAGCTAAAAACCAAAATGCCCTACAATCTGTTAGCGGTTAGGAGGGATTTTATGAGTGTACTGAGAGCACAGCTGCAGCAACAAAAAACTATGAAGTATTTAACTATCAGTCTCTATGAAAAGTGGAGGGAGAACTATTTAATACTTTCTATGCTCTCCTAAATAAGCATACAAACAGCAGTTTAGGACATTGTCTGATGCAAGCAACTTTTTTTAACTCTGTGGAAAAGGGTATTCCCCAGGGGAGGAAAGGCAGAAGTATCCAGTGCTGGGCCCTCTCAAGTACTGTGCACAGACTGAAGTTTTCCCCAAATGCATCTTTTTCCCACCCAGAAAGCATTTTGATGAATTTTAAGGTGTTTAGCCACTTCTCCCCAACACAGATCTGGCTACATCAACTATCTGCCTGCATTTAACAAAATGATACATTTGGGACACACAGAGTTTCTTAGATGTGTGTCCTGCACTGCAAATATCTCCAGCCTGGCTGTTTATGTGTTACACAACATCCACAGACACCAGCACCTGGTCAAAAGTATGCCCAGAGGCAAATATTTTCATTCTGTTAAGTTTCCCAACTGCTCCTCAGGGCACCATGACTTCCAGACTGAACTTCAGCTGTCACAGAGAGCAAGCCTGGGATGCTGCTGGGAAAAGGGCAGCTCAGCTGTTTTAAGCTGAAAAAACTCAAGTTTCCATGCTCTTGACCCACTCTGTCCTTGCAACTGAAGGAGCAAGTAGGCTCCGGGGAGATGAGAAAACTGAAGTTCAGGCAGGATGGGGGGCAGGAGCAGCAACATTTCCCTGCCATTTGGGAGCCGGACAGTTTCCTGTAAAAAGCAGTTACATATTTTCTGTCCCTGAGCACCTCTCAGTCCCTGCCTGCAGTGAGGTGAGGCGGCTGCACTGCTGGGGCCAGCCCTGTCTCCCCAGCTGGGATTTCTGCAGCAGCAGAGCCCAGCACTGACACTCGGAGGGCGGCTGGGGCAGCACAGCACTGGAGTTCCAATAAAACCCTCCAGGGGACAGCAGTGCAGCGAGCTGCCCTTAAGCAGCTGGCCCCAGAGAATTCCAGATGGAAATAACTATTGCCATCTACTGGAAATGGCATTATATACCTACCTTGTGTTAGTCAGGCAAGCCTTTGGTCATTCCTTCCTGAAAGCAAATACAGTGACACCTTATTGAAAGAGAAACGTTCTACTGGGGGTGTTGGATGAACCCATTCCAACTTTCAGGAGGTCTTCCTTTATAAACACAGCATGAAATGGGCTCTGCCCCTACTAAATCCCACAGAACAACCAGCAACCACAAACGGCCATCTGCACTTCACAAAACCTGCTGTTCAAGAGAGTAATCAGCTTTTCTGAATTCACCTTCCTAAGTCTGGTAACTCAAGTACCTGGTAAAATCAGCAGGGAAGCCCTTGCCTGAGGGTTGAGAAATCCTGGGAATTTTCAATAAATTTTCACCTCCAACCTGGCCTGCTCTATCTTGGTTCTGCTCTCACACCAAAATGTCAGCAACTTCTAATATTACAAACTCAAACATGCTAAGAAGCCATGTTTTTAGCACCTTGTAATACCACGTAATGAAGAACAGTCATGCTCATTAACTTTTCATTGTGAAATGGGATTTTTATCAGTGCTGTAAAAACAAGCAAACAAAACCTCAACTGTTTTCTGTTACACTGGCAGTTGCATTTGTTCATTATACCTTCTGATCAGCAATCAGTTTAATGCCAGTGTAACTGGAATGGAATAATGGTTCCAGATGCTATGACAAAGGAAGTTTTCATTCCTTAAAAATGGATCTTTGGGAACAGAAGGAAGGGATGGTGCCTCAGAGAAAACAAAATTCTCTGCCAACATATAAACGGAAGAAATGATGCCACAAAAAATTCTGTATGTGCACAACCTGAATTAAAAACTAAGCGGTACTTGAGGCATTCACAGTAGCTTCCCTGCCTATCAATGGAGACACTATAAGCAAAATAAAACCTGGTTTTATACTTAAAATGTAATAGCTCTATTTTTTAATCACTGATTTTCAATGGTAAAGGACTGCTCTTCATCTTCTCAGAGCCCTGCACTGGCTGCTGACACAAGCAATTCTTGGTGCTAAGCAAAGGCTGTCTGCTGCTCATGTTCACAAACATCTCCTTCTTCCCTGTCTCTGAGTGGGGAGGGGAGGGAATGAACTGCAAAGCACCAGCCCTGGAGCCTGCACACCAGACGCTCTCCAAAGGCTTCACCTCAGACAGCAGGCTGAGACACACCTCTTCACTTCCCACTGCAGTTTCATTCTCTAATTCTTCTTGGTTATATTATGCACAATTTTCTTAAATAATACTCCATCTATTTAAAAAGATAATAAGATGCCCAGTTCCTTTTTTCTTGGTCAAAAATCTGACACTAAATAACTTTTTTAAAACCATAACATTTTGGTATGAAATGCCCAAGAAAATCTGCCTGGGCCAACATTTCACAGCACAGCAAAGCTCTGCCAATTCCCAAATCCAGCAACACAAGAGCATTGCAACCTCTCTGCCATCAAGGCTTGATTACAACCACATCTATTTGTACATTATAAAGCATCATAAATAACTGTCATGTAAAAATAAAACCCCAATGTATGTAATGCTCCTCTATGGTTGATTCACCATCTTTAGAAGCATATGATTGTTCTCTCAACACAATCACAGAGGTTTTATCCCAGCACAAAAATACCCAACCCATACAGCCCAAAGAATCAAGACAATCCCTGTATTTCTTGTTTAAGCTAATCAGACTGATTTATTATTTTCCTGTCACCAGTTGTCTGTCTCAGGTTTGACCTAATTATTGATCCATTTCTGAATGGAAGGAAGAACATATAAAAAGAACAGTATTCCAACAAGTGCAAGTCACTCCATTTACTCACCAATCTGTCCTCTTTCAACCCTTCCAGAGTCCAAACACATAAAGTGTGCAAGAATTCTGGGTTTAGTGGCAGAAGTTTTTGAATAATTACAAAAAAATTAACCCTATCTACATAAACCAATTTCAAAGAATAATTAAAAGAAATTCATGAATGAAAACACATTAAAGAACTTACAGCACAAGACAGAGCGCCACGGGTGAAGCCAATCCCCAGAAACTGAGTTTCCAGGTTACATTTTAATTAAGAAAACATTCACATATACGTCAATGTGAAACAAAACATTCCAAAATTTAGTCTCGTACATATTCCACATCTAGTTTGCTAATATGCAATAGCATTATTATTACTTAATTAGCCTATTCCCTACTGCCTCACAAAGGCAAAACTGATTTTGGAAGTGAAAAGCTTGCAGGATATGCAGAACATACTCTACACATTCCTCCGTTAACGTACAAATGTGCTTCCACATTACCATCAGATAATGCGATCACGCAATACCATCAGATAATTCCACATCAGATTATCTCCATGAATGTATGAGCGAAGCTTTCTTATGCCACCAGTCATATTCTACATACATTCCACTGCACGGATATGCTTCACTTTCCTCCTCTAGTCCCATGTTCTTTTGTGTCCTTTTCAAGAAAATAAAAAAGTAATTAAAAAAAAGATTCAACCACCAAGTGTAAAATGTCCACAGGCATCTTACACCGATTTAGTTTAAAAAAAAAAAAAAAAAAAAAAAAAAAGCCCCATTCAGACAGCTTCATCTTTTGGAGAACAGCTTTACATTCCTGAGAGTAACTACTGGAACAAGACTTTGGTCTCGATGCTCCAGGACTTGTCAGACGTTGTAATCAGGGGACTTCCCCTGGGGTTGTCGCAGTCGGATTTGTAAGGTGGAAAAAGCTCCCACAGTCACATGGAAGAAGAGCTGCCACAGGTTGCGCAGCTCATACAGGTACATGTTACACAGGCAGATCAACCCAAAAGTCAGGAAGGATTTGGCATTCCTCCAGCCTGTGTAGTACACAAACAGGTAACACTGTCAGGAAATAAAAAAAGAGATCAGGTTACCTCATGGAAAATAACTTCCGCTGAAGAAAAACTATCTGGTCGCTGAGAAATTGCAGCCCAAACCAAGCAGAAGTCTGAATCAAACCTGGAAGAACAGTATCAACTCAGCAGTCACAGAACGACGAAAGAGTACCTGTTATCAACACAAGGTTACATTTGGCTTGCATTAAGTCCTCTCTGACAACAATTCTCTCGTAATAATTAATTACAGCCTGCAATGAGTGGCCCATGACAAAAGACAGTGGATGCTCCTGGCAAGCTCTGGCCAAAATAAACTCTGTTCTACTCAAGCAGCGGAGAAGGAACAAGAGAAGTCTTGTTCAGGAAAGCAATGGGAAGGACAGGACAATACCCAGAGCTCAGCACAAGGCAATCCCCCAGACACCTCCCAGTCCTGCCAGGGCTGATGCAGAGGCCCACAGCCACTGCCTGCTTCAGCTGCTGCAGGACTGAGCACATCTGGAGAGGGACACAACTACTGTCAATCACAATTACTCTCTGTAATTCTACCACATTTTAGGCAATGTTCTGCACACTGTGGTGTAACACAGTCTGTCAGGACTGCCCACAGTTCCCTACTCAGCCTTCTTCTTACTATAACTGGAAATCTGTTCTTTTGCCTCAGTTTTTATCTCTAAAAGGACACAGCTTTTACCCAGACATTATTTTTATTTCTTCCTTTGTTTGAACTATTCCCTTAATTGCCACAAAATAAATAATAATAAAAAAAATCCCTACAAAATAAAAAAAGCCCCTTCCCTGGAATCAGGTAATTTCTGCTTAGAAGTTTTCTTTTAAGCTTTAAGGTAGATAACAATAGTATTTATGCTTACTTTCTATTCCAAATCTTTTCCCAGTGGATTTATAACTATGGTCACACAGATTTAACAGCATCTATCATCAGATTATCTAAGTGCCATTTCTGGTCTTCCTGGGCATTTGCCATGTTTTATCAGTCAAAAAAAGCTCTACTTAATTTTCTTTTCATTTTTCATGTTCCTCAAAAAAGGGCAATTGAACAATGCAATTTATTGAGGTTACTTTATATTCTATTTGAACTGTACCACTTTGTTATAAAGCATACATTTCCCCTGCAAGTGTGGCTGAGAGCAGCAAAGCTATTTGTACTGTCTGGATATCTAAATATTGTCAGAGAGGTGAGGACTAGCACTATCAGTAAGATTTGTATGTCTTTCCTCCAAAGCAGAGTAAAACTAGAGATGAATAATCTGCATGTTTCAGAATCTAGATAGAAGTGTTCTGAACCTGCTTGGCCTTTTTGGGCAGAGTAAATGCAACCTACTTGTGCTGACAACTTCACAAATCATATCTAAAAGAGCAATTAGCTGGTACTGGTATCTCAGCAATAAGAATTGAGATAATTTCCTAGTGCTGTCACTTGCACTGACAATGTACAAACAAGTGTGACTGCTTCCAAGATTAAAGTAAGAGTCAGGATATGCTTCATCAAAATGATTAATAAAGGCTTGAAAAGAGTAGTTTAAAAATGTTACTATAACATGATGTCACATGACTGTGAATTTTACTGAAGAGCTGTTTTAAATGAATTCTGAAGCGTATCTTTCAATGGTCTAGCTCTGAACTACTGGAGTTGCCCCTTACAGAACAGATGAAAAGGCCAAAAAGCAGTCAGAAGGCCAGAACACCACTTTTAACAGCTTCCTATAACAGGTGCTGTTATGCAGCTCCTGAGGGTTGTTTTTCCACTACTAAAGGGAAGTGTTATCACGTCAGTGAGCCTAAAACATCATCATCCATGGAAGTCCTGTTCTTTTGTCTGCACACCTGAGTTATAAACATTCCTTGGGAACTAGAGACACACTGCTGCGTTGTTATCAACAGAGCAAGACAATACAGCACCCACCCGGTGGGTGAATGACAGTGAAATGTGCTGTCATGCAACACAGGGACTTAATGTCCTGAGCTCTTAACTCAGCCAAAGAACATCACAACATTCCAGAGAACCAACATCCCTCAGTTCTGAAAACTGACCCATCACATATTGCAGGAATGAAACCAGAGGGTGGGAAATAAGAGTTTCAGCAGATGTATTCTGAATATTAATAAAAAGCCTGCAGTCCAAGTTACATGAATTTTTCTTTCAGACACCTCTGTTGAAGGCAAACAGTGAAGGAAAGATACACATCCTCATGTCTCAATGGACACACACAAATACTTTATAAAGAATAAGCTTTCCAGTTTGGGAGAGGAGGGAAAAGTGTATTTTTTACACAAAAAAAAGAATGGAGGAGCTCTACCTTATCTGATATGGAACAGACTGTTGGCACGGAAAATTAACACCAACTTAAATTATTTAACACAGAAGTTGATGGAAAGTCAACAAGTGGTGAAGAACACAAGTCACACTGTGATATTTTTGCTAGAGATAAATTGTAGAGAATGAAGATTACAGATAACCTGGACAAAAGAGTGACAGAAAGGCATTTTCTTATTGTCTGACACAGTACTAAACACTGGCACACAAAAACAAGTAAAAACTGCATACTCCACAAGTCAAAGATTAAAAGTCAAAGTAATTATAATAACTGAGCATAGAGACATAGGTTAATGTAACAGCAGTGTCACTGAGTGAGAGATGCCAGTGGACACCTTGCTATAAATTATAAACAAAAGTCAAATTCAGATGCAGAAATGGAAAACTGACATACAAGAAAACTAAGGGCAAGTGTCAGGCAGGAAACAGAAACCAGTGAAAGGTGGCCACAAACTCTGAAAAGGAAGGAGATGCACATTAAAGTACAAAGTGAGGGCAATTCCAGGGTGCAGTGCTTAGGTATTCCTGTATTTACTTCAAATCTGCTCAAAGGGAAGAAGCAGTAAGCTATTTATTTATTTATTCAGATGGTTAAGTCTACTTGAACTATGAACCTATTATTTCAAGAAAGTAATATAACCTCCACTGCTTGTGACTTTAGAGATAATTGTCTTAATTAAATGTCTTAATCATCCATCTGGAGAAAAATGCCAAACAGAAGTTTTTGTATCAATCTATTACACGATAGTTTGTGATTAATGAAAAAAAACACAGCAGAAAATACTTTTTATACTCACCCTATTCAGGTATCTGTGATATTTAAGAAAACATGGTAACACTTATGCATGACTGGGTAATATTTATGAACTCTAGTGAATTATGCAAACAGAAAAACACACCTGGTACAAACAGGCGGCTGTTCCAAGGAAAAATGCAATAACATAGCTGAAATCTTCACCTTCATTCTGCAAGAATAAAACAAAAAGCCATGTTTTACAATGAAACAAGTGAAATACCAGGCATTTACAGTATGAAAGTTATGAATTATTGCATGTTAAAACAGTTTCACACAGGGATTTAAAGCAATTCCTTTATCACACTAAAACAAGAATTAGGATTAATCAGTACTTACTGACATGTCTGCAAAAAAATCATCATCTGGAGTCTGACCAAAATGTTTATTCACAACAAACAATTCTTGCTAAGATTTTCGAAAGCTTTAAAGAGGTCCAGCTGTAACACTGGATATTTACCTTCTCCAGATGCCTCTGAAAATTCAAGTCCAACCACTGGTAACTACCTTTATTAGCAACTTGGTAGAATTGTGCCTTCCTAAAGCTTCACAAAATGGAAACAGGAAAGGACCGCAACTGGCCACTAGGGTGGGATAAAACTCTACACAGAGAATAAAGAAGGCAGCTCTGCGCTCATGCAGTGAGAGCAAACAGCAGCACGGGAATTTATCAGAGAGACTTGGAAAATAAAGTTCTCTTGAAGGAAAGATGAAAAAATTTACTTGAAGTGACAGATTTTTCTATCTGTTTAGAAGACAAAAAAAAATCCTTTAACTTATTCAAATGGGTTGTTATAGTTCCTACAGAGTTGAGCACAGCAAATTTCCATACTCAGTAACTATTCTAACTGCATTTCCAGCAAACCTCTGCAACCACCAAAAACTTTCCTAGAAAAACAATGGGTAATCATGCAAATGTTTGTCCTTAAGAGCAAATACCACTTGAGAAGATGGTGGTCTATCCACAAGTACAACTTGTGTCTGCTGAGATTATGTTCAGTAGGAAGCATTTCCATGTCCTGTGCTGACCAGGAAAAACTTTGCATGTCTGCACATAAAAATAACACACACAATGCAGTACCTTCTACCCAGTGTGCAAGTCTTTGCCCCAGTGCCACTGCATAATTATTTGGTGAAGTGCAGCTACAGACTGTAACAAAATTTTATTAACACCCAAATAAAACCACTGACTATAAAGCAAAAGTAATTGAGAGCGACGCTTTTGAATGACTTCTCAGAACAGGTTCCATTAATTGTGTTTTGGATTAATTCTCCCTAAACCTTGAGGATTTTTCCATAATAAAATAAATTAAGAGAAATTTTAATGGATTTTTAGTGTGCCTCATTTGTCAGAAACAAAAATTATCTTCCATCTGTACTGCAATCTATTACCTCCAGATGCAATAACATAAAGAATAAAATTAACTGAATGTCCTGTCATCACTTAAATAGATTAATCTAACATTTGCGTTATTTTTAAAAAATCAGCTGCAGACAGGTAACAAAATAAGTTTTAGCAACATCCCACTAACGAACAGAAATCTGTTCAGTACTATTTGTACTACAGCATACTTTAAAATCATTCCTATTTATAAACTCAGAGAATTGCGCAAAACACAGGAAAACCTAATTGGAGATAAAGTAGAGATGTAGGTTCACTTGGTCTTTCTTTAAAAAATGAACGAAAGACAACTCAAAAAGAAGGACCTAGCATGGAACATTTTCATTAACCTTGTTCATCTATCCACTACTCTTCACAAAATGCTGAGACTCAACAGTACTGTTTATTCAATCTTTACATCTATCAATACTGTGTAAGATAACTGTAATATAGGTATTCCTCTTTACCTTACTTCCCTAAAAAAAATCCATTAGGAATCAAAAATATTGCAAAAATGGCTGCTGAAAGGCCTAGAGACCAAGACTTACAAGGAGCAGCTGCAAGTAAGCTGCAGCAAGGTGGGGGCTGGCCTCTTCTCCCACGTAACAAGGGGTAAGATGAGAGGAAATGGCCCCACGTTGCACCAGGGGAAATATTTCTTCACTGAAGGGGCTGTCAAGCTGCCCAAGGAAGTGGTTGAGTCACCACCCCTGAAGGAATTTAAAAGCCTTGTAGATGTGGCACTTTGGAACGTGCTTTAGTGAACTTGGCAGGGCTGGGTTATGGTTGGACTCAGGTCATTTCCAACCTAAATGAAGTCCAGATATGTTTGAATAAAAAGACTATCTACCAGCCAAGCAAGAGGCATTTTCTCTCAGGAAACTTCCATGGTTTTTTATTTCTGTGTCTATCACCACAATAACAGCCATTAAATGGTAAGCAATCTTTGGGGTTCTTTTGTGGCAACACACACGAACTTTCTGTGCATGCCTGCCAAGCATATTCACCTGAATTGCTTGAAAGCACAGACAATTATTAGTGACACTGTAGCACTTGTGGGAATACAACCAGCACAAGAAATGGAATAGAAAGAAACTGAAAGGCGACAGGGAGGGTCATGGTAAAGATTTTATAGGTAAAAATGGGTCTGGGGGAGGTTGTTTGGTGAGGGGAGTTTCTAGAAGAAATCACCTGACAATTTTCCAACACCAATCCTTTCAATACACAATGAGAAATAAAGTTTGTTAAATGCAAACAGAAAAACTACAAAAGCTCTCCAAAAATTTTACAAAACTCCTTTAAAGATTCCCGCTCTGTGGACTTTCCAAAAAAACCAGATTTTCAAAGCTGTTCATCATTTCCCTCAAGTGTTTTTAAATAGCACTATAGAAATTAAACACCTCATACCCTGGCATAAATTTAGAAAACAGAACACTATGTTCACATCCTCACCGCTACCAAGGTACCACAGAAGGAGTCGGCCACCCACCTTCCACTGCTGTTGAAACACAGCCTCGATGAATGAGCAGCACACTCAAGGATGCCCAGACTACAAACAATATGGGTTTTATAACAGAGGCCTGACCTCACAAACAGTACTTCTGAAATGAAACTGGCACAACTCAGCTCACACAGCACCTTCTAAAATGAAAATTGTGATTGCTGTGATGCATAACTTTTAAATTCATAAACATCTGCAATACCTGGAGAAGACTTTCTATGGCATGGAAGCCACGGATTAAATTCAAAGCTCCACATAACAGACTAAGCACAAATGAGACAATTCCTGGCAGAGTCACAGGTTCCAGACGCTGATGGGGAGCTGAAAAGCAGATCAAAAAAACATATCACAGGTCAAAGCAGTACCTTCAGAAATTCAGTAAAATAATAATCTCATTTGTCAGTGGCTTCTAGCTCAAGAGATCACTGAAGCAAATCAAAAAATGTCATTTCTGTTTTCTAAAAAGACAAAACATTGTAAATGTTTCAGCACAAGGTTCAGCAAAAAGAAAACTTTCCTCCAGTTCACATATATATTGCCTTGTTACATTTAGTCTTTATCTGGACACGTTCCGTTTATTCAGTATGGTACTGATGGCTGCCCAAGCATGCCAGGAAATCAATAGTAAAAGATGCACTTGCTAGTGAAATCTGCCCATAATTAGTAACCAGCTAATAAGTCACGTACTTAAGAGCTTCTCTCACAACCTCCACTCTTCCTTAACACTAATGCATTAGTGAGATATTGAGGCTGATTTAGCTTGTTTGCTGAACAGAACACTGAGGCAAAGTTATCAGTCCCCTTCCTTAAAAACACAGTGAGTGCTACCAAAGACACACATGAAGAGACAGCTGTGAAACTCAGCTGGGATCTATAGTACAATCCTACATGGACCTTACAGGTTGTGCTTAGCCTCTTACAAGTGAAACACATTAAAACACTCTTTCTCTCCGTGCACACCCATTTTTTCAAACTTATTTAGGGTCACAAGTACATAACAGTTATGTATGTTCCTCATTACTGTCCCTTTCCACAATGAGTAACAGAAAGCACATGTGAAAAAACAATGCAAAACTCAACAGTCTGAGCGACACTGGGATAACAATGGGACTACTGAGCTGCACTCCAATCATTCTGTTCAAATCAACCAAGTGTAAAGATGTGAACAATGAGGTTAATGAACTGCAACATTAACAGAGAGAGGGGTGTCAATCCTGGTTGTTTGTATTGCACAAATCCAGGAAAAAGGTTTTTCAAACAGTTTATGAAGTTACAGAACCTAAAAAAGCCCCAACAAAAGCTATTTCCCATTGATAAGCTGGCAGGGCTGTCTAATTATGAATCCACAATAACACAAAAATAAAATACAGGATGAGTTCAGTTAATTCATTTTTGTTGAACTTAATAGTGTATAATCAGTTGGGTTGGGTTTTTTTAAACAAAAGCATAACCCATATTTAACTTTGAGAGCTCACTGCTTTTCTAATTGTAGGGCACATTCTTCCCAGCTATCACTCAGTTAACGTTAGATATGCTAGATGTGCTATTTGCATACCAAACCATTCTTTTTCAATGACTCCCAAATGGTTGTTTTGTTTTGGCTTTTTTAAAACCACCTCATCTACAGAGTGGCAAAAAGCTGAGGGTGTATATGACTGGTTTTAGACAAAAGTAATTCCATTAACTGGTGAATAAAATTAGTTCACTGCTCTCCACTTGCAGCTCTCCAGAAAATCTTCTATTGGGTAACTTAAAATCATTGTGTTCTAAAACAGCATCTAAAAAACCTCTTTGAGAACCATGGGGGAAAAAGTAAAGACTCTGATCAGCTAAATCAACACAGTCTATGAAGGTTCATAAATAGTAACTTCTCTCTTACTAAAATAGGAAAAAAAAAATTCAAAAAAATATAAAGGACATTATGTACCATTACTAATGTCATTAAACTCTCCAGGGCTTAACAAATTTTAGTGTTACAATCAAAGCAACAAGAATCATTTATATACAAAAAGATGAAGGCAAAACCAAACGAATGAAAAAGGAATGTCAGAGAAGGCAGGGTAAAGGACAATTGACTTCAAATTGGTACATCCATTAATCTTAGAAATATGATTAAGTGCCATATCAAAATTTCTCAGTTCAAATAAAGCACAAACTCTGAATTTAATGTTGACATTTAAATGAAAATTCAGAAAAATTACATGACATGAGAAACTACATTACTTGTAAGAAGGCTTATTTTAAACAAAAATATAAAAAAACCCCAAAAGTATGGAGTACACCATCAAGCAAAAAATAACTTTAATCTGACAACTGTTTCTTCACCGAAAAAAAGCTCAGAAGATAGTAATTTTATCCTAACCTGAAACATCACACATCAGCACGCTGTGACCCTATTTCCAATGCCTGTCAACACCTACATGTACCTTTTCAGGAAGATTCTATCCATAATCTGCCCACTTTGTGCTTCCCACGAGCACAATTACCCCTGTTCCTCGGCGCACTGCACAGCTCTGGGAGGTAAGGGGCTGCTCGTGCAGGCAGTGCCAGCACACAGGCCTGGACTGCACAGCCAGTCAGTGCGAGCAGGCGAGAGCCACGGCTCCCCCACGGCCCAAACCAGCGCCTCCAACGCTGCATTTCTGCACAACAAAGCGAGATCTGCACCCACCTAACTTCCCACCTCTGGATGCTCTCCAACTTCATGTAACACAGGTCACTCCAGAAAGTCCTACTTTCTAACAGTACGGCATACTCAGGAAATTCCACCAGGCAAAACACCTTTTTGTGAGAATCTGTCCTTAGAGCAAAGGAGAAACTTGGAATTCCAGCCAACTGAGTGGGCAGCAAATATCCAGAGAAAGTTCTTTTCAAGGGTGGAGAGAAGTGATGAATGTAAAGAACTACAAAACCATCAGCAGACTTTCTAAAAAAGACAATGTTATTCAACAGCATCTAAAATGTGAAGAGCTGAAGAAGTAGCAAAGTGCCAGCCTCTCCTAATGTACAGCCCTTTGATGGTGAGTTTCTACAGCAACCCAAGGAAGGAAGTGGATAACTGAACAGAGATCTATGGAATTCAGAGGAAGAAGAAAGTTAAAAGCAACTGAAAGAGAAACAGAAAAATAATGACATGGAAAGAAAAGAGAACAACAGAATTGCTTCTGTAAGGAGTTGTGGAGAGGTAAGTTAAAAAAAAAATATAGAAGATCACCTGCCAATTATTGTTGAATCTTCTTTTTTAGTTAAAAGGGAAATGCTCCTTATGTTTTTTAATTTAGGTCTATATTACCTTCCAACACACTTACTCAAAAAAGTGATAAAAACCACATCTCCCACTATATGAACAATTTTTAAAACACAGCCAATTTTGACACAGGCTGAGTACCCTCAAGCTTATTGATTTCTCTTTTTCCAGCTGCAGAAGTTCGAATCCAGACAATTTTCAGAGTTAACCAGCAGTCCCTTCTGCCACTGTAACTCTTTCCACAAAGCAGGATTACACGAGAACATTAAGAGTAAATAACAATATATGAATCAAGTGGCATCACTTGAGTGGTATCACAGCATTACATAGCTTTAAAAAGAGCCCACACATGTAAAAAGATGACAAAGGTATGTACAGTGCTGCTAGAGGATTCCACTCTTTTAAACAATTGAAACACCTTCACACTTTTCCTTTTTTAATTTTCCTGAATCTAACTCCAATACTGTTAAACTGCAAATACAGAGATTGTAAGCTATTTCAACACTATCTCATAGCACATAGAATTCTCAGAATCAGGGCCCCAGAGTACAAACAGGACACCATGCTGATTTTGTTTGGTTTTCATCTTCCATAGAAAGCAGTTTTCAAATCTTCTAGAGTAATCCTCATGACTAAGTACCTAATAAGGATAATATACTGGCAAACAGATCCTATAATATATTCATATACATAAACTGCACAAAATCTCCTTTATTACAACATTGTAGGAGGTGTTTAGATTTACGATTGCAATTCTATGATTTATGATTGCACCCTGACACTGTAAAGTGAACAGCATTAGTGTGTGCCTGCTCAGGGTAATTCACAGACAGAAATACTTCTGGGGAAAAAAAGGGAAGTATATTAACTAATTAAAATCAACACTTCCTTCCATTCTGTTTATGATTTTTCTTCACTAAACTTGGAGGACTGAAATCAGATGATGTCAGTATCACATGTGGAGTCCATGTATCAGTGCAAGGATTTGGCATTTTGTTTCTGTCCTGCTGGGAAATTTCTGAAGGTGGGCCTCAAACCCGTTCAGAGGATTCACTTAACAGCACAAACCTTTAGACCAACACAACCCCACAATTCCACATTTACCCCCTACATGAATTTAATTAAAGTTTAAAAAAATTAATGACCCCTTAAATGAATTTGGCAGTTTTATACAAAACTGCAATTCTTAACGTACACCAGGCACTCATTTTAGAGAGTGCATCTCTTAGCCAGCACATCTCTTTGGATTTTCACCACTGCAGAGGTTTCCTAAAGAGATGCTTCTCCGTGCAGCTGCTCTAACTCCTGACACTGCTCTCAGCTTATGTCAACAATGAGTCTTACTGGGCTGAAATCTCAAAAATCTTCAGAAATATAAAAAGGTCAAAAAATATAAATCCTCTTCTTGCTAAGTGCTTATCTTTATTTGCAGGGGTTTTTTTTCCTTCAATAAAGCAGTCCATTGAACAGAGCTATTTCTTTCTCTGAGTGCCTTGGGAAGGTAAGCATTTGAAGCAGGAGACAAAACAGACATCTGAGCTAAAATACACATAAGGTCATACCAGCTTTATGTTTTAGAAACATGAAAAAAAAAGCTTTTTCTTTAAAGAAAAAAAAATTGCTGCATCTGTCTCATTTAAGGATACAACAACAGAAGCCTGGAACTTACCTGCAGATATCTTACCAGTACCCTTATACTCCCCCATAGGTATATGAGAAAAGCCATTGGCTGAACCAAGCTCTGACACAGAAATTTGATACGGTGGTCTCAGTTTGATTTCTGTCTGCATATCAGCAAGATTCATCTTTGTTGACAAAGAACGTGTGTTGTTGTATCTCTGTTTGGTCCTCTGGATGAAATTATCTATGCAAAATTTAAAATAAAAAGGCATTTTTCTATGAACTTGGTTAATTGCATAATTCAAGACCGTGCAGCTTTTCAGTGCACAAACTGAAATACAGTTTGATATATTTGTATTTATCTTGGATTTTTAATGTTATTTCTCTTTTGTGCCTAATACATCATGCATTATTTAATTCTCCAGTTAAAAAAAATTAAGCTCTAAAAATCTAATTATGTAATTAACTGAATAAACTAATGACTTTTCATTGCATGAGACTGAATGCCTTTCTAATAAAAGGCATTTACTGCACTTATTCTAGCTTTTCTGTTAGTTCAGTAAAAATCCTTATGAAAAAATTATGAAAGAAAAAAGTGTTTATAGGAATCTTCACAAGAAGGACAATGATGTTATACAGAAATTGTCACTACCTGATTGAATTATAGACAGGAATTAACCAACTGGAGTATCTCGGCCCATGTTTCTAAAATTTCAGTTCTTTTTACTCTAATGTGTTTTATAAGAATATCTAATTACAGAATTTTCTAATATATAATATTAAAGCAACATAAAATATGGAACTCATAACAACTGTTATCTGGTATTTTTGAGATGAGTTGCATTTGGAGTCTGAAGATTAAATGTTCCACTACACCGTAAGAAATAAAAATCTCTCCCTTTCACGTACTGAACAAAAGGTAGCACAGCTAAGAGCTAACATGAAACGGCAATCTTTTACTGTAGAAATTTAAGAAGCTCAATAACTTCATAGGTTAAGTTTTCCAACAGGTATGAAGTTAAACAGCTCCCAGTATTATTAACCAGACAATGAACTCCAGAGTTGGTCACACAAGGCTTAAACCAAAACCTACTGGAATGAAAAGAACTAAGTTCAGATAAAACTCTAGAAGCCTAATTTAATGCCCCCAGAAGTATTTCTTTATTGACTCTAACAGGACTTAAAACAGATTTTAAATCCACCTGAAATAAAGCTATGAACTGCTTTGGACATTTTTTTTTGTGTGTGTGTGTGTGCATTAAGTTGCGTCTATTTACTACTCATTTGTCTTAGTATGAGAATGAAGGGGAAACAAGTCAGATCCTTACCAAACTCTATAAAACAGTATGGTCTGATAGCAGTATTTGTCTTCATCATATTGTAGGTAGTGATGAATTCTTTCTGAAGCTCATCCAGGAAACAGAAAGCCAGAACACTGGGATAATTTTCAGTGCACAACATCATATAGCTTACTCCCAGAGAACTTATAAAGCTAGAATTGAGAAAACATATTCAGAATTTTGACTTTAAATTCAGTGAATTAACTGCTTTTCTAGTCTGATCTCATATTTTATAACCAGAAAAACAAAAACTTATCTGGAGAAGCAAAGGAATAAATGTTTACTGAAAAGTCCAATGGTATTCCAGAAGAAGAACAAGTTACTTTTAGGCAATGTTTTACTTGAACACCACATTGCACAATCATATGAGAAGCTGTTTTACACATATATGTATGTATCCCTGTGTGTGTGCACACATACACACAAAATTATGAAACAGAAAACAACAAAGCTTTTAGAATGCAGAAACACAGCAGGTTTGTCCCTTAACAGTTTTTCACTCATCTCAAATGTACAGTATGTGATCCAGTGCAGCCCCAAAATTCAAAATCTTATCTTCATATTGAGGGGAGGGCTCTTGGCTCTTTCTAGAATATGGGAAGAAATGAAAGTGTTCTGTAGAATGCAGAATTAATAATTCTCCAAAGAGAGTTGGAAGGACAACCAGAGATGGCAAATAGGAAATCAGAAAAGGACCGTTTCAATATACATATTCCATTGCATTTAGGCAATTCATTATCATTCTGGCTGTCGTGATACATTCAAATTTCTTAAAAATCTTACTGGATAACCTACAGTATTAAAAGTAATCAAAGACAAAAGCAGTAAAATCTACCTCAATTAAGCCTTATATCTCATTCTGAAAAGTTTGTTTTAAGCTAATCAGTTTACAGGCCAACTGTAGTAAAAAAAGACTGAAACAATTTAGCCCATCCTGGGCTTTAATCCAAGAAATGCTGGAAACTCACATATTTCTACAGGAGATGGAGAGGTCTTGGGACTTCCTAGGATCATTCAGGTGGTACACTTTCCACCACTGTAACTTCTACATGGTTAACTAGGGGTTAAGATGAAATTACTCACCTCATTTAAAATACCTAAATTAGAATCAGAATTTAGGTCAGTTAAAGTGCAAGTCAACTATAAACAATAAAGAATTTCTTGTGAATATCTACTCTTTCAGTGTAAAGCCACTGTTCCCATTATGTTGTCCTATGACTTTATAAAGGAACATGACATTATAAAGGAACTTTAATGAAAGTCTGAATAGTTTAAATTTTTCCAAAATTTCTCAGTTTTAAATTTCTGATAAATAGTGCCAAGAGTTAATCTTAGTTTGATTAAGTATTTCTAATGTGAACAGTTAACTTCTTCATTTACAGAGAAACACAACCTACGATGTCGCAAATACTTAAATGAGAAGCCTTACTTTATATTATACTGTCCAGTTTTCAGAGTACATCTATCAGGAAGCTGAGAAAGTTTTTTTGAGAGCATTTTAAAATATTTTCTACATTCTTGCATTCCCGTGCTCTGGTCATAATCGGTGGATGCAGAAAGTGGGAGTCCATCCCTCACACGGACCACAGAGGCAGATAAAATCATAGACATTGCCAAGAGAGTTAACAACAACCTGCAACAAAACACAAATCAGGAGGAAGCAGAATTAAGGTAAAAACAGAAACAACAGAGTCAACTGTGAATAATCAAATCAAGCTGTACAGTGGGTTCAGGCGTCAACTGGGGCACAGTTAGGATCTACAACTACAACTCAGACTAAAGTCTTAATTGAATAGGACCTACTAATCTACACGAGCCACAAAACCATTTTTCAAAGCTTACATTAAATCTAAACATTCAAAAGCTTAGCGAGACAAGTATTAAAAGGATTACATATCTGCTGAGCATCAGTACACAAATTTGCTCTCCTACAAGTGGGCGAACTGCTAGAATTTACATGAAGCCAAAAGCAAACACTTCCTCAGCTCCTAACACTGCTCTGCAGACTCCTACCATATACTACACCTATCACTTCAGACACTATGAAAAAATATTTTTTCCTCCCTCAGACGATGCTACTCAAGTTCCATACAGTCACAAACTGCAAAAGGAAACAGATTTCTGGATACAGCTGAAATATGCTTTTGGGTCTGATACTGACATGTTTACAGCACCTTTCAAACTATGACGTTAAGGGTGCTTTACAAGCCTCAGAGGCTGAATGACTGCATTCTCACAAGTCAGAAATCCAAATTTTCCCCCCAAAAAGACACTACCTCTTCACAAGAGAGAGGAAATAGCTATTTTTTACCTGAACTCTCATCATCTTTATTTCCCACTCCCCAAAGATTATATAGCCATCAGGATACTTAATGAATTATCAACAACACTCAGGCTTTTCAAGGTTATTTACTCCTCAGAGAGAAAGAACCATACAATAACGTAAGCACTAAAAATGTGTTGTCATTTTCCGTTTAGTAAATTCAGCTTCATCAGCAGTCAAACTTCAACCTCCTTTGAGATCCATCACATTAGCTGAATGAATTCCAAATTAATACCCTCGAATTTTATTTGTACAGCACACCAGACTCTCCCCAAAGATGTAACAGCAGTGGAAGCCACTGATGACTGCAGTCTGCTGAACACCTTGAGGCTTTTATCAGGTGCCTTTGTTATTTCAGCACTTCACTAGAGAATTCCCACCTGAACAAAGTGCTTCCATCAGCTGGACGCAAAACCAGAAAACAACCCCAACTCCAGGACTTCCTCTAGATCAGCTTGCTGGCATGAAGCATTCAAGAAACTAAACCAACAGTTCTAGAAACTTTTATCTAGTTCCGAGTTCATGCACATGTTCCCAGAAGGACAATTCACATGGAATGCACATGGACTCATTTTCTTAACTATGCTGCTAACCATAGAGCCAAGGCAGCAGCTCAGGAGCACAACAAAATTACAGAGGGGCTTTAAACTGTAATGGTTCTCTCACAATAACCATCTCTACCACTCAGAACTCAATCCTGACAGAGACTTCTGGGAGCTGTTATCAATATAAACAAAAGAGCAATGTTGCAATAGCAAAGTTTAAATACCCCTTCATTAACTTACTTGCACAGAATGTAATTTCATGGATCAGCATTTCCCCTGATGAAACAAGTAACATCCCTAGCACTTAACATGAAGCAAGGACCGTAGATCCATGTCCTGTTTCAGCAAAAGGCAGTGAATAGGACTGCACTGCAGGAGAAGCCCAGAATCCCACAGCCAGCTCTCAGAAGAAAAGATATTATTCTCTTCACTTTTTAAATGATCTCGACGGTTAAAGTTCATGTTGAGCTATCTGATGAGAAAAGAACAAACAGAAGTTAATAAATGTATTTACTGGGTAACAACACGCTTCAGCTCTTTCTGTGAGGCCATCCATATTGGAAAGGCCTGAACATAGCCAAAGGAGGGTACTCAAAAGATAATCCAAGAAAAAAAAACTAGGATAATAGAGATATTTAAACGTTTCTGTATTCTTTAAGTGAAGTTCAGGAAGTCCCATCACTTGAGGCATCTAAAATGGGAAAACATCCATCTGCACAGTGCAGGAGTAACTCAGGCTTACACAACCTTTGACTTGGAAGCCCATAATTTCCCTCATCCATTTTGTTTGATTAATCCATAATTTCCTCTGCCCAGAACACTTCAGGCACAAAACACAGCACAACCACAGCTCTACTTCCAAAGCATTAAGATTTTCAATGCTCAATCTCATCACAGTTGCTTTGCTCCTACAACTAAGAACAAAGAACATAAATACCACCAACAACAGCATGTATGCACAGACAAAGAAAATGATAAAGACATCTCCATAGGTATTCTTTCAACTTTTATGTCTATTCTGTATGTAAATAAATATTTGCATAAATCTTGAACAAAACCTTCTTCAAGACTCCTACTTATATTGAGAGAAATACAGGCTCTATATCAGAAGACAAGCCTCTATTGAAACCTGCCAATTCTCTTAATATACTACGAAATCATGCAAGGTAGAAATCGTGTTGAGCCAATGATCTTAACACTAGTTAGGTTTTGTTACCATCACCTTAAAAACCCACCCACTGAAAATATGAACTTTTTTCTCAGCCTCCTAACCGCAGAATCAGAAAGCTATCTAAAACCAAAGCTAATAAAAGAAAATTACTTTGGCTGGAAGATCATACATACGTCAAGAGATGTGTAATACACATACCGTAACAGAACATTCAGCCTTGCCTGAAAATGTATTAACAAAGAGAAAAAGTTCACTGAATCTACTTTACCTAGCTCTCAAAACAATACAGCTTTACACAAGGAGCCAAGTGGTAAATTTGATATGCACTTATATATTTACAGATTGAAGGAAGATAACATAGTGCTTTTAGGTCTACCTCTAATTTTTTTTTTAAACATCTATTCAAAGCTGCATTAATTCACCAAATCGTTCCAAACTTCATACTTGTTTCTCCAAAAATTTTGTACCTCTCAACCACCTGAAGTTAACAAAAGACTCCACTTCCAGTACAAATGGTCTATTAATCCATTCCAGGTGCAAGGAAATGAACAGATTGGGTTCACTGTCTCATTCCACGACAGAACTGTGGAATACCAAATCCAACCAGCAGGTGTTTGACTCACAGGTATCACACAGGGTCCAAAACATGTCTGGAAAAGTTCACAGAAGAACTACCAGGGGTATTAAAATCAAATCACAACCCTTTGCTCAGCGGGATTCTGACCCCCAACAAACACCAGCAGGGAGAATACATCACAGAAACACTGCTCCATGCTTGCACCATTCTTGTTTCCTTTTGTTAGTATTTACTTCTGCCCCATCGTTGCTGATTCCTCCTTCACAGCCCTCCTGACAAATGAGGACTGGGAGAACTCATGGCAAAGAGAAGCACGGAGAAAGCTGTCCACAGACAGGTAAGAGTCAGCAGAGCGGCAATTCCTCTGTTTCTCCACCTTCCCAAGAGCTGTCCAATTCCTCACGCACATGTCAGCACCCACTGTTCCACAACCAGGAATCACCACATGTGCCTGGTTTCATTTCCTGCCATGAACGAGAAACCTCCGGTGATGGGAACCAGAGCCTGTTTCACTGTATTTTTTTTTAAGACATATTCAATTACCCTGTTGTTTATTTCTGTGTTATGATGGTACTTGACCCTGAAGCAGCATCTAGAAAAAAGTCCTAGAAACACTGAAAACAGAAACTGGAACATTCCAGCCTTTTGTAACAAATTTATCATCTAACTTGTGATCTGACAGCTAATTGTAATAAACCCATCTGAGACAGTCTTGTAACACTTATAACAAGTGTTTGAAAGCAACCTGTGACTATGATTTTCCCAGGATACTTCATCTTAGAAAAATCTAGCTTTCTCAAAATTCTGAGCAGATCTAGTGTAATGGCAAGCTTACCCTCCTGCCCCTGGTAGCCTTCAGCCAACCTAATCACAGCATTTCTTGCTGGGATGTCCGCCTCTCATAAAAGCCTTCCATAAAATATAAAACTGGGGAGCGTGTGCAAGCTGCACTCCTGTCTGACATAGAAAAAAGATAAAACTTCTGTGCTTACTTCAAATGTACCTAATAATGTTGGACAATTTACTCTCCCCACTTCTGAGTGTTGTGACAATTGCATCACATAGGAAGGAGCCTTAATTTTTTCACTCTACATCATACTCCAGAAATTCGTGTTACAAAATGGAGCACTACAGAAGGACACAACAAATAAAGCCACTTTGACATCACCGGGTATGATGAGACAAGAGAATAATCCTAAATCACCAGCCGAAATAATCCTTTCCATAAAGCCAGGGGGGAAGAGACCTCAGAGGCAGGATCAAGATTCACAGAATAAATAAGGTTGGAAAAGACCTCTGAGATCTTCGCGTCCAACCTGTGATTGGACACCATCACGCCACCAGCCACCACTAAGTGCCACGTCCTTAACAGGTGGCTCCAGGCAGAGTGACTCACTCCATCACCTCCCTGGCATCCCAATCCAATATATAATCAGCCCTTCTGAAGAAATTCCTCCTAACGTCCAAACAATTCCGAAAAACTAAAGGAAAGGAACAGGTTGCATCCCAAAGTTTGGGAGCTTGACCCTTTCACCTACCACCTGCTTACGTGGCAGCTCCGACACGACCATCTGCAGCCGCAGCAGAAGCGCTGACACAGTGGTCACTGACTTAGGCGGATCCGCACCGCTCCAGGTCACAAAACTTCACCCAACCTCCTGCAGAGCCCGGAGAGCGGCGGAGACCCCTACACACAGCCGGCTCCTGCTACCGAGCGGCCCTCGCTGCCTCCCGCGCCCGCCCTGCCCGCGGCAGCGTCGCTGCCCTCGCCGCCACCACCACCACCACCACCACCCCCCCCCCGAGATGGCGGCGGCGGCCCCGCGCTGACCGCGGCTGAGGCGCGAACGCAGGCGGCCCCGAGGCTCCGCGGCCGGGCCTGGGGCCGGCAGAGGTGAGGAGGCGGGAGGGGAAGGAAGGGGAGGCGAGGGCGCGGCGCGGGCCGGGCGGGCAGGGCCCGGCGGCGGCGGCGGCCGCGGGTCCCGCCCCGCCCGCGCCCCTCACGGCGCCGGCCCCGCGCGGGGGGCGCGAGCCGTACCTGGGCAGCGGGGCGGCGGCGCGCGGCTCCCGCCGGGCATTGTGGGAGCGGACGCGTCCGCGCGCGCCGCAGCGCCCTCGCGCGTTGCGGCCGCGCGGCTGCGGGGCGGGGCCGCCCTGAGGGAGCTCCGGGCGCTCCCGGCGCGGCCGCCCTGAGCCTCCCGGCGAGCTCCGCTGGAGCTTGAGCCGCCGCGCTGGAGGCTGCGGGGGTCCGGGGCCGCTGTGTACGAAAGGGACGCCGCCCTTGCGTGGCTGGGATGCGAAGACCAGCCTCCCGGGCGTAGGTGTCTCTCACCGCCCGGGCGGGGCCCGCCGAGATGCCGCCGCCGCTGACTCCCACAGCCTTGCCTGATACTGAATTTATCGTAGGATCAGTCGGGTTGTAAAATATCTCCGGAATCATCGGGACCAACCTATGAACCAACACTACCGATGTCAACCAGACCAGGGCGGCGAGTGCCACATCCGGTCTTCACTTAAACACCTCCAAGGATGGTGACTCCATCACATCCCTGGGCAGCCCAGTCCAATGTCAAATCACCCATTCTGTGAAGAAGTGCTTCCTAATGACCAATCTGTACCTCCCCTGGTGCATCTTACGACTGTCCCCTTGTCCTGTGCCCTGGGAGAAGAGCCCGACTCCACCTGCTCCAGGCTCCTCCCAGGGAGCTGTAGGGAGCGATAAGCTCACCCCGAGCCTCTTCTGCAGGAGAACTGGCTCTGATGTCAGCACAGCCGAGCTTTAGGAGCTGTGCTCTTTGGGTTCTCCATGTAATAACTTTGACAGCAGCTGGCTGGTGTCCACCAGGTTTAATGGATCACACAGCCCTTGGCGTACGCCTGGCGCTGTGCATAACCGGGTGTGTTTGGTGTCCTCTGCTGAGGCAGCGAGCGTGGCTGCTGGCACGTGTGGGCTGGGGACAGAATAGCCACCAGCAAAAGTGCACTGAGATGAGACTGAGATGCTAGGCTAATCTCATTTGTTTCCCAACAAATAAACTGGGCGTATTTCAACAATAAATGGCAGTACAAAAGTGAAAGTTTGCAAACCTCATTAGTAACCCTAGAGTAAGGTTCCTATTTTAAAACTACTTTCTTTACTGATACAAGGATAATTTTCTTCCTGTACCACTCTTTGACTTCACTGTTTTCATACCAAATCACAGTTTTAGTCTGTTGGCTCAAATCTCAAATGAAAGCAGCTTATTTCCTCGCTAACGCCTTTTAATTTCTCTTTCCATCTGTTACTACTTCGCTATCCAAGTGCCTGTAGCACGGCAGTGTTGGGATAGAGGTAACACACCTCACACTCTGGACTCTCAGGCTCTGCTGAGTTCTACTCAGGAGCAAAGGGATCAGCAAGATGGTGCTGGAGAAAATCAGTGCTTTCCAACCTCAACTCTGCCTTCTCCAGGCAGTTTTAAGTGGATACCCATGGCAGCCCTGGATATCAGAGGAGCATCACCTCACTCCCTATGCCAGTGATCCAGGTGAGGAGGAAGGATCTCTTGGATCTTAGAATGAGGAGTAAATTGCTGTTGCTGGAGATTAATTTCACCCTTTCATCTTCCAGGCTTTCTTTGTGCCTCCAGCAAAGTTCAGCCAAGCCAAGGGCTCGAGCTCTCTGCGTCAAGCAAGGCCACAACAAGGGGTACAAGATTAACTGTGGCTCTGGGGCTGAGTAGCAGGGAAAACTGGCAAATTGGGGAAATTGTTTTTAAGAAGATTTGAGACAGGAAAGTGGCAAAGAGGGGGTCAGAAGATGGGGCTAGCATGGAATTGTGGGAGAGGAAGGAAGGAGCGGATGAGCAGAGAGACCACGGCAGGAGAGGTCACCTGCTTGGTGAGGTAGTTTTCCTCTGAACATAAAAGGTGAAGAAAAAGTGATGTCCTGGAGAGCCTTTCCTGAGCATCCTTCTCTCAGAAGATGAGAACTGCCAAGGTTGTGCGCCACAGACAGGTCTTGCTAAAGCCTTGCAAGGGATGGAACATCTGCGTGTTTGAATACACAGCTTGGCATCTGCAACTCAGTATCTTGGCCTGTCAGGAAAAAGCTGTTCCCACTCAGGCTTTTGTAGAGTGGGGCACGGGAACATCTCAATCCTGACTGACTATGCACAAGTAAAGCACACATTCAGAAGATGATACTTTAATCTGAATAATATCCAGAGAGTCCTTATCCTGTATAAACAGAGTGCACGGTATTACAAGCTACTGCACAGTTTAACGGCTTATGATAGCATCTACTGTAATGCAGAGAACTAGTGATTACTTAATTAGAGGCTGTCTAAATGTTTGTGATAAGTGCATACATGTGTAATTTTAATTTTTCTAGTTCTTCTGAACTGTTTATCTTTCAACCCTAAAATTCTCTTAACCTTTTGTAAATGTTTTAAAGAAAAAAAGATAAGCATTTTGCATTTACATAAACAGGATTTCAAGTATTATATATACATCTATTACTTAAGATTCCTAGGGGAAAAAACCCCACATTATTCTTTATTTTCAGGTGAACCTGGCCCCAAGAGGTTAAATAAATCACACAAGATCACTTGAGGGAGGTAGTGGCTGAGTCAGAAGTGAGGATACAGATCCAACCAGCTCCCAGCTCTCGTGGTGAACTTAAATCATATCTGTTATTCAAGGATTTGCACAGCTAACAAGCCAGTTACACTTTAAATTGTGTCTTTTTCTTGTCCCATTGACTCCCCGAAGGCATGGAAGCAGTAAAACACTGTCAGGCAGCGTGCAGTGAATGCATTACTGAAAGCTGCAGCCAGAGATAAAACAGATTCAGAGGAAGTAAATCCAGTCAGTGCAAAGGGAAGCCAAAGTGGAGGAATGAGGTGTTTCAGAATGAGAAGAGACGAGGAGACAAAGAGGTGTGGACAGTGTCAGAGGCTGAAGAGAGAGTAAGGTGGGAAGAACGGGTGACAAAGGAGTGCCCACGGTGCCAAAGCCCTCAGAAATGCCAGCAAGGGGCCTCTACTTGAGCAAAATAGAGAAGCCAATGCTCTTGCTGAGTGTGCCATCAGCCCGCTGAAAGCAAAGCCCAACAGCAAACACTCAGAGGTGAGTCAGGACAGGATTTACCTCACCAGAGTTCAGTGATCTGGAAATTGCCCTCTGTGAGGAAGTTCTTTGTTGCTTTTTCTCCTCAGTCACTGCAGGGAGCAGACATGTCCAGCTGCATTTATACACCGGCTTTGGATGACTAAAGGTAGGAAAGACAAACCCTTAGGCTCTGTCCACTGGATTTAAACATGACTTTTAAATCAGGCTTCCCCAAGGAAAAATATCCAGCTTGAGGAGCTGGCAGTAGTTGTGCTCATCAGAGATGGAGTCACAGGAGCAACACAAAAGTAAAGTTCTGAAAGGAAAATTCAACTGAAGATTTTTTTTTGCAGCAAATTAAACTGTGGAATATATCAGATTACTGATCCACTTTGTAACTGTTTTTATGGGGAAAATAAAAGCCTTCTCTGATTTAGACTAATTATACCCTAAGCCTTCATCTCTATTTTTTTAAAACAGAAAAGGAAAAAAAAAAAAATCTCCTGTTTACTACGTATTTCTCATTTTATTGTTCCTTTCTCTATCCCATTTCTTTTTCTTGTATCTTTCTTAAAGTTTGGTGCTTGAAGCTGAAGGTATTTTTCAAGCTGGGGCTTTAGCTAAAAACCAGACTAACAGCCATTGATATGCTTCCTGTTTCTTGGATAATAATGTCAATTTCCACAGAAAACCAGGGATGTTGAATTAGTGAATTCACATGGAGTGCAGCCCGGCTGCATCACGAGGCCTTTACACTCTGAATCAGGCTCCTGAAATCATGGCTCTGGCTAAAAGCCCGTGACTTTCTAACAATTTTGCACTTGCATTTCATTTTAGAGGTTTTAGAGAAACCTGTGTCCATAATCGCAAAAGCAAGGATTATACTGACTGGAATGAACTGTTCTTGCTAACACAGCATCAGCAGACGTGTGAGCAAGGTCATAAAAATCATCAGCAGAATATGCGGTTTATTTCCTTGCTTCTCTATTTTAAAAACCTCCTCTGCTGATTCAGTCTTAAGGTCCTGTGCTGGGCCCACAAGTTTCTTTCCCAGAACTCTAGTATTTAACTCTCAAGGGCTTTGCAAGACTGAAGCAACCTCGTAATGTCATGGAAAGTCTCTCACTGGTAATAAATGCAGCTGTTAGAACAAAATACAACATTATCCCAATGGCTCTTGTTGCTGCAGGGCCCAGTATGATCTCCTGCATAAAAAACACCCTATTTCTGAAAAGTAATCTTCACACTGCATCTCAATTAGTTTGAAAAGCAATGTGTTGTTAATGTATTTTTATTTACAGGGCCATAAGCATTATGGGCTTATGGAAATAACACGAGTGAGTTTTCTGATGATCATGTCCCAAGCCATTCCAACAGTGATGGGCTCTCTTTGGGGCTTTCCTGCTTACTTTATTCCCTTTCTGGTAGAAGCAGCTGATGTGAAAAGCCACATGAATATACTCCTAGTACACATAATCCCTTTAGTTCCCTGCATGACTGTAATTGAACACATTGGCAGACTTTGTTTGTATTTAAATATTTTCATAGAAGGGAAAGTCATTCCAAGCTGATCACTTCATGCGGCCAAAAATTTCATTAGGAGCCATTTGAACAATTACAATAAATAAGAAAATCATTATTTGTCAGTACAGTTGTGCCATAAACACCATAATTTATATTAAAAGTATTCTTAGTCCCAAATGAAATTTGTCTTTGTTTATGATAATCACCACATCAAATTTATTGAGTAACAAAGAAGACACATATGGCTTTGTAGTCCACAGTTAGGTTGTTCTATTTGAAATTCAATTCAGAAGGATAGAGGTTTCTAAGATGGAGGTGGTGGCTCACTCTAATAGAAACCCACTAAGACACAGGATGGGCACTACTGTCTGGATTATCAAATCCAGTCCCCAGGTACTGTAGGCAACTGGATCACATGGTCCATTTAATACATTTTGTGAGCTTCACGAAAAACTACATATGGCTTCATCCCTATAATTTTTATACCCTGCTGGTGGAAAAAGAACACCTAATTGGTAGTCTAAATTATTCATGGCCAATTTATACGCACTTGCTCATACACACAGATGGCCTACCCTTGATATTCCCCCTACCTGATGTATTTACAGAAAGCAGTCAAACCACACCTCACTCTTCAGCTGCTGAGCTAAATGAGCCCCTTATGCTTGCTGTCCTTCCATGAAAGGCTCTCCAGTCTCCTCTTAGCAGCCCTTTGCTGTACCCATTTCATTAAGAATCCAGCTTTCTTTAACACAATCAGAATAATGTATTTTATTCCAAACAGAATCTTATTAGGTTCTTATTCAAGGATGTTCATACTTCCCTTGCTTTGCTAGAAATGTGTCCTGCATTTTAGAGTTTCAGTTGCCTTTTCCACGCCCATGCTGCACTGAAACATGAAATCTTTCAGTGCTATTTCCTGCAGAATTTTGTCTGCTGCTACCTCCCTTACTACCTCTGTGGCCTCACTCTTTGAGGACATTCAGCTCTTGCTGTGTGATATTCTGAACTTTCTCTACACTGGTGATACCTCCTAACTTGGTGACTTCAATGTATTTTTATGACCAGATACCTCTGTTTTCCAATAGGTCACTGATGAAAATAATAACAATCAGTCTTAAGACTTACGGTCTAGGAGCTCTGAATAATTCCCTTTCAATACAGTTCAGCTTCTCATCTTCCAACACCATGTATGCTTTGCAGCTCCTCTATAGATCTGACTTCTCCATGCAGGAGATAGAAATTTATACACGGCTCCTCATCGGCTATTTTATTCAAGTCCAGACAGCCAGATTTCCTTTCTTTGTCTAGCTAATTAATTACTCTATCAAAGAAGCCTATCGAATTAGTTTGATATTTTCTAGCCTTGGTAAATACCCATTCCATTTTATTCTGCTTTTCCAGTGACTGTCATGACTTTTACTATTCTCTCCTCCCACATTCTTTCCAAAAGCCTGACATAAAATATTGCTGTATACAAAACAAAATATATTGTGCTTTTTCAGTGCACAAAAAAAAAATCCATGTTTTATTTGTCTTTGGTATAGATTAGTTATTTACATCAATATACAGTTCTGACTAGCTGCTAGTGTTGAGCAACAGTTATAGGTTGGTTGACTCTATATTCCCAGCAGAAATGTATATGCATCCTTTTTTATTCTGAATAGTGTTAGTATCACTATTTAAAAGGATTGGAATACAAATTTGGCAGGCTGGTCCAACTCAGACACAGCCGCACATGCAACGGGGTCTTTTCCTGAACAGCTTTATAGTTTAACTGATACATGTTGGAGAAAATCAGAGGACAACATGTACAGTGACTTGTATGGTGTTCACAGGCTTTGGGCATGGCAGAAATGCAGGCTTTGAAGAAACAGAGAAGAGTTGGGCAGGATTTGGCTGAGAGGTGCTGGATGATTGTTTCAGATAGAGATAAATTGTACAGAGTGTTGTTTTCTTCTTAATTTTAATTATGTTGTGGGCAGTACACAAATTGAAAGAAGAGTAGTAAGAAACAAAATCAGGACTTGAATTTCAAGTCCACTGCTGACCCACAGACTTCGTGTGTCCTTGGGCAAAATGCTTTTATGTTTTCTTTTTTTTTCGTCTCATTGCCTCATCTGTAAAACAGAGATAACACTATTTCTTTTTTTCCCAACCTGCCTATTTACATAATAAAAGACTTTCCACGCATGACAGACTCTTATATATTTGTACAGCATCTAGAATAATGAGGACCTGGATCTTGGGACTACAACACAAACAATACACAACAATTAAGATTATACATCCATCCAAAACATACCTAATGCACCTCACACTACAGTACCTTGCCAGAGAGACATGACTTTATTCCACAGTGAATTCTGTTCCTTTGATTTCTGCAGTCCCTCCTCTTGTGCTGCTCTTTTGCCTAAGGAAAGCTTTGGCAGAGAGTTAAGTTTAAGGTAAGCAGTGACAGTGCTTTTGTGGTGTACTGCAGGTGGAAGGCACGATGGACCCCAGAGTTTGAAGGGAATTGCCTGGAACCAGGCAGCACTGTGCAGCATCTCCGCATTTCTGCAGCTCCATTCACCTCCCACTGGTTCAGGGAAGACCTGCCTTAAAGGATGCTTGTCCCTCTGTGAAAAGGAAAAAGAAAGAGCCTCTCATCCATATTGCCCCCACTGCAGGTGAGACCAACACAGAGCTGTCTTCTTGGTGAGCAATCCCTACACCCTTGGAGAGGTCTCGGTATATTTGGGGATGCAGTAGGAAATGTTGGATGTGCTTATCCTGTTCCATGCTTCTGGGGTGGGATACAGTAATAAGCATCCCCTCACCATCAGCCTGGAGGCTACAGGATTGGAGATCGTTACCGTGCTGCACATTTTCCTAGGAAATGTTCTCTGGAGCTTGGAGAAAGACAGCTTCCCACGCCAGAACTTTTGGGAAGTGAGAAGCTTTCTTCCCCCAGCCTGTATGCCCAGAAGGTAATGCCAAAATATGTTGGAGGTCAGGCTGGGTTCACGATTTCCCTGTGATATCTCTGTGTGCTGAGAGAAAATAAAACAGAGGGTGCTTGGCTGCCCTGAGCTGGTGTCCAGGCCCTGAGGCTGGGCTGGCTCTGCAGCTACTTGGCATGGAGACGGAAAAACATGCATAAATTAGGAGCTCTTAAGGCTACTTTCCGTCTTTGGTCCCAGAATAACTGGCCAAGGCACTTGTATTGCAGCAGCAGACCAAACCCTCCATGCTGACACGTGACACTCTTTAGTAGAAGTAGCTTTAGTGCTTCCCTTGTGCTGGCAGATGCACCACGACATTAATTACACCGTGCAGCATGGCCCTGGCTAAAAAAACATGAATGTTAAAAAGAAACTAATTTCACCCCCCTCCTTTTCTTCATGAGATTTTTACAAACAAAAAAGAACAACAGAAGTGATGGTAACTGCATTATTAATAATAAATAGTTGTAACTGATTTGTTTGGTTTCCTGTCCCGCACAAGGAGGATGGCATTATGCTGTGACTATTATCTTATGGGAACTCAGGCTGGGTACTAGATGTCTGTTACAAATGTTGGGCACCAAATTAAACACCCACACACCCTGAAAGGACCAGCAACACGACATGAAGAATTATTCATTTTGCCGGCAGTAAAATGACAAAGCAGAGGAGTGACAAATGCTCTAGATAAACCCAGAGCTCCAATTTAATGCATGGGATAAGGACCTCTTTTTCCAAATAAAGACTCCCAACTCTTGCAGTTTCTTACTTCTCCATAATTTAGCTGTGCACATATTTGGCATTTAGAGTGTGACGGATTTACACATTTGCTATCAAATGAGCTGCAAGAGCTAATCAGCTCGTGCAGAATTGCACATATTAATGAAGAAGGCTCTTCTGCATGCCTGCGATGTAGACACCCACTTAACTGGGGCACCAGAGACTAATTTGAAAAGATTTTGTTCACGTAGCTCTTTTCCTGTGATGAATGCTTGCAGGGAATCATGCTGTAGAGAGGGAGCAAGCAGTATCTGCAAAATCTGCCTAAATGGTTCTCATTACTGAGTGATGGAAGAGCAATAGCAAAGATAATTTATTAGTGGCTCAAAGCTAATGAGAATAATTAGCACTATTATGCTTTCTATGCAAACACAGAATAACTGTTCCTTAAGGAGTGCTGTCTCCCTGCAGCAGTGCTGAGTGCCCTGGGCAGGAGGACATGACTTCCAGGGGCAGGAATCTTACCAACCAAGGACCGGGGCAGCTGTGTGGAAACACCCAGACATCCTATGGGCCTGCATTAGAGCTGTGAATTTTGGGCTAACAGACCATGGGTTTTTTTCTATCTCAAAACCAACTACACTGTGCTGATGAATAGAGTTTACACTTCAGCTTAACTCCTCAGAAACCAGAGATTGGAAATTGCTGCCTTGGATACTGAGATTTTTTGCAATATTGCATCACACAGTACCTTCCAAAACCTTGCAAAAGCCATCCCAGTCAATAGTGCTTTGCAGGGAGTATTTCAGCAGCAATGGACAGTCCCCAGGAATCCAGGCTGCCAGCAGAAAAAATGGCATTTGGCTTCATTTCCTTTGTAGACACCCAGGTATCTCCCTTCCTCACTCGGTAAATAAAAGCAGGATGTGCAGAGAAAACATAGCATCTTCTTATGACCGGTGAAAGAAACTAATGGGAAAAATTCTGCTTTCCAGTCAGTTCCAGCACAGAGCAGTAATGTACACAACCAGATTAGCCAAAGGGCTGCACTCCTGTGGTTCCTGCAGAGCCATGGAATGCTCAGGGATGCTGGGCTGCCAAAGGCAAAGGAAATGCCAGCGTTTGGCTACAGTGCTCAACACCTGCTGATAAAAGCTGATTTTTCCCCCCACCTCTGAGTTTTCAGAATTTACTCCTGCAATCCCAATGTTCCATTACAGACCCAATCACATTAAAGTAAGCTATTAAATTAAAACGAGGTGCACATGGGCAGCAGTCCCCACTCCCCTGAGTGTCATTTAGAGCAAATAGCTTGTTTCATAGTTTGTAAAACGCAGCTGGCAGGGGTTCAGTGTTATTCTAGGAAATCCATGCAGGCAACATTTTTTTCTCGCAATATAGCACTATCAAGAATATGGAGTGATTCTGATTTTTATTTTTTAAAAGGCAAACAGACAAAACATTTGTAGGCTGTCGCCAGGTCTTGACTTTTCTTTTGGAAAGCAGTTCACCTCTAAAATCAAAATCACCCATAAAGCAATTCCATCTGAAACAAAACTCTCTGAAGCATTCTCTTAGAACTTACTCATGATGGGAGTTTTATCTGCTTTTTTACTCCCAAATTAAATGCTGCAAGAACACAGACCTTACCTCTAATCTTTTTTCACCAGTAACATCAATCTATCTCTGCAGATGCCTATCAAAAGGATTTTAGGTTAGCAAGATTTGGTCTGAGTGGGAGTTTAGAAAAATTCCCAAGGCTTTTTCACCCAACTGCAACTATTTAGGAGGGGCTTGGGGGTCAACATGACTGTCAGATCCAAAATGCAAATTTACAGGGGGAGGAAAGAGGAAATGGAGATTTGCTAGGCTGCTTTTTGTGACTCAGATTGGAAAGGAAGTCTCTTCCAGTCTCTTGGAGGAGTTGCTCTGTTTTGGACAAGTAAGGACATAGTTACTGGGTCAGAGATAGATGGATTACAACAGAGCAAATCATCCTCTGGGGTTACAGGGGCTGGGATAGAAGCTTATGCTTATCTTGGGACTCCTACCTTGTGCTTGCCACATCCCAGAGCATCCACTCTCCTGGGAACTTTTCCCTCCTTTTCCGTCCTTTTGGTGGATGAAACAAGTCCAGCATCTCAGGCTCTTTCATTAGACGGGAAAACCATTTCCTCTCCAGCTTCCAGTAGGCACAAAATGCTTGGCCCTGCTGCCCTTCATGTCTTGGTCCAGCCACACAGCAGGGCTAACACAGCCCTGTGGGCTATTTATATCCTGTTTAAGCCAACACTGGGGAACAAAGTGATGCACAATCCTTGCTCAGCCTTCTCTGCTGTGTACATGTTTTACCCTTCCTCGACAAGATTTAATCAGCTTAGGGTTAACTATGTAGCTGATGTCCAAGACCTTTGAATCACACCTTAAAAAGACTGAAAGACCAAACTCGTAATTGCAAGAGCAGAATCTCTGATTCACTGCAACCCATTTGTTATCAGCAATTAAGTTTCTTGCTGATAAATGATTCACGACTTGAAAGCCCAGATTACTCACTTTTAACCACGGCAGAAATTCCTGTGTGATTATGAACGCCTGGGCTACGCATCTACTGTGACAGGCTGGGAAGTCTGCATGTGTGAAATGACCAACCATTTAAACACAGAAAATAAGAGCTCTTACACATATTTTTTTCATTCGAGTTTGTAGAAAATAACAACATACTTCAATTTCAGCGTGACTGATGTGAATATAAACATAAACTGACTTCACCAGCAAATATAAACAAGAACTTTTGCTTTACTGGAGGCAACAGAACTAAAACAGTGTGACTGATATCCAGACCTGGCCTACTAATTAAAAAGGCTTGAAAGCAAAGCTCTGAGCTCCTGGTACAGTCTAGTTCACAGTAACTAAGGCTTTTGTCAGCCATTTGATGTAATCATTTATGGTGTTCAAAACTGTATTTTTCAAAAACCATTCAGACCATAAACCAGATGAATCATGACCCTGTAACAGAAGGTAAATTATTCTCAAATATTTTATATTTGTGCACTAACACATGCACAACACATTTTTTCTTTAGCCAAGAAAAAAATGAATGTTCAAGTCCAAGAAGTAACTGACAAAAGACTGAAGGGAAAAATGAGAATTCCTAATTTTATTATGGTGTAACCAACTGTAAGGAATTACTGGTCTGAAGCACAGTGTGCAATTGTCTTATCCTAAACATTTACTAAAGCCTGTAATTCAGAATGATCCTGACTAGTGAAGTCACCATTGGCAAGCTATCATTTTTTCTTTCTTATTTTTGAAGAAGTCCACATTTCTCACCAATTAGCACAAACATAGGCACAGCCTATGCAGAGAAATGCTCAACATTTTCTGGAGGCTGTATTTCGTTAGTGCCAGCTGCTTTAACTCTGAGATCAAATGAGACGCAGCAAGTTCTGGACTGATCATATTTGATAGTTTGCTAAAAGCAGAGGAATTCCTGTTTGAGATCAAATGGCATCAATGTGTATTGTTTCCTAAATGCAGGGTGGAGTGCCTGCTACTTACGAGGGGATAGCTTGAAATAAAGAATTATCACAATCTTCTGCAAAAGTGCTAAGCACAACATTAAGTAACTGTGCTAATTGAAAGGGAACAAACAGAGTAAGAGTCTTCATAAATTAAGCTACTTTTACAGGATGATATTATGTACTCTCAGGCAGCTGATTTTTTTGGGTGAAGAGGCTCATCAGGTGCCTAATAAGAGAAGATACTTGGCACAGCCCGTGGCCATTCCAATTGATGTTGTGGTTAACAAGCTGGCTACCATACAAGGCCAATCAGGCCACTGGTATTCCACAATACTCACTAATGGCTTCAGCAGCTTAACGGTGCCAAGCATACAGTGCCATTAATTAGGCAAGAGAGAGAAGGAAAAAGCACCCAGACGTAAGATGTCATTCACCTCCTGAGCAGTTCCTCAGCACAGCCTGCACATCCCAACGAGAAGAAAACAAGACGGGCAGACTGAGGAGCAAGAGGAACGTTCCCAGGTCACAGTTCTCTGCTGTGAGCAGTTTTGAGCCCCCTGGAGTGCCAGGGCAGAGAGAGTTTGACCCTCACACCACCACACACCTGCAGGGCTGCCCAGCACTCCCAAGGCTGGGATGTCCCAGCCACGGGCGCTGGGAACTCGTCCCACCTGCACCAGCTCTTCCTAAGCCACCACCAGCTGTGGTCATTCCCCAGTGGGGAAGAAGCTGAACAAGGCTGATTAATGATAAAAATACTTGTCCTTTTTAAAGTTTATTTTTAGTTCAAAGTGAATCACAACTTCCTGCCCCTCACTCTCCCCTCCTGTGAAGACAGAAGTACCTCCAGATCAACTTTTTTTTTTTTGTTTAAGCATCAAAAGTGTAACACATTTCAGCTGCTGCTGATACAGGTTTTTTACAGCGAAGACTGTCAGGGAGAGATTGTTTGTGCAACTCCTTAAGGAGCAAAAAGGAAAAATCCCTCCTACAAATGCAGATAAACTTCTGGGATGTAAACAGGTAATACACACAATTACTGCATTACCAGAAGTATTGTGCATTCAGTATTACGCATTTCTCAAAACAGTTGAACATAACACTTTACAACACATATTTGATATGACCCAATCACAGCTTGAAGAGAAACTGTGTACCTTAGAAGAGGAATCATGTACCCCTATAAGACAGTCATTCCTTCCACAACTTACAGGTACATTGACAGTATTGATGCCAAAGAAGGAGGATTCAGTCTGATTGCACCCACGCTTGGCTGATTTTTAATGCGTGGCTTAATTCACTCAATACATTTTATAAAGGTATGTAAACAGTTCTGATTTAAAGACCAGAGAGGTTTAAATGAAATTAACAGATCTGGACTGGTCAATGTTAATGTCTTCATTAACTCAGATACCTTATTTATCCCTGAGCACCTTAAAATTTTTCCCCCCAGATCTCAGTCAAGAACAAGTAACAATTTCACAAGAATGTAAAACTTCATTTGAATAAATCTGTGTCTTATAAATCCCATTTTCCTGCACTGATTTAAACAAAACATAACAAACCCAAACCAAACCGTGTCCCCACCCCTTTGTTTTTTACATGTACTGCAATACCAGAACAAAAATTTCACCCTAACAAACAATATCACCTACAGACACACTACAGACTACAAAAATATTGCATAGGAGTGTCAGTGGGCATAGTCTCCCAACATGAGAGAAAATGCTAAGTTTTCTTTAAAACATTATGGCAACATTCTAATTTATTTTCCTTTTAAAAATCAAGTGGTTTTACTTTATTTCAAAATTGTACAAAATGGCCATGGCTGTTTATAAAAAAAAGTCTCTTGTCTTGAGAATATGTGAAGTCTCAGGTGCATCAACAAAAGACCTGGAACCATTCACAGTGCAGCAGAAAGCTTCTTCTGAGGCAGAAACTACAATTCATCCTTCTTCTTTCCTACTCTTTCATGATCTTTTTCTCTCAGGGTTCGCATGAAAGTGGTGAATCCAGACTCCTGGTTTTGAAGGAAGAAAAATATGGGTCATATTTTTACCAACAAAGCAAAACAATGCATCAAGAACATTTTGAGCTTCTGTATCCCAGCAGAATATAAACTAAGGAGCAGTTGTTTGCTTTCTGTACCCCAGGGCAGAATAGAAACGAGGGAGCAGTTACTGCTTCTGCATTGCCTCATCATGTAATGCTCTGGTCAGTGCTGCTCCACTGCAAGGGGAAAACAACCATGCATATCCCACATGTCAAACTTTAAGAGAAAGGGACACAGAGAAAAAGTCCCTCACAGGACAAGGTAGAATCTGTCACTAGAAGTGCCATTGATGCCTTTTTGTTGAAAACACTCAAAAGACATTTTCAAGCTGCCTTTGTATGCTGTTTGTGTCATTTTAAAAGCAGTTACTGATTGTTGACTGTACACACATTCACCACATACACACATTCACCTGCTCTAACAGTTTTGATCACGATTTCCCTCCTCCAAATATCCCAATGATGGAATTCTTTTTCAGGGTACTATTAAAATTATTATCAGAAGTTTCAAACCTGTTTGTCTAGATGCCAACCACTGTATTTCAACAACTTATGATTTAAGGCTGCTGAATGCCAGCAGTTTCCTTTTCCAAGGAAAGCTGTGAACACAGCTCTCAGGCATTTCAGAAGGCTCAGATGGGTGGAGGTGTGAACACCTCTGTTGGAATACACTGTCTACTTGTACAACACTGAAGTTTTCTGGGCAAGTGACACTGTTCCCACCCAATCTGACCATTTTTACATTTAAACAATCACAGAACACACCATTCAAAACTAGCGATGAAGAGAATGGAAAATACCAAAGGTAGAGAGCAACTAACAGAAGTTAAAGACTTAAAGCAATGGTGAGGAACAACTATACAAAATAATCACAAACCAAACCATAAGGCTGGCAAGCTTTTAGAGGGAAGAACCACAAAAACCTTTTCTAAAACTATTCACTATTCTTCCACTGAAAATAAATGAAGTGACAAGCTTCAGCCTTTTGTCACCTGGAGACATCTGGCAATCAACAGCCCCACGGCAGGCACTGTGCTAAGAACTGCCTCCAGCATTACCATGGTAAGAGATAACAAACCCCAGTTCAGTGCTGCACAAGCAGAAGACCGTGGGTCCCCAGAGAGGTGGAAGGGGAAGAGAGTAGCCCTCAGCAGAGAGACTGGGATGTTCCTGCTGGGTAATTTTTACCCAAGAAAGGGTTGGCTGCATGTAGGGAATTTGTTAATCCACTTTCCAGCGTGTGGATAAATATCTCCTAACTCCTGTGGCCTCAGGGCACTAATTCTTTTTATCAGTTACCACGGGTGCTTCCTTTCATATATCGTTTCTCTAAGAACGGGTTAGAGATGCAAAAACTGCTGCTGAGATCCTACTTCAATTGTTGGCTGCTGCACCTATCTTTACTTTTAAGAAAAGATCCAGAATTGGAACTTAACACGGTATCCATAACAACGGCTGGATCAGCACCATGAAATGGTAATTACTGGAGTCCAAGTATGCTGAAGAAAACTGGAAGGCGAAGCTCCATGAAGACTTCCCCAAGATCCTGACTAACAGAGAACCTCACAACCAGGCTTTTTAATGCATGCTTCTATATAATTTTCTGTGTTCTAAGAGCAGCAATAACTTTCAGGCAAGAATCTGTTTTCAAAATCACTGCATGGCTCAAAGACCCCAAGTTTTTCTTGCAGACCCCAGGCAATCAATGGCTGCTGAGGAGTAACCTCCCTCTAGGAGGCTGACAAAGGCAGCCCACAAATAATTGAATTGCTTCCTTATTTTCAGGCACTTTACAACTCCTGAAGGCATGATGCCATTTCTGCCCCCATTTCTTGCACTCATAGCATATAATTAGCTGGCCACAGCAGGACAAAAGAATGAAACTTCAGCCCAGGGGTAGATGGCACGATTTTTCTTCCCATCCTGAGTGCCAGGAGTGAATCTGATTCAGGGCAAATGAGATATTTACTTTCCTCTAGTCTCCAAAGGACAGCTTTGTCCTGGCTATAAAACCAATGGTCTGTCACCATTTGGCAGCCTGGTGGACCTGTAACATGCTTGTAGTGTCCATGCGATCCAGAACTGACAGGAGTTAAGTCCTGTATTTTCTGGCATTTCTGCCAGCAGCACATGCAATAAACCCTTCCCTTTCACTCATTCCAAATTCACTCACAGACTTCAGCTTAAAGAATAAAATATACAAAGAGTATTACCAAATCTAATCCTTTTTCCTCTTCTCATGTTCCTAAAAATAGACCAAGAATGTTCCTAATGCAGAGATGTACAGGGGTGGGGCACACTATGATTCATGCGTGTAAGACAGCAGCAGAGGCTCGGTAAAAATTCACTCCACGGTTTTCATTTGCCAGGCAGGACAGGCAGAGGAGACTTTCCTCCCTGTCCCAGGTGATGACTCTTGCTTTCACTTACCCCTCGATCTCCAGTATATTTTTCCACAAATTTCCCGTAGTTGTAATAGTTGAAGGTGGGGTAACCATCGACCCCCTCCTGCTTACACAGGTCATGATTCTGTCCTTTGGCACAGTCCACTGCAGCGTAGGCGATCTGAAACACAAGAGACCACAGTGAGGCAGGAGAAGACAGAGCAAGAGCCCATTCCATGGTGATGCTGCTGCAGCTTAGCACTAGCACTGAGAGAGACCCAGGTCTTGTGCCAAACATGCAATGGTTTCTGTAAGAGCTCAGCTGTGGAGGAAGAGCAGAGGATGGTCATCACCTGGCCTGTGCAGCTGAGCTGCATGGCAGATTCAGCTCACAGAGCAGAAAATCACCTTTGCAGCCTTCCCACTGAGCTCTGCGTCAGACTCCAAACAGGAAATGCAGAGGCTGGATTAATAAAACCAAATCCAGGCACAGTGGTCACAGCTCTGTCATGTTGCAATATTTCTCCTCCACTTTGGTTTTAAGTGATGAACAGTGACAGTGGCTTTGGTGACAGTAACGAACCACTTAACCCAACACTTTCAATGCTTGGAAAAGTTTCCAAACATGGCTGGTCACTTACACAGCCTATTCATAGATTAACGATTTCTCCTCCCAATAGCTTTTCTAAACCCCATGTAGTCCTTCCAAGGTCAAATGGGGATGGGGGAGAGGCCAGAGCATCGTCTACCAAGCACTGCACATAGAGAAGAAGGTGGCTTGCTTCCAATCTCAGCCTGGATTTGTATTTCCTTTCCTGTCTTCTTCCAGGACTGTACTTTATATGCAGCCATTAGCAAAGTGGGCTTTAATTCCTTTTGAAACCTCTAGATGCTACTGTCACACCGACAAACCCTGAGTAGGAAAGAGCCTGGCACACTTTCAGCCTATTGACAGTGGAGCAACACGCTCAGTCCGTGGCTGCCTCCACACAGGCAGGGCGAGGAGCAGCCTCACAGCCCCAGGGCAGCAGCTCCGAACATTCAAGTCCTGACTGTGAAGCATTGAGGAGGGGCTGCCCTTAACAGTTCTGATGCTGAAACAAAATGTAATTCATAGGCTTCTACTCAAAGCAACTGAGGCCTGTGCTGTGATTTCACCCTGACTGTTCCTGTGAGCAGCAGCTGGGGCTCTGAATGCAGGCTCTGCCTTCACAGCCCGAGCCAGGCCCTGCTGAAGGGCAAGCATGTTAAAGTACAACCCAGGTAAAGAAACCAAACCAAGTAGAGAAATGACTTTTTGCAACTTTTTTGTGGGTTACAATTTATCAAGTGCTAATTTCAGAGCAGACACATCTTAATTTGAAGTTTCCATTCCACAAGCCTCCTTCAAACAGCTGATCAAAATACCTTTCGCTTGCATGACTTTAAGGTTGCGGTTGAACTGTTCTTCCATAATTAAAAGATCACTTAATATTCCACAAAGAGCTCCTGTTTCATGGTGACACTGTCAAAATGAGAAAACCTGATCTCATTATCCTAGCAGTAATTAAATAGATTGGCAAAGCCAACTTCAGTTAATTTGCTTGTTTTGTTTTGGCTTTGAAAGCCTGACATGACAATACTCAGTATGATCTCGTTTGGTCTGTCTTCAAGTGGAAAGTACTAGATAAAGTGAACAGTGTTCCTACCTTAAATATCTGCTTTCTGATTTTAAACATTAATAAGGCTATTACAGAACCAGGACTCTTGAGAGCTGTTAAAAACATGCATGATCCCATTTTTTTTTCTTTTTGTAAACACAATGACTCCTACACATTCAGGGCCAATTTAAATGAAAAGTTAGGAATAATAAACTGCAAAGGAGTTTCATCTAAGTATTTCTGCCTTCCTGACTTTAGCAGCCAGCCAAAATTTAGAGTTCTGTTGGCTACTTCTGTTTAAAGAAAAGCTTAGAATGGAGAAAAAGATTTATTTCATGACACAGCATGAAGGTAGAAGGAATACTAGAAGTCCTGATTTCCTATAAACTAGAAGAATAAATAAAATAATATTTTTTCTCACTGTTCTAAATATCACATAGGGAGAGATGACAGCCAGAAAAAAGGGAAGGTATGCAGCATGTGCTCATCCACATCTTAGTAGCTGGTTTGAGACATGAAACTGTTGTGACTGATGACCCATCTGTTCTTGGTGTCTTGGAGATTAAGCAAATTACTTTTTAGTACACTGGAAGGAAGAGGGGACAAGGAGAAGAAACTCTCTTTTATCCGTACCTCTGGAAATATCTACACTGATACTGGCTGAAGAAAAGAGTCCAATTTTATTTACAAAAGGCTTTTGTGAGAACAGCCCGCAGCGAGGAGAGGGTGCAGTGCAGGGATGCATTGCTCTAAGCCACTGTTAACCTTGTTCAGAACATCTTCACCAGTTAGCCCAGAACAGATGACTGATGGATGTTAAAGAGGTGGGTTCTGACAGAAATGCTCAGTAGCATCCTTGAGGCACAGCTCTCCTCTCCGCACATGGAAGCCTAAGCTGGCCCATCTGTGCATTGGCTGTGCACACAAAGATCCCAGTCTAAGTCTGTCCACGGCAGCCACGTGAGCCCATCCTGTGTCTAATCCAACAGCTCCAACGGCACATCTGGAACAGCATCTGGGGGATGTGTCCACTGTCTGTCCTCTCTGCAATGCTCCTAATGCAAGCTCCCACACAACCCCACCACTGCAAACACCATTTTGAGCCCAGACCTTCAGAACACACACGTTTGGTTATTTTTACAGCCAGTGAGAGAAGAGGAAGGGTGATTTTCAAAAGCCTTGTAACTCATACAGACGTGAGCAAAATTTCATAGAGGAACATCTAATTCCCAAGACTGCATCTGAGGCTGCATTTCAATGTCTGCTGCCAACAGTGGCTGAGTAAGAGTACTTAGGAGAGCTTGAGTGATTACTTTAGAGTGGAAATGTTAAGGCAGCCTAAATATAGAGGTTGCTACCATCTCTGTACACTCATTATCATAGCATCACAGTCCTAATTGACTTGCCTGTCTCACAGCGGAAGATCAAATATAGTGCACTGAGAGAAGAGAAAAGTGATGCTGGAAAACACTTGCAGCAAAACACACTTCTGGACTGAGGACCAGTTCTCATCTCCATTCCATCAACTCCAGACAGCTGAACTCTGAGACATCCAGAATTTCAGCAAATAGCACGGATGCCCTTTGCTTCTTTCTGTTTGTGTTTTCATGGACTGTGAATATGGAGCTCCACTGCTGATACAGGTGTGTCCTACCAAAATGAATTCCTGCATGGCTCTGCTGAAAGGCTGTGTGTAAAAACATGCAGAATCCTGGCTCAAGTGAGCAGTGATACACCGTAGGGAAAGCTTCCCTTCATTCTCAACCCTCTTAGCAACAATCAGCTTTTCTGCTTCACTAAAGGAAACTGAGTCAGGAGAAATAACAACCCAAAAAACCTCTCTCAAAATGTGGTTAAAGACACTGTGGAAAATTTTCCTCTCAGAACTGGTCTTCATCTTCAACTACCAGCAACAAGTTACACAGAAGTGCCCTGGAGAGCACAAGTGAGAAAGACCTATAAGCTTTGACCTGCAAACCCACTAAGTTTATTCAACAAGGAACTACAAGACATCTGTAACAGGTGTCCGGAGGCCAAGACACTTGGCACCACCTCTCACAAATTCCCTCTCATCAAGAGGGAAAAACACTCTAAAAATCTGTGAGAGAAAGAAACTCTGCTAACACTGGTCTAACATTTACGTGTGTGTGTGTGTTTGTGTGTGTATAGATGTCCATTATAGAAAAATCCAGTGTAACAGCTTTCAGAAGGCAAGATTGATTTTATGGAGATTTTGATTGTTAAGGCTAAAATTTAATTTCTTGAGCTTTCCTCTAACCAGAGGGGAAAATCCACTGAAAAAACATTTCAGGGAGAAAAAGCTGTAAGTGCTAGATCTGCAACATACACAAAACTCCATGGGATTATGGATTCTCTATAACCCAAAGCTCTGCTGCCTTAGATATTGACAATACATCATTATATACAAGTCCTTTCTCCAGAGCCAATGCTGTTCAGGTCCATCACCGCCAGCCTGCTCAGTAGCTGTAGCGGAATAGAAATGTTATCAAATGAAATGATAATCAATCAGAGACTGTGGACCCCAAAGGAAGTTTCTTGGAGTACATACAACTTTCTTAATTTTACAAGTAGTTCCTCACAACTGGTATGGACTCTAATATCAGGTGAGTATGTACGATTATGCACAAAAATGATAACAACAGCAACAATAACCCACAATAACCCACTATACTGTCTCCATAGTCAGTATAGGTTAATATGAGTCTAGAAACATCTAGGACAGGAAAATACCTTTACTTGAAAAAGGAATCCCCCAGCATTTCATGGTTCTACCAAAAAACTGGGAGCTTAACTACAGAGTTGCAAACTTAACTCAGCATGGCAACAGACTGTGAGCAGTGTATGAGCAACTCTGAAGAGCTCTCAGGAAATAGGGTATGGCATATTTTTCAGATGAAGAGGGTTGATCACAGAAGCTGAGCTGTTGCAAAAAAACAGAACTTTTCTTTTAGGTACTTCAGTAGAAGTAGAGCTATGCTGAAAATGTGACCGCTGATGTCCAGGTGACCCAGCTGTAACAAAGGGCGATGCATTATTTTGTTACTAAGTGTTAGAAGGAAGAAGTACTGGCAGCATAATCTAATCATAAATCAGAAATCACAGTTCCCTTCCAACAGAATTATGAAACAACTTTTTGCTCTAGAGGGATCTTACAGGTAAGAAACACAATTACATTCAACAGTTCAAAGAGATGTGTAGAAAATTGAAAGTGGGATCCCTTGACCTTCCAGGTAACTCCTTCTTTCTGTTCTTAAAGCATTCTTTTTAACAGTTTGCCTCCCAGTCACCATGTGATGACACAGTAAAAATAACCCCCTGCAATCCTAGCTGCTCTCCTGTTAAAATATGTACTGCCACACACTGGTTTATTGATTCAAGAAAATAAATCTCTGCTAGAGCTAATATTGACTTTTGTTATGAAAATGGAAGTGAATAGCTAACTGAATATTGATTTGAGAGAGGAATGATATTTGATAAGCTTAAAAAAAGTAAAAGCAAAATTGCAGCATGGAAATAAATGCTTCCAAACAACATTTTAAAAGTATAATCAATTCCAGATGACAATTACCTGATTACTAGTAAAAAAGTCTGTTGTTGCCAACTGTCTTAAAAGCACCTATAAATAAGACAGATGTGCATTCTTTCCTATGATTACTCTATAGTTTTCTATTTATATCACCTGTTTTGGATCCTAACATCAGTTAGAGACTGGTCTGCTAAAGCTTGCTGCAATTCAGCTACTGTTCTCTGAAAGGCCTTGCAAATGGGAGATTCATTATTAGCTGCCCAGATGTGGCATGGCATCATTACAGGGGGTGCAGTTCATCAGCTGTTCTCAAAGCAGGCCTATTTGCAAAGGGGACATCCATTAGTACAGTGCTAACATCACCATATTTAATGAGGCTAATTAAAAAGAAATTCAGCACATGCTTTTTAAGCAAACAGGGATCAAATTCCTTGCCAAACTAAAATATTAACTCATTTGAATAACCCTGTACAGTCATTTGGTTGGTATAATAATTTTAAACAGTGATTCAGAATACACACTGGGGACCCACCAGTTTCACTGCTGACTGACCCACAAACACCCCAGCTCACCCCATTTGCTGCAGCCTCTGCAGCAATTGCTGCCACAGCTGTTTCCGTGGGAACTCACTAGAACCCAGCTGTGGTGCTCTGATTTGGGTCAATGCAATTGTACAGGAAGAGCCTCCTGTGAAAATGGGAAGATTGGTCAAAGAGCAGCTCCTTTGCAGGAGTGCCAGAGATTTGGTACTGAGAGGCCTTGAAGAGTCAAGAGCTTTCCTTCAGCAAATCCAAGCTGGAACATCCCAAATCAGTTCCTTCAAGCTGAGCTTTAGGATCAGCCAAAAGGCAGAAGGCAGATTTTTTAAAGATTTAGTTTTCAAGAGACTGTGGAGCAGTTACTGAACATGCCTTCCTGCTCTTCAATCTGTTCAGCTGAGTGACAACACCCACATTTGCATTTTCTGACGTTCACTGGTCACTGCCAGAACTTGAGCTATGGGGCACTGGCCAAAGGCTTTCCCCTGGCAGCTGTGTGCTATGGCCACAGCAGCCCAAGCTAAGAATGCTCCAGATGGTTTTTTTTTTCCTTTTAAATAACTGAAACAATACACTCACTGCCGCTGGAGTAGCCTCTCCACTGGTCTGGTCCTACTGGCACTGGATTTCTCCAGGAAGATGGAAAGACTGGAGTCTGGGTCTCAGCCTGAGCCGTGTTTTGCAGCAGCCACGGGAGTGCCCCAGGCCAGCGAGCAGGCTGGGGATTCTGGCTAAAACCACCAGCAGTGATGTGGCCAATGAGAGCTGACATTTGGGGCCAACGTTCCGAGCAGTGCGTTTTTAAACTCCAACTCCAGCCGTGCGGATGATGAAAAAGTGCAGAGCATTACACAGAGCCCCGGGGGAGGGGGGCTTCTGTGCCAAAACCACCCCCTTGCAGGCAATCTGCAGAGCCAGAGACATGTATTTAACAGCCTCAAGCTCTGCTCATCTTCAAAATTCCAATGTAAAGACTCAAAGTCTCCCAAAGGATACCTTTTAGGATACCATTTATAACCAGTTCAAGGCTGGAATGGTTTTGATTGTTCTTTGGCTTCTGCAGTATTAAATGTTTAATTAAAAGACCCTTCTTTTAAGAAGAAGATACAGTTTAAATGCCAAAATACTTTGTTAAGTGAAAAACCTTTCTCCAGGGGAAAAAAAAAAGACACTACTATGGAAATGAAGTAGTGAAAAGAATCTACTATTTAAAATGAAAATTAGTAATCTTGAAAGAAGAAATACTTCCTTTCTCTTAAGCACTGATTTTTCCCAAGTTTGAAACCCTACAGAACTACAAATTAGTTTGAAGGCTCAGTCCAGTTTGAAACATGGGAATATGACTTGTGGGAACAGCAATATGCCCTTCTAAAGTCTAAACCAGGTTTGTTTTCTTTTCCACAATGGCACAACTGGCAGCAGGAAGCACCTTGGCAGGTTATAGCTGTACACAATTAAATAGGGGCTCCCAACATAATCAGTCCCTGGCACTTTCATAAGTCATTGGGGTGGAATAACATCATTCTTCCTAACTGCACACACCTCTTTAAAACTGTACCAGCCTTAATATTCCCTATTGGCTCTCGTGTTCCAACTCATTACATTTTATATCTCCCCACTTCAGCCTTAAACTGAAGTCAAGAGTTGCAACTGTCAGTCACTGCTCTGCTCTTGGAGTCCTTTCATAAGCTGCAGTCTGAAGGAAAAGCTTCCCAGGCCTGCATTTCCCACCACCACCCTGCCCAGCTAACTGTGCCATGATTCAGATTGCTTGTTAATACATCCTGGGCCTCTAATAAGCAAGTTTCACATTGTTTGGTACATTTGTTTCACATCCTCTGACTGAAATTTTAATGAGTTCAGGAAAGAGAGCTTCACTGGGAACTACCAGGAAAGTGGGAAAACAAGGATACTTTCTCAGAGATCTTGGAAACAAAGAAGTAACCAAAAGGCATCCGAGCAAACTAATTTACAGCAGTAGGAGAACCAAAAGCTGCATGCCTATGAATCTTCTGTATGCCAGAGGGCAGAAGTGATGGACTCCTAATTTAGGCAGACAGTGATACAAGAATTATTTGTTTCTTGTCAATCTGATACATTTTCTGTGAGTTACAGAACAGCTGAGAGGAAAAGGAAACAAAAAATTACAAAAATTCTTCTGTTATGGACTACATCTGTTACAAAATAACCTCTTCATTTAGAGCACAGAATAGGATAAACTATTTCAACTGGATGGGACCTACAAGGATTATCTAGTCCAGCTGCCTGACCAATTCAGAGCTGACCAAAAGTTAAAGTCTGTTGTTAAGATGTTGTCCCTTAAACACTGACAGGCTCAGGACATCAACCACCTCTCTAAGGAAGTTTGTTCCAGGGACTGATCACCCTCCTGGTAAAGAAGTGTCTCCTGCTGTATAGTCAGAACCTCCCCTGGCACAGCTTTGAATTATTCCCACATGTCCTGTCACTGGATTGCAGGGAGAAGAGCTCAGCATCTCCCTCTCTGTTTCCCCTCCTGAGGAAGGTGTAGAGAGCAATTCCCATATTAAATTGCCAAATCTTTTTCTTGCCACACCTAAACATAAAGCAATTGTGAAGGTGGAACAAATTCATAGATCAGAATTAAATATGGTTCACTGAAAGATATCAAACAGGTTCCTAGCTAGATATCTGGTTAAATACAGGTGCTCAAGCGGTTGTTTTTTTTAAATCCTAGATCTGCGTGTGCTCAGTTAAAAAATGGTTCAGCTGATGCAAGGAAATTACCCAGTGTGATTCAGCCATCAGATGCATTTTCAAGGCTGAAGCATAAGGGTCCTAGAAGAGCATCCTAGGCTCAAGACAGCCAGCTTACAGAAATATATTCTATTTTGTGCTATGCAAGCAAGGATTAGCTAGTTATATGATTGAGGTCTTCAGGACTATCACACAACTTGTGGTTTCTCTACATGCACCCCAACAGCTGACAAAAGTTGAAGGGGAATGGAGATGATATGAATCATCTTTATGTAATCCCTCAGTGAGAAAAAACTGTATTTCTCTTCTTACAAAGTAACTCTTACACAAAGACTTAAACATAAAGGACAGCAAATTAGGGAAAATAGAACAGGTTGGAAGTGTAACTCAAGTTGACCATAAAAGACACAATCCCTATGATGCAGATATATTTCTTTTAGTGTAACAGCAATTTTATCTATAAACCTATTACCTTATCAATAAGGAAAGCCTATAAGGTACAAATTTTGGAAAACATTCTTAAATATCACAGAAATAATTAACAGCAAGTTACCTTGCGATCTTCTTTAAAGACTTCAGCAGCAGTTGTGAAATGTGGAATGGCATTTTTACAGTGAGGACACCCTGTTTGACACAGGAAGAAAAAGACATCATAAACTTTAGTTGTAGGAAAGATACTGGGACAAACTCAAGACACAAGGTGAATCAGCAGAAAATCTGAATTAAAAATCGCTCTAGACAGGAGCTCTCCAGCTCTGGAATGGGCAGGACACAGCATGTGTAGACCATTTGTCAGCTACACGAAAGTAAGCACATGTTTAAAATCCCTGTGAATTTAAGGAGTTTAGGTGTATATTTGCAGTTACACGACATCCCATAATAGGGGCCATGGTGTAGGGGGCTCTTCTCCATCCCCAGTCCCCTAAGGGCACTTCAAGAGCACCAGCCACAGACAGACCACTGCCCTGCTCTGTGCCTCCTGCTATTGCCAGGTATTGCTGCTGCTGCCACAGACGCCAGCTACATTTGGGCATGAGAATAAAGACAGCACAGCTGGGAACAGAAGGAGGCTGGAAGATGGAAAGGAAATTGCTGGAAGCATTTAAAATATTTGGAAATGGCCTGTGTTAAAGCCAAGCCATTGGGAACATAAGGGAGGGGAAGAGAAGCAACTCCAATAGGCCAGACATCACCCATGGATGGAGAGCAGATGTCCAGTCCCAGGTTAGGATGACTGATGCTGGCATTCCTGGACACCTTCCTGCTGTTCACCACAACTGGGCAACCCCTGAGAGCTTTACAGACACAGCACACAGGAACCCCAGAGCTTTGTAGGGGAGATGAGCTGATACTTCTCTGTACCATTGCAGCATTGAGCAAAAGGCCAGCTGATCCCTTGCTTAAATACACACTGATGTTACTCAAATATGTCAGAAAAAGTCACAGAAGGGAAATTAGAAATTAGAACTGTTCTCTTGATTCAAGGTTCAGATGTGAGTGCTCTTAATTCAGAAGCAATGCCTACAAATTATTGTCTATGAATAATTTAAACTACTCTCAAATCATCATTACTATACTAAGTAAGGCTTCAAAAAAGGAAGTACCTGCATATGTGTAATAAATTACTTTTTTTCAAACCCAGCACAGAGGCTGATCCCAAGCAAAAATTCAGGACACTATTTTTTTGCTGCACATTAAAAAAGGAATGGACACACTTCAGTCAAGCCTGTGTGGTGCTTGTAAAGGAGTTCATCTTGGTGTTATTTATGGATAGAAACAGAAAAATCCCAAATGAGTTGCTCACAAGCACCAATTACAGCTTATGCAAGTGTTGTTTGCCAGCATTTTACATGATGAACAAGTGTCTGTGTTACTTTAAAATCAGGACTGAACAAATGCCCTCTTAGGATACTTGCAGCCACCCTCCTAAGCTACTCTCAGCTGACAAGAAAAATAACATAAACACTGTGCATAAACACTGCACACCCCTTTCCACAAAGGAAAGGCTGAATACCCCTTCCAGCTTCACAATTCCAAAATGTGATTTCATTGCTTACATGCACTGCTTTGAATTTTAGAGCATTTCTTTCTTCAGACTAGGATTCTGAAAGCACTGCAGTGACACACCTGTGTAAATACACTGAGAGTCTGTGCAGTGGCTAAGAATACCAGAAAGTCAAGGGGATGTTTCCTGGGAAACTGAGGCACTTGTGTAAATCCATCTTAATGGTTTCAAACTCTTTATGCAGCACGATGGCAGCTGTGTTTCAGTGGGAGACAGTGCAGTGTTCTACAGCTTGCAAACTATTAACCTTGAGTCGTTGAGCATGTGCCTGGAAGAAAATGGTCAAGAAAGAAAAGGAGGAGGAGGAGGAAGAGAAGAAAGAGGAGGAGAAGGATATGACTTCAGGCTGCTCCCATCTCCATCAGCCCACGTTGGTGACCCATTTTCTCTCATACCACTTGTCTGGCCTGTCTGCCTGACACTGAAGAGCCTGCAGGTCGAGCCTGCCTCTTAAAAAATCTTGGATAATTTCCTGTACTGTGGGGGGACTGCCTTGGCTGACTTGTTAACACTGCTCTACACAGATAAATCAGAACTGGTGACAACATCTAAAAAGAATTTCAGAAACAAAAAATGGATAAAAATCAGGCACCTCTAAAACAGGAACACTTGTTCTTAACTACATGCTACAGATCTTCTGGAAAGCACTTCCAACTGTTACACTAAAACATAAATTCTCCTAAAAACTTAAAACTTTCAGGTTCCCTTTTTTGCTTGTGATCTTGAAATTTAAATTTCACCAAAGAACATCTTTTAAACTCTCAATAAAAGATATTTCAGGACAGTAAGGCCTCTCTCAAAGCCCCTGGTGAAGTTTTAGCAGGTAAGAACTCTTCGTGAGCGACATTCCACAATAAAATGAGAACACAAGTAACAAGCATATTGTTCCACACAAAAATACCAAATCATGAGAAGTTACCTTCATTTACCCATCTGAAGCTCCATCCCTCCTCCCTTCACTTCTCTCTTGGCCCAACCTCCTTTCTTTACTGCACTGTGCTCACAAAAGTAAAACACAACCATATGGCTTTTGGCAAGGCTGCCTCCAAGTCCAGTAGGCATTTTGTTAGCCTTGGACATCCATCCACGGAACAGATGTGAACGCTACACTGAATTCCCAAGGAGTTTCAAGGAGTCACTGAAAAAGGGGGAAGGAGCACATCATATGGAACAGCAGAACTTCATCTGTTACAACTTAGAAGGATTGCCAAATGCAGCAAACACTTGGAAGTCACCCAACCCAGTCATTCTATTTAAAGCACACATGCCAAAAAAAATAAAAGCAGAGGTTGATGTCTTCATTTTGACAGACGGAAAACTTGTTCTCCCCATTCCCTCTTCACACCCACTCTCACACGTTTATTTTAAGTGTTAACACTATCTTCTAGATTCGAAAGTGCAAGGAAAGGAAATGTACCGAGCACAGTACATGAGGACAGGAAGTGTGCAGCTTCCTTACAAAGGATTTTTCAGATGGGCTGCAATGGAAAGAATTAAACCGGTGGCATATGAAGGTGTGGGTAAGGTGTCAAGAACCAAAAGGTCCTGCCCCTTCTCAGTCACTGTGGGCTAAACAAGTGGGGAAATTCATTTTAGTTGAATGATTTGGATCCTTTGGTAAGCACACAGACTTCCTGCAAGGACAAGAAGTGGAGTTTTAACTGAGCAGCATTGAAAGCAGCACTTCTGGGAGCAGAGCCTTCTAACACAGACACAGGGCTTTGCTTTAACAATTTTCTTTTTTCATTTTTACAACAGTGTCAAATTTGATCTCAACAGGGTTAAGAGCAGATGTGAACTGAACAGTAATTTCCTGTGCCTGACTCAAGAAAAGTGAAAGAAACATCCAGCCTTTCCACAGGAACCCAGTACTGGCACTCAAAGCCTAATTCCTGCACATCTCAAGATAACTCCATTTCCTAATGCTGAAACACACTTGCATCACCTGGTAGGAAAATGAGAGAACCTGCCATCTTGGGCACGTGCAGTAGCACGTGCTGGGGCCATTCCCTGTTCACAATCAGCAAACAATACAGCTTTAGTAGAGCTCTGGCCAGGCACTCAGCTCTGTGCTCAGAATTTGGCTCTCTGGAGGACCCCCCATACAGTCCATTGTGGCATCTGCTCCCCTGGGGTATGAGGGCTGACTGCTTAAATCACAGGCCCCTGGATCCATGTGAAACACCTGCAACTGAGTTCTGAAGTTCTCTTTGCCTTGGTACTACAAATTGAAACACTTAGACAAACCCAGTATTTTCTACAAGGTTTTTCTCCACCATTCATGTTGTAAAGTTGGTAGATGTGGTACAGTCACAGCAGGCACCATCACGTTCCTCACTTTGAAAACCAAGTAGCTCTTGACAGAGCCAGTACATGGGAAATATGGTTTCTGTGGGAAAAATTCAACAGGAATGGCTTATGAACAGCAGACGAGGGAAATCAAGCAGGCAAGCAAGCAGGCTTCACTCAGAGCCATTATCACTGAGGGGAGAGGGAATAAGATTAAATCTCTTCTAATTAGAGAGGCATTTAAAAGAAAGCTAGTGGATCTTTAGGGAGATGAAGTGATGGAAAATATATAACCCAGCTTATTTTCCATGGACTGGATTTACTGATAGCAGAAACAACCTCAAGGTACAGCACCTTCTCAGGGTATCTTTGAGGAAAGACCCAAGGAGCCAGCATTGGTTTGGGCACAGAAAGGGCCTGGAACTTGATTCTCCTGGAAACACTGCTTTGAGGACTGTGAAGAGGTAAAGAACTGCTGGGTTGAAGTGGATGTGATTTCCAAAATGATGCCACAACACCTTTGTTACATGATGTAAAACAACATAGCACATGGGGAAATAGAAGAACTTAACTAAGTGCTCACTTGAACTTGTGAACTGTTTTTTTTTTTTTTAACTTTTTAAACAAAAAGCAGACTGAGGAAAAAGTAATATAAACACATTTTCCAGGTAAGGTAGGAATGACACAAAATTGATATGATGTGGTAGCAATTTGATAAATTTTCGGACATAATAATACCCTGTGAAAACATTTTCCATAATTTCAGGATCCCATGGGATACTGAAGAGATGCAAAGAGGATTTCAAAGCAGTGGAACAACCTAGTGAATAACCTACATATCTTTATTACATTCAAATGGAGGATTTTTCATTGAACAGGGCTTTTTATTTTCTAACCAATTAATTGTTTAGAGATGATAGTGAGTCAAAAGTAAAACTTAAGAGATTCTTAAAATTTCAGCGTACAAAGGTATTAGGACCAGATGGCAATTCTAAAGATGTCTTGAGAGTAGTGCATGAAACAAATGCACCCTGTTGTACAACAGTCACCTCATTACATTTAAAATAAAATTGCGGCAAATTTTCAGAACTGCCTAAAGGAATTGAGTCCTCTTTCCAAAAACATGGGTTTCTATTTGCCTAAATATGAAAAAACATCCTTTGAGTTAGGTTATTTCATACTTTGCTTAATTTGAAACTACAAAGCCCAGTAATATAATATAACCTCTCTACAGCTGAACAGTACAAGGTTAATTCAGTTTTCTTAGAAGAGTGGAAACTGTATTAGCACAGCACACAGAAGAAAGGTGAAGCTGATTTTTAATGAATATAAATCAAAAGCTAACAATTTGTACAAAACAGATAAAGGAAGCAAATGGACATCAAAGCAGTATCTGCAGTCAGCAGAGGTAATGATAATGTTTTAAGTATATAAGGGGCTTTAAATGTGTTAGAAGCAAAAGAAATCCAAACAATGATAGCAATATAACTTTGAAAGAAAATGATGGAGTTGTCAAAAGGAACTTCATTGAATATATAAATTAAAATAGGAAGCAGATGTGGAGAGGGCCTCTATGCCTGGCACCTCTGAAATGCTGTTTGCAGTTCTGGGCCCACAGATCGAGTTCAAACTGGAGGGGGTTCAGAAGACCCATAAGAAAAACAACAGAACTGAAAGAGGTGTTTCACGGCAAAGGGAATCAGGAAGCTCAGTGTGTCAACAGCTTAAATCCAAAGATTAGGAAGTGATAGAAATCGAGGAAAGTCAGTCTCTAAATTTCATTATAATAAGCTATTCAAGCTGGCTGCCAAAGGCTGAGTAAGCTCCAGAGCTGGCTGCGTGCTGAAGCCAGTCAAATTTAGATGGAAATTCACATTCCCCATCACCAGTGATTTTCAGTCTGAAAGGAAATGGTTTTCTAAAAGAGATGCTTTCGCACAGTGGCTGTGTACCTGATCAGAAGACAGCTGTCCTTGACCTGCACCGCTGAGCTGTGACAGCAGTGGCACGGTCTGGCTGTGCTCGTGTCACCATCTCGCAGCGGCCGGAGCTGCAGGAGGCCGGCACTGCCTGCGGGTCAGGCGAGGACCACAGCCCCTGCCAAGCCTAACCTGAGCATCCCAACTGGAGCACTACAGCAGCACGGATCGGGCACTCTGACTTGAGAAAGCGCTGCCTCATACCTTCTGCCCATCAGGAATCATAATGATTTACAACCCTACCCGTGTTGCTGCCGTGCGTGCTTTTAGCATCTCGTACGCAATAAAATCTTGATAAATAAAGTAACAAAGCGGCGTGCATATACTTTACATGAGGTTTTTTTTTTTTTTTTCCAAGTAGATAGCTTAAACACGGACACATTTTAATGTAGACTGCTTTCGTATCAAATACACTAACTTAAACTGTCAGTACTTTCAGAACAAAGTCCTGGCCAACTCCTTGGAGGGGATCTGAAAGCCCAGTGATTTGTGAGACCGTGGCATTTGTGTCTGTGCTCTACCCTCAGCAGGAGAAAGGGCTCTGCTCCCCCCTCAGCCCCCGGCTTCCTTTAGTACCTCTCAACGGGTGATCTCAAACGCTTTAACTAATATCAATTAATTACGCTTCAAATTGCCCCTAAGAGAGACAGCCGCGATTATCCCCCTCTGTCATTACATCCAAGGTTAAATAGAGTCAGGAAGAGGTTAAGTGACTCACAGGGCTCACAATCCTGCCTGACAGGAAGCCGGGCTGCAAGGTGCTGACTCCATTTGTTCAGCTGCGAAACCATCGGGGCCTCGGAGGGCTCAGCACGTGGCAGGATGGAGCCCTCAGCGTGCAAAGTGCAGAGCAGAGAATGACTTTCCAATTCCCCATCTCTGCTTGAAATCATCACCGTTTAAATAACAGGGGTAGATAGTGCCCTCCGTTATTGGTTTTTAAATGACTGCAATTCTAAGCAAGCGCAAGCAGCAACTCTGCACAGCTATCAAAGCCAGCCCGGGAGCTTCTACACCGCAGAGTCAGGCAAAGCCTGTTTCCACTTCAAGAGTTCCAAGCGATTAACTAGAATTAAAACAAGAGTATTACTTGGTCAATCAAGGAAAAACAGGCCACAGAGAGTAACTGCACAGATAAGAGCTGCAAAAGGGTATACTGCTTAAACCAATGCAATTCGTGTGGCTACAGGAGTTACTGAATCCACAGGCAGATTTGAGAAAGGCATTTGGAGGTGTAACTGAAAGGTTAATTCACTTTGTTTTACCAGGCAGAGAACTGGAGGGCCTTTTTGTTGCATGTCTGGACCCAAAGCTCATTTGATGACCTGACACCACAATATAACCATATCTCTAAAACACGAGATATTAGTAATTGAAAGAGGGTGATGTGTCCTTTGATTTGAAAAATGTTATGAGGTTTTCAGTTAAGCATCAGGTCAACCAAGGCCTGTCTGACTACTCTTAAAAACAGGCAAACTACTCCTTATTTCACAGCCCGCTGGTGGATTTTGAGTTTTTTCCCAAGCTATCAGAATGCTTTATTTCGTAACACCTAGGAGGTATATAAACAAGACAAAACAAATTTGGGTACAAAACCCAAATTATTGGGAAATCAGAGCCATGAGACATGTACAATTGCAACAGCAGCAACAAAGTAATCAGAACAGGTCAAACTGCAAAGTGACGAGAGTAAAAAGACTTGGCACAAAATTCCTGGACTGTTTCATCCACTGCAAAAAGCAAGGATATGACTGACTGCAGTGAATTACAAATGGCATGCCACCACTCAGCGTTTGGCAACAAGCATTCTTCGAGATGGAAAGCTGTACAGCAAGTCACCTCTGGACAGAAAGGGTTCAAAGGTCAGCAGTTACTCCCAGAACACACCTGAGAGCCAGTTCCAGCAGACCTGCATTTTCCACTGTGTCACTGGCCTGTGCAGCGCCAACAAAGCTGGCAGCAGCAGTTAACCAAGCCAGCATCAGCCCTGGTTAACTGCAAACACAGTTATAGAGCAAATGAAGTAATTTTGCCATCTGACCTGCCAGTGGACACCACTAATAGGAGGCACACTGCTGAGTTAGCAACAGTCAGCACAGCACTGGAATTTCAGCTGCACTGATGCTTTAAGGCAGCTCCTCTCAAGACAACGTTACACATCACCAAAAAAAGCATTTGCCTTATTGGAAATGGGTTTCGTGACAGTGCATAAGGATGGGTGGCATATTCATAATCTCTTAATGCACCCACAGTGACACTGCACCAACATAGCTGTGCCTGCGAGGAGAGAATTGCACGGGGCAAGAGCACGCACCTCCCTGCTCTTCCCTTCTCACAAGCTGGAGCTGTTTATATACAGGCAATATTCTGCACGCCAAATCAAGCAGCTGTAACATTTTAGGGTTACAAAACAAGAGGAGCTGGACCACCCCAACAACTTTGAGTTTAATGTCACCACTCCACCAGAGCCGCTGTGAGCACTCTGTGACGGTTACACACAGTCTGGGGAAGCACCTCAACTCCTGAGCCGAGAGCGGCTCAAACTCTTCTCTCAGCACTGATTATTCTCCTCGGCACAAACACTGGGGCTGGGAGCAGTTCTGCCAGCCTGACTGCACAGACCACTCTCCAAATTCACCCTTTATCAAACCAAGCCTGTTGAGGGGCTCTGTGGCATCAGCACTGTTTACACCGACAGGAACGCACCTCGGTAACGCGCCCGTAACAAGAGCGCCACTGACGCAGGAGAGAAAGCAGCTAGTGGCAGAGCTAACATATCAAAATTCTGCAGTGCCAGCCCACACAGGATTTAAAGCCTCATTATCAGAGGGTCCAGACCTCGCCTCTGCCTCAGTCAACAACCAGAAAATCCTTCCTGCAAGGGTTTTTGCCTTGAAAGGGATTCTTTCTGTTCAGCATGTTTTAAATAATTTTTTGATAGCTTAAGCTTCATTTACAAATACACACATTTTGTTCAGGCTCTTTGATACAGCCTCCTAATCAAAACTTAACAAGATGTGCTCACAAGTGACAGGAAAACCTCTTGGTGGGAGCCAATCTGAGGCCATCGTGGGACACTAAATTTATCTGTGCTGCTGCTTTGCTCCGCACATCTGAACTCATAAACTCAGCTGTCGAGTATGTTGCCCCCCTCTGCGCATTCTTCACACAGAACTATGTCACCCAAGTCTGCTGAGTGACCCAGCAGAGACCCAGACTGCCCATCTCAGGCCCAGCAGCCACAGGCTGAGACCTCACAGTCAAGAGAATTTGCCATGTTTTCCTACAGCAGTGCAGCTTAACCAAAACACAGCATTAACTCCCCAAAACTGCCTGTGCAAAGGCTGAGATATGGTGCAACCAGCTTTGTCCGAGCTCGCTCCAAAAAATAGGAGGGATGAAAAGGAAACACTACTGCTTCCTCCAGAACAGCTTTTTGGTGGCAGCTTGGGCCCCAAGGCGGGAGGAGCACACTGCCCTCCTGGCTGGCAGCATGAACAGCTAAAAACCACGTGCACCCTCTGTGCTCACAGTGGGACCTGCTCTGGCAAAGACTCTCAGCCAAGTGCTTCTTGGCACTGGATAGTCCTCGCTGCATAGCTTGGATGGAAGGAACCAAGCAGTTTTGATTGTGAAAACACAGAGAAGGAGCATACCAGGATAGAGAATAATTAATATTTTGAACAGATTTTGTGGGTAAAATGAGTGCAGGTTTGCTTAGCTCAGTATTTTATGCCTTCCTGATGAAACACACAGGGATGGGCATGACTCATTTAGTTAGATTCCTGTCTGATTTCTTACTGCTGAGGAAAGTCGTACCTGATTTCCCACTTACTTCTTAATGGTGGCCAGGAGTTGACCCATCAGACAGTTATGATGTCAACATTCCTGCTTTACTCTCTTTGTTTCACATCAGAACAATACCCAGGTACTACTTTCCACAAACACCTTAGATCAGCACAGAGCCTTTTAATGGCACCAAAAACACCCCAAAGTCTTCTGGGACTTTATCAGATGCAACACAGATTAGGCACATTCATTCACTTTTTCCAGCCCTGAAAGAAAAACCCTTCAAAAAAGTTTTAAGTGAAGAGCCAAGGACGCTGATGTCTCTGACTGCACATCCTCTTGCAGCAGTACAGCCACTTGCTCCATCCAAAATACCTCATTAACACCCATCCTCAGGATGGTTTACTTCTGGGTGTTCTCTGGGTAACCCCTGTGGGTCAGGCTTCACCAGGAAATAACTTTTTCCAGCTGATGAAATTCATTTCCAGTGAAGTGAAAGTTTCACTGCTGAACACAGAACCGGAAATCAGCTCCCAGCAAAGCGTTTATTAAAAATACCCAATCTGTGAACTCTGTCGAGTCCCACAAATTGAGGCCATTTGGCACGTCAATAACACTGGCAACTTTCCCCCTTGTGAACCATTAAAAGGGAGCACTTTCCCCCAACTACTTTCCCATTGCTGCTGAAAGTCTTTATTTTTTAAAAGTGCTTATTAACTCGTGTTTTGACACTAAAAGTAGAAACTGGATGATTTTGATAAGTGCTGAGTCCTGCCATTAAAAGTGACTGATCTAAATACAGAGTGCCCTCCCCCCATCCATCACTTGGACCTGTTAATGACTGATCTGTTATATATAATTCCTTTCTGACACAGTTGATTCATTTGTGGTCTCTTTGGAAGCAGCAATCTCAACCAAAAAATGACATTCTTGTAACTCGAAAGTGGACATTTTCTCTTTCTGCGCAAGAATTAGCAGGGGGTATTATTGAGCCTTTCCTGTTCAGAGAAAATCAGAACTGGATGAGAAGGAGGAAAGACAAGCCAAACCACAATCAACAAAACCAAACCCCAAACCAAATAAAAACCCACTGTGTATCTCAAACTCCAGTATAACTATTCCTAGAAATATAGCATTCCTTTGTTAGAAGGAACTTCTGGAGATCATCTAATCTAACTCCCTTGCTCAAAACAGGGTCAGCTACAACAGGTTGCCCAGCACTGTCTCCAGCTGGGTTTTGAGTATCTCCAAGGATGGAGCTTCTCTTGGGTCAAGTTGTTCAAATATTCAACCACAACCACAGTAAAAAAACCCACCACTTCCTCTAAATGTTTAAGCAAATTTTCCTGTGTTTCAATTTGAGCCCTTTGCCTCTTGTCCTCTCCCTGGGCACTGCAGAGAAGTGTCTCACCTAGCTTCATTCCTTTTTCCCCCTTAAATCTGTTTGAGTAATGCAGCGAAAAAACATCTCCAACCACAAAGACATTATTTACTGGAACTTTTGTTACCCTTTGTGATTCTGACAACGAATCACAACCAACCGCTTCTATTTTGCACAGTTTTCAGCGCTACAGTAGTAGGAGGTTAAAATTTAATGCATTGTCAAAGTCAAATCTCAATTATCTGAAATAACGGAGTGGAGAGAGCACATAAAAATAAAAATGCAGATAAAACACATCCAGATAAGCTACATGAACAGGGAGGACATAAGAGAAAGAAGAAAGAAAAGTCAGGGCGCTGATCCCAGAAGAGGCACTGATGTATGGGTCGGTCCAGGACACCTTGCTTTAGTGCTGCAAGTGTTGACCCAAGCTCTGGGTGTAGAGCACAGATCTGCAGCCACTGCCCTCCCGACCCTGGCTGGTTCAGCACTGCAGTCTACCTGCTCTTGTCCATTTGGCTCACTTCCCTGTACAGCCTGCAGCCCCCAAATCCTCATCATCCACGCACCAGGCCCCATGTGCGCACCAAACCATACTCAGACTGGTTGTCTCCTCTCCCCATTCCCGGACAAAGCCAAGCAGTTTTAAAAGTAAACCTGAAGTAGCTGATGAACTCCAGTATTCCAAGGACTGGATGACGGAAAAAATACAAACACAAATCCCATAAACTCTCCCCAAAAGTTTCTGAAATGCTGGTGCATTAACCTACTGCTCCAACCCCTCACAGCAGTCCCCACACACACCTGAGGCTTCAGGCTTCCCTTCTGCAGATGGTACCACTGTCCATCTCTTATTTTAGGCATTTTTGAACTTAAACGTGCATGAGTGGGATGACAATTACATCTTCACAAGAGCTGCACAAGGGTCCAGAGAAGAGCTGGGCCAGGTGCTGAGCAGCACAGATGCCAGCAGCCTGCCCCAAGTCCTATCCCTGAGTAGCTCTAACACATGCCAGCCCACACTCCAGCCTGTGTGGCATGGTACAGACCTACCCAAAGGACATCTGGAGGAAGATCTGGTCCCAGGTCATTAGTGGCACAGGCAGCACTGGGTTTTCTGCAGCAGGCACTTTTTCCCAAGCCAGTATTGGGAACCTGCCCCTGTTCCTGTCTCCTGCCCCCAGTCAGTCATTACAGCACACACAGATGCCAGCAGGAGGGAGTGGGAATGTGAAATCAAGATCTCTGTGGTGTCAAGTCCGCAGGAGCGGACCTTTTTCCCCAGTTATTTCCAGAGTCTTGATTCTGATTCTCAGTCCTTAAAATATTCCATAGGCACGTGGAATAACCTTTACGCTTCACCCATATTCTGGGAGATGGAGTATTGAGTTCCCTATCTTTTCCATGCGGCTGTAGCAGTCCTCTTCTCCAGAGCTAAATCACTGTGAAGCACTGCTCAGTGCCATTAAAGCCCCGCTCAGCTCAGCCCTGAGTTATCGGCACAGCAGCACATTGGCGGCTCTCCTATACATACTAAGTAATTCGGACTGGAAGCTGCCACAGGAAAGCCAGATCTCATTTTAATTTGCATCTAAGATATACATCTGTGGCCTTTGCCTAAAGGTTTGTCACTCTAGCTGAAAGCTTGACAAAGGTCAGAATACTCAACTTTCTGCTTTAAATTCTAATGACAGATGAGAGATACATTTCTTAGCATAAATATTTATACATAAACATACTTTATATATGCATGTATACACACCCCCCCAATCCTAAAATATCTCAGCATATGTGTACGTGTAACAAATACTGCCACAGAGTCACAAGTGAATGGAGGAGCATCCTGTGAGTCTCCCCTGACCCAAGCTGTGGATTTCAATAGAAAAAGAAAATTATTTGAGGTAATGGGACCTTGAAATTTTAGCAGTGCTCCTTCTGCACTAAAATAAGCAAGTTAAGATTAATTGGCAATGTAAGCTCTAAGAGGTCTCAAGATTGAGAAGATGGTAAACAAAAGCTTATCTACCAAATTTATCAGGAAGCACATTATCACTGCACAAAAGCTTAAAAAAAAAATCTAGTGATCTGAATCATTGTAATAATTCTACTGCATTAATGTTTATGTCATAGAAAAAGGAGATTTAAAATACTCATCTGGTACTTTCCCCTGCACCCAACAAAGCGCAGGCTCATTGCACTCCCCGTGTGTGCCTGCTTTGTGCTTTGCTCACAGACACTTCCACATTTAGAGAGAACAAATCTGGCAAATCAGAAACTGTGCGTGACCCAGGCACTGACACCACAACAGCAGCGCTGTCTGAGGAGTCACGGGAAGGCCACACAGGGCTCCAGCTAACACCTCTCTGGCCCCTAGATAGGTGGTCTCACGCAGCACCGTGTCAAAAACAGTGCAAAAATGTGTCTGAAGTGCAGCCTCAAAGGACCCAGCAGTTTTACGTCATGCAAGCCTTGCTTTTACAGCCTGCTCATACAGAAAGGGCCAGGCTGATCTTTACTCTCCCCTTCTGAAGTAAGGGTGGAAGACAAACGGCAAAAAAATTACTCCGTCAGGCGAGTTCCCTCATGCTTTCAGCCTTGGGAGATGCATACTCATCACACATAGAGTCTTCGCTTTAAACGTGGTCTTAAAAAGGATCAAGAATCTCACTGTCTTAAAAAGATGCGGCTAAAACCCAAAAGTGAAATAAATCCCTCTTAGGCAGAAAGTCACTAATCGGGTAAAGAGAACTCAAGAGCCAGTAGACTCCTAAATCTTACCATTTCACGTGCAATCATTTCTTTTGAAAATTACAATTTGCTTTTAACCAGCTGAGGCCCATGAATCAGACATTCCTGGCACATGGGTAATTTTTAGTCAATAGGTGGTGGGAACTGGACTGGAGAAGGGATTATATCCCCTTCTGTTTTCTGCTAAAACCTTCCAGAAATCTCCCTCCTGAACTGCACCTCTGCTTTCTCCCACATCCCTTCGTATGAGCCCCAAAGCATTCATGTTTAATTCTCTAACAGAAGAGCAAAATAAGGGGCTGCCTGATTAAACATTAAGGACTTTTTTCTCTCTTTATGGAAAATACCTTTGATTTAATGGGAACAAGTTGGTAGCTTTTTATCTGAAGGTTATCCATGAATTGCTGCCCACGTGATATGGGAGAAAATTTTTGCAACTGGGGGGTTACAAAAATGGTGCCATAAAGGCATGTTAATAGTACCTAATATTAAATGACTGTATTATCTTCTGCCTTTGATAAACCCCTCAAAAGTTAAGAACTTGTACCTAGTCTGCCTGTCTCTGGGACAGCACAGGAAAACAGAAGAGGACCCTCTCATTCACCTTATTTATAAAGGGGCTGATTCTAAACTTCTCTCGAAATGTTCTCAGGAGCTTCAAAAACAAAGTGATTATGTGATGCATGCAAAACAATCTGGGAGGAGGAAGCTATGCCCCTAGTCCCAGGGGAGACTTAAATGCAGATTTATTACAGACAAAATTTATTCCATCAAAATTTGTTCTGCACCTCATGGACTGATTCCTCCTACACTACTGTATCGATTTCACTACTGAAGTGCTGCACTAATGAATCAGGCTCTCCATGTCCACTGTGCTACTATAAAGGATCACATTTTGTTATATGGACCATAAAATACAGCAGAGGAAAATAAATCTGTTTTGTTTCTGTATTGCTGCCTGCTTTGGTGTCTGCATGAAGTAATATAACCATTATATACTGTTTTGTTTCCATTTACAAAGATACAAATGATGGTGCCAGGGACGCTCCCACACACATATTCAGAATCAGCTTTTTACCCTTAAATGTCTGGGGACAGCAAGGGAATGAATTCAGGATTTAACAGCAAATATAGGGCTTATAAAACCCATCCTGGTAGAGAGGTTATTTACTCACATGGTGCATAGAACATGACAAGCGTGTGCTTCTTCTTCTTCAAGGACTCCCTGAAGTCTTCTCCAGCAAGGTGGATAACACTGCTCTGTTTTTCTTCCCATGCAGGCTCAGGTGGAGGTGGTGCTTCGGGACTAGAAAAGAAAGACAATGAAAATGTTCCTGAAAGCAGATAAAGGGACAGCATCGTCCTGGTCATAGTTAGCATGCAGGAATTGACGTGAAAAATCCTTCAGGGTGCCTGTGCAGTAGAAAGACATACTCAATATTTCCAACACGAGGCAACAGCAAAAGAGATGTAAGTAATTTCTGGAACTCAATAAAAATATAATTTAAGTGACTGTAGTCAGGCATATGAGTAGAAATGTCAAATAAAGACTTCCTACATTGCATCCAACATCTGGGTGGAAAAAACATTGATATATACCACTGTATCATCCACAAGCATGAACTGAGAAGAACAGCAAGCAGGTAGAATCAAAAGGCAACTGATACAGAACAGCATCTTCCATTTAAACATCTTTTTGGTACTCTTTATTGCTATCATGCAAACTTCTGTAAAGAATTTAATGAGCTTCTCTAGAATTCAGATATTAAAGCCAGGATGCAAAAACCAGCATCGTTCTACTTGGAATACTGGGGGTGAATGAACCAGAATATTTTACTTTGGTAGAGAATGTCAGGTTTCAATTATGACTGCACATACTGGCTAGATCAGAGCAATCCCGCACACCTAGAGTGCCTCTAACAAAAATTCTGCTATTCACTAGCTCACAGACCTCTCTCAGACTCATTAAATTCATTCCTGCTGTATCTTAAATAGTGATTACTTATATAAAATCATCAGAATGGTGCCACGGTATGAAGACCTTCATATGTCGCCTTGGTAATAAATTAGCTTTTCAGACTTTCCTGACACTTTGAATGACACCATTTTAAGTTGTATCGGGTACATAAAAACCAAGTGGAGAAAAACTCAATTTTTAAAGTCCTTCCCAAGGTCACTTGGTGAACATTCATTGTATTTCCACCATTACTGATTTTCCAGTTTTTAGAGAAAGACCTAGATGTGTTTCAGAGAAAGAGAAGAGTTACACAGTGTGTCCTTTAGCTGAATTCCTCCATGAACACAGTTGTTATGAGCTATCATTGACTGCAGTTACAGAGGTGTGACTTGCTCTCACACAAACCTTTCCATGCTGACCTGGAATAAGCAACTGGTAACGACCTTTAGTGGCAGCACAATCACCAGAGAGGAGCCACAGCCAAAACCTGCGTGGCTGCAACCACCCACTGAGACTGGTCTCGACAAGCTGCACTTTTATCACCAGCCTGCACCCCACATACATCCCTACATCCTGCATCAGAGTCAGTGCAGCTGTGTCAATTCTATCCCTGGTCAGAAAACAAGGATGTTATTCTACTGCATCTCTGCCTGGGAGAACATCTAAGAGCCAAGAGCAGGAGACAAGTTGTCTGAGCTTCACCTGTACTGCTGACCAGCTGAGGCTGCAGACAAAAGTCTTCAAGAGCCACAGGAGGATCCAGAAGAATTAACACCACTTCCCTGTCCCTCATTGCTTATTCACCTGCCAGTATGTACAGGCAGCATCAGCCTGAGCGTTTAACTCACTACAAATTACACCGTGCTCGACAGAGATGAGCAGAGCAGTGAAATGAGGACAATGACTTCATATGCAATACAGAGACAGCAGCCTGGGGCCTGCGTGGGCAGGGGGGCCAAGGGAGCACCATGTCTAAAAGTAAAATACAGATAAAGCTCCTCAACATGCTACAGCAATACTGCCAGACCATATCTATCACCTGCTTCGAAGCAGAGAGAAAAGAGAAGAGAAGAGAAGAGAAGAGAAGAGAAGAGAAGAGAAGAGAAGAGAAGAGAAGAGAAGAGAAGAGAAGAGAAGAGAAGAGAAGAGAAGAGAAGAGAAGAGAAGAGAAAACCCACACAACCTCCTCCCCCAACAAATAAGAGGTGGAAAATAAAGGTTACATTCCTCATGCCAACAGCATGCAATAGTTAAATGATTAAAATATTCACAAAACTCTGGCAAGTTTTCTTCCTCTTGACTAATGCAGAAAATACATTAGGCTTACCTAAAGAAAATGCATATTTTATATATATATATGCATACTTTTACATACATGCATATATAATGCATATTTAAAGAGAGAACTGTACCAGCGATTTAATTTGAAATAGAATTATTGTCATCATTTTCACATCAAACTTAATTCTGCATATTTCAGCATACCACCCAAGGAAAGTTGCTTAGTGCACTCAAAGGTGCTGGTTTTCCTTCAGCCCCACGTGGGTGGAATTCTAGGCACTGGCTCTGAAATGTTGGAAAGAGAAAAGTACAACTGTAGAAATTCAGTTACTACCACCGAGATCTGCTGCTTTGTATAAAGAGGGAAAAACAAATGTTCTGTTTATTTTTCAGAGCCATTGCTATTCCTTCTCCGGGGAAAGGCTTAAGGTATATTTGAAAAATATTTATTCTGGGAAATAAATACCGGGGCGGCTATGAAAAACTCCACAGCAAATAAAGGATTTGGTGTATTAGAGACCATAATTAACATACATGTTTCTGTGGGTTTGAATACTGGAATTCAGTGTAGTTTTGTTAGCAAGGGATTTAGGCAGTGTTGAAGCTTTGTTTAGTTCCTCACCAAAGCCATCAGGAAGAATAATTAACCAGGAACACAAATACTATCTTTAAACCTTCAAAACTTACTTTTGCAGCCACTCAATGATCTTCTTCTTTGTTCTGAGGTGTGGCAGAGTGTATTTCTCCTCTCCATCTTTAAAATACTTCAATGTAGGAAACCCTGAGATGTGGTATCTTTCTGCCAGCGCCTTGTTGACGGTAGCATCGACTGCTGCAAGGACACCTGGACTCTGAAACAGAGATCACCTCCTGTAAATCCCAGCCACATACACACACCCCTTCAGCAGGACTCAGTGGGTTTGGGGGCAATCACTCATGGTCTAGGTGCCTTGGCTGCCTCTAGGACAAGAGGACATAGTCTTAAGTGGTGCCAGAGGAGGCTTCAGCTGGACACGAGTAAGAATTTTTTCACATAAAATGTGATTAGACATTGGAATGGGCTGCCCAGGGATGTGGTGGAGTCACCAGCCCTGGAGGTGTTTAAGGAAAGACTGGATGTGGCACTTGGTGCCATGGTCTAGTTGCCATGGTGGTGCTTGGTCATGAGTTGGACTTGATTTCAGTGGTCCTTCCCCACCTGATTAATTTTGTGATTTTGTGCACAGACATACAGAAAGACACAGAGGACTGATGCAAAACCAGAAATACTATGGACTATGTTACCAGTCTTACCTGTTCCCCTCCCATTTCTGATGGATTCTCTTTATATAATCAACTTTATAATGCTTAAGAGCCATTCCCAGAAATTGCATTTCCTCCCACAAATCCCTGTTTCTCCCAGAAGGAACAAGCACTGCTAAAGATAAGTTTATTTTAAGGCAAATTCATCTTTCCCTATCTTGTGGGCATCTTTTCATGGACCACCTTTAGGCACACAGAAGAACAGGCATTTGTAGAGTGTGACTCATCAGGTCTTTGTTTTTCTCATCTCCTCCCTCTCCAACAGCAACAAAGGAACTCTAGATGTCTCCACAGAAGATGCTTAAAGTATGGGGGAGACCAATTCTACTTCTCCTCCTGCGTGGCATACACAGCACGAGACTGAATCAATAACACTAATTCTTGTGTTATTGGACCTCTCTTCTCCAGCCATGCTGATGGGGCACTTATGATGAAGCTAATGGAGTGGTGCAACCATTAAAATCAGGGTATTTGAAGCAGAGATCAACCCCTTTTGTTTTCTTCCAAGTCTAATTCATAAATAAAAGCCTATGTTTCTTCACATTCAGTGCCTTTAAGTAAGGGGGGAAAAATCCATTTTTGGATTTGATCATATTATGTATAAGGCCTACAGCAGAATACATAAACATTTTTCGATTTTGTTTTCGTTCAAGACAGAATGTTCTTTCTCAGACTTTGGCAGGGCTCATGCATTAGCGATGAGACTGTACTTTGGAAGCACATTTTGAAGGGTCCTGTGGGAGGATGAGAACAGCTGAATTTGTTGTAGGGAGAAAAGACACTTTTATTACTCTAGTTATTTATTACTGATTATTTGAAGGATATAATAAAGGAAATTAGCTTACATCACTGGTTACATGGAGTACCTCTGCAGCCTTCTCATATTCTGGCTTCATTTTCTTACAGTGCCCACACCCTGCCAAAAAAAAAAAAAAAAGGTACAATTAAGTTGTATACACCATAGTTATTCATTGACCCATCCAGCCGTTATCAAAATCCAAAACTGTGTGGTAAAGATTTACTAGAATTTTGTATGCATTCTACTTAATATACTTGTAAAGCCTTAGTATGATATAGGATTTTGTCCAAAATGGCCACAATAGTTTAAACAAATAATTTAATCTATTAAAAATAATAATACACCCCCACTTTCACACCCACACCTCTTTCCTTACAAAAAGTACTATAAACATTTGTCAAGCCCGTTGCTTCTAGCACGCTCTTGGGCAAGGCACAACCTCACCCATTTCAGTTTCCAAATCTTTACCTGCTTTAAAAAGAAACAACACAGCTCCTCACGTGACTTTGTGACTTTCGGTGGAGGCTTACACTAGCACAGCTTAAATAGAGTAATGTAATTTGAATTCAACTGCACTGATAATAAGCCCCGCTTTGCAGCGGTGCAGCATGTCCCCCCAGCAAGGATTTGCACTGATTTAATCACATCAGTGTAATTACACCACCACATCTGTTCCCAACACAAGCAGGATGTGTAAAACCGAGATAATGCTGCTTTCTCCCTAGCGCGAAGCTCTCCAGAGATCTGCCATTACTTCACTGTTAAGTGCTGACATTACTATAAAGTAAAATGAATGCATGAGTGAGAAAAGCAGACTTAGAATAAATTATTTGGGTGTAAATTGAACTGCTTTCAGCCGGTGCAGCTGCTCGCTGACCTTTCAGGCGCAGGCGAGGGTCCTGCCGCGATGCGAAGCGACGCTCTGGCACCTCCAGCGCGACGCTGGGCCTCAGCGACAGCCCCTCCCTGTCCCCAGGGGATGGCAGCCCCTCTGGGACGGTGCACGGGGATGGAGTGGCAGCGGTGACCACCCAGCACGGTGAGGGCCAGGTCAGACTGGAGGCGCAGCTGGGACGAGGCGCTGGCACGGCCCCGGCGCGCCGCAATCCCCGCGCCGTGCCGTGCCGCTCCCTCCTGTCTGCAGCAGCAGCCAGCTTGCTCTCCTGAGCTGTTATTGTTGGAATGGGCGCTTGAAAGGCCAGACTTTGCCGAGCTTCGGGAAGTCGTATCAGAAGATACAGCTAGAAATGCGTTTCAATGCATGCCAGCAAAAGCCGACTCTGAGGTGTTCGGGTAACAAGGCCGGGGCTATTTTTGTACCGTTGTCCAAAAGAAAATAAACCAAAGACTCTGAACCTCAGTGCTGCTTTGTTTCCCTCTAATGGGATGACTGCTGAAGCCAGCAGACACAAATCTGGGCCTGAACTCAACCAGACAAGGATGTTTTATATAGCACAAGTCAAAGAGCGCTTGCGGCCAAGAAGCAATAAGACATCCAGGTGTAAGTAACCTCACCAGAGCAGAGAGAGCCACCACAGCACATCACAGAACGCTTTCAGGACATGTTTATAGAACAGGGTGAACGCATTTGAACAGCAACTGCAAATCCCACCTAAGAACTACAGCAAACACCAAGGTGGTTGATCTCATACCAGCTCCTGTTCAAACACCAGCTACAGTCCATATCACTTAGCCATCTGCACGGAGACCACAGCACGAAACAGCCCCACGCCATTCTCTTAAGCAAAAAGCAAAAATGTGGTAGGGGCAGCAGAACAAGGGGAGCTCAGCTGGCGGAGAAAGCTTTGCCTTAATTTGACTCCATGGTGTGAGAATGCTGGGAACCTGACACGGCAGCTTCGGAGGTGAATTCAGGAAGAAGCGGGGACAGGCTGAGGAAGAGTTACTGTCTCAGCACTGCTTATCTTGGTTAAAAGCACAAAAGAGGCTGGCAAAATGATTTATTTGCCACCCACCGAAAACTTGCAGGCATATGGCTTTGTGTAAGGGGCTGGCAGATCCCTCTGACACCTGCCCAAGTTGATTTATTTTTCCTTTTAGGAGCATGGAACTTTATTCATTTTGTGCTCTTCCCCACTTTTAACCAAAGTGAGTTTCCAGTTCAGACACGTGAGAGCTTCTCTGAATCAGGTAGCTTAAATTTGTACAAACAATGATTTTCTGCAGGGCTGTCTTCACCTTGGTGGGCTTTACACAATGTGTCCCTTAGCCACAGCAAGGTTCATATTGTGCTCTAGCTACAGTATCCACATAATCTACGCTATATTCCAATTATATTACAATCATTAATTAGATCTGATCAACCAAAGGCATTAAAGAATCAGTTTTCACAAAGCTATGCAGAGGGGAAAAAAACCCAACCCAGTAACGCAGGCACATTTTGACCAGGAAATGAAAAAATATCCAAAGCATCTGAAATTCATGTAAGTAATATTTTGGATCAAGATATCCAGACCATGAAATGTCACTGTTCCAGGTTCTTTCATGAACATCACATAGACACAGCACTACTGACTGCCACAAAGCTAACTCACTCAGGCTTAAAATAAAGGGAAGCAACATCAGATCTTTAAAAGGCACTTAAATGAAAAAAACTGAAGTCTTCCAATTGTGAATGCTTGTTCTACCCCTGACAGAGGGCAGCGTGATGTATCAGCCTGGAAAAAAGTCACAACATTAAACTGAACCTGAGAGAGGGACAACAAACTTTAAGAGCTTCTCCCACAATAACCGATGCTTTTCTGACTGTCTTCACAAGAATTTTGCTATTATGAGCTAGAGCCTGCTTTTACCTACCATTGTAGGAAAGGGGAGATACAAATTAGAAGTCAGACCTATAAATTGCAAATCAATTAATCTCTCCAATGATTATTTATCCTATCTTTGAATAATCCTGTGAAGATTGCCATTAAATTTTTGAGGCCAGTGAAAAGTTATTTAAATTAATTCCAAGGTCACTGCCTCTCCTTTGACTGCTACATTAAGTTGTTCAGGAGCAGCTTCATCCCTCTTTTGATGCTTTCTGTTCATAAAATGAGTGGGGAAAATAACAACAACCCTACAGGCCCTGAGCCCAGATGCTGCTGTGTTTTGCTGGGACAGTGGAAGGAGCTCACAGGTCTGCAGTGGGCACCTGTGACAGATGTGCTTCTAGAAGATGCACTGTCCTGTAAATGTTTATTGACATTAAAACTGAAAGACTAAGCAAGGGAAGCGACTCATTCCATCCCAGGTGAGAAGAAGGGCTGCAGTCCACACGAGGATGTCCTGTGCCTACTCCAAGCACTGCCATCCTCTGAGCCTCTGTGGGTCATGGCTGGTGGCAACACCCAAGGGTCTTGCAGGTGTCTGTCCAAGAGGACTCCCACAAGCAGCAGCTCCAGAGGTGCAAGACAGAGTTACTCTCCATCTGGCAGCAGAAACCAGTCCAGGTTCAGTGCCTGCTGCTGCTGACCCGTGCAGGACAACTCCTCTGACCCCTCACACCTCATCTTGCTCCCCTCGCACAAAAGGAGCCCCAGGGCGCGAGGGCCAAGGCTCGGATAGAAAGAGCACACAGGTAAGCAAAAAGGAATTGTTACAAGGCAGGGAAAAGAAGTCAAATCTTACAACAGTCAGTGCTAGGACATCTGGTAAGCACCCTTGCTAACATTTTCAAAACAGATGTCTAAATGAAGCAAGAATTCTGCTTTCCCAGTTTATAATCAATCCTCCCACTTGCACTGCTCAGATGTGCACATAAGCAGCTCCTTCCTCTGGTGTAGTCACTGGCACACAGCTTAGCTCAGCTGCACTCCCAGACAGTGGTGACCAAAGGTCCCCCATCCCCTCGGTGCAGACAGGTCACCTCCCTGCAGCATCCCCCTGCAGGGCAGAGGACAGCACTTGCTCAGCACTTTGTCCTCTGTGGAGTGGGACCATATGCAAATGCAGAGGCAAAGGCCGAGTGTGGACAGAGCAATGCTGAAGTGAAGGGGTGAGCAGCACACGGACAAAGGAAAGCATAACAAATGTACCAAGCAACTCTTTTCCCAAGGAAATGTCTGTGTTTATGGCAGCCTGTCTGGCACCATGGCAAAGACCCGCAACACGCTTGCTCCAAATCTTTTCAGAAATTAACTAATACAAGTACTTCTACTGTTAAACCTGGGTTTTACAGGCAGAAAACCAGTCAAGCAGTTCCAGCTAAGCTCCTGCATATGCTATCTTAGTGATGTCCCAAGAATATAAATCTGTTTCTCTCTGTCATTCGCTGTTTGCTCCTTTCAGGCTATCATGACTATATAAATAAACGCCATGCTTTTGGCCGTGTCCTCTCATTTCAAGACAACATTGTCTGAGGATCTGAAGTGTGTGTGACAAGTAAGAGATAAAAGACAACATCCAGGCAGTTGTGAAGAAGCAATTTCTGACATCAAGAACCCTAGAGGTAAACTAAATTGCAAATAAAGATTTTAAAGAATCATTACATTTCTGTCATCAGACTGCTCGAATACTGTTATCATGTATCAGCTATTTGTCATATCATGCCAGCTCTATATCCATCTATAGCTGCATACCAAAAATACCTCCATTAGCCTGATGAGAAAAAGAATTTGAAGCACAAAACATGTCCTGCTTTCAGCAAGTGGGGCACTGGCAGTTCAGAATACACTCCTAGAAGATTTACAGACAACTTCAAGAAAAGAAAAGAAAAATTCAGATGTATCTTTGCTCTCTAAACATTTAACCCTTGAGGATAACACCACTGGTTTCTCTATTCTTAATCCCAGTGGAGCAGTGACCTCTGAAAACTGCAGAAGAGCCAGTTCTTAGAAGTCAACATTGTTAACTTTGAACTTGTAACCCTACATATAAAAGCAGGAGTATCTATATGGAGCACGAGAGACACAGTCCTTGCAGCCACAGCAAGGACACACAAATCCCAGCCAGCCCTCTTACCACCCATGCAAGAACACGAATGAATTCTGTCCTGCCACAGAAGTCTGAAACGCGCCAAGACTTCCTATGCATCGTGTAAAAGAGGATCTCTCAGGTCTGACATGAGGAGGTCTACAGTTCCTTCACCAGTGCAGGAGAGCATAAACTGCAACAGCTGCAGACTCCCTTGCATAATTTAGCCATCTGCATTGCAGACATCTGATGGAAAATCATCCACAAATTTGGCAGGGAGGGAGGATGACAAAAGCAGCTGTTTCTCCCCGTAATCACAGGTATGAATATGAATCATGTTGGTTGCATGTTCACTTGATAGTCACAATGGTCAGAGCAGTCAGGCCATGACATGATGTCCTTGAATGAAACCCCCCCCCAAAAAAAACAAAAAGAAAAAAAGGAAAAAAAAGAAGGAGCCACCTTAGGAAGGATCACGAGTTCAAAGAATTTTGCACAATCCTTTCCCTCTGGGTACTTACTCCCACCAAAACATTCATCTTCTCACCAGCAGCACTGCACACCCAGGTAAAATTCCAGATACTTAAAGACAATGACATTTCAAGACTTGATGCTTTCTTATAAGAGGTGAGTCTTCAACATCTTCAACATGAATTCAATCTTGAATTCATATTTCCCACAGCTAGAAATGTGTGCACACATACACAAATCCAGATACCCCACCCCCAATGCCGTATTTTTAAAGGCAGGTTTGATTCCACCAGGCATTACACTGCTTAGAGATCAGTGACAAGCAAACAGCTTTACGGCTTTACAAAACACAAAGCCTATGAAAGGTCAGTCTGGAAAAGACTCTGAGCAACTAGAAATACAGAATTAGAAGGGAAATACTTAAGCAGTTTGGATTATTGCAGCTGAATGCCGCGGCTGCGTGGGCTGCACAGCTCATCCCGGAGCGCTGCAGCGCCCGGCCCCGCCATCGTCACCATCTCACTGGCACTGCCACGGGCAGTCTGTGCGTGCAATGGGCTGTGCAAATCCATCCCAGCATGGGCACACAGAAGAAAAGTCTCTGCCTGCTTCCAGGAGCCCTTCAGGGTGAAGTTGGGGCACAAAACCATTACAAACTGGTCGCTCTTCCTCCTGTCCTGTGTGACTTGCTGAGGTGGTGGTGACCCAAACCCAGACACCATCTTGTCTTTTCTGTGGTGGCATAATTTCCTCCCTCCCAGCATTACTGAAACCGCTCAGGAGAAGACTCAACAGTTTGAGACAGCCGTAGTATAAGTTAAAACCATTGACTTATTTTTAAAAAAGATAGTTGGATACATTACACAAATCAGATCAAACTGGGAAGAGAGCTTAACTAAACATATCCTCCAGGAACGCTGTCTGCACCCGTGCTGTACTCACAGCTCCTGCAGAAGGGTCACCTTTAGCCAGCAACAGCCCTGGGCAGGGGAAGGCTCAGCACAGGGGGGCAAACATGGAGCAGGTCCTGCAGGCTGCCTCCAGGGGATTTAAAAGACAGCAGCTCTGCACAACACACACTTCTGTCTTTACTTCTGGTCACACTGGAGCGCATCTTCTTCTGACTCAGGCTCAGGGGAAAGGGAGAATATTCTCCAAGGCTAACATGAGCCAGAGGCTGCTGCCTACCAGGGATTCCTGGGAGTCAGGAGGGAGAGAGATTTCTGCTCTATCTTGCCCTCAGCGTGCGTTCTCTGCTCCTGAGCTCACAGGGCGCCGTGGCTGAGCTGGACTCCTGAAAGCAGCCTTTGAAAAAAGATATCCCATCTGCACAGCAAAGACTCCAGCACACATCCAGGAACAACCTCAAAGTCAATCATCATATTTATGTAAAATAAACTTAACCCAAAAATCACATGGTTCCTTATTTTCACTCCAAAGGTGATTACAGCTTCCGGCTATTGGAGATTACACTGCATGTATACACCAAAACTATATATATATATATAAAAATATATAAATATATATATATACACTCTCACTCAAGACTGTGGTGCAAGTGGTAGAAGTCAGTGTTGGGAGATGATGGTGCCTCCTACCACCCCTCTTGGGAGGGAAAAGAAGTGAAGGAAGGTGGAGCAGCTGGCACAGGAGATAGGAATTACACTTCCTACACCAGCTCTGAGGAACATGGCCCTGAGTAGGTGTTGAAAATTAATCTTCCCCTATTGAAATGTGAGACAACAGCACGGTTGCCTTAAGGTGAAATCGTTGAGAGTTTATGAAAAATACCACCAGAAGGTTTCCTTCTCAATTAAACCAGAATTATTTCACATCCAAAAAAGATTCCCCTCCTCCTTCTCCATTGCCAGGTGAACAATAAAATTTACCTTGAGGAGGGAAGAGAAGTTGCACTGCTTTCCCTCACACTCTTACCCTACTCTGGAAAACTTTATGCTTTGGATTTAGCAATGAGAATGCCAGAGAACACAGTTGAGATGAAAGAGCTTTGAACGTTCAGCTTACAAAAACAGCATAACCTGTGAATTATTTCCTAGGATGCAATTCATGTAAGACATCAGCAAAACAGATGCCATGCAAAGAGATCTTTCTAAGCAAGGTTACATCCCAATGAACTCAAGCAGGGGGGAGTGGGGTTAAAAGGAATGGTGACATTGAATATTACCGTGAAGATACGTGGAAAGGTCAAGTATCAAGAAGAGATACTACGCAGAATGCACAGTTTTTGTCCAAAGTCACAGCAGAAGGGGCACCCAGCTGAGATCTATTCACCTGTTTAGGAGAAGTGGGCTGGCACAGTTGCCAAACACAAGCAGTCAGAACCCCAGTGAAACACAGCTCCACCATCAGCACAAAGCCTCAGTGTCCAAGCAATGGATTCATTTATTAGTAACTCAGAAAAACGGCAGCACTCACCATCTGAAAGGGCACAAGGAGCAGACAGGCAGGCAAGCAATCTTTCACTCTAGGTGTCTCTGTTCACTATTTGCCCTTTACCTAAGTTCTCTAGCTTTCACAGAATGGAAGTTGAAGCCATAAAGTATCTAGGAAGATAAACTTGACAATGAAAACTGGTAATGACTGAAGCAGCAGAGATACTGTAAGGCACTTTTCTAACAAGAGCCCTGCACAGTATACTGAGCTTATCCAAACAAGGGAATTATATTATTTCAGAAAAAATAAACCTGGAGTCTAATTCTTAAAGCTAATTCCTACTGTTACCCCATCATCAGAGGCAAGCAAAGTAAACCTATAAAATAAGTTATGCTTCACTCCTGAACTCACCACAAGAGCATTAGGGACTTAGCTGTACAATGGGGTCAAGCTTGCCAGGACGACAGTCACCCAATTCACACACTCCAATGTGGATTTTTAGCAGCTAAAATTACCTGAGTCCTCTAAAAGACCCCTCTGAACACCTAAATAACCTACAACAAACGCCCAGAGAACGAGGCCAGTCTCTCTTCAGCTGTCACCTCTCAGCTGCTCCTTGGTGCTCCAGCAGCTACTCCTCTGTAACCGGCTGAGTCAGTCGATAAGGACTCGTTAGGAAAGAGGGAAGGCAATAATAATGTGAGAAATGAGGCAGCAAATCCCCAAAGAAACTAATGTTCCCTTCACACCACCTGCCACACATCCACACGAAGCTTTTTTTTCTGATTGGAATAGCCTTTGCAAATGTCTTCTCTAATAGAGAAAGTAATTGCTCCCAATTGGAGATGAGCATACAGCAATGCATTTCGAACAAACCTCCCAAATTTCACAACCCCCAAATATCCACACTTTGTCTCCTTTCCTTCCTCCTTTACTTCTACCTTGCTCAACCCCCACGACTGCTACCGAGTAAGTTACTCAGTGTACACACCGTGCCCCCAGAACAGCATCACACCACAGGGCAAGCCAAGATCCAGCCCAAAGGTGGACAGCCCAAAACAGCCCATGTCACCACTCCCTGTGGTGACACTGAACCAGAGCAAGCCAAGGCTCCTCTCTTTCAGCCCTGGCATGAGCTGTAACCATGTTTCGAGTCATCAGCTCCAGCCACGATAATCTCCTCTGAGCTCTGTGCTCACCCACTGGCAGATGGGGTTTCCTAAACTTGGGGGCCAAAAAACTGATGTCTGCCACAAGCCAGGGAACACCAAAGGCAAAGTCCGACTTCCTTCACAGTAATCAAGACTTTGCAGTGCTCCTACGCCTTCCATATCTCAATTCCTGCAATACTGGAGCAGCTTGCAGTCTGGCCAGGGCTTGCTAGATAAAACTCCCACGCAAGGTGAAATGTTATCTCCACTTCACAGGTTGGAAACCGAGACAAATATTTAGTGACTTGGGTTGTGACTGTACAAATCAAAGCGAGGCAAAGAACTAAACTTTTACATCTTCAGGCCAAGGCTATTGCTTTTATCACTGGATCATCCTTTTTTACGGCCATGCCCTGCTCAAAGAGCACAAAGTACTTCAAAGAGACAATAATCCCATATGAAGTGTGTGCTCCAGTATCAGAAGACTGACAAAAAAGAGACAATAATTTCAGTCATTACCATCTTCACCCCTTTCATTAGGTATCCTATCAAGTTTTACTGCACAAGATAATTACCAGGATTCTTATATTCTTCACATTCCTATTTATATTAGGTACCACTAAAAACCCATATTGATTTTTATTTTTAGATCCTTGAGAAATACGAGTGGTATTGTCAGTAAAGGAAAAATCCATGTCAGGTTCTTCATTTTCCTGGTTTGCTGCCTTTCCAAGAACTTCTGTTTTAATGTCTGATTAAATCTCCCTGAAAATAATTTCTGTAATTAGTTTAATGAAACAGGTCACTGCACTGGCACTGAACTGTTCACTACTGTTTAAACTCCCTAAGATTTTTGGTGATATTCAAATATATGTAGTATCAAGCAACACCTTGCTGCAGACTTCCACGCTTTTAAATAATGAAGAACCCAGTCTAAGTGTCCCAAACCTCCCCCCTCCGAAATCAGCAGTCAGGACCTGCTCATCTCAGTGGAAGCAGATTCTGAAGCCAAGAATGTACCAGTTCCTAACTGGTTTATGTGAGGAAGGTATCTGCTCCAGAAGCCTGCCAGAAATGTTCAGCTGAGGAGAACATACATACAATGCACAGAAAGTTGGCACAATTTATGCTCGTACAGGGAAGCATTTTATTATACATTCCATTAAAAATACACTAAGGCAACATTAAAATTAGGAGCCTATGGGACACAGAGAATCAGGAAACAGGATTCTGAAATAGAAGCAGATCTTTTCTCTTCAACAATCTGTCCAGACTCTTAAACAGCAACACTCATCATCCGAGTGCCCTTACACAACAATTCGGTTTTCAGTGATGTGGGCACTGCAACAGTCCACCCTGACATCTGCATTGCCCCACCAAAATCCCACCAGAGACAGGCACTGCCTGTGACCCACAGAACAGTCCAGAAAGTTTGACTTGTTCAAAGCTTTCTCTAACTGCCCTGAAAGGAGAACATCTCAGAGGGTCTGGCGTGAACAGCACTGAGCCCACAGCAAGCACCCTGACACATAAATGTCTCCCAGTGCAGCTTCCCAGTCCATGCACCTGCACCACGGGGACGTGGCACCTGACCAGAGTGCACAACCTGCCTGACACACCACAAACCTGCAGTCACTCAGACCTGCACAGGGGCACCAAAAGCAGCTTCCCAGCTCCCCACTGTCTGCCTTCACCCCAGAGCCTCTACAGCTGAGGATGGATGCCAAAGGCTCTCTATGCAGCCGCTGAACACAACCAACATTTTATTTTGAAAATCACAAATGTCATATATGACAGGGACAAATGAAAATTAAAGGATGTTTCCATTCACAGTCAGTGCTGCTGGATGTCTGGATAACCCACAAGCCTTTAACCTCTGCTGGAACAACTGCCTTTGTCGACTTTTTTTTTTTTTTAAATCTTTGATTGAATCATGAAATAACATGGAAAAGCTTTATTTATTTATAAGTAATTTAATTTCTTTATTTATCACAGGCTGCCAGTGTTAGGCTGCTGCTGACCTGTGCTAGAAAGGCCATTTTTTTCAGGCTGCAGAGTAGATTATTCTTCAGCCTTTTCAACTCGTGGCCTTTCTGTTGATACTGCCAGCAGACATCCCAATTAGAGCTCACAGCAACATAGCTTGCTTTCAAAGGGAACCAGTGGGGGTCTGAAAGGGAGACTTATTTATTTATACTTGTAAGACATGGCTTGAAAAAATAGATTTGATTTTGGGTTCACCTTGCTTCATATTTAAAGCGAGCAATGGATTCCCACATCCCAATCTCACCACGTGCAGCAGTGAGAAACAAAAACAACGCCACTGAAACCAGTGATGGTATGCTGGCAGGGAGAGAGCCAAGCTCATATCTGGTTAGAAGCTGAGGCCTTCTTCTTGTACTGGGCTAATTGCTTGGGATTTTTAATAATGAGTTCACAAAGTCGCTTAAAACCTTGGGTTTAAATGCACTGGAGGGAGCAGGAAAGGAGTGAAGGGTGTGAAAAGCTGTTTTTCAAAGCTAAATTGATAAAACCCCTCCCTGTGCAATTAAAAGCATGAACAGCTGAATAGCTGACATTGGAAAGCAGCAACTGCATAATTTATAGGGTCGGTTTATAAAGGAGAGAAAACATCCGAGAACAGGAAAGGAATTTCATGGACATTTCAACATCACATGAAAATTGTGGTGCACTTTATCATTTCAAGGTTTATTTTTGCACTCCCTTCCACTGGGAGGAAGCAAGCAAAGGTCTATTAGGCTGCTTTTTCCCTGCTTTCCCGCTTTATCAATGGAAGAAAAACCACAACGGCTCCAATACCCTACTAAGGATATTGACATTTTTTCTAACCCTAAGTCTCCTGCAATCAGCTTATATAATCTCTGAAGGAGCCCTGTGAAGAGGACTCAGAAGAACACAGATTTAACCTGAATTTAGGCTCACATACAAGGAAGAAATGTAGCAGGAAAACATTTTAATCGTTTAATCCTTTAAAAATCAAATGCACACTCACACCAGCAGTACAGCCAAAGCATTTACTTCTCCAGTGTTTATTACCTCTGGCATCAGTACTGGATCACAAACTTTGGCTAATGGGGTATGGGGAGAGCAAAGCAGCCCCAAGCAGACATCTGGGCTGACTGACTACAGCCACCAGCCAGCATCAGACTCCTCAGATCCTGCTTGCTGAAGGTACAGGGGGAGGCTACAGCTCACAGGGGCACCAGGACATAATTCTGCATGAGGCTGCAAGAACAGGCATCCTTTAAAATGTTAGCAGAGTCATTTGTGTTAACAAAACATAATGAAAAGTAACTCCTGTGCGTGAACAGCAGACATTTCCAGAAACCATTCCTGAGCTGACTTGAATTTCAATCCTGGACTTTAAACACCTTTCAGTGGCACTTGAATTGACTTATCAGTGACTTGGCTGGGTTTATTTTGTGACTGAGATGTGATTTGGAGAAAAATGCTGAGGAAAATGTAGAATGTGTAGGGGGTTTATTCCTTCAACAAAACAGTCAGAAAGACTGCAATCTTTACTAATTTGGCAAATATTTCGGACAGAATTATTTTTAAAACTGCATTAGACTCAGCAAACAGTTTGATGAGGAAAATGAAAACACAAACAGGGCTTTTTTTTGTGATCAAGTGACTCAGGAGCATTTTAAGTCCCAGTGAGTACCCATGACACTAACACTTGACTGGCAGCATAACCCATATTTAGAGACATTCAGAACCCAGCTGTCATCTTGGGCATCTAAATAAATCGATCAGCTGTAGGCACAGATATCAAGAAGCACATACAGACATGGAGTCTTTATTCTCATTGCTAGCAGAAGCTTATCATAATCAGCAACGGTGCCTTTAGTTATGTTATGGTACAGAAATAACTTTGGTTGGTGCAATAAATCCTTTGTTATAGACTCAGAAATAGGCCTGCTAGCATAACTGCTATCTCACGTTACCAAATACAATCAATCCAAGTAAAAACTCCATATCCCTTGGGAGGGAGGGCCCCTTCTTTGTTCTTTTGTACAACGCACCAGAACCCAGTTTTGAGGTAAAACAACACATTGAAGAAAACACTTCAGATGTCTGCAATACTCCACTCTGGATATATCCAGGATAACACTAAGCTCACCACCAGAAATTATGACATTTCAGCAATTTGCTTAAGTAAGGAGCAGAACACTGCACACCCTTCACAGATGGCTGGGGAGGAGAGTGCCTCCAGAGCCTGCCTGGCTGGGTCACTGTTTACCTATGCTAAATATTCAGATTTATTGAACATCCTCTTAAGGGCTTTACAAAGGAGTTTCAGAAGGTCAGAAATCCTGCTCTGTGTCCCCAGTGACCTGTGAGACGAAGGCAGGATGAACTCATCCTGCCCACCCACACTCACCCACGTTGCTCAGAGCCAGCAGCAATGACCTGAAGCAGCACATCTTCTGTTTAACGCTCGTGATAAATTACTGCACGAAAGGTGTGGTGTCTCTGATCCCAAGAGGGGCAAGCTGCATGCTGCAGACCTTCCTGCTGTGTTTAAAACACACGAGCTGCTCTCCTTGAACTTAGTAATGCTAGGCAGCACTTAAAATGCTGCCGTGCCTTCGACTGGGCTAGTAAGTGCACCTGATGGTAAATAATTACAGCGGGGATGATCATTAGTAGCCACAGGCAGGGACCGGCCACATCCATCACGGTGCCTAATGGTGCAGTTCACAGGTGTTTACCTGCGGGGTTTGGTTCAGCCCTACCTTCAGCACTGGGGGCAGGGGGCAGATAAAAAGCTGCCAAATCCCCACACATCTTTTCATGCTGCATTGGCCACCTGAATATGCAATTAAAGCATCACTGAAATAATTCTCCTCTAGTGAAACAGCTCCTCGTGTATGTAATGGTTTGGGCTGGGATAGAGCTCATTTTCTTCACAGTAGCTGGTATTGAGCTGTGTGTTGGATTTATGCTGGGAACAGTGATGATAACTCAGGGATGTTTCAGCTATTGATGGGAAGTGCTTACAGAATCCAGACCTCTCCTGCTCCTCACTCCATCCCACCACAAGGAGCCTGGGGGTGCACAAGAAGATGCCAGGGGACACAGCCAGGACAGCTGACCCCAAATGACCACAGGGATATCCCGGACCATATGGTGTCATGCTCAGCATATGGATCTGGGGAAACAGGGAGAGGGGGACATTTGGAGTGATGGAGTTTGTCTTCCCAAGTCAGCACTGTGTGCGCTAAAGCTCTGCTTTCCTGGGCATGGTCAATGCAAAGCAGCGAACAAATTCCTCGTTTTGGTTTGCCTGTACGTGCAAAAGGTTATTAAACTACCTTTATCTCACAAACCCACGACTTTTCTTGGCTTTCAGACTCTCCCCCATCCCACCATGACAGAGCAGCTGTGTGGGGCTGAGCTGTGGCTAAACCACAACAGCGTGCCAGAAAAACTCCAAGTCACATGTATGCTGCGTGGTGACACAGGACTTTAAATACTTGCTAATTCCAGGCCAGTGCTGAAATCCCCTTGATTATTCTTAGTTACACAGAAGTATATCCTGTGTTATGAGCCTATTTTATATATGTTTCAACTTTTTTTTTTTATTAATACATAATTTTTAGAAAAAAACTTCCTCAGCCTGAGCTACCAAGGTTAAAACAAGTAAGAAAGCTCACTGGGTTTACCACTTCTTTTACTGGAATAATTTATCTCCTAATATTCATAAGGTGACACCATTAGCACATTTAAGAAGTGCTAAGAGAAGAGCTTTTAATCATGGAGATAACTGTTTATTATAGTTGTCTGTCATTAATTAGTTTGCCAGCCTCATACTCTCTGCTGAGGGTGCCCAGAGAGGATTCTTACCCACACATATCTTTTACACATGTACGAGCTGGATTCTGCACGTAGGCATACCATTACCACCTGAATGTAAATAAAACACACAAATATTTGAGTTGCATTTGAAATGGAGCTGCTCTAGCACGGAACACTCTTTATCCCAATTTTGAGCAGCTGGAAAACGTTATCAGAAGATTGTGACAGCCCAATTAAGGCATTTGATTTACTTTTAAAACAGCATTTGCCAAAGTACCTCAGTGCAGAATGCTCCTTAGTACAAAGCATGCCTGTCTGGAAGCACCCCTGCTCTCAAAATAGGTAATGCAATATTGTTACTCCTAAAACTATGTTACCTGTGTTCTTGAAAATACTAAAAAAAACACCAAAAACTGAACAGAATCGTACTGAGATTCAAAACTAACTTGAACTAACTATAACATTTGATTGCAGTTGCATGTATTAATCTATTTTTAATCTGGCTTCCTAAAGGAATAAGTTTTACAGGGCCAACTGTTGATTTCTTCCCCCTCTTCCTCCTCCTGAATACATGACCAGACTCCTTTGCCCATTTGCAAACTCAAAGAAAGGCAAAGCTTTAAAGTACTACTAAATCTCTGTGAACACGTTGAGGGAGAGAAGACACTCCTCCCATGCCATTGTGCAGAGGGAGGGAAAGCAGGGAAATTTCGCAGTGACATTTGTGCTTGGCAGCAGCTGCTCAGCAGGCACACAGCTGAGGAGCAGCAGCCCCCGCTGCCACTGGCACACCGGGGTGCAGGGAAGTCTTTGGGTAACGAAGGATAACTCCTGAGCAAAGGAGGCCTCATCAGTTCTGCCACTTGTGCTTTGGGTTTCGGACCAGGCGCCCATCTCCGGTCCCGCTTTCATTAGTACAAATAATCCAGGGAACGCGGCGACAAAACAGCAGTCAGCGCCCTGCTTCAGTGGACCAAATTCTTAGACATTTCATCAGGCAGAGGAAATTCATTATGGTATGTTTTTCAAATGAGTCTTATGAGCAGACCTGCAAAAAAGGCACTTTCGGAGCTAACTCCTGCTGGCTTGAAGGGAAGCAGGATTTCAGACTCTGTGCCAAGACCCTCGGCTGTGAGCACAGTCTGCCTCCAGAGTCCTGACCTCTACATCTATGCCCCTGAAAATGAACGTCTCACCCAAGTACTGCTCCCAGCACAGCAGCAAGGGGAGACAGAAGCTGGAGACAGAAGCTGTGTGTCACACAGTGTGGCGGATTCAAGCCTGAACTGCCCGCCGCAGACACAAACAATTGGAAGAAGCAGATACGTAGCTGAAACAAGCTCCATCCACAGTGAACTAAGAGGTGAACGCAGTCCTCTTCCACCCAAGAGCAGACAGGAGGGCAGTGTGGCTGGAACACCTTCCTGAAGGCAACCCACTGCATTTTATTTGTCAAGCTAAAACCTCAAGTCATGAAAAAGATCACTTCAAAGCATTCTCAGCAGAACACTAAGTAGTATCACCACCACCTCTGCATTAGGTATCAAAAGTCCCAGGGTCTTTCTAAACTTAGGCCTAGTTTTGGCACAGTTCAGCACAATACACAATGACAATCACCCCTTGCACTGCCAGAGAAAATGCTCAAAATGACAGAGCAGCAGCCATGGACAAGAACCCAAGAGCTTAAGTTCTCGAGTTGAGTTAGCTGTTCAATCAACCAGAGTTCTGCTTTGAAAGCAAACAATACTGAGGAAAAGTTGAAAATGGTAAATCATGCTGTAAAGTGAGGAGTACCCAGACTATTTAAGCATCATTAGACACCTCAGTTATGTTTTGACTCAGCCTACAAAGCGTCCCTCTTCCAGAGGCACATCTCCATTCTAAATGTGAAGTCAGCAACTTCACAAACATTTCATGCCTTGGGTATTTAACAGTCATCACAAACAAGAAAAGCCTGGACTTTTGAGTTCATGGTTCTGTGAAACTTCCACAGAAGAACATCAGTGATTTCGTTAGTGAGCATTTGGCTCAGAGTACAGAAGAGAAAACAAACTCACATGGTGCATGGAACATCACTAGCACAGATGAATGATCTTTTATAAACTTGTCGAAGTCCTCATCGGTCAGGTGATAAACTACATTTTCTTCATCTGCCCAGGGAGTCTCTGGAGCCTGTGGCTGAGGTGCTTGTGGGCTACAAGACAAAGAGACACAGCTTAAAGGCAGCTCTCTGGTGCTAAGCAGTCATCTTGGCAAGTCAAACTGTAAGGAACCACTTTGTGCAGATGTTCACACGTCTGACACACCAACCCCAGTGAACAGCTTCCATACCTGCATCCATCCAGAACTCACAGGCACTGAAACACAGATAAAACTGGAGGAGGAACAAAAAAATCTGCAAGAAGCTCCTGAGGACAGATCAGCAATGGAAGGGGATGGAGCGAGGAGATAACCAGACTGCTTGGTTATTGCATTATAGAAATCAAATGCATTTTCTATTACTCTTTTACCCTCCTCAGCAGGACGCTCCCTTTCTCACAGCATTCCCACTTTGTAGTTCACAGGAGTCATTGCAAATGAAAGAAAAAAGCAGTGAGCAGAAACAGCCAATTTAACCCGTCACCTTGGATACTGACAGCGTGACTGGGGCCAGCAGAGAAAGGAGGAGCAGTGTTGGGACCATGAGGCAGCTACACACACCATTTCCCCAGCAACCCATGGTTTTACCCTGAACAGCTCTGGTGAGCCAGGGAAGCATCATTATGTCCTCACTCTGCAGTGGGCTCATGGGCCTAACTCAGCAAAGACACTCAGCTGCACGCTTCACCTAAAAGGCAAGTGATGTGTTCTACTGACTTCACCTGATTGCAGCTGAGTCCAGCTGTCTTTGATGGGTCAGAGACACAGTGGCAAGTCTGGAAACAACCTAAGCTCCTCTGGAGCTCATCACCCCAATGAGCAATTGTTTCTGGCTTTTATTAATGTACATTTAAAAGAGAATTTGGCAGCTGTGAACTAAACTATGCTAATTGATATTTTACTTATTAAAGCAGTGCTCACAGAAAAGACACCCAAACAGCTTCCAAGTCTGGCTCCTGATGTTCATGTATTTTGCTCAGTTGCAGTAATGAATTTCCAAATACCCCCCAAAATTCCCCAAATTCTTTGGCAAACTACAGGTCTGGATGTTGCCCCATCTCGGCTGAACGCAGATTTACTATTTTTGATTAAAACGTATTATTGTGTTAGCTGCCTGGAACAAGGAACGGCAAACAGATGATAACTCATTTATCCTGCCTTACTCATTTCTAGGCTGAAAGCCTAGTTTGATTAAAAAAAAAAAAAAGAAAAAAAGCAGTAGAGATACACAGATTCAGAGAGCAAATTCTGTTGATGTAAGCCATGGGTGTGATCCAAGAATGAAGCAACCCATGCAGAACTGTGATGCACACCTCTGCTGATGCTTCTGTGATAAACAGACATCAAAATAAGAGGTCAGAGCTGCACCTGGCCAAGCAGCCCAGAGAGCAATAATCTCCAGGTACCCTGGCAGAGTGAAGGAATTCCAGCAAACACCAGGACACTGAATGGATTTGGGAGCTGGGTTGAGTTGGCAGAGCACAACGAACACGGACACAGCGCCTGCAAAGCACTGGGGGTGTTTAGCAGGGCCTGCCGTGACCTATTTCAGTCAGGAATTAGTAAAGCAGGGCACGGGATGTTTATTCAAATGGCCTAATTTAAAATGCTGTGCATGAGCCTACACAGGAGGTGGTAAGAAACACCTCAAGGCCTGGAGAAAGCAACAAGCAAAATTTAAAATGTCACGTAACACTGAGACAAGGCACAGCCAACACCTGATTAGGATGACAGAAGTCCAGAAGAGTTATCAAAAGCCAATTCAATTGAGAGCACAGAACAAGTTCTTGATTTAACGGAGTTGCTGATGCTAAGGAAGGGCTCGAGGGGGATCTATAAAAACAGCCAGACAAACTAAAGAGCTATTGAAGGAAGCAAGAAGCTGTTGGGCTTGCCTCCCACTCAGGCTGATACAGCTGTGTATCAGATTTAACAAAAAATTGATATGTACAAGGCAGCATCTCTACTGTGCTGGATTAAGGCTGTATGATGGTTCATCTCTATCACCTCATGAAAACATCTGAATCTCCACAACACACTAGCCAGTGCCTATCAGGAAGACAGGAAAGGTGAAGTATCTGTAAGACTGATGCATTAGCATACTTCAGCATAAGAAAGAAGCACCTTTGATAAGTAGTTAAAAAAAAAAAAAAAAAAAAAAGGAGAGGTTGGAGCCCTCCAAACTGTCAGTTCTTGTCCTGAGAGGAAAAAGCATGGACAATAATTTAAATAATTCTAACTTTCATTAAGTTATATCATGTTCTCCCCCACAAATGAGACTAAGATCACCCACTTTCAGCACTTCACCAGTAATATTTAGAGGGGAAAAAAAACAAGAAGAGGGAGAGGGAAAACAGCTGCTTTTCTGCAGAGTGTACTTATTGTCCACACCAAAAGGGCCATTTCATACAGCTCAATGTCTGCTGGATTTGCTTTCAAGACTCTACAATGACAGCACATGCATGCACAGTATAGAAATGCATTGGCTTTCCTTGCCACAGCCCCGCCAAGCCCTGATCCTCAGAGTAACATTCTGTACAAGAGCAACCTTTCAATATTTTAATATTGTGCTACTCTGAAACACAGCCTGTACACCCTGCAGCTATCTCACTGCACTCCTTGGCTTTCCTAAAGCCCTTGCCATACCATTTTGACCACCTGTACTGCAGATTCCTCAGAATACTATAATATTATATATCTAGCATGTTTACCCTTATATGTGTTTTATTAATAATTTATCATAATTTAAGCGTCGATTACTGGCAAAATAGAAGTACACATAACTACTCAGTGTGGTTGTACTTATTACGCAAAACAGGGGCACAAGGCTACTGCTCAGATCATCTTTTGGGCATCTAATAAGCATGCACTAAGTGAGGACAAACAGCTTTCTTTAGCTCTGGACTGCTGAAGTATCAGCCAAAGCCCACAGTGGCTTGTTAGCAGAGATTATCATTGGAAAGAGCTTGCAGCTGTTCTGCTTTGCCTCCAGTAGCTGTGTTCACTTGCTGTCACAGCACTGATATAAAGGTACTGCACATTGCAGGGATTATCTGGATATTATGTGGGCAGACAGGGGAAAAAAGCACCCCAAACAGCTAATGTTTCACATATGGCAGCCAAGAGATAACCACATCCTTGCAGAATTGGAAAGCATAACAAAGTGCAGGTGATGAAGCCATATCCTTGCTCCAAGGGATGATCATCTCCTTCAAGGTGGAGCTGCCATCCTGATCACTCCCATTTGAAGGCTTAATTGCCTACAGGAGGCTTTAATGACTCTGGCTGAAGCCCTCCTGTTTGAGCCACTGGGCAGTACTCACTCGAAGCATCAGGAGTTACAAACGCTAACAGGATGCTGCTCTCACTTCATTTGGGTTCCAAATCCTGAAGCACTCAGCCTACTGCTGCTGGAGACCCTGGGCTACCTGCAACCAAATACACATGCCCAGCACAACCCCACTGGACAGAAAAATACGTTATTCTGAGCCAATTTTGCTATTACGATAGTTTGCAGCAGTCTGCTCTTTCCCAGTGTCTGTTTCCTTTCATTAGCTTCATTTCAGTCTTGCTTCCACGACTGCAGCAAACAAGGGAGGGTTACAAAGATTACACCATGCCCAAGAGCCTGGGCTATCTGCAGCAAAGGGGATTTCTCCATCACCAGATTATCCATCAGCTGCTCCATAGCTCCACTGACCACGTGGGGATTTGCAGCGGTTGTAGAGCAGCTACACACACACACACTTCTCCCATGTCTCTGAACTGCTATTCCCACAGGCTCATTCAGCCCCTAAAATGTTCATGACTGCAAATAGCTCTCTTCAGGTAGAACAAGGTGCTTTCTACACTTTCATGTCATGACAACAAACACAGATGTTGTAAAAGTGACTGCCTATTCAGGGTGCCTTGATCTTCAGTTTGTCTCTGCAAGACACTTTAAAGGCTTCAGCTAAAGGCTGATGAACCAACAAGAACTGCACACTTGGTACATACATTTTAAACATCACAACAAAAGTCAAACCTTTCGCAAGGTATTAAGTTCAAGCACCCAAGATCACTGGAAATATAAGCTGGCATTTTTAACCAAGCTGAGATCTGTGTATCTGCATTTATTTTACTCCACAGCCAATCTCCTATTACGGACAAAACGCAATTGTGAAATGCAAGGCGTGCATGCTAAAAACCAAACATTAGTCAATCTCTCTGTATGAGTTTAGCTGATCTCAGCGGGGTAGTTTTGTTTGCTCTTCTGAGCAGAGGGAAGGAGGGAGAGATGTCTGTTCCTAAACCATTACATTCTGTAAATAATGAAGAGTACATAAAAGGTGGAGTGCATGAGGTTCAATGCCTTACTTTTTCAGCCACTCTGCGATATCTGCTGCGGTAGCACCAAAGTTCTCAAAGTTGAACAGGAACTTTCCTTTCCTGTTAAAGCAACAAAACAAGGTTCAGCCCTTGCCCTAAAAGATAAAAAACACGCAATTATATAAGAGTGCATGATTTCTAAAATAGTAGCAAAACATAACCGACTCAAAATAGCAGATTGTAGGATATCCCCGGACATTGAATTCTTCCTTTATCCTTTCGAATTCAGCAGAGTAAACATTCATCCCCGCAAGAACCTGGAAAAACAGAGCATAATCTTACTGATTCTTACAATACAGCAGGAACATCACACCATTTGTTTGAAGATTTAAGTAAAATGCACTTCAATCAGGGCAGATTCTGATTTCATTCGTACAGCTGTCAAGCAAGAGGCTCTCTGTAAGAGGCACCAAAAGTTTTTCTGATTTTGTGCAAGGGGGAACAGAACAATACTTGAGTCTAATCCAGAGAAAACACACACCAGTCAGCATGTCACCTCATGGCTCTGGAAGCATCTCTTTTTGTTTTTATTCACCCAATAACAGAAATACCTAAAGGGAATCCTCTCAACTGCAGCACTTGCGCTCTTCTTTGCACATTTGGATTTTAAGCTACAACTAGATTTTTTTTCCTCTGCAAGCAGGAAAAAAAAAGGGTTCTTAGTTCATATCCAAACATTAAACAGAACCCCAGAAATTCTACCCTCAGCTCTGTAGTTTCCACTCCAGCAATGAACTTGTCTGTGCCTAACCAACTTGTCAGTGTCCAACCAACCACAAGCACTGGCATTATCCCAGTTCAAAAATGCACTTCCTGAATGGCAAGGGGAAATCAGCATGACTTTGATGTGAAAATAAAATGTGCCCTATTTCCACGAGCTCAGGAAATAGCACATGGCATTTATATGCTTTAAATACGTTAACTTAGATAGGGCAGGGTATAATGAGAGTTAAGAATTAACCTTATCCTACACTCTTCAAAAGAGAGGCACAGAAGCACAGCAGCCTTTCAGACTAGCACAAAAAGCAAAAACTCCCTCCTCCAGCCCAACCCATCCTCCATCTCAACAGTCCTTGAGCTTCAGGTTCAGGGCTCCTGTGACTTATTCTGTGCGCTGTCCAAATGTCTTCCAAATACTTCTGACATGGAAATTGGAAGATGAGATCGATTCCAAGTTTTTGTGGATGTGCAATTCACACAGAGGTCATTCTGCTGTCAAACCTGGACCCAGCAAGTTGCTGAGATACCACTTCCTGATTAACTTGGTTTAATGGCATTGACGGCTTAAATCATTTTAGCAGCAGGGTCTTAATCCAACCCCCTCCTCCCTTCCCTCTCCAAAACCAGGATTTTCTCCTTCCAGCTGAAATACCACATCAGAATTTAATACCATGTTCCTGACTGCAGCAAATGCACAGACCAAGCAAATGTGCTCAGAGCCAGCATGAAATAAATCTTAAAGCAGAAAATCCTCATTTGAAGGTCAACCGTTCCTAAGAATGTGCTGGAAAGTCACAAAAAGACACTCTGTTTTCCCTTCCCTCTCCTAAGAAAGGATAAATTGAACAGAGGAGAGTACAGCAGTAAGGTTTATACTTGCTGGCCTAGTCTTCACTTTGAATTTTCCTTGTAGTTCAAACAACCAGACTGAGTTAATTCACATGAGATTATCCAGACTAAATTCTCCCCTTTCCTTACCCTCCATGTCACCACCTAAATGCAGGTAAATGCAATAGGATCAAGATACAATGGCTGCTTTACAAAGCAAGAACTAGTTTTGTTAACTAACTCCCTAATTAATACCAGCCTACCAGATCCCATGTTTGTTGTGAACTTTCAGAGGATTTCCTATGATTGAAATGGGCATTTCTGGCCATGTCAGACAATTCCGCTGTGTCCATCTCATGGTGATTGAGAAAAGTCAGTAACTTGGATTCAATCTGGAGTTCATTATGAGGCGTATTTAGCAAAAAGCTTATTACAACGGGATTTGTTTTAATGACAAGAGTAACAGCTTTAGCTGGCCAATAATCACAGAATTATGAAATATCAGGCTGCCAGAGACCATCAAAACACACCTACTGCCCAAAGCCAAGGTCCTCCTGCCAGGACATTTGGCAAATTTAGCAAATGACTGAATGACCTCGACTTCAATTTAGGTCCATTACCTCTTGTAATAGCCATTGCAGAAACAAAGATCAGTTTATTCTTTTCACCTCTGCAGTGACACCTGACATATTTCAACAGTCATCTGCTCTCCAACAAGCTACCTATAATCTAAACCAACTCTGAACCTATCCTAGCTGCCCAAGAATTTGGAGCTTCTAACCATTCCTATTTACTTGTGACCCTCTTCCTCGATTCTCTGTTTTCTTGATGGGAGTGCTCCAAAAGTGGTACCTTGCAGCACCAAAAAAATTGTAAAAAACCACCAAAACCACAACCAACCAAAAAAAAAAAAAAAACCCCCAAAAAACCAAACAAACCCCCCAAACCAACAAACAAACCCCCCACCACCCTCCACCCCAAACAAACAAGCACCAAAGGAAGAAAGCAATTAAACGTATTCTCAATTTGATCTTTACTGAGCAGAACATTCTGGCACACTTACAAAGTCCATGGGCATTAGGGAAATGATGAGTGGTTTGTTAATATCCAGTTCCCCTTGCTCTGGGGCCATAGTGACAGTCACTCACCAGAGTCCAGCCAACCCTCTAACCACAGGAATCTTTCCTGCCAAGGATAAAATAAGTCCACTTCTGATTCTGAGTGCTTTCTCCTTCTGCACTGGGTGCAATGGAATTGTAAATACAACCATAACACAAAGCAAAAATGCCACCCTGCCTTGCTCTCAGTAACAGCACCGGGACAAGAAACAACCAGTCCCAAGGGAACACAGAGACCAGCGACAGGAACCAGCGAAGTTCACCCTTTCACTTTTATGACCTCTTCAACAGGTGATGCTGCACTTAATTTTCCTAATGCATAACAGCAATATTCACTTTTGAGCCCAGTCCTGACAGCTCATGACCTTCAGATCATCCAAACCGCTCATAAACTTTGCAGCGAAGTCTGATCTGGTGATCACTCTGAGGCACTCCATGAATAATCTATGATGGGTACAGCACAGTTAACTTTAGAAATGGCAAGCTGTGTACATATCCCACTCAGGAAGCTAATTGGGTCAAATTTTGTCAAACAGATCGATTTTTGTGAAAAACACAGGTGGCAGTGGCATAACCAGACTTTCCTCTGAACTGATCCTGCTCTGCAACACTCTAGTGCAAAAAAACTGTCTCAGCCCTGTCAGTCAGCTGTGCAGGATTAGCCCGGATCTATAGAAACGATTTCCAAGTGAGGAAGGAAATAATCAAACCAGAATAGATCTAGAGTTTAAATTCTCTGGTCTGAATTTATTAAATGAGCTGCACATGGACAAGGCAGGGATAAGTGCAGGAGGACAGAGTGCCCTGCAGCATGCCTTCTCTCTGGCACTGTCTATAGGTGATGCTTTACATTCTTAATCCCTCCCACCCCATAATGTACTGCCAGGCAGGGCAGGAGCACCTTCCCAAAGGATGCAGCACATGCTCCTCGGAGGGGAGATGGCCTTGGAGTGCTGCTGGCTGGACAAAAAAACTCTTGAAAATATCTTCTAAGGCTTGTGCCATGTCCTAAATAAATCTGAGTAACTCCCACTCACTTCAGCCCCAAGCAAATAAGGATTTAGAGAAAACGCTTCTGGAAACAACTGGTTTGGAGAATGTTGGGCAGTCAGACAGCACCAGGTGGTCACAAGGACCACAAGGTCTCCATGGAAAAAACTGCAGTGGATCTAAAGGGCAAGGGAGCTCACATCTCATTCTCTAAAGTTTTAGAAGAATAAAAACCAAGAGAGAATCCTGAAGAGATCTGGAACAGAGTAATTTATTTCTGTTTTGTTTCAGCTTGCTTAAAAATTGATCATTTTGATTTTGATAAATATTTGCCAGGTTATATACTATAAAAAAAAGTGTTAAAATGATTTTTAAAATGTCATATAAATATCATTGTCTCACTTACATATTTACCCTTGAGTTCTGTGGCTGCCTGCTGATAAGATGGCATCATTCTCTTACAAACACCACACCCTGATGAAAAATAAATTGTGTAAGTAATATGCCAACAACTCTATTCAGCCTCTTCTATGTTCCAAAGCATATGAAGTAATATTTTATATTAAAACATTTAAACAAATATTCTTTATCTGCTTCACTAAATCATTATTAGATTATTTGTTTCCAAGGATGTTACTTGTTACAAGCTTCTATTTTTGCACATTTTTCATGCTCTTCATTTTCATATTCATTTCTCAACCTAGTATGAAAAGAGTAAAACCATCTTATATTCCTCACAGGCTCTGAGCTGAGCCCAGAGGAGAATACAAGATGAAACACACATATCAAAAATCAACAGAAGATGTCATAACTGCGAACTCAAAACAAAAACCTTTGTGCATTTGTGGTCTTCGAAGGGACAGGAGGAGGTACTTCAGATTCATCCCAGCTTAACAAGGCTTTGAAATTAATTTGAGACACATTTCCTAAACACATTACACAGACATCAAGTGTTAAAGAGTGCTCTGTTAATTGAGCAGACATAGCTCAGAAGCAACGGCCCTTGTAAGATACAATAATGTGCTCTGGAAAAGACAAAGGGCGGGTGAGGAAGACCACCAATGTGCAGCTGGACTGTGCTGAGTGAGAGTTGTTTGATGATGCTCTGCAGTGCTAAGCAGATTAGCACTTAATCACCTTGTAAACAGCAGCTTTCATCCCTGCCAAGTAAAATCTGTGCGCACAGATGGGAAGGGGCAGGAGTGCAGCCAGCATGGAAGAAAGGTAGCTGGAGCCAAGCACTCCAGACACTTATTGTGGAAAGCCTCAGTCCACCACGGGACAGTAACCAACACTTGGGTTCTGGTAACAGACAGAGGGTTTTGAAAATATCTTCCAGAAAGGAGGAAAAGATTTTGCAGCCACTCATTTAGGATCACATCAGCATGCCTGGAAAAGAACATCCTTTAATGTGATGAAGGAGAGTTCTTGTTTCTGTGGTCTTTCCATCTCTCCGCTCAAATTGACGATGAGGTTGTTAAATTAGTGCTGGTCAAAATGACAATTTCTTGGTGGGCACAGACCACTCATTTAAGGCCCACTGAGGTCTTGCAGCTTCATCCAAACCACTGGACAGACATTGAAAGATGTGAGTTGACAGACATCATCTTCTGAATCCTCCGTTTCTTCTCCCCTTAAGGAGCCCTTAAGTCCTGCAGCAGATGTCCCTATTTTCCCCTTGCTCACTCTCTCTGCTCCCTGGAGTACCTTCCAGAGCACAGGCACACACCAGCCTCCTCCACCCAGCCACCACCCCATCATCCTCCTCTTCCCAGCTCGGCTGCTCCCAATCCAACTTCAAGACACCCTCTCCTGTCCTCATATTTCTGGGTTATATTGTCCAGGATGCTGCCAAGCCACACATACCCCTAAACAGGCATAAAAGGGGAACCTCAAAAAACTAATTTTCTTCTGTTCTTTCTTCTTGTATTTTGTCCCAAAGGGGGGAGCTTAATTAAATACAGATTAGTCTTTCCACTAGTTAACACCTTCGTTTTCAAAGCCTTGTTTTCAATCACGTTTATAAACAGCTCCTTCTCGTTGCCAAATCCAGACGTCTCCTGCAGGAGTCTTCTTTGACAGTTAACTACAAATAAATCTGAATGCCTTCAAGTATACGTAGTATTTCATCTTTAGTGCTGTCTGACTTCCTAACACAGGCCCAAAAGTACAGTGGAAGGTCTGCAAATGGCAGGTAATATCTTCTGAGGAAAGCAAGCCTTTGCTTTGAGTTGTTTTACCCAGACCAATCATTCCTGAAATATTAAAGTAACTACATCTAAGTCCGTGGTTGCTTTCATCTCCCTCTGCACGGGTACGTAACGAAAGAGCCCATTTCCTATCAATCTGCCACAATGAATCTAAAGCCCCTGCTTCCAACAAAGCAGAGAAATAAGGCAGCTGTCTTCCCCACAGCCTCCCAGACAAAGCCTCTGATGTCCTCTCGTGCCAGAGACCTCCCTTACAAGTAACGAAAAGCGGAATTTCTTTTAGTGACCACTCTTGATTTGCTGCTCCCAGTTATGAAAGGTAACACCTGTACATAACCAATCACTTCAGCTGCTCAAAGCCCGTATTTTATTGCAACTGCTGGATGTATTCTGTCTCCAGTAAAAGGAGCAAGAAAAGAAAATCTGGACAACAACCAATTCAGAAGGTCTTGCGTGTTAAATAAAAGATGAGAGAGTTACAAACTGAGAAATCAGAGGACGAAAAAAAACCTCACAAGCAGACTTCCTCACAGCAGTTTGGAGAGCAGCACAAGTATCACAGCACTGAAAACTAGCAGGTGTTTTGCCACTTCAAAGAAGAGCAACTGGAAGGAGGAGGGTTTCTGGGGGAATGGTTCAAAGAGAAGGAAGGGTTAGATAAGGCACATTTCAGAAAGAGACTCAGTTGTGGAAAACAATTATCCCTGATCCAGGTAAACTGTGAGAGCGCCGTGCAGGCCAGCTCCCCCCGAAGGGACGATTTACAGCCGAGCAGCCGAATCGCCTCCCGCTGACCCACGGCAGCAGCTCCTGAACAGCCACACACCACCAGGCCACACAGCACCACGCCACTGCAGGGGCTGAAGGCACAGAGCCACAAGGCATTTAATGAAAAGAAAATCAGCCTCTTTGCGATGCATCAAACTAAGTCTTGGGCAATTTTGGCCATCTTGGCAGCCCTCGGACGAGAATAAAAAGGTGGACTGATGTTTCAGGTAGTAATTACAAGGGAAAATACACTGAGGAACACCAGATAATGCTGCCATGGGATACAAGTTTTAAAGAGAATCAGCCAGCAATTTGCTTGTGGTACCTAAGATCAACTTCTCTATCGGGGCACTGCTGGGTTTTCCTAGTTTAGCTCACACATTTATTCCCTTTCTCATGGCTTCCCTCCTCCCTGAACTGAGCAACAGCTCAAGTGCAACACAATCTTGCTTAGAAGAGCTGGAAAGCCTGAGACACAGCAGTCACCAGGACACACAAAAAGGCAGCTGTAAATCTGCAACACGGAGGAACAAGTAGCCATGACAAGATAGCAGCAATACAAGCTCAAGGTCACAAAAGAAATGGGGAGACTCCAGAGTGTTCTCCTCTTCCTGAAACCCCACTGGCACCTGAGTTACCCCTGCCAATGCAGGCAGGGGCATGCAGGGTGCCTCTGGACGGAGCAGGAACAACAGTGCTGCTCCTGCAACTGCACTGTTCCCTCTGCCTGCAGCACACAGCGCTTCTGTTCTGTGCAGCACAAATCTAGAAAGGACAACAGGTAACAAAGTCATAGAAAGCAGCTGCTTAAAAGAACGTTGGGCAAGAGTCATCATCACTCAGTGAAAGAGACAAGACTGGGATACAAGTGACAACCAGGGAAAAACTGAGGACAAACAGGCAGCAGCACAACGGTAAAGGTGGCACAAGATGGTATTATTAGGGAAGTTTCTAGTTAGACTTGGACATCTCTCAGCAGAGAAGGGGGAAAGAGGTGACAGAACAGGCTGGGCTACTTACATGGGGCATAGAACATCATCAGTAAGGGCTTGTCTTCCTTCTTCAGAAGCCTTCTCAATTCCTAGTGAAAGAGCCAGAGAAAATAAACACACTTGTTCTCAATGACACCTCTCATTAATTGCACTACAACTTTAAAAAACGGATGTATTCATAAAATATATGTCATTACATAAATGTAAAATATATTTATTTTATACATATATATGTGTAAAATATATGTAATTCGTAAAAATATATGTATTCATAGAACACAGGCTCATTGATCTGAGGGGAAAAAGGTTCATCTTTCCTAACAGACCGGACTCAATTTTTTTTTCTTCCTTGCTCAATTTTAACTTGAAAGAAGATGACAAAATGTATTATACATTCAGCTATCTGCTGAATATCCTAGACCAGTATCTTTCCTGTTAATATGTGGAAGTTCCATGGTTTAGTTCATTCTCACTGCAGAATCTCTACCTGGAAACTCTTTCTTTGCTGACACATCCAAAATCCATATTGTAATTCAAAAACCCAGACTCAATAATAACAAAACAAGTTCAGTTTTCACACTATGAAACCTTGCCAAACCTATGAGATGCCATGCGAAAAGGATTTTTCAGTACCAGCATGATAGAAAAAGTAGATGAAGTTTTCAAATTGAATGCAACCCTTGGAAGCCTTGTAATAGAGTACAGAGGGTGAACATTAAAAATTAATCTTCCTACAAAAACTGAATGTCAGAATAACAATTTCTAATATTAAAAATGAAAGCCAGAAAATTGAAAAAGCCCTTTACAAAATACCAGCTAGAGTCCAATCAATTAAAGTTTAAAAAATCTATAGACTAGAAAACTAATATAAAAGACCAAGCTGATCATATTAGAAAGAACATAATGAGTAACTGGTGGCACTGGATTTTTAAGGTAGTTTCATCACATTTGCTGCTTTCCCACCTAACATGGAGAGGACAGTTACTGTACCAAGTTAAACCCCCCACGATCTGGATCCTGTTTCTTCCTGCTTCACACTTCCTAACCTCAGGCACATGAGGGAACCCAAGGTTTAATGACAAGCTGCAGTCTAAGAGCAGCATTTTACCTCCTACTTGCATTCTGCAGTGACTGCACCTTGCAAGCTGCTCCAGATCCCTGAGACAGAGAGGGCTGTGCCCCCACACAAGCTGTGACACTTCTGGGTCGCTGGCAGACTGCATGTCCACGTGCAGGGCAGAGCAGGGAGGGAAGCACAGGACCCTACAGTTATCACAACCCACAAAATTGGTCAAATCACTTCAAACAGGCTTTAAGGGTGCTTTGAACTTCCCTTCCAAAGAAACAAAATAATGGTGTTTCACTAAGAGTTAATACAAACACACACACCCCCTTCATCCCATATATTTATAATACAACCGAACATCTCTCCAGCTAATGTACCTTTTCACTGTCGACATGCACAATATCTTTGGCTTCAGGATCTTCCTCCCACAGTGGAGCACCTTCTGGATCCTTGAGAAAGGCCACCATAGACTGTAATGAACAGGGGAAAATAGCTTTTAAAGAAACACGAATGGAAATCATGAGACATCCAATCTCAAATCCATGCTGTGATGTAACCCCCATCCAATTAGTGCCTTTGCTTTTCTGCTCATATATTCATCTGCTCTGATGCAGATTAGCACAAATCTCCTGTTGCAGAACCAAGTGATACGTGGGTGTGTACCCTCATCATAACTGGTTTTCCAACTTTATCAATCCCCACTCCCGCTATAAGACTGCGGAAAACAGAGTGGAAGTGGACGAGCACACAGAGAATAGCTTCAAGGACCCTTCAGAGAGCTCTTTCAATGGTACTAGACCTTCCCCAGCGAGTCCCTGGGTTAGCAGGAAAGACTTCTCTCTATGCAGAGGTCAGGCTCCCATGCCCTTCACTGTATCTGAGTAACAGGACTAGCTGCAGGGCACACCGATACTCGCTGTGAGCAAAAGCAACCGAACACGCTTACAGATCAAACTGCTCATTTGGTCAAAGGCAGAATAACCCACCAACAGTTCCCTGTGTGACCCACCTACCTAAAAATCCATTGAATGCAATTTCAAGTACGAGAATAAGAAGCAGATGTGACAGGAGAAGTGGGAAATACAAAACCCTAGGATTCTGCAGCTCCCACGTTCAACACACTTTGTAACCGCTTTACCTGACTAATGTGCAACCAAAAATCCCTTTCAGCAGACCACAGATATACCCTCTTTACCATAAGGAAATATATTCTGATAGCTCTGATTTCAACCTGAGCACCTTAAATCAATGAGATACTTTCCATGGATCCTGGCAGTCACACTACTCCCTGTTTCCAGCTGCACATGCAAACACAGGCTTGATCACTTTTATCCTCAGATGCCTGTGCCCTAGGAAACATAACAAATACCTGGTATTCCATGTTCATTCACCACTCAGAATGACCCCACTGCTTTCAGGTCTGTGTCCATTCCCATACAGGATCTCTGCCCCACCAGTACCATAGTGAGGGGCCTGAGGAGCTTCCCTCAGTAGGAGTGTGAGTGGATGAAGCTGCCACAGCACTGAGCTACACTAACACACACCAAGACTGCTTATCTAAAAGCCTGGGTGTGTACTCCACTGTCTCAGGAGCAGGCTAGCAGCACCCCTGGTGACACGTCCCATCCCTGGAATGGTCTCAGAGACATTTTTGCTGCCTGTCTGCCTTTGGTGGGGCTGCTGTGGTACAACATCCCAACAGCACATCAACAGAAAGGGAGTTTAGCTTTTTCCTGCCTCTCAGTTGGTACTGCAATGATAGGGAGGATTCAGAGCTTACAGCAGGATCTATTTATTGCATTTATGTTTCTGTCTGCTTGCATAGCTAATATTGAAAAGATTTGTCTTATCACAAGAGGCAGCATGTATCAGTCACCAGACAGCAAGCAAAACACTTAATGTACACAGTAAAAAGGATCTAACGGGTGAAGATGACAAACCCTTCCAGAAGAAATTTGCTTTACAGTGGCATTTCCAGGGAAAGGAGCTAGTTAGGAAAATAAATATATAAAAACAAGTCATTTACGCTGGAGTTACAATGTGAAAAGCTACTGACTTAGAGGCATTAACATCCCAAATGACATCCTAAGAAGTCTAATAATGGGGAAAGGAAAGATGAGGACAAAACAGCAGAGATGTTCTACCTTTAAGACAGCTGCATCAAGTTCTGCTCACCCTCAGCATGCACAGACCTCAACTGTACACTGGAGAGGAGGAGAGAGGGGTCAACATTTTGAACAGCTAATGAGTGTAATTGACTCTGCTGGTTTCGAGAATTCCTGCATGCCAAATTCAGCCATGTGGAAACAGATGTGGTTAGAGGATGGGGGATTAAAGAGATTTAATTCATCCAGCCTCTCCCTCTCAGCCAAGACAGAAAAATATTAGATGTGTAATGTCTTCTGGCAGGAGCAGGCAGTATGTTGCCTTGCCCTCAATTCTTCATGCAGCGAAGAGACCTTCCTCTCTTACTTTAAACAGGGAAGAACAACACCCAAACAAACCACAGCACTCTCTAATCACAGAAAAGCTGTGGTCCCCAGGCTGCTGTGTTAGAGGCCACAGCAAGGTCCAGGGCACAGCAAGCCTGGTGTTGTAGAACCAGCTCTGCTCCAGTCCTGCCGTGGTGCGGTCAGGACCTGCCTTGACCCCTCGGCACAGACAGAGGCACCACGGGCTGTAAGCAGCTGTGCCAGCTCTGAACCTTAAACCTCGATTCAGCACAGTGCAGGACACGCCTCATCCAGCACATGCTGCTAAAAACAAGCAAGTTTGAACAGGAGAGCTGATCCATACATACATCATATACAAGGACCTAGGTTTTAGCCTGAAAGAAAATATAAACAAACACAACCTTCTGCTTTTCACTCCTTTGAAGTATCATGCTGTAAGGATGCTAATAACAAGACCTGCCTTAATTTCACACATACACTCCTTACAACAGCCAACTTGAAAAGGATTCAGGGTTTAGAGCAGGACCAATTTATTCAGTTAGTCTATTTCCTTTGCTAGTACTAAGCAGATTTGCACTTAAGTGAGTTTTCCATTTTAGAAGAAGTGTAAAACTGTCTCTGCACTTTATGCTCCAGAAGAGGCTTCATCATGTAATAAACACAGCCTAGATACTGGCATTGTGGCCTCTTGAGAATTAGACATTGTGTGGCTGAAGCAACATGTGAAGAGACATTCCAGGTAGGATCAAAGACTGATCTAAGCTTAGGTCTTCAACAGCAGATGACTACAGCTACTTGAGGAGAAGACAGACTAGTACTCACAGTTCTCACATAGCTTACACTGGCACATCCTCTCAATTTTGACATCCTCTCAATTTTGCACCACCTGTTGTATATGGACCTCTGTGCTTTCTAACTATCAATGGATCTACCTCTTATGACTATCTAAAACTGTTTTTCAGACTCCAAAATTCTTGGCTTTCCCAACATGTAGCTACTCGTTCCAATTTTTTTTTTTTAACATTACAGTTATTTGTTCCAAATCAGCCATCCCAAAATGCCACTGTTTGCTCTCAAATTTGGAGAAAAAAGTTTTTTTAAGTGACTTGCAGAAATATCTATTGGAACTTCCTCCAGCAGTCCTTTTTAGTATTGTAAGGACCTAAGCCCTTCTGCAAAGGATTAGAAATGTATTTTTTAAACTATTCCTAATTATTTTCCACCACTGAATTTTGTTCTCTTGACTTCCATCACCCTTTCGTAGATACCCCAAACTGCTCAGATCTTAACACAGGTCTCAGCAGCAGGAGGTTCTGACTGCCAAGTAACTTCCCCCTACTGTGAACACTGAGCTATCCTTTATTCCTCATTTTTCTAACAGTGAAACCACAAGGGCATCTCTGCTAATTACATAAGGATTTAGCTACTTTAAGAAATGAAAAGCTTTTCTAAAAACCTGAGTGCTCTATCAGCTCCATCAGCACATCTATGAAATTGCTGATTGCTCCAGAAGAATCCTTTCACAGTTCTCCGGAGCTGTGTCCATCATTCTCCAAAATGTCATACATATATTAATATATATGTCTAGTGGATGTCTGGAAAGAAGATCTGAGTCTTATTACCACAAGTTTGTTGAATGATGTGAAACAAATCCTTTAATCTTCCTGTTCTTCAGTGTGTCCACCTGTCCATAAAATGAGTATGATACCCTCTGTAATAGTGTTGCTCTGCTGCTCTCTGTTTGTATGTACTGGGAGATTCCTGACAAATACTGAGAGAGAAACAAAGGTCACTGGCTCAACAGAAGAAAACAGGGAGAAGTGGAACAGAGGGAGAAATACAGAAAATATCCAGGCAGCTGTGAGCAGGAGAACAAGCAAACAGCTGAATTATTTGATCACTGCCCAGATCTGATCCACTCTCAACCTGTAAATCATTAGTGACTGGTTTCACAGGGGCAGTTTAATTGAGAAAGACTCCAGCCCCTAGAGTGAGGGAGCTTCAAAATTCCTCTTCCACCCCCAATGGAATCCCACATCCCTGTCCATGGGATGCTGCTTTCCTCTTCCCAGCAGGCAGGGCAAAAGGGTAGGGTGAAATGCTCATCACAAAACAGCTGAAGGAATAAATGATCTGGCTCCTGTTGTGCTGTGATTGCCTCTCAGCCCCCTGGAGCACTGCAGGTGCTTTCCACTTGATCTGATCTGTAAGGAAGAGTCACAGCACTAATTCCTGGATGCAGGTCTTTATGGAGGGCAGGAGAGATGCATCATGTGTTGTTCAAATCACCCAAATTTAGGCAACTAGCAAGTCTTCCCTAACCCATCACCCACCACAAAGGAAAACAACAGTCACCAGCTGCAACTCCTCACTAAGCACAGAAGCTGGTTTAGGGTGCTGCTGACTGGGCTGGGTATTTAACACTGCCCTTCCTAATGCCAGGCAAGATTTCTGCTGCAGGAGATGGGAACATACACGGCCCTACCCTCCCCATCTCAGACAAATCTGCATCACAGCCTCAAGTGAAGACTGAATGAATTCAAGTCAGGGCACACTTCCAAGACAGTCCCCCATCAGGTAGTCTGGCTGTAAAAGCAAGGTCCAGAGCGAGTGCACTTAGGAACAGCCATGCTGGCAGACTCAGGTTCACACACCATCTCACACAGGCTTTCCTCCATCCCAGGGCAGTGCCCTGAACAAGCCAGAAAGGGGACGTACATGGAATTATGTCAGCCTGGGGTGATGTCATCAAGCCTCAAAAGGCCAGTGACTGTGCAGAGCTCAGGTTTGTTGGAGGAAGTAGAGAAACAGGAACTGGGCATCAGAGCTGGACAGAAGTGATTTCTGGAAGCCAAGTCATTGCAGGCTCCTCAGGTCAGGAGCTTTGCAAAGGAAAGCTGCACGCTTCTGGCCTGCTCACTGTACTTTTAGTCCACCATTTCCACAATCATCTGGATCTGCACATTCATATCATGCCTCATGCCTTCCCTTTTCCCTTGCCCACAGAACGTTGCCTTCCGTTGCTTTACGTCAAGATTTGTCAGAAAAAGAAGAAAGGTCGTTTTATACCTGATGCACTCAAAGCACTTTCATAGGAACTGTGCTTCCACAATCTGATAAAAGATAAGGCCACTCAGCTCTCTTTAAAGTTTATAAACATATAATCTAAGAACCTCAGAGAGCTCCTTATCAAAATGCATTATCAGCTAATACCTTTAGTTACACTACCACAAAGAGCACCTTGTAATGAAAACAGTAAAATCCTTATTTGTTACTAGTGTGTAAGTTAACTTATAATTTACCTTCCAGTTCAACATGGGGTCAATTTTTTAAATAATAAACAATTTTACTGGATCTCTGCTTGACAAACATGTATGCACACAAAAGCCTTTAGGCCATTCTGACAGCTGTTTATGAAGATTAATCCCCTTCCTTTCATGCCTTCAGCACGAAAAAATATCAAAACCAGTTTTTAATCCACCAATGTCTCACCCACATCTAGCAAAACCAGAAGAACAATAATGGAATATTTGAATTTACCTTCAATGTGACCGCTCTGTTATATGCAGTATGAAATGCACCATCCCTGTTAAACAAGGAGTGGGGAATAGAGTTAACTTACAGTAACATTACTGGAATCCATACAGTTGCCCTTCTTGACTTCTCACTAACCAGAACAACATTATCCTCCTGAAGCCACAGAAATAAATAGAATTTACAGTACAGTAATTTAAGGGGGGGTGGGGTGGGGAGGAACAAGAGGAAGGAAAAAGGAAGGGTGCAAACCAGTGTAAAGAAAACAGTTACCCAGTAAACAATTTCCTCCTCGACACTTTAACAAGATTATTTACAACAGCATGATCTTTGGAGGTGGCGATGCAGCTGCTTGGTGTACCTAACAATACTCCCACTCCTATTATCTCCAGCAGGAAAAATCCCTTGCTGTCTCACGCCACTTGCCTTTTTCACTCACGTTAGGAAAGGCTATCTCAAATCAGAAAGGGGAGAGAGGTGAAGCAGCTTCTCCAAGGCACATATGCCAGCAGGCAAGTGACAGAAAGCAAGAGAACTCAAATCTCAGGCATCAGCCCCATGCACTGGGCAGCTGCAGTCCATTGGACATCTCTCCCTGGCCCCGCTCATGCTTTTAGTGTTCTCTGTTCAACAGCAGAATAAATGTAACTCAACTTCTGTCATAACACATGCTTGCACACTGAAGAAACAGCAACTAATTTCATAGGATAAAAAAAGCAATTCATCTTAATGCTGCAGCAGCAGAGGGCTGAAAGAAGAACACTCTTAATGGGGGCATCAACAATCATCAACTACAAATCCCAGCCCAGCACTCACTTATAATGGAGTAAATCCACTCCCTTCTCCTTTGAATTAGGATCTACCTTCATCTTCTTGCATAATTTTCGGCTTTCAGTATCACTGCAAAAAACACATATTGAAAAGAAAGGTTACCAAATAAGAAAATCAAATGCATTCAGTTCTGAGAACTCACTGCTGTGCTTCCTCATCAGCAATTAATTCAAACTAACAGTAATTTGGAAGCTGTTTAGCTAAGTTTGTGGGACAAGCATTATGTAAAGCTCCATTAGTCAATTTAATTTCTCTGTTTGCTTGGTCAGGACACAGTGAACTGTGTTAAATTCACATTCCAAAGCCAAGCCCTAACGAGTAGAGAAGCAGCTCATTCCAGCGTGTCCAAGGACCTCAGCAGATCTTCCGTCCATGAGATTAACACAAAATCTAGAAAGTCAAATTTCAGTAACACCATGCTACTGCTAGGGTGGTGGTCAAAGGGCACTGTTTGTGGAAAGATTCAAAAGCAAAGAACAGGTCGGCTCTTACATTTGGCAGAAGACAGTAAAAAGCCAAAAAACCCCATGTTCGTGGTATGTCCAAGTCCAAATCACAAGTGTTTAGCCTTAAAAAGGTCCTGCAGAAAACAAAACCCAACAGAAATTCTGGAGCCCCAAGCCCAGCAACCCCATTCATTCTAGGCATGAAAGATGTGTCCTGGAGCCACGCCCGTAGAGGCAAAACCAGCTCTTAAAGAAGGAGGGAGGTATCAGCAGACAGGTGTGCTGCAGGTGCTCTTCAAATTGAACGAGACTGAACTGCTTCCAGCACCACATTAGGCTGACTTGAAGGAGAGGGAAGGGCTGAGGGAGAGAACTGCAAATACATTTGTTTCAGTGGGCAGGTAAAGGATCCTCACAGCCTAACTGCTCTCCTAAACAGTGCAGGAGTGAAGCCACAAGGAGATGCAGGCTGAAGTGAGTAAGAAGAAGTCGGTCAAAGATTCTGTTTCAAAACAGAAAAGAGGATGATTCACATTGACAAGGCTGTTCTCTGCATTGACAAACAGCAAGATTAAACAGCTCACAAACTTGTTCCCAGAAGAGGACGACTTGTACGTTTTACGCAGATAAATCAATTTAGAAAATGAAAACACTGAAAACCCATCAAGTTTAAACTGATTAGAGACAGCAAGATGCAAGGCTTGCAAGAGCCCCACCAAATTAAGTGCTGCTGCCAGCACTGGTGCTAATTCTCCCAATGTTCTCCAGCTGCCTTTCTACAAATGTGAAGAACAACAAACAACAAGTTCACAGTGAGCTGCAAGTGAGAATGCACCTTAGTGGAAACTTCCCAAATGCTTATGGTACCTGGAAATGAGGAGGGATGTGCCACAGACACATGCAGAGAAATCAGAATCTTATGGTGAAAATAGAAATGAGCATTTTAAGGAACTAGCAAAGCACACAACTACCACACCAGGAAGGAGCACTTGTAATTCCAATTGGACAGAAGTGTATTTATCTGAAGAGTCTTACTGAATTCATCTGAGTTTTGCATTTTTACATCATTGGAACCCGTAAACACTCTCTTTGCTTCTCTGGGAGGCAGGAGATCTGAGCCTGAGAACTGAATAACGTGGACACGTCTCCTTGTAACAAAACTAGACCACGGAACAAACACCCTGGATTTGTAGTTATGCCAAAAAAACGTGTTTGCCACACGGAGTCCATACAAAAAGCCTGCAGCAACATCAAACCCAGGGGTCAGAAATATTCTGTCTTCTCTCCCTTGCAGTTCTCCAATGGTCCCATGGGCTAAACTGAAATGACTCGAAGGTGAAGGAATCTCCAGAGAAGACACCAGTTTCAGAGCATCCTTTTGTCTTACCCCAGACAGATTCAGAGGCACAGCGAAGGTCTTGTGGCCCTGCTGCAGCTGAGTGCCAGGCAGCTCCCTACACTCAGCCCACACGACAGTCACCATTCAGAAATGCTCTTCTAGGCATTCCCAAATGTCTCCAGTGTGCAGGTGTATCTGTGGCTATCTCAGCTTTGCCAGGACAAATGTTAGTGCTTGATGTGAACCAGTACAATGCTGAAACCTCAGCAACAGCGCCTGTGAAATCCCAAGATGTGCAGACAACTGTCCTGGCAGAAGCAGAGGACTAAACGGGATATCAAGAGAATCCTGTGCCTGTTCTACCACCTATTTGGTGCAACTTCTCACCATGTGGGGAAGAAAGTGTAATTTTCTCTTATGTGTCATTTAGAGATCTGAATGGATACTAATATTCTGCCAGGTATATAGTGGGGAAAATAAGCTACAAAGCATTACTACTGAGCTATACTTGTGAATAAGGAGCTAGCAACTCCTACCACTTCAACTCCTAGCCATTCACTTTCTGTTTGCATGAGTTTCTATTAAAAAAAAAAAAAAAAAAAAGAAAAGAAAGATAAGAATAGCTATTTCACTGGATACAAGTGTGCCCTGCTTTCAGGATTTCTCCATTTGCAGAGATTCCCACAGCTGCCTGAGTGCACAGACATTATCACAGGAAAGAAAGCAGCAGTTTGCTCCAGTGTGTCTCCTACCACTTAGTGGGCAGATTCTCTGCACCACTGCATTGAGAGTTAAGCCTGTTTATGCAAGCTATCTGCACTGATGCACGGGATAGAAGAGGAGCAAATTCCAAGAATAGGAAATGTCTAAATATGTATCAGTAATTTTTTCATGCATCAGTGCAGATTTTTGCACATGCCAGACCCACCAGCTCAGATGCTATGCTAACAATTATTTGGAAAAAGCAGGAGATGTACAGAAATGGCAGAGATGGACCCGTCTGCTTTTCCTTCTGCCTTCGCTTACAGACAGACAAAAATAAACTGCAAAGAGCAACCTGCTCTGATATCACTCGGTAATGACCATTATTCTTAATAAGAGTAAATATCAACACAGATGCAGCCTGCTCTGAGACTTCTCTTTTGAATCTCAGCCAAGAGCCTCTCTCTGAAGATGAGCTCCTCAACTCTCACATGGGAGAGGGTAATTAGGACTCCAGTTCTTGCAATTTAATTATATCACTTGAAGAGGCAGTGTAAGAGTTTGTTATAATGACTAAAAGTAAAAAAAGAAAAAAAAAACAAAACCAAAAAAAACAACCCACAGAACACACAAAACAGGAAATAAAAGGAAAAGGGAAAAAAAAAAAGACCAACAGAAAACAAACCACAACCTAAGAAGCCAGAAACTACCTCCAAAATCAGCACTCTTCCTACCCAGGCCCAGCCTCAGTAGGCTCCACTTCCACCAGGCTCAGGAAATACTGGCTTGAAGATGAGGTCAGTAATGTGTCTCCAGCAGCCATCCTTGGCTGCCTCTTGCCATTTCTGTCCAGAGCAGTTTGAACCCTGGCAGGTGCCTGCTGTGCTACTGCCAAAGGGACCCTTGCAGACAATCCTACAATAATCCAGCATTATCTCCCTGGAAAATCATCCAAAATATCGACCTATTTTCAATACCACGCAGACATAACCAGCAGCTGTCTATGTGGTAATAAGGTCAAACCTTAGGTGGCACGATGGCACAGCTCCCTCCCACTCCCATGTTCTCTACTCTTCCCCTTCCACAAAACCAAACCAGGGCTCCAAAACCTGCCTTGGCTGGAGAAGTGAAGACGTATGACAGCTTGGTAAAAAGAAGGATGAAATGAACGATCCAAGCTGACCTAAGCACGAAGTCTAAACAACAGCAAAGGTCGCGCGCGTCGCAAAGATCGCGTGCGCACTTCACCCCTTTGCGTTCGCAGCGCCACCCCCTCCACCGGGCCGCATTTCTGTCACCGGGGGTTAGGATGGAGCTGGCAGGAAGCCCAGCTGGAGCACTCCCTGGAAACCTCCGGGGTCCCTTGGCAGCGTTAGCACGCACGACTGATCCCTTAGCACAGGCAGCCAGCTGCTGCCAGGGCAGCAGGGACTCACGGAGGACATGTGGCCTCTTTGGCTCACCACCAGCGCAGCCAGCTCCTGAAGGGGACGTGTCACAGCCGTTCCTTAGGAGTGCCACAAGCTCTGCCCGTCCAGGGCTGCCCACAGGTCTGCGCACCCACGGCCGTAAGGATGGAGAAGCTGAGAGAGAGGCTGATGGCAGGCCCCAGTGGCACGAGAGGCAACACAGAAAAAGGCTTTTGTAGCAATGCGTCAAGGTGATTTGGAGAGAGAAAGGACAGAAGATAAAGCTAGACAGAAGGAACAGAAAATAAGACCCAGGAGTTTTGCTGCAGTTAAGTCCACACAGTTTCTAAATCTAAAATAAGTCCAAGCTGGATGGATCCCAAGTGAAAAATGGTGCATGGAGGTGGAAGCGCAAAACCCCCACATATTTGAATCTGAAAAAGTTCAAATATTGCCCAGTCAGGTCCTAAAGGAACATGGGAACCAAACATCCTCAGCACCATTCTCTTTCATGAAAACAAATAACATCTTTTGCAGCTTTCTGATTATTTCTTTTATTGTGTAATGCTGCCCACTGGCCTCTCACGAAGACAAGAAAACAGCCCCACAAACACATCTCTGGGGAAGAAGGATCTGGAATGACTGTCAAATCCCCTCTGCAGCAATGACAAAAATGCCATCCCAAAACGCTCATGTCTCCCGTTGCCAGTGTAACAGCAGAGTGTGCATGTGCTGTGTGGCCACATCGCTTCCGTGCCACTGCCCTGGCACTCTGCAATGCAGAATGCACCCAGCTTTCTTTTTCACCCATACCTACACGGTTTCCAGGCACAAGAAAAGTAATTAATAAAAACACTGACAGAACCAATTTAAGTAAGCAGGTCAGTAAATGTGCCTGCACCAAAACGATCTCATTCTTCTATCAGCATATGGTGTAACCACATGCAAACCACAGACCTCACAACTTCTAAACAGATTTCCTCTTTTATCTGTACATCTCGCCATCTGAAACAGGCCTCAACAATCCACATAAATTATGCTTCAGCAGTCCCTTAAATCACAGTTGTGCCTGTAGACTCTAATGCAATGGAGGCTCTGCTGTATCAGTGATGTACAAACTCTGTCACTGTCCCAACAGCTGGAAGAGACAAAGCTGAGCAGGTAAGCAGAAAGAGCAGGCTCCAATAGAAAGGGAATACAGCATAGCAGAAGCAAGACTGACTATAAAACAAGCCTCCCAACACTGGGAGAGCTTTGGAAGGTACCAGTCAAAGCTATCATCTTGTTACCAGCATGTTCTCTCATTCTTGTCTCTGTCGTTCAGGTGCTTTCATTCTTTTATGTTATAGTGAAAACCATCACAGAGAACTCCAGTTACAACTTCAGGGAAGTTCAACTGCAATTTCAGTCCAGCTGTCAGACGTGAATTATCAAACAGGGTTTCCCAGCCCAATGCACGGCCAGCTTCCATAGAATACACTCTCCAGACAACAGACTGATGAACATCCTGGGAAAGCACGGAGTTGAGATCCTGCCAAACAACTAATTGAGCTGGTGACCCCAAAGAAGCAGCAAAAAAAGTGTTAGCACCAGAAATTTCCTCAAGCCTCCTAAAAGTATGAAACACATTTGCACTTGCAAACCTAATCTGAAAGAGGAAGTCATTAACAGTCAGTTTAGTTAGATGTGCTCCTACAAGGTTTTGAAATAAAAAAAGGGAATTCATTAGCCATGGTTGGGGACAATATGGGATTTTGACTTACGATCCTTGCAGCCATCGATTCCACCTTCCAACAAAGACTATGTGATCCATGTACAGCACAGCAGTTTGTGTACTTTGCTGACCAAACAAAACCAGATTGAATCTAGCAAAACTCTCTTCTCAGACTGCAGGCCTTTCCTGCTCCCCATCATCCTCACTTCTCCTTCCCATCCCAGGCCAGCAGCTGCCATAACTGCTGCTAACAGTATGTCACATTTGTAATGCTCCTCATATTTTATAGTGATCCCACACCTTCCTGTAGCACTCTCCCAAGACCAAACTGAAATCAGAAACAAGCAAACAAAAAATCCTAGGGAAAAAACCCACTTCTCAAACCATCAGGGTGGCTTGCACTTCTCCAAAAGCTGGATGGTAATGGCTTACACCTACTTGATCAGAAACCCATACTCAGCCATCAGTGCAGAAAGGCACTCAGATACTCTGCTCCTGAGTGGGGTTTAAGGATCTGCAGGCACCAAAATAGGAACAGGACCCAGGAGAAACGGATGCAGAAGTAATGAGCACAGGAAGCTTAAACACGAGATTAGTCTTGAAAAACAAAGCAACGTTTTGCACCCATTCTGGGTTCCTGATGGAAATTATCTTCTAGAACAAGTAACAATAGCAACAGGTTTCCACAGCACAGAACAAATGAAGCAGTTAAACAGTGTGGCACAGGAAAAGCTTGAACCTTTTAAGCTAAGGGGGAGCGTGAAAGCCAAAAGCAGAACATAAAGTGCTGGGAAGAATTAAAGATAAGGATTAGCAGACGAACAGGACAGAGTCTCATGTGAATTTAGGGCCTGATTTTACTCCCTAGAATGCAGCAAAAATCCCCACTTCAAGGGGGGATTGCAATCACCTTGCAGATGATTGCAGCCTTCTGCTCCAAACGCTCCCCTGGAACGTGCCAGGAATGCAAACAGAATAATCCGTGTGCTGTGGAGACCCAGCACCACTTGTCACCCAATACAAACGACTCCCTGTGCCCATTAGTCAATTAGAGAGGCCAAGGATCTAGAGGAATAAAATTAAAAAGAAGTATTTTCTGAAAATGAAAACCCATGAGATTAATTCTTACTGCAAGCAAGAGCAAGCCAAAAAGCAGAAAGAAAAGCAAGACAAAGAGGTAACACGTATCATCATATCGTCAAGCTAAAACAATTAAGGGAAAAAATTATAAGCTCCAGCCCCTGCAGAAAGTCAAGAAGTTATAATGAACAGTACTTTCCATGGGAATATAAATTAGCAAGAGGCACTTGGCAGCCCACATACCTGCACAGAAATAAGGTAAACACATTCACAAGGGCTACCGAAGGCTTTGCAGGAACATCTAAAACCACCAAACACTTGAATTTTTTGTAAAGCAGCAGCTTCTCTCATCCCACCACATGGCACAGGGGAACACTGTCCTAACCTGGGACACACTACTCTGTCTTTGAGTTCACAGGAACCTAAGAACCCCAAAACGCAGGTTTTGAACATGTCACCCATGGGCACACAGATGCTGCAGCCCTTTCTACACCCATTAATGACCTTTAGGTGCACCAGGGACCTGGAGAGGACGGATGCTAGAGGATGCTTTAAATGAATTACTGGGTGCAGGAAAACAGAGGTACTTCCTTTACATTAAATCTGAACTCGCTTACTTCTCCTTTTGGTCTGAAAAGCAGCAACGTGGAAGATCTGGCTAGTGAGCAACTCCAGGAAAGAACCTGTCACTGAGACACACAAAGCAGCTACACACAGACAAGCGGTTTTGCAGAGCAGAGGTTTCTCCGTCCAGCCCAAAAGCTGAATCCAGGCGGAGAGAGAGCCTCTTTGTTTTATTTCTTACTTTTTATACATTTGTGGGTCTAGCAGAAGATTGGCTTCTGGGGTTTTTCACCCCTCAGCCAAGTGGCTAAACCAACTGTCAGTTACAATTGTTTTCAGGTTAGAAATATGCAAACAAAGGACAGAGAAAGAAAAACAAAGGATTTGTTTATGTTGCATCTGTGGGAAAAGGTAGAATACTGCTCTTAATATTGTACAATAACTAAAAAGATCTGACTCCATTTAAGAAAATTAAAAGGCTATAAAAAAACTCAGAAAAAACAGGGTAACAAAAACCCATGGAATACTTAAGTTTAGGATGAAACAGGCATGAGCTCAGGCTCATACACCCAACCATTACTGTGGATGTAGTTAATTGCTCTGTGCCTCTGAATTAATGCAATACACCAAACTGAATGGGTATAAGTCAGGAACTGAGAGCTTGCTTAAAAAAGAATTTTTTTTTTTTCAGATTGGCATAACACTTCCTGCACGGCCACTCTTACAGTAAAATAAAAAGGCTTTAATGAGAATGAACATTAACCACACAGACCGGTTATGACAGAGACAGGAGGAAAGCAGCAAAAATCTATGCTGTAAATGCATTTTGCCCTTACAAATGGCACTCACACAGGGACCACAGTGGCAGTATAACTCACTTGCAAAGTGTCCCTGAGGGACACCTGCCTTACCTCCCCCTGGACCAGTGGCAAACAGAGCCCTTGCTACCTCCCCCAGGCTGGCACTATGAGCCATCCTCTCCTGTGCTGCCTTTCACCTTCAAGGCTACTGTAGAAAAATGCAGAAATCCCAGACACCACAAATCTGCTTGGATGGAAGGGACTGTACCAGGGCAAGGGCAGCAATCCTCCTTTCTTTTTTCTCTCTCTATTAGGTCTGGTCAGCTTTATTTGCAATTTCAAAGTTTCTCATCAGTTTTAAAATTCAGCTACAAGTAAGAAAGATGAGTAGACTTACTCTCTTAAATAAATCCTGCTCCTGAGTGGCTTTATTGGATGAACGTAAAAACTAGAGAGCAAAATTACTCTAACGCCAACTGTATTGCCAGCCTTACTTCTGAAATTTCTCCCTGCTATGTCAAGGCATTAAACACATTCATTTATGACTGTGTGGATAGGTAAAGCCTTTCTGTATCTAAGCATAAGGAAATTAGAAATTTGGGAAGACCTGATCTAAAACACAGAAAAACAGGGATATTAGGGAAAACCCTAGAAAATACTCGTTAGATTTGGCTCTCTTGTGAAGCAGCATGTTTAGCTGTGTAGGTTTGAACATACTGCTTTGCCAGCCAAGATATGGTCTCACCTTTATGCTAAGTGTCATGGGACTGCTACAATACCAAGCAAATATTGGGGATGGGGTCCACAGGAATGGTGCACACGGCACACAAAAGGGACTGAAAGAATGACACACAAAAGCAGAAAAAGTGGGATTAAAACCAAGCAAAAATTAGTCAGACATTTTAACCAGATGGCATTTCCTCTTCCTAGCAGTCTGATGTGCTAAAGCCAAGCACACGCGCTATGACAGCAGATGGAAATCACACAGCTTTGTTTATGTTTGGGACCTACAGTAAAGGGAACCATGCAAGTTTGAGCAGAAAATAATTACCCAGAGCCAAAGAAATGCATGTTTTTTCAAAAAATATCAATCCACAATTGGGCAGGAGTTATAGTCAATAAAAACTCGAGACAATTCAGTAACTGGAAAACCCAGGAGTGTTCCCTAAATCATATTCATGATGGAGATAGTTACTTTCAACCTCTTCAAAGCTGCGCCTGACCCAAATGTGCTTTATAACCTGCCAAACACATTTTCTCCTCCTCAACAAAGCTATGTCACTTTCTTTCCACTTCACCCAAACTAGTTACTCTTCGAAGTAACATCAGTCCTCGGCCACAAAACCCACCTCAGAAGGCCAGAGAGTAACTTTCTAATGACTATTCTTCAAAGCCACACCTCGGACCATCACAAACTGAGACGAGAGCTTTGTCTGCTTTAAATACAAGCAGCGACAATTTTGTCTTTCAGTGGAAAGGTAATTATATCTTACTGTGTTCCCAGGCACATCACTTTATACATTTTACTTGCCACCACAAAGATTTGACAGGAGTTCCTATTTTTAACAAAACTCCTCTTTTACTTGACCACATCAGTGTTTACCTCCAGTTGTATCAAGCCCTAAAAAATGGAGGTTTTGGGAGATAGGGGGGATGCAGAGGCTCTGCAGCACAAACTCCAACCTCCTGTCAGAGTTAGCAGCAGCCAGTCCATGATATAGAAAATATCACGTCCTTTTGTGCTTTTTTGCAGATATCCTAAGCTTTTAACTCCCTATGATGCCCTTCAATTTTCCAAACTTCTATCAGCCTTCAACTAAAAAAAATAATTCAATAAAAAGCCCAACCTCCTGCTTTCTTACATGCCCATTCCCATTTCACCTGAATGCCCTAAAGAGCACTCATTCATGCTGCTGCAGCATTTTTCCTTTCAAAGTTCTCCACACTCTTTATAAACACTGACTAATGAATCAGGCAATATTTACCCAGTTGCTTGGAAAACAGATACACCTTTTATAACTGCACGAAGTAACAAGAAGCGATTCATTAGCAGAGTCAGGAACAAAAGCTGTGACTCCCAGCTCTTATTAACGTGGCATCTCCCCAGACACGAGTCCCAGAACTCTTGCTCCCAATGTGCCTGATCCATCTCTCTGGAACACTGAAGATTTAGCAACCTGCAACGTTGTGCTCCATCCCCCACACCACGCATCTCACCAGGCATAATTAGTTCAGTATTCTCTTGTCACTCACTCCACCATGCATTCAACGTCAAATGCCTCAGCGAGGACTTCTTAATTAAAACATGTAAAGGCTAAAATAAAACATATTTTTGTCACATCACTGCTGGGTCTTTCATTCACAACTGAAACAGCTTTATGTTTAACTGTGTACAGAGCCACACACGCTATCTCAGCGCCCAGCAGCCAACAGTGACCGCTTCAATGCTGTGAGCAATTCCCGAGCTGCCCCTTCATCCCTGGAAGGAGGCGTCGATGTGCCTGCAGGACCTGACTGAGCTCTCCAGAACGAGGACCTTATCTCCAGTGCCACATGCAGGGAGCCACACTCCAGCACAGCACCTGGCACAAGGGAGCACAACTGTGCAGGAAAGGCAGGCACTTGGCATTCCCTGCCCGACACTTCCTAAGCCTCAGCACTCTGGGGGTCTCTGCTACCCTGCACAGTGACAAACTAAGTGGCAACCTCCTCTGCTCAACACTGTCTCAGCAAGAACCCAAGTATTTCCCTACATCATGCCGAAACACTAACTTCCCTCTCTCCCTGAGACCACTCAACCTGGAACTGAAAGCTCAAAGCTAACTTCTGTCTTCTACCACAAATCCAACAGAAGCCAAGGAGCATGATTTCCACACAAACCAGCAATCAGGAAGTCCTGAAGGCCACACTTCCAGCCACAAACCTGCACACTCCCCTCCACTGCGTGAAATCCAGAACATGCTGCTGAGACTTAGCAATCCACGCTGATATTGATCTGTGCAGCGGAATACTCTTGCCCTCTCCTGAAAACGAGGGGAAGGAGAATGACAAGAAACAAAAAAAGCACCGCCAGTAAAGAAAAAGGAAAAGAAAAGCACTGCCATCATCACCACAGGGAAGCAGAGACACAAACCACAACTCTGCATGTACGCCAGCCTTGCCAACGCTTGGATCTGAAGGCAAAGAAGCCCAGTACAGCAGGATGTGAAGAGCAGAGCCAAAATTTCCCGCTAAATATTGCTGCCAAACAAGACATTTCTTGTCAGTATTTGTAAAACAAATTGAGCTTGTGCTGTAAATATCCCTGCATCTGTGTGCTGTTTGTTTCAGCATGAAGATTTGCAAATAAGCCTCCAGCATACTTGCTGCAGGAGAGGCTTGAGGCACTCTGGTAGGACTCAGCTGGCCCTCTGTGACCTGGGGCAGACAGCACCTGCAGCCTCCAGTGTTGTCACTGCAGCAAGGTGGGCAGTGGTTTGCAAATTTTTAAAAAGCAATAAGCAAAGGAAAAAAGCCTTTCACAAAATAAATTTGTTTAAAAGTTGCCTCAACACTGCTAGATTGATTTCAGAATGCTTCAAAAGCCTAACAAGCAAATCAACCACAAAACTTGGTTTAGGCTCAAACTATTTGTTTAAGGTTTCTTTTTGCATCCACCAAGACTTCCCTTACCACAAGCCAGTTTTCCAGCTCACCTTGCCCCATGAAGTCAGTTCACAAACTCTGTTAGGGTATCCCTTAGCAGGAGTGATAGAAGGGATAAAAGCCCATCTCTGAAAAATGCCCAGCTATTTTCCCCAGGTTCTTCCCAAACAAGACATAAAAGACAGCTCTGCTCTACCCTCAAAGAGAGGTATTGCCATGTTACAACATCCTGATCACCGCCTGCCACTCGGCAAGTGGCAATCTGATTGGTGTTGAAGGAAATTTTGGGAACCTTCCAATCTATTCCCAGGTCTCCCAACCCCTTACAGCACGCTTTCACCATGCTGCTGCACTGTCTGAGATTAACTCACCTTTCAGTATTTCCCCATCACGGTGAGAGGAAAGGCACTGCAAGTACCAAGCTTCTTATGGAAAGTATTAAAGCACTGCATGGGAGAGACTTGAAAATACATTTCTTGCAAGTAGCTTCCATAACAAAGTTTGGTCTAGATGTCAACATTTGAAAAATGAGAGTATATTAGGGTTTGATGAATTGAAGTTTATTTTACAGCAAAACCAAACAATACATTTCCCTCTCTATCACCATTACTTACAAACTCAGGAGTGGAGACTGACCTGTTGAACTAAGTGCCAAAACTTCCCTGGATTTCAAACTGAAGTCCTAAACACCAAATCTTTCTTTCTCCAACCCAGAAATAAAATAAATCCTGAAGGGAGTTACTGTTTAATTGTATTACAGCAGCATTTTGAAGGGCCAGCTGAACAGCCTCATCATTCAGCATGTGAATATACCACATACACACGCACAGAGCGAGCAGCAAGTCCCACAACACAGAGGCAGCCCAAAACAAAAGACACAAAAAGGTAGCAACCAGTCCATAACCAGAAACTGAAGCTGACTAGAAGCTGAAGCCAAGAGGCTGGCTCAGTATCCTATTTGCTAGCCCTCATTGCTGACAACAAATAAATTACTTATGGGTGCTTTTGTTAGAAATGGAGACTGGTTTTCATGGATTTCAGAGGTATGCCAGATCTCCTCACAACCTTCACCTTGTCAGAGTCAACACAATTTATCCACCGGCTCTTCAGCAGCTGGCAACTGGTCCAGGCTTCACTGACCTCCGAGGAACAGCTCTGCTTTCTGCCAGCAGATGACTTGGAACTCTGTCCCACCAGTTGGGCAGAGATGAAAGTGTGTGTGCACTTGGACAAGGCCAGCAGAATGCATACAGAAGGCAGAGGACTCCACAGGAGAGACACCTGCCTGGTGGCAGGGGGGAGCAGGGCAGGTTAACAATAACAAACGCACAGTAACTTGCATTTACCAATGGCATCCTGGGTCACTGTTTAATGGATGAGGGTTAGTTTCAAAAGTGTAATTTTAAGGGAGCCACATGATGTGCAGAGCTGATACATTTGTGCACGGCATACAGTCTGTTCATACCATGGCAATCCACCCAAACACACAGGTAGGCTGCAAGCTGCTCCTCTGCAGTGCAGGAAGGGGACCTTGCCACCTGCAGGCAAAGCTCTCTGCAGAGGCACTGATACACAAGCTAAAACCACAAGCAAACTGTTATTGAGTTGAACCACAGCAGAGATTTTCACATCTGCAAACCAGAAAGTACACACCTGTTCATTCCTCCCCACACACACAACCACTTACAAAAACAAGCTTCTCTGCCTTCACGTTAAAAATTGCCACAAACTTCTGCCAGCACAGAGGAAGGTCTTTAAAAGAAAGCACATTTGATTGAGAGACACAAATGGGGGGATGCTTCAAAACCAAGCAAACAGCTTTACTGCTCACACATTTGCTGTCAGAGCAGAATTGCACTGCCCTCCAGCTGAGACACAACATGTGAGATTCCTCCTCCCCTGGCTTGTGGAAAAAAAGCTTGCACCCCGTGTGTCCCCTGTGAAAGGCAATGTTAGCTGGGGTCTCAGCTTCAGGCTGAAAAACATGCTGTCAGAGAAGTAAGAACAGCCATAAGAAAAAAAACCTTATTCCTCTCCATTCAAAGGAAGAGAAACTGGTAAGATATAAGCTCCCTACAGAATAAACTCCACAGAATTATGTGGGTCCAGTTAAAGGCAAAAGTTTCAGAGCCATCAAAAAAGCTAAGACAGCAGTAAAAGCCAAAAGGGAAAAGGGAAAATGAGAAGGAAAAGAGCGTGACACGTACCCACAGTCTATCCAGCTTATAGTACCTCGTCCTTTCACCTCCTGGGCCACACTGGACAGTAATCTGAGTGAGCTTTCCGCAGCAGCAGCTGGAAGACAAAATTAAATAAAAATACTAAATGAACAACAGCATTGCTACTCCACACGAAACAACACTGTGTTGCATTTCTATGTTCCGAAGCACTCCAAGAACATTTTGTCACATCTGAAGAAACCAGGGTAGCAGGGATCAGTAAAATCTTCTGTAAACTAGAAGGAAAGCTGGCTGCAGCTGAAGCTGGGTAGCTCCCTCCCTCTACCCCCTTAAACAAGACACTGAAATTGGTATTTCCAGACACACTCCCTGAGCTACATTTATGGAGCTCTACTGTGTCCTCTTCTACAGCTTCCATCCCAACACTGCCTTTTTCCCTGTGGCTGGGCATGAACCAGTTTGTACCACAGCCTGCGAATCAGAGCAATTTTATTTAGGACTCTCATCAGCTGTAAGGGCAAGTCGTTCAGCATCTCTTCCTCCCTAATTCTACCCCAGCCATACACAGAAAATAACAGACTTTATTCTCATTATGAACCTGGGAGATACCCAAACCAACAGTCATGAGCAGTACCTGGAAAAGGTCCTTCTAAGTACTGGCTGTATTATAAATACCCAACAGAAGTTTTTATAATGCCACGCACATGTGTAGATTTTGCAAAACACTACCAATTCCAAAAGACTCTTATAAACGGTATTAAAAATAAACAGAAGAGAGAAAAATATAGCAGAACAAATAAGTATCCATTCCCCCCCAAAATCTAACAGGAACTGTTTCCTTCCTCAATAAACAGAAAATAGAAACCAAGAGCCTCTTCCAGATCTCCACAACTGCTTCAAGTAACTGAATGTAAGAATGCAATATTGGGACAGACAGAATGTGTTGTGTTCCTCTGAGGAATGGTTTTTCCCCTCAAGAGTCCCCCTGAAACCTGTGCTATGTAATTCAACCCTTTTTCCCTATCATACCTACTCCTGACCCTATTGGCTCAGGGCCAGTATCTTTCCTTGGCCCAAAACTAGATATACCCCTGTTTCTTCCTGGTTCGCTCTCTCTCTCCTTGGCCTCCTGGAACATCACATCGAGAATAAAGCTTGGACGGAAGCTGGGGGTGAGAGCCACTCTTTCGAAATCTTTATTCTGTCTCTCTGAAATATATTTCCCTAAAACCCCTGAATAACTGAGCTAGTGAGAGCCAGGGGGGGGCTAGAGGGAAGTATAGTTCAAGAATGCTTCTGTAGACCAGCACCTTGTCTCCAGCATTTAAGGAAGTGAGGGCCTGGAGATGTCAGAGTAGACAAGTAGAGCCAGCCTGTACAGATAATCCACTGAATAATCTCTAAACCTTCACAATTTTTACCTCAATGGTCTCCAGAGCCAGAAACAACCTCTTTGTATGTGACAGACTTTTCTTGGGCCTGATGCCATCAGAGACACCAACCCACAAGTATCAGCTCTGAAGAAACCCTCATACCCCCAATACCCAGAACATGCAATTGCCACCTCTCACCAACACAGGGACTTAGGCAGGTGGGGGAATTCTTTGCACGTACTTAGAGTGGAACAGTTTGACTAACACCTTTTTAAAAATAAGCATTCAGGGGCCCATTTGTCCCAGAAGACTGAGCAGCTCAGTAGTATCCACCCCTGTTAGGATACCCAGTTGGTAGGGGGAACTAAACATTTCCTATAAATTATGATACCTCCCCAAACCAATGAGATTTCTGATTGCAATAGAAAGTGACATCTAGTTCTGCTCAGCTGGGAAGTAAAGCCTTTGTTCCAGCAGTTTGACCAGATACCAGCCAACATCTTATCACATCTGGGGGATGTATATCGGGGATTGAAATTGCACCTCCGAATTCCCATCTCTTTTTTCCCCTCCCCTCTTTCTGGGTGACTGTTGAGCAAGAGATTTCTAATTGTGCAAGGATCACTGTGCCAGGAAGAAACATTAATTCCACAGTCAGATCTGCATGCAATGCTTTAGACTGCTAAAACCAACCAATTAAATAACAAAAACAGAAAAAAAGAAATCTCTGTAACATGGCTTCTGAACAATGCCCATAGGGCAACATTTATTAGATGAGTGTCACAACTGAAGTGTTCTGGTTATGCTGCTAAAAATGAAAGCAACCACCACTTAAAATATTAAGCGTAAAAAGAAAATTTTCCCTTTAAGAAGCTGAATAATACAGATGTCTTTTTATCTAAAGTGTTCCTTTCAAAAATCAAAAAGCATTAGAAACTCTTTTATGGTTTTCACTTTGAACCTGTTACTACAAAACCATCTAGCCAAGTTCAAGCACTCAAAGTTCCTCACTATAGCAAAACACAAGTATTTTAACAAAAAAATAAGCCACGCATATAATTTTAACTTTTTCAGAATAAGCATATCTTTAGGAAATAAAGTTAATTACTCCAGCACCTGCACATCATTGTCTGCAAAATTCTCTGGTGCTGGGGGGAAGTGGAGGAGGATATTGGTCACCACACACTGCTCCAATTTGATACACTATGAAATCAGAGCAACTCTAACATCACTGTGTTTAATTGACACAGGACCTTTGCAACAGGTCAGAAAAGGAGGACCCAACACCCAAACAAGGCATTATCTTGTCCTCTCTGCCTACGGGAAGAACAACAAAAACAACACAGCACTAAGGAAAATCATCCTTATTACACGTCTTACTTCTTGCTTTCCAATTACTCCCACATTCACAAAAGCATTCTGCACTTGTGTATGGAGTTTAAAGATAATTCCTTGATTTTACATGGTGTTACACAAAATACACGCCCCGCCCCCCCCCAAAAAAAAAAAAAAAAAAAAAAAAACAACAAGGCAGGAGAGGATAAAAGGTACAGCAGGAGCAGAACAGGGCAAAGGGAGAGCAAACAGGTAAGCAAACAGCCAGAAAGGTAAGCCTGAATGACAGAGGAAGCAACAAAAAGATTCAAGGGGACAGGCGGCATAATGTGAAATGAGTAATTTTCCATCTTACACAACAATTCTTTTTTTTATTTTTATATTTTGTTAATTAAAGCTGAAAGACAACCGTGGGACACTCAAAACTGTCAGAAGCAAAGATGGCTTGATTTCAGTACTGTAACTATTCATTATGCCTTTCAGCATCACCAGGAAATCGAAACTTGCAAACTACTGTGATAAACACACCAGAAAGCTCTTATTACACGGAGCCAGTTCTGGAGACAAAGCCAGAATAAAGTACATTTTTGCCAATGCACCAGAGCAATTAGAAGGCTGAATTAAGAAGTCTCCAATCTTGAAACATCAGAAGCTTCTGAATTAAAACAAAGAACACCAGTCCCAAAGAAGCGCTTGCAGTCCCATAGAAGCCCCTTGGTACACACCTTGCTGGGCACAAAGAGCTGTGACATTAAAAAAAAAAAATTAAAAAAATACTTACCAGATTTGGAATAGAGCACTAGTACGTTATTCCGTGTCCTGAGAAGCTTCTTAAAATCCTTGTGATCACTTATTTTTTCTATGAGTGGAGAGATCTTCAATGAGTACACGAAAGCTGGCAAGAATGCCTAAGGAAACAGAGAGACAAAAACATCAGTCACAAATACAAAGACAACCTGGTTTTGCAAATTGCTATGATGGTTTTTTTATAATCTTGAGACATGCTGCCTTAAATAGGCTATCACACTGATTTATCAGCAAAACCAAAAGAAAAAATGCCAGGCACGTGATTTATTGAAACTGGGACAATACATTCCTAACAAGTACCCTTAAATGGAAAGATGAACACGACATCAAGAAATACGATTTTACTTAAGACGCCACCCCTTTCAAAAGTTTGCTCCCAAGTCAGATAATAATTTTTATGTAAATTTAATATACTTTACCAAGAGAAGCAGCAATTTGCCACTTTGAGAGCGCTCTTGTCCCTACATCACTGAACATGCTGCAAACTCAAGCCAGTACTTTGATACCCTACAGAAGACGGCGAGAGCCATGAAGTTAAAATAACCCACACTGACAGGGAGCAGATGTAGGAAATGAGAACAGAAAATGCAAATAATCCAGCATCCGCATTACAGCACTAAGCACAACCCTCTCCCACCCACCCCTCCAAAGTGGAGCAGGGCTCGTGTTTCCCAGTGCCCACACCGTGTCAAACACACACACAGCAGTGTCTTGTTCGGTTTCCAGTGGCCACATGGAAGACACAGCATTTAATCTCTATCTCCATTCTGGATCTATGCAAACAAGTTATTTTCCGCTGCATCTTTTAGTCTATTTAAATCACAGCCGTTCCAGAGCAGAGTTTGACTATTATAAAGTAAAACTCCTATCAAATCATGACCATATCCTCAGCTGGGGCCTATACTGCTTATTCTTATTGCAATAATCTTCAATAATAATAATATAATAATCTTATCTATCAGGCTATGCTGCTTCCCTTCTGCACTGTACTGAATTGGTGCTAATGGAATGATTAAGGGAAGCTTAGCTGGAGAAATTATCTAGTTTCCATTCACCTTACAGTAAAACCTTAACACTTAATTGCTTGGCTAAAAGCTTTAGCTCATTTGCCTAACACACACAAGAGGTTCAACATTTCCTTAATTACAGAACTGATTTTGATCATGCCTTACTCCAGCCAGGCTGGAAAATATGTCCACCATGCATGCAAAGAAGTAAAAGGCTGTTCTTGTGTCCCATGTGTTACATCATGCAGCACTTGAAGAAGGGACTAAGCCAATGAAGAACACACAGCACTTCACTCAAATGCAGCTATTTCCAAGCACCTCAGTAACTGAGGCTCAGAAACAAAACCTGCACCTACGAAGCAGACTGTATAAATGCCAGAAGTCTTTACATGTGGAAAAAGAGGGGCATGAGGGGAATACTGGGACACAGGAGGTAATGGAGAGAAGCTGAGCCGAGATGGAGATCATCCTCAAAACAACCAGGATGTTTAAGAACTTAGAAGTTACTAGAAAATACACACATAACATAAAATCTGAGAGCAACCAAGTTACCCCACTCCACAGGCAGGATTCCCAGCACTGTGCTCGCTGACCAGACGGTCAGATTGTGAGAAGGAAGCGAGCACATTTGCAAGTCAGCCTCTACCTTCAGCATAAATGTCCTTGATGGTTTAATTCCACCAAAAGACTCACATTCTTCTAAAGCCAGATGTCCCCAGAGCTCAACCTTCCTACTCCAGGCTGATGAATGCGAACCACTTGTGTATTTTCTTAGAAGAGTACATGGTGTTGCCAATCAAAGCACGCAAATATTGTCGGGCGAAGTGAGGTGACACAGACATGAATAATCCTGCCCAAAACCACCAGGATTTTGGTAACTATTCAAGTGTCTTACAGTTTTAATTATGCCTTGAGTTATAGAAGACAAAAAATAAGCTTAAAAGAAACTGAGGCTGAACACAGGGAAAAAGTGAGACTACAGGTTGTTTGTTTGGTTTAAAAAACTGGACTCAATTAAGGATACTCTAGTCTGTGAACCCTATCAAAAAGAAGCAATTGGACTAAAAAAAACACACAAAAGCCACATTCAACATGACACTAATGATACTGTAAACTTTGTTTAAAGTATTTACCAATAGCTCAGAAGAGGGGTATTAAAATGAGATGATCTTTGAGCTCTCTTCCAACCCACACCATTTAATGGTTTTAAGTATAGGCATTCCATGTCTTTTCCAGCTAGAAAGCTGTTTTGCCAATTTCAGGAATTGAATTTTTTTTTCTCTTCCTTTCCTTATAATGGCAGACGTGTAAAGTTCTTGAAAAATTGGATTCTGAAAACAGTGAGAGCTTTAACTACTGCCTTGTTGGTGTTGCACTAGCAGAAAGCTCACAGCGCTGGTTGAACAGCAGGTTCTTGGAGGGAGATGCATGTCACATTGCATATACCCGCTGCTTCTTTGCCCAATTCCTCTCCAGGTATCAAATCAATACATGTTACTCATTTGCCTGCAGTTTTACTACAGCAGCTCGCTCTGTTCCTGTGCTTTAGCCCAAAACCCACTGGGAATGGCATTGTGCATACAAGCACACCAGTCAGCCCAGCTGAATAAATCATCATCTCTCTTTAATTAAGATTAATGTCGCAGCCTTTCCTGGTTGCAAAACCCAAAAGATCCAAGCCAAAGGCATCCAGTTGGACAGATTTGCCCTGGCTGCACATCTAAGGCAGCCGCAGCAACACAGGGAGGAGAAATTCACCAGCCCCAATTTGCGTTTGCGCTATACGACGTTTGCAAACTGATAAGAATTAAGTATTTCTGCACTCTCCAGCTTTCTCCTGCTGAAATTAATCAAGACCCTACCCAAGAATAAACAAGAGGCTGGTTTAAGGTTAAACCTCCAGAAGAACTTCTGCCTTCCCTATGAGCTCTGTTGAAGGCAAGGGCCATCAAGGAGTCAATTCTACAAGACACTAGTCCCAAACACAGGGCTGCTTTGCCCTGCTCTAAAGTCACAGCAGCGATGACTGCACCAGCAGCTCACCAGGGCTACAGCCACTAGAGTTCTAGCAACAATGTAAAATTAAGAGGATGAGAAAAAAGAATTCTATGGAAGCAGTTACACTCTTCCACAAAAAAACAAACTCGTGTTCCTGCACAGCCCGTAGGTAAAGCAGCAGCAAAGATGAAGCTAATTGCATGTACTGTGCTATGTGAATTTACTCTTAAGACATGACTCAGGTAGATTTACTCCAGACATTTTGCAGGAGAGCTCATCAGCCAGGCACTGCCCAATCAAGCACACTGCTTCTTGCTTAAATCCAGGGCATAAGAGGAGATGAGCACATATTAAAAAAAGAAGAGGTCAAGAAAGGTGACAGTCCCTCCTGGGCAGGAAGCTTCTTTTCATATGCGTCAGGAAGTGCTACATTCACACATATGGAAATCTATAAATAAGAAACAAGCTAAACTCTCTTGTCACTTGAGCATCCTAAAGCTTTAAAATCTATTCACGACCACTGCCCAAAAAGTTAAGAAATGCTCCAAGTATTTTTCTCAAGAAGCTGCCACCTCGACACCTGCTAAAGTAAAAGGCATAATAGGAGCAACATGTGCAACATCTCTGCCGCCCTTGCCAGCTATGGCAATGAGAAACTGCAACAGAACTGAGGGAAGGTCTATTTAATTTCATGCTGTGTCTGCACAGTTGCCGATCATAACAGGTCCTCATCCACGGCTGGCTCAGTGACACGACTGTCACCTGGCGCTCTCAGATGCAGGAAACTTTGGTGGAGACCTTCAAAAAATGACAGACTACACGTGGCAGACTATGAAATGCAAATCTCACAGCAATTCTAGTCTGCAGATTTTCCCCAGCTCAAAATCGCAATCTGAATTTATTTTCACAGAATTTTTATGGGGTAGGTTACACATCAGTCATGTGACTGTAGTGTCTGAGATGCATGAAAGACTCTCAAGTAAAACATAAGTGAACCCAAATCCTCAAGACAGTCAGTTCAAAACTGCTGAGACACAGCTATTCAAGTACAAGGCACAAAACCCCCATGTGTTCTGGATGTCTTTGTTCTTCAAAGTGTGTATTTAATATATGATTTTGCAAGCTTGGTGGTAGAAGTCTGATCAGTCAAAAAGGTTTAAATTTCTTTTTTTTCCCCCACTCTCTAGCAATTCCTTGCAGAGCTGCCAAACACACGTGTGTGCTAAAGAGCAGTAAACACTGCATGACCCCACTTCCTTAGAATTAATACCAAAGGAAGATCTGAGCTTTCTGAAACCCAGAGGCAAAGAGTTACAGGCAAATAACTATTTGCTAATTATACTTCCAGGACTGACACTATTGAAAAATGTGGCCAGCCCTCAGGCCGTGTTTTCTCAAAATCATAAAGGATCTGAGAAAGCAGAGTTTATTTCTCAAGTTTTTACTCTACTCTGAATGAATGAATCTCATTTTAAAATCAAAAAAAGGAATATCTTTCAAACAGCCACAAGAATGTATTTTCATATTTTGCATTTATTATTCAAATTAAATGTGATAAATGCTTAACTACTCATCCCACAGAACCCAGTTCAATTTACGAGTTGCTCCCCACAAAAGCTTTGTGACAGCATGGCCTTTTGCTAAGGGTAAGCAGCATTTCTGGAAAATTACTTATTCATTTATTTTACATCAAGGGCAACAAAAACACACAGTTTTGAAAACAAGAAAATAGATCTTCCTTATTTAATTTTGATTTCTATCAGAAGAGTAGCATTGTACACTGGACAGAAAAACTATTCTCTATTTCTCCTATTTCCAGCTCAAACACCCGAAATATATACTTCCCTGGACACAAATAATGCATAGAAAGTATAAATGGATAGGCAGCTGAAACAGTGCTTAGGTGCCTGAATCCATATTTTTATGCACACACTAACACATGTATAATTAGGCAGCCAATTTGCACACTATTCATCAAGAATGCTGAGGCTGTGACAACAAACTCTAGCACAACTGCTGCTTGGCAGGGACACAGCCTTACACTCGACCACAATTTCTAAACTCCACTTTTTCAGGAAGACATTGACTCAGATTTCTGCCTTAGCTTAGCCACCCACTGGTGGTGTCATTCTCATTTTGGGACAACAGCACCCAACCCACTGTAAATATGATCAATCAGCAACCCTGTGCATATGAAACAGATTGTGTCTGACAAGGCATTTTATAGGAGTCTAGTTGAAGAGGAAACCTGCCTCAGAATTCAAAGCAGTAATGGAGATAACTGAATTTCATTTCATTATTAACTTCTTTAGGAGGGGAGTAGTTCACAATCTGAACAAGGGTCTCATCTGCCACATTAAAATGGGGGGGAGAGGGAGAACAAGCAAGAAATCCCAAGACAGTATCTCACCTTCCCTTTCCCACTCAGCTCCCAAAATGAGCCCTGTGATGGACTGTGCACTTAACTTCAGAAGGCTGACTTGAAGGGACACCTCTGTCCTGTGGTGGCAGAGGTTTGTAAATCTGCAGATCAGCTGGTGACACAGCCAGGTCCCGTGGTGCACACACTGTGCACGCACTGACAATACCAGGTCTAAGTCATCTCCAGGCAAGCATAAGGGAGAAACCCACCCATCGCCTCCTTCCCCCCAATTCCTTCCCACTGAAAAACACGAGACGTTCAAATCCAAAGCCGCCTTGTTTACAAGAATCACAGTTTGACTGCAGATGTTTTATGTTCCTTGCTCATCATACAAACCACTCTTGACCTTGTGCAATAATTGCTTGCTTTTCACTCAGGAGCCCTCCCTCTGCTGCTATTTACATTCAGGGTTGTGCTGCTTTGATCACTGAGCCATTTGTAACAAATGCCTTCCAAGATGGGTAGTGATAAGTAGGACAGTCCCCTTTTCTCGTTCATGATTAATATCTAAAATAGCTGTAGAAACATTTTAATCAAATCAGATGGGAGGAGACAGGTTAGCTCTGTTATCCAAAGGTAAATCAAGGAAGCCTGGTAAAAAATTACTTTGCGTAGTGGGGAAGAAAAACCGTAGTAGCTCTTGGGTCTCAGACTTCAGGGGTCACAGCTGAAGCGGCCCCTGCAGCAGTCTCGGCAATCCCACTGGAATCACAAAACCATCTTCTGCCAACTGCCCCTGCAGGGGTTCACAAAATGCAACCTGCTGCGGACTCCCAGCACAAAGGCTGCTCAGTGAGGTCTGTGACCCATCCAAAAAGCCATCCATGGTCTGAGTGGGGGCAGCGACTCCCACACCTACAGCAGGTGAGGAGGGCTCCAGCAGACACATGGGAAAATCAACAACTGCACTGCATGACCAACAGCATTTGAAAACCATGGGTTTGCCCAAGAGATGTACATTTGCAGACATGCCCACTGCACGCTTCCTGGGTTTTGTTCATTCTCACAAGCTCTGTAGAAGAGCACATTCTTACTGCACACATAACAAAGATCAGTTAACCCTCACCTCAAGCCGTTCCAGAAATTAAAAAACTGAAGCACTACTGACATTTTGTTGTGGGAGGTCATATCTGCAAAGAGGCAAGTGTCATATTTTCTTTTGTTTTCAATAAAATCCTGACACAGAAAGTCTTAGTACCCTTTAACTTAGGCTGAAGAATGCTACAAATAAGACATTCCACTTAACGTGGTGCTTGCTATGTTCACTTTCCAAATATAGAAGGTAGCAGAAAATACCATGGAGACGTCAAGATTTGACTAGACTCTACTGTTCATATTGTTCTTAAACAGTGGGGCTTAAGCTACAGGCATAATAGTCTATACTAAAGGATGTTCCTTAGGGCACTGAGTAGCAAATTAATTGTATGATTTATCATTGGGTTTCGAATGCTCTGTGAAGGAAAACCCATGCAACTATTTACTAATTAACAACTGACTGTAATAGGGTCAATCACTAACACTGACAAAAAACTTTCTCCTTATTATGAATGTGAACCTCTCTCTCTTCAAGCCAGGCAATGGCACCATACATATATTAAACAAGCTGCTGATGAAATAATGTTTCAGATATCACTTCTGAACGAACACATTTGACTACAGAAGATAAGGGCATGAGCAAAGCATATGCCACATAAACCCCCACTAAAAATTGGGTTTTTGAGAAGTTTAAAAAAATACCACCTACTCAAGAAGCACGTAGGAGGTACTATAAAAAGAAGACAAAAACACTATTAATGGGATTTATAAGGAAGACAGGGCAAAAAAATGACACATGAAAATCTCTAGCACTTTATATGGCACTTGTTATCCTCAAAGCATTGGACAAATGTTAACTAAGTAATCCTGACATTTTTTTGCCAGGTGATAGGAGGCAAAGTTTAATTTTAATAGCTGGAGCAAGGTTCACACAGAAAGGAAGTGATCTACAAGAGGAGAAAGGAAGGCAGGACCAGAACAAACCAGCACACAGCTGATTCTAGAGCAGAACAACCACACAGTCATGGGGTGCCATATCCAGGAAAAGTGAGGAGAGGGAGAGAAAGTCTATCTGCACTCACCCAGCAAACAGGTTATATCACTCTAAACCCAAAGACAACAGATAGGACAAGACAGTCACAAATTCAATTACCTTTGCTGTGTTCTGCAAGCATGCAGTTCACAGCATCCTCCTCCAATGCTACCAGCCACTCGCAGCTAGCACAGTGCCAAAACTAAAGACTTGCTTTGCTATCACAATTTGTTGCCATTCACAAGCTTGAAAAGGTGGCGGGAACAAGGTAAACAACAACTTCCAAAGTGACCCTGCCTGCATCATGAAATTTAAGGCAATGCAAGTTAATGCAATGCAATTTGCAACCAGAATCAGAGTTTTTCCGTTCACAGACCTCCAGTCACAGTTCTGAAGAAATATCTCACTACATCCATTTTACTGAAACAGAGGAATTCAAGGAACTCCACCACCAAAAGGCAAAAGCAATGGTCAACAACAGAACAAGCACCTCTACCATCACCAATTGTTCAGGACACCATGAACTCACCCCTGGGCAGAAACACCACTTCTGATGACCACATCCCAGGGCCTCTGAGGTAAACAGGTGCTGTGGTACCAAAATCAATGGATTGAAAACATCCCTCCATAACGCATGGAGTAGAGTAAAGAAGCCAAGGTTTGATTTGGGAAGGGCATCTGAGGACACACAGCATAGCCCACATCAGAGTTTTACAAATCCATATTTTGAAGAGGGAATGGACAAAATATGAATACAGTGGGGGTGGGGGGGGACGGCAAGTACGGAATTTCTCTCTGCAATATTCTCCCTCTGACTGCCAGGAAACACTGTCCAAAGAGTAAAAACAGTAAGTGGATGGGAAGAGGCACTCCTGAATTCAAGCCCAAATGCCATAATAGCAAACAGCAGCTCAGCAGTGAAGCAGTGCTCACACCCTGCCTGCAGACTCACCAGAGGCTCCCAGCTGCCCACGCTGCAGGGCTACCTGCAACACAGAGGGAATCATGCCCAAGCTCTCCCTGCAGTCCTGGATTCACACGTCAGCATCAGCGCTCACTAGTGCATTCCTGTGACCCTACAGGCAAGGATAAAGGAAGTACTTGAGGAGCTGGAAGCCTGAAATGTTCCTTTCAAGCCCTTCTTTGAAGGCACAGGGTTTGAATGGCACCAGATCACAGTCTGCTTCCCAACAGTGCTCAGTCAGCTGGCCTCGACTCCATTTCTCTGTCATTAAGCCAACACTCGGAAGACAAACTGATCTTTGCCACACTGGTATGAGATAACATTCATCGGTGTTTGCAAAGCAAACGGACCCAGATGCGTAATCCTGTCGGAAGCAGTGGTTGCCTTCTGCTAGGGAAAGCACAGCACCTGATGCATCAGAGGAAATGCTAATCCACCTTGGGCTGAAACTCCTTCCTTGAACAGTAAATTCAGTTCTTTGAGCATGAAATACAGTCAACCACTTGATAAACCAAACAGGGAACCCACAACTTCCTCACAGCTCTCCAACTCATTCAAAAAATAAGACTTCACAGCAGGCAGAGATCATTCCACCATCTTCCTGGTGCGTGTGTCACACACCCACAGGGATGCTGAAGGTAACAAATTAACAGCTTACATTAGAAGATACTTCAACGTTTTCTTCAACAGCTTTATAGGTTCCCTTTTACGTGTGCAGGAAATCTTACAGAGATAAAGATTTCATTTCTCAAAAGCCACCTCCAATTTTGGGTCAAAAAATGAGCCCTATTTTTCAGAAGTGCTAGGCATGCACAACTCTAGCTGCTGTTCCAGGTGTACTGCAAGTAGTCAGCACTTCCAGAAACACAAACAAACAAACATAACAAAAAAAAAAAAAAAAAAAAAAAATAAAACACATTCAGGAACTGGCAGAGAGGAAAAAATATTTCTCATTGACCTAGCAAGCAGCTGGTATTACCTTTAGTTTACACACTGAGAACCACATGATTTAACAGTCTCACATCAACTCAAAGAAAAATTAAAAGCAGGTTTTGCTATGTCATAGCTGTAGGCTAGTTTTTCAGTCCTGGAGTACAGCAAGTTACATATTTCAAGATGAAAAATCACACCTTCAAGTGCAAGATAATGCAAATTGGAAGAAATAATTTAAACTACTTGTACACAGCAAAGGGGAAAGAATTAGCTGAATCAACAGCTCAATGAAGACATCTGCTCAGCATGAAGCATCACAGAGCAAACAAACTGCTGTGGCAAATTAAGAAAGGTAAGAAAGAATAATGTGGATAAATTAAAATGGCTTTGTATAATTTCACTGACAACAGCAGGCCCCCTCTGCTCATACCAAAGGCACCAGCTCTGCAACGCAAAAGGTCAAAGAGGGAAACCAGAACACTTGGGAACAACAGATTCATATGAAGAAAGATGGGGATAATCTACAAAGAAAAATCACAGGAAAATGCTCACATTAACATAAAATGAATGTTACAGTGAGATAAGGTCTGACAGTCACAGTGGATATAGTAGGAAATACCAGAAATGATTCCATGTGCTCAGCTATTCTGAAGGGATGGAAAATTCAGTCCACTTGTAACTCCACTTGGTTCACAGTATACGCTCAATCTGAGGAATGCACTGCCACAAGTACCACTGAGAAAACTACTGTGTATATTAAAGATGAGCCACAGAGAAAAAAAATCCACAGTAAGACCTCTCCAGCATGTAGGGAGAGTTCAGCCTGACATCAGTTTCACTTGAAATCAATAAAGTACAGATAGCAGAGGTCTGTGATTCTAGACCAAGCCTAAAACCAAGCAAAAATTGTTCAGGATGCACGGCATTTCTTCTCCATCCTGAATGAGCTGAGAGCTATGGCCTTGCCAGGGGCAAAAGGCTACATCAGACAGGGGCGAATCTTTCTGTCCCACAAAGGCAATTCTAATATTAGTACAGGATAAGCACAGGGCAATTAGCAATTCCACACTTGATTTGTATGAATTAGATGAGCACTCCACAGTCATGCATTTCCAAACGCATTTCAGATCACTCATGCATAAAAAGAATTAACGTAATTTTTCATTAATTATTAGCTTCATTTGTCCAGGCAGAAGGATGAACTGTAGCTCATGACAATAAAGTGAATAAAGAAGCGTTTTAAAGCCTGCCTTCGTCAACCTTTTGAGCTGTTTATGCTAAATTCTGTGGATTAAAAAAATAACAAATCAGACTTTAAAATATTTCTGGAAGCCTAGGGGGTAGTCGGTGCTCCGCTCGGTGTAAGGTCAGTGAAGCACCCGCCGATCCTCCGGAGCGCACCGGGACGGAGAGCGCCCCATGCGAGGGGCGCAGGGGCGGGGGTGCCCGGGGCGGGGGTGCCGCACACAGGTGCACAAAGCCGAGCGCGGCAGCTCCGCTGCGGCACAGCCGCCGCCGAGGGAAACCCTCTGGAAACACTCTGCCACCGCACCGCTCTTCACGCGAAACTTGGGACCGAAGCGCCGCCGGTCGGAGCCGCCGGGGCAGCCGGGGGCCCCGGCCCGCGGCCCCTCGGGGAGCCGCCGCCGCACGCCGCGATGCGCTTTCCCCGGGCGGTGCTTTGGGAGACCGAGGGAAAGGGGAAGCAGGGGAGCAGCGCACGGGCTGAGCGCCGGGAAGACACCCGGGAGGAGCGCTGCCGGATCCCGGCCGTGCCGGGCTGCGCCGACCCGAGCCCGCCCGCGGCGGCGGAGGGTGCGGGCGGCGGGGGAGCCGCCGCGCCCGGCCCCGGGGGCCCGTCCCGCTCCCAACTTTCGCCCAACTCCGCCGGCCAGCGCCGCGCCCCCGCCCCGGCCCAGAGACAGCCCGCGCCGCCCCCGCCGCCCCCCGCCGGCACTCACCGCCAGGCCGAGCAGCAGCAGCGGCAGCGGAGGGAGCCGCCCGCGGCGCCGCGCAGCCCCCGCGCCCTGCCCCGGCAATGCCATCCCGCCGCCGCGCCGGAGCCGCTCCGGAGCCGCCGCCGCTGCGGCTGCTGCCACGTCTGGCGGCGCAGGCGCGCTGGCCGCCACCGCCCGCCCGCGCCGCGGCATGACGGGGGCTGTAGTCCGGCCCGCGCCCGGGATGCTCGTCTCTCCGAGGGACGGTGCAGTTCCCGCAGCCGCGCCTCGCAGGGGAATAAACGCCCAACCGCCGCCGAAATGCTGCTGGCGGTCGCACGGAGATCCCCGTCTCGTTTGCTTCAGCAGAGGTGAAAAAGTTCCAGCTCTTCTCTCACGTTCCCGCTGGGCGCCCGTCCGGGATTCTTTGTGCCTCCACCTCTCTCCCGGCGTGTGCTTTACTCCAAAGAGGTTTCTGGCACGCGGCCTCTTTCGTGATGCTTGTTTGTCAGGGGTTTTAAAAGCTTTAGCTGATTTTAGATCTGGAATAAGAGGGGAATAAGGGAACAAGAAATAATGAAAGGGGAGAGAGAGTTAACTGGTAGAGAGGATTAGAAACTAGGACCTCTTGTCCTTGTAAGTTGTTCCCACTCATTAAATCCTAAAGGTGAACTCTGTTTAGCCCCACGCGTCAGCAATGATGCCAAAGTGCAAACAAATAAATAAATACACTGAGTCTGACCGGGATCAATTTGTGCAGGCTCCATTATAATCACTGTATCGGAATGGTTGCTGCATCCAGACAAACGAATCGGTCTATGCCCTGAGTCTGGCACATCCAGTGATGTAGCTCTGCCTCGCAAGGACATCGCAGATATCCTGCCAGTAATCTTAAGGTCAAGGCGGGTCAGCAGCGTTATAATTGGCTTCCCACAAACAGAAGGGATCTTCACCTAGTGCCCGGTGGCTGCGTGAAATTCTTCCTTGGCTCAGAAACATCAAAGGAAAATCAAAGACATCTTCGAGTCTGATCCTTGCAGCTGACTGTCACCCGAGCATTAGACTAAGAGGCTGGCTGCAAGGGAGCAATTTGTAGATCCACACAGCTGACTGATCACTTCAAGTGGTGATCATGAAAACTGAATGACGTTGACATTAACAAGTCCCCTGGTGGAGATATAATTTTGCAAAGCAGAAACACACATAGAGAAAGTTATTACTATTAACATTTACACTTTTGTGGCATCTTTTGCAGCAGAATCAGAGCATACTTTCTCAGTCACAGCTGGATAACCTTTAGCAAATCATTTCACAGTGCTATGCCTCACTTCTCATCTGCAAAAGGCCTTGGTTAGCTTGCCTTAAAACAAGGTTAGCAATCCTCAGCTCTCACTAAAATGCCAGCGAAAGCACACATGAGGCACAGCCCAGGAGCCATCAGAAGGAGTTTGGGATTAGAAGGGATGGATGGCTGAAGGGAGAGTTAGAGAAGGAAAAAGTGTGAATCTTTTCACTTCACAGTTGAAGGACTCAAAACAAAACATCCTTTATGTCAAATGTCTGTGCCCCTAACATATGTGCTATCCACACTGCCACTTCTCACCTGCAGTCCTTACAGACTGCACTGGGATGGATGGATGGATGGATGGATGGATGGATGGATGGATGGATGGATGGATGGATGGATGGTTGTGCTGCACTAGTTACCACCACTGCTGGTGCCAACTTCCCAGTCTGTGATAATCAGCCTGCTAGTAAAAGGGTCTGGATCTCCAGCTGAATCCCAGTTCAAATAAGCTATCAAAACTTCCAGGTGTAGGTAACCTCTTTCTAGATGCTGTTCATCTTCAAATCCTCAGCCTACAGCTGAAAAGCTTCTGCATGCCACTACCTTGACACATCCAGACCTCTAATCTCAGCTGGATATCTAGATCCTCAAAGAGTGTTTGAGTCCTCCTGTGACTCTTTTGTGTAGAAAAATGTTATATCATCTGATGCTTCACATCACAGTTACCATTATCAGGAAATGTAAAAGTAACCTCAGTGTGGTAGAATTTTCTGTGCCATGTCATAACCATACAGGATCTGCTGCCATTGTGATAGGAAAGGATAAAATCATGGGAACATGGTTGTTTTGTCACAGCAGTACATTTTTATCACGATGGCAAGAGGAAACGTTCTCAGGAAGAAAGAAAAAAAAGAAGACAAGCTATTTCAAACTGAGCTTCTGAAAGGTTATATAAAAAATCCAGTTTGGGAAGCTGCAGTTTTTATATACAGGAGAATATAAAAAAGGTATCCATGTGGCAACTACAGCTTCTTTCATTCAGTTTGGCTCAATAATTTGTATTGACATGACAGGCACTGCCAAAACTTAAGAGACAAGATCATTGAGCATCTGTCGCAGGTCAAAATAATATATCAAGTATCAGCTCTAGACAAGGCTTTACACAGCGGCAACTACTTAATCAATCCAGTCGTGCATTGCTAATGAACTCATTACAGTTGTATCTCAGTGCACTGCTGTCCAGCATCCCAAGTTTACCCTGTATCTGTTTGACATTAATATCATATGTTGCTTGCTTCTCTGTAATTGTAATATTTGTATATGGCACTTCAAAACACTGTGAAAGCATTCATTTATACACCATGGAGAAGAAAGCATTACTACCTTTGGATTATAGATCAGAAAACAGTAGCAGAGAGATTATATGATTTGCTCAAGGCTATAAAACCAGACAGTTTCAGATCATGTTCATTTCCAAAGCCTGCACTGGGTCTGCTAATCCTTACTAGACTATCTATGTTCAAACACCTCTTTTACCAAGAATAAAATACAAAAGTGGACTGACAGTAAGTACGTCTGTAAGGAATTACACCTTCCACATTTCCTCTATGTTTCTGCTTTTTTTGACAAGCTTTATTCTTTGTTCTCTTTTTAACCTGAACAAGTCTCTGTCGGCTTCTCATGAAAGGTAAAATGAGTCACCTTTACCACAAAAAGTGAGAGCAGAGCAGACAGAAAAAGATACAAGTCAAATTTCAAGCCATATGGAATCCAGGGGCAACACAGGCTCTGCTGGGACCCAAAACTACATGTCATTTGCCCAGAATGGATGCAGGATTTGCTCGCTGCCTTAACTACACAAAGCTTGCTTCCTTGCTTCCTTTCTTGCTTCCTTCCTTCCTTCCTCTTCAGCCAACTGATTTTGATCTGCAGGCTTATCTCCTGTAAGTTTTGTGACATCTGTGCCGCGGCACTGATTGCATCAGCTGAAAAGAGACATACGAGCTGGTTGCCATCAACAGATTGATGGTACCATACCCCTGGGCTCCTCATGACCTTTCTTACAGCTCTTCAGTGTATGATGAAAAGGAAAAGAGACAGGACCAGCCCTTGTAGGACTTTACGTGGGAGTGGTCCCAGAGAAGAGGCACAGCTGTACATTGCTTTTCTCCAGCTGATGTCTGTCAGAGGGGAGAGCCTGAAGGCAGCTTTCCACTCCTGCAGCCTCCTCAGCACCTGACAGCAGGGCTGCAGATGCAGCATACCCATACACGTCAGCTAGCAAGTTCCAGGGAATACCATTAGCACACCATAATCATGGATACAAAGGTGCAGCTGTTCCATAAAGGATTGTTTCTTAGGCCACACATTCTACTTTCATATTGTTGCATGAACTCTTTTTAACACCATTTTAAAATACATCATGAGTCTCATGAGGCTGCTCTTATTCAAGTTGTGACATATTTGTGCTTTTCACCTGGTTGGCTCGCTGAGGTCGATAGGAATGGCATGGAGACAAGCTGGGATGGAGTTTAGTTGGAATGCTTCAATAGCAATGCTCTGCAATGGTGTCCTGTGCTGCATAGTACTCTGGGCCTCCATTTGCTGCATCATTTCCTTTTACATTTTGGAGACCTAGAAGGCCTCTGGACTTTTTGTGCAGACCTTGAACAGCACAAAGAAAAAATACACACATGCAGTGTGCTTTCATGGGAATTTTACTTTTGTACTTTATGGTTGTTGTTTTCTTCCTTCTAGAATAAAAGCACTTTTGGATCACAGATGCTCTTTATATATGAGAGGAAAAAAGCAGTCGGTACTGCAGGAGTCAGTTAAAAGTTGAGTACAGATATTTTCCAAGTATTTCCTCCTAGATATTTTCCATTACAGTTTTTATTGCTTTCTCTAAGTCTGAGGTCTGCACGCCCCTTTACATTTAAGAGGCCCTACTGTTAAGAACACTGTCGTTTCTTTGACTGAGTCTCCAAAGCTGGATATAATGTGCTCCTGAGTAAAATAAAAAGCTTCTATAGTACAGGCACCTTGCTGGCAGGTAGTAGATAATTTATGTCTCAGAGTTACCTGCTGAGACAATAGTTAAACAAGATTAAAACAACCATTGGAGTCTAGCTGTTGTGCAGTGACTGCTGCACTGCTGCATGATCCCCAGGTACTGTGGTCAACAATTTTCCAGTGATTTGCAGGAGCTTTATAAAATATTTAGGCTGCTTTGCCTTTACTGAATCATCAGGAACAATGAGCTTGTGAAGAGGGCAGAGATCTGAATTCAATGCAGAGACCAACCACAGGTTTCCTGCATTACACATCATGTGATCTGTGGGGGCTGACGTCTGCACCTATAAATCAAAAATGGGTGGGTAAGTGGAGTTTAGCTAATACTCCCTGGATGGTGATGGCCTATATACTCTAGGAACAGGGGCCTCTCTGGATATTTTTGAACAATATAGGTCGCAATTCACCTGGCAAAATGTTTGAATTCAATATGCAAGTTTGTATAGCAGGCCTGATTCTGCCACGTTCATTGGGATAGCCTCACACCAACAGCTGGTGGCAGAGAATTAGGTAGGGCTTCTCCTGCAAGTACAGCTATTAAGCCTCTGGTCTGGGGGCACAAAATATTAATCTAGATAAAGGACCAAACATAAAGACAGGACTATAAATATACAATCAAAATACTGTTTGGTGTAAAACAATGTTTGCACTACTGGCCTACGTATTTAGTGGAACTGTATATCTGTCTTCATATGATGTCCAAAAATGTATTAACATTTAACTATCAGCACATATTTACTGCAGACTATGTTCTACTAAAATATTTTTATACATCTATTCTATGAGAATATAACCAATATATCAAATATATACATATTCACTACTTTTCCCTCTCCATTCATAGGTAGATAACTTTGTATCTACTTTTTTTACATATGTACACACACACACATGCACACATATACATGGTATGTATTAGAGATGCCGTGTCTGGATTTGCACGATTTTATATTAGTAAATATCCAGTCAATATTGGGTTTTTTCCCTCCATTTTCAGGTTTCCTGAAATTAGTTGGTGTGATTAAACACTGCCTATTTGAGCTTAAGATCAGCAGACGAAATTAAGTGTATCATTATGCAGTCAGCAGCTACAACATGCAATATGGTGAAGTTTAATAAGGGATTTTCTTCCTGGAAGACCTTGTCTTTGCAAAGACCACTACTCAGAGCCATATGAAAGAATCTGTGCTGTGATGAAGCAAGCATGAAAAACTCCCTTAATCTTATGATCAAATCCCTTGGCTTTCTGCAGCTGTGCACTCAGAGTAGCAATTTAGCAATCCCATAAGGAATTTACTAGGTCCTTAGGATTTTCTCTATAAACCTTCTTCCTTCCCTGCATACTGCAGTAACCCATCTTTTAGAAGGAAAACACTACAGAGAATGCTGTGTAGGAAAAGAGATTGTAGAAGAAGCAGAGAAGCAAGCAGGAATAAGACCTTGATCCTAAACTCTTTGAATGTAATGGATTGACTTCAGCAGGCTTTGGCTCAATCCCTAGCAGTCAGGGAGGAAAGTTGGTTAAAAAAGGAGGAAAACAGCTGAGAATCAACAGGGAAACAAAAGAAGCAGAAAGAAAAAGTACTGAAGAGAAAAGGAAAAAACCCAGAAAGGGTAAAAGGTAGAGTTCCAAGGGAAAAGAGGCAGAGGAGAGTAACAGTGGATGCCATGAAAAGAGAAGCAGAGAGGAGTGAGAAAAAAAAAAAAGTGAACAATCTGTGAAATGGACTGTACAGGAAGCTGATTTCCTCCTGGATTTTAAGCTGGTTGCACATAACACAACCTCGTCACCATGACAGAAGCTGTCACTGTATTTGGCTGTTGATGTGCTCCTGTCATGCTGTGTCCCAGCTTCTCTGAGCACCAGGCCAGTGCTTGGTAGAGAGCACCATGGCTCCCAAGTGTTCTCTGCCTCGAGTTTTCCTGTACATGGAGCAGCCTGGTGTGCACCTGGGTCTCCCCTTGGGTGTTGGGGTAAGCTCCTGCAGAATTCAGTGGGAATGGATGGAGCTCAGTGTCAAAGTAATACACAATCTTGCCTCTTGCTTCCACTGCAGCAATGAATAAATCATTTAACATAGATCTTATAAGCACAAGATTGTTTTGCAGGCCACAAGCAGAAGTTAGGAGACCTGAATTCTGTTTCAAAGAACGTGGACTGTTGTCTGTCACAAAGCACTGGCAAATGTTAGTAAATCTGTAATTTATTTTTTTTTCTCATTTTCTTCTGTTGAAATATGCATACACCTGATTTGACTTTGGTTTTGGCCTCTTGTGAGTTCACAGGCTGAAAAGTACCTACAGTATCAGACCAGAACTCACATCAATCTGTTGGAGATCAGGATGAGCAAGGAAACATGATCAGGAACCAGCGAGAAGGGCAGCTCTAAGAGAGACTGTAGGGATGGTGGACAAAACTCATGGGTGGCTGAGGAGTCTGTGATTGCATGAGGACATTGGGAACAGAGTCTAGGACTGAATGATGGATTGAGTGAGGAGAATGCAACTGAATTTTCAAAATTGGTGGATGAAACTTAAGGTAACAAGACAGGAGCAGGTAGCAGGTAGCAGGACAGCAGAAGCTGTAGGCATGCCCCCCCCCCACCCCGAGCCATTAGATTCCCAGATTTCTGCTCTCAGCCAGTATATGCCTCAACACACTCTTATCTACAGATGGCAGTTTGCTATTTCTATCAGTTAATTCTGGTGTCTCAACAAGGATGGTGATGTGGAATTTTATTGATGTCAAAGATAGAACATCACCTTCAAAATGGAAATCTTTTTTTGTCTGGACTGCCTTTTTTTTTTTTTTTTTAATGTAGGAAATTTGCATACATGCACACAAAACTCTGTTCTGAGGGAAGAAAGTCACTCAAAAAAGTCAGGAGATGCTAGATTAAGAATGCTTGAAAAATTTTAGTAGCCTCCCTTGAACGGAGTTTGTGGAATGGGGTTTTTAATGACACAATTATTTTTTCCTTACAGATTGCCTAAGCTGTTTGTTGCAATAGTTGGGAGATGTATAATTAAAGGCAGGAGATAACTGAAAGGAAAAAGATGTTCTTATTGTTAATGCAATGTGACCTCTGTAACACTGGGCAAATTGCTTAAATGAAAATTTCCCCACATTATCTCTAAATATTCATATCTCTGTTTCTGCGTATCCAACTTGGTAGCCAAACAGATTTGTAGAAATGCTGAGCACTCACAAGAGAAACTGAATTGAATAGGAGCAGCCCAGTGAGTACTTAACACTCTGTACAGCTGACTGTTCTGAAATAGGAGATCTTTGACTGCTAAACTCTACACTCAGAATAGGAAACTCAACCATATATTCCCTACCTATGAAGTAGAAAGACATCCTGTTTTGTTCTACTATGTAATAGACAAGCTTATCACAGGTATGAAGCACTGGAGCTCTTAAATTATAAACAACATGCAGAGGTATACCTCACATCAAAGGGAAGTCTGAGGAGCATACAAGGAGGGAGGCAAGGGACACACACCGATCACGGAAGTTAAAATATGAAAGCTTTGCACCTACTGAGCACCCTCTACCCTGCACACTAAAAAAGGAAGGGGATTGTGGGAAAAAAGTATGGTCAAATATTAACAGATGCCTGCTCATCTAGGAAAACAGTTTTAGAGGAAACGAACAGTGACAAGACAAGAATGTGCCCAAAAACATCCTGTCAAGCCTATGCAAAAATGTGTTAAGGACCTCTAAAACTGAGATAATGATACTTTTCCTTGCAACCAAAGTGCTTGGAGAACTGCTGGTGAAATCTGCTAGAAGATTTAATGCATTTTTCTTTTCACAGGAACTATAAGATCTTATCAAGTGACTCCAGGACAACTCAAAGGATGAATCTGAAGACAATTTTAGTCAGGGGGAAGTTAGTTAATTTCAGGGGTTTTGGAGCAAAATCCATGAGCCATCAAACCCAGTTCAATTTTATGAAGTGGCTTGATGTCATGAATTGTACACCCTAGAGACAAAATCACGCAGTTGAGGTTATTAGGGTGACATAAGCCAGGATCTGGGTTTGGTTTATTTTTTAAACAAGTCGTGTCTTGGCTGCAACCCAGAAAAAAGCAATATGCATTAAAAAAAGAGAAAGGATAGAATGATCATAAAACAGCCAGTGAAGTCTGTGAAATATATGAGGGGGACAGCGCTGAGTCTCCACAAAGGCATTGTCCAATTGAACTAGTATAAAACAATAGAACAAGGCTCAGCTGATGCTGCCAGGGTCACCTCAAGCTCATATTCCCACACATGCTGCAGAAGGAACTTAGCTGAAAGGGACAGGTTTTTTCACTTTTCTCAGTTATCCAGCTGAAGGCGCTTGTCAATGACAAGTAGCAAATGGTAGCACTAAAAGTGCAAGGCAATGCAGTAAATGTGACCTGAGAAATACGGGCCGACAGTGAAAAATGCTGCAGATTTGGAGTGTGCCATAGTTCTCCAAGTTTATGAAAGCAGTACATCTGGGCAGCTCACACTGGAGACAATGAGAGGGCACATGTCCATGATGTTACCGTGAAAAGACAGAAAGTGCAAGGAACTAAGCATCATTTACAATGATTTACATCATTTACAATTGCCACTCTAGTGAAGAAAAGAGAACCACATTACCCATTTTTGTCAAATTCCTGGGCCAATCCTGTTGCCAGATTTGCAGCCCCAACTGGACACACTGTCCTCAGTGCTGTCAAAATACTCCTTAAGAGGCCAAGTAGCCAAAAGCTCCTGCCTGTCACTGGCAGAAGACCTATTCCTCTGTGAATTCCCATGTGTAACTTTTTATCTCACTTTGCATATGGTTTCTCTGAGTCCCACGGAAAAGGGCTGCGTGTACATTAGTGCTGTAAGTAACAGGGAGTTACTGTCACTGCAGCTGAGCTGCAGCTCTTCTCTGTAGGTGAGGGTTTGATGGACTGGGTGTGCAGAGACTCCAGAAGTAAAGGAACACCAGGTATTTTCTTCCGTAGGTTATGCTTAAAGCCTGCTCTGAGGAGAACATGAGCAATGTGGGATTCAGTGAATTTGCCTAAATAAAGAATTAACAAACACTTGTGTTCTAGCAAACCTCAAGACAAGAGTTCTAAGGTATAAGCACTTTTTTTTTCTGCTGTCATCTCCTTGGAAGAGGAATCCCCTTTTCTCTAGATAACATCTTGTACCATCGTGTTCTGATCTGATTAGAAGACCTTCCCACTGGTGTGTTGCAAGTAATTACAGAAATATTTTTCTTTTCCTCTTGATTCGGTCCTGAGGTGGTCTGAAAAAGACAGAAATGGAAATGTTTAACTATTTGTTCAGCTTGAGTTTATGTTTTTCCCTGTCACATTAGTATCTGATTGGTTATGTATGCATAAATGCCAAACTTTTAAGTAGGGATGAACTTGTTTTTAATATTATGTACTTACAGGAAGATTTTCAGGGCAAGGACGTTTTATTTAATTGGCATATAGATATAATGTAATTCTGTGATAAGGAACGTGGATATATTTAGATGACATAAATCAAAACACTCAGTGTTTGTACCACAAGAGGGATGATATGCCGTGTGCAATGGAAAATCATGACTCTCAATTCTTCTGGAATTACAAACCCACAGCTTTAATCAAAATCTTTGGCATTTTTCCTGTTAATACTTAAATATTACAATACATGCAAGAGAGATTACATATTGAGACTCAGCAAAATAAGTTCACTTTTCTGCAATGTCAACTCATGTTTCTTTTTTAAGACATGTTGTGTGGAAAAAGAACAGCTGACTTCTGATACACTTTTGTTTTGTAATTGGATTTACATACTGTAGTAAGATGCCCTTTTAAATTTCCTTCAAATCTGTTCATTGTTTTTCACTTACAATGTTGACAATACTACCACAAGGCCTATTTGATTTATAATTGCATTTTGGCAGACAAATTTGTTAACATAAACATCACATTTATCTGCCCAAATTACTCGTAAAAATTATTTAAAATAATTTTTAAAATCCATTCATTTGACCTTTCACTTTTGATGTGTTGTGGAGTTTTGAGAAATTTCACCAAGTGTATGAGGGAGACAGCTTCCTTCCTTTGGAATAATTTTATGTTTTATGTAATAAGAAATGCAGAGAAAAGAAATGTTCTTTGTTTACTAACAACAGACTCCTATTCAAGTGTTGAACAACTGTTATTATTAATTATTTACATTGTGATAGTTGTGCAGAGTCACCAGCATGGAGCATGGCTCTATTTTGTTAGCTGCTATACAAATATAGATGAAAAAGATGACTGTGACTATTCCATATGCCCAATATGCTAAGTTGCTTAAGGTAACAATGATTTGTCTATAAAAAGCAGGAAAAGGCTTGGATTAATCCAAACAAAAAAGCCTAATTGTACTGCTAAAATCATTTCAGCAGTAAGGAAAAGGAAAATATAACTAGAAAAGAATGTGCTGCATTAACCTCACATCTGTTTACTTTTAATAGAGGGATCAGCTATTCCAATCTTCAGAAGGGCCATTAAAAAAACAGACTGAAGAAGATTTAAGATGGTCATGAAAGGAAAGTGAGACATTTTTAATGGCTAATTCCTGCATCACCTGTGTTACACCAGTGCACTGCTGGAGCAGATCGGGCTCTAAAGGAAAACTTTGGTGACTCATTACTTTTGCTAGCTTTGTCTTAAACCTGAATGAGCACTGAGTTCCTGTTCATTGAATCATAGAATATCCTGAGTTGGAAGGGACCCACAAGAATCATCAAAGTCCAACTTCTGGCTCTACACAGGACACCCCAAGAGTCACACCATGTTCCTGAGAACATTGTTCAAACACTCCTTGAGCTCTGACAGGATTGGTGCTGTCACCACTGCCCTGGGGAGCCTGTTCCAGTGCCCAACCACCCTCTGGGTGAGGAACTTTTTTCTAATATCCAACCTAAACCTTCCCGGACGCAGTTTCATGCTGTTCCCTCAGTTCCTGTCACTAATCACCAGAGAGGAGAGATCAGTGTCTGTCCTGTTGCTCTTTTTACTAGAACTTTTTCGTCTCCTATCTATTTCTTCTGTCTCTTTCTCTTTTTAGCTTTTTTTAAGTAAGGGTTTTGATTAGTTGGCCAGGATCTCAGGTCTTGTTGCTGGGATATTAAGTAGGCTGAGATCCCTGCATTGCAAATCCTGAATTGTATTTAAAATTTTAAAACTGGATGTGAACACACTTTAGATTCACTCATCCTATCAAATTTAAAACAACAGTGATGCAGGAATCTACAATCTAGGAGCATTGCACTAATCTAAACTTTAAAAAGTACTATTGTACATTCTAATTTTGGACCCAGAACTATTTGAAAGTGCTTCTGTTATTGATAAAACCAACATCAGAAGGTGTTAATCCCTTGGAAGTTAGAGGTTTAAAAGATAGATGTAGGAAATCTGTGGCATATCAGGACTGAAGTCTGTAAAACTACAGGCTAGCATTATTGTTACTGGATTACATTTCTTTCTCCTAGCACATTGCCATTTCCAGTAGATTCGATTCATTATTGTTGCTTCATTTTCAGTGTTATTCCAGTGTCTGGAACACCCAACACAATATACTGGGTTCCTTTGACTTCTCTGGAAACAACAGCCCTCCACAAAGCCCCACCCCCTTCAGAATACCTATTTGAGATGGGATTTGTGTATCAGAAAACAGTCAGGCATGCCTTTTTCTGTATGCCTACTAAAAGATACTTAACCTACTGTGCCAGAATCGAGAGAAGGCTGTTTTCTCCTATAGATTTTTCTGAGGAAAAAAATTGCTTCCTTTCTCTCTAAGAGGGTTGTTTCCATCAAGCTTTTGGAGAAGCAATCTCTGCTAGAAGGCATGATCATAACCATAAAGGCATCTCAGCACTGCAATTCATGTATGAGAATTGGAGGGAGCAGCCCCTGTCATTTAATCTGATTCACAGGGGTCTGAGAAAGAAGCAGGCAGAAGCTGTGTCTGCTCAATTTGTCAACAGGAAATCTGACCAAAAGTTCTGATCTGGTTTAGGTGAAGAGCTGAGCTTTTTATAGAACTATTTTAATTAAAAATGCTTCTGGTCAATGGTGCTTGTTCTCTGTGGAAAAATGCAGCTGAAGCAGTGATAATAATCCTACTGTTACAATTTTGTAGCATTACTGAGTATATCTTTCATATATTTATTTTGATTGCCTTATACTGTTGTTTTTAGGCTGTGTTAACCCTTTGGTGTGTTGTGGACTGCTGTGATGCACCATTTCCCTGTACAAATAAAGTGGAAGAGGAATTCGTGTTGATCTACTTCTTTATTATAGGGAACCCGACTTACAATGAAGAATATAATTTTGCCATACCTGGACTACAGTTCTCAGGAGGCAGAGCAGCTATGTTTAGGAATCAAAATATTTTTCTTTTTCCCTGCCATTTCAGGCTATTCTGTATAAAACAAGGTCTCCTTAACTGCCCATTTTCCAGGCCGGGCTAGCCAAGGATCCAAAACGACACAACTGAGGAGACCTACTTAAGGGGAAAAAAAGAAACCTAGACTTTTTTGATATTTCATCGTCTTCTAATGAGTTTATTTTCTTTTATGTGAGGTACTTAGGTTGATTCTTCAGAAAAATTGGAAGATAATAATGATCAGTCTACATTTACTCTGCACATAACTGTAGAGGTTATGATGCATGGCATAATTGCAGTGTACTGAATGTTTCCTTTTACAGCTGGCTGCAGAGACTGTTACTCATTTCTAGATGAAGGAGTTGTTCCTCCTTCAGTTTAGGAATTTGTGCTTCTGCTGCCGAGATTTCTGAATTTGATCCTTACTGGTAGATGTAGACAGCCGTATTTAATTATCATACGAACAACATTTGTTTATCACTCTCCATCCAAAACTACCCAAATACACCTGACAACAGTACTGTATCAAATAAGCCAACGATGCTCTTGGAATGGAAGTTTTCCTTAATGCTCTTCTTTACAGCTAACGATTTATCACATGCTTAAATGTTCTTGTTTCTTTGTTTCATTTCTTTTTCCCTCAATGACAATAAAAAAACAGAGAAGACCCAAGGTTAGATCTGGCATAACTCCAACACCAGTTTGCCTTTTATTCACCAATTAATTATTTATCTATTTTCCTGAGAAAGACAAACAACATGCAAACAAAATCAGGATGTATTATGTGTATTTACAAGCAAGTGAAACACAACAAAGATAAAAGAAAGAATTGAAAATTTAAATTATTCTTGAGACACCAGGGATGAAGTGAAATTTTATGAATGCATTCAAGTACTTTGGCCCAAATCCATGCCAGCTATTAATCCATAGCTTGCAGATGAATTTGTTTCACTGTTATTTAAAAAGAGAACAAAGCCTGAACTGGAGCTCTTACAATGAGCTGACAATCTCGGCTCAGAGCACAATGTAGTGGATTAGACGAGAGAAAACACATTTCATTAGAGAGCTGTCACCAAAAAGTAAGGATGAGCTTGTAGCTGTGGCTTTAGTGCATGACTGGGAAGGGCTGAATTCACATCTTGTCGTGTGAAAATCTCCCCCTCTCTGTGGGTCTGTTCCCTGAGTAAAATAAATCAATTTTTACCATTCTGCACCACAAGAACCTTTCGTGAGGACGTGATGTGCCACCATTTGAGACCACACCTGGGCTTTGGAGAGCTAAAGCCATGCACCTCTTCTGCGTGAAGGTCAATTCCCCCAGGTTCTCAGGCATCTCAGCCAAAACACGGCTAAATTTTGAAGGGACAGACACAGAGACATTGTTGTCTGTGCTGGCCCACAGACGGGATGAGCAGACCTGGCCAGAGATGTCCCACAGGATGAGATGTCCCTCAGGAGGAGATGTCCCTCAGGGGGCGTTGCCCCTCAGGAAGGGATGTCCCTCAGGAGGAGATGTCCCTCAGGGGGAGATGTCCCTCAGGGGGAGTCGCCCCTCAGGAAGGGATGTCCCTCAGGAGGGGATGTCCCTCAGGAGGGGATGTCCCTCAGGAGGAGTTGTCCCTCAGGAGATCTCCCTCAGGAGGAGATGTCCCTCAGGGGGAGATGTCCCTCAGGGGGAGTCACCCCTCAGGAGGAGATGTCCCTCAGGAGTTGTCCCTCAGGAGATGTCCCTCAGGAGGGGATGTCCCTCAGGAGGAGATGTCCCTCAGGAGGAGTTGCCCCTCAGGAAGGGATGTCCCTCAGGGGGAGTCACCCCTCAGGGGGAGATGTCCCTCAGGAGGAGTTGTCCCTCAGGAGATGTCCCTCAGGAGGGGATGTCCCTCAGGGGGAGATGTCCCTCAGGGGGAGTCACCCCTCAGGAGGAGATGTCCCTCAGGAGGACATGTCCCTCTGGAGGATTTTCCTGAGGGGCAGCCCTGTCCGGCCGGAGCTGATGGCTCCCTGGGCAATGGCTGTTCCCCCACAGCCGTGCCGACATCCCGCTTCCCTCGGAGCTGCGGTGGCCCCGGCGATGCCGGGCGTGCAGGAGGCGGAGCCGGGTCCTGCTGCCATCTCGGGAGCTCTCCGGTGGCTGTCATCCAGGAGGAGGTACGGCTGGAGGCACGGCGTCTGTCATCTTTGGGGTGACGGCAGATCACGCTGTTGAGAGCTCCGCATTCTCATTTATAGCTCATTTGTAGAACCCGTGAAAGGATTTCCTGGTTTTATTCGGGGGAAACTTCAGACTGTCTCTCCTGAGTGTGGCAGGAGGTCTCCGGGTGGCCATCGGGTCCCTGTCACTGCTTGCCTGACCCAGAGGTGATTTCATGTGAAGGGACAGAATGGTTTCGGGGAAGGCGCCGCTGGAATGTCTGAAGGGAGCCCCTGGAGTCCAGAGGTCCTGAGGGCACAGGTCCTGCTTGGTAGAGCAGCCCCTGGGAATGTCCCACTCAGGGCAGCAGTCAGCGCTGCCCGCTGCGGGGGTGCGGGGGCTGCCACTCATAGTACGTTTCTCTGTGAATTCGTAACAAATATTTGGAGAGGGGAAGGAAAAGACAGACTTGGTTGTGCTGCCTCACCGGAAACATGTGTCAGGGAGACATAAGAACTGGCAGCTCCCTGGGTTCTGGAGGTGGCAGGATGTCCCTTTCCAGGGATCAGAGCAGTGGGGAATGCGGGGCAGCTCCAGCTCCAGGCATCGAGCAGCTCCCTGGGCACAGGGATCAGCTCCGTAGGACCCACGGATAGGGCTGTGGGGAGCTGGAGACTGGTGCTGCTGCATCATCACGGGCAGGAACTGAGGGCTCCAGGGCCGATCAGGGCATTCAGGTCTAAAAGCGCACTCAGGGCCCTGGCAATGGGCTGGAAGCTACTGCACAACTGGGCGAGAAATTAAATTAAACAGCAGAGAATCCCGCAAAAGGAAGCATCTGATAAAAATGAACACTTTTGCTGAGCATGGAACATACTGTCACGGGAAGCCACTGAGGCCAAGACCTTAAAAAGATTGAAGAGGGTTTGGTCAGTTATGTTATAGCAAGATTGCCCAGCTTTGGCATAATTTATGTCAGATTTCAGAGACATTTTAAAGCATGTGCTCCAGAGTCTCTCAAGAGATTAACTTGAGATTTAAAGCAGGAAAAAAAAAAAAAAAAAAAAACAAAAAAAAAAAAAAAAAAAAACCAAAAAAAAAAAAAAAAAAAAAAAAAACAAAACAAAAAAAAAACCAGATTATGGCACTGCCCTCTTAGACTACAATTAGAGAGGATACTAATCTGAACAGATTGCCAAGTTAATAACATATGACAATTCCTATACTCTAGGTTGAGTGCAGCCCTGAAAAACAACAGGGGATGTGAAAGGGATGTGATTTTGAATTTTGCAAGGGCTATGCCAACTTACCTGCTGACAATTGAAAGCATATCTGACCTGAGCATCTTTCAATCAGTGAGGTTCCATCCTTCAGGAAGGAGGAATAACTGACAAAACTGTTATTACTTCCACAAATGAATTCAGGTTTCTAGTTCTTTTATCTGGTACACAGTGCTTTGTTCTCTCTCTCCTGCCCCCCTTTTTTATTCTTGTATGCATAGGAGACAGGAATCCTCCATCACTTAGGTAATCTCTTGTATTTATGAAACCAATCCTGTCCTGTAACATTTCTGATGACACATGAAAAATCACCTCTGCATGTGCCAGTGTATCAGCACAGCAAACAACAAGCCTGACATGGAATCCTGTGGCAGCTCACATACCAGTTTAGAAAAGTTATAATATGGGAACGTGGGAAGAAGGGTGCCATTCGTACCAGCTGTCCTGCTGCCATTCCCAGTTTGGCAGTAGCATGGGGTTCCTCAAAATATACAGACTACAAGTTGACCTTAAAGAATTTCTGGGTGAGTCTTAAAGTGAAATTTGCATTAGTTGTATCAAGCTTTTCCCATAAAGCACCCGTCTGTGTAAAAGGTAATAAATTAGAAACATATTTCTTTATATGCTTTTAACTCCACATAGCAAAATGCCCCAGCACTCTGGGAGCTATTGGGATCCTTTGCCTGCCACTAAAGTGCAGTCATTCCTTGGCTGCAAAACAGCAGCTGCTGCAAGATCCACTAATGAACAGTTTGAACATTGTGTGGGAAGAATATTATCTCTTGCTGAAACCACATGGCAAATATGAACAGTAATGCATGAATGTACTGATCTTCAAATACTGTATCACCACAATCTGCACCTCAGATCTTTCATGGATTCTGTTTTTCCTTCCGGTGTCACAGCCTTTTCCTCAATACTTTCTAACATACACTGGCATTACCATACGCAAAATTAGAGTGACTGTTGGCAACAATATGAAACTGAGCTTCCTTCAACAGGAGGTGTGTATCTGCCTTGCTGCACCCTGCATCTGCTGTCATTCAGCATTCTCTTGGCAGAAGGGTTAGGAATTTATACTTGTTACTGGGTACTTATTTTCTGCTGCATGCAGCCATATAATTTTCTCTCCAGGTCACTCAGTGTGTTGGTTCTCTCCTCTTGTTTGTTGCCCTCTTGTTTTCAGCAGTGGCTGAAAGTTTGCTCATACCTGGATTTTTGCTAGAGATACCTGATACAGAAACAGCTCGAAGAAATTCACTTATTTCAGAACTGGTCCAAAAATAAACAAACAAACCAAAACCCCAAACCCCCAAACAAAAAAAAAAAAAAAACCAAACCCCAAACAAAACAAAACCACCAAGCTCCAGGACAAAGGGAAAAAAACCAAGCCAAACAAAAACAACAACCCCAAAAAACCTGAAAAAGCTTTTGGAAATCTTAAATGAATCTTGACCTGAGGTCCAAGCAGCAGCAAAACATCAGAGCCCTGAGACTGACAGACGCTTTACGACGTAGGCAGCAGTGGTCTTAGACTGGAGTTTGAGAACTGCTGCTTTTGGTGATTGCCTGGAAACTGAACCACTAAATACTTGAACACCTAGGCAAAGATCTTGCATTGCTTCCTCTTGCTGTTCAGAGGAGGAATTAGGGTTGGAACACAGGTGACAATCTGGAATAAATTGAATCTCAACTCTCATAAAATGTGTCTGGCTCTGTCAAAAGATGTGATTATTCATAACTAGCTTTCAAACTTGGGAGCTGAGAGAACCTAAATTCTAACACTGTTTTTCAGGCTCATCAACCGATTACCTCTGAGTAAGTACAAGTGGGTATAAGGCAGGACATGCAGTGAGGTACAGGATGGTGTTTCAGTGCCAGGCACTGAACCTCATGAAACCTCAGCGCCATCATTTGTAGCAATGTGGCACCAGTCTCAAAAGCTTTTTTCAAACCGTGCAGTGAAAAATTATTGGTACTTAGGCTGGATAATCTTTTGCTTTGTTATGTCAGGAGCAGATGACAGTTTTGAGTACTGCTGCTTCAGCTCAGCATCTGATGTGTTTGCTTACCTGATGCAGCATTCTTAGGCAGTGATTAATGACAGCTCTTGAGTCAGAGCCTGTAACTGCAATGAGCATTCACAGGTAAGCCAACAAAGAATAAAGGAAAAAGATCCTGAGGGAGGCAAAGATACTGACTGGCATCTCAGTCTAACTGTATATATTGGTCCCAGTCAGACTGTTTAGAAATTGTTACCTCTCAAACAAAGCATCTTAAGGGTCCAAATATATTTATTCATTAGAATAAATATTTATAGCCAAATCTGACCCCTACAGAAACTGGTGGCTAACTTCTCTGATTTAATCAGACCCAGGCTGACAGCTCATATTGGAATGCTACTTTTCCTCTGGGGCAAAATCAAAAGTGCCAGCAGTATATTTCTGTGTAGAAACAAGGAGATGCAGAAATGCCTGCAATGTTAACAAAGATGGTGGAAGCTCCCTGTTTTATAATCAGGGATACACAAGTAAAAAATATCCCAGATCATTATGCATTTAAGCACATGCCTATCTTTAAGTAAGTGTTTGAATACCACTGTCCTTCCCTGAACTTTAATGGGACTTCAGGCCTCTGTTCAAGGATAAATCTGTATTTGTGCTCCTTGTACGCCTGAGACGGGCTGCATATTACTTTTTTGCTTTGCTGGATCAGGGTTTATAACCCTGTAAGTTGATTTCTGTCCTAGTCTGTTTAAATATTTCAAACACATACACAAAATAAACCTAATCCTCTGTTAATATTCCACCTCTCTGGTCTCATGATATCCAGGAAACAAACCACTGATCTTTCCAATGATCTGACTTACAAATCTAGTTTTAGAAGGCACCGGCAGCTAATCACTCTGCAGCTGGAATACCTACATTACTGCATCTCTGTTGCATGTGACTAGCTCAGAAAATGAAGTTAAACTTGTACTATAGAAGTAATTTAATACATGATTTAGAATTTTAACCATCTTATTACAAATTAATTTGCATGCCTACAACCCTTTACATGTATGAGTAACCCTATGTGTTTTGATGAGGAAGGAATATTATGAGCCTGTTGACTGTAGAAATGATTGTATCATAGATCCGTGATAATATTTACATGAAATATAGCAGTTCCACTCATTGCTCAGGGCAGAGCTGTTTCTGTCTTTTGTCTTTTCTTCCTTCATTATCACTGTCGAATCTCACATTTTTGAAGAAAAGGAGAGCAGAGTCAAAGTTTGTATATTTCATCGTGTTACGATAATCTGAATATAATATATAGGCAATCTAATAATTGATTGCACTTAGCATGATTAATCAAATCAAATCAGAACTGACCATTTCTGTTGACCCCTGACAAGACTTGAGCACCTTTTATGGCTGGTGGAGAGGATATTTAGCATGTTATGGAACTGCATTTTGTGAGATGCATTCATAGAAAACTTTAGGTTGGAAGTCGTATCTGGAGCTTCTACTCGAAGCAGGACTAGCTTCAAAATCAGATCAAATTATTCCAAGACTTGAGATGTTTTGGGAGTCTGCAAGGGTGGTGACTGAACAGCCCCTTTGGGCCCCTGTTTCAGTGATGCCCTAGTCCCACTGAGATGATGTTTTTTTTCCTTCCCAATTAGTATTTCCCTTGTTGCAGCTTGTGACTGTTGCCTTTTGTTTTTTCACTGCGCAGCCCTGAGAAATGTCTATGTCTGTCTTCTCCCATGGATTAAGGTAGTGGAAGACTCCAGCTACGTGCTGTCTTGGGCTTCTTGTCTCCAGCCTAAGCAAGGCAGTGGCCTCTGCCTCTCTTTGTACCTCAGGTGCTGCGGTTCCCTTATTGCCTCAGCAGCCCTTCCCTGGAGTCTCTCCAGGTTGTGAGCAGCTGTCGTTGTGTGAGCCCCAAACTCCAGCTGTGGGGCTGTTTGCTCAGCCCTCAGCCTGGCCTGGCACAGGGGACATTCTGACCCCAGTGCACAACTTCATTTGGCTTTGTTGAACCTCATGATGTTCCTGTTAGCTTGCTCCTCTGGTTTGTTGAGGTCATTTCAAATGGAATCCCTGTTCTTCCCAGTGTTGCACTCCTCCAGTTTGGGTGTCACTTGATGAGGTTGTGTTGTGTCTCAGCATCCAGGGCCATATGGCAGAGCAGCAGGGTAACATATTGACTTAGTCAGCGAGTGATAATCTTCAGCTTATCTGGCAGGAATAGAATTCTTGATAATTGTTGACCAGAATTCATGGAATATTTTTGGCCACTAGACTAGACCGAGTCTACAATATGCTTTTGCAGTATATGTTACGCTAATTAAAATAGAGAGAGAGAGAGATTGTATTTTGATTATACATATCCAAATGTGTTTTAATATAGTAAAGGTGTTTCTGATGAACAACTTTGCACAGAAAAGAAATGGAAAATAGATAATCAGTAATATATCATTATAGACACAGAAAGGAGGTGGTTGGGATTATCTGAGTAGAATAACAGTGCAGTGCTTGATACCTGGGACTCAATACCTGACTCAATACGTGACCCTGCCTGTTCCGGCTACCCTGATCAGTGTGGCTGCACCACATACCTTCAAAGGCACTATGAAGCTCTTGCTTGCTCATGTGTTGTACCTTAAAATTGAGATGCCACCACTATACGTTCTGATGGCCAAGATGAAGGAGGGCTGTGATATTTTGGAGAAGAAGTTACAGTGTTTTTAATTATTACAAATATAAACCAGAAAACTTGTCTCAGTGCACTGACCCACTGTGGTGCAATCATTTTCCTTTATTGACACTCCTAATGAAGAGAAGCAGGCACACTCCATTAGGAAGTGCAGTCTAATGTGACAACGTGCTTGGCTTTCTGTTACTGCAAGGTTTGCAGTATGCCACCATCTCTTTGCTGAGGTACCAAGAAAAAAAGTTGTCTGACTCTTCCAACTTTTTTCTCTAATGAAGACTCCTGGTGATTAGGTTTACCAAAAACAAAATAACAAGGAATATTCATGTTTAACATATTACTTCTCAACCTAAGCCAAACATTCTCCTTCATCACAGAAGTTCTTCCATCACACTTCTCTTCATGTGGGTGAGAAGCCACCTTGCCTCACTGAAACAGAGAAAAGGGCAGAGAGGGCTTTCTGTGGGAGATCTCCAACTCTTCCCTAATGCAGAGCCTTCCATTGCATTGCCAAGTCACAAAGGGGGACGCTGCAGTTCAAGAGGGAACATGGCTACAATATGCTACATTTCCCTAAAGAAGCCGAAAGAGCTTTTTGTGATATTGCAGGTTTGTTGTTGGGAAACGTCTCATCTTGTGAAATTGTAGCTAACCTGCCGATGAGTTTGGAACCACATTTTCCCAAAAATCATTGATCTGTCTGCATCAGTTCCAATGGGCCTCTTTCTTAAGAGATGAAAGACTTGATGACTTCATCACAACCACTGGAGGTGAAGCTACAATACAGTTTCTGCTCTAAGCCCTTATTTTCAATGCTCATATGAAAACATGCAAAATGGAAGGCTGAAATCTAAACTAGTTTTACTTGAAGGATAAAAGTATGTGTTTGAAAGCACTTTATATTTTGATTGAGAAGACTAAAAAAGTTTTACTTTAATAATATTTTTCTCTAGATATTTTAGTTTAAACAGACTTGTGTTCAAAGTGGGTGAGATTTGAGAGTTGATTTGTTTTGATTTGAATTATAAGCATCTGAATATCACAGACTGAGTAGGTACAGTATGTTTTTTTAGTTAAGTTCATTAAAAATGTGCAAGTATGGAAGGTCACTGTATTAACTGAGCACTGTGAACTTCTTAAATCCTCAGAATGGCTTTGCAGGTCATGAGTTTGAAATACTACAACTGAACTACAATCTGCAGAACAGATGCTCTGTTTTGTCAGCATGTTCACATTCTCACTATACTGAGAATTGCATTTTCCAAACCAAACACTGCAAGTTGCATTATCAAGACATTGGCCATCATATAAGCAAATAGAGGAAGGAATATTAATGCTTTCAAAACCTACTCACATTTAGACTCAGACTTTTAGCTTGCTGGACATAACAGTTTGTTGTATAAGAGTGTCCTTGTAAAGCTTTTTAATTTAGCTTTTTAAAGGAAAATTAAAATAGGACAAGATGCTGCAAAGGCTGTAATGGAAACTTGCAGCGTTGAGCTCATCTTTCAGCTGAATTGCCTAAGGTGGGATATGAAATCAGCAGATAAGCTGTCAACAGTCCTGAATTCACTTTCCATTAAAATGTGGTTTTTCTGGAGAGTGTTTAGGAGATGTCTGATGTGCTAAACAGTATGTCTTTAAATAAAGGTTAAGGTTAATTGTATAGGTACCTCTACTTTCCAGGGAAAAAAGCAAAAATCCCACGTGTTTTACCAAGGAAGTTTTCAGTCCCTCAGATAATATGTGTCTAGGCGTACCATAAAGGTGTTCAGTGCTAGGTTTTACACTTCCAGTCTCAAGGCAAAAGTAATATACAATAAACACAGTCCCTAGGCTTAGAGCTTGAGTTAGAGGAGGGGGAAAACAAGTTTTGATGTAGTGTTAAACCTCCTAATGGTGTTGTTAAAAAACTAATTTTTCACTGCTCTTTTTATTTGCCAACAAATAGGTGACTGCAAGGTGCTGTATATCTCACCTTAGTGTGGATGCTTACTGGGTAACAAGAAGTGTCTCACTTTAACATTCCCCTTCCTCCTAGTGTATCATTGTGTTAACACAACTTTTATGTTTCATAAGGCTTTGTCTGCAAAGAGGAAACTTTCTACTTTTGTAAAACTCAGTGGGAATACTCAGGCCTGCCTTTATGAAGTGTGATGACATTTGCTGACTTTGTCATGTCGAGTGACATATGAGGATTGGCCCCTGGCTTCAGGGGGGAAACAACTGTATAGCACTTGTCTGCAGGCTTCAGAAGCAATTCTCTGAAAGAAAAGCAGTTGTCCCAATTTAAACTCATTTAGTTTCTTTCCAAAGAAGTTAAATACCCTTACTCTGGTTACAATGTCAAGTCATCCCTATGTGTTATTCTATTTGTTTCATCACAGTGTCTTTTCTCTAGGGAGCTCATTTGTATTTCCTTGTGTTAAGGTCATGTTAGTTAGTGTCATGGATTTAAATTCGACTTATCTTTAGTAAAAATTCAAATGTTATTGTCACCACTAGACTGAGCCCGGAAACCACAACTGTGGCTATTTTGCAATCTATTTTAAATTCAGGAAAAAAGCCATACACCTAAATATTTTATGACTAATTGCCATTTGGCTTCACCTCTAGATCTCAGTATTCAAGATAATGCTTACTATTGTTATTGCTGCATGCCATTGCTTCTGAGTATTTGATGATACTGTGTTTAGAAATGTATTTTTTCTCTTTTGAGGAAAGTGCACTAGAAGGGCATTTGGGCTCCACTTGGGGTCAGGCATTTGAATCAGCCTAGAGATAGTCTGCTGCATGTATTTTGACTGTTTTGGGTTTTTGTGGGGTTTTTTTTTGGGGGGGGGGGGAGGAGGTGGTGTTGTGGGGTGTTTTTGTGGTTGTGGGGTTTTTTTTGTTTGTTTGTTTGTTTGTTTGTTTGTTTGTTTTGGTTTTTTTTTTGTTGTTGTTGTTTTAAAATGTCAACTCTGTTTCTTCCCTTACAGTGCTATGGGGAAATAAAAACTTGTAGTAGGCCAGCGTAGTGATTGTCTGAACATCTGTGTCCGGCTCTAAGTTCCAGCATAATTTAAAATTTTTGCCATTGATATATGCACTGTCAGTCTGTGTGAAATGGTCTGGGTATCTACAGCAGAAAGAATCTTCTAATGAGACTCCTACTAGTGTGGAGTCATGTTCCAGATATCAAGTGTGGGTCAATGTTGTTGCCTAGCCTCCAGGCAATGAGGCCGGGGTTGATATCCCTCTGGATCACCCTCTAAAACATCGGCCGGGAAAGCTTATCTGAATGCCCAAAACAGCTTAAGCTCAGGCAGGTCTGTGCAGTCAGTTCAGTCATAAACAGACTGACCTGTGTGCAAATGCAGGCCAACAGACTGCTGTGGTTAGGCTGCAAAAATACCCTTTTGTCTGCAGTTTGGCAAACTGTCTTTGAATGACCCGACTCACAAAAATGCTGGGTTTGGTCCCTTCTTTCGACACAAGAGCTCTGTTCTACACTTGCATGTCCTCTTCGCCAGCAGAGCCCAGCTGTACCTGTTACCCTGCCTCCTTCTGCCCTGTAGCCCAAAGCGCTCCCATCCGAGTCCTGTTCCTCTTGCCTTCAGCGTTTCCATTCTGTTGAACTCTTCCCCGTCCCTCTCCGTGCTCTGCACCGTTGAGTTTGAAGGCAGCAAAGGCGGCCTCTTCCCTGCAAGCAGTGAGACCCCTTCTCCCTACAGTGTTCGCGGGACGCCTGGGTGCCCAGGCAGGCAGCTCGCACGAGTGCTATAGAACGCGCACGGGGTGCAGGCGACCGGCTCACGGAGTGCGGGTCCCCGCTCACAGGGTGCAGGTCCCCGCTCACAGGGTGCAGGTCCCCGCTCACAGGGTGCTGGTCCCCGCTCACAGGGTGCAGGTCCCCGGCTCACAGGGTGCAGGTCCCCGCTCACAGGGTGCAGGTCCCCGCTCACAGGGTGCAGGTCCCCCCTCACAGGGTGCAGTTCCCTGGCTCACAGGGTGCAGTTCCCTGGCTCACAGGGTGCAGTTCCCTGGCTCACAGGGTGCGTGTCCCCGCTCACAGGGTGCTGGTCCCCGCTCACAGGGTGCAGGTCCCCGGCTCACAGGGTGCAGGTCCCCGCTCACAGGGTGCAGGTCCCCGCTCACAGGGTGCAGGTCCCCCCTCACAGGGTGCAGTTCCCTGGCTCACAGGGTGCAGTTCCCTGGCTCACAGGGTGCAGTTCCCTGGCTCACAGGGTGCGTGTCCCGGCTCACAGGGTGCTGGTCCCCGCTCACAGGGTGCAGTTCCCCGGCTCATAGGGTGCAGTTCTCTGGCTCACAGGGTGCAGGTCCCCGCTCACAGGGTGCTGGTCCCCGCTCACAGGGTGCAGTTCCCTGGCTCACAGGGTGCAGGTCCCCGCTCACGGGGTGCTGGTCCCCGCTCACGGGGTGCAGTTCCCTGGCTCACGGGGTGCAGTTCTCTGGCTCACAGGGTGCAGGTCCCCGCTCACAGGGTGCAGGTCCCCGCTCACGGGGTGCTGGTCCCCGCTCACAGGGTGCAGTTCCCCGGCTCATAGGGTGCAGTTCTCTGGCTCACAGGGTGCAGGTCCCCGCTCACAGGGTGCAGGTCCCCGCTCACGGGGTGCTGGTCCCCGCTCACAGGTGCCCCGCGGTCCGGCGGCTCGGCGCCGGGAGCGGCGTGCGCGGGGCCGGCGCTCCGGGGGGCACCAGCGGCCCCTAGCGGTGAGAGCCGCGCCGAGCGCCCGCTCCGCCGCAGCCACACCGGCCGTGTCTCTTCCCCCTGCGGAAAGGGCGTTCCTCCAGCTGCGGCGGCTCTGGACAGGGTTACAGTTCAACACCTCTGCGAGCAACTCTGATGAGTCTTGCCATGACCTAGACCTCCGCCAAACCCAGAATAGGAACCCGGTACATCCTCTGCTTTGGAGACTGGAAACAAATTGTTTGATACAGATCGCTTCACATGCGATACCCTGACTTTTCCCATGACATTTCTCTCTTCATAGAACTGTAATTGTACCGCTTTGCGTCACAAGCCCTTTACTAAAAGGATTTGAGTAGTTTCCCTATCTGGCCAGCGATTTCCCAGATACCGTGCTGTGTAAAGGCATTAAGGTGTCAGGAGCTGACTGTCTGTGGAAACATTACAAAACTTTTATTTACTTGCACATTTAATTAGTAAGTCTTTGAGCAATGCATACACACACATGACCAACAGAACTACTCCCAGCCTTGTGGGGGAAACGGCAAAATAGTGGCAGGGAAATGGCAAAATAGTGGCAGGGAAATGCTAGAAGATTTTAGGACAAACAATCTGTTCTTTAATAGAAAAGTACTACCCATTATATCTTTAAATGTTGGCAGAAATTTGTGTGGTCTTTAGCTATGTATTATTCGCTCAGTGCTGCATCTGGAAGTCTTAGGAGGAGCAAAGGTTGAGCTGTCTTCTGGCAATTACATGTGTAGTTGTGGCATTTGGTGAGGTGATCTGTCCCTGAGGCTTAGATAACCAAGTGACTCGCTCTGCACTAAAACTGAAAAAGAAGACAAATAGTGTCCCAGCACAGAGTCCAGTCTTCACTGTTCTGCTCTGTCTGTCCAGGCTGTTGTACATCATTATTTAAAATTCAGTTCACTAAATGGAAAGATATCATCCTGTATATTAAAGAAGTGGAGGGACTGTTACTATTCACATGTAAATTAAGACAATATTCTAAGAAGATACTATTACAAAAAAACAAAAAATCAGCTAGAGAGGTAGGGTGGTTTTTTTCAGTTTTAGGAAAAATGGGGAAGAAAAAAGGCAGAAATGTGACACTACTGTGAATGGGGCAGTTTGCTCAGTGCTTTCCAGACTATGCCTGACTCAAGTCTTCTACGGGAGTTTGTTTTGAGCAGAATACATAGCTAAATTGCAGTTGTTTCATATCCTTTACGTGTTCTATGCTTTCCAGGATGAGTTTTTAAATGGAAAGCAGATAAAAAATGTTATGCATATAAATAATATATTGACTGCTTCACTCAAGGTATCAAAAAAACGCATTACTGCACGAGCAGATGTAGTGATATAGTTCCTTGATTAAGGAAGAACTAGGAAATTATGAAAAGGCAAACAATTACATGTTGTATAATGATCATCTCAGCAGATCTATGCAGTTACTTCTCCGAGATGAGTATGGGGAGCACACCCACTGCCACCACAATTGGCTGCCATAGCACTGATGAGCCATCATACAATTACACTGTTTTTATACAGCTATAACATACTGTCAACATGAATGACAGGATCAGTTTACAGGAGGAAAAAAACCCAGCCTCATTATGTATGCACACATACATATGCAACGGCATCGGTGCAGGCCGTTCTGTCTGGGGATTCGGCTGATAAATAACTGAGGCTCTTCTCTGGCGGTTCTTAAATGTCACTAGACCAGCCCAGATGTGTTTTCATCCTTCGACTGCCGGGCTGTTTGTCCATCAGCAAGGTCCATCCTATGGCTTTATGCGGTTGCCGATAACGGCGTTCAGGCGCTGTGCATCACCGCGGGGACAGCGCGGCACATCAGCCTTCCCCAAAGCACGCTCGATGCAGCCTCCTCCGGCCTCGCAGCGATTCCCCGCGGGAGGCCCCCGGGCAGCGGCGGGGCCGCGGAGGGACAGCTGCTTCTCCTGTGCGCTCCTCGCCGCGTACGCTCCTTGTCGTGGATTTTCCGCCGCTGTCTGCGCTTTGGCGTGAGAAAACCGCCGCTTTCCTCCCCGGGTTCATCTCGGGGTTCAACCCCGCTACCCTCCGGCAAACAAGGGGACATCCCGACGGGGCGACGCGGCCGCAGCCCCGGGCCCGAGTGAGGGTCTCGGTCAGGGGCAGCGGACGGCGCTTCTCTCCGGGCTCGGTGCAAACCCCGGCCGGGCGGCGTGTCCGCGCTGCGGGGACTGCAAAGGAGCGCGGAGCCCCGCGGCGCCACTCCGAGCCTCAGCGCAGCCGCTTCCCCGAGCCCCTCTCCCATCACAACCACAGCAACGCAGCCAGCCCTGCCCCTTCCAGCGGGGAGGGAAGAGGCTGGATTTGAACACAAACATCGCTCCGCCGCTCGGAGGATTATTTTCGCTCTTGCCTGGTGTCTCACCTCCACCCTCTGCCCTCCCCACACCGGCGGCACTTGAACCTGCCCGCCTGAAAATTGTGCCATCCCCCATCCTCGACCACCTCGTCTCCGGGCCAGCCCAGCCGGCCCCCCTCCTCAGGGTCCGGCCGGGGTGAGCCGCCGCGCTCCGCAGGACCCCCCACCGGCCCGGGGAGACCGACTGCGACCAGCGAGGAGGGCGGCGAGGGCGATTCGCTCGCTAGAGAAATGCCCTGTTGAACTTTGAATATATTAGTTGACATCAGTGCGAGTTGGGGCTGCCAGCCCCTAGCTCCCTCCTCCTTCTTCCCTACCTCCTCCTCCTCCGCCTCCTTCTCCTCCTCCCCTCGGTCTCCGATGGAAAGAGTTGAAGCCGCGCTGATAGGAGCCGCCTGGAAGAGACAGCGGAGCGCCCGGGAGGACTTCGGTCCCAACTCCGGCCGTACCGCGGGGACGCTGCCCGCCGCCGCTCGCATGGCCCGAGGCGGCACTCCCTGAGCGCCGGGCCGGGCAGAGCCGCCGCTCCGCTCCCCTGCTCGCCCCGAGCCGAGCCCAGCCGCGCCGAGCCCAGCCCAGCCCAGCCGCGCCGCGGCTGCCCCCGCTCCTGCGGCAGCCGGAGCGCGATGTGCCGGTGAGCCCCGCACCGGGAGCCCGGCGGCCACCCCGTAAGCGCAGCAGCGGCCCGGGGGGCGGGCGGCGGGACGGGCCGGGGGGCGCGCAAACTTCCCAACTTGGCGGGGTCGAGGCGAGCGGGCGGCGCTGGGAAGGGGATCCGGGTAGGTGGGAACCCCGGGCTGCTCCGCGTCTCCGGCGCAGCGCCCGCTGATGGGGGCCCGGGGGCGACCTGCGGGGCGTGGGGGTGTGTTTGTGCCCGGCGCGCCGTCCCCCTGCCCGCCGGGGAGCCAAAGGGTTTTTTTGGTTGTTGTTTGGTTTGGCTTTTTTTTTTTTTCCCCTTTTCGCTGTGTTCGCAGTCCGGCAGCGCTGGAGAGCACGCTAGCTCGGAGGTGGCAGTGGAGGTGTTTTTTCTTCCTCCTCTACCCGCCACCTTCCCAGCTCTTCTTAAACCCGCTGAGGGGGGCCGTGGCGGGAGCGAAGGTGTGCAGTGTTGGGAAGCCGGATAGCCTAGACGAAGGGATATTAATTATTTTTGTTTTTCAGATGGTAATTTGTCTTTGTGGTAGGGGTGGCCCATTAAATTTCAGCTCACGTCCTGATGGAGATCAAAAGCGAAGGGGAGAGGGAGAGGGAAGCAGAGAGCCTTGTGCTGCTCCTTAGCTCCGCGCATTGTTAGAAACTTACGGGGGGTGTATGGGGGGAGGTAGGATTTCCAGAAACAACCTTTGTCCATCCAGCTCCAGTATCCACACCAAAGTTGGAGAGCTGTATTTTCCGGCACTACCATCTGCTCCTGGTGCTGCCCAGGAGCACGCTTACTGTTACGCCTCAGAGGAAACAAACAAAAGGTGTGCTTACCAAGTCGGTCCTGAACCTGTCTCTTCATGGGCTTTTAGGTGGAGCATTGAGTATAGAGGAGTATGTGTCCTAAAGGTTCACTGTCCTCTGCTGGCTCAGGTTAGACTCTTAGATATTTTCCTGTCCTTAAAGAAGGTCTCCAAACATGGTAGATGCCAGGTTCTGTTTTGTTGGGTTTTGGGTTTTTTGTTTGTTTGTTTGTTTGTTTGTTTTCCTAAATTATTTATCTGGTTTTGGTTGGGGTTTACATTTATTTTGTTTTTCCATTTCTCTTCAAACTATTTATATGTGGATATATCAGTTAGGAATCACAGTAAAGTTCCTTTTTCTGTTGTGCAAGTGTTCCCTCTCATTACAGAAAATACTTTTTTCCTAAATTATAGTCTGAGCTGCAAGAGGTTTGATGTCTTTGCCTCTGGATGGGTTCAGGGGTAGGCTAAGACCCCAGACTGAGTGTACTGTGAATAAAATAGAAACCATCAAAGCTAGAAGTTATAATGGGCTTTGATTCTTACTGCTGCTTGAGATGTGTAGAGATCCCAGGTGAGCAAAGGCAAGGAGGAGGAGTGAGGGTAGCTGGAACAAGCTACTCATACAGAAAAGTACTCTCGTGATTATACATCTGATTTGTAAGCACCCGAGGTAGAAAACTGGTCATAACTGCAGACAAAGTGGCAGTGGTTAAGAAAAATCCTGCTGATATTTAACCAGATTTTTAACAGAGATTTAATTTTTAAACAGACACTTGAATCATCCATATATTTCATTTTTTCTCCTTTTGCAGTAAAACTTTTCTGATTGGATTGGATGATAAGTAGACTTGGCACTAGGCAATAGCAGGGAATTTCTGTGTTTTATGTTATAATTCTTGCATGTTCAGTGAAGTCTATGCAAGTTGTTCTGTTTTTCTCTCTGTCTTGTTTTCTTTCATTAAAGAGGCCGAATTTTTGTCCTCCCCTGCCAGGGACACGCTAATCCTGAAGTCATGGTGGGGGAGAGAGAGAGATCCCACCCTTCAGAATATAGATATTTGCTTTGTTCATCCCCCCATCCTGTTAGGCTGATGGAATTGGCAGTGACTGCCCTCCGTGACCTCCCTCCCTTCCTGCAAAAAGCTGGGGCAACCAGGGAGGAGAAAATGTGCAAACTCCAGCAAGTGAAAAAGCACAACCCCAGAGGACAAAAGGCTTGAACAGAAAGATGTGTGGGATGAGGCTCTGCATAGAAAACTACTTTTAGCAAACTGGCCTTGATCAGTTCACACTGACTGGAAACGATGGCACAGGGATGGGTTCAGTAGGAATGTGGGTAGCCCAAGAAAAGCTCGACAAGTGGTGCCTTGGAATTTTAGTTGCTTTGCAGTAAGATGAAAAAGAAGTACCCAGACAAAATGGCTTTGGTCATCCACTGTGATTGCCCTTTACTCTCCAGGCTGACAGCTGACCTGGGGGAACATACCCCCAAAACCATAAATTCTTTTCTTCTTACCTTGTAGTCAGTTGTAAAAGTTCTGCTTGACTCGGGCTGAGACATGATAGGGCCCTGTTAGAGGGAAAGTTCCTGAGGAGCAGGCTCACCCTGTGATATTAAACACGGCTCGAACAATAGACTTCTCTTTTAGTCAGGAGGAATAATCGTGCGAACAGACATACTAGGGTTAAATAAGACCATCTGCACGAATATATCTTCCCGAAAACAAATAGATGCCGGGCAAAGTTTCAGCGTGCGGCCGGGGCTGTTGCCTTGCTGTTCGGCAAAAGGGGGCAGTATCCAACAGTGCCAGGGAGCGATCTGCCGCTGCCGCCTCCCCGTCTCCAGCGCCGGCTGCTGCGTGCTCCATCAGCTGGCATCTGGGAATTTAGGCTGTTGTACGGTAGCCCGTACTCAGGTGATTCCTTCTACAGACATCAGAGAGGTTAATTGACTGTCCAAAGCAAGATCAAGGCTGTAATTGTTTTAGTTTGTGATTGCATCGCTTCCATGTGCTGGAGAACGATTGGAAATTATGGACAATGCTGTATGATTGCAAAGCTAGTTTTGTTCACGTTTAGTAGGCTGACAGCAGTAACCTTACCCTGTTTTTACTGTACTGGCTTTAGGGAAAGCATGGCGAAGCCCTAGCTTTGGGGTGCTGTTGGTATAAATGCCCTCCAAGGAACTGTCATCACTGTTCTCCATAGTAAGGAAACCAAACAATTTCTTTTCTAAATTTAACTTTCTTTGAGAACTCATTTGTTTCCAGCCTAGAGAAATATATTGATCCATCTCATAAAATATTGGTTATAGAATGCATTTTAAAGCCTTTTCACCTTTCATTTATCTACATGCCTGGATTATTATATTAACATTTCTTTGTTCATTTTTTACTGGGAGCCATGGGCAATTTTACTGAGGGTCTGTCATTGGAAAGCCATGCAGTGGACTCCAGATTTGTTAGGTCTCCTAAGTGTTGCTTACTGCCCTCCTGACAAGAGCTGCAGCAGCAGGGGCAGACCAGCCCCACGACAGGGGACGTGCTGAGGAGTAGGGAGTCAGTCATTGTAATGCGAAGATGTTCCACTGCTGGGATAGTGCCGAGATTCAGAGTTTAGGTGCAGCCCAGTGTGAAGTCTTCAACTGGATTTGCCTTGCTGCAGATCATGCTCATGAGATCATTTCTGGTATAAAACTGAAAAAGGGAAATTAAATTACCTGCAGAGAGTGGTGGAGACAATTCAGAGTGGTTCTCTAGGGGTGAAATTCATCGGTGTTCATTACGTAGCGGCTGTGTAAGTACCAAATCACACTGAAATCACAAAGTCATTCTTAAGTGATGGAGTTACCTTTCACAGACTGAATGCTGTGAAGGTGAACTGCCACAGTTTGGGGTTGGATCCTTGTGGTTTAGTCCAGGAGACAAACCGTGGCATATTGCACTATCCCTGCTGGGCCTTGAAATGGGCTGTGTCTGAGTGTTGTTGCTTCTGAGGATCAAGTCAAGAGGTCTTTGTTATTGTTCTGTTACTTAAGGAAACAAAAATCAACTCATTGAAGCACTGTGTCAGATAGTTTTATTGTAGGGTTTTTTTCTCTTGCTTTTAGACTGCTGACTTGTCCAGTGTGCCCAGTATCAGGACTCATCCCATCTCTGTCCGTGGTGGCAATTTTCATTAGTTTCAGTGGGAGCTGAGTGTGAGACTTTGACAGCTCTTTGAGCCTGCAGCTTGTGTGGACAGTGCTTTATTTGCTGGAGATTATTCTTCAAGCACAGTTAACCTCAGTATTTATTTCCCTGCTGTTCTCACTGTTGTCCAAAAAAAAAAAAAAAAAAAAAAAATTTACTGCATGACAGCCGTTATTTCTTACCCCAGGCTCAAACCATGTGAGTAAAGTGCAGCAGAGCTCTGACAGCACAACTGTGACTTTCAGCACGCAGGGTCTCCTTGACTACAGCGCTGCGACTCCCAGAGTTACCTCTGATTCAGAACTCATACAAAGCACGATTTTTTAAGGTCCACAAAAAATCTCTCAAGGTGATTTTCTGAAGATGAGTATCAGTAGTAATAGTCCAGAAGTATTGCTGTTATCAAAAATGTATCTACAAACTCAGTGGGTTTGTTTTGTATTTGAATGTAATAACTCGGGGAGGTAATTTGCATGTGAAGAATGTTACCAAGTTACAAAGTATGACTCTGAATTGGTGGCAGGGCTATTCATGTGCTTATAATTAAACATGTACCAAAGTACTGTGCTGGTTAAGGACTGGTGTGTCTTTATTTACTTCTTAGGGAGCTCTAAATAAGACAATAAGTAAGCATGCTGATTACTAGTTTTAATCCCCAAATCCATTGTGAACACCTCAAGAGTTTATGAATCATATGTGTAATTTCTTTGGTGTTCAGAAAGGGGTCATTTGTGGAGAGAGCACAGAATATTTTCTTCCCAGAAGCTGTTGTGAAGGAGTTTGATCTTACAAGGTGCTGCATGTTCTTCATTGTTGTTAACGCGTTTCTGGGAAACAGCACCCAGCACAACCAGACCCTGATAAACACAAACTGTAGCAGTGTCTGACCTCTGTGGCTTTGTTGAGCAGGTGAAATGCTTATGGGCTTGTTAGTCTACATAACATGCTCCCTAATAGGCTGTTGCTGCAAGTTAAGTAAATTGCAGAGTGCCAGTTTCAAAGGTTCGACTTTATCCATAATGCAGCAACACCTGACTAGCCAGGACGTAGCCACCTGCAGAGAAGAACCACAGTGATCAATTTCATTTCTGCCAGATATTTTGCTGCACTCAAGAGCTTCATCATAACTTCAGACTCGTGAGGCAAACCCATTCCATAACTGGGAATATCACATGAGGATCTGGTGATGCCAAATGGATCCTCAAGTAGCCTTGAACCCTCTGTGCTATGGAGGACATGCCCTGATGCCAGATAGTCTCAGATGTTAGGCAGGGATGCCATCTGCAGTCCTGCAGAACAGCCCAGCTAAGTCCTGCATAGAGGATCTATAAGCCATTTTCAGTTTAAGGGTTTGTGTCCTCGGAAGTTTGTGTATTTTGCAGATTGTTTGTGCCATAGTCTTCAAAAACTGTTAGCTTTTAAGACAACCAGATGGCTTTAACAAAATATATTTGCTGGCACCTGGAACAGGTGGATCTGGAATCAATTTATGCAGTGTAATTTTTTTCCACACCCCTTTTGGAATAATTTTACACCCTGGAGCCACCTAAGGTGCTTATTATATAGCCAATAGGGAACAGCTTCTGTCTGACTACATAAGATTTTACACATCTTTTATAGCTAATGCCTAGATTGAAATGCAAAATTTAGTGCTGGGAGTGCATGTGAATTTGTGAAGCTCCCTGGAGAAAATGTGGGTGCATGTATCAGTGAATGAATTATGCTTCTCCACAGACAGAGCAAGCTATTTTTTTAGTGGTAACAAATGTCCTGTGTTCAGTGTTTGTCATTTTAAAAGCAGTATTTTTCATTTCAAGTGCAAACCTTGTGCAAGCCCTGTGCAGGTTACTGATGTAGAGTGAAAATGAAAAAATAGCTTCAATTTTATTTGAAAGGATAACAGAATGAAAATTTCTTATGTTATATGAAAGTGCCCTGACTCAGAGATCAAACTGGTGGTTCCAAAATATGGCTGTGACAGTTATGACTAGTTTTGTGGGAAAGAAGCAGATCATGCCTGTCTTCTTGAAGGGCAGGAAACAAACTTCCAAGAGACCTTGGCCACATCCTCATTCTTGCAGCAGAATTGGGGACAACAAGCTTATCCAGATGTGTAGATTCATAGTAACTTCAAAGGGGTTTTGAATGGGTGCTGTAGAACCATCTGCACAACTCAGAGGTAGGATTAGGAACTAAAATCTGGGAACACTTTGGGACCAGCCTCTTAAGGGAAGAGGAGTTTGACTATGGATGGCCTGTTGGGCAGGTTTAATTGCTTTGCTGTGTTGCTTGGCCACGTGGAAGTTGTTTAGCCTGCTGTTTCAGCTAAAGGTTGCTTATTTATCTCCTATGGTGCTGATTTACAGCACATCAAAGATAGGGGGAAAAATAAGACAAGAAAGGGCAGGGTAGGTAGTTCACTCTGGATAACTCAGTTCAACAGGATAATATTGTAAATTCAAGAATGCAGAAGGAGATGTATTTGGAGCCTTTATATATATATAACACATGGAAGGAAAAATTGGCTAGGTCTCAGAAGTTTGTTAGAGTGATTACAGATCCCCCTGCCCTGCCTCATCTTCCTTTCTCTGCTCTTGCTTCCTGATTGAAGATGATTTTCTGCCAGGAGGAGATTTTCAAACACATGATTTGGACTGTGCAATCAGTCTGTATTTATAAAACACTTAATATTTCACTCTGACCTTTTTGGGGTCCATTCCACATATGAAGGGCATTTTCATTAGAAACACAAAGCTAAGACTCAGTTTCTGCCTGAGTCCAATGTACCCCTCCAGTCTAAGAGAGCTTAGCTTTTAGTTGTAATTGCAGCTTGTAACCACCTACTTAAAATAAAAGACAACAGGGGGAAGAATATCATTAGTGGCTTATGGTAGGATAAAGATACATACTTGCTCAACATGAGTAAAATAGGAATATGCACTGTAACTGTGTGCTGTTCCAATACTGACAAAGGATGAGGTGAGGTAACACATAATATAAAAAATTTCACAGTTCCTGCCTTGTGAGGCTAATCAAATGATATAATAGTACAACTCAGCCTTATTTCCATTTTAACATGCATGCTCAGCAGTCAAAAGTAATAATCATCAGGGACAGAAAGTGAGGCATAAAAGGACTGTGGCCTGGAGAATTTTGTGCTCATCTGCTAAAGATATCATGAATAATGATGCAGATGGGTGCCAGGTAGGGTTGCCAGTGACTGAAATCTGTACAATTTAAACTTTGAGGTCTCTGAAAATCTGGTCTGATGTGACTTGCTCAGGCTCATAGAGTATGTTAGTGGCAGAGGCAAGCTTACAAGCCCTGAAAACACTTACTCAATTACTTAATTCTGTAAGTGTAGTTAAATCCTGTGAATGAAATGTTTCACTTCATTGCTTTCCTGCATCAAAGCCCTAAACTCATGCCTCAGAGCACTATGCATTTATCTGTGCACAACACTGCCAGTATGTAACTTGATTGTGCAAATCCTATACTCATCTAAACAGTTCAATGTAAGTTAGTGACTATGGGTTGAGAAAATAAGTGCCCTGCATGCATGTGCACTATCGGTCCCAACATTTCCAAGATGAACTAGGGATTATTCCTGTATTTTGCATTTTCATATGCAAACCAGACATGCATCTATACAGGTTGAAATAAAACAAAAAACAAGTGATTAACATCTTTAAAATTTAACATTTCCTCCCCTTAACCAACAGAAATTGTTCCCAAGAGAGTAATTTACTGGATGCATTCTGTATTTGTCTAGGACTGTACATCAGGAATACAAACCATGATTTTACTAATGCTATGTGTTCCCTCAAATGAGTCTTTGAACTATTAAACCAGCTTATATTTGGAATGGATTTTGCACACCTCCTTGTCTATGGTAGCTTTGCAAATCCAGGCTTCACTGTTTTACCTCAGAGAATTATGAGTTTATTATACGCCTGTAACGCTAATAGCACTTCATTTCCCCCCTAAATTTCTTCTTCATATTTATTTATTGATTCTTCATTTGAGCACAGTTTCACAGATCAAGATAGTACTACTGAGAATAGCCAGTGTGAGTTAATTTTAAGAAGGCTGAAGTTAAAATGCCATCCTTTTTTGCAAAAAATTTCTCTGCAAAGTTCATAAGCTAAGGCATCCAAAATGCTAAATTAGTTAAGATAACTCAATAAGATTACTGCTGGTGCTATATTTCATTCCTGGTTTCATCGAAACAAAGCACATCAAAGCTGACAAGTCTAAATTTAATTTTGCATTCAAAACTCATGGGTAGATTTTAGGATGGTGTGCTTTGGGCAAGCAGACTTTGGTCATTTGGCCTTTATTCAAATGGAATTCATTGACCTGTGAGAGGACACATGTGAATAGGGTTTTTGAGCATTTTACCTTTTAGTTTGCATTTTACTTTTGATTCCTGGGATTCTTCCCCATCTGGTCCCTCCTCCCACAGTGATGGATGCCAAGAAGATGCTTCCAGACATTTTTTCTGCTTTCCCTGAAGGCAAAGAACTTCCCCGAGCTGGAGCTGAGCTGATTCATGTTCAAGCTGGTCAATTGCTCTAAACAAACATCCAATTTTGATTTAAATATTTATGAAGGGAGAGAACATCCTGCAATTCTTGGTTAAGTGTTTAAAATTTAGCAACTCTTGTGCTTATGTTGCCCCTTAGTTGCTCAGTTCTTGGTCCTGTTATGTTCTTATCCAAAGAGGAGTGCATCACATTTTCTTGCTGTGGAAGTACTTTGATCTGCAGTCAAGTAATCTCTTAATTTTTCTGTGATATTTCAGTAGCATACTGGATTTTCCAATATTTTTTTCAATCCTTATTGCTTGATGGCTCTTCCCTGAACTTTCTAAGGATGCTACTGGCTGAAGAATGCAGTAGAACTGACAGCTACAAAGGTTTGGGAGAACTAAAACAGCAGAGGTTGTAGAGCAGAACTGAGCAGATTGACAGCAGGAGATAAGGACTGTAAAGCTGGAACACAGGAAAAAAGAATAGTGTAGGAAGCTCTTGGCATGAGGAGCCCGGTGTGTTACACACCTCTTGAAGAAGTGGAGTGGCTGCAGTGGTTAAAGGCAAGAGCAGATTTTTGCTGGCAGAGGAGCACAGCTTGGAGCTGGGTGGGGATAGCCGCAGCAGCACTGCTTGTAAATCAGAGCGGTGTTGTGTCAGGGGAACTCTCTGCAGGGAAATGTCAAAACATCTGTCTGCACTTTGCCTGGGCATAATCAGACTCTCATTCAGGAGCGCTGCGATGCTGGCAAGGTGAAAAGAAACACTTTAAACTAACTGACACCAGAGTTCAGGCAGAATTTCTGGTGAGACATTCCATTCTTGCAAGTGTAAGATCTGAGCCTGTAGAATCAAACTCACTTTTGCAATCTGTACAAATTCAAGGTGTTACTAATTTCAGTAAAATGACCTGTGGAGGAGAGCTTACTGGCCTGAGTTTTTGGTTGCTGGCACAAGACAAACTGTTAAATTATTTGCAAAAGTCATAGTAGTATCGGGTTGGGTTGTGCTAACCTTAACTGTGATACTTGTGGTTTGAGAGGACTAGAATCTTCCCATAAGTAGTACAATTTCTGTTTTTAGTTTGGAAAGATGTTATCATTTAATGAAAACCCTTTGTTTTCTGGCAGCCTACTCTACTATCCATTTACAAAGCTCTCAGAGGGCTCGGACGTCCATGAAAAGTTCAAGAGCCCAATTCTACTCACAAATAGATGAGTGCAGCCTCAGTGAAGAGCTGTGGTTGTGCTTGGCTGAGCACTGTAATGCGAGCCCAAAATATCAAAGACAAGTTTGTACCTATGGAACCAGGTTGCATAGGCATGATACTGGTCTGGAGGCACTCTCCGAGATGAGGTCTGCCAGATTATGCTGTTGCAAAACCCAGCACCAAGAGGAGCATTTTTAGTTTTAATTAAAACAAAAACTTGAAACAACATGATCTCTATTTCTGCTGAATTTTTAGGCTTCCACATGTTTGAGCATAAGATGCAGAAGTAATTGATTAGAAACAGAAGTAAAATAATGAGGCTTGCTTTTTTTTTCCTTTCCTGAAGTGATTCAACTGAGGAAGGAAAAAAAATAAAACTTCTAAGGATTTGACTTGAGATGAGTAAGACTTTTTTTCACAAATAGACCAAATGAACTACTGAAGTGCCTCAGTGAAATTACCACAACAGCCTTGAGCTAGCGGGATTATTTCCATGGCAGACTCCTATCTGATAGAAGCAGGGGTTTGAATTAATAGTTTAAAGAATTTGAAATAATCTGATACATGTAATTCTAATGGTCTAAGATATTTGTTGAAGAGACAAGAGCCTGACCCTGCAACAAGGGACATCAGTAGGAAGAGTTCAATTTTTCAAAGTTAAAATTGGATTCTTCATCTTAAAAAAAGCTCCAAAACTTCACATTATGCCATTCTTCTCCAATGAATATTTGGGTTTGAAATTGGCATACTACCTGAGTCAGAGCTGCAGGAGATGGCCCCATGTTTTCAACCTGACAGTGCCTGTTGAAAATGCAGCAGTATAATTTAAGCATCTCTTATTTGTTTTGAATAGCAGAGCTAAAATATCTGTCAGTCACAAAGACTTGATAGACACGATTAGAAGACAGGAGATCAGGAAATGTGTGCTTACCCCAGCCAACTCTCCCCAGTGAAGAAGGGAGTGGCTCAGTGGCACGTTTACAATTAAGGTGTAACTGAAAGCTTTTCCAGAAATGTGCTTTGTAGACTGCATTGAAATAGTGTTTTCTATTATGACCAGTTTCTGGAACAGATTATCATGATTGTCGGAAACACTTCAAAGCAGATTGATGTAGGAAGATCTTTCACCAAAAACTTCAGCTTCTCTGTAAAACAGAAATCTACAAATATGTCTGCAATCTGTGTTGTTTCAGCTACAGCAGTGTTTATTTGATAGAAATGGCCTGCTCTTAATTTCCAAAGTACTACAAAGCTCTTTTTTTTTTTTGCTGGCCCCTCCATTTCACAGTGGAGTTCAAAGGTTATGTTTCCTTTCTCCCATATCCTTCTAAATTTCTGTTTGGTATTTTTCAAAGGCTAAGATTTAAAGATTATAATGAAATACTGAGCTGCATCTGATAAAGGCAGACACTAATTTAATATACTGGTGGCCAGACTTTCATAGAACTGACTGTAACGCATTGTCTAGTTCATTCCCCCAGCTCAAACAGCATCAACCAAACCTCAACCATTCAGCTGAACACATGCTCAGCTGAACTCAGCAGTAGCTAAACCATGATAGGAACTGGAAATGCCTTTGAAATGTATTAACTTCTGAATTTTCACACATGAGGCTACTGATTATCCATTTCATCAAGACTGCTGAAAATTTTACTTGCAGGCTTTGAGAATTGAAATCTTCTGCTTACTAGCAAACACAGGAGCAAATGTGAAAAGCCATCTTTCTGGTTGGGATAAAACCAGGTAGTAACAGCACATTGAACTGTGGTGGGATGCCAGTAATTCTTCTTGGTTTCCAAGGATGTTAAAAAGAGAGGAAGCTCGTGCAGAACATGAAAGGCAGCCGTAAGAACAAAGACAAGAATCAATTAGATCTGTCTTGCTCCACTATATTTAGTAGCACATGCAGAGGACAGGAAGAAGAATTTACAAAACCAGTCATCACTGTTTTTTTGTGCCTTATCCAGCTGTAATATAACACACTCATTGCATTGTCCTTTACAAGTCTTAAGTGAACAAATTGATTTTTTACCAGGGAAGAAGAAGAGACAAAGAGAAGTTAAGTCTCTTGTCTAAGCTCATAGAGGGCGGCAGTGAAAGACAGTCCTGCAGCCACAAACATTTTTTCTTGTTTGACAGCAGAAGGATGATGGATTCTTTATGCTAAAGAAGGGCCTTGAAATAGTCCCTGTACATTCTGGGAAATTATTTTTTCCTATAAAGCAAGGCCAAATGCTGTTGAAGAATACATTATGAATACTTATGGTAAATGTTAAAAAAAGGTTTGTTTTTTTATCCTCACTAAATGTGTCATTAAATGAGCAATTCTGACAATTCAAAATACAATTTATTTATAAAATATGGTGAATAAATGAAGTTATCTTATGCAGAGGACTTATTCTTGTTCTTTCTGAAAAAGTACAGATCTCACTCAAATAAGATTCTAAAGCAGACAACTCTGTGAACACTTCCTTACCATTTCTTTTCTCCAACACAGAAAATTAATAGCCAAGCACCAATTTTGTGTGTATTTTTAGTGAGTATAAATTAATCTACTTAATATGTAGCATGCTTCTTGCACTTACACATAATTAAATCATATTTGTTCTTAGAAACTATTCGTCCTGTGTAAACCTGCTTCCTGAGCAAATATTTCTTTAATTACTAGAACAAATAGATTGTGGGATTTAGAGTCGATTATCACAGCATTTCTTTCCCTGATGTGTGCTTCAGATGTGCACAGCAGAGAGGTCTGCTAAACACAGCCAGGAAACACAGCAACCAGCTTTTTTGCAGTTTGAAAATAAATACGTCTTATGAGTACTTCACACCTACAGAGCCCTTCATTTGGGGATTAAAAAGTGCTTTGCCATGCTTTGTGGGTATTATTTATTTCCCTTTTTAAGCAAGGATAGAGTGAAAGGGAGAGAGAGAGAGACTAGGGCCCATATGCAACATCTCCATGTTGTATTAATATAGAGATAGCTGTACTAAAATGTATGTAGTTGTATGCTACTTGTGTAGAACAGCAGAGGACATGGCTTTTCCTAGAGGCTAATGAGGTACAGCCTCTATTTTTGGATGTCTGGTAGTGCATTTCTGGTCTCAGGGGTCCTAAAAGCTCAAAGCAGATGGAAGTCATGGAGAGTTTGAGACACAGGGGTCTCAGAACCAAGCCTCTCCAGCAGGGCACCACATTGTCAGATTTGGCTGCTAGGGTTCAATGGCTTATGACTGGGATGCGCAGAGCTGAGAGAGAAGTGCAGGTGTCCTGTTTCCTGGACATTCTGTGCCAGAACAGGACAATTTAGTTCCAAATGCATATCCTTGTCTTCTCTGCACAACTCATCTAGCAGGTTGGAAACTCTGTGTGAATAGTACCACAGCAAAGCCATGTGCCTGTCCTCAGTGCCTCTGTGCTTACCTCTGGGAAGGTGTGTGTATGTGTGGGTGTTACTGTTTCCCAGGATTTTTTTATGTTGAGATTGTATAGGAGTAATTCCCCAGAAGTTACGAGAGAAATGTATTTCCTGTGGGAGGAGTGTTTAAGAGTTGTCAGCATCTTCATGTTTCTTAACTGCAGAGTAAGGAGTTTCTGATAGGGGAGGGTAGATTTTGAGCTCAGACTTTCTCTTGTTGAGTTAATTATCCAGAGTTCAAAGCACTTCCTCTCCTGAGCTGGAGTTTCTTATGTGGAAAAGAGAGGTAAGAGGCCATAGCCAAGTGAGATCCCCAATTAAGGATGCAGGTGAACAAGGCTTGTAAATGACTGTCTTGAGTCTGAGCAGAAGACCGTGTCTGCCAGTAAAAAACTGTTTGGATATACCCTTAATGAAAAGAAAGGGTTTACTGTGGAGTCAGCAGCCAAAACACCCTTTCTGCTGTTAAAGTGCAGTATGTCACGAGCTGAGCCTCTTCCTGGCTTTTCTTCAGGATTGCAGGGAATGGAGTAGACATTTGGAGGAGACTTTGGAATACCAGAGCTGAGAGGGGCAATGGGATGCTGCATGATACCATGTTATTGGGACGAGTTCTTGGCACCTACTTGTCTTTGGCTGGGTTAAATTCATAAAACCATCATCACTCACACATGCACTTAAAAAAAAGTCTGTCTTCTGACAGTTGCTGTTTTCTGTTTTCCTCACTGGAGCTTTTAGATGTAGCTGAACCTAGTCAGATGATGGACTGTAAAGGAACAAATATGTCACTTAAATAAAAACTTCTTTAGCATCTTTAGGTTTAGGGTTTTATTTCTCTGTGCACTTTAGCTCTGGAAGCTCTCTGTTCCTTCATGGCCCCTGAGGGCTCTAATTTAACAGCAAAGGTGTCAAATGCCTAAGTAAGTGCCTGGATATTGGTAGTGCTGATACAGCCTGTGCCTTGTCAGCTGTCTCAGGCGTGCCTACCTGTGCAGTGGTTGCATCTCCTGCCTGAGGTGGAATGGTAACAAAAAAGTGCCTTTATGTGGTTTACTGCAATCCTCTCAACCACAGGAAGATGCTCTGACTGTGCAATACAGTATCCACTCAGGGAGTTAATAGGAATTACCTATTGCAATTTAAGATTTACATCCTGGATTATTGGGCAATAATTTCCTCTTTGCAGGAAGTTCTAATTGATGAACAGGTCAGATGACCTGGACTTCCTTGGACAGGAAGTTTAGACCAGCTCCAGGAGGATGTCTGATGAGTGCTCTCTGCCTCAACTTTCCACCGTGAATGAGCACTAGAGTACATGTAGTCTGTTTTGTTTGTTGAGATCAAAAGTTCTTTGGGGATGAGAAGTTACTCCGGGGATAGCAACTTGTGCAGTGCCACTCATGTGGAACCTCTGCCTGACTCTAACTCAGATAGCTGTGGGAATCCATCTGAAATCCAAGCTCCTTGTGGTTTAAATGCTTTCTCTGTGTTTTCAGATAGCATTCTCTTTAGCTCTTTGAGGCATTTAATGAAAATTGTTTTAACAGGACTGCAGCATTACAGAGAACATTGTGTGTGCTTTCATGCAGTGGGGCGGTGCGACCATACAGTACAGCTGGAGCTGTAGCATTTTACTGTGCTGTGACAGGTAGCATTGATTTTACAGTTAGGTGAGACTGATTCCAAATGTTCCCTTGTTGAGTTTATTGGCACCTACAGCTAACAGTGTTAAAAGGTTAAATGGTATGTACGTTCCACTGCACACAGCCCCAAAATCTGTTTAGAGAACCAAACAATAGTCTCTTGTGACTGAACCCTACAAAATTTCTGTAAGTGGATGTCAGTCCTTAATGAGGTTGTTTGAGAACACACGGTCTTCTTACATCTTCTCTGTGCCTCTTTTGGAGAACATTTCTGGCTGAAAACAAAACTGAAGGAAGGGCAAAATGGACTGTTGAGCTGAACATTGGTTGAAGATTCAGAGAACACTTGAAACACCTGGGAATGACCTGGATTTCAAGGCTAGCATCATGTCCTGTCACATGCTTACTCTGTGAATATGAACATGTCCCATGAACACTCCATGGCTCGTTACTCAGCCCCCCTACAAAGCAAATAGTACTTCACAGGGGTGCTGTAAGGCTTCGGTATTTGGGATTTGTAAAGCTCTGGGAACATTTAATCTGGGCCAGCTATAGAATTGCAAGTATTGATATTGGTTGCATTCAAGTAATTCTGTAAAAATGTCACTTGCTTTGGTCTATGGTAATAGTTAGAAAGGGACATGAGTTGACTGAGGAAGAGAGACATGTGCTGTGATTCCTTAAATACAAACCTGGGAACTGGTGAGTTTTAACTTCTAAACTCATCTCTACCAGCAGCTCACTCAATGCCTTGGGCAAACACTGGGGAGTCAGTATCAGGTTTCTCTGTTCAAGTAATGCTTAAGGGAAAAAAAAGAAGACAGACAGCATTTTCTAGAGCTGTAAGAATTAATCAAAGATTGTTTTAGAGGATTACCTGAAAAGTGCTAGGTATTTTAAATAGTTTCTAATCCCTGTATATTAGTTACATGCATAGGAAATAATCAATCTGAAGCACAGCTCTCATTTGGTGATTTCCATTTGAAATGACCCTTTCTTTCATCAAAACAGCAGGAAGGGCAGATATGTGCTATTAAAAACAAGATGTTCTAGTTCAAACAGCAGCATCTCTGAAACTTGCCCTGCTGGAGCAGTGCTTTCAGGAAAAGTAGATTCCCACCAGCTAGCTGCTGCTAACCTTTCAGTAATTGCCCAAATTATTTGCAGAACAGCTGGTATTAGCTGCCCTTACTTCCTTTGATGCAAGAAGTTTGCATTTCCAGTTCTTAGATTCCTCCACATCTGTGCTCCCAGTAACAAGCAGTGATCAGCGGTGAGTCACTTCTACACATTGAGTGTCTAGTGTTGGCTTTGCTCCTCGTGATATGTGCCAGCCTGGGTGGAAAAAAAAGAGAAAAAAACATAGACCCTAAAGGCATGATAACTTGAATTATTTCCCTTCACCTCTTCTTGAAGTGGAAATCCAGCTTGCGTATGGAGTTCACGAACTGGAAACAAGCTGCTGACTCTGTGGCTGCTGTTGGCAATGAGCCTCCAAACCTCAGCATGCAAATTAAAAGCCAGACCTCTCCGGTGCATTAAGGCTTGCACAGCTAGCTTTAATTGTTGAGCCTCCTTTCAGGACTAAGAGATTACAAAGGAGTTGCCAAAGCTCTCGTCTGTATTCCATGTTCCAATGATTCCCTAGATAACTTCACTTTGAAGTGGGCTGCAAATGAAGGTGCTCCCCATTCTCTCCTCTCCAAATGTACATCCAATGGCCACTGAATTTTCCATCAGCTTGATTAGTTGGCACCAGCTCTGATGTGTTCTGAAATGCTGAGAGCAAGTTGTCTTTATAGACTACCCCTCTAGAAGTTACTCAAGAAATTACTGTATTTGTTCCTCCTGAATTTGAAACCTGTAGATTGGCTATGGACTTCCAGCTATGGACCTGATCCAAAGACCAATGACATAAAAGCGAGAGAGTGTCTTAAAATTCCTTCCACTGTTTTTGGATGAGGCTGTGTTTTGAAGATACTTGTCTTCTAATCTGAAGCAAATGTTCTTGAGGACTGTGCATGTCTTTGCTGTTTCAGAGTTTTTTCATTTCACACCTTCATGTGTGCCCAGTTAACAGTTCCTCTCATTTAGAATGGCTTGTGGTCTGTAGAAGCAGGTTGGTTTTCATTACTGTATCCGACATGGATGGCTACCATGATTGTATTTTAATAGAAGGTAGAATAGATCAGTGTTGTACAATTGAAGTTAGAGCCAATAGCATATTTTACCTTTAAACTAGTGAGTCTACCCAAGTCAGTATTTTTTTAACTTGGAACAAGGACTGTACATCTGTGCTGTACATCTGGAATACACATCATTAAGGGCAGGGTGTCCTCTCCAGGGCCTGGGTGTAGCACTTTATATGCTGTCCACCTGCGAGGGACTGTTTTCACTTGGCTGCACTGAACTGTGGTCATGGTTGAAAATAAGCAGATTTGTTATTTAATACCTTTGGCAGTCTGACAGGTAGTTTTAGTAAAAAATCTAAAGCATGCTTGGTTGGCATCCTGTTCCCATCAGGAAGGACTTATGTAACAAGAGATCCCTGTACTTGTCCTCTTCTGCTAGGGGTGTTATACCTGCAAGAGAAAGAAGGACTTCTAGGATGTTGCTCTTTGTTGAAACCAGTCTGAGAAGGATAATCACAGTCACTGCTTCTCAGAAAGAGCCTTTTGGCTATGGCTGCCCTCTTTGGTCAGGGGTTTGAGGACAGTGTTTCTCAGTCTAGAGTTCCTGATGCGTGGAAGTGTTGCTGTATTATCTTCTCCTCAGAGGTTGTAGATCTGTCCTGCTGAATGCGGGAGGGCACGTCTCTGTAGTTCTTCTGTCAGAAAACCCCCCAGAGAGCAAGAGCAAACTGCAGTTGAATTGCCTCTCTTACAGGCTCTTTAAATTATGTAGCTTTTTTGGATGGAAATGGGCTGAGCTCCAGCCTTTCTCATGCTGTTTGCCCTGTAACCTCTGTTCCTTTCCCAGTTCCCATCTGCATTGTCAGAAATGGGCAAGCTCCTGTCCGCTGCCGATGGGCTGCTGCCGACAGGATTGCTGCCCTTCCGGCAGGGCAAGGCTCTTCCCTCCCTCTGCCCTCCCTGCAGGCTGCAGTGCTTGGATGTTGTCCTTTGCTTTCATCCTCAGAACTGTACCTAATCAAGTGAATACAGCTGTTTGTGTTTCACCAGAAAGCCTCCCCATCTGTCTGGGGGCTGGTTGGGGTGGTAGGGGAACGAGTTTTCAGCTACTCCAACTTTGGGCTGAAGTACAGACTCCTAATGACATTTTCTCCTGAATGTTAACATTAGCTGTTTATGAAGCCAAGAATGTGTCTCGTCATGCCACTCGAACACTTCACTGAGGGTGAGGGCACGATTAGTCATTCAGCAGGCAAACATCTGGTGCTTTTGTGTGCCCTGCAGCTCTTCCTAGTCGGGAGGCCTCACCTCGGCCTGGCTCAGCCAGGAATGTGTTACCACAGGCATTTTAATTTTATGCTTTTAACCACCATCATACATGAGCAGGGACTAAAACGTGGTTTCTCATGTGCTCTTTTTCAGTTCTGTATCCTTGTATTTCTAGATCCCAGCTCATTCTGGACAACAATTTGTTTCTCTAGGTGTGTGTGATAGATCAGAGAAATAGGATTTTCAGAGAATTCCTAAGCTACTATCTCTGTCCTTTCATGCAGAATAGGCATCAGAAAACTAGGGAGAATAAAAAATGTCTCTATACAGTATAATCTCCTTTCCTTCCCATGCTTGGCTTCTCTTCTAAATCCCAGTCACCCTTTGAACATGGCAATGTTTATTGAATCATTGAATAATTGCAAAACCTCCTCCTTTTGTTTCTTTCCCCTTACATTGTTTCCTTCATCTCTGGTAACCCACACAGGCTTTTAATTCTAGAGTGACTACAATTTGTTTCCACAGATGGGGTAACTTCCTTTTCTAATTGTCTCTCCTTGCTGCTTACCTGAAATAAATGGCTTCTCCAACGCTTCCAGCTCTTAGCACATCTTTTGTCCTGTCTGTACATAAAGTTGCTCACTTTGTCTTTTGTTTGTGTCATGTCATCTTCCAGGGGCAGTGTGAGATGTGCATGGGCTCTTAGTTCACCTAGTCTAGGGCTGATACAACGTGTGTTGAAGTTTGGAGCCTGAGCTGAAAGTGCATTACAGCTGCTAGGAATGCAAACGGGTGTTCGTAGCCAAAGCCCGGAATTGCTCCAGGTATCTCAGCAGATCTTAATCACAACCTGTTTTCTTCATCCAGGTGTAACTTCAGGCACACTCAGTCTCAGAGAGACTGGGTGCAACTACTCTGTTGTTTTGCAAAGTGCAAGGAGGTCTAGTTAAAGTGATCCTCACCATCATTTGGCAAGTAAAAGCTCTGTGGTGAAAAGGCTTCACTGCATGATATTTCAGTAATTGCAAGGTGACAGCACAACACATTGTACAGGGAGGACTTTTACTCTCTGTCTGTTGGGTAACGTGCATTTATGGAGACCAGCAAGAATAGTGGAAGCCTTAACCTTTTAACCCAAAGAAGAATTATTAGTAAATTATAAGCTAACTAGAACTGGAAAAGGCTGACAGCCTATCCACTTTCTCTTACTAATGTGGAACTATTCCCTCCAATGCATTCTCTCCTGTTGGCTTTAAATAACTAAACACCTATTGCTTCCCTGAGGAAGGCATATCATTGTCCAGTAGTGAACTCTGTCTAACAATCAGTCTAAACTTTCCTTAATTTTTTGCCCATTCACCCAGTTAACCCCTTCTAGTTTTTTACACTTTTCCAGTATTTGTAGATGGCTCTGTTGCTACCATACTTTATGTGAGTGATCAATAAGCTTCATTCGTACAAATCGCAGTGTAATACTACTGCAAGTTTCACTATGGAGATGTACATCTTCCTGTGCCACCAGTTTATGCTCAGCTCAAACAACAGCATGTCCTTTGTTAAACTAACATGTGCATCTTATGGGCTCTGCATAAATCTGTTGCTTCGGATACCTTTGAAAATGTGGTGCTACTACACTACTACTACAAACGTAGGCTTGGAACAGGATGAGTCCATGCAGCGGAAAGCCACTGACCCCCTTTTCTGATATGTGAACACCTGATTATTTCATTGCCCTAGGAAAGTGATTTTGCTTGATAAGTCAGGACAGCTTCTCAATGGAGGCTTGTGCGTGATTTGTACAGATTGCTGTCCCCAAACTGTGTCTAGGTGTGTGATATATGGGTACAAATGTAACTGAGATACTTTGGTGTTCCCAGCTCTGAGTTAGGGGCAATATCAATTGTGAAACTTCATATTTGACCAAATACTAATCCCTGTTCTGTCAAATAGTGCCTTATCTTCAAAATAGGCTCAGCTACTGCCAAATCCTAGAGCCTTTCCTTTTGTTTTTACCAGATCTGAATCTGAAAGGTTTCAGAGGAAACACTTCTTTTTAGGCTATCTTTGCCATCCTTTAGCCTGATGATTAGACCACCATTTTCTTTTTTTCAGCTTAATGAGCAAGCAATCTGGAATTGCATCTATTTTGTGAGTCATTGTAATTTAAAAAGAATCCTTTATTGGAAGCCTGAAATCTTACTGGTGGTCAAAGATCCAGAAAATCCATTTAGAGGAAAAAGACTAGTAAAAGTAAGAGAGGGTAAGAAGCATCACTGGCTGTGTCTTTTGGTGTAAATCACATTCATTTCATAAAAGTCTTGAACACATCTCTTAAATTTTAATACCTGAATTTCAAGCCCAGCAGTCAGTGGAGGTTTTAGCACCAGCCAGAGAGTGCTCATAGTTGGCAGGCAGATGGTCTTCTCCCCTCTTTTACATTCTTTTAACGCACTATTGCTGCCAGTTGGGCATCTGAAAGCTTCATTAATTTCCTTGCTGTTTGGCAATAAGACCTTGCTTGTTCCTTGCTGTCTTCCATTACAGAAACCTGTGAAGTTTTCAGATTGCTCCTACCTGTTGTTTTGATGTGGGGCTGGATTATTTGCCTTGCTCAGGAACCAAGTGGTGGAGATGTTGAATGATACAGAAACAAGCTGTGGTGTCAAAAGCGCAAGTGGTTTGAATGTGGAGAGAAGTTTGGTGTGTGGATGCAAGGAAAGAATTAGAAATGAGAAAGAAAAGGACATGTCAAGACAATATTGATGTTAGATCCGGCAATTTCAGAGGAAACTCTTTTCTCTGTTTAAATTATCTGTACTTTGATGTTGTGGAATAACTGGTGGTCTTTTTCTCTACTTTCTGGTGAGGTTTCAGGTTTCTGTGAAGCTCTGGAAGTACACTTAGCTACAAAAAATACTAGTTTTGCCAAACTTCTTTTCTTCTCCCAGCAATAGAAAAATGCTTTACAATGTAGCCATCCTTAATAAAATGAATCTGAGAAGTGACAGTGTGGGGCTGCATGTTGAGTGGTTTCAAATGGCTCTATATCTCATTATCCAGATTACAGGGTAGATTTTTGATTACCTGCCCGCCCTGAAAACTCATTTTGAGACAGGTGTGTTAAAAATGCATGTGTCCTAGGTTACCTGGAGAGAGCAGAGGTTCTTTGTAGCTCAGAGTTGAGTTAAATGACTAAAGCCTGTATTATTCATCAAGACAAAATCATTTTCTGAATCTGGAAGAAAAGAAACTGTCTTGTCTTTGAAAATCGTTTATCTGGCCTTGATTTTCCTCAGGGCAGCAAGTAGAAGTCAAGTTTAAAACAGAGATTAAAGCTCCTTTTCCGTGGGATAAAGAAACGTAGATTGCCAGCAGAGCCACTTTTGATCAAATGAGCGTCTGCTGCAGGAGTTGACTGTGCTGCCTGCGCAGCACAATGTTACAGCGTTCATCTGCTCTCCAGTCAGTTAGCACCGCTTCATGCTCTCCTCTTGGTGTGCCTGGCAAATTGAGAAAGATGGATGTGTAAGAGGTTTTGTCTTTCTGATGTGGACTTCTTGATTGTGGAGAGCTCACTGATAGATCGACAGCAGTTGCGTCTGTCAGCACGGGTACATGGAAACCAGAGGCGTTCGAGATTCGTGGTACCAGCACCTCTGCTGATAGCTGGGCATACCGGCCAGTGGCGTGTTCTGACACGGCATGAAGAGGATGTGACTGGCATCCTGCAGATCCCTACCTGGGCTGGGGTTGTCTGGGTTCTCACAAGTTGAGAAGAGTCACAAACAACCAGATCTTCAGTGCAGAACTGAGGGTGATAATTAATATTCATGTGTTGCGTTCCTCTGCCAAAGGGTAGGATGTTGCTGGAGTCCTTATCTTTAAGGGATGAAGTAATTCTGATAATCTGAACTGTTTTATCACGGTCAGTATCCATCCATTTCATACCGCAGCGCTCTTTGCTTTTGAGTCCCTGAGTCCTGACAGGTGGCAAATTGGATCAATTTGTATTCTTGGTGCCACAGTGAGACACAGAGGAGAATAAATCTCCAGAGAAATGTGTGTTGGTCTTGTGTGTGAGTAGGCACTAAGCAACGTCACCAAGGGGACAGGGTAGGCAGCTGGAGGGAATGTATGTGGCTAGTAACAAAAGTAAAATATATTGATTGATTTTCTTGAGCTTCTACACCAAGAGAAAGGGGCTGTGGAGAAATTTCTCCATACAGAGAATTAGGATTGATGAGTTTGGATAATCTGGATTCATATTCACTGCTGGTGTATCAACCAACTCCTCTCTTTTAAATTACCCTCCTCAGACTTCTTACAAGTAAGCTCACCAACCACCTTGTGAGACACAGTAAAAAAAATATGTATTTTTCTCTAAAAATTCAGTTGATCTCTTTTAATCCTTGATGCCAGTGATATTGGTGGTTTTTTTGTTGCTGTTTTTGGTTGTTTTTTTTTTTTTTTCACTGCTTCTCTCCTACCATACTGGTAGTTAGTAAGGTAAAACCAGAAGAGAATTCAAGGAATACTTTTATCCTCTTCTCCAAGAGGAAGCATTCCAGGTGTTCCCTACAACAAGGAATGTTCAAGATATCCTGTATTTGAGTCTGCTTGTAATTCTCCATAGCATTTCAACTGGTTATGGTATTCTTTCTCTTCTCTCCTAAAATATTTGTACATCTGTATAATATACAGTTAAACAGGTACCTGTCACTGTATTGCTGGGCAGGATGGAATGTCTTCTAAACATAGTTCATGAAATACTTCATCACTCTGAGCATGAGATAACTCTACCATGAAGAGTATATATCCTGCCTTCTTAATTATTCTCAGACTTGTTATCTTTTAATGGATTAAAGAAAATCTACTATTTTTCTTACTATTCTGTGAACTGTACTAGTTGTCACTCAGATTCTTGCAATAGCATTTTGTTTGGCTGCTTTTTCTTCTTCATTATATACCAGAACCTAATTGAACTGAATGAACTATACATGAACATGAAGTGGTGATTACTCAGCCCTGCTTGTGTTAATTCCCAAATATAATTTAACAATTTTAAAAAGTCTTAACTTCACTCAGTAGTTTTAGAGCATCAATCGCTAAATTAATTAAAGCTTTCTAAATACGTCATGCAAATTATGCTTTACACCCCCAAATACATAAATCATATAGAATTTATAAGTGTAAGGGAAGGCTTATTGCTGCAGCTGCCTGCAGTACACTGGTGTGACTACTTACATCATAGCCACAGTGTAATGAGCTACTCTTTGATGGCTGATTCTCTGCACAGTGGAGGCTGCCATCAAATATGTTGTAGTTGGAGTCGACCTAGAGTAAGATGTTATCACTCCAGCTGCTCATCTCCAAAATCTTGCTAGAAGTTATTTGTTTTGGTTAACATGCTTCGTTCATTTGCTATGGGCTAGGAGCACTCATGGAGTCAATTTTTTATGTTCATCTGACAAGTGGTAACATGCTGCCACAAGATTTACTGTTGTTACTTTCTTTATAGGCATAGCTATTGCTTAGATTGAAGTTGTTGTATGTTTTTATTTATCTTTTTATTAACAGTCCTGTTGTTGAAGTATTTTCTTCCTCAGCTGCTACTCCCCTCCAATCATTCTGCTCTCAAATCTTGTAATCTTCCCTTAAATTTTGGCCAGATTGTTTTAGTATTTTTTAAGAAGGATGCCTTTTGAATCTATCAGGTGAAAAAAGACATAGGAAAGCTACAGTACAGTGAGAGTCCACCATTTTGTGATAAGCCCATGTATGGTGGGACTTTGGTTCCTCACCAAGGCTGGGGAGTCCCAGAGAGTACCCCACAGAGATGCAAGATTGGGATGATATCTCTATTTCTTTCTTTCTATTGACCCTGCTCCCTGCTCTTGATAGGTGGTAGGTTGTTCAGTCCCAGCAAGACCCACTTTTAATAGTTATCTTGTTCCCACTATTCTCACTGGAACATTATTGAAGAAACTCAGCCCTTTGATAGCCAGAAATATTTTTGAAGGTGTAAGCTGATACTATTCAGGGACAGCTCATATAATTTCATTTCTTGTATGAACACTTTCTTTTACCCTAAATAGCTATTTTATACTGATATATTTATAGTTAGTAATCGTATCCCCTCTCAGCTTTTGTTTTCCTAAACCAATCTAAGCTCATGAGATCCATAAAGTGTCTCACAGCATGAGTAGCTTTTCTCTGGACCTACTCAAGTTTGAATTCCTTTGTTTTGGGTATGAGATAGAACTGTATTGAACAGTTCTATTAATACTTTTTCACCTCTGCTAGAAAAATGTTTTTTAATACAGTGATGTAGCTTGATTTTTCTTTTTAACAACTATGCCCTGATAATGGCTCAAGAGACTTGTGAATGCAGTTATAGGCCCAGGTCTTTTTCTTTCTAGCCTGTTATATCCACAATATTCTTGCTGGTTTTTAAGTACCCAATCTTGCCCTTTGCTTTATTTAAACTTCTTGATTCATACCTCTTATGTCATGTATGATATCACTGCTCTCTGCTATATCACTACATTTTTTTTACTGTGAATCAGCATCACCTTTCTTTAGAGCACACTGCTGAATTAAGAGCATGTGAGACGTAGAACTGCGGCTGCAAGTTACGCTGTAGCACTTGACAAGTGTCTGCCTCATCTGCAGGGGCTTAGTCTGTAATGAACCTCCAGGAGTTGCAGTCAGAAAGTTTTCATCTTTCAGCTCATGGTAGCAGATAACTTAACCCTGAATGTCTCCAGTTAAATCCCCAACACACCCGTCATGTTGGTTTCCACAGTGTTGCAAGATCTTGTGCTGTGCTGCACTGTTTCAGTGTGTGCACGCTTCAAGGTACTCAGCATATGTTAACACAAAGCTGCTTTGCTCAGGGCAGCTTTTCAGCAATGTACATTTCTAGATGTGCCCATGCAGAATTCTTTGCAGGACTGTAGCCTAAATCACTTTCAGTTTGATTGTGATACAGATACAGTCTGTGTCAGGCTGTGTGAGGGTATTTATGCTTCCCTGTGTGTGTAGGATTTGGAGGTCACCTGCTGTGACCCACTGTCATTCCATTAATGAAACTGGAGCAAGCATGATTTACTTCAAAGTGGTGGAGCTCCATATGGACAAAATTTATGCCTATATGGATCTCTTCAATAAAGCAGGATTTTATGCAATATTACTATATCTGCTAATCTAGACAAAGACTGGAAATTCGGCTTAATGGCAAAACCTGAAACTGGTCAAATTTGGTATTAAAATTGTCTATTGCAGGATCCCACTGTCCTATTCAGTAATTCAAGTGAGGTTGCACCAGGGGATGAGTCTGGCCAGTTAATTTACCGTTGATGACAGCAGTTGTGCCGCTGATCCACACAATTGGATTGTGTTTTGGCATTGGAGGGACTCTGGGGAATCTCACGTGGTCTGTGCTGTGAAATTAATTTGATAATGCACCATTGTTTTTCCTGAGCTTGCTCATTCATTCCCTGCTGAAGCTAAGGCCCTCAGGATCAGATTCATCATGTTTAGAAACCAACTACAGCTTTCCATTTACAGGATGTCAAAATCCCTGTGTGGTCTTTCTCTTAGGGAAAAAACAAAGCGCGGGACTGTGTGCAAAAGGAAGCCTGATGGAGGTTTCTGCCAGTGAGGGGCACATTATCATCCCTCAGGCTTTACAGTTTACTGGGAGCACTGTAATCCATAATCACTGCCCCATGAAAAACTGGCATCATTGAATTTCCTTAGAGCTGATTGTGGGTGAATCTGCAGGTGCTCATTCATGGAGGAATTGATGCAATCCATTCTGATGAACGTGAATCCCGCCAGGTTCAGAGGGAAGTGTCCAGTCCCTCCAGGCTGCTGTCTTTCTGTATCACGCCTGCAGATTTTAGCTGTGCCAGCTGGAGGCACTGGGCCAGCTCCAGCCTTGGTATAAGTCCATTAACATCAGTGGAGTTGCCTGCACCTACGCAGGGCTAACTTTGGCCCACTGTGGTTAAACTTCTGTCAGTATTTCCGCTAAGCCCTTTTCTTTATTCATGGGTTTAGAAGCTGGCTGTAAAAATGTGCTCCATGCTGATATTTGGCATACAGCATCTCCTCATCCTGGGAGTACAGAGTATGGATTTTCTCCTTCTGCAAAACAAAATAAAACAAACAGAATACCCAAACCCCATTGAGGAATTTTAGTCTGATTTCCTGGATTAGAAATAAGTAGGAGTTTCTTTCAGACTGTTTCATATTCACCTGTGTCTCTGGGGTGGATTTGTGTAAAAGATTATCATATGAATCTGTGCATACATACAGAGAATCTGCTTTTGTGCGTGATGAGAGCTTGTATCGCCTGTTTTGGTAGTCGGGGTGCCATGGCCCTTTTAGAAAACGCAATGTGTTGCTTAGGCCACTGCATCAGTAAATCAGTGGCTTGTGCTAAACAGGGAGCTTCTTTGTGATTCAAGATCCCTTATCTAAATCACAGCAACTGCTTTCAGCAAGCATAGCTCTGGTTTTTGTCTTCTCACAGGGACTTATGACTTGATAAATTTGTTTGTTACTTAAAGTAAGTGTTCATATAGGCTTTTATGGAGACAAATCTCAGTTTTAGAGTTGCCTCAGAGTAGCCCATTGTGGTTTTGCATGGCTCTCATTTGTTGGTGGCCGCTGGTGCAATGTACGCAAGCCACATGTGAATCTGTCATCAGTCTGAATGAATGGGAGATGTGTTCACTAAAATCAGGGGGCTTAAATGAGTCCATTTTGGAGATGTTCACGCCAAAACATATTTACTAGAGCATTCATGAATCTGCCAGGATTTCCTCAGTGATAGTTCTTTGTCTAAGTTTTTGGGTTTTTTTGGTTTTTTTTTTGTGCAAATGCAAATGCTTTCTGGACTACAATAAAATCAGCCTTAGAGCTGTTTGTAGACTAAAATGCGTTTGCAGTGCTGGTTAAGAGGAATTTGCTGGAAGAAGTTCAGATAAAAAGGGAACCTGTCCGGTGCTACTGCCAATACCCAGGGGTGAGATCAGCTGAGAAGTGGATGCAGCAAGGGTAAACTGATTTCTGCCCTTAGTTCTGTCCTGGATCCCATATGGTTACAGCAAACTACACAAGGGTACTTAAGAAATCTAGGTGTGGAAGGAGTGTGTCTATTAGAGTATTTATTTTACCAGGATATGGCAGATTTTGAAGGATAGTCATGTCCATGTGTTTTAAACAGCTGTACTGATTTAGATTGTTACTGTCTCTCAGCTGTTCATTATCTGCTGCTCAGCTGACTGATCGTGTAAGTATTCCTAATTTGTTTCAGTACAAAGTGAAGCAGTTTGTTTAATGAAGCTTTTAATGAAGCCGATAGCCTGAAGGGATGGCCAGATCTTGAAGCACAATTGTTTTCAGAAATAAAGATAGGGCAATAACTGCAACACTTGCAAAAGCCTTTGAAGGGGCAGAGGAAGAAGTGATGGTTTGGCTTGTATTTTTAAAGACGTGTCTTGCCCCATATCCATAGGATATACTGTTTTAAAAACATTTTATGGATTGCTTTCTTTCCCTTGTAACCAAATACAAGGTCCTGGAAAATTGAGCCAAAGAAAACTGGGGGGGAAAAAATGTTCTTGTAAAGTGCAGACTTACTGGAAATTAAATCCAGACATTACAGGAAAACTGTAGATTCAGACTTAACAATACTCATATTCCTTATTGCAGCAGTGTTTACATGGCCAGTGATGGAAAAACCCCAGTGTTCACAGATCTTTTTTAGACTAGAACACCTTCACAGATGTATGCAGTGCCTTGCCATTTTTTAGCTCATAAATCATCAGTCCTGGGGAAGCATATGTACATGGACCTGTGGGCAGCAAGGCCTTGTTTGGTTCTTTGTAATGGAAATATCACAGCCCATCTGCTTTTCCAATTGTGGAACTGTCCTGGTTGGTGTCTCACTGGCAGACCAGCTGCAGGGAGCACTAGACAGATACACATTTAGTATTAATGTACAGTATACAATCTGGTACGTTTTCACACACTCCTTTGATAACCCTTGTGCTTCAGTTTTCAGTGCTTCTGAGGTTGTGGAAATATCAGGCTCTGAGGATATGCTGGCTCTGCTCTTGAAGACTCTGAGCTTTAGAGGCAGCCAATGGAAGTTGTGGGGGCTCAGGACCTCTTAAAGCTAGGCCCCAGGTTGCACTGTATTTGCTCATGCAAAATTAGTACCATGCAAATAGTTCCACTTGCTTCAAAGCAATCTCAAATGAAGGAGGGCTTTGCTGTAGGAGTGAGCCCTAGGGCCAGCTGACTGGAGTCACTGAAATAATGGAGGGTGAGATGCCCAGGGGTGCCTCAGCTCATCTTGGAAGGGTCAGTCCACGGATGTCTCGGATCCTGATAGGATATTTCTGCATGCTGCGCACCCGCACAGGCTGAAGATCTGTGGCCAAGGGATGAACATACTCTGCTGCATGAGGACCTATTCTTGCATTACATTATTGTTTTCAAAATAGAATGTAAGACCCAATATTGCCATTATGTTTTCTGTATGTTTTTTGGTTTGGATAAAAACCTCAAAGCTAGTTTGACTTTTATCTTTAGAAATTTCCCTTTCCAGTTCTGTGTTTTCTTTGGTACTGTCTTCCCTCTGTACTCCTGGAATGATTTAAAATATTTGCACAGAAATAAAAACAAGTGGAACTGTTTCTGAGATTCCCCCTTGTAAAAAAAAAAGCTTGGTATTGTTATAAATATAGGATAAATAACGAGTTTAACTTTGAAAGCACTTTGTGATGCTCAGCATATCATAGAACATGTATTTGTTAAAACAATGCAGCATTTTTCATGGCTGCTGGTTTTTACTGCTCCGCTCTCTGAATGCCCTTCACTGAGTTTGGGACCATTTTGATACCTGAGCACATTACAGTACCTGATGCATTTGAGTATTATGAACTTGTTTCTTTGCTTATTAAATATATGGCCTAGTTCAACCTGAAATTATGTCCAAAATGCAGGAATTACAGGTGGTATTCTGTACTCTGAGTAATTCAGAAGGTCATCATAGCTTAATCTGTCCGTAAAATATAATAATTTGTCTAAATTTACGCAAGTATTTTTAAGTACTGCAAGGTACAAAGTATTCTAAACAGAGTGAAGAACCATCATTAGAGAGGAAATGAAAACAGCCTGGCTTGCTTGGCCCAGCAGAGCTGAGGTGGAAAGAGGGTATAAGTGTTCATAAATATATCACGAGTGTTAGTACCAGGGAAGGAAAGAACGATTTAATCTAAAGTACTAGGCTGGCACAGGATTAGGTATGTGTCCACTGATTGTGAGTTCAGACTGGGAACTGTAATGTTCTGGCCACTAGAGAAGTGAGAGGCAGTTTTCTGTCACTGCTTCTGAAAGGGAGAGTGTGTTTAGTGGGGATCGTGGTTGTTTATGAAGAGGATCAATAGTGTGGTTGTGTGCGAGAGCGACAGACTGGATGACCCAGCAGAGTTCAATGAAGGAGCACGAACAGCCAAACTTTTGTTATAGGCATTGAAGTGTCTGATTCAAACAAACCCCAGCCACACTGCAGTTCCACTCGTCCTTAGCTTACCCCACTGCACACATTGCCATGGTTTTGTAGAAGGTGAGGTCTGGGTATTATATGTAAGATTTTACCTTACCTTTAAAGTAAAACTTGACATTCTCATGATGGCCAGCAGACTGCATGATAGGAAAACAAGTATGTTCTCCTGCTTGTCACTACTTTATTTAGACATGATTGGGTAAAATAAATCTCTTGAGTTGTCTTCCATATGCAGTACTCTGTATCTCATGAATCCCTTGAGTGAAGTTTAATGAGAAAGCAAGGTCACAGAACAATAATGGGAAATTGCTGTGTTCAGCTATGAAGAGAAAAAGATTGATCCAGTCAATAGCCATTCAAGTTGGAGGAAACCTTTACATTGATTTCAATGAAACTGGATCAGAGCCTCAGTGAGTAAATTACTGTCTGGTCTCAGCACTGTGTCTGTCTAGTATCGTGATAGAACACAATTATATCTGTGAGGACATTCTGCTCAGTGTTTGTGCTGTAAGGCATTAAGAATAAAAGAAAAAGAGATCCCAGCTGGAGCATTCTCCACACTGCAGAGATCATTAATTTTTATCTGGAACTGTGAAATGTAATTCAGAACTCTATAGAAAATGGACATTGGCGTTTGTGAGCTCTTTTTCAGGAACAGTCATTTTCCTTCTCAAAAAAAAAGCACATAATCACTTTTCTTCGATCAGTAAGGAGAGCTCTGTTGATGAGTGGTTTCAATCAAATGAGGAATTTTCTTCTCTTGGTGATTAAAACTACAGACAAGTCCAAGCTGAAATGTTGGGTCCCAAACCTATGACTCTGGGACAGGTTTTTAGTTGACACTACCATGGGAGTGGCTGTCTTAACTTATTCTTTTAGTCTAGCAAAAACCACCTTGAATTTGAAGTGAAATCCACAGATTTTTAGTTGTCCAAAATTATTGGTACCTTTTTAACTAGCACAGGCACAAATCACATTGCCTACTTAGGACTCCATTTTTGAATTCCATTTTCTAGATGATAACCAGGTTAACCAGGGCTGCAGCTGACTGGGAGACTGAGCAGGGGTCAGTGGCAGAACCAGTACTGACCCTGGATTGTCTGTGTTGCAATATTTAATTCTAGATACCACCATTTATGTCACTGAGCTGCATTTTAAATTTATAGCTTCCACTAGTCTCAATGGGCTCCCATGTCTTCTGAGTGTGGAGAAAACAACACTTTTAAGAAAAGCCTTGTTTCCTCTCATTAACCCTGAATGTTTTAGAATGTGGCATGTTGGAGGCTTCCAACAGAACTTCTTCTTTTACCTTCTGTATTATCAGACAACAGACCAAAGCCAAGCAAAGGAGAAGGACATGGAAAATCACATGGCAAATTAAATCATATGGCAATTCTGAACATTTAAGCTATATGCCATCCTTCTTTCCAATTACCCAGACAAGATTGTCCCATATAAATGGAGCTGTCAGATCTTCAGGGATGGGACCGTCTCATTAGAATGCTGTTTAGTGTGTTAGCATTTTGCTTCTGAGCCATCCACAGAGAATACTTGAATTGTGTTTGTCTGGGCAAAAAGACACCTCATGTATTCTCTTTGGTAGCATGCAAAGCCTCCACTTGGTATGCACACACTGCGAGGGTGGCTTAGCCTGCCCTCCCCACATGGAATGTGTATGGATCCTGGATGCATTTGCACGTGCTTACATCCAGCCATTCTGGCAGTTTTTTGTTTTGTACCATCACTGTGCGTTTTCCAGGCCACAGAGGGATGCCTCCATGGTTGAAGGAAAGCTGATAGTCTTTCTGCTTTAGATCAGGTACTTGGTTGTATGTGTTTAACCATTGCTGAGTCAGAGACATAAAAATTTTCAGTGTTGTGTGAGAAAATACTTCAAGCAGTGAGGAGCATGGTCACGTACTGGTCACACCTGTACTGGCTACATCTGTGGAGAGCTCTCTTAATCCCTGAGAGCCACCTGCCATCCATTTGCTGGGGAGTGCTGGGACCTCTGTCCCATTTGGTGAGCTCCTGTTGAAGGTGCAGTTTGTCAGTGCATGCTTCAGCTCACCAAGGCCCTGTGCCTGGAGAACAGGGCCAGCACAGCATTACACCCCAGCAGGGGTGTGCGCTTCCCAAAGGTCTCCAGAGCTGTTTCCTATTGTGTCATCCTGTGTGTCAGGCATATCCTCTGTGTTAATTGCTGGAGGACAGGAAACAAGGAATCTGCAAGCGCAAAAGTTAGAAGCACATTCTCTCAGATTGTTCAGAAATGTAGAGGGCGTTCCAATGGTACTGCTGCTTCCCATCTTGTACCCTCCTGAGACAGTTCAGAAAATACAGAGCTGTCTTCACCATTTTCACTCTGTTTTCTCCAGCTTTTAAATGTCAAATCTGTGTTCCTATATTCTCTTCAGGCTCCATGTGTGTTGGTGTTACTGCCCTCTTAGGTCAGCTGCTCATTAGGGGTGCGAATGCACCCACTGTTTTGTGCAGATGAGCTGGGGTGGAGTATATACTGTTCCAACTCAAGTTAAATGACCTTTCTGCTTCAGCTCTCCATTTTTTGTTGATGTATGGCTTTGCTGATCCCACTGCATGTTGAGTTCCTTGTTTGTTCTGACTCTCATGCTCCTTTCCTGGAAAGCAGTAGCTCTGTAAGAAGTTCTTTAGCTTTTTCGGATGCATTATTTTCTCTAGATGAATGATTCTCCCCCCAACATTTGACTAAATTAACTGTATTTTTTTTGAGTAGAACCAGAATATAAAGAAGTCTGGAGCACATTGTGCACAGCTGAACTGTGAAGGACCAACCAAATACATCCCTTATTAAAGGCAGCTCCTACTTTCTTTGCATTCCTTAGCCAGATCCCTTTTTTGGCTTTGGTCACAATCCGTTCCTCAAGAACTGAGGGTATGATCAAATTCAAACAGTTAATACCTGTGGACCCAAAGGTTACTACTCCAGCTAAGAGCCCAGCTCCATGTTCCAGGGTTCTCTTTGGCATATCTTAGCTCTGCAAATGTTCTCTCTTGTCACTCTTTGTCAGCTGTCACTTGTCACCCCTGTCACCTCAGGACCATTGGGGTCAGACAGCTCTCATGCTGTGAGGAGAGCAGAGCTCAAATGCTGCAGTGCTCAAGAGTGCACCTTTGAGATGGGCTGAAGCAAAACTGTCAGGGAAGAAGAGACCTGGTGAGTGTGCAGATTTGAGCGATGTCAGCCTCCCCTTTCCATATTGATGAGTTTAGCTTTAAACTCTGTATCTCCACTGAGTCTGGCATTTTCAGCAGTGCCACAATACTGTTGGTAAGGCAGGAGCTTCTTTAGGAGCTGGACATGAATAGTTTTCCCTTCCCTAAACTGACATTGAGCATAACTGGCAGAGAGAAGTCACAGGAGCCTTGCTGTTAATGCAGCCAGAACTGGAACAGATAGGACATATGTGTGAATCAATTCCTGACTTCCCCATGCATGTCTTTATATTCTGCCATTTCAGCAGTGTGGTGGAAACAGTCTCCTGAAGCTTTTTCTTCTGCTTTAGCATAAAACACGCAGGGTACTGTAGACATCAAATCAGAAATGCATATGAGCGTATTTTATGCACAAGCTAACCCGCTCTGTCTCCCTCGGTAGGAGGGATTTAAAATTATCCCAGCACACTCACAAGTGCTAATGCAACAGTTAAAGGAGTTGATTGTAGCAGCTTCCTGAAAAGTAAGTGTAGCTTAGCGTATTTTATGCTGGCCTAGGACTGGGGAGCTGAAGTTCTGTTTCTGACTCTGCTATCAGTTTTTCCCGTGCAGTTTCCCTGCTTGTAAATAAACTTACCTCCTCCTGGAGAGCTTTAAAACCAGTTAAGAAAAGTCATGGGAGAGCTGTAATAATAAAGAGATGGCTTGGTGCTAGAAAACAATCTGGAATTTGAAATTTTTGTACTAGTATCTAAGCAGGCTCCTGTTCTTTCTTGCCTGATCTCTTAGGAATTGGTCTTCAGCATATGGGATGCTTTTCAAAACCAGCCAATGTAAGTCAGACTGAGCCCTGTACAGAGGGGCAAGTGTTCTGTGCAGCTTGACAGACCCCAGGCCCTGTTGCAGTTAATGGGGGACTGCTGCCATAAACAGTTTGTGGGATGGATGCCTAATTAAAGACAAGAAGATGTAAGCGAGCGTTGCCGTAGCAGGGAAATGGAGAGGTAACTGGAATAAGTGGGAGTGGCTGAGCAGTCCAGAGTGCTCACAACTGGATTTCCAATTCCGGTTTCACTTAGGAAAAAAATCAGCTCTCTATGCATGCGCTTCTGCTTCCATTTAAAACTAAAACTATCTTTTAAACCTATGTTTATTTTCAGAAACCCATTTCTGCCTGTTTTCATTTAGTTCTTTAAATTACTAGTTTAACCCAGAAAGACTTACCATGGATTTTCTTAAGGGGAAGAAATGGATTCTGCAATTTCAAGCCAATAATGATCTGTCTGTGTATAACATGAAAGAAAGAAATGGAAGGAATTTTTTGACAAGGAGCAGACGTCTCTGTAAACTAATCTTTTCTAAGCCAGCTGTAGAGAGGTTTAGCTTTCTGGTGTTTCCCATGGAAGCATACTTAACCCAGTACTGCTGAGTAGTTTCAGGTCACTTGATGGGATGTAATTAGCATTCTGTAATGAACTGGTGAACCCACTGATAGTCTTGCCAGGGAAATGTTTAGGACTCTGCAAAATGTCCTTTGTACATCACATGCAATAGCTGGGTCCATTGAGACATTTCTCCTCAGCTCACAAGATGCATTTAATGCAGATATACACATGGTGTGTACACATGGGGCACGGTGCAACCACAGGAGAATGTGACCACATCGAAATGGGTGCTTCACTAACAATTCGGGTTTTGTGAGCTGCCAGCATTATTCCCGTGGATGGACTAGAGGAGAAGCTGCCAGGGTAGGATGGGAAGTGGAGAACCCGGTGTATAAAAGAGCTGTGTGAGTGTGTGGAGGACAAAAAAGCCTGAGATAAGTGACATGAAACCCCACTGTGAGTAGTCAGGGATTTCCTGATCCTGCCCCTCATTAGAGGGAGAAGCTCCGTGGGAGAGCAGATGTCTTCTCCAGAGCTAGTCACTGGAGTTTGGAAAGGATCTCAGGGAAATCCGCTTTATACTCAAAAGCACATGTTTTCTGAAATGCTTTCTGACTGTGCATGTTCAGCACTAGCAATAATTTAGGCCCCAATCCAATACCCGCAGAAGTAATGGGTGTCTTTCCTTTAAATTCTTTTTAACAGACCAAGCCCATAAAGAGAAACAAGCATATTTTTAAGAGCCTGCTAATCTGTGGAGCATGTGTTACTTTGAGTGAAATCCCCTAGCACACTGTGAATGGAACATTTCCAAAAAAGAAAAAAGAAAAAAAAAAAAAAAAGGAAATAAAGGAAAAAGAGTAAATATCCATTTGTCGAAGCTAAGAAACTGAAATGGCTGAAAAAGGAAAGGTCAGCTGCATTCCAGGCTGAAAACTGATGATCTTTATGGTTATGAATGTGCATTTTCCATGTGTGGGAATTGTGAAGATGCCTCGATATTAATTTTATAGGGGAGAAATTAACAAAAAATCCACCCAAACAATGCCCAAACCCCCTCACTTTACCTCAAAATAAATTTCATGAGTTTTCGAAGCACGGAACCCAACTTCCTTACAAATAATTGGAAAAATGCTTTACCTGCTGTTTCATAATCAACACAGCTTTTTTTTTTTTTTTTTTTTTTTAAATATATTCTAAATGTAAAAAAGTAGTCTGATAGTGTTGTTACTACATTGCATGTTTTTGTAACTTAATTTCATATAATTTCCATAACTCTATTGTGTATTTCTTTTTCTTTTTAAAGCAGAATAACCTCTGAGTTAGCCTGATTTTTTGTAAAACTTCAGAACATAGAATTTCTTGTGCTAATTCTGGAATTTAATCCAATATATTATATTTTTTTTTTATTTCCTAGTTGTACAAAGGAATAATTCATCTGATGTTGGGGAAGTTATACCTGGTTGATAACCAAGTAAATGACAGCAAAAGCTAGCAGTGAGCTTCCTTCTCCTATGGACAGGTTCCCCAGAGGCTGTGCTTGAAAAACTTCCTGGGACTACAAGCAGAGGGTGAGAGCTGAATATGTTCAGGGTGTTAAAACGTACGTACCGTGAGCATAAGGAGTTTGGTCAAGGCTTTAAGATAAGGTGTAATCATCTGTGCTCAAAGAAGTTTAAATTCTTCCCCTGTAGGCAGGAAGCTGTAATGCATAACATGTACATGAACACTGTCGATATCCAGCTACTACAATTAGTACAACCGTAGCTGAAGTTGCATTGATCCTGAATGAAGAATTCCTGTTTATGGCTGGCAGAGGCAGCTTGCCTGCAGGATCCACTGGGGTTGGCACATTAAGCACTCTTCAGCCTAAATGCATGAACTCCAGCCTCTTTTGCTCTGCTTAGGTCTGCTTATATTTCAGATAAACCACCAGCAGCTTGATGTTTATAGTGGAATGCAATCTGAAAATCAATGTTCCCTTGTCTGCTTTCGCTATTGCGCTCCGTTGCTCTTTGTGGTGTTATGTTATTAAAATTACATCAGGTGTGTAGCTGTATTGTTTGATTTGGTAGTTGAAACACAGATAACACTTGGATTATTGGGTCAGACGTATTTATTATCTGTTCAGAGAGGCTGGATATCTGATGTGAATTTCTGGAAGTGTCTGAGTCAATTTTGCACGATGAGGACAGCTTCCCCCTCATTGGCTGCTGTGTGCAGACAGTCCTCTGGCTGCCGCTTACCTTTCCTTTATTGTCTGCTCCGCTGGAGCGTAATGAGCGTGTGTATTGGAAATTGCTCCTCGTCTGTGTGGTGAGAGGCAAAAACCTGTAGATGGAATCCAGCATCCACTGACTCCCTGGCAGAGGAAGAAGGGAATGGATTTTTCTTGAATCTTTGTACATGCCGTGGGGGGCTGGCACTTGGCTTTGAGCTCAGACACTTTTGTCTGCTCTTACTGAGGGTCAAGGGAGTGGCATGTGTTGATACAGAATAGCTCCAGTGAGAACAGGACAGTTATGAGCACTGAGCAACTGGGTGTGTTAAAATGACGTCCCGTGACACCTGTCTTACTGTGACCTTTCTGCTATGTCCGTGCTGCACTCAGTGTCTGTGGATGCAGCCTCTCTCCTTGCTGGGTGTGTGCCTGGGAGCAGGTGGGGCAGCACCTCCCTCTGTCAGGCAGGAGTTCCGGCTGTGGGCAGCAGCAGATGGTTTGCCACGGAACACAGCTCACCTCTGGCAGAGCAGCATTGCTCGGAAATGCCCAGGTGAGCCCGGGAAGTGCCTGTTTGGCAATCCAGAGCCAGGTGATGACACCGGGGTGATGCCCTTTTAGGTTAATTAGTCTTTCTTGGAAGCAGGTTGCATCAGCTTGGCATTGTGGTTCCATTGCTCCCAGGTGCCAAACAGAAAGTGATTATGTTTCTCTCAAGGCTCAGCGTAGCTTGTTGAGAGCTGTCTTGGGTGTCTGCCCAGCAGCACACTCCAGACACCTACTCTTGGGGATGGAGGCAAGTTTAAACATACTCATCTTTGCACGGTGAAGAGAAGGGAATCATCCAAACCAGCTTCACAGTGTGTGGCTGGACTCGTGCAAGGGAGTCACAGCTAGGATGAACAATTTGGCCTCACTTTGGAAGCTGAGTAATGGAGAAGTACTTATGTGCCTGGTGGCCCAGTTTATAGAAGCCAAGGCATGAAAAATCCCCAGCCCCATCCCTCTCTTCAGTCCTCAGTCCACAGGCAGAACCCTGCAGGTTCAGAGAGACTTCAAATGATTGAATCCCTTACAAACTGACATTCAACTACCTTTCCCTCCCCAAGAGGCAGCTTCCTGCTCAGCCTTTTCTTGCAGGAAGGTGCAGGGTTGTCCTGCACCTCTGTCTCTTCACTCAGGTAGGTGCCTGCAAGCAGGAGAGGGGAGGTACAGTGCCTTCCAAGTGAGGAGATGTACTCAGCCAGCAGCTGCTGAACTTTCCTATCTGGAGCTGATACTTGCAGACATAAAACATTGAACTCAGGTTCACCTGAAGTCTTTAAAATACTTTACCAAGCTATATGCATATTACTCGCTAAAACAGGTTGCACCTGGCCAGCCCTTGCAGCTGTACATCAAAGGCATGTACACACAGATGAGGGAGGGAGAAAGGGAGCTGGGGAGAGATTTCTCATTAGATTGTTATCTAGGAGATGATGCTTGGCTCAGCAAGCCTGTTGCTTCCAAGGTTATAGTTGAGAGTTTATTTTTTTGTTGCCACTGTAAAATGGCTTCTGGCTCCCGAGTCTGACTTCTCAGGTCTCCCTAGGATCAGGTATGGTCTTTGTCACACACTTATTTGGCTCTTCTCTGGCAAAGTCCAGTTTGCAGGGCAGCTCTTTTTGTCCCAATCACCTCATCAGGAGGGACCTACCTTCTTATGGGTCGTGTTTGTAGAGAGCTGTCAATATCAGCTGGGCTTAATCCATGCTTCACTGTCCACCTGGGACTTAGAGGTCTCTCACATACTTCCTTCAATATTTTGTTTCCTTCTTAGTCAGTTCCACCCTTGAGCCTGCATACAAATTTTTAATGATTCTTTTCTTCTCTGCTAGTTAGTTCAGTTCTCCTCAAAACCAGTCTGGTAAAAACAATAAGCTCTTGGTATCTTTTGGTGTTAGCACTTGCCTCTGGGCAGCTGCAGCACTCACTGCCCCTGGAAGCTGTGTTGGAGGAGAAGCTCAGGCTGCCATATCCCTGTCTGAAGGCACCAGTGGTACTAAAAAAAGGAGGTTCACACATGTAGGGGAGAGCCCAGATGTTGCTCTCCCTCAGGAGAGGGAATAACTGGTGCTATCAGCCCAGGGTCTGTGTGCCATATACCACAGTGGATATTTCTGTGAGCAGTAGTGCCTGAATTAATTTTGATCTACCTTGGTTCTGGATTAAGCTTTTGCAGAGTCCCAATTTTCTTTCTCTGAATCCAAATTTCCAAAGCAAAGGGAACACCTGGAGTGGGAGATACTGCAGATGTCAGAGATTCTGGCTATAAAGTTATAGGATAACTTATTTTTCTCAGTATGTGGTTCAGCAGCAGCTACGCATCCAGGTATTTAATTTTAAACTATTAACACCTAACATGGATTTGCAGCTCTAGTTTCAGTGCAAATATTTTATAAAATATTGAAATTTAGCACAGCTCTATATTCCTTGTTACAGGATAGTTAAACCTATAACGGCAGTTTCTTTCTTTATCAAATCCTGTAGAATCCTATTAGCTGTTCAGCTAGAAAATCCAATTGGCCTTTTTCCCGTAAGATCAGCTGAGAAGATGTGATATAAATTCAAAATATTAGCACAGACTTTAGCCTAGGGCAAACACTGTTCTCTGCAAGGATATAGGGTCTTCACCATACTTACACTAATATTTGTGACATACCCTTTACCCTCAGTTTGAGACTTTGCTTTCCCAATCAACAAACCTGTCAGCTTGAAACTTATTTGATGAAGCAGTTGAAGCATCCTGCTGTGAAAGTAAGCACGGCATTCAAGGGTCATTTGAAGTCCAGCTGACCAAGTCCTTTCTTTAAGACCACTTGAAGAGGGAGGGAAGATTGGAAAAAACCTCTGAAGAGAAATGTTACACCAAAGGAACAATTTGAATGAGAATGTTACGTAGCTGCCTGAAGGGTGGAAAGAGATGACCACACAAGATTAATTGCATCTGCAAAGTGTTTCCACATTTAAAAAAAGAAGAAAAATGTTAAATCCTACACTTTTCTTGCCTGCCAAGTCCATTAGTAAGCTTCTTAAACTAGCAGGTAGCTCTGTGAGGCCATAATCATGTTACAGGTGTGCTCAGGGTGGCCCAAATGACACTTACATTTCCCATGGGAGAGGGAAAAACCTGTGCTGTAACCGCCACACTGAACAGGGGGTCAGGAATGGTTCTGGCACAGCTGGAACTAGAAACCATGGCTGGGGCTGGGTCCAAACCAGCAGAGCACTCAGGGAGCTCTGTGGCTGCAGCCCCCATGGCCCTCAGGTCCAGAAGGATTTGCTTACACATAGGATTTGCTTGGAAAGCACCTCTGTGGAGACTGAGCATGTAAGCTCAGCCTAATAAGATCTGGGGAGCTGGTGCAGATCAGGCAAAGCTTTTCAGCTCTGTCTCAGAGCTGGCCATGCAGGATCCATGCTGAGTGACAGTAGTGAGGTGTCTATGATTTTCATTACCTTGTTGTTGTTGTTTCTGTTACCTGGGATATTCCAACTTCTTTGGGTAGCTGCATGTAGAGTGTATATATGATCTGTTTTTTACATATAGCTGAAACATAAGAATTTAACACACACCTTATAATTGTCATTCATTATACCAATAAAAACAGCAACTGAGCTGCTACCCTTGTCTGAGATTGGCAAAACAAGGAGTTAAAATTGTTGCCCAGCAAAATAGGATCTTTATCTCAGAAATCGGAAAGTTTTAAAGGCAATTCACTTGATATCACAAGAAAAGCTAAGCATTCAAGGCCTTTCACCAAGTAACTTGAAACACATTGATGGCTTTATTGTTAAATATCTTATCTTTCCATTACATGAAGGTATAGACGAAATATGTAAAAACAAGCTTGCACTGCCAAGCTTCTTGCTTAGTGAGTTTAACAGCATAAACAAGCATCTCTCTGCTTCATGCTGCAGGTGAGGCTTGGGTTGAACACACCCAGTGGGAAGCAATTGAGGGTCTGAGATGGTTCTTGTGTGAAATTGTTATTTCTTTGGCAGGATGTGAGTCAGCAACAGGTTTTGTCTAAAAGACATGACTGCAGGGGGTGAGTTGGGCCATTTTCAGTTACCAGCAGGACAGAAAGCCCCACCTCTCAGCAATGTGTAGTCACAGCCTCGGGCATGTTGTGCCCTTGCCAGATCTTGTATAGGAAATTATATTTGAACAGGTCTGGTCCTAAACAAAGACTCTTTCAAGGTGTCGGCAGATGATGACATGGATGAGAGAGTTGTTCCTGATGAACTGGTCAGGCATAGTGTCACTAGTCCCGCATAAAAGATATTAAATAAAGTTTCTGACATTCGAAATCATTCATTATCACTTAGCATTTTTCAGAAGTGAAGGAGGTCCTTATTCCATTTTGTAAGGTTATTTCTTGGCAGATATAATAGAATAAGAATTCATGTAGGATTTTCTTCTCTGTACCATTTAAGAGCAAATGTGCATTAAGCAGTGGCCACAGTGATCTCTAGCTCCAATCCTCCTCCAATTCATTCTCTTTTTCTTACATGAAGCCTGAATTAATTCAGTGTAGAATTGTAGCCATAATGTATAAGACACCAATATATCCTCCCAAGGAAAGTACTGTAGAAATTCAAGATCAGTATTTTAAAACACCCTCCAGGTCTGGATTCCTGCGTTAAACTCTATCTGAAAATAAGCAGAAGTGCCAGACTCTGCCTGTTTTGCCCTGCCGCTGGCCCCCTGCCTTCAGAGCAAATTAGGAACAAATGTGGAACTCATGGGCTTGCTTAAGCTCTCCAGCGAGTTTAAAAGCAAACATGATGATAAAAAATCAACAACCTTTTCATCGAGTTTTAACTCTCTCTGACTCGTTAGTAATGTATTATATAAAATAGAAATGTAATAGATATTCATTTCTTCATGATGTCTCTTTATAGTAGTAGAGGAGTAATGGGGTAATTGAGGGAAACCATTCATATATTGGTGGAGGAGATGAGTGAACTTTCTCCTCACTGATATCTCCTCCTGTGAGAGAAAACACATTCCTTCTCTGATGATGTTGTGACTTTTGTCATGCTCTGCTTCTGAGAGTGTTAATTGGCACCTCTCAGATGAGCCTGTCAAAATCACATGTAGCACCTGGATGCATAGTGTAACAAAAAACTCCCAGCATTTGAGAGGAATCCCGGTTTAATATCATATTCCATAAATAAAGACTCCTTGTTGATATGAGTGATGCGATGTGCCTTTAGTCATAAAAATGAAAAGTGGGCATTTTCTTTCTAATGTTGAAGCTTTCAGATCCCAGATGAAGACAGAACTTGGACCCACGAATAAGTGCCACTGAACTTGATGACCCCTAGACATATGCTGAATTTTAAGTAAATGCTTCTTAAATGCTTAAAAGTGAGGGTGGCTTTTTTTTTTTTCTTTTTTTTTTCTTTTTTTTTTTTAAGGCTTTATTGGTGCTCTAATTTCTGTGGATTTGGAAATGTCTCTAAAAATGGGGATAGACTATATAGTTTCCACAGTACTGCTTTGGCCACCATCCTGCAGCCACATCCAAAGAGTGCAAACTATTTCATAGGGACAGTGATTTCTTGTATGCTGTGCAAATCTATAATCCCCCTTCTTTACTGGTAGCAAGCTAAACTTACATCCAAGAATAGATGATCATGGGAAGATGACCAAGTTAATGGAAAAAATCATTGACATTGGAAGAAGGGATCTCTATTAGCATGTTGCATTTCCCCAGTGAATTGCATTGTCTGTTCTCATGTCCTGTGTTGCACATTAGCAGCTTTGAAGGTTGCAGGTATGCTTGAGCCTCTTGTTTAGTGGGCGTGACTGAAATAATTGAACACAGAGAATCTCAACTAAGGCCTGCTAGGGTCAGTGAAAAGGTCCTTACTGGCTGGTTTTGATGATACTCTTGTTTTCTGCTCAGACCAAACACTGAAGTAGGAACAGAGTTTATGAGAAAGCGTCCAGCACTTCATGCTGAATACAGGTGTGAGATTGGAGTCCTTTCCATGGGAGGTGGAGGTCTTTGGATTTTGCAAAGAGAAGTCTTCTATGTTCTTACCTGTGTACACAACATGGGAAGGCTGCAGAAGCATGTGGCTGAGCATAAAAATGAAGGATGAAGTGCTTTCCTTGCACTGATGAGAGCGAACACACAGACAGAGAAATGCACACAGACAGAATGAGCCCTTTCATGTGGGGAGTGATGATTTACTGGTGTGCTGACTGCATACCAACTGCAGCTGTGACAGGGGCAAGGCTCTGCCCTGTGGGAAACTGGGGGCAGACACCCAAACACCTCAAGTCCTGTTTTCTTCCTTACACCAGTATTGTTCCACAGACTGCGTGAATTTACTGCTGACCTATAGCAGTATGAGTGTTACAAGTTAAGCCCCTTCTCATCTTCTCTTCCCTCTATTTCCAAACTGATGTAAAAGGCAGTTAGTTGATACTGGCAGTTTGCACAGGGAGTGCTGGGCTGTCACTATAATGTGCTTTGCTCAGGTGTGAATAACTTTGGTGGCTAAGATATGGGTCTTTTTCCTTTAGAACTGATGACCACTTATGTTGCTGTAAACACCACTGGGTCCCATTCTGCTGGTTATTACAGCAACTCTGAGGAAGAAGCAGTCCCTTTACCAGATCAAGGGCCTGAATCTGATTTCACGTCCTCTGTGACAGATTAAGTGGGTTGAAGTCAATGGAGCCATGGAGGGTGAGAGGAGAATGGAGCATTCCAGAGTGATAGACCTACCTACTTAAGGAGTTTTTATGGCTCCCAGAGCTGTGATGTTTGAACGCCTCACAAACTTAAAGACCACTCCTGTGAGAGATGGAAGCACTGTCATCTCTGCCTAACAGCTGGGGAGCTGAGATACAGTAAGATGAAATACCTTGGCCAAGGTCACTGTGGAAATCTGTGACAGAGCAAGGTCTGCCAAATCAAACCTTGCCAGGTTTCAAGCCGGCATGTGGACGACTGGGCCAGCTTTCCTCGTCGCATGGGGTGAATGGGCTGTTCTTGCCTTCTGTCCCACTCTTGCCCCTTCTTCTCTTTCTTGAGTTGCAATGGAGGGAGCTGCCTGCCAGCCACTGAAAAGGATCAGGCAAAGCCCAGCCTCTGAGATGCTCTCCCCAGCACAGGTTGGCTGAGGTCCCGTGAGGTGCAGGCAGAGGATGGATTCCTGTGTCCCAGGAGTGTGGGGATCTGGGGTCAGCACACCAGCAGCCTGTTCATTACCAGGGTCTGAACTGTAGCACCTTCCCCTCTCACATTTCTATTATTTAGAGTGACTAATCATAATAACAAATTGATTAAGGTTAACTGGATAAAGTCATCTAAGTCATATTTACTGCTAAACTAACTGCCCAGGGAGGTGAATTAATGATCTTTACAGAAACCTTTTATGGTTATTTGGCCACAAGGTGCGATCTGGTTTGATCTTTTATGCAACATAAATCAGTTTAATGGTTAAATCTGTGCAGCTAGCTGTTGAATTTAAATGAGAGCTTTTTAAATGAAGTATGATGCTTTTTCACACACAGAGGGACATTGAGCAGGTGTATATTGCAATTAAATGGGAAAACTTACAATTAGATAATGTTTAGTTTGTGACACTGGCTGACAGAAGCCTGGAGATTCATGGTGAAGGTCCATGATCAATCATTAATCCCTGCCACTGCGGAAGAAGTAAAATTGCAAATGGTTTCAGCTGAGGTCAGAGCAGTGTGGGAGGGTGATGCGGGTTGTGTAGCGGATGTCTGATATCAGCCATTCATTTCAATGGCCTTGGGTTCAAATACTCTGCTGAGTTACAGATGGAAATTATTTGGTCTTGTTAGACAGCTCTCAGCCTTCTAGTATTTATGCTGTTTTGGTTAATACCCGGGAAGGTCTGGCAGAAACCAGGGATCTGTTACAAGAGGCAGCTACAAACATGTCCTGGGAGAAGGCTTCAGATGGTTGCAGATATTCCAGGGGAGAGGGAAAAGCTAAAAAAGCATTGGTAGCTCTCCCAGCCTTCCTGCACTTTAACACTGCTCCTAAATTTCCTGATACAGACACATCCTGTCCTTCCTCATTTAGACAGCAGCGATATCTCTCCCAAGGGCTTGCTGTTTAAATAGTGAATGCACTTTGGGAGGCAGAGTCTGACAGACCTGTGCCAGTGCACCACAAGTCAACAGCCCAGATCTGAAAATGAAAACAGAGCTTCTGGTCTACACAACACTGCCTGATGGGTTTCCAATGAGTCCTGTCTTCGCCCAAGGGTGGAAAAAGGGATCAACTATTAGACAGGACAGCTTATCCATGAGCTACTTCCCAGAAGATTTGCTGGACTGTTAGATCTGTTAGCAATCTGTTAGATACACCTGTTTGCTCAGGTGTTTCCTAAAGAAAGGGAGGAGTGTTTGGGATGTCTATTGAGCACTGGGAAAAAACTTTGTATTTGGGAAGGCATGGAGGTGAGTGAATGCTTCCTGTTTGATTGACTTCTGTTCCGAGTGCTCCTATGTTAATGTTTTACTGGAGATATTAAGGAATAGGCAAACAGCTGAGATGGGTGGATATAGGTGAAAGGATTCATAAACGCTCAGATAAACAGGCAGAATAAGACATTTCTTTCCCATCCAAGTCAAAGTGGTAAATGGGGCATGGTTCTCCTAGTCATGTTTCCTTGTTGAGCAGATGGCAGTTCCTTGGTTTTTCCTGTAGAGCTCAGTCTCATTAAGTGATTTGGCCAGATCTTCCTGCATGCTTGCACACCCTGGTGTGACCAGGATGGGCAGCGCAGCGATGTGCCCACAGTATTGCAGTGGGACTTGTGTGTTCCCCATCCAAGTCCCATCATGGAAAACAGATATAGTAATGCAGAGTTCTGGGTAAATACTGCTTTTAAGTATGAGGATGAAAATGGCTATGTAAGAGTTAAGTCTTCGTCTCATAGCTGTGCCTTAAGTTTACTGCTTGAGGTCATGCAATCTCCATAAAAGATCCACCTGTGTGCAGGGTCAGAGCACATCATCATGGGCACTTCTTGGGTTACAGTTTTTCAGAGCAGCCACCCTGTTTGTTTTGTTTCTCTCCAGTGGTTCACCTGTGCTGAAGTTCTTTCCCAGTAAAGTCAGGAATAATGTTTTAACACTTACAGTAATCAATTACATCTTCAAAATGTGTTGCAAACATAATGGAAGAGTTGTTGTCAACCATGAAATCATTTTTGCCTTTTTGATTTTCAACTTACTTTTTTAAAAACCCTACCTGACTACTGTAATAAATGCTGCTCATAGAACAAGGAAAGGAAAATTCCAGGGATTTCTTTTTGTCTTCTTTTTCTGGTCAAAGTGGTGATTGATAAAGTTTTAATTCATTTTTTTCTTTATTAACTAGCTCAAATCACAAAACAATAAGAAAAAGAAATTAGCTACATTCCCTCCAGCCTCCTTTTGCTGTGAGTTTGCAGTATTGGAAATTGGGGCTGTTTGGATTCTAATGCTTTTACCTTTAGTTCATTACCTTTTTGTGCAGAACAAAATAGAAAGAGCATCACAAAAGTATATGATTTTTTGAGCCTTAAAAACAGAATGGGGCTTTTCAGGATAGTGCCTGAAACTGCTTCAGACATTATCTTTTTGTATTGCGTTAAAGCTGGTGCATTAAATCTCCCACCACTTTGGTGAGGTAAGTAAATATTATGATCCTATTTAACATATGCCTCAAGCCACATAACAAACCCAATAGAGACTTGGCGTGCTTGGAAGCAAATCATTAAAACTGCAGCTCATTAAATGAAGACTGAATTCAGTCCAAAGAGACAAAGTTAGGACTGGAATTAGTCTTGGTCATTGACCCATCTTCTGTCCACCAAACCATGATGTAGTGACACAGTGACCTATGAAAAACTGTACTGATGACTCTGATGGCATTTCAGATGTTCACTGTCATGATTGTTTCCCTGTTTTTATATCAATGCTCATTGTTCCTGCTGTGCTTGGGCTTGTATAAAGGGTGCTAACCAGCCTTAGATCTGGCTGGCTTACACTCAGGGGGGTTCTTGCCTGGAGCCTTGGTATTGAATGAAGCTGGGATCTCAAAACAAGGTTTGAGAACCTGATTGGCTTCAAGTTCAGTCTATATCATGGAGAGTATAGGATTTCCACCAAAGTGCATAAGGAGGCTTGAATGCATGTAGAATCTTTTTAAGGCATGAAGCAGGGCTGTTGTGGCAGGCTTGGAAAGTATTTTTGTTTGGAAACAATTTATTTTCTGTAGAAAGGCAGTCCGAGGCTGGGTGGAGAATGCCGAATGCCAATTGCTTTGTTTCTTTACCACTTCACAGAGAAATTGGCTTATTTATTTTTATTATCAGGACTTTCAGGATCTGAAAATGAACATTATGATTTCCTTGCATCAAGCCTGCACTGGTCTATCAGTCACCTTTATCTGTATTTCAGGATGGAAATCAAATCAAAAATCATAGAAACTTTTTTTCATTTCCAGACTATTAAAGCTAACTTGTTCATGTCATTTTAATGTGAGGTTTGCATCTGAGAAATATCCAGATATGGCAGCTTAATTCTGTCAGCAGAGAGAGTGAATAGTGGTCATCTGAAATATCTGGCCCTGACAAAAATTACTTAGGGATGCATAGGTCAGTCTCTGTTCTGATTATATGACTTGATTTTCTTAATTTGATGTTTCAAGACTGATTTTAAAAATATGGTTGGCCCATTCTGCTGAAGAAAAGATGTAGTCACAAATCATGATGGCCTCACAACTGAGGAAGATCAAAGGCATCTTCATCTTTCTGTCCCACTGCTCAAGGAGGAAACCAAGGGGAAAAGGATCATATGGGTACTCTCTCTCAAAACACTCAGTGTCAGTAGTTACTTGCCTCAGTTGTGCTTTCAGGTTTGCCCTGGCAGAGTTGTCCAGTTAGAAATAAAAAATAGTGTTGGAGGCTGACTGTGGAACTGAAAGAGTGGGCCAGTTACTAAGCATTCAGCATTGCTCCAAATTAAAACTGCTATGAAACACAAAGCAGATGTTTTGAGGGGATGCAGACACTGGTGAAAAGCAAAGCAACTGAAGGTAAATCAGCTCTGCTTGCTTAAACGTCCACATCTCCATAACTCTGCCAGATATGCTACAGAGAGGGAATGGGGAAGTGATCCAAACACTTCAGGAGCTGGAATCAGCTTGCAGCTAAGGGAAAGGAGGTCTCTGGCTGTAGCACATCTTCATTAATTGTCAAAAAAATTACCTACTTGACGCTGCTGCTCCAAATGCTCTGTTCTCAGTCCCACCTGGCTGTGCTCTAACCCTCATTTTCTGCTTGTGCTGCAGGACGGGAACAAAGCAGCACAGCCACTTTTTTTCCCTGCTTTGCCCTTGAAAGGTGAAGACACTCCATTAGAGGTAGAGAGTAAAGGCCTGTGGTAAGGGCACTAGCACAGGACTTGGAGGATTCTTGGAGGTTTAATTCTTGCCTTTGCCACAGACTGCTTGTGTAACCCCAAGCAAGGTGGTTAATCCCCCATGTCCTTTCAGTACTGCAGTTGTAGGGATAATCCTCCCCCAGCCTTTTCCTTTCTTATTTTGTGTATGAGCCTCTTGGGCAATTGTGGTCTCCGTTTCTTTTGCCTAATGCAATAATGGGACAGTAGGGCTCCATGGGCTGCAGGGAAAATAGAACAAAAACCCAGGCCACCCTGAGCTGATTCTGGCCTTGAACAGATGGAATCAGAGGGTGGGCAGATGGTGCTTGCCAGACTTGGGAGAACTGTGCCTCATGGGTGCCTGCAGGAATGCCTCTGGGGAGAACTCTCACAGTTGTGCTGGATGTCTCTGTGTTGAGTGTGCTGGACTCCGTGACGCTGCAGTGCTACGTCAGCCACAAGGGATAATGAGGTGCTCTGCTGATAAGAGAAACTGTGTGTGTGCTGGGCAAATTCCTTTGGGTCCAGATTCCAGAGCAGGTTCTGAGCAATAAAATTCTACTTGCAGTTTTTGTTTCATTTCCCAGGGCTGGGACTTGCTTTACTTACCTGGGGTTCACAGCACATCTGTTAAGGTTCAGAGGAACCTAGAGGCTAAAATGGGATTTGTAACTCTGTAAGACAGACACCATTTCAGTTCAGCCTCATACTGGAAACAACACCGAGAACAGAGTTCTCATGGTGACAAGTCACTTCCAAGCTGGAACCTGAAACAGTTTGCCACAAATCCCTCTGGCTGCATTTTAAATGGCCTCGTGGCAGTAGGTCACTCTTACATGTTGGACCTGTTACAACAGGTACATTGTGGGGCTGTCAGTAACTCACTGCTGAAGCCTCCTGAAACAGAAGAGAGCTCTGCAGGGAGATGGTCCCCAAGATGAAGCAGCGCACAGAGGGTAGGAGGAAACACACAACAGAGAGAGATGGCTACAGGCCAGGTTGATAATACAATTTTTAAGAAATTGTGAGTGTCTAGAGAAGATTTCTGCTTTCCCTGATGTGTTAATGATTCTTATAGCTCCAAAGCATTTGAGTGGAGAGGCAGCATGAGAACCTCTATTCAGTTCTGTGGGAATAAATGGAAACCTTGGAGTGCTGTGGGGCAGCCCCAGCCCTCTTTAGCAGAGAAATCTGAACAACAAACCAGAAGTGGCCCAAGCACATGTTGAGAGCCTGCAGACCCAGCCCTGCTGAAAAGCTCTTGAGCACGTTTTGAATAACCTCAGAAGGGTTTGTGTGTTTGATTCAGATCTGGCATGACTTCTGTCACAGCCTCGATTGGCAACGTCCCTGCAGCGACTGGGGACCGAGCAGGGTGATTTACAAGGGAAGTTGCTATGTTAAATAAAAGTTACATAAGGAGCAATTTACCCCCCAGCTGTGCACAATAATGCTGCTGTAATGCCGTCAAGATACTGTGCTGACTTCAGAAACCGCCCATGTGAAGTTTGGGTTTTCTCCCCAGGCTTCACGGAGGGGCCTGGAGCCGCAGCTGTGCTCCTCTGCTGCCCGTCCTCCCCTCGCAGGCAGCCGCAGCACGGGAGGCACGGGCACGCAGGCCTCGCAGCGTGGAGCCCTGCGCCTCCCAGCACAAGCCATCCCCCGCACTGCTGCGGTTCGGTTGGGGGAATCACCCCCATCTCTCCACTGCTGCTGGCTGGGTGTAAGTCAGCTCCAGCCCAGAGGCTGCAACGGGAGCCTTGGCATGGCACAGAGCTAAGTGCCTCCTCGGGACTTATTAACAAACCCGCCTTTGATGCTCTCTGAAATGCAGTTCTGTGGTTCCTGGTCTGCATCCAGAGAGCCCAGGGTGCGAGAAGACGCGGTAAGAGCGCGCACACCTGACCTGCAGGCGCGATCAGCAGCGTGCCAGAGGAAAGGCCTGGCGGGCCTGAAGGGCAGCTCTGCCGCCAGGCTCGCTGCACCCTCACACCTGCCTGCGAGTCCCGCAAAAGGCCGGGAGCGCGAGTGGCTGAGCCTGGAGCAGTTTACAGCAGGCCCTTGTGCTGTTCCCTTCCTTGGGCCCCTTGGACTGTTTGTGTGCTCGTGACCCCAGACCCTCTCCAGTGGGACTGCAAGCTATAACGTTTCAAGTGAGAGAAGGATGACGGGGGGATAAAGAGAAGCAAGGGAAAGGCACCTAATACGATTTCAGAGAGCCCTCTGGCAGTCTGTCCGTGGGAGGCTGCCATGTATAATAAGGAAACGATTTGTCTGGGAATGATTCAGCATGTAAATTTCTCTCTCCCTGACCTCTTTCTAAGTCCCCAGCATGGGACTGCGGGAGGTTTCCAGCATAGGAGAGCCGATAAGGCGCAATAGTTTTCGTATGCTTGGAAGAGAGGTCAAAGTGTCCATGCTGAGGCAGCATTCCCACTGCTGTGTGAGGCTTCATGGACCCCACATTTCACCTTTACTCCGTGGAAGGGGGTGGATTTTGTCTTGCTTAGAGGCACATTAACGATCAGGGAACTTCCCTTCCCAGCCGGCCCTTGGGGTTGTCCTTCCCACAGCCTCTCCCTCTGCCCTGGGGACCGTGGTGATCAAAACCCCACCAGCAGCTGCAGAGCTCCTTCCCTGCTGATTTTCACAGGACTGCCTCCACACTGAGCTGGCCCGCTGGTATTTCCTTGAGATTTCTTTCCATTTTGTGGGGGACCACAAGGAGGGCTGAAGGCTGGAGCAGCTGCCCTGTGGGATCCTGGTACTGAGGTCTGGTTTTTAGTAGGGGAAATTCCTGTGAATTTTCCGGAATTTACTCTAGATGTGAGGGTTGAGACATTTTTGCTTCCTAGGTGCTCTGGGAGTTCCTCCTGTCCAGCACTATAAGCCTGACTTGCACAAATGATTACAAAACTGCTGTTTCTTGGCATTTAGATTTTATAGTTTGTCAGGCTCATCAAGAGTGGGAGGGGAAGAGGAGAGACAACAAGAAAGTAAACTCAGCCACCCTGAGTTTTCAAATGCTGACTTTTAATTTAGTAGCCACCTGTGTGTGCTTCTCTGTCCCCTAATATGCACCCTGACATTTGCAACCTTCTTTCATTGAAATCTTTATATTATCTCTTCGGGTGGGATCTTCTTTTGCTGCTTGTTTTCTGCAGTAAGCTATACTAATTAAAAAATGGTCTGGAGTGTGAGCAGATCAAAATGGGCAGCCTGAGGGGGCTGCAGGTCCCTGCCTGCTGCCACTGTCATGTGGGAAAGGAGCAGCTGTGCTTCTGAGTGGTTCCCTTCCAGAGCAGTGCAGCTGTCTCCAGACCTAGCGTTGCTCCTTTCCTTTTCATTAGCTGAATGTAGAGATGGCCAAGATTCCTGACCCTACAAGTTCTGGGCAGTCTAAATTCTCTGTGTGGCTGAAGGCCATGAAATACATACAGCATGCCTTGAGGAGCTGGAGGGGGAGCTGAGCCTAATTTAGAGATGGGAGAAGAGACAAAAACTGCAAAGGTGTGACCATTCCACTGCAGGACGAGGCTGGACTGGGCATGCAAAGGGGTTTCAGGGTGAGAAATGAGTGGCGATCAGCTCACTTGACCTGCAGCAGTGACTTATGCCTGCTGCACTGCTGGCAGTGTAACTGGCTCAGCCTGAGGGCTGGGTTTGAAATAGTTCCACATTCAGCACAGGCTTAGTGAATTCACAGGGTACAAGGCCAAGGTGAATGAGGCGCCCAGAGCTAGCCCACAGTGAAACTGATGCTCAGCAGTGAAGGAGATGACAGAAGTTCAAACCAGGGTTTATGAATTCACCTTCTGAATGCATGGCTCTTCTTCAGAGATACCAGCATGGACTGCAAGTGAAATAACTTTTCTCTGTTATTAGGTGATATCTATTAGCAGACACCCCAGTTTCTGTTCTGTTCCTGGTGGGGACATTTTGGCCAGAAGCCGTTTCCAATCTGGCAAACACAGTAAAAGTATTACAGGAAGGGAGAGAAGTCCAGATCCATGGAGGAAATATTTTTTTTCTCTTTTTCTTGCTGGTTTGAAAATAGCCCCTAAGCAGGGTATGTCAGCCAGGAACTGAATTGTTTCAAGTTCCCTCTTCATATGTATCAGCTAGTAACAAGTCCACTCCTTGCTTCTGTCTTTTTTTTCTGATTTTGGTGAGAATCTGCCCGGATTTGGATTCCTGTTTGAGTTGTGCATGTGCTGGGTCTGACACGGGTAAAAATTGGCTGCCTTGTGGAGTGTGTGCATGCAATAAATGGTTCTTTGTGAATGTCTTCTCCCACTCCTAATATCCAGGGATTGGCTCTGAAATGGGTAGCGTTTTGCAAAAGCTTTTGCCTCTCCTTATCTACAGCTTGCCATCACAAAACTAAATAGACTTGTTACCAGTATGAATGCCCTGTCCCAGCTCTGTGTTTTGTACTTTCTCCCCATAGCTGCCAGTACAAATGTATTGCAGTCTGTCACAGCCAGCAGCAGAGGAAAACCAGGAGTGTGGAGGAAATTTGGTGGCTGTCAGTCAGTCATCATCTTCTTTGCTCTGCTGTTCACTTTTGCTGTGTAGAACAATCACATAACCTTTCTGTGTCTCAGTTCCTTCCCGTATAATGAGGACAAATATTAATTTGTCTCCTAGTGACAGAGGTTGCATTCATACTCACAAAGTGCTTTGGTAATCACAGATATTCTGTCAGTGCCATGTATTGTTATACAGCCATCTGAATGAGCAGTGCTCCCTGACATCTGGCCACACGGAGCTGTGTCTGTGTGGTACTGCATGACCAGCTTCCTGCTGTGCTCAGGTGCTGAGTGTGTGACAACCAAGAAAAGGTGGGTCTGGGTGTGGCACTTGGCTCTGTGCTGCTGATTTTTAGCCTGGTGCATTGGTAGCCATGGAGCTGCTGTGACAAGGGCAGTGTTTAGCTCCATGGGGAGAAAAGGGGATGTACAGATCCCTCTTTCTCTTCCCATCACCCAGCTCCAACTTTTTGTCATCACCTGCTCTATGAGCCCCTGTAAATTCTCTGGTGTTCAACCATGGCTGGTGATGGGATGGTCAGCAAACCCATCCTCTCAGGCTCTGTGATCATGCACCTTGGCAGGGTGGGGGCTTGCTCAGTGGCAATCAACAATGTGCACTTCATTAGCACTTTCACCATGACATTTCCAAGCAATCTGTAAGTGTCACACCAGTGCTTTCTTCATTACCTTTTCCCACTCCACTGTTGAATTAATTCTTTTAGACCTCTTCCCAGAGGAGCCACTGCTCACTCACTGATATATAAGGATTTCTTATAGCCTGGCTTTTTCTGGTTTTCGTTTCCTATCTTGCCCTGCCTTCCCTAGACATTTAACACTTTGCATTTCTTTTATAGTCCCTGTCTGATATTTTCTCTCTGCATTTTGTCATCCTGGTCTTCTTTTTTAGCTTTCCCAGTCTCACTCTTTTATATAGGAAAATGGAGTCGAGTATTCTTAAATCATCCTGTAAAGTTCTGCAGAGCACAAGGTCTCAGAAGGAGTGTCCTAGGTGCTGGCTAAAAATTACTCCCAGAAGCCTTTCATTCTCCTCTTTAAATACAGGTTTTGATCCTTTCTGTAGAATATGGTTGCAGTGCTGCCGAAGCTCTTGGTTGCATTTATGTTTAGAAGCCCAGGATTCTTCCACATGGACATCTGTGCAACCACAAGGGAAATACTTTATTTTAATTCTCCTAAGAGCCTTACAGAAGGTAATCTTCACAAGAACCTCAGGAACTGGGGTCTTCCACAGGTAGGAAATCTGGCACACAGATTCTTAACCAGGATCACAGGAAGAAATCAAAAGCAGAACTGGGATTGGTATTTTTGCACTGCTGCCTCCAGACATGTTGTTGGAATGTCTTCAACAAGTTTTCTGCTGCCTTAGTGCATGCACAGCACCTACCCTCGACCATATGCAGTGGAAACTGCCACCAGGCATGGACAGCTGACAAATTTGAGTGGTAGGACTGAGGTGCAGCTTTGGGAGAAGCATGGATTTATGATGACACATGGTACATATCATGATATATAACACATAGGATACATTTTGTGAAATATCCCTTAGCTGACTAAAAAAATAATTACTTGCATCCAAGATCCCTGCTTGAAAGGATTTCTGTCTACAAATGGCCAAACAGCATAAAAGTTAATTGCTCTAATGTAGCAAGCCATTTGCCCCATCCCATTGTTGATCTGAAGAATAGTGGCTTTGCACAGAATGGGAAATCTGTATGGGTCTTTTTTAGCACTGACTTGTCAGGCTGTGTGTAAACTTGTCTCAATGGGTTTTCCTGAGCTTTGCATCTCTGTCAATGCTGCCACAGTGCAGCAGAAGACCAGGATTGGCTCTGCCCTTGGCTGCAGGCAGCAAGTTACATTCCCTTCCCAACGAGGCTCTTCTCCCTTCTGTGCTGCACAGGGTATGTTGGGGGTATTTTGAGTGCTGCACAGGGTATGTTGGGGGTATTTCGAGTGCTGCAGTGATCTGCCTGAACAGGCATTCCTTCTTGTTCCACACCAGACCTGGCACTTGGGCTATTCTGCTTTAGGTCTTTAGCTCTTTGGCTATATCTGATCATTACTGTGGTGTGTTGCTCTGACCTATCTGTGCACCAGGGGTCCCAAGCTGCTGGTTTGTACACAAGAAGCTGGCGTGCTGCTGCTTGCTCAATAGTCTTTTGAATCTTGCTGCAGAGCGAGCAAACCTGAGTATAGGTTATCTGATCACATGGCATGTGGATTATTGCTTTTTAGTCATAAATAAAATGAAGCAGAACAACAGAGAAGTGATGTAGAACATGAACACACAGCCTTTGCAGCTCAGGCCAGTACCTGCAGAACATAAAGGGTTAGTTATTCTTGCAGTAGCATGATTAGGTGCTATGAGCTAATGATCCAAAAAGCTCAGTTTTAGCTTACGTGAGAATCGTATGCAGCTTTTTCATGCCTGTTAACTTTGCAGACAGCAGAGTTCCTACAGGAGCCGGAGATCCAGGCAACTACTTGAGAACTTACTGCAAATGCACGTAGTGTCTGACTAGACCTGTGGTCCGTGGTGGGGAGTTAGACAAGGTGAGACTGTAAAAGGCTGTAATTGTACACAGGAGATGGCTGTGATTGCTTTGAATGTGGAGCCATTGTCAGGAACGCAGAGGGAAAAGCACTGCCTATTTGAGCACTCTTATCTCAAACTTCTGGCTAGAGTGAAGTCAGGAAATGATTGGGGGGGGTGCTGTAGTTGTCTGTGCATTTTCACCCCTGGGGTTTCAAGAAACTTGGGATTTCGTGCTGCCTTTGGCATGGCTTTGCTACCCTTTGCCAAGTTTCATTAATCAGCAGCCAGGGGTTATATGAAGGGTATAGTGTCTACCTAATGGGAATTCAAGGACCACAAGGAGAGATTTCAGTATCATTTGTTTAAAGGCACTTCAAGGTTTTTAAATTATTTTTGGCTTCTGGAATATAACTGCCATCCTTTAACTATTATCAATGGCATTAGAGCTTCACGTAGTAACAGCATGCTGGGATCCATGAGAGTGTCAGACTGGCTTGCTGTTACATGAAAAATGTCACATCTTGCAGCATCTCAGCTCCTCAATTTTGTCTGGTTTTTAGCAGTTTGGAATTTGATGCAGTCATATTATCAGAGGGAAAAATGTCTCAAATTAGAGCCTGCTTTAAACAGATGCTTTGCAGTCTCAGATAACTGCAATTTGTAGACGTAACTCAGAGAAATTTAAATGTTGAAGGTAGCTCCACTCACCAAATTGCTGGGATCCACCTAAAGTGCTGAATTTTTACTCCAGCTTCCCATTACCCTGTGGAAGATCTTTTCTTTCTGAGGCATTCCCCTCGGTTTGGTGTTATCCCTGAGACTCTGGTGTCTTCTGTGCTGAACAGCAGCGCTATCCCCTTGCCTTTGAGTCTCTTAGGCATTGCTGTTGCCAGTTGTGTGACTGTGTTGCACTTCATACATCTCTCTATGTGCACAGAAAGCCTTAATTACGGCACGTTAAATGGAACAATATGTAGGGCATGAGCTAAACTCTGGGATATTTTTAGTCTTTGCTGGCCTTGTCATGGCCCTTGCTGTATTTCCCTGGGAAACAGTTGCTGAGTAGCATCATTTAGCTTGTCCCACATAACTCCAGGCTCTTGCCTGCCAGGCCCGAGACTTGTGGAACGGCTGTTTTCCCAGTGGGAATGTGCCCATTTTAGCAGATAAGATCTCATGCCTTACTAATGTTTTGATGAGTGTTTGGGGTGGAAAGGCAATCTCAGAATTAAGTGTTATATTTGGGGGGAGCAAACCCCCAAGGTCACAAGTCTAAACCATGGCTAGGTTATGTGTAGCCAACATCTGTATCCCCAAGCTCCTTTTGCAGAGCGGTTGGATCACTGGATCACTGCTGTTGATGGTTCCTGATGCACAGGTATTCCCCTGGAAAGGGACAAGAAGCATTCCTGTGACTGGCAAATTAAAATGCTGTAGTTGGGTGGGGGACAGGGAGTCGAATCAATGCCTCCATGGAGAAGCAGTTGCCTCAGTGCCTCAGTGGCTGATTGGGCTGGGCTGTTAGCTCTGAGCTCTGTGTTGGGCAGCATTCAGCTCCGCATGCCAGGCTGTATGGGGAGAAGGCCATGTCCTGGCTGGGGCTGTGGGGCAGTCTGTCATGAGGGGAATGTCAGGAGATTTGGAAGAGGGATGCTGCAAGGCCAGGGTGGGATTACAGAGGACATTGAAGAGCAGGGGTTACGGGGTGACTGAGCATGGAAGCCAGCCTGACCTGGATCCCATGGCAGTGTTAGCATTGCTGCTTCCAAAACGGCTTCTGTGAAACACTGGGGTACAAAATGAGGGCGGGTGAGCCTGGGGCCAGAGACGTGGCCCCACTGTCTGGCCAGCCCTGTCTGTCAGGGCCCATATTTCACAGCAGAATAGGCAGAAGGGCAGATAAGCCTGTGTTGCCTCCAGCTCTGTGCAAAGCCTCTCGTTTAGCTCAAACCTGAGGCTGATGGCCGGACCCACTGAGACCTCCGGCTCTAAACTGTCCTGCTTAAGTGCAGACACATGTTCTGCTCTGCCCATTGCCTCAAGCAATGGAAACCTCTAGCAAATGGCTGAGGCAGCCTTCTGGGGATAGTGATGTCTTAAACTGCTATAACATGATTTGCTAGGGCTGGTCTGGTTTTTGAACCTATGGTATTTTGACCTTTGTAATCTACTCTTTCTTACCCTGAGCACTAAAAGCTGGTTTTGTTTGAGTGGGTTTTTTTGTTGTTGTTTTTGTTTTGTTTTTTGTTTTTGTTTTTTCCCTTTTTTTCCCCCTTCCCCAAATTTTTAGTGTAATGAGAATTCTGTGTAACAACATGGCTTCAGGAACTACAGTCTTATGAAGAAGAGAAAGTGATGAGAGATCATATAAAATCATGTTCAATTATACTATATCAAATTTAAATAATACCATACTTTAGAGACAGAGAAGAACTTTTATTAGCTGAGAAAACACACACGAAATTTGAGTTTTACATGCAACAGCACACAGGGTGGGTAGCAGGACTGGGAGCAGAACAGACCTCTTCCATGTCTTAACACAGAGAGTGGAAAAAGAGATCAGCTGAAGATCCTGAACGTGGAATTCTTCCTCTGCTGGCAGAGAATTACATTAAGAATTAGAGCAATTTATTTTCTGCAGTCATTACACTTGCTTAGCAAAAGAACACCTTTATATATTCTAGTTTGAAACTAATTGTCCAGTTTTAAAAGAAGAATCCAAGGAGTGAATTTAAGACAGAGTTTTTTGAAGAAAACACTGCTAGTCCCAAATTGAACCAAGACTTAGATTAATCACAGTCTTCTGTGCAATAGAAGGCATTTGAGAATCCATCTAGTTCATGGGAAAGTGATCTTGGAAGAGCAACAAATAAATAGTGTGACCTTTTGACTCTGCTAGCCCTGGAGCTGTGGTAAGTTTGCAGTCAGGCACTTGGTTCCAGACAGGAATTTTCATTGCTGCAGTGAAGTAAATCACCATGAGGAGGAGGCCTCTTTGGCCCTGTCTGTGTGGAGATATTTTCAGAGTTCTAATTCTCTGTGGGTGCCCCCTCCATCAGTGACAATGTAAATGAAAGATGTGTGGTAGACCTGCTCAAGAGCCTGAAATACTGGCATTTTAAGCCACCTTAGTTAAGGCAATACCAGAAATGCCAGTTTTATCTCTGCTGTGGTCTGCAGTGGGTTTTGCCTAAATCCCATCGGTATGGGTTGAACTTATCCCCAGGGCAGATTTAGTGAGGAAACAAAGGGTATGGTGCTATCGATGGTGCCTTTCGATAGCATCATCTTGATGTGGCACTTGTAAGACACATTCAGTTTGCCATTCATGTGCACATATCTTTAGCAGTTCAAAGAAGCTGAATTAATGATGGGAAATGAAATAACTTCTGGAAAAATCATTGCTTTTCACGATTATTAATTCAGTGATCCTTAGAAACAAATGGTTTTATACCTTATGTTCAGGAAAGGTAATTTCTCTGAAATTAATGTGGCTGAATTTTGTTTGTTTGTTTTGCTTCTGTAGCCAGGCAGAGCTGTGGCTTCCTCAGCCTCAGTTCACATTTCAGCCTTTCCTGGAGCTATATCCTCTCCAGAGCTTGTGTTCGTTCATTGTGCTTGTGCAAATGAAATTTGTGAGAACTTACTTCTCCTGGAAGCCTCCACTCTGCTCTAGATAAGAGCTGGTCCGTGAGTTCTCAAGTTGGTAGGAAAAAGAGAAAGTCATACTGCACGTTTGGCCTCATTTCCTTAGGAACCAGGAACAACACTCATTTTTGCGTAACTATAGAAACCATTTAAAGAAATGACCAGCCAGTGCAAGATTTGGTATAAAATTGAGCATTGACAATGATGATTTCTCTTGATGGGTCATCATGCACAAGGGAATAAAAGGCATGATTACCACTGAGACTGCTTGAGGAGACAGTCAGCCAGGCTGGATGTTTTGTTCTGCTTGATTGCCACGTCCTCCGTGAGAGCTCAGCGTGACAAGCCTCGGTTGTCACCTGAGGAGAGTAAGAGGAGTTTGTGCTCTGTGCAGTCATTACTAGGTTGTCCAAGGAACATATGGGGAATACAGCTTTTCTCAGCATTGTAGCTCCTGTTGGGGAACCTTCTGCCCCAACAGGCTCTTTCAGTTTCTCACTGGTACAGCTACATGGACAGGCATGCATAGCAAATGCTCTGTCTTTGTGGTCTGTGTGGGCTCTGTCCCTACTAGGCTTGTCAAACATGCTGAGATCCATTAAAATGAGTCCTTTTCCTCTAATGCTTGCAAAACCAGTGCTCTCATCACTGTCATCCATAAAAGTCTCTTATGGAACAGTTCCTAGGACTCAGCTTCTGAGTAGTAGGAACCTCTGGAAAAGTACCACAGCCTTTGCTGCTGGCTGCAGAAACCTCCTCTCCTTCCTCAGCATATGTGCTCAGTCTGAACCTGTGAAATGCTGAAGAAACAACAGCTATAAACTCACTTCTATGAAATACTTCCTTTTTCTCTTTTCATCCTCTCCCATCTGCTCTTTTCTTGTGCTCCTCTTCTTTTGCTGGTGATGAAGACCCCCCCATATTCATTCTGTGAATTTCCTCCCCCTCAGGCAGCCAATGAAAAGTACAAATGGAATTTGATGTAAATCAGAGTAAGGTTCTGCTAGGTTCCCCCTGCCCCCCTTTTCATGCTGTAGGCATTAGTATAACAAAGGAGAAGGCAATGATTGTTAATTAATTTACATTCTTTAAGGCATATGCCTTTGACCCGTGAGGGATGGGAAAAGACTGATCAGTGTGAATGTCTAAAGTCCCGACTGAGGCTGATTTTTCATGTATTTAGGCAAAGACAGGAATGTACCCCCTGCCTTCCTCCTGCGTATCACCCTCACCTGCCATACGCTCCCTTGTCGCCTCTTTGTGGGCAGTGACTCATGGGCTCACCCAGAACATGGCAGCTGCTGCTGATTCCAGTTCCAGGGATGGCGATGACAGCTGCAGCGCTGTTCCACCACCAGCGGGGAGACTCTCCCGTAACTGGCCAGAGCAATCACTCAATGAAAGGCGAGATCCTATGGCTGAGAGCTGTGCCAGGGATTTTCTTGTATTATGCACAACAAAAGCCAAACTAGAAGAGTTGGGTTAGCCGGACCTGTCCCTGTGCACAGGGGAGTGGAGTCTAATCCCCCACTGTGTTGTCCACAGTATTTCTTCCTACACTGGCTCATTTCACCATGATGGAGTGAAGGGAAGCAACAAACTTGGTTCTGCCCCTTGTTTTCCCTGTAGGGTGGCTGCACACAGCCTGATGTTTAATGTGTCTTGTAGTGAAGTGGATACAGCTTTTCTCTGGCAAGACTGAGGGAACTAGAACTGCCTGTGCCACAATTTGTTCCCTGGATTCTGCTCACTGGGAAAGCTGGTGCCAGCCTCTAGCAGAGCACATGATGTCTTATAATCAAGATGTAAGTGCACTATTAGGATCTTTTTCCAAGTCAAAAATGGCCCTCCAATGATACAAAATTTTTTATCCTTGATCCTACTGTGATGGGTACATTGTAGTTCTCCTGCTCCCCAAGCACATCTTCCATTTCATAGACAAAGGTCCACCAATTCATTCACTTACCTTGTTTTCTGTCTTTTAAACACTCCTTGAATTTCCGTCACTGGGAAAGCATTTAATTGCCCTAAACCTGCAAAATGGTTTTGAGTCTGGTTTGTTGGGGCTTTGGGGGTAGACAACTTTATCAACAAACAGTGGCTTGCTTTGCAGATAAATTCTTCTTTTCAGAGAAAATCTTTCCTGAAGAGTTTCACAGCTGATTATGGACACAAATAACTCATCAGAAAAAGTTAGTGATACTCAGTGCTTGGCAGGCCCTGAGCTATTATCCAGTTAATGCCATGGCACTGTGCATTTCCAGCTGTGTTGCAGCGGCACACAGACCTCAGCAGCTGTTGCACAGCTCATCAAATGGCTGTTGAGCATCATCCTTGATTTGTCATAAGCCTAAAGGTTTCTCTGGGGAGTGAATGTTATCGCCTGCCACAGCCTGGCTACACTACAGTGATGCCCCAGCACTGTTGTTATCATTCATACACTGCTTGTTTGGATTCCTTCCCTCTCCTCTTTTCCTTCATTATTTTTCCTGTTTGTTGGGATAGTTGGGATCAGATTATTTATAACCTTATGCTTCTAACTGACTTGTCTGAAAATGCAGTCTGGTGTATGCTTAGGGTTACCTGGCTTCATGTCTTCCTAAGCAGCTGAGTTTATATTAAAAAAAAAAAAAAAAAAAAAAAAAAAAAAAAAAAAAAAAAAAAAAAAAAATCAATGCCTAAAAAGAGGCACAGATTTTGTGAGCTGCTCAGGTACATTGTCCTTACAAAGAAAAATGGAATTTTAGGTGTAAGTTATGGTATGGACAAAAGCTATGTTTTATGTAGAATTTAATGTTTGCAATTATTCTGAATAGGATCAAACACAGAAATTTTCAAAACTGGAAAGAAAATTCTGAGGTGAGGAAGGGAGAAAGCCTTAGGGTTCACAGAAATGTTTTGTTTTAAGCAATGTTTATCATCAGATCCATAACACTGAATATACAGAAGCAAAACCTTATTTCAGAATGTTTTATGCTTCTCAAATCTTTTCTATGTCTGATTTTCCCCTTTTCATAACCTTCCCAGTTTTCTTCCCTTTTTTGCCTTTCAGACAATTTTAGTAGAACTGGTATAGTACCACAAATTGTTTTGGCTCAAGGAAAAAGTTTCCAAAGATTTTCTGACCACTTCAACCTTATTGCTGCTGGAAACCCTATTTCACTACTCATGTGCTTCCTAGAGACTTGAAAAATCCATCCCCATTGACTGCTGCAAAAGGTGTTTTGCAGATGCAAGAGATCACAGTTAAGTTTTTGATCCTGGTGGCCAGGTGGCTTAAACTCTCTGTGCTTCATAAATTTTGTGATATTATGTGAACAACAATAAAGTTATTTTTCTTCTTGGCTTCTGTGATTGTCTCTGCAGGGTCTGACGTACTGCAGTGCCAAATTTCAAAGCCCAGCTTTTTAACTCAACCAACACCCCCTCAGTCTTTTAGTTTGGAAACACTTTGTTCCAATCTCTGCTAAGTGGCCCTTATGTTTGCATGGAAACCTTATCAAAAGAGATGGAAGTCACTCCTGGCCACATCCCTTCATTGCTGAGAAACACCTTGACAACTGTATTTTTCCTCCCTTAAGTTTTACTGTAGTTGCAAGAGATTTGCGATGGTCATATCCAGAGACACCAAGTACTAGTGACAGGGGAAAGTATTTGTGTGGTTTTACAGAGAATTGTTAATTTTGTGACTGTACTTCTTGCAAAACTTGCCCTGTCACCGTGATTGGGCTGTGAGTGTCCCTGTGCCTGCTCTATAAATAACCTGGATGGCCAGAGACCAAACAGAGCACTTAAGCAGTAAGGACTTTTCTGTTGGGCCTGCTGTGTTTGTGCAGGTTGTCATTGTCACTGCCACAAGCAGGCTGCAAAAAATATTTTCAGCTGCTTGAGATAAAATGGGCAGAGGTGGAGACTTTGTGTTGGCTCGAAACATTGAGATGTTTTCAAGCCAGAAATGTTCTTTATGCTGCCAGCCCCCTGAAGACTTCTTTGGCCTGAAGACTCATGTATTACAGTTTATATATTAGCCCAATAAAAGATTCATGATCTGCCTTGTTTTGCTATCAGTCCATCTCCTAAAAAATGTTGCTGCAGCTGATGTGGATCATTTGATTTCTGTCCAGGGTACTTTAAAGCTGCAAACCCATGTAGCAGGATAGGTGTCTGTCTGTGCTATCCTCTGCCTCTTATTATGTATGTTTGTATTAATGACGAGATATCCTGCGGCATTAGTTGATTTAAATATTGGAAACAAATCTTCTCCTATTTCTCTGCCTTGGGGCTAGGAGTGATCACTCCAGCCTCTTCAGTGTACAAGAATCTGCATCTGTTGAGGTCTCTGTTCTGCTGTGAGCCCAACATATGATCTTAGTTTGCAAACTGATCTGAGAAATGCTAAAATTGGCACCTAATTCAGCAGGAACCTATACCAGTACTATCCCATGGTCAAAATCCTGCTTTGCTTTGGAAATGCAGTTTTTTTAGACTTGGCCACTTGGGTCAACATCCTTCTGTCTCTTTATTGTTTTCATCTTGATGTTTCAGTATCACCAGGATACATTATTATGACTCTTGGATGCAAACAGTCCACCGCTGATGGGGTTTTTTTAGTAACTTGGCAACGTTATCTAAAGCAAAGCAGACTCTTGAAATTGGGACATACTGCAATTCACAGGGACAATAAAATGTATTTGTGGTACAGAGTATTTTGCACGTTTGAAAACTGTTGTATCAGTCTTAATCAGAAAAGAGTGCCTGGAGCAAAAAAAAAAAAAAAACAAAAAAACCCCACCTGTTTAATATTTCTGATAAAAATAGCATTTGCAAAAAAATAAATATAGAAATGGTATAAGAGTTTCACACAGTAGCCTTAACAATGTTGATAGTGTTGTTTATAAATATGTGGTTAGGGAGATATAAAATTGTAGATCATTGACTTGCTAAGCTGTAATATCATTTTCTGAGCTATTTAGGTGTGTCGACTGAATGAATGTTTAGAATCCATGCAGCACATGTAGTAAAAATTTGCATGAAGACTATATTGATTTCAGGTGCAGGGGAAGCATTTCAATGCAGAATAGATGAGCTGCTGGATTTATCTGTATTCTAAGTTTTGAGAATGCAGAATTTGCCCAAGGGACCCCTTCTAGTCTTAGTGTGAGCTGGTGCAAGGCAGTGGGAGGCATTGCATATGAGATGTAACGAATGACTGCAAGCTGCAGCTCTTGGGTTTGGCTCCTGGCCTCTCCTGCACATCCCAACAAGGCATTCTGTGATGGATTCCATCAAATGGCCTCATTTCTAGCCCTTGACACAAGGGAAAGCTGCTCCCACAACTACACTCAGAGAGGTAGAAGTAGATGTTACTCTTCTGTCGGCTTTGACGTGAGTCTAGTGTTGAGTTAGCATCACTTTTTTGGTGGCTGCATGATGGTTTTCGGATTTGGGGGCTGCAGAGTTGGGCTACCAGCAGCAGGAGAAGGCACAGCCCTTGCAGAGCAGTGGGTCAAGGGAGGACCTACATCCCTAGTGAGTGGGCAGTGAAGAGAGCTGGAGAAAAACAAGAAAGCATGGGGCACGTTGCTATTAGTTGCAGAGAAATAACAGGAATTTCAAAAAACTGATGCTCATGTGGTGATGTGCCTTTTTTGATAGAGTGCCTCAATTTGTCAAGATTTTGAACATTTTGTTTCCTCAATCCAATGTCAAGATCTTTTTGTTTCTTCAGTCTGGAGCTCATTAAGTGTATGACGCATGGAAAATTCTGTTTATCTCTTAATAATGTAATACTGGGGAAAACAAGCTTTTAACCCCGTTTTCTGTTGGACACCTACCACACTCCAAATTCAATCTATTTCATATATGTGCACTCAAACATTTGTATATATGTCTCGCTGTTTCTCAGTGTAGATTTGAAAGTTGCTCTGTGCAGAAATCTCACCTGGTCATTGAGAACAAAATACATAAGCACAGATCTCTGTCCACCTGAGATGGCCTGAGATGGAAATAGCCCCTTACTGCCCATGTTACAGATGGGTATTTTTCTGGAGGGAGATATTGAAGGATGCAGTGCATTTAGGAGTTTGTTGTTGCCTTGCTTCAAAGTGAGAAGTAAATCAATAATTTGTTAGGCTGTGAGCTGATGTCTTGTCTGAGTGCCAGCGCCGGTGTCCTCCAGGATAAGCTGCCAAAATGTCTGAGGGAGCAAAGCGGGATGTAAATTCCACAAGTCATTTTCCTGAAACTCTTATGTGGGAAACCTTTAAAAGCCTCTCAGTAAGGACAAAATCCTTCCAGGCTTAATGCTTGTTTGAGCAAAATTCCTTCTGAGGTCAGTAGACCTAATCCCAAAGTCTTATCATTTGTTTACCTTGATGGGATTTGAGTGTGTGTGGGGGGAACAGAGGGTCTTGGGACAGAGTGTGCTGGAAATGCTTTCCTGGAAGGCTGGAAGAAGCCTGCCAGGCTCTGCAGAAATGTCTGCATATGTGAAAGGAAGGCTTGCTTCAGTAAAAATCACCTTTGCTTCCCACTTTCTGGGCAGTGGTAGAAATAGCAGGTGAGGATCTGTCTTTTCTCTGAGGGCTCTTTGGTGCCTGTGGGTGGCCCAGCCCCATCTCTCAGGGACGGTGCATCTCACAATGCCAGGTGTGTGGTTTGCACCTCAGACTTCCTTTTGCATCCTGGATGAAAAAAGCTCCCCAGGCTGGCAACACCTCATATCTTTTTAATTGTTCCACAGTCCATCTGAGTGATAAATAGTGTCAAATACAGAAGCAGATGAGAACGGAGATGTTGGTTTCTCTCATTCTTAAGCTGGAAAACAAGCCCTGTGTTTGCCATGTGGCTCTGGGGAAAGAACCCTGCAGGGGGCTTTGGAGCTGGTCCTGGCTCCACTTGGCCCATGTGCTGTCATAGTGGAACCCCATAAAAGGTCCCTTGTCCTTGCATTTCAAATCATGGCATGCCAAGAGTGCCCTCAGCAGAGATTTCTCTTGCCTGTCTCTTTTCTTCCCCTCTTTCTCCTTGCAAATTGAAATCTATCTCCTTTCTAGCAGACTCTGCCTTTATTAGCCAAAGATCATGCCTCTTTATTAACCTTTCAGTAAAGCTACATCAGCTAAGTGAAACACCATTCAGCGGGGCATATGGTATCATAAAAGTTGCTGCGGGTGTCACACAGCTGTGTACAATTTTGTTTGGTTTGAGGCTTTTTGCTTTTCAGTAAAGAGATGGAAAACGTTCTTTTGTTCTTTTATGTGTTCTAGTGAGTGACTTATAAACAGTCTGTGTGAAATTGGCTCTGGAAAATAGAATCAGAAAAATATATAGGCTGTTGCATTGTTTTTATGAATCCCAGGTCATGGTACAGGGGAGATTCTGTGGTATAGTTTCATTAGAAGTAAAGAAGGAACACTAAAAGCTCTGCTGCTGATCCAGGGAAAGTAAAACTTTGTCAAGGCAAATAACACTGGGCCATCTTGTACTTTATTCTCTGCTGCTTACCTAAAGCACATTTCTTACATTCAGTAGATTTCTACTTCTGGCAGTTTATAACTATATGAGTTTAAGACCCTTTGAATAGTTAAGAGCAGAGAGATTTCCACCATGCTGCCATAGCCCTACTGGAAGAATAATTTTCAAGTGTTTTTCTCTTCGGGGGCATATGAGGCCAAAATTACAAATAGGTTTCTGTGTAACTATACATATACATATACATATACATATACATATACATATACATATACATATACATATACATATACATTTATACTTACATAAATATACAGACATATACATATATACACACATCCATAAAGACATAAACATACATATATAGATATAGACACATATATGTGCTCAGATTATATCTATGTCCATATCCATATTTGTTTAAAAAAAAAAAAAAAAAGCGCCATAAAAGCAAACAGCTTTGGCAGGCAGAACAAAGGCATTGTTAGCAGTCTTCTAGGTGGGTCTCTGGTTGGGTTATAAGTTATTTGCAAGTTAATAATGGAAGGATTTCAAGAGATTTGATCCTACAGGTGAAGAAGCACGTGTGACTGCGTGGCTGCACGTGCACACATGCAGTAAGCATCTGTGAGGGATGTCTGTACTTAAACTGACCAGACAAGTTTGACTACTTCTGTCCATTGATGCTGTTTTGAAATAGGGAAGGCTGAGCCTATTAAGGTAGCTCAGAAATGTCTTTCCAAAATGAGGTTTGGTCCAGGTCCAGAGAAGGACATACAGGAAAGGGTTATGAGTGAGGAAATGACAGTGTCAAATTTCACTTGAACAGTGAGAAGGTAGGATGCATATGAAAAACAGCTGAGTTAAAATAATGTGTAAACGTGGGGACAGGCAGTTCAGTTGAAGGTCACAACTGCATTAACCTTACTGGTGTTGGATGCCTAACTCCACGATGAATCCTTTATCCAACCTCTCAAGATTTAGGAAAATGTAAGAGTTCTTGAATTCATTCCTGCTTGACAGCATGAGCCAGTGCCTCTCACATCACTGTGAAATTGATTGCCAGCTTTCAAAAGGCTAGGGTAGTGCTCAGGCCTAATGGGTTTTTAATTCCATGTATAGATGTTGGTGGTGCCACAAGGGAAGTATCTGGTCTGAATCAGCAAATCTATCCTGAGATGAGTGACAGAAAATGAAAGCAGTCAGGAAAAGAAATATTTATTGATGGAAGTTATCAAAACACCACTCATTTTAGTGAAGGTTGAAAAACAGCTTTGTTGGGATAAGAGAATTTACAAGTGTGTCATTATTTGCTAATGTCACACCTGTAGCATCATGCACCAAGATCGTGCTCTTAATGTCAGAAACCAGACTCCAAGGAAAGACTGCACCATTAAAGGAGATACAGGAATAGGAATGAATTTAGCCAGTTTTGTCTAGAGAAATGTTTAATGGCAGGATGATCATCTTAAGGGTCATTTAATACCAGGAAAAGGAAATGATACGTAACACAAGTAGTAACACAAAGAACAGTGAATTCAATTTAATAAAGGGCAAATTCAAATTGGAAATGAGGCTAAACTTTCAGATGGCTAGGGGCAGGCAGACAGGGAAATTGTTTGCTTAATGAGGTAGTTATGACAAACTAGGTAGAGATACTCTGTTTTCCAAAATCAGCGAGTGTGGTGTTCAGTCTTTCCTGCCTGATACAGTGGGTTCAAAGGCGGAGTCCAGTGGTGTTTTGTCAGCCTTGTCCATCATGACCATCAGTTGCATTAATAATCCATGTTTGAATAAAGGCATTTAGCATTGTAGAATTCTGCTTGTTTCTCTAACACTGAAGAAAGAAATTGGATATTTTATATCATCATATTATGAAACAAAAACTTATGCCTCGTGACTTTTATGCCTGGTCAGAACTGTGTCATAGTAAGGCTGGGAGAGACTCTTCTTCAGGTTATGGGGGGCTTGGGTGCTTCACTCTTCACTGTTTTGAGGACAATGGACACCTCAGAGGTACCTGTTGGAAATCTTACTCTTGTATTCTGCTCCTACTGTTCCCTTGAAGCAGAGCTGACCCCATGGCTGTTGTTATGCAATGGGTGATCTTAATTCCCTACCTGCAGGGCTTGCTGCTTCAAATGGGCTCCTGGGCTCCTGCCTGCTTACAGCTCTTTTTAGGAGCGGTCTGGTCTGAAACCAGCCTTGTGTCTGTGTTGCCAGGAAAGCTTTATGAAAAAGAGACTACAAATGTATACTGCCAGAACCTCACATCTGAGTAAGACTGAACCAAATATGTTTTGAGTATACCCAAATTTACTGGAATTGGTGAACAATGCAAGAATTGATACTGATATTTAAATCAATGATTCTGATACAATGAAGATGAGTGATTTAAAAAAAAACTATTTCTGTCTTTGTAGCACAGATATACAGCTGATAATTCTCGCTTTATTTTAAATATAACGATAGGCACAATGCACCTAATTGATGAGGTTGCATAGGGATCCCAGCTAACAGTTAATTATTGCCAGCTGATGAGTTTTGCAATGTCTGAAAATGAAAGGGTAATATTCAGTGGATGGAAGTGGCTCCTATTGTCCAGAACAGCTGACGATTACTGTGTTTAAGAAACAGAATTCTCATAAGGATTTGAGCTGCTCAAAATTAAATGCAATTTTTCCAGGACCTTGATAATCATCAGGAAATGAATGTAAAACTGTGATCTCATGTCATTTGGAAAATTAATGGAATAATCTGATGGGCAGAGCTTGCTAGGGATCTAACTGTACGCTGGAAAATAAGTCTTTAGGCATTGGTCTCTGTCAACAGCAATGGAAGTGGAGAAGACAGTAGATTTTATTCTGTAGTTATCTGAAATGAAAATAGGAGGTGTCCTAAAGAGAAGTAGAGTAGTGTTGCTTTTAGCAAGGAAAATAGGTCAGCCTAAATACTAGCACTGGTTGTTACATGCTACTATGGATGTGTGTGTTAGAGAGCTTGCTAGAAGATTAATTTACTCCTGTAAAAGCATTGCTTTATAGAGATCTGCTTTGAGCTTTGAGATTTTCATTGGAGAAGTGGAAAATTAGCAGTTTCCAGCTACCAGAAAGTTTCAGATGGAAACCTGGTTGCTAGTCAAGTTTCTTTCCCCAGTGCAAACACATAAACCCTTGCAGGAAATCATCCGTACTGCTGTGGACATTATTTCCTCTGCAGTGCACATGAGTCCATTTTTTCAATCTGTCCTGTCTCTTGGTTCTGCAGCATACCCTTACTGGATGTATAAGTGACTTTAGCTGCAAATTCCTCAGTCCAGTTGTGAGATTGCAAGTTTTTGCTCCTAGGTTTCTGTTACAATCAAAAGTTTGTATGTTGCTTAAAGGACTTGCCATCCCAGTTGCTCTCAGATCTTCTCTGCTCTTTGGTGAAAATTAGTAACAAATTTTTTGTGATGTTCTGTGGACGCAATGGCAGCAGTTGCACTGGCAGTAAAGGTCAAAGAAAGAAGCTGAAAAGGCTGAGGAAAGTAAATACAAATTATCAGGAGTCAGCACTAGAGATTTTGGGGGCAGTAACTCAATCTTTTTGGCTGGGGATAGTCACAGATTTAATCCACCTCTCATATGAAGCATTGAAGCAGGTGAACAGTAACCCATGAAAGTTATACTAGCAGTGTTCCAGGACCATAGGAAAGGTAACACTTCCACGGTGTTTTGTCAAAATATTTTTTGGACCTATAGAGCACATGGCTAGTGTTTATCAACTAATATGCAGTATGTGCTCGACGCAGCTACGTAACTGATTCAAGTTTTAGTCTTTTATGCTGTGACATTGAGTTGCTCCTTAGAGTGCAAATGCCAGGTGGTCTTCCCCTAGAAGGTCTCATCTTTATTCCTATGTGAAATGGGCAATGCTTTGTGGGATGAGGGAAGTCTTTCCCTGTCTTGTTAAACTAAGGACTTACTTAAAATATCTTCCTTCCTTTAAGTATGTGTTAGTCACTTTGGGTTTTTTTTTGTTGTTGTTTTTTGGTTTTTTGTTGTTGTTGTTGTTGTTGTTGTTGTTTTTTGTTAGATACCATAGACTAAATCCTGTGTCTGCCCTGAGTTTGTAGTTGAACGGAGTTGTTCATCTCCAGGGGAAAACAGGTCTTTATTTTGTCTCAGCTTGGCAGATTCTCTATCCTTTGTGCCATTCGTCTTCAGTTCACTAAGAGAGCCATCATTAGCTCTGCATATAGTGGCAGGCTTGGGGATTTCATTTTCTGAAGTTTCCTTCACTCTTTCTTGGGTTCTCCTTGAAATTTGTTTTCTTCATAGGTGAAAATGGATGAGTTCTGCTCTGAATCTGGTCTTTGCTCTGTTCTTAGCACTTGGAATTACTACAGGACTGACCTGAAGCAATGCTGCAACTGTGCTTAACATTTCTGTTTGGAAAAGTGTTTATGATGCTGGCATGTGCATCTCCTTTTGATAGGTTTACTTGTACTGCTTAGAACAATCTGAGGAGATTTATGATTGCTTGGTTTGTAATACAGACACAAAGAATTTAGTAGAGGCTTTGTAAGTAATCTCTTTTTTCCTCTAGCCAAAGAAGCACTGTCATGTTTTCATATATCAAGTTACTTAGGGTCAAAGTTTGACTTCTCTCTGAATTTGATAGGCATATATAAGTGCTGCATCTGAGTAGTTCACTGAGGGATTTGGCACTTTGATTTTTAAATGCAGTGCCAAAAGTGTGGAGAGAACAGTGTAGCATGATGAGAATGGAGCCCATGCAATGACAGGAGGTACATTTTCAGCAAAAATTACTGTGAGAGGAGATAATGACTTAGGAAACCAATTGCAATTAAAATGGTTGTAACGGAGTTGATACTGGAGACGGAAAACTGCTAGCTTTTGATATTTGCTAGCTAGGCAGAAACAGAGAAAATATGTGTTTCTGAGAACATAGATATGGAGGAAAGATGTTTAAGGCTCTACACAGGGACTCAGAAAACTGACTTCAGTTTCTTTCCTGGCTGCCTCACAGGATGTCTCTGTAGTCTTGGGGACGATTACAAAGTTTTCACCATATGTTTATGCTGCATCTAGTGATATAGTGCCCTCATTTTAGTTGGGCTTCATGAAATTCTAGCCTACCAAGTAATATTTATTCACTTGTGTATACCAGAAAGCAAAACCAAATGGTCTCTGGAAAAATTAAGCAGAGTCATGTTTACACTGAATAGGGATTCTGTGTCCTGATCAGTGATGGATGAAAAGTAGACCCTTCAGAAATGATGACATATCAGACTCAATGCTCAGGCCCAGAATGGGATAATTTAAATTATCCCATTTAAATCAAAAAATGTGATGAGGGAAAAGGGAGGAGGGGAGGTGGTGCTTACCGTGAAGTTTATGAGCTGTTTTCCCAGGATCTTTGTCACATAACTCAGGAAAGAGGAAGGACATGAAGTAGAGAGATCCTTCCTCAAGGAGGACTTTATAACACCATTATTTTTATCAGCCAAATGCAGACTGATGCAGACACTTCTTTTTTAATGAAGGAAAAATGTGTCTTTTTTTTTTTAATAGATAAATCATCAACAAACAAGCTGATGTGAAAATTAGAAGGAAGAAGTCCAGAGAGGCATGCCAGAGAAGGAAGTTTGCGGAGTCCGAGGGATTCAGAGAAGGCTGCAGTGGGACTGTCTGTGAGAGGAAGCATTTACATCACCCATTTGTGACGGGTTTACCTTCTGGGACTCTGATCTTGGACTGCTGCCGGGACGTTTGTCTTGGACTTGTCCTCTGGGCTGGTGAGTTAGTGGTAGAATGACACACATCTCTGTTGGGCTGTAACATGATATTTTCAGATTGCTCAGTGTGAGGGGTTTTGGTCTCAGATCATTCTGTCTCCTGCTCCAGTGATGAGAGGATATGTCAAGTAGTTAAAGCACAAATCTGGGAGCTGGAAGACTTGGCCACTGTTCCTGTGGCTGCCACAGCCTATTTGTGATTTTGGAAAAGGCAGAGAATGACAGACATCAGATGTAGCATTTTCCACTGGCTCAATGACTTAATTCTGCTGTCATTACACTCAATGCTACTTTCTCTCTTGACTTTGTTGCAAACCTTATATTTCAGACTGTCTATAAAGCATGTAGGTTCCTCTAATCATTTGGTTATAAAAAAAATGTGTGCCTGCTGCTGTGTAGGGTATTGATGCAACTTTTTAGGTTCTGTATAATGGGCAGGGAAATCTCAGTTAACTAAAAAGTTGGGTCACTGCTGCAGTTCTGGTTATATACTGTTTCAAATCCAAAATAATGTTGTTGTGTTTTGCCAGATTTCATTGTTACACAAGAACCTACTACTTCTCAGTTACTCAGGACAGATAGATGTGATGTAGTATTAGCAGGGGAATGCTGAGTGGAAATTGATTAGTTTGGTCCTAGAATATCTCCCACCAAAACTCAACAGGATTTGATTTTCCACAGATTTTCCACAGGAGAACTACAAGAAGGTACTGTTTATAGTTTGTGCTCATTTTGTGCTGTCTGAAACTCAGAAGAGTTTCCACTTTGGAAAGGTTGTAGTTTCAGTTTGGAAAATGGAAGGGCATTTTTAAATTCCTTATTGAAATTTAATTTTTATTTTGACAGAAATATAAAGTGTTTCTCTCTGATATTTTCTCTGAGCATGATGGATCCAACACAGAGTTTTCCTGAACAACCAGTCTGGTCTGATCGTGTTGATTAATTTCCCTTTGGTCTGTCTGGCAAAGACATATGGGTCCAGAAAATATTTCTCCAGGGCAAGTGTCAGTTTCAGTCCTGCCGACAGCTCCCAGGCTGGGAGTCCTCTGAAAGAGAGGAGATGTGAAGGAGGCTGCAGGAATCAATCAAGTGGTGCCATTACAGGCAACAGTCTTCAGAGACGTGTTCAGAAACCCCAGAAATCCCAGATACAGTGTTTCTTTGCAGATTGCTATACTGATCATAGACTCAGTCATCTCACAAGGGAGAATGGATGGAGATGGATCATATGGCCTAATTCTGCTGCTGGACAAAAATACACATCCTGAGGGACCGAGTGCCACAGTGCCTAGAGAAAAAAGGGATAGTCGTGTGCTCCCTATGCTCCAGAGGCTTGCTCAAGCAAGTCCCTCCCATACCCTGCGCAGTCTAGGGGCAGAGGAATGTTATTTTATTGAGAACTGTTTGACTGCATATCAGGGATCCTAAAAGCCCTTTGAGTTTGATCTTAAAATTTGCTTGGACTTGCAGTGCTTTGGTTGGTGGCATGGCTGCTGCAAGCTGGGGGTCACTGGCCTGTAAAAGCACTGGCTCTGTTGGTTGTTTCGCCCGTGTCCTGCAGCACGAGCTGGCAGGAAGCCGAGCAGCCGACAGGACTGGCAACACAGACTCGGTCCTCTCACATCCCTTTTTTGAAAGATCCAGCAAAACAAAAGTCTGGATATGTCAATGTCAGCAGATCAAGCTTTAATCAGAAGAGTCATGTTGGGCAGAGCTGCTCTCTATATCCTGGGTCTGGCTAAGAAACAATGAGAAAGGTGAACTTGGCTCAGTGGCTTTTATTTCTTTGAGCTGCCTTGCCCAGAATGGTGCAGCTGTACTCTTTGGAGGAAAAATACAAATTTTCTTTAACTAAAGATGTTTGCAGTAATTTCTTGTCTCTCTTTGAATTCTTTTCTTGTTCATATTAATGGATTTAATGCTAATGAGAACCATAACTATATGGTTAAAAGATCATCTGTCCCTTAAAATATCTCCCTCTGAATTTTTGATTCATCTAATCATCTAAATTAATCAGTGTTAAAGGAAAGTGTGCAGCTTGGTGTTACCAGCCAGGACACTCTGTCTGGCTCCATGACTTACCCTGCCTTGCCTGTGTATCCAGTGTGCTCTGGTGTGGGATTATGCTCTGTACTCAGCTGCCTGCCATACTTAATGCTGTGTAATAAGACTGGATTCAGGACAAACGTTTGCTATGACATAAAACTATTTCCAAGCAGCTGTAGGTCTACTTTAGGCCTTTTAGGATGAAACTTTCATCTCCAGTTTAAAATCTACTGAAGGAAAAAGTTTATCTTTCGCATCTCTTGAAAGTAGAACCTAGAGCTAAGTATTGTCTTCGAGCACTATCCCGGGCCCTGACTCTGTGACCTTCCAAGCATATGTACGTGCTTCTGGTGACAATCTTAAGTTAATAGTCATGGTTGCATGTGGAAAAGACAAGACTGAAAGTAATGCCTAGCTCCAGGGTGCTCTTGGAAGCAATGAGGAATGGGGTCTGGGAGGCACCGGCTCGTAAGTTGGGGTTCCCCCCTTCCCCCACCTGTGCCAGTGGTTTGCTGTAAAATCCTTTGCAAATCATTCACCTTCTCTGGAGGTTCAGTTTAGCTTTTGTACAGTAGGAGCAATGATTCCTTTCAGCTCTGCATCCACAGTGGTGATTGCACGGTGCTAACAAGCAGTAATGCAGCCTTTAGGGAGCTGCAGTGCTGAAGCCACTCTAGCGAGTGTTTTGTGCTGGGAGAAGAATAGATCCTTAAAATATTTAAACAACAATCGCTGGGTATATATACCCACACTTCTGAATTAAATACTCTCAGTGATTTAGGGCTCTATTATGTCTTTACCTCTTTTGTTTATCTCATGTTCTCGTCAATCGGAGCTTCACTTTAGACCATGATAAAGCACTTCAACCATGCCTTTACTGGCTATAGTAGTTAGGAAATCTTCTGCATATTTTTAACCTTTTAAAAATAGTGATTCCATTCTCACTTTCTGAACTATCTTGGCTTTTTTTAAAGGGAAACAATAATGAATTTCCATATGGGTTATACCTTGTAAAAAGATTATCTCCATTTGCTCTTTTTAGAAACTTTTCAGAAGGGAAGGCACCGTCCCAATGCACAGAAGCAATTTTTCTTTTCAGTGGATCCTGTGACTCAAATCTAAACCTTTGTTCTCAGAGGAACACTTTTCAAATGTTTACTTACTACTTGATTCCTGATAGGCAGTCTGGAAAAAAAAACAGATGAGGTGTTACTCCTGAAAGTTATACTGCTTTATATTGTTTGAAAGGCAGAGATTGAACTGATTTGTCTAGCAGCTTGCCTTTTCTCAGCTGGGGGAAAAAGTTCCTTTGTAGCTCAGGCTTTTATCAACAGTCTAATAAAAGTGTTTTATATATATACATAAAAAAATCATACAACATATAAAGCCTTTTATCTTGATGGCTCCAAAGTAGTTGACAAATTTGTCAAGTAATTTGTCAGCTACTTTCTTCAAAAGTTATCTCTTACTCCAGAAAGTTATCGTAGAGGTATTTCTATGTTAGGTGAAATTATTCTTGCTACTAATAGCTTTGAAATAGAATCAGACTTGTAATGTATGCATTACAAAATTTTAATCTACAAATTTTAGAAATGCTTCCCTAGTCCCTTTTCCTAGCTGAAACAGGTTGTTGTGTTTGGGCAAAACCTGCATGAACTGATGGGGGTGCCTTCTCCTCTGTGGTACCTCTGGACCCATCTCAGGCTCGGAGTGGAGCCTCTGGACAAGGAGTGAGTTGTCTTCCAGGGGCCTCGTGAAGTTCCTCACAGCAATTTGCCCTTTACCTCACCAGTGACACCATGACTTTCCATGGCCACTATTCCATATAAGCCTTATGTATCAGCAGTGTTAGCCTCTTCTGGAGGGGCTCTGGATACAAATCCCGCGTGCACACACTCTGAATCTGTGAGGCTTCATCAGAGGATCCTCTTGGCTCCTGAGCCTTTCCCCTGTGCAAGTTGTTGGCTACCTCATGAGCAAACTGGATGCAAGGTGACTGAGTTTCGTGAGGGGATCCATAGCAGGAGCGTGTTAATGGAGTCAAGTGCTATTTATTGGCTCCAGTGGATTTCACTGCGCCCTTGGCGCGTTCGTGCTTCCTGTACGAAACTTGGCTGAAGGAGTCAGAACTGCAAGACATCATCCCAAATTCCAGCTGGGATGCGTAACTTGGCTCCATGACACTCTCCCCTCTTTACCCCCCTTTACTTCCCATGTTAAATAGTTTCTCAGGACTCAAAGGGGAAAGAGGAAATAATCTCCAGGCCAATGATTCTCATAAGTAAAAAAATTGCATAAATAAATTAGCAACGATTAATTGGAAAGAATTGTCACTTGTCTCACTTGCCTGGAAGTTGTAGCTTGGCAAAATGACAGTTTTGGTGCCGGGGGGTTGAGATGCAGAGAGTGAATGATGGGGGTAGGGATTTATTTTATATATATTTGCAAATTGAAAAAAAAGTGTGATTTATTTTCCTTTGCTGCAGCCTGCTCCAAATTTTCAGTTTTACATTAATAGCTGTGGGAACAGCAGTTCTTATTGCCATATACTTTAGCTATTAACACTGTGTCTGGTTTGACAGTACATCTCTTAATTTATTTTTTTTATTCCCTTGTGATCATAAAATATGTATCAGCCTTCCTTTCTAATCTCCTTTGGCATGTCCAGCTAGTTATTTTGTGTCTTTCCTCCTTTGAATTTGATTTTTCTAACAACATATACTTAATGAGAAAAAAGAAACCCTCTATTAAAACTCCCTTTTTAAAAAAATTGAAACCTGATTGAATTCATATTTAATGGACTGATTTCTCCAGTAGCCCCTAACAGCTTTCTACCCAAAATGTTTGCTTCGCTGATATTTTAATTGCTGTAATAATCAGCATTCTGAGTACGAGGTCTTTCCTCTAGCTCAATAAATCCATACTGGCTGAGTAAAGCATGTCTGTGATTTATGTGCAGATAAACAGCTTTGGATCCTGTCCAATCACTTCATCAGTTTTAATTCAGCTGCCTAATCAGTTGCAAACAGGAGGGTTGTTTTTTGCTGGTTTGGTTGTTGGGGTTTTTTTTTTTGCTTTATTTTGTTTTTAACAGGTTGGGGGTATTAATACAGGGTTTGGCATGTTCCCCAGAATGGCACAAATAGCTCCCCATTTCTCATCATCTTTGTGTCAAAATCAGCTGTAACTTTCTGGAAGAGTTTATAAGAAGGGGATGAGATGCCAAGCCATGCCTTTGGGCTTTCGTTGGTATCTAAGGAACCAGGCAGATATGCAATCTGAACAGCGAGTCTGCTCTTATGGTTTATAAAGGACATCCCTTAGATGCCTGAGAAAAGTGGAAGAGCTTGTACAGAAGCAGATTTTGTTTACTCTTTGTGTTCAGGGGTTGATGCCTTCAAAATCATTTCCACAGCAATTCTGTTACTGCAGTTGCTTTTTCTCACTATGCAAAGTGGCTTGGAAGGCTCCTGGGAAGCGCAGGGGGCACTGTGGGGTGCAGCTGTGCAGAGGTGGGACAGGAGAGCTCCCTTTGGCACCCTTGGCTTTTTTCTCACTGTACAAGTCAGCCATGGACACGGCACTGTACAAGCCAGAGGGCTCCAGATGACTCCAGACTGAGGGCCTTCGAGATTAAGGCTCGTGACCACAGTTCCTGACCTCATTTTTGTCTACAATAACCTAAGCAAATGCCTGTTAAGGTTAAAACACTGCACCATTTACATTATCATCTATCGGTGCCATGTGTCAAGAGGTGAAGCATTCTCTGATTTATAAGCAGGCTCTGAAGGATTACAGAGAGCAACCCCATTTTGGACATCAAATCTAGGGCAGGCAATGCCATCTGTAGTAACAAAGCTTACCTAAAGAGCTTAGCGTGGTTTGAGTAGTAAACCATGGCTGTGTGTCTATGAACGTTGTCAGCTCTCCTGGCTGCCTTCATTTCAGTGTGGAACTGTACCTGGCCACTCCATTTACACTGGAAAACTGCAAGAGGTATTAGGAGCTCTTCCTCTGTATCTGTTTTTTTCCTGTTTCATAGCAGCATTTGCTATGCAAACAAGGAGCAGGCTTGGGAAAGCTGTGCTAGGCTGTGTGGGTACCACTGGAGTGTTTACCAGGCAGATTGACGGGGAAGAGAGGACACTGGCATTGCTACTGCATCTTCTTGTTGGGGGGGTCACATCACAACCCAGTTGACATGCCTGCCACCTTTTGCCATGCTGGGTTAAACCCTCCCAGCTCTGTGTTTCATTCTTACCAAGAATCTCAACTAGAGCTGCTCAATTAAAACTTTTTTTTTGGCTCAGCCTGTATTCCTCGCACACACCCATAGGTGTAGGAGCTTTAAATAGACTTTTAAACCATCATGAAATTCAGAGAATTAGGCTGGGCTGGAGGGAAGGGCAGGGCATTTGGAATGTGGCATTTTGGGGTCAGTTCTCTGTGCAAGTGTGGGTGTCCCAAGGGACCCTATGTGAGGTGTGCAATCCATCTGCTGTGTTGGATTTTTTATAGCTTGCAAAAGGGCAATAACGCCTTGTTGCCTTTGACTGGCGATGAAAAGAGAATAAAACCCATTAATGAAGATATTTAGGCCCAGTGGTGGTTCTGATACAGTTCCACTTTCACCAACAGTACTCATTGGGCTTTTTATCTGCAATGCTTGATGAGTTTCCAGAAATGATCTGGAAAGGTGTGTGTGGAAGGGGAAGTTTGGCCATTATACTGTTATTTATATTATGCTGCTTCTTTTTAATTGATGACAGCCCTATGGAGGGACTACCAGGCTAGGGATTCTCCTGGCTTTGACTGAGTATAATCTGTAGGTTTGGTTCTCTTAAACTTATCAGGAGCTCTGAGCATTCCTGTTAAAATTGATGGCAAATGAACTTCAAGAGTTCTGAAAGATGAAGACTATCCCATCTGTCTATCTGCTGCTTTAATAGAGAGATGAGAAAAGTTTCGTGCTGTAAACCAGCAGGGAATTCAAACGTCTGAGAAGAAATTTCAGGAGAAGGCTCAGTGTCTTGCAGATCAAAGGGTTCATTTAGGGAGTCCTCTGTTCTCTAGCCAAAGGGGAGCTCTATTATGTTTAGAGAGGCAGTGTGCAGACTAGAATTCTTCTGCTGATGAAGCCTAGAGTTTGTGCTGTCCAGTGGCTTACTGTGTAGAAAAGACTACTTGCCCATCCTGGAGATCTGAGCTAACAGATGGATCTTGTTTTCTCAAAAGCTGATGTGCTGAGCTCTGATCTGCTTCCTGGGATATCATCAAAGAAGCATTTCCAGTGTCACCATTTTAAAGAAGCAGGAGTTATCTGACAGTGAAGACTGAGTCCTTTTGGTGGGTGCTCTGTCACTCCTGGGTTCCTTTGGGTCTCCCACCTTCAGGATTCAGCCCTGGCAGAACAGTTGGAGAAATGTTCACATCTTTATCCCTTTCCTATGATTTCTTCCATGAGGAAAGACTGATGGAGAAAAAAGGGTATGTGAGAGTCTGTATGCGTGTTAGTCTTAGTATTTTGAAAGAGGGGACTGTGAGAGCCTTTTCTGGGTTATGGAAATGTGATGAATGAGGTTTCTTGAAGGAAACAATTGCTTCAGTCCTCTCAGTGAACTGCGTGACTGGTTCCTCTGTTTCTGCAGTTTGGGGTTGTTTTTTTTTTTCAGATAGTGCTACATTTATCATGACTTTCCTTTATATATTTTTTTTCCTATTTATGCTTTTTTCCCCTCCCTTTCCCTTTTTCCCTTTCACTTTTCCTGATTCCTACTGTATAGAAGCCATTGTTCAAAAAAGAATTGCCAGGGTGGTAAAAAGTCTGCCTATGGCTAAAGCCTGATGGCCCGTCCCCTAACTTACAAAAGCCCTCTGGCATTATACAGAATTTTGTCAGATCAGATGCTAGTTTCCCTGGAAAAAGCATTTTGGTTTTTTTTTAGTGTCTCTATTCCTTGTCTATGATGTAGCATTAGCAGGATGTGCTCCTTCTCAGGAGCACAGTGAGGAAAAACCCATCTGGTTTGTGGATGCTCAGACATTGCTCTAATGGAAGACATGTAAATAACTAGATAAGTTATTTCACCAAGTTTGTCTGTCAAGCATAATAGGTAGCAGAGTCATAATCTCTTCACAGTGATTCATTTCTTACTGTCTGAGTGGGATTTGTGCTCACAAGCCATTGTACAGAAGTGTCCTCCAATTTTTTCCTCTGTCTTTTCCCTGCCTACACTTTTAGCTCTTTGATCTCTTTCTGGTGAGCTCCAGGGAGCAGAGACTACCATGGCCAGTGTCTGCACTGTGCTCAATGCAAAGAGTTCAGGCACAGGGTAGGCTTTCTGGTGCTGCCATAACTAAAGGATAAATGAGAGAGAAGTAATCTACAATTTGTTAGAATTTGTCATAATTTTTTCCCTTTTGCTTCCGTGGGACTGTTGTGGGGATCGGATGAGACATAAGGGTGAAAACAGTGAGAATAACCTTTCAGATGTGGATTTCTTGAGCAAAGTTATTCATTCTGAGCTTTGCTTTTGGTGTTTCAAAGGGGGGGTTTATGGCTTATGGCCAGTGTGCAGGCTCTCTGCTCTGCCACGCCTGCTGTGAGGCTGGGGGCAAATCGTGGAGGCTGCACTCACACATTTTCACCTGGCTGCAGCTCCTGCATTGATTTGAGCAGTTCAAATAATTCCTGGCTAACCTGAGTGCATCTGTAGTTCAACTGGAAGAATGGAAGGTGCAATGAACTTCAGGAGGAGTGAATGATGCGGCAGGGTGATGGATGGTGGGGACAAGAGTGCTCCCAAAGAGAGCATTGCAATGAGGAGTAAGATATGTGTTCACAGCCTACATTTCTCAGTGGTGCAAATCTCCCACTTGGAAACTGGGACACGAGTGATTCCTTGTCTCTTCTGTGAGGATGAAGCATTTAGGATTATGAAAAGTTCAGACAGGGCTGCAAAATTTCTCAGTCAGATTGATTGTGTTAAAATATTTATTGTTTCCACAAACATTTTCTGCTACCCAGTTTGGGCTAGGATTTTTTGCAGAAAGCAAATAATTGCAGCTGAAGCTAGTTTGGAAGCAACCTTCAGGTGAGCATTAAAAATTAACATTTTTACACTGCTTTGTGGTTAAACTTAAATAATATTTTTGTTACATTTGATTTCCAAATAATGTAAAAATTCTTCCCTGTCTGGTAGAAGATGTAGTTAGAAAAATCCACTGAAGGCTCGTTTTCTGATGTTTCCACAGGTCACTTAAGGTTTTCCCTGGAGCGTGACTTTGAATATGACACTTCAGTAATGCAGAAGCTGTAAGTAGATAATACCATGTTTGTAGCTCTTGCTTAAGAGCTGTGTTTACACTCTTTCCAGAGCTTTGCTAGAACTCATCTTTGCTAGACTTTGTCTACCTCACAACAAGCTTGCAGGGAAGTCACTGAGAGAAAACATGGTTTCAAATTCGATTGTGCCATTTTAGATACTTTGCTTTATCAGCTGCTTGTTTAAGCTAAGATCTCCAATGATGGTTGCCTAATCTGCAGGAAGAAAGCCCAAGACGTCTGTCAGTATTGCAGAAAATGTTACAAGCAGACAAAATTAAACATTAGCATCTATGAGCAGTGAATAAAATGCAATGATACACTATCAAAAGCTGGCATGCGATTGGTGCCCAGGCGCAGAACAAAGGCCAAGAACCTCCTTTTGCTTGTGATACTAATTAAAAAGACCTACTGGAAGCTGAACAAATGAACCCTAGAGGCTGCTGACCTGGTCATGTATTTGTTGGCCTTTGGCAACAATGTCGAGTTCAGTATCTTAGGAGTCTTATCAGAGAGGTAAGTTTTTGGGCAATTTCTGATTCGGAATGCACAAAAAGGATACAGTTTCCTTCTCCTTCTTGACATTTTCCATCTTTTTCGAAGGTGAATTAGTAAGGTGCTAATTTTGGTATCTCTTTTCTGAATTCTGCATTGTTTTTCCTAATCAATTCCCTCAGATCTGCTCAATCTCCATTTAATTCAGTCAGCTACTCTACATCCAAACCTTTTGTAATAAAGAGAGTGCTAATTTTTCCATTTATTTCAATTGTCTTTCGTCAGGTGTTATCATATAACTCAATCATCCAGCACTGGAATTTGTAATTTAATCAATAAAGGAGGCCATTTTTCTCAAGAAAATCAAGGAAGAAAGATCTTGAGGAAAATGCACAGTGAAAGGAAGGTGAATAACAGAAAAGGGTGATAGGAACTGTGGTTGGCATTTAATAGCTGCACACCTTGATGGCTATACTTGTCTGGCAAGTAGCAAGCAAAAGAGATACCACTACTTTAAAATTAATGGGTGTAATGATTTTGCCTGTGCACTCATATTGCAAAATCTAGAAGGACAATCATGGATAATACTTAAGTTGCTGTGACAAGAACCTTGCACCATCTCCAGGTGTTGGCAACCCTGTAGATGGGCAGAACTGTTCACATGAGAAGTTTGATATCAAGAGAGACACCAAGAAAGGAACTCGGCTGTGTGAGCTCCTCCAGCCTTTCTGCTCACGTGGCTTTTTATTGTGTTACTCTTGCTTTAGATAAGGGCAGAGGAGGGATGATGTGCAGCATCCCTTGATGTGATCACTGAGGGGACCAAGGCATTGCAGCACAGGGATGTCCGTGCCCACAGTAAAATTGGCTGTGGCCTGTGAACCTGCTCTGTCCCTGCCTCTGGCTTTGCTTGCAGGGCTTCTGCTGCCCCAAAGGTGGGGGTGGTGCTGTGCTCTGCTGGCAGGATGAGGGGATGGCTGTTCATTGCTAGCAGTGAGAGCTGTTCTGGTTTCCTGCCCTGGCCCACCTGAAAGAGCACCTCTGCTAGTTCTGCCGGTGGTGTGAATTTTGCTCCAGGGGTGAAGTTTGTTTTGCATTCAGCCCCTGGAAGACAACATGCTCTTTTGCACACTGCCAAGCAGCTTTCAGCAAGGCAAGGTTGGGAGATTGAATGGCCCACTGCAGAAGCACTTCTGCTGAGCAACACCAGGGACTCTTCACTTGGCTCCTTGACTTCACAGTGAGATTGCCTAGGCAGGTCTCAAATATCAGGCTTCTGTAGAGTCAGCCATGGTTTTGCTGATAAATTGCTTATAGGTATTCTGGTCTCAACTTGGCAAAGTCTGCAAAACACAAGATGAAAGATATCAAAACTCTTCATTCAGAAAATGTTAATATTTTAACATTACAGTAAATCGTTTGGTGTTTAAGGCACGTCACTGCACCTTTGTTTATGTCTCTCCCAAGGCCTGGTTGCTAGTGCTATAGACATATTTTCTGCAATTCAAACATTGACCCAGCAATTGAAACACCCATCTTGTGGGATTTTTAGAACATGTCTTTTAGTTGAAGCAGGCACATTAGTAAAAAAACTTAATAATGCAACATTTTGGAGAATTTTTAGTAAGTGCTGTGTGGCATTTTTCTTGAAGATTTTAATACTCTCCTTAAGTACTACTCCAGATCGAATAAACAGGTATTTAGAGAGTCTTCAGGTGCTTATTTTCAACCGTCATTGACAAACTTTTCCTGCGCTAAGCACAGGAGAATCAAGTGTAGAGCTCTACAGTAAATAATCTTACTTCCCCTCCACCTTCCATCCCCAACAACACCCTAAGCACTCTACAGTAAAAGCTGTCTCTTGATAGGGATGGGTCTTACCTCAGGGTTTATTAAGTAATGAACATCATGGGTTGAAAAATGCCTGGACAAGGATTGCATTGGGAGGGGCTGCCCATGGAGGTGGTGGAGTCACCATCCCTGAGGGTGTTCAAGAAGTGACTGGATGTGGCCCTCAGTGCCATAGTCTGGTTGACAAGTTGGAAGTCAGTCAAAGGTTGGACTCGATTATCTCAGAGGTCTTTTTCAACCTAGACTATTCTGTGATTCTGTGTGAGTCTGTGAAATGAAATGGAGATGAAACTGAAATGGCTTGGTCCTATATTCTCAGGCACTCTTGAATTCAAGTCCTGCTTCTGTTTTGCACAGCTGTACCAGAAAGTTTTGGACAAGGAACGTGTGGAGTGTGCCAATCAGACTGCTACAAAATCCACAGCACTGCAACTGGATGACAAATCGCTCCCTCTGCCCTTGGAAAATATCATAGAAGCCTTTTCTTATATGAGCAATATTGTAAATATTGTTCATCTTTTTTTCATAAACCTGTGTTTGAGTCTCTTCTCCAACCTTTCAGTAGTGCCAAAGGATTACCAAACATGCACCATATGATTGTTTATGATCCCTGGTCCGTTCTTGTGCACTCCAAATAATGTCATCAAAGCCGGTGCTGTTCTGCCAGTTGTGTTTGGCCAAATATGAGAGCAGAGTTTCTCCCACGGAGTAGCTTAATGGGTTGTATTTGAAGATTGACTTTTGGAGCAATGACTCTTTGACTGGCCAAAGCAATCTGTGCTTAGCCCAGCCAGGCAGCCTAGGGATCCCAGCTCTAAGGAACTTTCTGATGAGAACTGTGGCTGAAGACATTTCTCGGGGTTGATTTAGCACTCAAGAGCTCAGAGCTTTGTGGAACTGGAGCATCTTCAGAAGTAAGCAGTGGCACATGCAGATTGCTGCTCTGTCCTTCCCACAGTATTGACTTCCTCTTTTCACCTAAAAAAGAGAAAACAATGAATTATACTTTAGTGCTGCTTTATAGTGGTATTTTACACAACATCATGCCAGTGTCAAGTATGTCCAAAAATATTTACATATATGTTCATTACTTTTTCTCCACTTGCTTTTGAGCTGCTAAAACATATTGAAGCCCTTGGTTTGGGGTTTTTTGTCCTGCTCTCAACACCAAATCAGCCATTTTAGTGATTCAATACTGATCAGGAATTTAGGGGAAAAGAAAAGAAACATTGCAACCACTTTTAGCTCATCTCCTAAAGGATGTTGGGTTTTGCTCCCACTGATTTTGAATTCAACAGGCAGCAGAAGGACTGGATGTCATTTAGCTATTAGAGATTTTTGTTTTCCTGATCATTGTGAAGCAGCATCATTAACACAGGCAAATTACCATGCTTCACTGTGCTGTGTCCATGGTACATTAGAGGCCCTTTTCCATTGGTAAAGCTGGGTCTATTCTTCTGTAAAATCAGGGGCTCATTGGCAGTTCTTTGGCAAGTGAGACAGAGGGACTATTTAATGGGAAGAAGAGTGGTCTAATAAAGGGGAAGAAGTTGAACATGACAAGTGCAAGGAAAGATAGCAGAATGTTGGTTTATAAATCACTGGATAATTGGGCCAAAAATATTCATCCATTTTCACAGGGCCAGGGAGAAAGAGGACAGCAGTTTTACATGACTTTTCAAAGTGCATTTTAGAGAAGTCAAGCACTCTTATCCATTTCTCTTCCCAATAAGAATGCTGTGATTTCAGGCTAATGGAAAATGGTTTGTATTGCTGAATTTTCTTTTTTGAAATGGTGTATTGGCTTTTGGTGAAGAACTTGGATTTGTGCTTGAATATGTCTGGATTTTACAAATATGTTTTCAGTTTAATAAGATGAAACCAATTAACCAGAAAAGTCATTGCCAATGGATTTTACAAGTACATAAAAATATATTGCTTTTTCTTGAAACATTTCATCACCCTTTTGAGTGTTCCTGTTTCTTTCCTTTGCTACCACTGACAAAGCACTGTGATAATTTGCTTCCTCATGCCTTTTCCTGAAAATATTGATCTCTGCCCCTGACTGTGTATGTGTGTGGGGGGTGGTATTAGGCATGTGCATATGCATCTATTTATTTCTGACTCAGTGTTCATTTCTTTCTCCGGTGTTGTTCAGTGTGTTTGACTCATGGCCTGAAGAAAAACAGAGCACACAAACTATAAAAAAGTTGTTCTGAAAAGGTTGCTTTAAGTGGCGTAGGACCCAAGGGCTAATGAGCAATCTCTCAAAGTCAGGTATTAATGCAACTGCTGAAATGTTTGGCACAGCAGAAACACTGAAGAAAGCCGTACCACCTGATTGCTCCCCCTCTGGGATCTCTGGGAGATGTCTCCTGGGTCCTCTTCTGAGGTCCCTCATTATGTCAGCTGTGCCTTGCAAGTGAGGGTAGGGACAGAGACCCACTATCCTGCAGTGGCACAGAGGTCTGTGGAAATGAGTTCTGGTCTCTGACTGCCTGTCTCTGAACAGGAATGCCCATTTAATCATCTATAGCAATATTTTACTTGGAGGAAATTTTAACATGAGGCCCTGCCAGCCTCCTCTACCCCTAAATTTCCATTAGCTCTGCCTGCAAGGAGGGCTGGGTAACACACAAGACATGGGCGCATACTGAGGAACTGTAAGATTTCTGTTTCCATTACCTCAGCCTTCCCCATTCCCTTGTAGTCTTGCCTTCTGCTTCAAATGCGAAGGATATTAACTTCTGTGAGCATGTGGGGCGGTAACCCAGGCAGGCACTGCCTTGGGATGACATGATTTTCCCTGCTCTGATCAACTCTGTAAACTGAAGCATAAAGAGCCTGCTTTGATCCCTAATAACTTTGCTTGTTTGCTTTAGTTACCAGTTGATACAGAGATGACTTAAACATGGTACTTTGGGGTAAAATACAGAATGTTTGTCCAAGTACATGGCCATGACACACAAAATTAGCTGTTGCAAATCGACATCTCTGTTCACATCAACTTTGCCTAATTTGTCGAAAAAACATCTGTATCGTCTAAAAGAAAAACAAACACTCAATTTGGGTAACAGGAAAGGCTTTAATTCTTTTCTTCTGCAAACTGTGGGAGTGCCCTGCAGGACAGTGCCCTTTTTGCATCACTGCTTTCATTTAGCAGTGGTTCTCACATTTTAAAAGTAAGTTTAGATATTTTACCAGCAGCCTGACATCATTACTAAGGCTGTGTGTGTTTACCATAGAACTGATGATCTAGTTGAAGGAAATTATTTCATGAGAACTTTAAAGGAGATAACCCTTTCAATGGGGTGTGAGCTTCAACACAAACCTAACAGTTGCCTAAAGTCCTTCTGGATTTGAAAAACTGTCCCATGAGCCACACCAAGTTGTGAGTGATGCTGCCCTCCAAACAGCCAGGACAGCCCAAGATATCCTTCCAGTAGCTGTGGTGTGAGCAGTGTGTGCTGGTTTACATCCAAGCTTGTCCACTGCTTATTTAATTCTCACTTTTTTTGGCCTGTGTTGAATTCCTGGACTGTCCTTCATATTAAAATGACTTTGTTCCTCCAGGGAAACCTCCCCCCCCTTCAAACAAATGGTACCAACACCAAATAGCTGCTTTGTGGTATCCAGTTTTGTCCTGCATTTGTTTTAAAGCTTCCCAGGAACCCTTGGCTACTTTGTGCAAACTGTTAACTTGAGGGTAATAATTTTGTCTGGGTTTTGTCACAGAAATTCAATTAAGGAGGATTATGAACACAGTTGTAGGCCTGTTTCATTTACAGTTACTAACGAAACCCAGGCCACACACTGATCGTTTATATAGGAGAGGAGATGCTGTGTAGTTTTGAGCAGCTGAATTACCTGCATGTTCCTTTGTGTAGCTTCACTGATTGCAGAAGGGAGGGGAGTGAGACTTGCAGAAATTAATAAAAAAGTGATATTAAGGTGGGGAAGAAATCACCAAGGGAAAAACTACCCCCACTGCTTTTCCTAGGAGGTACACATCCCTTCTACACATAATAAACTCCACAGGGAATTTCTTCCTCCTTAGAAAACATATCCCAAAGGGCAGGAGTGAGTAGTCCTTTATTTATTTATTTGTTGTAAACAAAGAGCAATATTCTGTTTTCATGGCCTTGATTTGGCTCCAAGTCCCTGAGCCACAGGGGATGAGGCATAAGGTTTCACTTTTTTTTCCCAGTTCTTATTTCTGGGTCATAGAAGCCAACATTTTATTCAGTTTTTTTCTTTTCAAGTTTTTCTTCAAGCAGCTGAATTCCCCAGGTAGGAAAGGGGAGAGGAGGGAGAAGGGAAGAAAGGACGTTTACCATATTGGAGCAAAATGATAGCTCCTGCAGAGTCTGGCTCCAGGTGGGAGCAGCATGTTTGGAGACAATGAAACTAGAAGGGAATTTGTTTATTCGAGAGATGCCTTTTTAAGTTATGAAGGGCAAAACAAAGGCAAAACTCGTTTTGATGTCCTCTGATGAAATGTCTGTGTTTGTAGAGGAGCAATATCTCTCAGCTTTGTTTTGCAACAACAAATTCGGGAAATACTTTGCACCACTCAGGAGATATGCGAAGGGCATGGTACTTGGGTCACTCCTTCCTCCTTATCCAGGCTTTGTCCCACAGCTTTGGGCTCTATCCTCTAACCTTTTGCCTGGGAAATCCCACACTGATTTCCCCAGCGTGTTGCCTGCCTGAAGACATGAAGGATAAGGCTTAGTTCCCATACACTGATTTTTATTCATAAGGAGTTATCACCATTTCACAGATGGGGAAGAGAGAGGTGCTCAGAGGTGGAATCGGCCCTGAGTCAAGACTAGGCACCGTCCCAGTTCCCTGTATGAAGTGAGTGCTACTGTGTCTGCTGAAGGACCTACCCAATGCCTTTGATTAAAGCTCTCCCCAAGCACACTCTATTTAGCAACTCGTTTGCCTCTTGTTTCTTATTTTCTTCCTGATCCTTCAATTCTAGGAAGGGTTACACTGTCCTTACTGTGGTTTCAACTACATGCCTAAGAGGCTTACTGGATTCTTCACCAGATGAGGGGAAATAAGCTCTTTAGTTTCTAGCTTTAGATCAGATACTGTTTCTGTACCTCTCTCTATACAGACTTGACACTGCTGAACACTGAAAGAGAGGCAGGCAGCTTATTAACTCTCAAAAACTTCAGCAAAATTCACTGTAAAGTGATGCAGTGAAGTGTGAACAATATCTACTTTTGCTTCACGTCCAGGACAATTCATCCCATGGTAAGGGGCTGTTACAGTATTTTATATTTATTTCTCAGGGGTTTTCTGGTAGTGTCTGGTGTCACACCAATCTTTCTTGTTGAGGTAGAACCTGGATGAAAAGAATGAAAGGCCTTATGTAAAGCATGATCTGAGAGTCTCTTGCATTTTGGGCACCTTTTCAAGAGAAGTTAGGACAACTGAAATCAACATCCTCAGCAGCTTTCAGTCCAGGTGAACATGGCTTTGTGGAGAGTATTATAACTAGGTGGATTTGAATGTGAATAACCTTGCAGAAGTCAGTGGATTCCTGCTGACACAAAAATAGTGGGGGAGAAAAAGGGGAGGATCAGTATTGCACATAGCTATCAGGGCACATACCAGAGCATGTCCCATATCAGTTGTTTTGTTACAAATGATTGGGACAGTCTGTCATAATCCAGTTTTGTAGAGTTGTGGAGGGCGGAGATGAGAGTCTCCAGAGGGTGACTCACCAGAAGGGCCTTCCCATGGGTGACAGGAGCTGACCTTTGGGACTGCTGATCTCCTGCTGACGTGCCAAGGCCTTGCAGCCTAAGCTTAGCTCAGGTGAATAAAGTAGGGTGAGATGAATCTCTGCCTACATTTCACTCACGTTTTATATTTGGTAGAGCATATAAAAATAGTCCTTTTTTTAGCATCTTTCAATCTGTAGATAGTAGAGTTAGATCCTTAGCCAGCATAAATGAGATAAACTTCAGTACTAAAGCACTGACTTTGATGGAGTAACTTCTGCTTTGCTCCAGGTCAAGCAGTTTCAATCTCCACAGAGTTTTCTGGGGTCATTTCAGTAGTACCTCTAAGCTTTATAGCTAAAATTCTGCAAAAGGACAGAAAGAGGCTGCATGGTATGTAAAGTACACATGATTTCAGGAGATACATTATGATTCAGATAAAGCATTTTAGATTCATGACATCTGGCAACATTGCTCTCTCAGAGTGTAGCAGAGAAATAATCCTTTCAAATCAACTCTGTTGGAGAGTGAAACATTTTTCACCAGCCTAGTTTAAAAATCATATCTAAGCCTTTCTCTCCTGCTAACTGGTTCAGCACAAACAAACAGTGCACACAGGATGTAGCTGTTTCAGCAGTTTCCCTGGAAGTTGCTGTACATTTAAAACTATTTTCTACGTGGTTTTTTTGTTTGTTTGTTTGTTTGTTTTGTTTTGTTTTGTTTTTTAAATAGAAGGTAAAATGTGTAGTTGAATCACAAAGCTAGAGAAAGTATTTTGAGCCTGTGTTGGACTGAAATCCTTTTCATCCAAATAATGACTTTATCTGCTTATTATGGAAGAATTGAAAGAAATGTGGGAAAGTAAGACTGAAACACACCCAGGAGCCTATATTTCAGCATTGTGGAGGAGGCTGACCATTAATAAGGGAATTAATAACCCTCCAAAGCCACCTTGTCTGAGCAGCAGCACTAAAGAAGAAAGCGCATACTAATTCTGTTTCAGAGAAGCTAAAATTAAATGTTTGTTATAGCTTTATGTGAATATGTTCTCCACAGGAGCCATTTTCATGCCCTTTAGGCAAACTCAGAAGAGGTTGAACATTTAACAGCCTTGAACTATCCAGTCTGTGTGCCATATGTACCCAGCACTGAGCCATGCCTATGTTGTCAGACTTTAGAGTCTTCCTGAAAGGTGGAATCTGGCTGGTTGCTAGCAATCCATGTCCTTAGAGGCACCGGAGCAAAATGCTGATGTTGATCAGAAGGAGAGGGTCTGAAATTGTAAGCAAACGGAGAAGATCCATCATGCATTTTCACAGATGATGAAAGGCTGACAGTGGCAGTCTGCTTATCAAATAACTAGATTTATTGAAATATCCTGTGCTCTCATTAAATAGTTTGCTTTTCATGTTTTTGTTTTATTTCACCTTACTGAAGGTGTCTGTTTTTTTTCTTTCCAAACCTACTATTGCTGCTGTGGCAAACTGGCTAATTTAGACCATTTCTTCCATTAATGCTTAAAAGCAGCATGGCCTACAGTGTTCTCTTCTCACTGACATTGCAGGACTTCAGAGCAAAGCCAGTCCCTGTCAGGAAACCTGAGATTCCTGGAAAATAAATCAGAAAAAAATAATGGAATAATTGTAAGTTTGTTCCTTGCAAGATGATAGTGCTAGTGCTACACATTTCATTTAGCATAAACCTAGTGCTGTCAGCTATGCTCAAAAAATGGGGTAGAATTAATCATTTTTAACCAGTAGAGAGAAATGAAATGCAGAAACAAAAATGTTGCTAGCATGATATGACATCCCTGTGCTGAAAGGACCGTTCCTTTCCTAACTCAGTGAGGTATCACATTTTGTGGTTTTGTTCCTGGGGGAACAAGCTTCTGCTTTGCTCCTTTTCTGAAAACATTTGTTAGATGGGATGTGGAATATTAATAATTGAAAGATGCGAGTTGCAGTAATACCATTTGCATAAGGATGTTTCTTGACCCATGGAAGATATTCCCTGTTTGTTGGAGAAAATATCAGCAGAACTGTGGGAGCCTGATAGATCTAAAAGGCTACCTGGTAATAAATTTATTTCTCTGATGAATCCTAATTTGGTTCCCAAGACTGGAATTCTCTATTTGCAGCCTACCCTTTTTCCTGGAAGATGTGATGCACTATCAAGAGATCAATATCCCCCAGTACTGGATGTGGTGCCAGTAAGCAGATATTTAACATGGAATAAAGGGTTTTTCTAAGCAAAGGACATGGAGACAAGTCCTTCCTCCTGCAGGATTTGCTTGTTGAACTTTAACAGTCCCAGGTGACCTTCACTGAGAAAGTCCTTCTCCAAAAGCATTTTAACAATGAACCACATGGAACTCAGCCGCTGGGGTTAAGACTGATTTGATATTTTAACCTGTCATTTCAAGAATTGTGGTGTTCTGTTTGGACCTTTTGTGGTGTTGTTTTTTAAACCAGATGCTTATGCAGCAGAGCCATCCTTCCATGCTGTTTTGAATGCCAGTGGTACCGAAACATTACTCATAAAGTGCGCACGCTGTTACGATTCGTGACTTTAACTCTTAGCATATTTATAGGCCTCATTTCCATTTTTTGTGGTCTCATTAATGGAGCAGCAATAATAAATTGAAATGTTAATGGGGGATCATTTCACCACCAGCTGAAGGTATTAATGAACTTGATACAATAGTTGAAAGGGAAATAACTTTTTAGTAGCGTAATTTTTTTAACCATTACCTCTGGTTCTCTCCTTCCAAACATGTGGAATTGGGACAGATTCAAAATTATGGAAATTATTTCATGCAGACAATCAGCTTCCTGGATATGTTGTGTGGGAGATGCACTGTTTGCAGAAATTCTAGTGGGGGCAACCATTCTGTAAGTGAAGCATGAGCAGACTTTGCTGTAGTCGTGGTGGTAGAAATAGAAACCCAGAAAGCACCTTTTGTCTGTGTGAGTTAATGAGCTTCATTAATGGAGAGTGAAAAAGCGGTCCTCTGAGGTGGGCATTTCACATCCTGTTGTGAAATACTTGGGGATAGTGCTGAGATGTGGTCTCACAGGGGACTTCAATTCCCCCACAGACAAGGGCAATGTACCTTAGGGTCCCTTGGGGGCTCTGTATCTCACTTTTCCCACTGGTAAAGCTGAGGGCATCGAGCTAGAGGGAACAGCTGGATTTTAAGGATTGGTCCATTAGTATATGTGGAGGGTTAATGTCTCCTGAGGGAGAGAAGTTACACCGTGGGACAATCCTCAGCTGGAAATAAACAGTACCAGACACCATCCAAGACCTTCCCCAGTGCCACGTTGTTGAAGACCTCTGTGCTGAAATTAGTTACAGCTGTAAAGACATTTCTATATGCATGCTTAGAAGTTGAAGGCAAAAATTTGTAATACATTTGAAGTAAATTTACATTCTGGCCCCTGGTAGAGAGCATCTGTTTGAGTCTTTTGCTGCTTAGTTCTAGGAAGTTTGTTCCCAGTGAGTTTTCATCTCTGAGTACATTCACTAATCCTTTTTGGGCTTTGCTTACTCACAAATATAGAGGAAGCTTTGAAGTGGATTGGCAACTTTTCACCACCCTTCTTTCTTTCCTTGTGTTAAATAGTAAGTTTAAAGGTACTAGAGTAGGTCAAGAATTGCATGTTTAAACTGTTGGTTTCCTGCAAGAAAAGAGATTGGCATTTAAATATGCCATTCAAGCTACTCATCTCATAATAGGAGTTTACTGACCTAGAAACTTAATCTAGTTCTGTGAGTTCAAGTATCTGGAACTTTTTTTTAGAAAACAGAAAAAATATTATTTCAAATGAGGCATGTGATTGGTCTAATTCTGTCTTATTTTGTAGATACTATTAATTTGAAAATGACTTCTGTGAAATGCTGTTATCTTGCTTCTGTTCAGGCAAACTGTGAGCCCTAACCCCCTGAACTAAGCAGAGGGTGACCAAGTACATATGGAAATGGACAGATAAATGCCAATGTAGACACATTTGAAACAGGAAGAAAGGAAGGGAAAGAAAAAAAATAAGAAAAAAAAGTGAAGATTATCTGTCTAGCCCTATTGGCAAATGATCAGAAAAATGACTGAAAATACTATGTTGCATTTTTTCCTGCTTGGGATTTGATTTAAAAAACTCACTAAAATAAGTGGGAAACTTTCCATGATGTTCTTGATTTTGGGCTGGGAGGCCTGAGCAACACTTACTCTTTCTCTGTCTCCCTGCAACAAATTGCTAAGTGCCTCAAGCAAATAAAAATATTGTCAACAACGAGCACTGTCAATACTGCTTGGCACTGGCAGAGCAAACTCATCTGTTGTTGGCAAAAGGACTTCTGAACATGTAGAGAGGAAAGCACTTCCTTTGACTATGGATATGACCCAATCATGTGGCATGGGATTATGTGTTCAATAAAGAGTCATTTTTAGATAGACAAGTGACCTTGAAATGCTTTTTACAGTTTTCTGCATCATCACCTTTTAAACTTCCTGCTCTTTAGCTTTAGTTCAGTTGTATTTAATTTTTCTCGGTTTTGTTTTTGAGGTTTTTTTTAATGTCTTATGAAGTTCAGTGTGTGCAGATTTGGTCTGGGGATGGAAGTAGAGCACAGCTGGTGGAGTGGAGGAGCGGAGAGGGAGATCTTTTTAAAGCAGCTAAACTTGTAGCCAGAGAAGATACTGCATTTATAATGTTCCCATTCTTCTCAATACTTAACAAGAAAAATGATTGTGTGTGTGTGACGTGAATATTCAGCACCGAGCTTTGGTAGCTGACCGCTCTCTTTTCACAGCCATCCAACCGCACACACATTCCTAAGGGATTACCTCACTGCCAGCGCTCCTCAAAGTGTGGGATACGCCGAAGCCGACCAACTGCAAAGCTCCTTTCTGCCTGCCGCGGTGCTGGTTTTAGGCAATGACCTTTAAAACCACAAATCTAACCCTGTGTCTACCCCCCAAAAGATTTTTCATTTGTTAGCTAAGTGGGAGAGATGCTGGGCGTGGAAATAGGGTAGAGTCTGTAGTTTACATGAAGAAATTCCTTTCCAAGCTTTCCACTCCCCTTTGGCTCCAAACACTCAATAACTTTCCAGCCAGAGAATGTTTGTCCCTTCCTTCTCCCTCTCTTTTTTTTTTTTTTTTTTTTTTTTTTTTTTTTTTTTGTGTGTGTGTGTTTTTCTCTTGTTTTGCATATTCTGACAGCACTGTTTACTTCAGCCTGCAGCTCCCACTGCTTTGTGTGCTTTCTCTGTCTCACAATTGCATAAATAAATCACTAAAGAAAATTTGCATTTGATGGGAATTTTTAGCTGGTATTAAGTTTTATGGGTGGAATATAATATATGTGACTTGGCTTAATTAAACCAAATTGTCATTTGTGACACGGAGGTCTCTATCTGTACAAGATTATTTTTGCCTTTCATGTTCTTTGCTATTAAACATGCCAGTGGATTTGAAAACCCAAGGATGACAGGTCTCAGAAAGTATCATCTCTCTTGTAGCAAAATATCTGCTTATGCCAAGTGAAGCAAATCAGCATCATCACAGAGCTGAACAGTTAATTTATGCCATCAATTTCTAAATGCCAGGGGATGGAATTCGAGGTCCATGTATGTTGTAGCACCCTCTAGTCGCCCTGTTGGTGACTTGCCTCATGCTAGAGGACAGATGGAGTCTGGCAAAATGGTTTAGATCAAGGGAAATTTGACTAAAGGTTTGTCCAGGGTTTCTGTGCCCTGATATCCTAGACAGGTTGAAAGTGGCTTCCTTGCCCCTCTCAAGCAGTGGTGTGTGTCCCGGAGCGCTGCTGGATTTGGCTTTGGTGAGTGCCGGGTTTCTGGCGGGGCTGGTGGCTGGGCACAGCCCTCACTGCGGCTGCTGAGGCTGCGGGCACACACTGCCCCTTCCGCCGAGGGCTGGGCTTTTAACCCTACACGGCACTGGGGAGCACGTGGGAAATTCATCTCATCAGCTGCTGCAGCTTTGTTTCAGAGGCGTGAGGAACCAACCTCCCAGTTCCCATTTTCACCCTGTTCTTAAATGTCTGAATTATCTGAACAGAAGGGTGGGAATGCCATTTTATCCTGTAAATGCCATTTACACGCACCCAACTAGAGCATGTTTAATCCAGCCCTCTGCCCAGAAACTTGGTTTGTGATATTTATCCTTCCATGAGAATCTGGAAGGGCGTGAGCCTTTTGCAGGATCCCCAGATCTGGCTTCACAAAGCACAGGTTTTGGGGAGGGCTCCACACGAGTTCTGATTTTTGACTGTTTCTCTGGAAAAAGGCTGGCAAAGCATAGCTTGAGATTGTCACGCTGATTAATGCTGATAATATTGGTACAGCTCCCCAAAGTGCATGAGGCGCTGATCGAAGTACTAGTTCCAATTTATTTATTTTTCAGGCTAGAGATTCCCACACTTGCACAACTCTTTGCTGTCATTTTCCATGCAAGGGGTCTGTGTGCCCCTGAGACTGATACTGCATCTGCTCATCTGCAAAGACAAAGATAAACTTGTTCCTGGTGTGTTGTTCTTTCGCTTACTCTTCAGCATATGAACAAGCAATAAGAATGCATTTTAGATGTTAATGAAATTAATGAAAGCTAGATCTCGGAAACAGCTGAGATTGTTGACTGTCTCAGGCAGATTTTTACTTCATTTCAATTACAGATGAGCCAGAACCAAACCCCTGATTAGAATTGCTCCAAATTTTGGATCCACGTCTCTCAGCTTTGCAGTTTTGACCAGTTTCCAGTGTTAAATTTTCTTCCCGTTTTATTTTTCCTTCTGGTTTTACTCCAGGTGTTTTAATGTTTTCATTTCGTCTCTGTGAAAGACTGGCCTCATGAAGGATGTGAGACGCGCTGCCATAAGCCCCACTGGGGCTGCAGAGGCATAATTTGGTTTGAGGTTGTGCCTGTACACTCTGGGAGAGCTCTCACTAGACTTGGGGCTGAGAAGCATTTCTGTGCCATCTCAGCAGGCAGGTGGCTGCCTCTGCTGCCATCCTGGCAGCTCTGTAAGGCACAGTCCCTGGGTAAATGTCTTTGTCACTGGCCCGAAATGGCCACGACTCTTGGCAAGTCCCCAGGTGGTTTGTTACCACACCTTCACCCATAGCTCCAGACCACTCCATCGACAGTGCTGTGTTCTCAGTCTGCATATAAATAAATTCAATTGTGAATTTATACTCTGATTAAAAAAAAATATATAGCCTGCTGGAGACAGTGTATTAATAATGAACAAATTCTTTTTTATGTCTCCTGGATATAAGGGGACCTAAAGCCTCTCCCTAGGGAGAGTGAATGATCTGAACAATCTAGTTAGAAACCTCAGAGGCGGCAAGCACACAGGAAAGGCTGGTTTATTATCTTTGCTCTTTCACTGCTGTACTCAAATCCCAGGAACAGTGTTACTTTGGGCCCACAGATATTGTGCAGTGCATTTTTAGGGGAGGTTGAGAAAAACACCTGATCATAATGGTTTTAAAAACATTGAGAAAAGAGTGAAAGGAAAAAATAAATTGCATTAAACGCTACAGTGCTTCATTTACACAATATAATAAACGGCAAATTTTGTGATTCAAGTAATGATTGCAGGTTATTAAACTGGGCTTTAAAGGCTTCATAAATGAAAGCCTTTTAATAAGTGATGAACATGGATGATAATGCTCTTGGAAATAGAGAGAATCTTTATTAAGCTTGGCACATTTGTTTTCCACCCATCCACTTCCCTGTTACACTACGTGGTCCCTGGATCACTGTCACAAAAATGTGGCAGTGGGACAGAGCTTGAGTTGGGATACTAGATGGGAAAGCACCGCTGTCCATGACTGCCAGGGCCTGAAGAACATGACTTCTTGGGAAGAGGCTGCAACACCATGGATTTGCTCTGGTCACAGGAGGGGTCATGGGGCAGCTGAAGGAGATGGGAGCTAAATTCGTCACCAGAGGGTTTCCGTCTATGTGTGTAAGAGATCTCTCTGCTGTTGTTGAAAGACTGAGCAGAGCACTCACCAAGACATGAAAGTTGCTCTCCCCAGGCACCTTTTCAGTTGGCAATTTGGTTGATGGTGATGGGAGCAGGCATAGGGCTGAAGGGCAGAGCAGGGCTGGGTTTCATTAGGGCCTGATTCAAAGCACAGTAACATCAGTGGGTGCTTTTGTACTGGCTTGAAGGTTCCGGCCTCGACAGCGCTGGAGTGAGGAACTTTGGCAATCATTTCACTGCTTCTTTATGTTTTCAGGGGTCTGTTCTGACTGGCATCAGATTGGGACTTGCTGACATGGAGGGGAGGTGGCAGAGGGGGAGGCAGAGCCGAGGCAGGCAGCAGACAATAGAGCCTTCCTTCCCTTGACCGTTAATAAACCATGCTGGTGTAAGGGAGACTGTTCCTGCAGGTACTGCCTTTTGATTAGATATCTGAGAGTCATAAAAAACTTCCTGTCATGAGGGTGAGCGTATGAGACAGCCCTACCCAACTGCAGTTTTGGATAACTTAATTTTACCTCCTCTACTTGCCTCCTCATCGAGTGGAATATTCTGCTCTATTTTGCCTAAATTATTAAAGACTGATGAGGTTTCCACCCTAGAAGTGACTGCATTTCAGTGATAGATGAGTTGATTCTTCTGTGGATATAGTAATCAAGGCATTTTTCAGCATCTTCAGCATGAAAGGCACAATATAAATGTGAAATATTATTTTGTGCCATGCAGCTGCTCAAATCTCAAATACACATTATGTCTCGGTAATACAGACAGTGTTTAAGACTGTTAAATTAAACTATTAAAGCCTATAGAAAAAACAGAGATGACAGAGTGCAAATTAAATCTGAATTATCGTTAAATTGCTGTGCCAGTAGTTTTCAAACACATTCATAGTGACCTGGAAGAGAGCAGGGGGAGTGGAATGACATTCACACCTCCTAATTGGAGTCATTATCTGTTCTTTGTTATCGTGCTGCCCACAACAAGGGCATGGCTGGAACACCAGTGACTTGGTGGGGACGGAAGGATACCTGTGGACCACAAGGGATGTTTTGAATGACCTGCCATCTCTCTGATTTAAAGCCAGGACACGGCCGGGCAGTCACTTGTCAAATAGATAGTTTTAAAGGCAATAAACGCCTGCAGGCTCTTTTCTGTGTATGGCGACTGAGGCGGAGGGTTGGGAGAAGAGAGAGACACGGTGCATGGCTGGGTTATGCTCCTGAAAAATGTCGGTGTCTCAAGGACATGTTAGTCCTTCCTCTCCTCCTTTCCCTGATAACAGTCCAGGCTCACTGAGGGCCTCGGTGGACCAGGGGTTTGTAATAAAATCCATGGGCTTTCCTGGAACATCAGATAGAAAAGGAGCTTTTAAAATTACCTAAATGATCTGCCTGCCAAAACATGAGTGCGCCTGATAGTATGTTCCCAGGTACTTTGTCTGGTTCATTTCTATCAAGTTGCAAGTGATGAAATTTTCAGAACTCCCTTTGGAAGTTTATCTCTGCTCAATTCTCTAATAAACACTCCACAGTGCATTTTCAAATTAAGATTTTGCCTTTGTTTTCCTCAAGTCATTACTCACGATAGTATCTCTGTATACCTCAAAAAATCCTTTTCCATCCTTAATCTTTACAAGCTTGCAGGCATGTGGATATCTGTTTATAGTGAGTAACTTGACGCCAATCAATCAGTTTGCTTCTTGGAGGACTTTATGACAGCAGAAAGTGATTAATTTTCAAAGCAGACGCAGCCTTTAATCTGCAGAAAAGGAAACAAACTTTCCCCCTCTCCTTTGCTGATTGAATCTGGAAATGAATGAATGATACCTGATTCAAATGTGTTTCTAAACTAGTTTTCATTAAATATAATCAGTCAGTGCTGATCATCAGAAGTGTCTTGAAGATTGGCCTATATATGTATATGGTACTAAAGTCAGAATGAGCTTAGTGATCGATATTCATTCAGCATCTTAATCTGCTCAACAGTATTAAATGGATTGCCCCAATGTCCTTGCAAAGCAGGGAAATAATGTAACTCTTGAGCAGGAATATTAAAGTAGAGAGGATGAATGTGGTGTCCAAAACATTGCCAAGCAGCTCCTGACTTGTATCTTTGTGCCTTATCATCCAGCTGTTTATTGTCATAAACCAGTGCAGTAATAGCTGTAGAAAACTCCAAAGGATAGCCAAGAAAATCCAAGACTGACAAAACTGAAGGAAACATCTCAATGTGGTTCCTCTGTCTGTGCTATTGTATTCCCAGATCTGTCAATTACTTGTCTCCAGTTGCTAAGTTGGGACTAAACCCAAGTGCACACACTACCTTGGGTCTGAGTATAGTTTATTTGTTGACTGGGTGTTTTATTAGTTATTGGTTGTTATGGTTTATTAGTTATCAAATGGTGGAAACACAGATCTGTATCCATCCCTTGCTTTACTGTTCAAATATGTCTCCCATGTTTCCAGCATGGGACTGAGCCTCTGTCCATGAGAAGTTGAACTCAAATATGCAAGTCATTGTGCATACTGCTGCACTATAAAAATCATGTTAATTTTATATACACATACAGTTAGCTCAGTAATGGCTAAAGATCTGTGTCCCTCCCTGGACTTACCATAGGAGATCTCTTCAATTTCCCTGCTGCAAAATGAGAGGGTAACTATCAGGGTATTTAATTTAGTTATTTGGGGCCAGTACTGCTACGGGACATTTCTCTGTGGCTATGTCTTCTGGGGAGATTTGAATGAATGACCAAGAAGAATCTGAATCATCCAGTCATGCAAATTAAACCATTTCAATAATATGAGGGGTACTTTTCCTGATCCATAGTAATTGATGAGGCTCATTATGTGTTAATAGCACTCCTTTTTTTTTTTTTTTTAATCTTACATGTAATTCACTACAGTGTTTCAATGTGAAGGTATAATTAAGATTCAGATGGCAATTTCATTCTAGACTGCTCTCTACAGTTGCTTTAATAAAAATTAGAGCTTGGGATGCTATTTTCTCTAGAGGCAGAAAAAATATTCTTTTTGATACTTCAGATATAAATCCATTCAGCCACTGCTGAATTTTCTAATTGTGAAAAAATGCAAAGTACCACCTCTTCCAGGCAAACACTGCTTCTTTTCCCCCTACACATGGTTCAGTGCCACTGCTGAAGTTCTTGCATTCAGTGCAGCAGCCAGGACTCAGTTCCTAAATGCCCAGAAACTCTGACTTTCATGTCAGCCGTGCCCAGATCCTCCATCTACACATTAAATTACCAGTGCCCATGGTGCTGCTGGTACAGCAGCCAGCTACTCCAAGATCTGCACCACCAAGCTGCTGGGAGGGAAATCTGTGCATGAGCCTTCATGAAATTTCATTGATACTTTATTTTACACATCAGGGGCTTATGTGGGGCTTCAAGTGGGCAAAAAGCCTTTGCAGTGAGGGCAGGAGAGGCACTCATGTGTCTGTGTCTTTGCAGTGTGTCATTGCTTTGTGCTGATCCTCATCTTTACAGCTTTGGCTGCACGTGGGCTTTAATGGCTGCCTACCAGTTGACTACACACATGAGCTTATGGTGGGGATGCAGCTCCCTGTTGACAGAAATGCTTTGGAATGCAGCATATGAAAAGAGCAAACCGAAATGTTTCTGTAATACCATGTGAGGAAAGACAAATGTGGGTGTACATGAAAACATCCCAGCAAGCCTGCTGACACAGGCAGGGAGTGGGGGAGGTGGGAGTTTCTGTGCTTTTGTAAAGAGAGTAAAATAGTCACCACCTGGTAGTGGGAATTTCTGAAGCGGATGGCAAAATCTCATCTTTTTTTATAGCAACTATTTTCTGGAAGTGACCATTTTGTTGATATTTTGTGTAGGCCGACATCAGGTGCTTTGTGAACCCGCTTCAATTTTCTTTGCTGGGCACTTGAGGAGAATGGGAGTCTGTGTGTCTGGAGCACAAACCTTGTGCTGGTGTGAGCTGGTGCCTGGCAGGGCACACCAGGGTCATTCCTCTACCAGAAGGGGAGATGTGCATTTTCCAGCACTCTCAGTGTGAATCCCCATGGGGTTCATGGATTGATACTGAAATTGTCCCACCAAAGTCATGCAGCCTCCCTGGGGGTAGAAGAAGAGCAGAAGGAGAGAGGCTGTTGGTGAAGAGGGCTTGTAGGGTGGGGAGGGAGACAAAACCCTACATCCGCCTCAGTGCTGGAGTGAATGAGACAATGGGCACTTATCTCAGTGTTTTTCAGTGAGATAACTGCTGGGGGGATTCTGCAAGAGTCAGAATGACCATCACCCTGCTCTACAGCAGGGAGCACCAAACAAAATCACTGAGTGGCTTTCTGACTCAGTTTCCCCTCCTGTAAGTTGGAGGAGATCTTTCACAAAGATGCAGTGAAGATAATTAGGGACACACTGATGCTGTGGTGTGAGGGACCATGTGAGTGCTTCAGAGAGAGAGCTTTCTATCTGACAGCTGCTTTAAAGGTGTAAAAAGAAATGCAAAAATTAGGCTTCACTTTGCACCGTGTAGAAAAGCAGGATGTGTCTTTCAAGAAAGGAATTTACAGCAGTGTTCTAGTTCTGAAGGACTGCAAGTGGTGTGGGTCCTATTCTCCCTGGGTGTAACTGCAGCTCCTGCACCAGGCTCACACAAACATGGGAATCTGGGGTTGCCTGTCCGTGCAGGTAGCTGCAGTGGGAGTGTGTTGTCTCTGTGCCATGTGTTGTACTATAATGTGAGTTTTGGAACCGAGCCTGTTTTTAATAAATTGTACCTTTCCTCAACTGCTTCCCGTATAAATACTGTGTGTTAACCCAAAAACGCGCAACCATCACAGCAGCTGTCAGTGGATTTTTGTATGTTCTCAGCAAAGACCCTCTGAGGAATTTCCTTATTAAACAGGCGAGCTATCAAATGCACCTTTTCCTGCCAAAAAGGGCAAAAAGCACAGAAACCGGAGTGAATGTTCAGTGAAATTCTGTTGCAGTTTAATGATATCAAGCCTTGGAAAGAGTCTCCTGACTTGTGCCTGCTGCAAGGAGAGCCACAATAATACATGAGAATCTTGAGCATAAACCCTTTATCATCTTTGCTTTGACCCTTTCAGGATGTACCGGTAGTTTTGACATATTTCTGATGGATGCTGTTGCTCCTGGAGCTGAGCTGGGCTGGGGCTGTTTGTAGGGCATCATGTACAGTGAGGTCTTGGCTACTCATGGATGAATCCTAATCGTGGAGGCTCAGGAGTGTTGTTTCAGCCTTCAGCTGCATTTCAGTCTTGATCTTGAGGAGGGAAATAACTGACCTTAATTGGAAGAAAACAAGTGAAGTTTATCACCAGGTCTGTCTGTAAATGAGTAAAACAGACCAGGACTCTGCAACCTGAAAAAGAGATGGACCAAATGGACATGTGGTAGAGATCCAGCAGACAGGAGAGAGTGTGGAAGCAGGCAAGGAAGAGGGAAAGAGGAAGGATGGAACTGGAAGTCACTGTTTTGCTTGCTGTGTTGTTTTATGGTGAATTCCAAAGGAGCATTGGTTCAGTATTACTGTTGGGTGGAAATCTGTGAGAAGATCCGGATGAGTGGTGATATGGAGGAATTGACCTAGAAAAGTGATGGGGCAAGGCTTGGTCAGAGGAGTAGAACGGTAGAACCTGGATTTTTGCAAAGAAAGAAGGAAAATTATCTGATTTGAAACAGAGGGTGATATAAACAGAAATTCTGTGTTTGAGAGGCAGACATGATCACATGAAATAAGACTATTCATTTTGGTGCTACTACAGAAATGTGCTGTCTGCTTTTATTCTGTCTCAGCCTGGGTTTGGCCATTTTTATTCTGAGTCTCAGCTGCCCTTCTGTACAGAATTCAGCTGAAGGACTCTTTACTGTATCTAAGTCTTTCCATTATCTTATTTCTTTCCTAAGGGAGCAAGATTGATTCCCAATAAAGCAGCTGGTTGATTTTTAAGATTCTAGGACTTGCCTGTTTGTTTGATCTTTTGGTTTTGCATTTAACAGGTTGCCTGCTCTGTCCTGCCTCTAAACGACTTTCACGCAGTCTGTGGGCACGGACTGCAGCTCTGTGTCCAGGCTATCGCACGCTGCACCACTTCTCCAGGGATTTCCACCACATTGTCAGATATGAAAGCTAATGAAAAGTGTTGTTTCCCCTTTTCCTTTGGTGGTTTTGATTTTTATTCAATTTGTCCCTGTCTGTCAGGACTGAATGACTGGAAAGGAAGGGGAAGTCACCAAAGCTCTTTCTTCACAGGCCCTGAGCGTGGTCTGCTTCATTCTCCCGTATTCCCAGGGGTAAATAACCAGTTTTTTAAAACTCTTGCGGTTTTTTTATGCTTATTTTTTCCCTTGTTGCCTTGACTTCTTGTTCTGGCACTGAGATCCCCCTCTTTGGGGCTTTCCCTACTTTAGTGAGTAGGTTTGGCAGTAATGAACATCAGAGCATGGTCCAAGCCAACAGTGCCATACATACCTTCATATTTCTTATTTATTTCTGATTAGTGTTCACACACTAAACCCAGCCACTTTCCAGGTTAGAACATTTTTGTTTCTGACCACTGCAAACTCTTCCTTTTATGTAGAGGAGAAAACAATTTTTCCTCCTTCTTTTTAAAGGGATGCAGTAGCACTGAGAGGCTGGGTTAGGAAGCTGGCTGGTAATTTTGTGTATTATACACAGGGCATAATAGGACAAAGTCTGCTCTCCAGAATTACTCTGGCTGTGTAGCACCAGGCCCTTGTTTGTCAATGATGCAAATAACGAGGAGATGAAAAAGTGAACGTAGCTGTGTCTGGTATCCAGCATTATTTTTTAATACCATCCTGAAGATAACTTTCATTCAGCAGGATGTTGGTTATTTGACACAACATATCGTTCCTGTGGGTGGTACATTCCTACAGGACTCCAGAAGGTACTGGCTCAACAATTAAGGGTGCATATTTTAAGCAGTGCTTTTTGACAGATGCAGATAAAACTGGCAGTCATTCTCTCTCCGTGTGCTGCCAGTGGCAGTATCCAATGTCACATGCTTTAGGGAGGATAGGAGAAGTTACATGGTGCCATAAAGGAGTTTCCCCTGACTCACAGCCACCAGAGCTGGTTGGTGTCCTGAAACATGTTGATGTTGTGCATACAGGGATGTAAGGAGGGAGATGCTGATGTTACAGAGCAGGGCAGTGATGGAAGCAAGGGTAGCTGGACCAGTATGACTTGGCCAAGTGTGGAACCAGGAAAGGTTAGGATAAATTTGAATAATGCAGTGGAAACGCTCAATTTTCATTACACTTATCACTTACAGTCAATACAGTTTAGTCCCTTCTTTCAACTGGATAAGTTAAGTAAATCACTTATGCAAGTCCATAGGCAAATATTACAATAATTTTCTCAGAATTAAAATAACCTTTGCTAATGAGTTCTTATGGTCTGCCATGAAGCAGTGAAGACCTGTGAGCATCTGAATTACATAGAACTCAAATGAAGAATAGGTGTGCTTTTTTCCTCATTACTTAATTAACCACAATCTGCTTTCACTTTTAGCTGCTTTTTTATATTTGAGTGACTGTGATTTTGCTCTTTCCTCATGTATTTGAGTCAGCAGAGTGATCACTCAGTTTTGATATAATAACTGTGTAGGAGATTGGGGCCATTTGACTTCCTGTAGTTTCTTAATTCCTACCTATCGAAGAGAGAATTAAGACAGAATTGATACAGACAACTTGGCTATAACATCTCAGTGTACAGGATGTCAACATCAGCCCAAAATATCCTTTCTGCAAGTCAGACCTGAGCATTGCCAACCTTGACATCAACCTGCCTTGGGAGGCTGTGCCGTATCTTTCTAGCAGGTGATTCCCTGTAAAGGAAGGGAGATTAAATATCCCAAAGAATTCCACTCAGCTCTGTAAAACGTTATTAAAAAGAACATCCAAATAAGGTTTGTGTGTTTCTTGCTCTCTGGCTGTGCAGTGTCAGGGTGCCAGGCACTGCTGGCTGATTTGGAGGTGTGGGAGGGACAGACACAGTGTGGTTGTGAGACTCCACTCCTGCAATTTTAAGGAGGAATTTGTTGGAGAAAGGCCCAGCACAAGCTGCAGAATTGCAGCAGGTTTAGCTATTGTAGTGTGGGCAAATCCATTTTCACCCAACACCATCAGCAGAGAGAAACTGAATAGGACTGAAAATTGTGGAGTACATTGGCCCCTGGTGTAACAGGCAATTTCCCACTGCTGCCCTCAGGGACAGGCAGACCCTGCTGCCCAGGCAGGCTCGCAGGCACCACCATTCCGCTCTTGTCTTCTCAGGTAGAAATCAACTTGCCTTTGTGGGCTTGGATTTTTCTCATGTTTTAAAGCTTCAGCACATCTCCAGCTTCTGAATACAAAACAGTCCCCTGTAGAAAACTCTATCAGCCCAGGGGCAATACAATGCCTGTTGCCCTCAACATTGAACTCTTTTATTCTGGTCTTCTGAGAGCTTTGCCATTCAGAGAATCCGCATCAATGAGGCAGCAGCAATGCAGAAGTCAGCCTGAGCTGAAGGGCCTGAATTTGGTGGCTAACCTGTGCTGATGTCTGTGTGCCTCAGCTCAGCTGCCTTCCCTTCCAGATGTAGCTAAATCAGACCTGGCCCTGTAGAACTTTTGTCTACACTGTGCTGCAAACAGTCTTGCAGTTCCATTAGAGTCCGCAGCACCTGGCACAAAATTACACTTAAATTAAAAAGGCAACATTCAAAAAAATGATATAAAAAGGAAAGAGCAGAGAAAGAAATTAAAAGAACATACCTAGATCAGCTGCATGCACAGTGTCTCACCATTCTAGGGAGAGAATTGGAGATTTTTCTTTAATCAGCAATTCCAAGCTGCCAAATTGCTCTGGGATGTCTGATTTATCCAAATATCCTATCTTACACTGAAATCTGACTCTTAATGTTGCTTATATGCTCTTCTTACAGCTGAAAATCCTAAACCATTTTAACATTTCATCTACTGTCTTTACTCCTTTGAACAGAAATAATGGGAAGAGGATAGAGGGATAAAGAAAAAACACCAATGGGAAGTAGAATCAAATCTTACTGATGAGACATAATGTAGTTAAGTAACAGATGTTAAGCACCTTTAACGGATTCTTTATGTATTCTTCCAAAGGCTCATCTCCCCTGACTCTCACAGCTGAGAGCTTTGGGTGTGTGTACAGCAAGTTGGTGCAAATCAGAATCAAAACATTTGCCTGTAAGCTTACAAGGAGCTTTTCAGTTAGACAGTGGTGGTATAAATGCCATCCTGTTCTGATCTATTAATGCAGTTGAGTCTAACCTCTCTAACCTCTTAAACACAGGAAAACAACAGCTCTTAAGTGGCTGCGAGGTTTCAATTGCATTTGCACCCCAGAGGGCTGCAGCAGTGACCTGGTGCTGATGGATTTATGAGTATGTTATCTGACAGGAAGGTGGGTTTAAAAACAGTTGCTGCACCACGTGCTTAGTTATTACGCTAAACTCCCTTCCTTGACTTGGACATCTCTATTTTTCTCCTCTCTTCAGGCTCAGGTAGTTCAGGGGATTCCCACCACTGATACAAAGATTGTTTCCTCATTGATGTTCCAGAAATCAATGTGAAAACAGAAGTAATTTTAGATATTAAAAAAGCATATACCAATATTTGAACCCCCTTGCACGGTGAGAAAACTGCTTCAGATGTTCTTTTTTTTTCTTTTTTTTTTTTTTTTTTTTTTTTAAAGCAAAGAAGATTATTTTCTCTGACTAGTCTGAGCAAGAGTTATTTCAAATATAAAAGGACATGTTACATTTTTGGGAACACTTCTACATTTAAATCCTTAGAATAAACATTGTCTTACCCACATTATATCATAAAAGAGCTTGGTTTACTTAGCTGGAAGCCATGGATGATTTTTCTTGAAAGTTATGAATTGCTTTCCTTATTCCTTTGGAGACTTTTATTCTCTTTTAGAGCTAACCATTAACAAGAGAAGAATTTAATATTGAAGAGAAATAAGGCAAACATTTTAAAGGGGCTGAAAAATACAGAATTGTCATGACTCTGAAAGTGTTTGAATTAAATACCAATATTTCATCTTTCTCTAGTATGTCACAAACTTACATGTGTACATTCCAGCTCAAAACAACTGTCCTGTGTAATGGTTTGGTTTTACAGATGTATTCACCATTCTCCACATATGTGTGGAGACTACTAAGCAGTTTTTAATTAACTTATGTTGAATGTTGCCTAGTGGTACATACACAAGAACTTAGAAGAACAAATCTTCATTCAGCTCAGATCAATCCGTGTACGTAATTCAGCGCACCTGTACAGAAATATCCTGCAAAGACACCTTAACTCGGACCCATGAAGCACTGCAGACAGCAGAAGTCTATTTCAATAATTATTTCAGTAACAGGGATGAACAGAAATATATCCTCAGATACTTTGCACATACTAGTAAGTTGCCCATATCTATTTGCCTGCATTAAATTGGGTAGGTTACCTCTTGCAGAGCTAGGAGCTGGACCAGGTGTTCCAGGCTTATTAGCCCCGGTTCACATCCTCTTTGATCTTGTAATAACTTGGTGGAAGTGAATGGCTGTGGGTTCGTTGGCAGGTATCTCTTTTTCAGCAGACTCTAGTTCTGCCTTTTTAACTCCTTGGTGCCTGTCTACCAGGCAGTGTCAATGTGTTGCTGTGAGCTGTGAGTCTGAGTCTTTCCTGCAGCACTGTGACTCAGATATTCCCAGGCAGGATGTGTAGCTGTGCTCCATTCTGCCATGCCTAAATTGTGGATGATACCTGTGGTACACATTTTGAAGATGTTGTGAATGTATGTGCACCTGGCTTAGGGATCACAGGGTAGATCAGCCCTAAAGTGTGAGAGGCTTCTCACTTGAGCTGATGAGACTGCAGAACATGATTGCACTATCCAGAAGAAGTAATTATTGAAGATTTATAAGCTATTATTTTTGTATGCCAGTAAGAATTACCCTTAGGGAAGAAAAAACCCAATATTATTCACTATGTAATATTTTTGAAAACAATCCTGCTTTGCAACACTTTTTTCTTGGCCATTTTTCTCTTTTCTCTAATGGACAACAAGTGCTTGAGTCTGTGATAGTCTCAGCTGGTTCAGGTATGCCTGAGTACCATCATCAAATTTCTTACAGTGGCCTAGGTGCCAATACCTTGCCTGAAGCAAATGATAAAGAGATCACTGGGTGGGTATTTTTTGATGAGATATCATCTTCAGCACTGCAGCAAGAGATCTGCTCAGAAGAAATCAGATCACTATGACAATTATGTGGACTTTGTGTGTTGCACAGAAAGAAGCCTGACACAGTCAACACATTTCCTTCCTAGCCAAATTTTCCTCTTAACAATATGTGTATGGATCAGTCAGGAACACAATATATCTACTTTCAGAATTTGTCCCTATTCCTATTGCCTTTCCAGTGGTCACTGAGGTCCAAGGACGAGAAAATTTAAATGTGCAAATGGTCAGTATCAAGTGGCATTTGGGTAACTCACTGCCTTGACAGAGATCTGCAGCTGCAGCATTTCCAGTCCATTTTCTCTAGCTGATCTCTGCTTCTCTACAAAACAAACCAGCTCACGACAAACATGAGTGTGTAACTCATCCATCCCTGAACCTCTCCAGCAACAGCTTCTTGCTGCATAAATCAGTGAGCCATTTACATGATGGGGCAGAGAATATGTCAGGGATTTTCACTTCTCAGTGTGGTTCCTATTTGAAACTTATGTGATTTCTCTGTTACTGCCAGGTTAGCATCTATAAACATTTTACTGAGAATCTTTGGCAAGGAGGGGGTTTTATTTTGTGCTTTTCCTGTCTGACAGATGGTTTTTGGTTGAAGTAGGGGTAGAAATTCCCCACAGCAGTTGCAGGGAGACTTGGCCACATCCACTGGCATTAATTATAATAATTGTCCTTTGTAATTAGCTGCATGCCAGAGATGGAGGCACGACGTCGTGTCTCTGCTGACTATGATTGTTGGGTCCTTCTGTGGATTGCTCTCCCACAACTGGGAAACAGATTGTTTGGGCTGGAATTAGAGAGTTGTAGGTAGGCAGCAGCTGCTCTTGAAATTTTTTCTAATATGCTAGTTAGATGTGTGAGATCAAATTGATTTTGTTCATTTAGCAGCCTGTTCAGTGGGGGAGAAAGAACAACATGAGCCCCTGTAACTGGTAACACTCTGTTCTGATAGAGGCTCTGCCTTACACGACACTCAGGTGTATTTGCAACTCTGTAAATGATCAGCTCCTGTTCCCCTGCAAAGGTAGAAAAGAAGATCTGCAGGTACCTGCTCCTGACAGAAAAACCCTTACCCATTGCATGTCACACCAGCCAGTGCAGGTGACATTTGGGTTGACCTGAATTTGGTACAAGCATTTATTCAGTGAAGTAGCACTACTGAAATTACACAGGGATTTTCTGCTTTCTGATTTAAATCTGAAGCTGATCTCACTGTCAAGACCAGGCTTTCATCCCAGCCTAAGTGATGGTGAAGAACCCAGGCTTACACATTTATTTAGCAGGGTCGCCTGCTTTCTGGGTTAGAATGCAGGCAGTCTAAAACTTCACAATTTTTCCTAAAAGGATTTCCCATCGGTGGGAACAAGGGACTTACTTGGTATCTCTTAAACAGGAGTGATAATCTTCACTAGAACTGTGAATGTTGGAGGTGGGCTGCTGCAATAGCCCATGTAAGTCATGCAGATAACCAGGTTGGGATGGTAGAGCTGATACTACTAAATCCTCACCTGAAAGTCAGCCCTTTATATCATGCCAATCATATCTGCTAGCATTCCTGTGTTGGCAGAACTACAACATTCCCTACAATGTACAGCACATTTGATCACATCTGCAGCAGTGCTCTGACTCCCTACAGCCAGTTTCACCCTAAAATCTCAATGCATTTCACAAATTCAAGTAACTAAGATATTTTGGTAAGGTGAGCAGGCAATCTAAGCACCACATCATCAAAAAGGAAGCTAGTGTTCACAAAGGTTAGAAGAACTGCCCAGACTGTGTTAGATTCAAATCCAGAGTCTTTGCTGAGCAGTTCTGCCCCTAAACATCAGACCAGGTGATCTGCTGATATGCATGATGCACTTCTGCTCTTGTCAGTGGTCTTGGACTGAGTTACAGCTGTGCAATCCAGCTCCTAACATGTTGCGTGCAAATTGGTTTCATGTTCAGGGTATGGCATCAATGCAATATTGAAATGAAATCTGATTTGTGTCACACAGCCCTGACAGTGTAGAACCTGCAGTGATGCTGTAGTGAACAGGTAACCAAGCATGCTGAGCCACAGGATGGATGTTGTCCAGAGACACGCCTATGCAGTATGCTATGAAGCCCCAATGATAAAATTATTAACTTCTCAAAGCAAAACAAAGATATTCCACTTTATCTGGAGAAGAAATGTGGGGTGGCTGCCAACCCTGCACTGTGGGAAGAAATCTATGCTCTTTTTTTTTTGGGCCCCATGCCAAGCCAAGGCTCACACCAGGGATGGATCTAACTTTGTTCTATTCGGTTTGGATGTGTAGGAGCACAACAATACAGCTTATTTGGGTGCCGAAATCAAAACGTTCAGAGAGCATGAGAAAATCTACATTTTTCTCCTGCATCAATTGCATCAGATGACTTTGTCTTATGATATTGCATTGCATTATTAAAGCTAAACTTCAAGGGAGCAGGTGGCCTACTGATGCTATTTCACCTCCCAAGCTGGTTGGCAAATCTGTCATCTTAACATCAAGTGAGAATAAATATTGGGGGTTGCAGTCAAGGGCTTTTTTCAAAAGCAGGGAGTTACTAATGGTAATGGCCGTCAGTGTTAAATGTTCAGTTTTTTGCAGAGGAGTTGACTGTGGTTTGTACAATTAGAGTAGAGAGGAAAAGGAGACAGCATTTTCTCTGAAGGCATTCAATTCCCAAACCATTTTGTGAGAGTTGGGACTATCTCCTCTCAATTGTAAGTGATGTGTCCATGTTGAGGATTCAAGGGTTATTTTTGCAGGCTCGACTGGAAGAGAATGCATGGATCAGAGCAGGAAATCCTTACTTGTTGCCTGTCTGCATTCTGCATAGTATAAATCATCTCCAGATTAAAAAGAGAAATTTAAGTAGAAAGAAAACCCATATCCAGCATTCTCAGTATTCAAGGAAAAAAACCAAAAACAAAACACAAACAGAACAAGGGAAAGAATCTGCATCTCAATCTCATTGTTGCATTAAAGGAGATCTACTGAATTTGCAGAATGGCTGCAGCAAGTTGTGAATAGTAAATGAAAGGGGGAAATTGCTTCCCTATGCACTGAGAGAATGCAAACAGCTGTGCTGTTTGCTTGTGTGCTGCTTGCACAGATACACTGGCATCGCTCGGACCTATGAAGACGAGTGTAGCAAATCCACAGGTCCAAAGTTTTCCCTCCTGCTCTGGCTCAGTCCTTAAGAAAGTTTAAAATTCCTTTTATTGCTTATAATCAATTTTTGTTGCTTATCTCTTCTCTGTTGGCAACTGGCCAGTTAAAGGGAGGGAAAAGGAATGAGGAGCAAAGAGGCCAAATAAGGAAGCACAAGTCTAAATACTTCATAATGAAGGGTTTTTTTCTTTTTGAACTCAACTTTCTCTTTTTCAATGTTGTTGTTTATTTACTGTAGATGAGAAATCAGGATTAGCGGGCTTGGCAAAAGTCACTACCTCGAGTAGTTAATCTGGAGAACGAATCTTATTGGAGTGGTTGAGCAAACTCAGGTTCTTTAGCCTGGCTAAAAGGAGGCTTGGGGGGACCTTGTTGCTCTCGATATACTGCCAGAAAGAAAGCTGTAGTAAGGTGAGGGTGCGTCTCTTCTCTCAAGCTGCAAGTGATAGGACAAGAGGCAAGAGCCTGAAGTTGTGCCAGGGGAGTTTTAGATTGGATATTGGGAAAAATTTCTTTTTGGGAAGAGTTGTCAAGCACTGGAACAGGCTGCCCAAGAAAGCAGTTGAGTCATCATCCCTAGAGGTGTTTCAAAGACCTGTAGATGTGGCACTTGGGGAAATGATTTAGTGGTGGCCTTGACAGTGCTGAGTTAATGGTAGGACTTGATGATCTCGGAGGTCTTTTCCAACCCAGATGATTCTATGATTTCGTAAATTTGATATGACAACTCAGAATCTGTTCAAAATAAGGTTGGTGCATCAATGCATCGCAAGTCAGACCTACATTTTTCTTTTTTTTTCGTTGATAATCTCCTGTTCATAAAATAAGACCTGGGGTGAATTAGGTGACATCTTATGGTGGTGGTGAGTAAGGTATAGGACCAGCAGGACACCAGCCTTCTTCAGAAGGTTATCTGAATTCAGAACTTTGGAAAAGAAGGGGAAAGAACACAAACCCATTACTTGATTTTCATTTGAATAAAATAAGCTTGTATTTTTTTTTAAAACAAGCTTTAAATTCTTCACTCAAAATTCAAGCAGATGAGTGAATAGCAAAACACAGCTCAGAAAGCTGTCCCTCACTGCCAGGAAAGCCTTTTGTCTGATGTGGCAAAGAAAACACAGACAATTAGTCATTTTTATGCTTTCAAAGCATTGGTTTGATGGTGCCAAACTTTTTCTGACAGATCTCATCTAATTCAGTTATCTGCCACTCCAGTTTATGAGGTTTCTAGGGCAACTGTCATCTTCCTAGTGAACCACCCAGGATTCATAGAAGGCTGCTTTTCCTTTAGCATTCCTTGATTTCAGTAGCTCACTTTTTAAAACCACAGCAAAGTATTATTTTAAGAGCACAGACAAACAATTTCTTGTTTCGGATTTTTGCCTGCCTGGCGGTTAGCAAGGCACCATCTTTCTCCTCTGTCTTCATAGGCAAGGACTCTTGGCCATGAATATTGTTGTAACACTCTTGAACTTTGTTGGGAGTAATATTAGCTCCATTGCTCTGGAAAAAGAGTAATTGTCTGAGCCTGGGAGCTAGGCTCATCTGAGGAAAAAGAGAGGTGAAGAAAAAGGCAGTGGAAATAAAGAGCTCTGAACTGGGACTGCAGAGAGGGGGAGTTTCTGCAGACTGTTTGTGAAATTGCTTCTATTGCTTCAAAGACTCAGTTCATCTGAGTAAGACGATACAGGATTGTTTGCATTGGTAGTAATCAGTCTTAAAAGGACAGGTGCTCATTTCTTGGCTGAAAAAGATGGGAACCTTTGCTCTGTAAGCCCACAGACTGGGGGGAGTTCAATGGGATACTGTGGTTCGGGAGCACTTGTTCAAATATGTTTATTCTGTGAAATGGAAAAACCATTGTGCTACCTGAAAGAAATAAATGATCTGATTAGTCTGAAATTACATTTTTCTGGGGGAAAATTTGCATACATGCTATGATAATTAACTATGTTTGTCTCTAAAATCAAGTCTCTGTCCTTAAAACACTTTCTTGTGAAATGAGATAATTTTATCATTCCAGGTAAGATGGATCGACAGTGATAAGGAGATGTAAGGAAGCTGCACCACATCTGGGTGCAGGCCAGACACAAGACATGGAGTTCCAGTGATGTATTCACAGAGACATTTCCCTGTGTGTTAAATTTGTGTTCCAGTGGTGCCTGAGAGCTCTTTGACAGCACTTTTAGGCTGGGTGTTGTGTATTTGAAAAGCATCTAGCATGTTTGGTGGCAGCTATTGAGGAAGGAGTATTCTTCACTGCCCACTGGTATCATTCTTCCTGCACTGTGTAGAGGCAGCAGCCGAACAGCATTGATCATTCAGATCTCAGTTTCCAGGCCAAAATGTGACAAAGGGGCTTGCTGGCTCAAGAGCTTGCTAAGGGTAAATGGTACAATGCTTTTCACCAGACCTTCTCTAGGAGGGGATAGAGGGGCAAGGAAATGCAGTTTGCTATTGAAAATAATCGGTAAAGTTGCTTGCTCTTCCAGCTGGAGCCTGTTTGCTAACACCATCCACCCCAGCCACTAATGCTTCCCACTTCCCTGATGAGTGGCCATTTTCTACTGCTGGCTTGGTGTAAGAATATTGTGAATAGGATTTTTTATTTATTAGCTGTGTTAATGTGGCACACAGGAGCTGCATTACATTGGGCACAGTACAAACACATTTATTTAGACTTGTGTGAAAATTACTAATGAGAGAAGATGGTTGGCCAAAGCTCTAGGCATTCTGACACCTCTGAATAAAACAGTGACACCCCAACAATGTTTAAAGTGATGATTCCAGCAGAAACTCAGCCAGCTGCTCCCAGAAACTCCTACAGAATAGCATTAGCCTTCTCTAAATACTCTAAAAACCTGAAGAGTTCACAAATGTTAGGAGATGGTCTTTATCCTGAAGTGTTTACAGTCCAGAGCCCCCATCCTTCAGAGAAGGGTCCACTTATTTGGTGCATCCAGTGAGAAGGGTTGTTGCTTGCCTTCTTTAATATTATGCGTGGCTCTGGATGGTCAAGGCAAAAAGAAAAGGAGAGAATTAAGGAAAACTCTTACTTGTTTGAAAAGAAAGAAAAAATGGAGACCCAGAGCTGAAAGGACTTGCCTGAGGCTACAGAGAGAGTCAGTGACAGAGCCCAGAATAGAAGCCAGATGTTCAAAGTCTGTAGCAATATGACTTAACAAGATTTTAACAGAGGGATGTTTTCCTTCAAAGTCTCTTTTCATCTTCCTTTTAAATTAATTATTTTATTTTATTTTATTTTATTTTATTTTATTTTATTTTATTTTATTTTATTTTATTTTATCTAAAGACTAATGAGGGGAATTTCAAATAAAAATAATACACTGAGGAATCTGAGCTTTGGGACATTTGCTAGGATTCTGATTTACCATGAGCAAAAAGAGCTGCTCTGATGCTAATTCTTAGGTAGGAACCTCAAAGATTGCAAGAGTCTATAAATATTTGCTTTATTTGCAGTGAAGAGTACAGGAAGTTCTGAGTTAGCCTAATTTAGGCTTCAATATAGGCTATTTATGTACTACCTCCTGGGACCACCTCTGATTACTGAAAGAATGACCTTATTGGAAACCAACAAGTAGGTCTGCAGTTAATTAAAAAAGGGTTCAGAGCTTGCTGCAGAACCCTAACAATGGCATTCTTGTGGATGATGTTATGTGTTTTTATTTAACTGTTCAATCAGGAGAGCTTAAACAGATGGCACACACTTTCCTGCTCTCTGAGAACACCTAGAGAAAGACACTGATAATAACTGAGGGAGGCCAAGCCTAACAGGTCAGGAGAAATGGCAAAGCTCAGGCTGTCTGGCCTCACTAATTACCATCTGAAAGCAATAATGAACTGGTCAGTGGGGTCAGGAACAGGTGATGCTGTGTGAAGAGGAGAAAGGGGGGGGGTTGTTTGTCTTCTGCATTTGGAAGAAGTGGTTTGGACGTTGTTGCCTCTTTTTTAATTTCACAATAACAGCCGTGACTTAATGTAATCTAAATGCGGCTTTTGGAAAAAGATCTGCTTGAGGACTTTTCCAAAATAATTTCCTGAAGGAAAAAAAATATCAGTACAGTTCAGGATAATGTCTGAAGACAGAAATGTAAAAAACTGACTTATGGGGCAGCAAGTTTATACATGGGATGATGCTCCTCTGGGGCATCATAGAAAATGATTATACCAGATTTTGTTCATCAAGGCAAAGTAAGCTAAATCAGATACAAGGCAAAGCCCTTAGGAGGAGGAGGAACGTATTCAATTTAGTGAGGCAACTGTGATAGTAATTAAAGCCCAGATGGAAACCTTTGAATGTGTCTGGCGTCTGTGTATCCGCTCTGTTTTTTCTGTTAACTTGACATTATAAAAGGAGCACCCAAAGAATAAAGAGATGGTGTTTGAAATTTCATCAGTCAAGCAGTGTCCCAAATTTGATTTATTGTAAACAATCTGCAAAAATTGCTTTGGGTATATATGATACAGGCAGGGAGTTTTCTCAAGTGGTAATTCACAAAGAGAGAAATTGTACATTATTTCTAGATTTGTCTTTGCTGAAATGCAGTCAGGATTAATTACACCACTTGCCAGCTCTACTGTGAACCTCTTGTACTTCGGACATATGGATAGAATTTTATTCTGCTGTTATATATTCTCGCTGAAGCAGAGTGCTATGCTGGTTACTTTATAAGCAGATACGCTGCAAGATTTCAGTAAAAAACCCTATACATTTTTTTTTTAAAAAAAAGTAAAAATCCGGAATTAAGAAGGGAGCCATTGTCCTACTTTTTTTCCTATAATACACCAGCCAAGAGCAAAGGATGGCACTGTATGGAAACAGTGCTAAAGGGTTAGCAAAACGTGAGGAGTGATTTGCTATTCCTGCTGAACAGAGGGCTGGGGGCGGCTGTAACTCTGCTGGGCTGTCGCACGCACTGGGAGCCTCCGGTGTCTCCTGCTTGTGTTTGAGTCATTACTTTATCCTGGAGCAGACAGACTGCTTGCAGTCCCAAATCCTCCAGCATATGCACCACTTGATGCCTGGTACAGGCATGGATGTGGTGCTGAGATTTACCGCTGGCCCCTGAGTAACTGGAGAGCTGCAGCCCCTGCCCAAGCCTGCCCGGTTTGCCAGGCCAGGCTCAGCATCCTGGGCTGGCCTCAGGAGCATGGAGGAAGAGCTTGGTGTCTGGAGCAAGGCAAATGTATAAAAAAATAAACAGGGGAGAGGGGAGATGATCCTTTTCAGGTGTGAAAGGTCACTTTTACCCTTATCATCTGTAAACACATACTTAGGGACCTTTGAAGGAGGTTGTTACTCCCCAGACAGTTTATTGGCATGTTATGATGTTACAGTTCCAGGCAGAGCTGCAGTTAAGCGTGCATAATTACTGGCAATATTAATGGTCTTTAATGATACTAACTCCAGGCAGAGGTGTTTTCCCTTCATTTTCATTACCTTTATGCTGATAATGGCTTATATCCTTTGTAGTAAATCCAGGTTGCCAAAATCCTCCTGGTGGTTTTCACTTAAAAAAATATCTCCATGTAAGCATATTCCCCCATATATACTGTCGCTCTTAATATTTTTTTCTTCCCATGGAAGTACATGGGGCCTCCTTTGCAGTCTATATCCTGAAATAACAACAAAAAATCCAATTTCTTAAAAATATGAAGCTTGCTATTAATGGAGAATTTTTGAAGAGCTCTGCTCTTAATCCACCTGCTCTGTGGCTTCTGAACTCCCAGCAAGTGGTTCACTACTCATTGATGAGGAACCAAAACCCTGAGTCCCATGACTCATGGATTTGAGACAGATTAAATTTTCAGATCTAATTTTATTTTAATCTTTATTTTACCTCCACATTTAATATTGCAAGGAAGGTGGTTTTGGTTTGGTTTTTTTTTTTTTTTTTTACATGAGTCAGGACAGCACCTATAACCTTGGAAGGGGAGTTGTGGCATTCTTGGGCTCTTTGATCAATCCTCCGGAAAGGGATGAGAAACTTGCAAGCTGATAAAAGACCTGAGTGTAGTGCAAAAGAGTAGCATATTCCTGATCACCTTTTCAATCAGCTCTTCACTTCTCATCCTCTGTTTAAAGACAAACTAATTGAAATTAAAAAAAAAAAAAAAAAAAAGAAACCATGACCTTTTTTAATTCCCTATTTATTTATTCTAGAGTTTATAAGACCACAAGTTATATTTATGGGTTTTATACTTCCAAAGGGGGTCTGTGATGCTTTTGTCTGCAGTATCATTGCCACCATGGGACTGAGGTCTGAATCTTACATCAGTGTACATAAGAGGAGTCTTGAGAGATTTATAATGGGAAAATGCTGACAGCTCCATAATTTACTGCAAGGCTAATGGCAGCACTGTGGCTCCTGACAGCTCTAAACCCTTGTTCTCTGGGATGGTTTGTTTCTAATACACTCCCTTTGCTGGATCTTCCCCCACCCTCTCTCTGGATGAATGGAGACCTAGGCCTGTGAATATCTATATTGCTGCATTTTCCTTTGGTATTTTAACAGCCTTTCACTTTTAGGACTTCTCATTGTTGAAATTTGTAAAAGATTTCAGGAACTTCACAGCAGAAAGGCTTTTTCATATAATTTGCCTTTTTTCTTGTTGTTCTTTCTTCAGCCTGGAGTATCTTACATATTCATTGTCACACCGGATACTCCAGCAGCAGCTTTACATTTTCAAGCCCTGGTACTTTGCTGTGTCCAAAAAATGGGTAGACACCGAACAATACCTACTTTTTAACTTATTTGAGGAGAATGCTGTGCATCTGCATAATGGTTTCACACAGAAAGTGCTTTATCTTCATGAGTTAGTGAGTCAGTTTAGGGGTATTCTATTGGCAAAAGCTTTCAGAGAAATTATGCATGGTAAATTAATGAAGGCCGTCTGAGGTATTATTGTGTGTGAATGCACATGCCATTAGAATCAATGGCTGGCTGAAAAAAGTTAACGGTCATTAGGGGGCTGTTAAAAAGGCCAGTGGACACAGATTTACTCTCTTGCAGGGCTCTGGTTGGGTTAGGTGAAGACAGAGATTGCTATTTGCCTCCAGGCCACAGGACAGCCCAGGCTTTGTGCTTTCCTGTCCCCATTTCTCTTGGCTCCTGTCAGCGGCAGATTTACGAGACACTGCAAGAGCCTGTCTTCTGAGGAGGTAGAGAACATCTTCAAAGCAGGTAAAGACCTTTCCATGACTTTTCCTTAGTTTACAAGAGGTTGGTAATGGAAAGTCCAAGTGGTTGAGCTTGAAATGGATTAAAACAGTGTGTCAGTGGTGGTGTGAAATGGAACTCTTTAATGGAGAGGTTGCCAAAGAAAAGGTACTGTTGGTTTTGGATGATGCCACCCTATCTGATGGTGAGTCTTTAAAATATTGCTCACTCGAGTTGTGGGGTACTGGCTCCAATCAGGCAGGAAGAAAAGAGTACTGCAACAGATCTGACCATTAGCCAATGGTATGGGAAAGGCAGAATGCCAACTGGAGATTAGGCAACTGTGTGCCACTCCTGGCAGTTCAGCCAGGAATTTGTCATACACAGAGCATAAGTGATGCAAGCTCTTTTCCTGGGCACCTGTATTCCTCTGGGCTGTGTCCTTTCCCCTGAGCAATGTAGATTTTTTTTCCCTGCATTGTATTTTGAATGCAGTAATTCTTACTGAAATAAAATGCATGGAGAAAATTAATGATTTGATATCTTCTTGCTGCTGCCAAAAGAAATGTAAAAGAGTCTTTGATCTAGTGGCATTAACAAAGTGAGCTGGACCGGTTACTGATACTTACTGACCTAAGTAAGTGATAAAGCCACTGTGTCGAAATTTAATTAGTCTTGATCAAGATAAGTTTTTAAGATTTAGTACTAGTGGCCTTTTGAAGAAGTAAGGCTTCTAGTTGTCATTAATGTCAATACATGTCCTTTTACCATACTTTTTGTGTCTCCAGCAGGAACAGTTTTTATTTTAAAGGAAAAGAGAAATGGTTCATTTGATGGGGATTAGCACAGACAAGCTTACTAATATTTGAAGGCAATTTCTCTGCCTTACCTTTTTCCGTATTTCACATCCCACAGAGATTACCTCAGACTGCCGTTGTTAGTCACTGTTATTTATATAAAGATATGTAATGCATTTGTGCTTGAGGGGTCGCCTGTAACGAGGTATGCAATTTCAGACTGTAGAGACTGGCAGGAATTAGTGTGAAGAATTGCTTTCAAGTGACAGCTTTATCCTGCCTGTAATATGTCATTGCGTGTGACTCTCAATTAATCACGCAATAACAAAACATTGCGTCTGGCGACAATGGTGCGTCCATTAATATTGAGAGGTAAGACTCAGCTTTATGAACACAAATGCTGTCCCCTGCCCACTCGTGCACTTTAATCAGCAAGTCTCAGCCCAGAAGGAACATTTTTCTCCTCTCCTCTCCCGCATCATCCTCTATTGCGATCTATTAAGCTGCAATCCATAACGTCTCATGTCTGTGTAACGGTCTGATGGCGTGTGGTGTTAAATGATTGCATGAATTTGACTTTGTCTCGCTCTGCCTTGACCTTGGTGTCTTCAGTGGCTTCCCCTGCCTCGCTTTCAAATCGGGAGTGGGGAGTTGGAAGAGAAAATGAAAGAGTGACAGAATGGAGATACTACACAGGAGGTTTGATGTTATTCTTTGAGGAGATGGGGGAGATGAGAGGTAAGAGAGGAACCATTGCTGGAAGAGGAAAATGCAATGATTTGCAAATTTGCAGGAGAAAAGCTGTCACGCTGTCGAGCATAACCTGCTCCACAGACTGAAGCCTGCCATGTGCAGGATCTCATTGGTAAGCAGAGTGGAAAGCTTGCAGTAATTCTTCCCCTTGCTCATTCTGCCATTTATAATATGATTGCTAAGTAATATATCAATTTAAGTAAAACCCCCAAATCTCATTGTGTTTTACAGCTGTATTTATGTCCCGAACAGAAACATTAAGAGGCACCTGGGTGTTGTGTGCTTGGGCTACAAAGAAAGACACCCTGTTCCCAGCCACCAAGTATGAATCCCTGTTATTACACGCAGCCAAGTTTAGGCATAGATTCTCACTCCCCTGATAGCCTTAGGGTTTTTTTTTTTTTTTCAGTTGATTTATTTTGAGATGGTATGGAAGTTTTACACCCTGTGCAACATATATAGGAAGTCTGGTAGTAATTAGTGTCAATGCTTTTCTTTTTTTGTGAAGAAACCCAGTTTTTAAAAAGCGCTTGGCGGGACAGTCTCAGAAGAATCTCCTGAGCATCCTCAGTGCTGGTTTACACCAGAGCATTTTCATGTTACATGTGACAGAGGAAATTAATTATTGTATCTCTTCCCACGGGTTAACACTGTTTGTGGATTTGTGACACATTTGACTGGTTACATTGAAAAAGGCACATTGAAAGAGGCATTTGGATTTTGACAGTGGTGTGTTGGGTGCATTGTGGCACTTTCACTTTTTGTAAATAAAAACCAAAAGCCTTTTGGATTCTTAGTAATAAAAATGTTTGTAGCTCCTTGGGGAATTCTTCATGCTCTGGCTTGCTGAATCTCCCCCTTGTCTCTGAATTATCAGCCAGACAACAAAAAAATAGTTAATCAAGGGTTTATGTCAAACATGGTTATTCTGGAGTAAATGCAGTATTATACCAGCATCATATAAATTTCTTACTCCCTCTGGGCAATGTGATTTCTGCCAGTTAGCAAGAGTATTTGGTTTGGTTATTTAATTAAGTCTAACCCCATCTCCCCTTCTGTATGAGCACTGGATCTGACAAGATGCTGAACTAGCTAAACTGTATAAAATAAAAGCACCTGCCCTCACACGAAATTGAGGGCACTCAGTAGTGCAGAAGGTGCTCTCCTTGGTGATCCCTGGCAGATACAAACCAGCACAGCTTCATAAAACCATTTGCTGCCAGGTGTGGGGCTGCATATTTGCATCAGGTTTTTCCACCAGGTGAAGGCTGTTAGCGCATGTGTTAGAATCCAAACACACACAGGGGAGACCTCCAAGAAGGAGGGTTTGTAATCAATTTCTCATTCCCAAATTATTTTTCCAGGGTCCCCACAGTATGGTGTTTGAGTAACAGAATAATTTCTTAGCTATTAAGTGCCTGAAAATCAGCAGTAATTAACTTAGCACAAGTTCTTCTCTTCCTCTCCCTCCTCTTTGCTCAAAAAACAAACAAACCCCCTTTCTCAGCAGAGGAAATGCACATGGAAGCAGTCTCTTCTGCCTTAGTGCAGTCATGTACAGATTACATCTTCTTCCCCCTTTCAGTTCTGTGAATAACATAATTGCTTTGTTATCCCTCAGGGGATTTGTAATATTAACATTGGTTAATGACATTAATTCAAGTTTTTACCATTAATAAAATAGCATTGCTTAAAATTAAGCATTACGTTTCAATTAGTAGTCCATCAAAGACTTTAATAGTCTGGAGCATTAAAGTGATATTTTTTTAAATTTCTTATTAATTTTTTATTGTATCATGCTAATTTCCAAAGAGTGATTGAAAGCCCAGCTGATCCAATGAACGACCCTATCTGCCATGTTTCTTGAAGGAACTTCTTTCTTTTATGACATTATGCAAAAAGGTCACATTTCCACAAAGCAGGAATCTGTTTCAGTCACCTCCTGAATTCATTATCATCCTTTTTACTTTTTAACATGAGGCACATGATATACAGGCACCCCAGGTGGACATGTTTAAATTAATCTAGTAATAATTGATTCAGAAGAGATTTGGAGGACAGAATTTGCATAAAAGCCATAATGAGAGCAAATCCTCCAAGGCCAGACTGAACAGCCAAGTCCCTGAATAACTTACATCTCCTAAACTAATTTGGTTATATATGCAGGATGAAGGTGTGGGGGCTGGAGCACCATGTGATTGGAATTCATTACAAATAATTCATCTTCTCTAGGAAGGGTGGCCTCAGAGTGTATTAAAATTATATCAGCTCCCAAATGCTTGCTCAGACCCTGCCTCTAGGAGATGATGACGTGGTTTCTGTCTGAGGGATTGTTTGGGTATTTTAAAGCATTTCTGAGGCAAAGAGCTGACAACCCAGGGCTGGGGTGTCCTCTGGCAGGCTGCTTCTCCTGCCCAGTGGGAAAATATTCAGATACCCAATCTTGGCTGGACATCTGACTGTCGAAAACATAAGTGCAGAGGAGGATTCCAGCTTTCAGTCTTAGATATTCTTCCCTTCTATTCCAGAATGGAATTTCTTAGCTAAATTGTACACCATTGGATTTGCATTAAATCCTGGATCACTGTGATGTCTTTGGGAATTCAGGGAGTCCCGCTACAGGATGGGGACTCTGTACTATTTAGTTAAAGTAAGTCTGCAGACAGAGAAAATTACAACTGCAGCTCATTAAAAGAATGCAGCCAAGACCTTTTTGAAGATCAGCTGTCCTGCTTGATTTTGCCTTTGCCTAAATACTCTTTTTGAGAAAAGCTCTCAAAGGTCTCCATGGCCCAGCATAGCAAAGCCTGTGTTCTGAGGCTGGTAAGCTTCAGTTAGCAGGTAGCACAGTTCCATGCTCCTGGTGTTAGAGAAGTTGCATAGCATGTGTGGAAGGAGGGGGAAATTCAGCTCTGTCTTTTCAGAAACTCTTGATCACCATATATTTTTTGTGGGAAAAGTGATGAGGAATCAGTCCCATTTTGTTTATACACAGCAGTCGGTAATAACCTGTCATTTGTGAGCTGTGTATGATCTGTACTGCTTCCCTCCAGTGCTGCCCTGCAGCCAGGAGGATCTGGGAAAAGCAGCCCTACTTTTCAGAATCCCAGGTACAGTGCAAGAATTGGGGCAGACTAAAGCAACCCTGCTGTTCCAATGAGGGGAACAGTTAACAGAGCTCAACAGGTACCTGCTGTTGCAAGAAGTATGAGAAAAGCTGAGCATGGCAGGAGAAAAAAAGAGTCTGGCTGACAATTATTGTTTTGTCTGTTCACATTTGGGACATATATAGGCTGGCTGAATGCTTTCTAGCCAAAGGGTTCTGTATGATAAATGATGCTGTGCTGTGCCAAGAAGACAATGCAGCAAAACATATTCTTGTTTCCAAACAGGCTGAAACTTGGAGTCGTGCTAAAGGGATGCTTTATGCTGCTCTTCCTAGAGTTACAATTATACCACGAGTATGTGTTATGTGGCACTGGGTAATCACAAAGCTTTGACAAAACAAGCTCTGGTTTCTGTCTCCTGCATGTGCAAGCATTAAAAGAAAAAATTCTTCTCATCCTGTTTTTCCAATATAGCAGTGGAGGAATGAGCTGTTGGGAGGGTTGAGTTGGGTTTGCAGTGTGCAATAACTGCCTTTGACCCTGGCATGTGGGGCTGTGTCAGTGATGCAAGAGGATTTTTTGGATAGAGTAGAAGGGAGTGGGTGTCAAGCTGGAGGTAGTGCCAGAGGTTTTAAACAGGAAAAACAAGCCTCTGGGAAAGGCCAGCCCATATGTTATGGCTGACTCTCAGGCAGGGGGTTTGTTGGTGTGACGATTTCATGGCTTAGTGTGTGTCTTCTGGAGACTTGAATTGTGGGATTGCTTTGGGTCAGAGGAAAATTAAGTGGTGGGGGTTTTTTGTGGTGTGGTTTTTTTTTTTTTTTTTTTTTTTTTTTTTTTTTTTTTTTAGTTCTTCTTTCTATTGCTTTCCCAGCTCTGTGGACACAGGGGCACCACAGTGACTGCTACATAGTTTATCAGGATTGCTTATCTGCACAGCACAGTGTGGGGACTGCGCTCGACCCCAGATTGCTGTCACAGTGTTGAAGAGAGGAACTTTGTCAGTTACCAAACTGTTTTAAGTCTAATATAATTTAGAACTATTGTCACTAACTCCCTTACTAAAAATCCCATGGGAAATCTGCAATAGACCCTATAATTAGAGTTGAATAAAAAAGTAGTGTCAGTAAAACAATGGTTAATACTCTAGTAAGTCAAAAATTCAGTAACACAATTTTCATATTGTGAGACAAAAGACAAGCCCATACCAAAAAGCATTTTGAAAAGTCAGGAGGAATAAATTCCTGTTTCTGTCTCTAAGACTGCAGATACTAGTGACTGGGTGACAAATCTGTGTCCTCAGTTGTCACATCACAGGTGCAGTGGGCAGGTGTGTGAACAGGAGCACCACGTGTCTGGAAGTCACCACAGACAGAGGATTGTCTCCAGACTGCCAAGCACAAGAGTGTGTTGGCATGACAGTGGCTGTGCAGTGCGGTCTTGGGGACTGTGGCTCTGCTAATTCACACATTTACAAACCAACCACATTGTGCAGGGGAGCATCTTGAAGAAAAGCTGCTGCGTTGGTGTTTCTGTAACAGCTACAGGCTTAAGGCATCAGTCTATGGATTGAGTACCAAACCTCAAGCCAGAAAGAACTCTTGCAGCCAGGTTACAATTTGCATTAAATAGCTGATCTGCACTTAAACAGCATGCCTGGCACCTTGGATTTACAGCCCCCATGCAGAGGATTCCAAATCACATGTTCAGTGAGAAAGGTGGCTGCGCTGCAAGGATGCCCTGTGCATGCTCCCCTGCTGCAGGCAGGGTCTCTGGAATAGTTATTCCTGCTGTTGCTGCTGGCCCGTGAGCCCTGGGGTGGCTCCTCTCTTGGTCTGTGTACACTCTTCCTCTTTTGATTGAGCATCCAGAGACTTTGACTGGGAGTCAGGAGCTCCTGATTCTAAACCTTGTCTCCAGTAAATGTCGTGTCTGAGTTGCAGTTGTGCTAAGTACCATTGCATCCATTACATTGTGCTGTTGTGTTAGGCTTTGCCTTCATCTCTGTGTTTCACAGATGGAACACATAAAAGTAATTCCATAGCCAGTCCAGGTCTGGGAATTACCAAAAACTGGTAATTCTTTGATGAAACTTTGACATCTCTTTGAGAGGCCATTCTGTGAACAGTAAATAGAAGATATTTCCATCCTCCCTGTAGAGGCACTTTCCTAGAACACAGTGGCAGAATACCACCTGGGAGATAAATGAGTGTGAGCCTTCATTGCCAAATACAATCTTTAAATAAACAGAAGACTTCAGACTCCAAGGCTCCTTTTCACAAGTGCTAAGCTCGTACCCCAAACAAATGCTAACAAAGCCTCTCGTGTCTTTATATTGAGTGTAGACAGTAAAAAAAAAAGATCCAGAGCTCTCTGGGGAACCTCTTGAAGCGCTTGGGGACACACTCAATGTGTGGTCAGGTTAGCACTACTCAAAAGCAAGTCTAAGTGTCAGCAGAGCAGGTATTTATTTATGTGCACTGCATTTGGCAGAAACCCAGAGGTACAGTATATTTTGCCCTGTTACACAGGCTTTTATTGTTGAATGAGCTTTATTTAATGGAAGCTTTCTCTAACAGGGTCTTGTTTTGGAGGGCTTCCCCTACAGGTGAGGAAGCAGTTCTGTTTCCAGGACCTTGTGTCAGTGGACTGCACTACTAAGGCCAAGTAACCAAGTGATGGCTGATGGTTTACTGAGGGCCTACTTCGGTCCCGAGAGAAGTGGCCTGACAATATCCAATTCATTTGGTGCTAAACCATTGTTAAGGGTTTTGTCTCTTCACCTGTTCTGAAAGAATGTATCCCATTTTATTATGTGGGCTTGGTTTTGGACGTTGACCAGGCCTGGGCAGCTTTGATCAGTAATCAGAAAGAGCCCTAGAAATGAAGTGCCCCCAAATGCACTGTCGCTCTTTTGTGGAATGCAGTCCTAAGAACACCAAAGTATAGACTGTTACTATGCAGCTCCACTACAGGCTTCACGAGCCATAAACCGAACAGTATATTAGGAAAAACTGATTTCTCCCTTGCAAAGAGTTACCTGAATTATTTATACAGATCTAGATAATGGAATGGTTTCAATGAATTGACATGTATTGCAAAATCTTGATTGTTTTGTTCTTGATACAAAACCTACTATGATGCTGCAAGTGGTGCCCTGCAGACGCTGTGAGGCAGGAGCTGTGAGAGGGGTCAGCATGGAGCTCAAGCTTCTGCTCTGCCACAAGACAGCATATTGCGTGCACACACTTGAGATGCACCCTGCTGCTGAATTACAGGGGGATTGAAGATAACACTTGGATTATATGTACGAAAATGTGGGTTTGTCTTCCTGGGGTTTTGTGAGAGCGAGTTCAGTGTGAGACTCATAGATGATGTTGCAGTTGAGGCCATGGGAAGCCCTGAACAAGATGGCTACACATGAGCCTGGTGACAAGCAGAGCAAAACCTGTGGCATATAAACTGCCATGAAATCCAACGTGAGCTCACAGATTCTTCAGAAGACTGTAGGATTATTAAATTAACAAAGAACAAGATCTCCTCACAGATTCTCATCTCAACCATAGTTTGACCAGTTCCATAGATTTGCCTCACAAGAAAATAAATGAGAAAAGCTCAATATCCACAAGTCAATCTCATGGTGAATATGAGATTTGACTTCTGGAGAAGCAAGTGCAGCATGCCATGTTTTGGCTGTAGGACAGATCCATGTCCTCAGCATGTGCACAGCAGAGGGCTGTGTGTGGATGTGGCCAGGGACAGAGGGAAAAGCTGAGCTTTTTCTTCGAGCGTGTGGAATGGCCCTTGGAGCCAGTTGAGTGGGATGGATTCCAGCTGGAGATGGAGGGAAGGGTGAGGAGCATTGGAAGAGTAAAGGACCATAGTTTTGTTGGCCTCGGAGCTCTGTTTTCTGGGGCAGAGCTGCCTTTGCCAGCCTGTCATAGTCACATTTCAGAGCTGTCTTGCTTTACAGTATTTATATTTATTTCCCTTATTCTTTCAGTACTTTTTTGAATACTTTAATGTCCACATCTTGCCATTGCTCCTCTTCTCTCTGCTATTCCAGTCTAATAAAACCATAACTGTGGCAATCACAAAAGATCCTGAACAGAAGAATTAAAGCTTTTGCAGGAGGTTCCTTTTTTTAGTCTTTTTTTAAAGGCATCTCTTTCTTTTAAAATGAAAGATGAAGCATTTTCTTTTATCCTTTAACTTTACTGTCACATTTTATTAAGTCAAAATGATAGTTGGAGTCAGAGGAAAGCAGGATATGAATTCCTGGTACAGCCATTTTTAAAGTGTGCTTTGTTTTAAAGCCCTGAAAATTGATTGAAGGTATTTTTCTTTTAGACACAAAGCTTTAGTCAAAAGGGGCCTGATCTGAGTTACCCTCTGTAAATCAGGATTAGTTCCTGTGAAATCAGTGGAGTTGCAATGATACGATACGGAGTGGGTTGGAAAAGCCTCATGCCCTGACAATAAATAAGGGAGGGACTCGGGGTGATCCCCTGAACGCTGCCTTGTGCTGGGGTGAAGCCACGAGGCAAAGCAGAATTATACCCTGTCCCTCTGGGGCTGCCATGGAGTGTCCTGGCTGGGAGATGGGCAGGCACAGTGGGTTTGTGCTGACACGGGCACTGAGGTTGCAAACCTCAGCTTTGGAGATGCTCTGAGTGTGCAGACCTCCTGCCTTTCCCAGATGGAGCAGCTCTTTGCCCACCTCCTGCCATTGCCACTACAGTCAGGGAGGCCCATGGCTGAGAAAGCCTGATTTAAGAGACAAGAGGATGGTGGCAGAAGTGCTGCTCTACAAAATACCTGTCTGTGGAGCAAATTTCACCAAATCCTGTGCCACCTGAATTTATTGACCTTTTTCTGTCAGAGGGCTGTAGGGATTCACTGTGTGGGGTAGAAGAGGGGAGAAAGATGCCCCATCACTGGCCCTTGGGGCTGTGCAGCGACTCAGAGGACAGGCTTTCATGAGGAACAAGACAGATAAACTTGGACAGATAATATTTTTTGACATTTTAATCTCTTTTTAACGTGTTTGCCTTCGGCCAGGGAGAGGAATAGCTAAGGTGGTAAAGATGCATCAGGATGAGCAAATAAAGAACTGAAATGATATGCTCCTGTCTGAGATTTCAGTTTAACCAGGGATTTGAGCTCTTGTCTCTCATCTGCACTGAAACCTTGACAGCTGATTTCTTCAGCCCAAAGCCATTCTGAGCAGACATAATAATAAGAACAGCTCTTTTTATAGCATTTAACTGTATCTAAGTGGCTTAAGGCCAGGGCAAGTTCCAGCACCGCAAAGCAGCACTAGTCTGGGCTGTGCTTGGGACATGCCCCATTTTAGCAGTCTGGATGAGGACTGGCCCTAAGCACTGGTCATACTCCAGGCTTCATAGTGAAAATCTGCACCCTGGGCAAAATTTGAGGCTTGGATTTGGCCACCTCCAGTAAAATTTCAACATTGCATTTCATTAAAACACTTCATAACTGCCGGACTCTCCCAGGCAGTTACGAGCTTGCTCTTGGCATACAGCTGACCTGCGCTTGCACATGGCACTGCTTCATAGTGGGAGTGTGGGGTTCTTTTTGGAAAAAAAATTACTGCAGCTGGGAATTACTAAGTTAGAGTCTTAAAATACTGAGAAAAAGTGAACAAGGCAGCCTGGGAAGGGACAGGTTGAAGGACTGAGATTTTTCAGTGTTATCCACTGTCTCAATATTGTTCAGCTCTAGGGCTCTGACTTCTGTTGCCCTTGATCAAGTTGGCATTTACCCACGGGCTCTGACTCCAGTAAGACACCAACTCAGGGCTGCACATGATGCTGATTTTCCTCTATCAGGAGGTAGAGAACACAGTGAAGGATATGAGTTTTTTTATAATGTTCCTTTTCCACCTTGGTTTGGTAATTTATTACTTTGCACTTCAAGTTCTAAACCATTATTTTCATGCACACTTCGAATTTCCCTATGACAAGAAGGAAAAGAAGATGGGACTTTACCCCAGATTCTGGTTACAGCTTTCTAAGGAACACTAAATTCTGTTGGACTGTGGTAAAATCTCCCAGGGAAAGTGGCAGAAATCCAGATACTTGGCACATTTTACAACTAGTCCAGACAAAACACTAGTAAATGTACTCTGCTTTGGCACAGAATAGGCTGCGGGATGTTATGAAGCTTTCCTGTATGCAATGTTTTATCATTTCATGACCATAATGAGTGTGAAACTTGAATTTACTCATCTGCTAATTGCACACCACATAGGGCTGTAGAGGCGCATAGGACCCTATCGTGTCTTTGTTTTAAGATTTTTAAATTTTTTTTTTCCACCTAACCTGAGATCATTGTTTGGATGATTAGTACATGAAATTAGCCATATTGTCTCAGGCTAGAAGTCTGTCTAGTTTAGCACCCTCTTTCTAGGATTAGCCAGTAATGGCTGCACTGGGAGTAGTAGAGCATGCATAAAGTGAGATTTCCATGACTGTCTTTCCCAGTTTCCAGCAAGGATATCTGACAGTGAAAAAGAAAAAGTCCTTTTGCCTTTTGTGCATTTCACACAACAACCATCACCTGTCTTAGGAAAGTTTGGCTTTGACTTCAACTGTATCCAAAAGCTATACAAAAATGCATCTCCCTGGCCTTCACATCTCTGCGCTGTACTTCATTTCTGGAACTTTACTGGAAAAAAAGGATCATTTAATCCAGTGGCTGAAAATATAATGTGAAGCTTCATCATCAATAATTTTTATTACAGTGTGGCTCATACAACGTGTCCATCATGTGAGGTGCCACAGTACTCAGTGGTGTACACCCTGCTTAATGCTTAATGACTAAATGCTGTGCTGGCCTTAGCTTTAAATGATTTCACATCTCCTCCTTCTGCCAGTCCCATTTTTTAATTTAACATTATATTTGCTGTGTTTTTAAAAACAGCCACCCTCAGTAGTAAAGTGCTGTAGAACCTCTTTTGGAGAGCTGGAAAGAGATTTTATATATCAGCGCATAAAATCTGCATGTATATGGGAATGGAAAAAATGTGAAATGCTGTAATGTCTCACTCACACTGGTTGGGAAACTGAGTCCCTAGAACTACCCCGAGCCCTGAATGCCAGTGCTATTTTCAGCTGGAGGTATGGAGCTGCTGCTGAGGACATGCAGAATGGATGCACGGGCAAATCATCTTTATGCGTCTTTAAAATCCCAGAGAAATACAGTTAAGAATAAAACATGGGATCCATTTTTCAAACCAACTGTCTCCCATTTCTGGTTTAAGCTGTCCCTTACTGCTCTTGTGATGCCTGAAGACGTTTACAAGTTTCTTCCAGCTGCTTGATGTCACAATATTGTCCTCTATATTGGAGTTTGCTCCATGTCAGGAGCCTGTCATTGTGCATCAGTGCCTCATGCTACCTGCCACCAGCCTGCCCATTTCAGGTCACTGAAAGTGTTTTAGTGACTCCAAACAAAAATATAGAGGTATCAGACACTGCAGATATTGACTGTTACACTAACTTTATGAATGACATCTGCAGGAAGTGAAAATCTCATTATGTGTTAATTTAATCGGAATCAGCTTTATCACTAGATAAGATTTAAAGGTAGGAGATTCTATTTGTTTGAAAACACGTGTTTGCAATAATTGAACAAAGGTACATAGGAAAATATACTATGCACATCAATAAGACTAAATTTGGCAATGCAGATTTTCTTAAGCTGCAGCATCATCTCGGGGAGCTTGTGGCATGGGCTAATTAATCCTCCAACTTCTGTCTCAGGCCTGGTAGGCCCAGGGGAATTTTTAGAGCTTTTAAAGTGCCTTTACTACTGTTGTTAAAAATGCTCACGTAGAAAAGGCATGACTTTCCTCTCTCCTCTCCTGAGAGTGAATGCTCCTCTTCTTTAGCTGGGCCTCAGCTCTTTTGACTGAGAGCAATAGCATCCCATAATAATGAAGGCAATCGACTCACTTCTCATCATTTTCCCCTTTAAATTATTCTAGTTCTTATGCTACCTCAATTAGCACTTTTCTGGCAAGACCTTTATACTGGCTTGTTTTAAGACATTTAAAGCAGCAGTAGTCAGATGTATGAATCACAGGTTAGAACAGCGTTAACTGCCCATGTGTTCTCATGGTGACTGATGCTGGCTTTTCCTTAGCAACCTCTTGAATTTAGCCTGGAGTTTACTATGGACACATCGTGAAATTGGGGAGGGAAGTGCCCACACTGGGGGGAACATCTACACCTGGGGTATTTGAAATTTCATGTTGTCAGTGCCAGCCATTGCACACCAGGTGCTTTAAAACATGCACATCCCAAAGCATACACAGAGACAGGTATTTAGGGACCTGTGCACTTCCCTTCTTTATGGTTGGAAATTGGGGTGGGGTTTTTAAAATTTTTGTTTGGTTGGTTTTTGTTTTGTTTTTCTTTGTTTTTTGCTTTGTGGAATATTACCTTATGTACTTAAACACAAGTGGGGTTGGTAGGAAGGGGGAACTTCACCCTTCCCCATGTTACATGCTCTGGATAAGCATTCACCGTTCTGAAAGTGGAATTATTTGTATTTCAGGTATCCTCCGTGGACTTATCTTGGAAGCTAGATCTGCAGCCTCCCTTCAGTCATGATTGTTTCAAGATTAAAGGCCATTTCCCTGTCATTGCCAAGCCTTTTTCTTCTTGCTTTTCATCTCTCATCATCACAGAATGTACCTGAATACACTGAAGCTGAACATCAGCAATGTGTTAGGAAAGAACACCCCACAATTTCTTTTGAAGGTAAGAGCTTCTGTTCCTGTTTCAGATTCCAATCGGATGATCCATTTAGGTTTAGTCTGTGCTGTTTTTCCTTACAACTGTGATCCACAGGCCAGGGGAAGTGGCCTGACGAATCATTTTCCCTTTGATGCTTTACAGTGTTTTAATTCTGAGGTTTCACAACAGTCACTTAATTCAGGCAGTTTTGGGACTACTGGTCTACGAATCTCAATTTTCTACTCTGTTACAGGTTGCCTATAATCTTGTGCCATGCTGAAACTGTGTTTCAGTTTCCTTTTCTCTCTCTGGTTTCAGTAATGCCTCACCTGGCTTGCTGGAGCCAAGACACTTAATAAGTGAAATATGATCGAGAATTTGGACACGCTTGAATGCGAGAGAAGTGAGTTGATTTAAAATTGCAGGGAGTGGCTGAGCTTTTGTTTGTAGCATTCCTGATTTGGTTTTGTTATGCATTTGTCACCTGGGGTAGTAGTTTTTCTGTCATTCATCTGCGCATTTAGCTTGAATGTGAGAAGGGGGCCTTTGTGTTGCCATGGCCAATTCTTTTCCTGTTCTTTTGAAGTGTGGAATTTCTCTTGTCCTTATCCCAGTCAGATTTTCCATAAGCGTACATTTCGTGTACTCCTCAACTGTTGTCTGGATAATCTCTCCACTTATCCACGCAACAGCTAGATCTTTATATTGGTACCACTATTATTTCAAAATTCACTCCAGACTAGTGTATTAAACTCAGTGTGCCGGCATCAGCAGCTGCTGAGTCTCCTTGCTAGAAATGGTTTCCTCCAAAATGTTGGAATATCGATTTTGGTTCCCATTTAAGACTGCAATGCATCTCCAGTTACATTCTTTGCTAAAGGCAATTGTACCTTGCAATGTGTCTCTAGTTAAGTTCTTTGCTAAAGGCAATTTTGTGACCTTTGAGATAGGGTTTCCAGGAAGAAAGTAGTCAAAGGCTTCCTTGCTGACCTTTCAGGGTTCTTCTAGAGAGCTTAACTATTCTTCACAGAGGAGGAAACTCTTGTCTCTTAATTTGGAAAGTTTAAGAGATTTCTTGTCTGTTTTCCATTATCCATGCCTTAAAGGTTTAAGTGGATTAAAATAAATTAGCAGAATCCTTAAGCCTACATATACGGCACTGGCTCTAACCTTGCTCTGGTAAGTAAACCTTGATTTTAATTGCTAAATAAATCTAACCATCTGTTTTAACTGGGAAGGGCCAAAAGGAGAAGACCTTGCTGTTAAAAAAAAAAAAAAAAAGGGAAATTCACTTCAGTAGATAAAAAAAATATTGAGAATATTATAGGTATAGAAAAGAGAAGAGGTATTTGGAGCACCAAACTTTGAGTTTACAGAGGATGTGTCTGTGCAATCCTGCGCTGAGGTAAATCATTCTGCAGGGAATATTAAAAGCCCCAATTCCTGAAGTTAAGGAATTGGTGGGCATTTCTTGGCACTCAGTATGAGTGCTACTCTGCAGAATTGATGGCCGTGTAAACACACTCATAATCTGCCAGTTTGCTTTGTTTTAATAAGGCATGAATATTTCACAGGAAAAAAAAATCTGTCCTCCTCTTCGGCTGTTCTTGTTCCTTTCCTGTCTTCAATGATAGAAGGCAAAAACTGGTGACTTAATTAGACCCAGACAATTGTGCAAAAGAAAGAAAGGTTGAAATTGCAGATGCATAAAAAAAAATTACCCAGATTATAATTTGAGTTTCTCAAACCCAAGTTAGATTCAGAGTTATGTTTTTTCACAGCACCTGCTTCCTTATGAATGTTCATGATGTCTTTTAATCTTGTATTTTTTGTACAAAGCTCAGCTGTATAATACACAGGAATTAAATTAGAGGCACCTTTCATCCACTGCACATAGCTTTTAAGGTCAGGTAAAGAGGGCCCACATGTCCAAAAACACACCTCAGTTCATAATCTGATTTCTCCTAAAGCTGTGCCCTGTTCTGATGCCGGCACATGCAGGTTTAGGCTGCAATAGTGGACAGGCAGGGGAATCTAACTTTTATGTGGTGCTCCCAGATTGCTCTGAGGATGTCTCTGCTTACCAGCATGGCTCAGGGGCTTTCTGTGAGTCTCCAGATGCATCGACTCATGAATCACAACCTGGTACACAATGGGAGTGTGCAATGACTGAAAGAGTGACCCCAGCAGAGCCCTTCTGATGCTCCTGCTGCCAGGGGAAAGGATTATGTTACACCAGCAATTTTCTGTGGATGGGCCATAATAATAATAATAATAATAAGGCCTCTTACCATTCAGTCAAAAAGGGTACATTAATTTACTGCCAGAATGAATAGGTTAACAAAACAGTTCATGTTACAAAGGGGTTGAATAGCTTCTTTTTCACAACCTTGCTAACCAGGCTTCCCATCACCAGACAAATGGGATGCCATAGCATGTTCTGTGTTCTCTAGTCTTCAGTTCCCACTTTGCTTGTGTTCAGTCTCTTTTTATTATACCAGTTGACTGGATAATATCCTTGTAGAAAAATCCAAGTAAAACTTTGTTCTATTTTTCCCTTATTTCCTGAGAAATTCTGTATTTTTTTATGTTGTCCTTATTGCATCTCATCCCCACTAGCCAATCATCTGTTTGAATTGTTATCTCTTTGTCTTGCTATGAGAGTGGGTCAGAAAGACAGAATCCAGTACATGTCCTACTCATTCAAGCAGAAAGGAGACTATGTATGTAAAATGCTTTTACTTTAGCTGTGTTCAGACCTGAATAAATGCCTGTTTCTTTACAGATTCCATTCCCCAAATTATTTATGTCACTACTTGTGACATGGGGAAATGTTCTAGACAAGTGAAGGGACATAAATTCAGGTTCTAGATATACATACTTTAAATGCTAAGGATAATATTTGCTCTGCCAGGAGAGATGTGGGCTGGGGAGGGGCCATGAGCTGAATGTTTATCCTCACAGCCTGCATGGTGATCCCGAGGGACACGACAGGAATTTTGTGCTGCAAACACCATCCTGTGTGTTTTCACAGTACCGAACTAACAACAGTGCCCCAGTTTCCCTGGGGCTTATAAATGGTGCTCATTGTACAGTTCACCAGCAATAACAACGTACCCAGTTTGGGCATTTCATAATTAGATTGTTCTACTCTGTGCTTATAGGAAATCCAGTTAAAGTTTGATTTCCCTTGTTAGATCAATAAGAAAATGATCTTCTACTTCCCAGGAGGCTGTTTCTGGTGTCTTACTTCCTACTTGACTGTTAGTGAGTAGCTACATTAAGGATGTTGCATGCTTGTTTGTTTTTCAGTGAGTTGAGAATTTAGTGAAACAAGTCAAGTGTATTCTTAGTGCATCCCTTTTTATTTATACATGCATGTACACATGCATCCAAGTCCCATTTCACAAAACAGTTTGTCATCCCAGCACAGCTGCCCTGTGGTCCACTCTGGCAAGCCAAACACCAGAGAATTTGTTTCTACTTCTTGTCAATCATATTCATATTTCTCATCTTTCCTGTATGGATCTTACTGCCAATAGACCAGTGCCTGCATTTGCAATTGGGCTGTGCCTGTGTCGTACTGTCCTGGTTTCCAGCAGTATACTTCGTTGTGATACTGTTCCTTCATGGATATAAAGCACCTTTGCTATTCCATAAAGACATTTGGAGCTCTTTTGTAATGTGTCTTTTGGGAAAACCAGAAACATCTTCCATGCCATGACTATATAAGGTTTGTTATTTCAAGAGCCAGAGCCATGAAGGGCATTCATGTTTGTAATGGGTGCAGTGTTTGGCTTCATCTTGTTTACCAAGGAAGTGCTTCAAAGTTTGTGAACTCATATGTGTTACGTGAATCATTTGGATGTTCACAGCTTCACTGGAAATGAGTTGTAGACAGGTTTCCACTTGCAGTTCCTACCATTATTTATTTCTCATTAATTTCATCCGTTAAATCAGTATGCTCAGGAAAAAATACAATAACTTCCCAGGTTTTTCTCTGTTCTGTCACTCAGGGCCTTTTCCCCTGGGTCATGGTGGTTAGGGTAAGCTGGAAGAACATAATTTGTCCCTGCTTTAATAATTGCAGCCTGTCTTCATCCATAAAAGCACCTCAGTTGATCCCATGCTGAGGCACAGGACAGATGTGGACTTGGTTAAATAGCTTTTATCTCAGATCTTCTCAGGACTGCCAATCTCAGCTTTGCAGACTGTATCATTATGGCTGATGTGAGTTCTCCAAGTGTGCCATTTGATCCATTGTCTAATCCTCAATCTCTCCGAGATGCAGACAAGTTGCTATGTCTGTTGCCTCAGGTTTTCAAAGTGATTTAGTTTGGGAGTGTTTAAATCCCAGGGTTTACTTCAGACTGTCTGTAATTATTACCTCCTACCAGATAAATGTGATTCAGGTGACTTGAATGTAGCTTGCTATGTATTTTCTCAATATTTTATTTCTTTAAACAACATTTTATTGAAATGTGGCCAGCTTCAAACACTGAAACCTGTGGGGAGCAGCTAAACGTTTTCTTGTATTGAAAGCAAAAGCCATTCTAACTTTGTGGGCTAAAGGATAATAAGGTATGATTTATTTGTTTAGAAAGTTCTTGACATTTCACCAAACACTCCCACTATTGTTGAATTGGTCATTAACACATTATTTCCTTTACTGTATACTGATGGGAGAAAAAAGCACATTAGCATTCATCAACTCCACAGGCCAGCTGGGAAAGCCCCATATGTCAAGATTTACACTTCTCTTGAGCAAGTGAGATTTTGGCAATCCAAACCAAAATTTTAGTTAACACAGGATGAAAATTGTGAGGTGAAGTATTCGAGGTATATCTATGCAAGCACTAAGGGAAGGCACAATACATTTTGGGAGAATTGTCTCCTAGCTCATAGCCTTGCTGCCCTTGGTTCTCCATACAGAGAGGCCAAACACTAACTAATGATGGATTTTTGACTGGAAACTGGTGGCATCCTGTGCATGCCTCAGAATATTTGACCTTCAGTGCATTTCAGTATGGATTTTGTTTCCATTAAGTAAGGCTTGTCACAGTTTTCCTTTTAATCTTGAAAAACAGAACTGTGGCAAATGGAAACTGGAATTTTCTTCTTTGGATTTGATTTAGAACTTGTTTGAAAATTATGACTGATAAAGCCATAAATATACAGTAGTTAGGGAAATAATTACTCTCAGGCAAAACTTCTAAACATTACACCCAACTGCTCTCAATATATTTTTTATTCCATAATAATAATTATAACAGTAATGATGCTAGTTCTTTAAGACTTCCTCATTAATGGTGTCCAAGGCACTTCACAAATGAGATTTGATTGAAAAATTTACTCAGTGTGCTGTTTCTTGGGACCTCAGGAAGAAAGGGAGGGTTGGAAGAATACCCTTCATTCACAAAATGCTTTAGATGGAATGAATCATGACAAGCAGGAGAGAAAAGGAAGACTTTGCAGGAAAGCTTCAGGAGAAGTGATCAAGTAATTTACATAGGGGAGTGAGGGAAGGTAAAACTTTAAAGAGGTCTGACAGCTCAAGTGAAGGAGCAGCCTCTGACCATGAGTGGTGATGTTAAAGAGAGGGAGGCATCCTCAACAGCAGGACTGAGTGAGGTAGACTCACAGCATGGAGCAACAGATAATCAGGTCACCATTGTGCATGGACCAAGGCCATGAAAAACTCATGTGAGCAGCAGAGTAGCTGATTGATATTTTCCAGAGGTAGCACTGGTGTAACTGGGGCTGACGATGTTCACGGTCCTGTCTTTGGCATAGGGGTTGGATCTAGGACATAGAGATGGGCAGCCTTTTTTGGATCTCAGGCACATATCAGAGAAAGGGAACAGGGTGGAAATCTAAAGTGAAGTGCTTATCTTCTTTTTCTGTGGTTCAGTGCAAGCAAAGACATCCCTTGGAGAGACCTCATTTTCAGTTTCAGAACTTACTTAATATAGTTCCCTAACTGAACAAGTTTGTGATACAGCAGTGGTACAACAGGCCTCATTTATTTAGCACATCTACTTCTGGTGTGTGTTAACATATCACATTCTCCTAAAACCTTCCATTCAAGGATGACATTATGCTTTGATAAAGTTCCCTTTAGTACTAGCAATCTCATAAGAAATATTTTTGTTTTGTCATACAGGGTTCACCCTGGAAAGCCCACAGATAGTCTCAGCTCAGTCAGGTTCTGAATATGTACTTTTCTTAAGTCAGTGGTGTTGTTTATTACTGATTATTACTGTTTATTACACTGATTCTTATGAGAACAGCCTAATTTCAAAACTCTTTCAGGAACTTACAGCCTTTTCTCTCCTTCCTTGCTGTAACTGCCTCACGGTAGGAGCTTTGTCTGCAGAAGACAGGAGTCCTCCTAAGCCTGCAGCTACACAGCACAAACTGTGCATTAAACTGGGCATCTCCAGTTCAGTCTTTGGTTAGCCAGCAAAGAGAACCACCTTCTGCTTCAGACGTTCACCACAATCAGAAACTTCTGCTTCTGTGGCAGATCTGATTACCTGCAGGAAAAATTCAAGGAGAGTTTAGCCCTGCTTTCTCTGCCTTATCCTACCTTCTCACTAGTGAAAACGGTTGTCCTGAATATTGCACCACCTCTGCTGGCACAAGTGGCTGATTTAGACGTGTAACTGTAGGGATAGTGAAAAAAATTTAGTCTCCAAGTGTGGAGAAGGCAAGCTGAAGGATCCTTGAATGATGGGTTTTTTTCCCCATCAGACTCCTTGGTTGTAGGAGCTGGGATGCAGCTTGCTTTCCTGTCTGAAAAGAGGGATTATACTGATCAGAATGTCATAGGATGCTGCAAGTGAGGCATGAGCACTCACTTTATCTTCCTCAGCGAGGGAGATTGCATGACAGCTGCGGGGCGTGTCTCAGTAAACAACAGATCACAATACTTGAACACTCTGCAACATCCTCAGGAGAACAGGAGGTCTTTGGGTTTGCCCACAGTGGGGCTGTGCGTGGCACTGCTTAGCCAAGTTTCACCAGCTGGTGGTGGGGCACAGGGCTGTGGCCACATGACACTGTGCAGTGCTGTGTGGGGTTGCAGGCAAGGTGGCTGAGGAGGGGAAGAAGTGTTAGGGTGGTGTTTGTCCCAGCTGACAGCCAGCTGAGGGAGGCCAGATCTGTTCTTTCCATAAAGTCCTGTGCTATGTAGACATGTGCTTTTGGTCCTGTAAATCTCAGGCAAGGCAAATAGACATGCTTTGTCTCATGGACACCCATCTATATCCACCACACTTGCAGCACTGTGGCATCCCCTCTTGTTCTTCATTTGCCATGGCCAAGGAGAGCCTGAAATGATGTATTTGAGTCACAGTCCCCAGAGGTATTTTAAAAGGGAGATGTGGCCCTTAGGGATGTAGTTCAGTGGTGGACTTGGAAGTGCTGAGTTAATGAACATAATGGCTGGCCTTGATGATCTTAGAGGTCTTTTCCAACCTAAATGATTTTATGTTAGTTGGGGATTGAGGTCTTGGCATGCCTGAGCTATAGAAACCATGCTGAAGTGGGAAGAACCTCTCTCAAGTTACAGGACTTCTTTCCCAGTCCCCAGCCTGAGGCATGGGGTCTTACCAAATGAAAATCTCCTGGCTCCTGGAGGTCTCCCAGCTTTGCCCTGGGTCAGGTCCGGATGGAACACTTGCCCACTCCACCATGTGCAAATTAGGAACCCAAGTGAAACAGTGAGGGATGAGACTGACCCCTCTGATGGAACAGACTGCTGCATACTGTAGAAATGTGCCAGATTAGGAATGTGAATTGCAGTCCTTCAATATCCTTCCTTGAGGTGGCCCCAGGACAACTTACCAGCATACTGTCCCATACGGGAAGTGTGCACTAGTTCATGCTTATTATTTAGTGTTTGCTTTATCTGGGATTGAATCCCTGGGTTCTTCCTCATGTATTGGCGTGTTTTGCCAGCTGCTCCATATTAATAATAAAAAAGTAAATAAACAAACAGTTATAATTGTACTTTGGCAAAAATTGGGTTTGGACTAAGTTTTTTATTCTTCATATTGAAACAATTTAGCAACACTTGTTCTGAAGAATCAATTAAAATTTAGGAAATAAAGAGTCAAAATGCTTGGTATGCAATACGCAATACTTAGTGCCTCCTGTACATCACATGCATTACAGATAATTATGCCTTGATGCACAAGCCAGTATCTCTAAACCCATATAACAATTGGATCCACTGAGACAATAAATAGTTTTATGATTTGCTGAAGACAGAGAACTCCTGTGTCAGGGCTGTTGGGCTCCTGGGACCATGCCTACATCTCCAGCTGTCATTTCTCTCTTGGGGTGGAAGAAGCTCAGCAAGATCAGTTCAGAGAGGAGCTGTAGATATTAAGGGAAGAGGCACAAAATCATCCAGATCTTTAAATGTCACTATGTTTAATGTGATTCCTGTGGCTCTGTTGAGGCAAGACCTGAGTCTTTGGCTTGGGGATTTTTTCCTTCAGGATGGTAAAAACCAGAGCCTTTTCTTCTGTCCTGTTCTATTCCTTGGTAGCTGAGGGATAGGACTCTTCCTACTTTTACAAGACCAAGAGAAAAGTCTCATTCTTTCTTTTTCCAGTCATCTCTTGTTCACATATTCTGGGACTGTTTGGAGAGGGACATTAGCACCTCTTGCTTCTTGGATCTCATGGAAAAGGAATGTCTCACTGCAAGCTGCTATCACAGTGACTCACAGGCCACTCATGGGTTAGTTCGTTGTTCTTTCATCTGAGAAGGGGCTTTGTAGTTGGTCAAGACAGGAGAAATTGTTTGAGTGGGCAGGAAATGAGGTAGAAACATGTCTAGAAGGTGAAGACTGCTAGGAAAGAAAGCAGGAATGGGAGGAGAGGTGAATATGGGGTCAGAAGAGTAAACTGAATGAAACCATGAAACTGAGACATCTGGAAGAACATCTGAGTTGGGTTTAGATACTGAGGGGAGAGAGAAGGAAACTGCTGGTTTGACCGGTTTTGTAGGAGAGCATGTATTCTGTCAACAGCCTTCTAAGTCCTCAGAGCTGCGAGTGGAGATCAGAGATTTGATAAGACAAGGACACTGGAAATTGCAGCAGTTGGGATGAGGACATATTTAATTTACAATTAAAGATTTCAACAGATCAGGTTTAAAGAAAGAAAGAAAGAATACCAGTAATGAAGTGGAGATGGTGATGGGAAGGCAAGACAGCAGGGTGATACGTATGTGTAGGAGGACTTCTGGGGTAAAGCCAGATTGAGTTTTTTGGCCTCATAAGTAAAGTTGAGCTCTGAGTGCTGACACATTTGTTTGCTCAGCTCTGCCCGTGCAGCAAAAGATCTCTCCCTCCCCTCATAAATTTGCTAAACTGTGGAGTGGTTTTGTGTTGTGGAGGCTACTCTTAAAACTCAGCATGGAGTGGGAGTAAAAGTTAATGTCCAAAGTCTATTGCACTAACCTGTGGTGTGACCTACAACTGAGAGCTAAAACTTAAAATGAAGCTGCTATTAAAATATGATTAATTGTCCCTCCAATAAAGATAATGCTGTAATTTCACTGTAACTTCTATGCATTCTTGGAAATGTCCACACTTGTAGCATTTGAGAGGACAGGTGATAGCATGGCTGGGTAATCATTAGCTTTGGTTACAGCCTTGTTTGCCTTGTCTCTGATGGGTCTGGTCAGGGGCCCACACAGAATGGAAACTGTGGCCTCAGTTTTAGCAGACAACTGTCTACTTCATGGAAAATCTCTGAATATTGAGGATAATTGAAGCAGAGGATGGTCTGAGATGGTAGGTCTGATTCTGAAAAGGGGACATTTCATCAGTCTATACCAAGAAGAGAGCCTAAGGCCTTTCCTTGTTTCACAATATGATTTGCATCTCTTGGTCATGGTTCAAATCTAATACTGAGAGCCCTCCAGCCTAGTGGGTGGTCTGAAATAAAACTGAGTGGTTGAGTACTTGCAAACTGGAGTATCTGCAATCACTGTACATAATCTGCCCTGTGCCAAGGCTGAAGCAAACCAAAAGGAGAGGATATTGTACAAGTTACAGAAGTCATGGCTGTCATCTGGGCCTTGCCAGGAGTGCTCTAATACTCACACACAGTAATTAAGCATGTCTTGGACAAGTAAGCTAAGAGAACTTAGAAGAGACCATGCTGAGACAGGAAGGGAAGCATTAAATGTGTGCTCAAGTTAACACTGCACAAAAGTAGGTCTGAGTATCTGCAGAACAGGTACTTCTTTATTGTCATTTAGTCTGACAGGTCCAAAGTGCTGTGTATGCTCTACTTCATTGCACAAACTTTTACTGTTGAATCAGCCTGTTTTACAGAGCCTTATATAAGGTATGGGATTCAGGTTATCTTTTCTGGAATGGGGACCCTCTGAATTTATCTCTCTAAAGGTCTTTTTATGATCTCTTTGAAGCTTTTCTGTGCAGTCCTAGGATAGTAGCATGGTTAGTCTGTGCTTGTGGGTATACCCTCATTTTACACAAAGAATCCTTGGTCCTGTTCAGTTTAGTTCCTTTTGCTTCAAATAGGAAATCCTTGCTGAGAATTATTTTGCAAGAGCTGTTCCTGAATAGCACTGTGGGTAGCCATACTCCATGCACCTACAATGGCTTTGTGATTTCAAGGCACGGGCATTTAACCTCTCTGCTTTTGTGTGATGTGTGCTGGGTGCACAAAGCTGTTACAGCCTGTTAGGGACGGGAGCGACAAGTGGGCTTAAGTGAGATGAAGCAGTGAATGCTGTCCTACAGACAGGGAAGCCTCAGCCCAGTGTTTACATATTTCCTTCCTCCAAAACACACAGAGTAAGGGTGAGGTGGGGAGCAGTTGCTTTTGAGAAGAGGAAGAATCAAGTATTACCAGATTTACCACATCTTTAGAAGCTGATCTAAAACCCATCAAACTCAGTGGAAAACCACCAATGATTTGAAAAGCTTCTGGATCAGGCCCTTAAACCCAGCTCCTGCAATTTGGCTTGCTGTCCTTTGTGCACCTAAGTAATTCTGGTCCCAGCCCTGTGTTCTCAGGAAGTCAGAGCAGAGCAGTGTGCCAGAGGCTGCAGGGACCACCCTCTGAAATGGCAGAGGGCCTCTTTTCACCTTGTCTTAGGCTTGCATAATAGCTGAGCACAGCTGTGCCTGCAGACTTCGATTTCCTTCAAAGCTTTGTCTTCTTTGCAGCTGGATACCCGAACCACCTTGAGCTGTAGAGGGACTTGCAGAGCTTTAGAGGTTCTGAATCAGATATCGGGAGATGGATGGTGTTGGAAACTATTAAACTTTTGTTCATTGGTTTTCATGTGGAGGAAGTGAGAGCATGGATCTTTAACCCCCTGGAAATGATTAGAGACGAAAAGCACAAAGAAGGCCTTGATGAAGATTCTGCCCCTAAGCCATGTGGTTCCTAGTTTTCCATCTCCTGCTGCTGACATGCAAAGCCAGAGCCTTGGGTTTTAATTTTTCATACTGTTTTTAAACAGATACTTTTGCAAATGTAAACATACCCCAGCACTGAAGGTTTCCAGCCAAATTAAAGAGTCAGCACTGGAAAAATCAGCCTTCAGAAGAAGGTCAAATACAAGCAATCTCTGGAGTTCATTAGGTCCATATGTGTAAACTTCAGCTAATATGGGGTGGACCTAAGGCAGCACTTACCTTGAAGTACTGATTTAGCTTCAGAGTGAAGCTGAAAATACTTTTAGGGATGCCTGTGGTCTGAGCAGTAGATTTGAATGTGTTGAATGAAAAAGACCCATGTCCTGATTCTTGGTTGCAGTTGCATTCCTTCTTAACAAAAAGGAAGCAGTTTGGGAAAGAAAATGTGCCATTTGGCATTAATTCTGACAACTTCCATTTATACATTCTTATCTGGGACCCTGCTGGGTTTAATAATCTCCAACTACATGCCTATAAAAGCTTAATTTTGCTATGAGGATGCATGCCTTTCAGCATTTAATTTAATAACTGGGAAGGGTTTCTTTATAAGTTTTACCACCTGCAGTACTAATAGAAATCAAGACACTGCCTGTTATTTCTGGGGCTTGATTGACATTTGAGCCAACTTGGAAAGATTCAGGCAAACTACTGCCTTTAATTTTTAAAAAAATTATTTTTACCTGTAGTTTGTCAGAGCTTGCCATTAAAAGGAAGCACTGATGAGTGTACCTCTCTGAAGTGGTGAGCTTTGGCTCAGAGCAGCAGATGAAGAAATATTCTTCCTGCCGCTGCACTCTAATAGTGGGTTAGTTAGTAGGAAAGAGTCAGTAGAAGAGAAGGTAAAATGACAAGAGAAATTATGGCCTAAAAGCAGGATCCTTAAAAGGTATCATCATTATACAGCAATCCTCTAATCCTACCCCCATCACCAACAGAAATGCCAGAAGATCTGCAGCGTGTCAGCCAGCTAACCTGCCTAAAAGGTGTTACTGTTGCTGGCTCTGCCGCTTGGCTCAGAAATGTCTCTGCAGCTAAAGAGCTACAGGAAAAGAAGTCAGAGCCCCATTAGTTAGGAGAATGCCAGAGGTGAAACTGCAGTGCCTCCCTGGTGCTAGTACATCATTAAGGGTCCCAGAGGAGTGTAGGAGGTGGAGATGCTTGAAGGTTAGAGGAGTTATTCCTTAACTCATGGCTTTTCATTGAAGAGCAGAGGAGGGACACGTGTTGTGTGTGGTTACACAGTGTGACAGGAATGCTGAGAAGGGCTGAAACCCTCCACCTCCCAGCAGCAGAGTTTTTATTATTGTGAGGATGGAGGTCTCACTGTCAGAGGGGCTCTGGCAGCATCCGAATAGGCAGGGCATGGGGCCAGGACAGATGGTGTCCAGCTCCATGGTGAGGGACTACAGGAGCTGTTGTGAAATGTGGTGATGTTCGGGGCAGAGGCAAAAGCTCCATGACAAGGTCCTGCTTTGGAAAGAGAGGCAAGCCATGTAGACTTCAGGAACTTTTTATATGTGTTTTCTTGAGGTTTCGATAACTCAAGGGCTTGATTAAGGTTCATCCATCCCTGGAGGGAGAAAGGACTTGAAATTACACAACAAATATCCCTGCATCAAAGGTTTTAAACCATTGCACATCTGTAATCCTGTGAAGCATGCCATAGGCCTTAGTGAGATTCCTCATCAGCATTGTCCTCTCGCCCCTGTGGGAAGGGAAACTAATGCCTGCAACAAAGTGTTCGAACCTGCTTTCGGCGAGACTCCTCAATTTATCATTGGGGATATGAAATGACAGTGGAACATGTTTTTTCAGAGCTCTTTTGAACTGGTCTGAACTACATCATTATTGTTGTGAGTCATCAGGTCATTGGCCCATGTATTGGTATCCTGTTGGCATGAGACCAGAAGATATTACCTTCCGAGCCGAGCCTCCTGGATCTTCAACAGCCAGTTCTTCAGTGAGGCAGGGCTACTTGTCGACAAGTCACAGAGGCATTACAGTCATACTGATTTGGTCCCATCTGTGCCTTACCCCCTGAGATATTTGGTATTCTCCATGTATTTTACAGCCAGAGTAGTTAACAGAATAAATTCTTAAGAGAAGTCCTCACAGTAAAGCTGGATGACTTTCTGAAAGATCCATTTAAATATATTCCCAGTTATTTTATGGAATAAAGGTGTAAGGGGAGATATTGAAATTCTTTGATCTGTAATATACACAAGGTCAAAGTTGGTAGTGGTATTGAAAGATGAGATGCTGTGAATGCCCTAGCATCATGCCTGAGGGTACCCTAAAAATAGTAATTCTTTTTTCTTTTAAAGCAGGTATATTTTTTTTATTACAACAGGATCTCCTGCCCTAGATTGCTCAGTTGATGTTACCAGATGTAACTTCTGGAAGAGCTTTGTCTCTTCGAGCAAAACATAGTCAGATCTATTGCTTTGCATTTTGGACAGTTGCCAAGATGGGCAAATCCAAGGCAGTTGATAGTCTCAAGCCTGTGCAGTTGCTCAGCCACAAAGATGCTGCGATGACACCCAACATCCCACCATCTAAAAATGAAGGATTTAGCTGATAGGCTGTGAAATGCTAGGTAAAGTGAAACCTAGAAGAGAACCTAAGACCTGAAAGAGAAGGCAAAATCTGTCATTGAAGCAACCAAGTCTTGAGTGCAGACCACCAGTACTCTAAGTTGGTTCTTCATCAGTTGACACAACCTTCTCTTTCTGGCAGGCAGCAATTTCCCTTTGATTAGCGCAGAAGGCAAGGCTGGGGAAGTGTTACGGGCGGCAGCCTCATCCCTTTACACCTCTTAATTCTGACACTGAAGATGTTTCCTCAGTTTTAACAGAAGTAAAAGTGAGCTGCTATTGTCTCTGAAACCAATGCTGACACTCCATTGTGCATGTGAAAGTAACTGCTGAGATGGCTTTGTGTTTATGTGTGGGTTTTTTGCACATTCTGCTGAGAATCAGAATAAATAGAAACCCTTTAAAGAGATTATTAATTAGCCTTCCCCTGACAGATAACTCAGTAGGAAATCTATTACTGGATGTCCGGGTGAACTCACTGCTTCTGGAGCAGCTTTACTGTTTTCTGCTTTCTCATTTTCATTGCAGATCTGAAGCCCTGGGTGTCGAATTTCACCTATCCAGGTGTGCGTGACTTTTCTCAGCTTGCCTTGGATGCCAACAGGAACCAGCTCATTGTGGGAGCAAGGTAAAGATAATCTTTTGATTAGTCTAGGGTTGCTGCTCAAGCTCTTTCCCTTCAGGTTCTGGCTTTAGAGAATGTGTTTCCAGCTTATGTGGCCAGTTTCCCCCTGAAAAGGAAAGCTATAATTTATGTAGAGGGATTTAGACATCTAGTATAATTGCAAAGAAGAGAAAATTACTGGAATTAAAAAGAAAAAAAAAAAGAAAGATGCAATCAAAAAGAGTGGTTAATGAAGCAGAATGCTGGCATCTCACTCAGCATTGTGAATGTTAGAAGAGCTACAGTAAATCATTCTGCACCATCCTTCTGCCAGCACACAACTTGACTTTATGGTTTATCTGCCATGGTGAGACTTTTGCTCAGAACCAGGTTCATCTACACACCTTTTTGTGTAAGTGATAGAGCCAATGTGAATGGTTGCTTTCTTCTCTGTTGAATCCACTTCGGAACCTGTTTGCTTCATCTGGCTGATATAGTCAGAGCCTTACCCCATGCATTCTGGTGCAACTCTTTCTTCTGGTCTACTGTAATATAATTAACATATATTTCCTTTTTTTAAAAAACATTGTTTTTATTTAGGATGTCACAAGAGGAGGGGGAAACACATAAGCACAGGCAAGGTCCTACAGATTTCGAGCTGCATTTGTAATAGAGAAAAGAGCTATGCTTCTGTGAAATAATATATGTCAGAAGTGGTTAAATCACGAGCCCCAACAGCAACTGTTTTTTATTGCATAATAAACAGATAAGACGAGCCAAAAAAAAAAAAAAAAAAAAAAAAAAAAAAACCCTAAGCATGGTCTAACAAATCAGTTAAAGTATAATATTTAGAATCAGATAACATTGTGGTAACAATCTCTGTTAACAAAAATGGAGGGAGAGTGCTTTCTTCCCAGTGTATTCAGCAGTAGAGGACAGGGGCATGAGGAGCAGAGGTGGAAGAACTCATGGTACGAGCAACAGAGAAGAGCAAGATGTGTAGCAGAAAGAGAGTTTTACGTTTCACAGAAACAACTGAAGTGTGATTTAATATAGTTTTCTGCCTGTATATGTGCAGTAAATAACAACACTTACCTACCTGTAGCTGTTCAAATTGCCAGAGGCCCTCCTGCTTTTCATACAGAAACGTTTTACTTTTCAAGCTGCGGCTTTACTTGTGCTGAGATCTTTAACCAGGAATGATTAATATTTATTACTTCAGAACGGCATTGCTTTGGGGATGGCTGTGAACAGTGCCTTCTGCCAGGCATTGCACAGGCACGGTGCTCTGAGGAATTTGTGGTTTACATAATTGGGCTGCACGGCAGGTTTCCCCCACGCAGTCCCTCACCCCTCCTCAAACCCCACAGCACATCCTGAAGGGACGCTCTGCCTCCCCGAGAGTTTGTACGAATGTGGTTAGACAGGGGTACAACATCGTCACAAACAGGGGAGTGACAGCCAAGCTGGCTTCCCAGTGGAGGTACACTATATCACAGGGTATTGCCTCATGAGGAAGCAGTGACAAGTATTTATAGAATTTGCTTGGAAAAGTCAGTTTTCATGAAGCACTACCCACCTGACTGGGAGACTGAAAGTTTCAGTGGTGCCACACGACTGTACTGAGCAGTTCAGGGAACATTTAATGAAGATGTCACTTCCCAGGGTGGTTTTGGTTTTTTGGTTTTTTTTTTGTTGGATACACATGCTTGGTGTGGAGCAAGTGGGGAGTGCTGAGCCCATTTCCTCATCTCAGCTCCACCCTGTGGGAGGTGACAGGGAGAGCTCTTGAAAATGGGGTGTGGATGGGGTCCTTGGTGCTGCGTGGCTCTGGGTGTGCTGAGCTCCTGGAGCTGTGCCTGAGAAATGGGAAAGGGAAGTAAAGCCTTTTCTGTTCCCTCCTTCCCTGATAAATCCACACCTTGTTCTGGACTATTTTTAGGGGTGATTTTTTGAGTCATTAGTTGCTCGTGCACCATCTGCTTGAATTTCCAAATGAAACAATACCTCAAAGAAATAGGAGCTGTCTCTATCCATCTCTGCAGGGTGTAATTTATGAAACCTAAATTTAAATGTTAACCATGTCTAAATGTGCTGCTGTAGATCATATTAGTAGTAATGCCAGCTATTCTGGGGTTGTGGAAGGAGTTTGGGATCAGGGTGGCGTTTATAAGTACTCCCACTTCTCAATTTCCTGGTTAACATCATTCTCTTAGATGATAGCGTTATAAATTATTTCAGACTACTTCTGTCTGTCTCTGTTTAAAAGCAGTATGACCTCACCACAGCATCTCTTTGGTTTAGTTCGTTCTGTGTTTCAAAGCTTCATAGAAAATACTTCCTAGAAAACCGGGGGGTTCACAAGAGTTTTTGGTTTCAGGAATTGGACACAGCGTGACTGAAACTGTAAGAGGTATTGAGGGCATGCCCTGCAGACAGGGAGCTGGAATAACATGAGCCTCAGATTTTTAAGCTTTATCCTTATCTACGAGCCCTCCTTAAATGCCTGGTGCTGTCTGAGAGTAAACCAGAGGAGTTTGATAACGCCACTGCACCAAAACACCTGCCAAGTTAAAATCCCAGAAACAAAAGAATTAGTTTCAAAAGCCCACCATGGTTTCTAAGCAACGTATTTACTTGTCACATCATTTGTAAAATCCAAACACTTGCGAGAAAGGATATGAATAGTTTAGAACATTGTAAATCTATACTACCCATATTGTGAGTCACATTTCATTAAGTATAAAAACACACATTTCAAAAATTCATAACCTTCATTTTGACTCACTGTTCGCATGTTTTGTTTTTGTTTTGGATGTAGTGTTAGTGTTTTAATGTACTGTTTTTCTTCTGTGAATGAGTGATTGTTTTGAAATATTTGCTGCTTTTTTCAGCTCTTGAGCACAGGCGATCGCTATTTGAGCTTATTTTAATGGGAGGAGAAACTATAATGTAGACCTCATTGTTAGTGAGAAAAAAATTGAAAATATGGTCACAGTGATTTCACCTGTCTGTTGGAGAAGCAGCGCTCTGCTGTCTCACCTGTGCTGTAGGCAGGGTGCCCAGGCCCCAGGGAGTGTGAGTTTTGTGGAGGAGGGACGTGGTGTAGCTGTGACATTCCACCTCCTCAAGGAGTCTTACTCCTTGAGACTGTCTCATTGCTGGCTGGGCACAGACAGAAGCCAGTAAAGAAGTGATGATGTGAAAGACCCTGCTTGGAGGCAGGCCAAAAATCATGCTTCACAAGAGCTCCCTGGCGAGGACATGAAAGGTGTAAAGGAGGGTGGTTGGGACACCGTGTGACAATCTGGCACAACAGCAAGCTGAAGGGAAACAGCTTGGACTACAGGAGGATGGCACCCAAACAAATGACTGTACAGAGAGTGGCTGGGAAGTCCTAAGGGAAATATTTGACTTTTCCCAGAAGGAAACTACAGGGGTGTGAGCTTGGGGCCGTAGCCTGATGGGGCTGCAGATGCGAGAGGCATGGCTTCGAGGGTCAGCCATTCGCAGTGAGTAGAGCTATTGCTGGGGAAAACGAGCCAGAAAGCTTCATGGCCAGGAGCCCTCACAGTTCTTCCTGCCAAGAGGGCTGTCAGCTCCATCAGGAGATGGGAAAGGATCATCCCCCATGGCTGCCACACAGGGAAGTGCAGCTCAGGGACCCTTGTCACAGCTGGCTGTTACCAACAAGAGCCCAGAGGTAGAGAGTAGGGAGCAAAAGCTGCATCAGGGGACTCCGAACTGGCAAGTAAAGTGCACATCATTATGGACTGCCAGACCTCTGCAATAAATGTAAAACTACTCAGCTGCTGGTGATGCAAGTCTTGATGCTTGACAGAGGTGATTTTCATACTTGATTTAGAGCTCATCTGAATGTGCCTGTTACTGCCAAGTAGATAGGTGCAAGAGAGGAGATATTATAGGATCATAGAAAAGCTTGGGTTGGTAGGGACCTTAAAGATCATCTAGTTCCAGCCCTCTCACCATGGATAAATATGCCACCCACTAGATCAGGTTTCTCAGAGCCCTGATAAACCTGGCCTTGAACACTTCCAGGGATGGAACACCAGTATGGTTATTCTGGGGAGCAGGGAATGTGCTGTACCTATTTTCAAGGGTTGTTTTAGGGGAAGCACAGCAACCTAGGCGCTTCCTTTTCTGACTGTTATGCTTCTGGCTGTATAAGCATTAAAAAAAGGTCTGGATCAAGCAGGCTTAGGAGCTGAAGGCTGAGTAGAGTGACTGATATCCCAAAAGAGTTCCTTCAAGTTGCAGCTTCCAGAAATATGGCAAATTGTGAATATATTCTAGGACCCTCAACCAGCAGGTTTGGCACCCTGAGTTTATTGAAAGTCTCTGGTGTATGATAGATTAGTCTGTCAGGCACCAGATTACATGCAGATTTGTGGCTGAGCATAGGCTCTTTCCTGCCTGTTTGGCAGAAAGCTCCAGAGCACTGCAGTAAAATGCTCAAAACCTGTGCTTGTCAGAAAATATCACTCTTACCCTTGGGCACCTTCAATCCTGTCCACATCTGGACTGCCACTAAACCTTTAAGTCTCCATAGATAATGTTGTCTAGGCAAAAAGCATTTTGCAAACCAGGAAATTCATTGGCAGCAGTTGGGTCAGAGTAGTTCCACAGATCCACAGAGTATCAAATCTGTCAGCAATACTTTCTGTTGCTAAATGATCAGGGCCCCTCACTAACATTTATTCTCACAGGGCTTCAGTGAGGCAAGAAAGCACTAATAATTTCACACTATAGTTGGGAATCCAAGGCCAAGAGGGATTAAGAGCCACCCTGCCCTGTGAAAAAGCTGTGATGTTGAAGCACATGAATATATAACATTCATGAATATATAGCAAGTGAGACCACACTTTGTGAAGATACCAGTCAAGGTCTGCAAAACCTCAGTCTGCACTTGACTAATGTGGACAGAGCCAAAGCTCTTCCCTGGGCTCAGAAAATCCATGGCAGAGGTGTAATTTGGACCCTGTACTCTTGTATTCCCACCTGGTATTTTAATCACTAGCTCTCAGCCTTGCTTCTCCAAAGAAGATGCAAAATGTTCATGAAAGCCTCTGAGTCCCATGCACTCACACTGGGAATGTGGGGCTTCAGCATGGCCAAACAAGTCAAGTCTCATGTAGTACAGAGAGACTAACATGCAAACAAGTTAACATTGGGCACAACCACACGAGCACAGAGACTTATATAGTCCACAGGCTTGCCCTGGAACAGCCAGGAGTGGTGTGCCGTTTGTCCCTGTTAGCATCTGACTACAGGATTTTCCTCAATAATCTGAAAAAAAATGGACATTTCTGGTGGCTTTGTGCTATTTTCGCACAGTCTTAGGCCAGCTTTACCCCCTGCTAAGTCACATTGGGCTGAGAAATTACCTTGCCAGTTGAGGTATTAATGAGGACGTGAGCAAGCAAAGAGCATAATAATGTTTTTGATTATATCCAGATCATAGGTGGGCAGCTGAAAGCGCTAGTGCAGAGAAATGGAGAGAAACAAATGCCTGCCTTTCTCACTGTGATTTTTCCTATCAGACAAAAGAATGCTCTAATTAAAGTTGCATCCTTCTATCATAGACTGGAGAGGGGCAGATAACATGGCGACATGAGGAGGAAAAAAAAAACCAAATCAGTCTCTCAAATTAGCAGAAACTTTCAAAGGACCACATCTTTTTTAAAGACATTTCTTGACCTGTGACATAAAGAATGTGGTGAAGGTGAGAAAGCTGTGATTAGACACTGCAGCTAGTTAAATCCGTAGTTGGGGCGCACAGCTTCTTTACAAAGGGAACAAAGGTGTGATTTAAAGTGCAGGTTTTAATCTCTCTGTCTGAGTCTGGGATAGTTCAGAGGGAGATTTTCCTCTCTGATACTCTGCAAGGTGAGGTCAGCTCAGCCCTTGTATAAAGTGTGGAGGGTGAAGCCTCACTGGGGTGTCTGTTCTTTCTGTAGGGTTTGCTTTCCTCTGCTGGTCTGCAACCAGTGTGAATTTGGCATACCCTAAATCTATACTGTCCCCGACTTATACCCCTTGGGGTGGAAGGGAAAAGGTGTGAAAAGGATGAAGGACAGTTTTTGTAATTATGGGATTCTGGGAGGTTTAGAGCCTGGCCCAAATTTTGTTGAAAGTGTAATTTATTTTTTTTCCTTAGTTTAAATTTGCTCATTTTTTCAAGCAAAGAATGTGAATTTTAGTTAACTCAGAATAAATAAATCAAATAAAATGCTGCACTGCAACACTATCAGGTTGTTGGAAGGGATCAATATACAGAATAAGCTGCAGCTGTAGGAGGGCAAAGGGGCAGTTTTGCACATTAATGTTTTGCACCATCCACCTCTCTGCAAGTGACCTCAGCACTGTTGTGGGGCTGAGCACTTCCACAGCCAGTGCCTGCACAGCCAGTGCTGTGTGAAAGGCAGTCTTCATGCAGGAGACTGATAGGAAGCATCTTTACACAGCAAATTGCAGGCCTCACTAGAAAAATATCTCATATTCCAGATAAAATGAAAATTGGTGATACCCTATCACAAAAGCAGCCACCCATGAGAGGCTCACTTGCTTTAGTAACGCACTGAGAATAATTAAGTTTGAAAATTGTGTTTCTGAGAGTGAGCTGGGTGCAAACACAAGGTCAGGATACTTTGGCAAAAGCCTTGGAGACTTGGACATAATGTGTTTTACAGCATCACAGAATGCAGAGCAATTTTCCTCTGCATTACTGAGAATACTTTCTCTTGCTCTGGTTAAGGTAGTGATATGTCAGTTTTATATGGCACAACTCGCCACAGTGGTTTGCATATCACTTTATATCCAGATGTTTAGGTGCTCAGCTTACTGTTCTGTGCCACTGTAAAGGTATAAAAACCCAGCAAAGAGAAGGGATTGTTGAGCAATAACTTAATCTCACCAGCCAAGTCTACTAGTATTTACATACAAGTCATGTTGAATACATCCAGAGAACTGAGGATGTTTATCAGTTAAGCAGGCAAGTGGAGAGTCTGCCAGGGAAGATTTGAACAATAATCAGTGCATCAGAAGAAGAGGAAATTTATGTTGTGACTTACTGAAAGTGATGGGCACATAGGAGAGCAAAGGTCTCTGTGTGTCTTGGGGCTATATCAAGGTGCTGTAAGTGCTCTGTGACTGCAGCTGGATGAGAGGAAGAGAGGAGCTGTCAGCCATATATCAAAAACAACTCAAGGTGACATGTGGGATAATATGTGATGGTCTGAGAGATGGAGTCACTCTTCCAGGAAAATAAGAACAAATCCACACATGAGTTTTGAAAATTTGGCTCAGTTTTCATCATTGAGGTTTTAAAGAAACTCATCTAGTGAAAAAGAGGGAAGAAAATATAACAAAACAAAACAAAAAAGGAAATTGACCCTCATTTGATAAATATATTCAAACAATATTACCAGAAAAAAAATCCCCATTCTTTGAAGTGTCTCAGGAGCATAGCAAATACTATAACCTCCAAGGATCTGGAATCACTCTGCAGTGTGGCTTTGCCTCTCCTGCCCTGGGGAAAGAGAAGGGCCAGAGACATCAGAGCCAGCTTGCTATTCCCTTTGCAAACTGAGAGAAGAGGGGACAAGGCTGTCAATCCAAAGGCCAATCCCCTTTCTGCTTCTCCCTTCCCCAGCAGCATCCATCCATCTAGATTTCTGCATACTGGTATGGCCCAAGTGTGCCTCAGCTTTGCTGTTGTCCTGCCTGCTCTGCAGCTGTGTCTGCCTCTTTTGACTCTTCCTAGAGTTGGCCAGTATCCCCAATATCCAACATCAAGAGGAGCAGAGCTGTGCCATGTACCCTGTGCCATTAGAGCTGATGGTAGTTCTCCACTGAATGCAATATAGAGGAATTTCATCCTCGTTTCCACAGGGAAGTACCAACTGGGCTTCAGTGCAACACAGAAACAGTAGCTGAGGCCCTGGCTTCATTTGGAAGCTGTTTAACATGAATTATACACTGCCTGCATAAGGATCCTCTTCTAAGAGGTTGTTTCTCTAGCTCTGGCTAAATTTATAACCAAGAAAAGTTGTGTTGGGAAAAGCAATTCTTCATACAGCAACTGCATCATATTACTGTCTGCCATTTAGTATGGTTCTCTGTTGTACATCTATTGATTTTTGAGGAAGAATGATGTACTGGACAAGTTTTTCTTCAATAAAAACAAAATCACTGGTGAATAAGGATCCAGCTTGTAGGATAGCTGCTGGTCCCCCACCTTTTCTCCAGCAAATGTTTGCCCGGCGCTTCAAATGAACCACTGGAGTAACATTTGCAAATGAATTGTCACATCACACTCTGGAGCAGGCATGTAATTAACTCCTCCTGAAAGCAAAGGCCAGAATCATCCTCCAGGAGCTGGGTTTCTTAGTATGGTTGGCTAGTTCTGAAATGTGGATAACCATCTGAAAAGTTCAGCCACAGCTGGACCTGCGTAGAGGCACTTGCATTAATCTAGCATGAGATTTGGTAGCCAAGAGCCCTGGGGTCTGATCTTGATTCCATCACTGGCTTGCTGTGTGCTTTGGAGAAGGTCATTTAACCTTCCTCTGGCTCATTTTCTCCATTAGTACAAGGGGGGGGGAAATGATACTAACCAGCTCTTAGGGAGTGTGAAGCATGACTAAGCTGTGTTTGTCATGTAGTGTGGAAGTACAAAGTATATCTAAGGCCTCAAGGAGCAAAGATAGGAAGAGCTGACAGGAGTTGCTGGCTCCTAGCCCAAGGCTCAGCCCCAGCACGTGGCTTCCAGGAGTGCCAGAAGGGAGCATTTGTTGTCATATGCATAATTCTGTGTCTTGTTTCATTTCACCCAAAGGACCCCCTTCTGTTAATTACTTTTCTTATTATCTACTCTGTGACAGTTGTGAGACCCTCTTGCAAACCTGGACCCAGACTGCAGTGCAATCCCACCCTGAGGAGGGGAAGTGAGAGGGAAATGCAGATCTCTCTTCCAGGCATCCAGTGATAGGATGCATTGGAACGGTTCAAATGTGTGACAGAGAGGATTCTGACTGGACGTTAGGAAGCATTCCTCTACTGAAATAGTTTATTTTATTTACACAAGGAACCTCTTCCCAGAACGCTGTGAGCCTATCTGAGGCTCCCATACCTCACCCAGGCTGTGTTGCATGACTGGAGCAGTGCAATACTAGTTCCCAAAAGGGGCAGTAACTCTTCACTCAGTTTTCTTCAACTTTCCCTGTCCTGATTTTGGTTGGAATAAAGTTAATTTTCTTCTTCATAGCTGGTACAGGGCTGTGGTTTGGATTCAGTATAAAAATAATGTTGATAAGACACTGATGTTTTAGTTTTTGCTGTGCAGTGCTTATGCTGAGTCAAGGACTTTCCAGTTTCCCATGCTCTGCCAGGGAACAGATACACAAAAAGCCAGGAGGGTGGTCAGGATAGCTGGCCTGAACTAGCCAGAAGGATATCCCATACCCTGGAACATCATGCTTGACAAGATTAACTGGGAGCAGTTGGCCAGGAGGGGCCAATTGCTGCTGGGGGATGGGCTGGGCATTGAGCAGGGGGGGAGCGAGCAATTTTATTGTGCAGCACCTGTGTTTCCTGTGCTTTATTCCTCTTTCTCATTATTATTATTGTAACAACAACAACAACAATAACAATTGGCTTTGTTTCAGTTATTAAATAGTTCTTATCTCAGCCTGTAGGTTTTACCTTTTCTCAATTCTCCTCCCAATCCCAGTGAGGAGGGTGGGAGTCAGCGAGTGGTTGCATGGTACTTAGTTGCTGACTGGGGTTAAACCACAACATTCTCTCAACGTGTGATGATCAACGTTTTATGCATGATCAAACATTATTATCAGCTTCTGTTGGCTTTGTTTCTACTTGCGGAATAATTGTCTAGGAAGAGAGGGAGCTTAAGACAGCCTGCCCTGTAAGGAGGGAGGGGGGGACTTCTCGAACCAACTGTAAAGGTGCAGAGAAGTAGCAACAATTGAGCAGGTGTAACATGTAGTGATAGAGACCAGCCGAGTTAAGGCAGCATATTGTTGGTTTCTGTGTGCATGTCCAAGTCCTGAGAGGTTCTGGTCAGCCTGTGGGCTCTCATGGCTCCAAATTTGATAGCAGGGGGGTTATTCTGAAATATAGAGAGGTTTTCTTACCTACTTGGTGTGTGAGGAGTTAGGAAATGTGAACAAGCCTCTCTCATTTAAATAGCAAAAAAAAATCTGAAGCTAGGATAACCTTTTATTTATACATGATCAGTGCATCAGCTGCAGGGACGTTCCTCTTGATCTACCACAGCAGAACTGAAAAACTGCTCTTTCTTAATTAGGAGGAAGCACCTGTTAATCAGCCAGTACAGTGCTGACAGATGTGGTGACTGAGAAGAGGTGCTGAGAAGGAGGCCTGAATGAGTGACTGAAGCATGTTGCAATGCTTGTGGTTTCAAAGCTCCTAAGACGAAGGGTCTCTGATATTATTCAGCACTCTTGTTATGTGGCTGCTCAATGGCAAGGCTTCAATTTACTCAGCGGCATTATAGCCAAAGCGCTCTGCCTTCAAAGTAAATTGTTTCAAGGCCAGGCAATGTGTGAACAAGTGCATGGGCACCATGTGGCAAAGTTCACCCAAGGTGCTATTGGCTACATGAAATAAATACTTAATAAGCAGATTTGACTTGGAAATGCCATGGCAAACAGATTGAAGTGGGCATATTCTTCCACACCCTTTCCTGAATCATGTCTCAGCTGCTCTCTCGCTGCTCTGGTGTGTTTTGTGGTACCAGGCACAGTGAGCACTTAACCATTTCACAAGCAGCCAAATACAAATTATAAAGCCAATTACCAAATGCTTTCATTCAAAGGATTTCTGCTGCAGCTTGACTTTGTTCATATGCACACAGGATGGAGCTCCCAATTAAGAAAGTAATTCAACACCTACTCATGAGTGTAAATGACACTTCAGCACAGGTTTATGTTCTGTGCCCCACCTTTGGGTACGAGTTATTTTCCTAACTAGGGCATAAACGAATGGAGATCATCTCCTGGTTGTGCTGCAGATATGTTCTGTGATGTTGGCTAGATTGCCCGATCTGTGCTCTAAATTTAAATGAGAATGATGTATCTTTTTCTCTCTCCTGGATATATTCAGATGCCAAATTATTTAAGGCTAGGTTTTATAGAGCAGGATAGTCTTTAGAGCAGCTAGCTTTGTATATCTGAGCTGGGGAATATCCCACTGCAATCAGAGGTGACAGAGAGAGGATCTGCCCTCCGGTTGTTTGAACAGGCATTGGCTGGGAATCAGTCTCCAGAGGAACCATCATCAACCCACTCTGTGTCTTAATGCAACAAAACCACAGCCTTGCCTGAGACCTCAGGGCATTACTGCTTAACTTGGGCATTTTCAGAAAGGCACTGATGTTTATGAAAAATAAGGTTAGTTGTAATAATAATTAGTAGTTTGAGGCACGTCATTTGTCCCAGAGTACTCAGAGGAGTGTAGTCACTTGCTCTGGAGATGGCTGGAATGCAGCCAAATCTGGGGTAAGGCAAAGCTTGGGTTTAATACCATGAAGTTGTGTGACCTTTCAGGACAGCAATTAAGAAGGTTGTCCTATCCCTCCAAATTTGTGACCAGTTTTTCATACAGAAGAAGGAGGATATTACAATATCCTGGCTACACCAGGCAATTGCTCTTCTGGCCTAGTCCAGTAGGTTTAATTTAGGAGAGAAAGGAATTGACCAGCATTCACTTACAAGAGAAGATGGGAGGGAAAGAAAAAGACAGAAAAAAAAGACTTAAGAAGGTACCTCATGCATTTGTGCGGAGATCTCAATGTTCTCATATACTCCTTAATCATATTCCTTCAGCTGCTCTAAATTATAGTTCAGCAAGGTATTAAACAGACATAACTTCAAACACAAGCAGAAAAAAAGGACACAAATGGGACAATTCTAGCTACAATAAAGCATGCCTGTAATTCAGAGACCTTGCTCATTCTTGGACTGAAATTGCAGTTAAAATGCAATTCATAAAAATGGCACTGTCTGATTCAGCAGATGTTTCCCTTTGGCGTTTTACTCCTGGTACAGCTTTACAGAACAAGTATGGTCAAAAGAGCATGTTATTAATTAAGGATTAGTCAGTTCTAGCTGGGCAGGTCAACTGGAGTCAGTAGGTGTCTCTGATAGCCTGGTTTGCCTACAGGTGTTTGTATTGCTGCTGGTAAGGCGTGAGAAGGATCAAACAAACACAAAGAAACTGCCAGTGCCTGTACAGAGACCAGGTGAGGCAAGCTGATAAAAAACACAGGGAAACCCTCCTTTCTGTAAGAAAACCCCAAGGTCAGACTTAGAGAGCTAAGGTTAGTATAAAGCTTTTAGAAGATCATTTTGCTATTCACATTAGCACTATGTTCCTGCCTGGTTTAGGTCTCAGCCACCTGAGTGGCTTTGTCCAGGTGCTACATAGCAGTCACTGAGAGAACAGACTAGCTTTATTGAAATGGACACTATCCCTGTCTGCATATATTTTGGCTGAGTGCAATGAAAATTGTGTCCTTTGGATATGTCTCTTTCATTAAAGATATTTTGGTTGAATTTGCTCTGCAGTGCTATCAAGGAAAAAAAACAAAAAAACCCAACCCTAATATTAAAACTTATTACCTAGTCAAACTGTCCAGCTTTTTGCAAGCCTAGAACAAGGAGCTGAAATCTGCATTATAAGTCTTCCAAAATCAATGCATTTAAATAGCATGCTTAACAACAGCAGAGAAACTTCAAGTCCCTAGTTATGAGAATTTTTTCCTGGGGGTATTGTAAGATTGGAGGCCTTCCCCAGCAGAAGGTTTATTCCATGATACCTCATGTCCTGGAGTTGCATTAAGATTTTGGTGTGAGTAGCTATGTGGTGTTCTAAGAGAGCAGTAAGGTCTGTCACTGGATGAGAATTTAACTCCATTTTGAAATTTTAGCTGTGTGTAGCTTAGTGCTTCTGCTCTGCTGCATGCACCTTTATTTAAGCCTGATGCTGATGCTGAAGAATTAACAATTTTTTTTCGGGGGGGAATATGCAGCCTTTTGCAACAGAATAGGGTTTTAGACAGTACAAAAGAACTGCTGGATCTTCAGTGACAGGACTAGGAGATAGGATGGAGATTTCCTCTGTGTCTGTATACTTCTCTGTGTACTTATAGCAGGTATAATAATCACTGATATATTTTCTCCAGATATTGCTATTGGATTTCATTCTTCTCTGGGTAACCAGTCCCAGTACAGAATACAATGGTGCAAGTCAAGAGCAAGTCAGAGCTATATCAGCTGAAGATTTGGTATCAGGAGTCTAACTTCCCAAGGTCCCCATCATCCTTGTCCCCATCCTTCTTTATTAACAGTCAGCAGCATTTGAGAGCTTTTGATTTATTTATAGAACTGGGACAAAGCACACAGGCAACTCTGTGCTCATGACTTAGATGATACACAAGTGATACACAACAGAAGAAGGAAAAAACTGCTCAAACCTTGTCATGGTCATTGTGACCCAATATGAACCTCTCACTATTGAAGTTTGAATTACTTTCTTTGCCCGGTCAGGGTGTGCTGCTGTACTGACCCTAAAGGAGGCTCTTCAGAAGAGTCCTTAGGACCTTTTCATCACTATAGGATCTTTCTTCTGGGGTAACTGACCTAGGACTGGAACCTGCATTTTCACTAAGTGGGGGAATGTCTCTATGCTGGCATTTCTAGAGCAGATGAACTTATATCATCAAAGCTGCACTTTCTACCATTTAAACAGAGCCACTTCCAGAAGTGTAGTTCAGTTCACCTTGTATGATATAAATGTGTATTCTCTGGGAGATTGTGGTGTCAGTGATGGAAAAGGATCACGGCTCTTTAGACCTTCTGACAGATAGGATGCAAAAAAATTAAGTTAGGCGTGGCCAAAAGCCTCAAACACAATCCAGTCTGTGTGGCTTAATATGTCAGCTGATTCCTGGTAACTGCTTTGTCTTAGCAAGCAAAAATGTGAGATAAATCCTGTTAACTAGGCCTGATCTATAGATGTTTATGCAAGTATGTGTTGCCCCCTATTTGTGATGGGATATGAACATTCAGAAGAGTGACAGGAGCTCAGCTGATATGTGGTACCTCATGCTACAGTGACTTGTGTCAGGAATTCCCTTGCTTTGCCTGTGAAGAGACGATGACAGGAGGATTGGGAATATCTGCAGTCACTGCCTTGATTTCCCTGCTGATTTCCTGTGCAGAGAGATTCCACTGAGAAGTATCTGCTCTCTTCTCTTCCACAAAGTCCTGAATGGGAATTCCCACAAGAACAGGCTTGGGGGAGCACACTAGGAAGTCAGCTCTGCTCCAGCTGGCTTCTGTCCAATCCCAGTTTTCTCAGAATTCAGTGAAAAACATGACTACAGCCCATACTTCAACTAAAGCCTGCTGAGAATTTGCAAGTGCTCCTTTGTGGCTGGGATTTCATTGTGGTTCTTTGTTATAGATTCTGGAATATTTAATACTAGGACCTGTTCAGAACTTTGCTACCAGGTTCACTAAGATACTGACGAACAAGTCAATGAGCAGGCATATAATTGCTTTTATATTCTGTGGAGAGGAGTCCAGGAAAACATTTTGTTTGTAGACATGAATGACCAAAAACTATTACTTGCTTTAATAACTTATCCCTTCTTTCTTTGGTAGCCTAATAGTTTGTAATTTTTCTGCTTGTTCATGCAGGAACTACCTCTTCAGACTTAGTCTACACAACGTTTCTCTTATTCAGGTATGTTCACTTTTTACTTTCTTATTTTATTTGACCTGTTAATGAAAGTTTTGTAATATTTGATGTACATTTTCAGAAGCATGTATAGTGTAAATTTGACCAAAGTGGTGGAGCGGGGAGAAGACAGTCAGAACCAAATGCTTATTCCCACTCCAGCAATAATGCTGAGGAAAGGGTTCTGCTCACTTGGATGGTGCTCTCGGGTTTTGATTCTCGAGTATTTGGGTGGCAATGGCATCTGCCAAAAATATGGTATCTTAAGGAAGAAAGCATGTAGTGTGACTGATGCAGGCTTAAACACAACAATCAATAGAAATTCTTGGCTTTCTTTAGAGATGTCAGCAGCATGCTGGAGAAGGTTTTACTGTTCTCATCCATCCTCATTTTAGACCTTGTAGGCCTTTGTGAACACGGATTGTTGAGGGGCTGTGTTTTGCTGAATGCATTACCAAAAGCACAACTGGACTTGCGAGCGTTCAAGAGGCATAAGGGGTTGAAAAATGTGTGTTACTATTGCCTTTACCAAGGTAAAGCAGCTGAACTTTAAAAGGGCTTGGAAATATCCAGCACTATTATGACTTTACTCTTCACTGCACTGAATCTGGAATTGAAGGATGCAGCAAAACTTGTTAATGAAAACACCAGCTGCTTATCTTTAAATAAATTAACACTTATGCTCTGGGATACTCACCATCTCCTATAGTTGCTAGATCACCAAAGAAGTATTCAGCATTTTTTCAGACAGACTGAGAGGCCTTGCTCCTGTACCTGACCACACAAAGAAGCCATTAGAGTAGTATTGCCAGCCATTCTGATGTGCACAAGCCTTTTGCTGTTAGTAAGAGTTACAAGTATAGCTGGAGAGAAGAAAAGATGTTTAATGGTTGTAAAATGCATTGAATCTTCCTTTAAAAGGAAAACAAAGTCCAGAGTTACCAATGACAACAATAAAGAGTTAGAGAAGCTGCTACTCCCATTTGGCAGTGCCTTCCCTTTTGCAGAGCTATATTAGCATGGCTGGAAGGTTTCCAGCAAGCACACAGGAGAAAGAACTCTCCGTAGTTATGAGAGGTGTCATACCTTCTGCAACGCCACTTATGACACTGCCCGACACAGCCTCTGGTGCTTGTCAGGGATCCCCTTCCACAAAAGCCAATTGTGAATCTCCCTCATACACTTCTGAAGCCAGGCTTGGCCCTCTTCAGTGCAGTGAGTTTCCTTTTCTTCGCTGCAAAACATGGGAAGTCTCCTTCTATGGCGCTGGAGGTTGCTGTGGGATCTCCGGTTAACATAATGAGCTTAGTCCGCTCCTGCTTTCTGGGTGTATCCGGTTACTTTGCCAAGACTTTTTGCATGACAAAGAGAGCATGGAATTATGTTGACACACGTGTTGGGAATGATGGAAGTGATTGTTTCCCGACCTAATGGTTGCCTAAGTAGCTGCTTGGCTTGTCTCCATAAAGCTCATGATGCTGTTTAAAGGCACCACCTTCCCTTTGCCGTGCATCATTTTAAAGGTTGGATCAGAAAGTGAGACAAGAAATGCAAGGAACTTGCATTTAGTTCTATAGGGGTGAGAGTGCAGTTCAAGAAATAATCATAATGTTAATTTGCATTATTTTGTATCTCCTCTTTGCTTGTAAATAAAATACAGTCTGGATCTTGCCAGGCCTGAATCGGGACAGCTTTTCATCTTGAGATTGTATTCTGATTTATTTCTGCTCCTGCAACTTCATTGTCATCCTGCCAGTGGTGCTAAATCTGCTTCACGGTGCAGGTTTGTGGTGACGGGTATCTGCTCCCTTGCATTTGTACTTCCGTGAGGTGAGGGCAGAAACACGAGGAGCACGATCTGTGGGGACATCAGGATATGTTGGCTGTGGGACAAAGCCTGGCAGTGAGAGGAATGTACCCCTCTAAGCATGGTTCGATGAAGTATAAAGCTGTTTTTTCCTAAGTGTTCTTGTGCTGTATCCTGAGGCTGCGTGGTTCCTGTGGGAAAGAGGCATGCCACATAGTTTAGATAGGAAGCTACTGTCTTGGAATTGCAGTAAACTAAAAGGCAAAATTTAGTATTAACTGGGAAGTTATTGATAAGGAATTGTTTAAAAAAACCAACATAACTCTATAGAAGGATTTTGATTTCAGAGGAGTGAAAGAAGAGAGGTCGATTTTGGGATGTGTCAGCTCTTGGACCTGTTTAGAATAAAAGGTCAATTCTTTTCCTTTATTATCTCTCATCTGCTCTACCATGTGTTGATGTTTCCTCCTCCCTTAGAATTTTCTGTTGGTTCTGCTGAGGTTGTTTCTCCAAGGCACTAATCTTTTACATGAAAACTAGTGAGTGGAGCAAAAACTGAAACAGAACAGCCTATTTCCTCCTCCACAGAGCCAAATGGCCCAACTTCTCAGAGGTTTTTTCTTCTCTTCTCTTTGTTTCCAAAATGTGTTTCAGAAATTCCATTTAGAATCTGTAAAGCTTTTCACCAAATTAGTTTTACTTGTGTGGGAACTTTGGTGGTGGTTAATACTTCTACGAAAAACATTTTTGACAGATCTTCAATATCCATAAGGAAGTTATGGCCCAGGTGTTTTGGGGATCATTTGTGATTTTGTCTACCTCTTTTTCTTGCCAAAATTGAAGCACCTTGTTAAAGAATTGCTGATAATCCGTATCAGTAATTGAGGTGGGGTAGCCAAAAGCACCTGTTAATGTTGAAAACTTTGGCATGTAGCATTCAAATTCTTTCACCAGTCAAGAAGCACAGTTTTAAAAGGGATACTCTTCCCTAAATCTTCAGCATCTCTTTTAAATAAAATCTGTTTCATGCCCATCTTTAAATGATTGTCTTATATGTATTGTAAACTGTTGTTATTAGACATTTTATAGAACACTTCTTTTAAATGATGTGCACTTGGAGAGCATGCTGTTTAATTTATGCATGGATCTGAAACAAGGCTAGCTCCTAATCTGCAGCATGGTGAGGCCATAGAAAGTCAGTTTTATACTGGAGCTGGTAATTAATAGAGTAGGTGGAAGGGTCATTTTAAAAACAGAAGCCTTTAAGCAAAATTTTTAAAACTCACAATACTGATTGGGATTTCTTAGCAAGGAATGCTGCTCTGGGGTGTGTGTTAAAAGCAGGCTATTTGGCTGGCATTTCATAAATCACAGTACAGTGCCTACCCCCTGCTCGCTGTGATTTTACCTGGATTCTTAGTTCTCAATTCAACTGAGTAGGAAACTGTTTTTCCAACCTTTTTCAGATATTAAGATTTCCAACCTTTTTGCACTGAGATGAAAACAAGCCGCTTTGACATTTTTGTAAAATCTGACGAAGAATGAGATAGACATGTGGTAAATTGGCATGCAAATATTCTGGGTCAAGTTATTTTCTGAAACATCAAAAGAGAGCATTTACATGTGCATTTCTCTCATCTCAAACAACTGTCTTTGTTTGTTTGGGGCATCCTTTTTCCCCCTTTCTCTTCCTCTTTCCTTTTCATTTTCCTTTCCTCTTTCTTCTTTTCCTTTCCTTTCCCCTTTCTTCATTTCCTTTCCTTTCCCCTTCTCTCTGGATCTAAGGTGTCCTTCTGGATTCTCATCTGGTAAGTGTAATAGAAAATACTAGAATTTAATAAAATATATTTTGGTTGCAACTGTTTGTTTTAATCTCTTATAAAAAAGTTTTTAAGCAGCCCTGAGAAATTTGTGTGCTGATATGTCAGGCTAGTAGTTTGTACTGTATTTTGACAGACTGTGAAAGAATAAATGTGTGCACCTATTGCAAAACTATTTGGAAGACATAAGTTATTTCACCTAAGAAAGACAAAAAAAAAAAAAAAAAAAGCAATATCAAAATATGCTTTAATTGACAATTTAATATTTTTTTCCTAAGGACAAAATTTGAAGTGTTTAGGTGCAGAGAGAGTGTGTGAGTTCCCCAGTACTTATAAACCTGAATTAGGAAGGATTACCTGTGGGGTTCCACACTGTCCAGTACCACCTAGGTCTACAATTACAGATGTACAGGTATCCCACTGCAAACCACAAAAATGCTACAGAACACACAACTTCATTTGCTTCTGAAATTGGGCTTCACATTTCTAAATAAGATCCCCTATATTCCCAGGGGCACTTTGGATAGTGCTGCCCAGTCACTAGGTCAAAACTTGATGAACTTCTCAGTCCCACTGAGGCATAAGACCTAAAACCAAGCTTAAAGTAATTTATCAATATGCTGAGGCAGTATCAACTCTTAAATCATGATCGGAATCTTCCTGAAATAAATTTCTTTCTGCTGATGTTGTTGAGGTTTTGGAATAAGCATTTTTTGAAATCTGAAATAGAGACAAAACATTTCCATAGTCCTGTAGAAGATAAACTGCAGCCACTTACCCAGTGCATTTCTGATAAGGATGGTTTCTTCCCTTGGTCTAAGAAGCAGCAACATTCCTGCTACAGAGATGAAGCTCTTAAAGTGCACAGCTGCTCCTGAGGACACACTTCCCTCCCTCCTACTCCCTGAAGGGATCTTTAACTCTGTGGCTTAATCACTAGTAAATCAACAGCACATATCACCAAAGTGTAGTTAATAATAAAACTTGCCTATCTTGTCCTCAAGATGTCACATAGCAACAAACGGAACAGGTTTTGTCTTTTGCGCTTTGAATCAAACCAAGCATTAAATGCATTATTTTCTAGTTATTTAGGGCTCAGTAGTGCCACACTTATGTCTGCTGATGAGAAACATGCTCTGTAAATGTACAGAAGTGTGAGGAGAGGTGGCAGAGTTTAACTCTGATTTTCTCTGTATACTTGAATAAAATATGATCAACAAAATCAACAGGGAACAGTGAGTAATACAGTTTACAGCACAAATTGTCACTCAAGTAATCTTTCCTGGTGAAAATACTTCACTGAGAAATATTAAGGATTTGCAATATGTTCATAAAGCCCTGGCACTTATCAGAAAACTTGCAAATTTTTAGATAAATCTTACATCCCCAAGAGTTGCTGGATAGGCACCAGAAGTGGCTTGGAAGCCCAAATTTGTGCTTCTGGCTCTGCCCATGGATGCCTGAGGTAAAGTTAATCTGCCCAGTTTGTCTGCCTGGTGTTTAAGACGTGAAATAAGGCTGTAGCACTCCTTTATAGAGTGCTGTGGGGTTTGCCAGTAAAAGAGAGGTAACATTATTGTATTTCAGATTTCCTTGCAGAATCATCCTTGAGCCAGAGCTCTTCCTATTTTTCAAAATATCCTTTCAAAGATCATGAGAAAATTAGGCATTGATAATGCAGTGCAAGCCCAGGGTTGGGTTGGTCCAACTTTGCTGAAGGTATTTATTTCTTCAGTCCAGTTAGAATGTGAAGATTATCATCCAATTTAAAATCCAGTTTGGGAAGTAATTTTGGGAAAGAGTAAGAATACTTTGCGTATCTTTATGTACCATTGAGTTGCCTGACAGGAGCTCTATTTTGAAAATGTTCAGAAATAAACTTCACTTTCCAGAAGCAGTTTATTATTTGTTTCTTGCAGATTCCCAGATATGCATTTGAATTATACAGCACATATTTCTAGATACAAATGTTTATTTCTTTATTTTCAGGCCAATGCAGTTCCCTCATTTAAAAACATAATCAAAAGACCTCTACTAGAGCAGATGCAGTTTTTAATATGTGGCTCATAGCTGAGTCCTGGTTGTCACATATTTTATCAGTATGAAACATTTTTTATTAACAGATTAACATATAAATCTATTCATAAATCACCTTCCAAAGCTGCACCTAAAGCCTCTCACTTTCAGCCTAGTGGTTTTAAGCTATTCCATAATAAAGCTTATATTGGCTAGAAAAACTTTCTGGCAAATTCAGCTATTTATTCTTATGGTTTCGGGTCCCCAGATAAAATCTACTCCCTGAATATTCTCTACTTGAAAATGACCGGTCAGGAACTAGATTGCAGCTTTCAGGTGCAAGTCATCTTTCCCAAGATTTATGTAAGGGAGTAATTTCTATGTGGAGTGAGAGATGAGGGATGAAGATAATGCATGTCAGACTGGAGGTGACAATGTCTGAAGGCCACACCTCATCCTTCAAGGACACGTTTCTTCAGCTCCTCACTGCAGGGAACTGTGCTCTCTGATGGGCTCCAGCATCTGAGCTGGGAACCAAACTTCTGCTGATGTTACTCATCAGCTGAAATTCAGAGAGCAGAGAAAGCAAATCTCTTCTCACAGTCCATAGTGTTGAGTGATTTCTGAACACATCCCCTCTGTCTGAGAGAACCCAGCTCATGAGTCCATTTATAACCAGAAAAGCTTTTAAGCCCAGGTTTAGCTTTAAATAAATGCCAGTTTTCCTTTGAGAATTCTCTGAGTTAAGAACATACTGCATGCTTTAGTGAGTAAAAATGTTCCAATATGCATATTCACAGGTCTGCTAAACTGGCTCAGAGTCTACTGTCTAGTCTTGATCAATTTAATTGCTCTCTAAAGTGAGTGTTTAGGCCTGGTATAGGAAGTTCTTTTCTATATATATATATTTACATGTCTATTTTTGTATACATGTGCCCATGCACGGGAGGATCACATACACAGGATAGAGCCCCCCTGTAGAGGAGTTCCAGGAGCTGTACCTGCTTGGATTTGTACTTTAAGCAGGGCAGCCTTCCTGGAGTCGGTGAGGGCCAGGGAGCTGATCTGCATCCAGAGGGGAGCTCTGTTATGCTCACACAGTACAGTGAGGTTTGCGTGATGGATGCCAGCTCTGGATTGCCAGCCCGCTTCCCTGGGTCATTCGCTAGTTGTCATTCCCTCCTTCCCAGCCTCACCTCACCTAAAAGCCAAAATTACTGCAGGGGTTTTGGTCTTTGTCAGCAGACATTATGAGCAGGATTTAGAAACTGAGAATTTAATTAGCTGCTGAAGTCACTTACTGATAACAGTAGCATATTGGACTCTTTATTTGATAAAATCCTGTCAGGCATTTTATGTGTAGGGAATGAAGACTAATGCTCTTATTTCTTGCAACTTACAGTCAGGACCATTAGACATACTTTAGAAAGGGAAGAGAAAAAAAAAGAAAATCAAAAGAAAAATAAATTCCTTGAATTTCTCATTTCCTGTTACCAGCGTTGCTCCTTTATCATTGCAAAATACATTTCGGTTTGCATGTTTAGCCTTTTTTCTCTGTGGGCTGCTCCCCACTCCGGCAGCTCCAGGAGGCCCTGGGGGTCTGCGTGTGCTGTCCCCTGCCCTGACAAACGCACTCCTCCGTGGTGCTGTCAACTAACGCAGCCCCGCAGATGTTCTGAGAGGCAAAGCAGCCTCTTGTTGTAGGCAACACCTTACCTAAGGCAACATTTATACAAAATGAGATTCGTACAAAAATAAGCTTTTTTACTTTAGGCCTGTGGGATAGCTTTAGGCACGGCGGTGTTTTATTCGCTAGCGGTAAAGGCTGGCGTGCCGCAAGGCGCATTTCCGAATTGCTCCTGTCCCGGTTAAGGCCGTGTGACACGATCGGCCGTGAGGGCTGCGGCACGGCACGGGGTTAACGCGCACCTTGACAGGAGTCGATGCGGGAGCAGCGACCTATTGAGTTCCACAGCCAGCTCCTGCTGCAGCCTGTCCCGAGGACCGGGGGTGCCTCCCGGGGTCTCCCCGCTCAGCGAGCCCGGGTTTGTGCGGCATGGACCCCGCAGAGCTCCCGCACGCTGCCGAGCCGCGCTGGGGCTGGGGCTGGGGCTGGGCTGCTCAGCGCTGCGTGCCCCGTGCGGGCTCCTCCGGCCCGGGAGCTGAGCCGCACATGCTGGGAGCTCTGAAGTGAGAGGGGTCCTGAAAACACAAAGGGGCACATTGGGCATCTTACAAGATGAACTGTGGAGTACGGGCGCCAGTTACCGCGCAAAAAAAGCAGCGGGTTGGGGCTTCTTAAAGACTGAAGATATGGAGGAATATCTACATTTTGTTCTCAAAGCAGAGCTTAAGAGAGCTCTAAATGATTCGTGTCCCTTGCACTGGCTCTCTGCGCAGGATTAAGTCTGACCCTGTTACTATCCAGTCATTTATAAAGAGAGCATTTAAAAAAAAAAAAAAAAAAATCACCATGTATTGATTTGCATCTCTCAAGGGCCCACGAATGACCTCATATTTCCTCTAAAACCAACTACTGAACTCTTTGCAAAAATAAGAAAAAAAAAATTATAGTAAATACATTTCATATCACTGAATGTATTTTTTTCCCTAGGTAAATAATCCTGCTTTTCTCTGTTAGTAACCGTTTAGCTGATGTGTGTTTTACAGCTTCTTTTAAGTGCAGCCGTTCTGAATGACTAATAGGAGGGGATTATTGGAGCTCTGGAGCAGTCACAGACGTGGCCTGCGCAGCTGTTACCAGACACGCAGAGCTGGGGAGCTGAGATGGGAACAGTTTGCCCATCACTCCCACAGGATATTGATCCTGTCTCAGCATGGCAGGTGCAGCTGAATCCCTGAATCCTTTGAAAGCCTCAAAGAGCTTTGGCCTCCAAGGTTTCACCTGCCTTCCCCAGTCTGAGCTCAAGGAGAGCCCAACCCACATCTAAAATGACAGAGGGGTAAGTGGCCACAACCTCGACTGGGCCTGTGGCATCTCCAGCCACCCTGACTGAGGAAGGACGGGAAGTTTGCATCCTCAGAAACCTTTCTTCAGGGCTGGAGGAGGATCAGCAGCAAACCTTCAGCTGAGCAAGATCAGGCAATAGTTGCTGTGGGTTGCCTGCTACTGGCTGGGCAATGGGAAAGGAAGGGTGGGTTACACCACTGGAGGAGAGTGAAGGAATGTGGCTGTGGGGCATAAATGAGTTGCTGGGTGCCACTGCAGCTTGAGCAGTTAGTAGGAACAATGATCTTAAGTTATTCTGCTGTCATGGAAATGCTTCTTTCATCTAGAGGATACCACACCATGGCAATAGCTATCTGTTACATTTTTATCATTAACATGACCAGGTAGAGACTATTCTGAGACTGCAGAGACAAGTGTGGTGAGTGGGGGTAAGGGCACACTCAGAAAAATGACGTCGTCTTCTCCATTCTCTGTAAGGAGGGTTTGGTGGCATGGGCTGGCTGCTTCACTTACAGACAGCTGTGAAGAGGTAAGGTGGTTTCCAGCTATCCCCAGTCTGAAAACTTCCCCTTCTCCAGTGTAAAGCTGAGATAATGACACTTTGTCCTTTTGAAGTGCTCTGAAATACATGGCTTTCTGTTTAAGTTCTAAACGTTGTATGTGATTACACGCACTTGTAAATATAGGAAATTTGCTGTAACTATGAGCCTACAAAATTGTTGTGTTCTGATTTGTAGTAGATGCAGTACTGAGCAGTTGTTATCTTCACCTCTGCTTTTTAGGTAAGCAATTAGGCAATTCCAGCATGTCCATGTGTTTAAAAAAACCCACTTTTTCACTACTTGTTTTCTACACATTTTCAATGTAAAAATAGAATAGTTGGGGTCTGCTAGGGGAAGAATGCTATACAAATGTATCCCTTCAGATAAAAATACTTAGAATATGAATAAACCAGCAAATTCATGTAAAAAAGAGAACGGCTTGGAAGGAATGTGGGGGAGGGTTAATAAGAATATGTTTTTGTCCAAAACACTTTTCTGTCAAGAATTCTATACACTATTTTAATTATTAATTATTCACTTCACACAAGAGACAAAGCAAGGTTTTGAGGTTTTAGAAAAAGAGTATTTTAGTTCCTTATAAGTAAGGAAAAAGGGCAAACAGGGCTGCAGCCATTTGAATAGGCTGCAAGGTCACCCGGAGAGAAGTGATTTAAGCTTTATTAAGAATGTGAAAAAAAAGCCAACAACAAAAAAAACAGCAATTCTAACTTAGCCTGGGAATATTAAGAGACAAACTGCAGTTGCCTAAGAGGAGAGAATTTTGATGCATGGGGCAGAAAGGAATGATCAATGGTTCATAAATATAATAGTGGTAAACACAGTGACAGGAGAAAAAATGTATGTGGTTAATATGATTGTTACAAATTTAGTAGCTTTTGCTGAGAGATCAGTTATAGAGGATTTAAGAACAAGGGAAAAAAAAGAAAAAGACTTTTTTTTCAATAGAAGATAAATGTGAAAGCTTTGAAAACCACCATAAAAGAGTTAGGTGGAAGAAGCACTAAGAAGTATGCTGCATTAATCCTGTTGTAGAATCATTTTGTATTCCCTTGTCTTAATTATAAGGCATATTCTCATAACTCATTTATGGAATCTTTGACCTTCATAGAGGTCAAATGCAAATATGCTGGAGGGGACGTGAGGGAGGAGCCAGGTGGAAGTGAGAATGTAAGGGCAGGACTCAAACTGAAGGAAATTGAAAAATAAATCCTGGGTTAGCAGGAGAGTGCAGATGAGAACAGAACAGAGGATCTGGGAGGAAGGAATAAAAGACACTGCACCAGAGCCATCTTTGCAGGAGAAGGACCAAATACATTTCTTGTTGAGATGAAGCTTGGCAGAGCTTACTACAGCATCAGGTGCTGTCGTCTGGTGTTGGAAAAGAGGAGGCAGAAGCAAGGCAAACTGTGACAGACCAAGCAGGGAGCCTGAAGGCATCTGTTTCCCAGCCTCAGGAGGAAGACGGGTGGATCGATGCTGTGCACAGTGGTCAAGTTCTGGACACTGGCAGTGGCAGCGGGCGGGGGCAGCTGGGCTGGGCAGCCAGAGGACATTAGGGCTTAGAAACACTTGAAATTTTGGTGGTGGGACAGGAGTGGCAGAGAGCCATCGTCCCTAACACTGCAGTCCAGTTTTGGTTTAAGTTGTAGTGCACTTCCAATAAAAAATGGACTTGAGAAATATCATTTAGATTCTTGATAAATCAACCCCATTGCTTTTTTTCTCCAAACTGACTCCTTGTTATTCTCTGAGACAAGTATTTGACATACACTGATCAGTTGCTGGACTCAAACTCTGCATATGTTGCTGGGGATGTGGTGGTATTTGAATTATGAAGCTCTTGATATGAAGAAATTGAGAGATTCGGATCCTTTTTGGCTTGTCATTTCCACAGTGACCACTGAAAAGTATTGCTGCATCTGTGGATAATTGTAGCCTCCTGTAAGCCTTCCAGAGTATTTAGGACTGGATGGATGATGGCTTCACACTTAATTGGAAATGCTGGGGAGAGGAGTTGGAGGCAGGATACAGGGAATTCTATACTTTTGGTTCTTAACTTTCTCTGTGTTTAAGTGTTCCTTTCTGATAGAGCACAGATGGTCTTAGATTAAGGAAAATACATGCCAGAACTGCAGGCTAGGCTCAGACTGGGAGTTAAGCTTGACATGAAATAAGCAGAAGGCTGTAATTAGCTTATCAAGAGCGTTAAGCACCTGGTGGAGGAAAGCAGAGATGTAATGCACAGTGTAGCTATAGAACAATAAAAAATACTGGAATCTCTTTTATGAAACATGGAAGACTTTTCACTGCTGACTTTCTCTTCCAGGCAAGCCTGGTAATTTCTGGAAGGTCCTACTTATTCCTGGTTATTAACCCTTTATCAAAAATGGCCTTTTACTGACAGTCTATGATGCTGACCACCAATCCCCATAGAAGCTTGAGAGTCTAAAGGTCAAAATCAATGTGTGTTGCCAACAAACCTTCCTGGGAAGCTTACACCACCATTGTCTGTGGACCATGTGAACTTCCTGATTGCAAATATCAGTTGTCTCACTGGTCCCTCTCATTCTTTCTGCCTGTTTTTTGCAGCCATGTGTTGGGTTTCATCTCATGCTAGGATTTAGGCCCATTGGAGTAGAATTGCCTTTTAATTTCCAGCAGAAATGCCTAACAGTATGCAGCTGAGTAGTCCATGTACTTCTGCAGTACATGTCAACATCATAGTAGGAACATGGTCTGGATTTTTTTTCTAGGTGTGCTAGAAAACAAATAGAAATTCTCACATACATCTGCTGAACTGAATAGGCAAAGTACAAAGACTCCTTTTTAGCTGAGCATTTAGAATTTTTTGCCCATATTATTGAAGCTCAAAAACGATTACTCTAAACTGGGGAAGAGCAAAAGGGAGAGTCTGGTTTCACTTAAGTTCCTGTGGTTCAGGAAGGATCTCTGTTTTCAGCCTGCCTTGCAAAACTTTCCCAATCTCTCTGGCTTGCACAAGATGGGCCTTGGCTCATTAAAGTAGTCTCAGAGCTTTCGTTTGGTCTCAATGCTGCAGCTTTCACTTAATTAAAGATTTCCAGTGCCTTTTTTTCCCCCTTTTTGGTTGTACTACAGCAAGCCTAAGTGCACAACCAGAAAAGAATTTTGATAGGATAAAATAAATCACATGCACATTTATTTGTTTAATTTTGCACTGCCTTCTTTTTTTTTCCAAGCCAAAGCAAGACTCAAACCATGTTCAACCTCTTACACAATTTTAATGAGAATATATTGCATTGTTTGTCATCTGAAAGAGTATTAGCACCCCCCAATGCAATAGATGTGATTTCCCTAAAGAAAAACAGGAGGCACAGAACAGTGAAAATGTCATCTTAGTTCTTCATTAGTCTCTTTAATACTACAGGAAGTGCTGATTTTGATTCCTGAATCTTAGCCTAATTGTCGTAAGAATCAGATCCAAATTGGACAGTTCCTCCAACTTATTTTAGCTTCTTCTCAAGGCAAACAAATGCTGAACAAGTATATTCAATGATGTAACCTGGAGAAGAATAAAGAATGCAAGACTTCCCCACTTAGAAAGCTGGTAATACACAGACATTTCACATGTGCTTCAGTGATTACAGTTTTGGTTTGAAGCATATGTGGAAAGATTATATTTCATAGCTGAACCGTTAATGTGGGTGCACAAACTTGCACTCAGTTGATGGTGCAGAATTTGTCCATAAGCAGAGGGGGAGGGAATGCAAAAAATATATAGTGAAGAATCCTTAACATCTCTCCATAAGGAGCAAGCTTCAAAGAGTTACAATGGCAAGGAAACCCGGACCAGAAAAATGAAGGAGAACAAAATCGCTTTGCTGGATGCAGAAATACAAAGGAGACTATAGCCATGGTAAATTGATTTTGTACTGAATATGGGCTGGTCCATTGGAGGGGGTTTTGAACCTCCTACTCCAGAAATCATTGTGTTAAATAGTAAGAGGAGGCTGCTTGGAAGTCTTGTCACATCTATCAGCAGAGGCCACTAAGAAGAAGGAGGGATTTGGTTCTGAATGGCGACTCTGCCAAAGAACATAAAGGGGTGGAGATGGACATCTTTTGGCGGTAGAGGAGCCTCGAGAGAAGAATTGCCTCCACTATATCATGGGAAGCCATTGCTGTGACTACATTTGTTGGCTTACTTCTTAGAAATAGCTTGTTGTACCTTGTTTGTATCAACTGAAGGAAAGAGCCTCAAAACAATGCCTGTTCTTTACAGAATAAACAGTGTGATGCTATGAGAAATAGTGCTATGTGATTCCCACCTGGCCAGTGACAACTGCACCTGCCTATAAATCAGCTGTATTTATACTCCTGACCTATGCTTGACTGCAGTGAAGTTTTTCTTTAATTATTTTTCCCTCAGTATATATTGACCTCTTTATTTAGTTATTTTATTGATTTAACATATAGTCTTATGCCTCTGTAATCTCCAGTACATTTTGTAAATGTTTGTTATCCTAAGCTGTAAACTGAATGTGACATGGCAAGAAACCAAATTCTGCTGTGGCAGTTAATTACCCAATGTGCTGAAAGTCTCATCTCAGTTTCTGTATGCTTTCGATCTTCACTAATAGGAAAAACGTTGTCATCTTTCCCCAGCATCCTCTCTGCTGTTCTCCAGCTCTAGATGTTGTCATTTATTCTAAACTGGCTATAGGTGAGAGCTTCAAAGTCTTTTTTCACTATCACCCCAGTTTACTGAGACTGTCAATTTATATTTGGCCCCATCCATGCTTTTTCATGCTTAAAAGCAATTGCTTTCAAAGAAAGATAAGCATTCCCATATAGAACTTTCAACTAAATCATTGCACTGTTAAGCACTTCCAAGCAAAAGGAAGTAGATCACCAGCTAAATGAAATCATTGTCACAGACTGACATAGAATGATAAAAATACAAACACTAGATAGTGGAAACAGAAATGCAGTGCCACCTTTATCTCTCTTCTTCAGAGATGTATCTTCCTTCCAAAGCATTGTGTTGGCGTGTTCATCTAACATTGCTGTGTAAATACGTAACTGTCAAAGCTCAGCATACAGGCAGAGCAGAGTGTGCACTCCTTTCTTTATCATTATGGACAGCTCTGCATTCCAGCATCTTTGTACCCTCACTCTGATTCTCCTCTCTTTGGATGTATCCTTGTGGCATTGCATTAGTGCTTGCATTAACATTAAGGGTCTTCCACAAACCTTCTTATCACTGTCAGTGAGAGGTTTACGGCACTCTGAATCAGCCCATTAAGCCAGCATCTCTCTTGTCACTGGTTAATGTGCATTCTCCTCTTGCTTTTTCCCACGTGCCCCCTTTGGGTCTCAGAAGAATCCCACCCCTGATATAATAAAACTCCTGGTTACAAAAAGCTCACAATGAGTTATGTGGCTGGTGAGCTGTGACCTTTCCCTTTTGTGTGGTTGTGCTCTGTTGTCTCTCAGTGCTCTGCCGTCCGCTGCTACCTGACGCCCCGTTTATTATTGCACTTTGCTTATAATGCATTTTGACAAGGCTCTACCTACACAGGCTTGCACAGAGTCCTGGGCTGCAGTGGAGGCTCACAGGTCCTGCAAATTTCGATGACAAGGTTCCATTATGTTAAAAAGCTCAAATTCTCCTCTGTAGGGGATTCAGCATCAAGTTACAAATGTTTTACAGCAGAGTTACTGAAAATACACTTAAAGCAGTGGCAAGACAATCTGCTTGCTTCAAATATGAATTTTAATTTGACAGCACCTAAGACTGAGCCAGCTGCTCCATTGAAACATGTTCTTTGTACACTAAAATTCCTGAAGAGCTGAAAAAAGCTGTAACCTGTACGTGACTGTTGTTTATCTTAGAAAACACCGTTTTAGTTTTAGTACTTAGTATCAAATATTCATTACTAAATCTTTAGACAATAATTTTTAATAATAAGACCTTGGACTTGTACAGTGCTTCCATTTGGGTGCACTGCAGAAACTGTGATCTGTTAAGCCTCATACAATGCTTCTTTCAGATAAGGGAATGCATAGTCTGAAGTTGTAAATTCCTACCTGACACTGCAGAGAGGGGGGAGTGTCAGATTTACAGACCTTATGTTGTTTAATGAAATCTCCTGCAGGACAAATGGAAGTTGAAGGTGTAAAACCTCAAATTTCTTTTTGTAGTTGTGACTGTGGCCATGCCCCAAGATGTCAGAAAGAAGAGGACAGGATGCTTGGAGTCTTGGCCATTGTTCTAATCCCTAACCCCACTCCCTCATGCGCCACTCATTTGGTGGATGTATTTTGTGACACTAGCAAAAAAATGCTGTCTAAGAACTCGTTTGTGCTAGGCAGGAAAGTTTTTAGTCCACAAGAGAGCAAAGGTCAGTGCTCATCTCTGCCTCTGACATGCTCGGTGGCTTTTCCTAGTCGGTTGACCTCTCTGTGCATCTAGTTTTTCCTTCCTCCCATGTGCCTGTGTTTTCTGTTTAGATTGTAAGTGCTCTCAGACAGAAATTCTCTCCCACAGCATGTTTGTATATTGCCTAGAAATATGGGGTCACAATCTCAGTTCACTCCTCGACGTGCTTCTGTAATACAAGTAAATACCGTTGTATTTATAATTGTAAAGAATTTTGAAGCTGTGAAAGAGAAAATCAGTAACATTGACCATCAAAGAAGAATTCACAGCAGCTAAGAACTTTCTCTGAAAGAGTAATGTTTGCAGTTGAGAGCAGATTGTGCCTTTAGGCACAGACACCCAGCTGTGGTACAGGAGCTTACCCACTTGCTGTAGAGCTGTGCACAGGAGGAAAACTGTGAAACATTTTACCTTGCATCTGAGATACAGGAGGACCATGAACAGAGTGAGTTACCATGTCTCAGCTGTAGTACAGGACCTCATTGGAGCTGGGATAACTTAATCAAAAAAGCAGAGCTCCCTTACCTGGAGTCTGGAGCCCTGTTCTGCCAGGTGTTAGACTGGTGCTCTGTGCCTGGACACGTAAAGTTAGAGGACAGACTACTCTGCATCAACAAGGCTTAAGAATGAAACCAAAGAAAACAAAGTCGAACTTCTAAAAACGCTCCTCCCTGTTTCTCGGTTGAATGCTGATGGACACCATTTTTTTGTGCAATAGGTGAAGCAGGACAGAGGAATGTACCTCAGACTGTTGCATTTCCCTTTGCAAGGATGTGATAACGGTCCATGAGACAGAGAATCATGAATATCCAAAGACGGTATTATTTGGAACTGAGTGAAATATCCATTCTTAAAATGAGGATGTCCTTCTTTGATGGACTATTCCATCCAGCATCCGCTTCTTCTCTGGCATGAACAGAGTGAGCAATTGTGTTCAGCCGCCAATAAATGCCAGGCCAAAAGCAGTCCCTGTACAGTGAGATGCTGACATTTGTTTGTAGAGAGGGTCTGACTCAGAGATTAAGGTGTTAGGAACTGAAATCCACTGATGGATTTTTTCGCTTGTTTGTTTGTTTGCCAACCTCCATCTTCCAAGTGTTACATTTGGAGTCTTCCCCAGCTGAGTTATTGTCCAGCCATTCCAGAAGATCCATGTGTCTGGGCCGGTCTATGGTTAGGCACCACGGGTTTAAATGGAGTAAACAGCTTGAGTTTTACCACATCTTGAAGGATCTGAGATCACTTAAAGGAAATCAATTAATAATTTGATAACACACAATGCAATTCCCTTCATCCAAAGCCCTTCCTCTCCCTGCAATGAATTGACTGAATTCTGTGATCATTCCTCATACCTGTCACTGCACGCAGCAGTGATCTGCAATTCGTATACTGCAGTGTGAAGCAGAACTAATTATTGAAGGTTGGCATTCTGTTCTTTCTGTATTAGTTATCTTTTTATCAGACATGCTTATCAGAGTTTTAATAAATTACCAGTGTTGGAACTTCAAAAATGGCCTCTAGGCTGTTAAGCTACTGTTCTCTATTATAAGGAAGTTGGATTTCAAAAAGTTGTTATTTATGGAGCACTGTAAATTTTCCTTGTTCTCAAGAGACAAAAGCCAATGCTTCAAAAAGGAAATTTAACTTTCCACTTTTAGACTAAAATAGCAAGTATTTATGGGGAAGTTCTGGAGGATTAAATAGGGAAGAAATAGCTAAAGGGTTGCAGAAATGTTTTCACTGTAAATATCATGGAAATAGAAGAACCTCTTCATGGATTTTCTGCACCCAGCCTGTAGAACTTCTTTGAAAGTTTTTTTTTTTTTCCTTCTAAGTGCTGTAAGACCCTGCATTTATCAATTTCTTTTAAATGCTGCAGCATTTGCCCAGAGAAGGGTAGATCTACACTGCTGCTATGTCATGTATACACTACAAAGTATATAGAAACATAGGGAAACACTTGTGAGATGGATTTGCCATTATCAGCAAGAATCTATGGGTGATATTTTAGAGGTCTGAAATCTGTTTGTCAGTAGATACGAAAAGACTGAGGCTGGCATCTTGTAGGGGAATGAACCAGCCTCTGAGCAGCCACTGCGGGAATGACTCTGCACCCCAAATTTAGCAAAGTCCCTAAGAATGTGGTTAAGCTAAACTGGTCCAGTAGGATGTGTAAATATGTGCTTTATTTACATTGAAGTTGGCAGATTCTAAATGTAGGGCAGAAACATAGTCCCTCCATGTTCTTCTCTCCTTAGACTTGAAGAAAATCTTCCATATCTTGCTGTGAAATGAGCTGATCCAAAACAATTTTGTAAATGAAAATAAGAGATGAAGAGATTTTTGGCCTGTGTATGGAATCTAAGAAGCAAGTTTTTGTTGGTTTTTGTTTGATTGTTTTGTGTTTGTTTGTTTTATTTGTGTTTTGTTTGCTTTTTTTTTTTCCCCCAGAGGTATATTTTTCTGAACATACTAGTGCCGTGTACAGGTACTGGAAAGGAAGATGTAGATAAATACACTGGGAAAGGAATAACTCTGCCAGCTCAGGTCTCTAGCGCACAATAGCTGTCGCAGCACAGCACCTCCTGCCCTCCTTCCTCATGCATAACTCAGCGCAGGGTGATGTGACTGGCAGGCTCTGCTCGGGATGCCCTCGCAGCACGAGCAGAGCGCCAAAATCACCTCGCATTCCGTGGGCAGGTTGAGAAGTCTCCTGTGGGCACTGCGGAGGGTTGATGGAAATGGAAACTCCTGCGTCAGCAATCCCTGCACGCCCCAGCCTGGGACACAAGGTGCTGCTTTTGCTTCTGCTTCTGCATCTGCTGACAGTAGCAGAAACCTGAGGAGCTCAGTACCTCCTAGAAAAAGCTGGCATCTCACAGAATCAGTACCTGGTTTGGGGGGTGCTTGCTTGTTTGTTTTGCGGTGGTTTTGTTTGTTGAGTTTTTGTTGTTTTTTTTTTTTTCTAGTAAGCTTGTACTTGAGGGATTTTTGTTTTCTTTCAAACACATACGATGTGCATTCTGGTATTACACATTTTTTCCCCTTATAGGAGAGAACAACATGGTTGTGGGTCTGTCTGCAGGCATGCAAATGGTTTGCATGGAGCACTTCTTTTGTGGAAGTGAGGGATAGGTTTGTAATAAAACACCTTGGATAAGTCTAATTAACAATGGGTTTAATTTATAAATATGCATGTAACATATTCCCATCCAATCTTAACTTTCCAGTTTTAAAGCAATGTTTTGGTTTTGCATGAGAACCTGCAACCTCTATTGTGCAAGTACAGTGCAGGGATTAGTGTATTAATCTATAAATTCATATTGTGGTGTTGAAGTATAAATTGCCGACCTGAGTGTAAAAGCTGGTCCATAGAAGTCTAAGAAATTTTCCCATTAACAGCTGAGGATGCACATAACTATTGATAACAGGACTTGCTAGTGACAGGCAGGTACTTTGGAAGCCAGCAGCGGGATGTGCAGAAAATTAAATAAATGTATCTAGAAAGCTTCTCTCAGCAGTGCATGCTGAATAACTGATGTGACAGCACATGATGAGCTAGAATTCTAGAGCAGTGTTGATCTGCAGTCAGAACTGGTAGCAAATTGTGATGCTTATAATTAATCGGGAGGGACATTAACTCTTTCTGTGTCCAAATGTGACCTCTGAATATTCAGATATGCACTGAATAGGCTTAGCTACTGTGTCCCCTTCTGTAATTTCTAGTTGGGCAGTGTTGCACTGGTTACATGTGATTGTACACACAAATGCTTCTCTGTGATTGTCTCCTTCATGGGACTTGTAAAAATGCAGAAATAATGCACAAGCATGTTGGGGTTTTTGTTGTTTGGTTTTTGTTGTTGTTGTTGTTGGGGGTTTTTTTGTTTGGTTTTTTTTTTTAATTATTATTGAGAAAGTCTGCCTGCACAGCATTCAAGAAACAGAGATGTGAAGGACCAGCTGTCCTTGCAAATAGGCTGAATTCAGGAAGGCAATTCTATTTGCATTTTCAGTTCAGGGGCAAAGCTGCTTGTCCTCTGGTGTCTGTCTGCACAGGTGGCTGGGCAGTCCTGCCCATGGTTTGCATGGCTCATCTTGCACAGCAGCTGCAGCCCTGAGCCGTTCCCTTCGCATGGCACATGAATCTGGATCCCCCCCATTCTGCACATGGGCCATGTGGTTATAGAGTAGGTCTTCAAAGTGGCTGGAAACACTGTTAGAAACGGCATTTCTTCTGAAAAGTGTGAGGGAAGAAATACTTCAGAGTTTGTAAGGAGATAGCCTGAGAAGCTGGCGTGCTCTCTATGAGGATATAATGGAGGGAATTGCTGACCCCCTGACAGCCTAAGAAGCTATTAGCTTGGTTGCTTAAGCACATGGCTAATACATACTATCTCGTATTTGGGTATAGCACTGCTCCCAGGTTTGTCACGTCTTCATTCAGACTGTCTTGCACAACCCATGACATGAAAATTGTTTTATTGCATATGGGTCCAGAGATATGTACTGCTTTTGACGGACACATGTAGCAGGAGGTATAAAAATAATCCCAGATGTGTTTTCTGGGGCTGGGAAACTGAAATGTCTCAGACAACTGAGAAAATTAATCATAAATTCAGGATGATATCCCAGCAGAGTGACCAAAAACATCTGGTGGATACAGTTTGTACCTCATCCAAGTGTGCAGAGGCAGTTAAAGCAGTAAAAAAAGAGAAAAAATAATTTGATTTATTGAGGGAGATGAGGAAAGGGAGGAGAGGCACTTAAGCTATTGTTGAAGAACCTGGCTTTTGAGAAGCATTTTGATCAGGTAAGGAAGCCTAAGTACAAAGCATCTCTTACAGGGCCGCGGTGTTACACGAGCGTTAAGCAAATCTGTGCCTCGCCGATAAATATATGGGTACGCACAGATGCACCCCAGAGAGGGAGATCTTTCTGAAAGTTGCTCTGTCAAATGCCCAGTAGTTTGATCCTGGGGCAAAATAGATCAAAGGCAAAGAGCATATGTTCTTCTGTGGAGGAGGGGCTTTGGTTGGATACGCCTGTGAGAGGACACAGAGCGCCAGCATCCCACAGGGAGTTTGCATAGGGTAGCCCAAGGTAACAGAGGTGACAAGGGTGGGACATTTTGAGCTGATAAAACAGCTGATCAGTCAAGTAAAGAAACCAAACAATGCTGGAGAGCTCGTGTGAAAGCCCCAAGCTCAGGGGTCTGAGCCTGGCCAGGTCCAAGCCACAGGCCATGGCTACAGATGTGTGCAGGCTCCTGGCAGTCCAGAACAAGGCCTGGTCTAGTCTGTAGGTCAGCAGACCTTGCAGTACAAATATTTAAGTGCATATTAGCTGCTTGGCTTTGCAATTATATTTCTATTACTGCCAAGATGTTCTGCTTTTCAGGGTCATGAATATTTTCTTTGAGTCACCAGAGGTCATCGGAGTCACTCAGCCCTGAAGCTAGCTCCTCCCTGTCCTGCCAAAGGCATGTGTGGGACTTGTAGAACATGCTCTGGATTGCCATATTGCTTAATTATCCTCTTAGCTCTAATGAAGTGCACCCTGACCAATGGTGTAGGCACAAACAACATGTTGCTATAATTTGAGCCATCACCAAGATCATCTTTATCGCTACTCATCAAGGTAGTGCTTCAGAAGGCTGAAGGGCAATGTACCTAGTAGAAGAAAACATTTAGGCACATTGGAACATTGCTGGAGGAGGGCAGTGCTCTGACTAGTGCTGTTTGCAGCGTGCCTTGAAGTTCTGTGGTGCAGGTGTCTGGCAGGAAGAGCTGGGTGACCCCTGGGAGGCCAAATTCTTCTGTGTTGCACTGCTTCAATCCCAGATGACCCAGAGTATTTGCAGAGCAGCAGCATCGATTGCTGAAGCAACCAACAATTTTTGTTTTCATTTTCTCCTGTCAAGCACTGTTAAGATAAACTGGGCTGTATAATGGGAAGTTCTCTGCCTCTGGTTTTAAAATGGGAATAAGGATCTCACAATAAGTGATCTCTTTTCTAAATATATATTTTTTATTTTTTTATTAAAATTGTCAAAACTTGATTGACAGTACAAAGACATTGTGTTTTAACGAGCATGGGCTAGAGCTGGGATTACAGATCAAGATTTTATGGTGCAGTTGCTTTACCGATGTCAGTGGCTCCTGATAGTCAGCAGGCAAAATTCCTTGCTCTGCTGTGATGGCTTACAGTGTGAGCTCTGACATCCAGTGACATTCCCTCTCAGGACATCACTGAATAGTCCTTTTCAGCAAGGATTTATCCCAGCTCTCGCAAAAACACCGCTTCTGAGGCACAAGCTTTTGGCCTCCACCCTGGATTGTACTGCAGAATATGGGAGGTATTTCCCAAGTGGCTTCCAGGGAAAGACCTGTTCTTCTCTTCTCTTCTCTTCTCTTCTCTTCTCTTCTCTTCTCTTCTCTTCTCTTCTCTTCTCTTCTCTTCTCTTCTCTTCTCTTCTCTTCTCTTCTAGTTCTGAATAAATGTCTTCATGGACCTGAGGTGGGAATGGGAAAATTCATCCTCTCTTTTTAGTGGTTTCCCAACTTTCTCCTGCAAAAAACTGGATTTATCCTGTGTCAAGAGGACAATTTCTATGGCAGCCTAGGGTTTAAAAAGCATATTGGCTGCAGTGAGAAGTTCAAGAAGAGTTCAGATCCGGACCGAACTTTGAAGCTATTTCCTTTGTTGGTAGTGGACTGAGGAAAATAAAAATAAAGAAAACTTGGCTCTGTTAAGGGAGCTTTGGATCTTTATCTGAACTTTGTGAGCCTGGCCATTCCCTGTGTAACAGAGCTGTTTTTCTGGTACTCAGAATGATGTATTATGTACAATATGGATATTTATATGTATTTTCACCTCCACCTGACAATACCTGCTTGAATTTTTTTGGACTATTTTTAAAAAGTGCTGAAAGGAGGAAAATTGGGGAAGGCACTGAATAGTTGGATATGTTGCTAAAATATTTTAAATCTAAAAATTCTCTCTAATGCAGCTCTTCTGGTCTTGACTTTTCTTGTCAAGGAAGGGGCCTCTTCATTCTGAAGCAGACAGAGGTGACTGGGGACCCCACATGCTCTCAGGCTCCAGTCAATAGTGCCCTCAGTCCTAATGTGTTTCACGCTACCTCAGGACCTGACCCCACTTGTCTGGCATCACAAATCACCATCAGCCTTTCTCCTCTCTTCCCATCTCTCTGGGTTTCACCTGTCAGTTCCCAGTTTGGATCCAGCTTGATTCACTGCAGGGTTACTTTGAAGGTGATAATCTTGAGGGTAAATTTAAGAAGACCAACAGATTTGTGCAGAACTGCTGGACTTTGCTGTAGGGAATTTTTCTTTTTGGCAATGAAAGCCAGGGGTTTATACAGCGCTGTCCTCTTTAAAAAGAACACGATGACTTGGTGTGTGGGGCTTATGTCTTGGACATTCCAGGTGAGTGACAATCAGAAGTTATATTTACATGTAAATTAAAGTCTGTCCTCTGTGAACACTCCAGTTGCCACTGCCTCTGAACTTCTCATCTATTTATCATTTGTGTGCACTGTGAGCACAGCGGGAGTTAGATACATGTTTACTGTCACAATGCTGCTTTTAAATTGGGCCACATAAATTGGCTGGAGATGCTTGCTTTTGTTTCGGGAGTCTCCAGACATGGTGGTTGGTGGCATTGTTGTGTGACTTGTGCATTTTGGTTTTTCAGGCAACAGCATGGGGTTCAGATGAAGACACTAGGAGGTCCTGTCAAAGTAAAGGGAAAACAGAGGTAAGTTTTGCTTTGTTACAATGATGTTATGGGTAAATGTATTTGCAACATGTGAAATCCACACAGAGAATGTCTGACACCAGTTCGAGCCTGCGAATTTGCAGCAGTTTAGCTGTACTGACACATGGGTATAAGCACCACCAAGCAAGCCACTTCAAAGGCTCCCCGTCCAAGTTATTACACTTGCTCTGCATGAAATTGAAAGGTGACTTCACTGCTGGAGAGGACACAATTTGTGACACATCAGAGAGCGGAGTGGTGGCAAGCCAGGGGTAGCATCCTGCAGAGGGGTGTGAGGCCAGGCAGGTTGGCTTAGCCCAGGTCCTCAGCAAGGAGCCACTGGCATTCAGCCACATGGGATTCAATGTTTGCCTGCAGCTGGAGTTCATAGTTGTATAATTCCCTGGAAGGTGAGAATTGAATCTGCTCACACACTACAATCTGTTCAGGTTGAATATCACAGAGCTGCTTTGGAGGCAGGTGCACTCCGTTAAACTTCAGTTTGAAGTAAGAATTGCTTGAACTTGCTCATGCTGTCCCGGAAGTTCAGAGTTTGCAGTCAGTTCTGATCCAGCTACGGGGCCTTTCCACCCTTCTTCTGAGAAGCTAAAATGAAAGCATCTATCTAAAAGCAGGAAATGTTTTTATTTTTCAAATGTGATATTCATGCTCTTTAAAAATCTTCAGTCCTCACCTGAGAAGGTGTCCATTTTCTTTAAAACAACACTGCAAAGAGCTCTCAGTACAAACCAGTCCTCTTTTCTTCCATCGTAAAGTCTGTGAGATTTAGGCTGTATCCTATTGTTCATGAAGAATTTGTATTTATAACCCAAAAATATTTTTTCAACCCTTGAATAAAGCCATACATGTGACTGAACAAATTCTAGGGCAATTTCAATTATCTTTGTTACAGTTACGCCAAAAGTAAGCAATGGTCTGAGTATCTTCACTGCTGGCATCTCACACTGCGAAGAGTTTGCAAAAAAAATTTCATGAGCATTATGCTCTGAACAGCTGAGTTTATGCTGATTGTGATGCAGAGTTTGAAATCATTTGGTAGGTGCAGTGCAGTGACCATGAGTGAAGTTTGGAGGTATAGTAGTTAAGCAGATTGTTAGGCACTTCTTGATACACAATTAATGGCAAACAAAGGTGTTGACTAAGACTCTGACAAGAAGACAGGAAGCTACAAAGGCAGAAGGATTCTGCAGTAGCTAAGCAAGCACTGATCTCTCAGTTTCCTACTCAAACCTTTGTCCCCACAACTGAGTCCCTCTATACATTCATTATTAGTTACACTGCAGAGAAATGACTCAGCACCAGCTCAAAAATACTGAGTTCAGTTAGGCAGCTGCTGAAGTGCTCTACTTAGCTACCAGATCTGACCCAGGATCTCTGTCCTTGGCCGGGTAAATGCAGCAGGTGAGGGCAGCACCACTGTGAGCACTTCCAATTCTGCTGTGCAATGGTGGTACAAGGTGCAGAGCTCTGTCTGCCTCAGCTCTGCTTTGTCAAAACTTGACCAATGGTGGGTTTCTGCCCAGCACAGATGATTTGATGATCAGTGTCAGGCACTTAGATATGTGGTGATAGAGGGTAGAAATAAGGAGAACCTTTGGATCATATATTAATTCACAGTGTAGGTTGCCTAAGTTATATGACTGGTAAATTTTCCTTGCCCATTTAATAATGTATGTATTTTAGGTGAAGCCTTCAAAACTGGCTCATGTATTAAAATGCCTTTTTTATTGTGCCTGTTGAGTATCTAAATAAGATTCTTCCTGCTGCTTAGAAATTCTCTTCCTAAAATGCACAGAGCTGTACCTTAAGAATAAGAAGCACAAGAATAAAAGCCACAAAATGCATATCACAGAAGTGTAATTATTATAATAGTTACTTCCCATCTGAGTACCTATTGTCTAGAGGAGAGGCAGATGAAAAATCTGGGTCTCAGTATAAAGTTAAAAGGTACCTTTTTTTTTCTGACACCTCTGGCCACGAATTTCACTTGCTTATTCCTAAACTGAGCTCAGTACCTGTGTTTGTCTGCTGTACCTTTTTGATAAAGATGGAAAGTTTTGCACTGAAGACCTGAAGCAAATGTGCTCCCTGTGCTTTGCTGTGTTGCTCTAATGGCAGATCACCTTCCCTGGTAACGTGTTTTGATTTGGATCTGGCTTCAGTTTTGAGTGGCTGGATTTCATTTTGCCCTTCTCTCCTAGATTAAAGAGCCCTTTAGTTACCAATATTTATTTTTTACAGGGGCACTTATATGCTCTTTTCAATGCAGTACTTTGGCTTTTTGATAAAGTAAAAAAATGAGTTCTCCAAACCTCTTCCTCTAAGTAATTTTTCTACTGCCCTTGAATACTTTTTATCTGTTTTCTGCACACTCCAATTTTTCACCTGTATTCCCTTGTCAATCTCTCTAATGCCTGAGTGTGATTAAAACAACCTTCCATCCTCCTCAGAAGTTTTGTAGGCTCCTCTGCCACAGGAGATCATGTAGAATTGCCTGGCCACTGTGACCACTAAATCTTTTTCACAGTTACTACTCTTGGGATGTAACCTCCATGCTTATACGTAAAGCCTTTTTGTTGCTCTTTCTTTAATGAATAATATCTTTAAAAAATGTATTTTTTTGTTAGGTCCATCTGACCAACCATCCTGGCACATATCACTATATATATATGTACACTTACATTGGCCTCACTGATAGTTGCAACTTTTGCCATCTTTAGGTTAAATGTCTGTTAAGAAAAATGTTGATATTGGGCTAGTGCCACCTCAGCTGGGGCTCCACTAGAACAGCAAGTTTATGAGTGATTTCACTTTGAGGATTTTTTTTTCCATCACAGTAATTTTTCAGATTTTAATCACTTAATGTATAAGTCCCTGAACCTGATACTAAAATTAACTCTCTGCCATATATCATGCAGTATTAAAACAAACACCTCAGAAAAGTCTCTTCCATTGATGTTATTTTTATCAACTAAAACTTGTGGTTTCCCCAAAGAAATGTGAATGCTTTGCTTGCCATGTCTCTGGAGAGCCATGCTGGCTTCCGCCAGTAATCATTCTTATTTTTGCAGCATTTATAGAGTGTAGCATGATCAATATCTTTAAACTGGCCCCTGGAAAACATCCACATTACTGAGACAGTGCAGAGAACAAAGTCAGTGTTTTGTTGCCTTTCTTTGTGTCTTCCAAATGAAATCATCCAGAGGTTGTAGTTAAAATGAATGATGGATAGAGCAGAAGGGGAAGAGCTGTATTTAATTTCATTAGGAGTTGCTCAGTTCCTAGTTTGTAATTGGTTTGTCTCTGTATAAATGTCCCCATCCACCACATCTAAGGAATTTTGCCTAACATAGAAAATTGTGGCTTTTTAAACATTAGAACTTTGGTCTTTCTTTTGTCTAAGCACCGAATTATTTGTCAATGTTCCAAAGGAAGCACACTATCATTTTAAATGGTGTAAAGAAACCATTTGTGAAAACGACAGTGAAAAATGGCAGCTCTTACGTTCTGCCCTCAGAGCTTTGTGTAGCCAGGAGGAAGATGATGCACTAATAACACTTCTGGAGCAGGAAAAAAGTGAGAGTAATATCTGATGAACATCCAGCTGGGTTGTCCCACTGCATTTCCAGTGTAGCTTCTTCCTCTTTTTTTAATGGTGTCTGGTTGCTGCGGATGCACAAGGTTACAGGGAAATCCCAGCCCAAGGCTTCAGCCCAGTGGAATGGGATTGGTGCATAGAAATTGCTGAGCTAAAGGAGGAATGAGCTATTTCAGGCCTTCCAGTGGTTATGTCACACAGAGGATGCTTATCTGCTGATCTGGTGGAACTGGGAAACTCCACACCACTTGAGAATACTAGCAATCCAGGTAGGAGAGGCACCATAGAAATCCCTGGAGAAACTGGGAGGCCATCAGCTGCTTTTATTCCCTGTGTAACTCTTCCTAGAGACCTGAACCTACTTTCCTGTTGCTTCTGCTAAACTAGCAATGCAGAATCAGCCCCCAAATAAATTTGATTAGAAGTCTATTAAAGATCATTTGGCTGGAAAAATCATTAGCAATTCTCTCTGCTATCTGTTCCACTCAGAGGAGAAGGGTAGTTTGGTTGGGACCTTGGTTTAAAATGAGTAACAGAATTGCTTGTCCAAAGAAGTAAATACAGATATCTGAGAGTGTATCAATAGCAGTGCTCAAGAACCAAGTTGGGTCTGGCTTATTTTTTAATAAATTGAGGTAAACTGCAGCAGGTAAACTAAATGTTTGCTGCACTCTAAAATGTCACAGAAGGGTAACTTGGAGTTCTGCTGGCTGATTCTCTGAACTCCAGGTTGTGCTCTTGGAGTCCATGTTTCTCTACTGAGCATGGCTGACTGTCTGCAACAGCTATTTTTCTGTACAGTGCATAACTATAAAATATATCAGTATGTGATGAAATAGCGTTAACCAGTAATTAAAAAGGAGATCTCTGACAACAGGGCTTGGGGAGTTTATTTAAAGTAGAAAGCCATTAAAGTAGTGCCTATATATAGCTATGCTTTCAAAGAAAAATGCATCTGTACAATGAGATTAAGGGTTTATAACATTTTAGAACTCTGGGGTTTAGAGATGACAGAATAAACAACTAAGAAGCACCCTCAGCTGGATTATTTGCAGCAACCTGAAACTTTTTGAATTTTACCTCAAATGGAAGCTGCAGAAGGTCAGTCCCTCCATTTACTGATCTGCTCACATGAATGAAGGCACTAACAGGACACCACTTGCTTCTCAGGTTTGAATTGTGCTCTCAAAGCAACCTAATGTCTCTGTGAGCTAGAAGGAGAACCTGGTCCTGTCCACAGTCATGGACATACAGCAATCACAGACAGAGTGTGAACCGTAATTCTAAATGCCACAAAAATTAAGTAAATGAGAATAGGCTTAAACTGAAGTGGTGGCAGGAAGGGGCTTCAGTGCAGTTTGTTCTGACTGTGAGATCCTGTGACCTGTAGTGGTGAGCATTAGAAGTCATGTACTCTTCCTTTCTAGGAAAACAAGGTCATTAGACTGGAGAAGAGTGATACCTTCTAAATTTTTGGCCCTATCTCAATAAAGGGATGAGTACCAGGTGATTTTGGAGAGGGAGCAAGAACCTCTAAGTGTGCAACATGCAATTCATAAGAAAATCAGAAATGTACTTAATTCTTTGGTGGTGAGCCACAGGTTTTTATCTGCTCTGTCATATATTTAATAATAATCCTAACTAATATAACTGAGTTATTCTTATTAACCATATAAATATGCAGTCTTCCCCCTTTATTTAAAACCTTAATCTCTTGATCCCTGTAATATCTTCTGGTGATGAGATTTGCAGACTGATCATACACAGATTTAACTGTCTGCTCCATAATGTGCGAGCAGGATCCAAATATTGTCTTGTCTGGACAGAGGTGGGTTCAAACTTGCCAAATTTTCTGCTTACATTACAGCCCATCTGATTTTTTGCTTCCTGTGTGCCTAGAGTTTTCCAGACACACGGAAGAAAGTGCATTAAATAGTTCCTATTTTCTGTAGGGGTTTGTGAGATCATTTTACTAACCATTTGCCTCAGCTATGACTTGTTGCAGAGAGCGCCGTATTGAATGACTTTTCAGAGCAAATCCGGGCTGGTTTAAAGAACACAGAGAGGAGGCTGTTCCTTGCTATTTATTTTGAGAATGGGGTAGTAAGAGGATCTAATTAAATCTCCCAGACACAGTCTTGAGAAAAATCCTTCAAGCTGGAGCATTTGAGTGGGTTTGTTTCTTTGCTTTTGTTGGAGGCTTCATAGACTGATGTGACTGGCCATGGGTACAGCAATAAGAAACACGAGGTGAGCCCTGTATTCCACTTTGGGCCAGGCATGTTGGAGAGATGGGGTTTGGTATTTAGACCTTTGTGTGCGTCCTCTAACCCAGAGTGTCACCGCAGTAAGTTCAGCACCTGCATGGTTTCCATTCCCCCCAGCTGAGAGAGCAGGGCAGACAATGTGCATCTGTTTCAGAACATTACTTAAAGTGTCTAAATTGCTTTGAGGCCAGTGCATGAAATGAGCATATTATCATTGCTCTTTCTCCAGGAGCACAGAGTGCTGCTACCACCATCAGTAAGGCAGGTCTAGGGAAAATGCCTGCTCAGTTAACTCATAGGAACAGCTACAGGTGGACATGGCACACACCTGGCAGCATTATATTTAAGCAGTAAAAATGGAGTAAAAGTCTGCAACAGGTTCATCAATGCCAGTAGACTGTAGCACATGACCTTCCACAGAAATTATTTTGGTGTGCTATCTTCTCAGCTGGGAAGATTTTTATAGAAATAGGAGTTTGTTAATCTGTAATACAGCTCTGTGCAAATAAAGGGAATTCTCCAAATTAGGATTTTAGATTTTTTGCTGGACAGGACTTTAGTTAGGAATACATTGTAGTAGCTGGGCAGCAAAGGGTCCAGCAACATAACTGGTCTTAGCTATTTTAGGTCAGAACCTGTGCTCAGACCTTGCACAAAGCAGAGAATAGTGGCAGTGGAAGGGGAGCAGTTGGGTACTCTCTTATTGGGTGAAATTTGAGTACAGAACTGCATTCCAGGTGAGATGGCAAATCAATCATATTCTGAAACAACACTCTTTTGGGAGACGACCCAATACTCTTTTTTAACAGCATTTGTTCAAGAATTTTTAGTACTTTGCAGTCAAATATATAGTGGTCCTAAAATTATGTGGGATTGAATAACTGTACTCTACAGAAAGAGGAAATACCTAACCCAGTCATGAAACACAGACATCTCTAGGGCAGGAAGGAACTGTCAGGGCTCCCAGCACCATGCAGCTGTGACAGGAGAGGGCAGAGAGGCTGGCAAGCCCTTTGTCTTGTTAAAGCAAGCAATGAGACCACTGCTCTCAACACACAGCAGGTGGGACAGTGCTTCTCAAGCTCCTGTTTGATAGACTGATGCACAGTCTCCATGACTGATCTGCTTCTGAAATAAAAAGAGTTGACCCAGCTGTGAATCTAAGCTCCCACCTCATTTTTGGGTGCTGGGCACTGATATCTGATTCCTGCTGCCCCTCAAGACTGGCAGCATGTGCTCTGTGGCACTCAGTAGCCTCTTTCCAGGCTGGGCAAGTGCTCCTGGGCTGGCTCTGGAGTGCAGTGTGTGCCATTCAAAAGCAAGGATCACATCTCATGTCCATGCAGTTGCCATCTGTGGCTAACCCTGGCAGGTTTCTATGTTGAATCCTTTCCGTACAGCAACTGAAATAAGATAGCGTGTAATCCAGCTGAGCAAGCCTCTTCCTTTCCAGATGACAGGGGGTGTTTTTACACTGCTGAGTGTTGCAAATGAAGTCTTCAGGGAAATGATCAACAGCATGGTGCACTGTGAGACAGGAGCTTGCTGAATGATTGCTGCTTCCAGGAGGGAGAAGCGGTGTCTGCAGCTGTAGGCTCAGCTTAGTGGCAAATGATGATCTATTGGAGGGAAGAAAGCAAAGCAGCCTGGCTAACCCAGTTGAGGTTGCTATTTTTTACCAAGCTTCCTTTTCTGTTTATGGTGTAACATAATAGACTTTCTTCCCTTGCAGCCCAGTCATTGCTAATATCCCCTTCTCTGAGGTGGCCCAGGGCCCAGGGCAGGCAGGCTGGTGCACGTGGCTCATTGGGGCTCTTTGGGTGATCCTTGGGGCAGGTGGCTCTGCAGCCTCTAGCACTGCCTCTGGGAATTGCACACTAGTCTCTCACCTCCCTCTTCCTGTGTGTACTGTTAGAAAGTTCCTGCCTTATGTGGCCTCCTTTACCCCCACTGCTTAACTCCAGGAGATGCTCAGTTAGCCTGATCTGCACTCCACAGGTCTCTGGATATGAGTCTGTGGGGAGAAAGAGAGACCATGGCTCTCTCTGACAACGTGAAGGTGATTTTCTGAACAAAAAGGCAACTGCAGCCTTGTGCTGCCACCCCAGCACAGCGTGGGACAGCAGGACCCCCACACCTTTGGGAAGGGGCATGTGGAGGGAGTTGCCTACTGGTACCAGCAAGTGTTCAAGCAGCTGAGACTGGGAACTTGCTATTTCTCACTGGCCTGGCCTGAAAGAGAAACTCCTTGTACCATAGAAAATCCTGAGCACACAATCTTCTGGGAGGCAGAAAGTAGCAGCCTGCTCAAGCATGAGGTTCTCTGACCAGCCTGGTCTGTTAAAGAGAAGTTCCTGCTGTTTTCCGGCTGGCACTGGTTTGAATATATAGCAGACAGACCTGCTGTCCTTCACTGTAGCTGGTGGCTGGGTAATGTTTTCAAAGCTGCAGCATTACTGGGAAAATAGGTCAGAAGTATTATCATGGAAAGAGGGAGAATTTCTCCTCCAATCTAAGCAGAGCACAGAAAAAGGCACTTGTACCTATGACAAAATTGACCTGATGGATAACATCCTACCCTAGGACTGTGCAGGGCCATGGTTAGAGAAATAACCAGCTAACTGGACTTGCTCACTTAGACTGCTGGCTCCCTACAGCTGTGTGCTTCTTGAGGCAGCAAACCTCAGCTCAGGTTAGAGCTAAGGAAGGTGCATTCCTGCTGCAACACAGGTATGTTTTTAATGTAATAAAATTTTTAAAAATCCTTTGTCTCTGTCTTGTGTCCCTGTAGGAAGAGTGCCAGAACTATGTCCGAGTGCTGATTGTTTATGGCAAGAAGGTTTTTACCTGTGGCACCAATGCCTTTTCACCAGTGTGTTCCAGTCGACAGGTCTGGTTTGCCTCTTTTACACTGATGGAGAGGGTTGGATGCATGCTCTGGGGAGGAACAGTTGTTTGGCAGGCTATCATGGCTGCACAAAATATGTTCTAAATGTAGCTGACTGAAATTATGTTGGTTTTCTTCTTTGGGCTGCTTTGGGGCAATGAGTGTGTCTGCAATTGGGGAGCAAAAAGTTCATGTTATGGATGAGTTTGGTCTAGACAAAGTGCTGCTCATGTAAACCTTGGGAACAGCACCGAGAAAGGGGAATATAGACAAGTTTAGCTGTGAGTACCTCCTGAGCTGAATACTTTAAAATTTCTCTAAAATAAGTGGCAAAACTCCCTTGGATTCAAGGCAGACAGGAGCAGGCCCAGAGAAATGTTTATTTGTATGGTTTTTTAAGGCCAGTATGTATTCAGGAGGTGTCTACAGAAGATTAAAAGCCTCTGCTTGCGCCAGGAGCACCTGATTACACCGCGTGGGTTTGGGCTTTATTGGCTGGAGAATCACCCTTTGTACAAAGCAATAGGATCAGCGAGGCTCAGACACAGCTTCTTACATTGGCAAATGATGGCTGTAAAGGTCAATTTTCAGTCATCACTAAGATTCCATTCTCATAGCTCCCTGATTTTTAAAAATCAGGGATTTCCTCGTGGGTACTCATGGGCAAACCAAATTCTTTACACCATTAAAAAAGTCAGATGCTTTTTAAATTTTCTTCTCTCTCCTTTTAGGTAGGAAATCTCAGCAAAATCATTGACAGAATTAATGGAGTGGCTCGGTGCCCGTACGACCCTCGGCATAACTCGACAGCTGTGATTACATCACGAGGAGAGCTCTATGCTGCAACTGTGATTGATTTTTCTGGACGGGATCCTGCTATTTACCGCAGCCTTGGAAATGTTCCCCCACTTAGGACAGCACAATACAACTCCAAATGGCTCAATGGTAAAGTCATGTGGGTCACATCTGAGGAAGAGATGTATTAAAGTCAGCTTGACAGGCTTGTAAATCTTTCTCTCTCTTTTCGTATCGAGATCCAGAGTTATGATGGGGAAAGGCTTCTGGAGCAATAATCAATGCAGCTTAGAAGGCATTTAAAAAGAGCCTGGAATTATTTCAGAAAAGTTGACTTTGAATATAGAAAGTGGGTCTTGCAGGCTACTTAACATATATATGGGTCTCTGTCTTGTGAGATGACCAAATACATCATTTTAACAAGAAAACCACTCAAAGATTTGAAGATCAAAATCAACTTAAAGCATCATATTGTTGACCCAGTTCTGCAGAGTGATAGGCACTCTTTACTTCCACCGACTCAGCTGAAGATGCCTGGTTTCAGTGCAAGATCACTCCAAAAATGAGAAATTTCACAGCACATTATGTTCCATGTGAGTCCGTGCTGATGTGGATTTATAGTTATTAAAAGCAACTCTTACCCCAATGTGATAATACCCTGCTTCAAGCAAGCTATAGAATTTCAGCCAGTAATCCCTGCACTGAGTTCACACCTTCCAAGTGGGGCAAAGCACTTCTAGTCTGAGCAGACTGTAGTGATGGAGACCCCAATATTCCCCCTATCTCCTTTTACCCAGGTAAACTGACCAGATATTTGAAATCTTTCTATTAGATTTCAGGACCTTTCAATTAAAGATAAGAGCAGTGGGACTGTGCACTCTGTGGAGCTCAATAAGACTGAACTAGGCTTCTGCAGGCATACTGAAGTCAGTATGGAGATCTGGAGTGTAAGGAAAAGGTTGTTGTCAGAAAAGACTGCAAATTAGGACCAAGAAGCATCATAGTCCATATACACTCATTGAAAACACATTCCTCTTGTCTGTGCATGAATACAAGATTCAGAAGGAAGCCACATTGGAACAGGGGAGTTTAAGGATGACAAACAGTAACTGAAGTTCTCGTACGTGACTGGAAAAACTAATGTGACTCTTGGATTTATAACCTTGTGCAGCATTGGTGACATCGGAGTAATTTTGTCCTGTTCTGGCCACTTTTCAATGAGAAACAGAAAACCTGAAGGTGATTCAGAGAAGAGCTATTCAGTGATTTGAAACTTGGAAAGCCTGCCTCACAGTGAGAGACTTAAGGAGCTCAATTTATTTATCTTTCTGAAAAGGAGATAAAAGGTGTTTTGTTCATGATATGGAAGTACTTACATCAAGAGAAGATTTTGGAAAGGATAAAGTTCTTTAATCTAGCAGACAAGCCATGACAAGAACCTGTGATTGGAAGCTGAAACCAGATAATGTCAAATGGGAAAAGTACAGGTTGCAGCTGGGTCAGTCTTTAGTCATTTGAGCAAGTCACTGAGGAAAATGATGGATGTAAAGCCAGGTGACGTTGTCCAGTAAGACCTGATCTCCTTCCGAAAATGTAGTCTAATTCTCCTGTTAGTTACAGGACCTGATGGTGGAACTACAGGGTGAAATTCTCTGGCTCATGTTAGGCAGAAAGTCAGATTGGGGATCACAATGGTCCCTCTACAGGTCGTGGTTAGTTTGAAGGAGAAAGTTTGACAGGAGATGATTTGCAATGCCCTCCCCACTGTACCATCATCTGCTTCCCAAACTTGCCTTGCAGCAGCAGTGACCTGCCTTTCTCTGTTCTCCTTTCAGTCCTGGGCTGCAGCTTTAGAGGAATTCTGTATGTCCTTTTTTATTTCTTCCTTCGATCACTACTCAGAAATGAACATTGTAAAAACACCCTATAAAACCAACAGGTTTGGGGAAGGTTGTTTGTTAGTTTGTTTGTTTGATCAAATATTATTCATTGGCCAAACCTTTCATTTTACCAAAGAAATTTTTAGGATAAAAGACTATACACCTTGAAGCTTTGTTATATCCACAGTTAAAATATTTATTACTAAACCTAGTAAATTCAAGGTTCTTTTCTATTATTGTGAAAATAATACCGAAAATTTTTGGAGAGGAAGCGTTAAGGAGAGCACGTTTCACTACCGTCAGTGTCTGGCATGGTTTTGTTTTATGGACATAAGATAATCTTTTGTGCCTAGAAACTGGAAAGGTTTCATGATAAAAGCCAGATGTGACAGTGCTGGGAGAGTAGCTTGAACGTTTCACTGCAGCTGTCTGGGGAATCGGGCGGATGCACACAGCATATTTAACACATCATAAGGTCCACTTCAAAAGTGAATAGGTGAAGCAGCCCAATGGGAAGGATTTTTCTTCTAAGATGAGTATAGGTACAGAGAATAGTCATGCATATGCAAAGTGTTGAATTCTGCTTTCACTGAAATCAGTAGCAGCTTTGCCAATAAAGTGGAGAAACAACGGGGCCTTTCCAAGATCTGAAAAAAAGGTACTAGAGCTATATCCTCATATATCATTACTCCCATCTACTGTTTTTATGTCCTTTGCTGACTCCAAACTCCCACTGGTCCCAGCTTTGACAGACTGCATAAATGGAGCTGGCAGTGCAGTGCATTGAGCAAGTCAGTGAGCATGGATTGATTTCTGACCTATATAAATCTCTTCAAATGTTTATTTTTCAGAGCCTAACTTTATTGCTGCCTATGACATCGGCTTGTTCACCTACTTCTTCTTCCGTGAGAACGCGGTGGAACATGACTGTGGGAAAACAGTGTATTCTCGTGTGGCAAGGGTTTGCAAAAATGATATTGGAGGGAGATTTTTGCTGGAGGACACGTGGACAACTTTCATGAAGGCCAGACTGAACTGCTCCCGTGCTGGAGAAATCCCTTTCTATTACAATGAATTGCAAAGCACCTTCTACCTTCCTGAGCAAGATCTGATCTACGGTGTCTTCACTACTAATGTGTAAGTTACACTGGCTTTACTGCCCTTCCTCTATCCCCAGCAGTCTGAGACTGACAATGTATCGATTTCTTAGACAGTCTGAGCAATCATTTTTAAAAGATCGTTTGGTAAATGTGAAAGAATAGATAGGTCTGTGTTATCCATCATGACAACGGAGCCTCTAGGAAAGTGTTTTTAATCCATGGTTCACAGATTCCTGGAGTCCATAAAAGATGACTGTGCAGTTTTAGGGTAACTTAATTTGATACAAACCTGAGCGTTGACAGACTTCAGACTTTTTGTAGGAACAGTGCAACTTGTGTAGTTTTGAGAGATGATCTAAAAATGACCCAAGAGAAACACATTAATTTCTGCACAATCTGACACAATTTTGTGAACACTGGAGCTGGCCCATGAGATGAACACACTTGGGAGAGAAGGGCTGGAAGGAGAAGAATGAGGCAGATGGGATCACAACAGCCTAGACTGAAAATAACATCTATTGCAGTTGAACAACACTGTAAGAGCAAGGTCATGAGGGCCACAAGCCATTTAGCATTTCCAAGGAGGAGGTGTTTTACCTCTGCCACAGACTGCTTGAGGTCCACAAATCAAAAGCAATGTTGGAACTCTGAGGGGAAGGTATGATTTCTGATACTTCATAATCACCTCTTCTTGGCTTGATATTGAAAAAACTTGTAATTGGAATGATTTAGTGTAGCTGTGAAAGCAGAAAGGAGAAGAGGAGTTAATTAAAAAATATATTAAAAAACTCATAATGTATATTTTTAAGTCAGAAAAACTCAAATAACTTTTTCTCTGATGCCTAAGGCTAGGATGATAAGTTTCAAGCTCTAACCAGTCTGCATGGTATTGAGTTTCAATAATACATATTCTCCAGGGGGGTGTTAGCCTGACATGTAAACTAGGGAATGAAAATCTGAGTAGTTACTCCATATGGCAAATGCTCCAAGTGCCTTCCTCGTGCTGGGCAGCTATCTTAGGGCATTTTGTGTGCAGTGCTGTATTGCCCAGTATGAATAAGGGCCTGTTCCCAGGGAGCCCACAGAAAACCAGAGGGAAGCCCCACTGAAGTACAAACCCTCCTGTTTTAATGTGTCACCTGCTGGTGTGACTGGGCTTGAACTTCAGCCCTTGAAGTCACAAAGCATCAGCCCCAACTTCTTGAGCTAAACTGCTGTTGGGGAGCCTCAGCGTGAGTCAACAGAGCCTGAATGCTCTTCCCTGTCCGTAAATTCCGAGAAATAGCTAAGTGTTTGGCCACCCTCATCCCTCTCCCATGTTTTGTTTCTGTTCCATCATTGCCAATGTCAGTCAAAAGAGAGCCAGCAGAGAAGCACCTAGAGAAAATAAACATGATTGAGCACTGCACCTTGACTGTGGACTAGGTCCTCAGATTGAAAGGCACATGAGTCATTCTTTAAAAACATTTAGAGGATATTAGCCAAACTTCCTGAACATTAAAAGGAAATCTGGCTATTGCTTTGGGCATTTGAGCTGACCCTTTTTTTTTTTTTTTTTTTTTTTCCCCCAGTTTTTCTGTGCCCATAGTGGTAATGTTTTATCTATCCATTTGTCCATTTATCCAGCCAAGAATGGAAGTTGGAAATGAGAAAACTGTTAATAACTGTATTTAATTTATCAACTTAGTGACATTTTTGGATGATCAAGGGGGAGGCATAGACTTGCTCAGGCTGGACAGTTCTCTTCTGCTGTGTCCATCTCCCAAGTTTAACATGAGATGTGAGGAGTGTTATCTACCTCCTCTGGGAACACTTGAGCATTCTTTGTACATCAGGGATACAGGATCTCGCTTACATCATCTGAAGACAATATAATATGCAACATTTGTGTAATTGAAGAAGTTAGTAATTGATAACAGCTGAAGTTAGATCAAATAGAATTTTGGGTCTACAACGTGGTGTTCTTTTAAAAGTTCAAAGAGAAAATGTTCCAATTTGTCATCCGACTAGAGAAATAATGGTAATTATTCTTTTAACTTTCACTGGGACTTATATCATGCTGCATGAGCTCTGCATACCAAAGAGGGTTAATTTATGCACCAGCCTGAGTTTCTTTGTGAGAAAATGCCAATGCAACACAAAACTATGATTTTTTTGTTGCTGTTTTTTACAGGTACTTCTTACTTTGGAAGGTTCATATTTAATGAATTTAGGGTCATCTTATAACAAAGGGGAATTAGTGGTAGTGGTAACACCCACATGTAGATTTATTGCTTCATGTTATCTTATACCCAGCTGAATCAGTGGGGAAGAGAGCTTTTAGGGGAAGCTGCTGATGAAATATTTAATATGTTTTTATTAGAATTTTCTGGGAGGTAATAGAGACAATGTTAAAACTTTTTTGAACTTTAAACCAGCTAGTTAGTCACAGGAGGTAGGAGGTGGGAACAAAGGAAGTTACACTTCACATCAAAACACAGGGGCCAGCTGCACCAGTTGATGTCACTGGCTTGAGACTGGGATCAAACTTTTCATAAGGAGGGATGGGAAATATGCCAGCCCACAGATGGAAAAGAAAATGGTCCACAGATTTAATGGAAAACCTCTTTCCTTTCTCCTTTCCAGCAAAGAGAAAAGGCTAAACTATGAAGTCCTTAGCAGGGCCCTAAAAATATCTTTTTTTTTTTCTTCTAAGTATTTTCATTAGACTAGTGGAATTTTATTCTTTCTTTTCCTTTTTCATTTTCTCCCTCATTGTCTTTTTTTTTCCTGTGTGTGCCTCAAGGCATTTGCTTGTCATCCATCATTAGGTTTGTCTTAAAAGCTGCTGTCTGTGAGCATGCACTGCATCAGCGGTGTTCAGACAAAAGTGGAGAAAGGTTTGCCTGGCGTTGCTTTGACATGTTCAAAGTGAGCTACTCCATCATTCTGGGGATGCAAGGGGCAGGGGGGAACAGGGAATGGAAAGGCAAAGCAGGAAGTTCTTCCTGATGTTGTATTGCTAGGAAGAAATATGCTCTGAAAGAATCTGTTCTTCTGCTTTCCAGCCTGGAATGGTGAAGAAAGGCTTTTTTTGTGTGTGCAAGAGAGTGTAATTATTGGTTTAGTTAAGAAAAAAAAGAAAGAAAAAAAAAAGTGTTCTTTTCAGGGAATTCAAATTGCCTTAATTAGCAGAAAGATACATACAGCAGGGCTTGGGTTATTTAAAAGGCACCATGACGAATCAGTCTCTCATGCTGGCCCTATTTTTAGTTTTATTTTGATATCTTTTTCTCTAAACTCTGTGGTTTTCCTTAAAAAAAAAAAAAAGAAAAAAAAAAAAAAAAATGCCAGAGGGGAGGGAAGAACTGGGAGCAGGTTTGAATTTCAGGTCATCACTTATCAAAAGTCCCTCTGGGTTAGTTTTGTTGAGGTCACCATATAGGAAGTGCCCTCCAAGCCTCTTGAGGCAGGAGAAGATGAGCTGGCTCATGACCCTGCAGAAATGGGTCCTCCAGGGCTGAAATGGAGCAGCAAAGGCCAGCTGATCTGTGTGCAGTGTGACTGGGCAGCCCAGCATCCTTAAAACACCTTCCTTTCCCAAGAGTCCTTCCCACAGCAGCCTTTCCCCCGCCGTGCTGTGCCTCCCCTGGCTGAGTGTGCTTGGTGAGCAGTCTGCCCCAGACAGATCCTGTTCGCACCTGGGAACACACAGAAGTGAACTGTGGTCATTGAAAACAGAGGTTTTCACGGATTAGCAAGACCTTTTGCACACTGAGCTGCTGTCAGAACCAGCTGGATTGTCACTGTCGCCTTTTCCCTTCCTCTGCATGTATATAAATACAATATTAGGTGATATATTTTATAGCTGAAGATTTCAGGAACCTGTAGAAACAGAATTTCACCTTGAGAAACAGCAAGAGATTAAAAATCAGCTTGTTTGTAATCAATAAAGGTAGATGGGTTGTTAAAAAAATGAAAATAAAACCAGACACAAATAATCCATGCAAATTAAACTGTATTCCTTTCTTGTCAAAACTGCTTCCGTGGCCCTTAAATCTCTGACATTTTAAAACCAAACTAAAAATTCCTTCTCAAAATTGTCATGCAAATCATCTGCATTTTACAGTTTATTTATTTTTTTTTAAACTCCCTGTGAGATTGGTATCACTGTACGTTTACTGAGAAATTTACATGTATTTTATTTGCATGGAGTTAGATGTCTGTTATGATGAAAATGTCAATGTGCTAAGGATTAAATTGATTTTTTTTTCCCCTCCCCTTTTCCAGAAACAGCATAGCTGCCTCAGCAGTGTGTGCCTTCAATCTGAGTGCCATTACTCAGGCATTTAATGGCCCCTTCCGCTACCAGGAAAACCCGAGATCAGCCTGGCTGCCAACGTTAAACCCCATCCCTAATTTCCAGGTACTGCTGTTGCCCTTCAGTTTGCTGCAGTCCCTTTGATGTTCTGTCACTTCAGTGCGTTGATTTGTGTAGGGCTCATTTTTCCAGGCAGACCCATAGCACAGAGAAATTGTATTTCTCCACATTTATGAGTGTTTTAATCTGTGGAACTCCTTGCCACAGAATTCATGGCAAAAATGTAATGGTTTAAGGAATAATAAGAATGTTCTGGATTTTTTTATAATAATGATTGATTTAAAACTCTGCTGCACTTATCACTGACACGTGTACTCTGAGGATGTGATTCTCACAAGAGGACATGAGCCTGCTAGAATTGGGAAGGACTGGAAGCTGAAGCTGGACAAAGTCAAATGAGAATGGAGACAATCTATATTTTTTTAAACAAGAAGGGTAATTAACCACTGTGATCTGTAAAGAAGTGATGAATTTCCCATCACTTGATAGGGCCCCTAAGGCTACCAGTGCTTCAGTGGAAGATGGATGACTTTGTAACACATGGTAGCTCAGCCAGAAGCCGTGGACATGCTGCCACGGTAACTGGTGGAAGGGGACACATGAGGATTGGCACAGGGGTTCCTTCTCCTTTAAAAAATCTTTGAGTTTATGAACGAGCAACTTTGCAGGATTACCAGTTAAAGCAATCTTGAAAATTATAAAACAGCTTCAGTTGCTTTATCAGCAGATCCAGTCAGTGTGGGGCAGAGTATGTGTGAGACAGCCACAACAAACCTCAGTCTTCCGAAGCATGAGCCCATTTTACAGCTCAGCCCCTTCCTAGCAGGGCAGTCCTGGGGAGGATGAACTTGTCTTCATGTCCTTGCTTCCCCATAGCAAATCCTTTCAGCCCAATTGTCTGAGTCTGGCTCTCCTTTATGATGGCAAATGTGCTGAGGCTGCCTGCAAATGCCATCTGCCTTCAAACTGGCGATGTCAAGGACCTTCCAAAAAGAACTCTACAGTCGCCTGAAATCACAGCAAGAGCAGATGGGAGGCAGGTCTCTGCTGCAGGCAGGGACAGCACAATCTTCCTGCTGAGGTACCTGATTTCTCCTCCTGAATTCCCTCTTGGCACCCGACTGAGAGCTCCTGCCCATACAAGGTGGGACAGGCTTGGCTTCTTGTTCGCCCTCTCAGCTTGGTGAACTCAAAACCAAGAAACAAAGCCTTGCTGAAGGTCCAGCCATGCCAAACATAGCCAGGTTTTTGTTGCTGTTGTTCTTGGGGTGTTATTTTAATTTAAGGGAATATTAAGGCAAACTGAGAATCAAGGACTTTGAGTCCCTTGCTAGGCTAATCCAGAAGGAATAGGAAAGGACTTTGGAAGGCATTTTCATGCAGTGAAAAGTATCAGATAAATTGTGGAGTGTAAAGATTTCAGCAGCAAGATGAAAGAAAAGGGTCAGAGGAAAATAAGGAAAGAAAAAAGAGGTATGTGGTAGACAAAAGGAAGATTGCAAGAAGAGATTAAGATGTTTTTCAGGTACAGAAGGAACAAGAGGTCAGTGAGGAGCCTTAGGGAGATGACAAGGGTAATTTAGTGACAGAAGAGGCAGATATTGCAAAAACATTAAATTAATTTTTTTGCCTCAGTGTTCACAAAGAAGGATGAGGGAAGCATGCCAGAATTTTTTTTTTCTTGCAGAGGGGATGGAGAAATACTGAAGGATGCAGGGGACCAGGACAGTACAGATAATCAGGAAATTAGAACAAAACAACATTAAACCAAACCAGAGGGATGCTGTGTCAGCACATGAGCTGCCAATAGACCAGAAGAATTATCTGTGACTTGCTGAGAACAGAAAACAAAACCAACAATGACATTCCTGCCACTGGAACTCCTTTTAGGTGATGCTCTAGAAGGGAAAGTGAATGGGGAGAAAAGCATCCAGAGGAAGACAGTGGTGTGAACCAGAAGCAGTATAGGATACAACAAAAGAGAGAGATCTGAGAACTCTTTAGAATATTGGATGAGCTATGAACTAAAAAAAGACCATTGCAATAGAAAAAAGCATTAAAACCCACCGGAGGACACGTAAAAAACCCACTGATGTTTTCTTAGTCTGGCTATTCAGGAAGATGCTTAAATTGATTAAAAAATTACCATATTCGTAGGTTGTGAGAATTAACCTACCTGTGTTCTGCTAGTTCACACAACCTCTAGAATGTTGTAAGGCTTAGTACACCAGCCACTGGAATCCATATTTACTGTGTGGTTGTGTGTTAACCCCCTGACAGCTCATTTTAGCACATGGTAGGGGAAGGGCTGCGTGATGCATGCGCGAAAGGCAGCGATGCCGCCAAGAGCTGCCGTGATGCGCATCGAGAGCGTGCACATGGGAAATTTGTACACTGCAGCTCAAGTGCTGTAAACCAGCATCCTAAGTCTCAGTATTCTGACTTCTCTTCAAGGAAAGCCCAAACACCTGGACCCAAAATGAACAAAAAGAAATGTGTGGGATTTTATTTCTAGTGAAGTTGCCCAGCTGTGAGTTCCATTTAGTGAGTAGTGAAGTTATTCACAGACTGAGTATGGGACTCAGTAGGACTGAGTTGTACCGGTGTCTCCCATGATCTTGGGAAGATAAATAACCAGTCACCCTGCTGCCTTTTGGAGCAATAAATTTTCTACCCTCCATGCATGATATTGTGGGGAAGAGGGAGATCTGGCCCCAGCTACTGACATGGACATAAAAAACTAGCACTGGCTTTTGAAAATACTAGAGTTCTAGAGATTAATCTAAGATGGAAACTCAGGCCTTAAAATGGATTATCCACCTGGTGGGACTTAGGCTGTTTAAAAGACACAAGATGAGCTCTTTTTCTCCCCTGTCCTTGCTGTACAAGGGAATTGAGTGCTGTTTCAGTACCTCCCTTGTTGCTGGAGGATGGGTATTCATGGCTTGATCTGCCATTTGATGTCAGGACAGAAGAGTGTGGGGTGGGGGGAGCTTGGGGTTAAACTGCCTTGCTGCAGATGCAGCTGATGGGGCCTGTCCAGAAGGGAGCACATCAAAGAAAAGCAGTGTGGCACGTTTGGTCTTTGATGCAAAACCACTCCATTTTCAGGTTTTTTTAAAATCCAGGTTATACAGACTGAGATGCTAGGTAGAGTCTGAACATTGTCTGAAATGTGTCAAGGATTTATCACCACAAAACTTTTTCTCCACTGGTACCTTTAAATATTTCTACAGCTAGTTTTAACTCTTTCTTTTTCTCCATGGTTTGTTAAAGCCTTTTGCCCTTCTGCTGTGCTGGTTGAGGGTATCACAAGGGAATGAAGCTCCACATTGCTGGTCAGTGGACCACGTAGGACAAAAGTTTTCAAAGAGTGGCCAAATCTAGGCTAGGGACCTGTGATCAGGCTATGTACTTAATCCTGTGACCCTCACACAGACCCACCTCCCCAGGAAATCAACAGGACACGAGTTTCCATGCTGTGCTGGGGAGAAGATGCACTTTCTGAAATTCAGTCTTCCGTATTTTAGTGTGGGACACTGAACGATGACAGCCCTAATGAGAACCTGACAGAGAGAGTCCTGCAGGACGCACAGCGCTTGTTCCTGATGAATGATGTGGTGCAGCCAGTGACTGTGGATCCCTACGTGACTCAGGACAGCATCCGATTTTCCAAACTTGTGGTCGATATTGTTCAGGGGAAGGATACTCTCTACCACGTCATGTATATTGGAACAGGTAAGAGCATGAGCGCTTCAAACAGTTCCTCCTGCTTGCTCACAGACCTAGCAGCCCTGGAAGCCCAGTTGTGAAGTCCTTACACAGTTGTCATTCACTACTATTTTGGTACAAGTCCTCATGGAAGTTGTTTGCCTGAGTAAATTAAAAACAGGATGGAGGACTTGAGGCAGAGTCCCAAGGGATCAGGCTATAAATCTCCATTGTGTTTAAAAAGAACAATAACATTTTTCTCCCTCTTATAAAAACATGTTTCAACTAATCAGACTAATAAATAACAGTGGGGAGGAGCAGAGGTTGCTGGAATGCTCTGTGGTTTCATGCATGTCAGTTGCCGCTCAGTGCTATGACAGACCCATCTCTGAACGAGCAATAATAATCCATAACCTCCAGGCTTGCCCAGGGATTTAATTATGTCTTTCTTTGCACTTCCACATCCCTACTGGTGTGTGACTCCCAGTGCTTTCAGGAATGAGCATGCACTGAAGTTTAAGGCAGATAGGGAAGCTGAAGCAAGTGCTTTTTTGTGGCAGCATAGCAAGTCAGTGGTAGAATTAAGTGTATGATTTAGTCTCTTGATTTTGACTTCCATCCTCTGATTAGCAGGACATGTTGCCTCTTTTGAAAAGCACAGGTGTCTTGGATAAGTGAAGATGCTGAATAAGGACAAAGTGTTATAAATTGTTGTCTTAGCCCATATTCATACTAATGATAGAGGTTAAATTAAATAGTTTGATTAATCAGAGCATATGGCCAGCCTCATGGGTATAATGTTGTTATCCTCTATTGCAGAAGTTTTGACTTTAGAATAAGATGGATTGCTTCCATAAGTGTTAATTTAATCTCACATCTGAATGCAGAGTCATTGCCTCATTCTCACGTTTAGTAGTATGGACCTTCAGGACTGCATCATAATTTATCCAACTTTTACCACCACTTATTTCAAAAGTGATCATCTTAGTTTTTTTTGTTTGTTTTTTTTTTGTTGTTGTTTTGTTTTGGTTTTTTGTTTTTTTTTTTGTTTGTTTGTTGGTGTTTTTTTTGTTGTTTTTGGTTTTGGTTTTTTTTGTTTTTTTTTTTTTTTTATGTTCTAGCAACACTCCCAGTATGGGAACTCCATGAACATTGATTATGGTGAGAAGATTGTACTTAAATGGAAATGTAACATGGTTCTGCCAATACAATATCTTGATATTCAAAGTGAGGAATCGAAGCTACAAAGCCTTACAGAAAGCTGGGATTCTTCCTGCTTTGTATCACTAGTGTAGAAAGGTCCAGTGCCATAACCTTAACTACTTACTCATGTTTGCCTTATGGCCTTGGTTAGTGGTGGCTGAAGAGTAAGATCTGCTGGAAATGTTTAAACCTGTGAATGCTTCAGCAGAGACAGCCCTGAACGCAAAGCTAGTCTTGAGACTAACTGAGCCCAAACTTCAGTCTTGTTCTCTGTGTAAGTGAAAGGGAAATTTCACATGGCGGCCAACCCCACCACTTTAAATTGCTGAGCTTTGGCACCAATGCAGAAGTTACTGGAAGAGAAAGATTAAGTTTCAGGAACAATTGGGCTGACAGACCTCTTGGGGATTTCAGTGAAAAGTGGTGTGCATTAATCTCCCACGGCTTAGCAGATCTTTAAATTGTTTACATAAGAGCAGTGAGAGCATAAACATATATGTTTCTGTGTATGCACTCCTCATGCCATAACACCCCCTTGTCAAGCTGGCTTCTTCCAGGAAGAGGATCAATTAGGTCTGTGACCCATGCAGTCATTATGGAGGCCTCAGAGATTTCCAGCAGGGCTGCTGCATCTGTTGTCATTTGTCATGACATCAGATCACACTGATCTGCTCCATAAACCAATAGAAATACAGACTCAAGGCACCAGAAATTATTCTTGCCATCCCAGGTCACCTTGCTCTGTAAGTCTCTGATAACAGGACCAGACTACTCTGCCTCAGTGCTCCAACTGGGAAAAACTGCCAGGTACTCAGTGTCCAGATGGTTCACATCCATCTGAATTCCCATTTAAGTGCATTCTCAGGTGGTTTCTGCTGAGGATTGTAACCATGTAGCTGGAGCTCTCTACCATGGGCAGCAGGTGACCCAGAACTAGGTCAAACCAGCTCTGTAAAGATGACATTAATATTTCACTCTTTAGGCAGGTGTGAAATGAAGTCATTGCCTCCAAGATTTACTTGTGCCTTGTTTCTTGTTCTATTAGAGTATGGCACCATCTTGAAGGCCCTTTCTACCACTAACAGGAGTCTGAGGAGTTGTTATTTAGAGGAAATGCAGATCCTCCCTGATGGACAGCAGGAAGCAATCAAGAGTCTCCAAATCCTACACAGCGACAGGTCACTCTTTGTGGGTCTAAATAATGGAGTGCTAAAAATTCCTTTGGAGAGATGCTCCATGTACAGAACAGAAGGGTAAGTAAATTTACAGCTCTAATATATCCCACTTCTGGTTAAAGAAAAAAGCACCAGGGTAACATGTTTCAGTCTGACTCGGTTTAGAAGGCTTTTTGTTTTATTGATGAGAGACAAGAATCACTGCTGAAGTGCATCTCCTGGTAGATACATGCATGACAGGAGCAATGAGGATAAGCTTTTTTTTTTTTTTGGTAAATGTTAATTAATACTCCTCAGAAATTAATCATGTTTACCAAGGAAGGGCTTACAATATTTACTTTTTTTTTTTTTTTTTAACTTCACATTATAGTGTTGCTTTTATTAAGCCCATGTGTTTTCCTGGTGGTTCTTATTGGCACCATGGCTGAAGATTTCTGAATTTGGGTTACAGCCAGCATTTCCTTGCTTATCTGAGTGATCACCTCTCAAACACATGATGAGGCAGGGCTGGGCTGGGTGGCAATTTGGTACTGCTTTTGGAAATCAATAGTTCATCTCAACTATGTGTGACACCTCTTATACCTGAATATAGATTCTGTGCCTTGATTGTACCTCATAAAGAGAGTAGGAGAAATGACTTTTTCTAATTGTCGGCCTTGGGTCCAGTCTTTCACACAGAACTGTAGAAGGTTTTTGCATCCAACTGGTGCCTCTCCATTTAAGCAGGTGAAAGAGTGTGATAGCAACTGTTTGAGACAGATGCTCAAGTAATCTCATTGGGTGCTGCAGGCATTTACTTGTTTACATCTCTTGAAAATACTTCTCCTCTCATGCTTTTGCCTTGCTTTCCTCTGTGAGGGTACTGATGTCCTCTGCGCTAGACAAGAGGAAGGATTTTGTTAGCAACGTTTAAACGGGTTCCCTCTTCCATGGCCTACCGAAAGATCTCCCTATTCTCTTGCCAAAAAAATTGATATAGAAAAAGTCACTATAATTTTATTTTCAACACGTTGAGGTTATCTATCAGCTTGTACTAAATCCACGTATGTCTGAAACACACGGACACAGAAGTGTTTAGTGAGAGAAAACCACAGCTGGAAAATGCCATCCTGTCCTCAGCCCTTAAAAGCAGAGATTTTAAAAGGTAGAACATAACAGCTGTTCTTGTCAGGCTGTCCTATATAGTCTCAGTCTGAGAATATTTATGTGTGTATACATATATATGATCCAGTTTCAAGAGAAATGAGTTCTTCCTTTCCTTTCCTAATCCTGAGTTAACCTTTCCAGTAATTTATAGATGCTGTCCTATTTTCAACCTGCCCAAGTACTTTGTATGACACTTCCATTAAAATTCAGATGTTGGAGGTTTGCTGAATTGCCTTAAAATGGGGCAAGCAAGAAAAAAACAGTGACTGGAGAGCAGAAGAGTGGGGTATCTCACAGGAGCACTCTATTTAGGTCCTGGAGGCTGCAGATCAGCCTTTGTAAGCTTACCCCAGCAAAACGAAAACCTAACCTCACAAAGGTTCCCGTGCCTGCTGGTGACCAAAAGCAGCCTCAGTTTTATGCTCTGTATGGCGCTGAATCCTGGCTGAACTTACTGGGAAGTTTGTGTACCAGTGCTGTTTTTTTCTAAAACTTTCTGGAGGCAATTTTGAGTGAAATATTAAAACAGCCCAGTTCTTCAGGGCTGGAAGACTCAAATTTTGCCTCCATTGACTAGTTTCGTGATAGAAATCAGCAACACCCAGCCACAGGGCAATAGTGAGGTACAAGAGATAGGGCCTCCTGATGGCCTGGTGGGATGTGATGAGGGAGGTCAGAATTTACTAAATTTGGGTGCTGAGCATTTCGTGTTCTTGTCTACAGCACTTGTTGCAAAGGTGAGTCTCATGGAGGGACTGCGCATTTGGAAAAAGGAAGGAAAAAACCCGAAAGTGTAGGAAAACCAGGAAATTTCATCATTTGTTTATTTATTTGTTTGAGAGATTGTTTATGATATTATTATTACACTTTAGGCTAAGTTTTTTTGGGTTTTGTTGTTTCGGTTGTGGGGTGTGGGTTTTTTGTTTGCTTGTTTGTTTGTTTGTTTGTTTGTTTTTGTCTAGGAAATAATTCAGCTGTAATTTTTTTAGCTGCAAGTGTTGGAACACTTTCTCCACTTAGCATCCTGGCTAAGTAGGTGATAAGTCAATTTGACCTCCTTTGTATTTCTTTCAATCCTGAACAGTATCAAGAAGGATATTTTAATTTCCTCCAGTGCATTCCACCTGGCACTTCTCCTGGGCTGTGATTTATTGCTTATTGTTGTGTCTATATTTAATACACGCCAATATTCAGCCACTATGGGAAGAAGGGCTCCCACCCCTACAACACTCCCTGCTTACTGTTTTGTTGTGCTGTGACTTCGTGACCCGCCTGCTTGAAAAGCTCTGCTTTCAGCAGTTTTTATAATGTAATTGTTTTGGTGGGGCGGCTGGGGAAGCTTGGAGGTGATGGAGAGAATTTGTGCCTCCCAGGCAGGAATACCGCATCGTTGTGGGCTCTGCCTTCTGTTATGAGGAAACTTCTCAGCCTTTTAGACCCTGGGGGCTGATGTGGGTTTGCGATTGCTGATACAGAGCTGCCTTCCCCTGCTCCCTGCAACAGGCAATCACGTATGGAAACAAAATTGACCCCAGCACTGATCCTGAGCAGCGATCTTTGCCGCTCGGCCGCTTTAAAACCTCGGGGCTTGGTACCAAAGCTCAGAATTGGGACAGAGGGAAAACCAGCAGCAAACGGAAGAGATGGAAAGGGATAAGGATTTCTGCCATCTCCTTTACTGTTTGTTCATTGACACGGCACCAATTGAATCTCTTGAACGGTGACCGGCAGCTCAGGCCCGTGTCTCGATGCGGTGGGTGTCTGAGCGGTGTTTTGTGCGTGCCCGCTGACCTGTCTCAGTCTGTCTTTTCAGAGCAGCCGCTCTTAGCAACGGGGCAATGGGGAGACATCTGTAATGTCAGCTGCCCGAATTTACAGGCTGGACTTGGCTGGACTTGGCTGCAGGGACCTCGCCTTGTTCCTGGTGTTTGTCTTTCCTGCTCTCTTGAGCGCTGCCTTTCTCCGCTCGCTCTTAGGAAGATGTCCAGCATGAGCAAAACCTGCAAGCCCTTTGAATATGCAAAATGTTTTGAAGGTTGCTTTGCTGGGCGGTAGTTTGGCTGTGCTTGCTGCTGAATTTTGCATGGCTTTGAAATCTTTGTAACTTCACTGCAATTTTCAAATGAGCTTCGATTTTTTTTTTTTTTTACCTCAAGTTGCCCCTAAGCTTTGGTGGGGAATATTTGAAGAACCAGTACTGCAGCCTTATCTCTGACATCACTGTATCTTTAGAATGTGCCTGAGCAAAATCCCAAATCTGAATTTCAGAGAGCTGAGGACCTCAGATCTGCAGCGTTATTTTCAGGTGGGATGTATCTGTAAGGCATAGTTTAGTAATTTTTGCAAATGCTGGGGTGCAGTTATTCATTTTTGGAATTGCAATCGGACAGACAGGAAAATGCAGCTGGTTGTTACAAGGAATAGTTTATGATCTCTTTCTGTTGACTCTTTGCAGCATCAGAAGCTTGGGCCTCTGAGCAGACAGAAATCCTGAGGTGGGCCAAGGATTTTGATTGCACATTTAAATGAGGAAAAGAAAATGTTTGGAAATAAGACCAGACGGTCTCTTGAATACCCAGCCCTTTTCCTCTCCCTATCCTGAGCAATTTATTTTAATGCACTTTATCTTGATATTAGTTCCTTCCATGATTTTTTTTATGCATAAAACTTGCAGTGAACATGATGCAAGTTGCAGGTTTGGATGTATGGCGTGGTTCTGCGGATGGTTTGGCTTGCCTGTGTTCTCCCTGCCGTGCTGTGGGTATCTCCCAGCCTGGGTCAGTGCCACCTCAGGGTACCTTCATGCCAGTGTGGATCCTCCTGCTTCCAGAGCCAGGTCCTCTTGCACACAGCTATGACATGCTCTTACCTGAACCCTTGCCTGCTTTTTGACCCGATTGCAGGGGATTTGCCGTTGAGTGATGCCGAGGTTTTGCCCTTTTGCTTGGCCTAAATTCTGCTGAACATCCCCTCCAGCCATGGTACTTAATGCAAAGCTGGCAGAAATGACTCAGCTGACAAGAACTCTTATTTGCTGACTTGATATCTGTGAGAGAAGCACAGCTCACCTCTAAATAGCTCTGGGCCAGTGATCAGACAAAATAAGTACATATAGGTGAGTAACTCCTGAAATGGCTGGGACTTTTTGGAAGAAAAGGGTCAGCAGCTACACTAAAGAAGCAGAGTTTCCGTCTGTCTTTGTCTCTCCCCAGAGTGAACTATAGCTCCAAGAAGGATCCTTGTACCATGTCCACCTTTGAGGGGGTTGAGATACCACATAGAGGATGGCTTTGGAGTTTAATGTTATTTTTTTTTTTTTTTTTTAAGCCTTATATGATGCTAAATCCTCTGTAACAAAGGAGTGAAGCACTTGAATGTAGGATTCTAAAACCTGAATTACAGGATTACCATATTTCAGGAGTGAAACTATTGGGGAATTTGTTTGGAGAAATAACATAGTCTGGGAAGCGGTCTAAAAATCTTCCAGTTTTGGGGAAGGATTTAATTGAATATGGGTTGGAAGTCCTCTGACTCCTTCATCAGAATGATGATAGTTCCTTGAAGGACAAACAATCAGCTATTGTTGGGTAAAAAGAAAAATGTTTAAAAAGGTAGGGGAAGGAACAGCAGAGACGCTTGTTCAGTGGAGACCAGCATCCAGCAGACCGCTGAGGTGACACTGATGGCCAGATTGTTCATCAAAGATCTTGAAAATCCAACACCTTTTTCTTAGCTGAGGCTGTTGAAAATCTGGCCCAGATTTTGTTTTGAAGATCTCCTCCCTGAGAGTTAAAAAAAATATCAGCACGTTGAATATCCGTTTAAAAATAGAGGCAAAAGGGAAGGTAACAGACTACAAAAATGTTGTGATAAAGCTTAATCATTAATTTCCATCTGTTCTGGCTGATATGGCCTCTCCACAATTAAGGGAATTAGCTAATTATTGTATCACCAATAATGTTGAAAAGCTTCGGAAGACTTCATAGGCAGAAAGGAGAGTGCTCAGCCCAGTGTTTTGTCATCCACAGTACCCAATAATATATCAGGATAAATCACTACACATCTGGTTTGACATTCTGCTTGCATTTAAGAAAATAGCGAGACTCCCACTGACAGAGAATGAAGACATCAAACAGAACCATGATCACTAAAGCTCTTGGAAAGAATGAAGTTTGTAGATGAAATGGATCTGTGTTCTTTAAATAGAAGTACAAAATTATACCATTTTCTCTATCCTGACAACACATTTGCATCTGCTGTAGCAGGCAATTACTCCCATTTTCTTTAATGTAGCTGTTTGTATATGTAAAGTTAAGTGCATCCATACTATTTGCAGGATATGGACCTCTATGGTTTGAGGGGATGGTAAGGTCTGAGGAACGTGGCTTTCAGAATAGCAGTCAAAGAGCTTCACTTGAATGGTCTGGGAAAGGGACGTGTCTGAAATTGGAAATAAAAAGCAGACAAGGGTAAACAGTGAGGTAGTGAGCTGGGGCGTGCTTCCTGTAAGATGCCAGAGTGATTGGTTTTCAGTTTCATCTTATTTGACATTATCTTTAATGGCATGGAAGAAAGAAAATAGCATACTTTGTAGATGGCATTTAAGTATGAAGGAATCACAAATAACAGTGAGGAGAGAAATGCAGTGCAGGGCCAGCAGGGAAAGCAGCTAGAGGCTGAGTTTGAGGAATAAGCCTGTGCTGAGATTTCTGGTGCTTGTGTTGCTGAAAAATAGAGAGGATACAAAAATAAGAAGGGGCTCTGCTCTCAACCAAATGAATTATCACAATTTTTCTCGTTTCTACAAAGTGTGCAAACCAACAATATGTATTATATTAATTTTAAGCTGCCTGGACACTTTTAGGCTCCCACTTTTGGTTCTGAAGTCTGGAAATGACCCTGAGTGAACAGAAGGGGAATTTAGCAGTAGCTGGAGTCCAGAGTTATATAATTGCTGAAACAGATGAAGGTCACTTCAGAAGAAGCCAAACAAAATCAGCTGATTTCAGGACTCACTTCCTTTTGTCTCCTTCATATCATGACTAGGTTGCCAATTCATTTTGGATTTGCCAGGAGGGAGCACACAGGTTAAACATGCCAGGTCTTTTGTTGGCTCCCTATTTTTAAAGCTTCCTGCCAACATGGCTTAGGAACAGTTTAGTGTATGGATCCTTTTACCTTGAAGAGGTTGGCTTTAGGCCAGCTCAGATCAATGCTAAAAGTCATTACCATCTGATGCCTGCTAGGTGGGCTGTGTGAAATTACTTTCAGCACAGTGGCAACTGACAGGAAAGCATGTAGTTTTCTTGGAATATGTTATGTTAGAATGACATCGATGCTATTGTTATACAAACAAGATTAATAACTAAAGCTACCAGCAAGCCCCAGGGCAGATATCCATCGCATCTGTCAATTCTTGCCATTTGCTACTATTATGTCATGAGATTTGCATTCTAGGCAATGGTCACGTTCAGTAACGTGAAAGGGTCTGCAGTCTTACTGCTGCTGTGGCTGGTTTTCTTCATGTCTCAAGCTTCAGGCAGAATTTGCAGGGTAAAACACAAGTGTATCCAATGTTAATACTGAGCTAATGTATTGCTACAGATGCATCATTAACTTTTTATCAGGAGATGTGCTGTTTTACCTGTTTGGGGAAGAGGAAGTATCTGGAGTCAGAGCAAATTTGGTTTTGCTGGTTCAAGTTTAAAATTTAAGTACATATAAATATATAAAATATGTATGGGTTATAGTAAAATATAATATTGTTATTATTCTGGTATTCTTCTATCTGGTATTCTTCTGTCAAAATACCCAAGTATTTTAGAACTATGGGAACACTCCAGTCTACAGGAAGTAAAGCTGGATTTCAAGAATATCCATTTACTTAAGTGATGTTCTCTTGTTGAAAAGAGTTGATGGTGTTTTTATAATTACATGGGAAGAAGCACTGGAGAATATGTGGCAGAACCTTTTGCCCCTTTTACAGCATTAAAATATCCCTGCATTAGAAGGGAGATGTGTTTGATCCTCAGGCTGTAATGGATGGTCTAATATTTATTTGCCTTTTCCAAGATACCTTAATATACAAAGGCTCTATCTAGTTTAATCTGCATCATGTTGAGCAGAAAATAATTACCCAGATCTTAACAAAATCCAACTTTCACAAAGGAGCTGCTTGAATATGGATTACTTTGTGCAGCCTAGGTGACAACTGTAGGCTATTTTCAGGTTTCTTTATCATCGTTCACACTGCTTTCTTAGTTTTCTGCCTTTGCAATTTTCTTTCCCATCCCGAGTTCCCATTTTAGTGTAACTCCTGCTCTTAAATCGTCAGCATCTTGCAGAGATGCATCTTGCATAAAGCACCTCTTTGCATCCCTTGCAGTGGATTTGCTCTTGCCGAAGCCACCCTTGGCCTGTCTCCACCCACACCACCAAACTACAGCAATTTGCCCTGTTCACAGGGAGGTCTCAGATCTGCAACCACAGAGCAGAAGCAAAGGAGCAGAGCACTTAATCTGACAGCTGCCTCCAGACACTGACTGACACAGGGCTGGGACAGGGAGTAACACTTGAGTGCACTGATCTGCCCAGGCTGCCTTTCCAAAAGGATGCCTGGTCCCCTCTGCTCTTCCCATATGGCAGCCCTGGGGAGCGTGTTTTCTTAAGGCTCAAAAACCTGCCGAGGCTTGGAAACGGCGCTTCGCAACCCAGACAAACGTGCCCCACATTCAGGAATTCCTTCTGGCTATTGCTTTCATTAGGACTTCAATAGTATCTGAGTTTTCTTGTGGATGAATGATCCTGTCACTGGTAGTCAGAGACCCTCTGTACTTTTGTTTTTATTAGAGGTCAGTTTTGTTTGGCACAGTGACAAGAGTTTCTAAAAGTGTTCGTGAAGGAACACTCTTTTTTTTTTATTATTATTAATCTGTTTTACTGATGTAAACATAAATCCAGATTTAATCAGAGATGGCATTATTCTTCATGTTTGAATAAATGGAATGTTGTTTTATTTCACAGCTTTAAAAATAAAAATAAATTCCTATCCAATAAAGAAGTCACTGTTGCTAGAAGATGATGGAATGGGATGTCAGAAAGTAAGAAATTGAATAGTTGTGTAGCTTGTGCGAGGCCATAATCTATAAACCTCAATCGATTAAAGTGATATTGAAAATGGTAGGCCAGAAGGTGAACTCTAGCAAGCCCAGGTTCCTGATGTGGAAAAGAAAACTAGATGAAACTGCCTGTGAAAATTCTCTGCCTGTGCACTGCTTTTTTTTTTTTAATAAGTAACATGTGTTTGACTCATAAATGGACTTCAGTTTTGTAGGTTGTTTTACACCATGGCTTTAATTTATGCATTCAAAGCAAATCATGTGCAGAGCGGCGATCGCTGATGCTATGCATGTGTGGGTGATAAATGACACATGCCCACTTCAGCTTCTCTTCCTCTGCATCCAATATCACATGCCAAAATACCAAACCTTGTCTGTCCAGATTAACATCGACTGCACCCCTCGCAGTGGTGGTACCTGTGAACGCTGGTATGCTCTTCCCAAGCAGGGCCCTGATCCACAAATAGCCCTGTGAATTCCTTACAGAGAATGCGGCTCGTGGTTTTGAGGAAAGGGCACTAATATCTGCAATGTAATATGTTATTCTCACCAGCTGAGAAATGAAGCTGCTACTGGACCAGAGTCTGACTAAAGCAGCTCAATTCCACTTGGCTTCTCTTCTCATGGGGAAAGATAATGCATTTATACAGATCACTAATTAATTTCTGCAGTTTGAATTTTGAAAGGTATCAAAATTAGAGAGATTGTTAGAATGTCTGGATCTTTTTTTCCCTTTATAATCTTATTTTCTTAAACCACAATCCTTTTGATTCTTGTTCTTCTCTTTTCATGCCACCTGGCTTTAGGGAAGACAGAGGTCTGCTCCTCCTCGCACGGGCTGTTGAGGGTGTCAGTAATTATGATATGGTTGGCTGGAAGCTGATATGATTATTTGTTTAGTTCATCCCCTCTGCAGGTTGCTAGCAATGGGACAGTAAGCTAACCTTGTCAGGATATGCCTGTCTGCCAAACACAGCCTCATGCTTACAACTAAAACAGTTAAAACTCCTTTATTGCCTGCAAAGGGCTGTTCTCTCAGAGGTGGAATTGGAATTCTGAGATCTTATTCCCCAAAAGAGGGAGAGGCACTCCTGTGCTGCCCATGCTCCTGAGATGCTGAGCATGGATGAGGCTTGTTCAGTGCCTTGCAGGATCAGGGTTATAAATGTTAGCACTGCACCAGTGGATGTGCCTCTGATGGACTGACTGGTGATGCCCATGGGGTCTGAAGGACCAGGTACAGAGACAGTTCTTGTGTCTCCCTGACAAACGGGACCTTCACTGCAGGTGCCAGACTCATGGGCAAAAACGTAGAGCTGTCTCCTGGTGCAGTGACGGGCTTTTGGGAACAAACATGGTTTGGGAAGGAACTTCTCAGCCTTTGGGACTAGAGGCAAGCCTCTGCACATCATCATGCCCTGCCATTCCATTCCTATTTGCTGTTAGTCATTAAAAAGGAGTGATAAAAAGTTAAATGAAAGAGAGGAAATGAAAACTGGGAGAGTAAGCACAACCTGACAGATGAAAGGAGCAGAGTTCTCAGTTGTGAATATTTCCAATGAGTTTTGTGGCTCTTCGTACAAAATGGCATTTTTATGTGTCTTCTGTCTGGTAGTAAGAATGGGAAGAGGCTATAGTAATCCTTTTCTTTGGTCTGTCAAAGCCTAACCTCTTAGGTCTGGTTCCATTGATTTGATGATTCATTTATTATACAGTCTAAAATTTCAACTCTCAGGGAAAAATGACCAGAAGATGAGGTTGTCTAGACCCAGAGCAAATTAAAGCGGGAATGAAAAACTTTTGAAATACAGATGTTTAAACTTTAATGAAGATTCTGAAAGAAGATGTCATTCAGGACATTACAAAAAAGGGATCTTGGGCAGCATCAATATACTGGAAACAGAAGCCTTTTTACAGCACATAAGATAAGTGAAGGTTCAGCACACCAGGTGTTAAAGACCCCATAAAAACTCTTTTGAGTCATAGGTAAGAGTTTCCATTGACTTTAGTGCGCTGCAGATAGTGTCCCTCTCGCAGAGTCTTAATCCTTTGTGTTATCCCAGATCACTGCTGTAGAAATGATTGCAACAGCCAACAACAGGGAGGCTTACAGCTCCCAAACAGCAGGCAGCAGGTGAGCTCTTATGAGCAAGATCTTATTTTCATGCAAATGACCTTAGTAAGTGAGAATGAGGAACTGGAGAAAAAAAACCACCTTGAATAGGAGACACAAATGGAATTGTTTTTCAATTGAACTTTTCAGTGTATGCCTTTATGCCTCACACAAGACATTTATTGTGAGGCAATGAATTAAAATGAATCACCATTGATACTAATGCCCTATCAAAATAAATCCAGCCTCTTAGATATCTGTCAGGAGGCTCCAAGTCCTCACTGAATGTGAGGTTACTAGATGGCCAGGGGGAAGCTGAGGGCATGGGACCGTGTTGTATCATCAACATCATCATTTTTCACAAGCGTCCCACTTCGTAGGATTTCATTAACTAATTCATTAGCAGTAAGAGAGTCACGGTTAACCTGCTATGCTCATATAGTCTTCTGGGATAATGGGTTCCCTCTACCCCTGGGAATTGTGCTGGGAGACAACAGGATATTGTCTCATTGGTTCCTTGAGGCATTCCCAGCCTGCTACAGAGGAGACTTAAGTGAAGTGTTCTCGTTATGTACAATATAAAATCTGGGCAACTGAGCCAGTGGCAGAAGTCTCATTGCCTTTGCAACATCAGAATTTCATTGTTGTATACAAACTCCTTTCTATCTTATTTCACAGAATTTACATACTGCCCTGCAAGACTGTGGTCTCTGTGAGATTTTTCAGTAGTATCATAATACAAAATGGTATTTACATGTAAACATTTCAATTTATTTTGTGTTATGAGCACAGGGAAATGCTGTGATATCTGCATTTTCCACACCATGGTGCCTGATCTACTAAGAATGACAGTACTTCTGAAGCATTTCGATTTGGGTGTGCATGTCTGCTTGCATCTATTTTTCTTTTAGTATGTGTTTGCTGATGTGGTTTATCTTTTAACGGTGTAAATAGGGATATATACATATAGTCTAAAGATACTGTAAAGATATAAATTGTGGTGGTTTTTGAATTGTTCACTGGAAGTATTTGCCAGAAATGTCATTTCCTTGCATTATGTACATTGTAATGCTTTTCTTGCTTAAAAAGGGAAAAAATGGGCTAAATTTTGTGTAAGTAAATACTTTCCTCCTCACCCCTAAGTGTATTGCTGTCAGCTGATATAATAGGTTTCTCATCAGAGCTGAGGCAGATGTGTGTGCTCTGAGTCCTGAAGGGAGGCAGACAGCATAACTATTTTGTTTTTAGATTTCAAATGGTTTTGAGGGCCTGCCATGAGATGAGAAGTCTCGGGCTGTGATGGTTGTTAAATTACAGAACGCGTGTTTTGACAGCCCAGCAGAGCCTGGGCTGGGCAGGAACTCGCTCCACCCTGGATGGAGAGCACGGGGCTGGCTGCAGCTCTCAGCCAAGAGGTGCTGTGCCAGGCATTTCCCAGAGCTCAGCACCAGGGCTGGCTGTGCCAGGCATTCCCAGACCCCAGCACCAGGGCTGGCTGTGCCAGGCATTCCCAGAGCCCATCACCAGGGCTGGCTGTGCCAGGCACTCCCAGACCCCAGCACCAGGGCTGGCTGTGCCAGGCATTCCCAGAGCCCATCACCAGGGCTGGCTGTGCCAGGCATTCCCAGAGCCCATCACCAGGGCTGGCTGTGCCAGGCGTTTCCCAGAGCCCATCACCAGGGCTGGCTGTGCCAGGCGTTTCCCAGAGCCCATCACCAGGGCTGGCTGTTCAGGCATTTCCCAGAGCCCATCACCAGGGCTGGCTGTGCCAGGCATTCCCAGAGCCCATCACCAGGGCTGGCTGTGCCAGGTGTTTCCCAGAGCCCATCACCAGGGCTGGCTGTGCCAGGCGTTTCCCAGAGCCCATCACCAGGGCTGGCTGTGCCAGGCATTCCCAGAGCCCATCACCAGGGTTGGCTGTGCCAGGCGTTTCCCAGAGCCCGTCACCAGGGCTGGCTGTTCAGGCATTTCCCAGAGCCCATCACCAGGGCTGGCTGTTCAGGCGTTTCCCAGAGCCCATCACCAGGGCTGGCTGTGCCAGGCGTTCCCAGAGCCCATCACCAGGGCTGGCTGTACCAGGCATTCCCAGAGCCCATCACCAGGGCTGGCTGTGCCAGGCATTCCCAGAGCCCATCACCAGGGCTGGCTGTGCCAGGCGTTTCCCAGAGCCCATCACCAATGCTGGCTGTGCCAGGCGTTTCCCAGAGCCCATCACCAGGGCTGGCTGTGCCAGGCGTTTCCCAGAGCCCATCACCAGGGCTGGCTGTTCCAGGCGTTTCCCAGAGCCCATCACCAGGGCTGGCTGTGCCAGGCGTTTCCCAGAGCCCATCACCAGGGCTGGCTGTGCCAGGCGTTTCCCAGAGCCCATCACCAGGGCTGGCTGTGCCAGGCGTTTCCCAGAGCCCATCACCAGGGCTGGCTGTGCCAGGCGTTTCCCAGAGCCCATCACCAGGGCTGGCTGTGCCAGGCGTTTCCCAGAGCCCATCACCAGGGCTGGCTGTGCCAGGCGTTCCCAGAGCCCATCACCAGGGCTGGCTGTGCCAGGCATTCCCAGAGCCCATCACCAGGGCTGGCTGTGCCAGGCGTTTCCCAGAGCCCATCACCAGGGCTGGCTGTTCCAGGCGTTCCCAGAGCCCATCACCAGGGCTGGCTGTGCCAGGCGTTTCCCAGAGCCCACGGGCTATGCAGCTCGGTTCCTGATGGTCTGGCAGCTGGGGGTCCCGGCAGTGGCAGGGGAGCGCCGGCTGTGGTTCAGTGAGTGCTCTGTTAGGGATCTGGAGCCGCCTCTCCCGGCCAGGAGTGGCACATTAGCTCCATGACATCCATTCTGGTAGTGCCAGCAACGTGGTCACTGCCTAACTGGGGTGTGCTGCAGCCTACGGAGTGGCTGAGGGCTGCAGCGTGGAACATATGGAGATTATTTCCTGAATTTATGCAGCACATGTTTTCCTATAAATTAAATTCAGAGAAAATGTGTATCATAATAGGGTGATGCTCGCAGCAGCCTTCCCTGTTATGAATTACAATGACCTCTCTCAACTCGCCGTGTGCCCAGTGAAATGGCTTCATGCAATTGGAAACAATAGTGTATGTGGTATCAGGGTCTGAAAGCCTGACCAAAAGGCTCTCTGACAAAAAACAGGGCCTTTCCCCCTCTCCTCACCCCTCCACTGCTTCACTTTCTCTGCATTTTAGAAACTGCCCAGTTTCCTCCCGAGGTGCCAAGTTGTTGAGAGTGTGAGCAGATGCCCCCGGGTCTGCTCTGTACTGAACTGGGTGCTGCCCTTGCTGGGGAGTGCTGGACAGCAAAGGCAGCTCTGGGTGTGCCAGCAGCCCCACTTTGTGGGTGAGGGTGGTGTGGGTTGACAGAACAGCAGGACAGGGGTCTTTAGCCAGAGTAACAGCAAAGCAGCACATGTCCCTTCTGTATCCTTGGACTGAGGATCCCCAAGTCATTTTCTAGGTCAATATTTGATGTTCTGTTGCCTGAGGCTGGAGTAAAATCATCTTTGCCTTTTTCCTTGGGCGTGCTGAAGCAGCTGAAGCAAAAATGCGGTAGAGATAGTCATTGTAACTTCCCAAAGCATGGAAAAGAAGTTATGTTCCTTACAACTCTGTGTGTGAAATCTTTAGCGGTGGAAATGTAGGAGTGGAGCAAACTGGAAACTCGTAATTAAAATATAAATGTGTGTGTGTATAGATATATATAAAGCAATGGGTACCAGACATCAAAACAATCTGGGGTTTGCTTTGGGACAAATCACAGTGGAGTCAGTACAGACTAATAGAGTGTTCTCACTTGTGTCCCTCAGCTTGAGGGACTTGCTTTTTCATTTGCAGCTGATTACAGGCTAATAGGATTTCAAAGATTTCTGGGAGGGTACAGTTAATAACATTTCATTGCATTTGAGGTTTTTTGGGTTTTTTTGGGTTTTTTGTTTTTTTTTTTTTATGTTCCGTTAATCATACTGATACCTTGCCTTAGAATACATTTTATTACTCTCCTGTTTAGATTCTTGAACCGAATCTTCCCCTCACTCCCTTGCTCCTGTCTAATTGGCAGTTTTCAAGTCATTTGGGATTTTTAAAAAGATGTTATCAGCCTTTTATGTGATAGAAGAAAATGGATCATAGGGATTAAAAATAGTGTTGTGGATTTTTTTAGGTTTAGTCCTCTCCTTGTCTTTCACTAATACATGCATCATGTGGCTTCTACCTTTATGTTTTCTTAATGAAAATTAACAATTTGGAAGCAACTCATGGGAACGACCAATACAGCTGAATTTTATTGGTGCAGACTACTTCTGTGACTGATCTTCTCTGTTCAGTGGCAGTAATAGCCCTAGATATTTTTCTTCAGCAGCTCACATGTTGGGAACACACACTTAGCCTGTAAATATGGATTCAGGAGGAAAATGAATACGGCAGTGTTCAAAGCAGCCAAAAGCTTAGAAATAATGTTCTGCTGTGACTTTTCCAAACTGACATATTGATGTTGGGATTATAAATGAAACCATTGTTCCAGCAAAGGCCAAGACTAATAGAAAGCCTTTATTACTGGTCCATTGGCTAATTCTGCTTGTCTAACCCCTTTGGATGGACACAGTGTCAGAAAACATAGTCACAGAGGTTGCTTTGTGTGAGATTTGGCCTGCTGTGTGATTACATGGGGGCACAAAGATATCTCAATGACAAGTGTTCTTTGACTAAAATTTGTAAAGTCATTTTCTTTCCCTAGGCCTTGGAGAGGAATGAACTGATTTTTAATCTACAGCTTCTATGAGGTGATATTTGCTTTGTGTCCTATCGCCTTTCTATTTATTTTTCCTCTTTCCAAGCAGGTAAACCTCTGTTTAAAGAAATTGTTTCTTCTGATTGGCCTTGGTGCGCTTGACAGCTGTCATGTACAGGGACTATACTTGAATAGATGTCTTTAGAGCTAGACAGTCTTAAAGGGCTTTAATTTTTTTGTCTTTGCACATGCAGGGAATGCCTGGGAGCCAGAGACCCTTATTGTGGCTGGGATAACAAGCAGAAGCGATGCACCACCATTGAGGACAGCTCCGACATGAGCCTCTGGACCCAAAATATTACTGAGTGCCCAGTAAGTGGAGAGAGTGGAAATATTTTATATATACTGATGTGTGTATGTGTAGAAGGGAGAAAGGAAGGTGAGTGTGTGGCAGCCTGAAGAGGTCTGACTGTTCTAATCTGACTCCAGCAGACCTGAGACCAAATCTATGTGATATTGCAAAGTGATGGCCTTTTTCCCTGGCCCTGGTCTCCAAGAGATGCATGTATAGAAAAGAAGTGTGTCTTCTTGAATCAGCTGGAGTTGACTCTCCATCTCCCTTCCCAGCCACCCACCCTTCTCTGATGACAATATCCAGTGCCTGGCTGTGATCCCCAGAAGCTGTTTGACAGAGTATAATCCCTGCTGCTTGAACTGTACCTCCAAGATGGCTGGGGACGAAAAACCAGTCTTGTTAAATAAATTGAGGGTGGAGGAGAAATTTTAATAATGTTCATGGCTATTATCTAACGTCAATTAGCGTGTTAATACTGCTAAGTCCAGTAGATAGGGAGAGAGGACTGGATGGGTTATATCTTCAGTTTCTGTCTGGAGGTGCTGGGATGTTTATTCCCCTTATCTTCCTTACTCCTCAGATATTTTCCCAGGAAATATTAGTCATTACTTCAATCCATCCTCAGCTTGGCAGGCTTAAGTTTTTCACTGCTGGATTCAGAGGCTTGTGTGTTTATAACCCTCCTGTGTTGAACTGGGATGCAGTGCTTCTTGATTGCCCATGCTGTTATCTTGTCCTGCTTAATGCCTGTGTCTGTTGATAGGTGTGTGAGGTGTTAATCCTCTAGTTTGAACATGTCTGCTGTGGTGCACACTGGGGAATAAACTACTCCAGATCATTGTTTCAAGGTCATAAAAATCCAGCGCAGAATATTCAGGAGCTTTGGCTGTTCTTGGGGTGCTAGTTTTACATTTGTTTTAACATTCCATTGTAGATTATTTTCTGTGTAGATGCTCCTATTCTGTTACATGTGTCAACCTTGTGCTCTTTGACTGACAGGCTGCCAAGCTGTTTAAAATCCACATGCAAGTGCCTTCTTTTTCTTTAACCCCTGACACTCGCTGGAACAAATCCACACTGTCGTGGAGGGGGATGGCTCATTTAAGCACCTGCATCAGCAATATCCAAGTATTTCCTTGTATTCAGTGCAGGACAAAGGTCATGGTCAACAGAAGCAAGGGTCTAGGACAGCGTGTGCAGATGAGCGCTGGAAAGGAGGGGAAATGTAATGACCGAATGCCAAATTTCATTCCTGCAAAAGACCTGTCTGTGAGTTTAGTTGGATGAGTTACTACCATAAGAAGTCCTGGCTTTTCCCACCCTACTTTCCTGGGCTGAGCACCAGGCACTCAGCTGTGCTGGTACAGCTGTATGTGAGATCACAGTCAAGTGTGAAATGGTGTAGATTAAAAGAACCCCTCCCAAATAAACTCTTCCTAACCCAGCTAATGTCAGTGAGTTCTTCTGCAGCCTAGCCCACAAACAGATGTCCTGGCACAGCTGAGAGACTGGCATTCAGCATCTTTTAAAGCCAGAACTGGCATATTATTGAATTATATCCTACATGGGCCAGGCATTTGTATGAGTCAACCGCAACACTAGCACAACTTGACTGCTTCTCTTGAGCAAACAGGCTTGTTCAGAGCTAGCCTGAACATCTGTGCACAGCACTACACTGTGCCACAGATTCCCACTCTCCAGCTTTAATATTAAGGGGACTTTAGACAGAGGATTAATTGTGCAGTGTTAACATAATACACTGGGTAATGGTTACTGTATGTTATTACTAGATAACATCCAGAGTCTCCTGAGGGTTCATTACTAGAGGCTGCAATCTCAACCATTTTAACATTAAGAAAGGGTAGCACACAAGTTCCACAAACTGGACTGCTCTTCCATATGCCCATGCTTTATCAGGGAGTCCTGATACAGGATTGTAAGAGCTTTCCTGGGAGAAGGGAGTGTAAGGCTTGGGAGAAGGGAGGGAGGCGCACTTTGATTTCAGAAAAACAGACACAAATCCTGTTTTGTGATATCATACTGATGCCAACATGAGCCACCAGCAGGAAAGGAACTTGAACTAATAAACTACTAGCAAAACTCATGGTGTCACTGTTGAGGGTGTTTGGCAAGTCAGGAATTGAGTATTCCCAGTAAAGTGTGCTGTCCTCCTTATCCTGAGCCAAACAATTTTCCTTCCAGGTTTTCATCCCAGTCTCTCCCTGTGTTTCCAGCAAACCCCTATCTTAGTCATATTGCATCTGTTCCATGCTACCTCATATTCTTGCTAATCAGTGGCAGTTTCCCCTCTCTGTTTTTGGGTGTCTGTACCCTGCTGTCAATTCATGTGGACTCAGCTGCTCAGAGCTGCAGTGCCCAGGGTGATCCTGCTCACACTGAAGCATCTCCAGTGCAAAGAAGAGTCTTTGGGTGCTGGGATTTAAATCTGTGAATTGCTGGAAACAGAAATTTTTCCCATGTCCCAAGGATTTTATACCCTGGATAGTTTTGAATGGCTTTTCATGGGAATTGCAAAAAGGTGTTACAAGGACATAAAGTTCAGTTCTTTGTTCTGAACACTAGTTTGTTTCAAGGAAAATACTGCTACTTATGGACAGTCTTTTCCTCTAGATTTGATTTTATAAATGGTTTTAAGTAGTTTGACTAAAACTTTGCAGGAGTTTTCAGCTTTCATTAAACAGCTAGCATGGAAATTTCCAGATTAAGTAATTAAAGCTTGGCAAAATTATAAGCAATTTATATCAGAATCCTAAGATAAAGAATAAGTGAATTGAAAGAACAAGGAATGTTTCCAGTTTTACCTGTAATATCAGAACAAACATGGAAAATATCCTTGTAGCAGGGATTAGGAGTGGTCAGTCTGAATTTTTAGATACTGCGCTTGAGCTTGTAGATTCTACAAGGAAGAAAGAAAAAGATGAGGTCTTTATTGTGAGTATGGTAGTTTATAAAAGACAAGAATTCCAGAATTGGCAATATTGTCAGCTGAGAGAAGGGCATCTGATCAGATGTGTTTTTAAAGATGTCCTCTCTGTCTGATGGGCACTGTGTAGGCTTCAAAGGATTTGTCTTGTAAAGGTATTCCTGAAAAAGATCAGTGCATATGGGGTTTTATCCCACTTTCCAAGTTTGCTCTTTTGAAGATATTTTTGTGAATTTAAAGATGGAATAATAATCCATATGTAATTTCTTAAGCATAAAAACTTCCCACACTCACAGTGTGACATGTTTATAAATCTCAGCATTTTGGTTATGGTTGCTTATTTGTTTAATTTTGGGTTGTTTCCCAGTATCACTTATGAGCCAATAATTATTTGTTAGCTTTTTTTTTTTTTTTTTTTTTAATTGATGCCACGGGCCATATCATACCATTGATTTCTGAACAGAACTCCCTGCTGGAATCAGCAAGGCTTTCTGGCTCAAAAATGAATAGAAATGATCCAACTTGGATTATGACTTTTGTAAGGCAGGAGGAAAAAGGAGATAAAAATCTAGTATTAAATATCTCGAAGTACTTATTTTGACTCTCCCCCTCCAACTTCTAGAAACCCAACTGTATTGATTTTTAAACAACGTTTAAAAGAGCAAATTCAACAACAACAAAACTCAGTGATCTCCTCTGTGGGCATCTTGCCTTGTAACCTGCAGCCCAGAGCAAATTTTTACAACTACATGATAATCTATTGCAAACAAAGGCTTACAGCAGATGCCTGAAACCCCCAGCTGCAGCCTGATGAGTGCAGTATCAGATCTAAATTGCTTCCATGCCACTGCTGCATCTTTTTGATGCTGCTGTAGATGGGTGAGAGGGGAAGATGATAACTCACCAGAGGTACAATCTCAGTGTTTAACGTTGTGCCAGTCTTGGAGAACAAGCACAGAGCAGCATGTTTTGGAGGATGAGTGCTGGAAGGCACACTTCCCATGGCTGTGGTTGGCTCCCTGCATGACTCCTGAGCGGGCTCACAGCCACTCGTGCCTCGGTTTACTTGTAAAGCAGGGACAATCATTTCCCCTTTGGGGCAGCCCAGGGGACTGATCTTGCTGGCAGCAGAGCTCAGTGAACATGGCACAGTGAGAATTGTCAGGGTAGCTGGCTCAGATTTGGGGCCAGGGCTGCTTGCCAGGGGCCCAGCCTCTTCCTTCCTTCACCCTTCATTGTGTGCAACACCGAGGCCAAATCCAGTGCTGCCTTTGCCAGCGGCTTTACCAAAGCTGCTGAGCACCCCACCACCACGTGGGTCACCCCACAGGCATGGGCAGCCACCATCTGCCTGCAAGGCCTGGCACTTAGGGACGGGGCATGAGGTGGGGAGCATGGAGGGAGCCACCAGGGCAGAAGTGCATCATGTGCACCATGTGCTGTTACAAGGGAGCAGCTGTACGCAGGCAGGGCCAGCACCGATCCCTTTCTGCATCGTGTTTCTCGAGTCAGTAGCAGAGGGGATGCCAGGACAGGGATGTTCAGGGCAGCTTTCAAGACATGGTCTTGGGCTGCAGGATTTTGCAGTAGTGGTGGAGTGGGCACAAGAAAGCAGTAGTGGCCAGGAGTGATTCCAGGAGAAGCAGGTAGTACACATCCTCTCCAGAGAGCCTTGGGGGCAAGGGCCTCAGCAATCTGGTCCCCCAGCCCTCAGCTTAGGGCTCCCCTAGAAGCACTGGTTGAAACAGGGCACAGGAGAGCAAGTTCTGACACCCTGTCTACTGGGGGGTTGTCACCAGTCCTGAAATAGTTCTGTTTCTCATGTTCTTGGTCTGCCAGTACTACTGTATTTTTCCTTCATTGCAGTGTGCAGGAAGCTGTCAAGTCCCAGCCTGTTCAGGGCTGTGCAGGCATGAAACAAAGGGCAGAGGGAACAGAAAGCAGCATGGTCTGGTCTATAAATTGTCTTGAGATGAATTCTTGCCCTTTAGGTGACTATGTGATCCTCAGCATTAATGCTAGTCACCATCATCTCCTTCACTTCTTGTTCTTCATCCATGCGGCCATTTAGGCTACAGCTCAGTTTAGAAAGGGGGACAGTTCTTGCTGCAGGTTTGGACAGGGCCAAACTCAGTAAAGCCACAGCCTCAGCTGGTCACTGTGGTTGTATGAACACTAACTTGGAAAGCCCTCTGCAGGAGGCCCTGCAGAGGCTGGAATATGATGGAGTGGGGTCAGTCAGTACTGGCCATGGTGTTCGTGAAAGGCTGAAGCTGTGCAGTGTGGAGCAGGGAGCGTGGTGGTGGTGTGGTGTGGCAGATGGATGCTTGCTCCTGGTGTGATGCTGGCTGGGTCGGCTCAGTGCCTGTGTGCACATGTTAGGTATGCAGGATGGAATTTGGAGGGTAAATATTGATGTGGCATTGTCTGAAAACAACCCTCTGTTTTGAATCCTGCTCACAAGCACAGACAGCTCCCATCTAGGATGCATCCTAATCCCCCTGGCAGCTCTGTTTGGCATTTCCATTGTGGGCCTGTCTCCAGAAATGTAAACTTGCTATTAATGACTTTTTTTTTTCCTCTCTTAAAATTAGGTGAAAAACCTGACAACAAATGGAAGACTGGGGCCTTGGTCCCCATGGCAACTGTGTGAGCATTCAGATGGGGACAGCACAGGCTCCTGTATGTGTAGGTCACGTTCATGTGACAGCCCTCGTCCTCGCTGTGGAGGTCGCAGCTGTGAAGGCGCCAGGATTGAGGTCGCAAATTGTTCAAGGTACCTCACATCTTTGTGCTTCTTAAGAGAACAAGAGTTGTGTCTGTCCACAGCTTAGCTCCTTCCTTGTGACCGTGTCATTGTATCTCAGCCAAAGTGAGGGGTGTGAGGTCCAGCTTGAAGTCAGTGTGAAATGAAGAAACCCAAGGGCTCTGAGCGAAGGGCCCTCAGCCAAGGCTCTTGGAAGACAAGCACCCCAAATTACTGTACACTACCCTGGGCCTTGGTTTCCCTCAACTGTACAGTGAGTAGTGACCCATCAGGGGAGGTGAGTAAGGCAGAGGTAGTTGTCAGCCAGCCAAACAGCAGACTAAAAAACTCAATAAGCTCATAATTTTTCAGAGTTTGGGTTCCAGGGCCACATCGCCAAAACCAAGCAGAGCTCCTTCAGAGCAACGCTTGTAAGGGCAGGGCTGAGCCTAGCTCCAGGCAAGGCTTGTTTGCCTTGTTCTGCCAGTCTGTGACCTGTCTGCAGCACAGCCTGTCTGCTGGGCAGGTGAGAGCAGCACGTCGCCCTCTGGCAGCCAGCGGGCGCTGGAACAGCACAGGCAGCTCAGCTTGTGCCCAAGCGCTGCCTGCCCATGGGAGCCTGAAGCCCAGCTTTGGCAGCATGGAAGCTAAATGTCCTCCTGCACGGTGCCCAAACATAGCCATGTTTGTGTCCCTGGTACCCCACCACCCTCAGACTACATCATGTCATGTCATGACTCAAGGGAAGACGATGCAGTAGTGTAAGCACTGTTTAATCAGGGTGGGGGCAGCCAGGATTTTGGTAAATACTGGGTCAATTTGGTTTTTATCTACTTTATCTTCTCCATAAACATTCGTTCCATTAAGGACAGCTGCCTCTTGACTCATCCCTGGAGATCAGTGCTGGTCTTGGCACCAAAAATTCAGCAATACTCATGTTTTAATTGGCATCTCTCCTCCTAGTTGTGGGCTGTGTTGCCCTAAAGGTGTGCAGTCATTCCTGCCCCTGTGTTGCCACTGCGGGCTGAGTGAAGCCTTCTCCAGGCAGGCTTTTTCCATCAGTGGCAAATGGAAAACATGCCAGTGGGATGGATTTCTCAGCACTGCTCTGATGGCAAAAGAGACAGGAACAGCTTCTTAGAAGGGGATGAAAAACAGATTATTCAATCTTAAGACATACGAAAACAGCATGGTTTGAAAAATAGGGACATCTGGTCATCCTACATCCGCTTCAGCCCTCAAATTTCCTTTAATTGACTTCATATGGCATTGAGATTTCTTTCTGCAAAGAGGGAGTAGGATGTTTAAAGATGAGTTCTATTAAAAATCTGGAGATCTGAAAGTGGAAGGTGTTTTTATTTCTATTAAAAATCCTGAAACACAAATAGATGCTGAGAATTGCTGGGGTTTTGAGAAATTTTGAGTAATTTCTTTAGTAGAAATTACTTGCCGTTTTTGCAGCAGTAACAGCAACCTTCCATTTGTTTTTTTTTCTTTTCATGATTTTACATATAATCATTCTTTTGGATTAAAGAATGGCGAGGTAATAGGTGGTTTAAAACATAGCAGAATAACATGGAACAGTAGGATTTTTATATGAGTGGATTTCTTGTTCTTTGGCCTTGTTTGGGGTGTGAGAGGGGAAGGGAGAGAGGAAGAGGGATGAGAGAACAAGAGGAGGGGGAAAGATCCAACAGGGTCTGAAATAAAGCTGCCAAGAACAGGCAAGAGTTGATAAAAAATACAAAAACTGTGAAGGGCAATGTGGGTTTTAACTTTCATCCTCTGCCCTGATTGGTGCTATGCCAGAAAATATTTCTTGCCAGCAGTGTTATTAGTTCAGTAAATGCTTTGAAAATTAACATCTGTTTTCAAGCTTAGCTTTCAGGAGTCAGAGAGCACCTGAGTTGTTTTTTGACTAGACTTTTTAGAAAGGTTTTTCTTTATAAAAAAACACACCCCAGAAAAGATATTTTTTGGCTTAAGGCACTGAAGTGTCAAGATTAGGGAGTTTTATAAGACAGAGCATTACCACTGGCTCCATATGAAATGAAACCTGCAGCACAGAATAGATGAGATATGGTTCCTCCTCTCCTGCTTCAAGGCCCAGTGCTGCCAAATCAGAGGAAGGTGAGCTTTAATAAATGCAAGATTTTAAAGATGAAAATGTTGGCTTCTGTGTAAGCACACGTTTGAGGCACCTGCACGTGCTCAGCCTCTCGTAGGAGCTTTGCCAATGTCTCCAGCGCTGAGGTGTGAACTAGGGGGTTTTACATCACACTGCCTTCAGGCTGTGTTACCACTTGTTCAGCAGAGATGTGATCACTCATTAAACCGTGAAACTCGGTGCTGCCTCTGAGCTCTTAATTGCCTCTGGTTGCTACAGATTTAAGGTCACACTACAGTGACGTCTGCAGGCGGCCATGAAAGCTAGAAGCGATTATTGTTATTTTTAATGAAATTTGAGATTTCCACTTAATAGGATTCAATGCTGAAGGCTTTAGGAAAACACAAAATATTATGAGGTTTGTGATAAAAACATGGGAGCTGGCAGTGGTATAGCTGTAAAAGATTTAAAGCACCAGTACCTACTGAATTAGCAGAGGGTAGGGTTTTTACATCCTTCAGTACAACTGGCATTCATGATCCTCAGAACCCAAAGTCTTTGTGCAGAAGAGTTCAGGACATACAACTTTGGGAACAGCCATTGGGTCAGAAGAGCAGGGTTATGATATGTGGGGAAGAGGATGGGGGAATAGTCAATGAAAATTACACTAACCGCACTCTTACTCAGTAAATCCTAGGAGACATTTTCAAAATCATTCAGCGTTGGCTTAGTTGTCTTCCTTTCCAATTCTTAGAGACTTCAAAGGGAGGAAAGTTAGGCCACTGCTAAGCCCTTTTGAAACTCCCTTTTAAAAAACTCCCCTGATACAAAGTGTGGTTGAAATGAATAATCTATTCTCCCACGAGTTCAACACTTCTCCCATACTCTGTTCTGTCTCACCCTTTTTGCTAGAAATGGCGCTTGGACTCCGTGGTCCTCCTGGGCCCCATGCAGCACCTCCTGTGGGATCGGCTTCCAGGTCCGGCAGCGGTCCTGCAGCAATCCCGCTCCACGCTATGGGGGCAGGGTCTGCGTTGGACAGAGCAGGGAGGAAAGGTAAAGCTTGTCCACGATGGTGTGCGTTCATTTCTGTGGTTGTAACGTTGGTGGCTGGGAAGGCAGATGGATGGAGGCTGTTGGGCTCAACGCACAGAGCGCAGGCAGTCCCAGAGCCCAGGAGGGATGCGGCTGTTCATGTGCATGGACACTCTCTTTCAGTGAGCCTGTGAACACCAGACACTTCAGAGCTGTCCTCACTCCCAAGCAGGACCCTTCAGACCTTCTCAAGAATTCCTGTCCCACACAGAGGGCTGGCCTCCTCCCCGAAGGGAGAAGCTGTGCCTGCTGTTGGCACTGTAGAGTTTATAGACAGTCACTCCATTCTGATCTGTCCCTGGGGTAGCAGCTGAGTGTGAGCAGCTTTCACTGCCAGTTGCACCATTCCCAAGTCTCTATTACTTGTGCTGATGCTCCAAAAGTAGTTCAAGGCAAAATACAGCTTAACTCACAGATTCAGGCTTGAGTTTTTGCAGGGCATGGTATCAGAAAAACATCTTTTTCCCCCTCTAAACTGTGAAAATTTCGCACAAAATTACTAAACCCCAATACTTTCTGAACCAACAGAGCCATCTGCACTAGAACGCTTCTACAAGCTTGGCCCCTCATGAAATGCCTGCTTCAAGGCATTCCAACTTCTTTCCAGGCCTGACATTTCTTTAAAGGCCACCTCTACATGGCAATCGGCTTGTCCCTTGAGTGGTCACTAAGACATATGTCTCTGCGTTTGTCAGAATAAAAAGAGCAATTCATTTAACTTCCATGTTTCAAGACATTTTAATGTTTGGTTTGACTTGTGTCCATTTACAACGGTCCTTGTTGGGTTTAAGGACTACCTCTGAGTCAGTTGCAGTTCTGTGTGATTAAATTTGAGAGCAATATTGATTAAAAAGCTGAACAAAATTACAGTTGCTTTTGACAGAGAACATGAAATAGCATTCACTTAGGGCCTGCTTTTAGTTGCATACAGGATCCAGTTGCAAACTCTAGCTTTTTAGGGTCAAGGCAGCAGTAAAAGCAGGACTGTGTGAAGAGAAGACTGTCAGGTGTTTAGCACCTGCCATTAGTGATAGATCACTGTTGAGTTGTCCTCCAACCAGTTATCCCATTTAGAATATTTACTATCCACTATCTTTTTGTGACACTTTGGTTTCTGTTTATGACCTCTTTTGTGGACTCAGTGTTTGTGGAAAAGTTTTGAGAAAGCACTTCAGAAAGCCTGATCTCCACCATTTACCACAACCATGTCACCCTCACTGAGCTCAGCCTGATTAACCACTCCCATTTGGTAAATTTCTCTCCATGGACAGGAATATTGCTAATCTGATGTTGTGTCAGCCTCCGCTGGCTCTCTGTGCATGCATCAGTTGCACCCAAATGCAGTGTGCAGTCTCGCGTCCCGCACAGTTTTGTCCCTCGGATGTGCTGACGTGGAGCTGTTTGAGCAATGCACTTTCTTCTTTCAGGTTCTGTAATGAAAACAGTCCATGTCCATTACCAATTTTTTGGTCTTCATGGGGACCTTGGAATAAATGTAGCGTGAATTGTGGTGGAGGGATTCATTCAAGGCAGAGGTCCTGTGAAAATGGAAACACATGCCCAGGCTGTGCTGTGGTATGTATTATTTCCTGACATTACCTGAGGGACACCTATTGACACTAGCATTGAGGAATGGGGTATTTAACTTCTCCCTCCATTGTGGTTTTATTGGTGTCCTCAGTTTTTGCTGCAGAGGATGCTGAAATGAACTTGGAAACAGAGGGGTGGCAGATTGAGGGACAGACTGGTTTTCAGAGTTCTTCGTTAGGCTCCCGTAGGCCCATATCAAGTCCTTTACCTGAAAGCTCTATACATCTTCTTTTCTTCTGTCCCACTCCCAAGGATGATCCTGTTGAGTCAGGGAGGTCATACACACATCAGAAATGAATTGTGCTCTCATCCTTGAGTGAACAAGAGATCCAATACCCCATGTGCTCTCTTTACTTTCCCTTTCCTGTTCTGACAGCTGTTTTATGCAGCCATTTTAATTGGTTTTGTGGGGTTTCATTTCAGTGTAAGCAGACTTTATCTGGAACCTCCCATTTCTTCTTCACAAGCTGCTTAGCATTTACACTAGAATCATGAAGTCCTGAAGCAATACATTTCTTCCCCTCTGCCAGAAAAGAGTTGTTTATTTAGTTATTTTGAATTAAGGATACAAGTGTTTGTCACTGGAAGTCATCTTATTAGTGATAAGAATTGTAGAACCCTCAAATCCCCTCATTCTCAGCCAGTAAGAATATTGTCTGTGCTCAATTGCCGCTCTAGACCAGGGATGACAAATGGTTCATAACCTCCACTAGAGAGTTTGAAAAGCCAACCAAACAAAAATAGCTGTAAAAAGATCTACTCTAAGCCCATATTAAAAATAAAATAATAAACTTTCAAGGAATAAACCTTACTGACATTTCGTCCTCTTGAGGCTTCTCTAGGCTGACCTGAAAACAGCATCTCAGGGTCAGACCAGAAAACCTGTTTGCTGTTATCACTATCTATTGCCTGAATTATTCTTCTGCCCATAATGAACCAAGCTGTCGAAGCCCCATAGGACTTTGAGTCAGCAAAGAAACACAAATCTGAGGGAGACATAAAAATAGAAAGCGCAGCTTGCCCTTGAGGTCCACCTATGCACCACTGCCTCCATAGTCACCACATTTTGTGCCGTGCCCAGCACTGAAGTGTTCCGCTGAGGTCCGATAAGGTGGATGGGGATTGTTTGAGATCCAGAGAGTACCCCCTTAATTTCTGAAGAAGCCTCTGCCAGTTAGGCTGCTGCTGTTTAATAAGTAAGGAGGGAGTGGTTTTCCTTCTTGGCAGGAATATAAGACCTGCAACCCGGAGAGCTGCCCGGAGGTGCGCAGGAACACGCCCTGGACACCGTGGATGCCTGTCAACATCACCCAGAACGGCGCCCGGCAGGAGCAACGCTTCCGCTACACGTGCCGGGCGCAGCTGTCGGACCCCCACGAGCTGCAGTTCGGGAGGAAGAAAACCGAGAGTCGCTTCTGCCCCAACGACGGCTCCGCAGTGTGTGACACTGACTGTACGTGCTGCCAGCTCTCAGGGGCCCGGGGCAGGCCTGGCTGTGGTGGTGGAAGGGGGATGCTCTAGGGACGAGCCCTGACTGTGCCTGCAGCAGGGTCGATGTGCAGCTGGCATCACTGCAGAGTGGCAGGGATGGGGAGAGCCCTGTGGCGCAGATACGCGGTCATGAGCTCGGTGCTTGTGGCAGCGTATAGGTTTGTTCTTGCTCCTGCTGGGCTGCCCGAAAGACAGCAGGCGAGTAATGAGGGTGTAAAGAAGAGAAGAGCTATTCTCAGGACGGTGTCTTGTCTTTCTCCGTGGAGCTCTCCTTGTGCGCTGTCTCCCAGGTTGTTCCCTACAGGACTGCTGTGATGCAAGGCAGCATCTTGAGGGCACAGCCTGGACTGCCACAATTTGCTGCCCAGGGAGGTCATTTATCAAGGTTACCGACAGACACAATTTGTATGGGTACAAATTTATTTTTCTGTCTAGCTTAGCTGTACAGCTTAGCTGTAGCTCTGGGGAAAAAAAGCTCTTGCCAAAGGCTTTCAACAGAAACTATTCTGCAGGGTACATAGATCCTGATTTTATTCGTAAGCTGAACCCCTGTTTTAAAAACCCTAACAAATGATTAATTTGTGATTTTATGGTGTCTTGTTTGTTTTCCTTGAAGCTCTTGTTGATGACCTCCTCAAGACTGGTAAGACCTCTGCACGGATTATCAATGGGGGCTGGTCCTTTTGGGGGGCCTGGTCTTCCTGCTCCAGGGACTGTGAGCTGGGCTTTAGGATCAGGAAGAGAACATGCACAAACCCTGAACCTAAAAATGGTGGCTTGCCCTGTGTGGGATCAGCGACGGAGTACCAAGACTGCAATCCTCACCCCTGCCCAGGTAACCATGATCATCTTCCTGCATGAAATTCAGAGGCATTTTCCCAAATCTTAATGGTAGAGCAGCAACAACAACAACCACAAAAATCAGTATTCTTAAGCTGCTTTTTTTTTTTTTTTTTTTTTTTTAATTTGGGGGCTTTTTCCTTATTTTTTTTAAAGCTATTGTAATGACCCACGTATGTTATCTTTAGTGCTGACTTAGGTTTCACCTCGGCTCAGAGGGTAACATCCCTGGCCACATCCTCTAGAGGAAGTAGAATGGTGGCTTGTAGCAATCCTTTGCTTCAGGAAGGTTTGATGCTCCATCCACTGGAGGGCATCACAATGCATCTGCTCCGTGATGAGGAGGCAGGCTTAATAAATGTGGCTTAATACTGTATAGAGATGCTTGATGTGGTGGTTCTTCTTGTGAACACTTGTTTCTTCCCCCTCTCCTGCTTACGTATTGTTCTTGCGATGGGCATCTACTCTTGACATCAGTTACCATTTCCTGCACAGCCAGCAGGGAGTATTCTTGCCTGGTTTCCTGGTTTTCGAGTTTGTCCTCATGTTTATGTTGCACTCCTGGTCCAGAATAGTAGTAATAGACCAATGACTACTGTATTCTCTCTCACTTATCCTTCTCCTTGCTCTGTAATAACTGTCTAAAGTAAATTTAAGTGATCTTACACAAATTACCTTGCCTCCTTGCAGTTCCAGCAATTATCTACCTCTAGTAATACAGTTTGTGGCCTACACTTGAAAATGCTCTATTATAGCAGTACTATTATGATTCTAAAATTCAATACAAAGATAAAATTCACATGCAGATATGATCAGATGTGCAGCGAGAGCATAGCAGGAGTGTCAAATATTGCACTCTATGGCCTATAAAAAGGAAATAACTCTAGCACTATAAGGCAGCTATTAGTACTATTTTGGAAGCTCTCAGTGGCTTTTCACTAATGTCTGTGCCCTTTTTTTGTGCTGTTTTCTTCCCTCGGACACTCTGATGTTTTACAATCTGTTCTGAGTGCATGATTACTATTTCTCTGTGTCTCCCTCCTTCCCTGCCTCACTCAATGTGTATACACGAATCCTGGGTTTATTTTGCTCTAAGTCATCAGGTTATTACCTTCTGAATTAATGGCATGTGGACCTGCAAACCAGGCAGTTTAGTGGGTGGGGGTTGGGGGATTCAGGGATCTTAAGTCCCTCCCTAGTTTTATTATTATGCTTAGATCATAGAGTGGTTTGGGTTGGAAGGGAGCTTTAAAGGTCACCTAGTCCAATGCCCCTGCAATGAGCAGGGTCAATAAATAAAGCCTCTGAGTTTCTGTTTCCTGAAGGCTGGAACTAGAGGACTTGGGCCTCCCACAGAAAGGTGCCATATAAGCTCCACTTTGGTGCTACAGCGCTTTTTTCCCAAGTAAATCTGCTGTTGCTATGAAATTCCAGGAGACAACACAGTAGTCGTTGTTGTAGTGGTAGTAGTAGTAATAATAATAATATTAATAATAATAGCAGCAATGCTGTTTCGTAAAAAGGAAAGGAATAGAATGGAGCAGAATATTTCAGTGAATATTAATGACTGCAACAAAGAATATTTTCTGGTTTTGGCACTTTACGATGCAGAGTCTTTTTCTGAATAGATTTCATTCTGCATCCACAGAGTGAAGTGGATTTGTACCCTGTCTTGAAGTTCTTGTTGTCAGGCCCAAATGTCCTGGGGTGCAGGAAACTGCTTGCTAGTGTGGGCAGGGTGGATGTGCAAGGCGAGACACCGGCTTTGTCACAGTGAGGGGAGTAACCAACGGCCTCTACCTGTCTGTGCTTGCTTTTCAATGTCCTCCAGTGAAAGGCTCGTGGTCTTGCTGGACTCCCTGGTCTCACTGCTCAGCCACCTGTGGGGGCGGGCACTACCAGCGCACGCGGACCTGCACCAACCCAGCTCCGTCCAGCGGGGAGGACATCTGCATCGGGCTGCACACCGAGGAGGCCCTCTGCAACACGCACCCCTGCCAAGGTAGCCGCTCCTCCTCCCTGCTCCAGCTGGCTTCTGTGCTGCTGGGAGCAAGGCACAGCTGCAGAATGTTTAAGAAACAAATCAGAAACACCACCAGTTACGAGTCTTTTGGTCATTTATTCACTGTCTGTTGAACCAGGGGATAAGGAGACATCCCAGCCTTAACTGCAGTGCAGCCCCTTTCTCTTTGCCTGTTCACTGGCCCTTGCTCTGGCAGTCTGGCGCCGGTCAAGCGAAGTTTTGCTAATGGTTGATCCCTTTCAAGTAACTGAAAAAGTAACTGAAAAAGTAACTGAAAAAGTGGGAGCTTGGTTCTTCAGTGTAGCAGTTGACCTGACAAACAAAAGGAGTCATGAGGCAGCAATCTGTATAGTTGCTGAAGGGACAGTCCTTACTTTTTGTTTCACAGACAACAGACCAGCATGTGCTACATCTCAGAGGATAGGGTTTAGATGTAAACCCTGTGGGGGTTTTTTTGCGGTTTTGAACTACCTTTGTGTATTTCTGATCCAGTGCAGGCTGACTCCTGCCCTTAGGAACCTCAGCAAAACTCTTTGAGTGCTCTAATTTGTGCTGGCTGAGGCATCCCTGGGAGGCCATGTCAAAAGCTTGGAGGTCCTGGTGCAATGTTGCTCCACCCCGCTCCTTGCATGTCTTTAACCAGAGAGCTGATATAGAAGCTTTTAAGAGGACTTTGTTCTGTGCAGTGCTCCACCAAGGGCTGGTTTAGTCCATATTAAGAAAACTACAACCTGACAAGTAGGGTGTAATGCTTGCACTGAGAAAATTAAATCCATTGAGGACCATGGAACAGCTGTGTGAGAGAGGCCCAGGCCAGGATCCAGGATTCTTCAGCTTGGGAGAAGTCTGATATCTACAAAGCACCCTTTTCCTCCTTGGTAACCCTGTGTGTGTTTTCCTGACCCCGGATTTCAGGTGGCTGGTCAGAGTGGTCAGAGTGGAGCCTGTGCAATGAAGAGGGCATCCAGTACCGCAGCCGCTACTGCGAGGTGCACAGCCCGGACTCCTCCCAGTGCGTTGGAAACAGCACTCAGTACCAGGATTGCCTGTACAATGAAATTCCTGGTATGTACCTCGTCATCCAGGAACACAGGGTGGGCCGGTTCGGGAGAGCAGCTTGTGCTTGGACTGTCAAACTAGGCAGAGATTTCCTTTATTATAAATTGGGCTTGGATGCTTCTAGAAGAACATGGAAATAGACACACATTATAAATTCCCTTGTGGCAGGCACAGGGTAAATGGCTTTCCCTTAAGCAGCTTAACGTTTCTTTTAAACAGAATTACCTTGATCCATAACAAATAACTCGTATTGCTTCACCTGAATTGAAGCTTTTAAGCTTGTATAGTTTGTCTTAGGCTGGGTTATAAAAAATGTCTCTGTTCTTAGTATGCATACGGGCAACAGAAGGTTGTTGTTTTCAGGTATCCAAAAAGCATCCCAAAAGAGCAAAGAATTAAGTTGAGGCAGGTGCAGAAAATTGGGGTGTGAAGGTGGAGATTAATCTGGGGTCTAAGAGAGCAGCACTGTTGATGGACAGATGGTCATCAGCATATTCCACCCTGTGCTTTCTGGAAATTGAATCTCCCAGGCAAATATCTGATATGGGTCTAGACTGAATAATGCCTTTCCACATATTCTTTTTTCGGATTACAGTGCACTGACTTAAAAATCTGAGATCTCTAGGCAGTGGTATTCTTTTTCATGGTTTTCTCAGCTACAATCCTTTCCCTAAATTGAAGAAGCTAAAGAGTGATCAGGTAACAGTACTGGAATTATAAGATCTTTGGAGATGTTTCGTTGCATGTGTTTCAAACCATGAGCTTATAATTCAATTTGGAGAGACTCTCAGCTTGCTACAGAGCATATAAGCACCTTCTCGTGTCTGTAGCACAGAGGGTTTAATTACTTGAAGAAGTAAAAGGATGGCAAAATGACCGCTTTCTCCAATCTTCTGTTTTTGTTTAGTGATCCTGCCAGCCTCCAGCATCGATGAGAGCACGAACTGTGGAGGTAGGTTACCACTAACTATCTTATTTTTATCTTAACCTGACTTCTTTTCTCCCTGTGCAGTATCAACCAAACCATTAATCTATACAGCTCATATCCTACTGATAGCCTTAATTCCACTGGAGTCTTGCTGTCTGAGTCAGACTGGAGGAATGTATCGCATGTCCACTTGTCAGTTCCAAGATTCTTATTTATTTGGAAGTTTGGGTTGGCCACTGAGGGTCATTAATTACCAGAGAGCAATTGCTTGTGTCTCTCTACCTCCAGGGTGAATGGTTTAGGTGGAAGAAAGGGTTATTCCCCATTCACCACTGTAAGCCTCCAGCTGTTTGGAGGCAGGTGTTTTTAAACAACCTATAAAGATTTCAGGGAACAGGGGCTCTCAGACAGATCCTTTGCTAATATAGGATTAGAGGTTTATACTTGTCCTCCAAGCATTTCCTTTCATTCAAGTTCCTACCTCTCACAGAAACTGTGTCTCCTTTCTGCATGTAACTTGGAAAGATCCGGTCATTAGTGTCACTTTTGCCCTGCCCTGGGAGCCCCTATGGTAAAAATGCAGACTGAAGAAAATAGCAGGCTCCTTTAACGTTTTAAAATGCTAGTTTCACACTAATGGCCGTGCCAATTCCTGCTAGCGTCACATCCCTGCTTTCCTGAAATCTAGATGATCTCCAGGCTGCCAAAATCTCTTCTCCCTGTAGAGATCATGGCAAAAACCAGCACGCCACCTGTGGCAGGGAAATGTGGATTCTCAGTTTGCAACTGAGGGCAATCAGTGGAATTCAGATTTCAGCCCCTGCAATGTAACATTTGGCTTCCTGCGTCACTGCTTCTCCCTCAGAGGGTGCAGTGGTTCTGCTTTGATTCCAGGACCCCTTGCACTCTACTGTCATCCACTGTACCCACATTTCCTTCTTTTTCCACCACCACTGTATTTGCTGTTGCTATCTACATTTTGCCATAGCTAATATTATTTATTAATCTAGTATTTTACAATATTTGGCAAGGAAGCCAATCAATAGAAATTCTGTTGATGCATTTCAGAAAATCTATATTTTCAAAGTGGTGAACCAGAAAGCTTCCCCCCTAGGGACTCACATGCTGCAAACAAAATAATATTATTTTTTCCCCCCTAAGATACAGCCAAAGCTCATTTGAAAAATCAGATGGGTGTTTCAAAGGTGAGAGTGAAAGAGAAGAGAGCTTTATGTTGTGACTTGCAAATGTGGCAGTGAAATGAAACATTCACTACAATATAAGCAAAGCTGGGCAGGAAGAGAATGTGGCAGTGTGTCGTGGCTTTACTGAACACAGTTGCATATTCTATGTTTTAGGTCTCATGAGTGATGCAAAACAGGCAGAGGTTTTTAGAAAGGAAATTTATTTTTGAAAAAGTCTTGCAACATTTAGTAGGAAATTATAATATTACCGCTGGGTTTTTTTTTTTGGACCATGATCCAAAACAATAGAAATTTGTAATCTTGCAATGGAATTTTATAATGTGGTTTGAAAAATAAATGTAGCTCATCGATCTAATAAATTCTGTATGTTCCGTACAGTAATTATGATTGAAGTGCATTACTCTCCTGTAGAACTCTATTGGTTTTGTTCTTTTTAAAACCAGGAGGATATTTTTTAGCTAAAGATTAGACGAGTGCCATTGACTGATGGGCAGAACCTGCTATTTGAAAAGCATATCACTTAAAATGTAAGATGGCACCAAAAAACTGCACACCGTGATCTGACTAAGAATGAGCCTCCTTTAAAACCACTGTCTGAGTAGCCCCATTTCTCTGCACACAGTCAAGTCAACGCAGCAGTCTGTCCAAATGAATTGGCTTTTTAAGTATTACAGGAAATTTACCGCTGCAGTCGCCGCTGAGGCGATGTGACTGACCCCTGGGACAGCTGTCCGGGGGCCAGCAGTCGGGGGGTCCCCTCGGGCTCTAGGGCCTCTGCCATTCCTGTTTGAAAGATGACAGAACAAAGGCAGAGGAAAGGCAGGAGATTTGGAGTCAAATAGCCGATTCTTTTCTGTGTAGTCCCCCCTGCACATAGCAAAATACGACAGGGTCATAAAGTTTTGCCATCCCATAATGCCTCTGGTTGCTTTGATAACTTGGTGGCTCTAATGGTCCCTACTGTTGGTTCTGTTGTCAGTGGAGATCTGGTGGTGGTGGGTTTTGCCATGGGTGTGAGACTCAGTGAGGTGAGGGAGGAATGAGGCGCGCGATTTGGCTTTGTCTTCCCTCACCTGCTGTGAGTTAGGTACTTCCCAGTGTGTGGGGTGCCCAGCTACAGCTCCTTCCAGGGGTCAGTGCCAGCCTTGAAGGGTGCTGTGGCGATCCCACGTTGGAGAGATCTCTGCAGGAGGCTTTTATAGTCCAACAGCTTTTCTGTTTGAAGTATTTGCTCTGTAGCTAACCTGCCAGCACCTGCCTGCTACTGACTTCCTATCTCTGCAATTTGCGGAGAAAGCCAACAAAGAGGTGTTTGTCAAGCACTGCCCCCCTTTCCTTTGTCCACTTTATCTTTCCCGCTCTCCAGAGGACCCCTAGCTCACTGTTAGCAGTACAAATACACCTCAGACGTAGTGCAGCCACCACCAAAGCAATGCCATGCCATGAATAAGCAAGAATGCTGAGCGCACTTGGATTACAAGGGGGACGAATGTGTGTCTCCCCCACCCCACGCACAGACCCATAGGCATTTTGGGCAGCCAACAGAAAGGGCTTTTCCCTCCCTTCCTTCCCCTTCAGAGAAACGCTGAGCATTTTTATCCCCTTATTTCCATGACATGCGCATGCTTTGGAATCCATTAATGTGCATTGTTTGTATGGCTCATTTCTTTAGCTGTCAGCTTAACATAATGTTTAGTTTCAATATCAATAGAGGGGAGAGAGGAGAGACAGGGAGGGAGCTTTGAGAAAACAATGCATGAACCTGTTAAACTGCACAAGGCAGAGCTGCAGTGGGGAGAGCGATTTGCTGGGAGATTATGTCAGTTTATGTTAGAACGTAAGACTCTGGCTTCAGCAGCTTATTAATGTTGATCCCGAGATGTCACTGCTCTGATTTGCACCTGTGGTCTTGTCAGGGGAGGGAAAGGGGCTTTTCTTTAAAAATAGCATCTCTTGTCATTTCCCTCACAGGTTTTAGTCTCATCCACCTGATTGCCACTGGGGTCTCGTGTTTCTTCGGCTCCAGCCTGTTAACGTTTGTGATTTACGTGTACTGCCAGCGCTGCCAGAGGCAGTCCCAGGAGTCCACTGTTATCCACCCAACCACTCCCAACCATCTCCATTATAAGGGCAACACGACCCCCAAGAATGAGAAGTACACCCCTATGGAGTTCAAGGTAGGGTACTTGAAGAGAAATACCACAAACAGCTCGATACTGCCTAAATAAATTCTGTATTCATGTCATGGTTGGAACTGGGTAGGTCTGTGTTTCTGTGCCCAGCTGATGGCATTGTGCACGGGGTTGAAAGGGCATTTAGCTGTGCTGTCACAAAGGGGTTAAAAAGCCTCATTACTGCAGTAGGACTTTGTTCTGTTTCACAGTCCTGATGAATGCCAGTCTGGCAAGTACATACCAAGATACTCCAGCCCATTCTGACTATTGAATGTATACAAATTGTCCTCTAAAAAAATCAGTAAGAGCTCAGCTCAGCGCATTGTTAGTGCGTGGTAAGAGGAAATGGAGGGGAGGAAGAATAAAAATGGAAACTTCGTTGCACAAATAGCTGGGAAAATGTGCATTGGTAGGATGAGATTTTGGAAATTCTTTGGTAACTGCCAAACTGGAGAGAATGAGAAAGCAGAGAGAGGGTTCTTCCCCCCTCTATCAGTACTGGACAGAACTTACCCCGGGCAGCTGTGCTGAATTCAGTGACAGTAGCAGAGTAGGGAGCTGAAGCCTTAGGAGATGAGTGCTGAAGTGGCATGTGTTGTTGGCATGTTGGCTTGCTAAAGTGAGCAGTGCCCATTATCAGAGCAGACAGCACCCAGGGTGTTGCAGACAATACCCTGAGACAGCAGCACTTCATTGGATTTGAGCATCAGTCTGATGATGGGCAGTGGCATGGGTGGAGAGGCTTCACGTCACCACAGGAGGAGCAGCCTGCCTAGGGTCACTTGAACAGTGTGGAACATTATTTGGGACATGAACACAAGCCAGAAGGAAGCCCTGCAGCTGCTTGTTCCTCCATACAGCTATGTGCTGTTGACATTTTGATTGTCTGCCTTTGCTGGTCTGGCCCAGCTTCTCACTGAGACCCAGAAATAAGATCAGTGATGGGACCGTTGCCACAGTCTAAACTCCTTGGGTGTCGAGGACTGTTTCTACGTAGGAATTGCGTAATGCTGGGCACAGGACAACTCCTGATACATGGCTAGGATTTGCAGTGTGAATGCACATCAGAAATAAGAGCTTGCATCTAATAATTTGAGAAGGGTCAATGTTGTTTTGCTGTTTTAAAGGGAAACTGATTGAGCTGGAAAATAACTGACCAGTGTAATAATAATGTAGTGAAATCCTTACTGGGCACTGCAGCCTCTCAGAAGATCCTGCTGCCTATAAATGCAGTCTCAAAAACACATTTGCTAGCAAGCTTAAGACTACAGTTGCACAGAGTTTAATAAGAGTCCAGCATCATAATGCAAGTCAGCATAGATTTGTGGAAAGCAAATCATGTCAAGCAAATTGGATTTCTTTTTAAAATTGAATAAATATTGATCTAGATAGGAGGAATGCAGCAGACATATTGGGATTTTCAGAGACTTTTAGCAAAGTTTCATGGGATGTATTATTCTACACACTCTGCATATACAGGTTCAGCAATAAATTATTAAGACAAGTAAAGAGCAGGGACTTGAAGCATCAAACTTCCAAGTAATCCTTTCAGTTATGAGAGCCGCTGTGGCAAAGTCAGTAGGAAGACCCAGATTAAAAAGGCTTTCAAGAATAAAAGAAGTGAGCAAGAGTATTCCCTTGTTTCTTATATAGCAAACTATAAAGAAAAAAGACAAATGTATTTTTGTGGCCAAAAGCAGGTAGTTAGAGGGTTGGATTTGTGTTAACATTTTCTTCATGATTTATACTGGGCTATCGTGTGTTAGCGGATGATGCTAAAATAGGCAGAATGGTTAAAATTTAGAAGGATAAGGTTGTTCACAGAATGATCTTGATCAATTGGGTAAATGGGTTATGAAATGCACGATGTCTATGTCAAGTGGTGCAGTGAAGTAGAAGTAATAACAAAGCTAAGCAAAGTTTAAAATAGCAGCAGATTAGTTAATGTAGTGTCAGGAGGGAGTTGACCTCTTTGATAGATCCATCTCTGAATACTTGATCTAGTGTATAGTAACAGTGAGCAGCTGTTAGAGTCTTCTTTCGAGGGACATAAAGAACTTAGGCATTAGATCAAGTTTTGAAAAGTCTGGTTTATTTAAAGGAAGGCATTAGCTAACTGAGGCTGTATGACTTACGCTGGGGGGAGAAGGGACTTGGACACAAGGAGAGATAGACCAGATGGGGCTTATTTACAGAATGTTAGGAAGTGAAAGAGTTCAAGTGCATAAATCTGCAGTCATTGGACAGACCAAAGCTAAATGTTTAGGAGCAAGGGGCTACTTGCTGAGAAGAGCTCAAAGTCATACACTTCAGAGTGGTGAATGAGGCAGAGATTTACAGATAGGGTAAAATCTGTTTGTCAAGTGAAGCCTCCTTTTCTCCATTCCTGTTGAGTATTTCCTTCTGCTCACCTTCTCTATTGCCCCTCCTTTCCTAAGCTCTTGGCTGAAAATTTCTCATTTCATATTACAAATCTGCCACTCCTCAGTGTTCCCTTGAAGCATATAGCATTAATGAAGTAAAAGGAAAGGCTCTGCGTGCTCTGTGCTGTGTAATTACTTATGGAGCTTGTTATTAGCCAGGTTTATATTTAGGAATAACTGACAGAATTTTTTAAGGGTCAGGAGGGAGTTTTTCATGCCTTCAAGGAACATGTGTGATTTTATTGTGATGCCACAAAATAAATATGAAAATGATGGAGAAACTAAAATTCACCTACCTGAAAAGGAGGGTTGGGCTGAATTTGGATATGGGCCTAGCTGAATTCAAAATGTGTACGTGTGAAAGAAAGTGGAAACACCTGAGATTCCAGATTCTAAACCCAAAAAAGTTTCTACTCAGCAGATACCACGAAAACCACCCTCAACAATTTTTAATGAAACCAAAAGAATAATTGTAGGTTTGTATGTATGTGTGTCTGTGTAAAAGAGTTAATAAATCCAGGATTAAGGAAAGAGAGGGTGTGTAGACTACTTTTCAGTAACAGAAAATGATAATGCACAGTGACTTGATGGTAGCAGAAGGCTGGCCATATGCACAAGTCTATTATTTTCTATTCTTTGATAATAATAAGCCTTCTGCAACCATCTTTAGTTTGTTTTCATCTTGAAATATCTCTGCTCTACAACCAGCAGGTGAACACTGTAGAAAGTTCGGCAGTGTTACATTCAAATGTACAGCACTGAATGCAAACTCATAAACCAAGGTAAATTTTATATGAAGGCAGATTTTAATGAAGCAAGTGCTAGCTGATATGAGCCTCGTTGGCCATTTCAGCACAGCAGTGCAGTAATGCAGATCAGATGTAAATACCATACATACATAACGGTGACCTATTGATCATGTAGCTGATGCTAACTTGCATAGGCAGTGTTTTGCAGAAGCGTGTTTTATTTTTTTTGGCTCCTTTTCCCTTCCTGTTCTGCTTTCTCAATAATGATGTGGCATTTATTGTTAGCTATTTTAGCCATGATGTCTTGAAAGATTTCATGCATATGCATCTACCAGCAACACGTTGATTTTGATTTGGTATTCACAGATTGCAGGGGAGAGACCTTTTGGGTCACCTAATAAGCAGTTTATGTTTCATTAATTGGTTGAAGTTCAAACAACACTCTGACAATATTGAAGACTGTGCAGAACAAAAGCATAATGAAATAAAAATTATCTGCTCTTCACGTTTTGGCATGATGGGTTACAGAGCCACTTACAACCTTCCCAGTAGTGCCACGCCGATTAGATAATAACTGACTATCAAAGCAGCGAGGAGATTTTCTTTTTAACATCTCGCTTCAGCTGCTCCATGCCTTGTGTGAGTTACTTACCAGAGCTGTGCTGATAGAAAGCCAAATGATCCTGCAGTAGAAGCAGGAGGATGTAGGGTCAAGATTGAGCCCTTGTGAATTAGGATCTCTTGGAACAGCCACACATGAAGAAAGGCTTTGGACTGAACTTCTTCCTATTGCTAAATCCTCTGCCAATAAAGAGAGCCAACATTTTATTCTACGCGGGATTTGGACAAAGGCGTCTGCATGTTGGTCCAAATCCAAAATCCAATAGCCTTTGGATCAGGCCAGATGGGATCAGTGAGAAATGTAAGTTTGCAGGATGGTTTTGATGATGATTCTGCAGATTTTCCTTGCGATTGTGCTGGACAGACCTCCCTCTGTCCTTCCTTCCTTCAACACAGCTTTAGTTGTGAGTCACGCAGTAAAACTCTCTGTACTGATGCCTCAAATAAGCTGAGGAAGCACCTGAGCATTGCATCTTCTCTGGCATCAGCACTGCTGTTGTAGGAACTAAGGGCCAAACACTGGAGCAAAACAGTCATTTATGTCAAGGGTTAAATTTACTGTGGGAAAAGATAAGGTGAGAACTGAGTGAGATTGCAGGATATGGCAATCAAAGAGGGAAACTGAGTGTTTGATGTATCATTTGATTTCTGAATTTTCTAGGACATTAGAACAATACACATTAACTTCAGTAGAACTCTGAGTCCTGCACTTGCCCAAAATTATACAGCAAATATAGATGCAGTTACCAGAAAATGGGGGGGAATAATCAGTAGATCACTTGGACTCTGAATAAATTAGAATCTGCAATGAATATTTTCTGATGAAGTGAGAACAATGCTGTTGGGAAACAAATGACGGAGTGCAGAGCAGACACCCCCTGAGTAGGACTCTGGGCCCTGTGATCCACACTTCGTTACTAATCCCAGATAATTCATGGCAATAAAATACTAACATGGAGAGCTGAGACAAAGAAACCAATTCTGTCTTTGGAAGATGAATCCTTCTGAATAAAACTCCAAGCTGGGTGTTTGGTGTGGCTTTCAACCTTGCAAAAATTAGCAAAAAGAAGATTAGTTCAGTTGGTTGGAGCATGGTGCTTAATGCCAAGGTTATTCTGTATGGGCCATTCTCTTGAGAGATGGCCTGGCTGATCCTTGTGGGTCCCTTCCAGTTCAGAATATTCTGTGATTTTATTCTGTGAAAAAGAACTAGAGCTTAGGATACAGGAAAGTGAATCTTTGTATGGATTTTAAATGTCTCTCTCTCGGTGATGGTCATTTTCATTGCTGCTGAAAATCACACCTTTTTTATAGAGAGGAGGCAGCCAGTGGTTTAAGTTAAAGCTATTTAAACTGCTGTCAATTGCCCTAGAGGAATGTTTGTCAAAGTCAGCCCTGGTCTCTGAGGATGTTTGCTTCTCCCTGGAAAACTTTGTGTTTCAGTATCCTGCCACTTAATTTGATGTGTTGCTACTTTAACTAAAATTGGCTAACCGATTTATTTTTGGTGATCACAGCACATACATTGATAGCGCTGTGATATAAGCTTTTTTTCTTCCCAGTGACCCTTTCACTGTGCATCATTCAAGCCCCAGGAAGTGGCTGTAAAGTTCACATATAAAGCAGTAGTTGATGATACCCAACGTTATCAAGAAGTTATCAACAGTCTCCCTGAAGTATTTGCTTTAGGTGCATGGCCTTAGCTGATGTAATCAGCTGGGGGGGAAAGAGATGTGTGTGTGTGTGTGTGTGTGTATGTGTGTATATATATATATATGTATGTATGTATGTATGTATGTATATAGTAAATGAGATTGAAATATAAATTCTGTTGCCAGTGAATTTCATGTTTAACAAAGGCTATTTCCCTTGAACAAAGTGGCATTTAAGAACATTAAGTGCTTGAATGGGAGAGTACGTATTTTTAGTACTTACCATGAGTATAGTATTATTTGAAATAGAATAGTAGGGGCAGGGGGTTGAATTGGCAAAGAAGCATTGTGCCCTTTTTTGTATGATCCTGCAGTCGCAAATATCACTTCAGGGGACTCTTGATTTGCATAATGCCTACTATGAAGGGAAAGCAAGAGAGCTTACTGATGGGGAAAAAAGGATTAAGTGGTGCATCTCAGTCAAAGTCTGTTAGTGTCTATTCTCCCTTTATATCATTGGCTCGAGTCAAATTGAGCAGTCAAGCATGCCTGGAGGTGTGGCTGTCCTGGGATGATTGTGCCCAGAGAGGGATGTGTCTCTCCTGGAGCTGTCCCCACCCCATGGCAGCAGGGTTGCTCAGTGGGTTGCTGTGTGTGAGTCACAGATATGCACTCACACAGATAAAGTATTTAAGAGCAGGGGAGACTGCCAATTCAGATCTGAGTGTTACCTTGCTCCTGCTCCCTCTGGGATACTAAGCAGCTGCTCACAGCAGTCCCCCGATGGGAATTGAGTCTCCGCTCCATCTGCTTTTCATGCAAACCCTTGCTGTTCCACAGGGCTGTTGCTGCTCCCTATAGGGTGGGAATCCTCACTGTTCCCTTTTCCCCACCATTTTTAAGAGAGTCTGGCTTTTGGGATGACTTTTTGTTTTAAGGCATGCTAAGAAGCTTTGACGATGTGGTTAGATGCTTCACAGTAATCCTGTCACGTTTTTCTCTTTATTAACTGACTCAGCTGTCTCTGCTCCCTCTTTACAAGCAGGCACACCTCCTCTACAGCCAGGTTAGGGATATGGTCCGTGCACTGCCTTCTCACAGGCTAGATCATCATGGATGCTCACCTGAGCCTTTCTTTGGAGTTGTATTACTGCAGCTGTGACAATCTGTTTGTAGGGAGACAAGTTTTGGGTTGTTTTTAATTAGATCAATGAGTGTAGCTGGAAAATCTGGCAGGTTTTTGAACACGTGAGCTGCTGTTGCAGAACTGAAGACAGACAGATGTGTTCTAAAGCTTATCTGATTTTTCCAGCTACACTCATTGATCTAATGACTGATATTACCTTTTTCTTGCAATTTTCCCCTTTCCTAATTTCTCTGAGGTTGACATGTACATGCCTGCACCCACCCAGCTGTGCTGGAAGAATAATTAATTGAAGAACTACAGGAATGGGCATAACAAAGACTTGCTGCTGCTTGCTTACATGACTTCCCTCTACTGGTCAGCAGAGGGATATTTCAAATATACCCTCTCTTCCTTTGCTAGAAGTTGATGGTTGTCCCTTGGTCCAGGTGCTTGGGGTGATTCTCTCTTTGTCACCTTGAAGCTCTGGCTAGAAGTGTTATGTGTATGAGCTGAACCAGGAAATCCTCAGCGCCACCAAGATGTGCAGGAGGAATTAGTTATGTGTTTGCAGAAGACTTTAAAGGGAGCCATGAAAAAGGCAAGGGAGCTAATGTAAAGAGAGAGGGAAATATTAGACAAACAATAAATACTAGAAAACATATAATCCTTGTGCTACACTGGGAGACGAGCTGTCTTGCTATGCTTCTTGAACAGTTCCACTTGCAAGTGATGGATTCTTAAGTAGAGTTATAAAGAAAATGAGCTACGTGCCTACAAAATAAAAATAGCTGGGTCAGTATTCAGGACTAGAACTCGGTTTCCAGAGTGTTTGGCAGCTCTGAGTGAGGACAGATGAAATACCTGAGCCTTTTTTTTTTTTTCTGGATGATGACTGGCCAGCCCTAAAGAGTCATTGAGAGCTCAGGGCTGCTCAGGATGCCCTGGCTGCTGCCAGAGCGTTGGTTGCACCGGCTGGGACAACACTACAGCTACTGCCACTTTCCGTGCTGCATCATTTATCTATACAGGAGAGGTTTGGCACAGGGGAAGAAGGAGTAACTCTGCCTGCACTCCCATACAGCTGGGGGAATCCTCATTAAGCTAGCTCTAATATTGTCCTGAGATTTGGCACAAAGCATGTGAATAAAGGAAAGAACTGAAATTCTGTGGATGGAGGAATCTAGATGGACTCTATCCCAGAGTCTCTGAGAATCAGCTAATGAACAACTCCAATTACCTTTATAAGTATCATGGACCTTAGGCAAACCCCCAGTGCCATGAATTGCAAAGGTAATACAAAAGTGTTAGTGAGAAAGCAGGCCAATTTCTGCCCTGCTAATTGAGTCACTGTTAAGCTACAGAAGTCCAATGCACTAAAGTCACACAAGGAGCTCCAGTAAGTCTGTGTGGGAAACGTCAGTTGGATTTGGGCATAAGACAAAACATCTGTGAGCATGCAGCCCACAATCGCTAGAGAACGCCTGGACCTTCCCCATTCACCAAGCGCATCAATGGGGTGTTAAATCCCACCCCCTCTGTAAAATTTGGCAGTCAGGGCCATACTAGAGAGTGAAACCAGGAGAAACAAATGGGATTGACTCGACTGTGCTTTCAGTTACAGCAGTGGAAACTCATTGAAACAAATCTGTGTCAGTATTAATATGCAGGAAGATCTGAATTAATATTTGAGAGGCAACATATCACATACCCTGATGAAATGAAAGGTGGTTCAGCTGAGCTGACAGCTGAGCCAAGACCTAATGCTGAGCAGGGAGAAATCAAACATAATCACTTTTTACACAGAGTTTGAGCTGCAGATTCTCATCTGGTTAAAAATGCAGCTTTACTTGTCCATGCATCTAAAGAAAAGAGGGTGATATTGGTGTCTTAAATAATCTTGTGATGTGTAAATAGAAATTGGCTTGGGCAGGAAGGCTGCTGTAGAGATTGAAAGCTGGCTAATGGACTGTGAACATTGGGCAGTTGTTGATGGGAACAAGCAGGGCTATGGGGAGGAGTTGTTTGGGGCACTGCAAGCAGTAATGCAAGGTTTGGCTTTATTTAATATCTTCATTAACGAGCTTGGAGAGAGTGCAGTCAGTGTGTTAATTAAATGAGCAGAAGATATTAAACTGGGAGGTGTGTCAAAAAAACAGCCACTGGTATAGAAATAATGGAAAATGACCTGAGGAGGTTACAAATGTAGAGAGGAAATAACAAGGTGAGAGGCAACATGGGGAGAAAACAAAGCAGTCCTGAGGAAAATAATCAAAAAGCAGCTATTTAGAGGGTGGGAGAATTTGGAAAGCAGTAAGACTATAAGAGACTGAATGGAGCTAACAGATGGCAAATTGGGCCCAGTTTTTATTTTTATTTTTACTACTTCTTTTTTCACCACTGCAGTTACACCTTTGCAATTCTCAGTCTAAATGCAGCACCGTGGGCTGGCACCAGGCTGAACAACTTCTGCTGGAAATTCACCAGAACAAGCAGCAAACCTCGAGGCTGCTTGCTCCAGTATGGGTGCAGCGAGGCAGTGGTTACCATCAGACTGGTTACCAGCAGATGAAGCCCAGCAGAGCCCAGTGCTCCAAACCATCCAGGGTGACCATTAATGTCAGTCCTAAGGGGCCATGATTGTGCCTCTGGTGGATTTGTCTGAGCACTGGAGCGTGTGCAGGGGCAGGTGCTGTAGCTGAGGTGCTGAGCCTCTCTAGTAACACTCTTGTGTGCGTGGGACACCCAGGAAGGGCATTCACCAAGACACAGGAGTGCAGTGAGGAGACAGTTTACACCTTCCCACACAGCTGAGATCATGTCTGCTATATCCTGTGCACCAGCTATATTGGGAAGCAGTTGGGGCAGCCTTGAATTCCTCTTTTGTGTCTGGACACCACGTCATGGGTGTTGCCACCAGCAAATCATAGGCAAGCCAGGGCTAAATTGCAAGCTTTAGGCTAGACACCTGGACTTGCCAGCGGGAAGATTTCCATGACCTCCTCAGACTTCGGTTTCCAGTTGTGAAAAATACTTCAGTTTGCCTTACTATTACATGCAGTTTGTTTTGCCATCTTAGTCATGTGCTTGAAGTCAGAGATGTGCCAAAGCATCCTTCTGACAATGGTCCTTTATGTTGCCAGCTCCAAAGGGTTTTATAGGTTTACAATGGCAGTAATATAATTTCACTCCCTCCTAAGTGCAAGGATAAAATAGCTATTTTCAAACAGCTATAGATAAGTTTAGCTATTCATTTTCTGATAATTGGATGTTAGATCTATTGTCAATCTGAGCACATCTACAGATGCTGCCGTCATTTGGGGGTTGTTTAATTTATTTACCAATAACAGTGAACAAAGAATCTCCAGTCTAAAAATATGGTAAGCTTCCATCCAAAAAGAACACGCAATCATAAGTTTAGTAGTCCCAGTGGGATTTTTTTTGAGATGAATAACCTTCTTATATAGAAAATAAGTTCCTCATCTGTACATCTACACTTCACTGTAAATCCTGCAAACAGCCTTATTGAATTCATCAGGAAAAAACTCAATACATAAACCCTGGCCACTGCTTCCTTTGACTTCATGTAGGCAGAGCTTAAGAGGTTTTGTAAAAGCATCAGGTGAGATAGTATGCTTGGCGTAAGACACTAAGCAAATTTTAAAGAAAAGTCAGAAAGAGAAATCATTCAAATCTTAAAAATCACTGTTAGCTTGGAGTAAATACATGGGTCTCGTAAGGTCTTTCTGGCAACTTTCCATCTTTCCAGGGTTATTTGTAATTCTTAGCTCGAGAGGCACAGCAGTGTTGTGGCATCCAGTGGATCAGAAGAAAGGGACCATGTGGGTGGGCCAGACGTCATGTATTTTCTTGGTGTCAGTCAGCAATAACCTTATTGCCAAAAGAAGTTATTTTAGTTGTATGGTTTATTTTGTTGAAATGTAATTATTATGCTAATTATTCCCAAATTTAGTGGTTAATTATAATTCCAAGATCTCTGCCCTGGTACTTCCAGAGATGTACAAGCTTTGGGAAATGTTTCATAATATTAATATATTTCCACAACCCTGAGTCATTTGGGTAATGTTCCTACAATGCAAAAAGTAACATCTTTTAACAAGAAGGCATGGCTAGCTCAGTGAAACAGCTGATCTGCATCAAAAAGACATCTGATTTCACTGCAAGAAGCAAACAGCTTGAAAAGAGCACAAAAGAAACGAAATGTTGGATCTCGGTTTCATTACATCATTGCACAATTCCCTTATCCCTCCGTTTTCCTGGGGAATGAGGGGGCGTAATGGCCATCCCACTGTTGCTACAGGAGGTCTGTTGGATGCTGTTGCAAGGAAAGTTGGAAAGACTGCCTCAATTCTTTTAGGGATAATTGTGTGACTGAGTTCAGCAGGAGTGTTGTCCTTGATTTCTGCAGCGGAAGGATGACGGATGCACATGGGCTTCATTTGGATTTTCTAAGAGGAACAGGTTGGCTACAAAGTCGCTGTCTGCTCCCTGGACTCTGATTTTAGACCTTCTCCAGGGTCAGCAGTGATTGGAGTTGTTGCCCCTGGCTCCTTCATGCCTGCACTCACCCTGTGGTGAAGGAAAGTGGAAGTTTTTCTCTGTAGTACGCTGGGATGTTCAACATTACAAAAAACTTCCAAGGTGGAAACTTAAACCTGTGCAGCCCTGGCACATGCAGCACAGCTCTGATGAGCCATGGAAAGGTGGGCTCTGCATTGTTCTGCCTCTTCAGAGGCTGAAGTGGTGGTAACAAAAAACACTGAAAAAAATGGTTTGAAGCTGCCCAGGGAAGGTCACCCAACTTTTTTTCTTTTTTACCCTTTTAAAGAGGAAAGTGTCATGGGTGAGAGGTAGAAGAAGTGAAATGATACCTGTTCACAGAGAAATAGTGGAGAAAGTGTGGGGTTGGGGGAAATTGTCCTTGCTCACTGACTTCACTGGGATTGTGGTGCTGCATAGCTGGTGAGGATTAACCTACAAAACTCCTGGGAAACTTGCTGACTCTTCCTCCACTACCCCCAAAATAGAAAAGAAGATCTGGAGCTCAGCGAGAGTGCCGAGCTCTGAAAAGCTGAGTGCTTTCTACATGAGCAGATTAAGGAAATCTTGCCATCATATGTTACCCTGTGGGAACTACATTATGGCCCTAATTTTGGTATTAGTTGTACAAGTATCAGATGCTTTTATAAGTATCATTTTCATTTTAGCGTCTGAAAAATATATGGAACACCTTTTAATTGGGAGTGGGGAGATGCCCATCTCCTTTTTCAATCAAGTTTTGAAATTTTCATGACTGTAGATTGGAAATGGAAACATTTGATCTGTTTATGTGTGTAAGGAATGTTTACACAGCTTATACTTGCAGCTCTAGGATGGGAGCTGGGAGTAGTACTGGAAGTCCCGTACTGCTACGTGTAAAGATGTTTTGATACATCTGGGAGAATGTAAGCAAGTAGGTCAGTGGATAATGACTTAATGATTTGGAGCAGAGGCAGAATTTGGGGAAGTAGTGGCAAGGCCTTACTGGAGAAAAAGGAACAAATGGAAAATCTGAATGATGACTTAGGCTAAAAATATCAATAGAGAAAGCTGAACAAAGTTAAATGCACGCATATGGTACGATAAAGTTATGTTTAACACACCCAGCACTCGACTGTAACTGGGAGAAGCAGCCTGTGAGTGCTTGTGAGTGCTCTGCCTCTGCTGTGAGCTCGGGGGCAGAGCTCTGCACAAAGGAGGGATCTGTGACCCATCCCTCAGACTCCTCCACTTCTAACTGCAAACACACCAGCATGAGTGATAGATTGTTCATAGAATTCCATAAATATTGAAATACTCAGGATTCTCTTGTGCTTGGCGTGGACACGCAATTCATCAACAACAAAACTGGACCTCTTGGTTAGTTGACAGATCACATATAATGGAGCAAGCTGCCACTCTTTTACAGTCTGTTAAAGCCATAACCATCTTAGTCCATCTGAAAACATCCCTGCTTGACAAAGCAGAGTTCCTGGGGCAGAGATTCTTTAAGTTATATTAGTCATATGCCAATGCAGCCTAGTAAAGTGCCATTTAAAGAAAGCAGTCAAAGTTGGGCCAGCTTTTGAGTGATCCACTTGACTGGGTTAGAGTGTGCTGGTGGCTTTCCTCCTGCTTACAGGCCCTTGAATTGAGGTTAGTGGTGAGCAGACCAAAAGAAACAAATTATATCAGCTGTGCCAGGATGGCATGGCTCATACTGTAAGGGAGGAAGCAGGTAAAAGAACCAATTGTTAGTTGAACGGAGTATTTTCCTAAGCCCATTCCACAGGTTTTCATATTAGCTCAGTCTGGCCTCACTTTTTATGTGGAATGTTATGCTTGCACAAATACCAGAAGCTTCATTCTTCTCAAGGCAGTGTAGGATCAAAATGAGGGCCTGAAATGCATTTTCCTTGGTGTTTGGAATACCTCGTGTATATGGCATGGGGATTTTGCCACAAGTAATTTGCAGCAGCAAGCATTGATCAGGCTTTTGGTTCTTTCTGCTCATTGAGCAGACAGTTGTAAAAGGTTGTAGTTGCTGGCAAGGGCAGTCAGTAGTGTTTGATATGGGAGGAAGCAGACAGTAAGAGGAAGACACAGTATCATCAGTAGAGTCTGGAGGTGCTCAGATGACTGACACATCTGGAGAGTGCAGGACAGTGGTGCAGAAGGGCTCATGTTGCAAAGGCAAGTGTCCTTTCGTTCCCTGAAACCTCTGGTGAGGGCAGCCTGAGCTCTAGTGCTGGCTGGGCTGCTTCATTCAGCTTAGCTGCTGCAGCCACTGCCGAGTCCCTGCAAAAGCACCAAAGGACCGTCCCTTCTAAGAGGACTTGCTGGGCTTTGTCTTCAGGAAGCACTTCTTTGCCCTGGAAATACTGGGGGCCTGGCTCAGGGGGGCTGAGGGGATGAGGCACTGGCATGAGTTGGGCTGGGAGCCAGGGTCTGATCTGTGTTGGTTTTTGTGACAGGCTGTGCTTGTGCTTTGGTGACAACTCTCACCTTTCCTGTTGGGACCGATCAGTATTGCTGGGGTCATCCATGGGTGCAGCAGGCTGATCCCATGCCACAGGAGCTCCAGGGAGTTCAGGCTGTCAGGAGGCTCTGACCTAGATGGCATAACCCACACAGCTGTGGGGAAATGCTTTCCGAAAGGAAAGTTGTTGGCCATCTCTGTACTGTCACTGTGAAGAGCTGTGGGATGAGAGCAGGGGTTAAAACTCTGAGTAAAGGAGCACAGGAACAGACCCAGAGAGATTTAACTGCAACCTCTTCTCCTGCAGTGAATGCATGAGTGTGTCTGTGTACATCTCTAAATTTCACTGCTGCCTAATTTCACTTCTACAACATATCAACCAATCTCTAGTGCCAAGGAACCTAATCATCTGTTTATTAAAGTGAGAAAGTGAGACAGACAATAAGTTTGGGGGGGGATGTTGAGGCAGTGCACATTGATCATGCTGATTTAGGACAGTACTGCCATCACAGCATTTCCAGATACAAATTCTTTGCAGCTAATTGCATTATAAATTCCACTAAACCATTTTATGAGGTATTTCCCTAAGATATAAGCCCGCCATCAAAAAGAAAACCAAAATGAGCAAATAACCAGTTGTGGAGTTTTTCCTAAGTATTATATGAACATAAGAAGAGAGAGAAGGAAAAATGCAAATCATGTTAATTAATTGCTAAATCTGTTGTAATTGGGAGAGTTTTAAATAGCATGGAACACGTTAAAACTCATACAGATTTTCCGCCTCACATCCAAAGAACTTGAGTCCTGAGGTCTTTGTCCTCTGATCAAAATGGTCCTGAGCTATTGCAGGTCAGGATTTTCATCTCACTAAGTTTCAGAGATGGCAATCCTGTCATGTCGTGAATTTTAACCAACCCAGACAAGGCCTGGAGGCTGGATCAGCTTCAGGAGAGTCCAGAGAAACTTTGGCAGTGGGGCTCAGCCTCTCCATCTTCCTTCCTGCCGTGGCCATGGAGTTACGGTGCTGGCAGTGGGTATCCTGGGCTAGGAACACCAGTAGGAAACAGCAGCCATCGTGTACAGCCAGTGTGAACACCAGACAGCAACCCCCCCAAATACTCAGTGGTAGTACTCAGTAAAGAGCCTTTTTACAGGGGACCTCAAACTTTGTTTTTCTCAAGCTGGGTCAGAAAACATGGAAGTGCAGAGCAGTTAATTGGATTTCCCAAGGAAAAATAGCAAGCACTGGAGGACTGAAGCTGCTTCCTTGTTTCCCAGCCTCCAGCACAAAGCAGCAGACTGTTGGCCACGGTACTTTAATATTTCTTTGGGTGACTGGGAGCAGAGCATGACATTTCCTTCTTTACTTTCATATTGAAGGGCAAAAGTTCTCATTTCTTGAAAATATTTGTCACTTAGAGCATGCCTATACAAATTCTCTCCTTGGTTCCTACAAGTGTTATGCTGTGGGATCAATTTAGGGACTCCAGGCAGAGGGAGATCACAGTCAGACCAGGAGGGGGCTGGGTCTCCCCCAGTTTTCATGTATGACACGGTTCAAGCAGTGCTCGTTTCTGAAAAACTTATTCGGTGGTTCAGCAATCAGGAAATTTCTTTGCCAGGGTAGCTTTGTCACAGGAAAGCTTTTCCTCCTAATGTCTTCTATGAAATCGGGAGTTGTAAGCTCCCAGCGTAGCTGTAGCTGTCAGTCTGCTGATTAGAAGAAAACATTTTCTTTTCTTCCTCCTCCTCTCCCCCTCCCCATGCAGTAAAATGCTTTGATTACAAAGAAACAGGTAGATGAATGTTCTGCCTGTGGTCTTTGAGCCCAGGGTAGCTGATCCTTTCCGTGGTCACAGCTGGGATGTGGATAAACCCTGACTGTGCAGCGGGCACATGCACAGGGTGAGACCGTGCTCCCCATCTGTAGGGAGTCCGCTGCTGTCAGGTCACCCCACTGCTGCTGGGGCTGGGGGGGACAGAGCCTTCCCCAGAAATTTCCATCTCCACCTGCCCTGGGGCAGAACAGAGATTTCTCACCTTGCTGGCAGAGACACTTCTCCTGAAGTTCAATGGGTCGAGTAAAGCTGAGGGAGCTGGGTAGTGCATGTACTTGAGCATTAGTTAATTAGTTCTCATCTTGCCCTGAGCTGGGTCAGGCATGAGGTGTTTGTCTCAAGGGGGAACTGAGGTGAAGCGGTTCACCAGTAAAGAAGCATCAGATCACGCCAGAACACCCATTAGGGCCCAGAACAGCCATTAGGGCTCAGGGCTAGCTGGCTCATTAGACCTCTCCATCTCTGCTCCTGACAGGAGAGATGCTCATACTCTCTTTAAATGTGCAGTTAATTAAATGTTCCCTGAAGATAAGGGTGCTGTAGCAGCACGCCTGGTGTTGACTCCCAGATCTAAGGAGTGAGTTCCCTGCACAACAGCCATTAAAGGTGCACTTTGGACTGACAGAGACCAGAGACAGGCATAAGAAATTAAAGCCAGGGGTTAGGTGAAAAAACTGATAGAAGTATCTCAGATAAATCCACAGAAATCGGATGACTGTGAGGTAGGAGAAAGTTCCGTAGAATTATTGCACACATACACGCAAAGTGTGATTTTATCCTTGTACATAGGTAACAGCTGGCATAGCAATGGGCTTTAATCTGGGGAGAGGGGGACATCTGCTTGTCAGTGGGAAGAGGGGAGGGAGAAAAAAATCATTTCTAATTTTTTCTGGTGAAACGGGCGTTTGTTGTTCTCATTTTTTGTGTTATTGTTTCCGACAATTGTTACGTGGTTGTTAAATTTTTTACGTAATTTTAGATTTTCCAAAAGTGACCATGATTTGTTACTTATACTGTAGCTTACAGAAGTGACACACTTAATATCGGGGGGTCCAAACCTGGATATCTACCAATGGAGATGGAGATCAGGTAAATGCACACCTGCTCTTCCAAAGAGGAAAAGCCGCCGCTTGGCACCTGGTTTGAGAGGGAGCCACAGGCTGTTCCAGGAGCATTTTGGACGAGGTTAGAACCGAGCGCTGCCATTAATGGCCAGCCTTGGTGTAGGCCCAGCATGGCTTTGTGTGACGACGGTGTTCCGACAGCACGCCGTCCACCGGGAGACTCCGTGTCCCTGGAGAAGGCTCGGGGTCCATCCCCAGCAGTAGCTGCGCTCAGGGCCGCTGAGGGAGGCCTGGCAGGAGCTGTGGGCCCCGAGCCCGGCCCCGTAGCGAGCGCGAGGTGCCCGCTTGCTCTCCCAGCCGGGGGGAAGGTGGTGGTGGCCGCAGCAGAGTCCGTGCTGGAGAAGGCAGGCGAGAGGGAGGTGCCTGCAGGTAGAAAAGAGTAATCGTGTGGCGCTGTGGCCGTGCCTGTCATCTCCTCTTCTCTTTTACAGACACTTAACAAGAACAACTTGATACCAGATGACAGGACCAACTTCTACCCGCTGCAGCAAACCAATGTGTACACAACAACCTATTATCCCAGTACACTGAATAAATATGATTACAGGCCCGAGGCCTCCCCTGGAAGGACCTTTACCAACAGCTGATGATGGACAGATCCTATGAGACTGGATAACTTCTTATGATTTTTTTAAATTGATTTTATGGACCAAATACCGACCCAGCTTCTAGATGTAAATATTGTACAGTAGGATCTTTTTGTTTTTGTTTTTCCCTTTGGTTAATTGCATTTCTTGTAAACGGCACATCTCCTTACAAGGACAAAAATTCAAATGGACCATTCTGCGGAGCTTTTGTGGATATTTGTCTGGAGATGGCTCTTCTACTGCAACTGTTTATGGCTGGAAGGTCAGCGTGCTGTCCAAGGCTGAGGTTTTCGAGGAGGAGGCTGTGTGCTGGGCTTGGTGACCATCGAGGGGCCACACACAACACATGGGAGCACTCCAAGCACAGCAAGAGGTGGCCTTCTGGAGCAGGACTGGATGCATCCTTCCTGAGCCAGGACAACGATGGTGCGCTGGATGACACACAGCTCATGGGACAGGCCGAACAGGACTCCATCATGCCTACAACTTGAAGAACATTTTCTTTTTCCTTCTTTTATTTTTTTTTCAATTTTTATTTTGATTTTTTATGTTTCTGAGGAAAAAAAAAAAAAAGTAGTAACTTTCTAGGGCAGTGTTCCCTGTAACTTCAATAGAATCTTTTCATATTACAGGAAATACTCTCTGCAGCCTTCTTTGGTAATATGCAGTTCAGCTGATGAGAAACTACACTTAAACGAAGTGCATTGTCCAAAGAAGCTTTCCAGAATGTTTTCAGTCTTAATTAAAAGAAAATTACACAGGCAGTGAAACACTGAGAAAAGTAAATGTTGGAGTAACATTGGAGACATGAACTTGGAGTGCCTAACAAACAAAGATGTTTATATCACTGGAAAAAGAGATGTGATGATTGCCGCACAAGAGCCATGGGCTTTTTTTCTTTCTTCCTTTTTCTTTTTTTCCAAGAAAGTGTTAACTCTTTTTGTTCTAGCTTTGATCCTGATTGTGTCTGCCAGGAGAGGCAACTTTAGAGGCCATGCTCTTCTTGAGGGAAATCACCATGCTTTGAGCTAATATTTCCTCTTGTTTTATTATTGGGTTTTAGTTCATATACTTTCAAAAAATGAGTGATTCTGACTTTGGAGAGGGAAAGTATTTTTTTAAGGAATGTTTCCATAGTCTGACATGACCCAGAAAGTCTGCTGCACATTCTTACAGCATCTTGCAGTCAGTACTCTAAGAAATAGTGACACAACTGAGTAATGTGCACTGTTTGCCAATATTTCTTTAATTTTTTTGAGGAAAAACAACCCAACAAACAAATGCTGCTGCAGCTATTGAAGTAAATTGGAGCGGTAGCATTATTAAACAGTATATCCAGCCTTGAAATGTAATTTTGTGTATGTGTGTGACTGTGTCTATAAGAACTGTATTAGTCTGATGCAGAAGCCATGTTGTCTACAACCAGATGTTTGTCTGACATAATTGTTTGGCAAAAAGGAAACTTATTGCTGGTGCTTAATGTACAACTACATCCAGTGTGTTAGCAACGTGAACAAGTCCACCGCTGTTATCATTCAGTGTTTCTAAATATTTATGATGAACTCCTGATGCTAAGTATTTTAGAATGTCGCAGTACTGAGCATGAGATAAAAGTACACCCCGAAATACGCATGAGCTCCACGTGGTCCTGAGCTTGGCTTTGTTGTCTGCACCTTCCCCGAGCAGCGCCCGGCCCCCGGGGCTCGGTCTGTTCCCAGCAGTCCTGTCTGTCCCCGCTTGGTCTCGGATTCCGCTGTGAGCCCACATTGGTTGCTTCTCAGTGCTGTTCCTTTGCAGTTGCTCATTTGGAAGCCCACCTTGGGCCGTGTACTCAGCTCTTTCACGTAGGCAGCTGGTAGGAAATGAAGAAAGCCTGTGTTGCTTGTGACAAGTATATTGCTTTTCCTGCGAGGAAGAGCCAACGTGACTCTGCAAGCCTGTGTGTTACGGCAGTTTGACCAGAGGGCGAGTATAAAATAGCCTCCCATTTTTAAATTACTTTGTTTGACTTCAGTTTGCAGTGATTGAAAGCTGTAGGGATGTTTGTAATAAAGTGGGGTTATTAGCACTGCCACGAGGACACCTTAGGCTCAGCAGTGCCCATCATTTTCAGCAGCTGCTTTCCCTATTTAGCAGCTCATCCTGCTTCTGCTCTGGTCTCACCAGGTGAAATAGACGGGGCAGAGGGAGAGAGAGGGATGCCCTTAAATGGATTTTAAGCAGTGGAGTCAGGAGTTGATGCAGGCCTAGAAGACTGTCTGAAACACCTGCTACAGCTCTCCAAGTTGGCAGAGTGGTTCAGCAGCCCTGAACCGCCAGCAGCTCAGCCAGGCAAGAGCAGCTGGAGCAGAGCAGGATCAGCAGGGAGGCAGGATAGCACTGGTGGCAGGTGGCCTTCAGGGAGGCTCTTCCCAGGCTGCTAAATCCCATTTGAAGAGTGATGACTTTGTGCCATAACGAGTTCACCCTGTGTCACTGAATTTCCACATGCCCCTCAGCAATATTTAAAATCCTGACTTAAAGTAGTTCCAACAAGTATGTAGCCCAAGGGTTGGAAATTGTTACATTAGACTATCAGGATGGGATTTCCCAGCTTTAATTTATGTGAACCAGGAGAAAACACTGGCTCCCAAGATCATTCCAGCCATTGTAAAATCAAAGCGATCTCTGAGCTTCCCCGTCAGAAGATTTCCTGTAGTAACACACAGCAATTACCGTGCATGTGGCAAGATTGCAGCTGGAGTTTGAGGGGATGCAAGCAAGTCAAACCTTGCAATTATCCCAATTTTCTATTTTTCCTTTCTCTTTTCCCCTCTCCCCCTTTATTTTTTCCCCCCATTTTTAGCTTCACAGAATAAAATTATGTAAACTGATTTCTTTTTCCCAGAGTACCATATGAAATTATTTAAATGTTCAAGTCACCAGGACGGATGATTACAGCCATTGTGCTCTGGAGGTGGATATTTTGTAGGCTATTGGAGGGTAGATGCTTTGAGGGTGGTGCATGTCGTTATAGTTTCATCAAGACATTCCTTCTTATCAGCCATCCAAATGGATTTGGCCCTTTTTTATATAATTGGTAATCACAGCAAGGGGCTGTAGCCTCCATTCGTGCAGAAAGCAGAATCCAGGAGAGAGTGAAAAAAAGAAATCAGAACACTGTATTACTCAATTAATGTCTGCAGGAGAGTGCAGTTCTTTAAGGATGATGTTATTGCGGTGAGAGAGTTGCATTTTTTATGAGCTGTCTAATGTGTGGCAGGTTAACGACATCATGTGCAGGGACATTCCTGCAGTCCAGGTAATTTGGCACCTTGAGCATCAGGTCTGTAATATCTGTTTTGTTTGAAGTTTGAGTTGCTCCTGTAGCTGGATGTTAAACTTGCTAAAATTTCCTGTTCCTAACACCATCTTAAACTGGAGTGGAAATGCATGTCCTTTGGGAGCATTGCTTTCCAGAAAGTTCATTATGGTGTGTGTGTATATATATATATAAAAATATATAATTTTTTTTTTTCCCCCTTCTAAGACAGAGAAGAGGAACCCTGGGTGGTTCCTCTGTAGGTCTGGAGACACTGTGTCTCTGCAAATCCTTTGGATAGGATTCAGGTGTACAGGACGTGAAATATGATGGAAATCTTACAGCCAAGTATGTAGTGGAAACATCTGTAATTAGCCATTCTCTCTTTTTCCATGGAAGCCTTTCTCCCAGCCGAGGGGGTGTGCCTGGTTCTGTTACCCAGGGATGTTGTGCCATTGCTCATGGGTTTTCCTTGAGCGGTTGCCAGTAACTCACAGCTCACTGACAGACAAACCACTTGAGGATCAAACCCTCCTATAAGAGGTACTGTTGCTCTAAAGGTGCACTTGAATGTTCAGCATATGAGCCAGGGCTGCTCTTAAATGTATGACCTGTACAGATACTATAGGAGAATAACATTTATTGTCTAACCACCACCGTTCCTACTGCCTTATGTTCAGAAAATGAAGTGTTGGCTTTGAAATCAGCAGAGAGCAGGAATGGAGCCTGTGTCTGATGCAGACAATTTGATGCCTCCGGTGATAATCTGCTGTTCAGCCCACCTGGAGAGAAAACTGCTGTCCATTGAGATTGATTTATTCTTTGTACCAAATAGTAGGGGAGAGTTATATATAGACATATATATATATATAAAAAATATATATATATAAAAATGTAAATTTAAAGTTTCTCTAACAACTTACTCTTCTTTTTCTAACAGTGTATACATCTATCAGTGGATAGATACAGTATATATTTATAATATATACACACGCAATATATATATTTAGCAAAATGCCTGCAGAGGAAACTTAGAATAAGAAAGGCAGTGCTGGTATTCAAATTCCACAGGGACAAACTGAAGAAAAAAACCCTATAAAAACCCCTTCCATTAGGTTTAAAACCCCACTTTTGGGGTAAATAAATATAATTTTTTAATTGAAAAATAAATTGATTTTTCTAGTTAGAAGTGCTGATTCTCCCCTGAATCATTCTGGTTAAGAGTTATTAAGAAAGAGATTCTTGATACTGTTTATATTTTCATAATAAGCCTCCTAAACTTCTCATGTGTATCACTCTATTGTTTTTTTAATTATAAGTAGGGAGTAATTGTGCAAAGAAAATTAAAATAGCAAGTAGGAGTAACAAGTCTTGTACCATTAGAGCAAGAGACATCATCTGTTAGAGCAGGGAAAATGTCATCTTCCGTGCTGAAGAAGTCAGTAACTGCCTTCTGAGTTATTGATCAGCTTTACAAGCCTTGCCTTACAGTCACACCGGGAGATTTTATCTGAAATGTAGGAAAAGAAGCCCTGTGAACCCGTGGCTTTTGTTTTTCAGAAGGGTCCAAAAAAATCCCACCAGGCCATGGAGGCAGCTGGTGCCATGGGTGTCTCTGGAGCTTTCCGTGTCAGAGACAAGGCTGTGCCCCCACGTGTCACCCCGCCACCCCTGTGAGCCAGCCCTGACACAGGGCAGGGCACAGCACCCTCCAAGGGGTCTGGCACGGCAGAGAAATACCCAGTAAATCAGGCCTGAAGGATTCATTCTTCTCCAACAAATCACTTAAATGCCCTGATGGCCAAGGCCTGAACTCCCAACAGATGAATCTTTCCCTTAAGCTTTTTTAGCGGGAAGTTTCAGGTGGCTTCAAGAGCAGTTTGGGGGTAGGTGAGAGAGATTTCTGTCCAACTTTGTTTTGTCTGGTTGCCAGAGCCTTCAAAACTGGACAGAAACCCCTCTGGAGCTGCGTCCTTGTGGGACTTACTCAGTCCCAGCTGTTCTGCCTGGAAATTCCTTCTTTAGAACCTTTGGGAAAAATTAATGTCTGCATTAATCCTGGCTGGAGGAGCAAAACCAGCAACGCGCTATTTACATAGGCACAAATGTAAGTGCTCAATAGCATTCAGTGTCAGTTTGGGTCTTGAACCTGTTCCTTTTTCCATTCTGCCTCCAGCCTCAGCTGCAAACTCACCCCTGCTATTCAAGAGGAGTCAGTGCTATAAGAGCAGCATTTGGCTTTCTGCAGGCCCCAGCCACGATTTGATTTTAAACAAATCTGATCATGAAAAGTATTAACTCTGCACTCTGGTTGTGACGCCTCCATTGGCAGGAGGCTGCTGATTCTCAGGCCACGGAGTCAAGCAGAGGTCGGTGTGGATGGGCCATTAATAACCGGAGCAAAACTGCTATTAGTACCAAAATGTCAAACAATGTAAAAGGCAGCCAGCTGCACAGCAGTGTGCTTTCTTTCCACACCCCTCCTTAGACAGCGTCCAGACCTGCCCATACCTAAAAGCCATGTGCTTAATGGGGAGCATTCCCACAGAGGAAGCCTTAGGGAGGATGCGTGGTACGTGAGATGGAAATGACAGGATTTATCTTGTGGTTGAGGTGGGAGAGTGACAGATGCAATATTGGATCTTGGATACATGGGAAACAATTATGTGAACACAGAATGCTTGCCCCAAAACAACCAAACCTGGAGAGTATTATTGGACTCTGTTGTGAAGGCACATCACCTTTCCTATGCAATCGAACTTGATGGTACTTTAGCATAAAGGTGACCTAGACTATAATCACTGCCTTTAGACACTGTGAATTTTTTTTGGGTACTCTGTATTTTTATATATTGTACAATGTAAAGAATAATTCAGAAATAAAACAGACCAACCTGACAAGCCTGTGAGTCGTTTCTCCTGTGGCCAGCGTGGCGGGGCTGGGGCTCCTGACAGCGCTGGCAGGGTGGGCCAGCAGGAATGAGGAGCAGCTTCCTCCTGACCTTGGTGACCAATGGCCATGCAAAATCCATTCAGCTGCCTGAATGGGGATGGGGAATTGCAGCATCCATCCTTCCTCCCTGTCTGCACTTTGGCTGCATCCTGAGGCCCCGGTCTGGATTATATTTATCATGAGTTGTAGTCTCTGTGGACACCAAATTGTGTTACTGAATGTAAGGCTCCCTTCCCCCCATCACAAGCTCCACACCAAACATGGGGTGCCTTTCAAAAAAAGGCACTTCTGAGTGAGGTGCCCACTGAGGTAAGAACGGATATGAAATTCAGGGTGCCAAATCCAGATCTGCAGTTTCTCCTCAGCTCTCTGCAGGTGACACCGAGCCCCCAAGGGCACAGCTGCTCTCTGTGCCAAGCCAGCAAAAAGACATTCATCCTCTGCAGAGCCTTTCAGCTGTATGTGCTCAGCTGCGATGAAATCCTGCCACTGCTGCTGCTGCTGCTCAAGCCCTACATATTGATGCAAAAAGTTACAAAAAGCTGAGGGACACATTTTGATTGAAGGGTGATCGTAGCCTCGTATTGAAGAACGTTATAGCTCTTGTTGCATTTATTAATCAAAGTAAAGACCATGAAAAGTGACAGAGTCAGGAACATTTTAGTTTATGTTCCGATACAGCTCAAGACTTATATTGAAGTTCCATACAGAAAATTACAACATAATGTCGTAAAAAATAGATTGGGTTGCTAATAACCTGAAACGTGCTACACCTGCATACATAATACTTTAATCCTACTAAATCATAAGCTATCATTTGGGTGTTTTCATATTCTCAAGTGTGCATACAGGAATTTCTTTTCAATGCAGGCCATTAAAAAGTAATTGAGAGGCACAAGATCAGTAAAAACAAACTTGCTGTGAATAAGATAGATTTTTTTTTCCCCAGTTAGTTTGCACGGTAACACAGGGAGGTCATTTTTGAACAGTTTTGTTTTGCATCAAGACACCTCTGCATGCAATTAGAGCGAAGTATTACATTGGAACCAATTTCCAATTTCCCTTAAATGTCTACCACCACATTTTTTTTCTAGTTGCTAATTTGATTCATTAACATAGCAGTTTCACTTTTAGCCTCAGTAAATTTGGTTCTCTCACCTTCACACTGTGCATCCCAACCGTACCCTTTTCTCTCTTAAATTTTTAATTGTACGGAAAACGGAGAAAGTTTCATTATCTTGTGGGTTCCCCATGAGGTGTGGGAGCATCCCCAGCAGCATGGGCAAAGCAGGGACCCAGGCCAGGCTGTGGAGCTGTCTGGGGGATCCACAGCAGCAGCTGCAGCCCCACAGGCCCCTCCAAGCTGCCTTTGGTAGTGCTCTGAGGTTCAGGATAAAAAATGCAGGAAAAGGAAAAAGCAGAAGTTTCCTCATGACTCGTGTCTGGTCTCCTCCCAGATCCCTGCAAGAGGGGCTTTGGGGACATGCTGGCCCGGATGACAGACCTGCAGCGACAAACCTGGCCCAGCCCTGTCCCTCCATAGGAAGCCCATTTGCTGGTGTTTTCTTCTCTGTTAAGGGATGGAAATACCCATGGTTGGTGGGGCACTGCCAGCACTCGGTGCTGTGGAGGTGAGGAGGGGCAGAGAGCTGCAGCCCAGCCCAGGTGCTCACGAAAACGCTGGAGCGGGGACTCAGATGAACGAGTTGTAACCACCACAGAGCAGCTGAGCAGATGTGTTTGGGCACCCGGGCGTTATCCAGAGCCAGTCATGTCGGAGCGAGCTAATTTCCTCCTCTGAACGTGCACCACATCTGCAGATAGCATGGAAATGAGAAATATCCTGCAGCCTGACTTTAGCAAGGCTGTTGACTCTCTCATACACGAGCCTCGTGCTGCCAGGAGCAGTGGCCAGGCAGAGCACTGTGCAGACACTCCTTGGAAAGCAATCAGGCTGCAGCAATTAAAAAGCCTCAGGTGAATCCGCACTGCCACGGCCAGCACTGTTACAGGTGCCCAGCTCCCCAGCAGTGCCCCCAGTCCTCCACCACAACGTGATCACACAGCCTGGCTGTGACTCCTGAATTTCCCTCTGCCCACGCAGCCATTTCACTCCTCTGTGAGAGCCCAGGTGCTCGTGCTGCTGTGGGACAGTCCCCAAGCTCAGCAACACTCCCCGTGCTGGCCTAAATCAGCCCAATGCAGCCATCCTGAGATCAGCACAGAGCAAGCACCTCCTCAGTGTGTGCCAGAGTCAACCTTCAACTTCAAGAGCTCTGCTCCCCATGGTACCTCATGTGAGCTTCCCCCTCGAGGGTACAGCCGAGGGACCACCCACTCAGCCACCAAAAGCTTTGGAGACTCATTACAAAGGGTTTTGCTAACAGTCGAAATGCATTTTGACCTGGTTTGTTTTGTTCATTTGTAAACAAACCTGACAGAGTTGTCATTGCACTTTCTGCTTAAAAAACCTGAGGTTCAAATTAATCTAGAAGGTGACAGAGTTCAGCTGTGCCCAAAGGAAAAAACCCAACCACATGGACACATCCCCTGTCTTTGGTGGGATTTCAGCCCTTCTGCTGATGGTATCTCCAAACCAAACCATTGTCCTCTGGGGTAAGGACTGAACCGGCTGAAGGTGATTTTGGTGTTGTGACAGAAATGTGAAGCTGGCTCTTGGCAGCTGGGCAGACTCACCTTTTCCTGCTTGCCCCCATGTGATCACAGCCCAGGTTTATTTTGTGACCCCGAGTTTTATCACTCTTTTTTTGTTCTGACTGGCCTTATGTTGACACCTCACAGCAACTGAATCGTGTGTAAGGTCAGCTGGTTTTCATTTTAAAACTACTGAGATGACAAGGGAATGTTGTTGTGCTGCACACCAGCCACACCCATCTGTCATCTCCATGGTGTGGATCTGTACAGAATATGGAAGGTGCAACTTTTTGGGTCCTCACACCAGCTGAGGCACATCTGGAATCCAGCAACCACCAAAAGCTCCTCCTGGCTGTGGGGGAGCTGTGGAAAATGTTTTCTGGCTGAGCAGTTGTGCTGCAGCATTGTCACCCTTCAAAATAACATCCCTGGAGATTTTCAAAGTCAAACTTCACAGTTTGTGAACTGGCAATTAGCTGGAAGCAAAAAGTAGTCCTGGCTTTCCATCACTCTGGACACAGTGAGGTGTCTTCAAGACTCAGAGTTAGCATTGACCACAGTGAACAGCAACAGGCTGTTGAGGTTCCATCCGTCTAACCTTGCTGTACTCCTTCATTTTTAAACCTCCCATAGTCATTTCCCTGCTGTCATGGAAATAATGGAGCCAGCAAAGGATTGCTCCCCTCTCAAGAACAGGGTAATGAACAGCTATCAGAAACATTTGATATTTCCATGATGTGAAGCATCAATGGCCACAGAGAAAACTGTTCCCATTTTGGCAGTACTTAATTTACTGTCACGAGCAAGCGATCTGTACCAGAGAGCAGGCACAACGCTGATACACTTTTATTACCCTGCCAGGAGCCACATTATTGTTTTCTGTTTTCACATTTCTTAGCTACAACATTTTTTTGTTCGTAGGTTTCTTCCTATGAGCTTGGCTGGAATTATTTTTATGTTGTCCCCAATTTACGTGCTCACTTACATCAGCCTGTCCTCGAGCGAGAGCCGTGCTTTCTGCCTGAAAGCCTCCTGGCAATTGCTGCTGTCTCTGCTGATCCATCACTCCTTTGGCTCTGGAGGAGGTGAAACTCCCTGCCTGGCAGAGCTGCCTGTCCTGGGGAGCAGCTCAGTCCCTGGCAGGCCCCACTGTGCCAGGAGCTGCTGGAGCCAGGGAAGGTCTGGAGTGAGCAGGTACAAACCTGTACTCTGAGCATCACTCTGAGCATCACTCCTGCACACCAGGCCTGAGCCCTACATCCCAGCCAGCCAAGGTAAAATCATCTCTAATACACTGAGTACAAGGGATGGGCTGCAGTGCTTGCCATGGGCTCAGGCCTGTGCTGAAAACCTCTCTCCAAACGTTTTCTCTGCACATCAGAAGGCATTTCTGTGTGAGCTGTGCTGATCTAGTTCACACTCCTGCTGCTCACCCACTCACCACAAACCCTTCAGAGGTTTTCCTTGCCCACCATCACCCTTTGCTCTTCCAGCACCAAAACTCAGCCATAAAGCTACAGCCACGATCCTGACCCTCAGCCCTGCAGCCAAAGGCAGGTCTAGGGGAGCCCCAGGAGGACTTTCAGGTTCAGAGCAGGGTCAGTTCCTCAGCTGCTGGATTTCCTCTGCCCATGCTCACCCGGCCCCATCCCCCTGTGCTGCCCATGCCCAGGCTGTGTCCCCTGCCCACTCCTCTAGTGCCTGGGCAGGATGGACAGAGGGATGGATGGATGGGGTCCAGCCCATCCTGGTGCCACTGGCAGAGCTTCCCCAGCCCTGGGACCTGCTGCAGATACAGAGCAAAGAAAGCTCCCAAAGAGAAACCTCGCTGTGGCCACGGGACCTGCAAAGCCTCCCAGGGCTCTGGGGCCCTGCTCCCGTTTGACTCCTGAAGAGTTAAGGTGGATTTTGCACCCTTAGCCAAGGATGACTTCAGTGGGTGGCTGGCCTGCCCTGGGAGAGTGTGCTGCTCCTGGCAGCTGGAGTGAGGAGTCCTGGCATGGTGCACACTCGGGACCTTCCCCTCTCTTGGTGCAAACACAAGTCGTGGCAAAAAAAAAAATAATAATAATAAAAAAAAAAAATCCCTGGTTGGAAATTTGTGTTCACGCGGTGGTAACATCAGTGGCTTGTGCCAGGTCAAGGTGAATGCTTTGGGTCCCAAGGCCCTGATGTGAGCCAAGGAGCCAAGATGATGCTTCTGGAGCAGGTAAAGCCCTGCAGCTGCCCAGCTCTCCTGACCCACAGCTGGAGTGTGAAGGCAGCTCCACCTGCCTTGGGGGGGCTCCTGCTCATATTTCCCAGCATCAGCATCCTTGATGCTGGGCTGCAGCCCAAAGAGGCCAAAACACACAGACCCAGCATTTACAAGTGGCCCCAACCTTTTCCCCAGCCTCTGTTGGTCCCATGGCCGGGACCATGAGGTATCTGTGAGAGCTCACCCTCATCTGGGCACATCTGGGCACAGCATCAAGAGCTTTCAACCAGCTGGCCCCAGCCCAGCTGCTCCCCCATGTGCAACTGCAGCACAGCTGAAGAGGGAGATGCCAGCACCCAGCACTCTCTCAGGAAAGACAGAATAAATGCCATTTATGTGCCAGGAAAACAGCAGACTTCAACAACAGCAAAGATAAAACAGAAAACAGGGAAAAAGACCTGAGAAAGAACACAGGGGCTTCACCATCACACAAAACTACATCAGGGCTCTGAGACAGACCCTCAGTTCTCATCCCCCTGAAGATGGAGATTTCTGTAACACTGCAAAGATAAATACAACTGGGAACTGTATCATTAGAGGCACTTTCAGCTCCCATATATAGCCTGGAAAGAGACTGTTGCTAAGAATAGTGGGGCCCAGATATTCCACGACATGAGGGTTGACAGATTTCTTCCCAGCACTAATAGGACGTGAGGCTATTTTAAACTTGCCCTGGTAAGTAGTCAGGGCATTCTTGAAGAGGCTGGTCCTAGAAAATAAACACGGATCAAGAGATGCCGGGTAGGGTGCACTACAGCCGAGTGCAGGATAAACACGAGGGAGGTTATGACAAAGTGTCTCTGTTCTAAAAGCCCCAGCAGAGACAGTGATGGTGGGAGCCGGCAAAACCAACCAGCCTGGAGAAATCAGGGTGTGAATCAGAGCTGGGAGGATGAGGTGGGGCTGCAGAGGCTGCCACCACTGCCAGGCCCTTCCCCTCCCTCCCTGCTGGAGGAGACCGAGGGGCACACCAGCAGACCCTCACCCCAAAACCTCACTAAGAGCCATGGAAATCTTTCATTGGCTGGGTTGGGAGACTGGATGAGGCTACATTCATTTAGACCAAACAACTCCCATCTCATAGCAGTATCTGCAGCGGGTTTTGGCAGCATTATGGCAGAAATAAACTACTCCCTTGTGCATTCTTGGAAGTGATGAACAGTGATGGCAGCAAACTGAGTAACCTCTTTAATGTGCAACAACCAGTACGTAAAATAACACGCACTTCATGGTCAGAGTCCAGTTTTAAATAGAAATTACACAGTGGATATGTTACATTGACAAGTATTTAGTTGTTTCAACATTATTTTCTCAAAAATAAAAATACACCACGTCGGAATATCGCATAGAAAATGTAGACCTCGCCCTAAAATACTATCAAATCACTTAAAAAATTACAAAAGTAAAACGCATACAAACTCCAGTAAAACTGAGCAGTCTTACAAGTCAAGGATAGTTTACAAAGATGTTCTCCAACACATAAAACCCTCTTCTTTCTCCATATGTTCATGCAGTTCAAAAAACCCCAACTGTTAGGTGTGTCCCATAATTAAACGCTGTTTTTATGACCTTAACAAGTGCTTTGTTCTAAAATGCACAGTAAGACATTAAACATGGTAGGGGAAAAAGAGATTTTAATCTAACAAGTATCATAGGCAGAGAAAAGAAATACGTCTGGAAAACACATCATTGTCCCACGGGAGCAGGAGCTGATCCAGGCTGCCCATGGGGACACCCTGCAGCTCTGCTGGGCTGGCTCAGCCCAGGTGATGGCAGAAAGGACAGAGCACACAGGAGAGCTGTGGGCAGGGAACACAACTCTAGCTCATATTGCACGTTCAGGGTGTCCCTGCTGGGGAGGGACATGGAGCACCCTCCTCCCCCAGCATGGGTGGGCACCCCAAGCAGCCCTTACCCAAGGCCCTTGACTTGCCCCACACAAACCAGCACATCCCTTCACCCTGTGAAGGAAAACATGGGCTTGGGGTTGTTGTGGCTTTGACAAACACATGGACTAAGGTTGGAGAAGTGGCCTCAGCCTGGAGGAAAGATCTTCCCATAAAGAAAAAAGGTTTTGCTGGTGGTACTGTCTTCATGTAGCAACACGAAATGAGTGCAATGAGTCCATCCAGATGCAACAAGAGGATAAATCACAGGGAAGAAGCCCCTGGGGAGAGAGACTGTGCAGAGAAAAGCTGTTACTGCAGAGAGCAAGTCCCACCTGCCTTCTCTGCTGCACCTTGGAAAACCAGCACCTCTACATCGTGTGCCACCACCATAGCAGGGATAGCTGTGCCTCTCCCTGTGGCACAAACCCCATCACAAACAGAAAATTAAGGTCAAAACCCCATCCTTGAGGAAGGAAAAAATTAGGCTCTGAAACAACTGGGCTGAAGCAGACACCCCTCCTGTGCAAATAACCCATGTGCCCAACATCCCCCCTCCTGGGCGTCCTGGCTGAGCGCTCCCCTTCTCCCTCTGTGCTGCAGTCCCTGCCCTCTGCCAGGGCTTGGAGCTTCCCAGGGTGCTGCTGCGCCTGAGCAGTGAAGAGACAGTGCTGGGGCTGAGAGGGGCACGAATTGATCCAAAAACATTGCAGTCCCAAGTAATTGGCAGGAGCCAGCACATCTGTGCAAACATTTGCTTTTGCTTGTCAAAACTTTGGACAGAGTTACATTTCTTCCTTTATTTATTAGCTTCATCTGTCTTGAAACACAAACGGCAAAAATTGTAAGCAGATTGACATCTTCCTCTGATTTCAGTGGGGCTGTGCCTGTTCTGGGGCAAGGCTCTGCCTCCTGGGGGAAGCAAGGCAGCTATTCCTGTGCCACTCACAACCCACCTCGCAGCAGTCACGGCTGCAGGGAAGTGAATGGAGTCTGCTTTGATGGTTATGATCCCCTCCTGTGAAACAGCAAGCCTGGAGGCTGCCTGGCTGCCTCTCTGTTGGAAAGGAGGCAGCAGCAAGGCAGCATTTCCCTCTTCCCTCCCCACAGCTGGAATGCTGGGACTCTCAGAAGGTGACAAAGCTCTTGTGTGTTTTGTAGGGTTGTCATCCGCCCTTGCACAACCATGCATTCACACACACAGCAACCTCCTTGAACACCCCACATCCCTGCTCTGCCCGTGTGGTGCTTTAAGAGCCCTGAGAATGGCAGCACCAATATCAAACACCAAATCAGTACCCAGAATTGGTGTAGGTTTCCACACCACTGTAGCAGTTGTCTTGCCAAGTTATTGTAATGTCCGTACTTAGTATAAAAGGAACCTCCTCAGAACTAATGAAACATAAAAATGCCTTTGTCAGAGATACTTTATAATTTTAAAGTGACCCAACAGAAGAAATAAACAATTAGAGCCCTGCTGTCACACCATTACGGAGCAGTTATATCCACTGTGCAAACTGTGATTCCCATCCATATTTCAGTCACTCCTGACAACTAAATCACATTTCCCTTTCTTGTAACAGCCAGTACATGCACATCAATCAATGCAGCTTGTTTATGTTGCAGTGAAAGGCCACACAGTCACTTGCTCAGTTTACTGTAGAACAAGCCCAGCATCACCACAAAATTTCAAATGTTATATGCACTTGATCAGTCCAATGCTGTATCTTGGCACTGAAATGCCCCCTGGAGCTGGGTACTTCTTGTTACTCAGTCCAGCCTGTTTCCCTCCCCAAGTTACCACTACAAACACAACAGTCCAGGGTTTTCCAACCTCCTCCAAGATTCAAGTCGTCCCATTCCCACTCCTTTCAGCTCTGTCAGGTGGTTGGGAATAACTGTGATGCTGTGAGCCTGAATACCTGACACACACAGTGCCCATCTGCTAGGCCTCTCTAGGTGTGGCAGCTAAAATCATAGGTTTCAGGTAAATTACAGTCTGCTGCTAACAGATTATCTGCTCACAACATGTGCAGAATCCTTTCGGTCTGCACTTTCTTCCAACTGGCATGATTTTCTAACAAGTCTCTATTTTTATGTACATTAAGTACATGGTCAGCCAAGCCTTCCCTGTGAAATTGCTCCGGAAGCAAGGAAGCTCTTCTCCACACCTCCAGCTCAGGGGAGCAGGCAGGGACAAAGGATTGCAGAGGAAGTTAATGGGTAACAGCAGTGTGCTGTAAGTGGAGCCTGCATTTTCTAGCCCTGAGCCTCCCCATGAGCAGCAAGGGAGCTTGCAGAGCTCGGGAGAAGGAGAGCCAGCAGCACTGGAAGCTGAACCGAGGGCGTCACTGAGCCAAACAAACCTGAGGAGTGTTTAAAATGAACCACTAGGAGAGAGGGGTCACTATGGAGCATCCTTCCCAGCATTCCCAATACAACCCACAACACAATTACCTGTGTAAGGGGCTGAGCACTGCTGGGGAAGAGGATCTTCAGGGCTGTGAACTTACAGGACACAGAGAGAAGGAAATTCCGGGCGCCTTCCTCTGCTGGCGAGTCACAGGCCACGCAGCGGCCAGTGCTGTGACTGGTTCAAGTTGGAGAGACTTCGAGCTTTCGTTATACAGAAAAACATTAACTGTTTTGAGCTTATTCTGCACTACTGCTAACTGCATCTGCACTGCTAAGGGCTCTCCCAGCGCTTCAAACTCAAACTTCCAACCAAGTGCAGGAAGCCTGGCAGCTTGGACTCTTGCTAAATCCAAACAAGGGAGGACCAAGCGACAATGCTTATCCAAAAAATATTTCTATGGGTTATGTTACTGACATGAAATGGACTGATCCTCCACAGAAGGACGCTGCTGTGGGGCAGAGATGGGGATAAAATATTTTTCAGAGATCTCAGCAAGCACATTTAAAATCCTCCCCTCCATTCTGAGCCAGATTTGCTAATCTAATAAAATCCTAAATTTGAACACCGTGTGTGTAGAATGCAGCCATGTCCTGCACAACTTCAAGCACTTTGGGAGCAATCCTTTGCCTTTCACTTGGGCAGATTCCCACTGGAGTTGCTGGGAGCTGAGCCCTGACTGCGGAGCGGCGCCTGTGAACCCGGCGCAGGTTTCCAGCGGGGCCCGGCTGCGCTGCCCAGCCCTGGAGAAGGTCCCTGCTTTGGTGCAGAGGCACTGATGGCTGCAATTCTGACCACGCTGCAGTGCCAGGCTTCGGCAGCAAGGGGCTGCAGGGGTGGTGTCCGTGGGAAGCAGCTGGGAGCTTCCCCACGAGTGACAGAGCCAACAGCAGCTCCAAACGGAGCACTGGCACTGGCCGAGGCTGAACCCATCAGCCACGGTGATAACACCTCTGGGATAACAGATTAAAAAGGGAAAGGAAGTTACTGCACAGCAGCCAGTGCACCTGGAGAAGAGAAGCTCTGCAGGTACCCAGGTCAGTGCGGAGGGAGGGGCAGGAGCTGCTCCAGGCACCCGAGCAGAGATTCCCTGCAGCCCGTGATGCAGACCATGGTGAGGCAGCTGTGTCCCTGCAGCCCGTGGGGAGCAGAGATTCCCTGCAGGCTGTGATGCAGACCATGCTGAGGCAGCTGTGTCCCTGCAGCCCGTGGGGAGCAGAGATTCCCTGCAGCCTGTGGAGAGCCCCGTGCTGCACAGCTGGACGCCCAAAGGAGGCCATGGGGCTGTGTGGAACCTGCTGGAGCAGACTCCTGGCAGGACCTGTGGCACAATGGAGAGGAGCCCAGGCTGGAGCAGCTTTGCTGGCAGCATTGTTCCCGAAGGTCTGTGCTCACACTGGTGAAATTCCTGGAGGATTGTCTCCCCTGGGAGGGGCCCCATGCTGGAGCAGGGGAAGAATGTGAGGGAATCCTGAGGATGAGATGTGTGATAGTCTGACCACAGTCCCCATTCCCTGTCCCCTTGTGCTGCTGAGGGGAGGAGGGAGAGACAACCACAAGTAAAGTTAAGCCTGGAAAGAAGGGAGGGATGGGGGGAAGGTGTTTTCAAGGTAAGGTTTTATTTCTCATTATCTTACTGTGATATGATTGCTAGTAAATTAAACTAGCTTCCCCCAGGTTGAGTCTGTCCTGCCCAGGATGGTAACTGGTGAGTGATCTCTCCCTGTTCTTATCCCAGCTCATGAGCTTTCCATTTTATTTTCTCTACCCTGCCCAGCTGAGGAGGGCAATGGCACAGCAGCTTCGGTGGGCACGTGGTGTCCACCCACAGTCAACCCACCACGCAGAGAAACAGCTACCAAAGCATCAGAGCCACAGTGAGCCATTCACACTGACTCAGAAAAACAATCAACAGGGTTTAAAACAAGAGGTTCGCTCTTCTCCCCTGACTACAGAGAGCCAGCATCTGGAAGCACTGACAAATATTTTGAATTGTTTGATGCCTTCTGGAACAGAGGAAGAATAGGTTATATGTAAAATGCTTCTCCATCTTAAAATAGTCAGGACAGTGAAAGGATTAGAAATCTCTGTCACTCAGGACAGTGCCCGAGCTGAGCAATTTTAATCTTTATATAGCTACAGTAAATTGCAGAAACAGAGCTCTGAAGAGCCATCTGAGCTTACAGTTCTGCCATGACAATGCAACTCCAGACTCCTGGCAAGCGATCCTTGCTTTCAGAAGACAATAGGTAGCAGCAGCTACTGGATATTGAAACTAATCCAGGCCCTAAACATAGTAAAAAGAAGTTGGACAGTTAACACCAGTCATCTGAAAAGTAAGGGATGATGCCAGTGGATCAGAATGTGCTTGTGTTTGGACTGATTTTGTTTTCCCTGTGCAGGTTAGCTCCACTTCCACAAAGAGCCTGTTTCAAGACAGGAAAGATCATTTAGAGCTGATACAGGCAATGAGCTAAATCCATTTTCAGTTACTACAGTAAGTACATCAATTGCTCTGGAAACATAAAAGCAGAGAACAGGTTGTTTGATTTTACTGCACAGACACACTCCTGAGTTAAGTCTTAGAGTTGTATTCTCTCTGCAAAAGGAGAGCAAGCAGAAGGAACAGATCTGTGTCTCAAAGGTAGTTCTGGGTTTATTTGAGTGAGCTTACCATGCTGGTGTCACCCCAGAGGCAAAGAAGAGCCCCACACAGGAGCAGAGGGTGCTTGATTCAACTTGTAGAGATGCAGAGCCTCCTCCCACACGTGCCCCCACCCCCTGCCACAGAACTGCCATGACAGGGAATCATTCAGGCCCTGAAAAGAATCCCTGTGGCAAACCGCACGACGCGTTCCCACTCACGGCAGTGACTGCTTGGTTACAAACAAGGGCACATCACCTTCCCCAGACAGGATCACCTGGAGAAAACCTAGGGAAACACATACCCTTGCACAACTTATATATATAGATGTATCTTTTATATATATAAGTTTTATTTGTGTATACATTGATATAAATATGCACCCCATACACACAAACACACCCCCATAACACAAAGCACAGAACACACACACACACAGAGAAGTATTTTAAATGATGCTGAACTGAAATCTAAGAATGTAATTAAGAAATCATTAGCAGGTTTAAAAATTGAGTTAAAAAACTATTCAAAGTGTCTTTAATACTTATGTTCAAGTAAGGGCCAGAATGACCACAGATTAGTACTGATAAAAAGAGCTGGCATTAATTTCCCATATTATGCCAGAACTCGTGAGTTACTCCCCATTGTCAAACTCGTTGTCATTTTGCCATCAATGCACCTCCTATACTAGAAAGGTTCTTTTTTAGGAAACAGTGATTTCTCAAGACTTGGGTTACAAGCAATATTGTTTAGGCACCCTCAGTCATAAACTAATCCTAAAAACCAAACACACCTTAGAGTATCAGGAGAGAACTAGCAGGACTCAGACATCCACACCCACAGTATTCAGTGGCACAAACAGTAAAAAAAGCAGTACTGGAGATGGAGGATGGAAAGGTGACACAGTGGTGGCCTTTCGAACAGCAACATTTACCTAGAGTGACACTCCAGTACACCACAGATGCTCCATATTCAGAACCATATGGAACCACAGTGGCATTTCAGAGATGACTGTGGGTGCAGGCTGGGATTCAGTGGTACCTAAAGCTATTGTTTACTTGTGCTCCAGGGTGGTAACAAACACCTCTAATAACACTGCAAGGATTATTTGGGATATTTAGTATGGCTAAAAACCCTGGTACCAGTGTCTTATATCAGAACTCACTTTATTAGAATGTAAATGTAGTGTAGAAGCACCAAATCATTTTAGCTTAACTGTTTAATGAACATTCAATATATAAATGACTAGCGATTTTAAAGAGATCTTGAAGAAAAGATTTTTCTTTTCTTATTTTTTTCCTTTTGTTAAGATTATTCCCTATCTTTATTCTGATAGAAGACTCTGAAGATTACTGGTACCCTGGTGTGTCTAACCGTGAGTCAGCACACACGCACACACACAACATACACCTCACTGCTACATCAACAGCCTCTTCAACAGAGAGCCCCAGCCCTGGCACAGGGACCTGGACAGCAGAGAGATTCTCTTTGTGCATTTCAGCGTCACCGTCACCGCTCCAGTTCCATATTTATGGCAAATCAAGATGGTCCTGAACGCAAGAACGACCCGGCCCTCACCCTCTCTAAATAAAGCCATGATTAAGTCTTGAAATTTCTTTGTTTTTCTGCTGTTCAGCTGTGCAAATCCAGGCAGATGTGCAGACTGCAAAGCCGACTTCCAGTCTCTTCCATGCCCTCACCAGTCCGCTGTCATCACACGGAGACGACGACGTCGAGATAGAGTCTGTCGTAGGACTCGCGGAAGCACAGGATGAGGAGCAGGCTGAGCAGACACGACCCCGGCAGGCACCAGTTGAACCAGGAAAACTCTGTAAAGCAGAACAGAGACCCAGCCTCGGTTATCAAACATGTCCTGTGTTTAAAGGGACCAAAACTTGCACTGATGGCAGGTCTGAAGGAAATCGCTGTGTTCTGACAAAATCCTGACAGCTCCCCATCGATCGATGGTTAGCGTGGTCTGTGAGCCCTCTCCATGGACACCTGAAGTTAGATGTATTTATAACCAATGCCTCCAGCTAATGGAAATCCTCCTTATTCAACCTGCCAATGAAGAGAACGGGGGGGAAAAAATAAAATCTATTATTGCTAATGGAGAATAAACCAATTCCAAAGACTCTGCTCATTAGTCCCTTGATTTCTATGGATTGAGAACTAAAATTAAAAGCATAGGAAGAAACTGGCTCTGATTTTGAATCAAACCTGCTACATCGTATAAGGAGGAAAAACCAATTCCTCAGAAGTAACTAGTGCATAATATGATCAATTCAATTTAAGTCATTCCAAAAACAAGTCCCCAGAAGCCTCTTTTCAGCTGTTCAACGTAACATACTGCTCTTAAAAGCCTGTGTTCTGTACTCAAGAAATCCTATCATCTGATATTTGACTAATAATTAGCAGTTTGATGCATGTTTTTTTTCAAACAAGTACAACACTTTTAAAATGTGTCAATGTACAAAAGAAACATTCATTTCACTGGATAGTGTTGTACTTATTTTTTTATTTTTCCATTATTACTATTATTATTATTAGTTATCTTATTTATTTAATTTTACAGAATCTAGACTCTCCCTCCAGGTCTGAGTTAATAGAAATCAAGGCTTCATCACTGCTACTTTCTTAAATCTGTTATTTATATTGCTGAAAGAAAAAGCATGATTTATTTTAAACAACAGGAAGGAAAACAGTCAGAAAGCCTGAAAAATCAACCTTCCAAAACCAGTGACTTTCAACAACACTCTCCCTGATCCACCAAAACCCCTAATGGATTTTTTTAGGTTGTAATATTACTAAAACCACAGTAAAATTTTCCTAGGCTTGGAGAAGGCTGTTACACGATACCAGAAGTCAACAGGCAAATGCTTCGCTATTATTTTCCTTATAACATTCTTCCTTAATTGGATTAAACAGACTTTAACTCAAATATCCTAAAAGACAAAATTTAACTTGGGAATCCTTCATGTCTTTTTTGATCCAGAATCTGTGACAGCACAGGTGATGCAGGGAATGCATCAATCGTGTGAAGCCAAAGGTCAGCTTCTTTTTGTTTTTCCCGTGGAAGTCCCAGCAGAAAAAGCAAAGGAAACCTCATCCAGAGGCTGCAGCTTTGGGACAGAGCACTAGCAGAAAGGCTGAGCTTTAGGAAGGTTTACATCCCCACTCTGTCTGCTGAACCAAAATCTTCAGTGCACTGGAAAGCTTCCAGGGTTTGGCTCCTTCACAGCATTTGCAATATCAGTACAAGGAGAAAAAGAGAAATTGGAATGAAAACTACTGAAAGACTATTTGGTCTAAAAGGAAAGACCAAGGGAACAAGATGAATTTGACTGAGTTCTGATTTATCTGTAAGCTTCTTAAATGCCATTAGAGGATGTATTTGAATCAAATGAAAGCAAATGATTAAGATCTTTATCTACCTTCTAAGAGATTTTTTTAATCAGAGGAGCCAATAGCACCCCTGGCACTGATCCCCTCCAGTGACCACACACTCTCTCATACTTTCTATTAAAGAATGGATTTTCCTAAGCACAATTACTTAATTTTCTTTCCTTTTGAAGAAATAGGGAAAATATTTAAAGTGTATGGGTATACCAATTTCAGGTTTATCCTAACCTGCATTTACTGATAGGGAAAGAAACATGAGAGACAAAAAATGGTTCCAAATACCCTATTTATGGGGGAATGAGTCCTCTTTATTATAATTCTTTCATCAGAAGTGAGACACCATATCCCCATCCTCATTTATTATGTAATGCCAAACACTGAAAAAATTCTCCGAATATTCTGTGTCATCTTTCCAGCTCAGGTACAGATGTCAGAAACAATAGTATGTGTGAACAGAGTTCACACCAATTAACAGCAAAAGTGTACCCTAAAATGTAAAGACTAGCTCTCACACCACCCAAAGCTAGCCCAGATGGCATTCAGGTGTTACAATGATACAGTTTAGCATCAGTACTAAAAAAATGAAATCATTTTTCTCCGTTTGTGTTCACAGACCACAGTTCGGAACAGGGCTGTCATCTTGCTTACAATTTCCTGGCAGAAAGACAAACCAGGCTGAAAAATCACCCCAGGTTGAAACCTTGGTAATTTCTAGCAGAATTCAATCTGAAATTTGTCACTCTCCTCTTAGTTATAAAATACAACATCTTAAGAAGTAATAATACACAAAAGTTCACATTTTCTAATGATTTACAAATGCTACACCACGAAGCAAATGTTTAACCCAATGACAGAATACAAAGAAAAAATCTGCTTCTTTGAAAACCATTAATAAAGACCACTCCCCTTTGAAAGCAAGCTGGGTTCTTATTTTACAGCTTAGAGTAATACTATGTATTAGAGTCTGCTAAACAACAAGTTGTAAGTTATGATTATGAATTAGGAGGAAGCAAATAATACTTGAGAGACAAGAAAGTCTGAAGAGATTGACAAAAGCACGAAGTGAAATCCTGTTGAGCCACGGGATTACCCAGAGGAATGCCTGTTCTGTCCTCGAGCAGTGGCACCTCTGACCCACTGAACGTTATCTGGGGCACCTCTGCTCTGCCCCTCCTGGGCAATACAGTTCTACCCAAGAGCAGGAGATTGGGTGAACTTTGCTGTGGCTCTGAACACCCACAGGTACAAACATCATTAACGGTCACGTTACCCACGCCTTTATAAAATACGAGGACAGTGTGTACCTTGGTGGTTTCTGGCTACAGCAAATTCAAGAAGAATTATCTTGCATCTAAGTAATTTCATTTTTGTAAGCATGCATATAGAAAAGAATAATTAAAATTCTCCTTCCTTGCTGCCCTTGCTTAGATTAGAACATTTGACTATTAAATTGTATGTGCAAACCCTTCCTTTTACTGACAAAGGCATGTCCTTAAGGAGAATTACATTTTCCAAATGGCTTATATTTCTTACCTGTATGGTAAAATGTCAGGAAAAACAAAAGGACTCCCATGAACACATTACTCAAAAAGGTGACGACTCCACAGCTTATTCCTTCTGGAACAGGATAGACTGTCTCCACAAAGAGCTCAAAGAATATTGGTACACTGCTGTTGAGGAAAATACCCAGCAAAATGCAGGATGTGTACAGTGTAGCTAGGACAGAAACAAAAACAGTTATTAATTTCATGCTGGTGTATTTCCCCCATATTCAGAGCTGCCAAGAATACTGATATCTGAACAACCGAAAAATGCATAATCTTATTTTTATCCTCTGTATCAAAAAGGATATCACATCTCACTAGCTTTAGGAAGAATAAATGCATTGATTTGTGAAAAAATATCAGAAATACTGATTGATTTATTTATCTATTTATTTAAACAGAATCCATGAAGATACATTCAGTGATTTGGACTTCGCTTGTAAGTAAACAAACAACGAAATTATGAATGCAAAGCATTGCCTACAGTTTGACTTACCTCTGAAACAAACAAAAAATATTGTCCTACACACAATTAGGACAGGGAGCAATTAATGCACCAAATTGGAAATGGACATGGATTAACCTTTTGACTTAGCTCTAAAGGTCAAAACTAATTTTGCTTCCATTTTACAAATAAATACTAATGATCTAGCAGCTATCAAGACATTAGTATTCAGCACAGCCTGAGCTGCAACATGTTGAATCCCTTCTGGCTTCAAAAGGAAATGAAGGGCACCCAGCTCCTGACAGGAACGGGACAGATTTGATAACGCAGATTATTTGCTGCTGTACAACAAATTGTTTTTCTTGGACAAACCAATAGAAGAATGTGACATTTCTTCAGCAGCCTCAGCTCCTTTGTTCTACAATTTCTGCCAAATATTTCACAGTACTTAATACAGAAGCTTAACATACCTATATTATCGTTTAATAAATATATTATAGCTCTTTCTGGAAAAAAAACCAAAAAAATAATATAAAAAAATAAATTAAAAAAAAAAACAAAAAAACCAAAAAAAAAAAAACACCAAAAAACCAAACCAAACCAAACCAAAAAAACCCCAAAAACAAAACAAACAAAAAACAAACAAAAACCAAACAAACAAGCAAACAAAAACAAACAAAAAACCAACAACACACCAAAACAAAGAAAAAAAAAAACAAAAAAAAAACCAACCACAAAAATTTAGTATCTATTTAGAAATTTAGGTAAGTTTTTTCTTAGTGCTGTCTTGGACAGAGAAAATTTCCTGACTTGCAACCTCAATAACTCAAGGTTACTAACCAAGTGAAAAGAAGAAGGAAATTATCAAAAGGCTTTAAATAACCAGAAGACTCTGGAGTAATTTCTGAGGTTCCCACCAAAATACTAAGAAAACCTAAAGAAAAAAAATTCAGATACAAAAGTGTTATGAAGTCACAGGTGAATTATTTATAGTGTCTTTTTGCTGCAGTGAAAGGATTATATGGTACAAAATTCTTAGAAGATTTTTTTCATATAAATATATGTATGTGTACGTATTTCAGTTTAATTTACACCCTTTTGTCTTAGAAAGGGGGGAAACAGCTCTGCGTCACCTTTTGTTAAGCACTGCTCAAGCTTTCAACTGAGAAACTTCAGCTTAAACAAAAAATAAAAATCAGCTTTTTAAAATATAAAAATTCATGGAAAAGAAATAAAGGCAACAGAGGACTTGTCTGGACAGGAAAAAGGAAGGAGAGCTGGCCCTGCTTTTTTGAATATACCACAATACTCTGAGCTGTTAGGAAAAACAAATACACACAAAAACAAACAAAACCAATCCCCTCAAAAAAACCACGGTAGCTTTTCCTACTCTTGAATTCTGCTGTCACAAACTGCAGAATAAATCAAAGAAATTGATGCAAGGTATGTCCAGGAGTTTTCAGAGAGGAAAGAAAAAACCCCATACAGTATTAGGATGTTCTTCCTAATGCGCTCCTCTAGCTAACACTGAAGATCTGATTTCCTAGTTAAAAGATCCATAGATTTTTGCTGCAAGTCCTCACCAGTATTTAAAGTTTCATGAGCCACTCTTTGAACTCCCATTTACCTCAAACTCTGCTGCATATTGCTCTAACTCTCTCTAACTGCTCTGGGGTGCAGCCAGAATATCCAATCACACTCAGTGCATTGGTATTTTGTATTGGCTTGAGAGACCAACACATAAATGAAATAGAAGAATATTATAAGACAAATGAACATTTGTCCTTTATTACATTCAGTTGAAGACATCTACAGATAAACTTGTAACTTCTAGAGAACATTTCAGAACGTTCCCCAGAGAAGAGAAGGTGGCACCCTGCTGTAATTCTGTATCAGAACTCAAACAGTAGAAATAGCTGAGAAGCTGCTGAAAGCCACAACAGCACCACTGAAAGCGGAGCAGTGAACAGAATGGGAGAAGCAACACCTCTGCAAGAGGGCTGAAACATATTCCATAAGGAGCAACAGCCAGGAAAGGGAAATCATGCCTCTGAACAGAGACAATGTCCAGACATATGATTTCCAGCAACTTAGAGTCACTGCAATGAAGGCAAAAATTAGCAGCCATTTAAAGACTTCAGATTTTGTTTAATACAGTAGGTGCCAGGGTTTCCATAAAATGAGCAGAAGCCTTCAAAACTAGATTTGCTATTTTGCCGTTGAATTACATCATTGTCGCGACACTGACACACACACATCCCCACTGGCACACACCTCACACTTCCACACTGAGAGGAGCAAAGCAGCTTTAGCATCCTCCTTTGGCTGCCCCAAAGTATTGCTTGTCTTGTGTGTGCACACCCAGAACTGCCAGCTGAACACCAGTGACAGCACCTCAGCTGAGATCACAGGCAGAACTGATAAAACAAGCTCTGTGTAGAGGTACAGGTACACACATCTTTGGAATTAATAAGCAGAAATGGCACAGCAAAAGGACAGACAGAATATAGCATCCAGTAGATGCCAATTTAAGTTCTAACCTCTAATGGAAATTATAGCCTTTAATTGGGAAACCACAAAAAGAAGCTCTGAAAATGAGGGAGATGTGCACGTCTGGAAGCCTTCTTTAAATGGTACATATTGTAGTGATGGGAAACCGCTTTTTATTTCATGCATCTGTAAATCACCCAGGGTTATCCTGAGTGCTATACAAATAACCTTATTCCAGTGACTTGGCAACAGAGCCACAAACCCAACCAGTCAACTAGACAGGAACTCGAAGATAAGATATGCAGTTTTAGAAAAATAAGCCACAGAAACAAGTAAAATCAGAGTTCAGTAGTGGTTTTTGTTTTTCATTTCACACACTAAATAACATATCTCATATTCCAGCTCGTGGGTGACAGGATAGCAGGGAGATACCACCTATTAACAGGGACCATTTGCTTTCCATCACAGAGACCTTGTGCTGAACGAACACAAACAATTACCATGATTTTATACTGTAGAAGAACAGCTGCTGAAGTTACAGCAAATGTTCTTTCAATTAAGACAATCTTAATGACAGTCATTGGAAATGAATATAAGGATCTGAAAGCACTGACAAAAAGAAAAAAAGAGATGATTCACCAAGAAGCTAACATTATGTCCTAAAGAATAGCAACTAACTTGGATAGGCATACGCTGGAGAAGTGTGTCATGCTACAGCGATAAAAAAAAAAATCACTTTTTCTTAGGAAAAGGAATTAATTAATCGCCTATGAAGTTATGTGCAAAGTTGTGTATCCAAGAAAATGGCAGCTATGAACATCAACAATGGAACTGGGCTAGGTTTCTTAAAACATGACATTAAATTGAAATAGCTTAAAAGATGTTTGTGTGCATTGAGCAGCTATTTCTCAGGTCGACCACTGCAAAAAGATCAGCAAAGAAAGGCAAAAAAAACCCATCCAAAGCACAGCTGTTTCAGAGAACTGGCCAGGAGCTGCTGCAGCAGGAGGCTCAAGCCATGTTTCATCATGTTGTGTTCATGCTTGAGGTATGAGGTAACCCTGGCTATTCCCTCAGCACTCATTCTGCTGGCCAGGAAGGGAGCAAGGAATAAAACATGCCTTGATAATATCACTAGAGATGTTACCAGTTAGATGATTTGGGACTGATGGTGATACAGTGGCTTAGCAGAAAGAGGAGAAAAAATGCCAAGAAGGAAGGTTCCTGACTGGCTTATCTCCTACAGGCCTTCAGCTACTGGATGGCAAATACATGCCCATATGCCAGAAAAAGACTCTCTTCTCCTGGCCATAAGCTGTGGCAAAAGCTTTCTACCAATTAAAAAAAAAAAAAAAAGGGGTGGGGGGTTGGGGGGGCAGGCAAAAGTTAGGAATTCAAACAGTGAAGTGATTTAAGTGACAGCCTTCACTTGATGTCCTCAGATGAGCTGGCAATGCAGCAGAAGGAGACTCAATATCTCTGACATATAAACAAGTTCCCAGAATTTTCCAGGACGTTCTGCAACATGTTTAGCAATTTACTTTTAAATTATACCATCACTAAATGCATAACTACAGAGCCCAATCCAAACCCAAATGAAATTGATGGAAGGACCTACACTGATGTGACTACTTCTTATCAACCACTGGCACATGTATCTTGGCTGATTTTTAACAAAGAATATGAAATATTACCATTTATTTTAAAAAAAACCCCTAGTTTTCAGATAAATTTACACAGGAAATGCTGTATCGAGTGCAAGCAAGTGGTACAGTTTCTCCTTCCAAACTCCTCTGCCAAAATCTCTTGAACTCTGTACACTTTGTAACAGTTCTCTCCTGAGACACACTCAGCCAAAACTCACACAATTTTTATACAGATAAGCAGGAGAGTAAATACAATAGAATATATTCTCTTGGGAGCAGCACACAATTTAAAGTAGGATCTAGGGCACTTTGTTACTGCCCATTACAAGTGCATCCCAAACATCAAAGTGAAAGGATAATGCCTCATGTGGATGCAGGCTTTGTTGACTTTAGTGCTTCAGTATCCCCATGACCAATTTGAACAATTCAAGTTATTTCCTGCCAAAATCTAAAGTCTATTTAAGTAGAATGAAACCTCCCTATAATCTAGAGTCTTGCTACTGGCCATGGTAAGAAAAGTCATGGAAGAAGTAACCCTTAGTTTTTCCATGAGAAATGAGACTCCCTTAAGGTAAGACAGTAAATTTTACTGTAATTCACTTATGGGAATGAAACAACACAATGGAAGAAAATGTCTCTGTAGTGCACATTTATATCATCAATGTTTCATTGCCTGGATTTCCATTCCAGCACGCACTGATCAAATTGTTATCTCATGATATAGTTTTGAAAGTAACCAAAAATCTGATCAAATTTGATTTGTTCTACATTCTTCTCATGAGAAAAGCAAGTGGAACTTGCTTTGAAAGCAGAGCATTCAGTCTGGAGAACTAAGAAGTGAAAAAATTACTGCGTAAGCCTCAAGAACTGAAAGAGGAGAAGGCTAGAAATTCCACAATATTTGATGTTTGCTATCAGTGGATATTTAAAGTGCCCAGATTCATAGATACTTATCCCTGAAATGCTCTTCCCAGATTTCAGGCACTGTTTTTTAAAAGAGAAGAACCCCCTAATTTAGTTCTTCTTTAAACACACTTCTATCTGTGAAGTTAAAGAAGATGTCAGCAAAACAAAGGTCATTATTCCCATCTTATGAGTGGAAAAGCACAGCAGGAGTCAGGGTAATGATTTGTCCACAGCCCTAAGCAGGTCAATGTTTTCAGGCCACTATTTTATCCTCTGCCTCACACTTACCCAGCACATCTTGTTTATAGTAAAGAAATTAAACGGAAATAATAAATGAATCCGTATTATATTATTAATACCTCTCTTTTTCTGTGCTTTGTAGATGAGGACAGAGAGACAGATGTGTTTATAATGTTCAATGTGTTGAACCTGAAAATAAAAGGGTGGACTGCTTAACCTAAATATAGTCATCAACTTATGGAGTTGCCACTGTATTCACTGTCTGCCATGCAGCACTAGAAAAGATTTTGTAAAGCAAACTTCCGCTGAATGTGCTCATAAATATTAGAATATTCTTGATATGCTACACTGAAAACACTCAATCAGAGCTGAGAGCAACTAGTGTTGCATATCAATTTTTGGAAAATGCTAGTATTTGTATCCAGAAATCCTACCAGCAATACAAAGTGGCAAGATACTGAAACTGGCAATACAATGCCTTACGTAATTATTTTGGGTCGAAGTATCCCATTGTACATAAATTCACATAATGAAGTTCAGTACAAAGCAAACTAACAATGAACTTGGCAAAGAGAAACAGATCAGCAGCTGCACTGGGAATTCAATGGAGAAAACTATTTTAATGTTCAATGTGTACATAAAATTGTCTTTGAAACTGAAATGCAAATAATATACATTAAAATTAAAATTTCTTAAAATAAAAATCAGGCTTGCTTAAAATATAAACCAGTTCCAGAATCAAGGTTTTTGGAAACCTATGATTAGCTGATGAGAGGTGTTTTAGACAGATCATATAGTAGCTGGTACTGTATCTTTATTGCCTTGCTTTCTTTTTTCCCCAGACCGGCTGTTATAGTTCATATATACAACTTTCGAACACACTTGTTATAAAGTCTCTTAGAGTTTCATTAAGAAGTCAGCAAATGACACAAAACCTGTCTTCTTCCATGGGAGGAGGGAAAATGGAGTGTATTATGCAAATACAAAGCAAGGCATTACTCAACACAAACAATGTTAAATGGTATGATTTAAAACCACAAATGCAGTTACTGATTTTTAATATTTGCATTAAAGGTCTCCATTCTAAGTAATTACATTTTGTAGGAAATATCTTTAAATGATGTTGTGCCTATTTAAAAGGAATTAGGAGAATATTATACAAACAAGGTGAGGAAAATATATTTTGCTGTGACCATTTTTTCAAAACCCTTCCCTCCCCCAAGATTTAAACCAGACATAAACCAGACATTACTAAAACTACTGCAAAGAACTCCAATTAAAATAGGAGGCTGATCTGCTACTATTTTATTAACAAATATTTAGAGATTTTTTTTTCCTTTTCTTTTAGGGTGAATAACTGGCCAAACTCTCTCATCTTTTTTATGCCTCCATAAAAACACATCCACCTACTGCTTGCTCTGAGCCCAGGTGGGAGACAGGCAGAGGGTTTTCAGAAGAGAGGGATGAGCTTTTGTCACCCAGTATCCACACACTGAAGGAAAAGACTGGGTTTGGGCCTGGGGAAACCACTATCAGGGTCTCCTACAGATGCAAACTTCATCCATGGATCAAGCAGCTGTCAGGTGAGATACAGCAGCTGATGATGGTGGTGTCATCTAACCAGCCTTCATCTCTGTGAAGCCTGCCTTAACACCTGGGCCAGTACAAAGGTGTCTTGTCTCCTCCCCAGAATGAGCTTCCTGTCCTGTGGAAGAGCTGCCTTCAACTGTACCAGCAATCCTTCAGACCATGTGGATATTTCAGCAGTTCCCTGGTATTGCTGATGATGCAACACCTGTGGCTCTGTAGGGCAAAGCCTGACTTGTTCAAGAGAACAACACTGGAGGCAGGCCAAGAGAGGAGGGGGAAGTCCCTCCCAAAATGGGAACTACACAGTTGGAAGGGAAAACCTCTTTGGAAGATCAAATGCACACCCCCACAAATTTCCATGTCAGTTTTGAACCCTGCTTGCTCCGCCTCAGCACCTGAATAAGGCTGAAAGTGTGGACCGAGATCCATCACTGGCTCTGTAGCACTGCCAAGCCCCACACTTGTGTTCTTTGCCACAGGGCAGGAGGAAGTGGAGGAGCCTATGAACCTTCTGGCAACATCAAAATCTGCCTTCAGTAACACGCCAATCCCTGCTTTGCACTTTGCAGCAGGTGTCCAGCGCTGCCTGCAAAGTGGCTCTGGAATACAAAGTATTTTATGGACCTTTTCTGGGAAAAGAGAAAAAAAAAAAAAAAAGGAAAGAAACCAAAAATTAAAAAAAAACCAAACCACTGAATGAGGGAAAAGCCCCACAATGATGTCTGCTTTTGTTTTGCACATCTTCCAGCTCTACAAAACACACACAGAGAATAACTACTTGGCAGTCCACTCTCAACACCTGTCCACTGATATGCAGAGTGACTTCCACTTTTACCTTTAGCTACCACTAATCACTTCCAAAAGCTGCCACGCCACAGCCTGCATTTGACCTCCTAGATTTGTACTCTGATACACTCTACATCTCAAACTTTTAATTAAAAGGAGAAGAAAAAAAAAAGAAGTTCATCCAAATCAATTCAAATGTACCGTTTCTCCCAATTACTGTGAATGCAGAGGTCATCATCATGTTGCATCATTACTTTGAGGAATAATCTAGCATGAAGTCCTATAAATTAGCTTAACTAGCTTGTGTGTTTTCATCCATAACAGCATATTTCATAAAGATACAGCGCTGCTTTTCTGTGTACAAGGAACTAAATTGAACAGGCACATTACATCTATTCTATAAGAACTTTAATGAGAAAAGCCTGATCCGAACCTTCCCCCACCACATATCTATGACATTTAAACAGAAGAAGAAAGAGATCTTATTTTCTGGCTGCACATTAGACTCTGATGCTTTAGATTGCCTTTTTTTTTTTTTTTTTTTTTTGAGGAATGCACCACATTCCTGGCACTTCCATTCAAAACAAGCTTGTGTTTTAAAGAAAAAGGTTCAGTACTTACAGCGACATATATAAGAAAAGCACTGACAGAAAACTCTCATATATAATTACAACTTAACCTAAGGAATCATCCATTTTAAGAGAAATGGTAATTGCATGAGAAGTACAACCCAATCCCTGTACTTGAATCAAGGGATGACAGTTTAGGATACTATTTATCAAACCTCAAATACCCTACCTACTTTTATGTCGGGACAGTGGATTGCCTTTCCAAAAAAAGCAGCGCAATGCACCTACATTCTATAAACAAATAAGAATTCTTACAGAACCTATGTTGCATGCCGAATTCTTTACAAAAAAACCCAATAAAATAAAATCAGAGAGAGCTCCATCAGTTTTGTTTTGGAACACTGGCGAGTACGTAATGACTTTCCCCTCTTGAAACGTCTTTGCTTCATTCTTATGCATAGACTTGAAGGGTCATTTATGTGTTTGGCTTGTTGCATCAATTCAGAGGATAGAGTTACTGTAAAAATTTACATTACTGCAGGCTTGTAGTGATGAAGTGAAGCAGGCAAGCACGAGAAAAAAGCTTTTATTGCTTTTATTTTAGATTTGATGGAAAAGGGTGGAAGTCATTTAGTATGACCACAGCCATCATGAAATTTGTTTTGTTTATTGATTAAATTATGTTTCATTTAAGCAGAATTTTTGAAAGCATTGAAATTTCAAGATAAAGCACAAATTTGACCTATCCATCCAGATGGTGCTGCTCCTGAATTGATCATGTATTTCAATTTGCTGTACCCACTTTAGTTTATAGTTGTGACATTTGCACGGCACCAAGGACACTTACTGAAACCCAAACTTAATTTGAGTAAAACATTACTTTATATACTACTCTCCCCACCAAACTCTTTTATTAAATAAGGGCAAAAAAAGTTTTCATTTCCCTAGAATGCACAAATTGCTTGTAACAAAGATGGCACTTTATTTAAAACAGATTTATAGAATTCTTTACTAAATAAATATAATTTTGAATCTTGATGGCTTAGGTTTTACCGTAACTTGCTACTCTGTTGAAGGTCATGGAATCACAGGTGGATCAGTCCATTGGTGCAGATTTTTAAAAACTAAGCAGTGCTAGCTTTCAACTACTGGTACAGCTCTCTTGCAGCCTGACCAGACCTCTGAGCTTTTCCCCTGCTCCTGCCAACAGCTTTTTTCCTGTCTTTTTGAGGCACAGGCTGAGTTAATTTTGGGCTGGAAGAGTTCCCTGAACCTGCGTGCAGGTGCAGAAAAAGAGGACAGCACTGTGCAGGGACAGATTTAGATGGCTGAAAACACTATGGGTCACCTTGGTTTGAAATGCACCATGTGTTTCCAATAACTAATGCAAGTTTCGAACCCCCTAAATTCCCAGACATGTCACTGTTTCTTAGAGGCAACACTACTCTCATTCACCTGATTTTTCTTGATTTCTCACTTTGGTTATTGCAAAGGACTCAAAATAGGAAAACACTTTGTCTCTGAATCAAATTTGAATGTGTATTCAATGTTCTTGCTTTGGGTTAAATTTTTTATCTTTTTATGAAGTTATTCAAAGCCAGTGAAGATATTTCAGGGTCAAAAGACTTTCTAAACATTTTATTTTGTCTTACTCAAACTACTGTATTACTAAAGATATCAAACCAGGTTATAACATAGCGAAGACTGCAAATACTTGCCTGCAATATCAATTATAACAAATAGGAATTAAAATCGTTGTCGATACCTGTGGTTAAAGGCAGATGAGTGACAGTAGTTAGACAGGTGAGAGTGAACCAGGTTGATGCTAATGTTGCTCCAGACAAAAGCAGCAGCAGTATGAACTTCAGCATGCCCCTGATAAAATCTGCAAATCTAAAACAAAAGCACACATCAGAGCAATATAAATGCCGATTTTCGTATTATTTAAATGCGATGCTTGACAATTAATTCAGTATATTCTCATTAAACATTTTGGAGACTATAAAAACAATTTTAAAGTCATTTCTCATTTTCAGAAATAGAAAAAAGTTATTTTTATAGAATGGTGATATTTCTAGCTGTCAAGCTGAAGAGCCATGGATTTTTTAGCTGTCACGAAGTAACAACCAAACCAGAACAATTCTCAAGCAATTCTCAAGGCATCAAATGAAAACACTGGAGGAAAGGGTTTTTTTCCCTTCTGCATTTGTTGGACACAGTATCTCACCACTACTTCCATTGCTGTTTTGTCAGCATTTGCCAGTCTCCCCTGGCAGACACAGAGCTCCATTAGCATATGAGGAGGCTGCCGCATTTCATTCAAGACATAGTTAAGTGTCAAGATTCATTCCTGTGGGAAATGGAAAAACTCCAAAAAATTCTGAAGAATCCCTAGTTGGAGATGACAAGGAACAGCTTCTGAACTGTTGCATGCACTGGTGATGAAGCTCATGGTGGCTTAGGCAAGGAAGGAACTCTTTACATAGGGGGTCACTCTGCCAGTGGCTGTTTTGGGTTGAAAAGTTCCAGAAACCACAAGCTTGGTGCTACTGCTCTTCTACACAGATCCTGCTGACAGACTGGGGAGGACAGCCCCACAAGTCCTTGGGCAGTCTGGCTCTTACATGGAGGGAATTATGACCTTTATACCACCTGATGGTACATTGTTTTTTCATCTTTTTTTTTTCCTTTTTCTCTCAAGGAGACAGAATGCTTTTGAGCAGTACTCATATGGCGTAATTATCGGTGCAACTGCTCTTTTCAAAAGGGATGTCAACCTAAGTACTGGGGAAGATATATTGGAAAAGGCAATGTCATTTATTCATGAGTAATTTTCTATAATATCCTGCTTAGGAGATGTGATTTTGGGATGGACAGGTTAGGCATGTATTTCTAAAGCATATCTTCTACCTCTACAAGCTCCTACCTTGATTAGGCTAATGGCAGCATAATGCACCTATTTTGGTCCATGATGAAATTTGTCTGTCCATCAGCTAACTGCCTTCTCTGCCCTGACAAAGATCACTCTCTAAGCAAATACCTTATAGTTTACTTGATAAAACAGGCAATGCTACCAACATTTTGAGAACTTCCAAATATGCCATAAAAGATGTAGAACTAATGCAGTCAAACACTCTCTGCTCCCCCAAACCAACTTCCTTCCTTGTTATTTTGATTCTCCCCATTCTTGAATTCCACACTGAATTTAGCAGTGAGTAATTCAATAAGCAGTAGCGGGAGATCAATGCTGCATATCATCTGAGAAGTTTATGACTGCAGTGTTCAAGTGGCTTATGCATTCATCTCCAATAGCCAGAGGTCGGCTGCTACTGGTGGATTTTTTTCTGACCATCCAATCGAGGAGTCAGGATCACCTCACTGGTTTGCCAGTTTCTTTAATTATTCTTTGGGATCACTAGGGTCAAAATCAGCAATTTCAAAAACTTTGCAGAACCATCTCAAGGTGTAAACTTCCAGCTTATTCCACGGAGACTACCACTTTGCCTGCTGGCAGACAACATCACTGTCCTTACAGGCAAGGGCAGTGACACAGATCCTGTCTAATGAAACTATGTGAGAAATATCAGCCTTGTGGGAGGAACATTCATAGACAACAGGACTGGGGGTGATCTCTAGGGGATCCTTGGTCTCTATCCCACCACCAGGGATATGTGGGGATGGGAGGTTGATATACATCTAATCCATTCATAACAGCTAAGTGGTGAAAATATCTACCTTTACCAAGCAGCTGCAACTCTTCCTGACACAAAGATCCCAGTTTGGGTAGCAGTGTGCTCCAAAGAGCTCTCAGATGTCACAGAGCTCCAAAAGAGTCAAATGTACCCCAAAGTAAAGGTTCATTCAACTACTGGATTCAGCCAGCAATAGAAATAATAGAAAAAAACCTACATAATAACCTAGCCTAAACTTGGTAATTGAAGGATTTTTGTTTCTTGTCCGGTTACACGAGAATAGAGCAGACTGTAAATCTAGTCTACTCTTCATAATACTTTCTTCCATCAAAAAATCTGAGAAATTACTTTTATCCTCAGACCCTGTACCTGATTTCAAACCTTCATTCTCTATAAATCCTTTTTCATCATCTAGCATGTAAGGGATTGCCTGCAGCTGCTAAAAAAGCACAACAGGAGAGAAGGTGTGTACTCTGCCAGACACAGACCTCTGAGCCTACTGCTGGCAACAGTCTCCAGCCTCCCAGCAGATGCAGCCCTGGGCTGTATCCTACAGTTAAAATCACAAACCTGCACTGCTGACAACACTGTCTGTTGCTAAGGAAATTATCACCATGCCATGAAGTTTCAGCATTTTGACTACACTGCAGGTTAGAAGCAGGAACTGAAACTGAGCCGCAGAGGACAAAACCTCAGAAATATCTATGAACCTTGGCAAATGTGAGGAAACAAAAAATTTTAAAAATCTGAGAAAATGTAGTAGATTTATGTTTCCATGCAATTATATGAATGCTGCTCTTTGACACTGCTTTTCTTCAAGCTAGTAGCATTTGAAAGCTGCCAGCAAAGGGTACAGCACCTACCAGCTGCCCAAAATAGGACAGGCTTTTCAATCATAAAAATGCATCAAACACATTAGCTAAACATGTAAGTTTATGGCTATCAGGACAGCAGTGGGTGGAGAGCAGAAGGATTTACGTATAATGCTGAGGAAAACTTGCACCATTTTGAAAATGAGATAGATAAACAAACTTCCAAACTGTGCATTACTTTAAATACATGATGGGCAATACTTTAAATAGATGATTTAACACCTACTGTGATGTACAGGACCTAATGCTGTATGGCAAGGCTCAGGTTTTTAAAAATTCTAAATTATAGAATCTGCATTGACAAAAATGAAAGGAGCAAATTCCTAAAATGCACCGATTTTGCTTTGACAAATCAGCAGAAGAAAAAAAAGGAAAAAAAAACCCACCCCAAAACTAACAGCTTCTTGAGAGGTGGTTAAGGGAGAGAGCTGCTTGCTTGGCAAATCACAGTTCTGACACTGAAATATATCAACTTGTCAGCTTTGACAAGAATCATTACTTAATTTTCCTAATTACAACTTTCAGCAGATTACAGTCAGACTCATCATTGATTCAACCCTACACAGATAAATGCTGAATAGGCCTAGGAGGGAGAGTCATCCATCAGAAGTGACAAATCACCTCCTCCCTCCCTTTCTGTATGCAAACCCTCCCATCTGAACTGTGCATCACCTAAGTTAGAAAAACGTATTTGGAGACAGACTGTTGGTATTTCTTAAATTTACTAAATGCTACAAAATACAGGTATTCAGCAAGGTTTGAAATCAATTTTGAAGCAGTTAAAGGCACTGCCAGCATTTCCTGAAACTTAACCCAGGCAATATATTAAATAAATTAATCTACCATAAAGACTGAGATTTGCATGTTGGCATAGAGTCTGCAGATTCTCTCCTAATAAAGCGAGCTTCTAAGCTCTACTATTGAAAAGTTGCAAATATACTAGATATTAATTCATAATGAAAAAGATTAAACTGGCACTCTACCTGCTTCAACATGCAACCTATGGCATCTGTGTCATTTACAGCAATTGCTCTTAAACCTCTACTCTCTTACAGAGAAAACATTGTATCTGAGCTTGGCTAATGAAAAGCAACTCTTTTTAGAGGAAATCAGGGCATGAACTTTGTTTGGCTAGATGAAGTCCTCTGGCCTGCATCTGGAGTTGATGGGAGAGAAGCTCTTGTTTCTTCTCCCTAGGTCAGGAGTTTTTTCCTCTCCCTGTTGCAGTTGCTAGGCAGCCTGCAAAATGTCAGGATGTGAAACCTCACCACTTCTTTATGCATCGTGTACTCTGATGAAGCACAGCAAGTGAAAAAAAGAGAGTTTCAAAAAGAAAAAAAAGAGAGTCCTAAAAAGATCACTCTCTCCATCCTCAACACCATGACACTGCAATGATTGCAGATATCTGCATATGTGCTAAACTCACTGCAGAACTGGAGTCAAAAGAGTGGACACAGAGAAGCCAGGGCAATGCTCAGATATCCCAAAGCAAGGGGAACGTGTGACTGGTTTCAATCACATAATAAACTCACTGCTCAGGTACCTCCTAAAGGACTTCTCACCATCCCTTTCCCTAAAGAGGACCTCAATGAAGAAGCAGCAGCCGCCTTTTGGAAGGGCAGTCCATTTCTTGCTGTTCCAATCCCTGTGTCATCAGCACTCACGATGGACAGAGAGAGCTGTGTCTGGATTTATAAACAGCATACATACACCCATACTGTAGCCCATAGAATACTGCAGAAAATAGTTAGGCTATGCAGGAACCCAGCAACCTGCCCAAAATGGGCCCAGACTCATTTCTCTGTGGAGGAACACAATGTTATTGTGCGTAGGCTGCCTGTGCTACATTCCCTATATCCCTCTGGGAATCAATATGCGCAAAAGTGTTAATGGAAGGAGACAGACAGTAACTTCTTCAGTGCTTTCCAAATGTGCTACAATGAGGTTCTCCCTCATAACAGGCAACTGAAATCACCAGAGATGTCTTTAAAAGCAGGATATGGGAAACGGTTGTCAGGAACAAGAATCTGATTTCCAAATCCAGGTATATGCATGTGGAGTTCTCAATCCCCAGCAACCACTAACATGGTATAAATTACTGCTTTACTAGAAACACATTATAACCCAAAAAGGAATTTTCCATTTCTAGTTTCTGGAAGATGAGAGAAAACAAGTTCTGTTCTTAAGAGGATAAACTAAATGGCAATCACAGTTGAAGAAATGGAGAAGGACCTGTAATTATTCTTACCTTGCCATTGCTATGCCAACAACACAACCTCCAACTATAGACCAAAATCCAATCCAGCCTGCATCCACCTGGCAGGGAAAAACAAACAAAACAAAACACAGAAAAATATGTTAAAGCTGAGAAAATAAGTTGATGTTACTTTCAAAACAAATGTGCAGGAACTCCAAACTGCTAGCAACAGCTCTCTACAATAATCTGAAGTGCAAGTCTTTTTCTAGGAAAGGAAATAAATTCACCACAAGAAAGTATGACTAAGTAGTCTATGCCCTAAATGTGACCTCTCTTTATGGAATCTGAGTAATGTCCTCTGTTTTTTTATAATACTCTATCAAAAGCTTAGAAATCATCTTCTCCCCACTTCATCTTTTCCATCAGGCATACATTATTTTCTTGCACTAGAGATGCAGCAGCCAACAATACTCCCATTTGTTTACCTACTTCCTCCTTGTCAAAAGGTGTGTACAGTTCTGAAAACATTCACCACTGATGGAAACTCAGCAGGGAGAATTGTGACAGTTCGGGATGCCAAAGCCACAGTTCATTTTGTTTAAAATTTCAGGGAGTAAAGTGGTCCATTTGTATCAATAGCATGTCAAACATAAAAACCTAATAAAACCGCATGCTAGTGCAAAATAAAAACATCCCACTGACAAAATAGCTGCTGCTGATCAGTCAGGAGATACTTACCTGGCTTACATGAATGGGTGTTAATATCAAATCCAGAACACCAGACCAGCCAGAGAAAACACCCAGTGGTATCGCATAGGCTAAAGCAATCATCAAGAATCGGAAATTGCTGTGAAGATAAAACATTGCCATTAGCCTCAGCTTATATTAAAAGCTGCACCAAGATTAGCCAGGAGAGTAAATCACACCCTAGAATCTATATTCCGCCCATCAAGAAAAACAGCAAAGGTCTGGAGGAGGAGTGAGCCAGGGCAAACAAGAAAGGTATGAATTTCTAGTGGCTGATATGTTACTACCTTGGCACTGTGATAATAGAAAAAGCCAGTCTCTCTACATAGTTCAAAGATTTCTGCAACATGCTGGGCTCATATGTTTCTTATTTCTGCAAGCCATTCTTCCATGCATTGGCATGGGCAACCTACTTAGCCTAAGTGTATGTTAGGAAAAATAAGCACTAATTTAAAAGATTAAAAGCTAATTTCAAAAATAAAATCAGAGCTTCATCCCTCTTGAACTGTGCTTAAAAAAATTAAAAAAAAAAAAAAAAACCAAACCTGTTTCAATTCTCCTTATTTTGGTGAAAGGCAAGGAAAGCTCTGGAAATGAGGCAGACACAGTTGCAAGAATGGGAAATTTTGGCAATTTGAACAGAGAAAAAAACAGAGACAGATATAATACTCTAAATAATCAACATGCTTGATTTTCCCCCCAGTTATTCAACCTTTAGGATTCAGTGAAGGTGAAACAGTCAAAGTCGTACCACCATCTACAATGTATAGAGCTAAATGGGAATTTAACCAACAATTTCCCGCACTCACCATAACTGAAAGCAAATGTTAAATCCTTGCTAAGAGACATCCAAGTTTTCCTCAAAAATGTTTCAAATGGCAAAGAAAATATACTTTGGAATCTGAAACAGCGATATTTTAAACTGAAGGGATTTTACGGCGATTCCAAGGTCAGTTATCCCATGGGATATCTGTGTTACCCCAAACGTGGCTCCCTCCATTCCCAAACAATTTACTTAAAATTGATCCTGATCAGTACCAGTTCCTTGGCAAGCAGTGGGAATTTGATAGCACACAGTTACAAAAGCCAAGAGGGAGAAAGAGATTCAATTACTCTCCAAAACATTCCTAAGTTTGCAGCTTGTGCTCTTTTACTCCCCTAGATGCTCCACACACAACACAGCAGCCAGTGCTTTTTGCACTGTTCTTTTTCACACATCCTCTTCTTGAGTAAGCGAAGATATCTGTTCATCCCATGAACATATCCTCCACTTTCAATATCATTCGTGTCAGGTTTATCTTTTAATGCAAAGAAAAACAACTCTCAAGCTCTTCTATGACTAGTTGTATTTCTCTGAATGCTACTGTCTTCCCAACAACTTTCTTTTCTTTTTTGAGAATGCCATAGTCTTATCCTGGTCTATCTTGCATCACCTTGGCATTTGATGCTATTTAATACTATCCATGTGAATGCCACTGCAACATCTGTAGAATAAAATAAAAGGGAATTTTCCATGGACGTTATAGAGCCACATTGTAGATTGCTAAGAGGAAACAAGTCTGAATGCAGTGTTCTGAAATAACATTTGCTGAATATTCAAAATCTTTGGCTACCTGGACCTCAACTTCAATAAAGAGGTACTTTTGAGGAAGAACCTTATCCTTTACTTGATCAGCATTTTCTGTGGTGTATTTGTTTTCTGTAACTCAAGCAACAAGACAGACTGTAATAGGATAGCTGCTCTGTGCCACATCCAGCCTCTAGTACCAATCCCAGTAACAGCTCTCCAGGGAGAGAGCCTGCTCCCCTGCCTAGTATCCACAGGGAAGGTGACCAGGAGAAAGGGACCCTGGCAGTGACAGAGACACTGCTCCCCAGGTGTCATTGCCCAGCAATACCTCGTACTGGCTAAAGCCATTCGAAACACACACCTTCAGCAGCAGCTCCACTTTTCATGGCTCCAGTCCCAGCTTTTGCAATTTTGCAATTGCTCTACTGAAAGTAGAAAAATGTGCTGTCTGTCACACCATCAGCTGTTGAACCCACACTGTTTTCCATCCTATCAGCAATGACAGGATATCAGCATTAGCCTCTCTGTTAAACCATTTTCTTGGGTTTTTTTCAGAAACCTAACACCACTAGAATCTGTAAGACAGGCTGGTTCAGAGGGGAGCCCCATCAAAGTCAGTCGTCATTTTCAAAGTAACTTTGACAGTGCCTATTAACATCAGGCACATTCTGAGCAACTTCCATTACTGGATGGTGACGTTGATGAAAGTGTCATTAAAGCCATAATGATGCATAAAACCCCTGATACAAAATTTCAAAATTGCTTACTTAGTCCCTAGAAAATATAAAAGCCATGTAACTGGTTAAAAGTATCTTACTGCTTCAAAACAAAAGTCACAACGTGTTTTTTAATACAGGTTTTAAGACTTATCAACTGTTTACTTGTATTAGGACTTTTTTTCCATTGAGGTTTGTGGAATATCCTGAACTGGGAAAATAAAAACAAGTCATATTTGCTTCACCCAAGAAAGGGCCCCGCACATTTTCTAACAGAAATTCAAACTACACTTCTCACAGTGTGTGATAGACTGTTAAAAGATTTGGGCTTAGCTCCCAAACCATGACCAATCTGTTGTCTCCCACTGCAGGCTGAGAGAGTTGGTATTCGGAGATAATCAGACACCAACTAATTGTTACAATCTGTCAGACGGAGGAACCCTCCAAATCAGAAGGAAGAATCAAGTTCCTAAGGAAGCCCCCCAAAAAGGGCCCCCAGGGGATGGCTGACTTTTGTTGATGGTGTAATTACTCTGCAAGAAGCAGCTCATGTAGATGACTGCCCAAGGACCTGAAGACACAAAGGAGTGTGGGACTTGCAAGGATGTAATAGATCTCCTTGGTGTCCAAGGAAAAAAGGTCAGTGACTTCAATGTTAAAGTTATGCTATGTTGTTTTATTTTGAAGTAATAAAACTACAGCCTGGCAGAGGAGAAGACAGGGAAATGATGAACACCTCAGTTCTCATGAGTCTATGTGCTCCATAGCTGGGTCAGCCCACCAGCTCACACATATCCTAACTGCCTTACACACAGTTCTTACACAAAAGGGTAAGTCTACAATAAAAGGAAGTAATGATTTCCCGGTACCCACCTGCTGGTTACCTTCAGTCTACACTACCAAGACTAAAGAAAGGCTCCCTGAGCCAAGATGAAGTCTAGATTAGGCAGGCAACAGAGCTTAGTAGCCTAATGAACTAGATGATAGATTTCTCTTGGAGCATGGCAGATACCATTTTCTTTTATAAAACTCCCTTGCATGACAGATTGTTACTGAACAGCTCTCCAAGATAAGTGAGTTTAATGATGAACTGTTGATTGTTTCATGTGCAGAGGAATGAAGAAGCCTTTGATAAAAGGGTAGCATGGAAGAATGCAAGACCAGAGGGAAAAGAGATATAATTATCTACCTGTCCACTTTTCAAAAAGCCCTCTTGGTTCTTAGAGACACTAAAGAATTCTCATTATTTAAGAGTCCAGTTTGTTTTCTTAAGTCTCACTGGTTATTGGTAACAGTAAGCCAGCTTTGCTGTACATCCTGACCTTACCAGTATCTCAGGCCCACTGTTTACAACAGTTTGAACACAGAATCTAATTGTTACAAAACTCCCAAATGGAGCACTGTCAACTGAAATTTTATATTTCACCTGCGGAGCCAGTTGCTGTTTGGATTTCTGCTCAACAGCAACATTTTTACGACACAGCCCCCAGGCAGGGTCTAACGGCACATCAGCTTGGGTGCAGCACAGCGGTACTGTGTATGTCAAGTGTCCTTAAGGGAACTGCTATTTTTTAATACCCTGCATAGGTCACTTTGCAGACTAACCACCCAGCTGTACTCACACCTCCTGAGTGCCAGCCTGCTCCAGGATGAACACACAGGATTAAGCATCTTGCCAACTACTTACTCCTCCAAACAACAACAAAAAAAGCCTCAAAAAACAGAAGAAAAGAAAACCCAGTGACAAGGGATGAGTTGTTTTTCCTGCCTCTAAATACAATTATTGAAACAGCCCACAGTAGGTCTGTAGTAACTAAATGTCTAATGCTGCACAATTATCAAGCTTCAAGCAGCCCTTTATATGCAGATCCAACGCCTACATCACTCAACAATTACAGCAAGAGTTGGAAGCTTCCCAGTGAAGCCAGTCATATTCCGTACCAGGGGAGCAGCTCTTTTTTGCCACAGAAAGTTCCTCTGTGCAGCATCATCTACAGGGCATGGGCCTTCACAATTATTCACCATTAATATTACAGTTGCTTTAGCTGCTCCTCTGAGATCATATTTCCATTACAAAAGACACTGTACAAACATTGGGGGGATAAGATCTTTGTGTCTTGCCAAAACAACCCAAGAAGGAGAAGCTGCAATACTGTCACTTTCTTTACAACCTCTCTTTTTTTTAAACCTGAAAATTAAAAGGGAGCTAGCTCACCTTGGAGCCTATCCAGAAACACATCTAGAGACATTTTTCCTATTCTCACTTCGTATTTTAACGTACAATTAATCTGTACAATTAATTTGAGATTTAATAGATCATATAATAGTTCATTCCTTGCTTCCACAGCTGAATGAAAGCAGCTGAATAATCCTTCAAAAGGCAAGCAAACCCGAAATTCATTCCAATATAATAAGCATAGAAGAAACCAACTTAGAAGTTAGTTTTGCCCAGCATTGTTCACTGTCTTCTCACTGCTCACTTTTAACAATCTTGTATAACTTGATGTAACAGCAGCACTGCGTAAGAAAAGCCATGCTAACAGATGACTAAAGCACTGCTGGTGCTGAAGGACTGACATGAAGACTGGAGATATACACAGTGGTTTAAAATTTAATGTCTGCTCTTTAGCAGTTAGCATCCTTTTATGTCTTGACATTAATATTTAATTTTATTTTGGTTAAAAGCACTACGAACCAACTTGTTTGTTCAATGAGAAGATTAAAGCACACTTGTTTTTATTTACTTAGGCACTGATCTGCTTTGAAGTGGAAACCCAATGAGGTCCTACCTTAAGAGTCTGCAAAAACTTCTCCTGTAGCTGAGCCGCTGGCTCGCTGCAGCCACGCTGGGGGGGAATGGAGGGCGCGAGGGGAAGTAGGCCAACGCTGCAGAAAATATCAGGGAAACCATTCCAAATTCTAAACAAGAGGGCAAAGAAAAACAAAACCAAGAACAGATGTTAGCATTGAAAGACTTATTTCACTGCAGGGCTGTTATCAGCCAGCCTCTGAGACATAAATCCCACCACAAGTGCTTGACTGCTCCTGACAACAGAATTCCCTAACTTGGAGGAGAAATTTCTTTCTCCTTCTTCAAACAAGATTTCAAATTGAGATGGAGAATCAATGAGACTGGAAGTCCATTCCAGTGATAGGTGCTGCAGAGAACCAGGCTCACACACAGGGAACGCAGCGAAGCAAAAGGAAAGCTTTCGCTGTTTCTCTTCAGAGAGAACTGCAATATGAAGACTTGGCCACGTTTCCTTGAGATGGAAGTAACTGAGTGCAGGTAACAGCATGCTAGAGACTTTAAACAGATGGGACTAGGGAAGCCCCAGGGCATGGAATAACAATTATTCATTGCACAAGATGATGAAGGCAAACAAAAGGTCAAGCAAGGCAACAGCTCTGACACAAACAGTACAACATGGCAACAGAATATGAAGCGCAAGTGCAGAAGCAGCCATGGCTCATGAAAAGTACAGGTAAGGGGGGAAAAAAGAAAGAATACAGCTGTTTGTGGATGCTCTGCTTGTTTAGCAGCAGGTATTCCAAACCTTTGAAAAATTTCATAGCAGAAGTTTGGACCTGAGCTTGAAAAGTGATAAGCACTTCACAGAAAACAGTAAGTCCCATGAGCAGACATTCTGAAGAGGAACAACTCTACCCTGAGTCAGTCTAATTAATTTGTTTTACAGGCCTTTTACAAAGTATATCGTGTTCTCCACAGTCCTCAATCCCGGTTATTTCTTCTATCCCCTTTGAAAACAAGATTCTTTACTGATAGAGAGAAAAATGTATAGCTGAAGTGGGTTATCTTAAAAGAACTTGTGATCTTATAACAAAGTGTTCACTGACACCACAAATAAATTCCAGCAGAGCTGGATACTCAATTGCCTTAATTTTCTTTTTTTTTTTCTTCTCTTTTTTAATAAATCAATATGAATGTGGCACTTTGCCAGGTCTTCTGCTAAAGTAGAAGAAAATAAATTCAGGAAACTGAAAAGTAAATAACACTCAGAGTCTAAATGGATCAGCTGGAGATGGAGAAGGGAAATGAATGCCTCTATTCGGCATATGGGAAAAAAGGCATATGGGGAGTGTGACAATGCCATTTTTCATGATCAAATACTAAAGGACTCATTTTGAATTACGTGGTGCCTCTTTTCCTGCTGTGGTGTAACTACATGTTTCGAGGGCCAAGGGCACTTTAACTAGACCTTCTCACTCCTCTGCCCTTCAGAAAATAGATTAATTTCTATCTTTGTGCACATTGTTTTGGAGAACATGAGCAGTGAATAAAGAACTGGCTGTAACTGATCACCCCAGACCTAAGAAAGGGACGAGATGCTCTATCACTACAGGATGATTCTATGCAGCTCATTAGTAAAAGCTGTTTATCCCCCCTCCTGTCTCTAGTCTACATATAGGCTTACAGGCATACAAATGCACTTGCTTACACACATTTTAATTACATATTAAAGGAAGATTTAAGATAGCAGACAGGTATAGGCAATCAAGAATGTGATCACACAATCCCGTAAATTTTGTCCAAGGTACTCATTATTTAACTTTGTTATACTGCAGCGCTGTAAGGGGAAAGGCCAGGTTTCTTTCTGAAGAATGTAAACCACATTGATCATTTTTTTAAGTGATAGAAATATTTCATAACAGGTGCCCATATGGGGCCTAATCTGTGCACTGCCTCAAGATTTCTACCAGTCAAACTGCTCTAGCAGGAGCAGTAGAGTAACCCTCTTTTATTTTTTTTTTTTTTTCTTTTAATTACTAAGTTCAGCATGCTGTCTTTGTAGTACTTTCTTGCAACTCTCTAATGTTTCCCAGTGTTATACTTTGCAGGCTAACTAATTTGCCTAGATAGCTCTGCTCTCATGCACAAATGAAAAGGGACAAATTCACTGTGGAAACAAAAGCATCTCCCTCTGTTGAAGAATATGGGTTTTTAGTGCCATCTTAGCTTTGTATACAATACTAACACCTCTATCAAAAGTCCAGGTAGTGCCAAATACATCTGATTTCTTTCATATTGAAATCCTTCCTCAGTAGGAAAGCCACACCCTTTACTCCATGGTTTATGTTAGCAGACTAGAGGAAGAGGAATAGAATTGAAAACTTTTCCTGGGCAGGTAAGCAGTGAGTAAAAGTAAGTAAAATCGAGAAGTTAAGAAATAGGTCAATGCTGAGAGCAAGGGAGCTGCAGTCACAAGAGAGAGGCTCTTCTTTAGAAGCTGCCAGTTTCCCAAATGTACAATGGATGCTCTCAAACAGAGCAAAGCACATGGAATGGGGCAACTTGTAAATTGGTGTGCAGAGATACAGACATATACCGATCTGTGTACTTGTTGAGGAGTGAAACTGGAATGCTTCACAAGAGCTGGGCACCATACCAAAGTGACTTGTGACCTGAGAGATGCCTGCATCAGCCTAGGAAGCAGGCACCCCGATGCTTGTGTAAACCCCAAAGAGACAAAAAAAAAAAAAAAAAAAAAAAAAAAAAAAAAAAAAAAAAAAAAAAAAAAAAAAAAAAAAAGGAAAGAAAAGAAAAGAAAAGGAAAAAAAAAAAAAAAAGGGGAGGAAAAAAATTGTTTACAGAGCCAGAAGCCTCCTTGATAACAAAGTATTTTTCCTTCAGACAGGTTACTCATAGCAAAAAACCTGCTCAACCCCAGAAACCCTCCTCCCCACCTTGTTCTGTAAGAACATTCCAGGGGGCATGAGGGTCCCTTACACACACACACACACACACACTTTTTTTAAACAAATAATGATTTTACATTGATATTTAGGAAAGCACAAGGCTAAAAGCTCTGGCTGCAGTCCAGAATCATTCATGCTTCCTTCCTTATGCAACTCAGGTAATACAATTCAATCCTGATTTGTTACATCTGTACTACTAGAGCTGTGAACCAGAATGTGCAGCGACACAGATGACACAGAAAGAGGCTGTGGCAATTCAGCTGAGCTCTTAGTCTGTGTTTGAGATAAAGGAACAGCAATTTATTAAAATACAGAAGAGACCGGAGTTAACAGAGCAATTTCAGAATGGTTTTGTAAGCAATTGCTTTGTAATCATATTTGAGCTTAAGTCCTTGGAAAAAACTCTTGGCGCACTACTGATCCCAAGTTAACAAGTCACATCATTACTGTCTTTTAAAAGACATCATCTAACTTTTGGAGGCTGCTTATTTAAAGCTAGCTCCCAAAAAACAACAAGCTCATTAGAAATGCAGAGTGCTTACCCTGTGAAACTGGCTTTCCCGTAGTATCTGAAAGGACAACTCATACCAAACCTGCCCACACTCACTGAAGAAGTGGGGAAGTAGGACATTTGGGTTCAGCTTCTCATTCTTCTACATTCTGCAAAACCTTTACTACTTATCTGTGAAGCTAGTTTGAGCCTAGTTTTCTGCACAGCTGCTTAAGGGGACAAATAGCACCCTGCACACCTACCAGGTATTTTTTGTCCCACAAGTGAACAGAGCTGTCTGTTCCCTATCACCCACCATGAAGCAGCTGTCCTTCCACCTCTGGAGCCCTTGGGGCACAAGAGAGCACTGGGAAGCAGTCAGCAGGAACCTTGTGCCTTCAGCTCTTCAGGGAAACAGGGCTAAGCTGAGACAGAACAAATATCCCATGAGGGATCCAAAGCAAACTCCTCCTCGACAATTCTTTGCAATTTTAAACCACATGGAGGTTTTCCATCATTACTGTGATTCACTGCAGGCCAGCAAAGCCCACAAGGCAGCTCTCTGTCATTGTCTGAGCAGCCACAGGGTTTGCAGCTCCTGAAAATACACATCCCATAGGACACAAACACCAGCACAAAGAGTCCATCTCTGCTCAAAGCCCTTTCAAATACTAAGTGAGAAACGCAGATGCCCCACAAAACACAATTCCTAGGAAGCTGAAGAGCTGCTGTAGGATGATTGCTTGCTGGGACCAGTGATCCCAAACAGGTCTACAAGGTGTTCCCACACCCTTGCCAGCTCAGAAAGGTAGGAAGAGCCATGCTGAGATGTGAGGCAGGCAAGACCTGAACCTTGGTGGCAATACCCATCCCTGTTTCTGAGGAAAATGCTTAGAAAAACCTCCCAAAAGAGAACAGAAGAGAATGTGAATCTAATGCACTGCTGAAGGCAACATTTCTAGTGCTACCAGACTCAAAACCGTGCTTTCAAGCACAACATGGTATTTCCTTAGGCAGAAGAATTCCTCCTTCTCCACAGAAAATCTGCAGAGGGAGAGCTAAATCACTTCTCTGATTCCTAGGGTTTCCCTCCCCTCATCTACTGCTCCTCAGGACAAAACCTGATCTACTTTCATTTTTCCATCTTTCATACTAGCCATTTTCATTTGCCATGAGATTTTCAGAGCCTAACACCATATTTACTTGTGAAAAAGGCTTAGCCAAACCTGAACTTCCTTGTTGTTCCATCTGAGTCCAGTAAAAAGTAGGTCACTCAAAAATACTTGCTGAAGTCATGATCCAAATTCTATTACACTTTCTTTAAAACAAACATTAAAGTGGCCCTCACCCAACAGGAATATTAACTTGACAAATTTCCATAAGAGTAACGGCCAGGAATAAATGATCACAACCAGCCAACTCAATCCCCTAAATCTCCATATAAACTACACAGTATACATACGTTAGGACTTCTGAAACACTTAGAACTAACTCCTGGCTGAATTTCAGAGGATGCAATTATAAGAGGGGAAAGCCCCTATCAGATGTGCAACTCTTAATGCTGCACCAATTTATAACCACTAAAAATCATAATGTAGACACTTAAACCACTTAAGCAATTCTGTTTCCTTAAAGTTTGCTGCTAATTTTTCTAAGTGACAGGAAGAGGCATAGAAGCCATTGCAATAAAAAGAGCAAGGTCATAAAATCCAAGTTTTATCAGGTGAATTTTAAATCTAGTAATTTTTTCCACTAAACTGTTGTCACTTCATTGAAATTGCTCACCAGTAAGAATTCCGTGGAATTAGCTAAGAAGAAAATCTACCGTGGTTTAATGTCAACGTTTCTAATTCTGTAGATCCTGAAATACTAATAATCTAATCACACTTGAAAGGCACGTGCAGGTAATAAATTACGGCTCATTTAATGCAAAAAACAATTTAATGCTAAAAGACTATTGAATTTCCATCCTTCCAGAAACAGCAGAAGAAGCCCAACTCGTCATTTTTAATGAAAATTCAATAAGCAAAAACCAGTTCCGAAGCTCAGGGAAACTCTAAGAACACACTTCTCCCAAGATCAGCCAATACAAACAACTGAATCACTTCTTTTCGAGTCAGTCTGTACAAAGAGCTATTTTAAAACCTTTCCTACACAAAAGGAAAAAAAAGTAAGCCTCGTGACTCCATTATTTCCCCTCCAGCCAGAGACTCGATCCTGTGCAAACAAACCACTAGAGGGTAGTGGTTCTCAAGCACCAAGCACACACGAAAGCGGGAACGTTTTCGACGTTTCTCGGCGCGGTGGTTGGCGCACACCTGCGTAGAGCATGGCCTCGATGCGGTCCTTGATGTGCTGGGTGTTGCTGTGTGACACCAGGTGAGCCGTGCCGTTGGGAGGGGGCACCACCAGCGGTCCCACCAGGAAGGCGGCAGCAGAGCCCAGGGAGTTGAGCAGCGCGGCGATGGCCGTGGCCGTGGCGCGCTCGTCCGGAGAAAACCACGTCGTGGAAAGGAAGGGAGCCGCGTTCATCACCGTGGGCCCCGCCAAGCCGTTCAACAGCTGCCCTCCGTGAATCAGCCTGAAAGAGAGAACAGAGCACGGCCCGATGGATGGCAATTGCCTGCTGGGTTGTTTCAATTAAAAAGGTACGTGGGGTACCGAGTGCTGGAGACGGAGCTGCTGCACAGCGAAATGAAAGTCCCGTGCGAAAGAAGGATATTCTATATGCTAAAAGAAGCCAAATTAGATTGATTTAAAGAATCCGGAGCTACTCTGATCTCATTACCTCATATAAATGGAGAAGCAAATGTTCGCTTCAAAGCAGAAAAGGAAAAGGGAATAAAAGGCACTTTCTTTGCAGCAAAAAGGTATCATGACAGGATATAAAAGTAGAAAAGGTGTAGTAGCAGAAAAGCTTAAAATTACAAACATTGTAAACCTAACTCTCCTGCCTGTATAAATCCCAACCGAAGATTTAAATTAGTTATGGCAGATCCAAAATTGAAACACTTCAGCAAAATACTCTGCATATTTTTTCACAGCATTCTTTATTTTTATTTACACACTCAGATGAGCTCTATGTGCCTACAGATGAGAAGGCCGGGCTGTTAGGGTTTCCAAGAGAGTCGTCTTCTCCAGCAATCTGGCCATTCTCAACATACTGCTGAAACAGCCAAGTAAACCCAGATTTTTCTCGTTTTTCACACTCATTGGGATTTAACAGATAAGGCTGGTGACAGAACAGAGACAGTACTTCCAAGCAGTGAAGTCTCTGCAAAGTTTGGCTTAATATTAGTACAATGAAAAAATACAGAAAGACTTTTTTAAGGCTCTCCTATATGTGGAATTCAGTCAGTGCCCTATGACTTTTCCAAAACGTAACCAGCCATGGAAGGCAAAACTGTTTTGGAATTTATATAAAAACTTCATATCTAAAAAACAGCTAGGGAGTCACATAAGAAATTGCAACCCTCCAAAGCAAATCTACTCATTGTGCAATAAAGTGGTGGCAGATGATATTTTCAAATGGGTGGTGTTTTTCTAACCATAGCAGGAACTCAGTGTTATTGTTGCAAGACTTGAGTTGTGAGACATAAAAAGCTACGGCCTGAAAATGGGGAAACATAAGCCAGCATTTAGGCAGCGTTTCAAGCCACAAATGGCTGAATAATGTATAGTGTAGCAGGAGTTTTTTAAAGCACACAAAGGAACACAATATGCAAAAGAAATGCCTACAGACTCTATCAAATTAACAAGATAGATTGCAATAGAAAGAAATAGATACTACTGATTCTCAGTGGATTGGGAATTAAATTTTTAAACAAAATTTATGAAAAATATACAGAAAAAGAAGCGCTATTATATAGCATCTGAAGGAAACTCTTTCTGAGCTTGGACAGAAATAATATCCACTCTTATTTATAAGCAATTCAATGTTTTTGGAGGTTTCCTTTTATTCTCACACAGAAATGACAGATTTCATTACTGGTGTCGATGATGTGCTTCAGATGGACATAACCAAGGCATGGTCAGGCCTTGTCAGTGCTTGTTAAACCATCACACAAGCTAAACCAAAAATGAAATCATTTTAACTAAAGAAAAAGTACTATATAAATAATGCTCTGGTATTTTTCTGGAGGACACACTGCATCAATCTCCTATGGTTACTCTCCAGTGTACTCAGGACAAACCAAGGTATCCTTGTGCACTTTGGTATGTTCATTCTACTTATCTCACTACAGTAAGTTATTCTCAAACTTCTAAAATGTTCCAGGAAATTTGCAGAGCTACAGCACATCCCCAGAAACAACTGCATTTCAGTAGCAAGTGAAGTAACTACTGCAACATATAACAATTTTATTTTAGTATTTCCTCCTGCTCCAAAGTGAATTTAACGTTTAAATTGTATTCTTGTTACTGTATGTTTGGAAAACTGTGTCACCACAAAATAACCTTTGGATCTTTGGGTGCCATACTACCACTTCTGTTCACTGACACCACTCTGGTATTATTGTTTTAATTCAAATATGCCTCCTCTGTAATCATCCTAAAGGGAAATAAAACTCAGTAAAATCAGAAAAAAGTACAATATTTCTGCAGAATCTGTGGTCATGTAGGCACTTCGTCTGATAGAAGAAGAAAAGTTTTGTAAAAAAAACCCTTAAACAAACCATCAAACAAAAGCCCCCAATTTATATACTGTGAAAATTATACACACATATTCTTATCATGTACTTCACATTTAGATTATGTCTATCAAACTCCATCATCTGAATAAAGTTCCATATCCAATCTGTATACTCAAAGGGAGCAACAAATGTTAATTTTACTTTGCAGATCCTAAGGGAGACAATAGCAACTTACTCCAGAATTTTAATTCTATATTAGCTTTTTGTCTTTGTTGTTTTGGGTTTGCTGGTTTGGTTTTTTTTCCAAAGGGTGAGCCAATTTTGCCTCTCTCAAGGTGTCTTTGGTTGATGTTTTCCTGGCTGGTATGATCTGTTCACACAGATTTGCATTTCTGGCATTTACCAAGCCTGACATTTTCATCCAGGGTAGAGAATCTCTTATCTGCATATTGTTTAATTTCTCAAGTCCAACATATTTGAGTTAATAAATACCATTTACATACTAAATTGCCATCAACATACAGACTACTATCTCAAATATCTCTGCATATGATAACAGCTTAAACCCTATTTTATCTTTTTCGATACTGGCTTGAATTAAGCTGCTTTTTCCTGAGAAAAAGATTATTTGCATGGTTCTTCTGCGCATCCTTAACTCATTTCCCCAGAGAAGCAGGGACGAGAGATTCAAAATGCAATTCAGAGCATTTACTAAGCTGCTGCTCTGGGAGATGTATGCAGCAGCTGCTCCACCTGACAGAGAAATATGAACACAACAGTATTGGTGGCTTTTTGCTGTTTGTTACAACATCTTATCAGCACTGCACTAGATTTTGGTCTCACAGCCCATGAGTGTCCTCTCATACACCATCAGTGCTAAAAATTGCTCCAAGACCAAGAGAGGTTTGTTTCTGCTATCCCCTGATTTTGTTCTTGTTCCTGTTACTGAAAAGGTGCAAAGAGGAACTATATTTTCCCCATCACTATTCCAATTTCATTCTGCACAACAACTTTTCTCTTTCCTGAGGAAAGGGATGATGGATCTTGCCCAGATGGAAAAACATTTTTCAGTCTCATTACACTATCAAGTGTAATGTTCATCTGTTATTTACCCAGTGCCATTTTCAGATACGTTATTTATCCAATCATCATTTAATTATTTTCATGTAGCAAAAGTAGAAAGCTATTGAGGTCAAATGACAGAAAATAACACGGGCAGAAGGCTTTTAATCACAATCATGAAAGAGAAAATTGGGAAAAAGTTATATGAGAAATTCATTCTCAACTTACAAAATAATTGATGACTGTAGCTTAAAGCAAAATTGGGGAAGTAAACACCTATCTAAAATATTTTGTTTCTAATTGTCTCAGTTAGGAGGTCAGGACTCATTTTGATAAGCCAAGGGTTTTGCACACCTGACCTCCCTGCTAATGAATTAATGTGCTCTGCCAAACTTGTAACTTGCAATTAAATAAAGCCCTTTATAAGCCCTTTTAAAGAAATAAAAAAAAAAATATTTGAGGACTGATAGAAAATGGTAGTGTGAAATAGCACATGCCAGAGCATCACAATAATGTGTAACTTAGACATTTACATTATGTATCTATCGATGTAAGAAAACACACATAGGTACACACATACACCTGCACAAAACAAAGATTACTTTTGTTCCTAAACTAGCTTCTGAACTACAAGGGACAGTTTAAATACAGCAATAGAAATTAGAGAAGAAAAACTCTTATTGTACTATACTGTAACCTCTTTCCCAATTTTTTTATCAAGTCGTGCTATAAATAACTTCAATTATGCAGCTTTCATCACTTCCCTGAGAAGACTTGATACTATATCAGGCACTGACCTGGTTATACCTGCCTTATTCACTTCTTACAGTCTCTGTGGCAATATCCTAACAGGCAGCAACAAAGAAAACCATGTAAGGCTATAAATGCTGGAATTACAATATCACTGAGCAAACTGGGTATGAAAAAAAAGTGAGATTACACAGGAAGAAGGTTCTAGTGACTAATGATAATACCATACAGTTAAGATGGGAAAACGCTTCCATTTACAGTCGGCTTTATTTTACTTTTTCTCCTTGTACAAGTTGAAATTTTGCATGCATGGTCACAGTCACATCAGGTACTGGATTTGTTAAGCTATTTAAAAGCTGTGTGTTACATAAGTGCTTTTTCTACGTAAAAAATCCAGACATTTAGTGCTCCTACCACTGTGTGTCTAATGCCTGGACTTACGAGAATTTAAAAAGAAAGAAAATCTCATTAGTTTCTGTATTCAGATGAGAGAAAAAAGGCAACACTGGAGAGAGAACTACTTACTCAAAAAATTACTTTTGATACAATGGATTTAAAACCCACACTAAAATATGTATCCAAAGCTCAGTTCTAACTGTTAAGTGAACTTTTTTTGAAAGGCTAAGACTAGAGCAGTTGGATCAGTATTTAAACTGATTCATAGTGTGGAAAAAGCATTTTCACCTTTTCTTTGGCAGTGAAGAGCAGGGGTGTCAACCCCAGGGTGTTGCTCTGACTCTCTAAACACAATGACCCACCTGACTGGAAAATTCAATTCCTTTGCATCCTAGGAGGAAGGAGTGCTCATTTCAAGAGCCTTGAGAAGACGTAAATTCTGGTGCAGGTTTTTTGTGAAACTTCTACCATGCTTTTCCCACTCGCTGCCGTGAGAATTGACCACTTAATCACTTTTCAAACTGCTATGCAAACACAACAAAAAATAAACTGCAATTCAGTTTTGCCAGTGTTGGGCAAAGTGTGAGGAGCAACGAAGCCACTCAGAGTGCTTATTCTGCAGAAGACAGCACTACAGTGTGCCACTTACTACAGAAAAATTCACTACAGGAACTGCTGATCCTAACAAAGCAAAAAGCAATTCTGGATAAAGAAGTTGATGTTTTACAGAAATGGATGGCTGTTTCTTCCACATGCCTGACAATTCCATTCACTGAAACAAGTAGATTGTTCAACTCCTGCTAATTTGGAAGACAAACAGGTTTATGTAGTGATTAGCTCATTGTGGGAACTCCTGGAAGCAAGTGAAAGAGACCCTTCCACTGGAGGACTTCAGAGAACTTTTGAAGTGCTATTGAATTTAATGTCACTCCATGGCAACAAAGCAAGCAAATACCTCCTACTCTAGAGCATCTACACTGATGTGTGATGCAAACTGCTTGCCCAGAAAAAGGCACGTGAAAAGCCATGGACTTACCCACATTATATATTAGGAGACTGATTATACCACAGAGGGAACCAACATTGGTTTTGTCAAGAACCACTTTTTGACAATCAAACTACTAGGAGCGGATAGAGCTTTTCTCTTAAACTCACAAAAATAAATACAACAAAAGAGCCTCCGAGTAAGTGGAACTTTTTCAGGCACTTTTAAGGCAAAGAGAATTAGGGAGGTCAAATTCGTGCTTTACTGCAATTCACTGCTACAGAGTATGGGGAGAACCAATGCAAATGATGTTTTGTTTATACCTTAAAGAGAGCACAGTAAGGCTCTACGTCTGGAAAAAGACTGGGAAAAAAATACCCCTGGGTAAAGCAATGAATTCATCTATTAAAAATAACATTCTGATAGATGAATTTCATGGAAATGCACTTCCTTTCAATATTTTCATTAAATTATATATTTATACTACAAAAGATTTCTGCCTTCTGGATATTCATGGATTGAGGCCATTAGCATTTTTTAGCTTGTTTTTGATGCATGCGACCACTGATATGTGGAATAATTTAAAGCTGGCTTTTCCGCCATCAGTAAGAAATATTATTACAGAAAGCAGAAAGCCTGAGTCACTGTTTGGTACATTATCTCCAGAAACAGAATGAAAAAGAAAAGAGAAAAACTTAGAAATGCATATTTAGCCATATTCATTAGGAATTAGGATTGTGTTTTACCCCTTTATGAACCATGGCCTCAGCAAAGTCAGCCAGACCATTACGGGGGTAGACTTGGAAAGGACCACAGCATCTCCATCCCAGGCATTCCAGCCTCCTGCCTCTTGTCCCACACTTAAAGTAAACAGCAAACACATTTACAATGGTCTAAAAGTTAGTGAGTTTTGGGATTAAATTTAAAGGACTGGAAAACTAGAGTTACTCCAAAACTTATTACTGAGAGCCTGCTGAAAGAGACAAATATTTGCAAGGAAAGGAAGAAGCAATCTCAGGCCAAGAGCCTGAGGTGTCCATCAGACACCCTGACAGAGGAGAGGGATGAGGTGGGTGTACAGTGAGACCCCCTGGCACTGTGGTGGCAAATTCCCTTGCATCCTCACTCTGTGTTATTGCGCAGGCATCACACCTGTCACACAGCTGTGTGTGTGGGGTTCTTCACTTTATGCAAGTTTGAAAGATAAGGGCACATAAAGTCAAAGCTGGGGGGCAGGGGGGGCAGTTATTAAAAGTTCTGTTTTCTTGTTTTTCTTTTAAAACTAACCAACTCCACAAACCCATTACTAAAAGAAGAAATATTTAAAGCAACACTAATAGAGGACATGCTCATCAAATATGAACAGACCCAAAGTACACAACATTGTAAACACGAAGTAGGCAATTACATTAAGGGCTAATGAGGCAAAACATACTGAAAAAAATTATCAGGGAAGTGCACCAGGACTGGCTGCTATTTGGGCTGTTGTGGGAGAAAGCTGATTAAGATTACTTAGTACAAAAGAGGTACAAAGTAGGATTTTTTAGTAAAAGAGTAGGAGTGTACAGGAGATGCAGCAAATTAAGGAATGGGATAAACAAAACCTATTTAAGTATTCCCAAATAGTTTTTCTTAAGCGAGTGAAAGAGCAAGAGGGTGTTTTGATTATGATGCAGCAACTTCAATATAAATTTGATTAATAAGAATTCTTTAAGGACAGAAATTAGCCACCATAATATGAGTCACAATCTAAGGCAAAGAGCTCAGTATGATTAAAAAATTATAAGTGTTCTACAGTTAAGGATACCACCTGCCATTATATGAGATGAAGCTAAATATCCCACAGAGAATATATAAATTCTTTTCCCTTCCAGAACAGGCTCACACTAACTGAGGCCTTGCAGAAGTGCTGCCCACTAAATACTGCTGCAATGCCAAGCCCTTTTTGAGTTTCTTTTAATGTACTCCAAGAATTTACACAGAGTCTGTAAACTGCTAATTCAGCAGCTATGCTGATTGCAGGTGGATGACACCCACAGTGCCATGGCCAAAGTCCAGGACAGGAGCAAAAGGAAAAGAGCATTTGTGACTAGAACTGTCAAGTCATCTCATTTTTCCACTAAGGCTGATCCAGCTGAAGGAGAAGCCAATTTGGCTGCTCCCCGAGGGGCAGCGCTGATCAGGAGCTGCTGGTGCATCACAGGACACAATGACTCAAGCAGTGGCAGGCAGGACCACTGGGCAGCCAGAGGGACACTAAATCACCCCCTGCTACCACCAACAAATAAGGAAAGCTAAAAAAAATCATAACCACTTAAGAACAACTCACAGGACCTCTCATCTAAAACAAATGCTTTGGAGCAGAGGTTAAAAAATAAACCCTGTGTACAAGATGAAGCTGGTGGAAGTAATAAAATCAAGATAAACTACTGAATTACGGGGGCAAAAAAATAAGTATTCCCTCCGTGAACCTACTTGTGAATTACCTGTTTCCTTTTTTCCCCCACTCTCCTATTCTTCTGATGCCATGGATTAACCCAGCTCAGCCTTCCCCCAGCACTGCAGCACATACCAGCACCATCAGCACGAGGCAAGTGCTCAATTACATTTTCCCCCTCTGCTTGCTGAGCTACAGCACACCAACAGGTATGTTTATTCATCTTTCTACTCCCAGACCATCACTTAAGATTAAATCCTTTTTTCATTTCTCTTCCCCAGTGAGGCAGGGAGCACAAAACACTCAGCACACTCTGTCTTTATTTCTTACAGGCTGATTTGTCTACCATCCTCTCCTAACAGGCTCTTCTCATTCCCTAGAACACTTTAATTTCTCTTCTCCACAGATGCGCCAGTTTGGCTTGTTTGGGGTTTTTTGAGCACAAGAGTGTGTTCGGTATTACCAGGGAATATGGGAATCTTAGTATGTCATTCCTTTACTGAAATAACCACTTTCGAGGTGCTCCTTTGCATTTTTAATGCATAAGAATGGTGACTTATGCCAGTCTTAGGATCAGAAAAGACAAATAATGAGATGATCCTATTAATTGTTTAGGCTTTCAGGGACAGAAAAGGGGAAAGTGTGGAATTATTAAAGGGTAAGTCTAACAAGAGTAAAATACCAACTAGGTTGCAACTAGCTAATAGAACCAAAATGTACCAAAGAAATGCTAAGAGTGACTCTTCAAATACAGTAAAGAGGTCACAACAATTTATCTAAGAGTAAGAGAACTATTCAAAATCCTAAGAACTGGTAATATTAACAAAAAGACCCATGCCAGCTCTTGGCGTGTCTCCTATAAACGACTGTGTAAACAACCACTCTGTTTCCACTGTAATCCTCTGAGCTATTTTGCTGGGTTCCCAACAAACATTTTAATGGTACTTACTGCCAAGGAGCATCCTCTCACTGCCATGATTCAAGGTCCTCAGTAACTGCTTCTCTGTTGTGAAATGTTATGTGAAGGACAAACACTACCAGCCCACAGCATAACAAGTTCTAATAAATTGCTTAATTAATGTGTTCAATACAAATGACAAATTATGTTACATCCTTTACTTCTATGTCCTTAATTATCCTGTCTTTCAAAACATTTTAAGAAGTCTTACATCACACAATCAGTCTTAAAAGCCAAAGATTTATGGCTGTGGACTGATTTTATAATTTTATTTCCTTCTTTTTTATATATTTCAGCTTTTTGTCTAGATTTAAGACCTAAGATGTAAGTAAATCTATTCCTAAACACAGAATACGAGATAAATATGAAGTGCTATGAGGAGGGAAAAACACTATTCTGATTTAGTGTGTAAAAAAATGGCATCCCAGGAACATTAATCCTTAGGATTAAATAATCAAGTCCTTAAAAGAGTCCAATGAAAATATTTGCTCAGTAACAAGCAGGTGTCAGAAAGGAAAGGACTGGGCAAAATGCAGGCAAAAAAGCATTAGTGATGTTCTTGTAACCTCCAGGAAGGGAAGTAGATTCAAGAAAATTTGATAACATCTTTTTTTCTTTTTTGTTCCATATAATGTACATTAACTGTGAACTAAAAAAATAGGTGTGGCAAATGAAGTTTTCGTAACATTTAGAAATGAATAATATTTTCGTGGTTTATTTTTAGAAGTAAAATTTACCGTCACATACCTGGCACATATGACAAACCCAGAAGCACACAGTACATAAGGAAAATTCTTTTTAACATCCTTGTCTGTATGATAGACTCATTAACCTCATAGGTTACTGAGCTGGGGAGGAAAACAGGTAAAAGCATATGTGTACATGAGAGGGGCTTCATTAGTCCATGTAAAGGATGGATTCTCCACCTGACACACAAATTCACACTTCACCATGTACTCCCACTTCAGCCTGCACTGAATTTATGCAGTTCTGGCATGGATCTCCAGTACAGTTTTAGGTCACGCACTGGCAGACAACAAAAATTCACCATAGAAAATTCACAGCTGCTTCAAGAGACACAGTTATATGTGCAACTTGAGTTTTCTCTCCTATCAAATGTACTGAAAGGAGAAGTTAAGGTCCCTGTTTAAAACATGACTCGGAGGACTGGAGATGGTCTTAGTCCAATATTACACACTACAACCAAAAGAATAATTATAGACTAGAAAGGGGCTTAAGAATACACCTGGATATTACAGGTCTGCTTGAGATAAGGAGCATAAAGCAGCCAGGATTAAATGTCAGTCTTAACAGTGATTTCCTTATGTCTATGACTGCTCTGATAGGTGGTGGGCTTTAGTAGCTCTCCTTAATGTTAATCACCAGAGCTTAGGGAGCAGAGACTGCTACTAAGTACAAAATTTCCAATCTAAGCCTTACAAACCTCATGAACATTCTTATAATTTTATGTATATTAACTCTGACAGAATTGTCCCATGGAAATTTCAGCATATTCCCACAGATTACTCACAGACTGAAGGAACACACTAGAAAACACGCAAAAGCATTTAAAGAAATTCCAGTTACACTGGCTTCTGAAATGCTTCCAATTAGCTTGTGTGTGATCTTGTCCCTCTGACAGACTCTGTAACATTCAAATTGTTGTATTAATGCAAATACACATTGAGAATAAGTGCATAATTTGGTGCTCAGCTAGTTGTGGCTAATGCATTAAGCAATAATACTCATCTCAAAAATATTCTTTTATTTGGTATCACACTTCAAATAATGGATGAAAACTGGCCCTGAGCCTTAACCACAAAACAATGCAAGTTACACAGTCTGTACAATTATTTACAAAGTCTCAAGAAACTTCACTGAAAACCATTCTTCTGCTTCACACAGTTTGTCATAATTAATTCTTGGTAGATTTTTATAATCAAACTGTGTAAAAGATCAAGTTACTTCCTCATGTAGAGATACAATTCTTGAAAATTTCTTTTTTGGGAGTAGGATAAGTAGGCAAATTTATCAGTTTCAGCTGGAGATGATATATGTTTTCACAGCATGAATATATGAAATTATTAACCTTTTCCATCAGTATTCTGCTCTACTCTTTTTTTCCCCCTATATAGTTTTCATTAAATTTTAACATCATGTTTTATACATCTCACTCATCAGACTCTAGCCCTTCTTTTTTCCTTAAATGTTTCTCCTTAGTTAGGAGAACGTATTCTCCAATATATTTCATTGTTTTCCTAGGCCTGCTTTCTGCAGCTACATTGGAAAACCTTGTTTAAAGGTGATAAGAATTTGTGGAAACTCTCCTTCCCGCTCCCCAAGTGATACCTCACATCTAAATCTCACTTGGGAATTTTCATCTTCTCAGGTATTTACAGTCTTCACCCTTGTTTTGCCTAAGGTAGCACATATCTACTGGCACACATCATAAATGAAAAGCTACATGAAACATCACATTTCATTGCATTCAAGCCATCTGTCCCCTTTCAAAGATATTGATATTTAACCCAAGACTGATGAGAATGAACAAACTGAAAGTCAAACACCTCTTGACATTTGAAGAAAATGTAAATCAAGGGTAAAATGAGGACAGCTCTTTCTGGCCACCCAAACAGTGCATTTTCCTCAAAAGGGTCCTGTGAAGGGTAGCACAACATGGTTAGTTCAGCCTGCCCTGCTCACAGAGCCCTTGAACACGCTGTCAAAATGGGCAACACTGGGCAACCAACATCAGGAGCACCTTGAGTGCTTCGGTTCTTATATGCTCACCAAGCATCTAAGAACTGAAATTGCACCGCCCCATCACCTGACACTTTTTGCAATTCATGTGTTTTTTACATACTCAGTTCTCTCTCTGAACATCTGAACATCTTTCATTGTTTTATCCACAGTACCCAGCCATCAGCTTTTAACATCACACCAAACGTTTTCCTTCTCAGCTTAAAATGTTCCCAAGCTGATTTTCAGGTTAAGCAATACTTAGGGGGGGGGAACAAAAAAAAAACCAAAAAACAAAACCAAAACCAAACCAAACCAAACCAAAAAAACCCCCAAAAAATCCTCCCCCCCCCCCCCCCCAAAACAAACACCCCCTCCTAATTTAAAAAAAAAAAAAAAAAAAAACACAAAAACTTGCTGAAGTAATACCAGGACTGTGTGGTAGAATTCAAGGGTGGAAAAACCCAATCCGCAAAAAATATTTCTTTGGTAAGATCTTTTCTTATTGTTTACATATTATGCAAGCATAACTAGCAAAGAACCAGTGCTACTGCTTTTTTAAAGTAGCACGAAAGAGTAGTAATGCCTGCATACTCCCACCTCCTTCACACTAAGAGGCAAAAGAAAGTTAAGTGAACAAGTGATCCATATTCCCTAGCTGTACAAAACCAACACTGCTCCTGTACTTAATGAGGATTCCCAGATTCAGGATATGCTGATGGAATAATTGAATTGTCTGGTTTGTGGGATTTTTAAGAAGGAATCTGTTTCTATCACATATTCATAAAGTGCATGTATACAGCAGACAATCATCTAACTGCAGAAAAGGTACAAGGCTACTTTGAAACATGGACTGGAAGAGACTACATGAAAAAAGGCATTTTGCACAAATTCATCTGTCTCACGGCATGATCACGTACATTCAAAATGAGAAAATGAACTAATTATTGAACATTTGCATACAAATTACTTATTTGGGGGGGGTTAAGGCATAGCTCCTTGTGTGATCTTAGGCCAGTTTCTGAACCTCGCTAAATCTCTGGTTCCTTATTTGCAAAGCAGATTAATATTAATTATGCAGGATGAGGTGAGATTAAATTAACTTGAGCTTGTAAAGGGCTTTCTGATCTTCAGATACAATACAGAAGAAAGACAAGAAAAATCCATTTAAGAAGCAAAGAAGCATGTAAACCCACGGCCACACAACAAACATTTGGTTTATCAACTTCATACAGAAAATTTGTACCAACATTTCTTTGTTGTAGTAGCAGCAGCAAAAATTATATTAGCAGAAAGAAAAAAATATGTATATTAAAATTAATTAATTCACTTACTTCTTCCTAATTTCTACGTCTGAAACTGGAACACACCTCAGGCCAGCTCCCAATACCATGAGGGATGATGTTAGTAGCACTGTTACCCTCAGACCTAAGATGAAAAAACAACAGTATTTTACAAGTTAAATCAGTAATGTTGCAAAAGAAACATCGCTTAAATATATATACATATATATGTGCATTTGCAAGCAGTCTCACAGAAATAACACATATTTCTTTCAAATCATAAGCACTTTGGTGCTGATATAAATTCCCGATACATTATGAAATCCTGAGTTATTTTCTACACTTACACTCCAGAATTACAAAGGCTTACTCTTGGCATCGTAACGCACAGGAGCGTACCTAAAATCTTTACAGACATTCTTGAAAGTGAAAAGTGGTAATAGAAGTATCATCAAAATGTACAATATTCCCTCCAGAACTAAAGGCATCGGCGAACACGCCCTACTGTGTTATCTGAAATCTAAGCAAATGCAAAGAAAAATCTGGACTTGTTCATTCTTCTCCAACCACTTAATGAGCACAGCACTGTTATTGTTTTCTTTCATAATGCAGATATGCATTTCATCCCAAAGAAACAACCATTTATTCAGGGGGGAAAAAAAGTGAGAGTATTTTTTTGCAGTCCTTGCAATTAGGGGAGATTTTTGTTGCTCTCAGCTCAAATTGTCAGAGGCTGTAAATATTGTACATTAGAAAAAAGCCACAATTGACTGATTCCTTGAATGTGTTTTTTCCTCATTCAATTTTCAACTGAGAAGCGCTTAGATTAGAAACAACCTTATCTTTGTGCTGCAATTCCTTTTGCCAGCAGTTTGTTTGCTGCTGTTAAGGTGTTTCCATCAGCAGCAGAGAATAGTGACGGCTGAGGGCTTTAAGCTCCAGAATCTTGCAAAATATCACAATCATAAATACTGGCAATTAAAAACCACAGGGAGAATCTGCATCTGTGAAGCTGTAAATTTTGAAACAATTTCACAGCAACAAATAGGAAAATAAAGGGCTTCCATGTTCTTAGCAGAATATAATAAAAACTATTAATGCTAACAAACGTGTAATACCTCTAACATTTAGGTAAAACTAGTAATTACCCAAAATACAGGTGGTAAAAGAACCTGTCCTATGATAAGTCATCTATCAAACAACTTTGATTCTTTCTAAAGCTGCCTATTTTCAGAGGAGTGCTCCCTCTCTTAGTGACTCCTGTAATCAGTACAATTCAAGCAATAGTTGCTCTAAATATTTTGTCTCCACGTATTATTATACTAAAACGTGATTTTCTGGGTGAGACATCATTTTGCTCATATTTTGAGAGCTCTAAGTGAACTGCATTCATGGCTATGCAACTCCTGGTGCTGGACACTGCACAAACCAAACCAAAGACACGTTTCTCTTACCAGTCAGCGTAGCCCAAGACAACCCAAACAAAAATAAGTAAGTTAAGTCACAGGTTTTCTGAAATGGAAGTGAGACTTCCTTTGGCTTTAAGCCACTGACACAAGGAGTGCCGGCTGCAGTGACGTGACTCTGAAGGACACCTCACATCCCTAACGCCCTGGAGAAATATCATCAGCCAAAATATTTCTTTCCTGGTAGGACTTCCCAATGGCTCTCCCAGCTTAGCTCCTTGACTCTGTGCTCAACCAGCAAATGTTGCTGTTAAACTGGTTTTTCAAGTGGGTACAGAGAGCCCTAAATGAACGCCCATTTAATACGGCTGTTCAAAACCACGTTCCTTTGTTTGCAGGGCCACCATGAGTCTTCATGCGACATTTAACTCCACATCACCATACTGCCTGTGCTGTGCTGGGGGCAATTATGCATATTTGGATTGCATACATGATGCTTTTGCCTTTTCTTTTTGGAAATTAATCTTTGTTAGCACTGCTTTTGTGTACAATGAAAATTTGTATGCAGTAGATGGAAAATTGAAATACAGTTCTTTTATCTGAAAAACCTGAAGCTTTCCATTAGGAAATGCTATCAAAATTTTTCAGGAAAGCTCTAGTAATGTACACACCACCTTATTTTCCATGCAAACTAGGCTCTTTTTGAACTACATTTAACGAAACACAGTACATTTTGCCTTTCAAGAGACACAAGGAAGGTGCTGATCATGGGGCCTGCTTGAAGTGTAAGCCAGGGGCAAGCCCAGAACACAGCTGTACATGAGAAACAGAAATTTAACTTCAAATCACCACAATACACAAAGTGAGTTTCCATATTAAAAACTCCTATTTGATTTCTAATTTTTAAGAAAATCCCTAAGCCAAAATATATACCAACCAAGAAAGTTTTAAATTAAATCTGCACAAAAATTTCCTTAAAAAAAAAAACCCCAAGATGCAATTTGGTGAAAAATTAATTAGATGCTGAAGTTTGCCTCCAGCCAAATTCAGGCTTATCTTTAATGTTAACCTCACATGTCAGATAATTTTAAAGTAAAATTTTCTGTTAGAGCTTCACAATTGTGTATGCCTGATCTCTCCATTCTTTGAAGTCCTAAACTTGAATACTATTTACTGGAAGGTATCCCTTTAAAATGTTTTGATTGCCCAGATTATTTTTTGTCCTTTTTTTCTGTGTCCACCATAACACATAAACACAGCCCTGAAAATTCCTTTGTTAATGCTGCATGTTGAAAATGATGACACCAAAGTGAACAAAAGACTGTCAGACAAGACAGTCTCATAGCAGACATTTTCTTTGCTCATTACACAATATAGTTTTCCTGCCTAAGCCCCTCACCCTATTATTTTACTTTACATTTTAACTCTTTTTAATCTTTGTTGGAAGCCACTTTTTTTATTTATTTCAGTAATTTTGTTTTGAATGCTGCAAATGTTGTTACACTGAATTTGACATCTTGTATTGCTCTAAAAGGTGCACCCCAGAGTGGTTAAGATAGCAACCATGCATCATGGGGACTATAATCCAAAGTAACCAACCAAGCTTGAAAAACAGCCTGTGAACCTTGCAGAAAATTATGTCTCTACTTTAAAAGATCTGAGTAATTCACTCAACCAAGAGATTTTGTGTAGATGTAATTAACTTCATTAATTCTACCCTGTAAATGCAAGCAGTAATTGGATGGAGGGAGGAGGGTACAGCTTCTCAAAATCCATCATTCAGTTTCTATCCCTTTCTGTCGGAGGTTTCTGACACATGGCTGGAAGGGGAAGAAATTCCTTTAAACAAGATTTTTTGTCAGTGGTTAAGTTTTGTGTTGTTTACACCTTAGCTGCTCCTTCCCGTCCTGCCCTTGCAGGAGGTTTCTGGGCCCCACAGGTGACAGTGGCTCATGAGCAAACTGTGGCCTCCTTCAGAACAGCCAAACCTCATTGACAGCAACAGCAAAGTCCAAGCAAGCAGCAGAAATTGAGTCAGCAATAAAAAAGACATATTAATTATCATTTATGAGTGTAACAGTCAATACTGTTCAACTGTTTAACCCTCCTGTGGCTCATAACACCATCTGCTTTATGATTTCAGCAGTCAATGCTGCATTTGCTGTTTCGTATTTCTTTTTAAAACAACTGTCTCCAAACTCTGGCCACTACTACAGATATAACACACTCTCAAGCCACAATCCCCCACCATCCACAGCCCAGCAGAAAGCACAAGCAGAACCCCACAATGCTGGAACATGGGGGAAGCAGCTGCCAGCGGCACTCAGTTGCTCAACTCCCTCACAGCAACATCCAGGATGTGGGTGCTGATCCCTCACAGCTCCAGCATGCCTTACTTTTGAGATGCTTTACAAAGTATATGAAAAGAAAATGCATTCCCCCACCCCCCACATTACTGGTGTGTAACCCAATGAGTGAATTACAATGCTCGGTTTCTTAATAAACTTAACAAAAGACGTTGTTGTCCGCATTCCAGCAATTTATGTATTAGAGATTGTCATTCACAAAGAGAATGTGATTAACTCATTCCTGTGCATCCCCCACCTGAGCCCAGCACAGCAGCTCCCTTGGTTCCCCACACTGCTACAGAGACCCGCAAGCAGCCTCTTCTAGCTCAGAGCATCACACACACAGCAGAGGTTGGTTGAGTTTGGTTTCCCCCTTCCAATGAAGCATTCATCCTAGGGGAAATCCCAGCTGGATGAGCAGAACACACATGTTTTCACCTTTCTCCTTTTTCTTTAACAGAAGTTTGGCCAGAGGAAAGGCTGCTGGTTTCAGCCCTTCCCCTGGCACAGCAGCAGTGATTTCCCTCATGCAGCTCACACGCCCTGCTCTTAGATGCAGTAACACTTGAGGGATTTCCTAACTTCCCCTGCAGATACTAAAATCAGTTCTCACCAATACCAAGTGCAACAAGGCTCTGAGTAGAGCCAAGTGACATCAGCCTCCTGCACTTTTTCATAGTTTTGAAAGACCAGGCTGAAACCACGAGTGGTCCCTTCTGACGCTCAACTGAGAGCATTTGCTTAACTTCCCTATGACTTTGACTAAAACATATCTAGCTAAGAGAAAATAGAACATAAAAGTTGGTCTTGGTCCACACACACCAGGAATTAAAAACCCACCAATTACAACAGCTGTTTTAACAATTCACTGTTAAATTGTGCTTTTCCTCCCAACTTAAAGCAAGTTCGAAGAAGTTCTTGTTTTGCCCTTCTTGACAAAACAAATCACAGTTCCTGCATGTTTCCTTCTATGAAATTTACCTATTAAAAACTTTTACAGTTAGGTTCAGTAAGTAAAGTATTGAGCCCTAAGTCTTCTACATTTCTTCTTTGGATATGGAACTGTTTTTATGTCTTATTAAAATGACCTCTTTATTGCTCAAGCATTATTTTTTAAATGGGTTTCTTTACTGGATACCAATTCTCTGTTTCGTTCTCCCTTCCTAATATATGCTTATACATTTAGTTATAATTTTATAAAGGCTTAATTAAATAGCTCCCTTTATCAGGGAATCCTGAAAGCACTGCACACACACACCATCCTCTAGAAATCTTCGTATTTTTAATGTAATTCTAGCAAAATTATACTAATGGTTGCAACATTTACTCTCATAATATCAATTATCTTTGCCATGATTAAAAAAAAAAAATTAAAATTTTTTTGCTTTCTACTAAACTTGCATTGTGCCTGCTCTCTGCCAAATTGATGACAGTCATTAAGAAGGATAAGTGGCAATCCTCTTTCAGAAAAGGCATCCTTGCATCAAGCAATACAATTTTCCAAAGTAAAGAACCTTTTCATTGATGTAAATAGACTTCATAGCTGAGATGTGGTCTCAGTCTTTCTGCTAACACATGGAATAAACTTGAGAAGTCAGTATATTGGGCCTGCCTTGGATTCCACAAAGACACTTGATTGCAGAATAGCATAAATTCTGTCTGGAAACTCAATGGAAAATAAATACATTCTCAAGAAAAGCATCAATAAAAACTGGGAACCAAATACAAGCACTGTATGCAAGCGCGAACAACTACCAGGTCATACGTAACTCATCCAAAATTACAAATTCACATTTAATTCTGAGGTGGAAGGGATCCACAAGGATTGAGTTCAGCTCTTCAGTGAATGGCCCATACAGTGATTGAGCCCAGCACCATGGTGTTATCAGCACCAGTAACACCACGCTCTAATCCTAGTTTGATGGCCAAGATATCATTGGTGGTATTAATTGCTGCTTCTATCATTGGGTGCTATTAGGCACAACCTGGACCTCCCTTTCTCCCTGGGTACTTGATGCTGATGCTTCTGCTATTGCCCCATTTCAAACCTCTGGTTTTAAAATAAGCTGAAGCCAAGTGTTTCCATTCATTCCCCTGGCTCTATGTGGCACTGCCAAGACAGCATTCCAATTTCAACTGGAAAGATTTAGGACCTGAGTATCTTTTCTTTCTGATTGAAAATGAAGCTAACTCAATTTCAACATCCTGCAAGACAGGTGACAGCATCCTTCACGCATCAAAATGTAAGAACCAAGCTCTATCATACAGAACCTGTCTAAAACAAATTAAACCCAGAGCTACATTTCAACCCTCAGTCTTGTCTAGGGCACAAGATCTTTTCCTGTACTAATCCACTACACAGTCCAGTTCCACCTTTCAGTGGAGGGCTGCAGGGCAGATTCCACCTAACACTGCTCCAATTTCAGTCTGACATAAACAGTTGACAGACTGAGATGCCCAGATGAAATATGTACTAGAAACTTCTTGAAATGTAGACATCGGAAGTAATGATCTTCAGAGGGACAATTACTCTTTACAGTATCTTACAGCTTTTGCAACAGAACCTGTCAGCAATTGCTGCCCAGTTAACAGCAAGGCTATCAGCAGGAGTTTGACATTTCTATATAAATTGATTTACTTGCAAAATTTAGATTTGAGGAAGAAAAATGTATACAAGCACAAGCTGAAGTAAAATAGTTCCTGTGATTTGGACAAACTTTCTCATCGGGGGCAGAATTTCAGTAGAGCCAACTACTGACAGGGGGAACCCACAAGGAGTCCCTGTCAAATCAGGAAGACAGTGGGGTGCCAACAACCAGATCTGACCCAAAGAGAAAGTCATCTCTGTTGCTAGCACTTGTTGGACAGACATAGCAAGGCTGTGTGCAAACTGAAAGCATGAGGGCCAATACATGTTTCCTATTTCCAGTGTATCTCTCAGATGAAGAACACGCACTCTGCAAAAATATCATCACATGCATCCTTGTAAGCAGAATATTCCTCCCAAATTCTGAGGTTAGTTAAGACTATTGTAAAAAAACACAACATAACTCAGAGACTCAAAGCACAAAATTTAGGCAGTCAAGTGTTTCACAAAGACACTCATCTTGAGGGAAATAACTGAACACATATAACCACTAAAACAGATATGGAAGCTGACAGAACATAATCGTGAGAAACAAAACTAAACAGAATGCAACTGAGAGTTCTTATGACAATTGCACAACCACTCTGCCACTCCTGAGCTGCTGCATCTTTTCTTACGTGCACCCCAACTGTAAGGAAACAAAGACACTTAACTACACACTCTAATTGTATGGCTTGCTTCTGGTTTGTATTGTAAATACTGTTCCTGCTTTTAAGTTATTTTTATTTTTCTCCACACACAACCCTCCCCAACATTCATTAAAGCATATTAAAGTCCTTATTTTCCTGTTTACTATAGATAACAAGAACTTGACTGCACCTGTTAGAAAGAACAAGCTAAAACAACCACGTCAAGAGGCTGTAGGGTGCTTTTATCTCATTACTGTTTTTAATGTTATTTTATATAAAATTCTTTTAATATTACTGTGATATAATATGAAAGCACATAATCAATCTCTAAAAATAAGTCAAGGAAAGTATCACTTTATTCTCCTGCTCTCTACTCCTCTACACTTAGTTATTACAAACTTCATGACCCAAACTCTATAGAGTTGGCTCCACTACCACAGATTTAATCATGGTTGGTGACCCACGACACTTGTAAATACAAAGCAAGTATTTCAGAGTTTGTGCAGCAATTTAAAAGTCTGGTACTGTAAATCATATAGTCCTGTTTCTAAGAATTGAACAGGCATAATCTAAGCTTTCAGATATACAAAAAGGTAGCTTACAAGTAATGAAGCCTCCTTCCACATGGCAGTGAAGGATTTTGAAGCATCACAACAGTTCAACATCAACAATGGGGAAAAATGGAAAAATATGTAAATCAGAAATCTGCATTGCAAGTTTATACAAGTGTTGTAAATTCTATTCAGCAATCCAGAAATTGACATTTTGCCTGAACAGATAAACAAAGTGCTGAGCTGAATGGTATTTGCCTGAAGATCAAAATGATGATTTTAGAATCAGTTTTAGACTCTTCACTAGAATATCTCCTATTCTTTAATAACATGTTTCTTGGTTTCAAAGGAGACCAATTATTTTAGCCAAATACTGTTATTATACATTTTACTGCAGAAAGCATCCATTTTATCTGCAACTAATCCAAGTGCAATGAAGCTCTCTTAATGCTTGCAGAGCATCTCTGAGAGAAGAGAGCACTGGCCTGGGGCAGCAGGACCTGCATCTCTCAACATGCCTTATGAAACTGGGCAGGCCACTTCTCTTCTGCTTCCCCTTTCTTTTTCCCCTGCCCTCTGCCTTGTTTATTCAGGCTATGAACATAGGGAAACAGGAGCCAGTCTCACCATTAGCACTGAAGTCTGTTAAATCTTCACCTGAGGTGCAGATACAACAAAAAACAGCTATTTAAGTACTTCCTAAATCTGTGACATTAACCAACACTTGTATCAAGTGTTCTTTCTTCTTTCACCACAGGTAGCTGCTTTCTATTCTCAACACCAGTATCTAATAAAACATGAAAATTCAGGTGAGTCATTGAATCCATCTTTACCATTTGATAAAATTAAATCTACATAATGGCATGTGCTAGTGTGTACATAAAGAGAGATGCAGAGCAATTGACAAATATGCCCAGTAATGCAGCTGGGGGCTAAGCCTCCTCACTAATTCTGAAGCTAAAGAAAAGATGTCACTAACAAGTAAACAGAAAGTACACAAGAAGCCTTCACTCTAGCTCTCCTGAATGAACACCAACAACTCAAACACTTACAGCACCACACAAGGGGAGGGAAGCACTTTCTTTTCTCTTTCCACTCCTTTCAAAGACTCCCAATTGCACAGCAGGCTCAATTACCACACCACTAACTACAGAGCCTTACCTGTGCAACAGAGAGCAAAACCAACCCCTCTTACACACATCTACCAGGGAAGGAGTTCTGTTACCTTGATAGTACTTGCTCACACCACTCAGTGGTGCATGAAATGCTTCTTTTTAAGAAGTACAGAGGCATTTTGCTTTGCCTTAACAGAGTATCAAGAAGCAACCGTGCAGCAAGGATTGGCAGCTACATTAAATACTGCCTAGTGCATCCACTAAGCAGGACACTAAGTGCAAGGTTTCTCCTTTTTATTATCCCTGCTGAGAGTGGGGGAAATAAAGAGCTGCAAGAACTCCACTGATGTAATATCCATGCAGGTCTTGTGACTTATATGAAAGGTCACTAGAGTGAGCTTTCAAATTTTTTCTGTGTGAACAGTTTCAGTGTTACTTTAACATTAAAATGCATCACGCACTATTTAGGGTACACAGTTCATTCTAAAAGACTTATTTTGCAGCACTCTAATGAGTCCTAAACCCATTATATTTTTTAAGGGTTCTGATCAATTCTTTAGGTTCATGTGACTAATTAAAATTATAACACCACCACCTTTCTCAAGTATTTAAAAGGGATGGTTCGCATCAACAAATCAATAAGTAAACCAAAAAAGTTTCTAGTAGTGGCTATATTTGATGCCCTATATTCCAGAAAAACACCAGCATTCTTTGCAGAAAGCAGAAGACCTCTCACTTTCAAAACACGTCACTCCCTCTGGCTGAGTCACAGATCTCCAGCTCCAAAACCAGGAAAAATCTAAAAAACCCTCTCTACTAAAAATCTGCATGAGAAAGCTTAATTTACAGCTTTTGAGGAAGTTGGAGCATTGATCACAAGCTCCTGCAGCACAATTACAGCTACAGCACAGCTACAGAGCTACAATAGCACATGCACACGAGATGCATTAAAAAACCAAAATAACGGCAGGAAGTGATGGAAGAGCTCTGAATGTCACCACCAGGAGAAAGGCAGGGCAAGCCACAATTTCCCTAGCACTGGGAGTATACTATTTATAATATACAATAATATAATTGTAACTATAAAACTTCTTAAAGGTTTTTTTTTTTCAAGTCTTTGGTCATCTCAGTTAAGGCCACACCACGCTGGAAGAATTCAAATACTCTCCAAGAAAATTTCTAAAATAATGAAACAACTGCCAAAACATCATATCCTTTCAATTTATTTCTCCTCTTCTCAGCACTGACGATGGGTTTGGGGATTTGGGTGTTTTTAACCAAATATTTTATATAAACCAAGTATTTTTATCTGACAATGCCAGATTACAAATTTTCACAACAGGGAAAATTATTTCAGGACGTGTGTTACGCACTGTTATGTCAGTCTGAAAAGGCAAGCAAATACCCCTGTTTTACATGGCTCCTTTCCCACAAGCAAGGCATTTCTTACCAGAAGAAAAGAAAAAAAAGCACAGGTGAAAAATCAGCAACAAAGAAAATATCCAAACTTTATTAACAAGTAATGAACCTCATTTTTGTGTTTGCTTCAGACTTGTTTTTCACTCCTAAAACGTAACATGAAACTAACTCCTGAAAACAACATCTGCTGAAAATAATGAATAAAACTGATTTTGTTTATGCAGTTGTGTAATGCTTTTACTAGGATTCAGAAATCAGTAAAGTGGGGTTAGTTCAGCATTACCAAGTGAAAACAGTCTTTCTTTGTTCATACTTAGTTCCTTACGATAGGAAAAATAAATACGTTAATTCTTTGAAGAAAACCCTTAGTTTTCTTTAAAGGAAATAGATTCAGCTTTTGCAGAACAACAACTGATCTACTCTTTTTCTCTTTAACAGAATTCTAAACTAATAGCTTGGAATTATAAATACAGTATAAACATACAGCTACAAAATTAATGCAATACAACCTTCCTAAATACTTTACTACATCCATAATAAAAATCTATGAGAAAGCCCAGGGGACTTTGATAATAGAGAAATTATTGTTGTCATTCACATTATAAAAGTTCGTACCAGCTACCTTTATGCAGCATGGTTGCCACACTATTAAAAACTCCCAGAAGAAAGAAGACTAGCAAAATGTCAACGTTTTTAAAATGCAGCAAAGCAGTGCAAAACAAAACAGTAGTTTAGTCCTTTTTGCCCCATTCCACAAAGCTTTCCAGAAGGGGAGAGATACCAGCCAGAGGGGCCACATCCTCTTCTGCATGCCACTGGTGCCTCCATCACGAGGCCAGACATCCGTCACCACGAAAGCCACACAAGAAGGAACAGCCGCGCCGCTCTGCGTCAGCAGCGCCCCAGAGCCGCAGGGAGCAGGCGGCTGTGGCCCACCACACCTCAGGGGAGGCAGGGCTGATGGAAGGGCCCATTCACGCTCTGGCTACAACAGACAGTGCCAGGCAGAGTTCAGAGGTCTGGCTGTGAAGAGGCAAGAAGGTCAATTGTGTCCCAAGAGATTCCCAGCTCCCGGTTTTAAAAGTGCCTCTCAAGACAGTTCACAAAAGCCATGCTGCTGACCTCCACTGCTGTGCAGGTATCTGCCCCCTCCCTGTTTGCTGCTGGCTACTTCAGTCCCATTTCCTACTGCCCCTCTCAATATCCATTTCCCCGTGCCTCCTACTCAACTCGTTCCTCCACCTTTCCCATTCCCGGCACTTCTTGCGCTCTGGCTCCAGATCTTATTTCTGCACCTGTGCCTCCCATACTTCACCCACCACCTTGCTCCACACTCTCCTCTTCTCTCTCTCATCTATCCACAGGCTTTTCTCACTCCTTTGAGCTTCCTGCATCCAACCTCTCCTACTCCTCAACAACCAAGAGGAGGGAAGAACAGAGGAAAACAGGAGGACAAGATGGGCATACCACAAGACAGGTGAGGGAGGAAGTTGAGAAGAAGCAGTCAGAACTTGGGTCAAGAAAGAGTTATGAGGAGCAGTAAAAACATGTGAGCATACAACAAGGGAGGTATCAGTACACTGTAGTCAACTTCTAGAAGCTACTATTGACAATATATCTTCCTATCTGGACCTGTGTCCTGACCCAGTTCAGGGATGCTTCAGTGCTTTAACTCTGCTTGTATTAGCAGCTGCATAAGGAAATCAAAGGATCGTATTTTACACTGGTAAATTATTTCCCTATTTGTCAATTTCCCAACGTCAAGGTCTATCAAGTTACATACAGAATCACAGAATTGCTGGAGTTGGAAGGGGCCTCAGGAGATCCTCTAGTCCAACCCCTCTGCCAAGGCTGAGGGTCACCCAGAGCAGGTTACACAGGAACGCATCCAGACGAATTCTGAATGTCTCCAGTGAGACATGACTCCACAACCTCCCTGGGGGAGCATGTTCCAGTGCTCTGCCACCCACAAATGAAGTTCTTCCTCATGTTGAGGCGGAAATTCTTGTTTTTTAGCTTATGACTATCACCCCATGCTCACTGTGCTTGTATGTGCAGCGCACCAAAGCCTAAAAGCATTATCCCCAGATAACATGGCCATTGCCATTGTCACATGAGCTACATGCCAATACAATTACTTTACTTCCCACCATGGAAAAGTTCTTTCAAATCAAGCATTCAGCTTCCTGATATGCTTCACTATGTGGTGTTTAAACAGCTGCAAAGACCTGTGTGAAGAGTGCAAAGGGCACAGCAGCTGTGTAGGAGGGCAGCATAAAGAGAACACATGGAAACATGGCAGCAATCAGAGCTGGGGTGGAATCCCACCCAACAGAAAGACCTAGCTCCAGCGGAGGACATCTATCTGCAGCCACAATCGATGCTCTTCAACTCAAACTGGCCCAGCAGGAGATATAGGAAGCACTACTAAGAATCAAGCTAGCATTACTATGATGAACCATAGCAGCATCAAGTTAATACAACTCATCAGCTGGTAATTAAAGCTCTCTGTGTTGCTAATCACTGTGTTTCAAGTGGACTTCTGCAGCATGCCTGACTCCAAGGACGGTGGGCCAATCAATTCCCTAATGAGCCTGCACTTCTGGAAGCACATGCACAAACACTCTGCAAACATTCATGTAGCCACAGTATATAAAATTAAACAACAAAAGCCAAGTTTGGATCAGTCTTCCTTTTCAAAGAAAAAACTTTTGATGATATAGAAGAAAAGTATGTCTATACAAATATGTACACCAGCACTCATCAAAATAAATTTTGTAAAACCAAGCTGATCAAATACCTGCTCTAGTAGGATTTACCTATATTCAGCTCTCTAATTGCTTCTTTCATCTCTCTACATGAAAAGCAACACTTCATCTCATTTCTTCCAAGATTTGTTAGCTTAGGAAAATTAATCCCTTTCACAGGATTTGATAGGTGTGGATCAGTATCACTTACAAGATAATGAAATACACCTCATTAATACCACGCAGTAGATGTCTACAAGATGAGAGAGGCAGACTATAGTAAAGCGTATTTTCCTTCAAACTTCTTTTGTATTTGGTTCAAATGCACCAACCACTTGCGTTTTCACCAAATACATGCACCTTTAACTTCTCAGGAGTCAAGCCATTCCCCCCCCTGCTCCTTTCTTAGCTGAAGCCCTAAGTTCACATTTAACTTTCATTCAATCTGAAAGAGCTTCTTGCTGCTCTTGTTGGAGTTAAAACCTTTACCCTCTGTAAGGGACATTAAGGTCACAATAGCCTGAAAAACTTTTAAGATCACCAAAGGACTTTGCCCCCTATGGCAAACCGTATAAAGAAGCAACTGCTCATCTGTGACCACCAATCTCCCCATCCTGCCCCTCCCCCTTGGATACAATTCCGTGATTAGTTATGCAACCTGATGGGAACTTGAGATAAGATAAAGGTGGTACTATTTTCCAACTATCTCAGACTAGGAAGAAAAAAAACAAGCTGGGGGAGTACTGGTAATAAACACAAAGAATGCACACTGAAAGCCAACACAGCCACTGGGCTGAAAATCAGTTCTGACTGGGTCCAGCAGGAGGAGGTCACAGCCCACCCATTTAAGATGGGAAGCCCACCAATTCAAAAGAAGAGAAAGAGTGAGCAAGGGGCTAATTAGCTTTGGAAGAGAGAGACTCATTTAACCAATAGAATGAAGGAACTGTGTAGCCAAATGAGCACTGATTCTGTTTGCTAAAATGTATAAATGGTGAAAGTCTGGAGTGACCTCAGGACCCCCACCACTGAGAAGACAAGAAGAGGACCAAGGGGATGCTGTCTGGATCTGTGGGTGGTGATACCTTTCTACTTAAATCTGCCACTCCCTTTCTCCCTCTCTTTTTCTTATTTCTATCTCTCTCTACCTCACATTTACTGTTAAATAAAATCTGCACTACAGATTAGACATATGGTCTTGTTTGCACCTTAATTTGGGCAGAGGCATCTCTCTAATAATCATAATTACTGGATCCTAACAACGTAAATACTAAGTAGAATCAGTTGTTTATTCTGAGGCTACTCCCTAATCTCTGCATCACACTTTCTTTCTTACTCCCATTCTACTCACTTTTTTGAATCTCTACGTTTTCCCATGGGTATTTCTTGTAAGCTGTACTAACCTACCGAAGTCAGAATGCCTAAAAACTTCTTCTACTGTTGAAGTGTGTAAATCCTTCTGGCTTGATGCCACTGAGTTAGTCTTACAGCCTTACGCCAAGTCGTATCCTAGATGTTTTCAGCTAAGACTCATGCTTGAACTTAGCACGTGAATTATCAAGTTGATCATTTTGAAATATTGGGCATTCATCTTGCAGTCTTGCAGAATCTGAGGTAACAAAAGTCTGTTTCAAGATCACGACAAAAAGGAGACGAAAATGCATTTCTTTGCCAAAGGTGAAAATTTTCAGACTTTCAATGTTCACAAGTCACTTCTTTTGTCCTTCTGTTAAGCATCTGTGACATGACAGAACTATGAATACTTCCATCCAAAACTTGCACTTTCTTCTGAGTGCCACCATGGAAAGTACTTCACATGATCCATCTATATCAACAATGGAACCTATCAGCAACTACACTTGCAGCAATTCTTCTAAGTTATTAGTAACATGCTCCAATTTATACTTATATTGTCCAAAAGCCTGAATGACAGAGAAGGACTCTGAAATGCCAAGTACAATGGAAACACTGAAGAAAATCTTCTCCACCTGTTGGATTCACTCGGCCATTCATGTTTTTACCAACTTCTAGAACAACCTGCTTCCTCTCTGTACCCACTTCTACATCTCTCAAAATAAACCCAAAGGCATTTCACAAACACCTCCTACACGAAAATCTCAGGAGAAAACAAGTTCACTTGGAGTCACGTCCCTTCTGTCCCAGTGACCTTCTACGTGAGCTAGAGGCATCCAAAGGTCCCCTGAAAGTAAAACCAGCGTATGCACACAGTACCAAGTGACAATCCAGGAACTCCAAACATGAAAGCTGCCATGCACGATTCTGTTTATACATGATGTATAGTTGATTTTTTATGGAGAACAGTTATTAAGACATTTTTATATTAGCAAGGTCCAATTTAGTACTTGTACTCAATATTCATGACAATTTTGTCAGACTGCATTAAAGGATTTAATCTCAAAATTCCCAGGTGGAAGAGAAAGAACTATCAAATGTCTCAGAGAAGGAAACCAAGATGCATGATTTAGAAGACGGCAATAAAATAAAGAGTTTGGTATTCAGGAAAGGAATAACTACTCTTACAAATAAAAACTTTCATGGTGTCAACGGAAAAGCCAATCTTGATTAAAACCAGAATCTGATTATTGAAGTTTTCTCTCTACTTCATAATGCAATCACTAGAATAACATTGCTGTGTAAATTTAATTTCAGCAAAATAAAGTTTCTAAGATTGTCTATGCAACCCACATAAGCATATAATTTTATAAAAAATTACCAAGAAAGAGATTACATTACACTTTTACAAGTAGTAAGTCTCATCTTCAAATTCAATATAAAACCATTTACTGTATTCCAAAAATTAATGAAAAATATCACCATTCTACTCAATTTGTTTAATGTAAACTATTGTAAAATATTTCACTCTTCATTGCCTCTTCTTGCTTATATGGGAACATAATGAAGACTGACATATATTGCTTCTAGGTCTCAACTTGTAGCTAGGAGCTTAAGAAAACCCCCTTGGTGAACCAGATGCAGGGAATTATGTAAGCTTTTGATTTCAAGTTAGATATATAAACATCCTAACAGTCCTGTGTGCTTGTATTTACAGTTCTCAGGAAATGAAACACTCAAGGCACAAAATGTACATAAACACTCAAGCATCATGTGATGAATTGTAGCTAATTTTAATCATGTAAACAACAAGGGTCCAATAGCACACTGAAGTAATTTCCCATTTAATTTCACTCTTATTAAATCTCTATACATAATTGCAATTTAAACAAGGACTCTCTAATCCTATTGCTAAAGAAAATGCACCAAATAAGACAGGTGTGGCTCCATGGCACACTATCTTTTTCCCTTTCTTAACTGAGAAACCAACCAACACCTCTAATCCTACACATAGAAAAGAGTTTTCAAACCCACCCAAAATGGCACACACTCAAAAGTGACATATGCAAGTATAATTCCTGATTTTCAACATGCACCCATCCCAGAGCAGGACTAAGAAATATGACAGATGCCACCACTGTCCTTACACAGCACCCAGCCAAGGTGCATGGACACCCCCAAGGGTGCCCGAGGGCTGGCACAAGTCTCCATCAGCCAGAGGAAGTTGGGAGGCAGGAAGAGGAACGGAGCTCATTCCCCAAAGAACTTTCAGCTGTGATATGTGAACCTCACTATGCATCTGAAAATGAATGTATTTTTGAGAAGGACAAGAGCTCAGCAACACCACAAAGTAGCTTTCAATTTACACAGCTTACAGATAAGGGCTAAATCCAGGCTTCCTCCAGTGCCGCAAAGGCCCTTTAAAATAGGGTTGAACACCCTTCAAAAAATGTCTTCTCTGAGCCTGTTCAGATCTTCAAGTAAGATATTCTTTGTGATGGCTCGTGAAGACCATCACTACCTTCCTGATGAAAAATCATCCTCGACTTCATAAAATCATGATCCCTGTAGATCCACAGAAACATGGGCTTAAGTCAACCAAGACTTTTTGTCATGCTGCTTCTGGCACCAAGACCCCTTCTGGGTCACCCTCTAGGGAGGTGTACAGTTGCCAGCAGTATTCCTGGAGAGCGAGAAGTGACATCATCTATGCACCTTTCCCTGTTCATGCATTTCCTGCCATTCCCCAATTGCCTTGCTTGGGTTGGCTGCAACCAGGCCTTCAGAAGCAATAGAGGAGATAACCTCAGCAGGCCAGAAGGAAAAAGGTCACCAAGGCCAAGAAACTTTTTGAGGTTAGACAACCAAAAAGAACTGTAATTTCTCCCTCCCAAGAGGGAGGAGTTCCTCTTCTCCTTCTGTACAGAACTGAAGAACAGAGCTTATTTAGCACACCTTTCACTAAAAACAAACACTGCTGTCATCTCTTCTCAGGACCCTACACTTCTCTGAGAAGCTATAATGGAACTGGATCACAGAATCCAAGAAATGCTTCTTGTAACTATTAACATGCCTATTCATTTCAACTTCCAATTAGCTAAGAAGCAGGAAAAAAGAAGAAAAAAGTGACCAAACTTTTACAACCAGCACTGAAACAAGGAGCAGGTGCACAAAATGCACAGCAGTAGTCTGGTATGGATACAGATTAATGCTGTGAACTATGTGCTGCTATCAACAAGGAAAAACCAAGAAGACCAATACTTCTGAACTTCTTCTGAAACATCGTAATAGAAAATCAGACTTAAGTGACAGCAGGAAGCTACTTATCAGTTAGATTTACCTCTGACTGTGAAGTACAGGACTATGTAACAGCACAATCTCCTCTCAGATTCTGACATGCCTCATCTACAGTGTCATACTTCTGATACTTGCCAGGTTTTACATGTTGACACTTCACAAATACATTTTTTCCCTGACAGCTCTTTTACTAGCCAACTCCAGTGACAGATGATTGAAATCAAAGAGTAAATGGTGCAGCTTCTCCAGAGTAAATCTGGTGTAACAGCAAGCAAGTGAAATACTGCCCTTGCAAGATCAAGTTTCAAACAACTTTACAGCTTCAAAGCAGTAGAGTCAAGATCCTCCTGGACCACATGTACTCCAAAGAGCAGGGTAACTCCCCACAGCATGCCTCCAGTGGAAGTGTGCCCCATGGCCGACTCGGGGCTCAGCAGCTTTCCTCTCTGCTCCACGATGAACCAAATAGCAGGACTCCACCGTCACTTCCAAAGTGAACAGCACCACATTCTCTGTGGGAATCACCCAGACTCAGAAAACAGCATGAAACAAACATCAGAAAACAATCAGGGCCCTCACAAAATCCGCTGATCAGGAAACAACTTGCTCCAGTGCCCATACGTACTCCTTACACACACAGCCAAGTGAGCTGAGGTGCTCTGTTCAGGTTACCTACCAACAGTCTCTCAATAAGGAAAGCAACAAACCAAGAGCAAAGGCGTTGTTCATGTCTGCACCTCCAATGAACATGGGAATTCAAACAAACAAACAAACAAAACCCTCCAAAGCAATCAGTTAAAGAAAATACCTGTATACATACTCTCATCAAAACAACCTATACGTGAAACCAAGAAATCCCACAACTACACTACTAATCACATTATAAAAGAACAAAATACTAAAGTTTCTTTTCCCATGAGTCACTTCAAAACTTTTCTAGTATTATTTTGCATTGCTCAGGATCAACTTCATAGAAAATGTAGAAATAAAAATACAGACTCAGCTCTCCAAGCACAGGTTCACATTTACCTTTATTTCCTTCATGCCATGAGCAGTCAGTCTTCACTGTACAAACCAAAATAACTTACTTTAAATTTAAGATAATTAACAACACTATTATATATCATTTGAGACAGATATTGCCAACTTAAGTCTAAATTGCTTGAGAGAAGACTGGATGTACAGCCACCATGGACCCATTTTGAGAATGTACTTTCAGCCCAGTAAATTTTATTCCCCCAGTGCTTCTTCAGTTTTAGGAAAAGCAACTCCAATTTTGAGATAGGCCTTCTCAAATACAACTTCTCTCCCTGCCTGTTTTCACTTTCCCTTCCTCCTCCCCTCCCCTTCCCACAAATGAGCTATTAATTCCTAAATAAATGGAATAAGTAGCACTTAGGATCAGGAGCCACAAGGGTCCACTGGCGCCAATCTCCTGTTTAGAAATCTGTTTAAACAGGAGTTAAAAGAAATCAGTTCAGTGGATTTAGGCCCAAAAGCCGAAATTCACAAACGTAGGTACTTGACCTCACTGGAGTGGTCCCCTGGGTGACCACAGAGGAACCATGCAGACCCTGGAGAAGTTCTCCAGAGACAAACACCATTTTCATAAGTTTGGTAGCGAGATGCAACAGCCTGAACACAAATTAGGAAACGCTCCCTGGTACTCCTCTTTGAAACACCAAAGTGCAACTTCTAGGTGTTCCCTGTCTTTTTATCTCCATAGTACAATGAAAAGAAATCATGTCCAGCCTGCTTTTAAAAATGAAGAACCTGTTTCAAGGTGCAATGGCCAGCCTGAGCAATAACATTACTTGGTCCAAACATCAATGCGTGTTTGTCTAACAGCTGGTAACCAGAAATCACCATCTCCAGGTCAAACAGCCGGATGGCAATGCCGGACTGGAGCACACTCCTACAGACCCACACCTCACCTGCGACGTCAGATGCCCTAATTCCGCTTAGCTTAAGTATCTTCCTCGTGTATGGACTCTGATGTGCCTTCGTTTGGGCAGAGTACCGAAAACAGCAGTCATGATGCCTTTTAAGTATGAGCCAACCCTTTTTAAGGCCAAGGCCACTGGGCTGGAGTGTCCCCGGTCTGGCCACGGGACAGCGGCGTCGGGGGACACGGCCACGGCGTCCCCGCCTGGCCCGGGGGAAGACACAGGAGCGGGTCGGGGAGTCCCGAACCCCCGGCCCCGCCGCCCCCGGCCCCGCTCACCCTTCTTGTCCATGAGCCACATGAAGAAGAAGCAGGGCGCGAAGCCGATGGGCCCCCAGAAGACGAGTAGGGCGATGTCCCAGCCGCTGAAGCCGAAGGCCAGGCGGGCCGAGTTCTGGATAGGACCCCAAGTGTTCCACACCAGGCCCTGCGCGAAGCCCAGCAGCGAGAACAGCAGCAGCACCAGCCATCGCCGACCGTACACACGACCCGACAGCGGCGGCAGCCGCCCCGCCGGGCCCCCCGCCGGTCCCCGCGGCTGCGGCCGCGGCTGCTGCGGTGGCGGCGGCAGGAGGGGCCGCCGCTCCTCCGCGCTGCTCCAGCCCAAGCCCATCTGCGGGGGCGCTGCCCGGGGTCCGCAGGGGAGGAGGGAACGGGGCCGGGGGAAGGGACACCCACACTTCAGCCCCCGAGCGCGGCAGCGCTGCCCCGGCCCGGCACTGCCGCATGCGCGGTCGGGGAGGGCCGGCGGCCGCCTCCTTCCTCCGCCGGCGAGGGGAGGAGGGAACCAGCGCTGCGGAGCGGAGCCGGGCCCGCCGCCCGCGGGGAGGGAGCCGCACCGGCCGGCAGCGGGGCCGGGCGGGACGGGGAAGGCTCCGGGCCGCCGCCCCGCGGGGAGCGGGGCGGAGGAGCCTGGGACAGGAACGCGGCGGCCCGCAGGCGGAGCCGCCCGGGTGTCACCGGCAGGGCCGGGGCGCTCCGGCCCTCACGCTGCCACCGGCTCCGCCCCGCCGCGGCTCCCGGGCCGCGCTGCCCCTTCCGCTGCCGAAGGCGGTGCCGAACGAGGCCCGCCCGAGCCGAGCCGAGCCGCCGGAGCATGGCCGGGGCGCTGAGCTGCCGTTCTCCCGCACCGGGTAGGTGCCCCTCGCCCCGGCCCGCCCCGGTCCCCAGCGCGGCTCCGGGCCCGGGCCGAGGGCGGACATGGGAGGGCGAAGCGGCGGCTGAAGCGGGGCTGTGACCGGGCCCGCCGAGCCTCTCCATCAGCTCCTCCTTTGACACGTCCCTCTCGGCCGCGGGGCCCTGGCCGCAGTGTGGTGGTACCTTCGCGCAGGGAGGTGCTGCAGCAGGGCATCCCTCGGGTATCGATCCTTCTAAAGGGAGAAGGAAATGGCTTTGCTTTCGTGGATACAAATCAACCGCGGTCCGAATTAGGAGGAAAAAAAGAGCAGGGTTCAGATACAACATGCACTGAAATACATTTTAAAAATAATTCGGGTGAATATACCATCATGTGGGGAACACTATGCTCATTAGTATTATCATTTAAATAGATTGAAGTACATATTCATTAGATTAGGCTATGTGAGAATTTATCTGTATATCGACCATCTGCACTTGTCATAAAATGAATGGCTCGTATGCTGCACAGTGCTTCATCTTCCCTAAAAAATTGGGTATTTCAGTGTGGTTTGATTAGGCATTCTGTCACAGATTGGAAGTTGGCTCAATAAATGCCGATGTAATTAAGTGGGGAGAGCTGAACAGTGGGAGCCACACAGACTGGTTTTAGGTCCAGTGTCAGTGTCATGACTGTTGATGTGCTGGGCAGTGCACAGCTGAATTTCATATGTGGCCCTCATCCCACAATTTTGCAGCCAAAACTACAGACTCCCATGAAGTTCTTCTCAGAACATAACAGACATCGCATTTTGTTTAGTCCACACAGCTCAGTTTCCTAGACTGAAGTGCAAAAAGGAAATCAGCAGAACTATGATCAGCAGAACTATGAGCAAAAGAAAATTATATTTTGTCTACAAAAGGTCAGGAAAAATAAAATTCACATACAAATAATAGGGGGACATAGAGCAAACTCAAATCTGAGGCTGCTGTGTACAGCTGTAATGACAAAAGTACAGTATAAACATAGGGTGAGATTCAGACTTGCTTGTGACTGATGTATATTCTGGTAGTGTTTTGGGGCTCCAAATAAGATTAATTCCCCATTTTACTAAGTCTTTTTCATAGATTACCACCTCAGCATAGTTTAGTCCATGCCAAAATGTTCTTTCAATTTAAAAAGGGTATGTTACTACTATAATTTAAGTGAATTGCTGGCATTCATCCAAAGACAAAGTGCTGCTATTTGCAGAAGTAAACAATGTGAAAAAGTACTTCTCTCTTTGAACATTTTTCAATTAACTGTAGTAATTGTGGAGGTTTCATGGTTCTAGCGGCAGGAAACCCATGCAAAAATAAGGCAAGTGGGGCCTTGTGATGTCCTTTTAACTGCAAAACTTGCCTCATGCCTCGTATTATCTGCATGGTCAGATGAAAACTTGAATATAAGCAGGATAGCTTTTTGATAATTTATCCAAGACACTTCATCCTTACGGGTTTCACGATATTTTGACTCTTTCATGGGTCAGTGAGAAAGAAAATTCTGAGAAACAGCAACAGACTAAAGGGGCTGTTGAAATAGGCTCAGAAATATCTGAGTGTATCTATTATTGATTTAATGATGATTTAAATAGTTTATTTTAATTTCTTGATTTGAAATCGCTCCATCTTTTCATAGCTTCACAACCCATATGCGCATCTTCCAGTCACGGCCTGACCTTTTCTGTTCCAGCTATTTAATTAACACAGTGTAATATTCTGTGTGAATTATTCTTGTTTGCAGGATATGGTATCGCTTAAATTTGTTAATGTAAAGGAGCAGTGTATTGTTGATAAACTGTTGGAAACCAAATTAGCTTTATCTTGCAGCTAGCTGATTGCATTATTTCACTCATGGGTGTAATACTCCTCTGAAAATGCTAATTTCACTCTTTCCTCCGTGTGGTGACATTTTTACTGTTCTCATTACTGACATTTGTAATATTTGAGGTGGGGAAATTTTTCTTGCTTTAACCTCATAATAATCTAGCTAAAGAGTTTTGAATATTATCAGAAGAAATGTGCATACATTCAGGCAAGAAGAAAGGTTATTTTCTCTCCTGGCCCATAACTTTCATGTCTATAGCAGGTCTTGCAGGGACAGAATGACACCTAGATCCAAAACTGTGATACAGATGCCCATGCAGGTACTAATTGCCTAAGCACAATAGTGTGTCCAACTGAGGTGTTTGTGTGACCGTATTCATGCCTGTCTGCCCGTGTCTGACCTAAAACATACTGGAATTCATCTTAGGAGGAGTTGGTTGTCTGGAGCTCTGAAACACTAGTGACAGACAAAAATTACATGGCTGAGGCTGGTTTTGCTTCCAAGTGCTCTTGCCATCCCTGAGGCAGGCCTAGTGGATCTGCTTACAAGTTGGCACCTGCAGTGTGCCGATTTAAGATTGGCTTATTAATATAAACTGAGGCTTTGATGAGTCTGTTACAACCTTGAGGTATCTGGAGAGTCTAGTTCAGCTAAAACACATCTGTCATATAATGGTTGTGCTCAGCAGCCTGGGAGAGCATCCCCCCAAGGGGCAACCCCCAGTTCCTAGCACATTAGGAAGTGCCTTTTGCTCTTTCGTGTCACCACGGTTTTGACAGGTTTGCTCTCCATGTGGCATTCTTCGGAGAGATTCAAAGAACTTCAGGAATCCCCTCGGTTCTTAGGCCTCTCTCCCAACAGCTCCTAATGTCATATATACAATCTTGTCCTTTCTTGGGTCAACTCCTGCCTTGCAATGTGACAAGCAGAAAGTGATTGCAGACCTTGTAAAAGTTAGAAGCATTTTGGCACAACATGGGCAGAACCCGAAATTAATTCAAAGATTGAAAAGTGATATTTGGCAGATTCTGAAAATTCCTTCCAGCATCTAAAAAAAGTTCTCTTTACCAGGGATTTCCCTCAATTTCCAGACTTCAGCTGGAATTGTGACAGTGCAGTTTCAGAGCTGCCATAAACAACACTGGTGTAGCCGGGAGCTGTAATGGGTGTGTTCTTTACACCCCATCTTGAAAAACACCTCTGAAGGGGAGCCTGTGAGGTGTGAGCAAATCCCATTCCTCCTTCCTCGAGTTTTGACATCCTTTTTCTTCTAGTTGCTCAGGAACAGGTTGGTTGAAATCTGCTCTGTTTTGGGCTTGGTTTGGGCACCTTCCAATCGGTGTATTCAGTAACTTCCAGCATATTTTCTTGCCTTTCTTTTTCATCGAGAAGTCTGTAAACTCCAGCTCTGATGTCATAGAATGATTTCTTTGTCCTTCAGGTTTTACAGTGTTTCCTTCCTTCTAGTACCAACAAGAGGCAAAAATACAGACCAGACACATTTTCAGCTTATGAAAGCTGAACAATTCTTAAATTCAAACTTCAGTGTTTTCCAGTGGGAAATTTGTTTAGGCCTTTTGCTTGCGGGGTGTGTATATTCCCACTGGGAAGTGACCATTGTAGCGTAGATGATTCCAGGTTTATGGTGAGCCCTTTGTAAGATTCTCTCGGGAGAGGTGGCATAGCTCCTTTCTCTTGTGGAGTCTACCTTTGTGGCTGGCTAATGACAGACATGTCACTCGATTCCCTGTACACCACACTGTAGGTTCTTTACTGCACCTCTAAAGAGGAATATGCAAAAGACACATCTGACTTGGGCTTTGAGCACATTTAAATCATTTTGTGCTCCATTTCTGTTTGTTCTGCCATTCATCACCTACTTAATGATGAACATGTAAGTAATGGTTGTATCTTCTTTGAGGGGGAGGTAGAAGCTACATGATGTCTTTTCATCAAGGTAATTGTGTTGGCTACTTCCCTACCTCACTTAGCCTTCAGGCTCCATGTCTTAGACGTTTTACAGAGTTTATGTTGGATCTCCAGCTTCAGGAGACTACTGCCCCTATGATGTCTCATTTTATTCAGGGCTACCATATGCAGTGACCGCAAACGACATCAATGGAGTATTTTATACCCCAAAGTTATGTTAAGGAAATTCAGTTTCAAAGACTGATGGTTTCCTTTCTTCCTGAAAACCTGAGAATTATACAAATGAACTGAGTCATGGGGATGGTGGAGGATGTTAGGCTTGAATTGAGAAATACAGGGTGAAAATCTCCACTGTCTCCTTGTGCTAGGACTGCCTCAGTGCAGCTCTTGTTGCCGCTGATGCCAGCAAGGAGAGATAGTCATGGTGCTCTGGTACTGGTTTGTCCATTGTGTCTCTAGTGCATGTGTTTCTCATTTCTTATCAGACTGTGCCATTGTTCTCCTGTTGTCTTACATCGAAGCAGCAAGGGGTAACTTAATTACCTCTTTGCTATAATTAACAATGTAGACATTAGGGAGTTTGTTGATCTGGTCACGTTTTGCTGTCATACAGTAGGTAGGCTGTGAGCTTTGCAAATGAGTCGTCTGAAGACCTGATTTTCTGGGTCGGTGTTTGGCATCAAATCCATATTGAAGGACATAAAGCTCACAAAATGTTGGTTGTCTCTTTGAGAATGTGACCTTATCATGTAATTCCATATAGAAGGAAGAGGCTGAATCTATTATTTCTTTGTCTCTTTGTGTCAACAGGGACATATATGAATAAAGTTTAAACTATTCTAGGGTTTGTGATCACAGATACAATGAAATTCTTGGGAGTAGATAGAGTAGCATGAGATTTTGGGTTTTGTAAGAATATTTTTTAAAAGAGCAACGGTAAGGTAGTTTGGATGTCATGGTATAAAAGTGCGACTTTAATCTTTTGCAGTTCTATTATTTTGCTAATGTTCAGAGAGTTATCTTAAAATTCTGTGTATTATGTGCTTTTGAAGTCTGGACATAAAAGACATCATTCCTTCTAATACTAGTATTATATCAGACAGATATAGTAGAGTGATGTTAATGTTTAAAAAGAATCTAAAAATATTGAAACTCTTCTACCGAAAGGACTTTTCCATATTTACTGATAGGTTGAAAAATACTGAGTTTTGGTTGATTTTGCAAATTCAAAGCGACAGCACTGTCATAGTTTGTTGTATAATTAAAGGTCTCCTTCAGTCTCCAGAAATGCAGGTGCAGCTGATTATAACAGGAGTTCATGGAGGTCTGAGTAGAAACTTGGGCCTGTACTCCTTGATCTTCTCTGATATTTAGTCTTGAAAGAAAGAAAGAAACTTCTCAGGCAGTTGTAATTTGAAAAAGAAAAGAGAAAGGGATCTCTGGAGGGAAAATGCTAAAGGTATGTTGACAACACTAGCAGCAGTTTGTTGTATTACAAAGTTGTGAAATATGAGCTTCTATGTAAAAAGGCTGGGCTTTTTCAGCTAAAGAAGAGTTTATTTTATGTTTAATAGTTATATTAAAAAACAGAACTAACATGAACTAGATGTTAAAATTGAAAATTAAATTAGAAAACCTTGGTAGTTCACAGTTTTGAAGGCTGTTTTGGTCAAGTATAATCCTGACATAATATCAAAGCAATATTTTTACAGTCTGTATGAACCCCAGGATTCAAAACACACTGTTTTGTTGGTGAAAAACTGTAAACAGTTTTTCACCAACAAAATTCATGTTGCGGCATGAGAACCTTTATAAACAGAAACAGCAATTTGAAGCAAAGATTAAAGGCACTTTTGGTTGTTTTACCCATGCTGAAAGAAATGGAATTATAAACAATGGCATAATAGCCATACTTTTTCTTTAGTATTCCTATAATAATGGCAATTCCTGAATCTAATACCCTTATTGTGCATTTCAGAAATGGTTCTTGAGGTTCACATGGTGGGTCTCTTTCAATTTGATAATTTATGTAATTCAAAAACTTCTTTTACTCTTTGAAAGTATATTTTCATTCTGACAATTAATTATGCCTCTAATTGACTCAGTCATTAATCGTAATTTGTATCCTGTGCAGTATAATAGTGAACAAGGTCATGTATACTACCATCATAACCACTTTGTGGAGCAAATTCAAAAGGCTCCATTGTATTAATTACTATTTATTACAATGACTTGTAGAAAAAACATGTATTTTGAGAATACTATTGACTATTTACTACAAAAGCTTATGGGAAAATACTGTAAATGAGAAAATTTGGTTTCTTTTGTTGTTGCCATTTTGAAGTTCTTGTCAGTCAAGTTTGCAGAACTGAACAACAATAAAGTCACAATTGGTTACAGTTTCTGACAGAGAATTTTATATGGTGTATTCATCTGTTTAAGAGTAGTGCTTTCATACTTGCTACTGACAAGGGATAGAAAAAGAAATACAAATAAACTTTGCTTATAATATGATTTTTTTTTTCTTGGAATACACACATTAACTTCCTGACATGCCAGTTCCCTTCCTTCAATTATAATGTTATATTAGTATTGAATTTTGTATTAAATTTCGTGTGTATTTGGAAATGTCAGAAATGCGTATCAGTGCTGGTGGGCTACTGGGAAGACATGGTTTGGTTACTGAATGTACTCAGTAGCAGGTGTGTAGAATTTACACACCATAGACTAACAGAAAGGTGGAATTCTGGCAGCCTAGCTTCAGGAAGAATAGTCTATCTTTTGATATCATGGTGGAAGGTTTTGGTCAAAGACCATAGTCTTTTCCTTCAAGCATTTTTTCTACTGGAGGAGACCAGAGGAGCTGAGGTCATTTGACATTGAGTTCACTTGCTGGAAACTGGCATGACTGCATTCTAAACCTGCACTGCAGGATGGAGGAGAGACATCCAGGCAGAAGCTGGCCAGAGGTTCAGGAAAAGCTTTTGAGGAGGAGCCTTAGGGGATTTTGGGTGAAGAATTTCCTAAACATATGCTTGAGATGATGCACTGTCATTTAGAGCAGCAGCGGGAAGTCCTTCCTGGAGCTGTGTTCTGGGCTCAGCCCTTACTCCCCCCTTAGGGGTCTTGCAGCAATTCCCTTGGCTTTATCAGATGGACAGGATGAGGTTTGGGCATGTCCCCCACTCCTGTCGTCTTCCATGTCTGAAGTTTCTTCAGCTTCCTGTAAGAAAAACCATAAGATGCTCAGCCCTGCCACAGGAGCACTGGAAAGTGAGTCCAAATTCCTCTTTTAGCCTCTTTCTTTTGTTTCTTTGGCTGCCCTCCTTTTGCAGTAACAGATGTGGAGAGAAAAGAAGGGTGTGTTAGCTGCAGACTGCCAGGGTGAGCTGCAGGTCATGTGTGTGCAGACTGGTCTGTCCTGAGAGTCTCCATGCACCTCTCCTTCAGTAACCAAAACATCTGCAAATCTAGGGTAGCTGCCTGCTGGCTAGGTGTGTTTACAGTATTAACATTCCCAGAGTCAAAACGAATAGCACCACCAATAGCTGGCTAGGATATAACACCTAGATGTTGGTGCATTTAGAGGCGTTCTGTTTGCCCAGAGGAGGCTGACTGTAGTGCATAGTCTTGTAATCACATGCAGATTATTTAAAGGTTTTGTTGGGTTTTTTTGGTTTTTTTTTTTTTAAATTTACTGAGTTAATGTACTGTAAAACCATTAAGTCTGACCTCCAAACCAAGTCACATACATTTGGTTTGGGGAGTTTGCTCATCCTCCCCCTTACCTTTTCTTTTCCCACTCCTGGTTGTTGAATAGTTAAGATTCTGGAGGTCAGGTGATTTCTTGACTCACCTGGCTGCTCTGTATTTATGTATTCAAATTTTTTTTTTCTTTTTCTTTTTTTTTAATATATATATTTTTAATAAAATAAGTAAGGAAAAGGGAGCATTACAGATTTGCAAGAAAACAATTTGATGATGCATGTACCAAATACATTACCAGGATTTCCTTGTACTCCCTATTTTAGAAAATAATTTTAATACCTCTCAATTAAACCTCATATTTAAGCAGCAGGGTGTTTTGGCAGAAGCCAACTGCCACGCACTAATGAACTCTTATAATTTGCTAAATTATTTTAAATGAATGACAGTACATTTAGCTTTTTAATGACAGTACATTTAACTTCTGAACAACTTTGATCAAGTCCACTTTTAGTAAGACTGCCTGCTGTGCTAAACTCTTAATTCCCAAACCCCACTCAGTTATTCAGAAAAAATGTTAATCAGAAACATTAAATTATTTTCTCTTTCAGAAGCATGAAGTCTGCTGGAGAGTACTTGGCCAATTCATTACTTTTCTTTTACCTGCTCTCAGTGCTAAGTCTGGATGAGGCTTAATGTTTGACAGTACTTTGTGTAAAGACAACTGGAGGGCTTTCTTTTTTTAACTGGGAGATCTCTGTTTTGCAAGGTGTTGCCTTTCTAAACAACACCTATGTTTTTTGCCAATTGTATAGGCTGCCACAGTTACAAAGCTTGAGCTAAAACTTGGTTCACTTCTTCAGTTCCTGGTTGGATTCTGTACCTGCCTTAGGTAAAGTCAAAACATGAGACAAATTATTCCTGCTTCCTTTTGTACTGTGAAGTCGCACCATTTGTTGAGCCTGAGAGAAAGAACTAAGCTGAAGTATTTCTTTTCTCTTGTGGATCAGAGTCCAACTGAGAAAATGAAGACTCCCACAGAGCTTTTCTTTTTGAAGGGAATAAGCATTTCTATTCTCTCCTGCTACCCAATCTCCCCTAGGAATTTGATATTTAATGCCTAAGATGTGCAATGGATATTTTTCTTCTTTGCTACACATTTTATTTATTCACCTTTTACTTGTGCACATCTGTATCCAAACTGTATGTGCTTATATATGCTACACAACCTCAGGTTTTGCCATGGATTCAATTGCCATCGACCTCAGGCTGTAAAATACCAAGAAGCAACAGCCCAGTTTATAAGATCTTTGTGAAGCTATGACAACAATAACTGAGGAAAAGATTATTTTAAACTATAATCCTGCTAATCTCTCTTCAGGTCTTCTATCTTCAGATATCTCTTTTAATTACTTTTTCACACTCCTACATATGGTTTCATCAGAAATCTCTGTTGGTCTCAGGGAGAGATCTCCAAATTATCATAATGTCTATTTGCTGCAGTATATGATATTTACCTTTTATCATGTGTCTTTTCTCTAGCAGGCACTTAGATATGCATGACAAGTGTTATAGGGAAAGAAGTTTAGCTGACTCCATTCTCACCAAGGAATACATAAAGGCAAATCAAGACACAGATTCTTCACACAGATCTAGCAAGAATCTACATTTGTCTTTGCAAAAATCCCTAAAGTATATTTATCTAAGTCTTTAAATTTTCTAAAACGTTTCAAATATCATTGTGCATTATATATATTGTATGTGATTATCAGGAGAAGATATATACTTACTTAACAAGGATTTTAGTACTGTTTGAAGATAGGAATTATTAGCATCTTAGTAAGATAGACTGTCTTCTTTCATTTTTTCTTAATTTTATAGGGAAATATGTTTATAGCTGAACATGGTGACATGACAGTCATTCGGCAGAGGAGAGGCTATTTAGCCTAATTGTGGTTTTTTGTTTGGCAGTGGCCGACTCTCCCAGTAGCTTCAGCTCTGAGCTTCCCACTGTGTGTGTATGCACTGTGGTTAAAACCACACCTTGCAAAAGCATGATGTGCATGTGGAAATCACATTAGGAAGCCACAAGGAATCAACAGTTGGCTTCAAAGAACCTTCCTGTCTCTTCCGGTAAAATTTCTGCTTTTTTAACACATCCCAACTGCTGACTGAAGTTACAGGATAAATCTGAAGCTTTTGCAATAAAAGTCAGCTTTACAAAATCCTCCAAAAAAGTGTCACCGGTTTCTTGCATTTGTTTGGGTTTACATCCTCTAAAATACTTAAATGTAGTGGCCTTAAAAGTGAAAAAACTCCTGAGTAGTCAAAAAGACAGCCATGCAGTGATAAACATGGCCTAAGCAGAAGTAATTTCATTTTTATGAGCTGGAAAATCTGAAAGGTAGGTCAGGCCTGCCAGCTCCCACATGGTGAAAGCCACCTCTGTACAATATTATAATTGCACTGGTGAAAGACAGAAGTTTTATAAACCCCCTGGGAGTGTTCATATCTGGACCAAGTCTTGCGTTAGCTCTCGAACAGAGTCACTGTGAAAAAATGTGCTGAGCTTTAACCTCTTGGCGTGCCTCCAGGCAGCTCCTGGTAGCTGCACCAGCACATGGCCTTGCGTCTGCAGATGGCCTTTCTGCCTTCTCTGGCCCCGCTCCCTGTAGGTATGCTAACCTAGTCCTTGGAAAGCCCCAGAGCCTCCTCCCAGGGGTAGGGAAGACCATATGGTGAGACATACGGTCCCCGTGAGGCCTCCTTATGTCCTGGTTGGGTAAGTTGCTGGAGTGTGAGACTGAAGGCCAAGTGTCAGAGACATCTCTGTGTCACAGCAACACCATCCTGTCAAGTGTTGCTCTGCGTATGAGAGGGAATGTGGAAAACAAACCAAAATCCGAGCTCCCTCCTGTCATCCGCCTTAGGAAAGAGAAGCCATTTAAAAACTTTATGTTCCATGAAGATATAATACCAGAGGTCTTTAGTTTTAAAGCTTCACAATGGAGTTTTCATGAGTGAAAAGTGAGAGATCCAGTTTCCCTGGAAGTCTGTGGAATAAGAGACCCACTGACTCTAGGAAACCCAATACCTCCTACTGAGTTTGTGTGAAGATAGCAGCTTAATTTAGAAACCAAAAAGCACAGCTATGTGGGAGTATAAACCCTGTCAAAAGAGGAGGCACTCACAAAAGTTACCAACATGATACAGCACACACCAAGCACAGGACACCTCTTACTCCTGCCATTCTCACTTCAGCATGCATAGGTTTATTTTGGATGTTTGTTGCATTTGAATTAATCCTGAAGAACTTTTCTCAGTGACACTGCTCCCAGTGGGTCATATTCTGTGTTTCCCCCAGCTGGCTCCAGGGTTGCCCCATGTGCGACTGGGTGGTTCTCTGCTATCTCCTACACATGGGGAGCAGTGAAGGAAATTTTCTTGGTCCTTATTTATTTAATTCATCATGCATGCCAGACCATCATTTGACCCCTAAATAAGTGATTGAATTGAATTGGTTTGTTTAAAATAAACTGTTGGAAGTCACAGGGAATCGTGTATCAATTCAGTATGTTAAATCTTAGCCATTATACAGATACAAATTCTGCATGAGTTAACTTCAGTAGAGGTTAAAATAATGACTGGATTTTTTTATGATCTGAAGCTGTAGTCCACCTCTTCAGCTCTATGAAGATGTTATTTCTTTTACAAACACCCCAGATTTTTCTTCTGAATATCTCCCTAAAGAAAAATTGTTCTGAAAGTGTTAATTCAAGATTGCCAGCATTTCAGCTTGACAGTTTTAGTGGGACAAATAAATCTCTAAACAGCAAATAAATTGAAATCTTGGCTTAGTTTAGTTCTTGTATCGACACAATTTCCTTTTTCTAAAATTCTGTTGATGAAACTTTAAAACACCTTAAAAATACCTGCTGGTTGATTATGCCACTGTTCCTTTGTTTAAAGTGAATGCATGGGGAGCTATCTGGTTTGCTATCTCTGACAATACACTACAATTTTGTTTCCAAAATCCCATGTGGAAAGGCTTACTCATGATATTTATGTTCTCTAACCTGGATGTTATTTGCAAGTTTATTTTATTCTTAGCCTATTTCTAAGCAGTTTGGCTACAGCGCTTTATTGCCTAAGATACAAGTGAAAATTCTAAGCATATGCATATTTTTAGTTTTTGCTTTACATTTTATGTGCTAATACACTGCTTTAAACTTTTAGTTCTTCCAGTGTTTGCAGTACAACTTTGATTTTTTAAAAAATCTACAAATGTAATAAAACAATCAGTCATAAACAAAAGGGTCTTAGTTCTTAATGTTTTCTGTCCCATGGAAGATGGTAGGTAACACTTCATCTATGATAAATCATCTGGTTTTTTTTTCTTTACCTAGGTGAAAATGTCAAACCATTTACTCCTGAGAAAACCAAGGAAATTGTGATGTCTCTGCAGCAACCTGCAGTCTTCTGTAACATGGTTGGCGACTGGCCAGCCCTGCGCTGGAATGTGAAATACCTTTCTGCCGTGTTGGAGGGAAAGACAATCCAGTTTAGGCTAGGCCTGAAGACGGTGGATTTAGGTGAGAATGAGGTGTACAGGCATTAATGTCACAAGTCTCTTTTTTAGGTCCTGCTTATCTGCTTTTGCATTATTACTGTTCTTTCTCTAATGTATTGCTTTTCCTTGCAGGCTTTGTTTTTAGGAATGGCATTTGTCCACCAATGGAACTCGCCCTTCTCTTTCTCATGTGTTTATTCTTAGTAGGAGCTCTGGTGGGTAACACCAGCATTTAAGAACCAAACCTCTCAGTTTCCCTTCTTTGCTTTGTAGTGTGTGTGTGTTTGGTCCTGGTGTTACATGAGTAGATTGTTCACGTGAGCTGAGCTTCCATATCTATAAGCCTGACTGCGTTAAGAAATCAGCTAAATAATTAGCCTGACTTGGGGTTTTTATCTGTAACGGTTAAGTCTCACCTTCCTCCAGAGGTTTTTAAGACTTAGGTGATTTTCAGTACTTTAAGGTCCTGTGATGAAAGACATGATGGAAGTATAAAGCATTAAGTAAATCATTTGACACCAGTGCAATAATTTCACTGTTCACCCTCCCGATTCACTCATACACCTTGGAACATGCCATGGGAGAAAGACAGTTTTCCAACTTGATTTTAAATACTACAACTTCATCTCTGTCTGTAGCCACACATTGATGTATCTGTGAACAGACTGAGTTTCATACCATGGAGGGAACATAGAAGAAACATGTTCCAAGGTGGCAATCCGCTATCCAATTGAAAGGTTATGCACTGCTTTATTCCTGCCCTTTACATCGTTTGTCCTCCCAGTGACATACCAAAATACATTTTGCCATGCACTTTCTCTCTTTTGCCTGTAAAGTATCTTGACCACCTTTAAGATTTTTTTTAACCCTTAGGCCAGAAAAATCCACTTTGAAATATGTCATGGTCTTTTAGACCCCACCCAACTATTCTTTCTGTAGTCTTCTTACCTTTTTCAGTTGGACTTCCTGTTTCTTGGAACGTAGAGTCTGCACAAAGACTCCAGATGAGGGCCTGCCAGTTCCAGTGAAAGTGGTAGGATTACATCATACTATCTTACTTAACACTGTGAAATTTGCTTTTTTCATGGCATCATGACCATGTTATTTCATGCTCAATTTTTGCAGGAGAAGTGATGAAGGAGAAGTGATGAAGAAGAAGTGTTAGAGGGAAAATGCTTGGAGTGTTAGGATTTCAAAACATTTTACCAGCAATGATTCCTATGCCATTCCTCAGGGGAACAAATATTATTTACTCACTATCTACAGGTGGGAAAACTGAGGTGTAGAATTAAAACCTTGGTACACATCTTCATAGAAATGTCTCTGTAGTTCAGTGAGGTACTGCCTAAATCTTGCAGTAAGTGTGAAATGCATCCCATTGCCAATAGAGAAGGTGTAGAGTATACATTTTTATATATATGTATATATATATATATATGACACTTTCCTTCATACCTTGTTAATATATCTGAATTGTAACACACAAAGCCTACTAGGTAAAAAAGTAGTTTTGGTCCTACTCTCCATTAATTAGTAGGCACTTTTTGGGAGCCAGATGGATGCTCCAGCTAGCAGAGTTTCTGATAGGACTGATGGAGTGTTATGTAGCTAAGTCACAGATTGATGCTACCAACTGAGTAGCTAAGAGTCATCACTTAACAATAACTTGTAGTCACTAGAAATACAGAGTGGATTTAAATTGGAATTTATATCTTGAAGCATCTATCTGCATTTTGCTTTTTCCTAAAGGCATTTATCCCTGTGCAGCAATCAGTTTGTCTCCAGGAACCTCCATTATGTGGTAATGTTGGTTCAAATTGTCTTCAAGGAGAAGGGTACAGCCTTCAGGGGTCGTATTGTAACTGAATGAGACCTGTGATGCCATTAAAAAATTTCATTGTAAGAATATATTAGTGAAACCACTATCCAAGTCACTTCAGAGTCTGAAATAATGTAATACATTCCATGTGCCACTGTCATTTGGGAGGTGGTTGATCTCATTCTTGCATGCTTAAAACTACTTTTAATGAGAGCCTCCCTTTCTTATTGTTCCTGCTAACTTTCCTAGGTGAAATGGAGCCAGTCATGTGGTTAGAGTGAGAACAGAATTTGTATGTTAGAATACAACTAGAATTGCACTGATCTCTCTCTGAATATTCCTTCCATGTTCACAAGAGGTTTATTGCCTTAAGACTAGGTGGGACCACTCCTGCTATGGAGCTTGAAATGTAGAAGAAAAAATCCACTCTCCTGCTTAAAGGCACATTTTGGTGACATTCTGAAATGGCAGCTTCGGAGTTTCTGAGGTTATTTAAGCCGTGAGGTTCAGCTGGAAGACTCAAAATGAATGGAGACCTCTTACTACAGCACCTCCTCATTTTTCTTCAGTGCCACATCTGCAGCCTGGATGGGTTTCCCAAGCTGAAGATTCCTTAATGTACCAAAGTGAGAATTGCAGATAGAGCAACTTGATGGGAGTTGCATGAATTTTGTATTTGCTTTTCTTACTAGTTTGTAACTTCCTGAGGCTTATCGATGTGGATGGCACATTTGAAACATGGAAAAATATGAGATCTAGCCGTACTATTTCTGTATATTATTTATACCTAAGTGTGTGTTTGATAGTATTCTGTCTGATAGTATTCTGTCTGATTACACAAGTTAAAATAGTTTGTGTCCATAAGAAGGGGGAAAAAATACAATCATTGACAAAAGATACCTTCAAAGAGGGTACCAGAATTCATTACAGGAACAGTGAAGGTGCTATTAATTAGGAAATCCTACCCATCTGGTCCCAGCCACACTAAAATATTTATTTTTCTGATAATAAATAAAGGGGATTTAGTAGGATAAAGGATAGGCTAAAGCTACAAAAGTCTTGTTTCTAACAGAGGAAATGCAGCATTATAGCCACTCCTTCAGATGGCTACCTGGAACACACCAGCACAAAGTAAGAAGCACTTACACAGAACTGACTTCTGTATGCGGCCATTTCTTGTTTTGACCATTTTTTGTGGTTGCATAGTGAAATGAATCAACAGTGAGTTTACTGTGAAGAAGCTGGAGAGAACAAGAAGCTGTTATGCTGATCAGTTTCTGAGTCACAAGATCTCTGGAGGATGTTTCTCTTACTGATGCTGGATAGAGCTGATGCTCTCAGAATGCACAGTTGGGTTGGAAAGGGCTGTAACTTGACCATCTTGCCAGGAGGTTTTACCACTAAGGATGGCAAAAGAATTCAGAACTCTGAGGTTTGATATGGAGGGAAACTGCAAAGGTGGCTGTAGAGTCAGTGGCTGAATAGGAGGCTGAAAATACAGTACAAATAGTGTACAGTGATTAAATGTTGCATAAAACTGAGATCTGAAATGGTTATTGGAGTTGGATGTGCATGGCCGGTTTTTTTTTTGTTTGTGAGAATGCCTGTGATTGCTATAGTATGAAATGGCTATTCCTTGCTTGGATTATTATTTGTTTAATTCCCCAACAGCTGTGAATAGGGGTTTGGTTTTCTTAAAAGAAATGGAGAAGACATTTCACTTGCATTCTTAATGGAGCTTTAGGGATTTTCTAAGGCTATTACCCCTTTTTTTCTACATTTTCCTTAGTACACATTATAAACATTCTGAGAAGCACAGATTTTGGCAACTGTCAGAACCAGACCTCAACTAAGGAGGAGAGCTGCTTCTCCAAAACCCACTTTTTCCCTCTCTCCTTCCCTCCAATTTCAATCTGTGGTATTAGGGGAAAGAGGAGGACTGTTACACCTTGAGGTACCATGTCATCAGATAGAACTGGCAGCCTACTTTAGACTTGCATGGCTTAATCTGCAATTTGTCAATTACAAAACACCCTCAGCTTTAAGTCATTAAGTATTAGCAAACTGTTTTATAATGTTCTTGTTTTCAGTTCCTCATTGCTAACATTTTCTCCCTTGTTGCAGCCTACAAACTCATCCAAGCAAACTGTCTGGATTGCCCAAATATGTTTTTTATTACTATTTATTTTTCCATAGGCATCCACACCTTGGTACTGAACAAGGTATAAATCAAACCAGGAACCCTGCCCTGAGGAGATTGTATTCTACAAGATAGTCTTGCCTTTCATAGTTGGATTTCTTTTAAATGAAATTCAGAGTGAATATGCTGAGAGGTAGAAAGCATATTTCTTGTCTTTAAAACATTTGCTACTGAGTTATCTTGGAAAATAGGCAGTGTCCTAAGCACTCTTTGTTGTCATGAAAGTAATAGAGATACTGAGGCACCCTCAGTAGTGCCTGTATCTTTTGTCTAATTTTTCTGTCAGATCACCTTTTAGTAAAATGATATACATTGCATTAAAAACTGGGTATCAGGAGAGGGACTGCAACACAGATATGGGATCCAATACAGAGGGTTTTGGTTGTGATTTTGTGAATTGCAAGTGATTTATATGTCTTGTATGCAGTCCTTAGGTAGGGAGCCCATCCACTGCACAGACCCAGGTTACAGACTGCTGAATAACAAGGCTTATCTGACATTTTTAGTTAATGATTTGATAGTAGTGGGAAGGAAACCACTACCTATGCTACTACAATGGAAAATAGAAAAATAATAGTGATAAAGTTTTGTAAAAGCTGTATGAGACTCTGGGAGAATTGCTGCAGTAACAAAATGAAAGTGGTAAAGAACGAAGAGCTGCTGCTGCACAACAGTGAAAGGATCCCATTTCTGTGCAGCTCTGTGCAAGTTACACAAGATTAAATTGCAGCTCTGTCATTGTCATTCATGCAGGCTGCAGTAATTTTTCCCCAGTAGTAGTTACAGTAAAGTAATATTTTCTTTAACACTGGATAAGTCTCTTTGAACATGGCACAATTAGTGGCAGCGGGAAATGAAGATCTCTGATTAACTGCAATTAAAGTATAATGTGATGCAGGTTATCTTACAGACCTTCCGAGTGAGCTGACCTTGAGCTGAAAGGCTGTATCAGTCAGCCTGACCAAAGCATGCTGGGAGCAAAACCCTGCTGGTAAACACTTTTTGTGTCTGCCAAGGAACCCTGCAATATGTTTTTGTCAGTCCCAAATGAAAAATAAGGGCACACAGCATTTTAGATGGATCATTGGCAGCATGAATGTGGTTACATACCCCACTTTCTATGCATGACCACACTGGTTTGGTTATTGCGTTAGGGAAAGACTAAGATGCAATGTCCATCTGCATAAATCTGTGGAGACAAAGGATACAGAAATACTTGCTGTGCACATTTGCAGCTCACGCATAGGAAGGGAGATGAAGCGAAGTTGTTTAGCCAACTTGGTTGTGTTACTGAGTTACTGTGCTGAAGAACAACACTAACTATTGGTCTGCTTTTGTCTCATGCAAGTTCAAGGTAATAGCCATTCAATTAAACCTTAATGAAAAAGCAATAGTCTCAGACTTTACTTATGCGTTAGGTCATGAGAACCATTTTATTGACCGGAGTCAAGCTGCCTAGTCAGATTTGTATCTCATGTTGCGTTTAACCAGAGCTGAGAGAAACTGTGTGTTATTTTTACTGGTTCTGTGCTCATGTAATATTTGATTTTTCTTTTGTTGCTCTAGTTCCCCAGTTTGAAACCAGTTGTAGCTATGTGGAAGCTACACTTAAAGAGTTTTTGGCTTGGAGTTGTGGGCAGCCTTCTTGTCTCTCTGGACCATTCAGTTGTTACGATTACTCCAAATACTGGGCTTACGCTGACTACAAGTATATTGCCAGAATATTTGAAGACAAGCCAGAAATTTTCCAGGTAAAACATATTATCTCTTCCTAGCTGAACCATTGCAAATTATCTAATGTAGCTTCTGAAACCTCTACTGCTATCCCTCTCTGCTCCTTCAGCCACTTATTTTAAAATTCTGAAATAAAAGCTATTGACTCTCAGGCTAATTGAAATCTGCCAAGTGGCAGCCATCAAAATTCTGGGTCTCCTTATAAATGTAGAAACACCACCCCAAGTGACAAAAAAAGAACTACCAGGTTGGCATCACTCTCCTTTCCCATTTAGGCCAGATCCACCTTGCACCCAAATGGTGCCCAAATTAACTCAGGAGGGAAGATTGATGGCATGTATTTCCTTGTAGTAACAAGGCTGTAACATGGCTTTGGTCCATGTTTTGCCTTGTGGCTCATTTTCTTAAGTAGCTTAGCTCCTTCCCTTAATATGATTGGATTAACTGTTTGTGAAGAGGTTCTGTGGAGACAGTAAAATACAGGAAGTAACCTGCCCGTGGAAGTACATAATCTCTGGTGATAACCATACGTAGTAGGACAACTACCCAAGGTATTTCCTTTTTTTTTTTTTTTTTTCTCTGTGCCTATCTCCTATTTAAATGTCTTGCTTCATCTACATTCCTGCTACTTCTCCTTGAAAATTGTAAGAAGGCGAAATTAAGGATAGCTATACAAAAGGTGTAGTTCTTCAAAAGATTTAAAGAAAGATTAAGTAAAGCCTTACTCATTTCTATACTTTGAAAGGTGAAAATGGAATCATAATTCCCTGTAAAATCACTGTATCACTGGGATGATGAGTATGAACTGATAAGCCCCCTCAAATTAATTATTTCCTCAGAAAGCATTTCCCATGCTCCTTATATGTATTTTATTCTTTTGTGACAGTAAAATTGGTGGTTTTCAGTAATGAGTCTTTTTTCAGACTTTCAGACTTTTCAGACTTTCCGTTGGGTCGTAAGGTAAGGATTGGACACAGAGAGCATCTTACCTTTCTTTCCCTTTCCTTCCTGAGCACACTGAAACGTAACCAGGATCACATAACCTTGGGCTGGTTCGTGTTGTCTGAACTAAATTGGGTGTGCCAAGGATGTTTCAGGCTTCCCCAAATCTTTGCGTAACTTTCTCTGTCTGTGGTCCTGAGTTGGTCTTCTCTTTTTCTGCCTCCACAGGCAGCATTTCCATGTGTCTTCCAGCACAAGCTAATAGCAGCTCAGAAGCCCTGAAAATTCTGCTGCTTCCTTCACACTTGAAGGAAACAACCATTTTTCTACTTCTTTCTTTCCCTTGCCCCCATTCAAGAACAAAGTTGAGGCTGCAGGAGTTGCGTTTCTGTGCAGGTGTCATGCCACAGCCTGATCACCTGACCTAACACACAACAGATTGTACTGCAGTTTTAGAATAGACACTCGTAGTGGTTATGCCATGGATTTTTTTGAAAAGCAGAATCTGGGAAGGAAAAAATTGGTGGTGTTATGCAAGCAAATATGGTGTGTGTCATCTGCCATTTTCACAGGCATGGGAGAGAAATGCAGCCATCAGTTCCACACTCACATGGCTTTTGAAACACTGCTACACGATTTATACCAGCCAGAAGAGTTCTTTGTAGAAATTCTCTTCCATTCTTGTGTGAATTTGATGATAACTCCTTTTTTTCTTTCTTGATTTTATTTAGATTTACGTAAGGTTATTTGAAGGGGAAAAGAAGGCCAACTGCACTGTTATTTATAGTGATTAATAGGGCCATTTAGAAGTTGTTTGAAATTTAGATTGCACTGTTTATCATTTACAGTTGTGTGGGCTAAGGTAATGATTCCATTATTCTAATCTATGAGCAATATCTAGCATCTTACATTTTTTGTTCAGTTGATACTTCATTACAGAATTTGAGATATAAATCAGGAGCAAGATACATGCATGAAGTTTAAATAGAAATGAGACCTTTTAAAGTGACATACGGGTACAGATTAACTTCATTATAAGCAGCAAATTAAATAAATATATATCACAAGTAATGTGCCATCTGTTATGGTTGGAACACCTTTTAGTGCATTTCTTCTTACTGTGGCTTTTTATTGTAGAAAAGGAACCCAGTGTGACAGGATTTCAGTAATACTACCAGTTCCTTTTCAGTTCATTGGTTAAAAACTATTTTACCCATAATCGCTTCAACTATTTACTACAGCAGCAGCATTTTCAAAAAGTTCTTTTAAATCTATTATTGATTATGTGTGCTTTCTTTTCACTTAAATTGTAACAAAATATAAAAACTATTTAGGTGTGAGATTAAAGTGTAGAAATGGTGTTACGCTTAACTTTTTCACTGAAATAGTTGTATTGAATTTCAAATTTTATGTCTGCTGAAATCTATGGGAGCAACTTTTTTTTTTTTGATCTTTTGCTGTCTTTGACAAATGTTTATATTACACTTCTGCATTTTTTTCAAATGATGTCTTTAAAATCGATAACTCTGAAATTCAGAATCTTTAGCAACACCTAATTTTTGGGAAGGCTATTGCTCATTTTGAGGGTTTCCTGATACAGAGTCACGGTGAAGTCATCCTTATAATGTCTAGCTGTAGTTTTCCTCGTCCATAGATCTTAAAAAAGGATAGTCATCCACCTGTCTGCAAGCAGCAAGCTTACATACTTAAATTAGGACTCTTAGATTCCTATTTTCTCTTTATAGGCAGCAGAAATAAGAGAGGCTTTTCCAAGGTTTGATTGAGAGTGCTTTGACTAGAGCAGGAGCCAAGCTTAAATTTGCTTCCTAAAGTCAGGTGATGTGAATGACCCCAAAGTGCTTTACTGAAATGGAGCAAATACTGTTATCTTCCTTTTCAAGATGGGAAAAATAAAACTCAGAGATGAAGCAATTTGCCCAAGAATATCAGGAAGCCAGAAATTTAATCTCTGTTTCCTAAGGCTCAGTCTGGGGCTCCAGCCAAAAGGTGCCAGTTTCTCTGGCCAGTATTCCTTAAGTGCTTTCCAATAAACAAATCATCAGGCCCTGCAGGTGGCAGGGAGAGCTGTAGATACATGGGAAAGCTTTATCCAAGCTACACAGAACCATTTTGCAAAACTCTTGGATTATCTGAAAAATTCCTCACTGTGCCTCTTTCCAGCTGTCAGCCCCAAGGGATTGCTTGTGGGAGGATCAACGGAATGGAAAGATCCAGGACTGTGTCCATGATACACACACACACACACCCCCCTGTTCTGCCCTTTCCCACCCTGTCACCAAGTTGGTTTGAGTTCACTGCCTCAGCAATTGCAAATGTGTCCATTAAATAACAAGAAACTTAACCTGGCATAACACTGGATCACAGATGGGGTAAAGTCTGTGTTCCCAGACATGGAGAAAGCTGAAATAGGAGCAAAGAGAGAGCAAAAATGCCACATACATTGTCAATTGTTTGAAAAGGGAATAGGGATTTTGCTTGCTTTCTTTCCTTTCATTATCTTTTTAAATTCCATAAATAAGAATTTTTCTAAAAGCAATCTTGAGCTTGGATGGTTAAGGGTGGAGAAGGATAAAAAAGAGTGTTTGAAAAGGCAAAGAAGCCCCATGTAGCCGTGAGAATTTGGGCAGACCTTCTGTAGAACAAAGGAGTAACTTGAGTGATATGAAAGGAGGAGGTGAGAATTTTGGAGCAAGGGGAACAGACTATGTGTGCTCCAGAACCCAACCATGGAAAAACAGCTGCAGTGGATAAAGGGTGATGAGCAGTGGAAGGAGGAGACAGGAGACTCTCAGAACTAAGTCTACGGTGTGAATCAGTTCAACATCTTACATAAATAAACTTTTTGTTGCTGTAGGATGTAAGGTGGTCTGACTTTGGTTTTCCTGGAAGAAGTGGAAAAGAGAGCACGCTGTGGATTGGTTCTGAAGGAGCAAACACCCCCTGCCATTTGGACTCCTATGGCTGCAATTTAGTGTTGCAAGTACAAGGAAGGTAAAAAGTGCACATACATACAGCAAATATAGGAGAGAATTATACTGTGCATAGTTTTGGACTCCTTTAGTATTGATTCTAGGTCCTGATTGTTTTAGTTTTCTGAGTTCTCGATGATTGAAGAGCACCCTAACTGTTCTACAGGAAATGGCATAACTTCAGGGCATTCTTTTGACTGGATCGTGGAGTTAGCACAATTTTATTTTCTAGTCTGTGTGTCATATGGTCCAGTTACAAATCTTTAATCTTCCTAGTAGTTATAAATTCAGGAATTTGGAATTAGGAGATAAAAGAGTTAAAAATAAAAAGCCTCCAAACAAAATAGAAATAAACTACTTTAGACTTTTACAATATTGTCTGTGCAAGAGCCTCTAATAGCCTGCTAGAATTAATTTAAAAGGGGACCATCAGGATGGGAGCAGCCAGCTGTGAGCAAAGTTGAAAGGGACATTTGAGGCTCCAAACTCATTTGGGAGCATGTGGCTGTTGCTGTATCTTTCTGCCTGTTTGCATGCTGTCTTTATTTATTTTTTTTTTTTCCTCCTTTCCTTGCATATTGGCCTCAGGGTTGGTGGGGGGTTTTTTTGTTGTTCTTGTTGGGGTTTTTTTGGTTTTGGGTTGTTATCTATTATTGCTAGAGTAGTGCTAGAGAAACAGAACAAGTTGCACACGCTTTTTAGGTTTTCAAGGTAATTTGCTCGGGGGTTTTCAATGGGACTAATTAATCTGCCATTTTATAGAACAGTAAGATCACGGTGGTGGTGGTGGTGTGATTAAGGTGCAGGATTGGAAGTCAGGCACGTTGCCTACTAGCTGGGCAGTGCCAGTGATTGTCTTTAAGGCCTGAGGTAAATGTATTTGCCATTATCTTATCCCTAAGAAGGGTAACTGTGTAGGGTTTTCATTCATGTTTGTAAATATCCTTGAGGTCCTTGGGTGGATGTGCAGCAGAGACACTCAAGAAGTCTCCCTCAAGCACTGCTGAGCTGCAGCCAGTCCTGTAGACTTCAGATCACATCAGTAAGCACTGTCTGTTGAAGTCCAGACACTTCAGTGTATTCAGGAGCCAGAAATATCATGAAAACCATGACTTAAATTCCATAATCTTGTAAGATCCACTTAAATAGTGGGTGTACTAAATAAGTACAGTGATGTAGCAGACACAATACCTGCCAGGCCTCTTTTATCTCTACCTTCAGATGCTGAACTCGAGCCAGAGTTCCAGCGTCATGGAGCAATTTTGTCCACCTTCCCAAGGCACTTCCTTCCTCTCAAGCAGACCAAAATCCTTGTTCCTCTCAGGGAAAGAAATCCAAAGCCTTTGCACAGCTTGAAAAGACAAAGTTGTTTTCCTCTTCAGAACAAAGTCTTTAAATAGATTGCAAACTTCCATAAGCTTGTGAATCCTGTGCTTCTTCAGAGCAGAAAGATTCCCTTTTGAGACTCACAAACAAGACAGGCTTTGTAACAGAATATAAGCTTATGCTAAACTTAAATAGATTTGCCTTTGCAGGAAAGCCAGGGACAACTCCTTAGCCCTTTGTTGCTATCTTGAATTTCCTCCTTGCATCCCTCAGGCTTCTTAATTTTTTGCTTTATGATATTGCTTTGTCGTGAGCCTGCAGGATTAACCCTGAGCCTCCTAACCTAGTCCTTCTCTGCCCCCTCAGAGGATCATCTAGCTTGGAGGGCAAAATAAAGTTGCAATAAGGCTTGAGTTTCAGGAGAAGTAGTTTTATGCTTGCATCCAGCAGTTGCTTTAGTAATTACCAAGAAATATCAGCAGCCTATGGCACTTGCATCTATTCTGGTTTCTGTAGTTCTGACTATCCTGCTATTCCTATCTCTTCTGTTCCTGTCCCTTCTGGTTTTGTGCCGTTTGGTTGCTTTGCTCCCATTTTCAGATCTGTGACTTAGAACTGACAATCAAAAGCAGTAGATAAAATTCAAGAAGTGAGTGCCAAGGGAAAGGACACAAAGAAAAGCCCTTGCTGGAGTCCAAAACAAAGAAAAGAGCTACACAAGCTCTCCAGCTGTGCTGTAAAGTGCTGCCTTTACTTTTCCATTGCTTAGTGCATTGGTCATGTTCCACTGTTTGTCTGGCACCTCTTAAATGTAATAAATGGGTATTCCTCTCTTTGTGTATTCCTCCTGGTTATTTCTATCACCTAAAGTACTGCCATATAAAACTTCTATTTCTAAATACCGCATGTACCCACTAAGATATTTCATTTATAATACCCATAAAACTGGCACCACCAGTTCTGGTATACTCTTTTTTTCTCTTTGATCTGGTCTGTGTAAGTGAAATAGGGACTTTAGCTCCTGAAGACAAAGGGTGGTCTCAGCTCTGCTTGGCCTTGCACTGCGGTGCACTCATGTTCTTCTTTGGGCATGTAGAGAGCAGTGTGGCACAAGTGCCCTCATGAGCAGAACAACCCTGTCCTGCTCCATCTGGCATTCAGTCACACCAATAAGTTCTTAAATGCACAACCAGCCACATTTTCATCATGTGGTACTGATAACACAAAAAAAATGCAGATGTTTAAGGGTGGTTATGTCTATGGATGTATCTGTTTTTTATTTACGCCACTTTGGCATGGGAACATCAAGGTGATTTTTACTAACGGGGGTTCATGACTAACAGCCATGTAAGAACTGCAGGAAACAGAGGATAATGTCTATATCCTTTTACTGTAGGCATCCTAAACACACAATGCCCTCCTTTCAAAACAAATACAGATTTTGAGAGCTTTTCATTCAGTGAACAAAAATACATTGTCTGTAACAAAACTATTTCCTCTAGTTTATAGAGCAATTTTTAATGCTCTGAGCATCTGTAAATGCTGCATGTAAAAAGAAGGAAGAAGAAACCAGATGGGAGAGGTTTTTTAAATTTTGTTTTATCTGCCTGTAAAAATGATTGGTGAGAAGCTGTAAATCTTTTCAGTTAAAAAATTAAAAAGTGGAATATTTTAAAAACACTTTCAGGAGACAGCCTGTAAGCACTGGCTGTGTTCTCACTGCGTAGGAGATTCACACAGCGAGGCAGATTTATGTTTTATTGAAAACCTTGCTACTGCCTTTAGTTCTTTGCTGCAAGTGACATGCACTGAATACATTTTTATCTTCTCTCTATTTTCAGGAAGAGATGGCACCTCTTCCCACCTGGTGACACGAGTTTCCTTTATCCTACCAGGATCCCTTATGAGGAATCCAGCATATTCAGCAAAGTCAACATTGCCAACCCTGATCTGAAACGCTTTCCCAAGTTTAGGAACTCAACAGCCCACGTTGTTACACTCAGTCCAGGACAGGTACCACTTCAAATGAGCTTTACATTACTTAATATTCTATTTAACTGGCTAATTAAGGGCTAGGAAATCTTAATAAACTGACTGTGGGACTTCCCTCTTCCTTCACTTCGCATTCAGACTTTATAGATTTCTCTCAGCACAGGAACTTTCTTTGCTGACAGTTACTTGCCTAGACTGTTTTGTACAAAAACTACAGACATTTGGAGAGCTGGTTCAATCAGCTGCCTGATTCCATACAACCACCTTTCTTGCAAGCACCTCAGATCTGTCTGCTTCAGAACTTTCTTGAGCTCTGACCTGCCTACTCTGACAGCAGTATGCTCCATAAAATGCATCAGGTTAATGAGTGTATAGAGCTAGCAAAGTAACTCATATTTTGGTAGTGAATAGCCTTCAATAGCTTTAATAAATACTTCAATGATGACACTTGCATTTAGAGAGAACACCAGTTTCATGGTGCTTTACAGGGCTGTGAGGATGTTTTTAATCCTGCTTTACTGAGGTTCAGCTGTAAGTGCCTGCCTTACAGTCACACAGGCAGGCAGCAGTGTGAGAGTAGGGCTCAGGACTCTTGATTCCCAGTCTCCTGCTGTAAATAGTGTCCGTCTTTATTTAATCAACAAGGTCTGTATTTGGAGTGTGAATTACGCTTTTTCATTTGTTCAGCCGTGCATGTCCTTGTAACGCACTGCTGCGCGTCTCAAACTGTCAGGCCCTTCCAAAGGAATTTTGCAATGGTCATTGCTCAGACAGTGGAGTTGCTGTTTCTGGAGCCCTTTCACCATTCTCCTACCAGATATTGTCACCTCTTTTGACCTACCAGCTCAACAACTTGTATGAGCGTTCCTCTGTCCCTAACTGGCAAAACCAGCTGCCTTCAACATTTAAAGAATGGATTTTTGCTGATTAAGTTAATTATGAGGAGGCAGAGTGGGGAAGAATAGCAGCTTCCAACAAAAGGATTATACTCATCAACTGGAAGTGTATGCTCTGCAGTTGGTACAGATGCTAATGGGGAATCTATGATCAGCCTTTACTGTTTGCACTACATTAGATCATGCTCATACTCCTAAAGCAAATCATTAGTTTCACATTCAGCACTTTGTAAGGTTGCAGGAGTCAGTAATTTAAGGCACAAAGAACAAATTTTTACTATTGATAAAAATGCCACATCCATTCAGCACTGTGTTATCCCTGATCCCCAATACTATTTGAATTTATAATCTCCTTTGCAATGATCAAGTGTACTAGTGAACCTTTTAATATGATCTTAATTTTAATTAGGCTTAAAGCAATTACAAATTAATCTTGCTAGGAATAAAGATCTCGAGCCAGCTCAGTAATACAATTTGTCTGCATTGCCATGAACAAGATACTGTTTAGATTTTTTTGGGGGGGAAGGTAATGTAGAAGCAATGATGGAGCAGTGAGGTATTGCCTTCATCCATTTTTATCAGTGCCTTCTGTGCGGTGCCTGCCAGCATTTCATCCAGAAGCTTTTGGGGCAGGTGGCTGGGAACTGCTGCCATTTGATGGAGAGGAAAGGAATGACCTAGAAGAACTCCTTTATTAACCAGGGAGAGGATTTCTAAATAATGTCTTGATATGTGCTTAACAGTAGTTTTCACATAGAATTAGCCCAATTACTGCAGAATTTGTAGGCATCTTTATTTTGAGATAATATGTAGTATCTCCACTCATTCCCAGAAGGTATGAAGAACATTTTGGATTACTGTAACAATAAAAGGCTGGAAAAATGAAGACAAAGGTGTACTTAGGTATTCAGGAGAGCGGCTGCATGTAGGGTGAGTGCAGTTTTGAATATCAAAAACTTAATGTGTCTAATGCCACCTTCTGGTCAATGTTTGCTACTAGCCATTTTTCTACACCCTTTCTGCCTCAAAGCAGAATTCCTTCATGTAACATTGTTCCTTGTGTAACAAGTGAACAGAGTGTACTTCAGTTAGATAATTTGTGCCCTTCCACTGTATTGTTCAGAGGTGAACCTCTGTTGTGAATTTTGGTAGCTGACTGAGACTTAAGGTTTTATAAGGTTTCGTCCTGTACCTGACCACTGGCTGGCAGCTGCATTTCAACAGACATAACTTCTGGTTATACCTTAGTTATTATACATTATACATTTGTTCTGAAACAAATTATGAAAACATTTAGATGTCAAGCTTACTCAAATAGGCAGCTGAGTAGCTGAAGGGCTTGCAGCAGTACATGACTATATCCACTATATCCACGAACTTACAAGCACAAGTTGTGTCACACAAATGTAGGGGTTCTTCATAAATGTTTGGACCTGACCACCTACGTGATGGTTGCAAAGCTGAGAACTAAGTATGGAGCAGCATTTCTAGTAACACCTTGATTCTTTTCTCAAATATACAAACACTCTGTAAAAGACCAGAAATGGGACAAAACATATCTGTTCTAGTACCTTCTACCCATGCTCTGGGACAAGTGTTAAGAGATTTAGGGATCTGTCACCCTCAGCTTAAATCCTGTTCAGGACAGGTGTCCTATCTGCCATCAGTGGCACCTGGCACCTCAGTAAGGTGGTTCATCCTTCCTGTCTTACACAATTACAGTCCTGCAGGAACATTCTTCCCACCTTGTCCTTCAGCACAGGCCATAGAAGGAGCCTACGCATATAGATGCTTAACTTTTTTGATGATTAAAAATAGGAGAGATGAATAACACCTAAAAAGGCTACAAAAACTGAGATGCTGTACAAGGATAAAATCATTGATCATTCTTTCCTCTGCCCCACTTCTTACTGAATTCTGGCTTCCTTCCTGCTCACTAATGTAATTGCTCTTAATCCATCTCCTTGTTAATCCATATCCACATAAGTAGACAATGGTAGAGAGACTACCGAGTGCATCTGAGTTTATCTGAAGGTATGGAGAGCAAGCAGCAGCCACTCTGGCTCCCATGAGCAATCCCATTCCCCCTCTTGCTACCCCAGACAGGTTGGGGTAGCTGTTAGAGGCAGTGCTTGCCCACCCTGTGGCCTGGCCCTGTGCCCCAGTGCAGCCTGGAGCCAGAGGAGCTGCAGTGCAGAAGTGCAAGGAAAAGCCTAACTGAGGTAGTCTACGAAGGCACATTGAGGCTGAGAAGGATGCTCTCCCTCTGGCCTTGAAAAATATTGTCAGCAGATGGGAAAAAACGATTTCAGAAAAAGATGAACATTACTGCTTGCTGGTTCTCACCATGGTTTGCTGCTCAGAAGCTCCCCTCCCCTGCTTCTGCTTACCTGCTTTCTCAAAGTCTAAAGAAACACATTTGTGTGGCCACAAATACAGTTGTCACTCAGTTCCTGTGTTTAGCTGCTGGATTTTCTGTGCTTCTGCTGCAGAATCTAACACACCATGGGATCCTGCTCAGCAGCAGAGCTCCCAACAGCACAGGCAAACCTCTGACTTCTAACTCACCCTGAGCAAGAAATCTTCATGAAGTCAGGCAGGGATTTCCCTGTGTGCTGCCTTTAAGGAAAGGGTGTAACGTCAGATTGGACGTAAAGTGTGGAACAGCGGAACACACAGTCCAGATAGCCAAGGAAAATAGAATTGATACCAAAGAAAATTGTTTTAGTAAGTCAAGAAATGCAGTAATTCAAAGTCAGTGTAATGTTCCAGCTCAAAGTATACAAAAGACTTTTTAAAAGGGGTTACTGTAAAAAAACCTACTTTTGTTGGAGATAAATTCAAGTGATTTTACTAAAAGAGAACTCAGAGTTGGCCACAGCATTATGCATAGTAGATGGCTGATAATTCTGTTCTGGGGAAGGAATAAAGAGTTTTCACATGAGAGACTGCAGGGCTAGCCGCAAGTCACCCTATAGAGAAGGCAGACAACGCAACCCAACCTCAAGACACCAGAACTGTCATCTCCATCACAGAAGCAGCAGAAGAATCCAAGAGCTGAATTTATGCTAGGATTGGTGATTAAAAACACTGCTCAACTTGCAACACATGTGGAGAACCCCATGAATGTCTCAAAAGCCTGGCTAACCAAAGGTCAAAACTGCAACTTCCTGACTCTACTTCTCCACCTCTTCCCTGAGTTTCCCTCATTTCTCGCCTGGGTCACTATGGACATGGCCTGATGCAGCCCCACTCTCTCCCTCTCCACTGTGCCTTTCCCCATGGCAGTGCCTGTGTTCCTGACTCCAGTCGCCCTTGGAGCTCCGTTTCAGTGGATGGGAAGACCCCAGGAGGGAGGAGGGATGAGAAGCACCTTCCAAGCACCAGGACAGCCAGGCACCAGCTGGGATGAGGCATAGGCTGGGGCAGCAGCACTCACAGAGTCCTCAGGTGGTGTTCCCATAGAATTGACTATGCCTGCACTTACTTCATTTTATTTTTCATTGCCACGGTTACAAACACTTCTGGATTTTCCTTGGGTCCCCCAGGGGCTCGATGTCTTTATCTTCCCATCACAATGGCTTCCTTTTTTGTGTGCATTTACCTAAATATCTTTTTCTAATGAGCAGAAATTTCTTGGTATAATATTTCACTTCAGGGTATGCTCTCTTTTTGAAGCAATTCCACCTTTGCCTTACCTTTGCACTTTATCAAGTTAATCATGTCCACTGAGAATTCAAACCTGCTCTGTTCTCTGTGCTGTACAAGTCTTCAGCATTGCTCCACTTGCTCTCCCAACTGTTCCTTTGGTTTCTTTCCTCCCATTACAGCATCTCATTTTATCTTTTCTGGGATTTCTGTCCTACTTTAACTTCATTTGCTATATTTGGCTGTCACTAGCCTAAATATTAAAATTATCTGATTGGTTACTGTTTAGATCAGTATCTTCCCAGCACTAATAAAGTTAGATAAGTTCTGTAGAAAGCAGGCTAGCACAAGATTATCTCTTAGCTTGGAATAGTTCTCTCTTGCTATTGCACTTTCCATTTTCCCTGTAAATGTTTGCTGCATTTGTGTGTTGTTTCACTGTGGCTTACTTTCACATTTCCTATAGGAATGTAGCTAAATCTGTGTCCCATATTCATAAACATAAGAATCTGCTTTATTCTATCGTGGAATTGATTGTTAGAGACAGCAGTGGTGGGTTTTTTATTTGTTTTCATTTTGTTGTGCGTGTATTTGCTTCTAATTTGAAAACCTAGAATAATACTAGTTTCTAAATGTAGAAGAATCCTCCCTCTTTCTTTTCAAGGTTGTTGTGTTTTTTGATTTTTGGTTTTATTTTTTTTCGTCTTCTTAGTTCTGCTCGCCTGCCAGCGGTATGTTTTGGTTTTAAGTACCTTTTTCCATTTCTTCATCTTCCCTTAAATTTTAGTCCTTTTGCTTTTTGATAATTTCAATTTTCTCGTCGCTATAAATCCTTATTTTTAACAAGCATAAGCTTGTTCAACAATAAAAGAGGGGGAGCAAGTGTCTTTATGGACCCTCTTTTGCCTGTTTGAGTCCCAGTTCTGCAGCTCTTCTATAAACTGCACCAGCAAACAGTGCCAGCTGCAGAAAGACACAAGTTTGCAGTTATTACCCTTAACCTGCTGGCAAGGGAAATCTGATTGGTCTCTAAAGGACCGAGTTCCTCCTCTTTGGTTTGAAAACACAGGACAAGTCGGGGGAATTGTATTTTCCTTCTGGCTGTACCCCCTCTCTCCAAAGCAATTCTGTCTCCATTTTGCACGTGAGTCATGTGGAGCCAGCACGTTCCATGCCCAATTTCCTTCTTGGTTTTCCAGGCAGCATCTCTTACTGAAACATTTATACACTTCCCTTAATTTTTGTCACGTTCACTTGCTACACAGTCCCTCTGCACCAATCCCCCAGTGTCTTCATCCACTTCTCCAGCATGCTGGAAGCTCGCTGTTCCCACCCAAGTCTCACAGGAAGGATGCCGTGGTTGCAAACGGCCGCTTACGGGAGCTCTGCTTTCTTCTGCTGGAAAACAAAGTTTTCCAGGGTTCATCTTTACCCCTGGCCACTTGGAGGACATCCAGATTCTTTAGCAGAGTTCAGTGTAAGATCTCCATAGGGCAGATGAGCGTTTGCGGGCGGGAGGAGGGCTGGTGTATGATTTTGCAGTCAGTGAAACTGGCAAACACTTCCTTACAGATAAACCCATTGCTGCTAATGCAACTGCACTGTCCATTTAAAGTGGATGTTTCCTTGATAAAAACAGAACTCTGAAACTTGTTCAGGGTAGAAAACATGTTTTGGCTGCAGTCTGTAGGGTTTCATACACTTATATGTCAGGGCTAACTAGTGATATTTTTAAAATAATGACCCTCCACTGACTTCCTTTTCTGTTCTGTATGCTGTACCGGATTAAAGAATAATTTCCAAATGTTTTTGACCTTTGGAGAGCCAGTGCTTTTTTTTTTTGTTTGACTTAAATTGAAGCCTGTGGAGAACATTTTGTCATCCCAAAATGAGAGTGTTCCAAGAGTCCTGTAAGTGTTTGCAGGGCTGGTGCCATTGTTTCCTCCACGGACATTTTCTCATTAGCTGTGTTTTGATATAATGAAGCACAGGGCTATCTGGGTAGCAGAACATTCTTCTAAGTAATTTGTGTCTACCCAGAGAAAGAATTGTCTGCAATTCAGATACAGATCATTGCTTCACTTTCCCCATTGTGAAGTGTATATTTTTATATGTCTCTGACCATTTTTATAACTTGTCAAAAAATATCTTTTATGCTTTCCTTGATAGCTCCATGTTAATCTAATGTTCAGTAATCTGCAAAGCTTGTCCTCTATCATCAAAACAACATCAGTGTGTAGTATCATAAAAGCCATGGGCTGGAATCAATTTTATGTTACAGCTATCATCCTGATATTGTTGTAAAGCTCTGATCTAAACTAGATTGTTCCAGAAATCATGACATTTTCTTTTAAAAGCCTATCTACTAAGAGTGACAAATTTAATACTGGTGATTGTTTACCAGAATTAAAGCTACGTTTTCTCACCTAGTCACCCAGATGAGCACAGGGATGCCTGCTTTTTGGGGAAACCAGCTGGCAGTCCTAAAGAAACTGAGAAGTCTGCTCAGTTGGAGAGTCCACAAAAGAATTCTTGCTTGGATGAGACTCTCTCTGAAGCCCTGATGCACCCCCTTTGTACTGCTGGTCTTTGCTTACCTACAGCAATTAAAGGTTTTAGTCCTACTTGCCACTATATGGGAAGGAGTTTGGATGGTGTTCTGGATCGTGTCCATTTCTTACATGATGGTATTGATAGAGTGGGCATTTAAGTCTTGAGAAAAGACTCTGAAAGAGAGAAATAAATATCACCTCTCAATTGTCTCTACATGCCACATCACCTAAATTAAAACACTTTAATGTTTTAGTGTCGTTCTTCAGGCTTCTGCTTGTACCCTAATGTAATGTCTCCAATTCCAGGTCCTGCTTGTTCCAAGGCATTGGTGGCACTATGTGGAATCCATTGATCCTGTCACTGTCAGCATAAACTCTTGGATTGAACTGGTATTTTCCTTTTGATGTCCTGGGGATGTAGCACTTCCAAGGGATTTCTGTCCCTTGCCTGCCAGGTTCAGTCCTGTTGGGTGTGTTGTATTCAGAGGCTGGGGAGGGAAGAACCCTTATGGATCCATTTATTTCTGGAAGAACCTTTCAAGCTTCCACATCAGAAGACCCAGTTCAGCAGAAATCCCCTTTCAAGTTTACTTCAATCAGATAAACAATTAAAGACAAGCTAAATTTTCATGCCTCGTTTCTTAAGGGCCAGCCAGCATTTTGCTGAATAGAGAACAAAAAACCAGCAACTTCACCTCAAGGACAAGCTTATGTGCAAAGTCAAATTAGAATTTAAATCAGATTAATATGAATAGGAAAGGAGGGGAAGAGGATTTTTAAATTTTCATTCCTTTGTGATAGTTTTGATTTGTCTGAAGTTGGATTTCCTCATGTATTTAATTAATTTTCTTTTCCCTGGGCTTTGATTTTTCTTGCTCATGTTAACCAGTGTATATGGGATGGTTCCAGGAATATCATAGAATCATGGAATAGTTTGGGTTGGAAGGGACCTTTAAAGGTTGTCTTGTCCAATCACTCTGCAAGGAGCAGGGACATCTTCCACTAGATCATCTCAATACTCCAGAAGGTTTTCTGATTGACATTATTATTAGTCCTAGGTTAATATTAAAAAAAGACCTTTTGAAATGGCCTGTGAAAACTGCCTCACTAAAATACTCACTCCTTTTTCTTTTTTCCTACTTCTAAAACCCATATTAGACTGGAAATCTGCAGGGAAAAGAACACATGTGTTCAGCTGCTGTTCCAAGACCACACGATGCATTTCTCGTACCAACGTCAAACCAAGCAGAGCAGAGGAACTCACTTGGGTATTTCCCTCATGGAGAAATTTTCGAGATGAAACTTGTGTATTTAGCAAGGACAGCAGCCCACAGCCCAGACCAGGCTCTTACATAGCCCCAAGTGCAGTCAGGCTGTTTCCAGTGCCAGAGAATGCACCAATTATATATTGTGGAGCAGCCACTTAAGCCTGCCTTGAATTTGAGCCTTTGAGGTGATTCAGAGGGACTGGCTGTGTGCCCTGGGCTTGGGAAGGCCCTGATGTCACCACACACACTTGTGCCCTAAGCTGGGCCTCACAAGTTGTCCCCCTCTGGAGGAGCTGATGGGATCAGCTTGGCTGGTAGCTCCCAGGTGCCGGGGTGTGGCCTGAGCATTTCTAACTGTTATGTGTTGCAGGGAAAAAAAAAAAAAAAAAGAAAAAAAAAAAAAAAAGTGGAGCTAAGTTTTATGTCCTTTGCTGTCATAAAGGTGTTGCAGAAGTCACCAAGATCCTGTTTGGTGACAGCAAGAGTCAGTGGTTGTGTGGCATCATGAGCAGAGGAGTGTTTGCTAATAAACGACACACACCCTCCCCAAATATCAGTATCTGCCAAGAGCAAATGGGCTATTGCAGCCCAAGTGAAAGTTCCTGACAGAAATCATCCCTGCAGATGATGATGCAGCATTGTTTGTTAGGTGTTGTGCAATCCATCTATAAAACAAATTCTGACATGGATTCTAAAAGACAATTCTGAGAATATTTGCATTACCAAGCCAAGCAGTTCTTGCTTGCAGCTGTTACCAGCTGCTTTCATATTGACAGATGTGAATCACACCAACAATTACAGTCCCAGTGAAACTATTAATTATATTGGCAGGAGTTTAGAATAGAAATTTAATTTGTTTTCAGCTGGATGTGAGCTACCCACAAGTATTCCTTGCTTTCTAGCATACTGTCATGCAATCAGTACAGCCCTGTTATTCAGCAGGCTAGGATGAATACCAAGAATGCAACACCTTAAATAATTTCCCCATGTAGATACCAAACTCTGTATTTTGGTGGGTTTTTATACAGGGCCAGTAGAAAGCCAAGCATCCAAACCCTTGAAATACCAAGAGCACTTCCTCCTGCTTCTATCCCAAATTCTGCTTAGGTTTCCAGGACAAACTGCTGCCTTCAGCACTCATACAGCCAGATGTGTGGTTTGCTTGACAGGTTCCCTGGAACCACAGTTAAGACTGATCAGGGATGTGGGTTGACCATGTTGCATCTTCCCTCCAAAACTAATACATCTAAGCATCCCAATTAAAGCAAATTTATCCATCCACTTCTAGGTATTTGCCACTGAGATACTCAAACCAGCATCCTGTTTGGACAGTCTACCATTCCTTCCAGATACAAGAAACTCAAATGGGAAAGAAAGCTAAGAGACTATGAACTTTTGTTCTGCTATCCTAACCTAGCTGGTATCCCAGCTGTCCAAGGGGGATGATGCAGGAAGGGAAGGCCTGAAACAGAGCCTGTTATTAAGTTAGTAAGTTTGGTTTTAGTTTTGCAGGAGAGATTTCAGAGCAAACATACTTTTCCTTCTGGTGATGTTCAAAAGTGCTGCAGTTTGTAAGCTGCTGTTACATGATAAAATATTTCCTAAATTTCCTTAAGATTCACTTTTCTGCTTGTGTAGCCCCTAGATAACTGCTGCCTTGCTATAACATCCTGTGTTTTAATTGCTTAAATTAGACATAATATGTAGATGTAAAAATGTGCTCTGTACTTCTATGGCTATTCTAGTCCTAAAGAGCTGTTTAAATGCATTAATTGATTAAATGCTAATATTGCATTGCAATTTCAAGCACCAGATTCAATTAACAAAACGCTAATAAGGGAAAAGATTATGTACACATACTATTTTTTGCAAATCCTTATTCAGGTGAGCAGTCACACCAAAGCCTGTGCTGTCACCTGTTTGGGGGCTGTACACAGGAAGAGAGTCTGAAACCTCCCACTGACTTCACATACATGAGTGTGGCTTTCAAACTAAGGCCATCAATGCTTTTCCTAAGATCCTTCAGCTTTCTGCAGAGACCCATGAGCTAATCTATCTCCCAAAACCTTCTGTTCTCTTGAGGCAGGATGCAGATCATGAAGCCCGTGTAGAAGAGGCAATAACTCGAATGCTGGTATGTGCCATAAAATCAGCAGAAAATCCCAGTGATGGAGATCTCTGGTTAAATCCCACAGAGGTAAGCTCTCTACTACTCCCATTATAGCAGCAATAACAAAGAATTACTGACATTTTGCTTAGCTCCCCCTGAGTCTTTATGCTGCTTTGAGAAAAAGAATTTTAAGTTCCATCCCTTCATGTAGCAAAAGTAATTCATAGAAGATAATCATGCAAGGCTGAATTGAAACATGTCTCCTTTTAACTGAGTGTATTTGGGGTGTTTTCTTAGGTTGAGGCAACATCCCATGAGATCAATCTTCAGTACCTGAATAAAGCAGTGTCTGCATACCTCCAGTGTCAGGAGACAAGTGTGTCAGGACAGGCACGCTCCAGCAGCACGGCTGCGCAGCCGAGGACAAACGCCTCATGCGAGAGCAAGAGAAGGGAAGTTAGCTGTGAAGCAGAGAGCTGCACATTACTAACCCAGGAATGTGACTTTCCAACTCCCAGAGCAGAAGAGCTGCAGAAAATCCCTTTTGGGCCTCATCTTATACAGGTTTTACCACAGTCTCACCCAACAAGTGTGATGGGTGCAGTTGAAAGAGGTGGTGGAGATCTTCTCCATGAAAATGAAGGAGAACATTTTGGAAAGTTACACTGCAAGAGGAAGAGATTGCTAATGAGTAATGACTGTGAGACAGCTGCACATCAAATGGATTCAGAGTGCAGTCCATGCACCTCACAAACAGCCCTTTCTACCAATGACTTGTTAGACTGTCTGGTTAACCCTCGTGTCATCAGTTTAGTGGCTCAGCTGCTGTTGGAGAGAATGAGAGTGTGATGCTTTATCATTTCTGAAACAGAAATCAAACAGCAGCAGCCTTGTTCTGCATGTTTAAGCTCTGTAATAATTGAATGTTCCATTTCAAATAATTTTTATGTGCAGATAGACACAGTTAATGGTTAAGTGCGGGTTGTAGTTGAGCTGAAAGAAGAATAGCTGGTTAGTGATGGCTGGGAAGAGAAAGGTGTGTTTAGTCAGGGAGCTGCTCGATGCTATGAACAAGAGAGAGCACGCACAGTCACACTCCCACCTGTGTGCAGGTGGGATCTTCACAGTGTTCTACAGCTCTGAGCTGGAAAACAAGTGTGGCTTGGTGATAGATGACAGAGGGAGTGCTGGGACATGGTCACATAGCAGAGGGGGACCAAGGGTGGGAGACTGATAGATTGACTGACTGTAGACTGCAGTCCTTGAACACATTTAAAGTACAATGGTCAATAAACAATCAGTTGATTACGTTAGAAATAATAAATTCAGGTAAACGTAAACCTCAGCTAAGAGACAATGCACTCACTAATGCATCTACTTCCTCCCTTCCACAAAATAACTTCAGTTTTGTCACAAAGCTCTAGGTTGGAGTGAGACAGAAGCCCTTAACAAGAAAGTAACCTTTAGCTGGTTCAGAAGCTCTTGAAGCTGGGAGATTAAGGGCTGTTGGGAAGTTCCTGCTATTATGTATTTAAAACCAGATGTGCACAGTCCCGTATGTCTAAGAAACAAAGTAAAACAGCTGTGACTTTTTACCTCTGTCCTTCCCTTTACCATAACAATCAAAATGCATTCTTTTTTTTCCTTTGGTTGTAAATGGTTGCTGTACAAGATCATCCTTTCTTCAAAGGGTAGTAGCCCTTGGATTTGTTTTTGAAGGCTAGGTTGTTCTTTGAAAAGTTAGGGAACACGAAATATAGGCAAGAAGGTTTGTTAACTCTGAAGCTATACATTGGAGGCTTGAACAAACCCTGGGAAGAAAACTGCTGGCATCATCCATCCTCCTCTGATTTCTGTTTGTGGTGGTGACAGAGGCATTTTCCCTAACTGCAGTTTCAAGAGACAGCTTCAGGAACAGCTCCTGTGAAACCTTTGCTTTTAAAATGTCTCTTTGCTTGTGTCTGCTAGAGACCAAGGAACCATTTTCTATCAACAGCCTGTTCCCATATTCATCACCTTGCACCACCAGCCCTCCAGCTGATATTTCCTTTGCTTGGTGTGTGTTCCCTGCCAAATACATAAAGTTAGTGCTGTTTTCACAAAGATCACCTTCCACTAATTTATAGTTGAAAAACCCTGATAGCAAAAGTGCTTTCTCTCTGCTTTCATTCAGATTGCATGTTGGCAGGGCCCTGGTGAATTATGGTAAGGGCTTTAGATATGCACCAATAGATCAGAAACTCAGGAAACCTTGCCATTTCGAAAATCTCCCCAAAAACCTAATACACTTGGAAAAAGATTAAGTTAAGAAGGTTCAAAGGTTCACATTTAACAAGCACAGAAGCCTTACCCTGATGGAAACAGAGCTGTGTATGTAGTTTGCTGGAGACCCTGGCTTTGAAGAGTGGCTGTGAGTTAGTAGCAGAGGCCACACGAGCTCTGTCTCTGACCCACAAATGTGCGGTTTCCAGTGTCCTGCTCTGCCCTGGTATTTGGGCTCAGACCCTGATAGCACCTGTGTATGATCCTCAAGAGCAACCTGCAGGCGAGATACAATTCTCAGCAACATGAGAAAATCCACTGTTCTTGTTTCATGTCTTTATGCCAAAGAGTGTCAGTGGGGCTGCACCCGTGCAACCAGACCAGAATTTAATAAACAATCCTGTTGATACAGTTCCTTTTTGTGTGAAGACACTGCTGTAACAAAGGGATTCAGTTAGGAAACATCTTTGTCACCTGTGCTGCCTTTAGTGATTCACCAGGCTCATAGAGCACTCTTTGGAATAGGGCAGACCCATTTTGGGGCACAGGCACATCGCAGCAGAGCTGGGTTTAGCAAGACCCTGCTCATGTCCTGCTGCTGGGCTTGCCTTTCCCAGGCTGACCAGGGGGGCTGGGACTAACTAGAGAGCACTGCTGCTGGGAGCAGTTGCACTGAGAAGGAGGGGTTGCAAATGCTTCATTTTAATTCACTGAGCAAAAACAATCTTGCAATAAAAAAGCTTTTATGTGTAGAACAGATAGAGGTGGGGGAGGAGGATGGCAGCAGCATCTTCCAGACCCCGCAGTGTGAACTCGCTTAGCTTAAGCTTCCCTCCCAATGCACAGATCATCTTAACATACCCCCACAAAATCCACACTGAACTTTTCATCCCTCTTCATTCCAAATGACTGTCCTTGGAAAGGCTCCCTGAACATGTCAGGGGTCTCTGTAGGACCTGCCCTGGTCACCTTTGGTGCCTGTGCCAGAGGACCCCCCTCGGGCTCAGTGTCGGAGCAGCATTCTTCCAAGGCTGAGCTGTGTTCAGAGCCACATCCCTCACCACTCCAATCAAACCCTCTCTGTCTGGGGACAGTGACAGGTTATGCCTGTCCAGGTGCAGCCCATGATTTAAGGGCCAGGCTGTGGCCAGAAGCCATTAAGCCAAGGGGACGGGGAGAAGAGCGAGTGAGGCTGTTTAGGATGCAAGGCAAAAGCACCAGAAGGACTTTGTGTCTCAGAGGTGCAATATAAAATCTCAGTCATACACTCTGCACACAGGGGCAGAGAGAGAAATGACCACAAATTCAGCAAGTCACGTATGGCAAATGGCTTGTGCACCAGTAAGAGAAATTTATAGCTCTGACCCGATTCGCAGGATGCCGAATGCCACGATTCCTGACGCCGTTTCTAAATTCATGGCCACTGCGTGCGGAAGCTCAGACAAGTTTCTACATATTCATAGCCTTAAAAATAAATGATTTCTGATCTCTCTGGTGACAGCCTGTCTCCAAGAAGAGCAGGAATCTAGCACTTGCCCTCTGCAACTGCTAATAGAAACTTTCTCCCCCAAGAAAGAGTATTTCCCACTCTCTTTCAGCAGTGGGCATGGCAGGAGTTGAGATCGTAGCCTGGAGCCATCACTAGGGTGGTCATAGTGGTGACATGCTTGTCATCTCTGCTTTAGCTGAGTGACAGTAAGAGATGGATGCTGCAGTGCCTGGTATTGAAGTTAAAGCTTTGCTCCAGCCCAGGCCAGTCCAAGCAGCAGGATGGACCCGGGCATCCAATGCATTCATCTCCCCACACACATCCAGGCTGCTCTGCTCGGCTGCTGGAGACCTCGTGTATTCCCTGCCCCAATACCAGGTTCACAGAGTGGCTCATGGGCCAACCTGCATTGTCCCTCCTGGGCTGTCTGACATTGCTACTTGCTGGCCCTAAGCACCGCCTCGCTAAAAGGGATCTGCAAAAAACACATCCAGGTCTGACACTCTCGGCTCTCAAGTGAGCAGGAAGGGAACCCCCCAAATAGTAACATCTTCTAGAGTTTCAGTCTCCCCTGGAAAACCTCCCCACTAAATTTCTGTGGGTTTCACAGTGCTATTGCCCCCATTTGCCTCTCTCAAAACTTCTGCTGTGGCACGGTCTTCTTGATGCCATGGAGCAGCTCAACTGCAGAGCTGTGATATACGTTATCATATAACATTAACCATAAATTGAGCTTTGAACTAACAACCATGGCATATTGAAGAGGCAGAGGGAATCCTTCCACAGTGCTAGTTGCCCTTTAAAGTAAGAGTAGTGCTACAACTCAGTTTATTTGCCAACTAGTAAGCTCCTTGCTGTGTTTCTCGGCCACAATTGTGAACTGTTTTGGTGTTTGGTATGAGCAGGCTTCCACTCGCGGGAGTTTCCCGACATTTCCAATATGGCTGATGGGGAAAGACCTCTGCAAACAAGTGGCCTGGTTTTACCATCTGGTTCATCCAGGTACAGGAGGAAAAGGATCCTAAATCTCCTGCAATATAATCTTCTGTCCTGCAGACAAGAGGTGTGACCCACAGCAAGATGGGGACACACTTTGCCACGCTGGCTGAAGGGGCAGTGGGATGAAGGTGTCTCTGATTAAAGAGCCACACATTTCAGAGCTGTGTTTCTGGAGACATCCCAAGTGGGTGCTCCCACTAAACATTCATTTCTCCATCTAATTAGTGGAGTTTGTCCATTTTAGTAGGGTGACTGGGAGCTGGAGGTTCTGGTCACCTTGGAACAGCCACTTTGGCAGGACTACAGCACCTAGGGCTCCAGGGAGGACAGTAGGACAGTGGGGACAGAGGTGGCAAGTGCTCTGCAACAGTGGTGGAGAGAGGATTTTTGTGAGTCTCCCAGAGGCTCAGAGAACACAACCAGAAACCCTGGAGCTCTCTGACCTCCCAGTGCCCCTGTGCTGAGGGACCTAGGGAGCCCTGGAGCTGGTAAAAGTGTCTCACAAGCCAGAAGCATTGCTTCACAGCCAAATCTCACATGCATGACATCTCTCCTGGTCCTTGCATTTATTTACAGGAGCAATGTTGTGGAAAAGACATGGCCTTGCTTCAGCACCTGTTACAGATTCTTAGTGAAAATCTAGCTCTAGGTTTTGAGGGTGCAGATTTTGCTCCTTCCAAATCTCTGGTGGAATTGTCCCAGCAATGACTTCTCATTCCTTGTGATGACCTAGGAGAACTACTTTGTAAAGGTCTGAATCTCATACTTTCAGCAGTGAAGAATTTTTAAATCCAATTTCCCAGCGAAAGAGGTCGTCCCACATCTTTCCAGATCAGAAAGGTTGATTGTGAAACAGGTTTTCATCTCCCTGGGAGATATTTGAATCACATAGTCACTCTGTCCCATCACTGCCCCAGGGAAGGTATATGAGCTTCAAGGGCAGGTAAAGAGTCCAAATTGTTCCCAAATTCCTCTCTCACCCCTGTCATGTCCCCTCCTCCTGCTCCCCAAAGCCTGGGTTATGCCCGTTGAAAGCACCAGGCAGTAAAACCCTTTCCTTCTGAGCAGTGCCAGGCTTGTCCTGTGCCCTGGTGGGACACATGAATCCAGCCCAATTAGCAGCAACCCTAACAAAGCTGGCTGAAAACCCACTATTAAAATGAAAGATGGTGTTGTGTAAAAAGAAGGCAGAGCAGGCAAGGCCATAACACAATTTATTGCTGTCCCCAGACGAGCCTCGTAACTTAGGAGGGACTCGGCGCCGCCTGCGTTTCAGCCCGTGCTTCCCCAGGGGAGCAATGTATTACCTGCTTGGAGCTTTGCAGCTTTATCCAAGGGGATTAGGATCTCTGCCACGGTTAAGAATGGAACTTTCTGCCAGTGATAGCTCCCTGCAATGTGGTTTATTCCTTTTTTGCTGCTGCTCCCTCGGCTGAAAGCTGCACGGATCGATGCCACAGACTGCACATAGCTCACCCCTGCTTTGGCCATGACTGGAATCTTCAGACACCAGCAGCCCCATCTCCCACCCAGGGGTGGTGCCCTGAGGACAGCCTTGCCTGGGTGAGCCTGCTCCTTCCTGATGGGGTCACAGGTCTCCAAATCACCGAGGTGTTTGACTCCAAGCATGTGAATTGACCTGACTGCCCCCAGGTTACATCCATGAGGAGGAGCCTTGTGGGCAGAGCAAGGCCAGCTCGAGGTACAGCACATCAACAGAAGCATCCTCAGCCCCATGACTGCTCTCCAGTGCCTGTCAACCGTATTATTACCAATATTAACTCAAAACTGTGTTCAGAGCCCTCTGAGAGGAAGCACTAGAGCAGGAATCAGTAGAAGACAAGCCTGTCCTGGCTGGGGCAGGACAGCAAGGATGAGATGGCCCTGCAGGTTTTTGCCATCCCTTCCTCTTCAGAGAGTCAATTAGCAAGGCATGGTAACAGTATTTGTGCAGCTACTGCATGCACTGATTACAATAAATTTTGTCCTGCATGTTAAAGTCAGAAACATCTCCCATCTGCCAAACAGCAATCAGGACCAATTAATGAAGATGTAATTTCCCCAGATGCTGCCATTAACATAATTCACCGTGATCCTAGCAACACGAATATAATTAACCCAGTTAGCCATGACTCTCCTCACAGCCACACCAAGCTGCCCTTGCCCTTGGAGGAGCCTCCCTGCCCTGTCCCCAGCCACATCCAAGGCCTGAGGGGCAGAGCCCCTCCCCATTCTCTCCTCGGGGGTGGCTTTGGGAGCCACAGACGTGCCAGAGGTTCTCCTCAGAGGCAGGGCAGCACAGGAGCCCTGGCACCCAACATGGTTTCCAGGATTCAGATGCACCTCTCCAAATTGATGGGTGACCCTGCCCCAGCCCTGGGAAAGGCACACACCCACGGTGGCCGAACACGTGGCAAAATTGAACCAGTCCCTTAATGCAGGGTGCCCTCCCGCCCTTTGTCCCAGGTTGATGCAGTGTAAGGATGTGGCTCGCACACAGCTCTGCCTCCACCACCATCCACAGCACAACAACTCACTGTTGGGGAGCAGCAGGAGCAGCTGGGAGCCAGGGTGATCCTCACCCACGGGGAGCAGTCCTGCAGGGCTGGGACCAGCGTCCATCCACGCACACAGAGACACCAACACGATCCAGGGTGCACCACAGTCCAGCAGATGGGAACAGATGGATTCCAGGCTGCAGAAATGGGATGATAAAATGCAAGGACCCTACTGAAGAAAGGCTGAAGCCAGGACTGGTGGCTGGGTTGAGCTGCAAGAGGCTCCAGTGCCCATGGGCAGGTGTGTGTCCCAGCTGAGCCTGGGCAAGGCCATGAGGGCCCACAGGTGCTCCTGCTCCTGTGATATCCGTGCTTGCCATGGCCTGGGGACAGGTGATGCTCCTGCTGCCAAGGGGAAAGGCCAGTGGCAATGGGATTTTCTCCCCTGGCTGCCCTAACTCAGCTTTCTGCTGTTTGTAAGGAGCAACTCAGGGTGAGGAAGAGGAGGAAATGAAGGTTCAGATGTTCAGACCAAATTTCAGGGTTTACCCAGTGCTTTGGTCCTTGAAGAGTTGAGGCAAAAGTCTCATCCTGTGCCTGCATCCCAGTCTTGCTCTCACCTGATCATTCTCCAAACTCTGGAAGCGGGAAGTGGAGATGCTCTTGGGAAGGACCAAGCCTCCTTCAGCCCCCTGGGCCATGTTTTAGCAGAGAAGCATCATCACTGCCCACCTTCAGGGCTGACACAGGGTGCAAGCAAGATACTTTAGCCAGTCCTGATTGTTTGCACAAAAATTAGTTCAATTTTCTCTGATTTTAGAGAACAGAGATTTTCAAGTGGTCAGAATTGGTCAGAAGCAAGTTTAATCCACGTCAAAGTGTGGCCTGAAAGGACTTAATCAGCTGGGGGTTTGGGCTGGGTTTTATTTAATCGTTCCACATTTTCAAAGTAATTTCACTTAAAAAAACCCCCATGAGCAGCATTTCTGAAAAGCTCAAAAAAGTTGGAAGGGCTTTTGTTTCCTGAGGTAAGAGCCCCTTGGTTTCTCTCCCAGCCTTTTTTTTTCTGGTGAGAGAGGAAACAAGAAAAGGGACGTTAAAAATTAATGAATGCCTTTTTTTCCCACAAGTGTGGGGAGTTTTCAAATGAATTTAAACTATTTTGCTCATTCTTTTGATAGCTTTGGTCAATAGGGAGTTGATTTCCCAGCCAGCTCTGGGAGCACCTTGAAACTTCTAAAATTTGGAGAAGCATTGACCAAATCCCATTTCCTAGTGTGAGACCACTGGTGCTTTAAATAATTCATCTGGTTCCTTGCAGATTGATTTAACTCAAATCACCTGAAAATTCAAAGTGTAAAAAAAAATGTGGGTAATCTGCCGGGTCAGAAAAAGCAAGGTATTTTAATGAAAGCATAGACCTCTCCAAACCAGTGAATAGTCTAACAATTACCTGATATAATAACACGTAAAAAGATGCTGTGGACAAAGGTGAGATCATTCATGTTAATTAAAGTGTCTGAGCCACAACACTCCTACCTTAATAGTGGGTTTAAAGTGAAGCGTTGTGAAGCGATGATAGAACGGTGATTGCTTTCGTGTAATTAAGGGAGAGTGGAGAATTAACAAGCGCTTTTGCGGAGGGCCGAGGGAATGATCCCGGAGGATGCTGCTCGAGGCTTTCCTGGGAGCTGGTGGGAGGGCTGAGGACCAGGCAGGGGATGTCGGGGTGAGGAGCTGTGGGCAGCTGCTCCCGCAGGGATCATCCCAATCCATCCGGTGCCTGCGGATCCCAGAGCAGCCCCCCTTTGCCTTTCCCACAGGCTCCTGCCTTTCCAGAATCTTCTGGAAGATGCAGCCCCTGAATCGGGATCGCTGGGGACATATTTTAGGGCATTTTTGTGCGTCACGCTGCCCTTTCCCACCCTGTCCCCCGGACAGGAGGACTGGCGCTTCCCCAAAGCCCGGGAGGCTCAGCCGTGCCGTGGGAGGGATGAAATATTCATCGGGAAAAGCGAGCGGGGAAGGGAGCGATTGACTCCGTGAGGGGGAGAGCGGGGCACGGCGAGGGGAGAGCAATTATTCACACTCAGGGAGAGCAGGGCCTTCCATGGGAGAGCAGGGCCTTCCATGGCAGGGAAAGCAGGGCATTCCACGGCAGGGAGAGCAGAGAATACCACGGCAGGGAGAACAAACCTTTCCATGGCAGGGAGAGCAGGGCCTTCCATGTGAGAGCAGGGCCTTCCACGGCATAGAGAGCAGGGCATTCCATGGCAGGGAGAGCACGGCCTTCCATGGCAGGGAAAGCAGAGCCTTCCACGGCAGGGAGAGCAGGGCCTTCCACGGGACAGCAGGGCCTTCCGCGGCATAGAGAGCAGGGCATTCCATGGCAGGGAGAGCATGGCATTCCATGGCAGGGAGAGCAGGGCATTCCATGGCAGGAAGAGCAGAGCCTTCCAGCACCCTCCTGCCAGCAGCTGGACAGGCCCAGGAGCAAGAGAGAACCCTGCTCACTGGTTCCCCACCCTCAGTCCTTTGTAACCCCTTTTTAAGGGATGCAGTTTGGTCCCCCAACCCCAGAGTGGGGTAGAGACTCCCAAAAGGAGGAGCCCTTTTGGGTTCCCCATCACTGCCCTGCTTTCCTCTGGGCATTGGGGCCTGCCTGCTCCCCCCACAGGACACCCAAAACCGTGCCAGGGTGTCTGTGCAGGTTGGGGCTGCAGAAGGATCCTGTCCCAGGAGCAACAGCCCCACTGATGCACAGCACGTGCCAAGGTGGCTTTTTGAACAAAGTTTGCCCTTTTTTTTCTCTCTTTTTTTTTTTTTTTTTTTTTTTTTTTTTTTTTTTTTTTTTTTTTTTTTTTTTGTGCCACAGTAATTCTTCTATTCCATCAGCTACAGAAAATCAATGTGTCTTTTCAGTTAGGAGCCCTGGCTTGAAGCTTTCAGTTCCTTAAATCATCTTCCCATGATTTAAAAGCAGGCGAAATCCTTCTCTGGTGCAAGGTGTGTGATGCCTTCCCAGGAGAAGCCCCACCACAGAAATACAACGTGATGGCACAAGGTACAAGAGGGGCTGAGCCCCCATCCCCTGCCCTTTCACCCCCTGACCCCCAGCCACCCCACAGAGCCCCTCCTGCCCCAGGCCAGGACGGGGTTCTGTCAGGATTGGCCTCTGCACCTCCCTCGCACTCTCAGCTCCCGTGGGGGGTGATTGGTGCTGCCAGGACCCCCAGCTCCCCAAGGAGCCCCAGAAACCACACCACATCCTCTTAAAGTGCAAACACACCAGCTTGGTGGGGAAATGACTCAAGCACAGCAACCTTGGGTGCTGGGAGGCCAGTTCCAGCCCCGCTGCTGGGAGCACAGGAGTACCCACATTCTAATCCAGCCAGAGGTTATTAAAGCCTTGATCAAATTAAACAGAGTGAGCTTTTATGTTCACTTAAGTTTTAAGTTACCCAGACTAAATTCTTCAGAGAGAATCTGCTAATTGACAGGTTACTTTTAAAAAAATGTTGGCAGCTTGCTGGGTTGGAACATTGAGTGCCCAGCCAGGGGCTGCTGGTGGGATGCCTACAGGGTCCATGTGTTTCCCTAGTGCTTTATGGACTTGCCTGAAACAGCAAGAGGACGTGAAGAAGCCCAGAAATAATTCTTTTAAATCCTGTTCTGAAGGCTTTTCCCTCCTTCTCGCTTTCAGATTCATTTATTTAATTTCCCCCATTGAAATACAGACTAATGCTGCTGAGTTGGAAAGCACAGCTCTTTTGTCTCGTCTTGCAAGGAGAGAAAATAGCCTTGCTCCCCTTTTAATGCTCATGCATGAAAAATCTCCCAGCAAAATCTCCATTTATCAAGCCAGATTGAAGGGCACCCAACAGAGGAGCTCATTGCCCTGCGCCTCTTACCTTGTGCCTCTGTTTGTGGTCAGAAGTGTGGTGATTAAGAAGATTGCTTTTGCTTTTAGGTGTCATGGGACAGGAAATTTACAGCAAGGGGAAGCAAGGACAGGGGTGCAGCTTTGCATGGAAATCAGAGCATTTCCTAACAATTAAAGAGAGAGGCACCAAGTTAGAGGCCTGTGGTGATCTCCAGCACTGATCTGGCGTGTGTTCCTTGTCACCAAGAGGCACTGGGAAGCTGTTGGGGATGGAGGGCTCAGGCTGGGTCTCTGCTGGTGCCAACACATCATCCACCAGCTGGTCCTACCACAGGGAGCTGCTCCACCACATCAACAACACGACGGGAATGCTTTCCACCAACCTCAACACAATCTTTCAAACAATTATTTATAGAATTAATAGAGAAGTCAAATAATCCAAATGAATGATAACATTTTAAAGTAATTATTTGCTACAAATGAACACAAATGGTTTCAATACATAATGCATTAACTACAGCAGAGGGGAAATTCATCCTAATTAGAGGTGTGCGGGGCTGTGGCACATCATGAGGGCACTGGGCTCTGGGACCTCCCTGAAACCCTTTATTGGCTATAAATCCATTTTTTCCTTCCCATATAAACTCCTCATAGCTTTTACTTTTCAGTAACACACGTCCATGGCAAGCTTTTCCTCTTTGTCCATTAATTTCCCTATTTTGTTCCATTTAATTCCACGGAAGGAGCAGTAATGGAGGTACACAGCCCGGTCACCAGGCTCAGCCGCTCTAAAGTGGTTTTTCCTCGCACAGAAAATCCGTAGTGAACAACAAGAGCATTTTAATGCCACCCTCACTCTGCCAGCAGCCAAATTTGCCAAGAAGGTGGGTGAGACATCCACAACAGTCCCAACGGCATGCTGCTCCAGACAGCTGGGATGGGAGCTGCTCCAAGCCCTCCCAACTATCACTTGGCCAAACAGAGACCATGCCTCAAATCAATCATCAGGGCAGATATTTTGTGGGCATAATGCAGTTTCTTCCACCTAATTCAATCACTGCATAATCAAATTACCTTCTCTGGCACCTATTTATTTGTTCCAAAAGCACACACTTCCCATCTTTAATTTTTATCCTTCCAGGCAGCTGATGTTGGACGATGCAATCAGTGGTGACAGAAAGGTTCTGTTTCAATTAATGAGAGAGCAAAGTTCTGTGGGGGGGAGAGGCAGAAAAGCCAGGATGGAGGAGGACTTGTGATAATTCAGGGTGATTAGGGCTAATTGCCCTGTTTTGCTGGCAGTTGCAATTTCTGAGGCAGAGCTATCGGGCTGTGAAGGTCTGGAGATGTCCTTTGGATGGGCGCAGGGACGGTGAGACGGCTGCCCGGTTTTCCATGGACTCACTGTGGTCCCACTGCTGCTCCCCACTCCTGCCAGGATGCTTGGGGCAGGGCAGGGAAAGGGACAGGGACACGGCCCTGACAGACCAGACCAGCAGGATGGAGGAAGAAGCTTGGTTTGATGCAGAAGCTCCATAAGGAGACAGTTGCCAGCGGTGATCCTTGGTGCATTGCCATGGCACTGCACGGGCAGACTAACACCAAACCCAGCCGTGGCTTCTGCCAGCACATTTTCCTTGGAGAAAACCAGAAATGCCTGTCTGCCCACAGCATCTTCCCTCCTCCCCTCCTTCCAACGAGGCTGGCTTGCTCCCTGCAGTGTGGTGCCTTATGTCCCCCATGAACCCCAGTGCTGGCTGCGCCCCTGTCTTTGATAGACATGTTAGTTCTTAATTCCAGTGACACCTCGTGGCAAATGAGTCCAGCTAAATATTTCCTTCAGCTGTGTCAATGCTGCTGCAGTGTAACCATCTGTCTTTCCTCTGGAGCCTGCCTAGTGTGGCCATGTTTGCTCTCCTCTAATCCTCCCCTCTCACCCTCTGTTGGCCTCATCTCCATCACCCGCTTCACTCAGTGTCTCATTGAAGACTGGGGCAGTGAAATGTCATCTTGACGGACTTCAGCAGGAGCAGGATTGCACCAAACAGTTTATATCTTTATTAAACAAGGCACATTGACTGCTCCAGCTTACACAGATCACCATTATCCTGGAGCTACACAAGCCAGGAACACCTGGATTGCTGGGCTCCTTTGACTGTCTGTTTTGCTGGTGGATGTGTGACATCCCCACATTCACATTAGCCTATTTTTCAAGGTGTATGATTTTCTTTTGGAAATTCACAATCCTTAGGAAAGCAAAATGAGAAGAGACTTGGCTCCTTCCCAAGAAAAGCACTCCATGTATGAAATGTTCCTTGAGTGCTGTGAGTTTGCCTTGCCCTTGTGTGGCTTAAAAGTTGCACTAGGATCATGGAAATGTGGAGAGAGGTTTTTATTATTACTAGTTTTGCTTGTTCCTTATTAAGTTTCACCATCTCCATGGCCTCTCTGTCCAGGTGGGATCCAGCTGGGCTTTTCCACCAGCCACTGCTCACTGCTGTTTCCCCAGCACCACTGCTCAAGCAGGACTGGGGGCACAAGTGGGATCTCTAAGAGCATTTTTGGCCAACCCTGCTGCGGCTGGCCTCTGCCCAGATGGGTCAGATGATGAGGTTGATGGTGGTGATGGGAAAAACACGGAAACAAGCAAGGTTCCCATTCCCAGGTGTTCACGTGCATTTGTATGTCTGCAGAAAAATGTCCACACTACTGAAAGCGGTGAGGGTAAGGAAGGACCCTTTTCCGATAGAAATACATTATTTATTTCTGGGACCTAAAATTCTACCTATGCCTCACACCCTGTGGCAGCCACAGAAACAGATCTCCCAGAGTCATCTTTGTGGAGAAAAGAAGTTGGAAATAATGGGAAGGTTTTATCCAGAGTGAAACCTTTGTCATAAAACTTCAGAAAACAAATTTCTTTTCAATGGATCCCCTGGAGCCTAAAAAATAAGTATCTGAGGATTCATGTAGTAGTAAAAGTCTATAAAAGTCTTTGAAGCAAATGGGCTATTGAGGAATTATGTGTGGAAACGAATGGCTGGATTCCTCTGCAAATCTCTTCGTGGAGGTGCCCTGACATAATGAAGACACAGCAGATGCATTAGTAGAAATCATCTTTTTAATAACTGCTATACCTTATGGTTTTTCTAAAGTGAAGGTTTACCTGATGAAAAATCCACTTAAACAATTTTTTTTCTAGAAAGGAGGCTGTCGTCCTCCAGTGGGAACGGGCCACCTTGGTTCTCCATCCCCTCCCTGGGGTGGGGGATGCTCCACCTCTCTCTGTAATACTGAGGAGCAGTGAAAGCCTTTCCCCTGGCAAGAGTGGCAAAAGATGAACTTGGGTCCACAGCCAACTTTATGACAGCAAAATGCAAGGGGAAGAAAGCAATTCACAGCAATACAATGGCTCCTGGCCTGGGCAGCGGCAGGCACCTCGCTCACAGAGCACCTGACAGGCAGAAAGTGCACAAACTCCTTGCTGTCCCACAGGCTGGACTTGTCCCAGGGAGGTGCCTGTGGCTCCCCTGGCACCTCCAGTCCTCAGAGAGACATCTGGATGCTCACCATCACCACCCCCCACGTACCAAGCCCCTGTGTCCATGAGGTCCCCACGTGTGGCCCTTGTGCAGCTTTGTCACAGCATTCACCCACCCTGGGGGGAGATTCCCACATGCCCCGAAGAACGTGAGCCCAGTTAGTTTTACATAAGTGCTGGGTTCTCTGTGGAAACAGAGCTCCCTGCTTTAATTATTATCGATTTTCTTTCTTCCAAGGAAATGCCGGGCCTCTCTACACCCCCCGCTGCTGACTCCGGAGATCTCGCAGCGATTTCGGCTGAGCAAGCGTTTCTCTTGCAAATCTAAATATTTATGCTCCAGCTGTGTAAACAGCCCAGACTCAAATGGGGGTAGTTTTATGTTACTGAATTGCAGTGAGGGATCAAGAGTGACCTATGATGTGCGTCTGACATCTTCTTATGCTGTTTATTGCACGCTGTTGCTGATGGGCTCAGCCCCCTCATCTCCCTTCTCCAGGTGCTTTGCTCTGGTTATTTATATGGTGAATCCAGATGGAAAGGAATTAGATGATCGTTACTTTATGTTGTCTTGTCTATCCAGGTGCCAAATGTACATCTGCTTGAATGCAGCAGTTTAAAATGACATTACAAAGCAAAAAAACCCCAAACAACCCACCACCAGCCTTGGCTAAAACATGATGTCCAGGAGGGAGAAGAAAAGCTACACACATTCCTTAGTGTACATCCAGAGAATATGTTACCGATCCTGGCATGGCTCTCCACAGACTCTTCTCAGGGAGAAATTATTTACTCAGCATGGAACAAGCAGGAGTTTTGTCTACAAGAGCTGACCTGGAGGTTACAGTACCCATACCTTGCTGCCCAAAAGCCAGCAGGGAGTGGGCACACGCCTGATGAGGGGCGGGTGGGATTGCAGCCGCCCTCCCCGGCCGTGGCTGGGGTCTGCCTGCCCAGTAAATGAGAGGTTTAGCTGTGTGCGTGTGCAGAGTCTCTGTGGAGCCACTCACAGCTCTGACCAGCTGCTGCACACATCACCGATGCCGGGAGGCAGCCTGAGGAGATGGGAATTGCACGGGATGAGCAGCCTCAGTTAAGTACAGTTCCAAAAAGATAAAATTAATGACTTTTTCCCTCTGGTCATAGCAGGAAAGGATGCACATTGCTTTCAGGCCCCTTCAAAGCACCCCTAAACCTGCCTTGGTCCCACCGTGGGGACACCAGGGGCTCACCAGGGAGGCAGCAGGGAAGGACCTCCAGGAGCACATCCCAAACCTCACAGCAACGCTGTGCCTCCTGGGGCAAGAGCCTGCACAGCAGGGGCTTTGTGATACGCGACCTGAACAGCTCAGCAGGGAGGGGGATGCACACACCCCACACACCCAGCGATGGAGTTTTCTAAGTAACCACTTCATTCCCAGGTGGCAGTGCTCCTGCTGGCACCTGGCTTGAGCAAGGAATCAGCTCCCCTGGTCACCATTCCCGCTGGCTGGTGGCACGGCCAGGAGGCAATGCCAGGGACACGCGGCTCAGGACCCTGGGCTCGCCATGTGGGCGCTGCCCTCCTGCTCTGGGGGTGACCCCTGCCCCAAGAGCAGGGGGCTCAGACTCGAGGTCTCAAAAGCAGTTTCCACTCAGGTTTGGGTGGTTTGAAGCCTCAGTCGCCTCGAATAGGAGCAGTTCTTTGGCACACTCCAGCACCTGTCCCACACACGTGCTCAAGCCTCTTGACGAATTTCAAAATGAGACTCACGCTCCCAGTACTGAGCAGGAACAGAGCTCACATTTCAAACTGGGGAGGCCTTGTACCATCAGGGGTTTGTCTGGCACAATTAATATTAGGCAAACCATTCCTAATAAGGGAACATTTCCAGAAATACAGGCTTTTTCTTTTCAGGTGCGAAAGAAAAATCAGTGGGTGTGGGGCTCAATTTCCTCCTGGTTTCCACCAGGGAGAGGTTATCACAGTTTGCAAAGTGCTGCTGGGGAAAGAAGGACTGAAACCAACTCCTTATACTCTGACACTTAATTAATTTTAGACACTTTACAGTAAAACATAATTTGGCCCAGTTCCTACAAATGAGAAGACTGAGTGGTGAAAAAACACCCAGCTCTGTTGCACACCCCAAACATGCTGCAGCCAGACGTGGAAGTTCTCCACCTGAATATTAAACAAGCAGTGGAAGGTAATTAGAGTTTCCTTAGATTAAGGGTCTAAATCCATTTTCATTTACAAGCTCTGTAATTAAATAATAAACCAAAATATTATGGTTTGCACTCTAAATGTGAATTCAAGAGCATATGTCTAAGATTACATTAGAGCCCCTTATTTGTTTAGCCTGCTGCAGTCTCTGCTTGCAGGGAGGAAAAAATTGCACAGAGAGGAAAAAATTAAATCCCCGAGTCCCAGAGCCACAGCAGGTCCCCCCTGCTTTAGGCTGGGCTGGTTCAGTCGGGCTTTTCCTTCCAGAGCTGTCCATGTGCCTGTGTCAGCACAAGCATCTTCCTTCAAGTGCCTGACCCCAGGGCAGCCCGAGCTGCTCCTGCTGTGAGCCTGTGCCCGCGCCTGTCCCCGGTGTGTGACCTGTCCCTGAGGTGGCTGCTTGGAGCTGCTCTCTGCCCATCACAGGCTCTCGTGTGCCAAAACAAGGCACAGCGCTCTGTGCTCGTCCCCACGCTGTGCCCTGGGCTGGCAGCAGCTCCTCTCTGCCGGGACATCCTGGGGCTCTGCCTCTCTGGCCATCTCTGCCTCTCTGGCCATCTCTGCCCACGCTGCTTTTGAGCACGAGGAGAGCGGCACAGCCACCACTTGTCTGCTCTTTTATTTGCAGTCTCGGCAAAGAAAAGAAGGGAGCAGGAAGGGTAACAAAGCAGCAAGTGATGCTCCGCTGCCGTGCTTTACATTTCCCATGGTGGCAACAACAAATCACGGTCTCTGTGCAGCACGGTCACTGCTGGGAAGAGAGAGGGGCTGGGGGAGATTGTTCTGATGTGGAGGATTTTTTAATGGACTATTTACTTTATTTCCTCTTGGGGTGTCCTCTGTCTGCTCGGTGCAAGCCATAGCCCCCTGCTGACATTGCCAAGAGTTCCAGCAGCCACTAAATGAGAGTTTGCAGCGGGGCCAGAGTGCAGAGGGCTTTGGGAACCTTCTCAGTCTCTTGCCCAGCATCTCGACATCATCTGTTGCACCATAAATATCTAAAGGCCTCGTGCTCATGTGCATGCCCTGCTGCAGCAAAGTTTCCCCCCAGCACGGCAGGGAGGAGGCACCAGTTCACCCCAGTGACAAACTGGGACCAGTGGCACAGCTGTGTCTCATCATGTCCAGCAGTGGCTGTCACCCACCTGGTCCCCTCCTCTCCACCCCCAAGTGAAGGACAACGTACCCAAACCCTCATGTCCTCGTGTCAGGGTCACCTAAACTCACCCCTCACTCCCCCCCCTTTTCCTTTTCTCTTTTATCCTGCTGTGCTGCTGAAGCAGAAGCAGCAGCCACCGCTTAGAGCTCCTCCTTCATCTCCCTGCCTGTTTCGAGGGATCCGTGCGCCTTTAAACCACGGACATCAATCATCGCCGCCGAGGCTCCATCCCGCACAAGGGCACGCTAAGCAATGCAAATGGCCCCGAGAAAGTGTTTGATATTTAAAGATCCCTCGCTGCATGGGGAGGCTGTGCTCTTCTCAAGCCGGTACAGTGCAGAAGGACCCCTGTCTCTCATGACTAACTGAGCCCTAATGATTTTCCTTTATCATCCAAAATGAAAACAAAGGATTTAAGGGATGTTTTATTGTGGCGCTGTGGTTCTTTCTATTAATTTATTATTCCCCATGTTAAAAGCTGTGCTTTGGCTTGTCCTTCTGAACCTGCTTCTCCCTGGTGTTTCTGCTGCTCTTGAAGTTCTGTCCCTTTGCCTCCGAGGACTGGAAAGCAAACAAAGCGTGTCTGCTACTCTTGCAGCCTCTGCCAGGAATGAAGGTGCCCAAACTGTCCCCATCAGCCACACTGTCCTTCAAAAACTTGTGGATTTGGGTATTTCAAACAGGGTGTGAATTCTCAGGGCTACACATGCACCAGGAGGGAGGTGTGGGAGCATGGCTGACCCAAACATTGAGGGAGAGCTCTGCCCCAGCTTTTGTGGGGTTGATGGAAACAGCAGAAAGCACCAGAGCAGAGCAAATCTTGAAGAAATGATGCTTCATTCCTTATAGCCGGGGGCAATTGTTTGGGATGAGCTGCTAGCTTGCCCTGCCTCCCTGGAAGAAAAGCTCACTGACCCCATCCCTCACACACTCATGCACCAGCTGCAGGGTGCATATTTAACAGGGAGAAGAAAGGGAAGGCTTGTTTTTGCCAGGAAAACACCCAGGGTGTGCATCACACGCACCTGCCCCTGTGCTGAGCCCAGAGTTCAAGCACAGGCACTGATGTAAAGGAAAGGCATCAGGACAAGAGCGGGACTGAATCATTCTGCCAATGGCAATAGCTCAAACCACTGCACAGCTCTTTCTGGCCATTTGCTGTAATTAAGGCTGGGCTCTAAAGTGCCATCTCCGCCCCTCGACACATTTTCAAATTGCTGCTCCTCCGCAAAGCCGCCTCGAGAGCTGTCCTTGAGATGTCAGTGCTGGGGTTAATTGGAATCGACAGGAAAGTCGGCCCCTGGGAGGAGAAACACGGCTGCTGGCTGTGTGTGGGCAGTGGGAACAGAGCCATGCTGCTGCCAGGGCCCGTGTCCCCCGGCAGGGTGGCAGTGGGTGCTGTCCCCCATGAGATGGGTGACTCCATGCCCAGCCCAGGCTTCGCTCCGAGTGCCTTTGCCCCAGATCTGGATGGAGCCGGACACCAGCACGGAAACCCCACAGGCATGGGTGCCACTGAGCCCACAGAGCTCCCTCTGCCCGTGGGCAAGGCTGAGGGTGGATTTGGCCCTTCCAGCTGCAGCTGTCCAGCTCTGGCTCTGACACTGAGCTCAGTGCCGGGGTGCTGGCAGGATCTCAGTGGGAATAAAAGCCACCTCCCACCTCCCTCACCCTCGAGTAATGCATCAGCTCCATTGCAGGGTTGCAGACTCCTGTCATTTTTCTAAGTATTCCTCGTCCCCTCCAATGCCATTAATCACACTATTTCAATTAACAGACCTGAACCATTGAACAGATCTGTCCTACGCTAATGTGTTATTAATTGGGTCGGGTTGGATGGCAGCAATATCGAGTGCCAGGAGGCTCTGAGCTTTCATCTCCTGGTCTGGGCGAGTTTCATTTATCTAATCTCCTCCCCAGTGCCATGGGGCCCTTTCACTTTTTCCCTCTCCACCCACCTTAAACTCAGATCCACTTCCTGCATTGTCTGGTATCAACAACACACTGAAGAGAGTCATACCTAATTCACAGTATTCTCCCAAGAAAAATCAATGATTGTTTACATTACTATCCTACAATCTCTGTTTTAAAGTAATTCATGGCAGAGCCAGCACTATTAATTTTATTAAGCCATTAATAGTGGGCAGATATTATTCTGCTCCATTGATCCTAAGTTGATGCAATTACCACTTACAAAACTTGCACCGTGTGGCTGAAAATTTCAATTCTGTGTGCAAGCTGAAGCTGTACATTAATAATGTGCCAGAGCCAGAGGCTGGTGGTGGAAATTGGGGAAAGCTGATTCAAAAGAAATAAGGAACTGCCCGAATTTTATAACATCTACTCTTTTAAAGCTGAGGTACAGAAAAAAGCCTGGAACTCAGCCATTCCCATATGCCCCATGTCAAAGGGAGAGACAGACACTCTCCCCAAACTTCCTGGGACCTAAGGCTCACAGAAAACTCATCATCATGGACTATAAGTTAACTGAAACAACCTCTCATGTGAATTATATAGATGAAGCTAAGCTTAGCTCTACCTGCACAGAAAACATGACAAAAGCCAGGACAGCCCCAGGTCCATCTGAGTGTGCATTGCACTCTGTTTGCAGAGGATGAGTATCCCTCAGAGTCCTCAGATCTTCTTTTCCTCTTCTCTATGTAAAAAAATTAACATCAGAGCAATGTGAGGAAATGGAGAGAGAAAAAATGGTGCAAATCACGCAGGTCTTGAACACCTCCAGGAAATCCAACAGCACAGAGTGACCATCTGATCGAGAGAGATGTGAGGGATCCTGCTTGCAGGAGGATAAAGAGATTCCCCAGTGGTGATGGCCACCCTCTTGTGGAGATGCCACGTGGGTGCCCAGTGTGGCTCGCAAGGCACAAACCCCTCATTTTAGCCATCAGAAATTAAAGACTGCAGTTTAAATCAGAAGTGAGGCCTCACCCTTAAGCAGCTTGGAAAAAGATTAACTCAACCGTATCCTTTTGATCATGGGCACAAATTCCCTTTGTGTGTATTTGTGAGTCAATAAAAAGCTGCCACTCAAGGAATGGGATAAAAGAGAAAAAGGAAAGACACTCCCTGTCCCAGGATCTTGAACTCTAAACAGAAGATGATGGATGGATGGATGGATGGATGGATGGATGGATGGATGGATGGATGGATGGATGGAAGGATGCATGGATAGATGGATGGAAGGAAGGATGCATGGATGGATGGAAGGATGGATGGATGGATGGATGGATGGAAGGATGGATGGAAGGATGGATGGATGGATGCATGCATGCATTGAAATAGTGAGGAGTGAACCAAGGAGGAGGCAGGAGCCATCCTATCAGCCAGCAGTGCCAGCAGCCTCATTGATGATAGTCAAAGGGTTTGGAGGAAAACCATCAAATCTGCTGAGAGCCTCAGCCATGCAAAGAGGAGGGAATTGAGCCTCCAGGAGACCTGGCTATCTGGGACCAGTAGCCTTTGGAGTACATACTACTGGACAGGGACCTCCTTTCTTCCAGTGCTTCGGCCTGGACTAATTTTGAAGTGACAAACTCATTTGTTTGGGATGTAGAGTTTGACCTGTGCGCTCTCTCTCAGTCAAATGTATTTTAAAACACCTTGAAACAACATATGAACTCTTCAGTAAAAACCAGGGCACCTGAGATTGTCAGACTTGTAGAAGCTCATAGCAGCATTAGACAATGTAAATCACCTAGATTTGGAGAGTGACACCAAATTACAGCAGCTGAGATTCTGGCCCAGAATTCACCCAGAGTAACATGGAAAGGTATCATAAAACTGCTGATTCCTGGGTCTGGTTAATGCTCTGGAGAGGGCAATTGATTTATAGGACTGACTTCAGTCAGTTAAAATTACTCTTCCACACTATAAACCAGCAGCCTTGTATCCCATGCAAAGCAAATAAATGAAGAAATAAATTATCTCCACAGCTTAAACACGTTCTGCAGCTAGGAGGCTCCTCTACAGTGCTGCAGGAGCTCATATGCCAGGGGCTGAGTGGGCTGGGATGTAGGAGCAGGATCCATGCCATTCAGCTGGGATGCTCCTTGCTGCCCTTCTCCTGGTGCCAGCTCCAGCCAGGCCCAGTGAGATTCTCTGTGGACAGCAGCAGCAGGAACAGCCCTGAGCTTGTCTGGTCCCCTCAGCCAGGATTCAGTGGGGCACAAGCTTCCCCTCAGGAGGGTGCAGGCACAGCAGCCTCCCAAATCCAGTATTTCCTGCCCTGGTCATGAACAAAGCTGTTTGCAAGGTAGTGCTGAAATAGGGGTTCAGATTCATGAGCATTTTTTGCTATTGAAAGGAGTGAATTTTAGCATTTCCCCTCCCTTGTACTCTTTAAACCGTTTAAACCAAATGTTTGTGTGGGTTTTTTAACCCTTTTGCAGAGTGGAAGACTGAGCTAAAAGCTTCCCCTTCCTGCAGGGACTGGGCTGTGAGCAGCAGGAGCAGCACGACCTGTTTGCTAGGGAGGTGTTGGGAGCACAGAGCACGGGCCAAGCCTGCAAGCAGCTCCCTCCACGCAGAGCAGATGCACATTAGCCTGAGTGCCTTTCCCAGCGCTTAACACCCCTCACCAGAGGGTAAGTTCAAAGCAAATCCATCCCCTGCTTCTCCATCCAGACAGCTCAGAGTCCCTTGGAAACTGATAGAGTTTGGCTCATCAGCGTATCAGGATCTGTTTTATTTTATCTGTCTGCACAAGCCTGCATGCAGGGATAGATCAGATTAACATGACTGATGAAAAACATCCTCCTCTTTATCCCCTCTGACAGCAGCAACCCTTTATCAATGGTCTGAAGACAAAGTTTTCTCAGCCAGAAGTTTTCTGCCCTGAAGGTTTGTTGTTGTTAGTTTTTGGTTTTTTTTCCAGCAGAAGTTTATTTTCGCTTCAAGAAACATCAAAACATTTTGATGGAAGATTTTTCAGCCGTCCTTGTGCATTAGTCGTGGTGGCAGACAGGCTTGGCACATCAGCATCTGCTCCTTCCCACTGGATTGAATTTAATATCTGGTGTATGAGCACTTACCCTCCCTCAGAGCCCAACAAGACAGTCGGAGAGAAGAAAACAGCCTCTCTTCTGAGGGTTTCCAAGCACTTTTCCACAGTGACCCTCTCATAATTTTATCCCCCTTTGTTTAGCTAATTTCATAATGCCCTCCAGTGGGGTTTTGGAGAGGACAGTGTTATAAATTGCAGCCCAGTGAATCTGCCACTCACTGCTGCAAATACACTGCATTTATCCTCACTGCCACAGAGGCTGTGGCAGCAAAAGGAGAAGAAGAAAAGTAATTACTTCTTGCTCAGCTTGTCACCAAATCCTCTCATCAGCCCTCTCATGTCTTTCTTGGCTGCCTCAGTGATTTGCCATGCTCTGCAGTGCCTGGCTGGTGGAAAGAAGTGTGAGGGCGGGGAAGGAGTTGGGTACCACAGGTACTGGGAGCCCCTCAGTGCCCAGCACACCCTGTTTGTGTCCTGTTTGTGGGCACCAAATCCCAAACCAATGGTGTTTGAATGCCATTAGCAGCTCCTAATCAAGGTGTGGGTTTATTTCAGCCTGGAAGTCTTATCCCAAAAGCATCCCCAGTGAGGAGTGAGGGAGAGGAGGAGGGATTTTCTCCAGGGGTGGTGTTTTAAAACACCTTTCAGAGGCTACAGATGTCGAAGAGCCCAATCTCCTGGAGAGGACTCAAACTCCACATCCCCATTCAGCAGTGGATCAGCCAGATGTTGAGTTAAAACCAAAGATACTGAGTCATGAAATTAACTTAAAACTAAGCCAGTTTGCTAGCTGGTACTGAGGTCCCCCAGGAGCAGCAGCATCTTCCTGAGATCTGAAATTAGGTAGGATATGAAAAGCCTTTACCTGGCGCATGTATTAAACTGAAGACAAATATTTTGACCAGCACCTAATGGGCCATTTTTCTGGTTTTCTTCAAGTCCTGCAAGATCAAATGAAAGAAAAACAGCAAGGGCCATTTTCTGTTGAGGAGGAGGTGGATGTGGGGGACCACTGGTGATGAGGTTAATGCATCCCACTCAATTGTCCTGGCACAGCCATTGCTGGGGTGTCATGCACTGAAACCAATGTGCCATGCGATAAATTTGATGCTCCTCACACTGAAATTGATGCATCACCCTCGGAATCAAATTTATCATCTCTTCCGTCACACTCCATATACTGGATCAGAGTCACCACCTACTGAATTAAAACTTCACGTGCACTTCACATCACACCATAAATCAGCCCAAAATGGAATTAAGTGCATTGTATGCTAAGAACTCATCCATCATGCCATAAATTAAACATGGAACAAGCCTCTTAGGCTGGGTGTGCCCAGATATAGACTGCAGAGTCCACGGGGAAAGCATGACACCACTGAAGACATTGAGGGCTTGGTCATTAATTTCAGTTAACTTTTTAATCTACTGTGTACCAGAACTGTCTGTGTCCTGCACCAATCTGAACCTTGGGTACCCAGAAACCCTCCCTGTCAGTGGCTCTCCCATTGAGCCATGCACATACTCCACTTGGAGGAGATGCCAGTCAGCCCCCTAGCCTGCTCCTGCACGGGGAAATGCAGCAAGGGGCTGAGAGGGCTGTACAGCCCTGCCTGGCAGCCAGCACACGCTGTGGCACACACACAGCACCTCCTGTATTCAAAGGACCTGTGCCAGTGGATGGCCAGGCTCAAAGTCCTTGGTGCTGGAGGGGAGCATCCTTCTCCTGAGCTCTCAGCAGAACTCCACAGCTGGAACTGGCTGATGGATGCCTGGCTCACCTTTTGCAGTGTTTGGACTTCAAAGAAACAGGAGGGGGAAAAAATAGAAAGAGAAAAGCAGTCCCAGGAATGCATACAGTGTCAGAGCAGCCCAGGCAGTTCAGCCCTCGGCAGGTGTTGTTAGTCCCACGTGACAAATGGGAACAGGAGCTCAGAGTGGATGGGTACCTGCTGCTCAAGGCCAAAGCTGGAGACTGGGGTAAAGATAAGACTTTGGAAATTCTTATCTAAAACCAGGATACTATTTTCTCCTTTTTGTTATCTATGTTAATTTTTGCTTTTCTGACAGTGCTCTCACTGGAGTCCCCTGTCCCTTTCCAGTTCCTCGGGGAAAGGTGGAACAAACTTCCAGCTGAAACACAATGCAGTCAGAGACATCCTTGGATCCAATCCACAGTCTTTCCTCTTATTTTTGTATTCATCTGGTCCTCTCAAAACCTGCTCAGGAGCAATTAAATCCTGTCAGCTAGAAGCTGATGCAACTTCTATTTAATTAGCCCAGCAGCCAATAAAGATCTCATTCATCAAAATCTCATGGAAGGTATGGCTGTTGGGGGGGGGTTGGGGAGATTTGTCACTTCTTCCCTGGATCCAGATGGCTGTGGAGCATGGACCAGTGATCCCATCACACGCACGGACTCGTGCACATCTGAGGAGACCGAGCAGCTGGGACACATCTGTCCAGAAAGCAGCAGTGGCTGGAAACAGTGCAGGGCTGTCCCAGGGGCTGTGGTGGCACATCCTTCTGGAAGCTCAGTTCTCAGACCATGACTAACCTGGACAGCAAGTGGCCCTGGGGGGATGAGCAGCTTTGAAGGGCTTTTCCTCTTCTTACCCATTTGGCTGCCCTACCCAGCAGCAGGAAAGGGCAGAGGTGTGTAAGGAAGGCTGAAAACCAGCAGAATGAATCAGGAAAGGGCTGAAAAAACATGGAGTTTCCCCAGAACTGTTTCCTTTGCCCTGGGAGGGTCCCTCTCACTGTGCTGCCACTCCGAACCTAAACACATTAGAGATGGCAAAGCAGAAGATAAATCGGTACCCACAGTGATGGATCCTAGCAAAGTTTTGGGATGCTCAGCATGCCAGAGAAAGTCTTTAGGATGACATCCTTTTGGCCTGAAAGCTTCTCCTTAAATTGGCTGTCAGGGTATCAACTATTTACCTGACCTTCTCCTGCAGGATTGAGCTTTTCCCAGAGACTGCAGGGTGGCCAGGGGGATGGGAGTGTGTAAATCTGTACCTGTGAGCTCACTGTGCTGGCTTTGGGGGGGTTTCACCAGCACAGTGACCTGCAGGAGCAGATCCCTGTGGGAATCACTTGCCAACACTGTTTGCAGCCTCACCATCACAATTCACTGAACTGAAAAAAAGTAAATCAGCTACCACAGGACAGTTCATACTTTACAAACATGAGTGATGGTATTTTTTATAATTAATAGTCATGAGAAAGCAGCTTAATAGTTTGGTTCCTTGTGATTTGTAACACATAGCAATCGGCCTAAGCAGAGCAGGTAATTGGAGGTTGTTTACCCTTGGGGTGTCCAGCTGGTAGCTGCACTTCACAAACTTTCCTCAAAGACTTAACCCCTGGGCAGAAAAAGGCTGCAGATGTAACCCCAGTGACAAGCATATTCCCAAACTGGGATGTGCTTGGGGTGGAATGATGGGCAGTTTCCTCGTGCTGCCGCACACATTTTGCAAGCTGCTGTTGTCAGTGAATTTTCCCTGAGATTTACAAGGAAAACGCCTGTGCTCAGCTCAGGGCCTTGAGCCACCCATCTCCTTAGGAGTTATTAACAGGAACATCATAGCTGGCATATTACTGTGATTGATGCTGTATCAATCAACTGGAAAAGTGTTAAGCAAGCCTTAAAAAGAAGTCAGAGGAAGGCTTAAATGGCTAAGACGTCCATATTATGGGATTATTCCAGGGTTGAAAACACATGTGCAGAGATGCTGATATCCTCAGCTGTGCCCCTGTCCCTGCTGCTCCCTGCTGCTCCATGCTGGCCACACTGGTTCCATGGGAAGTCACTAATGAGTGCTTGCATTGCAAACGACCGTATGCACTGTGAGTCTGTGGTTTTGTTGCTTATCAAATAAAATATAATAAGAAATACTCTCTATTAACACATTATTTCAAGCCAAGCATGTTTTTATTCCATTTCATCAAGTCTGATTTAATTTGGCTTATCTTTGTTTAAGATTGATGTGATAAACTACACTCGAGCTTGCCAACTTTAGTCATTTTTAGTGTGACATTTGGTATTTCAGAACTCAGGTAGGAGGCCTCCTCTTTTAAGGAGAGTCTCAGATTTTCTTGCATTAAAACAAACAAAAAAAAAATTGTGGCCAGGTCAGTTGTGGAGAAATTAATGTGTGGCATTGAGTTTGTCATACCCAAAAGGCAAACAAACAAACAAACACCTACCACAAGAACAAACCAAAACAAATGAACACAACAACAACTAAGAAGAAAAAAAAAAAAAAAAAAAAAAAAAAAGACAAGAGGAAAAAAACCAGCAAAACACACACAAAAAAAACCCCAAAAACCCCAACACGAAACAAAACTAACCCTCAAATGTGTTATCTTTTAATCATCTGTGATTCTCAAACACTATGCCCTTGGGGAACCCAACTCACAGATTTTCTGCCAACAAAGAGTGATTTTCCTTGAGAACAAACTCACTTCTCATCTCCAAAGCCAGGGCCACACACCAGTGAATTCCTGTATTGTGCATGCAAAGCCCAAGATCAGAAAGCACAGGGCAGGGATGGCCCAGTGCCCAGGACATGCTCTGAAGGGGGTGCTTCACACATTCTCTCAGTCTCTATTCCGGTGCTGTTTTCTCCCAGAAGATGCCCTGGATTCCCCTGGGGATGCATCAGGCTTTCCCAGGGGGATGTAGTGCCTTCCTTGCTTCACCTGCAGCCACCTACAGCAGAAACAACCTTCCAGGCAGATGTTGGCCATCAGCCCTTCCCATGCCCTTCACCTCGTGCTCAGACGTGGAGCAGGTGGAGAAGAAGCCGCTGCAAAGCGTGGATGTGTTTTACCACTCCCAGGACCTGGGCTGAATGTTTCCTGGTGCAGCCTCCAGGGCTTTGCAGAGAACCAAATCCAGCTTGTCCTTCTGGATCTCTCTTTCCCATGGAGGGTCAAGGTGGTCTCTTTGCTCCCCTGGTTGTGCTCAGAAAGGACTTTAAAACATTTACAGCCTGAATAGACCCAGCAAGCTCAGGGCTGGCAGAAAAAAAATACTCCTTTTGCCAGCCCTTCATGTTAAGTGTCTATATTTAAAATGACTACATAAACTAAAAAATTATTAAGAGGTCTAAGGCAGGCAAATCCAATTTCTTCTTAGGAGAACTGGATGGAATAAAGCTAAAAAATTTGCTTTGAGGATGAGATTTAATTCGAAGTGTCAGTGTTAGTTCTCCTACTGCACTTGTAGGTTTAGAGAATAAACCTGTTTGCTAGCAAACAATCGTCTTAAACAAGATCATCATTAATCCTGAATTCAGCTGTCAAAAGGACTGAGACTGCAAACTAAGAGGGAACAAGGAAAACCTGGTACTTTGTTTGTTAAATATTTGTAAACTGTCATGTCAGTAATGGATAATAAGAAAATTTTGAGCCTCCAGAGCTGATGCATAACACAAAGCTTTGCTGTATTGCACCTAAACTATTATCAATAGCACATTTATTACAATAATAGATGAAAAACAAGCTTCCTGGCTGAAAAACAAGATCAATTTGAGCTCAGGCTATTTGGACACGTTCTAAATGTTGTCATTAAAATGCAGCATGAGTGCTCCTTAAAAAAAAAAAAAAAACAAAAAAAAAAAAAAAAAAAAACGCCAAGAGAAAAATAGCCTTGTGACAATTACATATGCCATCCAGCCCTGACTCAATATCCTGACCCCAAGAAAATAAAAGAACAGGCAAAATTGTATTTGTGTCCAGTCAGACATTTCTCATCTCCAGGGCTTGCTGCAGAGCCTAAGCTAACATGACTTCTCCTGCTGGGTCAGGATCCAGCCCAGCCTTGAAGATCTGATGCAGGGAGTCAGCCGTAGTTGCACTGAGCTCCCAGTGCCAGCCAGGATTCGATCACAGTCCAGGAATGAAATGAAACCCAGCTGAGCTCTATCTTGCTGCAAAAGCAACTGCAGTTTATGGTGGGGGAAAAAAAAAAAAAAAAAAAAAATAAAAAAAGAAAAAAAAAAAAGAAAAAAACAAGCAACTGTAAAAGGAGATAAAGAAGGCACCTGTGTGGAAGGTTTCACTCCTGGACCAAGTGCTGTGGGGACAGAAATGGTTGGAGTGCTTTCTCCCCAGCACCCTCCTGCAGTGTTGTAACACACATCAAAGCAGGAGCCCCGCCTCCCGCAGCAATTAGAGACTCACGGACACTTTCCAGAGCTGCCTGTCGCCCTGGAGAATCTTATTTTGTTCTGATGAAGAAGTGACTAGTGAGCTCAAGCAATCTCTTGGTAGCTCTCTAAATAATTGTGTTCACTCATGTCTTTTAATCATAAGTCCCACGAGGCTCATAATACCACATGTGCACTCCAAATTGGCCTATCAGCTCAGTTTATCAAAGGGACTTAATTCAATCCTAGTCTTTGATGGAGACAGAAGCGGTCAAAGTCCACCCTAATGATTTTCTAAGTTTACTTATCTTGCAGCTTTGGGGCATGAAGGGCACTTGGACTCCAAGTACAGCATTGATAACAGGAAGCCATGAGGAGGAAGACAAAATTGGAAAGAACTTGACAGTCTGAATCAAGAGAAATCTCAGCAAAAACCTGGAAAAACAGTGGAGACTGGAAAGGCAAAATAAATCCCATGATTGGTGTCACCACAAGTAACAACATGAAACTGGTTAAACAAATTGCTGGAGGCAATATCTACCTCTGAGTGAATATCACAGCTGTGAGAGACCCACCAAGGAGAGGCCAAGAGCAGAGAAATCCAAGCCAGGAAATGCAGAGCCAGAGGAAAGCAAACACAAATTGTTGTGGATGGTGGAGCCGCTCTGACCTGGCAGCATCCCCTCCCAGATGGAGCAGGATGCAGTAGCCATGAAAAACACACCTTTGCATGGAAAAGTGTCTGCTCTTCCCTAACAAGTCGAAAAGAAGCTCAAAACTTTCAGAGCTGAGCAGGTTCTGTCTAGGTGCATCTTTTAAAACCACTGGAATGACTTCTCTGCTCATTTTCAGCCCAACAGGTCAGTGGACCCCAGGAGGTGTAATACAGTGACAGCAGCTAAAAAATGCTGAGCAGACTGAAGCAAAAACCCAAAGAAAGGAATCAAAATCTCTGGATTCAAGGGATGCTGAACAATGAACATTAGGACCAAAGGCAACACAGATAAGGGTTTAATGGAAAAGCTAAAAGCCCAGCCTTCTCCTGAGAGAGCTGATAGGAGAAGACTGGAGCAGTGTTTCACTCCCAAGCTGTAAGTGATGGATGTGAACACAGTGGGGAAAAAACAAAAAACAAAACAAAACAAAACAAAACAAAACAAAACAAAACAAAAAAAAAAAAAAAAAAAAAAAAGAACTTTACTAGACAAAACCCAGCTCGTTCTGAAGCTCTCAATGGCCTTTAATAGTTTTCAGCTCAAATGGAAGAAGGAACTCAGAGCCTGCATTACAGAAGCCTGAGGAGTGCTGTGGGCTGTGGGAAATGGAGAACAAGCCCTTTGATTACAAGCGGCACATTCAAAAGAATGGTGCAAAGGAGGAACAAAGAAATCCTCCAGTAGGGATGTAAAGGACTGTGCTGGCACCATTAGTGCAGAGGGATTCTTCATGGCACAATCAAAGTTTTGGTGAAAGATGGATAAAACCTCTGCCTGCAAACAGTCAAGGCCATTTATTTATTTTCTACAGAGAGTGCATGTGGTTCAGGACAACCTTTGGGAAGAAAATATAAAGAAAAATAGTGTTACTACCTCCAAAAGTAAATCCACAACCAGCAGACAGCAAAGAGTAAACTGCAAACATTACCCAGGCTGGCCAATCCCCACAAAAGGACTGACTGGTTAAAAACATGTCAAGTCCTTGGTCTCATGAGGGAGGTGCTCTTTGGAGAGTTGGAGGACATGAATTTGAGGAGAAGCTCCAGGAAGGTGCTTGTGGGTGGGCAGGGTGAGAAAACCCAAACCTCCCCTTGCTCCAAGGGGAGATGGGGGACTGACTGCACAGCTCCTTGGCCACCCCTGAAATAACAGGGCAGGTGATGACACTGGCTGTGGTGAGAAAGGAGCAGGAACACACAAATTGAATACACTCTATGGAAAGAGGGAACTGTCTTCTCTTTGCCCCGCAGATTTGGGCTGTATCAATGTCAGGAAGCAAAGCTGGCACTGACAGCCCATGACTGGCACACAGATGGGCTGGCCAGTCTGGGAGATGCCAGTTATTTCCCAAGACCTGGTCATTAGGAATGGACAAGCAGACCAAGAAGGAGCAGAAAGTGCCCTGCCAGGATGCAGCTTGTTGCTCCTCAACCACAAGATTCAGAAGCTGAAGCCTGGCAACACATGGTGATAATACAAGGTTCTCAGCAGAACACTGACACTGACTTTTAAAAGGCCAAGCCTGGAATGGCCACAGAGCCAGCCCACTGACACCAGCTGGCACTGGTGACAGAGGAGCTGCCCCTTTCCACCAGCTGCTGTCTCCATGCTGGTGGAGATGGACACTACTGCTGAGATGGACACAGCCTGTGAGGCTTTCTCTCACTTGTGAGCAAGAGAGAGACTCTCAAACTGGCTGGCATGGCAGGGCCATAAATAATGTGTAGATAGGCTGGGGCCACAGGCAGCACCAACGGATGCTCCAGGACTGGTGGCAGCAGTGTGTCGGTCCAGAAGTCCCTGTGGCTTGACTTGGCACAACACAAGGGCTGACTGTGGGCAGCTAACCAGGCACAGGAGAGGTGGGAGGGAGGTGCTGGATAACCCCTGGGCTCTGAGCTGATTTGCCTGCAGAAGCTGTGTCAGGGCATCCGAAGCTGTGACAAAAAGCCAGAGCCAAAGCAGCCAGGGCAGATGCTGTTACCAGGCAGACATTTGGCTCTGTGTGCTCTCTGCCCAGACCCAGTTCTCCAGTGGGGCAGTAGCTTTTCTGGATGCAGGGAAGTGGGCAGCATTACCCAGAACAGCTCCCAAGCAAACACGCTCTTGCTGCCAGCAAAGAGGCTGCATGAGTGGAGGAATAAGCAAGGCACTGAGGGCTGGCAAAGGCATCAGTGAGAAGTGACTTGTGGGGAGGGAAGATCAGCACGTGGCACTGAGGGGGCTGACTGGGAGTCATTTGGAGCTAACCTGGAAGTCTGCAACAAGAGGAGAACCAAGCTGCAGCTTGGAAAGGGTATGTGGCAAGTCAATTCAGCTTCTTTTCCTTACACACATGGATAGATCGAACAGGACAGGCCAAGCAGACTGAACAATGTATGCAATGTATGCAAATAATCTAAAGAGATGTTTGCTCGATTTGTGTATCTTCATCTTGGTTGCCAGTTGTCACATTGGTGGATTCCAGCTACAGCTTTTCATTGCTCTGACTGAATTGCTAAATTCAGGTTTACATTTTTACTTTCTGTAAGCACATTAAAATTTTAATTAAACACTAAGTCAGTGTTTTAGCAGGTTTTTGAGACTTTAGCTATTTATCTTGTTGATTACAGTTCTCTCAGGTCCTTAGTTGTGACCTAAATTTAGAGCAATTCTGACTGACTAAGCCCTGCAGGATAACTGCTACAACTATTCATTAAAAATGAAGAGATCAGAGTTGATCAGCTGACTGTGGGAACCTGCTGTGTGGCTGCTCTGCATCCTGACAGTCTTCTGATCTACAGGTGCTAGAGCCAGGTTAATGCTGATCTGCTGGCAAAACACAGCATGAAAAGACTTTGAGAAGATGCAGCAGCTCCTTGATACAAAGCTCAGTAAGAGTTTCCTTCCTTGTTGTCCACCTGAGATGGTGAGGAAGGAGGGATTTTAAGCAAAGTAATTATTTTCTTTCATGCAGTTTCTATTAGGCAACATGAGCCCTTCTCAAGGCAAAATGTTTGTGTCCTCCATTTTTGTCTCTCCGGGGAGCACTTTGCAGGAGATGAATGAGGGTCCCTGCTTTACAAAGCACATGGGAAGCTCCCTCGAGGAAGCAATGCCACAGTTCATGTTTAGCCAGCTTCATGTGGAACTTTGGGGCTTTTTGTTGAAATTGCTGGAGAATTCTAAAGGCCCCACATCTACTTGTACATGAGGAGTTTATCACACGCATTAACATGAAAGACTAGCTATCAACAGCTAGTGAATCCAGCAATCAACATGCAAAACCCTTGCCAGATCTGTCAACATCTGAGACCAGACGCATCTCTTAAATGCTGTTTTAAAATTGTATCACAATAACAAATGTATTGATAATGAAATGCAGAGTGTGGTACCATCCAAAATTCCGCAGCTGTGGTATCTGCTGTGGTGCTGATCTCCCAAGTTTAAGCAGCTTGTGTTAGAAATTGGTTCTTGTAGCTCAGCGAAGAAATTCAGTGCAGAGAAAAAAGGAGATTATCCTTCTGTGTATGACCCTGGCTAAAACTTGTTAACCACCCCTAAGTGTAGCTCTCCCTCCTGTGCTAATCACATCTGTAATGCCATCCAGGTGTTCTGTCCCAACGGTTAAGCCAAAGCGGTGGCTCCCATGGATGGTGGGGACATTGCTGGGGTACAGCCACCTCCTCCTCTGGTCAGTGCAGACCCACCAGTGCTGGTCTTCCTGCTGGTTTTTGCAGTTGTCTGGAATGCCAAACCCATTTTCAAACCACAGGCGACCATGTCCCCCAACGGCCCTTCACCACCAGCTAAGAGAGTGCTCTACTGAAAGACCTGAAGTCATCCTCTGTTTAATCATCTGAGCTTTCCTCTTCTCTCATCTCATATTCTCTGCAATTAATTCAATGTAATTTCAGCTGCTCGTGGAGGAATTGGGAAGACCTTGACCAAACAGCCCTTTGTTTCTTCCCTGCCCATCAGTCTGCAGTTTTCTTTGCCTGAGGCCTCAGCCAAAGCCAAGTAAAGTGAAAACTTTTCCTTTCACTCACTTACATTTCACTTTCACAATAAAACTCATATCCGTGTCACTGCTCAGTAAACCACAACTTCCACCAGGGACAACCCTGTCTCAGCCTACTTTTCCAGGCCCCATTTGGGTATCCAGAGAGGAACCAGCTCCTGACCTGGCCAGGCTCCTGTTTCCCAGTCGGTGGTGACAGCACACACCAGCTGCAACCAAGCCAGTCCCATGCAGCCCTCCCAGGCCTCATCTTCTGGAATTCTGGGATTGTGGTGAAAGGAAGATGGAAGAAAAGAGAGGTGCAAGCCCCTTGAGCTGACTGCCTCAGAAAGAAGAGGTAAGTTTAAGGAACCAACAGCCAAGGTGCTGTTTTGCTGAGTTTGAAATCTCATTTTTATGCTTATCTCATGCAAAACTGGAAATAACACTGGTCACACTTACAACCTGCTAAGGGGGAAAATGCCGACAGCCAGTGCAAACGAAGGGAAATTTTCTGCACAAAAATAATCTTTCTCAGAAAGCAGCATTCAGAGAAACAGATAAACACACATACTTGCAGAGTAAAGCCAAACCCCTGCAATCTCCATGAAGGTTTGTGCAGCAACACATCTACAATTCCCCAGCACCTCTTCCCCGTCCATCAGCTGGAGAGGATAATTCCTGTAGGTCAGTTGGTGTGAGCTTTTCCTAATCTGTGCCAGGGAAAGCTCCACCACCTGCTGAGAGTCTTCAGTGACAGGTGAAGATGGACAGGCAGCAGACTGCTGTTTCCCTATAGAGGTCCATACAGCTTTACACATACTACTTTGGATCCTTCCTGTGATCCTAAAGCAAAGAATTGTGAGGAACAAAGAATATTTTTTCTAAAATTGGGTATTAAGAGCTGAGCATGGCCCCATCTCTGAGATGACCATATGGAAGAAAAACCCAGAGACCTCATTACTCCATGGAATTAAGTCCCAAATCTTTGATCCAGTCTTGAGTCCATTTGAAAGCAATACAAGGCTTCCAAGGATGGAGTTGTGGCTCTAAAATTGGAGATGTGCTATGCTGACTCTGCTATTTTTCCACCTTCTCCAGCTACAAAAAGGGCAGCTCATTGCTATACCCCCCAGCCCGCTCCCGGCTGGTTGTGAGCATGCCAGTGAAAATCCCTCCAAACTGCTGGTGCATTCCAAATAAATGGGTCCAATTTAGCAAAGCTAGGACAGCAGCTGAAGCAGTGGGGAAGGAGATCATACCAGCAACCAAGCAGGCAGATCAGAGAAGGAAAAAGCTTTCAATAGGTGATGATGAGCAGGTGGAAAGAAGTAACCAGTTCATCTCTGAGAGAAATGTGAACAGAGCCCTACAGTCCCCTGAGCAATTCATGGGAGGGGCTGCAGGAGAAGCCCCCAGCCTCATGTTAGCACTTTATTTATAGCATTGCCTTCCCATTCATAATCTTCCCAACTTGAATTGCAAATATTCCTTCACCCAGCATTATGGTGATGGTTTGGAACATGGAGATGTTTGGAACACGGAGATGTTTGGAAAGGGGCAATTTGGCATCGGGAATCTAAAAGCAGATACAGATGACATCCGAAATGTATCTTTTATGAGTTTGGAACAATTCCTTTAAATTAAGCTCAGAGTCTGTGACAGCTTCTGGTAGTGTCGCCAATGAGGAAATAAAACAAAACAAAAAATAATCAAGAGGTTCTCAAGCAGATGTAGTCTTAGAGATCTGGATACCTTGCTTTCTCTCATCTGCTTTGAACTGCTTACCAAGTGCTTCCCAAGGAAAGTGCTTCAATAATTTTCATTTGTCTCTTCACCACATATGCCCTCGAATCCCAACATACTTCTAAATTCAAGGCTTATAAAAAATTAAATGCTCCAATAATTCTAAATTGTGTTTGTTCAGTGTTACTGGAGCCTGGCCATTCCTTCAGTTTGGGGATTTTTGTTTTGGTTGCAGTGGGCGGAGGAAGAAATGATTTCTATTAGTGCTTCAAGCTGGAAGCTGGTCAAACAGCATCAGAGCAGAGTGATTCAGCAGCCTCTGAGACGATTCACAGTGTGTCATAAAATGGGATTAGGAAAACAACAATGCTTGGAGGAGAAAGAACCCACACAAAGAATCACAGCAGGAGAACAATACCACAAAGAACAGAGGGGAATAATCCTCACTTGGCTTCTGAGAAGCAGGTTGGATGACCTAATAGGTGGCTTTCAATGCCCTTCATTCCCCATGGAGTTGCAGGGTTCAGCTGCCCCGATCCAGCCACCACAGCTTAATAAATGTCTCTGCATGGACTGAACCACCCCAAGTGTTCCTGCGTGCACATCTGCAGCTTCTTCTCATTTATCTGATGAGACCATGGTCCCCCTCTGGCACAACCCCAGATGCTACTTCACAGCAGGCAGGAGCTCATGCAGAACTAGTGGTGGAAGTCCATGCCCATTTAGGACAGGAAGCAGAGGGAGCAGTCTTAGGCTGTGAGTTAGAAACCAAAAAGCTGTGTTTTTCTAGTGTTACTCAAGAAAATACACACACACTGGCAGCACCACAAAGGAACTGAGGTGTCAAACTAAGTGTATTTCCTAGCACTGGCCCGAACAGGAATTAAATTAAACATGTATTTTCTGATCTGCAAGAATCAGCAACTACCTATGGCCAATGTCAAGATGGAAGAGGAAAGCGTAATTTAAAATCTCTTCTCTGTGAACCTGAAGATCCTATTGACAGCCATGTTTTAAATTAGGCCATACCTGTTACAGCTGTGGCCTTGAAGTGACAGAGAAAGGCAGGGTCTCAGGAGTTTTACTAGATCAGCAGTGGTTGAATTACTCCTATGCAGAACATGAAATCACAGCTTCACACAGTTGAGGAAAATCAGACAATTACATCACAATTCCAATAAAATTGCTATATCCAAAGTTTGGTAGAGATAGAAAAACAAGGAGGAAAATCTCATATGCCATGGTCTCCTCTTGTAGACTGAAAAAATTATAAAGTGCATCCTTGTAAATAACTCACTGCAGGATGCCTGGAATTTTATAGAAACTACTGCAACTTGTCTCCCAGTGGGGAATAACTGAGGCATGAGATAAGAAATCAGCCATATCCTAACTTGCAGTGACAGGTGCTGTAAAAGAAAATGCCCAATAAAGGCTTAATGTATAGGAAGATGGCTAATAACTGTCTGGAATTCTGAAATAAGAAAGCATAAACCAATTCTCTAATCATGTCTAATCAAAGAACACCATCAGTTGCTAAAAACTTCTAGGGGGAAAAAAAATGCGTATCAGAGAAGTGGTAGCATGCTTGTCTTCGTCAGCAGTGTTTTGGGAATATTTTAGCCTACAGAATTTAATTCCCTGTTATTACTTCTGAATCTGAAGGTGAAAATCATAAATCAGAACCATTCATAACATGCAATAATGGGATGAAATACTCATAAGGAGAGTTACATGATGAAATCCTTTGGGACTGTGTGTAACCCTTACAGTCCTTGATGACAGCAATAAAAATCCTTCTGTCACTAACATCTATTCTTCCCTCATTCCTATACTAGTTTTCCCTCTTTCTTGTCTCGTAACATCTCCAGATTTTTGTGTCATATGGCATAACTTCCACCCTCCCTTCCTGCTGCCCTAAATATATGTTTAAGGCAAAATCATAGGAAAGGATTCCATGCTTAAGAAGATGGGCAGGTTGTAAATTACACCGTAATTACTAATAAGGGTTTTTAATACCTGAGGAGCTTTCCCAGGGAGTTTTGCTCTGATTTCAGGACCCCCATTGTTTTTATAGAGGGCTATTTGGTCCCATTTATAAGGTGGCTACATTTTGAGTAATAGAGACTGCAGTGCTCTAAAATAAAATAACACAGTCCCCACCCTTCTTTTACCTTCTCAAAACTAAGTTTAAAAAAACCAAAATCCCAACCCATGATGTGTTAGAGCTTTGTTTTCTGAGTAACAAGACCAATCATGTTTCCTCTGCTTGAGGTCTCTCTCTTCTCTTCCTTTTCTTCTAGGTCCTCTGGATCCACACTGACATAGAAATATCCCATGATGGAGAAAATAATGCACACAGCAAAGAGGAGAACAGTGAACAAGACAAATTCAGCCCACTAGGAAAGAAAAAATAAGAGCAGGTCAGGGGACCCCAGACTCTCAGTCCGGAGGATATCTCTGAACTTTCAAGTGCTTTTTAAAGAGCTGGGTGAAAATTACTTTTTTGTTTCCAAAATGGCTCACAAGACAGAAACTTTCTCATCGTGTTTTCTGGTAAATGCTTGTTCACATAATGTCATTACAATGTGTGATACCTCTTGAAACAAAACAGTTAGATTGAGTTGGTTTCATTAAAGCTTTTCTTATAAATTTGACCGGAACGTATCTACCTGGGCTTTTTGCCTACAAGATCCTTTTGGGAGAGGCAGATTCATGCTGGCCAGAAATAAGCCCCAATTCACACCTTTAAGGTTTCACAGCCTGAATTAAACTACCTCTGCACCATGACCTCCCCCTGTAAGCCTGACATCTCAGGGATGCCACAGGCAGCTGGCCTGGCAGAACTCCCCAGGTGAGACCCTTGAGGAAGAGCTGAGTGCCCTCTGGTCTCATTTCTGGTCAGTAACTCAACGTGTGGCTGCCACCGAGCCCAGGCTCCAGGCCCAGACACAGCCAGCTTGCCTAGAGCTGAGCTCCAGCAGCATTCCCAGTGCAGGTCAGTTACTTGCTGCCACTGGGAGGGTCAGGGAGGGCCAGTGCTCCCCAGGGGAGCATCACCGAGAGCCCCACAGAGCAGGGGCTGGGGAACAGCTCAGAGTGGGCTGCTGTCACTCAGGTGCAGGAGCCTGGGGCTGAGCAGAGAAGCTGTGCACCAGGACATGGCCATCCGGAAGCCTGTTGTAAAGCACGACCTCTGTTTGAAGAGCCACACCGTACCTGTGCCATTGGTGCAGCCTCGGCAACAATGAGCACAAAGGTATTCCCCACGGCCACCGTGAGCAGCCAGCCTGCCTGCAGCACCGACTTCATGCTGGCTGGAGACTGAAAAGAGGAGAAGGGCCTGATCAGTGGGAATCATGCTGTGCCCTTCGGCCTGCTGCACCCTCTGGAGTCCTGCCCAGCGGAGGTGTCACTGGGCTCGCCCCAGGAGGAGATGGTGGAAATTCCTCTGTGTGGAGTGGCTAATCTGTGGTTAATCTCAACAGCTGCATACAAGGAGCTTTCAAAACATGTAGAGGCAGGAGATGCTGCTGTTGCAGAGCTGAATCCGGGTCATCCCCAACCTGCATCATCTGAAATGGTATGATCAGGACGTCCAAGGAGCCACACAAGCCCTGCAGCTCGGAGTCTGGTGCCATGTGGCTGTACACCTTTGGAAAAGAAACTGGATCTTGATGTTAAATTTCCTGCTGAGGACAAATTTTTCACATCCCATTACAGATCATCCCACTGTATTAATTATCCTCATTAATAAACATCTGCACCTTACTCCAGGGATAAATTTGACTAGCTTCAGTAGCTGTTTGACCATGTAATGTCTCAGTCCTCTCTTCTCATCAACCTCCCCAGACAACAATCAAATCATCCCTTGCCCATTCATTACCCCTTGCTCCCCTGCTACAACCTTGCAAGTTTAGACTTCTTCAGTCTTTCAGTTTAAAGCAGGTGCCAAGCCCTCATGCCACCCTGTAGCCCCTTTATATCACTGAAAAATACATAGAACAAAATATTTCCCTAGGAGAAAACCCCAATATTAAAATATTTGTTTTTCCCGTTAACTATCCAGTTCTCTTCTGTGCTTCCAGTTTTACCAGAAAAGGATATTTCCAAGTATCACTGAGAACAGGTACCTTCAGAATATGAATTAATTTAGCTTGAGGGCACCCAGGAAGCTGTGTTACAATCTCACTTTCAGCTGAAGGATAGATAACATTGTTAGTGTCATGTCACCCAAGTTATGACAAGTCAATGACAGATGCAGAAATAAATCTTAAAGTCTAATTGTAAGGCCCTTATCTTTTAAGTGGAGTACCTGAGAATAGGAGAAGGCCAGACCCGTAATGGAGAACATCACCTCCCCAGCAGATATCAATAAATATTGTGGTAACTGCCAGGCCATATGCACATTATTGGCTTTGATGTCTTCTGACTTCCATGTCTCAACAGCATCTCCAGAAATCTAGCAGGAAAAAAGGCACAATGATTAGATACTGAAAGATCATGTCTTTCTTAGCCTGGACAATAGCAGCAAATTTACCAAAACAACCATTTAAGCAAAGGTGGAAAAAAGCTCTGCCTTTGAAGCAAACTATGGCTCTCAACCCTGCCATTTCCAAGCCTGTTGGGAATAGTGTGACCCCTGCAGCACAGGGCAGAGAGAGCAGGATGAAAGCATTCCAGCTCAATCAGGTACCACAGGACTTCCCTAAATTACTGCAAACCAACAAGTTGTCTTCTATAGTGGGGCTGGGAAAAGCCTGTGAGGTTCCAGTGCAGAGCCTGTGACTTGCTGCTGTCCCCGAGGTCAAAAAGGGATAAAAGGGTAAGTGCTCATTGCACCCATGTGGTCACTGCTCCCATTTTATCAGCACTGTACAACTTCCCTATGATACCACTGACACCCAAACAAATTCAGCTCAAGAATACCAAGAGTAGAAAAGACTGCTCCATACTAGATCTATTCAGATAGTTCTGGTAGCTGTATTCATAATTATTTTTGTTTCTTTTCCCAGGTGTAATTAATATTGTCTGTGATGCACAGAGCCTCAGAGGCTAAGAGAGGTTTGACTAGAAGCCAGGAGAACACTAGATTGAAATGACTTCAGGCAGAAAGCCCTGTGTTTAAGGAGAGTACTTGGGAAAATACAAGGGATATTTACGATATGTTCTTAATCACCAATCATTGCCAGGGAGGCAAATCAAGGGACTGTATTTCAGCAGGCTAAAAGGGGTGAGAGGAGAGCTGTGCATTGCTCTTTAGCCCATAAAGAAATGTCACAAGCACCATGCTGTAACTGCACACTGAGGAAGGCTGGGTAGAAGGCAACATCCCCATGATTTAAGTTTCATAGTTCAGCTACATTAGCAGAATAATATATTGTATTCTTGGTTCTTCTATATGGCACTCCTGGCAGAGGAGCAGGGCTCAGTACAAATCACTGCAATAATTAAAAGTGATCTTGGCCTCAAGCAAACTAACTCTCTACAGAAGGCAGAAACCACAGAGAGAGATATGGAAAAACAGAGGGTGAAAAATATTAAAGTACTAGCACAGGGTTCAGAAGGGCTGAGGCACAGAGCCATCCTGAGCAGCCAGGGCTATAGCAGGGACTTATGCAGATGGCACCACAAACTGGAATCCTTGGCACAATGACATGGGACACATCTACTCAGCTGGCCCTGTTACCAGAGGCTCTGGGGCAATTTTCTTAGCATTATATTTTTTAATGCAACTTCTCTATCTGGTTTCTCATCCGGTGAAAGAGGCTTGCAGCCATGGAAGGTCTGGCCAACATCACTTCAAGTGTGTGTGTTTTATGTACATAAATCTCTGCACTCACAGATGGCAGCATCTGCTTGTTCCCTCCAGGGCTGTACATCCCACTTCAGCTACTGGAATTTGAAAAAAAAAACACGCCAGGTGCTTCACGGCAATATTTTTCCCCCAACGTATTTGGACTCTGCAGACATGAACAGCTCCCATTAATTGCCCAACAGGGAGATGCTACTGCCAGGGAGTAGCTGACAACACTTTGCTCTGCTCATCACAACACAGCAGCCAAAGTCTCAGAGGACAGCTTAGCAGTGTGTCCTGTCAGACCCAGTTTGTCTGTGTGCCTTTGTGGTGGAAAGGTTAAAATGGGAACTAAGCTGATCACGTTCATCTCCATGGCTCCAGCCAGCTGGACCAGGGTTGAAGCAGTGCCTGAGAGGTTGGCAGGCAAGGAAAGGAATCCACTCTCTCAGCAGTGCTCAGACCCCATCAGGGCTAGGCTGTTCAGAAAACCATGCCTTGACTTTACACTAGGCTCCAAATTAGCTGTGCAGACCGTGAGAGGAGGAAACAGATGTACAACCTCACCAACGCCCTCCCTCAAGACTTTGTCCCTCTTCCTCCTGTGCATAATCTACAAAACCTTGGAAGATCAGTAAGCTAAATGGGAGGATAGAGCAGACTGTTTCTGTGGGTTTTTGGGTGTGAGGCACCATCAGGGACAGTAGTTTAAATACCACAAGCAGAGCTGGCTCTTGGCAGGTGGTAATAACTCTTTGCAGTGCTCTGGGTCAATGTTAACTGCTCAAGGATGGCATGAGACCAGCACAAACCACAGATCACGTGATTTTCTGTGGAGGATTTCTATCAAGGAAAAGATTTAACTTCTTTTTAACCCATGCAATCTGACATGATCACAGTGTAAGGTGGAACAAATACACACCCACCTTGCTTATGTAGGTATCAAAACATTTTACTATCCCTTTCATAAGGGACTGCCTTCAGATGGCAGGGATCAGACAGTGGACACAGCAACTGAGAGCCACCAAAACAGGAACAAAAGCATTACCAGAGAGTAGAACAGGAGTGTGTTACCATCACAGGAACACTTACATTAGTGATCACAACGGTGTATGAGGCGCCAAAGTCAAGCAGCCCCAGCTCCAGGGGGAACTCTCCTGTTTCAGTTATGCATTTTCCATCATTATATCTAGATAAAAGGATGAAGGACAGTATTTCCCAGTTAGTTCCACAAGCAAAGAACATGGAGCAGAGCTATCAAACATGCCCCTGAAATGGAGCAGGGAAGATGCAAGATGTAAAGATGCAGCAGCGTTTACATCTGACAGTCACTGGAGTTCTTGCTATCGTATCCTTCCAGAAGCACTTAGACACTGACTGGAATTCTCCTAATGACACAGGCCATTGCTAACATGGTTTCTGCTTCTTCTTAGTGCTGATGTAATTTTTTCCCCCCTCAGGTTTATTTTCCTCCCAAATTTTGCTGCATTTCTTCAGGAAATGTAGGCCAGACAAGTAATCAACAGGAACTCAGAGATGTGGACCCAGAAGCAGCTTTGTTTCCTTTCAGTAGAGCAAATTAGCCTTCCTATTTGTTCTTCTGATTTTGGATATGTGAGATGGCACAGAGGCTCAGCAGCATTGCCACAATGGCTGCCGCGTCCTACTAAATTGCAGCAATAAATATTTTGGATGGAGCTGATGCAGAGAAAAGCCACAAAGCTTGTTTTGAAACATTGGAAATGCTAGAAATACCCTACAAGAGCCAACTCCAATGCTGCCAAACCAAGGCCATATGGAGCCCCTGTCTAACAAGCCCAGCCTGCAAAGCCACATAATGCTACTTGATGTTACCAACCCACCCACATTCTAACACTTTGTAGCATGGAATATGAACTGGCCTTTCCCTGAGAGCATCCTAACACCAGGCATTGGGCCTGAGAGAATAACAAAACAAAGCAGGCACTAAATGGCAGAGGAGACTTTACCATGTCCCACCTTACTCCACTGACAGATGCACAGGAATGGCCAGTCTCTTCCCTCCAGGCCCCCACATAATGTGAATAAAAACTTCTGCACACACACGAGTGGCCTGGAGCACCTGCTCTGCACTGAGCTGGTAATTCCGCTTTTTACAAACATCTGCCCCCACAACCACATGCCAAGACAATAGCAATGCAGGTTTTGCTATTAGGCTGAGAAAAGTCTCTTTGTACCCAAGGAAATGCCTCAGCAATGACCTTCAGCTTAGGAAGGGAGACTTACACGTCCCTCTCCAGCACTGAGTACTCAGAAGCACTGTAGTTTCTCTGAACAGCAATGAATCTTTTGCTGTCGATGGTGAGGTTGACATCTTGGCTCAAACCATTAATGAATCTGCAAAGAAACCATAGTTCATTGACCTGTGAGACAGGGCAGAAGAAGCATAATAGCAGATGCTTTAGAAGTCTTCATACTCTCCCAAAGCATTCTGTAGTTCCATAAGGTTTTGATAGTCTCTTCTGCAAGTTACCAAAATATTTGTCTGATTCATTACCTAATTTTCAATACAAGATAAGTTTTCCTGTTGCATAATTTAACCCTCTTTACTCTCTTTTCTATGAAAAGAGACCCTCACTTTTTTGTGGTCTAGAACCTCCAGGCAATCCATTCTCAGAGACCAGCAAAGATTGCAGCAAATTTTGAGGAGGCCACGAAGATGATCAGAGGGCTGGGGCACCTCTCCTGTGAGGTGAGAGAGTTGGGGCTGTTTAGCCTGGAGAAGAGAAAGCTCCGGGGAGGTTTTAGAGCACCTTCCAATAACTGAAGAGGTCCTACAAGGGAGCTGGAGAGGGATCTTCTTACAAGGGTATGGTGTTATAGGACAAGGGGCAATGGCTTTAAACTGGAAGAGGATAGGGTTAGATTACATTAGATTTTAGGAAGAATCTCTTCATTATGAAGGTGGCAAGACACTGGAACAGGTTGCCTAACCAAGTTGTGGATGCCTCATCCCTGGGAATGTTCAAGGCCAGGTTGGATCGGGCTTTGAGGAACCTGGTCTAGTGGGAGGCGCCCCTGTCCATGGCAGGAGTGTTGGTACAACAAATTTGTTAGTAAAACCAAACGCTTTTCATTTGATCTATGCTTTAAGATATTTTGGTTTTCAGTTCTTTTAAATGTGGGCGAAATCCCTGAAGTTAGTCAATTGCTTAACAGAAGTAAATTTTTAGTGAAAAAAAAAATTTCTTCCTAGTGAAATTTCTTAACAAATTGTTAAAGGGAAGGTCTGGGGATTTTGTCAAAAATCTCCACAAGGAAATATTAAAAAAATCTGACTGAATCAAGTTTTCAAGGTGTTTAGTCAGTAGAAACCCTCACAAACACAGGGCTACGAAGAGATAACGCTCTCCTACTTTGTCTATAAAGGCTTTCAGATAAAGGGGTTGAACATTGTTTTTAAGGTTTGTTTAGTTTGGCTGTTTTTTTGGTTTTGCTTTTGTGGTGGGTTCATTTTCTTGTTTTTTGGGGGTTCTTTTTGGATTTGTTGTTGTTGTTGTTATGTCGGGTTTTTTTTAATTTCACCCTTGCCCAAATCCTCTAGAAAGTCCAGCTGGAATCCTTTTTTGTTGAGTGGGGTTTTTTTGTTTGGGTTTTTTTTTTTTTTTTTTTTTTTTTTTTTTTGGGGGGGGGTGTTTGTTTTTTTTTTTTAATTTTTTTGGGGGGGAGTGGGGGTTGTTTGGTTTTGGTTGTGTTGATTTTTTTGCTGGTGTTTTTTATTTTGGTTTGGGTTTTTTTGCAATCTTTTACACCTCAGCATCCAGCACAATTTGCATCTTCTGCACCTCAGCAGCCAGCACAAACCAGCACAGGAGTGTTCATGGACTAAATGGAGTCTGCAAATTAGGAAGAGTGGACTAAGAGGAGCCCAGCTGAATTGTTTATGAGGATGTAAAATTGTTGCTGTATCCAATTCAGTAGACAATCGTGCATGTGTTTGGGTGAACATCATGGGTTGGCCAAGTTGCAAAGGACATAGCAACAGCTCATATCCAAATTGCTGTTTCCCTTTCATCATTGAGATGAATTTGCCACTTTTCCAAGGAAGGAGCTCTTTTATGTTGCCATCTCAGCCCAGACTATCCTAGGCAGCGAGCAGCAACAATTCTCAGTTCTGCATGGCATCTGTGGGAGGTGACACTCTGTCAAGCCTTCACAGCTGACACCCAGGTCTTCCATGAGAAGTGTGGAGTAGATTCCAACCCAAGAACATCTGGGCTATGTTACATACAGATGCATTACACAAAAGCACTTTCCCTCACCCAACCACTGCCAAATCCTAAAAAAAAGCCATTCCTACCTAACAGCTGCCAAACCATTTTCTGGCTTTGCTTCCAAGTCTGTAATCTAAAGAGGAGAAGGAAAAAAAAAAAAATCAAACATGTTTATTAATGCTGCCTTACAACATGTGGCAGACAACAGTGGTGTCTGTAGAGTTACACATGTGCTGCAAAGCCTGTGGAAATCAACTGGACTCTCACATAAGCTTTACATCAGGCCACAGCTGGGGAGCCCTGGTACAATGAAGCCAATGGCAAAATTTCATCTCCTCCAAGGGCTTAAGATGAGATCATATCTTTTCTCCTCATCTCTTCTGTAACAACGACTACTGAGTTTCAGCCAGTCACCCTTCTACTGAGGCATGTAACACCCTCCAAAGAAAGTATTTTTCTTGATCTTGAGATAGCAAGAGAGCATTATCCACATTAGCATCTTTCAGTGAGAAGTTACAATTAAACTTGAGTGCCTTAGTCCTAAAAAATCTGCAAATGCCTAACTTTCAGACCCTGATTCTTGTTATATTCATAGACTTCACAGAAGTCTAAAGCTGAGAGGAACTGCTGGGGTACTATACTGATCATCATGCATCACTCAAGCTTTCCCTGATTCTTGATACTCAAGAGATTAAACTGTTGTAATCTGAAGGCAGAGAGCAGGAGAAACCATGGTGCACTGAGCTTGTTTGTGCTCACAGATACCTGCAGACAGATCCCTGAAATGGCCATCTGGATGGGCACACTGGAGAGTGAGAGTCTGTCTCTCCTGGAGACCACAGCTAGAGCAGCAGCTAGATAGTTAATTAACATTCATTTGGAGAAACCTATGTGGTGTACAAAGCTGAAAAAACACAGTTAAGACACAGCCCTGCCCTGGAGGTTGTATGTCACAAATAAAAGAACACAAAGTAAAGCTCTTGGCTGGTAGAAATCCAGAGCTGTGCCATGTCCACTGAAGATGGCAGGGCAATTTCAATTTGCACTGCCCACAGATAGAACCCAGGCAAGCCAAAAGGGACTTTCATAAACTGGCTCTCTCTCAAATTTTTCTGGCCCTTTCTCCACACTTTTATTCCTGATGCAAAACCCTGAGTTTCTAGGACCAAGGATCCAGAATTTCATTATATCTATAAAATGTCTATTGTACTTCAGAGTAATATGCTACCCACAAATAATATATGCCCTAAATAATAAAAAGCCGTAGTGAATAATAAATATCAGGGCAATAAATAATAAATGGTCAACGTAATTTTTTTTTTCCCATGGGAGACACATGGGGACGAATACTCTAGTTCGTTGCAGACAGACCAGCCAAATTACTGCTCTTTTTCACTGAGGATCCCCAGAGCTCTCAAATTCATTTCCTGCCTACTCAACAGCCCACAGAGGAGAAGAAACTCATTTCAGATAGGATCCTTCCAGGAAAGCACTCCCACCTGAGTGAGTGGGCCAAACCCAGCAGTGAGGGAGGTTACTCGAGGGTGAGCCCTGCAACACAGCAGTGATGATGGCATTGCTTTCCTTGTGTTGTAATGCTGGAAGAGTATCTTCTGCCACACTGCCTTCCACATCTTCCTTATCTACAGCTGTGAATGACAGGTCAATAGCATCACCCAACAGCACAGCTGTTTCCCAGCACAGGAGAGCCTGCCTGTGCCAGGGTGGGCATTAAATTTAAGCACAGTCTAGACAGCTGGGGCAGCATAGATGTGCTGGAGCTCTGAGATTGTTATGCTCCAAGCCTGTTGCAGGCTTTTTCTTCTTAAGGACTGTATGAAAATCACAAGCATCCATTTCTTAAGGAAACAGCACACAGCTTTCAGGGTCACAAGGAAACTTAACCGTGTGTGGTACTGAGCCTGAATCCAAACCATAAAGTTTGATCATCAGCAAAAAACCTTGATGCTATGACAAAATAAAATCTTTAAGTTAATTTCAGAAAACAGTTATATGATTTCTGCTATATTATATTGAATGCTTGGTGTGGCTACCCTGCAAGTCAGAAGGCTCAGGAACTGCAAAGAGAATGGATATTTTAGAAGGACAGATTCTGATGGCATTTACACACCTACCACAGTGTACAGTAACACCATGAATTTCAAGAGAGCTTCTTCAGATACAGTTATGCATAAAAGATATCAGAATCTGCCCTACATACTCTATATGTCCCTCTGTGATTGCTGCAGAAATATACAGAAGTCCAAACACAGCCAGCTCTGCTGCAGAGCCTGAAATGAGCTTAATCATTTATTCTGTTCAGCAAAACAAATGGGCCTTCTGTGCTTTTTCACTAAACACTTGCAATAACTAATCCCAGAATCATTCCTCTGATGCTTTTATTCCATGGCCAGCCCTAGAGCCTCTTTAACATCTTTGCTTTATAGAACCATCTTTGGGGGAAAATCTCTGGCTCTGTTTCCCCAGCTCTGCTGCCTAGCAGGCACGACTCTGCTCTCCCACTGCAGCATTCAGTGGATTAAAGTGTGCCCAGAAACTCTCAGATGCCACAATGCCTCTATTAATCAACCAGCAGAAATGTACACAGATCCAGTGCCTCTAGCTAAGAAGTGAGGTTTAGAGCATCTGAGAGCAATCAGACAGACATTGCAACTGAGCAAACGAATTAATGAGCCTATTACCCCATTGTAACATCACAGCCATTGAATTAATACTGTATTTACACTTCACTCCCACACTCACTAAGTGGCTTGATAGGCTTCCTTCTGCCTCAAAAACAATTAAGCTGTATACTGATTTTTCCTTCACGGTGTTGTTAAAAGCAAGAGTCAATCCTTGATGTTGCAGCATGAAGTGAAGGCTCTGTTGCTCTCCATTCAATATTAATTTTGAGTAATCAGCTGGGTTCTGTGGAAGGAAATAAACTTGGTTACACTTTCCTCAGATAAGAAAGGATCTGTCTTTTCCTACCAAGTGCAACTGTATCCCCTCTTTAAGGGAGACTGTAATCCTGTTATCCTTTATTCCTAATTACAGGTGAATGTAAGGTGTATCCTTTGCAGGGGAAATTTTTCTCCAAATGTTCAATTTCTGTTTCATATAACAGAGATATTATGCTTCATTTGTAATGCTATTCCCTTGCACTTCTAAGGCAATGGAGCAGAACAAGTTTTGCATTTGTGGGCTTTATTAGAAAATGCCTGGGAAAAAAAGCCCATCATTTCTTCAATGACAAGCAAGTCAGACCTTTCAGTCCCAAGTATATGCTTACCTGAAAAGACTCCACAGGCTGCTGAAATAGGTCCTTGTCTTGGATTGTCACTTGAACAGGGTTCTTTGCCAAATTCAGGACTCGAATTAAACTTTCTTTTGGGACAAGTCGAGGCATATCGGTTTCCTAATTAAAGTAAAAGGCTTTAAGTGCCATCTGTATGCTTTATTAGCACTTTAATATCTCCATTTTTAGCCATAATGGTCTTCCTCTCTGTAATGACAGTTTTCCATCCCTTCCTCAACAGAAGTTGCACTCAGAGAAAACTGAACATAAATCTTTTTTAGGGAGGTTTCCTCATAGTAGCTCAATGGCCAACCCATCATTCCTCCCAAAAATTGCTCTTCACACCACTAAGTGTACAGACTCCACAGCTACTGAGGAGGTAGAACAATGTCACAGCTTTCACTACAAAGCTCCCTTGTGCCTGGATTTAACCAACTGCCACATCAGAATGGAAAAATTTGTGCTTAGCTTTCAAAAGCAGTGAGCAGAATAATTATTTCCCACTGCAGTCAGTGACTAGGAAAAGAATCAGACCAGAAGTTAAGTAGTCTTGAAAATCCCAGTACAGCTTCATGTCTGTAATCAGTGCTTTTGTATTACTGGACACCTTGGTATCTATACAGCCCACTATAGATATTATTCCTTGTTTTCTGGGAGAGGTAAGCTGATGCCTCCAGCATTGAGGTATCTCCTTCTGTCAGGAACATTTCCTAGAAAGAGTACATCAATCAATGTCAGCCTTGTACTACCTGCAGAGCTAATTTTTTTTTAACTTCTCTTTTTTTTTTCTCTCATTTTATTTTCAAGTAGCTGCCAGCAATACTGCAGAGCTATTTGTTTTTCTTCTATCTTGTCTGGTAATTTGGCTATTGCAAGCAGGGCATTTTGAACCTAACTTAGTGGGGAGACACACTGCTACAGAAGACAGAATGAGCTGATTTCCCTGTATCCATGTGCTGCTCTGGACCAACAGGCCTGCTAATATTATCCCAAAAATTCCTTTACTGTAGCTTTTCACATCTGTTACCCATAGTCAAGTGAAGGTGGACCTCCTCTTTGCTACATCTTAAAATGGCCTTTAGGGTAAAATTTTCATGCAGTCAGGAGGGAACCTCTAACTCACCTTGCCTCTGCCCAGAGGAGTCCCTCAAGCCAGAGCAAACTTTGGTGCTTGGCCAGAGATTCTGGTGGTGGCAATGAGAGCATTTCTTTGCTCACATAAAGAGATCAGAAAAAAGACCAGAACCCACACAGTCTCATTTCAGTGGGAGGCTTGTTAGGGGATTCACCTGAGGAACCAGCAGATGTTAATGCAGGGCTGTGAGCCAGCCACTCCAACAGAATGTTTTAAGTATACATAGAAGCTTTAAAAATTAATCCTATAGTAACTTTTGTGAGACAAAGGTCAGCCAAAGTCTACACAATGCTGGTCATGAGCCAGAAACAAGCAGTACAAATCTGCAGCAGCTAACATGGAATTTATAAGAGATGTGCTGCCATCCTCTCTGGGGATGCCTGGCAGTTTCTGATGCCTGTGACAGCATTCACCTGCCTCCCCAGAGAAACAATTTGGCTTGTAAAAAGAAGCCATTCCCACCCTAAAGCAGGAAAGTAATTAAATTTAAAACGTTTAAAGCAATTAAATTTTAAAAACCCCCGAAACCACCACACACACACAAAAGACCCCAAACAGAAAAGTATAGGCAAGCTACAGCAAGAAATAGGAGAGAGAACAGACTACCTTTTGGAAATTAATCACTAGCATTAACTAGATGTCTGTCAAGCACTTTGACGATGGAAATCTAGAATATAGACCAATACAGATGACCAGCACAGCAAAACTGCAAAGACTAGAAAGAAAGACATAGAGACAAAGAGAGGGAAAAGTAGGCAAGGTAAGAAAGATCATTAGCAACTGGATCAGTATGCTCAGTTGTAAAGAAAACATTGCAAATTTTGATCAAGGAGCACAATGGCTTAAAGGATTATCTACCAGACATCAATAAAAACACCCCACAGAAAGAAAGTATTTCTGAGGAACACCTTGTGTTTTACTTACATTTATTTTGACTTCTATTACAGCTGCAAGTCCAAATGCCAGCCCTGCAAGGATCATACCTGTTGCCATTTTCCTAATAGGTCTGTGGAGCAAATGAAAGAGGTGCCGTTAAGGGAAAAAAGTAATTTAAACTATAGAATACCATTCCTCAGAGCCAAAGATGTGTCAAAACCGTGTAATAAACTGTCCAACAGGTGGCACTCAGGATGACAGGCTGTTTAAACTGCTGATCTCTTAACTTAAAACTATTCTATTATTCTATATGAGGCCAGCACTGAGGCAAATTAAAACTGATATGCTGTGAAAAGAAGTTCTTTCCTTGCAAGTTTCATATTATCTTCTTCCCAGCTCTTCTGGTGGGAATAGTTCATTACATTATGTTAATCCATGATGTTGGAAGGAACAGCAGAAATGATGTATCTTCAAGTCCCTTTTGAGAAAGGCAAAAGAAAACTAACATTCTATTTAGCAGTGGGAATGAGGAACAGAAAAATGTGTAGTTTGTGTCATCAATGTTTCTGACCATCTGGGGCATCATTCTGGGTTATTTCCCATGCCAATACATTTACATTTCTAGAAAATAAAGAGCTTGCTTCTAAACTCAAGGCAAAGTTAGCACAACTTTACCAGAGTTACATGAGAAAATCTGATATAAGTCACAATAATACATGTCCAGAACAGCAGATTCAAACTGAGTATTGAGTTGTTGAGATTTGAGACAAATCTGGTTCTGGATTTAGTGATCTCCACTCCTTGTAATGGTCTCTAGTCCTGGCATTCAGTCCTGCTTGGTGCTTGAGTTTGTGCTGCTGGGTGAACTACTCTGTGAGCTGGTCATCAGGCAGGAATTTTTCTGCCAAGTCAAGGCACAGTCCAGGCCATGGACTCACGATGGTATCAGGGAGAAGAACAGCCTCAGATGTGTATCCTCCAAGAGGGGCACCATTGCAGGGCTGGACAATGTTTTTGATATGACTTCAGGTGCAAGTAATTCAGCACGGTGGGAGAGGACCAGCAGGGTGAAGGGGACAGCTTCTTAGGCACCTGCCACCGCCTTTTTATGTGGTTTTGTCCATCCAGCATTTTAGTTTGGATCAGAAACATGCTTTTTAAGCCAATCACCCACTAATTACCCTTTCCCAAGCCATGGTTTACATGCAGAAGTGGTGCTGGAGCATAGAAACTTGGCTCCTTTCAGTTGAAATTCCACTAACAAAAGCACTCCAAGAGTGCACATAATGTACTTCCACTGCTCCAGGGCATCAGTCCACAGAGGCAGAATACAGATATTCTGAAGTTAATTCACACAAAATGCATAAAGTGTGTCTCATAAACAACCTGAGGTCTGCTCCTATTACACTGCACTTCTTGCTAACATAGACTAAAGATAAAATGCTTGGCTCATATGGAAATCCCCTCATGCACTCACTGGTTCAGATCCTAACCAGAACCAGAATTTGGTCCCACAGGGACTTTCCAGAGAGAGAATTATTTAGGCATGATATGGGAAACAAGGTGGAAAACATGTTGATCAAATTCAAAGTGAGACTATTCATATCTGCTTTTGGAAAAATCTGTACAGAGCAGCATCCAACATCACTGAGTTACCCTCTGGCATTTCCATGGTCTGTGGAAGAGGGTGATGCTGCCTCTTTGGACTGAAGTATACTCAAGTACTGGGAAAGTTGAATAGAAATTTGTGTTTCTCTTCCCTAAAAGCTATTGGGCACACTTAGGGCAAAAGAAGAGCACAGATGCATCTGCATTGTCCCCAAGTACTTACGTGAAATTCAGTTTGCACATGTTTATCAGGGGGTAGAGCCCAAGGTCAAAAATTGGGATGAAGACAAGAATAAGAAGTGGATTTAAGAACTGCAATACAAAAGAATGGGAGTTCAGTGGCTAGAAAGCAACTTTCAGTAATTAAAACTATAAAGCACTGTCCTCCAGAAATAATTCCATTACAGAAGGGATATGGATAAACACTTATAACCTCCTTTTAAAATATAATCATAGTCTGTACTTAACAGCTTCTGCTATTTAGTTTTCACAGGCATGAATACATTTTGTTCATATCCTCCCCTCCAAGTCAAGCAAGCATCACTGGCCCAGTTTCCCTGGAGAGAGAACTGAAACATGATGTTTTTAAAGAGTACAAACCCCACTGACAATAGAGACAGCTGACCTTTGGTGCTGTGGTGGGACCTTACAACAAATCAGCAAAAATGGAAACATCTTGAGACTCCAGCAAAATCCCAGAGGAACAGGCACTATTCTGTGAGACTGGCAATTTCTTGCACTTCAACACAACCGAGTAATTCCCCAGGAAAAAAATTTCTCCTGAGAGGGGCACAGCTTGTCTGCCAGCCAGCAGTGGCAGAGCAAGAAAATAGAGAGTGATGAACAAGCAGAGAGAAATGTTGTTTCAGTTCCAAAGGAAGATTTCAGGGAACAGAACAGCTTTGAATTTCTCCAGAGCTGTTCACTGTAAGAATTGTAATCAACTGTGACAACACAGCACCATCTAGGAACTTCCATGTTTTCATCTACCCTGCAGAAAGGGAGGAACCAAACATGTTTCAAGAACAATATCCATCCCAGGACTGGGGCCTGCTAAAGGAGATTCATGTTGTATTCTCCACATGCCAGCACTAGTTCAAGAACTATTATGGTGGTATGTTACCCCACACCTCTGCACTGCTCCATGGGAGTCAATTTCTGCATTAGGACATCCTCAGGGTCTTCTGAACCCTAAGCCTGCAAAACAGCCTGTGAACAATAAGGCAGAGGCCACACCACAGCAACCAGCAGGAGCACTGCTATTACCTTGAAAAGAAGCAGAGAATGGCCCCTGGTCCCATGAGGAAAATATAAATGAGAGAAAAGAAGATTCATTCTAAGGCTTATTTCCTACCCTGTAATAGCTTTTACCTGCATTTGGTCAGGCTGAAGGACATATATTCCCTGGAAAAAAAAGGTATTTCAAGTGATTCATAAACACTATAACATATCAGTGCATATGGCAAATAAGTAATCGGTCCCAGAGAGGCTTTTGCAGCCAAGGTGGTTTCCTCAAATGCTTTATGTTGGCTTTAGCTGCTGATATTGTGCTCTTGACACTTACTGTCTAAGGACAGTGTTTAATAAGATCATTTTGCAGAAGGAAGCTGCACTCAATCCTTTGATGTTTGGCAGCTGTGACGCAGCTCATGACAGGTACTGAGGCCCATCTTTCAGGCTGGCTGAGCCATGAACTAGGTGAGTGGAGAAGAATGGGGGTGTTAGTGTCCAAGCTGGGAGGAGAGCTTACAGCTCCTTCCCTCCCTGCTTCTAGAATGTGAAAAGCCCCAATCCTACAAGTGAGCATTCCCAAGCCTCAGGACCCTGTGAGCTCTGTTGTTGTTTCTCCCAAGCTCCCAAGAGGATAATAGAAGACCATCCTTGAGCCAGTGTGCTGCACAAACACCTCTTTCCTCCCTGCATCTGTATCTAACAGGCTTTGGACAACTGCAGGCGCTCAGTTTGAACCAAGAGTCCTCAGGGTTATAAGAGGGATCTCACACTCACGTCAATATCCCAGCCCCACAAATGGGCAAGGTCAACAGGAATGGATGGATGGAGGGATCCCAGACTCCAAAAAGAACCATGGACCTGTCTCCAGGGAGGGACTGCTGGTTTTCTGAACTCCATGAAATGTTTTTAATTTGAAATTTAGATGAAGGGGGCAGAGGGGGGAAAGGTCAAGGGGTAAGGAAGGGTGCAGGAGGGAAGAAATTAGGAAGGAAATAATTATTTCCAAGAAAATGCTGTGGGGGCTTGTCTCCTGTCAGCCAGTCCTGTCCTGAGCTGAGTCTAAACTGGCTGCCTGTCTCTGCCCACAGCTGCCTTCTGGGAGAGTGGAAAAATACCAGGCAAATCCCCCCTCTTGCTACTTTGCACACACTATAGAAATGTGCCATTAGGAAATGAGCCTGCAAATATTTCATCTGACACTAAATCGTTCCCTGTTTGACTCCAGACTTCCCAGCTGAGCCCTTGTCCGCTGAACAGAAAGTCACAGAGTATTGCAAACAGGAACTCCAGCAAGCCTAAGGGTGGGATCACTCTGATGTTGCAGTAAATTTTCACCTCACAAGGGGACAGCAGAGGAGACTGAAACAAAAGCCAAGGAGCTATTCAAGTTGGTGTGGCAAAAAAAAAAAACCAAACCCTTGAGTCTAACTTTCCTCACCTGGGAGAGTCCAGTAGTGACACCTGGTGATACTTAGCTCTCCTGCTAATGGATCACTAAGTGCATGCAAGTGAAACACCAGAAAACAAATGTTTTAGATATACATCACATAGACTGCATGGACTTTGTTCTGTCTTTCTGAGGTGGATAAGTATTACCCAAGGTGTAGTCTTCTTCAGGCCTCATTTGAACTAATTAAGCCTAATGAGTATCACATATTGGGAGACCAATTTTTAATAGGAGTGACACAGAAGGTCTCAAATTTGTGGCTTTAAGTCAATTTTAAACTGGAAAATGGACACTTACAATCCCGTATTTTGATATGAGCATTTGCAGGCAAGATCTAGATGGCCTGTTAAAACATATATGACTGAAAAACAGCCCTGCATGGGGACATCTTCGGGCAGACAGCTGATCTACATTTATCTGCTACTGCAGCCTGCACCATTTACCATTCACACCTTTGAAGAACTTTATGGAAACTAGCTAATTAATCCCTATCACATCTTTACCCTCTACACAAGATTCCTGCTGCTTTTAAGAGGCTGGTTAATGTATCGCCAAGTGCTGCAGTGCAAAAATGTACAACTACAACAGTTCTAGTCACACCTTAAAAGGGCTGAGTGACTTGTCTGCCTTCCACAGAGGCAGCAGGCTGAAACTCCTACCTGCTCTAGGTCACAGGGCCACTGGCTGCCAGGAGGTCAGCACCCCTGACCTTGCAGGCTGCTGATGGCTCCCCAGCCCTCACTTCCAGATGAGATGAGCTGTGATGAACTGAACATGGCTGCATGAACAGAGCCTCTGGCTTCTAATCACCAAAAGTGAAACTCACCCAGATTCACCAAGCAGACGCTCTTAGTACTGCAAGACTCCGGTTAATAAGCAAGAGCAGGGATGTTACTACTAGTCTTACCAGCCCTGGTGACATTAAGTACTTACAAAATCAGCATTCATTTTTGTGGCTTGCAAAGTCCACCTGGATCCCTAAGGAGAAAACAGACAGCTGTGAAGCCTTCAAGATGTTCTCTGGGGCTAGAAAACATGGGGACAGAGAAGATGGTAATGATGGAGGCCTTATTTCCCTTCCCTGGAACACCTGTCATTAGGCAGGGCACATTCTCCCCTCTCCTGTGCCAGACACCTGGCAGGACTCTGAAGGGCTGACCAGCAGTGATGGTGGAAGGCCCTGGACACTTGGTAGGAGTGTGGCCCGCTGTGTCCCCAGGATGCTTTGGCATTACCCCAAAAGGACAGAGGTGGCCCGCAGAGCTGTACACACTGTACTGTACCTGCTGATCAAACAGGGCCCAGAACATTGGCAGTGGTATGAAGAGGAAGAGAACACGAGTCACCATTTTAACCTCCCCAATCAGCTGTTTCTAAAAGAAAACAGGCAAAAAGGTAAGGTAGGGGTGTAAAGCCAACAGGTGATTCAAACCACAAAGCATAACTCCTATTTCTTTCTTCATGGTAGTTCTTTATTTGCACCTTCTTGTGACATTGAATATGCTTGCATTTCTCCATTTCAGTGTAGCACCTAAACCGTCCATTAAGGGTCAGGAGAGTACAGACGTGGGAAGGGACAGGAAAATGCGTGTGAGGAATGGTGTGGCCAGGCCAGTCTTACTCTCTCCCCTGCCTGTCTGCCCCCTCCCACTCCAAACCTAGCAGGTAGAGCATCACTTACTGAGTATTTTTCTGATGCCCAGTCCAACCAGTGATCTCTCTTTGGAATCTCACGGGAGCGGTTTTTCAGCCGGTTTTTAATAGCAAACTAGGGAGAAAAACAGGTGAGTAACTCACTCATGCCATACCTGCCCTTGTCACATTCCCAACTCAAGGCTACCTTCCCCATCTCCAGACGTAAGTAGTGCCAGAACATGGAGGGGGGTGGGTTGCTGGATACCTCTAAAATCTCAGATTAGATGCTTTATGATGAATTGTCTGTGGGGAAGTTTCTATGACACTGGTTGATTAAAGGTATGATGAGGGAATGAATCATAGAATTATTGAATCTTAGAATGTACTGAGCTGGAAGGGGCCCACAAGGGCATTGAAGTCCAGCTCCTGGTCTGTTTATGCTGTGTGCTCCAGTCACTGAGCACACTGAGCCACACTGGCAAAAAAAGTGGCAGACCTCACTTAGAAATCCTGTCTTTAAGATCCCGCCTGTTTACCCAAGGTAAATATGGCACTAGGATTGACCTAGATAAAAAGAAAACATCTGCTGTTAGCAACAGCTTCCTGAAATAGAAACATCATTATCCACCTAATAATAAGAGAGGGTTTTTTTCACATACTGAATTCAGCTCACACACCATGAAAAACAATTTATAAGGCTCTAATGCAACTTCAGCAAGTGTCTCTTGCATTTACGTGAACATGCTGAATGTCCGTAATATGAATGTGTGCTATTACTGTCTATTGAACTGATAAAGTTCAGAAAAATTATTCAACTGAAAAAAATAGTCATATACCTGAAACTCTCTGAGTTTCTGAATTTTCCTTTCTGTTCCGTTTCCACCAGCATCTGCCACTTGTGATTCTACTGACATCAACGGAATAGTTCATGGAGTTAAGGGAAAACAACTGAAATGCTGAAAGAATAAACTAGGACCTGAATGTGTTTCTTATTCCTTACAGCTCATCAGCAAAACGTCCCGAAGCAGCATAGAGAAGAACTCCAAAAGTCACCTCCCCTTTCCCTCTGCACCATTTTGTCCTGCAACCTCAGAGTCAGGCATGAAGAAGAAAATTACACACACTTACACCGATGCATTTGCACACTTCCAGCAAGACGTTTCCTTGTGGTGGTGTTTTTCTGTACAGTCCACTTCCAGCAATGAACACAACTGAAAAAATATTATAATCCAAATGGGGATTCACATGGCTGAACCTCAATCCTGCACTGGCATCTGGGAAGGATCCTCCACCCCTGTATTCAACAGAAATGCTCTGCCCTCGGGCACACAGGATTGCACTTCTAACTAAATAAATACACAGGAGTCCTTTAATGCCTACAGATGGCAGAAAATGCAATATCCTACAAGAGGCAGTGTGACCCCTAGAAAGTCACCATTGTCTTAATAGCTGCTCTGGCATAACAGGCACCACCACATCTGATTCATGCTGGGAACCAAAACTTTGAAAATTTACTTTGTCTATGCTTTTTGTATACTAAACTTAAAGTACAATCCACATTGAATCGCTGCACCTGATGTTGGAAATCAAACCTCACCCACTGGAAACCTGTGAGGATTAATCCAGATACCACACAAGCTCTGTGCATTTGCATCTCACACACATTTTAACGGAAACTGCCCAAAGATCCCTCCATCACACAGAGATCTTAACAGAAATTATCTCCATTTATGGTTTCCACAAAGGGATATATAATTTAAGATATTGTTTTATCTTGATTTTCTCCCTCAAAGCACAAAGAATATCAGAGTGAGACTCCAAAATCCTGTCAGAGATGGAGTTATCTGATTGTGTATCATTTATCCTGCTCTATGAGAGTCTTTGAACACTGGCATTCCAAATAGATCAGTAGGGAGAAGCACCTTAAAACTGAGAATGAAAACTCTATTATAAACTAACCTGAACTTTTAAAACTAACCCAGTTGTCTGGGTCAGTCCACAGGCAGTGGAGAATAGCAGGTACTTCTGTCCTAACACAGAAGACCTGAGACACTGCAGGGAACTCACCTTTGCTCTTATCTGACTGTGAAGACCTTTAGCATCCAGGTTCTACTTGCAGAACTTGAGAGAGCTCTGAAGTCAGTTTAGGTGAGTAGCACTTTGTATTTGTGCAAAGTCACCCAGAGTGGGTAGCTGCACTAGCTAGTTTTTAGCAACTCCCTGTGAAGATGTTGGTGCTTTTAAAAACATGATCCATCAGGTTTGCTGAGTCAATGCCATTGACTCCTTTGGGAGGTGCATTAGGTTTAGCATTTGGAATTAAATGGTGTTAATCTACCCTGTCCTTCAGGAACCATAGCAGCCTAGAAAATCCCACTCTGAATCTGCCTCTAAATCTATCCTGGCTTTCCATCAACACAGGGAAAGGGCCAGTCAGGGCTGAAAGGGTATTTTCTCCAGTCCTGCACACTGCTCACACAGTCAAATAGATCACTTCCCAGAGCATTTTAGCATGTTACAAAAGAAAAGAGAGCTGCTTTGCCAGGCAGGACTTGGAATCTGGCAGCAGGACACTAGCTAAAAACACATTTCCACTGATGCCCTCACTGAAACTGCAATATTTACACGTTCATTTTCCCCTGGGCAACTACTGCTCTGCTAGGAACATTCATCACAGCATGGTGCACAGAGGAGCAGCCTGTGTGGCCCTAAGCTGATGAGAACAGGCCACAGGGGAAAATAGAATCTTCTCAGGCCTGTGACCATGCACTTTTTCGAAAATAATTCCTGCCACCTTAGCTGTGGCCTGATGACATTTCTTCAGTTTCCTGATTCTTCTCCCTGATGGAAATTTGAGCAGAGACAGCAACATTCAAATTCCTGGAGGACAAACTTTTCAAATCCCAGATGCTGCAGTGAAATCACACAACTGCTTGGTCTCTCAGCAAAGGTAACAAGCTGAATGAGAAGTCACCCCACGCTGTGTCAAAAGCTCACACATCCAGTGTAACAAGGGGACTGCTCTTCTCAGCAGTTTGCAGCTGTGAAACTAAAGCTACTGGGGTGTCCTCTGTACTGACAACCAAGGAGTAACATGCCATGGAGTAAAAACAGGGAGATTGCTGAATGTTTTGTAAAGGTTGCAGAAGAAATCTTTACAAGAACATTAATGGGGCTAAGATGCAAGCACTAAGAAGCATGGGGATTGTGGCTGTCTCCTGACACTTAGTTAATAAGGATTTTTTACTGCAACATAATAATAAGTTGTCGCTGTAATTGTGAGAATTACTTCGGCCAAGCAAAGTAAGACAGCTCAGAACAAACTAACATCTCATTTAGCTCCTTCTGCAGCACAGATTCAGCAGCAGCAGTCTGAGCCATTAAAGACGGCTCTGAGCTGCAAGAAGCCTGTGGAAAGGTTAGAAGTGGCATGTTAAGCTTCTCTTCTGTAAGATGAGGGTCTCTGAGGAGTGCTCAGATTGCAGTTCAAAGGCCATGCCTACTCATAGGCAAAGCTGCAAGCCATCAGGAGTATTATTTTGGTGCCTTCCTCTGCCTTAGAAGTGAAACATCCATTAGACCACACCTTAGCAGTATCACAATAAAAGATTGCAGTAAAACCATGGTCTGCCCACCATCAATGAGCTGCTGATATTTATTGCTGTTCTGAACTAGGGAACTGTTAGGTGACCTTGATCCCTTTCATCTCCTATCACAGTATCCATCCAGAATTAGTGAATTTGTGCATTTCCCCATCTATCCATGGACTCATAAATGCTAACTCCAGTTCAGGCATCACTGTTTCCACTCACCGAGCGCCAACACCATCAATGCTGCCGGGACGCCAAAAGCCAGTGCATAACAATCCTCTCCAAAACATTTCACATCCCCTGAAAAAGAAGTCAGAAATAAAAGCAGCTCATTACATCTAGACTTATGTTACTGGGGTTTTTTATTTGATTCTCTAAATCAGTCACTTCGCCTGGTTTTAAATCTTTGCTGGCGCTTGACACTGTGAATTGAATCTCCTTGAAACAGTTGTCCTCCCTTGATGAACACAATTTGGAAGCAGGGCTAGTGTCTGCCAGCAAAAGCAGCTGATAATGGGATATTGATGCAAATAGCAGAAGGGAGGGGGCAGACAAATAGGTATAAAGAAGTACTAGGAACTGTAATTGGGAAAGAAAAAAGTACAACATTTAAAATAACCTGAAACCATTCTGTATTTGACTAGATCTAAATAACCAGTATTGTGCTGCATCAGTCTTGAGTGAAAAACTTGAATCTGATTTCATAGCGACGTGCAGTGGACAAAGTAGAAGCCAATGCCTGCACTGTGTAAGTGGGAGCCCAGTATAAACCCTAGAAGTCCAGTTCCCTTTCTCACCACCACAATTCTCACTAGGGGCAGCATGATCCAAATGGCAGGTCTTGCAGCAACCCGTTAGGAATCCAGGTGTGTTACAGCATGGGTTGCATCAATCCGAGCTGTCACTGAAATCCTGGTGCCTCTTGGACCAAGTCAGCTCTTGCACCGTGCTCCAGCAGCAAGCAGCAAGCCAGCAGTGGGCTCTGTGTTTGAATGCCACAGGCTAGACATTACTGCATTCTTACATGGATAATGACAAAATGGCTAAAGTAAGCCAACAGAGTTAACAGGAGACCAATCCATTAAGCCCTCAGCTGCTCCTGTTTGTTGTAGCTGGACAGTCACAGCTGCACAGCTGTGTGCATGCATGGCATTTATTTACTTGTTTTCAGCAAATTAGCTAAAATCCAACAAAGCTGAGAGCATGGGGTCTCTGGGCATGCTGAACTTTTTTTTAACATGCTAAATGAGTTGGACTTCTCTACCTAAAACTATATCTTTCATATTTGTACCAAATGTCTGCAAACTGCATTTCCTACTCTTCCAAGAAAAGACTTCACACTTGGCAAAAATATTACTCTTTCCCCATCCTCTCCAGTTCAGTTCCATGTTGCAACTAGTTTACACTGGCACATGTTTTGATGCTCCAAGGGACGGGATTTTCATCTGCCCATGACTACTTTAAGCAAAAGCCCTTCCCAACTGAATGCTGACCCGGAGACCCAAAAGAATGAACAAGTAAGAGATACAGCATTTGTCTTTGTCCCTGTGCATGGCATAAACATGAGACAAGAGCCTGTTAAAGTGACACTCCAAACAAACAGAGCTTTCTGGAAGCCTGGAATGGAATGAAAAAAATGGCAACTAAATGTGAAGACTACCTTGTCCCTGTCCCATCACCTATGGCCTGCTGCTCTGCCTCTGTGCCTGTATTTAGAGTGTGCCAATCCCTTTGGCTTCGAAGCGGTGCGATACAATGAAGTAAGTGCAGCAAGGCTCCGGGACTAAAAAGGGTTTTGCAAGCAGGCTAGAATATAAAGTAGTTCTTAAATGGGGCATAGGCCTGTGCTTTGTCTTCAAGGCTAGTTGCTCAGGGCAGCAATCTTGCAAGCAGACCCACGCAGACAAGCCTGAGTGCCAGGACAGAGCCATCCAGAAGCCAGCAGCACCCCGTGGGAGGGAGAAGATAGGACTTTAAAACCAGCCCTAAGATTTTTAGCCCTGATACTGCACAGGACAGCAGAGCTCATTTCCCATCCATAGTTTACCTGAAGGCAAGTCCTTCACTAGCAGTGAGGATTAAATGACCATACAGGTCCTTCCACCTTTCATGTTTTAATTCTGCAGTTCAGGCTGGCTTTGAAATACAACCAGGAATGTAATTTCTGTGAGTTGTCTGCCTGTATTATAAATCTGTTATGCTGCTACTGCGGGATTAATAAGGTGTAAATGCAATACTCGGACCACTCCACAGATAATATAATTTCTGCCATTCTGTTGTCATGAGTCTAACTATGCACAGCAGAGTAGTTAGAGGGCAGCTAATTTATTGTTTTATTCTAAATCCACACTGACCTCTTAATACAGGAGTTACAAACGTGGAGATCAAACTTCCAGCATTAATGGATAAATAGAAGATGGAAAAAAACTTGCTTCTCTCCGAGGTCTAAAACAAGAGAAGACAGTGTCAATGTCATGGCTAATGCACAGCATTGGGCTTGCAAATTGAACACTATCAATTCTCTCATTAGAAAGGCTGGGTAAATATTGACAAAAGTGCATAAAATGTTAAGCAAACAAGCTTGTCTTCAGGTGATGGTAAATGCTCACACAAATCAGCTCATGTTACTCGAGAAGTGCTTTGGGGCTTTTTGGCATTTCAGAGGAAAAGCTGCTGCTCTGAGCATTGTGAGATTGGAAGGAGGGGAAAGCATTTACTTATTCAGAACAAGTAGCATGATTCAGATCCTTTGTCACCTAATTCAATCCAATTTGGCATGGTTTGACAAGCTCATAATTTCTTTCTACGTCTGAGCTCTTTTTTTTTTTTTTTTCCCTCCTTTCCTGTGTAGAAATAGAAAAAGAAACTTGTATATTTTAAGAAACTAGTAATCACAGTATAGATTAAAGAGAGCCAGCAAGTGAGAAGTATCCATCAAAGAGGATACCACCAAGGTGAGGCAATCAACCTCAAACTAGTAGGGTAAATCAAATCTAGGGGAGCAAATTCAAGAGCCTGGTAGAGGGATGAACTCTAAGAGAAAGAGTTCTGAATTTAACCTAAGCTGTAACATATTGTAGTTTAGAGAGTCAAAGGATTCCTGCCCATCTTTCTTCCCGCATAATTCCTAATTTGGAAGGAATCAAGAATTTGGTCCTTTGTGCTGGGGTAATGTGTGTGTGCAGTCTCTCCTTGCTTGTAGGAGGGACATGCATGCACAGTCACACGTGTGCTGTATACAGTGTTAACCTCCTCCCTGTGCCTGGGTGGGCCAGCAGAGAGGGGAAACAAAAGCAAGGCTACCTGACCCAGCCCTGTTCCTGTGTATCAGCAGCTCTGGGACACCTGAGCTGATAAAGATAGTGGAGAAAATTGCGTCAGACATGGCCAGTGACTGGCAGAGAGCTTCTTAGGGCACCTTGAGCCTCCTCTCTATGACCTGAGCATCATTTGAATGCAAAGCTTTAACTTAGCTGAGTGCTAGAAAACTCCTCGGGGATTGTCGTTCTGTCTCCTTTCCTTCTAATGTGTCCTGCTTCCGTCTGCTCCCTGAGACAACAATATTCACAAGGCTGGAAAACTGGAGAAAATGTGAAGAATTGCAGGCAGCTAAAATAGGACAGCTGCAGAGTAATGAATCCTGAGCTCCAGAAATGTAACAAAACTTCCTGTAACTGACGGTGCAGCCAACAGGAAATATTGCTACTTCGAATGGCAAGAAGCCTCTTATCACAGGGGATTACTGCTGGGAAGAGGGGGAGGTGGGTAAGTATGGAACGGCTTCTCTTTATGGCCCCTTGTAAAGTGGGTACTGAGAAGGTGAGGGTGAGAGCCCCATCATCTCCCACTGCCACCCACCAAGGAGTCTGGGGGTCTGCTTACTTGGATTAAGGGCTTTCTGCCTTGACCCAGCACAGTTAGGAAGACCCCATCAACTTGAGCTTTTGGCTTTTACACAATTTTATTTCCTAGAGTGTTCAAGGCTGACCCATACATTCCTCATAAATTATTTCTCCTGGACTAAAGGATTTGAAAGCCTTATAAAAATCATCTCAATGACATGTTCTCATGGTTAATAGAAAACAGCAGTGGGTCTTACTATCTGTTATATTCCATTCCTTGCTGGTGGATTTGATAACCCGGAACTTTGTACTGCTAAACTGGTAAAATTATATTTTCTTTTTCATTCTACCTTTGTGATTAGTTATTTGTCATCTTAGAGAAAACTAGAGAAATGAGCAGCCTCAGCAGTATTCCCCATTCCTGGATAGCCCTCCCATGACCTGTCAAGGGTGGTGCAGTAGAGCCCTCACAGTCCTGCCCTCTTCTAGCCAAATTGTCATGGCATGTCTCTAACCCTTCACACCTGAGCAAATCAGAATTTCTGAGAGCTGTGACAAACTCAAGAATGCAGCTCTTGACATGACAAAGTCTAGAGCAACAATTACCAAAAAGAATGTGGTGGTAAAAGAAGAGGATAGTGGTGCATAAAAAATTTGGTGCATCTTATTTCACACATTTTCAGATTTTAGTGATGGAAAGAAGAACAGTCAGAGAAAAGCTGAAATAACTACAAAAATAATGACCCAGCAGCTTGTGAATCACAATGATTGGAATAAAGAATTTCCTCCCTATTGTCTTAATCTTTAGAGTAGACATACATTAACAACATGATTTGGATTAGCTAATTTGAGAAAAGGTACTGTACATGATAATCCTGATCTCCTTGGCAACCAGAAAATAAAGAAACAAAGGAAAGCTCTTTAGCACCTTAAACACCATAGTGCACTGTTTGAAAGCAGCTTTGGTCCCTAATTAATATGTGCAGCAGCTTCACATTCATGTAACATATCATAAACATCATTTTGTTCCGGCATTTTTAACTTGGACTTCTAATCCCATAGACAAAGGCATTTGGAAATCTCCTGCAGATAAATCTGTTTTCCCTATTCTCCCTATTTCCCTCTTGCCAAATCAGTCCCCATCACTGTCTGTAGTAGTACCATTCTCAGAATGGCAGATCCAAGACTGTTATGCTCCTGAAGTACTTAAAAGAGGATCAGATTGATGCTGTATACTTACCTCAAAACAAAAACTTGTCTCTAGGAATAGCAGGAGCAATTTAGGTGTTTATACACAGAACTACCTCATCCCAAGTTTTCAGATGAAACAATTAAGCCTGTGCTCTTAAGGACTCAGATGAAGTTTATCCGTGTCCTGAAAATTAAGGGGGAATCAAAAGCTTCATTTCATAGGGAATTTTCGAAACTTATTTCAGCCAACCTGGAGTGGAAGAAAATAAAACATACGGCCCCTCAAACACCACTCCAGAGGAATGAAATATTCTGGCTGGCCTCCAACCTTTCATTCCTTACAAAATCAAAACTTCTCCTTCCAATTCTGATGACTTAAACTTCCTATCACATAGCATTTGTTTCTTCTGAAAGGCCAAGTCATTTCAAAATGGTAAAATAGAAAACTTTCTATTTTGAAAAGAATGTTTGAAAAAGAACGAATAGAGCGGAACACGTTCTTATCAGAATGCTTTTTACAGTTTTCTTTCTCTAAATTAGTTTTTCTTGAAGGTAGCACACAGGTGAATGTTTGAGCCTTTGTATCTGATAAATTTGTTGGAGAGATGTAGTCTGAATGCTGGAGAATGGTCACAGGCCCACACAACCACAGGCAGTTCAGGTTTTCTCTCCGTAACAAAGCTGTAGTCGTAATTTTGGAATAATAATATGTATGTGCCTGAGAGGGGTGCCGAGATTCATTAGCTGAAGTCTATAAAACACTCTGAAGATAAGTGTTACATATTATCATACTGTAATTAGGTAGTAATTGAAAGATGCTGGATAAACACTATTAATCATTAATATTCATAGAAGTAGCACTTGTGTAAATGCTGCTGTTGGACCTCTTAGAGTTCTTTTAGGTCAACTATTGGTGCAGCAAGCCAGGATGCCTATGCACTGGGATGCATGCAGCTATCCCAGAGCACGTGTGCTGTGCTGCCAGCCTGCTTTTGGTCAGAGTTGTGCCAGCTGGGGAGGCTGATGACTGCCAGAGCATTGCTGATCCCCCTTCTGCAGCATCCCCTAAAGCACCAGGTACAGTTGACAGCATGTAGACACGCCTGCAGGAGGATTTGCTTTGGACAAGTCACCACAGAACATCCCATATTTTGTTACTTCGTAGTAATCATAAGCTTCATCACTTCAGCATCGCTCAATTCATGTGCAGAAAGCACAATTCTTCCCAAAATTTTAAATTTAGTCTATATTATTTCATTACATGTTGACTTCATACTGGGGCACTGCAAAAGATGAAAACTGCCCTATTGGGCTCCTTGTTCAAGGGGCCAAGTCTTATCCAACTTTACCAATGCTTTTCCTGACACACTGTTAGTCTAATGTCCTTCTTTAATGCCTCCATTGATGGGGATTTCCATCTCCCAAAGGCCCTAGTATTTTCCAGTATTTCTCTAGACCTATTTCTGGAAAAAAATTTCACACTGTCAGTCCTAAATAATCCTCCCTGAGCTTATGCCTACTCACCACAGACCCCAACACTTATTTTCTTTTTTGTAGCGGTGGCTTTCTACATGTTTGAGGACTTACGTCATGCACACAACTTGCTTTGCAACTTGATTAGAATATTTGTCATTAAGAAAACAGAATTTTTTATTTGTGTGTTAGGTCAACATAAATCTATTTAATTTGAAGTCAATTGAAAAATTTAGCATTTTGCCTAAGGATTAGCACTTCCTGACCTGCTTTGCTTCCTTAAGCACTGCCTTATCCCTGGTTGAGCCCCTGTGCTGAATAATGGGAGTTTGAGATTAGTGCAGATGAGGAGCTAAGCACTCCTGACAGAGAATGAGGACACAAAACACCTGGACTACAATTCACAGGATACACAGCACAAACACAGCTAAACAGAAACATTTTCTCAACTCTTCAGAACTTTTCATTCTGGAATATCCAGAAAACATTCTGGCATTACTTGTTAAAGACTAGAATTTCGTGTAGTTCTCTGTGAACAACATCTGAGACACAGACTATGACTGATCTGAGGAAAGAATCCCACAGAAGCATAGGTTAGTAATAGAGTCTTTTCTTTCATTTGCCATATTCCACTGCAGTGCATTATAATCACCCCTGTAAAGCTGATCCACGATACAGACAGTTCCATGATATGCAAGACAGGATTTTTCAACTACTTTGATGTCCAATTAATATTTAGATGATTTGATGCAGTTATGACCTATCCTTTCCAGTATCAATCCTGTTCTGCTGTTATTTTGCCTTCCTGAAGCCTCTAGATTTTCTCAAGTCTTATGCAAAACATTCCACCTCATGTCTTACTAGGTCTTTTCCAGCAAACTGCCCCTTATTCTAGTACAACAGGATTTTTGATCACATAAGCATCCTCACAAAATAAGCAGACACTGCAGATATTAGTAAAGAAAAGAAGTCTTACATGTTCCTCTTCAAACTGGTCCCCACCAAATGCAGAGACACAGGGCTTGATACCTCCTGTTCCAAGGGCGATCAAAAACAGACCAACCATAGACAGGACCCTTCATGCAAGAACAAAGATATCACCATTGCAAAACCTTTCCAGAGAGCATTTTAGTGTCATCCAACCATGATTCCTCTGATAATGTTGTCTTTTGCACATGAATAATGATGATGAGCCAGATAAATAAACAAATTAAATATCCTAATAATTTGAAAAACTAATTAATTATCCTAATTTCTGCATTCCATACCAGTCAGTCAACCAAACTGGTTTTGTCAGTTTCTTGTTGTTCTGAGGACCAATGGACATATGGATATCAAAGATCTGTGGAATTCTTTTTACTCATATGACAACAAAAGCTGTCAGAGATCAATTGAGAAAAAGAAAAAAAAAAAACTAAGGTGTGTACTTTTTGCAGCCTTGTAGCCTGGGTGTAAGCAGACAAACCGTTCGAATTAGGCTCATTCCTGTATGCTTTCTACTTCCCAGTGGTTTTCAAAATACCATTGTTGGCCTTACAGATTATGTTTCTAGGGAACAAGAATATCAGAACTGGCCAGGTTTGACACAAAAGAAAACTTTCTGTAAGCAACGTGCACTCCAGGCTGCATGTGCATATTTCTTGAGCTGTGACCACACAGACAAAACCAGCTTGGAGGTTTCAGAGACACTACTCTGACAAGTCGATCAGTTCAGAATCTAGAAGGTTGCATCCTGTGGAAGAGACAGACCCTTCCCCTGTCATCAGAAAATGATTTTCATTTCCCCTGTCAACAGAAAAGTTTTGTGTTCCCATGCACATGGGGGAACCTTGCTGAGCTGGGCAGCTGTGCTGATGAAATGAGGGAGGAAGGAGGCTGGTGCAGGCAGCTGGATGGAGGAGACCAAACCAGTAGCATGGTATAGCAGAGAGGGGTGATCTCTGGTGCCTGTGTTAAAGGGGTTAGAGTCTGTGTGGTCATTTCCAACTCCATCTGGAACATTCACACACTAGATCCACCCTTCTGCTCTTACTCAGACATTTCTAACCCTTCCCTGATAAAAGTAATGCTTGCACAGCCCCCAAAATGCTGGCCTGATGGAGATGAAACAAATTACAGACTTGGGTAAACTATCATCACAACCTGCTACAGCACGGTGGCTTCAAGGGCTACTTACACATGAACTGCCTGGTTGCCTAGGGATGGAATGGCACCGACTGACTTTATCAGATGGCCAACAACATACACAATGGAGAGGTAGATGATCGTCCTGTGAGGAAAGCAAATAGCAGTGACTGAAGGTGCTGGGTGATGTACAGTGTGAAAACAGAGTGTGCCCATACGCCCTGATGTGGCAGCTCTACTTGGCAGACACACAAGGAATTGGTTTGTTCCACCAGTGGTACAGTGGGCAGCTATAATTCCTTTGTGTCAACACTGAGTTGAAGGAAGGAATAGATATGCAAATGGGTTCCGATTAAGGAGGGATTTCCCCTGCTTTATTTGTAGACACTACTGAGCAGAATAAATGAAAAGTGTTCCAGTCTTGTCATGCATGGAAGACTGCAAAGAGAAGAGCACTGTTCAGGTCCAACTCAGTTTCCACATTACTAATAACTGACATTTTGTAGGATGCGCATAAGTGAACCCCTTGACTGGAAGGGATGTCTAGAGACTGTTGCCCACATTCAACCCACCTAACCAACAAACCTGAACCAGGAGTGTGGTTTCCTCATTGTGAGTCTGGTTTGGGTCCCAAGTATCTCTGAAAGATTGAGCTCATCTATCTGCCTCCCATGCATTGGTGAGGGAGAAGAAGAAATACGAGCAGGATGATGAGACTCTTGAGTGTATTCCTTCACCACCTTCTAGATTAGGAGAAATCTATGTATTCATGTACTGAAGACATGTACAGAGGGAATCAAAGGAATTGTAAGGACAGAAACACTTGAAGTCCTATGAGCTTTGAGCATGAAGAGGTTCCTGATGCATTCAAACCCTGGTTGCAACAGCTAATTTAGCACCACATCAGATCATTCCTAAAAGCCCGTCTAATCTGTTATATTGGCCAAGGTCCAGTTACTACAGCAAAAAGCCACTTCCCAATAAATTATAAGGATTACTCTAAGGAAAGTCTCTCTACACAAGCATCTGTATAAGAATTTATCTTCTCACAACATCATGCTGCAAGATAGACTTCCTCAAATACCAATAAAGATGGGTAGGTGACCTTAAATAATGAATTTAATAAAGCCTCGCTGTTATTTTTTATTCAAAGGGACCAGAAAATGACTAAAACTGAGCACAGAGAAAAAAGGACACTGACAGCTCTTTAAGAACTTTCTTCTGGATAGGCATATAGCAGCTGTTTATTTCCTACTGAGACTCTTCTGCCAGATAGGCTTAGTCCTAGAAAGAAGAGTTCAGCTGCACTTCATGTCACAGCCAAGACTCCTCAGACAGTAAAAAACAGTGCCAAGTAAATAAATTCCTATATCCAGCTGTTCATCACCACTCTGGGGCAGATGTTTTCTCCACAACTTATCATCAGAAGGGAACACTGCCTAAGGACTCTTACTCAGGAAGACTTTACCTGGTTATGTGCTGCTGGAGATGATTTGAGAAAACACAGGTTTGTCAGGCATAAAAGTGGGTGTGTTGACCCATTACCTATGCTGGGAGAAGTGTAAGTAAGTGTGTTACAGTTAGTGATATTTCATCTGAATCTGTGAGATTTACATGATGACATTGCTTCCTCACTATCTTTGAATTCTTCTCAGAAGCAGACCTTAGCAAACTGACGGTTAACTGCCCTACACCTCAGCTTCCTGAAGGCAGGTAGGGAAGGACAGTGGAGGAAAAGCGTTATTGTAACATTTAATTTGTCCTAACTTTGTTGCCTATTGGCCTTTGGGTGTTAGATGAGCACAGAACAGCATGAACAAACAGATCAGCTCTGTTAACAGAGAGGAGCTGACCTTCACAAGCGTGTCTTTGCTGCACTCTGCGCTAGCTCAAAACTGGGAGCACACACGGCACTGTCCTTGCACAGGCTGCATAGTGTCAATGCATGCTGACTGAATTAGAGAGATGTCTTCACTTACTTGTATTTCCCCAGCCATGAGTCTGCCATGATGGCTCCAATGACAGGTGTGAAGTAACACAACGCAGAGAAGGCATGGTACACAGCAGTGGAGAGATTCTCGTCCCAGTGAAAGAAGCTTAAGAAATACAGTGTCAGGACAGCTAAAAGGAAACAAAAAAAAATCATATCAGATAATTAATGTGTATATTTTCAGATAAGCAGAATCATGGGGGCAAGAAAACTACTGATCCGTCTAGGAACTGAGCAGTGCTGAGTAGAGATTTGTGCTTCCAGACCTGCTTCTCATAATCTCTCACACAAGAGAAGCTAAAATGAGATATATGAGTATCTGACATCCTTTGCTCATAAACATTTATGTTTAGCTGAAATATGTATTTTCTAGCTTATCTTACCCTAACCTGTAGCTCTGTTTATGCACATTTTCTATTTGCAGATTAGGTGCCTGTTAGATTCAATTCCCAAACATGCTGATTGCACATCAACTATGAAAGACATCACACAGTAGAAACCCAGGTTTGATATAGAAAATTGTATAATAATTTAGACTGGAAGGTGCATTTGGAGCCCTCTAGTCCCACCTTCTTCTCATCGTAGATATAGCAACCATGTTAGGGTACACCGTTCATATATGCATTCTAAAATATCAATTAACTTCAAAAGACAGCTGATACTACACAGAGCACAGCTCAGAAATACCAATCCAGTTTGTGTAAAGACCCCAGGACAGGAAAGTCAATCCCTAGACATGGGCCACATACCTCGCATGCCATAGTAGGAGAAGCGCTCGCAGAACTCATTCACCACAATGAAGGCAATGCTCAGGGGGTAGTTGGAGCCACAGAGTTTCTGTGGGAGACAGACAAGAACATATCAACTATCAAACCCTTCACTCCAGCAACATATTCCCACAGTGTCTGGGTGGTGGAGAGGAGTCCAGTCCAAAAACCAAGTGCCCACAGCTGCTTGACTGGCCTGTGAGCTGGACTCAAAGGAGACTTCCCACTACTCTTGCTTTGATGAAGGCTCCCCAGTGAATCAGCCTGGCTGACATGGGTCCAGTAAGGATTGCCATGGGGACTTACTGGGCTCCTGTCAGCAGCCCACCATGCTGTAGCTCCAGGAACTCCACTGGAAGGGTGCTACCAACTCTCAACTGCAATGCTAAAAAGTCACTGAGACCAAAAAACCACCTTTGGGTGCCTTTGCTTCTGCACCTCATATAAAGCTACCACCCTGCCCCAAAACTGCCCCTCTTCTAGTACCAGACCTTGCCTCAGAAACTGGGAGACCCCAGGGATCTGCTGTCTGCTTCTGTGTGTGAAGTGTTACCTCTCTCAATCTCTGCTCCTCGCTTGTGCTGAGCTGTGCCACCACCCACTGAAGCAGTGCATCAGCCCTCTGTCCAGCACTCCCTCAGGCATGGCACCCATTTCATATTCCAAGATTGCTGGCATAGCTATGGATAATTCAATTTATTAATCAGAACTTAAAAAAACTCCCAGGGATGGGACTGTCAAACCCAGCTAAGTGTGGCCACTCTCTCTGAGCCTGACTTTACTCCAGCTAACATCAGCAGTTCCCAAGTGAAATACAAGGCATTAAACAGATGAGGCTTGGCATGACCTTGTGTGGGCCTCCATCCCTCTTGCTACCCCACCGTGGTGTGAGCAAAGCAGCTTTCAGCTTCCAGCTGCTTAGTAGCTCCAGTGCCTCACAGCAGGAAAGCAGGTTTTCACAGCACTGCCCAGCCTCTGCCAATTAGCAGGAAAGGGGCTGGCCATGGATTTGGTGAGGAATTTGGGGGGAGCGTGATATTAACAGATAAAACTATACTTACAGATTTAAACAGGTATGGGCCAGTAAGTGAGATGAACTCTGCGCAGAACATGCATTTCTGTGCTTCATGTCAGAAATAATGAATTTCTGTATTTCTTCCCAGAGTCCCAAATGCAAATACAGTACCAAAATAGATGTGTTTATTCAGGTTTATTTCACCACCAAGAGACCTAAGCTTATTTGGATTCCCAAAGCAATGGCATCAAGTTTAGAAGAGTCTAGCTTAATGACGCTGTCTTCCTCAACATTATGAAAGAGCAACAAAACAGACAGATTGTAAAAAATCAAAACTCCACAACTCCCACCTCCCCCCTACTTTCCATTACTTAATCCTCTAAAGACAAATATTTTTTGTCCATTTTACATATAATACATATGTATATATTTTTCTCACTATTTATGGGCTGCCTTTTTATAAGAAACCCTTGACCTTTTTGCTTTACTAGAGTAAATACATAATTATACATTTTATTTATGATTTACTCTGAAATGTAAGCTCAGCAATACGGTTTGTAAGAAAGAGTGAGCTCCCTTGGAAACTGCACTGGGGCCTCCTGCTTTTAGACTAGCCTAAAAGTGGTGGCACGTATAAGCTGTAAATGTACAAACACATAACCATATGCACACACACAATATTTTTCTGCAACAAATTTTTCATAATAAAATAAGAAAATTCATAAGAAGCAGATTATGTTTTGTGTGGGTGCTGGGAGGTATTTTATTAAATTGGAAGTAAAACTGTACAAAAGCGATTTTTTTTCCTTCTTCTCCTTCCCAGACCTCACACTACTCATGGCATTTATTAACCTTTGGTGGAGGTGCAGAGAGTGACTGTCCAAATCAGGGAGCACTGCTCCCTCCACACCCAGTGCACAAGTCCCCATGGATTTATCACCAGTTTAAGGTGCAGTGACTCATTTCAGCCACTCCTGCTCTGGAATGGGCACCTCCTACAGATGAGCAGGGGCAGGGAGGGAGAGGAGAGCAGGGGGCAGTGACTTCCCAGCTAAACCTTTCCAAGTGCCTGAGCCACGACCCTGAGTAAGTGCTTACAAACACAGAGCAACGACTTACAAGCAAGGGTACTTCCATCTGGCTTGTGTGTCATGAGATGGCATCAGCACATGCAGAAACCCTCATGTATCCTCTCCACTGTATCACTGACCTGCCTGTGGCCTGCCTGCACATCCAAAAGTGGGAAGCTTTCATCCATGCGGAGAGCCAGATGCCGTTTGCTCGCTTTCGCGGAGGAGGACTGTGCTCAGCAGAGAGCCCCAGCAAAAGCAAAGAGGTTAAGCCTGGATTCATGAATACACAGACAGTCTTGCAGTGCTTAGCTACCACAGCAAGCCTGGGATCTGTGGGATTATGGATCTCTTAAAGATACTGTGGAAGTTGATAGACTGTGTTTTTGGAAAATATAAAGTTCATTTAAAGTACCCATTACAGGAGACGTTTGTTTTCAGCAAACCATTTTGCTCTCCTTGCTGACTAATGGCAAAATGGGATAAAGATTAATATTTTGCAGGAGCTCTGGATATCCAATAGTTAATGTCTGCACTGTAATTAAAATTGGGTTAAATAGTTGGTTTGCTAATGACATGACTGTGAGTTTTAAGACCAACTATTACATATTATCCTGCAAGTCAAAGCAGCTGCAATGTAAGCCAAATTCTCCCTGAATCCTATGCAGTGAACCGTTTTTAGGGGTCAAGCACTCAACAAGAATTAGCCTGAAAACCTGCACAAACATCAAAGCTGCAAGGCAGCAACACATTCACCTGAATCAGGCTTTAAATCAGAGCCAAAGATGTAAACCCAAAGCTCTGGCACTACAATTGGGCTCTGTAACACTCACCAGTGGCCTGTCCCCAGTCCCTGTCCTTCCTTCTGCTTTTCAGCATCTGGGTACCCTTCCCTGGTGGGTTTCATCAAACTAAACAGAGTTCAGCTCCCCCCGCTCCTATGCACAACAACCCCATCCACTTCAGAGATCTAAGTTCTTTCCCACAAGGAAAGTAGTGAGCAGGGAAAAAGGCAGTAAAAACTCTCACCCTTTCACCCAAACGTTCAGACAGTTTGTGTTTTCCCTTTAAGCTGCACTTTCTTAACTTAATCAGGTTAGTGGAGGGATTTTTGCCTTGAGTTGTTAAGGCTTATTACAACCCTCTGCAAGAAAGGGTGTTTGTCTCTAGTCAGAGCACAACAGAGGAGAGAACAGAGAGATCTTGCAATGTTTAAAACAAGCTGAGCAGAAAGCAAAGCAAAGGAAAGCAGCAGTAACACTTACCGGGGATTTTTTCTGAAGAGGGAAATCTCCTTTGGGGGGATCATCTCCTGCAGAAATAAAAGTGAACAAAGTTTCCTTGGATTCGTTTCTCTGAAAAGCGTTCATCTCCCCTCTCGCCTTGTCTCCCACCATGCTATGTGGCTGTGGTGAGTTGACTGGGAAGATTTCCAACCTCAGGCACGAAGTTTGATTCAGTTTGAGTTAACCCTAATTGAGCATATTTGTGCAGCCAGGACAGAAAGGGGAGGGAGATGCTACCAGGAAAGACACCTCCAGAGTTCAAGAGGAGTCAGAGAACACAGCCTAAATCAGTCACAGGTTGTGGCTGTCAGCACTTCGTGGCACAGACCTCCCTGTTGTTTGGCATGCCCCCAGGTATTGTACGTGCACCAGCCCAGCACGGTGCTGGATGCTGCACAGATGTGAGCTGAATAAAAATCCCAGGTCTCAATACACCTACAGCCTGCTGATTTAGGAGCAGAGTGGGCATCTCCCTCCCAGTGTGGTAATGACAGGTTTACTCTGCAGGGATCACATTTCACTGGAAAGCCACACATTCCAAGACATAACTACTAAAATGTTTATCACACCAAACCCTTGGACACTGGATGTCACAGATGCCTGCACTGTGTTAAATCATTTCTTTGCTACTGCAGGAGTGAAGTGACCCAGGGTTCATTCCTGGGTTTCAGTTATTTCTAACAAGACTTGGAGAACACTTATACGATGGAACCAATGTGATGGACTGCACAGAGGAAATATAATTAATATCCACATTCCATAATGTGCTCTGGTATTGCATCCTCTGAAAATCGCAAGAGATTCTGTTCCACTCCTGATAACTGGGCAGCAAAACATGGGATCAGTTGGGCAGATGACTTGCAGGACAAATTTTAGATAGTGCCAGAAAGTTCTACCCCCTCCTTGTTCCTTTTTTCTTCTACAGCAGTGGTAAAACAACAGTTTGGTACCTCCTCTCTACTGCCACAAACCAGCTCCTTGTCTTCTGCCCTCCCAGTGACCTGCACACACGCACAGCCTTGCTTTTCACCTGGGTGCAGGCTCCAGGGAGCTCAGGTTCATCAAGCCCTTTTCATGGGCACGAGTGCTCAAAAGCAGACCCAGTGCTGGGGGCAGAACAGGTCTTGTGCACGTGGCTCCTGTCCCTACACACCAGGCTGCCACGTACTCGTGTTCTGCAAGTCTGACCCAGTGCAAGAGGCAGCAGAAATATTTCTGAGCCCTCTGCTGGCATCTCATGCCCCAGGTATTTCTATACAGCTCCCAGTAGAAACCTGCTGTATTCTAACACACACAGGCAGAGCAAACACAGCAGCAGAGTTATTAAAGGAATACTACAAAAGGAAGACAGGAAAGGTTTCACCATCCCTTGCACAGCATTCCCAAGCAGCTGCAGTGTAATGCCTTAATATTTTTAGCCTCCTGCAGCTATATTTCCTCTGTGTGTATACAGCCCCAGGTGTCACATAAGCTAAATGATTATTTTTTTTTTAATACTAGCATGAAAAACCCTATCAGTCAGTAGGATTAACATACTATTTGTCTAATACACTACAGAGCTGTTTAGGCCATTAGCTGCCAGAAGGTCTTCTCAGACAAAAAGGAAGAAAAGGAATTCAAATGTCTGGCAATATATGGTAACTTGTAGCAAAGAGCAAAAACAAGTTTAAGAGAATAAATTTGCAAGCACCTCAGATAAAGATACAGAATAATACTTGATAGAAGGAGACTGGTGTGACTGGACTGGTAATCAGGAAGCAATTGTACCACAAATGGAAATAAGGTGGCATTTCTGAAGGCAAGTATAGGCAAAGAGATCAAACACAGAGCAGTAGAGCTGTGCCTGCAAAGCTAAGGCACAAAATGAACTACAGCTAGCAAGGGGACATAAAAGGCAATAAGAGAAGGTGTTACAAATGCTGTCAATATTGGAGAAAGAGAAAGGAAAATGAAAAGCTGTTATTTAAACCAGAAAACAAGCAAACAAAAGCTCATCCAGAGAAGCCAGGAAACTTGTGTCCTTTTTGTTATTTTCCCTAAAAAAATAAATTGCGACAAGGTATGCAACACCTTTGAAATGAACCAGCAGGAGTATGTGAAATGAGACAAAAACTGCTTAAATAATATTTGGATATCTCAAATATGCTCAGATCATCAGAGCTTGATGAAATTCACCTTCAAGTGCTGAATACCGTATTGAGCCACTTCCCTTGTGAAGGGCAAAAGTAGAACAAGCATCACCACTGCCTTTAAAAAAGCAGATTGTTCCTCCAGGAGTGTTCCTCCATAGTGAGATACTTGATCAGATAATTCCTTCTAAGCACTAAAAGGAGAATAAGGATTACAAACCAGCCATTTCAGATTGGAAAAAATGCTCTCAAACCAGACTGTTTTATTCTTTGATAAGTGGAGTAACAGCTAGAGCAGTTCTGTATGTGATATATCCTAACTTGAGTATCTCTGATCTTTCACAAGGAAACAGGGACCACATGAAATGCCCATAATAGTGGAGAACTGGGAAATCCCTCTAAGAGTATCAATGATTTTTCATCAGATTAGGAAAGCATGGAACATGCAGCTCCTCAGCTTTTCCATGAGCAAAGAAAACTTCAGCACAGCCAGCATGTTGCTCTTGTTTGTTTGCTCAAAACCAGGGTGAAGAAGCCTCGGGGACAACTGGGTATGAATCCAAAATGGTATTGCAAAATGGGAGAAACCATTTTACGATTCTGGAATAAAAATGATGAAATCTGGAAAAGAATACCAAACGCAACTCCTTTGCATTGACAGGAAAAACAGCCAGAGAGAGATGAAACATAATCCATTTTTCTTGAGGATAGGATGAGAGAAATAACTGACTTTTCTCAGTAAAGAATATTTGGGGCTCCTTTTTCCAATTTCCCTTTCAGTGAGGACAGATGAGCACTGGAACAGAGATGGTGTGGCTCAGCCTGCAGGGTTCAGACAACACATGATGTCTGTTATATAAGAATGCATTAGGGACTACATAAATATCAGGTCCTGTCCCAGAGCAGGCATATGGATGAGGTGCCCTCCTGAGTTTCTGTGAAAATCTTGTGCCAGACAACTTCACTTGGTAAGCATGAAAGCAAGGACAGCTTTCTGTAAGATTTCCTCTTTTCTTAATTATCTTTTATGCAACTGGGGAGTCTGTAGGATGATTCATGTCTAAATGTTATATTCAGCTACCAGATGCCTTGTATAGCCAGAAGTCCCTGTGAATACATTTTGATATGACTTTCAGTTCATAACTTCATTTTTTTTCTGGTTCCCAAATCCTCAGAAAGAGAATCTGCATTTTCATGTTGATTTTACAATCCTTACATTCTCACCACACCATGCTGCAGCACTGTGCACCTTAATCTGTTTATAACCAACTAATCTCTTCATGTTTACCTGCATTCATCTTGTGGTACAATCTCTTCCTAATTTTCAGTTCAGCCACGCTTGTCTTTTAATAACGAGCTTTATTTTTAATTCATATACACTGGCCATAGTTTTATAGTCCTTTTACCTTATATGTATTTCTCTCCTCTTTCTCTGTTTCTGAGATAAGTTTTTAAGAAACTAGATGAATGTGTGGCAGCACCACTTTGGGCTTAATGACCAGACTCTGGAAGGACATGATAACCTCTGGAGGTCTCTTCTGGCTTATTTTCTCCAATTCTTTGATCACAAGAAAGAGCAGGGCTTAACTGATTTATACAGATCAAGAGTGGTTTCCATTGCCTGCAGACTTCTCCCAAACTTCAAAGTAATTTAAGAAAATGATGTATCAAATCATTTGAACAGCCGGGAAAATATGCCAGAAGCCTTCAAACCCACAGCTCTCCTCTATTCACCAGCCATTACAGACCCAAAATTGTGAAAGTATTTAGATTAATACCACTAATAATATCAAATACCTAATCTGTATTTAAGAGCCTGTCATCTCACCTCAAGTCAACCTGTAACAATCAGAGAAACTTCTCATCCCTCCTCATGCCTTTTTACCTTCAGTTTCTCCTGCTATCAGCAAGAAGAAATCTTTAAAAACTTCCTCACCAGCTTGGGCTTCCTTAGCAGGCTGTGGTGCGCTGTCCCCCTCTGCCATTCTGGCTGCTTCCCGTGCCTTGGACGACCCCAGCTCTGTTGTGCCTGAAGATGAACCTCGTTGAGCAATCCCAGCTCTCTTTCACCCTGCTGTTAATGTTTCACTTCTCAACAGCAGTCCTTTGGCCACCAACAAAATAGTTAAACTTCCATTTATTTCTGATGTGAAGTCATCTCTACTCAGCTCTCAAATGTTGTAGGGAATCTGCCTCTCTTGAATACGAGGCTGCATGGCAACCTTTCATGGATGTTCACGATCAATCACTTCACACTGCAGCTGCATTATCTTTCAATAAAATTACTACTTCTGGTTGAAGATAGGGACTTGCACTGTGAGTAGACAGGATCTGCAGCTGGCCATAAATCCAAACTCTTGACACTGTATACCAGCTACAGAGCTGGTCCTAACTATACATGTATTTCATTATGATAGAATCACAGAACAGTTTGGGCTGGAGGGGACCCTCAAAGTCCATCCATTCCAACTCCTCTGCAATAAACTGGGACATCTTCAACTAGATCAGGTTGCTCAGAGCCCTGTCAAACCTGACTGTGAATGTTTTACAGGAATAGGGCACCTTGTGTTTAAGGTTGGGAGAAGACACAGGGTTTCACCAATCTTTGACAGACTGGCTTCAGCTCCCATTTCTTCACATATCACACGGGAAAGCAGATATGACATTGCCAAGTTGTTCCACCAGACCCTTTTTTACCTTCAAGGCATGAACTGCCTGAAGGAGAATCTGAAATTCTTCTACTGCACATCCACTGTTGACTCCTTTCTGCTTTCCCCCATGACGGCTGTGGCTTTCTTTCAGAAAGGCTTTAGGGAAACCCTTCTGCAGAGGAAAACGCAAAATATTTTCTGCAGTCACAGAAATAGTTTCGAGTAAAGTAAAGTAAAATGGGGTCTCCATCATCCAACATCATGGCCCTGAAGCCATCTGCACCCTTCACCTTTTTATTGCACTCAAGTCCTACCTGCTTCAATGCCCCATCATCACCTCAAGATAAAGTCAAGGTTACAAACAGGCAGTCAGTTCCTGACAAACTCTGCTATTAGCTGGACATAGGATGATCCAGTGGAATTGGGCAGGAGGATGAGAAAGATGCACTAGGCTGAATTTAAGACTGAACAGAAGCATACAACAATAGCCACAATGTGCAGGAGTGAGAAGCCTAAGCTGATCACAATCAAACTCCAAAATGAAATGAGGATTAAATTCCTACATATGATGATTCATTTGATAGAGCAACAAGGAATGCAAAACCTGAGGTGAAAGACAAAGAATAGCATGAACAACTCATAAAAAGACGATGGCAAATCGTGAAGGGCTTGTGAAAGGAGGATTGAAGCAAAACTTTAATAATGGCTACAAAAGAGCAGGCTGTGCACAGAAGAGATATTAAAGAAAAGATAGATGGTAAGAAGAATTTAAATCTATAATGTAGGAAGTATGGCTAGGATCCAGGCAGTGTTATTCATATTATAAGATATAGCATAGATAAGTACAAAGCACAGCATGGCAAAGCCAGCAGCGTGAGAATCTGGGCAAGCACTGTGAAAAACAAGCAGAAAAGACATATGAGCACTACAGGCCAGACAATGCAACAGAGAAGAAAAGCTGGAGGGAGAATAGTGGTTGGGAAAAATAAAAAGCTTCACTTGGTAATGCTTGTGACTTATATTAGAAGATTGGAGCAGGGAGAGAGGGAGAACACAAGAGGAAAGGCTTTTCTTTCTCAACAATTATTTAAGAGGCCATCATAGCAAGGAAAAATTAGGATTTTTCTCTTCATTGAAGGGAATGTTCAAGCAAAACACAGGGCATGAGAGAGCTGAGGCAGGAAATGAAGAAAACGCAGCACAAACAAGACACAACCATGAATTTAAATTACATTCTAGGCTCTCAAGATGAGAGTATCACAAAACCACTGGGAAAAAAAAAAAAATGGAAGCTGGTCCTAGAATAAAACTTGTGATCTTTCAGGACAGACCACTGATTAACAGCAAGTGAATACCAAGGAAAGCTATATATTGCACAGAAAATAGGAATAATTTAACTGTTCAGGAGATGGGCTAAGGGACCTCTTGAATTATTTTCTAGCTACTTTCCCCTCCACTTCTAAGATGTACTTGTTGCTATGGTACAAGGCACCGTGTACTGACTGGTAGCACTGGTTTCATTAAGTTCAAGACATAGAGAATGTACATAGAGGTGCTCCAGGCAATGGGAACATGTCCAGTTCCAGGGATGTTTCTATGTTCTGCCCTACATTATAGTCCTTTGTTCCCCCTTTATTTAAGGCATTTGAGGAATGCTGCTCACTGCTTAGAGACAGTTCCTAGTTGAAACAATAGCTATTTTTACCTGTCACACAGGTATGCGAAGTCAGCAACAGAGAGACTGTTTTGAAAAAAAAAACAAATGTAGAAAAGGAGAGCCAAGATAGGTGTGCGAGTGCATGTGAGCTCAGTTTCTAACTCAGTGCTGTTTGTCTCTCTCAGGTGTAAGCAACCAATTCTGCCTGTCACAAGGTGTGTTTGTCCCTCAGGTACCTGTTGGTACTGAGATACCTGTCTGGCTCAGGCTCAACTCAAGCTCTCTGTTCAAGACTTCTGACTATCAGAGAGAGCCTGGAAACAGAAAAGTCTAAACATTTACCCAGTCCACTTGCCTGGAGCTGAGGCTGGGTCATCCCCTTCCTGGTGTGAGAAGGTGGGAGGTGCTTCCCTACAGCTGGAAGAAAGGTGTATGTGGTGAGGCAGAACTTTGGAAAAACACTTGAGGACCATCTGGCGTCCCAAGAACATTTTCTCCCTGGTGGTTTCAGAAGCAGGATCTCACATAGTGCCTTTCAGCAGCAGGTCTCAGGGCATCTCGCTGAGCAGGTATCAGCACCTCCATTTCGAAAAGCAGCAAAAGAAGGAAGAAACATCTTGATGAAGGTAGACTCCGCTGAAACCTCTTGCATGCCAGCCCAGCACTCTCCGTTAAGCTGCCCCCCTGCAGTATTATCAGAGCAAGTGAGAAACAGCTACTGATCTCTTGTGCCACAGGCTCTGAGGGACAGCTCAGCCACTGAAGACATCACAGTCTGCTGCTGTCTGCATGTCAGCAGTGTCTCAGCCACCCCGTGGGTGCATTGCCCTACTCTCCGTGCTCACTTCCAGCCTCTGGGACAGATGCTGCCTTGGAAATTTCTCTTTCTGTACTGATGTCTCAGCTGACCAGTAGCTCTCTTCTGGTGGTGTGTCCTATTCCCTCTCCCACCCTGCTCCTGAGTAAAATGCTGTTTTAACTGGCTTCAGTGAGGCAGTTGGTACTGAAAAACCAGAAATCCTACAGCTGCTGTATTCCCCACAGCCAGCTCACAGCGATGCCTGGAACATGGGCGGGGGGGTCTGTTGGGCAGTGAAGGAGGGGCTACAGGATGTGACAGCAGGACCCTGGGATTTGGTTCTGACTACGTTGCTTGTCAGGCCCTTGAGCACTTATTTCAAGTTCCCCAACCTTAACTGCACTACCCATAAAAAAAGCACCAAGCAGCATAATCTCCTGTACATCTGGAGCAAGTGGTTTAATTCGTTAATCTGGCTGCTGGACTAAGAAAATCTAAGAAGGTATGATTTACAGTTTTTCCAACTTTTTTCTTTTTTTCCATACGACCACAGTAAACAGCCTGTTTGTTGTTCTCTGCAAGTTTTCCTGCATCAGGAGACATAATGCACTGAACAATTTCACATCTTTGCCATCACAGAGAGGGTGTGCTCACCATAACCCAGCACACAGCTGATTCTTTGACTATGGTTTAAGTCAGATTGCAATTGTGTAATCAGTATTTCATCAAGGCAAGCTGCCAGGGACAAAGAACATGTAAATCCCAAAAATACCTCTGCTCTGATGAAAAAAACCTTCCAGATCTAATCCACAGAGATCTCAGCTCTCTGACAGTGGCGCCTCCCAGATGCAAGCACCGACAGATATGATACGACCTTCTGCATTCTACGGTCTGTCATTTCCACTGAGATGTTAATCAGATCCTCCCCACCCAGCTTCCTCTACCACCACACCAAGGGCCAGGCAGATTAGAGGCTCGTCCAAGATTCATTAACTCTGGTTCCCTGCACTTTCATAACGAGCTTGCAGTGCCATCCATTCTTTTCAGCCTCCCCCTGCGGTGACCATGGGGATCAATTTGCTAACACAGTGAGTGGGGGCAGCTCTCACCAGCTCCAGGGGGAAGTGCAGTCATGTGGGTTTTCCCTGCATCAGGTCTCAGAGGAACTGGCACACAATTAGAGAAATTTTTGCTTTTTTTAATGTTGATCAAACCATACAGAGTTTGGGTCTCCAGGGACCCTAACACTTTGTAGCATAATTCTTTTTGTTCTGGCCATCCTGTGCCCAGGGCAGTCTGTTCTCCACTGGCATTCATGACAAAGCCCCTCAGAGTTTGGCAGGGATAAGGGTTATACTCTCACAGGAGGAAGAATTCATCTGTGACTCTTCATCCTTATGCTAACTCCCAAAAAAAGGTCCTTTTATCCTAGGAGATGAGTGGCACCACTGATCCACCTGATATCAGTGGGATGAGGAGTGCTCAGCCTTCCCTTGATGTCACCCCAGAGCACATGTTATCTTCCTTCGGCTCAGCCAACTTTCCCCCAAGATCTCCAGTCTCATTACCTTAACTGGAGCACATCTTCTGGCTGTGATTGATAACTGAATGAGGCATTTGCTTTAATCCTCCTCTATCCCCAGCCTGTCTCCTTCCTTTTGCATGGGGTTGTGCCCACCACACAACAGCTGAGTTCTGCATCACATACCTGCAAAAACTCTGTGTGTTTCTCTCATGCAAACAACAACCCTGAACAAAGAAATGGTTTTTACCTTGGGCACACAAAACCCACTCTGGTGTTCCCCAGCTTGTGGCCACCCAGAAGCCATAGAGCAGTGCTGAATGCCCTGGGCAGCAGCAAGGCATATACCCAAGCAGAAGGCAATTGTGTATATTAATACATCCACTCAGTGTTATCTGTGCTGTATCACAAGTGGGGATTGTGTTTCCACCCCAGCTGGTGCACAGTGGTGCTGGGGATACACTGGTACGGGCTTTCCACCACACTTTCCACCTCCGGTGCCCACAGCTGTCTTTGCTGTCTGGCATTCAGCCTTTTCATGTCTCCAAGTGCTCCTTAGTAAACAGAGGAGACCACACTGTCAGAGAAATCCATTAGTGACAACATTTAATAACTTGGATAAATCCACACCAAAAAATCCACACCTCTTCCACAACCTCCAGCTACACCTATGCTACATGAGATCTAGCCATGCCAGTCCTTTAAGATGCAGACAGCCACTTGAGTGAATTGAATACATTCAATTGGCTTCAAAGAACCTTTGAGTGCTCAGCAACTTGCAAGCAATTTGTTTATAGAAATAATCACTTTCAGAAGAAAAGTGTACATGGCACTTTTTCTTCTATCTCGCAGTCAGTTTTACCTCTAATAATAAATCAGAAGAGACTCAACATGGAATGGCTTGGCATTCTATTCATCTAGAAATATTTCTTTCAGATTAATATTAATTCCCTCCAAGATAAAGGCAGATAGAAATAATTTGAAGGCATAAAACCAGTTTTCAGCATTCCTGACACTTTCCATTGTTAACAAACAGATGATCTTATAATGGTAAAGTCAGAGGAATAATTCCTCTCTTATACTAGGTCTGATTGACTAGACATGACAGATGGTGTTTTTATTACTTTCTGTTCTAAAAGAGGCCTCATCTAATGCAGTCCAAGCTGTGTTATGAGTCTTTACCTCTCAGATAAGCAAACCCTGTTTCATCAGGTTAATGGATCTTTACTTGATTCAGGAAGGCAATTTTCCTTAAAGTTACTCTAATCAAGTACTCAGAGCCCAAATTTTCCTGCCTGATTGACTGTCAGAAAGAGGTAAATCTCTCTACGAAGAACCATATTTATTTTCAAAGAGGGAAAGCAAGTTATTATTATTATTACAGAACCAATTCTGTCCTGTATTCAAGGGTTCTCCTAAACTGGCTTTTACTGCCATTGCAGAATTAAAGACAAAAGTATAGTTAATAGAGCCTTTCTCTCAATAATTTTGTTAAACAACAGGCAGGGAAGGAAAATTAGAGAGGTGGCCTGCTGTCTATTGATACCCCCTCAATTAACTGCCCCTATGGCAATACCATCTGACCCTAATCACTCCAACCTGTCTTCCTGCATCGGCCCCCAATTTGAGGGCTGCCAGCCCCAGTAACTTTGCCACTAGGCTGAGAAATGACAGAGGACTATCCACTTTCTAAAAGAAAAGCTCTGACAGAAAACCAGTGCCTGAAGGATGCTCCCTGTAGGTCCCACATCCTGTTGGCATTTGGCTCCACGGGCAGTTTGGTGGTACAGCTTCATGGGGGCGCAGTGACAGCACGCGTGGAGATAAAGATCACAGTGCCCTGCTGCCTTGGCTCTTTGCTGACCCCCATCACTCCAGGCAGAAGTCCTGCCAGCCCTGGGGCTGTCCAGGCTGCTTGAAGAAGCAGTGGGAGGCCTGACCTCTCCTACTCTCTTCCACCTAGGCAAGAGTGGTCTAGCAACCGAGCCCAATGTGAGGACAAGGAGAAGAGCAACCACCTCAAGGCTGTGCAGAAAACACACAGAACACATTGAATTCTTACACAGGAACAAGAACAGAGTCCAGTGCTCCTGAAAGATCATTCAGTCAGTGCTTTTACTTCTCAATGCACATTTTAGCTTCTCACACAGCCTCACAAGCAGAATTGGTAGCCCTGATGCCCCATCAGACAGTCAGTATTGGATTTTCACTTCCGGAAAATATGACCTCCCAGGAGCCTTAGCTGGAGTTTGCAGAGCAGGCAAAGTGAGCTTCATAACAAAAAAAAAAAAAATTCCTTTGCAAATTTTAGGGAAGCTGAGCTGTTCTTCTTACAGCACCGCGGAAGTTAATGATACCTCAAATGAAACAAACCTTCTCAATAATTTTTACTTAACAGCCACCAGATTTTTAAGGTTTTGTCATGCAGAGAATTGCATTGTTATATCAAGGCAGGCATCTTAAAAACTGTGATTATTCTGCAGGAATGATAAAGCTATGGATAGGAGGTGAAAATGGTGTGTTTGAATCAGAGACTCCCAAGCCAAAAAGTCTGGAAGTATGGCTTTGCCTCAGGCTCAAGAATCAGAAATTCCCAAAGTTCCTCAAATGTCTCTGTTTCAGGTCCTGTCATGTAGCCTGTCACATTTAAAACAAACAGCACACTTCGGGAGAGGCAGCCTTCTAAAACAGTGCTCTCCTTGAATATCATTGTGGGGTTGATTGCAGACGCCTTTGGACTCAGAGTCAGCACCACTGCTAATTGTTCAGACGGGGGATCAATAGAGAGGCATAACTTAAAAACCTGTTACTTGTGGAGACAAGCCCAGGGGACAGCCCTGGAACTGTCCCCACAGTTAAACAATCCCAGAAGGAGTAGGCATCCATTCCTGTAAATTACTGATGGGAAATAAGGCATCAGAGCAGGAGGAGGAAAAGATGAGAGCTTGACTCTTACTGGGTCTCATCTGCTATATCAATTTTGTAAATGAGCAGTGTATGGTGTAGAGAACTTTTCCTTGGGCCTGATGCAAACCCACATAAATCAGGTGAATAGACCATAAGCAAATTTCCCTCCCATCCAGTTTCCAGTGTCTAGGAATAGCTGACTCCAGCTGCTTTGGAACTGCAAAGAGGCTCCACAGGTATTGGATAAGCTGCCTCAGTGGGTTTCTCATTGCCTTTATTGAGTGTTGGGTCAGACACCATACACAGAAGTGTCTGTGATCAATGAACCCATGCTTTGCTAGTTCTCTGCACAAGAACTTATTCACAGTTAATCCAAACCAACTTCATTCATGAAACTGGCTGGAAATCTCATTAGAACAGGCTTTGCAGAGAGATTTCTGACACTTTTGCTTCAAGCACCAGCTGAAAATAGAGCAAAAAGAGACTCCAACTTCCTCTGAGTATTTTGTCAGATCTGAAGATGGGTGATTAATTCATAAAAATTAATAGCACCTTGCTCATTTCCCCCCTATGAATAGAGGCATTTTTTTTCCTTAGGCTTATATGTTTTTCAGAACAATTTGTCAAGTAGTTTCTGCAAACCATGTCAGGTACTTAACAGCATTAGTGACCTGCAATACAGGCACAACAGGACACGTAGGTTACACTGTATGCTTCCCAGATTTCCACCTGGATGAGTATACATCTTAGAAACAGGTTCGCAGTGCAGATTTGCACAACTCTCATTCTGAAGCTCTTGCATGGATATTTTGGACAATTGCCTCCAAAAAGCCCACTCCCACCAACGTTCAGCATGCGATGTCTGTCTGCTCGAGCACTCCCAGCCAGGGAACACGGAAAGAACAGGAGCACAATCCAAGCACGTTACTTACGGAAATCTCTGTGCAGAGTCTCAAACAAAGGTGTCGGCAGAGAGTCCCCAGATGGAGGGATTTCCATGGAGAAAGCAGTGAAATTCTCCAGTGCAAAAGAAGAGCACTATGACCTGTTTAAACTCCAGGATGTGTCCGAGATAAATGCAGGGTGTGAGGTTATTTCTTCTTGTACCCACAGCAGCACTTGTATTCCATAGTAACGTACAGAGAACAAATGGCAAAACAAACTCTTGGCCTCACAAGAACATTGTTCTGTTTGTTGTCCCTGGAGGCTTCCAGTTAATCTTCATCTGTGGGCTTGGCCAGAGAAATGTACTGGTGAACCTCCCCTCTCTGATTTCTCTATACAAACTTAAAGCTTCTTGAGGATTCATTAACTCTTTACTTCATCAATTCATCTATTTCAGCATAGTCTTTTCTATTTTCTGTACCACTCAGCAGCTTTGTAAGTGCAGAGTTATTGGTGAGGTCCCTTCCCAACTTGCACGTGTTCCAGAGCAGGGCTCCAGAATAAACAGCTGGTCATACAGGGAGGATAGACAGCTAAAACAGGTACATTGGACCTAGCTTGGCCAGACCTGGTCTCTCAGCCCTGGAGTTTCCTCCTTTTTTCACATTCCCTGTTGGGAAATGGAAAGCAATTCAAATGATTTGACTATATCAAGCCAACTTATCAAAACTGATCAGTAAGCAGAATTGATGCCATATGTTTTCCAAGAGTTCATATTCAGCCTCATGCCTAAAATTAGATTTAGGCTTTGGTGATTGGCAAGCAATTTCTCAAAAAAGCCAGTCCTCCTGTGAGTGGTGAACATTTCTCAGGCACCCCCAGTTTCTACTCATGCAAGGATCACTTTGCTGTTCAAGTCCAGGTTGCAGTGAAATAGGAGCAAGCCAGGCAGGTAGACCTGTGTTCCTAAGGCAAAGTAACCTTGAGTTGTTTTAACTGAGAAGGAAAGCAAGTTTTCACTTGCTTCAGTCTTGCCTTCATAATCTACTGCAAAGCTGAAATTTGCTGCTCCTGAGAGCTGGCATGCAGAAGGACAGAGCCTGACTTAGGTGGCTGACCGGCCATCGACCCAAGCACTCCATGCTCCATCTCCACAGCACCCAAACATCTCAAATGCACTAGCAGCTTCTCCCTGGTTCAGGCACAGAGCTCCAGAAAATACTGTCATTTCATCCAAATGCTCAGGTTGCTGAACCACCTGTGGCATGTTAGTTGTGAAATAAGGATGATTGATGAGCAGTGCATGGATCATTTTAGAGGAGATAAACCAGACATTCAAGATGCTTGTGGCAGAATAATTCAGAGGACATGATAAAATGCCATTGCATCCCTTGAAATTAAAGGCCTGATTCTCCTCTCTGCATTGCCTGTGAAGCCAAACCTGTATTAAAATGGCTTGATAGGAAGAATTTCCTCCTTGGATGTTGGCAGGACTGCACTGGAGTTAGGATATCTGGGTCACAGACCTCAGTAGCCTCTGGCTGCCTAGGGAACCCAACTCATTCCCACAGTGAGTACCCTGCAAATCCTTGGATTATGGGGGCTTCCAGGCTCCTGCGGGCTTCCAGGCTCCTGCGGGCTTCCAGGCTCCTGCCTCTGTGCTGGGAAGCCTGGAAGTCCCAAAACAAGCTTGCTGTTTCCATTGCTGCTTCTGGCAGGGAATCCCAGATTTCTGGGGTCTTCTACAGACCTAGATAGGTCCCAGTCAGATGATGCCATGTGAACAGCCCTTCAGACTGCAGTACAAGCATCCCAACCTCTTGTGGCTGGCTCAGGGATACAGAGCCTTCCCCAGAGACAGCAGAGAGAGGAAATAAGGTACATAAAGGCTGGAACTCAGGCACTAATGGCTGTGAGGTCACCCAGGAGAGGAAAAAAGGGAAGCAAAGTAACATGAAGGGGGCTCAATTTTTCATGAAAATCATAGACAGTAATACAAAATCTTTGTAAAAGATTCCTTCTGCCTCGGAGTTCATGCACAGGAAGAAATCTGTCAAGGCAAACATGCCCCAAGAAAAGTCACCTGGGAAATGTTTGAGGCAGTTCTGCCCAGTCCCCTCAGCACATTAATAAGTCAGGTCAGTGAAAACAGGGCCGAACAACACTCCAGTTTATAAAAAGGTCAAGGCTATTTTCAACCAGCTGCACTTGGTATGTGGAGCAGCTCCAGCTCATCACATTTGTCTGCCCCTAATGCTCTATCCCTATGGGTTTTCAGAATAGCTGTTTTAGCCAGTCAGTAAAAGCAAATAAATCTGTGTTTTTAAAAAGAGTTGTGCAGGAAACTTGCCATGTGTAAGTCCAGAATAAACAGGAGCCTGTAGAAAAATTGTGTCTGGTGGTTGCCACATAGAAATAAAAGCTGGGAATGAATCACATGGGACAACCAAGGAAGGAAGAAATTACCATAACTGAGCCCAAAGAGAGTTTCCTCTCTGCAGTGGGAATGAGGGTGAGAGGAATCCAGCTAGAAGCCTGAGCAGTGAGTGTGAGGCCAGGGACACTGCCTCCTGACCTGTCTGGAGGCAGAATCACTGCTCTCATGACTTTCTGTTGTACCCTGTTGTAACCACAGCCATGGAGACAAGCAGGAACCAGTTCATCCTGCCCACCCCCGTACCAGTGAAAAAACAGGGATTCAGTGCAGAAAATTGACACCTAGTCACAAACACCTTCCTCAAGCCTCTCATAGCACCAGGGTGGAAGATGGATCATTACTAATAAAACCAGAATGTTTTGCTTTTGAAATGATCTCAGGGAGTCAGTGTCTGCTGGAGCAAAAAGCCTATTTCATGAAAATTTAGCAGGGGAATAATTGAATGGAGCTCAGATAAAAAGCAGTCACCTGGAACTCAGATTTAGAAGAAACTGCCTTTTTTTTTTTTTTCCCAAATTACTGGTTTGGAGGTTAAATAAGGAATATTCATCTGATTTCACTTTTCTCGCACATTTTCCCTGATGGGTGCACTAATGAACTCTAAACTGTACAGCGGAATGCTTTCAGTCCATCCCCACACCTCCCAAGGAGCAAATTCTTCATTAAAAACTAATGATTCTCTTTTTCTACATTAGCATCTACAAGTTCAGAGGCAACTTCAAACCTGGTAGAAAACGAAGCAATTCCCTTTGCAATGATTAGGACTTCCTCCTTCTTACAAAAATCCCAAGGGCCTCTTAACTTGACTGTCTTGATTAAAGAGGGGCTTAGCTTTAATTGGGTAATTGCTGTGGTTTGTTACTCTTGGTTACAGCAGAGATTTCCTCTGCTGCATCTTGGCCAGGCAGGGTTGCTTCCCTTGCACCTCAGTTCAACCCTCCTCAGGGTGAACTGTTCAAACGATTACAGGTGTCACATACCATCAAAATGCACATGGATATGTGTACATCCAGACAGTTTAATGTGCCAGCAGCAGAGCAGGGATTGTCCTGCCCAGCAGCAGGTTGTGCACCACGATGATGCTGTAGTCAAGTAGCTACAATACCTAGTATGAGGAGAGACTTAGCTGAGGATAAAGCTCAATAACCTACATTTTCTTGCAGCCCTTTAGAGGGATTTGGAATCAACTGCCACTGGATGAGAAGCTAATGTCTTTGCTTGCAGTTAGGACTGTAAAACCTTGGGATGTTCATGTCTGCTTGCTGCCTCACGATCGAATGATCTCTAAGCGCTTTGTGAGGCTTCTTACAGTGATTTCCTGACTCTAACCAAAGATAGAATTACCAGCTTTTAAAACAGAGCTAGAAGGCAGGAAAAACTAGTTCCCGGGTTAACTTTATATCCAGTGGTAACCCCTTTGACACCATTTATCATACAGGAGATAAAATTCCCTGACTTTGCTCCTCACAAGCTCTTTCTAATTGAATTAAGCAGATTTACATTACACCAACTGATTTTTTTTTAAGCAGGAAGTAGGCATTCACTTAAACCTGTGAAAAATATGGGTTTGTAGGGAAAGGAATTGAGAAGATTATCTTTATATATGAAATCAGAGAGAGAATGAAATTTCAGCATCAATCAAATACGTCATTTCAAAGATTTTAGTTGTTGCAGATAAAAAAAATCTGCAAACACATCATAAAAGCTTACAATTGAAACAAAACATGTCAAAAACATTTTGACTGACTAAAGCTATATTTTTCATGTTTTCATTCTTCTCAAAACACAGGCAGTTTGTTCTGCCTCAGGATAGGAAGATCTTCTAAATCTCAGACATTCTGGTGAGGTGAAAATGAGCATCTTTAAGGCTCAGAGACTGTTAAATTTCCAGATCTTCTAGAGACAGACAACTGCATTGCCAGTGTACACTCCTTCCACTTCTGCATCTCACTAATGGAGGGCTGGCCCAGACAAACCGCATGCAGTGAGTGACAACACCGTTTTACACTGCCTCAGCTGCCTCTTCAGTGAACACAGTTCATTTTCCAGTCAGCCAAGGTCAAGCTCTAGAGTTATGTTTGCTTTAAGGAAGGGCAGGGCAAAAAGAGTGGCTGTTTGCTACCTGCATAGGCCAAATCTGCCCCACCTGTGCACCCCATCCAGCCCTGCCTCACTGGAGCAGACTCTCAGATACCTCAGCTGTGTGCTGGCTGCCAGAGCCACTGAATCTGAAGCCACAGGCACCCAAAAACCTGCCTGTGTGACAGATACCGTGACTCTGCTGGACACTGTGGATTCAGGTGGTTTTAAATGGGGAAGGAGCCCAACTCATTCGAGCTGAAAGCTCAAAAGTAACCATGCCAGGGCAGAGCCATTGCTTACTAAATTCCGCTCTATAGCTGTGCAGTTGGAGTACTTGGTCACTTGCCCTTTACAACAGATCCTAGTGGTGCAGAGATTTGCCAGATGCTGGTCAGCCCCATTCATGCAGAACAGATGACTCTGCCCATGCCAGTGAAAGCTGTGGCAGATGCATTGGGTGAGTGCCTGAGGCAGTTGTTTTTCACGTGCAAGCCAGAGAGGGGAAGCAGGTTTGCCCAATTGGCAGGATGGCCAAATATAGCTTAAATGGCACAGTAAGCAGCTTCACTTCTCCATCTGAGGCTGGATGGATGGCCTGGAGAGAGGCAAGGCTGCATCACTTAACACCTTTCTGTAGGACAAGTCACAAAGGGCTTTCTTAGGCAGGAGTCATTGAAGGCACCAGGCTCCCTTGGACTGCACAGCTCTATCTGTCAGTAAAAGCTGTGTGTGCAGCTCCTTCTGCTCTACTGTATTTTTGGCCCCTGCCCCACCCTGGCAGGCAGCAAGGATGAAAGTAATTTGACATGTGATGAACCAAGGTGAGCCAGAAACAGGAAGAAAGCCAAAACCAAGACAAAGGATGGGCTTACACAAAGCACCAGAGCCAAGCACCTGCCCCAAAGGATATGATACGAAAGGTCATTCCTAGCACTGAGTTCTCCATGAAATAAATATTCTTTGGCTTCAGGGCACACAACAGAAGCTCAATGAAGCTTTTGCTCCCAGCATGTAGCTGGAGAGTGCTTGTCCTACTAGTCACTCCAAGACCATGGTGATGGGCTATCAGCTGAGACAGATTTGCCTCTCTGTTCTTCAGTATGTGAAAGGCCACTGATCCACAGATTCTTCTTCCCTGGTCTTTTTCCTCCCTGAAAGCTGTGGAAGTCTCCATGCTCATTCTAGCCCTAATGGGTAAGCTAATCAGCCCTGCATTTCTGCGCTCATAACAAAGTACAGTTGCACCGCATTTCAGCAGCAATCCAGCAGCCCACCTAAAATGAGCTATTGATTCCATTTGACTTCCCAAGAAAAAAGCAAGCAGATACCAAAGCCACGCCCATCTGTCATTGAGTGCAGAAAATATGAGGTAAGAGTGTCTGAAGACACAGCTCTCCAGGACAAAGCAAACCAGGCTGCTATACCCATTCCATCATTGCTAGGAGAACCATTTGACCAAACAAATAAAGAAGGTGCAGGCTCTGCTCAAGGAACAGGTATTCCTGCAAGTTTTATCAGGCCTGAGAAGCCAGATCATGGCTGAATCCATCTCTGTTGGTTGAAAAGGAGGCTGTTTCTACCATAGGATCTGAACTTGCTCTGTTAAGAACTGATTTATGAGGAATCTTGCATTCTGGCAAATATACAAGGCTTAGCATTTAAAATGTTAAAAGAGAAGCCATTGCAAAGCCATCTCTTGAAACACTCTCACGGCCCTTCAGGCAAGGAGCAGTCAACCTTAGCTGACTTATTGTCATCTTGCCAGTCATAAAAAAAAAAAAAAAAGGACCAGAGATAAAAAGGCCAACAATAAGGTAATGCACGTCATCACCTTTGGTTAATGTTGCGCTGGATCTGGCGCCACCATTTCTCTCCTTTTGCTTGAAAATTGGAATGATAGCACTTTGCAACCAAATTTCATGAGTTTACAAAAACAGCAGTCAGATGGCAGGGTGGCTTGAAAGGAAAATACAGGGCAGTGACTCCTGTCTGAGATGGGCCACCCTCAGGACCACAGCATTTTCTGCTGTGCAGCCATTCACACAGAACAGTCAGGCATGACCAACACATTGCATGGAGCATCCAAACTGAGTTAGGAGTGTCTTGGTTCAGAAGAGGATAGCAAGGTACTATTTTAAAAGAGCAGAAAGGATCATAATTAACAAGTCTGTCTAGATAGTCAAGTGAATAGATTGGCTCCCTGGCACCAACAGGAATTACAGTCATTAAATAAGGAAAGGGATGATTCTCACATCAACCACAAGGACAAATCCATCTAGAGTTTCTACAGAGAGGCTTGACGGGCATCATGTGGCTGATCCACACTCCTTTAGCTGGACTTAGAAAACAGGAAAAACAAAAGCTCCACCTTGGAAGCAATGCAAATGAGAGTAGCCACCATGTTACAAGCCAGTGCAGCTTGGAAATAGTCATGTGGAGCAACAAGCATGTCCTTGACAGGAGCACTCATGAAATTTTAGCCCAGAAATATGTGACTGATTTCTTTCAACTTTTTAAAGCACAATGTCAAGAGAATGGAAAAATAAAACTGGCTGTCCTACATTTTTGGTGCTGCTTGATAGCATCCGACCCAGAGCAGCTTTTGTTACTGTATCACACACCAAGGTACAAACCCATTCCCTGGGTTTCCTTACTTCTCCTATAGCTACAAGGCAGAACAGGGCTGAGGGATGAAGACAAGGCATGGCTGAGGGAGCCTGGGTCTGACACAGGAGCAAGTCCTCAACCTCACACAACACAATTCCTCTTTCAGACCCCATTCACCCACTGGTTGTGCCCCATACTGCAGAAATGTTTCCCCACCATTCTCCTTCCCAAATTCCCTAGCATGTCCATACAGAAAACACCCCACCAGTTTTTGAACACACCACCCCCGCCCTGTAATTTTTTTTTCTTTTTCAGCGGCCTGCCAGCCACAGCAGAGCAGGGCTGCTCATTTGCAGAAATCAGCACTCTAATCCACTGACCTTTTCAACACTGTACAGGATTGACTATTTCTTATCACCATAACCTATTTTAAGTAATCTTCTAGATGTTCAGTTCATCCTTCTGCTTGCCTAAGGAAATATAAAAATTTACACCTATTGTAAAAGCATGAATAAAAGCTGATTGAGGAAAGTGGAGACAATAATGTGCCCATAATACTAACAAGCTCACTTGCACTGCATTTCTCTTTAAAGGAAGATTTGTCTGATTATCAACAGGATGTTGATTTAGACTCCTGCTAAAATTACCACTGTAAAAGTAAACCCACTTTTATTGCGTTAGTACAGAGAACAGTTATGTACTGTTTAAATGTTTATGTCTGTTGCTGGGGGTGATCAATCTCTTAATTATCAATCCAAAAAGGGTTCTGTGGCAAAAGATGATATATTTAGTGCACATGGGATATTTTTTGAAGAAGCTAAAATTTACAAAATAAAATTCAACAACCTTTTTTTAGAATAGAAATCAGCAAAGCTGGTAACAGAATCAGATATAGAATTCATGCCATTCTTAGATCAGGCTGTTTGACAAAGCCAAGTGAGGGCAGTGCTCTAGAATGTAAGATTCACATTAACTTTCCAGTTCTGAACAGACTTACCATGTGACTGCAGCTATCTTTTGGGTTTGGTGAATGTTTTTTGCACTGATATTGTGCAATTTTTCTAAATATAACAGTGAGTGCATGAACTACATGCCCTACTAAGAGTCAGTCACCTTCAGTGATAACTATATGCATTTTGGTTACTCTTTACACAGCTCTCTGGTGACCTGAAACTCGAGATGTAGAACACAAATTTTCTTTGGCAGCAATGTCACCCTCCTCACATTCATGCATGCCTAATCTCAATTCTCTAGTGAATCACAAACAGCAAAGAAGGAAGAAGTTTGTGTGCATTATGCATGGGCTTTGCTGTGTACACTATCCTAAGAAATAACCCAGGAAGAAAATATTTTATATGAGCAAGCAGAGAGTTGCTTGGATCTCCTAGTAGCCAGGTGCCATCAATTTCTGCTAAGTGGAGACCATTAACACTGGAAATGCACCTAGAGCTAGTCTTCCTTTGGTTTCAGCACACACAGTATCGATTCAGTCCTGGCTCAGTGTTTCAACTGCCCTACAGGAACAGCAAGATCTGCTCTGGCCAGTGTGAGCACTGTGCCTGTGCGACTGTTTCTCATTCAGCTAAAATCAGAGCGGCTGGACGATGGGCTTTTCAGCCCTACACAGCTCACAATCAGCTCAGCTGCAGCTCCTCCCCAGGGCTAAACTCTGGTCAGCAAGGAGAGGGAGTTGGCAGTGGGACTAGAGGGCAACATGAAAAATACCAGTTGGAACCACTTTTGTGGATCATTTACAGAGAACACATTTAAAAATGAAAAGCACATTTAGCTGAAGAACATTTCATCAGTGAGAAAGTCACTTGAGTACACAGATGAGGAACATTTGGAGAGCCCTCAGGATCCAGTTCTTTTCAGTACAGCTTCATTACGAGATCTGGGTAGACTTGCTTTCCAGTTGGGTGATGTTGCTGGGTAGAAGCATTTGTTTGAGTGACTGATAACCCTGGTGGTGCAGGCTGGGTGGGAAGGCTGAATGCTTGAACTGAGCATCACAGGGACTGCCTTTAAGTCTGCCATTGTAGACCAGATCTTCTCTGAGACAAACTCATTGACTAAAGCATTTCAAAAAAGTGAAATCATGAGGACTCAATGACTGATGAGAAAGATTTCTAAGATAACTCCCTCAACAAAGTAACAGAACTACAGGCAGATAGACTATACGTAAGAGAAAATCCTGTAAGTCAGCCCATTTCAGTGCATGAGAGGTGGCACACAAAAGGAAAATCAGGCTGTTAAGGAATCTTGGTTCTCAGCTTTGTCTCATCTTCCTGTCATGATCTTGGGCAAATGACTTGACCTCCCATAATTTTAGTGCCTCGGTTTTGGAATGGGGAAGATTCTGTAGCCTTGATTACTTGGCTTCTAAGTAACTTGAGGGAGCATCTCTGTGAGGGTTTGTACAGTACCTAACACATGCTCTTTGTAGCTGTTTTGAGGGGAAAAGCTCCATCTTTATGTACTATTGAAAACACCACTAATTAATAGTCACTGGAAGTTTTCCATTGCATCTATATAGTTCAAGAGGGGCATTTTCATTCCCAGGCCACAGAAATGAGACTGAATTCCTCATGCCTTCATCAAAGGACTTCAGCTGGGACATTGGCTGTCTGCAGGTTAAAGGTTTTCAGCAACCCTTTGAAGGCACTGGCATTGCCTGTGGAGTCTTCAGCCCAAACAAAAGAGCAAAGACCCTTCTGGTCTTTTGGGACTTAGAGCAAAAGAAATCTTTCTTTGGATTGAGGAAATCCTTTAAAGAAGGGACTTCAGACCTACAGTGATAAAGGAAATAAAAAAACGTCTACACTGACAGCTCCAGTTAGGAGCAAACAGGCACAAAGACTTTGAAAAACAACCAGCCTTTCATCTTCAATAGCAAGCTCAACAGCTCTGCACCAGCTGCTCTGTAAACAGTATAGCAAGGGAAAGAAAATCACTGGCAGCAAATGCATTAAACATGGCAATGTCTTCAGATGACATATTTTGTAAATTTCCTCCTTAAAAGTTAAGCCATTTCTTAAATCTAAAGGATTACCTGTTGTATGGCAGCAGAGATATTCTTCCAGGCAGCTGGGCAGCTTCATTACCCTTATTTCTTGCCAACCTTCCCATAATGCAAGCAGGCAATTTGGCAAAGGTGGGATGTCAGGTGACTTGGGCTCATCTCCTGAGTCTGCTTTACATTTTCTGAGAGACCGTTAGCAAAGGACTTCATCTGTGGGACCTGTTTTCACCTGGAGAAGAAAAGAAATTATTCTTTTGTCTTAAAGCAGTCAGCACTTTGTAAAAATCACATGCAACCTTTTATTGACCGTGGATCCATAAGAACTTTTTCAGGAGATGGTTACACACTGCTTGGGAAACTAAAATCCATTAATAGACTGACTTTTCCCAGCTCTGGAACACAGAGGAATAAGTGCAGGAGCACCCAAAAACACATATCACAGGCTGAATTTATTCCAGTGTAAGCTCCTGAACATCAAATAAGGGAAACTTCAGCTTAGATTTGGTGTGGTTTAATTTAATTAAGTAATGGCCTGTGAAATATAAACTACTCTAGGCAAGGGGTAAAAGAAAACACTGAGAATCACTATACAGTATTTTGGATGCTGAAACAGGGAAATATGCTCAGCATCTATGTAGATATAGGGGAGGGATTGCATCCTCTGATCAGTTTGGTTATTGGAATCTATTAAGGCTGAAGTGTCATTTTCTCCAGTTTCCAAATTCCTTTCTATTACGAGAGCTATGATAGAAATAAAGCAGCACAGTTAAGAACATCCTACCATCACTTCTAATGCCTGTGGTACAGCATGACAACACCTCTACCTTTCCACTTTCTCTTCATTCCAGAATCTATTGGGATTCTGGTCACTTAAACTTCCTAAGCCTCATTTTGCTAACAGAAGAATAACAATGCCAGACATTTCCAGAGTGCACCAAGGCTTAACAGTAACATGATATACTTAATGCATCTGTACTGTTTAAAAACCTCTACAGGCTAAGTAACTGACTACCTTTGCAGGGAAGCAGCTGAAGATTGTTCTTGCAGCCAGGTTCACTCTGCTGATGGTAACTCAGAGTCGTAAACAACAGCGAACAACTCCTACTCAGCACTTGACACCCACTGCAGCTGAGCCCTAAAATGCCCCATTGTGTAGGTCGCAGCCCGTCTCATTTGGCACTTGACAGTCCCATGAAAGGCAACTGACACTGCTTAGGAGGAAGTGTTTGGGGCTCCCATCTGTGCCTGGGTCTTTGCCAGGGTGTCATCCAAAGACTTCCACAGCAGGAAGCCTTTGCCAGCTCCTCCACTTCTGGCTAACTGGCTGTTGCTACACCAGATTCTTTCCCTTCCATCATGCATGGATAGGTGAGTCCTCAGGAACTGGCTTGAGAAGAGCACAGCTGTCTCAGTGTGCTAAAATAAGCACTTTAATTTGTTCTCCCCACTTTGACCAGTGAAATAACATACGGGCATCTGCTCTCTTTTATTTGCTGCCAAGCAGCCCCAGGGTTTCAGGAGACAGCATTTGGTGATGACACTTGTAAGAATCCTGAACACTTGTCCAGCTGGTATCTGCACACTTACTAACCACTCCAGTGTGGGGAACAGCAACACTGCATCCCATATGTTCTCCAGTCTGCACCTCATGTCTTATAGCCGATAGCACTGGTGGCTCAACCCTACACACAGCACTTCAGAGCAATTTTGCTGGCAAAGTCCTTTAGCAGCTGAATTGCTATTCAATACCTGGGAGACAGGAGCAAGCTTTGCTCCCACTCAGTTCAGTATTAAAAATCTAATCTACTTTCCTCAAAGTTGACTCATGCAGCAAGTGTAGTCTGTGGAAAGCCAATGTTTTACATAGCCTGCTGTGGTGGGTCCTTAGGGCTCGACTTGAAGAATGTCCTTTAGCCAGAGACATGACATCTTCCAAGGGGGACCAAAGACCGGCTGGTACAGAGGTAAGCTTAAAGAGCCCCGGTGCCGTTTGGACCTCGTGGGGATCCTTCTTCCTGTTTTAAGGGAACAGCATTAAGAGGCATTGTCACATGGCCAGAGACAACCATTAGTTGAATGGCAAAAGTAAATATCCTTCTGCCTTAATCTCAAAACCAACCTCCCTTCTCTCTGGCAGCAGCAGCCCCTCAGCAGTGATGGCCGTAATGACACAAAACCCCTTATCACCTCCTCTCTCCCTGCGGTGTTATTATCCTGATATAAAAAAGGGAAACTGAGGCAGAGAGCAAGGTGGTAACTTGTCCATGGCTGTTCAGGGCACTGCAGACAGTCAGGAGGCTACATGAACTGCTGGTCTGTGGGCAGCATCTGTTTGCCTGCCACAGCCTCAGGAAACGAAACTCCACAGATGGGAGAATGCTTTTTTGGGTATCTGCATGAGGTCTGAGGAATATCAGGATGACCAGACCCTGATCTGCAGCAGGGTTAAGGACCCTGTCAGTGCCTGGCTTTCCCAGGGACAGTCAGCAGGAACAGGTGTGTTCCCCATTGCCTTGGAAGGCCCTTCTCCCAGGCAGGCAGAAGAAGGGGAGATTTTTCCCTGCTCCCCAGCCCAGCCTGTTTCTCAGCACAGCACAGCTGACCCCAATTCAAGCTGCTGACACTTATTTTCAGGGTGTTTCAGAGCTTCGTTATTTGTGAATGCCTTTTTGTGTAGCGCCATTGGCACTAGCACAGCCTGTTCTCAGCCTGTTCCAGCAGCTCCCCAATGACTGAGGTGATGGGCTCCAAACAAGGCAGGGGCTCTGAGCAGGTCCTCAATGGGGTCAGTCAGAGACAGCAAGCATCCTGGTGGATATTCCTCCCTTTTCCAGCTTCACCTCCCTGTACACAGCCTTCAGTTTCTGCTCTCCAAGACCTCAGAGCAGAGACTGCTTGGTTAAAAATACACATATATGTTTTTTAAATTCCCAGCAGCAGGCAGAGTATTGACAAACTGCACGACACTGGGAGGAAGGCAGCAGAAATGGCTTCTGAGACTGATTTGTGAGGATCAGATTAAAACAGACTAAACATCTATATCCCAACTAAGTAGTGGGCCTGCCAGGCTTCAGGCAGGGAGCTGGCTGCACACATCAAGGAGATAAATGCTACAAGGAAATATCCACAGTATCTGCAGTTACTGTGAGAATCCTATATTTAAGAAATGGAGGCTTCTCCAGTGGAGTTGCTGCATAAACTGGCAGCCAAGGACCAGGACCTGAAATGCTCACTTGCCCTCTCCACACCCTGCCTGTAGGCACTGCCAAGTTCAAATTAGGGAAGAGACCAAGATATGTCCTCAATCAGCTTCTCAGCACAAAGAGCAGGTAGTAAAGTGGTGGGTTAGAAAAACAAGAATAACTAAAAAATACCCCAGCATTACCAGGATAAACATTGTCTTACTTTGATCAACAGCCTGCCTCCAATTGTAGCCAAAGATGCTGAGGGAAAAATGCAGCAACATGGCAAATACCACAATCCCAAACATTCCTCCAGCTCTTCCAGCTTCTGAGTTTGCAGCTCAGGTGCTTCTGTTCCAGAGGAAATTAATGACGAAGAGAACCCCAGGTGGGAGATGAGAGCAAAGTCTACCGAGAGCTGAGAACCTGCAAAAGTGTGCCAGGTGGGTGGTGATGCTTGGGAAGAACACTGATCTCTGAGTACAAGCAATTTTCAAAGGAAAACAGCTGTGACCTGTGTGACAAGCCTTAGTGGGCATCTCAGTCTCTACAACACAGCCAGCGTACAACATTTTTCTTAAAGACATTTCACATTTGAAACTATATCAAAGCTTTAGACAGCATGCTTTTCCCATCCCATATAATTTGGGGAATTCCCTCTTAGTAAGCCTGGCTGGGAAATCTGGCACTTGAGTCCCTTTGCACAGTACCTCCTTTCTGCAGGGTCTCATCCAGGGCAGTGGCTCCAGCAAGCAGAGCCTGCATTTTGATGGGCTTGTTCTGCTCCTGCACACCGACATGTGCCTAATCCAGCTCTGCTGCCTTTTTGTCAAACCTTTGCTGTATCTGCAGGCACAGCACTGCTCCCAGACCTCTATTTACAAGTCACACCTTCTTCACTGCCAGAAGGGGAATTACTTTTTCCCAACAACAATAAACACTATTTATTGAATACTGAATACAGTTATCAATGTTGGGTAGCCTTGGCTGCTCAGGAATAAAGACAAGGAGATTTCACACACACAAGTAGGAGGTCCAGTCCTGACTATGCTGTTGAAAGGGTACAAAGCTAAAAAGCATCCTCAGAAACATCCACAATCAGCTGAGCTTGTTCTTGCTGTCAAAGGCTAAATTTCCATATTTATGATATTCAGCATGAATGTCTTATTTTTCTATAAAGTGTGACATTTGAATTTCTCTATTATAATTTTACAAGTAGCCTCCTGTGTCAGTCAATGGAAAACTATTAAAAAAAAACTGCTTCAAATTCAGGCAAAAATAATACAGGCCCAAGAAAATAGCGTATGTCATTGCTACAATAAAAATTAGACTTGTATAGCAAAATACTCCATGTTTTTAATTTTCCCTTGACAGTGTTAAAAAATTTATGCAGTTGTCCTACATGGACATGGGACATGGCTGATGGGACACAGAAGTACCCAAAAGCAGCCCAAGGCTTAACATTCTAAAGCAGCATAAATCCAAAGAAGAAACTTCTACCTTCATTATCCTCAAATAATTGAGGAAGAGGAGCATTCAGGCAGTACTGGACAGGCTGCAAAATTTTCTTTTCTCACTCTAACATCCCCAGATGCATGGTCAGAAGTGGGAAAGGGAAAAGACCACAAGGAAGTGGGTGAGTCATGGCCACATTACTGTTGGCTGTCACTCTCCATGGGATGACTTTTCAGTACATTAGAGACATTTCTGAATTAAAGCTAGACTTTCAACACCAAAGACTTCTACGCACTGCATTTCATTGATGAAAAAAATCCCAGGCCATAATGCCAAGGGAAAGAAATCTAGTCTTCTTTCTCCAGGCATTTCCTTGTTACTTCAGTTGCTTTCCACTGTTTTTCACTTTCTTTACCAATGAACTTGCCTGCCCTGCACCTGGACTAGACTGAGCAGACCTGTCCCTGCAGTCAACCACAAATTCAAAAGGTAAATGGTTAAACCCACATTGGAGGTCAGGAATGAGTAAATACAGCCCAGAGGGTTTTGTATTTAGACACAGGTAAGTGTTTGTCTTATTGGGAAGCTGATTTAATTCATTGTTATCAGCTAAATAAACTACAGAACACAAGCAAGCCATGGACATGCTGAAGTGCAAGAAATCGCCAGCACACAAAATCACAATAACTAATTTAAGTGCTTAGACATTGTCAGCTGAAAATAACTATATCATTACACTTTATTATTTAGAGGACTTGAGCGCTCTAGTAACACAACTGATTTAATCTGATCACTTCTCTGGGTAAAGCTCAGGCTCTGGACCAAGATAATGATGACAACAGAGTAGAAGTGTTTTATACCCTCCTCCATAAAACACCTCACAGGGCACAGACACAAGTTACAGGCCAGTGTGGATTGTCCCATGAAACAAGATGAGCAAACCACCCTCAGCCAAACCAGATCTCCTGATTGCAGGAATGGATTGACCAGCTTTGGCCTTGCAGCACATCTGAGATCATCCAACCTGAGCAGAATGAGCGGCTGCACTCTCCCCTGACACAGGCTCAGTCAGGCTCTTCTCAGGTGAAAAGCTGGGTTAATTTCAGGGGTCAACACCTGAGCTCGGGGCAGCAAACACTGCACAAGGCAGCTTACACACACAGTCTTCTGTGGCAGAGGAAATTTATTTCCTTTACCCTAACAGAAGGAATAAACCCCCACTATGGCCAGCAGATTTCATAGTCCTTAATACCTGCCATGGGCTGGACTGAGAAGTAAGGAACAGTCAGCTGGGGGTGTTTGATTCTGGATCTTTTCCTAGCAATGCCAGACACCAGCTGCTACACCTCAAACCTCTGGGTCTTTGTCCTGTCCCTGGTGGAGCAATGGGAGTGCACAAGCAGTGAGAACCAGGCAGTGGAGGACTCTGCTGAGCCTCAACACTTGTTTCTGCAAATGAACCCATCATACGCTGCTGCACCATAAATCTCCCTTGTCAGTCACACCAAACCTCCCAGGCTGTGAATTACTGTCCAGCTTTCCTTCTCCCCATGGGTGCCTGCACACCTGCAGGAATGAGGGATGGACACACTTAACCTTCCCAGAACTAGGTAGCAAAAATGTGATCTTTCCAATGTGGATGAGTCACCTCCAACTGGGTTATTAAGTTATTACATTGTATTATTATATTAACGTCATTGCCATTTTCAGGAGAAGATAAACCTAATTTTAATCTGCTCTTAATTGAAAGCTTATCAAGAGACTGGCTCCATCCCTACACAGTCAGACAGCTTTTTTTTTTTATCTTCTGTTTCCCTTCCCCCTCTCCATACACTGTACTATATGCTGATGAAAAGAAACATCTCTATTCATTAGAGAAAATTCAGCTTGGACTCGATCAGGCCTGTTAGCCTACAGCCTGGACTATGATCACAGAGCAGACCTTCCCTGACAACAACAACAAAAACTGTTGGGGGCTGCAGTTTGGCAGCCTGTTGCAAGGGATTTGCTGCTCGTTTTTATGTTGAGGTACTTGACAGTTTCCATTAGTGGACGTGAGAATATTAAAGATATTTGAGCAGCTCTGGAGGAAAGTTAAGTATATAATGCAAGTTGACTGTGCAGATTTTAATTACAGATTCCCCCAAAAAATCCATAGAAACTCTGATTAAACTCCTAATTACTTTTAAAGAAGTGAATAAGCAGTCAATAAGATGAACAGCAGCCTCTCTTCTTCTTTCTTTTTCTTTCTTCTTCTTCTGAGCAAGCTCTAGAGTGATAGCAACTGCAGATGTATTATCACAAGCAAGTTAACAGAAGACCAAGGGGGAAACATTTCTCTAAAGACTCCTTGGAAAGAACTTTTTGCAACATCTTCAATACCAAGGCTGGCCCTGAAATCAATCAGGTCACAGTAATTTACACTAGCAAAGGATGTGCCTGTTGCCTCCAGCTGTGACTTCATGTTGCAGGATTACATTGGCTTTTCCAGCAAAGCTCTGCCTCCCCACACAAGCAGCGCTGGCCTTCAGGGAGCTGTGGTGGTGTTTCACACCTTGTCCAGGTTAGGGAGGTGACTCTCACAGAGATGTGGACCGTGTCCCAGGGGAGGGGGCTTTACAGACAGCCTTCCCAAACATGTCACAAAACCATGCTGAGGAGTTTCACTGGTCCCCTCTCTGTCAGGCCATGGAGATGGCTGCACATCTTCCCTGAGAGCAGCACTGCAAGGTCATGACTCAGTCACAACTACTATCTCCACAGCTGAAGATGTGGTGCCTCTGAGCAAAGCGGAGCACCAGCTCCTGGCATACAGAAATACCCTTACTCTAAGGGGACTTCTTACTGGTTGGAAAGAAACTTCTCAGCCCCAGATCTGTGGGCCATGATTCAGCCCCTCCACCCAGGCCCAGCCCTGCAAAGTGGATGTACCTGATCCACACTCATTCTGAAAATCAAAAACTGTTTCCCAGCAAGACATTTTAGTGCCTCCTCAGAACTTGCTCAAATCTGCTAGACTTGCAAAGAAACTTACTTCTTCTGAGCTTAGCTGAGACCCACAGTAAACTACAGCCCATGTTTCTCAGCCCCATGAGTATCATTCCTCTGTTTTATGGTGGTTTCTGGCTCTCATTTAGCTTTGCTACAGCTGTGCCAGAGCAGGACAAGCCCTGCTCACTCTCTCTGGGCACAACAGGGCTAAAAACTGTAAAAAAAGAAATATCTCCCCTAAAGTAATTCAAATTCAGAAGGTGGGACTCACTCTGAGATGGTGTACAGCAGCAAGACATGCTGTGCAAGCAGTGACTGTCCCCAGGGCACAGCCATGCTTCATCTTCCTGTCTTCTCTCCAAGCCATTATTGTTTATTTTGCTGTCTCCAATGCCCATAATTTTAACCCTGCAAATAACTTTCATTTCCCCATCACAGGAAGGAGAATGAGAGTGCTTCTAGGGGAACAACATCTGTGCCTGTGTGTGAAGACACTCATTCCCTATCTGTATCACCACATTCTGCCTCTCACATGATTTTTTTACATTTTTCCTACAGAGAAGACTCACAGTTACCAAAATCCCCTCTTATACCACTGCCAGATATTTTCTAGCTAATAGACATGTTTGTGAAGCAGCCCCCCAGCTGCTGAGGGGCAGTAAGCACCAATCTCCTAATCCCTGCCCATAGTGTGAACGCATTTTATATTCCATGATGTGGCGGAACTGTCCTCACTGTATCTGACTGCCCAGCTCCCACCTTTTTATCTTTCACAAGCCTTTCAGACTAGACCTTTCAGATATGGCGAGACCATAACCAGAGGATGCAGATTCCCTCTGGTAGATTTGTTGGTTCAAGATGACTCAAGCACAACTCTATGTTGTGCTCTGTGTACAGCACCTGGGAGAGCAGGATTCAATGCTGGCTTGGAGGTCTCAAGGCTTTTGCCATAGAATTAATTTTGACAAGAAGGAACATGGCCAAAACAGTAAGGCTATAGGGCATGGACATTCAAAGACTGATCTGGTTTTGGTTTTTTTGGAAGAGACTTTCAGTGGAGCCTTCATGGGGAGAAAAAATTCATAATAGGATATTTGCATTAGAAAGAGAAGGAGATTTGGGGGTGCATTGGAGAGTTCAGTCAATTCCTAAGCCTTGATCCAGGTGGATGGGAGGGAAAAGAGGCTTGGAAATGGAAGGAGGGAAGGAGCTTGCTCTGCAACCAAAGCTGTGCAATAAGGCATATGTGGCTTCCAGTGACAGTGTGAGAATTTACAGTATAATAAAGATATATATGGCCATTTGGAACAAGCTATTTCTAACATAAAATGACTCTGTATATTGATTGCCCCAGGAATTTGTACAGAACACTATTTCCAGACATATAACTGAGCATATTATTTACTCACTATAAAAGCCAGATAAATGGCCAGGCTCCAGGAGGGCGTGAGGCAACAGCAGTTGTTCATCGACAGATGAATGGAAGGAGGTTTGAGCGTGACAGAGAACATCAGGATAGTGGGAACTATACCAACAGCTTTCACAAGTCACTGCAACAGGGGTAACTGCTTGTTCCTGAAAAAGGTGAGGCTACTTCAAGGCCCTCATGAGAAGGCAGGGGACCAATGTACAGGAGAAACATAATTTCTCCTCTGGAGCAGCACTGAGAAATGAGATCTGAGGCTAAAACATTCAGAAGGTACAAGGGTCTGAACCAGAGCAGGCTCTTACACAGCAGCATGCAAGCAATCGCTTGAGGCCCTCAGCCATGAATGTCCAGCTAGATCCCACACCAGTCACTTCAGGTGTGGGAGAGACAACAGCCAAAGCTCAGCCTCTGCCTCGTTCCCTGTGAGCCCAAAGCTGGACTGGCCTGAGACAGGGCCCACTCAGAGCTGAGTGTTACTGGCTCATTTCCAGCTGGATGGAAATGCCTGAATGACAGTCTATGGAGTTCACAGTTGACAGATCCCAGTTTTCCATCACGAGGGACCCCATAGCATACTGGTGTTCAAAGAAAAATGATGTTGCAGGTTTGCTTGTCTCACAAGCAGACTATAAACTTCAAAGCATTTCCCAGGAAATGTAGTGGACACATCAGCTGGGAATTTCCTTCCAAAGCAAACATGAAGGAAAAGAGTCTGAAAATGAGGGGCAGTATAGAGAAATATCTTTTGGCCTACCAGCAGATAAGCCAAAAGTAGGGCTATCCCAGAAATGGGGAATTCTGCACTTTAGCAGCTCTACAGCAACTGTGTTTATATTGACAGTTTTGCTTCAACTCCTAAAACAGGTGAAACATGCAACACAACCTTGAGCATTCTCCTCCCCATCTCCTTGCCTTTCACACTCCATCACAATGTTATGTGTAGGCAATACCAAGTCCAGATAGATCTCGTAAGCAGGGCCTGCATCATTTCCTTATTGTTAAGTGTCCAGTTACATGCAGAGACCAAAGAACTGCCCAGACAGGTGACAGGGTCTTGACTCATGATTTCAGCTCATCAGCAAGTTGCTCTAATAATAAAAATAATAAACTTTTGTGTGTGTTAGGCTATGAAAGGGTGGTAAAACCGGGTTTACGTTCTTCAGCACAAAGCCATGCCATCGCAGTAGAGCAGGGTACCGTGAAGGCTGAATATTCTTGTACTCCTGCTGCCACCTAAAGGAAATGCCTCAAAAATGTTCTGAAATATCCTAGAAAAAACATGTTCTGAAATATTTTGAAATAATGCAGGCTAGAGTGGGCTTTTAGCTGAAGAAGGATCTATTTGGGAAAAGGACTATTACAAGCAGGGTATTTTTGTCTCATGGAATCAGCTGGAGAGTGCTGGCAGATTTTTAACAATGATAATAGCAAGTGGATGGGGTCAGGGAACTTTGGCTGTCCACAGCGGACTCCAGTTGTGACCATCCTGATGGCCATGGTCAAACGCCACAGATGAGAGGTTTGTATATGGGAGCAATAGCTCTCATTACATGAGCTGACCTAAAAAGAAAACCAAAACAACTTTAGGATCATAAAAAAAAGTCTTCAATTCATTTTAGACTAAGCAAAAATACCACCGGTTCTTGTTCAATGGATCCTTCTGAAACAGTTTTCTTTAAGGCAACTGATTCTTCTGTTCAAATTCACCCCATTATCCAGGGGAGACACCAGGTCCTTTGGTGCTTTTGTAGAGATAGTGACCAGGTCAGGCCAGCATTAGAAATCTAACACCATGTCCTCTTTAGGCCAGGTGTTCCTGATGCTGGCTGCCTATGTAACTCACTTGGATTAATCCATTCCTTTTGGATTTGTTTGTTAGAATTGGATATGCTCCAATGGTATTGGATGTAGCTGGGCAAAGGGGAAATATCTAAAAGCAAACGCTTCCATATTGTGCACAAAATAGCAATAACTCTATTCAAGCTTCTATGCTGACTAAATGCCCAACACCAGAAGTTGTGTACAGTCAGCACTAGTGAGCCCAGGGAAATACTAGACTGCTTCATAAACTGGAAGCCAAGTGGAAGTATTACTTAAATGCTCCAAAAGTATCATCTGCTGCTGCAGATCATCGAATAGCCTTATTAAAGAGAGGGAACATTACTACATGAGTTTTGAAACTGGCTTTACAGCTTTAACTGTGGACTTCACACTTTAATAACCTCCTGCTTAAGGGGTACAAGAATGGAGCCTCTTTTGTCTTCCCCATGTATGGGCACAAGGGCACACATCAAAAACATGCATCTGGTTTTTGGAGTGTTCAAGTACGGAAATTTCATTGTCATGCATCAGAGGGCAGGAGCACTCCTCATGAACAGGATGGAACCTCCCACTCAGGACACTGGTGAAACCTGTCCAATCCAGGATGATTAAGTAGATGTTTCCAGATATCTCCATATGAAATGATATGTTTGTCAAGATCAAGCAGCAGTGCATAAGCTTCAGTGCAAGTACACTCTGATGAATCATTCCATGACATGACTATCTGGCAAACTTATTACCCTACATATTTACTTTTTGGGATGAGTGAACACTGTGTTGTCCTTATTTCACAGTGAGTTAAGCTGAAATGCATATGCATTAAGCAATTTGCCCCAAACTATCATATTGCGATGCATCATTTGATGAAAACTGCTGTTTCCTGGTGTTACTCAGGAAGCCATTTGACTCCCAGCCTGTGACTAATGTCTTGCCTGAGCAGTCTTGTCAGGAGATGTGATTTCTACATATGCTTTCCTTCTCCACGTGTTCCATACAAATGGTATCTACCCACTTTGGCCGAATATTTTCCCCATTTATCCTCACTAGGGAAATTTAGCTTCTCTTAAAAGTGGAGGAAGAAGCTATCTAGGGCACCAGGCATAGATGGATGTGACTTTTTAATTAAATGTTCTGAAACTGATCAGGAATTGGGAATGGAAGACAATATGGATTATTTTGAAAATGAGAACAAAAAAAAAAAAAATTTTAAAAAAAAAAATCCCTTCAAAAGGATAATCTCCTTGTGATGCCTGTCTTGCTTTTACTCCCAGACTGCATCTCAGGTCCAAGATTCCTATGAATCCTCAAAACAAAGACAGCACAGAAAGGGCACTGTGCCCTGCTCCAAGGCATAGCACAGCAATAACTCCACAGACAGTTGTTCTCATGACTAATGTCAGAACATGCTTGATGTCAGAAGATGGAAGCTAACAGGGAGATCAGAACGATGGGATTTTATCTTATCACTTAATTCCTCAACTGCTCAGGCTGGGAAGTACTTTTTTTCCTTAAGTACTATGTTGTTTTCCACAGAATAAAAGAATTCACAGAGTCTTTAAGCATAGAGGCAGTCAGGTAACTCCCACTACATATCTCTGCAAGTGTGACCACAGGTGTGGGACACCTCTCATACACCTGTAGCTAAACAAAAGTGACAACTTTAGTCTGACCCAATGAGATCCACTCTCACGGAGACAGTTCTTCTAATCACTGGAGGGAGACTAACTCTTCTGGCAGGCAATTTACCTGCTCATCTCCAACCCCTTCCTTGGGAAGAGATGAATTCTTCTCAGCCTATCATTAGATGATTTGCAGGGAGAGGAAAGAACCTCTGCCCCTGAGGATTCAGGAGACTACGTGCTAAGTCCTGCACAAATACAGGCATGGGGAACAACTCAGAACACTCCTCATTTCTGTTTTTGTCTCTTCCAGCAAGGCAAAAAAAGATACACATTAATAATCAAGAATAGAAAATCACACACATACACCCTCTCTGAGACAGGAGCATGCATTTCATATTCTAACCATCCAAAATGCATCCCTGTAGCCTTGGGGTATCATTACCTTCTCAGATAACTGAAATTAATTTTGCTTGGAACTTCTTAGGAAACAGTGTCTCTAATACTTTATTTGACACACTGTGTTCTTACCTATGTCAATTTTTGTAATGGTACCCAGGGAAAAAGGCAAACATGTTTCCATGGCATACTTTGGTTCTGTGAACAAAAGAAACCCAGAGATTTCAGCACCATTCTCCTCTTAAGAGTCTCCCTGCCTCTTGTTATGCCAGAATCATACATACTCCACTGTACTGCACTTATGTATTATTTGGTTGTGGTCTCCCTCACTTTAATGCAAGCTTTTGTGTTTCAAAGTTCCAGTGCCAAAGCAGAGCAATACTATGCACAGGACATGCTATGCAGATGCCAGCTCCTGTAGGGCCTTAAAAGCACATCTGTAGCTTTTGCACACCGGGAAGATGAGGTCATACTGACAGAGATTTTTTGCCATTAAGGAAAAGATGTAATTGTTCCTCAGGATCTTTGCTGCTCTGAATAACCTCACAGAATTTCAGCTATCAGGCCCTTCCTTCAATGGAAAGTCATCCTGCTGGGTCACTCATCATTGTAACTGCCACAGACAAAAAAGCAAGATGGGAATTTGGGTGACAGGTCAGGGACATGGAGAGAACTCCATTTTGTCTTGGCAACGTGAAGGAGAAAGGATTTTATTTTCACATGGTTAACATGGTGCCTGTAGAGATGTTCCCTTTCTGTTAGCAGTCCCAAGTCCATCTGAAATTGCACACATAATGACATCAAATATAAAAGGGACCCGTGAAAGCAGAACAAACTAACAGGAGGATTATGCTTGCTTTGAGAGACCCTGATCGACAGAACACCCTGGTATCCATTTCCTTCAGTCATGAATTTCCTGAGTTCTTCCCAGCTTTAGGGCAATACTGGAATAACCTTAGACTTTTTTCTAACTTAGACACTTAAGTTTTGAAAATGGTCCATGTAGGTAGAGAGACCAATGTTAATTTCCACATGCCTTAGAGCACCCAGTCAAATCCATGCCTCTGCATCCACTGACCTGGCACTGAACTTTCTGCAGATATAAGCCTAAAAATGAGAGATAACAGCCTCCCAGTACTACCAGAGCAGCATCTTTCTTATCAGCAAGCAGGAGACACCTACAGGCCAAGCTCCACTGTGGTAAATGCCAAACAGGTCTAATAAGAGTCAAAGTTAGTACTTGAAATAACAATAGACCACAGAAAAGGAAAAGAACAGCAGGGCCTTTGGAGTATCCAGGGCAGACAGTTTGGAGGGCAGAGAGCTTGGGTAGCACAGAAACCCAGGCTCTGCCCCTGGATGCTCTCTGACATGCACAGGTTCATGAGCAGCTCTGTGAAATTACTATTTCACCTTTTCTGAGCTCAGTGCTAATTACAGGAGTCTAGACTAGGAGCAAAACCCAAGGCATTAGAGGCCAATGTTTTTAGGCCAGAAGGTAAAGAGGAGTACAAGCAATAAAGAGAATTGTATTAAAGATATGAACTACCTGCAAGGGGACTAGAAGACCTATAAAAACAAGGCAAAGTGAGTTAGGAGGATTATTAAGGAACCAGAAAGAGATATTGAGTACCAGACTTACAGAGAGGCTCCCAGGAAGCATAATGCACTGTGGACAAGCCTGTATCAGACAGAGAGTGAACAAGAGGATTACTCCAGTAAAAATGTTAGGGGTGAACTGGAGTCAGCAGGTGATGAAATGGGGGAATTTATGAAGTGATTTTTTTTTTCTTTCTGTCTCTTTACAGTGACGGAGGACCCAATACCATGACAGAAACAATATATCTAGGAGGGAGAGAAACAAATAAGCCACAAAAGTGGTGCTGGAAAATATAGGGCATTCACCATTGCCAGATACATGAAACACACAGTTAAAAGAGAAAATGCACTTAACGGCTGTGCAGGAAATGGAGATAACATCCAGAGAGCATCAGATCTAAGGAAGGTAATAGTGCTAGGGAAGGAACACAGTGTATTGGCACAGCACAGAGATACCCAAGCAGGACCAGGGGAACCAGCAGGCCAGCAGAACCCTGACATCCCAGGACTATGGGTCTGCTGCAGATACCCTGTGAAGCCACACCTCATCCTGTCCTGCAGAGCTCCAAGGCATGGCTGATTCATGTACACACTGGAAGAATGGCAGATCCAGAGCACAAAGGAATTTGGCAATCTGCTTGTAACATTACTTTGATGTAGTCCCAGATAAATAGGAAAAGTCTTCTCCCCATACTTTGTTGTAATATTCAGGTAGGAAAAAAATTATGTGCTTCAGATATGAGTGGAAGCCTTAAGCAGGACAGCCAGAAGGCTCCTGCCATAGCCTTTAGCTGGGACTCTGAGGACCACTAGCCACTAGCTCTGCCCATGAGCCAGAGCAGACACTAGGCATTCACCATACTTGGTTCTTTCCACTCACAGCAAGGAACAAGACTGTGAAGGTGGAAGAGGAAAAACTGAGACATAAAGTATTACAGGGGCTTGGCTTCTGCCTTCACAGGAGAAGTTCATGGCACAAATGGCAATTCCTTATAAATCAGTAACAACTCCAGTCAAGCCAGTAAAATTACTAGAATTAAAAGGGAATCCAATCCATTTAACTGGATCTATTGACTTTTACGTTAGTCCTCAAAAACCCCATTTCAGATGGAAAGAAGATTTGCAAGAACAACAAAGTACACAAAATAGCTGTATTTCACCTCTTCCTTAAACTCCTGATGGGGGTGGTAAGCACAGGCATGGGAGAGTGATGATATTAAAACACCAGACTATTTGCAAACAAACTCACCACCCCTGCTGTAACAAATGCTTCTGTGTGAGGTGAATTCTACAAAACACTGTCCTCATAAAAGTGTCCAGAAAGGAAGAAGTGCAAAAATTCTAAGGCCTGATCCTGACACACACACTTTGTAGTTATCTCACATAACGTTTGTATTCCCAGACATACACACAAAATTTTTCCTTAGAAACAAGGCATAACTGTTTTTCAGATTAATTGTAAAATGTGAGTAGTCCCATGCTTACTAAAAGTAGGGAGTACACTTTCAGGTTTATGTGATCTGTTAAAGAATGAATGCCCAATGCTTCATGCCTATTTGGTAGCTGCTTCACTTCTCCCGACCTACAGTTAGCCCTTAATTAGTTCTTAACTAGTCACCTGTTACAGTGATTAATAAGGTGAATTGCCACTCAGGAGAACTAATTTCCCTCCTGCTTCTTCTGTTGTGTCTGTATGGATAGGAAATTCTTTATACTAAGGATGGTATGGAGTGCTTCCACCTATTTCTGGGCATTGTACCTATTCCCAGGGCAGTGCTGTTCAGGCTCAGTTTTCCAGGACAAATGAATGTTTCAAATTATATTTCCCATAAGTATTAGCTCAAGGGACTGTATATGGCAAATTTAGAACTCCTTCCATTTGTCTACAGAAAGATGAGGAGCATGACTGCTTGTAAATAACAGGCTTGAGGATATAAATCGTCTCTCTGCTTCCATCCCTCTGTCCCAGAGACTCTGAAGCCAAAACCACACAGTTCATTACCAGTTAGTTGTTATTTGGCCAAGTTTCAAATAGCACAAATGTGCATCTTCAAGTGACAGACGAGGATTCGTTCAGCCTTGTGCTGTGTGCGGCAGCAGAGGTCATGGTGGCTGAAAGGGAGCCTTTGCAAGCTCTGCATGTGCCCAGGACAGCTCAAGAGATCGACACAAGAGGGGAAGAGACAGCCTAAATGAAGTTATTGCCCTGTCGTTTCTTCTGAGCTCTGCAGAGCCAGGACCTTGTCCAAGGGGTAAGACAAAGCCATGGCACCAGATAGACAGCACTGGCATCACAAGTCCGAGGGATCCAAAACATCAAGACCCATGTCCAACTGTACCACAGGCTCCTATTCGATCACAGACATGACCTTCCCCTCCATTCCTCCTTTTGTGGTGACAGCTGTGCAACTTTTGCCTCCTTCCCAAATGCACTGAGGCTTAGCACATTGATTTGTGTCAGGAAAAGGGCAGAGCAGACACCACTCCAAGTGCAAAGCAGTGTCTGGCGGGCGCAGGTAACCAGCTGAGTGATGGGTGCTACAGGAACGCTCACAAGTAAATAATAAATCTGTCTGGGCTGTGATGCACATTGCACAGCACATCTCTTCCCTCTGCAGAGATGATGCTGAAGAACAGTGTCTGGCTGTCTGCTCAGAGGCGACCTGCCCCTGAACACAGGATAGCTGTGTGGGGCCTCACCACACTACCCTGACTTTGAAGAATATTATAGCAGCTTTAAAGCTCTCAGAAATTAAGAGATCATTACTCACTGTCTCCTCAGAGCTGATGGAGTCCTTGCCCTGCGTGTTCTCCATTTAACAAATGTCACTGTTTTACAACACACTCCGCTGAGGAACAGAGGAATCTTTCAGTTCAAACAGAACTGCGACAGATTTAAACAGCCAGGAGTGCTTTGTGCCTGCTTGGGAGCAAAGCAGCTCTGCAGCCTCAGGTCAGGGTAACAAGCCCTGAGAGGAACTGCCCTAAGCAGAAGAGCTTTTGCTGGCAAAGCCTCCCCTCCCTTACAGCCAGTTACAGGCTGCACAGCCGATCCAGCAGCGAGGCTGAGGTGTGTCCAACATCCTGCGGGAAGCCTGCAGCAGATTTAGGGCTCACATACTCCAGCTCCTGCTCAGCTGACCAGCACCTTATGGGATGAGCTCTGGACAGATATTGCAGTAAAGCCTCCAAGGTTGGAGCTGAGAGGGATCTTCCCATCTGGGCAGCACTGGCTCAACCATGCTGTTGTTTCTACCTCCACGCAGTGGGTGACTGAGCTGACATCAAATCATTACCGTTTCTAGCAAATATGAATGTTTCCCCTATGCTAACCCAAGAGAGAATGTGAGACCCTGCAAATTTAGTCAATAGTAATCACAAACCTACATACCAGTAACATTGCAAAGGACAATTAATAATTGTACTCCTGTTAATACAGGAAAAGGTTTTATCATAGCTTTAAAGTAATTTCTTTAAAATCTAAACTCAAGAAGGATAAAATAGCACAGAAAATCTACAGTATCATAAAAACTTCCATTCCAGTGCACAATGGATTTAATACCATTATCTAAAGATAGCATGTGTTCCTTTTCTTCTGAAATCATCCATTTCTCATCTATGGTTAATTACTTCATATGAGAGATGTTTAAAAATTATTTCCCCCATGTGGAAAACTTGGATGAAAATGAGAACATTCTGCTTTAGAATCAAAATCCTCAGTAGAAAACTCCTTCCTGCCCCAACCTTTTCCTCATCTGCTCACAGCACTGCATTAAAAGTTTTGCGTTTTGGTTTTCTGTAAGTATCAGCTCCTCAGGTGTGGGTTTTGTTTTTTTTTTTTCCTCCCCCAAAGAAAGCAAATGCCCTTCATGATTTGCTGATTTCTATTTCAAAACTAGAATTTGGTTGGCATTAGGTCTAATCATGCCTTGAGCTGGTCTCAGTGCTACCACAGCTGGCTAATATCCAAAAGAACTCAGAGTTGCTGACAGACACTTTTGTTGTAACACTCTGACACTGTGTCTTGCACCACTATCCTGGGTTATGTTCATTGGAACAAGCACTGTGGAGGGGAGATGAATTTGCAGAATCAGACTCAGGGACAAGGGTACACAGTATTTACACAGTATTTTTGAACACATCTCCCTGTCCCTTCAGAATTGTGCCAGAGGCATTTTGGCAGTCCTCAGCACTGGTTTCTGGAGGCAGAGCGATTCTCTGCAACCACAGCAAGAACAGACTTTTTTACCTCTTACCCTAGAACCAAACAACCTTCCCCTGAGCCTTATCAGAGCCACCCACTTGTGAGATGGTTGTGCAAAAGGGGCCCAAAAGGCAGGAGGAACTTGGATGTTATTTCAGCTGTAATGTAATAACAGAGGTGCTGCTCAGGAGTGATGTACTCTGTGTCCCTCAGTCCCTCCAAGATCCCAATTAATACAATTCCATTAACTTCAAAAGGTGTGCTAAGTAGTAATGCTCTGGACCATTAATTCTGACAACGTCAGCATGCTCTTGCTGTGACATTTGCCTTAATTAGTATTATAACCCACTACCTTGACTGCAAGCTTCACAGATAATAACTTACACCCAAGTCCCCTATAAACAGAATTGTGTGTGCTCTCTGCTAGAAACTGCACATGGTATAAAAAAAAAAAAAAAAAAAGGACAGGGGTACAAGATTTAAAATGGAAGAGAAAAAAAAGGGGGGGTTTAAAAGGTGTTGCCTGAGTTATTGTATCTCTTTGAGCCTCAGTTACCCCCTAGGGGTCTGTTAGGCTCCAAAACTGACCATTTATGATATTCTTTAAAGACCCACCAAAAGCAATAGACTCAAGAAAGTGTCTCTGCATGACTTTAGTCTGTAGCAAACTCAAGACATCTTGTAAAATCTTTATATGGGTTAGACTCAGCTCAAAAGGACTTGGTCTCTTGAAAACGAGAAGCAAGGTCCCCATCTACCCTGAAAATAGCCCCTGAACTACTCAGGCTGCTGCCAGAATCCATACGACATGTGTGACTTTGGTTCTGCCTCAATGGGAACAAGGTGGTCCCTGGAGAGACAACCCTTTGGGGAGTATTTTCAGTTTAGAATGGGGCAGGTACATATGCCATTGGAGAACATATAACCAAAGGAGGAAAAATAGAAACTATGCCAACTTTCCCATAATTTCTTAGTTTCTGCTGTAATTTAAAACAAAAAAAAATCTTACAGAAGGGAAGGGATGATAAACAGTACCCAGGAACACCATTGTCATAAGAAATAGGTGAGAACCACATACAAGGGAACAAGCAGCCAAGGCCTGTCCAGCCACCCATGTACATGGTCTTTACAGTCACCTCCTGCAAAAGTAGCAGGCAGAACCCCCATCTTACTACAAAAACAATCTCTACAGGCCAAAGGATCAGGATACCTACCTTCACGTTAGGATCCCTTAGATATATGAGCTTGGTTCACTTTCCCCCACAACTTCTGAAACTTGAGAAGCACTCAGTACTGAAAACAGTCAGAAAAGCGAATACCAGTATAGGCAGCATTTTCTGAATGAGCCAACTGGAAGAAACTTAGGAGAAAAAGAGCTGATGATGCCTTGTAACATCCAAGCTCTTGAGACAGATACAGTTTGGCCAGAAGGCTTTGAAGGTCAAGTCTGCCAGAACACGCAGCGTTGCTAAAGGGCCAGATCTCAAGCAAGGCGTGCTGGCAAGAGGACAGTGACGCCAGTGGGTATGGGCCAAACAGTCAAGCAGGAAGGTGTAAGCTGGTGGAAGGACATGGATATTGAGAAAATATAGCAAACAAACAAAAAATATCATCTCCTTCAAAGACAGTCTGTTGAGGATTGACTCCAGAAGGTGACAGAGGCTGGGATACACAGTGTGTCTCCTAAGCGCGCTCATCCTCCACCCAGACACTGCAGATGTTCCTGGTAGCAATCCCTCTTGTAGCTAAATGAGATAACACGGATGGCTGAGAAATGCCAAAAAATGTTGTTCCCAGATCACTAATTCCTTGTTTTTCCCGCTAAGTCTGCCAAGGAGAGAGGCATTGGCTGCCAGTTAGAGTTTCTGAAGTCAACACTACTTCAGAAAGAATTCAGATGAGACCAAACAACTCATTCCCCCCAGGAATTCATTTCCATCACCAGGAAGGAAACTGTAATCCAATTCTGCAGGCCTTTGACACTGAGGATCCCAGTGTGAGGATCCAAGTCTGATCTCTATTATACTCAAGTAAATCAAGGCCTGCTTGTGCCACAGAGTCAGTGACATTGCATCGCTGCAGTATTAATAAGGCACCAGATGTCACCTTCCCTGTGATGTGCACACAGAAAGGAGATGGAAGATACCTTGATTAAATTCACTGACATTTTCTTTACATGTGAGACTAGGCCAACTGCTAAGAAAGGAAGAAAAACTCTTGATGTCAAAGAGGAGGTCTGTGGTGGTGCAGGACCCGGAGCAGGTCTTTCTCATACTAGACCAGTGAAAATTCACTGGATAAGAGGTTAAGAGAAATGAGTAGTGACATCAGTTCCCATCTCCCACCTCTTTGTCACAGCACTCAGATTTCACATTACCAGTGCAGTCTCCTGCCTCCCCTCCAGCTTCATGACCCATGAATGACACGGAGGGAACACAGCAATGCTTGGAACCTGGCCCAGCAACCCTGCACTTCCCCTCCCAGAGCACACAACCCCAGCACATGAGCTCATCACTCATGGGGTGGTGTTTGGACTGGGGCAGCATCCACCCCACCAGACCGACGACCCCACACACATCAGCATCCTTCCCACCAAGACTCTGAGATCTTCAGTGATTCTGCTCATTCTCCAGCTTTCTGCTAGAAACAGATTGAGGAACAGACCAGAAAAAAAGCACTTACTTGAACCACATCGAGTGTTATGTTTTGATGAAGCATGATGGGTTTTGCAACCACCAAGGGATCAGTCATAAACATCCCTTCCCACTAATGCAGTCGTGAGCAGTTACTCTCAATGGATCTGAAAAGCAATACAAGAGACAGGCCACCAGCAGGTTAAATGAAAAATAAGCAAAAGACATGAGCATAATCCAAATTATTGCTCCAATCCCGCTGTGTTCAGTGCTAGAAACAACTCAAACAGAGGTTCAAGCCACAGGATTTCCAAACAGTTCCCTGACCCCTTGCACTTTAGGAAGGCTGAGACTGTCTTCTGTGGCTTGACTTTTAGTGCCTTTTTTTTTTTTTCTCTCAGGGACTGGTCCAAGTCTGCAGACTGTACAGCCTGCAGGATCCAAAAATCTGCTAAAAAACACTCTACCTCTCCTTCCAAGTGCCAGGCCCATTTCCCAGTGGGGCAGGCCATGTAATTGCACTCATGCTTAAAAAGAAAAGGTTGTGCAGTTTTGTTAAACTTATCCTACCATCTTCCACCTGAGAGAGGAGAAAAGTGGAAGCACATGAGAATTGGCTCACCTCATTTAATGTGGGACTAACAGGTACCTCAGCATCACCAGTGGGTCGGATCTCTCATGGCTGATTAGAAAAACCTGCAGCATATATCTATCCAAGCTTAATAACAGCTCCTGGTCAAAACCACCCATAAGCCTCAGGAACCTCAGCCTGGATTATGATGAAGATGGCAAAGGCCCAAGTATACAATTTTCCACATTTTTCTGGAAAATTCCTTGAGAAGAGAGTCACTAAAAAGACATGTCACTTGTTTCAGACTCACATAGCCATCTCTGGAAGATACTAGCTCTCATAGAAATAACTCACTATAAAACAGAGAACCCAACACTAGGGGAAAAAAAAAAAAAAAAAAAGGAGGAGGAAATAATACAAGAGATTTTTCTTGGTTCATGACTGGAACAGCTACTGTCATTTAAATTTTATTAGTAAAGATTAAAAGGAGCCTTGGAGTGAAGCTGCTGTGATGAAGTGGTCCCAGGGTCTCTATAACCATGATTGGCACCATACTGATGTGTCAGCCTGAGAAAGTTATGACAGCTATTGCACTGGCCCTAAAACAGACCCTTCTGCCTGAGGCAAAATAATAAAAAATGGGGAAGAAACCTTCAGAATGCAGGAAAACTCAATCCACCTGGGCACAGAGATAGACATCTGCTTCAGCTTTATGGGTTTTTTGGAGGTGACATGAAGTAGACAGTCGATACTGCTAAAATGTGTACGTTGATGATTCCTCTCATAAATATCTTTGTGTTCCAGCCTGTAAATGAGGTTTGGTGTATGGCTGGTCCACACCTGCCCTCCCCTAAGGAAGCAGAGCCCGTAGGACACAGGAGGGAGCAGGATGAGGAGCTTCTCAGTGGTTCATAACAGCACCTGCCTTGCTCATCCTGGCTGTTTCTGGCCCTGCAAACAGGCTCTGTGAGGCAGACTCAGCACTTGCTAAGTTGGACATCTGGTTTTGCACCCATCTTCACCCTCAGCCACAGGAGAGGAACAACAACAAAGGAACCTTGGGCTGGTGCCATCACTCTGAACTGCTCTGGAATGAGCAGTCACTCAGAAGTCACAAATGCCTGTCTCCACACTGCCAGCCCTGACAGTACAGGTGCAAGTATCTCAATTTCTGAAGGCTGCTGCCTTTGAAACCTCTGCCTGCCCTCGAGGTGCCTTTTGACACACGCAACTACTCGCTGACTGCGTTACACCACACACCCAAGCACTATCTCCAGCTTCAAGAGACACTGCCTGCACAAGCACTGCCAACAAACAAAAGCATAATAAGCCCTTCTCACCACCCTGAAGCTGAAGGTGAGATCCCTTTTTAATAAGAGGGTATTTGGGAGGATTTATAAGCTCTGGTTGTCTCAATACACAAATGACAGCATCAATCAGAGACAGACGGCAGAGAAGGAAAGCAATATACCTGTTAGGTGAGGGGAATGCTGATGTAAGGCACAGGCAGCCAGGCTGGGACTGCCAGGAGCTGAGGTTTTTGCCTGAACCTTCCCCCCCACAAGAGATGTGGAGCTAGCAGTGAAAGAAAAATTGCATTCCACATCGCAAGCAGGTTTGCCTTGTATTTTAGGACAGACGGAGTCCCTTTGGTTACATCCCTTCCTGTCTCAGGGGCTTTCTACATGCTGCTTACAGAAAGCCACAGGACCTCACAGGCCAAAGAAGAGGCTTCTTTGAGGTCTGTTTGTACACCACAGTCCCTCACTGCTGCAGACGTGGTAGATGCAGAGTGCAGACCACTGCTAACTGAAACCCCTGTGACTCCTCTGCTCATTTACAGGCCAAACACAACAGGTAAAATCGATTTCTTGTTCAGAGATTGGAAATACAAAGGAAGTCAAGTTGCAGTAACTGCACTCCTTAAAGACACCTTGAGGTAAGAACAGAACTTTAAGACAACCAAAGGTGGGCGAGCAGATGGGTAATCCCACATTGCAGTGAGAACAACCTGAACAACACTGCACATGCATTCAGACAGTGTGGGGGAATAAGTGATCTACCAGTGGAGTCAGCTGGCAACCCACAGTACATCTGCACTGGCCCATCACCCTTTCTGTCCCTATACATGGGAGGGGGATAGCTGTAATACCAGGGAGAGAGATATTGTACAAGAACAAGGCAGATGGTGCTTTGAAACAGGGCACAAAGATTGGAGAGATTGTTTGTTTTCATTGTGTTTGATCTGCAAAGCCAAAGCAGAAAGGGAGCCTGCCCATCCGGTGGGGTTATCTTAACTCAGATTCACCCAGAGAGACTTTTTAATTTGAGGAGGTCAGGGGTTCAGCTGGCTCTGTGCTCATCTGGTTATATCACTGATAATACCTAATACAGTTTGAAAGGAAGATTTCAAAGATTTCTAGCAGGCCTTCTGGGCAATGTTCCTAATTTAGAATATGAACACACTGCACAGTAAATCCTGCATTTCACTTCTGTGGCTGCTCTGCTGAAACAAGTATTGGGTAGAAAATGGGTTACCAAAGTGATTTTTGCACCTTCAAAAAATCCCATTTTAAAATAAAAACAAAGACTCTCAAATCCTTTCTGAAGGAAATACATGTGTACCCCAGTGGTGAGGGCCTATCAGCTGGGAGAGGGTGAGACTCTTCAAGTCCAGGTTGATTTTTCAGCAGGTATCCTTCAAGCAGGCTACTGGGCATGCCACCATCTTTGCTGCTGGAGCTTCTTCACACTGCATAAACATCACTACTTTAACCAAACTGACTTGAACCCAGCTTCCTCAGGGCTAGTGAATATTTCTCTTCTACAAAGTGGAACTGTTTCAATTGATGAATTGATAAAAACTTGACCCAAAAAACCCAGCTTGGTACACAAAGTTGGGATACATTCATCCAAACTAACATTCAGCATTCACACTCAGCTCCTGCTGTCCTGTTAACTCCCATGCTCTGCACTGCAATAGAACATGCAATCATTTGTCTCTATCGCTTTGATCCAAGTAGAATTTAATCAAAACCACCCCCTTTTGAGAAGTATTTTCTGAACAAAATTATTTCATCAAAATATTTTCAGCCATTTCAAGTACAACAGCTCAAAACCATGTATTGCATTGTGCCTACTCTGCAATTTAGAAAATCAATGGGAAATCTTTGCTTTGTCACTAGCTACAGTAAGAACCTTTGCCATGCAGACACTCCCTTCTTTTCATGTGCTTTTAACACTTCTGCCTCCGGCTTCTCTTTGCACCCAGGCACTCTGCAGATACACTCAAGAGCCAAGTCAGCATCTCATTCATGGGACAGATGTAGCAGAATAAAAAGAAGGCTGAAAATACACCTCTCTTGCAGAAGTGAAAGCTGAGGTCTCTGTCATTCTGCAGGGCAAACTGAGCAAGCACCAAAGACCTTCGCTTTCCTCTGGTGACAGCCCCGGTGAACCACAGCCCCAGGAAACCAGCTGGGAGTGCAGGAGCACACCGCGACCACTCGGGCTAACGGAGCAAACTGCCAAACGGCAAGGGACGGAGAACGTTTCGTGTGCCGGGCACACTGCAGCTGCCGCTCCGTCCATAGCCCCGCTCCACCCTCCCGGCACGGGAGAGCCTGCTCTGCACCTCCCGAGCACCAGCGCACACCTTGCCGGGGCTGAGGGCTGGGCTGTAGCTTTGCTTTGCTTTCAGTGCCGCTGCCTGGCCAGCCCGGGGACTGGCGTGTGCCCCGCGCCCGCCCGCTGCAGCAGCGGTGTCACTCACGGGTGTCCTACTTGCAGGGCTCATCCCGAGTCACTGCTGCATCAGGGACACACGGGATGCCATCCAGCACGTTCGAGAGAATGCCTTTTCATTGACATCCACATTTGATGGATAAGCCAGGCTTTTAAGATGATGATGTTATACATGTCTTGCAGATACTTTATCGCTCCTGACCCTTACTAATCAAGTCCTTACAGAAGGACTCCTCAATTTCCCCATCAGCACATTGAAACATAAACATCTATAGTCACCAAGTCCAGAACCTCGGTTTCAAGGGGAAAAAAAACCAAAACAACAAAAACCCAAACCAAAAGCCCACACAAAACCAGTGCTTCCCAACATAAAGACCTCACAGTCACCACCAAAACTTGGGGCATAGCTGCAGCTTTTTCTGACTCGTCCCCCAGGGCTTTAGGGCTCGTTACCAAACTAACAGATAGATAGGGTTTGTCTGTTAGGAGCTTTTTCCCATAAGACAATCTATCTGCAGTTCAAACAGATTAGAACACAGCAGGGACACAACACAACAGAAAACAGCTTGAGTCTGGCACTGTTCATCTCAGCAAGCAGGGCTCCCTCCCAGTGTCCTGGAGTTACAGGAAGCTGTGTGTCAGAGGTATGTAGAGGATGATGCTGAGCACCCCCTCCTCAACGAGGAAAGGAAGGCAGCCCATTCTGGGGGCTCGCTCCATATCCTAAAGCCCATCTGCAGGATACACTCATCAGTTTCAAATTGTTCTCTGGAAATTGCGATCACTCCACTGTGTTCTTCACTGAGGCGCAAGCCAAATTCTTCCTGCAGGTGGGAGCAGCAGCAAACTGTAACTCTAAGATATGAAAAGTGTCAGGGAGTCCTTTCATCAGTCCAGGTTTATCAGGATGAGGACATGGAGCTTTGAATGATGGCTGAGGAAAGAAATTATCATAACTCATAAATTAGTCTGACCTCAGACAGTTCAAGGCTTTTTTTCAGGCTTTTTCAGTCAACTCTGAGCCCTTCCCTCTACCAGGCCACACTATAAGTCCCATTTTCCTTCCCAGAAATTGTAGTGATTTAAACAAACATCACTTTCCACGAAATGTGTTATTTTACTCTGAGGCTGTCAGAAAAACCCTTCCTTGAAAAAGTTCTCTGTCTTCATTTTTGCCCAAAACAATTCACTGAACTCAACCCAGATTCACAAATAATTTTATTCTGCAAAACTGTATTTTTCTGTGAATTCATATTCCTCAAAAGGCATATTCCCCTATGCTAATCACCTCCACCACTTTATTATTTGATGTGGTAAATAATAAAAGACAATTGAACAAGAACAAAACACTCCTTTACTGCTACACAAGTAGCACACACAATTTTTCACTACAGAACCAAGCCTCTGAGACTTTCAGAGACGTAAAGTTACTCCAGAGAGAAGAAATTACTTGCCTACAGTCACACCAAGCCAATGGCAAGGCAAAAGTGGTCCCTTGCATTGCAACTCTGCTTAAACCACAAAACACCCCAGAGAGGAAGAGATTTATTTCTACAGTTTCCTGTTTTTCAACAGAGGCACCACCACAGGGGTTCCTGCAAGGAATGGCCACCAGCAGAAATGCTCTCTGGTGCCTAAAAGCATCAGATACAACAACTGCATTGTGCAAGATGTCATCCCCACACCTAGTGAGAGACAGGCATTGGAGCAGAGGGGTGGGATGGGAAGTGCTGGTCCCTTCCAAAGGCACAGAGGCAGCGACTCCATCATGCATTCCCACAGTAGCATACCCAAAGCATATCTAGGCCCAACTTTCTTTGCCAATGTATATTAGCCAAGAAATGCAATTCACTTGTGTAAATCTCCCATTTCTCACTGGTTATTTGCTTGCCTCACTCATTGAAGACCGTCTCCTTCCATGCAGAGTAGCAGTTATCAGGGCAAGAACGCACTGATGAAGTTTCCTTTTCATCCATCAGATAACAACCATGAAAACCTCTTGAGGCTGACCCTGACTAAACAGAGGGAATAAGGATGCAGTGCCCCGTGCCTCTTCATAACTCCTACAGCCCTGTGAAATCGCAGCATGATTGCTAAATCCCGGTCCCCTGAACCCCACCTTCAGTCAATGCTTAGCAATGACTGAGCGTTACGCCCTCCTCCTTGAGAGCCACTGAATTCGGAAGGCTCTTAAGTGCAAATAAGGATATCCCTACTGAGCACCTCCACAGCCTCTGTGGGCATGACTGCACACCCAGGCGCAGGTCCCACCAGTCCCAAGCTGTGACCTGCCTGGCGCAAGCCCAATCCTGCCTGCAAACAGGGAGCAGGGGGAGCGCAGCACCGCCTGCTCCGGCTCCCGCTCGGGGCAGGCTCCGGGAACTTACCCATCCCGCAGAACGCGTGTCTGACGGGACAGCACATCCCTCCGCCTTCGCCCAGGAAAAGCGCCCTTCCCGCGGCTTCCCGACACCTATGAGATTGCTACATCTTCTTTCCCGTGTTCTCGTAGTTAGCATTCTGCTGGGCAGAACAAGTCCAAGGACTGCCGAGGCCACGAGGCCTGCATGGCACACGCTGCCCCGTGCGCAGCCCTCCCACGCCAGAGCCGGCGCTCAGCCCTCAGCGCCTTCTTCCGTAGCTGGCAAAGCACCTGGGACACGCTGGCTCTCTGCCCCGAGCTGAGCGGCTTGAGAAACACCAGTCTGGAAGGGAAAAAAGCCCACATTACCAAGTGAGGAAGGGGAAGGGAGCACAAATATAAAACGCAGAACAACACTGAGGGCTTTTCTGAGTGCCCGCCTTTCCTCCAAGCTGCTGGCAGGCCGGCGAGGCTCCCAGGCTGAGGCAATCTGGTTGTTCTTCGACCACCGGCTGCCCTCGGCCGTGCCCTCGGCAGTGCGATGCGGGTGTTTCCCAGCCGGGCTGTGCCCCCTCAGCCGTGCCCAGGAGATGGCGCCGGGCCCTCGGTGATGGCCGGCCTGCCGCCGCACCTGCGGGGCACGGAGCTACGGCACAGGGGAAACCCGCCCTGTCCCCGGCCTGTCCCCGGCCTGTCCCCTGCCTCCGGGGGACGGGAACGTCCAGAGCAGGGCTCCCCTGCCACGGGAACACGGGGCTCGGGAACGGGAGTGAATGGGGTCATCCCGGCAGAGAAACATCAGGGTTTGTCAGGGCAGCCTGCAGCGGGCAGGGTTTAGCAGAGGGCTCAGGAGACCCGGACATCTGCTGCCGACGTTTTGGAGCACCGGCAGGGAGCAGCCCAGGGCCCCCGCGGGTGCCAGGACCTGCGGCCAGGAGCGTGTTTATCTTTGCTCTGGGCCGGGCTCTCAGCACTTTTCCTGCCGCTCTGATCAGTCCTCGCTACCTTCAAATCTTTAAACGGCTGCTGAGCCACTGCAAAACAGCTTCAATGCCTACCTGGTGCTCTCAGGCTGTGTCAGGAGTTCTGTGAGGGTGACTTTGGAGGTGCTTGCAGCAGATCTTGGGAATTGCAGGAGAAATTTTCCTCTTAAAAGCAACAAAAATGCAGAGTAAAATCATAGAACTATTGAGGTTGGAAAAGACTTCTAAGGTCACCAAGTGCAGCTGTTAAACCGGCACCACTGAATCACATCCCAAAATGCCACATTCATGCGCCTTTTGAACACTTCCAGGGATGGTGATTTCACCACTTTCCTGAGCAGCCTGTTCCAATGCCTGACCACCCTTTCAGTGAAGAAATTGTCCCCAGTATCCAACCTCAACCTCCCCCGGCACAACACAGGGCGATTTCTTCTCGTCCTGTCACTTCTTACTTGAGAGAAGAAACCAACCTCCACCTGGTTACAACCTCCCTTCAGGTTGTTTGCAGAGAGCAGAAAGGTCCCCCGGAAGCCTCTTTCTCTCCAGTCTTAAGTTAAGGGTTTTTACATGTCTGTTTCTTTTGAAGATGTTTTTCTTTCAAGGCTTCTGTTGGAAAGGCGGTCCTTGGGACCCATGGCAATCTCTGGTGGAACTGAGCAAGGAAATAGTTCCCTTCAGGATTTACTCTTATCTCACCCATATGTAGACATACATGTGTAAATCAACAGCAAGGTCTAATTTTTCAGCAGCGTCAAACAATACCACAAGATGAACTGAAACATCAAGAGTGCTTTTAAAAAAGGAGTTGGAGATCCCAAATATGGCATTCTTCAAATACAACAAAACTTTGGGCAATTCCCGAGTCTGGCGCCTGGCCCTGCGTGCCAAGGCTTGTTATCCCCACTGGAGAAGCAAGGCAGGGGAAGGTCCTTGAGTAGGAATTGGGGAGAAGCAGGGTAGCAAAGCTTACATCATGTAACCTGGCAGGGAATCGAGCCCACCACTCAGATGCAGCTGCCGTCTGAGTGTACAACTGTTGCCAGAGTTCCCCCAGGGAAAACATGCTTCCAAAACCTCCACTCTTATTTGTCTTTCTTTTTTCTGTCACTGCTAGCAGTCCTCTTCTAGGTGCCCAGTTCTCAGTGTCTTGGTTAGAGGATCTGGTGGCACCCAGGAAATCATTAAGAAATCCATTAGTAAAAGGTCTTGCTCTGGACTGCTCCATGGACTAACTGCAGGAAACCCTCTGAACTCTCTGAGTTCTAATCAATACCAGTACCAGCTCTCATGGGGTTGCTTCCCATCCCAAACCCCGGAGGTTCTGTCCACTCTCAGTCTGAGGCTGTGGAAAAACAGTCTGCCTTCCTTGGCAAGCTGTGGCTGCACAAAAAGAAAAGCATGCAGCATGTAAAAATAACAGATTTGAGAAAATTGTGGGAAGAGGCCCCAAGCCAGATAGCTTCAGATTTCCTTGCAAACTACGATTCCAGAGAGTCAAACTATTCCCAAACACAACACCATCTCTTGTCTTGCACACAAATGCCACAAACTGCTCCCCCAGTGCCATATGCTGAAACACCAGTTTTAAGGAAAGTTATAAATGCATGTCACCGGTATTGACTATACCTCTTTGGGAAAATACAAGCTCCTGGAAAACTCTGTATCTGGAAGAACTGAAGTTTAAGCGAAGGTTTTTCCAGAGAGGGTACGAACAAAAGTTGGGGTCAGTCTGGTCAAATAGGTTGAACTATTCAGCATGCCAAGTTAAGGCTTTTGGAAACCTACAAGCATATGAAATACAAGCACATTTACCAACTGGGTGTCCTCTAATTGCTAATTAAAAAAAAAAAGAAATTAAAATCTGAGGAGTAGCTCTAGCTCAACCCATGTCTGGGCACCAAAACCTCCAGGAGAAGGCATGCTCCCAGGGTCTTTACTCTCTTCCCACTGACAGTCCAACTGTGCATAGGGATGAATGGTCCTGCTGGTAATCAGTAGAAGAGTGAAATGCAGAAGGACCAAAACACACCAGTCATTAAAAATAAGCAGAGAACAGGGACTGCTGATGTCATTGTGCATTTATTGAATTCTCCTGGAAATTACTTTTCCCTGCCCTGAAGAAAGCCACTAGGATATTTGTAAATTCAAGCTGTCATTTTAATCAGATGGAAGTCAGTTGGAATTTTACAAATAATTTAAATAATAGTCAGAATTTAAAATCCATGTTCCTACTCAAGGGCATTGAAAGTCATTGTAAATGAAAAATGCAATTTATCAACCATTTCTTCCTGGCACTGAACAAGTGGCCTTCACTGAACAACTGCTGCATAAGAGTTGTCTTTATCTTGCTGAAGCTGAGACCAGAACCTCCAGCACCAAATGCTCTTTCTTCAGAGTTATCTGTATCTCAGCACACACATGCACACACAAAGCAGAATTAACAGCAGGCCTTGCCAACACAGGAGTTTATCTTAACACAGCTAATGCATTACCAGCTAATTCCTGGAAATTCAAAGCCGCCAGGTCTCAGACCCCACTCACACGTGTTGCTCGTGATAAGAAGCTACAGTTTTGTATTTCTGCATCTGTTTGTTAGCGTGACTGAACAGGTAAGCTGCTTTACTGCTAAAGGTGCCCTGACCATCTCATTTCCTCCCGGCCCCGTGTCAGCCTGCTACTCCGAGGAGTTATTTTGGCACTGCTGGTTGCTAGCAAACAGCCATCACACTCTAGTCTTGGGGAGGCTACAACGTGATTGGGGATACATGCATTTTACACTGTCCATACACGGCCTCACAATTAAATACTTAATTGTATCATACCCTGAAAGCCCAGATAAAGTCTTGAGAAAGCAGTGCTCTAATTTCCAGATGTTTTGTTGTTCAAGAACTAGAAATGTTAAAAGCGGGAACAAGGTTTTAGTCAGACAAATGTCTCTCTGCAAATTGCCTGAGATACACAATTAGTACTAAACTGTCATTAACCCTGCATACAGCTTTACAAAGCAGAGTATAAAGTAATCTGAAATTTTGTCCTTGCCAGTTTCATCAGGACTTGCCTTTTCAATACGAAGACACCAATTGTTTGAAACAGCTCCTAATGAGTCATTTTGGGCCACACATAAATTGTTTCTGCCTCAAGGGATTTGACTGTCAAATGCAACAGCAACAGTGATATATTCCTGGTTTGCATTTTATCACTGATTTTGTGATGTCTTTGTCTAAATCTAGACAGATCCAAGCCTGGGATATCATTTTGGCAGGGTGGCCCAGGATCAGAATTGTTTCTGCACCTTTCAATACCACCTTGAGCCAGATCCATTTCCTTCAGAACAAATTGGGAGCAATACTTGCCTGTTGCTGGGGTGGGTTAGTCAGCACAGCCTCACCTAATCCTACTCACCCACCCTTTGTTTGTGACTCAAACATTTACACTTTATGATTTTTCTTTCCTCATGGACAGTAGTGCTGGAGGCTGAGAGACCATGCAGCTGGGTGGGTTATGTCCTGACAGGATTGTGAGCTTGGATGTGTGACTAATTCAGACCCAGAGGGAAAAGGGCTACCTGCTGTGGTTCCCAGGGCTTGTCTCCCTTCTAAGATGGTCTTTATGCTTCGATACTGGCACGTTTTAAGGAAGGCTGGGCCTCATTCCTTTGTCAGCAGAGACAGAGCAATGATGTCAAATACTCTTGCATCAACTTGAACAATATTGAATAGCTACATGAAAGGTAAAGTGAGAGACTTGTGGTATAAATACTCTCTTGCTTGAGCAGGGAGAAGGGAAGCTCATGTTAGCATGGTGGAAAAGAAGCCAAGTGAGGCCAAGTGGTCTGATTTCACTGGAACTGCGCTTGTGGCAGTCCAGGAACACTGTAGTAGCACAACAAGCTGATTGGGGGTTAAATTGTGTGGTTCTGTCACCTGAGCAGAGTCCAGCAGTGAGGATCCCTGCTGCTGAGCCACTGCACTACCTGGAACAGTCACCTCACCTTATTGTGGGATGACCAAACTATTTCCCTCCCTGAGGGAAATACTATCCCTGTAAACTGGAAAGCTGTTAAGAAGTGCCAAGGCAAGCAAGCTTGAAATTACAGTTTTCATTTCGTTTGGAAAACAAATTTACCATCTGTACAGCCCATCCTTCTTGTCAAAGAAGCACAAGGTGAAGAAAGCACAGCTGTGATGCAGCTTCTTGCAGCTGAGCATCTCTATCAGGCAGGAGGTCTCTGTGTGGTGTGAGCTGCTGATAAGACCCAAGAGACTCACAGCTACCACACAGCAGGGAGCAGTTTGTAGCCTCAGCATTTCCAGCAATAAATGCGCCTGCCTGGGTGTTGCTCTCAAAATCCCAGGAAGCATCAGATCAGTCCATGATTGCCTTCACACACATCCCATGGACACTGGCTGTTTGTCAGCCTCCCATCACAGAGCTGCTCCCACTGAAGAGCAGCTGAAATTATCTGGCAGCAATTGTTCTCCTGTACAGCACACACAATCTCACACATATTTTTGTTGAGTTTAGGGCGATTTGTGCAGCATGAGCATGTACTCTTTCCACAGATTTGGATCAAAGGCTCTGATTTAACATGGTGGATTCTTTGGCTCACTCAGCTCAGCTCTACAGAATTAATAAATATGGGCAACACATTATTAAAGTTTTAACAAGTTTCTCTCTTGGGGCCCTCAGTTATTCACCTGCGAGTAGCTGTTGTTTCGTCACCAGGAGGGAGTCAAATGGAAAGTACAAAGGCAGGGATGGGTTCTAATCTTTTAGCAGTCAGTTTGTTTTACAAATTAATGGGGATAAAAAGTCCCCACTAAGCTCAGTACACTCCTTCCAGGTGGTACTTTCTAAAATGTAGTCATTGTGGAAAGAACTTCTTAAATAGCTTAACGGTCTTGCATCCCCAGTTAAACATAGCCACAGCCACTGATCATCACTGTTCTTGACAAACACCATGTTGGTGAAGGCTACTAGGCAAAGTCTGGTTTATAAGGGGAGAAGGACCTCGAATAAGGGAGTAGCGCAATCTGTAGCTGATGTAGCTGATAATCTACATGGAGTTTTCCCCACCTGCATTCAGGTCACATTTTGGCAAAGATTTTTGATGACCAGCATTTCTGGGGGGGAAAAAAAAAAAAAAAAACAGTTACAAAATGTTAGCTAAATGTTAACTTTCACACATGGCGGGAAAAAAAAAAAGCACTGGTCATTGTGCAGCATGAAAGTTATTCCACACTGTGGTGGGAGAGGATCATAAGGCACATAAACATTTCCAGCAGGATCACTGAAGGACAAATAATTCCGAAATAGTTTGTTGTGCTCTCATTGCAGCGAACTGGCACAAACATGTTTTTATGTGAAGGTGGAATCTCAGACGCTGGCCTTTAAAATAGCCTAAGCTTTTAGGAACACTTCACAGTGGTAAATTTTTTAATACCACTATAAACACTTGGATCAAAACTCTGGTAAAAGCCTAAATCTTTTCATAAATTGCCAATATGCAGAGAGTCACATGTCAAAAAGGTAATTGGATAAGGGATGAGTTGGTATTTTCATGCTGCAGCCAGCTCCTGTGTCTCTATGGGAGCTGTATATGAGGATATCCATGAGTATTTATTCCAAAAGTTGTAGCAATGAAATGGCACAAGGAAAAAGGGGGTCTGCAGAGTTTATTGGTAATTCAGCACTTCTTAGAAAAGGTTCATCCAATTAGGTGAGCTCAAGTTTAATTCTGATGGTTGCTGAAAGGAAGCCATTGTGCAACTGTTTTGCAAGAGCACTGAAACTGGTAAAACAAGATACACAGCATGTGGAAGTGAAACTAAAGATATTAAAGAAGAGTTGAGGTTGCTGTTGGGTCTTCTTTAATTACCTTTTTAAGACACTCCACTTTTCTTTAAACTTTAAATAACAGCATGAAGAAGGCCTCATCTCTTAGATGGAGCAAGTAATCCTCTGTCATGCGTAAGCACTTACGAGAACAAGCCAAGCTGCTCAGCTCATGGGAGGTGAGAGATGGAGAACAGGTTCTGTAACAAGGGCCCCTGTTCAAAGCGAGTCAAGAGAGGTCTCAGCAGCTAATTCACCAGGTATGTGTTGTACATCAACAAAGCCTTCTCTGTTGAATGAAAGGCTCCTTCATCTTTGCCTCTAACCTCCATTCCTTCCTCACCACAGCAGAGGGATTTGCTTTTGAGAGAAGGAAAATCTGAGAACATACTCATTTCTTGTATGGATTCAGAAAACCGCAGAAACAACTAGAGCCCAAGCCCTTGCTGTTCCCAGCAGATGTGGCACTGGTTTTACACAAACCCTGTATGAAGTTGGGATTTCTCCTTTAGAACTGAGTAGTTCTTCATGCCAACAGAAGCCTTGAGCTCTGAATCTGCCCTTCAGGATCTTTTCTCCAGTATGAGAATCTGCAAGTGGGGAAATAAACCCCACAGTAACAGATGCTTTAGAGACTTCCATTACTTCAGCCCACTCTTGTGCATGTACCTGGTAAGCAAGGAGCTGCTGCCTTGGGATGCTACTGCTAACCAGTTAACAACCAGGAAAAGCTTTTACTCTAGTTTGATTGAACGGGGCAGACTAATAGCTGAGACACAGAAGCCTTTCTATCCTCCCTCAGATGTGGATGATACTTATATTTGAGGTCTAAACTGTGAAAAACATTATTGTTTCTCACTTTTTTTCTCCTCATTTCAGCACATCTTCACCTTCTTATTGCATTTCCCCTACATCCGTCAAAGCAGCATATCCAAACAATATCCAAAATTAACAATATCCAATACTCTTTTTCATCATTCTTCTTTACATGTCCTCAAAAAGTTGGTCTGAAACCCATATGTATCAAGACTGTCTTTCGCACCTTATGTGGTTGGCTGAATGACCTGAAAAAGTGGTGAGAGAAGGAATTCATGTGTATTGCAAGCATTCAGCCCAGCAACTATAATGACCCAAGTTATCTTCTCTTTCTTCCTCTGAGCTTCTTCATTTCTGTCCAGTTGATGCACCCTCATCTCTTCTGTTTAAGGAGGATTCAACTATCTGCTTGGCTGTGCTCAGAAGCTTTCCTGTAGAAATTCTAAAGAAAATAAAAAGTTTTGGCCAGAAATTATATAATTTTTGTGGATCAAAATCTTGAGTGCCAAATCGAATGATTATCTGAGATGAACTGTTCATATTTGGTTCCCCAGAAATCACTCAAGAAAGACCCAACAAATAATCCTTCTTAAAAATATTGTGGTTCTGTTCTTAAGGTGATGCACTGTCTGTTAGCCTAGAAGTGACTTAGTAGAGTCCTTTAATATGAAAAATTATTATAACATGCTTCAGAAAACCCCAAGTATATGGCAATCCCAGTGTTTATCATGGAATACAGTGGTGCCAGAGCTACCCTGAAGTGATGACCCCAGCCTCTCCACATGCCCCAGGGCAGGATTCATGAAAAACAAGAGCAGGACAGAATTCTTTAAAAAATTGGAAGCTGCCAGGCAAGGTAGGTACAACTGGTAAGCACACTTAATCCTTATTTCAGGAATTAGTGGAGGTTGAATGCTGCAACCTTGAAGTAGTTACCAGACAAACTGTGCTTGTACCAGGTGCCATGCAGAGAGAAGGGGCAAGTGAACTGTGGTTGCAGTGGTCCTTAGCACTGAAGACTAAAAATTCTCAAGTTTTCAGCTGCATTGGGAAGGTATTTTTGATTTATCAATATAAGCGATAAGCAGCTGTTCTTCAAATCCAAAACATGCACAATAGCTTCATTATAATGCCACAGAAAAAATATATAATGTCTCAAAATATTATTCAAATGTATCTGCTGCTTAGAGATACACACACCAATCCTTTAAATCTCTGGATGTAAAGACAAAATAACTGAAAAAAACAAGATAGAGCCAGATATATTTCAAGTCATTTTGAAAGAGGTACTCAGAGGTTGTAGGAACAGTGGTCATGGACAGCTGTTACTGATTTTATTACTTTCTAGTTAAATTGATATCACATGAATAAAACTGGGTTTAAGTGAGAAGAATAGAATTTTCAAATCAAGGTCCAAAAAAAAAGAAAATTGCTTTAAAATCTCTATGCAATCCCTTTCTCACTTGTGCAATTTGGAAACAACCTGCAGTAGCAGATATGGAGGGTCAGCATTGCTCAAGGGCACAACACCCCAGCCTTAGGAGAGGAAATGTCCCTTGCACATCAGAAATGAGACCTTTGCCAAGTCTTCTGCATGAGAAGAGGCTGAACAAGCTCCTTAGCTCACCTGCTGATTGACAGGTACATGGATAAGGGAGGAGCCAATCACATATGTTTGGGCTGGAAATGGCATGCAGAGCTTTATTCTTTAATACCTTTTTACAATAATTTACGTTATCTTTTTCCCCTTATCTCTCCAAAAACTGTTAGAGAATCTTAAGTCTAGTCATGTTACTTAAAGGGAAGCTTTCCTCAATTATCACAATTGTGCATTTCACAAACTGCCGGACTGGCCACTAACAACTGTACTAAATACTATACAAAAGCTTCAATAACATTCTTCCCTTCCTAGAAAGCTTTCAACCCAAAGATCAAATCCTAAAGATAGCACAGGCTTAGTTACAGTCCTGAGACTATGGAACCTGGAAATCTGCTTTACTCCTTGAGCTATATTTAAGGACCTGGATACACGTGAGCACATTTATATACAGACTGGCACTCAATAGTTTTATCACTGAAGGAGTGATCATAATCCATGAATACATGTGCTCTGCATGGTTTAAGTTGTGGCCTGGTCGGTGCTTCCACACATCTGCTCACTCTGTACACCCTGCATGCCCAGTTATCCAGGAAAAACAGAAGCATTCTGGTTGGAATTAGAATTTAGCATCATCCTAAGGGAAGGCTTTGATACAAATGAACCACTGGGGACAGAGGGAAGGCAAAGAGAAGACATTTCAGCTCAGGACAGTGCATTATCACAGACTCCTTTATTTAGCACACAGGGCTGCTTCTTAGTGCTAAGGAGCAACATCCCAGCTCCTCACACTGCCCTAGCTGACTTTATCAGCAGCAATGCCAAGAGCCAGGTACTCAGCTTGAGTTCCCACACCGGCAGCTAGGATCTGTGAGAGACCTCAATCTGCTTTTCCCTCACCATTTCAAATGTCTTAGAGGAGTTATTACATAGCATCCCTCCTCAAGGTTGTGCATTAGCCCTTTTCTAGCACCTGCTCACCCCTGGCTCTTAACTTGAGTTTTTTCCTCTGAATACAGACACAAGAACATTTTGCTTCTTATGATACCAACTTTAAAAAGCCAGAAGATTAACGAGCTGTGACTTGGTGTAGAGCACAAGATATGGAAGCACTGGAAAGCAGCATTTCCCATATTTAATTTATTTCCCCATATTTCACTGAGCTGATAGAGCAGAGTTCAGAGAATAAGCTCCTCTAGTACCATCTATTGTATACATTCACTGAGTGTGCAGTTTTTCCCATGTCTGCACATTCAGGCTGACATATGGGATTCAATCCTCACAGTTTAGACACAGAGCTGTGACCCAATCACTGCAATCCAGAAAAGGAGACTTCTGTGCAGACTTCTGTGCAAGACTGAGCAGATTTATCTTGTCAGAACTCACCCAAAGGACATTTGCTACTGTTACAAAACTCTTAAGTAGTGAATAGCAGGATGAAATTTGGAGTCTGATCTTAAGTTCTTTAGGTCTTGAAGTATAATTTCAAATGTGGAAAAAGTAAGACCTTTTCTTGTCTAATATTGTATTACTTCCCACTGGCATTTGGAAGTAATGTGTAATAAACATTCAGTTGCACCACCATAAATTTTTGGCACGCTCTTACTAAAGGTCACCTCAGTGTAACAAAAGCAACAAACACTTCAGTCTTGTAGACAGGATGGAGAATCCTTATTAGCTACTATTTCACTGCTTTATTTCTTTGCCTGATCCCTTCACTACTTTAGGCAGAAAATCAAATTCTTAACCAGTGAAAACAGAATCTGATGCATGAAAATGATAAACATTTGCTTTATTAAATTACTTTTATACTTCTACAAAGAAATTTTCTGATTTCTGTTACAGAATTAAATGAAGGAAATTCATTGCTGTCTCTGCAGTTACCTAAATTTAGATACAAAAAGGTTGTAAAAAGACCACCTTATTTAAGTTACATAAAACAGGCAGAGAATAGACAAGTTCCCTTAGGAATCTTGAGGCTCAGAAATATAAAGTCCCATTATACAATGAAATTAAGAATTCAGCAATGTGTTGAACAATTGTAAACTGTAACTGCACGAGTGGACCACATTATTCAGCAGTTTCCTTAAAGGTATGAACTGTGAACTGAACAAAAAGTGTCGCTGACACAGCAGACCTCATTTAGTTGTTCTCCCTTTGACTCCCTCCAAGTCAAAGTTGTGAGATCAGCATTTAAATGATAGGAAGGAAACTTGCCTCCATAAATATCAGAAATTTCTCCATTCTCTAGCTATTTATATAAAGTAACTAGCTGTTACAAATCAGTTTCAAGTAAAACAGGTGGCTGAGGCAAAAATAATCAAAATCAGATCATACACAATTTTACTGTAAATACAGTAATTTGAAAGATAAACACATAACCATAGCACTGACAGGATATCAATGCTGTTGTATTCTAGACATGATGTGTCAGTAGAAAATTAGGATGTCTATTATCAAAATTGAGGACATTCATTCCAGTCTCTGGTAATCTAATCTTAGTGCAAAACAGATGCTAAGACATATTTAGCAAAAAAAGGTGGTACATTTAAGGCAAAAAAGTTGTTCAGTCATCACTATCGCTTCCAGATTCACTCAGCTGCAAGTCATTTCCTAGAAGAGAAAGAGTCAATATATTAGTCATTTTCAAGGAAATAATTTTCTTCTTTCAAGGTACTCCCTTTCCCAATGAAGGCATACAAAAGCTAGTAGCAAACAGGTAGAGGGGCTGGACTCGATGATCTTTCAAGTCTCTTCTAACCCAAACTATTCTAGGATAAAAGAATAAGTAGGTATGGAACCAAACTCCCAGTGACAGAACCTTAGAGAGATCACTTTTCTACAGTTTTAAAATCTTGGCAAGGAACCATTAGCATATTTGCACAAGGGCATTTACTTAATATCACCAGATCACAAAAGACAACACCTAGCTATCTCTGCCACCCACATTTTCATGCTTCACAAGTGGAAAAACTGCTGGTGAATGCAGTTTTATGAAAAACAAGTTGTTGGGTTTTTTTGGAAACACATCTGAATGCTGCTCAGCTGTGCTTCAAAACAAAGTGGTGTCTCAATCAAGAAGAGCAGCTCTTTGACATACCACTTAAAGATGTATCAGTGACCTACTATTTCAAACTGGTTTTGGAACAAGTGAGCAAACAAAACATCAAAAGCTATTTTACACAGCACTTTAATTTGGTGGCTCTCTCTCTCTATATATATATATTTCAAAATGAGGAAGTAGAAAGACTACACTGTGCTTGCTGTGGATGTCCATAAGCTCAAGGGGTGGAAGGAAGGGAATCTTCCCAGTGGGACAGATAACTAACAAAAAGTACAGCAGCATGTTCTACATAATCTACATCATATCTAGCAACTTCCCACATGTTTTCACGAGTCTGTTCCAACTGGTATGCTTTTACCCACACCTCCCTTGCCAAACAACCATTACAAAAGAAAAAAACAATAATCTCAGGCTGTGCAGAAATGGCCTAAAAACAAAAGAAAAATCACTGAAACTGAGAAAAAACTGAGTCAACACACTATTTTCACATGTCCTTTCCTCAGCTGCAGCACCCTTCATAAAACCCCTTTTGCAGGTGGGTGAAAAAGTAACCTCAACTGGGTAAACCCCACAAGATATTCAGATTGGATCTTTTATTCTCAGGCATATCACTTCTGCCAGAACACTGGAGCCTTTAACATGGCTGCATTTAGCCTTCCTTTGTTTTCCACTGTGTCACCAACAAAGCTTAGAAAGTGGTACATGCTTCTCTGCGACAACAAAAACACTTTATGTAAGAATAGTGAAGATGGTTGTTTCCAGTGATCCTTAAAGTATTACTGTAGACAATTTTTTGTTTCCAATCCTCTATATACAGAAAAAAATTACAGCCATATTATTTTAAGATAAATTTAAAAAGCAGTTTAGAAAGAACAAAATCAAGTTATTTGTCAGTAATTATTCAGAACAATGTAATACCCTAAAAGATCTTTCAAGACAGAGAATGGCATTGGCAAATTAAACTCAAGTATTTATCACTCAAAGGAGAATTACAGTGAATTCTTAGAAATCCCAGCCCTGTTATGCACTATCTGCTTTATGGGAAGACAGAGTGTGAACAAGAAGATAACCTGCCAAATAGTGTTTCTGCGCCCTTCAAAAGTTATTTCAACACAGTTAATAGAAATTACACAAATCCTGTAACACCAGCCAAAAATACCAATGCTTGTGAAAACCAGCAGATGGGAAAAGCAAGAACTCAAAGTTCCAAAATCAGAATTAATACCTTAGGATTTACTTCAGGCTAAACTTTCTGCCTTGTTTTTGCAACCCTATCTCCAAAAAACACCTTCAGAGAGAGGGAAAAATAGCACAATCTAGAGCTGGTGGCTTTCCGATGGATTTGTTGCAAAGCCAGAAAGCTCATTTAATGAGGACCCTGAAGAAACATCTAGACTGTTGGACTTATAAGGCAGCAATGAAGTGAGGGAGAACTGTTGAATTGTTTTCATGGTGCCAGCTGCTTATTAGAAATATTAATTGGGGAAATAGATTGCACTACAAATTACATTTCCTATGTTTTTAAATCAGTGCATGTAATATATTCAACTGAATTCTTGCTAGTTAGAGGGGACAGGGAAACTCGTAGGAATGATCACTGTTTCACAGGTCTTAGCGGTCTCACCAACACCAAACTAATATAAGGGGAAAATTATTACTTGTCAAAGCTATGTTTGTACCAGCACCAAGCATCAAAAGAAGTGAAGTTGTGCTGAATACAAAGTACCTAGCACAAGGCCACAGAACAGCCCATCTAGGCTGGGTTTTCTTTGGAAAGTTACTTTGTTTAACATAACCCTTGTTTAAACAAAAAGTAGACATAAGGCAACATATGATCAAATATTCATGAAGAACAGATTCATTAGTGCCGCCGTTTACAGACGTTGTCAAAAGGCAAGTTGTGAGTCTATATAATCAGCTTCTGAAGGCAGAAAGGAGAAGAAGCAATATTTTGGGAGTGAGGGGCAGTCTTGAGCCCCAGATTCCTGAAGAGGAAGATATGTATCTGACAGAAGTATTTAGTTACCATGCTCTAGACACCACCTCCTCCATTTTCCAGCTTCTACACGCAAGATAAAACTCTGCTCTCTAAGCTTCCTCCAACCTTCTCCCTGCACACAGGATGTCAAAGAAAAACTTCACTAATTCCTTGGTATGGCCCTGATTCTACAGAGGTGCACAAAACTAGTCACAGACATATGCACACACACCTCAAAGCAAGATTAGACAAGCAAGCAGCTTGTGCTGGCATTTGTTGATTCAATATTTAATTTTTGCAAAACCTTATTTGAGATTGAAGAAATGACTGCACAAAATCTGACTGAGAACTCTTGCCATTCAAAGCAGAACAATGTGCTATCCATTTCATTCCTCCAGGTTTCACTCTCCTGCCAAATTCCCCCAGCGACAGAGCTAGAGAAGAGCAATCACCTTGGAAGCAGCTGCTTTGATATTTAACTAGTGGAAGTGTCTTGTAAGTGATAACTGTGCTGGAAGACGGGCGTGGAATTGTTTTAAGCAGTAACGTGTCTGTAACCATAATAGAAGTAAAAGGCAATCTCAAGAGCTGGGCACGCTCAGAGGCCTAAGGTTACAGGCAGAGGTTCTACCTGTCAACATGGTTCTCAAACAACATCAAGCCACCAAATTCCCCTGAAACAGTCTTGATGTTGTCATGATTTAAGCAGCATTTTCTCCCTATGCTGGAATTGGTGGACTTGACCACCTGTATTTCTCACTGGAAGCTTTGCTACCTGAGATTCTGTCATTGGGGATAAAGTTTAATCACATTTCCATAAGAGTTTTATTTAAAGTGTGGAGAACGAGAAATCTCATTTGTCAGTAAGGGTTGAAGTAAGTGGTGCTCTGAAGTTACGCAAATTGAAAACATGAAGACATTGTTCTCTGCAGTGACAGTAAAATGAAAGCAGCATTTAGTTCTCTGCACATGAAGTCACAGGACATTTCAGTCTGATCTTATCTGTTAACACAGTACATAATTAAATATCAATGCAGGTTATTTAAGTATTTAAATACTAGCTTTAAAAAAAAAAAAAAAAGAAAAAAGAAAAAGAACTGTCATTCATGTTATCCACTAGGAGCTAAAATAAAAGTAGATCTGCCAGAGTCTAAAATTTCAGTATAACAAGTTTACATATAAATGATAAACCATAATGATCTTAGGCTGCAAACCAGGGTTGATGTAAATCTCTTCAAACCAAGATCTGGTAGCTAAGCAGGTAATTAAAAATGTAATCATTTTGGAAGAGTTATCATAGCTGAATACTCAGACACTTCTGTGTCTGAGTACTGTTATTTAGGTAATGAGAGTAAGTTTCTTGACCTAGTGTTTTGTTTTGTTTTTTTTTTTTAATGTGAGTGTTTTCCAAATATTCCTCTTTTTTTAATACATTGAGCATTCAATTCCAGGCTGTGTATCAACACTCTTGAACATCACAGCTACTCTTCAAATTACATTTTTAGTTGCCTGAATGTGTGGAATAAGATAATATCACCTGAAAGCAAATCACCTCCTTCCTTATATGCAAAGGACAGTTTTGCCATGTTGGTCAGTGGAACACTGCCATGAATAATTGTAACTGACACAGCTAAGAATACACCATCTTTTCTGTAACTCAGAGTATTGCAACCATAGGATCCTTCCCATAGTTCTAATCAAGAAATTACAAGCATATGTTTAGGGAGTGCCCTGTTAGTTCAAGTATTTTCAATACAAAATTACTGTCTCCAGTTCCAACGTATAGAACTGGGAGGAAGCCAGAACAGCTTAGGAAATATTTTCAACCCCTTCAGCTTTAATTTAATATATCTGTGTGAAGCATGAACCCTCTAGCCCAGTGTCTAATTCAGCCTTCTGCTGAACAATCAAACCCTAGCAATACTTCCCACAGTTTTAATTATAACAGAGACATACTTAAAAACAATATGGTTTCCTTTCAGAATCTTGATGTCTGGAATCGTGCACTAAGAAAAGAACAGCCTTTGTACTTACGTAGTGTATTCATCATATGACCACTGCTCTCTTGGGATCTGTTATGACTGGCATCTTTGTCAAGAACAGCCTGTTGCGGTATGGCAGACACAGTGGGCTGAGGCTGCAAATACGGCATTGACATAGGAAGAGAGGGTTTCATTTCCTCATCTTCAGAATCACTAGAACTATTTTCACTACTTGATGAAGAGGACGAAGAACTTTTAGAGTCAGATGAACTGTCAGAGCTACTCAGTTGGTCCATGATACTGGCTTCTGCTTTTAGCTCTGCAAACAATAGGATTTGTTTCTCAGTTTACATTCACCATAGTTGAAATATAAGGAAGGGGGGGAAAAAGGAAAAAAAAAAAAATCAACAGACATCAGGCACACACTACCGCAACTTTAAAAAACCTTAGACCAAACCCACCAAAGCTCTCCAGAACAAAGAAAAGGGCACAAGTGAGTATCCAGCCTGTCACATGGTTTTCTATTATCACAGCTTGAGCACTTTCTCCCTTTCAAGCCAAGTGTCTCCCTTTCAAGAACAAGGCTGACTGTGAACACAAATGCTTAACCCCACATTCCATGGGGTAATGCATCCCACATAGCCTTTAATTTCTGCAACTAGCAGAAAATGTTCTCTGTTTTCCTTAGCACCCCAAATATGTCTTTCACTGACTAAAATTCCAGTTACAATCCACAAATCAGTCACTGCAAGATGTTTGCAGCTGCACCCAAAATGCCTCCCAGCAGTTCAGCATTACAATCAGTACACTTGTTTGGACAACGTGACATTTTGCTCAAAATCAAGTTAAGCATGAAGAATATCCAATAAAAACCACCCAAAGTTTATATTAGGAAGATTTCTCCAAATCGTTGTTTCATTACAGATTTGGAAGTGTGAATAATCCTGCACAGTATGCATTTCTGACATAAGTCCAACATACAGAAGAAGTTAATCTTTGCAGAAGGAGACACATAATAGTTGTGCAAAACATGAGTGCTGAGAGGAGTCTGACACAGACCTCTGAATTATGGTGAAGGGGGGACTTGAGGAGTTATACAGAGTGCAGAAGTTCATTACTATACAATATTGCAATTACCTAGACATTTGTTAAGGTGGTCTTACAAGCTCTTAGAATACTTCAGGAACAGCTTTGATATAGCAAACACAATAAAGCAAGTAGGAGAGTAGCTCATCTCTCTTCAAATTTACCCAGTACAGTACAGGTTGAAGGTGAAAGTCACCAAGATGCAAGACAGTGCAAAGCTTAAGAAAAGAAGGGAGAATGAAAAAAAAAAAAAAAAATTAATCTTCAATGAAACAGACTAAGTTATCAAAGGCGATTGTAAAGGAAAGGTCATCTTTATCAAAGGCCAGTCTAAAAGAAAATGGTGTTCAGGAAAAATGGCACCTAAAATAGTGCAGCTATGGCTACAGGGAGAAATTAACCCAATGTTAGGAAAGAAAAGAAAGAACAGTGAAAGACTGGATTAGTCAAACATAAGGAAAAAAAGAAGGGGAACAGAAAGAAAATAAGAATCGAAAGCATCTAAGCATCCTTCTTTTACTAAGGACATATATAAGAGAACATGATCCACCACTCATCTGGAGCTGTAAGACACCTCACTGAGAGATACCACTCAAATCCTAAACATTCAATTCCACTTCCTCCTAAGCAATGTCTAACATAAGAAAAAATTTAAGTGAATGGTCAATGCCAAAAGCTGAGAAATAAGATCTCCGCCTTCAATTTTGATATAATTTATATTAAATAATTTTGACCAGTGAAGGAAGAGTTGTACATATACTAGAGGATAATGGCAGAATGAGCTTCCCCTCCACCCCAGAAAACAAAGTTAGTAACAAGTTCCAGGCAGTGTACTTAAGCAGGAATAGTCAGTTACACACCCATGGGATGAAGAATGATTAGGCAGGCAACATTTCTGAAGAGTCTGAGAGTTACAGTGGATCCCTACACATAGTTCTACCACACAACGCTGTGCGGAAATGACTTGATGCTCTTTGGTCTTGTGATACTACAAACGTGATGCTATTTGTTCTTTGTGTATAAAGATCAATAGTGCCTGTAAGGCAGCCTTCTTGCTCACATAAGCACTGCTAAAACCTCAGTAGGTATGTTTAGGGTCTATATTTTAGGAAGTTTTTGGACTCATTGCAAGAAAGCTAAAGGAAATTGAGAACAAATCAGGGATTTAAAAAGGAAACTTCTAAGGAAAGATTGAATCAACTGGTGTCATTTTGCATAAAGAATGGGAAAGACAGAGGAGTTTGAGTCTGTGAAGGACTGCTCAAAAGCAGCGGAGTAATGTGCTCTGCACTTGAAGGATAAATATGAAAGTAGTAGTAGGCTTGCTGTCAGACTGTTGGAGAACCCGGACAATAGGGAGAGCAAAGCCCTGGAATGTCTTGCCAGCAGGTACAAGGATCTGTCAGTGGAAGGTTCTAAGAACAGGCTAAAAGTTACATCAGAAGAAATCTGACTTTAGGACAAAAGGATGGACTAGATTACTTGATAATATCTCTACCATCCTTTTCAATTTTTCAGCATTTTAAATAGTACTCAAAATTGGACTGGCACCACACAAGAGTTTGGTACATTGGTAGTCACTTTGGAGACTTTTCAGTGTTTGATACTACAACTCCCCGCAAAACAACAGACCACCTAGAAAAGGCAATTTTATTTCATGTGCTCAAGTTTTCCTTCTTCTTTGCAACCTTAGATGAATTCTAGTAGTGTACTGCAATATAGATTGCTGGTCAGAGCTTAAGACCAAAATGGAAACAAAAACCATCTTCATAATGATACATCTAAAAAAAAACTGTTTAAAGGAATTCAGAACAACTTAGGAAGCAGATGTCAGTTCCAGTCAATGAAACTGCCACCTGTCAGCATTTCTGTAGCAAGTAATTACCACCTGCCATCTTCCTTGTCCTCCCAAAGGAAATAAGGCCTCCTATTAAGTGAAATATGAGTGTCACACCAAACCAGAGTCTCTCAAGGAAACAGTACATAGCACTGCCCAAGGGTTGATTTATGCAAGCTTTCAGCTGTCTTTTTCATTGGAACTCATCTTCCACAAGGCCCTATCTGGTAATTTAAAGTGGGTGTTGAGTTGTAAAGGACTGTAACATATTTGCTGAGTGCACAGAAAGAAAAAGGAGCAATGTGAAAATGGAAGTGACTTAGTTCCAGTGCCACAATACAACCAACCATATACTTGATTAAAGTAGCAGTGGAAGACAGAGTTAAGGAGACAGCAGCAGGATCCTAGGCATTGTTAAGCTTAATGGTTCAGCTGGATTTTTACAGCAGCAAGCTACAAAGCTTTTTTACCCATTTGAGCCCAAGTGGTCATTTCCATATCAGAGTAAAGTTGCTTGTACAATCAGCCTCTAGTGTGAAACTCAAATAACACAAAAGAAAACAAAAACACAACCTACACACAGAAAAACGTCTTGAAAACTAATTGCTTGTTAACAGCAAAATTTCTGAGACTTATGTGCCAGTGGAGCTTACCTCGTTCAATATCATCCATAGGAGAGGATGGAAATGTTTTTTCTTTTGATGGAGAGTTTTTAACATTGTTTGGAACCTTCGTTGCATTTCGCATTTGCTGCTGTTGCTGCTCAATGCGAGACTGGACTTTACTACTTCCTTCAGCTCTGTGTGTAAAAGGAAAAGATTTTTAATTACTAGAAGACAAGATGCAAGGAAAAAAGGTAAGAACACAGGGGATATGGTAGCATGGAATTATTTCTCATGCCTTTCTAAATAGCCTCATTAGATTCTTAGGTAAGTAAGTTATTATACTAATACACATAATATATTAATCTTATACTATTAATATCATATAATATAATTAATATAATATATTTCATATCACATAGTATATCATTTATATATATATATATATATATATATATATAGGGGGGGGTGGGTGTTATACAGTGCTAATAACTTTATAACACTTTGTCAGTTGATTTGGTTTTGTACCTTGGTCCCCAGGATCACTTAATAATAATTCTGCTGGAAGTTATTTATTTGGACTCAGCAGAAGAAAAAGAAAATATTAAAAAACTTGGTATGAGAAAAGCAAGTCATTAAAATTACTGAGACCTGTCACAAAACTTTTTTTTGTTATTTCCACATTTACAAGTCAGAAGACAGTAGGCAAGATACTAGCCAAACAGATCTTTTTTTTTTTCTCCTTCTAAACTCACCAGAAAAAAGTTACTATTTCTTTCAATAATATAACGTGTTTTAGTTAACAAAAAAATAAATTTCCATTTCTTCAGCAGTCACAACTCAGAAGATGTGGAGTCAGTTTGCTGAGAAATGAGGCTTTTCACTCATTTGAACAAAGCCAGTTACTTTCTAAAATTATGTTTTCCTAAAAATAGTAATATGTAGTTATATATCTCAATTTAGACTCATTAACAAATTGATTTTAACAATGAGTAAAGCAGTTTGTTTCTCCTGTAAATCACCCACCTGGTTTTTTTCACAGTGATGTTGCTACTAAGTTTCTCTAGGCGACATTCTCCAGTATCATGGTTGATAATTAAGATACATTCTTTTAGGTAAGGCTTCTTTGAGCCCTTGAACACAGTCACTGGTGGAGTTGAGCCCTATTAAATCAGAAGTCCAGTAAGTGTTACTCCTACAGTCATTTTTCTTAGAAACAGCAATCCATCAGTGGTGACAAGTTCACTACAAGTGATCATTTCTAGCCATTAAAAATGTTATTGGTTAATTCAATTTAGATTCACAGTAGCCATGTCCAAAAGCAGCTGCTGTTTGACTAGAATGGGATTTTACTCGCTTAGCTTGGCTTGAAACTGATTAAATGCTTATTTCCCAAAGAGAGCAGGCTCTCTCCAGGACTCCTCACCAAAAGGGGTTTCAGTTCCCCTATCAGCAGAGCAGTAAAGCATGGCAGGTAGTAAATTTTCCCTTTCCAGCCTTTCCTGCTTTAGAATTGCACTAGAGCAATAAATACCAAGGGGAAACTTGCACTGCCAACATACACATGGAGCTTTTCTGTGTATACAACACTTCTGGGTCATCCTACAGCATATTTCCAGTGCAGCAAATACACTTAAAGTTACAGTGCAGCTGTTTAGCCTTTGGGTCTTTTGTAATCTTACATTCTTAGAGCAGTTGTTTTTCTACTCTAAAAATCACCCAGGCAGCTCTGAAACAGCACTAAAACTTTATATCCTTCCATAGTCAGGATATATACTTGGGACAACAAAATAAATAGTTCCCTTAAGCTCATCAGTCTTCAGCCACATCCACTCACCTCAATATTTGGCAGTGTTATTGTCACCTGTTCACCTTTGCCAACTTCAAGGTCTCCTTCACAGGACATATCAATAGATGCAGGCTTAAAGTCATCTAAATAGAAAAACAAACTAGATTATTTACAGGCTTTTCAGGAATCTTATAAATGCAGGCACCACTTAATTGCAGTTGGAGGCTATTAAGTAAAAGCCTTTTTTGCTAGTGTATCATCTACCATTCCCCTGAGCAGATCATTCCGTAAGTCAATAGAATTCAAAGCCAAGCTGCTTTTCTCAGGATTCATTATAAGTGTTTAAATCTTTTGGTTAAAATTAGAAAAACACCTTAGGTTTTAATGGATAAAAAGGCCAAACAAGCTGTGTTATATTTCAAAGGGTAAATTCTCATGTAATTATTTTCAGAAGAATCAATAACTACTTCTTGAAAATATTAATCCCAAACATGGGAGATGTAGACAAGTGACTGAAAATGCAAAGAACATCCACTCTCACTAAGCATTTCTCTTTCTGTTTCTGACTTTACTGTAACAAGCAGGTCATAACCTGACAAAAACTTGTTGTTTCAGTGTAGTTATTTTTGTTAAAAGTGAAATACCTTCCGAATTTAACCTTGATTTTGTTTCTTTCAGCATCAAAGGTACTGGTTTAAATAAGTTTTGAGCAAAAGAGGGTATAGATTTCTGGTCCTTTTCAAAACCCCGAGACATTGCAAACGTGCATGTGTTCAGGCACCAGCACGGCAGCTCCATTACGTGCCATTACCTACAAAGTATTATTTCCACCACAAATAAATTGGGAAAGGCTACAGCCAAACCTCTGCCTGTGCCGGTTTAGGGACACAGGGGGACATCGAGACGTTCTTCAAGGCCTGCGATAACACATGTGGGGTTGAGCCCGCGGCTCCAGGTAAGGCAGAGCCAGTCTCGCACCCGGGATGGAGGTGCCCGGCCTCGCACGCCGGAGACGCGGAGGGGACCCATCGGCCGGCACACGCTCCATGGCCACACCTCGGCACACGCTCCTCGCCTCGCTGCCTGCCCCATCTCACGCTGCTGGTCCCCGGCGGCGGCATTCCTGCAGCTGGGGAGCTTCCCAGTTCCCGAAGTCGGCCGGCAGCCACGGGCCGGGCGGCACAGACCGCAGCTGGGAAGCACGGCTCCAGCCAGCACACCGACCGGGCAGGAAAACCAGGCTGCAGGAGCTGGTGGGCAGGGCTGTGCGCGCAGCAGGAGGCTGGCAGCTCACACACAGGTGACACAGCCCCTGCTAACCTACTTTAGGGTAAACCCCTAAATGTCGTCTTACAGGAACAAGCACACGACAGTTCCAAAGTTTCTCATCGAATCTGAGAATATTTGCTTTAATGTACGGCCACCGGGCTGTTAATACTTGAGGAAATGAAGATATTGATACTTCCAATCTTAACTTCTAACCAGCAGCTGTTTTCCTTTTTACTCAACTCTTAGAAAAAGTCAGGTGTCAGAGGATATTTCTTTTGCATGTGCATTTGATAGAACTGATGAACGTGCCAGTTTCTATGTCTCATTTGTTGGAAAGGAAGAGAGATTTCAAAACAGATTTCAGAATAAATCATCAAATTACAAGAGTCAGCACTACCTCTCTAAGGGTAAGAGGTACCAGACGGGGTTGTTAGTATTCTTTAAAATTAGGATAAATTTCAAACTGCGGCATTTGTTTAAATCCATTTATAGCTTCCCCCCTCCTCTCCTCCGCTTTCACGGTTGGAAAGGATCTGCCTAAGTGCCGTTCCCTTTGCTCAGAGAGAGCACATTACCCATCTAGCACACAGGACACTCTCCAGAGAACATACGCGAGACTGAATCTTGGGGATATCGGTCTATAAATAACCAGACAACAAAACCAGAAGCTGCAGTCCTAAATTACCAAGGACTATAATCCTGAGAGCATTTGTTTCCTAGCTACCCTCAGAATCTTTGAGCACACACCTCTCTAGATAGTAATTATGTACTCAGGGAGGGTGTACTGGCTCCGTGATTAACACCGCCTGCCTTTAACCTTTGATTGCTGAATTGTACGGAACTTCGAAAAACTGAGCGCAAAGAAAGAAGACAGAGCCATAGGTTCAGCTTGGCTCAGCTTCCAGCAGAACCGCAGGGAAACACTATAGAAAAGGCATTAAAAGCGAAGTTAGTGCCCAGCGGATAGCGAGGGGCAGCTCTAGGATGCAATGGCCGTACGTGCTTCCAGCACCGACTGAAACCTGCACCGCTCCCGAAATCCCGGAGCAGCACTCAGCGCCCAGCCGCGCCCCAGAATCCCGGGACAGAGGAGCCACCGAACGTGGCCGCAACCACCCCCCGCCCTTCAAGAGACTGCGGGGACCGGGGGCCGCCGAACCCCTCCTCGACCCCCGCAGCCCCTGGGAGCTGCCCCAATCCCGCACTCACAGCGGACGGTGTGGAAGGCGCAGCGCGGCTGCTTCTCGAAGCTCTCCCCCAGCTTTAGCACCCTCGCCTTGGGGTCGTAGAGCGACGGGACCGCTCCGTTCATCGCGGCAGCGCCTCACACCATGGCGGGCCCCGGGGCCGCCGCCGCCGCCCGCACCGAGCATCCCTCACGCCGCCCGGGCCGGCGGGACCCGCCCACGCGGGCTCCGATAGGCCGCGACGGTGGGAGCCCGCCTGCCCCGGGCTGGATTGGTCAGCGAGCGCGTCACTCTGCACACTCCCGCCAGTGGGGTGTCGGAGGCGCCGGCCCGCACGCGGATATGCAAATGTACCCTCCTCCCGCAGGGGAGAGCGCTGGTTGGCGGAGAGAGGCCGCGACCACACAGCTGTGAGGGGAGGGGGGCGCGGGGGAACCGTCGCGTTGGAGACGGCGGGATCGGCGTCCCAACCCCCCCTCCCTCTCCCCGCAGTCGGGAAGCCCCCGCGCGGCGGTGAGAGGGGCCGGGGGTACGTGTGGGTCCCTCAGAGCGCCCCGAGGGGAGCCCCGCGGCCTGGCGGCTTCGCGGCACCGGCGCCGCCGCTCCCGGGGACAGTAGGGGCACCGGGGTGACGCCGGTGGGAGAGGGCACCGCTCCCTCTGCCCTTTCCTTGGCCCTGGGTGAGGTGAGGCCGCTCCCGCTGCCCGCCCCGTGGGGCCGCGTTCAGGCTGCCCGGCCGGAGTTGCGCCCTGCCGGCAGAGCCGGTCCGGTTGCCTGCGGCCTCAGGAGGGAGCGCGAGTGAGGCTCCCTCCATGTTTGTTTCCTTTCTCAGGGGGAGTCCTGCGGCCCGAGGCTTCCAACTGGTGGTGAAGGAGCTGGGATGAAGTAGTGGCGTGAGGACCCCGCGCCTTAGCATAAAAAGGAAAGAGGCTGGAATCGATGGTGGTGTGCGCCTCTGGCTGTTCCCTATGGCAGCCACGGACCCCCAGGTCCTGGCCTTGGCTGCTCAGATCACTGAGAGCAGAGAACAGGACATCCCCCTGCTGCTGCTGAAGTTAAAGGGTAATTAATGCCTTTCCTAGAATAAAAGGATGAGCTGGTGAACTATGGCTAGTCCTTCTCCCGCCTGGCTCCTTAAATACAGGGTTTTCTGAAAGTCTGTAAGGAAGGTTGATACGGCAGCTTTTCCTGAGAGTGGCAGTTGACTTGGCGAAAATGAGGAGGAGCTGAGGGGCAAATGGACAGAATTTTTTCTGCCTTTCAGTTGTCACCCTGATAATGTGGGCCCTTTCCCTGCTGATACAGGCAGGGATCTTACGCTTGATCAAATAATTTCTCCCAGTGCTTTTTGGGCAGAGAGCCAAGGTGGTTAGTGTTCAGTTTTTAAATCTTAACATAGAAACAAGATCATGAGCTCCTGTGTGACTTTCCTGTCTTTCCTTCTGCTATACAGCCACTGCTCATAGGAACGGTTGAAACAAGTCAGGTCCTGTTCTAAATTGGGATGTAATTATAAGGAAGCTATATGTTTCCCAGTGGTTGTGGTTTTATCTAGCCTAGGAAATTCATACAAATGGTTCATATCCCAGGTAATGTATGTTTTGCTACTAAATATGTAGAGAGAAAATGGAAACCTAGGTTTAGCTATCCTTCCCAATTGTCATATAATCTTACAAATGCTGTAACAGCAGAAATTGCTGACAAAATATTTAATGCTGTTGTTAGCACTTTTACAATTGCTTTAATCCTGGATCCTGGCTCTGTGTACATATACTCTTACATTTTAGAAAAAGAAAAAAAAAACACCTTGCACATCAGAATCTTATGCTCCTCTTTGTCTTTCTCCTGCTTTCTTCCCACAGGAATTTTAAGTAATTCTTCCTTAGGATGTGAAGAATCAAATAAAATTAAGCAAGATGTATATGATTATGGTCTTACTCAGTACTGCTTGCTGGTCCTTAAGCGAGACCACTCTCAGCTGCATGGAGCCTGGGCTACTGCTGCCCAGCTAGCAGAGATACTAAGGTAAAAGGAAAAAAAAAAAAAAAAAAAAAAAGCTAAGAAGTTTTCTTCCAGTTTTCTTTCTGTCCTTTCATCTTGCTCTTTCCCTTTTCAAGCTGTAATACATTGGCTCCCATCCAGAACAAGCCTTGTTGTTCAGGAAAGGCCAGGGTTAAAGTGCAGGGAGCAGTCAAGAGCAAGAGGGGTCAGGCATAGCCTAATTGGTCCTGTTTAATTCATTTGCATTGTGTTTCATTGAGCTGGGGGAACTCCGTGGTGGGAACAGGGTTTTGCCTTTTTTTGTGGACAGTACTCACCAGCGCAACAGTTCTTACCCAGTAATTATATAATTTTGAATTGTAGTTATTTAAAAATTGTTATTTTGTCTGCTTAGATTTCATCTTGCAGAGATCTTCAGCGTGACTGACACACTGCTTGTCTTGACTGTATTTAAATATTTAATATACCCATTTTAAGTATCTATTTTCATTTTTAAATATAATAGATGACATAGTTCATACAGACAAGATAACCTGATGTAGTGATATTGTGAGAATGGCGTTATAAATAAGAAAACTTTAAATGCAAACCCCCAGTGATCCAATCTCAATTTTAAATGTCAGGAAAAAGAATGCATTTTAAATTTTCCTCAAGTTGTACTTAGTTCTGGCTTAACTAGGGAGTAAAATTCTGAGGCATGAAGTAATTATGTGACCATCTCTTATTTATGCCATATCTGCAGTATGAATTTTTAATGCGAGGAATTTCAGTAAGGAATGCAAGAGTTATCATCAGAGTAGTGTGTTACTTAAATCATCCTCTATAAGCTTTTTCAGTTGCAGAGAATACTGAAATTTATTTTAGCTGTAAAAATGTCCTTTTGTAGCTAGATGAATCTCAGCTTCATGCCTAGAATTTGTTTTCCAAGGGCTTTGGTAGACAGCTTTACGTGTGTGCATTCCCGAAAAGCTAACATAGCTTAGATAAAATATCAGACAGCAAAATTCATAAAAAATCAGGAAGACTCTTTTGTTGCACTGGTATCAGTGCCGAGTGCAGAACTGAAACAACTTACCAGCTGTAAAACATGCAGTTTCTTGTGAAAAGTCTTCCAGAAACAAGCAGCGTGTTGTGGTGAGTGAAGTAAGAGAGCTGAGATCTGAGGAACTGATTTCTAGCCCACATGCCTTCCTCAGTTCGAGAATAGTTGTAGGCAGGCTCACTGGAGGTTTCATGGTATATTTTTTATACATGTTTTCACTGCCTGATGTGCACCCCCTTGAGCTTCCTTTACCATTTTTTTTTTCTTTCTATTTTGCCTTTTTTTTTCCTTCTTTATGACCATCAGAGCCCTTCCCTAGAATATGGAACAAGCCTGAACAGATTCTATGAAGCTGAAGGAGAAAGTGCCTTGCCTTGCCATGTTTTTAACTGAGAAATGCCATAATAAGTAGTAATATGGTTTCCAACCTGCCAGTGGTTGCTCTTCCTTGGAGGTAGCCACCTTGGAGCCAGTCACAGCAGTGAGCTGTTGCTCAGGGGGAATTGTCCCATGCCACTGAAGCATTTCTCTGATGACATGACATTCATTCAAAGTTGTTCAAACAGGCCTCTGACTATTCAGGTTGATTTTTTTTCCCCTTTTTTTCTTTTTTTTTTTTTTTTTTTTTTTCCTCCATTTCAGTCATTGTTGTGTAGGGCTGGAGGTGAAAGAAGATCCAGAGGAATTTTACAAGAAGTTTCTTCCTTCAGCTATAGACAGCCTGCTGGTTTTGGGAAAACGCTTGCAAGCACGATTTATCCGGGCAATCAAGGTATTTAAGTTTCATAGTTAAAAGAGCAGACAACACCTGCAAACTTTCCAAGGACACGTATTGGATAAGTAGAATATTATTCTAGGGACATGGTATTAAGAAAATTTATTTTCCAGAAATTGCAGTAGTTTTTCTTATGTCTCCAGGCTCTGAAGCTGAAATCTGTCATTGTGCAGCATTTGCTCTGTGACTTGTGCAAAGCCACTCTGTTACCATCAGCCTGTTTAGATAGTTTGGCTACTACTTTTCATGAGTCTAAAGGTAGAGGGAAGAAGTGCAATTATAGGAAGGATTGAAGAATTAGAGAAGTAGAAGAGAGAAAAAACCAACCCTACAAAAGACAGCATCCCAGTCATGGTAGCGTCTTAACTTTGCATATCATTAGTTCAGCCTTTGTAATGAATTAATTCTCACTAATTTTATTCAGCTTTACAGAAAAATGGTTTAGGAAGTCTTAAGATTTTAAATCAGATTTGTTGAATTTTGTTTTGTCATTCAGTTTCTGCTGCATAATTGGCAAAAAAACATTCCAGGAGCGCTCACTGCTTCTGAACTTCCACATGGAGAATGCCAAAGGCAGACTTCATGAATTTACAGATTTAAAGACTTTCTCACATTTCCCTCCTTTTTTTTGCTGTAAAGAAGGGTTTTGCTCAGCGAGATTTCCTCATGCTTCTGGAGTATTCTGAGTTCTAGAATCAGAAGGAAAAATATCCCCAACAAACAAAAACCCACGAGTAATTTAAATAACCAACTTCATGGATTCTGACAGTTTCTTTTAATATCCCCATTTCTCCATACTAGCTCATTTCTTGGCTCACCAGCTTCTTGTACTTAGCCAAAGTTTTCCTACAAAGTATTGTGATAGACACCACAGACAATCAATTCTCAGAAAGCATCAGTGCAAAAACATAGTTTCTGTTAGTCCAGTACTTGAGAAGTACATTTAGTGCTTAAGAGGGAAGCTTCCTAAATGACATCCCAGGAGACTCTTATCCACAATATGTAATTTCCCCAGTACTTTCTTATTATGTCTCAGCCTGCATGCTACTTGAGTCATGCTTGTGGGCAAAGATTTCTTTTGAATGCAAATGCAGCCTACATTATAATTAGTACTTTGGCATTTAAACTTTGTGGTCTCAGAGGTGACTGGGCACCCAGACTTGATGCTTGCTGAGTGGAATTTTGGAAATCCCACTCTACCAGTGGAGATTTGAAGTTTATTCTGTTCTCTTTTGCTTTTTGTACAAGTTTTTGAAGTCAAGGGAAGTAATGAAATAGCTTTCAGAAACTGACATGTTGCCAAAATACAGAGCAGATTATATTACAGTTTAACATATTACTGTTATTTTGTATCTCTCTTTGTGTGGACCAAATACAAAGTTAAACCTTGACGGAGGGCTGGGGCTCCAGCAGGGATCTAGGAATAGGCTTACCAGGGTTTCATTTGTCAAGGCTCGATTAATATGGGATATATGACCATGTGCTTTATAACAACTTTGTCAGTGGTGTGGTAGTGTCAAAAACCCTTTTTGCTGTTCCACACACCCAAAATTCCAGATTTATAGTAGTCTGTGGCTCACACTTGGAATACAGACTGGAATGTGCATCTGTATGTGCATTCACATGCTAAAACCTGAATTCCTGGTCATAGGGGAGCACTGGAGCACCTCTGCAGTGAAGAAAGGCTGAGAGAGATGAAGGTTTGTTCACCATGAAGTCTCTGAAGAGAACTTACATCAGCTCCCAGTACCTAAAGGGGCTCCAAGAAAGCTGGAGAGGGACTTTTTACAAGGGCATGTAGTGACAGGATAAGGGGTGATGGCTTTACACTGAAAGAGGGAGGTTTCAGTTAGGTATTGGGAAGAAATTCTGTGCTGTCAGGGTGGTAAAATACTGGGACAGGTTGTTCAGAGAAGGATTCTTCATCTGTGGAAGCGTTCAAGCCAGGCTCCATGAAGCTCTGAGAAATCTGGCCTCCTGGAAGGTGTCCCAGCCCATGGCAGTGGGGCTGGAACAAGGTGGACTTCAGGTCCTTTCCAACCCTTCCATTCTATGATTGATTCTATGTTTTTTTTTCCAGTCCAGTGCTATCACAGGCAAGCACATGATGTAGTCTGTTTGGCAAACAGATCAAATTTCAGCTTTATAGTGGTTTGGTGTTTGCTCCCAGACCTCCAACTAGGAGGTGCTTCTGAAGCTTCACCATACCAGTTATCAGGAACCTTTTTCATTTTGGCCGTGCCCTTGGCCACTTTGTACCTTTTTTTTATTTCCCCCCTCTTATTTAAAGTAATATATTTCCCATTTAGTGCATTAAATCTGTGATGCATATTTGCTGAGCTATTATTTGTCTTATCTCTCCTATGCTATCAAATATTTTTAAGGAGTAAACAAGATTTCTCTCTCCTTTTTGTGATTTTTTTTTTTTCCCAGTTGGATGCTTTTATTTTTTTAGTATGGTCAGATCTTCTTGATTGATCTCTGACCTCAAGATGAAGTCCTTAGTGAAGATCATACATATGTTTTTACCTACTTCTCTTTTGTTTAGGATAAAGAAAAACAAGACTTTTTACGCTGGTTCCAAACAGTAACTGATGCCATCTGCTGGCTGTTCGGTGGGCATATTCAACTAGCAGCATGTGGTAAGGGAAATGTCAACCCACAGAACACCTGAACATTTATTTATGGCAACTACAAGTATCAAAATCCACTCTTAAACTAATCTCCACCTATTCTTCTAGATTGGAGTAGATGGTAAACCAGTCTCTTTAAGCAGTCAGCTCAACAGCAATATCTAAAATGATAAACATCCACTAAAGGGGAATACTCAAGGGTTCCCCTTCTAGACTTTCAGAGATAAATATTTAAAGTGTCATCCTGTAATTTCTCTTTGTAAGTCTATACCTTTTAAAAATCAGGTGGGTTTTTTTTTCCAATAAGAGACAATTGATCTTTTCTTTTCCTGTGTGTGGTTAAAATATGCAGAAATTTGACCAAAGTACATTGCTAGCCCTAATGAGTGGATAGAATTGAAGTCAGATTTCTGAAGTTTGTCATGACAGGAAATTTTACAAATATCTAACAAACTTCACTATATATTTCTGACCAAAATAAGCTTTCATTTAAAAGGATGTTAGTCACGCTGATTCCAAAAAGCAGAATTGGTTTTGTTTCTAGTATTGGAAAAAACCTAAGGATCATAAGATGTGTAACTAAAAACACACACGGTCAGAAAAAATTACTGAATACGTAGCCAGTGGTACATTGGAATAAAAAAAATGTTGCTTTAATGACATCAGTGGGACTTTCATTAAATAACCTGGGGTAACAAATTGTCAAGGTTGAGGTCCTTAACTTTTTTGGATATTGTTGTCCCAGTGTTAATTCCACTGTTGTTGTAAGAAAAAGGTACTATTGTAACTTAAAGGGGCTTAAAGCTTTCATTGCCTTGCAACATCAGTGCCTGAGGGATGTCGAAAGGCAGAAAACCCAGGATTTAGCATGTTTTTTGGAGGTTGAAGTAGTTTGGTTACTTCAATAAGTTTTAGTATAAGAATTATAAATGAGGGAGTTTCTTCCAGAAACAGTGTCTGGTTTTACTTGCTATGGCTTATGATGAAGTTTATTTGGTTTATGGTATTTGCAAGTCTAGTTCTGATTGCATGATTTCTTGTTTGCTTGTTTTTGGTTTTCTTTGCAGTACTACAAAATGATCGCTTCCTGCAGTTGTTAATAACAGATGATGTTGAAACAGCAATTATAATGATGTCTGTGTTACACAATATTTTGAGGATCAATAGGTTAGTTGTTTTCATATTATTATTTTTCTTAATAATAAATATAAAAGGTAGTTCATTACTGCATGGTAAAATAAAATCTTTTCATATGCAAGCATTGTTTCTATTGTTTGGTTTTTTTTTTTTTTTTTTCCCTAGTCTTTGTAGAAATTGAAAATATTAAAAAGCTGGGTTTTCAATCTTCTTAAATTGAGGGAGTGGTAATTTTTTGATTGAAACAGTAATACTGTCTGGATCAGATTCCTGGTCCAGCTAGCTGGGTATCTTGGCTTGCTGTATATAGCCTGACATAGCTAAAAATAAGTTACTGTTAAAAAGCTCATGTTTTTCAATTAACACTTCTGTTCTGTCCCACCCTCCTTTTTTTTTCTTTATTCTTTCTAAAGTTCTGCCTTGCTTCAAGTTGAAGAAGAGACTCTTCACTCTGTTCTGGATGAGCTTGTTTATAAGCTTTCCTCTACCACCAATCCTGCTGTAGGAAGTGCTGCCACAAAACTGCTGCTGTCAGTGGTAAAACTTTGCAAGCAGCTTGTGCAGTTATTCACAACTCGCTACAAAGGTTTGTAAACATGTATGGGACCGATCATTGAGCATCCTTTGACATTCCCTGTGAAAATAAAAAGACAGAGGTTTCCCATTGTGGTTCAATAACTCTCCAGTTATGTGGAGATGGCAGTACCATGTTGCTTTGTGTTTTTTTTCCTTCTATTCATTTTCATTTCAGGTTAAGGTACTGCACCTCTTTCTGTTTCCTAGATTTATTTTCTTCTGTGTAGTGAGGATTCCACATGTGGCAACTTGTCTTTTAAAGCTGTTGTTTGTCACTTCCAGCCTGATGTGTTTTTACTTCTTTCTGTTTCTGTGTGCAGGGTGGTTATTGAGGGATCCACTGGCAGGGTGCCTGTACTGCCACAACCAGAGTCCTGTGTCACATCTGCCACAGTGCTAAGGCTCACTAATCCAGAGCATGAAAGTTTTACTTAGAGTGAGCTGCTGACCCTGGCTGTTGCAGGTCTGCTCATCTGATAGAGGGCTGTTCAGTTATCCAGGAGCTGACTCTCTTTTGGCATCCAAGTAACTGGAATGAACTCTTTCCAAGAATTCATGAAATTAGTTTATGGTTTTGTCCTGATGCCTTCAAATGATGAGGCTGATTGTGTGTATAATTGGTTCTATGTTATTCATTCTTTAATGAGGTGTCCCATTTAATGCTTCTGTCTCTAGCCTAGCAGGGAGCTCCAGGAAACCCCTTTGTACTCTATCATGATGTTTGCCATGTCTTTCATGTTCTGGATGTTATTCTTGGTCAAAACTACTTGTGAGCAGCCTCAGTCCTTTGAGCACAAGGACAGTAAAAAGAGGGAATGCAAGGCAAAAATGTCCAATTCCCATGTTTTGCACTTGTGCTGACTACTTATTATACAGTACCAGATAAATTTCTGGACCAGGTGACAGCTTTGCCACCCTTTTGCCTTCAGAATTGAGAGGAGGGATTTCTTGTAGTATGGAATTAAGTAAAGTGTGCCTAAGGCTGGTATCGCATTGTGGATTCTTGGGAAGCTGCCGTGATGGTCTGATCATAGCAGCTGTAAAATGCTGGTTTGTCTGAAGAGGTGCAGATCTCCATCAAAGGATGCTTTGTTTTGCTCTAGAATCACAGTATGCCACAGTCATTTAGAAACTCTTCATCTCTCTCCTGTATATGTTTCCTCTTTCCACTAAGAAAAAAAAAATGGCTCTTTTTTTCTAGGTTTTTTTTTTTTTTTTTTTTTTTTAAGTTAGAATCCTTCTGTTAGTTTTAACTCAGGCTTTGGAATCCTTTAGAGACTTTGAGGAATAGAAACAACAAAGCAAGCATTACAGCATTTCCACCATCTGGCCATCTCACTGTAGTCCCTTGGCTTCACAGTGGCTCAGAGCTGTTGGCAGTGTGAGGTGCTTTCGTGGGAGCTTTGCCAGTGAAGGCAGCCTGCTGGAGGTGAGGCCATCTCCAAGACCAGCACAGTGCCTGTGTCAGGTTTCCCAGAGGGGCTGGCCTCTTGTCCTGCATGGGTTGACACATCAGTGAGGCACACTGGAGGTATTCCCTGTCAGTAGCCAAAAGGTTCATATGGCTGTGTAGTCTGTACAGAGACTGGCAAGTGGTTGTGTCAGACCCACAGCACTTCAGTGAGGGAGCTCTCTTGTGTAGCCTGGCTCCTTGCTTTTGCTGGGGTCACACAGCCTTGGGGCACCTACTGACTCCATTTGGAGTCCTGTCTGTCTCTCTCCTGAAGTGTTTTAAGTCGTTGTTTTTCTAAGATGGTGCACGTGGTGCCACAGAGGTGCCATTTCTGTGTGCTCCAGATCCTGTAAGTACATATGAGTGTTGGACTTGCCCAATGTATGAATATGCTTGTGGACAATGATTTGAAGATGGAAAAGCTACTTGAATCTGCAAAATCTCTTTCTCTTAGGATTAAAAGGGCTTTTAAGTAAACAGTGGACTGGCAAAGGATTTGACAGGGAGGTCAATCAACTCTTGGATCTGCTGTATTTGGAACAATCCAGTGGAAAAGGAGAAATGCAGGTGATGAAGTATAATGTGACTTTCAGAAGTGAAATCCTATTTACATGTGATTTGTGTATGTTTAGAATGGATTTGCTATATCACTTTGTAGGCACGTTTCAAAACCTGTGTTATTATTTTACTATGTTAATTAATTTTTTATTGCCTTTTTGAATTTGTTTTATTGTTGCTTTTTAAATATCAAGAAATTGCTTAGTCATTAAGCTATGGGACTGTGACTGAAGAGATTAACTTTCTGTGCGGATTCACCATAGTTTTCAATATAAACATAGAGGGGAAATGGTTTTTTTGCTCACTATAAAATTAAAATAACTGCATCTGCTTTTCTCACGTCAGTGTTACAAATTTAGATCTCTGAATTCCAGGCAGCATTTACATAGAACTAAGTCATATACAGAAAATGTGTAGTAAGAACACCACCTGGACTGTGTTCCCAATATAAGAGATAATGTATGTTTCATGAGCATCTTAAAAAAAATTTACATGCAGGTTTCTTAGAGACAATACTTCAATGAAAATCAGTTATGTTTGCAGAGACCTGCTTTCATCTTCAACAGAGCAGGGTGTTTTGTGACTCAGTTTGTTTGTGGTTTGTTTTTTTTTAAATCCATTTAAGAACAGAATTGATTTCTTTTCATGTTTGCATTTTAACGACTTCTGATCATGCTGAAAATGTAACATTTTTCCTGCTGCTCTTTCTCCAAACTTGTCTTTCTGTCCTCTCTAGTGTAGGTATTTGATTGAATCACCATTTGAAATATCAAGTGCTTCAGGTGTTTTAAATACAAATTTCTAATACTGATTTTTTAAAATATATTTTTTTTTTGCTGTAGATTCATTTATTTACTACAGAGAGCTTCAATACAGGTGATCAGATTAGCTGCTTTTGAGACAAGTATGGAGTTCATGATAATAACTGTCTTGTAAGATCTTCAATTCCCCAGTTTGATGCAATTGAAAACTAATTAGGCTTGGCCAAATGTTGAGATTGTCTAATTATGCAAGCAGTAATAAAGTGGTTTTATATACATAGAAAATATTCTACCAACTGTTTTATTAATTTCAGAAGCAGCATCAAGCAGCTTGTATAATCCAGGCAGCGTGGCGGGGATTTCAGACAAGGAGAAGGCTGAAAAAGCTACCCCAAGCAGTGATCACTTTACAGAGAAGCTTCAGGTAAACAGTATGACTTTGTGAAAAACAGTAAAGTATAGGATCTAGTACAAAGATTTGGGTTGGGCTGGGTTTTTTCAAGTCACAGAGGAAGAGGAAAAATTCAGGAAATTTAATTAAATATCCTGTTTGATGTAGGCTCTGCATCAAAATGGGATCTGGATGCTTAGGGCCACACCCAGTTTTTGAGGTCTCCAAGGATGGAAATCCTACCGTCTCATTGATCCCTTTCCTTGTGCTGGGTGATTTTCCTTTTGAAGAATTCTTCCTCTACAGGCAGTGGGAATTTCCTTGTTGCACTCTATCACTGCATCTTGTCCTTTTTCTGAGCACCCCCATGAGTCTGGCTGTGTCTGCTCTATAACAGTTCTTCAGGTAGTGAGAGGCAGATTTGCCTTCCTTTGGGCTAAACCCACCTTACCTGTCCTTATATATCCTACATTCCATGGCCCTAATTGTCTCTGTTTGGACAGTCTCTATCCCTCCTGTTTGTCAGCATTGCTCTTCCATTGGGGGTTCCAGTAGAGTGTGACTGATGCTCCAGGTGTGCCAAGTGAAGCCAAATAATCTCCCCACTAAGCTTTAGGCTTTGTTGCTGCAAGGGCTCTCTGCTGGTCTTTCCAGCCTCGTGTCCAGCCTGCCCAGCCTGTGCTGGTTCATGATGTTATTTAGTACCAGCTGTAGAATTTCTCATTTGAACTTCATGTTGTTTTTACTGAACCATTTTCTGTGTTTGTGGAGGTTTCTCTTGAGTGTCGGCCCTGCCCAGCACAGGAGACTGTGATGACAGCCTTGGTAAAGTCAATGAAAATGACATCCACTGCTTTCCCCTCATCCATGGAGCTGGTCATCACGGAATGCGATCAGGCTGGTCAAACGTGATTTGCCTGTGATAAATCTGTGCTGGCTATTCCCATTCACCTTCCTGTCCTTCCTGGGTGTAAGTACCCTGAGAATTTGTTCTCATGTCCCAGGCCCTAAGTTTGGGCTTCCCTTCATCTTGAAGATGCCTTTTTCCAGTCAGCTGTTACTTCTTAAATATAAAGTTAATCTAATGCCAATATGAGCCTTTTTACTACAGATTTTTTTAGCAAAAACATCCAAACAATGTACTTTTTCAGCAGTACCAAGCTGCCACTTCTGGTGCCAGAAGCTCCAACTGTCCCTTTCCCAGCTGCCAGACTTCTCCATGATAAAACGTGCTTCTGTGATGCTTTCTTTCATGTTTTCTGTAAAAATCTGTGGCATATGGAAAGCTGAAAGTATGGCATGGGATTGCACTAAATAGTACTAGGAGACAATGCACTGGTGGTAGGACAGTTAACTGGTTCACAGTTAATGTGACACAAAATTGCTCTATAAATTACATTGGAGCTATTGTGGAGCTTCCACATGCCAGAGTGCTGCAGAAACCAAGGCCCGTAGTGCCTGCTCAGTGTAGTACTTGCAAAACCTTGTTCTTCATTAATTTTTAAATCTTTGGCTCTCAGAACTAGAGTTACTTCAGTGACCTAGAAATAGTATCCTCTGCCTTGGAGCAGCAGAGAAGAAGGAAGCTACGTAAATAATGCTTGTCTCACTTGAATTAGATTGCAGCAGTAATGTTAGCACGTTAGGTTAACTGTTTTGAGAAATGCAGTTTGAATTTAACTTAGGTTAAGATATCTAAATCAAGCGCAGACTCCACAGCAAGTTTTTTCAAACTTTTTTTGCGCATTCATCGTTACTGTGTCAAAAGTAGATCGTATAAATCACTGTCAAATCACACTGCATTGTGACCAAAGTAATACAAAGCAAGCAACTATGCTTTATTGTCTAGACTGGCAGAGGATGTTGGGCTATCTAAGGTGTCATTTTTAGTTCTGAAATATTTGCAGGTGCAAGCAGTGGGTCTGTTGAGGGCTGCTGGTCACTGCACTTTTGTGCTGCAGTCAAACATCCTTGTCGCTCCTTTTTACTCCACCATACACTTGAAGCCAATATCCCTTCCCTCATAAGGCACCTTGCAAGCCTGCAAGCTAAACTCAAAGCCCAGAAATTTTGGATGATGGGCTAAGATGTAACATAGAAAAGCAGCAGGGAAGGTATGGTGAGACTATCAGCAATCACCAATTTGCTTGACTCCCTTGTGTAATATTTTGAATATTGTAAGCATTAGTGTGTGCTTTTTAAGTCATTCTCGAGTCATTCAAATGGACTTTTGAAAGTGTTTGTTTAATATTGAAAGGAACGGAAACTTTTTAATATCCTTACAGTTGTGTGTGTGTTCATGGCTCACTCAGTCCCAGTGTACTGAGCAAATACAGTAACTGTACAGTGCCAGTGTTGGCTTTCTTCTGTCTACGTCAAAACATTACACTGAAAAATAGTGTTTGGAATACTGTAAACTTGACTTTAGAAGAGCTTTTAAGGGGACTTTTTAATTTTTAGCAGTCAGGTTCTGGTTATGTTCACAGATTTATTTTAGAACAAGTGTGGTTAAATACTGCCGAGATTGAAACTCCAATCTTTGCTCACCTGCAGCTGCAGAGGAAGATGTAACTCTGCAAGTTATAAACTTTTGAAGCTGTGGTTTCAGAAATGTCTCCTCAGTGAATGTTAAAGCCTGTAGTCTCTCCTTGAAGCTAGTTCATTGTTACATAGCTAATTGTAGGACATTTAAAATGGCAATATTTTTTATTAATAATGCATCAAAAATGAAACCATTTTACATTTCTAAAGAGATGACCAGAGGGAGGCTGCTCTGGGCCATGAACTGCAGAAGGAAGCTTGGATCTTACTCTATGTTTTACTTTAGTTCAGAGGCAGTTCCTTGACACAGTGTGGTCTTGTGCAAGCAAATATATCTTATCATTAGGAAAAACAGAGGATGAATGTGTTTTGCAGACTACATAGGAAAGAATCATTTAAATACCTGGCAGACACTCTTGGTTTCACAGATGTGCATCTGAGAAGTTCATGAAATATTTTTGTCGTTTTCAACTTAGTGAAACTGATAAAAATTGATGGGCAAAATATTAATAGTTTTATCAAGAAAATGTCAAGACATCAAAAGTCTTGTTCAATCCTGTGATTGCACTTGCCTTAGAAATATAATATTTGGATTAAAATGTAAAATTTGAATTAAAAATGTAAAAATTTACAGCTCTAATTAGCAGAAATGTGTGGGCTGAAAACCTTTAGTTTCCTTGAAACCATTCTGATATAATCACATGTATCGTGAGCTGTCTCGGTAGGTAGGTGTGTGGGCACACCTCAAGTCTGCATTACAGTTGTAAAAGGATTATGGTCTGTCACATTGTGGTGGAGGCTTTTTCATCTGTTAAAGTCAGATCTTTAAATCCAGAGCATCTCTTTTACACAACAGTTTCCATCCCAATCTCTCTCAAACCAGTTTTAGAGACTAAAGGGAAAGTTTGATTGGTGTAAATATTATAGCTCAATTTATACTAGTGATGGAAAACACAAATAGCTCATTAGTACCGTGAGTCTAAAGATACGTGCCATGCAGCAACAGCAGAATTGCTGAACATCAGCTCCAATCTCTGGACATTTTCCTCCTCTGGCATCCCTTATACCTCTGCTCTGTACATTGGTTTTCTTTCCTAGTGCTTAGGGCATTTCTTTCTTTGTCCCCAGAAAAGTTCTGGAGGAGAGCAGAACTCAGGACTGTGGGTCCAGTGAGGGTCCTGAGTGGGGAAGTGATTTTGCTGCAACAGGAGCAGAGAAGTCCCATTGTTACCTTGTTGTGGGGTAAAGGTGGACATTCTCAGGTCTTAAGCTGCTAATGAGGTTGGGTCCGTTGGCATGAGAAGGGGCAGTGAAGGGAGGGGGAGCTTTAGCTCACATCTCCTCATACTTCACTGAGACCATGGCCAAGTGGTCTCAGTAATTATTAGTATTGATACATCAGTATATTAAGTATTTTATGTTAGTCTCTATATTGATATGTTGCTGTGTATTGCATTGATGTACATGTTGTTAGCAGCTTAAATGCTCCAGGGCCAGTTGCAGAGTTTTCAACTGTCTTATCTGTGAAACTTCTGCTGCAGGTTTCTCAGTGCACAGCAGGGCAACATCCTAACACCAAATCTAGAACAGATCAGGAAGAATTTGTGAGAAAATTCTTTCTAGTGTTCTCTAACAAAGTTGATGGACTGAATGTGTCAGTCTGTATTTCCTGGTGTTACCCTGGTTTTTCTGAGTTTCTTTATTAGCCTTTTGATTTTCATAAATGGAGTCAGATCTTTTAGTTACTGTACTAATATTAGAGCAGTTTTCTACCTTTCCCACAGATGTAATATAAACAAATCCTTCGTTTTTCATTCTCTGTCCTTTGTTTGCATATTTCTAACCTGAAAACAATTGTAACTGACAATTGGTCCGGCCACTGAGGCTAAGGGGTGGAAACCCCAAAAAGCCAATCTTCTGCTAGACCCACAAATGTATAAAAAGTAAAAATAAACAAAGGGGCTCTTCTTCCTTCTCTCGGCTCTCTCAGCTGTGAGCTAGAATCGGAAGGACCTCTGCCTTGTGAAAATCTCTTGTCTGCGTGTGACTGCTTTGTGTGTCTCAGTGACATCCTGGAGAAAAAAAAATCCCTCCAAAATTAAGAAGTGAGGCTTGACAGCCAACATTCTGAACAACTCTTGCAGTCAGTACAAAAATAATTATATGTATTGTGGGAAGCAGGTGCCATGCATGCTGATGGATGGTCTGGAAAAGGTGCCTACTGGAGCAGATGGCTAATGTTGCTTTACCTCCACAGCAGATGATGGAATCAAAATTGTTGTTCCAGTTCATTCTGGCTGTGATTGTCCCACATGAAACATCATTCCCTTCAGAGTCCTTAGAACTTTATCCTAAGTAAAGATTTATACTTTGATTTCACAAAGTGGTTTGGAGCTTTTTGTGGCCATAGTGGTAATCTGATCATCTGCAGGAGACTTCTCATTGCTTGGTGTCATTCTGCAACCAACAGCTGGCATAGCAGATTTTTTTTTGTGGATTTTCTTTCTTGATGCTGGACCACTTAACACAAAGAAAAAGAGAGATACTTTAAAGAAATATACAACTTAAGGTAATTGTTAATGTATTTGTGTATTGCAGAGCTAAACGGGAACAGGAGCTGCAGCATTTAACAAAACAGAAAGAAGATGAAGCTCTAAAACTGCAAATGCAACTTCAGAGACAGAGGGCCATGAGGCTCTTCCATGAACGACAGCTGGCCTTATTGGAAGTTGTCCATGCCAGTATGATTTATATTAAACTATAACAGAAGATTAAAGTGTCTGGGTGTCCTTAGGAACAGTTTCCCCAAATCTGTTTTCCAATCTTGCATGTCTATTTGCATGGTAGTCTTACTGTCTCTTCTCCTGACCCAGTTATCTGAAAGAGAATGTGCTAATTCCCCCAGGGCTCAGTTAACTACTGATGAAGATCTGCTGCCTTCAAAATGGTGCAGGAGAGAGGGAGAGAGAGTTTTCTTGTGTTACAAAGCTCCATTGCAGCTATGATCTGCAACACCTGACCCACAGCTAGGAGACCCTGCGGGAAGAGGGGCTTTTAACTGAGAGCACCCAAGGTTTTTTGGTACTATCTAATTTGAGGATTAACAGTTTAAATTGTTAAGAGAACCTAACCCACAGTCTTGTAACTGGATTTGTGTTGCCTTTGTAGGTCAAGTGAATAAATACATGCAGGAAATGGAGGAGAAATCAGCATTAACTATCCAGAGATTCTGGCGAGGCTATAGAGCAAGAAGAACTTTTCATCAGCAGAAACAATCTCTGAAGGAGTATAAGGCAGCTGTCATCATTCAGAGAGCAGTAAGTATTTATACTTCCTTCTAACAGTAGGTAGGACTGAGCGGATTATTGTGAAACCTTATAAAACTCTGTTTATTCTCTCACTGTCAATGTAGCCATAATTTATTAAAATATTACTCGGGAGTGATAGTCTAGAGCCACAAGTTGCTTTAAAGGATTAAACCTTGTATGGGCTACAAAGTCTAATACAATCTCATAACTAAAATATAAAAGCTACTTCTTTGAAACCCAGGATTGGAATGTCACCATACCACAGATGAGTCAGTAACATTATGAGTGTTGTTACTTACTATTTAGCGTTCATGCTGACCTTGGATGTCGTCTTTTCAACATCATAGCTGCATTTAGGCTTTAACAGATGCAGTATGGAAACACTTTCACTGATTGTTTACGAACAAAGTGGGAAGACAAACTTCCTCTCTGTGATTGTCACATTCTCCTGTGTTCCTTACAAAGGCTTGTAAATTCTTGGAGAAACGAAGAAGGAGGAGACCTCTCTCTCCTTGGAAAGAACCCAAGGGACTGACTGATGAGCAGAGACTCGCTTTGCAGCAGAAGGTGGATGACTACATCAAATTGCATCCGGTCTGTTTCTTAGTCATTTCATAATTTGCATTAATGATGCAACATAAAATACTGTAGGAATGAAATAAATTCAGCTTCATAAATTATGATCAAGATAGGCCATTTGAGGTATGTATCTATTAACCCTGCTTGTTTGACAGGAAGGCACTAGGATATTGGAGATTTTAACCATTAATCTAATAGGAAGTGTCAAAGCAAACTGTAATTGGAAAATTTATATACATGATGATGGATAATTTTGAAGAGAGTTGCAGAGGAAGCAAAATGATGAAGTTAAGAATTACAAACAGCATTTGCATTCTTTGTTTAGGCATTATTCTGCCCCCAGAAGTTTTAAAATAACCAGCTCCTAATTGTGACAAACTTATTTTCCTCCAGGCTTCCCAAATGTCAGAAGAAATGAGTAAAGAATTGCATATGCAGGCTCAGGCAAAGCTGGCACAGTTCCTGTTGCGGAGCAGGCTGGATCGGAGAGCAGCACAGCGGAGAGAGGCTTTACTAGCTCAGGTCAACACCGACGTGGAGCTGCTAATGAGTACGTGACTGCTCTGCTCATGGCTTTGATTACCATTTGGATTAAACCAATTTAGAGAGAAAATTAGAGTCAGCAGTGGTAAAGCCTTATTTCAAAATTGAAATATCTTTCTTCCTTTGCCATATGCCTAATCTTGAGATCCAGTCTTTGCGAGAGATTATCCAAGTGCTTCTGCAGGTTAAGGATAAACACCTGTTTTTTTTTCAAGAAGCATCTTATTCTTCTGCTGAAAGTCTCTCTTTGATATGTTCACAAGAAAAGCAACGGCCCTGTAACCAGCATTAGAATTTCTTAAAATGGGGTCTCACACAACCTGTTCACCCACATTTGTTTTGCTTTGGTTTGTTTTCTTGTGTTGAAAGTAAGCTGATGGTTAAAACACTCTCACCCCATCCAGATAAAGAGGAAAGTCTTTGAGCTGCAAATTCCATGTTTTCATTTTCTCTGGCCTGGCTTTAAGTGAAACAGAATTCACTACTGTGCTATCTTAATTCCAGACAAGTGGCTGCATAAAAGAGCAAGAGTAGCAAACTGCAGCCACCAGAGAGCACCCAAGCCAGGCAGAATTCAGCAAGTTACTGAATGTCATTATTTAGTCTGTCAGGTGCTGTGTCACTGCAGCTCATCACTCCCTGGGCAGGCAAATCAGCAACACTGTGCTGGGTCCCCCAAGCAGGGAAACCTCAGTGCAGCTGCACCAGAGCAGTGGAAACACCGTGCTGATGTCACCCTGCACCAGGAGCACTGATTCACAGTAGGGACCAGGAGATCCTCTGAGGTTATACTTCCACAAGAAGTCGTTTTGGTGGATGCTATCACTGCACCTGGAAGAAGCAGTCCATCTTTCCTCTTTCTTCCTTCTACCCAATTATGTATTTATTTTTTCAGATTAGCCTTTATTTGGATTACCTCTCCAATTAGATTTATGATTTATCATGTAGTCATAAAATTGCAATGCCACCATAGGGAAAGGAGTGACCTAGGACAGTGGGAAGTAGGAGAGTAGTGTTCCTTTTTTCTTTTTTTTTTTTTTAAATACTCATATAACCACAAACAAAATACAGAAAACTCTTCTCCTTGTTCTTGCAGATGCTCCAGGTTTAGCAGAGGCCACAGAAAAAGATCTTGGTGTCTTTATGAGTCGATCAATCCCTGTAGCTACCAAGGCAAGACAAAGCCACAACACTATGCTAAAATACGCTCAATGGCCATGGTGGAAGAAGCTTGGAGAAGAGTTTATGGAGGATGATGTAATTCCTGACAGTGCCATAAACACAGAACTGGAAACTCTCTTTATTGGAGGAAGGAAATCCTTTTAGGTAACAAGCAGAAGAATTTCATATTCAACCAGACTCATATCTAGCACTATGCACTCACTTGTGTATGTTTTTAAGGAAGGAAAACATTTGAAAAAGGCCAAGGCCTTATTTTGGTGCATTTTACTTAGTAAGAATCCCTTCCTGTACATCAACAGCTGGATCCTATTGATTGTGCTGTTGCAAATAGGATGTAAATACTCTAATTGTAAATGAAGGTGTTTTGTAATTTGTATCACTTTAAAAGTAAGTTCATAACCTTTGCTTTTCAGTTCTTATTCACACTGGGATGCATAAAGAATCTGGACGTTGTAAAAGCCTGAGATTTTATAGCAAAACATTTTATCACGTGATGTGCTTTGAGATACAGATGTGTCCAGAACAAACCAAGAAACCAACAGAAAATCATGCAAACATGAGGAAGGCTGGGTGCTTTCTCTGTATTCCTCCCAGACTACCTGTCCTTGCTTCCACCCTCTGTAGGTTTCCTTTTGTTTGAGTTTCTCCAGGAGCTCTTTGTTCATCCACGAGGACTTCCTGGTTTTTTTGCCTGATTTCCTGAGCTTGGAGAAGGTGATTCTTGAACATTAGCCAGCTTTCTTGGTCCGTCCAGGGCTTTATCCCAGGCTACTCCACCAAGCAGGTCCCTGAAGAAGCCAGTCTAGTCTGGCTGAAGTCCAGGGCAGTGAGCTTGCTGTGCACCCTCCTTGCCACCCTGGAACTCTACCATTCCATGGTTACTGCAGCCAAGGCTGCCTTGGGATTCTCATTCCCCACCAGCCCCTCCTTGTGGATGAGGACAAGGTCCAGCTTTGCACCTCTCCTTATTGGTTCCTCTATGTCTTGGAGAAGCAAGTAATCAGCAGTGCATTCTGGGAACCTCCTGGATTGCCTGTCGCCTCGGTGTTGTCCCTCTAACATGTACTGGGGTGGTTGAAGTCTACCATGAGGACCAAGACTTGTGAAAGTGTGGCTGTTCTTATCTGTCTGTAGAGGATGTTACCAGCGCAATCTTCCTGTTTGGGCAGTCTAAAGCAGACCCCTACTATAATGTCAGCAGTCCCTGCCCTCTCTTTAATCCTGACCCATAAACTCTCAGCCAGTGTGATCATCTGGACCATCAGCTCTGTCTTCTTAAACCACACAGGAGTTACTTCATCCAGAAAGATCTCCAGCACTGGGTGTCTGCAGTAACTGTGACCTGGAGCACCTACAGCCAAGAGCTGAAGGGTGCTGCCTACTGATGTGTCTGGAACAAGAATTTCAGACTGTGTTAGTACCATAGCTACTTGTGCTATTTTTCAGATGAAAGGCCAGAGATGTTAAAAATTAGATCTTGCCTCAGTGCAAAGGAGGAAAAAGTGCAGTGGTTTCTGCTGGTTGTACGTGGGCAGCAGTATTGGTTCAGCATGTTTGTTTTCCATTCACTCTGGAAGGCCTTGAGTCTTAATTTTAGTGGAGATGAATGGAAAACAAATAAATAGAAACAGTGGGCAGAAGACCAAGCCCATTCAGATGCAGCTGATACATGGAAATTAATAACTGGATGGCTGCCAGGAGGAAGAGTTGTGCTCTATGTTAACTTTTTTTTCACAGAGCTTTGATTTGGAATGCACTGAATTGGCTCACAATTCCTTTCTTGGACAGTTAACTGATGGAACAATCCATTAAGTATTTGCTAGGGCACTTGCAGGTATCTTTTGAGTTACATATTATTCTGTACAGCTCTGCTGTGTTAGTTTCAAGCCATGCCCATAACAAAATGGGCGTCCTACAACTACAAGAGCAGAGGGTCTGGGGGCAGTCACCAAGTGCTCCAGGGGATGGAAGCTATCCCTCAGCAGCCAAGCTCTGGCCCTGGAAATGGCCCAGAATCTCTGGATGAACTGCAGCAAGCCAGCTTTTCCCTTCTAAATACCTGAGTCCTCTGTGCACATCATCGTCTCCTCGGCTGTGCAGCCTCTGGCCCAAGCTATTTTGATGCAGAAATCTCTGCTCTTATGTTTATTCCTAATCACCCTTATCTAACAGCTCCTTAGTGCAGGGAGATGGTCACAAAAGGGCTTTGCTGGATGTATCTTACATAAAGAGCTGAACCCCCATGGTCAGTGTTAAATGCCAAGTGAATTAGAGAGCCATATTCCCACAATGCTATTTATTGTAGTGGCCTGTGCCACTCACCATCAGTGGAGTGGATAATGAACTCCCCCTTTGGAATAGGCAATTTGCTAAATCATGGGGGTTTTCAAGTGAACAGAGAACCTAGTGGAAGATGCTGTTTTGCTGGAGGAATTCAAGTGGCTGGTCCAGCAGCACAAATTCCTCTGCTCTACCACAGCCCAAATAAAAATGCTTTGTTTTACCTTGTGCTTCTCACCAGGAGATCACAGTCACATCTATTTTACAGACCAAGGAAACTGAGGCAAAAAAGCCATGAGGGAACATGCCTATGGCTATATATTGCTGTGTAACCTCTCACTTGTTCCTGTTGCTGTCCCAGGCAGAGCAAGCCAGAAAGGGGCCACGTGCTGGAGTGGAGCTGGGAGATTAATGGATGCCAATTGCTGTGGCCAGTTCAGAGCCGGGGCCCAGTAAGAGGGATTCCAAATCTCCTTGGATGCCCCTCTTGGCTCACAGTGGGAGGGATTTGGCATAGTTTGACTCATCTTCTTTTCAAGTCTTCCTGCACCATGTGCAGGACATGTTGCTGCATCTTATTACAGCTCCTTCTGGAATAGAATACTCCTGCCTTAATAATGGGAACAGATATAGACAGCTGAATAGAAGCCACCTCCAGCTTGCTACCAATTGCATTACACAATTACCCAAAAAAAGACTGTAAGAGTGGCCATGAGCTGCAATGGTCCATCCCACTCCTGCTTTCCTGTTTGCCACAGACCACAGGAATGCCCAGAAAGCCTGGAGCTGTTACTTGGGCATAAACCTGGGTGGTCCAGCCAGGCAGGAAAAAGGGGCAGTTTGGTCGTACCCAGCAGGTCTGGACCGTGCCCCTTTGGGTAGCAAGCAGGCTTGGCTTGGCAGGCTGAAGACAGACCTTGCTCACCCAGAGGAATTCTCTCTCCACGCTGGTGGGGTGACATTCCTGGAGGGTACCTGTGACAAGGCGAGGGGCAGAGGTGGAGCCCAAGCTGTGAAGGCAGTGGCACTCAGGTCATTAAATATTGATGCTGTCTAAGCTGGCCTGTGGGGGTGATTGACCTGAATTGCAGGTTTCTGTTGCTGTGATAAATTGGACCAATTTGTCATGTGGTTTTGTTTCTTCCCTCCCTTAAGTAAAGCTATACAGGAGCATTATTGCTATGGCTTCAGCAGCAGCAAACAGTCTGGAAAACAAAATCCTTTGGTGGATGTGGATAAAATGGAAGCAATGGCAACAGTTCTTCTGCCAAAGGTGCCACCAAAGTCATGGAGCTGGAAGAAGGCAGCAAAAAGAACAAAACAAACAAACAGAACATTACTCAGCCCTTTCAGAGACAGAGACAAAGCAGTGTCCTCTGCTGGCTCCTACAATTGAGGAAAATTCCTGTTTATGCAGACAGATACTTTTTTTTTTTTTTTAGCTTTAGCTGTAACTGGACTCTGCAAACAACAGGATGTTCATCTCTAGCAGAGACACAGGCATACACTTGAGACTGTGCTGCTAAATCCAAGGGCGTCTCCTGGCCTTTCAGACTGGCTGTAACAGGAGCTCTGAGCAGAGCACAGGAGATAACCCTGATGCTATTTCACCCCTCGCCTCTTGAGTCTTCTCCTGCCCATTTCCATGGGAGCAGAATCTGGTACAAACATCTGCTCTCCACTGCAGAGTATCACATATATCGAGTACAAGGAGAGACAAAAGCTTTCTCTGAGTAGCGGAATCAGGTCTATTTATAAATTAGCACCCATTGGAAAAGGAGGCAGCTCACTGCAGGGGGAGCTGCAAAGACCATCACAATAGGTCTCCAAGTTCTTATCATCCTTCTTTACAGCACAGTAACATCAGGTGATCCCCCAAGTGTCCTTGTATCCAGGGAGAAACCCTTTAAGAACAAGATTGTTTACTGACATGAGCAATATATGGGCCCAGATTGACCAAGGGGAGCTAAAGGACAGCTGCCTCCTGTCCCCTCTCTGCTCTCCCTGAAGGCAGGGCTGGGTTTATCCCCTGTGCTTTCTTGGGACAGAATGGCAAAGTCTGGCAGATGAAGACCAAGGAAAGGACACCACAGCTCTGGCAGTTTTTCCCAGTTGTGCCAGAGAATATCTCTGTAACCTTGAGCACATTCTGTCTCTGTCTTTTCCTCTGACACATGAGGCTTACTGAGGAGGTTTCATATGGGGTTTTTTTGTCATTTAAGAGCCTTCAGTGGAGGATGCTGTGAGCCCAGTGCCACTGAAATCCCTTTCTACTAAGGTTAAGTAGGAGTTTGACAGACCTCAGAAAGAAAAGAAAATATTTGTGTGATCAGGTGTTGAACACACAGAAAGAGTTCAGGGTTGCTATGCTATTTATTTCTCTCCACTTTTCTCTGCAACTGCAACTTTTCTCTGCAGAATTTAGTTATTTTCTAATTAATGCCTTTATTGAGGCTGGTTCACTTAACAAAACTCATGAATGTGAGCAATTCTGATCATGGACCCTCCTTTTAACATGTCTCCCCAGTCCAGAACTAGTCTGTTCAGAACGAGATGAACACATGCACACACGTATAAGTCTGGTAACAAGACCCAGCTCAATCTAGCATTACATGATAGAGCCAATGAACTGCAGCACTTAATCTAGAAACAATCAACCTAACTATTCATTTGCCAAGTCCTTACTGACTGAAAGGGACCTGTCATGAATAGTCAATTAAAATAGTTGTAAATGCAGGATACAATTCGTTCCCGTGCCCAGGAACAGGGATAGATGGAGGCGTTACCACTGCCTCGGCTTTATTCTCACAGCAGCTCCCCTCTTTCCAGAGAGACTGCCCGTCACGTGTAAGAGCCTGTGGAGGCTGATGCAGGAAGATAGTCAGGAGTCACCAGAGCCGTGCTTGCTGTAGGACAAAAGAACGTGCGATCTGTGACCGGAGATAGGGACTCCCGAGGTGGCCAGTCTAAAGAAAATCTACCGGATATGGAAAATGAGAGATCCCACGCACCGTAAGAGGAAGCCGAGGGCTAATCTGAGCCCCGCTCGGAACTGCCCGGCACTCTGGGGAAGGAGGGGCGCAGGGTTAGGGAAAAGGACGGGCGCCGAGACACGGGCGCCCTAAAGCCGAGGCTGCGGGACCGCCTCCTCCCGGCCCCGCGGGGACACCCCCCGCCCCGTTCCCTCAGCCCTGCTCGGGGCGGAGCCCTCCGGGGACCCCCCGCTCCCTCCCTCAGGCCCGCCCGCCCTGTCCCCTCAGCCCGCTCGGGGCGGGGCCCTGAGGCCGGTACCTCGCCCGAGCCGCGCCCGCCGTTGCCGTGGCGACGGGCTAAGCCGGGCCTGCGAGCTGCGGGCGCCGAGGGGCCGGGCCGGCGCCGACCCGCGGCTCGGCGCTGCCGGGGCGGGCATGCACAACAAAGGCGGCGGGAGACGCGTCCCGGGCGGGCTCCGCAGGTAGGTAAGTGCGGGCGGGTCCCTCTCGGCAGCCAGTCCCGCAGGACTTGTCCTCACCGCCCTGCTGTGAGGGGAGAGCGACCGGGGAGCGAGCTCCTTCCTCCTCAGCCCCGGCCCCGCCGCACCTTGCGGGCGCGGGGCTGCAACAAAGGCAAATGGCTGCGCGGCGGGGAGGGCTGCGGGACCGCTCATGGAGCGCTTTATGATTTATCTGCGCGCCGCTCTCGTTCCCCGGCTCCAGCGGGGCCATCGGGTCCTACCGGCAGCTCGACGCCCAGCGCGGAGAACGGGAGCGGGGGGATACATGCGCTTCCCACGCCCTTCCACACCTGCCCCGGCTGACACCTGCTCGCTGCCGGGCTCCCGCATGTGCCCGCACCCCGCTCTCGCTCGCTCCTCGCCAGCAGCGGGGGCTCCGCTGGCGCAGCACGGCCCGGAGCGCTCTGCCCCTGCGCTGCTCCAGTCGAGCCCGGCCGCTGCTCTCGGCTCCTGAAACTGCACCCGCAGGGGCAGGGAGCTGTGCAGTCGACAGGATAGAGCCTTGGAGATGCCTGGGGGCTTTTTGTCCTCTGCAAGGTGGGATATTGTGTGCTGGTATGGTACTGGGCTGAGTTCAGTCATTGAGAAGGGGTGGCTGGGCAGCACCTGGCTCTTTAAATCTGCGAGGTCCCAGTGAGTCATTTCTTAATTAATTTCCATGTGATTTCAACTCCAAGACGCATTTTCCCAAATTCATAATAGGTTTTGATACCTGACGTGCTAGCAAGGGCAACTGTTTGAATCCATAAGTTTTGTTGCATTACTGAGAACAGAATTCCCTGGAGGAAAATCTGTAAAATCTGCTCCTACCGTTTACATTTACACTGCAGCAAAGCAGCACTGGGTGCATCTACACTTTAGCCTTTCCTCATTTCCTAGTCATTGTTGCACTGAAAGGCATTATAAACAACTCTGCTTGTTTGTTGGTATTATAGTAAGGCCTGAGGGCTTGGTAATGGTTTCTTTCACTTGTGGCTCTCAAAATGCTCCACAAACATTAAGACTGGGATCACTGCTGCAAATCTGGGGAGGTTTTATTGATCCCATTTTACAGATGAAGGAGCAGATAGAGACCTAGAAAGATTTAAGTCAAATCCAGAACCTAAGCACAGATTCCAAATCCCCCATTTAAGGTGCTTTTCCCCACCTTACTTTAAAAATTTTTCTCCGAATTTCAGTGGCTGCTCCATGAAATGTTTTGGGCACTGTCAGCCACGGACGCTCTGGAATTTCTAGATACTGCTCTTGCATATTGCCAAAAGTGATGTGCCTTTAGTGCCATGCTGTTGAGAGTAACGGTTTCTGAGTAAAACAAGTGTCTCTTATTTGGTTTGTACTGAGGTAGAACCCAACTCTATCATGAACAAGGATGTGTTAGGCAAGGCATTGTGGAGCCAGACAGTAAAGCATGCGCAGAGCTGATAAGCCAGATACAGAAAGCCTGGGTGTCTGCTGTGGTTTCTTTGGTATCCTCCCTCAAAAAGAGATATCTCTCCTCACTATGGGTATATTTCCAAAAGCAAAATAAGGGATTCCTATTGTGACTGCAACTGTGAAGACTCCTGATCCTAGCCTGGTTTTTGAGTCTGTCCACTTGCTTTCATAGCCCAGACGGGAGATGGACTGTGCTTGAGATCTGGTTCACATCCTTAAACATTGCTTATATTGATCTCCTTTAAAGCCTTTAACCAGAGAACCCCAGCTGCAGTCTCAGATTTAAGGCTTGCCTCTGTCTGTAGAGCACTGTACAAGATAGCAATAGTAGCCCCAAAGCATTTGTGAAGTTTTAAGCTCCTTAAGCCTCATCTGTGTAAAAACAGCCTACTGCAGACTAGGTGATGATGCACAGCTCCCAGTAGTCACAGAGGAAAGGGAAAAGAATGATTTTATGGATTTTCTGAATTTATTATCCATTGCATGCTTGCTGAGTTTGATTTAGTCTAACAAGATAGTCTGGAAATCCCAGTTTCTTAATATTTAAATTTATAGGAGATCAAGTTCCACTTTAAATACAGCTCCCCAAGCCAAAAAAAATTACCCCCTAACCTCAAACACCTCAGTACTGCAGGTGCAAGAAACATTGCTGATTGATGGCAGGCAAAATATGACATCACAGTTGGTTTCCTTTCCAGTGTTTCAGAGGACAGTTCTTTTAAAGGAGAGACAGCAAGCATAGCTCCAGGGCCTCCATAGCTGGGCATCAACCAATTACTGTCATATCAGATTAGCTCTGTGGCACATCAGCACACATTTGTGTTAATACAAATGCAACATGACTGTTCCATAGTATTGATGGAATTATTGTGTTTACAGCCCTATAACATGACTAATTGAAAGGGAGGTTCTGATTACAAAACCTTGGACTTCGAAGGTGATTTCTTCTTCAGCTTTTAAATAGGCCAATTTGGAATGAAGAAATTAACTACTAGAGGACATATCCCAGTTTTTATTTTCCATTGATGCAGTTACCCTTTTGGCAGGTTCTTGGGAAAAACAAAAGAAACAGGAAGATTTTAACAGGTTTTTTTTCCACTTTGCCATGATCCTGTTGCAATGTAACCTGTGCTGCTGTAGCTGCTTTTTGGCCTATGACAAAAGTTTAAACCTGCCCGTGCTCCACGGGCCCTTGAAACCAGCCTGGAGATTTCCTCTGCTGCCACTGCAGTGAGCACATTCTCCTTGTCCAGAGCAGCTTTGCAGCAGCAGTCGTGGGTGTTAGTGAGATGAGGAGGCATCACATGCAGCATTCCATAGCCAGGATTGGAAAGATGTCCACAGCTTGATGAGTTTCCTGTTCCCGAGTCACCTGCCAGCATTCAAAATATGCACCCATTTGTCTCTGAGAATAAACTGGGCACCTCTGGCCAGCATCTCCACAAGTTTTGCAGTCCCTGCTTCATAATTAGCCCAGTCTCAGCTTCCATCTGTTTTTCAGTTTGCAGCGGCCCTCACAGCTGGTTCCTGGCAGCCATTATCACCTTCAAGCACAGGAACAGCTTTAGCTCTGAGTCTTGGGAGGGTGGACAGGTCTGACAGAATCAGTGAGATAAGGAAAAAAAGAGGTAGAAAACAGGTACATGGGCACATGAGAACATATGTGACAATGAGGGCAAAATGAAGTGACAGGTGGGAGGCACCACAAATCCTGAGTCTTTGTGGGAGTCACAGACAAAGTGGGATGTGGAGGGTGTCACGGAGCTCTGCGGCTTGTAGGTACAGGGTGAGAGAGCTCTGCTGCCAGGGACAGATTGCATTACAGCTGCCAGCCCACTGCCCAGGCTTCAGAGCTGTTCAGCCAGCCTGAGCCACTGCACAGGGCTGTGCAGCATTTGTTATTTTCCAGACATCCTCCCATAAGTTACAGCAACAAAGGGTGAGTATCTCTGGGAACTGTGTGGGACTGCAGGGGTCAGTAACCTTGTCCACAGTGCCATCCCTGCTAGGGACAGGCCCAGGGAAAACTGGTGGCACCACAGAGGCAGCAGCATCAGCCACATGAGGAGAAGCCATTTGCTGCTCAAGGACAGAAAGGACAGTGGAAAGTCTGTGATTTCAGGAATTAGTTATGGAAAGCTGGGATCCTCAGGCTGAGGTAATAAGAATAGCTGGAGAATTAGGCAATTCCCATATTCATGAGCTGACAGACTGTAGTCCCTTTGCCAAGGCTGTATTAAATACACCAAGGGGCAGAGGAGTTTTCTGGCTTTGCTAACAGCTGCTTCAAGGTGAAGCACAAGGGGAAAAAAAAAATCTCCACTGTCTGCTGATAATTCACTTTGCCATGTAAGAACTCAGGGCCTTTTGCAGACCTTTTGGAACCTGTGTTTGAATAGTATCTTCACATTCTAGAAATAACTTATTTAGGAACTTAATGGTACCTGTCCTAAGGATTTCTCTCCAGCAAGTGACTAAAGGTTCTAAAGCTTTTGAAAGAAATCCTGTCCTAGAAGGGAAGGCAAGGAGCAGCAGTAATTTTTTTTTTTTTTCTTATAGAGGAAAAAACATGGCTTTGTGTTTTTGCTAGAGAGGGTGTCTACGCCCTTGCCTTCTCTGCTGTTGAAATGCTTAAAGATATGTGTAAGCAAAAATCCATTTTTCCTTTGGGATACGAAGCTTCAGCAGATGGTAGTGGGAGTTTGCAGGCTCGGTTCTTTGTCAGTGCTTGCAGAAGCAGCCTGACACTGCACTAGCTGTGGATGCAATGCTAGAGCTGCTCCAGTCAGACACTGTGCAGCCCATCTTGTGGCTGCCCTGGCGTCTGGGAGCAGTAGTGGTAGTCTCCTGTCAAAAGTAATTTGTTTACCACACAGCAATCCTACTGTTTCTGTAGGCATGTTTAGGAAGCCAGTTAGCAACTGAAAGATGACAGTGGCTTTGACCACAATCAAGTGATTCACAAGACTCAGACTACACGCAGCTGAACTTTTCATGCAAGGTTCTTCCCCGAGGAAAAAGGGAATTAAAGACCCTCAGATACTGAGCAGAGACAGCTCCATTCAGACCTAGCATGGAAGTGATACACATTAGTTTCTAGTGTCACAGCCTGTTGGAGCTGTTGTGTCAGATTTATTTGCTGGGTTGCTAGCTTGTTGAAAGGACAACTTGCCTACCATTCCCTCTACCCAAGTCCTTGCTTATCTTAAGGAACTTCACATCTCAAGCATCTTTCTCAATAAATACACCTTGCAGAGAGGTCTAGAGACAGAGCAGTGGGTCAGAGTTTGGCTGGAGCAGAATTAGCACTAGCCATGACTGGTACTGGATTGAAGCTGATCCCCCTTGACCAACAAGATATCAGTGTCTGGAGATATCAATCGGCTCTGTGTTGAAATACTGATGTCATTCGTGGTGGTGCAGCTGATCCTTCCAGCCTCCTTCTAGGAACAGACAGAAGCAACCCCTTCCAAGAGAAGGTCTGTCTTGAAAGACCCTTTCCAAGAAAGTGCCTTGTAAGAGCCAGGGAGGTAGCTGCTTCTCATACAGGATCGACAGAGTTTCACTGCTAATCTGTGCTGTGGTAATTTAACCTGAAACAAACCCCTCAGGCCTGAACTGAGACCTCTCAGTTACAAGCAGATGAGAGCACTCCCTCAGGAGTCCTGGTTTGCAGTGCTTAACTGTTCTGCACTCATGTGCCCCATTTTTTACCGCAGCTGTTGCAACAGCTCTGTTCTCTGTGGACAATCAGGGCTCAGGTTTCCACAACAGAAGATAACCTGTCAGTAAGTCCCAGTGTGGCACTTCTCCTCCAATTTAAGCACTAGATATAGCTTTGGAAATTGGTGCTTTATGATTGCAGAAACCATACCTACAGTGGAGAGACCTCACAACACAGTACTTCAGTTACTTCCCAGTAACACTGAAAACAAGCATCAGCCAAAGTCACAGGAGAAAAAGAGAGCAAAAAAGAAAATCTGTTTTTGAAAGAGTAATGGGTAGGCCCATGGACTCCTTTGTACTGATGAGCAGCCTCTGAGCTGATGAGCTTTTTAAGATTAATGTGCATAGCTTGCTTGTTTGATCTGCCACTGGAGTTTCGGAACACCTTCCAACACGTACAGGAACAGCCAGGGTCTCATTCCTGGCTCTGAGGACCAGCTCTGCTAACTCAACAGCCAGTCCTGTCTCTCAGTGAGGATCTTCTGCCCTTTATTCTGGGTTCTCTTCTTACCTGAGTACCACAGAGCCATGATCCCAAGGGAGACAGTCATTGCTTGTCTACACAGTGCTGTGATATTTCTTGTCACATGCAGACAGTGGAGCAATAACTCTGCAACACTTTTTATTTTGGCTCTCAGCACACTCCTCAGGCTTTTCTTCATTGCAGCAGTAGCATGAAGTAAATCCATAAAACAGAGCTAACCCGGCCAGAGGCAGCTGCAGGCACTAGCATAGCCCACAACCACATCAGCAATCCTGTTCATGCTCACAACAGTGCAGCATGCATTAATGCATACTTCAGATTTTTTTTTTTTTTTTTTTTTTTTAATAGGATGGCTTTTGACCTCCATAGGAAGAAGATCCCTACTCCCCCTGGCCTGTCCTGAGGGACGAGTGTCAGAAACTTTATTTCCTCTTTGCCTAAAAGCCATTCTTTTACCTGTATCTCACCTGCTATAAAGATCATCAGAGAACAGTCCCTTTTGAGTGAAGTAATACGCAGATCAAAACTTCAATTATACCTCAAGCTAACGCTACCTTAAAGAGCAATCCCTTTGAAGAATATATAAATGTCATACAAATCAACTCAAAGTTGTTGTAACAGGAAAGGCAGATGAGATTGATGTATCTGGAGAGAATGTCTGGTGTTTTCAGATGGAAATCAGAAAAATGAGGGAGGGTGGCCGCTAGATAGGTATTTATTAAGGGGGAGATTTCCATTTGCTTTCCTTGCGGGATTGATTTGAAAGATGTGAGCACCTGTTTTTGGTGAAATGTTGAAGCACATTTTGTGATAATATGGCTGTGACTTTCAGGGTGCTGAAGACTTTTAAGAACGAGGCTTTTGTGCTGTTTATTGGTGAATCTGAACATGGTTACAGATGTAGATATGTGTTAATAAAGTGGTTGAACTTTTGAAAGGCATACTGACATAAGGCCAGGTCAAGGGAGACCTCCACTTTTGCAGACAGTGAACAAGATCACGGTATATCTGGAAACTCTTCGTCCATGGTTCCACCTGCAGGACCATAGCACACCAGTTTGTAAAACAGCATTAACAATCCACTTTGGATTATCTCTGTATATTACTGGAAGTATTATATGGTAAACATGTCCACATGGAAGAGCCCTCAGCTGCACTATATGTGTGCAGACTGGTGTTTGCCACCCATGGTATACTGTAGCTGTATCATCCTGCTGACATTGGATCGCTTCCGTTGGTGGAAGCCATGCACAGGATGGGGTGACAGGAGATAAGAGATTCATAGAGGTGAAACCTGGACAAGCCTGCTGAGATAAAATCTTTTGCTACACACCTTCTATAGGACTTGCCCAGATTGATTTGATCTATCCAATGCTTTCCTCTTTTAATGGCAGTTCCCAGCTCCTAAGCCGTGTGAGGCAAACCTTGCATTTGCAGCCCCATGCCACTGGCTGTCACCATCAGTTGCCTCTCTGGGTGCCAGTGTGGCAGCTGCACTGCTGCTTCACGCTGCAGTGCTGGGTAGCTGGACACAATGCTGTGAGCAGTGATGAGGAATGTGCTTCTTGTGCTTCACACAACTCCTTCCACTCTGTGGGAATCAGGTGCTCGACTGAGTCATGACAGTGCCTCAGCTGTGGGGCAGTAGGTCCTCTAACAGGGTCAAGGTATCAAAGTTAGGGCAGTGAATGCTGCTTCAAGCTGAATTCCTGCCTTATGGCACAGCTCGAGCTCATGATTAACACAGGACTGGAGCAGAGCTGTAATGTGAGTGCAAGTGGCTGTGGGGCACGTGATAGTCCTCCTTCAGCCTCTTCATCAGGGATGGGTGCGGGTCAAAGGATAAGGAGTTTACAGGAAAGCACAGAAAGATGGGTTGAGAGTCTTATCAGGCAAGCAGAATGTGATCTGTGGCAGGAAAAGACATTTCTTTAGCACCTAAAAGAGCATGTAGCAGGGGTGGCTGTGCTTAGGCATGGGGAGGAGAGAGGAGTGCGCACAAAGCAGGCAGGTTAACACAAGGGAGCAGGGAACAGGCAGGATGAGGTGACAGCCAGAGCAGATGAATGACAGTTGTGTATTGGCTTGGGAAGTCCTTGAGTGGGAGCCCCATATACAAATGCCTGAAGCTTTTGAAAGTCAGCACATCAAGCACCAAAGCAGCAGGTGTGCAGCATGACTCCACATGAGGAAGAAGAAGCAGCAGAATGCCTGGCTCCTAAAGAGGTTCTGCACTTACCCTGTCCTAGCCTCTCTGCCCATTTTGCCATTCCTGCTGCTGTTGGAAATACATAGCATCTGGGAAAAGCAATGACCTTGTACTGTGGTTTTGGTTTCTCCTGAAACCAAAACATGTACATTCCTACAGTGTTGAATTCGCCCCATAGATTTTAATTACTCTCCACTGTGATAGTAATGAGAGCCAGTGGAATTGTACTATTTTATTTCCTTTTAATTTGTTATGATGCTCTGGATGCAGATTAACTTTCCCAGCTCGATACATATTATTGATTCATCCTGCCTCGTGTTGCAGTAAATGGCTTGAAGAGGGGAGGGCTGATTTCACTGTAGCTTCCCCTGGTAGTTCTGTACCCCATGCAGTGTCCTCCTCATGCTGGCAGTAGCCAAAATCAGGTATCCTTGCTTCTGAGCAGGTTGTTTACATCCATGTAAATGAGGGTAAACACTCACCTATGGTACTGCTTCACTGTATGCTATAGTCCAGGTCTCCCAGCTGCCTTTCTGTTTGATGTGGGGACAGATTAGTGGTCATTTGGTGCAGATGAGCCTACTCGAGATCCCAAACATTATCATCCTAGGGAGTTTGGGGCAGAATCCTGCAGACCCTCAGTCATGGACACCTATCATGCCTTAGCCCAGCAGTGTCACTATGTCCTTGTACCTGGTAGCGCTTCCCCAGGATACTTGGCATTCATTTAGGAGGAGCAAAAGCTTTGGGGCCTAGTGATTCACCAGAGAAATGCTTATGCTGCCTTAGGCAGAGCAGTACAAATGCACATTTTTGGCTTAGTTCCACCATATCCTTAGAGAAAATAAAAAAGCAATTAACATTTCTTTTTCTTTTTGCTGCATAGACAAAGCCAGGCTTCACACTTGGCTGGGCCATCAGTGGCACTGAGTGTGCCTTCAGCACACCACCACCAAGGGCAGAAATGGGAGAAAGGCCCTTTTGCTCTCTCACTTGTACCCCAGAGAAACAAATGTGTCTCTACAGGCAATTTACACTCTTATGTGATCCCAGCCCAGCCACTCCAGTGTCCCCAAAATTCTAGCCAGCTCAATTCCATCTATTTTATATCTCTTAGGTTAAAAAACCCAAAACAACAAACAAACTTAGGAAAGATATCTAGGTTTTCCTACTCCTGATTTATACCATTTCCCTTCCTTTCTGCCCAGAATAAGAAGTAGGTTGCTTTGTGCCCTTCTATAACTCCTTTTCACTGTTTAGGCTGGGAAATGAACTCTATCTCAGCTAAAATCAGGTGTATATTTGAACAGGCTTCAGCTTCTACCCTTCCCCAAAAGGGTTTGCATTGAAATGGTCTTTTAATATCTTTCTGAAAAAAATGGGATTGTATTGGAATGGGTAAAAACTCTTGCTTCCTTACTTCTCTTGCAGTCCCTACCTCACAGAATCACTTGAAAGGAAACAGCATTTCCTCCAGGATTTGTGGTTTTGTGTTTTTTGTTGTTGGGTTGTTTTTGTTTTTTTAATAATAAAATCCTTTCTCTCACCTCCCAGTGGGAATTCCCTGAAGTACTCTTACCTGAGTGTACTTCAGGGACGATGCCTTGCTTAGAGAAAATGCTATAAATACCAGCTGGTCTCCTGCAGGAGCAAAGTAAAGGAAACCAAATAGCAAATGCTGTTGTCTGGCAGGTCAGAGGGGCACCATGCCTCCTAAACCAGCTCCCAAGGCAACTGTGCATCATCACTAGTCAGGTGCCCTTTTGGAGAAGAGAACAGATGACTGTTAAAAAAAAAAAAAAAAAGGCGAGAAAGAAGGAAAAGAAAACAATGCTGAAAGATCAAAAGCAGCTGCAAAGACAGAACCACACACACAGTTATGCTGGTGGTGGGTAAAGAGAGGCATGTATGGGTCATGGACTGGTCCTCTGAAACCATAGTCCTGTTCTTGCCCACATGCCTGCATTTCCTTGCCACTTCAGAGGGAAAGGCACAGTGTTCCTCAGGGCATGTGTCCCTGGGCCATGCCAGCTTGTGCTCAGACAGTGCTTGGAGCTCTTACACTTGAGCACAGGTCTCAGAATTAAGTTAATTTCAAATAATTATACTTCAGTTTTAGGAAACCTTACCTGACTTTCCTTGGTTCTCAGAGACTGCCAGGAGAATTCTTGCAGATGCTGGAAGGTAGTTTTATTTTGGCCTCTTACAGGTAATAGAGCTGAAACACAGGAATTGGGGTGTCTTGTCTCGGGAGATCAGGGACCAGACATCAGTCTCATATGTTATCAAGTTACAGTTTGTTCACAGCATCTACCACTCTGCAGCTGTGAGAGTTTCAGTATTTGCTTCATTCACACACTTCAGGGTGCGAAGTCACAACTTCAGTTTGTGGCTTCTTCAAATGATCTTAACCACAAAAAGCTCAGGAGTGTAAATCAGTGTCCTGTTACCTCCTGCAGAAAGGCTATTAACAGAAAGCAGGAAGAGAAAGTGCTGCCTCCATGTCAAGGCAAGGGTGAGTTGGCTTTAATTTTTAAAACACTTTCACAAGTGATTGATGCAGCAGTATTTTTGGAGAGGAGAGGAAACCGACAGTCTTCTGGTGCTATGTCAAATGTCTCATGATGCCAGTGATACATCAGTGTACCTTTACCAACATACTTGAGGCACTCAAGGCTTGAATAAAATCATCTGCTCTGACTGAAGCAGGAATGGCATCTGGAAGTAAAATCTGGCTTCAGGAAATCAACAAGGCATCACAATCTCTGTATTCATTAGGATTTTAAGTCAAAGGCTGTCTTATATCCAGCTGTCTTAATGATCTAGAGGTGCTGTACCATCAGCACCTCACTAATTCCTATGTGCCTGATGGGGGACAAAGGAAGGCAATGCAAACCAAAGCTGGAGCCAAGAATAGTACTGGCTGTGAGGACAGCTTCCATCATCACCAGCTGGAAAGAGAGAAAGCGATGGACTTCAGGGAGGGTCTGTTGCTGTGGATAGTGAAGACCCCATACCAGCAGCTGGGAAGCAGTTGTATGTTCATTACATTAATTGGTTTTTCCTCTTTGTTTATTAACTACAGTTCCTCTGACCTCTGCAGTAGGACATAAAGGTAGAGGAGTATCAGCCATCTTATTATAGTGCCTTATTTTGTTGCTGCTTTACGTGTTTATCAAAGGTTTTACCATTGACATCAGTGGAGTTGAAAAGGAGCTCTTGGTTCATCAAGTGGCACTGGATTAAGTTAGCAGGATTCTGTTCCAGGGCTTCTGACATGCTTCCAAAATCCAACCTAGCCACTGCCCAGGATGTGGGTAATTTGATTCTGCTGGTGCTGACAAAAGCCCTGAGCAGCAGCAGGAATTGCACCTCAAGATCTGTGTACTCAAAGAGTAGTACCAGGCTGATTTATTTTTAAGTATAATGATCAGAAAAGCAAGCCAACACCCTCAGACATCCCTAGCTTGTGGTGAATATTGAAAACTAAACCTGATTCCAGTAAGAATTGTGAAAAATGGAGCCATTATATTCTGCAGAAGTTGATGGCTGAGGCAGAATGTTTCATGCCCTGGCAAATATCAGTGACATTAGTAGGCTGGCTTCCATCTGAGAGATGTGGGTGATTTTCGCAGTTGGATGGCCTCAGCGCCAGGAACCAGGGCCTCCCACTTCGCATGGAGAAAGCCCTTCAATATTTAGCTAGCCAGTCTTTGACTTCATCTTATTTAAAGATTTTAGGCACTGTGCAGTGCTAAAGAGGATCTTGCTGAGCTCCTATTACCTCAGCAGCAGCTGATATGTGATGAATTATTCAAGACTAACCAGTTCCTTCATCAATTTTAATAAATCAAGTTTTCCACCATGTTCTCAGTGGTGCTGCCAGCTGGGATATGATGAGGTAAGCCCATTATTTCTTGGGGCCTTTTTCATTTGGTCCAGGTTTACATACCTGAGGGCCTTGATAATAACCAAGGGATTAGCAGCAGACAGTGCTAACTTGGGGTAGATCTACAGTGAGCAGAAGAGACAGCAGAACTCCCCCATCTCTCAGGAGATCACACAGCTCTGGCTTTGCACAGGGAAGATGGCTTTGCTCCTACAGAAGCAGACTCAGCTGCTACATGCTGACCCTCAGAGCAGAGTGCAGCCCTTCAGGCAGATGGCCTGGACACCACAGCAGCTGAGAGGCACTTCCCGTCTTTCACACAGACTCACTCTCATGGAATTGTTCCTACTCTTGTCTTGTCTCTAATATTTCTCCAGAGCAGGTGCACTGTGATTTTTATGAACCAAGCCCATTTAGGAAGCACCTCTGTGGATCAGCCATCAATGTAACACACGCAGGCATTGCCCCACACAAATATTAATGCACACACAACTATTAATGTAAACACAAGCAGCATCTCTCCTACACTGCAGACATCCCATCCAGGCTGCAGACAGACTTCTTCAGAGCAATAGTTCCCACAGCCAACACTGAGCTGAGCTGGCAACTGTTGTAAAGCATCTTTGAGCTTTTACTCAAACTCAACAACAGAAAATGCTTCCTGACAGTGAAGAGCTTGTAGCACTTTCTTGTACATCTCTTGACTATACAGGAATGCACTTTTCTTTGTTCATTATCAGCCTCAAAATTGCTCACTCTGTTTTTGCTTCTCTCCTGGCTACATAGGAATCAATTTCATAATGGAGTCAAAGGCAAAAAGGTGCTCTTTGTCCCCTGTAGAATTTATTTTTATGACATTGTGCTGCACTGCATAAAGAGGTGAGAAAGGAGGAAATGGGTCTTTCTCTTCTTCTCTGTAAACTGCAGGTCACCCAGGGTGGGGTATCTCCAGCCCAGGTCTAGTAGAGGATTTAGCACTTAGGGTCCTTATCCCTTCTGTACACAAGACATGCAGTTTTTACTGGAGAGAATCAGAGCATTCAGCCCAAAGCCATTTCTACTGTGTCTGCATGCAGCTCTGACTCTTCTTGTATTCAGAGAACTTACATTGTCATGAGGACACGATCAGATAGCTGCACTTTACAGCACATGCAAGGAAGGCAGAAATCTCCAGAGGTGCTTTTATTATCTTGTATTTTAGGAGAGGGAAGATGAACTGCTGAGGAGGAGAGAGGCTGGACACAAGCAATGCTGAGAATGAATTGTTTATAGTCCTGGTGATAAATTCAGTGCATGGATCAGTCCATGAGTATCTAACCTGCAGCATCTCTGTGGTGCATGCTCTCATGAATGTGCTGCTGGTGAGGCATCCAAGCACAGCAGTTTATCCACGGAGCTGGCACCAAAGCTCAGTTTGATTGATAGATTAAGACAGACCTTGCTAAAGGAAGGTCACAATTATGAGAGATTTATTAATTTGCTCTTTGGGGATGGACCATAAAAGAATAGCACCTTATTGTGAGAAGGACGAGGGTGGCTCCTCACAGTGTATTAAATAGCAATAGCCATATATCTGTGTTCCAGGAAGTGGGAGGGATGTCTGCAGATCCTGCAACCCTTGTACCCGCTGGCTCTTCAAGTCTGCCTCACACAGACATAGGGCTGTTTCCCATGCCTAAGCTATTCCCCCTAATCATGTCACACCCCCCACTTCATTTTTGGAGTTACACTGTGCTGTTTTTTGTACCCAAAGTATTTCAGCTCCTTTATACCATCGTTAATTCTGAAGCTCTTTAATTCTCCCTATGTCTTTTTCCCCTCAATCAGTTTTGTGCAATTCTTAGCTTGTAATTTTTATTTACAACTTTCTCCTTTCCCAGTGTTTACATAACATGCTTGATTTCACTTTCCCAATGAACAAGAATCCTATTTTTTTTCAAACCAATATATTTACTTTCCTCAGCCACAGGATTGTGGCTATTTGAACATTTAGGGGGGAAAAAAGTTCCCAATTATAATTTGAATTTTTCTACTCAAATTTCCCTTTATTACCTGGCTCAGTTGTTTTCAGCTCACTGAGGCTGACATTTTAGAGTTGTAATGAGGGTAATTGGTTTGTGCTGGGCTCTGTTTGCACACAGCAAATGTAACTGTGTAGTGATCATTGGTAACTAAGCAACCAGTTATGTTTTATTTCTGTGATCAATTCCTTGCTATCTGTCAAGATTAAGTCTAACACAGCATGTGTCCACAAAGGATACAACAATTTTTGGAGTTAAGAGCCCGTCATCTAAATGACTAGGAGCCACAGCACCACAAGGCCCCTGACTTACTCCTCTGACTGCACTCTCCTAGAGATGTGGTACCTTTTTGGGGATGTTTAATGGTCTTAGAGTCTTGATGGTTGAGGTAGAAGTTCATTGGCTGCCACATTTTATTCCTGTGGTTCAGGCAGTGACAGCCAATCTATATTTACCCTTTTTCTGTTACAGCAAATTGTTAACATTCAGAGGCTCTCTTCGCTAGTCAGAAGGCCAAGGGTGACAGGCTTGAGTTGCTTTGCTCCTGCATCCTGGAAGGTCACCTGGCAGTGGTCACTGCAGGGGAGCTTCAAAAACTCTTGATTTTCTACTCACTCATTCCATGGGAACATTTGTTTCTTCTATTTAACTGTGGATAATACTCACTAATTTCAAGGGCTTGGAAAACTCCTTGTCAGGAAGCAAGTAAGGATGGACATCTCCAGGAAGGAAAGTCAGGCAGAAGCCAGACAAAAGGGCAGCTTGGGACAGGAACCTTGGAAAATGGGCACAGTCCCACTGCACCTAAACAGGAGGGGAGAGTGGGTCCCATGACTGGATCTTTTTTCATCCAACAGGCCTCAGAAAAACCTGTAGTTCCAACACAGCTCTGATGTTATCCAAGAAGTAAAGCCAAGCAGGTCAGGACAAGCACACACAGAGCATAAGCCAAGTAAGGGCTTAAATGCAGCTCCCAGGCCAGCGGGTGGCAGGAGCAGGGGTGGAGGTCCAAGATGAGGCTGGTCAAGGTAAATAAAGGCACCTGTACAACACTTCTCAGCCTAAGCTTGGATCTGCTCTGCTACCTAAATTCTGTTCCAGAGAGATCACTAGGAGACATTTCATAGACAAGAAATCCATTTTAGCCTCATGCAGGAAAGAAAATGACGTCCATCTGGAGCAGGTTGTAACAACTCTTCCACCACTGTCTATCTACAGCAAATGTTGCATGTGCTTAGAAAGAAATCTTTAGAAGCTCCATCTCCAGACTCAGTTTGCAACTTATCCTTGTTGCTGCTTGCTGAAAGGAGCCATACGGATTTTGTACTGAACATTGCATAAATGCTAACATGCAAGTATATTTAGAGGTGGCATATGGGCAATAGTAAATGGAAATGAGTGGGGGTTTTGGTTCGGATTACACAGGCAAGTTCAGTGAAGCAGATGCACCAGTGCGTTAATCAGGAAGCTTCATTATCTGGAGTCCCAGATTCAGATCTTGATTGGGTTTTTTTCTGCGCTTGCTTGTGCTGGCTGACTTTGTCAACAGTACTAATGTTTGCCAGCACATGTAGAAAAGCTTGAAGACTTCAGCCATTGTAAAAAACAAAACCAAAACCAATCAAACAACAACAACAACAAAAAAACAACCCACAAAACCCAGCATACAGTCTGGTCTGGGTTATACTGTAGACCAGTCAGAGACAGCAACCTTTATTCGTCAAGGTCCTGCAGTTACAAAGGTAGATGTCAGAGTTATTTGGATCAATTTAGAAAAGTTATCTTGTACTCTAGTAGCTGAGAGAACAGCCTGCTATATCTAGTAGATGTAGGAGATTGTTTTACTTTTTTTGAATCCTTGCAGAAAGCCAGAAAGTCCTGAGTATGTGGGAGTTTGTGGGCTTCAGTGTCCTCAGTCAGAGAGGGTGACACAATTCACACTGTCACAGTGTATCACAGCTCCTGTTGTGCCTGCCCCAGTCAGGGAGCAGGAACTCGTCTGGTGCTCAGGCAACATTTGATCTGGATCTGAAAGTTCTGGACTGAATCCCATCTGGCATCAGATGAGCTGATATCTGCATAGTAACTGGCTGTGTTAAACCATCTCCTACTTTTTTTTATTTTTCAGTGTTTGAGGAATTTACTTGTAGAACCTCAAGAAAAAGAAAAAAAAAATCCAAGTTGAGCAGAGATGGAAATTTTTCATGAAGCTGTAGATAAGGCATCCCCTTTGATGATAATTCCACAATTTTATCTGCTTTGATTAAAAGGTTAATTAGATTTAGACCTCTTATGTACAAAGGAAAAATGACAACATCCTGACAGATTTTTGTGACTTGCTCAGAGGTTATTTTACAGCTAATCCACCGTGGTCACTACAGTCCCCTCTTCTGTCACAGCCTGATGCCTCTTTTTTACAGCCTCACCTGCACATTAAAACAGCCATAAAGCATTTTGCCTCTGGTCCTGCCAGATGATGAGTCCTTTTTAAAACCTACTCTTTGCATAGGGAAGTAGTTAGCTTTGAATGTCACCCAGTCCTATGGAGGCAAGTGGGAAGCTGGATTATGTTGGCAGCAATCCATCCATCTGTTCATCTGCCAACACTAATGTTTAGCTTTTCAAGCTCCCAGTTGTCTTAAATAATGCTGACCTACCGGGTCTGGGGTGGGAAATGTCACATAGCTCATTTAGTCTTCCATTTCTTAAGTGGTTATTAAACTTTCTGAGGTGTTACAGATACTACATGCAGGAATTGTTGATGGACAGTACTTATGAGGTTGAGGTTAAATTCTTTTCCGAGATGCTGTGTTGTATGAAACTCCTACCACAATGTTGGCTGCAGCACCTCCACTTATCTTCTCAGAGTACTCCTTAAAAAAGGTGTTTGCAAAGGATTCATGTCTGTTTCCCATGAGGGATTAGATGTCTGCATGGACAATGTTTCCTCTCTTTTGATAGGTATTACAATGTTGTATCACTAGTGTGCTTTTGCCTCCTTGCTATGCAGTTTTGGGTAAACATACTTTGTGACAACCAGGAAGGCTGCACACACATTGGGTGCTGTGTTATTAAAAAAACCCTGGCTGGTTGCCTGCAGCTCTACATGGATGCTCTTGATTCTGTTTTTAGTGCTACTTTGGTAAAATAAACGTGCATGCAAGAACTCTCATCAGCTACTATGATCTGTGCCTTAATTTTCTCTCAGTTGTAAAAAAAAAAAAAAAAAAAAAAAAAAAATTTTGACAAGAATGTAGTGACCTTTATTAGGCTCTTGGAATATTTTGCAAAATGGCATGGAAGTAATGATACCTAATTCAGGCTGTGAGAACCCAGAGCTGGCTGGGAACTGCCAGCTTGAGACCCTGCAGCAAGTTACTGGCATAAGAAATGACATGGAGTGTCTTGTGATTCTGGATCCAGGGTGGGTTCTTCATCACACTTAATGTCATGGGGTCTATATGCTGTAGCCAATATTCAAGACCAGCAGCACATGCAGAAAGAATCTGATTCACTATCCTTCTCCTTCACGCTCTCAGGAAGAGCTGCAAAATTGCTGTATTTATTATTTTCTTCACCATGTTACATGTGCAGTTGCAAACCTGCACTGCATGAAGATGCAGCTTGCACAAAGCTTCCAGTACATCTGAGAAACAAAAACATTTTCTTGCAGCTGGCTTTAAACAAAGGGGCACATCCTGCCTCCTCTTCCATCACCTTTCACTATAGTGTAGGGCTTGGCAGAAAACCAAAAGGAAGGTCCCATGGCAATGTTGATAAGTTAGAATGTGTAGATGTGGTTAGGAACATCCCAAGAGTATATGCATTGGTATTAATCAGTCTTAGAATTTGTTTGTTAATGATGACTTTAAAATATCTCCAGTAAACCATGTGTGACATGATGTGTCTGGGGAAGACTTGTGTGCAGTGAGAAATCCCATGGATCTATACTGCCTCCAGTCTGATCTCTCCAAATCCCATTCCTGTGGGGTCACTTGAGCATTAACACCCAGCTGGCGTCAAATACAGCTCAACGTGATTCTCCTGTCTTGAAGATATCTGATGTGTTTTAAAGTCTTGATATTGTGATCTGAGAAACCTTTGGTGACCAGCTGTTTAGGATAAATCACGCTTGGAAAGCTGCCCTGTGGAATGTGTGTTCCTCCCAGTGTGCTGGGATTTGTGCCTGAAGACATTTATCCATGCACCTCCAAGTGGAGGAACCCAGAGGTCCAGCCCGGTCCAAATGCCATTTCTACTCAGCCTGTAGCTGCTCTGGGCAGATCACTGCCTGTTGAGTCTCTGCAGTCACAGAATTGTTTGCAGAACAGTAATAGCTGCAAATGCAGCAGAGCAGCACTTCCTCACAGGCAGAGATCCGATTTCAAGAAGCTTTTACGTTCCTATCACCTTCTGTCTCCCAGTGCAATAAAATGGTTCCTGTCTGTGTCTGTCCCTGCCGGTTTGTGGTGGTACCTCCTTTCTTCCATCCATAGCACTTGCAGCCCTCCATCCCCTTGCTCCTAGCTGGGGAAAAGGCAGGACACTGCAGCTGGGTCTGTGCTCTCCACCCTGGCCAGCAGTAGGGCAAGCAGATCACTTGGATGTGCTAATTGCAAGTCACAACACTTCCTACAGGGAGGACATCAACTGGAGTTTTCTCCAGCCATCAGTTTTCACAAAGCCTCTCATATAGACAGGCAGGCAAGAGGAGATAGAAAAAGAAAATCCAAGTAATTTCCATAGCTAATTGAAATGAAGGGGAAGGAAAGAGGTGCAAATCCAACTTGAAAGGGCAGCCTTTTCCTTTGATAATCAACTGGGAAAAAATAACTTACTGGAGCATTGAAGAATATGAAACAAAAGCAAGTAAATGATGCTGACAGTCTGATCAAAGGATTTCAATGCAAGAGAGACCCTCTGTCAGTGCTGGTCCAGCCTCCATGCCCAGTAGATTTGATGAACAGCTATATGTAATGTAGAGAAAGGAGCTGAATTTTTCTCTTGGGATCTGTTCCTGATGTAAAGTGCTTTCAGACTCTGTAGGCCATTAGAACTAGGGATATCAAAAGATGCAAAAGAGAGGGGCAGGGTAATTTTGTTTCCAGTTCCTGAGTTCACATGGCAAAGGATCTGAACATACAAAGAGAGAAGAGCTGACACATCCATTGGATCTGATCTGCACTGGGGCATTTACTAGCAAAACTGTCTATGTAATGGTATTGCTACAGATGATGCTCCCCTGTGGATATAATTCTTCTGTAATAACAGATCCAAACGAATAAAAAACTTTCCGAATTAAGTGTTCCCATCAGGTGATGGAGTGATACATGCCTGGAGTGGTACTACTGTTAGGAATAAAAGGTTTCTTAGTAAATTTGTATGTACTCCTAGACATAAGGCAGAGAAGATAAGAGTCTTCGCTAAGACAAAAAGCATACTCTAGAATTTGCTAATCATGCTAAAATCTCCCCCAGAGCAAGGCATCTTGCAGTTTGTGCACTCTGTGGTGACTTAGAAAATAGCATCTGTAGAGAAAAAAAGGCAGTTCCACTGGAGCTTTATCACTTCTTCATTAACACGCCACCAACCTGAATTAGGAATGATTTTCCCAGAGAAAGCAAGGTCAAACAGAAATGTTATTTTAGGGAGATGGCTTCTGTGTCCAAATACCAAGAACACTTGGGCAATGTGAAAACACCCAATTATGACTGGAGCCCATCCTGTCATTTCCAGTGGTCACTCGGTTGGGATGAGAGGTGAAAGGTTGCTCTAAACCGCCCATTGCAAAGTAGGAAGCCAAGAGAGAGCCCACGACACCACCTTCAAAGAGTGCACAGCAGTGAACCTCAGCAAAAGAGAGAAATAAAATGCAACAGTGGCTTTTCCATGCTTGAAACAGCTCTGGAGAGGCAGGGGGTTCCCAGTGGCTATCGAGGCAGCTGAATGAAATTGTCACTTGTGATAAGGCATCCTGAGAGCCGGGGGAAATCCTGGTGCTGTGCCCACTGGCACAGGTCCAAGTGGTTTCACTGGAGCCAAGCTTTTTACTCGGTATGTGAAATGAATTGCCAGGGTGAAGCTGCAAAAGTAATGCCTAGTAATGAAATCCATTTGCAGCACTGCACCTCTGCACCAGAGCCCTGCTGTGAGCAGGTTTGCCCTGGTTCTGGAGAACACCGTGCTGTTCTTGTAGGAGGCAGGAGGAGGCAAGAGGTGTGAAGTGCCCCAGAGTTCATCAAGTATGTCACATAACTGCTCGTTTGTGGGCAAACTCACTTTTTTGTTGACCCACTTTTTTTTTTTTTTGCTAGCTTTCCCAGGATTCCCACCAACACCAAGGACTATCCATCAATATCACCATGGCAACAAGAAGTCATTAATGGTATCCTGCCTATTGGCAGTCAGAATCTACAGGGTGCTGATCTGGATGGCGAGCTATCACCATCAGTTTCAATGATAAAGGAAAGAGCTCAGGGTCTCTGTGGAATCAACCCTTTCATTCTCCATCCTCTGCATCTCTCCAGAGAAATCCTACATTGTGTAATGGCAATAAGGGACATATTTCTGCCCTTAGCAAGTCCTGTGCACTGTGTGCTTAGGCAGCTGCTGCCAGGAAAAGATGGGGCTGGATTTGTTGCACATGTAGGGATAAATGTGCTTTTCTTGGGTTTGTTTGCACGGGGATGTGGTTCTGAGAGACACTTTACATTGCAAATAAGCAACTTATCCTGTAAACCTCCAGGGAGTTCAGAGCAAAGTGGGAGGCTTGGGGGCCAGGGAAGGGGAACAGCAGGCTAAACTGTGAAGAGAGATAAAAGACATGTCATATAATTCCGCTAAATGGTGAAGGAAGGGAAATTCTCAGCAGGTGTAAATTAGCATTGACAAGCAATACTGGTTTACACCCAGCTTATGGTCTGGTCCACAGTTTAATCAGCTGAAAAGCATCAGCATCTGAAAGGGCGAGGGTTGTTTAGAGAGGCCTGTGGGAAGAGTTGAGAACCTGCAAAAAAAAAAGAAGAAAATAAATTCTCTTTGGTAGGTAGGGAAGAGCTTGTGATGTTCCTTGGGACTGATGCAGAGGCAGAGCCTGGCCAGCTGCACCAGCTCCCTGTCAGGACTCCTACTGTCTCACAGTTGGTAACAAGCAGTGCTGGACCTTTTGAGGATACATCCCTCAACTGAGACAGGTGGTGGGCACAGTCCTGCCTAGTTTTCTGTAGAAGCATTGCTGAGTGCCTCCAGAGCTGAAGGAACAAGAAGCATTACTGCCTGTGGCCATCCACACCCAGCCAGGACTACAGGTGCTGCTGCCATCTCTTGTCATCGAGATGGCCACAGCACTGAAGAGTGCTTCTTTAAAAGCTTCAGAGGGCTCAAGTCTCAATCCCATATTATCTAAAAGTTTTCCATACCTTCGCTATGTTGCGGCTCCATGAGTCGCTCCACACAGCTCTGGCTCTTTCTCTCCTTCTTCTCTCTTCTTTCTGCATTTCTAGCTCACTGCTTCCTGTCCCTTCCTCCTCACAGCATAGCCAGCAAACTCCAACTGAGTGACCACTCTACCACCTAACTCACTCTTTTATCACCCCTAACTGTGAGGGCAAGGCTGTTCCCACTCTTTGGTAATTAACACAGCTGCAACACATCAGGGGCAAGAGTACCTTCAGCACTATCTCTGTTCTCCCACAGCCATCCACATTTCCTCATGGCAAACCTGCCTCTGCCAGCAGTATGACACAGTGCCTGACAGCTTTGGGATGTAACCAAGCAAGGTGTAGGATGAGATCACATATCTCCCTCACTGTCCTCAACACCTCCTTCCTCCCCCAGATCTCTTTCTAATCTCACGTGTTGCTGGCATGGAAGAGCTCTGCTCATCCACCTACCCTAAGCTTTGGGGAGTGCTGGAGTGGCTTCCAGTGCTAAGTTAATGAACTGAGATCAACAGAATTAAGTTGTGGGGCTTCTTTCCCCACTAGTGAGATGGGAGCCGAGGTTCCTATTGCCTGGTTGGAAAGACTGATGGCAGTAGGCCACTAGTGCACTCAAAGTTTAATATTTGAGGCTGTGCTGCAAAGACTGTTTTCCTAGTACAAGGAAGGGAGTAGGAACTTTCAGCGTAAAGCTTAATGTTAGAGCTAGGGTGTGATTTCTTTCCTATGCCCTATGCATTTTAAGGATTAGGCTGAGACTCTCAGGACTATCTTAGAACAAGGAAGAAGGAATACCTTCAACCACCCTGAGGGAGCCAACTGCATAGAACTGGTTTTCTGTTGTCCTTCTGGGACTGGTGGAAGCAACGTAATAGGGCATGAGAAGTGCTGTGTTTCGGTGTGCCCTGACGGTCATGTGTTGCTAGTTCAGGCAGAGGTATATCCACCCTGAAAGAAATCCAGCACCATGACTCAGGCCCTGCAAATCAAGAGATTAAATTATGAGTTAAATGACCATATTAAAAAAGGACTGGACTTTATTTTTCCCATTAAGTGTGGCTTGGATTTTTACCTCTTTCTTGCCAGAAAGTGAATGAAAGTTATGAGTTGAAATGCCGGTCTTCAATGCACAAAAGATGACAACGTTCCACTTAGGTGAAGGCTCTGTTGATCCTCCTCACATGCTGCAAGAGGGCGGGAGCAGCCAGCCTTTTCCTGCTACTGGCTTGATTTGCTTTTCCCTGTCAGTTCTCATATTAAACTGACCCATTGTGCCCTGCTTTTTTACCCTGTCCCTTCTGCCTTCCTCAAACACATGCAGAGAGGATCAAGACAGTTTTAGATGATCTGAGGTGTACTTCCCCACCTCATCATTTTTCAGCAGCAGACGTGCTCCATCTGTGTTGCTCTTTCCAAAAGGATGTGCTGCTGACCACAGCTGGAGGCAGAGCACTGGGCTGGCAGTACTGGGCTGCCTCCCAAAGGTGTGTGAGTCATTGACTGAGCGTAGCAGGGCTGGATTGGGGCACACCTCTGGCAGGGAGCTGGGGGAAAACAGTCTAGAGCTGTCACTGTGAAGTCACAACTGATGTTGGACCCTTTGCTGGGACTGACCTTCAAGTCACAGCGTTAACCTTTTCTTCTCCTCATTTCCCCAGAAATAACAAATTCACTTGTAACCATATTGGAACTGTTTTCTGCAGTTAGTGTTGGTATTATACCTATGCAAAGTGGGGATTTGAAGGAGAATTGGAGGTGCCAGGTTGTAAAGTGAGCTGACATATGGCTTTTTAATTCTCAGATCTCACAGGGGGGATGGGTAGGTTTTCCTGGCTCAGGTTTGCCTCTGAGAACTGCCTGTGTCTTTGCCCGGTATGGAGCAAGGTCAGAGCCTGTGCTCATGTCTGTTCCTCGTAATGCCAATAGTGAGTGCTGTGTGTGTATGCCAGGACCAAGGTGGGTGGTGGGCAAGATGTGCTCTGCATGACCCAAAGGCCTGGGAATGCTTGGCTCATGGTGTCTACACAGGTCAGGGGGAACCGCCTGGGTCCTGAATATCAGCTATCTCAAGCCTGAGCATTGTCTCTGCTTGGTTATAATCCTGTGGACTCCTTCTCCCGCTGTAAGAGGGGATCAGAGTGGCTCATAGTGTTACAGACAAGGGCAGCATCTGTCAATGATGTACCCTGCAGGGTCATAGGTGCTGTGGGTGATCTGTCCCATGAGAGGATTTCATTGCAAATGGAACTTGCTTCCTCCTGAGAGGGAGTCATCCAAAGGAGCTTTGTGGTCAGCCAGGGTGTTGAGTCACTGAAAGCTTGGCAGATGGTGGGTGCTGCCATTTCTTGGGATGTTTCACAGCTGTTGATGACAAGCAGCTCCAGCTGGGACACTTGATGGGGTGTCACACTCATGTCTCCAGGAGCAGTTGTTACAGAATCAACCTACTCAGCCTTCCTTTGCTTTAAGATGAATGTTAATCCTCTGAAGCTCCAATCCCTCTGCTGCATCATCAGTAGGACTGTTGGAGCAATATTGTCCAAGAGATTGAGTGGTGCACTGGCGAGGCAAAAGGAGGCACCCTTTCCCAAAGCAAGGAGTCAAGAGGGAACACAAGTCACCTTGCAAGTATGCTACCTAAAATCAGCGTGCTGGAATGCCTGCTCTTGGAGGTAGGCTGGAAGCATAATCTCATTGCAGCCTTTTTGAAAGAGGAACACAAGGGGAAAACCATGCTGGGACTCAAGGAGAAGCTGCTCAGACTAAGAGAGCAGCCAGAAAAATTCATCAAAGACACTGCTGCCAAGTGCACAGGTGTGTGGAGCAGTAGGGCTTCTCAGGTGAAACCTTTTATGTCAAAAAAAAGTTCACAAACAGCTTAAAAATTCTACAGAAAAGGAGCCAAGAATACTTAAATGAGTTGATAAAATTTTGAGAGTAGCTTTTCCACTGCCTTGAGACTATTTTGGAGCCAATCTGACCCAAACAGAAACTCACATGAAGTTATGGTGATTCCTACACTCAGCAGGATGTTCCTATGGTGATCAACAGATACCGTGGACAGATTCTTCTGTGACACATCTGGCTGGCACATGTGTGCCCTTTGGGCTGCTCTGACCAGCCAACCCTGACCGTGCCCAAGACTGGTTTTTCTGGACAAGATGTTAACAAGTTGTTGTGTTGTGTTGAATGTAGTGGGATGGAGGAAGACTTGGAGAAGCAGGACAAAAAATCCCAAAAAGGATTAGGAAAAGAGATATGAAAGGAGGAAAATGGCTGAACAATATCACATGGTGAAGTAAGCAGCTCATAACACAGCAGAATTTAATGCCATGGCCTGTGCTCTCAGCAGCCTCTTGAACGTGGGCTGTAGTGTCTTCAGGGGTTCCCCATGCCACGCTGTCTCTGAGACTTGTGGTTCTTCCTTATGCTTAAGGTGAGAACACAGAGACTATAAATCAATGAGCAGACTCTAAAGGTTATTGTTTTCCCTTTATTACCTGGCTTTGAAATCAATCTGGCAGTTGTTCCCCTTGTTAGCAGTCCTGATTTATGCTGTGCAGAGGATAGTGAAAGCAGTGATAACACTGTAAACTCAGGGAAAGTTATAGTTAGCTGTTTACCCTAGGAAGGAGAAAGAAACCCAGGAAATTTTACTGGTTTAGAGAACTACTGTGGTTGTACCTTTCCTGCTGCAATTAACAGACACTGTATAAGCTGTGTTCCTGTTTTAGCTGCTACAACAGGCAAAAAAAAACCCCAAGAAATTTAACTATGGTCACCTTTTCTTCATCAACCAGTTTCTGCAGCACAGTGCTGCTTAAGAGAACAGCTAAGAAAGCAAATGCAGCCAAGGCACCTTTATTTTTCTTGTTAACCTTTAATATGAAAAAAATAAAACATCTGGCATTCTTTCCCTTGAGACTGCTGGTGTTCTGCTAAGCAGCTGAAGTGATGTGCATGATGTGGCAGTAAACAGATCATGCTGTGACCATGAGGTTTGCTGTATCAAATAGCACAAACCTCACAGCAGTGAAATAGCTTGCTAAAATCCTTTGTATAGCTCTTTGAAATGTGCTGTTCGCATCCTTCTAGCTGGCTGGATCTCTGAAATAAAAGGGAGATTGTAGTCCAGAATAAACTAACCTCTGTTCAGTGCTGCAATTTGCAAAACCTAATGCAGAGACAGTAGAATAAAACCTGAAAGTTAGTGTAATCTCTTATTTCAAGATGGAGTAGGGATCTGCAGTTATTTCCCTCCCTTGGAAGCAGGAGTTTGGTGTGATGGCCATGACTCGGACTCATTTGCTTGTGACTGAAATGTTGTAAATGTGGAAAATGGAAAATGTACTAGTCTCACTTGATGTCACTGATCAAGTAGGACATGCCAGACAATAGCAAGCTGTTCTCCACCATTTCATGGAACAAATGTCCATGTTTGATAAGTCTAGAAGAGTAAATCTTGCTGCAGGAAACTCTGCAGAGCAGCACCAGTAAACCTACTCAGCCCTGCCAGATTGGGTGGCCTCTTTTCCTGAGGCCTTGTGAGTCTCTGTGATCCCTGGTCCTGATATTCCTGGAGTCCTTGAACATGTCTGGTCTTCTCCAATGTTTTTCATCAGTAATGAGCTACTTATCCTGTGCCTGCTTGCTTCATTCTCCTGACACTTTATCTTGTGCTTTGCTGGGAAGGTCAGCCAGGCAGAACAGCTCTGATGTGTTTGGGAAGAAATAATTTATCCTTCAAGCTTTAATCCTTGAGAAATAAGTTTTTGGGGGGGATTTTACAGGAAAATTAAGGTTTGTGGCAAGTCTCCAAGCAGGCACTTATCAGAGTAGTGGAGAAGTTGATTAAACAGAATCACATGGTAGAAAATAAGCTGAGCTCACGTTGCCCTTAGTCTTATGCTCACTTAAGGCATGAGGCTCATAACCACTAGAAGCTTTTCAGTCCCTGAGCCAGGGAACAGGCAAATGTTTCACAGAAAATGTGATTGAAGAGCGATGATGTGCTGCAGCAGTAGGCAACACTAAACTCTGTTTTGCTATTTGGCCTGTGACCATTGGCCTGGAGAATTGCTGGTCTAGAATAAAGCCTGAGCTCTGAGTAAGTGTGGACAACGCTGCCTGGAAGTACCCAGGTGGGTAAATGAGTGAGCATAGCATCAATCCACAGTGCTCACACACACTGAGGAGTGACAAAGAATGGGCAACTCAGTGCTTGGTCTAACTGGAGGAGAGCAGAGGATACATTAGGGCTGCTGTGTACCTTTAGGAGAGGGTAAATTAGGACCCAGAGTTGGGTCACCATGTAAGAAATCAGCATTTTCTTCCTTCCATTGCCTCACACTTCATTGACCTTTGCTAATCAATACCTGGAATCGCCTGCTGTAGCTATAGCATGTACTTACAGCTCTGAGGTGGTGGGAGGACAAACTTTCAAAATGCTGTGGTTCCCAATGTTTCTTTGTTGGTGACCATATAAGACTGCAGGTAAATACTCTGTATGTACCACAGGCCTGCAAGTATGTGCTCAGAGGTCATCTCTAGCTTACCAACCAGAACCATATTTACTTGTTTTGGTTTTTTTTTTCTGTCTCCATCTTGTGCTCTCCTCCAGCAGACTGCCTATGACAGGCTTGTGCCCATGTTACTTGGGAGCTGAGGGTGTAGGCACATGTTTTATATCATGGGGTGTCAATGACCTGACAAATGCAGGCATCTGAGCTGAAACTATGATGCAGTTGCTGTGTGCCATGGAGCACAAGAATAGGGGGAGGAGAGGGAAACACTCTGTTTCCTGGTTCCAGGTCAGGGACAAATTACCTGGTGTTTTACAGAGACAGCTTTTCTCCTGCTCCAAGCATCCCTGAGCTGTGGGGGAAGGAGGCTGTGTCTCAGCCAGTCCACTGTCCAGGTCATGACTGGGGCAGCAGCTGCCTAGGGTGCTCAGTGAAATTAAGCTTAGCTGCCTGACATGCTGTGCACAGCCCTCAGGGCTGTGACATGGGGGAGTGGGCAAGATCACAAGAGTTCAGCTGGAAAGAAATGGTCCTTCTGAGAGTGGAGTGACAGGGCAGAGAGGTGCTGCTGCCTGAGCTGCCTGTTACGAGATCACCACAGCTGCCCTGCAGGTGTTTGGGGGAAAAGAATTACTGATTTCTGAGGCTCCCTCTCACTCCAGCCAGAGCACCAGACCCCTTGCACACCCACCTGTGAGCTACATCCATGTGCACCTTTGCTGAGCTCTCCTGGAAGTATCAGAGGGACTTCCTGTGTCAGAAGAAAGAAAATCACTGTTCAGAGAAAAAATTCGCCCGATGGGTGACAAATATTAAAAATTTGGAAACAAAATTCCCATCTTTCTGCACTTAATCCAGTAAATTTTGGTTCTCGCCTACATGTCAGCAAACTTTGCACAGCCTCCTCTGGAAAGTCTCTGTCCCCTGCTGTCTCACAGCCAGCTCTGGCTGTTCTCTGTCTTCTCTGGCTCCTCTGCTCTGCAAACTTGCCTCTGGCTTCTGCTCTCTGTCCCTTATTCTGCCTGCCTCACTGTGCCCACAGGAGGTTTCTTCCAGCTGCTCCTTCCCTGAAAGTGACTTTTGCTGTCTCATACACATTTTCTGGAAAATCCTGCCCAGACAAAGCAGCAGTAGGTCCCTGCTGCTTGGCAGTGCTCGAGAGCACTGGCACCTTCCATGGCTGCTGGGGGAATGGGCCTGTACTGTTCTGCAGTGCAGAGGGGTGCCCTCACCTGTTAGAAGGTTTGAGGCATTCCCCTGAGAAATGGAGGGGTGTAAACCCCCCTGCATGGCTTGTGCTGTGCACTTGAGCAGGCAGGGACAGAGTGGTCCCCGACCTCCCATGCCTGGCATTACTGTAGCTGACCATAGCAGGGTCAGCTCTATGAGCCCTGACAGTGAACTTCCACCTGAAGAGAATCATGAGGGCAAAATTCAATTGTCTTCTCAGTGCTGCCCATCTCTTGGTGAATGGTGCACCCACAGACAGATCCCACCCTGTTGTTTCTGTGCCTCTGTTTCCTTGCTCTTCTCCTGACTGCTTCTGCCCCTGCCTGTGCACTTTCTTCTCTGGCCCCTTTGCTGTCTCACACACACATGCAGAGCCTGCCAAACCAGTGTTCAGCCCAGGATCCTGCCTCACATGGGCCTTGCTTTCTCTTCAGGCTCTCTGTGGAACTCCCTGCCTTGGGCAAGGGCAGCTTTATTATCTGCTCTCAGTGCAGCAAGGGCTGTTTTCTCTTTCTTCTTGTTCTGAAAGCATAGTGCCAAAAGTACGTGGTGGCTTTTAGTCCTGTGACTGTGAACTGATCACAGACAAACCTGACAGGGCATGGCATCCTTTATTAACAGCCCTTTCTCACAGGAGCCCTTTGGCACTACCAGGAGCCATGCTCTCTGCTCAGTGACTGGCTTTTACATCATATAATTCTCTCTTTCTTGACAGATTATGTTATAACCTCTGAGCACAGAAAGTCCTGATCCTCACGTTTCTCTGCTGTCACCTGTGGGCTCCTCCAGAGCCGTGAAGAAGGGGGAACTCCAGCCCCACCATGAGAAGACCGGGTGAGAAGTGCCTGTGATGTCTTGGGGGACAGCCACATTTTGAGAGCTAGTTTTAATTTTTATTTTTAGCAGTTATGAAGGATGGAAATTATGTTCTTCATTCGGTGGTGAACCGCAGGAGCAGTTCTGCCTTCCCTCTCTGGGATGAGATTAGACATAATTTCATTAATATGGGGAAAATATGCTAATTTGAGCCACTCTAAGCCAGGAATGAATCAAGCTCACAGTGTGTTAGCAAGATTGGCTTCCAGGCAATACAGTACCTCAGACTTCCCCTCAGATAGATGTCTGTTGGTGCATCACATGGCTAGGTGCCTGCGGTGTCTTAGCCTTCAGGGAGTAACAAACCTCTTCATTCCCCTCCTCATCAAGGTGGATGTGCTGCCTGAATAGCTTGCCCCGTGTGGGGAATCCAGCTGCCCTACAGAACAAGCAGTCTGGGCTGTAACTGGTTCTGTCTTGCTTTACCAAGACCTCTTCCTGTGTGTTCAACCTGGTTGATTCTTGCCAGGCTTATTAAAGACTCGTGTCCCACCATCCCAGCTCTATCTTGCCCTCACAAATCTCAGGCTAACCCCATATCCCCTGCCCAATCTTAGCTCCTTTACATGTTGCACTCACTCATTCCCTTTGCCTCTGATTGCCAAGGAAGGGAGTGGACTAGGATGTAGCAGACACTGGTGTTTTGTGTGACTGCTGGCAAGTCCATGAGGCCTAAATCCCTAAAAGAAATCTAGAGTCTCTCCATTTAGTGTAAGGAGGCTCCATCCACTTCCAGCAAGGACTTAGACACTTAGTCTTCATCCTGCTGGCCCAAACTGGAGTTTAGAGATTTAATTTTCCACTCTGAACATGTGATTTAGTTACTTAGATTCCCTGGGCCTTACAGTGCTGAACACAGCTCATAGAAGGAGCCTTGAAAAGCACAGCTTTCTCTTTTGGGGCCTCCACTGAACTGTCATGGGAGAATGATCATTTGAACCTGTGGCTAAGGAGTCAGGAGAGTGCATTTGTGAAAGTCTGTAAGGTACCTTTGTCTCTGCACTGGAAGGGCCTTGGGATTGCTTGGCTACCGTGTGCAATCAATAAACCATATGTATCTTCCTCGTGAAGGGTGAATCAGAGCAATAAGGGGCTGCAATGTGACTGTCAGGCAGAAAACCACCACCTGTCAGCCTTCTTCTTCCTCCTTGCTACTTGAGTCTTCAAGGAAACCACAGTTAGGTCATCCTTTCCTGAGCCCAGCATCCCCCTTAACTCATACACTCTTCTCTGCACCCCATTTGAGGGAGAGAACCTCACTATCTCTTGTAAACTTGCCATCTCGGTAGTGCTGCTGTGTAAGTAAGCTGAGCCTGCAGCAAGCACTTCTGAGCATTTGTCTCTAGAGCTGAGCAAGGTTATTGTGAGGGAATTGCTGAGGGTAGGTAGGATGAACTTCTCCAAATTCAGACAGGTAGTGTAAGGCCACTGTTAGCTTGGCTGGAGAAGAAAAATCTTCCCTGCCCCAAGCCCCACAGCTCATCACCCAGTTACGCTGCTCTGCTCCTACACAAGCTGTTGGTGTTGGATTCTGCATACCCTGGAAGCAGACCTGCTGCTGCATCCTGCGAGTCAGCACCAGGCTGCTTCAGTAACTCATCTTTCCTTCCATTCACAGGTCTTCTACGCATGGCGACTCCCCCCATGTGAGAGCTCTCTCATGTGAGTGCCCAGCGGCACACTTTGCTGTCTGTGGTCTGTGAACATTGACTGGCATCTAAGCGACACCCCAGCTCCCTCCTCTCCCCCTAGACGCCACTGTCCTAGAGCCTCCATGTGCATTTGCTATGACATACATCAGTGTTGATGAGAGACAGGAACACTGCCGGGTGATCTCGAGCTGCCAAAATAATCAGCTCTGTGCACAACATGGCTTAAAGGATTTTTCAGTTAGCAGCATGCATCCACTAAAGAACCTAGACACTCATATTTTTTCTGGGGACTTCCACACTCTTGCCTGCCACACAGGCAAGGCACCTTTGGCCAGTCCTGTGGAAAACCGGATGTATCGGAGTGTGGAAAACCTACACTGGGCAACGGTTGCTGACTGTGGGCTATATTCTCACTGCCGGAGCCTGGATAACGAGATCATCTTTCGCTATAGAGGCAGCAGTCAGTGGACAGAAGGCTGTGTGGATGTGGCCCCAGCACAGAGCACATCAGACTCGCTGAGGAACCTTTCTCTCCGTGCTAAACAGACATCTCGATCCGCACAGAATGTGCTCCTCCCTCCCTTTGCCAAAGTGCCTCAGTGGCTCTTCCCTTCCACAGAGGAAAGAGCCCTACACGGGGGTGCCAGAAAAGAGCTGAAGGAGAAGCTGAGGCTGCACAGCACTAAGGTGGCAGAGCCCTGTAAGCCTGTGCGCCCACGGGTGGCCCAGGAGTGCTTTGAATGCCAGGTGTGCCGGCGGTGCGAGAGCGGCTGTGCTGTGAACTGCGCGGCTCTGGTGGAACACGCTGCTCTCAGGCACAGCCTCACAGCGGGGCAGGGGCTGTGCTTTGCACACACCATCATCAGTCCAGAAGACATCAAGCAGGAGGCTCAGAGGAGGCTTCAGCTCCGAAGGCAGAATAGCTCCCCCAATTTGCCCCTTCGCCATGCTGGGGAAAGCCATGAGATGAGCAAATCCAGAACAGCAGAGACCGTAGAACAGTACAGTGGGGAAACAGAGGGCAAAGTCACATTGGGACACAGCAAGAAAGGCCACTGCAAAGGGAAGCTCTACATACCGACCTTTGAGGAGTTCAAGCAGATGAGAAGCAAGGAGGGAAATTCATCTGACAGCAGCAGTGGGCCAGCAGATTGCTTGAAAAAGGGTCTGCCCGCAAACCAAACGCTGCAGAAGGAAAACAGTAAGAATGTCTGTCCAGGAGCTTTAGAGACCAAAGCTGTGAATGAACCTGCTGGCACAGCAGAGGAGGATGATGATGTATTTCATGAAAACCACACTTCTGCTGGCTTTTCCCAAAACCCAGCCACATGGGATGGTTTCACGATGAGCAGTCCTGAGGTGAAGGACAGAACCTTCCAGACCTCCATCCCAGATACATCACCAGTCCCTATTTGCTCCAGTCCTATTCCACGATCACCTCTACAGGCAGGAGCAATACACACTGCTGAGCAGGAGGTCTTCAGTGATGAGCAGCAGAAAGGGGAGACAAGACAATTAAATGATGTCCTCCACCATGCAGGGCAGTCGCTGGCTTCTGAAGCCCAGTCCTCTTGCTGTTCATCGCTGCTGTTAGAAGCCACAGACTTATCCAGCTATGGAGCTAAGCTACAAAAAATGAAGGATGAATTCATAGGTTCAGCCTTGGAACTTATTAAGAAAAGGTAACATGCTCCATGGGGTCACCTGGAAGAAGTTCCCTTGTTAATGATCTGGTCTTTCTCCTGATATGTACATTTAATTCCTATAGCATTAATGTGCTGTTGGCAGAGCCTTTCATCTTGGAGTCTCTGATAGCCACATGGACATGTCCTTAAAGCTGTTCAGCTTAAATTCCACCTTGCGGGGGATTGAACATCAAAAAGCATTTTCATCTAGACTTTGCCTTTTTGTGCACCTTAATCCTGTAAATACAACAGCCATTAGTAGTTCTGACACCCAGTTTCCCACCCGTTTTATTTCTGTATTAAGTTGTCAAAATGTCTTTTTTTTTTTTTTTCTCCAAGCATCTGTTAAAAGTAGAAGGCAGCCAAAGGATACAAAGTACTGATATGATTCCTTTGAAGAAAGATGTAGAGTCTGTCCCACCAGTGGAGGTTATGACTTCAGGCAGTGTGACATGCAGCAGCAAATGCTTTCACTTGCTGCCTGTATGGAGTGGACAGGCACACAAGGGCAAGATGGCTGCTGTGAGTCATTAACCCCCTCTTGGAGACCTGCACAGGCAGTGAGTGAAAGTACTTGTAAATACTGTCCTCCTGCTATCTCTGCGTAGCAGCCAGAGAAAACACTTCTGTAAAGCCTTCCTCCTTCTCCATCCAGGGTTCTTCCCCTTCTCTGGGTAAGATGTTCACAAGGACTGCTTTCTGTATCCTGGTTTTGGACACTGCAGTCCTATTGCCTCCCTCCTGCCAAAGAAATGGGGATCCCTTTCTATGCTGGGTGGCACAGTAGGAATCAGCAAAGTTCTAGAAGCTAAGAATTTGGAGAAGTTGTCACTGTCTTATCACGAGATGAGGCTGATGGAAAAAGGAGGACTAAAGTGTTGGTGGAGTGGTTTGTTTCCATGCACTTGGCTTGCATGGTTGGATTTGCCAAGAATTGTATTAGACTTGGTTCCTGGCTGCTTCTGCAATCACACATGGATGTGTGAAATGCCAGGGCATCTACCTTGTATGCTGTCCTTTTATTTCTGGAATGCATGGGCTGAGACTGGACTCTGGTTTTAGAGGACATAACAGTGACTTCTGCATGGGAATGAGAATCATCTGAAAGAACTAAAGTGGGGCTGAAGCCACAGTGACAGCAGATATGCTTCTGCAACTTTATAATCCAGAGGGAAGCAGGTGGTGTCAGAGCCCTCGGTGCTTCCCTCAGCTGTCCAGCTCAACCTTTGTGCTTTTCTTCTACAGTATGAAAACCCAATGAAGAAGTAGATGAGAAAGTTATGGGATGCAACCATTTTAATGGATTAGGCTATTTTTGTCATGAATGTGAAATGAAGTACACAGAATGGCCCAAGCAGTGAGGGTGTAAGAACAGCTGTCTCTTTGCAGATCAATGATTTTACTGGTATCTGGAGCCCAAGCTGCATGCAGAGCAAAGTACAGGAAATGAGGAGTGCATATGATCTTCCTTCCCATTACTCTCCCAGCCTCCAAACACTTCCTGCCCAGGGCTTTTGTGTGTGGCTTCTGTGCTTTTAAAATCCTCAGTGGTTTTTGTTTCTGTGAATGAGTTCAGTCTCACTAGTTGGATTTGTTAAAATTTATGAAGCAGTTTTTATTAACACCAAAATGACAACTGATCTAAAAATGTGAATGGCAACGTTTCCAGTATTAGAGAGGTAGTTTTATACGTGAGGAAACCACCCTGGCCTTATTTTTTTCCAGAGTAATAACAATTAATGCTAATTGTTACCGCCAAAGCACTGGTTACTGGGAAACTCCAGTCCTTTGTTTAGAAATTTACCATTTTTCCATCATTTTCACCTGAGACAGTAATGTCCCTGAATATTCACTACTCCAGCTGATTTTCACTGCAGAGGTGGGAGATTTTTGTCTGCATGGTGAGCTCTAAATTATAACCGCTGGCATCCAGGCCACATTCTTTCTAAGTCTCAAATGAAATTAGCTGAAAGCTGGGGATTTGGTCCCATTTCCACAGATACTCAACTCAGCAAGCCTCTGATAGACATGACTTGATGGAGCATCACAGAGTAAAATAGTTAAAATTGTCTTCTCTTTCTAGTGTTTCTGTGTGTCAGTTTTACAAAACAGTTTTGTCTGTAAGTTAGCAGTCTCTATAGTAATTCATTGTTAATTACTTAAGATTCATTCAATTGACTTAATATTTTGTCAGTGAAGATTTGATTGTCAGGCTCATAATTATGGTGGCTTTAGCCCCCTTGTGGGTCACTGGATACCCTTAATTTAGGTTGTAGTCCTGGCTGGGAAGGGATGTTGCTATCAGGGTGGAAATCTTGTAAGCTTTTCAGTATATAGTTCACTTTCTGAAATTGCTGAAGTGGGGAATTGTTCAGGATGAGAACATGCAAATACCTCAGGTTTGTATCTGTACAATGAGGAACATGGTGACAACAGAAGGCTGCACAATTTAGCCAAGGAAAGGCTTCCTGAGAAGAGTGATGGGCTGTGTGTGGGGTGACAACAGGATCGTGGGTACAATACCAACTTCCCCTAGCAGAGGACTCCAAGTCAGGAAGGCAGGTGGCAGCAGGGAAGGTGTACACAAAAATGTTTCCATTAGGCAGAAGGAGTCAGGAACGTGTGGAAAAGGCTGAGAACTGCTGGCTTAGACAATGATAAAGCCATGAAGAGGCCCATAGAGCCAGTGAAAGAAAGCAGGTGCATTTCCAGTTGTACACCATCCCCAGTACCTCCACTCCCATGAAATTCAGAGTTGATGGCCAGAGGTTTAAAAACACATTCAAAAAGAACTGGTCCTCCCTATGTTGGCTCAAGGGCGTCACCTCTCTTAGGGAGAACAGGAAAAACTGACGCCAACCCCAGGCACAAACTCCTGTGATTTAAGTGATAAGTGATTTAATCCAACAGAAGGAAAGATGCTGGAGTCCCCCCTTCTGCCCCACTCTGTAAGGGCAGAGGGGATTTGACTTGCTTGAGCAGGTGAAGATGTGAACCTGTTGACAGCACAGATCGTTCTGAGGAGAAGGGGACTAGAGAAAGGGGCAATATCCTTTTTTCTTGGCAATGTCCCCTATTCCACCTAAGCCAGAGGCAGAGGTTAAAGGAGCAGCCCTAAGATGTGGTTCCATAAAACTGCTTGTATCCTCCCTGCTCTGCCCACATCCCTCTGATCACACTCTGATCTAGTGGTGTGTGGAGCAGCACTTGCCCCAAGATCACATGGCCAGTACATCAAGCAGGAGGGATCTAATCATAACAAGAAGTAGGGCAGTCAAACCAGAGATGAAGAAATCTCCTTTCACACAATGTGAGCTCTGCATAATTGCCTTTCTTACCTCCAGCTGACCGGTTGTGGGGTGGGTTGAATTTCTCACTCTTCAGTCATGTTTCCTTAGCTCAGCTCTGTGGGTACTATTGGCTCTTACTCCCACTGCCGATCATGTCTGGAGATCTTTTTTTAAATATCCCTTCTGGGCTATGGAAACCACAATAAGTGGTGGCATCTGGTCTGTAGACCCTATCAGCAGAGAGCTGCTGTCAGCTTCACTTAGAGGAGCAGCAATACTCTGGAGTGCTTCCCATATTTAAGCGGATGATCTTGAAGCACTGTGAAAATGACAAATGAAAGCTCAGCATCTCTCTTGAGAGTACGTTCTGTATAGTGGGAGATGGTGTCATCAGGAAGATAATATTCCAATTATGAGCTCTGCTACTAACCTTGGATGCATCCCGTTGCCTCTCTGTGTCCCAGCGCGGTCCCTTTCTGTGTTTTTTAACCAGGAGCTGTTTGAGCAGGAGCAGCTTTTGAAAAGGGTGGTTTTCAGCAGTGGCACATCCTCTTCAAGAGTTTTCTTGCTCCTTAACCTGTGCCTTCCTTCCCATGGGTTTGCCCAGATGATCTGTTCATACTTTACACAGCTCAATGAAACATGGATTAAATTATCTGTCTGAGAATACAGGAGGGAGGGGTTTTGAACCCATATCATTTCAAGACTGATTTTAGATCATGGCCACACAGTTACACACACTTGAGGGGTGGTACCCCAAGCATGGCTGGGGACAGGAGGAAGGAAGTAGACAGGAACCTCTCAAGCCAGACCAGGCCAGGCCAGGACCATGGTGGGACTGCAGCCTTGCTGTGTGCCTGTGCTGCTCATACTGCCACCTTGGAAGTGCTGCAGACTGCTCTGTGCCAGCAGTGATGTTGATACCCACTTTCCACAGGCTGGGGAGTAGAGACCTGGAGAGGGACAGCAAAAAGCAAATGCCAGGAGCCTCCTGTTGGCACTGTGGCTGTTGCAGCGTAGTCACGGCTAAACTCTTTTTAACTGGTTGAGTCAGCAGGGACCTGGAAACATAAATGGAGGAAGATGAAAAAGCATCAGCTGGAGAGGTGCAAACCAACTTTTCTGGCCTGACAACAGAGCCAGTTTGTGTTCTGGGAGATTTGTTCCCTCTTCAGTGATTTTAGTATTGGCTGATGATTTGGTTTTGGAGCCAACTGTCATTCACTGCAAGGAGAATGCCCATCTGTCTCAAGTGTTTGCTTGTAGTTGACACTGTTGGAATTGCACATTAGCAGTGTGACCTAGCAGCATAAGTTCACAAGTGAAGCCTTTAAGAAGAAGCAGATTTTTCTCATAGGAGATTTTTGTTAAGCATAAAATACATGCAGAACCTGAAATATGTTCCAGACCTGGCTTCTTGTATATACAAGCATCCGTGTTCAGTCCTCACAACTTTTCTTTTTGCAGGAATCCAAGCCCATAAAAATTAAGTAAACCCAAAATTAAAAAAAAAAATAATATTCTTCCCAACAGGCTTCATTATGCATGGAAATAAGATGCCTTAGAGAGTCTGTTAAAAAAAACGTATCACAAATAGTATCACAAATGACAGCCTGTCAAGTACTCTGTCAAGTCAGTGGTTTTGCACCAGACTGTGTCTGTCTGGAGGGTGATGCTGTCTACAGAGGGGGGAAGGTGGCGTTGGACAGGCTGCCTGTATCAGCTGGGCCAGGCCCTTGTTAGCACTGGACAGCCATGAATGAGGGCATCCCAGAACTGCCAAGTGAGAGCAACAGACACTGCCAGTCTTCGCAGGTCTCAAGTGCACCAAAAGGCCTGATCCCGAGTTCACTGAGAACAGATAGTATCTTTCCAGTGACTTCAGTGGGCTTGGGATCAAATGAGATGAAAAACAGAGGGAAATACTCCTTTAATCCTCTAATCCCTTCAAAGTATTATGATTTATAGCCGGTGATTTTCTTCTAGATGAGCAATATGCTTTCTGTGTTGGCAGCATCTCCTTAAACAGCAGCAAATATGGACGTGGCCTACTTAGAAAGGAGTGTTTCTGGTCTCTCTGGAGCACCTCATGTTTTATGGACACAAAAATGCCGTGTGAACAACCAAGACTTGATAACCCAGACTGAGGTTGGCACGAGTGCAGTTACCCAATTTGCATTGTTTTAACTGAGCAATGCTTAGAGCCCCTAAAACACAAGCACAGTCATCCATGCTGACCAGTCACAATGCCTCCCTGCACTTGCCCTGAAAAGTTGCAGATCGTTGTTTGAACCTGGGCTTGCTGCTCAGTCTCATCTGTGTCAAGAACAGCAGGAGAACTGCATCCGTGATGTTCAATGGAGTCTGCTTCTTCCCTTGCAGCTGCAATGCTGAGGCTGCTGCCAAATCCCCCTCCAAGGGGCGGTGTGATCTGAGGGAAGCCGATCTCCCACCTCTGGAGGACAGCCAGCAGCCCACAGCGATGTCCATGGCAACAGAGAACTGGGAGGACAAGCCAAGCAATGAGACATCCAGTGGCACTCCACCTGCAGGGAATGTAAGGGAGAGGAGTTCCCCTCTCATGCATGCCTTTGGGATTTTTTCCTTGTTAGAAGCTCTGAAGGATCCCTTCATTGCAGGAACTGGGCAGGCTGGAGATGGCAATCTAGTACCAACTCCCATGAGTGATTAAACTCTGTTAGAAGCTTTTTTTTACATTTAATAAAACAGGAGTGAGTTTTTTGCTCCAGTCTATGTGCTGTTGCATTTCATGTAGGGAGTGCAGCAATAACCCCTTCACGGCTTCCAGTGTTTCTGGGAGTTCAGACAGATTCCCTCCTAGTTCCCCCTTGGGCAAGCTGCTGGTGCAGGTGGGGCACAGAGGCTGGACTTCCTGACCCTGCAATGCTGAAACCTTCAGAGAGCAGCTGCAAGCGAGCTCAGGTCCCTGAGCAGAGGCCCATAGCCAGGGCTGTGCTGTTGACTTCTTCATGGTTATTTGACAGCCATGATCCAACCACCTTGGAGCTGCTGTACTCAAAGCTGTATAACAGCAGAGGGGGAGGGATCCATCTTTGTTGGGGCTGAGCAAGACAGAGGGACTCAGGGGGACAGATTTCTTAATCATCATGTATCAGAGCTGCATTTACAGTCACACTGCTGATGAGTTTCCTTTCCTCTCCTTTGGCCACTGAAGTCCAGTGTCTGCAAAACCAGATGCTGCTTTGAGCTCAGCCTTGCTCCAAAGCCTTTCTCGCCTGTCTTGCAGTCCCCCAGTCCTGCCTGTCGCCGATCCAGCTCCGACATTGTCCATGAGAGCACGGATGGTGCCAAGGCCCAGCGGGAGTGCCGGCTGCGGCCGCACTTCAGTGACCCGATGCCGACAGACTCGGTGAAGAGGAAGCAGCTGGAGCTGAAGATCGCGGCTGCAGCGCGGCAGCACGCACAGAAGCGCCGGCAGGAGCGAGACTATGGTACGCACACTGCACACTCGGGGCTCGTGGGCCAGGGGCTGGGCCCTGCTGTGCTGCTGGAAATGTGGAGTAACTCCACAAACGGGGGGCGGGAAGCATCCTGGGTTGTATCCACGTGTGCAGGAAATTGGGATCTACTCTGCTCTGTCCCTGACTGGTAGATGGCAGGGGAAGAGGCAGCCCAAATGAGGTCACAGGTATGGGCAGTGCAGACGTGACAGATCCTAGGCTTCACCTGGGAGTCATTCATTTCTGACTCGCACCAGTCTCAGAAGCAAAACAGGGTGGGGAGGCAGCTCACAGCCCTGCTTCACCAGAACCAGCCTGTCCCCCCAGGGTTCCTGCCATTCATGGCCGTGCCAGCACAGTGCCTGTGCAGCTGGCAGTGCCTGTAGCGATTTGTGTCTGTTCTCAGGTCCCGTGGTAGCAAAAGCCAACCTCGGCCACGGTGGCAGCTTTGATGAGACCCGACGCACCCCACGGGGCTCCCTCCGCTCCAGACGTCACTGGAGCAACGTCAGCAGTCTGAGCACGGACAGTGGGATCGTTGGGGTGAATGATGCCCGGGATGATCTGGATCCCACCGAGGCCACCCGGACCAAGTCAGCGGACGTGGAGAGGGCAGACAGTGGCATTGGCCAGATGCCAGCCAGGAAGTGGAGGAACAGAGCATCTGAAACGCTGAGCTCCCTGCAGGCCTGGGAAGCCCACCGTCCCTGCACCGACTGTGGAGAAAGGGACCTGCCGGTGGAGACAGATGTTCAGAACTGCAACCAGAGGCGGGCTCATCTCTGCGAGAAGTGCCGCAAGCGCAGGACAGAGCGCAAGGAATCTGTGCTGGAGTTTGTCAACACAGAGGCCAGCTATGGAGAGGACCTGCGCATCATCAAAGAGGAGTTCTACCTCCCCATGCAGGTCGCCGGGCTGCTGAGCCAGGAGCAGCTCCAGGGCATCTTCAGCAACATCCAGGAGCTCATTGACCTCAATGAGAACTTCCTGGAGATACTTCAAGAAGAGATCGATCAGGCCTTTGACCAGGTATGATGCTGCCCCTGCACTCTAAAGGGGCTGGACCAGGCAGACTGGAATAGATTTTGTGTTAGGGGGGCAGCATAGGTGGAGCAGAGGAACAGGAGGTAATCCAGGTAACTCCTGGATTATGGTCAACTATCAGCTATCTCGTTCCTTGCTCTCTCAGCTATTCTAATTTCAGTAGCTCTGTGCCAGGTCACAGGTAGTGGACTCAGTGTGCTGTTGTGATGCCACTGATACCAGCACTCTTGCTCATTTATCCCATTAAGCGGTCTTAATGGTCCCATTATCAAAGTTAGTTTTAGAGCAGTTGGCCTGGGTGCCTGTAAGAATGTGACTATGGGGGCACAGAGCTCAGCTTGCTCTGTCTCTCTCAGACTGTGCTCTTGCAGCCCTGAGCTAGCTGGCTTCATGCTGGCTTGGCTGTGTTTGCCTTGGCTTGCAGTTTGCTGCAGCTTGGCTCTAGGCTGTCTGTGGGGCCAGGCAGTGCAGGCTGCTCCTGCTCTACAGCTGTATATGGCTGCTTCTACTGACTCACCCTGCCTTGCACAAGGAGCCTTCCTGCCCCACCAGCATGGTGGTCAGAGGGCACAGAAATAGAAATAAGACTGTGGAGCCACAATACACCCTTTTGACAAAGAGGCTCACGCTGGTCTTCAAGCCCTTGCTCTGATGAGCTCAGTGAGCCCACAAGAGGAGAGCAGACAGCTCTTTGAATGTGGAAGAGCAAGCTTGCCTTCCTCTCCCCAGGCACTGATTCCCCCCAGACCAGCAGGAAGTGCCTTTTGACCGGGAAGGGTGAGGCCAGCTCCACCTTTGCTCTGGTGCTCAGCAGATCCTGCAGCAGTTCATGCTGATGGGACTGAAGGCAAGCCCCATGGCTGTGCCTCTCCTGAGCTAACTGAGCAGGGCTCTATTGCATACTTGCAGGGGGACGATGACCTGATGACCGTGTGCATCGGAGAAATATTCCTGGAATTCGTAAACATGCTGCCAGCCTTTCAGACATACTGTCTTCAGCAGTCCTCCTCTGTGAACATGCTCAACGCTCTGGAGAAGGAGAAGGAGTTGCTCAGGTGAGAAAGGGGACAAGCATATTCATCCAGGCCTTGGGGACAGAAAGGCATCAGGCTGAGGGTGAAGCCTTTGCCAGCACATCTAGATCAAAGTTTGATGCTAATGTTCTTCAGTTATCACTGCTCCCTCTTGAGGTGAGGACAGTCATTTATTCTCAAAAAATAATTCCGTCCTTGGCATCTCCACTGAGGCAACCAGTTGGTCCCCAGCTGTACTCTGTGTTTTGTGCTAACAGTATCTGCCCAGTGACCTCTGCACTGAACTGTCACCAAATAATACTCAGCTGAGGTCAGCTCTCGGACCCTGTGCTGGAGCCCATGTTGGATTTCCACTGCAGAAAGCCAATTTGTGGCCCACATGACTTGAATTTGGTTCCCATTACTGTCCTTGGTCTATTGGGCAATGTCAGGCGAGTCATTTCTCTTTCCACTGCTCAGCCAAATTCTTGTTTAATATGCTTTGTAATCTAATGATGAAAGGCATTACAAGTTAATGCAATCTGATATAAACTGACGTATCTGCCTCATGTTTACGTCAGTGGGTACCAAAGAAAGATCACACCCTTGCTATTTTATGATTTAATAGAAGACTGTTAGGATGTTATGTGCAAGTGTCCCAGAACCTCATCAGGATTCTGCAGCTGAGCACAGCTGCAGAAATGGTTGTTCGTCTTTAATAAGACAGAATTCACAAGGTTGCTAAAAATGGGGGGGCTGCAGTGCCCAGCAGCTGTCAGCACCACGCTGTTCATTTGCATTTAGGATTGCAGCATCTGCTGGCAAAACAGCCACTGTTTCATCCTGTCTTCTTAAATCCCTGCAGAATATTCCTCAATGTCTCCCAGAATGACAACACAGCACTGCGGCGGATGAACTTGAGGTCGTTCCTGATGGCCCCTTTGCAGAGGGTCACCAAGTACCCCCTGCTGCTCAGCAGAATCATCAAGGCCACCACCGAGTACCACCCAGACCACGGCAGCCTGCGGGAGGCCAAGAGCCGCATCGAGTCCCACCTGGAGCACATCAACATGAAAACCAAGCAGGAGGGGAACGCGTGGACCCTCCGATCCTTTCGCCAGGACAGCAAGAAGAAGAGGGAAGTCATCAACATTGAGATGAGAGAAACCGCCCTCAAAACTGTCGGTTGGCTGCGGGAGGAAACGCGGTTTGTGATGGAGGGAGCTCTGCAGCTGGCCCAGCCCCCCGACGGCCAGTGGGTGAAGAAAGGCAGCAAGACCCTGAAGTTCCAGAACATGCAGGTCCTCCTCCTGGTGAACGTGAAGCGCGTGTCCGAGTCCAGCCTGGAATCGGCTGAGCCAGGGCCTGTGAAGGACGCAGTGCTGGTACTCATCAGGGACAAAAACAACGGGAAGTTCCACTTGCTCAGGGAGCCCTTGAGGCTGAGTAATTGCATCGTCTCCACCGACCCCGACTGCGACGACACCTTCGAACTCATTGAGATCAGGCGGGAGGCGTTTGTGTTCCGGGACAGCGACCGGGCACGGACTCACCACTGGTTCAGGCAGATCAGGCGCTACTCCAGGGAGCTGGGCTCCTGGAAGAAGCGGCGGAACGCGCTGCCCAACATCATGATCAGCACTCCTCACACCAGGCCCTGAGTCCTGCACAGGCAGCCTTGGCTTCACCAGTGCCACAAGCAAAGACCGTCGAGAGCCCCAGTGGCCTGAACTTGCTCCATGGACAACAAAGGGAGCAGCCTGGTCCCCAAAGACTCTTGCACTGGAAGCAAACACCACAGCCTGGTGCCCATGCCAGCCTCTGGACTCACAGTAGTTTGTGGCTCATGTACATACAGGGATGGGCTCCCCTCGAGGAGATCACTGAAGGATAATAATTGAACTTGTTAATGTTGCACTGCAGGAGAATGATGTATGATGCTTGCCATTGCATGGATCGTGTTGAAAGCCAGTCTTGACAATGAGAGAGGTTTCCGCTATTGACTATATTTCATCAGCATTAGGTAAACTCTGGGTACTCAGCAAAATTAGGTGCAGTATTATGCAACAGCAGATGAAAGCTGGAAAAAATTATGTTTTCCACCACTACTCCTAAGGATTGTATTTCATTATTCACCTCTGTGTATTCAGTCAAAACACTTGTTTAAAAAGAAAGGCCTTTCATCTTTAATCCAAATCAAGTAGGTATCGATTTGCTCAGATTCAGCTGCATGCACACAGAAAAAAAAAAGAAAAGAAAAAAGAGAGAAAAAAGAGCAAACACATAAACCCCACATATGTGTAGAACCTGTGGAAGAGCAGCACACCCCCAGTGAGAGTCTGTTATTTAACTGACTTAGGGACTGAAACATAATGCTGCATCTGAAATATCTCAGAAATATATGTAAATACACCTCTGCTACCACTGATAGTGAATTTAAGAGTTTACAATTATTTAAATGATGTAATCTAGTGTATTTCAAAATTTAATTGAAAGGAACAATTTACATTGTACTGTAGAGTAACATAAAATGTTTTAATAATTATGTTTCAATTACTTTAGATGTGTATTTTTTTAATATTTGTATTCTAGAGTATTTCACTTAATACGGGTGGCATTCAGGTGAGCCATGTACCTACGTCTGCCCTGTGGATCCCCTGAACAGAATTCAGGGCTACTCCAAATGAGACTGGGTGAATGGTACAAATCTGCTACTCAAATTCTCACTAGACAACAACAGACTGGCACAAACCCTCTTGCTCTGGAGCCAAAACTGAGGCCACAAATAACTGCCCCATAAGGTCCAGCCTCTCTCAGTTGCTCAGCAGGGAAATGACTCGAAGCTGAACAATGGTAAAAAGGCAAACAGGGTTTAACCTTTTCAGCCTGACATTAACACTGACTGCTGCTTTGCGAAATGTCACGCTGTGACTTACGCAGCAAAGGCCAGACTTCAACCTGGAGTCTAAATTAAAGGAGCCCAAATTTGGTCCATGGATCTGGAAGGATAGCCTGTAAATGTTCTTTCAGGCCCACAGGGTAAAGACAAAGCCAATCAGTATTATTCACTACCAACAAAATATTTTTGTTGCAGGCATTTATTTCACAGGAGGATTCGCACAAGCACATCTGTGTATTTCTCCAGAGATCAGCCAGCATCAAAGGTCACCAATGGAGGCAGACAGAAGCCATCTTCACAAAGGTAGCCCTAGTCTTGTAAAGTCACCACTGACCCAGCATGTGAGCAAGCCTCAAACTGTGCCCAGTGCTTTGTCCTCTGGCCACAGATGCCTGGGCTTGTTGCACTGCTCCAGGCACTGTGGCAGACACCACTGACATGGTGTCTGGCTGTACGTTCTCTTGTTCTGCACCATCCAGCATTTTAGTGCCTCATCTTGTCCTTGAGGAAACGGGAGGATTTGCATCATGTGGAGGGTACCTAGGACACGAGCGTGCTCACACACAGCTGAGCTCTGCAGCGAGCAATAGCTGTCAAAGTGATTGCCAGGGCAGCAGCCTGGCTCCCTCAGGTGAGCTGGAATCCCCTCCAGCTCTTTCTAATCACTAGACAATAAACTGTTCCCTCAAAATATGCACTGAGCAGCCAGTGAAGAGCACGAGGCATTGCTTTTGGTTTGCCATTTGTTTTTCACAGAGACAGGTGCCTGAGCAGGGCGCTGCTGGAGGAAGATTTCTCTTATGCTGTCATGACAGATCTCATTTATGAGCCTTCAAGCTCCATTCACCTCACATGCAAAAAGTAACAGCTTGTAACACCTTTGTCTACTCTCCTAAGACCACAATGGCACAGCCACCTTCTCTTCATTTCTCTGGGGCATAAGTACAATAGCAGTCCAATTTATCCAAACAGCGAGTGGCTTTCAAAGCCACACAAAGCTGCTACTTGCTGGAAAGTTTTCAATTACTTTCCAGCACGGTGATTTTCTCCACATCAATTCATGCTCGAAACCACCAGTGGACCGTTTGTACGGTCATATCTTTAAATCAAGATACCTTCAGCCAGCCTGGCTGTTCAGAAAGGTTAGAGAACAATAAGTGTACGTAAAAGGTCTGATATTTAGCATCAATCTTAGGTTTGGCTGATTGTTCAGTTTGTCAGATTCAGGGTTTTTTAGGTATCACAGGAAGCACCTGCCTGCCAGGCTCCTGTAATCATGGCCTATTTCCTGTGAACCAACCTCTCCCCAGAAGAAGGTCCATGAATAATCACCGGGTATTGAGTTACGAGCAGGACGTGTACTCAGTGCTGTAGCCCTGTTCTAAAAAACCTGTGGCAAGGAACAGTAAGTACAAGCCCTTTGATCTGGGACAGCTGTGGGAAGCGACAGTGGGGTTGGTGAGCCTGTCAGACTGGACAGAGGTTGTGCTTCATACACACGCTCCTTTTTTGAACCTGTGTGTGCAGCTGCTCAGCTGCCTGTAAATGCCACGTGTTGAAAGGGGGCACGAGCAGGGAGCAATCCCTGTGCCCTGCCTGTGCCTGTGCTGTGGGGTGAGGCAGCACAGGAAGGGCAAGAGTGTCAGTACACTGACAAGGCAGTAGATTTCCATAATCCTCAGGCACCCTTCTGAACTAGATGATCCCTCTCCTGGGAAGTTCCAGGTCTTTCAGTATCACATGTACACGTCTCACTTGGCAGCCATGGAGATTAGTTGTTCTGTATTTTTCCATTTCTGATTAACAAACAGACAAAATGCTATTATAACCCAGGGTACTTGGAGCGGGGTTGTCTGCAAGCCAAGAAAGCAATTATTTCTTCCAAGCTGGCCATCCTGGGTCTCTGTAATATTTTTATGCCTCTCGTTGTCATGACTGACACTACTAAGATTACTTTTCAAGACTCCTGCCCACTGAACTTAGCCAGGTAGTACAAGCAGACGTTTCTGGAAGTACCCCTTGTCAGGGGAATAAAGAGAAAGTTGGTTACTCCCTTGATTTATCAGAACTCACAAATGACCTTTAAAAAGAATTTAGTATAAGCCTTACTGGTCATTTATCAGGAGAACAACAAAAGAGTCGTTATTTATAGAGTCCATGCAGTTTTGAGCTCTGAAGGCAGACACAAAAGATGACAAAACACTGGATTAATCTATGAGCTCAGGTCCCAAGGAAAGAAGGAATAGTTCCTTTATGAGTCACAAGGCTGGGCGGGAAAGCCTGAAGAAAACAGATGGAGATGAAAAGCAAATACTTCAGAGGGCAGACACTTCTGCTTTAGTCAATAGAGATCCTCTCCTTTATGGTGTCCTTGTACTTTCCTGGTTGTCCTTAACAGAAGTGCAGATGGGGAAGGGGCGCTCAGTGTGGGTCTCCACTATTTGATCAAGAACACATCTGAGAGGGAGAACCAGCTTTGGTCTGGCAGCAAGCAATTGTCATTGGAGACTGAGATTGACCTCAGCGTACCCCAAATCTTGAAAAAAAGCTCTGAGATCACCTCAGATCTCCTGACTCTGCTGCATGTGAATTTATAATGCAGCAGAAGTCCCAGATTTTTTTTTTTTTTTTCCCCCAACAGGAGATTCTGGTTAATCTGGCACTGTCTTGTTTGTCCCTGACATGTTCAGAGGGAAGAAAGTTTAAATCTTGTAGCACCACGTTAAAGATCCCTTCAGGGCTCATGGATGAGGCAGCTGTAGTAACACTTATTTTGTGATGTCTCCTCTTTAGGTGCATGCTGGGGAATTGGGTAAGATTTAGCTGGAACTAGGCTGACATTCTCTTGACTTGAGGCTGGAAAAACCTGGAACTGAAAGCAAGGGAGGAAACTGTCCTCCCAGAGATAGATAAATATTCAAAGCTCTCACTGTCATTATTGAATGACCTGTCACTACAGTGGAGTATGAAGAGCAAAATGTCTTACTGATGAGGCAGACAAAGGAACTGCCTTATTTCTCACATGCTGCTGCAGAGGAGCAATTTGACCAGACACAGGTACAAGCAATGAAGAAAAAAGGAAGTTTTTACACTGTACAGTCAAAGAACTCCAGGCAAGCCCTAAGGGCACTCGTTAGAAAGGAGTACACCTCCTCTGGGGAGCTGAAGGTGATCCCCTAAGAGAAACCTTTCTACCTTTCTACAACGTGATGGAAATGTTGAGTGACAGGAACAGAGCTCCTATTCTTCAGCAGAGACGTAAGAGCACTTTGAGGCAATCAGAACACAGGCGGAGCATCCTCCAGCACTGGTCTCTGCCCAGGCTTGACTGGGAACAGTTACACAGCTGGAAAGAGTTAAAAAGACAGCATTAGGCTCTAGATCCATTAGCAAGGATTAATGAATTAATAATTTGCAAGTTTCCAGCTCAAATCCAGCTCCAGTGTGATCTCCAACACTGCATCCCTGAGAAATTATCTCAGCTGCAGTTGAGAAGACCCAGTCTGCAAACAGCCCTCTCAGGGAAGGTTCTCTGCATGGAATCAGGCAAAGGATTTGTTTGCAGTGGAAGCCCAGGTGGTTTGAACCCTTCCCTTCTAGGACAGGAACTTCCCTTGCAGTGCCAGAGTCACATCCCTGGGAGGACTTCCAGGGGAGCAGAGCACCTTGCAGAGCTCAGGCTCTTATATTTTCCCTGGGTTAGATGTTTGTGCACCCAGAGTGTGAATGTGCAGGTGAACAAGCACTCAGACAAGGGGTTTATTCCTCCCTTCAAGAAAGGGCTGGTTTTTGAACAGCCATGTTGTCCTCGGGCAAGGCAAGCCCACAGTGCTGACCAACCAATGCAAACCAGAAGTGCCAGTTTGAAGTGACAATAAACAGGCAGTGAAGCTTGCAAGGAGATACCCATCTTACCTAACTCATGCCTGACCCACAACACACAGACAGGAGGTACAAAACAGATAGGAGTCTTCCTTTTGAAATCCAAACACTCATTTCACGGCACTCCATGAATTTAGCAGGGAGGAGGCTGTGAACACCCCCTACACTCTTGAGTAGAGCTGCACCCCTGCATCCAATGCAGCTGTCTAGCAGAGCTGCATCCAGTGACAGTGCTTGAACAAGAGAAGATGGACTGCAGATGGGTGATGGGTCATGATCCATCACAGACCCCCAGCATCATCCACATTCACTTTCTGCTCCCCTTAATTGCCTCGGTGTGTAATGACCTTGCTGGCTGAAAAACCTGGGTGAGGCTCCGTAGCTCACTCACTTTGCAGTGAAATGAAGGCAAATTATTTATTCAGAGAGAAAATCCTTGGCAATCCTCTCAAAACGGGAAGCAGTTAAATTACTGCAAGAAAAATCAAACCATTTACCACAGTGTTACAGCTCAGAGAATACTGAAAGCTGGCACCGCAGGGAGAGGAAGAAGCCTCCTTCCAACACACTGGCACAGCATGGAGGGGGGACTCTGTGATGCACCAGGACAGGAGCAAATACTGCTGAAAAATAAAGATTGTTTCAGCTAAATCAGTCCCTTGATTCAGCTCACTGCACAAAGATGTTTGCTGGCACCAGGAAAGGGCAGTCTGGAGGTGATAACTTGTCCTCTAACAAGTGCCAGTTCAAAGAGGTGGCTGGGCTGGCTGCAGTTAATCAATTCCAGCAGGCAGAGCTCAGTTCAAGAGCAAGCCCCAAGGTCTATTGAGCATCCTGCACACCCCCCCTTCCCAAACTGTTTCAGGTCAGCACTTTCATTGATGTGCTGGGCTTCAACAGGCAGGGCTATAAATAAAGAGCCATTAATCAACTATTTAAGTTCCCCTTTTTACTGAAACCCACAGAAATGGCATCAAGATGGGAAAAATCCAAACAAACAAGTTAGTGAGTACAAAGACGATCCAAGAGAGCACTCCCAGGAACACACTCGAGGCTGAAGTGGCTCAGGAACAGCCGTGCTGGGTGTTGAGTCAGACTCTCCAGTGCTCCTGCGCTGACTCACTCCCCTCCCAGCTGCACAGTCCATTCAGCACCAACAGGAGTCACTTGTTCAGAGTTCAAGTGCATCTGATTCACCATGAGCCATCAAGCTTCTGCAGTCCCCTGCCATTCCCTGCTCCCCCTTCCCTGCTCAAGTCCTTCTGGGTTTTCCCTTCTTCCCTCTACTCCCAGCTCTGGGACAGGAACACAACTGACCATTTAGGATCAGAGTAATGTGCAGATTTCTTGTCAGAAGGTCCTACAGGCTACTGCAGTGCAGAGGAAGCTACAAAAGCATCCCCATCTTCCCCTGCTGCTGCCTAGGGAGAAAGTGGTTTTCTCTTCCCTTCTCCAGACCCAGGCTGGGATTGAGCTGTGTATCATGGCTCTTGCAAACAGAGCTTTTCCAGAGGACGATGCTAGGCTCTTCCAAGACCTAGAACAGGAAAGAGCGAGGTGTTTGCTGAACAGAACACCCCCTCAGAACACAACATTGAGCGTGTCTTCCTTGGGCACCTGCTCTTCAGAGAGCCTTAGACAGAAGGATCCCACACCTTGCACCTCTGTAAGCCCTAAGAGCCTTGCTCTTCCAGTTGTCCCTCCCACCTGTGGCACAGCACTACTTCCCCTCCACCAGCTCTCAGAAGCCACCAGCAAGAGCTGGCAGATCTGGGATCTAGTGAACAGCTGCACTGGCACACAGGATCCCATGTCAGGAAGCAGAGCTGCTGCATGACCAAATGCAACTGCAGCACCTGGGACACAAGTCAATACAAAGCCTTAACCAGCAGCTGCCCTGCCACGTGGCCTCACATCCCAGGAGTCCTCTAACCTGAGACACACCAAACTGATGCTCAGGAAACCCTTCTCTAGTCCCTTGCTCCCATGAGTTTCCTGTGTGACCCTGAAGTGCACAGCTGTGTCTGCACAGCCTTAGGGTTTTGGTTTGGGCAGTAAAACTGGCTTAAGCTCCTTCCTTCCTCCCACTGCCACAGTGTTAAGTTGAGAAATGAGCAAACACTGGCACAGGGCAAGAACAAGGAAATATTTTGAAGGCTGTTACATTGCCATGGGGCTCAGGAAGTTACACCCTCATTTTCTGCAGTTGTGAAAGGGGGATATTGCCATCTCCTTGTTTTAAGTGACATAAGATACAAAGGATGAGATACAAAAGACAAACAAAGGTTATGAGATGCTGTTAAGATAAATCTTGCCACCTCTTGGATTGATAAGGCTAAACTCCATAGCTCTCCTATTTTACTTGTTGAAATTGCTCAATATGTAAAAAAAATGAAGAAGAAAGCCTATGAAATCTGTCTACAGCCTAACTTTGCACTTGGCAGCGTTTAGAAGTGCACCATTGAACAACTACAGCCAAGGGGAGGAACTCCATTATTGTCCAAGGACAGCTGAAGGATGAAGTGAAATGCTGCTACTCCAGAACAGGCTCCCAGCAAGGGAAGCAAATAACAGCAGATGATCAGACAGCAGGCAGAGGTACCAAGAGGTCATAATCAAAGAACAGCTTTTATTGGCTAAAATAACAAAAAACCCCATTTTCTTCCAATAAACAAAACAACCCCTTAACTCAGCAGTAAATCTTCACTAAGAAACCAAAACACTAACAAACTCCCCATAAACTTGACTGTTGCCATTCATCTTCTGAAGTATTCCTCATCCTAAATTAGCTGTTCTCCTTACCCCTCCTGCACCACCAGAGGTAGGAGAATGGCAAAACTCGAAGTGATTTAGGGCAATAGAACAAGCACATGGGGAGGCATGAGTCTGCCCAGTTACAGACATGAAAGAGGCTCTTGGTGTCTGCAAACATCTTACATACTTACCTGAAAGCAGTAACTTCCCCGTTTCTGGAGATACAAACATTTTACTACACAAACTATAGTTTTGTGGTGTTGTTTTGTTTTTTTTTAATCCCAGGACACAGGTACAGTTGCGGTCTGTACAGGTTGTTACAACTCAGACACCACCTCCAGTTTATCAGTTTACACTTCTCTATTCAGAAAACTTGCAAGTTAAAAAAACCGTAAAAACTGGTTACACTGAGTTCTCAAGGCAAATCATAATTTAAAACTCTGCATTTACTCATGCCAGCAAAACAAATACCAGACAGAGAAAGCAGGTGTCTAAGAAAACTTTGCTCTCCCTGGTAACTGAAAGAGAAAAAAAAAATATGAGAGAGAGAGAGAGACTGGGGTGCAAGACACCAGTTCCAACAGAGGAATTCTCAGGAGTATTTTCATTAATTTCTTAATTACAGGGGGTACATTAACAGAAACCATCAAAAAAGAGATCTGGTTCATAAACAGGCAAATTTGTTCAACTTACATAGGTGAAAATTTAAGAAAGAAAAAGGGGAAAACAAAGTGTCTTAAAAAAAAGTCAGTATTTACACACTGTTTCTTAAAAGATCCCGTGTGTCTGCACCGAGCTGTGTGCTGCACACACTTCTGAGGGTGTGTGAGCAGAGACAGCCACAGCACTTCTCTGACAGAGCAGGGAAGCAGCACTACAGAACTCATGGGAACTCAGCTGACGGGAGTTACTGACTGCTGTTGCTGCTGTGCAGAGAACGGCACCGTGTGTTTGACAGCGGAATTCCACCGGAAACAGAGTCTACTGTCCTAATCTAGACATGACTTTACAAAACATCTAACACCTGCACTACACCTTTTGTAAGAAAATAGAGAGCAGCTTTGAGCTGCAGTTCTTCTAAACTACTGTAGGAAGGCTTCTCTAGGTACTTCCTAAATTGGCAACCATCTGAGGTAATGGATGATGCTGCTCAAACGAGCAGCCTTCACTTCTCCCCGCCTGCACCAACTGTTGCCTCCTTATTGAGTCCTCTGATCGACAAGTCGTAAACCACTTCCTCAATTTTCTTGACATCGTATTTCAGGCCATCGTAGCGTTTCCTCAGGGAGTCATTCTTCAGGTTGAGGAGGCGGAAGCCAGAATCCAGCTCATTGATAAAGGTTGAGATGCGCAGAGGGCGAGAATAGTCCCCAGCTGTGACGCTGTTCACTGCCAGCCTGGCCTGCCAGAAGAGACAGCGAGGAATGTCAGCACAGCATCCGCCCACCCACATCACGTCAATCACATCACATCACATCACATCACATCACATCACATCACATCACATCACATCCAGTCCCCATCAGTTACTGCACCAAATGAAGCACTTGTGTTCCAGGCAGTCAGATTATTTGTACTTAGGTCTACCATTTTGCTGACCACAGCTCTGGATTTTCAATCAGTGACTAGTTTAAAACTTAAAAGTATCACCGAGGAATATGCAGAGAAGCATCTTGCTGCAAGTTCAGATCAACGTGTTGTGTCTCATAACCTCCAGGAACAACTTGGGAAAGCTAAAAAACACGTTACTTCTGTTTTCAAGGTCAGTTTCAAACCAAATACATGCACGAGTATGGTTCTTACCAGCTCACTGGCCAGAGTTAATACACCAGAAAGATAATCTTCAATGTCCAAGTGAAAGCCCCGTTCTCGATCAGCTTCAACTGAGACAAAAACAGAGCAGGGATGAGGTGGTGCTGAGCATGAGCAAACCCAGCCACCTTAAATTGCATTTGTTTACTGGTGCTAATTTGAATATCAAATTTATGAAATATGATTACAAAATAAAAGTCAGCCTTTTCCTGTACGTGATGTAATTACAGCCTCTCAGTTCTTGATTCAGCATCCTGTACATCCAAACTGGATGTAAGGGTAACTGGATTTACAGCTATATACAGGATGTGTTTTCCTTACTGTTTTCAAATCTTTTCCTCTGGGAAGACACAATTCTTTTATGGCAAAGAATTTAATCTGTTTTATACACTTTTTAAATACCAAAAGCAACAAGTTAAAGAAACAAGCTTTCATCTTTGTGTTATTCTTTTGGTGCATTTACACACTTTGAATGAATGACCTTCATTGATGAAGAACTTACTAAAGAATAAATAGTTTTGTTAACATTAGGTTTGCCAATTTCCGTCGTCTGAGAATTTGTTTATATAATGCAATCAGATACTAGATAAACTCTGGAATTGATTTCTCAGGAAGAAATGAAGTTCTGCCGTTTCCCTGTACCTCTGAAAGCTACAATGTCTGAGGTCACAAGTTTTTCTCTTCAGTTACAACATTAACTCACTCCCAAGTATTTCTGCAACAGCTTCTCGGGTCACTAATGTTTCTGACTCCAAGTAGACCACGAATGCTGCCAGGAACACCAGCCGCTGCAGCACAAACCTCCAGTGCTCATGAAACCTGCAGAAGAAACACCAGGCCAGGCTATCAATAATTAATGTTTATTACTGGAGCGTTAGGCAACAAGCACACATGATGTGTGTGTTGTGTTATCTGCCTTAACACATGCACTTTGCAGTATTTTTGGTTTATCAAAATGACAGTGGCCAAAAGACATTTCCTTGGTGCTCCAGAACTCCACACCCAGGTTATCACACTGGACACTGACATTCACTTGCCCCTCTCACACATCTCCTCAGCTCCCACACTTTTCCAGGCTGTGCTGCCCACAGACAGCCAGGGCTTTCCCTCCTATCCACCCTCAGCAGATCTACGCCGACAAGATTCTTGTTCTTTGAAATGTTCTTGCCAGGCACTGTCCCCTTCTGGCAGCAACAGAACACAAAGGTGACAACTTCATTTAGTGTCTGCAGAACCAAAGAGCCATTTCATGACAGATTTAGAGCTCTGCTTCCAGAAATGCCCCAAACCGAACAACTTAACTGAAATTAATGGAGCAGCAAATGCCCTGCTCCCAGATACAAGGGTAACTCCATCAGAACACCAACTTCTTAACCTTCCCTTTTCCTATTTTTAAGAAAGTTTCTAGAAAAATAATTCTATACTGAGTATTTTTAATGAAAATTATAGTGTTTGGGCAAAAGCATTTTTTATCTATAAAAAACCTCACACCTGTCTACCACGATTTACTTTTCAAAGAGAAAGAAGCATGCAGCCCATAAATCTTTACATCATTATTCCAAAGCAATGATGCCAAATGCCCAAGCAATTCCCACATATATCTGTGTCTGGCTGGGTGTGATCCTGCACACCTGTAATACTGGTCAGCAGGAAACTTGGTTTTCAGAGACTCCATCTGTGTCCTCACTGTACCAAAGTGCTCACGAGCCTTCTGACACTTCTTTGGAACTGAAAAAGAAACAGCACAGCATTCAGGGAATGATTACACTTTGGAAATGGATATTTGACAGGCAATATCAGTTTTTAAACAGTTTCCAGTGTAGACAGCGCTGTTAACGTTTCTTTCTTGTCCGAGACAGGCTACTGACCCTTGGAATCAATCAGAGAAGTATTCCTGGTGACACCATGAGCTACAGAGGTAAAGCAGAAAGACTCCAGAATGCCAGGCTGGCTGATCTGCTCTGGGCCTTTGAACCTGAGCCAAGATGTCCCAGCAAGCAAGCTGGCCCCAAAGGAAGCACACACTCACCAGGCACTGCTGCCAGACAACTCCCACACTCAAAGGAAAAGCAACTTTTCTTTCTCCATATTAAAATCTTGTCCTATTTTTTTTTTCATTTGATTACATGAGGTGCCACATCCCTTCAGGAAACTGCATTTCCTGCTTTTTATGATGTATTTGAAGAATCTGTGTTCCAGCCTGTCCAGCGTGTGTTACAGCTCTGCAGAGAACCGGTCTCTGGTTCCTGCAGCAGCCACTGCCACCTCCCGTTTGCCGACAGAGTTACAGCCGCGCTGCACCTGCAGTGCCAGCGACCGAGCCAAGGGCTCCGACCACAACCTCCCTCAGCCCTCCCACAGACCCTGCTCACCGGCCAAAAAAGGCCAAAGATCAACTGACACGCCCTCCTGCATCTTCACGTACAGAAGTCAGGATTATTCACAGAAGCTCCATCTGAAAGCTGTGATGGTTTTTATCAAACACCGCCTACTAGGAGTCACATAAGTGTGATTATAAAACTGTTAGTATCACAGAATTTCTGCTGAAAAAAAAAAAAAAAAAAAGGAAGGAGAATGACATGCAGAAAATAAAAATTTCAGGAAGCAGAATGTGGGAGTGCTCCATGTGACAGCCAGGATGAAAGAGCTGTGTGAAGCTCCCTGAGCTACACAGTTGTCTCAGTTGTGTGAGCATCCCGTGGCTGGGGGAAGAGAGTAAGGAACACATACGTATTGGGATTGTGCCAAAGGCACCTGTGACAAAAATAAACAATCCTTACTGCAAAGGCTCAGACAATGCCCAGTGACACACACAGCTCCCCAAATTCTAACCCCCCTTGCACATCCTCAGGTGTCACCTCTGATGTTCTACAGTTGCAGAGCAGAGACCAAGTTGGCCCTCAGGCTCTGGAGACCGCGATCAGACAAGAGCAGGACGCAGCACACACTGCCCTCCCAGCTTTCTGAGCAGCTCTCCAACTCCATTTGGAACAAGCAGCCAAGGAAGCCTGTGCAAGATGACATTTGGAAAGCCACTGGCTGTACAGGAAGCTGTCCTCCATCAAACTCCCAACTACCCAAACCAATCTGATCGGTTTTTGTTTGTTTGCTTGTGGTTTCTTGGTTTGGTGGGAATTTTTTTTTTTCTTTAACTATTCCAAGTCTCTTCTCAGACTCCTCAAGTTCCAGGATCAGCTCTCACCAGGAATTAAAAATCAAGTGTAAATACACTGAACTGAACACAGGCCTCTACAAGTGTAAATGTTGGAAAACAACTCTGAAGTCGTACCCACACAATGACCGTGGATTTTCCCAGGTTAGAGAACTGAGCTTGTGTAAATAACCCCTCAGCAGCTCTGATTTCCAGCACTGCTGCCTTTCCCAGCAGATGGAACTTGCAGTTGCCTGCACACGTCAAACCTCAGGTGCTGCCCATTGCTGAACACAGACCCTCTCCAAGGCCAGAGGAACCCCAGGCCTCCAGCTCCAGCCCCAGTGTTTGAAAACGAGTCAGCTCTGCAAGGGAGTAAAACAGCACCTGGGGAGGCTGCTTCCATTCCCCTTCACAGCGTGGCTTGCACAAATGCCTCTCAAGAGTTTCCAGCGAAGTCAGAATGGTTGTTTCTTCTCACAGTGCATTAACTGACTGGGAAAAAGCCAGCTCTTAAGGGACATATTTAAGTTTATTCCAGTAGTTTCACCAGTAAGCTGAGAAATGAGGGGGCAGAAAGGGCAGATCTGACACCCAGGCCTGCAGAGCTGCTCTCGTGGCCTGGAGGAAAGGGGCTGGCCCAGAAACATTCTGTCCTCAGGCTGGAACCAGGCTGACAACAACACAAACCTCCAAAGCTGCAGAACTGTTCCTGCTGTCACTCAGACATTGAGGGCAGGTCCTGCTGTGTCAGCCTTTGCAAATTCATTTTACATTTTGCTGCATTAAGCATATTTTATACATGCATAGAGAATCTGTTTTGTACAAATCAGCTTGAAGTGTGTTCCCCACCATCCCAGTCCATCCTGAATACCCCTCACAGCTTTTTGGCGTGTGGCGTGAAGAGATGGGATGGGGACACCGATAGAAATGCCCAGCAAGTGATCATAGCACAATCTATGTACAAGCCACTTACAGGGCTTAAGGACCTAAGAGCCGACTCAGCAGCCCAGGACGTGAACACCTGGAAAAGAACACGCTGCTCGGCACCAAGACAGAAAAGCACCACGCTAGAGAGGGGCGAAGGCGACAGAACCGTGTTCCATAATGCTGAACGGCAGCTTTACTACTTGTCTGGCTTGAAACCTCCCAGCTGCGCCCTCCCCATCCCAGCAGCCTCTGGAAACCCACGCTGAAGGCCCAAGGAGAGACTGGAACCGGAAAAGGAGCCCCGGTACAGGGCACCTGCGTGCTCCGAGGGGCACTCCCGCCCCCCGGCTGTTCTCCGGGACTCACTGTGCTGGAAGCCGGGCCCCTGGTGCACGCCCTGCAGCAGCGTCAGGATCTCCCGCGCCGTCTGCTCCAGCGCCTGCACCACCTTCCGGATCTCCTGCGGGCACAGCGCGCCGTCAGCAGAGGCACCGCCCCGTCCCCTCCCGCGTCCGTGCCCGTCCCGCCCGCCCCGGCACCTCTCGGATGTCCTGGTCCTGGCCGAGCGCTCCCTGCAGCGCCGCGAACATCTCGCTCACCGACATGGTGCCGCCGCCTCCCGCCCAGGGGCCTTCCGCGCCGCCGGCGCGCGGCTGCCTCACGCACCGCCTGACCGCGCCGCGCCGGGCTGCCCGCGCACCGCCTGAGCGGCCGCGGCAGCCAGGAATAGACGGAGGGGCGGCCGGGAGGGTGCCCAGAGAAAGCCGATCGCCTCGGAGGGGTCAGACGGTCGCTCCCAGGGCGGGAGTTGCCGCCCCGGCGGTGTCCGTGTCTCGGGCCGCCCTCTCGGCGCCGTGGGGCCGGGCCCGGTGGGGCCGCGCCAGGGCTCTTCCGCCCCGTTGCCGGGAGACGGCGTCTGGCCGCGCGGCGCTGGCGCGAGGGCAGTGACGCACTTCCGGCGGCCGCGCGGAGGCAGCACGGCGGCCATGGCGGCCATGGCGGCGGAGGTGCCCGAGGTGCCCGCGTCGCCCGCGTCTGGTTCGGCTGTGAGGGCGGCGCCGCTCCTGGCGCTGGAGCCGCGGCTGCAGCGCCAGTTCCAGCAGAAGGTGCAGCGGGCCCGCACCAAGCGGCCGGCCAAGGTGAGCGGGGCGGCCCGGAGGGGCGGGGGCGGCCCGGCGAGTCCCGGCCCGGCCTGACGCGGTCTCTCTGTGCCCGCAGGAGGAGCTGACGCCGGGCGTGGTGTTCGTGGGGCATCTCCCGCGGGGTCTCTGCGAGCCGCAGCTCCGCGAGTACTTCGGGCAGTTCGGGACGGTGAAGCGGCTGCGGCTCTCCAGGAGTAAGAAGGTGAGGAGCGGGCCGTGATGTGGTGGAGCGCTCGCAGCCCATGCCCGAGGCCGGGCCAGGCAGTCTTCGTGACCTCTGGAGCTCCCCCGGTTTGTTTTGTGTGCAAACACGTATTTTACAAATAACGTCACACCCATTTAGGAGTAAATCTGGTGCTTTTCACAACTTCGGTGAAGTTTGTGAAATTACTTATGGTTACCGGAGAATGGGCTATGACTTTGGAAGAATAAAATAATTTTAATAAAGTAGTTTAATATCGATTTTAATTTGATACCTTCAGGTACCAAAGCACTGTTTCATGTTTCTCTCTTGTCACTCACAGACTGGAGGCAGCAAAGGCTATGCATTCATGGAGTTTGAGTCTGATGATGTGGCCAAGATTGTTGCAGACACGATGAATAACTACCTGTTTTCTGAGAGACTGCTGAAGTGTAAGTATAAGCTGCAGCGTAATTCCTCTGGCCTGCAAAGGAAACTTGCAATTGTTTTAGCTATCCTGTCTGACTGTGCATAGACTCGTAGGGATTTTTTAATAAAGTTTTATGCAAAAGTATTTTCTGTGGGGCTGAGCTTTTCCTTATGTATAGAGAACGTGCTCAGCAGGCTTTTGGTCACTAGTGCTGTTTTTTCCTCTGGGCTGATACTGCTGTTAGTGACTGTGTAACATGAAATCTCGGGAAGGTTGGGTTTGCTGTGGAGATAATTCCTTTCACATGGAAAGTCCTTGGCATTTGTGACTGCTGCAGTTGTTGTCTGTAAGGTTTAACACAACTGGTTTTTTGAGTAAAAGATTGATGAAATCACTGAGTTTCTCAGTCATTGTAACAGTAAAACTTTCTTTGTGAAGGATTATGAGTTACATGTTGTTGTAAAATAATTTTGTTCGATCTTTCTGGGTGAAACAGTTAAAGTGTTTTATCCCTCCCTCCCTCCATTTCTCTTGCTGGCTCAGGATGCAGTGACCTTTCCTGCGTTCCTCAGTCTCTGCCCCAGCGCAGTGCTGTAGCCCTGAGCTCTGCTGTGTGAGTGCCCTTGGCAGGACGGGGAGCTGTACTGTAAGCCCGTGTCCTGTGTTTGGTGCAGGTCACTTTGTGCCTCCAGAAAAGGTCCATGAAAACCTCTTCCAGGACTGTGACAGGATCTTTCGGAAGCCGTCTCGGCCGGCTGTCCAGCGCTACAACAGGACGCGCTCCCAGCTGCAGAAGGCCAGGATGACACAGCGCCTGCTGCGGAAAGAGAGGCTGTTACGGAAGAAGCTGGCTGCAAAGGGGATCCAGTACGACTTCCCGGGATTTGTAAGTATGGCACGGTTTTGATGAGTGCGTTAAGCAAGATTTGTTTCTAGGCTCATGCTGAGTGCATGGAAATCATGTTTTGTGTGGCACTGGCAAAAGAGCTGGAGCCCCACAGGGTCTCGCTTGTGTTGGGAACTGCACAGAAGCTCAAGGAACTCAGCGTGGTGCTGTTGCTGGGCTACACTCCCTGTGCCTGTGTGTTTACTTGTAGAGGAGTAAAGAGGTAATAGCAAAGGGGAGATGTTCCTTTTCTTTTGTTAGATGTTCTCTGGTTTAATACTGGAGCGCGGATCACCAGAAAGCCCTGTGGGAGGCTTTGGCAGGGTGGGGGTTTGAAGGCAGGTCCCAAGACCAGAACTTCCATCCACCGGCACTGCATGTTCTTCCTCTGCAGACTGCTTGGGTCACGTACTTGAGTTGTAAGCAATTAATGCTGTTTAACATGAAATGTTTTAAAATGCACAGTAGCACCTTTTCTTGTGTTGCTTTGGGTGGTTTTGTTCAGGCCAGATCAGCTCTGTGCCAGTTGATTTACTACTTTAAACCTATTTGCTGTAGCAAAGATTTTGTAGCTAAGAAACAGAAATCTATGAACAGTTAAGTGACTGCATCTTCACACAAGGTTGTAGTGATCCACCTAATCTGTCTTTCTTCCTAGGCTGCACAGGCACTTTCCAAAAAGAGAAAAAAAGTTAAAACATCCAAGAAATCAAAACTGAACGTTTCTTTGAACAGCCAGGTAAGACGGACCAGTTCTGGTGGTGTCCAGGACCACATTTACACTGGGGCAGTGTTTGAAATCTTCAGATGGCACCTTAATACTGATTTCAACACACAAAAACCTTGACATTGTTTGCTTGAGAGATGTTTGTGCCAGAAGTAGCTCCTTTGAGATGTATTAACACTCTTGAATGGGGAAGGGTGATTGAATCCTCGTGGTTCCTTCTTGTGTGAGAGTATTGAGCAGCAAATTCAGCACGCTGTAAGCAGCAGTGCCTGTCCCTTGCTGTTTCTGCTGTCAGTCTCTGCTGTTCAGCACTCACTTGGGGCTGCAGTAGTGCAGGGTGCTGGGGCCAGGCACCTGTGCACGCCCTGCACCCGGGCTTTACACTGGGACACAAGCTCCTTGATGGAATCCTTCTGTTGGACCATGTTTCAATGCCAACCTGTTTGATAAAAAGGGAGTTGAACTGTTAATGCAGGCTAGTGCTGTCTCCATGTCCATACTATACTGTTCCTCCTACCTCATACTCTCCAGGCACCATATTTGGTGTTTTGGAAACAAATGCCAGATAAAAGTAGCAGTAGGATGAAAGGGAAGTTCAGGTCATCAGGACTGAGATTGGGATATTGACAATTTAAACAATCTGTAAGGCATTTACATTTCTGTTCTGTTTCATCGTTGCTATGAGTTGGGGGATGTGTGTGTTTGGGGATTTTTATTATTACTGGGTTTACTTGTGATAATTGGGGCACAGCTGGTTGTGAGGAAGACAGGATAACAAATACACTCTGTCAACTGAGTTCTGAGGGCTTAGTGAGGTAACAAAGCTGGGATGCTTCAGCTCTGCTGTAAACTTGAACATGGCATTTCTGTATACCAGTCTCAAATATACTCCCTCACCCCCCACCCCGTTGCCCTGATTCTCTTCCACTTGACTTTTGTGATGCTTTGAGTCAGGAAGTTCAAAGTTTAGAAAGCAAATGTGCATAACACATTAAAAAATGTGAATTAGTTCCCATTTACCTTTCATGTACCCTTCTTTGAAGGTGATGCTTCTGTCCAAAGAAATAGTATCTACAAAAGTAGCTAGTTACAAAACTAAAACAATTTTTTGAAGGAGAGCTGGGCTGAGGTGTCTTGTGGTACCACAGGAGCAGTGACACCTTTTTCTGGTAGATGGCTTTGCAGTGAATCCTGTTTTTCTGACCTCTTCAGGATCCTACTCCAGTCTGTACTCCAGCAGTGCTTGAGCGCCGGAAAGCTGCTCAGATGGATGATGACACAGAGGACAATGAAGTAACTCTCAGGCTTCCCTCTGCCAGTGTTAAGAATGCTGTGCAGACACCAAAGAAGCAGCCAAGGCAAAGACCGAACCTGAAGAAACAGAAACAAACTTAAAATTTTTGTAGTCATATTTGCCTCAACTTAAAAACTATTGAGGTGGAGCTTCTACTGTGTCTGCTGCCCTGGCTTGGTTCATCCTGCCTAGACTGTTTCAGTTTTTCTTAGGCAAGGACTCTGTTCACAAATCCTGTCCCTCTGGTTTAGGCATTAAGGGACCTATGGTCTTGTCTGCCTGTGAAGATATAGATGACTTTGTGCTCGCAAGTGCCCATGCTGTGACACAGCTATAGTAGTCCAAAATCTTCAGATAATTTTGTAACTCGTGTCTAGCGTTCACTGTTTGGAAAGAAAATGTGAGGCTGTCCATTCAGAGCTTGCTAATGCAAGCAACTGTATCTTAAATTTATACCTAATGACAGGTTATTAAAAAAATTAACATTTTTTGACTTTCTTGGCTCTTGGTAATGGTTTTTCTGTTTAACTGAATGTCTGTGTTTTGTGTAAGTTCTCATATATTTGCACTGATGGAGGCTCTCGAGAAGATGCACCAATAATCAGAGCAGGCTGAGTTCTACTGGCAGTTCTGTTGTCCTTTATCACTGCATTTTAGTTCCACTGTTTGCATGAAACAAGGGCATTTTCTGCTCTAGGGGGTGATAAGAACGTTGAAATATTTTCATAACCAGGAGTGCAAAGGCACGTTTTTGTCAGCAGTAGTATAAGTTCAGAGAATTGAGCGTAGCTTTTTCTAATGCATTAAGATTCATTCTTGTTCCAACTAGCTTGTCATTGCAGATGGCAGGATGCCTGCTTGAACAGGCAGTTTGTGCAGTTAGAATTTGGATTTTAATGCAAGTCTGAGATCTGTAGAAGTCCCAGTTTGGGTTCTGTGCACATACAGCCTTCATCTTCTGTTGTCTTAAACACTCTGATGCTGTTGGCTGCTCGTCAGGCTGGGCAGGAGATTTTAGAGGAAAGCCCAGGTGACAATAACCAGCTAGGTAGGTGGCTGGCACTAATTCCTTGGCTATTTTAAGAGTTGAAGTCCTGGCAGAGAAAAATTAATCTAAGCCATTGGTCTTGCTGATTCTGATCTATCTGAGCTGATCACTGGAATAATTGTAGGATCATAATGACACTGTCTAGGTGATTCAGATTAGATCATTCTCCTTGGCCGAGGAAGCCCCTTGGATGAGTGCATCTTCATATCAAATGCTTGTCACCTTGGGCAGGCCAGGGGAATCCTCACCAGCCCAGTGGTCACAGTCTTTGCATTTTAATGGAAGTGTTGCTGAGTACATCTGCAGGCTTTTTTCCCTGTGTGTTGTTGGTGAGAAACAGGCAGTGCTTGTACCCCAAACCCATGGGAAATACATGCTCAGTTGAGGTTTGAGACACATGACCACAAGGGTTGGCAGAAACTGCCAAAAGTATCTCTTCGTATCTGAAGTGCAGCTCTTGAAGAACTTCTACCTTGACATCATACAGCAGAGAGCAGCAGAAAAGAAGCAAAATGAATCTGCCCAGAATAGACAGTTTTCTTTTGAAGTCCACGTTCCTGACTTTGTGCTGGGCACATGAAGATGGCTCTTGGATCAGGATGAAGTAGAAATGTGGCTGCGTTTCTCCTGCTGAGAGCTGAATCTCCTGACACCGGGGGGCAGCACGACTCAGCTGTGTGGCCATGCTGCAGCACAAGGGTTCCTGGGAAACGTCGGGTAAGGAAAAGCGTTTGCGAGGAGAGCCGTGTACCCGGGCAGTGAGGAGTGAGTGGCTGCAGTGGTGTGACTCACGCGACTCTAACATGGCTTGAGAATACATGAGAAACCTGATGCTGATCTTAACCAAAAATGCCCATTACTGTGGTGCTGCCACAAGTGCTCCTCCCTAGGCTGCCGAGTTAAAGCTGCTCTGTAAAAAAATTTTGTCTGTCCAGAGTAACTTCTCTTGTGTAGCTCCACCTCCCCCAAAGCCTGAGCATCTCCATTCCTGTGCTTCCCATTCCAGTGCCTTGGCCTGTATTTTGAACCTGGAGTTTCTTTCTTCCCACTCTGCTTCTCTTGCTGTGCTCCCCTCTGTGCACAGCGTTCTGGCCCTGCCTGTGTCCGCTTGCTGCTTTCTTCCATGTTTGACTCAGTGGCTTCTCATGCAGCTTGCAGTGCCAGGGCCCTCCTGTCTGGCTGCATGGCCTCCTGCATGTCCCCTGCATGAGGGACTTTGGCTTCTGGAGGTGTCTTGGAAAGGTCTGTGCCTTTAAGCTAAATCCCTGGCTGCTGCTGGCTCTCCAGAGCCACAGAGCAGTGTGAGCCTTGATGGGAAGACGTTCAAGAAAACTGCTTACAATAAGGGTTGCTTCCTGCTGTAATTTTCCTTTCCCTTCCTTTTGTTTGTTCATCTTCCTTCAATTGAGATCAGCTTAGAAGGCAACTCTGAAAAGCAAGGAAGCAAAATTCTGTGTTGTTTAAGGAAAGCACAACAATACCCAGGCTACAGCAAGGAGCTCTCGGCAGAGGGGCAGCTTTTCTTGGTGATAGTTTCTGTTTTTAGGCTGCCTGTGTTATTAATATACTGCTGTCCAGGGAGATGTACGTAAGCAGAAATTCAGACACTTGATACTTGCCAAACATAGTTTCCATCGCAAGTGGACAGATGTGCTGTGTCATGAGTTATGCCCCGGTCCCTGCACAGACTTTTATTTCTCATTACTCCAGTAATTTGTTTGTTCATCTTGGACAAACACAAACCTCCTGGCCACGGAAGTTAGGACAGGCTCCAAGTTGTTTTTACTGGGATGCTAGGAGTGTTGGTGCTGTGGTTTCAAGGCATGACTTGCAAGTGTTCTACCTTTCAGTTATGAATGACGACGTGGAGCTGTTTTGCTGAACACTCACCCATGTATTACTGTTTTCAAGCTTGAGAAACTTAGGTGCTAGCCAAGCCTGCTAATTTACACTCATTTATTACAATTTCTCTGTTTTGCAGGAGTGAGCTGGGTTTAAGAGTGTTCACTGTTTCCTGGCACATGAAATACTGGAAGTAAAAGTAGAATGGGGGGTAGGGAGCGTGGGGGAGAAAAGCAGAATTGGCTGCAAAATAGAGGGGAGAAAGGACTGATGAAACCGATGCTCATTTCTCAAGACAAAGATACTGGTGAATGTTGTATGGTTAGACTGCTCAAAATTAAAGAGGCAGTTTTATATTTTCCTACTTGTTTTGCCTGTTGGATGTGCTGTGGGATGCCCAGGCTGCACGGAGCATAAGGAGTGTGCTGCCATCACAGCCCAGGTGCTGGTGCTTGCTCATGAGCCAAGTGAAGGAGGAGAGCAGGCTGGGCAAGTGACTCTTGCTCTCTTGCCAGTACCAAGCCTGTCTGCTTGCATACCTGGCTTTGGAAATGGCTGCAGCCCTGGGCAGAAAGGCTAAAACCTGTCTACAAATGGCTCATGGTGCAAGGCAGGACTTAGGCATGGCTCTGAGGGGTGACGTGCTCTCCTCTCCAGCTAACCAGTGAGGCAGAGGGGCGCTCCAGCAAATTCCCCTCTCCCAGCTTTCCCTTCAGAGTGCTGGGGAGTTTTTTTGCTCTCACTCTGCAGTGTGATGCGGCTAGCTGGGGTGGGCTGTGCTGTGTGAGGTGCTGTGCACATCCCTGCCCTGGGCAGGGTGCTGCAGGTGAAAGCTGAGCAAGCAGGTACCAGGAGTACAGTGAATGTAATGCAGTGATCTGCATTTCGTGTTCTCCAGGAATATCCACAAATCCTCTTGGACCAGACTCCTTCATTGTCCAAGATGCTGTTCAAACACATCCCTTTTTCCTGAGTTTTCCATCAAACCCCTAGTCTTGAAATATCTAACTCTAGGCAGCAATAATCTGCACTTCTTATCCAGAGATATGCTGGGGACCACCACAGGGTGCTGCTGGAATGGTGGGGAGGTCATTCTGTGTGTCAGGCTGCTGCTGGCACTGCTAATGCGGGCACATCCCTCCCTGCCCAAGGGCAGCAGCTGTCGGAGCAAGCTGAGGAAATGGTTAACTGTGTGAGTGAGAATTCCTAAAGTGAAGCACTTTCTTCCATGCAGGGTGCAGCAAGGCCTCTCATCGCTTCTGACACCAAGCATTAATTAAACATATGGCACAAACAGAGATCTGGGCTGTCCTGGGAGGCTTGGAGTAGTTACACACCTGCATGTCTGTGGCCAGTAACCACGTGGTTCTCCTGTGCTGGGGAAGCAAAAGCTGCAGAGAAGCTCCTACACAGGAAAGAAAATGCTGGTTTATGCTAGGCCTCAAACATGTTGGAGAGAGGCAGAACTGTGAGGACTAACTCAGCAGGAGTTTGACATAGCAAGGTGGGGTTTGCAGTGAGCCACAGGTGCTGGGGTCGCTTCCTTTCCCTGTCTGTCCATTTGATACATCACATGGAGACTGGGGCTCGGCCTGGATTTGAAACTTGTTGTTTTAAAGAACAGGAAGGAAAGAAATAAATCTCATTTTTATGATAGTGATTTTGGAAAGCCTTGTTCTTTTCTATGTGGTTTTTCCAGTGCTGACTGAAAGGAGCCTTGGTGAGCAGGTGCAGACGTGGAACTCAGGCCGCTTGCTCTGCAGTGAGGCATTGCTGCCAGTTTCCCACAGGGGCTTGCACAAACTCCCAATTTGCTTGTGTATTTTTGTTTTCAAACAAGCAGGGAAGTAGAGTTACTTTTGTCAGGGAGGTTTCATAAGGCTGAGAACGTTGCAGCATTTTGAGGGTGAAGGCCGGACTTGCCTCTGCTGTGCTTGCTCAGTTACTGTTTCTCACACAAAGCAGCCATGCAGTGGGGAGCGAGCAGGGTCTGTGCCAGTTGTGCAGCAGCAGCAAAGCTGCTTTGTCACCTGCAGTATTTTTGTTTCTGTTGATGTGAGAGCTGGAAGGGCTCTGGTGTGATTTTCAGGTGCTGGGCTGCATTTGCAAGTCTGCCTGTTAGAGGAGGGCTGAGTTCATCTGCCCGGAAGTGATGGCAGAGGAAATGTAAGATCTATAAAGTTTTCCTTCAGCTATGCCACACAAAAACACGCTGTTTGTGGTTTATTAACAGGACAATGCTTAAAGTGTGTTCTATTGAACTGTGCCCTTAAAAACAAATTCCAGGTTTGGAACTCCTGGAGCTTTGTGTCTGTTCTGGCAGGAGCTATGCAAGTCCAAAGGATTAGTTCCAGAGGCAGTGTGGATTCTCCTAAGGCAAATGTGTCTGTCAGTGTAATGTCAGTGCAGCCCCATCAAATGAATCACAACCTGAGTTTTTATCCTGAGAACTATTACCTCATCTTTTTTCCTCCATCAGCTCATGATTTTACAAGATGAAATCCTGCCTGTTAATATATAGTACAGAATCAACCAGTTGGTTGCTAGGACTCATTTGGAGTTGGTGATTTGGACATTTGGGTTTGGATGGGCTGCCAGTGTATGTTTGCTGCATTGCCATTCAGTGTCAGCCCTCCCATTGCATTCTGTGAGAGTTTCCATTAATTTCAGTGGAAATATGCATTTGGGGTGAAGGGTGACCTAATCTTTAAAAAGGATCTTAATCCACTTAGCCCCTATTGCAAAGCTCAGCATTTTTTCCTTGTCAGGAGCAGACTGCATTCCTAACCTTGATGTGTCACTTTCCAGTTGGCTTAATATTTGAGTGAGAATAAAAGGAAATGTTTTTCAAATATGGAAAGAACCCATGCTGGTAAGGTATGTGCACTTGTGATGTGCAAGTATTAAAAAAAAAAATAGGAGATATGACCATAATTGTGTTTGGATGGTGGAAAAAAGATAATATCAGTAGATGACTATAGAGAACAAGCACAGGAAGAGGTAAATCCATTTGAAACAGTGTAGATGGGAAACAATGAAGGAAGCGGAAATGGTGATGAAATGTTGTTTAATGTAAATGCAAGTGCAAGACAGGACTCTTGTAAGTTTGACCTGTAAATGTCTCTTCCCAGAGGCCTGAGGGCAGCCAGGAAAAATACAGTCTCTGATGCAAACAGAAGACATAGTGCCCTTGCCTTGGTAAGACCAGAGAAGACATAGTGCCCTTGCCTTGGTAAGACCAGAGCTGATCTTCCAGGCTACTGCATTAAATCTAGCACAGCTCAGAAAGCATGGAAAACTGTTGCCAGTAGCCCGTGTTCAATTTTGGGGGGGTTCAGCCCAGGCTCTGGTCACAAAACAAAGAATGCCACAATTAACACTAATTGGTACCTTCCTTGATGTTTGGTCAGGGAGAATGAACCATTCCCTGCCTTCCTGGAGGCAGTCACTCCAGGTCAGGGGAAGAAGCCTGTGGGGATGTCGCATGGCTCACAGGATCTCCCTGCCAACGGGAAATCTCGAATCCAACCCAATTCACACTGCCTGAGGACTACCTGCTTTGTACAGGATGTTTCCCCTTGGGTGGCCAAATGTCTGCAAGGAGTGAACACACACAGACAAGCCCGTGTGCACACGATGGGCCTTGAAGCCATTTGCTCATTTCCCTTTAATCAAAACCTTCTGCTCTTGTGTTTTCTTTTCTGTTTGGTGACTGAAGCGAAGCTTCATGTGCCTTCACGTGGGAGTTAAGTGGGTCAGTGGGATGCTTTGTTCGTGGCAGCTCTCACATGGAAAAAGTCCGATGCAAAATGCTGAGGCTTGGCAGGAAAGTGCCAATTAAAGATAGCGGTGCAGGAGCACATTGTGTGAGCTGAAAGTGCTCAAATCTGGGGCTGTGACAACTGTCGTGTGCAAAGGAAAGAACGAGGAATTATTAAATTTCACGTTGATCTGAAGTACTTGTGCTTTCCCTGTCTCGAGTGTTGTTCTCACACAGTATGGACAAGGAGTTTATTCCCTGTTTCCCAGGTAAGTGAGGGGCTGAAGAAGTGAGTCACAGGTGAGGGGCCCTGTGCCAGAGTGGGATCAGCAGCACTCAGAAGTTGGGTACTTGGACTTCACCTCTTGTTGGCTCATGGTATTTGTGCCAGCAGCAGTCCATCCTTCTCCTCAGCATGGCACAAGGCTGTGCAGGTGATGTGTGCAGGAGATGTGCTGCCAGGAGATGGCAAAGGGAGATCCATTGCTACATCGAGTCAAGTGAAGCTGTTCTCCCCCTTAGCCATGTAAGTAGTCAAGTTGGAAGAGCACATAAAGGAAATGTGGCTAAGTCTGCATAGCAGTGTGCTCAACTTTAGGAAAGCAACCCAGTGACAGCCAGACTTTGACACTGCTGTCCTCTGCTGTTATGGGCAGCTACATCATCATGCTGTCATTCATAAATAAAAACATTTCCCCTTGAAGCACCAGGCTCTCAGATTCCTGAGCAGATGTTGTGCAAAAGGGCCCTGAAAGAAAGGGGAAGAGCAGGTCATTCAGGTATAGTCAGTGTTTCTGCTGAAATAGAGCAAGTCAATCCATCTGCTTCCCACTAGTTTTATTCATGTATCTATTTGAAAGAACAGTGCTGGTAATTGAAAGCTAGACTATCCTTACATTTCTTTCTTTTAAAAAGCTTTCTGACTTTCCTTTGCCCTTACTTAGATCTTTCTGTATCCTTGCTGCAGATGTCCATAAGTTCATCTCATTTTTCACCTTGCAGATGGGCTGTGCTTTGTTTCACACGTGTATAAGCACACAGCTCCTTGTGTCCAACCAGACCTTTCTCAACAAGCAGGGAACAGTGTACTTTGCAGGTGGACTGATGAGCGAGATACCTGCAGCTTCACTGGGAACAGTATCCTCTCAGGAGACTGTTCCGCTCCACTGGTCTCTTTGTTTTGGAGACAGGTAAGTAAATGGAGCTCTTTCAGAAATGAGAGTGTACTAAAAAGTCCTTTTTTTAAGGTATGTTATGGATAGGGGTACTGCCAAACGCCTGCTGCTGAGACACTGGTACTGAAGGCCTGGTCAAGCAGTCTCATATGATGGTAGCAACTCCTCCAGTGGTTACCTCAATTTCCTTCGTTTAGAGAGTCCTCTCTGCACCCGAGGATGAACCCCCAAGGACTCCTTAGCAACAGCACAGTTGTTATCTAAACATAACTTTGGAGAAGCTGGGTTATCCCTGCAGACTGGATTCCATCCAGAAGCTTAGATCTGGTTGCCCTTGGGGTATCCTGCCGTGCCTTCACAGTGGGTTTCCGCTGGGAGCTGTCGCAGGCGATGGATGTGCAGGACTGTCACAGGTGTGCCAGAACTAATGCAGAATGATGGCCCTGGGAAAGCTGAAGGGCTGTGCCGTGGAATCGAGAGCAGGATTAAAGAATACTGAGATTAATGTTAAGAAACGTAACGGGCGGGAATCAGAACAATGCTTTCACCTCTTACTTTTAAAAAGTTGGAAGAAAACCTGCAGGTTATCATGTATTTTGGACTTCTTTTCCTAATGAAGATGAGGCTTATGTGACCAGTCTGTCTGTCTGTTTATTCGACTGTCAAGCTAACCCTCTCCTTTTTCTTTCTGTGTTTAGGGGGAAGGAAACAATCTCAAGTTTCATGAGAAATGGAGGAGAGAAATAATCATTGCTGGGCTCAGGGGAAGGCAGGAGGGAGCTCGGGCGTGGTGTGATCCCTTGTGATGGAAGGCTGCCCTTCCATCTGCACGGGGATATAGCCCTGGACTAACCCCACCGTGCTGCCCCTGTCCCCTTGGAGGGGAGTGGCACGGGACACACAAAGGGAGGTAGGGAGAGAGAGAGAGCAGGGCAGATTAGAGGGACAAAGAACACAGACCTGTGAGAAACCAAGCACCGTTAGTGCTACTGCTCATGGAACAACTTGGTTGTCTTGAATATCAGCATAAGCTGTTCTAAAAGTCTCTGCAGGGAGCAAGGAAATGGTCACGTATTAACAGGAAAAAAAAAATCCAAACATTAGAGCTGATTATGTGAAAAATTTATTCCTGTGCAGATTTTACCTGCTTTAAAATAAAACTGTGAAGAAAACACATAAAGACCATGTCCACAATCTGTCAGCTGCACAACGAGGAAGCTTCTAAGTTTTGTGCAGTTGTTGTCCCCTGAAGTCGTGTAACAAAAGAGAAGAAAAGCCATATTTTCTGTGCAAGTTTCACCTAGGAGGAGAGAAAAAAAATACTTCAACCTGTGCCAGCTGCATTTCTCAGCATTTCTTTACAAAGCTTTAGGCAGCCAAACAGTGAATGTAGAATCACCAGAAGTACGAATCTCCAAAAAAAGGGCAAACATACAATTATATCAGAAGGCAGTTTTGGGAGATTTCCTAAGTAAATGGCTCTTTATTGTAATACTGAAGAGAATAAATTCACAGCAAATGTGTGATACACAATAAATAAAAATGTGATACAAAATTATTGGTTTCTTACTAATACTAAACAAAATATTGCTTATCATAATTTGCTTAACTTACTACTATTCCATTTTTATCTCATTTTCTTGCTCAAAATGAGCAAGGTATTTTGGGAACAGAGAGGGAGCTATCTTGACTCTCTGAGAGAACTTTGCCTGTAGTTCTAGCAGATCCAGATGAAGTAGAATGATTGTTCCTTTATTAATGTACCCATAATCTCTGTCCTTAACTGCTGTTGGGAGACTGCAAAACAGGAAAAGGGCAAACCACTGGAGGAATCCTGTTTGCAGAACTGCCCACCCAGGGAGGGAAAACACTCATGGGCTGTGCTGAAGCAGAGCTGTTGTGTCCCTGCTCTGGGTAGTGCTTAGCCAGTTAGGGCTCTCAGGAGATTAGCTACTGCCTGGGGGTGAGAACCATGGTAATTTCTAAAGCTGGTTTGTAATCACCTGCTTTCGGTTTACTCAGAGCTGGCATCCTTTTAAGCACTAATATCCCCAGCTTTCTCTTGACATCTGTGCAGCCTGTTCCAGACTACACCCAGCCTGAGCTGACAGCTTCACCCAAAGCAGCAGTTAGGTATTTCTCTGCAACCTGATGGCAAAAAAGAACAAACTGGAAAATCTAGGATTATTTGGAGGAGGCTTGCCAAAAGTCATTGCTGTGCCAGAGTTGTGAACCAAAGAGAAGGGCTTTATTATTTCACAAAGTTATGAATGAAAATCATTTGTTTCACATAGAGCTCTCCCATGTTTTGATGGCTCAGACTGGGTGCTTGTTGGGAACTGCAGTGTTACAGAGGTGAGCTGCCTTCCGCAGTGCAGAGGACAAGGACAGTGGTGGTTTGAGGGGACACAGAGGTTCATTCCCCACAACCAACAGGAGAAAAGCAGTCATGAGCCCAAGGAACAAGATGGTCAAATTCATCTTGGTAAAGAGCTTCTGCACAGGGCATTTATTTCCCATTCTCAGCTCAGTTATAGAGTGGGAGTACTGCAAATTTTTCCATGAAGGAGAAAGAATTAGTTGCTTTTAAATGTAGCCTTTTAACTAAGGCTGCACAAAACAGGCTTGGAGTGGGTTTAGAGGAGGGCAACAAAGATGATTAAGAGAGTAGAGCATCTCTGGCATGAGAAGAAGCTGAGGGAATTGGGGCTGTTTGGCCTTGAGATGACAGAGGGGACCTCATCCATGCGTATAAATATCTAAAGTGGGATGTCAAGAGGATGGATCCGGGCTCTGCTCGATGGTGCCCAGCAACAGAACAGGCAATGGGCAGAAACTGATGCACAGGAATTTCCGCCTGAACGTGAGGAAGAACTTTCCTGTGCAGCCGCCGCGCACTGGAACAGCTTGCCCAGGGACAGTGGGGAGTTTCCCTCACTCCAGAGCTGTGGTGGCACAATGCTGTGCCTTGTGCTCTGGGATGGCCTTGCTGGAGCAGGGAGGTTGGGCCCGGCGTCCCGCTGTGGTCCGTCCCAGCCTGACGCGCTCAGTGACTCCGTGGAACAGTTTCTCCCTGGGGACTCCCCACAGGAGGGCAGTGCGCGGTCACGGCCACGCGGCAGCACTGAGCCCTCACGCTCCCCGCGCGCGGCCTGGGGGATTCCTCTCAAAGCGTTTCGGCCTGTCCCCGGTCGGAGCGGCACCCGGGGGCGCGGCAGTGGCTGGAGGCCGGTCAGCGGGGACGGGGCCGCGGCGTTCCCGGGATCCTGCGCGGCGTTCCCGGGATCACGCGCGCCCGCGCTCCCCGGCCCGGCTCCCGGCGGGCGGGGTCGCCATGGCGACGGGGCGCGCGCTAACGGCCCCCGCGCGTGCGCACGGCGCGCGCTGACCTCACCGCAGCACCGGCGGCCGCAGGGCGGCGCCGCGCCGGCGCGCGGGGCGGGGCGGGGCGGGAGCGGGCGGCGCGTGCGCGCTGGGTCCCCCATTCTTCCCGTGGTCAGCGGGGCGCGCGCGCGGCCATGGAGCGGAGCGGGCGCCGCCGCCGCCGGCACTGAGGGAGGGAGACGCGAGAGGGAGAAGGGAGCGCGTCCGCCCGGCCCCCGCCCCGCAGGTACCGCCCGCACCGCGGGGGCGCCGCGGGGAGAAGCGCGGCCGGGGGGGGGGCTTTGTGTGCGGCGCCGCCGCCGCCGCCGGGTGACCGCGGGGAGCGCGGTTCGGGGCGGGGCCGACCCGTCCGCGGCACCGGCCGGGAGGAGCGCGGTGCCGGCTCTCCCAGCGGCGCGGTTCGGGGAGGGGAGGGCGGTCCGGCGGGCCCGGGGCTGCGGGGGCTGCCGGGGCCTGGCGCGGGGCCGCCCCTCGGCCCCCCGCCCTGGGGCCGCCCAGCACCGGCCGTGCGGGAGCGGCGGTGCCGGGGCCGTGTCAGAGCAGGGGTCGCGGCGAGGGTCCCCGCTGGATCAGACAGCCCAGCGAACGCAGGGAGGTGCGGCCGTGCCGCGCTCAGCGAGCGGCGCGGGGCTTGCGGCTAACGCTTGAGGCTGCTGTGCTCCCGAGAGCATCGTGTGGTTTGGGTGGGTTCAGCCCTTGTGCTTGGCCCCTTTGTGCATGTGCCGTGCTCTGCTTCGTTTATTTGTGGCAGCATTTTAATAGAAGTTGGGTCACAGCTGTGAGTTTGTGCCAAGCCGTGGGGTGGTCGTTGGACAGATGCTGCAGAAATGCTTCAGAGGGATACTGGGTCTGAGTAAATAAAATGTAATTGTGTGTGTTACAGGCGTGTGTCGGCTCTGCTTAAGGTATTTTTAATGTCATGTGTCTAAAGAAACTGGTGAGGAAGGGAAAAGCTGCCTCCTTCCCCAATAGCCTGCACGGCTGCTTGACAAGGATGTGGGAAACTGAGGTAGGGTAACAGGCTCAGGGTTGTCTGGGAAGCCTATGGTGGAGTAGCACAGAGGCTCTCCAGGTGTGTGAGTTGTTCTGGCCAATAGATCTCTCTGTCCCATGTGAACATACTTAATAAGTCAGTGTTTAGTAAAGGAGACTAGGGTTAAGTAAAGTAGTGTGTGCCAAGCCAGTGTTAGTAGAGCAGGGATGTGGTCTCAAGCCCAGCACTTGTGCCAGCATCACAGATAAATATGTCTTAGTCCAGTTTGCTGCTGAGCAGTGTAGCCCATTTCTCTGCATCTTTTGAGCAGCTGCATCTCTGTTCTTTGCTCCTTTTGATGCTCCCTGGGCACCGTTGAAGACAAATCAAAGTATTGTCGCTTGATACCTGGAGACACAGATCCGTCATTTAGATCGGTAGTGCTTAGATAGTTCTCAGAAAGGGGTTGGAAGCGCAGGTATTCGCTTCCATGTGGGATTCTGAATTGAATTTAAGAGGTTTGCAGCTGGAGAAGGGATATGTTTGAGAACTTGCAATAGGAGTCAGCTTTCTCTCCAGTAAAGGACTACACCCAAGTGCCGAATGGAACTACAGTACTGGCATATTCAGGGTCTTCCTTGTGGCAACACAGCTTGCTGTGTGGAGCAAGCCTTTGTGCTGTGTTCCTGGGCTTGGCAAAGTTGAGCCTTTGCTTGTTTTCTCTGTTGAACCCTGTCAGTGGGACTGAAGCCTGGAAGTTATGAGAGGGACAGAGGAATGACATGTCACCATGGGTGATTCTCTCTGTATTTTATAGTCTCACTTGCTTAATTTTTTTTTTAATTGTTGCCAACAAAAATAAATTTTTTTCATACTGATGTCTGCAACATCCCTGTGAAGTCCTTAGAATTTGTCAAGCAGCTTCAAAACTTTGTTTCAGGAGGAAAAATGCCATGGTGTTATGCACTTCAGCCTTGCTTCACTTGGCTGATAACAAGTGTTGTTAAAAGTGATAGAGCAGCAAATTTTGGAAGTGGAAATGTTTCTCTACTAGAGATGTTCCCCAGAAGTGCAGCTGGAGAGAGTGCCTATGATTGAATGAGTTGGTCCTCCAGGCATCTTTGAACTTCTGTAGGAATCCTGAATCTATGCTACAACTTAGGTATTAAGAAAACCATATATTTAACAGCTGAAGTCAAACTGAAATGAATTTTCTCTGTTTCTCCCATATTAATCGATCTTTCTCTATCCATCAGGCAATTTGGTCAGGGCTGCTGGATGTTAAGAGCATGAGAGTTGATGGCAAGTCTGGCCACTCCTGTAGTGATTTACAACATCACAGAGGAGGATGAGGGCAAGATGTCCTCTACAGAGGAGCTCTCAACAACCTTTGTGTCAGGGGCAGGTCAGAAGACGTGTCAAGAGGCTGGACACAAAATGTTCAGAAGGATAAAAGTTCCCTGCATGTACCTCACAATTTCAGCGTGGACTTCTGAGAGAGCAGTGTGGCTTTGAAGCTTGTGGACTGCCATTACAGGTCCCTTCTGGCCTCAGATGACTTTGGATCAGGCTCATGTGTCACCCTGAGTGTCTCATTATCTCAGGCCTTGCCTAGACTAGGGCTGGAGACCTTGTTGGCTGTCTGGATGGGGCTTGCTGCTGTTCACGCCTCCTTGGCTGGCAGTTGTAATTGAAGCTTCTCCTGGATTCTGACAGCACCAGCACACCTTGGAGCACTGACTGCCAGGGCAGGGGAGAAAATGCTGGCAAGTATAGAAAGGTCTGTCACCTAAGCAGATAAAATAGACTGTCCGTGTTTATTAATTTCTTCAGACTGTCACTTGAGTAAATTCTAAGCAGTCTGACTGTGAGGGAAGGGCTTTGCCTCTTTCCTTGATGAGGGTTGATGTGACAGTGATGTGCAGCTTTAGCTTTACCTCACTGTTTGATGGGGTCCACTTCATGTTGTGCTTTGCTCAGTTGCTCCATTTCCATCACACTGAACAGTGCTGAAGTTTGCATTACGTGTTTCGTTCAGTGGTTTGGATCTTGTCCATTGGATCAACCTGTTACCGGTTCTCAAAGCTGTGTGAAAGCACGATGGGAGCTGGTTATGAGCTTTGCACTGTGGGATACTGAGGAGCTGAGCACATACATGTTCCTTGGCATTCTGCACTGCACTGGTGTCTGGCTCTGTCATACGTGGGAGAGTTCAGTTTCTCCTCTCTTTGGCAGCATTAGCACTCTTACACCTGGAAGAAAAGCCACACCACAAAACCCAAATGAACTGGATGGAGTTGTAACTGTTCAAGTTGTAGAAGGGCAGCAAATGGGTTTTGTCCGAGAGGTTGCAAAATCTCTCCCCAAGAGATTTGATCTCAGTTCATGGTTAGTGTTTGAGTTCATCTGGCTTCCTGTTCTGCCCCTTAATCAAATCTCTGCATATTTGGCTTAGCAAGGAGGAGGATGTCCATTCTGCATCCAGAAATAAGTATGCCAAGCAGCAGCCACAAAATTAATTATTAGAGAAGCGTCATCATCATTAGTTTATTGTGAGTGGGAAGATGTAAAAACCTCTAATTTGTTTCCATTGCCAGCAGGATAACAGACTAAACAGCCTAACCAGGCCAGTCCCTGATGCAGCGTTTCAGTATTTCAGGCTTAGTCTGTGGCCTTTTCTTTACATTTTACATGTAGATACTTTAGATTCCAAGATATTTCAGAAAGCCAAATTGAACCAACAGTAATTTGCTGAGGCGGAGAGCTGATCAAAATAAAGTCAGATTTTGTCAGGTGTTTCAAAGTCAGATTTTGTCAGGTGTTTCAAAGTGCTGCTGAGCGGAAGGGAGGAATTGCAGGTGTGTCTCTGCCTGCTACATGCAGGTGGTTTCATAGGCCAGAAGTTCTCTTAACTGTTACTAGGGTTCAGCCCAGTTCGTGATTCTGTCAAATAAAACCTCCTTCGGCTCTTCCTTGTCCTGTTTTATATACCTTATACTGCTTTATATACCTTAAAGTGTCATGTTGGCTTTCTGCACTCCCGTGCAGCCTGTGCTGAGGGATTTCTCTGGCTGTCCACGTCTGTGCAGCTGCAAGTGCCAGGCTGAGTAGAATCTGCTTATGCCTGCTGTAGAGGGTAACCCTCCTTCCCCTCCCTGGAGCTGAACTGATTCTGGGTGCTGGCTTCTACACCCCCTGCTGCTCGTCAGCAGTTGAAATCCTGTGGTTGCTGAATCCTCCTCTCCTTGGCGGAGAGTTTCCATAGCAGCCCGGGAGAACAGGGGTAAGCAAAGACCCCTGTTTTGCCATGCAAAAAACTTGTGCTTGGAATCATGGAAGAGAGATGGGTATTAGCTGGGAAGCCTGAAGAGATTCCAAGAAAATAACATTTTTCTAAACCTGTTGACTTGCTAACTGCTGCTGTTGCATCCCACAACCGGTGTCCCTTGAGGGCTTGCACCCAAGGTTTGATCTTCTGTATTATTTTCCCATTCCAACCTGTCATTTTACTATAAGCATTTGTCTCTCAAGTACTTCCTTCTGGGGTAGTTCTGGCTTGGACTTTTACGTAAAACCTGACTTCTGTGTCACTATCCAGTTATATAGCAATAGGAATAGCAAGGTCCTGGAGGAGTGGAGTAAGACATTTATGTCAAACCCACTGCTGCCTTTAAATTTCAGTTATTTGGATCTTATACCAGCATGTGGTGGTATTGTTTTTTTCTTTTCCCAGGGTGTTATCTCACCCTCAGTTACAACTGCCACTGGAGACTTGCTTTAGAGTGGCTCTGGGGAAGGCACTGAATTCATACCCTACACCTGCCTGGAAGGTGGTATTATACTAAAACAGAAAGGTGGTATTCCATTTTTTTTCTTGAAGTGATGTGCACAAAGGAGGTGCTTTCCATCTTCAGGACTGCCTAAATTAGTAATCTTAGCCTGAGGGACTTCATCAATCACAATGTAAAGAGAGGTTACAAGATTCAGATGTTCTGTGAAGCCGCTTCTGCCAGCAAACTGCAAGTGATGATGGGTCACTGCTCCAATTCTCAGTAGTGTTCTACTCCCAAACATTGCTAAGCATTTTACCCACAAGGCTGTATTCTTCCCTTTCTTCCCTGTTTTTTCCAGATGATCCAATATTGCTGCTGGATTGTGGAGGAGAGGGTTAGGATGTGACTGGAAAATTTTGTCCCGCTCTCCTAATTGCTGTAAGAAAGGGGACTGATGCCACTTCCATTCTGGGATGTTGCTGTAAGAAAGGGGGCTGATGCCACTTCCATTCTGGGATGTTGCTGTAAGAAAGGGGGCTGATACCACTTCCATTCTGGGATGCCGCCACAGCTCCTTGGGGGAGCCTTGTGCTCCCTTGGCTCGGTCAACTTGCAGAGCCAAGCTGGAAGTCATAGAGCCAGTGCTGGTTTGTGTGCCAGGGTCCCACAATGTCAGAGCTGCAGGCTCTGAGATAAGGTTTGATCTCTAGAGTGAGGGACAGGGAGAATATTTTCATACACAAAAAAACCCCAAACTGGTGTACTATTCACAGAATGAAGTGTCATGATGGTAGTCATGTGTCCCTTCCCCCCCTCACTGGTCCCATAGCTCCCTAGTAAGTTGCTTGCAGTACATTTACAAGAAGGAGGCCATAAAAAGCAGCTCCTGCCATCGTAGGATTTTGGGCTGCATCTTGGCACTTGAACTGTTAAAAAGGAAGCAGACCTTGAAAGCTCATTCTAGACTTGTCCTTCGTCTCAGACAAAGTTAAAACCAAACTAATTTCAGAGAGGGGTTGTATTAGGAAAACAAAAGATGTTAAAGCTCATCACATTTTCTACTCTACTCTGGAAAGGTTACTCCCATTCTGCAAAGTGGTTTCATTAGTGTAGGGTATTGGAGTCACATTGAGGTGATCTGTGAGTTGTCTTGATTTGCTGCAGCTTCATTACTGAGATTTTTTTAAAGTTTGTTGCATTGCTGAAATTGGTAGCTCAGCGTGAGGTGTTCAGTTACGCAGGCAGCAGTGTAAACCTTTACTGCAGGCATAAGAATTTCTGTTATCTGGAGCTTATCTCTCATCTTACCCAGGCTAGGTAATGCAACTTTCACAGCCAGCATCTGGTCTAGAAGGATTCTGTGTGGGGGAGAAGGCCATAGTTCAGCCCTGGAAATCTTTCAGCTCTCTTCATTTTGGAAATCTGCTTCTGTTTTCCTGATGGCAGTGGAGTTGTGCCCGGCTGTAGGTTGGTTACTGTCTGTACTTGTGAAGATGAACCTCTTAACAGACTCCAGGCAAGTTTGAAGACTAGCCATTATTTAGCAGTCCGAGCAAGCCTTCAGCCAGAGCTGGCTTTTCTGAGGATGAACTGCTTTGCCGCAGTAGTTCTACACTGCTTTGGTGCAGCCAGCGCTGTGGGAAGCCAAAGAAACCCTCCTTTGAAGGCCTTCGAAAAGAAGCTGCATCCACCTAGGCAGCGCTTTGCTTATCAGCAAGGTTGGACTGAGAAGTGGTGGCACTGGCACCGTCTGAGGACAGCTAAAAGTTACTGGATGGGGTGTGGAAGGAGTGCATCGAGTGCTGCCAGAGACACTCGGTGCAGGGAGATAAGCGTGGGGCTGTCCCGCCAGCTAATTAGAAAAGCATGAGTTGTCAGTCTGGAAATCTAAGATATCATCTTTGGATTAGGGGAAGCTCAAGTACAGGGCAACTCTAATTACTGATTTGAAACAATCACAGTGATTGTGTAATATTCCCTGGCACTAAAGAAACATTATTGCCTACTTATGGATACAGGTGAACAATGGGGAGAGCCCATCTGTCAGTTGCTTGGTGGGTGTTTCTTACAAACTCCCTTTGGCTCCAGAAAAATGTTTCTTTCTTCTTCAAGTAGGACACTTGATGTTGTACTTGCCGCCTCTTTCTCTCAGAGTTTGAACGAGTAGGAACACTTTGAGCTGCTTTGTTCACGGCTGCTTGCATACCCAAGGGAAGAGTGGGTTTGAGTGCTTGCTTGGTGATTGTAATACTTTGTAGAGGCCTGACACCAATCCCCTCTGGGGAGGGCATAGTTGTACCGGTGGAAGCAAAAATAGTGAAGTGGACAGAGGGCCGAGAACTTCCACCCTGCAGAGCTGCAGTTTGACACTGCCTTGCTGATGAGATCTCCACTTAGTCTTTGCAGCACATGGTTTCCAGGTGCTGTGCTAATAGCTCTGAATTTCTTGCCCAAGGGGGCTTGGCTGGCAAACCAAGTTAGTTATGTGTTTACACTGCCCACCTTGCAGGAGTGGGGAACTGCTGCAGGTTGGATGCCTGTTTGTTTTTATATTTGGAAAAGTTGCTCCATTTGGCTAGGGTGGAGATCTCCTGAAGGGATCAGAGTTCTGTTGTTGACAGAGGTCTGTCGAATATGCCTTGAACTAATTTTAAGCTGAAGTGACTCTGCAATTAGGTCTTGAGACCTAATTGCAAAGAAGGACTTGTTGGTACAATTGTGCTGCTGTGTTATTTCTACAGCTGTTGGGCTACAGCTAACCACGTACACAAAAAAAAAGGCACCGAAGGAGTGTGGTCATGTTTACAAGTTGGTTATAAATTAAGCTCACTGGCTGGAAGTTGAGAGATACCTTCGGGAAGATGACTGGAAAGGACTGGCTACTGAGTGGCGCTGGCTCTTGCCTGCAGTGATTGTGAGTGGCAGCAAGAGGCTTGTCTCTGCGTGCTTGTGTCTGGAGCAGTTGTGTTGGAGCAGTTGTCCGGGGAGGTTGTGGCCTGCATTGACTTTTTGGCAAATGAGGATGACAGTGAAACGTGACAAAGATGATGTCTAGAGCAGAAGAGAACATCATTTTTAAAGTCAAATAGTTAAATTGGAAGAACTCCCAAGGATAGGCAGGACACCAAGAGAGTAATAGTGCATTTTTATGTGCTTCAGGTTCCCTTCCTTGCAAGAGGAAGATTTAAAATTTCCCGTGAAGTTATCCTAAGATAAAGTCTTACTTGAGAATTGAAAATCATGTACTTTCACTTAGCCTGAGGTCAGTGATGTTCTCCTAAGTGCTGAAAAAAATTCATTGACTTAGGTACCCAGTTTAATATTGCCACAGCATCTTAGGTAACAAATATTTCTTTATTACTGTTCGGATTAATTTATCCTATGTATTGAGCCAGTTGCTTTACTGTGAATTGTATGAGATTTTATGTTGTTATGATGGTAGTATCTAAGCTGAGTAACTTCGGGCTGTTTGGTCTTTGTCAGCTTTTCCCTTTAAATTCATCATTTTGAGCTCCAAGGTGGCATTAAGCATAAACCTTTGTATAGAGGCTTTCTGCTGGACAGCTGTTGATGGAAAATTTGGGTGTTATGCAGCACATAGTTTTGATGGCTTATTAGTGAAACAGAGAACTTTTTTTCAATGACAGAATTGGGGTAGCTTTTTCTCTTGGATTATTTTGTCTACGTGTTGAGCCTAGCCTGTCTCTTCAAGGGCAGACTACTAGGCTTGGAGGAGGATTGGAGAAAACCCTTGCTCTGGAGCTTATAGCGCTGGAGCTTGCTCCAACCCTTGAGCCACTGGGTTATTAATTCTGAATTCTGTATGACTGTTCTTGTGTGGGAAGAGGTTGTACTCGACATCCCCATCCAAAGTTGTTTATATCTGGTAACACTGGCTACCCAAAAAGTCTGGGAATAGAAGTAGACCACTGGGGCTGAGACTGTGGCTTTGTGTTTTTCAAAACTGATGTGGAGAGCATCTGCCCAGATGATTGCAGGCTTGATGGGATGCAGCAGCCATATGCTTCATTGTCTAGCAGGTTAGGCTTTTTGTCAGCTTGAGTCTTGTTTTTCTCAGGTGGTGTTTTTTCCACTTCCTCCTTTTGGGAAGAGGGGAGTCAACAGACTTCCTAACATGTGTAGGATAGCTTTTTTTTGTTTTTTTAGAAAAGTGCTACTTAAACACCTGTTAGCTGGTAGATGCAAGCCACATTGAGCTTTTCCTTTTGGCTTCCTATTACTGTTTTCCCCAGGATTCAAAGCTGTTTCTGGCTCTTCTCTGTAAGCATTTGATAGCTGTGCCATAATGTATAGTGGATCTTCTTTAGACTACAGTCTTCAAGGTAGTGACACAAATTTGTTCTCCTGTAGTGCACCATGATTTTTATCAGATGCCTTCCTTCATGTGTTTAAAAAACAAGGAAAGTGGAAAGAAATTTATTTATGTTAGTTTGTTTTAAAGATTGTTTCTTTGTAGGCAGAGACTTACAAACTCTTGAATGAAAACCACATAGAAGACAGACCTGAAACTTTTGACTGCTTGTTTTTCATGGCAGTATGGCCAGCTAATGGTTTCTGGACGTGTTGGGACTTGCCTCTGTGTGATGTTAATAAAAAATGGCTATTCTGTGGTAACTATCACTCATGCACACCCTTCTGTAATGTGAATTTTCAAGTTTAAGCAAGTTCTACATTTCCATTTTAAAAGCAGTTAGGCTTTCTTCACTATCCAGTTTAACAGAAGAGTCCCCTTTTGAACATGTGTGCAGCTTCTGGAGTCCTGAAACAAACTTCTCAACTAACTTGAAGGATTGCAGCTAGAATGTGGTAGCAGTTTAATACCAGTTCCCTGTCCCTTCTCCAGTAGCTCCGTGCTAGCAAAGTGTCCAGTGAAATGCTTCCCAGTATATGTGAAAATCCTTCCACTGGATATTTAGACACTGCTGTATGTAAGATTGTCTCCCTTAAGTGGAATGTCTGCAGCAAAGAGCAAGACCAGCCTGTGCTAGAGGGCAGGGCAGGGGCCAGTATTCAAAGCTGCAGACAGGGAGACCTGGATGAAAGCATCTGCTGTGCTTGTACAGTTGTGGAAGTGGCTCTGGTTTTGTGCCTGTTCCTGTCATGAACCATTTTGGTTGAGTATGGGAAAGCTCAGAGTGCTTCTTTTGGATTTGGTGCTAAATTGACCAAAGGAGAAACTGTAGCATCAGTAGAAACTGCAATAAAAAAGGCAATGCTTCCTTCTAGAACTGGAACTTTCTTTTAGAAAGAAAAAAAGGTGTTAAGAGTACTGATCAGAGGGGTTGTTTAAATTTTAGAATTTAAAATCAAATCCCTCCTGAGATGATTTGAAATGGTGGGAGTTTTTGTGTGTCCTTAAGATGGTTTAAACTGGGGTAGGGGTCACAAGCAGTCATTGTCACAGCGCTAACTCAAAGCTTGAGGAGCTGCTGTAGCAGCCAAGGCTTCCTTGCTGCTCTGGGGATGAAGTTTTGCTGACAGGGAGGGTGCTTAGTTACAAACATGAGCAATCCCTTCTGGCTGAGGGTAGGATTTGCCTGGCAGTTGAGGTGAGACCATCGGTTTACAGAACCAGTTTTGATGCCCATCAGCCAGCAGAGATTTGAACTGGCTGCCTGGAATGGAGGGACCTGCACTCTGGTGACTCCTGCACAACCAGTGTGGGAAGCTTGGACATGTGTGGTAATCCTTGTGGGGTTAGGGAAGCTAAAGCCCTCAGAGCTGAATCTAGATGCTGTGCTTGGTGGTGGTAAGATGTGGCCAAGAAAGATGGGGGTGAAGTAATGAACTGAATAGTTCTGCTGTGCAAAAGGCGCTTTTGTTTCCAGGGTGGGCTTCTTGTGTGCATCTCATCTGCTGTCAGGTCCACTGTGCTTTATCAAGACCTTTGTGAGGGCCTTATTTGCTCAAACAGAAGGTATTTAGATTTGTTGCCCCGGTGCTTCCAATTAGCGAACTTGTGCCTCCAGCTTCCTTCCAGCTGTTTATTGAACCAGGTGTCTGCTGCACAACCTCTTCCCTTACTCTGAGCTTGACCTGCTTTCCTCATGTTGGTGGAAAAAGTAGGGCAGATTTCTAGCTTTGGGTATTATTAGCCAGGAAACAAAAAGACACCCTGGGTTTTTATCACCCACTTCTTAAAAGAGGGAACCTGTGATGAGGGAGTGCTTCAGGAAGCACTGCGGTGATGCCACGAACCCTGGTCTGTGGGAAGGTGGAGGACAGGCCCTTAGTCTGATCCCTGGATGCCTGGAAGGATGTGTGTGGCTGCAGATGGAGGGACAAAAAAAAGTCACTAGTGAAGGGACGAGAGAGTTCCTAGGGTTCAGAAACATAACCAGAGCCCAAACATACGGGGTTTTTTTTGGGGGGGGGGGGGGGTGTGTGGTTTTTTTTGTTTGGTTTTTTTTTTTGCACAAGCCAAAAGCTCCTGAGGCGATGCTGAGGGTCTGAGTGGCAGCAAAGTCTGGCCTGACCTTCCTTGTGTGTGGCCTTGGTTGTCAGAACTTCATTTAGAGTGTGCCAGTGAGTGCTGTTTCCTGGACATGCGTAGTTGGGATGTAACAGAATTCAGCCTGGAAACAGCATGAGCACCTAGTTTTTGAAAACGGATCATTTTACATTCCTGGTGCCCCGTGTTAGTGCTTTATCTTGCTGACCAGCTGGTGACATTGATTGCTGAAGGCCAACAGTCAAAACAGGATCCAGACCTCTTCCTGCTTTCACTTAAAGTAGATAGGCTTTCCTGGTGACCTGCTTAAGGATTTTGTCCCTGCCTTTTTGGATGGATGGTAGCAGTTGCAATAATACTGATTATTAATCAGCTGTTACTTTAAGCCACGAATTTACAGCCTGTCACTAAAACTTCCAGGGAACCGACGGATAACAGCTATTGTAAAGAATAAGGTTTCTGTCCTGACCTACCTTGTTTGATTCCTTAAAATAGACCAATGCTGCTCGTATCTGACTGACACAGCTTTGCAGCTGTAGATGAATAACCTATTTTGTGACATGCTTTCAATCTTTTTTTTTTCCTCTCCAGTCTTAATTTAACCTATAATACTGTTCTTTTTCATTTCTTTCAGAATGGACTGCTGAATTGGGATTTATTGCAGACTCAACTTTACAGCGCTGCTCGTTGCTTCATCTATTACCAGTTATTTAAATTGGACTTTTAATATCCTGCCAGCTGCTGTCCACACACACATGGTGCATTGTTGCCATTCTCAGAATTGCATCTCTGAAACCCAGGCCCTCAGTAACCTTCATCGAAGAAAGAGGCGACCTCCTGCGTACATTTGTAGAGGGAGTTTTTGGCCTTGCTGCCCTCTGCCTTTCTGGCTGGTGCTGTATTTCTGAGACACCATGGAGCCCAGTATGGAGTACTGCTTAGCACAGGTGTTGCAGAAGGATGTTGGAAAAAGACTTCAGGTTGGCCAGGAATTGATAGATTATTTCTCAGATAAACAGAAGTCATCTGATCTTGAGCATGATCAGACTATGCTGGATAAAATGGTTGATGGACTGGCCACTTCTTGGGTAAATTCCAGCAATTATAAGGTAAGACTTTGTCATGTGGAATGTGATTACTGTCAGAAGTTTCAATGTCAAGTGCTACTTGATGTAAATGAAAGCTGTATAGTAGACATTCTGTTATACTGTTCTGTGAGCTGGTAATGAGACTGAATCAGTGATTGTTGTTCCATATCTTGGTAGTTGATAGTTGCTATGATATTGAGGACTCAAGGCAGTAAGAATTCAGTGAATGGTGTTTTAAGCACAAGTGGATTTACATTTGGTGTTCATAGTTTGTGATATCCTGGTTTCTTTGTGTACTTTGTTAGCTCTTGGCATGCTTTGATCATCCCAATAGTTTAGCAATGTTCATGACTTCCTGCCATACTAAAAGGTTTATCAAACTGAAAAAAGCATATATAAACTACATTTGTTTTCACTGTCATTAAATCTTGCTAGACTTCTTTTGCTGTTTTCTGTGGGCAACATAGTAGATCAGTTGTACTTAGCTCAAGAAAGATAATGTGTGTATGTCTCTTGTGTTGAATTTGATAGTGTTGAGATGAGTTGGTAGGACATGGAAGTCCAGTGCCTTGTTATCCCTGTCATGTTACTTCATTTCCCTGCAAGTTTAGTGAGGAAGCCCTATCACAGCTGGGTGCTGTGGGAGTGGGGAGGGGTTCTCAGCTGTGACTTGGAGAACTTCTGTCCTGGTCTGTTCATGAGGCTCTCTGAAAAGTCTAATAGAGTACTGAAGCTATTGTATGGGATGTAGTAATGTTCCTTTTTGATAAGTGCTGGGGAGTCTCACAGTGAAAGTTCCTACAGAGCTGAGCCTAAAGATGTTTAACTGGGGGATGTACTGGAGTTCACACCTGTAGAAGTGAAGGAGGGCCTGGCTGTATAGGTTGTAAGTGCTCTGGAGCTCAGCATGCTCAATTAAATTTTTAACACAGATTTTGACTGGGATGTGGTTGTGACATTGCAGACTGTTCTGCACAACTGCATTTCTTTCTTTTCATTTTTGTCAACAAGCAGCTGTTGTAGAAGCTGTTTGGCATGTAGGAAAAAAAAACCCCAAACACTAAAAACACTATCACCAAACCACCGAAGCTAATATGGTCTCAATAGAGAATCTGTTCTGGTGGAACACATGAAGAAATTTTTAGCTTGCTGTTGTGAACAAGAAGTGTGCATATAATTTTCTGAGAGTATTACATATTCTTATTGCTCCTTTTCTTGCTAACTGGCTTTCTCTTACAAACTTCCATGGTTCTCCGTGGAAGAGTAGCCTAAGCCCAGTAAAATTGAAATTGCTACAAAATGTGCTGTTTGCATGGATTTCATGGAGCGATGTGGATCACAGAGCTGTGCAGTGCTTTGCAATCCCAGTATCACACTTTGTTTGCAGAATTTCTATTTAGATAACTTGTTCGTCTTCCCAGTCTTTTGTCTGTTGAACTACACACTTAAAATGATCTCTGTGGTATTCATTTTCCAGTAACAAATTGGTGGCACTTCTGTACTGCAGTGACTCTGTTCCAGAACTCATGCTGCTGAGCTGGCTGTTCATTAATGTGTGTGTTCTATAGATAGCATTTGCTGTGATTAATAAGTTCTAGTAAGCATAACAGAGACATGTCTCAGATGTCTGGAGGGTGTTTTCTCAGTGAATGAGTATAATAGGAGATGTGAAGCCTTTGAATGGGGCAAGCTGGCCATGTGAAGATCAGTGATGTGGTGAAGTCTGCTTCAGGATCCAGCCAAGGCATAGCGCACCCTCTTATGCCAATCTCTTTCTTTTGTTTTAATGCTTGCATCTGCATTATCGTTGCCTTTTTTCCTGACTGTTTGTGGGGTAGGGGTTTGGAAGCTCAGCTTTGTCTGGTATGAGAGAGCGCAGAGGGGCTTGTGTCATCTGATCCAGTTCATGGATTAGTGTGTCAACTTTAGGAGTGAAAGGCCAAGCATCACTGCCCTAGGATAGCCATCTGGAGAGCTAAACTGCAGTGGTCTGGTGTCCTGGTTTGGTCACAGTGGAAGAAGCTGAAATATTTGTTGTCTGTTTCTGTTTTCACCTCAGTCTCTTCATTTGAAAAAGTATCATCTTAAAACAAAGATTGAGGTAATCTACATGATTTGAAATTTCCTAACACTTCAGCGATAGAGTGTGTGTTCTCAGAATATGACTGAGTGTGGATAAGAAGACCCATTATATTGGGACAGAATCCAGTTGATTCATGGCTCCTGCCTGTCTAGGACTCGTCTAACTAAGCACTTGTGCTTATGTTATCACCAAGGAAACATCAGTGAACCAGAGAAGAGGCATCTCTGAGGCAAACCAGTGTAGTTTGGGTTAAAAGGAGCTTGAACTGATGATGAAATTGCTTCTTTACAGGAAGGGCTCAAGCTATCTCCCTCATTGGCATACATGTCTGATTTGTGTATGTCGTGGCCATCATTACCCTTTTTAGGCTTTGCTGTTTTTCTGTACGTTGTTTCAATTTTTTCATGGCACTGCTTTGTGAAGTCCTTGACCTCAGCACCATGACTGCAGACAGTGGGGTCTTCTTTTTCAAGAGATTCAGGAAAAAAAGAATGATGGAAGGCAGAGATGCTCTTTTTGATTGGTGCTGTCTCAAGTCTGTTAAAAACAGCATGTGTAAGACATAGTGATGCCTAACATACTTGGATAACACTCAGTGCTCTAAAGCTCCTCTAACAAATCGTCTTGTGACCTGATCACTGACTCTGGCTTTGTAAAAGACAGATGCCTTAGGTGCAGAAGGCACTTGGATAGTTCAGGATGCTTTTCAAGTCAGGAAAACATAAAGGTGATTGCATGGAACAGGGCACTGAAGTCCAGTGCCAAGCCAGTTGAATGCTTGTGCTTGCCAGGAGTGTGCTTGAACTGCACCCAACAGCCATTGCAGGCTTGAATTTTCTCAGCAGTACTTACAGGCATGTAGGAGACATAAGAGTGGTGCAGAGTGAAAAGATGAATTCTCTTTGAGAGCTGTTACTCCTCTTTGGAGCACAGTTGCTTAGAGCAGACAGCTTGTGTTTGTGTGGGCACTAGGAGTTGTGGATTAGACCAGCGAGGCTGGGCTGGGGAAGGTATTGCAGGAAGCTTTAGACCAAAGAGGAATTCGGCCTCTGGTCTGTTTCTTCATTTTGTGCTTTGTTTGCTTTCTCTGTACTGTTTCAGGATGGTCGTTCTGCTTGATTCCTTTTCTTCCCCTGCTAAGCATAAAAGAGTTATTTTGCTGAGCTTTGAATCTCTGGACAATAACTAAAGCCTGCGCAGAACTGTCTCTCTTAAAACATGAGGCAAAATAGCACAGCAGTGTCAGAGGCTTCAGCATGTCCTCTCAGGTTCACAATCCCATGGCAAGGGGAGAGAGCTGAAATCATCAGTAATCCCTTGGTGAGCCATCTCACTTTGAGCTGCTTCTGCAGTATTTAGTAACGCTGATGTTAAACGTACAGGATCTCCTGGCTCATCTGTGGCTGATGAGCCTTTCTAAGTACCCAAACCGTGATGTAAATTAAGGTGTAATGTAGAGTAATATGTTTGGGATCTTAAAGTAGTTTTTAAGCAGCCTACTATTCCAAGAGGTGAACTGAGAGTGTTTGGCAGTGACCTTCTCCTGCCTGCTTCTCCTCAACAGTATTGGGAGATGAGGTCTCTTGCACCTTTCTTTTCCCTGGGATGTGTTGCCTGTGCCGGTGGAGTTGAGGTTTCCAGTGGAAATAACCCTTGTTATTGTAGGGTTTTTTAAGATGAACATCCAAGAGGAAACTTGAAGATTGATGGTGACAGAGCCTTCAAGCAGGTCAGGGTCCAACATACTGAAGAGAGATTCTATTCAGTGTTTTCACATGTTGCGGAGTGGCAGGAGAGGCCAGTTTGAAATGAAACTGGATGGAGGTTTGCAGTAAGGAACTGGATGAAACTTTGCATTTTTTCACGCAGTTTCGCAAGTTGTGATTTTTGGGCACAGCTCTGCTCTCACTGGACAGGCTTTGCTTTCCAAGGACAGAGTCTCACCTTGCATGGAGCGGCCCCTTTGTCCTGCTGCAGCCGGGTCCGTGTGGGGCTCTGTGCCCAGCAGCCTGCAGGACTGGGTTTTGCCTCTGAGAGGCGAGTTGGGAACTGACATGTTTAACAGACCCCCGGCTCTGGGGACACATCCACAGCCTCCTGCTGTGCTGGTGGACAGGGCAGGGCTGTGTCCTGAGCTTTGTCCGTGTTCATGTATGCAGTGCTTCGGATTTGATTGGTTTAGTTCCCAGCTGATTTTGGTACTGAGAGAGACATAGTGCTCTTCAAAGTAAAATGTAGGCTGTTAATAAGAATTTTTTTGATGCAGTGAAATATTGCATAGATATTTTATTTCCCCTGACAAAATTCCTAGTAGCATTAGAGAAAATAACCTTCCATTCTGATCTGTGTCTGAATATCAAGCATTACAAGAGCATGTTTCACCAAGCTGAAGAGAAATAAAACTTACATAAATTAGCTGGCTTTCTTAAACTGTGTATTGAATAATTTTTTTTTTTGCTTGCTAATTGAAGGGTAGAACAGATGGTGCAGGCTTAGTTTAAAGTGACATCCATTAGAGTTACTTAAGCTGATGAATGGTTGTTCACTATAAGCATACATTTGTTCTCTATACAGTGTTTATTTTGGTTGAAATTTGGTAGAAGAAATCCTGATTTAAGACATAATTATCATGCATGGTTATGGGTTGATATGATAATTTGGTGAGTGTGTTTTGTTGAGTATTTAATGCACAGAGGGAAAGGACTTCACCATCTGTGGAAGAAAAAGAGAGTTGTGAAGGCTTTCTAAGCAGCTGCTGTTAGCTGCTGAGTTTTGAGCTGCTGGGGGTGCATGGAGATCAGTAATGTATACATTCATCTACCACCTTCATCCCTCTTTACCACGAAGCTGAAATTGCTAATAAAAATGATTTAAATAAGTTTTGATGCAGAAAAGATACAAGAAAGGGACTATGAAGGAAAAGTGATCTTGAGATCTGGACTTGAGAGTAGAGCCCATTCCTTGCATATGCCCATGTTGCGAAAGTTACTGTGCCAGAAATTGCTGTTGGGGAAAAGAGCTACCTTAGGAAGGGCTAGAGACTCATTTGGTTTGAACTGCATTTGTGCAGTGTGCCCAGTCCTTATTTTTAGGCTTCTGTGCTGGCACATGCTCCTAATAGGTGGGTTTTCCTGCCTTAAACATATGGAAGAGCAGTTTTGGCTCCAGGATATCCAGTTTCCTGTCGGCATTGATGTTAATTCCCAGTCCAGCTGATCAGTTGCTTTTTCTCTGGCTCTAGTAGCTGGACCTGCCTTCCCAACACTTAACTGCTCTGTATGGTAATTTGATTGGATTATGGTGCAGCTCTTACCTCTATGTAGCAGTGTGGAGAGTGCCACAGAGGCTGCAGTGCGGAACAGAAGATTGTAGCAGCTGGAATAGATCAAATCCAGTGCTAGTTTCAGACCTTTGGATTCAGGGCAAGGGAGAAATTACCTGCTCTAGCAAGTCAGCATTTAGAATTTCCCTGTGGCTTTTTCTTTGTACTTAAAAGGTAATAATGGCTGGTGTAGCAGGAGGGGTTGTCCTTTTCTGGCTGTGGTGGGAAGAACTGTAGTGGAGCATTAATACTTTCTTGTTGCTTTATGCACAAAGTGGATGTGCTACTGGTTGCATAAAACAAAACGTTTGTGAGACTGAGTGTACCAAAGAACAGAATCTGTGTTATTTACCAAAGTATTACCAAATCAAATACAAATAATGAGAACCTACAGGATCCCATGGGAGTGTGCAGAGTGGAGAGACAGTGTTGAAATAATTGGGACAGAAGTTTGTTTCCATAGTGGCACATTCAAGGTCTAACCTCTTTTCCACTGGCTTTACAGCTCAATATCCAAAGCTCATTCATGACATGGAGGGAAAATAACCCCATCCCTGAGAAGAAAGGTAGCTTTTGCAAACCCAAGTGTATTTCCTTTGGGTCCCTTGTTTCAGAAGTAGTTGAAGCCTGGAGCAGAGTCCTCAGGTGTCCCAGAAGTGTCTGCAACACAGCAGCCTTACAAACCATAATGAGATGCTTTAAACCAACCAAGAGTTTAAGTAAAACCCCTCCAACCATTTTCATCTCTTATTTTCACCAAAGCAGCCTGAGTCTAATTGCAACACTTACATGGTACTTTAATTAAGAGACAGCTTGATATCCTGTCTCTTGGTGGCCCACAGTGGATGGTGAGAAATAAATGGAAGTATGGGATACAAGTAAAAGTCACCCTTGCATATCTCTCTGGCTTGTTGAGATTTGATTCCCTGGTTTTGTTTGCTGACCAAATTGGGTTCCCCATGGATTTTAGTTCTGGGACTAACAAAAGTTTTCTGGGGCTATTTTTTTCTTGCTTGTTTGTTTGCTGCGTTGTTTTTGTTTTGTTTTTTGAATTTTTGTGTGCATATGGTTTTGGTTTTATTGGTTTTTTTTGGTGTGCTTTTTAGGGGAGTGGTTTTTTTGTGTGTGTGTGTTTGGGTGTTTTTGTTACATTTCTGTTTTGTTAGATATATTTTCTGTTCGGTATTTGGTAGAGTGACTGCCTCAGCACTGGCGAGGCCAGGAGGCTCTCGTTTGGGACCGTGAGTCTGGGTCAACACACAACAGACTGAACCATTGTGGTTACTAAATTGAGAGGATAAAGCTATTCCTTTAATGCTGGTGTAGTGTTTCATTTGCAGCACTTCAGTGCCTGTCACCAGGGTTTATTAGAGGTCTAACAGAGTTAGCCAGCTCTCAGAAAACCTTCATGCGTATTGCTCCGCTACAGGCTAAGGGTCACAGCTGATGCATTGGTGGAAAAGGCAGATTATTGGGGATTTATTTTCATGGGATAAGGGTGTACTAATGCTATTGTAGAGTGCCTTATTGGGCCCTTCTGTGGCATTTGTTGTACAGTTCTAGTTGCCTGTCTGCAAGGAAGGAATTCAAGCTGGAACAGGTGCAGGGAAGGGCTAGTGGGGTGTTTAGGGTATTGGAGAGCTTGCCTAACCAGAGGAGACGAAGGGGTTTGGCTTGTTTAGTTTACAGTGTGAAGGCTGACAGAGAATATGACTGCTGTCTATAAATACATCAGAGGGGTGACCGTCAGGGAGGGGACAGAACTCTTAGATTTAAAGGGCAAGGTTAGCACAAGAACGAATGGGTATAAACTGGCTGTGAGTAAATTTAGGCTGCATGTCAGATGAAAGTTGCCTGCAGAAAGAACATCAGAAAACTCCTGGGGATTAATAGATGTGAACATTTGGTTTTAGGATAGGTCTTGTGATGATTTTGAATAGTTTATATACAATAAAATAGTGTAAAGTAACAGGATTATGTACAGTGATTGGCATAGGCACGGTGACAATTTTGTTTCAGTACTTTGTGTAGTAGAACAGATATGCTACTGTGCCTTAAACTGTTTGAACACTTTCAGTAAAATATTTTAAACAGTGTACTGGTTTTGGTCCTCAGAAATCCCAAAGTGACTTACACAGACTGTTCATATTGTGCTTGTTACCTATCTCTGGAGTAAAATTAGAAGTCATTTATATGCCTGTGGGACCCATCTCCCTTCATGTTTAGTAGGTAGCAGGGTGAGTAGGAGTGAATCCTAACTTTCCCTGACATGACCTGAATAGAAAGTTAGCGTCAGTGCTGGATTTACTGGCACCTTGCCTTTTTTGCTAGTCTCTAAATTGTTCAGTGGAGTTTTTTTGTCCTCTTGATGCTGAAAGAAATATTCATCAGCCCCCAGGGACCTCCCACCAGCACCAACCTGTTAGCTTCTCCACTGAATGTATGCACATTCTTCCATGTCTTTTTTTGCGGGATATTCCTTGAAGTTGTCTTAAAAGCCGCCCTTGTCTCACCCTTTGAACTTCCACATGAAAAAATTGTCTACTGAAAGTCCCACTTGTCAGCCTCTGACTTGGTCTAGTTTTAATTAAGTAATTTCGTAAGCAGGGAAGTTGTATGAAGCCTCATTTCCTTTGCCTTTTTCTTTGTAGATTTGCTGGTATTTCATGCTTTAGTTTTCCTCATGCTGAGATCTGTGTTTCAGGACGATCTCTTGATTACTGTATTTGTAAGTGCATTTAATCTTTGGTATCCCTGTTTTCCTTACCACATTAGGCTGAAGTTTGCTAAAATTGGCTAAAGAATTCAGAAGCTGGGGAGAAAAAATAATAAATGAATGTTAAAACAACAATTTAATGATCTCTTCCTTAAAAATAGGACTGAAAAATACCTGATAATGCTTTTTATAAACATTCCAGTGTACTCTTAGCATTAAGTGCACCTATGGGTTTTTTTGGAAGACCAGCCCATGGATCTAGGTAGTCTGCTGTAGGGTTATCTTTGTGTTACAGATATGCATTCCTGGCTCTGGCAGCCCTCCTTTTTCAGCAGGTGCATTTTGGAAGAGAAAGGCAGCATTAGCTATATGGCAGTTGGATCAGCCCTTAGGATCACAGGGTAATTCAGGTTGCAAGGGCCTTTGGACTCACCATCTAGTTACATCCACCATGTCACTGTATACTGTCAACAAAACTTGTTTTTTAGCAGAATTTATTAGCTGGTAAGTGCTGAGTGTCCCAGTGTCAGAGGTGCTTACATGAATTGACTCTGGTATAAATGTTTTTGTGATGCCAGTGGTGCCAGCAGTTTTGTGTGGTGACTCCGAGTCACCCAGGGTACCAGTAACAGCTTAACTGAGGCTGAGCACAGTCAGCTTACCTTGCTCAGAGCTGATGGCTGGAATTGTGCTTTGTGTGAGTCTGTATGAAGCTACCTCATGTAATTGTATCCTGAATATTGTCTGGTCTGTGGCCGTATCATTAAATGCAGGAGAGAACACAGTGGAGACATGTAGTCTCTGAATTTCTCCAAATGAATGTTGCCTCCCACAAATCATTCATTACTTTCTTTCTAGATGAGATTTTTTTTTTAACAACTAGGCAAAACCTACTGAGTTCTTCATTTGTGCTAAACATGGAACTTTAAAACAAAGCAACATTTGAGTATTCAAGAATGGGAGCAAAGACTTGCAGTTATCAGACCGTGGAGAGCCTGATAATTTTTTTACAGTGTGGCTGGGATTTTGGCCAGAGGAAAGAATGCTTAGGATTGAATCTGCATTAAGTGTGAGAAAATTTTTGTGGCTACTAATGATTTTTCATCTCCAAAAGTTACCTCCTGAAGAGAAGTTTGTGGAAATGATGAACAATTACATGGTGGAGCCCCATTCTGTCATAGAACCACACAATGGATTGGGTTGGAAGGGACCTTAAACATCATCTGGTTCCAACCCCCATGCCACTGGATGGGGCACCTTCCACTAGACCAGGGTGCTGAAAGCCTCATCCAGCCTGGCCATGCCCTGCTCCTACAGGCAGGACGTGCACACAACCACAAAGGCTGGCAGGATTTCTTTGGGGTGTGGAAGCGTTGTGAGGTGAACTGTGGTGGTGCCACCTTGCCCGTGTTAAGAGTGTTTGTGCCAGTTAGCTGGTAGTTGAGAACCTGGTAATAAAGTTGCTTCAATTCAGTGTGTTACGGAATTATATTTTCTGAGTAATACCTGCATTTACTGTGAAATGTATCTTAGGAATCAGCTCTTTGTGCTAGTTTTCTTTGTGTCTGTTAGAACTATATTCCATTAAAAGACATCGAGTTTGCTTTGTATTGCCATGACTCTCCATTTGACTAATGTCAAGTGACATAGTTGTGTTGGGTCTAATTGGAAATCCTGCAGCAAATGGAGACATCAGCGCTTGTGCAGTGACATGGAACAAATGTCTGCTTTTAACAGTTTGGGAGGACTTTGTGTCTGGGAGCTTAACTAAAGGGTCGCCACTCGTGCAGTGTGCTATGGAGCTGGACATTGCAGGCTTTTACTGCTGTACGCCCATCACCAGAGTTGTCTGATGGAGCCAGACCTGTTAATACCCCCATTTCTGTAATACCTCTGTAAATACAGCTTTAGCTTTCACATTGGAATAAAAAGTGCCTCTGAGTTTTGGATGGAATTCTGCTTGCTAGTAACTGATGGAGTCTGTCCTGATGCACCAAATTGTTTAACCAAACAGTCTTCAATATACCGTGTGTTTGTGTGTGCTCTCATCTGTTTGGAGTGCTGTGGACAGAAAGATCCTTGTGCAAATACTGCAGTACGCTCCTACTTTTGTAAATCAACCCCTTAGAGAAGGCAGTTGTGTACCTTGATTAACTCAGGTGCTCGGAGGGGCACTGCAGTGCTGTATCCTGAGGCATGAAGGGTGCCATCGCTGTGCTGCTGTTGTGCACATGCCTGAACTGCCTGACCTCCAAAAGGAATTTCTCACGCAATGATTGGATGTGGTATGGAAGGCTGAAACTGCACACGGGTTTTAGGAGGTGCATGCTCTTACAGATTGCAATAGTTTGTCTGTCTGGCTAGAGCTTTTCTGCCAGGCCCGTATGGGTGGCTTTCCTGGTTTTCCTGTCTGCCCCTTCTACTTTCTTCGGGAAGTTGTTACCTGCATAATGTTGCTGGAATGTGAATAAGTTATGTGAGTAGGTCTGCTTGTGAAAGACTGCTAGCTTCAATCCCCATCAAGATCTGAACTTTCTTGTTGCCTTCAAAGAGCTCTGCTTCTTTTCTTCATGTTGGTCAGGTCCCATACCCTCCTTGCAGTTTCATCTGTTTCCCTCTGGAATTTCCTGTTCTATAAACCCTCTAAAAGTTAATGAGAAGGTTTCCTAAGCAGGAGGATGTGGGTGGAAAAAAGTGCTGTGAAAAGTTGCACCTAGAAGTGGTGTGATGGGAACTGGTACTGCAGATAGATGGGAGGGCATGAGCTGACATCTTGGACCAAATGACAATGCTTTGAAGGTGGAGATCTGAAACTTCAATTTGCAGAACAACTAGAGAGAGATGGTGATGTGAAAAGAAGGGTCATCTATGAAAAAATGTATCTGTAAGATAACTCCGTTACAGGAGCAGTGATACAAATGGGGCATATATTTGGGAAAGGTGGAAGGGAAAGGATATGTAATAGCAGAAAGGTGAGCTGCTGAGAACCATGTGAGAACTTCAGGCTGTTCAATACAGATGGGATGGGCTGTATTTTAGGTCTGCAGGAAATACTGTAAGTTTAGAGACTTAGTAGACTCTAAAAGTACCTTTCATGTTTCTATCAGAGATTTTAATTGAGGTACTAACATGGTCTTTTCTCAGCTGTTCATCCCTCCCTCCTACTATCACTGAGGTGTCTGGGGTGGATGCTAATTGATGGTTCACTGATAGGCATTTCTAAATTTTCTGGTGGCCATTTTCAGAAGGAAGTAGTGCATGAGCATTGTAGCAGAGTGTGCTGAAGCTGGACTAACACTTAAGAATGAGAGTTGGTGACTTTTCTAGGTGGTAGCTCTGTTACAAAACCAAGTCATGTGAAAGCTGGTGTGAGGGTGGCTTGCTGGCTTTTTAGTTGGTGGAAAGTGGGTTTCTCGTGACATGGTAGTGAAGTTGTCTAGGTCACATGGGTCCCATGGGCTCCCCAATTCTTTCAGCTAACGTAAAGGAGGGAAATAAAATGAAGGGAAAGTTGATTTAGACAGGAGAGCCAGGATGAATTGCTGGAGTATGTACTTTATACTCTGTGTGGGTACTCCAGACTTCCATGTGGTATTTTCTGTGTTTTAACTAGAATCCATATTTATCACAATTGTTTTGCAGGAGTGTGTTTTATGATGATTCCAGTATCACTGGTCAGACATCAGTATTAGTCTCTTGGCACAAAGGGTGGCTTGGGTGGTCCTGCTGTTTTCAGGTTCCCAGTCAAGGGGGCTCATTTGGACACCTAGAGCTCTTGAACACTGCTGAGCAAAGGCTGTGCTTTGGATGGGTGAGACACAGAGTGAGAAGGACTGGGGAGCTCTGCAAGTGTCCATGTCTCAAAGAACCGATTGTTGTGCAGACAGCTTTATGCCATCAGTTCACAAGGCTTGGATAAGGCCCTGTGGGGAATCTGAAGGTGTGCATGAGCGAGGAGCTTGGAGGAGAAAGGAGCTGCTGATCTGGGAAAAGATGAGTGTGGGATAGACTCTGCTGTCCTTGTGGGAAGATATCCAGTGTGGCAGACTGAGAGGAAGAGAGCAGCAGGAGAGATTCTGGTGTGTCTTTTTAAACTGGGGTAAGGGAAGCACAGGCAAAGAGAAGTCAAGGGCAGGACTTTTAGATGGTGTTCATCAGGGCGGGAGTTGAGCCAGGAAAAATTTCTGGGACGTCAAGAAGATGCCCTGAGCCTGTTTATCTTCCTTCTGTTTACTTCATGGCTATCACCATTGAAGTTTGGCATCTTCAGGCTGGGAGGATAGAAATGAAATGTGTTGCCGGCAGGTTGTTTTCCAGCGATCAGGGGGGCACTTGTGATAAATGAGAGCAGTAGCTCTGGTAAGTTGGCGTGTGCTAGAAACTCGATCTACAGCCAAACTTGGCTGAGGAACAATTAAAACAAAAATGCTCTAAAAACTGCCTTTTTTAGTCAGGAAAGGTGTGGTAGGGTTGAGACAATGGGAAGTCTGGAACTTAATTAAGAGCCAGATCCTGCTGCCACTAAAGTTGGAGAAACTCAAATTGACCCCAACTGCTGCAGTGTGCCATGCTCAGGCTTTCCAGAGATGGGACATAATTTTGGATGAACACTGCATCTAATGTGGGGAAGATCTGTCTGTTTATTTTTAGTTTTAGCTCTTCAAATGCTGTTAATAACATGCCTGTGTTACTTGTGTGCATGTTAATAAAGATTAATTTACATTTGAATTTCATTTCTTATGGAGTTTTTTTTTCTGGGAGACATTCCTTTGAGGCTTGCCTTTAATAATGGGTAATGGTGGGGAGTAACTAATCTTGTTTAGTCTTTTGTTACGGAAGTCAGAGTTTGTGTTTGAAATTTATGATTTTCCACTCCCACTGTTCGAAGCGTTTGAATCTGTATTTCCATGTGATGGTTTCAGTGATTTTAAAATAACAACATATAGTACTTTTTATAGTCAATTATACGTGAATTTATATCAAAAATTTTGGCTTCTGTGCTAGTTACTTTGGTATTGTGTGAGTATGGCATCTTCTAAATGTGCTATTTTGTATAAATCTTACAAAATAGAAGATGGGGGAAAAAATCTTGGGCTGTTACAGTTCTTTTTTTGTGCTGCCCTAGGAATGGATATGGGAACAACCTCAGCCCTCTCTGCTTCTTTGCACTCTGGGAGGAATGCACCAGTTTCAAAGCTGTGAGCTCTCTGCCATGTGGAACTTGGTTTATTATTTAGGGAGATATAAATGTGATAACTCAAAGGAAGTGAGGCTGTTGTCTGTGGGCTTCCATTTTTCTTTAGAGATCTGCATCCTTATTAGAAAGTATGTAGATCACGGTATGTTTCAGAAGGCTGAAAACTATTGCTTTTGAATTGGGGGTGGGGAGTCCTTTTTTGGCAGATGAAAAAAATGCTTATGTTTTTCTGCATTTTACCTTGGTGTATGCAATATCTGTATCTAACAACATCAAAAAATTGTTAAAATTCTTAGTTCTGATTTTCTTCCTTTATTTGATTTGAAGATCTTAAATCAGGTTAAACCCTAATACTGTTTCAGAAGAAATACTTTATTCATAGAGAATAATTGGTTTCAGTGCAGAAGGAACTGCTTGCGATTTCATGGACTGTATTTCATGGGATATCAGATTAACTGATCTAATGAGGCCCCTTCTGCCTTTAAAAATCTGTTACTGATGCAAATAATGAAGGATAAAGAGAGCATAGTTTTTGCTGCCTCTATTCTTTAAAATAATGTAGCGTGATGCTAGACAGATACTGCTGTTTTTAATAATTTTTTTCTTCTCTTGTTCTTGCCGATTCCTTTGCACTTCTGAAATCATTGGTGTGAGAAGGATGGTTCCTTCTGCTTCCAGACAATGTTTGTTTTGACATCCTGAAATCTGCTCTTGGCTGTTTTGGTGGAAATCTGCAATTTCGTGTAACTTGAATGGAATCATTCTAGGTATAAGCGTGTGAGGAGAGCGGCTGACTAACCAAGATTACAAGCTGGATTATGATTTTGGAATTAAGGTTTCAGTCAGGAGAGCTGTCCTTGTGCAGAACATTGCTTGGGTTTGTGCTGGGAGATCAGTTGGGGGTTGTGTCATTGTATTGAAAGGGTTACTGTTCTGTAGCAAATACAAGAGCTGAGAGTGAGGTATTTGGAAAAGCTGGTCAGCATTATCAGCTGGCTGTCTCAGGACCTGTGGTGAGGTCCACTTTCTTGCAAGAACTTGAGGGTGCATCCTCCTCTGAGGCTTGAGACTTGGTAGGGAGAGAGATAAGGATTGAACTCACACAGAGCTGAAAGAGGTTCTTTACCACAAGAGTTCTCTTTCTCAGTGACAGGTTCAGTGTTTGTGGAGGACGTGCTTAACCTGCATATGGATATTGTTTTCATCTTTGTGCCTGTTTTGAATCTCTGCTGTTCAGTGCTCATTTTTGGAACAGTTGCATACCTGTGAGATGAATCTTGTTTTTTTCCTTTTATCTAGCATCAAAAGATTAAAAGGAAACTTGAAAAGGAGCATACGTGCTTTTATTTGACTTGCACAGCTAATTTTCTCCTTAATGCTGTGAGCTTCAACTTGCTGCTGGAAGCAAGTTTGTGCATATGCACCAGGAGTCTGCAAAAGGGGAGAATCACAGGGAGATGAATGTTCAGATCCTGGGAAGCTGTAGATTCCCTGTTTTCTTACACCTTTGTTAGTGCTGAGCAGTCGGTGACCTGTCTGCAGTGTGGATAGCTGAGCCTCGTGTCAGTCTTTGTCATTTTCTAGGCCCGGTGGGTCTCAGGTTGTGGTGGTGGACCCTGCTTTGTGCAGTGCCGTCTTTCAGTGGGGGCTGTGTTTGTCCAGAGTATTTGGGTTGGAGCATGGACTCCTTCAATAGAGATAATGCTATTTAATGCCTGATGTCTAAAGCTTTCACTAGAACTAATCTGTATAGAACTTCCTGAAAGTCCTGCTTCTTAGGAGGAGCCTCCCTGCTTCTCCCCTGATCTTGCAAGATCTGATCTAGAAATATTTAGTGCATGCTTTTTGCTACATATACTTTAAATAGCTGGTTTGGAAGTTCACTGCTCTTCTGATTGGCATAGTTAATGATATACATATCCTGAAAGTCTTTGACGCTGGATCAAAAGAAAATAAAATGATTTTGGAAGAATGAGATTAATATAAATTTTTAAATTCTGTAGTGCATTTCATCTGAAAGTATCTGGAATTCCTTTTCAGAGTAACAAAATGGCTAAATCCATCATTGAAGCCTGCTGCTCCTACCTGCCTGGAAATAGACACGGCATAAACGCGTTGCATTCTGTCAAGAGAATTTGACTGGTTCAAATATTGGTGCTATGTTCTTTAGTCACCAGGCATTAGGGCAGAGATTGTATTTGGTTCCTAGTTCACAGGTAAAAGTAGTGAGGCAGTACTACAGGGAAAATCTGGCAATGGGCTTGCAGTGCCTCATGAAACTGCTCTGAAGATTTAAGTGTATTTACTGCAACCTTGCTAGAGGTTCATGTGGAGCTGTTCCCCCTCCCCTGATTGTTGCACCAGCAGGTGCATTAAGTAGCTTGGCTCTGGGGGTACATTGGTGCTCTGCCCACCACCAACTCTGGCAGTCTGAGGCTTTTGCTTACCAGACTGCCCTGGAGCTTCCTTGGCCTGCTGTGGTGTGACTGAGCACAGAACCTGGTGTGCAGTATTGTCACGGGGAGAGGTACAGACCAAGCGCTAGGAATGCATTTGTACCAGGCACGGTGGGAGGGAGACCTCCTCTGCCTGCATGACTGAAATAGGCTGGCAGGCAAGGTGATTCCATAGTGAAGAGGAAATCCCACGATATTTTTCGCCCTCTTCATTTTCTGCCTTATGTTTCTGTGAAGCTGTAAGTTACTCCCCAAAGTATGGAGGTTGCTCCACAAATTCCTGTTGAGAAGGATTCCTCACTGTGTGGAAGAGAATCTAGGTGAGTTGCTTGCCAGCCTTGGCCCCTTCCACGTAAAAACACAAACTACTGCAGGTGGGTTTTGTGTGTGTCAGAAGATTACAATGACAAGTTAAAGACCACCTGTCTGGGTTGCTGAATGGTGATTAACTGAGTGGGAACTGTGTTTCTGCTGGTGTAAAGCTTTGCTGGGAAAGCAGGTGCCCTTGCAGGGATTAGCTCCAGGGGAAAAGGTGTTTTCTCTCTTGCTGCTATATGCAGGTGTTCTAGCTAATGCCACATGCAGATGCTTCTCGTTCCAGATTAATGATGCTTTGTTCCCCCAGGTCTCAAGGAGGGTTGTTTAAAGGAGAGAGAAGTGTATTGACAGGATTCAGTTGCTGAGTCTGGTCTGCTTGCCCAGTTCCTCAAACCACCACGGTGAATTCACTTGGGAGCCATGGGAAGGGCTTAGTTGCTGCTGAGGTGGCAGCTCTAGCAGCAGGTAATTGCAATTGTACCTCCAGTATTTTTGGCTCTTGGGAAATGACTGGAGGGCAGAACCTTGCCATTCTCCCCCCCCCAAGCACATTGTAGAGTCCAGGTCAGAAAGAAGAAAACCTCTTTTGCGGATTCTTGTCAAGCAACCTCTGCTTCTCCCAATCTGACCAGTGAAGGAGCTGTGTGGATTTTGTTTGGTGTCAGTAAGAGGAGAGTGATAGTAAAGAGTGGTTAATAATGAGGAGGCTGCTCTTAACTCAGCTTGCAGCAAGCCCTTCTCCCTCCACCGGGTGCTAAGGCTGTAAAAGGTGGTAGTGATAAAAGCCAGGTTTGCAAACCACAGGTCTGCACCACAACCAAGCGCTTCTGTGTGGGGAGTCAGAATTGCGGTCCAGTGTATTTGCAGGTGGCTCATGAGGTGACACTTTAGATATTTTGCAGACACCAGCAGACTTTTTGGGCTTGTTTCTCTCCTGCTTACAAGTGTTTGCAGTCAGCAAGGAGCTGCATTCCCTGCCTGTAGGAGGTGATGCCCTGCTTAAAGGCTGCAGGAGAGGTGCAGCAGCAGTGCAGAGTGCCCCGCTTGGAAGCTGGTTGCCCACTTTGTTCATCTGTGTTCAGGAGAAAGCTCTGGAGAAAAAATTGTTGAAGAGTTTTAGAGGTTGAATATGAATTTTTAGGAAACCCTAACTGCAAGCCAGGTCATATTTTCGCTGTGGTTTTAGGATGAATAAGCATAACCATAAGCAATAAGCATTGCAATGTGATGTGCGTTCTACACATTAATGTGTAAGGCTAGCCTGTAGTAAGTAATGTGTTTTGGTGGTCTCTGCCTTTATGGTATTCAGGCTACCCACAGATGAAAAATAAAAATCTCCTGAGGTGAGGTTTTAAAATAAAGTTTATATTTCCAGGTAACCTGGGCTGTTTAATATCCTCTCTTATATGAAGAGCAGTGAATCTGTTTGCAAGGCCTGGGAGCACAAGTTGTGAACCTCACAGCTGGACTCAGTGGAGGGGCAGGGCTTGTGCTTCGTGCAGGAACTGGGCTCTTACGGACTTGGATTCAGTATGCAGTGTCCAAGTTTGTAAAGTCTTCCCTTCTTCCTGAGTCTCTTATCTGTTCTTTAGGGAAAATGTTTGTGCTTTTTAAATTGGGGATACTGGCCCATTATAGTGATTGGAAAATGGAGGTGGTGTCGAGACAGCTGAGGTTGGGGGAGGATGTCTAACTTAACATCAGCTTAAGTTCCCGAGTCAACAGCTAAAGATGATGTGGTGGTTTTTAACTATATGGAGGTAAGATGATTTCTATATGGTCTTGGAAATGGTGCAAATTTCTTTTTTGATACAGTTTCATGCAATTTAGCTTAAACTTCTCCCTAATAAGTAAAATATTGCAAGCCTAAAAATTTTCTAAATATTGCAAGCCTAAATTTTCTATTGCTTTGAGTTAAACCTTTATACAAGATTTAACTCACTCAGTGTGGCGTAAATGAGTTTGATATAATTGGGAAAGGGCTGGTCTGGGTGTTACTCTCTCTTTGGTAGCAGGTCTTGCAAAGCAGCACAACTGAGTCATACTTATGTGGAACCCAAGACAGCATGCTGAATATGCTCAGGTTGTTTCCTTGTCATGCAGAGTCCAGCATGTGTGTTTTGTCAAGTTAGGTGTATGGGTGGTTAGAAAGTTGTTCTGAAGAGCCAAAAGTTTGTTAAGACCCACTGATTGCTGTTGAATAGCGAATGTCACAAATACGAGGAATATTACTGGGTCTTGGAGCATCTCAGCTTGATAGAATCAAAATGTTTCCTTGCATCTTACTTGTAGTGAGGAGAGAGCTCTTTCACATTCTCTGAGTGAGCTCTTCTTGAATACGTTATTCCTAGAAATCTCATGATGTACGTGGTCCATATTTCTCAAAGTAAGTTTTGTCAAGAAGGAAATTGTATTTCTGTGTAAGTTGGTGTCATTGGTGTAGAATTTACAAAGAATCCCACAGGGGAAGAAAGGATGGATATGGTTTGAGTTTCAGACATAGGAGAGGGAGCCTAAGGTTCAGCATAGCCTTTATGAACTTCATCTATGTACATTAATCTTGATTTAAGCCAGTATTGGGGAGTTTTATTAACCAGGGTGTCAACCTTACCCTGGGGAGTAACTTCTGTTACTCAGTGTAGCATATTTCTACAGAGGATTGCTAATAAGAATCTTTTCACTCTGCCTTTTATTGTTCAGAAAGGATGCTTACTAACTAATAATTTACATTGCTGATAATGTGTTTCTAATGGCAAGGAGGAAATTTTGAGGCTTTGTAGGTATTGTAATATCAGGGACTTCAGGAAATAGTCAAATCCAGTTTATTGTTCACAGAAGACAAATGAATGTACCCGGATGTCTTCTGTCAGATATTTATCCAACCTATGCTTAAAATATGTCCTTTGAAGATTTCACAGTCTCCTGAATTAGTCTGCTTCACTGCCCCTCTGCTCTGCATGTTTAATTTTCTTTGTAGCTAATCTAAGAGGATTTCTCTTTATCCTTCTTCTGAAGGATATGGGAAAAGATGATCACCACCTTTGTTCAAGTCCATGCTAGTAAAATCTCTTCAATGTGATTGTCACTACAATTGTTAACGTGTGCCAGATGAGGCTGGTGGCTTGTGCCTTGTTCTGCAGTGTGTTGGCAGAGCTTTGTCTGTGCTGCTGGATCTGGTGGGATTCTGGTAGGAGGGCACTCCACTCTTTTCATCCCAGAAAGGTGCTAAATAATTGAAGGGTAGAGAAGAGCACAACTTCTCTGCCTGTAAGTAGGTATGCTCAAAGGCAAAGGCTTTGCTTACACCTCCTTTTCATTGAGGGGTCATGTGCCCTTGGAGGTGTAACATCTTCATTATTTAATGAAGATCTAAAGGAATCTTTAGCCATTTTATGGTAGCTGCTCTGGTTTCCAGCTCCAGTTCTGTAGCAGTGTCATTAACAGAGCTGGGGGGAGATGTGGGCTGAAGCTTTAAAGGAATTGTCGTGGGCAGAGATAGTTTTTGTAATCTCTAGAAAGGCACAGCATGTGGCAGGGAAAAGAGCCCGCTGGCAGATGGGGTGGGTGCAGCTACAGTCATACCAAGGGGACACTGTTGTGAGGCTTTCTTGCTGTGGCAGACTAGTGGGTCACAATGTTGATATGTCACTGGGAAATTCAGCTGTGCTCAAGAATGTGATGATATGAATTAAGGGCATTTCTGGGAAGGGGACCTGTGGAATAGCTAGTATTGATCTTTGTGCATGGGGAATTTTGCCCTTTGAGGCAGAGGGTTCATGTCAGTCTCCTCTGGATGAACTTGCATGTACAGCCTGAAAAGCAACAGTGGAGAAGAGAAGTGGTCTTGGAGGCTGCAGCAGAAATGTCCTGTACAAGTCAGCTGGGTTGTAGTTTCCCTTGGTGGTCACTGTCTCACAGAGTGTCTTACAGTCATCTGATGTACGTGGCAGAAGTGATGCGTGGTGTTAATGGTGCTTTAGTTTGTGACTGTGTCTGTTCATGCTCATTGTCTTTCCTGTCCATTGGTGGAGCTCCCTTTTTGGTATTCCTGGTTCGCTTTGCAGCCTGAGGAAGAGTGTGCCTTTCATGTGCACTGTGGCTGCACTGCAGCGTGCTGCTGTAGTGAGGGCTTGCAAAAAGCAAGCAGTGGCTTTTAGGCTTGCCTCAGAAGAAGTTCTTGAGCTGCTGTTATGTGAGCAGAAAACTGGTTTGACTTGTGCTGCTCTTTTCTGCCTTGGTGAGGAGGGACAGCAGTGTCTGTCCGCTCCCTGCTGAGCATGGCTGGTGTCGGGCTTGCTCTTTGCTCAGCGTGGCGGCGAGGCAGCTGTGGCCAGACCCACATCACCTCTGTGGGGGAAGAGGTCCTGACCAAAGGCTTTGGAGGGGAGACTAGGGAGATCCATGCTGCCTCTGCTACAACTCTGTTTTGTGGCGCTCAGAGTCAACTGGGAGCGCACCAGTTCCTTTCTGTAAAGTCAGAGAATTTCTTCAAGTTGCAGACAGTGTAGGCTGGAAGGGTGCTGTTTGCCTGCATGCTGCTTTGTACAGGTGAAAGGAACGATAACACCAGTGCTGGAGTTGATTGGTGTTACATGCCTTCTCAAAGGAGGGGTTTGAGATTGCTTTCTATGGGTATTTTTCCTGGGACCTTGTATTTCTTGCTGGAGAGAAGTGATAAAAGGGAGGTCTTAATGCTGCTATATCTTGACTCCTAGCCCTAATTATCTAGTGATCAAGAAGAGTTTTATGGAGAAATAATGTAACTGCATTAACCTGCCTTGCAAAATAAAGTTTTCACTATCTTGGATTATTTAATGGGTCACTTAAAGAAACCATTGAAGCCCATTTAAGGTTAGCACATAACTGGGCATCTCTTTAAAGAGCATGTGATCCCACTAGTAGACTGAAGGAGCTTAGTAGCTAAAAATCTTTTTCTGGAATTGCTTTTTCCCTACCTAATAGAATTTAGGTGACTTTTTAATTTAGCTGACTCTGAATTAAGTCATCAAAAGGAGAGAAATTTGCAGTGACAGCTGATTTCCCTGTCTTTTTTCTGGAGAGAACGTGAATGCAGACAGCTGGCTCAAGATTCTGGTTTTGTGCTAGTCTGATGGGTCAGAATCTGGCCTGTAGCAGCTAATCCAAATTCCTTACTTTTGGATGATGAAAAAGTCAAGATGTAGCAGAAACCACTGCAGGGCCTGCATATCTCTTGAAGTTTTTTTGGTGTTTAATTTTTTTTAAAGAAAGAGTTAATAAAGAATCTGTGCTTTGTTTCCATGTTGCTTTGTGGTTGTGGCATTTTCTTTGATGTATGAATTCAGAGACGAGGAACAGAATGTACATGTGCACACTCAAGTTCCTAGTCCTTTGAAAGATGGAGGAGAAATCTCTTTAAATGGTGATGTGAGTATACGAGTGGGTCTGCATGGATATTTTTTTCCTGCATCAATAGATCTTAGACTGAACTACATTTGTTACTGGACTGCATGCTGGCACAGTCCCAACACTGCAGGCAGATGTGTATGTGAAGAAGCCAAATAATACGTCTTTCCAACATACAGTACTGCTAGACCTCAGTGTGACAAGTTTATGATAGCAATAATGCTCTGTAGTTCCAGATGAGGATATGAAAACTCATGAAAAACACTACCTTGCATTTCCTGTCTTGCTGTGGTGCAGGAAAGTGCTATTAACCTACAGGAGGAAAAGGATGAAGGACAAGAAGATGCATAACTGTAGCTGCATTTGCTTCTGTATCAGTTTGTGGTGTTTGTGGAAGACTTAGCAACTTATCTGCTTGGCTTCTCTTAAAATGTCTGTTCTTAAGAAAAAGCAGCCACTTGATCTCTAACCTGTACTGCAAGCAGTGTTATCTGGAAAGCATATTATGTTTCTTTGTGCTATCCTTGGGCATTGTCATATTTTAAATCCTCTGAATTATGTTCTTCAGCCTGACACAGTTGCTATCTGTGAAACTGAATCTCCAATTCAGCTGAAATGGCCTCTGTGCCATAGACTGCAAGAGACTTGCCAGCAGCAATCCCTCCTCCTTCCTGAATCACATTGCCACTGACAGACTGATAGAGAAATAGAAATTGAAGCCTAGCACTGTGTGACTTTGAAGTTTTTACTTTTATCAGATGATGTCAAGACCTCCTAGATAAATGAACCAAAAGCCCAATGCCATTTCTTTACTGAAAAGAATAACTGAATTGCTGTTACTGCTGGCAGTATTTGAACTTGATGTGTGTGTGTATCTTGCTCCCTGATCCGTGTTGCATATCCTTTATTAACTTCTTGAAACACTGTTGTGAAGTCCGAAATTGTCATGGGTCCAATCACGTAGCTAGATTATTTGGGGGCTACAAATTGTTGCCTGGCTTATACTGCTGTATGTAGAGAAAGATTAAAAAAATAAGTTTTTCTGTTTCACAGTCTAAGCAGGGTCTTACAGGTGGTGACACACAAGCTCATAAAACCTGGTTTTGGATTGACAGGCTGCTTCTAACAAGAATGTAGAAAGAGTTGCAAGTTTTAATGAACTTTTAAAGTCAGCTGCAGCTGCAAACCTATATGGTAGGAGTCAAGTACAACAAAACACTTTATCTAGGAATGTGGCCTGACTGATCTAATTTGAGCACTGGGGTGGAGATGCTATTGAGCTAATTGGCCTCAGAAATTACTTCTCACCTGAATTTATTGGTGCAGCTCATTCTTTTGCTAAAAGTAAAGAGTTACTGTTTCATTTTACTCGGTTTGGCATGTGTAGTAAGGCTGACCAGGATGGGAGGAAGCAGTGTGGCATCCTTTCCATGTCAGGTTGTAAGTGGCACACTGTGACATCCAGCATTCTGTCTGTCTTGTTTCAGAATTCACAAGACATTTTGGAGTTCTAAGAGTGACCGTACTTTCCCATCTCTGTGAAAGTTGTTGCTTTATTTAAAACAAAAAATAAAAGTAATGGGACATTTCAGTTTGGAACATGTGTCTCAAAGGAAATAAATCGCTTCTGAAGTTGCAGGAGCAGGAAGGCTTACATAACTTCCAACCTGTATGCATAAAAAGAGATGAGATGGTGTAGAATGAAGAGTTTTCAAAGGTTTGGAGGGCACATTTTTAGAGGTGTAGTTCCCTCTGGCTGAAGCATATTTCAGTTAGGGCTGGCATCTAATTTGTGCTTTAGAAATTTCCACCAAACGTCCCTTAAAATCTCTTGGAGACAAAAATACATCAGTAAATCCACCTTTGAATGTATGTATGATGACCACAGGGGACAACTGAGTCTCAAGTAGTGTGTTTCTTGGCAAATTGCAATTATTTCTATGCTTCTTCCATAAAACCTGTTTTTTTATGGAAACACGTAGAAAATGTTGTTCCCTTTCTTCTTTGAAGTGTGACTTGAATTCTGCAGGTTACATTTACTCTTCTTCAGAATTCCTTTTCAGTGTTGCTTCAAGGTTTTGTTTCCACAAAATCTCCTTCCTCCCCCTGAAACATGGCACAATACCTTTTACTGAGTTATATTAAGTTTCTGCATTTTATAGAGCTATGCTGTACTGTTAACTGCTTGCATGAGTATATCCTGTTCAGCAGAAAGCAGGGAGGCTGGTCTTGTTAGCAGGTCTCCAGTGAGAACAAACCTCAGGGAAAATAACAGAATTACAAAACAAGGCATCGGTCTTCTAAAATCATGGAAAAAATGGTCATTTAAACACTGGACTCAGCTTAGCCATTGTTACGTTGAAAATAACGATAGGGGTTGAGAAGGAGAAAAACATAGTAAAAGTGTTGTGAAAGGTGAATAGAGCCTGTCCAGGGGGCACCTCCTTGGTCTGGCTGAGCCTCCCCCAGGGTGTCAACTCTTCGTGCACCTGTGCTGAACCCTTCTTTTGTTACACTCACAGCTTCTGCTTCTCTGATCTATTTCAGTTCTAAAGACTTCTGTTTGCGATAATTAATCCAAGAACTAATGATTTAGTTGAACACTTAATTAATACCTTCTTCTATTAATCCACAAGAATTTGTGGAAACCTCTTAACGTGAGGGGTGCTTGTTTGTGTAGCCGCGGCACTAGAGCATTGATAGGAGCTATTTGCCTGATTCGCTGAAATGTGTTTCTAGAGCTGGTTATAGAAGCCAAAATGTATGTGGTTTGTCCCTATAATTTTCCAATTGGTTTTCCACTTGTGCTGTCAGCTGCTCAGATGGCTTGTTCTTTTCCATTAGCAAAATGTTGGCTCTCCCTCAAGCAGTGTAGGATGCAGAATTCCCTTCTCTTCCCTTGTTTGTGGTTGATTTTTTTTTTTTTTTTTTTTTTGCTTGTTTTGGTTTTGCTGAGTGGTGGTTTTGTTTTTGGTTTTTTTTTTTTTTTTCCCCTGTGTTGTTGTTGCTGTGTTGTTTTTGGTTTTGTTTTTTGTTTGTTTGTTTGTTTTTTCCTTTTCTGTTTTTGATTTGTTTGGGGGGTGGGGGTTTGGTTGTTTGTTTCTTTGGTTTTGTTTTGGTTTTTTTGTCTGTAAAATGCTTGCAGTTGAACAGGTCTGAAGACTGGATTGCTTCAGCCACAGGAACAGACATGGAACAGGCACTGCTTGAGCTGCCTTACCAGTGTCAGCCCGTCCATGTGTCCCAGGCTGAATCCCAGGCTGTTCACCTTGCTCTGCTGCAGCTGGGCTTCCCCAGGTGCCATTTGCAGGAGTTTTTCCTAGCAGTAAATTTCCAACATGACTGCAGTAGCCACTAAAATCTCTCCAGGCAGGCTTTGTTGAAGAGTTGTCCCACAGTGACTACTATCACCTCTTTCAGTTCTGGAATGTCAGGAGAGTTGGCTGATGAGGAATGTTTTTTGTACAGAATTGGGTTTTTCAGACACCTTAGAAAAGCCACAAGTACACAGCTGAGCTGCAGTGGGACTGCACAGTGCTTGATGCGTCTGCTGTTTGCTCCAGAGCAGTTCTGCAGACATTGCTGCCCTGGGGTGACTTTTGTCCTAAACCAGGACAATTGCCAGGGCAAGAGAACTGCCCTTGGTATGTGCAGGTGTCCCAGACCGTGGATACTTGTGGATAGACAGCCTGCCTGAGATTGCAAAGCCTTTTTGGGTTCCTGACCACGTGCCAGGCACCCATGTGGCCCGAGGGCGTGCCCTGATTTAGATGCATTGTGCTTCGCTATGCTGTCATATAATTGAGTATCTGTTGGACACAACTAAAAAGGCGTCTGTTTTCAGTCTGAGGGAGGAAAACAGATGTTTTATTCTCTTGTGAGAGCTCACAGTGATGCATCAGCTGTTGCTCCAGATCTCAATGATGACAGCCAAAAAGGCAAAGGGAAACACACAGGTCAAAAGGAGTTGAGGAGATGAACATTAAATAATTTCTGTTTCCTTTGTGTTAAGTGACATGTGAGGTTTGCTTCTGAAGAATGTGGAAAGCATTACCCTCTGAGCTAGAATTAGCTTTTAAATGGGCAGGGACCGAATCTTTTTTCATTGGTTTCCTAGACGAGATGGATCAAAGTCTTGGAAGGGATCTAACTGCCAAAAGTTAAAAGATAGTAAAAATGATGCCTGACTTGATCAAGAACTCTGCTAAGAGCTGGATGTAAGACATAGTTGCAAGGGGCATGCATGGGCTGCAGAGTGGTTGAAGCTGCTGAGCCAAAAGCTGTGTCAGAAGGTCTGCAGAGTGCTAGGCCTGGGCCAGTGGTGTCACTTCACTCAAATGTCCCTATCCCTCTCAGGATCACACAGCAGCTCAAGCAGAGCGTGCATGCTAACAGCTGCCCAGCTTGCAGATGTGCACTGGTACATATCTGCTGATGTGAGGTCTGGTTCCACCTGCATGGGCGCTCTCAGGTGAGGTCAGCATTGGGACTGTCCCTTTCTGTGTTCCTGTGGCACTGTTTTTTCTGAGGTCCTGGTTTTATCTGGAGTATAGCACTGATGGTAAGCCTCTGAAAGTTTTCCCTTTAAGTTGTTTGACATGAATTGAAAACCAGCAGTTAAGAGTAGCTTGGAGAGGAAGTAAGAGGGAATGGCAGAAGAAGAAACTGGTGTAGTCAGCAGCTTAGGCAGTAGCTCTCAGTCTTCACTGACCTAATGAGCAGTAACCTGTGGGAAGCATCCCACTGTATGGGCTGTGCTAGATCTTGTGGCTGCTGTACATGCTGGGTTAGATGTAGCACCCTTCACTGGTGCAGGAGAGACTGGGAAGTGTTTTAACCCATGCCTTTAAGGGTCATCCTCTGGGCTTTCTCCAGAAAGGGTCAGAAAGAGTATGAGTAGGATTCTGGCTGAAGTGGTGCCTTCCTGTGTGGAATTCCTTTTTCCCACCTCTCACCCCTTTCTCTACCTAGCATCCATCTCTTCACTTTCCTGGGCTGTTGTGCCTTTCTGTGACATTCTTCTGAATGGAGTTCCTCACTGTTGCACCATTAAGTTGTTGCCGATTGCGTCTGGAGACGCTTTTCAAAGGCGTAGGACTGTGTGGTACGTGCTGAGCAGGCAGTCTGTCTGTGCCGGGTGGGAGGTGCTGTGAAAGCTCTAGGTCTTAGGGTGTTTCCAGAGTGTTACAGAGACTGTGGCTACTGAAAATGCTGTTGCATTTTTAATTGCATGTGTTCCTTTCTTCCCAAACAAGGCAAGAACAAAGCTTCATTAACTACAATCTAGCAAGAGCTGTCATCATCCAGTAAGTTTCTTACTCACTTTGGCCACTGCCTACTCCTCACCACAGTGGCTGCTCTGCCTCCCTGATTGATCCCCAGCTTTTTTCACATTGCCAACAGCTGGTGGGACTTTGTGTCTGCACCTCTTTGGTGCCTTCTTCAGGAGGCTGTCCATGCATCCTGTCATCATTGCATTACAGTATTGCTGTTCCTCATAAAAGCGGGTGTTGAATGGTGTCATCTGGAAGTGCAGATGTTCAGAAGCTTGGGAGCTAGTGATCAAGGGGAGTATCTGGATATTTGAACATCCTCACTGTTGTTACTGGACTTTGTGAGTCCTAAGGGAGCAGAAGATTGTCGGTGATTATCTGCTAGGTTGTGTGCTTGCCTTGTTTTTTTCCAGATGCTGTCTAAACCCTCAGAAACACTTCTGTTCCAATTTTAAAATGTGCTGACCCTTTCTATTCCTGTAGTGTTAGAGATGGAGTTGGGGTCAGTCCTTCTGTGCTAGGAGCTTTTGAGGTGCTCCAGCTAATATGGTTCTGCCTGCAGGCAGATTCCCAGTGGGATTTCCCACTTATTCTGTGCACTGTAGCAGCCTTTTGCTGCTAATGGAGGGGAAGGCAATGTTTTAAGGCAAAGCAGCCTGGTCTGTTAATAAGGCACATTGCTGTGCTGGCAGTTGATTAGTTGCCATAATAAAGGCTTTCCGTTTTCCTACAAAAATGAAACAGCACAATGCAATGGTCTTTTTATTTTCCTTTTTTTTTTTTTTTTTTTATTTGCCATATTCTTTTTGCTTTTCTGTAATAGCTCTCATTGTGTGAGGCTTCATTGTGCCTTGAGCTCTGAGATGCAACTAGTTACCAAAGCTACAAGGAAGTAGTGGTCCTGATCCCCAGGTGATCCCAGGGCAAATTCTCATCAGTGCTCACAGCTTTTTTTATTTTTCCTTCCTGGCTGAGCCTGTAAGTGTAAATGCTCAGCTGGGGGCAGTGGAAATGTAGGAATAGTGGCCGTGCTTGTGACTAAGATATTTAACTGCTTTGTGGTGAGGAACCAAAGGCAATAGCAGTTGGTCGTGCAGGTGTTTGTTTTGATGTTGTTTCATGTGAAGACACTAAGCATTGATTGCTGCCATGCAGGTATCCATTGCTGTAAGTGCTGCATAAGCAGGACCACCTTTCTGAAGCAATGCTGCTGCTGCTGTTTTTCCAGCAGTGTTTGGGTAATTGAGATGTGAAAGTGTGAAGTAAGTTGTAACTCTGCTTTCAACTGCAAAGTCTCCTGTTGTATTACCATGAGTGCTGCTTCCCTAGAGACTTAGCAGACTGTAGTTTGTGTCAGTGGTGATTTACCTTGCTGTGCTGTCTGGAGCTTTGACCTTGCTCAGGGTAGAAATGCCTCCTGTGCTCTACAGCAGTGACTGTGCAACTTGTGCTTCCCTCCACGTCCTTTGGAGAGAGTCCAGTGGCTGCTCCTCTTCTCATCATACACAACCACTCAAGGACCAGTTCAGAATCTTTGCGAAACAGGCTGAAGTGCTTATTCTTTGGAACTTCCCCCTTCAGTTCCCCCGAGCAGAGGCAGGGTAGGGAGCAGTGTGATTGAGGGCTGACTTGGTCCAGCTCTTGCACCTGGGACATACTTGTCAGCTCTTCTGCAAGCAGATGTCTGCATTCCAGGGTGATCGTGTTCTTTTAAGCATCACCCTGTTTGTCTTTGTGGAATTTTTGTAGTGATAACTTTTTGCTCTGTGGTGTATTTCCTTAAACTGCTTTGAATTTCTCATGGGTTCTACCAAATCTCTAGCTTTTATATCAACTGAGACAACCGAGGGGCTTTTGTTGGCTTTTTTTTCCTGGATCCAGGAGATAGTTATTGGAATTTTTTTTCCTTTGCACAGGAAAGGTGCCCTTGTGTTCTGACAGTAGTGGTCAAAATACATCTCCGTAGTGATCATTTCTGACAACCTTTCCTTAGTGTCTCCCAACATTTAAATGACCTTAGTTCTCCTGGAATTTATTTCACTGTAGAACTATGCATTTTTTAATGAGTTGTTCATCTGTTGCCAGGCTTGTGAATGAAGAACTTCTAATAACTAAGTTTTTGCTTATTTTACCAGTGCTTGTGGTTTCATTGGTATTTTGATTCACCTAATTCAATCAGGGAATTTGAGGATTTTAAAAGTGATGTCTGTGACAGAATGGATGGTATCTCGTCAATCTAGGGAAAGAACCCAAGAATATATATTTAAACTTTTCCCCCCTTCAGCTCTATGACCATAGCTTGTAGTCATGCCAGTAAAACTAGTTGTACTGCTGTTGCTGCCTTTTTGTTTGTTGGTGTTGGTTTTGCAAATTGTGTTGTACAAAAAAACTTAGCATCTGTGTCCGTGTGAGGATTGTTGGCTTGGAGAGATGGACTTGTGCTTTCAGTACAGATGTGGTGCTGCCTTGAAAAAGGAAATGTTCATTCTTGGAATGGTAGAAGGAGATTGACTATTCCAGGGTGGATGTGTGGTTACAGTTGTGTGCAGGTGGGATATAGCAGTCAGCATTTCAGAAGCTGATTCCACGTTTCTCTGACAGGACTTTGGTTACTGCTGTGCTGACCCAAAATACTCCACTTCAAAACTGAATTTGCCAATATCATCCAACTTCAGCTCAGTCTTGAGTTGTGGTGGATGTTTCATGTCACAAGGAACTAGAACTACTCCCTCTCTGACTGATCAGCAGTGATGTGAGCCATCAGTACTTGTCTTGGACTTCTTAGTGTGCAATCTGAAGTGTTCTCCTTTTTTCAAAAGTAAATTAAATTTACTCAAAGTATACAAGCACTTCTCCGTGTTTTTGCTTTTGAATCTAAAAGATTATCTAAGCAACTGATCAAAAAAACCCCTGGTTGAATAATTACTTTTTTTTTTTTTTTCTTATTGAGATTTAGAAGTTTTGTCTTCCCTTCTCTAAAAAAACCCTCTCAGACAGACTTCGAAGTGAAGTAGCTAAGCTGTGTCACCAGTGGTGGCAAATCAGCATGTTGAAGCAAGCTGCTGTCACAGCTGCTGGAGAAGCTCTCTCCAGCGTTTCCATTTAGGTCCCAAGCTGCCAGGCATGGAAGGTTCAGTAGGAGGCCAGCAGAGTGCAATGACTTTGTGGGGATGTACTGCTCAGCCCAGTGCTGTTTCCCTGCAAAGACAGGGGATGAAGGTTCATGCAGCCATCACCATGTCCCTGCCGTGGCATGGTGCAGTGAGTGGAGGGAAGGGCTCATTTCTCTTCTCCCTCACCAGTTTGTCCAGGCCATCAGGGTAGCCTGAGGCTGATTCACTCTGGTCACTTAGTGCTCAGTCAGCTGTTGCTGGATTGTGCAGCTTTTTTACCCTTTTATGGGAGTGTGTTTAGGTGTGTCTTGTTTTAAACTGGATGGATTTATTTGTCTGCCATGCTTGGTGACCATGTAGTGCTAGAGCAGATGATGATGGGCTGTCTGCTCTCTGATATGGGGAGCTGCCTGCAAGTCTTTCAACACCATGCAGATATTAAAGGACAGATGCTTTGAGTTGTTTTTGTTGACCTCTGAAAAAAAGTATTGTCTGTATAGGGAAAAGGCTGTGTTGCATCCTGGGAACTACCAAGAGACTTCTTTACTGGGAGAGATGACCTGGCAGTTGGAGAGAGGCAGGAGAAGGGTTTGCTGACAGCCCTTGGCACCTACAGAAAGTCTGAGACAAGACAAAGCAGCAGCAGATGCCAGATGAGCTGAATACTGGGTGGCACAACTTGCTTTATTGACTGTCTTGGGGAAGCTCAGGAGTCAAATGAGCAAAGAGGTAGACCCTCAGGCCGAGGGCTGTCACTCTGATTCTGAGATTACTCTTTGGGGGGCCTGTGTAAATAAGAGTCTAAAAGTTCTGTGCAGATGTAAAGGCCTGGAATAGCTCTATAGTTATCAGCATTGCAGCATTATCTGGAATTTCGGATGGAGGGCTGCCCTTCCTGTGCCTTGGTGTAGAGCTGTGCCTGCTAGCTCTCTTTCCTGGGATGGGGCCTGCGTTGGGATGACAGCAGTGGGGTGGCTGCTGACTGGGGCTATCACTGCTCCCGAGGTTCCTCCTGGACCTTGGTGTGTGTTAATTCAGGCAGAGCTTTAGTAACTTTCGCAGCAGTGAACGGGTGGGCTCTTCAGTGCAGTCAGTCCAATGCAGCCAGGGCTGGAATTCAATTAATTCTTTGTTCATTTGCCAGCCATGCCCTCGGTTGTCTGTTATCTGTCTGTAGCCAATCTGTTGACTCTGTCAATCTATACATGATTTCTACTTTCTGCCTCTGACCTTCTGAGGCAGGTGTCACATTGGGGTTGATAAATGAATCCAGCATAGTTGGGAATAACATCTGCTCACCCTAGTTGCTGTTTCCTCAATAGCTGTCCAAGTGCCACGGTGATCATTGTGTTAATTTATAAGGACAACAGCAAAAAGTCGTGTGAGGTTTAGCTCATCCTCCTGGCCTTATCCTGGGGGTGAACTGCAGGGTGTGTTTGCACTGTGCATGTGTTTCCTTTCATGTTTGAGTGATGAGCTCCCCTCACTCTCCCTGGCTCGCGGGCAGTTTGAAGAAGAGATGGATTCCTTCCTCTCCCGGGATCGAATTTATCCCTGGGGCACATCTCTGTAATTGCAGGCAGCGCACTTATCTGTGTGCAGGAGGCTGCCATGATGGGACTCTGATCAGACAGCTGAATGGCGACTGGCACTCAGAGTCCCATTGACTTTCCCTAAAAGCATCTCTCCGCTGATGAGGACCTGGAACCCACCCTCCTGCTGGGGCTCTGCTACCGGACCCCAGCCGGGAGGCTCCCGGTGAGCTGGCAGGCTCAGGCAGGGATAGGGCTTAGCGCAGCTGGCCGAGCATTTGTCAGCGGTAGGTTAAATCCAGAGTGCGAGATGAATGTGAAAGCGAAACACAGCTTAATAAAAGCACGAGGAAAATTCTCCTCTGGTGTATGAATAAATGATGTTGAGTTAAAAATTGACAGTGTTGAAGGGTCTGTTACTGTGAGGGGAGAAGACTTCAGGAGCTCTTTGGAGAAGGTGAAGTTGTATGTTGGGAGAAGGTTAAGATCCACGCGCTTGTATTTAGGAAAGTTTTTTTCACAGGATACTTGGCATGGAGTAGTTTCCCCCGCACACCACGCACAGTTCCCTGGGTGTTACGGAGCCGAATGTGGAGTGAATCCATGTGACAAGCGGAGGGTTGTGCACTGAGTAACGCGAGAGGTTCGGCGCAGAGCGGCACCGCGGGTGCCCCGTACGGGCTCCGCTGGGAGCAGCGCTGCTGATGGAGGGGGAAGGGAGAGCGGGCGCGGTGTCAGACGGCGCTGCCGGGCGGCTGCGGGGGCGGTACCAAGAGGTCGCTGCACCGCGGAGGTCTCACCAGGCGCCGTGGGGTGCCCGCTCGGGCTCGGGGCGGGTGTTGTTGAAAACGCGCCGCGCACTCGCCGCGGTGCGAGGTTCCAAAAATTGCGCCGCGCACGGAGCGGGCGCTGCTGTGTTGTTTAAGGCGTTAGCAGTGCCGCTCTCGCCATACGCTCATTGAGCAGCCGCGCAACCCCTAGATAAGGACGGTTAGCGGCTGCTGCGGCGCGCCGCCCGTAGGGGAGCGCGAACCTCGCCTAGGTCGCGGCGAGGGGCGGCGCGCCCCCGGCCCGCCCGCTGCCCGACGCCCGGCTCGGGGGCGCGCATCGCGGGGGGCACGGCGCGCCCGGGAGGGTCCCAGCCCGGTTCGAGCCCGGCGGCGGCGGCGCTACCCAGAGTGCTCCGCGCCCGCCGGGGCGATGATTTGCATAGAGGGCGGGGCCTCCGCTCGGCGGCAGCGGCGAAGGAGCGCGCCCTCTGCCGAGCAGCCGCGGCAGTGCAGGGCACGGCTCCGCAGCGCTCCGGTAACGCGTGTCTGCGGGGTATCTGCGCGCCCCGTACGTGCACAGCCGGGTGGGTGTGTGCTGGGACGGGCGGGACAGATAGGCCTTTGTACCGACAGCTCTGTGTGTGTGTGTGTGTGTGCGACGAGTACAGCTATATATGTGCATACACAGACACTTGCGTGAATGTACGGGGAGTATAAATATATATATGTATGGCAGGAGCCTAGAATATCCTGAGCTGGAAGTCACTCACAAGGATCATCATCTCCAGTTCCTGGCTCTTGCACGGGACAACCCCCACAATCCCCTATGTCCCTTAGAGCCTTGTCCAAGCACTCCTGGGGCTGGGGCGGGCTCAGGGCCATAACCGCTGCCATGGTTGGTTGTGTATACACATACACTTGAGTGTGTGTACAGGAGCTGGTCTGTGTCGGAACAGCCCCGGGGGCACCGCCTCAGAAGCCTGGCTGTCCCTAACACTTCCAGGCGTAATTAACCTCATTGCTTATGCAAAAACTCAGGGAGAAATGTCTCGTACGAACACGATCGTAGGGTTTTGTGAAGTGTTTCATGTGCAGGCTACGCAGTACATTCGGTATGTGATGTGTATTTTTCTGGTAAGTAAGCATAGTTAATCAGGGCAGGTTTTCTGATGTATGGCATGTAGCTTCTCTCAAACTAGATGCCTTTCTTTGAATTCCAGTTATGTCATAAAAGTGTTTGGTTTAATTTCTGCCAGTAAATAATTAAGCAACTCTTAGTGCGTACAATTTTCTAATTATAATTGTAATAATTGCAATTAATTAGAAATGCTAGTTACAGCAAATACCGAAATGGTTGATGCACATGGTTTGTGTACCTTGCACATCTATACCTACGAATTTAGCACTGAGCAGCAATCACAGTTGCAGTGCACTCTCAATTCATTGCCTGTTCTGTGCTTGCAGGTGGTTCTCCTGGGCATTGACATCATCTCTGCACTGGTGTCCCGCTTGCAAGATCGCTTCAAGGCCCAGATTGGCACAGGTGAGGGATCTCTGTGTGTCGCCATTGCTCTAGCAGCACCTGCACTGGCTGCTGGACTCAGAGCTGTCTCTCCAGGAGAACACTTGGGAGGCTCTTGGTGGTGTTCAGACTCTGCTGAAGGGCAGCAGGGTTGGTGCCTCCGCTGGGTCTTGGGGGAGAGAGAAGAGGGGCTCTGCTGCTGTTACAGTTTTTTCCTGGGGGAATTGAATGTTCCTGTTTTCTTTCCTTAGTGCTACCAAGTTTACTTGATAGGCTGGGAGATTCCAAGGACTCAGTGAGGGAGCAGGACCAGACTTTGTTGCTGAAAATCATGGAACAAGCTGCTAACCCTCAGGTATGTTCAACAGCCCTCCACAGCATGAGTGACTGGCTATAGAAAAAAAGGAAACCTTTTTTCTGTCAGAAAGTTTTCTCTGCCATTTTTCTCTCTGAAATGGCTTAATCTCCCTACTCTTGGTTATAAGATATTTGCTTCACTTGGGAAGGCTATTGCCTGACAGGATACACATGGGAGCGTGTCAGTGGATTTCCCAAGGATGGGATGGGTGTATGTCAAGAGTTATTTTTGGAAGGTGCTTGCTTTCTGTAGGCATGAGTATTGTTTTAGGTAGTGGGGAGTTACTGTGAAGTCAGCACAAAACAAAGAATTGGTCAGATCTAATAGTTTCCTGTTCCTTTTTGTCCTGTTCTGATTGGATGGGTGTAAAGCTTATATTTGAGCTTCAGAGGTGGTGTGGTGTATGTCTGCTGGAAGACAGAATCTGTTTCTTACCCCATCTCATTTTTTGTCTTTCCTGTCTTCCACAGTACGTGTGGGACAGGATGCTGGGAGGATTCAAACACAAGAATTTTCGGACGAGAGAAGGGATTTGCCTCTGCCTTATTGCAACACTCAATGCGTAAGTCAGAACTTCTGCAAACCTGTGTTGTGTACATGAGCCTGCTCTGTGATTCATGATGGTGCTTTTTGTTCTTTATTCCCAGATCTGGAGCTCAGAGTTTAACACTGAGTAAGATAGTGCCACATATATGTAACTTACTTGGAGATCCAAACAGCCAGGTGAGCTTTTGCTGTGAGTCACATCTAAAGGTTGTGCTGGTTGTCTGATTGGTAAATGAGCTGATTGTGCTGCTGGTGGTGAGCTCTGAACAATGCTGTGCACACAAAACCCTTGGCTGGTTTTGGAGAGGAATGATTTGAAGCATGTCCAAACCAGCATATCATTTACTCCAAGGGTTCAGCAGAACAACATGAATCTGCAGGTGAGATGAACAGAAGAGGGAAACCTTTGTAGGAAGGGAACTCCTGTGCCCTGGAGCCTGGATACAGAGGAGGCTGCAGGGATCCCTCTGGGCTCAGTGCAGCACCCCTCACCTTCAGAGAGAAACCAGTCTGGGCAGGGAGGGCAAACGGGGCCAGTCAGACAGCCTGGCCATGTGCACTGCCAGAAGTTGTACAGGCAGTTTGTGAATGGGGGGTGAAGTCAATCTGTACCAGAGCCTTTAGTCAGCAATGCATCCCAAACGGTAAGTGGAAATGCAGGGGGAAACAAAGCTGATCGATCTCTTTCCCTTTCTCCTGGGTCTGGTTCCTCATCCCCAGAAAGCCTGAACTGGTCAGACAAAAATCGCTGTGACAGTGACTCTGGGTGAAATAGTGCCTGCCCTGGGGCAGGGGCTGGTCCTGGGCTCCCCTGGAGCTGCTGCTGCGCTGCTGCTGCCTCCCGAGTCCTGGGAGACTTGCTGGGCTCGGTCACTGCTGCCCTCTCTTGGAGAGAGGATCGAGAAACAGTTCTAGGTCAAGTCCAGGCTTTTTTGTTTTGTTATAGATGTGGAAGCTGTTCTATTAGAGCCCTTTTCAGAAATAGTCCTTTTGTTGTTTTCAGCTGATGTGACTGTGTAATCCAATGTGCATCTGGTGTGACCACAGTACTTAAACTCTCACCATTTTCTCAAAAATAAAATCACTAAAGCTGTGTTATTGCTGTGGTAGACTAAGCCAAGTATGATGGTGGAGCCTCCTTGCCTTGCTCCTTGGGATTTACAGAGTCCTCCAGCTGTGCCTCTGCTTAACTGTACACACAGAGGCAATCCTCACTGTGCACAGGCTGGCTGGGGGTCTGTGTACCCAGAAACGGGGGGCACCGGAGAATCCCCCCAGACTGCTGTGCCCAGCAGCACTGGTAGCAAATGGGGCTGATGGGCAGGATGAGAGGCAAGAGCTCTGAGGAGGGGCTGGCACCAGTGGAGGAGGCCTTTGGAGGCTGGCAGTGACCCGCTGAGCGCGAAGGCTGCGGGGCAGAGCGGGGTGAGGTGGCTGTGAGCCGGGTGTGTCAGGGTGTTCTTTGGCTAGGAGGCGGGGTATGTGTGCTGCCCTTTGACTCCCACCTATAGGCAGTTGTAGCTTGTGTCCTCAGGATATTGCATGTCGAGTCCTGGGGCGTGTGTGGGTGGCTGCTGGGCCATCTTCTGAGAAGCAGAAGTGCCCGGCTCTGTAGGTGTTTCTGTAGGCAGGGCAGATAGTTTGTTTACCTTCTCTGCCTGCTGTGTTTAGTGGAGGAAGGGTTTAAGTACAGAAAGGTGACACTTTAATCAGATTTATGTCTCTTCTGTTGGCTGGAGGGAAGGATGTGCTCAGCAATTTCTTGCAAATCAGTTTGGAAAATATGCAAAATTCACGGTGACTCAGGTGATTGATTACTCCTCCCTTCCTTGCTGTTCTGCTATCAACATAGAAATGTAAGTTTCTAAGACAGCATTAAAAATCAGTTTATTTTATAATATCCCAGTAATATAAGGTCTCTTTGTGTCTCTATCCTTTTTTCATCCGGTACCTGTTGTACACAATGGGAGGAGTTTGGCAAAGGCAGCCAAGCTCCTGCAGGAAACCTTTCATCTTACACCTTCACTGCCTTTTCAATTCAATTACCTGCTGATACTGTTAACATGTGAAAGGCAGGGTTGGAAGCTTCATGAATTGTATGGTAGTGTGTGTAGTGGCAACTGCTGTTGCAGAGAAATACACAAATTTAGTTCTCTAAGGTCAGACTTATTAGGGTTTTATTAACTTAAATTGTAAAGATGATTGATTTCTCTCATCTCTCACATGCAGGTTCGAGATGCAGCAATAAACAGCCTTGTGGAAATTTACAGACATGTTGGTGAACGTGTAAGGGCTGATCTCAGTAAAAAAGGATTACCCCAGTCTCGGTAAGTTGAGAATGTCCTTAGGTCTTCACTATTTTTGGGCTGCTTTTTGTTCCCTTACGTCCTTCAGAAGACTTCAGGAGCCTCATGATTGAACCTTGTCCTGGGATCATTGTTTCATTTTTTATTTTTATTTTTTAATCTGATAAACACTCAGATATACTTAATGAAGATCCTTTACCTTTGCCCAAGTATGCTACAGTATCTTTGGAAAACCACAGAAATTATTACAGATGTTTAGTTAACTGACTTAAGATTAAGGACATTAGTATTTTTCCTGTATGTTCTGCATATTTAGAGAGGAGACACTTCAGAATAGTTTGTGTTTATGCAACTTAGGCTGTCATAAACAACAAAGACCCACAAACAAAATAATCAGTTTTTAGATTTTATTTAAAACAAAAGCAGCTTCCCTCCCAAAAACCCTCACCCAAACCTCAAACAAAAAGCAACCAAACCTACATCAAGACCAAAGCCATGTCCCTCTGCTTCTGCTGTTTCAGGTGTGTTAGAGAGCTGCTCTGCATCTTTCCTGCAGTGCTCAGGGCAGAGCATGGTTAGACCTGAAGATGCAGTAGATGGCAGCTTGTCAGTGCTCAGAGGGAAGAGGCAGTTTCAGAGTTGGGGTACATGCAGGTGGAGGCAGCACTGTTGCCCCTTGTTCTCCAGTGGCAATATCTGCTCCCAGAACGTGCTTTAAAGTAATAAACTCACTGGGAAGGAAGGATGAGATGTGATAAGGATCTGCTCTGCTAGACCTGTGACATAAATTGGAAGGTGTCAGAGCCAAAGACAAATCTTGTGTTAAGCTGGTTTTTAGGGGTGTGTTTTGTGGTATTTCTGCAAATTGTTAAGATAGACAGAGTGGTGATGAACTGGAAGTGCATCTACAATTAGCCATATCACATGTTCAGTAATGTAGTATTTTCAATTATATGTCAGGTTTTCCTTTCAACTGTGTTGATGTTGGTTTTTTTAATTTTAAAGTAACTTCATTGCATTTTTGACAGTGCTCCTAATGGCCTGAGTGAAGCCAAATCTGTTCCATAACATCATAAGATGTAAGAGTTTGGTTGCCCAGGGAAATGGTGGAATCACCATCCCTGGAAGTGTTCAAAAGCCATGTGCATGTGGCATTTGAGGACATGGTTCAGTAGCAAACACTGGGTGCTGGGTTAAAGGTTGAACTCGATGGTCTTAGAGGTCTTTTCCAGCCTTAGTGATTTTATGATTCTAATATTCCTAAAATTTAAATGCAGTTGTTCATTGTGTATTTCTTTAACTTTCAAACAGGTTGAATGTAATCTTTACAAAATTCGATGAGGTCCAAAAATCTGGAAACATGGTCCAGACTTCAGTTGGTGAGTAGAAGTACTTGTATCCTCTTTTTGGTGCTTTTAGCAATTTTCAATTGGTGAGGCATTCAAATGGCAAGTATTCTGTTAGGAGAAACAAGTATGGTGATTGTTCATAAATATACACAGTGCTTTTGCAACAAATAAAATGGACATTTAGTTTTCTGCCTTTTTGTAGTATCAGAAGGAGCAGGAAGACTGTTTTGAGAAGAGAAGGTGGTGCTATAGCTGTTTTCTTTTCCTCTTGAGTTACATTAGGGAAATAAATCTCCTGTTCTCAAGTCCATGTATGTGTAAATTGTTCACAAAGTAAATGAAATAGTAATTTCAGAGAAGAATTGCCTTTTCAGTTTAATGCCCTAAAAGGCACAGAGTGTACACAATAATGCAGTGTAAGAACAATGTTCTGTTTAAAGCTCATGTTGTTTGTATTTTGCACTTCCTAGGTGTCCTGGGGTTCCTCCCAAACCAGGACACTAATTTTGCCTATTTTGTATGTTTAGGGCTGTTAGCCAAAGACCCCTATCAGAGCCTTAATTCTGTGTCTTGTCTGAGACTAGTATTCTGCTTACTGTAATAACAAGTGTTTATTACTGTGTTTACAGATAATCTTACAAGCTAGGAAGTAATTTTAATAGGTATTACTCCTTGTTTAACAAGAGATTTTTTGTGAGAATTCTTTGTGAGGAAATGCATCTTTCCGCTGACAGTTGAGCAGAGCAGATGAACCTGAGTTCAGCACTGTGGGTTCCTATCAAGCTCCCACCCTCTGCAATGCCAGGAGCAGGGGAGATGATGTTCTAGTCATTCCCACCATACTCTTGGAAGTCAAGGGAGCAGAGAGGTGCTTTCTCTTTTAAAAAGGAAAAAAACACTCTTTTCGCTTCTGGGCACCATTCTTTGTGACATAACCATTTTACAGCGCAGTAAACTTCATCTCTGCAGAAACATTAAAATTAACTTACTTGAAAATCCTGAAGTTATAGTTTGGATTATTCAGAAATGTGATGTATTATCTTGTATGTTTGGGAGGGATGAAAACCTAGTACAGGTTCCTCTGTGATGGAATGGGTTAAAATTACACTTTTGCATAATACAGGAGTATTTTGTCTGTACAGGTGGATGAGACTTACAGGGCTAAACAAGTGCAGCTGAGAAACAAATGTCCTTGTTCTTTTTTAACAGATGGGAGGGGAAGTAAATATTTAATCCCTTAGCAAACTTGTTTAGGTTCGCAACCTCCAGGTGATTTCTCTGAAACCCTTACTCAAACTGAAACAGATTTACTGCTGATTCAACTTTCTAGCTTTCTGCTTGGCTAGGCTAAGGTGGAATTTTTGTCATGCTAGCAGTGGAATAGAATGGGCTTTCAAAAAAAGAAAAAGCAATTTGCTGCATCATTGTACTATGTGGATTGCTCTTGTGTGGTGTTTCTAGGAGGCAGACTTGTGATCTGAGAGGTATTGCTACATCTAAAGCATTGGTGTGTATCAGATCTCCTACTTTTAGGCTTCATTGAAAATTATTTTTTCACTTATACTCCTTTGTCACTGTTTCAGTGAAAGGTTTACCCTTTTTGAGACCTCATGATCCCTGTTTTCTGTCCTTGATTCCATGGATAGGCATTGAGTACTTCCCCACAAGTACTCCTGTGTTCTTCACTGTGTTTAACCTGATCTTCTGATGTCTCGCTGTTCTTGCTTGGGCCGTGGCAGGATGCAATCCCTGGAGTCTGTGTGTGTGGTAGATTTCTCCTCAGTAGAATTTCCTGTATGAACATTGAGACAAAAAAGTAGCTGGGGGAAAAGGGAGGGTGGAGGAGTGTTAAGGGTCAGAGAGAGCAAAGCGTAGGATCTCCTGTTGTTCTGCCAGAACCTTTTCATCTTCCCTAGAAATGAAAAAGTCTATAGTTGCAGAATTAAAGTAGTTCTCATTGTGAAGTTAGTAATGCTAACATTAGTTATTAACATCTTTTGTGTGTGTTTGAGGGGAGGGTTCAGTTTCCCTTAGTGCCACAGGCTTGTTTGTTGCTTCTTCCTTGCCCTCCAAGCACAAATAGTGTTACATGCTCATGTTATCTCCTGTGTCAACAGCTCTGTGCAACTTTCAGTTTATCTTTTTGGATTGTGTAAGCCAGCAAAAGGAGGCTTATCGTCACCCACAGTCACAAGCTTGTTGTGGCCTAAAGACAAGCTAAGTTTGTCAGGTTTCTTGTGTCCCTGACACTTTCTGAACAAAGGTGACACTTTCAGCCGTTGTCAGAGTCACCGGGGAGGATGGTGATAGATATTGCACATGCAAAAGGTTTGCCTTTCTCAGGAAATAGTGGAAATGGCTCAGTCTTGTTAACCCTTTGAATCTGGCAGAGTGGTTGGATGGGTGACTATGTGAATGTGCTTCTCGTGTGGGTAACCAAGAGCAGGCTGTTGGCTGACAGGTCACTCATAACTGAGCGCCAGAGTTGTGCTAATTACAATGAGACTTGAAGGGGGTTGTCAAACCTCTCTTATCGCAGAACACAGTGGTACTGGGCAGTTGGGACAGCAGCTGTGACTTCTAGAGTGGTGGAACACAGTAAAAACTGGTCTCTTGGCTCTGAGACTACTGTTTGGGATAACAGTGTACCAGGTCACTGAGGATTCAAGTAAAAGGAAGGAATGGCGGCAGTGCTATTTGTATATCAGGGGTACTTTGGAGATTAGTGAGTTCCTCTGAGTTGTTAAAGGTTTCATATCTAGCGGTTCTCAAGACACAATCAAACAGAAATCTTACACAGACTACTAGAAAAGATGCTTAAAACAATAGGACATTTCTTAATCCAAAGAAGAAATCTAATGAATCAACTCTAATCTGACTGTGAATTTCAAGTCTCTGAAAAGAATTCATGGGGTTTTTTTGCTTATCTTTCTGTACTGTAATCCATTAGTGCTTGTTTGAGTTTATCTTGAATTGTTTGATTGTGTTTTTTTGGCTAGGCTTTGTTTTTATCATTTAGTAACACAGGAATCGAATGCATAGTGGAGTGGGGGAGGTTTGCATAGTAATCTGAGGTGTTTCATTAAGTCGGAGGAGGTTTTGGCATGCCCGAGTATGCTGCTTGTTGCTAGGCTACCAGCAGCCCTTATAGCTAGAATATGAAGTTAAAATCCATGCTGGATTTCTCGATGATTCTCAGTGCATCTCTGTTTTGTTACTTGGCATATAATTAGTCAGCCTCTTGAAGCAAAAATTATAGTTTTTCCCCCTTCGGGCTTTCAGCAAGCTAATTATTTTCTGTGTAACTGCTTTTGCTAATTATGCAGATGCCTTATTCCCCTGGGACAAATACATTTTCAGCATGAAAGGGCCAGTAATTGCCAGCTAGTCAGCTGTTGTCTTTGAGTGGCATTGTGTGATGATCTTTAGTTGGATGTGATACAGAGAGGCTATTGGACAGATACTCCAAGAAATTCATGCTGTATGGTTTTCCTTGGTATTATCTGGAAGGACCTTAACATAAACTGCAGATTTTCCATGGATTTCTGTCGATTTTGAATCAGACTTGGACTCCAGAAGAGTTTATAATCAGGTTTCAGTACAGATTAAGAATAAAATAAATTATCTACTGAAAAATACAGGCTGATGGGAAGCAATGACCCAAACCAAGGCTTTTAGTGACCCAAATGTTTTGGTGTGTTTTTTATGCTTTTGATCACTGTGATATCCTAATATGATATTCTTTGATGTAAACCTTCATTTTTTTAATGTAGGTCACAAAATTTTTGGGAGATGCATTTATATTTGTGCATGAAGGGATAATGTCGTGGGGCTCCTGTGGGCAAGGAGGGCATTAAACTTTCTTGTTGATGTTGAATTTTGACTCAGAAGAACAAGACTTAGGGATGGTGGAGGTGGTAATGTTCTTGGGCTGGAAGGAAATCAAAGCAGGAGATCTTTAAGCCAGAATTCTGCAGCAGAGATCTCTCCCCCACGGATACTTGCGTGGAGTAAGGTGAGGGGAGGATGCAGTTTTGGTGGCTGACTGCATGAGTGTGTGTTCTAAGAGTAAGCAAGTTAATTAAAACAGTGCTAAAATAAAAGATGTGATCATTTCAGTTACTGAAAACCTATGAAGAGGGGCAGTGCTACTTTTCAGTAGAACTACTTCTATATTTGGGAGACTGTATAAGACAAATATGCTATTTACTAAATGAATTCTGTTTGTGCAGATGAGAACTTGGAGTTAAATAGATGAAAACTGGAGCTATTTTAGATTCCTGTGTTTTGCTGGTAATAAAGCTGAGACATTGGAAGCTATTTTGATATTTATTATATGAAGGAAAATCACCCACATTTGCCAAGCGATGCTATGCATAGGAGGGTGGAATATTGTTTGTTTGTCAACACACATCCAAGCAGCAGAATTGCACATGGGAAGGAGGGACAACTATCCAGGATAACAGATATTTTGAACCAGTAAATGCTGCACTGGGCTTTTTTGCATTCATACCTCCTTGTGCAATTAAATTTCCATTATGGCGTGCTCTCTATTAGTGCACTTCTCAAGTTGAAATACGAAGTAAAATAGATTGATTTCATTGACTCAGCATTTTTAGGGCATGAAAAAAGCAAATAAATACCTCTTCACTTGTGTGGGAGCTGAGAGAGCAGTGATGTCGGATGATATTTGAATGAACACCATCAACTGATAGTACATCCTTGTGGAAGGTATAAATGGACAAGAGGAGCTCTGCTCCCTTTCTGACAGCTTTTTAAATAAGCACATTGCTGAAATTCTCAAATGTAGAAGGGGAGGGGAGTGAGCAAGCGGGCACAGGGGGGCACACGGAGCTCAGCTGCATGCCGAACAGGCTTTTATTTTGGAGGAGAGGTTGCAATCGCCTGCTGGGTCACACAGCAAAGTGCTGTAGGAGGGTGGTGAGTTTGCTGGTGATTAAGTTGCTGAGAAACATGTACTGAGAGACGGGTACCAGGGGCTGCTCCCAGCGCAGTGCCTTTCCCCAGCAGCTCCCCAGCGCTGCAGAGAATGACCACAGGCAAAGGTAGGTGCTGATGAATGTGCCACAGGGACGGATGGGTTTATTTGTTAATGTCTGAGTATTTGACTGCTGGTTCTTCTTAACGGTGTGAAGAGAATGAAGCAATCTTGCAGTAAAAAGTGGAACTTAAAATAAAAAATAGTCTGCAAGCGTCTGTAGCCTGGTGTCATCAAGCTCAGTTTAAGATTCTATAAATTGTAATAAATAGTCTGTTTGATGGGGTGAAGAAAGAGGATGTGTGTGTATACAAGGGACCCAGAACAGGTTGAGAGAGGTGAAGAACATGTATTTTCAAAAACCCTGCTGGTCTGTGTCGTTTTTGAGTGATCATTGATACTTCCATTTCCTAACTGTTTCCTTTTGCAGCATCAGTTGGGAAGATTATTAAATTGGTTATGAGTACTTTTGAATTAGCATTGAATCGCAGTTCCAAGAATGTGCCAAACAGAGACATCGCTTTTTTTTTAAACCTGTATTTTTGTGTTTTAACTGAGTTTCTGTAACAGGATATCTGTGGTAGTCGGTGAGGCTGGATTGGGACTAGGTGAAATGGAAAGACATAAAACCTCTGTAACTATTCACCTGTGAAGAATTAATTTACAGAAGGGAAGCATATATTGTATTTATTTTTGCTATGTAAGAAGCCTGTGCTTTTCATCTGAGCTTTCCGAGGAGATGATTTCTGTTAGCCATCTTTGCAAAAGCTGCATTTTCTTTCTTCCCCCTTTTCTCTCGATTCAGTGTACCTGTTGTCTTTCTGAAATCCTTATTCTACAGTGGATGTAGTAGACTAATTTTAGGAGGTCTGAGTCAGTTGGTATCCAAATTTTATGGACCTTGGGTTTGTATTGATATTTACTGTCTCGAGGTGTGAGTCAATTGGCAGGTTTTTTTGTAACAGAACGTGGAAATCTGGGCAAATTGAATGCTCTGGAATGAATACTGCATGCTACAGGATGTGCTATTTCTGTGGACAGATCTTTATTTTATCCTGCTGGAACATTGTTTTCCAAGGCAATTGCTGCATGTATTTTCAGAGGAAGCAGTGGATGCATGTGTATGGTGTTTGTTGTTCACCATCAGTAAATTCCTCCCAATGCCAAGAAATTAATACAGAAACCTGTCTGGGCTGGTTCTTCTCATGAACTGCATCACCTGTGTCATCATAGTGTCCCCATCTACAGCTGAGAGACCTTTGCACTTTGGTTTCTTCTGTCAGGTCAAAAGAGGAGTTGAGAATAATCCATTATTTTTCCAAAGTTGGAATTGTGAATAATTAATGTACTTCACTGTTTATTATGGCAAGCAAGCATGTATTTGTTGTTGTCAATGAAGCATGATGATTTCATCATGCTGGGAACTTCTCAGCTTTAAAAGATCAGCTGGTGGAATGAAGTGCCTGGGGCAGTGGTCCAGCTGATCTTATCTGTTGGGAAATGTCTGACCTCCAGGTCACTGCTGGTTATCTGAACTGTAGTAGTAGCAAATGTCAGAAGAAAAGTGTGTAAGTTGCTAGTGTATGGTGAATTCTGGATTGACTCCGAAGTACCTAGATCCAGGATTTTCTTGCAAAGACTGGAGTTAATCTGGTTGTTTCATCACCTCCCCTAAGCCTGATGGTTTTATATGAACACACAAATGCTCTTTTGGCAAAGCTTTGGTGTAATTGAGCAGAGCCACTTTATTACCAGCATCACTAGCAGATGTGCATAAAATGCAGGCTGAAGCAGTGGGCAGTTAAAGGATGAGATGCTGCTGTTAATGTGGGCTTCATCAGTAGAAGTTTGACACGCACCATGCCATTATTACTGATGGAAGTTAAATGCATGGCTGTCCTGCACATCTGGAGATGAATTTCTTCATGCAGGGCCTGTTCTCTTCTTCCCCACTGGTAAAGTACCATGTGTGCCTGAGCAACCTCCATGGTTGCCTCAGAGAACATGTCCAACTTGGAACACATGGCAAGGATGAATTTATAGTCCAGTGTCCATAAAGAATTAGAATGAAAAAATTTTACACCCTTTCCTCCCATGGAAACTGCAGTAACATCTGGTACAGCTGCAGAGGTGGTCACAGTTCAGGAATGCTTAGTAGTTGGCTGTTTTCTCCACTATGGTCTTTTCTTTCAAATTCTTTCATATGTTGTGATGTCAGGTTGGTTTCACCTCTAAAAGCCTTAAATTGCAGTGGTCATTGTCTTTGAAATCTCTGCACCAGTTTCCTGGTATCTTCTGTGCTGTTTTTCCCATCTGGCTCTGTTTTGTAGATGTTCTGTCAGAAAAAGCTTTTGTGGTCAAAGCTGCAGCAATATTAACTCCAGGGGCATTTTTACATGAAAGGACTAACTAAATCTTACGTTTCTGATTGCTTAGCTTTGTTGTTCATGGTACACAGAATCTTCCAGGGGCAGGTTTATCAGTAGGATGGTTCATACATATGCATGAACACACATACTGATCGCTGTGAACATAGCAGAGATTTTAAGTCAGCCTTTTAACTCTCAGCAATAAGAGATGAGAGTACAAGCTATTCAAATACTGTGTGGCACACTAAAGGACAATCTGGTGGGAATAAAAAGTATCCCATAGTTGTACACTGTGCAGATTCATGAAGCTTATTTGGGTTGTGTTGGTGTTTCACACGCACTGACTTCACTTGTTGGGGGTACGCAGTAGAGTACTTCAGTGAGCACAAGTGAAGGTATCACAAACCTTCTGCTCCTATGAAAATAATTACAAGATTGTTCTTGGCATAGAAGTCCTTGCCTGAGGCTCACAAATAGTTCAGTTTCCAAGAAAGTGGTGGAGGAGTAGGTGTCTTTCTTTCCCCTTCCTGTATACTGGCTGAGTGCTGGAGAGTAGTCTCCTAATAACTACTTTTAAATGAATGCTCTGGGCTGTTTTTATATAGAAACACTGTCCCAGTTAGAATTCAACTGCTGTCCTTAATCAGCTGCCTCAGTGGTGGCCAAAGACGGCTTGGGGAAGAGATGAAATTTCTTGTGCCTCTTGTGGAGCACTTTGATGAATTCTGTGCTGCTGCTCTCATTTATTTGATGAGGTTTGTTTTCAGGTTGAGCGTGTAACAAGTGGGCTGAGTTTAGCTGCTGTGATTAGCAGCCTCTGGGGACAGCAGTCACTCTGTGGTAGTTGGTGAAATACAGGATAGGCTTTTGTGGGCAACAGAGGTACGTGAAACGTGTGTTTCTCCTGCCACCACCAAGTAACATCCCTGTCCTTGCATATTGTAACTACAGTAGCTCCAGCCTCCATAACTGTGAAGTTTTATTAAAGTGTCTAGACTGAAGAGCACCTTGGTTGATTTCTAAAGAACCTGAGACCAAGTGCTTGGAGGCTTGAAGGTCTTCTTGTACCTAGTTACTTTTCGTTTTCAGATCATTGACTTCAGGCTGGATGAGATTAGACTGCTGAGCCCATTTCTGAGGAAGACTTGCTAATACAGGTGGTATATGCAGTTTTAACATGCAGTGGTAGAACAAAACCTGCTGTTACAGCCATGTGAGTTGGGGGCATGAAGAGGAGCTTTTTTCAAAATGCAGGAGTGGACAAGTGCTGGTTTGTTACTCCAGAGGGAAGTACAGGGAAGGCATTGTCTGTACTTGGCCCTGGTCTGGCATTACACTGCCTTCCTCCTCCGTTATGTTTGGCTGAAGTTACTTTGTTTGTAGCTCAGATACAGTGTGTGAAATAGAACAAAACTGAGCTATAATAAGTAAATGCATCCTATTTTCTATTTTTGTAGTATTAAGACAGCAAATACTGCATAATGACTGGGTTTCTTCTGCCTGCTGAAGGAATTAATTCTGCCCTGCTGCTCTATCAAAAGAATGCTTTTGTTGCATTGTGCGAAGCAGTTTGAGTGTCTTTTTTTGTTTATTGCTATGAAGCCCCAAATCTGCAGACAGCCCTGAATAATCCTAGCTGGGTTTACACCCCACGTGTAGCCTGCAGGGATCTCGCTGCAGATAAATCTTCATAAGGAAAGCTACTAATGGCTGCTGCTTTGCAGTTGGCCTTCGGAGTCAAGCCCAGGTGATTTTATCACAAACAATTCACTACAGAGGAAGAGAGAAATACCTTCATTCACTGTAAAGTGTTGCCTGAACTGCTTTTTTCAAGAATGGCAAAACCTCTAGCAACCACATTTCCAGAGCTGTTCCCTTTCTTGTGACACACCTGACCTGCTTTCCCTCAGAGCTTGTCAGTGCACCACAAAACCCTTTAGATGCTTTATGTGGATGTTTCTGGTATGAAATGCAGATGCTGATGTCTAAGGAATATGAGACATATCTGGGCTTCATTGGAGACGAATGCTTGAATGCAGAGATAGAAGAGAGAAATTTACACTTTTTTTTCACTCCAGATCTACTCCCTTTGATATTAGTGGACTCTTTTTAATGATTTCAGTGGGAATTGCACAGGCCCCTCTGTAAATTGCTGGTAGACTGTGTTGTAAAAAGCCTTGTTTTGAGTATTTTAGGCATGACTCCTCCTTCCAGTGGGAAGGGGGAGATAGAAGTTTTAGGTATGAAACAGTGTTGGCGCTGCTTCTGCTAGTGTTAATGCAGTTGGCAGCATTGATGCTGCCTTCATCCCCTTGTAGTGAGAGTGTTCCCTGTGGCTGTGGTGTGGGTAGAGGAGAGATGTGTACATCTTTAAGAAATGCATGTCTTCCACATAGGTCTCTCCTGAGTAATGGGACTCCTGTCTAGTGGAGCGCTGGCTCATAATGAGACCTGACATTTCTAATTAGGGCGGCTTTATGAAGAATGGGTCTAACTCTGTTCTCCATCATTTATGTTTCTTCCCCTGAACTCCCCCCGGCTCCTGCTGGGATCAGGGGAAATCCTGGAGGCAGCCCTGGAGAGGCAGGGCTGGGCACACTTCTTCCTGCTGCAGCTCTGCCACTGTACTTCAGCTCTGATTTATGCTCCTGCTGTTTGAGCTCTGTGCTGGGCAGGAGCTGAATCTGCAGAGGGTTCTAATCACACGGACCTTTTGTGATGTGGAGGGACAATCACGCTCCTTTTCACTGGAGACTTAAATAAGATCTGATCCCAAGCTTCCACGGGCAAAATATTTATGCACCAGCACACTGAAACTTATTCTCTGCTCCCTCCCCCTTAAGAAGCTCCATGCTTGTCTCTTAGATGTCTGGTTGGTGTTTTTTTTTTCCTTTTCTTTTTGATGTGCGCGCTGGATTTTGTCTCACTGCAGCGGGATTTCTCCAAGACTCTGTATTGGGTCTTTGTATGCACACTGTGCTCTGTGCTTGCTGCTTCCCTTCATGGCACTCCCTGAAGCCTATTTATTATCATGGGCACTAAAGCAGTCCTGTCCCTCTTTTTGTCCTCTTTCTTGTTTGTAGCAGCACATTGTAAGGAGCTCTGTTCACTCTGCCTGAAAGTGTGGGAGACGTGGCAGGATACTGGGGCCCTGGGAGCTTTGTGACCGAGGTGGACTGTGCCAGGTCCTGTTGTATAAACCAGGCCAGGTGCTCCATCAGCTGCAGCAGAATGTTCCCTTCAGGGCCCCTGGTGTGAGCATGTCACATTTGGTCCTTTCCACAGCTTCTTCCCTGGAAAGCTGGATCACAGAGCCATCCGAAACACCATGTTTTACATTCCCCAGAAATGGTAAATAGTTCCAGAGGTGAGAATGTACCTGAACTGTGTTTGGTGGTGCTCTGCACCCTTGGCCAGTGATGGTCTGAGCAGTATTTGAAAGCAGGAGATCTCTGCTCCCTCATGGCATGGAAGGGGTTTCTGTGAAACCACACACAGGACAAATACCAGTAAAAAGCTGTGATGAGCAGCTCATTTTATAAATTTTGGGCTGGAATCTTGACTTTCCTGTACCTGTAATGCATAGACCACTAATTCTGGAAAACCTCTGAATCAGAAGTAAGATTTTTTTTCATCAAGAGGTTTTTCATTGGTTTTATGCAAGTTCCAATAGTCCTCATACTTGAGGGACTGAGAGGACAGCCCTGTGCTTTGGGGGTTTTTCCCATGAGTTTATATTTTTTGTCACTTTGAAGATAATAAGTGAAGCTCTGGAAGAGGTTGCCCAGAGGATCTGAATCCATGGAGGTTTTTAAAATGAGTCTGGATGTGGCCTTGAGTAATACAACTTTGTCGGCCCTGCTTTTGGGAGGAGATTGGGTCACTGAACCTTCAGAGGTCCCCTTTAACCTAAATTATGCCATCATTTCATTTTTTCCTCCTGTAGGACGCAGTAGTTATGGAAGATCTTCAGATTGATTCAGTGGTTTTTTTACTCAGTACTTTCTGGCTGTGTGTGTCAGTAAGCTGAAGGCAAGGTTTGCCAGTATCATTTGAGACTGTGTCTGTTATTCAGCTCTTCAGTTTATCAGGAGTGGTAACTGGGCTAAAGAAGAATGTGACCTCAGCTAACAACACAACCTGATGTCAGCATGAAAAGGCTGCAAACCACAACAGAGGCACTTCTATAAATGGCAGCCTGTATCATTTAATGCACATTCTCTGCTGATTTGGTGTTATGCTAGAATGGGTGATAATGCTTCACTTCAGTTTTATTGGGCTGTCATCAGTGTCACTGTCAAGTTACACATGGGCGTTTTCAGTGAAGCATTAAGATGCAGATTGCTCTTTGATTTTAATATTAAGAATTTAAAGCTTGATATTTAAATGTGTATTCTAATTGTTTATGTGAAGAGCAGTTTGCTACAAATTGCTGTAATTGATCTGTATTTTCCTCCTTTTAATCTTCATGCCATTGTTCAAAATACTATTATTAGGAGTCTTCTGAAGCTTGTAATGGTGAGCTTTATTTTGTAGACAGAGCTCTGTGTTCCTCTTCCCTAAGTAGACAGTCTAAATATTTCTTGTAACTCAGGATATTTGAATTAATTTTCTTCATCTCAGTAAGGTTTTTTACCTTCTTTCCTTGTAATATTTGGAAAAGGAAGCTAAGTCAGCCTGGTTTATATGAAGTCTAGATGATTAACCTAATCACCTCAACAAACACACCGCTATTCCAGGCAGGAATTATCAGTGGCTCTTTGTGTCAGTGGGAGAGGCTTTCCAGATGAATTAGAAGGATATTTAAAATATTTAAAAACTAAACACAAAATTACTATTAAAAAAGAGGGACTGAAGTTCTCCAGCACATCTTCTGGGTTCTGCTTTTCAGTGAAGACTTCATCAGTTTGGTTGTAAAGAGGAGGGAGTGTGTAGTGGGGACCCTTGAAGCTTTGCATGGGTAAAGAGGCAGGGCCAACAGGTTGAGTTTATGCTAATTGAAGCATTGACTTCTTATGGGCATCCTTATTGCAAAGGTTTTATTGAAATTCATGCCTCCCAGTTAAAAAAACCTGATCTTACTTGCTTTCAATCTCTGAGCAAAACTAAAAGTGAATCTCCAGTTATCTGTTATGTGTTGTGCTTCACATGTGCCAGTTCCTCTGTTTGCTGATTCTTCTTTAAGTGGAGGCAAGCACAGATGGTTGCTAAGGAGAACCAGATGATTTGCCAGCATGGTGGTGTTTGCAGGAGTGGGACTTGGACAGGCCTAAGGCTGATCTGTTGTTGTTGCTTTGAGTTTGAAATGTTCATTTAAAAAGTTGAAATTCCTAAGTTTTGACACCATCTTTAGTTTGTGGCATGATTCCTTCATGGGTTTTTTAATTCTAGCACGGTGCATGTTGGCCTTTCAATCATTTGTTGTTAAGAGGCCATGCTTCTTACCTGTTGAGCCTAAACCAGAATGGGATGTGATGTGAATCAGATGTGAAGGGAGAAGTTCATGTAGGACATGTGTTAATTCCCTAGGAGATGTAGGGGTGGTTCTCTCCACAGTGCTGGGAGGCAAAGCTGTTCTCATCCCTTCAGACTCTTCAGAATAACTCATGCCAAGAGACTCTCACCAGAGGGGCAGTGTGAGTGTCATTTCATCTTTTTAGCTCAATTGACAAAGTTTAGCTGGACTGAAAGGCCCCTGGGTGCTGGTTGATATGCAGGCTAATGGTTCAGAGCTTGCTTCCCTGGCTGCCTTGTGGCTTCTAAGCATGGATTCAGTGTTTGACAGTTTCTAGGGAGCTGATGGGATGTGCACTATATCCAGTGAACCGGGATGTGCACTCTATCCAATGCTGCTGGTCACTGATTGCTGCAGGCTGCCACAGCAGTACAAACAGTAGAGAGCTGTTGTGTAAGTGAGCCATTCACTTCCAGTCTGGACAAAATAAGAATTCTTGCTACTTGCAATTGAGGTAAATGATCTGTAATGGAGGTGAGCAATTCAGGTGGCTTGGGCTGGTTAATGGTGGAAGCTCCAGATGCACCAGGCTGATCCTGCTCTCGTGTTTTGGGAGGCCTCAAATCTTTTTTCTGTCTGAGTAAACTGATACCTGGTGAAGCAGTTGGCCACATATGAAGAATAATCATGTCTAGACAGAAATCTCTTACCTCTATAGTACCTGCAAGTGTACAGAGCCTTCAGCATTCCTGCTTGTGAAAGGAATGAAGGGGTCAAGCTGTGACTGGTACTTGACTTCTCCAGAAATGCTGAAGGTTTATGTACATCTGAGCACAGAATTTGGGTTTGGGAATTGATAAGACATTATTTTCCCATACACTTTATTCCAATTTCTTTTGAATTTGGTTTGCCTCTGGAGGCGGGGTGCTGCAAACTGCTCACTTGCCCCCAGTGTTTGGTTTTCAGTAACAGCTGCTGACAGATGGCAGTGCCCTGTGAGCATTCCCTGTTATTTGTGTTAAACAACAAGGCAGCAGCAGCCTGTATTGTCTGCCAAAAATTACTGAGGTGGGTGGAGAAAGATTTATATGGCTTTTTCTTCTGCAACTTGGTCTGCTTGAATTTTTCTGATGTGCAACTATTGATACACTTCTTTGTTTTCTTTGTGTTACAGTCACTGTTCTTGCAAATTTTTTTAATGTTCATACTGGTTTGTCAGATAGTCTAAGAAATGCCTGGAAACACCTGCTGATAATAAAATCTTGCTAATTTGGTGCTCATATCTGCCTGTGCTTTCACATGTCCACTGTGCTGTTGCCACTTCCATACCTGATAGTGTTTAAGTCATGGAGTTTGTGAGCATTTTACAGGGAGTGTAACACATGGTCACTCCTGCTTCTGATTTGTTAAAATGTAAAGCAAATGCAGAAGAGTCTGGAATCTGAATGATGATCTTAAGCAGTATTATAATTTTAAAAGAATGTACTTGTGCGTCAAGATCATTTTACTTGTGAATGAATAAACAGAAATAGCGAGTCTTAGCTCTCAAACAGTTTTTACAACTGGTTCAAGTGTGCTTTGGGACAAATGTATTTGCACACCTGTAGGTCACTGTGAAAGCCCAAAGTTGAAGGTTCAGAAATGAAGCTCTCAGATCAAGTCTGTGATTAGTTGTTATCATTTGAAGATTGGTTTCGATGTCTCTTCCAGCTGGTAGCAGGAAGTTCTTGGTTTCACCTGGAAACCTGATGTTGCTACACAATTTATAAATACAAACCACCAAATATATTTTATTTGTATATTATACAAGTGTATTTTGCTTTGCATATGTGAGCAAGAAGCTGTTGTGAAATGAATGATGTGGAAGAACCATTGTTTTCCTTGATAGATTTTACTCTGTAACCCACATTTCATTTTTAACAACTTAGTCCTTTTTTTTTTTTTTTCCCCTCCATTCCTGTGTCTGAAGTGAAATGTGTTTAAAATAAAACTTTTTAATTCTTTGACACGTGTTATTTTCTTTTGTTCCTGCTCTGGATTATAAATTCTAGGTGTGTCTGGACACCTTACAGCCCATGAGAGACAAAGTACCTTTAACAACCTTGAACTCAGACTCTTTTTTTTGTCATGCAGTACACAGATGTATTTACAGAGCATCATAATTTCAGTGAGGACTGGCAGGAGGGGGTTCACTGGATGACCTCACCTTTACAAAGAAAAATCATCCATTTTTTCTCTTGTGAAAGAGCAATGATGTTCTTCTGCACCTCCTCCCCTCTGAGTCATGCCTTTTCTCCCATGTTAAGAATGTGGAGTGGAAGATGACAACAAAGTGACCTAAAAATAAAGACTTAATGAAACGGGGTATAGGAAAACGTGCAAATGTGAGGATGCATTGTACTCTGATTTCAAAGGTGCTTTAAAGAGCTTTCCTTGTCTCAGCTCTTGCCACTTCTGTAACCTGATGGCTAGAGATACTTACCTTGGGATCAGTATCTTCAGAGCAAACGTAGAAAACAAATTTCTTCCCAGTCATCACTTAAAGTAAACCTGGGTTCAGGGAAAGATTTCATCAGTGCTACTGCGCTGTAAAAAGCCCAGTAAGTACTTGAAGACCATTATCTCAACCTGGGAACCTGTTGCAGAGTTTCCAAAACAGAAATATCTCAGACTTCATCCCTATTTCATTTTGTTGAACAACCTTGAAAGAAGCCTCTTTAGGATTAAAGCAATGTATTCGTTTCTTTTGTTAGTCCTGATTAAGATTTATGCTCAAATGTTGTGCTATTTGGTTTTGCAGTTGATTGCCCATGTGTTCTATTCCTAGCTGGTTGGCTGTTACAACGATACAAATCCATTTAATCTTGATTTCTCAAGAAATCCTGTTCCCAAGAATTTCTCATGATTTCTCAAGAATTGTCACACTCCCTGAATACAAAGGTTTCTGTCCTGTAAGTCCCAGAGAGCAGGTGGACCTAAAAGTCTTCTTGCATTACAGTACATGCCATAACATGCCTGCACAGGAGGAAGGTCTAAATTGGTCATCCTTAAATCACCCTAGCTAGTGATGCTAGGCTTTGAACTTGTGCCTAGCAACTTAGAAAATACCACCCAAGAAGCAATTGTTAGTGGGAATGTCAGACATTTAAATTATCTCTCAGGCTGATACTGCTTTAGTAATATTTTATTTTGACATCAAACTGTGGGGAGTGACTTTATAATAATGGGGAATAAGGAATGCTAGATTCAATCACTAGGAAGTATTTAATTGAGTTGCTGAACTTTCTGAAAGGGATGCCTGACTCTTGCGTTTTGAGCATGGTATGAGTTGATCTGACAAGTAAGAAGATGCATATGCCCCAGTTCCTGGGAGGGCTCACAAAGCACACAGTGTGTTAATTCCTGTTATATGTTTTACAAGAATTTCTCTATTCCTTTCTCTACGCACTATCTGTCCTTCCCTGTGTGTTGTAGAAATTTAATCTCTACTTCTCCTCTGTACTTTCCAGAGCCTATTTCCATCTTCCCAGACTTCAACTTGAGCAGTGTACATCAAGTATCATACTAAGCTCTAGGTACCTAGATTTTGTCTCTCTTGGGTAATCAGGTGTTTCAGGCAAGTAGTGAAAATTCTCATAAATTTAAGGTTATTGAGTTTAAGCTTTAGGGTGAATTGTGTATCCTAGAACTGAAATAAAGCTAAGAACTGTTCGTCTCAACATGTATATTTGTATTCATCTTTACAGTTTAGCAAAGCAGAAACACGGTGTTGTGGAGTCTGTGGTTCTCCTCTCTTCTAAGTTTATATCATAAGCAGCCTGCTGGAAAGGGGACAGCTTGCTTCTAGGAGCTGAGCCTTTACAAGGACTGCACAGCTTGCAGTTTAGGAGTGAAGTGTAAATGTCACATATGAAGGGATGCAGCTCCCTACAGCATAGACAAATCAGTGCAAGGGGGAAGAAGCTTCCATCTAATTTGTCCATTTGAATTATCATTGCAGTGATCTTTCAGGGTCACACATGCACAAAGTCACTGTGCCAGCCAGACTTGCCTTAGGGGAAAGAGAGATCTCAAGCTGCTTAGAAAATGGTTCTTTGTATTAATAAAGTGCTGTTTTCTTTCTAGTTGTGGCTTGTTGACTTCTTTAAGTCTTGCATGGAGGCAGCAAGTGTGCCTGTCTGAAACCAGAAATCTCTATAGACGGAAATGGGTTGGGTCTCGGTATCCTGGGATGATAATGGTTTCAGTAGCTTTTCTGAATGAGGAAGGACTTAAACCAGCTGTGCTCACCGCCTTGTCTCAGTCTTGTTCCACATCAGCTTCTCTAAGCTGGCAGAATCACCTGTGAGATGTCAGTACTAAGGAAAGATTTGTGATTCTGACTTCTTTTTTCCCCCCCAGTAGTGGTGAAAATGGCTCTGCCAGGCTCTTTCTGCAGTGTTCCCAGCTTTAGCATGGGAACCTCTTTGGTTTTTAATGTCTCCGATTCTGTTTAGGTCAGCATTGGTTCTGTGAAGTCTTTAATGAGTAGATCCAGAATAAGATGTTTAGCTGGGTTGTGGTTGGTGTTTGTATTCTTTGTGGTAAGTGGGAGTGATTCTGCTTGGCTTAAGTTTATTTCTTCAGGGATAAGTTAAACTATATAACCTTACACTTGCCATTATTTAATAACATCTCAAGAGCCTCAGCTGGTGTCTTGTAACTTGTTAAGCAGCAATAATTTGATCTCACGTCTGAGTCCTGAGGCAAATTCATCCTTCGTTTTCACTTGACAGACTTTGCCCTTGAACCAGAGGAAATCTTCTGCTTGCATGTTTATTCAGAGCTTCTACCACCTCTTAGCAAGTTTTGAACTTGATTAAAACTAAGAGATTAAGATGAAAACTAGTCTGCCCTTAGTCCCTTTGTTTAGTTCCCCTTGTGGATGAGATGGTCTTGGAGTTAGTCAAGCGGTACAGCAGATGCAGCAGGGAAACTGGGAGAGTTCAGATCCGATGAATCAAGATTTTACTGGTCTGGCACAACACATTTTTTCAATTTGAATTTCCTGTTTGATCCTGACATATTATTTGATGCAGTATGTGGTTTTATGTGGGAAAACTGATTTCTTTCATCATTCTTTCTTGGATAAAACAGCTGTGGAAGTCTTCCACTGTGCACGGAGTATGTGGGAGGAAACAGGATGGTTACAAAAGAAGTTGAATTATCAGCTGTGATCAGAATCAATTATTAAGTCCAACTTCCAGTTGTGGCAGATGTTTTTGGACGGCTGGATGACAGGCTTAAGTTTTACCTAAGTGCAGGGACCTGAGGATGGTTGAAAAAGGGTGCTGAGCCACGGGGAGAAAGTGAACAGCAGCACTGACTGAGGCCAAATAAAAATGGGTTGGGCAGGATTATATTAGACTGATTAGAACACAACTACTTGCATTTCTTTAACTCCCTTTTTTTCTTTTAAAAGGGAAGGGCATATTTGTGCTTATTTTTTTATACAGTCTGAATAATAGTAATTATTTTTATCTGTGCTACGACTGCATTATTTATATTGCAATCATTTCGGGAAAGATGCTTTCTTCTTTGTACTACATTAAAGTTCCCCTGCTTGCTTGGGTTTTCATTTTCCTTCTGAAAGACGAATATCAAATTTAGTAGGCTGAAGTAATTAATGACAGGAGGAATGAAAGTTTCAGCAATGTCTTGCCTCCACCTTTTTATCTGCTTTTTTCCCTCTGAGTATGACTGCTCTGTTTGCTGTACCTAATGATGATTCTTTATGGGGAAGAATGTGGATGAAGGAACCTAGGTCTGCCTTTAGTTTTAAAGATGGTGGGGAGTGCACAAAACAAGCTTCCGGAAAAAGAAGCCTTGTTGACTGTTAATATTTTATAAGTTGTGGCACATTTTTGGTTTTGGTGCTTTTTTCCCATGACTTTTTTCCTTGAGCCCCATGGGTTTTTAACATTGAGGCTTTGATGGACAGGTGCAGAAGGCCCAAGAAATGGATGTATCTCAGGAACTGGAGCTTTCCACTTGTGAATCAGGCAATTCAGACTGTGCTTACAGTTGAAGCTGCATTAAATATCAGTCTGATTTTTTTAGGTTTTGTTAGCCAGCCACGTGGAAACCATGTCAGATAAGCTACTAATTGGTGTACTAAAACCTCTCCATGCTTATTTAGAAACCATATAGAATAAAATCTGAGATTATAACAATTTAAAAAGAAATCCTGCAAAGTTCTGCATGCTCTTGGATTCACCTTCATCCCAAATATATAGAGCTGGAAACAGAATTTAACTTAATGTGATGGTGATTAAGTAAAATAAATCCTGTACTCCCATACATTTTCTGGCATGTGCTCTAATTCTGACTTTTCTGCATGACCTGCAGTCAGCTTCCTCTTGTACTTGGCCTTTGTTTCCACTGCGTCAAAGAAGTGGAACTGATCCTGTCTAGATACCATACACAAATCTGTGCAGAGTAGTGTAAGTTATTGCCAGTGAGCATCCATTCTAAAAATCACCGAACAAGCATTTTTTCATTAAAAATAAAACTTATATTATCTACCAGTTCCTTCTTTTATATCTTAAAAAAACCCAACATTTTCAATGCTACCATGGTAGTCAGTGATCTTGAGTGATCATAATAAATACAATTAGATTTTTCTACAATGCTCCTGAGAAAAGTAAAATGCTAGCTTTTCATTTACTGTTTCTTCTCTTTGAGACCCTGGGGATAAAAACCAAATGGGCTTGATTGTCAGGAAACCATTGCTTCCCTGTGCCAGTGTTTGCCAGGAGTGTAATGTGAGTAGGGCTTAGGTGTTTCTCACCAGCTCTAAGGAGTTGCTGCTCTGAGCTCTGGTTGTAGTCAAATGTGCTCTTGTAGACATTGTAAAAGCTGGCATGGGCTGCAAGCGTTGGCACTGGTGTACTGGTGATGCAGCATGGTTTGTGAGATCCTGCGTGCATGCAGCTTCTCAAAAGCTCTCAGGGAGCTGAATTAAAGTGCTGGGGAGACAAGAACGTTCCTAAGTCCTACTTCTATTAGTTAGGAATAGAAACTCATGCTTTTTAGTACATCAGGAGAGTGCTGTGGCAGGCAGGTGGTGCTTCTGAATACTGCAGAGAAGCACCAGCCTCGAGTCTGCTTCCCCATCCCTTTCCTTAGCTAACAGCTGCAGTGGATGCTCTGGAGATCACAGAACCAACTCTTTAACTTAGTAGCCATTGTGACAGGATCTCAGAGGCATCTCAGGTCACTGGTTGGGAACCATTTCTGGCTATAGAGCATAGCCTGGATTATACAATTCAAATTTGAATTATTTTTAAATAAACAAAACATCTCTATAAACTTTGCTTATATGTGTGTCTTAACAGTCTGTAGTAATATCCATCTTTATAAAGGTGAAGCTTTTATTTATAGTGGAAATTCCTGGTTATCATGCTGGTCATGCCTGTTTTACTAGTTGATAATCTTTCTCAAAAGGCATGTAGACTGGGAAGTAGTCGCTCCCTAGTTTTCCTTCTGTGGTTTTTCTTCTGCTTCAACCACCTTCAGTCTAAGACATTCTTATCTCACGATTATTTCCCACTGAGCATGTGACAGTATTTTAATGGCCATCTAATTAAAGTATATTAATTATGCATCGGACAGGGCATTCTGGATGGGAGTCACTGATGTGTGCAGTGTGTAGCACTGTACAGTTTCTGCCAGGGTAGTATCCATGGTCTTGCATTGGCCTTTAACCGGACAGATAATGCCTTGGGGCAGAAGGCTCCTGTTCCTGTGGCTGTACAGGCTGGCAGTGTTGTTTTTTTCCTTCATTGTTTTGGGATAACTGCACCTGTTTTGTTTCTTGGCTCAGAGGCGGCTGTTTGGAAAGTTTAGGATGCCCCACCATCTCACAGGAGGGGCATATATGAGGTTCTGGGCAACAAGTCCCTGTCAGTGATTGTAAATAAACCTAAAAGAAGGTGCTGGAAAGGGTTGGTTCTGGAGCTTCCCCAGGTCCCTCCAGCACAGCTTGCTGGCTTAACTTCACCGACCCAGCCATCCTCTGAGAGTTAACCCAGAAGGAAGCAAGGCTGCAGCTTGGCATTATCTCCTTGTAGATATCTCTAGAAAGCTTTCTGTTGCAGGACTTGTGTGCATTAGCAGGCTTTTCAGGATGTTCTGTGGTGACTGGAGGTGGAATCTGCAGCATTTCTGCCCCCTGCCCCCCCCCAGTGTGCTCTGTGTAACTGAAGGCAGTGAGATGCCTTTGCCTTTTTCTGTGACAGTGCTTTGTCCTAAAAACGCCAGGATGCGCTTTCCTTTTCCTTCCTACTCTCTATGCTCCTTGTCAGTGCTTTACACCTCGGTGTGCTGTGTGTGTAGAGAATGAGCATCCCTTCAAGAAGTGCTAAGTGCTAACAGTAGAAACTGTAATTTCCTGGTGTTGACAGTGATGGGTGTTGGGGCAGTCAGCATCTCGGTGAGCTGCACCGGTCGTAATTGCCCGAGGAGGCAGAAGGATCTGTGCAGGGAATGCCAATTGGGGAATGCAGGCTGGAGAAGGGCCTCACCCTGTGATGCCATGGCAGCAGATGGTGCAAACAGCTGGAAATCTGGACCTGGGCTGTGGGGCTGGAGTCACCTTCCCTGTCTGCGCAGAGGGCTCCTGCCCTTCGCTGGTGAAAACCACCGTCCATTTCAAGGCTTCAAATTGTTGGTATGCCTGCTAATTAAATTATATAGGGTATAGGCAGTCCAGGTGAGACAAAATATCACCCATCGATTCCACAGGTATCTCCTTATTCCTTCGGGTTTTGGCAAATAAGCCTCAGGCTGCCGCCAGCAGGTGTCTCCCTGGGAGCTTGGTTTAATCTTGCTTGCTGTTTTCCTGTAACACCAACCCTGGGAAATAGGGAGGATTCAATTTCAGGTGTGGCTAAGCTTCAAGCAATTGTCAAGAACAACTAAATTTTTTTTTTTTCCCCTTATATGCTGTGGTTTGATTTCTGCTTTTCCCAAGCCATTTGCAAGTGTCCCTTTTTGAATATGCATAGAGCAGTTTTGAAGATAAAATTGGGAAAATAAGAAAACATTTGTGACGCTACTTGCATCTTTAGTAGGAGGAAGGGAAAGGGATCAGTACAAAAAACTGTTCAGGAATGGAGCTTAATCTGGACTCTGGCAATGCCCTGAAGTCTTCACACCCCTGAGAGTGTCCCTCAGCTCTGTTTCAGTTTACTCGCATGTTAACAACAAATACTTCTTGCTTTTATTGAATGGCTCTGCCTTTTAGTCACATTTAAATAATTTTTAAAGCAAATACTGTGCAAAGCTGACCACAGACCTGGCAAAGGAGGCTGTTTCCTGGGGTGCTGGGTGTAGTGTGGATGACCAGCAGCTGGATGATGCTGATGCCCACGTTGTCTGAATCCTGACGTTTGCTTGCTTCAAACACAGGGAGTCCAGGCTGTTGCCATAAGTTTTCCAGCAAATGCAGAGATGGAGGTGAGAGCAAGGAGGGGAGAGGTTCATTGATTGCTCTTTAGCCTGACACATCCCTGCTATGTGTGCATATGGAAGTGGTGCCTGAGGGAGCTCCTGTGCCTCTGCAGAATGGAATTTTTCTGTCTTGTGAATGAAGGCAGAAGAATTCACTTTCTTTTATATAATTATTTGTATAAATAATTAAACTTCAGTAAGGCTGAGGCAAAATCTTAGCATTGCCACTGCAGTGCAGCGCAGAGGATTAATATTAAAGTGGGAAATGTTTTTTATCTGCAGTTCGGGTATGACGGGATGCTGCACCAAGGCTAATTCCCGTAGTTCTGTCAAAAGGTATTTTCTGACTCTAAAAGATTTCCCCGAGCCATCCTGCATCAACAGCCTTATTGATTGATATCTCTAGGGCTCAGGGACCCACTTTGTGTCTTTTATCTCTGGAGGTTGTGCTAATGAGAGCACGGTGAGGACGGAGTAATTAGGCGGTGCAATATAAAGGGTGTTTGCAAGGGTGTTTGCAAGGGTCCAGGACGAAACTGGGGCAGCACCCTCAAGCACAGTCAGCAGGGAAAGCCATGGCAGTGAAACACAGAAGCAGCAGCCTGGTGTGCAGTCAGTTTTAGGCTCTGAAATGGCTGGGCTCTTTGTGAAGGCTGCGGAGATCCATGGAGAGCCTGGCAGTGAATGGAGGGTGGGTGTCCCACGGGGCATAATGAAGGAACCTCTGAGCAGCCACAGGAGTAAGTGCAGGGCAGGGAAAAGCTGCTTTTGCTCTTTAAATTGACACTTTATGTAAATGCATGGTCTTTCGGGGTGGGTGTGTTTTTCCAAGGTATGCACTGTGGATTTCCTGGCGCTCTTGAGGTCTGGGGGAAGGCTGTGTGGCTGGCTGGAAAAAGCACTGTGGGAATATTGTATTTCCAAGGATTACTTAGAGGAAAGTAAATCCTTATCTCTATCTCTTCTCCACTTTGATTTTGCCTTATGTACATGTCTGCACCTGTCTCTCAATTATTCAGGTTTTTTTTAAATCAGTAGAGGGTAAAGGGTGTGTCTGTGCAGCTCCTTGCACACGGGTGTTTGATTCTTGTTCAGGTGTCTGTATGGGCTGTAGTAAAGTAATTGGTGAAACTTAAAAATCCCTGCTCTTAATGAATTTATTTCAATTTTTGATGCTTTTGTGGATTCTTCTGGCTGTTTGAGCTGGTGCTCTTTCACTCAGTATCGTAGTTGTTATGTTGTCTCCTGTTACTTAATTTAATAAAGCTTGTAAGAGTGTAATGTTTGTATTGCCTCTTCTCTAAATCTGCTTAAAGCTAATGGAAATTTTCATCTGGCTGAAAACTGTTTTAAGTGACAGTTTCACTAACTCTGAAAAACTCCTATTTCCAGGTGTGTTACTTTCATGAAGGGAAGTTTCTTAAAACTTTTGTTTGCTGTGTTCTTGGTTGAGCTAATGCTCATAGATGCTATTAGGGGGGGCATGCTGTGACTTGTTGACATGACAGCATTAATACTGTCAACATTATGGTTTAAAAAGTTGTTTTTTGAAGTAAACAGGCTCATTAAATCCTTCTTATTTGTTTCTTGTTTTCAAGTCTGTAAAGCTCCTGTTCTCAATCATCCCCGCTCTATCTTAAATTGGAGTAATCTGATTCCAGGATTGAAAATTTTAATGTCCCTCAGAAAAGTAACATAAATCATAAATTGCATGATTTCAGATCAGTCTTCTGCAGGATGATTTTGTTTGACTAACCAGGTCAGTCCCTGAGAGCAGATTTTGAATGTAGCCAGGGCTATTGCTTACTCTTGCAGATTGAAGTTGGAATTACTGTGCATATGGTTATTGTGTCTGGTGCTGGTGTTGGATGTGGTCAGGTCAAAGTGTACAACAATTTCCTCATACCAGCTTAGTAAAGTTAATTTTATCATACTGGTATGGGTTTAATAAATATAGGATTCCTCCCTAACAGAAATGGGCTTTTTAATTTGTTTCTATTTCCTAAATGTTGTTCTGCTCAGAGAGATGGCAGGCATGAATACTCTGAACTTGCTGTAGTTAGGTGCTTGAGTCTAAGGAAAGAAAACTGAAGCATTTGGGATTAAAGAAAAGCATGTGCTCTTATAAGAATTGTTAAAATAAAAAGCACTTTGCACCTTCCTGGCCTGACATTGTTGGCCTGGGTCTCTAAGCACCACCTTAACCTGTTGCTGATGGCAACCATTTTGTTTATTGTATTTATTATGGCCACAAATACATCCACTAGATTTGCAAACTCCCACCCATAATGATGCAGATTCTAGTTCAAAGGGTGAAACTTGTGAGGTAAGAGGGAAAAAAGCCAAGGTACTGGGTGATAGGTATGTCCTTGTCATTGTTCAGCCCTTGGAGCAGTTCATGCTGAAGTCAGGTTTTTGGAACTCCACTTCAGAGCCAGTTGTGATGGATGATGAGTGGTTCTGCACTTAGTGCCAGAAGGCAGCAGCAGGGCTGGGCTGGGACTGGAGCTGGTGACTGGGTCAGCCTGGGATAACTGGATATGATGGGAGAGAGAGGGGCAGGTGGCATTGGGGGAGCTGACCAGGGTCACTGAGCCGAGTGGAGGCTGGGAAAGAGGTGCTGTGTCTGGGGCCAGGGAGAGCAGCTGGGACACTGGGAGATGGCCAAGCAGGAAACCTTAATGATGTACTGTGCCCATGTATTTCTGCTTGTAGCTGTGACTCCTTTGTTTTAAACACTTAATCCTGCTGAGGAGCATATACACGTTCCTTTATCTTTAGTGGGTTTGTAGACTCATTTTCCTGGATAAACCTCTACAATACCTGTGTTGGAGTTGGACAGGCTTGCAGCTAAGCCAAGCATGGGTTTTGTCTGTGCTAATGGGAAGAGGCATATAACCCCAGCTGAAGCTGTCTCCGATGGACACCCACAGAGGGTGACAAGAGAAGTCACAGCTGGAGATGGGGGTGCCAGATACTGCCCTGGAGGGGAGGGTATGAGCTGAGGTGTCAAAGGGGTGTCTGTGTCAAAAATGTGGCCCAGTGCTCATGGGCTTGTGCCTGGCAGAGTGGAGTAAAGAGGAACTCACCCTGTTTTTCTTTGGCATCGCTGGTTTTGCTGGTGTGAGTTCTTGGCTTGTAAAGGCTCTCAGATCTTTAGGGTGTTGGGCTTTGCCCACCTAATAGGGGTTGAGCATGGGATTTGGAAGTGCTGTAATGTTTGTCAGCTTTAGCAGCTACCTGTCTGCTCCTGGTGGAGCATGCCATAGGAATGTGGGGGGGGAGGCAGGTTCCTGTGGTGTCATCCACTTTCATCTGCACCCAAAATGGGGATTCTTCTGAGGGTGATGCAGGTGGTTCATGCAAGAGGTACCCATCTTGCCTGTTTCAGCTGCTCTGATGCTTGGAAATGGAGCAGATGATGAGTGGGCACAGTGGGCCCAGGACAAGTTCAGTCCTTTGCAAAGTCTAATCTGAGGACCATAGTGGGGCATCTTTGTTAGGAGCAGGTGTGATGGAAAGCTCTCTTCCCAGTTTATCACTACAGAGTATCTGTCTTCTCTAGAGCTTACAAGCAAATAACTAAAAGATTTGAATCTGACATCCTAAAGTTTTTAAAAGCCAGAAACATCTTTTTTCATTGGAAAGGACATTTGAGAGACCGCTTTAAAAGGTCCCAGGTGGTGCAAACAAGGGAAGTGCTGACCCTTGTTAACTGTGGTTCCTGAATAGCTGGTGCAGCGTCTTCTCCCCACTTTTCACCTTGCCCAGACCTGAAGGGGTTACATTTTAAAATGAATAATGACTAAATTTATTCGTCATGGACAAATGATGACAGCTGTTGAGATGCTCCTGTTAGCGCTTCCCAGGGGATAAAGTCGGGCTGGTTCCTAGTGCAAGCCAGCCGAGCCAGGCACACTCAGCTCATCGTCAGCCCGGATTATTTGTCCTGGCTTCCCCTCGCTAGTGAGGAATTTCCTCCCCAGAAGTGAACCGAAGTTTCCCGGGCTGAAGTGGGTGTTGATAAGAATCGTGCAGGCTCTGCAGCCATAGAGAGAGGCTAGAGGCCGTGGCTGTTTAAATCCACGTGTGAAGACAGCATGCTTAATGAATCCGAGGGGCGATGATTGATTACGTGCCGGACTGAAAGCTGCGGCGCTCCGAGAAGCACTCTTACATCTGGGCACGCTATGGAAAATATGAAGGAATGTTGAGGAAGCTTATTTGCAGAAGGATATGTACTTGTAAGCAATTTTCTCTTCTTCTTAAATAATGTAAAGGAATTGAAAAATGTGAAGCAGATTGTTTTCTCTCTGCCTCTGAGACAGCAGAGTGGCGAGCAGACAAAGGCCTCTTTTAGAAGGGCATGTCTTTGACAGAGTGCTGTAAGATCCTTATAGATGAGCACCGGGGGTGTCCTGTGATGGAAGAATGCCAGTGGTTATTTAATGTTAAAATGGGGCACTGATTCCGCTTAGTGCACCTCAGCTGGTGTCCTGAGAGTTGCACCCATGCTGAATGTGCTGTTTGCAGATATGCTGAAAAATATGATCCCAGTTCAAATGATTATTATGAGCGGGAATCAATAGGTGGCGAAAAAAAGAGGTTTTCTTAACAATGACATACAGTAGCTTGGTTTTCTGTTCTTTTCTTTACTCCTGTGTGCAGGTTCCTTTCTGTTCTTTGTTTCTCTTTCTGTTCTGCACACGTGCTGCTGGCAGACTTGTGCAGTTCTGAATGTGGTGCTGTCATTCTGCACTGCTCAGATGAGAAAATGCTGTTGGGTTATTGAAGGGATATTCTGGTATGATAAATATGTAGTGCTTAGTTTGCAGACTTAATAAGCAGGAAGATGTGATTGTAATCCAGTCATCCCCAGAACTGTGGGTGGGCTGGTTTGATTTTTGGAGTGCTATATTTTTGCTAGTGCTCAGAAAAGCCTGTTTTAGAAAGAAATGATACTCTGTTTAGTTGCTAAAATGCTACAGGAGTGTAATGCTTTTAATATCTGGATTTTTTTTAGTTTTGATTTATTATATGAAATAGCAAACCACACCCTCCTTTCAGAGGGCTGAAGCTTTAAAAATGCATATAGAAGAGGAAGTGAGTTAACTAAGGCTGCATCTAGATAGGCTGAAATGCAGCTGATGGAGAATTTTATTACCTGATGAAAGAGGTTATGAACTAGTAAAAGTGTCTTTTGTTTCAAATATGACTGACTTTCTCCTGACTGTTAATACACATATGTCAAATAATAGTTTGCTAAATATTTATATAGGAGCTTTTGAAATAAGTGCAACTGGGACAAGTTTTGCTTTGAAGTTTTTGGATTGAATGGCTGTCCAGGTCTTTCTGAATCACTTAAACCTTGTCCTAGAGGCTTCAGAGATTGCACATTTTAAAGGCTGTTTTGATCTGCCCTGACCTCGGTGCAATTCACACCAAATAGTGTTTTTGAAATAATTCCTGTTCCAACTAGACTGTGTCTTTTGGGGAGAAAAAAAAAAAAAAAAAAATCAATTTTGCTTTTTTAAGAACTGCCTGTGGTAGAATTCACTGGGTGATGCACCTCCTAACCTCACAGAGGGTCAGCCCTGTGATTATTGCAAAACATGGAGGGAGGAGCAGGGAGAAAGAGAAGGAAAAAGGGCAACTTAGAATTTAATTTTGTAACCTCCAGCCAATTGCCTTGTTGTATATTTTTCTATTAGGTGAGAACAATATTAATAAATCACGTTGGAAAACTCTGTTAATAAATCTTCAGTAGCTGTGTTAACACAGAATATAATCAAGCAACTTATTAGGAATCTGGCTAGACTAAACAATCTCTCGCAGAGAATTTTCATTTAATTGAATTAAAAACATATTTTCTAATCCTTTAATCATTCTTATGATTGTTCCCTGAGCTCTTTTCAAATTATTTTTGAATTACATTTGTCAGAGCAGGACTAGTGTCAGCAGGGAGATAGCACGGTCTCCATGGCTGCCTTCAGGCACCGTGTTAAAGAGACAGCCCACATCCTAATTGTGGCTTATATTCTCTTTAGCTGTGTGACCTGAAATTTATCCAGGTTAAAGTTCTTGTGTTCACTTTTGCCTGAACAACAGTACAAGTACCAGCTATTATTTTACCCCTTTCCTTCAGAGTTGCTTTTTTATCTCTAGCCCTTTCACATATTCCGAGATGTCTTGAACATCAGAATTAAGAGGAGGGATGTCCTTGTCCACCTTTTTGAACTTTTTGGTGCTTTTATGTACCTGCCGTGTCAGTACTGAGTTGTGATTGGAGTATGGCATCCTGTGCACTGCTGCATATCAGAAATGGGGTGTGTAGGTTTTTACATGATCTGTGATAGTTCTCCTGTGTCCAGCTGCTAATAAGCCAGTGCCACTTAGGGCAGAGAAAACTGAAGGTGATTGAGCTGAGAACAAAACAGGCTTTTCTTCCTGTTCTTTTGCCTTCCCTAGAATATGCCCATACTGTTATCAAGTTATTTTTTTACTTTCAGAAAGCTCGGCCTGTATTGAATTTCACTCATTAGTGTCTAGCTAGGAGCCTGTACTTGTTACTAGATGTTCCCAGGTGCTTTCCTGAGCAGGGATGGATTAAAGCACCTGCCTTTTTGCCAAGTGGAAATAGTGAAGGAAATGTTCCTCATGGAGAGGGTGTGTACCTTGGGCTGTTGGAGAGGGATGGACATGAAGCAGGTCTCATCTTGAATGAAGTGTTCCTGTGGAGAAGCTGAGTGATGGGGGCTGAGCTGGCCTTCTGGCCTCAATAATTATGTGTTCTATCTAGATCAGCTGCCCAACTGCTCTGTCACCTTTCAACCTAAGGCTGTTTCTTCAAGTGAATTAGCTAATCTGTGTAAAACTGCAATATAAGCAGTCCTTTGGAATTGAAGTAACCTTGACTGAGAATCAAAGTGGCTGTAATTCATTTTTAGTTAATTTATGTTCACATTTGGAGGTGGAGATTAACAGATGGTTGTACACAGAAGGTTCTGTAAGGTTTAATGCACCTTATATTTATGTTTTTATAAATTTGAGGAAACTTATTGTATTTCCTTGTAAGGAATCTCTGGTGCTAATTTAAAGAGTTAAATGGGATTTGTAGCTCCAGATGGGTCTGTGATTAATGGTCTGTGGTTCATCAACAACAGGGGTGTTGCCATGTGAACTTTCCTGGGTGATGCTGTTTTTCCTTGGTCTGGTGGAGGCAGTTGGCAGGCGGGACAGGGCAGCCTCTGCTGCTGGGTCCTCCACACTTGGATTTGCTTGTGGTCTTAGTTTCACTACAGTCCATTTCAAAAGAGCTCTTAGAGGCATAAATGTGAGAGATGCAGACTATCAACAACCCAAGTATTACCTGGGGCTTGCATCTTTCTGCTGTAGATTTGAAGTTCATTCTTTTCATCTGAACACATTCATTAAAGGGTTTGTAACACAGTGGCTGCAACAGCAAAGGATTGGGTTCAGTGAGCTGGTGGTATTCCACAACTAAGTGCATTTCTAGCATGAGGACACTGGTGAGATGAGGGCTGGCAGAGCAGGCTGGAAAAATGTAGCATGTTTGCTATAACATGGGCATGTTCCTTGGAACTTTGTTTTGTTGGACTTACAGCTGAGTGTGTTTTTTTGGCAGATAAAATTTTTGATGATGAAGACTCCGTGGATGGGAACAGACCTTCCTCAGCCAGCTCCTCTACGTCTTCAAAAGCCCCGGCAAACTCACGCAGAGTTGGGATGGGCACTACCCGCAGACTGGGCACTGCAGCTCTGGGCTCCAAGTCTTCAAGTAAGCCAATAGCCTGTATGAATTGATGTCTGTGTTCTCTGCCTGCCACAGCCAAAGTCTGGTAGGATGAATCTCCAAGCAAGCCCCACATCCCCATAATTTATTTTGCACTTTGTGAGAGGTTGCACCTGTGTGGTTTCGCGCTGAGGGCTATGAGTAAATCATGTTGGTGCTCCAGCGTGTAAATTTTTGCCTTTTTAGTACCAACTCTATCTGAACTGAGGCTGCCTGTAGCTACATTCCAAACTTCAGCTCTTGCAGTCTAAACCTGACACACTGGCTTTTCCTGAGACCCTTGGGCATTGCTGGTAATGAAGGTGCAGAAAGAAAACAGAACAGTCATTCTGAATGTTAGCAAAAATTCTACATGTAGCTCTAATATTACATGTGTCCTAGGGAAAGGGAGAAAGTTCCCTATATCAGGCAGTCTCTAATCTGATTAGTATTCCAGAGACTATTTATCTTCCTTATCATTCGTCTGTTTGTGCACCTGTCAGATCTCCACCTTCATCTATTATAGATGGGATTAAATCCTTTAAAATAAAGTCTCCCATATAATTACGGTAAGTATTCCCTTTCATCTTTCAGACTGTGTCCCCTAACTGTTGAGTGACTACCGTAATGACTTCCCTAATGTGCCCTCTGTGCCTGTGAGTTGAAGGATGCCACAAATGTCTCGCCAGTGCCTGGCATTGAATTTCCCTGCCTCTGCTTTCATTTCATCTGCAGCACTCCCAGGCTGCATGGGTAGTGAACTTTCTCCTGATTAAGTGCCTTGATAGCTGGTGGTTTCTTAATTGATTCTCTTGTTGATAACAAGATTGAAAAGGCTCTTTCATTTGTGTGTCAGCAGCCAAAGAGGGAGCAGGTGCTGTGGATGAAGAAGACTTCATTAAGGCATTTGAAGATGTCCCAACAGTTCAGGTAAGCAGAGGTGTTAAACCATGCTGAACTAAAAAGCAGAAGGTGGATATAGGATCTCATGCTAATCACTGACAAATTGAGCTTCATTGAGGTGTTGGCAAATCTTTGAGGGGGGAAGCAGGTTAGAAGTTGAAGGGAGGCAAGTCATAAATGGTGGTGAGTACCAGTAGTGTATGTGAAACCCTCTGGGAACTGGAAGCAATAAAGGTGACTTGTGTCTCAGGGGTTGCTGCTGTTGTGTGGGACAGTTGGACCATGCAGGTTTGCTGATTTAGCTGGATAACTGAGATGCATCAGTTATCCCTTGTCCTTCACTGGAGCTTCATATTTGGGACAGCTGAACAGCGTATGTGTCCACTCATGATCTTCTATAGGTTTCGACTAATATAGCCACTAGTAGCTGCAGGAATGCTCTTTAAAATTGTGAAACTATAGGAAAATAATGAAATATGATCCTTTAGTCATCTTGTGATAATTTTAAATTTTTTTGGTTGCTGGCGGTGGGTGTAAATTCTGTGCATTATGCAAAGCCAATTGTGTCCAAGGCTAGCACATGATATTTAAGCATTGAGGAGCAAAAGACAGAAGAATGTAGTTGGGAAGTGATCTGAATTTATGGAGTAAATCCTGTATTGCGGTGCTACTCTGTATTTCAATTTGTAGATTTATTCCAGCCGGGATCTTGAGGAATCCATAAACAAGATCAGAGAGATACTATCAGATGATAAACATGACTGGGAACAGAGAGTTTCTGCGGTAAGTGGTGAACTTAGATAAGATCTCTATTAATACAAGCTTTTTCTACACTGAGTTTAATCCCACTGAGGCTACTGGGAGAACCTCAGAATAAGGCTGGAATGTAGTTTTAGTGGTGAGCACCTGCTGTGTTCCCCCAAACTTGAGGGAAATGTTTCCTTCTGAGACTGAATTTAAGCCACATTTCTGAGGGAAATTGCTATTTGATATACAGGAGTCTGTTGAGACAGAATCAGGTTGAACTAGAAGTTCAAAAATAAATCTGCTAGCAGGTGCTTAAAATTAAAATGTCAGGTCTTATTCAGAATATCTTAAAACTAACCTGATGAGGCAGAAAATTACTTTGCTTACAGAGAACTTATTTATACTTCTGCAAAAGGGAGGTGTAAAATAATTCAGTAAGAATGTACACACTTAAATTTTGAGTAAACAAATACGACTGTGGGAAGTGTGGAAGTGGGAAATTGGATGTTATATACATGTCAAGACTGAGTATTATTTACTGAGGTGAGCTGTGTTTCATGATACAGTTGCATGGTCTTGTCTGCACAGTAGACTTTCATCACTGGTGTAGCAGTGTCTGTCAAACCCTGTATTACAGACCTGAGTGGCAGACTGGCCTGATTCACCTTACTTCTGTTTAATTTTATTTCTGTACTGAGTAACCGGCAGCTGAAATCGAGGCCATGTGCCGATGCATTGGTGCACGGGATGGCCTGTGAAGGTGTCAGAGGATTGTCTGTAGGATGAGATGGTGCTCACTGAAATATTAATAGGAAATTTCCCATTTTGATGGGGTCAGGGTTCCACTTCTGCTAGAGCCAGATAACTGTTTTAATGAAGTCAATGGATGCATTCTGGATATAAGTCATTATTATCCAGGCCTGAATGTGAACCATGCCCTTTAAGTCTAGTTACTTTTTTAACACAAGAGTCAGCTGTGAGATTATCTAAACATTAGAAGCTGCTGTAAAAAAGGGAACAAAGGGGAATGTTTAAGATACCTTTTGGTTTAAAAAGTACTGTTTGGGTTATTGACTGTACAATTTGAGTAGCTGTATGCAACACTTCTGGATTTCTGTAAGTTAGCAAGGATGTTTAGCTTATTGTACTTAGTATGTTAACTAACCGTGGGTTGAATATGAGGTAGGAAATAATAAAATTACCTGGACATCAAGAATCAACTTCCTCAATGCATGTTGATGAATAATTGCCCAAGAAACCTGGAACCAGGTATTGGTCCTGAACATAAGTGTCCTTCTATTTGCTGCTCATTAACAGTCGCTGATTTCTTTTATGCTCCTAACAGTTGAAAAAGATCCGCTCGTTACTTTTGGCTGGAGCTGCAGAATATGATAACTTCTTCCAACACTTAAGACTTTTGGATGGAGCATTTAAATTATCTGCTAAAGACCTGCGGTCTCAAGTTGTACGAGAGGCTTGTATCACCTTGGGGTAAGTTTATTTTCTGTGGGTGTTTCAAATGTGATGTAGAAGAAAGGGAGCAGGCACTGGTTAAAACATAATTGGGATGCAGCTTGTGCTGCCAGTGCTGTATAGTTAAAGGTAGAACACGATTGTTCTGCATCAAACCCCATCGTGTAGGCCACTAATTGTGATTCTGCCAAGTTCCTGAGTGCTAAACAGTGCTGATGTGGGATACACAGAATGAGTGAGCAAGCCATGCCTTCATGCACGAGCAGGGAAGCATTGAACAATAAAGCTGAAAATGTTGATGTTTCGTTCTGGTTCGGATTGAGCTAGTTTTTATTTCTGATGGTCTGTCCTTTGTGATATACGTCAGGAAAAAGGGTGCTGCAGTGTTTCTCACTTTTTTTTTTTGAATTTGTCTATATTAAGGCCAAATAGGGAGCTTCAGAGAAGTTGTGATATAAACTAACAAAAAATATTCTATCACCTTGATCCCATTTGTTTGATAATAAATTTTTAGCTGTGCTAGTTACTTTATTTTATGCTGACCTTACTGTTTCTCAGGGTTCAGATGAATATAGGACACAAGTTTGAAAAGAAAGGAAAGGAGCTGTTGAAACATGGCGTTATCTGTCCTTTGGAGTTGGAGAGGACGTGACAGTTGCAAAGATGGAGATGTCAGATGTGCTTATGTCAGATGTGCTGTACAAGTCTGACTCGCTTTATCTTCAGCTCACTTACCAGCATGACTTCATTCTGTTTTTCAGACATTTGTCATCAGTTCTGGGAAACAAGTTTGACCATGGGGCAGAAGCCATCATGCCAACAATTTTTAATCTAATTCCAAACAGTGCCAAAGTCATGGCCACTTCTGGTGTAGTAGCAGTTAGATTAATCATTCGAGTAAGTATACATCAAAAGAGAGCAGTGTTATAATTTCCGAACGCTGCAGTGTTTCTGATGAAATATGAATGTTGCTGCAATGAAAATAAGATTAGGTGCCTAATCTACTTTTCTGATAGTGCTGGGCTTGACTCTCTTAGATGTTGTGCCGCCTTGTGCAGATGATGCTTGTTAAGCTCTGCCAAAATAGTAGGGGAAATGGTTCTTTTTGCAGGGCAAGATATTTCCATCCCTCTAAGAGCTGAGCAAACATTTTTCTTTGAAAGGGTTTAAGACCAGCCTTGCAACAGACTCATCCTCCTTATTATGCTCTAAAATACCTCACACACTGTCCGTGTTTCTCAAAACTATTAGTTCACAGTGGTGACTTCTGCCTAGTGATTCATTGGGTAAGCTGTAGGTAGCCTGATGTCTCTCAAGTTGTCACCACTGGCAGTTAAGATCCTCCTACAGTGACTTCAGCTCCTTGACTCACTAGAGAATGTCATTATAGAAGGAAATCAAGTATCTGTTAAATGTTTTTTAGTTGATAAATTGTAAAATATTTTTAATATTAAAAATCTGTCCATATCGGTTAGTGTTCCTTTATCTAGAGCTTCTGTTTTTAAGAATTAAGCAACAATAAGGATCTGAATACTGAGCTCATGTGGCTGAAGGAGATGGTCTTTCACTCTATGGAACAGTTGTGTAAAGATTTCTTCCTGTTCTTGTTGTTTTCTTCCAGCACACGCACATCCCTCGGTTAATACCCATCATAACCAGTAATTGTACCTCCAAGTCTGTTGCAGTTAGAAGGTGAGAATTTAGTTTGCATTTACTGTTTTTTACTCCTACAGGTGCTTTCTGAAAATGTGAATGTATTTGTTATTTGTGAAAAGGGTTGAGAACACACTTAATTATTGTGAGTCTCATTCTTCTCCATAATTTGAGTTCAAAGTCAGCTAACCTGTATAAACTGCATCACTGCAGAGAGGAAAAGGCATTTTTCCACAAGGAGAAATGTTTTTTAAACAAATTGTTGTCCTTACATGTTGTTATAACAACATATTATTTTGGCATTTTTACAGACACACTCCTATTCCCCACTGCTGGCTGTTACAGTGACTTGTTTTCTTTGAGCCAGTAAATCAGTCTTACATGAAAGCATCATCTGGAAGGAAAGTTGGACTGAATGATCTAATGATCTGTCTTAAAATCTAAGTGCTTCAGTCCACTACCTCACTGGGAGACTCTTGCCTCCTCCATATACTTTAACTGGGTTCTCTTTGAGTTAGACAAAAAGAAGGGCTTTGTGGTTGCTGTATTTGGTGACAAACCTTGAACACGTCAGCACACTTGTGCCTTAGGATTCTTGAAGTGAGAGGAAGAGAGACTAAAGTCGGAAAGGTCTGTCCCTACATGAGACTAGGTTTCTGTGTGAAGCCTGGACTAACAGCTGCAGAGTATCAGTGTCTATCTCCTGTATCCTGTTTAATGGAAAAGGAAGCTTCCAGGATTGTTTTATGGCAATCCCTCTCTTCAGGCCTCTATAGCAAGCTGCCTCTAATTAATACTTCAGACTGTTTATTAATTTTTTTTTTTACAGCTGTTGATATGTTTATTGGGGTCAGCACTGAATTTTGATGTCCCAAAAAGCTTTCTAATAAAGATCTTGTTCAGAGTCAGGTATGGCAGGGCCAGTTAACTTAAACTCAGCATTTCTTCTCTCTCCTCTCAGGCGCTGCTTTGAATTTTTAGACTTGCTGTTGCAGGAGTGGCAAACACACTCCTTAGAAAGGTGAGTTCTGAATACAAGTGGGTTTGTTCTCTTCTGCTTATCTGGGGAGAAGGAAATAATTTTCTGGATCATTCTGCAGAAAGGATCATTTAGGAGAGATTATATTAGGTAGCCGTGGTAGAGATGTTTTTGCCTCCAAAAGAAGCATGTATGCACATACACCATTTGTTCTGTAGGTCTGTCAGAGTTTGGTGAGTATGTCTCCTATGCCAGCCTTGGAAAACCTGACTGAGCAAATCCCTGAACTCAGTAACTTTTGTTTAACAATTTTTTTTTGTTTAACAAAATTTTGTTTAACAATTTTAACAATTTTTTTTTTCCCTGAGATGAGATGATGAGGTGAAGTCTGCTCCATGTCTTATCAGGAGCTTCTGAGACTTCTGTATTACTTTGAACAAGTGACCAGTTGAAATACTTGTGCAAGGAGAGAATGGGACACAATTTCCTTAGCTCTAGACCACACAGGACTGTTTAGGGCTTAGGAGACAGTTCTTGAATCCAGGCAGTTTGGATAGCTAAGTAAAGGTTGATGAAGAATGCTGCTTGCTGTTTCCTGGACAGAAGTGTGGATGAAATAAAACTGACTTGTAAGAATAAATAAATAAAGGTCACAAAAGATCCTTGGTGGATATGAAAGGATGTGATGAACTGTTTGTTCTCAGAAACCAAGACAAAATCAAATTAGTAATTTGTTTATATGTGTGGCACATCTTTCTGAACTGCTGGATAATATTTTCTTTCTTATTTCAGACACATATCAGTGTTAGCTGAAACAATAAAGAAGGGAATTCATGATGCAGACTCTGAAGCCAGAATAGAGGCAAGAAAGTAAGTGGCAGCTGTTGTTGGTGTCTCTTCTTCCTCCCCTTCTTTGCCCATTTTGTCAGTCAGTGCATGGTCGAGACAAAAATCCAGACAAGGTACATTCTCCTGACTTCCCAGGTGGTGGAAAAAAGAGGGGCTGAGGGGTGACAAGTCTGTACAGTTTCCTGAGGAGGAGAAACAGAGAGGGAGGTGCTGATCCTTTCTTCCTGTGATCTGGTGATAGACACGTTGGAATGCTTTAAAACTCTGCCAGGAGAGGTTCTGGCTGGACATCAGGAAGCATTTCTCTACTAAGAGAGGGGTCAAACACTGGAACAGGGTTTCTAGACAAGTGGTCAATGCCCCAAACCTGTTTCAGGGGCACTTAGACAATGTCCTTGATAACAGACTTTTAACTTTTGGTCAGCTCTGAATTGGTCAGACAGCTGGACTAGATGTTTCTTGTAGGTCCCATCCCACTGACATAGCCTGCTCTAGTGTTATTTGCTACTCTTGAAATGAAAATCCTTGTGCTAGTACACTGCTATATGGTATCCTAAATTAAGGTAGTATTTTACGATATTGAAAATTTTTTGTGTGTATATCTATAGGAAATTTTAATATTTGCAATTAATTTTACTCTTTTGAAGTGCATCTTATTCTTTATGCATTTCCATTAATATCATACTTATGATAGTATGCTGATGTACCAGGATCATGCTCTTCTGAAAAGAACAGTGCAAGAACGTTTTTCTGCAGAAAGAGGATGGTGTAAAACACAAAAACAATGAACAATACATTTTATTAATCTAAATGCTGTGTTTTAAGCTGTGGTGTTTCACAGTAGGACTGCTTAAATCCTCTTGAAAGGCAGCATATCCATCACTGAAAATTGCGGTAGTCACTGAGACTTCACAGCAGGTGACTAGTTAAGCTGAATAGACAGCAAGGAGAATGGCAGGGGACTTCAGAGAGCATGCTTAATTCTCTCTTTGCATGTTTATTAAGTAGCAGTGTGGCTGATTGTGAGACAGAAATTTGTTTTCTTTTTGTGATGTGAGAATGCGTGTGGCTTCTCTGAGGACTGGCCGTCACACACAAACAATCCTTGATTCATTTGAGCTAATGATCTTACTCTAAAACTGCCTATTAGTTGCCCCCTGAAAAGTACTAAGAATCTTCATCTCCTTTGTGCACCAAGAGTGAATGGTGTTAACCATCAGCCAGGAGGTTTGGACCATAGAGGAATTCTTCCCTCATCTTAAAATGCTCTTTTATTTTCATCATGGCACTGATTTGAAGTCCATGTGAGCATCTCTTTCCTTTTCCTTGTTCTTGGTTTTTTGTTTGGGTTTTTTTTTTTTTTTTCCCCCCCACCAAAAAGGCAGTCAGCAGCCTCAACTCAGTACAGAGACATGTCTCTGCAGCATTCTTGGAGAGCTGTTGGTAAACTTAAGGAAGAAAACAGCAGCTGGTGCTTTCCTGAATCAGGCCCATTTATGTCTCTTCTGCCTCTGGCATGTTTTTGAAGTAGCTACTGCACACCCAAACTAATGTCATTTTGGTGGGCCTGCAGTCTCCAATGTACAGTAGACAGCTGGAGGGATCAGGGTTTCTTCCCTAATACAGCTTTGTTGGCTACTCCTGTTTTTATAGCAAATGCACCAAATGATTCTTTCATTGGTTTGTCTTTGTGCAGCTGTTTGGGCAATACAATGTTTGAGAAAGCTTTTTGTCTTAAATGTGTCAGGGCAGTGGGTGCTTGGAATGACTGGGCTAACGAGCCCACTGATGGGAACAGTGAGAGGGGCTCTGGCTGTGCCTTTGTGCCCTCTAAAGCATGCCACCAGTGTGTTCACAGTGCTGTGCATCATTTCCAGGTGCTACTGGGGTTTCCACAGTCACTTCAGCCGAGAGGCAGAGCATCTGTACCACACCTTGGAGTCTTCCTACCAGAAGGCCCTGCAGTCACATTTGAAGAACTCTGACAGCATCGTGTCCTTGCCACAGTCAGATCGCTCCTCCTCCAGCTCCCAGGAGAGTCTCAAGTAAGGCTTTCTGTGTTTAAACAACTGCTGACAGACAGCTCCATTGAATTGAAGGGAGCCATCACATTGCTTTGTCTCATCTGGTCATTATTTGGGCTCTACACTTGGTTACTCCAAAATCGATTTATGTATTTATTATTTACCTAACACTGTAGGAACAACGAAACCCTGTACTGGCTCTAAAATATAATCATTGTCTTGACTCTGTAAGTAATTTTCTAGGAAGCTGTTTGTGCTCAGCAGGAACTGTTAGTTATTCCTTTCAAGTGCTTAAAACAGTGCTTAGATTGAGGTCCTGCCTTCAGTATTAATCCTAGAGGTGTAAGTCTGTCTTTTTCCAGACAAGGAGAAAAATCACTAAGTTAAACTTGACTTGTAACAGCAGAGTCAGTGTGTGTCTCTTACATTGAATGTATGTATTTTAGCTGCTCTCAGATGTACAGTCAACTTAGGCTCCAAATGTCTGTGATTTAAGTGTAAGACATGTATGAAGAATATCCGTAACTTACTGGTGTAACTTTTTAAATCTACAAAAAGTGTTCTTAAAATTCTCTTTTTGCACAAATAATGTGAGTACTAATTTATTTCTTAATGCTTTTATAAATAATTTCACGGTGGTGCTGTATTTATTCTTAAACAACCAGCTTTGATAGTTTATTCCTGCATCTAAACGATTTCCTATTAACTTAATTGTGTACTGAGGGAACAGAATTGCATTGTTCTTGATGACTGAAATATAAGTTTTGTTTTAATAAGCGTTTGTATTAACTTCCAGCCGTCCACTGTCTGCCAAAAGAAGTCCTACTGGAAGTACAACATCAAGAGGTGAGAACAGGAGCTGAAAAACGTGCTCAGGTGTTGCTGAGGAAGTGTAACATTGTGATATGCAAAATCCAACTTTGATCGCTGTTTGCTGCTCTGAAACAGCGGCTCAGGATGTAGAAATTTTAATTACTTTTGAATTTTACACCATATTTTCTGCATCAGCTGCTGATAAAATAATACTTCTAAAAGAAGTTAATAAATCAGTAATTTCTTACACCTGAAGGGAAACCTAAAAAGCCTTGAAAATTGTACCCAAGGTATGTTTAGTTTTGTAATAGCTTGAATAAACTGATGCTAAGACATGCAGTTACCTAGTCTAATAGTGCCTTCAGTTTTACAATTTTTGTTATTTATTCTCTGTGGTTTTGGCACTTATTAGAGGTGTCTGCACGGAAGTCCTACACTGTTAAATTCCATCTCATTGCTGATCTGTTTTTCTTGTCCGATGGAATATTTAGGTACAGCTTTTCTGTCCTAAGTAAATGCATGCAGTAATCTAAATAATGCATTTTAATATAGAATGTAATAGACAAAACTTTGTTGGTAAAAGATAAACTGCCTTTTACACCCGACCAGCGTTGGGTTCTGGCTGGTTTGTCTGTAACTACACCCCACTGAGACCTTTGATTCAAGGAGATGTTGTTGTGTAACCTACTTGACTGTGCACACAAATGCATGTTTGCTTGCAGCTGAGTAGTCAAGCTTCATGCTTAAGAGGGTGAGCATCAACAAGTGATGGGAACAACGATCCTCATGAGAAGATGAGGTGTTGGGAAGGAAGTTATTAGAACCTGGACTGAAGGACCTGCAGGTCTGTTCTGGCCAGCAACTCTCACACGCCAGTGATGGGTACTGTGGTTGAACTTTCCCATCTAGACTCTGTTAGAAGTTTCTTTTTACTGGCCTGACAGCCTTTTTGATCTTATCGTTTAGGCTTTTAGAACTTGATGAAGTTCTTAGTGGTAGCGTCAGGGCAGCGTTGATGAAGTATCTTTGCAGGCAGCGTGGGGAAGCCCACGTTGCCCTGATAAAGCATTCTTAGTTGAGGTATTTCAGTGCCAGCCGGGAGTGTTAAAAATAGTACTTTAAACTGCTTGTCAGGCTCTTTGAAGCACACAGCTCAAAAAATTAATCTTCTTTATTCTGGATCTCCCACTCCCATCTGCAGCATCTACAGTAAGTACAAAATCTGTGTCAACACCAGGATCTCTGCAGCGATCCCGCAGTGACGTCGATGTGAATGCAGCAGCTAGTGCCAAGTCAAAAGTGACGTCTTCTGGAGCATCCACCCCCTTCAGTTCTGCTGCAGCCTTGCCCCCAGGGTCATACGCATCACTAGGTAAATCTACACGTTCTACTCTTGCAGGTAGCGTTCTTTAGTAGCAGAAGGTGCCTTGCAGTTTTATTGGAATAATAAACTCTGACTAGAAGAACGTACCTCTGAGATAGTTACCAGATCTCCAGGATCAGTGTGTGTGATCTCTTGCCCTTTGGGGTTAAGGAAAAAAAATACAACAGAACTGATTTGAAGCAACAGTTTTGAATTGTGTAATAATCTGCGTGTCACTCTTCTTTCTGGGGAAGAGCAGAACATATTATGGTTCTGGGACGTTGCTGAGGACAATGCTACTCAATTCCTTTTGACGTATTCCCCTGTCTCTTTTCCTTCTTTACCTTCCCTCCTTTCCTGCAACTGGTTTTCTGTTAATTGTTTTAAGCTTTGAATAGTACATCTTAGTTGAGTTTGCTCCCTTTCTGTTTCACAGTGGAGAAAGATAGAGAAGCAAAGAGGAGGTCAGCCTTGCCATGTCATCAGACAGGATATAAGTATCTGTTCCTTATGCTGGCTCTTTGGATTATAGCCACATGTCACAGTATTCCCTAAGAGCATTGTATATCACCTTCAGGTGTCTCAGGGTTTCTTAAAACAAACTTCACATTGGATCATTCTCTCCTGGAGTTGTCGTCGAAGGAGTCGCGGAGGAGGAAGTGGAGTGATTGGCAGCTTATTTGCTGAGCTTCATCTCGGTTGTGAGCAGAGCTGATCATCTGAGCTCATTTCTCATTCTGCTGGGTTCACACTAATGCTAGACATGTCATCGATTTACCCCTACAACAGGGAAAAAACTCAGGGGTCTGTGCTCTTGATTTAAGCTGTGTACATTGTCTTCATTGAGTCAGTTGAGGAGTTTCTTCTCTTACTGTAGGGCATTTGCTCTTCAACCTGTTAAAAAGTTAAGTGGTGAGTTATATAGGGATGGTTTTTATGGATTCCTTTTTCAGACAGGTTTCTTTCATATCTGAAATGTTTTACCTTGGCTTAGATGCGTTCGTTGTATTCAGTTCAGAAGTTGAATTCTTCTGAATTTAAATTGTTCATACTTTGTTCAAGATGCAGATACATTTCAGTGGAAGTGTAATTACAGAATGTGAAGTTGATCACATAATGGTGGGCTTACAGGTGCAGCCATTTTTGAGTTGTGCTGCAGTCTGGCTTCAGTGGCTAAATTGGCTTCAGTCTTATGTCATAAGGAAGAATGAAGAGGGAGGAAGTATTTATTTAAAGCTGACTTAGTCCTTGAAGCTTAGAGACTGGATCCAGTGTCAGTCTTGTTCCTTAACCAGGCTTTAGAAGAAAAGTAGCAAATTCACTCTTAAGTGATGTAAACATGGCTGCTCCTGAGGGATCCTGCTTCATTTCTAGTAGGGACATTTGTCACCTGCACATTCCCACGAGAGAAAGGGTGAGGCAAACAATGAAAATGGAGTTGGGCAAAGGTTGGTTCTTGCAGGAGGGAAAACCTGCAAGTGTTTTCTTCTGATACATCAAGGTTTGATTTGCTGCTCTGTCCAACCTTTTTCATTTCTTTAATTGTATTAATTTTTTTTTATTTTGCATATTTACATAGCTAATATATAGTGCCCTCTTCTGTTGATGTTACTGATTTTTCCCTATTAACCCTGTCCTTACTTTTCTTTGATTTGCCTAAAGATGGTACTACCAGTAAAGCCGAGGGTAAGCAGTCTCTCTGTGTAACTGAGGTGTGTCCACAGTCGTACTACCCTACCTGGTCTCTGTTCTCACAGTGTTACCTGGTTCTCATCCATGTTCACTGGTGACCTGCATGAAGTGTTGCATGGTTGTTCTGCTCATTTTGATGCCATGGGGTATTCTTCACTTTCTCTTTGAGCTCCTCCCTGCCAGTAACATTAGTCTGCTTTTATGACTTTGGTCACTAAGTTGTTATGTGGGTTTTTCTGTTTAAAGCACTGCTTTTGGTTGAAGGTGACCTGTGTATAGACTGAAAAAAACCCAACAAAACCAAAAAAACTCCCAAACAATACAAGGCTTGTGAGTTCTTTTCTCCTTGATGTGTAATGGTTTGCTGTGTTTTTCCATCCAAAGCTCAGGTCACAAATGCCAAATGCTTTCGGGAAGAGACTGGGTAGTGAGAGAATTGAATGAGGTGATCACATGGCCGAAAAATGAGGACAGTAAACAATGATCTCTAGGGAAGGAATATTTAGTTCAACCTCTTTAAACCTGACCTTCTCTTTTTGTTGTTAACTGTCTGAGTGAGATGGCTTACACCAAAGACAGTTGGAGGAAAGGCTTTTTTTACTATAGCACTGAGCTTGCTAGTTTGGGAAGGATCCCAGTCTGTTTTTCTGGCTCATTGTCAAAACTTGTTCTTTATTTCTTATTTCTTCAGCAAAAAAAAAGATCACTGGGAAATTTTCTGAGGTAGGCAGGAGTTGAAAACAAGAATGTTTTCCACACAGAATGAAGATACCACACTCTCCAGCAAAGCTTTTTTTTCCCCAGTGCAAGTCTCTTTTCAAGGGTTCTATTACTCTCTTGTGGGACTGTGCTTGTATCTTTGGCTGCTTGTATTTGGATGTGGTGGTCTGAGAAGTGCCACTGTGCTGTTGGGACATTTGTGGTTTTTTCCTTACTATTAATGATGCATTGATTTATTATTTGGAGGGCAAAGTCTGTACCATTTTTGGAAACGGTACTTAGTGTTGAGCGTTGAGCTGACCTCTGCATCTTGAGAAGGAAGTATTTGTGCTTTGTGATCTGTCAGTGATAAAGAATATGGAGTTGGCCTGAGGTCTGGATTTCTAAATCAGTTGTGAGTTAGGTGAAAATTCCAGGTTGTTGTAATAACTGACTTTTTTTTTTTTTTTTTTTAAATTGTTGACCCTTTTTTCTTCTTTCTGTCATCTCAATTCTCAAACCTGTCTATTTTTGGCCTACATTTGAAACGCTGAAGGTTTAATGTCTTATATGAAGTACCATATGCAGCTTTCAGTCCTCTCCTTGGCTATAATAATGTTTGTAGATGCCTGTTACAACAGCTGTCCTGTGGAATACCTCTATTTTAGTTTATTAAATATTCTATTGTCATGATGCAAAAGGGTGGTGGTTTTATTTGGTTACTGTTTTCAATTCAGTTACATTAGGAGCAGATTTGATTTAGTAAAAATCTGTAATAGAAACCAACAAGTTGCTTGGGGCAGGGAAGATTGAGATGAACTTTCAGAAATTGAGTTTGCTATCCCCTAATTTTTAAATACGAAGTCTTATACCTTCTTTTTGCTGTAGGATTCTCTCTTTTTTTTGAGGAGGAGGATCAGGGAGAATTAAAACTACAGAGTACACTATAGCCAGAGTACTTTAAGAATGAATTTAATCACTGTTTGCAACTCTTCATCTTTTTCCTTTGAGATAGTTCAGGGAAAAAAACCCTTTATTCAGGTTGGAGTGTGTCCTTCACTGAATAATGAACCTGAGTAAGGTCTTCTGCCAACTCTGTGATCTTGCAGCTTGAGTCAGGAACTACAGGGAAGATAAAACTTTGTGTACTTGACATGAATGTAAAAATTAAGAGGGTGGGGGTAGAGAAAAGCATCCTCTTGCTGTGGAAACGGACGGAAATGAACATAAAGCAGAAATGTCATCTACAGTCCTGCTCCTGTGCTTTGTTTTGGTTTTTTGCAGGTCACCAGTAAGCAATTTCAGAGAAAATTCCTGTGTCTTTTTGTGTGGTTCAGCTTGACATTAGATCTGCAGTCTGGTTCCCATCATGGCTTTCTGTAGCTGCATTGTAAAATTCTGCTCATTCCCCTCAGCTGGGAGCCAGCATTGTGTGGACTTGGCAGTTCCCATCTGCTTTGCCCTTGGCTCTCCTCATGGTTTGGTTTGGAGTCAGGCAGCTCAAACAAGGGAGCAAGACAGAGTAGGTGATGCTGGTGGCAGGAATGCCAGCTAAGAGCTGAGTACCAGTCCTTTGGTTTTAAGTTGCGGCCTCCCAACAACTGGCAAGTGCTGTAGAAGTGCATTTCCATATGGAAAGGTAGGTGAGGCTGTGTACCAGTGGGGTTTGTGCAGCTCTTCATGCAGTGCTCACATGTGCCTCGATTGCCCAGACCCTTCATGTATGGGCATCTTTTCAACTGCATTAAGGGCTTTAGGCACTGAAAGCTCAAAAGAGCTTTACAATCTTTACCTTTACAGTCTTCATCTTCACAGCTAGTGCTAGGGAGGTGGCACTTGTGCTGTTTGTTATACCTGATTAAAAGGAAACCTTAGAAAAGCTTCTGCTTACTTTATCAGGAAACAGCTTTTCAAGGAATGTTTTAAAAGAGTGCATAATGCTGACTTTCATTAATTACAATGGTTCAGAGCATTTGTGTTACCCTGTTTTCGAAGCAAGCATAAGGTCAAGCCCTTCAGACAATGCCTTTCTCCAAAAGAGAAGGCATAAATACTGGTTTGACCTGCGACTGGCAAGTTCAAAACGCAATCAGCAGTTTGCAGTCAGTGGCACAGTTTTTAATAGTTTTTAGTATTTGCCAGAAAGGCAATAAAATGGGGTCTGTTACAGTTTTCAGATAACTTAGGCTCAGGGAGACACCTTGAGTGCATTATCAAAGGCTTTGGGAGTAACACAAGTTTAAAGAAATCACCATTCCTGTTCTCTTCTCTGCCTTAAAGCTCTCCCTTGTCCTTAAGGGTGAGGTTTAGTTCAAAGTCGTGACTGACAGTGGTACCTTACATGAAACTGCTCAGGTAGTAGGTTTCTTACTTTTCTTGCTCCATCCCTTTCTGAGTGCTGAGTTGATTGGGCTGTGTTTGTTAGTGTAGGGCAAAGTGGACTGTTCACTGATCCCTCTGCTTTGGAGGGACATCTCATGTAAAACTCAGAGGCAGCACAAATTTCAGTAAGGATCAAGTGCCTCTTGGGGAAAATCATGGTGCAGCGTTGGAGAAGTGCATGAAAACCATTCTGATGGTTCTGATGGTGGTTGTAAAAAGTTTTTAAAGTATTATCTACAAGGCATGTTTTAAATTGATCTCTGTGTGTCTCCCATGGCCGTGAGTTATTTAGCAGTGATACAACTAGGGCTAGAGGCTCTTTCAGGAATGTTTTTCTCCAAGTAGGGCAAAACCTGCAGTGCTGGGTAACCTAAATGCATTAACCTGATCCCTGGAGAGACCATCATCATCCCAGTGTGTCCATGTATAACTTGTGTGGTTTTAGGTGTCCCTGTTCATAACATGGAATTGATTAAAGTGGATTGTGGAGCTGTTACATACCATTTCTAGACTATTTAAAACCGTTTTCTTCAGTGCGAAATGCAGATTGAGTGTCATAAAGCTAATGACTGTTCTGAGCTCTGGGGAGAAGGGGATGCTGCAGTATCCACCCAGAGGACTCAACCTGCCAGGTGAAGCCTCTTGGAAAACACAGATCTTATCATAGAATCTTCCTTAATTTGTTCCTTTTCTGAAAAAAAAAAAAACAACCCACAAAACAAAACAAAAAACAACAACAACAACACAAAACAAAACAAAAACAAAAAAAAACCCCCACACACCTCCACACCAACAATGAAACTCCAACAAAATAAACAAAACAACCGTACAACTTTTCTAGGTTTAGGCATTTGTTAGACATTTCAGGATTGGTTATGAACCATTGTTGTAGAAATGACAGCTTGAAAAAATAAAACCAAAACCTCATAAAAATCCAGAAATGGTTTCTTAACACAATGCCTTTATATGGAGTCTTTCAAAATCTTCTCTGTACCAACAGCAGTGTGTTACATGTCAAATTTAGATCAAGGGCTTTTTTATGGAAATACTTTAGTGGTTTTTGGAAACCAGTTGGGGCAGTCTTTATCTGTTCCTTTGCTGTGCTGTTGTTGTTAGGATGCAGCAATGCTTTTAAAAGCATCAGAAAAATAATGGTTATGAAATATGGATTGCTACATATGTAGTTTGAGCTAGGTATGGAGACAAACCCACTTGAAAGCAAAGAAGTTTTGGGAGGGGAGGTGTTTGCTTGAATTCAAGAACAACAAAAAAGTCTAAATAACTTACTTGATATTTTACTTCTTCCAGTCCTGCTTGAAATTAGTTTTCCTGTCTGGGTTAGAATGATAGAGATAAAGCCACACACATAGTCCTATGTGCAAATAACTCTTGGATGTGAGTGCAGATTCTTGTTTGCAAATGAAATTCCTGGGGGAATGCAGAAGACAGATTTGTATTGTATGGATTAACTACTATATATGCATGCTGTATTTGGTATAATATATATTTAAAATCCATGTGCACAATGCAAGCCCAGTGCAGTGTTAGTTCAAAAGCTTGTCAGCATTTTTTTAAAAGATGAGAAGAAATTATCAGTGTTGAGACTCTCTCCCTCCTGTGGAAGAACAGCTTCTCTCACACTGTTCTCTCTGACAGTCAATAGGCCTAAATCAGTGTGCAGATGTACCAGTCCAGAAGGAAGCAGAATTTTGTTCCTGGGCATTCATTCATTCCTTCATTCATAAACTGCTGAAATTGGTAGGAATCTGTCCACCAGCCCTCAGGGGTTTCAGAATAGGGGCCTGTTCTCTTTTTCCAATACTGCTGGTAATCATATGTTAATTAGGTTTGCATTAGTTCTATTTTTAAAGCCTCTAGAATTGTTTTCAGAAGCTAATCCCAGTTTCACTTTATATATTATATTAGGCTTCTTATTTCTTAAGTTGGAAAAGTCACATACCTTATCCCAGTTTTCCCCTTCTTAATCACCTACTGATGAAGATGCAAGAAAGAAAAAAGCTTTCGTAGATTCAGAAAAATCCTGGTATTTTTGAGACTCTTCAGTGGCCTTTGTTTAAGAGGAGGAGACGTTGGTCCCTTCTCACCCATTCTTGGCCCATGCACATCACTAAAAGTGTCTTCATTACTGCCTGTTACTGTGTGTAGTGTTGAATTTCAGCTTGATTTCCTCCTAGGACTCTCTGCAATGCCAAGGCCTCCCATTGGCCTTCTGGAAGGATGTAAATGAATTCCATTACTGGTCCCTAAGACTGGTCAGGTTTAAATTCTTGTCTTACCGTGATGCCTTCCTGATAGAAATAACCAGAAGCCTTGAGGCTTCTGAGAGGAGGATGATGTGTGCCTGCCTTGGAGCCCGTGTTGGGCTTTGGGTCCATACCATCCATAGTGACATGGCTCTGCTCACCTGTGTGTAGCTGTGCCAAGCTGGCATGGGGTGGGATCTGCCTGGCAGGGAGCTCTAGAGCTGCCTCTGGCAGTGCATCAGGCTGACCCTTTGTAAGGGGCAAGAGTGCCCTGGAGCAGAGGAATCTGCAGCCTTGCTGGTGGTAGAGAAGACATCAGCAGCCAGTTCTATGGCTGTTGGACCCACGTGGGTGTGCTCAGAGCTTGTTCAGTTGAGCCAGTGGTTAAAAAGCTTTGTGTTTTCCCAGTTTTAGGCTGATGATTCCTTCCGTGTCTTGTCTGTAAACAATCGTTTGACTGTACATATCTGTACTTTAACTACTGAGCTGGTTTAAAGCTAGGTGCTGGTGGAGAGGCTTGAAGTAGAGCTGTCTTGTAGGTTTTTTCCCTTGCAAACAAATTTGCCCTTTCTTCTCAAAGTTAGGCATCTCCTTGTCACTTTGTGTCTAGCAGAAGCTTTCAGACCGTGTTATGAATATTTTGAGAGCTCAGAGAAGGAACATAGCTCCCAATTGCTCAGTCTGGGCTGCTTGCCATTGTCTTGTCCTGCATGTGTGCCTCATGTGAAGTGGGTTTTTTTGGGTGGGAAGTGTGTGTCTCCCTGTTCGTATTTCTCTGTATGCTTATGGTGGAGACAGAGGGCAGGAGATGAGTATCTATAACCAGTGGGTGCAGTTGTCTAGACTTCTCTTACCTGCTGTGGGTTTTTTCCTTTCATTATTGTGCCTGAAACCTGAAGTCATCCTCTGAATGCAGCATAACACTGGCATGAGTCCTGAGAAAAAAAGAACTTCAGATTTGGCTAAGAACTGATGTGTTGAAAAGTATTGATGGAGACTTTCTTTGTGTTACTCTTAGTTATCATTTTTTTCCCATTAACTGGAGACAGATAATTGAAGCTTAGCGGTGGAAAGAACATTCTGTAGGAAACAACCCTGCCCCAGGAAGGGGATGAACCGATGACCCCGTAAGCTTTCCTAGCTCAAATTGCTGCGGCTTTTCCATGAGGAAAGAACAGAAAAAGGAGTGAGAACACTTTGACACTTTATATCCATTCTCTGCTTAAATAAAGAGGAGGCACGCAGGATCTGTTTTCCTCAACGCTGATTATGTTAAATAGGGCTCTCCATTACGAGTAAAGTTGCGCTGATCTCTGGATAAATATGAGGGACCTGTAAACAGCAGGGAAAATTCAATGAGCCTGAAATAAAAGTGTGGTCAGGCAGCGTTGCCTGACTGTCACAGGAGTGCATGCCAGCCTGTGCAGGTGGAGCAGGATATAAAGCACCAGACAGTTGTTGGAAATCCCAGCAATGGAATTTGGGAACTCTTATCTCTGAAAAGAGTGATCACCTTGTCAGAAAGCAATAATTTGATACAGGAAGCTGCATGTAGGAGACTTGAATTTTTTTGTTGTCGTTCCTTAGTAAAAAAGCTACTATAGAACAGGAGCAAAGGCTACAGAGGTAATATTTTTTAATTAAACCGGCTGATAGCATTACCGAAAGCAAAGAGGTTTTTGCACTATGGACCGTGGCTGTTCCACCCCCTCCCCTGCGTCTCAGCCAGCCTAACAAAAGGTGTCGCCTCTCCCCGTGAATTTCTGTTGCCCCCTGGGGAATTGTGTGTACGGTGTGTCAGACAGTGCTGCTGCCTTTGTAAGAAACTTGTTAACAGTCTGATTGTCTTTGCATTCCTCCAGGGCGGATCCGCACCAGGAGACAGAGCTCTGGCAGTGCCACAAGTGTCACCTCAACGCCCGCTGATACCCGAGGCCGCAGCCGCGCTAAAGTAGTTTCCCAGTCCCAGCGTAAGAATTGCTTTGCTTTATTCCCGAGAGCAGAACAAAGAGTTATTAACGTGTTTCTCTCGAATCAGAGAACTGGCCTCACTTTGGACACGTAACAAAGCAGATCCCCACCTAGCCAGCGTGTGCTCCTGCTGACAAACAGGGCCCCAAACCCCAGTGCTTAGTCGTGGCCTTTTTTTGCCAGTTGTGCAGCAGAATTTCACGTTGCTGTGATGTGTAGCTCTAAATGACTGGCACTGTGTCTTGCTGAGACACCCCCTGTGCCTGGAGCTGACTGCTTGCCCTGCCAAGCCTCTCCTGCTTATGTGGCTCTATTTCTGTGTGTGTGAACACGTGAGCTGTCTAAAATTAATGGGGTTTGGCATCAGATGAAAATAGGACATTTCCTATTTCGTGTAGAGATGGGAAAAAGGGTTCTGCTTTGATTCACATGACACATCTGAGCTCTCTGGCTTCCTGGCAAGGCACGGTTTTCTCCTAGGAGCCACACATGTGGTGCTGCTGCATATTTGTCATGTGTATCGGAGGAGAATTTTGTCACTGAGACTTGAAAAAGGAACTAGGGGGGAAGGAGAAACTGCCTGTTATGAGGACCTTCAGCCTTGTGAATAGGAGATTGGGTTTGTGGAAGGACCTGTCTGTTCTGAGGACTTGTCTTGCTTTGTACCCCTATTTGAAAGCCCTTCTCTGTTCGTTCTTTCATTGCTTTGCTCTGTCATGCTGGAGGGATGAAAAAGCAGTTTAAAGTCTTGTGTTAGGCTGGGAGAAGTGCAGAAAAACATAGTATGCTGAGCATGGGACCAAATGGAAATCTTTACATTGAGGTCATAGGGATATATTTGGGCTTTGGGATGCTAATGTAAATTGATTTCTTCAATGTTGAACCTAGAACTGATCCAAAACCAGAAATTACCTGTTATCCCTAGCTTAGTTTGGTGAAAAATGGTCAAACCAGATGAAACAAGTTTCAGAAGTATTTAAATAATAGTTATTCTTTTAAGGTTTCAAGGATTACCTAATTTTTCTAGAGAATACCTTATGAAGATTTAGGATGGTCATATCTGGACCTGCTGCCTTGGTCTAGTTTGCTGAGTTTCCAGCCTAGCCCAACCCGATGTGATCTTTATCCTTAAACCAAATGTTGCGTGCAATAATTTACAAATTCAAATATAATGAGTCAGTCACAGGACCAAATTCTCCATGCCCACACAGTGGATAACCATGTTGTAATTTCACATGGGTTGGGGTGCAGGTTAGAGCAGAACTTGGGTCTTAGTGTCTTGGTTGACATTTTGCCCAGAAGTTGGTCAGCCTTGGGAAGTTTAGTTGCGTCTGCACATTAACTCCCTGCATTCTGCAGGGGCTTTAGGAGTGACATGTTTGTAAATAAAGCTGTCTGTATTGTGTATAGCACAAACCGCATGCTGAACGCTGTATTGTCTTGCTGTCTTTTAATCCACTTTTTGCCTGTCCCTTGGTCTGCCCTCATAATCAAGGATCCAGATCAGCTAATCCTGCTGGTGGTAAGAAACGTTTTCCCTTTCTTGCTTTTTCATGTTATTTCCTTCACATTTTTTAACTGCTAAGCTTTTAGCTTTCCTCATTCTCTCCTAACTGTAAGACTTAAAAAGCATTTTGTTGAAGGCACAAATCAAAGTGTGTATGGCGGGTGATTTTGCTTTCTCCCACTAATCAGACACGGTAAGCGTACGTTCTGATGTCGAAGCTGGCTCACTGCTGCAGCTCAAACCCCAGGGCTGAATTCTTCCCTCAGCTCCTTCAGTACATCCCTGCTGACACCAGTGAGATGAATTTTAGGTCATGGTGCTGTGTGGAAGACTGGCACCTGTCGCTTTGGGGTGGGGAGAGTGGAGCCAGCACCACCTACAGTATTGGAGTATGCTTGATTGGTTTGGAATGGCTCTGGCCCAGAAATTGGAGGAGGCAAATAAGTTTATACATGTGCTATGGTATTGTTCCTGAGACTAATAGAGTTGCATATCTTCTTAAATTGAGACAGAAGAACAGCCCTCAACTCTTACTAGTTGTAACAGTATCTGGAAGTAAAATTTTTGTGAGATGTGTAGTTGCATTTCAGAAAGAAATCAGTATGAATACTGGTTCAAAATGTAAGCTTGCCTGAGTATAATCTTGCAACCCTTTCAAATACACTTTTCCTTGCTGTTCCAGCAGATAAATTTAATGTCAGAAATAGTAGTGGCTACAGCAGATTTTCAGGGACTCATGTGCTCATTTCTTAGAAGAAATGTAAAGTTGACTTGGACTGTTCAGACAAGGAAAAACAAGCCAAGTATTCAACTGGCTAAAAATTTTCATCATCTGAAAAATAACTTAGGTTTAACCAGACAGACCTAAGTAAGCCACTATCTCTGAGTGTGAGGCTCATGGGATTTACCCGTTATTGTGCTGATCTGTTCAGATGTGGTGGGTTTTTTATTTTCCTTCACTGAATCATTGCAGAAAAGCAATGCCACCACTGCGGTGTAGCACGAAGCTGCCTGAGCTGATTTGCAGCAGGTGACCTGTGCCAGAAGCCAGGGCACTGCAGCGCAGCTCTGCACACAGCCTGGAAGGTGTTGCTTTATGAGGAGGTGAGGCAGCCTGGAAATCCCTTGCTACTGCAGCAAGGCTGCCCCAGCACCTCCACAAGCTCTTCTAAAGCCGACTTGGGTGTTCACACACTGCAGTGTCTGCTTTGGGCTTGATCTCCATGGGCAGCAGAGGGTTGCTGATGTCAGTGTTCATTGTCCACAGGCTTTCCTCAGTCTTCTTGAAAGCTTATAGGGAACACTCTCATTAGTTTTCTGAGGGATTTAGATTAAATTCTTACATAGAGCCGATTGTGTTCCGGTTTTACTGTCAGCATGTTGAGAATCTTGGACGGTTTTAATTGTTATTTCCTTATTTCTGGTTCTCTTCTAGCTGGTAGCCGGTCTAGTTCTCCGGGTAAGCTCTTAGGAAGCTCCTATGGTGGCCTGAGCAGTGGAACATCCAGAGTCCAGGCAGTGCCATCATCCTCAGAGAAGCGCAGCAAGATTCCTCGGAGCCAGGGATGCAGTCGGGAGACAAGTCCCAACAGAATTGGCCTAGGTAAGAGCGGTCGCTGCAGTCATGGGCTGGGCAGCGTGCTTGAGGGAGCCGCTCTCCTGTTCACTAGGAAACTCTTTGTCTCCCTGATGCTCTTCTGACCTTTTCAGCTGACAAGTTAATGTGATTGTGGCTTATAGGAGAGTAATTGCCATTTTCCGGGTCGAGCTTATGGTTTCAAAGTAAGCCTAAAGATGTCATGATGTGTTTTCTGTTTGTAATTCAACGTGAGCAATATTATTAGGTCAGGAAGCAAGAAAAATTGTGAATAACCATCGCAGCAAAAAGACCTCATTTAAGCTAAAATGAGTTGAACAATCTTTACAGTCACATGGACTCAAGGGCAAAAAGCGCCTTTTTGGATTATTTTAGAAATTTTGCATCTTAAATGGTTTCAGAATTTCAGAATTCTCTCATCTTAATAACCTGGAGCCACGTTCTTAGAATGTCTTTTAGACTTACGTATTAATTGCTCTGGTTTTGATACTCTCCACTCAATGACTGTTATGTAAATATTCTGTAATAGCTTCTATTTTCAAATTTATCAGCAGCCTTTTTTTTTTTTTTTAAGTAAGGTGAGTAAATATATAAAACCTTGGGTATCTTTGAGTTGAAGTGAAAAGGTATTCAGTGTGCTGTCTGAACATTTAATTTTTTAATAGAAATTATTTTACAAGTTTGAAGCTAATGCAGAACAACATTTTAAATGATACTGATACGAAATTATTTTTTATCTCTGAAGACTTTACTAGTAGATTGAAATTGAAATTGTAACCTTACTGTTGGCAATTACATTTATAACTATTGCCTTAGCAACAGTTTTATATTTTAAATTTGAGCTGCATTTTTATTTAGAGGAGGTTGTTAATAAAGAAACATTTTATTAATTCTTTCCAGTATACTGAAATGAGTTTAAGGCACCTGTTTATGCCATTATGATTCATAAAAAATACTGCATATTCATTGTGACTGCTTTTCCAAATTCAGTGTTATTCTCTTGGTGTCTGATCTATGTTATGGGCTCTGTATGGATACATTGTGCTTTTCTGTCGTTGCTTTTAAAAGGTAGAGTGCCTCCCAAATACTAGAGGTAATTGTTCTGCTATCACTGTGTAGAAGAGCATTGATTTCTAGGAGGAAGCAAAGAATGGTGGATGGTACATCACACATGCTCTAAGCTGATCATCATATTATGTGGTCTGATTTGAAACATTCTCGAGCACCTGAAGGGTAATTGCCTTGTGTAAAATCCTCACTCTTGGGTTGCCTGCTTTCAGGTATATTACAAGAGCCTTGAATTCTTTTGAAAGAGTAATCTGTATCTCATTTCTCTGACATGCTCCCTGAGAACACAATCAGTGCTTGTTCTTTGAGAGTGGGAGAGAGTTCTGACATGTATCAGATGTGTGGCTTTCACCTATTCCCCTCAGGTTGATGGACACAGCCTGGGTTGAGCTGTTATGGGAACAGGAGTGTCTGACACTTTACTGTTCAGTCGCAGAAATTCTGTCTATTTATTGGATTATGAAAGTTGTGATAGTGGCCCAGATGGAGATAGCTTTTGAGCTGTCAACTATATACATTATTCCATTGTACTTACTGCTTTATAACATAGTAGCTAACAGTATTTTATGCTTCTTTTTTGTGTTGCTTCAGTCTCTGTATTTCCTTGATATTTTATTTTGTTTGTTCATTTCATTAAATAGACTCCCACTCACCTTGATTCCAAATACCAAAACCATCCACTGGAGTTTTTGAGGCCCTCCTGGGGCAGTAGCAATAACAGAACCCTCTGCATCTGGATGCCTGTTAGCATCTGTACCTTTCTGTTAGCTCTGATTTCCATGATGACTACAGGTATCCCTGAAGTAGGTTCCTTCTGTGTGCTGGGGACCTTGAAGAAGGTTTTATTTCCTCAGGCAGCACAATGAGGCACATTCAGTGTGCTGAGATCACTGTGTGGTCACCTATATGGCTCTGCTTGTGACACTTCAGTTTTAAGCTTGCCTCTGCTGTCTGCTCAGTGAGTTTTACTAGTGGTGAAATCCTCTTGGGGAAGGAGGAGTGCAGTCCACTTAATCTTGTGTGTTTCTTTGTGCCCCTTGAAGGAGATCATCTGTTCAAACAGGTGATGTCCATTTCCCATGGATTGAAAATTACCAGCCTGAGGTTAATTGTGTTGGATGCTCTGCAGATCGCGTGGCATAGCTGGATCTGAAAGAAGTGAGAGATTCAAAACAGCCATTCTCCAAAAGGTGGAGCAAGCACAGCTGCCTATGAGCTTCATGCAGCAGCCCTCTTTCTGTTGGGGTTATGCTGTGTACGTTTATTGGGAATTTGCAGGCAGTTCTTGACTTGCCTTGACTGGGTGTTCCCCACTGCAGAGCTTTCCTGTGGCTGTTTGGCAGAATTTCAGACTCTTTAAAATGCTGGTGTTGATGCAGAAAGCGTCTGCTGATTTTTAGTCTCCACTTAAGAATCATTAAAATTCACACCCTAATAAAATACCAGTTTCTTCCAAGAGGTAGATTGGTAAACAGGGGCACTTTCGTGTTCTGCTGGTGATTTTTGCATCTGTTGGGTTCCACTGGCATTAGACTGCCTAATAGTGTCTTTTAATAATGGTGTGGGCCATGTCTAAGTGCTCTGACTTTCCAGATGAAATTGGTAAAACTTAGATGTACAGTACACATTAGAAAGTTGGAGCATTATTGAAAACAACCCATCCTTGTCCTGTCCTGGACTTTCTCACAGTAGAACTGGCTGTGGACACACGGTCCGTTTTCATGCTGCCTGCTCCTTGTAATCCATTTTGCTACTCTTCAGTTGATTTCTGTCCAGCTTTTGGGGATTGAGAATTCTCAGATTGAGACTTGGTCTGTCTCCTTTGCTTTTGCTCCCTGCACTGCAGAGACAGACTGTCACAGTAGGAGAGACTCAGCTAAATGACAACACTGCTGGCCTTTACTGCTGGCAGTGCCTAAAGGAAATAGTCTGAGTAACTGATACAAAACCCTCTCTACACAACATGGTGGTGAAAATGTGAGGCAGGTGCCTGGGAGTCCACAGCAGACTCATCCTTCAGTTCTTTTCAATCCATTTATTTTTCTTGCTTTTCTTTTGTATCCAGTGACATGCAACCCTTTTATTTGACCATTAATCCTGAACTACCCAGTGTTTGGCTTTGAATGTTCTGTTTGTGCAGTCAGTATTATGCTTCATCTGTAGCATTGTTCTACTAGTGTAGGACAATGCAGTTAAGAGTGCGTTTTCTTCGTACTTCATGCTGCTGCTGTTAGCTGGTATGGAAAGAGACTCTGTTGTGTGCATCCACTAATGTTTTTAATCATTCACATCTCTCCCTCTCTAAAGAGCCTTCACTGTTTTTAGTAGGGTTGTATTATAGAAAAGATGGGCAAATTTTCTCTGTTTAAGAGAAATGACTGCTTGTGCAAGCCTGATGTGAAGGCTGCCATTATTTACATCTAAGCATGAGACCCAAGACTGAGAAGTTTGCTTTTAGAGAGTCTGCAATTTCAAGCCAAGTATTTGTGTGGAGAATTTTAGTGTTACTTTTACCTGTAGTTCACCTGTCAGCTTTTTCCCTTGTACATCTGAGATGGGATTATTGTACTCATGGACCCTAATTTCATCCAGTTCATATAATTTAGTCTGTTTTATTTGTTGTAAGACCATCTAACTCAGTGCCATTAGACATTATGGTGATCTAATCAGCTTGGTTGATAGCTCATCTTGCATTGTCTGACATCAGAGGTCAACCATCAGAACCATTAAGTCATCAGAGAGATAGGAACAGGGTTTTGCAATACTGGGAGGGATTTGTTAAAGCAAGAATCTGGCAGAAGTCTCAAATTGAATTTTAAAGCCTAAATATGAAGGTTTCTATTTTGTTCTGTACTGTTTTGCTTGAAGGATGCTAATACATCCAGTATATGTGAAAGCACTGAAGCACTGTAGAGGAACTTCAGCTTGAGCCTAGGTATTTAAGTTCTGTATACAAACCAGTAGAGTTTTATAAGAATATATATATATATATATTCTGAAGCATGCAAATGACATTATTTTTATAAAAGCTAGGATACAAAATATTAGCAGGGTCATGTTATGCATACCTCTGCTGTGATGTTATCAAAGCTGGTAGATGAGGTTTTACTTTGTGCCTGAGAAAATTCCTCAATGGCGATTCCTGAACACTTCCAATATGCCACTGCCTTTTCAAAACAGTTAGGGAAATCCCTCTTGTCATTAAAGTCTCCTGACAATTAACTACTGGTTTTTGCCCTGAGAAAATATTGTATCCTTTATCAGGCATAAGGCTTCCTAAATAACTTTCTGCAAAAATTTTTAAAACATGCAGGGTTTCAAACATCTGCAAGCCTGTAGGGTTTTGTCCAAGTAAAGAAAATAGTTTAAAGCTCCTCTGAAGTGTGCATGCATCCCAAACTGTGTACATATAAAACCATGAAGATAAGCTTTTAGAAATGTCTGAGGAGCAGAAGTTAGCTTCTGTTAAATATTTGAAGCTACTGCTCTCTTCAAATTCAAATCACTTTTTAACCTGTCTTTCAGGTATTCAGGTTCTGAATGTTTTTTCCCAGTATCTTTCATTGGAGAATGATATTTCTGCAAGTCTGTGCAGTACACCTTTTTTTTCCTTAGGATATTTGTTCAAAAAACTCTCCTTGTGAAAGGCAAATCTATGTAAAAATATCATATCGGTATTATGATTACTTAAAGAAATTTTTATCTGCTCTTTTGTTCCAGAAGAGTGTTTGTTTTAGCATTAAGGAAGAAATATTCCAGAAGGGTTTCTTTCAGCCTCATCTGTTTTGCAACAGTAGAGCTTCCCTAAATGATTGAAGATTCCTGCTCTACTTGAATAACAAAACTTGGATTGCTTAAGAAAAAAGCAGACTGTCAGCCAGACATTAATGCTGCTGAAATTTCACATCACAAACACAGCTCAGCATGTAAGGGAGTTGGTTTGTAAAGAGTCTGAGCAGGCTGCTGCAAATTGTAATTACTAATGTAATAATTACCGTAACTAACAGAACTGTGACTTGACTTTGAGCTTTCTGTCCTCATTAAACTTGTTCACCTTCTCTGAAACTCTCCATGCTGCATGCTAGCACGGAGCAGTCGTATCCCCCGACCCAGCATGAGTCAGGGGTGCAGTCGTGATACCAGCCGTGAGAGCAGTCGAGATACAAGCCCTGCTCGGGGCTTCCCTCCACTTGGTGAGTACATGTAGGCATTGGAGCTTTAAGGGTCAATATTTTTTTTCCTTTTTCCCTTGTTGTGATTGCCCTTTCAAGCCACTGCTAGGTGGAATGAGCTCTTTTCTGTCCTCTGGATTCCTGACACTCCCCGTTTCCAACCCCGTTTTTTCCCCCCCTTCTGTTTTCTTCTGCATGCTTCAGTTCTGGTTCCCAGCATTTCACTGTTAGCAGGGAAATAGCTTAGTTTGAACTTCTGCAATTTTTAGTTTCATTGAATCAGCTTGTCTTTGGCCGCTGTGCTTCGCTTAAAAACACTGATGGAAATCTATGGGAAGGCAAGCTTGGATTTTCTAGGTCACATTGAAGTAGTTTTATTGTGTCCCAGGCTGTTGTTGAGTGACTCAAGTATTCATGAATCGATTTTCTTACAGCTAGGTACAGTTACAGTATATCATTTCTATCCTGAATCCTTCAGTGGAGATAGCAGCTCTCTTTTTGTAAAGGTTTTATAGGACAGTCAGTCATCAATTAAGTTGCACATGTTTTGTAGGAAACTTTATCAAGGCAGCATAAAACCAAGGAAAGACCTGAGATTTTAAGGGAGCATCATTAAACTGCAATTAAAGTGTACAGTACAAATAGAAAATCTCATTTCACTTAACATATGCAGTTTTTCTGCACAATGCTGAATACAGCAAGATAGTTAATGTTTCTGATCAAATGCCATCTCATATATTCAACCAAATACATTACTTCTTGAATCAAAACTTGTCATTTCAGACATGAAATGCAGTTGATCTCCAGGCCCTCTTCATCTATGTAATAATTTAATGAAGAATGGTGTTAGAGTATCTGTTTTGCACATGGTGACAAAATACAGTTATATGATGTAGTGTGTAAATGGAACATAGCACAAGTTTTAATACGGGAGAAGCTTTGGGTTCAAGGACTTCATTATATTGAGTTATAAAATAATCTGTTTACATTAATATCTCAACTTCTGGTGAAAAATGGAAGGAGTTCAACTTCGATTCATAACTTGGTTCATAGCTCTTTTTAAGATAAATAGATGAACCTTTTATTGATTAAATGAAGCTAATTTAATACCAGATCTAGAAAAAGACAATAGATCTACAACTGTAGCTTATTTTTATAATTAACCTGCCTAGCTTCAATGTTGGATGAAGCTTTTTTCCCTCCAGGCAAAATATGTAAGTAGATTTCAATGTTCACTCGTTAGTGTTCTATGTCACTGTGCTGTGCTTTGTTTATTTTATTGAAAATACAGTAGTTGAAGTACTGTCTTGAACCCTTGTTCTGAAAAGCAAAAGCAGTATATCAGAGCTATGGCTGGTGTGAGCTTTGTAGGCTTCCACCAGAGCTGGGTCTGACTCTTACTATAAAATCTCAGTTACAGATGTGTGTTACACTTTCATTGTGAGGAAGGAGTAATCTCGTTTTAGCTCATGATCTTTAATTACCTGAAGAGCAATGCATTTCTAGAAATACATTGTTATTAAGTCATATAGGTTACATGGGGAGGAAATAATCAATGTAACAACAGTAACAGTGTAGTTGTTACCCTATTAACGTTTTCTTGTGTTTTCATTGAAATGTTTTAAGATCAAATATGTTCATGAACTCATTAATTATGTGGTGTGTAATTAATCTCGAAGAAATTTATATGTGTCAGTTTAAGCCAAAACAATGTGGTTCTCTCACACTATTTTTAGAACCCAGTTAACCTTGCAATAATGCGAAGGTAATATAATCCTGCTGTGCATGGTCTGGTTTTGCTTATAGAGATTAACTTGTGTATTTGTGATACATACTCAGAGTAACTAAATGTAAATGAGAAGATTCTGGCATTTAATGGTATTATGGTCAGTGTCAGCACTGACATCCTGTTGTTTTGCAGCTTGTTCTGGGGCTGCAGTGCAGGTATGCATGTCTATGTATCATGAGTCCTGCTTCCCAAGTCAGTAAAAACAGTCAAGAGTGAATCTAATCTCAACCTCCTTGCAGAGATGTGGGTTTTAAAAGTTTTTTGTTATTCTTTTTTCTCCCTCATCCTTGATCTTGCAGTGGTGTCCACAGGGGCACAGTGGATGGCTTGGGGGAAAGCAATTGTGACCTACAAACCTTAATTGTGAGGTTCAGTCCATAATCTGCACTGATCATGTAAATCTTTCATGAGTCTACTCACAATGTCACTGGAATCGTTCTCTTGAATAAATGCATGTGTTCTCAATGGCCAAAGGCAACACTGCATATAGCTTTAGTGAAGCTCTCAAAAGTCAAAAACCACAAGATTTTATTTTTCTCACGTTGCTGATTCCTATTTCATTATATTAGTATTTGTGTTTATGAATGCTTTGACTTAAACAGAAGACTTAGAATTTTTCTGCCGCACACTTCTGTGCATAATTGACAAAGCCTATTTTTATTGTAAGGTGATTCTGCTTTATTTTTTCAGTTTCTTGAGAGTACTAGTTACGATGTTAAAGCAGCAAGGCCTTCAGTGAGTCTGTGGTGATGAATTGCTTAAATGAACAATCAGTTTCTTGGGTCAGTTGCTTTGAGCTGGTGCGCATGTCATTGCTAGACCTAGGGAAAATTCTTTAGAAAGACAAAATTTCTGTAATTTGGGAATGACTGGGCCCATTTTTCATTTGCTTTCATAAAGAACTCGCTTGTGTGCTGAATCCAAGAACTGAAAACCTCTCCAAAGGCATTTTGTGATTGATGTGCTGCTAACGACTGGGAATTGAAGTGGGAGCTATATTTGGCTTAGGCTCCTCTGCTGTTGCGCGCTCTCCATTGCTTTTAACAATTTGTATACATGTGTCACTCTAGGTGGGTGTGTGATGTGCATATTCTCATTAGCTCTGCATGTACATACCGAGGTTCAAGAAACATGTATGCAGAATTTGTTAAAAGCAAGAGACCACTGGAAGCAGCAACACTGAATATGTGTGTGTACCTGTGTTTACTTGGAAAAGAAACCAACCCGAGGACCTCTACAGTGGTTGGTGACCTCCCTGTATGACTCTTTCTACTTACGTGGTTACGCATTCTCTTTGTTAACGTTGGTTTTATTACGCATAGGCTAGAATGTTGTGGAAAAATACCTGCCAGCACAATCCGTAACCATTCCTCATGGCTTCACTCTGGGGTTTAGATCAGACACATCTAAACCCTTCTCTGTAGTTACGTGCTCCACGTTCTCGTGACGGCCGCCTGCAGGACCTGCGGGTCTGGAACGCGACCGATGCGCATCAGGGTGTTTTTGCTGAGCTGCACCCGGTTTGGGATTGTTCCAGCTGAGTTTTGTCATGCATCGTGTTAATGGTCACGAGGGGAAGGGGGGAAGCTGCAGGCGGAGGCGTCGCTGTGGGGCTTGCACTGTACCTGTTCCGCATCCGCATAAGCGCCATTCCCTGTCACTATGAAACGCCTCTGCCGGTGGCGGTCACACGCATCCCCTTCGGATTGTGGCATTTTCTGTCTCGGGTTCAATGTGTGTTAATCCTGTGGGTGTTGCCATTCCTTCTACTTGCAGCTTCTCGACGTCATTCCAGGTCCACTAGTGCTCTCTCCACTGCTGATTCTGTTGGGCAGTCAGGTGAACAAGCGCTAACTGCATGAATCCGCTTCTTACACGTAGTCTTGTTTTACACCATCTTAACATTTGCCATCGTGTGCATCAGCCAGCACTTGGCATGTGCTTCTCACCACTGCGGGGCTTTCTGTTCTGGTTTTGTTCGACGTGGCTTTTTGTTTTGAGTTTCATTTATTTGATGTTTTTAATTTTGTGTATTGTAGGAATGTTGTGAGCAGTGTTTAAACAAAGGGTGATCCAGGGCTTTCTCAAATTTCCTGTGAATTGGATCAGTTGTGCAGCATGGGCTAAATCCTGACTGATGCAGAGTACTTGCAAATTCTGTTTACTCTTTAGCAGTGTAGCACTTTGCAGAGCCTAGGATGGGATCCCAATGGGTTTCATCCCATTCATTACTAAATATTGTGGACTCCTGTCTCTGTTAATGGAAGTTCTTTGTGGGATCCCCTCCAAAATACACAAGAGCAGCAAAAATTAAGCACCTGCTGAGCTTTCAAAATGAACTTTGGAGCATAACACATGCTGATCCATCCTTCACGTAGTTCTGAAGGCCTTGTCCAAAGCACATGAAAGTTTCTGAAAGAAAAAAATCCCTTAATTTCACTGGGCTTTGCATAACGTGATGGTTACATGTAATGAGAAAAATCTGCGGATTCCAGTTGCTACTGTCCCACCCCTGTACTGGATTTGCAGTTACGGAGAACACATAATTCCTTTTGAAATAAGGATATTTTACTGGGAATCTTAAAAAGAATTGAATGAGGGCTGTTAGCCTTGGAACAACAGAGACTTAATTGTGGGGACAAAGATAATATAGAAAATGAAGGCTTCACTGTTTTCTTGCAGGCTAAAATCATATAAGGAGTTTGTTGTACTGAAAGTTAATTAAATAACACCCTTCAAAGAGGGAGTGAAAAATGCTCTGTTGCTCATGACTCTAGTTAAATGGCTATCACTTAACTAAAACTTTCAAATCATTTTCCTTATCATGTTACTCAACAGGAAGGATGCAAGCTGATTTGACTGGCATTTTTCAGATAACAATTTAAATTTGTATTTAACTAAAAATACTTAAAATATTTAAAATAGCTCTGTTACAATACAGATTTAAGCTTTGTTTGCTTTTGGCTTCCTGTGATAGTCAGTTCATGCTTGGCTCCTGTGGTTTGTTACAAAGCATAATCAAATTTTGTATGGTTACCTGTGTACTACAGAAGGCCAAAATCTTCGGAGAAATGGCAAAATAGGATTAATAGTGGTGGTTGCAAATTTTCACCAAGTTTGTAACAAGTGTAATGAATGAATCTAGCCAGGGAGACAAGGGAATGTGGCCAGAGCATAATCTGCAGATTTCCTGCCCAGTAACACCAGGCTTGGCTGTAGTGGTTATTCCTGGAGCCAGGTGTGTTCCCAGCCCCACATCAGAAATGCCTTGAGGTCTCTCCTGTGGTCTTATTCCAGCACTCAAGTATGGCAACAGTGTTTTGGGGAGAAGCCCAGAGTAACTTGGGTGTTGCAAATTTAAAAATCACCCAACAGGGTAGTTCAGAAGATTCCTGATAGCTATGGAGATAGAAGCCAGCATGCCACACTGTACTTAACATGTTAAAAAAGCTCAATTTTGTTTCTTTATGCTGGGTATTTAAACTGATCTACAATTGAATTACTTTGTCATTTTGTTCTTCATTTAAAAAAAAAACCCGAAACAACTATCTTCCCTTTTCTAATGTACTACTAAATTTATTTGAAAACAAATGACAGTGGTTTTTTTCATGCTATGTAGTTTCAAAAGTTAAAGCCAAATTCTGATCTCAGTAACACTTGATTAATGTAATTGAGTTGGTTTTAAATATAAAACCATGTCCAGAACTGACCTCAACTTTTACAGCCTTTGTACTTTACCAGATCTTATTTACACTTAGGAAAATCCTTGTCTTCTGCACAGCTTTATAGTGTATATATTTCTGTAGTGGTCACTTCAGTTTCAGTCACACCTAATGCATTATCATCTCTGCGCTTCTGTTAAGGGTGCGCAGATTTTTCCATTTTAGGAATAAAGCACTATTTCATCTTCATATTCAAAGTGATTCTTTAACCCAAGTGCATTAAAAAAGGGGATAGTAATAACACATACAACTTTTATTTCTTTGTGAAATGTCATGATTTGATTACTTTTTGGCAGTAGTTCTAAGAAGTTTGTTTATTTATTTTTTTTTTTTTTTCTTTGTAATGTGTTTTGTAGAAAATGTGCTTTTGTTGTAAATCAGAAATGTCTTGTCTGGGTACGTAACTCTAAGAAACAGTAAATTTTGATAGATATCACTTCTGTTTGAAATAAATATTTGTCTACAGGGGCTTTTTCTTTTCAAAATGCTTTGGATTTTAAAAATCTTCCCTATTTCCCTGCAGTAGCTTAATCTCGAATAAAGCTTTATAATTAGGACAGTAGAACTGGCCAACTTCAATCTCTGATTTAAATTTTGCATGTCAGTGTGAGCTAATCCCTAAAAGATAGTGCACTAGGTTCATAAAGAAAAAAAGCAATGACATTTTGTGATACGCAGTGTTTTCCCCAAAACCGCATTAAGCTGCTGAATACCATGTTTGGCCTCAGTTTTGAGCAAATCCACAATATGGTTCAGCGATTTGCTAAGCAGTAGTTTTCCACTTTTAAATTAAACATAGATGAACTATTAAAAGACTTGTGTGACTTGATCCCTCTCTCCTGCTGCTTGATGTGGATCAGCTGAAAGTCTCTTAAATGGGTTCGTGCAGCTTGATCCGTGCACCGCTGAATTTGCTGGCAAAACTCCTGTTGCCATGTCTGGGCACAGGGACAGAGGTGTAACATATGTTCCAGGAGGGATGTTTTAAGTCCTCCATGAGCAAACAGAAGCCCACACTTCAGAAAAACTAGAATGTCATAACCGGTCTTTCTGCTTATGGACCAGAGCCGGGATCCCAGTATCTGCTGTCTGATCTGCCCCCCTCTAGAAGGATTTAGCTGCCAGAACCTGGCCTGTGATACCTAAGTCACTGATTCTGTCATAGCTCTGCTAGTGGACCTTTCCGAATTTGGCTTTGCTAAGGAAACTAATTTCAGTAACTTTTTTTGGTAGACAGGGCAGATGATAACCTAATTAATGTTAGGAGTGTAAATGGCATTTTAGTCTTGGTGCCGTTGCTTTGGATGCCATTGAGAGCTTTGCCATCAAATGCAAAGGGAAAAAAGATGATATTGTCTGCTCAAAAGCAGTTTTGATGTAGAGCTCTGGAATTTAAACTTCTCAAGAGAACCAGAAATTGAAGTCACTTCACAAGTGAGTTATTAACTTAATTTTTATACTGTAAAGGTGTAGGGGTATATTCTACTGGTTAATCAAGCCTTGAGGCATAAAATAGGCTGATCTGGTGTTGCTAGTCTCACATCCTTGCCTGAAAGAGAAGGCTGCAGGATAGATGAGTGCTTGAGGATTTACATGTTCTGACACTGGGCATGGTTCTGTCTCTCTGAAGTTAATGAGAACCTCTCTTGATTTCTGACAGTGCCAGATTGGGATGGGCGTGTCTGCCTCTGACATTAAAATAAAACTTTGAGACAACTGAGTAAAAAGAGACAGAAGATAGATACCCTGCTTCCTAGCTTAAAATAAATAAATAAAAAGTTGCCCTGAGGATCCAAAATTGCCTCCAACGCCCAACAAACAATAGTTTATTTCTTACCCTAATGGCAGACTCTGTGGAGCTCTGGGTAAAAGGTGTTTAATGGAAAAGCACTGTGAGTTCCCAGAGTCCGTGGGGAGAACTACTCGGGCACCTGATTAGGATTCCAAATGAATGTGAATTCATTTAACAGTGCCTTTCACTGTTGTCTTTTGTGCAGACCGGTTTGGACTCGGACAGCCAGGCAGGATGCCTGCTTCTATGAATGCCATGCGAGTCCTGAGCACCAGCACAGATCTGGAGGCTGCTGTGGCCGATGCACTGGTAAGAGGGAAAATACAAAATGCTTCAGACACCGGGAAGTGCCTTAAAGTTACCTGTACGTATGTTCTCCTCTTTCTAAATAGCTTTATTCTGATTGTGCCAGTGCCTGATGCTGTAGAGTTACCTTTTGCTGTTTTGACTTTGGGTATACTGGCAGCAGTATGTTTTTCCTTATTCCCTGTCAGTTCTCCACTGTTGTCAGACAGAGTGCTGTGGCTTGGCGCTGCAGCTGCAGGATGGGTTGAATCAGCTTTCACTTGGCTGGCAGAGGATGTGCCCAGCACTGTGACGATGCTCAGCACTTGTGGGGTCGGAGATTTCCATCAGCCCTATTGCCTGCATGAAGATTTTGTCATAAAAACAGTGTCCTCTGTTAGTGTCAATTCCTGATCAGATTTCAGCAAGAACAAATTTCTGCCCTGCGTTATTTGCACCTGGGTAGCTACTCAGAGAGCTCATAACTTGGCTTGCGTGGAATCTGTGCCATCTCATGCAGTTACGGTGTAAGTTGAATTGTATTTGTCCGGTTTGCTGCTTATACTTTGAAAAACATTCACTGCTTTTCCTAGTAAATTTGATGTAATTAAAAAAAAAAAGTTGTTGTCCTGTATAATCTTATTGTATAATGGTATCTCTTGGTTAGAACCTAAAAAGTGTCTTCTGCTTTTCAGAAGGTACATGCTAACCCTTTGTATGTACCTCTTATATCTGGGGGAGAGAGGATGTGTAGAGGCAGGAGAAATTATTGTACAGTGCTAGCTGGGTACCCATGGTTCTTCTCCAGCTCTAGACCAGAGCAAGGGAAAGATTTCCTGAAGTATCTTGAGACAGATCTCTCAGAATCTGTCTCAGATGCACTTTAAGGAAGATGAACCATGTCGTCAGTGCTTGTGGTAGATGGCCTTTCTCCATTTCCTAGTTCACTTTCCCCTAGGCTGGCTAACATTTTTCTTTTTATGTCTGATTATCACCCAGCTCATGGCAACTATTAGAGTAGTTCTAGAAAAATCGCCCTTTTTACAAAATTTACCTTTCAAAACAAAGGGAATATTTGTGAACAAAGAAAGGTAGAGCAGTATATAATGGATGGCACTGTTGCATTTAGTGGGCTGAGTTCCTAGTGAGCATTTTCATTACCAAACGTAACAGCTTGTGAGACAATTTCTGCTCTCAGTGCCTCAAATTTGCTATCAGAGCAGTTCAGGACATAATTACAGACAATGGTTTGCCTGTGTAAACGAATTCAGGTTTTATCCCTTCATGTGAGCAGCTGCTGAATACAGGTTTCTTAAGGGAAGAGAGTGTCACAGTGTTTCAATTGACTGCTGAGCCCTGAGCTTTCTTTGGGTGTGACTTAATCTCCAACTAGACTTAGAAAGTGCTCTCTTAAATATTCCAGCTTTGAGGTTAAGTTAACATTAAACTGAAATGTTAAAATTTCGAAGGGTTGAGCACTTAAAAGGGAAATACTTAAGTCTAGCTGGTGCTGCTGACTTGGTTGATCAGTCTAAATTTTTACAGCTTCAGGAGATGCAACACAATCGTGTTGATTCCTTCCTTCCCACCACCCCAGTTTTCTCTTCATTGCCTTCTGACAACAGGCAATTTACACAGCCTGTGCAGGCTCCTTTTGAGAGTGTGTTGTGATGCCAGCTTTTACCCAGTAACCTTGTTTTCAGAGAATTGTCTTTTCCATGTTGTAAGAAATGAAAAGAAGTTCTCCAAAGATGGCTTCAGCCAAATCCTCAATTGAAACAAAACATGGTGGGTCATTCTGTGACCTCTACTCCCTCTGTACAATTCCAGTTGGATCCACTGCTTCAGTTTGAGCTGGCTTGGCCTGAACCCACAATGTCTGCACTGGGAATTAGTGCTTGGGTCTGTCAGAAGAGCTCAAAGGGTGATGGAAACTTTGCTGTTAAGTAAGGTCTTTAAACCAGTGGTGCCAACCAGGGGGTCTTAAAAGAATCTAATCTTCAAAACAGTGTGGTGTAAGAACTGTGGGTTGAAAGAGAACTTGGCAAGTGAAGTTGATTAAATGTGCTGTACTGTAGATAGTGGCTTCCTCACATCAGAATTTCTTTGCAAGACTCTAAAATTAAACACTACTAGTAATATGTGGGGAAAGAGAAATCACTACCAAAATCTCTGGTATCTTTCATTGCAGGTTTCTGAAAAGTGAGCAAAGAGGTGCTGAATATAGATCTGTTCCTAAAAAAGTTTTTAACGGATAATTCTCGGTTCCAAGCTCCCTAAGGGAAATTGTTGGCAGTATGAGTAGTGCAACAGTTAGGAGAGAAAGTCAGGCATTATTATACGCACTTTTATTTTGCAAAAACTGTATTTTTTTTTTTTTTTTAATTTGCTAAGACACATTTGCTATACGTTTTTTTTTGCAAAAACAAACCCTACATGAGCTTCTGACATAATTCTCTATGCTTTTTCCCACCCTTCAATATTTTCCTGCCTACAGCTGTTAGGAGACTCCAGGAGCAAGGTACTAGTGCTTTCTTGACTTTTTATTTCTACTTTCCAACTCTCCCCACCCTGTTGCTAACGCCCATGGTACTGCACGTGAGTTAATTTCTATGCTTCAAACCTCCAGTCCTTGTGGAAGCAAAACCCTGCTGGCTTCACAAGTCCAAGACCTGCAGGACTGGACACTGGAAGGAATTCTGTAGCAAACACTTCAGAACAGAGATGATCTTTTTTTCATACATTATCTTGTCAACCTTGTTCTTTTAAGGTTTATTTAAGAGGTTTTTTTTGCTGCCATAATTATGCTACTATTCTTTCTGTAAGGACTGAGGCTGTCAAAGATGTACCTAAGAGAATTAGGTCTTCTACTGCCATGCTATGGAAATGAGTGGGATTTGAGTACTCAACTCCCTTAGCAGCCTCTGGAAAGAATCTTAGCCCAAACTAACAGAGAAATTGCCATCTCTTATATGCAGTACATTTCTAGAGTCACTTCAGTGTCGATATCAAAGTGACTGGGCATGCCAGCACAGATTCTTTCAGCTATTTCTTACTTTATTATTTTTTTTTTTTAAAGTAGAAGTTGTATCATCATAGTATCTGTAACAATGAAACTGACCATTATTGCCAATAGAACATTTATCGTATTTAATTTCATTACAATAACTTAATTCTACTGGGCATAAATGAATCATTTTCATGCTGGGGAAGGCAGGCCCCCTTCCTCTGAGTCACTCAGTCTCATTGAAATCGGTAGGGTCTGTCTTGCTTTGCTGTGAGAGGTAAGCAGGCACTGCATGGTGACGTCTTTAAAAACACTTCAGTCACTATAACAGTAGCACTAATCTTCCTTTGAGTGATTGCAGATAGAATGTTTTTCTTTTGGCATGGATGTATCTATATATAACTTGGTAAGTCCCAGTCTCCCCTTTTCCAGAAGAAGCCAGTGAGAAGAAGGTACGAGCCCTATGGGATGTACTCCGATGACGATGCCAACAGCGACGCGTCCAGCGCTTGCTCGGAGCGCTCCTACGGCTCCAGGAACGGGGGCATCCCGCACTACCTGCGGCAGACTGAAGATGTGGCTGAGGTCCTGAACCACTGTGCCAGCTCCAACTGGTCTGAAAGGAAAGAAGGGCTCATAGGTCTTCAGAATTTACTGAAAAGCCAACGGACACTGAGGTGACTTCATGGTTTTCTGGTGTCAATAATTCCTAAGGGGTGGCTACAGCCAGAAGGCAGTATTATGTACCTGCCCTGTCTTCTATGGCTGTTGAGGCTTTGTCTCCACAATGTGAGATTGCAGTTAACTTTTGGAAAGGTTTCTGCTGTGGCAGTAATGTGGAAAGGGCTCAGGTAAGCAGGCTGTCTTCTCTTAGCCTTCATCCATCTCATGAGGACCTCCAGTGGTAGGAAGGTGCTTGTTGCAGCACAGTGAGATTTCCCACAGTGGTGCTATTGTAAACATACTCAAGGAGTGGTGCCATTTTTACATTAGTCTGTTTGAACCTTCAATATTTTTCCCATAGCAATTTAGTTGGTGAAGCAAACATTGCACTTACTCTGAAATGACTCGGGGTGTGTGTTTCAAAGCTGAGATCAGATAGTGCTGGCGTTGGCTGTGCTTTGACTCTTTATGAAGGCTGTGTCAGGTGTAATTAGAGATCCTGTTTGCAGCTCCTGAAAAATTTTACATCAGAAACTTGTTTGTATAAGTGGTGTAATGTGTAATGTAAAGGGAAGTTTCTTAGGGCAATGAAGTATGCGTACCAGCTCTGAAACTGCATATGGTAGGAGAGGGAGACCCTTTTCCCCTGCTGAGAACCACAACACCCCTTCAAACACCTTTGGAGCACCACACCTTAAAAGAGGTTTTAGAATTAGGTCTCAGAATTATCCAGTAGTCATGTGGAAACTTCCTGTGGCCACAGGTCATGTTAACTAGACAACTGGCTCTCAGGCCATACACATTTCACCCTTAGTTTATGGAGAAAGTGTTTGAAACAAGCTGTTTATCCCTTGGCCCCTTTGAAGGTAATATTTACAAATAGCTGTGACAATTTTATTTTTCTGTTATGAATTGTACGTGCTTAAATTATAGCTAGGTTTATAATATTTATAATATATATAGTAGGGAATATATTATAATATTCCCTACTTGGGTTTGTGCAGTTGTTTCCATTATAAAAGGGCTTCACACTGGCTGAAAACAATTTGATGGTTCACATTAACAGCCTGAGTGAAAGTGTACTGAGAGCAGGCCTGAAAAAGTTGGTTTCTTGCCATCACAAAATTATTCTTGCACTTCACATGATGTGATTACAGGCCTTAAATGGGAAGTGCTACAGGTTTTTAAAATGGGTAGTTAAGAGTCTCTAGATCAGAGATGCTTTTTGATGTGGTGTCTTAAAAGATACTTCCACCATGTGTGCTGTCTTTTTTCTTTAACAAACTGTCTGGAAAAACTGTGGCACCTCATGAAAAAGTTGGGTGAGATTTTGATTTTGCCACAAAAGCGTATGAGGGTTATAAGCAAGGTTTGGAGTGCTGCTGGGTATAGTTGCAAGAGCGGAAGTGCTGAGAAGTTTTGGTGATGGGCTGTTTATCCAGGTCAGTAGATCCTAGCAGAAATACTGGTGGAATTAAACTCTTGATTTCAACCCTGCTGGTTGTAGTGTTTGAACTGTGCTGTCACCAGTCCCTCAAGCTAGCAAGTTGTATTAGCTTTGATCCTGAATAATTTTTAAATCTGTCCCAGAAACTACACCTTGGTGCAGTAATTTTATAAATTTTATACAGTGTTTAGTTCTCGGTATTTCATTTCGGTTTTCTTTTGATCTGCTTCCTCCTTGGTTCAGGGTTGATCTGGTGCCTGTTCTAATGATTAGATTTTATCATCCTGCTTGTTCCCACGGCATCTTGAGAACATCATCAAGGTCATTAGTCCAAGGGGCAAGTCTGTCTCCTAATTAAACCTGATACCTTCTGTTGTGGTGTAACATGTAAATGAGAGGCAGTGATGTGGCTGGGTTTTCTTCAGTGTTCTGACCTGAAAGATGGCTGATCCTGTGTTAGCTGGGATTTGCATATCCAGAGATGTGCATGCAGAGTGGAATGGCACTTACCCATCCTCTTTTGTTTCATACAGCTTCATGTGGCCTACTGTTTCAAAAGCTCCCCATAAGGTCTTCTAAATAAAACAAGGCAAAGGAGTCCGTTAAGGGAATGTTCTTCCACTGCCTGTTGCAGTTTAGTATTTGCAGTGTTACTTTGGGTCTGTGAGCTTTTAGAAAGACACACATATACATGCTGACTTTATATAACCTTTGTCCAGAAAAAAAATTCATTAGAGTAATAAATAGGGATTCATTCAGAGAGCTGCAATCTGCATGATGTCAGGAGAATGTTGTTGTCATTTTGAGCCTGTGCAGCCTCACCCTGAATTAAGCTGACAGCGTACTGTGATGTTGTTACAAAGACTTTTCCCTCCCTACCAGACTCTTAAACCCATTGGTTTTGTGTCCTTCTAAAATTTATTCAGCCTTTCATGCATAGATTTATTGGGGTGAAAACAAAAATCCTGTGTTACTTAGACACAATCAAACATAAACTGGCTGTAGACTGCTGCCTTATTCTGGCCTGTTTGAAGATTATTTTTAGAAAGAGAGAAGTTGGTGGATTGTAGAATTAATGTTGTTCTGGAAATACATTCCCTGTAGTCAAAATCTTCAATAACTCTCCTCTGAGCAGTCAGTGTTCATTTCTCTAGTTGCTCTGGTTTTACAGTAATTGTGAAAAATGTCTGTTTGCATACGTAGTATGCAGGAAATGTAACTTAACTGCCTTGTTCTGGTTTTGTTTGCACCATAAACAGGAGGAGCTTCTGTATTTTTTGCCAGTTTGCCTTGCAGGAAAGCTAAAGCTTTTCGATACATTGCAGATAAGAGCTTTGGCACCGAAGAGTTCTGCATTTGACTCCAACTCAGTATCTCAGGCATCATTCTTTTTTCCCCCTGCCATAAAAAGAGCACTACTGAGCACCTAATAATCTCTTACTAATAGGAACTTAGATTGTTCCTCAGTGTAATTATCTTCTGATTTAATAGGTTGCCATTTGTTAACGTCTCTTCCATTTCTATATGTTTGGCTGCTCAATATTCCTGCCTGCTATCAGACTTCAGAGGCAATTCTGGTCTATTAATAATCTGTGATTCTAGACTGATACTACTGAAGCAACTGGGAATTTAAACCAAAAGATTTGATTAGTATATAACTAATAAGTTCTGATTTTACTTGAAAATTTGAAATCCTTGACACAAAGGAGACTTGAAAAACCTATTCTTAAACTGAAAAAAATGCATGATTCAGTGATTCAGAGACCTTGACCCAAACAGAATCTAAGTGCCTCGCAGACGTGCACATTTCAAGTTATCTTCTGGAATCCAGAATATAGAAGAAAATAAAAGCAGCAGAAAATACCAGTTATCTGGTTAAAGATTTTAAAAAATAAATGTTTATTAGATTCTTAATGTAAAACTGGTGATCCCAGCAGTTAAAATGAAGTCCCAGTAAAAGTTTTGCCTAGGTATACAAAGTTTCCAGAAGTGTGACTGAAGTAACATTTAGATAAAAGGTTAGATCTTTCAGCTGTTAATATTTATTAGCTGCTTTTTAAATTTTTTTCTGCAATTAAAACTTTGGCATTAATGTCGTGTTTTATTTATGTATTTTAGCCGAGTCGAGTTAAAAAGGCTGTGTGAAATATTCACTCGCATGTTTGCTGACCCACACAGCAAGGTAAGATCACAAAGCCACGGCTCACTCTCCTACGTTACTGTGTGTGCAGCTTTGACACCGTTCCAAGATGAGTGGTTTGTATTTCTGCCCCTGCCATCTGCTGGGGAAAACTGGCATTTAAAAATCTCATTTGTTTTACAAGGAGGGGATGTGTCTCGGTCTCTCTTACATTGCTAGGAACTGGTTACTCCGTGCTGCTGAGGAGCAGCCTAATGCCTTTCAGAGGTCACCTCCTGGAGCCAGAAGTTCAGTTTGCCCTTCTCTAGTGTGTATTTTTGGTGATGCACCAGGAAGAGTGGTCCATGAGGGGTCCTGAGCATCACAGCCACTGGGGTTTGTGTATTGTGTACACCTGGGAGCAGGTGGCTCACCGAGATAATATTCTGAATCTCATAATCAAGGTCTTTAATATAGCTACTTTGCCTTTAAAACACTGACCTTTGAAGTTAAAGGCTGTGGCATGAATTTACAGACATTTCTTTAGAAGAAGTGGGGAGGTGGGGCCCATAGACATGTTCAGGACTAGTGGATTTCTGTGGACAGCTAAGGAGGAGCAGAGGGAAAGGAATAGGGAATTTCATGCCCTTTTCTCAGTTTTGCTGCCTGAGGGGAACCAGTAATGGCTGTGTGAAAACATCAGCAGTTGGGTTAAATGCGGTTTGAGAAAGGCTAAGTTGTATAAATCTTTGTACTTCAAGACCTCTTGGTAAACCAGTTTTAATAAATGATTGCTGGTTTTCCATGGGCAGGCTGAGTAGCCTGTCACAGGTCTTGCTCAAAATGTGCATTTTTGGCTTTAATTATACTGTGGACCAGCTGTCCCACAGGTCTCACCAAGCTTGTAGTACCCACGTGTAAGTTCTTAATGCTTTGGTTCCCCAAGGTATGTGTAGTAGAAAGGGTAGAGGTGTAATTATTTGTTTGCAAAATATTCCCAATTTGTGAGTAAGGCGGGAGTTTATTGCACACTCAGTTATGTCCTTTGTGGCAGCAGTGATCTGTCATCTTCACAGCTTTTATAGAATTACTGATGCAAACTCATTAGTTGTGGTGTTAAACACCCATAGCTTTGTTCATATAACCGTATATAAACATAGACAGGTACTTTCTTGACTGAGGAGATTGAATCTGATCCAAGGCATATAATGTTTTAAGTAACTTTGCTGAGAGGAGATTGTGTTTTAAGAAAATGCAAACTTTCAATGAATGTGTCTTTTATCTGTTGAGAAACTGCATCCTTGATCACTCTGTGTGCTAACGAGTGGTTTGTTTTGTTGCATGGCCTGCTTTGCCGTGGAATTGACAACAGAGAGTAAGTGTTTCTACCCCCTCCCTTCATTCGTTACATGTGGTATTTTAATACAACACATTTTAGACATGTCTTGTCTGATTTTTTTTTTTTCCTGAGCCATGTAGTCACTAAAATCATTCATTTGTGAAACTTTTATAACAAAATCACCCTGAAACTCAGACTGTAAACCCCCTTTCCCTTTGATTATTTTTATTTTAAGAACTGTATTTCTTTTTCTGACACTTGTTTTGTTTATAGGTCTTCAGCATGTTTCTGGAAACACTGGTTGATTTCATCATCATTCATAAGGATGACTTGCAGGATTGGCTTTTTGTTCTCCTGACCCAGTTGCTAAAGAAAATGGGAGCAGATTTGTTGGGGTCTGTGCAAGCAAAAGTTCAGAAAGCTCTGGATGTCACCAGGTAGAGGACTCAGATGGCAAATGTGGAGGTTTTTTTGGGATTACAGGAAGGTGTGATTTTAGAAATCCAGCAGTGCTGGGTATTTTGAGGGCTCAATCTCGATGAATGTGAAAATAAAGGAGAACAAAGTTATGTCACTGTATTTCAGGTACTGAATTAAAAAGGCCTGTCTCTCTTCTAAATAAATAACTTTAAAGCATAAATTTAGAAGTGTATAACTGATTAATTTTAGGGTTTTGTGGGGTGTGTACTCAGATATCAGGTTTTTTTGATTGACAGGTATCCAAAAAATTGCATTATTCAGAATATGAAAGGTGCTTTACCACAAAGTTCAGCACCTCTTTTGTGTTGTTCAGACACAAATAACAGTCAGGTCAGGATAACACCTTGAATGCTACTGCAGTGCTCACACCAACTCTGTACTCCATGTCCTTTTCAAAGGATGTCCAACACAGGACACTATTACAATAAAATTCAGCTCATTCTAGAAATGGGTGATTAAAAAAGAAAAGAAAAAGTAGCAATAATCTAGGAGAAAATAGAGGGGAAATAAAAGGAGAGAGATCAAAACCAGGTATGAACCCTAAAGGCAAGATAAACCAAGCTGCTTCTAGAGATAAGGGAACAAAGCAGAGTCTGAAATGAAATGGACAGGCATGCCAAAAGTGTACAGACAGTAGAGTAACAGTGTGTAAAGATACTGATTTAGCAGTTTTCTCCAGTATTGTGTCAACAGCTAGCTAATCCTTAAGCTTAGAGTTTCTCTTATTGATGGTAAAGCTACCAAGAAGAAAAGTGTGTTGAAATCTGTTAAGTCAGCTTTGAGGTATTGAGTTAATTTAGTTTATGTTGCATTTACATTTTTGCTTTTGTTTCCTTTGGACAGGGATTCTTTTCCATTTGATCAGCAATTTAACATTTTGATGAGGTTTATTGTAGATCAGACCCAGACACCAAACCTGAAGGTCAGTATCAAAAGGCATTTCCCTGAAGCATCAACATGCTTGTCTTAGCTTGTCATGTCAGGCATACCATAAAGCATTGAGCTCATGAGAAGGTAATTTTTGTATTATGTGCATGATACAGAAATTATGTTGGCAACTTGCAGATGTCCCAGGGATGCTTCCTCCCCACCATGTGATGTAAGCCTTGTCAATCTGTAGTGGGATCTGTTCCTATGGAAGAAATGCATCTTTGTCAACTCCTGAGCTTCACAAATCCCTTGTCATTTCTCAGGTCAAAGTTGCTATCCTGAAGTATATTGAGTCCTTGGCAAGACAGATGGATCCAACAGACTTTGTGAACTCCAGTGAGACAAGACTTGCTGTATCTAGAATTATAACTTGGACTACAGAACCAAAGAGCTCAGATGTGAGAAAGGTAAGCCAGGATGATGAAGTATTTATAGTAATCACTGCTCTTGAGAAAAGAGGAAAAAACCTGTCATAAAGGTAATGAAAAGTTCAGTGATTAGGCTCTATCTTAAGCCCTGATTTTGCATACCTCACTGTCCAAACGGAGCTGTCAATTCAGTCCACACACAATTCTGAAGCACATCCTCATATTTCTTTTTCCTTGTAAGTACTTGAGTGACTTTAACTATTACCATACAAAAAGAGGTCATGGTTTGCAATTGTGCTTTTTCTCGAGCATTCTGGAAATGTCTCTAGGTTTGTATTTTGTTTAGGTGAAGGCTTGGTGCTTTGTAGACTGAAAGCTAGCGCAACTTCAGTGTTATAATGTTATTAGAAGAAAGTAAACAAATCAGTAAGCTGCCAGGGGCTCTCAAGCCTTCTCTTTCAAGTGCTGTATGTTTATCTCTGCCTGGAAAAAACTGACACAATTAGGTCAGGCTGGTTAATAGTTACCTTGTTCTTTATCTTGCTCTCCATGCAAGTGTCAGGCAAGATAAAATGGGACAGGTAGTGATACTCATCTCTCCCAAGAGAAAGGCAAGACTTAAGTTTTATGTAGTCACATACATAAAACTGTATCTGTAACACAATTTAAAATGACCTTCTGTTTCCAGTAGGAGTTAAAGGCTTTGAGATGTAGTTGGATTTTAAAAAAACCCAGCCAAGTTTCAATAACTCCAGAATGTAAAATTCGTATGAGAACTTAATACTATATACACAAAAAATGTTGACTTAATACTAGAATAACATGCAATTTTATAACTTTGGAAATAATAAAATTACTTCTATTTGATTCTGATGGAAATGCTGCTGGGTATCAAGTGTGCTGCCACAAACATGTGTGCAGCATTATCCAGCAGCTGAAGGAAGGCTTCAAAGAAGCTGTTTGGGCGTGTGCTGTTTGCTTGCTCGCATACAGACGATTGGTTCTGGGGGAAAAAGGAACATCCTCTTTTCTGAAGACTTTCCTGCAGGGATTTTTCACAGCACTGTAACTGCAACTTGCTTCTGTAAGATAGTCTCCCTCAGGAAAAAAAGGGGTACTTTAAATTCTGGACGTAGATCTGGAATATGGATTTGCATTTTAATGTTTCCGTGTCCAGCATCAGAAAGAATAGATCAGGCAAAGCAGCTGCTTCTGTGTTACAGTCCAGGTGAATCTCAAGCAGTTTATTTTGCTGCTGGACTGTGAGGGGAAGTTGTAATTTTTAAAGCAGAAATATGCACTGAAAACCAAAATCTCTTCATATTGCTCGGCAGGAGGAACATTCCACCATTAGGGGTCATCATTGCTGCGTGCAAAGGGAAGCAGAGACTATCTGCTGCAGCTGGAAGATTGGCTGTTGCTGTTCCCTGTGGGCTGTGGGGAGCAGGTGCTCGCTGTGTGGTGTCCATCCCTCTGTCTGTTCCAATGGCTTGCACAACTCTGGCAAAACTTCCAACAAACTCTGCCTGGGTAGTGCTTGGGCAAGTGCCTTGGGGCTGACAAGAGATTACTGAATCAAAATTCTTTTTATTAAACATGCATGTGACTTGGATTTGCCTTTGGTGCCAGTAGTTTTCAGATAAATTATTACACAGTTAAGCTAATTTTAAGCTACTAAAAACAAATGCACAGGTGATCTTCGTTTCATCATACCATTGCTGTACTATGATGTTATTAAGAACATAGTACAAGCCAGAGGCTTTAGAAGAAACAGTACAGCAGAGGATTTATAAGCAATCATTGGCCATTATCTCTGTCAGGACTGTAGTTAACAGACTTATAAATTGATTATGCAATAGTGAATTGGATTATCAAAAGCCAATCTAGGCAGGCGAAATGTTCTGAAGAATACAATTAAATATTGCCGTGGTTTTCTGGCAATATAACTTGGGAGGAAAAAGAGTAGTACCTTTTTAATATCAAGATGATTCATTTAAGAAGAATCTGCCCTTGTGGAAGGTATCATGGTGGACTTCAAGATCTGTGGTATCCTCTTCACCCAAGTCTGAGTTACTGAATTTTACCTTTGAGCAGAGGCAGAAAAATCAAACTTCCTCACACTGGTGATGTCTGTCAGTGAGGAAGGCATGTGGCAATTAGTCATGCAAATGTGATCCTGTCGTGGCAGTCAAGGTGTCTGCTCAGGAAATTGATTATATTTTCAGTCTATACTGAGATTATCCTTTCGTTAATGTGATTCGGTCCATTACTGCTACTTACTTTGTGTGGTGGTCGTGGAGGTCCAGCCACAAAGTGTTAAGGCACTGGGAAAAAATAGAACAAAAAATGTCATTTAGCCCAAAAACCTTTTCAAACTGAATGCTACAGCTTTATTAATAATTTGGTATATTCTTGTGACAACGTTTAAACACACCTAATGAGCACACTTAACCAGTCTGACTCGACTTGATCTACAGCTCATGTTTTATAGCTAGTGAGGTCAGAAAAAGTCAAAAGAAATGCTGTTTTTCATAAAACAAATTCCTGTATGGAATGACATCTGTAGTTAAGCATAAGCTCTGTTACCACAAGGAAAACATGATGTATTATGAGGAACACGTAGTTGATACTAAAGTGTGCGTTGACAAAATGATGTGATTCCCTCTCAGGGCAGAAACAATTTACACTGCTGATAGTAGCCATGGACTATGTACAGTTAAAATTATTGTCAAGCTTTAGGTTTAAAATAAAGGGATCTCCAGTGTGTTATGAATAAATACTTGTCTTATTTTAAAGATTGTTAGTACTTGTGGGTATTTACCCTGCATTCAGCTTAAGGTTTACTTCCTGCAAGCAGTGCTGGAAGAAAGATGAAGACATTTGTCCTCCATGCTGAGCAAAAGCCACAGGGTAGGAGCAGGTCCTGCAGTGTGGGACCTGGATGGGATGTGGCTCCAGTGTGAGGAGGGCACCTGTTGGGGATTCCTGCACATGCAGCCACCTCGTGGCTTTTTCCCCAAGAGGAGTTTATCAGTGGGCAGGGCACAGATCAGGATTTCAGATAACTGAGCTGTAATTTCGACTGCAGTAGCATCTAACCTTGTGTGAGGTACTTGACTTTCCTCTGCACTGATTTATTTCCTGCTGTAGCAGGGTGTTAATTCTGATTTTCCTCTGCAAATTGTTTAAGGTAGGATGAAATAATTTTACAAAAGCCAGTTAATTACCACGCAGAAAAGTAACACAATGGCAATACTGTGATGATTGGTCTGTGAGGACATTCTAAGTCAGTAACTTCCCCATTTTATTTGTAATATTGCCAGCGAAGTTGTTTTGCAATCCTTACGTAGGTAAAGGGCTGATTGAATTTGGATGACAGGCATGGGCTCTGTGTGGGAAAATACTTTGATCCTGGAAAAGAGCCATCTGTTTGAGAATGGAAATTAGAATAATGCTTCTCGTTTGACTTTGGCCAAAGCCTACAGAAACCTCGTGTCCAAGGCTTGTCTGAATGGAAACTTTTATTTAACGTGAGTGCCCAGAATTTGTGGGTGTGGAATCAAGCTGTGAGGGCACAGAGGATCTTAGTGTTTAGGAGGAAGGGGAATGAGGCCTCCTGAGGTGAAGTGACAATTCTTACCATCTTGTTAATCAGCCCAGCTCTGGTCTTAACAATAAAAAAAAAGATCTGATAAATAACAAGATAAATAACCAAGATGATTGGTATTTGGAGTCTAATCTCAAGGCAGAAGAAATTTTTTCCTTTGTTCCAAATATCCTGACTGGCTTCTCTGTTGATGAAACATTCCTACGGTGGTTTTATTTTACAAGCCTGAAGGCGTTTTTAGATGTTATGGGCAGCCTTGTGTCACGTGTACATCACGTTCTGCCTTCCACTTACGTAACTGGGAAAACTTCTTCTTTCAACTGCCCTACTTGTCACTGCAAGCTGCCCTTGAATACGGACAGTTGGATGGCTTTTGGTAAGAAAGTAGAACTGTTGCACCGAATCAAAAAGCCAGCAGGGTGCTTGTGTTGCTCTAACTTTCATGAAGATGAAGGTGAAGACCTCCTGAGAGTACCTTGGGGAAGGCCCTCCTTGGATTGCTACCACGGGTTTGCAGGTGAAGTTGAAGGATATCCAGAGAAAATGAGTCTGGGGTCAGATTTTTTTTTTTTTTTTTTCACTAAAACTGATTGAGAAAGTTTCTGAATTATGAAGAAGATGAGGAAGATTTCGGAGGGAAAACTGCAGGCCAGCAGACACTTTGTAAGCTGAAGCAGGCAATGAAGATTTACATCTTTAACTAGTAAACCTCAAGGTCATTCCTTGAGAATATTGATATTGTCACTTTGACAAGCAAAACCTATCTCTCAGTAAAGCCTAGATGGAGCAATTGGATGAATATACTACTGTGATATCTGTAGGAGGACCAGTGAGAGGAAAGCAACCACTTTTAAGGAGATTCGGCTCCTTTGCATGGTGATGCCATGAGACCTCTAAAAACTCTTAAAAGTTTTAATCATCCATCTAGCGTCAGTCTGATTTCAGCTGCTCTGGGACAGATGTGTCACTGTAAGAGTGCTCTCAGAGCCTCTTAGTGAGCTGAAATGGCATTGCTTATTTGTACTGGTGTTGAGCAATAAACACTGTTGGTCAGGGCCTGTTACAGTAGTGGTGATGAAGAGGACATTTGTGGAAATACTTTTGAATGGCAAAATATTTTAGTACTCTCCAGCCACAGGCCTTTGCCTTTCTGGGTCAGAGGTTTCTCTAGCACACCTGCAGTATTCCTGCGCCAGATTTGTGCATCTCATGGACTCCGTGATGAGCCAGGTTACCAGAGCACTGGGCATTAGGATTTCATTTCAGGCTTATGGAATCTTAAATAGGACTACGTCCATCTTGCTGAGGTCAACCTTTTAGCAAAAGTCAAAAGACTTTCCAAAAAAAGTCAAACTCAGTGTAAATGCCCAGAGGAACTTCTATCAGGCATTTAAAACATAGTCAGTGTTGGGAAAAACAGTGTAATACATGAGAAATGGCACCTGGTGGACTGCAGTGTTTACTTGATTTAAAGCTAACAAAAAGGATCTCTGTGTCCTAGCTGTGTTTCCAAAATAGTACTTCTCATTTTCTGTTTGTTTTGAATTTGATGCTGCAGAAGAGCTATGAGAGCCTAAATGTTTTTAGTGTACGCAGTGTAAGGAAAATGGCTTTCACCCAGTGTTAGTGGCTAGAAAGTCATGATGTGCTTGTTGGAAACATGGTGCTGGGATGGATTTCCTTAAACAGAGTTTCTCCACGTTATACAGCCTTCTAGAATGTTTGAGCTGAAAGCACATACTCTGTTTGCTAGAAGACCTAGTGCTTGGTAATACAAGAGAAGAAATGGCTTCACAGATTTGTACACTCAACACTTACATTATGTGTCTGTGCACAATATGTTTGTGTGTACATACCATTTATATAAACACTCACACACCTACACAGGTATAGGTTATGTTTCTATATTGAAAATCAAGTCTAGAGGTGATGTTTACATGATGCATTGCAGAGCTGTTTGCAGTGTGACAGATAGTTCTGCCATACTTTCTCTAGCATTTCAAAAATCCATGCAGGTTAAAGTGCATGTTTTCACTACAAACCATATTACTTCAGTAGCTCTTTTTCTTTCTTAGTTTATAGGTGGGAACTTTTGCCTGAGAATTCAGACTACTATCATGCCAGGTTTATAAGTAAAGTTTCTCAGTTATTAATGAAGGGTGACCTATGTTTCTAGTTCTGCAGCCTGTGTTTTGCAAGAACTGCCATTTTATTATGAGCAAAGTTACTCAGGGTAGCCTTCATCAAACTTGATTTCTGGGATAATATCTTGTTCTCAAGAAATAATGAACATTTTTGCCATGGTCCTTTCTGGGCCCAGGTCACAAAACAACAGCACACGAGTCATAATCTGCCATAGAACAGTAATCCAAACGTGGTGGTTTGGTGCTGCATCTTTTTTGCTGTCACTTTTCTGAAATGCCTTTGGCACTTGTAATGCAACCGTCTCTGCCTTGTAAAAGCCTTTTGTGATATATAAAGTATGTACTGTGCAAAACAGAATAGCAACATGGATTTAATCTGTTTCTGTATTTAAATCTGTTAAACAAATACTTCCTTTTCAGGATGTGGATATGAACAGCATATGCTAATACAAGTGTTTTGGGGAAACTGTGCGTTTAAAACTTGTACTCAGGCTAACGTGCTTGGATTATGTATAAACTGCTAAAGCCATTGTGCTTCACTTTGCCATGTCTGTAATGTGGATATCCTTGCTCATCTGATTCTGAAGCAAGAAGGAAGAAGCAGAGGTTTTGGTTTGGTAGATTGCTCGTTCAGTGCCAGCAAATACTTAATTGTCTGCTGGAAAGTACACTGAAATAACACTTGTTTAGAGCTTGCAAACTCTCAGTAGATGTGAATAGCTCACTTAACACCAGCTACTCAGTGGAGAATTGAAGCTGTGTGCCAGTGTGTGTTAATACAAGCTGCCTAATGTGCAAGTGCTGCCCCTTGATCTCAGTGGATCTCTGTTTGATCTGCAGTTTAGTATAATTCAAAGTGACATGAGAGAGAGCTGCTCTGCTCCATTTTAAGTTATTAAAACCCACATTTTCCTTAGACTGAATGGTGAAGTGTGTGATGCATTCAGAATAGGATTGTTCGTCAGAAGTGAGTAGATGTTAGGGAGGCTCTTCCCCAGACTGACCACATGATAAAAGGTATTTATAGGCAGTGTTGGTCCACTGGGCTGATGTCCAGACTGGAGACAAGAGTTTGCAAGTTTTTAACTGTAACTTCCTCTGAACTTAGAGCTATCTCTGAGGGCAGGTGCAGGGAGATGCACCGATTGCCCCATTCCTGGCTGGCCTGATGCAAGTGCCATCATTTCAGCACCACCTAGGCTCTGCACCTCAGCAGAAGTTTTCAAGTGGTGGTGAAGGTCACCAGGAGGTTGCCAAAGCAAAGCCTTGTAGAAGAACTGAGAGATGATCTGTAAGCCTGAGAGCTATTGCCGAATTTAATTTTGAATTTAATTTCAGCTGCCCTCTGCCAAAAGGAATGCTCTTCTGATGACCTCAAATAATGCTTTTTTAAATTAGTTTCTGTTACTTGAAATGAAGCAAGAAATTGATCAAAATTCTTCTGCAAAAAAGATAACGTGTGTTGTTTAGGTGATTGAGTTGAAATCTGTTTTCTTTGAATAATGCCAACTTTCCTGTTTGTCAAACCCAGACGATGCATAGTTGGGTGGGTGAGGATTTGCCAGCTAGGACAACTACAGCCTCCTCAGGGCCTGGTGAAGGAAACTTGGAAGAGAAATGTAAACAGGTAGACTGAAAGCCTTGTGCACTAATCACACTAATTGTGTTTGCAGTCTCAACTCAACTGTCTAGCTGTGTAAAGAGACCTGGACTGGGAGCCTGAAAAAAGCGTGTCTGTCTGAAGTAATTTTTTGCTTTGATGTGTTTTTCTGTTAACTCTCCTGTTGTAGTTCCTCATAAAGGATCAGGGTGCAAAGTCCCCGTCTTTTATAGGGTACCAGTGTTGGGAACCCATCACCAAGAGGTGTTTGAGTAACTTGGAAACTGCCTTCATGTAGCTCAGGCAGCTGTCTGCTTATTCTGCTTGGTCCACTGGAGCAGCAGCAGCAGCAAACATAAGAAACTTTTGTTAACCTTAGGTCACTGACCACATTTCCTTTTTAAAATCAGTGGATTTTTCTGCTTAGCCTTGATCTGTTTGCTTAATAAACCCAAAAGATTTCAAAGACATTTTGTAATTCAACCAAGTTGAAAAAGTTCCAGATTTTGATAAATCTGATTATCATCTACCATCTAGGTAAAAACAAATACCAGATACTGCTGAAGCATTTGTGTCCCTTTAGCAGCTGACACTGTTGGACAGCAGGAATTGCAGTGACCTAAGTGTGAAACTTTTGGAGCTGCTACTGGCTTGTGGAATCTGATCTCTCACTGCATTGTGATAAGGAAAATAATTAAATAAAGTTGTATAAGCAAGCCTTTGCAAATGATTCAAGAACCTGACACTGAGCCAGACCCCCTCTCTAGCATAGTCAGACTCTGAAGTGACTGGAGTTTCTCCAGCTGAAGCCAGAAGAGAATGGCTTCATTAAGATTAGATAATCTGTAGGGTCTACGTTATATGTCACTAAAGGAGATGGATTAGTGTTCCGTACTAGTGGTACAGGGACAAAAAGGCAAGGGAAAATTCAGATAGGACTTTCTTCAGACCATATATCATCAAGCATGAGTGTTGCATGGAGAATGTTTGTACATTGTGTACAGAAAAAAGGTTTTTATTGCTTGTTATATTTATTTACTCTGACAGTAATCGAATGAAGCAAGATTTTCAGAAGGCGTCCAGAAATTCTGAGATTATGGAAATGTCTCTGGTTTGTCATAAGCTGAAAATCCACAGATTTAAAAGTCTTAAAAACATTATCTGTGGAAGATGTCCTTTGATTAGGTAAAAATATGCTAGATAAGTGAAATTTAGAGGACTATCAAGTGGGTCCAGATCTAACTATTATGGCAGATGTGGAAATGCTGCTCCTGATGCTCTTCATTACTGAAATAAAATTACTTGTGTTAGAGGCATTAAGGAGTGAAACTTAAAGCATGTTACAAATGTGATTTCAAGCTAGCATGAGCCTTCCAGCTTTTGAGGCCAGTAAGTAACAATGTTGATCTTATGGTGGCAGGGACCAAGATTGTTGTGTATTAAATATTAAGTAGGAAATTATGGGCACGCTTTCAAATAATGACTGCCTGAAATAAACCTGGAAGTGCTGTTGCATGTCTCAGGACAATTTAGAAAGAACACAGACAGGGTTTTACCTATGTAAACTCCAGTGTTGCCTTTGAGACCTTTACTGGAGCACCACTCTCAGGATGTTGTGGTCCTTGGCTTTATTTCAAAAGACATAAGCTCTAGGTCTGTTTTCTTTGAGGCCACAGAAGATTGCGAGCATTGGGAGCTACTGTAAAGCACTTCATTCAAAGCCCAGTGACTATTTACAGGTGACAGGAAACTGCTGAAGAGCACTGGGTATACAGAATTCTGGCATACACTCCTAAAGACAAAGAGGGAAGGCAGACATTGTTCTGTTTTTATTAAAGCCAAAATGCAAAAGTGGAACAAAACTGTAGTGACCTCTGAGACCTGAAACTTCTCTCAGCTACTCCTGTAGGACAGTGTCTGCTATTGGTGTTTGTGATGGAGCTTTGCTGAAGGTTTCGCTCAGATCTGTGAGATGCATCTCGAACATCTCTGTTGGGCAGCTCCTGACTTACCAGTTGATAACTCCAGATATTCTAGTCTCTAAGCAGTCTCTCAATCTCCGAACCTTGTTGATCAATTTTTGTGGGGTTTGATTTGGGGTGTTTTTGGTTTTGTTGTTTTGGTTTCTTTTTATGTCAATGAATGTCAGACCTGGTTTTTTGCATGTCCACTCCTAACTGCCGTTCACCAGTGGGAATGTACGTTGGCATGGCTTGTCACTTTGCGTTCACTTCAGCTTGCTGTTCTTGTTCGGAGATCTCTTGTGTGCAGTAATATTTTTGTTGCAGAAAATACTGGGCTGGTGAAAGCTTAAAAGTTCTTGGATCAAAATGGACAGAAATACACTTCCTTGTTGGATACCAGGCAGGCTTCATGGCAGAATTGTCCAAAACTTCAGGTCAGAGGAGAGTAGACGATGGAGTTGAGAAAGCCATGGGGAAAACTCTTCCCACTTCTTTCATCCTTACATCTTTAGAATGGAGTGAATAATCACATACTGTGTTTCTGTTCAAGTCAGTGAGAGTTTTGGCAGGAGAAGGCAGCGTGATCCGTCTGGAATGAAGTCTGAAGACCTGTTGTTTGCTGCAGTCCTTGGAAGCCTGCTGAGTGTTGTGGGCCTTGGTTCCTTTGTTGGCCATATGAAAAGGATGATACTTACCAAACTTTCATGGATGGGAAATGTTTTTATTTACAAAGCTGTGCTAGTTGCTGCTGAGGGCAGAAGAAACAGTATAGCCTGAATTGCAGTTTGCACACTGAAACAATGAGGTACTGTGATTCCCCTCCACTATGAAGGGTGCTTGTGTACCGAAGTTCATCACCTGTGGAGAATTCCACTCCATATGGAATTGCAGATACAATTAATTATGGCAACTTTGGAAGCACATTATTTACTAAAAAATACTTCTTTAAAGTGGTGAGAACAATGAATGTACATTTATCCCCACAGCAGTGAATTACATCTGTACCCTTTTCAAGGTTATTTTTCATTTTTAGGAGATTTTAGGAAGTTACTGAAAGGGTCAAACCCAAATATATGCTCTTCCTAAGCAAATGTGTATGCTTTTCCAGGATAGGAGCATGTGTAGCTTTGCTGCTTAACTTTGTGAGCCCAAGCCACTGCTTTGTGTTCAGATATGTATTCTGGAAGTTGATGTGTCAATGGCTACACCCTCCCTTGGAGAAGGTGCTGCTGGCAGACTGTCAGAGGTCCTTCACCATTGCTTCATTTTTATTGTTCTTTTTATCAATGTTTGTATAGTTTCAAAGTAAAGTCAGGGAAAAACCCCTCAGAACTGATGCAACCACACAGGTTAGATGCTGCTGGGGAAGTCTAGTTAAGAACATGTGATGTTAATTACTTTTTCAGGTCTGCACAGTGTGATTTATTCTGCTTCCATTCCCATTTGGTTCCATTGTCTTAGTTCAGGATCTGCAGAGCTGTATGTTTGCTAATGGATATGGGGAGATCCTGTTCTGGCAGGAGTTCTCTGAGGCACATTAAGCAAATCCTGCCTCGTAAAATAAATGGTAGAATTATCAATTGTTTCAGGGGTACCTCGATTTCACTTACAAAATTTAGGAAACTTGGTTTAGCCTGTCCATAGTCGAGGGGATGTTGGTTGTCACCATCCTCCTAAATCTTCCACTTCAGATGGAGTCTTTTATTGCTGAAACAGCCTGAGTGGTCAAGACTTACAAGGAGAGGTAGATTATCTGATGAAACAAACTTGGGATCCTCAGGAAGAGAAGAGGTTGGGTGGAAAGAGAACTCATCCCATTCACACATAAAATAAAAGGCACGGGAATGACAAATTGCAGTCCTAGAGTCTTCGTACTTGTTTGAACTTCTAGTTTTGTTTTCAGTAAATCTGTGCAGTAACTTGTTCAGTTGAAATGTGTGCTGGACCAGACTATGGTAAGAGTTTCTCACTAGCTGTGAATAGCTGTACTCTACACAGCTGGGAGAATAATGACATAAACGCAGAAACGTATTTAAGCTTTAAGAACGAAAACGAACTTTTGCTGTTAGTAATTTGTTATGATCTATCACAAAGAACATTGCAAAGATTTGTCTGGTAGAGGAGTCTTTCTTTTTGAATGAAACACACATCATTTACTGTAAGGATCACTACCAGGAGAATGCATGCCCTTTTCAAAGAACAAAAACTGATGGTCTCTTTTTTCTTCTTCTTTTCAGGCAGCACAAATAGTCCTGATTTCTCTCTTTGAATTGAACACTCCTGAGTTTACCATGTTACTTGGTGCCTTGCCAAAAACATTCCAGGATGGTGCTACCAAGCTCCTGCACAACCACCTCAAGAACTCCAGTAACACCAGTGTGGTGAGAGGCCCTTGTCCTTGCAAACAGCAGAGCCCCAAAGACAGCAGCTCATTGATAAGCTGTTGCACATGTTCAGTTTGAATTATCTGTAACTGTTGTCTTGAAGCAATATGGCAAGAGAGGCTTTTGTTTGATGTTGCTTTTAATAGGGACCATTAAAATAAAAATCCCTCAGTTATTTTAAAATTTAATATAGTCCTAACCAGAAGAAATTAAAAAATGACTGAGAAGTGCATTAAAATTGGTGGGGTTTGTGCTTTCAAGTTGGTGGTGCTTTTGAAAGTCCTGCCAGTAATGACTTTTTGGCTAAAACAGATCTTGATACCACAGATTTTGTGGGCTTATGATTATTATTGAGATCAATTTAATAGCAGTTATACTGTCTGTTAAGAAACTTGCAGGGTGTCTAAGGTGACCTACAAGGTCACCTCAGTCTATGCCTATTACCTTATGTTTTGTTTTTATATGAAGCTCTTACGTATTTTTATTTCACTGAAGGTACGCGTTAGTAGATTTAAATAGGAATTTTCTTTCCCTTCCCAGAGCAGCAAGGATTAGGGAATTTTTTGTCTTTTGAATGTGGAAATCTTGTGAACTTGCTGGAATTTGAACCCTCCTATCTTTGCATTTCCACAGGGCTAAGTAGAAATTAGTGTAAGCTAGAACTGCAGCATTAGGCTTCCAGGCAAATGGTCTGGTTTCTCTAATACTTTTGACTCCGTGAAAAGTGTCAGAATTGAGAGCAATTTCTACTAATTTTTCTGTGGTATAGAAGATTGTGCAGGCCAGTGGAAAAATGGCAAGTTAGACTGCTTACTTGTGCTCCTAACAAGCATAATCAGAATGCTTTAGACAATGTGGAAAATAGCTGTGTAATTAAAACACTAAATTGCCAGGGTAATGGTGAGCATACTTTGGAGCCTTGCAAATCGTGTTTGAGAAGCTGGATTGACGAACCATTTCTCTGGCAATATTTGCAGGCCATACATGTTGTGTATTTAAATTGCAGGTCCTGTGGGTTGTAGAGAAGTGCACACACACTGTCTTTATCCTCAGAGTCATACCTTCAGGAGCATATTAATGACTACATGAACCACGGCTGCACATTTTAAGGTCAAGAGGTGTAATCCAAACTGCACTAAGCTTGTCTAGGGCAAACAGAGGCACTGTTTGGACCTGTTGTTGTACTTCTGCCTGTGCATTGCAACACGTTGCTAATCCCTGTCTTCCTGCTTCTGTCTCAGGGTTCCCCCAGCAATACGCTTGGTCGGACTCCTTCCCGGCACTCCAGCAGCAGAACCAGCCCCTTAACTTCACCTACCAACTGTTCCCATGGTGGACTGTCTCCAAGGTAATGTGGCAGGCTAATTAAACCCCTTGCAAAATACTAAAGGATTTCAACACCGAGTGTGCGCTTGCAGAATATGAGTCACTTTGCAAGCAAAAACAAGGCAATGAGTTTACAGTAGATTTCTGCAAAGAAGCAGTGTTTGAACATGATAATATGTGGCTGGTGATTGAGTTCAGTGTTCCAGTCCTCGTGCTGTCTGTGTAATCTTAATGCCTTTTCTTATCACATTAGTTTTCTTTCATGGCCTTCTTCAGAATTACATTTGTGGGTGATAAAGGTAATATTAATGGGCAGCATTAGAAATAGGATCCTGTTGAGATTGCATATGTCATTGCATAAAGTCTGTGATGACTCTCAGAACAAGAGTTTCAGATTGGGACTATTTTTTAGGTGTGGACGTAGGTGTAACCAGTAATTCTTAGGTGTAATCAGTAAATCAGTAATTCTTTGGACTACAGTAAAGGGCTTGTGCTGCTGAGAGAAGTGCTGTATCTGCTGTTCCCCTCTTATTCTTTGTGAGGATGCAGGACAAGCAGAGGTGGTGACTGTGTTTCAGTGACGAGTACCTCCCATTATTGCTCACCTGGCTCCTCACCAGCAGAGCAGTGGCCTGGTCTTTTGGGCAGCAGGTCTGTTGCAACCAGATGTTTTGCTGAAACTGCAGGTGCTTCCCTAGAATATATTGATCCACCCCAAAATCTTGTATTCAGCCAGCATGGACTCTTGGCTGCTGGAAATGTGGATGTTTTGCAGCATTAAAGCTTAGAGCAGGGGAGATGACGTTGTAAACAGTATGTTCTGGGACCACAGAAATATTGGAGGAAAGTAGCAAGTTGTTGCCTGGACAAGCTCTGGTTCATGCTGGAAAAGCTTAAATTCTGCTGCCCTTGTCTGCCTGTGCTCTTCATGACAGGTTGTGGAAGAAACACACGGAACCATGCTGGGTGAGGACTGCAGTTCATAGTGCAGTATAGCAGCTTACATTGAAATCTGTTTATCTACCCTTGTTACCTGCAGAACTCTCTCTGAAGGGATGCTTAGACATGTGAATTCCAGTGTGTCAGGAAAAGTACAGGCCTTTAGCATTTAATGAATAATGATACTAATTCCAGCAACATAGGAATCATTGGGGTTTCCTGAGAAAATTTTGGGTATCTAAATACGTCTTTGTGACTTCTAAATCTGCTGTAATTCAAAACTAAACCAAGAGTTTGCAAGCCAAAGCTGAGTTGCCTATTATGAGTTTTTTCCACAAAGGTTTCATTAACAAATTAAGTGGTAGAGTTTCAGGGGAATGGTTCCAACTATGTTGCTTCTTTTTTGACTAGCTTGAGCATTGTTGCCCTGCTGATTTCTGTCATGGGAAATTGTTAACTGTGTCTCCCTGTGGTTATGTTGTGGTTTTGTTGCCATGTTTGCATGTGGCACTTATTTTATAATTCCACAACCTTTTACCATGCTTTTTGGGTTTTACCATTGGGACACAATTGTTTATTGCCACTTCACTCACTGTTTTCTGTTTGTCTTTGTTTTCTTCTCACCTCTTGATGTCAGGCAGGCAAATATCAAAGTATTGATTAAAGCTTCCAGTGTACATTGTTGCTGTTGCTTTCTAGCGCATTAGGTTTAGAAACTGAAGGGTTTTTTTCTATATGTGATTTGTTCTCAAGGACTAGTTTGAGAGGGCACATAATTCCAGAGCATTCTGCCAGGGATACAGGAATTTCCTTTAGAAAACCATCATTCCTTCCATTTTTTTATAGAGTTCTTGGAGGTGTTTAAAAACATTGGTGTCTTTTCGAGAAGTGTGTCCTGCTTCCTTGATGGATTTAGTTATTCAAGAGTGATGTTTGAAAGTTGCCCTTCAGTGATAGGTAAAGGTGGAAGCTGCTATGAAAGCCTTTTAAAATATTTGGGAGGGAGAAGCTGTATTCTTTTGTGGTGAGTGCCCTCTGAGATGTAACAGTACCTGCAGATTTTTGCCATTTGTAGAAAGGGCAGTGGCAAGTACTGCAAATCAGGGGCAGTAGCTTCTGATGCTCTGTTGGGCTGCAGCCTTCTTGAAAATGTCTTGTGCAGCACAGTTTGGGCATGGTCCTGACTTAATGGGAGAATTTAGCTCTGCTAGTCCTTCTTTCAGAGAAGAGGCTTTGAAAGATGTGCTGACAGATTGTGGTAAGGAGGGTATGCTGCACTATTGCATTCTTTGGTAGAGGTGCCTCAGTGTCACGTTTCCATTTCAAAGGCTTGTCGTTTGCTGTTCATTGCTGTGAAATGTCACTTTTCTCTACAAACTGGGAACGTAAGCATGCCCAAGTCATTTTGGTAGCAGTGTAAGGGGATAAAGGTTCCCAGTTTCTTTGTGTAGCTCTCCTCCAAAAGTGGGCTTGGCTTTGCATTTTCCTGGGGCCTGCTGCCAAAGGTTTGTAGTCAGGCTGTGTATCCCCGTTGCCTCCTGGGGTGCTCTGTGTGCAGGTCCTGCTGACCTCGTCCCTGCCCATGTCTTGTGCAGGCAGCCTGAGTGTAGTCAGTGGAAGGATTATCTCCAGTTCTTAATGCCAGCTTTGGTTTTGAAGGTTATGCTTTCCTTGTTTTGGGGGGTTTTTTTGGGTTTTCTTTTGGTTCACAGATTGGAGTCAAATCCAGAGGCATACGTGTCTTTGGAGCTGGGATATGTGTAGAAAGGATGTTTGGGTCCTGTAGGAATATGAAAATGCTGCTAAGCATAGCTGCTCTCCCATTTTACTAATGGTTTGTGGGCAATATCCTCAACATTAGTCAGCAAGGTTTCATTGATACAGATTTACTGTTTAATGTATGTATTCCAGTTGACTGATTTTTTGGGAGTTGTGTGTGTGTATTATGTGTATGTGTATTTGGGCTCTCTGGATAGATTTTGAATGTTTTGGTTGAAGTGGGCTCTGCAAACAGCTGATTTGCCTATCCAGATGGTAACATCTGCTTAAGTATCCCCTGAAGTCTTCAGAGGGTAACATGCTTTCAGGGTCTTGGACAGAATCCTTTCTCCTGCCTCATTTACTCCCTCCAGTTCTTCTTCATGGTCACAGTAACATATCCACTACAACTGTGAGTTACCTCTGCATTTGTATCTGTTGGTTTTTTTTTTTTTCTTTAACAGTTTTCGTTTTTTGGTGAGAGGAGTTATGTATGAAAGATGTGCTTTCTGAAAAAGAAAAAAAGGAAGGGCACTTGGGAAGACTGAAAATAATAGGAAAAACCCCCCAGACTTCAGACTGGAAGAGAAAAATGTTTCCTAAACAAAGCATAGATAAATGGCTCAGATTTCTGTTGGACAGAGAAAATCTTCTGAGATTTGATAAATTATGTTATAGTACAAAAAGAAAAAAGCTAAGTTGTGAAGTCTTTTGGTGTTAGAATAATGTTCTGAATGGTAAATCGACTTCTTCAAACTTCAATATTACATTCAGGTTGCGAATTTTCACCTAGAATTTTGTAGGAGTAATTGAAGGAATGTCAAATGAATACATTTGGAATGAGTTTCTGCCATTATTGGTAGCCCAGAAGCCTGTGCTTATTTTTGATTATTAAAAAAAAAATCAACAAAAATCACCCAAAATTAAAAAATCCATTTAGTCTTTCAAAGATCTTTAGAGGAAATGCATGAGAATTAAAGGGTACAATTTTATCTGGCTCTGTAAGTAACAACATGCTTGCTGTTTCACCAATAATAATAAATACCATTAAAACCCAAATTTGACACTTCTAAGTGTTAGATTGGGCAAGTGGAGGAGTGGAAACAGAATTTAAAATAAGCCACCCACTTTATACAACAAGGACAAGCCTGCATTGTTTGGTGGTCCGTGTTCAGGTAGGTGAGACCCGAGCTGTGAGAATTCTGATCAGCACTCTGGGAGTCTGGGGTATTTCCTTGATAATACTGACATGTAACAGCTGTGGGATTTGATTGCTGGTTACTGAGTGAAATTATTGACACTGCTCTTCAGAGGAGTTTTTTAACCGGCTTTGCTGCTGTTTGCACTGGAGCAATTCTTGACTTGTTTGTCACTTCTGATGTGAAAGTATCTTTCACTTGCCTATATACAAATACAACTATCCAAGACTGTGTGCTGAAATGTAATAGAAACAAAGTGGTGTTGTGAATACTCCACCAGCTCAAGCATCTCTTCTCATTTAGAAGGTGATTTTGAAAATCCATGTACTGCAGTGGGAAATGGACAAAAGCACAGGTTAGACAAATTGACACAGGAATGGATGTCATGACCCAAAGGCTCAGGGTCATACAGTAAATTAAAGAGGCCTTAAGGAGTGATCTGAATCAGCTCTGAGGCTGGTTTCACCCAGGCTTTCCAGCTTTGTCTGCTGAGACCTGGGCCAAGTCCCCGTGATCCATTTACACTCTGGACTGACTTTCACTTGCTGCGTATTTGGGTTCAGTTTGAATCTGGTGAAACAGGATCTGTTAAGCCCTGCCAAGGTTTTCTGTTTGTGTAGGGCCTGTCTTCAGGCTTTTCTAGAGGCACCAGGAGACAAACTTTACAAGGTACCTTCAGGTGTCTAATTAAAAAAAAAAATCCATTTTTCATTTCTTCCAGGGAAATCCCGTTGCTTAGAAATACCTGCTTAGAGTTTGAATACACGTGTGGCCAGGGGTTGTTTGCGTAGAACATGAAAAATGGAGTTGTTTATAGAGGCTATATCCATTTGTAAAATCTACTGGTTAGTACAAGCAGGGACTGGATTTTTTGTGAATCATATTATGTTAGGAATAAAAATGGAAATGAATAATAAAGGCCAAAACAAAGACTTGTGAGGCTCAATGGAGTATTCTTGTTTAATTTTGTTTCTATTAATTTTTTTCTCTCTCCAAGGCAGCATGACAGCACTAAGCCACTCAGATTATAGTTTCTTTTTTTTTTTTTTTCCCCTCCCTCTCCTTTCTCTGTTTTTTCTCTCTTTTATTTCTCCTCTGGTCACGGCAGTCGGCTCTGGGGTTGGAGTGCAGATGGGCTGTCGAAGCACCCCCCTCCCCTTTCTCAGCCTAACTCCATCCCCACTGCTCCTTCCCACAAGACTTTCAGACGCTCTTACTCTCCCAGGTAACAAGCTACCTGTTAAACCAACTTGTCGGAGGTGTCACAGTATTATTTACCTTTCACACCACGGGATTTGTTCAAATGTGGGACTTGCAGAGGCTTTGGTTGGAAAAGGAAAAGAGATGATGATGGCTTTCAGAGAGCAGGGTTGATGGGCAGCCACTTGCTCACTGCCGGGGGAAGGTGCAGCATGCAAGTGGGGATGAAAAAAAGTGGATTTTTCCAGACTCTTGCGCCCACTCAAGAAGATGGCAGGGAAGATGTTTCACAGTCAGTTTCCAATGCAGAGCACAGTTGCTGAGCACTTTTGGCAGGCACTGGTTACAGTACCAGGAGCAAGATTTTTTGATTTGGCTGCAGTGTGCACGTGGCACTCGTACGCCTCCAGATGGACACATAGAGTTCAGGAATGTCTCACACAGAACTCTCCTAGTATTATGTGATTGTGGAACATCTTGGTAATCTCTAGTATTGAAATTAAAATTGTCCTTACCTTGCAAGATTTTGAGTTTATCAATTGCAATTTCGACATCTGTTCCTCTTCCTGTGCCCTCACATTTTGTTCCAGTCTGCATACAGCTCTTGGATCAATATACTGGGCTAAAGCTATATGTTGGTTTTCAGGAAAAAAACCAACCTGAATACAAATTTAATTTGTCAGATCTCTTGTTAAATTCCTTGGATTTTTTTAGGTTTAAACCCTGGCAATAGGCCATTTTAAAATGTGTTTTCTCCTGACTTATGTCTGTTACCTGAGGAGGAACTATATATAGTCTTTCCTTAAAGCAAAAGGTCCTAATGAAAAACTATTGAAAGAGAAGCAAAGAAATTGTTCTTGAAGGGCTCAAAATTTGAGAACCTGTGACATCTAAGAGAGAAAGAAGAACACAGTAGTGGGTACCTCTGTGAATACCTGCAGAATTAAAAGCTTTAAATTAATGTTCTGACTATGCTGGGACACTGTGGAGATATCTATGGAGGAGATCCCTGTTGATTTTTGGAATAAAACTAGTTGAAAGTATTTTTTCTGACTTTTATCTGACACCAGATAATAAGGTTTGAAATAATGTAACATACATTCCAACCCAGAGCCTAAAAGTGCAAGGACATGAGTTACTGTGTACTGCTTGAAGACACTAAACTGTAGATTACTTACACATAGTTTGGATTGGAAACTGAATAACTATTTATGGAAGTAAAATGTATTTCATGCCAGACTGGAAAACTGCCAAATTGTATCTTGATAAACTTATAGACAGCTGCATTGGTTTTGTGCAGCAGATGGAAAATAATGTTGTGACATCCCTAAATACTGCTCATCTCTATTCACTTCTTATTCATCCTGTGCCTTTCCTCTAGTTTTCTGCATGGGTCATAATTTTTTTTCCCTTTTGTGCCTGATTTCTTTTTTTCTTTCCTGAAAGGTGAGTGTAGTTCCATTTTACTTTTATTCCCTCCATTGTGTTGTCTGTGAAGTATCCCAGTGCACATACTGTCAGTAGAGACGTGATCACATTGTAGAATTTTCATTCATGTAGAGCACAGCCATAACGTGACCTCCTACACAGGCTTACTCCTGACATATGAAATCACTGGATTCTTCTGATTTGTATTCAAGTGTGGGTTTGTGCTTTGAAAAATGCATCAGATTGGTGGCTCGGAGAAAAAGCTGTAGCCCTTTAGCACTGAAGAGTCTGTATTCTAATTGTTCTTTGCTAAGAGTGTAGGGCAAAATTCATCCCTGAGGAAAGAAGTGATGATTTCGGCAGATTTATTGTCAGTATCATATTTGTGATGATTTCTTGGTTTTTCTGCCATGGATTTAATTGTGTGTCCTTTGGTAAGTCGTGTCATCTCTTGGTGTGAGTACACAGGTACAGTCACGTGTACCTTTTCAAATGGTGGTTTTGTTGCCCACTTAAAAGTTGTATGGAAAACTCTTTAAGATCAATGAATTTAATGTGCTTGATCTCAAAATTTATATTTTTGAGATCCTGTGAAACAAAGATTTTTCTATTCCTGACTGGTGCTTCTAAGGAACCTAAGAACTGTCTTGCCTTCTGTCTGGAAAGCCATCTTTTTGTCTGAAAAACGTTAAATACTTCTGTAGGTTTATGAACAGCTTTTGTTTCCTGATCTTAGTCTGTTAAGTGATTTCTCATTCTCCTTGGCCTGCCAGACACTGTCTGGGGAGTTGTTCTTTGGTTTCTTTGCCAAAATATATGGTGCTGATGCTTGTGTGAGAGTAGTGCGAACACGTTGCTCGGGAGCCAGGGATTATGGCTATTTTCAGGGTGTTAATCTCAAAGGAATTGGGCAGCCAATCTTAGCCTCTGTCTGAAGTTCCCAAGTTTCTTCCAGAAAAAAAACCACAAAAACTGTGGTTCTAGATATTTAGTAGATATTTGATAGCCTTCTTTTGGTTCCATTGAAAAGAACAGTTGTGTACCCAGAATTCAGAAGGGATTTTCTTGTTTGTTTGTTTGGGTTTTCCCCCCCACCCACCTCATAGGGAATCTTTCTTTTGTGGAAAAGGAACACAACTCAGTTCAGCCATCTGCCTCCAAGCCCATCCTGTCATTCCTCCCAAAATGTTATGAAATAGTAATTCACCACTGTAGGGAGCCACTTCTTGCCATTTATTGACAAACAACTTGATGTAAATGTCTGATTCAGTCGATTTGCTTCTGGCTCTACTGAGATCTGAGACTCCGCCAGAAATTGTTCTCTCTTGCTGGATCTATTAATTTAGTGATTGTCGTGCAAACTCAGCTTCTCCTAGATAGAGTAAAACCCTGCCAATAATGCTTTTTTTATTTTCTTGAAGCTTGTGGGAACTTCTCTTTAGCCAGATCTTTTAATATCATCTCCCCTTGCACGCAAGGCAGTTTATCATGGGACTGAATTTTGGATAACTACTCAAGGAATCCCAAAACTTTTGAGGATTTATGTTGCTGAGAAGTTTTCTGAGGAACAGATAGACTGCAAGAAAGTGTCAGATTTGAGTGACAGAATTCCCAAACCTAGGCCAAATACTGAAATGCTTTTTTTTATCCAGGTGCTGTGCAAGTGAGTTAGGTTTTATTGCTTTATAAATTAAAATGGGCCATGTTAGACTAAGGTTTTATGTCAAGTTACATTTTCCTTTCCATTTAAATCTGTCACAGTTTCATATATTATTAAACTTAAATTTCACTGATTTCATTTCCACCAGCTGTCACAACCCTTTGAGTTCTCATAGTGATTGACTCCATTTTCCTTTTTAAATTACACCCCTGCCACACTGGGGATAAGGGTTTTTGATTTACAGAAGGTAGCTCTTACGGCTCTTACACACTTAACTGAGTGTAAGAAACAGTGGACCTGTTTTCCCTTCACTTACAGCAATGTGTTCACCTTGTTTTAGTCCCATTTGAGGGGCAACTCAGACCTGAACTCTGCTTTGATTCCATCCATGTTGTGTTACGAGTCACTGTTAGAAAGGATACTCCAAACCGTCTGTCTCCAGCTTGGTTTTGTTAAGTCAGAAGCGGATTCCAATTTCATTTGTAACATTTCATATACGTTTGGTCTTTAGTATGCTGGATTATGACACGGAGAACCTAAACTCTGATGAAATCTACAGCTCTCTTCGTGGAGTCACAGAAGCGATTGAGAAATTTAGTTTCCGTAGTCAAGAGGACCTGAATGAGCCGATCAAACGCGATGGAAAGAAAGACTGTGACATTGTAAGTATCCCACTGACTAATGTCCCCAGGCAGATGAAATTTTAAAACTTTGTGATCAAGCCTGTGAGTGGATTGCTAGTGTACAAAATCCAGTTATTCCTGCTGTATTCTTACGGGCGTCTTCTTATTGGTTGTTAACTTCTTATACCTTAATTATGGGGTTTCACTGACTGTTTCCCTTGGCTCCCTTTGAACTCTGGCCTCCTGTGGAATGTGCTCACTGGGTTTCTGTGCGAGTCCCATGAAGGATGGAAGCAGTGCTAGTGTTCCTCAGGCTCAGCGTGGCTCAGTGAAGGCTTTTGCCATGGAATGTGTTTAGTCAGGTCTGTAATGGGAAATGTTAGTTCTTAAAATGCATGGATGGTTTTCTTCACAGGTTTAGGACCTGTGATCCCTCCAAGTGCACAGCCCATATGGTATCTTATGCTGCAAGAGTGGTTACAGAAACTGTGATCATGAGATATTTTTGAGCACGTGTAGTTGTGTGAAAGAAAGAGGTAGTAATCAAAGTTCTACTAAAGTATTATGTATAACTAATACATGTAAATAATTCTGTGCCTTTTCCTATTGGTGGGTGAACTCCAAAAAATGCTACACTTTCCGTACAAAATCAAACATACCTTTTTTCCCTCTGTTTGATTCCCCCAGGGGTCTCGAGACGGTGGCCTTGCTCTCCCTAGTGGTGATGTCCGTGGAAGCAGTGACGTTGTGGAAGGTGGAAGGATGGCACTGGATAACAAAACCTCTCTCCTGAACACCCAGCCTCCGCGCACCTTTTCAGGGCCCCGTGCTCGGGAGTACAACCCCTATCCTTACGCTGACACCATTAACACTTACGACAAGACTGCCCTGAAGGAAGCAGTGTTCGATGACGACATGGATCAGCTCCGGGATGGTTTGTATCAGCTCACCTCGGGACCCTGCAGGCAGCTCGCTGCCTTCCTGCTGCATTTGTGAATGGGCAGTGCCCTCAGATACGTGCCTGCCTGTGCATGTGTGGTGTATTACATTGCATCTGAGTGGAGGCTTGGTATGAAATACCCTTTGTTCTCGTGTCCCAGCAGAACCTCATCTGTGGCTGTTGAGAAAAAATGTTATACTGCGGTTTTGATTCTTGTTTGCCTGGGGTTTCCTGCAAACTACTCCCTTAAGCATCCACGTGCATCTGTAGGGACACTGCTTTGGGACCTTCCCGTGTTCGTGGCTGAAATGCCTCACTCAACAGCTTGTTGTTATTGAGCGTTTGACTTCATTTAATTGCAATTACACATCAGCTTTATTCTTCTGCAGTACACTGATGAGTCACTGTACTTTAATCTGAAGGTCGTACACGTGATCAGTAGTTTTGGGTGTGCATGTCGGGGAAAAACCGCAGCAGTTCTCATCTTGTAGAAGTAATTGTTGGAACTGGAGGAAATCCAGTTGTCATCTCTTCCTGGTTTGTTACAAGCCATGTGCAGATGCATGAGCCGTGCTATGAACTCGGGTTGAATTATGGGCTAATCAGATTCTGTTGCCTGCTTGACTGAGGCCACCTGGAATTTGATGCAGTTTTGGGGGGGGGGCCCTTGGTACGTGAACCTTATTCTGTAGAGGGTGAGCAGTCTTGGCACCTTTGATTTTTTTTCCCCCATTTCTCCAAATGATTTGCTGCCATTTGTCCTAGAAGTACCCATTGACCATTCGGATTTGGTGGCTGATCTTCTGAAAGAGCTCTCCAACCACAACGAGCGGGTGGAGGAGCGGAAAGGAGCTCTCCTGGAATTGCTAAAGATCACAAGGGAAGATAATCTTGGAGTTTGGGAGGAACATTTCAAAACCATTCTGCTCTTGCTGCTGGAAACGCTTGGAGACAAAGATGTGAGATGTAGATTTTGTCTTAATTCTCCTTTGTACATTGCTTTATCTTGGGTAATAATTCCTACACACCAGTTTAAATGAAACCTGCCACTCATCAGTGATACTGCACTGCTCATTTTTACTTTGGAAGGTTGACAACTCTAGTTTTCACTCTGTTCAGTGATGAGTTTTAAGTTACTCCAAAATGTCCCAATTTTTCCACCGCCGTCCAGTGTTAGTAATAAATAGCTAGGAAATTACTAAAATCAGAAAAGAAGTTCTCATCTAGTAAAAAACTGTCAAGACTTCAGTTATTCTCTTCAGAGTTAGGATGAAATTACAAACTCTTAGGTGTAATATAGCTGAGTTTATTCCCAGGAAAGAGAATAAAGGAATTATAGAGTAACTTTTTTTTGTTTTTCCTGTGTGGTATAAAGACACAGGGTATTAGATCTCATGGGATGGGTCTCCATCTCTTGTAAAAATGTTGTCAAGAACAAGCTGCTTTTATAGGGGATCTTGTTTTGAAATGTTAAAAAAACCTGTGTTATTATCACAGCTTTATGTTTGGTAGTTGATCAAAGTGGTAATTTACAGGCTGGGCTTTTTTCCATTTAGGGATATTTGTTCAGCTTGCAGCATAATGATATTTGGTAAAGGCTCAACACCCCACTGCACCCTGACATCAGAGCCATGCTCCATCGTTACATTATTGAGGCTTCAAAGCACTCACAGTTCTTTTTTTATTTGTTTCATCTTATTCGAAAGTCTATTGTATTTCTTATACTCCTTGTAAAATATATCTCATGCTCTCAGAAATGTTAATTCTGAAGCAGGGTAGGTGGCTGACATTTTCTCAGTCGTTGTTTTTAGTTTAAGCATGAACTGGTCTAGTTCTACATGTTTAATGATAGCACCATCACACAAGTATCAGAAGGTCCAGTGACTTTGTCATAAGTACATGTGAATTGTGCTACCGTATGAATTTTGCAGATAAATGGCAAACCACATATTTTAAAGGCAGAGGATGAAGTAAAGTATGTATTCCTCTGCTGAAATAATGAAATCTATTTGGAGTGGCCACAGGTCAAAAATTTAATGTAAGTTATGAAACTGAAACAGGTGTTATAAATCCCTTCTGCTCATGGCCTTGGGATGTGAAGGATGAAGAGATAGGTCAGTGTTGACTACAGTAACTTAAATCCCTGAAAGTAATTTCCATAGGAGTTACAGGAAGAGTCAGTTTTACTGCTTTAGTACATGAGAAACAGCTTTGTGGCATGGGTGGAGCTCAGTTTGATATCTGCCAAGCTGAGGAAAAGAGGAAAGGCAAAACATACGTGATCTGCCCTTCTTTGTAGATTCATGTAACGCAGATGTCCTCCTGTGAGTACAAATTTGTACTTCATTGCCAAAAGAACATGGAATTTAGGAAAGCAGTCATTCTGATTCTTGTATATGTGAGAACGGTCATTTTCTGTGGCTTTTTGTGCAAGAGCAAGCAAGGAGCCCAATTCCGAGTTTCTTTACGTGGGTTCCACCGCTCGCTCCACTGGAGCTGGTGGCGTAGGGAGCCGTGTGAATTTCTGGTAAGCTGCGAGAATTCACTTCAGAGTACGAGTTTGAGAAGCAGCTTTTTCTAATCTTTTTCTAATATCTGTTTTTCTCGGCGCAGCATTCGATAAGAGCCCTGGCACTGCGGGTGCTGAGGGAGATCCTACGGAACCAGCCGGCGAGGTTCAAGAACTACGCGGAGCTGACTATCATGAAAACACTGGAAGCGCATAAGGATTCCCACAAGGAGGTGAGTGAGCCTCTCAGCCTCTGGGAAAGCAGTATGGACCTGCTGAAGAAATGTAGGACCTGTGAGACTTAACAGGAGAACGTGTTGAGCCATCTTGACAGTGGAGCAAATCAGTATGAAGTGTCCCAAGTATGAAGAGACAAGATTTTTACATGCTCAAACAGTGAGGGGAAAAAGTGGAGATTGTCAGAGCTCTTTATGTGGACTTGGAGCTGTCTGGAGTGGTATGCCACTGTTTGTTAATTTCCCTGCTCATTCTGGGAGAGGTTGAGACACTGTAGGAAGAAAGTGCATGTTTAATTACTTTTTAGAGCATGCTGGGGGCACCGTGCTGCCTCTGTGTGTACAGGTAAGAATACAAGACATACTGGAGAACACAAAGGCCGTGTTCAAGCAGAATTGTGTGTGAAAACTGATGGGTGAAACTGGGCCGTGCTGGAAAATTGGGAACTGGTGAGTAACAGGAGAAAATGGACAAAAGAGGCCATGCTGCAGCAACAGAGGAAGAAGCAAAGGGAAGGGTGAATTGCATTTTCCTTTTTGTGAGAGAACTCGTGTACAAAACTCAAAGTATTCTGAAGTGAAGCAGGAATAAAGGGACATGATAACATTTTAAAGCAGATCAATATAAATTACATTTAAAGTTAATCTTTGTAGATCAGTTTCCAAGTTGGATCTTTTAATCTACCTTGTGCATGCTGAAAGTTTGAACTAAATCTTCTGGAAAGTGCTGCCAGAATTTCCCTGTTGGTCTGTGGTTGTTTTGTTACCAAAGTCCGTTGTTTAAAATCTAAGGCATTTATTCTTCTCCATAACAGGATTATTCTAAATTAGCAGTTTTAGGCATCTCTGAAGATATTTGGCCTTGAAAAGATTATTAAAATAGAGCAGACTGCTCCAGAGCATTGGGTGACTGACATGAGGTTATTTTAACCGTGGGTAGCAGAAACTGTACTGTTTGAAAATCAAAACAGCAAAACAGAAAACACTCTCAGGGAAAGAAAATAACAGTCTGGATTTCCCTAAAATGCAAAAGTAGAAAATATTTAATGTTTTAGTGAATGAGGGCTGCCCTACTCTGCCTGCCTTCCTCTTCTTGATTTAGAGCTTTTGCACCCCTGTCATTTTCAGTTCAGAGTAGTAAGAAGCAGTTGTAAATTGATTTTCTGATAAAGTAGTCAGACAAAACATTATGTTCTGAAGGAGTGCCTTTTATTGGCAAGTTTTCCTGCTTGCATGCTTCTCAGCTCACCTTGACTCAGAGCCCTTTGTATTGCTTGGCTGAGAATCCTCCAGAAGTAATGTTTCTAGCAGGACCTTTCCAGATTGTCCCTGGCATCGTTTTTAATGCCCCTTGGAATTCACTCTCCTTGTGGGACTGGTGGGTTTTACAGAAATCAAGACAGATATTGAAATGCTTTATGCCTCTGTAATTCTTGTGCTGTGGAAAAGTTCTTTAGGATTTGCATGAGGCGCCTCCTAGTGAAAAGCAGAGGGAGATAAACCAGGAATGAGAGGTGGGAGTTCTGGCACTTATTTATAGAATAATTGAGCTGTACTGTGCTCAGCAAGTAGCTGCTGTGCTGCACATAGTGTGGCTTTGATTTGCCACGGTTTTGCACAGCATCTTTATAGTGAGACATCAGCTGCTACAGTGGGACCTTTGGGTGACAGCTGTCACTGCAGGACACTGCAGGTATGTTCCTGTTTTGCCATCTGTGCACAGCTGTATTAAGTGGGGGCACTAGTTCTGGATTTTTCATTCTGTGTATGAGTATTTTCTGGTCCCTGTGTAAATGAGGCCCTCAGAACCATGATGCAGCCCAAGAAAGGCATCATCTGTCTGTCAGTAGTTCGAGGGTATCAGCATTCCTGAAGTTAAGAAAGGTACCTGCACTTGAGTATCTGCATGAGCTAGGCTAAATATATACCTGGGATTATGCTCAAAGTAGTTTTACCTGTAGCAGGGACCTGCTGATTCAGTTAAGTCTGTGAAAAATTAACTGGGAGATCATTTGGGCATGGCTCAGCTGGTGAAACTCATAGCCTGGAGCCAGAAGGTCACAAATTCCCTTCCCATGGTGGCCCTCCAGCTCGCTCCCACTGCTGACTTTGCAGCACTGCTCTCTCTAGGAGGCGAGGAGGAGCTGCCCTTTGACTGGATCCCACCGAGCAGGAGACTAAATGAGGATTCACCACTTTGTGAGTGGAGGGACTTTCAAAGGATAGCTGAAGAGGGAAAGGAAGCTCTGAGCAGTCTGTTCTACAGTTTTCTTTTTCATAACTATAGCAGAGCAGTATTAAAGGGAGTGGTGCACTTAAATAAAATCAAAACTACATGAAATCAAATCTTCTAGACTGTCAGAGCTATTTCAAGAAAAGCTGGTATATAATTTAGTTGGGAAAGGGTTAATCTTTGTGTCAGTGATGTCCTGACAGTCACAATAAGATGTCACTCCAGTTTATGTTCCTGGGCTTCTTCTGCAGAAGACAGAAGTGATCCTTGGTTATGATTTGATAATCTGGTGTCCAACAGGCTGTGTTAATCAGGAGAAAATGTCTGTTTTGAGCAAGCTGTGTATGTGTCAGTCTTTCTTACCTGAATTTCCCCTCAGCACAGGGACTGCTAATTGCTCCCAGCTACTGCTCACAATTTAAGTTATATGTGACACACAGAGACTCAATCTAAAGTGACCAAGGAAGGGGAATTTGAAGAGGAACAGAACTGTTAGGGGTACTGTCTCCAAGAAGTCATAGTACGAGGCAGTTCTTTGGAAATCAGGAAGGTTTGTTTGTCTATGCAAATTCCAATATTGCTGTTGTTCATCATGGCCAGGAGACATCAAATGACAAAAACAACATATTCACCAACCAGCAAATATCACCCCTTCTCCAGCTGAGTACTGATACCTAGTTAAAGCTTCTCTTTTTTAAAACAGGCAAGAAAAGGTCTATGATTTTATTCCAGATTACATAGCTGGAGGTATCAAAGCAGTGGTAGTACAGTTAGATATTTTGGGTTGCCTGGATAATTGGCTGTTTTTCCAAGTCCAAGCAGAAGTCTTTAGGCAGTTGGGTCTTTGCCATGGCTCAAAATCTGCCTTCTGTTGCGGAAAGCAAGGCCTGGGATCAGCAGAGCAGCACAGCTGAGAGCACCACATTTCCCCCCAGGGACACGGGAGAGGAAAAGTTGGTCCATGGAGTTGGAGCTGAGTCACACCTTGTTGTGAGTGCAAATGCAGGAGATTGGCAAAGCGCAGACCTCAACAGAAGGTCGAAATTAATGTAAGCCTCGGCTACAGACTAGATGGCTCTGGGTTGGGATTCATGTTTGGTTTGCATTTTTTAACTTTGAGCTGTTTTCATACTGTTTGTAGCACAACAGTCTCTTCAATGCTGTTGATTTAATGGGGTGATGTGAAGAGTCAAGCCTGCTTCAGTCATAACTGGGAACATTTAGGGGGATTGACAATGTAAATGCCTTTCACTTACTTTTAGAGCATTAGAACGTAATTGAAGTTGTGAATGATATTAAATCTTGTTGATTTTTATCAGTCTTTGTTTGGAGTTATTTGGAATAGAACCATCTTTCTGTTGCCAATTAGTTAATATTAACTCATTTGTTCCAGTGTAGTTACTCACCCATAACTAAGGAGGGATGCTGCTTGCTGACCCAACACCACTGATATGACATTGCATCAGATTCATGCCAGCAAAATGAGAATAATTTCTTATTATTGAGTATTTTAAAAGAGAAATAGTTTCATATCTTGGAAATCAGCAGCAGAGTGAAAAATCATAGCATAGCTAATTCCCTGCTTCTGTCTCTGGCACAAGGCCTCTAGACTTAACTGATGTATGTTTTCTATGTGTAAGGGAAGGATCCTGTGCCATATCCTAGATATCTAGTTTTTGTAAGTTATGATATAGAAGGTCCATAAGTATAATTGGGATGCTTATTGTACATTATTGTACATTCTTTGTTGTAACCCTCTAAAAGAGGGAGAAGAAGAAGAAATCTATCTAAGAAGATAACTGTCTATTACCTCTAGATGATTTTTATTATCTTGCTGAAGTGTTTTTAGATTGGCTCTGACATCTATCTATTGTAACTGTCCTCTGATGATATGATCTGTGTAGGTTTCTGCAAAAAGAAAAGCACTAAATGATCATAGTCTTGAAGATTAATTGTTACCTAGTCCATGCTGGAAGCTGCCAAGGGCTGCTGTTGGGCAGTCATGGGTGTTTCATAATACACGTTTATGTGCTTTTTCTGTCTCCCAATACATTTCAGATGTTTAGTGCCCAGGAGAAGCAGTCTAATCTACTTCATATCTGAATCTTTATAAAAATCACATTGCTTTTTCATCTGCTTAACACTCCCCATTGCTGAGTCCACTTCCTGCTTTGAAACCAAGTCCATAATTGTTTGTTCCTGTCTGGATCAGACTGTAAAGCCTTCAGGGATGGGAGTTTGCCCAACTAGGTACTGGTAAACCTCCATCCCCTCCAGCTTATATTATACAGACTTTAAGTATCCACCTCTAGATGGCAAAAATTGGCTCAAAAGCACAGCCACGTGCCTCGTAAGCCTGAAAGCAAAACCTTGTTCTTCTGCTTATTAAACTTCTCTGGCGCTCTGCCTTTTTCATGATGATGTACAAAGCCTCTAAACTTTCGGTGGGGCTTTGCCTGCACTGCCTCATCTTCTACAACCTTCTGCAGAGACACTGTGACGAGCAATCATGGCAAAGTACTCCAGCTTAAGCTCCTGGGGGAAGCTCTCATCCAGGTGCTGCTTTGCTGAGATCCCTGCATGTTACACTGATGCCCTGTGTAGCCTATGAACCTGGCATGTTCTGCCTTAGGGGAGTCAGGACATTTTTCTTTCCTTATTTGCCAGTACTTTGTGTCTCTTTAAAGCAGAAATGAAACTGTCAAAACTCGTCAGCTGGTTGCTGCAGCCATCAGGCAGCATGCAGCATGTTAATGCATGGAGTGTAATAGCTGAGCAGAAGAAATTGGGTGGAAGAGATGGAGTCTGAGTTCTGGCTGTCTTAAGTGAGCAGGATCCTGTGGATGCAGTGAGCTGTGAACCAGGTAAACCCGTGGGAATTGTCATCCAAAGTTTGTCCAGCAAATTTTGTAGAACTTTGATTCCAATGTGCTTTTCTATTAGAAAGCAGGGATCTGTCACAGGTCACTGTCTTGGTCACGCTAATACTGTACATCAGCATTTCCCCTCACACTGACATCGGGAAGCAATTCCCATGCATATTCCTGAGGCCTGACCTGTTACTTTGAAGTTTACTCCTTGGCAGCATTAAGGAAGACATTGCTAGAAGTGAACAGCTTTCCATGTGCTACACCTCGCTGGCTTTGTGCATGGAATATGGCTCCTTCCCTAAAACAAGCTGGGTGGAAGTATAAAAGCTTCTCTCTCATGACACTCACTAGAAAGGGCTTAGTGCATCTCACAGATCTTTCAAGGAACCCACCAGCACACGGAGATTACGTTATGCCAGCAAAAGTCAGGCTGAATCTAGTCACCAGTGTGTAGAGCATAAAGTAAGCCTTTAGAAAGGAGAAAAACCTGCTGCTTTAAGGCCAAGAGCTATCTCTTAGATCTGCATTCCAGGGCTACCTGCCCTGTGTTGAATGATGTCAAACTATCCAGTTCAAGCCATGGTTTGCTCTAAGCTTTTACTAGGAGGTAAAATCATGTTTGTGACATGCCTTACATACAGCTTAATGTCTGCTTTTAAAGAGCTGCAGGCTCTCTGTAGTCTTGCACATCTTGCTTCATAGCCACCCTTTTGAACCCGCTGCTTCCAGGTGCCATCGTCATTTGGTGGCTTTTCTACTTTTCTTTTGTATCTCTGAGATTCCTAAGAATAATTACATTAGGTCAGACAAAAATCTCGCTTCTCTTGACACCCTACCTGCCTGCCTAGCAAGAAGCAAGCATACAGTGATGCTTCCCTGTGGATATTCTTCCCCCGTCCAGCTGTCTTAAAGCCTTTCCGTGTGAATGGCTCTGCCTGCTTCCCTATGTGTGTTGGCTTTTTTTTTTCCCTTCAGTTAACTTGTCTAACTTCTAATCCTCTTGTGACAGCAAGCTTCCCCGTCTGAGCACGTAGCAAACAGCACCCTTTCATTTTCTTGGGCTTAAAGGTTAGATTACATAGACACTTCTTATTGTGGTGTCACTGCTAGTACGAGCCTTTCCTGTCACTTCCCGGTGTGTATCTGTTGATCTTGCCTTCAAAGCTAGGAGGAAGACCTGTTCCTTCATCCTATTTACTCATTTCTCCCACTCCTTTTAAGGTTGTTTCACTCTGCTGGTTAGGTTAAAGCCCTGATTAAAAGGTACTTGATTTTTTGATATTGTAAGGTATGTACAATTTGCAAGGCACAAGCGTTGTGCCTCATGGCAAAATGTCTTTGCTAAACTCCATTACAATTACATGTTCTTGTTGCCAAATGACCTGGCAGGTTGTATCTTTTGATAATGCACTTCCCTCCGTTTGGAAATGCTGCTGCTTTCTTTGGCAGGGCCGGGTGAGCTGGACTCTGAGCCAGCTGGGTAAATGCTGAGAGCCCCTCGTGGGATGCAGAGTCCATCTGGGCAGCTGAATGTTTTGTTTTGCCAAAGCCAGGAGGAAGGAGGGGCTGGTACTTGCATTGCAAAGCGGTGGCATTTGGCTTCCTGTGCCAGCAGGGATGAATTTTTCTCTTTGGCTCCCTGGTATTGCCCTACCCCTCCCTACGCCCTGTCACCTGCCGGTGCTTCCCCGGGGAGCGGGAGCTGGTTACCTGCAGAGGCTGCCATCCAAACAGGCAGGTCAGAACATGCTGGAATCCTGTTGATGTCAGTGAGACTTGAGCGTGTTATTAAAGTTAATCACACACTTCAGGGGGTTTGCTGGAGTGTGGCTGAGATGCAGGCGTTGTCTGCCAGATGTGCTCATGGGAGGCTTGGAAATCTCCCTGGTGTCAAATTTGCAAGCTCCTGTCGTGTGCTGGATGTGTAATGGATCCTCGTGTGCTCAGGGAGAAGGGATTTGAAATAGCCAGCCACTGCCTAAATGTAGCCACATCCCTGCTAGAACTGGGTACCAGAGCTGAAAGCAGGATTGTCAGGGGCAGAAATAATTTCTGTACCTTCACAACTTCCCTTGCTTACTTTTTGATGGGCAAAATACGTGTGACCTTTGTTGCTGTCAAACCCTCGCTTATTCTGTGAAAAATCATCACTGTATTTTAATGTTCCTTGTGCATGGAATTGGTTAACAGGCTTTTTGTCTCATGCACTTGTTTCACACCTTCAACTTAATAGGCATAGTAAACTGTGTGCAAACAGGATATGGAGCTCAAAGCCAGATAGAATATTCATTAAATTTTTCGCCTACTGCTTTGTTTGTTTTCTTTTCTTTATGGTAGTGTGTTTGAGATCAGAGTCCAGTATTGTTGCTTTTTTATCAAGTAGGATACCAAACGGATATAAGGTTTAATTTTTTTTTTTACAATTTTCTTTTAGTGTGTTGTGATATATGTGCAAGCTTTTCTTTCTGAGAGTGTCCGAAAACACTTCCCAACAGCGTTTGGTGTTGCTGCAGAACAAAATCCCAAGTGGGCTGTGTTCAAATTGTTATATTTGGGCTTTTTTAGCTGGTGAATAGTTAAATTGATGGTAAAATATGAGGGCCCTTTGTAAGTTCATGCTTTCCATCCTTTGTGGAAAGCAGACATCAGAAGCTGCAGTACCAGGAAGTGGATTCCTTTAGAGACCTTCTGGGAGCTCCTGACTTAATCCACTCCAGAAATTCCACTCTGTGCTATCAAAGCCTGGCATTAGGTTTCCCTCAAATACTTGGGTGTTTCTCTTCTTTCCCAACAAAATCACACAGCGCTGGCTCCTAAGCTCGTACTAACTTATGTGGAAAAATAGTAACTTTCATGCTTCTCATGTGTGAAATGGAAGAGAAATTAGCAAAGAAATATCTGGAAGAGGGAAAACTTGCTGTAAGTGGGAAAGCAAGCATTCTGCTCTGCATGGCTACTCATTCACAGATCTTTCAGGAAGAATTTTTTTTAATATTGACCACATTGTGGATTTCCATTCATTTTGGAATATGTTTTAATGTTATAATTAAATGCTGAGAAAGGCCTGAAGTGAATGGAGCACTCGGGCAGCTTTACTTCTGTAAATGGGGCACTGGTACAGAAGCAGTCCAAAATCTGAGGTTGCTTCACCATCCTGCCCATATCATGCCTGCATGCCGTCTTTGTGCTGTGTGAAGTGTCTGAGATCACATTTACTGTTGGATCTGCCGTGGAGAATGCCAGAAGCCAAGTGGATGAGTTCTGCTGTTTCCTGGGCATACAAGTGTCTCATGCCATTCCTGTTTCAGGGAGGTAGCTGTCAGCATGAGTGGAAGATAAATGTTAGCAGCATGGCTATGATGATATGACTGTGGGTGATCCCTTCTGGTCACTGTTAATTACTGTTACCTTAAAAGTCAATTAAACTTTGTGTTTTGTAGTCCGCAGACTAAGATAAGCTTCCAGCTACTCCTTGTTTCATGCACAGTAGTTGCTTAAAAATAATGAAAGCTCATGTTCTTTTGAGGTATCTGTCCATAGGTTGCCTTATTCAAATAGAAATTCCTGAGTTTGATGCCATCACAGTGTGTGGGAGAGGGGAACAAGGCAAATTCGGCAGCCATGGCTTTGGTCTAAGTGACAGGAAACCTGTGGTTCGATTTATTTGCTGTTTTGCAGATTGCCTGGGACAGATTTCCTAGTGCCGGTTTCAAAGTACTGACTTCAGACAACCCCAGGTAGTTCGGTTCAGGAGGAGGTAGAGAACTGGTGCTGGGCACCTGAGCCTCCCACACAACCAGGAAAGAGAGGTGCTTTAATCTTCCTGGGCTCAGTTAGGGACTGCCTGGGACTAGCTGGAAGATCCCAAACACGAGGATTTGTAAATGCTTCTTTCTTCTTAAAGCTGAGGTGTTGGATTTTAGTCTGCCTATGAGGGCACCTCTGTCCACTCAGGATTTCCCTGCCCTTTAAAGTAAACCCTGAGAAGAAGAGAGTGAGATAAGATGGGGAAAAACATCCTCCATCTTTTGTGTAGTAACAAGAACCTGAGGAGCAAAGAGTGTGTTATTTGTGGCCAGGAAGAGTGCAGCCAAGAGGAAGCTTCATTTTGTTGCCTGGCAATTAGCACAGACACTTGAAAAAAGAAAACCTGCCTTCCCATCCTGTTCTTTTTTATCCAATTACTGCAGAATGTAAAATTAATAAATTCTCTTGGGAGAAGAGACCAGATTTGGGTCTTTCTTCTTTGAACTAGCTGTCCTGTCTGCTGGGGAAGAGTGAAAGTTGTGAATCTGCTTTATCTCAGGGTAGAGCCGAATTTAGCATCATCCTTACTTTGTGTGACTGCTTGACAGTGTGGGCTTGTTGCAAAGGGTGGCTGCTGCTGCTGTTTCCACTTGTTCTTCCTCCCATATTGTATGGTGATCCCGGTGCTGATAGGTTCGATGTGCTGAGCGCAGAGCTGCCTGGTCAGGGGCTCCCTAGAGGCTGCTTGTGTCTGTGACCTGGATTTGGCTGCAGCATGGTTCAGCTGGGAAGGGGCAGGACACAGCTGCCATGGGTGTCTCAGCGTGGGCACTGAGGTGACACTGAAAGCTGCAGCAGGGACACTTGTGGTAGTGGTTAAGGAGATACGTTTTGTGTAAGTCGAAGCTGTTGGGTTTGGTTCTTTGACAGTGGCTGGAGAGTTGTCATCCTCTCGTTCCTCCTGGGATGGGAGTGCCTGTCTGTCTCGGGTGACACATCATTTCTCAAACTGGCCACAACTCTGACGCAGTTACGTTAGGCAGGAAGGTCTGCTTGCCACTGGCTGGAGCAAAGATGTCCCTGGAGACAGAGGATATGAATTCTCAGAGTCATTGCCCCTCGACAGAGCCTCCTGCAGATCTGTTAATGAACATCCCCAAGCATTTCCTGGCAGTCATTCCTAGCACACTCCAGCGGTGTTGGCTGTCAAGTGTGACCTCATTAACATCAGGGTTTGCTCTACTTTCGTTTCAGGTCGTCAGAGCTGCTGAAGAAGCTGCTTCCACCCTGGCGAGTTCCATCCACCCCGAGCAGTGCATCAAGGTGCTTTGCCCCATCATTCAGACTGCAGATTATCCAATTAACTTAGCTGCCATCAAAATGCAAACGAAAGTCATCGAGAGGATTTCCAAGGAATCGTTGCATCAGCTCCTACCCGATATCATTCCTGGGTTGTTACAGGTACAGAATGCCGTATCACTGCTCCTGAGCAAAAGCCACCGTTAATTTGGGAGATCTGTGCCCTAAAGGAGAATGATGGATCCTTTGGGACCAGATTCTAGTAAATTAAACCATTTACTTTTTGGTAAAATAAATTTTTTGTATATGAATTTTTGATCCTTTTAGTGTTAAGGAAAGGAAAACTCAAGTTCTTATGTGTATGTTCCACAACTGGATTCCTTTTTCTGACTCCTAAATAAGCCAGTAGCAGCCATGTAATAAATATGGGGGTAGCAGTTAGCCACATTTTATACTGTCTCTGTAATCTTACAGTCCCTTTAATTTCCCTTTAATTCTGCTGAGCCGTTCTGTGCTTTGATGGTACTTCGCACTTGAATTTGAATCCCAGCAGGCAAGTTGCTCCTTTCCTCTTTTCTCTCTGAAATTAGGACCAAACTACTTGCTGACTTCTTTCAGCCCCTTTCATAACCCTCTCAGGCTGGGTGGGGAGCTGTGTTTTCGCCAGTGCTAAGGCTTGGTTGTACACTGTAGGTTTAGCTTTAGTCCCCTAAAGCAGCTGGCAGTGCTGGGATGGGGCTGCAAACCAGAAGGAAACAGGTGAAGTAGCAGTGAAATAGGAGAGAAAATGTGTGTGTTTACTGGGGAGAGACTGTGACAGGAACTGGTCAGTCAGAGAGAAAGGGGGAGATGTGTTTGGGTGGGTAAGACTTCCATGGAGAGCTGGGATAAAGAGGCCTCATTGTGAACATAAAATGCTGGAAGGACAAGAGCAAAGTCAGAAATTCCCCTTACGCATCCTAGCATTCATCCCAACTTTGTAGTGTCAGCTCTTGCAATTCTTAAATCTCAGCTTCTGGGAATTGGACAATTCTGTATTGATCTAAACTTTTGTTGTAAAATGGTTTTAGCCATCATTGTTGGAGACAACAATCTGAACAGCAAAGCTTTGATGCACTGGAAGTCTGAGAGCAGCATGCCTTCAAAAAGGCAGTTTTATTTGTCTTTTTTAATTACTTCCATGTCTTTAAATGGTTCTTATTTCAGAGCCTAGTTTGCCTGAGATATTTCCTTACCTTAGAAACTCAGTGATTGAAGGAATTTACTCCTTACATTTGGGAAGTATTTCGGGATCCTGGCTGAAGGACTGTGTGTGGAGAGAATGACCTTTGTGCTTGTTTACCATGCTGAGGGTCCTGGCAGAGTGGTGAGGAGGCGAGGGGCGTCAGCAGCAGTGTGAGCACAAGTGTGCAGCTCAACAGCCTGGAGCAGGCTCTCCATGAACAGATGGGGCATGGAAGAACAGGGCTTGGCAGGGGAGAGTGGTGGTGCTTGTCCTGGTCCTGATGAGGAGGCTCAAGCCTCTTCTCCACCTTTGATGCTCAATAGCTTGGTGTTTCTCTAAGCTCACTGAGGCCTCCTGCTTTCCTAGCTCAGTGCTTTGTGGGATTGCAGACTGTCATTTTGGGCTGTACTTTGGCCCTGCAGCTGGAACAGCCCCAGCTGTGCTGCATCCCTCCTCTGGCTTTCCTGGCAGAGGTGACCCTGCCTCAGGAGGAGCCAGCATCCAGCAGGCTGAGGTGATGTCTGCCTTTCTCGTGGGGTGGGATGGCTGCTGAGTTTGGGACTGGTGTCCATAGCTGCTGAGTGACCTGGTGGCTAGATTGAGCTCTGCCCAAGCTGCCCAAGATCAGCACAGGTACAGGGGTCTTTCAGCATGTTCTTTCCTGTGGTATTTCCTACTTGATAGGTAAGCTGCCCTCCAAAGAGTCCTAACTGTTCAGGATAGTTCCTGGTCATCTGAACTGGACACAGAAGTGTGTGTATCTGATAGAGTCCCAAGCTCGAGTTAGGAGTATTGTGTATTGTTATCTGATGCTATAAATAACTAGATATTAATGACTTACAACATGACAGTAATAAGCAATAACAGAAGGAACAGATATGGTGATTGCATTCTCTTGCTCTTTCAGGTATTCAGATTGCAAACTGTTCTGTTAAGCAAAGGGGTTTTTTATTGATCTCTTAGGTCAGCCACATTTACAAAATGTACATCAGCTCTGTAGTATATTGCTCAGGAAGGGTGTTGGAGAGTGCTGTTTGCCTTCTGACCTTTCTCTCTCCTTTCCAGGGTTATGATAACACAGAGAGCAGTGTCCGAAAAGCCAGTGTATTTTGCCTGGTGGCTATTTATTCAGTAATTGGAGAAGAACTGAAACCTCATCTCGCACAGCTCACAGGAAGCAAGGTACGAGAGTAATGTGTCTCTGGTGTTTTGGTAGGGCAAGCCATTCTGCTGGCTATTACTAGCAGCAAGACCAGTGGCTTCACTGTAGCTCTGGGTCAAGTTCCCTATTAAATTCTGTCTCTCCCTGGCAAATGCCACTGGAGCAGCACCACACTCTCTCAGCACTGTGAGCATTTGAAATCCCACTTGGAAAATGTTAACGGTGTTCAGAGATTGGTTCCGTGATACGTTTGACCTTGTGTAACTGCAGCCTCCCTCTGAGCAGGTCCTTCTCCAGCCCTGTTTGCCTTGCTCCTTTGGCATTACATCCAGAGGTGATTGTGCAGCGAGCTGGATCAGCTGGCTGCTCTGGCTGAAGAGCAGATCTGCAATACAAATTAAATAGCTTTCAGTCTGCTCTGTGGCTGCACGGGCATCCTCGTGCAGAGAGTGATGGGAGTGCATGGGGATGGTGGGAGAGCAGGTCCTCTCAGCAGCAAATTGTGATTAGGGCTGGCAGAAATGCAGGAAGAGCTTCACTCGTAATAGCAGGGCATGTGTCCCTTTCCTTCTGGGACAACAGCACGCTCAAATGACCCTTCAAAGGACTTTGTGCCCTGAAGTCAGACTAGCTGCAAAACTCAGATTCTGACCTGATGCTTCAAGTGAAATGAAGCCCTTAATTCATCCTTCAGACAAGAATTTTATGTTGTTGTTCGATTGCTTTTCAGAGCTGCTCGACAAGCCACCACAATTTTTTTTTCCTGCTGTTTCAAGTCTTCATACCCAAGATTTCAGTGCAATTTTAAGATGAATTCTGCAGTTTTTGTTTCTGAAACAGATCTGTGCACATGAATAGCTACTTAGTTCAGAGGGCTTCATTCTGTCATTTTGAAGCCATAATTTCTTTCACGGCTAAGGAAGTGTGATATAGGTCAAAACAATCTGAGACTAAAGGCACTTAGATTTTATTTCTGTCTTGTCTTACCACTAAACAAATTACAATTTTGCTTTCAAATTGCTCTGCAGAGAGACAGCTACGTGTGCTGATGTTTACTTCTGTTTACTTCTAACATTTGCTATGTTAGGAAACCCCCTATAAAATGTTGTAAAGGCTTTATCATCCCAATATCCTCCACCACATCACTAACTAGAAACATATAGGTAATTCTTCTGGGTTTATGCAGACTGCCTGCCTGTTTAAAGTTAAATGCAAACATGAGTCATTACAGGATCTGGAGTTAAAGTGGCAAGGAGGAGAAAGAAAACAAATCCATGCAAGAGAAGTATATAGTCATAACAACTGCAGTTGCACTAGATGTACCACATTAATGAAGATATAATGTCATTGAAACAGACCATTTTATAAAACAGGGAAAAGTTCAGGGTGTTTCCTGGGGGGGAGACCCATGGCTCTTGGATCACCAGTGTGCCTGCAGCCCTGCTGACCTCTGTGGGAATCCTGCCTGACCTGACCTGGCTGCAGGATTGAGGTCTGTGAATTGATGGCTGATGAAGTGAAATGCAGAAGGCTTTTCTAAATCCCATTAGGTCTGTCTGTAACTTCAGTGGGACTGGGCAAAGCCTCTTGTCTCTGCTCTGAAATATGGTCAGCTTTCTTGATTTTCCTCCAGAGTGCCCAGTGTCAGCTCACCCCAAAACGAGCTCACCACAGAATACGAGTTTTTACATTGGCAGTCAGCTTTTCCCCGCCTGTATTTTTTCTGGCATCTTCTCCTGATCTTTCTTTCTTTCTTTCAGATGAAGCTACTAAACTTGTATATAAAGAGGGCACAGACCACCAACAGCAACAGCAGCTCCTCTTCAGATGTTTCAACGCACAGTTAATGGAGATCTGTGGACATATGTGTAGACTTAGAAGCAATCAACGGTGCCTCTCAGAGACCTTTCTGCTACTCTTCACTGGCGTGCTCCATCAGCTTAAGGAGGCCATGCAGATATTTATTGCAATCAGTATTTTAGTCCCTTGAAAGCTTTTATGTAGAATCTTACTGGTATTGAATGTAAAGGAAGCAAGGTCTGTGTCGCAGTCTTGATTAAAAGTGAACATCAGAAAGCCATACTTAAACATATTTGTATAGCCTGCTGAAATCTCAGAAATATGTTTAGGTTAGCATTCTAACACTGAGTCCAAGAACGTGGACACATGTAAAAGTCAAAAAATCTTGTTGGTTTAGTTCATACCCAGTTTTGGTTTCTGTGTGCTAGTTACCTGATCTCTCCCCCCACCCATGCTGGCTGGGTCCTTCTCTTCTTTCAAGTCTTGTATTCCCATTTTGTATTCCCTGTTGCAGCTTGCCTAACTTGCAGGGTTCTCCACGGGGGGATCTTTGCAGGTGTGGCTGTGATTCCAGCCTCAGATGCTTTAATACTGAGAGATATCAAGTGAGTAATGAAAATGTAGGTTCTTTTTAAACATCTGAGTTTTGTACATAGTTGTGACCGACCCCAGATGGGCTGATCTCTCTGTAACTGCTCTCCAGCCAGCTGTGCTGTGCATAACAGCCGGGCTCTTGCTCGTTTCGTTGACTTTGTAAATACTTCTCCCCTCTCAACCCATTTGGGTCTTTCGTATGTTCAAAAAGACTCTCCAGGTTACCTTTTACTCCCCAAAGGGAACCCGAGGCCCGGTTCTGGGACCGATGTCTGCAGATAGGATAGTGGAGTTAGGTGGGTGGGATGGGGTTGGGCTCTGGGTGTGTCAGTGGGTGGGCAGTGGGAGCTGGCAGAGCTGTATTTCAGTGCCAGCTGTTTTCCTTGAAATCTGTAGCATCAAAGGGCTGATCTGCTGCTCTGACTGAGCCACTGATGCTGGATGGCTTTGTCCCCACGACTCCTTTGCACTTTGGGCAAAATGTTCATCCCCAGGGTACAGAAAGGGTGTCTGAATCTGAACAGAACTACCACATGGAAGCGTCTCTGAGCCAGCTGGGACAGTGCTGGTTGCCTGCCGCAGCCCCTCACGTTCCTGAAGTCCCTGCAGTGCTGTTAACTGCCTTTGGAAGCCTCCTTTGTGGCCATCTCCACGCACAGGCTTGCTGGGTGCTCTTTGTTCCAGAAGAGCCCCTCACTGGGCACTGCTGGTAGCAGGGTGCTCTGAGTGAGGATGCAGCAGCAAAGTCCTTTTGCAGCCTAATGACACAGAGCAGGTCAGAGGCAAACCAGCAGCAATCAAATACCCCACAGCACCTCCCTTTCCTGAACAGAGACCCCTCTGTTTGCAAAGGGGGAGCTCCCCCTGGCCCTGCCCGTAACCAGGGAAGGCAGCAGGTTGCTAATTAGCGTGCTGTGTTTGGCCCTGGGCTGGATCCTGGCTGATGGGAGTGCCCACCCCAAAGCTGCCACGGATCACAGCTTGGGGTTTTGTCCCCAGTGCCAGTGGTGCAAGAGGATGGTGGGCCTGCAGCTTATGGCTGCAGCTGTGGTGATGGATGTGTGCTTCCTGGCTGCTCTCAGTGCCCCGGAGTCTCTCCAGCTTCCTCCATCTCCCCTTCAGGGAGCTGAAGGGACACCTCGGAAACACACTGAGAACGTGAAGCTCCGTTACTGTAGCAGGGGAGGGTAAAGCCCCTTCCATCAGTTATCCCTGTGTGTTTCAGCCCCATCCCTGAGGAGCTAAGCTGGGACCCGCCAGCTTTTCTCCCAGTCCTCATCTCGGGAGGGACTGGGGCTGTGGGTCCCCGTGGCACTGGGCTGCAAAGCTTGTTGGTCCCTTTCCCTGCTCACCTGAGAGCAGGGGAGGTGACCTGCTCCTGTACATACCTGTGCGGGCTTTTGCTGGCTGCAGGGCAACTTTCCCCATCTTTCACAGACACCGTGTGCTTTCCTGGGGTGTGAGATTCCCCCAGGGTCTTTCCACAGGCTCAGAAAAGCCATCCTCGCTTAAAGGGGGATTGTCTGCGCCGTGGTTCGTGTCTGCCTTTCTGTGGACCATTTCTTCTCCACGCCTTTCTGTATGCTTGTTAGAACGCTCTTTTTAAATTTTTTTTGAATGCTTCAAATTTGATTTTAACACAAATTTATTTTTCCTTTTGAGGAAATACTCAGTTGACTTGTTGGCAGCAGTTAAGCTGTCTTGTTTGAATTTTTAGTAGTGGGCTAGGGGTTTTTTGGGGGGTGGTTATTTTTTTGTTGTTGTTTGTTTGTTTTTTTTTTTTTTTTTAGTTGTGCTCTTAACTGTTTAGTATTTATCTTCTGTTTCTCCCCATCTCAGCTCAGCATCTTCTGTTCCAGTTCTGGCGTTCAGAAGGTCAGCATAGCTGACCAGGTGATGTTAGTCCCTCCCGGCTGTGATGGAGCTTGGTCTGTCATCATCTGCCGTTTGTTGGTTTTGATTTTTTTTTTTTTTTTTCTTTCCACTGAATGGCACACTGTAGCAAATCTCCAGGAATTGAATTCCTTCTGAAATGATTTTATATGTTTTATAAAATCCCGTCGGTATGCACTGAGAGTGAACGCACTGTACCGTCCCTGACGCCTCGCTCGGGGTCAAAGCTCGTCCTTGAAAAGGCGCCTGCGGCCAGCCTGCGCTTCCCGAGGCCACCGGCACGCCCGGGGCTGCCAAGGGTAGGGTCAGGCCTTACTTCCTGAATCAGATTCAGTTCTGTTTGTCAGCAGATGCTCATTAATGTGCTCCTTAATTCCATTGCTGTCCATCCTTTGAGTACTCTAGGATCCGTTCTGCCTGTACGCAGCGGGAGCGTTCTGCCCGGCTGTTCATCAACCATCGCGGACAATGGACGTTGTAGGGTTGTTCAGTACGTTGAACGTGACCCAGATTTTGTGTTTCCTTTGAAGTACTCAAAGGGCTAGCTCTGAATGTCACCTCTCTGATCTCCACTTCGGACTTCGACAAGCTGTACAATCACCTTGTTTTCTCTTTCAGCAAGCGTAAAGGTCTCTCTGGCTACAAATCACAGTGTCCACGCACGCTTGCAGAGGAAGGTCTGCATGCTTGCAGTGCCTCACTGCTCCGGTGAAGCTTGTGCTCACCTTCTCCTGGCAGTAGCCACCTACTGCAGCTGCCTTTTTTTTTTTTTCTTGCTGCCCATTATGCAGGGCTTCAATTTTTCGTACCTTAAAAAAAAAAAAAAATAAAAAAAAAAATAAAAAAAAAAAAAAGAAAAAAAAAAAGTGTATTTTCTTTGCCCACCATGCTTTAAAAATCTGGATGAGAGAAAACTCTCAGCAGACAGCAGCTCTTGGCTGCAAGGTTGCCGAAATCTCAGATGTGGATGTTTTTTTCTGCCATTGGCTGCACCAGTGCTCCGTGGGCGTGGGCGAATCCCGGCTCCATCTGCCCCACAGGTCTACGTACTGTAGTTCTCATGTAGTTCAGAAATACCGAGGCATGTGGCTTTCTTAAGGTACACTATGTGTGCTTGCCTGGATTACAATACAATACGAGACTGTCTTTTTAATTGCTTATTACTAGCTTACCAATAACCTGTATAAGTAATGTAACTTGCATCTTTGTCATCAGAACCTTTTCTCCCCACCCCTTTATTTATCAAGCATAATATTACATATTACGGGACAGAAAAATAGACCTTTGTAGTACACAGCAGGACGTTGCTAACAATGTTTTAAATGGGAAGTAAAAAACGCTCTGAAAAATGCCGGCCATGAGAAATGACTTTGTTGGCACCGTGTTCATGCGCATGTATTTTCTTTTTTTTTTTTCTATTTTTTTCCGCTTTTTGTCATGTTACATCCATATCTGTATTTATATCTTATTTGTTTCACTTTTGAGTGTATCATGGCAATTGTACAGATGTTTTTTGTTAACATTTACGTGATAGAATTTGCTAAAAAAAAAAAAAAAATTAAAATAAAACCTTTTGAGTTTGCCCTAGAATAAGTGGAATTTGGGTTTCTTGGGGGAGGAACATCAGAGTAATTCACTGTCCAACAGAGCTCCTTAGTCCAACCTGTGCTTGTAAATGATTTGGTCTTATTTGACACAATTGTGTGTGAAAGCTGATGGTCATGCAAAGTCATGTAACTCAAGGAGGAAGGGTTTCAAAGATTCCTGTATTCTGAGGCTTGTTGAGAGAATTACAGAGGTTTTAAGATACATTATGGCTGTAGAAATTTGAGCAGTGAAGCATTTGAGGGAGTGAAGGAGTGCTGGGAACTGCACACATCTCTGTGCCTGGTGCCAGATGACAAAGAACTTGAATTGTCTGGGCAGCCTGAGCACTCAAGCACTTGTGTGTTTTCCTGTGGGAATAATAGCTCATCACAGTTTAAAAACCTGTAGTGAAGCTGTGCTCTACACTGGGGAAATGAGTCCCCTAAGGTATGATTTTTACCTTGATGATCAAGGCAAAAGCTCCTCAGATACCTTGTGCTGGGAGCAAGGAAGCCAGGAGTGCACGAGAGGTTCAGATTTTGTAGGGGAAGCTTTTGGGTGAGTATTCCTAGACAGAAGAATATATGGAGAGTGTCACAGAGCATGAACACCAGCACTGACCCTCCTCACTGTCACCAGGCCCTGCCCCGTGGCAGCCCAGGGATTCTTCTGGATTGAGATTCAGGGGCTGGGAGCAGGGACAGTGATGGCTCTCGCTGCTGCAGATCTCGCCCCTCTGGTGACAGGGTCGTTTTTGACTCTGCTGTGCGTCAGAACAGTAGGAGGGAGGAAGGTCCATCATTGCCCAGCATCCCTGGCTTCTTCCCAGAGCGCTTTCTGTGTGGTTATGCAGGGAGAAAATTAGAGGGGCTGAATTCCAGCTAGAACTTAATCTGGCTACTGCTGTAAGACAATAAGCAATTAACAGCCAGAGGGAGAATCCCCATCCTTTATTGGATGCTTGGGAAACAATGTGACAGAGGATGAGGGAAAGGCTGAGGTCCTTATGCATGAAGCAGATGCTCCTGAGTGCCATCACAAGGCACATACAGGACAGTCAGGGGACCAGAGCCAGCCAACACTGGTTTGTGAAAGGCAGGTCCTGACCGACCTGATCTCCTTCTGTGACAAGGTGACCCACGGAGTGCATGAGAGGAGTGCTGTGGATGCTTTCTGCCCAGCAGAGAAGAACCCAGGGGAGCTGTTTGACAGTGACTGAACACGAGCCAGCTGTGGCCACGGAGGCCAGTGGCACCTGGCCTGGATCAGCAAGAGCGTGGCCAGCAGGACCAGGGCAGGGATTGTCCCTCTGTGCAGGGCGCTGGCGAGGCTGCACCTCTGATGCTGTGTCTTGGGCCCCTCCCTGCAGGAAGGACATTGAGGTGCTGGAGCGTGTCCAGAGAAGGGAAACGGAGCTGTGGAAGGGTGTGGAACATAAATACTACAAGGAGTGCCTGAGGAAGCTGGGGGTGCTTTGGAGAAAAAGGCTCAGGAGACACCTTATAGCTCTCTACAACCGGCTGAAAGAGGTTGTAGTGAGGTGTTCTCTCCTCCCAAGTAACAAATTATAGGGAAGGGGCCTCAGGGGAGGTTTAGATTAGATATTGGGGGGAAAAAATTATGGAAAGGGTTATCAGGCATTGGAACAGTCTGTCCAGGGAAGTGGCTGAGTCACCATCTGTGGAGGTATTTAAGAGATGTAGATGTGTCACTCATGGACACAGTTTCATGGTGGATTGACAGTGCTGGGTAACAGCTGGGCTTGGTGACATTAGGGGTGTTTTCCAACCACAATGATTCTATGGATTTTCACGTGTTGTTTGGGTTAAGACAGCAGTGCATTGACAGAAGAGAGTTTGTTTATTGAACCACCTGAAAGTATCTGTCCCTTGTATTCCCTTTGTGGTTAAATCCCTTGTCCTCAGCCACATGACTGCTTCACAGATGGAGAATGAGAAATGGCAGTAATCCTTGGTTTAGAGGGTTTTGCTGAGCTCACCCTTACGGAGGAGGACTGGAGTTGCTGCCAGCCACTGAGGATAGGTAGCAGATTCCTGGCAAGTGTGAAGACTTGCTGGAAGCATTTACAGCCCATTCTCAATCCATTTCTCTGTCCTGAAGAGTCTGAGCTGCTGCTGCTTCTTCTCTCTGCATTCCCCCTCAAATGATTTTGTGATCCCTTCTCTCCCAATAAGGGATGTGCTGTGGAGTGGTTCAGGACACGTCAGCAAGGTTGCACTCCTGGACTAGGTAGGTGTCTTACCTCAATTTTCTCCACTTAAATATGATGTTTTGGTTTAAACCCCTGGAGAAAGTGCAGCTCAGTTGATCAGTGGTAACTTAAATAATTCCACAGCTTCTGACTGTGCAACCCAACCTCTTACTTGTGCAACCCTCGTTTAGCCTCTCCAAGCAAATATTGCACACCCCTCTCTTCCTTTCACCAACCCAGCACATTTTTCCTGCTTTGCCTTTTCATACACTTCCATGAAGTATGGAAAGGGTCCACCCCAGCAACTGCACTCCAGCCCTAGCAAGGAGCCTGCTGGGAAGAGGCTCAGGGCAGAAGTGGATTTATCACTGACCCCAGGGAGGAGAGTGCAGACCATAAATCACCACCCCCTGCTCTGGGTGAGGGAAGAAGGCCTGCAAAGCTTTAGAGAAGCAGCAGGGGCATAGAAATCAGCCCAAGTATGAGAGTGGGATGGAGGAGGTCTCAGAGACTGGACAGCTGTGTGCTTGCATAGGTCCAGAGAAAGGCCATCTCTCATTGTGATCCTCAGTCATGGATCCATTTGTGGGCAACACAGGATTACAGCCAGTGTGTGCATGTAAAATGGGCCAGAAAAGGTTGGTTCAGTGCTTGAGTGCCCCACAGAGCAGGGCTTTCCTCTGATGGGAGCACAGGGACACCCACTGCAGCCAATGTGCCCCTGGACCACTGCAGCACAGGAGATGCTCACACGTTTCAGGTCCTCCCTGGGCATCTGACTGCGGCCAAAGTCTTGGGAAACAGCGGCCTGTTAATCCCAAGGCCCTTACACAACATTTCTCTGTTCTCCATGCTGCTTTGTCATAACTTGGCATGTGCTGAAACAGGCCCAGCAAAGCTGCTGCTTTCCAAAAGCCAGCTATTCACATCCAGGGTGCCAGCCCATTCACCAGGAGCCAGGGACTGCTCTCTGCACAGCTCAGCGGCGTTGGGGCTGGGTGCTTGTCCCTTGGGGCAGGCAGGACGCACAGGGCGATGCTCACGGGGTATGACCCGAGGGACCCGGGGCCGCAGGGCTGGGCAGAGACAGGGAAACACAAGGGAAAGGCAGGAGCTTGTCTGGGAGCGGAGGAGAGCGGGAGCGGCCGCGCGGGCAGCGCAGGGGATGGTGAAGGCAGTGTAAACCAGACCGAGCTAACGTGGGGCTGGGGGGATTACAGGGTGCCAGGGAAGCTGCTCACAAACACATCAGGGACAAAGCAGCCCTCCAGAGCTGAGGGGTAATGAGTAATTAATGAAGAGAGGGATGAAATTCATAATGACTCAAAAATGTCCGAGATAATGAAGTCCTTTTCCTTAAATCCACCTTTAACAAGAAAGCTAAGGGAAAGGATTTAGATCAATTAAGAAGAAAAGCAATCTTGTAAAAATAGCTATTGACACAAGCAAGTGGGGGAACAGCTGGCAAGTCTTGCCGTGGCAGTGGATAAAACAACCGTGTATGGCATAAAGACGCCCGTAAGTGACAGCAGGTAGAGTGGAGGGAGCTAAGAGGGAGCTTCAGAGTACATTTAACAAATCACTGCAAGTGTGGCGGGGGCTGGTGAAGTGTCTGAGCTCTGTGGAGGCCAAGGTGGGCAGGGGTCACAGTGCACTCCTGAGGGATGCAGCGGCATCCACTCCTGGCCAAGGGATTCGCAGTGGCCCTCAAAGGGATGGCCCCCATTACCTTCGTACTTACCAAAGCCCAGGGGAGACAGGAGAGGCTGGAAACATTGGAGCTGCTCCTAAAACATGTTCATTACCTCCATCTTTGAGGAAATAGATTTGTCTCTCTCTGTCTGCCGTGCAGAAGGTACTTGGGATATTCTTTTTCTTGTCCTGGCGACCCAGCCTCTTAACACCTATAACCCCACCTCTCTCCTCACTGCCTGTGACCCCTGTAAGCTCCATTGTGCCTGGACCTGTCTCCTGCCCTCTCTACGGGTGCCCTGGTGCAGGGCCCTGCCTCCCCTGTGCCAAAATGCTCCCTCATGGCACAGGCTGGGCGGGCTCAGCATCTCTGGGTCGGCTGGTGCTCGGGACCAGCAGGGTTAAATGGACGGCCCTGTCACAGGGGCAGTTTCTTGACTGCCGGTCTATAAATAGGAGCTGGGTTTCTAATCTGCTTGCCACTTGTTTCCACTCCCCGCCAGTTTTTTCCTGCTTTTTCCTGCAAGGAGGTATCTGCAACTGCTACAGTTCGCAGCCCTGCAGACACTGCTGGGAGAGGAAGAGGAGCAGCTGAGTCCTGCCCGATGAGACCCGTGCGTCCGTCCTACTCCAACCCATCCTCAGTAACACACACACACACACAAAAAGAGAGAAACCAAGCCCTGCCCTGCCCTGGGAGGGACCCTGGGATCCTGATTTGTCCTGTCCCCAGTCCAGTTTGAGTCCCTGCCTTGCCCCTCCAGAGCTGCCTCAGAGCTATCCCCTTTTGGGACAGGTGAAGCCCTGGTTCAAGTACTGACAGCTGATGTGGTAGACCTGGTTCAGCTCCCGGGGTGAAAAATGGCTCTTGGTGGAGAGGGAGCAGGGAGTGTGGGCTGACAGCATTTTGGTCTCTTTGCAAGTCTCCAGTCTGCTGGCTACCCCCAAGGCTGCATTCCCTGCCCTATCTCCTCCACCTCTCCAGCAACGAGAACTCCATCCCTGCTGGGCGAGAGGCTGTAAATCCTTGTGAGGACTTGCTGGAAGAAGGCACTGGGGGTTTGCAGACAAGGTCTGTGAAGAAAAGCTGGGTTCCCACTGAGGTGGGGAAGACATGGGCAGGTTGGGGGAAGGCCAGAGATTAACAAGGACATGATGACTCCCAGCAAGCTTGACCTGGGTTGGATCAACAGGCAACAGAAAGGGGCTCAGGCAGACATGAGAACAGCCCTCAAATATGCAAGAGGCAAATGCACAGCGGGGTTAATCTCCCCTCTGGATAGGACAAGACATTTTGGGCTTAGCAAGAAAAATTTAGATGAGGAAAACATAACAGAGTAATAAATTTAACTTGTTTGCAGGCCTAATGTTGCAAAGGGATGATTGTGATCAAGCACGTGAAGGAACAGAATCCTTCTGTTGTTTTGACCTGTTGCATGTCAGTCCACGTAAACCTGAAAACTCAGCTTGGACAAGCTTCTCTGTTGATGGACAAGGAACAGACTGGAGGAGAACTGGCCAAGGAGTGGGGCAGTCCATTGCATGTCTCCTCCCGAGCAGTGTCCACGCAGCGGGGTCAGGTTCATGTCCCAGGGGCCTGTCCCTGTGTGCCAACCACAAACTTCATTACTGCCCACAGACAGACACTTTCCAAGGCTGCTGACTCACTGAAATGGAAATGTTCTCCCCAAAAAATGCTGAGTTTGATAAACTTGCTAAGGGATCCTGCTGGCTTCCCTGACAGCTTGGCTCCGTGCCCTGCATTTGGAGTAGCTGCCAGGAGGGAGGTTAGTCTTGGCAGCCAAAGAAATGTGATGCTCGGGGATGCCAGGGTGATGGCTCTGCTGAGGCCCTGGACAGGCTGTGCCAGGCCAGGGCACCCTGGTGGCATCTTCAGCCTCATGTCCTCCCAGCGCTCTGCCTCGCAGCTGCCCCTGCTGCTCCCTGGGCCATGGGCTGTCCTCCATGGAACACATCTGGTTTCAGATATCAAATTAACCTTTTTTTCCTCACACATTTTTCACCCTTACCTGTACCCCAGCACCTCTTGTCTGGGAGGATGGAGAACACCCACCAGAGTGACAGTGCCTGTCTTGCAAAAGACCAGCTCTTCTGGCCAACAATAAGAAATAAATAGAGGTGGGTATTTGCCTTGTAGAGCCAGCCTAGGTAAGCAGAAACCTCCAGTTGCTTTTGCATTCTGTTGATGATGGAGAAGCACCTCCAGTGTGACCCAGCTTGGCTCCCAGCAGCATCAGCCTGAACCGTGCTCATCTGAGCCCTCTCAGGCTCCCCAGAGGTGGGGCTGAAGGTTTCATCACCCTCTTCCTGGCTCAGCTGTGCCCTCTTAGCACTGTCATGGGTGTTCCCCATGAAGCCCATGGGTTCCTTTTGCTGCTCACCACTTCTTGTTGCAGCTCCCTGTTTTATACCTGGCTGCAGATAGTCCCTGCTGAAGGACCATGGTGGGACCTGTCTCTGAAAGTTTAATGCAGCTTTTAAGAAGTCCCTGGAGGTTTTCCTTTCCAATCAGTTTCTTCATTATGCTGGTAAGCCAAAACTGCTCCTGTCAGCCGGGGGCTGAGAGCCAGGAGGTGGCATCCTTGACCTCTGCTGCTGAGAGCAGCCTGTGCCCTACCCTCGGCTGCTTCTGGGTGGTCAGCGATAGGTGATGGAGCCAGGGTTTCCTCTGGGACAAACCCTTGCTGGTGGGATGTGGAGACAGGACAGCTCTTTTCCTTCTGAGCTAGAAACTGAAATCCAGCCTGCTCCAAAATAATGCCTGGAGCGACTGGAGTGCTGCAAAGAGAACCACGAAAGGGATCTCAGCTAAATCTGTGATACCTCTACAACCAGGGCAGAGCACCTTGGCTCTCCAGGAAGTCCCCTGAGACCATCAGGGTCACTGTGGATGGGATGCAAGCTTCCCGCCAGCTGCCCAGCTCCTGCCATGGGAGCACGGGAGCCAGAGGCCCCTCACATCCCTCTGGGACACGTCTGCAGCCTGGAGCACTCCCTGGAGGATGTGGGATGTGGAGCTCCTAGGATGTGGGAACGTCCTCTCAGAAGCATTCTTCCCTGCAGTCATTACCAGCACGTGGATTCTCACTCCGCTTTTGGCAATCACTGTGTTTTGGGCAAGCGCTAAACATTAACTTAGATTTGTACTTAATAACTTGGTGGCATTTTTGGAACTCGGTGCAGAGGGAGGGGACAGCCTCAACCCCCTTCTCCTGGCCTTGCCAAAGGTTTAGGGATGCCAAAGCAAGAGACTCACTGAGCGCACACCATCATTCACTGAGCACACACCTGCGCTTGGCTGCTGGCATAGTCAGCTATCCACCAAGTCTTGTTTTCATCCACCCAAAATCTCTGATTTCCACCATTATCATAGCTAGGAGGACCTTTCTGATTTGAAAGCAGAGCGAATAACCTTCTCAGCAGAAATCAAAGCCCCGGAGGGGACCGGTATGTACAGGAATGGCATTAACAACTAATCCCCTCTAATCCAAGATGACATCCTTATCACATGAGGGCATAAAATGTAATTAGACTTATATAGTGCTATCTCCAGAGCACTAAGCAAATATTAACTAATCCATCTTCCCCGTGCTCATGTGGTGACAGCCCAGTTGCCCTGGATGTGCAGGTGGGGAAACAGAGGCACGGGATGGTGCACCAACGACCCCTTTGAGGAGAAGACTCTGCATCCAGAAAAAAAAACTGCAAAGAGATTTACAGTCACTGGGAGATCTTTTGGGGACACATGGGACACGTCTTCCTTCAAGGCTCCTGTTATCAAGGGGATGATGAGTTTCTGCTTTTCTGCTGTTTCTCAGCACTTCCAGGATCCCTCCACAGCTATTACATATCTGCAGGGAGTTAAAACACATGTTCAGTCATGGGCTTCCTCTATTGCTGAAACACATTTAAATTTTACTCACCCATACCTTTAGCTCTGTTTGTGTTAGGGTTTGTTTTCTAACCTTGTGTCCCAGATTGCCCCATCTCATGGATGCTGCAGAAGGCACCTTTGCCAGGGGCAGCCTCCCCTCCCCTTGGCTCTCCAAGGGTACCTGGCCCCGGGATGGGAAATGCAGCGGATGGTCCCTGCCGGTGTGGGGTGGTGCCCCTTCCCTCGGCACTAAAGCCAGCCTGCAGGCTTTGCTGCCATCCCTTGGGGCCGGGGTACCTGGCAGCGGGCAGGGAGCTCTCCTCAGCCCTGCCTGCACAAGGCCTTTCAGTGGGCTGTTTTCTCCTTCAGAGCCCGATTCCCTTGGAGCAGCAGGACCCTTTGCAGCAGCGGGGGATGTGATCCTCTTATCGCTGCTGTTAGCCTTGGGTGCCCTTGACAAAGAGCTGCTTGTGGCGGAGGAAGACACTTAAAAACAACCACCACGTTTCTCAAGGCCTTGGGATAAGATTGTATTTCTTGGGCTGGCAATGCTCTCTGCTTTAAAAGCAGTTGCAATCGAGCGTGAAGTACAAATTCCTTGACCACTCTCTAAAATCAAAGACACCCCAAAAAAAGGCCACTGGCATCTGAAGGACAGAAAATTGAATAGGCCCCTCTTTGGTGATGGTGTTCCCTTGACTTGAGGACATCACCCCTGAATCTCTGTCCCAACACACACTTACCAGAGGGCCTGCAAAGAGCTGTGTAGTGCAGCGTGAGGAGAGACAGTCTGTGTCCCTCAGGTACTGCCCAGCTCTGGGCCACCTCCCCCTGCTGATTGCTGCTCCCACACCCTTCAGGAACCAGTGAATGCTGTGTTTTACACAACATTGGGTTATTGGGACTGACTGAAACGAAACAATGAAGGTTGGGACTCATGGGCTTGTTTGCTTTATTAATAAGGTTCCAGTTTTTCTGGAATAGAGAAGATGATGCTGTATGCAGAAAATGTCAGCAAACTTTGTCAGGAGGGAAGGAATGCCATCAGGGCAGGAAGATGTGGAAGTGGTCCATGGAAAGCTGTTTAGACACTGGTCTCTTTGGAGCTGAAACTATGCTACACCCTCAGTGGCATTCATACTTCACTAGGCTGAGAGCAGAATCCATCCCCTGCCCTCCCTTGGCTTTTCGCCCCCTGCTCCCCACAACGTGCTGGCACCACTGCTCCTCACTGGGCCTCAGATCCAGGGACTGATCTATCTGAGAACTAAACTGAAGACCAGAAGAGGGCATTTTTTTCTCTCTTGAAGAAAGAGCAATTCGCAGAGGGAGCTGCTTGCCTCCTGGCACTGCTGGTACAGGTGAGAGACACAGTGTGTCTCGCAGGTGGGTGGAAGCGCATGGGGTAGCAGTGCAGCTCTCAGGACAAGGCTCTGTCACCCCAGAACCTGCTGGGGATACCTCAGCTGGTGAGAAGTGGGTGCCACAGATGGTTTCTGCCTGCTGAGGAGCTGTTGCTAACTCTGTTTAGGGTGGCCAAAAACCCCTTTGCTAAGAGGTTGCCTTCCAACCATGATGCAGTTAAAACCCACAAATGTCCAAATGTCAGCGTGCTCCAGAGTAGTCCGCAATCTTTGCCCTTTTAGAAAGCTCACCTGACACTTCTTTTCTAGCTTTATAGTGCTGCCAGTGAATTGCTGGAACATGCATGACTTGGCCAATGTGTCCTCCAAAAGCCATTGAAAATGTTCCCTTTCCTTGCCCGAGGGCCCCTGGCTCCAGAGTCGAAGGGTTTCCTCCCTCTGCTTCTGGAGCTCAGGCTGCCCAGATTAAATCATGTATTGAAAAATTCCATAGCAGCTTCCGACCTCAATGAATAGCATATTCAAGGCCACTGGAAGGCTCTTGCATTTGTGCAGTTCAACAGTTTTCAACCATTATTTTTATTTCCAGTAGAGATGGGAATCCCCCAGAAGTCACATCTATAGCCAGCTGGCCTGTGAAGTGCAATCACTTTCCACTGGAGAGGAAATGACACCAGGAGCAACCTGGGCCCTTGCAGGGTCTCTGGGTCGCTGGTTGAAGCCTGCAGCAGCAGGCATCCTGCATCCAGGAGGAGCCATGGGACTGCATCTGCAGTTCCCGGTATCTAAATCCCCACAGGTGAGGGGCTGCAGAGGAAAACTCTTCTGGTCACATTTATCCATCCACAGCCCAGCTGTGTTGGGCTGGACCTGGTAGAGACACACTGTCAGGCTGGATCCAGCAAACCAGGGATGACCTACAGCAAAGGACAGCCCACAGGCTGAAACAAAGCCTCAGACCATCACAGGGGTGACAGCAGGAGAAGAAGTTACCTTTGTTAAAAGCACACTTCTTTTCACTGAAAGGTCACAGTCTGATTGCTCCCAACTCCTTGCTGCTGAGCTGGGACAACACCTGGTGTGCCACCCACAGCCTCCACCACGAGACATCTCCCCCATCATCGTGTTACCTACTCTTTGATTCCTAGATCTGGGCAGTCAGCAAGCTGATCAGGGAGGCCATCCCTCCCCTCCCCTTTTGTAAATATTATCACAATGTGGCTTTTTGTTCTGGAATTTCCCATGGATTCCAAGTCATGCTGTACACCGACACCAATGGTTCGGACAGTTCTTCAATGCAGTTTATGCTTGGATTGTTGGATTAAGAACTTGTAAGTTTACTCACTGCTAAGGTTAGAACAGTCCAAACAAGAAACCCACAGGAAGAAGAACTCCAGAATAATTTATTTTATGCTTTTGAAGAAAAAAGCACATGAGGCAGGTACAATGCTAAAATCAAAATGCTAGCCACTTCAAATAAATGGAACTGAAAAGCTGCTATGATGATTAGATATAAATCTGACTGCTTGACACTACTAAGTAGATGATGTCACTTTGGGTTTATTCTATTTATTTATCATAAAAATAACAGTGCTGTCTCACTATTAATAATCTCCATGACTGCTACTTCTCTCGCCAGGTGCTATGAGCTGGACGTTGCTGGATGCACTCAGCTTCCCCTTCAGTGTTACCACCTCACTTCTGCTTGTGTCAAGAAAAGACCCTTCCCAAGAGATGTCTATAAATTGCGACCGAGTTTCTTAACCTTGTTTTGATAAATGAAAGCAGATGTTTGGCAGGATTCATCTGATTCATCCTCAGTGTTTATAGCAGTGGGACCTCACTGGCACAATCCAGGGAATTCAGCATGCTGTGAACCCTATACTAAACAAATATTTATATTAAGTCAAATGAGGAAGGCAGAGCTACACTGAAGCTACTACAACCTTAGCCTATTTCATACTAGTATTTGTATTTTTGACATCTTTAGTCTATCTAAATAACCAGTCTTCAAGACCATAAATTTCTTTTACGATGGGCAACATGTATCTATAGCACAAGGCTCTTGATTGAATTATTCTGTGGTAACACAGTAGTTTAGCTGATGCCTTACAAGCAAACATATCAGGAGTGGTTATTCCATTCCCTGCTCAGGGTCAGCTAAGAGCAAATCCACATTGAATTTCAGTGTCAAGAGGAACCCATGTCCTGAGACGAACCAGCCAAACTGTTTTATGAGTAAGGTTGCATTTATATGAACATACGCAGAGGTTGGGCAGTAACTTGGTGCCATCCTGGTTCTAGAGAGGGGAATGAAGATGGTTTGTGTGTTAGACTTTTTAATCTCGGTTAATTGATTGCCAGTTCATCTGAGGCAGTTAATGATTTGTAGAAGCTGATGGGATGTCTGTCTCAGGACATAATTATTTCTGTCATTTCTTCCTCAAGCTGAAACTAAATTTTGGTTAATTGGCACTGATTGATTAAAGTAGAACAATAGAAAAAACTTCCTCTGAAAGTCTGCGCTTGTCTTTGCTATGAAATATGGGAGTGCTTCTAGCCTGAGACAAAAGTCCTACTGAAGACAGCAGTTTCTGCTCTGTAAAGTAAACTTTAATTATATCCTGGGTACCTGTTGTCTCTTTAGTCCAACTAGTATCTGTTCGACAGTCAGACCTAGAGGAGGCAAAAAATGGATCATTTTTGCCGTGCTGTAGCCAGCAGTACTGAACACTGTGCATCTGAACTGCTGCTGACCTCCCCCAACTACATCATGGGAAAAGCTAAAATAATGGTCCCCAGGAGGGCTGTGCAGTGAGGTTAGTTATTGCACTATGAAAACAAACTCACAAGCCTTCTTTTGCAAGTGAAGATGTAGCAGTTTTGTGCTTTGGTCACTGGGATTGTCTTCTTTGAGGGTATTTGTTACTGTTTGTCCTTTCAGATGCTATCCCATTCCTTTCTAGGAAGTCTTTATGCACAGCACAGGAGTACCTCAGTGGGTAGATGATTTGTGTATTAAATAGACTTGAAATTGGTGATTTGTCATTAAAAATTTGGAAACAACAGTATTTTAAACCACTGCGCTGGGTTGTGTGGGAATGTGTGGGAATTGTGACATTTCTATTGGTCTCAGGTTATTGTAAAGTCCAATCAATGTGCCCACTGCTATGTGGAAATAAAGTCTCTAGGTTAGATGTTAGGATATCAGGAAAAGGTTTACTTCCCCCAGACTGGACACTGGAATAGGCTTCCCGGGAAACTGGTCACAACACGGAGCCTGGCAGAGCTCAAGAAGTGTTTAGACAGTGTCCTCAGGCACATGGTGTGACTCTTGTCCTCTGCAGGAACAGGAGCTGGACTCCATGACCTCTGTGCGTCCCTTCCAGCACAGGATAGTCTGTGTTTCTGTGATTCTTCTTCCACTTGCACTTTTTTGACACTCCTGTAACTCCACTACCTTTCGTCAAACAATTCTTAAGTTTATCCATGGATGCGTAAGAAGAAGGTGAAATCACAGACTTCAGTACTGCATGTCCCACCTTGAAAGAGATGGCTTCTCCTTGGTCCTGCTGCATGGCTGCTAAGGAGAGCTACACTGGGACTCATCACCCTGGGATTTATTCTCACATCCATCACTGTCTTGGTGATGTCAGTTTGCCCTCAAGTTTCCTGCAATGTGAGATGACTCGCTCGTTACCTAATGGTGATGGGATATTTGCACGTGTAAGGTGCATCCACACTCTATGCCATCGCATGAAGCTAATAGAAATGTATTAACTCGTTAACACAAACGTGTTAACTTGCCCCACAGGACTTGCAGAAACAAGAGATGACACCTGGTATAAGCAGGAAGTCTGGGATATCCTGGGGGAGAAAGGAGTATTGAGGAAATAAATGCATTTGTAACTAGCAGTAGAGGTCACTCTCCACTCACCTCACCTTACCTTCCAGGGAACTTGGGAGGCTTCATTATTTGACTTGGGAATTGCTGTGCAAACACAATAAAAAAAGAGCTTTAGAATTTGTTTATAAAAACTAAGGGAATAACATGTTATTAGAATAATTGTACAAATTACTGTCATTGCAAAATTGCTTTTATGTACAAATATTCCAGTTGGGAATAATTACAGTCAGACTACATGTAGCTAATAAAAGAAAACCACACTCCCTTTTCCAGTCTATCATCTTCTTAGTTATGAATTTGTTGTGTGAATCATCTAACTAGAGCGTTTCTATAAGAAAAACCTCATTTGATGGAAGCTTTACGTTGAAGGAGAGAATCAATGTGATTGTAATGATAATAACGGCCAATTTTTTCTTGTATTTTGAGTTTTTAAACATAGCGTTTGTGAAGGACTATGATCTAGTAGCTGTAAGCTGTGATTCTGCTGAGGTACTAAGCATTCTCTGAGGGACTATTGAAAGGTGTTTTGAGCAGATGAAGGATCTTGAATTGTTTTCCTCTCGAGGAATTTAAAATGTCTCTAAAGTGTTCCAGGGCAAATGAAAGACTGTAATGTATTTCATGCTTTGTGCTGTCCCACAACAGATAAATGCCCTGGGGTGGAGTATTTGAGTTCTTTCTACATGCTCAACTGTGTCTAATAATTATCCTGGAATTATTTCATGTCTGAAGAGTTTACATTGGAGAGGATGTGGCTACTTGACACTGTTACTTTGCCCGGTCCAGATTATAATAAAGCCTTTCCTCCAGAGTTAAAAATAACCACTTTTCAGCTGGCTTTTGCACAGAAGTCTCACTGGGGCAGGACAGTACATGCAGTAGAGCAGCATGCAGACTTTTTACCATGAGTCTCTTCAGGAAGTGGGAACGTGTGGACATCCCACATGTGCTGGGGCATTACATGTGTGGTAAAGACCTGAACATTGCCTTGAGCAGGAAGAGGATTTTGAGGCATGTACACTAAAACCTGGATCAAAACCATAGTGCCCCTTGCAGGATTTCATAGACTTGTTGAAATGTTGGTGGGAAGTGACCTCTGAATGTGTCTAACCCAAACTCCACTTCAAAACAGGGCTGGAGCCTACACTGGATTGCATCAGCCAAAGCTCTGCTGCTGTCATCTTGAACACTTCCAAGGATGGAGATGCCCCAGCCTGTCTGGTTCCAGTCCTCAGGTGAAGTTGTTTTTGTTAATGCTCAGTCTAATCTCCAAGTGACAGCTTTTGGACATTGCCTTGATCACTGTTGCTAATGAGAAGTGCCTGGCTTCATCACCTTTTTTAATGCTTTTGTATAGTGGGCTGCTATTAGGACCTGTCTTGACCTCATCAGCCTCAGACCCAGCAAGCCTAAAGCCTTCAAGCTCTCCTCACAGGAGAAGTGCTCTGTGCCCTGAGTGCTTCAGCAGTTCACCTGCTGGATCCTGTCCAAATTTTCCACCTTGAACAGAAGACTCAAACAGGCGCAGTTCCACCGGCACCAAGGAGAAGGAGCGACAGCTTTCTGTGATCTCATGCATTACGAGGAATGGTTTGTCTCGTTTGTGGCAAGGGGGAACTGTTGTTTGTCCTTAATCTTTCAAGACAACACTTTCAAGACAACCTCAGCAGGGCTGCTCTGCAGTCAGTTGTTTCCCAGCCTGAACTGATGCATGGAGTTATTCCAGCTCGGTTCAGTGCTTTGCATGGCTCTGCGAAACTCAGGGAGGTTTCTCGTGGCCTCAAGTTTCCCAAGGTCCCGCTGATCAAAGCAGCGGTGCCCAGTATGCCAATCACCCCACCCGGTCTGGTGGTGCCTGCAAATCTCCAGAGGGAGTCTTCTGCCTCTTGTTCAGGCTTTTAGGACTTCCCTTTCCATGAGTAGAGAGGACACAGCCTTGCTTTGTGGGATCTATGGAGGAGACGTCTTCTGGCACCTCTTCTCTTTCCCACACCCACCCTTGGCAAAGCTGGCTGAGGCAGCCAGCTCCTGCTGCAGCCTGGCTCCTGGCCTCTCCTTTCCCTGCTCTCCTCTCCCTGCAAGTGCTGACACCAGTGTTTGGGGCAGGGTGGCAGACCAGGCTGGTGGGAGGATGTGGGATGCACTCAGCCATCACAGATATTTTTGGCCCAGCTACTATTTCTCAGCTATGAAGCAAAGCTTCCTCAGGCAGCAGAGCTGCGAGCAGAGCTGGGCTGCTGTCAGCCCCGAGTGACGATGCTTCACCCCCGGCCACTGCTCCCCACAAAGCACCAGGCAGTGACGGTGCCCCTGCTCTGCCACCCTGGTGTGTGTGAGCGTGTGATGTGTTCTCTGGCCAGGACTGGAGTGCAGCACAGGCAGTGACCTCGGGCACAGGGACTGTAACTAACCCCCAGTCATGTTCTGGGCACGGTTGTTTGCGGAGCCGGTGTCTGCTGTGGGCCAAAAAGTACATGATTTTTTTTTTTTTTTCCTGCTGTGGTTCTTTCTTTTCCTTTTTTTTTTTTTTTTTTTTAATGTTATTTCCTTTTCAAACCGTGTGCTGCTTTCCTGCTCCTGCTGTTGGCTCCGGAGGTAATGTAATGCATTGCTCTTGCAGCAATGTAAACACGGCTACTGTGTGTCCCGACGACTGCAGCCTGTAGTTCACAATGAGACAGCTAATGCCAATAGATGTATAATGAGCATTTAAAAAGCACTTATTTTGTCATCCAATCATCCATCTTCTTCATTGTGTAAATATTTTTTTTGTTTCCACAACAAAATGACTTTAAAAGAAATGTTCACCAGGAAGAAAGAAAATTTTGATTCTGGTGATAAAATCAGGACAGTCAAAATGATTAATATGACATTGGGGAGAGCTCGCAAATGAGGCTTAATTTCTGTGGCCAAAAGACCTCGTGGATACATCAGTGCTATGTTGTGCCTGGAAATTTAGTGGCAGCTGGGAATTTGATGGTGACCTCTGATAAGTAAGAAAATGGTGAGGGTTTTAATGAATGACTTAAATAAGAAAATAAGCCAGTCTGTGTGGCATTCTTCCTGATATTTATTTTGCTATTAAGTTCAGTTAATGTGGTTCTCATTGTGTCAGGATGATTGTGTTGACAGCACATCACGACATATGAGCATCGGGGCAGTTTGACTGTCAGGGAAGGGGACACATTGCTTCACACTCACGAGGTACAGCAGGGAGGTGACTTCAATAAGATGGCATCTGGAAGCCTTTGGCAGGAGACGTCAGAGATTGTAAAGATAGAAAGAGTCCTGGTGATCTTCCTTGCCCTCCTCTGTCAAACTGGCCACAGCACCTAAATGAATTCCTTTCTGTTCAACTTTTTTTCTTTTCTTTTTTTTTTTTTTTCTTTTCCTTTCCCCCCTCCCCCCCCCTTTTTTGTGAAAAATAATTAGTCTGTAATTGTATCTAGAAAATGGGGGTGGTGGGAGGTGGTTTTAACCACAAAGTTTGGGAAAGTTACACTCATGGTTGATTGCATTCAGTGCAGTCTGTTCTTAGCCTCACTTTATTAACTTGTAGTGTTTATTGTGTGGCTCTTGTATCTTTGTTGTGAGGTTTGGGAGCATTTTTTATGGAAATGTTGATTTTCCATGTGAGTATTTATAGACTATGTTTGAGTCACCTGTTAATCTTCCCCTTGTAAAACCAAAATAAGCTCCGTGTTTCTGTCAGTATAATGCATACTTTCAAGACCTTGCTCATTCTCAGTTTTTCCAGTTCTGTGTCCTCCTTCTTGGCTCTAACACCATGACTACATTCACACTCCTGGTGGTAGCCACTGCCCAGAGCTTGTGTTCAGTAGAGGGCAATGGGAACCCATCTCGGCTGATTTTCATCTGAAAAGTGGACCAGCATGGAGTAGATTAAGAGACCCTGAGGGCCAGTGGGCTACTTGTGAAAGCCTGCACTTGGCACTGGGAGCAGTCCCAAGCCCTGTCAAAGGCAAAGCAATGTGGTGTTTTGTTGGTGGGTGTTTGTTTGTTTGTTTGTTTGTTTGTTTTTTGTAATTTAGAGCAAATAAGGGCTTGGTAAAAGCTGTTCCTTTACACATTCATAATATTGCAGTTGATTAAAACCTCAGGTTTCCAGTCCTTTCTAATTTCTGGTGCCGTCAGTGTTTTCCAGAGAAAGGTGAGCAAACTTAGTCAGTTATAGCCCAGTCACATTTCTTGTTTATCTTGCAGAGCCTCCTTCAATGTAACTCCCCCAAGGATCCCCAAGTCAAAGGCTGGAAACCTGCGAGCTAAAATACACAGGAAGGCAACACAAAAGGCACATGCTGACTATTTTTCCTAAGAGCATATTCAGTGCTTGGGTGACCATCTCAGTAAGTCTCTGCAGTTTATTTCAGATCCCTGCAGTTCATCCAGGTTCTATGGTCTGTGCACTCCCTCAGGAGGGAGGTGGAGTAATCCCTGAATAACCTTGACTAATGCCATAATGAACTACTGGCAGCTTTTGGAAGCTCTTTGATATGGGATAATGCTCACCCTTGATCCTTTAAGTTTATCTGGGGCTTTGTGAACACAAAATTGCTAAACTGATATAGAATATCCTGTTAGACTTCCCAGAAGGAACTGAGATGTTTATGATGGAAGTCATAAAGGTATACAGATGTTCTGTTTCTTTCCAGTTTCCTGCAGGTGAAGCATTTCACTTCTTTTACAGATCTGTAGCCATGTGTACAGTGTTATAATTCTCACATTCCCTTGGCTAATGGGAACACTGTTCTTCCAGAGCAGAAAGGGAACTGAATATGTGACTGTATCTCTGTCACCTCACTGCAAATTCTACTAGTTTGGTTGCAGGTGCTGAAAAGCTGATCAAAACCTCTTGACTCTCAAGTGAAACAGATGAAAGATGTTTCCCACTCAGTGCTTAGCTAAAGGGATTGCAATGAACAGTGAAGCAGCAGAATGAACTTTTGTACTGAACTCACTGGCACACTACTTGGGTTTCCAGGTACAAACATCCACAGAAACAGATACTTGTTTTTAAAATACCTTTTATACCTTTTTTCCAACACAAAAAGTATCCTAAGATACCTTTATAGCATTACCTTAAGTATAAAAACCCATCAAACATAATATTCAATCAATCCCTTTTAATCATATGATCAAAGTACTTTACCATGGCAAAATGAACAAGCATCCAGCATGAGAGATGAAAAGTAATCAGCACAGCAAAGAAATTACTTTGATCTGGGAGGAAGTGGGAGAGTAAAGGGTGAGAAAGCTGTGCTGGAGAAGGCTTCTTCACTGAGGGATTGTGTTAAGAGGAGGAGCAAATGCTGGGAGCCCCAGAGGGGGGCAGAGGATGATTTGGCCTATTTGATGTGGTGGGTTCTGAAGGCCAGGAGAACGTATTTGATGTTGTAGTACAAACTTCTGCACTGGGGGAAGAGCAGCAGTTAGACCAGAAAATGGCTGAGATTTCCTTCAGGAGAGGTAGACAAGGAACAAAGAAGTCTTTTTCTTCATCAGATTTGGCTTGGAAAGGAATGGGATAGGACAGGAACATTTAGAAGACAGAGCTGCTGCCAGAGTCTCTGTAAAATTAATCAGCAGATTTCACCTTATTTTCTACATTCATCAACAGGCTAGAGAGGAAATGAGTGGGATAATTTTAAAGTAATTTTCATGCCAACATACGTACTTTCTAGAAGGATAGTAAAGAAAATCTATCACGCCAGACTTGATGGGATCCTTTGTTTCATACAGTGTGGCAATTTACTTTTACATTGGACTTCATATTTCCCCAGTAGGTGCAGCGAATTACTTAAACTGTGGAAGGATATTTACTATTTAGAGAAGTCCTTGGACAGCTCAGCAAACTTTGCCTTGTTTCTCTGTCCAAGAGCTATATATAGTCTGCTTAATCAAGGTCTCAGATGTTGTGTGAGCAGAACTAAATATTTTCAAGAGTATAAAAAAGATAACTCCAGCTATTTTGCTTTGCTTGAACCAGTGCTTGTCTAACTGTGTAGTAACCGAGGATATCTTAAAGGCGCATTGATTTCTGCTATTTCTTACTCTGAAATTAACAGAGACAAGCAGATATAAAAAAATGTATCTTAAAAACTTTTAGGCTCAACATCTCTGTAAAGCTGCTCAGTTACCTTTCAGGCTACCTTCTTTACCTCAAGATACAAAAACCCAATGCCTACCGTTATATTGCATCTGACTCTATTGGGCTTGACCTATGATCTATAAACGCTATGACAATAGCAATATTTTATAATCATGGCAGGACAATAGAAAATTCATCTGTCTGAAAAAACTCATCTGACAGTGAAATCTGACAGTGAACGCTGAGTCAAGTACCCTGAGTAAAGTGCTTTTTTCTCAGCTGAAATTTGACCAGGAACCTCAGGGACAGGAAGCTCTCTCCTGAAAAACTGACTGAAAGGTGTTTAATGACTCAGAGCAATTAAGGGTCTGTTTCCATTTCTGCTGGTGGACAGACAATACAAAATGACCAAACGGGGAGCCCCTCTACCCTTTTGTTCCCCCTCTCCAAACTGTCGGACCAGAGAAGGACTGCTGGGACACAAGGTGCCCCGAGAGCAGGAGCTTAGGAAATTGACAGCTATGGGCAGCTTTGTGGGTGAGGATCAGGAGCAGCAATTTGAAATGAAAAAGAAACAGATTTGTCCGTACTGTGTGGGTGAGTTGAGATAGGAAAGACAAGGGAGTTTCACATGGGCTAGGGGTGAGTTTAGTGTCTGACACTGCTCTCATCCACCTCCTCTGGCAAACTTTGCTCCGGCTTTCTAAGTTGGAAAATACCCCCTGACACAAAGGTCGCATTAACTAACATGAGGCACAGGACAGTGTAAGAGACAGCAGTGAGCTCAAGCCATCAGCTGTCGTTCATCTGAAGGAAACAGGAACCTCAGAGGAACCTGAGCAGGGCTTTCATTCACACTGGTGTCGGATGGAGCGGCTCGGTTTAAAGCACAGCTCAGAGGCCAGGCGGCAGCTCCAGCACAGCCAGGGATCGCCCTGGGCATCCCCGGGACTGCCGAGCCCCCAGTCCCCCGGCCCCTCACAGCCCGCGGCCCCCCACAGCCGGCTCCGCGCCAGGCCCGTCCCTCGGGGCCGGCGCTCCGCCCCGGGGCTGCGCGGCCCGTGCCCGCCGGGGGCCGGGGCTGGCGCTGGGGCGGGCCCGGGGAGGGCTGGCCCGGCTGCGGGGCCCCGGCCCGGCCAACCCGCGCCCGCCGGGGCTGAGCCATAAAAGCGCCGGGAGCCGGCGGGGCCGCGGCTCCAGTCGGCGGTAGCCGTGCCGGGCACCGGTGGGGTGGGCAGCGCGGCCGCCGCTCCTCAGCGCAGGGACCGCCGCCGGCCGCCCGCAAGATGCTGTTTTGGCACACGCAGCCGGAGCATTACAACCAGCACTCGACCGGCAGCTACCTGCGGTGAGTCGCGGGCGGCGGCAGCCCTGGCACGGGGTGGATGTTCGGTCGGGTGTCCCCGTCCCGCGGCCGCCCGCCCGCCCGTTCCCCGGCGACGCTCCCGGTGGCCCGCCGCGCCGCCCGGGGTTAGCGCCGCTCCCTCTGTCCGGGAATCCACTTTCCTCTGTTCCTTTTTTTTTTTTTTTTTTTTTTTTTTTTTTTTTTTTTTTTTTTTTTTAAACCCCGGTTAGACAGCTCTTTGCAGCGTTGCTTTATTGCTTGTGCCGGGTTCCCTCTTCTCCGGGCTGGGGTAGCGCAGCTCCGAGGGAGGAGGTGCGGCATCGGTGGAGCGCTGTCAGAAGTCTGCGGAAAACGCCTGTTGGCAAATTGAGAAGGCACCCAGTTTTCTGGGGATGGGATTTCTTTCTCTGCTTTTTGGGACGATGTGTGAAAAGCGCAGAATTTCACTTTCTGAACTTGCCTAAACCAGCTTTTTCCTGCCTCCGCACAGTTGCGTTTAATTAAATGTGCCTAATTTAAGTACAAGGGCTGCTAAACAATAGTCTGTGACATGTGTAGCACAAACCCGTGTTTCTTGCTTCCAAACGATGTCAAAGCAGGCAACTTTGGGAGTTCCCTTTTTGCTGGGTGCTTGTGAATTATTTGCTTTCTGAAGATGTAAAGCTCAGCTGTCAGCTGGTGTCGATTGCCGGAGTGGGATTTTGCTGAATTGTGGTAGTGGAGAACCTGGCTGTCGCCCAAGAACCCTGACTTTCAAATGTAACCCCAAATAACTACTCTTGAGAGAACACTGAGTTTTGTCTGGGGAAGCACTTCGAATGCAGATAATGCTTCCCTTTCAAGGAGACACTATCTTGACTATTCCTGCTGCCTATCTGTGTACTTGCAAAGGAATTTTACTTTGGACTAAATAATAATCTCCCATTATCAAATGATACAATATTGGGAGATTCTTGCCTTCTGGCAGCTTTTCAGTTTCTTTGAACAAGATTCTTCATCTCCTCCCTCTATGTCAATAACTAAGTTTCACAACATGTATGTGGCAAAAGTCTTGTTCTCTCTTGCTTTGCTCTTGCAAATCTGATTCATTTAGGGCAGTGAAAATGGTACTAGCAGAGAAGCATTAGCATTAGTGCTTGTGGATATTCACCGTTATAGTGTTTATGGTGGTCAGGCTGCTTAATTAACTCCATGGATTTGTAGCAGGAGTGCTTACAAAATCATCAGGTCTGGGTCAGGCTTCACTCCACAATTTAAATTCCATTTAATGGGCCGGAAAACACATTAACTTCTTTTTGCTGGCTTGAGGCTACCTGGGGGATAAAGGATAAAAGGATACCTGTTTTGTCAGGAAGGCTGCTGGTATGGAGGTGACCTGATGGTGTTTTAGGAGCAAACTTCAGCTTTAGCGAGTACCTGCCTCTGTGAAACCTGGTGGGTTTGATTTGGGATTGAAATCCGTACAGCCACTTTAATGGCAACAATGCCCTCAGATGTTTCAGGGAAGATTGGTTGAACAAAACCCTTGTTTTTTTATGTATTGATGGCTAATTCTGGCCAATTCACTTCCCACGAGAATGTGTTAAGACATGCGAGAATTCGTTAAGACATGCGTTCTGCTGGGCAATGCCTTTCTGAAGGCTTTCCATATCCCCTTGTAGTGACTGCACAAGAAAATAAAATAGTACAATATTTGAAGTTGCTGTAAGAAAAGTTTGTATAAGTTATATTTTGCAGAGACCAAGAGCTTTCTGTGTATTTAAGAATTCTGTGTAAATTCTGCTGTACCTCAGTGGTGTTTGTAGCTGGAGCAAGATGATACTACAGAAGAATTCTTGAAAATTTTCATTCATTTTTTATGAAAACCCAGTGCGTATTTTACTCTGTTTTGTCAGCTGAGTGAACTCTGAAATAACTTTCTCTCCTCCCAGGTATGCAAACTGTTATTGTTTAAGACCAGAACTGTAAACCTTTAGCGTGAGGGTGAAAATCGGAAGAGTTTTAACGAGTTCAACTTTTTTTTTTTTTTTTCATAAGGATAGGAACTGTTATAAAAGCCTGTTTTTCCCTAAACTTGATTTGCAGCTCTTGAGTGAAGAGTTGAATAAGTGTTATGATGGCTTATATACTTGTAACTTAAAAATTCTTTTGACCTCATTCTAAGTTCTGAACACTTACAAAAAGGTCGAATGTTTAAGAAGGTCTTGACCCAAAGCAATTATACCACAGGCCATTAGTTCAAATGCTCTAGGAATAAAAATGTGATTAACTTGTGTGACTTCTTTGGAGCTTTAATATGATGAAGCTTTCCAGAAACCAAGTCATGGATTCCTGCATGCTTGCAGAATTCAGCGATCAGACAGCTGTGCCGGCAGGTGTAGGGGTGCAAAGAACCTGATGTGAAATACGGTATTTAAATTTTGACTTCGCCTTGCCTAAATTTCTCACCTGTTTCAGGTGAGTATATGTACACATTCCTCACTCCTAACTGTTAAACCCAGGCCAGATTTTATGCACTGTTTCTGCCGACGTGCAGAGGTTTTTGGGCGCTGGAGTTTTTGACCTGTTCTCATCCATAAAGCCACAGGCATTCAGAGAGCATTGTGCAGATGAGCGGATTAGGAGCAAATGTTGGCATCTGGGCCGAGTGAGATGACTCCAGAGCAGTATCAGATCCTGCATGTGTGTGGAGCAATGCTGTCTATTTCAGAAATCTACTGCAGGCATTTCTGTCACTTCATTACTGTAGTAAATCATCACTAAGGAAAAAAAAAAAACCAACAAAAAAACCCTCTCTGTGGCAGCAGTTAGGCAAGAGCTGTGATTATGTCAGTAATGCCAGGAAGCAAATGGGACTGGATGCCTTCGAGTGGCTGATAATATTGAGGGCGGGGTTGGAAGAGAGAATGGAAACAGAGATGGGTGTTTCTTTTCTCCTGCCTGCATCTGAAATGGCACGATTTGCTCTCTGTCATTGTTTTTCTGTAAACAGGAGTACCTGTGTTTGAACCAGGCACTTGAGCAGTTTACTCTATACTGCTGTACTGTTTCACTAATGACCTGTGTAGCCTTCAAGGTTGTGAGTGGTATGAGTGGATCATTAACTGAACAAGCAAGGAAAAAAATTCTTAATGCCCTTTCAGGTGCATGCCTGTACATGCGGGATGGTTTTTCTTAGAGCATTTTGCAGATGGGATTGTCTTGCAGCCTGTGTAAAGAGAATCTCGAGTCTTTGCACATCTGGAAGAAATAGAGGAGAAAAAGAATCGCTTGTTCTGAATTGTCACCGTGTTTAGTATAATCCTCCTAATTTGGAAGGGTGTTAATGTTTTAAGTAGGTGGACACAACGATCGACAGCGTTAGTGGCATAGAAAAGGCTAATGTGGCTCTTCGGTATCAGACAGGCTGAGATAAGGATGCTTATTCCTAACATCTCATTTTGTACTAATCAACTGATCATTTGTTGAGCTCTCAACCTTGCTGATACCAGTTCTGCGTGGGGATTATTTGTGGGTTGGGATCAGCCTGGGACTAAATCAGCAGGCAGGTCACTATCAGTCAGCATTTTGTCAAGTGGGAACTGAGGCTGTGTGCAGGTCCTAGTGAAGCTGCTTCCGTGCACCTGTGCGTGCATTTACGAAGGTAGCCCAGTGCTGACTTAAGAGCTGTGTGATTCCTTGGGACCAGGCTTATTAGAATGCAGGGAGATATTATGAATCAATTAATCCAGCTGTTCATGCCATCATTTACCTGAATATCTCGTTTGTACACCAGAGCTGTGTCTGCTTCTCACCCATGGCTGCTACTTGAGGACATTTTACTAATCTGACATTCAGCTGTCAAAGTGCCCTTTTTTGATATTTTTTTTTCTGAGAGACTTTCATCTGAGAACCTTTAGTCAAATACATCCACAAGGATGAAGGATCTATTTTTGATATTTTTTTCCTCATCAAGAAGACTACTTAATTGAGAAGAAAATCTGATTTATTTCTTAAAACGTACATTAATTCTCAGACATACTCTGTTTTGCCAGTGCTGTGTTCTTTGTGTGCAGTGCTGATATCCTAGATGCAGAAGTTGCCTGGTTAAATAGGCCAAATTCTTCCTCTTTTAGGAATCTTAACCTGGTGTTTCTCCAGAGACCACCCCCGTTGTCTCAGATCACGAGAACCAACTGCAGGTTGAGGTTAGGATAGTCCATACCTCTTTGCAGCTGATTGTGTTTAACTTGTACATTGCAGGGATGTCCTTGCGCTGCCGATCTTCAAGCAGGAAGAGCCGCAGCTGTCTCCTGAGAACGATGCCAAGCTGCCACCCTTTCAGTACGTCCTCTGCACAGCCACCTCACCCGCCGTGAAACTGCACGAGGAAACGCTGACCTACCTCAACCAAGGTAGGGTCTGCAGTACACTGAAGGAGGGGGTATTTCCTGGGAACAGTTAATGAGATTTAATCCCATACTTTGCCTTACTGGGAGGGCAGTGGGATGGGAAAAGAAGGGTAGAACTGGGGAGGGGGGTGGAGGAAAGGAGGAGTATTTAATTTTCCACATTTAGATACCAGATTATTAACTATTTTAAAATAATGAAGTACCACTGATTTAACTGTTGGCTTAAGGCAGTGTTATAGCATGCACAGTTCCCTGTGGCAAAGTACTGGCTTGATCTCATCTTAAGCTGCAGCCTCGTGCCTTCATCTCACAATGCCAGATTGATGAAGCAGATGGGCCAGCTTGGACTGGGGAGGGCTCTCACCGCTGCAAGTCTCCCAGCACTGCTGGAGGGCATAGCTGGGGAATGATTTAGCAGGTATCCAAGGGCTGCTCTGAGGTTTGGGCAGAGTGACATCTCTCCCTCAGGCTGGCTGGTGTGGCTCTGCTCAGTGCCTCACTTGATAAGTAGCCAGGGTTCAATGTAGCAAGGTCCTGTATAGCTGACCTCACAGACTAGTTCATACTCCTGGATAAACAGTTTGTTTCTCTGTGTTCTTTTCTTTTCCCCCTTTGGCAGCATTTGTGCAGACATGTCTGTGGTTGGTGTTTGGTTGTCATTTTGCAGCACCTCTTGTGTGTGGGTCTTGAGAGGATCAGACTTCCCTGTGCACAGATTACACTAAAACATATTTATGCTCAGTTTCTGCCAGGCTGTAAAAAAGGGCCTAACAACAAGCTGAAGGCTGTCTGCCCTCTTACTGAGATCTCTCCTGCCTGAGGATACTGCCCCAGCTCTTTAAGCTTTGTGCACTGAGTAGGATGCTCACTTGGGTGCCTCCCTGGACAGGTTTTGCTCAATGCTGGTAGAAATCAGAGCCCCAACCTCCCTTGGACTTGGACCTCAGATGCAGCTGGCTTCTGGATCTGTGTTGGTAGCTGGTAGACCCACGGAACCCCCCAAAAAGATCAGTGAAGTACTGTGGGCTCTACCCAAGGAGCCATGTATTTCCTGTCATGTAAGCTGGTACTGTTCTGTCTTTCAGGATCAAAAGATGCTTGGGATGTGTGACTGTGTCATCTCAGTTTATTCATCTAAACACAGCAGATCCCAGGAGGTTATAATGGGGTTTATCAATTGAGAGATTGAGGTGAATCTTCCTATGAAACACAATTCTTTCCTGTGTTGGAATAAAATTTTTTTTTTTTTCCTTTAAATCTGTTGACAGCCAAATATTTTAGCATACATGAAGCAGTGCCTACTTTTTTACCTTGGCAGGGAAAAAAGTTAGACAACTCTTAACACAGTACCATGAGTCTTTAAAAAAGCTATGTGACTGAAGCCGTCCACATTGTCCTTTGCAAAGCGAGACTGTTAACTGCCTTTTAGGTAGACCATGTTGTGTTAGGCTTTGTCCTGCTTACCATTGCAAGGAGTTGTCTACTGCTACATCTTGACACTCCTTCCTGCTTCATGGGCATTTCTTGGATATCATCTGTCTTTCATCCCTTGAGGTGGGATGTGTCTTTGCAGAATGCACCCTGAAGAGCATGAAGCTGGGCAGGCCTGGAGGGAGAAAGCAGGGATGAGGCTGGCAGGAGCTGTGCAGAGGGCCAAGTTGGGGAGCTGGCATGTCTAGTTTCTGTTAGTGAGCTGTTGGTGAGAACATTGCTATGGGTTAAAAAGGGATGGGGATTCAAAGGGTCTGTCAGAAAATTAATCCCCTTAGTAGAATTTGTTCTATGCGCTTGAGGAGGTGCTTGAAGGGGACCTTGAGGCAGCTGAGGTTTCTGGAGGCAATGCTTGTGGCATGGAAGAAGAACTGGGTGACTCCAAAGGACTGTGAGGCAGCTATAATGCCACAGCCATCTCGTGAAGCAATTTAAGACCATTCCCTACACTTTATCAGCTTGTGCTGGCTGTAAGCAAAGGGGCACCTCTTGCACTTTAACCTCTCTCCGTGTTTATCATGGATTGGCCAAGCACTGTTACGTAAAACTTCCCTTTTTGAGTGTTGTGATGGATTACTTTAGCAAATGGTAACTTCATTAATGAAGTCCCTCTGCCCTGCCTGTGTCAGTCAAGGCTGGCTTGTAGTAAGGTAGATGCAAAGACACAGTGGCTGTCCCAACACCAGCAAAACAATTCACATCCAGTGTGATTACTTTCTCAAATTGTGAGTAAAGGGTTTGGGGTTTTCTGCTTGCTGGGTGATTCTTGCCTCTTGCTGTTCAAGTGTTCCTTCTCAGCTTTAGCTCTTCACTACTCTTTTACTGACCTTTTGTCATTCTGAAGCAGCTCTGCTTCCTGCCCTGAAACACATTCTCCACACATTACTGGTTCAGTGGTGGAGAGTGGACCATCTCAGGAATGTCCATATGCAGAACTGCATGGAAGAAAGCTCTGTCAGACCTGACCTATGGAAAGCTGGATGTACTGGGTAGCAAACTGAAGGCCAAGTTGCATATCTGAGATAGAAGAGGAATCAGTGGAGAGTTTCACGTGAGATCTGAAAAGATTTCATACGGGCTAGGAAGGAGGGCTGTCCAGTGGCTGTTTGTGTACAGGTGGGAGAAGGCTCCAGGCTTGTGGAGCATAATGGCTTCTCTTGAGCCTTGCTTCTTGCAGGATAGACCCAGAGGGATGGTCAGTAGTGTTGAGGAGGAAGAGGTCTTTGGTCTGGACTCTCCCCAAGGATAGAGGCTGAGAGGACTCTGGGTCTGGAAACCAGAGACCAGTGTTTTCAGCAAGGGGCAAGGGAAGTATATGCAAGGGAGCATAACGGAGTGAGCTTAGCCGTTGAGTTGACTTGGGGACATTCAGCAGTGGCAGAATCCCAAGTTTGTCTGCTCCAGTTTGAAACCATGAGTGCTCTCTGGCCACAACTCTAGAACCAGCCTGTAAATGAGGTAACTAGAGTCAAATCTGTAGCTTGGTTTCCAAAGACTGACTCATTACACTTGTCTTTCCCGATCTCTTTCCCCCCCTGCCTTCCCACATTCCTTGGGAAACTGGAGCCAAATTGAACACAGCATTAGTTTGCTGATCCTTAGGGCAGTTCCTTCATTAAGAGGTCTTTACTGGATCTCAGGAGGATTACTCATCTGGTGGGACAAAGTACAGGCTTATTAGTATGGTGTCTCAATACTAATACGGTCTTGTTAGTATGGTGTCTCCACCTTCAGTCTGTGAGACTGGTTAAGGTGCTCTCCTTGCACTGGAAGCTGCTGCTGGCATTGCTCCTTTGGTCAGGGATCACATCTGTCAACAGAACTACACTGTCCAGAAGTCTGCAGCACAAACATCCTAACATTTCTGGAACTAGCCTGCCTTTTAGCACTATTTCAGTGTCTCTTGTGGATAGGGATTTTCAGACAAACAATCAACCAGCAACCATATTACAAACCACTGCTTCAGCAAGATGGCTTGATGCAGTGCATATTCCATGGTCTGCAGTCATATGGGGTGTGGTTTGACCATCGCTGGTTGAAACCAGTTTCAAACGGGGACAGAAATGGAAGCAATGAAAGGTGGTTCCAGAAATTGCAGCAGGAGGAATGTGGAGGAAACAAGCACTCTGTACAGTAGATCTGAACGCTAAATAAATGTGAGGAAATAAAATAATTCTTTTAGAAAACAGAATGTCAAAAATCACAAAAACCTGAAAGTCATTGCCCAAGGGAATCAGCTTGCAATGCCAGAACCACATGTGGACTGTGAACTGTTCAAGTCATGATTTTGTTTCATGACCAGCGTTGGGCTGGCTCAGAACCTCAGATGTTAATTACTTCAAATAGAGGGAGGCTAAGTTTGGTGGCAGAGGGTCACTGAGAGCAGGCTGTGTGAGAAATCCAGCCCAGTGTCCCAGTGGTACTTCCGAGTAACTTGCCATCATCTGCCTGTAAAGTTTTCTTGGGCTCTGTTCAGCTCTCCCAATCTGCAGTGTGTGACTTGTGGTTCTTGGCAGTGCAGAGATTTTAGTGTACAGCTGGTTAGGGTTTGGAAGGCTGGACACCTCTGCTTTATGGTGTCTTCCAGGAGTCAGCCTTAGTGCCAGTCCTAGATGGTTCAGAAAGCAAGCAAGCCAAAAACCCAAGCCACGAGGGAAAACTACTAACATCTGAGAGAACTCGTGGGTTTGGGAGTGCTGCTGTAGAGGTGCATTAGCAAACGATGCCTCATAAACCTAATGATGGACTTAGTTTGAGTCTGGGTCACATCTAAACAAAAGCCCCAGATTTCACCCCCAGGGTGCCAAGGCATATATCCCAGTTCAAGATGTGTGCATAAACTGGTAACACTTTAAATGGTGCTGCATTTAAAATCTGTTGGGTGTTGTTCTGCCTCAGCTCAACTGCAGATGTGCTGTGGTTGCTTCTCCAAAGAAAGGTGCAGGAAGCACTGGGCAAGGAGCAGCTGAAGAGGATGCTTTGCAGTAGATTCCTAAGTGTTTGGGTAGGAGATGAAATTGCTTACAGCAGGAGGCAAAAGAGAACCTTTGCCTCCCTTAAAAAGTCTAAAGTTCAGATTTGGTTGTCTAATCTTCTACAGCCAGAGAACCCAGTTTTAAACACTGAGATTTACAGTAAATGAGAAAAGCTGTTTTATATTGACGTTAACTCCTACGTAATTGAGTTTTTATGGGGCCACAACTGCCTGGATGTTTGTACTTTCCCTGGAACAGTTCTTTATTTGCCTAAATGAAGTGTAGTGAAGGCTGAGTGACCAGCTTTGGCTGGGTGTGCTTCTGGTTTAATTATAGTTCTGTTGATGAGGACATCTTTGCTTTTCCTGTGCTAGGAACTACCTCTTTTCCTAATAGTCACTGCCATCGCTGACCAGGCCGTGGGCATGTGTAGGAGCTCTGCTGCTGCTGGCTTCTCCCATGTGGACAAACGCTCCACCCTTGCCTGAGACCACAGACACAGCAGTGGCTTTGTGTCACTGAGACTGTGAGTACCAGGTGCTCCCTGGTGCCTGCCCACCCACCCATCGTTTTTCCCTGATTGTTATGGGGTGCCATGCTGCTCCTTGACCCCTTTCCACTCTGTCCTTCGGTTTGGATGGCTTAAAAAATGAAACAGCTAACAAAGCTAATTTGTCTTTCCCATTTCTGAAAGTGGCTTTTGGTGGTTTTGGTTCTTGTGGTGCACTTCATCTTTGGAGAAGGAATTTGTCTCCTGCCTGACTTTGAAGACAGCTCTGAGTAGGTTCTGGTGTCTCAGCTGAAGCCATTAATTGTGCTAGAAGCAATTTCCCCATATGTTTGGCAGCTCTGTCTTCGCTTGGCAGCCCAGGATAAACAACCCTGTCTCCAAACCACACCATCCCAAAGCTCACTATGAATCTTGCTTCAGATGACAGGGCACCTCTGCGTAAGTAGAGCATCTGACTTCTGTTGTCCCTAGGAAGCTAGAATCTCAGTTGTCTTTTAACCAAGAGGCTGTTTTCTATTCTTTTTGTAATCCTTTCTTCTGTTGCTAACATCTGGATGAAATTCAAACGGGATTGTGAACTTGCTGGATTGTAGCCTGTGCACAACTCCTACTGGAAGCCCCTAGACTGCATTTTGTTCCCCCATAAATCTTCAATATCTGTGAAAAAAGGGAGTGCTCAGAAGTTCCTCAGAAAGTAGTTAGAAGTATGAAAAGGTTGGGAAGACTTTTTTCCTTAAATTCCACATATTTTTTTAATTTACCCCCTTTTCCATATCTATTTGAGACTCCTTTAATCATGACAAAGAATTTTTTGCCTGTGATTTTACAGGATTTGATGTTGGTATAAGTGTTACTGTCAATGTGAGATGATGTAGAAATTTCTCAATTAACTTCCTCTAATTTGTGTCCAGAAGAACACATTTTAGGTAGCAGTAAGAAGCTTGAAAAATACTGTAGGTTTGATGTGATAAGCTGTTTTTGTAGCAATAATATACATTTTTATGAGAGAATATACTTTTTTTTTTTCCTTGAAGAGGTAGGGGGAAAAAAAAGCACCTCTTTTTCCTCCCATTTGCTTCCTACCAAGCATTTATTATGTGCTCTTGAAACTAGACAGCAAGCAGTGAGATTCCTCCTGTCCTAGCTTGGTGCCACGTTTGTGATCGTTGTGGAAGTTACAGTCAGCTTTGATCCCATCTCCTTCCCTGCCCTGTGGTAGCAGTGTGATTGAGCAGCCACAACTGGGAGTGAGACTTGCTTCTCCCAGTTTCCTGTTGCAGAAATGTGGTGAAGGAAGGGACTTCACCTGAGGGCATCTAAGGGAGCTGCTGGGTGGGGTCACAGTCATACACAGCTCTTCTGCATCCCTTGTCAGCACCCTCACCCAGGACCATTCTTTTTAGTTATCTGAAACTCAAGTAAATATTACACACAAAGCTACTCCTTCAGAGCTATAAAACCTGTTGTCCAAATGGACTTAAAACAGGTTGAAGCCAGAAAAAGCCTGTGTTTTTTACTTACACAGAGAGGGCTGAGGTTTTCTGAGATGGACAGATGCGACTAAGATAATCCTGAGTGTTTCAAGTACATGCTAGAGAAGTGGAAATACAGGAAGAAATTACTTCACAGGGTAGGTGCTTTTTCAGCTTTCCATTGGAGGTCCATAATTTCTTCACTGATTAATTTGTATTAAAAATCAAAGTTTATAACATGGCTTAGATTAGGTGAGGTCAAGTGGATGAAGTCTCTGCAAAAGACAACCAAGTGCACACAGTGAAGTTGGCAGCTAGAAGTGTTTTTGAGTCCACTGGCTTCTTTTGTGTCCTTGATTCAAAGTGAGACTGTATTCTTTGGGGATTTAAATGCACCTCCCTCTCTTGAGTGGAAACCATTGTAAATGAAGAGTATTTCTGTTAGTGCCTGTCAGCTATGAAGTGTCACCACTGTAGAATAGCCCATCTTCAAAAGTCTTTGGAGAGCAGGACTCAGAAAAATGTTCATATAGTAAATGAGCAGTGAAATTTTCCTGCAGCAAACTTGGCTCCAAGGCAGCTCTTTGGCTTTCCCACAAGAAAGAGGTAGGGAAGTAGAAAAAGGGGGCAAGAAAAACCCCCTTGAGTTGGGGGCACATTGTAAAAGGAGGAAGAACATAAAAGTGACACGATGACAGTGAAGCTCTGTGGTGTGGTGGTAGAATTAGGAGTTGAATTGGTGTGCTGTGTTCCTGTAGCATGCTGCCCTGTTGGTAGGGGCAGGCAGAGCAGGAATCCTCAGTGTTGAACTCCTGGGTACCAAAATATGACGGAGCTAAGGGGGGTTTGTGCAAGGGGAGAGGCAGGAGGCAGATGAAGGCCCAGATTGTCAATGCTAAAGCAAGGCGTGTGTAAATTGTGGTTCTGATTGCCAAAATACAAGCAAATTCAGAAGGAGACCACACAAAAGAGTTAATGAGCATTGGTCATGGCTGGGCAGCTCAATGTAGATGCAATCTTGACACTGAATAGCAGAAACCAAGAAGGTATGGCAAGGAAGAAAAGGCTGGAGTATTGACCCTGCTCCATCCCTGGCTGCTGTGTTGGAGATGGGATGTGGGACAAGATGGGCCTGCAGTGTTAGAATGACTCTAGAGTTCCTTTTGCATTTCCTGGCCCACAGCTTGTCCTCCTTTGCAGGATTTCCATGTTCCTAGCATAGTGGGAACTTCCAGGGTGGCCTATTGTGTAGCTGGTGAATTCATAATATCCACTGGATAAACATCTACAGCATCTTGTCAAATGAGGCTACAGTAAGCAACTGCAGAATATCCACTGTCATTTGTGGCTCAGAGATTGAGGGTTCTGCTTTTGCTTCTTGTCCTGCAGAATGTCCACACATGGGACACTTCAGCAAGTCTTATGCTAATTTTTATTTTTGCTTGTGACTGTCTAAAAAGGTGTGTGTCATCAAGCATGCAAGTTCACATGCCAGCTCTGCCACTCTTGTCTGTTTACTGTGAGGGTTCATTAATCTTTCTTGTCAGAAAAATCTTTGTGTGTGCCTGATGCCCTGAATAGTTGCGTTTGGCTGTTTCAAAGGTGATCCTCCTGCCTGCTGGATGTGCTTTGGTTTGGTATGATAAATGCTTGCCTTTTTTTTTTTTTTTTTTTTTTTTTTTTCCTTCTCCTCCTTCTGCATGGTGCATTTGACTGTCAGCATTCCTTTGCCTTTATCTGTGCACTCTTTAGGATGTCCATATAAAGTTGCTAAATGGAATTTTTATTGGCTTGGCTTAATAATCAAACAGTTTCCAGGCTGGTTCTGTCTAGTGCTGTGTGGATCCATTCTGAGAAAGAAGACCAACCCTCTGTTCGGTTTTTTTTTTTCCCTTTCCCACCGACCTGTGTTGAGGATATTGCTTATTCAGAGATTAGGATTTAATTAATTTCTGGAAAGGCTACATTGTTAGATTAAGTAAGGCCTGAGTCATATCAGTCTGGAACATCAGCATCCTAATTGGAAATTAGTGTATTGTATCGGTGTATTGTGCAGAAAACCACAAAATGCATAGTGCAAGTGGCCCTTGAAATGTAACACCAAAACAAAAGCAAACAGGATATTGTGGTTCTGTAGTAAATAACGTTTGAACAAAATGTAACTTTGAGCTTGAAATGGTGATAATCTTTTGTAGTCAGAAATAACCTACAATTTCTGATGGCTGTGTAAATTCCATGGAAATCAGCAAGCTGTTAAACTTGTACCTTTTGAGCAGGTGAAATCATTTCTGTGTTGAGCGAAATTATTTTTCATCTGTAGTAAGTGCTTGACTTTCAATTCTGCTGTCCCCACATTAAGTGGTCATGCCCACATTTAATGTGTGTTAATTATGAAAGACAATGCAAGTTTAAAAAAAAATAAGCAATCTATAAATCCTCCTTCAGACAGGTGGAATTTCTTCATGAATTATGAACCAGGAACTCTCTGGACTGGGTGGTTACTCCTTTACTGGGTACTACTTTGTTTGCAAAGCACATTGCTCAAACTCTAGCCTAGGAGGCGATTACATAAATTTGCCATTGAATGTCTGTTTAAAGTAGAAATTACAGTATATCATCACCAGCTCGGGTTTTTATTGGTGTCCCTGAAGCTTTCAGTGAAGTTGGGAGACAAACTGCATCTCAGGAACATGCTGTGGTTTTCTGAATATTTATTTCTGTCCTGTTCTCTGCCTGAGGTAGGGAGGGATTGTGGTGAGTGAGGAGAGCACTGGGTCACTCAGACGTGCAGCAGGCTGTTGCAGTGTCAGCTGTGCTGGGGATTGCTTGCAAAGTGTCCCCTTCATTTCGCGTGGTGACAGAAGTGTTTTAGGTGTCCCTGTGCATGTGTCCAGTATTACACCTGACCTGGACTATTCAATCAAATCACTGCAGTCTCAGCACTGGTATCCTCTGCTCCTGTCTCCAGCTTTACCACCACATACTGACTTGGAAAGTTGTAGTCTGACCTGCATTAATCTGTGTTTCCATTTGAGACAGATGGAAAAACTCAGTATGGTGAAACTCTGTATTTCAGCTTTGTTTTGGGCTTAGCTAATTGTAGTCTGACTTGGGAACTGGAAATGCAGATTGTTTACTCACACTTACAGACATGTTTCTTTATGGATTTGGATACCTGACTAAGAATGATCTGTTACTGATTTAGTTTTAGCAGAAAGCTGTCAGTGTGTGCCTGGTTGTGCTGGTGAGTCAGCAATGCAGGATTCATAAATGATCTGTGTATCAGAGACTTGGGTGACTTCTTTGCCCTCTTTGACACCAGGGGGAGTTCAGCTTTCTTCAGGTTAGATTGCTGTTATTCGCTTTATTTTACAAAGGAATTTTGTTTCCAACATCCGAGTGGTCATTTTTCAGAGTCTTTTTTTCTCTGCAGTAATAATTGCAGGGCTGAGATTGTAGTTCACCATTTCAGGAGTTTTACTGGTAGTGATGGTGGAAAATATAGGGTGAACAAGGTTTGGAAGGTATTTTTCAAGGAAAAAGTATAATCCAATTGTTTTGGTGCAGTAAAAGTATCTGAATGCTGTCCATGCTAATAAATTCTGGGTATCATAGGCCACAAAGCAATGAATCTCCTGGAAAGCTTTAAGGAGAATAAATTAAAAACCACTACAAGAAGATGGATATATATATATATAAGGGAACTTTGAGGAATTGGGACCAAATTCTCACTGACAGAGTTTCACAGACAGGGGAAAAAAACCCTCATGTTTCCTGAAGCTTGGCTGGGAGCAGTCGTGTTTGATAATCACGTAGCAACTCTAGTTAAACATTCAGAGTTCAAGGGGAAAGCAGTTAGCATAAAATACCATTTTGATTGAGGCTTTTCGTGGCATAAACTGCGTTCCAGGGCTTCCATCAGATGACCCATATATCTTTCATCAAACCGTGTTATTTCCTCTTTGGCTTTCTGTTTAATATTAACTCTGTCTGCACTGCTGTTTCTTTTTCACTGGTATCCAGGATCTGTTTCTGACTCCTTCCAAGGTGAATCACTCCTGTCAGGTGGAAATGTGTGGTGCCCACTGCCTGCCAGGCTGCAGGTCTGTCCCTATCCCATGCAAGGGGTCACCGATAGCATGCTGCAGAGTTCTGAGTGCTTGGTGCTAGTTTGAAAGGAGCATGCATGATGTTTTTATGCCCATTATTTTCTCTCATCTCATTGTAACTGAAGATAAACAGTTCAGGCTGACCAAAGAGTGATGAGTGTGTCAGTGCACAAGGGTGTCCCAAAAACTTGCTCATTCCTGAGATATTTGCTGAATGCCTGACAATGCTTCTGGTTTGAGCATTGCAGTCTTCCACAGCACACCTCGTACCACTAGATTTTGCTGTCCCTGTTACTCCTGAGTTCAGTCACAGATGTATTTTACTGTCTCATGCTTTCAAAACCAAAATTAATCTTCTGTAATGATTAATTAGCCTCATATTTGCATGGGAATGAACTGTAAGTGTAAGAGATGCTTGGCTGTGTAAATGGGTTCAAGATGATGAACTGTATCACTCTATAGCTGGTAAAGTGTATCTCCAGACTGAACCACTGAGTAGTCAATTCCTACAGCACAGATGAACATGTATGGCACATACAAGTACATAGTACAGCACATGTGACACCTGGGGACATATTTTTGTGGTGGATCTGGCATTCTTAGGTTAATGCTTGGACTTGGTACTCTAAAAGGTCTTTTCTGTGATTCTGAGAGAAAACCCTTTTTTTTTAACCTGACCTTGATCTTTTTAATGCTAATATAGCAGTATTGATTATGTACATGTCTCTAAAATTTGCCAGGTGGACAATATTAATATGTAACATGGGAACCTTAGAAAGTCTTGTGAGATTAGGTGTGGAAGACCTCAGTTTCAGGGCTGGTTTATAAAATCCACTTTTGTTGTCCAGCAGTCTTCAAAGGCAGGTCGCTGCTGTAATTTTGTTTTACTTATTTGCCAAGAGATGGGTAAAGATCTGTGCATGTTTCCATGGTTATTTTGGTACTTCATATGGTTTATTCTCTGCTCTCCCCATGCCCTAAGTCACTTGCTGGATTCAAGGGTCATTTCCTGTTTGCAGAACTCCTGCTAACATCAGGAGGGCTGTTGTGCAAACATTTGGGGCTTCATTATGGCCTCTCTTGTCCTTCCTTTTTTTTTCCTTTTCCTATCTACCAGCCAGCTGAATAAGCACAGTTATCTCTCTGCTCTGTGGATATGGTCTATACTCATGTGGGTGGGATTCTCAAAAGGTGGTCTGCTTCTCTGACACATCTGCTGTCATAAGTATTCCATTTCTAAATCCAGATTAAAAAAATCAGCATTTTTGTCTCTGCTGGTAGAAGCTGCTTAAAGGGAGATAGATCTGCTTTGCAGTTTTCTGCAGGGCCAGTTCTGCAGAGATACTGGTTGAGCCAGAAAATCCAAACCGATGATTTCCATGGTGCCTGCCTTGTCATACCTTGTGCATTTTTCAGGAAAAGGGAGGATAGCAAGATGAACAAGAAAAGCTAGCTATAAGGTACACATATGCTCCATTAATCCTAATAATCCTATCCTGCCTTGGTACTGGTTGCAGGTTTATTGTAAAGACTTGGTGTAGTACAATGAGCTTTTGTAATGTCTTAGTCATTTCTGTGCGTAAGGTATTGAGACATCAGTCTCCTTTGTCTGCTGTCAGCCTCAAAGAAATGTTATTTCATAAACTAGTTAACTGAATTCTGTTGAATTAAGTATGGGAAGGTGGTGGTGGGGTGTGAATTCCCTTCCCGGAGCTGGTCCTTGCACATGCTGTAATACCCATTGCTGCCTTCACGCACGTCTGAAGGAATATTTATGCCCTTGGCAGCGACTTTCCAGGCCTTATGAAAAAAAATTTGTGGTTCACCAAAACACCTTCCTGGCCTGAATGCTCCCTGAAGAAGGCGAAGTTTTCCCCAGTTGGGAAAACTGGGGAAAAACTGGGATCCTCTGCAGAATCGTTCCTGGACCTGTTGTGCCAGCACCTCTTCACACAACCATTGCTTTGGCAGAATTGCTTTAGCAGAAGGGACAGACAAAGGCAGCGCTGTTACAGCCATGTGGCTTGGGGGAACAGCTACCTCAGACACCCTGGTGACTTTCTGGTGGGTGACCAGAAAACCATAGCAGCCCCGGGAGACAACCATAATTGATGTCCTAATGGAGAGCTTTTAGCTGCCAAGAGGCAAACCTTCCCCTCAGATTTCTGCTGCGCTTTAGTGCCTATCGATTACTGGGGCAAATGCATTATGTTAGCGAAAATAAACTTTCCCTGATCAAACGTATGCTTTATCAGCCACATAAATGCCAGCATGACTCTCTCATTGCTACAACATATTAAACACCTTGGAAATGTTTCCTTAAACTCTAGGTCAGTCTTATGAAATCCGTCTACTTGAGAATAGGAAATTGGGAGAGTTTCAAGATTTAAACACAAAATATGTAAAGGTAAGGAGAAATATAGATTTCTTTTCTTCCTGCTACTACATACAGCCTTTCAAGAAGGGCCTAACCTTGCTCCCACTGAGACAATGGAAAACACTTTGCCATTGTTTTTAATGGGAGCAGGGGTGATGGAGTTGTTGAGTGCTAGTTTCATGGGACCGTGCAGCTTGGCTTTGCAGGGCTTCAGGGGAACCTTTATTCTGTTTGTGATCATGACCCCAAAGTTTCACTATGAATGTTGGGTTCAGGGGAATCCCAAAGTTCAGTGGTGAACATGGTCAGAGGTGTAGAGAGGCAGACTTGTCTCCCTACTGAATTACAGCAACATTGCCTGGGTTGTTACATGACAAATGGAGGGCCCAGGTGTTTACATAGTTTTGCCAGGCAGATTCTGTATAGTTCCAGTTTACTTTGGTAATGGGCATAATGATGAACATATAGAACTCGTTCATTTGGTTTGGGGGAGTTTTTCCTGTTGTTTCCTCCACTGCCAAAACAGTTCAAATTCAAAAATGCTGGTCTGGACCCTGGTTCTGGACCAACCTTCAGTTCTTGGTTGTTCTGCCTCAGGACTTCCTTTGAGAAGTGGGAACTAGTTGCAAAATTTGTATTCCAATTTGGATTTCAAATGTTGTCCAGGTTTAGGCCATATCCTATTTTTCTTTTGGCCCATTTCAGGTAGTATGTGGATTGGGATTCCAATTTTGCAGGTGTTCCCACTGTGACTTGTTTGCATCTTGAAGCTAGGGTTTGACTTGGGCATTTCTCAGGTTCACTGGCAAAAATTGCTCGCTCACTTGATATGGAAGTCCCCAGCAAGAGTGTGGGCTTGAGAAACTGGGATGTTAGGGGTCATTAACTCATGAAAGTGTAAGCACTCTGAATATACAAAAGAACATATTAGTTAGGAGTACTTAGGACTTGTCTGCCCTGGGGATTGCGCTTATTCCAGCCTTTTTTCTCCAGTTATTGGCATGGCTGCACCATTGCAGACCGGCCTGCTGTTACAGATGCTTTTCTACTTTAGCTACCCTTGTTTAACTACTCTGGGGCAAATCCAATGACTGGCTCTTAATGGCTGGAATCAAGTTTAATTCCCACTGACAAGGTGTCTGGACTTGTTGGCTCCACCAGTGCAGGGACAGGTGAGCTGGCTTCCACATTTGCAAATCATAATGGGATATACTGGGGTTGGAACATGGTACAGACACATTAAATATTACCCCCATATGAGCCTTTTTGGGTGTTGAGGCAGTATAGTGATGTTTAGATGCCATGACACCCAAGATTAGGTGGACATTGCTATAATGCTTCCAGAGTGAATCCCAGAAGGCTGTACAGGGCTTTGTTACTCCTGTAAGATGTGCCCTGTGAAGGGGGAAGTGTGTTTCTCTCTCAGGGGTCCCTTAGGAATTCAATACACATGGTGATGGGTCTCTTAGGTGGACCCTTCTACTCTCCTCATGAATGGGGGCGAGAAGCGTAACAGATCAGCTTTTGCTTCTACTCTGGAAAGCCAAAATCATCTTGAGAGAGGATTCTGGATCACCTTGTTCATATTGCTGTCTTTTTTTAACAGAGTATAATTCGTGTCGTTTTCCACGACCGCCGCCTGCAGTACACAGAGCATCAGCAGCTCGAGGGCTGGAGGTGGAGTCGGCCTGGGGACCGCATCCTTGATATAGGTGAGACTATTTCATTGTGGCACCTCTGCAGGGCTGGGGAGATGAGTGGTGTACAGCTTGTTTGCATGTGTGTTCAGGTTTTTTATGAATTGTGTATGTCTTTGGGTGGAAAGGAGATCTAGCACTATAGGTCCCAAGTAGAGATGTCTTTGATGGCTTCGCTTTCACATGCATGTTCTCATTGTATAGAAATGCTTTCTCTTCTTCAATTTAATATTTTTAAAATTTTAGGGGTTTTCTTCTACAGATATCCCACTGTCAGTTGGTATCTTGGATCCCAGGGCTAGCCCGACCCAGTTGAACACTGTTGAATTTCTCTGGGATCCGTCAAAGAGAGCTTCAGCATTCATTCAGGTAAGAGATAAGTCATATTTCTGTGGTAAATACAGTGGTTGATATTTTTAAAGACCTGGGGAGACAAAATAGCCAGTACATGAGCAAGAGAGAAGGATGTCAATGATAATTACTAACTCATGTGACAATCATGTGTAATTAATTTGTAGGATACTCACTAAATCAATTTTCTGGCTACTTGTTAAAGTTGGAGTGCTACCTTCTACTGTCAGGATTTTCTTTAAAAAAATACTCAGACACTGGTGTTGCTTTCTAAGCATAGGTTTTATCTTGAAGAAACTGTTCATAACCTGTTAGTTTGCCTTGCTTTCCTCTTTCATGACTGTTTCTCATTCTGAGCATCAGCTATCTGTTTTCAGTCTGAACAAGGGATTTACTTAAATCAAAGGATGCTTTTCCTGATGCCCTCTTTCTTTCTAAGCTGCTTGTTCTCCTGATTATTTTGTCCAGAGGAACAGAAATGAAAACATATGAGCTCTTCTGCCTCTTAGATTTTTGTGAGGAGCCAAAACCTCATGTTCAGGCAGTATCTGAAATTCAGATGAGCGCAGGTTCCAACTGTCTCCAGAGATGAGCACAGCTTCTGTTTTGCCAGGTACATTGCATCAGCACAGAATTTACTCCACGGAAACATGGAGGAGAGAAAGGGGTGCCCTTCCGGGTGCAAATCGACACCTTTAAGCAGAATGAAAATGGTGAATACACAGAACACTTGCATTCTGCAAGCTGCCAGATCAAAGTGTTCAAGGTATGAGGTAGTTTTGGCTTTGTCATCAACCATATTAAGGCACAGGAACGTGCAAAGATTTCACATTGTGTAGGAGCCATGCAAATATTGGATGCAAATTTTAACTGGGTATGCTTAAGATCTTAAACAGGACTCCTGTGCACAAGGTGGCATAAACACTGACCTACACAGCAATTCTAGTTGAAGTGTTGCCTGTCCATTGTGCCTCAAACACTACAAAAATACTGAGTTATTTGGGGTATCCAGTGTGTTTTAATGCTCCTAGGCAATCAAGACATTAGGTCATCTTCAGTTTCTTTGACTCCTCCGCAAGCAATAAAATTTTATTGTGGAGATCTTAAATGCCTTTTTGTTGTTGTTGGAGCAGAGTTTTTCTCTGTGATACCTGGAGGAGAAAAAGATTCAGAGAAAAAAGCATCTTTGAAGCTCCTAATCCGGGCATGGCAGATCTATAGCTACTTAACAACCAAGTCTCTATGGGCTTGTTTCTTCAAGGGATCTGCTGCTCCAGTTTTGTTCCTGTGAGCATTGTCTTTCCTGTTTCTGGAAAGATGGTACAAATGCTAGTTGAGGTGCTTAACTTATGGACTGAAATAGTTGGAATGACATCTCAGGACTGTGGTCAGCCTATTTTAGAATTGCCGTAGGCGTTAGTGGCGGATGTACAGAAACAGTAGGGATTTGTGATTAATTCTTTTTGTCTAGAAAGTGCAGATTTGATCTTGTTTCGTATGTAGAATTCCTGTAAATTGTAAGGAGGCTTTTGTGAACTGATTAGATAAATCTGTTGGCCTCTGTCTCCAAACTTGTAATACTTGGCGTAAGGAAGAGCCTGTGCTTGTTCTTGTAGCCTAAAGGAGCAGACAGAAAACAGAAGACTGACAGGGAAAAAATGGAAAAGAAGACCACCCAAGAGAAGGAAAAATATCAGCCTTCCTATGAGACAACTATTCTCACAGAGGTAAAGTGTTTTAGACACATCATACTACATCATGTTGGGAGATAAATTTGAAAGAAAACAGCATCTGAGCCCTGGAGATTGTCTTGTGGAGACATGTATGCTCAGATCTGAGTGAAACTGAGAGTGCAGTGAAATTATAAAATGACTCACTGTTGAAATTTATGAAAGATGCCAAAGTTAATCTTCTGTTTTGGGGTATAAACCAACTCTTAGAAGCCTGGCTTTAAAAAAATAAAAAACAAAACAACTTTCTCAGTTTTCATTGTGTTCCTGGGCACTTGTCATGGCCCTCAGGTGCCAGTTGTATGAAAATACAGTTGTCTGTATTTTTTTTCAGAACTTTTTGGAAAAAGCTCATGTTGGAGATGGGGCACTTGAGCAGATGAGTAGGCTGTCTGATAAAATTATTAATCTGTTTTTCTGTGAATGTGCCTATGAAGCTGTTGTTACATGCAAAATCTGAGAAGATTCTGGGTTGTACTCTAGGAATATCTTGTGTCTCATATTCTGATGCATCTGGTGTAGGGTTGTATGTGTTTCTGCCCTTCCTTGTCATTACTAAGATGTTTGTATAAACTTACCATAGGCTGCAGAATTAGTCAGCAACTGCAATCAAGAAAGGGATTTAAAAGTGTTGTTCAGTCTCCCTATGGGAATGATTTGTTTGATTTTGTTCTTATTTTTTTGGAGCAGCTTGCTGGACTTCCAAAAATGATATTAATTATTCTTAATTTAAATCAACTTCCTGTTTGTGAGATCCAGTCTCTCCCACTCCATGTTCCCTCATGTTGCCAGGAGCAACCAGCATGTGTTCTGATTGACAGACCTAATTCTACTGAGTTGGCAGATCCCAGACTCTCCCTATGAGCTCTGATGCACTTTGACATATTGCGTGGGGAAATGTGGGTTGCCAAAGAGTTAAATATTTGCCAGTACTTGGGGAGATGATAAAATATTTGCTAGTGTTTGTGGAGATGATAAAGCTCCAAAGCTACACTTGCTGTCTTTTTATCATTGCAAACAAGGCCACTACAGAGCATTTTCTTGAGCTCTTGGTGGTGGGGGGTTCAACAGGGCTAGATTTCTCCTGCTGATTACTGTCGCTTAAATTCAGAACAGAGTCACCAATTCTAGCTGGGTTACTCTGGTTTTACACTACTGTCATGGAACGTGGAGTCTGACCTATATTTGTGAAGGCTTTTAGTAGCTTTGTGTCTATCTTAAATTGTCTCCATTTAATACCCATTTATGACTGGAGCTGTTCGACTAATGGCCAGAGGTTTCAGCAGCCTGGTTCAGATTCTGCTCTTTTGCTGGTATAAACCTGAAGCAATGCCACTGGAGCATTTTTGTCACTCTTGCCTGGATTTAATTAGGGATTTATAATTGAGACCAGGGTTATTTCTGTATCATTGCTGCCTTCAGTCTGAGTTGACTTACTGGCATTGCTCTGACTTACAGCTGTGCACACTTTGGCCCAGTGTTATTTGGGGACAGGCTTTGTGAAATGGGAGAAAGAAATGTGGAATGCACAACTGGAATCAATCTGGCCTCCTGACAGCCCGCTTGGAGAGCAGTGTAGAAAATCCATGGCCCATCTCCTCCTCCCAGCAGGAGTGATGAGCTGAAGTTAGTGGCGTGGCAACAGCATGAATGTGGTATTAGAAGAGAATCAAATCCTTTATTTCCATCCTTATGAAAGTTTCCCCGCTGCCTTTCTTCCAACAGTGCTCTCCCTGGCCAGATGTGCCTTATCAAATGAACAATGCTCCATCTCCAAGCTACAACAGTTCTCCCAACAGCTTCAACCTCGGAGATGGGTATGTAACAAACACATGCTTTATCTTACCTGTTGATATGGTAGCCTTTGTGTGTCCATGCATTTCATACTCTGGAAGGTGATGTTAAGGACCACCACCCTTTCTAGCAAGGAGACAGTATTTTCCAAAAGCCTTTAAGACCTTCCATCCAGGAGCTCCCTGTGATGCAAGGTACTGTTTGTATGTGCACTCTTTATATGGTGGCTGGAAGGTGAGCATCAGGGGGGTCTCCAGGGCAATTCCTGGTGAGAGCACACCCTGCCCTGTACCAGCAATTCCCAGGATCTTCTCACAAGTTGTTAGAGGCTTTCAGCACCTCTTCAGAGTTAGTATTTCTTCCTTACTTTCTGTCTTGAGGTAGTTTGGGGTGCTGAATTCCCAGGTGAATGACATGTAAAGAAATCCTGTTGGGGCAAAACAGCCTGGGGTTTGAGATGCCATTTCAGAAAAAAGGACTAATGAAGGCATGTTTAATTCATTAAATAGCCATCATAATGAGACAGCTTTAGTGATTCTGAAATGCTGAAGATAACTGGTGTTAGAAAGGTAAAGCAGTGTCCCTCAGGACTTAAAAGTCTCCTCTGCTACAATCCTTTGCCTTAGGAATTTGGCATAGGCCTTTTTCTTTTGGTAGGATTCTGCCATCCTATTGCCTTCCCATGCAATTTAATTACTAGGTTGTATTAATCCATGTTATATCACTAATTTTCAATTAATCCTCTCAACCCATGAAAAAGAGCAAACACTGAAATTACAAAGTTTTGTCTTAGTAGAGAGATCTGCTCAGTATATTTTCCCTTTGGTAAAATCCCTGATATGTTTAGGAGCCCTGTCTGTGTTTAGAGAATTTAGTAGAAATGTGGTTTTGTGTGATTTATGGCACTTGACTGTTTAAGATAACGCCAGGGTTGAATTATAAGATCCTTTATTCAATTTTTGTAAAGAATCATTATTAGACAGTGGATTTAGTTGGGATATTTCTGGCTCATAGAAATGTCGAGTTCAGCCACCCTGTAGGTTACAATTTTGTTGCTTTGATGATGTCACTTTAGTGAATCAGCCATATGGAAAATCTTGGTTGAGGTCAGTGAACCTGGGTTTGTGTCTCAGTCTTGAGGAGGACCTCGACTGACTAACAAAAGGCTCAGGTAGAGAGGGGTTTTTTTGTTCTTTTTCCAAACCTTTTTAAAATCTGATAGAGGAAAAAAAAAACCAGAGTTGGATGGAACTTGTGAAAGTTGAGTCAGATAGAGGAGAGGGAAGAGGATGGACACTGCCACGTAAAATTTAAAATAATGTTGTTTTTTTTTCTCTTCCAACTTTATATAATTTCTTTTAGCAACAGTTCTCCAACCCACCAAATGGAGCTCCTGCCTCCCAGCAATGATGTAAGTACTCGAGATCATGTTAATGTGGTGCTTTTCTCTTTTAGGACACTGGTGAACAGTTCATTTCAAGACCTTCTTATTCTTTTTGCAATGTAGCATCTCCTTCCTTCTGCTTCTATTCAAGATGCCCAGCAGTGGCTTCATCGTAATAGGTTCTCTCCATTCTGTAGACTCTTCTCAAGTTTTTCGGGTGAGTTTAAACAGTCCAATTATTCAGTTTTCTTTCTCTTCTTTAAGTGCAGCTCAGGTAGCATCTGCTGCTGGACGCTTTTTTTCTTGGTCTGATCCAATGTGGTTGTTCTTCCGTTCTTAGATTAGCTACCATTTGTCAAAAAGTGTGTAGACCTATGGAGTAAGTAAAAACGGAAGAAAATAAATTAAGATGGAAGGGACTTCCTAAGTTCATTAAGTGCAACTCTGAAGCAAGTCCAGGGCCTCATAAAAGTTGCCTTTGAATATCTCCAAGGTTGGCAATTCCATAGTCTCTCTAAAAAAACCCTTCAAATACTTAAGTATTCTGACAGTGAATTTTTTTTTCTTCTATCTAATCAGCATTTCATCTTTTGTCTGCTGCCTCTCATCCTATCCCTGTGCACATTTAAGAAGCATCTGGCACCTTCACTGTACCCTCCCATTAAGTAGTTGCACACACCAGTAAGATGGAAGGGGCAGTAGTTAAGAGGTGTAGAAACCATGAGGACACTCTCTGACTTGCAACATGATGAAATAACTCAGGGAATGTGACAGTGACAGAAGACTGGGGTCATTTGATGGCCTGTGTGAAATACCTAGCTTGTTTGAGTTGGCTGGAGTATTATTGTCCAGTGCAGCGCTGTTCTTTTGGCAGCTTCCAGCTTTCTGTTTCACAGTGATTGATTTGAAGTACACACCTCTCTGAATTTGCATCTTCTCTGTGTAAATCTGTCTGGTTTAGCTTTGTGGATTCTCTGCCTCCTCTACCCCTGCCCTTTTCTGCTGCCCATACATAGTGTTTGGAAGCTAAGATTTGCTTAACTCCTGAAGAAAAATCAATTTGAAATATGTAGGTGCCGACTTACTGAAGATGTCCAAAGAAGATTTTGTTCAAATCTGTGGGCCTGCTGATGGAATTCGGCTCTTTAATGCAATTAAAGGAAGGTTTGTACTATTTCCTTCCTATTTTTTGTTATGATCCCTTGGTAATTTCAGTGTTAACTAGAAGTTAATCCTGGAGCTGTAGTATTTAGACTTCCTTTTAATACTTCAGAGAGGTTCTCTCATGGACTGGAGATCACAGTGATGCTCAGATCCAAGCACAGCTCAGAAATATTGTCAAAACAAAGCAGTATAATGTGTATCTCTAGTGGTTCATTTGCTACCAGCTGATAGCTTGCATCATTTCATGAGATACACAGCCTACAATACCCTGTGCTGCATCTCCATCAGAGGTAACAAACAATAAAAAACCAAAGCCCTGGAGCTTCAAATGCCTCTTAAACTTACTTTCATTGCCATAACCTTATAAATTCTGAGCAGGATTTAAATCAGTAGAGGCAGGTATGATGAACTGCTTAGCAAGTGCTGTAAACTGTTTATCCTCACCTGATCTTGAAAAGATTAAGTTGCTCTGCATCACCTCCCAGGGGTCTCTTGCTAGACATCCTAAGCTGTCTAGTCACCAGCATTGAGACTATCCCTTAGTTTATTATTTATTCCATCTCTTTCTGTTTGATAGCTGACTTGGAACTATTTCAGATCTGCTAAATAACTATTGTTTTTGATTAATCCATAGAAATGTAAGGCCCAAGATGACAATTTATGTCTGTCAAGAACCAGAGCAAAACAGGTCCCATCTCCACCAAAAACGAGAAAATGGAGATGGCAGTCTTTGTGGTAAGTTCTTTATATTTGGATTTTATTACACACTTACCAGGTGAGAACGCTGCTTTCTGCCTGAGCTCCTGTGTGGGACAGCTTGGTGTCCTTAGTGTTTGAAGGGATCCTGTTTATCCCAGTTTTGCCACTTTGGTTATGATTTCACGGCTACAGATTCCAAATGGCGCTGTCTGCCTGGGGGACAGACCCAGCTTACAAATTATCTGCAGAATGACACAGCAAAATCTCTGTTCAATTCTTAGCAGGGACAATAGCTTTAAAAACCACCCTTCCATCCACAATTTCCTTTAGATTGTGTCTTGTTTGGAAAAAATCAGGGAAATGGAAGGTCAATAGGTCTTAAAGTGAGGTTATAATTCTTGAAAATTCAAAGCTTTTGGGAGTTTGTCATCCCTCATGACACAATATACAATCAAATGAGAACAAAGATTATCCTTAAATCTTCATTTAGTAATAAACAGGCACAGATTTCCTGCCTGGTAGCTATAATTTGGATTTGATTTCAAAAACAATACTGTCATCCATGTTGTTACCTTTACACATTGTATGTTTTAGTTTGTGTCTATGGGATCAATGGATGGTATCTAATAAAATACTGCTTTTGTGTGACATAGCATGTGTTTTACTATTTGATTGAATTATTTTTTAAAACTTCAAAATCAGTAAAAGAAGATTATCCAAAAATACAAGCAGCTTTATGAGATGGCTGTTTTAGTGCCCCATGATGCAAGTAGTAATTAGTCCCTATGTTTTCCTCTGGATAAAAGTTGTGTGTGCTTTAATTGCCTGCTGCATACAAACAGTGGGTATTTTTCTGGAAATCTTCAAGCCAAGTATTTGGGGAATGCTTTAAAATCCTAAGCTTGTTTATTCCATTTGAACCTTCATCCTAAACCCATTTGGTTGCTGGTGCTGAGTGTCTTGGTGCCATCTGCATCTGCTATTCTGTAACTGCTTTCCACTTCTTGCAGTGTATCATGCAATCTTCTTGGAAGAATTGACCACCCTGGAATTAATGGAGAAGATTGCAAACTTGTACAGCATTTCTCCACAGCAGATAAATCGGATCTACCGGCAGGGACCCACAGGGATCCACGTATTAGTGAGCAATGAGGTAAGGGGGCTGCATCTTCGTCAGAGGTTTAACGGTTGTCTGACTTCTTGAAGTCAGAATAAACTTTCAAATTATGGAATGCATCTTCAAGGGAGAATTGTGAAGCTAAAGTAAAAGTAAATGCTTGGAGCGAATCAGCCGTGCACAGCACTGATTTTGGTGTGGTTTCAGGACCCTTGCTTTGTAAAAGATGTTGGGGTTCTTGTTTGGTTTTTTTAAGCAAAACAAAATTGGTCATTTTTTGCTCTCTACAACTACCTGAAAAGAGGTTGTGGCAATGTGGGGCTCTGTCTCTTCTCCCAAGTAACAAGTGTCAGGATGAGATGAAACGGCCTCAAGTTGTACCAGGCAAAGTTTAGATTGGGCATTAGGAAAAAAATTTTTATTGAAAGGGTTATCAAGCATTGGAACAGGCTGCTCAGGGAAGTGGTTGAGTCACCATCCCTGGGGGTGTTTAAGTCATGGTAGCTGTGGCACTTGGGGACATGGTTTAGTGTTGGGCTTACTGGTGCCAGGTCAATGTGCATGGTGATCTTAGAGGTTTTTTTCCCAACCTAAATGATTCTATGAATTTCTTTTCATTTTGGCTACTTACACACATTTTGAAGTGCGGATCTAAAGTAAGAACTTTAAAAATTAAATAGGTAAGTTGCCCAAAGGAGATAAGTTTTAAAATCTGTAGGGCAATTAGTATTACGTTTTGGCCCATGATTCCAGGGAATCTGGAGTCCGTCACTGTATACACTATATATACACTGTAATTTATGGACCTCTGCTACTGTTTGTGTCCCATTATATGATGCCTTAATTTAATCCATTCCATTAACTTACAGGTTAATAGTGAATTGCCCTTCTTCCTCTTTTCCCCCTACTAAATTACTTACTCATTCATGCACCAGAATCACTTAAGGAGCTTCATTTATAAGAAGCATTGTTAAAACAAATGAAGCAGAGCATAGGTCTCTACTGGAGCCTAAATTGAAGGCTGTAATGCTTATTCCTGAAGTCTCCTTGCTATTCCAGCCTGATTAAATCTGAAATTTTGATGCTTTATGGATGAAAAGTGCTTGGAGGCAGCTCTTGGTAGGGGAATTGCATGAACCAGCCTGGGTATCAGGCTTTAAGTATTTGTTTAAGTCAATTATTAACAAGGTCTATTGCTTTTCTAATATTTTTTTCTTGTTCTAGTACTATAGTGGCAAGAGTGTGGCAGTCTGTGAATGTACTTCATGCATCATTAGGCAAAGACACACAAACTGGCCAGAAAAGCTTGATTTGAAGGAGTAGAGGCTGGATGTTAGATCCAAAAGAGTATAGGGAGATCAGTCTAAGTTGAAAGGAGTATTTTGATGTGAGAACTTGCAGCTGAAAAGTGCTCTACTTGAATGCTGAAATGCTGAATAAGCTAGATAATTTTCAGGCAAGCACATTTAGTGTGAGCTTCCCATAAATACACTAGCAACTGCAAGGACCTTAATTGATCAGTCATGTACGTTAATAATCTCATGGGCAGGGTTACTCAGGACTGTGCAGGACTAGACACCAAATGCTGTTTGATACATCTCCTCTAAGTCTATACTGGCCCTGAAAGAAATGTGAATTTAATTGCTAAAATGTGTTGGCTTTTTTCCTTCTGCCCTTCAGATGGTGCAAAACTTCCAAGATGAATCTTGTTTCGTTATCAGCACATTAAAAGGTGTGTATTGCTGCAGCTGTTACCTGTTACTCTAAAGATAATTCCTCCTTTCAATTGCACTAAACGTTATCACAAACTCAATGCTGTTATCCTGAAAAGATAAGTAATCTAATCTAGTCTAAGTCAAGGTGTTGACTACACTATGATAGACTGATTGAGCAATGCTTTACTCTCAGTTACACTGTTATAAAAATTTCATAAATCCATTGACACCACTGACATAAATAAGCAGGAAACCTTCAAGTAAAATGATAAAATATGGCAGTATGTAGGGTTTTTTTGTAAATTATTTTACTTAGATGTTCAGCATTGTTTTTATGAATGGGTTGTGAAACAAGTGTACAAACTATTGCAAACTATCTAGAAAGAAAATTTGAAGTTCTGCATCTCTGGTGTTACCTAAAAGCAATGAAAATATGCTTTGCATTTCTTCTTTGTTACAGCTGAAAGCAATGATGGCTACCACATCATTTTAAAATGACCGTGCTGCCCAGAGAGACTTTAATGGCCTAAAATTCAGTGCCTCACTGAGATTGCTACAACCTAGACTGGAAACATGAAGAACCTTCTGGATTAAAGCTCTTGTGAACTAAGAATTTCCAAACAGTTTAAGAAAAAACTTGCTTTTACAGATCAAAATTTTTGGTGGTGTATGATTTTGGTGGGTTTGGTTTTTTGTTTGTTTGTTTTGATTTTTGTTTTGGTTCTTTTGGTTTTTTTTAAGCTGAAGCTGAGAACATCCTCAGCTTGTACATGTTTTTTCATCCCTCCCTCTTCAGTCTTAAAAATTGTAGAGGTTTCTGCTTTTTACTTAGAAACATCTGCCTTGTACTAAAGGGAAGTGAAAGATAAACAAATCCCAATTCTCTTGACCCCTCACGTTTGGGTGAATTGATTTACTTACAGTTCTGAGTGCTTTCTTGCTTTCAACACATACCCTGATGCTGATGGACATAGACTCCCCCTGGGCTTCTTTTTTGCTCTTTGAGGTGGGAGGCTTGGGGCTACCTCCCAAAAGAGATTGGGCAATGCAGAGGATGGGTTTGGTGCCCAGCCTTCATCCAAAGCGTCAACTCTGCAAGCCCACTCTTAGCTGCTCTCCACCTGCAGATGTGCTCAAAGTCCAGAGACCTTGGTCCCTCCTGACAGACCTTCTGTAGTACCAATCCAGCAGGACAGTTCTGGGGGGTTCAAGGGAGGACAGACAACTTTAGGTGAGCAGTTCAGTACCATATTATTATCTTTAGCTTTAGAGTAGTCTCCTTGAATGGAGCATGTGAAGGTTTTCTGAGGAACTGTTTTGAACGTTGAAAGCTATAATAGTGCTCATGACAAATTCATACTATGGATTTATTCTACTCTACAAATTAGTGATTAACTGCTATCTTTACTCTAACTGGGAATTAGATGTTATAATATTAATGGATTTTCATCCTGTTACTGGAAGTAAAACTGTTTCGATCAAGACCAGGTAACAGATCATCTTAGTTGCTGCTTCTTACATTCTTGCTCTTTTCACTTTTGACTCCTGTTTCCCATGTCTTGTAACTATGATCAGCTCCACCTCTTTTGGTCTTTGGGACTCTGTCCAGGCTCTATTAAGCTAAAAAAGTGGCTTCCACTGAAATCAAAGGCATTGATCAAAGGATCACACCTTTCTTGCATGGGTGAAACCATTTCACTTTTGCCAGCTAAATAATATGCCTGTTTCCCCAAACTGAGTGTGTATATACCATCAGAATCTGATTCTTGAACATTTCATTTCATCCTGAACTGACATGGAGAGCTGAAATACCAAACATCTTCCTGGAATGGAAATTTTTCGAAAAAACGAGAAATTGTCAACTGGAAGACTCTGAATAAAATGTTCCAGCCTTTTGAAATGTAAAGGTTTAATTAAATCCTTTTGGCCTGTAAAGCAGCATCAGTTTGAGCTACTGTTGCAGCCCTCAGAAATTGTCATTCAAGTGCCTTGCACGCCGTGTCTCCCTTGGGGCTGAGCTCTCTGGCTGGATTACAGATCCCATGATGCTCCTACCCTGGGTTAGTCAAACAGGGAATGCGTCATGAGGGCTGGAGAGGTGCCCAGGGAAAGAGGGGGCCACAGAGCCCTTGAATTACAGCTCCCAGCTGACACTAGAGGAATTCGGATAGACACGGACTGATATTTCTCTGACAAAAGTTATGTGTTTCAAGTTTTCCCAACAGAAATAAACAGCAAAATACTGAGAAAAGCAACCTTTTTTTCATTAAAGCATCAAGTTTTGCGCAAAAGACCCCACCCATCCCCACTGGTTTTTTTTTGTTGGTTTTTTTTTTAATTTTTTTTTTTTTTTTTATCCCGAAAATAATGCTAGAATAGAAAACTTGTGTTACAATGGGAAAACCTTCAGCCAACTCAGCTAATTGAGCAGCAATGCCTACTTAGGCACGATCTTGCTCAACTGACTGTCCTGGATGCTCTGTGAATCATAGGCATGCAAAAAGGATGCCTAGGCTTTGGACATGGTGGTTTCCCCTCCTGAAATGAAGGAGCTGAGCCTTCTTGGATGAGAACCAGGCTATGTAGGTGAGGAGGAGCTCCTAGCCATGGAATCCATTGTGGCCACACACAGCTGCCTTCCAAAACAGTGAATGAATTCCAGCTGCCTTTGTGAGCAGGTGGGACCAGTGTGCCCCTGTGTACCAGGAGCTGCTTGATTTATTTTCTAGAAGGTGCTTTGGAAGACAGATGGCTGTAGTTTTTTATCCTGCTGAGTAATACTGGCCCAGTGCATGGTATGGCTGTCACTGGCATGCAGCTCAGGTGAATCTGACCTCATGGGAAGGATTCTGAATCAACCTTGAAGTTGCCAGGAGTGTAGCCTGTATCATATCATATCCACTTAGATGTGATAGTGCTGTTACTGAGGGGGCACAGCAATACTGACACACAGTAGAGTGAAGAAAGGATAGAGGTGGCTTTGCTGCCAGTGCTAGGGACTGAGAACTGTTTGCTTGTTTTAAAAAGTCTAACTTCTTGATTCTTTAAAAAACAATTCTTGCCCATAAGGAGTTATATGCTGAAGTCCTCATAGTGTTTCAATAGCAGTAGCTTGATGAATTTTGAACAAAAAGAAGTCTTTTAGGGCCTTGCTGTATTTAGATTGTTTTTAAATCTGAGGATGAATTTGACAGTATCTTGCTTTCACACTCTAAAAAGGTATACCAGAGTAAACAATCCCATAGACTAGAAATATTTTCCTATGGGTTGGCTCCGTGTGAGCCTGTTGTAAAGCCATACAGCTTAGGGGGTGTGTGTAATACCTACCCTTATTGGACAGGGTAGTTCTAGTCCTTGTTGGGCATCCGTAGCCCCAACAGGAATTTGGAGGTTTGTGGTTAAGTGACGAACACACAGCATGGCTGGTTTGGTGTCCAGGAGACTGTCGAGTTACTTCAGCTTAGAATCATAGATTGACTTGAGTTGGAAGGGGCTCTTAGGGGTCTCAGAGTCCAATGCCCTGGTCCTTAGAGGAGTACCTAAAAGTGATCTCTGTGACTGTGAATGTCATCCAGAGCAGCCCAGGTGCTCCTTGAACTCTGGCAGGCCTGGTGCCATGGCCAGGAGCAAAGGAAGTCCCTGAGGAGCCTGTCCCAATGACCAACCACCTTCCCAGTGAAGAACCTTTCTCCAATGTCCAGTGTGAACTTGCCCTGATTCAGCTTCATTCCATTCCCTTGCTTCCTACTGCTGGTCACCAGAGAGAGGAGATCAGCACCTCCCCTCTACTGCTGCCCTTAAGGAAGGTGCAGAGAAAGAGAGAAAGACAGACTTGTCTCATCTGTGATCCTTGACTCCCCTTGGATCTGCCATCCCTGGGACTTGTTTGACCCGTTTGTGGAAGCGACAGCCTCTAGAAGGAAGCTTTTGTTTCCTCAAGACCAGAGGAAGCAGAAATGTTTAGTCTGGGATAGATATCTAAACTCTAGATAGCCTAAAGGCAAGGGAGGTGAGTAGCTCCCACTCATCTAAATAGATTTTACTTTTTTCTTAAGTGCCTGTTACAGTTATTTTTACTCTTTTTTTTTTTTTTCTTAATTATTGTTGCTCCTATTTCTTTCTTAAAAAATAAGAAAACCTATTCAAAGTGATTTAAATGAAACTTTTTTCAGCTACATGTGAAATTTGTGCAGCAGAACTTTATAAGGACTGGGGCTTAGGATAACAGTGAGTAACATGGTTTCCCAAGCTGTCCATCTCTTCAGTTGTATCCATCTCTTCAGTTGTATGTATGATGACAGCCACTATGAGTAGAAGTGGGCTTGCTGGGGATGAAAAGGCAGAATCATTATGTGATTAATACCAATATGACTCCAGCCAGTACTGCAAAGCATAAACTTGCATTCTTGTTGGATCTGTACTGTCTGTTTGAAATTTCATAAATTGTGGCATTTTCTCTATCAGCTGAATCAATTGATAGAGATCAATTGATATGACTCTGCTGATGCCCTGAAAACTCAGAGTGATGCCCATGATACACAACTGCAGGGCAGAGAGAGGGCAAACGATCTGGTGATAAAAATTTGGCCATCTGACTGACATGGCAGGACTGGTGCTATTAAAATTAAAGCTCCTGTTCTTTCTGGCTGGCCCTGCAAGGTTAATTGGCTAAAATAGAAATAATCATTCGGCATGGAAAATACTGGAGTCCTCATTGTCTTGGTGTGAAATTTAATGGGCTGAAGTTTCAAGACTTGGAGGTGGTAATAGGATTCTTGCATTTGAGAAGCCCTGAATGGCACTCTCCTTATAATGTAACATATACATATATATGCATATATATACATATATATCCACATACATACTGTACTGTATCAACACATATTTGTGCTGAGTACATGTGTTCTTTGGCTTTAACTGGTACTATGCTTTGTTTAGTTGCAGTTCAGTGTAAAAGACTCTGGTTGATCAAGCTTCAATGCCCTGCCATTCCTTGGGTAGAAATGTAAAAGTCCATAGTAGCAACTAGGTGATTTGGACATGGTACACTTGGAGTGATGCAAGTTCGTTGAATTTCTGCGATATAAATCCCAGGCCTTGATGAAGATGAGCATATTCTTTCACTAACACTGCAGTTCTACATTGCAGCTTCTGAAAATTAGTTAGAGTAACAGAGAAATAGATTGTCCAATGCTTTGTGAACTAGTAAGGCTACTCCATAAGCAGAACAACCATACGATGACTTTTCCTAGCTCAGTGTTGTATTGCTTAAGCATTGGCTGTAATTCTAACAATCATCTGGTGGATGACTGAAACAGGTTTTTTTTGTCTGTATTTTGTCTGTCTGTATGTTGGGATTTTTTTGACTTCTCAAAGAAATGCTTATATTCAGACTGTAGCTTCTCTTTCTCCTCCAGTTATGAAATGGTTTAACTTTATGCTAGTAATAGAAATATTTTCATAAGATTATAATCTGTTTGACAGCACAGGGTACTCAGAGGGGCGAGTGTTTGGCTTTGGTCATCACTACTGTGGGTGAATATGAGAAGGCAGACTGGAGATGTATTTTAACATGCTTGGCTCTCTAACAAATGGGTTAAGCTAGTGCCTAATTTTTTGTGCATTTTTGATTTGTACCTTTTTTCGCCATTCCCTCAAAATTCTGCTCCCTGGTGGGGGATGCATTGGTGACCAGATGGTGTGCCCGACTCTTTAAAGTAGCCTACTGTTGTCCTGGTTTGCTTGGGGTGAGTGCTTATCTTTCAAAGGGGAGTTACCTCTCTTCACTGACAATGCAGCTGTTAGAGGCAGGCAGTGCTGGCCACAGAGTTGGCATGATGGGCAAGGCAAGTGGAGGTGGGTCGACGGGAGGCTGAGGCATACCAGTTGTGAATAAATACTGCCACACTCTTAATCTTTTCATTTGTTGGTTTTTGGGGTTTTTTTGTACATGAATAAATAATAATAATAAAAAGCATATTTTGCACTGGCTCTTGTACTGTTGTGCAGAAGAAATCTGTATCTAGAATCTGTGCTCCAGTCAGAATGCAAATAAATCTGTTTGTAAGAAGCACAGGTTTGGTCTCTGGTTTATTTGGCACGGTTGGGCAGAGGAGAGCCTCGGCATCGGCTGCTGCTCAGCGTGCAGCTGCGAGGGGCTGGGCACCCTCTCAGGGTGGGCGGGAGCAGAGTTTGCAAAGTGCTGGCCAGGGCTGGGACTGACATCCCCACAGCACAACGCAGTGACCAGTTTGTGTTTAATCCGGGTCAAGGCCCGAGGAGAAGCACCTGGTTCCTGCAGAAGCCGTGACGATGGGCGTGTGCTTTACTGAGGGCACCAGCTGTGTCAGATTGGCTTTGGCCATGCAGTGCTCAGAAGGCACAGCCGTTTCACAGCCTGGTCCTTGCTGACATCAGAGATGAGCAGAGTCCCTCCTCACAGCAATGCTCTGTCCCATTGAGCAGCTGTGAGACACATGCTGGCAGGGAGGTTTGGATTGTGGAGCATTCACAGTGGTTTGGCTGGAAGAACTCCAGTATCCTCTAAGGTTTGAACCATAGATCTAGTAACTTACATACTCAGGAAATTAGCAGATGTTCAGAGTTATTTTCCAGTTGGAGAAGATGGAGCCCAGTTTGGAGATAGTATCTTCCAGCAGCCAAACTTCATGTCAAGGCAAAGTAGTGAGAATGGATGTACAACCAATGTAAGGGTGCTCTTTAATCTGAATTGACCTCGACCAATTTCAGCTCCTTTCCTTTGCTGGAGAAGTAGTTGAATCTCAAAATGCATCTTGGGCCTGTATCTGTAGGAGTTCATATGTAAAGTATAAGGGCACAGACAATGTTCCTAGATAGAGGTTCAAAAGAATTTAGTAATTTTTCCTACCAGTGACTCGGGCATCCCTGAGAAGAGGAAAGGGATTGTCTACCCCAATTTCTATTAGCTTAAAATTCCTCTGGAGGCAGAAGTCCAGCCCTCTGAGGCCTGATACTCTATTCAACTGCTCAGTGCATGGTCAGGCAGCCTTGTGTGAGGAGAAACAAGACTAAGGACTGGAACTGTTTAGTTAAAGCATTGGCATAGTCTCATCTAAATCCTCAACAGGAATTAAACATTTTAAAATTAATTTTCTAATTCACAAACAATGCAGTCTTTCAATTAGATTAGTCACAGCTGTGGAGCAGGCAGAGAAACACCACCTGTTCTACTCCTGTAAAGAAGCTAAGTGCTTCCAGCTTACCTGAGTAGGAAAGATTTGATCCTGCAATAAATTAAATTCTTGAGGGTTTTTTTTAGTATATTACAGCAGGGGCTGGTTGTCCTGATCAAACTGGAGTTTCAGACAAGTGTTGACTCCCCTGCTCCCTAGAGACGTGTGGCCCAGGGAGGCAGGGCTGTCTCGTCCTATCCCATCCTAAATCTTCTATTTTTGGCTGTTGCAAGCAGTGCTGCTATCCATGTTGCTGTCTAGAAAAGCCTCCGTTCTGATTTATCTGATGTTAAGTAATAAGCAAGTGTGGTGCAGCTGGAAAAAAGTTTGATTAGCAAGAATCCAAAATTAGCTGGGCACATTAGTGCACTGAGAAATAGTTTTTTCTATTATCAAAATTTAAATGCTCAAAACTATGCTGTAGAGAGGAGGCATGCTAGAAATACTATGTTGGATACACTTAAAAAATGCTGAGACGATTTCTTCCTTGAAAATATTTTGAAAGCCTTGTATCTCCCAGAAGAAAGAGTTCCTGGATGGGTTGGCACCACTTTGGGAATTAAGCTCTCCATGATCTTAATAGTTTAACCTGTGGTAGGAAAATAAGGGAAAAGTTGAGTAAAGTGATGAACACATGACTCAGTGCAGGTAGGAAATCCTGGCTGAGGGTGCATGGCCAGAGCATCCCTGGAAAGGAAACCCAGTGCAAAGGTGTGGAGGCCACGTACGTTGAGCCAAGTGTGTGCTGCTGCACAGTTGTCGTGGGGACAAAAACATCATCCCAGACAAAATTATTCCAGAGCTGGCCACAGTTTCCCTTTTCCATCAGATCCACCTCATTTCACAGCACTGCCCATGATGCCACAACTCTTGTTTTTCCAACAGCCATTGTTATTTACTGTCACATGCATGCCTTGAAAGAAACGAAGAAAGAAATGTATCCCCAGATGAAAACATGGGGATAAATTTGGTGATAGTTGAAGTGATTATTGGGGAAAAAAAAAGGAGAGACATTCTTTTTTTCCTAAAGCTTTGGCTCCCTTTTGGTTCTTCCACTCCATGCCAATGGCTTTGCACTTTTCAATTCTCAAGCAGTTGAATTTTTGATCTAATTATGGTGACGATTGTGGTCACCTGCTGGCCAGCTACACAAGCAAAGTAATTGAGAAAATGAACCTTTGGATTCTTGGAGACTCCCACTTTAAAACAATGAAACAATTTTTCTCTCTCATGAGCATCACTGAGTGGTGTTAAGACCCTCTGCCTCCCTCTGTGAAAATGTCCATAAAATTATATTTTATATGTACCAGATGTATGTTGTCTGCAACATCGGATTATTAACTTGATTCTTCCTGTGGAGATTTATAGCTGAAGCATGGATAAGACATTAAGTAAAATATTAACAGGCCATTTTGATAGTCAGGAGTATAAAACACTAAGCCCCATCACAACAGAGTGTCAAAGCAACACTACCAGGATCCTTTTTCAGGTGTTTTCTTGTCACCTTCAGCAGGGTGGAGGGCAAGGAAGCCTCCTACTAGTAAGTGTTAGGGAAGAAATTGATGGCCCTTAATTAAGAATGACACTTTTTAACCTACACATTTGACTTTTTGGGAGGTCTTACAAGGAAGCTAGGGCTGGAAATCCCCTTTCTGCCAAAGCTGGGAGGATGACCTGGGAGATGCAAATGAGCCAGCAGGTGTTCCTGGGGGTTTTAGTTTCCCAGGTTGGTCCGCGGTGGGGTCAGCCTTACTAGCTCGGAGACAAAGAGCCCTCCTTGCACCTGGTCAGGACACCTGACTTTCTAAACCAAATCGTGCCCTTCCTCGGTGGTAGGGCTGGGGGCAGAGCAGGGAATTCATCTCAGGTGAGCGGCTGAAGAGTCTGAATGTGTGTTGTTAGCTGCTGGTGTGCACTGTGCTTCTTGCTGGGCTTTATTATTGAACCATAGGGCTGTTTGATTGGAAGGGACCTTTAAGTGTTACCTAGTCCAACCCCTCTGCAGTGAGCAGGAATGTCTTCACACAGATCAGGTGCTCAGAGATGCATCCACCCTGGCCTTGAATGTTTCCAGGAATGGGCTTCCATCACCTCCCTGGGCAACCTGTTCCAGTGTCTCACCACTCTCCTTGTAAAAAACATCTTCCTTATATCTAATATAAATTGACCTTCTTTTAGTTTAAAACCATTACCTCTTGTACCATTGCAATGAGCCTTGCTAAAATATTTGTCCTTTAAGTACTGAAAGCTGCAATCAAGCTCCTTAAAGGTCTGCACCAGGTTTCATAGCATGAAAATCCCTCTTGCTTTCCCCACCCTTACAGCATTTCCCCCACTTCACTGTTTTCTCTCTCATTTCATCAGGAGCTGGCAGTACGTGATCCACCCCATCTGTGGTACAAGTTTGTGCTGTTAAAGTGCTGGGAATGAAGCTATGGCATAGTTTGGAGAAGTTTTGGGATGAGAACATCAAGTGATGGTCTTTTTTTAGTGAGTGGTGCTCCGTGTGCTTTTTCTGCTGTGCTCTTTAAAAGGGTCTGTGGGACTTGAGGTTTTGCCTGTCTGGTTGTTTAAATGAGACAAATCCTGAGAAATTCAGAGGAAAAGTAATCTAAGCTGTCCAGGGGATAAAAATAGCCACAAAGGCAAGTAACTTTCTGTCCCCAAGTTGTAGGGCCAAAGTCTTGATAGAGGCAGCAGTATCACCTGCAGCTGTGAACTGTGCTGATCCCTCCTGGTGGGGCTCACCTCTGGGTGTTCAAGGAATTGCCAGCCCAGCGCCGGCTGTGCAGTGCTTGGCATTGGTGGGAGCTGTGGAAGGATGCAATTAAACCAATTACGGGCTAGTGATTTTGCATTCAATGAAATAATTACTCTTGAAAACTGGCAGTATGGGTGAAACTTGCTCCCAGCCTTAATATCAGGTTTCACTATCTTGCCAGAAAGTGTGATTGACGTCAGCCTGTTATTGTGACAAAGGCTGTGAACTCATAGGCTCATAAAATAATTTAGCGTGGAAGGAGTCTACAAAAGTTATCAGGCCTAGACCTTGCTCAGAGTGGGGCTAGGCCAAGGGCTGCTTGGTGCTGTGCAGGGTCAGCAAAGGGAAGCCCAGGGCCAGTGCTAGCCAGGAAATCCAACCAGAGATTATAATATCCCATTCTTGCCTCAGATAATTTATGAATTGCTAAGATAAGATTTTTTTCTTTTCAGTGTTAGGTGGGAGAAAATTAAAACAACACAGGTGTGCCAAGCTATAATTATCTTTCAGTTCATCCCTTAAGAATGTCTGTTTAAAAATTAAATTGGGATACTTTTATTTACTTAATAATTTTCCCCAGTGAATAGGAAAAATATGACTTGGCAACCACTTTCTACCTAGTTGGGCAGTCCTTGTGATGGTGTGTGTGCCAGCTAACATGTAGCTGGACACTAAAAACATAAGGTTTTACTTGCTAACAGTACTGCTTCACAGTCATGGGCAGGATTGGCAGCGTGAGGGATCTGGGGGGCTTTAAACTGGGGAGAAATTTCAGTGGATGAGCTTTTCCATACGGTGTAGATGCCATCATGCTCCACGTGTGCCTGGCAGAGCAGTCTACGTTTTGGGCAGCCTGGGAAACCTGTGCTGTGAATGCATTAAATCTCCAAACTGGGTTCTTGTGCAATTGGTTATGTGTGCGGAAATTCTCAGCTCTGTTTGCTTGTTCTGATGTCTCTAGATGTGAGAGGTTGCATTAACTTGGCACTTTTTTTTTTTTTTTTTTTTCTTTTGTGCATGATGAAAGAACACACAATCAAGAGGAGAAACGGTTCTGGAGTTGGTGGATAAGAGATGCTTATCCTTAAGTTACAGTCTTGAAGTAAATAAAGATGTAAGCTATTTTCAGTGCATTTTAATTTGGATGAAGAGGCTGCAGCTGGGAGGGTTTTCTACACTGAAACCTAGATAAGTCTTACAAGCTGAGCCTGGATCATGGGTTATAAGCATAGGAAGCATTACATGGTGCCTTCATATATCTTCTTTGAGGAAAATCATCATAGTGTTCCTTCAAAAAGGGGGAAATTCTAGAGGGCACTTGATGGGAAAACTCCTAAATGGCCCAAGTTGTGACCATGGCCTTCACGCCCAGAGCCCAGTTCTAAGTGCAACACTCTCAGGTGAATGTGAGGCACGTGCTAGAAAGGGCTTGACCTTTGAAAGATTTAAAATGTGGGAAATGCCATAATCTGATGATGAGAATAAAATCAGTTATATATTTCGGGTTTTCTCCATTTAAAATCTTACTTGATACATTTTCTACTCTGACTAGTCTTTGCCAACAGTACTGAGAATCTGTAGATACTGTGGTCTGTTCAGTAGTAAATACATAGTGGAATTTCATTTCAAGCTTCCTTCAAACAGCCTGTGACTGATAAAGCTTCTGAGAAAGAGAAGACTTTTCTGTTTCATAGCTGATAGTGGTTTTTTGAGTAATTGATAAATAGGGTGAAAATACTACTTCAAAACTGCAATTCAACAAGTGGTAAATTTAGGTTTTGCCATTCAAAATTACTCCTGCCTCATTTTCAAAATGGGATATTCTGACACAGAATTTTTTCCCCTTGGCAGAGTATTATTTAATTCATTGTTCACCCCAGTAAATTAAAGGCAGTAGAGCAGGGTAGAACACCAAATGCTTAAGGTACATTTTTATTAAGTTATTTAGCCTGTACACTTTGTTCTCACTGCTTTGAGAACACAAACTGTTTTCTGAACAGGTATTTGACACGATGACTTGGCCACAAGACCCAAGGAATTATGTTTGATAGATCTGGATGCCTCCTGCATATGGTGGCAGCAACCCCAGCACCAGCTCAGCTGAGATCTATAGGGTTAATAGGAATTTTCTTAGAGTTAGGTTTAAGGCCAGTCTTTACTAATCTGTAACATTTTATTTCTTTATGTATATTTGATGGAGTGCCTCTGAAAGACCTCAGAAAGACATGCTGTTTGTCTGGGGGAAATTTGTGTTGTTAAGGATGAGTTTTCTCAGCATACAAGAGGCAGCCACGCTTGGTGAGTATGTTCTAGTTCTTACAAAAGTTGCTGAAAAAAGAGCAGGATTTTTTTTTTTACTCTTTTGTAATGTTCAGATGGACTTTGGGGCAGTTGATGATATTTCATTTCCACATAATCTTTATGAAAAGAGAAATTTCTGTAGTGTAAAAATAATTTTGGTCTGTCAGAATCCTGTGGCAGTAACTCAACTAGAGAAGCATGGCTAAACTCTCCCTACCAGAGAGAGAAGATGGGGTGGGTATGACTGCTCAGTGTTTGAGGCTTGCACACACTGCAACCCAAAGCATCACTTCAGTGCTGGTCAGTGAAATTGCACCATGTTACAGCACTGGCCAGGCAGTGCATCCCACCACGCTGAGCAATACATTCACTGTGTATTCTCGAGTAAGAACTTCTCTGATACCCAGTCACATTTCTCTTTGAAGGGCTTGCCTGAGTATTTTGATATTCTTAAGCAGATCCAAAGTATTCATGGGCTGATAAAATATTTTCCCCAACAAACTGTGCCTGAGCTGGGGGGTTGGTTTTGCTGAACAGCTGTAAAAATGAATGAGGTATATGTGGTAGTGAAGCTGAAACACTTGGATGTTTGTTTCAGCCTCCTTGAGAATCACTGGAACAACACTTTGAGATGCTGCTGAAGAGAAAGTCCTGCTGTAGCAAATAGTGGGTGAAATTATTCTGGAGTACTCATACTTATAGCAATTCTGTCTTTAGATCTATCGATCTTTCTTTGTGTGTGCTCCTTTTCCACCTAATTTGGCACAGCTCTGTTGCCAGTTGGTTACTGATATTACAATGTAGGGGTTGATAAGCACTTGCCAGCATTCAGAAACTTTCCATTCCCACACTTTACAAGCCCTGGCCATTTTTCAAACCTGTCATTTGAAGCTGTTTGAATCACGGAAGAACAATGACAAGTGAGGGAGAATGTGTTACTACTGATATTTATCTGGGAGCCTCCTTTGGTGCAATTACCAGCTGGGGAGATAAAAAGTGTGGCGCAAAGAGTGTGTTTGGATGATGGTCAAAAAATAGAGGTTAGTGCACTCTAAGAGAAGCTGGAGAGTGCTGGATCAGCACCAAGCAGCCACAGTGTATCACACTGTATAGGCTGGGTCCTCCACACGGGAAAATGAAGCCAGGAACACTCCTGGGACAGGGAGCAGAGAGCCCTGGCTTCACCTGTTCCCACTGTCACTGGAGATTTAGAGCTCAGAGGTGAAACTCCCTGCCCTGTGCAGGCAAGAACAGTATTTGATCTGCTGCACAGGTAAGGTAGGAGCCATGGGCAGTCACCAGGGAATGCTCTGACATTTCCCCCGCTGTGTCCCACATGTCTGCAGAGACTGTGTGATCCTGTGAACTAGCAAGAGGTAAAATCCTTATGTAGACACAGTGAACCTGTTCTTCACTGGTCAAAGTAAAGCCTTCCTCCTCCCGGCCTTCTTCATTGCCTGGGTTCAGGTGTTGTGTGGCCAGGCAGTCCCAGGAATTGATGTGTGTGTTAATGACCACGCACTACACACTTGTAGGTAAGAACATAAAACGTTTTCCCTGTGCTTCCTCTTCCACAGTATTTCATTTCCATGCTCTGCAGCAACACATCCCCTCCCCCCTTAATTCTTCTTTTAGCTTCTCTAGGTGTAATTTGCCCTGCTCCTGCTGCTGATCCTGCCCTGCCTCTTTGGATGAGCTGTCTGTGCTTGGGGATGGGCTCCCACACCAGGAAGTGTCTGGCCGCTGCACTGACCCACAAAGATTCCTGCCCTGCATTCCATTTCTGCCTGGGCTGCAGTGTAAGCCCTGTGCCAGTGTCTATGCAGAGACTACTCCAGGTTAGAAACAAATGACTGGTCGTGACTTGGGAGAATTTCTTAATGTGATTTATCTCGGAGCTACAACAATGGGTGTATTGGTCCAAGACAGTGGGGTTGAGGTGGCTGGGGAAAGAAAACGCACACTCAAGTATGACAGCAGCAGCCTCAAATGAAGAGTGTGTGTCTCGTCCTCCTTCAGACAATACCAGAGAGGTCAGCAATAAAGTCATGCTACACCCTGGGGGTCTGGTTTCGGTTTTCAGTGGAGTGTGAATGACGGGTCACATCTCCAGCCTCTGTGAGTAACCCCTGTGGTGGTTTAGCTGCACCATCTTCCTACCACATTGCAGCCACAAAGCTGTGGTTGTCCTCTCAGTCCCTTCATCTCTTTTCATCTCCCAGGATCTCTGGCACAGGTGGTGGAAAACTTGGATTGTGAGAGGGGTGAACACTTAAAGAAAAATGTTTTAAGCAGGGTCTGTTGCCTGATCTGATCCTTAGTACCTCCATCCCAGGGCGCTGAAGCCCATCAGCAGGAAGAGCTGGGGTGTATGGCTTGGCTGTGCCCTGCAAAGCCAAAGCCAACCCTAACTCTTTGCTGCTCCATAGGGAAGCTGAGCATGAACTCATCCAGTGGTTTATGTATCAGACTGTGGTCCTCAGCCAGGGATGAGGCAATTAACCAGTAAAAGTCCACTGGCCCTAAGAGGTAGCACTGTGCAGCTTCCTACAGCAAGTACAGTACAGTCCCAGCTCCTTACACTTGAGCTTTCTTTAAAAAGCAATGTCAGTACCATTCTCACTAGATATGGGCTACTATTTAATCACCTGGTGGAGCCCTCCCTGTATTCATGCTTCCACTAAGTACAGCTCCTTAAAAGACGAACAAATTAATGGTCTCTTCTTATTTTCCCTTGAGACAAAGCTGTAAAAACAGCCAAAGCCCTCAGTATCTCTCAGTGATTTTGTTAGTGCTCTCAAAGCCTCACAGTGTGTAAAGCTCTAGGATTGCTCAAATCAGGAAACCTGACACAGAGCTCTCTTTTTATCTGCAAAAAAAGACATTGTGTCATGGACTTTCAGGAATAAAGCTGCAAAACAGCTTGATGTGGGTTTTTCTGTTAACCAAAACAATGTGTTGAAGCATTCAAGATGTGTCAGTTTACTGAAGTTCATGGCGTGTGTAGAAGTCTTAAGACCTTCTACCTGCAATGACACATAAATGCCAGCACCACTAGTTTTGCTTAAATGCTTATGTGCAACTTTTCCCATAAGGTTTGAATCAGAACTGCTCTTTTGAGATGAGCTATGGATGCATGAATTTCTAGCAAAACAGCACGACCACAGTGGAGACTTAGTGCATGTGCTGGTTGATCATCCCAGGTAGCCCTGCTGTGGCAAAACTGCTTTCACATGGGATTTAGCAGTGCACAAAACAAGCTGGGAGATGTGGTGGCTTGGCAAAAGTGAGATAGTTGATGCACAGGCCAAATCCTTACCCTGCAGTATTTTTTTTAGGTGTTAATTGGGAAAACCCCCAAACACCGAGTGCTTGTCATTCTGCAGGGCCACATGGAATAAATGAACTAGTTTGCTTTAGGCTGCTCACAGACCTTTTCAAACCCAAATTCTGATTGCAGAGGCAGAAATTCCTCCTTGTAAGTTCTGAATATGGGCAGTGGTAGAAAAATTGAAGATTTTCAGAAATGAAGAAGAAAGCTGCTTATTAACACAGGACTTGGAAAATTGTCTTTCAGAACTGAAAAATTTATCTTTTTTTTTTTTTTAAGTATGAATATTGCTTACTGAATGCAATTAGTATTTTTCTGTAGGACTAATGAATGAGAATTGATTAGGGACCATTTTCTTTCTAGAAAAATGTACTGTATCATCAAAATTTCTGGTAAAGAAAAGAGTGGTTTGAGTTATCCTATGATGACAAATTCAAAGTCGAGAACAACACCCGTCAATTCTATGAATTCTTGCTATGAAAGGCACATGCAGGCATATGCTGTGATTTGTGATGCTCACATCACAGTCTAAAGGAGTTCCTAAGCGCTGTGGCTACTGTTATTGTTATGACCTATTGTTACGCCCTTACACCATCACAACCACTGCTGTTTTCTCAAAACAGTCACTTTCGTAGCTGTCTTCAAGAATTACCCAAAACATTTCTTGTTTTTCCTGCAACTCAAAATACAAACAGTATCAACTTTGGCTTGTGTTCAGCAATAATCCTGTTAAGATTTCTCAGGAACCTCAACAGAACAAGTTAAAAGTAATTTCATTGATGCAGTTCTGTGGTATACCAAACTACATCAAGTTGTCATTTATGGCATACTTGTTTTCTTTCTTTGTCTCAATCCAAACACATAAATAATTGTAATGGATTATTTGTGGTGTTTGAAGAAAAAAGTGTTCTAATCATATGCTTTAGGTTTCTTTCACTTTTGGCTGCAAGGTCTGGAAATAATTAAACCTACTAGATGCAGAAAGAAAGGCATACAGAAAGAAAATATCTGGAGGTAGAACTTTAAATCTATTAAAGGGACTGAGGAGTAAACAACATATCAAGATGAACTAGCCTGGGGATCATTGGCTTTGGGCCCTGGTTTACAGGGCATATTGATAAGAAGAGATAGACCTGAGGTCTACACCAAAGCTGGGGTGTCGGAAATGTAATTTGAAACCATCTCTAATGAAGATACAGATCAACTGAAGAGATGGTTTTAAAATACCATAGGGTTAGTAACAAAGAGGATAAGTGTGGCATTAGTCTCTTTGAAATGAATTAGGGATGTGGATAATGATGGCTGGAAATGTAATTGCATATGAATTACCCTGTTGGTGTGGGGGAACAGAACTATGGTGTTATACACACTATTACCACCTCCTGAATGGCTTCCAGATAATATTGGAAGATAATTGTTTATACAGCTGGATCTTCTCTATCTGCTTTCAAACCATTCTGCAACCATGTGGAAAAGATTTTATTATATTTTAAATCTGGGTATCTTCAGAATATTCCAATACCTCCTGAGCTTGGAGAAAACTCTAATTATTGCATAGCTCCAAAAAATCTGCGTTGGGAACATTTGTACATCTCCATGGGAGGAATATAATTCCTAAAATGAAGCAAGTCCTTAAGAAATGGGAGTTTCCACTCTTAAGGGCCCCTAAGAGAGCTCAAGACAAGGTGTTTTTCATTCTTTTTCATTATTTTTATTTTTTAAAAACTTTGGTGTGCACACTTAGTGATATGGCTGTACAATTGCAGAGCTATTGAAATGAATCAGAGAATCAGGACGTTATTTTGATGCTGGATGAAACAATAATACAACTGTCATAAGAATGCCAGGGATTTTTGGATAAATTATAGAGGAAACAAGGTAGTGGCTTATTTTCTTTGAACAGTGACTGTTTTGGTGGGCTTTTTTAGTAACAGACATTTTTAATATATTTTACCATACACAGATTCCTTCCATTAAAAGCCTTGGCCTGATAAAAATGTAGCCTTAATGTAGATTGATCTTTTTATTTCACAACATCAAGCTCTTAAGAAGAGGGGAACACTGTGGTGACATGCCGAATGTAAATTTTTTTTTCTTGGCAGGGGTGGGCATTTCATGTCCCAAAAATCAAATCAAGATTTATAACAAAACAAACATATTGAAATGAATGGGAGGCAGAAGCTGGTAAGGTTACTGGATGAGTAACATGCTTATAAAAAGTCTCAGACTTCTCTGTCGGACTGGATCCACCCAGAGAAAGTTCCTTCAACTCCATCAACACACACAAGAACTTCTTAACTGCAGAAGTACCACTCCTGCCAACTGTGAGAAAGGCAAAAGGATGAGAATGGAAGTGGCTGTTGGTGAAAACAAGGGTATCTGGAATTTTGTCTAAGATTGGAGAAACTGACTTGGTTTGGTGGGAGAGAAGGATATGCAGAAGATGCTGTGCTTAAGGACTATTTGCAATTTCTCTGATGGGGAGCCCTGGGGAAGCCCCCTTTCTTTCTCTGGACCCAAATCTCCTCTAGCAGAACTGGCCCCTTTCCCTTGTGCTACTGCAGAGAAAGCAGTGACAGCAAGGCTGAGCAGGAGGAAGGATGGAGTAAGAGCTGGAGGCTGATTTCTGCTTTGGGACCTTCTTGCAGGCTTTGGTTACTGCATTTCTTCTTTCTTATCCATTGTTTTCTTTGGTATTTTGTTTGGTGTTTTGTTTGTTTGTGTGTTTGTTTGTTTTTTCCCCATATTCAAACTGTCTTAGATTACAAATGACAAGGGCTAGTTTGAGATACACTCCCATTACATTTTCAACTCCTGAGCATTACTGCCCAGCAGTAATCTGCTCCAGAACAAGTCTGAGACTTGATATAGTTTGGCCCCTTATGGAAAGGGGGTTTTGTGACTGCACTGCTAGGGAGAAGGGCAACTGCATGCAGGGAACCAGCCAGGCTGTGGGATGTGAGCAGCACAGGTGTGGGACAGGTGGATGGATGGAAGATGTGGAGGTGCTAGCTGCATGCAAGCCAGGGAGGAAGCTGTCTGGGATGGGCTGTGAGCAGGGAGGGCTGCATGAGGGGACAATACAAGATATTCCCTAATCCCAAACTGAAAAATTCTTTATCCCACCCAGCAGGCCTCAGGGAACTTCTTGGTGCAACTTGCTGCTTGGATGCAGAATTGAGCCCTGCTTTGTTCACAGTCACACTGGGCTGCATCTTGTGCTCCTGTACCTTTGATGATTGATGTCTGGCAGTCACTGTGTTTGGGCATGCCTGTGCCTCGACTTCTCACCTGGGCTCTCACTTGCACCTGCTCTATGTGAAGGGGCCCCTCCACTCTGCAGGAACCCATAGAGGTTTTGTGGTTTGGCAGAAGTGCAGCTGACATCTGACAGTGCATCTGACAGTGGTCTGATGTCCTTGATGCTCACGTGGTTGGCTGGTGGGATGCTCGGGGAACAGTGTCTTCCTCCTTGCACTTCTGCAGAAATGTTGCATTTCTGAAATGAAGTATGTTGTTTGCGTGTCAAATGGCATGGGGCATTTTCACAGCTCTCCTGGCAGCCACAGGCTTGGCATATTACAGGCTGAAGAGTTGCCAAGGGCAAGCATTTAGAAAAAAAAAAAAAAAAAAAAAAATCCTTTGCAGGCAACTGCCAGAGTTTAGTGCCAGGTTAATCAGAACTCCCCATTGTCTCTCTGAGACAAATGTTCTGATTAAATCTATTGTTGTTGGGCTTGATGGGACAAAGTGTTACTGAGTTACATCATAGCTATAATGTGGAAACTGGAACACAGCACAATTTATGGTGGAATGTTCCCTGGTATTGTTCAGAAATATCACCACAGAAGAAGTTGTGGGAATGATTATTTGAAAGCTGCTGGTCTAACAGTGGCTTGAGCCCAGCTCCAGGGTGTCTAACTAGGCTCTGCTCCATAGCTTAAGTAAACTACTTAACCTCCCTGTTTCTGCTTTGCCCTTTATGAGCAATGGTGTTAAAGTGTTGTCTGCTTTCCTGCAAGGATCTGCTCATGTTTCCAACTGGCTCTGCTTTCTGCAACCGCACTGGCGTTGCAGCCTTTGCCCTGTCTGTTGGACTGGGGGATTTCTCTTCCTTCTGTCCAGCCTGGTCATCGTGTTCTCATTGCTGCAGCATCTCAGAGATGACTTGGAGTGACTCTGAGTCCTGCCTGCTGGGGCTAACATGGCACAGAGAACCTGGCAGCCACTGCTTCCACAGTTTGCTCCTGCAGGTCTGCAGTCCAGCACTGTGGAAGGAGCACCGGGACTCCCTGGTCCATAAACAGCGCTGGCTTAAGAACTGTGTGGTTCCTGACCGTGGAAGAGAAGCAAGTAAAGTGTTGGTTGTGCAAGAGGCAGCTCTGATGAGACCTCAAAAAAGCTATTGCAGGACGTGAAAGAGGTGGGAATCAGACTGTCTTGTCTAGCCACCTTATGTCACTTAATAAAAGACATATATCCGTGAGACGTGTAGTGCATGAGATTGCATCCAGATTTCGTGGCTCCCATCCATCCTCACACAGACTGAGCCCTGCCTGGTTCCTGGTTGTCCTTAGCTAACGGAGCTTCCCGGGGTGACACAGCACACTCGGTAACTTGAGCAACCTTAGGGTCATCAGTATTGAGCTGAACACTGAAATTCGGAGAGAAGGTCATCTGTCTCTTTCTCACTGACTCTTTTGTGTAGCAAACAGCAAGGTTTGCATGAGCACCTTCTGACATTTGATAATGCCATCTCTGCAAAGTGTCATTGTGTTGGAGAACGGGATTGGACTAAAGGCACAGGAGACTTGGGAAAGCAAGTACCAGAGCAGACAGGGCTCTTAAATGAAGTCTGGGTGGGATCTAGCTGGTCAGCTTTACCATGATAATGGATCATAATATCTCATCTTATGTCTGTAATTCTTTGAAGATGCTGTAGGCTCCCAAACTCTGAGGAAAATGTTTTTCTGATGCCAAAAATTCTCAGCTCTTGATGGCTCTTCCTGACCTGGCTGAGTCACCTGCTCAGATGCCTTTCTCCCTCCTGTGCAGTTTGGGTTGGAGGAGAAACAACACTTCCCTTTCCTTCATCTCATCTTTGCCTTTACCTTTTTTCTCTGATTTTTTTTTTTTTTTTTCTACCTGGGTTTGGGGAGGGCATTGAGTTATAAACTAAAAAAATGCAGCCTGTGGCATCAGCAGGGAGCTTTCATTCTGTAATCACCTGGGTTATGTTGTCAAAACTGTGTTGGTATTTTGGCCATAAACACACCACTCTTGCTTAAGACACAAAGACCACGCCATAAGTTAATTTTGCTTGGCAGTGTGTGCTCAAAAAACAAGAGGTTTCTTTTTGTCACATGTGTTTAACATAGAAGCTAATTAGAAAGGAATGTTAATGCATGACATTAACCACCAGCTGCAACATAAAACCAGCTAAATTTGTTAGTAGTGAAGGGGCATAACCCAAATATACCCAGACCAGCAGACAATGGTTAGTGTTACCAAAAAGGGTTTGTCAGTGATACCGAAACAAGTGGGAACAGTTCAGCTGGCAGCTTGAAGACTGACATTAGGATCAGAGGTGTAGACAGAAATTAAAAAATGAAATAAAGTGATGGAACAGTTTTGAAAAGAGATGACTGCATGGATTAGTTGCCTCATCAATTGATGAAGTTAGTTTGAGTACCAGCTGCTGAAGCTGTACCAATGATTTTCATGGGCCGTGACAACTTATGGCTTATGAGCTACAATGGAGGAAAGTGCTGAAAATGTGTGCAGTGCTGTGAGGAATGGATTCAAGATGATGTGAGCTAGGAGTATGTGGTGTGTTTTCATCCCTGGAGGGAAAGAATAAAATAGTCGAAAACTGTTTTAGGAATAGCATCTCAGCATAGTCACAAGGACACCACAAGAAATAAAATATTAATTAGAGATCTTCCAAAGATGGGAAATTATTGACCCAGAAACCCTGCTTCTTTCAAAGAGCAATGAAGTTAGAGTAGTTCATAAAGACACTAGGAAAGGCAAAAAGAAAATTCTACCAGCAGTGAACCTCATCGTGAGTCCTAAGCACTGAAATAGAATATTATAGCAATGTATAAAGAGGCACATCAATGATCTGGGTTGTTCATGTAAGAGTATCTGATGACGTGACTTTTTCATTGACGAAAATCAAAGAGAGAAAGAAGCTCAACATCCAGAAGGAGTGAAGCCTTCCTGAGGGGAAAATAAGGGGGGAAAGTTTGATGTGTGCAAAGGAAAAAAGATGCCTCCTAACATTAAGGAAGGAATTAGTTGTTGATGAGAGGAATGAGGCACTAGACTCAAGCCTTCAGAGAAAAATATATGCCAATTTTTTGACTCGGGAATGCAGGCATCGCATGTGGTGGATGACAGTATCTGCTGGGATGTGACAGTGTGGTGCTGTTACCAAACACGCTGAATTTACTGGGTGTTTTTCCCAAGACCCAGATTTGTTAAATGTCTGTAACTCCTCTATTTTTTCATAAGATGTACTATACTCTGCCTTTTGTAGAAGACATTTGTTAGACAGAGACTGTCAGTGGTCAGAACAAATGTTTCCTTGGAGATGAATTTATGATATTTTGGATGTAGTCAGATGATAACTTTAGCTAAGCTGAACAGGACTCAGGAGTCACTCCAGTCAGATGTCATTGAAAGAAAACCTCCATATTCAGTGATGCAGCTCCAAACAGATCTGCCTTCCAGAAAAATGCCACCTCCCTTGCCTAAGAAACTAAAATACTCAAAATAGACAGTGACTTTGGAACTGCATGGGACCAAAAGTAGTTTTACTGTGACTGCCAGACCCAGTGCCTGATCCTGCTGTGTCTCAAGGCCTGGCAGAGATTAGATCTAGACATGCACAGTCTGATTTTTCATGTCAAGAATACTTGGATGCATTGGCCTGGAGGAAGCTGTGACATTACCTCGTAAAGAAAAATGGACCTGGTCTCAGTAGATCAGCAAGTGCTCGGTCCTGCACTGTCTGGTGCTGAAACCATTCCAGATAAAATGGCACACTGTGCTTAGGAGTAATCTTTAGCCCTCCAAAAGTCAAGTATCTTGTCTAAGCTAGTGGTTTGATATCCCACAATGGTCAGCTTGCATGGAGTAACTAGTCCAGCCTGCTTCAGGTCTCCACACACGTTTGGGGTGAATACTTTTTAAATGCAGAAGGAGCCTGTGTGACCAGCATACACTGGTGATGAGCTTGTAAATGCTGGAGATTAAATTAATTGAGCACAGTCCTCCTTAAGTGTATCCCTCTCTTTTCTGGAAAGTGGAGAATTGTCCCCAATCTTCTCTGAATGTCTCCCTGTGCAAAGCTGCAGTTTTTTATGCTCGGGTGGGTCAGTGTGATGCTCTTGAAGTGGGATCATTCCTGCAGCCTCATTTCAGACAGGCTTCTTGTTAAGTTTGATATTACCTGTCTCTTAATATGTTTAGAAATGTTGACTTCCTTTGGTCCTGGATTCTGCCATTCCAGGTGTTTTTATTTTCAGCTTTCTGTTTCACAACAGGTGTGCCGCTTTCAGTGGAGCTGAAGTGCACCTTAGAAGGGCTGAACATGCACCATCAAAATCCTTCTGGGAGTTATTTCATTATTTTTAAAATGTTTTAAAGTGGACTGTTGGATTGCTAGCAGTGAGGCCAGGTAGTTATTTGGCTAAACAACACCTTAAGGTATTTTAAACCCAACAGAGCTGTAACCTATGTGACTGCTGCCCCCATGTCAGGTCAACTTCATCCAGCAAAAAATACACCTGATACAAAATCATTGCTTGGGCTGTGTTATCTCCAGTCCAAGGAAATGAAAATAAAAATGCAGATTAATTTCTCACTCAGTTCAAAGAACTGCACATGCATTGAGCTAGGAAGGACACCTTTTCTTATTCCATCAGCATGAGGTCTTTGCCTGTGCTGCTGACTTGACTGATGTCGCCCATTAGTCTGAATGGCCCAGCGGGTCCCTAATTTTTAATTTTAGTTAATGATGTTCTTGTAAGCTTGCTCACAGATGAGATTCTCCCTTGGAAAAAGTCCTGGTATCAGGGCTTCTGCCAGGCTTTGGACTAGTCTGTGGAGATTCGAGTTTGCTGGAAATGTCTGGCATGACTTTTCAGTTGAGTCACCACCCCTGGAGGTATTTAAAAGCCGTGTAGATGTGGTGATTAGGGACATGGTTCAGTGGTGAACTTGGCAGTGCTGGGTTAATGGTTGGACTCGATGATCTTCGAGGTCTTTTCCAACCTCAGTGACTGCTTCTGTGATTCAGCTTGTCACTGCAGCCTGCTGCATTCCCTGCCCGCTGTGTGGCTGTGAGAGGGCACCAGCATGATGGCACTCCTCTGCCTTCCCCAGTGTGTGGAGACTGTCTAGAGTGACAAGTGACTGAGGACTTGGTGTGCCCAGCTAGAGACATGTCATCAGGCTCCCTCATTTTTATCTTCTGGGCATTTTAAAGTACACATATAAATCCATGTGTCACCTGTAGGAAAGTCCCTGTGATTTAGCAGTAGTAGAGACCACGGACACAGAAGTGCATCACGAGTGAAAGCTGCATCACCACAATGCCTGAACCCCTTGAATGGCACCTGCCTCCACCTCCAGCTTTGTGGGAGGTAGTTAATGCTGAGGTGAGCTGAGGACACATTTACAACAAATCATACTTTTATATATGGGTTATCTGAGTAACCCCAGACTGATGGCAATCAGTATTATTGGCAAATAGTATCTACTTATTGTCACTGTTGGGAGTAGTGTACAATTAGAAGAATTTTAGCCACCCAGAGCAGTGTGTCAAGGATCATTTCCCCTTGGCTTTCCTAGCAAGAGACTGATTGCTGATAGAAAGGACAGAAATTTTGACCTGTTTGAGCCAGTTGTAGCCAGTTTTCCATAAACACATTACAGTTTAAAGCCAAAGAGTGCTCTTTAGAACAGATGGTGAGAAGGAATGGCATTCATTCATACCAACATGGCTGAAGAAATTTTGGGTATGTTTTTGCATAATGAATATAATACATGCATATGTGTGTGTGCTTATGTATAGGTAGTACTTTCATTTATATAATTCTCAGTAAATAATCTTGACTCATTTTTCAGCTGTCAAATACCTATAGAAATATCAATCATATTTTACTGCTGTCTTAGTCATTTGCTCAGTATTATATAGACTTCTGTTCTTCTAGTGACAAGATGGAAATTATTCACATAGATACAGTAACTGGAAGTTTATTACTGTAGGTCATAGTGTGCTGATGCTGACACTGTCTGGAAAATGTTGTCTTCTTTCCTTATCACAGTGCTTATTTTACAATGGGCTGCCAATCAGTTTTAAAAAAGTTCTGAGCATCTATATTTGAAAATCAATATATTCAGCAACTAGGTTGTTCTGAGAAAACTTGAATAATATAATTGACTATAGAGCTGGCCAGCTGTGTTTTCAGACATGATTTGCACACACACGCTCACACTCCTGTAGGGCTACTCCTTACATGGGCTGTATGAGACAACATCAGTTTCTGCAGCAAAGGTGATTTGTGGTTTGAGTTCTCAGCTTTGCCCCACAAATTACACACGCTGACAGCAGTTTTCATGCTGAGGGGCAATTACAAACCTAGCTGAAGGTTGGTGCTTCTGCAGAGTGTCTGGAGTAGCAATGAACACCCTTGTTCTTGCAGGAGCTTCCAGAAAAACCTTCTCTGTAATAAAATCAGATCATCTTGTTCGGATTAGCAAGTTGTCAGTCTGGTTGTTGCTCCTGCTTGTCTTCAATTTCTAATCTAGTGACAAGCTGTGAGTTATTTGATTTGATTCTTATGGTGGATCCAGGATAAAAACACAATGCCTTGAGGATCACTGTGTAGCTGAGAGTGAAAAAGTATGTCCAGTTTGGAAGTCTGCTTTTTATGAACTCCTCAGTGATGATATGAAGTGCAAACTTGAAATCCCTGCCAGGGCAGTCTGAGAAATACAGATTTTATGAGATACTTAAGGAATTTGCAAACATTTTTGAGGGGAGAACCAACAGTTGTTTCAAATATATTTATCTGTGACCTAGAAAAATTGTTCTTGTGGTTTTGTGATCTAATGTGGCTTGTGCTATAGACGTCCACGATGATTTTTAATAACTGATTCATTATTATTAGTCCAAATCTACCGACCAAAGACATCTTTAACAGGCATATGAGCTCTGAGTGCACAAACAAGATACTACCATGTATGAAAGGGCTGTGCAACTTGTCTTTTTGCTTAAGTTAAAATACAACCAAAACATAATCTTTTGTATATGGCCTTATGAAAGACTGAATCACATGCAGCAGCACAGACATAGTGGCACTACCATAAAATTAAGTGGTTGTTAAAGGATTTAAGATATGGTCCCTAAAGTTTGAAAAAGGCACTTCTTCTAAATGGGGGGATATTAATCTCTGCAGTTCTAGTAATTATATTTTATTATACCGTGTCATATTTTATTTTACTGTGCTTTTTGTCACAGCCAAAGCAACTGGTGTGTATTTGAAGTGTGGTATAAAGTGCCAATAGTGCTTTGGGAAGTTGGCTGCATTTCAGTGGTGGGGAAGTGTCAAGTATGTGACTAAAATTTCAGTAGATTTGTAGCTTCTAATTCTATCATTCATTTGCCTGTTCAGCAGGATTATGTTGCTTTTATCAGGTATAGGTGAGATTGACACTGGCATAGAGACTTCACCTCTAGAGCTTTTAAAATACATTTTTTAAAATGAATGGGACACAGAAAGTGCCCAAAAGGGGGCATTGGAAGAAGCCTCTTTTTTTACACAAAGAGGTGTAAGAAACTCTCTCTATCTTAAGCTCATGGTAGGGCATGCTCGCTTTATCACCCTGAGCAGCTGCAGCAAGAGCAGCATGCCATTTCTCCTGGAAAGAACAACAAAATGAAGGGTTTGCAGCTGAAGAGGGATGCTGGAATTTAAAAGTAAAGCATAACTTCTAATGGGAGGGTGATTAACCAAACTACAATGGGATGGCATTAATTATCTGCCTCTTGGTAACTACTGAATGAGATCCTTGCTGAAAGGTACGTTTTAGTCATATAAAAGTATTATTTTTAGGAGAAGAAGCCATTTCAGTAAATAGAAAGAGAACTTGACAAACAATATGGTTCCTTCTGGCTTTAAATTCTCTGAATTATCAAGGTATTGCTGGTTTTTACAGCCATGCCATTTATGAAGTTCAGGCTACCTTTCTCCAGTGTGCAGTCCTGGGAAAAGACTCAGCTAGACCAGACTCAGTCTAGGACTCAGTCCTAGACCAGATGCTCAAAGGTTGATGTTTGATGTTTTATTCCTTTCTGCCACATTCATCGGGTTTTATGCTGTTATATCGTTCATTATAAAGCCTGTTTGATCCTTTCTGGGAAGGTAGGTGCATATGTGTGTTTTATGCCTTTCTATGAGGACACGTGACAAAGACCCATGCTGAGCTTTCTATGAGACATCAGCCCTGTGCAAATATTGGGCTGAATATTTGTCAAAATCTGAGTCTTTGGATAATAGTGCTACGAATGCACAGTATTTTGTACTCCACCTCTTGGCAAACACACTCATTAATTGTCCATTTGGTAAAAAAATCCTCATATGTGCTGGTAGGAAAAAATTAGACGGGAAAACCTTTTGCTCAGTTCTCAGAACATGGGAAAGAAACAAGAACAAGTGAAAAGTATTTGGGAAACACTTGGATGAGTTGTGTATGAGTGTACATTAATTCATTATAATGAAAATTTCATCAGCTTTCTTTCTGGAATTTTGGTGTTTACATATGATGCCCCCGTGGCTACAAGGATCATGTGTTCTCCTCAGCTGACTGTAGACAAGTTGGTGAGGAGCACTAATGTCAGCAGAGTGTAGCAATGCTCCCCAGCGCGTGGCTCCCTTTGCTCTGTGTCTGCCTCCCATCTTGGTGCTCTGCTCTCTGTGCCTGTGTTCTCACGACCGTCTCTGGTTCCTGTCATGGGGCAGAAAACCTTCCCTTGGCAAAAAGGTCCTCCCTTGACCATCTTCCTTCATCTCAGTTGTTTGTTCCCAGATGAGTTATTGATCTGGTGCTGGTAGCCTTGAGCATTGTTTCCAAACAACAGAGACAGAAGCTGCTTGGAAAAGCAGTGATGAAACCAGAATGATAATTGCTGTTAGTTATGAAGCATTTCTGCAGTCTCAACCAGGCAGGGACTGGTGGGTGGCCAAGGCATGGCTGAGGGACAGAACTGTTCTCAAGAATGAGAGATTTGCTCATTTAAAGGTGAGTCAGGCATCTGGATGCAGTGCAAATGGATTATTGGCAACAGATGTCCTTCCATAGACCTGTGTTTTCTTCAGCATGAGGGAAATGGGGTGGTTTCTGAGCTTGCAAGTTGAAGTCTGCTTGAAAATGATCTTTCTTGACCATTGCTAGTGGGACCACCTTCCTCCATCTGCCTTGGCTCTCTGTGAGCCTGCTTTTCAACAGCCTCTACAGCAATCCCCCTTCTGAAATTTATTAGAGGAAAAAATTGCTAATACTCGAAATGACCTGTTCACCTCCAGATGCCTTCACGCAGGCTGTGTCAGGGAATTTCGTGTATTCTTCTTCAGTAATGAATTAAGTTGGCAATGGAGCGTTTCTTTGCAGGACATCATTAAATAGCCCACGCGCTGTGCTGGCCATTACACGTGTACCCTTTCGCCCTCGGCTGGAACCAGCAAGAGATGTGCCATAAGGACATTATTCCTACAGATGAAGCCATCCACTAACCCATTTTCTAGCAGCAGCATTAGGTTTCTCTGCTCCTTGTCACCCTGAAGCGCTGGGTGGATGCTGTCTGTGGCTGGGTGATGTCTTGAAGCTGAAATGACCCAATGACCAGCCAAGCAGACTTTTGTCTCCACCAAATGTGTGCAAGAAATTGCTTTGCCAGCACGCGCATGGTCTGCTTGGAAGGTGTTGCATTAGAGCCTCTTCCTAATGAGCTGTGGGATCGGGGAGTTGGGCATTACGCTAATCTTTCCAGGAATTTAACTTGAAAGCTTACCACATTTCCAAGTACAGGACATGTCCATTCAAATGAATAGTTGGGTGTCTGACCTCCTATTTGACTATATTTGCTCTAGATATTTATTAGCCCTTGTTCTTGCAGGACTTTTTAAAGTCCAGTATAATGTCAGATGTGCTGAGTGCTGTAAAAAACCCCCGACTCATCAATCTTGATGGATTTTTGTTTGGCACTTACAGGTTAGGCCTGGAGACACAGCCCTTTTATAAGTGTGCTGTGTGCTTTTAAACTCATATATAAAGACATTGAGGCATGAGGTTTGCATTTGCTTTGCACTGACCCACGCCTGCAAATGAACCAGCTGTATAAAACAGACAGTAGTGCTGTATTTTCCTGCTCTCTGTGGTGGTAGGACTCCCACAACCTGCTGAGGCTGGTCACCACCAGCCCTGTGCCCCAAATCCCTGGAGCTTGGGGCTGACACGCTGACAGGGGGAGCAGCCTCCTGCTGCAGAAGGACAGCCCATCTCCTGCCGAGTCTTGCTGTGGCAGCTGCATCTCCAGGACCCCATCCCGTCCTCGCTGTCAGACTGTTTTTGCCATTCCAGCCCTTCAGTGTACCGCAGCCATCAACATAGACATTCCAGGGGAAGTTGTGCAACTGTCCCTGCTTAATCATTAACTGGGACGTTCTAGCTGTTAAATTTTTTTATTTATGTCTAGATTTTTGCAAGGGGAGACACTTGTTGGCCAGGGCAGGCTGAAACACACACAGAGCTCTGGCTCTCAGACGTGCTCTGCCCTGTGTGCATGAAGCTGAGCCGTGCAAGGCTGGCCAGAATTGAAAGCAGGGCTTCCAGTGACGGAGTGAAGGAAAACAGGCTGTTACTCCCAAGAAGCGCTGGCTTTGCTGAAGGTCCTGGCTGGGAGCTGCTCTGTGATGGGTGTTGCAAGTGTCAGCACGGGGAGCTTGCCTTGCAAGGGGTAAAGCCAAGGAGTGACCCATGGCCAGGACTTGGGCACCTGTGTGTGGAGAGTCGGGCTGTTGCAGAACCAAAGCCCATCACAGTGGGAGGATCCCTGGAGGCTCACCGGGGCTGGGGTGTGTGAGGAGGGCTGGAGGGAGGTGCAGATGGGGTTTTCTTTCCCCAACATGTGGAGTTTGTGGCTCTTGCTCTGGGGCTCTGAGCTCTCTTTTAGGCAATGCTGAACCAGTTCCAGCTCACTCTTGGCTAGAGTTGGTTGGTGGGCAGATGATCCCTTCTTCTGCCTTCATCCGCCACCTGATGCTGCGTTTTACTATTCAGCTGGGGAATATCTTGGTTTGCGTCATTGTTTTGGCCACACTGATTGATTTCAGAAATTTGTGTATTTGAAGCACTGAAACAGCATGGCTTGATCAGAGGAGAACCAGTCTGAATCCCTGCTCATTTTTCATGGGGTCTACTATGTCCCCCCAAGCACCCCTCTCTGATTCACTACCACAGTGGATATTTTGGAAGGTGTGAGTGATAGCAGCTACAGCAGACAGTTCTTCAGATTGTTCTTTCATCTCTAGCTTGCAAGGTCCTGCCAAAGCCACAAGAACGGAGGAGCAGAGGTGAGAGCTGTCCCTGGGGCAGAGCCAGGAAAAGGGAATCTGTGTTCCCATCTCGTCTTCCCTGCGCCATTACCCCTGGGACCAGGAGCAGTGCAGCAAGGTTAAGGCAACATATTTTGCACCCAAAATATACTGAGCAAGGAATCAATCTAGCAAACAATCTCATGCTCCACAGAGAAATACTTGAGCTGTGTTTGCTGTTGTTTGTGGCCGTGCTGCACCATGGCTTCCCAGTGAAGTCAGAGCCCAGCTGGGTGTAACTAGGGGTGGTGCTCACATTGTCTGGGCTAAATGTCAGCAAGGAGCAGCAACAGTTGAACAAGATGGATTTCCAAGCATTTCTCTTCTTCTGGTCACACAGAGCCCTCATTCTTGGATGGCTGAGGCAAAAAGACAAGAGCAAAGTTATGTTAGATGGGAAACTACCTAAATGTTTTGGGTTTTGTGCATAGAAATAAACAGAAATGAGCTCTGGGTCTTGTAAATATCAACACCCGGTTTTGTGTATATAGCCTGGCTGCTAGGAAAGCTCGATGTGTTCTAACTCCACTTTGAGTTTAAGGAGTAAATACGATCCACTGCTCAGCCCATAGGGTTCCTGACCATACTTCTGAGGATACCCAGTCAAAACTTGAGTGTTACCTGTACTGATGTGATTCTGCCTTCCTTCACGCTGGGCAAAATCAGCTGGGCTGGCTCAGAGCTGCCTCTGAAATGATTTGATCCAGGTGGATGGTCACAGTGCTCTCTGGCAGATGGATCATAACATGCTCCTGGATTCTTGTGTTGGGTGTCCAAGGTTCCTCGACTTCTACATCCACTACTGTGACTAACACAGGTGATAAGAGAATGTTGAGAAAAGCCTGTGGTTCTAAGCCTTGAATTTGGACCAGATGTGAAATACAAGACCTTCCTTTACCCTGATAAAAGTCTGAAAATGTCCCAGGTAAGACACTGACTCTTCAGTGATGGTGTAGAGGGACCTGGGCCATGCTCTAAGGGCAGCTGCTGTCAGATGAAAACCTGCTCTAAGGTCTCCAAGCAGTTAAAGACTGGCATATTTACATTGAATGTTTTGCTAATGTTGGTCTTCCAAGAAACCAGTTGTAAAACTTGCTGCAGGACTGCTTCTGCAATTGTATGCCAGACAGCAACTGCAGCCTTGTGTCCAGGACTGGGCCTCATGACCTGCTGTCTAGGAAACTCTTCTGCACAAGGCAAAACCTTGGTTTTCTGTGTTTACAGTTTTGTCTTATTATGAAACTTGTTCTGAAATATTGTTGTTACCTAGAAATGATTTGAAGCAGATTCTTTCTTGCCATCCTTCTGGTGGTGCTCAGTTAAGACTTGATTTTTCAGTTCTGGACTGAGATTTTATTACAGGAACCAAGATATCTGAATCAGTAGGGAAGGGGAGATTTGGTCTTAACCTGACCTTCCAATAAGCATAGATACAGTTTCACTTTTCTAAAAGTATGTGAAACTGGACTTGGTTTGTGTTCTTTTTATAAAGGGTTGAACTCTTCTGGTGTACATGTATTTATAAACTGAAAGTATATCAGCGGTGGGAAAGGAAATGGACAACTTTTAGTGTTTTCATGGACTGGCTGTAGGCATACATCTTGCACATGTAGAGAACTGCAAAGCCATGATTTCCTAGGCTGTGAGGTGATATTGGTGAGTTTGCTTAACCTTGCAGCTGCTGTATCTGTTGGGAGCCTGGCTGCCACAAGCTGACAGCAAAGCTGGGCTCTGTGCAGGACACCACTGTGCCCAGTGCGTGCATTCTGCAGGACTCTTCTGCTCCCTTCTGGCCAAGTCTTGAAATCCAAACCAGAGAAGATTTTCTCCACATCTTGGCTGGATATCAGGATTGATCTTAGAAGTTCTGTGGTCAACACAATCCTTGATGCTGGTGGAACAGGAAATGAAGGATGGAGATGAGTGTGCCCCATCATCAAGTAAGTGGAACCATTTGTGGGTTCCATTTCTCTTTCCTTTTCACCCACAAAGCTTCATGGTAACTAGTTTCTTCTAGAGACTTTTGAGGTCCTCAGAGGACGTGCTCAAGAGTCACAGTTACTGCAGTGCTGCAGCAATGAGTGAGTTCTTTTCTCCTGCTTGGGGCTTGCTTTTCATGCTGATTTCTTTTCCTGGTTGCTGTATTCCTAATGTTTAAACTCGGGGATTTCCTCACCAACCTACAGCCCAGACCCTGCACTAGTGGCACAGAACTGTCCTGTTTTTCTTCAGAGTAGCTGATTTTAATGTGGAGACAACTTCTGTCTCACAAGGACTGAGAACTGTGGAAGCAGCAAAGTACTGCCCATCACACCTCAGTGCCTTGGTGCTTGTCTGCAAGTCAGTGTGCTTATTCTGGACCAAAATTAAGTGTACTGTTGAATTAAATGAAAGAGGATTTATAACCATGACTGAATTTTGTTTGCAGATGAAGCTCTCAGCTCTTTTGCCTACTCTTCAGCTGCTCTCAATAGTTGAGACAAGCGGGGTCCCATGTGGGATTAGTGTCCCCTTTGAGGGACACAAAGATACGTGATTAAGTTCATATAGGGTCCTATAAGGAGCCAAGACCACATAAGGAGCTCAGTGTCCTCGCTAGAGTCATTGACCCAGGCACAGGAGTCCTCTAGTTGATTGGGAAAGAGGGCTGTACCACATTCAGACTCGGGGTCACTGCCTTGTGTGGCCCATGCCAGGTGAGACCTGGAGGGGTGGCTTGTCGAATAGACTGTGGGTGTTGCCGTGGGTCCACACTGCAATGCTGCTCTGGGGATGCAATGAAATAATCCTACACACCTGACTCTGGCTGCACTTCCCAGGATGAAAAAAGATCACTTTTATCTGTAATCAAAGTTCTAATCTGCACAACTGACAACTCTAAACAAAAGGCAGTTAAAAAAGAACCCAATGTTTATTACCTAACATGTTTTCAAAACCCCATCATGTTTAACCTAAACATACTGCTCTTAGGGGGTGTGAGTCATGTCTTTAATCACTAAGATTTGACAATAGCAGGTAAATTAGCAGGTTGCAATACGGGAAACCTTTTCTTAGAATGTCACATTGCCAATCCTGTTGCAGGGTTGGGACCTCAGGTGTATTTTCCAACAACCTACCTAGGCTGTGGACCAGCAGCAGTTAAATATGTTCCAATCCAGTGCAGCTGTGCTGGCAAAAGTTCCTGTGTAAAAATCAGGATGGTAAAAAAAAGCCTTTTGTTTGGATGAGTTGTATCACTCTGGCTAACCTGCCCCAGCATGAGGGCTTTTGTGAGCTGTCTGCACTTGTGCCTTCATGCTAGAGGAGTTACATTTGAGAAATTTTTAGAATAGACTTGTCTTATCTTCCTAGAGACACTCATATCTCCAGATGTCCACAGCATGGAATATAAATGGGTTATTCATCATCATGGATCAGCTACTGTTAAACTTTGCTGGGATCTAAAATACCATCCCAGTGATTTCCTACCACCTTCCTGGCTATTAAATGACTATTGTTTTGTTTGTATGACTCTTTTCTGCTACACACATATAACCTATGTCAATATTTTTGCTATTTTAATTGTGTTGAAAGTGCTCTTCCATCTTTTTCTCATTTTTCTCTTCCTTCTCAGCCTTCTACAAGCTTTCCTTTTTTCATCTAACCTCCCATGGACTACTGCTGCTAAAGGCATGGACACTGGATCACCTCAAAGAAAACCTGCTGATGGATGATGTTGTTGTAGATATCTGCACTTCTTCTTCATTATTACTTCTCTCTGTCTATCTTTGCCAAGTAGGAGAGTCTTTCTTTTCAGACTGTGTTTGCACTCTTTCCCCTTCATCACCTGCCTCATGCCCCCTACTCAGCTGTGCCCTAACAAATGCTTAAACGCATCCTCAATGCCCTTCAGCTGTTCTCATGCACTTATAAGGAGTCTGTGTCCAGCAGAGCTCAATGGCAGACCTTGAAGGAGACTGTAAGAAGCAGAGAACAAGACTGGGTATGTTTTCCTCCAAGGTCTATGTCTGTAATGAACACTAATGTAAAGAACCAGTAGACTAGCAATAGCTAAGGGTGCGGCACAGATGGAGTTAATGCATAGGTACTAGTTAGTGTACCTATAGATTTACACACTGCAAACTGATGTTGAATTATATCTATTTATGTTTATATCCTTGCCTGGTTCCTCCTGTATTTGCTGCTCATATTTATAAATTGTAAACTCTTTAAGGCAAAGGTTTTTGCATAACACCTGGCAATACTGATGAAGTACTGAGAACACAGCTACTTACTAATGATGTTTTTATTAAATAAAAATGAGTGTGCTGCTCATGACTCCAGGTTCTCAATTATCCACAGCTTCATGATGATTTCTTGATGAGAATCTCCTTGGAAGCTGAGGAAACTGGAACATCTTGGACTTGGCATATGACACCAAGTATCTGCAAACTTTAGAGGCTCTATTGAGGGTAAGCTAAGAGATTTAACCATGTTTTTTAATTTCTAGGCTTTATGCTGTGCAGCTAAGTTCTTGTGAGAACCTGGCACTCTTATTAACAGGCCATGCCTCAAGCCTTATGAATTCTGCCTAAAGTAGCAGAGAGGTTGTTTTTTGTTATAGATCCATGGGCTTCCACAGTCAGGACAAGAAGCTGACAGTTCTAAAGTGTGTCTTTCCCTCATACTGAAACTTCTAAGACTGGGGCAACTCTAATTTTGAGTTCTATTCACCACTGATTTTTTTTCATTTTCTTCCTGGGCTTCATATTGCCTCACTTTAGCCAAGAGGCAACAGGTGAGACATGGGAATTTTGGTCTGACCCAGAGAGGTTCAGCAGCTGATCTGCTAGGAGCACAAAGCCATTAATGAGCCCTTGGGGTTCGTGAGCCTAGATCCCTGGAGGTCCTGACTCTTGCTGGAGGTCTGAGCAGAGATGTCTTACTGCACAAACACATTATGTCCAGGCCAGGTTTGCAGCAGATTGTCTTCTCCATGCATTGGAATACTCAGTCTTTTGGTCTTGAGAAATAACAGGAAGGGAGTGTTACATACGAGGCTTTTGCCATGTTGTTTAGATTCTGATGTATCCTATCCAAGATTTTAATGGAAAGCTTTCTTCTCCATTCCTATGGGCCAGATACTCAGCTGGCGTAAACACAAATGCCATCGCTGCTGCGTTCTTTGACGCAAGGTTAGGGCTGAGCTCATGGTGGTGTTGTGTCTGGGAATATTTTTATCCTTTAGAGATATTTGCCCCCTCTCCCCTGCTGTCTCCTCAAGGATTCTTTCTTCTTAGCAAATGTGCTCCTCTGTCTGGAACATATGGGACAAGTATTTTCTTCCATTCCTTCACTACTCAAAAACAGTCAAATCAATTCGTCTAAAATTAAAACCTTTTGGGTTGAATCTTAGCCTAGAAAACCTCATCTCCCAACGGAATCCTTGAAGAAATTTGTGAGCAATTTCCAAAAATGATGGAGCCGCCTTGTAAAAAAGCTGGGGCAGAAACCAATTGGAAAAGCCCTTTGGTAGTAGTTACACCCATGCCTTCAGGTGTGCAAGTCTCACTTTGGCTGTCACATGAGAAGCGATGGTGGCCATTGCCTTCTGCAGCTCCATGCAATCAGTTGGGTAATCAATTCTAGTGGCCAAGGCATGCCCCTCCCCACCTTTGTTCTTCATCTGTGTGAGTCTTTACACTTCTGCTTTTGGCTGGAAATGTAAATGACTAAGTATTTGGTACTGGACCTTGCAGACTTCAGAAGGTCAAATAGCTTGGAAAAGTTTTTTAGTTTTGGATTGTTTAACCCAATTCTTTGAGATTCACTGAAAATTATATAAAAAGCTGTCATCTTTGTGGATGAAATAGTGAAGGGTACTCCGGTGAAGCAGCAAAAAGACTAATTTCTTATAGTAAAACTTATTTTTGTTCTAATTTAGTGGATATTGTCCTGAAAACTGCCCTTCCAACCTGGGATTTTCTTCTTTGATTTTTTTTGGATATTGAATTGAGTCAGAGTAAGCTCTACCCTCGACTAGTACCAGTTACAGAAGTGGGTGAATCACTAGCAGTTTGATGAATTCAGTGTGGGAAATAGCTAGCATGTGGTTGTAGCCAGGTGAAGAATGTTATCTGATTTGGGTTCAGTGATTAGGAATTTTTGTTCAGAGTGATTCATCCATGGAAAGGACCCATACAAGGAATAAAAGATGCTCACACCAAATGAACTTTCAAGTCCTGTACCACATCTAACATTAATGTTATTATAGACACATTTCTAGCACATTATGTCAAGGAAACAGGACCTGCAACTTGTGTGAAATACCTGCTTTGCCATAGCATTAGTTTCTTAGTAGCACTGATGCCTTTGTTCTATGCACTAGCACGGGTGGGACTGAAGTCTGGTTAAATCTGACTTTTTATATGCCTTCAAAGTCTGCACAGAAAATTCACAGTCATTATTATTAGAGCAATTCTTTGTAGCATATCCAGCAGACACTTATCTAAAGAACGTTGTTTGAAGATGAAACAAGTTCTCTGACTGTCTCTGTAATGGTAAAATTCCTATCAGAACACCGAAATGATAACTTCTGGTGTTTAAACATCAAACTTTACCTTTTGTAGACGTCCTTGTCCTTTTTAGCACTTGGAACGTGTTATACTATGGCCCAGCTTTTTTGCCGTAACATTCTGTAGCACATGCAACAGTGTTAGGCATGATGTCTTTACAAAACAAGGAAAAGAAAAAGCTTTTTGGTAAATTACAGTTGTTCCTCTAGATCATCCTATTGTTCCAGAATACACATATCCTGAGGGTTGGCTTTACAGAGAACTAGAGACCTGCAATTTTTCTTTGCCCTCTTAGCACCCATCCCCTGCTTTGCATTCAGTATGTCACTCAGGGTATTGATGAAAATGTCACTATCACACATGCTGGATACTCTGAGCCTCCTCCTGGCTGCTAAAGAGCCACTATCCTCAGATTGGATATCAGTACCTTGAAAAGAAAACTTCTCTAAATTAGCTGGGGGATATTTTAAATGCCTATGGCCTGGAAAACTGAAGGATATAGACAGAACAGGACCTGGAACCTGTAGTCCCTCTCCCAGCTCTGAGAAGAGGACTGTGGGATGTCTGAGCTCTCTGCTTGGCATTGTGTGCCTCGAGGCCATCCTCATTTTCTGTACAAGCAGCCAGTGACCCATGCCTGAGGCACCATCCAGGGCAGGCATGACCTCACCCACCCAGGCACACACAGCGGGTTATTGTGCCCCCAGGCAAAGCCAACTGGGTTTTCTACAGGTAAGCAGAGGAGAGCAGGCAGGAGCCTGCGCTGCTCAAACCTGCTCTTTGAGACCAGGATAGGCATGACCTCCCCTTCTCAGCTTTCCCCCTCAGTCAACCAGGAACTGTGATACTGACTTCCTTTATTAAATACTTTGACATACACTGAAGGGCTTTTTTTTTTTTTCTTTCTTTCTTTCTGTCAGGATTCCTAACCATGCAGAAAGGTCGGCTGAGCTGACAGCAAAGAAAGTACTGTGGCAGAACAAAAGGCTGATTTCTGTCTATCCAAAAACTTGCAATCTTAGTAGAAAGTAGGATAGGTAAATATTTTGGGGTGAACATGGGATAGGTGTTGAAGATTCGGTAATGCACCTCAGGAGTGCATGGCCATATTCTTCCTGCCCTAGTTTTACCCGAAAATGTTGCTGAGTGTGGTATACGAAGACTTACCTATTCATGCAAATTTAAGTATTTACACTAAAATTGAAAGAGATTCTTTCAGGCCATTGCTTCCTTTAGTAGCTTGTAGCCACAGTGCTTCTTGGATCATCGTTTTCACTCACACTTGTTTTCATAATGCCTGTGAATATTGAATTTCTGTTAGAAACACTGCAAAAAAAAAAGCAGTGTTACAAGAAGATTTTTTAGCACAGCACACTGATAAGGACAAAAGCTCCTAACTTCAGTGTAAGTGCACTGCAGAGCAACAGAAATATATCTTTGAGGACACAGACCTGAACAGAAGCTGGATGTCCAAAGGATTAGTGAAGGTATGGTGTTTGTTGTAGGTGTCTTATGTCCATGCTGGTGTTAAATAACCCTTGGTTGTGTTTGTTGGTATTAAGTTCAAGTAGTTGTCTTGCATTTAAACAATTCCCAAAATTCTGTCAAAATACTGTGGAGAAGGGAGGGGACTCTGTGCTCATGGCATGCATGGAGTTTGCTGTGTGTGTGCAGAGGTGGGGTGAAAGCAGAATTCTGCCCGTGTCCTCACCTGTGCTTGATGCAAAATGCCAGGAGGAAGAGATGGACTTGTAGGCTTAAGACGGCAGATGGGGGTGGGAGGTGCAGCAGCTTGTCCTTCAGCTCAGTTTGCATGGCACTTGGGTGGAAACATACCTCCAGGAAAAACCAAATTAAGCTTTCTGCAGGTGAGGACTTTTCTTTGTGCAGGGATCCGGATGTGGGAAGATGAGATTTTCTGCCTGGGTTTTTCCCTCATGACCCACTGAAGCTAGATGGATCCACCACGACTGAGGGATAAGCCATCTGCAAGTCGGCTCAAAGGGATATTTAGTTCCATGTTTGACTCAGTAGGTCTGAAAATAGGAAGTCAATTTGGATTAAATTTGATATTTAGGTTCCTAAATATAAATTTGGGTGCACTGATAGGAATTAAGATGTTGAGTGCTTTCAAGATAACATTGTGAATCTGTGATGCAACTGTGTCACGAAAATAGGGGGAGGTCTTTATTCCACTGAGCAATTTGATAGGATCAACCATATTAAATATTCAGATACATTGAGAGAAGGAGGTAACAAGTAGAAGATTCCTCATGGCTCAACCAAAAGCATTCAAGAAGTTTCTTGCTTTCACTCTTTACTTGATGCACGCAGATGGCCACATATTAAGTGCACTGTGGAAGGCTGAGCCATAGGCTCCCTTTGCTGATCTCAGCAAGGTCTGGCTTGTTTCCTGTTTGTTCAGGATTTCCTCAGGCACAACCAGCGTGCACAGCTCTGTTTTTGACCGCTGCTGTGAACTGAAGTCTTGAGGGATGTTTCACTTGCTGAGCCACCTCCAAATCCCAAACTCCTAACAATGCTCTCGCTGGAAATCTCCATCCGGCGTGAGTAGTGCTTGTTGGGAGCCCATATGGAATAGGGAGGATATTGCCAAGTGCGATGCAGTCCCAAGGAATGTACTGAACTTGGTTAGATAAATGGATGATATCACTGGACCTCACCAGTCAATACCAGTTACCAGTAACACCATTAATATGAGTCAATGCCAGCTGAGGATTTGCTCTCTTGCGCTTCAAGAAAATCTTTTACAATGCATGTGGCTGGCTGAGTCAAAGGGTGCCTCTCCTCTTTGAAGGTGTGTGGGAATAAGGTCAGTCTGTGCCAGACAGGGTTTTTGGAGGTACCCACATTAGCCTGGAGCAGATGGGTACATCCACATCTCTTAGGACAACACCTTGCAGAGATCTTGCTCAGGTGCCTGGAGTGGCATCAGAGCATGGTTAATTACATGGGGTTTAATGAAGGATGTCCTGTCTGTGTGATAAGCCAATTAGGGATGTATGGTGCTCCCATACTAGCAAAGACTTACTGCTCTAATGACAACTGTTCTTGCATTAAAATAGATTTGACTTATACTGGCAGCTGCATACATGTGTCTATGACTACTGAGAGAGATCTCCTGAGGATCTGAGCTGCAGAACTGGAATTCACTCAGGTCTGGAGTTGCTTAGCTGAAATGAAGGGCAGTAAGGGAAATCTGCACCTTTTGTTCCTAATTATTGCAATGCTTCTTGCAAACTTTGTAGTGAATTTCAGTGAAAACTCTCATACTCAGAATGAGCAGATCATCCATACTTGGGTGACATGTTGCTTCCTTAGGCTTTGGGACCAGGCATTTGAGTCAAGGAAGGCTCCTGCTGCCTTTGTTTAAATCACAGTACCTCTGAAAGCAGCAAGCTTACACTGAACCTTTTACTGCTGAACATGGTATTTACATCTGCTCACATCCACAGAAAGCTGCACATGCCTGCACTTAGTCAGCCAGAGAAAGACCTGAAAATCCCCATTCCATTGAAAGGACAGAGATTTGCCTTCCATTCCTCTGCCAGGAATTCTTAGTCAAATCCTATGGAAAATAGTCCTATCTGAGTAGTAAATCTCAGATGCTTCTGCATGTTTATTCTCTATTTCCATCTCATTGGCCCAAGTTCATTTTTAACCTTTGATTAGGGCAGCTATGTAGTGGAGGCAGGCTGGGTGGGGAATGTATTTTTTTCTTTCTAGCTATGCTTTAAAAAAAAAAGTCATCTAGCAAAAGAGCAGGGCAGATGGTGATAGAAAGATTGGCTTTGCTTAGCAGTGCAAATAAGTGGTCCCTCCTTCCTCCTCTCCCTTTGATAGGTTAGACTGGAACCAACTGACCTGGTTCTGCCTGAGCCAGCTCCAGAGGGATGATAACAGCCAAGGGTAAAAACAAATTAAATACCTGCATGGTGTTTCAGTTCTGCAAACTACAGTGTTTGCAACAAAGCTCTACAACAGTTTGGGTCAAATCAAGACTAGTCTGTCACCCATCTGACTAAAATAATTTATTGTATTTTATGCAGTACATACTCTTTGACATTCTTAGTATATGGGCTGAGTTTCTTGCACTCGTTCAACTTCAGGTGGGCTCCTGAAAGGCAACCCAAATTCAATTCAGTGCAGTAGCTAGACATGGGTAATTGCCATGGCAATTTGGGCCATGTGCTGGGGCCCAGATCTGCCTTTACAACAGTTCCTTTCTTCCTCTGGGTATGAAAAATTAAAATTATTCTCTACTACAACATAGTAGTCTTGACAAAATATGGGATCAGGAGACATACAGATGGGCAGTGCTATTTGTCTTTGAGGAGCTGATGTAGACTTTTTATAAACAATAATAAGCCTGTAAGACCTACACAAATGAGGTACTTTGCTTTTCTGTGACCAGAGCTGTATGGAGAAATAACTTTGCACTGTAAATCAATCACTTTAATGTGGATTTTCCAAGGAAATCCTGTGTATGAGATGGTTGTTCCCCCATCCAAATGCTGCTCTCCAGTCTAATTCAGAGGCAGAATTTCAGGCACAGGATCTGGTCCTTAAACCCAAATTTGTATGTCATCAGGTGAGTCAAATTTTGTCTCCAGTACTTTAAAAGCTGTTGATAAATAACTTGAACCCCAAAACACATCTAGCCAGAAGACAAATGCCCTAAAATCAACATAGAGCCTCACTCTAGTGGTTTAATGTGAACAAGTCCTTGGGACCTGATTAGACACGTCTGTGTGTTCTGAGGGAAGTGGTGGATGAAGTGACTAAGTCACTCTCCATCTCATTTGAGATGTTGTGGCAGTTTGGTGAAGTTCCCACTGACTGGACAAGGGGAAATATAAACCCCATTTTTAAAAAATGAAAAAAAGGAAGCCCCAAGGAACTACAGGCCATTGAGCTTCACCTCTGCTCCTGGCAAGATTATGGACCAGATCCGCCAGGAAACTAGGCTAAGGCACATGGAAACTAAGGAGGTGATTAGTGACAGCCAATGTGGCTTAACTAAGGACAAATCACCCCTGATAAATGCAGTAGACTCCTACAACAGGGTTACAGTGTTGGTGGGTAAAGGAAGAGCAAAAAGATGACCTGAAAGACGTAATATAGATAAAATCAAGTGAGAACTGCAGTTCGTGCTGGTGCTGTGATGCATTATGATGATTCTTAAGGGGGAGCACCTCACATGGTGTGATGCTGTGCTGGGAAAAGAGGCAGTATGAAAAGACAGAAATTCTGACAGTTGGTAGTCCCTATGGAAGAAATGCCATGTACAGAGCTTTATTTGCAAGGCATGATGCTGTCACCAGTAATTTCAGGGCAACCAGGACTACTAGGGTAGTAAAGTCTGCCAACTGAGAGGACCATTCTTTAACTCAATTGATGAGTTAAAAATAAAGTTTATTAGTCATTACCTCTCTAATTGTTCCTAACAGCATTTCTCAACATCTCCCTTGACCTCCTGCACAGAAATGTACATATTGACCAGTGTGAACTTTCGTCTCTCCTTCTGAACACAAATTGGAGTCAGGACCTTTGACATGATGAAGATGAGTGTACCTGCATTACCCTTTTCTTGCACCTGCATTTACCTGTTGGCCTCCCTTTATCTCCTCTCATGTGGTGTCCAGGAGAGGGTCTTCCAGATGTGTCCATTCTGTCCATAACTTGCTGGTCTCCAGCTCTCCCTTGCTTGCATGTGTCACTATGACTTCCAGATGTTGTGACACATCAAGTAAACTGTATCTCTTAGCCAGCTCATTCTGTAGGCAGACAAGACAAGATGGAGTGGGGTTTTGCAATAAGATTTTTTTCTAATGCTGACAGAGGAATCCTGTGGGCTTTAAAATGCGTAGAAATCTCATTCCTCGTAAATTTTCTGGAGCATCTGGAGGTTGATTGGTAAAGAAAATATGCACAGGTTCTTCTTTTAGTTCACTCGCTTCTGATGCTTTGAGTACAGGTATAGTTTTCCTGCCAGATGATGGAAGGTTTGCATGTGGCACTGCTGAAAAGGAGCCTTTTTTGCTAGCCAGACAAATACTGGAAATACATAGCTTTCTGGGATTTATTAAAAGCACTGGTTTTAATATCTGGTGTGACTGATGGGAAGGAAAAACGCTATAGTCACAGAGAAGAAGATTCCAAACTGTCTGTGTTTGGGGGAAATAGGAGATTTATGCAGCAGTTAACATGCAGCTGTTTCAGCAACCATTGTGAAAAACAGTGATGTATTGCAGTCGAGATTCAGAAGTCATCAAGTAAGTCTGACCCTGTATTCAAGGGATGGCCATCAAATAATGTAAAAAGCTGTGAAAGTCAGGAGAAAAGTCTTCTGATGGAGAGGTCCACAGCTGGGGAAGAAAGATTTCCCCAGATTCCTCCATGACTGCAGGGCAGGGATGCTGCAAAAGACTATTAGACCTTGGATTTTATCCTTTGAGCAAGTTTGGTATGACAGTGACACAGAACTTTTAAAGTCAATTTCATGTGACCTAAAGATAAATTTTTGGGGTAATCCCAGGGAGATGAATACATTTCCATATTTAGATAAGTGGTCAGTTCATCCTCTGATGTAAATGAGCATATAACCATTATCACAATGGTTGTGGACATATTCCAGGGCAGTGACCTGGCACATAAGGTTTAGAAATGCATAAGATCTGCTCCTCAACTCAAGAATGGCACCCATGTAACTCAACTGACCTTATTTGGCTCTGCTGGTATTAACTCCACTAAGTGCTTTATATTTCATCTGTAAACAGCTTTTGGTCTTTCATCAGTTCCTTTCCCATACATGGATTTTTCATGTACCCTTCACATCATTAAAACAATGATGCAAACAAGAATCACAAGAAATGGAGAACTGAGGGATTGAATAAAGCTTGAGTGCTGCAACCATTTTACTTTCCCATCTCTTTGGGGGACACTAATCTGCACCAAAAAAAGGGGCAAAATTACGCAAAGAACATCACATAAACATTTGTGCTTACATAAAAAGAGAATGTGTTTTTAATATTGGAAGAACTATAAGGCATGTGCCAGATTCTCAGCTGGAGTAACTGAGCACAGCTACACAGATTTACATCAGCTGAAGATCTGCCCAGATGTTTGGAGATGGGTGGAGAGAGAAATCTTCCAGTCATATGTTATTTAGATTGACAGCTAATTCCCAAGCTCAATAGTTCTTCAAAGATGCAGAAATATCTTGTAAAAAAATCCAGATATAATTGTCAAATCCCCATTTTTTCCACGGATCCCAGGAAATACAAAGGACTGTCGGCTCATTCTGCAGTCATGGGGGTGAAGGCCACATGGACATTGTAAGCCTACTGAAAGACCTCCACCCAACTTGGAAAATGCATTCTGAGAAGGATTCATGGGCAGGTGTGGGTCAGGCAGAGTTTTTCCTGGAGAAATGCACTTTTGTTGTGTCATGATAAATGCTGGAAGGTAATGTGCAGGGGGCAAGGGTGGCAGAGCAGGGTCAGACTGGAGACGGACTGACTTGTCTAACTGGGCTGAGGGAGGGGAAGGGCAGGGCAGAACCATCACCACAGGGAAAGGGAGAGAGAGAGAAAAACATGCTCTGCTTGGCAATATCCTCAGGGGAGCCTCCTCAGCCTGGCTGAATGGGAAATCGCCTGCAACCCTGGGAAATACAAAGGGCAAATGGAAAGAGTTAGCACATACCACTGCTGCTCTGTGGAAATGTTTACCAAGAAAAGCTTGAGATTGTGTTAAGATACTGACTGACAGAAGTGTGAGATCAGATAAAAGATGAAGCCTTGACTCACAGCTTCAGCATTTTTGATGTCCCCTTGTCAGCTGAGCAAGGACAGCTCATGTCCCTTGTTGGATGGAGTCCTGTGGAAGCACCACTACAATCTACTTGCTTCACTTGTACCCAGGTCTCTTGCAGTATAGCACAGCAGTACTGTGCTTCTCTCTGGACAGTGCTCTGCTTTAGCAAATGTCAGTCATGGTGCCTTTCCCCTTCAACAAGCCAACAGCAAGCACCTCTCTGCGTCAGCTCTCAGAGGTCTTCTGTGCTTTTCAGAGTGAATAGCATGTTCTGAGACTTGTGAGAGGCAACAGGGCTTTCCCAGCTTGTAGGGAATAGGGAGAGGGATGTCACAGTCTGTAAAGTTGTATTTTGGATGCCTTAGGAGATTTTTAGAGTACCAAAAGTCTTGGCAGAGTGAAAACAATTGGTGGCTTTGAGCTGAGGGCATACAAATCCCTGCAAGATTTGACGTGCCAGTTTGGCTTCTTTTGGGTCAAGATTTGTGCTGCCCAGTACCACATCTGGTAGGAGAAAGCACCTAATGAATACAAGGAAGTCATCTTTGTCACATTTTTACCCAATTTAGCTGGTATTTCCAGGGACAATAGCTGTCTTCAACAGATTGCAAAGACTTGTGCACGTGATGAATCATAAGGTTGTGCTTAGAGATGGCATAGCTGATCTTCTGTAGAGCACCCTATAACTGTATGCTTGCTGGAGGACTTCTCCTTGACTTGTAGGCTTCACCTCTTGACCTCATTTTGAAGCAGAAGTTAAACTGTAACTGAATTGCTTTGCGGGTTGGTACAAACGGAGCCTGAGGCGTTCTCTGCATTTTTCCTCAATTAAAACAGAGAGTAGAAGCACTTCGGACAGTGGACCAAACCTCAGAGTGACGTGGCATGGCCAGAAAAGCAGCTCTGCTGGCTGGACCTATGTGCTCTGCCTATGGATCTCATGGACTAGAGATAAGGAATACAGGTTATTTCTGATTCTGCTCCATAGGAACTGGCCCTATAGAGCTTTTCATGCTGGATCGATTTTACCGTTATTGTGGTCAGGAACTAGTTTGTGCTTCCACATTTCCACAGCACCGATCCCAGTGAGAACACTACTTGTGACGGAGGGCTCCTGGGTTCTAGCTCGATATGTAAAATCAATATTTGTATTAATGATACATGAATATTTGTATTAAGATGCTGTGTATAGGGCCTGACAGCAGTTGGAGGAAAGGAGGAAAGAAAAGCACAGAAAGAGTGACTTTCAGGTTCAGTGCATAGCTCTGGGTTCCCTGAAGTTACTCTCCCACAAATCCAGCCAATCTCCTATTTTTGTTTGTTTGCAAGACAGGATTCATTACAAAAAAACCTAAAACCAAACCCAAAGGCTTTCTTCTGCACTGACTCACTATGATGTTTTTTTCTTAGTTGGAAAGAAGCTGTGGTAATGTGGCAATACAGGTTTGTATTGCTCCAGGTACATTTGTCTTTTTCTATTGGTAAAATCTCTTAGCTTTTGAATATATTGAGTTAATATGTGGCTCTGAGAAGTGATTTGGCTTTCGCTCTTTAATTGCATCTCTTCCAGCACAGAGCTAACTGCATTAGAACCTGCCCCTCCTTCCTCTGCACACCTCTCAAAACAAACTTGTTCAAAAGATGTGGCAGAACACTGTGCATCTCTCGGAATGCTGAAGACCTGCTCGAGAGGGATCACTTCGGTCCTCTGATATTGTGTGGCTGGTGGGAAGTTTTTTGAGGTCTTAGTTCATTTCAGCAAACACGCTGATCTTGGCAAGCCTTTGTCTTTGTGACGGCAGGCTGTGATAAAAGAAGATTGGCGTTTGCAGAATGGCTTTGCTGCTGTGAGCACCTGCGACTATAATGCACATGCAAAGGGCTCCCTGGGCTTCCCAGAGGGATCCTAACTGCAGCACCCCCACTGCTGGTGTGGCACAGGGCCCACCAGGGACTGTGGATCCTGTGGATCTCCTACTACATGTGGAGACCAAGTGACTGCAGTCAGACAGAGACCTGGGTGCAAGAAGCACCTAGGCCCACTTTTTTTTTTATTATTATTATTATTTTATTTTAATTTTTTTTATTTTTTATTTTTAAATTTTTATTTCTTTTTTCTTTATGAGGCTATTGATACAATAGCAAAAATCACACAAATAACTTCATTTACTGTGGGAGAGATGGTAGAAAAGTCAAGCTCCATGTAAAGAATTGGTGGGGAAGGACTCTGCTCTGCTCAGAAACAGCATCTGCATTCATGCTCCTTACTGAAATAACATTACTTGCTGGAATGCTGGCAGCTCAGCTGAGACCCCAGCTCTTCCTTTACTTCTGCATTACTGTCTGCTGTGATGGGAAAGCCTGCCCAGCTGTTGGTAACAGTCAGAATGTCCTGAAGGATTTTGGAAAACATCTGTGCTTTTTCTTCATTCGAGCTTCTCAAATGGTTGTGTAGTGCTGGCACTGAGTGTCACACAGATGTCGTTCTGCAGCCAGCCTGGAGCAGTGGTTAATGCACAGACAGACACGAGTGCATTTAATGTGCTCTGTGCAGCTATTCACCCTCCTGGTGTGCAGCCACTTCTGGGGATCTGGGACTGAAGCTGTTAAATGCTCCACAGCAGTATTAGGTAATGTGTGGGAGAGGAGGAGAAGTAAACAGCCCTGCTGAAGTTTGTATGAGCCCATAGTAAACAGCTGCTGTCAGTCACAGAATATCCTGAGTTGGATGGGACCCACAAAGATCACTGAGGCCACGTGACCTAGGTTCTGCTCTGTGATCCTTGCTGAATCTCTTTGAATTTACTGGTGGGTCTTTCCTCTTTCAAGCAGTCCCTAATCCCTCTTTCAGCTGGAGCAAGATTGTTTGTCTCTGTCTGGCTGTTTGTTCTCCTTTAGACTGAGGAGAAAAGGCACTCTCTTACTCAGCCTGCCCAGGCTATCCCTTTTCTTCTTCTGGGTATTTTCAATGCTTGAGCTTTTCTGCATTCGCAGGTCTGTCTCCCCACCCTACATTTCCAATAAGCTAGTTTTGGTCTGTGTGTGACATTTGCACCTGGGCAAAGGACCCGTCTGATCCAATGTGCCTGACACAGTAGATCCCTGCAGTCCCAGGGAAAGCTGAAGCTACAGCGGTGTGTGTGGGGAGAGGAGGCAGGCTCAGAGCCTTGCTGGCATGTGGATCTGTGTCCTTTTACCTTTGCAGTCACTCTGAGATGCAAGGTGAACATGCATTTGGGACCAGGGAGCAGAGCCAAAACTCTCCTGAAGCTTAAAATGCCCTGAAACTGTTTAGGGGACGTAAATGAACAATGTTGTTGGTAGTTTGGCCTTAGGCAGGAAGCACTGTACATCTGGTTCTGTACATTTGTTTGGAAGTGGGAATTATATTCAGCTTTGAAAGTGCTCAGGAAAGTCTGCAATACTTAATGTGATTCTAGTGAGCTGGAAATTTGGTGATTTTGCTGATTAATTGGGGCTAGGGGAGTTGATTCAGGAGTTAGAGGCACCAACACGTGTGGGCTCCTTCTGTCACTTGGTACTGGCTACATACAGTTTTTTCTCACAGGGATTTTTCCCAAAGAAGCACTGAAATCAGTGAACATATCCAAGATAGTATATCAAAAGTGAAGTATATAAAAAGTGAATGGCTTCTTGGTTTATTTGTCTTTCAATTTTTCCACCTGTAAAATGGTGCTTGGAAAATACTTTATTAACGCAGTTTGAAAATATGCTGATAAAATGAATCATGCATAATCACTACCTGTCTTGCTTTGTAAAGCATGTTGAACAACAAGGAGCTGACAACATACCACCTGTTGGGCAGGGACAGGCTTGGGCAGGTGGTCCCTGGGCTCCATGTCCATGGGAGATGTTTTGCTGCCTTCCTCAGGATCAGTGGTCACAGATCCAACGTTCCTGAAAGATCTGTTTTTTGAGGAGCTGAGCATGGATAACGGGACAGAAGGAATATGGGTACAATATGCTTTGTGTCTGGGAGCACCCACTCCAAGTGGGTGTGTTAGAGTGCATGTGGATGGCTTGGGAGAGTGCTGTTCCTGCACTCTGAGGGGCAGAGCAGTCATGGCTCATTCATTGCTGAGCACTTGAGCACATTTTAATGTTCCTTGAGATGAGTGCTCTGCACCTACATGGTGTTTGTGACACATCATCTCCAGTCTTGACCTGTTCCTGCAGCTGGGAGTTGAGAGCTGCATTGGGTGCTCAGCCTGCAGCCCTCAAAATTTGGGGTTCCCTCCTGGGAGGTGACAGAGAGAAATTGCTGTCTTTGCTTATAGCAAGCTTTTCTATATTTCCTTATATATTTCCTGTCTTATAACTCCCTACACTGGGCTTGTTTTCCTTATTATGTTAGGCTTTCTTTCTTTCTGTTGTGTTACTCAACCATCCCCATCAGGCCCTGCTTTTGCCTAAAGCCTTCCTGGATGTACACCAGCACTAGGCTAGCCATTATTTAAGTTATACATTAATTCTAAGCTATAGTAGGCCTCCATTACTTGCCCGTAACAGATTACTTATAAATAGTAAAATATTTAGCGGTGTTGATTTTGTTACTCCAAGAAAGCTCAAATGACTTAAAGCCAGACTGCACTAACAAACCTTGACTGGGGACCAAAAGGAGTTAAAAAACAGTTACAAGGAACTGATTTCTCCTCATACCTGAGGATGTAGACCCATCCTAGATACTATTTTATCTTCAGTGAAGAATTTACATGACAAATTCTGCTTTCTTCAGACTTGTTTGTGCTGATTTCAGGTCAACTAAGCAAACACCCAAGACAAATCTAAATAAAAAACCCTGCCACATTTTCTGGGATTCAGCCTCATGATTTTGTGGAAAAGGATAAGACTTTCTGCAAGTTTTCAAAATAAAAAAAGAAAGAAAAAAAGAAAAAAAAAAGGAGAGGAAAAGCAGGCAGCATAGTGCCACCGCTGGGAGTTTGTCACACCTTGAGCCCCCTTGTGAAACTGCAGTTTACCTTTGCAAGTCACAGCTCCCAAGTAATAAAGCTGTCATATTGTTCCTGTTTCCCAGTTCCTTATTTGTAATGTAAACATACATCCTTTTGGGAACCTGACCTTTTCCAGTGTTTATGCTTGATTATAATTGAACTATTTGCATAGGAGACCAATTCTCATTCTCTGCTCTTGCATCGAGTACGCTGCGTTTTCTATTGAAGGCGTCGGTTTTCTGATTACTTAGGAAACTAAAAAGGTTTACAGACAATAATGTCATAAAACATGCAAAGTTCTTAAAAGTACAGCCTATTATTTTATTTTATGGACAGACCAGGATGTTGGAGGAGTCCTTCTCCAGTCTCCCAATCCCGGCCTGCTTGTTTACCAAAGCGATCAAAGTTCCCAGGCTCAAAGTTCTGCTTTGCCTCTTGAGGCTGCTGTATGAAGGGTTTTAACGTCTGTTCCCCCAGGCTTCAGCCTTGCAAACTTAACAGGGGTTCAGGAGTTAAGCCCTGGATTTTCTGCATCATCTTGGTCAATTGTAGCAAAATGTTTCTGGGACATGTGGGTTTGTTCTGGTTTGGCTCAAATGGAAGAAATCCTGGGAGAGCTGGGCTTGAGTCAGCTGTGATGCATGGGCTTTTCTAGATCCTGTGCCAGCCCAGGCAGTGATCTGTACCAGCTGACCTGGTAGAAGGGATAAGCTAAATATCAGGAGAAATCTGCCTGCAGAGCCTCTGTATCAAGGTTTGGAGCACCAAGCAGCTTAGCCTTTAAGGCAAGCGCATAGGAAGAGGTAGTGGTGGCCTGGGATGACCTCCTGTGGCACACAAAAGTAGCATCACAGAGTAAATGAGGCTGGATGGACCTCAGGAGGTCTCTGGTCCAGCTCCATGCTATAATCAGCCCTGATTTTGGGTCAGGTTGCTCGGAGCCTTGCAGGGAAGTGTGCTGAGGGTGCAGGGGCCAGATGCCTACAGCTTGTGGAGGTGGGCAAGGCACTGCAAGACGCCCACCCTGAGAGCCCACAACTTTCCAGGCCATTTTCCTTCAAGAAACTTTTTAAAATCTCTGTTTCTTGGTGAGTGGGAGCTGACCTGGGGTGCGAAGGGATTGCCTGTCCCAGGGCAGATGGTACTGGGACACAGCAGGGTAGAAGTCTCAAAGGATGGGCTTTTCAGGACATTGTGCTGCCCTCACTCAGGACATAGCTGTCAATTCCCCGCACCCTTGGAGGGCTCAGGTGCCTCTACCCGCCTTGTCCTGCTGCTCACCCCCATGGTAGGGCAGCCAGCACTGAGCCACTCGTGTGTCTTGCCTTGTTAAAGCCTGTTTTGCAGCATACAATGTCACACGACACCAAGTCATCTGGGGACAGTGTCGCCCAGTCCAGATCTCAGAGGGTGTTGTGCTTTGATCTTCTTTTCTTCCCCAAATCCAAGAAACCACAAAGACTTCAACTCCCTCAGAAATTGCCACGAGATGAAAATCCCGTGGAAGAACAATAGCTGCAACATGGTTAGAACACGCTTTTATTTTTGTTCCTACGTGTTTCGTGCAATGTTAAGCTGTGGTTATGCTCGTGGAGAAAACAGCCAGTTCCCTACTGTTACTGTGTGGCAGAAGCACTCCAGAGATGTGAATGTGAGACGGAGCCATTGCAATCATATGTTGGCTCACATGTGCCTCAAGCAAAAAAACCTTCTCCCATTTCAGCTGCCCTGAGCCCATAAATTAGATGATAATTGGGATGGCCTGAGCCTGGAGTGAAGAGCAGCTTCATCCAAGCTTGCCAGGGTGTGCAGGGCTGCTGTGATAGTTCAGGGTGGGACCCAGCCCCACGCTGAGGCTCTCAGGATGGTGAGCTAGCTCAGCATAGTGTACATGTAAGTGCACTGCAGTTACTGCAGAAGTAGCGAGTTAAACCTAACCGTGTGCCGACAGCTTTTCTTTAAATGGGCTTCTTTTGAAACTGTTTTAGGTATGCCCATGCCAGATACTGGGGTGTCAGCCAGGCCTGCCCCAGAAACTGAGTTTGCCACCCCTGAAAAACCGCACAGGAGGACATGGATCTGATCCACTGAGGTTGTCAAATTCACCCACCTCCCACAGATGTTTTGTTCTGCTGGTTGATTGTCACGCTCACGGTTAAAAATTAAGCTTAGGAGGGCTGTGTGTGAGCTTATTACACTTCAGTTATTGCTTTATTCTTCTACAAAATTTCTCACAACCTGGGGTGCTGGTGTGTTGAGCATGTGGTGTGGGAGATGAACGAATCTGTTGCAAGGTCAGCCTGGCCTGGCTGGCCCTGGCACACTTGAGTCAGTATTTTTTCCCCTCATTCTTTCCTGTGAGCCAAACACCATCAAAGAGCACTCCACATCTATAAAACTTCAGTTAATTGTAATCACTTACTTTGTAAGGGAGTTTTATAACCTACCAAGGCAAGTGCCTAAAGAAGCACCTCTTGGAACACCCACAGGGGCCAGCACCAGAGCTCTTTGTTCAGGGGGCTCAGAGCCGGCAAACTCTTAACTATGCCCTGGGGGGCAGCCCCCCAGGAATCCCCAAATTCCCTAGGTAAGCTGTGGCTCTACGTTTTGGTACAAGCAGAAGGACATTTCTGACCTTCGGCAACTTTTGCAGGAGCTGTTAGGATGGTGGGTATCCTGGGGGGCTGCCAGGGGAAGTGGGGGAGTAGGAGCTGGGATGCTCCAGAGTCCATTTGCTTGGCAATTACCCGAGTTCCCTGGAAGATGGTGTCTCCCCGAGTGCTGCAGGCACGGCTCCAGACGAAGTCTGTGGTGGCAGCGGGGCCGGGAGCTGAACACCACATCCCAGCCTCAGAGCGTCCTTCTCTGCTGCACAAAAAACCCCAGCAGGTTCTGCCCTCTCCCAGCCTCCTATAGAAACAAACATCCCTCTTTCTTTCTTTCTCTGTGACGAGGAAGGAGACCTTCAAAAGGCCGCACTGGGCGGGAACTTCCCCGCTCCCCTCCATCCCGAAGGCCCCGAGCGGCCGGGGCCGCGCCGGGCCCACTCGCGGTCGCGCAGCTCCATCTGCTGTCGCCGGGCGCGGCTGCCGCCGTGTTCCTCCCTGCGGCAGGGACGGGCCTCAGGTTTGCCTGCTCACCACAAGGGGCTTAAGGAGTTGAGAATAAAAGTTCTTACTTTGGTTCCTGCGGCAGGCGGAGACGCTTTAGGCCTGATTCAGCTGGAAGGAAAAGCCCAAGTCTTGCTCCCAGCCCGCCGAGATCTTTCCCGGCCCCACGGCAGATTTTGGTGTCATCAGCGCTGGGTGGCTCTGAGGAAGGCTGGAGGTAAGGAGACCCGGGGCATCCTCAGAACCTGTAGGTGGCTGATTACTGTCCTGGGAATTTTCCTGGGACCCAGAGATGCAGTGTCTGGTCCATCCTGGCTGGGAAGCCCACCCTGACCCCTTTTTTTTCCTTTTTCAAAAGGGGGGCAGCTGATGGCAGGGACTGGTGCAGAGGCTAGAACCAGACCTTCTTCTCCCGCAATTTTCAGTCTTGTAGTTTTTAGTCAAATGAACAAAGCCCATGATTTTCAGGGTGATGGGAGTGATAGTTTGGGAATAACGTGAGATTTTTTTTTTTTTTTTTTTTTTCCCTCAGACAGAAGGCCAAAAGTCTTCATAGCTGTGAAGTGGAAAATGTTCATGGATTTTTTTTTTTTTTTTTTTTTTTTTTTTTTTTTTTTTTTTTGGTGTGTCTTAAATTTCATTTTTTATAAGCCCTTCTCCCACCAGATTTTCCGATCACTTCCCTGTTAGATAGTGGGAAAATGTCAGGAGTCTGTTTAATTCCCGATCTTTATTATTCCTAACTTAAAAAGATAATGTTTCAAAGATTACAAACATACATTTTAAAATTATCCTTCTCCATGCTCTAGTCCAGATTTTGAAGTTACAACTTCTTAAAATACATAGGGCGGTCCATGTACCTTTTCCACTGATGCTGAGTAATTTCTATGCCAGTGCTAAAAACTCTTTAGACACCTGAGCTCTGTCTCTGTTTTCTATCACTAAAATGAGGCTAACACCCCCTAATATCAAGGGAACTTTATCTGGATGAAAAAAAAAAAACCAACCCTAATAACTTTGTGGAGCTGCTCAGTTTACCACAGTAAGGGCACTCCCTTTTGCAAGCAGCTAAAAAAGCAGTGTGCTGAACAGTTATCACAAATGTCTTTGGACAACTAATGGAAATTGCTATGCCTTTTTGTTGAGAGCAGCCTGGGCAGAAGATATTCATACCAGTCTGTAGCCTGCCACTCCCCTAGCTAATGTTTTCTGCTTTTCCCCATACTTCAAAATCTTGCCTCCTTCTGCAGCTGTATTTTTATCTCAGCTGCTCCAGATGTTGAGGGTAACATCTGCATACTGCTCCTCTCCTCTTTCCACAGGCTCTTACTAGAGAGCAGCTTCAGCAGCTCTGTGGCTGGAAGGTGACCTGAATACAAAGGTTTTGGCCTCTGCTGAGAGGCCAAGGACAAAGCCCTAAAATCTTTCCAGCTCCTAAAGCCTCTGTCAATTCTGCAGAGGTTAAGCCAAGCACTAATCCTGTAGGAGCTTGGAAGGTTTTAAGAAAAGCCCAGACACAAAGCTGCTCAGAAACTTGATGAACCTGAGAGTTGCCGTTTGGGCAATTGGACTTTGAGGAGCAGCACTGCGCTGGAGTCTGTCAAGTGTTTAGACTTGGCTTTACCTACTCAAATGCTGAAAAAAAGCCAAAACTGTTTGGCCAGAGAGTCAGGGAAGTTACAGCTCTTTCCTGTACACGGATTTAATGACCAGGCTTTCTTCTGTCCCACCCTCAGATTCCTCAGGGCAATTAGCTGGTTGGTTACTCGTATGGCCAAACAGCAGGGCTTGCCTCCTGAGTAACTCCAGGCTAAGTCCCACCAACATGGAAGAAATCCAGGTAGTCTCTCTCTAGCTCTGTCACCTTTTGAGGACCTTGAGATGTGATGTTGCTCTCTTTTTCTTAGTTGTCTTTTGGATAGTAACACCAGCTGATACTGGAAAAGTGGTTTTGTTGTTGCTCCAAACTTACATGTTATTTTTTCTTAAGCCTGCAAATCAAGCTGAAAGCTTAACAAGTTCCTCAAAGCTGTGTGTCTGTGGGAATGACACTGGGCAGCCTCTCAGAGCCACTCGACATGACCCTGCTCTCTGGCCTTACACCCCCAGCAAATCCTCGGTGCTTTGTGTCAAGAAATGATTTGATTAATGAAGTGAAACCTAGGCAGAAATCTGCTCAAAGGCCGCCTTCCCTCCAGCAAATGTCTCCAAAGGCCACAGAAAGGAGCTGATTTTAGTAGCTGGCAAAACAGGAACATATGCCCTGACATCTGCGGTAGGGATGGTGTTGGGACTGGGTGCAGCTACTGAATGGTGCTGTAGCACAAATCCCTGTGGCCTTGCTGCTGGTGGGACAGGAAGGAGCTGAGCTCCGTGTTTTGCCAAGAATGGGCAGTTTTAACAGCTGCTGAAGGCTCTAGCCCAGCACAACCCACATGGAGGTGACCCTCCTTGTTGTGGATCAGGAGGGGGATCAAGTGCCAGATGGACATCCTGGGAGATGCCCATGAGATCCATGAGGCTGCTGTGCCCATGAAGGTTTCCACCACTGCCCATCACTGGTGGGCAGGGCAGGAAAATCACAAAGTGAGAAGAGTTAACAACTTCCTAAGGGGAGTCCTGGCATGAAGAGACAAGCTGTTCACCTCCAGTGCTGGAGATTCATTCCCTTGGGTCAGAGCATCAGGCAGACATGCACAAGCACGTCAGGGATCTCTGGAGCCATGTCTCTAGAGTTCTGTGACACAGATTTAAGGCAGCATTTAAAAATATTTTTTTTTGCATCCAGACAACTTGCCATCTCATCAGCTGAAGGATTTTCTGGGTCACCACAGGCCCTCTGCCTGGCCCACACCATGAGGCCCTGGGTCACAGCAGCACAGGTGTGCTGGTCCCAGGGACAGGAGGACATGGTGGGGGATGCAGGGTAACACCTCTGGGACCTGGTCCCTGAAACTAGGTCACCTCCTGTGACAGTAGAAGTGACTCTCAGCACAGATGGCAGGTGGGACCTGGGAATGACCTTGCCCTGTGGTCATTTTCTCATGCAGAGGCTTAGCTGGTGCACTTCAGGCAGCTGTTTGGTGACACGTGCCGCAGGTGCTGAGCTCACTGTTGCCAGGTCTTTTCTTCAGCCTTGGGGATACCTGGGAAAGCCACTTTTGCTTTGTGGCATAGTGTCTCCCCATCCAGGGCAAAGAGGTGTACTGCCACAGCTCATCCCAGAAAAAGACTGGTCCCTTTCCCTCCTGCTCTTCTCTCTTTTCCTTTCATGCAGCTTGTTCTTGGGAAGGGCATCCCTTAGGAAATAATGGGTTGACACAGTCTGCTCCACCTCTCAGTCATCAAATTCAGATGAGCACTTTGAAGGAAAGAAAAGCAAACCATCACTTATTACACAGAGACAGCTGGAAATGCTGCGAGATCCTTGTAAAACTCACCAGTTTTACTCGTGTCCAGTTCTTGCTGGGAAAACTCAGATAGTATAAATAATGTAGGTGCTTATCTCATCCAGCCTTAGTGGACCATTTAAAATGCCTTAACTGAGCTCAAAAGTGGTGCTGTTTTCTCTCCCTTGAAAATACATTTAAAAGACATTACATTTGTTTGAGAACTTTGCTGATTGACTCTAGGTAAAAATAAGCACCGTCTTGTATTACATTGTTATGCCACATAAGCACCTTGCATAATAACCTTAGCCCCAACATAATCTTAATTATGTTAGAATTAGTGCAAAGAATTTTATCTGAGACTCATGTAAATATTTTGTGCTCTCAATACTTTGATGTGCCTAGAAAGAGATTAATGTTTGCTTTGATAATTAGTCTGTTGCATGTGGCCAAAAATTCATTACAAACACAGTTAATTAAGCTGTCAACAAACCTTTGGTCTCCGGCTGGTGAGAATAATTCAATAATTTTGTTGGGCTTGACAGGGGATTTTCTTTTTATTGCTATCAACCCCAGCTGTCCTTGGGGGTCCCTGGCACAGTGACATTTTCTGGGAGGTCATGTGAAACTGGACAGGACACGATGCACATGGTGCTGCCCCGACGCTGTAACACAAGGAAAGAAAATGAAGCTCCACCTGAACACAAGCAAGAACTTCCTTACTGTGCATGACTGAGCACTGGAAAAGGTTGCACAGAGAGTTTGTGGAGTTTCCCTCACTGGAGATACCCCAGAATTGTCTGGACACAATTTTGTGCCTTGTGGCTCTTGGGTGGCCTTGCTTGAGCAGGGAGTTTGGACCAGGTGTCCTACTGTGGTCCCTTCCAGCCTCACCCGCTCTGTGGGGTGCCATTCCAGATGTGGCATCATGGCTCTGTGCCACAGAGGATAGAGGCAAGCATGGCCTCTAGCTCTGAGCTTGGGGAAGCAAGAGACACTAATGCTTATCCCCCAAAAAGTTATCTGCTCCTGCTGAGGGATGAGGACCCCCAGACCTGCTGCTTGGAGCTCATAAAAGGTGGTGTAGAGAGCCTGCCTGCCTGGAGCTTGCCTACTGGCTGTTGATACTGTCGGTCCCGAGAGGGGCCACATGCCATCATGTGCTCTACTAGTAGAGCTCATGTCACAAGAAATCAAGGTCTTTTCCCCAGACAGCCTTTCTCTGTTGCAGGAACTCCAGGGAGACTGTAGCCTGGCAGGGTCTCTCTGCACCCCTGCAGCCCCCTGCCCCAGTGCTGTGACTGTGCTACAGTGGGAGCACAGACCTCTCTGGTGCCAAGATCTCTTAGCACCATGCTCATACTTTGAGCTGGTGTGGCATCCCCCATCCTTTTTTGTCTGAGAGCTGCAGCTGCCCCTGGACTTGGACTCAGGTAGGTGACAGAGCCCCAGGAGCAGTGTGGGTTTGGGGCATCACTCAAGGACCAAACACTGAGTACCTCCAAGTGACTCATTTCCATTTCAAAGAGCCCATTTGTTTTATCTGGCAATTAACTTGCATCCTCTGTAGAAAATGACTCCATAAATACCACCAAGCTCCCAGCCAATCTCCCCTTTTAAATATATTTTAAGTGCATGATTAATACACTTTCCCAGCCCCTGTCTGGGAGTGTGCGGGGAGGTCAGGGAGCAGGTAAATGAAAGAAAATGGCTTCACTCGGCATTGACTGGGCTATTAATCACTGCCCATTTTCTATAAATCATGGCAGATGGCAGAAACAGGCAGGTACTCATGGGAAATGACACACTGTGCATGACGGGAATTGCGGATCGCAGCAGACACTGGCAAGAGAAGAGGTTGCTCCTCGCCCTGCTGTCCCCAGCGGAGGGAGGCCCTGGCACTGCACCTGCAGCTCACCTCCAGGTGACAGCTTTCCCCTCCAAGAATGGACGTCAAAGTTTGCAGGAACCCTGGAAAATTCACAGCATCATAGCTGGGCTAGATGGGCCTGTCTGGGGCTGGCTCTGCTTCTCATTGTGCACAGGGGCAGCAGAGGGGAGGATTTTCTGTGTGTGGGTAGAGAGAGTTGAGGAGGATGGCTCCTGAGTATCAGCAACTTTTAACCACTGTGGTCAGGGATACTTTTAATCAGAGCAACAATTGAAAATTTTGCTTCTGATGCTAAATGCTCACGATTGCTTTGCCTCAGAGCAGACACAGGTGGGAAACGTGCAGGAAGAACTTAGACTGATAAAGTGAGGAAGACAGATATATCCTAAAATGAGCATGCATTTGGCAGCAGCATTCATCTAGGCATTTTCTGTGCTGTAGTCTTGGAGGGATTCCCTTTTTGTGCCTGGAAAATGCAGCTCTTCCCTCCTGGAGTGGATGACCTTCTAATAATGCCTGGCAGTGCTGTGGGAGTTGTGCTTCCCTGTGTCTGTAATGCATCAATGGGTGGTGGAAAGCAGCTACTTTTTTTTAGGATGACAGACGATACTACATATATAGGTGAATGAAAGGAGTATTTTATATGGAGGCTGTATGAAAGATAAGAAAAATATGGGCTCTCCTCCTGCACATTGCCAGTCCCAGTGAAACCAGTTGAAATAAGCCCTCCCTGCATTTGGTATTTCTTCCACAGGGGATAGGATTTTTCCTGTTGCCTCTCTTTTCACAGAGGTAGAGGGATGTGTTTTTCCCACTTTTGATGCAAGGAGAGCTTTATGTTGAGCTAATCAGTTTTACTTTCCCATAGCTTTGCATTTCCCTGCTTACCCCAGCCAGACCTGCAGCTGGACACCCTTGATGTTGCCTGGCAAGGAGAGCGGCATCGCTGCCCACAGCACCTCCTGCACAGCTCTCACCTCCAGCCCTGGTACACAACAGCAACATCTCCTGTTTTGCTGGCAAAATAGTTGGAAGAGCAAACTAGGCTGGTCGCCAGGGACTCCCAGTTCAGCCACCACCAGTAGGGAGAAAATGGTCCAGAGTGGGGAAAACCAGGATCATCTGCTCCTGTCAGCAGGGAAAAGAATGGACAAGAGTGGAGGGGGTGGACATAGTAAGTGGATTTGAGACTTGTGAAGGACAGCTTCTGTCCATCCCTGTGAAGATTAATTTGGAGAATGACTCCCTGAGGTGGGTAGTTAAGCGAGCTGAGGTGAGTGTGCTGCTGGGCATGGGCACCACAGGGATTTGTAGGGCGACAGATGCAGAAAGTGAGCAGCAAAGGAAGAAACAGCCTAAAAGAAGCCAAAAGGACCCATAAAGACAGTGAGTGGGAGATGTGAAGCAGAAGACATGTGAGATCAGGAAAGGAGAGATTAATATGCCACAGCCAAGAAAGCTTCACATTATAAAGCGCAGGCGGGAGAGGATGAGGAGAAGATGGCATGGGGACTTCAAACAGCAGCTGGGTGGCCTGAGTACTTGCTGAAGTCATCTTCCCCAGCCCAGGAGCTGCTTGGGGATGCTGCGTGGCTCCCGCTGTTCCCACCAGCACAGCTGGATCAGGCGAGGAGGAGGGCTGGTCGCCTCCACAGGCAGCTGTGTGCAGATGTTTTCCACTGAGAGAAGAGCAGTAAGGGCACAGTTGGAAAGGAAAAGGAAAAATAGTACCGGGAGCTGGAGAAAAACTGTTGCTGAAGGAAACATTGCTCTCAGGCTGTCTGAAGCAATGCAGGGTGAAACCCTATTTTTTTGGGATCGAGGTTCTTCCTTCGACTCAATGCTATTTAAAGTAGATGTTCCTTACCCCAAATGTGCCGTGTTTGGCTGTGCTGGACTCCTCAGCTGCTCCTCATCCCCACTGCCCTGGCTGGGGCTGGGCTGGAAGATCTGTAAGGAGAACTGGGGAAGGGCTAGGTGCCCCACCCCTTCCTGACCCCTTCCCCAACTCCCCCACAGCCCTCACGGGAGCCTAATATTTGTGCATGTGTGTTTTAACACGGCATATGGTCTTCATTACACACAGACTTCTCGCTTCCATAATTATACCATGATGGGAGTTCCTGTCAAAGCCATAAAGCAAATTCTCTTCCCCCTGCCGTGTCCCTCCGCCCCCATGAGCCCTCCCCATAAAACTCGCAGGGGTCTCCAGTTTGCCGGGAGAGCCCTGCCTCGCTGGTCGCATTAACCCTTTGCCTCCTCCCATTCGGCAGCTGCTGGAGGAAAGCCGAGCTTTCCCCATGGGCCCTTGCTTACCAGAAAAGGGGATGGTGTTGTCCAGGTTTCGGCCGTGTGAGGAGCAGAGAGAGCAGCAGTGACTGAACCATGCTGGGGAGCTGGGGAGGCAAGCAGCAGCCTGAGCCAGTGCCCTCGTTGCCTGCTCTCTCCCATCCTTGGAGCATGCCAAACCCACCCACTGCCGGAACGCCAGCCAAGGCCCTCTGGGCAGCGCGTGGCAGCTGTTTAACAGCACGCTGCAACACCACCCTGCAGTTTAGGACAGGAAATGAAGGCGGCTGCTTCTGCAGGGGGAATTTAAGTGCACAGACTGCAATTACCTGCGCTGGAGTTTGGCCAGAGCCCCGCTCCTCCGAGCATCGCCACGGGGCCGGACGCCGACGGCTGGTGCTCGGGTGCTGTGGGGTCAAGCACGGCTCTGAAGGCTGCTTGGGGCCTTGTGGTTCATGCCCAAACCTTGTCTGGGGTGGATGGAGCATTTCCATGGAAATGGGAAAATTCAGCTTTATTTGGGTGTGGATGTGGGTGCTACATTGAGGGGCATTGAGTTGATGCAAATTTAGGTGCCCTTTTTCTTGGTGATTGACTGGGAAATAAGCTTGGACTGTCTGGAATTACACTAGAAATAATGAGTGATGGAGGGAGCAGCTTTGCCCAACAAGTGTTTCTGGCCCCTAAGCCAGGGTGATGCTGAGAGTCAGGGAAGAAACCATTTTTGGGGCTGTCCTGGCCTTTGGGGCACTGGGATATCCCCAGTGGGTCTGGGCTGCAAAGGGCCAGCTCAGGATCACACCAGAGACCCCTCTCTGCTCTGTGCTCGTCATGACAGGAAAAATTCAATTTCCCACTAGGTGGTAGAGAAGAGCTTGGCTGAAAATCCTTGAGCTTCTCACCGCTGAGCAAGAAGGATGGGGGGTTATATAAAACCAAAGACCTCTGTTTTAGCCAAGACTCCAGCAGACCCAGATGTAAGAGGGGTGGCACTGCAGAGGGCTGGGGGAGAGGTGAGGGGTGGCCAGGGTGCTGAGCAGGGCACAGGTGCCACCCAGCAAACACTAGGTCCTGGTTATCACCAGCCACTGCCGTGCTAGGCACTGGTGGCACACTTTTATTGACATCTGTGGATATTTTATGGTCTTTTACTGAATACTGAAAAGTCTTGGGGAATATGGTTTGAAATGGGTTATATCTAATTAAAGAGAGAGGGTAGCAGAGGAAGCATTCATGCTGATTTCATCTACCACATGCTAGTCCAGCATCACCCCAGCCCATCATAGAGCTGGTGAGCTTTGCCCACAAACCTCCACTGCCTGCGTAGCAGTGACAGTAGCTGTAGTGTTTTTTCACTGATGTTAACTCCCTGTATCTCCCTGATTTTTCCCTCCCACAAGTCAAAGACCTCTTCACTGACAGCAGTTTTAGCTAGGTGCAGGAGTTATTCCATGGCAGGATTCATGCCCAGCCAGGACAGAGGGACAAGAATGTTGGCAGGAGGAGCTTTGTCACCTCAAGAAGGTGGTTTCCTATCGAGATCCCCAGTCCTCCCAGAGACAGCCCAGGGCTGGGATTCACATCTGCCCCAGATGACTGCCTGAGCTCCTTTCCCACACCCTGAAAGATCACAAGAATGGCAGTGGCTTAAAGAAGTCACACCTGAAGGCAGGATCAAAAGCACCTGGCTCTTGCTGGACAGGTGTTTATTCATCTGACCCATGCTTAAATGGCTCTAATGAGGTAATTCTGCAGCTTGCCCCCAGTCTGCATTACCCTTACCTTTACAGAGATTTTCTTGCTGTCTAACTTGCATCTCTTTTTTGCCACAATTGACGTCCCTGACTTCTTTTGCAATATGCTCTAGGCAGGATTTTTTTTTTTTTTTCCCTTTTGACTATAGTTTATTGCATATCTAAAGCCCACTTCCACACCTGCATTCAGACACCAGTATTTCCTGATCTTACCTCTACTCCTTGCACACATCTTCTGTGTGCTCTTCCCCATTATCCAAATCTTCCTTGGGGTTTGGGCTCAGCAGATGTAGGCAAAGTGATAGAACAATCACAGATCAGTGCCCAGGACACTTGACTCCTGCTAGACTAAAGACTGGCTTGAGTTTTCAGTACCTGCTTGCTTTAGTTTGTGTTTTCCAGGCTTCTTTGTGGAATCTGGACCCCCAGTGAGAGGTTGGAGCAGAGAGCGAGGCACCAGCCTCAGCATCCCATGCTCTTCCCTGGCTCTGGAGTATTACATTTCACCTTAGGAATTTTTTGCACTATCTAAAATAATAGTTCAAAGGATGAAGGGTGACAGGTGCTGCAGACAGGGGGTGTGTCAGGATCCCATCACTCAAATATCCTGCCTGGATTTATATTTGCCCACCTCAGTCATTCAGAGGAGGATGGAAACGCTGGCTGCATTTCTTTGAATTATCTGAAGTCTAGATGGATGAGCTGTATGTGATGGCATGAAAGCAGGGACTCTGTCTAGCTCTTCTGGGCAAGCTGGATGAATGGAAGCTGTGCAGCTCAACAGTTAGGGTTGGTCTCATCCTGGAGTGCTTGTGATCCCAGGGATTTGCTTGGGATGCAAACACTGTCTCATAACATTTTTCTAAGCACACCAGTGTGGATCGGGATGGGGTACGACCAAAGGTCTGACCCAGCTGAAAGCACCAGTAATGCTTTTCAGTCTGAAGGTACCTGCAATAACTCTGCAAGGTTTCTTCAGCCCTGAGGTGGCTGTTTTCACTGCATGAGTTATCAGAGGCAATGTGTCCTGAGCTGAGTTGTCTCGGATAAGTGCCTAAACAGAAATAGATAACTTTTCTTCAGATAGGCTCATGGTATTGGTAAACATTTCCTTATAGAGCCTGAGAAATGGTGGACCTGAATCTTAGGTGCTTTTTCTTGTCAGTAGAAGGAGGCCCAAACATAGAGTATTAACTTTCCAGGAGAGAAAGGTCCTCTTTCAGGAATATTCATCTCATGGGTCCAGAAGGAAAATAAACATACAGCATGATGCTGCAGGTTGAACTGGAGGGCATTCAGCTCCCAGCTGGCTCCACACTCCTGGAATAGCAGCGGCCTCGTGTGAAAAGGAGAGGTCCTGGAAGCCTCACTGTCCTGTGCTAAAATATGAAACCACAGTCCCCATGTGATGTGACCCCGGGCAGTGCATACTGTGCCAAAACACACTGTTAGAGTGAGATTTCCTCCAGGACAGAGATACAAGCCTTCAGGTTTGAAGGATGATCAAGTGGAAAGAAGGAGGGTTATGTGCTTGAGGAGTGGGGTTACAGAACAAAGGGGTCTCTGGCCCTGCAGGAGGTTTGTGCCAGGAGGTGCCTGCTGGGTTTGGGGGCGCTCAGTGTGAGCCACCCTGAGGCCAGAAGGCAGAGAAGGGACACATTTGACACACTAGTGGCTGATCTCTTTCAGACTATGTGGCTCCAGTCCTTGCATTTGAGTCGAAAAGTCTGGAACCACCAGACTCTGCCCACGAGGAGAGCTCTGAGTGGTTGGCAGTAAAGGCTTCTCAGGAAATTCAGTAGGTTTCCCTTTCCTCCTGAGCACAGTTTTCACAATAGTTTCCAAACCTCCTGTTCCTGAGAGCATTCCTAGATGCCCACATGCTGTGCAGTCCCCTCTGGAGCACAGAGAGACATGCATTTGTTCTGCTTTAATTTGAACCTTCAAACCTCACTTGGACAGTAACAACAGGGGATAAACAAGCCTTGTGTTGAAATACACTCCTCCTCAGTGCTACACTGACCTAACTTGATTTTCCTATGGAGAATCTTGACGCACTTTGTTCTTTAATGCATTAATCTTCACAAGATCCCAGGGACATGCTGCCGCTTCTCTCTCCCTCTTTATGGAAAGGGAACTGAGATCCTAAGTATCACACAATCAACTAAATTCTGTTGAAAGTGCTTGTTTTTTATCTTTTCAGAAAACCCAGAGACCGACAGAGTGGGGTATGTGTGCTGTGGAGGTGGATCGGACCAGAATTGACGGGAGTGAAGAGCTCGTGTTGACCTGAGGGGTTTTTTCCTGGAAAAGGAAGGTCTGAGGCTCCCACTGGACTCTGCTCACCTCCCAGCACAGAGCAAAGCTGGTGTCCCCTGGCAATGGAAATCAGCAGGTGGGTGGATGGGTGGTGTCTCTCTGCTCTTGGTGTATTTCCAGCTGCTTTGAGGTTCCTGCTGCGCAGCCTTGAAGCAGCCAGGCAGCCCCTCCAAGCCCTGCCTGCTCTGACACGAGCACTTCTTGTCTCCCTTGTAATGTTTTGGACTAAGGAGCTTTCCAGACACTTGTAATGTCGAGTGTCCATGCTGGTGGGAAGGGGGTGAGAGGGGACTCTATCACTGTGAGTGCTACTGGACCCCCCAAAAGGCTGAGAGCTTGGAAAGCATCCACACAGTCGATCGCTTCCCTGAACTATCTGTGCTTCACGAGCCTCCAGCTCATGAATCTTGGAAGGAAAGATCTTCTCAGGAGATTTGTGGTGTGTTGAGTCCCAGCTAGAAATACCACAAGAAAAGCCTCTCTTGGGGAGATCCCAGTTCTAAGCAGGAAATGCAGAGTGATGTGAGAGTGAGAAGAAATCCAGATGTGGCCACGATCTGCTTTATTTTACTCTGGGAAACCAAGTTCTCTTTTGTGGGGTATAGTTTTGTCAAGCATCATTCTCAAGCATATCTAGCCCTCGTGTTTGCCAGTTATAATTGAGTCAGACCCACATATCAAAGCTCTGTGTGTGCCTGTCTGTGTGTCCGCGTGCCTGTGTGTCGAGATGGCTTCCAGCAGATCACTTTCTGTTGTTTTTCTGCTAACAGGCTGAACAGAGCTACTCACTCCCACGTACAGACAGAGCTCTGGCTCACACAGCTGCCTGGGGAGAAGCACTGGCTTTTCTCCTCTCAGGCCAGTGTTGCATTTTTGAATTACTTTACCAAGTGTTTAAGTATTTGAGTTTTTCAAAGTGAAGCAGTTTCTCCGCCACCAAGCCTTTGTTTCCTTGCACAGTTCAGAAGTTTTCTTTGCCTTGTTACCTTGTTTGCAGTCCCAGCCCAGCCTGGGAAACGCACAGCATAGTTCAATGCTGAGGAAAGTAACTCTTTCATTTTAAAAGGGACCTACTTGGTGTGAGTGACAGCCACCCAGGGCTAGGAGATATTTGCTGGATTTTGGAGCTAAGCTCACGCTCTGGAGGGGTATTTGCAGGGAAGGAAAACATCCCGGACTTGCCAGGTAAGTGCAAGCCTGAAGACAAGTTTGGAAAGCATTTTATGACCTTGTGTGATGTTGGTGCTTGCAGTGCTCCTGTGTGAGCTTTGCTGTCCTTGGCTCTTGGTCTGTGGGGTCAGTGTGACGTCCAGGCTCTTGAGGTGCCAGGGAGCAGGAGAACATTATACACATATCCACGAGCAGCCAAATCTTTATTAAACCTCAAAAAGATCATTAATCTCACCCAAATATTTGCTATTTCTAAAGTTTAGGTAGGGGGTAGATACCCTCAGGTGATTGGCAGCTAACACTTATAATTAAAATGAATAACAGGAGCAACAAATTGGAACTGTGGGTCATAACTCCCCTGCCCCTCACACCCTGTTTTTGGGTGCATCCAGTTGGCCCCAAACCAGTACTATTCCCCAGCAGAAACTTTCCAGCATTTATTCATCACACACAGAGTTGACAAGTGCCTCCAATTCTCTAGTTACCAATGCACTAATGAACATCTGTTAGACTTCCTTGCAAGTTCAAGGACTTGAGCAGGGAGTAGATGGGGGACTGAATTTCTCTGTGTGTCTGAATAAGGTTAAAAGTGGATTTTACATGAGGGCGAAGCCTTACTCTGGAGTTCCTCATGCTTCTCAATTAATGGCTTCCAAAGTCCAAACCTCTTGGTTGACAGCTGTTCTGAGAAATGGAACTTTAAGGGAAGGAGTGAATATGTCTTGAACTATCAGAAAACAAGAAATAGAGATGATTTTCAGCTTATAAGTAAGTTAAATTATTCCAAGGAGTCTTTGCTGTTGCTAGTCCTGGAGAGCTTGGAAACTTCTGGCAACCATGCAAGATCTTGCTTTGCTACCTCTTGCCAGTGGGAATGTCAAAATTGCCCAACAATATGCGCAGCCAAACCAACCACCAAGGTCCCACAGTGATTATCTCTGAGAGACAGCTAATTACTTCTCCAAAACTTGGGAATATTTGATCTGGAGGTGCATCAAATAGCAAGATCTGTCCTGTTCAACAAAAACTGCTCTAGAGCTTCTGCACCATCACTTTAGTCCTGTCACTGTTTTATTGCTGGATGTTACATACAGGAAGAACATTCAGCTTTGACTTAACCCCTTGCATTAAAGGCAGGTACAAATTGTGGTGGCATTTAACTCAGTCTTCTAGAAAGTCATTTGTTTGTGTTAAATGATTTCTGTCTTTCTTACACCAGCCTTTTAACTCTCTCATTCTCTGCCTCGTCACCCATTACAACCCAGTTTTCCAGTGTGAAACTGGGATGTGGAAACAGCTGGAAACAGGGACCCCAGCTCAAAGGAGTGGGTGCTACCTGGTGGGTATTGCTCAGCCATGCAAGGAAGCCTAAGAGCTCTGAAAAATAAGAAAGGTACATGTGAAAGCTGATGCATTTAAGCACTGGGGCATCTCCTTTAGGAGGTCACTGTCAGCACTTTTCTTGGAGGCTGGAGCCATCTGTAGGTGGTTGGTTACAGGTGCCTGTGCAGGGCAGCGGTGTCGGTATGAACCGCTGTGCGGCACACAAATCATTGCTGATGAAAATTAAATACCCAAAAAAGAAATTCCACTACCAATGGAGTGAGCAAATCATGCACAAATGCCTAATAAATAGCACCGCAATCTCTCCTTAAGCTGTGATTTATCTGTCTGGAGACTTATTAAAGAAATGTTCCTGCTGTTTGCACAGTTTTTATGATGGTGCTGCTTTTTGACCCTCTCGAGTGTCAAAGCCTCCTTCCCTGCTCTGGCAGTCCCAGCAAAGGCCCCACACATCCCCTCCACTATGCAATGCCTGTGAACAAGTGCACCCACCCCCTGATGCCCTGGCCCTGCTCTGTCCCAGCCTCACATGGTTGGTCTCTGCTGCAGTGGCACGTCCTTCCTGTGGTCTGTGCCAGTGTAGGAGCTTTCTGTGTTTTATCTCCTGCTGATCAAGCACAGGACTCAAGGGAATGGTAGGAAGGTGAGGGAGGGTTAGGTTGGATATTAGGGAAAGGTTCTTCACCCAGAGGGTGTCTGGTGCTGGAACAGGCTCCCCAGGGGAGTTGCCATGGCATGCCAAGCCTGTCTGAGCTCAGTAAGTGTTTGGACAATGCTCTCAGGCACATGGTGGAATTCTTGGGATGTCTTGTGCAGGGCCAAGAGTTGGACTCAATGATCCTGATGTATGCGTTCTAACTCAGCATATTCTATGATTCTCTTGCCCAGGGTTGTAGCATCACTGCTGAAGGGAGCAAGGCTCATGCAAGACCTTCCTCCTTCTCCCAGGCAAAACTCATGCTAGTCTGTTTGGAGCAGTAACTTTTGCAACGTGAGTGGGTCAGGCTGTTTTGGACAAAGCTGTGGGAGCAGTAGCCTGGCTGCCCCCTGGTCTGTCAAGTGCTTTCTCTGCCCTCTGCAATGAGCTAAGGCCAGATAGAGGAAATCTCAAACACATGACTTTAAAAAGAAATGCTTTTTTCTTTCTTTTAGCTAAAATGTGCTCTTTACATAGCTGACTCATGAGTTCCAGCACATCTGGGGTCAGCAATACTTTGAGGTGCCAGTGTCTTACTGACATTTTTGGATGATGGGGCAACAAAACCCTACATGTCTTTTTGATGTGTGGGACATGACAGAAGCAGCTAAAGCTGTTCTGACTCAGCCCTCAAGCATTTCTGACATCAAAGTGTAGACCCAGGCAGTGCTGAACGGTCAGGAGCTTGCGTTGAATCTTTTCTCACTGCTGTCTGGGGAAAAAAAAAAATCTTTAGCTGCCAGTGAGGTTGACTTTCATTCTGACAGTAGCTCACCCTGTAGAATATATAGTGTTATGTGATACGTAAAATTGAGGTATGATGTAATTTATAGGTTCCTGCCCTCTTTCTGAGATGCACATCCAACGCACATAACCCCCTTTTAATAATTAAAGCAGTGGAGTATTTAGAAAATCTCAGTGCTCAGAGTGGGACATGGGAGGGAGAAAATGGCTCTTGAGGTATCAGCTTTCACTGCCCTTTGCAGTGCAGGACAGGGAGTATTTGCACAGGGAATATGTGTTGTCCCCAATCCATTGATCAGAATTGTCTCCAGCCTTGAGCCTCCTGTGTGGCACCAGCTGAATGATAAGTCCAGCTACCCACCTTCCTCCTCCCTCCCCATGGCTGAAGGTCCCTCCCAGGAATCTGCCATACAGGTTGGCTTCCCAGATGTTCCCAGGTCTGCACAAAAAAGCCACACTGCACATTGGACCGTCACATTCCTGACTGCAGGTATGTCCACAGAGGCTGAAACCTTGTGACATCAATGCTAGCAACAGATCCAGCAGAAATCAAGTTTATTTAATGAAAAAAAATCATGCAGGAGGTGCTCTTCAGTAAAGTCAGCAGACTCTCTAGATAAGCTCTATTTACTTTTTTTTTTAATATTGTTTCAAAATCATGACCCTCTCTGTCAGGATCTTCACGGACACCATCACCCTTCCAGCATCAGCTGAGTGGGAGGCAGGGCTGTTGGAAATAAAACCATCGTGTGGGCTGTGATCCATGCTCTGGCAGCCCAGCTGTGGTCATCAGCTCCCAGTCCCCGTGGGGTCCTGCCCCAGGGCACAGCACACACGCTCATACCCTGGCAAATACACGCAGCTGAGAAAGGTTGGAAGTTTCCTGCTTAGCGTCTGCTGTCAGAAAACGCTGCTCTGCTAAAATTGAGCCATCCCCATGGGAGTGTGTCAATTTGGACAAACTTAAGTTTAGGGGAAGGAAAAAATCAGAATAACTCATCTCAATAAATTCAGAGCAGTCAGCAGTCAGCTGTCAGAATGGCATGTTTCGAGTTTTCAGTCTCAAAAGCCTTCTCTTCAGCACCACTGTGCATTAATGTATACCAGAGTACCAATTCTTACATGAAATAATGCAAAATGAATTATGAAACAGAATAATACTATACAAATATGGACTGGAATAGAAACATGGAATACTCAAAATGTGAGCTATACATTAAATGCAAACAGAATGGAAAAAAAAGAAATAATCCAAAAATGCAAACAAATACTTCAGTTGACCTGAAAGGAAGTATTTCCAGAATATTATTTGTAAGGTACTGTTGAACCCAAATTTTACCTTTCCTATTCAGTTTTTAGTCTTATGTCAGAAATCCTAGCTGGAATGAAATCCCAGGCAGTGGATGCATGGACGTTTTCATAAATATACACATGATACAACTGTATGCTTTTATTCTATTTATCTCTTTCCTTCTTTTTCCTACACCATCTATCCCATTCTGAAAACTGAATCTGTTTTTACTTCCTATAATGGAGTTAATTACAAGGCAATTAATTGACCCAGTTATTCATGAGAGGTTTTGGTCATCCCTTGAATGATGGGACTTCAAGTTCCTTTTATTTGTCTTTCATGCCACAGCCGGGGTAATCCCAGAAAATCTAGTGGTAGCATCCATTTGCCCAGGGAGCTGGGCAAGGTTGAGCTCTTTCCATTTCTTTGCTTTGAGGGGACTTTGATGATCCACAGTCAATATGTTGGTCCCTGTGTATGCTGGTGAATCTGACCTGCACTGCAGGCACTAAATTTGGCATCCCTGCATGTGGGTGCTCAGGCAGTGTGTGTGTGTGTGTGTGTGTGTGTGTGTGTGGAGGAGGCGTGTGCAGCTGCTGAGGTTTTGAAACTTTTTTGCAAGGCTTAAGAGACACAGGTTGCTGCTTTTTTGGCCTAGGAGGAGGAAACATTACTGTAAACAAATGTTAAGTGAGGATGGCCAAACCCTGCATCCAGCAGTGACTGTCCTGCATTGCCATAGGTCAAGGGCAGGGTGCAGAATTTGAAGGTGGATGTTTCCTAACGTGCAGTCATTGGTAACCTAAAGCAGGTTTATGACAGAGCCAAGATCAGGCATTAATGCAATAGACTGGTAATTCAATCATTTTATAGAAGTTGATCTGTCCTTTTTATTACAATTATTGTCAGCCCGGGTGTTTCGTTCCATCACTGAAAATAAACATCATTTATCATACTTGTAAAGATTAGCCCCTGACAGCTCCAGCTCTGCTTTGCATAAATGTGTATTAATGTCGGCTCTGTCTGAAGTAGAGAGAGAAGTCTATATTTCACAAGAATGATTAGACAGTGTCACCACTGCTTTAAGTAATGTCTTATCATGACGGATAATCAAACCGTGAAAAAAAACCAACAAAAAAAGGCAATTTGTTGCATATGCATTTTTTGCTTTATTGGGCTGAGAAATAGCAATATTTCTGCTACTGCATTTTTGAGGTATGTAATGTCCAGGCTCTGGGATGGTGATGCTTCTCTGGGTTTCAGGGAGCACGTGATGTTTCAGCTCATCAGCAGAGCTGGGACCTCCACCTCTCTGCAAGGCTGACTTGAGTCTTCCAGTTTGAAGACCCAGGAGTCCACAACTTTGCCAAGCTTCCAACAGTCCACACCTTGGGCTCAGTTAAATTTGGAAAGTTTCAAGCTAAAATGATGATGACATTGGTTAGAGTGAGATTAAGGGAAAATATGATGCCCAGGCTCCAATATTCTTGTAGACATTTTCCAGAGAAGCTCTAGGGCTCCGGGGGCCTTGGAGCAAGAACTCAACAGTTGGCACGCGCCTGCCCTCAGGTCAGGGCTGTACTTTTGCTGCTCCCACCAAAATGCACCCACATTAATTGCAGGGAAAAAAGGAACTGTTTGTCAGTGTGTACTTTAGAGATGTCAGAGCTCAACAGCCAAACTCTGTGTGTTTGAGGTCTCAGCTAACAAGAGGGAGGGAACCCTGTTCCAGTGACTGTGTCTCCTGGCAGTCACCATGGAAGATGTCTCTCTGGCATCCAGAATGAAGAACATCTCAAGACATAAGCTGAAGTCTTCCTCTTTGCCAGTTAAGCCAGGGCAATGCTAAGAATGTTCCCTTGTCACCTGAACCATTCATTCTCTGAGAGGGAAATGCACATGGGCACCCGACGTCCATCACACGCTGACTGTGAGTCAGTTCTGTGCTGCAGTGCACAAAAACAGCTCCGCAACTTTTGTGAAGAGCATCACAACTGAAGTAAAGTCTTTATCATCAGTATCAGGGTTGGTCTATTTAATCAGTTTTAGAAACTGAGCCTATTTATTCAGTTTTAGAAACGGAAGAAGGGAAACCAAACACAACCCCATGTGTGTTTTCAGCAGCCACTTTTGTTTTGCTGAAGTTTGAGTAGTGCTCTGAAAAGCCCATAATTTCTGGGCATTACATCTGGGTTTTGTGAAAGCCCCAGGCTGTGGAGTAAGGGTGCTTTTGTGAGAGTGTCTGCTTTCATTCTTGCTGTTTTTAAAAAGAAATGTCCAAAGTTTGTGCCTTCATGAGGGTAGAAAAAAAGCACACAATAACTTGGCGGCATGTATCTTCAAAAGAAAATGTCAAATAAACCCTTTTATTTATAATCTTATAATTTCTAAGCCAACCACCTTATTTTGGAAGGCCTGTGTTTGAGATCAGTGTTAATTGAAGATGACACCTTAAAATTAGCCCACTGCAGAGGTATCTCATTGAATTAGATCCTAAAGGAGCAGTAATGCATTAAGTACCATATATGAAAATAAATAAACCTCTTCCCTGCATAACTAATAGCTACTTCTGCTAGTAAAGCTGAAGTATTTAAAGCACTGGAACTATACTGAGTGCTTATACTGCTATTTTTTTCCCCTTTTTTAAAAATTTTTAATGTCAGCCCCAGTTTATGCCCTTTCAGACTACAATTACTTCCAGTGTTACTTCATTTGCTCTAATTTGGTGCAGGTGTTGATAACAAAAAACACTGTGGCACAGCTTTCCTTTGCCAAAGAACCTGAAACTGAAACTTCACTCTAGAACAAAACTAAAGAAAAAAAAAAAGAAGCAAAAGCAGTGCAGGTGAAGGAGCCAGTTGGTGGTGGTGGAGGGAAGGAGAGGGTGAGGATGGCACTGGGACCATTAGCGATTGAAGAAATGCTGATTTTAGCCAGTGGTATTAGCAACTGGCACTTTTTAAAGTGCTAAAAGCTTTGGACACAGATTACCATGCGCATATTTCAATTTCCTTTAAATCCAGGGAGATTTCTTCTTAAAGCACACTCTCTCTCTCTCTGTGTCTCTCATTTTATTTTTTATTCAGCTAGATTGTGCTTGATGGGGACTGTTAACTGAATGCAGCATATTATATATTGCTTCAATAAATCACCAACAGCCGAAGCATTCAATATCATGCAGAGCAGTAATCAGGGGAAGTCTTAATCACACTTTAAATGGTTTGGATTTATGCTCTGCTTTGCACGGGCTACTGCCACTGCTGGAGAGGCACAGAGGCATGGCTCCGTGGTGGCCCGCCAGGACCTGGTCCAGCCGGTGCCAGGGGCTGGGAGCACAGCCAGGATGCAGGGTGTGTGCCAGGGGGGCAGTGCTCGGGCCAGCGAGAATGAACAGCCTCCAGGGCTATTCCTGGAGCTGTTTGTACCTGTGCAATGGTCTCTTCAGATTGCCTGGGCATTTTGGTTTACGAAGACTCTGACAGTGTAAACAGCTGCTCTTGTTCCATCAAGGTTGTACAGATGTGTGGCAAATCCTGGCTTTGTTTGGACTGAAAAAAATGTATTTTAGCATAGAATTCATTTTTAAATAAATCGTCAGATAAGAGCAAAACCAGCTGCTATATTCCTTTGCCTTTTGCATTATATCCAGGAGATTAGAAACGCCTCCTGGATTTTTGTCAGGGAGTGGGGGAAGTAAAGAGGAAGGGCTGGCTTAAAAAACCAAACAAGCCACAAACCCCCTTAAATATAATTTTTAATTTATGACTGGTGACCCACCGAGGCTTTCCATGAAAGTAAAATTTTCCAGCCAGGGGCTGTGGGCGCGAGGTCCATGTGGGTCTCACGGAGGTGAGTGCCAAGTGTCAGCCCGCCGGCAGAGGATGAGAATCTTCCTTTCCTGCACCCTCACACGCCCGACCTTCACCTTCACCCTTGCAACGATATACAGATGTGCAGTGACGTCATCTGTCTTGGCCAGAGGAAGAAATCACAGCAGAAAACAATAGCCCCTTTTGGGGGAAGTTAATCATTTTGGTTAGCTCCATGGCCTGGCCTGGAGCACGGCACAGACGTGAGTGTGGTCGCCGGCCATCGGCCCTCGCTGGGGATGGGGACATGGCACGGCACTGCCGGGTGGGAGGTTAACAGGCTTGTTAAGCACATCTGTCTGGGAGAGCCCTGGGCGCACTGTGAGCTGCTTTCCCAGCTCAGAAATACTTTGTGGCCCCCTCAGCTGGAGAGAGCTAGTCTCCCTTCCACCCCGGTGTTAAGAGTAGTCTCTCTGCCTTCACCATAAATTACTGTGCTGGCTGTGGAAATATGAACAAGACCCAAGTGGAGCAGAGACACAGCAGCTGAGATGGTTAAACAATAGTCCTGCACACAGGAAACTCTCCCATAATGGCGGATTTAAGTTCCAAGGAGCTTTGGTATCTGACTGTTGGGTTCATCCCCTCCACCCCCTGTTTTGTTTTTCATTCAATCCCATGTTGTTCGTGTCTCTTAATAGGGCATCCTTCATTATCATTATCCCTAATAGTGGTTTATTGTATTAGTTACAGTTAATTTAAATGTTAGCGAAGCATTGAAAACAGATTGCAGATGTTTTGAAACAGATGTTATTTTAATGTTAAAACAAAATCATGAATATTTATGGGTCGTTATTGCCTGGGTTGAATTAAGCTCTTTAAATAGTAATGTATGGGCTTAATGTCTTTTGAAGGAAATGCTCCAAAAAAGGTGAATGGAAAAACACTGTCGTATAAAGATGTATAAATCATTTCTTCTGGCAACACTGTGTTTTTCCTCTATGAACAGTCAGAATTAATTACTGTTATATTACTAAACCAGGTACTGTTCTTGTTCTCTAGCTGAAGTTAACCTAAGAAAAAATTTTGAGCTCAGAAACACCTACAGAGCTCTCTGTTTCGTAGTGAAGGGGCCCACCTGCTCACTGGAAGCAGACCTAAAGTCGCAGGAATATTTTGAGGTGGAGTCATTAGTTTTAAAGGAAAATAAGGTGAAGATGACGCAAGCACACAGCTCACTTGGTGTCAGTCTTTCCTACAGAAACACAAAGAGGGTTTGTTAATGCCTCATGCAGGCTGTCTCTGCTTGAGTCATATTTCTTTCTTTATGGAGATGGAGTTAGTCTTTAAGGCAGCAGCTCCAAATGGTCTTTCATTCATTACAAAGTTATTTAGTTACGGGTAGGTAACTCTGAATGACATTTCTACATCTTGCACTTTATTAGTTGATCCTAGCTGCTAAATGACATGGAGAGATCAGCATATTATAGCAGGGGAGTTCAGTTGTTTTGGCCAGTCTTAGATGGGGTTTAACCTGCTAGAATTGAAAATTTGCCTTTGAGATGATGAACTCAAGGGATGTTGATAATGATTAACTCAGGAGGAAGGGGGGTGAGATAATACAGCGGAAATTTAAAAATAAGAAGTCTGTAAACACAGGGATGATTTCCTCCTCCACAGACGAGCAACACTTCCACTGCCTTAGGATGAATCATGCCCTATTTAGAAGAAGTACAGCCCAAGCATCAGTTTGTCAGCACTGAGTCTGGTTGATGCTGAGATAGGAATGATGTAGGCAAGGGGACATGCAGCCACAACCCATCTTTGCTTGCGTCCACTGGGACTATGTGCCCTAATCTGCAGCACTGAGTCTTTGTGTCTTTGTCCTTTTTTTTTTTTTTTTTCCTTTTCCCTCTCCAAATTTATACTTTGGAGGAAAGCCTGATCTCTCCTAAAGCTGGCAGAACTCCTTGTTACCAGTCACAAAACCCCCGAGCAGATGGGCACAGGTTTTGGCTAACCACAGTGGCAGTTGTTGAGCATTAAGGTCTGTAATCTCATCCAGGAGCACCTGAGCATTCCCCTTCTCCCTCAGCCGACGGGAGTGAGCATCTCTGATGTCCAGCACAGGGATCTCACTGCTGGGGTTTGCCCCAGGGCCTCAGGACCTGCGTGGCCAGGAAAGGGAGCAGGAATATACCAGCCTGTCAGCTTCCAGAGTGATGTAGGTATAGGGTCACAGGAGAATTGGAGCGCTGAGGAGCTGCACATTGCATCTTTCTACTGAGCAGAGGCAAAGGACAGATGTGACTGGAAACATCGGACTTTGTTTTGCTTTGCAGAAGTTGGTCAGGCAAGTTTCCTATTGTGGTCCAATCTCTTGATTTAAAAGCCATACCGAGGAAGCACATACATCTGATTGAAAAGGTGTTCCTTCAACGCTTGGACTTGCAGTTTCACTGCTTCCATGTCCTGAGTAAAGTCTGGTACAGTACATTATATTCAGTAGACTGGTGGAAAGGGAGTTCATTTAGTTTGATGACAGATTAATACTGATTCACAAATTAATTTTGTCTCTTTGTATATCAAGGGTGTCCGCAACTTATTTAATTTGTAATAAATATAATTATAGAAATGAATGAGCTATCAAGATTTTTAAAGTATGATCCATCAATGTTGGCACGACTTGTAATCCTGGTCATTATAAATAAAATGGGTCTTTTGCAATATGGAATGCAATTTTCCCTGTAGTTTGTCTCATTATTTTCTGACATGTGGGTTAATATTAAATTACAATGCCTTAATTTTCAAATCAGGGCTCAATTTGTAAATAAGAGGTTAATAAATAACCTTTCCAGCTGGAGGCCTTATTGCGACTTCATTAAAATAAACTTTTAAATGAGATGAAGCCTCGATGGTACCCACATTATCTCATCCGGTACATTGCAAAACAAAAAAATAATCTCCTATGGCTGCCAAAAAAACCTACCCAAAGTCACTGTGCCTGCAACACATTCCAGTGGTCTTTTAAATGCCCCATAAAAGTGGTCTGTACCCTGGCTTGCTCCATCTGCTGCTTCCTGACACGTGGAGCACGCGCCGAGCTGTCCTTAGGGTGTGACCTTGAGCGTGCGGTGAAGGCTGCAGGTGGTCGGTGTCACACGTTGTGCTGTACATCTTAGTGGCCCTTCAGTGGATGCAGCTTGTCATTTCTGTCACTAAGCTCAGACCTACTCCTGCTTCTTTGTCTGCTTCCTGCTGCATTTCATGTGAGCTTTAGATAGGATATTAGGAAAAATTTCTTCACTGAAAGGGTTGTGAAGCATTGGAATAGGCTTCCCAGGGGAGTGGTGGAATCACCATCCCTGGAAGTGTACAAAAAAAGTGTAGATGTGGTGTTCTGGGACACAGGTGGTGGATTTGTCCATGTTAGTTTTATGGTTGGACTTTATGATTTTTGAGTTTTTTTCCAACATAAATGAATCTGTGATTCTCTAATGCTCATGGTTGTGTCTCTCATTACAACTTCCAGTGAAAAAGAAAAGACTTTTCTCAAGAGATGCCACTTTCTTCATAGAAATTCCATGTTCTGAGCTAGATTTCTGAAGTTGCAGAGATGGAGGGAAAGTTATGACCTCTCCACTGAAGGCACACACCTGTGACTGGCAATGTTTGGGCCCCGGATCTAAACTAAGCTGTTTTTTTCTTTTCCCGTGGCCGATTGCCAGCTTGCACAAAGGCTATTTTCCTTGTACAGGGAGAGTTTCCCCTGAGAGAAAAGTAATATATGCAAGTTTATAAATAAAAAAACCCAAACACCCAACCCCAAAACAAGAACTCTAAGACATGGTAGGAAAACTCAAAAAATCAGCCCACTCTTAAAGGAAGCAGCAGGTTGCTCTGTGAGACAGAAGTGGAACTAGATTTGCCCATGAGTGCTGCTGCTCTGTGTTTTAACTGTGAGAAACGGTTGGCTCAAAATTTGATGTCTTAAGAAAAAGCAAATGACCAAAGAAACCCGGGTCATTTGAGGATTTTCCCCTCTAATTTGAGTAGTTTTCATTTACTCTAATAGAGAACACTGCTGCATACAACACAAGACCTAGTTTACAATTGCAACCCTCTGATGTTTCTCCTGCAACTTTTATTCAAAAAAATGTCCTTTTTTTTCCGGTAGTAGTAAAGGTACTTACAGAAATACTGCAATATCTTAAAATAATAAACCTTGTCCTCTCTATCATTGGGGTTTAGTCTGAGGGGAGAAAATACCCTTTTTTGTTTACCAATTGTGCTCACAAAAAAGCCATTTCTAAGCCCTGCTGAATCTGTTGGAACATCTGTGGGCCAGTGCTTTGCCTGAAGGACTTTGTCAGCACTTAAATAAGGGCTGGGAAAAAGGTTTTACCTCAGCTATTTCGTGTGTTGTTTGGAATAATTTTTGAACACCACTAAAAATGTGTTTTTTCCTGTTAAAAGGAGGGATGATGCTAATCTAAAAGGCCCTCAGCCCCTTACTTTATTTTATACTTTTTTTTTTTTTTTTTTTTTTTTTTGTGAGATCTGCTCAATCCCAACTTCCTGCAAGTGAAACAACCCTGTAGAAAGATCAGGAGTGGAAAACAACTCAATGTGAGCTCCTTAGAGACTAAACTTTTTCTGGTACTGATGCAGCTGTGATGAAACCAGCCCATGTCTCTGCATAATAAATCTTTCTTTAAAAAAAAACCAAAAAAACCCAAAAAAACCCCCCCCAAAAACAAACAAACAAACAAAAAAAAACACAACACCAAAAAAACCCCCAACCAACCAACAAACAAACAAAAATCCATAAAAGACAGTTAAAACATTGTTGAAGAAATGTGCCGATAATTAGTTGAAAATCTTTTTGATGTCACTTTTTTACAAGACTACTTGAGAAGTCATGTCTCAGCCCCACGCTCTTGTAAATTCAAGGTTTAGATTTGGGAGGTTTTTAGGATAAAGTTGTTGATGTATTATCAGTTATGTGTTAAATTTTGGGACAACATTTGAATGTGTTCAGATTTTAAATTTCTCTCATAATTTGGGCAAATACAGACCATTTTTTGGAAGTGTTCAATGACCACAAATCTGGCTCTCATCTCAAAGAAAAGGTACCCAAACACACTGGTGTCACTGGTGCTTTCAACACATAGGCCACTGCTGATTTGTCCGAAATGCTCCCACTTATTTCCAGTTAATGATGGAAATGCTGGGATCTATTTTCTCTTTCTTCAATTGAATAGAAACCTTCACCTGGCTGAGTCCCAGTTTCTATTCCCTGAAAACATTTTTCACACTCTCTGACAAATCTCCTGACATTTTTAAGACAAGCGATCATTTCCTGAGAGCTCCTCGAGCAAGGTGAGGCCTGTTTGGTTCTTGGATGGCTGCTAACAAAGGAAATTCACCGGCCTGCAGGATGTGATTACGATCACCACGTGGAGCACCCTCCGCAGCTGGGGCTGGTGCTACAGGGTGTTCAGCCTTTTGGACTGCAGAGCAAAACCCATTTTCTCACCCCTCCTTAAGATCTCCCAGATACGGTTACGCCGCCCTCTTTCAGAGTGCCTGGAGTGATGTTTAATCCTCTGTGCATTTCATCGAATTTCACTTATCGTCATTATTGATGAGTGACACAGAGGTTAAACGATTCGCATCAAGACATTTTGCGCAGAAAAAAAAAAAAAAGAATACATCAGTTTTGAGTCAATGGAGACACTTTTCTCGGATGCCAATCAGGTGGGTAAGTGCAGCAGGCAGGTACCTTCTCAGAGGGCTGCTTTGCCAGTGGGGAAAGGGGCCCAGTGAAGCCACCTGGAGATTGCCAAGCTCGTGCTATACAGTAACAGTGGCAGAAAGGGAGAAGCACGTTTGTTTCTTGCAGCTTGGCTGAGCCGCAGAGCTTGGGAATGTCTTTGCTCTGAGCTCTACAGGCAAGGGCAGGATGCTGGTGCTGCCAAAGGGTGGGGCAGCCCACCTACAGACTCCAGGCCTGGGGCTGGAGCGCCTTTCCAAGCTTGCTGCAGATCCATCCCAGCTGCGTTCCTCGGCTGCTGTCACTGCCGCAGTCATTCCCATCGGAGCAGGTGGCTGCGGCTCTCTGGTCACAGCACCTTTTCAGGGGATGCTGCTTGCAAGACTGGTCAGCTGAGTAGCTGGCAAAAGAGGTAACAGAGATAAAAATGGTGCTCTTGTTCCAGAAGTCCTTTATGTGAAGCTCTGCGGATCTAAATTCTTCAAAAATAGATCTCTCACACCCTCATAAGCATCATTCTGTTTTGTTTTTTGTCACGGCAAGTTACACCTCACGGCCCATGGAATTTTCCAAGTGGAAGACAAACTGGGAGACACAAAGCCATGAAGAAAATTAGCCCAGCTTTGTCCAGAGTTTTGCTTCCTTCCCTGTTGCTCTCCTCATTTCATTTGATCTATTTTAGCCACTACCACCATACCGTAGCACAAACCTTGATGCTTTGGCCAACATCCAGCTGTGAAATGTGTGCTCTTCTTCTGCATGATTCACTCTGCAGGTGTTAGGAAAGCTGTTCCTGGTGCTCCTGAGTCAAAAAATGCAACTGTCTGTCTGTCAGAGCCTGGCAGAGAAGATGTTTGTAAGGGCAGAGCACTCCAGGGTCCTTCCCAAAGAGGAACAGAAAAGGGATAGTGACAGGGAGAGAGGGGACATTTGTGAAGGTTGTCTTCATCTGTACCCTTTCTGTACAGTGAATGGAGAAGGAGAAAGGGACAGTCCTTTAGAAGACATTCAGAGCACCAGACCAAACTTCTGCTTCAAAGTGCTTCCTTAAATATCCTTTTTCTATAAAGACTATTCTGGGCTGTACGTCGTAAGAGTTAACGGTAGACAGAGGAATGTAGATCACAGATTTATGCAGTCCCATTCCCAGCTTTTTGGCACAGAAGTTGCCTTTTGTGGTGTGTTGCTACACCCTCTGCTGCCTGCTTATACAACCCTACACATGATGGTAAAGGTGGGATGGTAAAACAGCCTCTGACAGGCAAAGGTATCAGCCACAGAGTCTGCTTTTTGATAAGCCATTGACACTTGGAGAGATGTTTCCAGCAAGTGCACTGTGTGTGTGTGTGTGCAGCATCCCTTCCAAAGGTGACAGCAGGCATTCCACCATGCCCCCTACATATCTGCCTGACAGGTCAGTGTGGGGAAAATGGAAATAGGGAGGCCAAGGGACCCATGTCATGAATCAGAACTGCTGGTGCAGCTGGAGGAAGATACAGCAGTCACAAACCCTCAGCATATGTGAAAACATTGCTTTGTTCTTTTTTTTTTTACACCAAACATATTTAATATGGCCATTTCAAGTTTTACATGAAGCATAAATCAAAGAGAAATAAGTGTACTGGGCACAACACGGGTTGTTTTGTAGCTTCTAAATTTCTTAAGTGTTAGGTCATTTTACTTACAAGTTAAATGGCTGTCTGCAAGAGGCCTTGGTTGGTCATAAATTGTCCTTCCAGTAATATAAAACACACCATTTGTTTACCACACGTATGCGCTTCCAAGTAGATCCAACAGCTCGTAAAGAACAAGAGCCCCTATGTCATCCCTACAGAGACCACTGCAATAAAGAGCTGTTGGAATGACTCTCTACTCAGTTAAGTGCAATCAGATCCAGCAACAGTAGCTTTTATGGGCTTTTTTCTCCCCTCCAGGAAAACCTGCGATATTAGTGCAATATTAAAGAGCTGTGATGGTTTTACCCAGAGTGGGATCTTACTCTTCCTTTGCTCCCACTGGTTTTGGGAGTGGAGTGAGGTTAACACTCACCAAAGAAGGTCGGAATCAGACCTGTTAGGATGGTTTGTTTTCATAAGGGATATGATTGATTAAAAAGAAGGTTAATTGAATATTATACAGCTGCCACAGTAGTATAAACTCCAGGCTCTGGCTTATAAACAACATTTGTTGCAGAAAGGTTATTACCTGCTTACAATTGGAGCAGTGAGCCTTTCGTTCCTTGTTTATTCCAGGATGGTAAAGCAGTAAAAATGCACATGCTAGTACATGACCTCAGGTGGGCTCCTAGGAAATCTTAGCCCAGTTTAAGTAATAAATATGTTCTCACACCGGCAGAGGGGTGCCCTGATTGAACTCTGAAGAGAAACACCAGCTAAAAGCAGCATTTGATCTAGATTAGAAATCTACTTTAAGTGTTTGATGTAGAAAAGCAGTAGGAGCTGATCTGAGTCTCCAAAGCCTTTTGTCAATAGAAAAGATCTGAGCAATTTCCTTTTAATAATACTACTGAATTTTTATTGTGATTTCTGTGATTTCTTGGACAGTACAGAGGGGTGTGATATTTATCCAATGGATTTACAGGCCAACAGGATCATTAACACATTCACTGACTCAACCTCGGATCAGGGCAAGGGTGACCTGATTGGTGTAAGAGATCCACAGGAGTACGGGATTCACCTCACCCCACTGGAGAAGGCATCTAAGCTGGTTACTTGGGATCTCCCTCTAATCAGTGAGGAGAGTGGCGCATGTCTTTCAGATGAAAAGTCCACCCCATTCCATGTGTCTAAAACAGGAAAGATTAATTTCACAAGAGTGATGTGCCAATGGATTTTGAAGGAACTTGGAGGGTTCGTCCATGTATAGGAATCCTGAAGACAGGGTGAGGGTTTATTCCATATGTACCTGATTCTACATACCTGATTCTGCCAATCAACTCAGGAGAGATCCCACAGAGAGGAAAAAGAGAGCATACCTCCAGTTGCTTCTGCATAAAACTGCTGGTTCATTTGCACCAAGTGTGATTCACTGGCCAACTGCTTTGCTCAGCAGCTTTCATTCCAAACTCATTGCTGTGCCCATGAGGATCACCTGTGAACTGCCTCCTCACCCTCCCTTAAGGCTCTAGCCCTGTGCACACCAATCCACCTCTACAAAAACAAGCTGAAAATCAGTCTCTTGGGTAGCTGAGCTAACTCTTGCTGCAGCCAAATTAAATCTTTCTCATCAAGGAGTTGGATGAGACTCTAACTAGATCACAACTGATGTATCTATCGGTTGCTCACCCAGTAATTGCTGCCCATCACATACATAATGCACAGATTAATTTCTCCTTTCTCCAAACCCAATATTCAATTTGCCATTGTCATGGCCCATCATAGCTCTGCTAATCTTTCCTATTTCTGTCTCTTTTTGGACAACGACCAAGTCAGTCAACAAGCCATTTTTATCAAAAATCTTCTGGTTGACAGATTTGTCCAGCCCTTGCTCTGAGCCCCTCTCCCGTATGACCCCTGCTGCACTGCCATTGTCCTTCAAATCACCTCTGCCAAGAGGCAGTGAAAGACACCTGGGCAGCAGGACTGTGCTTGCAGCAGACACTGACCTTGCTGCCTCTCTTTCTGCCACCTCCATCTCATGGTTACGTGGAAGCTCTTCAATGCAAGACCATTCCACCCTTGTGCTGTATCACAAACCTGCCCTACCAGCTCCTCACCAGCTGTTCCTAAGCACCACCAGGGTCCAACTGACTGTGCTGCTGTGGTAATTACAGACCAAGACCAACCACTGCTTGCCAATAAAAACAAATAACAACAGACACAATAAATTATGAAAAAAAAATTACTTTTTAATGTACAAAAGGTTTATATACAGGTTCAGCATGTTACCTCCATTCTTATGATGTAGAAAACAGCTAAAAATGTTCTTAAGATATAAATTTGACAGAACAATTCACCTACAGTACTTTTAGTAATGATGTCTTCTATACATAATATATACAGTGCTGGCAAGATTATTATAATACTTTTTCAGTAAATGAAGGAAGACCACCACTGGAAAGTCCAAAAAAATCTCAAGTCATTGGAGATTTGGTTTTGCTTCTGTATTTGAACTTTTGCTAATGAGATATCTGTGAGGAGGGACTCAGGAGCCTTTGTTGCCCTATGCAGCTGTTAAAAAAGTCAGATTAGCAATCAAAGGACACACGAAAGCTTGATCCATCTCAGCACAAGGGATGCCCAATTGTACTCCAAGCGTCCAGGACAACATACAATGTCCTAAAACATGTACTGCCCTCTTTTCATGAATGCAAAGGCAAGGGCAGGGTCAGTAACTGCAGGAGAATATATACAGCAGACTATAAAACAATCCCTTTAAACACAACTTTCACAGAAGACACAAATAAACAGCCAGGAACCTTGCTTTGCTCCCCTGTCCTCATGCACCCTGGACATCAGCAGGAGTCATCAAGGGGTGAAGGGCAGGGCTGAGTGCACCCTGTGTGCACCCTCTGCATTTGGGATGAGGATGGATGGGACTGCAGGATGCTGAGCAGCACTTCCCTGCACCAGCCGTGCTCAGGGCTCCCTGGCAGCAAAGCTGTCCTGATCCACCACTGCCAATCACAGCTCCTGCCTATCTGATATCACAGAGTTTGCCTGGAGGTAGCACATGGCATTTTCATGTCAGGTCCTGATCATACTGGGAAGAGTGATCCTGACATTGGTTTGTGCAAAAGGAAAGCAAAGACACCAGAAAAACACCTTTACAAAGCTGTCCTGGTCCTGTGCAGAGGACAGAGTCAGGTGCAAATGAGAACATCTCACAGATATGACAGGGAGACAGGAAGGAAAGAGTGAAGCTCTACAGATGCTTACTCAGTCCAGCTCTAAGAACCTGAAGGGGATGTCACACTTGTTCCTTGCCCTTCAACATATGGGGTACAAAGTATTTGAGGCCATGAGAGCAGGATGGGAGGAGATATCCAATGCAGTCTGAAGTTAAGCAAGGCCTCCTCCCAAGTACCTGCACCCTGCTGCTCCTACCCTTTGCCTAACAACAGCAAAAATAAATAATGCAACAAAGATCAACTTACTGGCAGGTGGGACTGTCGTGGAAACAGCTGATCACTATTATGAGCAGTTATATTCTGGTGGAGAATTTGGATTCAGGAGGCCCTGCTCCTCTCATCTCTTCCCTAATTATGGTTCCAAAAGATTCTCACTGACCAAGCTACTATTCTGACTCAAATACCTGTTTTGAGACTATACATGTTTAGTGCTGCAGGTGCAGTCTGCTAGTCAAATGAACATCTCAGGTTGACCGTGGTATATTTTTTGGATACAGCCTTTTTTTTCATGCTGTGGGACACGTTAAGATAGCACTGGGTGCATGCCAACAAGCCTGCTTGTGGGGCAGGGTACTTTGGCTTATGCTTGGCCCCACATCAGTGCAGCTAGGCACCTGTTGTGCACATGGAGCCCAGGCAGAACCCTGCATTGAGCACATCACGCAGATGAACCCTGGCAGATTTACCTGTTCCCGCAATAATGCCACAGTGCACATTGGGCTGGAACGATCGTAAAACTCTCTCCATCACCATCACTTGTTTATGTGAGCACATCAGCATGGAAGACCCACCAGAGAGAGAAACTGCTGCAAAGCTGCACAGGGATACAGCAATGTGTGCTCCAGCACTCTGACATTAAGGATGCATGTGGGGCACTCACAGAAAGTCACTGTGTTCAGAAGGTGCAAAGTTATGCATGCGTGTCAGTCTGCATGCCAGAGCCTTCCTGCCATGGGGGATTATTTCCCAGTGATTGCTGTTCCTGGGCCTCTGCTCCACTCTGCACATGATATAAACCACATTGTAAACACATCTGATCAAAGTGTGCATTCACCTTTTATGTGTCTCATCAATGTGTCTTTCCAATGTTTTCTCAGAAACACCACTATGTTTTTATAAATGTACTTTTTATATACGCTTCTGACAATACACTATATTTGATTTTTAAAGGAAGAGAGGCCTTGGCTACTTAACAAGAAAGCATGGTAAGGCACTTTGCTGAGAAGCCGTTTCGAAAGGTACAAAGGTATTTATGGTATAAAACAATACTGCTGGCAGAGGGCTTGTTTGGAGACGTAACTAAACCCTACTCTCATCAGAGCAGAATACAAAGTATGGCTTTTATTCTAACCAAAACCGCATCCTCCCATTTCTTTCTGGGGCGGGTTGAAAACGGAATTTTTTTGCAAATGTAACGGAAAATGATGGGGAGTGCTATTTACAGGGCTTCCCAGAAGGGAGGGTTTCATCTCTAACCACCCTCATGCTGTCTCCTAGCTTGGTGGTGATACCGTTCAGTGCTCCGGGAAACCAAGCCAAAAAAAATAATACTAGAGGTGCACCCCTGTGGTACTGAACTGCCTGCATATAGTTTACATAATTCTGTACACAGATTTTTTAAAATTTTCATTTTGAAATCCTTTAATGTATTTAACACTTATAAAAAAAACCCTACTCTACTGGAACAGATTACTTTTGAAAAGCACATTCATACAACTGCTTCACGCAGGGCCCCTTGGATAGCACCAAGGCCTTGTGCTTTACCGTTACGACATCATGTTTAGAAATTTACTCTCTTCCGCCAGCGTGGTTAGCATGGAGCTCATATCACCTATTGCCATATTGCTTATCCCTGCAGGTATGGTGGGCAGAGTCAGAGAGTTTCGTGGAGTTGTCAGGCGAGAGGAATTCTGGGAGAGGTTCTGCAGGATGCTGGGGCTCAGGGTTCCCGACATCAGGCTTGAATGGTCCCCATCATCCATGATGGCATCAAAATCTATCTGGGGTGGCTCAAGACCTTGAGAGTCCACTGTGCTGGACACCTGGTTTGTTCCTGGGGAAGGCAGAGTGGCTGGCTTGCTGTTTTGTGTGCACTGCTGCTGCCTGACCCGACAGTCCGCGTGGTTATCAAAGCCGTTGTTCTGTTCATACATGTGGATTTGGCCGTAATAGTACATCAAGCTGCTGTCCCTCGTGCCGTCCGCGCACTGCTGGGCTGGTGCCAGCAACATGTCACTGGTTCTTTTATGCATGGCCTCTGTCGTCTCCTGGCCGGGGCTGATGGTGCTCGTAGGATGGGGAGTTCTCATGTAGCCCAGCTGCTGGGCAGTGCGGACCCCTCGGGGTCTGCTGCCCGGGTTTGGCTCTGGTGGAGGACGAGGCTGGATCATGCCAGGCGGATACGCCTGTGCAGCTGAACCCATCACGCCCTGCTGAGGCTCAAAACTGGGCTGACTGGAGGTCATGATGGGCTGAGGAAAGGTCTCCTGAGCCACAGGGAAGTTCAGGTGGCTTGGCTGAGATGAGTAGTTCTGCTGACTTGGCTCGTGCATGACCTGTCCCAGGACTGTGCGCTCGCTGTTGCTCCTGACCATCAAAGAAGGGTCGGTTGCCATGTCCATTTGCTGAGGGTGAACGTGGGGTCCAGACTTTGCTGCCATGTTGCTGCAATTAGGAGAGATCTGATTTGGGTTGCCACTGATTGCACTGGGACTCAGCATCTGATGTGGTTGGTTATACCCTGTGTGCAAACCCATATCGGGGTTCATGCTGGGACCTAGGCTCATGGGCTGCTGCCGCAGCTGCATGCAGTTTAGCCTCTGCCCATCCATACCCACGTTTCTCTGCATAAAGCTCTGCTGTGTTGCATTCATGCTGTTGTCTGGCAGCTGTATCTGCTGCTGGTTGTAGTTCTGGTACTGACCAAAGTTCTGCTTCTGCTGGACCACCGCTAAGTTCCCTTGTGAAAACTGCTGCTTCGACTGATTGGACATGATATCAACTGTGCCCGAGCTGACTTCATTCCACTGGACAGGCATATTATTTTTATTAATGTCTGAAGAAGTATCAAAACTCATGGAACACTCTGCCATCATGGGTCCCAAGTGGCTCATGCTTGGCTCAGCCACCGCCATCCTGCGCTGGCCGGGCAAGGCTGGAGGCTGCAGCTTCCCACTTCCTTGGAAGTTCTGCATCTCACTGCTGTATCCCATGGAAGTGCTCTCGGCCACTGTCCCATTGCTCTGGGATTTGATGTACTGTACCACATCATCTGGCAGCATAATGTCATCATCTCCAATGGGTGCGTCTGTCTCCCCAGACATGGCTTCCATGGTGATGTTTTCACTGATGCTGAGTGGTCGGGGTGAGTAGGTGTGTCGGGGCAGGCTCCCATCTGAGCGCCCGTAGCTCTGGAGACCAAAATTCCTCCTGTCTGTGGCGTGTGGAGGATGGAAGGGGTTCATGCTGTTGGTGCTGTTGAAGCGGTGAACTCGTGGGAAAGCCTGGGGATCTCCAGGAGGTCTCCTCACTGGGTCGCTTGCCCGTCTTGTGCAGTTGCCCTGCACCTCATGGGGAAATGCTGGAGCTGATGGGTAGCCATAGCTGTTACCATCGCTGCAACGCCTGGGGCCTGGCGGGAGGCGGATGGAGGGCAAGGTAGGGTCTGGTCCATCCATAAGTGAGATCCTGTTCTTCAGGGTCATCCTCTCCATGTTTGGCAGGGGAGTCGGAGGAGGGCCGCCCGTGGCAGCAGCGTACTTGGCTTTCAGCCTATAGTGCTGAGCTGGTGTGAGGTTCAGCAGACCCGGCATCCCGCTGCACTGGCTCGCCTCGCTCGACCGGCGGGAAGCATCCGTGGAAATCGGGTCATAGGAGTCAGCAGAGCTTGTGTTATTGGGGCGGTGCCCGAGATGCGAAGCCTCGCTGGAACGGCGGCTGGAGAAGTACGGGGAGATCCCTGAGGATCTGCGGCTGACAGTGTAGGCAGAGCTGACGGTGCTTGTTGTACTATCACGGCGCTCGTTGAGTTGGTTCAGCATTGTAACCTCGTTGACAGACAGCTCCATTATTCTGGGGTTAGGCAGCATAGCAGAAGAACCACCACTATTTTCTAGAACGGAGCCTGAAAGAAAGTTTGCAGGGAAGGAGAAGGTTTAGTTCACTGAGAAATTTCACTTTGTAGTGTTCTAGGTGCCAGAATACAGACCCACAAAGCCACCCTCAAATATTTCATGGGAGTGATGGTGAGCTTCATGTGCTGCTAGTGAATTCAAAGCTTCCTTTCTAGCTATTTGTTCATGCAAAGGGAGCAGGAAGACTGGGGAGAGAAGATAGGAAGTCCCTGCTGCAGAGTGTTCCAAACATATATATTCCTTTCCCTCATACTCAGCTTCTGAGGAAATGTGTCCACAAGGGCTTCCCTCAGTAGGACAAAAGTAGGACTGCTGTGAACAGTGCCACATGGACAGCACACAGCAACAACCACAGCTACTCTCTGGGACAGATGCACAGCAGTCAGGGAGAGCAGGCTGAGAGCCCAAAGGCTGACATTCAAAGGCTCTTCTTAGAGTAACCCAAGAAGCTCTCAGATCTAGTATAACACAGGCACTATGCCTTTGGATTTCTTGGCAAAGTTAGAGGATCTCTAGGGGGTTCAAAAAGATGCATTTACCAGGAATCACCAGCCAGTGGGAAATGACCATATAAGGTTGGAGGCAATAGCCAGGAGCTTTTGAGTGACAAAAGGCCTGTCAGAGCTAGATTATGGAGGAAGGTCTTGTCGGGATTGCTGCTGGGCTCCAGCAGTCTCCCAGGAAGCACATTAGCCCTTGGGGAACTGTTACTGATGGAAGAAATGCAAGCAGTCTTGAGGCTGTAACTGGGACAATGAGGGCAGCTGTGTCTGGGTTCTGGGCAAGCTCAGAAACAAGGACACCAACACCTCTGTCTCCCTTCATAGGTCTGTAGAACTGAGAACCTGGCTTTCACTTGCACATCACCAGATGGCTGTGTTTACACCCAAGCTGTCCATTTTTCCTGACATCTTTATCTATCAAAGCATGACTCAGAGGCACTAAGGAATGATCCTCATTCCTCCAGGCCATACTCTTGGTTATGAAACCAGAGTCAAACTCCGGAAGGTTCCTACAGGACATGGTCCAGGCCCAGGGCTTACCATTTCCTGAGATGGGAGGCAGCTTGGTGTTTCTGGCTTGTGGAGCTGGGCTCACCCATGAGCAGGAATCCTTAACTGTCTTGAGTTTCTCCTTCTTGAGTTGTTCAAGTCGTTGCATCGTCGTCATGTGTTTCCTTAGCTGCAGGCTGACTGCCGAGTTACCAGATGAGACCGTTGAGTCCACGACAGGAGCGTTGTCATCCAACGCCGTCAGATCTCCCAGACTTCCCCCGCTGTGCATGTTCATTTCTACTCCACTGTCATTGTTGTTGGTGCTGCCAAGGGGTGATGGCTCACTGCTGCATGACGACTGGCCACCAGGACTGGACTGACACATCTTGGGAAGGAAAAAGAGGAAAAAGAGTTGGGCAGGTGAAAACATGGATGGGAAGAAATCAGGAGCCCAACATCCCCAGTGTTAGTCCTGGAAGCTAGGAGAGCTCCTATCCTAGGCTCTCCCCCCTCTTGTTACCCCTCCCTGCTGCAGGATCTCAGCTCTCCCAAAAGGCAGGTGCCTTCTCCCTGTGAGAGGAGGATGGGACAGCACCTCACAGCTGGAAAAACCATGGTGATTCAAATGCAAGATGGAGAGAAACCAAATGTTCTTCCTCCAAAAGAAGGACAGATGTTTCTCGAAGAAAAGCAGCACGTCACCCGGTTGTGCAAGGTATATTGCAGCAAACAGTGGCTTATCTAACATGGGATCAAGGCTTAAGTATTTCAGACACAACGTATTTCTGTCTTTAAAATACCCTAACATATAATTAGGTTAGCTGACAAACTTCCCCGCCAGATAAAAACCTAGTTCACTGTTTGCAAACTCCCACCTGCAGATAAGGCAGATAAGCACCATAAATATTTATTTTATTTACATTAGGAATGTAAAGTACTCACATTGAGTAGTTTATTTGCAGCAGACACTATATGGTCTGAACTTGCTCTGCTGCTGCTACCAAACAGGATGCCTGTCTTTTCTGCTCCAGGCCCATGCTCCAGCAGAAAATGGGAGTGCTGAAAAGGCAATGTACTCTGCCCTGGGCCAAGGTGGGAATGCAGAGTGCTGCAGTGTTTTTAGTTTACTCCACAGCAGTCCCCCATGGGCAGGGTTGACTGGCTCTGATTGCCCTTCATTCCAGATGACAGAGATTGCAATCCCAAGATTTAATGGCAAGTTGTGATGCTGGGAGAAAGGCGGCAAAGGGAATCATCGGGCACTGCGTCCTTCCCCTTTCTGCACTCAAGCAAATTTCTCCTATCTCTCCCCACTGCCCCACATACTTCCACGTCCACCCTGCAACGGTTAAATGGACACAGAGATCTGCAGGAGGTCATGCTTTATACAGCTATTTTAATACAAAGGATTCTTTGCTCACCTTAGTACCGACTGTCCTTAGGAAGGTAGAGTAAGGAAGGGTAAGTGGGAATAAAGAACAGGTTGTTAGGACAAAGACAGCATTAACAAAAAGGACCAGGTTAGTAAAAGGAAGAAGAGGGAAATGCAGAATACAGCACAAATTACCAACATACCCCCCACTCCCATACCCCATCTTCCCTGCCTTTTCTCTTTGGGGGCACAAATAAAAGCTCCTAAGAGAGACTTTCTACCCGTTTCCATGGTTTTGGGGTGACACACAAATATGGTTCAAAACAAAGAGCCTGGGAATGACGGGAACCAGTGAGATAACTCCCCCCTCCCACCACCCCAACCTTATCCACGAAACTGGAGTTGGATGTGCACCCACCAGATGAGATGCCACCTGTTAAATATGCACAAGTGAAGTGTGCAGTGCTGGAGAGGGACAGCGAAGAGAAACACTTGACCCAGGGCCCTGCTGCCAATAAGGTGGCTTGGCTGGAACCCTGGGAGCACAGAGTGCTAGGAAAACAAGCCCATACCTTCAAGAAGCAGGGTGGGGAGCTGTAACTGTGTCAGTGTTTTCATAGGAAGAAAACAATAAAACACATGGAGGAAGAGTACTGGAGAAAGGTCATTCTGTCCAGTGGTTCTCACACAGCTTTTGTAGCACAGCACAGAACCTCATCCAAGGAAACTGTTTCTTTAGTCAATTAGAGATATCCTGGATGTGTAAATACTATTTTTTTTCCTAACTGAAACATGCTGCTTATTAGTAATTTGTCCAACAACACATCCCCTAACCCTTCTGAGAAAATCTTTGTAGCTCCAGGGCATGCTTTTCACGGGAATAACAATCTTTTAGCCTGGATTCAAATCAAGAAAATATATACTTTGGAGCTCAAAGTCGTTTCAGCTCAAGTGGGAAGTCTGGGGAATATGTGAACACTCCTTTGCAGGTGAAGGTTTTCTCTTCTGTATCTAGCCTATACCCTGTCCGACTCTGAGCTGATGCAGCAGACCAGAACTTGGGGTACAAAAGTGAAAAGAAACACCAAAAGGCAAAAGTGGTTTGTGTGCTGCGATGCTCCATCTCCTCCTCCATCCTGGATGGGGTGGGAGAGGTTTGATGTGTTTGAAACCACCACTATACGCAGCTCCTTAGTACCACTAACCACACTAGTGCCAATTGTGGAGCTGCTGTAACAGACAGAAAGCTGATAAATGGTCTTTGCTTCAGGTGCTGGAGCTGTAAAGCTTGATCATGGTTGAGTGACAGTCTGTACTCTGTGGGCCACAGCATTGCTCCCATGTTTATTCCTAGTTTTGCTCTCTTGCCCCATCATCCCGCTACAATTTTCTCTGGCAGCTGGGAGTCATGTATTGAATTTCTGTACTCCTGACTTATCTGCTCTAGCCAACCTCAACTGATCAGGGAGGTGGGACTAGATGATCTCAAGAGGTCCCTGACAACTTCAGTGATTTTGTGCTTCTGTGTATGGTGGACAGGATCAAGGAATTGAACTTGCTTTAAGATACTCAACAAAAATAAAACAGCTGGTTTTATCCCCACTGGCTTCATCAAACAGCAGCAGACTAGAAAGGAGTGAAGTGTGCAGGGAGGAGGGGAAAAGGGACTGCTTAAGCCAGGACCTTTGCTTCAAGAAGCGTTCATCAATCTGTGCCCTGTGGTCATTGCTCAGTATAAACTGGTGAGGAAAGTAAAGCTCATTTGACCACAACACTCTTGGGTTTTACTCACTTTCACAGCACAGGAATGCCAAGCTCAGCACAGGGCATCACATGGACCCCATGACTACAAGGGCAGGAATTTATGATGCTGGGTAGGAAGGTACAAAGTTTACTGGACTATGCCCTGACCTGCAGTTTCATTTCCGGACTTGAACTCTAGGGTTGGAGGGCACCTGCCCAGAGAGGTAAATGGCATACAAATGCTTCATGCCCCTACTGCATCAGGGAAATCAGGAACCACGTAATTTCTGCCAAAAGCAACTGCTCTTACCACAGAATTCTCTGTTTTTATTGTTTTGACTTGTAAGCAATCCTCCATGCTCCTCGTGGTGCTGTTGGCCTCGGGGGTCTCCTCTGACACCTTGCTGCTCTGCTTGGCACTTGCCTCATTGTCCCCATTTTCCTTGAGTGGAGGTGGCCTCGGGTGAACGTCATTGCGCTGCTTCTTCGTGACGTGAGCGTCAGGCCCGTGCACCGTCTTGACGTGTTTTCTGAGGGAACTGGGGTCCGTGTACCGCTTCGTGCAGCCAGGGATTTTACAGACGTACGGCTTCTGTCAATACAAGCAAATCTTGGGTTATATTTAGAATAAGCCCAAATATTCCAGGTACAGTGTATGGGCCAAGAAAATACAATGAGCATAAGCAGCAGGCAGCAGCAAAATGTGGAGCAGATGCTCCACAGGGTTCTGTAAGACTGAGATATGGAAGATGTGATATATGGGCTGCTGCTGATCCACACAGACTTGGCTGGTCATTTCATGTTGGCTAAACTTCTTGTTTTCAGTTTCTGGATCAAAAGACAGCTAAGAATTCATGAAATACTTTCCTAGTATTACTTTCCCATGTATGTATTTGCTCGGGTGGCCACAGGAATGTTTCCTGATTAAGGATGGGAGGGAGGTGATGTAGCGGACTGGGCATAACGCATTCGCTCTGCTAAGGTGGGGTCTGCACTAAGAAAATGTCTGAAACCTTTTGGCTGATGGAGGTCCAGTGAAATCAAGCCAGACTGGACTCACCTTACTCAATCTATCAAACTGCTCCAGCACCTGTCACCTTGAAATCTGCTATTGTGCAAAACAAACCACAGGCATGCGATGTTTTTTTCAGATGACAGCACTATATCCCAAATTCATGAATCATTGATTGCCATAGGAAAACAAGGCTGGAGCCATGCTTCTGGAAGCAGAAGTCAGCAAACAGATACTTTTATTCTTTTAAGTTTTTTGTTTTACTGAGTCTCCAATTCCAAAGTGTGTTAGCACTGCAGTTGTTTGAGCTGCTGCGCTGGAAGCTCTGAATTCATCACAAGTTCCGCTTTTGGCCTCACAACTACTCTATGTATTTTTCTGCCAATGCACTAGTATAAATCCATGAGAAAAACCAGACAGATGTTATTTGAAGGCTACCCAAACTGATAATTCCTATTAGTTTTTTTTTAAAAATCTGTTTTGTAATTTTGTCCAGGAACTTAAGTGAAAAAATACAACGGAGTAGATATTCTTTGCAGAAAGCCAGCACCATCACATGAAAAACACTGAAAGTCTGTTTTGTATTCAAAAGCATGCTTCCTGACTGATCTTGGCACATCACTCAAACCATCTAAATCCACGTAACACCCCACTGAGGTAAATATTTAATATATTTTAAAGCTGGGTAAACCAAAGCACAAAAATTAAAATAGTTTGTTTAAAAATATCATGCAACCTTTTGCACAAGCATTATAGAAATATTATTACTGCTATTAAGCCTTATTACAAAGAACAGAACCCCCACCATATGTGCTGAAAAAATCCTGGATATGAACAGCTCAATGAGTTTTTATAAATATCCCTTCGGCTCAATAATTCTTATTTTTCAGACCCCAGCAATTAAGATAACATGATCACTGTTGCTTGGACAGCAGACACTCCACCTAAGGGGATTCAATCATCCCCTCCACCAGGCCACACCCCTTACAACTGAGCTCAGCACAACTGCTGTTTCATTGGTGTGGCTCCATCTATCCCTGGGTTATCCAGATTCTGACATCTAGTGACATCTTCACCCTAGTAAAGTCAAGAGTTTAGACATCTTAGATGCCTCGCTCCCTCTCTCATGCACATACAGGGTAATACTCCTTAGGGTGGGAGAACTGGAGAACTCCCCATGCACTAAGCAGAACTGGATTTATGTTTTACCCTTCTTCAGCCTGAGTTGCTAAAAATGACACTGAGTCTTTGGCTGGCCATGAACTCACGCCACTCTGTGTGTGTACTGGAGAGTGGTCACTGGATGAAAGACCTTTTTCCTGGTGTAACTTTGAAGGTATCAAAGGGATTCAAACAGTCACTGAAAGTTTAAAATGAAATAGTGTGTTTGACATTTCAACAATCCAACCAAAGTCAGTGTGGTAACATATTCCCAGCCTTGAACTTCAGCATGTTTGGACCATACACCTATGTCCTGTCACACAATGATAGTGACAAATACAGGAAACTTGGAACTTCCCCCTTAGAGGAGACCTGGATGACTAACTCTGAAAGTGGTATATTTCAAGTAAATACTGCAAGCAGAGGGAAATATTTAGAAGGTAGCTAGGAACCACAATAGAGTTACCAATGGGTAATGGGAAATATTCACAGCCACAAACTTCTGCTTTGCATTTGTGTGGTTTTGTGAGCCAAGGTCCCAGTACAGTTTGCTAAGCCAGTGGTCATGGCCACAGCTGGACGCAGGACCCTCGCCTGGGCCTGCTGCCCAGTGTGATGAGCTTTGCTGTGAGGGATTCCATCTGTTGTAAGGGATTGTGTTATATGGTCCTCAAAAAGAGGATGTCAAAAATATGGCCCAGAGAGCCACTGTATGTGGCCTACAGATCTCCCATAAGTCTTGGGGTGTATCTGTATTGCATCAAGGAGGGTTAAACAGCAGTTCAGGGGTGAGCACGACTGCAAAATGTAACATTGTTTGGATTATAGCAGTTCCTTGTAGTTCCTGTGGCAAGGCCAGCTGGTCTGCAATAGACCCTCCACTAGTGACTGTGTTGTTCCTATACCAGAGAAGGGGTTGGTGTCCTTTAGGGGAAGCAGCTGAAGAGGATAAAATCTGTTATGTGAATCTTTAACTTGCGTTGTTTGAAAGTAGCTTGTGCCAAGTGTCAGCATATTTAGATCAGGGTCCACAAGAGACATGGAGTTGGATGCTCCTGCCCTAAAGCCTCACCTTCTTGCACAAGGGAAGCCCAAACGATCTGACTTTCAAGTGCATTCAAGTTTTTCTCAGATGAAGTGAAGAGTTATTCCAGATCCAATGCAGCTCCTGATCTGGATCACTTGGAAATCTGAGCCCACTGGAGAAATTACATTTACTAACACATTCAAAATGAAAATTCCACAAGGGACATTAGCTGGCTCAGATGGGAAACTGCCCTGCCTAGCAAAGCTCCTGGTAAAGCTCCAGGGATCTGAGCTCAAGTGATCTACGGGCAAAAAAGTCGCTCACATACTGTCAGTGTGCACAGACTGGGCTGAGTGAGTCTGTATCCACCACTGAAAGCTGTGCTGGCAGTCTTGATCCATTCACAAGAGAATCCTTAGGAGCTGAAGAGAGATGTAAATTTCCTTTAAGACAGGAAAAAATGTTGCAAAAATGTAAATCTTCAGTGGCTTAATTGATTTATTCAGCTTATGAGAACAGAGAGTGGCTTAACGCTGCAAAATTAAGAGGTAGAAATAACAATGAAAGGGACACTGGATCCAGCGCTGGAGGAAGGCAGAAAAGGTATCCAGGGCTGAAGAATGAGCAGTTTCCAACATATAAAATGTGAGATTAAACCACAACTGCCTACCTTTCAGAGGAAGAAGCTTTAACATAGAAAAATGATGTAGTTAAACACCACTTACTGGGAATGCAGGATGCTGGGCAGATGAGAGTTGCAACCTATCTTTCTGTTGCCTCCTGACCTCAAAGTTAGTGTAGCCTTAAAACAACTCCAAACTATGCAGTTTAAGTGTGGATATGGGTTAATTTTAATCTGTGTCTTGCTGGTAGAGAACAATCCTGACATTTGGGTTCATACCCAAACCTATTCAAACAACACTGCGATGCTGGTGATTCATCAGTCCATCTCGGCATCATCTCAGCATGGAAGTGGACTCTAGATTTTGAGTCTTTATTCTGACTCAAACAGAACCTCTGAAACCTACAGAACTTTGGTTATCACTGACTGATGCTATGCCAGAGAAAAAAATACTCCCAACAAGCCCTTTTTAGACAGAGCATCGCTTCAAAAGGCTGTCAACCGTGGCAACTGCGTTCCATTCTCCAATAGTCTATATTTAACTGTTGCAAATTAGGCTACAGACTGAATTCTTCATGGCTGAAAACACTATTAGAACTTTAGAGTGTTGTTTTTTCTTCCCCTGTCAGCTAATTAGTGGTAATATAAATTTCAATCGTTGGCCGTGGTTGATTGCAACAGACCATCACATGCGTTACAATAAAGGCAATTTCCTCTGCTCCCCAACTACTAATAGTGGGTCTTAATTATCCAAGGTTAACAAAGCATTGCATTGTGCTTTATCATTGTACATCAAACGATGGAGGGAGTATTATTTCCAGAGCATCAGGATCCAGGGTAGCTGTTATATTACTGCAAGTCTGCTCCACAGTAATATTAAACACCACTTGCACAACTGTACTATACTATCTGTGCTATTAAAAATTATAAATTTGGAAAATGCTTGTTTTCATTTCCAAAGTCGATTAAAAAGTTTGCATACTTTAACATCTGTTTATGATTTCAAACACAGCTTTCATAAATATAAAGCTAATGTGTTCTGGCTCCCCAGCAAAATAAATCCCATTAAAAAAATAAGATAAACCTCTCATTACAGTAGGTTTCTTTTTTACATGTGTCCAGTGTGTAAAGTGTATGTTTATTGTCAGCAAAGTTTAAAAAAAAGCCCTCCGTTGAGCTGTGGTGAGCCCAGGCTTACCTCATTGGAATGTGTCCTGTTCTGGTGCTTGGCTCTGTCCGAGGCATTGGAAAAGGCTTTATTGCAGCCTTCGTGTTCACAGACATAAGGTTTTTCTCCAGTGTGGGACCTCAGGTGTGTCTTTAAGTTCTCCAGGCGGGAATAGGCTTTGGAACAACCCTCAAACTAAAATTAAAAAAACATACGAGGAGTGATTAATTAACCAGAAAAATTTGGTTTTTCCCCCTGCCTAAACCCTTCTCATCTGTTTCTCATTCTTTTTTTTTTTTTTTTTTTTTCCCTTCTTTTTAAAGGGCTTGTGTTTTAGGGAACAACATCCACTTTGTTGGGAGAATTTGCTTCCCTAGGCAGGCTGAGAGTTTCAACAGTGAGTCATATTTGAGGTGCTACTCCTTGTTGGGTACTCACCTGACATTTCAACAAGTGACTCTTTTTTCCCAGCAGGGCTAAACACCCCTCCACTCCTCCCAGAGCTCTCTTAGCCCCTCCTGCCACCACTCTGCATCTAAAACACTCAGAAACAGGGGCCCCCTCCTTCCCACCTAGGGAACTGACAGCTTCTCCACAGTCTGACCAGCCTTGCCACTTCACTAGCGCCAGCACTGGAAAGGGCAGACGCTTCCCTAACACACAAAGAGAAATCTAGCAAGCTTTAAAGTTTCCCAAATTACAGTTTGGGTCTGCTCTTGGAGGATGCCATGGTCAGGCTGTCTGACATTACCACTTTAAAAAACACGACTGTCAATCTCAAAGGCAGATGGATTTTTGGATGACAAAACAGGCCAGGAACCTTCCTCCTGGAAGGAAATCAGCTGCCCACACAATGAGAAGGAGCAGCCTGGGAGATGTGGTGAGGCTCTGGGTGATGTAAATCCTGCCACTCTCCATTCTGGATGGGCTGGAGGCTTCTCCCTGCACCTGCCCTGTCTCAGCATGGGAGGATTTCACCTCAAACCAAGGAGGCTCTTAAGTGCTCTCTGACAAAACAAGTGGGAGGTTTTAAGAAATGCAAGACTCCCTTGCAAATTCTAGCTAAATGTTGCACTGCCTGCTCAGCTGGGAGCATTGAAAAGCCCAGGCTGTATTTTCTATTAAAAAAAAACACCCTTTAAATTTCAGCAAGCAGCCCCTCCTGCTGTAATGTATGTGCTGTATTTTAGCCACATCACTTAAACATGTCTACAAGTTCAGCCCAGTTGTGACAAGACCTCACATTGCTCTGCTTGAATCTTGGCCAGTGAAGAAACTGGAGCCACAGCAGGACAGGTCATCTCCTGGGCAGCTGAGTGGTTCTGCATATCCAAAGGTCTGGTCAAAGGCACCTGCATTCAGCTGCAGCAGCACCTGTCACCTCGTGCTGCACATGCACAGGACCTGCCAGACTGCTAGGGAGGGAGGCAAACATGCAGCCCACGTGTCCCAGGGTGACTTTATGATGCTTGTATCCCCAAACATCTGCTCTGTTTGTGCTGTATATTGAGTACTGTGCCTTTAAGACTGGTTCTGGGAGCAAAGGGGGAGCAAGAGCAGAGTTTTGAGAAAACTGCCTGACTCCTCCACATTCTTCTCCAGGCAGGGTGTTTGGCAGAGGCTTGGAGAAACTGCAGGACAGAGATATTTTTGCTTTTATTTAGTTTCAGCTAGCTAGGGCAGAGAAGTTCCCTGGACTGTTTTTTTTCTTTTTTTTCTCAGAACTGTTTAAACCTGCTCTGGACTGAAAGCCCAGGGGAGCACTGGGGGCTGCACCTGCGGCCCACCGGGGCCTGGACCTCGGCATTTTCCAGCAGCGCCGGAGGGACCGGGACCAAGGAGAGACTGAGAGAGAGAGCCGAGCTCCACCCACGGCAAGGACTTTCTCAATTTGCCATCTCACTCCAGAACGACAGGTTTTATTGTTTCACATTATTCATTCTTTGTACTTGTGAGCAATTTGTTTGTTAAGTAAAATAGTTTTTTCCACTTTTCTCTGAGGAAGTTCTTTACCAGACCCATTTGGGGAGGGGCCATTTGGGTTTGCTCCCCAGAGGGACCCCATTCAGGGGTTTTCTCCCAGATTAGCCCTAAACCAGGACACCATGAAACAGGCTGATCCCATGCAACTTTGTTGTGTTGGAAAAGAAGGATTTCTTAAGATCCTTTTTAAGGTCTAGCATAGGGATGGTGGACATAAGGCAGACTTGCTCTGCTTTTGAGATATCCATGTCTCTTCAAGGACCAGTAGGAGCATCCTGCAAGAGCTTCCACAGCTTTGTCAGGGCAGGATAGATCCAGTTTTTCTACCTCAGACAATTTTCATTAGCTCATTTGTCCCACAGAACATGCCACAGCTCTGAGGCAGCACAGTATATCTCTTTCTTCTCTTGCCCCGTACAAATAATCCTTTACAACTCAAGTCGCTTACAGTTATTGAAATACATCATTCCTCTTGCTGAAAAACAAAGGGAACTCAGCATGAGACAACTCATGTGTCCATTCTAGTTTTGTTGCATACTGATGCAAAAATGCAGTTATTAAGAGCAAAAGTTCTAAGGCCATATTTTCAAATAAGAGCTTCTCAGCAAAGCAGCCTGTGCATGTTCAAAGCCGTTGTTCCCACTCTTACGTGTGGATTTGATTATGCCAGTGGGAGTTCTGGCTGTCATCTGTTGAAATAATCCTCGACCAAATACCAGGCTGCAATTGGGCTCATCTGTAGCTTTATGTACACCACAAACCTTGTCTGAAACAAATGTTGCTTTGAAAAATCACTGCCAGGCTTGGACAAGGAATGCTCTGCCACAGAAGAGCACTGTCTGCAGAACCGCCATTATCCTAGACAACTGGAAAATGATGGTTCTCCAGTTTGGGGACAGTCGCTGCAACATACTGCACATGAAGGGCTGCAGTTCTCCAGATGGCAGAGGGTGACTCGGGACTCAAACACAGCCTTGCCATTGCTCCAGTGTGACAAAACTGAGGCTGGAAAAGGGCAGGATTGTGCAGCAGTGTTTTTTCCTGCTCCACCACATCACTGAAGAGGATGTAGCCACTGCTGCTTTTGTCTGCTGAGTACCTCTGCCTACAAGGGCAGGCTACACTTGCCCTCAGTGCTCACTTTGTATGCACCAACAATCAATATTTCTTGATACTTTTAAGGAAGATTGGTAAAGCACTAGACTGGGCAAAGTGCTTTAGAAGATTAAAACAAAGGACATGGCCCTGTGCCCCAGGGGAGCTTATGCTCTAAATTAAATGAACACAGGGCTGGAAGATTGATAAAGGAGTCATGCAGCAAGCAAAACATACATATCCTCATATTTGTAAGCAGGAGCTGGGGCAGAGCCAGGAAGCGAGCAGGGCTGGAATTGGCTAATGGAGCAGAAGAGGAGGAAGATATGGGAGGAGGGCTCAGACATCGTCTGAGCAGGAAGAGACTCATCCCCAAGCCTCTGGGGAGAGGAACAGTGTCATGCTGACAGCAGAGGAGGTATGAAATACCATCAGGAGAAGGCAGAGAGCAGAGGATATAAAAAGACAGGGATGGACCTTTGGAAGGAATAAGGGCTGGAGGAGATGAGGAGGGAGATTGTGAACGCCTCTCCCATCAGCTGACCACAGTAACTGAACTTCATAACCTTGCTTCTCTCTTGTGCCCTGCATCGTTGGCTGCTCCGCATCAGCAAGCAGTGTGGTGGGAGGCTCCAAGGCACATAATGGGATTTCATATCTTGAGGCTAAGGAGGAGGAGAGCCCAGCTCTCCCATCTGGTCAGTGAGCCTGCACCCACAGGGCTGAGATACAAAATAGTACTCCATACTCTTCCTCAGGCAGTGTTTAACCCTAGACACAGTGCTGCTGGTATGCAGGTGGTCTGGGGACTGAGCTCTTCTTGGAGTTTAAGCACCTATGGCTTAACCTCACCTCTGGATTAAGAGAGCAAAGGCAGGAGGTGTTGGCTGAGATTTGCAGGCTAGAAAGAGGCATGTGTGCATGCTTGGGTCCATGGGTGAGGGAATCTTGCAGTCCCAGCAGCTGTAGTGGGTGATGCCAAGTTAGACATAACCAGGGTTAGGTGTCTCCCCACAGTGTGGCCATTATGGATTTCTTTCTTGGATGTAGGCAACTAAATTGGCTGGATTTTCACCTTAAGTGACTTGTCCTGAGTTGCTTTGGATTTCTGTGGTAGATCTGAAGTAATTCTCCCCAAGGAAATGCAGTTTTGCCCACTGACACCTCAACCACACTCCTTGACCTCTTGTCCTGTCCCCAGGGTCTTACCTATAAGTAGCTGTAACCCAGACGCAGAGGGTTGGGCTGGCTCTGAGCTGCTGCCAGTGGCTGGCCTGGTAGAGCCCTACCTGAAGCCATGCCCATTTCTGCAAACGTATTTTTGTGACCACCCCAGCCCGGTGTCCCACTTGCCAAGGGAGATGCACCATGTGTCCCTGCCACCTCACCGTGCACTTGTGTGGCTTCTCTCCCGTGTGCCTTCGCATGTGCACCACCAGCATATACTGAGCCTTGAAGGGCTTCTGCTCCCGTGTGCAGTCCTGCCAGCGGCAGACAAACTCCTTCTTCTCCCCGTGGATGTGATCGTTGTTGATGTGCTGGTAGGAGAGAAAGGAAAACCAGGTCACTCCTGGAGGAGCTGATGCCAGTGAATCATGCACAGTGCTCCGAAAGCCAGATGTTCCCTCCCCAGTGTTTGTCAGGCACAGCAGCACCTGGGTGCCAGGTGCACAGGTAACACCAGGGACACGGGACCCAGCACCGTGGTCTGGTGTGTCCTGCAGAGGAAGGTGTGCAGCACCCGGCACGCTGGGTACAAAGCAGGCTAAAAATGCGAGGTTTGCAAAAGCAATGAGGACCCATGGTGCCAGGGAGAAGGGAGTCCTCTCAGTGTGCTCCCAGCTGTTAAATGCCACGCTTGAGGGGGATGACAGAGTAATTTTTGTTTCTGCTGAACCCTCCTGTGCTGCATTTATGCACCTGTGACCTTTTCCTGGAGTGCTGCTGGAAGATGGTGGACAGGAGGAGATATGCCTTGGTTGGATTCAAAAATCTTAAAGGTCTTTTCCAGCCTAAATGATCCTATGCTTCTAAGTCCATATGCTGGCTCCTTGACATCCACCTGCCATCCAGAGCTGGTGGCTGGCAGGAAATGACAGCATCTAAGAGCTATGCAGCAGGGAGAGCTCAATTACTGCTAATTACTCTGGCCCACGAAATTCCGTGCTAGAGTGTCAAAAAGCCAGACCCAGAATGGTGCCTCCATCCACCCTGGTAGGGAGAAGTGAGTCGTTTTTTTCCCCAGTGCAGGGCAGATGAAGCCCTGCCAAAAATAAACAGAACCAGAGGCTGGCCCTTCGGCAGCGCCATTCCTGTGTCGGCCTTGTCTCTCTGAATGGAGTCTCATGGCCAAAAATAATGCCTGTCCTCACTCCTGTGTTTTCAGAAGACATTCACTGACAGGAAATCCTAAAATAAACCACTTTGGTTTTGCGTTTTGGCTTTTTTTGTGCTGAGATTTTTTCCAGCCCCCGCCTTCGTCCCCCAGCCAAGGCCAGGCACACATGTTGCAGCTAGGGATGAGACTCTCTTGGGACAGTGAGGCACCACGAGGACACAGAAGTACATTAATACAGATTTATCAGCCTTCACAGTCCCATCTGAATCCAGTCTCAGCATTCTGTGCGCTGCAGTCCAATCCTGGGGTCAGGGTCCCAGGGACAAGAGGAGGTGTGCAGGGCTCAGCTGGTCTTTTGGGCACCACACGTTAACACACATAAAAGCTGTGTGTTGGGAGAGCTGGCAGAGCTGGGGTTTGGGAGAGGTTTCATAGGGGTTTAGAGTTCTGCTGTCTACAGTTCTGGTTTCACAACATGGCATCATTGTGAGATTTTAGCCTCAGATGGTGGAAATCTGATGAACCTCCCCAGAGACCCATGGATGTGCTAAACCATGTCCAGACCAGACTGGGAGATACGTCTCCAGGCTCTGTTTGTGTGGGAGTCTAACTTGCAACCAAGAGTACACACAGCAATGCTGGGGGTGTGGGAGAGCACAGGCTTACTGTTTTGGTTTTGTTTGAGCCAGAGGAAGAACATTTATGGAAGGGGAACTGTAGCCCCCATTCAGAACTATTCACTCCCTTTCAGGGCAACATCTGCTTCCCATCACATGGTGTAGGAGGAGTTGCACAGCTCACCCCACTTCAGCTACAGCTCCTCTGCCCCGACCTGGCTGAAGGCTTTGCTTGGGCTTCTCTCAAACTGAATGTGACCTTTGAGGTTGGGAGCAACAGTGGTGCTTGCAAAAATATGTCATTACTCCTGCTGCTCCCTGTTGACATGGACTTCTTCCACAAGCACACAGTATGGGGAACAGACCTTGCTCACCCACCCAGGTGCTTTCCTCTGCACACAAACTAGAGTTTTTCCACGTGTGGTGAGATGGCACCTTCTCAGAAGCTGGCCCACAACAGCTGAATTTCATTTGCATGCTTATTTTGGGCATCCCAAATCCACAACCTCATGTTGCTAGTAATCAGAGTACAGAAGACTCAATTTTTGTAACCTTCCAAATTTAGGAAAATCTTGAGATATTTCATCAAATGTTTTACTTTGTTGGATTTTTTGTTGTTGTTGGGTTGTTTTTTTTTTTCCCCCGGAAATAAATTAATTGCACTGAGCCCGGTGCTTTGCACTTTGCTCTGGATAGAGTAAGTTTTTCTTATATCTAAGAGGGAAACACACAAAGACTGCTGGACAAATGTGAGCCCAGCCCATCTGACAGGCATGCTGTGGTTATCCCCAAAAAAGCAACGCCCCATGCAATGTGCAACCCATTAAGCACCTTATCACTCAACTGTGGCCTTGAAAACCGTTTCCAAATCTGTCTGTACTCAAGGACTTGATGCACTGAAGCAGTGGCTTCTGGCAGAGGTGGGCAGGCACTAGCCTTAGATGGAAGAAGAGCATGTGCCCAAAACTATAATTTAGAGTGTAGTCCCTCTGGACAATGTTTGTGTGCAGAACATGGGAAAATGGTGACTGATGCCTATTTGGGGGCACATCTAAAATGAAGATATATAAAAAGTGGTGAAAGCAGACACAAGCCTTCAGGAAGGGGCTACATGTGAGTTGCACATGGGGGGCCCCCAGCAAGCTGGAAGCCCGGTTGAGACAAGCAGAAAAAGGCTGAAGGAAAAGGAGAAGGTAGCAACTCCTGTTGCAAAATGTGTTTAATCTGAAACTCTGCTGCAAGCATCAGGGTTGCTGGGCTGGTGAATTCGCAGCAGATATGGGCGGGCTTCAAAGAAATGGGACTCGCACCACAGATCCAAAATAAGGACTGACAGAGTGTTGGGCTCGGAGGAAGATAGGGCTTAGACACAGACCACGTCTGATTTCACAGGCACTTTCCTGAGTATGAGGGATTTGTTGACCCGAGAAGCCAAAGGAAACCAAATGGTAGATACCCAGATGAAACAAAGCATACAAAAGGTTCTTGGATTTAATTAGAACTGAAAATCTGATTAATGACTTGGTTTGGGGATCCTTCAGAGAGCAGTTTTGACACTGGTTTGGGAATATCACTGTGATTATGGAAGCCCTGTTTCCCAAGTTTTAGAAAATCAACCCACTTTCTATATTTCAGACACTGGAACATGTCTCCAAACTCTGAAAGTGCTCTGCTTCTGTGGGAGGGACGAGCTGAGCAGGTCAACAGCCTCTAAGTGATACAGCTCCACAGCTCATTAACAACAGCATAAAGGTCTTTCTCAGCCTGATCCTGGGCTGGGGACAGCACGGATGATCCCTGACCCACAGCTCGTGTAGCTCTGTGGAAAGGCTCAGTGAACATGGCCAGTGAAGAGAGAAGGGCTCAGCCCCTTTTCTGATCCAGTCTTCTGCACTGAGCCTTCCATCATTGGGCCATGCACAAGGGAGACTGAAAGTGCAGCCTCAGCAGCTGAGAAGGGAGCAGTATCACATAATCTATGAGAGGCTTCTTTCAGCTGAACTCCTCGGGGAGCAGCGACCTGCTTTGGCAGTGTTTACACACCGTATCTCTGATTTGCACCTTTAGTAGCTCCCAGGATGAGCTCTGGCTGTACAGCAGCTAGTGATAAAAAATGAGGACAAGTGCACAGAAACCCAAATTTATCGCTGGGGTTTCCTCCCAACCATTACTCACATGGACGAGCTGCTCCTGAGTGTCATATTCCTTTGTGCACCCTTCCCAGTGACAGTTAGTCTCATAAATAACCTCAGGCTCCTGTTTACATTCATCCTTATCAAGATCTTCTTTCAGGTCTGTCAGATGCTCCTGCAACACATAACGGTGCATTGTATAAGGTGAACTTCTTTTATCTGAATTCCTCCATCACTCATAGATTATAGGGCAAGTATCAACTGATCACAAAACCGTGCTCGTTGTGGCTACATAACATCCACTATTACTGTGAAATAAAGAGCTGCAGGGTTTTGGCAGAAGCAGATCAGAGTTGATGACAAGACACGAAACACCCCAAAGCCACTGCTGAAGCAGTGCTTGGATTCAGCTGGGATGTGGGCAGTCCCAGGAAAAAATGAAGAAAGGAAAGAGCTGGCTTCTGACCTTTGGTTGTGGTCTTTGCTGGAGCAAAACAACTGATCTGGGCAGAATGGAGAAACATGAGCATAAAGAAATCCCAGAGCAGTCAGAGCCCAGAGCCCACACTCACTTGACGTGGGCTGGGCAGGGGGTTCCTGTTTTCTGCACCTCTTAGTAGAGGAGAAAATTATGCCTAACCCAAAGATTTATGCCTGCAGGATGCTCCACTGAGACAAAGTGGTGAGCTCTCAAAGCACTTGTCTGAGAGGGGAATTTGAAAAGCTTGAGCAAGACCCAGTAAGAATAGGTTGCAGAACAGAGCTCCTGGGACTCTGGACTCATAAATGAGTTACTTTAATGCTGGGACACTCTGAGCTCTCTCCTTAACTTCTCTGTCTAGCCAGCTCCTCAGTGCTAAATGAAGCACAGGAGACTTTTGTTATGGCTGCTAGGATTAAAACATGGGCAACTACACAATAGCGCAACATACAACATAATTGGAACAAATCCGAGTAAGGACGACTGTCAGCTCTGTAGGCATCAGCCACCTGCACTACAGACAAGGCCATCAGCACCCAGCATTGGCTTGGGAATCCAGCAAGAGAAAACCCTGGAACTTTTGACCCCCTTCATTCCCTTTCCTCACTTTCCTACTGTTGCCTAGCACAAAGCATCCTGCTTGCAGGACACCTTCAGACAGTAGCATCTGGGGTGACTGACCACAGCAGATGCTGGTCCTCACTATCTGATGCTCCAGTTGGACCCAGTTGTGTGTAGACACAAACTCAAACTGTCTCTGGCCTGCCCAAACAGACCTATCTGGCTGCCATCTCCTTCTCCACCAACACCTTCCCAATGCCTGCTGGGGAGCTGCAATGATTAATGACTTAATGGCATTATATGGCTTGGAAAGCGAGACGCGCTGTACCAAAGTTCAGCAATTTTCATTAACTAGCTCATGACATGCATGCCAGCAGTGACTTTTCTATTCAAAAGTTTAGATATGCAGAGGAAGACATTTGTTTTAATTAGCTCTTATTTAAAAAAAAAAAAAAAAAAAAAAAAAAAAAAGACATTACAAGGTGTCTCTTGGGACAGGAAACTGTAGTAATTTACAGAAAGACTTCTGGAGAGTCAAACTATACTAGAGCCCAGAGCAATAGTCTGAGAAAGTTAAAAAAAAAATAAAAATTGCAGCTTCTTTTTCCTGCAATTCCTATTTGGCTGAGCAGTAAACATCTTTTTTCTTCTGGAATGTTTGTCTCTGTGCAAAGTACGGTCCCTGGACAACTGTAATTTTATACTAAAAATCTTATTTTGCCAAAATTTTTATACTTTCTGTTGGAAAAATGGAATTGTAACAATTTAATTTGTAGAAAAGGATTGCCTTGTTTCATTTCTAGCTAGTTCAATGCTAGTCTGAATCTGTACTGGAGCTTTCTTGTGGCACTGCAGAAGTTCAGTAACTCAGGTCCCCCATGCCTGGTACTTCACTGTGTCCCACAAATCTTGTCTGATTGCATTTTTTACAGCACAAACCATCATGGGATATACTGTCTGGCCAAGGACTGCGAACAGCCAAACCACAACTTGCATGAGGTGTTTCAAATGCAGCATTTCCAAAACAAAACATACACATTTTTGGGGATAGATGAACTTCATAGTCAGCAAAAAATGGATCAGTCAATTACTAACTGACTGTAACATAACTTTTCAGCACAATCTCCTGCAGAAAAGGAATTTCTAAATTTAATTAATTCTTCTTGCTTAGACCAAAGGAGACATCTGCTACATTCAGTTTTTTAATCTGTTCTCCTTGCCAAGAATGGGCTGTCTTTTACATGGTACCTTCTAGTAATTTCCCAGTCAATACTGATGTGGAACCTACATTTCCCTTGGGGAATTACTTCACATACTGCCTCATTAGGAACTATTAGATGATCAGCGTGCATTTTCCTACTCCTAATTTCACCTTGCTACTCTAATCAAATCTCATTGCACCACTTTAAACTACTCCCCCACTCCATTCAGTGCCAATTTCAGTGTTTTTAAGACCCAGTGGATGAAACCCCTGGAGCAGGGCTGCAGGGGTGAGCCAGGCTGGTGCAATCCAAGCCCTCCCGAGCTGGGTGCACATGGCTTCGCATGGAGCAGCGTGTGAGCAGCTGTCTGTCCCACAGCTCCTCCAGTAACACGTGCTTTAAGAAAGCAACTGATGGCTTTCAAATACTTTTTCATTTGCTGCGTGAAATAAACACATTGTCCTATTAGCCCAGGCGGTGGCCAGAGTGGTTTTTCAGGGCATGTGATTTTGCAGCAGTGTGTAGATGCACTCCTAAACTCAAAGCTCCAGAGAGGTGCCTCTATGCCCTAATCGTGCTGACTACAGCATGTTTATCTTTCCCTGATATGCTATCTTCATCAATTTTACCAGCCCCCTGATGACTGCACACGTTGCTGTCCCCATGCATCATGCTGAGACCTGCTCCTGAACCAGGGCAGAAGGAGAAATTTGTCATCAACTCTTCCATTCGCTTGACAATAACATGGCCTAATATTTCATGAAAATGAAGTGCCCTGAGCACTCCTGATAGTTTACAGTTGTGATAAAGGACGGTCAGATGGATACTGTCAGCCATTAAACAGTTTGCAATCACAGAGCTCCAGAAAGAAAGCAAAGGCCTCTGGGCCCTTCTTAGTGTCAAATGTTGTGTCACCAGTGTAAAGGATGTTTCTAGAAGTAATTCCTTGTTGAATCAAGAAGTCGTCCGTTTTTTGCAAGCTTTCTACCTACATGCAAGCTTCCCTCATAGTCTACGTTTGCTCTGAGACACTAATGCTGCTTGCTTTGCAGCACAGAAAGCTAAGACATCATTTTTACGTTATTACACTTGATATATTTGCTCTCTCCTTTTTTTCCTATCCAAGCACAGCAACAGCAAGCCGAATCCCAAGTGCCCATGGAATCCTTCACTCAGTCACTGCATTTCTGCCCCATCCCTTCCTGGGCTTTGTGGTCCAAGAGAAACCCGCCTGCTGGGTAGATTTTGCTGCCTTGCTCCCAGCTGCAACAGAAGATGCCAAGAGGATCATTCCCAAAGATGAGACCCAACAGCTCGCCACCTCAATCCCACACCGTGGCTCGCAGCAGGGAGGTTACCTGTGTGTTTGGGGACACTGGGGGCAAGCCCTCAACTTCAGTCTTGACTTTGCTTCGTTTGTTAATCACTGGATTGACGGTGCTGCTGACGGCTGACTCACTGCTCTGCTTGCTCTAGGAAGGAAAACCAGGCAAGAAATGGCACCAGGGTTTGGGATGACAGACGGACAGCAGCCCACTTCCTCATCAAAAATTAACTATAAATCAGTCAAGGTTGAGCTTCAGGAGTGGCAGGGGGCAGCAGGGCTGGCCTGGGGTTCATATGAAAACCAGCCCATGTGGGTTTGTGCAAGGCAGAGGGATGGGAGGGAGGGAAAAAGAACCAAGAGCAGCCCCTGCTTCTGCAGGCTCACCAGCGAGTTTGGCCTCACCACTGCTGCTCTGTTTCAGGGCATTCCAGTCCATGGCATAGCCATCAAAGCCTTATACAACCCCCATCCAAGCCACAGTTTTATTTCTCAATGTGACAAAATGATTTGCTGAGAAAAAGCATTCCTGGGGGAAGCAAGGGGCTCTGGTTATATGTGAGGGTTTTGGCATGCTGTGTCCATGAAAGACTATGTGTGTAATTTGTTAAACTCCAAAAAATAAGAACAACTTCAGGAGAAAAATCATCCCATTGTATGTGCATAAAATTGGAACATTAGCATTTTAAATACTCTCGCTAATTGCTCAAGATTGGTCTTGCAAATTATTAAACAGAGGCAGAAGTCCTTCTAGCCACATTTTTTTGGTAGCCAGTTTGTAAGGAGAAAACAAAACCAATCAATCAAATAACCTGCAATAACAAACAGAGTTTGCAGTGCAGCAGCTATGAGAAACCCTAAAACAATAAACCAGTCTTAGAAGTTCAGTATGATACAACAACAATTTGAAACGGGTGTGACATATGGTGAAATAAGTCTTTTGGGAGAAAAGCAACTGCAATTTAGACACTGAAGGAATGTAAGTGGAAAAGAAAAATTATTAACAATGTGCTAGGCATATTCATTAACACAGTGCATACGGAGGGCTTGTGCACACATATATGTACTTGTGTGCTCACAGGTATTTCCTGCCTGGGATGACCTAGTATATTGCGTTCAGTACTGGTTTGGTTTCTGCATGGGTAGGTGCAAGGAAGGGAGATGGGCACAAAATTTGTGACTTACTCAGAAACACTGGCCAGGAAAAAGACAAAGCAGTGTAAAGGGACAGTGTGAGTGAAAAAGAGAATTGTTAAAACTTCCACAGCCACCATGAAGGGAAGCCCACTTCCCACAGAAAATGTGCCTCCATTTCCACATGTGCCGTACAGTGGCTGTCCCTACCTGGCTAGAGTCAGAGATGCAGTTGCTGTTACTGCTGCTCTGGGCTGGTGATGGGTTCACAGAGATGACTGCCATGTGCTGCCGTGGGGGGAAGGTTGGAGATGGCTGGATCAGGGGAGGAGTGTGTCCAAAGGCTGAGCTCAGGCCTCTTTGCTGGGTCAGGATCTGCTGGTATGTCACGGGGTTAAGCGGGTGGGGGAAGCTGAATGCTGGACTGCAGCAACAACAGAAAGAGAAATTATGAGGAGTTATTTTAAACAATATTTATCATATTAACCAGTCACTGATTCAAGTTTGGCATCTTGGAGGCTCCAGGAGCCAGGCTGCAACGCCCAGATAGACGCCTTCAATGCCAGGATAAGCCTGACTGCCTGCTTTACTGCAAAGTCATGATTTGACTGGCATGGGCTTTAGCAAACTTGTGAATCGTTTTGACCCAAGAATTAGACTGATTGTGCTTTCTTTGCTTCCTATGTTAAAAAAAAAAAAACACAAACAAAAAAGCCCTTGGGAGTGCAGAAAAGGATGGGACTTGGGCACATCTGGCTTTGCAGCCCCTAGGGCTCCCTGGTTTTCCCAAGCAGACCTCTTTTGCAAACTTGCAGCTTTGAGGTTACGCTAACCAGGATATGAAAAATAAGCATCACCTGGCTCACCTGGCACAGTTTACAGCAGGGATGAAAAAGTACCCATTTAACATAGTCCAAAACCATGCAATTTACTCTGCACTCAGGTGAGGGGAGTGCTGGCTCAGGGGACTGCTGAAGCATGTCACCCTTCCTATGTAGGTCACTGGTCCATCTCCAATCTAGGTCAGCAGTGACCAGAAACACTGCTTGCCCCTGGCTGCTTGGGCAGTAAGTGGGGCAACAGGTCCAAGACAAGGTGCAGCAGTGGAGAGCAGTAAAAACAAAGCTCCGCTTTTGGAAAAAAGGGGTTCACCACCAGGGGCAAGTCTGCTGTGCAGAGAGAGAAGCACAGGAGATGCTCTGTGGTAACTCCAGATGTGTGATGCACAAACCATAGACACTCAGCCCAAAAACTGATTATTTGCTACATTCAAGAAGTATTTTCTTCACACCCCACTAAAACTGCCGAAGATGTGAGTGCTCAGGGAATAGGGCCATAATTAGAAACATGCTTAATGACCAATTTTGCTTTTGGAGAGTATTTCATTCCTGCCCCTAAGATGCTGCTAAAATAATAACAAAAAATCTTTTCATGCCAAATTTCTGGCAGTTATGCTTCTATATATGTTACCCATTTTACAAATCCTGACATTTAGGATATATTTTTAGAACATCGAGAAGGGTTTCAAATTCTTTATTATTAGTTGATTATTCCCTTGGAGGCTGAAGGTTGACCATTAGGTCAGTCCCTGGACTCTACTGATTTGTTAAAAATACCAGATATTACTCTAATATCTGAGTATAAGTTGAGGTGCTACAGATATTGTGCAGCAAATGACAACAGGTAAAAAGACTAGAAAAAATATGACTACCAGATAAGAAGCTGCAATTTGTTTATATCAGCCTGATTTTTGACTTTACAGTCAATTTCTAAATTATGCTGCTGGATAAAGTAACTTACCTAATTAATGCTACACTTACTAATAACAACATCACTGTTTGCCCCCACAAATTTTAAGCATGCATTATCTTTGTAACCCTTTGCTTTGCAACATCAGTGTTAATTAGATCAAACATTTTTAATAGTTAAGTAATAAAAAGAATAATAACATTGTGAAACTTGGGTGAAGTAATCACAGTAGGGACTGACAACAATCAGCTGCCTAATGTAAGTGCTTTTTAATTAAGATTTGAACAAAACTTTACTCAAGAGTTTAAATTTGGTTTAAGTACACTTCTAGAATTAGGCTCTTCTATCCACCCAGGCAACATTTTTTCTAAGAATGTGGGCCAATAATTTGGAGAGTACTTTGGGGCAATCTCTTAAATCAGAGTGTTTCTTAACCAGTCAAACTGCTCACAATGAGCATTTTTTAAGATTAATTTATTATCTGTTTCTGCTTGCAGGGAGGCATGATCATACTGTAATTACTGGAAACATGGTAGCCAATAACCCTAATCCAGCCAAAAAAAACCCCACCCCAAATACCACTAAATGCCCTTCCACATGCAAAACCAGATGGGGGCTTTGATTTACTATGCTACATAGCCCTGATGCACAAAAGCAGAGGCTGCAAGGAAGGGGAGCTCTCCCTTGCTGGAAGATCATCCTTTCTTTTGTGCGGACGGTTCCTCAGCTGAATGGAGTCGATCCCAGAGCTTTACCTGATTGTCCCGGCAGATAAATGGCCGTAGGAGCCACTCGCTGCTGAACTGCTTCTGGAGTTGTTGATATATGCCACAAGAGAGTTTGGGGAGGTCCTGATCATTGTCTGGAGATCAATGCTGGCATCCGAGAGCGGAGAGATAGACAGGGCTCGTTTCCGGCTTAATCTTGGAGTCACCCGCGGGCTCGAAAACCGGGACACTGCAGGAAAGAGAGACTTTGTCAGACAAGACCAGTGGGCTGCTCCCTTCCTGCAGGCGGGATGGAAGTGCTGAGAACTGCTGCATTCGTGACTGCTGTGGGATGTTCAGGACCCAGGAGCAGAGCAGGGACCAACTGGCCTTTGATGGGAGGTTTCTTCTCTTCTGGGCGCTGAATGACAGGGGTCAGGCAGTGCATGAGCACCCGCTTGCTTTGCTGTCCTCAGGGGACACAGAGTCCTGTCCATCACCCCCTTTCATAGGCACTAAATTAACTTAAAAGGGAGAAGGCCCTGCAAGGTTTCTACGAGTGCAGCCATGCCCGTTGACTCAGTGTCAGGAGCAGCGGGCCGGGGGAGCCGCACATCCAAGCTGGGGCGACCATTGCAAATCTGAGTGTGTGCTTGTGTGCGGGGGGAACGGAAACCAAACGAGCATGAACACAATGCTGACCATCCAATTAATGAAGGAGGCGAGGCTTCAGAAACCCTGAAAGTAAATTAAGAGTTTTAAGAAAACCAATTTGGCAGCTCAGGCACAAAGTTCAAGCTCTACCCCTCCAAGGGGACCTGCCAGTGCCTGGACCCTATTAGCAATTGTCAATCATTCAAGCATGAAGTAATCTCCAACCCTGCCAGGCCCATTTATGGATCTGCAATACATGATGGGTTACTACTGTAAAAGTTTGGCATCCCTCAGTGTTTCAGCACTGCTAACTGGAACGACTGACTTCACCCGAAGGAAACTCTGCCCAGGCCTGACCCACCTGCAGATCTCTGGGGTGGCATGGATGGGAGTTGCAGATGGGCCATACCACAACTTTCCTCAGTATCAGGGTACCAGATCCAAACCCTGCCTGGAATGACTCATTCCTCCAAAGCAAGCAGTGTTTGGACTGTGTATTTAAAAAGAAATAAAAATCTGAGGGTAAAATACAGCACTTGGCAATGAGTCCTGGCTGGTAATCCCTGCCATCCACCCAGGGGTGCAGGAGGGCTCAACTGCTCCAGTTCCTTCCCTTGATGAGCACGGCAATGTATCACCAAGTGACCTTTCCAGTGGTGGTCTCCCCAGAAAGCATCCTATGGGTATATCCTATTAAACATGGTGAATAGACCAATGAACTGCCCAGACAGCCAATAAGAACCATTTTCCTCTGAGCTGGATGAAGGCACTGATTTTGGTCGCGTATCACCAAGCCTGGCACTCTTTGAAGAGCATGAACTTTCCATCCTGATGACAGTGCTGATATGTGAGAGGGTGAAAGGGATGTAGAAGGAGTTAAGATCTATCCTGCTGGTGTGATCAAACAATTCCTCGATTTGTGCTGGCTCACAGCAGTCTGTGTCAGCATTTCCCTAAGACCAGTGGCTGGTTGCAGCGTTCCAGTCTTCATATAACTCGCCCATGCACTAAAGTGGCTCTGCCATTACCAGGCCTGGGTGCTGTGTAATCAATGGGGTTTACTACACCATCCTCTTGGTCCCCATAATGACCCTCGAGATAAATGACCTGCCCAGCATCCCACTGGAAATCTAAGGCTAAGTTGATACTTGAACCAAGCACTCTTGTGACTTTTGTTCTATGCCTAAGCAGCTTCAAGAGTTGCTAGATGCAATGTCTTTACTGAAAAACTGACAATACTGGGGATTTCTCTTAAAAATCAGATTGGTGCATATATGTTCAACTGTTACAATATTTTGTATAACTACACTGTGCAGCCTCACAGGGCAGAGAGATTCCAGAAAACATGACTCAAAGATCAGGCAAGCAAACAGAAAGGGCAGCAGTCTATAAAAACCACCTTGTGAGTGTTAAAGCTATCCCACAATTTGGAGGGACTAGCCTCAAACTTCACAAATGCTTCCAGCTGGAAGACTCTAGCCCTGTGTGACACATCCTTGGAAGCTAGAAAAGATGCAACCACTTTGTAGAGGGGCTGTGGACAAAATCAAATTGAGCAAATGAACTCCACTTAAAAAGGCTGGCCCAAAAGGCTGAAACAAAGAATTCCCAAACTTCACATCTGGTTCCTGAAATGTGAGCCCTGCCAGAGCTCTGGACCAAACAACATGAAGGTTACTTGGGCCTAGATCATAATGGTCCTCTGGCCGTAAGGAATTCATTCAATACATGCACCACAACCTGGAAAGACCTGGATGCTCTTCCCTGTCCTCCTCAGCCACACCTCCTTGAGCAAGTTTCTGCTTCTTTCTGTGTCCCCATTTCCCAGTGTCATCTATTTAGATGAGCTCCTTTAGACAGGGCTTGTATTTTATTCTGTATGTACTGCACCAAGAGCGATGGGGCCCCATCTCAGATGAGTTGTCAGGGTTTCTGTCCTACAAATAATATGCATCTTTCCAGATATAGATATTGTTTCCTGCATTTGCATTCCCACAGTCTCCTCCTTCTCTAACAGAAGGAAGCAGGCCAGATTTGACAGTCATATTTATCTCTGTTACTCCCACATCTCAAGGGAGATCTGTTTATTAATGTGCCACTTCCCTTGATAAATTACTAAATAGAAAGAAAGGCCTTGTACTCATTTCTCGCTGTTCCTTCACATGATTTATGCCCACAATGCTGGATCAGCCATTGGTTCCCATTAATTTGCAGAGGGAAGAAGACCTGATGTCCAACAGAAACCTCGGTTTTAGCAGTGCAGACAACATGGGCACTCCTCCCTGCTGCACACAGGTATGTTGTTTTCTCCCCATGTAAAACTCTGCAGGAAGCTGTCAGATTATCAAACTTGCCTGAGCATTCTCCAGCCCAAAACCAGTAATATGCATTGTGTTGGTGTCCACTCTAATTTAGATCCTGCAAGTACTGTGGGCTATCTGAAATGTTTGATAGCAGATCCAATAGGTTGGGTTCACACTTTATACAAAAGCCTCTTAGGTCTTGCAGGTTTCCACAAAAAGCTGTGACCTAAAATCATGCTATGGATGAACAGCCTGCCCAAGGTGCCTGGGTAGAGAAACATCTGGGAAACAGAAAAGGAGTTTAGGCACATGAATAAATGCTCACTAGTGCATTTAGGAAGAGAGACTATTTTCAAAATTATTATTCAAAAGCAGATTAATAACACTGGGATTGTTCTAAATAATAAAGTTGGCCCGACCTGAATTTCCTATCTGAGGACAGGGAACATGAACGTTAAAGGGTACCAGGCAGCAGCAGCAGAAGTCAGCATTTGTGGAGCTGTACACAGCAAGGTGTTCAACACAGGCTGACTGACAGCCACTGGGGCACATAAGCAAAGTCCTCCGCTGCCTGAGGTCCAGTGTTGCTCCAAAAGAAAAACCGCACACAACTGCTCAGCAGGGACTGTGCCCAGAGAAGTAACTAGAGGTGGGATCCTTTTTTCAGACACACAGATGGAAGGTTTTGGGAACATTTATCACTAACACTCTTCTCTACTCTCCCCTTTCAAAAATGCTGACTTCTCAAAATGAACAGGATTAGTTTAAAGAATTCTTTGATGTTTGGAAAATATGTCAGGGGAAGTTCCCAAACTTCAACACTCTTATAAGGGGAAAAAAAAAAAAAAAAGGCATTTTTTTCTGTTGTTCTGAAAGTTGTGTGTAGAAACCTAAAGTCATCACAGGTTAACATGAATTTGAAACAGTCACACATTGAAATAAATGTAGGAAATAATTTAAAAATTCATTCCACTTCTCTACCAATATTTCAGGTTTTAAAATCAATTTCTCTGTGCCTCTCTTCCTCAGACGGAAATATTTCTTACCTTCATTTTTTTCCCCGCTCTATCTCAGATGGAAATCTTCCCCATCTTAATTTTTTTTCCCCTGGAATCCTACTGAGATATGGAAAAACCTCTTTTTTGTCACCCAGGTCCGCAAAGAAGTGATGCGCTCATGCAGCAAAACAAGATAAAAGTGAGCTGGTGAAGGGAAGATTACAGTACTGTACCGAGCTCAAAGCTCTGGTCATTGGTGGCAGTACTGTGGATGGCAGCTCATGAAGGACAATAAAAAAATTACCAAAGGCCTTTGATCCTGGTGCCTCATCTTACAAAAAGTCGGTTCCACATACATTTTTGAGTGCTTTAACTCTTGTGCACTGGATTTTACTTACCATTTCACACACATACCCAGATACAGTGACTGTCACAAGCTCAGGTCTACATGCTAGAGAATAAATGTAACTCACATACTTTAGGAAATCTTTCAAACTAGCAGGAATTCAAGACTGAGTTTTGAGTGACATTGGCAGTGTCTGCCAAATGTCCCAGCCCAGTCTCCCAGACAGCTTAGAGCTAAGAGGAAAGTCCAAATTTCTTTGCTAGAAGGAAAGAGTATCCTTGGCACTTTCCTGTGGTGCGCCTATGAATTATCACACCCACAAGTTGCTCAGAAACTGGGATACTCCTCCCAGATTTAGATTAATGCACAACAGGTCAACGATGACCAAACAGTCAGCTCATCAAGGGAATCTGCTCCCTAACAGACGAGCCTGTAAGGCACATGGGCTGCAGATGGCTCACACCCTGCCTGCCCCCCTCCCGCCTCACTGAAACCCAGCCAGAGCCACTGCTTCCCCTGCATCCCCACACCATGCCCCAGGATAAACAGTGTTATCAAAACGGTCCCTCTTTTCCTCACCATTCACCAAGAAAACTCCATCCAAAGTGTACAGAAATATACCCCCCACTCCCACCAACAAATTAAAACCAAGGGCCTCATAAAAACACAGGATGGTCCCATAATCAATAAGCGGCAATAAACTACAAACACTCTTTGTGTAACCAGTTCCTTACTCCTCTCTCTCCTGCTGCAGAGGCAACACACCTCTTTTTTAGACTGCAGCAGATGCTGGACATTTGTTCTGGCACAAGACACTGCCCTGGGACCCTTCTTTCTTCCCTCCCCAGGCCAATCAACTTTGCAGTTAAAGGAATACTAATGCTTCTTTCAAATCCTCACTGAAAGACAAGGCTGCATTCTTCTACTCCCAATCCACAAGGTAATTGTTTAGTCGACCCAACTTGCATATGTAAATTGAATTCTTCAGAAACCAGAGTGCAGCAGGATTCCAGACACAGCACTTATGGGGTGCTCTGGGACTTTTTCTCTCTTCTGCACATATTTTTCTGGGGAGGAAAACAGTACTGCTGGCTAGAAATGGGTGGGAAATTGTTTCCCATTCTCTGAACCTTTTCTGGGATTTCAGCAAGTTTCCATTCTATGCTGGGACAAAGAAAACAACAATAAGAAAATAGGTCTTTTAGGGTGTTTAAGGAAGCAACTACAGGGCGCGCCGTCTGCCCAGAGTAGCCAACAGCTGGCTTGATTGGGAAGTCATCTGTGATCCAGCACATCCAGACTGCAAACCCAGCGCTGCTGTCCCTCTAGCCCCAGGGGAAGCCCTTCCTTCCTAGGTCACCATGAGGCTTGGCTCTCTGCTTTTGTCCTGATGGAGCAGTTGCTCCACATGAACCTGCTGGCGAGAGTCCTGAGCTCACCTCTGCCGGCCACGTGCCTGCCGACTGCAGTCACCACCCGGCTGCACTGCCAGCCCCGCTGCTTACCCTGCTGGCTATTAAATCATTTCCTTCAAGGAGAAAGGCTCCAACAACACTGACTGAAAGAGGCTGGTAAAGCTGAATCACTGTTTGATTTGGAGAAATAAAGTCCTGCTTAATGATTTGCCCACATCCCAGGCAACTGTGCCAGCTGCTGGCCTGCTGGCTATGCTGGGCTGAACAAAGCCTTTTCCCATTTAAACTGCTGATTGTGAATCAAGACATTTGTGACTACCTGTCACCAAGCAGCAAAAAATAGGGCAGGGATCCCTCCTCTAGCTCCAGAACTGGACAAAATGCAATGATAATACTGCAGGGTCATCCCTGCTACTGGTAACTGTTGCACAAACACATCTATATAACCTTCCTGACGTAAGGGACTACCTTGGACCTAACTTGCACTCAAGATGTTTGTTTCCCATTCCCTTACTCAGCATGCACAACCCAATCACACTCTCAAAACTGTGCAAAGTGATGGATTTAAAGATGATCTTTAATTTCCACCCTGGCCATAAGAATCTTATTCCAAAGATTTGGATCTTGTTCCTAAAGCTGCCACTGCTCCACTCACTGATCTCCTTTTTCTTTGTGATGAAATGGCTTTGCTTTGTACAGCACTTTGAGATCTGCTGGTGTACAGCAGTAGCAGCATCGAGTCAGTGTGAATGGACTCCTGGTTGAGGGAAAATGGCTCCTCATGAAGGGCCAAGGGTAATCACAGGAAGCCCCATGCCTAGGGGAAAAAGCAGCTGGAAGTACTAAACATGCTTAGAAAGGGGTAGCCATCTCCAGGGTAAATGTGATCCCCATCAGTCCTTCCTGCCCCAGGGATGCTCTTGTGCAACCACTCCATCACATGGAATCATCCACCAAGTAGCACTACTTCTGAAAAAGAAATGCGAAAGATTGTTTTGATCTGGTGAACAGAACCTGTAGATAGTCACAAATGTACCCCATCGGCAATGTTGTGACATTGGAAAGTGATTCAACTTTTGATTTTAAAGGACAGACTTTCCAGAAAATGGGATTAAGCCTGGATTTAAACTCCACTCTTGGATTTTGAGTCCCTGTTTGGATGAGGAAATGGAACAGGAGAACTAACTGAAGGGTTGTTTAGTCTCCACTGGATCTGGCCTGAACACCACAGCAGTCTGGTACATAAAACTTAAATCTGGTCTACTTTAGTGCTTTAACTACTTCTAGTTGCACGCTGAAAACCCAGCGGGGATGCAGCTCTGGGCAGCCCACCTCAGTCACCATGCGAACACCCAGCAGTTCCGGCACACGGTTGGCACCAACAAGCTCCAGCTGACATTTATATCCTATTACTTTTCTTGACCTTAGACATGTGATGGAGTCAAAAACACTGACAAAAAACATGAAGGCAGTGAGAAATTCTCCAAGAAAACTAATTACAGGAACCAGAAAGGTGCAGGTATGTGTCTGTGGAAGAACTACCATACCCAGTGCCTACAGCTCCCATGGACCAAGCTGCAGATGTTTGGAAGTTATGTGACACTGAATAGGCCAGATTTAATATATGCTTACCTCTTTATTTCCTTTTGCAGGTGCCAGTGTTATCACAGATGAATGATGGTGCTGCATGTGGTTTAACAAGAGCTACCTGCATTTTCAGTAAACTAATTCTTGTAAAGTTGCTATGTTCCCGGGCTCCCCAGGAAGAAAAGGGCTCTCTGAATGACAGATACAGCGAGGTGGTGACTCACTGGGGGTTTATGCATGCTACTGATATTCTTGTCTCAGAAAAACACCATAAGAGGATGCTTTATTAAATTATCTGCTCAACTATTTACTTAGGCCCTGCTGATTTAAATTTTTGAAATAACTTTCTAAAAAGAGAAGGAGACACTGTCTCCTCATCCAGCATTTCAGAGCCATCCATTTCACTCTCTGCCTTAATAATGTAGAAATCTCTCTCTTCTCTGGGTGATGGATAAACCCAGGCACACGGACCAGAGACTGGTACTGGACTGGTGCTCCTTTACACATTCTTAAAAAGTAGTGCCTCATGTCACATTCTCATAATGTTTGAAAGTTTCCATCTCATGCAGAACACGTGAAGACCCAGAAAAGGCTTTCCAGTTAATCACCAATGAAGTTTTTCAAAAGATCATAATAAATGTTTGGTGAGCCCTGGCTCTGCAGTGAATCATGATTATGAGCTTGGCTGCATGAAACCGAGACCTTTGATACATGATTCACCGTAGAGTTATTTTCAGGAGAAGGCAAACAGTATGAGAGTCTTCTGCAAGGGGAGTATGTCAGTACCTCACATAAGGACTGATCTTCAGCAAACCAGAGGATGAGCATCTTGGTGTGCTGGGAGCCAGCCTGCACCACCATGAAAACAGTTGTGTTTGCTTCCCTCACTGGTTGTTTATCTGGCACTTCAGTGAGGCACTGCTGGTCAGAGATGGACTAATAAGGAGGCAAGGAGGAAGGAGTCTTGTTCATGAGCCCGAGGAGAACTTGGCAGGGCTCATTTGCACCCATCTGCTATAACCACAGGCATTAACCCTTGGGAGAGAAGACAGCAGTCTTACTGACCAGCTGCTTTGTAACAGAGAAGCCTGGCATATATTTTGGGTGTTAGAGGGAAGGATGGCATCAAGGAGCTTGTGCTCTCTCTCTCAGCCTGGGATCCAGGTTCCAAATTAATCTAGGATTTGGCATCACAAAATGCCTGTTCAGGTAAAACTTCCACAGCAGCTCCTGATGAGAAACTGTTTTTCCATTAGAAATATCTGTAAACTCCCATCAGTGAACAGGCAGAACAGCTTTTATCATTCTAAACCAGTCACTTTATGAAGCAGCAAGACCACAAAGTCTTTCATCTTAAAAGCTCAACAACAGAAACTTTGAAGCGGCAAAGAAACGATGCAGATCTCCACTGCAAAAATTATAATGGTCCACAGGCAAATCCAAAGACATTCCAGGAAACAGACGCTGAATCTGAAAGTCGAGCTGAGATTTCTCTTTCTTGCAGCAGAAGTAATCCCCAAAATGCCCTCTGTAATATCTGTACAACCCCAGTTTTGTAAGATGTAGCACTAAGTGAAAGGAAAGACATTTCTAACAGCTCCAAAAATCATTTGGACCTCATATATGCTTCCAGATAGATTCTTCCCAGGGCAGCAGTCAGGCCACAGGGGTGACTCAGCACGACAGTGCTTAACATCATTCTATTTCTTCTTCATTTAGCCAGGAGCAAGAGCTTTCTGGATTTATAACACCCAATACTACCACAAATACCATACTCCTGCTTTTTTTTTATTTCCTTGCACAAAGTACTATTATATTCTTTCCGCTGTGTCTCCCATTCATATTTTCTTTCCTTGTGTACCTGAGAGGTCCCAGCCAAAATGAGAATTTCACTGTGCCTAGCACAGCTTTGCACGGACATGGCCCACCTTCACCCCAGACACCAAGCAAGCAAAACACAGCGTGGGATGGCAAGCTAGAGGTGAAGCTTGCCCCCAGGCACGCTCTGGACACCCATGGCCAATGCAGCAGGACAGCAGCAATGCCCAGCTTGCTGGACCAGCCCACCTCCTACCCATGCTGCAGCCATGCCATCCTCCCTAAGAGACCAGGACGTACATATTTTAAGTTATGTATATTTTATATATATCTATGGAAGGAGGTGACCTTTTAAACCAAAAATTATAGTGCAGCACGCAAAGGTTCCAGTGGGGCAGAGCGACCACATACAGCAACCTCCACCTGGAGGGCAGTCCCACCCATCTACCCCAAAATTTCAGCTATGCCAGGAAGAACCCAAGCTGCTACTCACCATCAACAGGGCTGAGGTAATCATGGAGGTGGGCTGTGCTGGCTGCTCCCCCGCCCTGCATGAGGAGGTCCCCATAGGGGTTTGGGTGGCCGGCCATCAGCGTCATTTGGTGGTAGTAGTCAGCAGGGTTGGCTCCCGGCGGTGGTGGGGGCAGCCCAAAGAGGCCTCGTTCCTTCAGGTGCTCATGGGCCACTGTTGGAGCCGCGGGCGAGGAGAGAAACATGGGGAGAAGGTTCCCACTGCAGTGTTAGACCTCAGAGCTGACGTTGGTGGCCCCGTCTCCCCCCGCGCCCCCCGCCAGCCCCGGCCGCACGGCTCCGTGTAGGGCGCGCGTGACGTGCGCTTGGGCGTGCTTCTGTGGACAAAGGAGACCAGGCTGGGGCCTCTGCATTCCTCCATTTCCGCAAATTTATAAACAATCTCTCGTTCCCCCTTCTAATAATCCTCCCGTTCGGACGCAGCCAGCACCCCTGGGAGGGGGGGAGAGGGCCCAGGCTGCCGACAGCAGTAACCCTGTCAGCATTAACATCCCTGCCTATTAGGAAGGAAAGACAAATGCAGCCCAGTTCCCGATAGCAGCGTGAGGAAATTAAAGCCAAGGTCTAATGCATAGAGCTAGGTTTAGTGTCTGGCAGCATAAAACCATTTTGGCTGCCAAAGCCAATTACACTCACTTTCTCCCAGCTGTAATTTTTCAAACCTGCCTCCCCACCCGCTTGCCCCATTAACTTATTTACCACCACCTTAAACAAGGGGGGGAAAAAAAAAAAAGAAAAAATAGAAGAAGAAGAGAATAGAAACCCAAAACACAATGCCTTTCTTCCACAGCAAACAATGAAACTGGTTTTGGAAGGAGAGGACAGGGCAGAACACACACACACACAAGCCAAAAGACCTCTCTCTAGTGGGTGCCTGAGAGTTCAGATGACGTTTTAGGGGGAGGGAAGAAGAAGACATATGCATGTCTCCATCACTATAGTGATGTTGTTTTAGCCATACAAGATAGTTTTTTGCTGCCAGATGCTAATCCAGGGGCCTTGTTGCTCTCTGGTGCACTTTGCTTTGCAGTGCTGAAGGGCTGCTGGCCCCTGCAGCAGCTCGGGAGCTGAGGGATGTTGGGGTTTGCTGGGCATGCAGAGACCAGGTCCCCAAATATTCCCTGGGCACTAAGCCAACAACCTGCAACTCTGTAATGAAGCTCTTCTGTTGAAGCAAAGCATGACTTACACTTTGCCAAGTGAAAGCAGTGCTGAGCAGTTTCCCCTTTCTCTGTTGGATGTCTTTGTCCCCAGGCCCCCAACATGGGGTCTGATAGGGCTCAGAGGACATGATCACTTCTGCCTGCACCCAGCACCAACTTCCCACACATCCTTGCCTTCCCGAAGGCTGCTGCAGAGCAGCTCAGGAGTAAAGAGGAAGAAAGTATGGCCCCTCGCCTTCATTCAGGAGCCACGCTGACCCCAGACACAAAGCCAACAGGGGATAACCCAGCTGGCATTGTCTCCTCTGCAACATCAGTCTCAGCCAGGCCAGGCAGCCAGAACAACTGTGACCCTCTCTGGGGAAAGCTGAGTCCCAGCAGAGACATAAGAACAGGGCAGCTCCTGCGAGAGAAAGAGAGCGCCGCAGAAAGGAACGTACTTTAAGCAAAATATTTATAATACGATCCAGCAGTAATAGCTATTCTCACGCTCTGCTTTCTCAGTGCGATGATGCAAAACAAATGTGTAGTTAAAGGGGAAAAAAAAAAAAACAACAAAAAGAAAAAGAGACAGCTCTCCCACTTCAGAGAGCAGCTGCGGAGTCTTTGCAGCTGTAAATCCCCGGGTTTTAGGGAATTTCAGTCCTGGTGAGCTACAAAATCGCCGCAGTACCAGTAGCACAGTGTCTTACCGTCGGCAGGACTGAGGCCCCTGGCAGCAGAGATGACGGAGAGCGTGGGGCTGCTGTGCACAGAGCGCAGGTAGTGCTCCATGTGGGGTGCCACGTAGGGGTGTGGTGGGCTGAAGGGCGACTCGCCGGGCCCGGCAGGGTGCGGAGACAGGCGGATGAGGGAGATGTCGGAGATGACGGGGCTGCCGCTCAGAGGAGGAGGCCTGGGAAGGAAAAGAGAGACACTCTGTCACTCACAGCCACCCAGAGCAGGCACGACTGCTTGCCACCCTTCTCTGTCCTGCCCCACCACCTTCATCCACAAGAGAGGAGTTTAAGCACGTATTGGGACAATCTTCTCTTCTTGGCATACACAGTGTGTGAAGTTCCCAAGCTTCCTGTGGACACGCACCAATATTGCACTAAATATGTATTTGTGCAAGGTGGATCATCCCAACTGGGCTGCTGTGGAAAGGGGCACAAACTGCTTTAGGCAGTGCCTGCACATAGAGGAGGCATGGAACACACCCTGTGCTAGAGATCCTACCTCATCTCCTTGCATAGGGAGGCTGGCCACACAATGACATTTGAGGCAAACCTGGGGTTTGTAAGCTCCTCACTACCCCTGGATATCCAAATATTTAGCGCTGCCATCTGCAGAAAGCCCTTGACAGGGCAGTCTGTGCAAGGATGGAAATGTTGCAAAGAGAACTTATGTGATCTTGAGCTGTGCTTTGCTCAGCCCAGCATGCGTGGCTTGGCCCGTGCTGGCACAGCAGCCCCACCTCCCGCGTCCATCATGGCCAGCACAAACCTCCTTGACAGGTTGGTGGTACGGTTCAGAGGGCAAAAGTTCATGAGAGGTTTTACTGCATGCTTTCTGGGGGCCGCCTCTCTTAAATCCCTCAGATCTTCCTCAGGCCAAGTGTCACCTGAGAATAAAGTCAGTAAATGCTGAGGGATTCCACAGGTAACAAAAAAAACCCCAAAAAACTCATATGCATGTTTCAGTGGTTAAGCAGTTTTCTGAAGGGTGAACAAGGATGGAAGAGAAAGTCTGTGGACTTCTCCCACACATGTGCCCGACTGTACCCTCCAGCCTCTTAGGCAAACCACACAGGTTGCAAAGGAGAAAAAGTTACTCACCCTGACCTGAGAAGCAGAAAAATCTGAGCTAGACACCAAAGGAGGCAGAGCTATCATTAGGCAAAACAAAAGAGCAAAATCTGCTTTGTATTAGCTCTCTCTGTACTCACAGACTGCTGGAAGCAGAGCTGGTGTTGACACACAGGTCACAGCAGGGACAGCATTTGTCCCTGGCTGGGTGCTCTGGCAAAGCTGAGGGAGATGGATGTGCTCCCCGTGGGGCTGCACCCTGAGCACAGAAGACAACAGGGATTTGGGGGTTTGGGATCTGGGACATGGGCTGATCTAAGGGAGGGTACTACAAAGACCCTTCACTAAGACTATCCAAATATGCCATTAGTGAGTGCATGTAAGACCTGTCTCTCCATGCACAGACAACCACAAAGACGACAGTCTGAGCAGTTTCAACACGCCACCAGGACGTCAGGATCTCAGTTGCACTCTGTCTTATCAACAGTTCAGGTGCGTTTTAATTTATTTGTAATACTTGCATATCAACAAAACCACACAGAAATGTAATACAAGCTTTGCAGACTTATTCAGCAGTTTAATGAGCATGTTTGTTTTTGTTTGATCTTCTGTGTATTCCTCTGTCTTTATGATAAATTAGTAAACTTTGTGGCTTTTTGAACACTTTCTGCTGATGGGTAGTAAATTAAATGCTTTCTGAAATATTTGTAGTTCAAAGTACTTTTCTCTAGCAATACACTCTGTGGCTCGGTGGTGTGAAATAATGGGCAGTGAAAACTCAACACACATAAAGGCTGTGTGGAGATGCACAGCCACCAAAACAGGTGGCTCGTCAGAGCCAGGCTGGAGTTTTGCCAGAGGAACACCCACCAGCATCGACCCTGTTTTCTTTCATGACACTGAAAGACAAACTGATGATGGCATGGCTATTTCAGACCTCATAACCTCCCCACCTGTGTTGCCACGGCCTTCCATTACCAAAATTATGGGGTGACCAAAGTCACTCTCTGGTGCCTCTCGCCATGACGTCAGCCGTGGCGGCGGCGAGCTCAGGAAGCTGCAGCCGAGGCCGCTGGGGCTGGTTTCTGTCGAGGCTGCTAATAAAGGCATCCGAGCACGGAGCCGACCAATTTATTTCTACCGGGGAGGAGGGAGAAGTGAATCAAAGTCTCTGTTCCAGATTTAGTTTCAATTCATTTCTAATAATCTCCACCGCCTCATCTGGAAAAAATGAAACAGGATTAAAAAAAATGATGTCATTAAGAAAACATCTGACTAATTTTTCTTCTGACGAAGACTTAATATAAGTGAGGGGCGATGTAAATTAAAAGCAGCCCCAATCTTCCCTGGGCCACAGAGCCTGCCTTAATACATAAGCCATGAAAGAAGTTTTCTTACATATACAATAAGTTCCCTCTTTCATCAGTACTCAGAGCTTCTCCCAAAAGGGTTGTGAACTTCTTTGATGCAGTCCTGGAACTATGTATTACCAGGTTTACGAGCCTTTGGAGCCTCTGCCGATCAAACTGTGAGGCCAGCATCTAAAATGCGTGTAACAATATGAAGGGTTTGCTGTTCATTTTCTTTGTGCTAAATTAGGCAGAAATGCTGGAGTCCCTCAGAGTAGGAAAACTCCACCCAGAACAAAGAGGTAACACTGGGAAAAAGATCAAGAATTTCCCCAAAATGCATGCAGCTGGAAACGCAGCTGGTGTTTGAACATGAGGTTGGCCCTGTGCACAAAGACTGGGCAAGAGAGCAGGCAGCTCCTTATGCCTCTGCTTAAAGCCTGTCCTTGCTCACTGGTCCTTCTGTGGACTAGGATAGCCATATTCCCAAAGGTCTGGCTCCTGAGAGCCCTCCCAGGCAGGGATCACCTCTCACTGTTGTATGCCTACAATTCTAGCAAAAACAACATCCCACACAGTGTAGCGTGTCGCAAAATAACGTGGCTTCCAGGAGCTGCCTACTAGGAACAACTCACTCAGCCAGGGGCATCCTCTGCTCCTAACTCCCCCAAGGTCTGATTTTTTCCCAGTTGCATAATTTCTTATCTCATCCCACACTGAACCATCACATTGGCACTGCAACTACACAGTGAGAGGCAGCTGTATCCTCACAGGTCTGCTCCTTGCAGAAGAGAACCATCACATCCTGCCCTTTATAGGCAGTGGATGAGAGATGAAGCAGTGCTGGGGCAAGGCAGCTCTGTCCCCATGCCCAGCAGTGGGACAGCCTTCAGCTTGGTGTGGTGAACCAGCCCGTGCAATGAAACCATGGTGCCAGAGCTGTGTTCTTCAGCCTGTCCATAGCACTCCCTGTCCAGACCTCTGCTATCCATGTCACTCCCCACTTCTTTCCTGGATCCCATAGACAGCATGAGGAAAACACCCCACCACCTGAGGGAGAGCTCCTGGCTTTGCTGAACACAATGCTCTAAAAATGCTGCTGTCTGCAGTGGGATGAGGGATTGCACCTGACCACATATATATCTGGAGAACGTGGGATTCTGGTTTTCAAATAGGCTAAGGGAATTGGGTGTCCAAATGCCATTAAATTTAATGTGAGCCAGGGGCCTGTTTTCCCCATGGCTCCAGCAAGAAGCCCAGGCTCTATAATTAATGCTCAGGACTTGCAGAGCAATTTGCATCTCTGACGAAGCATGTGAGCCTGGATTCATTTCCTCCCCCACCCAGGAGTTCCTCTTCCTTTGCTGTTCTTTAACAGAGGGAGACACTGAGGTGTGAGAGACATTACCTGATGCCACCTAAGGGCTGCTGAGCCTCATGGTGGTGCTGGGGGCATACAAGCTACTAAAGGCTTTACACAGCAGGTCTTTACCGGTGGAGTGGATGACCCCTCTGGGACACCAGAAATCCTGACACAATTTACCTGCCCTCAGCTGCCTGCAGAGCAGAACTCTGGGGCACTGGCAACATGTGACAGCAGAGGAACACAATCAGCAAAAGGAGAGATTCCAGCATCTGGGCCACGACACACACTGCCTGTGGGACACTGGGAGATTTCTGGTGGTTTCCCAGGAGCTGGTCACTCCGTAACAGTCCTTCACTGGGGAAAAGACATCTGCTTAATTTCTTGCCTCTTGGGTTTTGCTGAAAGGAGTGACAGCTCGTCTGAAGCTCTGCAGTCTCATCTTGAAGTCTGGGGGAGGGAGCTGGCATTTTCCTTTGAAAACCAAGGCAAAGAAACCTCAGCCTGTGGTTTCCAGTGAGGCAGAGCACCATTCTCCTGTATGTGCCCTGAAGCCTGGCAGGTGCTTGTCTTTGACGCTGCTGCTGGATGCAGTACTGAGAAAGAACCCTTGTGGTCCCACGGCAGAGGAACAGCATCCTTTCTGAGGAACTGGAGTGCACTGCTGGGAAGGGAAAACCTCAGGAACTGGCAAAACCAGTGCTGGCTGCTATGGAAAGGGCCTTGGGGTGACTTTTTCCCGCTCTCCCTCAGTGGACATGCATCAGCAATCCCAAAATCTCGCGTGGCGGAGATGAGGCAACATCTCGCCATTGCTGTGAGTCTGCAGCCTCTGCAAGGGGCACTAAGCAATGAATGTAACAGTTAAAGAAGTTGCACATTTCTGAAATAATCTCCACCAGTTAAATAAACCCCAGAAAAATGCAGACAATTACCAAGCACTAATGTTCCATGACTAGTCTAAATTAATACTTATGTGACAAATAAATTCATTCTGCAGAAAACAAAGGGCTGAATACTTTTCCATATGCTTAATGGAATATAGACGCTTGAAGGCAATTGTTTTGCTCTACAAAAAAGAAATGCATAGTTGCTAAAAAAACACAGAAGCAAGGAACAGTACTCATGGGGAGGGGTATCATACCCTGGTAGAATTTTGCTATTTAAAAAAAAAGCTTTTAAAGCCAACAATCCTTTTTAAACCCTACATAAAACCCCTTACTTTTGTTTTGTTTTACATAAAACTTCCTAGCCTGTTTTTCCAAGTCCTGTGTACCTAGACCACCACCTTTGTCTGAAGGAGATGGAGGAAAGCCATACAGATGACTGAAAAATGGACTGTTCTCATGGCAGACACTGTATGGATGGGATGCCAAAGCTGTATTCAACGGGAAACCTAAAGTGCCCCAGGATTCATGCTAAATGATTCAGTCTAAACAGCTCTCACCAACCCCTCAGCTTCACCTTTGTTTATTTCTGATTTAAAGTCCCTTACAACAGGAAGGGCGAGAGGTCACAACAGTTGTGCGGTACCCTGAGGATCAAACCCCGCGAGGTCCCTCAAAATAAGGTAACTTCCAGAGGTCAAACCTGGGCCACAACTATCAAATTCACATGGCATTTGACCACTCACAGAGATTTCCCTCCCTGCCGTTTTTTCAGCTCAGAGAGCAGAGGATGTGCCGCAGGAACAGCACAGAGCTGCTTCGCAGCCGCCTCTCCCCGCAGCCGCTGCCAGGGAGCGCAGGGCAGCCCGGTAATGAGGCGATGGGGAATCGCTCGCGCTTCCCAGCTCCCCCAGCACTGCAACAAGTTGATAATTACCCAGCAAAGTGACCTGATGATCGAATATAAGACTATCAACTTGGAGAGCCGGCCTATGTGTCCCTCTACAAAGAGATCGAGACGGGGACTCAAGAGACATCACTGCTAACTCCCAGCCCCTCCTCCATCGGGATGCACAGCACAAGTAATATTTTTTTTCCCCTGTATCTTCTCAGCTCTAAAATAAGGTTAATATTTTTTTTCATTCTCACAAAGATGAATATATAGAAGATCAGAGCTACCATCACTAATAAGCAGTTAATGGTCTCACTTATAAGATGTTACAGAGATGGTGAATCTGAATAAAAATTGTTACAGCTTTTCTGCTGAAATTTAATAGGCGTGCTTCATGCAGTTCATATTTTCTCATTTCCCCTCAAACCTGTATTTGAGCAAAAAAGGAAGCTTAAAAAATAATAATAAAGATTTATAACAATAAAATATTTATTTAAAAAGGTATTTTTATCAACAAGGGTAAGTTCCCATTAGATGGGTTTATGGATGGAATTGGTAAATTCAGCATTGTAACAAGACTGTACGACGAAACTAGATGCTTTTCTAAAAGATAAACTTTAAGTGCACTGCAAGGTTTGGAGTTCTAATAGTAGGAAATAGTAATTTCTCCCACTGTAGAAATTAAAGAGGGGAATCCTATGGCCAGTGTTGCAGATGTCAGATCAGATAACTGTGGTAATTCCACTGGGCCTTAGCAGATAAAAATCTCTGAATATGAAATCCCTTATTTGTGAATTTGTGGTTTGAGCAGTGCTTTGAGGAGGATTTAGGTAGACACTATGAAAATCCCACTCCACATCCACTGGCAATGTTAGTTGTCATGCCTAAAGTCTAATCCTGTACTACCGAAATCAAAGAAAACTCCACCACCAATGGGAAGAGCAACAAGAACAGGTCTCCAACACAACTCCCACATTTTTCACCTACACCGTATCATAATCTAAGGCAGATACAAATCCTTTGCATGATTTTTTCCCATCCCTTAGGCTTAATGCTACTTCTAGCATATAAATAATTTGAAATACTTGCTCCAGGTAAGAAAAATAATATTTTTGTTACAAAAGCAGAAAAAACCAGTGGTAAACATCTTTCATTTTTCCTTTTGAAAGACTATTCCATATTCAAACATACCTGACTTCAATCCTAAGTTTAAAAGATCTAAACCCAAGAACAAATCAAACAACCTATGTGATTTCACCTGATGTATTTTATTTTTTAATAATGAAATTTGGTTTAGAGCTTGAAACCTTTTTCATCTAAGTTCCACCATAAATTAACAATCTTTTTAAGCTCACAGATTGTTGGCAGCCTGAGTGGGGCAACTTTTGGCGGGAGCAAAATTGGGAGCCTGAGCACAGGAATTGTTTTTCAGATTAAAAACTCCTGACCACATATGGTTTCTCATTGCACTTGTGATGCATCTACCACAACAAGGGTCTAGTATTGGCTGACATTTGTAACCACAACTGCAACACAACAACAATAACAATATTGCTTTTAAAATGGAAGAAAACCGCAAATTTTTATAAGTAAGGTTGCCCTCCATTATACAACACACGAAGAAGCAAGACATCAAAGGTAGAAATTAGGGTTGATACGGGACCTTCAAACCCGAATCAAATTAGTGTCTTAGGGAGAGATCTTTGATTTAAGCTTAATAGTGGTAATTTTTTCTCGGATTGTTTTATACTTAATCAGCTATGCAACCCACTGTGCAGACATATGTTCCTAAAGCACATCAAAGCAAGTAAACATTCTGTTTCAGATCTTAATATCCTTTTTTTATCCAATTATCTTACATGATCTTTTAATTTAAGTTCTGAAAGCCCACCTTTTCACACAAGCTTTCCTCTAGGAATGGAGGCAGAAGTATGACCAGCTCAGTTCTTATGAGATACTTGCCAAAAAAAAATGCACAACGAATAAATCAAAGCACAGCAGATGAGGCTCTGAGATAGTTTCTTGAGAGATTAATGATGAAAGCCTTCAGAGAAGAAGCATACTTTAAGAAGGGGAACTTCAAGGAAGGTAGCTGAGGGGGAGAGAAAGAAGAAAAGTGAGAGAAAAGGCATGAAGAAAAGCATGGATTGAAGTGCAGGAGCCAGTGAAAGGAAGCAAACCTAAGGAGCAGCGCAAACCTGGAGGCATGTGAGCTTCATGTTGAAACCATCGGACATGAGAACTTGATGCCAGCAGTCACAAATTTTGAGAGTTGGAGTGTCAAAACACTGCAGGGTCAGGGTGGGGAGAGGATGAAGGCTGGGTAGTGGCATGGCTGATTGAAGGAGCAAGCCAGGTGGGAATCAGTGGGGAAAAAGATGGGAAGAGGTGTAGACACAGACCAGACCCTGATGGCAGAGCTGAGGGAGATCTGAGAGGAGTCAACACTGGTGTGGGGATGTGGGAAATGGGTGATAGAGAGATGTGTCGGATGTGACACAGCCATTTCTCTGCATCTCATTGTTTGCCCTTGGGACTCATGTTGAGGATATTAGCACTTTCAAGTGAATACTTTGCTTGTAGCTGTGAAGACATTGGGCTTGGGAAAACAAATGGAAGTGCATGTTTGTGGGGAAGAAAACTGAGTTTTTGAATCCCTGCCCAGTGTCATCTTCCTATGCTACTTTTGGGTGGAGGCTTCTCTGCCTTAAAAGGTTATAACATTCAAGTGCTACAGAAGAGTTTAGCATTTAAAAGACAATTCCTATACTACTTTGGAAAAGTCTGTTTCCATGTTATGCCAGCACTAATCCATTGAGTAGAAAGAAAGTCAGTGACAGCAACACCACAGCAACGGAGTTCATGGAAGAGTCGGGCAAACCACAGAAAATGCTTATTCATTCATTACACTTTAAATCTGCCTTGGCTCCATACCTGTCATATCCCAGAAAAGCAAAAAAAGACCATTCCTCTTCATCATGACTGTAATACAATCAACTGGCTGCAGCATTACTCTAACCAACGTTAACTAACAGAGTCTGTGTCTGACATCTATAATTTCATGTTAACAAATTAGGTAGACTCCTGCATTTCCTGGTACCTTGAATGCCCAAGAAGCTCATAACTTTTCTTTATATGCAAAATGTCAGGGAAAGGGCAAACAATGTTATGCCAGAAGACCATAGCCAAATCACTTGGTTGGAATGTGCTGTAAATCACGGGGTGAATGGAAAATGAATCTTTGTTCCAGGACAACGACTTCCAGCATTAATGTTTCTGCTAATGTGCTCCTTTTCTGTTGGGAATGTCCTCTTCCCATAATCCAAGGTCCTATAACTTAAAACCTATAGCTAAACAAGACACCAAGGAAGGAAAACCTATATCCAATAAATTACAAAACTCTGAAATGTCCTGCTTCTCTTTACTAAAGTACAGTGGAAAACCACTGGTGTTCAAGCCTTAGAAAGATGACATACTTGCCCTAAGCAGCAGTTAGCTGTTGTAACTAACTGGAAGTAACCAAATCCCATAGTTTTCAAAGGGGAAAATAACAAAATGGGAACAGGTACAGCACAGATCTCTACAAAGCCTTTCCAGACACAGCAGACAGCGGAGCCCCGTCAGTACATAAAGGTGATTGTGATAGCTGAGCAGAAATACATCACACGCACACAGACACATGCCAGGCACTCTGCTGGTGTGCTGTGTGTGTACCTGCCTCTGGTGCATCACAGCACAATGGAGTAAGAGACGTGCCTTCCCATAATAACAAAGCCTTTGGTTGGGGCTCCCTGGGTTTTCTGCAGGAATTAATTTTACTGGCATTTGACACATTTTAAACAGCAACAGCACTCACAGTAACCTCCAAAGGGAAATATTCCTGAACAATATATAATAAATACATTGATTTCTAATAATAACCATCTGCCCTAAATCTTTTTGCTGACAGCTTTAGTTGGACCAAAGGCCCTTTTCACATCTACTTCATGACAGTTCCCATCACTACATAAAGACTTTGAAGTGCCCTAACGTGCAGTAAAATGTGAGAAAACCTACCAAACTGTCAATATTTCTTCACTTCTAAAAGGAAATGCTAATGGCACTCAAAGAGCTCAAGATGTAATGTAAGATCTGATCCAGCAGACTGGCTGATCTAACCAGCCTTTGCTTTGCAATGAGTATGCTGAAAAGCAAGCAATTATATGGTGAAAAGCAGAACTAGGTAAAAGTTTTTCACTGATATGACTGTAGGGAATAAACCCTTTTTATTCCAAACAAGCTTTTCTCTTAAAGTATCTGGAGTTTTCTGTACAAAATAAGAGAATTAACAATAAATCAGGACTTCAACATTAATTTCTTCTTTTTACCTATCACTTCTTTTCTCCTATTTTTTTTTTTTTTTTAACATTAGAAAGAAAATGAACATGAATGAGACATAAATGTGGGGTTTTTTACATCTGCACAGCATTCCGCTAGGGTTTAATTTTTCATAGGGAAAAGTTGAGCACAAAGAATTCAGAGAAAGCAGAGTCTCCCTCCAATTGCCTGCAACAAACAACTGGCATTTCTCTACCAGCTCTAGCCTGCAATGTAAGACTGAGAAAGGCTCTAGAGCAGGAGAAAGTAAAAGCAATAAACAGAAGCCCAGTCCTATGGTAAAACCCCAGCCCTGCTCATCGCACTGTACAACTTGAACATACTTCAAAGGAGCCGGGATGCTTCCCCCACCCTCCAAATCATCATCTCATGGTAAGAAAAGATGAGGTGTTTCATATCTCATCTGCCACGTAACCACCCGAAAAACCTTCCCTGCAAAACTCCTCTGCTCCCAGATCCGTTGGTTTCATTGACTACAGCTGCTCTCCTATTCTTTCAGTTTTCCAACAGCATAGGAAAATATAACACATTTATCAAGGAAGGAATAGGGATCTGATGTTCCCCAGCTGTTTACTGCTAAAAGTTTACACTAGTGCTTTTCAACCTTTGGTTTTGCAAAACCTTGGGAAACACTAAAAACTCCTTTAAGGGTCGTGAAAGACAGTAAAAAAATCTCTGCAAGGCTCTTGTTATTTGGGCCAAATTCACCACACTATGTTTAACAACTCTGCTAGAAATTTTTTAGGGACGCCACAGACTGTAATAGCTTGAAAACCCCCCACTGACCCTGTGCTTCCCAAAATCAGTAAAAATTACAGGCAAAACATTCTTACAGTAATCCCTGATGACTGCCCTAATCCATCCTACATCCAATCGACATCAGCTGGTGCAGGAGCAGGCACATGTGATTTAGGGAACTTTGCTATGCTGGCTCAGGTGTAACCCCATCTCCTGTGTCTGCTGTGTACCTACAGCAATACCTCCTTCCCAACACCATGCAACAGGAGACCTGCGGGCCTCATCTTTCATTCTCTTATCTCATGCAGCTATTCCTTATGCAGACACATTTCTGTATACAAATCCCATTATACTTGACCCTCAGTTCACCCTGTTTCCATTACAACGCTGTAGACTCAACCAGACTTGCTCCAGTGCCAACTCTGTGCTGTCATTCCTTGCGCAGAGTGGTAATAAAGAAATCACTGTTTTAAGCTGACAAAGAACAGATTTCTTACTAAGTAAACACTGATGTTTTGGTAGGGAAATTAAGTTATAAAATTGTGTCTACAAAGGGAGACCATACAGATGGAGTTTGTTAAGAGACAGCAATACAGTCAACAGTGGTTAATTCAATTGCCTGCTACTTATCAGATTTTTTTTTTTTTTAAAGGCTTATCTAGTTTTTGTAAATGCAAATGCAGAAAAGCATTTCAAAGAGCCGTTGTCATTGTAGCTAGAGAGTGATGTACACATGCACACGGCCTTTCCAGACCAAAGAACCCAGAGTATCTGTTGTGGCTGTGCTGCTGTCCAGGTGATCACCAGCCTGGCAGGAGAGGAGGCCTGGGCACCAGCTCATCACCACACCACCACCCCCCAGGGGCTTCTGTCCTTAGGGCTGTGCCATGGCCTCACTTCTCCTGGCCACTGCTATCACCGCTCTCTCTGCCTGCATGGAGCCTCCGGTCAGTATTAGACACTCCAGACTTTCCTTCAACTCAGGTTAAAACTGGGCACTAAACTCTGCTGGGTAAAAGTAGGAAGTCCACTCCCACCAGTCCTCAGTTGACCCTGAAGTTATGCCAGCCTGACCTCAAATGTCACACCTAATTCCCAAAAGCACCAGGTTGATGCCAAGTCACTGAAGCTGTTTCTCTCCTAAATGCTCCAATGACAGAGGCACAGCCACCCTTTATGCTCCCCCTTCCAGGGAAGTGCAGCTGGGTTTGGGGTGCTGCCTGAAGAACAGGGTGGGGTTTGCAGAATCAGTGCTGGCAAAGGCTCCAGACATCCTCCTCACACTAACAGTTCTGGTGCCTCCTGTACTGCTGATCCAGGGGCAGAAGCAGGAGGATCCTTATCACTCCACACCCTCATAAATCACCCTTCCAGCATCTCACCACACACCAGCTTATGTGGCATTTAAGTGGTGAGAGGGATGAGACCCCCAGCCCTGTTTGTGCACATTCAAACTACGCAGAGCCGAGGAAGAGATGTCTGCATGGGCTACTGCAGGTGCTCATGTACCTGTGTACCACAGGGTACAACTACAGCTTTCCACAACAACAGCCCAACTCTGCCTGAGATGGTACTCTAAGTATTCTGAACACAACCTCAACGCAATGGGGACAGTTTAAAATGACCAGAGAGTTGTGAAGGGTTTTTTTTTTAAGGATGAGAGAACATGATTTATCTTTTGCATAGGATAAAGTTCACTATGGGATTCAGCATGTAGCATGATGTAAAGTCTCAGGCAAGCCAAAAGGTGTTAACATTGTGTGCCCTTTAAATGAGGCAATTAGTCAGTAAAACAAGATCTGCTTAGGTTGGAACTATGTAAATACATTCATTTTATTAATATAAGGCAAAAATCTAAAAAAGAGATATTGCTGGGCAATTAAGTCACCAAGTATTGGTTCTACTTAAAATTCAAGCGAAGGGATATTAAACATACTCAAATTTTAATGAAAACATTTGCATCAGTTTTAATAATTCAGCACAAAATGTTATTTAAACATTTCTCTCTGGTTTTGGAAAAGGCAAACACAGGGCCATTGTACTGTGGTCTGGAAATGAGAAATCAAAACTGCTCAGGTGCAGTGGGTTTCTTTACTCATTTTAGACAACCCAGTGGCAAACAAACCAAGCTTGGCAATCAAAGCTATGCTAAAATCCCAGTAGTGAGGTTTTCCATGTGGTAGAAGCTTTTGAAAGTCATCTCTTTGCACCATCAAGTATCACTGACAGCTCAAGTTGATTTCAGTGGCGTATAAGCTCCTACATACCTTCATTGTAGGAAAAGGCTGTAGACAGGATTTCAATAAGAAATTCTCCTATCTTGGAGTTTACTTTGATAATAGAACTTTAGATCCTGCACTTTGCATGTTTTGGGGCTTTTTTATTTAATTGTATCAGCTGCTTGATTTGTTTAAATAAGCAAAGGACGTAACAGGTGAAACAAGTGTGAATTTAAAAAATACTTTATGGTTTAAATAATCTGAAGTGTTATTATTAACCAAGGAAATTCAACTATCCAGATCTGAACTGCCAATATTCACAATTCCCTTTGTGCACATCACATCACAGCACAGGAAAGCTGTTCATAATCTAATGGCAATATAATTACTCTCACCCAGCATGCAGTACACATTTGGTACTCATGAAAAGCGTAAGGATTAATACAACCATTCATGCCTACTATAAAAGAGTTTCTTGCCAATGAAAAAAAGGTACAAGAAAGCACAGACCATTTTCTAAGTTCAGCCATAGAGTATCTGAGGGACAGAGCAAGTGCAAGAAGTTATAAGGAGCTACTGGTAGGAGATAAACTTTTAATTACAAAAGTCCCACATGAAAGCTCTCATTCTGTGGTTCAATAAAGGAGGACAAAAGTTTGACAAGTCAAAAATTAAGAACAAATGCAGTTCAGGCTCTTGTACCCATGGATTTTTACAGGCATACTTGTCAAGTTCTTGTAACATCTCCCAAGATGCCAGATTGCCTGGCTGCACCATGTCCACCTTCGATCTTCAGCCTTCAAGAACAGATTCTAAAAGTCTACAGTTTCATTTTAATCAAAGATTTCCTCCTGGTCACCACTGGCTCTTTCAACAGAATCTCACATGTGATTGGGGAGTGCAGACCATGTGCACTGTAGGCCAGGAGATTACTTTCAGTCCAGCTTCCACCCAGTGAGGATGGTAGCAGGAGGAGGAGACTGGATTGAGACCTTACACTGCTAAGTGAGGAAGACACCCCCCACCCCCCACATGTACACACAAATCCTTACTGCACTGGAAGTTCATAGATCGCAGCAATTTTGCTGGTGAATGTGTGAACCACAAAATTGCCCTGCCTGGGAGAAAGGCACCAATAAACACAGAGCTGGAAGGGTTGGGTTTATGAAACACAAAGTAATGAAGTCAATCGCAGAAACCAGATCCTGGAGAAAGTCCAGTTTGGCAATGTAGTCAAAAACCAAATGAAGGGATAGGAAACCACTGCATCCAGTGCAAGACTTTGGGAGGGAGCACAGTCTGCTACTCTTCAGCACAAAGCACATTAAGGAATCTTCTGTCCCTCAGTTTCTGCCATTTACTCACTGAGTCAACCTGGGAAAGGTCACTCACCCAATATGCTGCACCAGAGTGACGTACCTGAAGCAATGTGGCATGTGCATAGAAATAAAATCCAAGTCTCTGCTCACCATCCATTCTTATCAGAAACCGTCACATAACTCACCAGAAATACAGAGATCAAGCAAGGAAGAAACCAGGTTGACAGAATCCAGCAGCACATCAGGACTCAAAGGGAAAGAAGTTACAGCTCACAGAGCTCGTACCTTCTTCACATTTGGCAGAAGCTCTCTCTTAAACAAACAAACAAACAAACAAGCAACTCTTTGAAGAGATTCTTATTCTTGTGGTAACACTCATCCAGGCACTGACAGGATTCAAACCAGATGCGGTCAGGGGAAGTCTGGAGTCATATCAGGTTTAGAACTCTCATGCCAAGAGAGGTCAAGACCTAGCCAAGCCTTGAGCAGACAATCCCAGGACATGGAGGAAGTGGTGTTAATGGGAGAATGCCTTGCCCTCCGAGTCACCAGGCAATGCCACTTGATGATGCTCTGGTGAGGAATACAAAGGGGTTTTCATAGCTACCCAGTAAAGCCCAAAAGTCCAGTGTATTTGTCTTCTGTAAAGATTCTCTGGAATCTCCTTAAAAGACATTTCTAAAATATCTAAGCTGGCTCAATTCCATTATAGTCTCTTAGATTCTGGTCATCTCATGACCTGAGTGAGGGTTTGAATTTCTCTGACCTAGCCTGAAAAGTGGTTTGGTTATGTGTTTCTGTACAATTCCTCTTCCAAATATGGATAGAAATCTATCTGACTTTGAAAGTCTACTATTTTGTCAAGTGAATAAAGTGCTGACACTGGTCTGCTGACACTGGTTTCCCTAGAACTATTTTTCTCCTTAGAGATTTCTATTGGAAATAATATACAAACAGGTAGTAACTATTGAAGCGTTAAAATATACTGGATAAACTTCACTGTCCATCAGTTCCTTGCAATACTTCTAATAGAGAATCAGTTGGGCTGGAAGACTAAGAAAAAAGAGAAATATAGAAATAACTTCTATATGAAGTTAGAAGTTAGAAATAACTTCTGTATTTCTCTTCTGAGAACCAACTTCAACATCCTTCCAGATGATCTACAGAATTATTCACCCTGACCTGATCCCTACAATATACCAACTCTTACCAACTCTCAAGCTGTACCCTGATCCCCAAAAGATGTCATCACAAAATGTGCGCCTCATACCTAGGGTAAAACAGCAGCAAAGGCCTCATTTCAGAGGCCAGAGAACTGAAAACATCATTGGCTCCTTGAAGGTCTGACCTGACACAATCTGACCTGAGTGGTTATCAGTTACTCAAAGCAACACATCAAACACTGCTAATTCCTTGAAAATTTGGTCTTCCTAGGGAGCAGACACTGGGATATTTACCCTAATGCAGCTTTAAGCTTGAAACTTTCCTATTTTTATTGTATTAAGCACACTCTGGTAAGATTTCCTGTACCAGTGGTGCTTTGGGATGTGTGGTTACTCTCTGGGATCTTAAGAGGCTTTCTGCTGAAGCATTCAATCAGGAGGTACCATGTCCAGCCGCTGGTTTGCAAATCAAAAGCCCTCTAAGTAGTTCCACAACAAAGCTAGGAAAGCCTCTTGTGAAGGGGCAAGAGGAGGAGAGGAATAGGACAAATTCTTCTCCAGGATGCTTTCACAGGATCAAAATGAAAATATCTCAAGGGCCCTTACGGGATCTAAGAACACACATTTATCTTAGAGACTTAAACGCAAAAAGTTGAATGTAAATGCAAATGAATGTATTTCATACAGCCCCAACATCTTTCCAGTCTTTCCTGAGTGCACCCAGGTGCTGTTATAAGTGACTTTGGCTCATGTGCACAGAGTAAGGAGGGGTGTAAAAAGAGACAAAATGAGTTGTGCAGGAATAAATACCTCTGCTGCGAGGAGGCCCCACCTGTGCAAAAAAAACCCACTGGCACACCACTGCAGCCAGAAAAAAGGCAGGAGGTGGTGGTGGAGCCTAATTCAATTCTCACATTTAATCTAACAGCACGCGCCCAGCAGCAGGGAAACCATGGTACGGGTCCTTCTGCTGCCCAAGGGGTGGAAAAGGACAGCTCTGTGGCACTCCCCCTCCGACCAATATCTGCTTTAAAAAAAAATCATCAAAAGGCTCACATTCTCCTGGTTCACTATCAGCTGCCATGATCAATTATATGAAAACCCAATCCCACACACGCCAATAAAGTGAGAGCAGGGAATGCAGTAAACTTGCTCTTGAAGTGGAGCCCAGCCAACTGATATCATCTAAACCCTGAATAAGTTTTTTCCACAGCACATCCTCCCATGAGATTTGCCATGAGCATGCTTCAGCAACAGAGAGGAGACAGGGCAGAAAACATCCCCATTGATTCTGCAGGAACTGCATGGCCTGGGCTTGCACACTGGGCTCCAAGTATACACAAGCCACCTCATTAACATGTCTGTGTTTCTTAACTCCAGTCCAGCCACTTTATGAATTTTTAGGTACTTAACTCCTTCACTAGAGATGGCTTTAACATCCTGAGTTTCAACAGAGTTTGGAGTAGTTTGACCTTAAATAGGATCCAGCTTGTTTGAAAAACCCAATGAGCATTTGCATTACCAGCACTTGACAAGCCAGTCCTAAGAGTCAACACTATTTTGAAACCCACAACACCCACTCTCAAACGCTGTTAGCCAGACCCAGTACATTGGGATTTATGATCTGAAATAACACAGGCACTTTTAAAAGTTTGACCCTTGAGAAATGCTCTAAATTTTAGCTGTTAGCTGTCTATTTCATATCAATGGTGAAACATAAAAGAACAGGAATCAAGAGTCTCCAAGGCAGAAAATTGTGTAAAATCACAAATTCTCAAAATGGTCTGGCACACAGAAGAAAAACATACTTATGTGGTTTAGTGTCAGAGCCAGGGATCTAGAAAGCCCGCTAAAACACATGCACTCCTGTGGGAGTATTGTGCAGATCTGAGTTTTGCCAGAGTAACAGCACCCAGTTCTGCCCTTTGCTTTGTGCAGATGTGTCTGCACGGTGTCAGCTGCACACAGGGGTATCCAGATCCACAGTTCTGCCAAAATAGGGTCCTTTTCTTATTGGTATTTTTTTTTTTTTAACTTTCCCCCCAGCCATTTGGGTGGTCCAAGAATCAGACCCAAAATACCTAGGATCTATCAAACCACATGTTTTAATCCCAGCAGAATTGACTCAGTCGTTCATCCAGCCAGGGCAAATTGACTTCCCTGCTCTTTGCTGCGTGGGGGGAACTTTCGGATGAGATTTGAAAATTTCTGCTCTGTATGGACATTAAAAATCCTACATTTTTCTTCCAGTATCACAAGCCAGCGTTCCTGCCATTAGTTTTTATCTTCCAGAACTCTGTGTAATTTGCTCCCCATGGCCACTGGTAGCTGGGAATCCAGATTAACCAGCACCTGAAAAGTGATGTGCCGCAGGCTTCATTCCACAAGCCAATGGGATGGATGCATCTTGTCCATTTATCTTCACACACACTGGAAGGATTTCAGAGAAACATAGTGAAAATGAGGAGGCTGAATGGATTGATATTTGACTACATGCTGCAGGCTGCAGCCTGGCCAGTTCATTAGAGCAGGGAGGAGGATATGACAACATGCAGCAAATATCTGGAGGGACGTGTTACACAAGGAGGTGTGCTAGCAGCAGGAGGGTGAAATTCAGGGAGAGAAAAAAAGGAGGGTGGACCAGAAAGGTGAACAGCATGGAGAGCTTTATATACTGAGAAAGGATTTGCTACAGGATAGAGTAAAAGTTCAACCTGGAGATACAAGACCAGGAGATACAAGAGGGAACCCACAGACTCCTGTGCAGTACAAGAGAAAGTGCTACAGAGGAGCAGAGCACCACAACAGGTCCCAGCATCTCCTGTCTTCATGATGGAAAGAAGCTAGTGAGAGGTGATTTATTTAGGATTAAGAAAAAGAAGAGGCCAGGAAGGGCAGTGCTCCCCATTTAGCTGAGAGAAAACTTGAGAAACAAATTCAGAACACTGGAGTTTAAAAGGGCAGGAAGTTGGCACTGAACATTTATCCATTTTCACAGATGCTGAAAGCAGTGGAGAATGGGCAATCCTATTGAGATAGCTTCTGAAAGACACACACTCTCTGTTTAGAAACTCTTTGGAAAGCAGCAGGAGAAGAGAGTTCAAATAAATTTTTTTCCTAAAGCACAAGCTTAGCAGCGGATAAGGTGGAAGCATGAAGTCACTTTTAATCTACTATAAAGTGAGGTAAGCAAAGGGATTATCACTTAAGACTCGCTGACATGAAGCTCTGAGAATGACATTTAAAAGCAATGGTGGATTACAGAGTGACATCATATTAAATGAACACATGCCAGAGGTTTACATAAAAGACCTCAAAGATCATGCTTTTGTTCTCAGTACTAAAACCTCTTAGCGATTTTTACACTTCTGGCGGTGATTAGGCTAAATTGGAGGTGCAGTTTTTCACAGCACCAGCAACTCAGTGGCCCAGATCTTCACTGAGTGCAAATGGGCACGACTCCATCTGAGCTCACCTAGGCCCCTCAATCCAGCCTGATGTCACAGCATTCAGCAACTGGAGATCCAGCCCAAATGTTTCCAAGCCTAATCTGCATTTCATTGCATAGTTTAGTGAGTCTGAAACCACTCCCCTTCAGGTCCCTCTGGACTTTAGGTTTCAGTTATTCAAAGTACTCTGAAGGCTATTTAACTAAACACACATGACAAAACTATCCTGAATTTAAAGAACAGGAAAGATGTGTAAATCTTGCTCATAATGGAATATGCTTGAAAATCTTTAACAAGATTCAAAAAAGAAAGCTGTGGGGGTTTGAATTTAGTTGGTTTTGTCTTTGTTTGTTTGTCTGGTTTTTTTCTGGTTTGTTTTTTTCTTTGCAGAATAGTTTGAGACTGTAGGAAAAGCCTACAGAAATATACTAGCCCTGATCAATGTTTTGGATTACGTCTTCCCCATTTTCCAAAGACCTGATCGGCCTGTCCTTCCACTGAGGCCAGAAGTTGTCAGGCACGTACCTTCTCAGTTTCTGCACAGGCAGGTAGCGCTGTGTACCTTTTCCCTATTTCCTGAAAATGTCTTGGAAGCCAAAGGAGACTTTTTCTTAGCTCTCAAGATATCAGAAGTATTATTCTGACAACATTTTAGAGGTGAGGAAAATAAAGCATAGATAGAATTAAAGCAATTTTTCCAGCTCCCAGAACATGACAGCAGTAGCCTTGTATTTCATCTGTGGTCTCCTAGAGATGGATCAAGTGACCATCAAGTATTAAGCCTGGAACTGACAGTTCCCCAGATCACCTCCTGTAGGTTACCAAAGAGCCACCTCAAAGCAACAGAACCCTGCTAATTACAGACCAGGGAGAGGTTTGAACCAGCCTTCTGGAGAGGACCAGCCCTTGCAAACCATTGAAAACTTACATATTCTGATTTTCTTAAATAAATAAAAGAAGCATGTGGGAAAGAAAGGGACAGAATAAATTGGATGTGGGAGCCCCCAAACCTGTTTCCCAAATGAGCAATGTATCTATTTGGTGAAAGTCGTAAAACTTTGCAAAACACATAAGAAGGCCTCTCTGAGCAGCTGTTTGCTTTGACTCCGGAGGGAGCTCGCTCCGTCTCCTAAGCAGCACAGTACCATCAATCACGACCTGCCAAAGATTTTCTACTCCAGTAGCAAAGTAAATATGAAAACACAGAGGTTTTATTGGTATGTACGTTCCTTGGCTCAGTCGAGCGGCATCCTTGCTGCAGGAATGACCATCGCCAGGGGTCCCATCCCAAACCGCGTGACGGGATCCCAGCTGCAGCCCCGCGGGAGTGGTGCCCCACGGAGGATAACTGAAGGCACTCTATGCACGCCTGATAATGCACAAAGGCGGCTTTAACAGCATGCACTGCAAACCCTTCCTCTCCTCCATGGAATCAGGAATCTCCCTGGGTACAAAGGATGGTGGAGCGGCCTCAGCAAGAGAATGGGGAACACCGTCAGGTAAGCCCTGGCAAGGTTCAGCTGAAGCACGAAAATTTCACCTCAAAACTCTGACACCCCCAGTGTGTGTACTGGAAGCAAGACTTTTCAAAGGATTCCTATCTGGCAAAATTGATGGAACTTCGTGTGTGTTTTTGTGGAATGGGAACAGCAAAAAGCACATCTGTGACAATAACAAATTCCAACTCTACGGCAAGAGACGCTGGTGTTTCTAAAAGCAGTTATAAGATGATGATGATGATTATTTTTTGTATGGCTAAACAACATATTTTCCCTTAACCCCACTTGGCTTCCCTTGGCTGAATCCCACAAAAAACAACAAAGGAAAGAGCGAACCAGACTGGAACAGATATTCAACATGGAAAATCTTGGGTTTGACATTAAATTTGGTGTATTTGTAAACACTTGAGACATAGTCCTTTTATGATTAAAAGTTTAACAGTCAACTCCTCTGCCTGTGAATCGCCCTGCCTAAACAGCCCAGGAACATTTTAACTGGTCCTGAAAAGGTATTCTGTAATTTTTAACACAGTAAAAAGGAAACAGACTTCAACAGGGAGGAGTAACAGAATCAGATAAAGAAAAAAAAGTGTAGGCTGGATATCAGGAAAAATCTGTAATAATATATTAAGATTTCAGGGAAATGGAGAAATATCCTTGATTAAATGAGATAAAATCCCTACCAGAGGGAAATTAAGCACAACTCCACATTATCATGGAGATGGAGTTGTCTCTATGTTTAGGTCTTTGGGACAATTCAATTCTAAGAAAACCATGGAATTTGTGATTATCAGCTCAGGGTTTGGGGTTTCTTTAATATTTTTATGTGCGGACAGAACAGCAACAACATCTTGCTAATAAATAATGTCAGATCTGCATCCTAAAACACCACCAGGATGTTGGTAGAAAAACAAGGCTGCTTTTGTTTTTTACAGTGCACAATGCCTGATGGGTTTTAACCACAGTTTAGGAGCTACTGTTAAAAAGCTTCTTGCTGAGTCAAGCCTAGGCATGCTGTTTACTAGGGTTAGCCCAAAGGCTCTTGCATTGGCAGGGACTTTTAAGCTTAGCTAAGGAGTTTTTAGATATTTTTGTTGTGATTTAAAAAATAATAATAATAAAAGGTAAGTGTGTAATCGCCTCCCATATCTGCCAGCAACTTTCCTCTGGAGTCAAGGGCTTAGTCTTGCAAAGCTGATGCCATCTCCTTAGTTTAAAGCAGAGATCAGGCCCCAGTGGATTAGGTTTTTGTGAAGAAGTTCACTAAAATACAAAATACCGCTTTTGTTAGAAAAGGACCTGTACTAACTTATGAAGTGAATTTCTCTGCTTCAGCTTTGAGCCTGCATACACCTGGCTGATAACTTTTGATCAAATAATGCTGACCTACAACCAACAGCGAAGAGTGAAATTCTGATAAATCAATAAAAGCTGCATGCAGAAAACGCATGTAAGACCCACCACTGCTCTTCCACAGAGCCTGGGCCATCCTGTGTTCTGGAAGAAAGGATCACAGGGAAAAACAGTATGTGGCTCTGTAATTTGATCCTGTATCTCCAGAATAATGGAGAACCTCCAAATTTATTTTCCTGTCTTTTCTTAGCCTTTGAGTATTGTAGTATTACTTACTGTTAAATGAATGTTATGTTGTGGAAGTGTTGGCTCATTCAATTTATATGCACCAATACAATTTCTTTTATTCATTCTGCTCTAGTTCTACATTCCTGGAATAGCTTTCATCCCATATTCAGTTTCACTCCAATCTGCAGTGCACTCTTTACAGTATCCCCTGGACTTCAATCCTGCCTCTCTCTCTAGCCTCCATATTACCGTGGGCACACAATCATTGCAATCCAGGACAATATCCTGAATCCACAGTATTCCTGTTGGTTTGCATTGCACAGAGCTCAAGGATCATCTGAATGACATACTTCATTTTTCTAGACAAGCCAAGCAAGCACCATAATTCTGTAAAATTGTTGTTAACACCAAGAAAAAAAGTACAAATATTTAAGATGTCCAAAAAATTCACGACCAAATAACTAAACCCGACAGTGGTTGTACAGAAAAGTGAATTGTCCTAATGACTGGAGAAACACCAGAACAATCTCTAAAAGCAGACTTCAAGGAAACCTCAACATAATCTGCTTCTGGACATATATAATAAGTCCTCAATGCTTTAGAAGAAGACTCAAGTCCTGAAATTTATTTGTCATGCTGCTTAACAAGAAAATCACTGAGACAGAGGGAATGACAACACTGAGACACAGCAAGTCTTCCAGGCCTGTCTTGGCATGGGGGTCCTTTCTTACTCGTTTTTCACATTCCAATCAATGTTCCCAAGCAAAGGGTTCCACAGGTGGTTCTGCTCAAGAGAGTTTTGCAGAGGAGTTCTCTCCAGTTGAGATACAATAACGTATGTTCTCATTAGGCCAAATGCAAACGGTGATGAAGGGGAATGCACGGCCAGGTCACATCGAGCAATCAGGAAACAAACCTTTGGCATAATACAGCAGGCAGATAATAAGACCCCATAGTTAGAAACAAATGAGACTGCACTTAATTTGCTGTGCAATGTTCAAATAATTAGATAAATTTGGTACCGTCAAGACAGCAGACAGGTAGAATACAGACTTGATGAATTGGGGGCTCTCTGTCAGGCACTGATCACATTAATCATAAAGCCAAAACCCAGTGACGCAATTTTTCTTCCGAACGTTTGCCATAATTTTCTAGAGTGAAAATACGCACATGCCCTTGGGGTTTTTTACAGGCTGTTTACTTTTGAAACAAGAAGGATTGATTTCTGCACCACCAGGAAGGAGTACAAACTTCTAGAAGCTCAACTGTGCCCACAGAGTCCACCCAGTATATTGAACAAAAGCCATGCAACCATCAAGTGTGTTCTAGCCCAGGTCTACCACCATGTCTGGATGATTTCACACTGGACATTCTCCAGTGAGGAGGGTTAGTGCTGCATTGTGACCTCCAGAGCAGAGACTGGAGGACAGAGAAGAAAGACAAAAGAGAGGTAGAATAAAAAATAAGAGGAGCGAAGGGTAAGACATGATTTTCAGATGTTGGCAGATAAAATCTGAAGTGGAAAAAAGATTGAGAGACCACAGCTGCAGAGCATTTTCCCAATGTGGTTGTGCCATAGCGCAGGGTACTTGACAAGCAGCCAAATGGAAGTGGCATTCCCTTGACCCTAAAAATTGCCACAGCCAAGAAGCACTTGGCTGCTCAGCTTCGGTGCTTCTCTGGCCACAAAGGCACCTTTCAATGCAGTGCCCAGATAGTTTCAAAGAAGACTGTTTCCTCTTTAAGACCCACAACCGAGTTTTCTTTCCAGTACCATGCAAATTGGTTTTGCGAGAGGAACTGCTGGGAATGAGAGGAATTCCAAAGAAGAAATGCAACAGGTATTTGCCAACAACTCTACCCAAATACTTAGCAGGACACACTTGGTCCACTAATAGACAAATGTGGTAACTGCTAACACAGCAGATTATTATTATTAGTGCAGATGAACTGAAACCTGATCTGCCAGCGTTGTACACTTGGCCAGGATTGATCAGCTGGACAATGCCAATATGAAAAAATACTGGGATTACTGGGGATCTGATTCATAGGTACGTTGCATTTTGTAGAAGACCTTGCCTCATGACCCCACCACAGAAACTGCTGTGGATCCCCAGGGCATATGCAGTGCCCCTAAACCTCCTTGTGAGGATTGAAGCGGAGTACCAAGTGAGGCACACAAACTGTGTGACAAACATCAGAACATCTGCCAGCCTCTCTTCTAACCACTATTTTGATAATCACCCTCTTCCGTACGTGCTTTATTAGCCAGAGCTCTGGCTATTATTAACCATCTCCCAGCAAGTTATTATTCCATCTTTCTTTCTACAATTTTTGCATGAAAGACCAGAACTATTTCATGCAGCCTCCCTAATCCCCCCAGTTCTCACGTTAGCAACTTGCTTTGTCATTTCCCCTTTGCACACAGCATGGAAGAAGCTGCTGTGCTCCTTTAAACATCCAGTCAAACTGACTGTCAGCCAAAAAAGACAATGACTTGTCTCCTGGTAGGATCCGGGGGAATGCCCTATCATTTATTTCTTGCAGTATTTTGGAAGCAGAATAAAGCCGTGGTAGTTGTGGGGCTCCACAGATCTGGCTGATGCTGTCTGCATTACTTGCTTCCCAGGGTCCGTCCCCTGCTCGCACCTATCCAGAAGCAGAACAGCTTCACAAACAGCCCCTGCAAAGCCGAGTGAGCACAACCTCTGGCTGCAAGGCTGCAAAAGGACTCCAGAGGATCAAATTAGAGCTTTTTAAGTGATGAGCCCTAGTCGTTCTTTCCTTGGTCTTCTTGCAAAATGATTCTGGCCCTCAGTGATTCCCCTACACCAAGTGCTCTGGGACCTGTCCCTCAGCTGACGTCTGAGCCCTCTGTTACAGGTGCAGTTGAAGGATTTTGGGACGGCCGTGGGACTGCCAACGCCATCATGCTGCTCCTCACCTCTCATGGGAAAGGTGCATGTCAGGGAATAGAAGAAACACTTCCAGCCCCACAGTCAGTAGAACCTCTGCTCACATCCCTGCTGGCTCCATTTTCCTTGCCCTGACCAAAGCTTACAGGAGGTGAAAACAGATCTCTCTGTGAACATCTCCATCAAGACATCAAGAACTATTGAGCTGTTATGTCTTGGATGAGGAGATTAACCGCGAACCCTCCTCTCAGGGTGTAGCCCCCGACCAGTCTCTGTGCTCACTGCCTACCAGCTGCCTCAGGGAGAGGAGGCTTTCATGAGAAGGTGACCACCAAAACCCAGAATCCTGCCCCTCCAGGGTGGACATGGACACTCCCATGAGTACCTGACTTATTACTGCTTTTAGAAAATGCCACCAGCCCGTTCGGGCTGTTGTCCAGTAAAATTGAGCTGAATTATGGCATTCCTGGCAGCCTTTTACCACCATCCCCACAACTGACAGGCAGGGAGGAATGGTACACAAGGTCTCCAAAGAGAGGGAGCAGTGCTGGGTCTTTTCCAAGATGGTGACAGAAATGACCCAGGCAAGGCACGATGTGAGAAACACGGCGGGTGCAAAAGTAAAGCATGCTCCTGGGACCTGAGCTGAATAATGACAAAGAAGCCCTATACTCCCATCCTGCTGCTATAGGGCACTTCTATAGGCTCAATAGAGCTGTAAAGCCCTCCTGCCAGGCAGGTCAGCATTGTCACTGGATGGGGACAATGAGGTGCAGGGTGGCCAGTAGGGTCAGCTTGCCAGAAGGACAGCGAGTCCCAGGGACTTTAGCAGTGGGATTCAGAATACTGCAGGCAGCTGACATTTTAGCAAGGCATGGGAGTGGAGGTGTAAGACTTACCCGTGGATAGCGTGGAGAGAGTGAGGTTCGTAATGGTATCGTCCTTCCTGGTGGCGCATGTCAATTGGCAAAGGAGCGTGGAAGGCCGGAAAAATGTGCTGTGGCACTGTTATGGGGAATAGAAGAAAAAAAAAGGGACTTCAAAAACTTTTCCTTCCCTTTTAAAACAATTTCAAAGGCACTAAATCTCCATGAATTTCAGAGCAAAAGCAGTGCAAGACAAGGGGTCTTCATGATATCAGCTCTATCATACACCAGAGAAGTGGAATGAATAAATAATCAAAGTCATGCGGAAAAATCCTACATCTTCGACATAAAAGATCTCCAACAGGGTTTTTGACAAAGACAAGCAGCCAAGCGCTCTTTGAACTTGAGGAGATTATAGCAAGCACCAAGGAAAACTAGACTTGCAACGCAAATCAGACTCAACAGAGCCTGGTGGGATCCAGACCTGCATCGTCCCTTAAGCCTGGATTGGCAGCAAACACTGTTCCTGAAGGTCTGTACACACAAGTTGAAAATATTTACCTAAAAATATAACAGCAAGAGCAGCACTAAAGCAGAATGTCTAGGCAGTCAGAAGAGGCTCAGAAGTGCCTACTGCCAGGTTCTGAGAGAGGAGCTCAAATTGCTCTCGCTTGTAATCACTTGAGGCCCTATTTTTTATTCATTTGAGAAGCTTGTTTCATCTTTGATGGAAAGATAAAGTGGTCTCAAAAGGCAGCGAACACCTACATTGACTTATTAAATCTACAGGTTTTAATATTTATTATTGACCCCAAAAGTTAACGGCGAGAATATTTGAGCAAGTTGAGCTGATGGAAAATTCATCAGGTTATTTCTCCTCACCACCCCCGACAATGCTGTCTGCTGCCTGGGCCTTTCCTGCTAAAATTACAGAAACTAAAGAAATAGAATTAGCAGAGCCGCGATAGCGATACCGCACAACCGCAATAGCGATCCCGTACGATCACCCTTTGACAGGGTTCCGCGCATCTGTAAAGATGCCCCTTTCTACATTGGTGGCAGCGACCAGCTTAAAGATAAAAGGCTGGTATTGCCCTGCCTTTACAAACAGTCAGAAGTTCTTCATTAAAAATTGCTAGTATTGTTGCACGTTTTACCATTCTTTCTCTGGCTTCTTGGCCTTTCTGTCTAACTGGAGACAAAAAATAAAACAAATCCAACCTCCTAAGTGAGCAATTCAAAACCCAGCCTGTGCTCGGTATTTCACCGTAACTTGCCTCTGCGACAGGTACCATCTCTCTGGAGACTGGGGAAGCACCATCCAAAACCAAAGTGTCAAGGCTTGGGCCAAGTCTCTTGCTGTCGCTCAGCAAACTTCAGAAACGCCAAACTCTTTCTCTACGAAAGACTTAAAATTCAGCCTTTTGCATCTGTGACTCCAGCTGCACCAGAGCTATGCCGACTCTGTCCGGTGGGGCTGTGCTCCGCTCGGGTCCGTCGCGCAAAGCCTGCGTGTAATCCTCATATACGTCTTTCCCGGCATATCAGCAAGAGGATCTGTGGCTCCTACTCCCATTGCAACGCTCAATCCCTAAGCACAGCGCGGCACAGGCGCGTCAGCCAGGCTGCTGGGAGAGGTGAGAGACTACACAAAAACAACCCTCCTGCCAACTCTGCTGAAAGGCGTTAAGCGAAGGTAGTCGGTGTGGAAAGTATTTAAGGCTCCGCAGCAGACTTGCTCTCTGGGCTCCAGCAAAGGGCTGGCACCTCACACTACCTGATACACTGGGAGCATTTTTGCAGCTCGCCTAATGTCAGGACACAGTAGAGTAACTGTTAACCACATCCCCCGCTTCTGCCCCCCTCCCCTCCTCTCCCAAAAGCAGCTCAGGGAGAGAATGAACTTGGATCCTTCAGGATTTGCTTTTGCAGGAGGAAGATTGACTCTTTAACTGTCCTGGGTAGGGACGAACTGTTACACAAGGATACTTGCAGGCAGTCTTCATTTTAAGAGGCCACCAGTGTTTTTCCAGATGAAAAACACACCAGAGTTTAGCTGTCACACCCCATTCCCTGCTCTCACACGGCACAGTGAAGCCTCTGGTCTCCCCAAACCATGCTCAGCTCAAACTCCAGCCTAGGCTAGCAGACACCTACAGCTGCTGTCCTCCTCCCTGGGGACACTGCTGTCCCCTGGCCACAGCTGCTGCCGCAACCCACAGCTGCTGTGGGACCAGAGAGAGTCCAGCTTTTACATCATCACATACACAGCATGGTCACAAAATCAACTGTCCCTGCACAGACATCCAGTGGCAGAGAACACAAACATCTTTTCCAGCCTGAGCCCCTAGGCTGGGCTTCCTGCAGTGCTCACCCCATATCTATGCTGTACAAATAAACCAAAAGGAGCAAGAAAACTTCTGTGGTCCTGGGATCAACCCAAAGCGCTGCTGGTGGCATTCCTATAGGTAAAGATTAATAACCTCCCAAAATAGGGTGGTCACTCTGCCTCTAATGGACAGGTCTGGGGCTGAGTTAATCCCCAGAGCGCAGGAAAGTGAGTGCTTACCGGGGCTGAAACTATATTGGCCATCGCAGCTGAGTTTTAGTGATGTGGAGAGTCGCCCTAATCATTTGGCCTGTTCCCTAGGGCAATTTAATTTATTAATAATGATAAAACTACTAAAAATGGGTAAAACTGAATATCGTAAAAGCCAGGCCACGTTTTATTTTGTACCTATGCATTTCTACCTGATTGATTGCTGAGATAACAGTGGAAATTTCTGTGCTAAAAGAGTCTCTCCTTGTCACTCAGGAGAGCTGGGAAATAGAAAACATGGGCTGTTTGCTGTCTGGCCTCCTTTCCTAGCTATCTGTTGGTATAAAATTGACATCTAAAGAGAATTTCTCCCTCCTCACACTTCTGATTATTAATGGGAGAAAAATTTCCATGAACTTCCTCCTTCCCACTGCACTCTTGGTTTGTTTGTAGCATTTCAGTTTATTTGGCCCATGGGGAGCTCAGCAATGCCTCTGCCTTGGGTATCTGTTTCACACCCCCAATTCCAACCCCACCATGTGCCCTCTGCTTTGTTGCCACTAAGGGCAAGGGTCGGGTTTTTTGACATCCCTTTGCAACATTCCCCTTCATGACTTCCCCTCTGCTTCCCTGCCTGGGAGCACCAGCCAAGCCTATGGGCTCCAGTGGCTGGTGCTGCTCATTTTTATTCTCTTCCAGGTGCTTGGTCAGAAATAATGAATGGTTTTATAGGCAATCAACTACCAATTCATAAACGTCAGCCTGGCTCTGCTTCTTGTTCCCACCCCTCCAGAAGAGGACTGTGAGCTGGCAGCAGGACAGCAACACATGCTGTTAACAAAGATGGATGTTTTACACATACGAGTTAAAAAGACAATTATATTCAATTACTTCAAGTAAGTTACGGTGATGTATTCCTGAATAGCCACGCGAAGGGCAATATGATGATTAGGGCAATGAATTTGCCAACTTTAATCTAATCAAGGCAATCTTTTGTTTAGCATTATCTGCTTTGTAGTGGCAGAGGATTTACCAAAACCAAGCAATCTTTGTAGATTTAACCCCAAAGCTGCCCAATTAGAGCTAATGATGATTGCTTTACACAAGAGGGAGGGAGATTTTAGTAGGAGGCCTGGGGAAATCTTTTCCCCAGGAAAAGGTTGGGCCGTACCAAGTCATGCAGTACAATACTCTGAGGCGCAAAGGCATGACATGGCACCTCCAAAAGTCCCCAAGCACCGGAGCCACAGATAAACATTTTCTCTGGTTCCTGCTGCAGGAAGAGAATGCCAAAGAATACATCAAAAGCAGCACCCAAGGGGCAGGGAGAATGAGAGAACAGCGTGTTTTGCACAGAAACGGCGCAGCTCTACACCAAGTCTGTGGTTTGCAGTTCCCAGGGTGAAACAGGGCAGCAGAGCACAAGGCACACTCAGGCGGCCCCACCTTCCACCCCACCGGGGCTCCTGCAGGAATGCGTCTGCTCCGCCGTGCCATTTGATAAGGGGGAAGATGCTGCTACCTGTCCCCACTTGTTGGAGCCGATTTTCTGGCCAAGGTTTATGAGCAAGACACGGACCTCCCACTGCTGTGTTCTCATCCTTGTCTATTCAAAGGCCAGCCAACCAGCCAACCCTCTGGGCTTCAAAGAGAAAAGATAGGAGGCAGAAATGCAGATTTAAAGGGGATGTCCCTTCGCTGAAAATCCCAGGAATCAGGGAGGGAGGCATCAGAAACAGCCCTTATTTGAGGATGATGCAGGCTTTTGATTATCTCCACAGATAAACCTATGCTTCAAGAGAAACACAGACTGCCTGTATGGGTTTGCATAGTGAGCAAAGGAGCTGTTTTGACACCACTCAAAGTAGCACTTTTTTTGAGTTCAAGAGTGAGAATTAGGAAGGGTCTAGCAAGTTTGTTCTATTCCAAATACTACAGGTTACAAATCTGCTAAAAAAAAAAAAAAAAAAAAAAAAGAGAGAAGATATCAGACCCCATGGCACCGAAGTGGGTTTCATTTGCAGTTTGTTTTGACAAAACCAATTCAGTAAGCCCTTGGGAAAAGACTTAAAGAAGTTGCCACTTGCATCTGGGATGCTGCAGCAAGACTGTCTGGGAAGAGACCCTGAGAAGCCCCCCACACAGCCTTGGTACTACACAATGTACTGTCCTCCCTACACTTTATCTGAAGCACATGTGAGTTGTGCAGGACACCCGATGGGCTAAAAAATATACAGCTTTCCTATGGTTGTCCAACAGTCTCTTGGGGGAACAAGCAAACCAGCCTGTAAGTAGGCTTCTTTGCTATCAGAAATAGTCCATAAATATCTGGCAATCAACAGTGAAAGTCATTTGTTGAGGAAAAAAAGTAAAATATCACTGGATAATTCAGTACCCGTTGTGCCTTCCTCAACAAATTTGCAAAAAAGACCCCATAAAAATGAACATTTTATAAAAGAGGAAAGTTCTGATTTCTTGAGATGCCTTTTGGTTTGATTTTCTATGGAGTCAGTGATGCATGGGACACAGCTTTCATAAAGGGATCACAAGCTCCCTTGCAAAGACTAACAAAGCTTCAGCTTTCTTTAGGAAGGGAAGAAAACATGCATCTGAAACACAGTCCTGTTTTTTAACTCAAGAGGGGCTGAAGCAGGCTAATGTAAAATAACTTGCACAAGTGTACACAGTGAAACAAGAACAGGGTATCAATGAACCTCAATCACAGCAGGCAGAAACTGCAACTTTATCAACTTTATCTCTAAAAAGCTTCAGAGCCCCGGGATACTGGATTGATTTGTGTTTGCGGTGAAAAACTTTTCCAGACACCAGCTCATACTCTCCTGTCACTGCAGTGTCATTAGCAGCTGTGCACAAGCAACTGACAGAAAAAAACGGGAAAGGGTCGTCCCAGAGGATGCTTGTGAGGTTTCACCAGTACTTCCACAGTGAACTTAGCTGCGCTGTCAGAGGCCAAATCCCTCCTACTGGGGGAACGTGGGATGTTGCCTGGTGCAACACAGCAGCTTACAACAACTTTTGCTTCTGTTTTTTTTCCTCCCACGTCCAGCTTCTTTGAAAAAGTTAATAGTAAAACAATGGTTATCTGCAAAGGCCCTTCTTGCTGCCCATATTTTCTCCCAGATGTCCAAATCTCAATCTCTTTCTCAAGAACAAGGTTAAGGTACAACAAACATGAAGTGTTCTTCAGTCAGCAACCTCCCAGTGAAGCCCAAAACATCAAGTGAGAAAGAAATCTTAGGCAGCATTCGTTTTTCATGTTACACGTTTTAACATCCCAATTTTACTCATCCACAGGATATATTAAAAGAGATGTATCTTGGCATCCAAGAAGCACAGTGGCTGTGAAAGAGCAAAGACAGGCCTGTGCTTTGTTCCCCGGCTTTCCTGTGGCGATTTTCCTCACATCAGAGCTCTCCTAGAGTTGGTGGGTTCTGAGCATCCCCGGGTAGTCTCATTGTGCGAGCAGGGGAGGCAAACCCAGCCCCGAGCGACAGAGTGTGTGTGTGTGGCTACTTGACTCCCTTTGATAGTCCCTCCTGGGCATTTCACTGTTGTATTTGGATGGCCGCCCCTCCGGCAAAGCGCTGCAGGACTGTAGGTGTCGGCAAGGGAGATGTTTTTGTGTTTGTGTGACGTCCCCAGAATAATGATCTAGCTGTTTAAGTGAGCTGAGCGAATGAATGAGCACAAGAAAAACATCTTCACTGAAAGCGCAGCCAAAGTTAATGCACCATTAATAATGGTCTGGGTGAATTATTGGAAGGGATAATAGGCCTGGGGTCAGGGAAGGTCTGAGACAAAGAACAGGGAAAATTGGGTCACAGAAACATGACAGAGCAGATCACGCTGATGCGTCTGTGGGATTCTCCTCGGATGAAGTCATATACCACCATGCAGAATATTAAGGGCTTTGCAGGGACAGCCATTCCCAGAATCACCACTCAGATCAATATGGGAAGGAGCAGCAACAGACACGCAAGGCTAAAGTGGCTGCCTCTTAGTCCACCTTTGAGTGATTCAATGTTGTTTAGCTACTTTGCAAAATACACTGCATGCCTTCCTCAAAAGGGGGTACTTATGCAATGGCTAATTACACCAATCTGGGAATTTTCTAAGCATAGAGAGGTGTCTGGGCAAGCGTGTCCTTTCCCTGAATGGCAGCACCATACATTTCACAAAAAAACCACCTGAGGTGCTTCAGCAGCTCTGTTTTTCTGTCTCCAAAACTGCGGAAGGAGTTGCAACCCCTACTCCCGCCCCATCAGTTGCCTGTCTTCACGACACTAAATTACTGACTAACCTCGCTTTGTCAGAATTTCCCTTCTTTAAAATGGAGATAATAATACTTCCCTACCTCAGAGGTTTGGTTAATGTTTATACAGTGCTTTAAAAATGATGTGGTAATTAAGTGCTCAGTATTATTATATCAACGTCTATAATGATTCCAGCAGACAGCACTATAAACAGGGCTGCACCATGCCTACTTTCCTTTTGTTTGGCTTGTTAGCATTTGGTTTGGTTTTCATACAGCATACTTCAATTATTAGTGGTTAATTATTCTGTTGTTTTATTACCTGCTCAATGGCTTTGACAAAAATAAAAGAGGAACTACACAAGAAGAATAATAGAAAATATTCATTTTGGCCCACTGGGAACATTACAGCAAGGAGAAGTGGGAGGCAGGCCCCCACCAGCTCACCTGGGGAGACCTCTCTCCTGCTCCAGGCACTACAGACCATTTTGAAATACATCCAGCCAGCTGTTGCCACCCAAAGGGATGCAGAACAAGTTTTCTATTCTTATAACAAACCTAATGGAGAAAGATGGTGGTAGCCTGATTTACAAAACTATGTTTCTCAGACAACGCACATCAGGATGTTGGAGAAGATAACATGCTTAGTTTAACAGTGGGTTGGGTACAGCATCCCATCCAGATAAGAAATAAAGATCACACAACAAACTTCTGTTGGGAAGACAGCTCAAGTAATGGTAAATACCCTGTAGGAGAGTTGGAAGGAGAAGGGGCCTTGCTCGGATGCAGATATGTGAAAAGTAAATAAGAAATAATAAAAACACATTGCCCTTCAGCTATAAAATCACAAAAAATAATGCCTTGAAAAGCATTATTTTACTGACATCTCAAAGCACCTGAAGGACAGTGTCAGTGTGACTTCACACTCAGAGAAGTTGGGGTGCAGTGAGGAGCAGAGGATAAGGCCTGTCTCTCCACTGCAGTACTGCTGGAGCCCCTGCATGCACCTCACTACCACAGACAGACCCAGGAGCCATTGAGTTCCCTGCTCAGCTCCCTGCAGGGACACAGACTTCGGATGTGCACGTGGGCACTCACTTGACACAGAATAAAGCCCATTCCTGGGGTTACCTGCATAATAAATGCTATCATTAAATCCATGAAATACAGCAAACATCTCCCCCAGACACTGCAAATGGCAGGATGTCCCTCTCTGCCATCCCAGAGGAAACTGCCTCAGATTCAATCACAATAACCATCCATCCACTTGGGAACGGCCCAGAGGAGCTTATCTACTTACAAAGTTTATTCTACTGCTTCAGCTCAGGTGGAAGAACAAAAAATAAGTCACTTGAAGATGCTGAGGGGTGCCTTTACCCAGCCCCTGCCTGGGACACAGGCCCTGCTGGCACATGGCAAGCACAAACAGGGCTCTGGTGGCCGTGCAGTTGGGAACACACCCCAGCCCAGCCACCGCTCCCGCTCCCGGGCAGCGCTGCTGAGCCGCGGGCTGTGTCCGACAGCCCGGCGTGCAGGCAGGCGGCTGCTGAGCGAGCTGGCTCTTGCAGCTGGGATGGGGTGAGATTAGATCAGCGAGCTCCCCCCGCAGCCCCGTGGCCAACTCGAGGCAACACTGAAGGAACTTGCCCATAAATTTCCTCCCCACCCCGAAAAGAAGGCAGCGCTCTTAGATGAACTCAGGCCCTAATGGAAATAGGATATTCTTGTTCAGCTCAATCTCTAACCCATCCTGAAGTTCCTGGCAGCTCCACTCAGCCCTCTCCCATGCACTGCCTGACCTTTGATAAGGGCATTAAAACTGTCAGTCTTTTCCTGGGCAAAAGAGACAGAACAATTACAGTGAGGCTAAAAATGGCCTTTCCCTCTACATGGAAAATTTAGATTAAAAATTGAAGAGTTCATTGACATTTTCTACAAGAACACAGAATTGTCGTTAAAAAAATCAAACCCTGAAATTCTTTCATTGCTATCTACCATCTCTGAAACTCGGCATGAGCAGCTTATCCTGCCTCATCCACCAAAGGAGCAGGGACAGCTGCTGCTGGCAGGGACATGAGGACCCCAGGAATCTCTTCAACATGCTGCCACGCAGCAGCTGGCTTTGCAGCACCCTTCTTGTGTGACCAAAAATGGGGCATTTCACTTCTTGGTGGTAAAACAGGAACTTTCTGAAGCCTGTTGATGTGGGAAGTCCTGGAATTGGTTGTGCAAACCAGGTGCAAACCCAAAAGTTTTGAAAATTTCAGAATGGTGTAGGGGGAAGAATATATTCAGGTCTATAGAAGTATTTTCAAACATGCAGATGAGCATTTGTGCATTAAGGCAATGCATTAAATATTATTCTACAATAATTCCTGGGGTCCTCAGGTTACTGATAAGTGGCAGCCTTAGGGGGACAAACCATTATTTTTTATACCTCTGAGAAAAGCAAATAAGATGAAAGCAGAACTCTCCTGCAGCCAGAAGGAACCCCACAAGCACAAGGAAGTCCCGCAGTGGGGTGCCCAAACACCAAATCTCTGATGGCTTTTCGAAGAGCAGTAACTAGAAAAGTCCCTTGATCAGCCTTGCTGCCACCAGCCACCTTCTTCAATCCCAAATAGCTGGAGCTGGGAGAAGCTTTAAGGCAGAACAGTTTTTCATCAGTTAATGTTTCACAGGCACCTGCACCTTCTCTAAGAAGCAGCACAGAAGAGATTAAGATGGTTTAAGATCTATTATACTTTGGACTACAAGAACATGGAAGCGATGAAGTTGAAATGCCCTGACTTTATTTCAACAATATCTGCTGAAATAGATTTGAAAGGGACCACTGAGCATTTGTGCTTCGTGGAAAATCAAGAAGAAATCAAAACTGCCTTTCTCTGCTAAATAAGCCCTGAATTCTTTGGGACATGATGAAATCTGAAACAGCAGCAGTGCACGTTTCCATTGCAAAGGAAACCTGCTCCACTCACATCGCTGCTGGAGAAGTAGCACAATGCCAGTTCCACCTGGGAAGCACCAGTCTACCCCACCATCGCTGATCAGGAGTTTCTACATGCATGCTGAGCATTTCCAGAGTGAGACCTTCCCACTAGGGCTAGCTTTGTATTAGCTGGTTAAGGCGAAATGACCACCGAATGGGAGAAAAGAAACCCACAAGGAAAGGCCTAATGCAGCTTATTAATTCCACAGGTGAGCTGCAAATGCTAGAGTCTTGAAAATCACTTAACTGCCAGGCTGTCAGGCCAAGATGTGTTTTGAGGACGCTGCCAATCTGACAGTTATTAACAAACAAAGAGGCCACAAGCCCTGACTGCACCGAGATCCTTGTTATTTCTACTCATGTGCCACCTCCCAACAGGAAGTACTTAATAAGAATAATATCCCGAAAGGCCAACCTACGGCAGTGCAATTAAAAAGCTTTTCTGTCTCACGTTAAGGGGAGAAAAAAAAATGAGGGGGAAATTAAAATCAGACAGGAAATTCCACTAGAACAAGCTAGCTTATGTCCTAATAACACAGGATTGTGCCAACTCCTGCAGAAAGTAGAGGAGGGAAAGAAAAAAAAATGGGGGGCGGGGGGGAAGAACAGAAACAGAGAAAGAGAAAAGCAGCCCTCTAGACTGACTCAGATCTGAGGCTACATTGTGGTTCGGCTGTGGCTGCAATTCTAAAGGGAGAAAGGCAGCACAAGCAAATAAAAGGCGGTTTGCTTTTCAAGCAAGTTGCTGTTATATGATGTAACTCTTGTATGAAAGCATGGCCACTGCTGCTTTGTTGAGAAAAGACACAGCCTGATAAGCTCGAAGGACCAGATGGATCTTGGGGCTTGTTCTCCCAACAGCTGCTGCCAGAGAATGGAAAGAAGAAAAAGAAAAAGGAAGAAAAGAAAAAAAATCCCAACCAGGAAGGAAGAAATCCCGGCACGCGAGGGGCAGGCAGGGAGGTAGGGCAGACCAGATGGTGGTTCAACTTGTGCCTGCCTGGACAGGTAGTAGGAGAAAAATCAGTTTGTCAAAAACTTCTATGAAAACTTACAAGGAGAGACATTTTCCACAAGTTGTTATCATCCTGCTTCCTGGGAAGCCATCAGGATTCAGCAACCACCTGCACCTCCAGCTGATGTAGCAACTTTCAAAAAAGTGGAACACGAGGATTTGCCCCTGACTTCTCTGGGACCAGGCCAACAGATGACAAACCTTGCCTGTTTCACACTAAAGCTCATTTCACAGTGGAACCCACCTCACTTCAAGCCAGCTGGTGAAACAGGAGTGTGTGAACCACAGCTAACTGCCTGGTTTTCTCCCATGGTACTCAATACCTGGATGTGAGAGTCCCCAAAGTCCTCAACGGGTTTCTTTTTCTGGGTATCCAAAGGAGGGAAAAATGCATTTAGGGAGCAGAGAACCAGAGCCTGAGTCCACAGTTACCTAAGCATGTAGTTCAATAGGGTTCAGGTGTTCCTGGAGCTCGATTTTACATCTGAGCAATTTTCCTTCCAAACTTCCAAAGGAGTTTTCCTTGGCTCCCTGAAGTGCAACTGCTTCAGGTAGCCTCTAATACAAGGCTAAATTGTATATTGCCATTAGGTTAAGGCATTATGGGAGAAAGCACTAACTGGAATCTGTGACCAGGAGGCAGCAGGAGGACCAGACAACACTGCTGCCCTCAGCAGCACCTGACCTGACCAAGCCCAGGATCTCTGTTGGTGAGATGTGGAGGGACAGGGAAGTTGAGCAACCTCAGACTGGAAACCACAAACTGGTGGAGTACTAAAGGGCAAAGCAGTGAATGAAAATGGAGGGAAAGCACATCAGCTATCACACAACACTCATCTGAGCAGCAAATCTAGAAGAGCCCTGACCGTGCTCCTTCCACTCATGCGAATAAATCCTTATTGAGGAGTTTCATCCCAAGCCATGTTTCTAGGAGCGGATCTACAGATGGATGTGTTTTTTAGCCTTCACACCCCCATCCATGCATTCACACCCCTCCCCTGAGGTGGCACTGGCACTCACTCAATCACACACTGAGCCAGCTCAGGGAGTTCATCCAGCTGAAAACTAATCACCTAAAATTTTATTGCACAGGGTTTTGGCTGGATCAGACCTGACCCAGTTTACCATGAGATCAATGGTAAAGAAAAAGCAAAAGCCCTCAGGGTGCTGTTCAGCAGCCACTTCCAGCCCAGGCTGCCACTGAAAGCACTAGCCCTGGCCTCCCTTGGCCACTTGTCCCCACAACACAGCACAGCACACCCCATTATGGTGGCCAGGATGACTTTCTGTGACTGCAGGGCTCACTGGACTGAGGAGTACATCTTGATGAAAGATAATACACCCTTTTCTCAGTGGCTGATGCTTACAGCCCAGCTTCCAAGTCCTGGTGGGCATGGCTGCTTCAATATGTATGGAGTAGTTGGGCTGAGTGGCCACTGCTAACTAAATACACTTCCCCAAATCCATCAGGTAGTACACTACGAGCTGTCTGCTCAACCAGCCAACGCAACTTGCAGGAGCTGGATCCCTGCCTTGCAGAGGAAAAACTCCCAAGCAGATGCCTAAATCCTGTGAAAGCTCAGGTGCCAATGCCAACAAGAAAGAGCATGCCAGCCTGCCCTGAGCACAGACCTACCTGAATGGTCTCTGCCACTGCAGCACTGCCTGCTGCCATGGTGGGGACACCTGTACTGCCTCGTGCCACAAAGACTTGCTCAATCTTTCAGGACAAGGCTGTGCTTCAAACTCAGCGCTGGCATTTCGAACCTCTCTAATCCAAACCACAGGAGTCAGTTTGCTTTCTTTATGCATATGCTCCTCCAGGCATTAAAACAAACTGAAATCAAACTGTTCCTATAGGCAATGATTTGAAAAATTTCCCCTTCGTATGAAAGGTCTGTTTATATAATTTGTAAAATTGAACAGATCGAGCCTGGAAAAAACCCTTGCAGCGTCTGCCGTGCATTTTGACCAAACTTCTTGCTGGAAATGGAAGAAAATATGTCTGCTCTCTACTAGTTGTGATAGAATTGCAGGGCTGTTTTTTTTTTTTTTTTTCTCTTGCACTTATGCCCAGGTGATAAGCATCTAGGCAGCCTTCAAAGAAGAGTTTTGGGAGCTTTCATGCTTCGGGACACCAGTCCCCAAAGCAGTCCTAGCCAATAAAGACTGAGAGGATACTACATGAGCTGGCTTTTAACCAGGCATAAGGCAGCCTGCTGCTCTTAACTAAGCAGAAGGTCTGATGAGGAGGGGGGTGAGGAAGTTATCTGTTTTACCCAGCTGTGGTTTTGGTGCAGGCTAATAACTCCCATGTATCATCCTGCCTTTGCATGAAAATTTTCCGACTTGTATTAAAAATGGTCCCAGTGCAGTTTGCAGCAGATTCTCCGGGCAGCTCATGCAAAGTGTTGGTTGTTAGCATGCTGCTTGTGTAATGAGGGTGCTTAAGACTGTAAGGGGTCTCTGGAAGGTCCTTAAGAGTGATTGCAGTTCAGGAGACTCACCCACCTGGCAACACGCTGATTTATGGCCTGCTCAGTTAATAGCCCTGCTTAACACAGGAGTTTGTCGAGATTAAGTAATTGCCTGAAACAAAAAGTTTATTATCTTTAAGTCTCTGCTGATGAATGACTGGGTGTTGGAAGAATCATGTGAAAGATCATCTGTGATTCCCACCCACTTTAGGAAAGAAATATAATAAGGTTTTAGAAGACAAGCTCTTCCAAAAAGGAGTTTGAAAGCTCACAATGTACACTCAAATTTGGTCGAGGTTACAAGGAGAGGGTTTCACACCTAGGGTGCCATCTAATAAATAGCTCAAGTAAAACCACATTTCTGTGATGCATTTTTCCCAAAGTACTGCAAGCGTTTTGTAAACATTAATTAATACCACCCCTTGAGAGATAACTGATCCTGTCACACAATCATAAGATTGGGAATAAATCAAGATGCAAAGCCTGTTTAGTTTCCATACATTACATAGTGGCCTTTCTCAGGGTACAAAAATCTGGAATTTTCCCATCTAGAGAAGACTGTAGGTAACTGCAAAGTTAAAAAATGCTGCATGCTACATTCTGCTACAATTACTTGTCGTCTCCATTTCCAGATGCTTCAGCAAGGTTAATCAGCTTGATTAAGGTCACACACACACTGCCTCATGAAACTGAGATCCAAAGTGCAGCAGAGCACAGGACTTTGGGACTTGCCCTGTTCCACCCCCACCCTGAGATGAGCTGCCTGCCTGCCTGCCGAGCATCCCTCGCAGTGGGGCTTGCGCTGGGAGATCACACAATCCAAACCTCTCCTCCTTCGTCCCCCATTTCCTTTCCACCCACGAATTTTCTCAGTTGGCACATGAGCACGGGAGTTTGGACATGAAGGAAACAGGACTGAGAAGAACTCCCCATCTCCACTGCAGCCACTAAGTAACATTCCCACTGCCCCAGATGTCAGACACACTGTCCCTCCTCACATCATTTCGAGGCCTTCCTGCAATAAAATGGGAATTGGCTCCAGCTTTTCCTAGCACTTCTCATATTACCTTTTAATCCAAATACATATGGTTCAGGGAACACAGAGTCTTGCATGAAAGGATGTACACCAAGAGAATGCAAACCCTGGAAAAAAAGGGATTAGATCTGCAAGACTCCCTTGGCCCCAAACATGTGCCCCCCAATTCCCCAGCATATTAATCAAGAGTCTGATGAGACTCCTTTTGAAATCCCCCAAAAGATTTCTGTAGACTTCAGTGGCTTTTGGATCAGGCGACAAACTTAGAATAAATCACAAACTGGCTACATCTGCCAGGTTTATTTTTTTCTTTTCCAGGTTTCAGAACAAATCCATTTTACTGCTGGCAAAAAGCAGAATGAAATAACTGACAAGAGTTCAAATATCCTGTATCACTCCTCATATTAATTCAGCCAGTCAATCTATCCCATAACTTTGGGAAGTGAAGCAGATTACTTTGGCCAGATCAAACCACAAAATTGTGCTGCTTTATTTATGTGCAGTTTATTATTTAAGGCAACCTATGCAAACCCTTCTCTCTGGGGTTAGAAGTGACAATGTGGGTGACTAAAAAAGAGTCTTAAGCTAAGCTACAGTTAACCAAAATACATTTGCTAAAATACTAATCATCACCACAACCCCCTCACCCCACAATCAATTTTGGCAAGTCTCTCTTATTAAAAAATATCTAATCTTAAACTAAACACTTAAAAATATGACCCAGGTCTCTGGAACCTCATATTTTGCATAAATTTGGATGGGTTTAAGAATTTGTGGTTGACGTATGGCCTTTTTTTTTTTTTTTTTAAATCTATTTATCACTGATAGCAAATTCCCCATGCATAAAAGACCTCATGACACTTCCAAGTTGGGTGATTCTGTAGCATGTCTCTCTATCAGTGAGCAGAAAACAGTTGTTTCCCGATTTTCAATTCAGAGCCCGGCCGATGTGTGCTGATAACTTCAAGATACCTTGAGAGATCTCCAAGATGGAGAATTTCCTATGGCAAACAGCTTCAGATATCATTTAAGGTTTAATTTATTCATTCATCATCTGCTGAAAGCAACACTAGCACTGGCTTTGAGTTGAAAACCTACTGTACAATGGATACAGCATCATACTGAACTTTTCTCTCGTTTTCGGTGCCTTTAGGAAAAACAGCCATACATCCTGACAGGAGAGGGTTGGGGAAGATTCTTGGATTTGCTTTGACACAAGGGCTTGGAGCCCCTTGTGCCATTTCTGGATGGGATCTACACAACCACTAGTGAACTGTGCCCACAAGCTAGGGTAACAGCAGAAATGGGTATATTAAGTTCTTCAGAAATGCAATAGTGGCAGATCAAAACATCTGTGAACACTGTGTTTTACTGACAACACACTTCTAACTTTGAAACAGGTTCTGCTATCAGGCTATTAGTACAAGCACTTTACTTTGAAGTATGTACTGTAATTCTTGCAATTTTACTCCCAGCTCTGGTATTCATTTGGCTCAGGTTACTTCTATAATTTATCTTCCCACTGGAAAAATTCAGCCTGTAATACACCCATCCAGAGTGGTACGGGTATATGCACCCTCTTTCTGTGCCCCTCTTTTATCCTGCGTAATATTTTCAATAAGAAACTTTAAAGGAAAAAAAAAAAAAGAGGTTTTCAATCCCAGCTAACTGATACTAGCTCTCAGCTTTTCCCACGAGAAAATCACTTAGCACTTCTCTGACTTGAGGTGACTCATTGCTGTTCCCCTGCTGAGGCTCCGTGCTCCCCTCGCGGTGTTTAACCCAGGCACGTAACTCGCCCGGTGTGGTGGGTGTGTTGGCATTTGCTAATAGCTTCCTGGGCTGTCACCTGCATGTGATGGCTGAGACAAAAGCTTACGTGATGATTTCTGTTTACAGAGCAGTTATGATAAGCTGACATTTGCCTCTAGCTGTTGGGTTTGATAACTCAAATATGGCCTACATGAGCACTCCTGTGAGCTGGCGACACTCTTGTTGAGAGTCGTTTTAGAGGAACTTTTTGACCTATCCTCTTGAAAATTACAAGTGAATTTCTGACACATGAATGAGACTGCTTTGACAGCTGAGGAAGCTGCAGTGCCGTAATCTCTACGCTCACGTCCTCACATGCCACGTTATCCGTGCCACCTCGCTGGCAGCGGTCAGCACTCTCATGGAGGCTCAGTTTCCCAGCTCCCAACCTGAGGAATATTTCCTTCACCCAGCCCCACAAGTACAGGTATCAGTATGAATACGTCCCTCAGACGGGGTACCTGCTGCCTGGGAGCATCTTGAGCAGCAAAGCCACAGCAGCAGATGCCTTTGAACACCTAAATGAGCATTTTCCCAGCACCAACCCCGATTTCACAACTCTTCACTTGCAAACGAACAGCCTGCGTGTGCTCAAAAGGAGAAGAGATCTGGGTCAGGGACAGAGGAGACAAAGAAACCACACTGGAAGAAGAGTTCCCTTGTTCCTCAGGGGACAACAGTGCCAGGTAGGCACCAGCCCCTTGAAACATCACTGGGATGCTGAGGAAGAGGAAGGAAAGAAAGCACCAAGATGAACTCATGTCAGCATCACTTGGGTTGCCAAAGCCATGACTAGTGGAGGTCACGGCAGACCTAACGACACTGGAGAGTTCACAGCACCCTATTTATTCCCTTTCTCCAGGAATCAGGTGATACTTATCCTGACACGTTCACTTATTAAGAAAAAGAAGAGGTGTAAGAAACAGAGCACAGGAAGCTGTGAAGGAAAGGGACGACAGGCTATTGCAGCCACCTTTCTAAACTGCTAATTGAACTCCAGTGGCCACAAATCACTATGGCTATACTTCATTATTCACACTCATCTCTATGTGATTTTCAGTTACTTGGCTGGCCAGCAAGTGTGTTTGTGGGCACAACAATTTTCCAGATTACTGGGTTTTCTCAATTTCTCAGAATGCATTCTTCTCTGATCTTCTGACTGTATCTCATCTAGTATCAAGGCAAGCCACATCCATAGCCCAAAAGAGTTGCCAAATACAGCTTTGACAGTACATACACGTGCTAATTAATATTATTAAACTGTTGCAACCACAGCTCCCAGCCAAGAAGGGACTTCTAGAGTATAATCCAAATCACAGGTACTTCTATCACCTCCCCTGGCAAATGCCATGTGGTTGACATACAACTGGGAAATGGAGGCAAACTGATTAATACATTTTCCTCTGACTCAAATGACTGTGTGATCACATGAAAGAAATCTGTTAGCAGCTGGGCAAATAAGGGAAACTGTTCACCTTCAGCCAGGATATGTTTCTTTTTTTATCAGTGTCTGGTCCTAAGACACCCTTAATTTGTTATTTGTACGTAAAGTGCTGCTACATTTGCTTGTGTCCTGTAATATCATAGTTTGCAAACAGTTCCCTGACTTAAGGGAGCTCTCGTTGGGACTGGATGGAAGATTCAGGCTTTGGAAAACAGCTCTCAGTTCAGGAAAGTGTTGGTGTATATATCTTTATCTCCATCACAGCGCAGCTATCCCTCTTTTCATAGCCTGAACTTTCAAGTGACACAACACACCCCAGTCATGCAGAGGTGGTGAGAGAGGCAAGGCCAGGTCTCCATCCACCCTTGTCAGGCACTCTCCTGGGCTCCAGCCTTCCACTCTGGGTCAAGAGGAAAAGACAATTCTGCTGCCCAAACTGGGACACTCTACATTAAACCATCATAGTTGGAAGCATATTTGAGCTGTCAAGGAGGCGAAAGAACACAGGGATGATCTGTCTTGAGAAATATCAGGACTGATCCCTCCCCAGCCTAAGTAAACTTTTGTGACTCTGGCTCCCAGTGGAAACAAAATGACCATTTTTATCACCTCACCTCATCCCGCGTCTGTAGAGAAATGAAAGGCGAATGCAGCGACTGCTAATATCTTTAGCCACATTTACTGAAACCTTTTGACACCAAGGCTATTTTTATTACCTAAGTGCACTATGCCTGTATCAGAATGCAAGTTTTATTGCTTACAGTTCAGCCTTGCAAAAAGCCTTTTCCAATAACTGTGGCAAAGATACGCCTTAATGACATAGGGAGAGGCTACAGTACCTCCTAGCACAGCCTGGTACTAAGAGTACCAGACATTAGTACGTTAGACATCCCACACATCTCTACTCCCCAGAGGGAGTGAGTGAGCCTTCACTCCCCTGCAGAGCTCTCTGTGTGCCAGGGCTGCACCCAAAAACACCTGCCTTGGCCAAGCAGCTGGACATGTCGAAAGTGTAAGCACAAAACAGGAATGAAACACAGCTCTCTACAAGTTTTGTTTGGCTTTTCAAAACAGCACAATAAGCAGATTTTACTGCCTAGAAGTGGATGGTACAGTCTCCTCCTCCTCTCAACCTCCTGACCAGAAGCTGCAATATCCAGCAGCGCCCAAGGACCTCTAAGCAGCTCCATCATATCAGTCAAGGCTCATGGTGTCCCATCTCCAGCAGTAAGATGGGAGAGAGCCAGAAGATGCCTACCATTGTACTCTAGAGTCCTCCCCCAGGCAATTTCTTGGGTCCTGAGCCAGAAATGTGCCTTTGTATTTAATGACCTTTCAGAGGTTTCCCTTCTGAGCTGTGTCTCAGTTTCCCCAACAGCAGAACAGGAAAAAAAAAAGGTTGCTTTAGTTTTATAAGAATCTCTTAACAGCAATACCACTGTCAGCAAATGGCTTTAAAAAAGACTGGACAGAAATCTGTGCATATATATGTAAACCCCTTAATTTTAAGTTTTCTTTCAATTACATGGCATTCACCAGTCTATTCCTTTTCTCCTGGAACTGCTGACTCTTTCAAATAGTAAAATGTAACCCAAGCAAATAAAAGTAGTTTAGAGTGATACAATCTTGGTGTCTCAGAGCATCACATGCAACACCTATATTGAGAAACCAGGAACTTGAACAGATGCAGTCAGACTGCTTGCAGTGGGAGTTCAGAGACAAATAATTCAACCTTTCATCACTCTCTAATCCCAGGAAAGATATCAAGGTTAAACTACTGAGAAAAATATAGCGAGTGTTAAGCAACACGGATCTCTCTCTCAAAAGGCATAATTAGCCAGGTAGCCATGGTCACCCAGCTCAAGCATTTGAACCTACAGTAATTTCTCCCTTCCCAAGATGCACAACCCAAGTAGGTGCATTCACTGTCTGCAGCCACGGCGTGGGTTTGGTGTCAGCCGCTCGCTCTATAATTGGCTCTTTATTGTGAGTTACCACGAAAGGCTCCAGGCAGTCCCCACAGACCTTGCCCTTGATCTGGGTTAAGATACTTTGACCCGTGATCCTTTATAATAAATGATATCCCCGTGCTGAAGAATGCTGCCTTCAACAATATAGGGCTGCCCTCAGGAAATGGGAAAGGAGTTTTCCTATAAAGGCAGATTAATGAAATTCCACGCAAATTTCATGCATTTTGAATAATCATCTGAACCGTGACGAACCAGCTTCCCCTTGCAGGAATCCTGCTCCAAATCTTTGTAGCTTAAAGACAAATTTAGCTGTTTCTTTCTTGGCTGCAAAGCGTGTTGTTTTTCTTGGACTTGGCATGTCAGGCTGAGAGTGGTGTGCAGGGCAGCTCGTCCCCCAGGCTTGGCTGCCCAGCAGACAGAAAACACCACCCAAGCACTGGTGTACTCATGTGCAAGGCTGGCTGTAATTTGAAGTTTTTACACAGCCCAATATTCCCTGTTGAGGTGGGATAAGCTCCAGTGCAGGGATCAAAGAGGATTTCTTCTTGCGCTGATACCCCCTCCCCCATGGCCCAGCTGGTAACACAGGCAGTGAAACCTTCCCTCCTGGTACTTTCTTCCCCTGTTTTTGACAGCTCACAAAATTCTGGGTTTGGGACAGGGCTGTGCTCAGCAGCTGCACAACCTGCACTGATGGCACCTGGCTGAGATAAAGCCACCCAACAGTCCTTTTCTCCCAGGCACCTTCCTCCGGGGCAGCTCTGAATGTCCTTCTCTCAATATTTTCCTTTTGCTTTATTTCTGGCCTCTCTACTGTCTCCCTAAACATGATGACAATAGGTGTCCCACTTTTCCATCTCTGGGCACTTCTCCACCTCCCTCCTCAGGGTTTTTCCCAGCTCTGAGGGTACTGGCATCCATCAGGTTCCCCATTAAACCCCTTTTCTACCTACTAGGGACATTGTCACTGCTCATCTCCACCACCCTCAGGTATTCCAAAGCATTCCGCCTACCAGATGTGCACCATTTGTCCCAATACCTTCTCCCTGATGGTCAAGGTTGCGTCTGCCTCAGCAGCTGGAGGCTCACTCCCTGCCTTTTGATCCTTGAGCCAAAGTCTCAAGGCATGGTTTTCTCACATCCTCCTGCTCACCAGGGTCAAACCAAGAAGTAGCAAAGGAACATCATCTACTTCTAAATTTTAGTTTCCTAAAGAAAATGATTTGTTTTCAGGGGCATGGTTGTGTTAGCGAGACACAAGCGTTTTTTCCTAGAGTAGTGTGTGGTGATGGAATTCCCACGGGCAATAAGAATTTTAAAGCATTAAGTTTTTTAAAAGACAAAATACCAATTTTAACAACTTTCACTATTCTTCCACCAGTTTATATGGAAATATTTTCCTGATACTCATGAAAATATCAGATGAGAAAACTTTCAGTTTACAAAAAGAGTCTTAGGAGTCTTTCACATGCAGCAATGTTAATGAGACTGCAGCCACAAGGAGCGAAAGCACAGGAGCACAGTGTTTGTACTGTGTATGTCAGCCCTCATGTGTGCTTTCAGAGGAGGAAGCAAACAAAATGTTTTGCCAAGCTCCTGAAACGGTATGACGTTAGGATAAACTCCTGCACACCTTTACTTACTGGAACCTAAAAAATTGCAAATAGCTATCAGTTGTCATTATTACAGCTAAACTAGGTGATATTCAGAAGCAATGTTATCTTCCTAGCAATCACTACCACAATAAAATACAGAGGGAAAAGGATGTCACTTCCTTGATTCAAGTAAATCATTTATGAAATTGAGATCTTTTAAATGAAGAAGTTTGGGAAAAGTGTATTGCACTTAACAGCAAAGCAGAAAACAGCACACTAACAGCCTGACATAAAGTCTATTGAAATCAATGGGAGTCTTTCCACCAACTTCATTGGGGTTTGGATCAAATCCTCCAGTAGAATAAGCTATTCTGCAATACCTATTATTACGCACAGTTTTGTTCTGGTAATTAGATGCCGGGAGGGCGCACTGCAATTGTTTAAGGCACTGATCATTCACCCATGGAGACCTGTGTTCAGAGCCTGGGTGGGTTGAACTCAGAGGGGCTGCAGATTCCCAGTGGTGCCTGTCTGCATTCCCAGCCCCACTGCTGCTCCCAGGTAGACAGGACAGGAAAAGGCGAGAGAAAGCGAAGGTCAGGGCTGAACTGGCAGAAATATGGCCAGCCCTTGCCCAAAAATACCTGGATCCTGTCCTTCCTCCAGCTCCTCAGTTTTCCCAATGCACCATCACGCATGCATAATATTTTCAAAGTCGTGGACAGCCAGCAGGTCTCAGGTCTGCACAAAGCAGCTCTGTACAGCCCCAGGCATTGCGCACAGTGCACTGAGCGTCACCAGAATTACTGACGACACAGGGAACACAACTCCGTGTTTGCATCTTGTTCCTAAGGTAAAACATACTGCTCCTTGCAGGATAGGTTTGAGGGAGGGACTGCAAGTCCCCTGCAACTAAAATATAAACAGAAGGGGTGAACCACGCAGAAAGGACTCCCACCATGAAGCTATACATTTGGATCACTATGAATACAGGACTCCATGCCATTAGCAGCCAACAGAGAAGACAGTATGTCCTGAATTCTCGGAGGAGACCAGCATTGCAAAGCTGTGCCTCTCTGATGAGGCTCAATGCAGAGAATGAGCAAACCTATGCTCATCAGTGTAAAAAAAACAAACACGCAGCTAAGGAAGTTCAGCAGGTTGTGGCTGGGATGAAGACAGCACTACAGGCTGCTAGTTCACAGTCTCTTCCCACGGAAGACCTGCAAGCCACCAAGTAACACGGAGAGGATGCAAGCGACAATGATCAAAGGCATTCCCTTGCACAGTTCAAAGCCTATCTGTGGCACTGCTCACTTCTCATCACTCTGTGGTGCTTGCACTAAAAGGATGTATCATTTCAGAAAATGACTACAAATTCATGGAAGAAAAATCCTGTGATGCCACCTGGAAATCAGCTGGTCCTTGAACTGCAACATTTGCAAGGCTGTGAGAGCACCACTGGGAAGCTGCTTCCACACCTGCACTGCAGCTGAGCGCTCCTGCCTCTCTGAAGCTGGAGTCAGAGTTAGATGGACCTTCACCTCAACCTAAGCTGCTGCTGCTGATGCTGAGTTGAGTTTCACGGATACTCCTCCCTGACACAGCCCAGCAACACGTCAAAACAGGGGGGAGGTTGGGAAGTGACCTGCCTGGCATTAATGGCAATGCCTGCTTGATTCGTGTCTTCCTTACCCCCAATGTCTTTTGTGCAGCTAAACATCTGAACTAATCTATAGCTGCCTGTATTTCCATCAATAGGGGGAAAAAAACAGGTGAGGAATATTTCCAAACGCCTGCTGCAACTGGGGATCCTTCCCTTTTGCTATTTTGTGTGTTGAAGGGTGGCCTCTTGCAATCCTCAACTCCCAGCCCCAAATCAACTTTTGGTCTGGGAGCTGGATCCTCTGCATCAGCAAGAGGCTACACTTCATTCCCTGATAGTCTGGAAGCGCTGATGGCCTCAGATGTGCCACCAGCTCAGATGCAGAGCAGTTATCATGCACCACGCTCCACCTAGAATGCCTGGCTATCTCTCTGCCACTGCTGGGCCTCAAAAGCCCAGGATACAAATGCCTGCCTTCACCACTCCCCATCTCAGATGTCACAGGATTTACAAAGACACGGTAGAAGCAGTCTACAAGAATAATTAAAACAACTGAATAGACTGAATATGTTTGGATGAGCTTTGGTCACATCAGTGTGAAAATCCCCCAACTGGAAGCTGACTAGGATGGATCCAGTGGGGGGAACACAGGGCCTGGTATGGAGCAGTGCTGCAGAAGTGAGCCCCGTGCAGTTGAAAGCGAGGCCCCTCTTCCTGTGCCGCTCCGACATCTTAGAGATCTGCAAAAGCTATTTGCAGTGAGAGGCTTACTTGTAAAACATAAATGAATACCAGCTGTCCAGACAGGCTCAGAGTGCAGCCTCCCTCCTTTGATGGCATGTGGTCCCTGGGGAAGCTGGCTGGGCTGGCAGGATGTGCCTCGTCTCTCCATCCCAGGGAGACACACAGGCAGTGGTGTGGTGAAAGGGCATCAGTGTTTTCCTTCCGAGGTGTCGCTTGGTAAGCAAACTAAATGCTTTTTCCCCTCCTAGGGGAAAACATAGGTTTTTTATCACCCCTGATTTTTTTTTCTTTTAAATACATTTCTCCTTAACCTTGAGAACAAATAGCATTTTATATTACCCAAGAAGAAAGTCTGAGTCTTCCTCACTGCCCCAGAGACTCGCTTTGGATGCACTCATCCATTGCTCCCCTTCAAGCACAAGCACATTCCTGCCCCAATGCTGGGTTCTGGCAGGGTCTGCCTCTATATATCCCAGGGCTCCAGCTGGATTCCTCTGCCCTTTCTTTTTTTTTTTTTTTTTTTTTTTTTTAAATTTACCTTGGAAATAATCTTTCCTGGCAACATATTAATGCCCTTTTCAAGGCTCAAAAGAAAATTCAAACAGCAGCACAAACCAGAAGCCAAGTGACTGAGCAGGGAGAATGGTACCTGCTTTTTACCTAAATACTTATAATTTGCTAATACTGCCATGAATAGTTAGTTTTATTTTACTTATGTGTTTTATCTCTTTAAATAGTTACTTGGCCTTCCCCACGATAAAACATCAGGGACTCTGGCCACTCTTCTCACAATGAAACAACAGACCTGACTTTGATTTGTAGATTTTTTTCACTGCATATGAACAAATGCAAACATGCAAAAGACAGCACTGTTTGGTCTTGCTGCACCTCAAGACTTTCAAAATTACAGTATGGGAGGACATGAGGCTTCCCCAGCTTCCAAAAGGGGCAGAGCAGGTCCATCCATGTCAGGGACAGTATCCCAGACTCCAGCAGCTCTGGGCACTGGGGTGACACAGCCACAGAAGTACATTGTAGTGAGCGTGCAAGGGCAGTGTTCAGGTGCTGGCTTTAAGCATTTGCCTGCCGGGAGTTTTAACCTCCAAAATTACTTGCAAGTGTAAATGGCAGCATGCAACCTTCTAAGACCCATCTTGAGTGAGAGCTGAACCCTGATGCCCCTGAAGGTTTTTGCATGGGAAGGAACCAGAGCATGACTGAGGCAGGCCTGAATGGCTGGCTGGAGTTGGCAGCCACAAGCCAACTTGAGCAAGTGTTGCTCTGGGGCAGAGCACGGCCGTGTGTAGTTTGGAGCTGGTATGATTGGTTTGGTGCAGCTGCTGGTCAGGTCAGTGGCTCCGGGGGAGGCAGGAGGCCAGCAGTGAGTGCCCAGCCATGGACGCAGCCTGCCAGCCCCAGAGGAGCTGCAGGGCTCACTGCCACTTCCATCCCCTCGCAGCAGAGACCTCAACAACTCATCTCACTTTTGTCCTCAAACCATGGTGAACCTGAGGTATCAGGAATGCTAATCGCTGCTCAGCTGAACATTTCCCCATAATAACCTTTAATGGCTCTGTAATTACTCTTTAAACCATTGACTTTGCAATCATTTTTTAATTCCCCTTTGCCACATCTCTCCCTGTGCTACCAAGCTGGAAGGCTGAACTGTAAGTGAATATTAGCCCGCTAAGGCGAGGGCTGTACCACTGCAGCCGTGCTTAATGCGAGGGCTTTGAAAGAGTTTGGAGGGCAGGGGGAGGGGAGGGAGGAAACAAAAAGCACAGCAAGATTTTCCCCAAATTGGTTTCCATCAAAACAAAGCCCTACCACTTTGCTAAGCTGCTTTAGGGAACGTTTGGAAAAAGCAGGGATTCCTTAGCGACTTGCTCTGCTAACTCTGCAAATAGACTCCTGTGCTGCAAGTACTGATTTTTAGCTGAAACAAACACTAGAAACTACACAGTGATAATTCAGGGGGAAGGCAAGTCCCTCACTGAATGAACTCAACTGAATCTACCCCATTGGAAACCAGTATTTTGGCGGAGGGGGAATACAGAAGCAGTAAAAGAAACTTGAGTGTCCAAGACTCAGCGTGAAGCCAGCACAAAGCAGGCAGGAACGGGCAATTTCTTTTCAAGCCTTCGCCTCCAGGAACAATGGCCCTATGCAACCACCCTTTGCTTTTCTTCCCGTGATTAACATGCAGCCCATGTGGGAAGAATGGGAATTTATTCTGCAGTTGAGATTCCAGAGGTGCTATCGGGTCAGGTGGCTAATCGTTAAATCAAACTGCTGTCATCTTCATTCAGGTCCTGTCACCCGGGGCCACATTATTACTTGGGTTTATGCAAAATAAACAGCTTTGCTAAACATTCCTCTAAAAGAGGGTCAAATAAAGAAGGGAAGGAGGAGATACACCACGGACATCCAGTAAATCCCGCATTCCCTCCCACCCTGTAAATCCCGCATTCCCTCCCAGCTCCAGCTCTGTCCTGGACTGATTAGATGGCAGTGGGGGAAGGAAGGTTTTCAAGTTTTTAAGCTTTTGTTTTTATCAGCATGCCATTTTTCTCTTTTCTAATTCCACTCAAGGCTCCTTAGTGAGTACTGTTAACTTATTCTTGTCTGGGTCTGGCTAATTCAGTTTCTTTCTTGAACTACATAGACTTACAATTCTGTATTTTCTATAGGTGAACTCAGCCATAAGAAATCTCTTATAACTCCTCCATAAAAGACAATCTCGCAGAGATTTCCTTCAAGACACATACAGAGATGCTTAATGCAAGGCACCCAGAAGGAATGTTAATTGAAGTACTGCATGCACATATTTTTGGATCAATGGATTATTTGGAAATCCTGGGCTTGCTGCTGTAAAAGGTAGCTGAGGAGAGAAGGTCTGCTGAAGTGTTTCCAGTTATTAATGGGCCAAGGCCTTGTGAAGGAGCAAATGTACTGACTAGCACGGTGTGTCAGAGGGGGAACAGCATGGGATTTTGCAGCAAGAAGAGAAACAGCATCTCAAGCCTCTCTTGCATCACTCTCCTTCCAGCTTGGCTTCAGAACGCATTTTCAAGGACAACAAATGCACGGATCCAAATACTGGCTCACCCCAGTTCCTCTCATCACAGAACACCTCAATCAAGGACAATTCCCACAGACTGGCCCAGCATCACGCTCATGAGATACAAAGTCCTGGCCAATCTGCACAGCAGCCTGATGTCACAAAAACAGCCAGACAGAATGTACAACTGTGAATGCCGAAGAACAGAAATATTGCCCCAGATAAAGGAGCAGAATGATACCCATTTAAAGTGAGGCACTCTGCTGTTCCAGTTCCTTCAGATCAGCAGCAGGCAAAAAACCAATACAAAACAACAAAAAAAGACCCCCAAACCCAAGAAATACCCCAAAACACACACACCCAAAAATCCCACCCCAAAACACACAAAAAACCCTAACCAAAAATCCCCCAATCCCACCCTCATGATTAACATTCATCTGCCTTGAAAGGAACTTTTAAAATATGTTTTTGTTCTCTGTGGCTTGTTGATCCACGGCAAAAAGTCAAAACTGGGATTAAAACTGAAGGGCTGTAGCCAGGAGACTGTCACTTCTAGTTTCTCTTCCCTCAAGGATTAAAAAGTTACTTTTAATTAATGTTGTTTCAAGATGTCAAGCCTGGCGTGACTGCCCCCAGCGCTGTTTCCCGAGGCTCGTGAGCAAGGCAGGCGGTGCTTCAGGCTCTTCACACACTTCTGACAATCTGCCTTTTGTGGCACACGCTCCCCTAGGCTGGCACACATCAGCTCTCCTGGGGAGTGATGTGCCCGTGAAGCAGGGTGCCCACGTGGTGGGTTTGGGTGGGTAAGGGCAGGTAAAATTCAGCTCTGAAATACTCTCACACAGCACGAGACGCTTGCGTGCAGGATGAGCTCCGGCATCTTTTACAAAAATATTTTCATTGCTTGAGCTCCCAGGGGAAGGTATTGATCCTTCCCGAGCACCTAAAGCCTGTTTCGTGTATGAAGAAATCCCCTCCTAGCCCAAACATCAAAACACCTAAGCGTGAGTCCGGCTTTACAGAACTATGCTGGGTTATTCCTGGACTGTACACAAATTGGATGCTAAACACACACCAGGGCGTATGACTAACACATGTCGCTTCCTTCCTGCATGCTCTGGCAGCGAGTTCAATTGAAACAGGACTGTCTGAAAAATCCTGCCCCAAAAGGTCAGACACAGAGTGTCTCGGTTCTTCTGGTGTTTCACAGAGAATCTGGTATGAGGGAAAATTATGGCAAGCAAAAACTGGAGCACAAATGTGACCACAGTCCTGACCTCTGATTGAAAATGCCTCATTGCTAGTTCAACCACAGGCAGACAGACATGATTTAATCCAACTTTTTCACTCCCTTTGCTGCATGGAGCACACTTGCACTTTTGCTGCTCCTCGGGGTATAAAACTTTTTTATCCACCCACGGTAGCCAAGGTACATACGCCACAACCACCAACTATGAATTTGTTCGAGGTGTACTTAGAAACTGGCAGGGCTAATAAAAAGCAGAACAGTTTAAGATGCCCTGGAACATTTTTACATCACATGTCCAAGGAATCATACATCTGTTGAGGCATTTTGCGGAGGAGATGGTGCCAAAAGTGCTGGGGAGCTCTCTAAACAAAGACTTGTGTGAAGTGGAGAGTCCCCACTCCCCAGAAGGATGGGAAGACCCAAAACTTGAACTGCACTTTCCAACACCAACTGAAAACTCAGTGCGTGGTGGATGGAGAGGTCCCGCTCCTCACAGCCATGGCAGGTGCCAGGAATTCTGCCCTGTCACTGCTGGACCAGCATCTCCCTGGCATGTGAAGCCACAGGGCGTTAAGGGGAAGGTGAACACCCAGTGCACATGGGCCCAGACTGCTTCCATCGCTCCTGTACACGACATGAGGAGCACCACTAGTGCTTCACAGATAAAAACATGAATAATCTGGTCACCTTTCACCTTTGCATCATCTCCCCAGCAGAGGGATCGACAGTGAGAGCTATCAGAGCAACCAAATTCCCATCCTTCACCAGTGGGAAGCAAAAGAGCCGAATCTCACCAAGTGCCCAGGAGAGGCAGGAATTAAAACCAGACAATGAGTGGAAAGGCTAAAAAGCACCAGCATGAGGTTCTGCTGGTTCAAGAACAAGAGATTTGAGTGCTCTGTGAGTAGATGCCAGTACAAAGTGTTTGCCATGAAAAACTTCCACAAAATTACATTTTTGCTCTATTTTGCAGGGATTGTAGAACACAGGAAATAAGCCTTATAACTTGTCTCGCATGTAAGCCCATCCATTTGCAAGCAGCTGACAGTAAGCAGTCAGAAAGCAAATGACTACAACTAAAGCAAGCAAGTAAGCAAACCCCTCACTGCTCCGAGACAGGTGGCACAAGAGAACTTACCTCTGTGCATAGTATGGAAAGAAATGTTCATCAGCTTGGAATCACCTCCACTGAACAGGAGGACTGGAAACACGTGACCACTCTTTTAAGAAAGGGAAAAGGCGAGAGGGGGAGGGATGCCAGAGAGAGAGAGAGAGCACGATAGTGATCCCATTCATCTATAGATTGTTGAGGGTCGACATAATGAGTCTTGCAAACTGGACCAAGCAGCTCTGCAAGGCATTATTGCTAGTAAATAAATCACTTAGCAGGAGAAGAAAATGCATGTATAAATCTTCTGTGCTGGTAGCAGACATGTTTCACTAGCAACTACCTCCTGAATAACATGCCAAGAAAGCCAATAGTGAGAGTTTGTGAATGCATGTCCAAAGCTTCTTAGCAAACTGTCATATTGATCTAGCACAGCCTAAGGAAGCCTAAGAAGACTCAAGGAGTTTGGGCAAATGCTTGTATTAGTGTTCCTTTCCTCTTAAGAGTTTGCTGAGACGGCACTTCAGTGTTTCCCAAGTAGTGCACCTCCGACCCTGGCAATCCATCAAGTGAATGCAAATTGTGGACCAGACAAAACCAGGCAAACAGCAATGCTGCTTAATAATAATGTACTCCCAAAGAGAAGGACTTCCTCTACAATGATTGCTGTGTACACATTTAAACTAAACACCCAAACTTCTTATTAGCCTCATCATGATTTGTGTTTTTGTTCCCTTTGAAATGCTCCAAAGTAAATGGTACAAGTTTACTCAAGGCTAACCTCAAACAGTAGGCTTTCTGAACTGTGCAAACGAACAAAAGTTGGGCTATATATAGATGGCCCACATTTATTATAAGGCCCTTTTGAAAACCAACACGCAGCAAAGTAGAGCTAAGGAGTAAGTTTGAAAAGAAAATAATCTCAGTAATCACCACTCTCTTTCCATTTGGCCTGACCGGCCCTAATTTGGTGGGGATTGTCCAGGACAATGCCCCGGGGCAGCTTCCCTGAAGTCCATCTCCAGCCATATAATTAGCAGGAGTCAGCTCAAGTCAGAAGAGCAGTTTTTCTTCTGATCTGCACAAGGTGCTCCTGCTGCCAATACCATTTCTCAGAGCCTTTCACACTCAGGGGAAGAAAAAAACAAAGGGGAAAAAAAAAAAAAAAAAAAAAAAAAAAGAGAGAGAGAGAGAGAGAGAGAGAGAGAGAGAGAGAGAGAGAGAGATCCAGAGGGCTTATTTATTCACTGCTTGTTAAACACCGAAAGTGGTCCCATGAGCATGGGGGAGCCCAAAATATCACAGATCTAGGGCTGACCTTCTGCCAAAGCACTTCTGATGCAGCTCTTAAGAAATGTGGTTATCACAGTGTTTGTTTTAAACTCCTGCTAATGAATCGGGCAGACCTACACTGAGAAACTCACTAAATTATATTTAACCTTGTTAATTTAACTCAAGAATTAACTATATTCTAATGAGCTTTCTATTTGTTGTTTTTCACTTGTATTTGCAAAATGCCTTCTATGCAATGGAAGTTTTCCTATCTGTTATAATGGGAACATTCCCGAAGTATCTAAGTGCTTAGGTTTGGCCTGACTTGGACCATCGCTACTACATTTTTAGCTTAGAAAAGGAAAACATTGCCACACACATGCTCAGATTTGTCATGGGCTCACAGGATATATGAACACACAGAAGGAGAAAAGAGCATATGCTAGCTGACACAGACTGGCTGTGGTGCCCCTTGTTGGGAGGGATCAAAATCACTTTTCCATGGAGTCAGGCCAAACCCACTTATGAGTCACTGGCTTCAAAGACCCATTGTAAAATATGTGCAGAAGTCCTCTAAGGCCACTGCGACTGGAGCTGCAACAGCAAGTTGCCTCTCATACAAAAGCCACACATACCCTCAAAATGCACTAAAAATCAATCAGTAGATCAGCTAATAAGCACACAGAGTCAGGTTTCACTGCTCATATTCTCAGCCATTTAGAGCTTATTCTGGAGCACTCCAGAAATCTTCAGTGGTGAGCACTTTACTACAGTAAAGTGCCTGTAAAGTGCTGCCTGTTGGCACTTACTTACATGAAAGTACAAAAATATTAACTCCAATACAAAGGAAGACTGTCATGCTGCAGACGCAGAACTGCCACTTTGTGGCATCAGCCAAAGGCACGGTGATGTACTCCACTGAAGCCTCTGTTTAAGCACAGTCTAGGTATGATTGCTCCATCCTGAGCATTCAGCCATAGAAACTCACTGTAAGCATCACTGGAGCCAGACATCATAACAGTACTGCAGGAGCAATGCCAGAACCCAGAAAAAACCAGAAATTTGGCTTCTTTAGATGATGAGAACCTATTCCCAAACTGTTGGGCCAAAAGCATCAGAGCTGATTATGAAGTAATAGGGCTTTACCCAAGCAGATCCTGATGGTGGGTTTCATCGTAATTTCTGCACATCTTTCCATTATGAAATGGAATTGGCAACCCAATGGTTACCTTGGGAAATAAACACTATGCTGTAATAAACTATGGCCAAAATGTCCATCATCCCTCAAGCACAACACAAGGGAGCAGAGGAAAGAAGAGAACAGCAGTGGCTTTGCAATTGGCCCTTGCTTTGGTCGACTCCAGCATCAGGGAGCTTCCTTGGGATGCAGCCACCAGTCTGGGCTACTCCAGAAAACTCAGTTCAGGAGCTGGACCTGTGCTAGTAAGCAAGTTATTATGTTGTTAGTTGGGATGGGCCAACCTTCTTCTGGCCTTGACTTAAAGGGGGTAAATGTGTTTACACCTCTTTGCTGCTGCTGAAGTGTCTGAATACCACAGCTCCCAAGCAGGAAGCTATTGATGACTGGGTGTGTGCAAAATAGAAAATAGCCTGTTTATGGCACACCATTCAGTATTACCAGGAGCACAGTATCCAAATTGTCTGGGAGAGAGCCTTTAGGGCAAGCCACACTCCAAATCTCTATCATCTTAAGAGCAGGTTGAAGAGGGTGTAATGGGCCTCAGCACACTCAGAGAATCATTTCAAGAGCATTTTAAGAGATTTTGTAAGCCCAGTTTGAGACTCTGTGCTGCTTTCAGATAGCTTGTGTCTCATGATAGTGAAACACTCAGCATTCATGCTTCAAGCCTGAAAACATATAATCACAGATCCACAGATTGTTTTCTGCTGGAAGAAACCTTCAAAGATCAACTAATCCAACACCCCTGCCACCTTTACTAGACGAGGCTGCATAAAGCCCCATCCAACCTGGCCTTGGACATTTCCAGTAATGGGGCATCCACAGCTCCGGGCAACTTGCTCCAGTGCCTCACCAGGCTCATAGTACAGTATTTCCTCCTAATGTTTATTCTAAACATACTCTCTTTCAGTTTAAAACCACTACACCCTGCCCTTGGTAGAAAGTCTTTCTCCATGTTTTTTGTTGGCCTCTTTTAAGTATTTAATAGCTGTGATTGAGGTCTCCTCTGAGCCTTCTCTTCTGCAGGCTGAACAACCCAAACTCTCTCAGCGTGTCTTCACAGGAGAGGTGCTCCAGCCCTCTGGTCACTTTTGTAGACTCCTCTGTGCTCTCTTGTGCTGGGGGCCCCAGAGCTGGATGCAGCACTCCAGATGGGGTCTTACAAGGGCAGAGCAGAGGGGCAGCATCACCCTTCTCAACCTGCTGGCCATGCTTCTTGTTGTGCAGGTTTGGTCAAAAAGGAGGCCAAGGATGTGACTTTCATTTGAGAGTTTGTCTCTGCTTACCTTGGGCCTACTGAAAAAGCTCTGTCTGAACAATTAAACATTCTGGGCTTGAAGAGACTTCACAAATCTTCTGTGAGAGGGAGATTAAAATGTTTGCACAAATTAGAAACTAAATTCTATCTCTTCCCACATCTCTAAGTTTTAATTTCTGCAAACACATTAATGCATGGTTGCACTTAAGACTCACATATATTAGATCTACAATACAAATTACAGTGCATTCTTTATCAGTTAGTCTCTTTCTCAACACAAACTAGCTGTTCTGTAACTAAGAGACAATCTCCTCTTTTTTCTCTCTCCCTCTTGTTTTGTTTTAGGTCACTGACTAGAAGTAATGTCTGCGCAGAACTACCGTAACAATTTCCTATACAGCGGAAAAACCGAAGTCATAAACTGCATTCAAAACAAGGAAATAAACAAACAAAAAAGGACAACCTAAGGAAGTGAAACAACATTAATGTTACTCTTTTTTATCTGTGATCAAGAACAGGCACTGAGTTTGGGAAGGACAGCACCTTAGCATGGCTTACTGAGCTTAATAAGACAAGTGGGGTCATAAGAACTGAGACAGTGCAACAAGGCCATTAAACCCAGGGAAGAGGAAGAATTCCTTCTGCTGAGGGATTCAGCTCTTGATGTGGACATTTCCACAACAGCACCGACCTGCAGCACCTTTCAGGTCTGAGACACCAACCAACCTCACCTGGGTGTACACAGACATAAGCAAAGTCGTAGGCAGATTACTATCCTCGCTGCTGCAGCTTATGTTCATATTTACTAAGCTGCTCCTTCAGCTGACCCCAAGGGAACCACCACTGCACTCAATGCTTTCCCATTTTTACAGTGATTGTAAAAATTCCCACTGAGAAGAGCCTGGACTGGGCAGATCCCCTTCCAGTTGCTTTTGGGGCTGCAGGTACCAAGCCACTGGTGGGGTACCTTTGCTATGAGCAGCAGACGCCATCTGCCTTCCCACACTTCCCAGAGCAATGGTGTGGATGACTTAACCAGCAAAGAAACTGGGCAGCCCAGGGACACCTCCCTATCCCTGAAATTCAGCATCCTGATTCCAGAGCAAGAGGTGACAAGTAAAACTGCACAGCTGAGCACTGGAGATTTGCCCCAGAGACAACTGAAGCCCACAGTGATGCAGGAAATGGGATGGTCTTTGGAAATTCAACTAATGCAAAAGCTCGTTTATACCATGAGTGTATGAACAATGACTGAGCATCAGGAGTTACAGCTGAGTAAGGATTTCTGGGCTTGGCTCAGAAGAGCTAATCACTATAGAAGAAAAACCCACCTCACTTCACATATGCAAATTGAAGCTTACAAGAGCACATAACTCTCATTAAACCTTTCAACACACATGCTGCATATTTCTGCCAGCACCTGATGGTATGCTAAAGTGCATTCAGTTTCAAACTATCAGTGTCTGGACCCCTACTACATGGCATGAATAGACAAAGCATGTAATTAGGGTCAAATTTCTATCTGATGGCCACTGAAGATATTTTGTTTGTTTTGGAAGGGGTGGAGGGGGGGTAGGAGGGAAGAGTTTGGTTCAAAAACAATGTTTATTTTGAGCAGCCTGAGCAGAACTGTGAAGCATTTCAAGAGTAAAGAATATTTTCTTTGTTAAAATCTTTAAGCAAGCCTCATAGCAGCAAACTGATGAGAGGGTAACATTCCTCACTACTAATTACAAGCAATGTATTAAATTTCATTCAACAGTAAAGTAGCACAGAAACACAATGAAAAAGCTACAGCACAGCTAAAATACCCCAAGTTGTTAATGAAAAGTAGCTGAAATAACATACTGGTTTGGTCAAATCTGTGAACATAAAAGATGCATTTATATTAGAGTGGCGCATGGAAAAAAAAAAAAAAAGATGACGACAATACTATTTCTGTGGAATACTAAATGATTAAAGGCAATAAAGATTTCTGTACAGCTGGGAGAAACTCCTTATGGTCTCAGCTCCTACAAAGTGTGCTGCACGAGCTCTGAGAGAGTCTCTCTACAAAGGAAAAAAAGGTCCCTGATAGCAAAGATTCTCTTAAGAATGTATACACACAAACTCCTGTGAATCAGAAAGCCCCTAAATATATACCCCTAGTTCAGTTAAACCAAACAACTGGCTCAGTCTCTGGGCTAAAAGTTACCTTTATTGTCATTTAAAAAGCACAGCAATTTGTAATGAGAAAATACTGGTCTTCGAGAGGTGAATGCAAACAAAGATTAAGAGGCAGCCCTGGCCTCTGGAAGCCTGGGAGCTCAGAGGGATGTTAGGAGGATAAGTATTTCAGAGCAAAGTACAAAGGCAGTGCCGCTCATCTCACCCACAATTCAGTCTCTGAATAAATGCTGCTGCGCTGTCTCAGAGACATGCTGATTTCTAGCTCCTGCTTAATGGGACGACTTGTTACTGCTCAACAAGAATACTTATAACAGAGTTTTGCCTCTTGAGATTTGAACTATTCAAGTATAGATAGATCTCAAGATGTAGTTTGTTGTGTTCTTTGTCTTTAGGATGCCACTCCAGATTGGCACCCACAATCCATTAATACAAAAGGCACCAACATGCAAATAAAATAATTTCTGCCAAACTGAGACAGCTTTCAGGATGATTGTGTATTGATAAGAAAAGGCTGCATTCACCTGCAGTGATAGGACTTTCTCCACAACTGCTTAAACCTCATGAATTCTTAGTAAGGAAATTCTTTTTCTTCTCTTTGTCTGACAGAGAAATAGCAATAATGTTTTTCCCTTCCCAAGTTTGTCTGAAAGGTCTTTCCAGCTTGCCTTGGTAACTGGGAACACAATCCACATTGTTCCCAATGCTCCTGTAGATCTAATATCACATTGCGAATAGGTCCTAGTCCAACACTTACTGAAGTCAACAGCTATAAACTGGTACACTAACAGTGTACACTACTGGTACACTAACACTTTCCATGGCACTGCTAAAGCACATACTCATAGAGTAATAACCTGGGGCCAAATAAAGACCTAAATTTAGGACTCCCAACACTTCCCAGTAATTCTGTTCTTACCACCAAACAGCTCCAGATCTTACACAGAAAATAGTAAAAGGTGAGCCCTTCTTCTAATAAGGAAGAGCTAAGATGCCACTGCAGCCATCACAGCTATCAGGAACAGCGAGCAGCTGGCAAGCAGGGAGCCACTGCTGGGCATGGGCACGACCCGTCTGCTCGTGCTCAAAGGGACAGCACAGGACAAATGAGGGCCCCACAGAGCAGGAGGAACAGGCTGCTTCTTGCATGGGCCACCCCACATAGACCAAAAGATAGTGTGAGTCACCCATGCTGGAGGTCACAAGCTGGTGCAGGCACCAGCTCCCCAGGCTTCCCGCCGTGCCGCCAGCATCCTCAGTGTCTCTCACCAAACATGCTCACCCTCGATTCCTTGACATGAACCACTGTGAGCAACCCTGGTGCTATTTTCCAGTGCTGCTATACCTTCTCAGGCTGATGGCTACCCCAGTTGCAGTCCAGTCCCAACACAGGGGGAACAGAAGTTACAATACAGACCCATCAGAAGCGGATGTGCATTTAACTGTAAAATGACAGCTGCTTCATTGGAGCTTGGATTAGGGAGGCTACAACGTGCCTAATTACAAAGTTAACTTCAGCACGTGTAAACATGGCTCACAAAAGTTTAATGTCAGATTTTCTTAGTCTCTTGTATGAATTTTGGACGATTTTTCCTCTGCAGCTGCCAAAATGCTCGCTGTTGACAAACTAGTCTAAGTGCTACCAAAGCATCTTTCATGGGCTGACTGCGTACATCTGAACAGATACATTCCTCATTAATGTGCTATATTTCAAGCTAGAGAAAACAATGCATGTCGAGAGACCATAAACCACAAGTACAAATGATCCAGGTCACCTATGATGAATATAACCAGCATTACAGGAAACATGACACATTGGGCTCTCTTCTTGGTAAAAAAAAAAAAAAAAAAAAAAAAAAAGAGGAAAAGTAGAAAAGATGAAGAAGGGTTCCACATTCTTATCAATTCCTCTCTTTTGAAATCTGTTGGAGCAAGGGAGATTTTCAGAATTTTTTTCCTGTTTTGTACACAGGGTGCTTTCCCCTCCCACCAGACACCACCCTTCCTGCAGGAACATCAAAAGAAACTGAGTTTGAATCCAGATTAGTTTCTAAATCCAGGATTAAGCTGATGGCTAAACCAGAAAAAAAGGCTCAGTTTGGGAAGCAGAGGATCTGAACATCAGGCTCTTGCCTGGTTGTCCATTTATGCATCACTGTAAGATGAAATTACACAAAAAGGGAATTTTCTGGTCAGAGTCTGTTTTTCCCCACACCAGAAACTCAGAAGCTTGACCTAGGGCAGAACTCCCTTCAGTGCCTCCTCAAAACAGATACCTCAGCTTTGGTGAGCCGCTGAAACCAAAACATTTGACTAATTCTGCTGATTTAAAGTTCAATTAAATCATGTCCCTTGTTGAAACAGATGTCAGATAGGATTTGATTCTGTGTGCTTTGCTTGAATCTGCACACTTTTGTGAATAGAGGAGCAATTTATTATTTCGATAAGTTTCCAGCTTACAAGTACATCCAGAAAGGCACAAGTAAAAAAAAACCCAACAAAACAAAACAAAAAAACAACCCATCCAGTTAATAAATTACTATTATAGAAGAAACATGTGACAAACAATGCTCTCTATATATTCATTAGCCCATACCTACTTTAAAAACTGAATCTTGAGAGATTTTATAATTCATGCCGTCATGCTCATCAAAACATTTTTTACAGCAATCACTTTTGTGACAGATTTCCCCCTCCCTTCATTTGAAGTAAGCAGAGTTATGGAACAGTCACACTACAAAAATACCTGCAAAGTAGCAGCTGCCCAGGAAAAGGCCTAGATATAATATGACTGCTGATTTTTGAACTGCTATGCATGCTGTGTATGCCTGGAAACATAACAAATGTGCATGGCTTGGCTTGTAGCACCTAATTTGCAATAATATTGAAGTCCCCCACAATAACTCATTTACTCTTATAATAAATATATAAAAAAAGACAAATTGCTACATCGAACATGCATTTTCTTCACTGCAAGTAGCTGCTACCCCAGGGAGAAAGCCCTGTGCTGCTAACTAATAGTAAATCCTTTGGAAAATCATGTGTCATAATGATGGACAACCAGGGAAAGGGTATTAAATAGATTTAGAGGTTAGATACTCTAACAAGAACAAAAGAGGCCTTTTGCAAGCTAGTACCAATCAGAGCTGGCTCATTGGTATGATTAGCACCAAGTCCAAAGAAAGTTTCCATTATGAGACAAGACAAGAGGGAGAATATAACCCAAAATCTCCCTAGGAAGACCAGTTTGTGATAGGTCAAGTCCCCAAAAGATTGGGTAACTCTTTGGTTCTCAGGAGACACCATGGTGTCCTCAAACTACATTTAGGCAGGGGTGATTTTGCTGTTATTTTATCTATTGGCACATCATTAGACAAAGCACATCTGAGTCAGAATGTATTACGATTATATGATGCCAACAAAAAAATACAGACTGTCTGAAGACACACCTGATGGACAAAAATGGTGCATTATCTAGAAGCTGAGGCAAACAAGATAACAACATTACTTTGCTTCATATTTAGAAAACTATTAAATGCATAAATTTATCTAGAAGGGGTTTTTTTGTTTTGTTTTGTTTTTTTCAGGAGCAAGCTCTAAATACCAGTGTTCTGCAGAATTGTACAAACTGTAATGATCACGTCCAGATCTCAACTTCAGATCCAGACAGGATTTTGGCCTAAATTGATTTCCACCAGCACTTTCTAATTAGATTTGATACACTGGGGGTGTGGGAACCTTAATTCATCATAAATGTCTTGAGTTTATTTCACACAGAAGCAAGGAACAGCCCAGTCTTGACAGAAACAAAGGGAGAGAGTCTTTTAATTTGTATTTTTGAGGACTCCCTGGTATCTTTCATATCTGCAGAACACCCAGCTGCTCCCCAAATGGCTCCAAGTTTCTCCCTCCAGAACATTTTCTATTGTTTCTGATACATCATCCCATAGTGATTTATCGCTATTTTGTGATCATTGTCAGTTTACTGTTTTGACCAATACACCATAAATCAAGAAGAAGAATGTTAGGTGGGACTTCATTGTGTAGCTTTCATTCATTACCTGCAAAGATTATAGCCATTTCATAAAAACCAATATGAAAGAAAGAAGCTTATTGGCAAAGACCAGTGAAATTCATTTCATGCTTCAAAAGTTTGCGATTGGTCTGCTAAGAAAAAGACCCCTCAATTGTTGGAAATTATTTTTTCTTTTAAACCAGCAAATGCCCAAGACTGAGCCATATCAATTGTTTGCTGTACTTTCTACTCAAATGCCATGGAGGCCATTCCATATCTGTCCTTGTAAAACCCACTGTGCTTACTATTCATGAACTGCAGGAGAGGGTGATACATAAAACACAGGTCTCCAATACATTACGCTGCTCTGGAGAGTGTGGCACTCTGAAAGGTGGCTCTGGGAAAGGCAGCTGCACACTTGGCATGATGTGTCCTGCTCATGCAGGGGACAGTCATAACAGAAGGACATACAGCCTACTCCTTCGGAAGTCAACTCAAGATCAAAAACCAAAAACCACCCCCCCATCTTTTTGTAGAGAAAACTAAATGACCAGGGACAAATTCCTTTCATTAGTAATCGTCATTCCTGAATAACTGCTGTCCCTGTTAATTCTAGGCTCTTCTCTGAACTGCTGAAAAACTTCTCAGGCTAGTCCAAGACTGCTTTTTGATACCTCCTCTTTCCACTCACTTCTCACTGGAACTCAGAACACAAATGAGTGTTATAAATCATCCTCCAGTGTCTTGACATGATGGTCTGTTAACAAGATCCACTTTCTAATTGGGTCAACCTTGTACCTACTTTGTTTCTCCCAATAAGAAGACTCTTAAAGATTTCAAAAATCTTGCACAAGTCCTACTGCTTAGACAAATCTATCTTTAATAATCACAGAGTCTCAACATCTACTGGTTACCTTCTCAGTCATTTCCACTGGAGCAGAATCAGTGAAGCTAGTGTCCCACAAGGGAACAACAGGGTCCTCTGTTTGACTGAGTGCAACCATCCTCCAGTGCTGTGCCAGGAGGCAACGGGCACATCTCGGAGGGGAACACTGGCCTGGGACTGTTTCCTGGGTGTGGTGCAGAAAATCCCACTCTGCTTTGGGGATTGCTACTCTGCAATGTAGCTGCGTGGACTTGAGTGGTTAAACTGGACTGCAAGACCAGATACCATGTCCTGCCCTGATCTCTCTGGCAGTGTAAATGCAACCAGCAAGAGGAAAGATAGGGTCCACCTCTTGTATGTGCAACTTTTTGTTAGTTCCCTTTCATCTGTGGATTGAGTCTTCCAAAAGCAATTTTTCCAACCATTTAAAAAATCCATCCTCCAGATGAGACGAAGAACTCTCTGGATGTGCATCTGTAACTGTGCCAGTGGCTTAACCAGTTTATCATAAACTGTGTGCTTTTTGGTCAGGTTAACACATCTGACATGTTCTATCAACAGACGCAACTAATTAACAAATTACTAACCCAGCAGGACAAAGCACAGAGATTGTAGGAATTGAGCCTTGGCTTTCAAGACCCAGAGCAGAGATCCCACCTGGATCAGCCACCTTCTCCTAGGAGAGGGAACCTCTCCACCATTCCTTACGAGCACAAAGGGTCTGAGAGGAGCCCAGAGACTTGGACATTTAGCAGCATCAGTAGAAGGTCAGGGAATGGGAGACCTGCTGTCCAGCCCACCTCTGAATGTCATCTGACTTTTAGTTGCTCTGCAAGGGGGTCTTGCAGCACCGATGCACTGGGAGGTCTCATTAGTTGCATGTTGGGCATGTGCTTGGAGAACTGACACACACAACTTTTTGAGTTCCCTTCCTATTTTCCTTTTTTTCTGAAGAGAATAGACTCAGCCGCCTCCTCTCCACATCCAGACTCTCAGGAACGTGCATCAAACTTAGGTTGCACAGAAAGCACAAGCAAACACTGCTAATTTACACTTTAAGAGGCAGAAGAGAAACCTTTCCCTTCGACTTACGATCTGTTACTCAAATGCCTTTCTCCCTGTCACAGTTACTGGGAGAAATCTGCTAAACTGGAGCTGTGGAGCTCCTGCACAAGGCTTCTTGAAGTCGCATATGGACTGAACATCAAGTGGACGGCTGTGCACAAAGGTGTGGTTACCATGAATCATTTATTACCCCAGCTAAAGCTTTAGGAACAACATTCACTAATGTAAAAGATAACTTGACTCTGGGAATACTGCTGTCACTACGGCTGCATATTTTACAAGGGGAAAAGATTCCTTTAGGTCTGTTTGTTGCATTAACCCTTTCAAGCCTGCACTTCTACTGCAGAGACAGTTTGATCTTTTATTTTTCTTGCAAACAGAGAATAACAAACAGCACCCTGAGTTCTTATTTAAGTTTCTATATAGTACACCCAACCATTCAAAATACTTGTGGGTCCTGAAAAAATGTTGGAAAAGAAAGCTCTCACCAAAGACAGGAGCAGCATATCTTTATTTCCCTGCGTACCCAGTCGTGCAGCTACCTCTAAAATATTTGAACCACACTGGATGATTATAAATAACAAGAATGGGGAATAGCACATTCTGTCCTCTGCAGATCACCACAATGTAACCTCAGCCAGAATTTATCTGAGGGCAAGTGTAAATGCAAAGTAGGAAAAAATTTCCCTTATTCAACAAGAAATATTAAATTAATGATCCTCCAAGATGCTCAAGAATATTTCCTTATTCGCTCTCAGTGTTTTGATACAGAGAAGAAACCTGTATGGCAGTGGGTGCACCAGCATGGCACAGGGGGACACACCACACCACACCACTGCCAAACACACAGAATTCACACTTTTCTGCGTACAAAGAGCAGCCAGATAACTTCCACCTGCATGACCTTCACTGCAGATTGAGAAAACTACAACTGCATGACTCTGACAACCTGCACTGAGATTAATGCTCAATCGTCACCTAGCTCTGAAAAGAGCATAGAGCTTACAAATTTAAACACATAATAAACAAAATTCAACAGGCAAGCTAAATATGCCTATCCTGCCTCTAGCTACAACTTTATGACACTCCAAAAGGCCAGATTATTGTAACAGACACTTCCAAAAGCTGGGATATTTATTTGCACCTCTTTGATCCATAGAAATAGTCTGAGAGACTGAGAGACTGAGACAAAAAGTCTGAGAGAGGAGCCCCTCTCTTCAACTTTTCAGGGCTTCTAGCAATAGGCAGAAACACAGAAGCACCAAAAATGGAATTAATTAAGTTTGTGCAAGAAGAGCAGCCTACACTGGGCTTTTAAAGCTGGCTTAAACACTCTTTAAACTGGTCTTAAATACTCCTTAAGTATTTAATCCTGTTTTCCAACATTCAACAGCTCTTGCTATCCAAATTCCTCCCCTTAAGGAAACATCTCACAGAGGCATGTGTGGTCAGTGAGGGAGAGGCACACTGTGGGCACAAGAGCCAGGAGCAGCCAGCAAAAGGCAGCACGACCAGGGCACAAGCCAGCTCTGCCTGTGCCCACCAAGAGGGCATTCCTCTGGTGGCTGGGGGGTCCTCAGAGTGTCCGTGACCACTTATACTCAAAGGAATTTAGATTTGCCCAGGGCAAGAGGTCACCTGCTCTCAACCTCCCGGGCACTTGGCATACCTCCTTCTGAACACAAATGGTTTCTTCTGACCACATGGCTTTTGATAAAAATATATATTTAATTTCTCTTTTTTTTTTTTTTTTCCCCTGCATATACACATGGATATATATATATATATATGTATGTATGTATGTATGTATATATTTATAAGCACATGTATCACACACCCATGTGACTCATGCCACCAGCATGCAAGGAAGGACCAAGGACACACAGCTATTTACTTCCATTGGCAAGAACGTGATTTAATCCACCATACCAATCTACCACTGAAACAGAAACTCTGGAAGACTTTCTCAGCCATCAACCTGCCAGAGACAGACGCTGAGGGACAGTCCCTTATTAATGCCCAACCGTTGAGCATCACTAGATGCTCGTTTCTCCTCTGGGGCCACTTGTCATACGCTGGAGCCCGCAGATTTAGCGGTAGGAAAGCGGAGCCGGGCGCTCACCCAGCGCTGCGCGGCACAACGACAAAGCAGCGCTGATCGGCCGCTGTGCTTAGGGCCATGCAGGAGAAGACCCATGGTGGGGGTATCTCTTCACTGGCAGAGTCCCTCCCCTCCCCCTGCAGCCACACCGAGCTCATTCCACACATCTATAATGAATCAGGCTCCAACTCATTAATAAAAAATGACAAGGTATCATCTCATTCAATCTTCCACGCTGGTACGGCATGCAGATAAAACCCCCAACTCTCTCTCCTCAATTCCTCTGTGGCCCAGCAGCTAATGAGACTACAAGATGGACAGGACAGAGTGAGCTGCAATTGCACAGAACTTAACTTGAGAGAAAAGGGGAAATAACCTTTTCATTAGAGTCATGAGACTTTAATTTTAATGCCATTCCCCCCCGCTCCTTTTTCTCTCTATACTAACAAAAAGGTGGGATCAGAGGCCTTGCTGGGGCCACCAGCCAGGTCAGTGAGCTGCAGAAGTGTCACAAGACACAAAGGAGTTGACCTTTGCTATAGTAATGAGCTGTTCAATACTTTAGGTCCCAAATCAACACAATTACTAAGTGCAGGATTTCTAAGTTTTAGCAATAATCAAATACTAGGAAGGTAAAATAAAATAAACAGACTGATGAGATTCACAGACAATGAGTTGGGAGTTTGCTGGTCACTCTGAGTCACAGATACTCAAGTCAATCCTGCCGATCTCCTCTCCATCTCCTGCATCTCTGACCCACTGTTATGATGCTGATAAAAGCCACAATTCAAATGTTCTGTGTTTCTAAGTGAGATGAAAAGTAATAAAGAGGGATCAACAAAAGGAAATGGTAAAACCAAATTGCATTGTCTACTTGACATTAAGAACTACATCCAGCCACATCCTTATTTAATAAACTTGAGTTATACAGCGAAGAAAATACAAATTACAGATCACAATTTCATATATACAACACCAACTTTACTCTGCATAGCAACCTTTAGGCAAACTACAGCCCAAAACGTTTTACACAATTAGAGGGATGAAAAACAGCAGAGAGAGAGGGGAGAAAGGCAGTCCCATAGCATGGGGAAGGGAAAGTTTCCAAATAAGAAAGGGACAGGCAACAAAAGGGGAAGGTCAGCGACAGTATGACCAGCTGGGGATTGCCACAGAGGGGATGCGATGTGTCCCAAAATCAACCCCCCTTTTTAACACCTGGCCCCAAGCTGCTGCCTTCCCCCTCTGTCTGACTTTGGTTCAAATCCCTTTAATTAGCACATGACAGAGACCTCTGTAACAGTGCTGTAGGTCTGTGGTTCAAACCCCACGGGTGGTAGCAAAAGAAACAGAAATAACATTTTTGGGCATAGTGGAACTGGCATTTTCTATTAAGAAAACAAAGAAATTTCACTTTGGAAAATGATGAAAAAAACAAAGTCTTTCCCACTAGACAAATAGGAGGATGGATTCAAGAATGCCAAAAGAAATGCAGAAGTTTGGGCTGCTCAGACTATGTTGCATAAATTAATACAGGCTTTAATTACATAATCACACATCATTTTTGTCCCCAAACGTCTTTGTCTTAACCTTAGGGGAATCACTTCAGACTAGGGCAAACCTCTGATAAGGTAAATAAGGGAAGACAGTCATTAGAGTGATAAAAGCAGGAGGTACAGCACTGCATAAGCCATCAGGAGTAAAATATAGCTAAGTAGTGGTGGGCGTCCGGGATTTTTAGCTCTAGGGTGATATATAACATTAGATCATAGTTATTTGTAATGTGATAGCGCTATGTAAAGCTGCACTAAAAACCACCTCTGCTCTACTCTTTGCATGTGATGTGAGAAGATGACCCTGGTCCAAAAAGTCTGTAGTCTCAGCAGTTGTCAAAACAAAAGCAAGGGACAGGGTGGAGTAAAACCATGATAATGCTGAGATAATGTGAACTAGCACTAAAAAGCTATGGTTAAAACATGCTAGCTGCTCCCTGATTCCCAAGACCCTGAATCTGAGCTTAGTGATGTTACTGCTCCTTCAGCCCAGGCCAAATATACGGATGATTCAACAGGAAGGCCAGAAGCTGTCAGCATCCCAAACATCTTTGGCCAGCCCACCCCTAAAGAAGGAATAATGAAGTCAGTTTTACAAACAAAAGTTCTGCGTCTGCCAGTTCTGATTGCAGATTGCACATTCCTGCACCACAACCAGACAACAGAGAAAAAAAGAGCATCATGTTGTCCTGGGGTCAAGTAATCATTTGTTTCTTTCCCTTGTGTGCTACAGAGCAAAATTATGTTTGCTTTCTGGAAAATATTTATTTGTTTGGGGAAAAAAAAAAAAAATCCCAGACCCTTCACATTTAAATTAAAAAAAAAAACAAAAAACCAAATTGCTTGGAAATAAGATAATTTCTTCAGGGGCTCTTTTTTTTTAATGTGAAGACTTATGTTTTTCTAGTGTGAAAAAATGCTGAGATGATGGTGTGAACTGTCCACAAAACTCCCTGTGGACTTCCTCCCTCCACCCCCAATAAAATATACAGTTTAAAGAGTATAAGCTCTCCCACAAAGCAGAAGGATGTCTTCAAAATGGAGAGGTTAGGCACTTAAAATGCAGGCTGAATAACAATCCCATTTTAACTTCACACACACATACACACAACAGGGTGTCCTTGCACAGACATTTAAAAACCAGAAGCTATAAGCCAGTAATGCACCTCACACCACACAAGGGCCAGTCTGGCTTCTACCTACCTTGACTAGTTTTGCTGAGTTTTTTTTCTTCTGCAATTACTATTTGCAGCCAAAAGGAGTATCAATCAATAAATGTCCCCTGAACTGTGCCAGGTAGTCAGGAACTACTGACTACCTGTGGGGGAGCAGCTGCAGATGAATTCCTAACCTCAGAGCCCAGGAGCAGCACGTGCCTCCCCAAATACAGGGGACAAACCAAGGCGTAACAACAAAAGCTGGGCCATAGGGATGTTGGTGTCCAGGACTCAAAACACAAGGGCAGTTTACCTAACTGGCAACTCATTAAAATGAAATTACATGCACTCTTATGTATATAAAAATTTACCGAATTTTTTCTGAAATAAGTAATTTGTGTCCACAGTGCAGCCAATTCACTACAGCTAAGGATGGTTTACATTTCGGGCTCTCTGTGCTGTAAGGAGATGTCACACAGGGATGAAAATAGGAACATGAAGGGTGGAGGGTTCTGAAGTACTCAGTGCTAATTTAACTTGCTCTTCGCTTCTTTCCTCCCCACCCCTTGATGTTCTTCATGACTTGCTGTCATTCTTTTCAAACAGCAGAAAAGTTGAACTGCTGCCACCTGCTTTAAGGAAATCCCAGCCCTAATGACACGTTCAAAACAACTGGAGTAGTTTTTGACAGAACATAACTCTTGAGGCCTAGTCCAGTGTTCTGATAAATTAATAGATAGATAAATAAATACATAAATCACTGTTCTCTAAGCCGGAGCAGTCTGTACCATTACTGGGGCAGTGAGGGAAGCCCAGGCTGCTGTGAGCACAGGGATGCAGGCAGGGCTGCACAATGGCCATTCCCGGGAGCGGCACTGTACCCCACACGTACTTACTGGAATAGTTCATTACTTTTGCCGTGACAACCACAAATCATGGTAGATATCGAAGAAGTGCCAAAATTTACATGAGGATTTGGAAGGCACAGGAACAAGCTTTCAGCACACACAGCGGCAGTCCTGCAGGGTGGGAGAGATGTGCAGTGGGGAAGGGGAACCATGTCCAAGGCCAGCTAATCTTTTTCAGGCAATTTACACCCCACATCAAATCCCACACTAGTGACACAAGAAGGGAAAGAAAGAAGGAAAGGAAAGAAGAAAAATAGGTGCATTTTGTACACAGCATTCCTGTGTTTCAGCCTCTTGGACTCACTTATTTTACGAAATCAAGTTATCTGAATCTTAATGTGTAGTACGGCAGGAATTCAAAGCCTCTTCTTTACCCACTAAACTTGATCTGAGGCTCAACTTGACAATGTCGATAAGTATGTTGTGCTGCATTATTCATGCCCCTTCCCTTGCCTTCCCCCTGCCTCTGCCTGGCAAGCGGCAGCCGCCACTGGTGCAAAGTTGTGAGCCGGGAGCAGAGAGACCTGCCCTGTATAAATACCTGCAATAAATAAAAGATAAACAAGATATGTTGCTTGGCGACATCTGCCTCTTTGCCTCTCTGTGCTGGGCTCCCAGCACAGCAGCTGCTCAGGGGGGCCTGGGGAGGGGGTTCACAGCTCTGCAGCTGGAAGCCACCATGCTGGGGGTTTGGCTGCAGCTGTATTAAATAAACCACTTGGGTAAGGATAGAAAACACCCCAGCACTAAAATATCTGAGAGCTGAAATTCTGCTGATGAGCGTCAGGAGATCGGTGGTTTACAATGCGAGCAACATTCCTTCAGCTACTCATCATCATCGTAATCATCATTATAAATCTTGGCAACCAGCAAAAAACATCCATTGTTTCAATCCCTCACTTCTTTCCCCTCCAGATCTGCAGACTTAGTGACGAGGATATTTTGTTATGGCTTAACCCTCAGCGGTTTACCCAGGAAATGCAGGGGACTGCCTCAGATGAAGACACATTGCTGCAGCAGTACATGGGCAGCTGTTTCTAGTAGCCAGATCAGGACAAGCAGTAACTTTGGTTTCTTCTCTTACATGCTGTCAAATGGGCTGAAACTTGTAGTTTTTATGTTCTTCCTCTGATGCCATGAATCTTAACTTTTCCAGCTTTAAGTTTGCTCATTTGTACACCACCACCAGCATGCCCTAAACAGATTTTATGTGGTTTCAGGAAAGCTTCTCTGTTCAACTTCACAGAAATAGCATCTCATCCAAGGCCTTTCTTCTACAACATACATCTTGCTCCAACAAGGAAAGCCATTAAGTCCCAAAGAAAATTAGAACTGAGTTACATTTACATTTTCACCGCATCTAGTCTGTAATCCACAAAGAGTTCAGGCTACTTAAAGAAGAATAAACCATGAAAACAGATGTATAGACACAGACACTCAGAGTCTCAGCAGGAACAAGCTTCCATGATGGTGAACATAGTCTCTGTCCCTACAGAAACTGAGTCATCACAACATCTGACCCCTGAGGCTGCAAAACCGAGATGATGCCACATTATTGTTAAATGAGGCAGTACTGCAAGAGTCATGCAAAAACCACGCTGAAAGGTCACAACACCCAGAATGTACTCAGACATGGAAAAGGCTGACAAAAGCAGAGATATCTCTAAAAGCTGCATCAAAGCACAGCCCTTAATGCAATCTAGGAAGTGGTGAAAGCCTCAAGAGCAGCACTGTCCCACTGACAAGGTATTCATGTGTTCACCTCCTTGAAACTGCACACTTCTGCTGCATGACTGGAAGAAGCCAAAGGAAAATGACTCCAGGAGTGACAGGATATTCCCTGTAGTCACTTTTAGTGGCTTAAAGATTCCCTCTACTGCATCTATTATGTTCTTGCAACTAATACGCCATGCAGCTGCCAATTCAATCCTTATTAAAATGAACTGTGTGTGTTCATTTCTTGTAGGAACACTGCTGTCTGAATTCTGGGAACCAACTGAGATTTGGGAGGCTCTGTGGCTTGGGGCAAAGAACTCTTTTTAAAGAGCTTTGCCAAGTCAGGACTGAATGGTTTTCCCCACTTATAGCCTCCAGACCTTTATTATGCTTGGGCTGCAACATACACTCAGCTCCACCTCTGCCAGACCGAAGCTGTTACTTTACTTCTGAGTCACAGCAGAATGAAATACTCATCCTTCACTACATACCTAGTCTGGGATACACTCTCCTTCAGCTGAGACTGGTTATAGGAAAAGAACAGGGTACAAGTCATGCAGAGAAGCTGGTCTTGCTCTCTACACTCTGGTCTGCACCATGACCTGGAGCACTGCAAGCCATGAAACTGGGGATGTTCAGGGCTAACAGCTCTTTACACCACTGACTGCTGTTTGTTTCTCTAGCCCCTTGGCACAAATACATGGCTTTCAGCCTTTATTAGAGGAAGCTGCTCATCTGTACCAAGCTAAACTGTGGGAGCTTGGCCTCAGGACAGGATAATTCTGCACAGGGCTGGTGTGGATTTTGCAGTCTGGGCTACTCAAGTTCAGCTGCTTCTGCTATCTGAACAATGGGTTTATCTGCTAAACCCAGGGATCCACTGAACCTGGTGTTGTTTAGACATCAGATTTTTCCATTCAGCTCATGCTCTTCAGGCCTTGTTGTTGCCTGAAGCCCTGGCTTCTCTGATGAAAAAATCTAGATGGAACTGTCATACCTGTCACCCACAGTGGGTGCCAGAGCCCTTACCAGGATGGACTACAGGGAAAGGATGTGTCTGCACCACAAAGCTTTGACCGAGACCTGCTTCATTCCCAAACCCAGCAGTACTGGGATCTTTGAGTGTTTGGCTCCAGGCCATTTCCTTATTAAATACAATTACAAAGTGGTGCTCTTACCGCCAGTTGAAGCTTGTACTTGTTAGATCAGGAAGGAAAATATACATATTGAAATAAGTTTCTCCTGATCTGACATGTACAAACATTATCTATGCACCCAAACACACACACTCATAAATATATTGGCCTACAATAGATAGTGCCTCCCGCAATGGTCAGACCCTGAAACCTGAGGACTTCCCCCTCAAGTCTTGTTTTATATGATTTAACAAACCATGTGAGATAACCATTGCAATAAATGCATCCTGCAGAGCCCAGAGAAGGTAAGGTGGCACATGGAAGTAACAGATATTTGTCAATATTGTCCTGAGAGCTGGCTGGGTAACCAGGCGCATGCATCAACCCAAGGCACTTCTGGCCAGACACAGCTGCTCTTCCCCCCACAAAACATCATCCTGTCCTGGGGACACTCCTCCTATAAATCAATACAGGTATTCAGAGAGTAATTAGTCAGAGCAACAGAATCTGAGTGTCCTCCTTTATAAACACTAGCTAATTAATTTTCACAGTGTCTCTAGGGAGACAAGAAAATACGATGACCATTATCTAAAATATATGACAAGAACATTACTATTATTAAACGCAGAGCTTGAAAGAAAATCTCCCCACCAAGGAGAGATACATCAACAGTCAACTGCCTCTACACTTTCAGTATTCTTTTAACAAAACTCAGAGATGAACATTTATTTTACCAGTACCAAAAATAACCTTAACCTCTGTAAAAATTTTTACACTCTCTTAAAGTACGTGAATTTTCTTTGCAGTCCTGAGCAACCTCCTGTTTTCACCATTCTGCCTGAGTAGTTCTTGTGGAAGGGGACTAGTAGGATACTAGAACAGCCCTTGGAAGATTTCAGAAGCCTGTTGTGGTGTTCACGAGGCTTCCTCTATACTGTGTAAAAGCCACATAAAACAGAGCATCAGTACCTCTGCGGCAAGGCTTGGCATATCTCTGTATACTGAATCAACATAATTATTTAGAATCCATCTCTCTGCATGTAATTTCTTTATCCTGCTATTGTGTTGCAAAGAATGAAAACCATGAAGAGCTGATCATCCATGCACCCTCTCTCCAGGGTTTTTTTTTTTAAGTTAAAAAATTCCTGGTTGTGACAGAGGCAGTTTCAAAACTGGAAGCTGTCAGCCTCAGAAAAAACACAGTGAGAAGCAAAGGTGGCTGTTCAAATGCAACCCTGAAGCCTCCATGCCTGAAAATATAAGAGATTTTAGCACGTGGCTCCCCAGGGGAACCTTTCACCGTAACAGATTAGCATGGACAAAACTTCAGGAAAAGTCTTAAAATAACTGAGCACATCTGTATGGATAACACCATTGACAGTAAATAATCAAGTTAAAGGACGGACTTGGGAAAGGGAGAGGTTTAAATACTCCACAGCTTCCGAGGCATGGTCTTGTGCATCTGGTTTTTTAAGGAGGTAGCTCAATATAGCAGGTTGAACTGCTGAACCATACTTTCCTAAGCCTCGGAAGAACCAGGAACAGGAGGAAATTACATCCTGTGAAAAGTGAGCTTTATCTCATGGGGAGAAGTCTAAGAGGAAATGATTGTTCAAAAAGTATAAATAAATAAATAAATAGAAACAGAGATCTCACATGGGCAACTGCAAAAGCTCCTTCACAGCCAATCTTCTCCAACCATTCTCTCCTAATTATTTAACGAAGGACTAACTCTTTATCAGAACAGATTTGTTATTCATTAAGAAATGTACCTGAATAGAATAATTGGCAAGATGTACGTTTGGAATTACAATGAAAATCTGACGAGGCAACTCCTCTGGGGCAAACAAACTGGATTTTTTATTCTAAAAAATACAAACCCTAAGTGTGTAAATGTCAACCATCTCGGTACATTCTGCCTTATCAAAAGCTATGTACATAAACATCAGACTCTTTGCAAGACAAGTTTCTGTGCAGCCATGAAACACAAACGGTTACTATGCAATCTCCCAGGGAAATCAAATTAATATAATAAAAATAGTTTCACATGTGCATGATACAGCATACAGATGCTGCTTATACAACACTGAGAGCCGTTACAGTATAACTCATCCATGATCATAATCGCTTCTTTCTTAAGTCCTGGAATCCCAAGCAGAAGTGCACATGTAACTGCACGCCTGCTTTTGCATACACAACTGCTGTCGCTGCAAGCATAAATTAAGTATGTATATTGCTACATAAAAACCTACTCAGTTACAGATGTGAATTTTTCTCAAACTCCTTCCAGCTTCTCCTGGGCTGGACTTCTGGCTTGGTGCTAACAGAGCTCCCTTTTACATTCTCTAGTTTTTTACTGCATTCCCAGCACAGTAAGAAGGAAACGCCCATTCTTAACTGTGAGCAACTCTGCAAAATTGCAAAGGTGAAGGGCAAAACCAAGCACAACCTGACAGTGTTTTTTACATTGACACTGCCATTCAGTCTAACTTTTGCACTCAAAACTTCAACTTAGATATCTCCGAACTCAGCAGGGACTACAGCAAAGTGCACTGGAAGCAGAGCACTGACACTTTTGGGGTAGGGATTGCTCTTTGGTGAACAAGGGGCTTGAAACCCTGCAAGGAGAATCAGGACCACCTGCAGGCAGCAGAGCACAGCCTGGCCTCCACCCTCAAACAGATCAGTGGAAGGATTTACCCTGCTCATCCCTGCTGGACACTGGGAGTGGGGCAGCAAATGACTCTTCAAGACACTGTGCAAACCAGAAAGCTCCAGCTTCAGCTCAAATGTGTGTGTCTGGGCAGCCTCTGAGGGGTGAAATGGGGCAATCTTCAGAGAAAAAGGGGCTGATGAAGAGGAAAACAAACCTGACCTTGAGAACCCCACTAATGGGAGAAACATTCCCCCATGATAAAGTGACAAAACTTTCTGCCTGAATTTTAAGGCTGAAAGGGACTTGCAGAGAAGTGGTCCCTACCCCATCTCTTGAAGGGTTCAAGGCTAGGCTGGATGGGGCTTTGAGCAACCTGGTCTAGGGGAAATTATGTCTGTCCATGGCAGGGGTTTGGAACAAAATTATTTTTAAGGTCCCTTAGAAACCAAACTATTCTATGATTCTTCTGGATTCTTGGCTCCTCCTGGTCCTAGCAAGAGACATGAACTATGCCTACAGCACAGACCTGGACTGTGGTGAGCACATGCACATACACACAAAGAGCTTTAGCAGAATGCCTTCAGTATAAAAAGAAAAAGAAGAGCAGAATCAATCCCTTTATCCTTGACATGGTGTAAAAGAGGTGCATAATAATGCGCATTTAATTGCACTTTTAAAAATCACCTACTGAATGGGCTGTCTAAAAAGGGAGAACAAAGCAATCCATGCCTTTTAAGTAATGGAATGCTGAGGAATGGTGTTAAACAAAATTTGCTGATACATTCTTGCCAAAACTGCAATAATGATAAATCCACTATAAAGAATAAAACATCTATTCGCAGGGGAGAAACTGAGGGACTTACGCTCCGAATTCCACTGGAAGCTTTTGAAATCCCACCCTGAAATAGCATAGTCTGGTGCCAAACTTCACAAATCTGCTAGTAACTACTTGCAAAATTACTCGACAATCAAACCAGCAACAAGTTTTGCTACCCATGTATGTTGATTGTTACCACTTCCATAAATATAAGAAAAATAAGAATAACAAAGATTACATTAATGTTTGGTTACTATTTTCTTAACACCCTCCCTTAACCAGAGTTGCAGGAACATAAAGACCTCCAGACTTTCTAAAGTTTGTTTTCAGGAGGCTTCTGCAAGTCCAGGATGCTCTTTATGCATTCACCAGGTCTGAAATTTTATAGAAGCAGGTTCTCTGGAGGACATTTTCTTAACAACTGTGTCAGTAAATGGACTTGTGAGTCCCTGATTTTCTCCATTGATTTGCCAAAATAAGCTTTAACAAAGAGTAGCTTTTTCTGCTTCCCGCTTCTATTTATGTGCAGAACATGAATACTTTTCTACCTCAAAGGACTTGATTTTCTAAATCACTTTGAAATCCTCAAAAGCTGCTATAAAACCAGTTATCTTGACTGAGATCGGGACAGGGAAAAGGGTATAGAAGGAACCCCACTGTGTGAGTTTGATAGGACCATGTGTGTGACCTCTGCAATGCTGCACAGGATTTAGTGTCTCAGGACATCACTCTCACAGAAGTCAGAGTGGCTGCCTCTCAGTAGCACTAAATTGTTTGCATTTGATTTTGTTAAAGTAAAAATAGAAAGTGGAAAAAATTAATTGCAGCAGAACAATCAGATTAAAAATAATTTTCAACAACAAAAGTAATACTTAAACAACTGGGGAATAATGGAAACCCACTTTGTAGCTTAACTGTATCAGTTCCATCTGTTATTTTAAGGGGTGAAGCCTGAACTGAGAAATCTGTGTCACACAGAGGCCGGCAGGTTTGTGAACTCTATCGGGAGCTGCTTAACAGTTGGTCTTAATCGTTTTCCAAGGCACAAAGCCGAGATCAAGATGAATCTGTTTCCCACATTGTTTCCTCCCAACAGGGTTGGATTTCAGATTTGCCTGGATTAGAGTAAAGCCACCGGAATTCCCCACCTGGACATTAAGGTTGGAGGCCTTGATTTCAAAGACAAGTGGTATGCAGTAATTCCAACCTGGCCCCACAGGACTACAACTTTCATTTCTAATCAGTGGATTGTCTTTGTGCAAAACATTTTTTTAAGAGGAGGAGGAGGGGGAGATTTTATTACATCTTCCCCTTTACTTCATAATTTTCTTTCATAGCCAACATATTTTTAGCCTAAATACTAATGAATTAAAAGTAGTATCATTAGTTCACCTTTTCCAGAGAAATTAATAACAGGGCTGAGGTTTTTAAATCCCATACTATTCTTCTGCCTCACCCAGAATTTGCTCATGTGTTACTTTTTCGCATAATCGGCTTGGGCTCAGTAGCTGTGCCAAGCTGTGCTTTAGCCTCACAGCATGTTGTAACAGCAGTGACCAGACCTGAACCATCTGCACCTTTATCCTACAAGTGCATTAACCCAAAGGAACAGACCTACTTCAGCTCAAGAGCTGGAGAGGAACAAAGTCAGAGTTTCTCCAAAGCTTCCTAGGCTAAAGGGAAGAATAGGACCCCTTCTCTTGCAAAGCCAAAAATGCTGTGGCATGGTTAAATCTGCACAGCGCCTCTTTGTGCTCTTCCCCTCAAGATAATGGGCCCAGGCTGAAGCAGCCACCCCAAATCCGATTTGAAAAGCACTATGAATTTCTTCAGCTCCCTTGCAGTGGGATGGGTCTTGGTACCTTTCCTGCATATCCTGCTCCACCCTCTTGAAGTCCTGAGCACAGACAGATGTTTTGGCCAAACAAACAAACTACACTAAAAGGCTGCTTCTGCCACCACACACAGAGGGACCCATCAAGACACCTTGGTATGGGTATGTGAGTATGTCCCAGTGGAGGCAAGGACATGGTCTGGAAAAGTCCAAGTGTTTGTCTTGGCAAACTCCAGCTTATCTCAATGTTTCATCCACTGAGCTCCAGTTTCCATTAGCTCCCCAAGCTTTACCCTGACAAATATTCCCTGTTCCAAGCAATGAGGTAAATCTCATTTTAACAGACTTTAGAGGAAGAGCTTTGATTTTGACCCCTACAAAGGCCTACTTCTACAAGAGAACCAGAAACAAAGGAAACAACAGCATTTGCATCACTCATGTGGATGAGCGGAGTTTTCAAACATTACTGACTTGAATCTGGAGGATGGAGATGGTTAGACCAATCATCTCAGACAAGCCATGATAAAATCTTTTCATTTTCTTCTGCTGAAAGCCAGGTGTCTCTGGCTCTCTGACAGGCAGAGGCAGCAGGGCTTGGGATGGCTGATGGAGTTACCACTTCCACAGCTGACCTACTTTGCTTTGAATCAAGTTATTCGTTATCACTCCACGCCTGGGACTTGACAATTTACAACAGGTATTTAAGCCATCACCCAGTTCCATTTGCTTTAACCATCATTCAAGTGCAGCACTTGAGAATGCTGATGACAGACAAACCATGGTTCACTTAGCAGCAGCCCCAAGCCACCCTAACCACAGCTTTCATTTACCTTAGCCATTGTGAAGTACAGAGAGAGAAAAAGTGTAAAAATGTGGGCAACTACCCCACATCTTCTCTCTATTTGCGATGTTCCAATGTAAAGTTGTGCTTTTGCAGGTGAAGAAGCAATTCCTGAAGTTATCCTGAGAAAGCATCCATTTCCCTCCTTTGGCTATACTATAGCAGTCCTATTTCATTTCATGGAGGCAAGGACACTTTGAACAACATGTAGGACTGGATATTGTTAAATACCAGTGTAATATTGAAGTCTGGACAAAATCTCACATTCACATGGAAAAGAAGAACCACATCTCTAGACTTAGAACAATAACCGGAAACAAAGCCACCGGCCGCTCATTCAAACAAGTCTGGTGTTTGCCTCATTAGACCCAACCCTATATGACACACAATAGACTAGCAAACCAAAGTGCTAAATATATGATTAAAAAAAATTTAAAAAATCTTTACAGCCTCTGCATCATGATGTTGGAAGGTTTTGTAGGAATACATTTTTATCTGATAGCATGTGTTTTCAATACAGACATATTTGGGCCTGCATGTCTCTATTTTAGTGCTAACATTTACAAGCTTATTTGCTGAAGGCAATTTTTGAAGACATTTTGTTAGTGGCCAAGTCCAGCTTCCATTGAAGTTAAGTGGAAGACTCCCACTGACCTCAATAGGAAGCAGCTCAGACGGTCAGGGCAGGATTTGGAGCTGTTGTAACTCATTGAAATGCCACAAGTTGAGAACAGATCTCTGAGAGCAAAATGGATAAGCCCAGGAGGAAGATACCACCATGAGAAATAACAGGAAAATATCCACTAATAAATACATTAGGACATGGTACCACGGAATTTCCTCCCTGGCTGTGCCAGTGTAACAGATTTGCAGCCCATGCCACAGCTCACCACCAGCTGCTGTCAACAGGATCCTTTGAGGGGCTGTGCACTGCCACTTGTGGTCACCGAACCTGAAAGGGGGGGACAACTAAAGCAAAAAACTGCGCAAAGTAGCATGTTTTCAAGAATCCAGAGCGATCTTGCTGAAACAACAAGATCAATTCAGACTCCTGAAGTCAGCCATAGACAAAAGCACTGAAAGAATCCCACATTTACTGTCTTCTTTCAGATAATAATTTCCCTCTCGTTCATCACAACTAGGAAAACTTTGTTTAATAGCTTCTAATATTGCTAGCATGACTGTAACTGTATTTCCTTCAGTTGAGTGGAGAAAGAGCTTGAAAAAATTTCTTGCAGACAGCTTTTTTTCCTCTTTTTCTTGTTATAAAGTCTAAACTTGCTGCAAGGGCACAAGGGATGGAAGAAGTATTTAATTAGTATTTCCAGAAATATCCTCGCCTAACCCATAATGAGGTCATGCCAGATCATAATCCTCCTCAAATACAAGAGACAAAGTGATTTCCTTTTCATATAACATCCTTTTTTGGGTGCAGCATCGACAGCTTTTCTGTGGTTTCAAAGGAAAAATAAAATTGAGTCAGTCTGAGTGGGGGAAGTCCAGAATCACCTAATACATCTTCCTGTGAGATGAATTCAGCAGGCCATACCACAGCAAAGACACGGGTGGGATCTAATACTACCAGGAAGCTTTCCTTTAAAGAAAGTAGAAGGAAAAACACCCAAACCAAAACCACAGTTCCAATTGCCATGTGCCCAACTGAACTCCTTTGAACTGTCTGCTTGAATAATATTTCTCTTAAATCAGGGAGGGCTATGTTTGGGCTACCTGTGTCTATTTGCCATTCCTCTCATCTGCCACTCTCATCTGCCAGAACCAGACCTGAGTCTTGGGTGGACCCTTGAAAACATGGAGCACTGTGGACACCTGTGGGCAGTGGCCCAGGGAGGGGCTACATTAGCACTGGTGCTGCCAGGGCTTGGCTTCCACCAAAGAGGTGCTGGCAGCAGGTGCCAGGACCAGCTGAGACCAACCTTCTCACTGGAAGCCAACCCTCCTCCCTCTGTGTTTCCAGTGACCAAAGCACTGCTGTGTTTTGAACACTCCAAAAGAAAAACCCATCCCTCAAGCGATCCTTCCTGGACAGGGGAGCTCAGGGTACATTGAGATCAGTCAATGAGCCAAATAGCTTATACATGGTATAAATACTAACTTGGAGTAAAGCTTTCAACCTCATCTTGATGAAGACATCAAGAGCTTGAAACCCCACCAGCTCCCTTAGTGGCTCATCCCAATAATTATTCAACTCCACTGTCACATTCAGGCACGGAGCAAAGCTCAGGTAGATGCTGAGGTTTAGCTTGCAGCTGGCGATGGCTCATAAGCTCTTCCCCCCTGGAGTAAGAAGCCACAGAGCACAAAGCATTTTGTCTCCTCCAATATTCCATAATTAAAATAAATCAGAAAAAGGACATTATCTGCTGTATTTGCCCTCTTCTGCAAACACACTATGTGTTATTTCACTGTAGAAATTGCTGGACAAAGCTGATTTACTGGCCAGCCTCAGGAAGCCAGTGATTCTCTAACCCTCTCTCCCATCCCCCAAAGTTTATTGTTGAGTTCTTGGAACATCAAGTACAGAGTGTGAAATAATTTAATGGTGGGGGGATTTTCATCCTCCTTCTCTATCCCAATATGACTAAATTTATTGATTTTGGATTGCTGTAAATTATAATGTAATTATCCTGCTGCACAAGCAGCTTCCCATTCCAGAAATTAAAAAGCAATTCAGGTAAATGATCTTTAGTTATCATGGTGCATCCCTGCAGAACTCATTAAATTGGGGGATTAGATGGCACACCAAAACTCTTATAGGGGGAGTGACATTGAAAACTATCACACCTGACAATACAGAACTTCCTTGGGATGATAACAGGCAAAAGTGTTGGTGTGGCACTTTTTTTTCCCTTTCCTGACAACTCTGAAATGCCATCAACTTGTACATCTCCAATGCTCACTTACTGACCCTTCTAAAAAATAAACACCCTTCCTTTGAGATGAGAATGCCGTTAAGTCGAATTTAGGAACTGGACAACATCGCAAGGCCATCTGTAGAACGCGTTCACCTGATCCCATGGGATCTCAGGTGGAAAAGCAGCTCATGTGAATCAGAGTCAGCAACTACTTTTTGAGGTGGGAGACTGCCAACTGGCACAAAAGAGCGCTCACACCAGAATTCCAGACAGCTAAGGTGAATTTTCCAGCTTTCCCGAAAGAAAGCTCTATCTGATGGGATTGCTAAAAGCTCTGCTTGACTGTAGTCACAGAAGATACATGCACTTCGCCAGCACGAGCATTCTCAATCCCTTTGTCTTGCCCAAAGGTTATGTTTTGCCCCCCTAAATCTGCCTGCACTTCAGGCATTTTCCACTTGCTGTTCTACACTGTTGTGATGGCAAAGCAGCCATCATCAGGCTTCACACTGAAGGCGGCTACAGTCGTTGGCAGATGAAAGGATACGTGTGCACATAGTTTGCACATCATTAAGTTCGCAAAATGCTTTGAGGATGAAATGTGCTACATAAATATCACAGGTTATTAAATTTCTTGGTGCCTGCAGTGGTCTTCGATGGATTGTGCCTAAACCTGCTACTGCTTTTAGCTTCCTGGCTTTTTTTCATACCCCCTTGCCCCAGAATATTTTAAGTTTCTCCCTCCAGCCAAAGAGTCTTCCACACCTTCTGGTGGCCCCATGGAGCTGCTGTGCAGACATGGGGAGTCCCACTGGCTTTCGGCTGTGTGTGTACACTCTTTGCTCATTTCCTCTGAAAGCAGCGGCTGCCAGACTTGAAAGTCCCCTCTTGCTCCCCTCTGCTCTTCCCTAATACAGCCCTTAATTAATACTGACGGCTGCTACCACTTTTGAGTAGGACAGTGCAGATCCTCGGGATATTAGTCAAACACCACAGAGATTTATGAACAAATCAGCGTGACCAGGATACTCAGAAAAGAAGCAAAACCCTTCAATTTAAAATTCTCCTACACCATCAGAAATTTCAACTTCATCTACAAGTTCTTCACACTGTGAAAGTTCACTAGTTCTGTTATTTCACTTCTAGTAAGGACTGTGCCCTAATATGGACATTTTTGCAGCCTTCAGCTAAATTCTGAAGATATACGATGTATCCTGGTAGCCCTTTCTCCCATTAAAAACAACCTATTAACTCAGCCTCATGAAAGCCCAAATCATATCTGGTCTCTGTTTCTAGCAGAGACAGCTCAGGACCTCTCTCTCCCGCCATCTCAACAGCACACAGTGTCACAATTACACCGGGCGTTGTGGCGGGAGCATGGGACATCAGTGAAAATCTCCGTTCTTTTTTGGGATGCACGCATACTTTTCGAGTTTCCTAAAAGGAGAGATTATTTGGTTTTGGCTTGGCATCTGAAACCACTCACAGGCCACACACAAGTTACCGAGTAAGCAGACGACATCCTTTTCTTAAACCCTTATGGACACAAACAGATTTTGAAAACATGTAGTTCAACCACCTCAGCAAATTGTTTCCCCGGTGTGTTCGTGTTAGGAGCCCAGTGCCTGCCCTCCCTCCTCCTCCTCACCCCCCATTCACTGTTTACAGCAAGAAGGACATTAGTGCTGGACTGAACCTGCTCCAGTTCTTTTATATAGATTTAGACCGTATAATTTCATCGTGACCACAGGCAGTTTTATTGCCCTGATTTATATGTAGCCTTGCAGGGGTTTGTTGTTTTTTTTTTCCCCTTTATTTGGTAAGAAAGCGAAACTCACAGCAGTTCCTTCTCTGCTGCAGCCTGAGGACAAACTGCAGGATCTCCACAAGGCTGCCACCCTCCCTCTGCCCTTGCTGTGGTCTCAGAGGGGAATACACACACTGCAGGAGCTGGCTGAAGCTTCTCCTCGAGCACAAACCCTCCCTGGGGCCCTCACTGCCTCATGGCACTTGGCTTGTCCTGCCCAAGAGAATGGTCCAAGTGGCACTCCTCCTATCCACGAGTGTGATACCCCGACAGAAACTCCAGTGTCATTCCCACTCTTGCCTGCTAACCCTGCTCCCAGGGAAGTCAGTAAAAGGCTTGTTTGACCAAGCCATCACTTTTACAATCCAAATAGCAAGGGATAAAAATCCAGGCAGCTCTGCCATGGAGCTAAGGGAGATGTGGCTGTTGGGCCAGGCATGTTGCTACCAACCATCTGCATTCCCAGGGCACACTAAATCTGGGATCTGTATTAGTATTCTCCAGCAGGCATCTGGCAGATATTAAATACCAGCCTCCCCGGAGAACTTGTTACCTCCTCATGCTTGACTGGGTGAATATAAGTGAGTGCCGTGCTTGTATCTGCTACCTGAAGAGGCTAGATGAAGCCTATCTGAAACATGCCAAGACCCTGTATCTGTCATTACCATACCAATTTCCTGAATGAAAATCCTGCCTGTCTTTCATTTAATCTGTCTTCTCTCACATTACGTGACCAGCACATGCTGTACTAACTACAAAGACAGGTCAGTATGTGACTCAAAACCTAATTTCTGTTACTTACCTAAATGATTACTGCCTGGACGAGCATGATGTTTTGGAATAAGAATAACAAAGCCCACCAATCGCTCTGCCCTGTCACTGGCATGTGAAGAACTAATTTTGCAATGGGCCATGAGCTTAGAGAAAAGGCTCATCAGAAATCCAGTCGTCTCACCTTGGTAACCTCATCTTCACAACAATGTGTACTTTTTTTCCCGCTTATCTACCTTTTGTCCTTTTCTGCACCCAGACAGCTTCTTCTTCCACTTCTGAGTGCATAGTATTTCTTAACTTTTCCTTTTGCTACCAAGTTCTCCTCCTGAGGATCCCAAAAAACACTGTCTGTCTTTTGGCTCAAACCCTTTTGTTACATTCTTGTTTCTCACATCTCTGTATAGCATCTGGTCAAAGGCCTTCGGATCCCTCTGCACCACGCAGCCCTCCTCCTGCACAACTTGTCCAGGCTACTTCTGCTGCTCCTTGTATCATTTTATCTGAGTAAAGCCTCTTGACTTTAGTCCACCATGGTTTCCATAAAGGACTCTCAGCTTCTCTCTGCTACTCTGAGATCACTGGCACCTTGTGTCCTATCCCATCAAGAAATAATTTTGCAAAACTTTGAAATCACATCCTCCCTAGTTATGGGGTTCACACTGATCAAATATTCCTGGCATTTTCCTTTGTATCCCTCAACATAATAATTGCCTGGAAAAAGAATTTCAAAACTACCTGCAGAACTGTGAGCAGAAAACTTCCAGGTGACATGAGCCACCATCCACTTCATGTGCACCCAGAGGCAGACTGGGAATGCTGGGCACACCTGCACCCTTCCTAAGTGCCTAGAGAGACATCAACCCTTCTTTGTGGTACCCATAACCATGGCCTTCAAGGCTCAATTCCTTCTTCTCGTGCCTTATTCAGCTGATGTTGCCCTCAAATCCCCACTGGTTTGGGCCATCAGCCCCATATCTCACAGAACACAAGGTTAAGTGAAGCAAATTCAGGAGGATATTTCTATTCCGCCCTCAGGACTTAACTGTAGAAGGTTTTGAGGTTGGAAAAGAATAGTTTTTCATTGTGGTCACAAAAAGGAAGAATAAACTAAAACCATTGCAGATACAGGCACTGAAGAAAGGCCCTTTGGGCTGATACTTAGAGAAGCTCATTTCTATCCCCACTCAAGTGCTACAGAGGTTAAAGACCTGCTACAACCTGCCATAAAAGGCAACCTCCACATTAATAGGAAATGTGTTCCCCTCCCCCATTCCAAATGTATTTTTTTATGAGTAAACATTTCTGTATTAAGACTTACTGTCTTCAAAGATTCCTTTTATGTCCCAAAGGTAACCATTTAAGTGCTCTTATAAGAGCCGTTACTTATCTTTACAATGGGCAATGCAAGTGAACTCAGTGTCTGAAACTTTAATTTTGCCATATATTTCTTTGTAACTATATATAAATCTGGACTGTTTCAAGTGTCAGTCACTCTATGTGACCAAAAGATAGCCTTGCATCTTATTTCATCTGCAAAGACATTGTTCTGAGTGGAATTAAAAGCAGAAAAAAAATTTTGCAAAACTCTCAACCCTTTTAAGTTGCTTGCAGAAGTGATGCAGAACACACAGAGCTCAGAAAAAGAGATGCAAATGTTTTTCACACATTCAGTCATCTCCTATCTATTTTAAGAGTAACTGCTCCAGCAGTTGAAACACAGGACCCTGCAGTAAAGATGTTTTAAGGACGTCTTTGTAACAGCACAGGAAAGTTCCTCTGGAGTTTTCAAAGGGAAAAAATTGCACCAAACAAGAGTACTGCAATCTCCTCTGCAGTTGATTACAGTACTAGAGCATGCATGTGCACAGCAGATTATTGGGAAGGTAAGCTGAAACTAAGTTTCTCTCTGAAGCTGTTATCCCATGGCCACGATTTCATCCTTCCATCACCTGGCATCCAAGAGTCTAATTACAAAGGACTTTACACAATTGTCTATTGCTAGACCGGGTGATTATACATGCCTAGTGGGTGTCTATTGCTTGGGTCAGGGTAAATCCTGAAGCTCCCCATGGTTTCTGTAAATTCATCCAGGTGCGTCCAAAACCCCACCCAAGTACTTGGAGATCACCCACAGACTACTCATGTAGGAAATTGTTTTGAACTAAGAAAACTAATTTTCTCTTGTTTTGATACAGAATATTTACACTGCTACTAACAACTTGATGTTCTCCAGCTGAGTTCCAGGTTAAGATCACCTGAAAAACTTTCTCACTTCAGAGCAAGCCCTTTGGAATACACTCAGTCTCTATACTCCCAAAAGGTCTCTCCACTACAGATATTGAAAACATCTCCACTGTAAGACCTCAAACTTATCTTCCCCAACCCTGCAAAACTGTTTTATTGTCCCCTTTGGACAGCAGCAGGGTGACACCCAAGACATATGAACAAGATCACCCTTGTAAGGCAGCACACAGGGGCAGCAGCACCCTCTTGCAGGTGGTGGGGAGTGGGAAATGGTAATCTCCCCACAGTCTGACCCGTTAAGTGTTTCCGTGTGACTGATGCCATAAACATGCTAACCAGATGCTGATGGATGGGCCTGGAGGCCCAAAGAACGACCCAAGTTCATTATATAAATGAGGGAGCGAAGGGGAAGTCAAGCAGCTTTCCCAAAATCATGAAGGAAGTTTGGGACTTCATCAGGAACTGAAACTAATTTTCTCCAGGCTCAGTTCTGCGTCCTCCCTGTAGGGAGCCACCAAAAAAATTGGGTATCTTCACACAAGCAGCCTCTGGGAGTCGGATCAGCTTCCCACAACACATAATAATTCCTCTCGTTAAAACAGGACGTGCAAACCAAAGCCTAAAGTCCTCACCTTTGTGTTTCTCTGGTTTTACTTTATAGTGTGGCTGTAAATGCCTCTGAAAGATCACCAGCTGTACCTGCAAACTGACACAAGCTGATTTGGCTTAACCTCAAGCCTCACTTGCAAGAAGGCACTTACACACATTAACAGAGGACAGGGATATTCACTCCAGCCAGGATGTACGAAATTCTCCCCATCACTGCTGGTCCACCCCACAAAGAGCAGCCACAAACCAGGGGGAGCCTCAGGCAGAAAAACTGAGTGAGAAAGATAACTTTATCACCTCACAAACAGAACAAAAATTTCATTTCAGAAAAATCTAACTATTACCCAACAGTCTGGCTCCACGGTCAGTGGCGTTGACCCCATATCACTCTGTCTTGGCTCAGAGCATCTTGTTAGGTGCATAAAATCTCTGCTTTCTATAAACAATTAAACTACTGTTGAAGCAGCACATACAGGGCCAGGGGCTTAGAAGAAGATACCTCCTCTATTGGATAGTTTTCAGGAATGTCAGACACTGATCTTTTATATCAATACAACTGAAGCCACCAAAACATCCACATTAACTGTTTACTTAAGGATGCGTCTGTTACAAGCTGTGATTTTTTCTGAAAATCTGTCAGTCAGGAGCTGATCACTGTAAGAGAAGAGAACAGAACAAAACAGCTTTCTGCCTAAAATGGCACAATTCAATCCCTGCAAATGTCACTGTATTTTAAAAATCAGATACTGGTGGCAGTAAATATAAATATTTTGCTTCCAATACTCCTGTTCTTATTTATGATTTACTTACAATTGGAAGAATTTTCAATGGGATGGTCTTAAAACGATCTGGTATTACAGGAGAAAGAAAGAGATATAAAAAAAAAGCAGAGAAACCCCCACTGAGCTCTCTAACAAACTACAGAAAAGGCAAAATTGATTTAATTTCATGTGATCATGTGGGATCACATTCAATTTTTTAAATTTATTTTCATTTTGGACTCAGCCTATATGCCCCAAAGTTTTGCTCAGTTCTTTCCAGCAAGGTTTACCTGATTTCAACCCAACACCACTATGGGAGTCAAAGGACACCCAGTTTTGGTCATTTTCCAACACATATAAAGTCATGAGTTTAACATAATCCTGAAGAAGTTTGCAGGAAAATACTATATCCCCTTCATTCCTTCAAGAGCTAAATTTACAATCTTGGCTGAGGTTTTATTCTCTGTCATTATCATTAAGATCAGAGAACTCATCCTGTCAAGCATAGTCCCCACACAGAATGCATGGGATATTGATTTATTTCAGAATCTATGGTTTCTGCAATTTTTGTCTCACTTGGTTCTGGAAAAAACTGTAGCCCCTATTTATGAGCCACTGTGCTAGGTACTGAACAAAGGTACTGCTGAATTAGTTTAAATTCAGTGATAACCTATTCGTGCTACTGAGCATTTTCATACCCTTATGCAACCAAGAGGAATGAAGCTGACTGCTGCATCGTGATGTTCTCAGAGGCTCTGGATGATGCATAGACAACTTGTGTTCAGCTCTCCTGAAGGGAAAGAAACAACGCCTCCGTTTGGCAGATGGGCATGAGGATTTGAGTCATCTGACCACGATTACACAGCATACCACTGAGAGAGGAAGGGCTTGCTAGTGGATATGGTGAACCAAGGAACCTGGGCTAAGGCCTCTGTACCACCATCAATGTCCCATGCACACCACACCATATGAACTTCTTAAGTCCCAGAGATAATCACTTCTTGACATCCCTCTGGAACTGCTCATTTCAGATTCTTGGGCCCTGGAAAAAAATCCCCTGTGCTCCCTCTTTGCAGAATGGGATCAATGACATCTCCCCGTCTTGCCAGGATGTTCACAGGCTGATAGAGGCTTAAGTGTTGAGGCAGCGTGGGGGCTAAGCAAAGCAAGAAAACCCCACAAGCCCTAAGCTCCCCAGAAGCCACCAGACAGCACAATTCATCTTCTCTAACTATAAAAAATTAAATATTGCAGTGGAACTGGCTGTGTTCTGTCAGGCCCCTGCACCTCACTCATCCCACATGAAACCATGAAAAGAGACAACCTGATTTCATGGGGGCAGTTTAACAAGGTGAGGAACAATGCCAAGTCCTCTTTTCACTTCGAGGTCTATGGATGCCTTCTCAAGGCCACGCAGAAATTCTTTAGGAGGCGCTGGGAATACAAGCTGTGTTTCTTGGTGCTGGTATTGGATGCACAGCATTTCTAGGAACATTTTTCTTTGCCACTCGTCTGACCTCGGGAGCAGTACACTGCTCTGTGCAGGCAGCCATGGAATGCTCTGCCAAACCCTATTGATTATTTAGCACCCAAAGGTAGACTTAATCTGCGTGATAAAAGGATGGATTTTATCTAAGGCTTGTTCCCCTTTAAAGTGATTTACACAACTGGCCTCTCTAGTTGCTTCCCTTAACATAATTACTTACTTTTGAAATTAACAGCCTTCCCTCCATTTGGGTTATTTTTAGGAGCTTTTTGTAGCCTTGAGAATTTACTATGGTTTTTCCCTTGTATTTTTAGTGGGGATTTTAAGATGTCCCATCTCTCTAAATGGGTGTTCAAACACTAGTTTTGCCAATGCTGGTGTAAAGCAGGAGCAGCTCTGGGAAGCACCTCACCTGGCTGTGTTGACATCTGGGTGTTGAGTTTGCCTCTAACCTGAGAAGCCACGGGGTGAGATTTCAGTTCAGAGCTGGCAGTCAGGGCTCCCAGACTGCTCATCAGGCCATGGACTGATGAATATGAATGAAAGGCCTTAAAGTATTAGCTAAGTCCCACCTTGGTTCCTCACTTTAACCCCACTCTGCAATTCTGGCAAAATTGGGAAGACCGAGATTTTTTCCACCTAACATTAAATCCGCATAAAGTCCTCAAGGGAATAAAGCAGGCATCTGTACAGTGTGATTCACTCCACCCTAATGCAAATGCATCCCAAACTAGACACCTAACACTTAGGCAGCCAACCTTAGACAAAATAACTCCCATCCTTGGTCCTCCTATGATTATGCCGTGGTTAATGGGTGGTGTCAGGAGAATTGATTTAGAAAACCTGTGCAAACTCACAGATGTTCAGGCAAAAAGCTGCCAGAGATACTAAAAATTTAAAGAATGGGGATGTGCTGGCAGAGGAGACAATCCAGGAGATAATCCATTATCACCACTGGATTTTCTTACTTGACTACAATTGACCAATCCACAATAGGTAAGTTTAGCATCAGTTAAAAAGGTTATATTTAGGTTGTATTTACTCTGAGGAGTACTTTAACGAAGTCTAAGCTGGGTCCCCAGAAAAGAAGACTTATCAGTATTTGCCAGAAAAAACTTTTGGAGCTTACAAAATAATAGAAATGCGGAAGCAATTATTACTACAGCTATTACTAATGATAATAAAATACACTCACAAAACACAAAGGTCTTCCAGGTGGTACTTAATGGTTGGGATCACCAATGCCAGAACCAGCCTGTGAAGAAAAACCTTTTCTCCTTTAATGTCATAAAAGCTTGGCGTGGAAACCTGCAGTGTGGTTAGGAATGAGATAATTACTCTGTCTTCAAAAGTATCTTTGCATCTGTAACGAGCTGAAATTATAGGAACTTTTGCTGTAACAGTGTGGGGAGCTGTATACAATCAGGGAACGATAGCTGATGTTATGAACTACAGAACCGTTTCGGTTGGAAAAGGCCCTTAAGATCATCAAGTCCAACCATAAAGCTGTTACATCATCTAAGGGCTACACAATTTGAATCAAAAAGTCTGTAAACATTAATGGTTATCCACTCTGAGGTTGCACCTTTGCCCACAGGGTTGGCTACCACACAAAGTCAGTAGAGAGGCTTGAGCAAGGAGTTTCCCTCATGAGGAAAAAAAAAAAAAAAACAAAAAAACAAACAACAAACCAAAGATGTCAGACTCCAAACACTTATTTAAGCAAAGCAAAGGATTACCTGGGCTGAGTCTTTTAAAGAAGAAACTAGGGAAACAGCAAGCTGTGGATAGAAGAGAAAGGACAGGCAGAAGAAAATACGTGCTTTTGTAGCACAGTTTGTGGCAAACTTAATTAACAAAATTCTGCCACTGTAACTGAAGAACTCAACCTGCTGCTCCTAGAGTGCTCTCTGCCAGGCCCACATACAAGATTCCTCATGAAACAAAAATGGTACAGCATGGCTGTAACTTCATCCATCTCTATATGAATCCTTCTAAACTATCCCAAAGAGCAGGTGTCAGGTGACCAGCAGGAGACAAAGCTGGCAAACTTGTAACTGTCCTTGATATCCCATGACTGAGGAACAGTCTCAGCACTGCACCAGCATCTGAGACATTCAGCTGCACAAAGAGACATGAGCGGGCAACACAAGAGACTGTAGGCAATCTGTCCACTTAGAAGTGCTACAGTAGCAAAGAAATATACCTTAGGACCCGACAGAATTAGTTTCATGAAAGGCTGACAGAAACAGTCAGAGAAGAAATACTGTTCTTGATTGCTGTTGCTCTTGCGGCAGCACTGCACTGAAGCCCAACCCCAGGTGGGGGCCACTGAACTCAATGCAGTAGATGCACGAGAAGAGACAGTGGCTGTCAGGAGAATTTCTCAGTCTGAATTACAGGATTTTCCCATCATTCAGTTTTAACCACTTGCCCCCTTTCCCCCCAGAGCCAATCCCAGCTTTTCGGCTGAACACATCTCTCAGCATTTTAAGCTGTACACAGAAAAGCAGTGCAGGGCAGGGAAGCTAAGAATGTGCTTGTACTCATTATGTTCCTTTTCCTGGAAAATGTGAATCGAACGAAAAACATACTTTAAGATCCCTGCCCCTCCAGGGTGGACAGAGGAGATGACTTCATTGGGGCTGTTCTCATTCTAATTTGTCTGAGTCTTGGGCCACACAAACATTATATTTTTTCAGTGTGCTGAGGTCTGCTGGGATGCTGGCATTTCCTCCTCCTCATTTACATGGTCTTCCCATAATCTAGCACTAAGACAAGCAGAACTGCATAAGGACTCCCTGCCAATGCCACTTGGGGCTTGCTTACGGAAGACCTCTAGAGAGCAATGGGAGGTGCTCCCTGCCCTTCTCCTCTGCCTATGAAAGGGCTGAGTGTGCTACTTCTGCAGAACTAAGCATTCCTGCCAGCCCATAAATCAAGTGACCAAACTCCATCCCAATCTCTGATCCACTGCAGAAAAGCCCCATACTCTGCCTTCACAGCACACACAGGGCAAAGAGCTGTATTTCATCAAATGAAGCCTTAATATCAGAGGAGAGTCGTTACCTCCTGGAGGAAAAAAAAAAAAAAGAAAAAAAAAAAGCACAGCCAGAGTCTTAGTAGTTCTGCAGCTTGGCTTCCCCATGTTTACACCAAATGACTTGTTGAACTTCATTATATACAAAGTATTTCCATAGATCAGAGGCAGGGAGACCTGCGCGGCTAACATAAAATAAATTACCACCCTGTGATAAATGGTTCTATTAGCAATCCAGATTGTTAAACTCAGATACAACAGGATGAAGGGAGCACTGCCCCATTCATTCTCCCTGCGGCAGATACTGAGTTGTAAATAGGTTATTTTGTGTGTAAATAACACATTAAAACTCAGCATTAGCCGTGTCTTTTGATAGAGAGGAAATTGTTCCAAATAAATAATTTCGGACAGGAGTGTAAAGTAAGCCAGATTTAATAGTGCATGCCTGGTGTAGCTGTGTTAAACATGACTAAAATGATAAACCCCAGAATATACTAATAGTAAACTATGCTCTGACATCAAAGTAATGAGGCTGTATTTTTACCCAGCTTTAGAAATGCTAAAATTAGTCTTGACAGAGCCAGACATCAGAAAAATGTTTCAAACATAAACACCATCAATTTGGGAACTTGGAGTTTGTGTCATGCAGAGGGTGGGGTGGAGAGGGAACGGTGCATTCTGGGCCTCGTTAAAGTCGGGCAGTTAGCATTTAGGAGAATTTGTACTTAATTTTTATTACGAGATGAGAAACCTATCCTCCTAAATATCTCTGCCTTTGAAAGAGTGGCTCATTTAAATTTCCCCTTCAGCCATGTGCCTGGGCTTCCTCATGCCTGTAGGTGCAGAGGACGTGTCAGTGCCAGCCTGGAGGACACAACCCAGCCTCACTCGTGGTGCTCTGCACCAAACCCTCCTACCCTACACAGCAATATGGACTTTTGCATTCAACAGAAGGGTTTTCTGAGCTTGAATTGTTACAAGTTGCCCTTCCAAAAGTAGAGACAATAAAACCAAGAGCCCCTTCTGTAGACCTAACTTGTCTACAGTTCCTACATACTGTCATTTTAAACGGTTTCCATCTCAGTCACACATACACCTATGCCCCTACTGCAAAAGAAAAGAGAAGCTTTTGACTTCTTGGCCAACATGATTTATGTAAAAATAGGAAATTAGGAGAGACTTCCCTGATTTCTGAACATCTGATCAATGAGTTACTATAAAAAACTGTCACAGATGATGTTTAAAATGGCAGCTTCAGAAGACTAAAAATATGGGATGCAAATTTTTAGTACAAAAGGCCTCTTCTCTACTGCCAGCATCAACAATATTGATCTCTTTTCCTACAGCCACAATTTAATTTGTTAGAGGCTGAAAACATTTGGGACAAATATCCAAAGCAGGAAAACTAGAAACGCAGACTGAACATATCTTATAATAATACAGTCTATAAAATAATTAAATAGCTAATAATCTTCAACTGTTTAGTTAATATTCAGATTATGCCTTCAAATAATTAGAAATAAAACTTTATGAATCTGTTAATTCCTACCAGTGAAAAAGAAAACCTTATGATCTGAGAAACATGTAAAATGTGCTATGATGGCACTCCCTCTGTGTGACTCAGTAGAATAAAGGAGAAGAAATGTGTTGCGAATTACATTTGTTTGGCTCTGGAGAGCAGCTTGGTGATTTGCAGCACTGGCTGAGCCTCACTGCCACTTTCTCATGTGCTAGGACAAAGAGTAAAACCCCTGCAATAAATGAAATCAAAAGTACGTCTTGGATGAGAATAAAGACTAGCTCGTATGGCCCCAAAGCAGGGTGGGGAGCTCAGAGGCCCACTCTTTAAAGCTGATCCCCTCCTCAAGCTGAACTTCCTAATTAATCGCCAAGCTTTGCTTCCTTCTGTAAAAATATGAACATAAATACTCATAGTTCTGGTCTGTTGTGAGTAATTACTCTAGTTTAGGGAATCAAACACATTGTATTACCATGAATACCAGGTAAGCAGAGTCTCATCTCTACCTAGCCTTTTTGTTATCACCTGCTAAATCACACCTTGCAGTTAACTCACGTCAGAAGACAACTTTGTATTAATTTTTCCACTTCCAAGCACACGTACAAGCATGCTGCTCACTTTCAGGAGCCTGTATTATGTCTAGCCAGAGTTCAAAGGAAAGCCCTTTGAACCACAAGAGACCGTGCATCACCTGCAGAGTCCCGGGGCCAGTGTCTGACCACACGCTGCTCCACTGCTGCCCATTTTCGGTCATTTATGAACACTTTTCTTCACAGCACGACATAAATTTCACTCTTTACATCTCATTACACAATGCTTTTATCACAATTCTCCTGACATCTTCCAACAATCCTCAACTTACTTCTCCACTTCCTCCTAATAACGGGAGAAATACTGGGCCCCATAAATCACTTTTTTCCGAAGGTGAGAGCACACTGCTAACAGAACATATTATGCTGGGCGCTTAAAAACCAATTGGGTCTGCAGGGTTGCCAAATGCACAACTGGATGGACACTCCACCTGGGGGCATCCTCATTTGGATCTCTGGAAAGGTTGTGACTGCTTCCTCAGTGGAGGCACTCCCAAGGCAAGTGCCAAGTGAGGAGAAAGGGTTTATTCATAACAGCACACCTATGGGTTGTAAATTTTAGCACATGTTTGAACTTTGTTGGGGCCAATCAACCCTTCAGGTCTGCCAGTCACTGAGATGATACCTCAAGTGGGCTGCCTCCGTACTTCCTATGGCCTTTCCCTCTTCAGGGATCTGCTTCAGGGATCTTCAGGGGATGCCAAACTTCTGTACCTTGCTGCCCCCTCTACTTCTGCTTCCTGGAAGCCTTCCTCTCTGCCACTTTGTGCAGTGCTCAAAAGGAAAGTGGCTCAGAACCATCCAGGGCTACAAAACTGTGCTTCCCTCCAAAGAATTTTGTAAAAGATTTTCTGGTTGATTTTAAGAAAAAGTGTATCAAACAACATGTGAACTAATATGATAGATTATAATCTAGCCACTCCTACTTTATTCTATGCATCAGAATCTTCACAGGTCAATTGGAAAAAGAAACCTGAGCAGCAAAGTTTACGAAAAAGGAGACATAAGCATTTTTGGTCAGAAACTATCTTCAAAACTCAGGCAACAAAAAACCTCAAACTCTCCAGCCAGTCTAGGTAAGAAAGAGAGGAGCTCAGAGAAGAGTTGTTCTGTTCTCTTGGGGTCATGAAAAACCACCCTGCAGTGAAGGAAGGGGAGGGGACGGGTTCATTACGAGGTAGACTCTGGCTACGAATAACGTATATTTCAAAAAGGAAAAAAAAAAAAATCTGCCTGCAAAGTTTACAAAGTTTACTCATCTGGGGTGTCTCTTGTCACATCCGAACTGGTGGAGACCCTTCTAAGTTTTTCTCCTTATACCCAGTCCAGAGAGAACCCCCAGAGAGGGCAGCTATGGTGGCTCCCCAAAGGGCACAGCCTTGCCCACAGCTGTGCCACCACTATGGGCCCTGGCACTACTCTGGAGATCCACCAGCACACAGGTCCCAGAGATGGGATGTGTTTTGAGCGAGCAGGATCGTCCCTGCATGATCACCTGCACACCAGAGTTCCACCCATCAGTAATGGCTCCATGCCTGCAGTTGTCCACAAGAGTTTCCCAGCTGACTCCAAAAGCAGCAAGACCAAAATATTGCCTAACACACTGACTTGAACAGGAATGGAACAAGTAAAGGGGTTTCTTTATGAACACTCTTGCACAGGGTCTGGACATTCCCAAATTCCTCTCTCACCATGAAATCCCCACAGCAATGACTGAAGACCTGCAGTCTGTTTAGCTCATTAGCAGGATCACAGCTGGCCTCTGACACCCCTTCCTGACCAGGACATGAGCTGCTCCCCGTCTCCAGCCAGCCCCACCAGCCATTCTTTAACTCCACCATGCAGGAGTGGAGGGCACAGTGCTGCCAACGCTACGCAGCAACAATCAGCTGGTGGGAAGCATTGATGGGATCCGTGTTCAAAGGAAGACAGATGTCACCATACTTATTAAATTCTTACAGTCTAATGAAAAACACCCCTGCTGCTTTCAAATTGTGGAAAACATAAAGTACCTCCTTGTGCCACTGCTGCTCCTGCTGCTGCTAAAGGAGTGGGTTTCTTCCCCGTCTCTGTAAAGCCATTCCCCTCCAGAACAGCACCTTTCCCTTCTTTTTTCCCAACAGCTGTTGAAGCAGAAGTTTCCATCTTAGACAGGCATCTTCCAGCTCAGGAACCCTACAGGACATAAAACAAAACCAGATTCTGGTTACCACTCACAAAACAGGCAAAATCAGCTCCATGAAGCGGAAGATGGTTTGGCAGAGTTAAAAAGCAAATGGCAAGCAGCAAAGAATTCCTGAGTTCCCAATTCCAGCAGTGCAGCCAGTCCCAGAAGTCATAGGCACAAAGGCCACAACCGTGTAAAGGACTGGGTGTTCTCACAGACCTACAAACACCAGGACCAAAAAACAAACCCCAGCTAAGCTTGGGCTACACAGTAAAGTTTACAGATCCAAAGAGCTTCCCAGGATTACAGGATAGGTGAGATGCAAATATTTAGCACGCGCAAAACGGTTTTACCCATCTTATACAGGACCCGGACCATCATAAGAAAAAAATTCAGCTAAAAATTTCCAGTAAAATACAGATAAACATATATTTGAAGTGTTGTTTGTTTTTTTTTTTTTCCTTTTCCACAGTGGGTGCTTATGCTGTGTGCTGGTTTGGAACCAGTGTCATGATCAGAACTTTTCAGCAATGCTTATAGATAAGCCACAGCAGGTCTGCCACATCCCATCAAGGTCTCACCAGTGAGGTCTAACAAACACTGATCCCTCTCTCTCCCAAAAATGTTTTTCTATCGTGACCAATTGCATCTGAAAATCAGCTACAGCTTTACCCTCATTACAAATGGTGAATTAAATGCTGTGAAATATCCACAAAACAAGGAGGTACCAAAGTAGAAATAACCTGGGTTGTTAAGCTTAGGTTGATAAAACATAGCAGCCCCTAAAATTTTTGTCAGCTTGACCATTTTTTCTGCATGATTCAGACTTAAATGGTCTCCCAAAAGCAAACGTGGGCATCCCAAACTTAGTGTAAAAATGGGGTTTCTCTTAAATGAAGACAAATTTGTTTCTGAATGAAATACTTTGTGTCTGAATGAAAACACTTTTGTTACCCTCATTTTAACTTGTTTGATTTCACATGTCTCCACCTGACTCCTGCTTGCACATAACCAGCACAGTTACCTAGCACTCCCAGCCTCAGGCTGGTCTTGGGAAAACCCACTGCTAATTCCTCTTTCCTTTATAATTTTAATGCAGCTCTGCAATTTTTCACATGTAAATTTTGAAATGCAAATTTTTCAGCGCCTGAAATACTCTGGAGCACACTGGCTGTCTTCCTTACTGGAATTCATGGAATCAGGGGAATACCCAGGAAACCAGAAGACTCTGTTTGTGTGTGCGGATAGTTTTATCGCCATTGTGCCAATTCAAAACTTCCCTCCCTTTGCTCTGGAGGACTGGCTGACTCCTGAGCATATTGAACTAAAAGGTAAACTCTCCTAAAAACTGTAAAGCACAAAGATTTCAGGAATTCCCACCCTGCGAGGGACCTGGTGCATGCATGGTGGTTGTGGAGGATCGTCACCACTGCCTGGGCTTTGGGAGAGCGGTGTCCCGCCAAGCAGCTGTGTGCTGCAGCCCGAGCAGCTCATCCCAGGAGCCTTCAGGCATGGCTCACATTAATGGGACAACGAAGTGATGGATCTGTGGTCACAGTCTGCAGCTGTAAACTGCAAACTCGCATTGGAAATGACAGGAGCCACAATTACAGGCTTTACTGATGACACAATGCTCCAGTGAATACTGAGGTGGCCCCTCAAGGTCCTGCCCCGGCATGTGCTGGGCTTGATGGCAAACATGGGATGGGTTCCTGGGGGCCAGGACTTTACAGTGGTTTAATCCAGGAATCAGGTTGGGTTACAGACCACGTATGAAATAAATACACCCGAGCTGCAGGAGTATTTGACCTAGGTCTGACAGCCTAGGCTTCTGTTCGTTAAGCAAATAAACTTCAGAGGCTCTATTACTAACCCTCCACCTGTTTCTTCTTAGTCCCTCCTTTCAAGGCTTTGCACTTTTGTTTGAAACCAGACACCAGCCCTCGCACCCTAACCCCCCTTCTCCGGTACCCTGACCCTGGGGGCAGCCCGGGGGTGAGGGAGCATCCTTGGGCGCTGCAGAGCTCAGCAGCCAGTGAGGGGAAGGAAGGAACCAGTAACAGGACTTGTTCTGTAAAACATGCAGGTTAGAGCCATGTTTTTTTGCCAGAGATGCCTGAAGCAAAGTCTCTACATCCCTGCCACAGACACCTCAGTAGGGACCCAGTTTTTCAGATGTGTCATTTATCCAACTGGAATGTGACAGGAGATCATGCCTGTATTTGAAAATCTGGTCTTTGCAGCTGTAATGCTCTCTTTTCAGATGAATTATGAATTAAAAAAAAACATCCAAGTGTTTGTAATAAGTGGTTGTATTAAACAGGTAAATCCTCAAATATCAGATTAGAAAAAAAATGCAACTACTCTAATCTCACAGGATTTAGGGTAATAAGTCTATAATTATTTTTGCTTTGTAAAGGTGCCTGCGGCAGAGCAGCCTGACTATGAGTTTCTGAGCTTTTCCCCATGTCAGCAGCAACAAAAGTCATTTTCCTGTCACAGCACCCCACAGCCAGAGCTGATCATCCCAGCCCAGGAAGGCACAAGCATCCCTCCTGCCAGATCCTGCTCTGCTCAGCATCTCTGCTCACAGACCAGGACAGAGACCAGTGAGCTAAGGAGCACCAACACTGATTTCATATCCTGCCTTCTGAAGTTTCACACAGTGGCCAAGAGCTGGTGACCAGCAGCCTTCCCAGTGGTGCAATGTGTGATCAGGACACAGCACTGGAGCTCTGGAGATTTAGGTCCCCATCATGGACCTGTTACAGTCTCCTTAGTGTCCCTGGGCAAAAAGCTTAACTTCTCTCTTGAAGCCGGTTTTCACAGCCATAAAATAGGAAAAAGTACTTTGCCCTATTTGCAAAGTGCTTTGAGATCCTTTGAGGCACAAGGCTATGGAAGTGTTTTTATTACCAGTATAGGAAGATATATTGATGGAGGCAGTCAATCCACACTATCCAGGAGCACAACATTCATTTTTTAAGCAATGCATACTTTGGTTTCTGTTTGATGCTAAACTTTTTCCGCTGCTCTGTGCCACACAGAATTCATAAATTCAATGACAGATTAATCTTAGCAGCAAGCCATTTGGCATGAAAAAGGGTTTCACAGGGAGCCTGCTTTTTCCTGTAAAGAGCATGCATTTAGGAATGACTATATGGAGAAAGACCCTATGCACTTATTCAAGCACAACTCTCTGCCCTCCGTCATTACTCAGAATTAGAAAACCAGAATGGATTACTCAGATTTTTCCTAAGGTTTGTAGCTTTCTCTGCAGGAGGAGGGCTGGGTAATTGATTTTGACACTAATACCAGCACTATTCATATGCCCTGTAATATAATTCTGCAGTGACACTAAAAAGGCAGCCATGTGAGATCTGAACAAGGAAAGTGCTATATGATTTGCCCTAGACAACCCCAGCTATTTTAACAGCTGTGTTGTGTATTAAAAGGGAGAAATCCCAACAGAATTAAAAACAACAAAGTCACATTTGCCTTTGAAGGAAAACAAGAAGCCGTAAACTTTCCTAATAAAACAATCCCTCCTGCTAAGTGCTTGAGGAATGGTCTAAAGTGCTGTCCAAAAATGCCTGTCTCTTTTGGAGGGCATCAGCCAGAGCAGGACTGCTGGCAAACTTAGGAATTAACAGATACTCGTCAGCCATACCCTTGCACAAACTTTTTTTAAATAAGGCAGTTATTTCCTTTTTCAGGATTGTTCTTTCATCAGGAAGCCCTCTTTTCCTCCCCTAGGAAGGGCAGAAAACACTTTATTTTTCTTCTCTGTGAAAAATGAATGACCAATTTTGCCTATTTCTGCTCAAAGATTAAGCAGTACCACGGAAGCGATCCTCTCTGGCAGAGGGCAGGCACTGCCAGTGACACTGTGACACAGATCCAATCCTGAATTCTACCTTCAGGCCCATGGTAGGGGCAGAAAGGGATTTCCAAAGCATGCTTCCAGAAGCCATCACACTTTTTGAGTATTTCGGGGTTTCTGAGACCAGTGTGTGTTCTCTCTTCATTCTGAGCTGATCCTCACCTGACCTCCCCATACACAGCCCTAGCAGTGCCAGTGAGGCGGCATCACCTCCAGGGGACACGCTGCAGGTGTGCTGGCTGCTGACACCAGCACCACAGCCAGAACGCAGCTCCACTGCTGCTGGCTCCTGGCAACACCGATGGGAGCTGGGATAACCACGGGGAGCCTTTGCACAGCTCTTGCCAGGTTTGTGCTCAGGCACCCACAGGGAAAGAATCAATTCTGCCACATCACCTCTAGGTACAATCCCAGGTTTGATGGCTTTTCCTGGTGTGCTGCTTTAGTTAAGATAAACAAGGACATATTCCCACCATCTCTTCCTCTGCAGTGGACTAAGTCATACAGCTTAAGAATTCTGAATATACGATCTACTTATGAAATTCAGTGTGAGCCAACTGCTCTGAACATTGGCTTAATACAGTGGCTGCTGTGATCCTTTTCAGTCTCCCAGGGTTTGAGCCAAATTATGTTCTCAATTACACGGAAGTAGCAGCAGTTAACCCGGTGAAGTCATAGGCTCTGTACCACAGCAAAACTTGACCCCTCTATTTTCTTTTATATCAGCAACAGCTTCGAATTACTAAAGAAAATTTTTTCTGTCTAAATGCCACTACTAAATCTTGGGACTATCCAAACATGCTGTCTGCTGCTGAAGGACCTACAACTATTTACAGAATATCAATCTCAGGTAAAAGCAGCATAAATACTAATTCAAAACTAATCACTTTTTAGGTCCTCCTGACTGACACAAGGTTTCCCATCTTGACAATTCTTAGGGATGGTCTGCCTGAGCCAATCCTACAAGGGTTGATTACACATGGAAATTAGAGCTGTACACTGGGGCAGTAGCTGTCTAGAGGCTGCTCCTGCCCCTTCCCCTGCAGAAACCTTCTGTGGTGCATCCCTACCAGCTTTTGGGAAGAAAAGAAGCAGAGACAACCCATGCTGGCAGAAGCAGTGCTAGGAGGGCACAGAGCTGCTGAGGGCTTATTCTATTTTCCACCCCCCCCACCCCGACTCCCGTTCAGAGAAGAGTAATACCAGGCTGCTGAAGAGAGGGAGGAGAGAGCTGTGCTAGCAGCAAAGAGGATAGGAAGACACACAAGTTCTGCCTGCCTACTCCCAAAGGTAAGGCTAAAATTACTGAGAAATCTGGGTGCTCACAAAGATTCACCAAACAGTTCCAGATCATGGCAAAAGTTGTATGATTAAAAAAAAAAAAAAAAAAAAAAAGGGGGGGGGGGTGGAGGAAAAAGAGACAAAAAATACCCCCAGTAGAGTTGGCAAAACTGCAATAGTTATACAGGTTCTGGAATGTGCAAAGGCTGAAATCAGAGACTTAGCATCTCTTTTGAACTTCAAAAACAACAAGTCTCTTCAAATCACTCCATTAATTGGCTTTAAATTAGAGTTCTAAGTTTAATGAACAAATCCTTCGCGTACGGCATGAAACGGATACGCTTCTAGATTAACTTCCTGATCAACACCATCTGCCATTTCCATATGGCAACAGCAAACCAAAAGCACGAGGAAGAAGCTGCTCTGCAATACTGTGAGGGGTCAAAGTGCACCCAGAACTGACTGGTGTTTGGTAGTGTCTCTCTGTACTGTAGTAACATCACTTCCAACCAGTTCCAGAAATCCTGGGATATTTCAGGCACAACTCTGTCCAGGAATGTCAAAAAGGAAAAATGCACAGTAGGAAGGAGGCATGAGGGAAGAAGGGATGTCTGCAAGGATGAGTGGATGGATGTGGAAAGAGCAGCAAGTTCCTGAAGATGGAAAAGAGCCTGGAAAACAAGAAATAACATGGAGTACCTAAGACTTTGTGTTTAGGAACAAAAAGAATTTACTGTTTCAGGTGGTACCAGCCATGTGAAAGAAAACAATCTCAAAAAGAGCCACAAGTGATGTACCCCCCACTTACACTGACACTGACCACAGCAGCCTTCCACTCATATCAAACAAGGACAGTGGAGTTAGTGGTGGCATTCCAAAATTATCACCATATGGACTGTCTGTAAATATTCAGCTCCTGCTGAAGAACCAGCCTTCGGCAGCTCCTAGGAGAGCTCCTAGCAAGAGCCAGTCACTGATGGGTCCTGGATAGCAAGAGTGCAATGCCAGCATCTGCAGAGGGGCAGCCAGGCCCTGGGACCCCTGGTCCTGGGCAGGGCTAACAGAGGTGGCATAGCAACCTTTGTGGAGGAGACACGTCCTTCAGGAATGCCAACCACAGGCCAGGCTATCCTAGGACACTCTGTGGCACCAAATGACAACACCGAGGCTACTGCACTGCAACATAAATGATTTTTCCCTTTCTAAAGCCATTTACTTCCTGGGCTACATTTATTGGAAAGGAGATGATATTGAATAGAGGAACGAACAGTTCAGCTATTTTTCAGGTTTAGCCTGGTGTTCCTGTTTTTCACAAACACTAGCGTCACTTTAATATTGCTGCTTCATTACCAACAAGTCTAACTTACAAAATAGCAGAACATTTGAATCGTTTCTCCACTTCCAGATATTTTCAAGCTGCCAACCTTAGAACCTTAAACAGAAATTATCTTTCAGATGCCGGGTTATAAACAATCACAATACATCATCAAAACATACTGACAGACATAAAAGCTTAAAGCCAGACACAGAATCAGCACTGGTCCATGCTGAGACATGCAGACTGGGGTACCTGACTTTCCCTCTTTCCCTCAGAAGTTATCTTTGTTTCTGACTTTGGAAGAACTGAGAAGATGGAGGAGTGGGGGCTGGAGGGAAGAGTCTTTTGTGGTAGAACAGGAAAACAAAGTCATGCTCGTAATTTTACAAAACCAATCCTACATGTCTTATCATGAGAAAACTTCCACTAAGCAAATTCCGACATGCGAAAAACCGTCAAAGAAGATAATCAAGACACTCCTGCATTCAGACTCTGCACTAACATGCTGCAAAAAATATGGGAGGATGCCATCAGGTAAACAAAAATTGCTCAAAAGTGATGCGTCACCATTATAACTGGTCCATGGATCTTCACTTGTCTTTTTTTTTTTTAATTTGTTTGATTTTGTTGTAAGAATGAGAGAATTGTGGCAAAGCATCATCTAAGTTTGCGTTTTTGATGTAAATCCAAAGAAGTTTTCAATTTCCTGTTATGCAACTGTCTGGGTTTTTTCCAAAAACAGAACCAAAAAGACAAATACTACCTATGTGTGCACACATGTATCCAATGAAGAAGCATTGTTTTCATTTTAGGAAACCTTTGCACACCAAGATATAAAAAGAAAAAGGAAAAAAAAAAAGGCAATATGGAACCCCCTGAAAACCCCCTTCATCAAGTCTTCATGCTCCAGCAAGAGCAGAAACTGCTAATAACTAACGGAGAAAACATCTGTGGTGCTCGGCAGCTATACCAGGATGGGTTACAGCTAAACAGGGTAGATCACAGACTGTATGAAGACCACAGTGTTTACAACAAAATTTAGACTCCAATTGCAAATCACTAATAACCTATTGACTTTTCATCAGGCTTATGAAGATGATACTACAAAAGTAAATTGTTCATACTACAAGAGGAGCAGAAACTGATTCTGAACAGAGATGTTTATGCAGATTCCACAGAGCAGAGAAGGGTCAGCGCAGGAGATCTGGCTAACAGGAAAAGAGCTGCCTTAGTATTGGATTCAAGGGACATTTTGAGAAGTGAATGTTTTGTTGGCTTGGTGGTGACTGAAGGAGAATCCTTGCAGGGTTTCACTTCCGTGCTGCAGTAGTTCGGGCACTTTCAACTCTCATGAATGAAACCCCAAATATAAACCACATGCACTGACGTTTAATGGGTTTGCTTTATGTAGGGGTGGGATGAGTAATAATGTCTTGTAGTGACTAGTCCACCCAGATGACACTGAACAGGCTCCAAAGCTTGGATAAGAAACCTCTCATTTGGCTCAAGAAATGAAAATCTTTATTTTGAGCAATGAAAGATGAAGAACTGCATCCTTGCAAAAATCCCTATAGCAACTAGGTTCTTTCAGAACATGTTTCATTACAAAATTTTGGTTTATTTTTAAACATTACAATTCTGTTCATCACGCTATTGAATTCTCCCTCCAGAGGCACATGTGTAAGCATCCAGAAGAGAGAAGCCTGGGAAGGAAACAAGAATGTAATTAAAAACAAAAAAGCAACACTTCAGTTGGCTCATTTTCCTCTGCTGAACACAAACACCACACAGGCTGCTATTCCACACTTTATTCCACTCTACATATTGTCTTTATAAGACTCCAGTTACCAGCTGAAGGCAGGATGCAGACCACATAAAATGGTTGGCAGTTCATAAACAGGAGAATGGAAAAAAATTCGTCCAGATGAGAATGTGAGAAGTTTCTCAGAGGAACATAGAGTATCTAGGGTTGCAAAGAACCCATGGACATCATCAAGGACGGCCTTATGCTCACAACTAGGACTTGAAAACCCCCAAACTGTTGAAATATCTGACAGCTGCTTTAGTAGGAGAGCTATATGGGATGTACCCATGAACCACAACAAAGCCTAGTCTGCAAGGACACAGGCATGCTGGTGAGGAAAAGTTCAAGAACAACTAAGAATCCTTGCAAGGAATTTTATATGAGGAAGAATGAAATCAATACTTTGAAGAGTATTCCATTTCTGTGAGTTGTGACTCAAGTTAAAAGGCTATATATTTTTCAAGAAATTAACAGTTAAGTATGTGGTGAATGGCAGAGCCCCTAAGTTTTCAGCAGTGCAGGTCCATCTTCTACAGAGAAAAGAAAACTGTACAATGTGGCTGACTGTCATTACAGTGGATGGGAATAAGTCTTTCAGGAGACAGGCTAAAGTATTCAGGAGGGTATTAAGCTAATGACAAAAGACAAGGGTGAAAATGAGCACTCATTTAGCCAGAAATCAAGATGTCAAGATTAAAATTAATCAAGGTACCTAGGGACTCTAAGAGAAGAGATTCCTTAATTGTGTAGACTGTACCACTACGAACACGAATAATAAACAAGAAGTGGAATAGCTCCTTTAATACACAAATTAGTCCTGACTGGTATTACTGAATCTGGTGGAAACATTCACATGAATGGAGAGTTACAATCATTTTGTGTATCAAGGATTGGAAACAAATATAGAGTCATGAAGCCTGTCAGTGACAAATGGCTGTTGACATGGTAAATAAAGATGATTGCTTTATACCAGTGAGATGCTCTCCATGCCTAGATGGCCTAGATAAAGATTATAGGTTCTAAAGCAACCACATACAAGGCCACACATCTGGAAAGTAATTGATTAAAATGAAAACTGTATGAGAAACACTGACTGAAGATGACTGTAAGTTTATGGTGGGCAGACAGTGGCTGAAAAGCTCTATGGAGGGTACCAATAGTAAAATGATTAAAGCAATATGTGTTTGTCTACACAGAGTCTGGGAGGCTGTAATGCCCCTCTGCCTAACCCTGAACTGACAGTATGTGCAGTTCTGGTGCCCACAGTCCAAGCAGACAGATGAAAATTGCAAAGGCTCACATGCCACACACAAGAAAAACGAAAGAGAGGTCAACAGAGAGGCCCTTGCAGAAAGACTTGATCAGTAATATTAATACATACACAATTGCAAAGGCTAAGAGACAGAAATTAAACTAGAGAAATTCAGATTGCAAACAAGGCTCCCAGTTCCAACAGAAAAGAGCAGTAGAGTCTGGCTGGCGTCAGACTTTCTAGCATGGCAGAGCTGACATTTTGTTCAGGTATTTTTCCAGGAGGTCTGCCGTAGTCTAAGAGTTATCACAGGACATGGGTTTTAAGCACAGGATGGGTTGAAATATGGGAAAGTCCTCTGATGGTATTAAAGAGAAGGTTAGACTAGATCAGCACATTGATCCTCCATACACCTATGTATCAGGGTATTATTAATGGTTGGTTTGCCATACCCTCACACATCAAAACATCTGCATTTATTTTGATTAAATTTTAGCATGTTTGTCTCTGCTGACAACCAAACTAACGTCTACCTTCCAACATTCCTCTCTTTTTCTTTTGTGATAAGGACTTAGGACAAATGTTTATGTCCTGCCAATGGCAATGTTGCAGAATGCACTATGCGGTTACATCTACTCTGCTACAACTATTTTGACGACTGAGACAAATTATTAAACTATTCACGAACAGAATATCATGCAATCTTCACTTTGTAGCCTGCAAGAACTCACTTTGTTTCTTGATCTGGTAAGCCGCTGCCAGCATCAAAAAAGGAAAGAAACAACACTGTAATTTATTTAATTCTCTTGTTAAAAATGCTAAGGGGAAAACTTCCCTTCTCAACCCCAGTAGTGGTGTCTCCACAGCCTAGAAGACTGGGAATACAAGGAGGTCTGGTCCTCCGCAGCCCTGCAGTATCCGCTTCACGTACAAAACAAGCTGGGCTGACAAGCTGGAACATCTCATGTCCCCAAAACTTAGTGGAACAAAACATAGGCCAGCAGTGAACTTCTGGCAAATGCCCGCAGGTTGCTATGGCTTGGAGGAAACGTTTAGGGACCACGTTGTGTGTACACAACTGTCCTGTTGAAGAAAGTGAAGCAGAAGAACCGTCTTTGGTGGTAGCCAGGCCAGTGCCTGAGCACTGGAAACTGCATTTGCACCTGTTGAACCCCCATAGACTTTCAGAGGCTATACCAGACTTCAGGGCACAGTGATTGATGTTGGGCACTAGACACAAGAAGATTATTTTAACTACTTTATCACATAAGACTCAAATCATTAAGGCTAGCCTGAGAAGATTCTGTAAATACTGCCTCTGTATATGCTTTTGTTCCTTGATACTTTCTAATTTAAGACAAAATGCGAAGGATTCATATCAATTCTTCAGGACAGAACTCTTGTACAGGAACATGCATGTATACACACATACACATATATCTGGTTTTAGTCATAGTTATTATTTAGTTATAACTAATCCAGTTATAACTAATATATAACTGTTTACTAAAACAGCTGCAATTTACCTTGCAGTTACTGTACATTATTACTGTTGCATATTAATGTACATAATTATATTCTATATTCGTATCTTTTTCTGCATGCAAGCTTGTTGAGTTCTTCCTCTAGAAAACAGTCAAAACAAGCTCTTTTACCTCCTGTCTACAACTCCCTCTCTGCTCCTGAAGTTCCATATATTCTTTTCTTTAATCACTTCACTCCCCCACAACCATCTTCTAAACCATGCCACAGTAACTTTTCTCACTCTCCTCGCTCTCTCTCGTTTTTTTTTTCCCCCCCCTCTTTTTCCTGGTCTACCTCCCTCTAAACCCAAAATCCTACTTGTCTCTGTTAACTCATTCCATCTTCCTTCTTGTTCACTACAGCTAAGCTGTATTCAAAGGCCAGTTGCCTCCAGGCTTTCTCTCCACTAAATCTTACCTGCATTTTACTGTCAGATTGACCTAGTTTGGACCTAATTCCCTCCATGCACGCAGAAACTTCAGTCTGTCTCTCAAATATCTCTCACAGCAGTCTGGCCATGGTTGGAAGGTAGCAAAGGATGCCAAAAGCTGTAGAAGTGGATAGCATCTTGTTTGTTATCTAAGTTTGACACCTGGGGTGGTCTTCAGATTCTTCCAACGTCACTGTAAGTTTCTGCCTCTAGGCCACCTCTGACTCCTGCCTCTTACTTCTGCACAGTGTCTCAGAGTTTGGCACTTCCTTGAGCTTCCTGCCACTCACCTACACATCTGAACTCAAAACACCAGCCTCTAACCCATTCATTTTCATTTACAGCAAGTTCCTTTACATTGGCTCTAATGAGTACAAAGCTGATTTCACAGCCATTCAGAATGTGGGAACAAAGAACATTTTCCTAGCTTGTCACTTTTTTCCTGTCACTTTGCTTTACATCCTTTGATGGCAAGCTCTTTTGTTTTGCCCCAGCCATTGTCTCCTCTTTCAAAGCCTATCAAAGCCTACCACACTATGCTTTCAATCTCATCGCCTTCAGGAAGACTTCAGCAAATGCATATGCACTTGCTCCCATCAGGGCCTAAATATGTGTTCTTCGAGTGGGTTTGGTCACACAGGCCAGAGATACCTGCCCACTGCCAGTCTCATTCATAACTAGTTTTCACCATTGAAATTACTAACTTGAGCTGCCCTCTGTTTCATTACAGGTCTCCAAGATAAAAATCAGATCCCCTCAGAAAATCAGGAACCAGTGAGCACACCTGTTCTGTTTTGAGAAGTACTAGGTTTCCACAGTTAACTCTATTTTTCCTCCTGTAAGGGAATAATTTGCATAACTCTTTTACCATAACTCACTTGTCCCTCACCAAAAGAAAGATTATACTTCTTATATCTCCTTGCTTTCTGCATAACACACAGTGTCAGGGAATCTTGACATTCAAAATTATATACTAGAAATACTGAAAAACTTCTTCAAGTGTGCATTTTAATTGCCATCATAACCTAGCACTTGACTGAAAAGCTAGTTAGCTTTTTCTCTACTGAAGAAATGAAACATCTATTTTTTTCCATCTCTACAGTCATCCTTTTGAGTCCAAACTTTCACAGAACTGGAGGCACAGGGATGGGAGACTTCTCACCAGCTATAGATGATCACACAATTTCTTGTTTCTAAACCATATCCACAGCTACCCAACATTTGGTACCACCTTGTCCTCGGGCATTTCCCAGCCTTTCATGTATTATAAGTGAGACAGCTCAACATACTTTCTGTTTTGGAGACAGGATCTTCACTGCAAACTCACTGTTTCACAGGTTCATTGCTAATAAATGCTTACAAATGTAAATTTAAAAAATTTTAAAAAAATTTCAGTTTTTGAAAACAAAAATTGTTGGGCATCCCTGAATCGTTAGTGGTATACTGAAAAAAACAGTAGATGCCTTCCCGTAGTGTTCTTGTAACCAAAGATTAACCTTTACTTAGAGAATTATGTTCAGGCAGATGCCTTCACAGAAACAGACCTGAAGCACGTGCTGGCTTTCACTGCCGCAGCCCGCTGAGGTTCCTGGAGCACAAGACTGGCAGCTGCGAACATTCCTTAATGTTTAGGCCTTCCCCTTTGCTGATCAGTGCAATGATACAACCCAGCCCCAAGGCCTGCCGCAAAGGGCCGCTGCCCGGCCCTTTGGCTGGACACTCATACTGTGTGTCACGCAGAAAACTTACAGCTTCTACCAAACCTGCGGCCCTTTGGGTCCCTCAGCCCCCTCAGCCACCCAAGGGCACCAGCAGCTAAAGGCCTGTTTCAGAGCGTGAGAATCCGCAATCAAAGGAACGAACCATCCGCCACTCCAGCACCACACGCAAACTACAGAGCGCGCAAGACCTCAACGCAAACAACATCAAGTGTAAATAACTCCAGGGAAAACACACAGAGGAAGAGATCTATTTGTTAGAGAAACAAATGATTTCTGTCTCTTTGGGTGCAACAGAGCAGACCACAGCTCCCAGAATAGGCCCACAACACACCGTTGTCCCACCTCACTGTGCTACGTAGACCTGTGTCTCTGCCAAGAATTGTATTACCAACAAGCACAAAAAGTAATTAACTGCACTACCTTCTTACGAACAGTGTAGTAAACTACAGCCTGCTGAGAAATTCAATAAAATAAAGGTGCAAAAAGGTTCTGTTGCTTCTAAAAAGTCCTCCATGCAGTTTCCTGGCTTACCTACTCCTGCCACAGCGCAACACTGCACAAGAAACCAAACAGGTACCAAAACAGCAGTAAATATTGCCCAGTCTCTTTTGCTATTGTCAAAGCTGAGGGGAAAATAAAGTGAAGTGACAGTGAAAATTGTAACGCAATTTTGCTGCTGTGACAGTACATGAGGATAGAGAGATGACCAGACAGCTCTTCATTCAAATCCATCTTAATACAGAGGTAAATGGTTCTGGAGATATATATGTATATAAATATACATACATGTATATATATATATATTTTGCAATATAATCACTATAAAATGAATCAAAATAACTTCAAGAAAACACTGAAATTTATGTAATAATTATGACAGTCCCAAATGTCCAACAAAAGAGTTTCATTATACACACATCTAACATATTTAATTAAATTTCCTTTGGCTGAGTCTTCACAAATGTCCAGTTGATCAGCCCTTTAGATTCACATCATCTTAACCTCCTCTGATCACAGTAGCACACAGTACAATTGCTTTTCATGCCATCCTTGGAAAACCTCTCTGTTGAGTCTTCCTGGAATAGGGTTGCATCATCCGACGTATTCTGCTCTGCAACATCATACTAAACCCCAACATCCTTAATAAATGCAAACACACACTTTCTCAGAGCTCTGTTCCCAGAGCAGATTTACTTTGCTAGTGACCAGAAAGGTGTGAAGTTTTCTAAAGAGTTACTCAATGCTAATAGAGAAAATACACACACCCGGGTACTTGCAGTCACTTTTCACATCCAGTTTTGACTTCTGCTGGTCTTGGGTCCTCTGAGAGATCCAAATCCTACCTGTCCTGCCCTCCCCCATTTATTTCTCTGACCCAGAAAATCCCTCCACCGCAGCTTCCAGCTTGAACTTTCACCCTAGACAGGACCCTCACTGAGAAAAAAAAAAAAAAAGGCTCTACGATTCTTCAGTCATTTCCAAAGTTTCCTGATCTGTCAGTAAAACCCCAGGGCTGATGCAACTCACCTTCAATAGCCAGCGCCTTTGTTCTGCAGAGGGAACATCACAGCCATTCATCCCCACAGGAGAGGCTGGAAAAATTCTCCTCACAGCTGCCCTGAGAAATTTCTGCCTGTTTTGTGAACGTTTGAAGTTTGGAGGTTGATGATGATGCACCTCTCTGCAAACACCAAAGTCATGCCATGATGCAGCAATGATGTATTCAAGCACAGACAGGACCCCCAAATTGTCACAGCACTGCCTAAGGACTGTCACACTGCAACAGACAAATGGTCCTGCTCATCCAACACCCTGTCTGACAGCAACCCGTGATGGATTCCTCAGACTAAAATACAAAAAGGTTATTTTCTTTGCCCAGTATTAGAGCAAGGTAGCAGAGGGCAAGGACTTCTGCAAGCTGGGGCAGCAGATGATCTCTTTGTGCTATGTCAGGTGAAGTGAGAAACTGGGGAGGGATCCCTGTAGAAGGTGTGAGCTTGTTCATTCACAGTCAGAAAGTACTTAGAGATGGTCAGATCAGAGATAATACAGAAGCACGAATTATTACCATTAGGGCTTCTCTAAATTTGAATACTGCAACCAGAAACACTATTACCTTATCACAGAAATACCTCAATCTTTCTTGAAACTTGCAGAGCTACATGCTATTTTAATAAATGCATAAACATACTTCCACTTCTGAAGTTAATCACAATTGCCTTATAGGAGATTAACACCATAAAGCACTTTCACAGCTGACGTGTCTTTAAAAAAATTCCCAGAGTTAAACTTGTATAAATAATGTAAGTGACAAGGAATATAATTATTAAATGTTGTCATTTTGGAAGAAAATTAATTAGCGATAGCTGTAGCTGTCTTATGTCTATTTAAGCAGTGTGCATCTCAATTAAAATTTAATTGCAACAGATTCAGTCACAGCAGGGAAAAGTGATGAAAATGAAAAGCAGTCTGATCCTATATTGCTGTCTACAAGAGAAAGCATAGTAGAAACTGTGGGGGAAGGGGAGGAGAGGGGTATGAAGGTAAGAAAGCAAACTCAGAGAGCTGTGCTGCTGCACAGCCAGGATGCCCAGCTCCAGCGGGTGCTGTTTGTTTCCAAAGCAGGTGACTGGCATAGGACACCAGCACCAACAGGAACAAAACCAACTGCTACTGCAAGGGCTCTTGCCTCCCATCACAGTAGATGAGCTCACATACGAGAGACGAGTACAAGAGACGGCAACATTCTCCACACCACTCTGCCCTTTGCTTTCACCACCTTCTCCATGTCATCCTGGAAAACCCCTAAAGCAGGACTGAGAGGGGCCTTCCTTAAGCAAGATCCAGAAAGATCTTGAACACAAAGCCCTTCTGAAACTCTAAGTCACCAGAGGTACGAAGATTTGGTTTGAGGAAGAATAGTCCCCTTCATATGACTTGGAGAAGCAGCCAGTGTCCTATATGGCCCTGGAATATCTTCTCTGTCAGACTGACCCAGGTGTCACCTTCTTTCACTTCTGGAGGATTTTGGATGTCCATGAAAAGGTGCTATAAAGAAATTATACAGCCAGAAGGATTTAAGATACCTGGCCTATCTCTGCACACACAAGGTACTCCAGAATGTCCCTAAAATTCCAGCAGCCAATTCTCTACACCGATTTGAAAATACTGTCCTATGTCTTAACCAAAGTATTGAAACAGCTTTTCCTTTAACGTTCATTTCTCAAGATTCAAGTTATCTACAACCTGCTTACTTAAATGAGTAATTTCCATCTCAGAGAAAAGTGAGTATTGCTGCAAGTGTGTAGGATGCAAATCATATTGAAGCAAAAAAAACAAAAGGTGCAGAGTCCTGAATTCATTTATGGCAAACAAATAAAATGGGAACCAAAAATGAGATGCTCTGGTCTTAAAACTTCAGCTATTTATAAAATACTTGCTGAGTAGAACATCACTGAACTACATAAATATTCTTGAAATACTTCTGTTTGGACTTATTCAGATTCCAAATGAGAAAAATATATTTCCTCCAAATTCCCAGGGCACATTCTCAGTCAACCTGAAAACCGAGTTATGTTGTTTCTGACATCATAATTATAATGTAAATTTACAGTACTTGATCATTTTGTTGATAATGCTGAAGTCATAAGAGAATCAAACTCATTCTCCTACCAGTATGCAACTCTGCCTAGTCATAAAAATCATTGCTTTCTGCAATCAAAATTAGGGATAGCAACCTGAAATGGGATGTTCCTGTTGAGCATAGAGATAGATAGTGATGAAAACAACCATAGTCCTAATAACAATACTGTCACAGTCTTATAATGCTACTAAGGTATAGTTATGATATAGCCCTAGTGAAATTAAGATTTCATTAAATTTTGGTAGTCTTAATCTGGTTTTATCTTAAATACAGTCTAATTGCAGTTTCATTATCAAAGTCTTAGGATAAAACAGAAAACAAGCATGCATACATGATCTAATGTATGAGTCTGCAGTTACAACTCTAACAAAGCCAAACCTTTTTAGGTAGTGGCAAATGACATAACACTCCCTAGAGAGTTCAGGCTGGGTATTCAGAAAAGTCTTCTCTGGGAAGACCATGCAGTGTTGGACAAGGTCACCCACAAGAGGCTGAGGGACCTCTTCCCGAAGAGGTTTGCAAGACTCCACTACACAAGCCATGACCAATCTAACCTAGTGGTGGTGGCAGGCCCCACTAGGGCTGGAGGCTGGGGACAAAGAGCCCCCTTCAGCTTTCCGTCACCTGAAATTTCTGGGATTCTGTGATCCTGCAGAAGTGGAGATGAGAAATCTCAGTGCGTTGGAAGATCATCCAGCTAGCTAAGGATTCACTGCTGCTGCTGCTCGAAATGCTCAGCATCAACCAGTCTGAGTGCCCACTCCACAGATCAGAGTCAGCAAACTACAGGGAAGCTGCCACGTTCACCATTGGGCCTTTTTGCTAAAACCAAACCCAGCTACACACAAAGTAATGTGAGAGAACCTGCATCAAAGGTGTAACTGATGATGGACAAGCTGAAACACGACTTTAAAATATTACTTCCTTCTTTAAAAACAACCAAAAAGATAAGCCCTTTTCACTGGAGAAAGTACTTGACTTTCAAACAAGTTGATCAGCAACTTCTTTCCTTCTGCAAAACATTTCAAATTGGGGGGGGGGAGGGGGGCAAGGGGAGAAGACAGAAAAAAAAGAAAAAAACAACTCCTCAGCCTAATTTAGAAAAGTCTGCAATATTTTTGTCAAGGTTATCAGATGTCTTCTATCTCAGCATAACTAAAGCCCAAAGAAAAGACAGCCTGTTCACTGGCACATATGCTGATCTAATGCAGAAAGCACATGCCCTTCTGTGTACAGCACGCACATATAGTTCATCTGTAAGTCTCCCAAATGTTTTCAAATACACACAATAACACGGTGTAATTTTTTTAATCTATTCTCACTTTTCTGCATATTAATATATAATTACATGCAGGTTTTCCTCTGTTTTTGTCTGCTGCTAAGTGGGACTTGAGGCAATTCTTTTTTTCAAACACTTTTCAGCTCACCATAAAGCTAAACTCATATAACTTCAGATCCTGAATCCGACTGCTGAGCATACCTTTCATCACATCACATTATTTGGTCTTCATTTAGCTGTCACAAAACCATTTCCTTTCGTCTACAGATTAATTACAGCCCGGCGAGGTTTCAGCACAAATACCTTCGCTCACTGGAGCCTCTGCAAAGACACAGTGATTCATGCAGTATCTATGGCTCTGGAAGGGAAAAAAAAAGCTGAGGCAGGACATGCAAGCTGTGCATGGATCTGATATCAAAAGAGCTGGAGCCTCCAGTGAACAGCTAGCCATACCAACACAAATAAGTTTCTGCACGACTTGTGCAAGAGCCACAGCTATGAACCACCACTTTAGTTCGGCGCTAAGCTGATTTAGCTACACCATTCATTCATCCAGGACTAAAGATGACAAGACAGGAAGCGTCACTCAGTCATGAATTATATGTGACACAAAAAAGCCACAGGTGTGGTTTGAGAGACTATGCGTGCAGCCGCCGCAGCCCTGGATTCCAGTTAATTGCTGTAAGTAACTATGGAAAATGGACAGTGGGAAACTCTGTAGAAATGCAGAGAGCAAAGCAGTCCAAGAACACTTTCCCACTCGTTCAAAGCCGCTAGATACACCCTTTAAACATGTGTCAACTGTATCTGATGACGACCATGTCCGTGTATTAGGTCTGGATGGTTAGATACAAAGGGCTCGATTCTCTGCGGTGCCAGAGCCGTGCTGGCAGCGAGCTGGCCGCTGCTGCCTCGCAGCTGCCTGTGAGCCGCAGGCAGGGCTCTGCTCCTGCTGCTCAGCTCAGCTCAGCGCACACCGATGTGGTCTGGCAGCATCCCGGCCATCACCCCGCTCCTGGGAGCCTCTTCTGCCAGCCTGGGATGGAGGGGTCTGCCCTGAACCACTGCCAGCCTTTTCATCACTTTCTTCTTTGGGACACGTCGAAAAGCTCCTCTCCTTTTAAAGCAATGGGATTGGAGAAAGGGAAATAAATTCAAGGATTTTTACATATTAAGAGCTCAGATGCATATGCTACATAAACCAGAGCTTCTAATACCTGAAATGAGACAGAGTAGGTCCTGACTTCTGATCAGACCTGGACAAACTTTTGTGTGGTATTGATAAAGTCACCTCTCTGCCATGAAATCCTGGCAAAACCTTTCTGACAGTCTTCTCCTGCCAACTTCTTCCGTTGCGCAAGTGGAGCTGTTTTACCAGCTGCTATGGGTGTGCACGAGGCCACTTGTGTGGCCTGTCTGGGAAGTAAGAGCTAAGCAAGGGATTATGGATCCAGTTGAACTCATCCTTGCAATCTCTGAGAGCTAAATATATCAGCGAAGTTGATGCTTGCACACCTTTTCTCTTCAAGACCAAAATACACTTATTTTGGTGGCAAGTCAGCTTCATTCCCACTAGGAGCAGTGCTGATTTTAGAACAAAAATTTCTCTGTAAGAGCCCTCAAAGTGAATGCATTTTTTGAATTTTGAACTGAATTTTCCCTTACTTCACACTCTGACATACCCAGCTATTTTCTAAAAAACAGTATATTAGATCCCCTGAAAAATCTTGCATCAATCTGATCAGACACACAGAGCACAGAGATCTCAAGACCAATATTTGCTGCTTCCCCAGCAATCAGGTTTTTTTACCTTTTGGGGAAGAAGAGCTTTGTTTTTTGGTGTCAGCTTATTCCCTCCCTGCAAGAGAGGTCCATCTGCTGCATGAGGACGCTGTGGCTCTCAGGCAGGTACCCAGTGAGCTCCACCCAGCCACCAGGGACAATATCAGCAGTATTCTGGCCTCAAAACCACATAGAACAGCTAGTCCTTTCCAGTGTGATATCCCTGCCAACAATAATCAACTGGTGTTTTGGAGAAGTCACCAAATGAGAGGGTTTGTTTTTGTTGTTTTTTTTTTATTGTCTGGCTTTAAATGGTTCTAAATATCTGCCGTCCTCTTCAGTAACAAAGGATACAAAGAAAGGAGGAGAGGAAAAAAAGAGTCCCACTTCTTTAGTTGTTTTTGCTGATTTTGGAAAGGTTCCTGGATCAAAGCTCAAAAAGCTGCAAGTTTGTGGAAGGCACATTAGCAATGCTTAGTGAGGAAAAATTAGTGAACCGTGTAAGAAAGACAACCGACCCAAGCCAGAGGATGCAATCAATGGGCAAACTTCAGGAAGAACAATTCAGTAGGAGGAAGTATGCTGAGAGCCTTCAGACAATTCAATAGGAGCCACCCCATGCTCAAACCCAAGGCAGGTCACAGCGTGAAAAAGCACCAAGAAGAGGAGATATATTTTAATTCATTAAATTGTATTTTAATTCATTAGATTGTATTTTACAAGAAATGGAGTCTCTAGGGAAGCCATTATTCTCATATAGATGTGCTCCGGTGAAACAGACGAAAAAATACCTAGACTCCCTGATGCGAGAGGTCAAACAATTACAATTTCCTTAATTTCATATCCAGTTGGGAAATTAAACAACAGAACTATGGAAGCTTTACACTCCATTTTGAGGAAAATGGCAATTTAAATTAATTTTTTTAATGTTATAAGAATCGATGAGTGAGTAGAGGAGGGGGCTTTTCCCCAGTGACATTTCCCACCACCCTTTTTAAACAATCTTGCTCATTCAATGGAAAAATAAATAAATAAATCAGGGAACACAAAGTCTTTCATAAAAGACTGATTCCTTCACAGACAAAGCACTAAGTGTTGCTTCTCATGAAGCATTTTATTTCATTAATACTTTCCTCTGCACAACTTAACAAGCTTTGTCCATGAAATGGTTCCCAAAGTTGGGTGCATTAGCCTCTGGAAAGAAGCATCATCCTTTCTTCATGCTATAATATATGGGAACAATTTATAGGAATGAAAAAGGAAACAGGAGATCTGTGGTCCATCTGGGCATGGGCTATGTCTCTCCTCCACAACCCCGTAAGCTAAGTCATGGTCATGCTTTTCTAGTTCCTACAAAACTGGAAAAAAGTTCAAGGGCTTTATTGGTACAGAACCCACCCAAGATCCTGCCCTTTGACACGGCTCCTTCGAAGCCTGGAGCAAGGTAGGCTCCCACAACACAGGATGGACATGGATGAGAGAGACTGGGAGGGTACACCAAGAAGCCTGCATGGTTTCTGCTCTGGCTCCAGTCACAGCATTCCCACGGAATCTCTCATCAGAAAAAGGCTGCAGTTTGGAGTCACGTACTGCTCTCTCAGTGCCACTCAGTGCACAATATGCACAAAACCTGGCAGCAGCAGCCAGATCGCAAAAGCTACAGCCCGGAAGAGCAAGGCATTAATAGGAACCAAGCTAATGCTTGACACAGAGCAATCAGGCTCAGGACACCTAACAACAGGACAAAACCAGAATAACACAAAACAAAAAAACACATTAACACTTCTACAGAGACAGTGGAAATAAACAGTCTGCTGGCCATTGGGGATGAAGATGAGAAAATGAATTGAAGACCTTTTTTAGTGTTTCATTGGTGGAAAAATATGAATTAGAGGGGGTGGTTTTTTGGCCAGAATTCACCCATGAAAATCTGCTAGCAGGGTTCAATGGATACTGCTATCCTGATGCTCAAGAGAGAATTTTTTTACACCTAAAACCAGCTAGTCAACAGAACTTACATTACAGAGCTGGAAACTCTGGCACCCACATGTGACTCTGCAGACATTAAAGATTTTCTAATTAAAGACAAGGCCATTTGCAAGACAGATGATCCCAGTTTACTGTCAAGCCCATTGGGAGACACGACAGAAGCACAGCTAGAAGTGTGCAGAGAGCAGCTCGTAGACGGACTAGGCCAGGACAGTCAGTCAGTGTCCCAGGATGTTCCTGCAAGCAGTAGGGAGAAAAGCAACCCAGCCGGAAGCACTGAAAGCCAAAGTCATTTTTTTGTCTCAATGCTGTGGGCGATTGAAGAAAAGGCAGCTGTACCTACAGTTACGAGGACATAGAAACGTCCAGTGAGAAGAGGAAAAAACATCAGCCTGACATTTGCAGGCTGCAACACTCTTGGTGTACATCTGCTCAGACCAGCCTCTGGGGACCAGCCCTCCTCCCAGAGCTGCTCAGGGAGAGATTCAGCTCCGGCTACAGAACAATCCCAGTTACTGATAAGCAGGATCACACTGCAGAAGCACAACTAGGCATGGATGACATAGAGTGAAACCACTGTACAGCCAACTGATTAAAATACACTGTATTAAAAAAACAACTGATTAAAAAAAATATATATATATATCTAAGACACAGTATTACTTAGACTGCATAGTAGCTGAGATACAGGATTACCTCCACTGGCTTGGGAGGTCAATCAATGGATTTTTTAGCTGCATTCTCTTGAAAAAATTATCTTCAAATTTATGCCCCACCAGCCACCAGAGACACAGCCTGTTCCAGCAACCAAGGAGACAGCCTACACCAAACTGAGCCTGGGATGCTGTGATGCTATTGTCCTGCCTGCCCCCATCTTCCCTTCCATCCTCCTGTGCTCACACTAATGGAATCATAGTGTCAATCACTTTAGGGAACTGATCCAGCCAAAAAAACATGATTCTGGGAGAATTTTTTTAAAAAAAATCTGTTTTCAGCATCTGAATGTGTATAATGTATGACCACCTGAGTGCCAGAAGGGAAAAGATGGAAACAATTTTAACTAGAGCATTTTAAGTTGCCTTTGATCAATACCTTGCAGAGCAAAAACTCTAAATACATTCTCTCACAAGTAGCAGCAGCTGGGGCATCCTGGTGCATGTGGAGGGGCCAGAAAAGTCCATGCACGTAGCTCAACAGTGCACCTTGGACAATTTTTCAGCCTCTCAGAGGCAGGCATCACTGGGGGGGATTCATGATGCTTTCCAGGCAATATATGGTTCCTTCCTGAAAACATTCCTGTGAATCTGCCACTGACCAAGGGCATTGCCCAGATTACAGTGAGTCTGAAAATCGTCTGCCTCCCAAGAGAGGCCACCAGGCAGCAGCTGGAGAACAGCACAATAAGAAGGAGATGTGCAAAGCTCTGCGCATTAACCTCTTCTCACAAGCTTTATTGTAACTATTTTTAAACCACTAATCACTGGTTTTAATAAAAAATGTAAATGGATAGTGCCAGGGCCAGTCAGGCATTCCTCCATAGCTGCTCCTTTTGGGACCTTCTCCCCCTTGGCACAACAGCCCACTTGCTTCATTTCAGGCTGCAGTACTGAAGTTCCCAAGGAAACTTCTGGTCTTTGAGAACCAGAAAACTTAGTTTTTTGTTTAAAATATAACGTTCCCTAATACAAAATATTACAGCATCTGGCAGGGGCAGTTAAGGTTCTGGATTGCTTTTACACCCCAGTGATAGAAATCCGGGACAACTAAACGCATTTCCAACATGTCTTGTTACACAAGCAGCAAAGTCTAAAGACTAAACTGCTAAACAGTCACCTCTTTCCTCAGCCACTTTAAAATCCCATCTCACTGCTATTTCCACGATATATGGACGGGATGGCCCTGCAGGCTGAGCCTCACCCTTCTTAACCCTGACCAGGCCCTGTATCAACAAATAAGTTTTACAGAGCTTTGTTTTCTTCACCTGTGAAATGAGGAAATCTGTGCTTACTCGTCTTTGTTAATATTCTTTTGTTCGTGTTTTGTAAATGATCTTAGAGAACATTTATCCCACTGAGGAGCACGGCGCAAATTATTTTTAAAGTTCCTGCAAAGTACACTGCGTAGGATCCATAAAACAACACAGCTTTTATCTCTCTCTCTGCATGCCGCTCTATCTCCCGCCTTAGCATAACAAAGAAGACGATGTTTAGGGGCATCAAAACAGATTTTTTGAGGGTAAAAGAACAACAGCCGGTGGCTAAATAAATGTATGTGGAAACGGAGTAATCAAAGCGGAGGAGATAGGCTGGTGATGTCGCAAGTAAATCTCAAAGTTTTCCAAACTAAACATTCTTGGAAACTGATATTCTCACTCTCCTAAATCACTGCTCCATGGCTGGAAATCTTGCTTCCAGAAAAACATTTGGTGCTGCTTTTTGAGCAGCGAGGAATGTAAAGAATAAAAATCCTGCAGCCCCATGTTTTTATTGTGGTTTCTACAAAGCTGCACTGCTGGAAAAACTCAATGGAAAGTGCAGCTTTCTGTGGACGGTGAGGAATTATTTTTTCCAGGCGCACACGCAGAGGGTTTTGCGCGCAGGGCTGGGCAGAGCGGCTCCCCCGGAACACAGGCAGGGTGTGAATGCGGAGTCAGCCACTCACCCACGCGCCGCTCCATTTCCTGGATTTAGTGAGTGGTCTTTGTTGGAGCTGAAAGGCTGCAGCTGGGGTGGAGGATACAAGTTCACCAGGGGTTATTTAGCTCCAGACAGTCTTCATAAAAGCACAAGTAAGTCAGAGCAAACTTTCCTTTTTTTTTTTTTTTCCCCCCCTTTTTTTGCCTCCCCCAAGCAATGAACTTCTGAACTCTGCTATTGAGAATCGAGATATGACAGGACAGTAGAGGACTGCTAATTTGCATTTCGCTGATCTGCACAGCCCATAACTCACACAAACACACGCAGAGCGAACACGTTTCTCCATACTTCTCAGAAAAGATTTAATAGTGAAGGGGATGGCTGAAGTCTCCTATTACTTACGTAGTTAAGTTTTCCAAAACACACAATACTTCTACTATTTCTGAAAACAACTAATACTTTAAAGTGCTCCATATGCATCAAGCCCAGGAAGAAAATACATTAGGTGATGTATTATCCTTTCTGTTTTATTATGGACCTTTGCTTCATCGCTAATGAGTGGAACTAAATCGTTCTTACAGCTGTGAGCAAATTCACACAGGGCAAGTTTCATAAAAGGGAAAGCTCTAAAACAGCAAGGTTGCAAAGCAGAAAGGGAATAACTCAGACATTTCTGGTTTATTGATCAGCAGATTACAACTGCTTGGGTACCACCAAACAGTGAACATCCAAAGCAGATTCCCCAGCTGAGCTCTGCTCCAGCAATACTCCAAATCTTAATGGCACTATATAGCTTTATCAGCAATATGCTACACATTGCATATACATCAAAACCTGTGTAAAAGAGGTCAGGAGCTCCTGTCACAAGATACTTCCAATAGAAATCACCAGGCTGTCCACAATGGAAATGTCTATGGATGTGCATCAGTTAGAGGTAACTCTGATCCACCCCACATTGCACGTGGGGTGGATCAGAACGCTGCTTCTTTTCTCAGCAGCTGTCCAGGAAGACGCTCAAAATCCCCAGCCTCTGTTCCCAGGAAACCCAACCTCATGGACCGCCTTCTGCACCTGGGAGCTGGGATGCCCATCCCAGGCTGCTGGCAGGAGCACAAAGCTTGCGAGAGCTCCATGAATCCAAGCTCTACATGAGGCTTAAGGGGGGCTTTAAGCCCTCCTTCCCTGGGAGTGGGGAGTTGGTGCAGACAGCTGTTCTCTTTCATTTCAGAGTAATCAGCTAAAACCAGTTTTGGTTTTCCTTTTTTTTTTTTTTTCATTTCCAAAGCAAAAAAATGTATGGAATTTCCTCTCTGTGAGACCCTCTTAAGAGCTCTGCTGGAAAACTGAGTGAATTTTCCCAAAATATTTCCCCCAAAAGCAAAAATGTCAGTCAGCACCAGCTCCAATTATATGACAATTCATTTCTTGTCAGACAACCAAATCTGAGATCCATCTTATTCCTGAGCAAGTCCCTTTACAACCTTTTTTTGCTCCCCTTAGTCAAACACACAAACTTCCAAAGACTGAAGAATCCTGTGTGAACTGCCTGAAGAGAAAGTGGTGATTCATAACACAGGGGAAAATGTGTGATAAAGCAGAGGAGCTTATCCCAGCTGTTGAAAGGGATGTGTAGAAATCCATGCAAGATTAAAATGCCAGGTTTCCATTTTCTTCGGATATTCAAAGGGAGAGATGCAATCTTTGCATCCTGCCAAACTCTAGCCCAACAGGAATGCGTGGAGTTGTTTTGACAAACTGCAGCTTACTAGAGAAAACTTAATTTTCACATCATAAACTTTCCTTAAACTGGCTTCAAGCTTCATACTTGCAAAACCTCAGCTACAAAAATGTTATTCAAAACCAGGAAAGTTTAGGGACACCAGCACAATTCTGTGTCTGAACCACATCTCCAGAATCTAAAGCCTGGCTCTGCAGCTCTCAATCCCAAGCAGCACTTAAGGCATATGGTCTACCCAATACCCATGTTCCTTTTCATTGCATGTTACATATAGATAATTAAACCCTTCTGGCTCAACACAAACCAGAGTTTAAGATCCAGTTTGATCACTACCAGAAGTTCTCTCCTCCTCTCCCCGCTCCCATACACACATGGCCCTACAACAGCGATTAGAATTTATGGGTGTAAACCATAACAGAGGTGGATCAATTCAGGGGTCCAGCTCTGGTTGGTTGATAACTATTCCACCTCTATTTCTACATTCCCAAGGGAGTTTTAGTCTAGTGTAAGTCCCCAGCCTGCTAGCTCTGGAACTCATTTGCAGACATGGCTGTGCTCTGTATGGAGCACGTAAAGGTACCTCTGGGCTGGGGCTGGCCAGTCCAAGGCAACCCAGTACTGGGCTGCTCAACCTCATCTGTGAGCTGCCAGGACACTGCTAAACCTGCCTTATCACATCTGATGCTAGCTCAGAGGTGCAGGAGCTGCACCTCACCCCACAGCACACACCAAGGGAAGCCAGTCCCAGCACTGCCCTTTCCTCCTGGCTCTCAGGAGAGATGTGGAGGACACAGCCCAGAGTTACGGCCACTCAGTTTTCCATCTTGTCAGACAAAGTGACAAGAAATGATTCATCCAAAGTGGATGTACTGCAAAGACAGCTGATTTTGTGGACATCCTAATAAATCCTGGAAAATCTGCTCTGCATTAGAACATAGGATCCTGAAATTCTGGCGACCTTAAGCCATTTCTGCAGTGGGACAGAGGCAGGGACCATGAAGCAGTGGTCTAATTCCCAGGACAGGGAGCAAAGGGTCCCCATTCACCGACACTATTATCAGGTGTCATGATACCCCTGACTGCCCATCTGTGACTCAGCTTCCTAACACAAGCATCTGGTACATAATATTCAAGCATTTCTTTAAAACACTTTGAGATATGGAAGAAAAACACTTGTATGGGTGTTGATGGAAAGGAAAAACAGGCCTTAGCCCTTCAGTGAATGCTAGATCTGTTGTGAAATGAGAATGCATCAGGGGAAAAACTTCCATCACCTATGGCTGGCACCATCTCCTCGATTTTCTAAATTAATGTGCAAAGTAAGTGAATGAACTATGTAGCTCTAAGTATAAGCCACTTCATCTGTAACCTGTGGCCACTTCATCTGTAACCTGTGGCAGCTAACAATAAATAAAATACTAAGTTATGCCAAGGAAAATACCTGAAACTGTAATATAAGGTTTTCTAGGGAAAACAGAATACAAAAGTCACTGAGAACCATGTTAGAACCCAACACATAAGAAAGCAACAACAAACTCTAACAAGTCAGAGCATTTCCTACTTCAAGACATAACTAAAATAAACTTCACAATGCACCTTATGACAGAATTACTGTTCCATTGCTTATTTATTCCTTTTTTAAACCCCATACTTGGCTTCCAAGAGATCTTGTGGAGAGACATCTTATTTACACATAAACAAAAATAAGGTACTTTAGTATATGCTGCATGTATAGAAGGCCTAAATCCACTCTTAGGGAGTGCTTAAGCTCAAAATCAGAGGTAGCACATAGTTTTTACATGAAGTTACAAGGACACCAAACTATAGCACATCAGCAGCACTTGGAGTCCTGAAGCCATTAGCTGAACACAGGGAATTTCTCCTATCAGAAGTTTACATCTGTGCAGACCAAACTAAAGAGCTTTCTTTGAAAGCTGGAAGAGATTTCACTGAAAGCTAAATGAACATTATAAACATTTACTCTTGGAGGCCTGCAGTGCTGGGCCAAGGAGCAGGACTTGCAAGAGATAAAGGCGGGGCACTGTATGGCGTAATAAAGGAGAGATGCCCTGGAAAATGACAAAAGGCAGTAAAGAAACTGTGCAACTGTCCCGTAAAATTAGGTAAAAACTCTCCAACCTTTAAACGCTGCTGAAGAAAACTAAGACTGTATTTTAAGTCAAAATAATCTGATTCTACTGCCTGGCTTTCATGCACACACATTTATGTTTTCTCATATCGTAGAAGAAAAAGAAAGGCATGCTCCTTGCACTTGGGCTGACTGACTCCCTCCCTCATGTCCTGCCAGGAGGGTTTGGGTGCTGATCTGTCCTTTTCAGGGGCAGTCAGCAAGACATCTGCTTCACAGTAGGGGGAGAGTGGCAAAGGCCACGCACATCTGAAACTTTTGCAGTTACTACGGGGAAATACAATGAGATAAACTACTGCTTTATTAATCAAACATCCACAGCAAATTAATCCTTCCACTGCACAAGCTGGCTCAAGATTTTTCATTGCCCTCAACAGATAAGGAGGGAGGGCAGCCTTTTCCTTTCTTACACTGATAAAAAAGTGTGCTTACTGTGCCTTATAGTCTGCCATGCTGCGCAGCTCTTGCAAGCCAGGGCTTCTGGGAGCTGAATTTCTGCTGCTTCTCCTGGCACTTCACGGCTCCCACCCATCTGCCTGGCCCTTCAGCTGCAGGTTATCAACTCAGACCAACAAGGCTGGCAATACTCCAAATGCCCCAGGTCATAATCCAGCCCTGCTGTGAAGTTAAAACCAGCCTGGTTTGCTGTTGTGACCCCAAAATTTGCTGCAGTTTATTTCGAGGCACCCATTCCCCCCCCAACACTTCCCTCAATTGCTCCAGGCTTGGCTTTGCAAAGATGTCTTTCACTAGCAAGGTTCAAAGAAGTTTGCAGCAACAATTAAAAGCAAGCTGACCAGGTTTACACTGTCCCCTTGAGGAGTGCCTGCCTGGAAAGTCTGCCTCGTAAATGGGTTGGGCCTACGTCTACTAATAGAGGTGCAAAAGTATCATCAATCAACCTCCAGGGAAAAAAACCCCCTCCAACGCTGTCTCCTGCAAATGCTATTAGAGACCCCCAGCTGCATAATTAAAATTCCTTTTTAAGTGGCCTCAGAAATAAGGTAGGGATGATAACTGATACTCCCGCACAGCAGTGAAACCAAACAATTTTTTAAAAATAATTCTGGAGTCATACTGACATAAATGATTTATTTCGGCTGAATGGAAACCACTTAGATTAAGGTGGCAAACTTGAGGTAGCTTAGTGGTTATGTTGCTCTCCTGAGACGATGGGGCCTGAGCACGCATCCACTCTTGGTCGGGATGTGAAAAGTGGTTCAAAGCAAAGCTCTCCTCTCCAGGAGTGTACTCTCACCACAGCCCTCAGTAACAGGAATGCAATGAAGACACTATTGTTTTGACATTTCCCCACATACAAAATTCCCCATGAAAATCATCCACCAAATTAATCCAGTTCTGAGGAGACCAAAATTGCATTTTTCAGCAAGAAAAATATTCATCCCCATGCCGAGGAGAATGAAACCCTTCAGTGGTTCGTTCTTCCCACAGACAGAGAGGATATAATTCAGAAATTTCCCCGAAGCGTATGGACACAGACCTCTTCAGGGACAGCAAGAGCAATACAAAACACATTTAAGAACAATTATAAAAGACACTTTCAGCTTGTCTCATTTATGCTCCAAGAATGCCAGTGCTTTAAAGTTTTCTGTCCTCCTGCTCCTCAACAAAATAGCCAAGTTGCCAGTGTGTGCTATGTGCTACAGCTGCATTTGTTTCTCTATTTACATGAATCTGCCATCTTCCCCATGCTACCATTTTAGTTGAGATAACTCTAACTTGATTTACACAGCTAGTTTACCTAATTTTCTAATTTAGCCCTTCTAGATTAGGAAACACAAAATGTATTCAAGAGTCACTCTTCAGCATAAAGAGCAGAGAAATGAACCTTTCCTCCGTTACTGTGGAGGACATTTTAAAATGACAGACAATGCAGTGTGTTCTGCCAGTAGGAAAGTGATCCTCTGACCTTAGTTTGCATTTCAAGTGAAGTGAAAAGCGGAAGAAGAAATGGGAGTTTCTAAAGAAAAAGTTAAGGTACAGTATCGTAGATTTATAAAAGATCATAGACCACGTGCATCAATGGGATCTTGTTTGTCCTGATTTCTTTGAAGCAAAGTGGGAGATTTCTTGGTGCAGAGCTGCAGTGTAACTTTGATATCTATTCCAGAGATCATGAGTGAACTAGGCCCCAAAAGGCAACACTACAGCACTTGGATGGGAGAAGTGTGGGAGGTAAAAGAAGGTCCTGATCAAAGAGCAGATACTACTGACCTGGCCAAGCTTGTCATGCCAGCAGGGCCATCTGGGCTCCGCTGGGGCTCAAGAGGCTGCTCACACCCCTGCCCTCACCTCCACCACCACAACACCGGGGGCTGCTATGTCACACCCAGTCATGGTGCACGTATGGAGAGGTGCAGCAGCTCTGGTGTATGGTTTGCATGCCTCTGCATCAAATACATAAAACACAAAAGGCATGATTTGAAACTGTCCTTAATAAGGATTCTGGAAAACTCTGCCTTCTTAAGCAAACAGGGTTGTGCCCTGAAGAGTGAGGAACAGGACTACTGCTGGAAAAACAGCCCATAGCTTAATACATCACACTGTCAAAAAGCTTCTCCCATTATTCAACTGAAATTTGCCTTCTCTTAAATTTCATCCCATTACTTCTAGTTACACCCCATTGTACCACTCTAAATAATTCTTCATAGCCTTGGTGTTTACACCCTTCAGATATTTGTAGATTTATATCTCAACCACCCCATTTGTCATCCTTTAGCCAAGTTATCTATATTCTGCTCTTTCGGTCTTCCCTTGTAAGTCAATCCCTCAAGCTCTCCTGTTACTTCTTTTTTTCTCCTGAACTCTCTCCAATTTGTCAATCTCTGTTGTAATGGAGTGAAGCAGACCTGAATGCATTACACTTTCTGCAGTTATCAGTGCCATGTCCTCAGTCCCGTCTGCTGCCTCAGCACAGGACAAGCAACCAAACCTTTTTGGGGGTGTCTTGTTAGGTTACCGAAAGCAGCAAATTTGCAAGATCTTCATGCTCAGTTATTAATTCCCGAGGACCTAGGTATCCCAACAGATGCTGCATCCTGGATGTCCACTCCTCTGGATTTTCCCCCAGATAATCCAGGTGTTCTTCCTATTTGAATCCCATTTTGAAGTGCTGTGCTGCTTCTTGCATGGTTGCCACAAGGCACCTTCACCAAACACTGAGTCTTCCTGCCACACCGCTTCCAGACTTGAGGGTTTATTTCGCCATCCATGATGCCATGATGGAGAATTCCTCCACCATCATTTGCACTAGTCTACCAGGTGCCATCACAGAGGATTCCTATGATTGATTCCCTGACTCCACCAAAGACTTTCAATTCAACATGAAATGGGACACCAAACCTATGCAGTGACTGGTGTTACAAACCTCTGTGCTAAACCAAATGTTCTGCCTTCTACAACAGCCCAGATGATCACAGAAAACAGTGCCCTGTGGGACCCCAATGCAAAATGAAGCATAAACAGATGACATTCCTCCCATATGTGCATCTCCATAAAGCCAGCGTTGTTCCTCCCTGTCCTGTGAACATGTCCTGCTGCACAGCTCCTTCAACAAAACTGTCTGGATAAATCAGAGGACGACTGCTGAAAACAGCTGGCAGGGGTTAAAACCACAACTAAAGGGGTTCTCAGTTGTGCAAGCACAAACCTCACAGCAGGACAAAGGCCCTGGAGAATAACCCTGGGAAGCAGAACTTGTGGCTGGGGGAGTCACTCAAGTCCCCTCTGGTGACAAGGACAGACCTCTTGAGGGGAAATGAGCAAAGGCGCATATGACTTTGAACAGAAGAGCTGCCTTTCAGCTTTCCTGGCTACTGCTGGTCTACCTGGAAGGAGACTGAGTGCTTTTCTAGGCTGTGCTCTGATCTGTGTGAGCATCCCCAGTCTGAGAAGATATCCTGTAAATCTCCAGGTCAGGCTTACAGCAGATGGGCATTCCCTTCTCTTCAACACATTCACTCTGTCGCAGATTAACACCATGTCCTCACCACATGACTTCTAAAGAGAAAAGCTATTTTGTGTACCTATTAAAAATAGTAATTTTCCTCCCTAATTGTAACTTTCATGTAGCATCAAAAATCATCAGGTCACAGTGCTGCAGAAAACCGTCTAATAAGAACTTAGACAGACTCTGTTATAAAGGCATAAATGATTCATTCTGCTTTTAAGATTACACATACACTCATGTTATTATAAAGCTCAGCTTTGTACAAACAGCAACAAAGCAAAAAATCTTTGAAAACTGTGAAAGACAGTGAGGTCCTGACGCCACGTCAGAGATGCATTCAAAGCCAGGTGGGACTGATCAGCTCCAGCTCAAGGCCTCTCTCCCCACAGCAGAAAGCATGGTGGGGAAGGACAAAAGCCGACCCCGCAGGGAACAGCTATAAAAAGCATCCAAAAAACACACAGCAAGCTCTGGCAAGAAGTTTGCATTTGCCATCACTTAAATTAACAGCAAAGGAATCCCCAGGAGGGAGGAAATTTGGACTCTGTCCAACATGCAAGTGTGCTGTGTGAGGAGCTGTGGGGGGAAGAAAGAGCCACAAACAAGCACTGTGGATTCAGAGGAAACCAACATAAACTGCCAGCAACTCTGAACCCTTATAAAGGGCAGGAGCTTGGCTTGACTACATCAATGGGTATCAGGAGAGAAGTTTACTGCAGAGGACCTCAAACAGAATTGCCACTGCCAGTCATCGGCTTTCCATATCTTTAGAAAACAAAAACTTCTATATTAAAAAAAAAAAAAAAAAAAAAAAAAAAAAAAAAAAAAAAAAAAAAACCAACAAAAAAACCCCCCACACACTTAAAGTAACTCAAGAGTTTATGAAAAATGAAACAATCAAAAATACCACAGTTGGCAACATAGCTAACTTAACACTGGGAATGGTTCCCTTGCTATCTTACATGTTGAGTTGTTATCAGTCCCTACACCACGTGCAGGTCATGCTGACTTCCAGAAGACTCAAATCCCAGTCAGCACTCATTCAGCTTATGACACAAAGGATAGCTGCTCCACTCCTCCATAATGGCCTGAAGAGTTATGATGTATTCTGGATTAAGTCCTCCTAAAATGTCTAAACAGATGGGGTTTTTTACCCCACAAAGTAATTACTAAGTTAAGAAGTAATTCAGTCATGTAAATTTAACTTAAGCTAGTAAATCAAATAACATCTTTCTAAAAAGCAGTAAAGTGTTCAGAACCTAATCCTTTTAATTCACTGTTTATCCCCTTGGCACCTATACTATTTTCTTCTAGTCACTTTTGCCGTAATAAAAAGTTAATAAAAGAGCACAAGTAGTCAGACAAGTTGCAGAACTAATGAAGACTGGTTTCCTACAGGTTTGGTGTCTTACATCGCTTCTTTCCCTCACAGTATTTTCCCCAGCTGCCACCAGGTTGTCTGTGCATCTGTCTCCTTGGGACTCCTTCATGTCCCTTAACTACTTGTGAGCCAAGTGGCTGGCTTGGGAGCTAAATGTGGTTTTGTGCCAGCCCACAGGTCTAGCAGAGCAGAGAGCTGATAATTCCACATTCCAGCCTCCTCTTCTATTGGGGCATAGGTTCTTCTGCTAAATAGCAATGAATTTAAGGGAAAGATCTCCCTCATAAAAATAGACTGTGAAAGTTCTATGAATAGCCTCCATAATAATGCAATAGCTTTTTTATGATAATCCACACAGACATTGTTACTAACTAGAACTGTGATACATGAATGTCCCACAAATGCTCTGAAAGTAAGGTGATCTTGCAGGCCACAGGAAAGGGCTCCCTCAGATAAGGAAAGGGCAGGGAAAGCATTGCTTTCTGAGAAGCCCCTGGGAAATAATCAAACTTACAACCCATTCTTTCATAAATCAAGGGGATCAGGTTCAGGTAGCTTCTCATGTGCCACCATGACAGCATTACAAAGGAAAGGTCTGTCCCAAGCATGCAAATCCAAAGCATGGGAGATATTTCCAGTTTATGGCAATTATCTTGAAAGGCCCCTGCCTACTTGTATGCCGACAAAGCACAGGGAAGCACAGTGTGTATCACTGGCTGTGGAAGACTGCAGGGTAAATCACCATTCTGTCCCAGCACAAGCTCTGCATGGTTCCAAGGCATAGCTCCAGATCTAACACATTAGTACAAACAGGTCGCAGGGGTCCACGTGAAAGGGAACTGGTAACACAATGCAGGAAGGGCCCTCCTGCTCCCACCCGGTGTCACAAAGCAGTCCTCACTCACTAGCTCTTTGCCATGAACCTGGGATACAAGGAGCAGCTTGGTGAGGGGACCAGACCTGCAACATTTACTGGAATTTCTAAGGGACTAAGCTGTGGGTCCTGAGGGAGCTGGGGGATGAAGTGGCAAAGCCATCATCCACCATATTTGAGAAGTTGTGGCACTCTGGTGAAGTTCCCACTGACTTCAAGAGGGGAAACATTAACACCCATTTTTCCTCCCCACAGATAGAAGCAACACAGTCAATTCTGTACACAGGAGTCACTCTGCCTTGGGCTGGTGGTCCCAGCACAGGCACTTGCTGTGTCCCTGCAATATTTCTACCACTACAACACAGCTGGGGTGCTGAGTCCAGTTGAGCACAGCAGATCCCCAGTAAACATGAGGGACTGGTGAGGAAGGAGGTCTCCGTAAAGCAGGAGCTGTCAAATTGATCTGTCAGAGACACAGCCTGGTGGAAACCCTGCACTTGCAGGGGTTGGTGCCAGGTTTCTTCCTGAACACAGTACACCTCATCATTCAAGCATCACATTCATAATTATACCTAAACACGAAACACAAACTTTCTATTATTTTCATAGAAAACCAATAAATCTTTCATTTCTACTGAAAAGAGAATTACAAGCCCAACACGCTCAAGACACGGGCTGTGATCCAGCCTTTCAACACGGATTCAAATCTAAGCTTTTGTGTACAGTAAGTGAGCAGACTCATTCCGTCCCCGGTATGACCAGTCCACTTGCAAACTGGGACATCAGATGGCATACCCAGCACCTAAGCTCATAGGCTGGTGGAAATACCACCTAAAATGACAAGCTACAGCTGGATGCAGGTGCCTGCATAAATCCCATTCATGGCAGTGTTTTAAAAACAACAATAAGAAGGAAAATAGAAGGAATACAAATGAGCTATGATGACTTTTCAGCAGCGGCCTAGCTAGCACACGTAGATGTGATGCATATATGATCCCTTGCACCATCTGCTCTGGTCTTCTCAGCCCTATCCTTTATCCTAACATTGCCCTCCAGCCGTTTCTTGCTTATTAGAGATGTGATCTGAAGTTCTGCCACCGGACCAACCCAACGCTCTTTTCTGCAGAAACCCAAGCAGCGGCTCTCCCAAGTAGCTGTTTTTTTCTTGGTACAATGAACTTAACAGAGATGTTAAGCACAAGTGCTGGCTGCTTCCCACCCCTGCTGAAATTGGGAGCAGACCTCCTGCAAGGAGGCAGCCCCAGGGAGCAGCTCTAATGCAAAGCAGCCTTTACCATTCACGAGAGCCACAGCACCAGGCTGCTGCTGCCAACCTTTCTGCCACGTTCATCCTGGCACTGCAGATCAGGAGGAGGAGCGGCATCCCATGGCCACACCGCCAGAGTGACACCCAGGTACCTGAGAGGTGGCTGGACTCTGACCTCCCCTCTAAGCACAAGTTGGCCATAAGGGGGAAAGCTCCACTGCTGCAGGCTGGGGGGACGGGCAAAACAACATTTTAGAGGTGAACGCCCTGGGAGCCACACACGTCACTGATGGAACTCGAGAGATCTGGATTAATTTGCCTTTTTGCTTTCAGTTTATTTCTTGCGACCTCACAGTAAACCGCTTAACCTTGTAGGCAATAAAGTGAGATGCCAGCATGTTCAGCTCATACTACTCACACTACACTCTAATCCAGTTTGCATGTCCAGTCCTGTCATTAGCTGGAGGAAACATTAATCCAAGACAGTAGAAAAGAAGGAGTAAAAAATTGTTTCTGGAAATGCAATTATTCTAACGGCAAACTGTAGAGGTTTGTTATCTAGACCCACAGCCGAGTTAAACTGAAACATATTATATTTCATAAAAAAAAGTTTTAACCATATGTTTAGTCATTTGTGAGCTCTTGATCCTAACGCACAACATAAGCTGCAATATCAGTGTCAAAAGTGCCTGATTTAAAGCGTAAGAGGCAGAGTTACATGAAGTCAAGTTAAAATCACTTCTACGAGTTTGCAAGCAGAGACCTTCACATGGAGTGACAGGTAGGGAGGAACACATCCCGGGGTCTGCGCCGCACCGGGGGAAGAGGAAAGTTTTTTCATTAAAAGTTTTTTTCTGTGAGATTGGCTAGGGGGGAAATGATATAGCCGGGGGAAAGACTGAGACAGCTAAAGAATAACACATGGTATGCTTTCAAAACATACAGCAACATGTGACATTCGTCTGCAAGTCTGGCACAGAGGAGCCTGTGGTCTGGCAGCAGGAAGAATTTCTGCTTTTTATTTCTTAAATCATCACAGGCATTTGAACTAAACCCCCCACTTAATAGTCTGAGGGGAAGAACATAAAATCATATTTTACGTACCGTACTTTCAGTCAGCCATTTTCTCAGCGGATTTTTATCCTCCAACTCAATTCCCACATCATTAAAGTGATGCTGTCTCTTTAAAATACAACGTGGTGCCGTGCCAAAGCCTGCAATAAGAATCACTGGCACCAAAACAGTCAAAGCACACAGCTTAATTCTCTACTTAATAAGACAATTAAAGAAGAGTATTTGGATACAGCCGTCTACAAGTACCAACACAGAGCACTGATGTCTCCAAAGTCATGTTGATCTGAAGGCTTTATCAGAAAGCATCTGTCACAACCAGATGCCATCAACACCTGAGAAAAGTGTGAAATAAAGTGGGTTAATGTGGCTGTGATACACACAAAGGCTTGCACTGCCCAAGTCTCTATTTGTGAGCATTGTAGAGGGTGCAGGATAAAGTGCCCAGATGTAAAATTGCTCACAGATTAAAATAAATTAAAATATATGTATATACAGCTACTTCTGTTAAAAATACAGTCTTGTGGTAATTACTCTAATTACAATGGAATTAAAAGTGCTGCATATTTTGCTGCCATAATCACAGAAAGGCTTAGAGCAAGGCTGTTTTTAAATACTGTGCTTTACACAATATTTAAATACACATGGATGAATTGGGGTACAGCGACTAACTCAGGCACCAGTGATTGCTTATATGGAGTCTCTGGGCCACAACTGCCTCTAAATTTCCAATCAAATAATTCTCAGATGTCATCTCCTAGCAGGCTTCATCCTGCAAAGCTGAACCAAAGCTAGGGAGAAAGATAACAGCAGCGATATATGAACTAATTAGTCATTTGATTAGCTGGCAAGAAGACAAGGTCCTGCAGTTCTGTAACCTAAAAATGCCACTGATGACCTTAAACTCCATCTCAAGGGTGTCTGGAAATCCGTAACCTCTGGGGAGAGAGGGAGAAATGGGTGATGCCTAAACTGCATTAGCTCACATGGGATGTTGAAACAAGGCAGACGCTAAGCCGAGGATAGGTGAGACATTTGAAGCAATCAGCCAGCAAAAGAGCACCTGCAGCACTGCACTACAAGCACTACAGCTTGAACTGCTGCACCGAGGACTCCCAGTCCAGCCTGGGATTCGTGGGATGAGGTGAGGTTCATGGGATGAGTGGTTCAGCACACCCAGAAAGCACACCATGACCGCAGACCTCATCATAGCAACCCAACAGGGCAAGAGAGGAAAAAAATAAACCAGATAAAACCCCCGCAACTGCTCCCCCTTTGATAGAGCGGGGCTAACAGCCTGCCAGTCCCAGCTGGCAGCCCCTGGGCTGCACCACACCAGAAGAGAGTGACTGAGGAAAGGAGACAGAACTCACTTTGAAGAAGACATCCTGAGTGGTTGCCTTCTTCACTTCTACTGGAGGGTCCTACACTTAACTGGAGATCTGATTCTGGTAAATCCCATGAATGCATCAGTTATTCCACATGCAGTACAGCAGGAGGGAGGGGGGTGATGCCAGCAGGTCACCTTAGGCTGAGAAGTTGCATCTTCAACAGCAAAGGAGAAAGACACCAAAATGACCACAGTTAGGGGTCCCAAGTTGTTTTGGGTCCCCCTCCTCCAGCCTGACAGCTGGAGCATGTCATCACCTGACTGCACCCAGTGCACTAAAAGTTTCCAGCCTAATCTGAGGCAGTGCCTCCCTGGAAAGCCACCAACTGGTGCAGAGGAACCCACAGTGACCAGAAATGGGCCAGCCCAAAGTGGACAGCAACACCAGCTCACAAGCAGCGAGTTCCTCTCTACCAAGAAAGCCCATCTCATCTCGCACCTTCAACAGCTTGGATGGAGTCTGATTCTTGGGTGTCTCTCTACCCTGAGAAGAGATTAAAGGAAACAAATGCATGGGCAAAGATCCCCCTGCCATCTGCACCCTGGAAATGCCCTCTGGAATGGAGAAGAGGAAGATCTCTCAACCTGCACGCTCCTGGGAAGATGGTGCAACCTCCAGCAGCTGCCAGCACTGCCCCATTTCATCCCTGTCCTCTCCACACAGATCTAGACCTGCCTTTCACCACCCACTTCCCCCATGTGCTTTGTCCCAGAGGGATGAATTCATCTCTAGCATCAGTGAATTCCTCAGAAGAAGTCCAATATGTAGTTTAAATTTTACCAAGCCCTGCCAGAGGCCTTGGAGTAAAATGCAGAAATAGGAACATTTTCTCAAATAGAAAATGGAGATTTAGAATGCTGCAGCAGGGTCTCTAAAGAAGTGCAAGCTTTGCTGAGATAATGCAAACCCAATATGCACAGTGCTTCCCCCCCCACCCCCCAATTCCCTTTTCCCTGGTGGGGGGGGGGGGGGGGAGAAAATCAAATAATAAACAATAAACAATAAATCAAAGATGAAAAAATTGGCCATGGCCATGGTTCAGTAACACATGTGCTGTGCTCCCTTACAGCTCTCAGAAGCAGAGAGCAAAGTTAAGAATCCAGTCACTGCAGTTACAAAGAAATTCAAGGTTTCCAAATCTGACTTATTGTGAATCGAAACAAAACCTCAAAATGCTGAAACTCTCCACAAAAGGAATGCTAAAACAATCACTTGGAGTCCACTAGAAGAGCAATTATATTGCTACTGTATTTCTTACAATGGAATTATACTTTAAAATTCTAAACAGAAACTTACTTCAACACAAAGCCTGTAAAACAATGAATTGTTAAGACTCAGAAAAATCCTCCATCTCTTTTTTTCCACTATTTTTTAAAACACTGACCTGGTTTTGTAGATTTTAGCGGTGATGACGCCAGATATTGGAATATGATTCCATCAACGAGTCCTAGCCAGGAAATACCAAAGCTGGCGTTGCCAAAGCAACATAATTAACTTGATCATGGTACATACACTGTATGCCACTTCCCAAATGGCCCTTTAACACCCAGCTAAATCCTTGGCTTGAATGGTGCATCTGAATGAATTTCTCCTCTGAGTTCCCCAAGAACACAGAGCGAAAGGAGAAGTTGTCAAAATTACTAAAAGCCAAGTACCACTCCGCTCCCTGGCCAATGGTCCCCTGGGCTTGAAGAGGTCAAGGAGCAATTCCTGAGCCTACTCCCACAACTCTGAACTGCAGCAATCACAGAAACATGAGAGACCCTCTTGCATTTTGTAAAGATTCACGTTTAATTCATCGTTACCAAACATAAGAGGTTTGATTCTTTTATAGCATTATCAGTAGAATTATTACCGCCCAGGCAGGAAGGACTGAATGCTGGTGCTAAACCTTGATCCCGGGGCCACAAACTTCAAAACCCGAATATGCTGTCACTAACTCAATGTGTACGATGCATCAAAAATAAGAATCTGTCTTGTTCATTTGGACGAAAAACAAAAACAAACAAATAAAAAAAAAAAAAAAAAGAAAGAAAGAAGAGAAGTAAGAAACGGGAAAAAATATTGAGTGATGGGCTTTCAGCCTGTCATCAGACCATTGTGACCTCAATTTTTGAGAAATAAAGTCAAAATCTATTCTTATCTTCGGAGATTCAAGATGTATTTATGTGTCAAACCTTCTCCCCCTTGTCCTTAGCCTTTGGAAAGCACACTAAAAATTATATCAAAGCCTGAAAACCCTGCGATCCCGTTCGCATCCACCTCTGACCCAGGATGCCTCCAGCTCTCCCCAGCTCCTCAGTTCATCCTCACCATGAGGCAAAGGCAGCAGGTCTGGGAGCAAACTGCTCAGGATGAAATAAAGGCCGCTTTGCATAGCAAAAATCACGCTGCCCTGCTCAAATTCTTAAGGCCAAAAACTTTTTTTTGGGAGTTTTCTGCTTCTTTGTATCTGTGAAGGGTATTTTACCACCATCTTCCTCTCCTTACACACAAATATTTGATTATTCTCTTTGAAATGTCTCTGTAACATCTACAGGCATAGGATGCCGAATGCACACACTGATTGATTCTTTCTTGGCCATCAAATGTGCTTACACAGCAACTACACACAGCAAATGCACACAAATCTCACATTTCACGTTTTAAAATATGAACGTGCTGTGTTGGGTTTTTTTCCTCAAACATAATGAATGAGCTTAAATATTAGAACTTGAAATTATTAAGTAAATCATGGCACCTGTAAAGCTTTTATTTGCATAACATTAATTCATGATGGCATGTAAAACAAATTCATCACTCTCACTATATTGTAGTCTGATTTATGTTAGAATTGGAAAAAATAAAAATCTTGAGCACAAAATTATGTTGACAAGATGTACGTGCCCTTCGAAGCACAAGATTTTTATTTTTTTTTTTCTGAAGCATCAAAACAACTAAATTATGGGAAAGAGAGCTGGGAGAAAGCATCTTTAAAAATGAATAACATACTAGCGTCACACATACACACTCTACAGTTATTAATGTCAAGCATGGTGAAGATACTCTAGAAAATCATTACCATTCATAGCTACTAACAGCCATTAAATTTCAATCAATTCAACTTAACACAAGTGTACTTCAGCAGCCCTTACAGTTCCTTACAGAGGTGGCTCCGAAGTCCTGTCTGACTTATTGCATTGTCCACCGCACAAAGGGGCATTGCTGAGCACTGCTGTGAAAAGGAGCGAGCTGGGTGTTGGGAACCGATGCTCTTTTAACACCGCTCCAATCAACAGACCTTGCTTTTAAAGACGGTGTGATAAAAGAGCTCTAACACCGCTCCTCAGGTCAGCGTGGAGGGGAGCAATACACTGATTCCAGCTAGGAATGGCACTTTCCAAGCTGAAAAAAATACAAACGGTGAGATGTTTTCAAGGGGGTTTCAACGAATTTTAGCGACAGAATCAAACTGCTTAACACAATCTCCAGGTGATTGGCTTGCTTGAATAGAATATAATAACTAAATATTCGGGACATTTAAATAAAACAGGATTTAACTCACAGAGACTGGATATTTAAAGCTCCTAGTGATGAATTTAAGCCACAGCGCTGTAATATTTCAGCATCTGCACTCTTGTGAATTGCATTTGTAACAAGGGAAGTTTTCCCACTGGCATTGCAGGAATTAAGGTGCGCAGCTGACCATCCCTTGCAGATTCTGGGAAGAACCAGCTGCTCCCCTACTGGGGGTATTTGCCACCTCACAGCAGAGGTGAGGGACTGTGACCACAGGGTGCTTATCTCTGGGGCTGGACCCACGCTGGCTTCTGCTGCGCAGCGGAGCATCCCAGAGGTGTCTTCCTCTGGAGAGATTTCATTAGTTTCATCTGAATGAGTTATCTACACTAAAATCCTACTTTTCACAGGGGATAGAAGGCTTTTTAATACTATCCCACTCCCCCCTGGCCCCCAAAGCCCAGACTTTTTCCATTAGGGTTCATTCTGCTGGGCATAAAGTCTTCTCTCTAGATTTACAGGCAGTTTAAGCTTCCAAGTGTCTACTCCTACTGAACAGGGGGTCAACTCCATGCACAAAAAAAACAGATGCAGCCATCACTGCAGCTGAAATTACAAGCTCAAGTCCAGAGTCCCTTTTGCAGCTTTTGGATCATCCCTTAAAAGTATTTGGATTGATGCTACTATTAATTAGGAGAGTATCTGGGACTATTCTACAGAACTCTATGGTTTTGCTTCCCTTGCGATTCAGACTTTGCATTTAACATGGGGTAGCGTAAAGTTCTTTACAATCAAGAAACATCCAAGTAATCTCTCAGGCAGATATATGCTTAATTTTAACTCACTTCCCTACACTTACAAGCTGCACTAAATGAAATGAAATTAATGTTAAAAGGGGCGTTTATTGAAAAATCTTCCAGTGACAGGTTCAGAAAGTGCCAGAGTTCAAGTAAATCGTTCCATGGAAAATGTTAGCAAATCTTAATCATATTGGAAGCCACATTTAATTACAGCTTTTTAAGTCCATCTGGGAAAAAAGAAGCGACTTAAATATGTCACCTGAGATGATCTAGATACTGAAACTATTTGTACGTTAACAAAAGCATTTGCATCACAAAACGCTCTGGGGCAGCACCACGACAAAGCAGATGTGTAATGAACAAGGATCACAGCACTAAAACAATCAGGACTGTAAATAACTCCTACTAATCTGCGATCATTTAAATTTGGATTTAATTGCTAGGCAGCAAATACATTTAATTCTTGAAGAGGTAAATGGTCTGCGGAATACACACTTAAGGGTATTTAGTGACAGAAGCACCACAGTCAAGAATCTAAATGTCAGGAAGGCAAAGAAAAGCCAAGGAGCAGAGCTGGGGCACACATGAGTGCACAACTTTAAACAAACTTTTCCCTGGAAGAGAATTAATAATGTGGCCATCCCCACTGTACATACTGTAACTGCTGCAGGAGTGACACAATGAGGCGCATGGGAGGCAAGAGGGTAGTGACTATAGAACAAAATTCAATCTAGTGGCTAATGAATAAAAAGTTCCTTTTATTTCTCAGTTGTTTTTGGTTCATTAAATTTTCCACAGATTTGCAGAGAAGAAAACGTGATCAATAAACCTTGACAAAAGTGAACATGTGAAAAAGGCGAGAGAAAGGCACAGGAAGATAAAAGTGATATCCCGATCACAGATTTCAGAGGCAGATGACCAGAGCTCTGGGCTGCTGAATAATCTGAATAGACCATCATTTCTTTACAGCCTTTTACTTTCTTTTCCCTGACTGTTGGAACTCTTCATTCAATACAATAGTAAATGCACTAAAACTTTTTTTCTTATGCTAATGGTCGAAATCGGGCGCTCACAGTTAAAACACACTTCCCACCAACTTGTTTTCTTAAAAAAAAAAAAAAAAATTAACCTATTCAAGTTAAACTAAAATGTCAAAGACAGCTTAAGGCTTACTCTCACCATTCCTCAAAATTAATGGTTTTCTCCCCAGTAGATACAAAAAGAAAATACTTGAATAAGGATAAAGCTGCAAGGCTCTTTTCATATGAAAAAGAACACTTAGAAAGTAAAAGAAATACATCCAGTACAAAGATCCTGGTACCTACAGTTCTAATTTGTATTGTTTCCTCTTAGAATATTTATAATTGCAGAAAGGTGACAGCCAATCACAAATAATTGAGAAACGATGAGAAAAGATTCACCAATGACTAATGTATTTGGGCAGTCATGCCCATGACAGTATCAGAAACGCTTCCACTCATTACAATAGGAACCCAAGGGAGCCTATTTTCAATTTTTTTCTAATTTGGGTGACCACTTCCAGGCATCGGGGCCTTTTTTTGCCGTGGTACTGAATATTCACAAATCCCAAACAACTTTTACAGCTCTGACTTTCTGAATTAAAGGACAATTTTCCTGTTCCCTTTGTGCAACACATTTCAGCTTTAGTATATTTGGATTCACTTTGTTTATGTTTCACTTTGTTTATAAGAAGTTAAAGGGTATGGGACGTGGTTTTACAGTAGCCAAGAGTGAATGAACAAGAGTTCTGTGGCCTCTTCTGCACTACACACATTTAACATGTATTCACTCCCAACTGGAACTGGTCAGTAGAAAATTTGACCTGATTACCCACTATTTCCATTCCAGTCACTTGTTCACAAAAGGAAACCTGCAATTTTGCCTCCTGCACCATCAAGACTGCCATGCAAGATGCAATTCTCATTCCTTTTACAGCAAACACCAGCATATATATGGGATCTGCTGTATACAACAGGTCACGAATTGTGCATATTCCACGCATACACACAAATGTGTGTACATATATGTAGATATGCACAGGCACACACCTATTATTTGCCTAACACAGCGCCTTCTTGCTGTCATTCATATGAGGATTCATTCTTTGCTGTTGTTTTATTTACTGCTGTATTAATTAATTCCCAAATGCCTACTGTTGTTTTGGTTTTCTTTAAAAGGGTCCTGGCAACAGAGCTGAAGTAAACCCTAAATACCACTTAATGCTTTGTGGCAAGTTGTCCAAATGTGCAACTGTTTAAAATATTTACCCAGGTACAGAAGGGGGTTGTGCAGCTTTCAAACAATGCCCTGGAATCTTTCCCATCAGTAAGGAAGCGGACAAAAAGCAGAGACCGCTTAACCTCAATGCCTCAGCAGCAAGTGAGAAGTGCAAATATTGCATTTCTATAAAGCCCTAGAAGCTTCATAGAAATGGAGTGGCAACTAATTAGTTTGATGCTATAGTCGCATCTAATGTTCCTAAGTAGCTTCTTTGAAAAAACTCACTGCCTTGAAATCCTTGGCCAGATTATTAAGTGGAGGCTTTGTGATGGGGCAATAGATAGGTGTTTGCTCCACAAATACATACAGATTTTGGTGACTGCTTACTGAATCCACTGCCTCCACTAATCTGCACTGGAAACTTCACTATGAACAGAGCACTTCTCAGAGTACAAAAGCATGAAGTATCTGTGTACCTTTCAGACTACAGGGCAAACAACTGGCTTACAGTAGGCCACCAAAAACAGGGGCAGGCAGTTAACCAAGTGTCTTCCGTACTTGCAAACAGAGAACGCGAATAATACAAGTACTATTAGGTCATATGCTCTACCCTATCCTTACTTTTTAAAAAAGAGGTATGTCCAAAGGACTGAGAAATTCAAATGTCCTCAATAGAAATAAAGTATCAAGAAATTCAAATATTCTCAATAGAAATAAAGTATCAAGATCAAGCAAAACATATTTTCAAGTCAGACAAAACCGTATTTTTGTCTGACTTGAAAATTATCACATAACCCTTTCTGTGTACAGTTGATCACACAGTCCCAGAGCCTGTTCAGTTTCTATACAACTGTGCCACTGAAAGGGAAGTTGTGGTATAAACTTGTAAGATCATTAGACTACTGAAAACATAATCAAAAAATGGTTCTTTGACATAAAAGTTCAAACTGGTACTCAAAACAATGACAAAAATACTGCTCATTATATATATGCAGCCAGAAGGCTGTCTTTTCTAAATGTGACTTCAGTGTGACATTTGGGAATACAAGCTGCTGCGTATTGGATGTCTGAGGTCAAGTTCTGTTCTCTTTTATCCAAGTATAACCTGGAGCAGCTTCAATGAAATTATGCTAGATTTATATTGACACATGCATCTAGTTCAAATTCTTCTATGGCTCTAATTTTTCCTCTAACTGAATGACCTAACGCAAATAATATCTGTCCATCTGTATACATCTCCTTTGACACACTGGAGGGAAAAAAAAAAAAAGGAAGACATTGAAAGGAAGTTGGAAACAGTCCTTGAGATCTGTTTTCCTTTGAAGAACAGCAACTGCATTTCTGAGCACTTCAGTCACATACTTTAAGCAATAATAACATTTGAGATGAAGTGAATCTTACTTCAACTTGCTTTAAAGATCAACACTTTCACAAACACACACCAGAGGTTGGATATACACATACCTACAGATTAACAAGTTCATCTTCAGTGAGTCAGGCACTTTTCAGTGCTACAGATAGGTCATGCTTTCAATCAAATGACAAATTTCCAAGAGTTGTTTACAGTGAAAAAGCCATAATGAATTTCATTTGCCTCTTAAAAGTTGTCAGTTTTGCAATAACATTCAATACGACATTTTTATTGCAATTTAAAGTTTGACAGGTGTCAATATTTCCTGACGTTTCAGCCAAAATTCAAATTATAAAATCCACCCATCAGAAAAGTTGAACCAAACCAATTGAACCCCACTGTAGTTGCTGTATGCAGCAATTATCACACAATTCAAACATCCCAGCAGTATAAAGGATTGTTTATTTAGCAAGATCCTCTTTTCCAGGTGAATGTAGTTTCTCTTCTAATGAAGTTGATTTTATTAGGTTTAGAACTAAAGAAAGAAAGAAAGAAAGAAAGAAAGAAAGAAAGAAAGAAAGACCTCCAAAGTTTTTCTTAAAGCAAGGTAGCTAGAACAAACAGATAAAATCAGCAAGTCACATAACAAATCAGTCTATTCCACTTGTGTGTATTTTGAATTTCATGGCTTATTTACTTAACTTTTTTGGCACCAACTCCACAGCACATGCCAATACAATACTTGTTTAAATGCCATTTTATGCACATGCTAGTAACGCTCACTTTCAAATTCTTGCACATCCCTCAGTTGAAAAAAAAAAAAAAAAAAAAAAAGAAAAAGAAAAAAAGGGGAAAAAAAGGAGAGGATTGGTAGGGGGTGGACAAGCTTTTACAACTAGCGCCTTTATCTGTGGCCGTAAAAATACAAACACGATACGCCAATAAAATGCTAATTTCTGCAGGCACGAAGTTTTCCAGCACCTGGGGCGGTACGAAACGCGAGGGCAGCTAGAGGAAGACACAAGTTTCGCTGGCCCGGCCGGCGGTGACCCCCCACACCTGGACATTCGGCCACCCGAGCCACGGACCCGGCCCCGCGGAGGGGTCACCGCTCTGCGCGCATCGCACCGCGGATCAGCCGCGGCCCCGGCCCGGCAAGTTTGGAAGCCCTGGCTGCGGGTTAGCTAAATGAATAAATAAATAAATAAGCCCGTAAACCTCGGAAAAGCCGACAGCAAGACCACCGATAAATCACCCCAAGCCCCCGCGCTGGAAAAGTCAGGTTTCCCAGGAAATGATGGCAATCACTTGCGGCCGAAAAGGCATCTAGATGAGCCCATCTCCCTCCCCTCCTCCCTGATTGTTTTAAAGCTACCGAGTCCGGGGGAAAAAAAACTCTCAACTCTCTAAGTCCTTAATAGGATTGGAGTCCGGGTCTCTCCAAGCCGCTCCTCATCACACAGGGATCAAGTTGCAGCAGGGAATTTTTTAAATTCCTCAGCAAATATACTTGTCGAAAGATTGCCCCTCCCGGATGGGGGGATGACAAGGAGGCGAGGGGGCAACTTCATTTTTCTTCTGGGGGAAAAAAAAAAAAAAAAAAGACAAACTCGATGCTGGCTTTGGGGAACCCTGCCGTCCTCCGGGACCCAGAGCAAGGCGGTCCCGGCAGAAGCCCGGGGCTGGGACTGTCACCGCAGCCCCCGCGAAAAACAATGGCCATGGAGACACGGTCCCGGAGGGGTCGGGACGGGGAAAGGGGGGGGACACACCGGACACACGCGCGGCCCCGTCCTCCCCGCTCACCTGCGAGGCGGGGGTACACACGGGACGGGTCCCACTCGGACACCCGCTGAGGCGGGACCCTCACCAAATTTGTACCCTCCCTCACACACAGCCCCCACCGGCGCAGGGCAGCTCCGACCAAAGCGGGAGAAGAGGAGGGGGAAAAAAAAAAAAAAAAAAAAAAAAAAAAAAAGGAATAAAAAGCACATTGAAAAGACACAATAAGCATCAACTTTACCCAAAAAGCGGAGCAGCAAGTTTTCAGCAGACGAGCGGTTGCCGCGGAGCAGCGCAGCTCCTCCGGACCCCCATCATAAACTTGGGGGAGGGGGGCGTGGGAGGGACTTTCCCTCCGTCCTTCCCTTTTGTGCCTCTCCCCCGCTCCGCTCCTCGCCAAAAGCTGCCGCGGATCGCGGCGGCGGAGCGCTGTTCTCCCGGCTGCGGCCGCGGAGCAGCTCCGCGGAGGCGGGCGGGGAGGGAGGGAGGGAGGGAGGGCTGTGCGGGGCCGGGGGCGGCGTGCAGAGGTGCGGGGCTCCTGCTGCCATCCGCCCGGGCCGCCGGCGGGACGCGGCGCGCACACGTACTTTATGTATATAATAGATACACACGCACATGCATACACACGATGGATGAAGTTGAGCAGCCTGCAGGAAGACGCTGGAGCGCTTTCAAGCCCTGACACAGGAGGAAAACTGGCTCTAGGGTCTGTTTTCTCTTCTACCCGCCCTTTAAGAAAAAAAAAAAAAAAAAAAAGGGAAATCTAAACCTTCCCACCCTTTCGGCGCGGGAGCAGCGCACCGCTCCGGATCTTCTCTCTCCTCCCCCCAAGCCCCCTTTCATCGCGGCTCGCCCCCTCGCCTCGGCGAAGCGCACCATTTTGGGTGCGGGGCTCGGTGGGATCCGCTCCTCCAGCCCGGCCCCGTGGCGCCGCTCGGGAGCGCCGGGAGCCCCCGCACACCCCGCTCAGCTGGAGCGCATCTGCAGCGAACCCACACCCCCCCCTTCCTCGGGGAAAGCCGCCCCCCTCCTCCCGGAGCGGCACAAGTTCGGCCTGTGCAGATTCGCTGGCGAAGAGGCGGGGATGGAGCTGGGGGTGGTTTCCCTCCAACTTTGGTGGGTGCTTTTTTCCCCCGCGAGTTTGCGCGACTTTTTCAAGCCCCCGCCCCAGCAGGGTTGGAGGCAGCAGAGCTCCGCGGAACATCCTCGCACACGGGCGGCTTCACCCCGCCGGGAACATCTGCGGGGAGAAACGCACTCGCTAGACTGTGCCCTAATCGCGATAAGCAGCCTCACCGAAGCGCGATTGTCTAGTTTCGTCCTCGTGTTTTGGGACTGAGGCTACAGAACCTCCAAAAAGTGCCTCGCTCCCACCCCGAGTATCTTAGCTTTTGCTCCGAACTGCATTAAACAGCAGTACAAATGAGAAACGCAGCACAAATTAGAAACTTGGACTTTGGCCAGGCTGGGCTTGTTATTTGATTTGTTTTGATTTCTTTGGCTATGGAATTTATCAAAAGTTTAAAACACAACCAGATGCTGTTGGGAAGGGTCACTGCGCTGTACCCCAGAGCAAGCTCAGACTCGCCGTATCATCAGGGTATCTGACTCCGGCAGGATTATGGCCAGTACCATGGCAACCGCATGCCACATCAGCCCCCAGCTTCACTTTCTGTCCCTTGGGCAGTGTTAACATTTGCCAGCGGATTTGCCCGACACGCAGCCCACGTCCGGGCAAGTGGAAAATGAGCACAAACCACTCAGAAACCTTCCTCTTCTAGCCTGTGCAAAGCAACCTGGCTGGACTGCTCCATACTACAATTTTATTCCTAAAAACCAGCTACCAATTTGGGTGCCTTCTGTCTGAAATTTTGCACACATGCTTTTTTTTTTTTTTTTAATTTTTAAATATTTTTTCCTTCTTTTTTGGATGCCATTAGAAGGCTGGTATCTGAGGGTGACAGCTGGCTCACCATGCATTCCCAAAATCCCATTTATTCCATTCAGATAGCCCAGGAGGGACTGTGAGGCCAGTTATTTTGCTAACCACTAATATTAAAACTTTTTTTTTTTTTTTTTGTCAAAGTCATTAATATGCACTCACTGTTTTATCCAAAGAAATTCCCTCCTCTCTCCATGGCACACAAGCTGGCACAGCAGCACAACCTTACCCCCTCCAAGTGGACTTGTGCTGAGAGGAGTTTCATTGCACCTACTACTGATGAGCACCAAGCAAGGGAGAGGGGGCTTTGGTTACCAAAAGAAGGATCAAAAAAAGTCTTTGATCTCCAAAAAACAAAGCTCACTTTTATTCCCAGGTTACTTTACTTGGGAAAGAAGACTCGGCAGCTTGGGAGATAGGTTAGAATTATGGGGTTTTGGATGGATCAAAACGACAAGCTGGCAAAACATTAACACTAGATATGTTCTAAATTCTTGCTGCACAGTTATAAACAAGCGTTCATCCAGACTGTTGCCCAAATACATATTTAAAATCAAAAGAAGGAAGCATTAAAAAATTAATTCAGAGTTATGTAAAGAAGGACAGTTTTCCCTTCTAGAATTCTCACCTGTCAATCCTTTAGAAGATGGAGATTTTTAAGCCTGAATGGAAACTCCTCCTTTTTGTCTGAAGGATGACGGCTGGCGACGGCTGGAGTTTTTTGAGAACTTTGAGTCGGCTTTTACATTATCTGCCTGCTGTAGCTCATCTATCCTTGCCTCTCCTGCTCTGCTCATTGAACTGCCCTCTCTTAATCTTCCATAGGTGTCCGAGATTAAATAGACGACAGGATGACTGACATTTGGCACACATAAAAGAACCAAAATATGAACAACGGGTCAAAGTGCAAACCTTCCCTCTGGTCTTCCCTTCTGCTCTTGTACAACTTGATAGGGATGAAACCAAGTAGGGATGTAAAGATATATGACAACGTGCACTTACTGTATCTTCCTGTAGCACGATCATGTGGATAGAGAAGATACATTCCAAAATGTTCAGGACTAAGGAAAGAGGGGCTTTTAATCACAATTTAAAAAAGAACCCTCGCACAATGATAAAAGATTGACATACCACCAGGTCCAGGATTGCTAATCTGGGATCTGTCCCATTTCTGTTAGGTCAAGGGAAGGAATCTGGAAGTCAAACTAGCCTCAAAAAGCACAAATGTGGCTGTTAAAATGTTTGATATAGGTCTGAAAAAGAAGTGTAATTCTCTAATAAAGTACATCTTAAAGGAAAATTGTTGAAAACCCAACAGTTTCAAATGCTCCATTCTGTTCTGTTCGTGTCTATAGAATTTATTTCTATAAATCTTCATAAATCCTTATGATAAATTAAAAGGCCTATTTGAGTATTCCAAAGAATACTCTCATCTAGAAGCTACCAGGAAAAAAAAAAAATCATATTTAAATATGGTTCTCTTTTAGAATGTAGAAAATAATTACATGTGGGATGATCACTAGGAGATAGAAGCCTAAAACCATGTTTCATGCAACTCATATCTTTGTGATGTCTGGTTTAAGTCCAAGTGGGAAGTAGTACATGACCAGTTCTGCCCTGATTTAAACAGCTGTACCAGCTCTGGGGTCAATGAAGTTGCACTGAACCTGAATGCACCTCGTATCTATTGAATGTAATTAATCACAATGATATTTAATGAATTAACAATGTCATGTGCAATGCTGGCTCAGAATTTTATTAAGAAAATGGGAAAGATTTTTTTGGCACAGTAAATTCCTTCCTTTTCTGAAAGTTGCCCTGTTACCTGGGGGAAATCGTAACTGTGGGTAGACAATGAGTCAATACTCATGGGGATGATATGCAGCTCTGATTCCTATCTGCCTCCATGTATGTGTTGTCTCTTGTTTAAAGCTTCAGTGTTAAGGCAGGTGCCATCTTCCTCCTTCATTCTACATTTTGATTAAGCCTTATTTTATTTTTTTCCTCTCTCCAAAGTATATTCAAATTATAACTTCAATGCTAATTTCCTGATAGTTGCTGCTTTGGTTTTGTTTGGGTTTTTTTTGTGTTTGATTTTGTTTGGTTTTGGGGGGAGGATTGGGAGATTTTTTTGCTGCATTGGAAGGATCCATTTTTGCCAGGTTTAATCTATATTGGATCATGAATATTGAACTAATACCATAAACTCTTCTAAGGGTTTTCTGTGATTACAAAACGATACTTCTATGCTATATATGCAAAGAAGGTGGTACTTTGATTCACAGCAAAACTGGCCTGGAAGCCTGCCTGTCATTTCAGAGAGCATGCAAGACTTTATACAACTTCAAACTGAAATGCCTTGCTAAAACTAGACCTTATTCACATATATACAAGGAAATTTCTGCTTGTAAAATGATAAGCAAACCATTTGAATAGGCACTCACAATGGGCTAGGGATACACATACCATCCTTACCTGCCTTAGCAGAAGGACAGAGGCTTCTTCACAGTGCACAGAGCCCACCATGTCTGCGTGGCTGTCAATAAGTGCTGCACTTGTGGCTGCTCCTGCCAGACCCAGCCTATTGTCACGTGGTGAGAGGTCCCTTCTCACCCAGGTCTGACACAGTTTGCTCAAGGACAGGCAGCTCCGAGCTCAAACTACAGAAAGTTTGACATGAAAAGCTCAGGGATAAGTTATGCCTCTCACAGCGTTTCCAGTTGTAGAAAAGCAGCGGTGCGTTGTGCTTATGCGAGGAAAGGCAAACAAGTGACCCTGCGGACGCAGTGCGCTTTGGCCGAGATGTGAAAACAAAATGTGCAGCTTCCGAGGGGTGGGCTTGTCTCATAATCCTTTGCAGTTTCTCATTCTTTATTCCCCTTCTCGCTGTCCCTCTAAATGCAGCCCCCTCTGGCAGCCAGGAGATGGGCTACAGGGCTCTGCCTGCCTGGGGGGTTGAGGAGCGAGCAGGGCAGCACAGCAGCCCAGATAACGATGCTCCTGCCCGAGGTTGGTTGGGTCACTCGAAATCTGTTGTCTCCTTGTAGGGAGGAGGGGAAGAGAGCAGGCACAGGAATGCACAGCATAGTAACTGAGATACCTGTAAATGGCATTGTGTGAAGAACTGCAGACAACTGGGTTTGGCGATGAGCAGAAAGCAAAACTCGGGCATCGATATAAAGTCAATGAGATTTGTTGGAAGCTATATTTATATTTCATGAGGGAAAACTAACAAGAAGACTTTTCATTCTACTCCAGGAAGAGAAATTTTGTTAGGTTTTGCAGGAAAATAGAAATCCTTGTCAGTACAAAATGTATAACCTGGTGCTGTACACATTATACCATATTGCATATGCACAGTGTATAGATACTGATGAATGATTTGCACTGATCTGCCCTGATGTTGGACTGCTGAAGCATTATCTACTGTGGCCAGTGTCTGTAATAAAAGTTTGTGCTTTCCCCCAGCCAAAAAACTTAATCCATTTAAACTTCATAGCTGCATAACCATTAATTAGGATCTCCAATGCTTATCTAATCCAAGGCCAGATAAAGAATCCCTGATACAGCTGGAAAGGAAATCCCAATTCATAGACCCAAATTCAGGCTACTAGATAATGCTGTCTCACAAAGAAATCGTTTGCCAGAGCTCAGTCTGCTTTATTCTGCCCTGACTTTAAGGGTATATAAAGCATTCGAAATTATCTCATTTACTTTTGTAAACCACTTTAAAAAAGTTTTTTAGAGGAATTACAAATCCACCATTCTGGATGGCATTTCAGCAAAAGCATGAACTCTTGTGCTAGTCCTAGTTTTAGGAAGCTGTAAAGGAATAAAAGGATTAGAAATAAGAATATGACCACATCCCTGACATCTCAGAGTTCTTGTGTAGTAAGGGCCCCTTTCTCCAGATAACACCTCCAGGCAGAACAACAGCCAAAGTTGTATAAATACTAAGAGTTCTGGAAAGGGGCTCCAATTTTTCATTACTCAGATTTTCAGGGGTAGCCTGCCTTCTTCAGAAATGAGTTGTCTGTGAGTTATCTCAAGTGAAGCATCCAAAATATCCACCCTTTACTGTAAATCTTGACTAATATCTTACAGTGATGAGCAGAGAATGGACACATTTCATATATCTGGACACAGATATATGAAACTGCTGGCTGAACAGCAGGAGGTGTCTGAAAACTCTATCAAGCCAATGTGAATTTCCATTTCATTTGTTGAATAAATCAGTGGCACAAACATCTGGAATCAGAAGTACCCCAAATCCCTAAATGATAGCCCTCCTATGTACTGCCCACAGAGGTCCAGCCCAGTTTTGCTGAAGAGACAGGGAACATTTGCAATCATACCTAATATATTTCAAATTGGTTATATTGTTTATAGATTGCTTATGTCAAAACTCGTGAATTCTCTGGTGTGCTTTGGGATTTATGTATTCTAGTTCTTTGAGAGGTTTGTTCTTATTTGTTGCTACTTGCAAAAATATATATCTTGGCCTCAATTCACAATGGAACAATGTTAGGTCATTATTCCTTGAATTGTTAGGCTGTAAAGAAGCAATTTCTCACTAACCTGTGACACAGGAAATTGTGATTCTGATGTCAGGTCATTGCTGGAGTTCCTTTTACAACAATCTGTTTTTCTGTCAGTAAATGACATTTATGTATTATTTCTAGAAAGCGTAGGCTTCAATATTTTTCTATGTATACATTCAATATTTCTCTTCTGCCTCTTACTCTGCATAGCTGGAAGTTTTAATATGTGATTCAACCGATAAATAAATATATTTTGATTGATAGTGCAAATACCTGGCAGCTGAAACTAGTGCTATCTCAAAGTGCCTCTCAGAATAGTTGAGTTTCCTGCTTTTGTTTTCACTGCGATTTCTTTCACGAAGCATTGCAATGAATGATTAATGCTTGGATGCCCCTTTTCTCTGAATTCGCTGCTGAACTTAATGTGTTACTTTGTGCTCTGCATGGAGGGAACACAACCCAAACTGCCACCGTGGCCAGATTCTATACCCTATTTAATTGGGTTGGTGTTAGGAACCACAGTCACTCGTGAGCTTCCTGTGATGAGAATAAATATTTTTTACCAATGTACTGCAGCCTAATGCAGTTGTTTTATTCTATCCATTTGAAATCGGGTAACACGTAAAACGTTGGACAGATGACAGGGTGCATATGTTTTACCAATAAATATGCATATTGACTACACAAGGAGTGGTTTACTGGCAGAATACATTTTACATACACTTAGGGGACTGATGCTATAAAGTTACACATCCACAGAGACAAAAGTTATTTCCATTGAAACGCACACGGCATCAAGCTTGTCCACAGAATTAAAGCACCCCTCTCTCTTTTACTGGTTTTTAGGATAATATGCACACAAAGGGAGCTCTATAATACTAATATGATTTCTTTCTTCTGGAAACATCCCAAACATTTCCAAAATAGCCTAGATCCCGCTGGTTTTACACACAGGAGGTGATCTGTGCATGTCTCCTGGGCTAAGCAGATGGGACCAAGTCCTCAGTGGAATGTGATAGATGCTCCAGGTCGCACAACCATATGCAGGCTAAACATGCAACTTCTATACACTGCAATCACACAACAGTGTTAATGTCTTTCTCTTAAATGCAGTAGCAATTTAATTATCCAAGACAGTTTAGATCTGTTAAAATAATTACAGAACAATGGCATCAGCAGAAGGTGGCTAGCAAGGACCGTATAAACTTTCACCAAAAGTCTGGAATTAATTTCTACCACCTCCTAACCATCCATTCATTTGAATCCACTGTTTCTGATGCATGGATTCAAATAAAGTTTTCCAAAATGGAATGAAAATGACAGTATTTATACTGATAAACAAGTCAAGGCAAAATAAATTCCATTCCAAAAGACTTCCAAAATTTGGAGTGAACAAATCCTAGAAAATATACTAGGAGCAATTTTATACACAAGAAGAAAGGTTATGCTACTAATATGTAGTTTATAAATCTTTGATTTCCTCAGGATCAGCAATCAAATAATTATTTGGCACAAAACATGGTGGGAAAAAAACCCCATTGTATTATGTTGATACAAAAATGTGGGGTAAATCTGGTTCTTTAAATCCATTTCCTTTGATAATATGACCTCTAAATAGGACAATTAATCTGCTGGTATGGCTGCAAATTTCTCAATTCCAGCTGGCAGAGCTGATCTGACATAACCCATATGTTAAATGTAACTTGGTGAGGATGACTCACCCAGGCAGCCCCAAGAAGAGCAGAGCTTCCCCCAGCCAGGAGCTCATGGCACGAACACGTCCACACTGACCATGCAGATTCTAATCAGTGCGAAGAACAACAGTCCTCCCTTCAAAGACCCTCTAAAGAAGCTGACAAACCCTGAATACAGCCCACTAGTCCTAATTTATGAATATATTCCAAACTTCAGAGAGAATACTGTTAAAACCAGTCATAAAACTTCTGTCATTTGGTTGCAGCTCCCCTAAGCCACAGTAGGATCCCCCAAAAGTGGGCTGGTAACTCACGGGATTCTGATGCAGCCCAACAGTTTATTAGATCCTGAGACTTCTCTCAACACACTCCCCCCAAACTGTCTGAAAACCACAGCGTTCTGAACACACTTAACCCAGTCAACATTTTCTTACACCTAAATTATATTTTCCCCTTCTGACCACAGAAGAATAAATCATGGTAAAAGCAATCAGGTACACCCTGAAGGATTGTCCTTGCCCAGCCTTTTCCTTAACTTTCACAGAACATCACAGCTGCCATCTGAACTGTGCAACACTTTGGAAGACCGTGACAAAAAGAGGGTGCATCTACAAAGTATTACAGCAGAGCACTTTCCACCAGCCTGGGTTAGGTCCCTCACTCTCCCAGGGGTGTTAGGCACAGCCCACCTCAGTTCCTTTCCAAATGCTCTCTAGCCAATGCCCTTTTTAAAAGAGTTAACTGCTCAGGACAAAGTTATTTAATCAGGTTCTGGATGTGTCCAGAGAAAAGTGCAAAGCGAACACAGAAAGCCAGAGCTCATGTAACCTGAGACAGTGCACACCCCGTAGTCCAAAGGTGGAAAGCTCAAACTGTATTTTAGGAGAATAACTCCATCAAGGAGTGACGCAAGCAGAACCGCGAGAAAGGCCACAATAAACAAACCCAGCGGTTCAGAAGACCACAGCGAGCCCTGGGCCTTGCATGGGTACAGCCCCCGAGGCAATGGGCCATCCTGGATACGGAGCTTTGCTGGGAGCAAAGAGCTCCAGCCACAAGCGCGGTTCAGGGATGCAGTTTGCAGCCGAGCTGCTGGACTGTGGCCTCCTTCCCACCAGCTCTGACATGAGCTCCTGTGCGCTGCGAAGCAGTCAGCTTCCACAAAGCAACTGGGGACGGGGAGCAGGAGGTACAGCAGAGGCTCTGAGCATCGATGTTTCATTTTCTTAGTGATCATCGCTGGAATCACTGAATAGAACAAGAGGGGTCACACGCTTCTAGTGCAGTGCCAACAACACAGTCACAGAAACTGAAGTAGAAGAGCAGCTTTAAACAACTCCAGTCAATGCTGGTAACAGCTCAGCAAGGGGAGCTCAGCCTTGCTGCCAGCAAAGGGAAAGGGTTTAGTGACATTCAGGAGGTCTGCACGGTGCTCTGTGGACTTTTGCTATAGAACATCTAGAAAAAGAGCTGGAAGCGAGTTGCAAATCTTTGTTTTAAGTCCATTTTCCTATACTTGAATTAGCTATTGCATTTGACTACTTAAGTCTCCTGAAAGGGTATGCCATTTTTTGTTCCTACAAAATGGTTGGTGAGATCTTTTGTAAATAAATGGTCAGAGACCCCGCCTTGCACTTTATCTGAAGGATGTCCAAGCATACATTGCTTTCTCACATCATGCTGGGCATGGTCTCAACGCTGACCCAGCAGGAGGATTGCCATCAGCTGAGTCACCAAGACCACTTCCTGCAGCTCCTCTGTGGTAATTTCCATGTGAGCTACTCTCTGAGGGGTCCGTCATTCATGCTAAGCTACATGGTTCCACTGCAATGGGTGAAAGGTTATGAAGAGAAGGAAGCACAGTAGGTATCTCCCTGTATGGAAATCACATTTGTGAAGAAGGTTTTACAGCACCCAGTGCAGACATGCTTAAGCAGCTGCTCAGTTGGGGTGCAGTGCACGGGGAGAGTACCAAACCCACGACAGGCAGGTCTGATGGAGGGAGCCATGGGGGTGCACTCACACAAGCAGCAAGAAAATCCTCTGAGCTTTCCAGCCTGTGTTCTCTGTATATACCACATCTGCTCCAGAGTGACGGAAGACTATTTTAGGCACAGTTTATGGAGTTTTAAAAAATATTATTGGGACTATACTTTGTATCCCTTTGCCAGTAAAGCCAGATGACTGCACCATGAGCTAGATCTCCAGATGGTTTAAATCATGGGTCTTGCTCTAATTTACTCCAGCAAAGGATCTGGCCCCATGAGTCTAACTACACAAGGTAGATGAAGCTATAAAGAATGTGCCAAATGAGCCAAAATAGCTTTTCTAAAAATAAATACCATAACAGGACTTCCAGTGCTACACATAGGCATTAGGTCTGTCAAAATAGTGTTGCCAATCCCAGGCATTCAAAAATCATAAGTTGAATGTAAGACTGGCTTTAAAAAAGCCCACAAGATTAAAAAGAAACAAGCAAACAGTAATATCTATGTACCTCTTTTGGTTTGCATTCTTGGTGGTTTTGAGTCTTCAGGACAAACCTTGCTCATCTTTTATAAAGCTTTCTCTGTTTTGTTTTTTTCTTTTCTTATTTCCTCCTTTCCCCCCCACCCCCTTTGAAGTATCATGGCTAGAAACTTGCTGCTAAGAAAAGAATGTTAAAAAAAAAAAGAGAGAGAAAGATTCTCATGTAATTGCCTGACTTCAGAAACTAAGCTTTTAAGAAGAATATCATGAGACTCATGATAAAATCATGAGAGTTGGCAACACTATTAGTGAGCTGGAAATGATATAAAGCTTCCACTTCTGCAGTGTAGAAAGTATTGGACTTCTAGTCACAAGCTTTTTATGCACAGAAAACCTGTCACTGCCATATAACCAGGCTTTTCTTTGCCACAGTCTTCAGATTTCCATTAGATCAATTCAGGTGGTTTCTAGGGACCTTCTGTTTGTATGCAGTCAAAAAATACTTGGCAACAAAAGACTTGCAGCAAATTGCAGAGGGACACAAATGGGAATCGGCTTGAAGCAGGCTGGGAGCCCGAAGGAAGGGCTACATCTGGGGGAAATGAAGTATTTCCACACGGCTGTAGTTGCTGGACTTGTACAACTCTCTGAAGAGCCAAACCCTCCCCCAGAGATGGATCTGCAAATCCACCTTTTAAATTGAAAAACTAGTAGGATTCAGGGGCAGGGAAAGAACAAACAAACCCCAGGAACTGCTTTGGCAACCTGACATCTGCAAAATGCATGGAAAAGATTACCATGTAACAAGGGCAAGGAAGCTCCCAGCAGCATGGGGTACCAGAAGTGTCCTGATTATTGTGTCCAGTCAATGCTAATCCACCACAACAGCAATAAATCAAATTAGACATGTGAAGAAGTGAGATCAGCACCTTCCAGGACATAACCAGTTTAGGGCATCATTCCCCCTCTAAAAAAGAGACCGGGTGACTTTTATATGCCTGATACATACAGTACAACAGGTCAGTCCAGCTGTAACAGGCTCCAGGCAACTCTGTGAGTTGCCAAGGTCCTTACCTAGGTTGCAGGAAAGTGAGAGATTGCTCCATGCCCTTGAAAACCTATTAGGAAGCATTGATCCTCTCAAATGAAAGTTTGAAAGACTTGCACTAGAGTTAGGAAAACAGATACAGATAGGTGTGAGTACATGACACCTCTCTGGGACTGTTAAAAGGCCCCCACTGCTGAAGCAACAGCACATGACAAAGTTAACACATCCAGAAGTGTAATTTGTTATTTGCCTTTGTATGCAAAGCTCACACATGTTCCTTCAGAAGTGAAATTTCAGGTGCCAGTGCCTGCTTTGTGGTTAATGGACCTTAAATCCCCAACACTGTTGGGAAAATCTGTGCCGCAGTTTTAGCTGGAGAGACCTTGATCCTTAAACTGCTCAACTACCTCCTCAGCACAGACTGCAGAGCCAGGAGAGCCCTACAGCAAACTTAGTCATGGGTAAGGGAGAAGTCACCAGGACCAACTATCATCAATGTTGTACCAAAGTAAAGCAGGAAAATATCCATTAAACCCAGTGAATGACACTGGCACAAGCTCCAGTGGAATTTCTTAAGATTATAAATAACAAATTCCAGGGGAGAAAATCTGCACCTAGATGAAGTGTCCTGTGAGTCAAGGTTATCTTTCCAGGGGTCTGTAACAATTTATGGGTTTGAGTGAAACAAGAAAAATCTGGTAGTTATAGAAGAGTTTGCTTTCAATTTTGAAGCCAGAACTGGAACCTGGAGAGCCTCATGCAAGGACAGGATGGCACATTTTATTGCTGGGACTTTTTGAAGTCCTGGGCCTGCCCAAACGAAAGGAGCTCATCACTTGCAAGTGAAAAGGGCATTGCAAAACTCTGGAATATGGAACAAGAGAGCTACCAGCTCTTAGAAAGTATGTTCAATTCTTTTAGCATTCACAGGAAAAAAAAATGTTTTGTGTCATAGTGCTGGGCTTTTTCAGATGCCCTGTGCCTGGAAATGCCAAAAAGCCACAACACACATCCTAGATCTGTAGGAGAGTGGTTTGGCCAACACACTCCTTCCTGCAGAGCCCCGGAGGAGCTGTGTAGGTCCCGTGGAGATGCAAAGTGCATCTGATGTATGCCCACCATTTCTCAGGAACCATGTGTCCTGCTGTGTAGGCACTGCAATGTCAGACTGAGCTCAGGTGAGATCCATCAATAAGTAAACGAACTTGTTGAATTCTAAACAGATTGGTGAAGAGCACATCACCATATCTATTCCGATTCCAATGCATTCGTACATGAAACAGATCAGCTACAAAGCTGGCAAGGAGACGATGCTCAGTTAAAGGACCAGAACGAGGATTTCAACCACGACAATCTGCCACCTAGTGGGAAAGTGAAATTCACACCTCAGCCAGGCACCGAGATGGTTAAAAAACCTTTGTGAAGCCTGGCAAGAGTGGAACGACCTGTTTTAGAAAAGTGGGAGCTGCACAGACAAGGCTCTCCACGGAAAAGCAACCCTCAGTTGGCATTTTAACCTCCCAAAGACAGTGAATCTGGGCATAAATGTATAACATGAATATATAACATGTTTATTCCATAAATGATGCTCATAACATTACTTGTGTGTGTGTGTGTTCTTGTGTAAGTGCATCAGAACCAGACAGAACTTGGTTAAAAGTCACCGTGTAGGATCCCATCGATGTGATAACTGAGCACAGCCCAAGCCACCCTCTAGCTACCCACCCACAAAATTTCACACAGCTAAGGGAGACTGCACATGGATTCAGGGCAGTCCTAAGATGTATGTACAGAGCCAAATTTCCCCATGGGATCCTGTATCATTCTGTTGGTGATTAGTATCCTGGGGATCATACCACCCTTTTGAAGCACAGGAAATCTCATTCTCAGGATACCCTGATCTGATTTTGAAGCACAGGACATCTGATATTTTTTTAGGGACTGCTGAAGCTGTAGGATAACTATTTTTGGAGGGAGCTGCTTAGGAGAGACAATCTGTAAGGGTCAGCACTTCTCAAGAAGCGAGCAACTTCTTGCTTAGGGTAAATGTGTATGTGGAAGTTTAATGGTAACACTGACTGTTTGCATCAGGTGCATTTCTGGCATCCTTGGGGTTAACTTTCTGTTGCTGCTGGCTGGCTTTTGCCTGACCCTGGAAAACAAGGAGGTACCCCCAAATCACTCCTCAGCTCTTTTACATGCCACCATCCAGGTAATTCCCTCCACTGTGGCCAGGGTATTCAGGCAGGAGCCCACGTTTCATTGTCTGACTTGAGGTCTAGTCAGTTCTGATCAGATTGTTTGCTACAACTGGTTTTATACAGATGTGCAATTCCGTGCCATGGGAAGATGTTTCTTTAATAATTGGCTCTTGTTTGTTTGTTTTTCTACAGGACACAAAGACTTTTTTTTAACCTGAAGTTTCAGAGTTACTCGTTTACACAAAAATGTAATTGTTCTAAGTCCAACTCTGCCATCTTGTGGTAGATATTAAAGGAACTGTTTAACCTTTCATGAGTCCCGGCGATAACTGTATACTGGATATAAAATACATTTGCTGAGGACCCATTATACCAGCCTTCCAGTGACTGAAGGAGGCCTACAAGAAAGCTGAAGAGAGATTTTTTTACAAGGTCATGGAGTGGTAGGACACGGGGCAATGGCATTAAACTGAAAAAGGGCAGGTTTAATTTGGATTGAAGAAATTCTTCACTCTGAGTGTCATGAGACACTAGCACAAGTTACCCAGAGACGTGGTGGATGCCCCATCTGTGGAAGTGTTCAAGGCCAGCCTGGATGGGGCACTAAGCAAACTGGTCTAGTGGAAGGTGTCCCTGTCCAAGGCATGGGGCTTGAAACTAGATGATCTTTGAGGTCCTTTCCATCCCAAACCATTCTGTGATTTCACCTTATAAAGTATTTACAGTAGATATTCTCCTCTGCATTGCAAGGAAAACCTCTATCCTTCGAAATCAGATAGGTTAAAAAGTGAATTACCTCGGAAGCTGTTTGCTTTACATTTTGTCTTGGATAATGAAAGGCTGACATTTGTTTCACATTTGTGAGGAGCTGGCTTGTAGTCAGGTTTACTTCCCAGTTCTCATGCAATGGTTCCATGCTGCAGTGTTTGGATTATAAACAGGGGACTATTTAAACTCAGGCAATTACTTTTCCTCCTCACTGAGGTCTAGGCAGGAGCCAAGTTTTGAACAAAGCAGTTCAGTCAATTATGCACAAAAATTATTATAAAGCAGAAGACCATTTAAACCTTTTTGGAAAACTGATATTTGCACAGTGCCAAGACTCCAAGTACTTTCCTCTCTGAAACCAGTGACCTAGCCTGTCTCCCACACTGGAACAGACACTTCAGAGGAAGTAGTAAGAAATGCTGCTTTCAAAGAGTAACTCATCTTGGTCTTTTCCTCCTTCCCTGTACAGCTAGCAGTTGGCAAGTCAGGGAAAACAAACACCTTGTTCTCACTGTGACGTTGCAGTCACACCTAGTGTAGCAACATGAACTTCCCTTCACCCTGTCTCACCATTCAAGTCTCAAGTGACCCCCTCTTGAAATGAACTCTTGGCTTACTCAGTAGCTGAGAAAGCCTCAGCTTGGTCTCACCCACACCTTTTAAAGGACTGAAGTGCCCATGGTCTGTGTGTCAAATGAAACCACTGCAGACTGGCAGAGAGCTCAGCTCCAGACATGGAGCAGATACTGTCATGTTGAGCTCAGGGGAGTCTCCAGTCAGCAGGTCCACATTATTTAGGGTGGTTCAAGAGACCACCTTGTCAGTCTTCACCACTGATGCATTCGTCCCCTCTAATTTTGTTCTGCTGACACCTTTAATACCAGTGTGCACATCCTTTTTGATGTAGCATGGCACTCGATTTGGAGCTCTGGTTTGAAGCCACATCAAATTATATCAATCTTTTGAATATACAAACACAGACTGAAAGTTCTGGTGTGACCCTTCTCATTCCTTTCTTCCCCTTTCCCTTCTTCTACTAAAATAATTTATGCATATAGAACTGCAAACTAATGACCAAAACTGTAGAAAATATAAGGTGTCACAAAGGCCTTGCAGATTAGTGCCTTACATCCAGCCAAGCTCATCTCCTACTTCCCAGTCACATCCAATTGTGATCTTTGTCCTCCCGGTTTCCTACCTGCTGCAGCGACGTGTCTCCTGTGGCACCTTGGAGGAGGCCAAGCTTGGCAGCTGAGGAAGCCAGATGTCAGGGTCTACAAAGAAAGTTTTCAGCAGTGGCAGCTGCTTGTCAGATCACGTTCCCCCGAAGGCTTATGTTTGGCTCTGACGGTGTATCTGTTGGTGGCCACGGCTGGTCTTCCTAAAAGTCCTATGTGGGATCAGCTCCCAGTGGGAAACTCAAGTTTCTTCTCCTGGAAGACAGTCTCCACTGATTTGCAACTCTGAGAAAATGTTCGTACTTTTTTCTCACGTTCTCAGAAAGTGTTTATGTTCAGTTTGTAGAAAACTGAATTATTAAGAAAGGTAATTTTCCGTAACTTCTAAAGAAGAGAATGAACCCCCTTTTATCTGTGTGGTTTTAAATGATAATTTCCATAATAACAAATGTATACATTCTTACCTACAAAAGTTTTTTTCCTTGGATAAGAACTGGCTTTGGGATATTTCTGATGGGTATTGATTTTCATTTGAAGCAGAGGAAACTAAGACAGATCCTTTTGAACTCAGGCACTCCATAAGCACTTAAAAGAGTCCTTGTTTATGAGATTACCTTGTAAACATAATGATCAAACGAGGCTTCAGAATGACATGTTAGAAAAGTCAGCATTTACCCACAGATTGAAAATATTTGAGACAATCTCTGTCACAAGGTAAACAGACTTCTGTGTCATTAAATGAGACTTCACCCTGAACTGTGAGTCAGGCAAACACCATGTCTGTCTTCAGGTACCCTTCCCCCTTTTCCTCTGGACAGGTCTCTTGGAAGACGGCATTTTTCCGCTGCTGCTGGTTGTGCTCTTGCTGCCTGGGCATTGGCTTGGTGGCTGGTCACAAACCTGGGGTTTGGGATTTTGGCTGCTGTTGCCTGTGAAAGGAGGAGAGCACACTGACAAAGAGGGCACAGTGTACTGAGGAAACCCTTAACCACAGTGGTGCTAAGGGCCCTGTAAATGTTCAGTTGGATGGCTAGTAAAGAACAATGGAGAGGAACATTAACCCTATTCCTGTTCTACCAGGGAGGGATGCCAGGTCCTGCTCCTGGTCCCTGTGGCTGTCCCACCTGAAGGGAGGGAGCACTGTTACCAGCCTGAGCGATTCCTGGGGATTTGGATGCTGCAGTGCAGACCTGTAAGTGTCTAAGTAATTTGACTGTCAATCATACTCTCTCATCCTCTCAGACACTTCTTTGGACAGTGAATGACATCACCAATATGTGATGATAATAGAAATACATATATTAGATAAAGACATTTAATTCCAGATTTTAAATTTATGGTCCTTGAAGTTTATGAAGCATTCCTCTTTAAGATTTTCTGAGGATACAAGGAACAAAGCATACCCTGTTGAAATTCCATTCTCTTAGGTCAACCCTTCTTTTCCTGGAAACTTTTAAATTTTCTTTTTGCTTCTCTCTGCCCTCGCCAGAATTTTTGGATTTTTTTTGTCAGATGCCACTGCTCACTGAAAACGCCGCTGCTGCTGAATGTGAGGCAGCAGACACGCTCTCAATAAGGATCCTATAGGTCAACTCAAGATACATGCAGATTACTGAAGTTTAATCTGAATAATTTTGCTAGATTAAGAGAGGTTTCACAATTTCTATGGTTACTTTAAGGAGCCAATCTCTGCCATTTGTGAGGAGCTGCTTCATTATTCAGTGCCCTGATAGCATAACTGTGGGTACAACCAAAACCTCTCTCACATTTGATCATTCCCCCAACTTCCCTGCAGACAAAGTTTTCTGGAGCAGCCTCAGTTGAGTTAGCTGTGATGATGTGAACTGCACTGTACAGCTCAGACCAGCTGATGGAAACACCCTCTACATGTATTATTTTTACAGCAACTCTGAACAGCAGCTTAATGGATCACCATGAAAGCTTTATGGGTGGGTTATGGTAATGACATTAAAAGAGAGACATGGGCTACAGAGAAGCCCTGGCATGCAAAGGGGAGTTTCAGAAGCGTACAGCAGCCTGCTCATGGTGACAGTCCCAGTGGCTGCAGGGTGTGAGCTGGGGGCTATGCTCTAGTGCCAGTCTCCTGGCACTGATGCCACCTGAACCTCTGTTTTGACCCCGGGGAAGCAGCCATACACCATCAGCATTGCAAAAGCTGCAGGATATCCTCCCCCATCTCAGAGTGTCTCACTGCTGTGGCATCTGTATGGGATCAGATGAGACTTATTGTGCCATAGCACATGGACATAGTTAAGGAATCCAGCTGATTCCTTGATATTTCCTTCAGGCCAAAGGAATGGTTTGAAACCCATGGTTTCTGTCCTACCTCCAAGGCAAGTGAGCTGTATCACTGGTTAACAGCTCTGTTCTCTTTAAATCAGTTCAGCTTTCATCAGGACAGGTAGTTAGATTTTTCTTGTTATGTCAGGGCATGAACAGAGTAAAGCTTTTCCTGCCTTTGTTGCACTTTTGCTACACCTAGCACTGGTGACGCCCGCAGAGATCCAGGCAGAAACAGCCCCAGGCCAGGCAGTAGATGGCACCAATGTACAGCAGTTACAGTATGTGCAAAAACAGTTATAAGGAAAAAAAATATTCACACTGCTCTTGCTGCTTACAGCCCTTCTGTTTGATCTTGGCTCAAAAACATCTTTTCTAATGATCATTTTTTTCCATAGCAAAACCCAGATCCCTGCACCTTCAGGTGTAAGCACAATTCAAGGCTCTCTGTGATCAGTTTTTCTCTTCTTCAATTCACCATTCTATAAAATCAGCACAAGAATTAGGAAGCAGGATCTCTTCATCTGTCTTCATTAACATCCTGTATTGCTCTCTTCCCAGCTGCTAAATCTGGTTCTTAGTCAGGGTATCCATGCACAGACCCAAATTTCAAGCTGACAACCATATTTGAACGTGGAGGGAACTTCTTTGGGAAGGTTGCTGCTGGTTTCCCTCCCTCTCTGTACTCTGGACCATAATCTGCTTCCCAGGAGCCATTGGTGAGTTTTCTCCAATGGAGATTTCTGGCTATCACAGGATCCTTGGACATTAGCAGAATTGTCTCTTCCTTGCTTTTATTCAGAAACATGTTATAGTTTGTTTCACACCCTCTGCTATTGCTCTTAAGTTTCTGATGTTATTTTATGGCCTGTGATGTGGATTTGGATACAGGAGAAAGAGGCATGTATAGACCTTTAAAACCTTCATGTATGTTAACATGGTTGCCTGCAATTTTTGAGGTCTCTCATGATCCAGGTGTTTCTTTAGCCCTAATATCTTGGTGCACTGAGGATTGCCTCACACTTTGCTTACCTGTACTCAGAACTCTCATTTAGATCTGCAGCAGGATGAGGACCTCTTGTCTTCCAGGTTTTGCTTACAAACGTGGAACACAAAGCAATAGGGTCCATGGCACTGCCGTAAATACCTCCGGAATAATTATGACAGAGCCATTTGGTGTCTCTACTCTCCTCCTGTAGTCACTCAAGGTTCAAATCTAGGCTGCCAAAACTAGCTAAGCATCTCCCAACTCTGTAAAGCCCACGTGGAGCAGACTGTTTCTACTTACAGAGGGGTTTCACCTGAGACCTGCAGGGTCAGTTTCTCCAGAGACAGAAAGAACAACACCTCCAGAGTTGCAAGAGACTATGCTGGCTGCCATATATTTTAAAGTATATCAAAGCATTATTTCTGTAGAACAGATAATTTTTCTGAAACTTTAAAATAGTGATAAAAAAATCCACAAGAAAACCTGGCAAGCTGTCACTGTCCTCCTACAGCTTTTAGCCAGCTCTTCTTTATGATAAACACATTATTGGCCCTATATAATTTTCATATTCCCAGCAATTGTTCAGTTTGGTCTACCCCCTTCTCTCCTACTCTAATTCCACTCACAAAGGAGTTAGTTTCAAGGAACTTGAAGTTTTAAGAGAAGTTTTAGCTATGGTGTTTTGTCCACCCGAGTTCATTAGAAGGTGAGTTCCCTTTGCTTAACCGAGTCAGAATAACCTTATTCTGAATAACATGTAGGTACCTGAGGGGAATCTCTTTGGCTCAGGATGACAAATTATAAAAGACTTCAAGTCTCAGTGGCCTCTCCAATAGTTCTGAAGATCCTGCTCTGTGGGGATTACAGATCGTCCAGTAGGCACTACAGAGAAATTTAGGAGACAGAGATTCTCTAGAAGCACTGATTTCTTTCCTGTCCTTGTCAGAATTGCTTAAATCTCTGCAGTCTCCTTTCCTCATCTCCCCTGCCTTTCCTCATCAGGGTGCAGTTACAAGACTGGAAGTAAACAGCCAGATATTTGGTCTGTGTTAATAAAATTACATGTAGGTCCCTACATCCCCAGTTCTAAGGACAATAAAGTAAAACATTTGTGAAGAATTATAATCCACTTTGTTCTGAAACAAGCTTGAAAGCCAAAGAAGGATTTCACATCAGCATCTAGTTTTACACCAACAGGCACATTTAGAACATTATGACTCATGTAAGTATTTCTGGGTCAGAGGAAAAAGGGTTATTTACCTTTTGCTGAAGAGCTACAGTCCTTCAAGGGAGAGGAAAAAGTGAATTAGAACATTGTAGCTGGGTCATCAGGACCAGGTTTCTACAGTCTCTGCCACAGTACATGAAAGGTAAGGAAAGAAATAAGTTTCTCCTTTACCTTCCCCCTAGCCCTAGACATCTCTAATCACAAACCAGCTCTCAAAACCCACTTTAAACTTTCTCATCGAAGATCTAAAACTTCATGACTGGACCATGCAAAATGACAAATGCAGGATAAATTCATGACGGAGCCTGATGGGGGTGGGGGGTGGTTCACTGTGACTCATGGGCACTTGTAGGTGAAACTGCGTGGGTGATCTCAGATTGGTAATGCTGATAACTATTATTTGGCAAATTAATATAGGTGGGTGCAGTGGACAAGAATTGGAACATACAGTCCTTGGGAAATGGACTATGCACCATGCTCCAGAAAAGGACAAAACTACAGGAAGCAGAGACAGGTGTTGGTACCTGCTGTAGGAATGCTCTTTGCTCAGCCCAAAACTGGTGACTGATTTAAGCCTGGCCATGCAAAGAAAACACATCAAATAGATGCATTACACACAGCACTGTGGTGCTCTCATGTCCCTCAGCGCTGTGTATCCCTGGGAAGTGTCCCCTCTCTGAAACACTCAGGTCCCAAAACAAAACTTTGTTCTGCTGAGCTAGAGATGCCACTGCCTGGATGCAGGAGTGATGGTCATCAGGGCTCTGCGTCATTAGGCAGAGAGCCAGTAATGCTAGCATTTCAAAGTTTAAAAGATTCTGCTTTAGTGGACACCCTTTCTAGATGTACAACCTAGAGTGTCGTGAGAATGCAGTCCTGTGGTTGTTCAAGGTCAGAAAGGCAGATATTTGAAGGTATCTAGAGGTTATATTTCTTGGTAATGCACAATATCTATTGAGTCATATATGTGCAAGGGTCTTCCCACCCCAGGTAATTCCTCTCCACCAGCCCCTCCCAGCAGGCTTGAAGAAGATAAAATTTCTCTTTATGAGAGTTAGAGTTGTTTGAATAGAGGATGCTAAAAGGCCTGAAAGATCATGCTGGGTAGGGAGCATCAGCTAGTTTAGCTTTGTCAGAGGAGGAGGATGAAATAAAGGCAGGCAATTGCTATTCTGGCTCCTGCATATGCTCAGTAGCTAGACCTAGTTAGAAAAATCTACTCTGACGTTCAAGGCAATACATTCTATTTGTCAGCTGATTGGTTTGATGAGGACAGTCAAATCTGCCAGCAATAGATACAGCACAGTGAGTAACATCCTCCATAGCAGAGCATTGCCATGGCACTTCATAGAGAACATGGGACTTGTGGTGTTCTACCAACATGGAAAGAATTCCTAAATCAGGGTCTGTGACTGTGACAATTCTGTCACTAAGGTATTCTGAGGGATGGTGAGAAACAGATGAATATCTAGAGATTCTTTCCATAAGATTAAAAGAATAAAGCAGAGCACTACAGATCATCCCAGCATTACTGGGAAACCTAGTGTGCTTGCTCTGTACCACCGCAGTTAGGATCTCCTAAGGATAATACAACATCCATGTCCTAAAGATGACACATCAACATCCACATTTGCAGGAAGGCAGCCAGGGAATATTGGATCAGATTTGTCTGTGTACCCAGCACTAAATTGCCTGCTGTAATTGATACTGAAGTTAGAACTTGAGCTTCCTAATGAAGCAGTAGAGCACTGGGCTGGTTTGGGTTCCCTAACACCATCTCTATGAAGTTACATTAAAGAAGTTCATGTGGAAGCAACATATTTAGGATGTATGAGGTAAGACTTACCATTCAGTCAAGAGTCCTGGATCAAGTGCATGGTGCACTGACTAAATTAGAACACAGGAATGGTTATAAGATCAGAGGTGTTATAAGAACAGATCTGTGTAGTATTCAACTGTGAGACTTGCCATTCACATTTCTACATATCCTTGTAGCAGTCCACTTTGAGAGCTGCCATTTACTCTGCTATTTTACACATTTTAAGCTATTTTAATTCATGCAAAAGTCCTTCCTCTTCTCTAACTATTATTCATTTCCCACAAAGGCATTATAGTTTTTAGACATTCAGGTAGCCCGTATGTATTGGCTCTCCCTTACCCACATGCTTGCTGACCTCTTCAAAGAACCCCAGTAAATTGTGATGCCTGGGCAAAAAATCTTCATTTAGGTTCCCTCCCATGCAGTTCTCTGTGCATCAGACACTGGCCAGTTGCTTTGACCTCATGTGTCTGAAGCAATATCTACATTTACTCTTGATGTCCTTTGATAATGGTTCTTAGGATGCTGAATTAAAGTACTCTGTGGTCACTATTACAGAACAGCTCTTTGACTACTCCATGATCTATTTCTTCAGCCATACCTCCAAGATATTTAAACTCCCAATAAATTTGCAGATGGTACTTTTTTCACTTCCTTTTCTGAAGCAAATAAGATACTTATACTCATCAGTTGTGGGCAGACAACTTGACATAAAAGGCAGGGTTCAAAGCCTGAAATTTTCTGCATTCTAATTGCCAAATTGAAACAAAAATAAAAGATCTTATCTGAGATAAATTACTGTTACATAATTAACACTACTTACATGAAAATATGTTACGTTCTAAAAATGCTAGAGGGTAAAAAAAATACAACAACAATGATGAAATGAAGGGAAAAAAAACAGTGTACTCCAATTTTCAGGCACGAGTGGGAAGGAACTGCAGAATGCTGGGACAAAGATGTGTAGGACAAATATATCGCCTGCTTGTGTACTGTTACCAAAATACTCACTGAAACACATGGGGCATAAACAACCCTATTTAGAATACAAGATTGCACACATAGTTAAAAAGCTGGGAAAATAACTTGAAAACCTAATGAGCATCAAATGGATACTGTGGAGGAAAATGCCAGAGAAATGGCAGGTGTGAAGGCTACGTAAGATCATCTTCGATGAACAAGTCAAGAGGGTTATGAGTACTTAAGATTTGTATCACTTCTTCAGATTATAGATGATAGCTCTTAACAGGAGGATGCTACTGACGAATTACATTGTCAAAATATTGTTGTTATATAGGCATGAAGGGTAAAATATGTTTAAACACACAGTTTTGGATATAGTGAGATATCTGTTCAGCTCAAAGGAAAAGATGCAGATATTGCTTAAAAAGTAGGATCCTTTCTGCAATCAGAAATGTGCGTGCTGGGATAAAACCATTGGCGTGAGCTGTGGGCATGACACTTCCAGAAAGATACAGAGCATGAAGAGAACAAGCTTGAGAGGTCACGGATTTATAGACCTCTGACCAAGAAAGTAATGTTGACATTACTGTATTTGGAAGGGGCAGAGGATGCATAATGGTCTGCAAACATGCAAAAGATTGCTTTGCAGAGTGAAGTCAACATCTGTGTCTAACCGTTCTAAAATTGTGGCAAAGATTAGATTGATATCAGAAAAAACTTACTGACTGTGGGGGTAGGGAAGCCTAAGATGACTGAGGACTCTCCACAATGGGAGCTTCCCTGCAAGCATGTTAAACAAATACCTGGTGGGGGAAATTCAGGTGTGGTTGATCGTGTTCTGTACCAGTGGACCCCTCTAAGTCCCTCCAGCTGCATCAATGATCTCTGCATTTCTGTGAAGTTGTGTACAAGGTTAGGTGTTTATGAAAAATGATGATGACTTAGCTCACCATATTTTTTTCTAAATGAAATCTGTATATTATAAATACTGATTTTTAAAAAAGGAAAGAATTTAAAAACAGACATTCCTGTGAAAATTATTAGTTTCAAATCAAAAGCTAAACCCCTTATCAAAATATTTCAAATAAAAACAAATATTCTGATTGAAAAAAAGCTCCAATTTAGAATTGTTTCCCTGGTAACCAGGAACACTGTCATTCTGTGGACTTGTTCTTCCCATTCTCCCCCGTGTGCCAGGCTTCCAGCTTGCCCAGCACTCCTGAGGCTGGCATTCCTGTTAGGGTTGCTCCCCGCTCTCCCAAAGGGTGGATCCTGAAACATTATGGTATGTTCAGATCAAGGTGGATGCACAGCTGGAAGAGAACAGGATCAAGAGAAACAACAGAGTTTCCATAAAGTCACCTAGCAAAATATGTAAGGAGAAATAGCTTTAGTATGACTTTTTATTAAATTAACTTCTTTGGGTTTTTAAAGAACAAATATCTGTCTCTTGTCCCTCACAGACAGCTTGAGGACAAATAAACAATTTATGAGAAGCTCCAGACGGCAGCTTTCATATTTCTAATACATCACAAGGAATGATCTGATTCTGGGGGTTTTTTTACTTCTTTGGTTTCCCTCAGATGAGGAGACTGCATTCACTGCAGCCATTGGAAGTGTCAACATTGTGCACTTCCCCTAAAGCAAGATTCAGCCTCTGCCAGGCTGTGCTCAGGGACCCAGCACTGTGCTCAAAACATGAGAAAACAAACCACCCATAAAATGGACATCCCTTCATCCCAAATCAATGGGAAGTCTATCACCCTTTATTAATAATGTCTCTTCCAGATGAATGATCCAGTGGGACAACAATTTCCCTGTCTTGTGCTCACATTTCAGAGGGGTAGTCTAAAAGGAGCAGCTGGTTGACTTCATGGAATAGACCAGGAACTCCAGCAGAGTCCAAAGGGGTATTTTGGGTGATGCACTCCAATAACAACTTCACAGAGTGCTCAGGTGAGAGGCAGTGCCCCACCCAAATATTTGACCTGAAGTTGCTCACTGAGCAGGCTCTCCAGGCTGATTTCTTTGATGGATCAATTTGGAATGTGTTAATGGCATTGCTCAGCACAATAAATAAAATGCGACTCACCTTAACGTTTCTTGGAAGGAGTCATGGAGTTTATGACACCCAGTGGGAACAGCAAGAGAGGGTCATCTGGAAGGAACAGGGAAACATGCCGAGTGCTCACAAGGGAAATTTTGAGAAACAGATGGAGAAAATATCAGAATTCTCAGCAGCCCCCAAGGAACAGATGAAAAACTTTTGGGTCAATAAGCCAGAGAGTGAAAGGCTCAGAAACAAGGTTTTGGTCAAATTATCTGGTCCACATACTAGGAAATGCTAATAATCCACTAGCTCCTCCAGTTTTCATGGGTGCAAAATATTGAAAAACTTCTGAGGTGAAGCAGTAGGAAAGATATTTCCCGTGTTATTTATGGGAAATAACATTTTTTGTTACGTGGAAAGGAAGGCTTTTTATTCTCTGAAGAACCTTATAAGGAATCTGAATTTTCCTTTTTTTGATGATAAAATCAATAGGAGAGGGAATTTTTTAACCTGATCATCAGATCTGTTACTAAAGGCTCAATTGGTGCAGAAACACAACACAATAACAATTTTAGATGGAAGTACCATTTGTAGCTGTTAAATTACCCAAAGGATCTTTAACATGAATGCTCCGGACTGAATAGCATGTGCGTACACATTCCAGTCGTGGATCCAAAACAAATTAGGAAGCTAATATACACCCTCCACTGGGACTTAATTGACCATTAGTTTCCTAGGTTCTGAAAAATCATGTCATTATATCTAACTTATTTCAACATTGCTTTTTGCCCCCATAGGACTGTAGTGCTACATAAATTTTAAAAAAATACATCCTCCACCACAAAAAATACTACTGCCTTTTGAGGGTGAAAGCTTCTACCCAGCAACGCTTCAAAACTGGTGTGGACATTTTTACCCAGGAATTGAAAGATACCATATCTCAGTACAATTACGCAGAAGAATGTAGGTCAGACAAACATAATTACCAATTACAGAGTTTTGACGAAGATGTGTCAGTAACAAGCTCGCTGCTGGGAAACAGTATAGCTAGTTCTTAATAATAAATTTCCTTTAGACATCAGCCTCTCCCCAAAGATTCACACCAATAAAATGTAGCAGAAATATAACAAAATCCCTTCAAACGTCTGAAGGGAGTTTATCTTTTGGGAAGAAAAACAAAAACAAGCAGATAAAAACTGAAAGTAATTATAATTTCAGGGCTAACTCTAGCCATTCCAAAACTAGACTTTTCATGAGCAAGTTCTTAGGATTTTTGCAGCACAGGCAGTTGCACAATAGGCAGCCCAGCTTTTTGTTTGAGATTAGCAACAACCCCCTAGGAGTTTGACACCTCTAATAACACTGAGCTGGAGTTTCTGTTCAGTATTGAGTTGCAAAGTGCCAGTCCCAGACTCAAGAGCAACTTCTGCAGAAATAACCCCAAATATTCTTGGCAGATCACCTTTACTAGCATACCCTTTTGTCTTCTTTGTCGGCTATGCTGTGGGGTAAGATTGAATTTGAAGGTGATAAACCTAAGGAAGGGCTAAGCTTTGTGGTTTGTTTGTGGGCTGTTAACCTCCCTGCACGCAGGGCTTGGAGCACGAGTTGGCAACATATTCTTGGCTGGTTTCCTCTGAGCAGGCAACAAACCACCTTCTGCATTCTGGTCGGTGGTGAGCTGGCCCAAACCACCCATTAGCTGCAAAGAGCACCCCTGATTTTATGGTTCCCTCTGCTCCTCAAGAAACACTTAATCATGTGACTCTCCAAGCCTGAAGATTTTGCAACTGTCACAAGGCTGCACCAGACAGGTACCTCGGTCAGGTATTTGGACTTTCTTTAAACTCCATAAAAATAACAAACAAAAGGGTTGACCTTGTACTGTACGTGCATGAACGCAGGATTTAAACAGATGCAGAAAAGATCAAGAATTTCAAATAGGCCCAGGAGAATGCCATTCTGCAGGAGTATATTAGGGTTCAGTGTAAAATCTCACCACAGAAAAAGAAATTAAATGAAATAAAAAATAAGTGTAAACCCCGGGAGTACTAGCAAAGATGTTGAACACTCTACTCCAGTTCCTGTTTTCTGACACTAATCATACATACAAAAACGTGTGTCCATTTCACAGAGCAAATGACAATGCCCTCCTAATTCCAGCAGCTGTATCTCCATCGTCATTTGAAAGACAGAAATGCAAAACATAGCAATCAGAGACACAGAAAGTCAACCCCTGCATATGTGTCTAAGAAATTTGGCATCATTAATAATTGGATTATTTTGCTTTTTAACATGCATCTTTCATTAAGCATCTGTAACTTTCAGTGACTTCCAGATCCCATCTTCATGGCAAGAACAGTATCCACTTGGAGGAAACTAAGGGTAGTATTTTAGGCAGGTAGAAGGCAGGTATGGAAACAGTTAGATGTATGACACTGTTGCACGCTTATAAACAGCCATAGGTAGTGTGATGTTTATACATCACCAAGAGACTGGATTTTATTCTAAATAAGGAAAAAAATCCAAGTGACAGAGGCTTTACATGTCCACGAGATGCATTTCTAAAAAAGACATGCCGTGTTTCAAGTATGAGTTATAGGACCAGATGCTGGAATCCGGGTGAAGAATTATAGGCTGCATTTATGGGAGGTCAGGTCGGGTAACCACAATGGCCTGAAAAATATATTAATCTCATTTGAAAGATAGAATGGAATGCAATCTTTAAGTTAATATAAATACACCATCTGCAGCAGTGAGCCCTGAGGAAGGCATCAGAATATGGAGCAATTTAGGGAGAGAGGAATGAACCGAATGTGAGATAAGGCTGAAATGAAAAGCAAAGCCTGATGTCGGTTATCCTCAGGAGAAGGTGAGGTTCAGGCCTGAATCCAGTGCACAATTCACAGACCTGATCCATGTTTCTGGAGAAATCTTAATGATCTCGTTAATCCTGGATGCAAGGCAGTTCATCCAAATGAGAGTGAGGAAGTGGTGGGATGACAACCTGCGCTTATGCATTTACATCAGGAAAAGATACTGCATCCAACATCAACTTCTCATTTTGCAACTCATTCTGATTAACAGAAAATGTAGCAGTCATACAGCTGGCAAGTGACATTATCCTAAGAGCTGGTAATTAAAAGTGGACAAAATTAAGACAATTGTAGCTGGTACTTCCCAATGGCTAATATCCTCCAGCTGAGGAAAATTATGAGAAAACAGTGAGTGGGAGGAAGAAATCAGAGGAAAACATGAATGGAAATTAGAAGTTCTTTCAGAATAGTCAGTCCATCAGCATCAAGGACAGACTGGATAAGGCTCAACTACTCCAGTGGTAAACTAAAAGTGTTTTAAATATTCAACAAATAGGGAAAATAGTGCAACTGTCTGAAGCTAAGAGAAAGTTTTATTGGAAAATAAAGATATTGTGAAAAACTGGCCCATGGCAATGCTGAGCAGGATTTTTTGAGGAGTGTTTGAATTGCATACAGTAGAATTGCAAACAACAATACGAAAAGCCAGACTTGTTCAATAAATGTTTCCATTTGGTATTTTGAAAAGTAATATCTTGATGGTGTTTATATGAGACCAAGGTTGAATAAGTACTTTCCAGCCCATTAGGAAATAAGCAGGATGTTAAACATCATCCAGTAGAGATAAACATTTTTAAATCAGCAGGCCTGGATAAATAACACCCAGGGGTCCTAAAATATTTGACTGAGGAGAACTCTGGCTTGCTAATGTTAATTTTTAATAAATTTTAATATCAGAGGGATTCCAGGTGACTGGAAGCAGGGTAGTAACCTGGGGGTGGGGGGGGGAGGGGGGTGGGAAATGTGAGAAATGTGAGAGATAGAGATAAAGAGAGAAAAGGGGGAAAAGGGAGAACAGGAAACCAAGTGCAATTACAGAGGAGTTATTGAGCAGCTAACCTCACATCAATCCCAGGTAAAAAAAGGGGAAAAACTGAGACAGGACTGAACTGCTAAAACATGAAAGAACAAGATTCTAATTACTGCCAGTCAGTGTGGGTTTATGGAAAATAGCTCAAATAAAACTGGTTTCTTGTTCTGCCTAAAAAAAAAAAAAAAAAAAAAAAAAAAAAAAAAAAAAAAAAAAAAAGAAGCCAACTGTACAGATGTAGAAGGCTTTCTTGAGGCTTTAGACTTAGTGCATGACATACTTACTAGATAAACACTATATAACATGAAGGAAACTTATGTTAAATGGCTAAGACATGGCTATTTAGCATAACTCAAAACCCAGCTGCGTCAATCAGATCATCATCAAATGAGGATTCTTTAGTGGCTTTTCGCAGGGCTTTGAAGTATACTCGGTGCTATTCAGCGTTTCCACTGATGCTCTGCAAGGGAATAGAAAGTCAGCACTGACAGACAGATGGCTGACACAAATATTAGCAGCCTGGTAAATAACGATGAGGAGAAAATACTAATGCTGAATATTTTGGGTCACTTGTTAAAGGGAGCCCATTTTGAATGAAATGCAGTCAAGTACAAAGGTGATCTATAAGGCAGAGGGCAAAATAAACCTGATAGGACCCTGGATCCTGGAAAGTTGTGATTCTGGAGAATGGTTTGGGAATCACAGTGGGCAAGTAACATCCCATAAAAATACTAATTCCAAAAAGACTATAAAAAAAGACAAGTTGTTCCCATGATCCATATACCCAGTCAGAGAACCCTGGAGGAAGAAGATGTTGGATGATGGATGCCCAAGAACCCTACGGTCGGAATCCTCCCCCAAACAAGGGAGTAGCGAGCAGTAATGTATTTTTCTCTTCTCACAGTACAACATCTCACAGAAGTCTGGTCCAGTTTTTACCAACCTCTACAAACAACTGAAATGGCAAGAAAGAACAAGTGTTAGACTGACCTGATGAATGAAGGAGACACCTGACTGTGAGAGATTTAAAGACCCATCTACTGAGTTTATGGTGAAGAAAAAGATGAGTGATGTCTTGATTACACTGTGTAGTTACTTCCAGAAAAGAATGTACTGGATACTAAAGGGTTCTTACATCTGGCAGAAAAAAGCATAATGAGAACCGGTAACTGGAAGTTGAAATCAGAAATTCAAAACGGTCACAATTTTTCAAACAGTGACAGCGATTAACCACTGCAACAAACTTCTAAAGGAAATGATTGATTATCCATTTCCTGATGTATTCATATCAAAATTAGATGCTTTTCCAGAAAACATATTTTAGCCAAAATAAAAGCTATGCTTAATTCAAATGCAAAGTATTGGGTAACAGCACAAAATATAAGAGTCTGTGACATGTGGGAGAGAAAATGTGATGACTGCATGGTCTTCTCTGAGCGCAGAATCTCTGGAGGTCTGCAAGAAACTTACCTCTAATCTGGTAGAGCAATGCAATCTAGTAGAGGAAAAGATTTTTAAACCAAACTAGACAGTGAGCTAAAAATTAGTAATAAAGTGACTCTAAGTGACCACTGGACGTGCTGATGGTACTACAACTCCAATAACTGCACACTTAGGGTGGATTTTTCAAAACATTTTCTTTAAAAACTGAAAAAAGCCCCTCCCAAAAATACCCAGTTGTGAGACAGAAAAATAATTGTTTCTAGTTTTAAGCATTGAAGACTAGTTTTCTGGGGAATTTGTAGAGTCCTTGAAGTTTTTAAGACTTCTTTACACAAATGCTTTCAGTTCCTTGGAGAAAAGGGGGCTAAGGAGCAACCTCATAGCTGTGTACAGCTTTCTGAAGAGGGGAAGCAGAGAGAGAGGTGCTGATCCCTTCTCCCTGAGATACAGTGATAGGATACATGCAAATGCTTCAAAATTATTCCAAGAGAAGGTTTAGACAGGACATTATGAAGCAATTCTTTACCAAGGGGGAGGTCAAACACCAGAACAGGCTTCCTAGAGAGGTGGTCGATGCCTTGAGCCTGTCAGTTTTAAAGGGGTATTTGGACAACGTCCCAAACAGAATTTAACTTTTGGTCACAGAATCACAGAGTATTGTGAGCGGGGAGGGACCCACAAGGATCAGCTCCAGACTGGTCAGGCAGCTGGACTAGATGATCACTGTAGGTCCCTTTCAACTGGAATAGTCTACTCTATTCTATCACACTGATCCTGATTAGGGGGGAATAGGACGAGATTACCTCCTGAGGTCCCAACCATTGCTATCATTTCTGTGCTATGGTTCAAGTAAAAGTCATGGTTGTGATGCTAAAGGTAATGAGGACAGATAGGACCTCTGTTATGCAGAAGGTCTAATAGAATGAGAATTTGAACATTACATGATGTGATGTTACAAAACTTCTATAGCTCAGTTACTCTAGGAGTTATATTAGCCTGCTTTTCATTATCCCAGTGTCTGAGATTAGGAATTGAGGTTCTGGTTATCTAATACCTATCTCAGTACTTACCTGCCCTGAAGCCCTGTAGCAATTCAAGTGCTTTTTGAGAAATGGTATTTTTCAGGTCATCTGAGGCCAAACTGGATTATGATGAACTTGAAAACTCAAAGCACCACGCAAAGGTGGCAGGGGCTAACGTGTCCTCCCCAGCAGGGACACATCTGAGTCAAGATGATTCACAGCCAGGCCTGTACAAATAACTAATTTTTCAGTTTGCCAGGTGAACTTGAAGGGAGAAAAAACATTCACACTGCCCTGAAGTGAAGTTCATGTCTGTTTGTTGATGAAAAGAACCATGAAAAAAAAAAAAAAAAGTTATTTTCATCAATCTGACTAAACTGTTTTGTTTGATTTGAAATTGTTTTGTCTTTGTGGTCTGTTGCATATAAACATACATTTATGGAAAATCTTCTTCAAAAGTCCACCCATAACAGAATTTTTGAGTGGTGAACAAATGATTCACCTCCCCAAATTTTTGTGGCTTTTTTCAGACCTTTTCATGCATTTCAGCTTCAACAGATACACTGATGGATCCAGATAGTATCAAAATGGATCAGAGAGTCATAGCCCTTCAAAAACTGGCCAGATACAAGCTGTAATGGAAAAGTCCAGAGAAACTCATTGAAAGGAATTACTCTCTGGGAATTTCCCTAAAAAAAATTCAGGCAGAGAAAGCTTTGTGCACCCAGACCTTCTCCTTAAGACTATGGGACATGAGTAAAAGAAAATGGAAAGTCCCACCGTTTTTTCCTGTCTCTGATACTGTCCATTTAGCAGAAATGATGTGGTTTTCTGTCCTCATCTCCCCAGTGCTGCAGTTGCACAGCCATGAGCACCACAAAGCATCACCCACCTTTCTCCAGCTCTGTACAGAAAGACCGGTACCCAGAGGGGGCCGAGCTGCTCGACTTCACATGGAAACTCCTCAGCCAAAATACATTATAGAAAAAGGTATTATTTTAAAAGAGACAAATCTATATTATTAGCGCTGCAAGATGTGCTTTTCAAACACATATATTGAAGAAAGATAACAACATCTTGAGCATCGACTTCAGCTCAGCTTGGGATATGGCTGTGCAGAAAGTGCTCCCAACAGTTTGGACAACCAAAGTTCAACACCTTCCTAGGAAATACAAAGGCTCTGAAAATACAAAGGCTCTGAAATTGCAGCACAATCACAGCTGGCTGATACTTTTATATATATATATATATATACATATATACACACACACACACACATACACAAGCTGTTTCCAAATAGTTAGAAAATTCAGAAGACTTAACCTCTTCAATAGGCTTATGTTAGGCATGATAAGGGAACAGATACTTAACTAAGCAGTCAGGAACTGACCAGCTCTTTTTCTGTGATTAAAAAACTAAGTTTGTGATTTTTTTTTTCTTTTTCAGAAACATGTTGATGTCCAGAGATCTTACATTGACAGCAGAAAGCAGATTTGAGTCCACAGATAGGAAGATCTTATACTTATTTCAAAATATGGTGACCAAAGGCCTGAAGATATTTTTTTGTGTGTGTGAACAATAATCATTTTACAACTTGAAATAAGTTAATGCAGATATAAAGAGAAAATGATGGTCCAGATTTAGGATGCCCACTTTTAGGCAGCTCTGTTTTAGTTTGTGTTCAACTGTATTCGAACTTGTGCTCAAAAGGCTGAAGGGTTTAAGTGTGAAGCGATTCCATACAGTAGCTATTTTGACTTATTAGACATGGATTTACTGCTTTACTGGTGGGTAACTGTTGCAAAAGTTAAGATTGCATTGATCTGTGCACCCAATGGTGCCGCAGAGCTCAGCAGATCTGTTCCTCCATGGAGTGCAGTGCCCAGGGGCTGCCTTTTGTTCGAGTGCAGGATGGGACCATTGCACCCACTGCCAAGTTTTACTCTTGAAGAGAAATTCTGGGTTTGCAGCTATCTCCTAGAATAAAGAATTTGGTCGAGGACTACATAATCTTATCTATCTTCTTTAAATTATTTGCACTACATTATTCTTCGGTTGACTAAGTATCACACCAGCTTAAAAAGAAATGTAGTAATATTTCCCAAGGCAGTGTACTGCGATGATGAAAGGCATTAGATCATACACCTGAAATACTCTAACTTTTGCTTTCCACTTGACTGGCAAGATTCCGGCCTCTTGACCAGACCCAGCTTCAGTTTCGTTTCACAGAGCTCAGCTGGATTTACAACGCCAAGAAGTAAAAAATAAAAACAATGAAAACACCTCTTTTTTTGTGCCATGAAACTAGACCAGCTTTTTTATATATGCCAGGCGCAAATCCCCTGGAAGATTAAGGTGCCATTTTTCCAGCCTACTGCTTCCAGAGCCACATTTGAGGGCTGCACCAGGAGGGGGCAGGAGAAAGCCATCCGTGCCTTCCCACCGAGGGAAACCCTGGCAAAACCGATTGAAAACTTCCCCAAGCTCCAAGTTAGCTTCTGTGCTCCTGGCACCATCCCTCTGTTACACACATCAAATGATATGTGCAGAGCACTCCGAGTGTGGATGATTTGCCGGCAGAGGATCCTGCAAATCCGGGTTTGTAATACATCCCACGGTGTGATGGCCAGGCTCCCTGGCAGCCTCCAGCCTGGTCCAACTTTGCTTCCTCCACCGTTAGTAGGAATTTTGACGCTGAGATAAATGAGTTTTGGCTAATTTTCTCTTGCAGCCCTTTGACGTAAAGCCCATCTCAGCCTCAGCATTTGTGCAGCGCTTCTAAAGAGCCTGCCCATGCTCTGTGCAGACATCAACAACAACAACAGTGCAGTAGATGGGACTGAAGGTGGTCTTGTATCGCTAAAGGGCACGTCGGTGCTGATAACACTTAGCGGTTGTCTGCACAGAGCAGCCCTGCTGCACCTCTGTCACTTGTCACATCCGAGGTGGCTGAGTGGGTCGCAAAGGGTGCAGGGTACAGGCTGTGTCTGGATTTCTAAGGCTCAGTTTTCAGAGAAAACTACTTCAGACTCCTGTCTTTGGTGGGTGGACTGAGAACTGGATGGCGGGGAAGACTCGTAGTTACAAAACTTCCAGCTTCTGGAAGGGTCAGGGGGAAGAAGTAAAAAAACCCCAGTCTTCTCTTGTGGTATTTGGAATTTCTGCTTTCAATCATAGCCAGAAACCAGAGATGTGAAGCTGTATGAGAATTAAATAAGTAAGGGGGGGGAAAAAAAATCAACCAAGCTTTGCTGAACAACAAAGAAGACTTGGCTCATGTTGGTTTCCAAGTATGGGTGAAGGTTCAAGTCACTTACTTCAAAAATACATTACTCATGAATGAGCTTTATTAAGAAACCTTGTGCTCCTATAACTCTTTCCATGTGAGGTTTTCAAGTACTTTATGGAATTAAGCAAAACAACCCTGGGAGGTAGATTAGTTCTAACATCCCCACATTACAGATGGGAAAACTGAACGCTAAGCACATTTGTAGGAGAGCCAGAAATAATATTACCTAACTCTCATGTACTGCTTTTCAGCAGTAGATCTCACATCTTTACAATGGAGGAACCATTATCCTTGTTTTGTAAAAAGGCAAAGTGACTTGCTTGTCCTGGCCAATAGCTGAGCTGAGTGAGAGGAGTCAGTTGTTCCCAGTCCCAAGGCCTGATTTTACTAACTAAATGACCAAACCACGCTCTCTTTAATATTAAGCAATTATGCAAACACAAACATTAAAAAAACACCAAAACCAAACCAAACCATAACAAAAAAACCCCAAACAAAATTCATCAGGGTTGATTTTTGGAAAGCTAAAAATGTTTTCTAATACTGAGGATTTCCTTGATTGACTGTATCTCATATCCCGCTGATGCACTGCATCTTTGCTTTCCTAGTGAACATGGGAAAATAAGCAAATTGAATTTTTTCACATTAATCATGTGGTATTACCTGACCACAGCCGGCATCAGCAGAAAAATTTAACATCAAAGAAAACTGTTCTATGGTCCTTTTGATGTTGCAAACCTGAACACAGAGGAGATAGTTCAAGTTTTGACAGAAGTAATGACACATGAACATGGAAAGGGTCATGATGTTGCTGTTTTAAAAAAAAAAAAAAAAAAAGTCCAGCAACTCCCTCCCCCCAAATAAAACTTTCATTTTTACAGTCTTTTCCCTTCTTTTAGGAAAGCAAACTCTCAAGCTCTTTTACTCTGAAGCTGTCTTGCTTTGCACCGAAATGCTTTTTAGCAAGATCTCTTGTCCCACAGCAAGTCCCCAGTGAGCTGGGCGAGCAACACACAAAACATGAAGGTGGTGCTGTCCCCAGAGAGCTTTCCATTTCGACCCATTGAAGACATGGTTGCACCCCAAGAAATTCCCCCTTCTTGCTCTGGGCAATCCCGTTATTTTGGGCCCAGAAATAACAGTCTAAAAGCAGACAGTGTAGAGGCTTTTGAGCTAGCAAGTAAAACAACGAAAGCTCATAGGCAGCTATGGGAGAAAAAATTATGACTGAGAAATGTGTAAAGGCAAGCTGAAGTTGCTGCTTTCAAGGCCTTTCTGAGCTAGAAGATTGATGGGTCAGAAGATGCTACCCTGGCCCAGCTGTAATTGGGATGCACGGTCACGCTTGTCTGCAGAAAAATGAATCCACAACAATCACATTAATGCATTATAATTATATAAATGATAAAGATTTAAAGTGTTGCACATAAATTATAGGTATCACCATACAAAGGGATTTCATGAGTCCTCAAACTGGGCTGAACTTAAGCCAATCTTTAAAACGGTTTTGGTAGAGTCGCCTGTGGACTGAGCTTCCTTCTCTAATTCAGTCAAACATCCTTCCCAAAGGCTAAGCCAAATTAAAGCCAATATTACACTAAAAGGAAGGATACACAGTCATTTACACATGACCTAAAATTAAATTCAAATGGCAACAGAAACAAATCCCCACTTTTATGCTTTTTTTTTTTTTTTTTCATTTTTGTAAGATCAGCTCTTAGCACAGGCAGGCAACAGAGTCAATTTATTTTGCTCTTTGCTGTGCCCCAGCTCTCATGTGTATATCTGATGAGTCACTTCTTGCTTGTGACATGTCTTTGCCACCTGCAAAATAGTCACATTGGGGCCCAGTGACTGGGTGGGGATTTTGAGCATTTTTTTTCCACTTGCAGAGTCCTTTGAGATCACTGGAAGGAAATTCTATAAACCTGTGCTGCTACTCCTCTGAATTACAGAGAAGAGATTCCATTTGAGTGATGTAGACATTATTACTGTTGCTGTTTGTCTGCAGAAAGTGACCTTTTACTGTGCTGAAAAGAGCCAGACACTGCAGGAACTGCTGAGGATGACACAGTGGATGTCCTCCACTCTGTTGTGAAGTCTAATAAACCTAGAGGACTTTGTGTGTGCCTGACTCTGTGGGCAGAAGGAAAGCAATTATTCCTTTTCACTTATGCTAATTTAAGGAGAAAGGTCATTTTGAACAGCTAAGAGAGTTTCTGTAATAATATTTTACTTATTTAACCAATCCTCAGTTTTAACAGATTTATGTCTTAATGTCAGCACTAACCATCCATCCAAAGACCAGAGAAATGTTTTTGTGTCAAAGTGCTATTACTCTCCCTGAAGTACAGATGTGGAAATGGAAAAAAAGAGGTATTTGAAGATTCTTCTCTGACATGGAAACAGCACTGAGACCTCCAATTTTTGTGTGCTCTTCCATGGTCCCTGTACTGTATTTATGCCCAGACTTAATCTCCTTAAGCCAGGGCCAGCTCAGAATGACTCCTGGGCCAGTGCCATGCTATACCACAGCTAAGGACCCACGCTGAGACTTCTGTCACACTGGGGGTGGAAAAACTGTCTCAGGGACCCAGCCTGAACCTCAGTGTTGCACAGCATAGGTGCACCCCTTTCCCCTGAACAGTCCTGTTCTGTACGGTGCAGGGGAATGTGTTCATGGATTAGCTGTCTCCAGTGTGCAAAGCCGTGCTCTCCTTTGGCTGTAAAACACCTGGTCCTGGTGTGGCCAGGAGGCAGAGACTAAACACAGGGGGGAAAATGCTGCAGCTCTCTGCAGTGTCCCAGCGTTTGACTGATACACCCTTTCAAACTCACAGGGTTAAGCCCATTTTTATACAAGAGTTCAGTGGAGAAACCTGCAAAGAAGACGGGACAGGAGAGTTTGTCTTTCTCTGTGCAGTAGGCCGGGGCTGCCTGCTGGGATCATCACGGAGCTTTATCCAATATTTTATGCTCTTGCGAGGGTCTAGACTGTTGCTAAAACTCTCTATCACTCTTGGGTTTTTTTCCTTTGATTTTCCTTTCTTTTTAGCTGAGGTTTTTGGGGTTTTGCTGTGAGGTTGCAATGACGCAGTGGAGCCTGGGCATGCATGGCCTGCGGCCGTGGGTTTCTAGAGGCTGGATGACCCAGAAACTGGGTGCCATGACCCAGGTGGTCCTTTCCAGCCCCGTGTTCTTATGCTTACAGTCACTGATAGCTGCAGGACGCCCTCAAAACTAAAATATGTTCCCTTTTTATACTGAGCAGAGTGCAACCGTGAAAGAAATCTCTCGTTTAGTCATCTGGACTGCTGCCGGAGAAAAAATGAACAAGAGGTTTCCTTTAGGTCCACTGAGCAGAACCTTGCACTGTTCACATCCCTGAAGGTGATATGCTCTCATCTAAGTAGAGCATCTGCTCATTTATTGTCCCCAGGAGTCATCACCTGGAATGGGAAACATCAGGGTTTTGCTTGAGCATTCAGCATTAAGTTGTTGGCAAATCTTCAGTGTAACATTTTTTTCTTATCTAATGATAATTTGATGATGAGAAACCTGCCGAGTGAAAGCATAACTATTATGTGAGCAAACAATACAGCAGTATGTCCAGTATTATCTGTGAAATGTATTTCAATACCTGTGTGATTAATAATGGATTTGGAAGCACAGTGAAGTATAAATAATCCAAAACAATATGCAAAATTCTGTGAAGGGAAGGGATTAATACGAGAACAAAACAAAGCCCTGGAAAATGTAGCACTCAAAATAAATTATCCAAAATGCTGGATCTTCCCTCAATGTAATTAAATAATAACATAAAACTCACAGATCAACAGCCCAGTGGTTTTCTCCAGTAAATATAAAACAAAGAAACTCAGCAGCAGTCAAGCTGCTTTTTAATTATACCAACCACTTCAATCAAAAAACCCTATGAGGGTTAAGGAAAAATTGCTGCTAAGGCTGGGCAGGCTTGCTCGGTTGCACAGCATTCCAGGGAGGGAATTTGGAAGCAGAGGGAGCAACTCTGTTCTATACATTTGGTCCTTTTAGCATGCATACAGGAAAAGAACCATCTTTAAAAGTGGGCATCATAGTTCTGCAGCCTTCCGGAGAGGCCTTGAGAAGAAATCTAAGTGTTTGCAGAAGACATTTACATCAACTTTGCTCTGCTGCACACTCCAGCTCCTCAGGAATCCTGAGATCTTTCTAGTACAAAAGTTAGTCCCAAACATCTGTGCTAAGCCAAGTCTTAGCTGCTGGATGCTGTTTGCTTCGCAGGTTGAGCAGGGCTGGTCCGTTCTGCTTCTGCCTGCAGGATGGCGCGGCACAGTCCCTCAACAGTTCTCAAACACGTCATCTCTGAAGGCATCCTAAATACCGTGAGTTCCTCGAGTGCACACACCAGTGGGGCTGTTAGGGAATGCAACTGACCTTGGAAAATGGTGCCAGAGACCTGGAAGGATGCAAGTCCCTTCCCTGACCAGCACTCAGTAATATTATTACTAGTTACTGTTTTAATTGTCCGCTGATTTTATTTTCTGGCCTTGTATCATTCTTTTTTTCCTTGATCTAATTCTTTTAAGACATGTGCTGGAATACAGGTAAGAAGCTACAATTTAAAATGTAAAAAGCTAGTATGACAAGACAGCATGGGCACAAACTAAAACCTTTTTTTTTAAATACCCAAAAATTGCCTCAAGAAAAATCTTCTTTCACTGAGTTAAATGTTATTCACTAAAGGAAAAAATACATAGTACAAGAGTAAGTCCTTGAAAGGAAAACAGCCTCCTAAACCCACAAACCCAAGCAAATCAAAAGACAACTTGTTCACAGAGATAAAGGGAAAAAACAGAGAGGAAAGTTTTTAACAAGGACTTTTTTCATTCTCTCTTTTTAATCTAGTATCAGTATCAAGAGCTGAATGGGGAGAGCCTTTGAACAGCACCTGCATGGGCCAGCAGTGAAGGTCACATACCAACCTACAAATCTCTCCCCCTGGCACTGGAGAGACAGAGTTACATTCCTCCCTTTGTACTGACACGAAGTGGCTTCAAGTCCATGTCCAAGTCTAAATAGTCATGAGCTGTAACCCAATCATAACTGGTGACTTCTGTTTGCTGGCCAGCAGTGGAAACTGGAGACTGCTGGTCCCACTCTCCTGCGCACCCCTGAACGTCCTCCCTTCAGCTCGGCTTTTTCTCTTCCCACTATCAACACCAGCTCCAATTCTCTCAGGCTGGCACCAGTTTGTTGGGAGAACTACACAATTAAGTGTTCAGAAAAAAACCTAACCTCCAGGAACTTTATAAAGGAGGGCTGTGGGCAGGACTAGGGGAGTAGGTTCCTTTCACCAGGTTCAATTGCATGAGAGCCTTGGAAAACTTTCTGGCAGTTTGCTGAAAGGTTATTGAGGCAATTTCTGCATGCTTCAGTCCCTTCTCCCTTCTTTTTTAAACAAAAACTTAATGAAGGCAAGCAAAAGAACACTGACCTGTTCTGACTTTTAAAAAGGAAAGTGATAGTGCAGTTGAAGGGTATTTTAACCATTGCTTCCAAGCTGCTTAGCCAAAGGCTGCACAGTTCTTCCAGAGCTTTAAATCACAGGCAATGACATCTCCAGCAACATACAGAGGAGTTGCTCAGCACTTGTTCTACCACAATTATTCTTCAGAGATACACAAAATGCCTTTTTCACTATGCTGAGACTCACCGCAGTAATTCCTTTTGTAAGGGCTGTTAGAAAAACTTCAAGTAAAAAATACATACTCTTGCAGTACTCTATCTAGCTTTTTAATTAGAAAATCATGTAATCTGGGGTAACAGATTGTATCTGGTTTTAAAAGAAATGTCTAAGATGAAAGGATTAGTTAATATTAATATTTTGGAGGACCAAACAGAAATACACAAACAAAAGGAACAGAAACTAACTGGCCCCAGCATGCTCACGGTCCATGCTGCCTTCCACTGCTCCAGCTGTTTTCCTAGGGGATCACACAGAAGATGTGTGCCCTGGTAAAGGAAGGGGGCCTGGATCAAACCCCGAAGAAGCCTTGAAAGCTGTTGTGCAGGACTGAGGCTGTAGATTTATCCTACATTTGTGAAGAGCATTAAGCACTCTTCATAGAGAGCTGGCTGAAAACATTACACGTGCTATGGACACTCTGTGCTTAGCAAGATACCATTGTGGACCTGAAAACCTAAACTCTGACCTTTAAGTGCTTGCCAGAATCTGGGAGATAACAGTTATTCTTCTGACAGCCATTGCACCGAGAGCATTTTACCTCAAGCAGACATTGTGTTCACACAATGGACTCCTTGCCCAAAAGGTTGGTGTGATGATGCCTATTATGGGGCTGACAGTCCCTTTATGGAACACAGCCTGAGCTGCCAGGCTCTAAAGGAAAGACATTCTGTGCACTGCCTGTATGTGACAGGCTCGAGTTCCAGGCCTGAGAAGACAACATGGTTAAATCTGGGCGCACCAGTGACTTCCATGGGTGCTTGTGGATCACCAGAGGCCAGGCCATTGAGTTTGAGTAGGATCACTGGAGCTTTACAAACCACCCACTCTTTCAAGCAGCTGCCTTGCGCATCACCACTGTTGAGTGGTAATGCACAGAAATTCTAGAACATCTCAGTGTAATCAGCAGTCCACAGCTAAAGCCCTCTTTAATCTCGGTTATATATTAAAACATATTTATTGGGTATTGAAAAGATTGCAGTTCAAATAGCAAAACCTATTTGCACCACAGAGGATGTTTAAGACCACTAAAGACCACTTAAAGCTAGCACAGTTTTTTTGGAGGTGTTTAAATAGTTGTAGAACAGAAAACCATGGAGAAACAGAAGATCAGCAGAAAATTTTAAAGAAAGAATTGTACTTCCATGCAAACCACCCACTTCCCAAACATCATGGAGGTACAAGGCATCTGCTGTGCAAAGTTTTCCATACACCCCTGACAGAATTAAATATACGGCCACACATAGTGATAGAGCATCAAAAACCCAAGCATTAAGATTCCTCACTGCATAAACTCGCAGTCAGCTAATGAGGAGCTCGCAAAATAGGCAGAGCCTCTATTTTCAGATCTAGATGTTGTGTTTCACTTGGAAGGGTTTAATGTATCAATAGCAAATGACAGAATTTTTTCCTTGTGATGTTCTTCATACGAATAAACTATATACAAATATTCTATGTGGCAATACTTCTTCAGGCAGATTCTGGCTCATCAAAAATCCTAAATCCTATCATTCATTTAATATTGCTCAAATTAATCATTAGGCAGTGGGTGAGGTGGCAAAGTACCTAACGTCATCATGACATAATATTGTCAAGCAGTGTTGTGACTTTTGCATTTTAGAAAAAAATAGCTTAGCCAATCTAGCACTGATTGGATTGACAGCAGCTAATTATTGGGTAGTCAGATAAAATTTGAGTGTATCCAGATGAAACTGAAGTAGGAACGGCAGCTATTAAAAATAGCTTTAAAGACAGCAGCAACTTCCCAAGCTGTTAAATAAGAAATAACAGTTATCTTCTGGATGTTATTGACAGTTGTCTTTATAATATCAACAACCATATCACATCATTAGAGTATAGTGCTTCTCAATAATTCAGAAGATATAAATTAGTTCTTCAAGAAAGGTTCATGACCCTAATTTCATTTTCTCCAAATAAATCTAATGCAATGTCTTCGGAGAAGATAATGAAGATCTACAGCTCACCTGAGGAATCATTTAAAAGGCCATTAATCATCTTTAAAAAGCGGTGTGGTGACATGCATTACCAGATTGTCCTTCTAAAGAACTGTATGTAAGATATTCCTGGCATGCAGTAGATTACACAATACTGCCATCAAACTTGGTCTCCCTTTACTGGAAGATGTGGAAACTGGAATATCAGACTCAAGGGAAAACATCTTTGATTTGCAGTGTCCCAGGACAACAGTCGGAGGAAACCAAACAGGCAAGGAGAACAGAAGAATTGAGATAAGCATGACTGAGAAAACAGGACATACAACAAATGCATACAGGCTAATGGGAAGAGAAATAGTTGCGAAAAAATATGTACAAAGGCACATTTAAAAAATAATTACCTCAATCAATTTCTGTGCAAGATAGCCCTCAGCTGTTTGAAGACTCCTGTCCACTGGGTTTAAAAAAGGGCCCCACAAAAAACATTTAGCAATTTCTAAATAAAGAGTAAAGGAAATGTTAGGTGTGGAACAGGAGCTGACTTACTTAATTTCATCAAAACTGGACAAAAATAATAATAATTTCTAAAGCCTAACAAATTACACATAATTGAACAAATTTTAATGTTGTCAGTTAAAAAATCTTGAAATTAATTCCTTTGTAACATCATTCATGTGCAAATTGTCTGTTTCAACACTTTTTAAAAGTTTATAATTATACACAAGATTGTCAGCGATAGTCGTGCTTTGAGCTGAAGTTGTGTTTCAGTACAAAACACAGCACTGAAATTACATCCACTTAGAGTATTTTTTGCTGCTAATAGTCCCTACATTTAAAAAGTATTAGTAGCTGTTACTAAATGCCAGATGCTGTCAGAAGTGATGAAGATGTTAATTTTTAGTCTTCACCACTTCAGATATTATCTGATATTCAGTTTCTCTGACAAATGCAGATATTTATGAACTGACTACAGCGATCTTCCAGAACTGGAAATTGGTCTGCACTGTATGATGATGACTAACAAGTTGATCATGATTAAAAGCAGAGTCCTGTAACTAAAGTTAGCCCTACGCTTAACTGAGGGGATGTGGTTGTTCTAACTTCACTAGGTCATTTGAACTGCCAGTAAAATGAGAATTATAAAATCAATTACTTCCAAGCGGAGTTATTCATCAAATTCCTTTGCAGTATTTAGACAATCAGTTCCCTCTGTCCTTATCTGATTTTTTAATAGAAACTTCTCTTCTCTCTGGAACAGCAGGAACTTTTTGTACAACTTGAACATTTTCTGGTGAACAAAATCCCAGGTAACTATTCAGATCTGACTGACTGTGGTCAATTAAACACCATTTCCCTCTGGTCTCCATGCATGCATGCTATTGTGCAGTTGATCCCAGGTCTCTGGCAAGTGTGGCTAGTAAGATATTGCACATAGACTCATCAGGTGAAGAGATTAATAAGTGGACTGAACCTTAAAAGCAGAAAAAAGAAAGGAACGAGGAATCTATTGATATCTAAACTGACCAAGGAGGATGAGAAAATAACCAGACCTTCAGTTTTGGCCCAGAAGAGTTGATCAGAGGCTGCAGGAGGAAATGCCCTGTGGGGTTAGAGGCAAAGCATTGAGGACTGAAAGAGTACACTGGGTTTGTGCTTTGTGGAATCAGGGTTTGGTTTTACAAAAATTAAATCCGGGCCTGTGGACTCAAACAATTTCTTTGTGTCTATAGAAACCACTTGAACATAACTAAAGTATAGAATTAATGAATTCCCATTTTTACGTTGCCTTAATTCCAACAATGGTTTTTGGCAGACCTGAATGATATCTTATTTTCAGAGGTCCTATCAACAAAATATTTCCTGGAAAAGATTATTATTTCCTTCATATAAAATATTATAAAACTATAGGGGCATAAGACATAGCTTTAAAATGGAAAAATTTTGAATTCATATCGGAAGAAAACCTCATGTGGAGATCAATGCAGACTGCTATGGACTGGACACTAGAAGCTTTAAGGGCTGTTATTCAATTACCTTTCTCTATCTCAACAGTGTCATTTGCTGATGTTAATTCTATTTGGTGAAACACAAAGGGGGTCCCACCTGAACTAAGGGTGCCATTACACAGAACCTCAACAGAGTAAGGAAATAGATCTCCACAAAGGTTACATTACTATCTTATTTCAGTAGATGGCTTTGTGCTCCAAAAACAAGATTTAGAAAGTTTAGTGAACGACACATAACTGCTTACCCCTGAAAACTGGAAAAGATAACATTTTGCAGTAGACATGGAAGATTTCCATAAGGATTTTGTAGTTTATCTAGATATTAGCATGGTAGTATTACAGAGTACACAGAAGGAATGTCTCAAAAACTGGATATGCAATGTCATAATTTGGTTTCCTGCTGTAAGGAGTACATATGACTCAAGCTGAGACTGCTTGGTTTGCCTGGGCTTTTTTTTTTTTTTTTTTTTTTTTTTAGAAAACGCCAGACAGGGGAGGAAAAAAAAAAATTCAAAATATGGAAGGAAATAATAACCCCTTACTATTTGTCATTTTGGTGATCTAGAGCTTGTACTGAAAAGAAATGTTTTCATACAAGTGAAGTGTATGCTTTTACATAAAGAGAATGACAAACTCTTTAAATCCTTTGTTTTCAGGTAGAGGTTTGCTGTATTTTTTCTAAATAGCCAAAAGTATAAAGACAAAATGACAAGTCCAGTTATTCAATATGATAATGGATATAATGGCTTTTTAAAGCAAAGGGAAAACTGAGTAAGGAATACATAATTTGGGTGCAGAAAGCCTCAGACTTGATGGAAGGTGAAACAAGCTAGAAGTGGTGACAGTGCAGCTCAAAACTTGTTTCCTCTTCATGTTCTGCACAGGCACCTGCTACAAGAACCAAACATCTTCCTATAATATCCGTGTCAACTTTAAGAAGCTTAGCTCACTTCATTGGGATATTTGGGTGCAGGTCAAATATCAATCAGCTCATTTTCCAGTTTCATTCTGATTATCAATTAGTCAAAAATCAATATCAGAGGCTTGCACTTTTACTGCCAGATAAGGCTCTGCTGCACAACTGGGGAAGGAGCAGTCTGTGTCACAAGTCTGTGCCTTGCTGTGGTTAACAGCCACACCATGTAATCCACTTTAAAAACTGCATTTCCAGCTCAAGTTAGTCAGGCTTTAATATGAACAGGGGGAGAAAGTCTGTAAGAATGTCTCTGCTGTCACAGTCACCTTCTTATTTTCAGCCTACATTTGTCTCTGGCCACTTTTTCACTTGTTCACTCCCAGCCAGTATTTTCCTTTAGCTTCAGTTGCTCCTCCTTTACCAAGTATGTACTAACAATATATTTAGAGGAAGAAATTTATAGATGGGGGTATGATGAGAAAGCCCAGTTTGGTAACCTTATAATTCAGGATTTTCTCTCCCCATTCCGTGTTGAGACATTTTGGTACCAGCAGTGTCAGGAGAATTGTGATGTGGTGCACATGAGGGATGGGGGAACTGTGGCTCACTGGGGGAGGATGCCCAGCTTCATGCACTTCTTCCCTAAGCCTCTCTTCTTTCCTTAGTCTTTTTGATTCTGTGGCTGAAAAAAATCTTCTTGCCATTGTACTTTCTTTTGCGTGTCAAACTCAGCTGATTACTAGAAACTCTCAATTTATTTCTATACTTTATGAACTACAAAACTTAGATTTTCTTTCAATAAAATTACTCTCAGGCTTTCTAGTTTGTTTTGTTTTTCTTTTCCTATTGCATTTCTGGTTGGATCTGGAGCCCTTGTCTATACTTTTCTTTTTCCTCTTCTGGAAACAAAAGTTTCAGATAGACTTTACGTCACTGACAAATTATTTTTGGCTGTACCCTGTATTGTTCCTGTCTTTGTAGTTGTTTGAATTTTATTAATATCTCCCTAAATTCAACAAAGTTTTTTGGTTTTTTTTCAAGTAGAAGCTAATTTCAGTGACACAACTATTTGTCTTTTTTCACTTTTAGCTGATTTTAATTGGATCAAATCAGGATTTCCTAATTCAGTAACAGTTTCTTATGATAGCACTATTTTTGAAAGATTCTTTGTTTACTGAAACCAAGTCTTAAATAGCATTGATTCTGGCTGATTCATTAACCTTTGTGAAAGAAGCACATCCACTCTCCCATCTGGAAATACCTGGGACCAACCACTGTGAATATTTGCATTTCCACTCTATGTCAGGAAATTACATTTTTCTCTAATAACACAATTCTTGAGAGAGGAAGGTATCTTTTTAAGAACAACAGAGCAATACAGAAGACTATAACTAGTTCCAAGAAGTTTCCAACTGATCGGAGACTCACAGCAACATCTAACCACCATCCATGTGATGACAGCATTGTCCTTCTTCCCAAGACCGCTTGGCATAACCTGTTCCTGCCCACACAGTGCCTTCAAGCCCTTCCTGGCTACCCCAGTGGAGGTGGAGGGGTGGTGGAGGCTGGTCACTCTTGTTCTCACCCCACACCATGATGAGCTCTGCACAGGTATCTCCGGAGGGTGTGTCAGCACTCATGGCCTCGGTGAGCCAGATCATTCAGTAATATATGCTGGGTCATAACCTAACAACATATAAACCAAAATCATCGTCCTCCTCCCGTTACCAGGTATCTGTCAGCTTGTACTAATTTGAGCCCTTATCTCTCGGAGGTTAATTGGAACTGGCAGTTGCCTCATGGTAACAGGACTGTAAGAGCAGTCACGTAATCTGCGCTGCAGCTGCGCCACGAGGTGCATCGCGCCCGTATCTACGAGTAAGACATCAGGGGAAACAGGAACAGAGCCTTGGGGGGAAAGCTATGAAAGAAATTAATTATTATTACAGGGATGTTTTAATCAAGATATCAGCTTCGCTTTGTTAAATAATAAAGCAAAAAGATTTTCTCTGCTGCACTCTGCTCCAAGTGCGTCGCTTCTGTTGAGGTAGGGAAATAGTGGTGGATGTAAGTTCGGCTCCTTATGGCACCAGTTTGGGAGTGAAAAGTAAACAAAAGAGGCTCTAGAGAAAAATATAGCTATTTCATAAAATGTTCTCAGCTTGAAGCAAGAGGTTAAAGAAATAGAACATCTCAATGTCAGAAATGCAGTTTAGTCTTTGCTGGCAAATGCTTGACTTAATTTGGCTCCAGTTCCCCCACCTTGGAAAAGGACCTGAAGGAAGGTGACCTACAGGCAAATATGACTTCCCTGGTGTGAATCCACATATTCAATGTCACAGAAATGCTTTGGCATCAAGGTGAGAGGTTTGCAGAGTGAGGACTGCAAGAGCAGTCCCATGCTCTGCCCTTGAGAAGGAGACAGTGAACACCACTGCCCACAGTGCTGTAACACAGGCACATCTCTGAAACCCTTAAAAAGTCATGCATGCCTGCAAATTTATTATAGCAAAGACATAGATGGAATCCTAATGAACACAAAAGTTATCTAGTATAATATAGATACAGGTAGATATAAATATATTTATACGCATATACTACGTTTTTGTCTGGGAGAGTCTATCTGGAAGCCATAGCACATGTAATAGAAATTATGTGCAAGCTGAAGGATTTAAAATAATCCAAATAGCTCTTCTTTTTATCCTTTCCACAAAATTATTAGGCTCTAAACATATTTGCAAACCTAAACAGCAGAAAGCAGAATGCATCTTACTTAAAATTTATACATAACATCACCAAATAAGATATGAGAGAGGCCTATAGAAAATCATGTAGCAAAATGAGAAGTAACATTAAAAATCACTCTTTCTTAAAAGTATCCTTGATGCCAATAATTCTCAAGATCATACTTAATCAGTGTATTCATTTACCAACCCTTGGAAAAAGGTATCTTCATCTCGTTTTAAGTGTTTAAAGGAACATTTTCAGTGTTCAGTGGCATCCCAATCTTGGACACTAATGGTTAAAAAAATACCATTTAGCAATGGCTTCAAGTCTATAACTCAGCTGAGGATGAATCACTCTCTACTTTTTGAATTTTGTATTCTTACTTGTTATGAAGTTCACTGGCTGGCTTAGCAAAGCAAATAAGAATTTTTATGGAGAAGTACAGAAGTACAGGAGTTCAGCTTCTGAATGAATATTTCCAAAAATAGGAAATTAAACTCTAACGACAAAAGCTGAGAGGAGGCCAAGGGAATTAGCTGTTCAGCTGTCACTCATTTTTTGAATTCCCTCTCCTTAGGCTAGACTTTTTAGGGAAAACAATTTTATCTTTGCACATTGGTGAGCAATAAACTTAAGGAACAAATTTCATTGCGGAACAAATTGGTGGGGGTCGTTTTGGGTTGTTTTTCATAATAGAGGCAAAACTTGAAACAGAAGTATTGGTATAAAAATTCCTTTTGTGTTGTAAGGATATTCCAAGATTGAGAGACAGGAAATGAGACAGTCCTTTATCGTGATAATTTTCATCATTTAGCCATAAGTCGGAAGGATTTCTAAACCACACCTTTCAAGCCTACAGATAGATGAGCACGATTTATGAAATATTCTCTTTCTGATGGTTGAGCCAACATTAACAGAGCCTCATATTTTACTGGTTCGCTATTTTTATTATAGCAAATATCTGTCTTCGGTTCTTGCAGCACACTGCATAACTATGGAAGCAAGTTCATCTTTTCTATGACAGAAACACTAAAATACAGATCCCTTAGGACAACCTCAATTTCTAAGATGGAAAGTTGATATTAAAACATACGAATGATAGATATCTACCTGCCACTGAGAACAGATGGACTCCGGTCACTTCCTTTTTACATGAGCTTTTGAATATATCTTTTTTTTTAGTCACATTTATGACCTTCAAAGCTATTTGACTTTTTTGGAGGATGCTCTGATCATTTGTCCATGTATCCTGTCCAAAAGCTATCAATTAAAGGTATGCTGCTGGCCAGCCAGTCAAGAGATAGGATCCAAGAGTTCAAGGTATCAACCCCAAAAAGTAAAGACATCTAAAGGACTGGTTTTTTAACAAAATTGAATGGCAATATTAACAGCATAATTCAGCAAGTAAACTAAAAGTAACTGTGCAAATTTTACACTAAAGAAGGACACATGAAGTTTTTTGTTTGCTGTGTTTCAGAAAAAAATCCCACAAATGAAATAACCAAGTTTGTTACTACTGAAAATATATATTGATAGTATTGAGGAACACTATCAAGCAGTTGGGATTTTCAGGCTGAATTTACCAATCCTTCAGACAGTGCTAGGAGAAACCAGAGCCTCAATGTAACCACAGCTGAGAACCTCAGGATGAAATTAAATAAGAAGCCAGAAAAACACTGCACCAGGACAAAGCCTTTTAAAAACAAGAAACCTTTGAGGTTAGTAGTGAACTTTTTGTTTAGTGCAATGGTGGATCCTTGGCCTGTTTTCTAGGGTTTCTTGGTCTGCTAATATTCCCCTAAATTTTAGCTACATGTATTTCAGCACAGATCTCTGACAAATCATGTAAGCCACCTCCCTGTTACTTGTGTCTAGGAGCAGGCATGACCACACAGAAACAGAAGGATGTATTAAATCTGCCTACCATTCCCAAGCAAGGGTGTTCCACAGAGCATCTCAGCCACCTCTGCTTCCTGCAGCTTATGGGTACAGCACTGGGCTCCCACTAACCCAGGAGAGCCGATGGGTCACAGCTGGAGGAAACTCTACAGCTTATGTTTGCACAGGCACAATAAATTGCACTGAATACAAGTCTTCCAGACTCCTCAGCCTATGTTTAACTAATCTTAAATTAGCTAATACAAATAGGCATCCTGAGCTCCATTCCCTCCCAAGGTCAGCAAATAAAATAAATGCCAGCAGATCCCAAGATTTTAGCTTCTCTGTGAAGTTACAGAAGAAAGCAGAATTAGTGTAATCTATTAATAATTAATTAATCAGTGTAATCTATTAATAAAATAATCAAAAATCATTATTTTTGAGACTCATAAAGACAAGCAGAAAATTTGATAGTTGTATAATATCTCCTGGACCGTTAAAGCTACTTGCTGGTCAGTATCTGTACTATCAGTCATAATTCAATGAAGCCAAATGCAATCACATATTCAATACCACTTAGCTTTTGTACAGTACTCTTCATCAGTGCTATTCATCAGCACCTAGCAGTTTATAAAAAAAGAGTGTTTCATTAACACATCTTAGCAGGTAAAATGATAGCTGAGACAAAAGAGAGAAAGTAACTTGCTGAAGGTCATTCAACAGGCACAAGGCAGAGCAGGGAATAGATGACAAATCTCATGAATCCCTATCCAGTGTTCTTTCCATCAGACAGCACAGTCCCTCACAGTAACTCACTGTTCGTCTGCTCTTTCAGCAGGCTGCTGCAAAATACACTCTTCACTCTAGATAACTGTGTCCTTATGTATTGGAGGAGATAAATACTGGTAGTGTGTGGAAAACCTAAAAGGTTTCATCTACGGTGAAAGCAGCTAAGAAATGGCAGTCAGCCTGCTACCAGCAGGTAGAATAAGTGTCATTCCCTCCCTAGAGGGGATTTATGAGAGGCTGAATAAGGTCACAGAGTAAGTTACCACAAATGTCTTTGATCTCTGTTTTCATCTCAGGATGTGAATTTGAAGTCAGCACTGAGGCAAAGCAAGCAATGAGGTGGACAAGAGGCATCTCAGAAAACCCTCATGTGGACTTCCAGGTATTCAGAAAACACAAAGTGAGGCCACAACTGGATTTATTTGGGTTTTTTCCCAGCCAGATACCTGTGGAATTTCAGACATTTCCATGGCCATTCTTTAGCAGGTGTTGAAATAAAAGTTACCATTTCCTGCTCCTTAAGGATTCTTAGAATTAGGCTTCCAGCCATAGGCTTATCTAAAATCCATGGAATCCAATTAAAACTGCACCAAAGTCTAGACTGAATTATCTTTTCAGGAACTATTGGTAACATGAATTAGAAGTTTCCACTGAGCTTCTGGCTGAAAGCAACTCTTGCTGGTGAAACAAAATAAATTCCGTCTTATGAAATAACAGCTGATGGTCATGCATGCAATACGATTGAAAGGTGATTGCTTAGCTTTTTAGATTCTTCAGTTGTCAATTGACAACCAGTCCTGCAATTGATTTCCTTTCTTCAGAATTTGAATACCCATATCCACGATTTCAGTGTTTATAACAAACACCATGAGCACTTCAGCTTTGCTAGTCAGTGCTGAGGTTATATGCAGGGGAATTAGAGCAACCTAAGAGTCAAAGTCTTGCACTGTCACAGTCCATACAGACATCTAATCTACATAACTAAGACATCTGCTCCGAAATTTAGGTGCTTTTTTTTTCCTTTCTGGCTCCTCTACTCTCATCCTTTATCCCTCTAGATGCAGGCTTGAAATAAAATAAGGTACAGTGCCCTTTCTTCACTGAATGACCCCTGAGAAGGGATAATGCAGTGCTAGATTTCAATATGCAATGGCAAAATCATTTCACTGACCACTTTAAATAATTGAAGAATATACAGTTTTTATTGCAACGTCTAGCAACACCCCAGTAGAAAAAGTTATTCACTTTAACTCCCCTACATCCATTAGCAGAGCAGTTATTTTTTCACTTTGCTAAAAACCAATTGCACCCCTATATCTCAGGTAGACCCTCCAAAATAAATAAAGCAGCTAAAAAGCAATTAGTTCCTGAAATAAGGATCCTGTTTTTTTAAGGCAAGCAACCAGTAAAAAAGGTTTTTTCCTGAGCTTTTCATTCAGAAGTCCCAAGATATTTCTATCTTATGAGACTCTCAGGAGACTGGAAGTGCAATTATAATAATTTTACAGATTATGAAGACTAGTCATGTAAAGTTCATTTTTCTTGCTAAACTTTTCACAAAACACCATCATTGTTGGGAACAGAGTACGAGAGAGTTGCCTCTTCTGCTCTCATTACAGAACTAATTCAACACAGGAGCATCTGTAGCAACAATTTTTTGTTAATATTATTTAAAGTTGTGATCAGTCTTATTGCTAGACTCCTACAAAAGTTTAATATTTATAACATATTGCTATGTCCATCACCGTTGATTTTAAAAGAAAATCAAAAGTAAGGCTGAGAGAGTTGTAGAGATGAATGTCAAAGAGCAAAAGAAAACATGGTAATAATAAAATTATTATAATGCAATGTGGTAGCAGCCAACATACAGGAACTTTCAAAGGTACCTCAAGCTCAGTAACAGTCTCTTCAACAGCCTGTCTCTTCAGTCACAGGAAATCAATCTGATTACTTCTAACAAAGTTATATATATAAAAAGAAAATATTATCATGTATTACAACATAAAGCTTTTCTCATCAGGCAGGGAGACACAGCAGGAATCACACAAAGACATCTATTTCTAGTCCTGAAGATTTCCACGTATTAAGCAACCACCTGTGATTAATTCTGTAGGGAGGAGGAATTGATTTTAATAATATTTTCCAAACTATTACAATTACTTAAAAAGATACAATCTGTCATGTCTGAAATACGAGAACATGGGAAGTTTCTCAGTGAAGTCCTAGAAATACTCCAGCTTTTAGAGTAAAACATGTAATTCCAACCTTAAACATTAGAAAATATCAGTCATAAGGCCTCTCACTATTATTTTTCAAAGATTTTCCAAGCCAAATATTGCAGGCAAGGAAAAGTACATCCCTCACTGCTGCCCAAATCTACATGACATTTGCATCAGTAGTTCTGGAAGCAGAGTTCTGGAGCACAGGAATCTGATGATCATGGGAGCATGAAAAATACACTTTTTCACTTGACTGAAATTTATGAAATGTGCAGCACCACTTAGTGTACCACCAGCATCCCAGATGTAGACATTTTCATGTGGAGGCAGCAGTGATTGTGCCCACCTGGTATATTCTCTCTTAACATCACTAAATATCAAAAAATAATAAATACCATTGACATGAAACCCATGAGACTTCAATCAAATGGATTAAAATAATATCCTTTATAAGTGAATATATAGCAATTGCAATTAAAATACACACCTAGAAGAGAAAATAACGTAATTAACTGAAAAAAGATGTGTTAAGATATCTACCTATCCCAAAGGTACAAAGCAATATACAACTTCTTTCATAGTTATGCAATATCATTTTCATGTAGACTACTCAGCACTCAGCGATGGATTTTGGCTCTTGCACTTTGTGGCAGGGCTGGGATTCATATTTTTCTGGATTAAAAAGAGAGCAGGTGAGGCTCAGTGAAGATGAAGATGCCTGTTTTTTCTCCATAAGGATGAGAGATTTTGCCATTTTTGTTTTAAGGGCATAGTAGAATGTATATCCTTTGAATTTAGGTTGATAGTTAGAGGTAGTGACAGGTCACCTACCTGTCTGTTTGTTTTATTTTTTCTCATTTCACCACAGTTGTCACTGCTGTTAACAGACATACACAGTGTGTGTTCATATTTAATTTTGTATGCTTGTGATTAGGAGTCAAGTCAAGGCAAACTTGGATATATAATGTCTCACAGGAAAAGCTATTGAAAACATGCAGGTGAAAGATCAGCTATACTAGGAAAAAACAATAATCCAGCTTTAAATGTTCTAATTGCTCATTAAAATCTTTGGAAATAACTTCTATAGAAAGATATCTAGCACCAATTCACTTATAATATTACATTAGCATAATTTTCAACTTCTGGTGGAAAATGAAACAAATCATTCCCATAAATAAAAGAGAAAGATGAATGACAGGGTTTTATTACCAAAGGAACCACTGACACTCTAATTAGCAACACAAGGATTACGCTTAGGGCGGATGAATCCCCTAAAGTGTGAGCAGTATTTTTACCTCCTTCTATCAGGAAAGGAAAAGTTCAGATCGTCTGAAGGAAATCAAGGAAGCAGAGAAAAAATACAATTATACCTCCTTTTCTCCTCCTCCAAAGACAACCTGGACATGCCCAGGCTGGGTGTTGGTCTCATCACTTGCTGGGAGGTGTGACTGCCCATGCACTGCGTGGTGCTGGGAGGATGGCGAACGCCCTTCTCCCCAACAATCCCTCTCTGTTAATATTTGATAGACAGCCAAAGCGCGTCTGTGAAGAAAACGAGTGAACCACCTATGAAAAAATAAACTGCTTTTCAAGAACATCCATCACTGGAAAGGGCTGATTTTGTTGTCCTCAAACAACCTTGTTCCTAAGGCTCCTGGGCTGCCTCTGAGTTGTAGGAGAGAACATATTGGGGGTTCGCTATATGGTGTGATCTCTTTTGTTACTTATTCACTCATTCATTTTCTCTTTCCTGCACCGGCACAGGGTGCCTGACTGTGAAACCAAGGAGCCACTAAACTGACCCATATTGCTGTTGTGACACTAGTAAACTACACATATTAATACCAAGGCATCTAGCATGGCACTAATAGTTGGATTATTAGTGGCTGAACAAGCAGGCTTAGGCAGCCTTTATTAGGCTAATGAACAGATTTTTCCAACCAATGTCCCTAATCACCGTGCCTGCCTGCAGTAAAATAGCATGAATAACTGTTAAACCAGATACAATTAAGGTCCTCACTGGGATTAGAGCTACGGAGCGGCTGTTCCCAGGCACCTAGATCCCTGTTTCCTAATTCTAGTTAATAGGAGACCTTCTGCCTGCTTTCTGCCTTAAGCCAGTAAAGGAGAAGGGGAGGAAGGGGGGGAAAAAACCCTTTGCAGAATATCAGATCCTCTCTCCTAACCTTTCCTGGGTGAATAGAGACGGATTGTGAATCGTGCAAACCTAACATCTTCTAGAACAATGAGGCCCTTCAGCGATAACAATAGTACTAATCATAATAGTAGGCAGCTCCAGCCCCTTTCTATCATGTGCAAACAGTTGGGGCAGAATATGAAATTGCTTTAGAAATAGATACTGACTTCCCCCCCCCCCCCCCCCCCTTCCCTTTCACTTGCCTACTAAGAATAGCCTAATTTATTCATGCTTTTATTTGGCAACAGAAACTAGGCTGACCTGCCTCCCTTTTTATTCACACAGATAAAAGGGCTTTGGCAAAAAGGCAGAGGACACTCTCTGCATTTAAAGGTGTCTAGTGTTGCTCTCCAAAGGAATGACAGAATGGTTACTGCTTCTTTCATTGGTCCTCCTCTGCTCTCTGGCCTTCATCTCTTTTCTCTCCGACTTTCTTTGGGGCTGTTCATGCCATAAAAACTAGGTTAAATCTGGGGCGGAGGGGAGGGGAGAGAGTAAAAGAAACTCAAGTGCCTTCAGCATCTCGTTCAGAATAGTGTGGCACTGTGCAGCTACAGAGGTCCTATGTGTAGCTCACAGTCTTGGAGCTCCAGGAAGAGAGCATGATTTAGAGATTTTGCTGAGAGTGTGTGTGTGTTTGGCAAGGGGGGAAAGAAGGGGGACTGAAAAGGGCTTGCGTTAACCCTTCTCCTATCTTTGTGTAACAAGAGTTGCTCCTCAGAAAACGCGAGTCACCGCAGAAACACCTTGCATACCAAGCCCAATCCATATGAGACAGCCTGGCTGTATAGATCGCGCTGACGTCCTCGGCTGCGCTCACGGCAGAGCCCTCCCGAGCAGCACACGCAGCCGAGCCGTCACGCTGCAGACAGATAACAGCAAAGTTAATTGGGGAGTACAAACACAGGCATCTTTCAAGCTGGACAAAACCCCTATGTATCCAAACACAGCTTCAGTGGCTGCCTGCGCATCCTCCCGGTGAGCAATGAGCTGGGTTATCTGGCGCTGGATAGGGGTAACAGGGCTTCTGTCTGGCTGAGTAAAGTTCAGCTGCTCCCTGCTTGATTAGTAAAACCTCAGTCTAAATAATAATTTTTAACAAGGTATCAGAGGTGGTTGGCCATGTGTTTCGGCACTCCTGATGGTGCTGCAGAAGAGAAGGAGCACTGCCCAGCTGTGGTACCAGGGACCGTCTGCACAAGATAGCCACAGCTGGTGACCCACAAAGAAGGGTCTTCTCCAGGCTCCTGGAGGCTCACCTTCCCACACTTTCTTTCAGGTGCTTTTCCCCATGATTTTACTTTTCTCTTGAGCTTATCTCACTGCATGCAAAATATTTTTATAAAAGATGATCTAGAAAGTCACATAAAGAGGAGTTTAAAAAAGTAAGACCAGTTTAATAGTATCTGCTGGCCTTTAAAATTCAAGCACACCCACTGCAGACTAATATTTGCCCTGCTCAACATCCGACTCCTGGACTATATTTGGGATTTATCACCCAAATGACTGATTTTGTTCCTTCTGCACCTTTTGGACTACCTCATTTTCTCAGCCATGCCAAAATAAATATGAATTCAACAGAGATATTATGGCTTACTCCACTGTAACTGAGAGCAGAATGTGACTTGTCTTCTCAGATGCATTATTAAAGAACCTAGCGAGAGCACAGATTTTCCTGCTATGTTATCACATGATAAGGTCGAGTTGATCTGCAAAGTGAAACCTTTCAGAATTTTATTTGGCAGTTTGCTTTAAAACATCAAGTGGTAAATGGTTTCTGCTCTATTTCAGTTCTCATGAACACAGTTCCTTTACAACTGAACCCTTCAACAGGTTAGCAAACATTGTCTCTCTGCCAAGACATGCCATTTCTTTTTTTGTAGAATACTTCTTTTCTTCATTCCTCTGCCAACCCCTTTTCTCTTCTCCACACACTGCTTTCAGATTGCCAAGACATGATCGTGTGCTTTAAAGTTGATTTCGGAATTACTTGGCATATCTTCTTAGCTTTCATCTATTTTCCTATCTGGAAACACAATAGAAAGCTTTGACTTTTGAGAATTATTTTTTTAAGCACCTCTTTCGAGAAGCTATCAAAGTGCTAGCTACCACTGATTTTGTGTAAGAGACTAGACCATAAGAATTAATATTCTTTTCATTTACAGTAGAGAAAGGTTGAAACTTCAAAGCTAAAATTCAGATATAACCTCCCTGCAAAGCTCAGGTATTGGCATCTTCTTAACAATCTCAAAATTGAGATGTAAGATGTCTTATGCAAGAGTTCATATCCTAATCCACTCCAGCACAGTCCAAGAAGGATTCAGGCACCATGTAACCATACAAAATGCACCAGATTGGGCATCCAGAGAGCTGTGTCCATAAGATGTCTATTAGTAGAGTTAAAGCCACAAATAGTAGTTGTGGGCATCTCATCTGTCATTCTGTTACACTGGCAACAAAACATCACTCTCGCTTCTCCCACTGATCAAAAGATCTTTCCAAGTCCTCAACTCATTCTGGTAGCTCTGTCCTAAATGCTGTTTCTATTTTTTCCACACACTCTGTGAAGTTGAGGCTCAGTAACCCCGGAGTTGTCTCCCTATCTTCCTACTCCTTACACAACCAATAATCATCCTTGCCATTTTAAGAGACAGCCGCTGTTTGGGAATCCAGAATTACCTGGGTTTCTGTCATTACCCCAATCCCCACTGCATGCCACTGCACTGATGAGAATGATCTCCACCCTTTAAGTGTGATCTACATTCTCTGTGCATAGATGTAGGATTTTGCATTTGGCTGCATTATTTCAGACTGTTTATTTCTGCAGCCATTATGTGACTCTCTTAACTCTTCAGGGTGAAACCTTTTTGGGCAGTCACTGTACCTGGCTGTGTGTTGATGTGGTGTCAAGCACAACAGATCTTCATGTTCAATGAGCTTTACTGGCCTTCTCCTCTCCACATACCATTCACACAGCCGTCTTTATGTTGGGCTGCTTCTCAATGCCTCTAAGTATTCAGATGCAAAGATATCACATGAGCCACCACATGTCTGTTTACTGCCTCCCATCCATTGCCTTGAGTTCAACACAAAAATATGCTTATTTACATAACCTCTTGTCAGACATGCATACTTAAAGGCTAACCTGGCCACACAGCACAAAATTATGAGCTTGCTTGCCAAGACCTTGCGCTCTTACTCTTTACAATAGATTTCAGAAGCATCTACGAAAGTCAAAAATACCGTTTCAGTCAATAGAGCACAGAAAGGCCAAACTTAGGACATTAGTAGAGCTGCATACCTCCCATGTATTTATAGACCAAAGATCAATACATATTTCAGATGTACCTATATTTATAAAGGTGGGACTTATAAGACACAATCCAGAACAGAGGTATTCTCTTCAACTAGTTCCTGACGTACACACTGGCAATCAATCTATCCTGTGGAGAAATCTCCCTCCAACGAGGTTTTGTCAAGGGGTGTCAGTTGCAATCTATCAGCCTGAACAGTTTAGGCTTCCTTATCTAGATAAGGATCCAGGATTTTCATGCTTTTTTGGCCTTTCCGTGGGCTGATGCTACAGGTTTGGTGGGATCAATGAAGGGCTCGAGGCACAACAACAGAACAGTAAAATCTCTGCAGGTTCAGCAACTATTCTTAGCAGTAGGGAGTCTGTATTTTCTGCAAAATAGTCTGGAAGAATCACTCCCAGAGCACAATATGGAAAGAACCAAGCTACTCAAACCATACAAAAATATCAAAGTAAAATGTGACTTTGTTAATTTTTCCCAGGAGAAACATATAAATCACATGCTACCACCTATTGTGTTTTGGCAATTAAAGGACAGTGAGTTTTAAATTAATCTCTGCAAGTTTTTCAAAATTCCATAGTATTTCATCCCTCAAACATTTAATTGCTTCTGACTGCCTTCAGGAGGTGTACTGGAAGAAAAGCCGTTGTGCAAGGCAGCTGGGAGATCTCAAGCAGTTCCAACTTTTCCCAGTTAATTCTATAGCCTGAAAGCAAGCCAAGATCTTGGATTAACACTAGAAGGGCGAGGATTGTGGCTTCAGAGTTTGTTACAAACAAAAGCACATTGTCAGTGTATAGCATCCAACAGTACTTCAGTGAACCATCCCTGATACCCTGAATGCTTGGGTGAAAGCATGCCATGATTGCTATTTATTTCAGGGCATCAGCAAACTCTGGGCTTGCAACAACTCAGATGTTGTTGCAAGCCTAGAGAGAGCAGGCATTTGTAATTTAGCAAAAACCCCAAACAAATGCAACCCTTTCCTTCATCCAAAAAACACCCCCAAACCTAAATTCCTGACTGCAAATAAGACAAACAAAAAGCTACCTTGCATGGGTAGCTTTCAGGATCTTGTATGCAGGACCCTACTTAGACTCACAGAGATTTATTTAAATTAAGGAATTGTATTTTATAAGCTTGATGTATGTCTCATTATATATTACGCCTATCTGAGACTGTAATAAACATTTCCCCAACTGTTTTTTGCTTAAGACGGCAAGTTAGCAGTCTACCTACTTTTCCCCCTGATTCCCAGAATTCTTAACAATGTGTAAATTCAATGTGGGCCATATGCAGTTTATTTAACCTCTCCAGGTGCTCTGGGAAAGGATTTTTAGCCTGTTGCTGATCTAATTTCACCTTCTGTCTTCACCTTTTCCTTAAAACCACAGCAAAACTAATAACTTAGCCTCAAAGCAAGTCTTCAAAGCAGCTTGTCAATTTTCCTTAAAGAAAAACTGAAGGATCAACCACTTTTTTTTTTTTTTTTTTTTTTTTTTTTTTTTTTTTTTTTTTTTTGTATAAACAACCTGAAATGGGGATCTAAAAAGAGCATGGTATTAAATTTCTGGTTTATTTCATGCTCAAAGTACATGCAGTATGTTTTATGGTAATGAATGCATGATCAGAGATTAGGAGTACATCAGCTGAGGAGTTGAACACAGCTCCCATGAGGACAGGAAAAAAAAAAAGAATAATCAAGCTATGAATACAGTCTTTATTACAATACTACAGCTCTAGAACATCTTATTTATGACTCGAGTAGAAAGATTTATGTACTATTAGTTCCAGATTTCATTGGACTTATGTACAGTTATGATAAGGATATGTACATCTCTGGAAGCTTGTCAAAATGTCTATGAAAATTCTTCATGGTGAATTCCCCGGGTCACAGACCACATGTCTTAAACATGATGGTTTCTCAGGCAGACCATGTTCTTCTCCTAGTTTGTTCTTAGAAAGGAAACTCAGCAGGTAGAGCTGTTTTTGTGCTGTGTCTATATAAACCGAGGCACAGTGAGATTCTTCTACATTGAGAATTTAGTGTTAGGATAATACAGATAATAAAAATCAAAACAATAACAGTATGAAACAACACAAATTCAAATTCATTTGGAACCAAATTCAGCACCGTACAGCATATACAGCTTGCAAGAAACCTGACCCAACTCAAATCTGCCCTTTGCTCTACAACTTCCCCTGTAGTCTTGAAAATGCATTATTTCAGAGATAGGACTGTGTCAAAATACTCCGCTTTTTAAAAAAAAATTCTTCATTGTGTAGGGTGATTTCTTTACATGCGAATACAGAAAATTTGATTATCTCCCTTCAGGGTTCGGCTTTGGCGCCAAGAACTCTTGGCCTTCAACACACGGTGTGAAGTCCTCAGACAGGTCAAGTATTTCTGAGGTAAATACCAGAAAATTTCCTTGTTGTCTCACGCCTTTGAGTTCCCTGTGGGTCTGAGGCTGTCTGTGTGATCTGCTCTCCAGATCAGCCCATTTACACTGGGGGTTTCCCAAACCTGGGCACCGATGCCACACATTTAATCCCCTCCCGAGCACATGCATCCCGCCTGCACCGCAGGCACTGACGGAAGGATCAGGGAAGGAAACACTGCAATACTGTTGTACCTCCAGAGATGAGGGGGTTCAGCTGCAGTTGCTTTAAGCTGAGAAGGAGGGAGCATAGCCTACAGGAGGAAGGAGTGTGGAGGAGTCATCTCGCTCCTGGGTTTACTGGAAGTTAGTTAAGTAATCGTACACAGAGGATATAACTAGTAATCAGGTCATGAATCTCTGCATACAGTTATTTTTGTAAGAAGCCAAACACATTTTGCCAGCCTGGCATTGTCTCATGTTATTAGCTGGCAAATAGTGTACAAAGCCTTTCAGTCCAGTGAGAGCAACAGCAAAGAAGAGATCGCAGTTGACAGGAAGACAATAAAAACATCTCTGAGCACAGAACAAAGAAGGGACTTGGAACAACAGGAGCACTAAATTCCAAGCCTTGTATAAGCATGGAAAGAAGAATTCAGTCCATGATCAAGCAGATCATGGGTATTCAAAATACAAAAATTAAGGAAATAATTTAAAAGTGAATACTTTGATGTCCTACTAACATGAAACACGAACAACAAAAGAATAAGATCCAATTATCTAAAATATTTGGTGAATAGACAAAAAATTCATTTGATAAATAGTGACTGAGAATGGAAATAACATTTCAGCTCCTGGAATAAGCACAGGAAATATATTCTTGCTTAAAACTTATTGCTCAGAGTCTTGGTATCCATGTCTACATATAGAGATCTCAAAGATTCCTGAACACAGGAAAGATAATTCATGGGGTGAATAATTTAGGTGATCCCAAAATAAAGATCTGAGAGAAACTGAGAGAAACAGCCCAAACCCCCAACAAGCATTTCTGAACAGAAAGCACCGAGTTGCTGAAAATATACATCAAAACTAGATGAACCGAGAGTGAAGAGTAAGTATACCAGAGGCTGGAACAAAAGGTATCCAGGTGAGACAGGCAGAAACTTGTCAAATACACAGGCACCATGATGTCAAAATTAAAAAGAGAAATAAGAACAGAGCACACCACCATGCACCCCAAAATACTAATTTAAAACAAACAAACAAACAAACAAACAAACAAACATTTAGCCTGTCACTGTAACCACAGAAAGCACAGAAAAGCCACCTCAGGACACCAGGGTAGGCAGTCAGTCCACTGCAGCAGAAAGGGCAAGGACTGGAGGTTCCTTTAGGAGAGTCCACCTGAGTCTGGCTCTCAAAATTACCCAGAGTGACCCTAAACATGGGAGTCACTGGCGGAGCAGAGGCAGAGGCAAGGATAGGGCTGGAGGAAATCTTCAGAGAGAAATCGCTCAGAAGCCAGAGCAGGGGCAGAAGCTGCCAGAAGCAGGCAGCCTTGCGAGAACCCATGAGTTCCCACCCCCAGGCAGACTGCAAGGGACCCCCCAGCCTCCCCACACAATTCTCAGACTTGAAGGCGGAAGGGCACAGGGCACATCCCAGGAGGCACCAAGGAAAAGCCTTGGATTTACACACAGGGCACAGACTATAATTTTGGACAGGTTTATTTACATCAGATATCTACCAAGAAACAGGCAGTGAAGTTTTACAAGCACTCTTACCCTGCACAGAATGAAAGAGGGGTATTGGTGATAGCCAGGCTTTGAGCAGCCAGCGCAACCCCATTACTGAGGAGTGATTTTCCTTATCTATATCTGTGACCTGGATCTTGCTATTACACCAATCCTGCTGAAGTTTGCTTTATTGTGATGGAAAAGTCAGCAGCAGACCCATATCCCCTCAAGGGACACCCTGGTACCAGTCACTCAACCCATGGTTGTGTTATAAAACAGCAACCTTCTGCTTTGCTAATGTGCAGACATACGAGCTGTAAGCAATTTGTAAAAAGTATTTTAAGATACCAAGAAAAGAGCAAAAAAGCAAAGATTAGAAACAATAGCATACTGTTAATTTTTGGGTCATTTAACACAACTCCCGGTAATTTTCTTATCTCTGTGCATCAAGTTTAAAACTGGAAAAAAAAAAAATCATCATCTCTCCTTGTGCACCTCTCAGCAAACCCTACCAGGGTACTTCAAGTTTGTCTCAGTTGGCTTCTGTTATGTTGACTTCTGCTACAGGACGAGTGAACACACTGAGGAATAGAGCCATAATTCTGCTCCAAAATCTAATGCCAGCTGGAAACAGTGAAATTATGACATTGGACTTGTCAGTGGGGATGTCAACAGCAGTAGCATGAAAAGGTTTTATGAAATACATTTTTTTTTTTTTTTTGCAGTCCACCAGATCCTGTACAAATGTGCTGAAGTTGCCTGTTATAGCTTGATCTAAGCCTCTTTGGATTCATACAAGTTAAATAATGGGCGTTAATAATCTCTGGATCAGAACCTTTAATGATATACATGTCTAGAGTAGCAATTTTTACATTCCCTAAAAGTAAATATTTTGGTTTAAGCCCCTCTTCTCCAGAAACAAGATAGGAAATAGGCTGCAACTAGCTTGCCTCTTGTAGAAATTATTTTTATTTTCTTTGTGTATTACAGCAAGTAATACAACAGTAATCTGTAACCATGATGAGCTAAAATCTAGAATAAACTGACACTATTCCTCTTGGCCACTATTTGAGGAAGAAACTGATTAAAGGCTGGCAGAGCATTTGCCCAAGAGTATTTTATACTGCTGGTTTTGTAGTAACAGTATTTTAAAAACTGCCATGGAAATAGTAAAAGTAACTAGGTTTAGTAGGGATAGTGCTAACTAAACAGCTCCAGACAAAGTGTCCTATGCTTTACAAACCTTTGCACTCTGAATGTGGGAAAAAAAGCTAATCAATAAAAGACAAAATAGAAGCATTACCTCATCGTGACGCAAACTCCCATAGCCTAAACACTGATCTAAAAGGAGAAAACTGAACTAGTGGCTCCAGAGATAGGAGTAAACCTTTGGTCACATCAAATGCTCCACTCCAGCTACAGAAATACTGGGCTCCTAGTAAAGTAGCAATCTCTGGGTTTATCCCACAGAAATGAAGATCGAGATAAAAAGCAAATACAAAAATGAATTGTTTTTAAAATAGTGTGTGATATCTTTAGGCCAGACTATGCCTTACAAATTATTTGTATATAGCTGATTGCAGAGAAGCATCTATCATAATTCTGACCTCTGTGTGCTGCCATATTAATAATGAAGAAGTATGCCAATATATTAGCCACAAAGCATGTATGTAGGTATGAAAGAAGATATTATTTCAAGAAGAAAGAAAAAATTACTTTAAAGCTATGCTGTCTCCTGGAATGAGATTCTTTGTCTGAATGACACTGGACTAGAAAGCTCAGTGTGCACCAGGGGGACTTCTCAGAAGTTTCTTGTTTCCCTTTTACATGGCCCAGACGTTTTTCAGCTGTGCAGCTGAGGCACAGACACTGCCAGTACAAGTTCAGTATTTTGTCCTGACAGTCATGCTTACTTTGAGCAGCACTGTCAAGATTTGGTTCTTCCTACCACCAGAAGCGTCTGGAGGAATGAAAACAATCAACAAAACTTCTTGCAGATAAAAAGAAAAAACACTGCACAAATGACCTCACTTTTTAACTGAGGCTGATTTTCTCAAACTTTCTATATGCTTAGCACAAATTATGGTTCAATTCAGACTTTAGGCAAAGGCAAACAACAACCCCAGAGCAGGCAACTCCACGCACAATGCTCATCCACTTACAGCAGCTTGATCATTTGAGTGTGCTACAGCTTGCCTGTCGTTTGCTTCATGCTGCTTTTGGAGCTGTTTTTTCCATTTGTTTGTGTTGAAGGCTGCATTTGTTTTCTTTCCTTGTACTGAAAAAACTGGAGTACTGTTGACAGTAAAATTATTAGGCCCTTTACCCTAAAGTTGTCAACCAGTCTTGGCTGTTAACAGATCTAACAATTAGGTAATTAAAAGTATGATTGACAGGCAAACAGCGAAAGAAACCAAACCTGTTATTGCACCCCTTCAGTGCAACAAATAAACCCTCTGTACGTTTTCAGTATTCACTGGCTTCAACAGGCCTAATTATCCCTGGTTGATGAGTATGTGCATAGCATTCAGAAAGTGTAAGGTTTTCATGTCACTTGTTTTTGTTTTTTTTCCTTAGGTTTTTGGGTTTTGTTTTTTTTTTCAGCTAGAGTCCTTTTTCTGATACGTGTGTGCGTGCACTTTGAATATAATGCTAAAATACTGGATGTCACCCTGACTGCTGGAAATAAGCCAACATATAATAATATCCTATCAGGAATGCTTAGGAAAAATAAATCACTCCAGATCCTTGGGAGTCAGTGATACAACTGCTATTCCCTTGTCAGAAGCAGGCAAGCGCATATGTTTAGTGCTGCACTTCAAGGTAGGCAGTCAGAGCTGCTCGGCCGTACGGGACCAGCCTGGATGAGTGACAGGAACAGAGCTGTCACCGTGTGTTTCCCATTTTCTGCAGTGTGTGGTTCTGCACCCTGCTGTGTACCTCTTCCGTAGCCACGGATTTGATATGATGCATTCTGAGAGGCAGAACACCTGATGATGTATTTTAAAATTAAACCAAAGCCTTGCTGCTCTTTTCCAATTTAGACGTCTAGGGAGAATTCTGCGCTGTATGGGATCCTTTAATTTTTCATTCTCCCTCTTTCAAATCGCATTCTCTGCCTTTCTCACACACAGACCAGGCAATAAATCTGTGTGTGCTTCGTTTTTGGTGGGCATCATTCAAAGGCTGATTTGTTAGGTGTAATTACATTCACAGCAGTTTGAAAGAATTGAGCTAAGCCGCCTGCCCTTCAGCTGCAAGTCTTGGTTTACAGTGTACCCTATTAATATGCAACTGGGCAGACAGATGAAATGCCCTCAACAGGTCTTAGATGTCTTTAGCATCTTAGTCCCCTAACTCTGTAAACATTGGTTAGCTCTGGGAGAAGGGACTGCTGTGCTGCACAGGCAATGCCACTCTGGGGGAAGGGATCCTTCCAAGAGCCTGAAAGCCACCTGAATGGCTTTCGGGACTTCTCAGATATTTACCCTTTCTTGTGGCTAACAGTCTGAGCTCGCAACTGCAATTGGCCAAGCAGAATTCGCCACACGCCGCCAGGCTGAGAGAAGAGGGGAGAAAAATCCTCTGAAAAACTACCCCAGCAACCTCACTCAGCAGGGTCAGGACCTCTTGCTTTTCAAACTAAATGACATCAGAGCAGGTGACTACACACGGGGGGTTTTTTTGGAACAATAATCAAGACAGATGACAATACAGCTACGCTGCTGTCTCTCTCCTCCCACTGTATTTCCTCCTCTTCCTACACACTATCATATCTCTTTCATGTCATATTCAAGGCAGCATTTCAAACCAAGAGCCAGAGCTAGAAATGGCTTGTTGGAGGGAGACTGTTCTCTCATGCAGGATATAAAAATTGAGATGGTGCTATAGAGGAGATTGCAGTTTTTTTACACATGTATTTTAAAAGAAGTTGGCCAACCCTGTCACTAGGATGAGATGCAGTACCACTCTTAATGCAATACCTTCAGTCTCTTAGCTTTGTTGCTTCCTGATTAATGAAAAAACAACTTCGCAGGCATTCCAGAGCTATGGTAACCTCACTACCAATGCTGACACACAGATCAAGAATATGAACAGGTTGCTCTGGAGCAGCAGATTTGCCCACTCCCATTTTCTGATGAATTTGATCCATAGATCAGAACCTCTTTCCACATTCAGTCCTTCCTCCCCTCCCGCATGTCCCTGCACCTCCACCTTGATGCGCAACATCTCTGTGTCCCACCACTGACCTGAAATAGCACATCAGCTCCTGTGGGAGCTGGACAAGGGGAAACACACACAGCAGCAAAAACAAAGCTGGTGGTCTGCTGGCAGACACCCCATGTCTTTGAGACCTGAAACATTCCTCTTGCCTTACGTTAAACACAGCTAAAAATGGTTCACAGGTTACTAGGGATAAGGAAAGGTTGGACCTGCAGTAATGTCCCTGACCTTTCCTCATGCATCCAAGTTAAAATAATAATAATAATAATAATAAAAATATATGCACCTTAACTGAAATTTGAGGAGGAAACTGTCTTTTTTGCATGGCAAAACTATGAATATATAGAAAATCTCAAAGGTTAATTACAGGGAATTAGTGGGCCAAAATCTTGTAGAAGAAGATTTATATCTGTACAGCAGAGAGAATGGATTACTTATCAGGGCAGAGTTTGACCTAAGGGGAATTAAAACAAACAACAATACCCAAACCCCTGAAGATCAAGACTCAGGCTCTCCGTAAGATTTAAGGATGTGAAAATTTCCCAAGTAACAAGCTATTTTTATACCATCTATTTTAAACCTTTCTATTCATGAGATGATTCTTTTTATTCATGTTCCTTCAATCTATTATACAGACCATACTTGCTAGCTGCTAAATCGTAGGACCATGCAAACTGTAAATATTGGTTTGTATTAAAAAATAGGTCTGAGGATTTAGCATTTGCATCCAAACAAAGTATTTTCAAAGTTCATAGGTGTTTTGATTCAGACCCACTTGAAGGCCTTGATTCTGCAAGATGCAAAACGTTTTCAGCTCCCTCCAAAGTCCAAGGCAGTTTAAAGTGCTCTGTACTTTGAAGGGTTGGGCACATAATTTAAAAATCTCTGTTAAAAAAAAACAAACAACCAAAAAAACCAAACAACCAACAACACTCTCCTCAATGATCCATTATTTAAGGGGCATGAATTTAATTACTTACTGTAACTAAGCTCAAGAAAGCTAGTCTTCTCACTTGGAAGGATACCAAATTTCCATGTCTGCATATAGGCACAATCACATACAGTGTGACCTTAACAAGATTTATGGTGCGGTTTATTAATTCTCTAAATTGGTTCCATAAATCTACACTAGCCCTCACTATTTAGCTGGGTAAACTGTCTTTGATCTCTGCAGAGAGAAGAAGCACACAAATCAGATTTCTTTCATAAAGGTACTGAGCCAGACCCTGCCCACGGAGGTATGACCAGCAGCTCCTCATCCCTCTCTCCATGGCAGGAATTCACAGCAGAATTTCGTCTGCCATATGCAAATCACATCCTCAGTTAAAACAGTTTGGATTTCTAGATGATGGGAATTTTATCTGTGCAGTGCTGCTCATTTTGCAGCAACTAACAAGTCCTGGGGAATTTGGGAGATTTTTTCACATGGGGAAAAAGTTAACTTTGCCTCATTTTATTTACAGAAAGCTGTTACAAGATAACACTGTCTACAAATATTTCACTTAGAACAACACAATAATTTTAACAAAGATAATTTTATTCAATATCTGCTCTGTAGGTTTAAACAGTGGACTGGCTGCTCATGCTCTACAATGGACCAACTCATCTCTCTGCAGAGCTTGCAGAGCTCTGAGCTGGGATATTCCATTTATTATCTCACAGACAGTTTTCACACAGCAGTTTTTCTCCTTGCCTATAGAAATCCATACTGGGCCTAGATGTGGCTTCATTCTGGCAGGCTGCTCTGACAGTTCACATTGCTGCTGCTGCCCTCCCAAGATAAATCACAACCAGCTCCACTAAGCCTCTAAAAATTTTTGATGACAATGGAAGTTAAACATTCTTTTAGAGACTGGAAAACAGTGAACTCAAGAAACCTGCATGATGTTAAGATACCTCAATTCTGTTTCATGCTGACTAGGAAAAGGAGGGGGGAATTAGAGTATACTTTACTTTTATTAGCATTTTGAAATTTTGCTTAAACGATCAAATTAAGCCATGATGTGTTATTAAGTAACAGCATGTTTGCAAACTCATAAAAACTGAAAAGTATTTCACTGAGTTAAAATCAAAATGTGACACAACACATCTTTTGCATTTGCACCACACTGAGCTTAGAAAGCAGCATCATGTTTACTACAATGTCTGGGGAAAACTGAACAAATACTATCGCTCTTCAGTTCAGACTTGTCATCCTTTATGTTCTTCACCTCCTCATAAAATTCAGATTTGAGGTTTGGTTGGGTTCATTTTTAGTCTCAGTCCAAAAACATTTTCAAATAGAAACTGAATTATCCCATAGGCTTATGTGTATATTAATATAGCTCTTTCCTGTACTTTCTAGTTTAATTTGAGATGAAACAGCTCAACCTTTTGTGTTGAAAATAGAAAGAAACCAACCTGGTCTGCCTCTTTTTTTAGTTGTAAAGGGGCCTCTTTTTTTAGTTATAAGTGAATTCTTATCAAACTGGATATGAAGAACTAATTTTAATAACTGTATTGTTCTTTAATTATTTCTTTAACTTTGTAATTCATCAGTTATCACAGTGCACAAGAGGCAGTATTTGGCACCATCGGTGTGCACCTCACAGAGGTGAAATTCTTTGCAGACATCATCTGGAATCAGACAACTGAGGACAAAGTATTTTGTTCAAGTCTGTGTCAAATATGACAAAAACTGAGGAGATGAACATAAAAAGAATAGATTTAGAAAATACCAAAAATAATTAGTTACACTAGAGTACTGATCTCCGGGAGCTTGGTCACACATCTATTGCTTCAGATAACTTCTGAGCAAGAATTCATGAACTCTAAATGGATTCCTTAATTTTACTGATAAAGTGAAGACACAACACATCTCTGTCGTGGTTGGATCTGAAGACTTTACCTGACAAAAGGTTAATTCAAGGGAAAAAATATACAGCAGGTAATGCTTTATCTCTGGAGCTGGGAGACATTATACCAAAGCTGCAGGAGCTACTTAGGTGTTGAAGGAGAAAAGTTTTCACTAGGTACATCCACACAAGCTGCTGTCTAACAAGCTACACAGGAGCCAAAGGCCCGGGATCTGTTGTTTAGGTGGATAGCAATTCTTTGTTTGTCCTAATAATAATAATTAAAATAAAAAATCCCCACCACTCTAGAAGAATTCCTGATACCATGATAAAATGTTCTTGTCTTTGTTAGATCATCATTTTATCTAGAGCTTAAATCATCCTTGTTTTTCTCTCCAGGACTCAATCCAATGAAACCACTTCTTTGTTCAAAGGTAGTGCCTCAACCTGAACACAACATGTGGCTGAACCCACATTAACTCAAAATACAGCTAAAAGTGTCCTTTGTGTGTTTGTGCTGTATACTGATTAAAGCCAGCTTTTCTGCTATTAAAACGAGAGCCAGCACATTGAGATTTCTCCACATGCCATGATCTTGAAAGTCTCTGAACCAGAGACAATTTCTTTAACTAAAGGCACTCCAAATCCAAAATGTGGCTTTACTCTCTGTAAATGAAATTTGCCATATCTGTTGTAATTTTATTCCTGTGTGCATTATAGTTGTTTCCCCATCTACATTTTCCTTTTCTTCTATTGACAGTAAATTTCATCTGCCACTCTAGCATGCTGTCACTCACTCCTGTGAGATTCTTCTGCAACTCTTTATGCTTAAGTTTGATTTCCAGAATAATTTTCTATCACCAAATGCTCTCATTATTCAATTTAGTATCTAAGTTCATTTATGAATATGTTGAACAGCACAGCTACCAGCTGGGTACTACTAAGTTCCCTTTACCAAGCAAGCTGACCGTTTATTCCCACTTATTTTCCCCCCATCTTTTAGCTAGTTCTTAACCCCTAAAAGGATTGTCCCTCTTGTTTTGAGATAGCTGTTTCTTTCTTACCGTGTGTCTTCTGCAAATGCAACCCAGCAGAAGGAAAGAGCCTAGGAGGTTCCTGGAGTGTGTGGTGGGGACCCAGGGGAGGTGCCCTGCTGGGCCTCTTGTTAGTGAAGAGAGAAGGACCACTGAGTGATGTGATGACTGGAGGCTGTCTTGGGCACAGCAGTCACAAAATTACACAGTTTTTGATTCTTGGAGAAGTAAAGATTTGGGTCAGCGAAACTGCAAGCTTGGACTTCTGGGGGGAAGACTTTGGATGTGGCACCAAAGAACATGGTTTAGTAGTGGACTTAGCAGTGCTGGGTGAATGGCTGGACTCAGTCTTAAATATCTTTTCCAACCTAAACAATTCTGTAATATTATGAAAAGCCATCAAGCAGAAATTGTTTAGAGAAACTTTTTGAAAATTCAAAATATACTCTTACCAGCTCCACTGCAGAGATTTTCATTTGTCTGTATTTAATTCCTTTACAAAAGCCTCTAACAAATCAGCAAGATAAAATCCCTCTATAAATGCCATCTTGTGTTTTCACAATAAATCATATTTATGCATATTTCTACTTTATTATTAGCATGGGCCCTGCCCAGTACAGGGGTCAGATTCATTCCTGCTCAGACATTTGTCTTTTTTCTTCTTGGACCAAGGAGGGCTTCTTTAGTACCATATTATTGACCCATATTCCATTTTTCATCCACATGTACAACAGTTTTCTGTAATACTGCTGTCTAACTAAGTTCTCCATCCTGTGTTTGGCTAAATGCTTGTTATATATACACCTCTGTCTGAGGTTGGTAGCTGGTTTCTCCCTGGTTTGGATCTGATAACAAAAAAAGCAAATTCAGCTGAAAAAAATTTCTTCCAAAGGGGCACCCTTTACCCACCTGATCCCTTCCCAATCCGTTGGTAGTGGCATCTGATAGAGGAATTAGAAATAAATCCTTATTTATCAGCCCACTCTGGCAATTAGTTGGGTCTGCTCTCTCTGGGATGCTGGGCAGGAACAGGCTGTAGAGTTGTGTTACACGAAGAAGGTGTAGGCATATCGATGTTTTTGCACTGATGGGACACGGGGAAGGTGGTGAGTGTGTTTGTGGATCTGAGCAGGGTGTGGGTTGTTGCTGGGTGATTAAAACACAAGGTATGTTATGGTGAGACAGATTACTTGAAGAATGTACAGCAATGAAAACCACTAGAGGGAAGAAGGCAAAAAAGGACTTGATTCTAATACCCAAGAGCATGAGAAAGGTCAGGGAAGAAGGCAGTCAAAATATAATTTCAGAGCCTGATTCAAATCCCACAGAAATAAATGAAAAATTCCCTTTGGTTTCAATGGAGTCTGAACTTGATTGTTAATAGCTGTCATTCTGAGACTGCACTCACACTTCAAATGTGTTTTAAATTTAAGAAAAGAAAAATTAGACAAGTAAGGCACCATGTGAATCATAGAATTTGATTAATATATATGGAAAACATCAATTTATTGAGTCCTATCCTACTTCCTTTGGAATCGGTGAGAGCTTTACCATTGATTTCAGCTGCAGAAAAACCTCACTGCTTCCTAGAGGGAGCTTTCCATCTGAGTCTCCAACAAGGAAATGCTCATTCACAAGCTGTGTGATCTAATCCATGGCAGCTTTAGCAGAACACACTGACACCCCTAGAGAGCAGGATGAAGTCAGATCAGGGCTGTAAGATGAACCAAGGCCACGTAAAGCCTTGCTTAAGTCAACATAAGGATATTATGGTTGAGATTTCGCCACGGCCTTTCCGTTGCAGTGGGAACTTGAAGCAGAGAGGGTTTGAGAGAGAGTTGAAGCGGGGAGACCCGGTGATGCAGGGTTATGTAATAATCCAGCCTGCTAATCACAAAAGCATGGATAAGCATTTCAGCCTACATCGCACAGGCAAGCATCTAATCTTGGAGATGCTTTCTGGTGGGGTGTTTTAGCTTCCTTTCTCTTTTTTTCCTTTTTTTTTTTTTTTTTTTTTTTTTTCCCCTCAATTGTCACACAGCCTGAGGTGAGAGGAAAGAAAAGAAGCCCCCCTGCAGATAAACCACAGCAATCAGGATAATGATTGCAAAGGATCATCAGTCTTCACGACATGACCTGAGCATCACTGAGGGCTAGAAGAACATTTTTCATCTCTCCCTTCCTTCCCTCCCTCCTAGTTTGTCACTGCAGAAATGTAGGGTAGCAGGGAAGCGGAGATGGTGTTTCTGATTCTTAGGCTAGACATACGATAAAATGTGCAGGTCAGCCCTCTCGGGTCAAAACCAAAGGAAAAGGAGAAAAGAATCCCTGAGAAAAGGATTAAGCAGGAATCCTCCAAATCCCTGCCTTGATTCACTTGTTCCTAGAAACGAAAAGAAGCCAACTGAGCTTGCAATTGCCTTTCCCAGATGGGAGATAGGGACTTTCCAAATTCTTCATCTGTCATCAGCCAGGGATAGAAAACCTTTGTCATCATCCCAAGGAAAAGAAGAGGGTAAACATTTGTCAGGGAGATGCTCTGTATCTCATTTGTTAAGCACCTGAAGTGTAAATAATTATAGGTCAAGCCCTGCTATATGTTATTTGTTGTCCTATTATAGAATTACTATAAGGTAATATTTCAAAGGATTTGTTTACAGGAAATTTGTAACCAGGTTACATAAACTCCCAAAGCAGGGTCCACAAACTTACTTAATATACTCAGCTGATATGTATCTTTTATTCCTAAAGGACAGCAATGAAGAAAACTGACAATGGATGAGAGTGCACTGAATGCTGTATGAAAATCTGTCAGTCACTTTAAACAGACGCTTACAAAAACATTTATCTGTTATTGTCACAAACTTCATTAATCAAGCAAATCACACATATCTGTCCCATGAGGGCACTAACTATAATTCTTCTAAGTTTTATCACAGTTCAGATCCTACAAGATCTTACTCATACCATGATATCTTAGAGGTCTTTTCCAACCTTAATAATTCTATGGTTCTATGATGTGGTGCTGATTAAAAGGGTCTAATATGCTATTAGGAAAGGAAATGAATTTGTCTGTGGGAGATGAGAAGCTGATCAGCTCAATCAGACAGAACAAATCCAGTGTACAAGTGGAGAATCACAGATTTCAAACTCTCTCTGCCCTGACTAATTTAAAACACATTTCAAGAAACAAGACAAATGGGAGAAGGAAAACCCTCCCAATCATCAGCAGTGCCAGCTGTTTTACAGCAGGGTTATAGGGAATACCCAGGGGACATGAAGGGGGCACATCAAACACCTGAACCCAATATTGATCCTCTCCTAAGGGCTGGGGTATACTAGAGACCTTGCCAGAGAGTGAACATCAGTGCCCTAGGGCATGTTACACAGATTGGCACCTCCCTGCCTGGAATGCAGAAAGGACAGACTCACACTGGTGATGGACAAGAAGATCCAGTCACTTTTGCCACTCCTGAACTCATATATAAGATGAAGCACAGAAAAGCAATTCACCCTGCTCATATGCTACTGAAGCCTATTGGTGGACAGAAGCTTCACTGAACAGCTCATCTGTAATGTTCTGCTGGCCTTGCAAAAGGGATTAACTAACTATGAAATAGGATGGAAGACTGGATATATTTTTTCTATTATCAAGCCACTTTGCATTAGGTTATTTTTCAGAACCATGGGAAAAAAAAAGAAGTTTGTCTCATGTCTGAGACTTTCCTTTTTCTCCAGAAAACTGAATGACAGAGGGGAAGAAATAACAGAAAAATCTCAGCAAAACATCCAAAATGAACACACTCTTTTCACCGCACCAAGATTCTCCCAGAGGTGAGAGCAAAATGAGGTCTTTGGGATTTTGGATGTATTGACAAGTTGTTGTCAGACTACATACACATTTATTACACAACACTTGGATTCTTCAGTGCACACTTTACTCAGCTAGTAATGTTTTCAAAAAACATGGACCTCTGAAATCACTGTATTGAAATTATCTTTCAGATGCTAAAATGCCTCACTGCACCTAAAAATATGCAGTGACAGCCCAGCAATCTGAGGCAGAGTTGCCACAGGTATCAGAAATACCTGCAAAGGGGCGATTCAAAGGACGAAATATGCTAAACCCCATTCCTATACTTAAATGAATAGAAAAAGACCATGATGTATGGTAATTCATTGCAAGTTCTCCAGCAGCATCACATCAGAGTACCTCTCGACCGTCATGTACTAACCTCAGAAATTTACCTAAGGTGAGGTCATATTACTATTTCTGCTCTAGTAACAATCAGTGTTGAACAGATGAAAAGTCAGGAAAAAGAAAAAGCTAATTTCCTGACTGCCATTGTGTCACCTCCCTTCCAGATGAAGTCTTTTATTCATCTTGACCTCTGTTTCATGCTCAAGATCACCTTCAGATCAACATTTCCTATCATGTAAAATTCAATATGCCAGTATAGGAGAATAAATGGATGTGTAGCGGATTGAAAAGAATAAAGCAAAGTACTCTTATAGAAACACTAATTATAACCTATAATTAAGGAGTAGATGAGTTCAGAAAGTTGTAAATAAAATTACTAGATTATTTATGGGATTTATTGCACTTTCCAAAAACTAAAGTTAATGTAGTTTGTATAACCAAATAGATGCCTGGAAATTCTCACTTTATCACAAAACTCAGTCAAGAAGTGCAAGAAAACTCAGGAGGTCACCCTGGAAAAATGCAGCTAAACGTTAGCAGCACTTCCTTTGAAGTTGCTTACTTTAAGGGCAAAATCTGGCATTAAAAAACTCACTTTCTTGATGTGATTTTGAAATCTGGTGCCAGAAGTAAAAATATCTATGTTTTGTGCCTTATTATTTGTTATATGAATATTTTACTCTATCCCAAGTGGGGGGAAAAAAAAAAAAGCTAATCTCCTACACAGGCAAAGGCAATGAGCTCTCTGTTTCCCCCTGCCTAGAAATCACACAGCAACAGAGTGTAACAGGAAAGAGTGTCATCTTCAGCTAACATTGGTACTCCCCCATAACAAATAATTTACACTGGATGATCCATTTAAAGCAGATCATAATTAAGTGCAATACAGTTCCACTTATTGATCCACAGACTTATTGGATCTGTACAGATCAAATCCTTATCTATCTGCAGACATAGCCTTTTTTCAAGGGGCTTAGTCTCAGTTAAATCAAATACCACATTAAATGCTCAGACCATCTTTTTTAGACTGGCGTGTGCTCTCCTGGCTTCAGAAACCTACTGCTAAAAATATTCAGCTGCAGAGTTTATCCAGATTTATAAATAATGTGGCTGGGGCAGCTATTCTCCTAATGGCTGTGCGCTAAGCAGACTTGCAAAGCCTGCCAGGGCAAAAAAGGGATCCTTCAGATCCCACAGGCTACAAGGGGAAGATCTAGGAAAGTGTTCAGGTTTCACTACAACCTAAAAGGTCTCGTGCTGCAGTCACAGAGCCGGTGTTGGTCACACATCTCCAGTACAGAACAGTTACCAACCCATGGCTGCAATTGATACAGCAGGTTCACAGAGCTTGTCCACAGTTTCTTCCAAATAATTGCTAAGTCAACACTGCCAGGAAGCAGAGGACTATTGCTAGAGGCAGTCTCTCTCCCTTGACTTTCACAGAAATAAAAGGGGGGAAAGTTAAATTGCTGTGGTAATTTTAGAAACAATGATTCTATAATATTAAGGGAAAGAACATATCACACACACGAAGATGTAATCCTTCAAAAAGGCAAGTTACAATTTTCTATTAATTTCGGCTATCTTTATTGTATAGTGTTTTACGTGCAAATATGTATCTAGGAAACAAAATAATAGAGCTAAAATAGTTTGTTAGTAGTACAGGAATGACTAACAGTTTCTAGAAATTCCTCTGCTTTTTTTGTATTTAAGTGGAACTAAAATTTTTGTATCTCAGGAAACTTCATTTCAAAGTGACACGTTTCATTATGTGCAAGGGATTTTGCAAAGACAAACAAAACCCAAATGTATAAAAATTTGATTAAATCTTAGATTCAGTGAGAACATTTTATGATATAAAATATTTCACAAAAAAAATCAACACTAAAATAGGGAACTTTTTGCTTGTTCCATTAAATAGTGAGATTTATTTCCCTTAAAAGGTTTAATTGCTTCCTGTTCACTGATCTGCTCCAGTGTATTTGCAAAAGCTGATGTCACCTGGACCTTTGTACAAATTTACTTTCCAGCTTAGTGAGGTTGTTCATTATAAACAGGTTAAAGCAAATTCTAAATAAGCCATTCGCTACCACTGCTAACACCAAGGATAAAGAAAAGAAGAGAGCAAGGATACTAAGCAAAAAAACCCCCCCAAACCTTCACCGTTCTGGTTTTCTTATTGAACACTGCCTGCAGCAGCTCAATTCAAATATTTAAATTATGTCAGCAATTAGGCAAGCCTATTGTGCTTAAGATATTTCAGCTAGTCCTAAAAGTTTGAATAATTTTCAGTGGGGAACACTTATTTTGTTGAATTTGATGCATTTTTTTCTGAAGTATGCAAGAGGGACAGTTTAAGAGCTGCTTACTCTGCCTCAGTACTGGGGAAGTAAGAGACTGCATTTCTCTCTGATTTTTGTGACCACTGCAGTATCGTTTGTTCACGATTTCTTTCCCAAAGACCTACTCGCAGAAGTGAAAACTGAAAATCCCTTCTCAATGCTGATAGGTTTACCAGCACATTAAAGGCAGTAAAATCACAAAAACTAAGAAAGCCAAGTGTCCCACGATTTTCCTGCTTGTGGCTCTTACAGATGTGCACGACCCATGTCCCTGTGGCCCCATGCAGGTGAGCAGCTGCAGGCCAGTCCTCACTAGAGAGTTCTCAGGGTGCAGGTCTGCAGCACCTCCTCCTCGAGGGTTCCCACAGCCTGATTCTCTGATAAGCAAGTTCTTCTAACTTGGCTGTGTGACCCCGGTGCTCGTTGTAGCCCTGTGCAGCTCCTTCGCTTCGGTGATGGCTACGGAAGGTGTCAAAATAATAAAAAGCCACTGTATGTCCATTGTTAACTCCTGCTTTAATTAACATTTTTCTTTCCAGTCCCTTTGAGAAGAAATTCTAGGCTTGCCTATTTTACAAAAGAAAGGTTCATTTTAAAATAGCTCAAAAGAGAAGAAAATGCCCATAATTTAACCCAGAAAAAAAAACCAAACAAACAAAAAAAAACCACCTCACCAGTTTTCTGGTTACTATATAACACAGTCTGAAAGACTTCTGCAAATGTTCACCAAAATTTGGATTCATTGCCTTATTAAATGAAGTAATGCTAAAAAGGGTGCAGTTTTTATTTGCTCTCCCTCACAAATGCCCCTGGAAAAAAATCTAAAGAAATAGGTAGGTATTTTTCACAGACTGAGGTACAGGCAAGGCTTGCCTGTATTATCTATACCAATTGAGATGAAATTCAACAAACTTGAGTGGCATAGGTCAAAAAATTTCTTATATTTTGCAAAACTAAATGAAGTCACCAGAGCAGTGTCATTAAAAGCAACCAAGACATGGAGTCATTTAAACGGCTTCCCCTAGAAGGCTAGGTTAAGCTCTGTTAAAATTAATCCTTTTTCATGCTGGCAGGTGTAACAAAGAAAACCTTTTTGTATGGAGTGCAAAGAGGGTATTTTCCCCTCTCAAAGGAAAGCTGCTTGATATTTCCATGGAGAAAACAGCACAAGTGATTAACAATTTAGATTTCCCATTCCTAAGCTTTGTTTATATAAATATATGGGGGATCATTTCTGAATCTGTAAGAGGATTTTCTACAGTCCAATGTAAAGAACTTAAAACTGCCATAAATGAGATGTTAAAAAAAAATAAACAGATTGCCTTGATAAATGCCAGTTATTGCAGACTGAGCTCCACTGTAGTAACACACAGAGCAGCTGACATTTAAAAGGAACCTGACTAGAATGCTAGCTCCCTAGGTAGAATTTTTTCTTCTCTAAAATAATCTCAAGCCTTTGTATGGTTCCCACAAGACAGGATCTCTGTAGTGGTGCTCAGCCCTTCCCGACTCACGGTTATGACCTACTTCAGGACAGCCTTTTACACACACACAAGCAGCAAATGAGCATCTTCTTGAGCTGGGTCCAACGATGGGCATGTCATTGCCGGGACAGAAGGGACTCCAGAGAGCAAGTCTTTGACATAAACATGGAGAGCAAAATGAGCTTCACTCTCTTCCACTTCCCTGCTGACTTTCATCCCTCTTCTCTGCAGGATTAATTCTCCCTCAGTTTTTCCAACATTTCCTATCCCTGACTTGATTTCTGTAAAGGAATGGACCCATTTTCATTGAGAAATAGTGCTGGGGATTTTTTCCAAATGCAGAGACAGATGAAAAGAGCAAGCAACAGTCTTCATGCTGCTTTCTTGCTCCCTGGGGCTTTCCCTTCAGCACAGAGGAAAGGATCAATATGCTTTGTGCTCGAGCCATCAGCCTGTGGGAATTGCTTCACTGACCTGCTTCTTCCCTCCTCTTCACAGGTCTCTCCCACCAGTTTTAGAGAGCAGGACCCCAGTCTCTGACTATCAGAAGGGCTGCCCCCATTTACAGAGGCAGCCTTGGTGCTGCTTGATAGCTTGACTGCAAACTTTTTCAGGGGTATTTTTTAACCTTTTTTCCTTTTTTTTTTTTTTTCTTTGTCTGAATAAACAAATCCCTCCACTCTCATAACTCCCCTCCTTGTTGATTAGCAAATCTTGAACTGCCTCAGCTACTCCTGATAAGCACTGAACGTATCACGCGTGTTAGTACAAAATTTACATAACTGACCCCGCTCAGTTTCTGGCAAAGATGCATAAAATCTATTTCTTATTTGATGATAAGTATGCTTGTTGATGTAATGTCTCTCTGGCCCAAAGGAGGCAAAGAGTAGGCAATAGAGCATTTAAAGAACAGAAGCAATAGCCAGGTTCATGACTCATAAAGGACCAACCCTTTGCTCAGAAAAACCCCAAACAAGTGCTGTAGGATAATTGCGCAGTAACCCTCTACCCTCTTCCACAGTGAAAGCCAGATACGAAAGTACAGGGAAGGACATGACAACCTTCACTCCCATGTCCTTGCCATGACAAGTTGTCTGCAGCAGCCATTCAAGATGTGCAGGGTGACTTCACCAGCAGAAACAGATTAGGTAGACTGACTTCTACCTCTACTGCTGACCAAAGGTTTTCCACATCCTGATCTCCCTGACTGCAGAGGGATACATGCTGGGCATGGTCATAACTTTTGAAAATTGTGATTAAAGAAAATATTAAATGATTCTGAACAGCCCCTGGGACTCTCCTCAGTGCACCTGAGAATGTCAGGACCATCATTGCCTAAACCCCACAAATACAAGTGGCCAAAATGTCTCTGTTCTATTCATATCTGTTGAATTCAGAACAAGTTTAAAACTTTGAATTAAATTTCTAGACTTTGGAAAGTTTACCCTTTACACAGAGATGAAGAACTAATAAAGCTGGAAGGAAACAATACATTTTTAAAGCTGACTGAGACTCAGAACATCGGGTAAGGACTGTTCAAAATGCGCTCACTGCCACATCATTTTGACAGTACAGCAGTGTCTCAGCAGGTTGTAATGCAACTCCTTGGTATTTCTAAGTGCACTGAGCCTCTAGGATCACTCTCTGGGAAGAGACGTCAAGGTTGTTATTAGAAAGTTGTTTACATCTAATTAAAACGCTCAACTTATCAGAGCTTCCATAAGGTTAATAAACCCATCAAATTTCTAGAGGGATTATAATCAGAACATATATGTTCCAGTAACTTTCCTCTGTTTCCGCAAGATTCCTATAAAATATTTAAGTCCATCAAATATTGAACGTGCACACTTAATCATCTAAACTTTTATTTTAGAATGAGGTTTTTGAGTTTGAGAAGTTATCTGTAAATACTTAAACTCAAAAGAAAACTTGGCAGAAGCACTCTTTAGCTAGAGGAGCTTGTGAAAATGTGATAACCTTTTATTCAGCCTGACTAGTTTACTGAGAAACTCTGCAGTCTTTACAGGTTTAACCTCTTAATAATTTCAGGTTTTTGAATCCTGCACTTTCCTTGCTTAGAGCTGTACTTGTTTGTGATCCTGCACAATTTCTAGGTGATTTATTAGCCTCTATTCCAGCAAAGAGAGCAGTAATATTTCTACACTCGTGGACGATCTCCTCTGCTGTGGTCATTGTGGACCCACTACCCAGAGCCCACCTTGGTTCATTAGGATGCTTTTCTGAAATGCTCCCTACTGACAAGCCAAGCACACTGTCCAGATGCATCCTTTCTCCTTACTCAAGGTTTGGCATGGAGATGCCCTGATCCTCCAGCTAAGAGCTGCTGTGAGAAGGACTCACAGGTAAATAAGCTGCAGCAGGGCTGGGAGCAGCCAGACGCCAAGTGGATCAGGTCCCCGGGGCACGGCAAGGAGTGCACTGCCTTCTTGGCCCCGAGACAACCTGTGCTATTTTCCACCAAGTAGCACTTGCTGATGATATCGGCAAGGCAAGGCCCACAGCCAACTCATGCATTATGTTGCTGATGTTACAGAATCAAATTTTATAGGAGAAGGCAGCTGGAAGAGGCCTCCAGAGAAATCTAGCTCACCTCTGTCCAGAAACAAGATCAGCAATGCTTGCGTCATTTTGACAGATGCTCACCCAACTCATTTGCAAAGCCTTCCACTACCAAAGGCTCCCTAATCTTCCCAGCAAGTCTTGACTATTCCTAGCATTATAAAATCAGGGTTTTTCTAATGACTAACCTCTCTTTACAATGAGTGTATTACTTTGTCTTAATGCAAGACAAACAGTTTATTTGCTCCCTTTTACATATTTATAGATTACTTTGCCTTCCCTTAATCCTGTCTTCCACAGACAAAACTTTCATTCATTCTTCTCTTCTATACTGAGGTTTCTGTATCTGTGACCATTCTGCCTGATCTCCTCTGCTACCTCCAATCTGCAGTTACAGTTTTCCAGTCAAAGTGGTGCCCTGGTCACAGTGGTTTCATCAGAAATATACTTCTCTGGTTTACTTATAAGAAAACACCGTGAAACATCATCAAAGCTGCAAGTCAACAGACACAATTTCCCCTCCTGTTAAAAAGGTGTATTGTTCTGTTACGGAAGGAAGGTGGACATATTTGATATTATTTGCTATTGATAAGTCTGTAGTCTTTGCTTGCTTCCATTATCTTCTTAATTTCTTGTTCCAGTATTTTCTGAAGAAATTAACCTGCACTGTCTCAATGATTTTTTTTACTTCTTTAAAGATATACACTAGGTTTCCTTTTTCCAGCAGTCTAGTACTTTCCCCACCATCTGTAAATTACCAAAATTATCCATAAGTAGTCCCTTTTTAAGTATCCTCCAGATTTTATTTATTGAAAGATGACGTCTTGCCCTTGTGTCCCTGGATTACTTGTGGCAACATGGACCAAGTTGGCACTTCTAGAGAAGATGTGGCTTTCTGCCAGAGAGCAGTAAGCACTGTAATCTTTGCAACTTCATCTGCTAATAACTTGCTTCTGTTATGTAATGGCAGCAATTGTTGGCCATCTTCTTACTGTTCTGGTCCTCTAAGGTCCATTAGGTCGCTGTTACTGTTCTTCATGGGAAACCTTCCATTTTTTAGTCTTTGCATGTAATAGTTTTTTCCTTACCTTGTGTTTAAAAACTGCTCCCCTGTATTTTCCACTATACTTGCCATCCTTACAAATCAAAAATCTCTAATAAACGAAAACAATTTAAATTTTGTTCCTCTCCCCCCCCCCCTTTTTTTTTTTTTCTTCTGAGTATCTTCATATTAGTGGCACTTGGGTTGAAAAACATGGGATTAGATTTGATTGTCAGGATTCATATAGTAAAACCAGAATCTTCCCAAAGAGAAACTGTATTTCTGCTCCTGCCCAGCAATGGCAATAGAAACTGAGTTAAATCAGACACGTATATCAGCTGCATCTGGCCACTTCACGTGTGTTTCAGTGCTTTCTGAGATATACAGAAATCCAGTAAAACAAGAAATTGCATGTCTCATTGGCCTTCCACATGGAACACGGGACTTGCCCTTCCACAGAGGACAGCCAGTGGCGGAAAAGCCACAGCCCTGTAGAGCCTGCCCATTTCTACAGCAATGCTGGTAGGGCAACACTGGGGGCGTGGAGCCTCCTGTTGTGTGGGCCACACAACAGGTACAGGTAGGAGACTGTTGGGGTCAGAGACCTCTCAGCTGGAATTCCCTTTAGCCTGCATTTTGGGGTATCAAAAAACCTCTGTAACACTTGTTGAAAATACCTCCTGCGTAAGTTCTCCTAAGTCTCTGAAATTTTATCTTTAAGTTTCCTTCTTTGCATGCTCTAAGTAGATGTTAAAGGCATTTTTTTCCCTCCTCAGTATATTTTCAGTCCACACTGAAGGATAAACCTATCATGTTTCTGACCCACTAGAAAAGCTGCTTTAGTGTTGCAGGAAATGTAATCTGTATGACCGACATGAAAGTGTTATAAGATGTGAGCTGCAGAGATTTTGGAAGGTTGTGTCTGAGCCACAACATCCATTCTTCATTGCTAGGCTTTGCAAGCTAATATCCTCTTAGCCTAATTTAAAATCATTAATTAAAACTGAGTTGAAACTGATGTGTAATGTAATAAGGACGAGAGGTCCCATGCCAAAAAAGAAAAGGAAGTTTTAAGAGATGTCCATGTATTTATATTTGTTCTGCTTTTCTTGAATCAGATTTTACTGTACAACATGACCCTAATTTAGTAAAGTCCTCAGATTTGTGAAGTTTACACACACATTTTGATGAAAAATTAGTAATTACTGTGATGAAACTAGGAACCAGGCAGGCGGCTAGCAGGTTTTTTTGAGGAAATTATAAACACAATCCCTCTATTTCTTGGTCCTTCAAGGCACTGGGTATATCACATCAACGCAGTAAGGAAAATCTGTTGAAATCAGTTGGAAATCCTGACTAGCACAATATGAGCTGTTGCTGCAGTGTAAGAAGTTCTTCATCTCAGCAAGTGATATGCTACAACAGGTTTTGTGAAGTGAATTCATTTTCTCTCCCGTGCATGCTGGGGTGGAGGCAGGGAGGAGGATGGGGAGCGGGAAGTAGAAGAGATGGTAGAATGGCGGGGTAAAGAAGTTAGCTTTTTTTTTATTATTATTATTAAACCTTTGCTAGTTTTCAGTGGGTGTAAAAAATAGTTAAATTCTGTAATTAAATTATAATTCCAATCTTAAACAATAAAAAGAAATCCTGTAATAATCTATGTGCAGTGCCTGACAGCTGGGCCGTCTGATCCTTGCAGTCTGCTTACAAATTGGTATTAGTGGCACTAATAAAGCTGATTAATGTTGTGACTAGAGACCCACTAACCTGACACTGCCAGCTGGGCGCACAAAGGCTGTCAATCTACATGGCAGCTGTTAAACTATGAGTGCCGTAGCCTTTAATTTACATTTCAGCAACCTCCTCACTGTAATGCATTTTAATGGGCACGAATAAAAACCGCTGGTGACGTGCAGGAATTTCACAGGATATCAGTGTGTACACATTATATTAGTAAAATACCACTTATCAAAAGACCAGAGATAAAGCCAATTCTTTCCTCAGTTACTTTTCTTAAGACCTGTAACAACTCTGTCATAAGCAATGCACTTATTACAAATTGCCACTGGTATAGCTGAGGGCACATTTGCATCCAGTTTACCCATCCCAAAGAATTATGATAGCTCACTAATTTCCATTATACAGATAGCCAGGAAGATACTATCTGCATCTTAATGGCATTTTCCCACAACTGCTTTGCTTGCAAGTACTTTGGAGGGTCCCAGAACAGGTCCTGTCCATCATTCAGTGGTCTTTAGTAAATCACCCTTCTGACATTTTCTGGAGAGCCCATGGTTGGACTAGGAACCCAAGCAACTCATTCCCTTCACCATGTTATGTTCTGGCGAGAGGATTGCTGAATTGCCTGGGCCCTAACAGTACTAGGTGTAAACTATATGTAAACAGAGGTTTACAAGCTTTTAAGACTATCAATCCAGGACCTTCCATAAATATTCGGTCCAACTGATCCATTTACTACTTAAATGCAAAGAATTTACAGTAATGATACATGAGTTGCTATATAAAACAAAAAAGGAAAGATGAACAAATGTTCCAAGGCTAGTCCATAGGAAATACAGTCTGCTTTCTCTGACCCTAATAAAAGCATGGTTTGTTCTGGTAAATACTTTCCTGCTTTGCAAACTATATCATATATGCAGAAATTCTGGTTAATATTTCCTTAAGGCAGATATCCTGGTAGAGTTTTTGTAGATTTTTAAAAATTTATTATTTTTAGTTCTTTAATCTGTTTTGTTGCCAGAATGCCCAAGATATATCCTTTCATTGTTCCATGGTATTATCCTGGCAACATCAAAAAGCTAGAAATTTTTCAAAATTTTTTTGGAGAGACGGCGTGATATTGGAGGTAGGTGGCAGAGGAGAATATGATGTAAAAAAAAGAAAATACAATCCCAGAGTGTTTATGTCACTCATTCTAAAAAACATATATAAATCTGAGGACATCACAAATGCTCAAACATGTATTAAAATCTGAAAGAGGCTAGTTGCTATAAACTAAGTATGTCTATCTGAGAAATGTAATCTATTGTTACTGAGTCTTTGCTATCAAGAGTAGATTTCCTTCTCTCTCAGTCCCCAGAGTACAGGTGAGCATGTATATATTTCTGAAAAAAAACCCCAGAATTAAGCAACTTGTAAAAACCCCCCATGCTACAATTCATTGAGTGAGCTAAGATTTTGACCCAAGTAGATTAGCTCTTGTTCCTGGGGTGTTTTAATAACTTGACAAATCTGTTCTCAACGAAGCACAGTATTACTTTTTTTTTTTTTTAATGCAGCCTTTTGAGGACAGGGACAAAGAGCAGAGAATTAAGGACATGGTGAGAGTTGGGTTAACATTTGTCAGCATAGCCCAGGTCATGCATCTTGGTTTGCTGTTACTTCCGACTCACACAGTATCAAGTTCAAAGGCAAGTAAAGAGGCCATGAAAGGAACAGTGTTTGTACACTACTCTGAGTACAAAAATGAAGGTACCCTCTTGTCACATCACCAGTCAGCTCTTGTGCCTTTTGTCGTTTCTTCTGACATTTCACAGAAAACGTTGTGGAGAGGGAATCTGATGACTTCCTAACCCTGAAATCTTGCTGATGTAAAAATACTTACTTATCTAGTACAATATTAATAAAAACTGGGGAGAAAAAAGCTACCAGAAACTGTACTGTAGAGTCAGCAGAATAAGGAAAATAGTACCCAATTAGCAGGTTGAGCTTTATCAATATACAAGTTGCAAGGTCTTGTAGCTTATTTGGGCTTCTGTCACTGAGGAATCTACTGCACCTCAGGTTCTTAGGCATCATCTCTCAATGATTTTGGCCAAAATGTTGCAATACTGAGCTGCCCTCAGCTGCATCCCCACAGGGCTAACAGACCTCCCTCCACAAGCCAAAGAATCCTTTCGTCATGAGACTCTCATTAAAACCAAGGCAGAACTCTGTGCTCTGGACAGATGTAAGGTGTGATGCATTTGCAATACTGGTTCATTGTCACTGCTCAGTATCATGAGACCATTTCAACCCCAGGAATGATCAAACCTTTCTATCAGTCCAACTCTCTGATTCCCAGGACAGTATCATGTGGAAAAGCAGAGCAAGCGTCTAAGTCCAAGAATCCCCTCTCCCTCTTCCTTCTGTAAACTAAAACAGGAGTAAGATGACAAATAACATACATTATAACTATCCCAGTATCAGCAAGTCCCATGATTTTTCACATCCACTGGGGAGGGGGAAGGGAGGACATAGACAATAAAATCTGTTAACATAACTGAAATGCAAGGCCAGAAGAAGAAAATCCACTCCTAACATCTCAAACAGGATCTATTAGAAGTGGAGAGAACCATGAAATCACCTACTTATTTTTCTAACTTCCATCAGATAACAGGATTCAAAGGATTGTATAAATGCCAAGATAGATTAGATACAATAGATAGAACCAATTGTTTGTTCAGGCCGTGCTACAAATATGCCAGTCAAATGCATATGTAGTCTTTTAGGACTACATGCAGAGATGTAAATGTTTAACTTGAATAGATTGGGGCTGATGACATCCTTAGCCTGCAACTTTTACATGACATTTCCTTTCTTTTTTCCTTCTTTCATAACATAACTTAGAATGAGTAAGGAACAATCTCTCTCTGGATTTTTTTAGTTTACCAAGAACAAAAGTAACGTTCTGCTTTTTAATACAAAACAAAATGTATTTACTATTCATCATCTCTAACAATTAATGGAAGCATTAACTATTGAAATGAATAGCTGCAATTTGGTCTAGAAAACTTTAAAAGGATCCTGCTGCAGGTGAAAGGAAATTTTTAAGTGGGGACTGACTCCTGCGATAGAAGTCAAAGCAGTGAACTCCACCTTATCAAATCGAACTGTGTTCTGCTTTTAATGGAAACATCTTGTCTTCACATACCCACTCAAAGGTTTCACTGAGAGAAGAGCTTACATACAATATTTCTCCTTCCCCAGTTTAATTTTCATGAGTTCCTACTGATAGGGGTCAAGTGAAATAACATTTCATAAGCAGAAGTTTATGACTAGGTTTTCTTGCCAGAACAGAATGGCATCTGTTCCCATGCATGTTTAATTTAAATATTTTTCATGAATGTGGGATGATGGTATAAATATTTGAAATCATCAATATAGTAGACTGCACTATAGCATGGAAAGGCTGCTGCACAGCTGCTGTTAAATTATAGATTTCTTATGCAATGAATACATTCAACTTGTCTTTTGAAGAATTAAAAAATTATGTCTTCTGTCTAAAATACTTTGTCAGATCTTTAAGAGATGTTCTTCATATGACCTACAGCGTACAGACAACTGAAGCACAACTCTGTGACCCCATCATGAGTGACACTTACATAGGCTGAACTGATGGAGCCAGGGCAAGAGCACAATGGTCATGGGAGATGAGTGAGTTCCTTCTCTTTGCAATCTTTAATCTCCCCTTCTTCCACTCATGAACCTGTTCTCAGTAAAAATAGCTCCCAGTTCCCATACCTTGGTTTGCAGTCTGATTCTCCAGTTTACATTCGAGAGAACATTCATTTCCCCAGTGCTGTCTTGAAAAAAAAAATATATATAACACCAAACACCACTACTACAAAAAACTATTTTTGCCTTAGTCTCCATCCCAGGAACATGATGATGTGCCAGTTTACATTATCTGTACAGCCAAGTCTCAGAGGCACGTGAGACTCTCCCTTATGTACAAGTCACTTAAAACAGCCTGGAGAAGTTTCTGTTAAAGGCAACCAAATCCAGGATGTGAGGGAAAGGAGGAACTGGAATGTGTCATGGTATTGTTTGTGGTGGTATCTGGAACCCAGGACGATTTATAGTGAAACAAACATTGGCAATTTTCGTAACTTAATAGACAGAAATATGACCATTTTGTTATGGCCCATCTCACCAGCTGAAAAAAATATATAAACAAAACAAAACAGCCTTATTTTTAAAATTTTTCTTGCAGAAAAACTCTTCTCATTGTATGATATGTTTATGTTTACATGCTGTTATTGTGTTCTAAAACTGAATTTCTTGCACAATAATACCTTTGGAGTCTTGGCATTACAAAGTCTGCTTTTAGAGTTTTTAGTTGTTAAAGCTAATTACAATTTTTATAATTTTGCTGTGCTATTCATTTTGGTGATTATTTGTAAACGTAAACCACGTAAGTGCCATAGCAATGGAGAAGGCAAGACATGTAGTGAAATATTATATGTGTGGTGGCATAAAGCTTTATTGGCATGAGCTAGGAATGGATGCATTACTCATGAATGGTGAAGCCAGCAGTAAATTAAGAAGGTGGCCCCAAGTGAGTATTAGTCACCTAAATACAACCATATGCCACCAGATTTTGCGTTACGTTTTCACATAAATGTTATTTCTAAGATTTGCAGAGAATTCCTAAATGGACTCCAACTTCAAAGCCTCACAAATGAAGACCTAAGAACCAACATGTGTGCAACCCACCTCACCCCTCCCAAACTTTAAATCATTAATGAACTCGCCTATAAATCAAGATATTTATCGTAAATGGGGCTTTTTTTACCAACCATTTCTGGGGAGTAGAAATAGCCTGCATTGAATGCCATGAAGTCACCCTGCTTGTTTCTCTTCGCAAAGCTTAGATCACAAACCACTTCCCACCTACTGAGGGGAGGCTTGTGTGGCAGGAGCATCTAAAAAACAGTATGAAAACTGCTGATCTTGATACAGTGCATCATGCCTGCAAACTAAATGCTACATCTTTGACGAAGTTGCAGAATTCAGGGAGCAACTATGAATATTACCCATCTTGCAAAAGATAAGCTTGTAAGAAGCTGCTACGGCCCATATATAGCATAATATAGGAGTTGTCAGCTTACTACCACTTGCTCAGAGCAGCTTCTGAGCCACAACAGCAATACAGAACGAGCTCTATGTTGCCTTAGCTGTGTTATTTTAACAGTAATTCAATTTGCTGGGTACAGTGGGTCACATTTTGGTTGCTTGTGAGTGATCTGCAGAGCAAGCAAACACATGAGCACCGTCAGGGCAAGACCCATACACGGGGATTGTACAGAGCACAGCCAGAAGCACCGAGGACTGTGCTGGGCACTCTGCTGCTGCTTTGGCTGCCTTCTGCCGTATCTCATGCTGCCATGGCTTAACCCATAGCTCTATGGGAATTTTCACACTCAGTGACAGTTTCTACAGTCCTTTATGTGAAAAGGGGATTGCAATACAGGTCCTGAGCATGCAGCCACATGTCTCTGAGCTGTCTTTGTGCCCAGAGGGCAGGAAGCTTGAAGTCAGCATGAGGAAGCTTGAAACAACTGGGCAAAGCAGGTACTTAATGCACAAGCACAGCCTGGGAGAGCCTAAGAAACAACATAATCCGAGAGCTGAGCAAGGTTTGGTGAATTTTACACTTTATATGTGCAGATCTTATAAATTGTAACGCTATTAATTACACCCATGTTTCGCTAATACACAGAATAAAAACCGTTTACAGACCAAAAGAAAACAACAAATCACCTTCTAACAGGGTTATTTTTTCATCTAAAATAGAGGGGGATTGCAAGCCTGCTCTTCCTTTCCCACTTCTTCATGGCTATTTCTATACATACTTCAACAATCCCAAATGAAACCATTCTCAAACAGGGAGGGGGGAAAAAAAAAAAAAAAGGAAAAGAAAGAAAGGATAGAGCCCTCAGAAAACTGGCAAAGAGCTATTTTGTAAGGAGGGAACCAACGAAAACATTGGCATAAGGCACAGTTGGAGGGTGTCAAATCCGATGTGGCAGCCCTTTCTTGTGCTGCTATGTGGAATTTGCTTCAAAAGATCAGCAAAATGAAACTCTTCATACCTGAACTAATACAGATCCATGTAAATTTGAGCTCTGATCTTATGGAACCAGTCACATCACTAGAGGCTCAAAAGGACTTGTCTTTGTTTGTTTTTGAAGTCTATGTGAAACCGGATTTCACATACTAATATCTTGATCCAAACAATATAATAGAATCTTTTTCTGTTCTCCTTACCCGCTCAACAGAGCTTTCTTCCAGCTAGGTTTCATTTCTGTCTCCTTCCAAAGAAAGGCAAAAGAGCTGAAAATAGTTTTCCTTCTGGTCAAATGTTTTTCCTCCACAGAACACTCAGGAGTAAGACAGAGTGTGGTGTAGGGAATAAATAAACAAATATTTAAGGTTTGTATTAAAGGTCTCTTGCTATATAGTGCAAAACTGCAAATTAAGCATTGCAAATAGTGGTAGCATCTGTATCACTGCAAACCAAAGCAGCAGAACCATTTAAACATGCAAGACCACTGGTAATATGAATAACATATTAACGTTAAAGGCTCAACTTCTTTCATATAATTTATTGAAAATGAAGCTATTTGTCTTTCAGAGACACAGAATTTCATCCTGTATACTGACTTCTAATTGTTTTGCCACATATAATCTAAGGCAATAACCACTCTGGAAAGAAGACACAAATTCCACTTGTTAACTCTTTCCTACCTGAGTCTCCAATGAAATATACTTAGGTAATTCTCCACTGTTCAAAATAGTCAGATACATTGATTTTCCTTAAATTTAGTTAAGGTATTTAACTGATTCCAGAATTAGGGTGCTTTCTCCACATTGTTCACATGCAAATACAACTGGAACAGACTTGCAGCTTCATCATGATGCTGGAAGTCTCCAGCCAGCCAACGTATTTTGTAAGTTTAACAAAATGAAAACCAAATTCCAAAGCTTTAGGTAATTATTCATCAAGACTTCAGATTATCTACTTCTTTTTTTTTTTTTTTTAATGACTGACTAAACCAAAAGGTTTAGGAGGTTTGTTATCAATTTCATCTGAATTTATGATCCAACTCCCATTCATAACAAGGCTGAATTAAACTATCTCTTTCTGTTATTGTGCTACCAGGATCAAACACAAAAGGACAGTCCGAAAAGAGAAAACTATTCTGTTCAACACAATAGTTATGGTTAAAGCATGTGTTTTTTACAAACCTGACCAGCAGCAAAATCCACCTATAACTGCCTTGTAAAATAAACAGCTATGACTACAATTGAACTTTTGTTGCATTTAAGCAAGTAAGAGTTTCAGAGCACTAAAATCTTTGTAAGGTTGGCTATAAAAGCAATTATCCTTAGATCACTTCTACTGTAAAGTTTGAGTTGAGCAGGCCTTTATATGCACCATACTGTTATCATCCTTATAAATCAGTGCTCACCCCGTACACCAGGACTCGGTAGGCGCTCACCCCCATTATTGGTAAAGTTTCCAGAGTGTTCAAGAATGCAGGATCGGAAGGTTTGTATGGCCCTAAAATGCTGCATTCAGCATCCACAGTACTCGCAAGGAGGAAAGAGGCTAAAGATCAACAAATGGGGCAGAACCCAGCCAAGACTGGGTTTCCCACGGTGTGACTGTAGAGGTCATCAGACAACATTCCCTAAAGTTCAGGCTGCCTCCTCTCAGCACTGCTCTGCCACGCTCAGGCAGACGCGCAGTCCACTTCTCCATATCAGGCCTCAAGCCAAAATCTTGTGAAGTCAGCTGGAGAATTTCCATATTCCATGAGTGATATTGGAAAAGACCCAGTTGAATGTAAGTAATGATGTTTTAGATATACAGTGCTACAGGAAGTGGAAAGATTAAGTGTTTGTTCTAGTTCAAATTTGAGCATTTTTTGTTGTTTGGTTGGTTTTGGTTTGTCAGGATTTTTTTTTCCTTCTCTTTATAAATCAATTTAAAGCCAGCAAGAAAAATGATCTATCACCATGTCTTACAGGTTTGCCGTAAGATATGCAAAAATCATCACCCTAAACAGCTCAGGTAGCATACACGGGAATAACACTTGCCTTTGGAGAAAACAGGAACTCGGCACATTTATTTCACTTTCTTTTCCCACTACCAAACCTAAAATTCTTAAAAGCTACTTTTATAATGTTCAAAACTCCTAGGAGAAGGTTTGAGGTGTGCAAAAAACCTACCTCAGCGAGTACTTTGTAACAAGTGAGAACATGGCAATAATATGCAAGAATTGTTTTTTAAAATTGAACAGAATTTGAGGTCTTTTGGGAAGACAGGCATTTTCTATTATAAAGCATCATGCAACACTGAACCATAGAAAATGTGGTGAGAAGGTTGTTTAAAAAATGACTCATGCCTTTGCTCAAGCACAGAATAACCTCCAGTGGGTTTTGGATTTCTTTTTAAAATCTTTTTGATTTGCTGATCCATATGTAGCAAACTTAAGCCTATTGATTATTAACTTGCTTTACTCCAGGATTTTAAAGACCCCTGTGAGCGAGTCCACAGATTGCTGTGGATTATTGTGGTCTGCCACTGAATTTATGCTGTTCTCATTCTAATCTGGCAAATTTGCATTTTGGCAATTATTTCTACATGTGTTGAGAGACTAGGCTAAAAATTCTAGATTTAAAAACAACAACAACAACAAAGAATTCGATTGAAAGGGAAAGCAAAATATTATTATATTTCTGTTTTCTTATTGAGTTATATTTTGGCAATCCTTGAGGAAATTAAAGCTTTGGAAATATTCCATGTGGCAACACATTTTCCAAGAGTGAAGAATTGCAGGGAATACACAGACATCATTTCATGATTAACAGGCAATGATCTTGTGGGTAGGAATGAGAAGGAAAAATCTATAAATTAAGATCAAATAGAATAGAAATTGGAGTCAGCAGACAGCCTTCCCTGGAGTGACCGTCTCGTCACTATGACCAATATGGTTCTTAACAGCTTAGCACATCCCTTAGCAAGACTTCTCATCTCTTGTCTTCTTGTCTCTGGCCATGGGATAGATTCAAGGTAACAAGAAGCAACCATTTCCATTCCACATAAAGAGTCTGGAAAGTAGCCAACTGCTCCTTGATGCACAGGATGTAATATTAAATAAATGCTCAGAAAACATGGTACACCTCTCTCTCTCCCCCCCTTGTAATGTCATGGGGAGCAGTAGAAGATATGGTCACTGTAAGCCCCATATTTTAGAGCTGAGCCCACATCTGACGGGATTTCAAAGGCAGGTCGTGGTATATGAACTCGAAGGCTATTACAAGAACCATAAGCAGGTTGTTACTCTTGTCATAAATTCTCCTTATGTCACCAGTGCCCATTATGCTTACACTACAATCGCTGGTCCCAGAGAGACCAACTTTGTTAAAACCAAGAAACCACAGGCATAAAATTCACAAATCCCTCTGCAGCAAAGCAACCA